>NC_083875.1:80888177-85888177 GCF_032452875.1 Bos javanicus
ATGTTCTTGGTCCTTTTTCATTTTTAACATAACACTGGAATTAAATGGAAAGAAACCTCATTTAAGGTTTATCCAGGGTAGAAGGAGAGCATTTCATTGTAGTGCTTCACGTAACTGACTCGGATCTCCCAACATGTTCACCCCAAACTGCATAAATCTCTCACAGTGAGCAGCAAATGAGACCCATGTTTGGGTTTCTGACAAAACTCCTGGCTTATTTTCCCACTTTGCTCAGTCATTTCAAGTCGGCTAGCCAAAGCTGCTAATTAAAGAGGGGATGATTTATTTCATAACTTTCCTTTCCCTTCAGGAAACATAACTCAACTTCAGGCCCAGCAAGTGTACCTTGCCCTCTTCAATAAATTAGACCCACCTCATTAATACTTCATTAGCAAAACTGAAAACCCCATGACAGAACCTCAAGAAAGGAAGGGGTTGGCTGGTTCTGACCCAGAAGGCCCAGCGGGCCTGATCGGACTTCAGCTCCCAAGCCGGGTGCCTGGCCCAGTGGGTCAGCTTGTGTGCTTGGGAAGTTCATTCTGTCCTGACTGTGCTCTTGCAGGGAATTCTTCATTTGTTTCTTCCTTGTGAGGTGGAAGGATAGATAAATGTGTTTTTAATCTTCTTACAGAATTTTTATAAGTTAAAAAATAGACCCACAAATATAGAAAAACTTACAGTTACCAAAGAGGAAGGGCTTCCCCAGGTGGCTCAGATGATAAAGAATCCACCTGCAATGCAGGACATCTGGGTTTGATTCCTGGGTTGGGAAGATCTCCTGGAGGAGGGCATGGAAACCTACTCCAGTGTTCTTGTCTGGAGAATTCCATAAACTGAGGAGCCTGCCAGGCCACAGGCCATGGGGTCGCAAAGAGTCGGACATGACTGAATAACTAAGCACACCAAGGGGGAAAGGGAGAGGGAGGGATAAAATAGGAGTTTGAGATTAACATATACATACTCCTATATATAAAATAGATAACCAACAAGGATCTACTGTCTAGTATAGGCAATTATATTCAGTATTTTGTAATTACTTATAAGGGAAAAGAATCTGAAAAAGAATAGATATATATGTATGTGTGTGTGTATAACTGAATCATTTTGCTATACATTTGAAACTAACACAACATAGTAAATCAACTAATAATTCAATATAGAAAAGCCTTAAAACAAACAAAAAACTAAAACACTATGAACAACAAAATCTAGAGATCAGTAGTCCTTCACTACAAGTTTCTTCATCAATGAACACATCGCCATGGTTTAAGCTTCAAGAACAGGATACCTTTTTTTATATTTTAATAAAAGAGAGATGCCTCAAAGCTCATGCATGGTTGACTTAGCCTTTCCATATTTAAACATGAATTGGAGGAGAGCCAGACCATGCCAGCTGCCCTGGTTTTCTATACATATATGGCAAGTCAGTTCATCAGTGTGATGCAGAAGCAAATATACATACAACGAGAAATCTAAAACTAATATCCACTTAAGGTTCTTTGGAGGTTCCAAGCAGTCCACTAATATTTAACCTGAGAGTTATAGAGGTACAACTGCTATTTCTCAAACTTTAATGTTCGCTCATAACTGCTGTGGGTCTTGTTCAAAGGCAGATTCTGAAAGGTCTGGAGTGAGACACAAGAATTTGTATTTCAAACAAGCTTCCAGATGATGCTGATGCTGCTGATCCATAACCTACCACTTTTTAGAGTTGCCAAGTGGATCTGGTAATACTAGTGTGGAAAGGTATTAAAAACAAATTGCAGGGTACATTATATCCCTCCTCTTATAAAACCACCCTCCATTGTAATGTTGACAAACTTTAAAGTGTCAGTCAACAACTATTTTTGGCTTTGCAAGCCATCTAGTCACTGTTGTAACTATGCTACTTTACCACTGTAACACAGAAGCAGCCATTGAAAATATGTAAGCAAACTGATACAGCTATATACTAATAAAACTTTATTTATAAAAATAAGTCAAGGCCAGATTTGGCCCATGGACTGTATGTAGTGTGCCAGCTCCTTTTCTATAACAATGGCTTCTAAAACTTTGTATACTCAGAAATATGCCTCTGTGATACTAGTACATTTATTTATAAGTTGTATACACATTCTTTTGCACTAATGCAAAGTTGAAATGCAAAAGAAAGAAAGTTGATGTAAAGACTCTAATATTTCTTTGTTCATCCAAGTGGAGTATCTTTACTACCTCCTGCATATGCACAATCACCTTAATCAATGACGTGAAGAACTTTAAAATATGTTTTTTCTCTGCAAATATGATCATACTGATAATGGTAATATTTGGAGTTCTGACTGTCTTTGGAGTTCTAAGACATAGAACAACCATAATATATTGAGATCTTTACAGTAAGCAAAGTGAAGGAAAGCACTGTAAAGAATTATGTATGCAAATCAATGGAGTAACATAGTCACTCTGTCCTCTTTGAGGCTCATTTGAGAAGTCCTACAAGCTGGGTGCTGAACTAATCACTCTGTACACAGTAACTCATTTAATGCTCACATCACTCTGAGGTAAGGGTGACTATTTTTCCATTTTACAGAAAAGAATACTGAGACTCAGAGAGGCTAGTACAAGGCAATACATTTAATTAATATCTAAATTAATTCTGAATTTAGTTAGGTGGTCAGTTGGGGTATAAAAGTCACCTCTAATTACAATACCCTTGCTCTTAATGGCTGCCATTTACAGTCTCATCAAATTATGACCATTTTCCAAAATGTTCCTATTTATTTATGATGTGATGTCATCACTGATGGAAAATCCTGCTGGTTATACGAATGGCTTTAGCAGACCTTTCCCACCAATCCCTTCATTCTGTCGGAAGTTGCAGCTGGAGGTAGTGATAATACTCGGCCTCTGTGGTGAGAGAGAGGGCCAGCTAATTTCAACTCAATTGTTAGTTTCTTTAGTGATTGCTTACTGGCTATCAAATGTACTGAGAAGTTACGTGCTGAAAACCCATTTATTTCCAAAACTCAATCAGAGGTGACTAGGTTAGTTGAATGCCTATGAATGCCTATGGCTCCCTTCTATGTAAGGAGGAGTTGAATTGTAAGGCTAAGAATTGACTTACTTTGCAGAGTTTATGCCAAAAGATCTGAATCAGTAAGAGAGAGAGCCTATCCAAACATTTCAGTCAAAACCAAACTATATATGAAAATGCATAAAAGTGTCTAGAAGGCTACATACCTAACTGGTAGCAGTGGTTGCCTCTACCAAGGGACAGGAGCATGCAAGAAAACTCTAAGTAAGGGGGCTTTTTTTTTTCAAGTTGATCTCCTTTATTTTTTTTTCATGTCAATGTATTTTCATGAATGTTAACAAAATAAGTTAAATCAAAAAGTCTTCTTTTTGAAAATTTCTCTCTCACACACACAGAAAAAAGTGAGTTAAGGAACATACAAGGAAAGTATTAGAATTATACTATTAGAATATATATTGTACATGTATTAGAATTGTAATACATGGCTCTGCATTTTAAGAGAGAAGATTATTGGCATACTGAGAAACTTTTATTTCAAAATAAATAATGATGCATTGGGGTAAATGTATAGCAATTACATCTAGTAGTGCCAATATTCAGACTGAAGCTTCAGTCAATAAGCTTTGGCCAGACCATCATCAATTGTAAATTAAAAGTGAGGGGAGGATTTGAGAGAGTAGCACTGAAACATGTGTATTACCACATGTAAAATAAATGACCAGTGCAAGTTCGATGCAAGAAGCAGGGCACCCAAAGCTGGTGATCTTGCACAACCTAGAGGGATGGGATGGGGAGGGATTTGGGAGGGGGTTCAGGATGGGGGGACACAAGCCTACTCATGGCTGATTCATGTTGATGTATGGCAAAAACCATCACAATATTGTAAGGTAATTATACTCCAATTAAAATAAATACATTGAAAAAAAGAGTGAAGGAATTATTTCAGTGAGAATGACACTGGGAATAAGAATGCAGACAAATATAAAAACAATGAGATCAGAAACTAGGGCCATGAGATCCATCTTTTGAATTAAAAAATCAGGACATATTATCTGCAGCATGGTAAGATACATATTCCTGTTTTCAAACATTCTCTTAGTTAGATTATCCTGAGAAATCTAGGACATCTAATCACTGTAGTTTTAGTCATTAAGAAAGCTAAACTACTTAAGACAACTCCATAATTGTGACACATGGGCTTAGCTGCTCTGTGGCATGTGGAATCTCCCTAGACTAGGGATCAAATCCATGTCTCCTGCATTGGCAAGCAGATTCTTTATCACTGAGCCTTCAAGCTAGGCTTCAAGAAAATTGGAAATATCAAGGGAACATTTCATGCAAAGATGGGCACGATAAAGGACAGAAATGGTAAGGACTTCAGAGAAGCAGAACAGATTAAAAAGAAGTGGCAAGAATACACAGAAGAACTATACAAAAAAGGTCTTAATGACCCAGATAACCACGATGTTGTGGTCATTCACCTAGAGCCAGACATCCTGGAGTATGAAGTCAAGTGGACTTTAGGAAGCGTAACTACAAACAAAGCTAGTGAAGGTGACTGAATTCCAGCTGAGTTATTTCAACTCATAAGAGATGATATGGTTAAAGTGCTACAGTCAATATGTCAGCCAATTTGGAAAATCAACAGTGGCTGCAGGACTGGAAAAAGTCAGTTTTCATTTCAATCCCAAAGAAAGGCAATGCCAAAGAATGTTCAAACTACCAAACAACTGCACTCATTTCACATGCTAGTGAGGTTATGCTCAAAGTCCTTCAAACTAGGTCAGCAGTTAGTGAACTGAGAACTTCCAGATGTATAAGCTGGTTTTAGAAAAGGCAGAGGAACCAGAGACCAAATTGCCAACATTTGTTGGATCATAGAAAAGCAAGGCAATTCCAGAAAACCATCTACTTTTGCTTAATTTACTGCACTAAAGCCTTTGACTGTGTGGATAACAACAAATTGTGGAAATTCTTAAAGAGATGGGAATACTAGACCACCTTACCTGTCTCTTGAGAAAACTCTATGTGGGTCAAGAAGCAACATTTAGAATCTTACAGGGAACAACTGACTGGTTCAAAATTGGGAAAGGAGTACAACAAGGCTGTGTAATATCACCTGGCTTATTTAACTTATATGTAAAGTAAATCATGTGAAATGCCAGGCTGGATGATGCTCAAGCTGAAATCAATATTGCCAGAGAAATATCAATAGCCTCAGACATGCAGATGACACTACGCTAATAGCAGAAAGTGAAGAGGAACTAAAGAGCCTCTTGATGAGGGTAGAAGAAGAGAGTGAAAAAGCTGACTTGAAACTCAACATTCAAAAAACTAAGATCACAATAAAGCCTTGCAGCTTTGTCCAAAGAAGAAAAAAAACAAAAAACTAAGATCACGGCCTCTGGTCCCATCACTTCATGGCAAATAGAAAGGGAAAAAGTGGAAGCAATGACAGATTTTATTTTCTTGGACTCCAAAATCACTGTGAACAGTGACTGCAGCCATGAAATGGAAAGACACTTGTTCCTTGGAAGGAGAGCTATGATAAACCTAGACAGTGTATTAAAAAACAGAGACATCACTTTGTTGACAAAAAGTCCATATAGTCAAAGCTATGGTTTTCCCAGTAGCCATGTTATGGATGTGAAAGATAAAGAAGGCTGAGTGCTAAAGAATTGATGCTTTCAAATTGGTGCTAGACAAGACTCTTGAGAGTCCCTTGGGCTGTAAGGAGATCAAACCAGTCAATCCCGGTTCAGGAAATGAACCCTGAATATTCACTGGAAGGATTGATGCTGAAGCTCCAATACTTTGGCCACCTGATGCAAAAAATGACTCATTGGAAAAGACCCTGATGCTGGAAAAGATTAAAGACAAAAGGAGAAGAGGGTGGCAGAAGATAAGATTGTTAGATAGCATCATTGACTTAATGGACATGAATTTGAGCAAACTCCAGGAGATAGTGGAGGACAGAGGAGCCTGTTGTGCTGCAATCCATCGGATTGAAAAGAGTCAGACATTATTTAGCAACTGAAGAACAACCACCACCACCACCCAATAACTGGGACTTTAAGTACCTGAGAACAATTTGTTTCATTAACAAACTCTCTATGTTTATGTTTGAAATGGAAGTTTTAGGTATATTGTTTCTGGAAAGAGAGAAAAAGAGAGTAATCTCTGGAGGCCTTTCAGATTTAATTACATGTTGCAGTGTGAACTCTGTTCAATGCAGACGAGCCTCACAGATCACCAGAGAGACCGGCTCATAGCAAAAGCCAGAAGATCAAAATGGAGGCCAATCAAACATAACCTAGGTAAGTTTTTGTTTCTTTTTCTAATTATACTTTATTTCAAAATTAAAAAAGAAAAAAAATGGGGACAAATGCCAAATCAAACAAGATGCCCAGAAAAGAGGCATACATGGGGACTATCCCTGGCTAAGAGGCACTTATGAGTAGCCCAGCCAGGTGGTAGGACTTTCTGAGTGGGGATACTGATTAGCAGAGACTTGAGATGAAGGTGTCAGTGTCCCAGCGACCTCAGGGAGAAGCACTGCAGGCTGAGAGAACAGTCAAGAGCAAATATCCTCAGTAAGAAGACCAATGTGGCTGGACAGAAAGAATGGGAGAGGCGTGAGTAGGAAATGACGGTAGAGAGGCAGGTGTAACCAGATGATATAGGGTTCAGGGGACCACTGAAAGGAGGCTCAATTTTATTCTGAGTGGAAAGCCACTGGAAGAGGAGTGAGTGGTAGGTATAATGGTTTATATTTCAGAACGTTGATTCTACTTACTTTATGGAGCGTGATCAACAAGTGGTGGCAAGAGTAAAAACAAAAAAGAGGTCATTGCAGTATTTGAGGCAATACTTGATGTGGCTAAGACCAGTGTGGTGACAGCAAGGAGAGGGAGAGGTGCTCAGATGTGGGTTATGTTTTAAAGGTAGGATCGAGAGACTGTGCTTATGGATTGGATGCAGGTAGGGGGTTAGAGAGGAGGTGAATACTCCACGTTGTTTTGCCATAAGATTCTAGAATGCATGGTGTTGTTGTTGACTGGGAAGGGAAAGTCAGAGGTGGAAACAGGGTTTATTTGCTTGTATGTTTTGAAAGTGAAGTCGCTCAGTCGTGTCCGACTCTTAGTGACCCCGTGGACTGCAGCCCACCAGGCTAACCATCCATGGGATATTCCAGGCAAGAGTACTGGAGTGGGGTGCCGTTGCCTTCTCTGCTGTGAGGGTTAATGTAAGGCTATTTCAAGAGAGAGAGAGAGAGAGAGAGACAGAGTTAATTGCAAGCAACTGTGCTTACTTTAGTATTTTGCCTAAAGCTGGTCTTCAAGCAGAGATGATAGATGACAATATATCTGTGCTCCTCAAGCTATTCTTTGCCCTCCTCTAGACCTATTGATCAGAGAAGGCAATGGCACCCCACTCCAGTATTCTTGCCTGGAAAATCCCATGGATGGAGGAGCCTGGTGGGCTGCTGTCTATGGGGTCGCACAGAGTCGGACACGACTGAACGAGTTCACTTTCACTTTTCACTTTCATGCATTGGAAAAGGAAATGGCAACCCACTCCAGTGTTCTTGCCTGGAGAATCCCAGGGACGGGGGAGCCTGGTGGGCTGCCGTCTATGGGGTCCCACAGAGTCGGACACAACTGAAGCGACTTAGAAGCAGTAGCAGCAGACCTATTGATTTAGAATCTTCTAGTGCAGGAGAGGAAATGGGCAGCTTATTTCAATGGTGGACATTAAAGCTTATGAATGATAGTGCTAAGGTTCATGACTTTAGGGAAGGTCTCAGGTCCTCATGTGAAGCACTTGAGCTGTTCATGCTTTACAGATACTGGGGCTCCGTACCATCGACTCATGGATAGACTTGCTTTTAGATCATGTCACAAAAGTCTATATCTTAGTCCAGTAATCTCTGAACTCATCTGGTCATAAGAATCATCTGAGACCTTTGCTAAAACCACACATTTCCAAACCAATTCCCTAGAAATTCTGATTCAGTGATGCCTGGTCTGTGCATTTAACCAGTAGTCCCCAGGCGATACTCATGATCCAGCAAGGTTGAGAAACATTGCTTTAGTTAAAGTAATTTTTGTCTCATATGTGAAAATCTAGGAGCAGATCAGAAGCAAAGGGCAAACAAGCCACCAGCTGAAGAAGCAAAATATTACCCAAAGTCTTCCAGATGTTTCCCTGTTTACAAAGTGAATTCTGGTTTCATTAGCTGCCTTGCTTTCACTTATGCCTCTAGTTAAGTCGAGCATTCAGATAATAAAATACTATACAGAGACAATGATGTGAACTGTCACTTAGATTATCAAAAAATAAACAAACCAACAAACAAAAAGAGGAAGCAAAAAAAATGGGGGAGGAAGGAAAGTAGGAAATTATATATTCATTTGATTAAAGAATAATTAGAAGAGATTTTTTGAACTGAACATAATATCAAAGTTTCTCTGCTCTATGTAATCTCTTCCTCATTCCCATTCCCCAAGTCATTTCTCAGTTCTCTTACAGAGTGATAGATCTTTTCATTAATTCATAATCCATTGCCTGATCACAGTTAAACAAAAAGATCTACTAAGTTTCTTAAATCTACACTGTTTTGTTCCAACCTTCCTTCTCCCCCATGAAATACGCTCTTGTGAGTTGATTAAAGTATTCATCTCCTAGCAATATATTGAGTTCTGGGCCAGTATGGAATACTCAGCCATCAAGTTTAGATAGCAAGAGAGGAAGTATTATCTGAATTGATTTGATTCCTAAATTTCAGAGAGCAAGCAGCAACTCTTTTACTAGGAAGGAATTTACCCAAAGTTGCTTTCTAATCTTTCTGGCTTTTAAGTGCAGATAGTAAAAGTTTGGAGAGCAAGAGTTGAAGGAACAAGGGATTACCATAATTTACCATCAGTGAACACTATAGAAATGTGGTGTCAAGTATTGTTCGTAAGGTAAATATTTGAGATCCGAGTCAAATTTACTTAAGTATTTGAGAGAACACCAAAATACTGTCACCTCTAAAATGTCCTTTTTTTTTAGTTGAAGCTGAAAACCACAGATTGGATTGTTTTAAACATGTGTGAGGATGGAAGGAGAATACAGATGTTTGACAAATTATGGCTCAACACCTTGCCTATGGCACTTGCCCCTACCACACAGAGAGACCCTGTGACCTTGAACTTCAGCTGTATTTGAAGACTGAGTAAGTGGGTCTTCCACACAAACTAATCCTAGACTTGGAGTTCTATGACATTTCTCCTTAATCTTCTCCTTTAAAATATCCTTGTAAATACCCTTTCTCTCCTTCACATACAATATTACTTACACATACCCAGGTCTGAAGTAAAGTGTCCTTTATTTAAATAAAGTAGAGATTGATAAATTATGTAACACATACAGTAGAAAGAATATTCATTTAATGAGTAACAATGTACATATGTATTTATTGACATGAAAAATCAAAAGCATATCATTTGGAAAAAGATACTTTATTGTTAACATACACACATATAACTCATAAAGATTTTCAAATATATTTGCCTATTGTTAATGTCTAGCTTGTCTAGATAGTAAGATTCTAAGCATTATAAATTTTCTCTATCCTTTTTAAAATTTATATGATTTTTACCTTTTATGTAATTGCTTATAAAGAAAAATAACTATTTCTATTCAAACATTAAAATGAAGATTTCCTTGGGTTAAATTTTCATATTGACATCTACAAAAATATGAAAAAGCTAAAGATGTTGAGATAATGAACTCCTTCTGTCCCATATCTTAGTTACAGTATGTGCAGAAAAAATTTAAGAAGCTCACATGCTCACTGTTGATTATATTACCTACACATTGGTCTGGTCTTGAAGTACAGTATTGTGAGAGACAACCAAAGATATGCAGCACAGTTTCTCCTACACAGTTGAGTGTGTACAGGAATGAATAGATGTATGAGTGTTTCTTCAACTACAGAATGATAATGATAAAAAAAAAATCTAGCTCCTGGAGTTGCTATAATGATTCAGTTCAGTTCAGTTGAGTCACTCGGTTGTGTCCAACTCTTTGGGACCCCATGAATCGCAGCACGCCAGGCCTCCCTGTCCATCACCAACTCCCGGAGTTCACTCAAACTCATGTCCATCGAGTCGGTGATGCCATCCAGCCATCTCATTCTCTGTCGTCCCCTTGTCCTCCTGCCCCCAATCCCTCCCAGCATCAGAGTCTTTTCCAATGAGTCAACTCTTCGCATGAGGTGGCCAAAGTACTGGAGTTTCAGCTTTAACATCATTCCTTCCAAAGAGCACTGATCTCCTTTAGAATAATGATTCAACAGGTAAATATCTTACAATATGCTCTATAAAGATTGTTAGATCAGACTTTTTTCTGTAGCTTATAACATGACTGAGAGGGAAGCAACACAGTGAATCAGACACCCACACTTAGGGAAAAAAAGTGTAAATTACTGTGTTAATTGGTCTTAAGAGAAAAATTAGTGCATTAATTAGTCTTAAACATAAAAAAGATCAAACAAGTTTATACAAAAATTGAGAGTGTTGAAGAGAAAGCCTTGGATCAGAAGGAATCAGACTTACAGTTCTAACACCTATGTCTCCAAACTCACGTTTCTTTCTTTTTATAATTCTTTTTCCTTTTTTAAGCTGACAAGATATTGAAATGTTAAAAAGGAATCACAGTAAAAAAAATTAAAGGTAAAACCAAAGAACATTTTTAAAAAAAGAAATCCATAGGAATATATATGCAATGTAGATCCATATTTTTCCTATCAAATGGAAGATAGATACAGAGAAAGGTGGGAAATGAATAGAGATACAGAGATGAAGTGAGATTATGGATTGATTTGGCTTCATCTACTTGGTCACCACTAGACTACTGATAAATTTCCCAAATTTTATAGAACATTACACTGAATTATCACCATGAGGGCATTTCAATGTGAGATTAAAAAAATCAATACTTAATTCACAGTTTTAACTTCTGAAATTTTTACTCACAGTAGGTAATATGGCTTGACCCAAACTACTTTATGTCTATTTTTCAGCTTCCAGGGGTCCCATTTTTGACATTTTTGAGACCATAAACCATGAGAAACATAAATCAATATAGTAAGTATAGAATGATTGGTTAACAAGATACATGAATATTTCTCAAGGTTTTCTAAAGACTTGAATGGCTTTAGAGCCACTTCCACTGATTTAGAGTTTGGAATAGTAGACAATTATAAAATGTATTTTCATTTTTAATCCATGTTGTACATTACTAAATATAAAAAAATAATTGATATGGTACAGTTATTTCCTGCCATTACTTCAAATTTCTCTCTTTCTCCTTTTTGCAGTTTTTTATGATTCTGTCATTTTTGACGTCAGAAGGAAGCCAAGAGTTACAAGAGGAATAGATTATGTAAAGGTAGCTGATTCTGAAGAAGAGTCAGCTTATAAGTTCAAAGAAGAAAATAAGGTTAACCCTTTAGTGTTCTCATTGGTAACATTTTCATTATTCTGCATGCTACTGCCAATTTTTAGACTGGTTCCAAATAGGAAAAGGAGTACGTCAAGGCTGTATATTATCACCCTGTTTATTTAACTTATATGCAGAGTACATCATGAGAAACGCTGGACTGGAAGAAACACAAGCTGAAATTAAGATTGCCGGGAGAAATATCAATAACCTCAGATATGCAGATGACACCACCCTTATGACAGAAAGGGAAGAGGAACTAAAAAGCCTCTTGATGAGAGTGAAAGTGGAGAGTGAAAAAGTTGGCTTCAAGCTCAACATTCAGAAAACGAAGATCATGGCATCCAGTCCTACCACTTCATGGGAAATAGATGGGGAAACAGTGGAAACAGTGTCAGACTTTATTTTTCTGGGCTCCAAAATCACTGCAGATGGTGACTGCAGTCATGAAATTTAAAGACGCTTACTCCTTGGAAGGAAAGTTATGACCAAGCTAGATAGCATATTGAAAAGCAGAGACATTACTTTGCCAACAAAGGTTCGTCTAGTCAAGGCTATGGTTTTTCCTGTGGTCATGTATGGATGTGAGAGTTGGACTGTGAAGAAGGCTGAACGCCAAAGAATTGATGCTTTTGAACTGTGGTGTTGGAGAAGACTCTTGAGAGTCCCTTGGACTGCAAGGAGATCCAACCAGTCCATTCTGAAGGAGATCAGCCCTGGGGTTTCTTTGGAGGGAATGATGCTGAAGCTGAAACTCCAGTACTTTGGCCACCTCATGCAAAGAGTTGACTCATTGGAAAAGACTCTGATGCTGGGAGGGATTGGGGGCAAGAGGAGAAGGGGATGACAGAGGATGAAATGGCTGGATGGCATCACTGACTCGATGGACGTGAGTCTGAGTGAACTCGGGGAGTTGGTGATGGATAGGGAGGCCTGGCGTGCTGCGATTCATGGGGTCGCGAAGAGTCGGACATGACTGAGCCACTGAACTGAAATGAACTGCCAATTTTTAATTTTTCTTAATGTTTGAAACTCTAGATCTCTGGTATTTATTTCCAGATTCTTCATGATTTGAAATCAGACCTCTTTTTATGTGTATGTGCATGCTAAACTGCTTCAGAAGTGTCTGACTCTTTGCAACCTCATGGACTATATATAGCCTGCCAGGCTCCTCTGTCCATGAGATTCTCCAGGCAAGAATAGTGGAATGGGTTGCCATGCCCTTCTCCAGGGGATCTTCATGACCCAGGGATCAAACCTTTGTCTCTTACATCTCTTGCATTAGCAGGCATGTTCTTTACCACTGAGCCACCTGGGAAGCTCATCTCTTTTTGTAGTTATGTTCAAACTACCATACAATTGCACTCATTTCACATCCTAGCAAGATAATGCTCAAAATCCTTCAAGCTAGGCTTCAACAGGACATGAACTGAGAAATTCCAGATGTCGAAGTTGGATTTATAAAAGGGAGAGGAGCCAGAGATCAGATTGCCAACATCCACTGGATCGTAGAAAAAGCAGGGGAATTCAAGAAAAACATCTCCTTTATTGACTATGCTAAAGCCTTTGACTGTGTGGATCACAACAAACTGTGGGAAATTCTTAAAGAGATGGAAATACCAGACCACCTTATCTGTTTTCTGAGAAACCTGTATGCATGTCAAGAAGCAACAGTTAGAACTGGACATGGAGCAACAGACTGGTTCACAATTGGGAAAAGAGTGTGTCAAGGCTGTATACTGTTACTCTGCTTATATAACTTCTGAGCACAGTACATCATATGAGATACCAGGCTGGATGAATCACAAGCTGGAATCAAGATTGCTGGGAGAAATATCAACAACCTCAGATACGCAAAATGTTATCACTCTAATGGTAAAAAGTGAAGAGGAAATACAGAGCCTCTTGATGAGGGTGAAAAAGAGAGTGAAAAAAACTGGCTTAAAACTCAACATTCAAAAAACGAAGATTATGACATCCAGTCCCATCACTTTATGACAAATAGAAGGGGAAAAAGTGGAAACAGAGACAGATTTTCTTTTCTTGGGCTCCAAATCACTGCAGACGATGACTGCAGCCACAGAAGTAAAAGATGTCTGATCCTTGGAAGAAAAGCTATGACAAACCTAGACAGCATATTAAAAGGCAGAGACATTACTTTGCCAACAAAGGCCTGTATAGTCAAAGTTATGGTTTTTCCAGTAGTCAAGTAAGGATGTGAGACCATAAAGAAGACTGAGCACCAAAGAATTGATGCTTTCAAATTGTGGTGCTGGAGAAGACTCTTAAAGTCCCTTGGTCTGCAAGGATTTCAAACCAGGGAATCCTAGGGGAAACTAACGCTGAATATTCACTGGAAAGATTGATGGTGAAGCTGAAGCTTCAATACTTTGGCCACCTGATGTGAAGAGCCAATTCACTGGAAAGGACCCTGATGCTGGGAAAGATTGAGGGCAAGGGGAGAAGGGGACAACAGAGGATAAGATGGTTGGTTGGCATCATGGACTCGTTGGACATGAGTTAGAACAAACTCTGCGAGATAGTGAAGGACAGGGAAACCTGGTGTACTGCAGTCCATGGGGTCATGAAGAGGTGAACACAACTTAGTGACTAAATGTCTGAACAACATATAAATTTTTAAGCATTTCAAAAAGCACTGTCAAATATTACTCAGGGGCTCGTAATGTGACCCCATGGACTGTAGCCTGCCAGGCTCCTCTGTCCATGGAATTTTCCAGGCAAGAATACTGTAGTGCATAGCCATTCCCTTCTCCAGGGGATCTTCCCAATCCAGGGATCAAACGCAGGTATCCTGCATTGCAGGTGGATTCTTTACCATCTGAGCCACCATGGAAGCTCAGTGGAGGCGTAAATACAATAAAGGAGATATTTTTCAGAGGCAATATTCCAAGCCATGAAAGGTTAAGCAATATACTTAGTGAAAAATGAAAAAAAAAAGAATCATTTATATGATGGGTTGAATTGTATCCCTCAAAGATATCTGTTGTAGTCCTAACACCCAGGGTATCATGTTGTGACCTGATTTTGAAGTAGAGTCATTGTAGATACAATTAGTTAAGTTCAAATGAGGTCACAATAGCAGTAGGTGACAAAAAGTAGCCCCTAATCCAATAGGACTGGTGTCTTTATAAAAAGAGAGCACAGGATGAATGCCAGGTGATTCCCAGGAAGAGACTGGCATGATGCAGCTGCAAATCAGGAGGACTAAAGATTGACAGCAAACCACCAGAAGCCAGGTGACACCAGGAAGGAATTCCTGAACTCTTTTAGAGGGGGTAAGGCCCTGTTGACACCTTGATTTCCGCTCTTTGGCTCCCAGAACTGTGAGACAATAAATTTCTTTTGTTTGAAGCCAAAAAAAAAAAAAAAAAAAGAGCAGAGGCAGAGAGTAATTATTTGCTATTTTAAACCTTCCCATTCTTTGTCCATATCTACCTGGCATCTTAGTCTTACATTCTCATTCTGGTCTCCAAACTTCCTAGAGCCCTTCTCAGCATAATGTTTGCAGTACATTTAGCAAAATACAGCACGGAACAATATGTTGAGCCCACCTGATTTGATGGTGTGCTCACAACACTAAGGTTGGATAGCTGTTGCTTTGGTACACAGACAGTAGAAACCTGAGGTAAAAGGAGCACAGAAATGGTGCTTTAGGGAACTATACTCAATATTTTGTAGTAATCTATAAGGAAAAGAAATCTGAAAAAGAATATATCTGTATCTCTATATATGTCTGAATCACTGCTGTATTCTTGAAACTAATACAATGTTGTAAATCAACTACACTTCAGGAAAAAAAAATTAAAAATAGTATAAATGATGCATTTTTTATTATCCAGAGAAGACTTCTGTAGACTGGGACCTACTTTATAATGTTCTCCTGGTATTAAATCCATCTTTGAATGAATAATCATTTTAAGACTTAGGTCTAAGTTCACAGAATCAATCAAGAGATGGCTAAGTGCATGAGGCTTGGAAATGAGTTCTGAGTTCTTGGCGAGGTGACATCAGTCAATTTACCGCACTTCTCTTAATCCCCATTCTGTCACGGGTAAAAAAGGGATAGAAATTCCTCTGACATAGGATCACTGTGATGATTGAATATGATATTATCTACAAAATATTTAGCAAAGTGTGTAGCCCATGGAAAGCACTAAATAAATAGAATCTGTCATTGTCACCATTCTTATTCAGAAACCGTTGCAACATCCTTAAGTGTTTTTCCTAGTTTAAGAGAATCCAGTTTTTAATGGGTCAAATACAGTCAGTTTTCCTGCAAGGTATGGCTTCTGTAATGTGAAGAAGTCCACAAACAGATGGTAAATAGGGAAATGCTATCAATGTAACAGGACCTTTGTGCTGGCTCACACACGAACCTTCCTATCCAATGGGAAGCAAGCAAGGAAGAACAGAATTATAACCTTTCACAGGGAAGGAAGACCCCTCAATCTGGCTGCTGTACCTGAGGAAGGAGCCCCTTTAGCTACGTTTTAAGAAAGTTCAACACAAATTTCTGCATTCTGTTTTTCCTGCCCCTCCTCTACTCTCCCCCAAGATACAGCTCCCTGCTGTGAGGCCTCTCTTGGCTCAGGGCAGGTTCCCCTGCCTCCCACCTTAGCAACAGGGCCCTTCCATCAGTCTGGTCTCAGTTCCTGCAGCTGTGATCCAATCCAATGGCTTGTTGCCATATTCACTCTGGTGGCTTTATTCATTTTTAGTGTCTGCTGCCAAGAAAGTTCATGACACCTTCTTCCGCAGGTTCAAGTCATTGCTTTGTTAAGGCTGTAGATATGCTGTGGCATCAGCGCCCATCTCCTTTAATTCATAAGCCCGGTTATTTAAAGAGCACGATTTTGCAGAATGTAAAGTTTTCAGGAATGCTTTATCTCAAAAACATCTCAAGTGCGGTAGTCACTTACAAATGATCCGCTGAGGAATTACTTATCAAACTCAAACAAAATAACTCGATAGGCAAACTACAGGCTGCAGTTGAAGATCTTCCCTCCAGATCACTGATGTGACTAGGGAGGAACAGAAAAAGATTTCAGAGAGACAACAGCATGAGGGGGAAAAAAAGAAAGTATATCATGGACTGTCTTTCTAAAAGGTAGTCATAAATCCTGAAAACAATTTATTCCATTTTGCAACAGCACACCCACAGACATTCTTCCCAGTTGACTTTTTGATTTGAGGGTTTGTGGGTCATTCACAGTGTGTGTGTCTGTTATAAACTTGGTTCAACTAAAAATAAAGTGGGGTCAAAGTTAACAGTCTCACCAGGCAGCCTGAGAGGCTGGGACTGGAGCTTGTGATTAGTGGTCAGAGCTGCTGTCAAAGGAAACTGACCAGGTCATCATCTCAGGAATGCAGATGCCTCAGTAGAAATAAAATGCAGGGCTTTCTCTGGCCTTTGGTATTCCTATTGTGTTATGTTTTTTCTTAACCCAAAGGATATTTAATATAGTTGACTCTTAAACAACATGGGAGACTTGGGGAGGTAGGGATTGGCAGAGTGTAAGGGTACCAGCCCCTCACTGGGTTGAAAATCCTCGTGTAACTTATGTTCGGCCCTCCATATCCACAGTTCCACATTCCCAGATTCAACCAACCTGGGACCTCGTAATATTGTATCATTTACTATTGGAAAAAACCACATGTAAGGGGTAGACCCACACAGTTCAAACACATGCTGTTCAAGATCAACTGTATTTACAGTTACTATTATCAGAAACTTCTAAAAGATTATCTTTTAAAGAATCAGCAAACTGGACGGTAAAGAAATATATCAACATGCTTCCACCTCAGGGATTTGGTCCTCGTTCTCCCAGCTGCTGGAAATCTGCTTTGCACAGACACCTATTATACATGGCTACCTCCAGGGACACTCACTGACTGTCTTTCCCCAGGTGTTTCCCATCCTCTTTCTTGATTTATTCTTTTTCAGAGCATTATTGCCACTTAATGTGCTCTTTGGAAATGTGCTTGTTGATTGCCAGCAGTTGATCCAGAAAAAAATTCTTTACAAACTCTGATGCTATTCGAATTAAAAACCCCACCAGTTTCCTATTTGATTTGCTCCAGGTGGCAAGATACTTTTTACCAGGAGAGAGAGAAAAAAATTGAGAGAAGAATAGAAAAGGAAAGAAGGAAGGAAGAAAGGAAAAAAGAGAGAAGAAATATAATTGGAGAAAATACTTTAATGTGTAGCCTTGTTCAAGTCCTTCTAAACGAATCTCAGAGGACACCTTGGACCCAGGAAGACATCATGAATATTCTTGGAAGAGTGCAGAAAACATCTTAAAAGTTTTGCTTCTCAGGTATTCAAAAGTCTTAATAACATTTTTCCTGCTCGGGGGTCATGTTAAAATATAATTAAACCAAAGAGCTTAGCATGGAGGATAAGTGGTGGTCACTGCAGTGAAAAGTACAAGGTTGTGTGACTTTGGAGCAAGCATGGGGGACAGGAAAAAGAACACATATTTTTATAGATCGGGCATAATTCAGGTTAAGAGGTGATCTAAAGAGCTGTACTTGAAAACATCTTCACTTACAAAAATGATAAACTCAAAATGGATCAAAGATCTAAACGTAAGACCAAAAACTATAAAACTCCTAGAGGAGAACATAGGCAAAACACTCTCCGACATAAATCACAGCACGATCCTCTATGACCCACCTCCCAGAATATTGGAAATAAAAGCAAAAATAAACAAATGGGACCTAATTAAAATCAAAAGCTTCTGCACAACAAAGGAAACTATAAGCAAGGTGAAAAGACAGCCTTCAGAATGGGAGAAAATAATAGCAAATGAAGCAACTGACAAACAACTAATCTCAAAAATATACAAGCAACTCCTACAGCTCAATTCCAGAAAAATAAATGACCCAATCAAAAAATGGGCCAAAGAACTAAACAGACATTTCTCCAAAGAAGACATACAGATGGCTAACAAACACATGAAAAGATGCTCAACATCACTCATTATCAGAGAAATGCAAATCAAAACCACAATGAGGTACCATTTCACGCCAGTCAGAATGGCTGCGATCCAAAAGTCTACAAGCAATAAATGCTGGAGAGGGTGTGGAGAAAAGGGAACCCTCTTACACTGTTTGTGGGAATGCAAACTAGTACAGCCACTATGGAGAACAGTGTGGAGATTCCTTAAAAAACTGGAAATAGAACTGCCTTGCTGCTGCTAAGTCACTTCAGTCATGTCCGACTCTGTGCGACCGCATAGACGGCAGCCCACTAGGCTCCTCTGTCCCTGGGATTCTCCAGGCAAGAATACTGGAGTGGGTTGCCATTTCCTTCTCCAATGCATGAAAGTGAAAAGTGAAAGTGAAGTCGCTTAGTCATATCCAACTCTTAGTGACCCCATGGACTGCAGCCTACCAGGCTCCTCCATCCATGGGATTTTCCAGGCAAGAGTACTGGAGTGGGGTGCCACTGCCTTCTCCAAGAACTGCCTTATGACCCAGCAATCCCACTGCTGTGCATACACACTGAGGAAACCAGAATTGAAAGAAACACATGTACCCCAATGTTCATCACAGCACTGTTTATAATAGCCAGGACATGGAAGCAACCTAGATGTCCATCAGCAGATGAATGGATAAGAAAGCTGTGGTACATATACACAATGGAGAATTACTCAGCCATTAAAAAGAATACATTTGAATCAGTTCTAATGAGGTGGATGAAACTGGAGCCTATTATACAGAGTGAAGTAAGCCAGAAAGAAAAACACCAATACAGTATACTAACACATATATATGGAATTTAGAAAGATGATAACAATAACCCTGTATGCGAGACAGCAAAACAGACACAGATATATAGAATAGTCTCTTGGACTCAGTGGGAGAGGGAGAGGGTGGGAAGATTTGGGAGAATGGCATTGAAACATGTATAATATCATATATGAAACAAGTTGCCAGTCCAGGTTTGATGCATGATACAGGAAGCTTGGGGCTGGTGCACTGGGACGACAGGGAGGGAGGAGGGAGGGGGGGGTTCAGGATGGGGAACACGTGTATACCCGTGGCGGATTCATGTTGATGTATGGCAAAACCAATACAATATTGTAAAGTAATTAACCTCCAATTAAAATAAGTACATTTATATTAAAAAAAATGAATGAACTTCCGATATACACAACAACATGCCTAAAGCTCACATGCATTATGCTAGGCGAATGAAGCCAGACAACAGAGGCTATGAACCGTAGGATCTCATTTACCCAACACTTGGACTAGACAAAACTATAAGGACAGGGAATTCCCTGGTGGTGCAGTGGTTAATCTCTGCACTTCCAATGCAGGGGACCCGGGTTTGCTCCCTGGTCATAGAACTATTAATAGATCCCACATGCCTCAACTAAGACCTGGCACAGCCAAACAAATAAATAAGTAAATATTAAAAAAACCAAACAAACTATTCTCTAATAGGTCAGTGTTTTTACCAAGGTCAAGAGAAGATGATTGTTGTTACTGCCCAGATTAGTAGAAATCTGTAGATGATGTGGCTGCGGGACTCAAAATTAAGCAAACTCTGGAGTCACTGGTACAAGTACTACCAGAAACCTAAGAAATCAATGGTAGATATGCAAGAGTCTAGAAAACAAGAATGAATATGGGGCCCATGCCCTAGAGTTGGTACAAGGATGACAAGGCTTGGCAAGACACAGATGCTGCCACTTATGTGAGATTGTTGGGCCTCATCTTAAGACTGCTTATGGGTTTAAAACTGTGGTCTTAAATTCATGAAAGCCCAATCAGAAAGGATATTAAATTCTGTGGATTCTTGATTACCTGGGGCTGAGTTAATCATATGTGGATTATTCAGTGAGGTCCCTCTAATCAAAGGTGTTCTGCCATTGCCTAGTGGCATGTACTTCACTGCAGTCCATCTGCTTCTGGATAAGGGGCAGGGGTTATGTTTTCTGTCTGAACCATAATGCAGGGTATCTGTGGCCACCATCCCATTCACCCAGCACCCTGGTCAGCAGAAAGCCTATGAGTAGAGGAGTAGAGAATCTGAAGCAACTTCACCCCGACTTGGGGAGATTCAAGATACACACTTTGCAAGGTGTGACTTTTGAGCTGAAACTTGGAAAATAATGTTCTGAGATGGGAAAGACACGGACAGAAGGACCTCCGGAGTAGGAAGCTGCATACTCTAGTGTGAACACGTAATTATGAGGCTAAATTTGGAGCACTTTGAGAGAGATATCATGTGTGTGTGTGTTCACAATGTAATTTTTTAAGAATATAAAAGTGGTGGAGAGATAGGGTACTTGGGGAGACCATGGAGGAACTTAATTACAATCCAAAGATTGCAGCTTTTTTTTTCTTCCTTTTTCTGACACTTCTCTTGTGGAAGGCAAGTAACATAATCAAAATTTTGCTGATGTTGCATGAGATGGAGCACCATCAGTTGTTCAAGGGTGAGTAAACTGCTAATCTAATGCTGAACAGCAGAAACTTGTTTATATCTATGACTGTAATGGCCAAGAATCAGGCGCACAGGGTAAAAAATATGTTACCTGAGTGAAAGTTGCACAGTTGTGTCCAACTCTTTGCGACCCCATGGACTATACAGTCCACGGAATTCTCCAGGCCAAAATACTGCAGTGGGTAGCCATTCCCTTCTCCAGGGGATCTTCCCAACCCAGGAATTGAACCCAGGTCTCCTGCATTTCAGGAGGATTCTTTACCAGCTGAGCCACCACATACGTTACGGTGGCACATACTGAGCCACCACATACGGAAGCCCAAACATACGTTAAGTCAATGTCATTTTTTACATGGGTCAATTCTTAACCATAGCCACATTTTAAATTCTGATGTGTCTCTTCCCCAAGTTAATTAAAATGAACAGTGACTCACTGACCTTCAAAGGGATTCATAAGCTTTAAAAGATGAGCCATTAATTAAGGCTTCTCTCTATCAGCTTCAAATTGATTTTTCTAATCTTGGCTGACTCCTACATATGCAAGCATGAAGGAAGAGGATCACCATTTTCCTTAAAAAAAGAAATCCTCAAATCAGAACTGGTTTAATTTCAACATGATTTGGCAAATTAAAGAGAGTTAGAAATAAATAAGGAGTATCACTGAATGTGAGGATAAAAAATTAACAGCTTGAGGTTGATTCCAAATTGGCTTATTTGCACTCATTATGCCAGCAAATTTGGAAAACTCAGCAGTGACCACAGGACTGGAAAGGTCAGTTTTCATTCCAATCCCTACGAAAGGCAATGCTAAAGAATGCTCAAACTACCGCACAATTGCACTCATCTCACACGCTAGTAAAGTAATGCTCAAAATTCTCCAAGCCAGGCTTCAGCAATATGTGAACCGTGAACTTCCTGATGTTCAAGCTGGTTTTAGAAAAGGCAGAGGAACCAGAGATCAAATTGCCAACATCTGCTGGATCATCGAAAAAGCAAGAGAGTTCCAGAAAAACATCTATTTCTGCTTTACTGACTATGCCAAAGCCTTTGACTGGGTGGATCACAATAAACTGTGGAAAATTCTTCAAGAGATGGGCATACCAGACCACCTGACCTGCCTCTTGAGAAATTTGTATGCAGGTCAGGAAACAACAGTTAGAACTGGACATGGAACAACAGACTGGTTCCAAATAGGAAGAGGAGTACGTCAAGGTTGTATATTGTCACCCTGCTTATTTAACTTCTATGCAGAGTACATCATGAGAAACGCTGGACTGGAAGAAATACAAGCTGGAATCAAGATTGCTGGGAGAAATATCAATAATCTTAGATGTGCAGATGACACCACCCTTATGGCAGAAAGTAAAGAGGAACTAAAAAGCCTCTTGATGAAAGTGAAAGAGGAGAGTGAAAAAGTTGGCTTAAAAATTCAGAACATTCAGAAAACGAAGATCATGGCATCTGGTCCCATCACTTCATGGGAAATAGATGGGGAAACAGTGGAAACAGTGTCAGACTTTATTTTGGGGGGCTCCAAAATCACTGCAGATGGTGACTGCAGCCATGAAATTAAAAGACGCTTACTCCTTGGAAGGAAAGTTATGACCAACCTAGATAGCATATTGAAAAGCAGAGACATTACTTTGCCAACAAAGGTCCGTCTAGTCAAGGCTATGGTTTTTCCAGTGGTCATGTATGGATGTGAGAGTTGGACTGTGAAGAAAGCTGAGCGCTGAAGAACTGATGCTTTTGAACTGTGGTGTTGGAGAAGATTCTTGAGAGTCCCTTGGACTGCAAGGAGATCCAACCAGTCCATTCTGAAGGAGATCAGCCCTGGGTGTTCTTTGGAAGGAATGATGCTGAAGCTGAAACTCCAGTCCTTTGGCCACCTCATGCGAAGAGTTGACTCACTGGAAAAGACTCTGATGCTGGGAGGGATTGGGGGCAGAAGGAGAAGGGGACGACAGAGGATGAGATGGCTGGATGGCATCACCGACTCGATGGACGTGAGTCTGAGTGAACTCCGGGAGTTGGTGATGGACGGGAGGCCTGGCGTGCTGTGACTCATGAGGTCACAAATAGTCGGACACGACTGAGCGACTGAACTGAACTGAATCTTATATTCCAATCAAGGCAACAAGTCCATGTGAAACCAGTTCCTGGTATGAAATTCCTTCATTTGGTGTTATTTCCAATTTCCAAGGGCTGTCCTGTGAAGTGTGCATGGGGAGTTTTCTGTTGAAGTGCTCTGAGTATTGCTTTTTACAAAATTATAACTTAATAAAGATTCATATCCAAATTTCAAAACCAAACTTAATGCTCATTACCTGAGTCTCACCATAAACCTATAAGTTGAATCATTCCCATTTTACTGATGAAGAAACTGAGTCTTAGATTTAATTCTCAATTATCCTAGGAGGACAATGCACATTTCTCCTTCATAAGAAGTCTAAGGTGCTGCTGTTTTGTTTGCTTTTTTTGGCATCTAGTCCTTAAAATATATTTCCTAAATGATCTGTTTACTGTCTGTCTTCCCCATTAACATAAGTACCCCAAAAGGAGGGGACTATGTCTGTCTTGCTCAGGGCTCCATGCCCAAAGCCTAGGACAGTGTCTGGAAAACAGAAGGTTCTCAATATCTGTTGAATAGGTATATCACAAAATGTCTTTTAAAATCAATTTGTCCTCTTCCTAGCTACTTCAGTTTTTCCTACTATTTGGAGGTTTAGCATTCATCAAATGGGTCCTTATACCTAGATACCCATTAACAGGTTTTATCTCTAAAGAAAAGCAATATAAACAAAAGTTTGGATAGTTTTGCTTGCTCTCTGCACTGCAGGAATGAGCAAATTGGTGTGTATATTCTAAAGTTTCCATGAGACCTGAGTTTGCATGGAGATGTCATTACTATGGTGATACTAGGCTCACACAGCTACAGCTGGCCTTCTGGGAGGAGAGACTCTGAAAGTGTTGGTTGGATTCCACTTGTCTCAAGATTGTTGGCATGGCCCCGCCATCCCCTTTAATCCTCCCTTTGAGCTGATCTGTCTTGAAGGAGGAAAACTAAGCAAGGACTAACAGCTTTCTGTGGTTGAGTATGAGAAATAGGATCACAAGACAACTGTGCATTTCCAAATTGTAGAAAGAGACTCTGTCTCATACATTTAAGGAAACATAAGCCTGGAGTAATTAATTTTTCACTAGGAATGATCTTGGATCCTTTTATTATCAATGAAATCCCCAATCACAATTCTGTATGAATTTAGCAACAAACATAAGTTTTAGTTTAGTTTCGTTTTGTTTTGTTTTTTTTTCAGTCTCAGCTTTACTTTCTGAAACTGCCTTCCAAAAGGTCAGAAAGGTCTATATGTGATTTTTTTCACATACAGAAAGAAAAAAAACACCGAAGGACTTGTGTCTTGAGACAAGTTTAGTGCCTACTGGCTGAATCCCGTAAAACACAGAGAAGCCACTAATGGTGGGCTGAAAATATAGAACTTTGCACCTTTATTTCAGTTGGGTTGGTGTATTTAATTTATTTAGCCATCTGGACAAGGGAATTTAATCTGTTTATGCGCTCACGCAGGGATGTGCCATGACCTACGTGCAAGGGGAATATTTCACCGATTAATTCATGTCTGAAAGCAACATTCCCCTTCCTTCCTGTGGTCATCTGCCTTCACTAGTGTAGATAATACACATGATACTCTTAACCACATGCCAGGGACTTGCTAAGCACTTTACCAGTAATGTCTCACAACCACCTTCCAAGTTTTCTATTTTTATGGTCTCAATTTTACAAATGAGACATTAATGCCAAGAGAGATTAATTTCTCCCAAGGTCACCCACTTATTAAATGCTAAAGCAGAAATTTTGGTGTGTTGAGTTCCAGAACTTGGGTCTATAATCATGATTTTGCACTGACTTGTTTTTCCAAGCATGTATTGCTCAGAAATGGGGGCTTGTCTAATAGATGTACCAAAAGGACACTGGAGAGACGATTCTCTTTGGACAGTGACAATGATCTAGCTAAAGCTTTTACTTTTGTTGGTTCATCATCATCCCTAGCTAATAAAACATGTCTCCCCTCAAAATGTGTTTTGTCTCTCTGGCTCACCAAAGGGATAACTTATAAGACACAACATATAAGATAGCAGCAAATATGCCTTGCTAAGAAAAGTACGGCTGTCAACGCAATCAAATACACTCAAGTTGATAGCTTAATTTTGCAGTAAAAATTTAGAAGCCAAAATCCCTGCATTTGGGCTCAGGATACCTATATTCTGATTCTAGCCCTCTAACTTTGGGAACTTATCCCTCCGGAGTCTCAGCCTCATTTATTCATATGTGCAATGAGGAATAATACTTGTTCTGCTGATTTTCCTTTAGTAACTATGAGGGGAAAGAAATTCCAGCAACAGCAAACACCAAGGCTTAGATCAATGTGCCAGTCACTCAGCCATTCACGTAACAAATAATTTCACTGAGTTTGTACCCTGTGTGGGCATCATGCAATGTCTTGGGGCTACAAAGTCTTCACTCTGAGAGAGGGATATTCTGAACTGAAACTCAATTTGGCCTGTGGGGTGGTTAATAACATGAACTTTGTTGGATTTCTTTCTAGGGCTCAGTATGTATTAATATAAACAGAATTGAATATTTTGGAAAGTTCTAGATCTCTCACCTTATATTTGGCCACAGAATGCATGGAAACTAAAACTGAAAACCAAGCAACCAAAGAGGAATGAATGGAGCCCAGCCTGGATGGGGGGCACATCACAGGAGATCTTGGCTGTCAAGAGAGCTGCAGTTCCCATGACAGCAGCAAGGTTGCTCTGTGATAACAGAAGGAAAACATTACCCTACCTGAGCTCTGTCCCAGTGCTATATGGCCCAGATGATTCTGCCCTCCATGAACACCTACTCAGATCTGAGACTAGTTGGTCCTAGTGCCTGGTGTTTATGGGGCGGTGGAGGGACAGGGGCAGGCATAGGCTTGCTCCATGGAAGGCGTTAACTTCTGCCACGCATAGCCCTTCTGAAACCCTTCTATTTCCTCCCATTCAGAGGCACACCTTTTTACGTGCTAGATGAGTTTTCTAATTTCTGTGAAGTTCGTGGGAAGATAACCACCACCATAAACATGTAGGTTGGCCAACTTAATTGGGAACAGGGCCCTGCTCTCAGGAGGGTTGGTCTTAAGAGTTCAATACTCTGAGGATGCCATCTTGCAATTCATAACATGATCCTTGATTTTGTTTTATACAAGAAGTCTGATGGGACAACGGGGCTTGTGTAGGATCTTGAAAGCTTTTTCACACAAGGAAGCTTCCTGCATCTACTTTGCAACACACTCTTAGCCTTCTCCTCTCCACTCTCTGGAGCACTGGGTCTTCTCCGGCCTCCTTCAGCTCCCACCCAGCAAATGCCTCAGGCGGGGAACTGGGTACAAGAATGGGGACAGCTGGGCTGTCACATGATGGCCAAGGCAGGCAGAGGGCTCACCGAGGTGAAGGACAGGATAAATTCTGCAGGCAGTAGGCTGCGCATGCGCACGTGCATATGCGTGCTCTGCCGGCAGGTCCCTGGGGGTCCATGAGAGTCTGAGCCCAACTCAGGGCATTCAGGTGCCCAGGGGGCGTGCTGTTAACTAGGAAATTAACACCAAGGCAGATCGAAAGAGGCCAAAAAAGAAAGGAAACTTTTTCTATTTTAACACCTTCCACAGCCCTGTTTGCAACAGAGCTTTGTACTTTGGTTTTGTGCTGGGCTGCCTTAAACTATGGAGGGGCCCTGCTGGGAAGCTCAGATTCCAAGGGTAAAAGCTGACTTACTTTTTAACACTCACAGATTAAAACAAAAAACAAAACAAGAGCTAACCAAAAGGACCCATCTCCCCAGTGAAGGGGAAAGGGAAAGCAGAGGGAAAGTTACATTTACTAATGCCCTTCCCAGGCTGGAATGAGGCTGATGCTTTACTGATACCATCCTTTAAATCCCCGCAGAGAATCCGGTGGGGAGGTGGGGAGGGGTGGGGGAGGGATTAGCTTCATATTCAAGGTGAAGGAACAAAGGCTCAGAAAAGTGAACTGACTTGCCTAAGAAACTGAGTTAGCGTCTGATGCAGGGTCAGAATGCAAACCTGGGTTGCTGGGTGCAAAAGCCCGCAAGCTCTGTGTTGCCAGACCTGGATACAAAGTTATTCTAAAAGGAGAAAAATCCCATGGACCTCAACTCAAATCATCCTTATTATGATGTCACTTAAATGTGTAAGAACGTAAACCTAGGTATTAACTTTTTAGCTTTAGTATAAAGTTCTCAGGTTAAATACAAAGGAAACTACACAATCAATTAAATTTGAATTAGCAACAGTAATGTAATAGATGGTGTTTTGCTCAAAGCTAATTAAATTCAAATTAAATTTGAATTCATTAATATTGAATTTAATTGTGGAAAGATGTATGTTCATGGCTTATTCAATATTTAATTTCTAAATTTGACATTAATTATCCATACATATGGAATTTTTGAACTCAAAAGCATATAGTATGAAATCATATTAATAATTCAAAGGTGTTTTTATTATTTTATTTCATGATTATTATTGTACTTCCAGTTGAAGGTTATCCGACCTTATGTTTAAAAATCACCACTCTTGATGGTGAGTTGTTTGGTCACATAAAATCATACTGTTCATTTAAAGATAAATTTATCATGACAATATTAAGAAATCTGTTCCAATTATTTCTGGATTAGGAATTAGAACACTTTATTGCACATTAACCACTACACTTTCTGATAATGAAACATTGTAAATAGTTGAATGGAAATGACAATGGCTACTAACCAATAGGTATGGAGCTATTTCAATATTTTAACATCTGGTTATGGTTGCACCATACTAGCTCAGTATTAGCCATGACTATTACAGAAGCTTACTCTGCCCTTGGCCATGGCCTTCCCAATCATTGCTTATCAAAGAAAGCATGTAAATATGGTTGCTTATGTTCCTACAGTGTGTAGGATTGTGTGTGTTGAGTACATACATACAGATCTATAAATATATGTTTGTGAATATGTGTATGTGTACATGTCAGGAAATTTCTGAGCCTGGAGGGAAAATATGAAGCCTCATATTTTATCCTTGTTACTGAAGATATTTGCATATAATGTTGCATTATCTCCATATAATGTTGCATTATCTGCATATAATGTTTTTGTTCAGTCATGCTGACTCTGCGACCCCAGCATGCCAGGACTCCGGCAGCACGCCAGGCCTCTCTGTCCCTCATCATCTCCCAGAGTTTGCTCAAATTCAGGTCCACTGAGTGAGTGATGCCATCCAACCATCTCATCCTCTGTCATCCCCTTCTCCTCCTGCCTTCAATCTTTCCTGGCATCACAGTCTTTTCCAATAAGTCGTCTGTTTGCATCACGTGGCCAAAGCGTTGGATCTTCAGCTTCAGCATAAGTCCTTTGAATGAATATTCAGGATTGATTTCCTTTAGGATCGACTGGTTTGAACTCCTTGCTGTCCAAGGGACTCTCGTGAGTCTTCTCTAGCACCACAGTTCAAAGGCATCAATTCTTCAGCACATCAGAGGTACACAAAAAACCAGCACTGAATTTTATGTTACCAGATGCTCTCTTTCTTAGGCATTAGTTTTCCCTTGGTTGTGGGTTCCCTACCAACTCCAACTTATCTAAGGGTGGGAAAATAGCTTATATATTTACTTCATTATTATTGATATTTTTCCAGTTTGTCCAAAAGTTACTTGGTGCTTACTGTGAGTAAAAAAGAGTTCTAAAGCATTTCATAATACGAATTACTTCATATTGCTTTAAGTTGCATTTCCCTGTGACGCGAATTGAAAAGAAGTAGTTTGTTTGGGGGGTGACTCCAAGGAGTTTTTGTCAGGTTGGAGAATGGGATGGGGATGGGAAAGAAGCCAGGTGGGTGCATTCAGGAGCGGTTACCACTGTGGGAGGATGGGCTTGATTCAGTTGGGGCTCTCTGAGAGAGGATGGAGAACACCTCAGAATCTCCCCACAGGGGCAAGGAAGCTGGAGTATTTCCTACCCATCTCTTCCTTCAGTAGTTAAAGGGGCAGCTTCCAGGTGCCATTAGCTCCATGGCACTTCTGGCCTGCCTCACAGGTGCTGAGTGGTCAGAGAACCCCTTCCAGAGAGGCCCAGGAGGCTGCAGTAAGAGGTTGTTGTTTGGGAGGAGGCATGCCCAGGGGCCTTAAAGGGGCCACCAGCATCTGCTGCCATACTCGGAGCAATACTCTTATTACACACATTTGACAGAGAGGAAATGGAGATCCAGGGTGGTTAGGCGCATTGTCCCCAGATCCTAGAGGCAGTGAGTGCAGAAGCTGGGATCTTATCCCCTGGTTTGGCCATAATCTGCCTTCTTCAGTACTATAAAGGGAATCAAAATTAATTTTATCCCTCTGGGTATTTTTCCCTAAAATATTCCACTTCAAATCATAAAGAGGTCTTAACAATGCATATTTTCTAATGTGGTGAAGAAGAAATCTGTTGATGATAATATATTCTTTCCATTTCTATCACCTCTGAACAAATATTTCTGAATGTGCTTCTCCTTTTTCTTGGATGGTTCTTGGATGACTCTCCAATATAAAGTCTGCAACTTTTCTATTAAGAATGAAGGCAAATTATCTAAAAGGAAACAACAGTAACTCTTTAAGAGAGATAGAAATGATGTTACAGTCAAGGGTGGAGTTATATGTCCCAAGGATCAGGGGATGGGACTGGGTAGCGCACAAAATATAAGTTGTACTATTTACTTCTGTGATCCACACAGTCAAAGGCTTTGGCATCGTCAATAAAGCAGAAATAGATGTTTTTCTGGAACTCTCTTGCTTTTTCGATGATCCAGCAGATGTTGGCAATTTGATCTCAGGTTCCTCTGTCTTTTCTAAAACCAGCTTGAACATCAGGAAGTTCACGGTTCACATATTGCTGAAGCCTGGCTTGGAGAATTTTGAGCAGTACTTTACTAGTGTGTGAGATGAGTGCAATTGTGCGGTAGTTTGAGCATTCTTTGGCATTGCCTTTCTTTGGGATTGGAATGAAAACTGACTGTGAAGAAGGCTGAGCGCCAAAGAATTGATGCTTTTGAACTGTGGTGTTGGAGAAGTCTCTTGAGAGTCCCTTGGACTGCAAGGAGATCCAACCAGTCCATTCTGAAGGAGATCAGCCCCGGGATTTCTTTGGAAGGAATGATGCTGAAGCTGAAACTCTAGTACTTTGGCCACCTCATGTGAAGAGTTGATTCATTGGAAAAGACCCTGAGGCTGGGAGGGATTGGGGGCAGGAGGAGAAGGGGACGAGAGAGGATGAGATGGCTGGATGGCATCACTGACTCGATGGACGTGAGTCTAAGTGAACTCCGGGAGTTGGTGATGGACAGGGAGGCCTGGCGTGCTACAATTCATGGGGTCGCAAGGAGTCGGACACGACTGAGTGACTGATCTGATCTGATTTACTTACAAGAGTTGCATAAAAGTAAAAGGGAGAAAGGCTCAGAGTCCAGGTGATGGGCCTTGATTGGGAGACAAAGTGGTCCTCCTGGGCTTCCTAGTGTTTCCCTCTCCAGGAACAAGGCTGACATGCCTTTTAGGGAACACCATCTGGAGTCATGTGACATAGAGACTCCATGGGTCTATGACTCATGGATCAAAGTCCTGGAACTAAATCACACATTTCAACCTGACTCAGACATGCTTAGAATGGGCCTAGCTCACTCTTTTCACATCTGTTTCCTGTGTTCAGTGCTATTTGTCAGATGACATGACAAAAAGGCACAACAAACGGCCCCAACTGCAAAGAACAACCTGCTATTGCAGGAAATGTATTGCGATATTCTCTTGAGTCTGTTCTGACTACAATCCCTTTCCCAACCCCTCCATGCTTCCAGAGGGGCTCCTTTGCCTCAGGGGAGTTTTGTGTCAGAGCAGAAAACTTATGCTTCTGGAAACAAGTAGTCTGCCTCTTCTGGCCTTTATAAATCCTAAATTGATAAAGAAATTTTCCGAGTATCCTTGAGACAAAGGACTGAAAGGGGTGTATCTTTAAGAGCAAAAGGAGAGAAGAATAGAGGTACTCCCCACCAACCAGGAAGCAAGTTGAGGTGTTGAGTTCTTGGGGAAACAGGCACCTGTAGGGTCTCAGGAACTAATCTCAGCCTCAAAAAAGATTCTGAGCCTCATGTGTGGTCCCAAAACTCAGAGCCACTGTGCTGTATCACAGTGATTGCAACCCAAGGGATATGAGAGACTTCCTTCCCCCCAAATTTCAAACACAAGTGTCTCAGATTCTTAAAAAAATCTGGAGAGAAGTCACAGTAGCATCTAAAAATGATGCTGCTCAGTAGGGTGAGGGTGAGGGTGAGGATGAGGGTGAGGGTGAGGGCAGTTTTAAAGAAATTTTTTACTGCTTGAATTTGTTAGGTGTTTCATACTCAGCACTGAAGAACAGCTAATATTTAATGTGCATTTCAGTGTTCTACAAGCAGAGTTAAGTACTTTGCATGAATATCTCATACAATCTTCCCAGCAGCTCAGTGGGTTTGATGATTTTGCTTCCCCCATTGCACAGATGAGGAAAATGAGGCTGAGAGAGTCTGTGACTTAGCTCAAGCTAAGGCCCCATTGAGTGAGTGACCCAGGCCAGCTGGCAAAAAGTCTGTGCATTTAACTCAATGCTGTAAGTCTAGATCATAAAATAATTAGGGCATCATACCTGAGAGTACATGGGTAAAGTTTAAATTCAGTGTTTCAGCTATACATTTGCAGTACTTTGAAAGAAAGAGACCAATGAAGGCTGCAGACAGGAATTTCAGCACCACGAAGGCTGAAAACTTGGTTGATTTTGTTCAACAGTGCATCCCAGGTGCCTAGAATAGCACCTGGCTCATGGAAGGAACTTAATATTTGACAAATGAATGAATGAATAAATGAATGAATGCCTTTTATGATGAGAGGGCTTTTGAGAATCCAAAGGAAAGTCATTTCGGGTGGGGTAAACCCCACTTTGCTAAATCACTTTGAAATGTTTAGGGGTTTGTATGACTGAACACTTCACACATTTCCAAAATGGGTTCATTATCCAGGCTTGTCTCCTCTACCAAGCCCTGATCACTTTAGTGAAGGGGAAGGAATTCTTCCTGATTCTAGAATGCAGATAGACTCCATCAGCAAAGTAGTATTTTGGGTAGAGTAGAGATAAGCCGAGGTAAATACCTAGATTAATGACAACAGATCCATATGTTTAGCATAGACTTATGTTTGATTGTCTGTAAGCATATAACTGCTCATTATGTCTTCATTAAAGAGTTTCAAGGGATCCCGGGGTGAATTATAATGATTAAAAATAATGCAAAGCAAAGAGCTTTTTGGATCTACCTCTCAGAACATAAAGACTCTTCTTAGGAGATGGTGGCTTGATTCTAGAATTCTCATAAAACAATCTAAGACAAAGAGAAGTCTGTAATAGGGAGTTTTTAAAGTAGAAAATACAAGGATATGAATTCAAGATTCAGTTTTAATTAAAACTATAAGGCTATGTAGCAATGTGTTCCAGAGATTCTGACAAGGTATTTATTTCTGTTTTACTACTGGGGCAAGTCAGCCCCAGAGCACTTAAGGGATTTCCCCTAGGATAGCAGATCCAAGCCTCCTAATACCATCCTCAAATCTATGGAGAGACAGATCGAAGGAAAAATCACCTATTAATGTTCTAGGACAGTCTGCAACCAAAATTAATGGTGAAATGGAAAAGTATATACATACTGTTCATTTCCTATATGAACTCAAGCGACCTTCTGGCTGCTCTAAATGAGAAGTCTGATGTTTCCCTTGGCAGTATTGCTGGGGAGATAAGATAAATTGGAATTCCTAAGATGATCTGGGATACTTATCAGTAGAAATAGCTTCAAGGGAAATGTCTGCTTTCTATCTCTTGAAAATTAAGAAACCACTGACAGGAAGAAATTTTGGTATTTGATAATAAGAAGGCAGCATGTGCCATGACGACATTCTAGGGCATACATGCTCAGTGTAAATAGAAATCGATCTGCATAGCAACTGAGACTCACGGAACCACGACCGCCTGCCAGCTCTTGCTTAGCCACCTGCAGCTTGGCTCCTCTGTCTACCCAGAGCTGCAGTACTATTAGGTCAAGGGCCCACTGTCCTGTTTGTGTCCACTGGGGCCATTGTTACCTTGTAAAGACGGGCACTTCTCTGACATTTGCTCCAACACCAAGTAGAGCAAAGGAAAGAAATGTTGGTAGTGACTCTCAGTACCTAGGGATATAGTTTACAATGACAGTGGATCTCTTCCACTTTCTGGACTTTAGGGTAATGTCCCCAGCTGCCCCCACTGGGGCTGCCTATGGGAGTGACATTGGCAGTGCTCCACATAGAATATGTAAACTTTTTGGTTCTTTCCCAACGTCAAATTTAATCCCCAAAGGAAAACACTCATTTCACTTCCTCACTTTCCTAAGACTCTGGGATGAAAATTCCAACATGTTTTTCTGCTGTAAGATTTTAAACTTTTACTGGTTTTGGAGGTGTCAGGAAAGGTACAGAAGAACCCTTGCTTGCAGTACCAGCTTCAAAAATTTTGTGCTCAAAGCAGGTGACTCAAAAGCATCAAATACAAACGCTATTTTGATTAAGACAAATCTTTTGCACTTGTGTTTGCATGTGAATTCTGCGGGCAGGATTAACATTAATTACATAGAGAAAGATCTCCATGGAGGTGAGATAACTCTGCCTGTTTTCAGAGAGAATGGCCAGCATGCGCTGCACAATTGGGCAATTACAGTGGCCTCTCTGAAACACAAATCTGACTGTGCCAGTCTCCTGTTTAAAACCTTGCACTGGTTCTCTTTGACATAATGAATAGTCATCAGGATTCTATTGGTAGCAAGGCACAAAAACCTAACTTAAAATGATTTAGGTAAAAAGTATGTCTATTGGCTTATGTGGCTAAAAGTCCCAAGGTACGGGACAGCTTCCAGAAGGATCCAGGGGTTCAAATGATACTGCCAAGAATTCATCTTTCTCAGGGCAGGGGCAGCAGGGAGGGAAGCTCGGCATTTAGGGTGCAGGTTTGGAGACAACTGAGCTGTGTAAGTGCTGACCTTGAGAGCCAGAACCTGCTTACCGGGATTTGCCTTCTTATGTTCGCACCTTAGGCATCTTGCTGGTGTCACCTGTCAAGGCCCTGGGTCATTTTCACCTCTCAGCTCTTATTTTCACATTAACTTCTTTTTCATGTGAGTTCTTCCCTTGCAGTGACCATAAAGTTCAGGCATGATTTTATCATTTTAATAAACTTTTCCCTTTCCTCTTATGCCTCCTTCAAAGCACTTTTCTTGTAAATTCAAGACAGAACAATTCGAGAATTTGGCTCTGATTAAGCTGGGTGTGGCAGAATCATTTAATACTATGTGGTCCCCCAATTATTTCCTTTTCTCCCTGGACATACCAGTTAGCTAACCTACATTCCCCAGGTCGCTTGCATCTTGGTTGGGTCATGTATAGTGATCTCCACATACCCTCTGTCTCCACTCATTGCCTGGCTGGAACAGATGACTTAGCAGATAGCTCCAGGGTCCCAGAGGATTCCGAGGTCCCAGGATATGACAGAGCCATTGTTGAAAGGAGCCTGGATCTCTGGGTCACCAGGGATGGAAGAAACCATCCTAATGAGATACTTGATAATTAATGCTTATGTTGAGTTTTTTGTGAGCGAGAAACCAAACACTGAGATTTCAGGATGTTTGATACAAAAGTTAGTGATTCTTGTCCCATTTAATCCACTGGGTATGTGCTTGTTCACGAACATATTACTGTTATCAGAAAGGATGGGATATTCTGACCGGCTAAGCCTGGGTCATACATACATCTTTGGGGCTATGGGTTAAATAGAGCCCTGCCCCAAACTACACAGATGTAGAATGAAGAAGGAGCATTTCTGTAGAGGACAATCAAGATGCTGTTACCAGAGTACAGAGGGGAGATGTTGGACAGACAGACAAACAGACAAACCAGAAGTCCACTACAGACCTGCACAAAACCCTTAGGATTGCTTCTGTGATGTTATGCTATAAGAATGCCCAAAGTGGTGAGTCATTAATTATGTTATCAAAACCCATGAAATCCCTCAAAGCAGGGGTGGACATCATCATCACTTCATCCCCAACATTGAGCATAGTCCTTCCATCTGGAGGAAATAGGCAGATAAATGAAGAAAGGAATATAGTCCACTTATCCAGCTGTGAACTAAACTCACCTTCCCAGAGGATATTCATGGGATATCGAGATCAACTTTTTCATTTATATCATTAAGTAAGAAATTAAGTAATCAAAAATGATCAGTAGCATGAATATTTCTGAAACCATTTATCTGTTTTATAAATCTTACTATGTTAATCTAAAGGATAACTTTTGAATATAAGGTACTTATAAATTTATTTCAGAATAGAGGTATTATGATAACTTAGTTACATCAAGAACTTACCTGCCTTATTCATGTGTGCATATGTGTATTTCAAGGGAAAAACAGGCTAAAGACAAATTATAAGTGAAAACTAATTTTGGAAGTAGAATTTATTCTTTGTCTCATTTTTCTTTCCTTTTCCCATTGTTTGGGGCTTTATAGAAAACCAGTATCCAACATATGGCTGATATGAGGATGAAACTGTGAGCAGTGTCTCAGATTTTATTGTGATCTTTCTTTCTCTCTTAAAGATAATGTCCTCATTGTCTGATTGAGACAGAAACTCCCCACCTCTCTATTAAAAAAAAAAAAAGGCAGCCCTGACCAAGAGGTTTCTGAAGCCTCCATTGATAACACACAATGGCCTCTTCTTACAGGAACGTTTCACGGCCCTTAAGTAAGTCACTGTTGGCTCATATGATGAAAGAGTGAAAGATGGAGAAAGAGAACCTGAGGGCTCATCAAAGCCTGGTCTTGGCAGGGGATTGTGGGTATTAGCAAGAATCCATAAATAGCCGCCTGAGCTAAGAGATGCCAATTTTGTACCTAAATGATGAGAAAAGACAAATCTTCAAAGTAAATATTTTTCTGCATCTTTTAGCTCGGGAGAGGTAAGGGAAGGGAAGGAAAAGGAGAGGACATGAATAAGCATTGCCATGAGTCAGAACCAGTGCTCTGGGTAGCTTTGCCCCTCCTCTCATAGGCTCTCTGATGCCAATTCCCACTGTCGTGGGCCATAGCTGGGACCATTTTCCATTGCATAGAGGTGAAGGACCCTATGAAGATGTGCTGAGATGTATTTGCTAAGCTCCATACTTAGAGTAAAAATAAGATTGCCACTTTCTGTCAGCTTGACCTAGGGCACATCTGTGACCCAGGACAATCTGTGATTGTCCCCACCCTAATTCCTGAAGCCTGCTGTATTACACAGTTCACCAGAGCTCTTATTAATTCTTTTTTTTTTATATCAGAGGAGATTCATTATTAAATTGGTTATGGGAGATGAGAAATTCTACAATCTGCCATCTGCAAGCTGGAGAAACAAGCAATCTGTTCTTGTTTATAGTTCAGTCTGAATCCAAAGGCCTGAGAATAAGGAACTCCTATATCCAAGGGCAGAACACGGATGTCCCAGAAGACAGAATTCGCCCCTCCTCTGCCTTTGTCTGAGCCCACAGCAGGTTGGATGATGCCCACCCATCTTGGGGAGGAAGATTTTCTTGCTTGGTCTACTGATTCATATGTAATCTCTTCTGGAAACAACCTCACAGACACACCCACAAATCATTTTTTATCAACTTTCTGACAGTCAAGTTGACATATAAAATGAACCATTATACCTGTGAATATATTACCTTATATGGCACAAGGGGGGCTTCCCTGGTGGCTCAGAGGTAAAGAATTTGCCTGCAATGAAGGAGATGCAGGAGACATGAAACAAATTCAATCCCTGTGTCAGGAAGATCCCCTGGGTGAGGGCATAGCAGCACACTCCAGTATTCTTGCCTGGAGAATCCCATGGACTGAGGAGCCTGGGGGGGCTACAGTCCATAGGGCTGCAAAAGTCAGACACAGCTGAAGGGACTAAGCATGCATGTGTGACACAAGCTGCTTTATAGGCGTGCTTAAGGGAGGTGATTCTGGCTTATCCAGATAAGCCCAATTTAATCATGTGAAAGCTTTTCCTAGCTGGGTCAGAGAGAGAGATGTGACAACAGAACAATCAGATGCCACGTTTCAGACTTTGAAGACAGTGGGAGAGGCCACAAGCTGAGGACTGTGGACAGCCTCTAGAAGCTGAAAAAAGGCAAGAAACTGAGTCCCTACCCCCTCTGTCAGAGCTCACAGAAAAGAAAGCGGTCCTGCCCAAACCTTGATTTCACCCTGTTGAGACCCCTGTCAAACTTCAAATTTCTGTGGTCTCTAAATGTGTGGTCATTTGTTATGGCAGCTGTAGAAAACTAATATATTCTCTAACAACTCTTGAAAAGAACTAGTGACCAGAGGCCAAAGAGAGTTGGTAGTCTGCTTGTCTACCAAGCAGTGGTAGTCGGTAGTGGACACTGAGAAGCAAGCATTAAATTGTGTGTTCTATGATTCTGCCTTCTAGTCTCATTCTGTTCAGTGATAAAAATATGTAGCAAGAGTAGGGAGATTGGGAGAAACAACCTGGGTGTTTATTTACTGACTTGGAGCAGAAGAAGATGCTGAAGGTCAGTGTGAGAGGAGTTATCTCTGACCTCTTAGGACAAATGCAAATCTGGACAGTCACAGAGTTGTGAAAATTATATCTTAAAATCAAAGTTGGGAGGAGGGAATCAAAGTCGGATTACTTTTGTTCAAGCTCTAGGATTGTAAATTTAAGATGACCAAATAAGATGCATTTGAAACCTCTTTGAAGGTTATACAGTACAGGGTGCAATGAGCTGGATGCTAGCTCTCCAAAAAGGTTTATCCATGTCCTCATCCCTAGAACTTTTGCATGTTTATTTCAAAAGAGTTTTTTTTTTTTTTTTGCCAAGATGATTAAATTAAGGATCTTGATAAGAGAAGCTAGCTCATCTGGAATTATCCAGGTGAAACCCTAAAGGCCATCACATGTCCTTGTAAGATAAACACACAGAGAAGAAGACACCCAACCAAAGAGGAAGTTGTGGCTATGTGACCACAGAGGCAGAGACTGGAGTGATGCGACCATAAGTCAAGGAATGCCGGCAGTCTCCAGAAGCTGGAAGTCAAAGAATAAAACCTCTCCCTGAGCTCTGGAGGAAGTGTAGCCTTACCAACACCTTGATTTTGGTCCTCTGGACTCCAGAACTCTATAAGAATACAGTTCTATTGTTTTAAGCCACTCAGTTTATGGTAATTTGGTATGACAGCTTTAGGAAACTACAACATGTAAGCTTATAGACTAAGCTATAAAGCATAAGTATTGGTAGAGATTACAGCATATACCTTTATTAGTGCCATTAAGTTGTCCAGAGACATCCCCATATCACAGAATGATTATCAGCATGTGAGCCCCAATCCAAACAATTTTAAATTCATGATTAGGTGGTAAAATCCTTAAGGATTCTTATCACCTCCATTGCCACCCCCTGCCGTAGAACTGGGTGCCAGATAGGTGCCCAAGAAATATTTTCTAATCTGTATCACATACGAGGAAGTAATTCATCCAGTGAGGAACTCCTTGGGAATGCAGAGAAGTCATACTGCCAAGACCAGAAGAAGTGAGTCAGTAGGATCCCAGTCCCCCATTTCTTTCGGAAGCTACTGAATTCTCAGGAAAGACCTAAACCAGGTCCAGGGACTTCAGGGTCATCCGAGAGGCACAATGAGCCCTCTATAAATGTTTCCCTGTAGCTCCTGACAAGAGGAGTTTCTGGTTGGAGGCCAAAGACAAATTGGCCTGATGAACCCACAGGACAGAAATGAATGGGGGTCAAGTTACTATGGTGATGTGGTCTGAAGCCCCCCTGCCTCAAGGGTGTACCTACCAGGGTCATTTCTCATTGGCTTCTACCCAACCTGAGTCATACTGCACTGTGAATTTGAGATGACTTCTGGTCCTCTTGGTGCTGCCTCATTTCTTTCTAGGAATCTCTAGGGAGTATCTAGAAGTTCCTTGAACATTTCTAGAAATAGTTGCTTTGTATGGAAACATTCCAGGGTCCTGTTCTGGCTATCTCTGGCTCATGCCCTTCCTCCTGTCACAATAACTCCCTTCCAATCAGCATGACAACCATCTGCCCTTGAGGCTGAGGCCAAAACAAATATGATTATCAGGCTATCTTCAAAGTGTTGACAGCACCCTTGGTGTTGGATGAACTTGCAGCTTCGGTCACTGTGCCAAGTTTGGTTCCCAGGGACTGGAGAAACTGTGAAAGGAGAGAGAAAGCTATATGCGTTTGAATGAGAAACATACTTCCATCAGCCCCTGTTTCCTCCACCCAATTCAGCAGTATGAGAAGTCATTAAAGAAACCTGCATTTTTTATTACCAGTTTGGTAATCTTTCATTTATCACTATAGAGTCCCATCCTACCCAGAATACGCTCGAGTCGAACTCCCAAATCTCTTGTCTCTCTTGTGGGTGAAATCCATAATTTCTTCAAATGAGATTTTCTGTGCCATGTGGCACGGCCACTTCTTTCCACCTTTAACATCGGCACTCACCCTAGTATATGGTAAGGACCCTAATGTCTCACTCAAGAAGAAGAAACTGTTGTCTTCCTTTCTCAGTTGAGGTCTAGGACAGCTATATTGTACCACATAGTAGCACCATGTCCTGAAGCATTTGAGCTGATCAGAACCAGAGCCATGGCTAGCCTCCCTCTCCCCACCTCCACCCTTCTGGGGTTTTGGGCCTTAGTAAGGAGCAAGTCGGGAGTCGGCAATGGCACCCCACTCCAGTACTCTTGCCTGGAAAAATCCCATGGACGGAGGAGCCTGGTAGGCTGCAGTCCATGGGGTTGTGAAGAGTCGGACACGACTGAGCGACTTCACTTTCACTTTTCACTTTCATGCATTGGAAAAGGAAATGGCAACCCACTCCAGTGTTCTTGCCTGGAGAATCCCAGGGACAGGGGAGCCTGGTGGGCTGCCGTCTATGGGGTCGCACAGAGTCGGACATGACTGAAGTGACTTAGCAGCAGCAAGGAGCAAGTCATCCCTGGATAGTTTCTTTTCAACTTTTCAGCTAGGTTTGACTTTCAGGGTGCTTTGTGTCTTGAATTCAGCATTTACTGTCTTTTTTTTTTTTTTTAACTTTTTATTTTGTATTAGGGTATAGCCGATTAACAATGTTATAATAGTTTAAGGTGAACATCAAAGGGACCGAGTTATACATATACATGTATCCATTCTCCCCCAAACTACCCTCCCATCCAGGCTGCCACACGACATTGAGCAGAGTTCCATATGCTATACAGTAGGTCCCTGTTGGCTATCCATTTTAAATATAGCAGTGTATACCTGTCTATCCCAAACTCCCCAACCATCCTTTCCTCACCATCCTTCCCCCCAACAACGATAAGTTCATTCTCTAAGTCTGTGAGTCTTTTTCTGTTGTGTAAGTAAGTTCATTTGTATCATTTTTTTTTAGATTCCACATATGAGGGATGTCATATAATATTTCTCCTTCTCTGTCTGACCTACTTCACTCCGTATGTCAGTCTCTAGGTCCAGTGCTGAGACTCATACACAGTGGCACTGTGCTCCCTGAAGGGGGTGAGGGGTGTGTGCTGTTGGCCATCTCTGTGCTGTGTCAGATGACATCAGTGTACCCATGCAGTGTACCCACAAAGTTCAGCAGACTGTGGAGGAAGACAGGAGCAGGCAAGATGAGCTCTTCTCCAAGATAAAAGCATCACTCCAAAATGAGTCCTGGCAAGATACCTAATCTCACTTCACCTTCCAAACAGGGCTGTGGTGAAGATGGAATAATAAGATGACATGTAGAAGCACCCAGAAACTTATTTATCAGTGAAAGTCAGTGTGGCCACTGTTTTAAGGACTTGTCTTTATTTTACTGGTCTCTTTTTATTTTTCTGCAAAACGTGGACAAGTTGCCATATATAATGTAATATAACATAACTAATCTGGGGTGTATTTGCTAATTCCCTTTTTTCAGCCAAATGGTTCGCCCAGATGGACATGGAACCAAGAGGCAGATCCAATATTGACTGTGCCAAATGAATAAATGGAAATAGATTTGAAAGGTGGGAACTTTGAATGGAAAATTTTTCCCTTTCCTTGCTTTCCAACCTGAGTTCTGCTGAGAAGTGTTAGAGAGCTCTTGAAATTCCACTGTGGGAGAGCAGGATTTCAAATGGAAAATTTTATTTTAAATGCCAAGAGCTTCTTGTCTCTAGGATAATGTTTTGTTTTTTCTTTCTTGAATTCTCTGACTTCTTCCTTTCCTTTGATGAACTATTTCCAGCCAGCTTACTAATATTTATGTATTGTAATGGACACATTTTGGTTTGGAATTTTTATAGGTTTTTTTTGTGTGTGTGTGAGTAAAATAAGGTTAAATCTTGTACTTTGTAAAATTTATCCATACATTCCACAAGAAGAATTTACCACCACCCTCAAGGTTGGTGGTAGAGAAAGGGAGGCTGGCCCCAGTTCTGATTCTGGTCAGCTTTAATGCTCCAGGACATTCTCCTCTTCTGGGGTTTGGGGCCTTGGACATTTTCTTTTCCACTTTTCAACTAGGTTTGATTTGCCGGTCATTTTGTGTCTTAAATTCAGTGTTTACAGTAAGTAGTCACAGTTGTGCTGAACACTTCACACTGGAGTTCAAGTTGTAGCTATCTTGTGTAGTTAATGGATGTGTTTATGGGATAACTCTTGCAGCTGAACATTATATATGCATCTGGTTTCAAATTAGCTAGCCTCACACAAAAGGGCACGGCTATGTAAATATGAGAGAAACAGGAAATCTTTAAAGTTAGCACGGGTGTCCAACTCACAAGGTTGATACACTGAAAAGAATATCCATGCCAAACTAATCCTTAGACCCCTGGGAGATGATCTTCTCTCGTGGGCTCTGATATATGACCATTTGTGACTTCCCAGGGGGAATTATCTGGATGAAATGGTGATCTTCATATAGATTGCTGCTGCTGCTGCTGCTAAGTTGCTTCAGTCGTGTCCCACTCTGTGGGACCCCAGAGACGGCAGCCCATCAGGCTCCCCGTCCCTGGGATTCTCCAAGCAAGAACACTGCAGTGGGTTGCCATTTCCTTCTCCAGTGCATGAAAGTGAAAAGTGAAAGTGAAGTTGCTCAGTCATCTCCGACTCTTCACGACCCCATGGACTGCAGCCCACCAGGCTCCTCCGTCCATGGGATTTTCCAGGCAAGGATACTGGAGTGGGGTGCCATTGCCTTCTCTGTCATATAGATTACCAGGCAGTTATTCTGGTTATCACATAAGGAAAAGGCTCACAGACCAAATTAACATCTTTGAATCATACAATACATTAAATCAATTTAAAATAAACAGCCAGAAACAAGAGATGGGGTAAGAATTTAACGTACAAGGGCAGAAGGACCACACCTCCAGAATCTTCTGTTATGTGGTGCTTGTACATCCTGTCTCTCTCTTCCACTTTGCTGCATCAGCCTTCCCATGACAACCATGTTATAAAGACCGGAGCTAGTTATAAAGACCAGAGTTAAGGCTTCAGTGAGGGGACCCAATGAATGGAAAGCCCAGAGCCAACAATATACTCTTGATTTATTGGAGAGATGCAAGCTATGCAGTTAGCCTGATAAGTGACTTTGAATTTTATCTACTTTTCTTGGGGACAGGACATGTGGGGTCATGTTGGATGTCACTAATAGGTGGCTGATGCAAGACTGAATAGTGAGTGCCTGTATGTTTCACATATATTTAGTATATTGTAATTATGCAAAACCTTATATATCTCATGAATTTATTTGATGTCTCTTAGTCCTATCCCTCCTTTCTATCTTTATTTAGTACACATACGCTCTTCTCATTGTATATATATCCCAGATTGCCACCTTATCTATATTTAACACATTTCATGAGTTCTGTATATTCCTCATGAGCCCATACATCCATCCCATTGATTTTCTTGTCTTCTATAGTGTAGTGAGAGTCACTCAGTCATGTCCGACTCTTTGCAACCCCATGGACTGTACAGTCCATAGAGTTCTCCAGGCCAGAATACAGGAGTGGGTAGCCTTTCCCTTCTCCAGGGGATCTTCCCTACCAGGAATTGAACTGGGGTCTCCCGCATTGCAGGTGGATTCTTTACCAACTGAGCTATGAGGGAAGCCCTATAGTGTAGGAAAAGAGCAAATTAGCCAAGATGGTGGTGGTCAGGCTCTCTCACCTCATATCCTCTTGCTCTCTCCCCACATTTTGTAAATAATGATGTAACAGCTGAGACCATTTATAGCACTGCACATGCAGCTCATGACCTATATATACACCACCTGAAAAACCCCTGTAGCTGTGTCTGTGGGGTCAACTACAAAAGAATGTAGCATATCTGCTGCTGCTACCTTGCTGCTGCACCAGCCAGAAGAGAATAAATATGTTTGCAGTTTCTACAGCTTCTCGCATCTTCTTCCAGCTTGCCTACCATGGGTTCAGTGAAGAGGGAGACATTTAGCAAAATCAAATATTCTCAAATACCATAGCAAACACAAATTACAGCAACATTCAGAATTGGTTGAATGGTGTAGTAGAAAAAACCAGAATTAATAGAATTAATAGACATTCAACAAAACATTTATTGGTAGGAAATATATTTTTGGATAAACACCTTCCTATTTCCCACAGAAACAATGGAATCCCAGAAATCTCTGAAAACAATTCTCTCATTTCAATTAATAGCACTATTATTTTCCCAGAGGCTCAAATCCCAAATTGTTGTTGTTGCTCAGTTGCTAAGTTTTGTCCGTCACCTTGGGACCCCATGGACTGCAGCACACCAGGCTTCCCTGTCCTCCACATACTCCCACTATCTTTGGGCTTTGCTCAAATTCATCTCCCGGAGAAGGCAATGGCACCCCACTCCAGTACTCTTGCCTGGAAAATCCCATGGATGGAAGAGCCTGGTAGGCTGCAGTCCATGGCGTCGCTAAGAGTCAGACATGACTGAGCGACTTCACTTTCTCTTTTCACCTTCATGCATTGGAGAAGGAAACGGCAACCCACTCCAGTGTTCTTGCCTGGAGAATCCCAGGGACGGGGGAGCCTGGTGGGCTGCCGTCTATGGGGTCACACAGAGTCGGACATTATTGAAGTGACTTAGCAGCAGCAGCAGCAGCAAATTCATCTCCATCGAGTTGGTGATGCCATCCAGTCATCTCATCCTCTATCATCTTCTTCTCCTTCTGCCTTCAATCTTTCCCAGCAACAGTAGGCAGGCACCATTTGAGCCAAAGCATTGGAACAGTCGTTCCAATGAATATTCAGGACTGATTTTCCTTAGAATTGACTGGTTTGATCTCCTAGATGTCCAAGGGACTCTCAAGAGTCTTCTCCAGCACTACAATTTGAAAGCACCAATTCTTCAGCACTCAGCCTTCAATATGGTCCATCTCTCACATCTGTACCTGACTACTGGAAAAACCATAGCTTTGACTATGTCATCCTTTGTTGGCAAAATGATATCTCTGTTTTTAATATGCTGTCTAAATTTGTCATAGCTTTCCTTCCAAGGAGCAAGCATCCTTTAATTTCATGGCTGCAGTCACCGTCCATGTGATTTTGGAGCCTAAGGAAATAAAATCCTTCACTTCCTCCACTTTTCCCCCTTTTATTTTCCACGAAATGATGGGACTGGATGCCATGATCTTAGTTTTTTGGATGTTGGTTTCAAGCCAGCTTTTTCACTCTCCTCTTTCACCCTCATCAAGAGGCTCTTTAGCTCCTCTTTACTTTCTGCCATTACGGTGGTATCATCTGCATATCTGAGGTTATTGATATTTCTCCCGGCAATCTTGATTCCAGCTTATGATTTATCCAGCCCAGCATTTCACATGATGTACTCTGCATATAAGTTAAATAAGCAGAGTGACAATATACAGCCTTGTTGTACTCCTTTCCCAATGTTGAACCAGTCAGTTGTTCCACCTCCAGTTCTAAGTGTTGCTTCTTGATCTGCATACAGGTTTCTCAGGAGACAGGTAAGGTGGTCTAGTATTCCTATCTCTTTAAGAATTTTCCACAGTTTGTTATTATCCACACAATCAAAAGCTTTAGTGCCATCAATAAAGCAGAAATAGATGTTTTTCTGGAATTCTCTTGCTTTCGCTATGACCCAATGACTGTTGACAATTTGATCTCTGGTTCCTCTGCCTCTTCGAAACCCAGCTAGTACATCTGGAATGTTGTTTGGCCATAAAAAGAAAAGAAGCTCTGACATATGCTACGATATAGATGAATTTTGAAGAGTTTCTGTCAAGTGAAAGAAGATAGTCATAAAAGACCACACATTAAAGGTCCATCTAGTCAAGGCTATGGTTTTTCCAGTGGTCATGTATGGATGTGAGAGTTGGACTGTGAAGAAAACTGAGCACCAAAGAATTGATGCTTTTGAACTGTGGTGTTGGAGAAGACTCTTGAGAGTCCCTTGGACTGCAAGGAGATCCAACCAGTCCATCCTAAAGGAGATCAGTCCTAGGTGTTCACTGGAAGGATTGATGTTGAAGCTGCATCTCCAATATTTTGGCCACCTGATTTGAAGAGCTGACTCATTTGAAAAGACCCTGATCCTGGGAAAGATTGAGGGCAGGAGGAGAAGGGAACGACAAAGGATGAGATGGTTGGATGGCATCACCAACTCGATGAACATGGGTTTTGGTGAACTCCGGGAGTTGGTGATGGACAGGGAGGCCTGGAGTGCTGCAGTTCATGGGGTTGCAGAGTTGGACATGACTGAGCGACTGAATGTTCAGAATTGATACAGAAAATACATTAGTGGTTGCATAGAGCTGAGGAGGTGTGGATGATGTGTGGAGAAGAGGGAAGTAATAGTTAAAGAAGACAAGGTTTCCCACTGTGTAAATGAAAATGTTCTAAACTTGACTGTGGTTTGTGCATATCTATCAATATACTAAAAATGAATTCTGTACTAAAATTGAGTAAATTGTATGGTATAAGAATTATATATCAATACTTTTTTTTTTTTTTTTTAAGTATGGTCAGTGGGCAGGCACCATTGAGCTATCTGGGATTTTGGAGAAATGAAGACTATTTCCTCTCCAGATGCACTGAAGAATCTTGTTATGAATCCCAGCAACCTGTGTTTTAACAAGTACTCCAGATGACTTTTATGTACCAAAGTATAAGAAATACAGAAACAAATTAAAAGGACAATTCCATAGTAGCAGGTCTATTAGACCCTACACAACCTTTTTTGTCTCTCTGATGCCAATTCGTATCCCAGACACACTACCTCTTCTCTGTGTCATCAACAGGCCAAATGGCTTCTCCTCTTCGGGCCTTCAAACGCTCAACTCCCTCTACCTGGAGGACCTTCCCTGAGATCTTAATATGTCCAAATTCTATTTGCCATTCAGTTTTCAGCTTACATGTTGTTTCCCCAAAGAAGGCCTCCTAGACCATCCTAGCTAAATTGGCCTTCCATTCATCTGGTCACTTCCCTTGTTATATTTGCTTCATCGTACTTATGCCGCTCATCGTACTTATCCTGTTTGCTATTTTCTGCTTTATTTGTGGGCTGTCTGTTTGCCCTCCTGGAGTATAAGCAGGTCCATCTCTCTCAGTCAGTCAGTTTAGTTGCTCTGACTCTTTGTGACCCCATGGACTGAAGCACTCTAGCTTCCCTGTCCACCACCAACTTCCAGAGCTTGCTCAAACTCATGTCCATCGGGTCGGTGATGCCATCTAACCATCTCATCTTCTGTCACCCCATTTTCCTTCTGCCTTCAATCTTTCCTAGTATCAGGGTCTTTCCCAATGAGTCAGTTCTTTGCATCAGGTGGCCACAGTATTGAAGCTTCACTTTCAGCATCAGTCCTTCCAGAGAATATTCAGGACTGATTTCCTTTAGGATGGACTGTCTATCTAGTAGGCACTCAATTACTGTTGAATGGATGAGGTAACACACTGAACCCAAGTGTCTTGGAATACATACCTTACCATTCACTCTCTATGACCCATGCCTACTTTCTGAGCCCTCTGTATCTTGCCAACAGACTGTGTTGGGAATTGTTCTATCAAAATTAGAAAACTTTTCTAGTAACAAGAAAGGCCACCCTAAAGACTTAGCTATAAGCTAAGGATGGCAGAGAGAGATAAGTGAAATGGATGAGGAAACTATTCTTCACCAGACTAAAAGTTCCTCAAGAATGGCTCCAGTGACTGCTACAAATTAAATGTCCCTAATATATTTGCCTGGGGCTTCCCACGTGGCTCAATGGTAAAGAATCTGCCTGTCAATGCAGGTGGTTCAATCCCTGAGTCAGGAAGATCCCCTGGAGTAGGAAATAACACCTGCTCCAGTATTCTTGCCTGGAAAATTCCATTAACAGAGGAGCATGGAGGTGCTACAGTCCATGGGGTTGCAAAGAGCTGGACATGACTGAGGACAATGCACAATATATTTGCCTAACTCTTGAACTAAGTACTTGGGAAGTAAAAAGTATTTCATTCTTGCTTTATACCAAACCAGACCCTTAAGAGATGCTTCCTAGAGTCCTCCAACCCCTTGCAGAGTCACCTAAATACCATGTTCCCTGCCCCCTTTTCTCATCCTTTCTATTAAATGAGATATTTGTGTTTTAAATGAAATCCATTGTTGACCTATCACTAGTAGAAAAGAAACAGTGTGCATGCATTCCTCATGTAATAAAAAATAAATCCCTTAAGCCTATAATTTGCTCCTACTGGTATAGGATTTTGAAGCCCAAGAATGCATCTGCCATTGAAGAGGTTAATTCTGGGGCTGCTGGCTCTGCAGCTATGTATATGGCCATTGTTCATGATGGAGGAATGATCTGGAGGAGATCAATGCTCTGTTCTCATAATGAACCTTATGTTTCTAAACACAGGTGCGTTTGGATTATAGACATTTATGTCATTAAATGGGGTAGGGGAGAGAAAGAGCACAAAAGCAGCTCAGAAACAGGCCCCTTGGAAATGCAAGATGGTATTATTGTAGTAGCTCTTATCAACATGATCGTTGTCTCTTTGATGATGTATCATGGTACAGAGATAGTGGTGAGAAATCCAGTCTCTCACCACCATGTTTTCACCATGCCACCTTTTACTAAGGGATGAAGGGAACTCTTGCTAGAATTCACCCTATTGAAAAGAGTTGTCAGAGGGCCCCTATTCCATCCTGCAGTCATTTCAATATGCTTTTTACTCCAACTTTGTCTTTCATCTCTGCTGTTTGATGCATAAAAATGAAAGAGCTCCTGGGAAATGCTTGCTCCTGATGACTCTGATAAGACAGATGTCCTAGGAAACTATCAGAAATGTGCAGGGCAAAGAAAGGAGGGCTACCCAATGACTCATCCTCATTCTGTTGCTCCCATCCACCACTAATTCAGCATATATGTGTCCTGCATCACAGTCCCTGGATTCCTGCAAATCAGACATTTATAGGTATTCAAGACAACCCAACTCTCAGGACAATTAATGTTCTTGGCCGTGTTACAGACACATATGCAGTGGGAATTTTTGAAATTAGTCATATGACATGCTATCGTTAGCCCTTATCTCATCTTGATGAATATTTTTAAAAAATTATGACAAAAGTCTACTCCAATGTCAATAAACAAAGTCAGGTTTAAAAAGACATCTTAGATGGGCTCATTTGACTGAAAAAAATCTCCAAGGTTTTTACTATGTGTAAGACTGTGAGTGAATATAATGCCTCAGTAAGTTGTAAATGCTGTGGTGGCATTTTGCTGACTGCCTCAAAGTTTGAGCTGGAGCTGACACTAACAGTCATCTGATCTAACAAAACAGAGTTACAGAGAAGTTGGGTGATGTGCCAAGTGCACAACCAGGTGGCTGTGAAGCCAGGGTGAGCATCCAGTCTCCTGACTTAAAGTTATTCTTGCTCTTAAACTATGTGTATCTACCAGGGTGCAGTTAGGGAAGCAGAGCCACCATGAGTGATACAGACTAAGGTTCAGGCGTTCCACAATAGTGCGAGCTGGTGAAGGAGTCTTTAAGAGGACGTTGCTCTGTGTCCAATTTGGACCTAAAAGGGCTGCAGGTCAGGATGACTTGAAGTTGGGATGGAAAAACTGAGTGTCAAGTGCAGAAGACCAAGGGCAAACTGGAATTCACGAGGACAACTCTGACCTGCAGCTCTCTCCCCACTTCCAACCTCAACGATGAGGGCGACATGCAGAAAAAAGTTGGCAACCTTCTATGCCAAACTACACACATACTTGGCTGAGGCCACAGAGCAGGGAGGAGGAGAGGAGCATGAGCCGAGGCATCGGAGGCCCAGCTGTGGCCTCTGACACTGTAGGGAACAAGCAGATCTGCACCCACAGGTGGAGCTACAGTTGAGCCCCTGCTGTGGCCTTGTGGGTGTAATGGCCCTCGCTTCACCCCTGCCTTCCAAATTACACAGAAATGTGTTTTGCAGTCAACTCTATCTAACCTAGATTATTAATAGATAAGTAAAAAGCCTAAGTAAGCAAAAAGCCACCATAGCGCATTATAGCCTGGGAATATATTTGCAGATGCCTTTGATTTTTATTTATGACACCAAATGCAGAATAATTCAAATATACAAGAGAATTTGAATTTAGGAAGTTTCTATGGTTTCCTTTATGGAATGAGTGATTTTCTTCTGCCTTGAATACTCAATCATTTGGGTTTATTTTCTTGCCATGTACTTTTTGAAATGAATTAAAATTACTGTAATAAGTAATATTTGTATATTTTATATATATATGAAAATTTGGATCTATTGATTACCCTAGCAGCAATAGCAGGTCCTCTAATGTGATGTATGTCATGTAAATGAGGGTTAGACAAACTTCAAGATCCATTTGGCACTACTGTCTCTGCATCTGTGTGCTTATGTATTTAGGTATCTGGGTAGTATATTTGTATTTGATCTATCTATCTACCAATCTCCTTGGAGAAGGAAATGGCAACCCACTCCAGTATTCTTGCCTAGGAAATCCCATGGACAGAGTCTGAGTCTGGTGGGCTACAGTCTATGTGCTTGCAAAGAGTTAGACACAACTTAGCAACTGAGCATACATGTATCTATCTATCTATCTATCCATCTGTCTAACCAGCTAGTGCTATAGAGACTTAAGAATACTTTTGATGAGTACACAGACAGATATGCTAAAAACTGAGAGCTGAGACTGAAATACTGGTGTTGTAACTTCTGAGTAATTGTTTCAACTACTGACCACTTGTCACTAACCCAGAAGTCAAAAGAACTGGCAGTTATGTAAACTGTTTCTTCACTTTGGCTTCTTGAGATAGTTCTATTTTAGTTTGGCTTCTTAGATACAGATAGGAAATGCAGAAACAGTTTAAAAAATGTCTAACCACATATGATTTTTGAGAACTTGCCATGCTCTCAGACTTTCAGCTTCTGTTCCTCTACGTACTTCTCAGACTCTTTAGCCTTGTAGTTTGTTTTACTTCTCAGAGTCAAGCCCAGCAATGCTCCTTTCCTCTGCTTTTGCTTTCAAGAGAAAAAAACAAACAAAGTTAAGGCTATAGGGGAAAAAATCAACAAATAAATACAGCTTTGTAAATATGTTGAGATAATAAACTTTCCAGCTTTACTTCAACCCAGGAAAGAGGTGAGACAAGTGGTTTCCAAATATTTGATAAAATACAGAGGGTGTTTGGGGGTAGAAATAACTCTGGGTTTTGGATCTAGAAGAACTGGATTCAGCCCATTTATCCGTCTGTGTCCTCTTTAGTATTATTTAACTTGTTAGCATTTATGTTTCCTCTTCTGCAAAATGCCTGTCCTCTATTTGCTTCCCTGAGAAGTTCCAGGGTTGAACTTGTCCCCCTTCTACCTTCCTTCACCTTTACCTGCAATGACTCCATCCATCTCATATGACTGACATATACAAATGGTATTATGAGTGGGGTCACATTATTTTTAAATGTTAGAGAATAAAGTCTTTATTAATGTTATTAATAAACTTTAACTTTATTAAATAAGTGGAAATGTTAAAAGAACTTATATTTTAGTCCGATGACCACTGTTTATCTTGCTTAATTGAAAAAATTAAAGTAGCCAATTTTTTCCTATGTCCCAAAAAAAACGTGAAAGACTTTGAAATGGTGAAAAAGATCACTGGGGGTTCTGTATAGGTAACCCTCTGGGTTAGTTATGTCTTTTATTGTCTTGGAGCTATCCTACAACTTGTAATCTGCAGACAATTAATGCTAATGCAAATGATTCTTCTCGAAAAACAAATACAGTCAAGTCTCATTAGTCACGGTGGTTGTGTTCTATAAAGTGGCCATGAACACTGAATTAGTGAACACAGAGCCATGGCTTTCCGGGAAAACACAAGGTTAGGCTCCTGCAACATTCTGATCACAATATTTTCATCAACCAATCAACACATAACCTTGACTTCTGTGTGTTTCTGTTAAAGGCAGCTTCTTTAATATAGTTGTTATTTTGTTAACATTGAATTAGAAGTCCACAGTATTATAGCTCATGCCTAAAAGAGCTGACTAATTGGAAAGACCCTGATGCTGGGAAAGATTGAGGGAAGGAGAAGGGGCAACAAAGGATGAGACGGTTGGATGTCACCACCAACTCAATGGATGTGAGTTTGAGCAAACTCAGGGAGATAGTGAAGGACAGGGAAGCCTGGCGTGCTGCAGTCCACAGGGTTGCAAAGAGCTGGACACGACTTAACGACTAAACAACGAATCAGCAAATACTGAGAATGGACTGTATGGTGTCCAGTGGATATAGAATGGATTTATCCCCCCACTTTTCCAACAAGAAACCAGTTTTGCAACGATGATGCAGATTTATTTTGGCCATTTCTGACCACCTATGAACTACTAAAAAATAAACACATTAAAATTTACAAGAGTTTATTTGAGCAAATAGCACTTCCTCAAAGTGCTTTGAGGCACTTCACCAGCTGGAGCTAGGGGAAAGACTTTTATGAAGAAGACATGGAAGCAAAGCAAGGAACATCATTTGATTGGCTATAACTTAAGTGGTTGCCTTATCTGGGCTTTCCTAAATAAAGGCTGTTTGTGATTATCTGTTCTTAAGTTTCAATTTCTTAACTTTGAGGCATTTCTAGGAATTGACTTTGGCTTAGGGTCTAGTTTGCTTACATAGGTGCAGAGGCAGGAGAGACACCTCAGTCTAATATCCTTGTGTTTCATTATTCTAATAATGCCACATGTTCCACACTTTAGATTTTCCTTTAAACTGGTTTTCCCATCTGACTGGTTCCCTCATTAATTAATAGTTACATGAAAGTTTTAGCCATGCATTCTTTTAAACTTTATATGAGTTGCGATTTTACCTTTGACATTTTTTATTCCTTAACATTTGAAAAATAGTTGAGACTGAATTATCATCTTCAACTAGGGTAGTTTTATATAATTCTATGAGCCCACCTTCTCAGAGAACACTTCAGAACATTACCTTCAATGAATTATAATTCCTTTTGGGGAGTCTTGTATCTGCTATTCTACGGATTCATGATGTAAGAAAGTGCTTTTACAATCTATTTATCTGTGAATGAGTATCTTATTTAATCATGACAGCCTGTGAGGAGCTATTGTTCTATTTAAGGCTGCGGAAATTCACACTAAGGGAGCTTCTGTGACCTGCTCAAGATCACACACGCAGAAAACCTTAGTTTGACGGTTGCCAAGAGTTAAGAGGTAGGACTTTAAATAATATCAGGTTCGTTGCCCTTCATATAAATTATACTGAACTCAATCCCAAACACCACAGGAACTAAACAACTCTCCCACTTTTTGGCATTTAAAAGAATAATGTCGGTACCTGAGCTTTGTTATGCAGATCATGGAAGTGGGCACATTAGTTGCGGGGGGTGGGGGGGGTGTTGAAGGTATCAATCTTGACTTGCTTGATTTAAAATGGGAAGAGCAGAAAGTTGCTGGAAGACAAGAAAACAATGGATTCTTACTCAGAGCTAGTGAAAGGAGTGGAGCACGGAACCCGAGAAGCCCAGGTTCAGTGCTCGTGCTTGACTGGGAGTCGTGAGAAGGGAGAAGGGGGCAGATGGGCAGCTTGTCCTATTATAATGAGAGGGGCTTTGAGAAAATGAGAGAGAGGTTTTGTATTCTGCTGAGTTTGAAAGACTTCAGTAAAGCTCCAAAATACATTTAGGGAATGCTGGACTTTTTTTTTTTAAGTGCAGCGTCTTGCTAAAAGACTGAAGGGGCCTGGTTTTGTCTGGGTGGGGATTATCACTTTCCTATTAGTGGAAGATCCTTATAAGGAGAGATGAGGGAACTCTGGCCCAGGACTTAAAATCTGGCTAAATGATAAGATGTTGGCCACTAACTCTTTAAGACATCACTTGATCAGCTGTTATTATTATTTACTACTTTTTTGTCAAGGGTCGTAGAATAAGCTCAGCAGAAAATAGATGAGAAGAAAGAAAACTTTATTGGCTGCAATAGCAGGAGGGTTGGTCTGGCAGGTAGCAGAGATTTTATATGTTACAGGCACTTAGGCTCGTCTTAGACAAAAAGAAACAAAACAACAAGCACTTAATATGTGGAGCAAAACTTATTCTCTATTATTAGTTCTTAAAATACCTAAGCCTAAGGTGGCACAGTGTTAAAGAAATGAAAGTTGCTCAGTCGTGTCTGACTCTTTGAGACCCCATGGACTGTAGCCCACCAGGCTCCTCTGTCAATGGGATTTTTCAGGCAAGAATACTGGAGTGGGTAGCCGTTCCCTTCTCCAGGGGTTCTTCCCAACCCAACCATCTGCAATGCAGGAGACATAAGAGACATGGGTTCAATCCCTTGGGTTGGGAAGATCCTTTGAAGTAGGAAATGGCAAACCACTCCAGTATTCCTGCCTGAAAAATCCTATGGACAAGGAGTCTGGTGGGCTGCAGTCTTGGGGTAGCAAAGAGTAGGACATGACTGAGAGATTGAGCACAGCAAAAAGCCTAAGGCAAAGTACATCTGGGACAATACTTTATTAGGACTTCTGACAATGAAAATGGTTGCTTTATTCATGTAGGACATGCAAAGGATCTTAACTTTTTATCGTTTGACATACATATATGTCCTTCTCTCTTCCTCATTTCTACAATAAAGTATTCTCTAATTTTGTGATATGGCAGATATATGGTAGATCAATCAGAAAAGTCGATTATGATGGAGACTCACTAAAAAGTGATACATGCTTTGAATAATTTATTTTAAATCAAAATGTGTGCATTACATTTATTGGCCAACATTTGATGTAGGACCAAGGGTTATTCTTTGAACTGGGGACATCTAATTGAAATTCTGCATTATCTTTCATGCTTCCCTTGTGCTAAGCTGGTAAAAATCCACATGCAATGCGGGAAACCCTGGTTCGATCCTTGGGTTGGGAAGATCCTCTGGAGAAAGGAAAGGCTACCCACTCTAGTATTCAGACTTGGAGAATTCCATGGACTGTATAGTCCATGGAGTTGCAAAATGTCAGACACGATTGAGCAACTTTCACTTTTTTCCATTATCTTTCATACATGAGTCATAGCAATTAAACATATTCTATCCTTACCAGTTTTCATTTCTTTTAAAAGGGAGCACTGTCCTAAATTAAAACCAATGACACAATCAGCACACAAAATCCTTTGAGATTTTTAGGATTTTTTTCCCTTAAACTTTATAGTTCTCCTATAATTATTCAAAGCATTTAATTTTCATAGAGAAAATTCTCTTACTAAATTCATCTTTCACTTATTTAGATTACACCTGATATAATTAGACAGTTATAATAATAAAGACAGCTGACATACACAGGTTTGGGATCCAAGCCTCTATGCATCTATCTCATGTGGTAAAGGAATCATTTACAGGATAGTTCAGTAACATACAACATGGCAAATATTTAGCATGCTGTAGACAGCAGTTAATATGCCTAGAAAAGAAAATGAAAATGGATCGACCATGGTAAGTTAGGTTGGTCAGGAAGAGTCAGGTATAAATTCAACTCCAGGGTAGAATAAACCTTACTGGCATATGGAGATCAGAAAGCTAAGAGACCTGGATTTCCAGAATTTGCCACCCTTCCCACCCCACCCAAACTACCCTGCAGTGCCTGTGAGCAGCTGGGAAGCCCTGAGGGTTGAAGGGAGCAGCAGGAGGAAACACCATGTCAGCTGACCATGTGGCTTGGGAGCACCACTCACACCTTGGCTACTGCAGCTTTCTCATCTGCGAAAAGTGAAGTTTGAATCAAAAGAAAACCACATGGATCCATTTCATCTCAAAGTCAATGATTTCTTTGTTTATTTGCGCAAGCTATTGTTTGTTTCAGTTTACTTTGTAGGATACCAAAAAGTAAAGCATTGTTTATATACAGCCGCAATAACAGTGTTGTAATTAAGTGGATGCTTTATAATTCACTTCCTGGCCTCTGGAGTGGAAACCATTGCTCGGGGCCTCTGACAAGAGATTGTATCAATTGCTTTTGGATATTGCATAAATGGGCTTCCCAGGTGGTGCTAGTGGTAAAGAACCCACCTGCCAATGCAAGAGACGTAAGAGACACAGGTTCGATCTCTGGATGGGAAAGATCTCCTAGAGGAGGGCACGGCAACCCACTCCAGTATTCTTGCCTGGAGAATCCCATGGGCAGAGGAGCCTGGCGGGCTACAGTCCATAGCGTCTCACAGAGGCAGACACGACTGAAGCGACTTAGAATGCATGCATTGCAGCAATGGGGACATAGGCTGGCAATCTCTGGCAAAGGAGACGCCAAGGGAGAGCCAGCAGTGCCTGCCCAGGTCCCAGCATCACCCCTGACCCGCCTTCTGATGGAGGAAGAAATCCTGAAGTTGAAGACCCCTGACTTCCCTCTCTCACTTTGAGCTGCAGTGTGAGCGCCATCAAAGCCTCAGGAGGCCTCTTTCCAAGGCTGGGCGCCAGGGGCTTCCCTGGCACAGGGAAGTGAAACCTGGCAAGTCCTTTTGCCCTCTTCCCTGGGCCGAGACAGCAAGGAGGGGGCAGGCTGGCAGTTCATTTCTATTGTGCCTGCTTTCTGTGGGAGTCCCTGCAGCTGAAGAGACTCTCAGATCCAACCTGCTGTGCTGAGGGAAAGCTGAATGGACCCAGGCACTCTGTGTGCCTGACTGGAGAAATCCACTGTGCTCAGAGGAGAAACAGAACAGGACAAAGCCCGAACAGACTCTGGTTCGGTCACTGTATGTCAGTTAGGATAATTCATCTGAATGACCGTAATTAACATGGATGACCAGCTTATGAGCAAAGAAGATACTTCGTTGTCTCATAGCTATATCTTGTCTCCTTCAGGTTTTTGGAAATACGAGTGTAGAATTAATAGTTCAAGGGAAGAGTCCAAGCTTCTTCCTCCTCGTCAGCCTTCTTCTCTCCGCCCTCCCTGTCTCTCTCCTCTCTCTTCCTCTAATTGGCCATTGCATGAATTGAAGTGGATTTTGAATCCTTATTTGATTTTTTTGGAAAAGCTTTTTATATTCCTTGTTTGTAATTTTAAAATCAGTTGAGCATGACATTTCAGATATCTTTCTCTCAGCAAAACAAAACAGAAGAAAATGGAGTTCAGTTACTTTTCTGATCCCACGTGGTTATGATTTTCTTTTTAAGCAAGTCAGTTACTTTTAATAAAAACTTTCCCAATTCCTGTTAAAAAAGAAGAGAGGAGTGTTCCAAACATAACAGTCTAAGGTAGCACAGAAAAATAGATAATAACACAAAGCTACATATGTAACTTTAAATTTTCTAGTATCCATATTTTTAAAAAGAAAAACAGGGAAATTTAATTTAGTGATATATTTATTTAACCCAATATAATAAAAATATTATTATTTTAACATGTAATCAATATTGAAAATCAGTAATGAGATATTTTACCTTTTTGGTAGAATTATGTCTTCAAAATGCAAGGAGTATTTTGCACCCACAGCACATCTCAGCTTGCACTGGATATGTTTCAGGTACTCAACAGCCGTTAAGTGTGTAGTAGCTACTATATGGAGCATCATTGGTGTACAGATTCTTTTTAGTATGCTGACAACTAACTTTTCTTTCATTTTCATTTACTGTTGTGTTTTCAAGCAGAGAAACCATTTAGAATCCAAGTCTTTTGTCAAATGGGGACCTATCAGAGCAGTTCCCATGAGGTATAAAATTTGCTCAAGCAGCAGCTATTTCTAGTTACTCCACTTCTTCCTGCTCCAGCAGAACGACCATTGGTGTAGAGAGTAAGCAGAGAATGTCAAGCAAAACTACTTAATTTCTCTCATTTCATTTCAGTTCAGTCGCTCAGTCGTGTCTGACTCTTTGTAATCCCATGGACTGCAGCACTCCAGGCTTCCCTGTCCATCACCAACTTGAGCTTTAAACCTCTGAAAAATCAAATTATTCCAATGAGAAATATCACCACTCATTACCCAACAATGAAAAAATTGTATACTGTCTTTTGCAATGTTTCTAAATGTGCATAGCCCTTCCATAATTGTATGCCATGCTATGCTTAGCTGCTCAGTTGTGTCTGACTCTTCGCTACACCATGATTGTATAGCCACCTTGCAAACTGATACAAGCCCACTTACTAGGTAGAATTTTCCAGGTGAAGAAAACAACGTACCCTATTCGTTCCTGACATGTGAATGTTGAAGGTGACACCACTCATCATGGCTTTCCTCACCTCCATTGTGACTGGGGACAAGGCGTCCCCATGCATTCCCCATGTTACTGACGGAATTTCTACTCTTGCTCACAAAATCTGGTACCTGCACCGTGTAACCATCTCATTATCTTTATTATAACATTTTTCATACCTTATCTCTATGTTAGGATTTGTGCAAGTAAAAAAAAAAAAAAACCCCACTAAGATTCATTACATTGCCTCTCCCAATAATGTATGACCCACTGAGGACAGAAAACATTCCTGATTCTTCACTGTGTCTAACTGAACGTGAGCAGCGTTTCCTGGTGCATCGTTGATGCTCAGGACTTTTTCATTGAAAGCAGGAAGTTTTGCCTTGTTCATTGACCATTTTCCCTTGATTGTACACTTTCATCAAAGACCTGAGACCACACTGGTATTTCACACTGATTTTCATTCATTTAACAAATGTTCATTGAGTGCCTGCTTGAAGCTAAGCACTGTGCCAGAGGAGGGTGCTGAGAAACACAGACAAGCTTCTTAAATTCAAGGAGAAGAGGGAAGATGTGGAAAAATAAATGTCCTGGGCACTGTGCTTTTGAAATACCTTCCAGTGAATTTTCCCTCTGGGTAGTCTGCTTTGTTTTGTGTATGTGTTTTCCTCCCCTGCAACCCATTCCTCCATTCAGCCTGAAGGCTCAGAGTTTTAGGAAGAAGATCCAGGAACTATTGGAACAAACAAATTAAAGGGTAGGGAAGAAGGAGAGGTCCCCAGGACACAAAGAAGAGAAACAGACCCTCTCTGCTGTCTTAGTGGGGCCATCATGGAGGGAGTGTGGAATTGAGAGAGGAGGTGGGAGGCAGAAAGGGAAGAAGAGAGGGAGGGAGAGGTCTTGCCCTGCTTGCCACACGCAAGGTCTACAAGCTGCTTTCAAGTCTCCTCGGTGCCAGTTGGAAGGGCGTTCTGAGCCTTAGGATTTAAACTGCACTGGACTAAGTTTTGCAGTATAAAAGACTAAAGAGTGACCAGCTATCTCTAAGCTATTGAGTCGCCCGCTACCTGTAGATGGTGACCAACAAAGAAAAATGAATAGCAGTACTGTACCCGGAAAGCTTCAGACAGATCTGTATTTGTACAGTCCTGAGTTAGGAATGTCAAACCCATGATGGCAAGGGATGAAATTCTCAGCCAGCTACTCCTCGTGTGGCTATAATTCTTTCAGAAATGACTACTTTTTTGGATACATTGTTGGAAGTTCAACTCGGAATATTTCAGATGTAAGACAACAGTCAATTATTATAAAAAAACTAACATGTAGTATTTGATCTATAATACTTCATGAGTGGGTGAATTTATAAGTGATCCATAAACGAAGAGAAAATTTCATTTTTTAAATTTCATCACTTCAGTAAGTTCTCAACAACTATTGTAATTCATTACCTAAAACTTCAAATGCAGAAATGCCAGTAATTGATGTTTTTAATACTTAACCATTAAAGAACTTCTGTAACTTTCTGTTTTAGAACAGCCTATGCTTAGATGTTCACCTTCTTTAAAGCATTTTCCAGACATCTGTGCATATTTTTAAAAGCTTTATATCTTCCAAGGAATACAAGGGAGAGTGTATGGATTTTGGAATCAGACACATCTGGGCTCAAGTCACAGCTCAGTTATGGTGTAGCTGTGACCATGATCAAATAACTCAACCTCTCAGAGTCTTGGTAGTCTCAGCTGTGGAAGAAAAAAGAAAGAAGGAAGGAAGCAGGAGGGAAGGGAGAAGGGAGAGCAAAAGAAAGTAAGAGGGAAAGAAGGAATAGAAAGGATAGGAGGAAAGGAGAAAAGAAGAAAGGGGGAGGGGGGAGAAACAAACTAGAAAAGAGAGAGGTGGGAGGGAGCAAGGAAATGTCCTTCTTTCCCGGTTGGTGTTGGTGAAAGCATGCATTAGAGACAACATAAGAATATCTGGTATGGGCCTTGGCACAAAGTGGATATTCAGAAATTGGTAATTATCATTAGGGCTTCCCTGGTAGCTCAGCTGGTAAAGGATCTGCCTGCAATGCAGGAGACCCGGTTCAATTCCTGGGTTGGGAAGATCCCTTGGATAAGGGATAGGCTACCCATTCCAGTATTCTTGGACTTCCCTGGTGGCTCAATGGTAAAGAATCCACCTGTAATGCAGGAGACCTGGGTTCAATCCCTGGGTTGGGAAGATCCCCTGGAGGAGGGCATGGCAACCCACTCCAGTATTCTTGCCTGGAGAATTCCCATGGACAGAGGAACCTGGTGGGCCAGAGTTCATGGGGTTGCAGAGTGACCACTGGCTAGATTATCATCCCTGAAATATACAACTGTCACCCCTTTCTGAAAACATACAATTGCTTTTTGTCTCTGGTCATCACCAAAGTTACCCCTCTGTTGCACTTCCTGTGAGGATGATCTGAGTGACATTGGCAATTGGTAAGTTAGTCTTTGCCTCTAAGGGGTGGATTTCCTCCTGGCTCCTTCATCATGTGACTCTCATGTTTTTGAACAATGGTTCAATGACTTTCCATTGTCCTCTGCAAGAACCTCATCTTCCAAGAGATGGCCTTGGGAGAGGCAGAGAGTGAGTGAGCATGCAAGTCAAAACCTCACAGGATATTGTGAGGATTAAAAATAATCATTGAATAACATGGCTCTAAGGTGTTCATAAATAGCGTCAATGAATAGTATTGAATAATTAGTCAGGGTGTTGGCCATCCAGTGGGCTGCTGCAGCTAGTAACATCAAAAATGGCCATGGGGAGTGATGGGGACTTTTTCAGATCCTGAAACAAAGTATGAAAATCCAGAGCAGGGCAAGCATCTGTGAGATACCCAGAAGAGCAGGGCTGACCAGGACAAGGAAGAGGAAAATGAACCCATGGTAGGTGCAAAGATGGTTCTCTTAGACTCCTGGCCTTCTTACCAATTCTTTCATGAAAAGAGTCTCCCATCTTGATCTCCCTTCTCCACAGAATCATTTTCTTGTTTACATGGTTATGCTGAAGCTAAGTTCTAGCAAAATGGTGATAGTTACCATTACAAAATCTAGATCAGACTGTACTCAGCAAAGCCCGTAACTCAGATCTTTGTGAAGACAATGTAGAACTGCATTAGGCACTCATGAACAAGCAAACCCCGGGTGGAATGGCCATTACCTGAGGATTTGTGTCGATGTTTCAGTGCCCAGAATATATGCATTTTACCCTGGGTCCCTCCAGAAGATGATACTGAGATAAAAATTCAAGTGCAAGCAGTTTGTTTGGGAGGTGAAAACATGCTACACTAGAAAGGGAGCAGAGAATTGACACAGGGCAGGGAAGCACAGAGAGTGTTATTAAATGTTTACACTGGGGGCCCCTGGAGCTTAATCCTGCTGGGGAAACTCCAGGAGCCAGTGTGGAACCACCACTTGAAGGACTGGGAAGCTGGAGTATTATACACCAACTCTAGCTAGTCATCAGTTGACAGCTGTTCCCAAGAAACTTTAATTCCTTAGGACTATTGATCATATTGGCCATCATATTTCTAATTTTTATTTTAAATGAAATGAAAATTGAGTCCAAGCATAGAGAAAGAAAGGAGAAAGTGAGTGACAGGTAGGCAGCAACGAAAACAAAGATGCCGGAAGTCCCTAAGGCCACCTTCCTTGCTGCTAAGGGGTGTGCGCATGTCTTGCTCTCCGTGTCATGCCCTACTCTGTACTGTCGGGGCCTGCGACACGTGGTGCCAAAGTTCCCTGAGCTTCTCAGACATGGCTTTTTTTTTTTCCATCCAAGGAAACCAGCTTCCATAATGGAAGAAATTTTCCAAAAGATTTGGACACAGTATACACATTCCTTTTAATTTTTACAAATCAATATCTAAATTACAGTGCTCAGGTAAATAAAGAATACTTATAGAACAAAGTACTTATAAACATACTGCTTCTTTCTTATTACACGAGATTGAACAGAGATCTTCCCTGTAGCAGTCAAGCATCTAAAATTCAAATTCTGTTCCAGAAACGCCTTCCATCCCCCCGACAGCCACGTGATACGCTCTGACCCCCAGGTGACCCCCATATAGCTTAGTCTCCCCAGATGCATGTTGTCCAGCCCTCTTAGATTGTCCTCTCCTCCGTTCCCACCCTTGAGAGCTCTTGGACACTTTGGGAGCCCTGCCTTTGGCTACTGTCCAGGGAACAATCACTTCCTAAAGCATGCTTGTGACCCCAGAGAGTTCATGGGAGCCTCCCAAAATAGGTTCCTTTATTCCCGGTGCAGCTTTTGCCTGTGAGACCTGAAATACATAAGACTTTAAACTCAGTTTCCCCTTTGAGAAGGGAAAATGAGTGATTTACTGAAATTACAGGCATTGTCTTACTGCCTGCAGAACAACACAACAAAAACCACTCTCTCTGGCTACCCTGGAGTATGCGACCTGGGGCTTTGGTATCCCATAAAGTTTGAAGTAAGGAAAAATTCTGAGCTCACAGAAGGGATCCTTTCTTCTCTGATTTGAACTACCTGTCTCTTGTGTGGAGAAATTCAATACAACCATGAAGGCACAAGGACTCACATGGGCCATTGTAGATGCAGAGTTCGGACTGAGACCAAGGCAGAAGGATCATCTTTGTCCAGGTGAGGTGCTGAGCTCAGGTGTAGGTCTTACTAGACTGGCAAATCGTCTCCTTAGAATAATGACACTTAGTCTAAAGAGAAGTGCCATTGATCTGTCTTTAATGGCAGACTTCTTGAACTCTCTCAAGTATACACGCACACACATACACACACACTAAGAGGAAGAGAGAGGGTGATCTCCTTTAATTTCTCATATTTGGTTTCAAGCTAGAAGAGAAATATTTGTTGGGGAGAAAGATGACAGATAAACCATCAGTGTTTGCGAATTTCAGCACTTTGAAAAATGATAATATCCAGAGGAAAGTTTTTTTCCTTACTGTGTTTCAGTTTTTATTTTTTTCCCTCATCTATAAGAGAGGTCCTATAAGAGAGATTGTCCTTGTACAAGGTCAAACTTTTTATGCATTTAGTTTTCATGTCAGATTGTTGAGAAATATAAAATTCTGGATTTTGTGGAGGTCCCATATTTTAGGGAAACACAGATAGAATCCCATATACTTTTGAAACTAACATTTCTAGGGGAAAAAAAAAATGAGTTATCATGACTTAGGCCATAAAACATCAGGTTGGGGAAAAGAGATTTCCCTTGTGAACATAAAGTTCATTACTGACCAAAGATCTCCACATAAGTGGTTTAAAATTTTCCCACTGTTGCTTAAATAGTAAGTCATACAAAGATGCACAGAAGACTGGATATTTGTTTTTCATTCTAAAATATTTTTTCCTCACCACTTTTGACCTTAAATGGAGTTTTTACCCTTTCTTTCTCTGTTTCTCTTATGATCACTGAAGCAACGTGCTAGATGCTCACATGGAACTATCATTTTGTTTTAAACATCCGGGTGCTGAAATGCTTATTGTATTGAGTATTCACACACTCCATACCCGTTTGCACACACTCCATACCCGTTTTTCCCAGTGCCCTTATGTCTTAAATACATATCTCTTAAATCTTTTTTTATCCAAAGACCTAGAAAATGATGAGATATGCATGGAGAGAAGTGATCACTTACCTAATAGTCCACTTTGGCTATTCTACTGCAAGACTATTTAGTAAATCCCTTATTTACCATCCAGTCTTTTATATCATGGAGTCAACTCTCACTAATTCCAGAAAGTTCTGTGAAGAAATGGGATATTGCAAAAGGGGAGGCTGAAAAACACATGCATGAAAACAAGACATGACTGAGTTTTAAGACTGGCAGTCTTGACAAAATTGTTTAGTCGGGTCCAAAACTTGCATCTGTCTACAACATGCCTGGTTTTGCCTGAAAGCTGACACTTAAGCACAAAAACTCTCTACCCTACTGAAGCATTGTGTGGCAGTTAGACTGCAATACGGTGAAGGAATCGTTTTTCTTGGATTCTATAAACTTAACATCGTTCTGATCTCAGATTCTTAAAGAATAAGTTTAACTCCATTCAACATCGCACGCTTACCTGTTGATGAGATTGTCAGTCTGTCCTTGGGGCCCTAAGTGAGACATGAACAGAGTGACTCACGCTGTTCATTGATCTAGCCCATCACCTACATTAGTCACTCAATAAATATCGGTGGAAGGGACCCTGAGATGTTGAAATCTTTGAAATCAACCTCTGCTGATTTCAGAGGGCTTCAGCTGTAGGGAACGACCGCTTGTGATCTCCGTGTCTTTTCCCTCCTCTTGGTGTAATCATCAAAGTGTTCTCTGACAGTTTTGGGACCTTGTTTAGTGTCTCCTCCCCATCTGGTTGATTATTTTCTGCTGATTGCTTCTTCTCTTTCCTTCTTCTATTTTCACCTTCCTCTTCTCTTACCTTTTTTTTTAAATTCACTTTTCCTCTTCTCTTTATTCTTCTTCTATGAGAAAGCACTAGATAGATAGATAGATAGCTGAGTGATAGACCATTCAGGAATGACCCCAATGGCCCTGTTAGTCATGAGGCTTTGGTGCTGGTGCTTGTGATACACTGAAGATGTCAGCTGCACACCAAATGGTTCCATTGCTGCCACACCGTGGTCTGCAGGTCCACTGACCTTTTAGGTTCTTAGCCGCACCCCTGGAAATTTTGGCTCAGAAAATCCCTGGTGGAGTTCGGGAGCTTCATTTCAAAAACATTTTTTTTCCTGGAACATTTTTTTCCTAGCTGATTCACAGCTAGCTTTGCACTGACCTTACTAATGTGAGCACTAACAAGCATTTTATCAAATATAATCCTAGCCCTTCACCTGCATGATGGGAGGAGTGCCCACTGCCAGGCTTCACATAGACTCTGTTTATGGAAAGAAAGGTAGATTCCTAATGATACAGGATGCCTTTGATCAGAGGCTGAATCTAGCCTGAAACTTGACATTAGCTAGGATCCGGAGTCACACATTTTCTTGCCTGTGGGGGCTAGGCAGCTCCCCTAGGTGAGAGGAGCTAGGTAGGTGGAGATGAAGCTGAAATAAAGACCCTTGGCCCCATTCCAAGGGAGCAGTCATCAGTCATTGATTGATGCCAGGTAGGAATGTGGGACCCATGTTGTTAAACCTTCTAAATTTTAAATAAGAAGAAATCCAAATGTTTATATGAAATTACTCAACTTTCTGATGTTGGCAATTAATGCATCTTAAAAAAAAAAAAAAAAGCCTGACTTGTTTTTGGATTCAGCCTGCAACCTGATGATTTGCTACCTCTGGTTTAGGCTGCCTGTGTTGAATACGTTCTGAAAATTATACTTTGTTACTGTAATTGTAAACATTTATCAAGCATTATAACAGTTAGGATGAAGTTCAGCTACTAGTAATATAAACCTAAAATGGCAGTGGCTTAAAAATGATAGAGGTGTGTTTTTCTTTCACATAAAAAGTCCAGGGGTAGATGGCCCAGCAATAAAATGGTGGTTATGTGGTTATTCTATCTGTCTGCACTTTCTGTGTTTCTGTTCACTACCCTTAACGCATGACTTATATTTTCAAGATTGACTCCTGGTCACAAGATGGCTGACAGTACTTCAACCGTCATATTCAAATTCTGAACAGAAAGCCAAAGGAAGGGGCAGAAGGGTGTTTGCCTCACAGGTGAGTGGGCTCCTTTTAAAAATTTTCCCTGAAAATCCTATCCAAAAAAATCCACTTGCACATGTACCACTTTTATGTAGAAGGAAGGAATAGGACACATAGTTGTATTAATAAAGCATAATGACATATCCAACATAAGTCTATTGTTGAAGATGAGAATTAATATTGAGTAGGCAATCACCACTCTCTGCCACAGGTGTCTGTTAGGAGCAAGAAGACTGAAACTTGAGGTGAATATTTAAGAGGACGTAACCTCAATACACAAATCCAGTGTATGAGAAATCATTCCGTGTTATAGTTAGTTGTGTCTATGCCCCTGAGTAGCGTACTGATGACATAAAGAGAATGCTATAGGAACACAAAGGAGGGGATAGTGAACTTGCTTGAAGGTGATATCCACTAATCTAATTCATAATGACATTGTAGCTGGGGATAAACCATCCCAGGCACTTGCTGTGGATCTTATTTCTTGATACTCCCTAGAAAGATGTACTGGAGGACTTTGAAAAACAGTAATACTTGGCCTAGTAAAGAAATGAAAGGCTTTTCAAAGCATAGGGATGACTAAAAAAAGTGTGAACATCTCATGTTCGTGGACATAAGTACCTAGGTAAGGAAGAGTGGAAGCCATGTCTATGTCAGCTATCAAATACATGTTAAAAATTACATAATATGAGCATTTTAAAAGACAATCTTTATGCCCAAAGAAGTACAAATACTTTTTGGATGTACAGATGATGGTTTTAAACTTTTTCACTTAAGCAATTATGCCTGAGTCATTTCTGTGTCACTGCTGCTGCTGCTGCTGCTAAGTTGCTTCAGTCGTGTCCGACTCTGTGCGACCCCAGAGATGGCAGCCCACCAGGCTCCCCTGTCCCTGGGATTCTCCAGGCAAGAACACTGGAGTGGGTTGCCATTTCCTTCTTCAATGAATGAAAGTGAAAAGTGAAAGTGAAGTCACTCAGTCGTGTCCGACTCTTCACAACCCCATGTACTGCAGCCCACCAGGCTCCTCTGTCCATGGGATTTTCCAGGCAAGAGTACTGGAGTGGGTTGCCATTGCTACTTGGAAAAGAATAAAATCTCAGCAAATGTTTGATGGATGTTTACCACTTGGGGGTAAAGATGGTCTTTTCTGCTTGTAATGAATGGGGCTGTATGAATTTGAGAAAAAAAGAGTCATTATTTTGGGTCCAGGAGAGGCATTTTAGAAGAAGCCAAAATGCAGAGTAGGGCAGACCAAAGCTGAAGATTAAACCATTCCTGGTTATATTACTGAGTGATTAAATTGGGATTATCCTAAAGTCAAGATATACATGTAGCCAATAAATTCCCTTGATGGCTTTATTTCTTTCAATTTTATTATTGCATATTTCAAACCTTCTCAGAAAAGAATTTGTTGTTCAGTTGCCCAGTCGTGTCTGACTCTTTGCGACCCCATGGAGTGCAGCACACCAGGCCTCCCTGTCCCTCACCATCTCCCAAAGTTTGCCCAAGTTCGTGCCCGTTGCATTGGTGATGCCATCCAACTGTCTTGTCCTCTGATCCCCTCTTCTCCTTCTGCCTTCAGTCTTTCCCAGCATCAAACTTTTTCAGCTTTTGCATCAGATGACCAAAATACTGGAGCTTCAGCTTCAGCATCAGTCCTTCCAATGGGTATTCAGGATTGATTTCCCTTAAAATTGACTGGTTTGAAAGAATGCTCAAACTACTGCACAATTGCACTCATTTCACACGCTAGTAAAGTAATGCTCAAAATTCTCCAAGCCAGGCTTTAGCAATACGTGAACCGTGAACTTCCAGATGTTCAAGCTGGTTTTAGAAAAGGCAGAGGAACCAGAGATCAAATTGCCAACATCCACTGGATCACTGAAAAAGCAAGAGAGTTCCAGAAAAACATCTATTTCTGCTTTATTGACTATGCCAAAGCCTTTGACCATGTGGATCACAATAAACTGGAAAATTCTGAAAGAGATGGGAATACCAGACCACCTGACCTGCCTCTTGAGAAACCTCTATGCAGGTCAGGAAGCAACAATTGGAACTGGACATGGAGCAACAGACTGGTTCCAAATAGGAAAAGGAGTACGTCAAGGCTGTATATTGTCACCCTGCTTATTTAACTTCTATGCAGAGTACATCATGAGAAACGCTGGGCTGGAAGAAGCATAAACTGGAATCAAGATTGCCAGGAGAAATATCAATAACCTCAGATATGCAGATGACACCACCCTTATGGCAGAAAGTGAAGAAGAACTAAAGAGCCTCTTAATGAAAGTGAAAGAGGAGAGTGAAGAGTTGGCCTAAAGCTCAACATTCAGAAAACTAAGATCATGGCATCCGGTCCCATCACTTCATGGCAAATAGATGGGGAAACAGTGGCTGACTTTATTTTTCTGGGCTCCAAAATCACTGTGTATGGTAATTGCAGCCATGAAATTAAAAGACACTTGCTCCCTGGAAGGAAAGTTATGACCAACCTAGACAGCATATTAAAAAGCAGAGACATTACTTTGGTCCATCTAGCCAAGGCTATGGTTTTTCCAGCAGTCATGTATGGATGTGAGAGTTGGACTATAAAGAAAGCTAAGCACAGAAGAACTGATGCTTTTGAACTGTTGTGTTGGAGAAGACTCTTCAGAGTCCCTTGGACTGCAAGGAGATCCAACCAGTCCATCCTAAAGGAGATCAGTCCTGGGTGTTCATTGGAGGGACTGATGTTGAAGCTGAAACTCCAATACTTTGGCCACCTGATGTGGAAAGGTGACTCATTTGAAATGACCCTGATGCTGGGAAAGATTGAGGGCAGGAGGAGAAGGGGATGACAGAGGATGAGATGGTTGGATGGCATCACCGACACAATGGCCATGGGTTTGGGTGGACTCTGGGAGTTGGTGATGGACAGGGAGGCCTGGTGTGCTGTGGTTCATGGGGTTGCAAAGAGTCAGACATGAATGAGCTAGTGAACTGAACTGAACTGATCTCCTTGTTGTCCAAGGGCCTTTCAGGAGTCTTCTTCAGCACCACAGTTCAAAGGCATAAATTCTTTGGCACTCTGCCTTCTTCACAGTCCAGCTCTCACAACTGTATGTGACCATTGGGAAGACCATAGCCTTGACTATAAGGACCATTGTCAGCAGAGTAATGTCTCTGCTTTTCAACACACTGTCTAGGTTTGTCATAGCTTTCTTGCCAAGAAGCCATCACCTTCTTATTTCATCCACTGTGATTTTAGAGCCCAAGAAGAAGAAATCTGTCACTACTTCTGCATTTTCCCCTTCTATTTGCCATGAAGCTATGGGGCCGGATGCCATCATCTTATTTTTTTTAATATTTAGTTTTAAGCCAGCTCTTTCATTCTCCTCCTTCACCCTCATCAAGAAGCTCCTCAGATCCTCTTCACTTTCTTCCATTAGAGTGGTATCATCCACATATCTGAGGTTGCTGATGTTTCTCCCACCTATCTTGATTCCAGCTTGTAACTCATCCAGCCCAGCATTTCTCATCCTCAGGAAAGAATAGGAAGTTACATAACAAATATCAGTAGATCAGAAGATCAACAGCCCAGTATCTTAAAGAGACATACTTCCTTTAGCTTTTTTAAAAGAAAAACAAATGTAAAGATGTTGTTGAAGAGCTGTAGCACCATGAGATACAATATCCTTGACTGCCATCCAGATGTGGTGTTTATTTTTCCCATGTTGCTGGTTATGGTAAGGCCAAACTGCTGGAACAAAAATACACAAAGCTTCAGCAGTTTCAAGAATATATACTGTTATTTATTTTTTTATCACTTAACTCTGAGGTGAGCATTCCAGACAGGAGGGCAGTTCTGTTCCACAAGATCTATCAGAGAACATAGTTCATTCCTTCCTATATCTCCATCATTGCTAGGACAATCATCATCTATAAGGCTGAAGCTAGGTCACTGTCACTTCCTGGTGCCAACCACTGGGAAGGGACAGAGAGTTTGGAAGGGGCACACCCAAGTCTTAAGATGCAGACTGACATAAAATACATATCCCTTCGTTTTGTGGTCCATTGCAGAGAACCTAGTCACATGAAGACACAGCATAATGTGGGACTGTGGAGAAATATGAGATAGCTGGACTACCGAATCCTTGGCTGAGACTCTATGACAATGGAGGAAGACAAGCCTATTTACCATCTACATGCATGTGTGCATGCTCAGTCGCTTTAGTCATGTACGACTCTGCGATCCTGTGGAATGTACCAGGTTCCTCTGTCCATGGGATTGTACAGGCAAGAATACTGGAGTGGGTTGCCATTCCCTTCTCTAGGGATCTTCCCAATTCAGGGATTGAACCCATGTCTTCTGCATCTCCTTCACGGCAAGCGGAGGCTTCTTTGCCCACTGAGCCACCTGGGGAGCCTCACCATCTGCATACGCATACCTAAACACTCTAAAGGAAAATGGCAAACGGACATAAGCCACCCAAACGTGGACATGCCAAAGAAGTAGCAGTGAAGTCTCTCCTCAGTCTGAGTTGGGAAACTTCCAAAATTCTATTAATGTAGATGATGTTTCCTGTTGGTGCTTGATGGGCACTCTTATCAGATTAAGGGGCTTCTTTTCAGTCCTTCTTTGCTAAATGCTTTTAATTTTTTAATCAGGAATGAAGAAGAATTTCTACTTCATGCTTTTGGGGCATCTATTGAGATAATTACTGAATTCAATTTGTTGTATTTTATTTGGGATTTTTGCATTCATGATTATAAGTGAGATTGGTCTATAATTGTTTTTTCTTGTACTATTCTATCTAGTATATCAAAGTACTACTAGCCTGATAAAATTATGTGGGTAGATGACCCTTTTAGATCTAGGCTCTGAAAAGATCTGTACAAGATGGGACATGCTTGCTTCTTGACATTTCCAAAATCTTGTCAGTAAAACTGTCTGGGCTCATTGCTTTTGGCAGGAATTATTTTGATTCCTGATTCAACTTGTTGAATTGAATCAAGTTGTTTTAAAACATTCTTTTTAAAAAATATATATTCACATGGGCTTCCCTGGTAGCTCAGTTGGTAAAGAATCTGCCTGAAATGCAGGAGACCCCAGTTTGATTCCTAGCTTGGGAAGATCCCCTGGACAAGGGATAAGCTACCCACTCCAGTATTCTTGGGCTTCCCTGGCAGCTTAGTCGATAGAGAATCTGCGTTAGGCTATAAATTTGCCTGTAGGTATGATTTTTGCTGCATTCCACTAGTCTTGATACACATGATTTGTCATTCACAATTCTCACTATAATTTTTCTCTTTCATCCATGTAGTAGACTGAATAATAGCTCCTCAAAGACATCCAGGTGGACCCTAAATGCCATCACATATATCTTTCCAAGATGGAAGCGGAGATTTCACAGTGGCAGAAAGAGAGGAGGTAATGAGAAGGGGACGACAGAGGATGAGATGGCTGGATGGCATCACTGACTCAATGGACGTGAGTCTGAGTGAACTCTTGGAGTTGGTGATGGACAGGAAGGCCTGGCATGCTGTGATTCATGGGGTTGCAAAGAGTCAGACACGACTGAGGGACTGAACTGAACTGACTGAACTGAATGTGACTACAAAGGCAATGATTGGAGTGTTGTAACCAAAAGCCTTGGAATGTCCAGAGCCACCAGAAACAGGAAGATTCAAGAAACGAATTCTCCCATATAGCTTCTAAAGGAAACATGGTCCAAACAAAATTGATTTCAGTCCAATGATGCAAATTTCAAACTTCTGGTCTCCAGAACAGTGAAAACATATATTTCTATTGGGTTATGGCACTACATTTGTGATATTTTGTTACGGTGTGTTTATTACTGTACAAGAATCTAATACACCCATGAATTATTTGGCAGCACATTTTTAAGTTTCCCAATGCACGTATTTGTTTTTATTCTCTTTTTTGTTAATTTCTACTTTAATTACTTTAAATTAGAAAAACATTATTCATATATTTTCGATTTGAAATTTGCAGACAATTTCCTTGTGACACATACATGGTAACTTTTTATAAACACCTTATGTGTAATTGAAAATAGCATACATTCTTTTTGTTTTCCTATCCATATTTTCTATATTCTTATCCATTTGAAGTTGCTCAATCAATCATCATTTTTTTATACACATTAAAATGCCCCAGTGGGTTTTAGGGGATTAGTCAAATTTCCCTTATAATTGTATCAGTTTTTGCTTTTTTTATTTTGAGGCTATATAGTTAGATGCATACAATTTTCTGACTTCTATATTTTCTTTCTTTTTCTGTCTTTCTTTTTTTTTTTTTCCCATGTAGTAATGCTACCCAGGCCAAACTCCTGGCCAATACTGCCTTTTTCTGGGCCTGAAGCACTTTGTATCATTTTTTCATTTGTGGTCTTTAGGTAGATTTATTTGGTGTTGAGGCTCAACTATGACTTTTTCTTATCCATTATTTGCTATATGTTTAGAGGAATGTCCAGAGCCTTCTTGCCTGGAAGTACTCCTGTATTGTATAAACTAGATTGAATAAGGTATTCTGTTATTTGCTACTAAATGACACAACATTATTCTGTCCTTACAGATTAGAAAACTGAGGCATAGAAGTTAAATGAATATCTCAAGGCTCAGAAGCAAAGGATCCAGAAATTCAGTTTAAGTCAACCGCATGAAAAATCTAGGTTCTTTTGTTTTTGCCATACTGCTTCCAAAAGAACATTTCTGGAATCTGAAAAATAAGAGGCTTTTTTCCCACACTTAGGCCCACATAATTTTGCCCCATCCTCCACCAGCCCATCCTGCCTCTTCCCCTCTCTATGCCCATGGTTTCAGCTTGTTTCACTGATGGGAACACCAAAGCCAGATTGAACTGATATTGCCATCTTGGGGTTTCCCAATAATTCTTACTTTGCTGGCTTTGTTTGGATGGCATGCTTCTTGTGTGCTGCCATGGTGTGGGCACAGGCTCACTGTGATCCACAGCTCCTTCATGCCAACAAACCATCCATAAAACAAGCTTCAGTAAGTGGAGTGGGTCTCTTGAAAACCAGCTCCTCTGAAATGTCTGAATCTCTTCTTGCAAAGGTGACTATACACCCTCCATCATCAGAGAAAATGAATACCTTTGCCACTGGTTCTCCATCATTACTTCCCTCTTGGCCTCAACATTCAGCAGATTACAGTCATTTCAAAGGAACACATTTCTATTTTCTAATCCTTTTGTTTAATGAAACTGTCCCCAAATTTGCACATGGCATTGCTCTTTCTTTTGCTTCTCTTCTCTTTTTCCCTGCCACTGAGCTAGGTAAGAAACTGCTGTGTATTCATTTCCCTTCTCTATTGGTATTTACCACATCAGCCAAATAAGCTAGAATGGAAATACCCCATACCCTAAGAAATCTTCCAGTTTTCACAGCATGCAGTCAGCAGATATGAATACAAATTAAGTTAAAATTAAATCAGCTCCAGGAATGTGCTTTCCAGTATGCTTAAACCATTTCTTTCAAGAACGAAATCTCTCTTGACTTAGCATTTTAAAAGGCATGGTAATGTATTTTGTCAAGCCTGATGATTGACAGAGACCCCCAAATACAGAATAGAGGGAATACATGATGATGCCAGGAAGCATAAAGTAGCATTAAGCAAATTCAGTAATAAAATAACATATCGGAGCAATTTAACACTGAAGTTGGTTTCTCAAAGACCCTTCCATGAAGCAGTTGTTTTGTGGGATGTTCTCCTATTAACAGGTCCAGGAGGAAATCAGACACATCTCAAGTGCACCTTCAGATTCTCTTGGCTTTAGCTGATCCCAGGCCAGTGACTGGGATGTGTTCCCTTCTGCACAGGCTCTGACCCACTTCCTGCAGGGCTGTTGCTGCACTTACCCAAAGACAGGGACGCAGCGAGGACCTCCTAGGCATTTAGAAAAGCAGAGCCTGGGAAAGGGACACCTTGACTAATGGTGGTAGAAGCCAGGGGATAACTGCTGCCCACTCCCTTTCCCTAGTAGAAGGACCCAGATACATTTCCTCCAGCTCTTTGAGCTGTCTCCTGGGGTCAGGCCACCAACAGTTTCAGAGGTGAACAGATCCAGGACACCCCTGGCACTGCCCTCTGTCTGTGACAACCCCTCTCCTTCATTCTGCCTCTTTGGAAAACAGTCCCCAGTAGAAAGCTTACACTTGAGCCTTGGGTTAAGCTTTGCTTTCTGGGAAAGTCAGACAAAACATACTCACCTGGGAAATGTCATGCATCACATCCCAGTGGAAAGTCATGATGTCCATCAGCTTCTTAAAGGTCTTGAGAAGTGCCACATGTAAACAAAGAAACAAAAGCTGCTTACTGCTTAACTTTGCTCTGCCAAATTACCAAATTATCAAAATCAGCTCTTCATGAAACTAATTTTAGAAAATAAGTCTTTAAAACCAGGTACAAGAAACTCACCCTGGGAAAGACAAATATAGACTTTATTATATTTACACTGAGGACGTAAAGCTATTTCTGAGAGTGTATTTACATGAATACTCTAGTGAGTTAAACGGTGGCCCTCAAAAATATTTCCATGTCCTAACCCCTGGAATCTGAGAAAGTGACTTTAATTGGAAAAAGGATATTTGCTGATTGTAATTCAGCTAAAGATCTTAAGATGAGAAAATCATCTTGGATTAGGTGAGCTGGCCTGAAATCCAATGACAAATGTTCCTGTAAGGGAAAGAACAGGAGAAGGTACAGTCACAGAGGAGAAGGCCATGTTACCATGGAGGCAGAGACTGGATTTATGCAGCCACAAGCCAAGGAACTCCTGGAGCCATTGGAAGTGTTAGAAGCAAGAAAAGATTCCCCTTCAGAGTCTTTGGAGGGAGTGCTTCTCTGCTGATACTTTGATTTTCTATTTCTGGCCTTTCCAACTGTGAGAGAGTAAATTTCTGCTGTCTGAAGCCACCCAGTTAGCCCTACTTCGTTAGGACAACCATAGGAAAGTAATACAGAGACCATCTGGCTTAATGGAAGAGACACATGGAAGGGAACTTCCTTGTCACCCGGACACCTGCATTTGCAGTTGGCCAAGGGCTCTCCTTGGGGGCTCACTCTTATATAGGGGATTCTGAAGACCATCTTCTTCCTGAGGGCAGAAAAGAGGGGAGGGTCAGCTAAGAAGGCCCTAGCCCCTGAAGACTGGGCCCTGTCTGCCTACCACCAGTATAGTGCACACCCCAAGTCCAAGCTCTTGGTTTTTCTCATTTGTGAAAGGCATTGTGTGGTTGCTAGATTCCCTTCCAGCTCCACAGTTCTGGGGTTGCCTACAGGAATCCTTCAATGCCAAGGCCTCCCAATGGCTTTTAAAAGATTGTCAACATATGAAGCAAAAAAGAATCTGCCCGCAATGCAGAAGACCCGAGTTTGATCCCTGGGTCGAGAACATCCCCCGGAGAAGGACATGGCAACCCACTCCAGTAATCCTGCCTGAATAATCACATGGACAGAAGAGTCTGGCAAGTTGCCGTCCATGAGGTCACAAAGAGTTGGACACAACTAAGCAACTAACACACACACATAAAGAGGGAAAATAGGGGACGGAACAAGCATGTGCTCAAATTATCAGCAACATGGTTCATACACAAACATTTATTCAAACTTAGGCTCTTCTAAGTACAAATGCCTAGGAGAGGCCTTTTCTTTTTCATTTTGATTGACTTAAAGTTGGGAGAATTTTACAGACTCTAGGTGCATTTTAAAATTGAGTTAACAGTGATTGAATCATCCTTGTCTATTTAGAACTCACCCATTAATTGCCTTCCGAAGTTTCAATTCCTTGGCTTGTTTCAGAAAGAACATAAACAGCAGCTTCTATTGCAAATCCCTTTGTAAATGTAGATTTTTCTGAACCTTCTGCAAAGCTGGGACTCCTATCATCATCTTGATCTTTTCTGACTGGGTCTTTGAAGTACTGTGAATGTGGGGGCATGTGCTGCGCTGTGCTGTGCTCAGTCACTCAGTGGTGTCTGACTCTCTGTGACCCCATAGACTGTAGTGCCCCAGGCACGCTGTCCATGGGGATTCTCCAGGCAAGAATATTGGAATGGGTTGCCATGCCCTTCTCCAGGGGATCTTCCCAACCTAGGGATGGAACCCAGGTCTCCCATATTTCAGGCCGATTCTTTACCATCTGAGCCACCAGCGAAGTCCTTGGGGACATGTGGGGCAGCTCAAACTCTGCCCTACAGAGGCTCATTCACCATTAGTCTTCTTTCAGAAGTCTTCTTGCTTATTAGTGTTGCTTTTCAAACCTGTGACCTATGACTGTTTCAAGAAAGTCAAGGTAAATTTTTCTCCATAAGTTGAATTATATTTTAAAAATTCACTGGATTCATTCATTATTTAAAAGTTGCTGTACACCTGACACTAACATAATATTGTAAATCAGTTATACTCCAATTTTTAAAAAAGTTTTCAAAGAAAATAAGTAAGTAAAAGCTGCATGACAAAGCAGCAGGCAGTTATCTGCTTTGAAAATGTTGTCTCTCTCCAGGCCCCTTCCCTGTCCTAGAGTGAGTTGTACATAGCGGGGTGCACCTGCACACCCCACCAGCCTTTTCTATTTTGAGGCTCTCCGATGTCTGCATTCCTGCCTCGGTCAACCTGTCAGGGGCGCTCTATGGAGTTCTGTGGGACCACCTCCAGGAAGCAGCAAAGAGATTCTTGAAAACATGCCAAATGGAAAACACAGTGACAGCTCTGGATTTCTTCCAGGGCCCAGACAAGAAGCACTGCAGATACAGTCATTTCTTCCCAGGGACTTGAGAAAACACAAAAAGAAGTTACTAATGTCTCTCAACTCTTTCCACAGGGTCAGAAGTAAACAGACCTAGAAAAAAGCTTGTATTTCATATGGACATTTTCACAGGACATTTGCAGGAAGTTAGACTCATGGCTTCAGTGGAGTGAAGAAAGGCCTGGACAAGAAACCAGGAGGCCTGGTCTGCAGTTCTGATGGTGTCACACTGCAAGCGATCCCTGGTTGCCAGGAACCTTAATTCCCCCACCACAGAAGGGAGGGGGTACCCACTTTTCTCAGTTCCTATGAGGACAAAATGAGGTTGATTGAAATATACATCATTTGTAAAGACGCTCTCAGTCATATATATGCAAAATATCATAAAGAAAGATCTCACAAGGCATTTTCCTGAAAGGGATATCCAACCATTCTTGGAAGGTTACATAATTCTCTACCAAGTAGGAAAGTGTTGACATTCAGTTTTTTTTCCTTTTTTGAAGAAACAAGTTAACTGTGAGAGTCATCCCCTTGAGATGTCCATTTGCTGTGGCCCAACCAGAGACTGTAATGACTGCAGATCATTACTGGAATAATTCACAGTTAGGGACCAGTGGTGCTCTCATGGGATTATTTCCCCAAATTAGGGTGTGCAACTTGGGTGACAGAACTAAAAATGTGTAACTTCAGAATATTTCCAGTCATTGGAATGTTCAGATCAGACCAGATCAGTCGCTCAGTCGCGTCCGACTCTTTGCGACCCCATGAATCGCAGCATTCCAGGCCTCCCTGTCCATCACCAACTCCCGGAGTTCACTCAGACTCACGTCCATCAAGTCGGTGATGCCATCCAGCCATCTCATCCTCTCTTGTCCCCTTCTCCTCCTGTCCCCAATCCCTCCCAGTATCGGAGTCTTTTCCAATGAGTCAACTCTTCGCATGAGGTGGCCAAAGTACTGGAGTTTCAGCTTTAGCATCATTCCTTCCAAAGAAATCCCAGAGCTGATCTCCTTCAGAATGGACTGGTTGGATCTCCTTGCAGTCCAAGGGACTCTCAAGAGTCTTCTCCAACACCACAGTTCAAAAGCATCAATTCTTCATCAGCCTTCTTCACAGTCCAACTCACATCCATACATGACCACAGGAAAAACCATAGCCTTGACTAGACAGACCTTTGTTGGCAAAGTAATGTCTATGCTTTTCAATATGCTATCTAGCTTGGTCATAAATTTCCTTCCAAGGAGTAAGCATCTTTTAATTTCATGGCTACAGTCACCATCTGTAGTGATTTTGGAGCCCCCAAAAATAAAGTCTGACACTGTTTCCACTGTTTCCCCATCTATTTCCCATGAAGTGGTGGGACTGGATGCCATGATCTTCGTTTTCTGAATGTTGAGCTTTAAGCCAACTTTGTCACTCTCCACTTTCACTTTCATCAAGAGGCTTTTGAGGTTCCTCTTCACTTTCTGCCATATGGGTGGTGTCATCTGCATATCTGAGGTTATTGATATTTCTCCCGGCAATCTTGATTCCAGCTTGTGTTTCTTCCAGTCCAGCGTTTCTCATGATGTACTCTGCATATAAGTTAAATAAACAGGGTGAGCCTACAAATTCCAGCATTTTCTCCCTCATCCCATATGTCTTGGAAGAATACAAACTTGAGAGAAATGAGGAAGCTGGACAAATATTCCCATAGAAATGTATGTAATTATGGGGTCTCTTCCTATTCAAGAACTTGGCCTCAAACAGACCATTGATATACAACAGAAATAAAACATCACAACTTCAAATCACTATACTTATTTAAACTAGGGACATTATGTTCCCAGTGGTGGACTGTTAGAAGTAGAAGGGATCTCTTCTATGGAGAAAAAAAAAACATTATTTATAAATGATATTGCCTAAGTAGGGAGCCCCTAAGTAATTACATCTATATTAGCAGGTTTGTGAAAGTGAAGTCGCTCAGTCTTGTGGGACTCTTTGTGACCCCATGGACTGTAACCTACCAGGCTTCTCCATCCATGGGATTTTCCAGGCAAGAGTACTGGAGTGGGTTGCCAGGTCCTTTTCCAGGGGATCTTCCCAACCCAGGGATTGAACCCAGGTCTCCTGCATTGCAGATAGATGCTTTACCATCTGAGCCACCAGGGAAGCAGATTTAGTGCATGATAAATCTATTCAGACAATCAATTTAGTTTTTAATACAAGCCACCAATTGTTAGAAATTCTTGCTGAACTCCATCGCTGCCAGGCTGATCAGCTGAAGAGACTGAGCTTTCCCATGTCTCAGAATGAGTTTGGTGGTCATAGAGCTGCAGGTCTGAGAGGCTGCTTTGCACATCCTTTGCAAAGGACAGACTCTGATAAACTCCTTTTAAATCCTGGCTTCTCCATTTGCTACTCATGTGAATCTTGGTTTTTTTCACCTGTAAGATGGAGGTAATGATGGTAATTATGACAACGTTCAATATGGCTACTTGGTTCAAATAATACACATGAAGGTGATCTATAACTAGAAACTCCTGAGGGTTGAACCATCACTGTTAGCTGGCTCAGTGAGAGCACAGACTGAAGTCATGTTACCTGGGTCTTCCCTTTGTAACTGTACAACCATGAGCCTCTCCAGGCCTCAGCTTCTTTATCTGTTAAGTGGGGATGACAACAGAGATTGTAGTAAAGGTGAAATGAGTTACTATATGTAAAGATTTCTAAATAGTTCCTGGCACGTGGTATTACTTTTACTGTTTTTTTATGTGTGCCCAGAAGAAAGGTGTCTTAAAAAGGAAGCAATCTTAAAGATGATCTGGGCCATTTCTCATTTTGGGAAAGACAACTGAGTCCTGAGGTGTTTCCTTTGGTCACAAAGCTGGCTCATCAAGGGCCTCCTGGCTTCCAATTCTACATTTCTCCCATATACTGCTCTACTTTGGGTATATAGTCCTCTATGAAGACTCTGTTATCCTCACTGGCTAGCCAAAAGAATCATGAATTGCATAAAACTGTAATTTTTAAAGATGAGAAAAATAATAGTGTGACTACAAGAAGCATGCTTAAAGTGGCATTGGTCTGAACCATCTGCAAAAGGAAATGACAACCCACTCCAGTGTTCTTGCCTGGAGAATCCCAGGGACGGGGGAGCCTGGTGGGCTGCAGTCTATGGGGTCGCACAGAGTCAGACATGACTGAAGTGACTTAGCAACACAGTCACTGGAGTAACCACTAACAAGTTACATAGTGAAGTTGACCACTTTCTCCATTCCCTAAAGGCTCAAAAGAGTGCTCTGTGGATCAGAATCACCCTGGATCTTGGTAGAAGGGCAGACTCTCAGGCTCTACCCCAGACCTTACTAAATCAGAACCTACATTTGAAAGCCATGAAATTAAAAGACGCTTACTCCTTGGAAGGAAAGTTATGACCAACCTAGATAGCATGTTGAAAAGCAGAGACATTACTTTCTTAACAAAGGTCCATCTAGTCAAGGCTATGATTTTTCCAGTGGTCATGTATGGATGTGAGAGTTGGACTGTGAAGAAAGCTGAGCACCGAAGAATTGATGCTTTTGAACTGTGGTGTTGGAGAAGACTCTTGAGAGTCCCTTGGACTGCAAGGAGATCCAACCAGTCCATTCTAAAGGAGATCAGCCTGGGATTTCTTTGGAAGGACTGATGCTAAAGCTGAAACTCCAGTACTTTGGCCACCTCATGCGAAGAGTTGACTCATTGGAAAAGACTCTGATGTTGGGAGGGATTGGGGGCAGGAGAAGGGGACGAGAGAGGATGAGATGGCTGGATGGCATCACTGACTCGATGGACGTGAGTCTGGGTGAACTCTGGGAGTTGATGATGGACGGGGAGGCCTGGTGTGCTGTGATTCATGGGGTCGTAAAGAGTCGGACACGACTGAGTGACTGAACTGACTGACTGACATTTGAAAGTTCTTTTTAGAAAGATTCCTCTTTTTTGCTCATCTATAAAGGAGGCCAAGAAACAAGTGGCATATTCTAGACCCTTCTTTACAGCTCAAAAATGCTCTAAACTCTTTTCTCCTTGCCCCTCTACACCTCCCCACCTGCAACCTCCCAAATTTAAAGAACATTTGAAGGGGAAAAGAGGTTACAAAGGCAGCCTGAAGGTCAAGGTGAAGGCAAAAATGGACAGGACATATTTCTGTTCATCAGGGATGCTAGCTTCTGGGGATCAGGAAGTCTGTGCAGGATGTTTGGGTCAAATGATTGATGGGGGTAAAGACCCTTTAACAAGAGTCTGGAAGACCCAGGTGCTGGTCTCATCTCTGTCCCCAGAAGAGCTGGGAAACTGTCAGGTAGGAAAACCTAAGTCACTGACCCAGTGCCCCCCTTTCTATAATGAAGGAACTGGTTTACTAAATATTTTTAATCTACATTATCGGTCTGTGAAATCAGTTTTTCTTTTAAATTTCCCTATTATCTAACTTAGTAGTGATGTATTGGTGTGAGTTTCTACTAGCTTCTCCAGCTCTAACCCTGGACTCTGGCTGCTGAGCAGGACAAGTGTGCTCTGGTTAAAGTCTTGCAGTCACTACCAGGATTCCCATAGGTGTGGAGACCTGAGTGATCTTTGTACTTAGCTTATTTCCATCATCTTGTGTTAAACAATTGATGGAACATATTCACTTTGAGGCTGAACCTGCTTAAAAGAGCCACCTGTTATCAAAGACTGTTCACTCTGGGAGAACACACCTGGGCCATCGTCCACTGACCTCCCCACTGTGCATGCGTGGTGACCAGCCCAAGGCGACAGAAAGAAACCTAGTAAATTCAGCTTTAAGAGGCTCTGCCTGCTTTTCTCTGGATTTAACCCGTTCTCTAAGGCTCCAGCCAAGGTTCATGGCTACAGAATATAAAACCCCGATTCTCAGTCTTTGGGTTCAACCTGTACACGCAGAGCACCACAGAGCTCTTGGTGAGCATCGGCTGCATAAAGGTTTTGCATTCTCATAGACATGGAGGTTTTAGGAGTCTAAAGCAGACCTTCGAGCTTTTGTTGTCAAACACTTGCAAATCATTTTCCCTCCACAAAAGCCTATAAAATGTCAGCGTGTGAGCATCTCTGCCCATGGGGCTGCCCCTTCCATGGGACTTGGGTAGTAATTCACTGCTGGGGATCTATTGGCTCCTGGACCCCAGGAAGGCTGTGCATGTTTATCACCCTCCAGGCAAAAATTTTCTGGAACTCTCTGGGAGAAGCGCAGGTCCTTCTACTACCTCTATGGCACTGAACATACTTCTGCGAAGGTGTTTTTATTAAGTAAGTGAGCTCAACACAGAAATATTAGTGAGAGCTAGTGAAGTACCTCAAAATAAAGCAGAGTGAGTGAAAAAAAAAAAAAAGAGCCTTTAGATAATAAGATTCTAGTTTTCTTTTTTTCCCCCTTCCTCTTTTTTTGAGGAGCGAGAGCATGGAAAGCAGGCATCAACCTTTTTCCAAACAGTTCTGTGTGTGAACTGTAGATCCATGTGCTGAGAACAGCCCGAGGGAGGTGGTGACAGCATGGACCTCATTTCCCTGCAGCTACCACGTGAAGGAAACAATTCATCATCTTGCTGCCCCAGCCCTAATCAAGGCTTCGGGAAGACTATCATGAATTATCAAGAGAGAAGTAGAATTTATTTTTATTCATAAATGGGCCAAAGAGGAGTATGGTCAAGTTCAGAGGAGATTAACGCAAAATGATTGATGAGAGGCACATCCAAGTTTTCCCATACTCATTGCTCCCTATTGGACTAACACAATATTCCCAAAAGCATTGGAAGGACTGATGCTGAAGCTGAAGCTCCAACATCTGAAGCTGAAGCTGAAGCTCCAACATGCTGAAGCTTTGGCCATCAGATGCAAGGAACTAACTCATTGGAAAAGACCCTGATGGTGAGAAAGATTGAGGGCAGAAGGAGAAGGGGACAACAGAGGATGAGATGGTTGGATGGCATCACTTGCTCAATGAACGTGAGTTTGAGCAAGCTCTGGGAGACAGTGAAGGACAGGGAAGTCTGGTGAGCTGCAATCCATAGTGTTGCAAAGAGTCGGACACGACTGAACAACAACAACAATATTGCTCCCTATTTGACTAACACAATATTCTCAAAAGCAGATGAGGAAAAGAGCACATAAGTTTTCCTCTAGAAAGGGAAATCTAACGTAGATCACTCTAGTGTTTTAATTAGAGTGCATTCCAAGTGTAAGTTCAGCTCAGAAATTCATTCCTGCCTCCAGCCTCTGTTCTCTACCTTAACCACATTTTCTAGGCACCAAACACGGTGTAAGGAGAATTGCCATGTGACTGCTTGGTCATGTGTCTCTCTGAAGTTGCTTTTTCCCAACACTTCCTGCATCTGAGTCTACAGGTAAGAAAACTGAAAATGATGTTCAACAATGAAAGGCTCTTATGGAATTTTGGGCCATCGTGTTGAACAATGGAAAGAGTGTGGTGGCTGTAACTAGATGTTATTTTACTTTTACATTGAATGGGTTAAAAGAAAAATTTAAAAAGTAGACATTTTTAAGCCTAGAAAATGTTCACAGATAAGGATGATGGAGAACATACAGGACTCCCAGAAATAGATGGAAATGAATTTAAAATCTAACCTTTATATATGTTTCCTTCTTTTAAAGCTGTTTTTGCTTTTCTCTTCCCTGCAGTTTTCACATACAGGGCAAACATTTGTGAAAAACTTAAATCCCAAAGGACTTTACACAGCTATAACATGTCAAAGAGACAGTTTCATTTCTAGAAATCTAAATAAACTCATTTCTTTTAAGGCCAGGGAAATGACAATAGCATAAAGTAACTGGCTTGCTGTCCATACTACATGAGCAAGTATAAAGGCTCCTGTACACATACACAAAGACACACACAGATCTCACTGAGCCAAAGTCAGAACAAAACATAAGGGCTTACTTAATGACTTGGAAGATCATTAGTTTTACTTGGGATTGGACAACAAAGAGAAAATATAATCAGGTCTTAAGTACTAAGGCCAGTAAAAAAAAAAAATGCTGTGACCAAGGATTTTTTTATCTTCCTCCTTACATGGATTTAGGAAGCCTCCCACATCTGTCTTCCATAAGATGACAAAATGAGAATTCTTCATAGGGAGGTCCCCTTAGTGTTCCTCAATTTTACGTGGATTTTATTTTCTTTTATTGAAGCATCAGTTCAGTTCAGTCGCTCAGTCGTGTCTGACTCTTCGCGACCCCATGAATCACAGCATTCCAGGCCTCCCTGTCCATCACCAACTCCCAGAGTTCACTCAGACTCACGTCCATCGAGTCAGTGATGCCATCCAGCAATCTCATCCTCTGTCGTCCCCTTCTCCTCCTGCCCCCAATCCCTCCCAGCATCAGAGTCTTTTCCAATGAGTCAATTCTTCACATGAGGTGGCCAAAGTACTGGAGTTTCAGCTTTAGCATCATTCCCTCCAAAGAAATCCCAGGGCTGATCTCCTTCAGAATGGACTGGTTGGATCTCCTTGCAGTCCAAGGGACTCTCAAGAGTCTTCTCCAACACAACAGTTCAAAAGCATCAATTCTTCGGCGTTCAACCTTCTTCACAGTCCAACTCTCACATCCATACATGACCACAGGAAAAACCATAGCCTTGACTAGACAGACCTTTGTTGGCAAAGTAATGTCTATGCTTTTCAACATGCTATTTAGGTTGGTCATAACTTTCCTTCCAAGGAGTAAATGTATTTTAATTTCATGGCTGCAGTCACCATCTGCAGTGACTTTGGAGCCCCCCAAAATAAAGTCTGACACTGTTTACACTGTTTCCCCATCTATTTCCCCTAAAGTGATGGGACCAGATGCCATGATCTTCGTTTTCTGAATGTTGAGCTTTAAGCCAACTTTGTCACTCTCCACTTTCACTTTCATCAAGAGGCTTTTGAGGTCCTCTTCACTTTCTGCCATAAGGGTGGTATCATCTGCATATCTGAGGTTATTGATATTTCTCCTGGCAATCTTGATTCTAGCTTGTGTTTCCTCCAGTCCAGCGTTTCTCATGATGTACTCTGCATAGAAGTTAAATAAGCAGGGTGATAATATATAGCCTTGACGTACTCCTTTTCCTATTTGGAACCAATCTGTTGTTCCATGTCGTATTAAATATATTAAAATATACAGATTTTTCAGCTCAATGAATTTTCTTCCAAATATCACCATATCAAAACAGAAAACATTGCTATCATCTCAGATATTCCCCACATGCCCATCCCAGTCAAACTGCTCCTCACAGAGGTCCCTACCAGGTGGTAAGTTTCATTTGTACAACACCAAGATAGGAACAAAGATTTCTGAAATGTGTAGGCCATTTGTACTTTTCATAACTCCAGAATGGATTACTGTCCCACAACAATTAAAGTATTCACTCAACAGATATTCAGTGAGCACTATGTGGCAGTCACTAGTTTAGATACTTGAGGTAGATCAGTGTACAAAATAAATACAATCTCTGCCCCCCATGGATGTTATAGGCTACTGGGGGTAGATTAACAATAAACAATAAATACTGGATTGGCCAAAAACTTTGCTCAGGTAACATTTACAGAAAAACCCAAACAGACTTTTTTGGCCAACCCAATTTAGTAAATTATAGAGTATGTTAGACATACTATGTCTGTTAGTATGTCAGGCTTCCCTGGTCGCTCAGAGGTTAAAGCTTCTGCCTGGAATGCGGGAAACCCAGGTTCAATCCCTGAGTCAGGAAGATCCCCTGGAGAAGGAAATGGCAACCCACTCCAGTACCCTTGCCTGGAGAATCCCATGGAGGGAGGAGCCTGGTAGGCTACAGTCCATGGGGTCGCAAAGAGTCGGACACGACTGAGTGACTTCACTCACTCACTCAGAGTATGTTAGAACATTTAAGCACTGTAAGAAAAAGTGTAACAAGGCAAAAGAGATCAGAACTACCGGGAAGCGTTAACAGGCATTTCTGTTCTATCCTATCCAAGATGTCGATAAGACATCTGGCCCATGCCAAATGTATGGATGTCCGTGAATGTATTGTGTCCATACCAAATGGTTCCAGGGGCTTTCCAGGCTAATCAGGGATAAGGAATCCACCTGCCAATGCAGGGGACATGGGTTCAATCCCTGAGTCAGGAAGATCCCCTGGGGAAGGAAATGCAACCCACCCCAATATTCTTGCCTGGGAAATCTGATAGAGGCCTGGCAGGCTACAGTCCATGGTGTCACAAAGAATTGGACATGACTTAGCAACTAAACAGCAACAAATGGTTTTGGACGGGACAAATATCAAGGACTGTCTGGTATGGATCAAATGTCTTACAGACGTTTTGAAAAGAGCCAAATATCCAGGACAATTTGGTGTGGACCAAAATGTCTTATGAACTTTGGGGCAGGACCAAGTATCCTACAAGGCTACGAAGTGGTAAGGACTAGTTACAGTATTAAACAGGGTGGTCACAGTAGGCTTCCCTGAGAAAGTGGAGCACAGACTTAAGAATGCGAGGGAGTTAGCTGTGTGAATATCCCAGGAAATAGAGTTTTATGTGGAAGATGACCAGTGCAAAGTCCCTGAGGTAGGAATGGACTAGAGAGTTTGAGCAACAGCAAGGAGGCCAGGTGGCCAGACCACAGGAAATGACAGAGATAGGGAGGTCAGAGTCAAACAAGGCAACATCCTGCCTTCTTGCTTCAGCTCTCACACTATAAGCAAGTGTTGTTTTGTGGTCTATTTAGTGCCACTTTCTTTCACATTTTTATGGTTTGTATCAATAATTCTATTGTTTAAAATGGTTCCAGCATAGCAATGAAGTGCTTTCTGGTGTTCCTAAGAGCAAGGAGGTTGTTACATGCCCTACAGAGAATATATGTGCATTAGATCAACTTCAATCAGCATGAGGTTCAGAGTGGTTGGCCATGACTTTAATGTGAATGAAACCACACTATATATTAAATACAGTGTCTTTAAACAGAAACACACAGAAAACACAGTTATATATTGAGCAGTTGATAAAAAAAAACTTACAGCCAGGCACTTGCATTTTTTCTAAGAGCAATGGTATTTGCTAATTCAGTGTTCACAGCAACTTTACAGGCCATCACTACCAAGTAAAATGAGAATTGACTTTACATGATGGATACATGGTTCTCCTCTGAAGATACTGCATCCCTCACAACCTTCTCAGGTGGTGATTTTTTTTTATTGACTTATTAATTTTTAAATTCCCCACCCCTCCATCCTCCACATACCACTGGATGAGGGAGGGGTAACACCTGTGTCCTCCTTGTTCCTTGTCTTCTGGGCCATTTATCCTCCTTCCATCCTAACTCCTACCACCATCTCAGCCCCTCTGAAGTTCAGGCCATAAGACTATGTACATCTTCACGCCCCCGATCACTCTCCTTCACTTCTTGAAGAGTTTAGTTTTCTCTTGTTTTACTGTCATTCTCTTTGCTGCTACTTCTAATACAATTCTTGAGGATTTTAATATCCACGTAGAGAATTTTTCAATAATTTCATTTCTTAGTCTCCCTCCTTCCTACCTCCTATGAGCTTTCCCTCCATCCCCAACCTCATCTATACACCTTCTGACTGAATCCAGATAAGCTGTGCCTACTGTCTGATCATGATCTAAATTCTCAACCAAATCTCAATGGATCCCGAGTGCTGACCAGAAATTCTACACATTTCCCTGGTCAATTCTCACTATCAGTCTTCAAATCTATTATTTCATAATTTCTTTTCTATCCTTAGGCTTCCCTGGTGGTTCAGATGGTAAAGCATCTCCCTGCAATGTGGGAGACCCGGGTTCAATCCTTGGGTTGGGAAGATCCCCTGGAGAAGGAAATGGCAACCCACTCCAGTACCCTTGCCTGGAAAATCCCATGGACAGAGGAGCCTGGTAGGCTACAGTCCATGGGGTTGCAAAGAGTCGGACATGACTGAGGGACATCACTTTCACTTTCATTTTTTCTATCCTTAAACCACCAAAATGTATTCCCCATTCCTTTCTCTCACGTAAAGACCTTCTTATTTCAAGAAAAACTAGAATCAGTAATAGAAAAACTCAAAAAGTTCCCACCTCCAAATCTGCCAACTTGCTTGCATCTGGATCCCTATACCTGATCCCCCTCCTGTTCCTATGAGTGACTGTCCCTGCACCTTCTTAAGGCTACTCCTCCCTCAGACACTTGAATTCATCCTCTCCAAAGTCATCAAAGGCTTTGCTCCTACAGTTTTGCCCTCCTCTCTCAAAACTGTCCATTGCTTTATCACTTTTATTATTCCAAGGAGCATCATGTAATTAATTCCTGACATCATCTCCCCCACCCACTACTTGCCACATTTCTCTACCCCATTTCAGCAAAGATTCTCCAAATAATTTTCTAAATTCATTGACCTGATAACTCTCTCTTGAGCACTTTCTAATCATGTTTTTGTCTCTATCCACTCCATGAAAATGCCTATCAATCCAATCCAATGTTGATTTCTTAGTCTTCTTTCTTGTTCCATCAGCAGAATTTATTCCAGTTGATTATTCTCTTCTGGAAGCAATTTTTTTTTTTTCACTTGGCTTCCAGGGCACCATTTCAGTCCAGCTGCTCAGTCATGTCTGACTCTTTCCAACCCCATGGACTGCAGCATGCCAGGCTTCCCTGTCCTTCACTAAATCCTGGAGCTTGCTCAAACCCATGTCCATGGAGTCAGTGATGCCATCCAACCATCTCATCATCCTCTGTCATCCCCTTCTCCTCCCACCTTCAATATTTTCCATCATTAGGGTCTTTTCCAATGAGTCAGTTCTTTACATCAGGTGACCAAAGTATTGGAGTTTCAGCTTCAGCACCAGTCCTTCCAATGAATATTCAGGACTGATTTCCTTTAGGATTGACTGGTTTGATCTCCTTGCGGTCCAAGGGACTTTCAAGAGTCTTCTCCAACACCACAGTTCAAAAGCATCAATTCTTCGGTGCTCAGCTTTCTTTATAGTCCTACTTTCACATCCATACATGACTACTGGAAAAACCATAGCTTTGACTAGATAAACCTTTGTTGGCAAAGGAATGTCTCTGCTTTTATTTTTTATTTTATTTTATTTTTAAACTTTACAATATTGTATTAGTTTTGCCAAATATCGAAATGAATCTGCCACAGGTATACATTTGTTCCCCATCCTGAACCCTCCTCCCTCCTCCCTCCCCATACCATCCCTCTGGGTTGTCCCAGTGCACCAGCCCCAAGCATCCAGTATCGTGCATCGAACCTGGACTGGCGACTCGTTTCATACATGATATTATACATGTTTCAATGCCATTCTCCCAAATCTTCCCACCCTCTCCCTCTCCCACAGAGTCCATAAGACTGTTCTATACACCAGTGTCTCTTTTGCTGTCTCGTACACAGGGTTATTGTTACCATCTTTCTAAATTCCATATATATGTGTTAGTATACTGTATTGGTGTTTTTCTTTCTGGCTTACTTCACTCTGTATAATAGGCTCCAGTTTCATCTACCTCATTAGAACTGATTCAAATGTATTCTTTTTAATGGCTGAGTAATATACTGTTTAGATTGGTCATAGCTTTTCTTCCAAGGAGCAAGTGCCTTTTAATTTCATGGCTGGACTCACCATCTGCAGTGATTTTGGAGCCCAAGAAAAGAAAGTCTGCTCCTGTTTCCAATGTTTCCCCATCTATTTGCCACCAAGTGATGGGACCAGATGCCATGACCTTAGTTTTTTGAATGCTGAGTTTTAAGCCAGCTTTTTCACTGTCCTTTTTCACTTTCATCAAAAGGCTCTTTATTTCCTGTTCACTTTCTGCCATAGGGGTGGTGTCATCTGCGTATCTAAGGTTATTGATATTTCTCCTGGCAATCTTGATTCTAGCCTGTGCTTCATCCAGCCTGGCATTTCACATGATGTACTCTGCATATAAGTTAAATAAGCAAGGTGACAATATATGGCTTTGACATACTCCCTTCCCTATTTGGAACCAGTCTGTTGTTCCATGTCCACTTCTAACTGTTGCTTCTTGATCTGCAGACAAATTTCCCATGAGGCAGGTAGGGTGGTTTGGTGTTCCCATCTCTTTAAGAATTTTCCACCATTTGTTGTCATCTATACAGTCCAAGGCTTTGGTGTAATCAATAAAGCAGAAGTAGATGTTTTTCTGGAATTCTCTTGTTTTTTCTATGATTCATCAGATGTTGGCAATTTGATCTCTGGTTCCTCTGCCTTTTCTAAATCCAACTTAAACATCTGGAAGTTCACAGTACACGTACTGTTGCAGCCAGCTTGGAGAATTTTGAGCATTACTTTCTAGTGTGTGAGATGACTGCAATTGTGTGGTAGTTTGAACATTCTTTGGCATTGTCCTTCTTTGGGACTGGAATGAAAACTGACCTTTTCCAGTCCTGTGGCCACTGCTGAGTTTTCCAAATTTGCTGGCCTATTGAGTGCAGTACTTTCACAGCATCATCTTTCAGGATTTGAAATAGCTCAACTGGAATTCCATCACCTCCACTAGCTTTGTTCGTAGTGATGCTTCCTAAGGCCCACTTGAGCACCATTTACATCTAGTTTTCTTCTTACATCACTGCCTCTTCCTTCTTATATTGTTTACTGAGTTCTTCTCATTCCCCTAATGCAAATGTTGGAGTGTTCCAGAGTCCAGTCCTCAAACTGCCTCTACTCTACACTCACTACATAATCTCTTCTAGTAAACACCACTTATACTCTGATGGCTCTTAAATATCTATCTGCAGCCTGCATCATTCCCCTGAGCTCCAGACTTATTTTCCTGCCTTCTTAGATATCTATCTAACTCTTTTTTATGCACCCAAACTTGCTATTTTCTCCATTTCCCTTGCTTCTTCATCTAGGTAAGTGAAACTCTATCTTTCTAATTGCTGAAAACCAAGTCCTTGAAGTTTTCTTTCCTTGACAATTTTTTCTCAGATTCATCATCCAATATATTATCAAATACTCATGGCTCCATCTTTAGAACGCATCCAGAATTTGGCCACCTCTCAACCCTGTTCTTCTGCTTCTTTCATCTCTTGCCAAGATAATTGCAGCAACTTTCTAATGACTTTATCCCTGACTTTATCCCAATCTTCTCCCTGACTTTATCCTTTTGCTTCCCTTTCAATATGTGTGTCTTTTTTTTAACACAGATAAGAAAGTGCTTTTAAGTAATTCTACTTTTAGTTTTGAGAAGTGTCCGTTTTCCACAGTGGCCACAGCAATTTCACTCCTGGGAATATATCTGAAAAAACACATGAATTTGATAAGATACATGCACCCCAGTGTTCACAGCTGCATTATTTGCAATTGCCAATATATGAAAGCAACCTAACTGTCCATCAACAGATGAATGGGTAAAGAAGATGTGGTGTGTATATACAGTGGAATATTACTCAGCCATAAAAAGAAGGAAATTTCACTATTGACAGGAACATGGATGGACTTGGCTATTATGCTAGGTGAAATAAGTCAGACAGGGAAAGAGAAACAATGTATGACAACACTTCTGTGTAAAATCTAAAAAATACAACAAACTAGTAAGTATAACAAAAAAGAAGCAGGCTCACAGATACAGAGAGCAAACTAGTGGTTACCAGTGAGTGGGTTGGAGGGTGGGGCAATCCAGGGTCAGGAGATTAGAGGAAAAAACTATTGTGCATCAAATAAGCCCCAAGGATACATTGTACAACATGGGGAATATAACCAATATTGTATAACAACTATAAATTAAGCATAACCTTTAAAAATTGTGAAACATTATAACACCTATAACTTATAGTACCATATATCGATTAAAAAGTAAATTTAAAAAATACATAGAACGATAATTTTTAAAAGATCTAAGTTGGACATATTATTTCTTTGACCAAAATCTACTAAGAGCTCTATCTGTCTCAGAATAAAATCCAAACTTTTCACCATAGTGTATACAGCCCTATCTGATCTGACTTCCTACTGCTTCTCTATCTGGTTCCCCATGGCTTTCCCCTCACTCACTCACCTCCAGCTAATCTGGCTAGCCTTGGGACATTCATTCTTGCTTCTCCCAGATATCTGTCCATATAACTTCATTCAGAACCTTGCTCAAATGTCAAATTAGTCAAGAACAAGAACTTTCCTCTCTGTGCTACTGAAAGTAGTTCCATCGTGTTGTTGTTCAGTCACTAAGTTGTGTCCGACTCTTTGCAGCCCGGTAGACTACAGCATGCCAGGCTCCTCTGTCCTCTACTATCTCCTGGAATTGCCTCAAATTCATGTCCATTGAGTTGGTGATGCTAACTAATCATCTCATCCTCTGCCACTCCTTTCTACTTTTGCCATCCATCTTTCCCAAATTCATTGTCTTCTACAGTGAATTAGCTCTTAGCATCAGGTAGCCAAAGCATTGGAGCTTCAACTTCAGCAACAGTCCTTCCAATGAATATTCAGGATTGATTTTCCTTACGACTGGTTTGATCTCCTTGCTGTCCAAGGGACTCTCAAGAGTCTTCTCCAGTGCCACAATTCGAAAGCATCAATTCTTCAACCTTGAAGAAAACAATTCTTCAGGTTCAGCCTTCTATATAGTCCAGCTCTCACATCGTACTTGACTACTGGAAAAACCATAGCTTTGACTATGTTGTCCTTTGCTGACAAAGTGCTATTTCTGCTTTTTAACATGCTAAGTTTGTCATAGCTTTCCTTCTAAGAAGCAAACATCCTTTAATTTCATGGCTGCAGTCGCTGTCCATAGTGACTTTGGAGCCCAGGAAAATAAAATCTGTCACTTCTTCTACTTTTTCTCCTTCTATTTGCCATGAAGCAATGTGACTGGATGCCATGATTTTAGTTTTCTGAATGTTGACTTTCAAGCTAGCTTTTTCACTCTCCTCTTTCACCCTCATCAAGAGGCTTTTTAGTTCCTCTTCATTTTCTGCCATTAGACTATATCATCTGCATATCTGAAGCTGTTATTTCTTCCAGCTATCTTGATTCCAGCTTGTGATTCATCACATACACCCCCTTATATTTTTGTCTACTTTATTTTCTGTCTGCTTTATTTTCCTTTCATACTCACCACCACATGATATAATAGATTTATTTGTTCATTATGCTATCTTAGCTAGAAAGTGAACTCCATAACAATGGTTTTATTCATTTTGCTGCTATATTTCAATAGATTTGAGATATAGTTGATGACCAGTAAACAAGAATGTTGACTGAATAACTTAAATTTTAATAAGAACAATTAATAAAAATACAACCCCTGAAACAGATTCAACCACTGATATAACCATTAAGCACTTTTCAAGCATCTTCTTTGGGTCAATAATATTAGTTGCAAAATAAAAACATAGAAATCAAAGAGAAATTTACTCATGAAAGACATTGATAACCATTTTAAAATATCTAATTGGCTAAGACTGTGGTTTGAATCATATCTTCATATTCTCAGGAGAAAACGGAGTATGACACATATCTGTCAGTTAAAGATGCAAATCCTAAGGAAAGTAGAGGCTTAATGCATGCATGAAGGTAAGTAGAAATTTTTCAATAAAATTCACATTTGACATTTTGATGATCTATAGAAGACTGAGTCATTGTACACCTGTTATTTTTGACTAACAAGAGATACAATTTGTTTCCTTAGTTCTCAAGAGAGAGAAAACACCCTTACACAGGAGAAACATATATTTTATTTTCAATTTAATATCTCTGGCCATTGTTCTGACACTCTCCTGAAAATGTTTTAGATACAGAAGGGATAGCTCAGTGGGTAAAGAATCTGCCTGCAATGCAGGAGACACAGGAGATGCAGGTTCAATCCCTGGAGTGGGAAGATCCCCTGGAGGAGGAAATTACAACCCCAAACTCCAATATTCTTGCCTGAAAAATTCCACGGACAGAGGAACCTGGAGAGCTACAGTCCATGAAGTCACAAAGAGTTGGACATGACGGAGTGAATAAGCACTAAGGGATTCTCTTTAAAAATGTATTTGATTTACTGTATCAGATCACAAGAAGGACAATACACTGACATTAAGTTTGGAGAAGGGGTTGCTGTGGTTCTTTTTGGTCTGCATTTAATTTGTGTTTTTTGCCATGCAGTGTGGGTTGGTGAGAGGAACTGGGCACCATGATAGACTGAGAGGCAAACCTATAACCTTGGAAGTCAGATTTTCCAGGGCCACCATGGAGAAGAAAATCAACACCCATTTCCTTGTTCCTCACCTACCTCTCTGACTTCACAGCCTACTCTGCCTTTGGTTGCTATGATATGTCCACAGTGAGATTTCTCTAATATCAGTTAAGTGGTTAGTTACTAATAAGCCATGAGTTATTTCTCTAATAACCAAAGGTGTTAAACTTCTTTTCACATGTTTGCTAATCCCTGGGGTTTCATTATTTCTCTCTTGCCTCAGGCTTCGAACTTTCTCTATCTTCTGCTTGGAACTTACTTCCCCCAGATCTTCTTTCTAATCCTTCCAACTCAGCTTACATGTCACCTCCTCAAAGAGACCTGAGATGACCATTCACATAACAATACCCCTGCCCTCTCAACTCTCCCTTTGATATCACCCTACTTGATTTTCTTCTCAGAACTTGCCGCTGTCTGAAGTTATCTTGTATATTTATTTGTTTACTTTTCGATCACCACCTCTCCCTCCCTCTCAACTGAGCAAAATCATCAGGATTGCAGAGAGCATGGCTATCTTGCTGAGATCTGATCATCAGTCCTGGTGCTGTTGCTGGCACACAGCATGTATCCCAAAAGGGTTTTCTGGAGAAAAAAAAAAAAAAATGAAACGACTCCTCTTTTCTCATCATGAGATCCTTATCTCCAGAATGATAGACTTGGGCTAGACCAGTGGTTCTCAAAGTGGATCGGCAGGACCAACGCTTCCTGGGAGCTTGTTAGGAATGCAGATTCCCAGGTCCAACTCCATACCAACCATGCTGCAATCCAGTTCACTTCAGTTTAGTCGCTTACTCATGTCCAATTCTTTGCGACCCCATGGACTGCAGCACACCAGGCTTCCCTGTCCACTACTAACTCCCAGAGTTTACTCAAACTCACGCCCATTGAGTTAGTGATGCCATCCAACTATCTCATCCTCTGTCGTCCCCTTCTCTCCTCACCTTCAATCTTTCCCAGCATCAAGGTCTTTTCCAGTGAGTCATTTCTTCATATCAGGTGATCAAAGCACTGGAGTTTCAGCGTTAGCAGCAGTCCTTCCAATGAATATTCAGGACTGATTTCCTTTAGAATTGACTGGTTTGATCTCCTTGCAGTCTAAGGGACTCTGAAGAGTCTTCTCCAACACCACAGTTTAAAAGCATCAATTCTTCAGTGCTCAGCTTTCTTTATAGTCCAACTCTCACATCCATACATGACTACTGGAAAAATCATAGCTTTGACTAGATGGACCTTTGTTGGCAAAGTAATGACTCAAAGTAAATGTCTCAATGTTGGCGAAGTAATGCTTTTTAATATGCTGTCTAGGTTGGTCATAGCTTTTCTTCTAAGGAGCAAGTGTCTTTTAATTTCATGGCTGGAGTCACCATCTGCAGTGATTTTGGAGCCCAAGAAAAGAAAGTCTGTCCCTGTTTCCATTGTTTCCCCATCTATTTGCCATGAAGTAATGGGACTGGATGCCATGATCTCAGTTTTTTGAATGTTGAGTTTTAAGCCAGCTTTTTCATTCTTCTCTTTCACTTTCATCAAGAGGCTCTTTAGTTCTTTGCTTTCTGCCACAAGGGTGGTGTTAACTGCATATCTGAGGTTATTGATATTTCTCCTGGAAATCTTGATTCCAGCTTGTGCTTCATCTAGCATGGCATTTTGCATGATGTACTCTGCATGTAATTTCAATAAGCAGGGTGACAATATACAATTTTGATGTACTCCTTTCCCAATTTGGAACCAGTCTGTTGTTTCATGTCCAGTTCTAACTGCTGTTTCTTGACCTGAATACAGACTTCTTAGGAGGCAGATAAGGTAGTCTAATATTCCCATCTCTTGAAGGATTTTCCACAGTTTGTTGTGACCTACACAGTCCAAGGCTTTGGCATAGTCAATAAAGCAGAAATAGATGTTTTTCTGGAATTCTCTTATTTTTTCTAATCCATCAGATGTTGGCAATTTGATCTCTGGTTCCTCTGCTTTTTCTAAATCCAGCTTGAACATCTGGAAGTTCATGGTTCACGTACTGTTGAAGCCTGGTTTGGAGAATTTTGAGCATTACTTTGCTAGCATGTGAGATGACTGCAATTGTATTGTAGTTTGAACATTCTTTGGCATTGCCTTTCTTTGGAATTGGAATGAAAACTGACTTTTCCGGTCCTGTGGCCATTGCTGAATTTTCCAAATTTGCTGACATATTGAGTGCAGCACTTTAATAGCATCATCTTTTAGGATTTTAAATAGCTCAACTGGAATTCCATCACCTCCACTAGGTTTATTTGTAGTGATGCTTCCTAAGGTCCACTTGACTTTGCATTCCAGGACGTCTGACTCTAGGTGAGTGATCACACCATTGTGGCTATCTGGGTCATGAAGATCTTTTTTGTATAGTTCTGCTGTGTATTCTTGCCACCTCTTCTTAAGGTCTTCTGCTTCTGTTAGGTCCATACCATTTCTGTCCTTTATTTGCCCATCTTTGCATAAAATGTTCCCGTGGTATCTCTAAGTTTCTTGAAGAGGTCCCTAGTCTTTCCCATTCTATTGTTTTCCTCTATTTCTTTGCACTGATCACTGAAGAAGTCTTTCTTATCTCTCCTTGCGATTCTTTGGAATTCTGCACCCAAATGGGTATATCTTTTCTTTTCTCCTTTGCCTTTCATTCTCTTCTTTTCTCAGCTATTTGTAAGGCCTCCTCAGACAACCATTTTGCCTTTTTGCATATCTTTTCCTTGGGGGTGGTCTTGATCACTGCCTCCTTTACAATGTCATGAACCTCCATCCATAGTTCTTCAGGCACTCTATTATATCTAATCCTTTGAATTTATGTGTCATTTCCACTGTATAATTGTAACAGACTTGACTTAGGTCATAGCATATTAAAATGAAGAGACATTACTTTGCCAACAAAGATCCGTCTAGTCAAGGCTATGGTTTTTCCAGTAGTCCTGTATGGATGGGAAAGTTGGACTATAAAGAAAGCTGAGCACCAAAGAAATGATGCTTTTGAACTGTGGTGTTGGAGAAGACTTTTGAAAGTCCCTTGGACTGCAAGGAGATCAAACCAGTGCATCCTAAGGGAGATCAGTCCTGAGTGTTCATTGGAAGGACTAATGTTGAAGCTGAAACTCCAATACTTTGGCCACCTGATGTGAAGAACTGACTCATTTGAAAATACCCTGATGCTGGGAATGACTGAAGGCAAGAGGAGAAGGGGATGACAGAAGATGAGATGGTTGGATGGCATCACTGACTCAATGGCCATGAGTTTGGGTAAACTCTGGGAGTTGGTGATGGACAGGGAGGGCTGGTCTGCTGCAGTCCATGGGGTCACAGAGTCGGACATGAACGAGTGACTGAACTGAACTGAATGGTCTAGTGTTTTTCCCTACTTTCTTCAATTTAAGTCTGAATTTGGCAATAAGGAGTTCATGATCTGAGACACAGTACGCTTCTGATCTTGTTTTTGTTGACTGTATATAGCTCTCCATCTTTGGCTGCAAAGAATATAATCAATCTGATTTCGATGTTAACCGTCTGGTGATGTCCATGCTGAGTCTTGTGCTTGGTCACTTCCCCAAACTTGGAAACCCCTCCTGCATGGCCTAGCCCTGGCTGCAAGCTTGGGAACAGCAGAAAGCACTGGTTTCATGAATAAGTCTTGTGCAACCATCTCACTATACAGTCTGTGTTCAGTGTGTGTTTGGGGGGAGATGCCTTTTGGAGAAGCTGCCTGGAGGAGGTGCCTTTTGAGTTGAACCTTGAAGGAATGACGGCGGAGTAGAACGATGTGCACTCATCTTCTCTTGTGAGAACTCCAGGGTTACAACTCACTGCTAAACAACCATTGACAGGAGAATGTTGGATCCCACCAAAAGGGGACACCCCACGTCCAAGTGCTGCAGTCCACTGGGTCTCAAAGAGTCTGATGACTTAGCAGTTGAACAAAAACAGAATGAATTGGTATCCCTGGTGGCTCAGTTTAGCAAATCCCGATATTATGTCATATTTTTATTTTCAAATATATTACAAATACATTCAAAGTTTATGGTATATGACTTTTTCCCATCCCATCTCCTCTCACCTTCTCCAGAGGGAAGCCACTTTAATTAACTCAGTGCTCCTTATTTACAAATTATTTTACAAAATACTTGTATAAATCTACATTCCCATTAATAGGGTCTAAGAACCTCATTTCTCCATATACTTCCAACATTTGGTATTGTTAGAGATTTTAAGCTTTGCCAATTGATGTATAAGAAATGTTACTTATTGGGATACTAATTTGCATTTCTCTAATAACTGATGATGCTAAACTTCTGTTTGTTAACCACTTTATATGTCAAATACTTATTCTTTATCAGCTATGTGGTTGCAAATATCTTTTCCATGAAAGCAAAATTTTCCTTGGGTTTCTGATGAGTTTTATTACACAGAATTTTTATGCATTTATCATTTCTTTTGTGAAAAGTATTTTTTTTATTGCTAAAGAAATCCCTCCTTAACCCCAAGGTCATGATGATATTCTCCAAAATTTTATAATGATTGTTATACTACACATGGAAGTCTTTAATCATTGATCTTTGTATATCGTGTGAGAAAGGAATTTTAACTTAATACTACATCTTTCTATAATAGAAAGCGTAAAACAATGCAGTAACTTTTTCAAAGATGCACAGGCCTTGGGAGAGCTGGAAATTCAGCCCAGAGAGCTCACCTCCAGGATCTGCATTTCCCAGCCTGACAGTGGGCTGCCCCTCCTCTGTGAGGCAGGAAAAGCTGTCACTGAAATTTACGTGGGGCTGAGGGGAGGGGCTTCACTTGCTGGGAATCAGAGAAGGAGCCTTTCAGAAAATGACATTTAGGCTAAAATCTGCAAGATGAGAAGAAAGCAGTTTCTCCCTGCCCCAGGGAAGTGAATGGTTCTGCTGTTCTAGGTCTTAAATAGGTCCAAGAACACAGAAGGAATGAAGGGACTTTTCTCCCCTTTAGGGTGAACTGAGTAATGACTTATCTCAGTGGTCATAAAATACAAACACCCTTTTGCCCCCTGCCAGAACAAGCAACCCAACAGTGCACTGGGATTGCACGTGTGTGTCCTGGCCAGGGCTGCAAGGCCACCGAGTGCCATCCACACAGCAGATGGACCCAACCCAGCCACTGCTTCTTCCCCAGTTGAGAATGTCTGTCCTGAGGAATCAGCATTGCATGCTTTATGCTCGGGCTCTCCTCCTGCCCCACTGTACTGCCCACAAGACAGAGACACTATTGTGATCTTGGGATGGAAGCAAACAAATTACACACACCCGTCTAAACCAAGTCTGAACATATTAGTCAAGGCACTTGAAAAACATTATTTTCTTTCCCTCAAGACACTTCATCCCCAGTTTCACCAGGCCCTCACATTATAAATCAAGTGAATATGTTGTTCTTAAATTGCTCAGGAGAGGAGAAGTAGTAGAAAAGATTCTCCCAGGGACTATAGGGAAGGCTGAAACTTTCTGAAAAGATCCCTCAAGTGTTGGGCTGGCTTAGGCCCCCTTGCCAGCAAGGTCTGTCGTTCGCACTCAGAACTTGAGGTGTTTCTCTCACTTGATGCATAACAAAGACTACTCACTTCTCCTGACAAACTCACCTCTGCACTTCCCCAGTTTTCTCTTTCCATGATCCTCTGAGTTCACAAATCGTATTATCTGGCCTGTGAATCAAGAAAGATAACCAAATATGCACTCAAAGATTTTACAGGCCCCTCTGCAGCATTCTACGAGCCAAGGTCAGTGCAGTGCTTACACTGTTTCCAGGCTCTGGGGGTTGGGGATAAAGGCAGGCTCATGACTGCGTTAAAGGTCATTAGCTGGCCTGAACAAGGGGACACAGATTGGTGTCCTTGGCCACATAGGTCAGTGTTCGAAGCACTGGTGTTTGTGGACAATTGAAGGCATCTGATGTCTAGCCTGGCATGAACCCCATCCAGGTAGCTCTACTGTGCTGCCCTTTTGTTACAGCAGTGAAATATTTCAGAACAAGGACATATTCACTATGACATTGCTGAGCTTCATAATCTGGCTGCTCTTCCTTGCATTTCATGTATAGATCACTAGGGAGATAAAATATGGGATGCGATGTGTTACCTTATATCAGTTCAGTTCAGTCGCTCAGTCGTGTCCGACTCTTTGCGACCCCATGAATCGCAGCACGCCAGTCCTCCCTGTCCATCACCAACTCCTGGAGTTTACTCAGACTCACATCCATCGAGTCAGTGATGCCATCCAGCCATCTCATCAGAGTGTGAAAGGCTTGCTCTCCTTTAGTCTCACCTCAGGGGGTCTTCTAATCTTGATGAGCTTTTTTAACCTGACCTCAGATGGTTTTTTGGCTCTGCATCCCCTCCTTTCCCTGACTCAGTTCAGTTCAGTTCAGTGGCTCAGTCGTGTCCGACTCTTTGCGACCCCATGAATCGCAGCACACGAGGCCTCCCTGTCCATCACCAACTCCCAGAGTTCACTCAGACTCATGTCCATCGAGTCAGTGATGCCATCCAGCCATCTCATCCTCTCTCGTCCCCTTCTCCTCCTGCCCCCAATCCCTCCCAGTATCAGAGTCTTTTCCAATGAGTCAACTCTTCGCATGAGGTGGCCAAAGTACTGGACTTTCAGCTTTAGCATCATTCCTTCCAAAGAAATCCCAGGGCTGATCTCCTTCAGAATGGACTGGTTGGATCTCCTTGCAGTCCAAGGGACTCTCAAGAGTCTTCTCCAACACAACAGTTCAAAAGCATCAATTCTTTGGTGCTCAGCCTTCTTCACAGTCCAACTCTCACATCCATACATGACCACAGGAAAAACCATAGCCTTGACTAGATGGAACTTTGTTGGCAAAGTAATGTCTCTGCTTTTGAATATGCTATCTAGGTTGGTCATAACTTTCCTTCCAAGGAGTAAGCGTCTTTGAATTTCATGGCTGCAGTCACCATCTGTGGTGATTTTGGAGCCCCCAAAAATAAAGTCTGACACTGTTCCCACTGTTTCCCCATCTATTTCCCATGAAGTGATGGGACCAGATGCCATGATCTTCATTTTCTGAATGTTGAGTTTTAAGCCAACTTTTTCACTCTCCTCTTTCACCTTCATCAAGAGGCTATTTAATTCCTCCTCACTTTCTGCCATAAGGGTGGTGTCATCTGCATATCTGAGGTTATTGATATACTTGAGTTAAAAATTTGTTCTGACTGTATAGGGCACACCATGGCCCACCTTGAAGTGTACTCCTGAAGCAGCACTTTTTAAAGTAGTTCCCTTTGAAAACTATTTGGAATAATGTCTTGGCCTTCAGGACTCCTAAGTGTTCATTGATTGTCAGTGTGCTGAGCAAATGGAAAAAGGGAGGGCCAAGAGAAGAAGAAAGAGAAGTGGGGGAGGAGAGGAAACAGGATGGGAAGGAGAAGAGAGGGGAAGCTCTCTTTATACTGGTGAGGCTCTCTTTATATTGAGTGGAAAGATGGGTTTGTTTTCAGCAATATGCAATTGACTCTAAACTATCATCCAACATGAGGTGCTGAGGGGTTGAGCGGCTTCACAGGGGGATCTGGGATAGCCACATCTCAAAGCACTGCTCCTCTCATTCATTAGCTATCTTCACCATCTGGATTATCCATTGACTTCAGTGCGAAATAGATGCAAGTGTGTTGACTGATACAGTCTGTCTCAAGGGCACTAAGGGGTGTCCAGCAGGGCAGATCTCTTTGACATGCTATACTTTTTAAGTTCTCAGTTGTCTGATGGTTTCCCATGGCCTGGAGAAGAGTTTTAGTTATATTCTGAGAAGCTGTGTCAATGGGACTGTCGCAGCTTTCTTGCAGACAGAAGTGGAATGCACTATTCAGGCCTGGCGAGATTGTCTTTATATTGAGTTGGTAACATGAAATAATACACCCCAGGTATTAGCTGGAGAATATGATGTCACATCCATGTGGGTCCAGCACTTACTCAAAAGTCCAATAGAAAGAAACATTCAAAACTGAAGGCTCAGTGTTAATTTGTTTTTCTAGGTGTTCTTAACTATCCTCCTGACTCAGGAACATCAGAAAGAAGCCAGGCACACAGATTTCACTTTATGGAATCTGTGAAAAATCGGTTTTTTAATGAATTATGCTTTGAAGATTTCAAAAGCCTAAATAAAGGGTCATTATTAGAAAAAGTCTTTAAAAACTCTAACATCCAAGTATAGGATGTTATTGAGGACATCATTCAGTATGTCCTTTTTGTGAAAACTCCAGGAGGAATTTCCTGTCTTGCTTTAGTAGCAAGACTAACTAGAGCTTTTCTCAGTGACATCTTTTGTTTTCCATCTCAAAAACATTGCCAACTGTATAAATGATTGGGTTAGGACGGTATCTTCAGTCCTCAAAATAGGATTAAGTCACCATATAGCATGTTTTTTAAGCCTCATTCCTTCCCTTAATGTATTATTTTTCCTGATTCTCCTTTAGTCAAATTATATTTAATGCCATACATAAAATATATGTTATACACATTGTCATAATCAGCTAACCCAGTTTTGGAACTGGGGGACATAAATTAATAAACAACTTCTTAGGGTATAAAAGCTTGATGAACTCTAAGTTCTACATATCCTGAGGTCAGCATCTGAAATAGACTTGAACTGTCAGAAGCCCTACAGGTTGTATGACTTCTTACTGAGGCTCTACCTTCCCAAATCTTAAAGGAAAAGGAGGTGTCATTCCATTCTGCTACACTGAAGAAATAGCCTGCTCTATGCCCACAGTTCCCATCTTTATATTTTTACCTTCAGGGTGTGATTATTTGGAATTTCTGGTTATGCCCCTTGTCTGAATCACTTGGTAACATTTAGAACATACTCTTAGAGGCTACATTCAAAGTCTTCTGCCTTTAAGATTCACACAAGGGAGGAAATGAGGTCAATACAGAGCATATTTCTTAATCTCATTCTTCCCATCGTAGTTACTTAGTCCATCTCTTTCTTTTCATCTTATTTACATTTGAAGCTCTATCTTGTATGTATATGTTTTTATAAATTTAACTCATTTCTGGAAGTAGGTGGAATATAAATTAATAAATTGCTTCTTGTGGCTTGAAACTTGGCAACCTCTAAATTATAAATATCTGTGAGGTCACAGGGCTCCATGCAGACCCTTTGGTGTTTTCACACTTACAGTGGGTAGAATAATGCTCCCCTCAAAGCTGTGGATATGTTACCTCACATGGCAAAAAGGACTTTGCAGATGTTATTAAGGCCATGGACCTTCAGATGGGGAGTGATCCCAGATTATCTGGTGGGTGCAATGTAATCAGAAGAGTCCTTATAAGTGAGCATCAGAGAAGGAGATTTGATGATGGAAATAAGGATAAGAGTCAGAGGTTTAAAGATGCTGTGCTGCTGGCTTTGAAGATGGAGGAAGGGGCCAAATAGTCAAGCTATGCAAGTGGCTTCTAGAAGCTAGGAAAGGCAAGAAAGCTAAAGGCTCCATAAGAAACAGCTTCATTATAGCCTAGTGAAACTTCTGACCTCCAGAACTGTAACAATAAATTTGTATTGTTTTAAGTGAGAAAGTTTGTAGTAATTTGCTACAGTATCAATAAATGAACACTCCTTGAGAATTCTAGATCCCCTCACAATTGTGCTTATATGTTTCCTCTTTATGACTCCCCAGGTGGCTTAGTGGTAAAGAATCCCCCTGCCCATGCAGGAGATCTGAGTTCAATCCCTGGGTCAGGAAAATCTCCTGGAGTAAGAAATAGCAACCCACTCTGGTATTCTTGCCTGGAAAATTCTATGGACAGAGGAGCCTGGCGGGCTGCAGTCCATGAGGTCACAAAGAGTTGGACAAGACTGAGTGACTCAGCACATGTGCACATTTTCTCTTTCATTCTTTTGCTCCCACAGACCTCGGCATCACTCGTTTCTTAGCCTTGATTTGCTTGTTGTATATGGATGAAGTTCTACCATCCTGACCAGGACTGTTCAGCTTTGAATGTCACGCCTCACTTTGGCCTTGACTTATCACCCCTGTTCCACCTTGATAGTATGGTCATACAGAACATCACTTTTCACAATTCATCTCTTTAACAAGATGGTGCCCACCTTCCAGAGGCTGACAACTTTCCGTATGTGTAGAGTATCCACTGTGCAGTCCATCTGCACTCATGCTTTAGGGCTCAGTGCCACCCAACAGAACTTTTTGTAATAATGGATATGGTCTATCTGTATATCCAATATGGCAGCCACTGGCCATAGGTGGCTGCTGCTGCTGCTGCTGCTAAGTCACTTCAGTCGTGTCCGACTCTGTGCGACCCCATAGACAGCAGCCCACCAGGCTCCCCCATCCCTGGGACTCTCAAGGCAAGAACACTGGAGTGGGTTGCCATTTCCTTCTCCAATGCATGAAAGTGAAAAGTGAAAAGGAAGTTGCTCAGTCGTGTCCAACTCTTAGCAACCCCATGGACTGCAGCCTACCAGGCTCCACTGTCCACGGGATTTTCCAGGCAAGAGTACTGGAGTGGGGTGCCATTGCCTTCTCCGAGCCATATGTGGCTACTGAGCACTTGAAATGAAGCTGGTGTGACAAAAGAGACTTTCATTTATTTCAATTAAAGTTCATTGCGTATGTGTATGTGTGTGTGTGCTCAAAGTTCATTTCAAATAGCCACATATGGCCAGTAGTTCCCAGGCTGGACAGCACAACCAGGTTTTCACTAAATGCATATTGATAATTATTGGAACTCTCATCAGACACCTATAAATCCTTAAATTCACATCAGCAGATTTTTCTTTAATTGTTGCTTTAGAAGAAAGGCAGTCATGATGAAAACTATCTGAAAACTGAAGACATTTATCTATGAAATAGGCTTCAACTGTGTAAGTGAACGATCAGCACTTAAACAAAATCCCCCAAACTATTAAATCTCTGTGCACGATGCCATTACCTTCAGGAACTCATAAAAGGAAATGTCCTTAATTAAAAGTGTGATTTTTTTGGAACTCTGGGGACTTTTAAATATCTGGGGTATAAATAAACCACATTTGTAGTTGGTTTTGAAGGCGTACATTTACCTCTTTGGTCAGTCCCCAGGCGCCCTAGGCTACACTAATGCTGAGTCACCTAAGAATCCAGGTCAGCCACAGAATGAGAAAGGCTGCTGAGCATTTTGGCTGATAGCTGTGTCACTGTGCTGTTCTCTATGATTTATCTTTCATGAAATGTCTGTGGATGTAAAAGCCCACATGAAAAGGAGTAAGTGGGAGTAATAAGAGATTCGCTACGACTGGGCACTTATTGACTAACTGCATTAGGTGGAGGAAATACAGCAGGAACCTTGTGAGGGGAACGCTTGGCCTGGGCTTTGGCCTAGACAGTGTAAGCTGAGCAGAGTGACACCAAATGGAAGCCGACATGGTTCCTGGGACAAAAACCAGATGACAGTAAGAGAATGCCGCCCTAACTTGCTATCCTCTCCTGGCTTTTGCAGGTAGCTTCTGCAGTATTTGAACAAAAATCTTAAAAGGAAAAAGGCATCAAAATTCTAAAGTTATAAAACTTTCATTTGATACCTCTTACCTTTGTGTAAGAATCTATATAATCAGGTTTGCAGATGGATTATAACCCAGAAAGAGTGAAGAAGTCATAAGAAGCCACAGGGACAGCCTGTCAATCAGGGTTGGTCCAGATTCAACCCAGAGGCAGTACCCAGGGTCCGGGTGAGGTAGGTGTTTGCCTCTTTCTGGGGAAGCAGTGAGTTCTCCTATTCAGGCATTTCCTGAACTGGTTACAGAATTCATTCGTGTCAAACTTGCTTTTATTTTAAAATAATACTAATGCAAGAAATAACATTATTGGTTAAGACATTTAGCAAAAATATAAATCTCTAGAATGTATAGTCTATTTGTTCAGATAACAGAACCCATCCATTTGTATGATGAAAATTACTTACTACTTAGCACGTCCTGGATTTGCAGCCTGAGAAATGCTTCTTGAGGGATTTCAAAATGTGACATGGCTTTATGCACAAATCAATGAACCATATAGGCAAATGTTGGGAGTTTGTGGGATATTCCAAATAAGAATTTAATGTTGTGTGAGAATTACTTCTGTAACGTCTCCCCGCAGAGTAGAAGGAGCTGAGGAAACATACCCTTCCAAAGTCTTTCTTAAGCATATCTTCTTTCCCTGTAGCTCACTGTCCAGGATTTGACGACACCCTGCTTTAAGATCTCCCTGGTGGCTCAGATGGTATAGAATCTTCCTGAAATGCAGGAAACCTGGGTTTGATCCCTGGGTTGGGAAAAATCCCCTGGAGAAGGGAATGGCTATCCATTCCAGGATTCTTTCCTGGAGAATTCCATTTAATAAAGCGTGGCACCTTGCGGGCTACAGTCCATGGAGTTGCAAAGAGTCGAACATGACAGAGTGACTAACACTTTTTCTCACTTTCCCTTTCAGCTCACATGCATTCTGTTTTGAACAGCTTTGCCGTAAAACATTTAGTGTGGCTCAGATGAAGGGTCATCCACTTTGAAATTTCAGTGATCATAAGCTGAGTTAAGGCTCTGAGTTTTAAATCCTATAACAAAATCATCATACTGAGAATAGAAATCTAAATTTCCTATATCTCCTAAGTGGATAATACTATAAACTTTTTTTAATAGTTCATATTTCCTCACTGTGTTATCATTTGCTTTAAATCAGCATCGAATATTCCTTCATCCCTGACCTTGTCAGCTAGGACCATCTTATTCAAACCCTCCTAATGCTTACAGAAAAAAATAAAAGTATCTAATGGAAAGCAAGAAAAATTAGACACTTTGAATGTGAAAGGTTGCAGATGTCTGAGTCTGATGAGTTTCAAGGTGGGTGCTCTGTTGCAGCTAGAAGTTCCATTTCAGTGCAGTGAGCAGTGAATACAAGATATTGGGTTTCTGGGGACATCTGAGAAGCAATACTGCCTATCTTTTCCTCCACTTCAGCACACATGGCTGTGAGACTTTAAATGCATTAGGAGAAAATAAGTCTAGCAGAGAAAGGAGCGCAGCCTCATCGAGAAAGAGATAGGAGTCTGTTGTAGGCGAGAAGGAAAAAATTCATATGTTCATATATTAAAAAAATGATTTATTGCTCAAATTATACTCGTTTGCTTTTTAACAGCAGCCAGGAAAATGAAGTTATTGGTACATTAGATTTTTTCCTCTCTGCTGTCATTCCCATTTAATTATTGCTCAGACATGTGTAATGGAAAGAACTAGGGGCTCAGAGTAGGGTTTCCAGCTTGACTCTTTCTAAATCTGTTCCTGGACAGATGATGGAACTGGGACAACTGACTGTGGCCCTCACAGAGTTTTTTTTTTTTTTTTCCCTGAAACAAGTGATTATTAAGTGCTACATTGCAGTGGGGATGAGGGGATGAGAAGGTTATGAATGTGACCTTGAGTTAATGCTCAGCAGATGCTGTGCTTAGTCACTCAGTCATGTCTGACTCTTTGCAACCCCATGGATTGTAGCCCGCCAGGCTCCTCTGCCCATGGGGATTCTCCAGGCAAGAATACTGGAGTGAGTTGCCATGCCCTGCTCCAGGGGAATCTTCCCAACCCAGGGATCAAATGCAGGTCTCTCTCATTGCAGGAGAATTCTTTACCATCTGAACCACCAGGGAAGTTTAAGAATACTGGAGTGGGTAGCCTATCTCTTCTCCAGGGGATCCTCCCAACCCAGGAATCGAACCAGGGTCTCCTGCATTGCAGACAGATTCTTCACCAGCTGAGCTACGAGGGAAGCCCACTCAGTGGGTTAGCCGAGTTCAAAGTTAATGAGCATACTTCTGAAACCTGATGGTAAGAGAGGGTCCTGCTATGTATACAGCCCTGAAGTTTTGAATTGAACTGTCTGAGGTGAACGGGCTTGGATCTGAGAGAAAAGACACTGGCTGGTTGATGTGATCATCAAAGCACTGACTTAACGTCTATCCAGATGTCTTCTGAGGGCCATGTGGTAGGAGTTTTAGATTCTTCTAGTGACCTTGAAAAAGGTCATAATACCTGCAAATCCTTCTCAAGCATGAGATTTATTTAGACGGGCTTGGAATTGGAAAGACCTGGCACACAGGATTTTGGGGAGAGTGGAGAGCAGATGGGTCCCTAAATCTGATGGGAAAGGTACAGAATTACCTTAACAATTGTTAACAAGGTTAACAATTAGGTTTATGCCTATTTGCCATCTGGATGCTTATATACCATGAAATAAGAGGTGTCAGCCAAAGACTCAGCCCAGACACTGAGTTAATCTTGACCTGGCTCAGTGGTACTCTGGTAGTGCCTGTGGTAAAGAAGCTGCCTGCCAATGCAGACCCGGGTTTGATCCCTGGGTCGGGAAGATCCTCTGAAGGAGGGTATGGCAACCTATTCCAGTATTCTTGCCTGGAGAATCCCCACAGACAGAGGAACCTGGCTGGCTGCAGTCCATAGGGTCACAAAGAGTCAGACACAACTGAGATGACACAGCAGCAGCAGCAATAAAATGAAATTTTTTTTTTTTTTCCTCCCTTAACAAATGGACTCTTTCCCAGGTTGCACATATAGACATGGAAACACTGAAACTATTTTCGCCTACTGATTTTTATTCCACAATTGTCTCAACTCCCATAACCAGGTAGACAGAGACCCCTCTTCCAATGTATGTAAAAGCGTGGTTTGACTTGGAAAGTCCTCTGGTCAAGTTGAAGCAGGCACTGGGCCAATGACCCCATGCTCAGCTTGTGGCTTCGAGGCTTTCGTCAGAATCTCTTGGAGTTCTGCTTTCAGAAGAGCAGCAGACCCTCTTTAGCTGAGGGGATTGAAAGGAACCCCTCTCATTCCACCACTCACATATTCTTCTCCGTTCTGATCACAGATTTTGTCAGCAGGAAACAGGCCAAGCTAGAACTTTCACGCTGGTCAAGCTTTGCGGCTCACTGCTGCCTGTGGACCGGCTTTCCTCATTGCTGTGTTCCCTGGCTCAGCTGCTCATGCGGCCATCCTCAGGCTGGGGGTATGCGGGGTCAGTATTACTTATGAGACTTGCCAGCCTCCGGGATGGATTTGCTTTGAGGATGGCATCATGTACTTGCCTGTAGTTACACTTTTTCCCTGGAGAAATGTCAAGTGGGGCAGTGGGGAAGGGGGGGTTGCGGTTTTGAGGGGATCCAGTTCCTGCTTGAGGATGTTTAATAGCGTGGTCATTATGAGGGGTCCTGTAAAACCCTCACCCCCTGCTGTTATGTGGGTGTTTCGTAACCATAAAATCTGCCACAGCATATTAATTGCCTCCGAGTTCAAGACGATCCATGAGGATTTTAGTTTACCTCTCACATGTCTTCCTACCTAGTTCCCACACAATTATCCCTGGAGACTCCTGAACCCTGTTGCTGTTGTTCAGCCATGAGCAATTTGGAAATCATACCATGTCACATCATGAGAGCCACCAGCAAAGGTGACCCACACAGAACTGCTGGCCAACCTTGTCAGGCACCACGGGGAGTTTCAATCACACTGTTTGCTTCGGTGCTAGACTTTGCCTCAGCTTTGAGGTGTGGGAGCTGTAAATTAGCATCTGAAACAGCGCAGTTGTAGTCCAGCCTCTGCGTTTCTAGCCACAGCCCAAGTCCCTGTGACTTCTGAGGCATTTGCCTGGGAGCTGCTTCTTGTTGCACTGAATTCCACTTTGGGAAAAAAATGTGGGTGTCTCTTGAATTAGCCCATAGAAGGAACATGCTGAGATTCCAACTATCATTTTGGTTTTACTCAGAAGCAGACACCATGGCAAGAATTCAAGTGCAAGGCATGTATTTGGGAGGTGACCCTGGGAATCACCAGGAAAGGAGACAGGAAGGAAGAAAGGCAGTAAAGCATGTGTCATCAGGTTCATTTCCAATGTGGACACTGGAACTTGACATCCCTGGCGGATAGCCAGGGTAGCAGTATCCCATCTGAAAGGCAAGGGAGCTGGGGTATTTAACCTGAGTGTCTGCAGGTCGCGTGGGCCCCAGAGGCCAGACAAACTCCCTAGAGAGTGAAATGCAGGTACTGGCAGGTGGCAGTCCTGCCTGTGTGTAAAAATGGTAAAGCTGGGGGTGGGGAGCAGAATCAGAGCAAAGCACCCACAGTATCTGCTCCACTAACTCCACCATCCCAGGAACTAGAACAAATAGCTGGGAAATGGAAAGCCTTGTTAAATCTCACAGTTAAAAGGGAACTGGGTGAGGCTGTCAGTCAGCCCTCCTAACTCCATACAGAAATACTTTCTAGAACAGTCATCCAATTTCTATCTGAATACTCTCAGTGATGCAGAGCTCAGGTGTCAAAGCTTGCCCATCCCATGGATAGATGATTCTAGTTGTTATTCTACCCAATATCTCAATTTCCAGGATGTGTTCACATATGCTTCACTCCAGTTTATCAATGTCTCCTGAGCACTATTGCAAGGAACTGGGATTCACAGATAACACGACCCCTAGATCTCACATGGTTGCATGCCCAAGAGTGGGATGGACAAGCAGACTATGCTCCTGTGGCATTTCCACAGTGTGCTGCCATCACACCAGGTGTGCACTACAGAAACGGGAGTGAGTAACCCTCCACAGGTAGGAAGGGCAAGACACGCAGAGGGGGCTTCACACAGGAGGTGTGAAGTGGGAGTGGGTGGGCGAGAGGGATTCAACACGAACTCAGCTGTGGTAAGAGCCACATCAGACTCTCAGCTGTCCATTTCCCAAAAAGTGTACACTCCAATAGCAATTCTCACACCTACAGAATGAGCGCTTTACCAGATTCAATCAGAGCTCTATTTATAACAAGATTAAGGTTATAGATGTCATTACAGAGGATACCAACATTTTTTCCTCTACCCAGTTTTCCAGCCTTGTCAGTTTCTTACCCATGTGGCTGCAAATGAGCTCACCCTATGATAGAATTTTCATCTTCCTCTGCAGATATTTTTAAACATACTAGGAGCAAACACACGGATACCTAGAAACCAGGTATACCACATGCAAGCAGACTCCATAAAAAGTAGTTTAAATCAATCACCACTGGTGTGGGTAGCCTGGGATTGAAGAGTGCTGATCATTGTCTCACTGCATGTGGTTCTTTAGAGAAGGTGGAAAAGAAAAGCAGTCAGAAGGCTGGTCACACAGGGATGAATCTAGAAATGGCCAAATGTGAGCATGGCTGCAGTTTATATTTGCATATATGTATACATGCAAATGTGTGGGTATGTATGTAGTATTTATTTATATTAGATCCTAAAAATGAATAAAAAGAACTGGTATACTACTCCCTAAAATAAGAAGTTTATAGTCAATAATTTTGTGTCATTTTATTGCAGAAAAAGGGAGCAGAGATCTTATACAGAGTAAAAGTCACAAACCAGCTGTTCCATGGGCCAAATTCAGTTTGTGAGTGTGTTTTGCTTGGCTCACACAGTGTTCACCCACACAGAGTTTTAAATATGCATTAGTTGCCATTCTTTAAAAATAAGAATAATTGAAATGAACATCCAGGCTTCAAAATTCTCCTGGGATAGCACAACCTCCATCATGGGGAGCCTACATTTCACAACATTCAGCTGGAGCTGGAAGCTGCTCTCTTCTCTGGCCACATGCGCACTTTTCAGTGGGTCGTGCTCCTGCCCTCCCTTCTCTGTGGAAGGTCAGTTATCACCTGTCACTTCACTGCTTCTGGCTTCTTTCATTTCCGTTTCCTGCCTGGTTCTATCAAACTTTCAAAGAGCCAGGAATGCATAAACTAAGGTCCGAGGAACAAGACTTAGGTACTTAAATTCTCTTTTATAGGTGAGCATATGGTGGCTCAGTGGTAAAGAATCCACCTACCAATGCAGGAGATGCAGGTTCAATCCCTAAGTCGGGAAGATCTCCTAGAAGAGGAAATGGCAATCCACTCCAGTATTCTTGCCTGAAAATTCCATGGACAGAGGAGCCTGGCAGCCTGTAGTCCATAATGTCACAAAGAGTCAGACACGACTGAGCGACTGAGCACAGCACAGCACCATCCAAGGTCACTGAAAAACTGAAAGATGATCCAGGAGAAGATGCATTCCATGGGAAAATAAGTTGGATTCTCAGTGTGCACTAGAACAGCATGTGCCTGGGAAGTTTCTGGCTTTGGTTAGAAAATAGGGGATCATGGGAGGTTTTCAAAATAGAGGAAATGGTCAGAGAGATGCCTTGGCAAGTTAAATTTGCTAACATGCCATTTCCATAAAAATAAGGGTTAATATAAATCAAAGAAGCATCACTTGTACCTTCCAAGATGTTCCTCTCAGAGTTACAGAGACGTTTCCCATTGAGGACCTGGTTCCCTTCTCTGTAAATGGATAATAGCAACACCTTCCTGTTCAGATTTGTAGGAATATTAAATGGGATAATGCATGTGGTAAGTAAATGTCAGCTATGCTTATTCATCTCTTTTTCTCCTTATTCTTATTATTTAATATCTGCAGATTCATAAATGTCCATGTATATGGCTATGAAAAAAAATGGAAAGTTTCCTACTTTTCTGTGCAGTTAGATATATTATGTAGAAAATTCTGCTTTAGGGACTTTCCTAGTGGTCCAGTGATTAGGAGTCTGCCTGCAAATGCAGGGGACACAGGTTTGACCCCTGGTCCTGGAAGATTTCACATTTCTTGGGTCTACTAAGTCCATGTACCACAACTACTGAGCCCAAGCTCTGGAGCCCCTGAGCTGCAACTCCTGGGCCCACGTGCCATAAATACTGAAGCCCATGAGCCCTGGAACCTGTGCTCCACAACAAAAGAAGCCACCACAATAAGAAGCCTGCACGCTGCAATGCAGAGTGGCCCGTACTCGCAGCAACTAGAGAAAGCCCATGCACAGCAACGAGGATCCAGCACAGGCAGAAAGAAAAGAAGAAGGAGAGAAAAGGAAAGAAAGAAAAAGAAAGAAAATCCTACTTCACCTTTCTGGGCCAGTTCAAACTGATGCCCTCTGGAATGTATTTGTGAAGCTCCCCAGACTGAAATACTAATTTCACTGTTTGGAGTTATGTATTTTTGTCTTTGCCAGGAAAGAAGATATACAAAGAGAGGGGAAAGAAAAAGAGGCAAAGAGAAAGAAAGAAAGGAAGGAAGGCCAAATAAATCTCCTTCTCCCAGAGCACTCCCAGTAGTGAAAGTAAGGCATAGTGGCAACTTAATGGGAGAAACAAATGGCAAAAGATCCTTTGCAAATTAGGAGAACAGAGAGTGGGCTCTGTTATGTTCCCAGAAATGAGAATTGTTAGGTCAACCCACAAAATTAGAGTCTATACCCAAGAATTCAGCCAAGAGAGCCAGCAGTTTCCCAGGAGTCCAAAAGCTGTCTACAACAGTTATGTTCAAACTGTTTTTCTGCTTTCAACTTGGTTTTCCATCCATCCATGCTATCACAGATTCTCTGACATGCCCTTGGGTAAGAGCTCCTCCACCTCTGAAGTCAACTAAAGCAGTCCATAGTAAATGCTGCCATAGAAACCATCACTGAGGGTGGGAGGCCTGGTGTCCAGGCATGGATGATGTACTCCAAGCTATGACGAGGCGACCTCCACGATCTCAGGAGACAGGACTTCAAGTAACCAGGAAGGTACAAATTCCATATTGATTTCAAAAATATTAAGATCCTATGACGGAAAAGGCAACGGCACCCCACTCCAGTACTCTTGCCTGGAAAATCCCATGGACGGAGGAGCCTGGAGGGCTGCAGTCCATGGGGTTGCTGAGGGTCGGACACGACTGAGCAACTTCACTTTCACTTTTTACTTTCCTGCATTGGAGAAGGAAATGGCAACCCACTCCAGTGCTCTTGCCTGGAGAATCCCAGGGATGGGGGAACCTGGTGGGCTGCCGTCTATGGGGTCGCACAGAGTCAGACACGACTGAAGCGACTTAGCAGCAGCAGCAGCAAGATCCTATGATGTTTCAGGAATCAGGCTACAGATGTTTCAGAAATACAGACTACAGGAGAAACAATAATAAACAAAAAGAAGACACAACCCCTGCCCTGTGAAGCTTATGATCTACAGAAGACAGACAAACAATTCCACAGTTAAGTAAAATGCCAGCAAAATAATGACTTAGGTTAGCACTCAGAAGGCAAGGCATATGATACCTTTATATATATATATATATATATATAAAGGTACTATGCTAAGTAAAATAAGTCACACAGAGAAAGACAGTTACTGCATGATCTCATTATATGGGGAATCTAAGAATGACCTGGAGGGATGGGATGAGGGGAGGGAAGGGATGCTAGGGAGGGAGGGGATATATGTATAATTATGGCTGATTTGCATTGTTGTATGGGAGAAACCATACAACATTGTACAATTTTCAAAAAAACGTGTATATACATGAATGTTACTAGAAAAATTGTTTATAGAATTTCAACAATGGAAGCAATCTAATGCCTTTTGATTGGAGAATGAATAAACATAATGTGGCATATCCCATACAATGGGATTCTATCAATAAAAAGGAACAAGCCAGTGAAAATAAAAAAGAAACAAAATAAATGCACAAATAGGACAGAGAACAAACTGATGATCATCAGAGAAAGTGTAGGGGGTGAAAAAGGTAAAGGGTATTAAGAGGTACAAATCTCATTAATAAATGAGTCATGAAGATGTATATGGACCATGGGGAATACAGTCAATACCACTGTAAAAACTTTATAAGGTGACAGGTGGTAGGTAGCTAGATTTCCGTGGTGATCACTTAAACTGTATATATTGATACATATCAAATCAGTATGATATACATCTGAAACTGATGTGATATTGTTTGTCAGTATACTCCATTTTTTAAAAAGGGAAATAGGAATAAAGTTTCAGGTTTTATTTGCACAAGCTTTATGGCAATATCATCATGAGTATTCAAGGATCTAAAAAAAGTAGCATAGCTAAAAATCAATAGAAAAAGATTCAAATTGAAGCACAGAGTGAAAAAGAATGGAAAGAACAGAACAGAGCATTAAAGGTGTGGGAACCAAAGCAAACATAGCAGCCACTGCAACTTTCATACCAGCAGGAGAGGGGAGACTGAGATTTGGACAGAAGCAATTTTTAAAAAAATAGTCTCCAAGAACATTCCAAAATGGATGAACGAGTTCAACCGACAGATTTCAAAAGCTCAGCAAATCCCCAAAATGATATTTGGATAAACAAGTTGTGGTAGACTCATACAGTGAAATTTTATGCAGCAATAAAAAGAAATAAATCAAGAGGGAGGAGATATATGTATAATTATGGCTGATTCACACTGACGTGTGGCAGAAACCAACACAACATTGTAAAGCACTTATTATCCAATTAAAACTAAATCTAAGAAAAACTAAATCTAAAAAATAAATTAAAAAAGAAAGAAATTTCTGATATATGCAACAACACGGAAGAACTCAAAATTATTATGATAAGTAAAAGAAGGTGGGCACAAAGGCTAATTCCCAGGTGGCTCAGTGGTAAAGAATCTGCCTGCCAATGCAGGAGCTACAGGAGATGCAGGTTCAATCCCTGGGTTGGGAAGATCCCCTGGAGGAGGTAATGGTAACCAACCACTCCAGTATTCTTGCCTTGGGAAATCCCATGGACAGAGGACCCTTGCGGGCTACAATCTATGGGGTCAAAAAAGAGTCGGACAGAACTAAGTAACTGAGCATGCATGCCATTATATGACATTTTGAAAAAGAAAAATTGTAGTGATAAATCAGGTCAGTGGTCACCAAGGCAGAAATGTGTATTAAGGCAACTTCTCTTGGTGATGGACTTTCAACTATTAGTAACAGCAAGCTAAAAATGGTCTGCAAAACAATATCACCAAGAGGATGAAGATTTTTATCATATTAATAACAGAAAAATCTAGAAGAAAACATCCATGACCAAATCCAATTATCCACTGCTTAATTTTTGTCTGCTTGTAATTTTGTTTATATTTTTCTTTAACTGCTAAATTTTCTAAGTGAATAAAACTACTATAATTAAGGAAAACAGTATCTTTGAACACAACTAATATGATTGATTCTATTATAATACACAGTAAGCATTTCCTAATAAGTTCATAATTTCTTTCCTAATTTTGAAGGTTGTTCTCTGACAAAAGCATGTTTTCCTTTCATTATCTTTAAATTTGTATACTATTAATTTACACACAGACACACAACTGTATCTTGTATTCGAAAATCTGTGATTTAGAGCAATCACCACCTGTGGGTTTATGTGGGTTTATTCTTAACTAAATTATTCACTTAACCCCCTGAGTAAAGTGACTATCCAACATGGTGTTGGCACTGCTGACTTACATCAGCTTGCAAGATTTTCCAAGTGAAAGGTGCAGAGGGAAATGTTGGGACTACATGCAATATGCAGGTTACCAGGCTACCTTGCCCCTCCCCTTCTCTGGCCCAGTTAGAGCGGTTGGTGCTGCACCGGTGCCTATCATGCCGGGATGATGACTCTGTGGTTCAGCAAGGCCACAGTCTGCAGACAAACTGCTTAGAAAGGATGTCCTTGAGTGTCACTTGATGCAGTCGCCTGATGATATATGAAAACACAACCCACAGCACCTTTTAATTATATCAATTTGCTACATCTCAGCAAAAAGAAAGAAAAAGAGAACTGACCACTAATTACCCACAAATAGGTCAAAAATGCAAAGCTCCACATCTGCTAAATCTGGATGGATTAAGTTTGTAAACCACTAACACCTCATTTTCCCCTATTTTATAATTAATTTTTAATTACATAAGAAATAAATGAAATCATTCTGCCCTTAAACATTAGAATATTCACTTAAAGGAACCTTTGACCACCTTTCCAGATTTCAGTCCCACTCACCCTCGCATAGACATATAGGGTTTTGGGGGGGCCCAGGCTTCCAGGTCTCTGCTCAGCACAGAACAGAAAGCACATTCTGGCCTCATGAGGGTTTTCCTGCTTTCTCTCTAGCTGTTTACATAAATGGTTTCATACTGTAGTTATCATTCTGCAATTTGTTGTTGTTGTTTTTTTCCCTCCTTTTTGAGCTCTGTCCCAGACTGGTGATTTAACTGTTGTATAAAATGCTGTCATCTAAATACACCACATCTTGTTTCTCCATTCTCTTTGACAGACACTTACTCAGTCTGTCACCATTACAAACAATTCTGCAATGACCATAATCATACCTGGTGATCTGTGGGCACAAGCTCCTCCATCCACTCATGGCCAGGACCACCGTGACCACACTGAACTGACAGGTAGCTTGACAATCACACCACATGAGGTATCAGTATCAATTTTCTCACTGTCTGCACATCGGTGAACTAGGGTTCAGGGGGTCTTGTGGTCATGTCACTCACCCTGACTCTTCCAGTGGGCAGGGCAGACAAGTTATTAAGAAAAACAGAGCTACTTGGTTCTCCTCGTCAGGATTGCTCTAATACAGACAGGTTCACTGGCAGATTCAAACGAAAACTATCATTGTGCTGTGCTGTGCTTAGTTGCTTGGTCGTGTCCAGCTCTTTGTGACCCCATGGACTGTAGCCCACCAGGCTCCTTTGTCCATGGGGATTCTCTAGGCAAGAATAATGGAGTGGGTTGCTATGCCATCCTCCAGGGGATCTTCCTAACCCAGGAATCGAACCCAGTTCTCCTGCATTGCAGGCGGATTCTTTCCCGTGTGAGCCACCAAGGAAGCCCACGAATTCTGGAGTCGGTAGCCTATGCCTTCCAAGGGATCTTCCTGACCGAAGAATCAAACCGGGGTCTGCTGCATCACAGGCAAATACAGCTGAGCTACTAAGGAAGCCCGCCAACTATCATTGCTGCTGCTGCTGCTGTTAAGTCGCTGCAGTCGTGTCCGACTCTGTGCGACCCCATAGACGGCAGCCCACCAGGCTCCCCGTCCCTGGGATTCTCCAGGCAACAACACTGGAGTGGGTGCCAACTGTCATTACTTCCCCTAAAACCTGAAAAGCCACCTAAAGGTGGTTTGGTGCTGATCATTCCCTCCTCGTGGCTCCTGGCTGAGAAGGACCTCACCGGACTCAGCGTATTGCAAGGGATTGGAGGAGCATGGCAGGGGCATTCGGGGAGTTTTTGCTAAAGATGAGAGCAATTTTCAAAAACTCCTGCGGCAGGGGGTCCAGTCTGACGCAGTTCTTTCACACGTGCGCTTGCAGCCTGCAAAGACAATCCCGGCCCTGTTCCCCGGGCCCCAGGGCCATTTGAGAGTCATGAAGTCATCACAGCTGCCGCTTCGGGGGGCCGGGGGAGCCACCCCCACCAACCTCCGCGCGCGCTGGCTCGCGGCCCATCCCCCGCAGGCCGGAAACGTGCACTCGCTGCAAGTCAGACGCCCAGGGGACACGAGGCAATTCCAGCCTCAGACAGCCTGATATTGACCAGGCGGCCCGTGGTGGGGGAAGGGGACAGATTCACACCCGGTGCAGGACGGCCGCTGGCTGGGCACCAGCATCGTGCTTCTGGGCCTCCTGGGAGGGACCCCCAGATTTAAGTCATTTCACACTTGGAAGGAGTCCCAAGGATGGCCTCCAACCTGCTGCCTTGGTGTCAAGCACAGTTCTACTCAAACCCCTTCCCCCACCCTCAGTTCACCGCCCCCACCCCATCCCCCGCCGCGGCCTGGGCAGGATTGAAGAATGAGGGGCACAGGACTGGGGCCTCACAAGCCTGGTTTGGGGAGGGCGGTGATCATCTGAGGGGGCAGCCTCGCCTCCTGCTCCGTCCCTGCCAGTGGAAAAAGCTACGTAAGTGCCAAGTCGCAGGAGAGCGAGTCCCAGCCCAGGGCTTTACAATCTGTTTTGTGAGCTATTGCTCCCAGCACGCCTGGCAGGACTTGGGTTTCTGCATCACTGCGGCAGCAGCTGTGAACACGAGCGCCTGGGCCTCTCTGCCCGGGGAGCACCCAGGCCTCTGGAGCAAGCAGGTGGCAGCACCGAAAATTCAGAGAGGGCTGAGGACTTGTAGTAGTGCTTTCTCCGGTTTAAATGGCTTCCCCACGTATCTCGGCCTGAGTTGTGCTATATGATGGTTTGGGGTCAGCTTTAACCTGAGACACTTTGGCCTGATGCTATCGCAAGAGCCGCTTCCACTTGATGACCAGAAACGGTGGGGTTGGAAGGAGCAGGTAGGACTTCACGGTTAAAATAGCCCTAAGTGTCCTTTGTTCTAGGGAGAGGTAGAGGGAGGGAATGGCAACCCACTCCAGTACTCTTGCCTGGAAAATCCAATGGACGAAGGAGCCTGGTGGGCTGCCGTCTATGGGGTCGCACATAGTCCGACACGACTGAAGCGACTTAGCAGCAGCAGCAGCAGAGGGAGGGAAGGCAGGGATTGGGCATGGAATAAGATGCCGTAAAGTAGCCAGGAAGCCCGACGGGGTGTTCCAAGGGCTAAAATTAAGAATTCAGCAATTTCCCCAGAGGCTTTACCGTGCGCCCTCCACCCCTACCCTCACCGTTACGGCTCTCCCTCCTTTCCCTTAGCATCAACCGGCAGATTTCTGACCACAGCTGCTGCCAGCCCTCTCAGCTCTCTGAGAAGCAAGATGAAGTTTCACAGCTTTGCCTCTCAGTCTTCTTGAAAGCGGGGCACTGAGAATGAAGAGGAGTCTTTCCATCCCCAGGGGACTTCGGCCCTGCACCCACCAGCACTCCTTGCCTTCATGAATCTGGAACTTTGTGTTCCCCTCCAACCAACCTCTCTAGAACCTTGATTCATAAAGAAAACAAAAGAAGAAACCAAGATTTTGTTGTGGAAGACAGTGGAAGCACACTGAGACCATCCTCTCCTGGCCCAACATGGTGGCTAAGTCTGGAACAAGCAGGCAGAAAGAGGGGAAAAGACAGGATGAGAAGGGGTGATGGTGCTAAGGAGACCAATGTGGAACCAGAAAGGAGAGCTGGGGACAGGTCAGAATGACCAGGGTCACGCATTCCCTTCCTCCTCTCTCCCTGTCCTGGGAGGGCACTGCTTTCCATACCTGAGGTGAGCACAGGGGACACCTGTGGAAATGCTTCTCTGCCAACCTCACAAAGAAGACAGTAGTTCTGCATGATGCCTAAGACGATGCAAGAGAAAGTTCTGGAAAGTGGCCCTTTCCAGAGCCTCTGTTCTCTCTTATCTGAAGGCTCTTTGCAAATGAGTGCCTGCTTAAAGAGTTTCTTAAAGAAAAAAAAAAAAAATGACCAACATGTTCTGTATGTTCCAACATGAGGGTTCTTGAAGAATTGAGAAAGCACAGCAGACACAGTTTTGAGCTAGAATGCAAAGCAACAGACGTTATTTTGCCTCATATAAATTGTAAATACTCATTATTAAAAAAAAGTCACTCAACTATCCATGCAACAGGTCAGCGCTCTAGCTGTATAAGGGATGTGATCTGGGTGTTCACATAATCTATCATCCAAACAGGAAGTTATGGGTACCATGCCAGGCATCTGGAAGCTACTCCCCCTAGCTACAGCTGAACTCGCCAGAGATTGTGTCTCTTCATGTATATTTAATTTTCAGTAGTTACCAGTGAACTCCAGGAAAGGAATGGGTGAGAGCCAAAAGTCAGGAACGATGCATCTCCTTCACGAACTCAGCTTTGTGGCTCAGACCCAGTCAAGCACACTCCCTCTCACCCTCTCACTGACACATCACCCAGGACAACAGGGAGCAAAGGACAGCAACTGGACTCCACAGAAGAGGGACTCCGCCTCCAGAGACATTGCTTCCTGGAACCTGGTCCCCCCTTAACAGCAAGAGAATATTATCCTTCTTCCCTGAATTTCATTTTTAAGATTATGACACAGAATTTTCCTTGAATTCCAGAAATTTACTTTAAATACTAAGACGAACAGGCTAGATCATGCCTTATACATCATGACCACATGCTCACAATGATCAGTCATCTCAGGCATAGTTAGAAGCTCATTCTTGCACCAAATAATTCTTCAATGGGCGTGACACCATTGGCCCTCAAGACAAGCCTGTGGATACCACAAGCCTTTCCAATGACACCGTGAGTTCCTTGAGGAGAGACTATATTCTAAGGTGTACCTACTTTATTTTTAATCTGAGGGTATGTGCCCCAAGGTAGCAACTTGAACACTAGTTCCCTTCACATCCCTAAAAACTGTTGCTTTATCCAGTTTCCACTGCGCTCCTAGAGTCTAGGTAAACAGAATTCTTCCTGTGACTTCCCTGGAGCTGGGGTGAATCAGGCCATGGTCAGAGGCTGTGTCTAAGAAGGGATGACAGATGCAGGCAGGATGGGACAGGAGTGTTTCAGGTCCCTGAGCCCTGTGCTTGGAGATCTGCATCCTTCAGGAGGTAGCCTCGGAGCAGCCATTTGTGCTGGGTGGGGTGCAGAATCTGTCAGGCAACAGGCTCAGCACCATCAGTCACCCTCAGAGATGCACCAAGAGGAATGAACATTTTCTGTCTCTGCCTAAGGTACGTACACTCCCTCATCTTCTCTTGGGCTTGAAGAATATTACATTGGGTTTTTCAGAAAGCAGCATTTAGAACTGCAAGAATTTTCATCTCTTCTTTGATCTTCAGGTCACTGTTCTAAGGTTTCCTAAGGACTTCCCCCCCTCTAGAGAGAAGAAAGTGATGTGGCCCCGGCTAGGGCTGGCTTTGCTTTATCTCATAAATTGGAGTTTTGTGCGAGATTATATTTGAACTGAAGTTTCATTTCCAAAACAAAAATTGCAAAATTGTTTCTCTGTTTCATAGAATACAGTTAATGTTGAATGCCCCTTATATGCCAGGTGGGAACGCAAACTGTGGAGTTCTCCCAAGGTGTGTATAGGCTCATAAGGTAAGAACAGGTACAAGATCATCACAGTCTTAGGCAGATATGGGGAAGGGCCTGCTTTAAATTCTCACAATTTAGAGCCTTCCCCGTTCACTGAAGGGTGATAAGCACGTATCAAGGGCATTGTCTTTTGTTGTCTGGGAACTGACCTTTGGTCTCCGATGCATAATACTGGGTTTCATGAAGTTCCCAGGGTGCAGCCAGGGCAGCAGAAACAGTGGGATGCTGTGTTTGGTGTCCTGCTTCACCAGACAAGACCCAGTCATTTTTGCCTTATTTAGAAATAGACTTGTTTTATTATGACACGGACCGTTTGTTAGCACAGAGAGAGACAGAGAGACTCACAATGTTTGAGTCCCTTATCTCACATTGTTTATGTTCTTAAAATAATTTAATTAGCTTAATAAACAAAAGCATTTTCAATTCATAAACAAAGAGAACTCAAAAAAGAAAAAAATTAAATGTTCTAAAAGGGAAGAAGAATAGAAAAGTCAAATCATTCCAAAACCATCTCTCATTGTTTTGCACACTCCCTGCAAATAGCATTGCAGAGAGCCTATGGGGCTTCTAGGGTGTGTGTTCATTTCCTCATTTTTCGAAGTTTTTGGTAGATCATAGATGCCTTCTAGAAGGATCGATATTTCAGCTGGCTCTGAATGCCATCCATGGCTTTGTCTGCCTTCTTCAATGACTCCCTAAAAAGTTAATACAGAGAGAAGAGACAAAACATAAAGTTTATAATGTACAAAGCAGTTTTAAATTCATGGATTGATTCAAGTTTTAAAGTAGGAAGAATTTAAAACTCTAGGGCTAAAGGGAAATTTCTGAAAGAACAAAAAGAATGAAGAGGTCACATAACTGAGTTTACATTATGAGCACAAGCTGACTACATCATAGTAATTATCCATTGTATCATATTAGCATTTCTGACATTATTTCTCTTCTTTGTATTTTTATCTATAAATATATTTATTACTATAAACTGTTTACTTCATCAATGACTAGGGATGGTCTCAAAATATTTATATTCATTATCTCCACATTGCACTATAATCTCTAATCTTCAGTTTGTGGAGTATCATGTACTTCATAAATGCAGTTTATGAATTATGGGCATAAATGTAAATCAGTGGAATATAAATTAAGGCCAAATGTGATATCTTCAAGTGTTAACATATTTTACATAATTAAAGTTAGCTAACTTGGTGTAAGTGCTAATTACATAGTAGTCACATACTAAGAACTTTATATGGATTATCTCTTAATCCTTCATAAACTCATGAAGTAGATATTGTTGTTGTTTGGTTGCTAAGTAGTGTATGACTGTTTTGTGACCCCATGGAGTGTAGCCCACCTGGCTTCTCTGTCCATGGGATTTCCCAGGCAAGAATATTGCCATTTCCTTCTTCAGGGATCTTCCCGACCCAGGGATCAAACCCGTGTCTCCTGCACTGGCAAGCGCTTTCTTTACCACTGAGCCACCAGGGAAGCCCTCCCTCTATTTTACCCATGAGTAAACTGAGGTTTCAAGTTTGCCTAATGAACATAGCTAGAAAGTGAGGAAACAACCTTGAAATCCAGACTCTCAGCCTTCAAAGGCTCACTGTGAACTCCTATGCTGTCCTGTGAGATAAGCTATCGTGGTGCTCTCACGGGTTATATTTTTATCACAGCAACAGTTTTTAGGAAAGCCAGGTGGCTTGCCATTGTTTTTGACATGTCTTAAATTTTGCCCAGTAACCTCCTTTCATCCACATCAGTCATAGTGTGATCAGATAAACAGAATCACTAGGCGGTGATATAAGTTTTTGGTATACATATGTATGTTAATGTATATGTGTTTGTGCATATATATACACACATATATGTATATATATACATGTATGCATATATGTGTATAGTTGTTTTCTTTTCTTTTTTTTTTTTTAACAGAATTTTTACCTTACAAAACTGTGGGAGCTGGGCAGGCAGTCTGTATAAAGGGGTACTGTCTCATGGAAGACAGCGGAGAAGTGCAGATAAGCTGGAACCCAAAGGGACAGACAAATCCATGTCAATGCTTGTTGCCTCTGACTTTAATGGTGTTGCTGTCCTGTGGGACGAGGTGGTGCCCTCCATGACAAAACCATCCCAGGAGGTAGAGAGGATGAAGGAGGATACAGAAAAAGAGGAATGATTTCAGGCCTGACTGCTGCCCCTAAAGCAACAAGACAAGCTAGCAGAGAAGCACCAACCTGTGAGCTACATCATGGCAGCTCCTTTACTTCCTCCCTCCAAATATGCTACAAGAGACTCTCTGTGGCCAACCCTAACCTGAAACATAAAGCAAAAGGAATTCTCGGAAACAGGTCAGTCTAGGCCAAATGGTGAGGATAGGTAAGGATTTTAAGGTGGATCACAGGACAGAATAGCCACTAAGGTCTATGAAACAGGTAGGGTGAAGAGATTTGCAAATAATTGTGGGAGGCTGAGAGTGCAAGGAAAAAATGTTGGAGAAATGGATGTTTGTAAACCCTGAAATGTCTATGAATGGTATTTAAGAAAGCTTGAACTTCATCTCCTACTCACTGGAAATAATGAAAGAGTTCAACACATGAAAATGATATGGTCATTGAGCAAAATAGTCTCCATAATAACCACCTCAGTGAATTATCTCTCTGTGCCCAACTCCCCATTTTCAAAGTGAAAGCGAAAGTCACTGAGTCGTATCTGATTCTTTGTGACCCCATGAATTATACAGTTCATGGAGTTCTCCAGGTCAGAATACTGAAGTGGGTATCCATTCTCTTCTCCGTGGGATTTTCCCAACCCAGGGATAGAACCCAGGTCTCCCACTTGCAGGCAGATTCTTTACCAGCTGAGCCCCCAGGGAAACCCAAGAATACTCAAGTGGGTAGCTTATCTCTTCTCCAGTGGATCTTCCAGACCCAGGAATTGAACCGAGGTCTCCTGCATTGCAGGCAGATTCTTTACCAGTTGAGCTGCCAGTGAGACCCCATATTCAAAGGGAGGGTCTAATTCCCCTCCTCTTGAATCTTGGGCTAGTCTAAGCAACTTTTTGACTAAGAAAAGGTAATGGCGGCAACATTCCAAGGGTAAGTCTTAAGAAGTCTGACAGCTTCTGCCTAGTCTCTTGGTACTCTCTTGACCTGACATCTCTTCTCGAAAGCAAACCCATGCTGTCAGAAGCCCAGTCCACAGGGAGGTGGCATATGTAGGTTGATCTGGTCATCAGCCCAGCTGAGATTCCTGCCAAAAAGCAACACATGGACTGCCATCATGAATATCCAGCCAGGTCAAGCCTTTAGAAGACTCTGTTAGAGTCCCAGCCACCATTAGAGTCAACTTCATGAGAGACCCCAGATGAGAATTGCTCTCATCAACTTACAGAATTTAAGCAATAATAAGTTTTGTCTTAGACCTCTAAGATTTCATGTGGTTGTTATATAGCAGCAGATGCCAGAATTGTCATTTTTATAGTTCAGTGTTGGGGGAAAGACTCTTGTAGTACAGCTTATTGACTTAAAAGAGATAAAATGGGAGGGAAGAGATCTGGTAGGAATCCATTGCCATAATTAAAAGACAATAGACAGATTCTGAGAGTATTCATTGGGGTAAAGAAGAAAAGCTGGATTCTAGCAACAGAAAGCAAATTTAGTAGACTTCATGATAAATGAAGGATAAAGGAAAGAGGAGGAATCAAAAATGGTCTCTGTGTCTCTTGTACAGTCAGGTAGCAGCTGGTGATCCCACTTCCAAAGACCTAAAATACACAAGGAGGAATACGGTGGAGGGAGGAATACGGTAATTCAGATAGATACACGTGAGTTAGAGGTTTCTAAGCAAAGTGCAGGAGGAACCTTGGTATAGGAGTTGGAAGCTTAGTATGAGAAAAACTTTTCATAGATGTCTTTAATGAATGATATGGACAAAATAATTTAAGGAGAAGATAGAAAGTGAATAGAGAAACTAGCCAAAGAGGCACCCCTTGAGAAATCAATACCCAAATATTTTTCCATGAAATAGCTGCATGAACCTGGGCAAATAACCTAACATTTCTCAGGGTCCGCATTTCCACAATGGGGTTTTATATGATTTTTCTGTGAGAATATGTGATATTTGATGTGATAATACATTCTGAGTACCTGGCCTAGAACCTAGTACAAGAGCTCAGTAAAGATTGGAGTTGGTTATTATTACAAAAATAGTGCCGTTATTCTACCATCACTCATGTTAAAGGGATGGTTTGCTGAAAATTTGATGGAGATCAAGGACCATTACAAAGATAGGAGGAAAAATACAGGAGTGTCACGAGCCAAAGGGTTGAGAGTTTTAAGAAAGAGCAAGAAGTCTCATGGGACGTCTCTCTGGACGTGACAACGTTCAGGTTGCTGAGGATCTTGACAAAGAATTTTTAATGATGTGGGGGAGTTTATCAAAGCTGGGAAATGGGATATGAGGACCCAGATTATTTTCTTAAGAAACTTGGATGGACATTAAAAAAAAAAAAAAACTTACCATTTGTAACAAAGGACCTTGAGGGCATTATGCTAAGTGAAATTAAGTCTGATAGAAAAAAACAAATACCGTGTGATGTCACTTATACATGGAATCTAACAACAAAAACAAACAAACAATTAAAAAACCTCATACTAGAAAAGGATTGGAGATTCAATTTGTGGCTACCAGAGGCAAGGGAGCAGGGTGTGGGAGAAGGAGAGAAATTGGAGGAAAGTAAGTGGCCAAAAGGTACAAACTTCCAGTTAAAAATAAAATAAGTACTAGAGATGTAATGTACAACATGATGACTTTAGTTAAACCTGCTGTGTGATATCTAGAAAAGTAGTTAAGAGAGTAAACCTTGAGTTGTCATCACAAGGAAAACGCAATTTTTGCTTGCTTTTTTATCTATATGAGATGATAGGTGCTAAGGCTAACTAAAATTTATAGAGGTCATCATTTCACAATGTATATAGTTAAAATCATTAAGTGTACAGCTTAAACTATGCAATGGTGTATGTCAACTACAGCTCAATAAAATGGGGAAAATTAAAATAAAAATTTTAGTACATGAGTTAAATTTTTGAAAAAATAAAAAAAACACTGGACTGGAAAGAAAAGCTGGTGATCACCAGAGGAGAGCAGTAAAGAGAAGGATAGTTTTGTTCGCTGTTCCTGTTGCCTATTGTTTACATGGTGTTGTTTGTGTGTTAAAAGGGAAGAGATGTGAGTATGAGACAAAAGAGCCTAGACAGAGGGAAAAAAGAAAGGGTTCCAAGTGAAGGCCTTGACTGAGAACATAATTAAGTCCTGCAGGGGTAGACGTCAAGCACTAGCAGGGAGGTAAATGTCTGAGACTCAGCTGGCTCAACAACAGGTCCCTTTTCTTGACTGGCAGGCTTGAAGGAGGGTAATTTAGAAGCAGGATATTAGAAGAGGCATAATAATGTGAAATTTTAGGATGTAGTGGGAGAGGACCTTGCATATTATGAGGTGCTTATTTAAGTATTTCCTTCTTAGGGACTTAACCAGCTGCTTCTGAGCATTAATATTTGTCCATAGGAGATAAATGTGGGGACTAATCCAAGAATTACTATCTAGATAACTGTGGTTTATGATGGTATTGTGGTTTATAAAGGCTTGAAAGCCTTCAACTCACCCAGGTTAGTCCATCCTGTTTTAGATGTAGAACCAGGATTTCCAGCAGGGCAAAAACACTTTGGCCATATCCGCCCTTCTGTAGGCAAACAATTCCCCCAAAGACTTGCCATTCCCCCTCCACATCAGGTGCTTCAGGTGGAAGCCATGGGTGAAGCCCACTTAACCATCCCTGCTTCTATTAATACAATTAGTAGGCATTCCCAACCCCACTCCTAACTAGAACACACTGGAAGATTATGAAAAATAGAGAACTAGAGAAAGTAATTTTCTGAATCTAGAATCTTGGGCAGAACCCTCAGTGACCTGTACAGAAAACAGATAAGAAGCAACACAACAAAGGTTTAAAAGCTCAGAAAAACTGAACACTGGTCTGAAACATGATACGGGTTCAGTTTGATCTCAGGGGAGGACCCAGTGGGCAGCCCAGAGTAGCACTGCCAAGTCTTTGAACATGAAATTGATATTTGAACTCCAACTCACAAAGTGGACCCGGATATACATAGGGAACCTAAACGAGTTGACTGCCTGTTAAGATTCAAGTAGAAACCAGAGTCACATAGCATAATGCTCAAAATGTTTAGCCAATGAACATGCTCAGTCATATCCAACTCTTTGCGACCCCCATGGACTGTAACCTAACAGGCTCCTCTGTCCATCGGATTTTTCAGGCAAGAATACTGGAGTGGGTTGCCATTTCCTCCTCCAGGGCATCTTCCTGACTGAGGGATCAAACCCGCATTTCCTGTGTCTTCTGCATTGCAGGCAGATTCTTTACCCACTGAGCCATCAAGGAAGCCCCCAAATGTCTAGGACCCAATCCAAATCTTTTCACACTGAGAACCATGAAAATCTCAGCTTAAGAGAAAAAATGGCACTCAACAGACATCAGCATTGAGATGACAGATATTGGAATTATCTTGTGAGAATTCTAAAACAGCTATTACAAAAATGTTTCAGTTTTAAAGTAATTATGAATGCTTGAAATGAATGAAAAATAGAAAGTCACATAGAATACGCAATGAAGAAATAAATGGGAAAATTCTAAAAATGAAAAATATAATAACCAAAAATTAAAACTAAATCACTGGGTGGATTCAATAGCCAACATTTATAAGGAAAAAACAACTCAAAAGAAATATGGGCAAAGGATATGGATAGGATTTTATGCATTGGACCATTTATAGAAAAGGAGGTACAAATAGCTCTTAAACATATAAAAAAATATTCAACCTCAGTTCTAACAAGGAAAATAAAATTAAAACTACAATGAGATACTAGTTTTCACCTATAAAAAGGCAAAACCACAAAAAATACACTGTTGGTGAGAATATGGGAAGTTCTCTTAGATAGCTTATGGGCATCTAAAATAATTTAGCCACATCTCCAGAATCCACCTTTTGGCCCTGTAACTCCACTTTTGGAAATCTATTATATATAAAACTTGTGTAAGAATGAATTGAATTGACATATGTACAGTGTTATTCTTGGCTGCATTGTTGATAATCACAAAAGACGAGGAACAATTTAATGTCCATCAACAGCCTGCTATTTAAACTAATGCTTAACTCAGATGACCATTATATCTACTACTGTGGGCAGGAATCCCTTAGAAGAAATGGAGTAGCCATCATAGTCAACAAAAGAGTCCGAAATGCAGTACTCAAGTGCGTCTCAAAAATGACAGAATGATGTCTGTTCATTTCCAAGGCAAACCATTCACTATCACAGTAATCCAAGTCTATGCCCCGACCAGTAACGCTGAAGAAGCTGAAGTTGAATGGTTCTATGCAGACCTACAAGACCTTTGGAACTAACACCCCCAAAAGATGTCCTTTTCATTATAGGGGACTGGAATGCAAAAGTAGGAAGTCAAGAAACACCTGGAGTAGCAGGCAAATTTGGCCTTGGAGTACAGAATGAAGCAAGGCAAAGGTTAATAAAGTTTTGCCAAGAGAACGCACTGGTCATAGCAAACACTTTCTTCCAACAACGCAAGAGAAGACTCTCCACATGGATATCATCAGATGGTCAACACTGAAATCAGCTTGATTGTATTCTTTGCAGCCAAAGATGGAGAAGCTCTACACAGTGACCAAAAACAAGACTGGGAGCAGACTGTGGCTCAGATCATGAACTCCTTATTGCCAAATTCAGACTTAAATTGAAGAAAGTGGGGAAAACCACTAGACCATTCAGGTATGACCTAAATCAAATCCCTTATGACTATACAGTGGGAGTGAGAAATAGATTTAAGGGACTAGATCTGAGACAGAGTGCCCGATGAACTATGGACAGAGGTTTGTGACACTGTACAGGAGACAGGTCTCAAGATCATCCCCAAGAAAAAGAAATGCAAAAAAGCAAAATGGCTGTCTGGGGAGGCCTTACAGATAGCTGTGAAAAGAAAAGAAGTGAAAAACAAAGGAGAAAAGAAAAGATATACCCATTTGAATGCAGAGTTCCAAAGAATAGTAAGGAGAGATAAGAAAGCCTTCCTCAGCGATCAATGCAAAGAAATGGAGGGAAACAATAAAATGGGAAAGACTAGAGATCTCTTCAAGAAAATTAGAGATACCAAGGGAACATTTCATGCAAAGATGGGCTCAAAAAAAGCACAGAAATGGTATGGACCTAACAGAAGCAGAAGATATTCAGAAGAGGTGGCAAGATCACTCACCTAGAGCCAGACATCCTGGAATGTGAAGTCAAGTAGGCCTTAGGAAGTATCACTATGAACAAAGCTAGTGGAGGTGATGGAATTCCAGTTGAGCTATTTCAAATCCTAAAAGATGATCCTATTAAAGTGCTGCACTCAATATGGCAGCAAATTTGGAAAACTCAGCAGTGGCCACAGGACTGGAAAAGGTCAGTTTTCATTCCAATCTTAAAAAAGGACCATGCCAAAGAATGTTCAAACTACCACACAATTGCACTCATCTCACACACTAGAAAGTAATGCTCAAAATTCTCCAAGCCGGGCTTCAACAGTACATGAACTGTGAACTTCCAGATGTTCAAGCTGGATTTAGAAAAGGCAGAGGAACCAGAGATCAAATTGCCAACATCTGATGGATCATAGAAAAAACAAGAGAATTCAAGAGAAACATCTGCTTTATTGATTACACCAAAGTCTTTGACTACATAGACCACAACAAACTGTGGAAAATTCTTAAAAAGGTGGGAACACCAAACCACCCTACCTGCCTCCTGAGAAATCTGTCTGCAGGTCAAGAAGCAACAGTTAGAACTGGACATGGAACAACAGACTGGTTCCAAATAGGAAAAGGAGTACATCAAGGCTGAATATCACCTTGCTTATTTAACATATGCAGAGTACATCATGCGAAATGCCAGACTGGATGAAGCACAAGCTGGAATCAAGATTGCTGGGAGAAATATCAATAACCTTAGATATGCAGATGACACCACCCCTATGGCAGAAAGTGAACAGGAAATAAAGAGCCTCTTGATGAAAGTGAAAGAGGAGAGTGAAAAAGCTGGCTTAAAACTCAGCATTCAAAAAACTAAGGTCATGGCATCTGGTCCCATCACTTGGTGGCAAATAGATGGGGAAACATTGGAAACAGGAGCAGACTTTCTTTTCTTGGGCTCCAAAATCACTGCAGATGGTGACTCCAGCCATGAAATTAAAAGGTGCCTGCTCCTTGGAAGAAAACCTATGACCAACCTAAACAGTATATTTAAAAGCAGAGACATTACTTTGCCAACAAAGGTCCGTCTAGTCAAAGCTATGGTTTTTCCAGTAGTCATGTATGGATGTGAGAGTTGGACTATAAAGAAAGCTGAGTGCTGAAGGATTGATGCTTTTGAACTGTGGTGTTGGAGAAGACTCTTGAGAATCCCTTGGACTGCAAGGAGATCCAATCAGTCCATTCTAAAGGAGATCAGTCCTGGGTGTTTATTGGAATGAGTAATGTTGAAGCTGAAACTCCAACACTTTGGCTACCTGATGCAAAGAGCTGACATTTGAAAAGACCCTGATGCTAGGAAAGATTGCGGGCAGGAGGAGAAGAAGACGATGGAGGATGAGATGTTGGATGGCATCCCTGACTCAGTGGACATGGGTTTGGGTGGACTCCGGGAGTTGGTGATGGACAGGGAGGCCTGGTGTCCTGCGGTTCATGGGGTCACAAAGAGTTGGACACAAGTGAGCGACTGAACTGACTTACACATCCATACAATGGAAAGTTATGAAATGAACAAGAAAAAGAAATGAAGCTGTCTATAATTTCCTGTGCATGCTAAGTCACTTCAGTCGTGTCCAACTCTTTGTGATCGCTTGGACTACAGCCTACCTAGCTCCTCTGTCCATGGGATTCTCTAGGCAAGAACACTAGAGTGGATTACTGTGTTCTCTCCTCCAGAGGATCTTTCCCACCAGGGATCAAACCTGCACCGCTGTCACCTGCATTGGCAGGTGGGTTCTTTACCACTAGCACAATCTACAAGCCCATAAATTCCCACCATTAAGTAAATAAAGAGAGACAATGGTCTACATTCACACGTGTTTGTATCTGCCTAAAGAAAATCTAAAGGGACAGTTAACAGGGAGTGCCTGCCCGGTGGCTGTATCATAGTGGTCCCTTTATGTCTGGATAAGGTAAACCTATCCAGCGTTTCCATGAATGTGGCTTCTGTATTAGTAGGGATACTGTTTCATCACAGGCTCTTAGTCACATGCCTGCCTCCTCACTTGGAGCAGAGGCCCTGAATCACCAGGAAAACTGGTTAGGATGAAAGCATTTTCATTAGGAATCCTTTTTCTCTATGGCCTGGACTGCTAGGGGCTTGAAGCCTGCCTCCTCCTCCCTCCCAGCTCCTCACCGCTTTCTGCTCATTACATAGGGTCACCCTGTGGTTTGGGAAAGATTTTCTTGTGGAAATACCATCAGGCTGATGGATGACCACTCACCCAGCTCCCAGCTCTCTGGTTCTGTATTTCTGGTTTTGTATGGAAACTGGGCAGAGCAAGCACGTTTTTCCTCTTCCCTCTCATCTTCTAGGCACCAAAAGCCAAACCCCACAGCCACAAACCCTTAAGCACCTGCCATGTGGAAGGGATTCCTTCTGTGACTCAGGATTTTCATCTAGTTTGTGTCAGAGCCATACAGCACCCCTGAAGGGCAGATTTTGAGAATGGGGTCTTTCTTCAGACTTGTAAAAACTGCAAAGACCATCACTTTCCAGAGGGGGATCAAATTACTTTTCTGCAATCTCAGGGGTCACTTGCCTTCCTGTTAGATCTGAGCAGGGCTTTCTCACTCAGCACAGCTGCTCCTGTCTGTAACTTGGGCTGACACACAAGCAGCTGTTGGAGAAGCACCCCTTCTCCCACCCTTTGTTAGAGGGGGCACACTCTTCCATCCAGGTGATGCTCCCTAATTGGCAAAGAAAAGCATGGGAAGACTAGCCTATGAAGAATCTGGCTCCAGTCATTTAAAACGAAATCAATCTCACTTCTCCTCTTTCCCTCAGTGTTCTGAAATAACATTTGAAGTTCTGTTTGGTCTCTTTGGAGAACTGCCAATGACTTCAAGGCATGTAGTGAAGTTATATATCAAGACACAATTACATGCAGTACTTTTGAAAAGTGATTCTCACTTAGGAGTAATATACGATATGAATTTAATAATCTGCCATACTACTTTTTTTTCTCAAGGAAATTACAGTAGCAAAAAGGAAACTCTCTTTCATGATTGAGATTAATTGATAATTTTTTTTAATTGTATAAACACTTATTGATGGTGAGTTTTGAAAGGAACAAAATGCATGAGTTCTTAGATTTTGTATTTGTGCTACTGACTACAGTAAATGTTTTCAGAAAATCTCTCCCCACCATTTGTTAACCAAAAAAATAAAAAAGAAGTTCTCCTTACTACACTGAAGGTAATGGGTGAAATGCAGTCTGAGAAAAAACAATAAAAAGCTCACTTCTCTGTTTCCTCCTTCTGACCACAATTACATGACTAATTGTGAATGTGTCAACTTCAATGCACCCTTCCTTCAAAAATCCAGATAAGTGACTCACAGTCTTTTTACAAGTATCTTATATATATCAAATTATGCATTCTATATATTGATGCATTCTTACAAAATATTTATAAAGTACAGAAAATTCCACAGTCCTGTTTGATCCACTCTCCTGTGAATTAAGTGTGGCATATATCCTTCTAGATATTTTTCTATACTTATATAATACCTGGAGAAGAAAACGGCAACCCATTCTAGTACTCTTGCCTGGAAAGTCCCATGGACAGAGGAGCCTGGTGGGCTACAGTCCATGGGGTCGCAAAGAGTTGGACTAAACAATAAACAATTATAGCTACAAAAATACATGACTTAATTGTATTATATTCTTTTGTGTATATGGTATTGTATCATACTCATTGTGCCACAATTTGATTTTTAATTTAAATAACTTTAATGATGTTTCCATATCAGTACATGTAAATTTACCTCCTCCTTTGAAACTACTGTGAACTATTCCACTGTATCTATTTACCATGCCTTCTATACTTTTTCCCTATACATTTAGATGGTTTTCACTTTTTTTCTGCTACAAATGAAGCCTCAATGGACGTCCTGTACAAAGCCTCTGATGGTATGTGTGTTTCTTTATAGTCACACCTAGATGTAGAATTGTTAGGTCCAGCAGTTTGCATGCTTTTAATTTTAAAAGCTACTGCTAAATAGTTATAGCTAAATATTACAAGCCAATTAAAAGTTTTTCTTCCAATAAAACTATTGTTAATAGCAGTATTTAGTGAGGAGAAAGTGCTCAAGTACATTCCTTTTAAAAATTTTGACTTATGATACAACACTTCAAGGACTTCCCTGGTAGCTCACCTGGTAAGGAATCTGCCTGCTACGCAGGAGATCCTGGTTCAATTCCTGGGCTGGAAGATCCCCTGGAGAATGGATAGGCTACCCATTCCAGTATTCTTGGGCTTCCCTGGTGGCTCAGCTGGTAAAGAATCCACCTGCAATGTGGGAGATCTGGGTTTGATACCTGGGTTGTGAAGATCCCCTAGAGAAGGGAAAGGCTACTCACTCCAGTATTCTGGCCTGGAGAATTCCATGGACTGTATAGAAGAGTCAGACAGGACTGAGTGGCTTTCACTTTCATAATGTTAAAAACTCTGGTTCTAGATGAAGATGTTAGGCCACAAAGGTGGACTCAAAGGGAAGTAGTATATAGTCGGCTGTACTGACTGAATAATGATATTCATTTTTAAATGTCATCCACCAACTGATCATAGTCTTTCCTTAAAGCTTAACTGGAAAATGTCCATTTCCCCTTATATCAATATGTTTTCCTTTTGAAGTAATCAGAACTGGTCACAGTTTCTGTATTTTAACAAATTAGACTCAAAAGTTTGGTAGCTTCTCTCCAAGATATGGGCACCATCAATTCCTTCCCTTCTTGTAGGTGCAAGTCATTGCCCTGTTGTGATAAGGAATCTATGCTTTCATTCCCTTGAATCTTGACTGGTTTGTGACTGCTTTAGCCAGCAAAATACAGTAAACGTGAAGGTACTTGGCTTCTGAGACTTGGCCATCATAAGCCTCTTGGATTTTATCTGCATCTCTTAAAACACTGGCTCTGGGGACAACCAGCCACGAGATGTTAAGTCTGACTACCCAGAGACTCCCAGGCTGTGAGGAAGCCCAAACAATCTGCATGGAGAGAGATGGAAAGAGATGCCTGGCCAGCCCCCAAATGTTCTAGCCAACCTAACCCAGATACCAGACATGTGAATAAGAAATCTTTAGATGACTTCAGTCCTGCTCAGCATGGACTTTCAGTTGTGTGTGAAACCTCCAAGTGATAACCAACCAGTTGAGGCTGTCTACATGAAGAACTGTCAGAAATACTCATAAGTTATTTTAAGCTAGTTTTGAAGTCATTTGTTATGCAAAAATATTATCTAGAGCAGAATTCTATTGAAACACCCTATTTGGAAGACTTTTCAACAGGTTAGAAAATTTTATTACCACGTTTTCATTCAAATGTGCAAATACAGTGTTCTTTATGGGGATACTCACAAAGTTTTTAAAGAGTCATGATACTAAGAAATATTTTCAAATATCTATTCCCAAAGCCTCTTTCTGTGACAAAAGTTTTAATTTAAAAAGCATCTCTAACCACTTACTGTTTAAAATGCCACTTATCCTCATAGGACCAGAGTAAATACAAAATTTTCCCCTAAACTATCAGTTAAGTGACATGTTAAGGTCCATTTATTCATTTATTTTTAAATTTTTATTGTGAAATAGTTGTGAGAACAATACAAAGAACTCTTGTATAATCTTCATATAGATTTCTCCCAGTTATTATCATTTTACATGTCTGCTTTATCAGTCTTTTTAAATACCCTTACATTGTTTTTTTATGAACTGTCCAAGAGTAAATTGCAGATATGAGGCTCCCAAAGTTCCCCTGGAGAAGGGAATCACTCCAGTAATCTTTCCTGGAAAATCTCATGGACAGAAGAGCCTGGTGGGCCACAGTCCATGGATTCGCAGAGTTAGACACTAAACTAAAACTAAATACATCTAAATTCTTCAGTGCATATTTCCAATGAACTAGACCATTCTCTTCCAAAGTCATAGTGCAATGCTCAATACCAGGAACTTAATACTGATAGAACAGTATTACCTAACCTGCAAGCCTTATTCAAATTTCACCAATTATCCCAGAGGAGCCTGCCTTTGTTGGGTTCCCTGATGGCTCAGACAGTAAAGAATCTGCCTGCAGTGTGGGAAACCTGGATTCCATCCCCTGAGTTGGGAGAATCCCCTGGAGGAGGGAAAAGCTATCCACTCCAGTATTCTGGCCTGGAGAATTCCGTGGACAGAGGAGTCTGGTGGGCTACAGTTCATGGGCTCACAAAGAGTCATGGCTGAGTGACTTTCACTTTCACTTTCATAACAATAATGTCCCTTTTTTTAGCAAAAAATAAAATAATAATTCTACCCAGGATCTCATTCAGAGTCATACACTGCAGTGACTTCACGTGTCTCTCTGTCTCTTCTACTGTGGGCCAGTTCCTTAGTCTTACTTTCTTCCTTGTGACCTTGATATTTTTGAAAAATTCAAACAATTTGAATTTGTTTCTTCCTGATTAGGATCAGGATATACATTTTTAGGAGAAATATCATTAAAGTGATTCTTTGTCCTTTTCAATACATCCTATCAAGAGGAGCATGATGTTATTTTGTTCCATTTGATGATATTAGTTTTGATCACTTGATTAAGGTGGTGTCTGCCATGTCTCACTACTGTAAACTTACTCTTTACTTTTCCTTTTGTGTTTAATAACATTGTGTGGAGAGAGACTTAGAAACTAAGTTAAAATTCTGTTCCTCAGGAAATAGTCATCCATAGTATTAGCATCCATTGATGATTTTTTTTCTGAATCAGTTATTACTATGAAGATTGCCAAATAGTGAGTCAATTGTTCTTGAGAGCTTATATTCTTGTAAGCAGATCATTTGGTAACTTTAGTGCACTCAATCTAATTTACAATAAACTTCTTGATAATATTTAAGGTTTTCATAAAATCTTGTTACATTTGTGAGATTTTCGTTTTATATGAGGTCAGTTCACATTATTCACAGTAATTATATTCTGTTAAGTCACCAAACACTAAAATAGCAAATATTAAACTCTAGCGCCTAGGGGAAATACACAGTTAGATTCCTATGAGCCTTTAGTCACAATATTTTTATCGACCTATTGTATGTGTGTTTCTGTTTAAACAGGGCTTCCCGGGTGGCCCTAGTAGTAAAGAATCTGCCTGCAAATGCAGAAGATGCAAGAGACATAGGTTCAATCCCTGGGTTAGGAAGTCCCCTGTAGGAGTAAATGGCACCCTACTACAATATTCTTGCCTAGAAAATTCCATGAACCCAGGAGCCTCTCGAGTTGCAGTCCATGGGGCCACAACTAGTCAGACATGACTGAGCACACTGAACACTGTTTAAACAGCACTGTAATTTATGTCTTAACAAAGCTTATCTCACACTTATTTTCTCTGGAAGTCACATCACAGCCTTCTTGCACTTAGGACCAGCTGATAGCAGTTCAGCATAGTAAAATCACCAACAAATGCACAAAAATAAGAAAAACATGGCAGTAGATAATCCACTGAAAGGAAACTTATTCACAGTATGAAATCTGAAACGAGAAGGCAGAGCCTCGCCTCTGTCCATCTCCTCTGGGAACATTTGCATTAGGCAACTCAAATTTTTGGTGTTATGTACATGTAACACTCAAAGTAGAAACAGAAGAAGTGTAATAACTTCCTTCTTTTTAAAATATTTTTTTACGCTTTTACTTTTAGTATTATCTCCTCCATGGTGCCTTTGCAAAACTTTGTTGAATTAATTATCCATTTTCAAAGGTATCATTTAGTTAAAATTAGATATGATAGTGCATCAATCTGCATAACTAGATTGTAAGCTGTAATTTATCCACCATTTAAAGAGGATAAATGAATGGAAGCACCACAGTGAATCTTTTGCCTCCTGCAAAACACTTCACATGTACATATCATACAAGATTCTCTGACATAATTAAATGAAGTGATATAAATGTATTAATCCACATAGTAAACATCATAAAGCTAAATTATTTATTAATTTATTAGATAAACAAATTTACATGAAGACTTTAAGAGTTGAGGAAGGAAGTGAAAAATGTGGAAGTTTTTTTTTTTTTCCCCCCTCATATCCTGAAAGTACCAACTTATCCCAAAGCAGGAAACCCAAGGCCATAGCGAGTGATGCAATACAAGGATAAAATTTACCCATCAACCTGAAGCATAAAAAATGTATTTAAAAACATATGTAAAAATTGTTTTCAGGACTTTTAGGCAAAAAAAGACACTAATCTAAGAGCTGGGAAACAAAGATGATTTCTTTGATGGCCCCTGCTTACTGCCTGGAGAGTTTCTTGTTGTGGTGCATGGAAAAGAATCCAAGGCTCTGAGTTGAGAAGATATTAGGCAGGGATCTAGTGAAGCCAAGTTGTCTGGAGTTCACAGAAAGAAAATACCAGCAAGGAGGGAACTTCATAGAGAAAGAGCTCCTGATTACTTTCAATAGTTCCTTTGACTTTTCAGCTCAGTACTGATTATGCATGTGTACAAGAAAACTGTCTGAAATCAGAGAAGTACTCAATTGAAAGAATCAGAAAGAAAAATCCAAAGAGTTCATAGACGGGGAGAAACTTCTGTTTCTGCTAAACAGAGTAAAACAACAAACAAAGAAAAACCCTAATAACTCATGGAGCATTGTGGAGAGGACTCAGAGGGGTCCTATCTCAGTGGAGGAACAAAATTAACCATAGACTGATTAGACTTGATTTAGCAAAGCTTAAAAACAAGACCTAAAAGGACCACACTGTTTGTGAGTAACTTGACTGAATCCCAGAATAAGCTCAAGAATGTTCACAAGAACATAAAAACTTCTAGGACCCAATAAGGTACAATTTGCAATGTCTTACATACCATAAAAAATCACCAAGCATGCAAAGAGACAGGAAAATATGTATTGAGGAGAAAAAACAGTTAATCGAAACAGACCCAGAAATAACAGAATTTGTAGACAAAGATATCAAGGATATTAAAATAATTATTAAAACTGTATTCCATATATTTAAGAACTAGGCAAAGATTGAAAAAATTAAATATAGACAAAGAAATGTAAGGAAAATCCAATTCAAATATGTAGAAATAAAACTGCAATATTTGAGATGAATGAAAAATACACAGGTTAGATTTTATATCAGATTGTATATCAGATGCAGAAAAAAAAAAAAAAAGACTGGTGAACTTGAAACTATCTAAAGTAAAACACAAAGAAAAAGACACTAAAAAAATTAACAGAGCATCAGTGAGCTACAGAACAAGTTCACTTAGTCTGTGTATATGTAATTGGAGTATTCTAAAGGATGGATGACAGGAAAAATAGTTGAGTAAATAAGTCTAAAAATATTCCAAATTTGATTTTTTTTAAAATATGAATTCACAAATCCAAGAAGTTCAATGAACCCCAAGCACAGGAAACATGAAGAAAACCACCTGGACACATCAGAATTAACTGCTTAAATTAACAATATAGAATAAATATTAAAAATAGCCAGTGACAAAACAATGACAGCCAATTTCTCACTGGAAACAACAATAGATGAAACACAGTAGAGTAACACTGTTAAAGTGCCAAAAGGAAAAAGCTGCCAATCTAGAATTTATATTCAATGAAAATATATATTCAAAATGAGGGCAAAACATTTTTAGAACACAAAAGCTAAAAGAATTTTTGCCAGTAAACCTGTATTATGAGAAATTTTGTAGGAAATTCTTTAAGAACTAGGAAAATAATACTAGAAATGGTATTTCTAACAAGACTATACTCAGAATTATGTGTATATGTGGGTAATTATGTGGGTATATATGAGATTTTTAAAATTATTTAAATATCTTTAAAATATAATTGACTATTTAAAGAAAGATAAAAATAACAACGTATTATGTGGTTTATAACATATGTAAAATAAAAATGTATGAAAATAGTAGTACAAAGGCTAGGAGGGGATAAATGTTAGTATACTCTTGTAAAGTGGTTGTACTATATGTAATATTGTATATCACTTGAAGGTAGACTATAGTAAGTTAAAGATGTACTATAAACCTTAAGTCAACCACTAAAATATGACAACAAAGAATTATAGCTGAGTAAAAAAAGGGGATATCTCTTTTATAGTCACAGGATTTTAATTTATAGAGGTGATGCCATGGAGAGACTAATGCCATTGAAAGTAGATTTTTTGCTTTGCCCCCTAAAGACACCAGTCATCCAAAAATATACAAAATAAAAAATAAAACTAATACAGGAGATAAAATGAAATCATAAAAATACTGAATCCAAAAGAAAGTGAAAAGAAAACAAATAACATATAGCACAACATAAAGCAAATAGAAAGCTTTTTGCTTTAAATCCAAATATATCAATGATAGCATTTACTGGAAGTGGTCTGCTGCTGCTGCTAAGTCACTTCAGTCGTGTCCAACTCTGTGTGACCCCATGGACTGCAGCCTACCAGGCTCCGCCGTCCCTGGGATTCTCCAGGCAAGAACACTGGAGTGGGTTGCCATTTCCTTCTCCAATGCATGAAAGTGGAAAGTGAAAGTGAAGTCGCTCAGTCGTGTCTGACTATTAGCGACCCCATGGACTGCAGCCTACCAGACTCCTCCATCCATGGGATTTTCCAGGCAACAGTTCTGGAGTGGGGTGCCATTGCCTTCTCCCATTAAAATCTAGAGCTTATCATATTGGGAAAAAGTAAGATCTAACTATATATGCTGACTTTGCAAAACCTACTTTAAATGCAAGGAGCAGGGCAATTATATCTAGTCTAAACATTTCTACTCGATATTGTAGTACAGAGGGTTTAGCAAATGCATTGGTTCCATAATGGAAAGAAAGAAATATAACTTTCACAGACCACATCTGTACAGAAAATCTTACAGAATTCAAAAAAAAAAAATTATCTGAACTAAAACAGTTGCATTTAGCAATGTGATAGGACAAAAGATCAATGTGTAAGAATCTGTTTTATTTCTTTACAGTGAAAGCAATCTGAAAATAAAAATTTTAAAAATTTCATTTACAATAGCATCAAAAAGATTAAAATACTTAGGGATAATTATGACAAAAGACATGCAAGATCTGAATTCTTCAATCTAGCAAACATTACTGAGAGAAACTGAAGATGATTTAAATAAATGGAGAGATATACCATGTTTATGGATTGGCACACTTGGCATTAGGATAGCAATTCTTTCCAAAATTGATCTGAATAGTCAGAGCATTCCCAGTCAAAATCTGAGCAGAATTTTATTTATGGAAATTGACAGGTTGATTCTAAAATTCAAATGGAAATAAAAAGGACCTAAAATAGCCAAAACACCTTTGAAAAAAAGTTAAAGAACTTTTACTACCTGACTTCAAGACCTAGGGTAAAGTTATAATAATCAAGAAACTATGGTACTGTTGTCAAGATAGACAAGTAGAATAATGGAATAGAACAGATAATCTAGAAATAGGCATATACATATATGGACAACTGGTTTTTGAAAAGTACAAGGATAATTCAGAGGAAAAGCAATAGTCTTTTACATAGCACTATCTAGTGCTGGAACCGGAGAAGGCAACGGCACCCCACTCCAGTGTTCTTGCCTAGAGAATCCCAGGGACAGAGGAGCCTAGTGGGCTGCCGCCGTCTGTGGGGTCCCACAGAGTCGGACACAACTGAAGCGACTTAGCAGTGGCAGTAGCAGTGCTAGAACAAATGGCTAGCACATGTATAAAAATTAATGTTGATCCATATTCACCATATTCAAAAATTAACTCAAAGTGAATTATAGACCTAAATGTAAAATCTAGAACTATAAAACTTCTAAAAGAAATCATTTGTAACTTTGGGCCAGGCAAATATTTTTTTAGGTACAACACCAAAAGCATGATCTATAAAAGAAAAAATTAATCACTAATAGTATACACTCTTTCTCAAATATCTTTATAATGAAGGGGTTGTTTTAAAAGGGATAAAATTCTGGTAGAGATTAAAGAAAAGAGTGATGAGTGAAATTGTGGATGATGACATCCACAATAAGAGATTTGAGCAGTGTGCTTTGAATGAGCACATGAAGGAGACATGGGAGGTAGCTTTAGATATACTCTCAGCAAGGACACTGGGGGAATTGATCAGCTTTGCATAAGTTACTTGTGTCAGTAATGAAACATCTAAGCCCTTCACTGAGAACTAAATGTACATTATGGAACTGGCTTACATCATCTCATTTAATTCTTACAATTAGTTTATGAAGTGGCTATTTCAATTTCCATTTTACAGAGGCAAGAAATAGGCTCAGAGAAGAAAGAGCTTTGCCCAAGTAGGACTAAGTGGGTCTAACTCCAATGCCCTTATTCTTCAACACTCTGCTTCTAGGATGGGGTCATGCCCATACTGTATTGATAGTCAATGGCAATCGAATGATCTGTATTCAACTGTTTTTTTCAAAAGTTAATCTTCTCCCATATAAAAACACAAAATAATGACTGCTGCTGCTGCTGCTAAGTCGCTTTAGTCATGTCCGACTCTGTGCGACCCCATAGGTGGCAGCCCACCAGACTCCCCCCATCCCTGGGATTCTCCAGGCAAGAACCCTGGAGTGGGTTGCCATTTCCTTCTCCAATGCATGAAAGTGAAAAGTGAAAGTGAAGTTGCTCAGTCGTGTCTGACTCTTAGCGACCCCATGGACTGCAGCCCACCAGGCTCCCCAGTCCATGGGATTCTCCAGGCAAGAGCACTGGAGTGGGGTGCCATGATGACTAGAGGCACTGAAATAGGCTCTCTCAGCTTGCTAAATGCATAAAAAGGCCAAAAAACCAAAGGTTTTCAACTACTTTTAAATAAGCAAGTAAATCTTGTGCCACTATCATCCATCTGACTTGGTCTTAAATAAATATGAGTTTATTATTTAAGAATAAATAATGAGCTACAAGTTATTTTTACAAGTATAAATCATTCACAACCATCTTCTGTAAATGATCAACTCCGCCTCTCTAAAAATCCTGGGCCAAAAACTTTATGTTATTAGAGATTAAATTCCTTCATGAGTAGGCAAAAGATCAAAATACATTGTGTTTTTATTTGGATAATCTGGGAGTATTGAATTTGTCCTTTTCTTATCATTAACATTTATCTCTCTGGATCATCCACTTCTCTTTGAACTTGAGAAACAGGAATTTGATATCACACAGTATTTAAAGCAATTAAAACAAGAACCTAGACAGAATCAAAAAATTCTTGGAGTTAACTGTAATAAGTCTTTCATCTTAATAAAGTTCAGTTCAGTTGTTTATTTGGAAAACGACCAGCTTCAACACTAACTTTCCAGGGTGCATGAATGTGTTTTTCTACATTCACTAATACTATGTTCTACTTTCCAAAGACCAGAAATGAACCAAAGGCATTCAAGCACTTCCCAACAAAAGGAAAAAACAGCTTTGTTTTAAAGATTAGAAATTTCAAAGAGCTTAGCAAAGAACTTCCTAAATCTTCTTGATTCAGCACAAGTTACACACAGTGGGTATTCAACAAATTTTGTTGACTTATGATACAGACATGGCTGTGAGTGATTACTTTGAGCATTAACTAAATATAATGATTTCTCCCAAGAAGGGATGATGTTGGCAGCTGTCACTAACAGAGCCAGAAAGAAGTTCATCGGATTCCATTTGGTCTTATTTTGGTTTGGCTTCATTTTGTAATCACAAGTAGTGTCCGGCTGCTCACCAGTCAAAAAGCCAGTAAAGAGGCCAGGTTGGTGGAAAGGCAAGTTTGCCTTATTTTGGATGCTGGCAAAGGGGGATGGGAGTGGATGCCTGTCCAAAGGCCAACTCCACCTCTTCCAACAATCAGTGAGCAAGAGCTTTAAAAGGGGAATGTCAGAGGTGTATAGATGGAGGGAGGGGGCTACATGCAGAAATAGCACAGTCACCTCTGATAGTTATTTTGTAATTGGTCATTGGTAGTTTGACCAGCATAATTTTCATTATTTTAAGTTTAGTTAATCTTCAGTTCCAGGCTTCCCTGGTGGCTCAGATGGTAAAGAATCTGTCTGCAATGTGGGAGACCCAGGTTCAATCCCTGGGTTGGAACGATCCCTTGGAGAAGAGAATGGCAACCTATTCCAGTATTCTTGCCTGGAGAATTCTATGGACAGATGAGCCTGGCCAGCTACAGTTCATGGGGTTGCAAAGTGTCAGACATGACTGAGTGACTAACAGACATATACACACACACACAATCTTCAGTTCCAGGGTTGGTTTGTTCCCATTTTCTTGAGGCCAGTTCTCGGAATTATAGCAGCTTATGGCATGGCTTCCCAGGTGGCATGTGGTAAAGAATCTGCCTGCCAATGAAGGAGATGCAAGAGATGTAGGTTTGATCCTTGGCCAGGAAGATCCCCTGCAGTAGGAAATGGCAACCCAGTCTAGTATTCTTGCCTACAAAATTCCATGGACAGAGGACCCTGGTGGGCTATAGTCAGTGGGGTTGCAAAGAGTCAGACTCTACTGAGCGACTGAGCACACAAACGCATACCATGGCTACAGTCTGGTCATCATGTAGTTAACTTCTCCACCTGGAGGGGGTTTCAGTAAGACAGCCCAGAGCATATAGCTCAAAATATTATCTATGGCCCTTGCAAAGGAACTAAAGGTCCTTGACTATATTTACTGACTAAACTATTATTATTTGGTCTCTTTTGATGGTTTGCTTCTGCATTTTCTCACTTCTCTGATTAAGCTTATTGTTTGACCAAAGGCAGGAAGAGGGCATGGGGGCATGGAGGAGAAAGGACCATAGGGTCCTGCTCTTTTTCAGTTTGGTCTGGTATGGAAAGTGCAAAAAGTCAAACAAATAAATAATATTAATAATAATAGCTCATATTTTAATGATTTTGAGTTAATCATTATTAATATTTAGCATATTTGTGTCTAAAGTTTTCTATTTAGATAATTTTTAAATTTACAAGCTACATGATTATAAATTTTACATTTGAAAAAATTATTGAATCCTTTCTAAAAAAAGCTGAATGTCCTTTGACCTTTATCCCTGATCTGGCCTTTCCTCACTCACACACTTGATTTGTTTTTCTCCCATTTTTCAGTATAGAATTTTTGCCTCTGCTTCTGTTCCTTCTTCCCTTTTTTCCTTTCCTTCCTCTGTTACTTACACTCTTTCAAACCTCTTTACAACCTGGTACTACAGTACAATGCAGTAAGTACAGTTCTAAATAAAGTCCTATGAATCAGTAGTAACATCTTGCTGTTGATGGAGGAGTACTAAAATGTATTCTCTGCTTCATGGGAAGAAAATTCTCCTTGGTTTGGAGGTTCACATACTTATGATTTATTGGGTCAAATCCCCTTTTCTTTAACTGCTCTTATGAATGGGTTCAAAGAGTACATATTCCAATGACCGAAATGAGAACAAGGCATATACACTAAAAAGGCCAGCATGACATGGGAAAAAAAAAAATCAAAGGGAGACTTTATTCCTTAGAATTGGAAATTGATTCCCTACTCTGAATCTGTGACTTTGATGGTACCATACCAATGGTCCATTTTCTATTTGAAATGTATTTACTATTGCCAGAGTTCTTTATTTTGAGGTTAATTTTTTAAAGTACATGTAAATACAATTTGTGAAATAAAAAGATCTATACAAATGTTTTTGGTGGGTTATTATTAATACAATGCATGTGGTCTCTTCCCTCACCAAGATTAGAAGAATTTCTGTCTTCTTGTTTCTATTGTACAATTTTAAAAAACAAAGTTAATGTAACACAGGTCCAAATATTTGCGTATTAGTAAGTGATGGTTTTAACACTTAATCATTTCAAAATATTATAATGTCACCTTTGCATATCCTCCTTGCTCAATGTGTGGCATATAATAAATATTTCTTGAATATATTTAAATTATTGGATATAAGGCACATCATGGCCCTACAATCTGATTACCATTCTCAATTCATTATAATACCATCTTTTACCTCCACAACATTCTATTCATGCCTGTGATGATGGATAGTGTGGAAATACTCAGGACTGAGACATAAATTTCAGAGGAACTGTTGTTATTTATGGACAGATTTCAGGAATTCCAGTTGTCTTCTGTTTGGCTTGTACTTAAAAAGAAAATATAACTCAGTGTGTAGGAAGATTTTCAGGCAACAGTATTCTGGGGTTTAGACTCATCTATAAAACAAAAACTATTCATTCATGCCTAGAAATTATTTATATTTCTTAAAAAATTTTTCAGTTAAAAAAATAATTACTTGGGAAGAGCCCATGGGAAATAGAGCCTCGCTGATATTCTATCTCATCTGTACCACTGCTTGAAGAAAGAAAGAAAGGAAGGGTGAACATCAACGGACTGTATCCCCTCTCCCCCCCACAAAAAAAAATGGTTTTCTGTGTATGGAAAGATGCAAGAGTCTGGGCTCACTGAAATCATTCCTTTTGTATGCATCTCAGCTATCTGGGGCCAGTATCCTGTGTTTTACACATCCTGAGCTCCCTTGGGCTCACTGTAGGGAGATGCCAGTGGCTGCCAGATCACAGGTATTCTTCTGGAGTGTCTTTAGGGCTCAGGAACTCACATTGGAGGACTGCGATAGCTGATCACTGTGACACTATGACATCCTTCTTTACTGATATGACAGGAAATACTCCATTTCTCATGGTGCACAAAAGGCGGCTGAGGAGAAAGGCCGGATACCTTCCCAAGGTGAACCATCACAAATGGAACAAAGAGAACATCAGGACTCTTTGGTGCGTGCAGACCACTGGGACTCTTTGGTGGTGTGTCCGCACTTGGGACTATGTTGTAGACTTGGCAAGTCCTTGCTGAATCTACAGAATAAGAAAGAGCCAACTTAGGCCTAATCAACTTGAGGAGATAGACAAATTCCCCAGAGCAATCAATTGTGCCACCTCATTCATGATAAGAGAAGAGACCACAGCTTATTCTAATCATACAGGCTTCAACTACCTATGCCAGTGCCTGTTAGAACCAGATGGCACCATTTCCTCATCCTCTAGCCCCCAGGTATTAGAAAGCTGTGATCAAGCAGATAGCATTCAAACGTCTGGTTTTTCTAGCTCTTATCACCAGGAAGCAGTGGGAAGACCCCTTCCCCACCTATACAGAACCTCCAGTTTGGGAATTCATAGTAGGGAGAAAAAGGAAAGGCACTATCCTGATAGAGATTGTGACCTTGAATTGAACTTGAGTTAAACCAATAGAGATTGGGTTACTTTCAATTTGGTAAGTTTATATTAGTCAGAAGACTCCAAGAGAAAGAAGAGTCCAGTAATAGGAAATTTTAAAAGCTATAATTTTTGGCACAGAGGAGACTTAATGCATAAATTTCAACCCAGTTGTCCTACTTTTAAAGGTCATCTCTCTCCTTTTCCCTGAGAAATCTTCTGGCCATTTACTTGCCAAGGCAACTGGAGATTTTTCTCACAGATTCTTCCTCTGGCTTTCTTGGAGCATCTCAACATAACCAGGTTTAGTTTTCCACTTTGTTGCTTTAATCTTTGGTGCTGGCATTCTTGCTAACTGTTCCTGAGGGTTAGCTGAGCCCCATCTCATCCAGTACTTCAAATTAGAATCCACCTTTTTTTCCCACTCTTAGGCAGGTCTATTTTCCCACTGTGCCAGATCTAACCAGATTCTATATTCACTGAGGGCAAAAACTGTACCCTACAAAAGCAGAGACATTACTCTGCCAACAAAGGTCCGTCTAGTCAAGGCTATGGTTTTTCCAGTGGTCATGTATGGATGTGAAGGTTGGACTGTGAAGAAAGCTGAGCGCCAAAGAATTGATGCTTTTGAACTGTGGTGTTGGAGAAGACTCTTGAGAGTCCCTTGGACTGCAAGGAGATCCAACCAGTCCATTCTGAAGGAGATCAGCCCTGGGATTTCTTTGGAAGGACTGATGCTAAAGCTGAAACTCCAGTACTTTGGCGACCTCATGCAAAGAGTTGACTCATTGGAAAAGACTCTGATGCTGGGAGGGATTGGGGACAGGAGGAGAAGGGGATGACAGAGGATGAGATGGCTGGATGGCATCACCGACTCCATGGACAAGAGTTTGAGTGAACTCCGGGAGTTGGTGATGGACAGGGAGGCCTGGCATGCTGCAATTCATGGGGTCACAAAGAGTCAGACACTACTGAGCGACTGAACTGAACTGAACTGAACACATCCATATTCTAAGTTCTTAATAAAAGTGTGTGCATGTCTATGGTTACATGCTTTTGTCCAATATTAAAAAGTATTTCTTGTAACTTGAATACATACATACACTCATACCACCACCACCACCACCATCACCACAACCAACATCACCATTTTCCCCACTATTCACAGGTCATTAAAGTTTGGCTTGTTTCAAAGTGTGTTTAGATAGTTAGCGTAGGCATTACCTCTAAACCAAGAACTTTTAAGGGCCTAACAGTAAGCTAGTTTGATTACCATTATTATTGATAATACAGGGCTTGTGCTGGTACTCGGGCATAACTACATACAATTATTGTTTTTATGCTGAAATTGTTGCCTATACAGTTACATGACAACAACAGTAAGTTTGTAAGTAATTTGTGACAAAGCTTTCTTTTGTTTTGTTTCAATAAAGTAAAACCCTGAGGCTAATTTTACCATCATGTGCATATGACATCACTTCCTGAAAATATATGAACATTGGGGGATTGTTGTTGTTGTTTTAGTATAACAGAGTATGAAATGCTGTGGAAGAAATAGCCTCCAGAAATGCAGTTGATTTATATCTCAGGAATGTGTGCAAAGGAGAGAACATAGATTTTCTCAAATAGTTGCTAAACCCAGCAGACTCCAGTTAGCAAGCATTTAGCAATGAGATCCAAACACTTTTACCTGCATGAATCTTTCCTGATACTTCACCAGCTTTGGGGCACAAATGAAGTCGCATTAACAACAATTTCACCCAACAGTTCTCTGTTCCTTACTCTGTATTTATTTTCCATAAAAAAGTTCCCCTAAATATTTCTGAGATAATCCAGGGTGGCTCGAATGAGCTTATTAACAAGTTAGTCAGATCTTTCTTGACAGCTCCCAGGCCCTGCTGTCACCTGCGTCATAAAGGGCAATTCCTACCAGACCCACTGCCCTGTGAAAGCCAGGCAGCTTCCTTGCAAGGAGAGGAAGCACATGGGCAGGGTCCCCTCAGTCTCTGACCATGTGTTCTGTGTCTCACAGTCAGAGCTGCTCCTATATTGAAAGCTGCTCTCGGAGCCAGGTGACTTCCTTTCTTGCTGGATGTGTTCATTAACTCTTCAAGGAGGACATAAAGCAATGTTATAAACAGATTTTAATCAAAATCACTTTTTTAGTTTGTACTTAATGTGAGTTTTTTCTTAGGATCCAGATAGGAGTCCAAGAGGCTGGGCCTGGAGCTGAAATGAGAGACAGACAGCATTGGGCCAACCTGAAACCTCAACTGAGGCTTCATATCATTGAGACAAGGAGACTTCTAGCAAAATTGTCACATTAGTTCACCTGGAAGACACTGACAAGTAAAATTCCCAGCCCAGCTCAAGCTAAGACTCTGCTGCACACTGTTTATGGAAACACATATATATTCCATTTAAAGATAATCTATAGATATAAAGTACAAACTGGAAATATAAAAAAATAAACATCAACAGTAGTTTTGTAAAAGGTAAGAACAAATCTGACTTCATATTGGATCTGTCTCTTTTACTTTAACCTTTGTATTCTATTATTTTTGCTTCAAATTAAGAATGTTGCTTCTGACCTGAAATATACATGATAGCCCATTCTCAAGGCTCTGACATTTAAAGGTATAACACTTATCCATTCACACAGAGATAAAAAATTACAGAACAGAGAATAACATTTGTCTTGTTGGAGGTTTATAGGAACATCAAGCCCTGACCTACCTGTATACCTGTAGGAACAAAGGATTCTGACACCAAGAAGTTTGCAACACCCAACCACACACCCTCCCCTTTTAGTATAAGTTTAGTCGCTCAGTCATGTCTGACTCTTTGTGACCCAATGGACTGCAGCACGCCAGGGTTCCCTGTCCATCCTCAACTCCCGGAGCTTGCTCAAACTCGTGTCCATCAAGTTGGCGATGCCATTCAACCATCTCATCCTCTGTCATTCCCTTCTCCTCCTGCCTTCAGTCTTTCCCAGCATGAGGGTCTTTTCCAATGAGTCAGCTCTTTGCATCAGTTGGCCAAAGTATTGGAGCTTCAGCTTCAGCATCAGTCCTTCCAATGGATATTCAGGGTTAATTTCCTTTAGGATTGACAGGTTTGATCTCCTTGGAGTCCAAGAGGCTCTCAAGAGTCTTCTCCAACACCACAGTTCAAAAACATCAATTCCTTGGAGCTCAGCTTTCTTTATGGTCCAATTCTTTTTAGTATGAAAGAGACCTGAATTCTAATCCCAGCAAGGTAATTTCTTGAGATACTGGTACACCATCTTCTTGGTGTGCTGGCTTTCAGAATAAAGTCATCATTCCTTGCCCTAACAACTCATCTCCTGAATTATTGGGCTGTCATGCAGCGAGCAGAACAAGCTTGGATTGAGTCACGTTTTGCTCAAACCACAATAAGATACCATCTCACATCCATTAGGATGGCAAATCTATATTTAGAAAGGAAGGAAGAAAGAAAGAAGAGGAAAGGAAATAAGTGTTAAAGACACTGTGGAGAAAATGGAATCTTTGTGCAGTGTTGATGGGTATATAAACTGGTACAGTCACAGTGGAAAACAATATGGTAGTTCCTCAAAAAAACAAAGAGAGATTTACCATATGATGTGGCAATTTCAGTTCTGGGTATGTACCCAAAAGAATTGAGAGCAGACACTTGAGCAGATACTTGTACCCCCATGTTCTTAGTAGCATTATTCATAAGAGCCAAAAGTTGGAAGCAAACCAAGTGACCGTTGACAGATAAAAGAATAAATAAAATAAGGCAAGTATATACAATAGAATATTATTCAACCTTTAGGAAAGAAGGAAATTTTGACATATGATACAACATGGATGAATCTTGAGAACATTTCACTAAGTGAAATAAGCCAGCCACCAAAAGACTAGAACAGAAAGTACCTAGAGTAGTCAGACTCATTGAGACACAAAGTAGAAGGGTTGCTGGGGGGGTTGAGGGGAAGGGGGAAGGGGATTGCAAACTGATGGATTCAGAGTTTTGGTTTTGCGAAGTAACAAGAGTTCTGTGGATGGATGATAGTGATGATAACATAACAACGTGAATGTACTTAGTGCTACTGAACTATACATTTAAACACGGTTAAAATGGTAAATTTTATGGTATGTGTATTTTACCAGAAACTTTTGAAATTAAAAATATGTTTTTAGAATTTAACTTCTAGTAATGACGGAGTAGTTTATTTTGGGCAGATCTTCCCTCTGCAACAGTGAGAAAAGTTGGATTAAAAATGCTATATGCAGGTCAGGAAGCAACAGTTAGAACTGGACATGGAACAACACACGGGTTCCAAACAGGAAAAGGAGTACGTCAAGGCTGTATATTGTCACCCTGTTTATTTAACTTATATGCAGAGTACATCATGAGAAACGCTGGACTGGAAGAAATACAAACTGGAATCAAGATTGCCAGGAGAAATATCAATAACCTCAGATATGCAGATGACACCACCCTTATGGCAGAAAGTGAAGAGGAACTCAAAAGCCTCTTGATGAAAGTGAAAGTGGAGAGTGAAAAAGCTGGCTTCAAGCTCAACATTCAGAAGACGAAGATCATGGCATCCGGTCCCACCACTTCATGGGAAATAGATGGGGAAACAGTGGAAACAGTGTCAGACTTTATTTTTCTGGGCTCCAAAATCACTACAGATGGTGACTGCAGCCATGAAATTAAAAGATGCTTACTCCTTGGAAGGAAAGTTATGACCAACCTAGATAGCGTATTCAAAAGCAAAGACGTTACTTTGCCAACAAAGGTGTGTCTAGTCAAGGCTATGGTTTTTCCTGTGGTCATGTATGGATGTGAGAGTTGGACTGTGAAGAAGGCTGAGCGCTGAAGAATTGATGCTTTTGAACTGTGGTGTTGGAGAAGACTCTTGAGAGTCCCTTGGACTGCAAGGAGATCCAACCAGTCCATTCTGAAGGAGATCAGCCCTGGGATTTCTTTGGAAGGAATGATGCTAAAGCTGAAAGTCCAGTACTTTGGCCACCTCATGCGAAGAGTTGACTCATTGGAAAAGACTCTGATGCCGGGAGGGATTGGGGGCAGGAGGAGAAGGGGACAACAGAGGATGAGATGGCTGGATGGCATCACTGACTCAATGGATGTGAGTCTGAGTGAACTCCAGGAGTTGGTGATGGACAGGGAGGCCTGGCGTGCTGCGATTCATGGGGTTGCCAAGAGTCGGACGTGACTGAGCGACTGATCTGATCTGATCTGACATATATATATATATATTTTTTTTTTTTTCACTTGAAAGCGTCAAAGAGTAAACAAGACAGTGAGAACTTGCAAATTCAAGATCCAAAAGAAAGATGCCAAGGGAGGTAAGATGTGCATACATGGGGCCACTTTTCCCCTCAAGTTGACCACTAATTCTGAAAGTGAAAGTGGCAGCTGAAAGGCTGAGAAGCAGGACAGAACTTTGGAGTCTCACATATATGGAAGGAAAGAAAATAAAGTTCATGAACCATCAAGGGGGCAGAGCTTTGATAGAGCTATACCTAAAGCTTTACTTGGGTCTCCAAAACGCTACTCCAACAAATAAAGCAAACAAGAAACAAGTCATCCCTTAAGAGAATTGAAATCCATATTCTGATTATTTCCACTCCTGCGTGGAATGGAATGACCTTCCCCTAACCTATCAGCCTTCTAGGAGAAGGAAAAATAAATTTTCACAGAAGAAAGATAGTAACATCCAGAGTTTCAAATATCTTTACAATTTATCATTTAAAATGCCTGGCATGCTACCAAAAATAGTCAGATAAAGTCTATAATTCAGTTGATGATACTGTACCACATTGATGACTTAGCTTTGACAATTGTATACCATGAAGATGTAAGATGAAAACATTGGGAGAAGCTGAAACTGGATAAGGAATATATAAGAATTTTCTGTATTACCTTTACAACTTCTCTGTGCATCTATATGTATTCCAAAATAAAAATATTATTTAAAAAATAGGCATATAAGGATACAATTACATATTGAAAATCAATTGACTGGAAATGAAGAGAAAAAGCAAGCACAAACTGAAATTGCTAGCTATAAACTTGAAAAATATGATGCTGAATATATTCTAGAGATGAAATGTTTTCTGTAAACTGGAAAATATTTTAAACATGGAATTCCTAAAACCAAAAAATACAATAACTGATATTAAGAGCTCATCAAATGGGCTAACATCTTAAGAGAAAGTGAATAAGTTAGATCAGAAAAAAATACTGAAAATGAAGCACAAGGAGACAAAGAGAGTAGAAAATACATGAAAGAGAGTGAGACATGAGACAAGGTAGAAATTTTTAATTTCTAAGAATTGAAGTTACAGGAGGAAAGAAAAAAGAGAATTATAAAAGTATTACTTGAAATGGGAGGGTTTGAGAATTTTCCAAATGTAAATAAAGATACTAAATCATGGATTCAAGAAGAAATATGAATGCCAAATCAAAAAATGATACCATAGAATTTAAGAAAAGTTCTCTACTTATTAGTAAAAAAGAAAATGCAAATTAAAACTATGGTAAGCTACAATTCAACAAGGTCCATACTATTTTTAAGCTGATGATAGTAAAAACTGAGGTGCGTGTCCACTCTCATATAGAGCTCTTGGGACTACATATTGGGGAAAATCTCTTTGAAAGACTACTTGGTGATATCTATGAATGCTGACTATGAAGTATATTGCCTATGGTGTAGTAGCTTTCCACACAGGTAATTGTCCAACAGAAATGTACCAAAAGATACGGACAAGCATATTCACAGCAGTGCTTTTAATCCATCAACAGTAGAATAGATAAATAAATTGCGGTAACTGGCAATTGATGAACCAAGTAAGTAAATAACTGAGGGAGGGGAAGTCTAGACACAAAAGAACACATATGTTTTCGGTTCAAGATTTAGAACCCTAGTTACCTTGGAGAAGATGAGGGAACAGTTATTTGGTAGGGCTCTGGGTAATGTTTCTTGATCAGAGTACTGATTATGTGGGTGTGTTCACTTCGCAAAAGTTCATCAAGCTGTGCACTTAAGATTTGTGTACTTTGCGGTATGTATGTTATGTATGTCATGCTTCAATAACAAAATTAAGTCTTTTTTTGATTGACAGTGGTGTAACACACTGATACACATATGCATACAAACACAAAAGCAAAGCAGAAAACTAAAGCAAATATTCACATCAAAATTGAAAGCACATCCTCAACAAAAGACACTCCCAGTAGAAGCAGGATATATTTGAGTCTTCTAGATTTGGGGAACTAACAATAGCTAAGCACCTCCTATACCCCCAGGCACTGTTCTGGGGGCTTCTTACATACTCATAGCAAATCATAGGTTCTCTTATAGGTAAGTTCTTCTTGATTAATTACTAATTCAATCATTTAGCTGACACACAAATATCTTTCACTTTTTAAAGTTTATTTAATCTAAGTAGTATATATGTGTGGCTTAAAGAGCCAAATATAACCACCCTCCTCCCCCAAAAGGAAGAAATCTAACAATCTCTGCCTCATGCTTTCTATCCTTCAGAGGCAACCACTTCCAACTTTTTTTTCTTTTGTGGGAGACAGCAAGGGAGAACCCAAGATAGGTTCTTTTATTACCAGTCTTTTACTACCTAATGGTGAAAGTGACATGCCATAATTTCTGCCATTTACTATTGGTTACATGGACAAATACTAATGCATCATGGGAGGAGACCACACAAGAGTATGAGTACCAGGAGGTGGTGATCATGGGGCAGCTTGGAAATCAGAGAATATGTATTCTCTGATTCTGCCAGCTCCTGCATCTTCTCTCTCTGGTATCACCACATTTTCCTTTCATCTTGTAATCACTACCTATGTCCTGGTTCTCTTGCACCCAGCACCAGATGGCCTTAAGGATGCTTACACCCCGCATCCTCTCTTACTTCTGCAGCTTCACTTCGTTTGACCAGTGGCAATGCCCTCAATGCATCAGTTATTCAATAGTTTCAATATAACTTCTGATGCCTCTAACTCATGAGGATATTTCCTTCTAGGGCTTCTTAACATAATGCCCAGTGTCTTAGTCTGTTCCCATGGATGGAGGAGCCTGGCAGGCTACAGTCCATGGGGTCGCAAAGAGTCGGACATGACTGAGCAACTTCACTTCACTTCACTTTAGTCTGTTCAGAATATTGTAGCAAAATATAGACAGTCCATAACTTATGATTGTTCAACTTATAATTTTTTGCCTTTATTATGGTACAAAAATGATACATGTTCAGCAGAAACTATACTTTGAATTTTGAGTTTTGATCTTCTTCCTGGCTATTGATATGCAGTAGGATTCTCTCTTATGATGCCGAGCAGGGGCAGCAAGCTACAGCTCCCAGAAAGCCATGCAATCATAAGGGTGAACAACTGATACAGTGACAACCATTCTATTTTTCACTTTCATTACAGTATTCAAATAATTACATGAGATATTCAATACTCTTTTATATATATATATATATATATATATATATATATATATATATATATAAAATAAGCTTTGTGTTAGGTAATTTTGCTCAACTACAGGGTACTGTAAGTGTTCTGAGCACCTTTAAGGTAGGCTAGGCTGGCTCAGACGATAAAGCGTCTGCCTGCAGTGTGGGAGACCCGGGTTTGATCCCCGGGTCAGGAAGATTCCCTGGAGAAGGAAATGGCACCCCACTCCAGTACTCTTGCCTAGAAAATTCCATGGATGGAGGAGCCTTGTGGGCTACAGTCCATGGGGTCGCAAAGAGTCAGACACGACTGAGTGACTTCACTTTCAGGCTCAGCTTATAATGTTTGGTAGATGTATTAAATCCATTTTCAACTTGCAATGTTTTCAGTTTACAATGGATTTATCAGAATGTAACCTGATGCGAAGAACTGACTCATTGGAAAAGACCCTGATGCTGGGGAAGATTGAAGGCAGGAGGAGAAGTGGACAACAGAGGATGAGATGATTGGGTGGCATCACCAACTCAATGGACATGAGTTTGAGCAAGCTCCGGGTGTTGGTGATGGACAGGGAAGCCTGGCATGCCACAGTCCACGGAGTCACAAAGAGTCAGATACAACTGAGAGACTGAATTGAACTGAACCCCATTATAAGTCAAGGAAGATCTATACCATGAACTCGATGGTTTATAAACAACAGACATTTATTTCACACAATTTTTAAAAGGCTGAAAGTTCAAGGTCAGGGTGCCTTGATGGTCAGGTGAGGGCTGTCTTCTGAGTCACTGGCTTCTGACTTCTTGTGTCCTCATGTGGTAAAAGGGGCTAGGGAGTTTCTCATGCCTCTCTTATAAAGGTTCTAATCCCATTTATGAAGGCACCACTCTTATGACCTAATCACTCCCCAAAGCCCCACCTCTTAATGCCATTTTGTGGGGCATGAGGATTTCAACGTGAGGATTTGTGGGGGAACACAGATGTTCAGGCCACAGCACCCAAGTACCTCAACAGATGTGAGAGTGCACTTTAGTTTTTCACAACAGTATCCTAAATGCTTCAGAATTAAGTCATCTTCCTCTGGTTGGTGACAGCCTCTGTCTCCCTGACTGTCCCTATGTCCCTCTGTCTCTGGCTCTGACTCTAGCTGGTTCTCTCTTACATCTTTGAATAATCCCTCACTCCCACTTGCATCTTATTTTTCTCTTCCCTTAACTGGCTCTGTCCTAAAATTTATTACATTTTCAATTTTCATATTTATTAAATATTTTTATGATTTGTTCTGTTTTTAGTTTTTAAAATATGTGAGTAGAATAACTAGATAAATTGTTTTCATATTTGAACCAGCAGTTATCTTCAGTAAAAAAAAAAATAGAAAGAAAATTTCCTTTCCTTTATTGTTTCTTGATTGTCTTTTCTCTGGTATAGGAAAAAAGTAAAGGAGCAAAAATGAGGAAGTCACTGAAAATCTTGTTTGTCTCTTCCACTCTTTACACAATAATTTCCCTTATTTGTGGTCTTCTACTATTCTACCAAATACTCATCTCAGTTTCTTCGTTCTTGAAGAAAACAGCAGTAAACAAGTGTTTCTAGTCATGTTCATCATGCATGGAAGAAGAAGGTAGCTAGAATTAACGAGTAACTTTCCCTTCAGTTTGTAGAGGGAAGTACTTGTCACTTTCAACTATTTTGAATGTTTCTTGTGATGTTTATGTCCATATTTCAACGTAAGGGGCTGAAATGCTGCAGTTTCCTGATTCCAATCACCTTTGAATAGTCTTGTCTTCATGCTATTTTTAGCTCCACCCCCCTGCCCTATAAATCTTCCCAGGTGGGGCTAGATGTAAAGAGCTGGCCTACCAATGCAGGAAACATTAGAGACGCAGGTTCCATCCCTGGGTGGGGAAGATGTCCTGGAATAGGAAATGGCAACACACTCCAGTATTCTTTCCTGGAGAATTCCATGGACAGAGGAGTCTGGTGGGCTACAGTTCACAGGGTTGCAAAGAGTCCTACAGGACTGAAGCAACTTAGCACCCACACGTGCCCCTGCCCTATGTATGTCCCACCCTTCTTCCCAATAGAGCTATGTTACATTTTTTTTTAATAAATGAGCTTTCATTACTTGTATTATCATGGCTCCATAAATATTATGCACCCTGAGCCACATAAATTACCAAAAAGACATTCTTGTACAAATGTTTGCTTTTCTTAAACTTTTTAGCTTTTTTAGATTTCTAAGAACCCGTCTCTGCACATCAAGCACTTTATCAGTTGTATCTAAGTGTCTGACTGCTTCTCATACAAATTTTCAACCAAACCTCTCAAGCCTTCACCCTCCTCTACCGTTAAGTTGTTTCTGGTGCTCTAATTCCTGAGACTTTTGTGAGGTTCCACAGCTGTAGAAGGGACACCCTCATGAGAATGCCTTGATGTAGAAGATGCATGGTGCAGCTGGACTTCAGGGGATCCCAGCTGTGCTTTTTCAGTAGATGCTTGAAGGAGGTCTGGGCAGTCTCTGATGTCACCTCGATCGCATCTCTGGAGTTTTTCTGGGCTCTGTCTCCCCCTTTACTCACACTCTCTGGCTGCTTTGCCTACTCCCTGTAGCCTGGGGCACTCTTTCTCAGGGTGTTTGTGTCCAGTGATGAAGATGCAGTGCTACCCTACAAGTTTTTCTTTGTTCTTACTCACTCAGAGTCAGTTCTCTTCCCTCAATCCATTTTTTGGTAATAATCCTTTCCTGGGACAGTCATTGTTGATCAGTATAGCTGAAGCGCTGTTGTGAGAATGGGCAGGAACAATGGAAAATCCAAGGAGTGGTAGAAGGAGCTATGAATTCTCTTGTGTGGAGCTGTGCTGACTTCTTCTCTGTCTACCTGCTCCATCCCAGTTTAGCATTCATCTTAATCATTATTTCTCTTCATTATTACTCACTTTCCAGAGGTTCATGTTCAAAGGTGGATTATGAATTCCTTCTCATCTCACACGCATGATTAAACTGAAGAAATTGAGTTGCTAGTCATGATGGTTCAGCAACCAACATCTCAGCCATCTGTGAAGTGTCCCAGTTCCATGCAATCTGGTCTCTCACCTTCTGGCTTGACGTTTCCACCTGATTTTGTATTTTTGTTCCGGGTTCATGTTTAATATCTAGTAGGCTTAAAAATCTGTATAAGTTAGTTGTTTTCTGCTCAGTTTTTCAGTCTGTCACCTCCAGAGTAACCTCCAGATATTCACTTATCACTACCTAGCAGTATTTTTTTTACCATGCAGCAAATAATCCACCTGCAATGTGGGAGACCTGGGTTCAATCCCTGGGTTGGGAAGATCCCCTGGAGGAGAGCATGGCAACCCACTCCAGGATTCTTGCCTGGAGAATGCCCATGGATAGAGGAGCCTCATGATCTACATGGGGCCACGAAGAGTCTGACACAACTGAGTGACTAAGCACAGCACAAAAAATTGCCTTAAATTTTTGAAATGTTGGTTTCTCTTTTAATCAGCTTTTAGGCTAAAAATGTAACAAGATAGCATATCTAACACTTTCCTAAATCAAAACCAATTCTCCCACCACCCTCCTCTCCACTGTGAAGTGAAAGTCTCTTAGTTGTGTCCGACGCTTTGTGAACCCATGGACTATACAGTCCATGGAATTCTCCAGCCTAGAATACTGGAGTGGGTATTCTTTCCCTTCTCCAAGGGATCTTCCCAATCCAAGGATCAAACCCAGGTCTCCCACATTACAGGCTGACTCTTTACGAGCTGAGCTACAAGGGAAGCCCCAGAATACTGGAGTAGGTACCCTATCCCTTCTCCAGCAGATCTTTCCAATCTAGGAATCAAACTGGGGTTTCCTGCATTGCAGGCAGATTCTTTATCAACTGAGCTATCAGGGACATTGGCCTGAAACAAAATAAGCTCCCAAAGTCCTGCTTGAAGAACACCCATACTCTTGCCCCTAATTTTTCTTTCCTTCTTTTCACACTTCACTCTTATTCGGAAAGAAAATCTTGTGTTATTCCTTTTTTAAAGCTTAATTTCAGGAAAGGAACAGAACGTTTTCCTCACTGATGTGGAAGCCTAGATATTGATGTGACGTGAAACAGCTAAGGAATGGTAAACTTTGAGTTAAGGAAATATCCCACCTACAGGTCCATAATGCAATGGCCTCGGCAATCAACCTAGGTTAGTCTGTTTGGAGGAAAGTAGGGAAGGCCCTTCTGTGTGCCCCTGAGATCTCTTCCTCCTACACAGATGTGTGTGTGTGTGTGTGTGTGTGTGTGTGTGTAAGACAGAGAGATTAACTGATGATTGATTTCAAAATAAGTTACTCATCAGATTCAGTTCAGTTCAGTCTCTCAGTCATGTCTGACTCTCTGCGACCCCATGAATCTCAGCACGCCAGGCCTCCCTGTCCATCACCAACTCCTGGAGTTCACTCAAACTCATGTCCATCGAGTCAGTGATGCCATCCAGACATCACATCCTCTGTCGTTCCCTTCTCCTCCTGCCCCCAATCCCTCCCAGCATCAGGGTCTTTTCCAATGAGTCAACTCTTTGCATGAGGTAGCCAAAGTATTGGAGTTTCAGCTTCAGCATCAGTCCTTCCAATGAACACCCAGGACTGATCTCCTTTAGGATGGACTGGTTGGATCTCCTTGCAGTCCAAGGGACTCTCAAGAGTCTTCTCCAACATCACAGTTCAAAAGCATCAATTCTTCAGCACTCAGCTTTCTTCACAGTCCAACTCTCACATCCTTATTATAAGATTTCTTTGTTACTCATCAATATACACTTTCAAACCTGTGGGAGGATTGCTTTTCTTTTTTTTTGAAAACCAAAAAATTTGGTTTTTATTCGATACCTTTTCAGGAATATATTTAATTATGTAACATGTTGTTGCTCACACTGCTTTGAAATTATGCATGGGAGTGTGACTTGCTTTTGTCAGTGAAATAAATGTTCATGGAAACAGCATGTTATCATCACTGAGCTTGACTCTCCAGGCTACTCTTTCCCTGCTGCTACAGTGCTGGAAGAATGTGCTGATATTCAAGTGAAATAAGACTGAAGAAGCCTGGATTGTTCAACCAAATCATGGCAGGCAACTGTCCTGAAGATTTTTCCATACCCATGGAGGATTTTATATGAGGGAGAAATAAAATTCGATTGTGTTAATCTACTGAGATTTGAGGGTTGTCTGTTACTGAAGCAAGGCTTAGCCTCTCCTCAGGGCCATCTAAGCTTATTTGGGAGCTCAGAAATACAGTGCAGGTATACATGTTGTGCATGTATGTGGTGTGGTGTATGTGTTTGAGAAATAGAATGAGAGAGAAAGAGAATTGATTTATGATGAGAGTTCGATTAGAGAATGAGACAAGTTTTTTTTTCCATTTTAATTGGAGGATAATTACTTTACAATATTGTGGTGGTTTTTGCCATACATTCACATGAATCAGCCATGGGTGTACATGTGTTCCCCATCCTGAACCTCCCTCCCACCTCCCTCCCCATCCCATCCCTCAGGGTCATCCCAATGCACCAGCCCTGAGCACCCTTGTAGAACGAGACAAGTTTCTTAACTACTTGATTTATGCCAGTTAAGACTTTAGCTGTAGATGGCACAAATGAATATATAAATACATTTAAATAAATACATAGCTTACACCAGTGTTTATTTATACACACTATAAAATGTATTCTTATGTCTTTGTGCTCTGGTATATAGATTGCTTATGGTCACTCAGAATTGTCTTCTAAAATCCACAAGTGATATTTAAAAAAAACTTGAGCTAGGTAGTCCATTAAAAGCCCAAGGTGATACTGCATTTCTGATTACCTACTGAGTCATGGACAGTGTACTGTACATTCATATCAATGGCATAAGCAAAGGCCAGAGCATGCCCTAGTTTTTTGTATTTCCTGAGTTTTCTTGATTGCAGTCTAATCCTTCATGTTGTTCCAACACAGAGTGATTTTTTAAAGCAGAATTTAATTTAATACAAGTCTGAATATCTTCTGGAATGCTAGAAACCAGCATTACTACAGCAACCCTAATGAAAAACACAAGTTCCGTGTACCAATTTGTGGTCAGAGCCAGCATTCCAACCCTGCTCTCTCGTGGCAGCTAGTACTCCGTCCTGCTCCTTTTCCCAGCCCTTTGCTATTCTAGTTAAAGATGTCAGCGGCTGTGGCCCACATGGCATGCTAAACAGTCCACTGCTCACAGCAGGCTCCTCCAGCTCAAGTGCAAAGACTTTGAACTCATAAAACACACCACTACCACCACCACCATCCCCACTCCCTCCACCACCTCCCAGTGGAAGTCTCAGAGGATTTCCCGTTAATGCCCCAGCACACTGAAGCACATTTGTTTTAAAACATCCTACAAGTGCACACAGATCCACTCCCATATATGCAAGAAAAAGAATGAAGCACCTTCCAGAAGAAAACTTGCACAGTTGGGCCAAGGCTGATTCACTCAAATGTTTTATCACCGGTGTGGAATGCCAGTAACAAGGGCAATCATTTGTTTGTGAATTCACGGAAGACTGGACTCGCACACTGGAAAAGGGCTTCCTAATGAATAGCAATGGGGAGACTTGCTGTGTATTAGCATATTTTATCTGCCCTTGTTTTGAAATTAAACAGAGTTGTGGATGAAAAAGGAAGGCACAGACTGCCACTAAGCTGGCTTTTTAGAAAAGTGGCATTTGGAATGAGGTTTAACTATATGGACAAATTCTAAAGTTAACTGTTAGAATCCTCGGGCTTGCCTAAGACATTTTCCCCCTCCTTGAGTGATAACAGAATTTCCTAGTCACTATTATTCTTTCCTAAAGGCTTCTCACTCTTGGATACAATGTCTTTCTGTTTTGTCTGGAGTTGCTTAAAAATAAATCAATGAGGATTCTGAGCTGGAGCAAAGACTCCTCTGCAAAGCTAAATAAAATTTTATTCACTGTCTATTTATTGAACATATACTATGTGCTCAAAGCTATCCTAAGCACCTTGGGGGCAGCATTGAGAATGGAGCATATGTACATAATTTTAAAATCTTCTTGAAGGAATAGTTCATAGGGTTCAGTATCCACCTGAAAGGGAAGGAAATAGATAAGTAGATAGCTAAATACAGATACAGATTCAAATAAATGAATAAAAGGACAAGGTAAAAAGTTAAAGTAGCATGTCATTAAGATCAACAAGTATTCTAGAAGTTCTAAGAACACAATGGTGAACATGAGTTGGAATAGTCAGAGAAGGTCTCAAGGGTGCTGGAGAGTCTTTGTTTAATTTGGTAAGTTTGGATATAGGCACAAGGGGCAGGTATTCTGAAGCTGGGAAGTGCTAAATTATTAGCCAAATAATTGAGTGTGTAGGCTCTGATTGTCAAACTATAATTTTCTAAAAGTTAAAGGCAAGACTGTCATAAAAACATATAATATACACCTTCCAAGTTTCACTTATTAATGAGGGAATCAGTAGTATAATAAAGTTGACAACAGAATAAAGGAGAAATCAAAGGATATACTATTAATGAGACTTAGAATACTGAAATAAAGTTGCTAAGTTAAAAACAAAACTGGTTAATGCTATCAAATCAGATCAGTCGCTCAGTTGTGTCCGACTCTTTGCGACCCCATGAATCGCAGCACGCCAGGCCTCCCTGTCCATTACCAACTCCTGGAGTTCACTGAGACTAACGTTCATCGAGTCAGTGATGCCATCCAGCCATCTCATCCTCTGTTGTCCCCTTCTCCTTCTGTCCCCAATCCTTCCCAGCATCAGAGTCTTTTCCAATGAGTCAACTCTTCGCATGAGGTGGCCAAAGTACTGGACTTTCAGCTTTAGCATCATTCCTTCCAAAGAAATCCCAGGGCTGATCTCCTTTAGAATGGACTTGTTGGATCTCCTTGCAGTCCAAGGGACTCTCAAGAGTCTTCTCCAACACCACAGTTCAAAAGCATCAATTCTTCGGCGCTCAGCCTTCTTCACAGTCCAACTCTCACATCCATACATGACCACAGGAAAAACCATAGCCTTGATTAGACGAACCTTTGTTGGCAAAGTAATGTCTCTGCTTTTGAATATGCTATCTAGGTTGGTCATAACTTTCCTTCCAAGGAGTAAGCATCTTTTAATTTCATGGCTTCAGTCACCATCTGCAGTAATTTTGGAGCCCAGAAAAATAAAGTCTGACACTGTTTCCACTGTTTCCCCATCTATTTCCCATGAAGTGGTGGGACTGGATGCCATGATCTTCGTTTTCTGAATGTTGAGCTTTAAGCCAACTTTTTCACTCTCCACTTTCACTTTCATCAAGAGGCTTTTTAGTTCCTCTTCACTTTCTGCCATAAGGGTGATGTCATCCGCATATCTGAGGTTATTGATATTTCTCCCCGCAATCTTGATTCCAACTTGTGTTTCTCCCAGTCCAGCGTTTCTCATGATGTACTCTGCATATAAGTTAAATAAACGGGGTGACAATATACAGCCTTGACGTACTCCTTTTCCTATTTGGAACCAGTCTGTTGTTCCATGTCCAGTTCTAACTGTTGCTTCCTGACCTGCATACAAATTTCTCAAGAGGCAGATCAGGTGGTCTGGTATTCCCATCTCTTGAAGAATTTTCCACAGTTTATTGTGATCTACACAGTCAAAGGCTTTGGCATAGTACATAAAGCAGAAATAGATGTTTTTCTGGAACTCTCTTGCTTTTTCCATGATCCAGCGGATGTTGGCAATTTGATCTCTGGCTCCTCTGCCTTTTTTAAAACCAGCTTGAACATTAGGAAGTTCACGGTTCACATATTGCTGACCTGGCTTGCAGAATTTTGAGCATTACTTTACCAGTGTGTGAGATGAGTGCAATTGTGTAGTAGTTTGAGCATTCTTTGGCATTGCCTTTCTTTGGGATTGGAGTGAAAACTGACCTTTTCCAGGCCTGTGGCCACTGCTGAGTTTTCCAAATTTGTTGGCATATTGAGTGCAGCACTTTCACAGCATCATCTTTCAGGATTTGAAATAGCTCAACTGGAATTCCATCACCTCCACTAGCTTTGTTCGTAGTGATGCTTTCTAAGGCCCACTTGACTTCACATTCCAGGATGTCTGGCTCTAGGTCAGTGATTACACCATCGTGATTATCTGGGTTGTGAAGATCTTTTTGTATAGTTCTTCTGTGTATTCTTGCCATCTCTTCTTAATATCTTCTGCTTCTGTTAGGTCCATAGCATTTCTGCCCTTTATTGAGCCCATCTTTGCATGAAATGTTCCTTTGGTATCTCTGATTTTCTTGAAGAGATTCCTAGTCGTTCCCATTCTGTTGTTTTCCTCTATTTCTTTGCATTGATTGCTGAAGAAGGCTTTCTTATCTCTTCTTGCTATTCTTTGGAACTCTGCATTCAGATGCTTATATCTTTCCTTTTCTCCTTTTCTTCTCACTTCTCTTCTTTTCACAGCTATTTGTAAGGCCTCCCCAGACAGCCATTTTGCTTTTTTGCATTTCTTTTCTATGAGAATGGTCTTTATCCCTGTCTCCTGTACAATGTCACGAACCTCATTCCATAGTTCATCAGGCATTCTACCTATCAGATCTAGGCCCTTAAATCTATTTCTCACTTCCACTGTATAATCATAAGGGATTTGATTTAGGTCATACCTGAATGGTCTAGTGGTTTTCCCTACTTTCTTCAATTTAAGTCTGAATTTGGCAATAAGGAGTTCATGGTCTGAGCCACAGTCAGCTCCTGGTCTTGTTTTTGCTGACTGTATAGAGCTTCTCCATCTTTGGCTGCAAAGAATATAATCAATCTGATTTCGGTGTTGACCATCTGGTGATGTCCATGTGTAGAGTCTTCTCTTGTGTTGTTGGAAGTGGGTGTTTGTTATGACCAGTGCATTCTCTTGGCAAAACTCTATTAGTCTTTGCCCTGCTTCATTCCGTATTCCAAGGCCAAATTTGCCTGTTACTCCAGGTGTTTCTTGACTTCCTACTTTTGCATTCCAGTCCCCTATAATGAAAAGGACATCTTTTTTGGGTGTTAGTTCTAAAAGGTCCTGTAGGTCTTCATAGAAGTGTTCAACTTCAGCTTCTTCAGCGTTACTGGTTGGGGCATAGACTTGGATTACTGTGATATTGAATGATTTGCCTTGGAAATGAACAGAAATCATTCTGTCATTTTTGAGATTGCATCCAAGTACTGCATTTCGGACTCTTTTGTTGACTATCATGGCCACTCCATTTCTTCTGAGGGATTCCTGCCCGCAATAGTAGATATAAATCTGTAAATTTGGGCCTCCCTTTTCCACTGGACAAAGATCTACGCAAAAATCATTTGTATAATTTAAAGTAACTTCAGCACGTGGGTCCTAATAAATTTTTCAGTTCAGTTCAGTTCAGTCACTCAGTCGTGTCCGACTCTTTGGGACCCCATGAATCGCAGCACGCCAGGCCTCCCTGTCCATCACCAACTCCCGTAGTTCACTCAGACTAACGTCCATTGAGTCGGTGATGCCATCCAGCCATCTCATCCTCTGTCGCCCCCTTCTCCTTCTGTCCCCAATCCCTCCCAGCATCAGAGTCTTTTCCAATGAATCAACTCTTTGCATGAGGTGGCCAAAGGACTGGAGTTTCAGCTTTAGCATCATTTCTTCCAAAGAAATCCCAGGGCTGATCTCCTTTAGAATGGACTTGTTGGATCTCCTTGCAGTCCAAGGGACTCTCAAGAGTCTTCTCCAACACCACATTTCAAAAGCATCAATTCTTTGGCGCTCAGCCTTCTTCACAGTTCAACTTTCACATCCATACATGACCACAGGAAAAACCATAGCCTTGACTAGACGAACCTTTGTTGGCAAAGTAATGTCTCTGCTTTTGAATATGCTATCTAGGTTTGTCATAACTTTCCTTCCAAGGAGTAAGCATCTTTTAATTTCATGGCTGCAGTTACCATCTGCAGTGATTTTGGAGCCCAGAAAAATAAAGTCTGACACTGTTTCCACTGTTTCCCCATCTATTTCCCATGAAGTGGTGGGACTGGATGCCATGATCTTCGTTTTCTGAATGTTGAGCTTGAAGCCAACTTTTTCACTCTCCACTTTCACTTTCATCAAGAGGCTTTTTAGTTTCTCTTCACTTTCTGCCATAAGGGTGATGTCATCTGCATATCTGAGGTTATTGATATTTCTCCTGGCAATCTTGATTCCAGCTTGTGTTTCTTCCAGTCCAGCGTTTCTCATGATGTACTCTGCATACAAGTTAAATAAGCAGGGTGACAATATACAGCCTTGACGTACTCCTTTTCCTATTTGGAACCAGTCTGTTGTTCCATGTCCAGTTCTAACTGTTGCTTCCTGACCTGAATACAGATTTCTCAAGAGGCAGATCAGGTGGTCTGGTGTTCCCATCTCTTGAAGAATTTTCCACAGTTTATTGTGATCTACACAGTCAAAGGCTTTGGCATAATCAATAAAGCAGAAATAGATGTTTTTCTGGAACTCTCTTGCTTTTTCCATGATCCAGCAGATGTTGGCAATTTGATCTCTGGTTCCTCTGCCTTTTCTAAAACCAGCTTGAACATCAGGAAGTTCACGGTTCACGTATTGCTGAGGCCTGGCCTGAAGAATTTTGAGCATTATTTTACTAGCGTGTGAGATGAGTGCAATTGTGGGGTAGTTTGAGCATTCTTTGGCATTGCCTTTCTTTGGGATTGGAATGAAAACTGACCTTTTCCAGGCCTGTGGCCACTGCTGAGTTTTCCAAATTTGTTGGCATATTGAGTGCAGCACTTTCACAGCATCATCTTTCAGGATTTGAAATAGCTCAACTGGAATTCCATCACCTCCACTAGCTTTGTTCATAGTGATGCTTTCTAAGGCCCACTTGACTTCACATTCCAGGGTGTCTGGCTCTAGGTCAGTGATCACACCATCGTGATTATCTGTGTCATGAAGATCTTTTTTGTACAGTTCTTCTGTGTATTCTTGCAACCTCTTCTTAATATCTTCTGCTTCTATTAGGTCCATGCCATTTCTGTCCTTTATCGAGCCCATCTTTGCATGAAATGTTTCCTTGGTATTTCTAATTTTCTTGAAGAGATAAATTTTTAACTATAAGTTAAACAAAGGTACATTACCCTAAAGAATCAGATACTCTCTGTCGAAGCCTGTTAGACAGTAATCCAACATGGCACTGAAAGGATCTCCAAGTGCTGTTTTTTTCTCAACAGTATTCAGGCAGAAAGGAGTTCTCATCTTACTTTATCTTTTGCTGACTATATAATGTGGTCACGTGCCTTATCTTCTGGTTCCTTGGTTTCTGTATTTGTAAAATGTAGATAATAATAATTTTTAGCACACAGAGCTGCAGTAGAGATAAAATAAGTTAATATATAATGCTTTTGCAAAATACTTTGTATATAGGAAGGGCTCACGATATGTTACCTACGGCACGTAGAGAAGGGTCTTGAGCAAAACCCCAGACAAGAACGAGCACATTAAGGGAGCACTGAATAGTCCAGTTGGAGGGGACAATTTATTTTGGGAAAAAGAGAAAGATAAATTGAGTAAAGAGGTTTTTGGTCAGACTAGAGGAAATTAAAATTTAAAAATATTTTAAAGAGGAAAGACAGAAACACACAGTTTTAAGAAACTTGGATTCTATCCTAAAGTCAGTTGAAAGGTACCAGTAGGTTTTTGTTTTTGTTTTTTAGCTGCAGAATGACATAGTAAATGCAGATCCTGGGTGAAATTCGCCCAGCTCCTCATAGAGCAACCTGAACAGAATGGGTGTACGTGGTTAGAGAAGACTTGGAAAGTGGAAAAGGGTTGAGGAGCCAAAGTAGAATCACACATGACCAGATTATAAAACTAAAAGATTGTAGAAAGAGTGTTACCTTTGGTATAAATAAGGACCTTAAGAAAAGGAGACATTGTGAAGTGAAGGTGAGGAATTACATCTTGCAACAGTAGATGCAAATACTGTAGGTTGTACTAGAGAATAAGCGACATATATGTAGACAGTGGGAGACCGGGGTTTGGGTGAAAAATCAATTGTGGAGGTACAGAGTTAGAAGTTACCCACACACATGTGATAGCAAAAGCCATGAAAATCAATGGACTACCTACGTTAGCACTGGAAAAAAGCAGAGGAACAAGAATCATATGTGTGTTCTCTCTTCTTCTTTTTTCCAAAAGTTAACTTGGAAACCATGAAAATTTTACCCCTTCTTTGTGTCCCTGGATGTGATCCAGTGTCTTCTAGTTTATAGTTTATGGAAACTTGAATAGAATTTGTATCCTACTATTGTGTGAAAATTGTGTAAATCTTAATTATGTTGAACTGGTTCATAATACTTTTCAGGACTACTATATCCTACTACTTTTATGCATATTCATTCTATTAATTTTTGAGAATTTGATACTGAAACTCCAGCTAAAAAGCTTAATTTATCTACTTAAAAGTCATTGTAATATACAGTGGAACTATATGAACTTTGTTCTGTATTTTCCGAGTCTCCTCTAGATGTTATCATACTTCTGTAATTTAAAAATTAAAAAAGAAAGAGAAAAGAAACAGTATTAAAGTAAAAAAAAAAAAACCCACAAAAGTCAACTGTTTTCCAAAGGACAAAATCAGTGGGTTATTGATGAGAGAGGAGGGACAGTTTAGTGGCACTTTGGAATGCAAGGCAGAGGGTTGATTTAGGGGAAAGGAGGTCAGTTCTGCTGAACACCCCTCATGAAGGGGATGGCTGACAGCATTTGGTTGACTTCCCCCATTAAACATTAAAACTTTGGGAATGGTGATACATTAGCTTAAATTCACCCTATGGTATAAATCATCAATATGAAAGTGATTCCCAATGGAAGGGTTTGCTAGGAGGATAGAAATATTAAAGCAGGGGGGAAATTTAAGTTAAGGAGTTCAGAGTAGGCATTCCTTAGGCTTGGACTGCTCCCAAGGCAGCCCTGAGACAAGCATTTGAGTACAAGCAACTTAATTGGGACGCAGTTCTAGAAAGAACCGGGAGAGGAGTGGACAGTGGGCCAGGGAAGAGAAGAAAGCCAGTGCAGGATGAATTCATGAGCAAGGTCACGCTGAGGGCAACCAGTGCTCCCAGGGCTGCTAGGAAGCAACAAGGAGCTATGAAGAACAGGTTTGGGCTTACCCACTTGAGGGGTGAGTGGCTGGAGTACTTATCCCCTGAGTCCAGGCTGTTTGTGGAGGGTTTAACACCTCAGTACTTCTGGTCATCCAGTGCCTACAGTCAGAAACAGCCGTCTGGAGAGAGAGAGAGAGAGAGAGAGAGAGAGAGAGCAAGAGCACATGGCCCACAGGAAGCAGCCTTTGTGTTCCTGAGATCAGCAAGAACTGAGGAGATATGGTGGCCCCCCGCCCAGGGACCTGGGAGTCAAGGACTGGAGCCAGACTGCCTGCATGCAAATCTGGTTGAATGTGCTGCTTTTGAAAGCAACTCTGGGCAGGGCTATTGAAAGAGCTCTGACTATTCCAGTTCCACTTGCTTCAAGTTTCCTAAGAGGGACCTCGAAAATCTAAAAAAATCCAACCAATCTGTTGGGCGTCGAATAGAATTATTAGCAACCATGTGCTGGTCACTCACTATGTGCTAGCCTTTCTATATGGGTCAGGACAGGGTTTTCTGTCCCTTGCCCCACAATCTGCTCTGTCCTCCTCATCCTCCCTGGGTTGGGGGAGGGCAGATCTTTGTTACCCTGGAGTTCACAGGTTAGTTAGCATAACTCCTGCAAGTTCTTCTATTAAGACCATTAATAGAAAATGTTGCACTCTACTCCAAAATCCTATGGCTCCACAGGTACTTTTTCAAGATAAAGCCAAGAATCGTTGCCATCACTTAGAGAACACTGCAATGTTACCATCAGGCAATGACATTCACATTGAATCCAGGAGACGCTGTACCACATGGCGTTTCTTTTCCTATCACGCGGGTCCATGAATCCTTTACCTTCCTCCTCCCTCGTACCCCTCCACCATCAGTCTTTTACCTTTCTGTTTTCATGATTCTGGCTCAATTCTGGTGGCACTTAGCAAAGGTGGCTATATTTCTTCCCCAGAACATCCAGATCCTTTTAGGACCCTCTCCTTACGACCCACATTCTTGAGATTCTAGGGAAATAATAACTCTTTGGCTTTATTAACTAAAGTGAATGGCAGCATACTTCATTTGATTCTTTAAACGTTGCCCACACCTTTACAGAGGGACCTTTTATTAGCCTGTCTTCAAGTTACCTAATTCTCTTGCTTCCTGCAGAACTCCAACTGGTAGAGCCCCCCAAGACACTGTGGGCAGTTCAGTGACAGGAGCCTGCCTTATACTTCTGAATCTGTCTTTGCTAAGATACAAGCTCAGATGTTAGTAGAGCTTAAAACTCTGAGTTTCAGAGTAGATCCCATCAAAGAAGAATGATTGTGCCTGGAGAAAAAAAATTTTCATAGAGGATATTGTGACTTCAGTCCTTTTTCTCAACACATATTGAGAGCCCCTACGTGCCAGGCACTGTTCTAGGTGCTAGGAATATAGTGCAGCCAAACAAAGTTGCTGCCTCATGAAGTTCTATTCTAATGGACGGAGTGAGTAACTGACACACACACACAGGAAAAAGGCAAGTGCAAATAATGAAAGTTAACATTTTTAAAGTACTGAAGATGGAGGAGCACAATTTTGGGTTCGATAGCTAACAAATACACTTAAGAATTAATATCTAGGTTGATTGGGCATCTTCTTTAGCACAATAAGGACAGCCACTTGACACCTCTTAAAGTTATTGAGAGTAATTTTGAAGGAGACTGTAGCAATGCATGGACAGGAAGGAACAGTGACTCATTGAATTCTTGATATTAATGTTAAAGGGACTTATAATCCACCCTCCAAAGTTAATTTACACACCTCTCACCCTCATCATGTGATGTTTCTAGTAGTTCAAGAAAAACTTATTAACTGAACTGTTGCTACAGTTCTTTCTACTCTTAGGGAGATTGTGACCCTCGTCAAAATGGTGTGAATAAGCTATAACTTTCTTTCTGCAAACAGAATGGAAATTACTCTGGGCCGTGGGTGTGTGAGGTTTTCCTTAGAATGGAATGGTGAGGGTGAGTACTAATGTGCTAATCAACCACTGTTTGCTGGAAAGGTTTTTTGTCAATGAGCTCTGAGAGAAGCAGAATATAGTCACGGGAAGTTCCAGGATGGGGTCTACTTTACGGGAATTGGAGTCAAATCCAAACATTTTGTGGTTCCACAGTGTAAACTTCTACTCAAACCTTTGGACATCTATCCATCACTGGTCCCGCCTGGAGCCACTGTGACTTTCACATGAAATCCACTGCAAGCTACTAATTATCGTCTTCATAAAAACCACAGTGCAGGCAGTAGCTGAATTCCAAAAATGTGTTTTCTGCTCTCAAGGAATAATAGTGATGAGAGAAAACTTGTAGATGGCTAGTGTCCTTATCCATGAGTGTTTCCCCAAACATCAACTTAATTCCAAGACTCTTTTTTTCTTTCTTTTAATCCCATAGCTATGAGTTTCTCTCATCCCTCATAGCTATTACTGCCTCCCCTAATAGCACTTTGATTGTAACTATGCAGGAGATTGGTTTCTAGAGCAAGCTAGCTTCAGGCCTTTGAGAGGTTATCTCAGTTGACTGTGAAATGGATGAAACCATTTGTCATGATCCTTGTCAAAGTGTTAAAGCAGTTACATATGTCTAATGTGTTTGACTTCTAAGGAGCATGTTGTTTGCCTAATGTAATAACGGAAGCTTGGTAACATAAGGACTTTTCAACTAAATGATATGTGAAAGACAGTGGGTCTCAGACTTTTGGTCTCACCACTTCACACTCCTAAAATTATTAAGACTCCCAAAGTGCTTTTGTTTATCTGGGTAATAATATCTGTTGATAATTACTATGTCAGAAATTAAAACAGAATTTTTTGTTTTAATTTACTTAAAAATAGCAGTGAAACCTTATCCTTTTATATAAAAATCACATTTTATGAACAATAAGTATATTTTCCAAAACTAAAAAAAGTTAGTGATAATGTGGCATCATTTACTGGTTTTGTGAATCTCTTTAATTCCATATCTGGCTTCATAGAAGATAGCTGGGTTCTGTTTCTGTTTTTGGTCTGTTGTCATATCATATGCTGTGTAGCTGCTGGAAAGCTCTTCTGTACACTTGTGAGAGAACAAGAAGGAAGACAAATAATGCTTGACCATTCTGATAGAAATGGTTTTGATCTAGTCTCTGGAACTCTCTGAGCTCCTGGAAGTCATTTTGAGAACTGTTGTCAGAAGGGAAAGGCGCCATTCTTTGCCAGTTGATGAAACAGGGGCAGCTTGAGGAAGGAGTGTAGTGCACAGGATCTCAAGGCGAATTCACTGCTAATCCCAAGAAAGTGACATGAGATTTGAGAAGTGGCAAGAAAAACTGGGTTCACTTCCACTTCAACATTGAATCCTTTGGATCTACAAAGACAGATTTCAAATATTGGAGCTCGGTGGGAACTTAAGATCACATGAAAAAATCTTTCATTGTAAAGAAATGAAATATGTTGACTCAATGACTAGATATTGGCAAACTCCAGCCAACAGCTGGGGTGTAGCCTGAGCACAAAATGATGGGTACTCAGAAGCAACAGGAGGCATGGAGGGTGTCCCCCATTCCCCACATGACTTCCCTTTTTGTTTATTGCTGAATTGTTCTCTCTCCAATAGCACTGGGCTCCATCCAGTGAATATATGTTCTGCTAGCCACTTAACAAACTCAAGCTGTGGTTTTGGGCTGATAAATAATTATGTTAATTAACAGGTTGGAGGAAAAATATGATGTTATTCCTGTGGAATGCTCTGAGAAGCTGGAAACACTTAACTGCAAAAACTACATGTGGTGAAGTAACCAATAATTTGCTTAAAAAACCCACATCTGGTTTGCTGGCTCAAAGCAGGGGTTAATAGTCGTTCGAGGGCAGCCAGTGGTGAAGAGGGGTCCCAGGATAAACAGCCAAACCTTCACGGCAGGAAATATGCTTGTTCTGAAGCAAAAGCATTTATGTTGGCTTCTAACCAAGATGAAAAGTGAAAGGAATTGCTTGGTTTGCCTCTTGCTTTCTTCTCTTTACAACATACAGCTCAAGAATGTCTTTCTCATATTTGTACACTTGGAAATGGGAAAGAGTTAGGAAATAGTCAAGTGAGAAAAAAAAGTATATATATATATATTCTCCAAATTCCTAAAAGGATGCAGCAAAGACATCACAGCACTGAAGAACAGAAAAGTGAGTTTGAATTGTACGCATCACTATTATCATAATAGATATAATGATTTGATAAATATTTACTGAACATCTTCCTTGCACAAGGCACAAATATGAGTGTTATAACTAATACACAGATAATATGTGGTCCTAGATCTCAAGGGGGGACGAGCTCAGTAGAGAGACTAAAACAAATATACAATATATGCATAAAACAAATCCCAGTGTGATAGGAGTCGTTAAAGAGAGAGAAAGAAAGTGCTTCAGGAAGTTCAGAAGGAGGACACCTCATCTAAGATTGGACGAGTCTGTGAAGCTTTCCTGTCAACAGTGGTATTTCAGCTGAGGCATAAAAGACAACAAGGATTCCTGCAGATGGAAATGAAGGCAGAATTGTATTGGGAGGGAGAGTATTAGCATATCCATAGTACCTACAGATGGAGGTAGAAAATTAGAAGATGGTAAGTAAACTTGTTTGACTAGAATGTAGGAAAGATGAAGAGAGTTTGGGGAAGTTAAGCAGAGAAAAGCCAAAATTGGAGGGTTTGGAACTGGAATACTGATCTGGCATAGTACTGTGTATGACAAAGTGGAATCGAACAAATCTGAGGACCAAGATGGGGCTCGGGAAGATAGTCTCATGATGAAATCATTACAGAGGTGCTATGGTTGACGACCACAGATATGTATGTGACATGATGACATGGGATATGAGTGCCAAGGTAGCTGGACAGTTGAAGGTGTTTTCCTAGGCTCCATCTGCAGAGACTAAGGGAAAGTGCTTAAATTTCTGAGCTGCCAAATAGACATTCTAGCCAGTGGTCAAAAGTTGGATATGGAATCCAGACAAAACTATAATTCAAAAAGACACATGTACCCTTATGTTCATAGCAACACTATTCACAGCAGCCAAGACATGAAAACAACCTAAATGCTCATCAACAGATAAATGGATTAAAAAGATGTGGTACATGTGGATGATGGAATCCTACTCAGCCACAAACTAAGAAGGAAATGATGCCACTTGCAAGGACATGGATAGACCTAGAGACTGTCATATTAAGTGAAGTAAGTCAGAAGGAGAAAAACAAATACCTTATGATATCACTTATATATGGAATCTAAAATATGACATGAAAGAACTTATCTATGAAACAAAAACAGACTCACAGACATAGAGAACAGACTTGTGGTTGCTAAGGAGATGGTGGGGTTGAGGAGGGGTGGAGTGAAAGTTCGGGACTAGCAGATGCAGTTAGCAGATGCAAACTAGTACATATGGGATGAATAAACAGCAAGGTCCTACCGTATGGCACAGGGAACTCTAGTCAATATCCTGTGATAAACCATAAAGGAAAAGAATATAAAAAAGGATGCATGTATATATATAATTGAATCACTTTGTTGTACAGCAGAAATTAACACCATATTGTAAATCAACTATACTTCAATAAGCATTCTTTTTTAATTGGGATATAAAGGCCAAAACCATGAAGGGAGGGAGTACAGTCAGAGGTCAAGATAAGGAAGAGCAGTCATTACCAGGAAGGAATGAGAAGCAGTGATGCACGTGAATCTGAGCTACACAGATTTGACTCTGGCACTGCCCACGATGTGTCTGCTAAAGGTATTCTGGTGACTTCCCATCACTCTTAGGATAGTACCAAATCTCAACGGCCTACACATCCCCACAAGTTCTGGTCCTCTCCTGCCTCTGAAGCACTACCTTCTTCCACCCTCTGTACTTCAGCCCCTGTGGCCTTCTTTTCATTCCTGGGCCAGCTAGGCTCCTTCCCTCCTCAGGGCCTTGACTGTGCCTGAGAACATTTTCTTTCATCCTTTTGCCTGGTTACCCTCTATACATCATATACAATTCAGTGGTCACTCCTCAGGACCACTTTATACTTCTCTACCTTATGACGCTTTATACTTTATAAAACCTTTTGACCTGTTATACTTCTCTGACTAGAAGTATCAAATCCTCCCACTAAATCCTCTCTTAGCACCTTATGTTTTCCCTTTCCAGACCTTATCACAGTTGCAGCTGTACATCTTTCTGTAAAATTATTTGATTCATACTGACTCTACCAAGAAGCTATAAGTTCCTAAGGACAGAGTTACCACTGATGCTTTATTCTCAGAACAGTTCCTGGTCCTTGCTGCTGCTGCTGCTAAGTCACTTCAGTCGTGTCCGACTCTGTGCGACCCCATAGACGGAAGCCCACCAGGCTCCCCCGTCCCTGGGATTCTCCAGGCAAGAACACTGGAGTGGGTTGCCATTTCCTTCTCCAATGCATGAAAGTGAAAAGTGAAAGTGAAGTCTCTCAGTCGTGTCTGACTCTTAGCGACCCCATGGACTGCAGCCTACCAGGCTCCTCCGTCCATGGGATTTTCCAGAGTACTGGAGTGGGGTGCCATTGCCTTCTCCTCCTGGTCCTTAGAAGTCTCTAAATGCATAGCTGTTGAGTGAATGAATGTTAAAGGAGGATACAAAAATGCTTTCACCTGCATTATCTCATTTGATCTCCATAATATACCTACAAGGTAGATATGGTAACCCAAATTTTACAAACAGATAAACTTTACAATACACATCTTGCTGAGCACTAAACAGAAGTTAATGGCAGGCTTTGGAAACACAGAACTCCCATATGAACCAGCAATTCTATTCTTTGTTATATACTCAAGAGAAATGAAAATATATACCACACAAAAGCTTGTATATAAATGTTTATAGAAGCATCATTCATAATAGGTAAAACCTGGAAACAATCCAAATGTCCATCAACTGATGGATGTATAAACTAAACAGGGTACATCCATACAAAGAAAAGTTGTTCATCAATTAAAAGGAAGGAAATTTTTTTAAAAAAAGAAGTTAACAGGAGCATTGTGGCTCTGACTCTTTTCACTATGTCACACATGTTCCTCAGGAGCAGAATCCAGGCCACGAATATCAAAGAGAGAGGTGAGGACAAGTATCAAACGCCATAGAGGGGCAAAAGAGGATGGAGATAGGGTCACTTCACTGATTTGAAATGCCAGGAATGGCCTTTTAGAAAATAGTATCAGAAAAGAAATGGGGACAGGAATCAGACTATGAGTATCTTTAAGTATAGTGGATTAAGGAAAGCTTTGGGGGTGAGGCAAGATGTGGCAAGACGATTACAAAAAGTCTTGCAGTTTGTCCAGATTGACGCTAAGAAAAATTATTTGGAAATTGAGATTATAAGGAATTTAAGGTAGAATCCTCCCTGGGACAAGTAAAAAGTCAAAGCAAAACCATGCTTCATAAACAAGGAAACTGGAACTCTATTCCAAGATAATACATGAAAAATGAAAATGGCAAAATTATAGTAATTAAAAGAGTAATTTAAAAAAGAAAATTCCCTGTTGGTCCAGTGGTTAGGATTCCAGGCTTTCACTGCCAGGGCCCACACTGTTCAACCCCTCACCATGGAACTAGGGCTCTATAAGCCATGCAGCCAGGATGAAAGAGAGAGAGAGAAGTTATAATTAGAGGTACCATAGTCACTCATCAAGCTGGGACTTTTAAAAAAAAATAATGATGCTTGATGTTATATTATTGTTTACCTTCTGGATATTTAATGGCCAAACAAGCCTTACAGAGTATAAGGACCACCGTCCAGAGAGTTTAATAGTCCTCGTGATGGTGGCTGAATATGATGAGTGTTCCAAAGGAGGAAAATAATATCAATTCTCTCTTATTCGACAGATGCTTCTGAGGAAATGAGTGTGAAAAACCATCTGCTGTGCAAAACGCTGTTACAGAATGCGGGAGGAGAATGGATGACATGCTTTCTGGGTGGCAAAAAGGCTGATTCATTTTAAAAGTACAAGAAACATATAAAGGTATGTGGTCTGTACAAATAGTAGTCCCAGATGCCACATGAAAATAAACCAGTGGAAACTTCTAATTTAAAAAATTAAATTAGAATAGTTATAATTCACTGATAGAAACTTTTGATATTCCAATCAAACTACCTGTAAGGATATAGCCAATGAAAGAAGAACCATCTCACATTAAAACTGGTTCAATTTCAATTCAATTCAGTCACTCAGTCATGTCCGACTCTTTGCGACCCCATGAACCGCAGCATGCCAGGCCTCCCTGTCCATCACCAACTCCTGGAGTCCTCCCAAACCCAAGTCCATCAAGTCGGTGATGCCATCCAACCATCTCATCCTCTGTCGTCCCCTTCCCCTTCTGCCTCGATCTTTCCCAGCATCAGGGTCTTTTCCAATGAGTCAGCTTTTGGCATCAGGTGGTCAAAGTACTGGAGTTTCAGCTTCAACATCAGGCCTTCCAATGAACACCCAGGAGTGATTTCCTTTAGGATGGACTGGTTGGATCTCCTTGCAGTCCAAGGGACTCTCAAGAGTCTTCTCCAACACCACAGTTCAAAAGCATCAATTTTTTGGCGCTCAGCTTTCTTCACAGTCCAACTCTCACATCCATACATGACCACTGGAAAAACCATAGCCTTGACTAGACGAACCTTTGTTGACAAAGTAATGTCTCTGCTTTTTAATATGCTGTCTAGGTTGGTGATAACTTTCCTTAAAACTGATACTAGAGGCCAACCTACCAGTAGAATTAGAGTTTTCTACTACTTTCACTCCACATTGTGGGCTAATGTGTGACTCTTGACCACCTGAAACTCACTACCCTGTCACCTGAAAGGAGAGCCCAAGACTCAGTGTGTCCCCTCTGTCACCCTTCAGCTGAAAGATGAGAGTGTCAAGCAATTTGAAAATGCTCTATTATGGGAGCATCATTTTTTTAAGATCTGCCTTTGTCATCAATAAAAGTGCAGTAGCTACCCCCAAAGCAGGCTCTCAGAAAGGCAGCTGCAATACAGTGCATCCAGGAAGCTGCAGGCCTACTAAGTAAAATACCATGGGAATAGGCTAGTAGCAGGGCTTGCCTTTGTTTCATTGTGTATATGGGTGTTTCCACTTTTCAGAAGAGCAGACAGAGGGAGGGAAAGAAGACCCCTCCTCAGTCCAGCAGAATTTATTAGATGGAGCCTACAGGTGAGAGATATTCTCCTAACCTATTAGGGGACAAAGAACAGAGACTGTGCAAGTCAGCACCTCCACCTCCAGCCCAGATAGCCTTCTCTTCACCCTGAGGTAGGAAGTAGGCCAAACAGAGAAGCAAAATGCTACAAAGCAAGGAAACTGGAAATCTCTCTTAAAACTCTTTGGAAAAACAAACAAGTCTATATCCAACAAATGAACAGAATACCATTTTTGCTTCTAAAATTGGCAATAATTTTAATGAAACATTTAAAGGTAATGAGGTTTATAGGAGAGTCCATGAAAAAGACATTCTCATATACCATCAGTGGAAATGTAAATTGCCAGTAACTTTCAGGAAATGATCCGGGTTTACCTACTTTCATCACTGCAGGCTTTTTAAAAAATATTTTTTATTTTTAATTGGAAGACAATTGATTAACAATGTTATGTTGGTCTCTGCCATACAACATCATGAATCAGCCATAAGTATACATATATCTACTCCCTCTTAAGCCTCCTCCCACCCACCTCCATCCCATCCTTCTAGGTCAACACAGAACATCAGGTTGAGCTCCCTATGTTAAACAGCAAGTTTCCACTAGCTGTCTATTTTACATATGGCAATATATATATTTCAGTGCTATTCTCTCAGTTCATCCTTCTGACCCTCTCCTTCCCTCACAGTGCCCACATGTCTGTTCTGTACTTCTACATCTCTATTCCTGACCTGAAGATAGGTTTATCATTTTGTACCATTTTTCTAGATTCCATATATATGCATTAATATACAATAGTTTTTCTCTTTCTGACTTACTTCACTCTATATAACAAGCTCTAGGCTTATCCACCTCAGTTCAGCTGACTCAAATTTGTTCCTTTTTATGGCTGAGTAATATTCCACTGAATATATATACCACAACTGCTTTATCCATTCATCTGTCACATCATTGCAGTCTTGCTTAAACAACCTTATAGCCTAAAATAGAAGAATATTTAAATATTTTTATAAACATAGGTGTATAATACTCCTCCATAAGAATGTGGAGTTATATAATGACATGGGAAAATGTTAATGACATAACTGAAAACTTTAAAAAGAACAAGAAAAATATTACATATCTATTTAATATTACAAAGTATTTACAATATGACCCCAATTTTTAAAACCACACCAAAAGTATTAGAGATCAAGATGGCAGAGTAAGAGGACACTGGGTTCACCTCCCCTCACCAACACATCAAGAGTCCAGCTACATATGGAAAAGATCAATGAAACCAAGAGCTATTTTTTTTTCTTTAAGATTACAAAATTGATAAAACTTTAGCCAGGCTCATTGAGGAAAAAAGGAAAGGGGGCCAAAAAATGAAAGAGAAATTGCAACCAATATCACACATTACACCGCAACCATTAGGGAATACTACAAACAGTTATATGTCAACAAATTAGACAACCTAGAGGAAATGATAAGTTCCTAGAAATATGTATCTTCCAAGACTGAATAGAAGAAATAGATAATCTAAACAGATCAATTACTAGGACTAAAGTTAAATCAGTAATCAAAACACTGTCAACAAATAGAAGTCCAGGATCAGACAGCTTCTCAGGGGAATTCTATCAAACATAAAGAAGAGTTAATACCTATCTTTCTCAAACTATTCTGGAAAATTGAAGAAGAAGAAACACTTGCAAATTCATTCTGAGGCCACCATTACCTTGATACCAGGGTAATCAGATTTACTAGGTTAATCAGTGACACTACTGAAAAAGAAAATACACATCACTACCTCTGATGTATATAGATGCAAAAATACTCAACAAAATATTAACAAACTGAATTCAACAATTTGTAAAAATGATACACCACGACCAAGTTGGATTTTTCCAGATATATAAGTTCATACCTTCCATGTGGTGCTGGAGAAGACTCTTGAGAGTCCCGTGGACAGCAAGGAGATCCAACCAGTCAATCCTAAAGGACGTAAACCCTGAATATTCACTGGAAGGACTGATGCTGAAGCTGAAGCTCCAATTCTTTGGCCACCTGATGAGAAGAGCTGACTAATTGGAAAAGACGCTGATGCTGGGAAAGATTGAAAGCAGGAGGAAAAGGGGACAACAGAGGATGAGATGGTTGGATGGCGTCACTGACGCAATGAACACGAGTTTGAGAAAACTCTGGGAGATGGTGAAGGACAGGGAAACCTGGAGTGCTGCAGTCCACGAAGTCACAAAGAGTCAGACATGACTGAGTGACTGAACAACAACTACTACAAGTATAAGTTCAGTGTATGTGGTTCAATATTTATTAATTAATCTATGTGATATGCCACATTAACAAAACAAATGATAAAAATCACAATCATTTCTATTGACCAGAAAAAACATTTGACAAAATGTAACACCCGTTTCGGAGAAGGCAATGGCAACCCACTCCAGTACTTTTGCCTGGAAAATCCCATGGACAGAGGAGCCTGGTAGGCTGCAGTCCATGAGGTCGCTAAGAGTCGGACATGACTGAGCGACTTCACTTTCACTTTTCACTTTCATGCACTGGAGAAGGAAATGGCAACCCACTCCAGTGTTCTTGCCTGAAGAATCCCAGGGATAGGGGAGTCTGGTGGGCTGCCTTCTATGGGGTTGCACAGAGTCGGACACAACTTTGCAGTGGCAGCAACACCCATTTATGATAAAAAGTTTTCAACAGAGTTGAAAACATAATAAAGGCCATTTATGACAAACCCACAGGTAACATCACACTTGTTGGTGAAAAACTGAAACCTTTCCTTCGAAAATCAGGAACAGGGCAAGGAAGATTACCCTCATCATTTCTATTTGATATATATTTGAAGTCCTGGCCACAGCAAACAGGCAATGAAAATAAATAAAAGGCATCAAAAGTGTAAGGGAAGAAATACAAATGCAACTACTTGCAAATGATAAAACCCTGAAGTCTTCACCAAAACTCTATTAGAATTAATAAATGAATTCAGTAAAGTTGCAGGACACAAGATTAATATACAGACATCTGTTGCTTTTCTATACTCTAATAATGAGCTATCAGACAGAGAAGTAAGAAAACAATTCCACCTACTATGGATCAGAAAGAATAAAATGTCTAGGAGTACACTTAGCCAAGGAGGTAGAAGACCCATAGGCTGAAAACTGTAAGACATTTATTGATGAAGGAAATTGAAGAGGATACAAATAATGGACAGATATTCCACATTCATGGATTGGAAGAATTAATGTTATAGAAATGTCCATACAACCCAAAGAAATCTATAGATTCAATGCAGATCAGATCAGATCAGATCAGTTGCTCAGTCGTGTCCGACTCTTTGCAACCCCATGAATCGCAGCACACCAGGCCTCCCTGTCCATCACCAACTCCCGGAGTTCACTCAGACTCACGTCCATTGAGTCAGTGATACCATCCAGCCATCTCATCCTCTGTCGTCCCCTTCTCCTCTTGCCCCCAATCCCTCCCAGCATCAGAGTCTTTTCCAATGAGTCAAATCTTCACATGAGGTGGCCAAAGTACTGGAGTTTCAGCTTTAGCATCATTCCTTCCAAAGAAATCCCAGGGCTGATCTCCTTCAGAATGGACTCAATGCAATCGCTATCAAAATACCCATGACATCTTTCACAGAACTAGAACAAATAATCCTAAAATCTACATGAAATCATGTATGTGTGCTGTGCTAAGTTGCTTCAGTTGTGTCTGACTCTTCACAACCTTATGGACTGTAGCCCACCAGTCTCCTCTGTACATGGATTCTCCAGGCAAGGGTACTGGAGTGGGTAGCCATGCTTTCCTCCAAGGGATCTTCCCAACCCAGGGATTGATCCTGCATCTCTTACATCTCCCACATTGGCAGGCAGATTCTTTACCATCAAAGCCACCTGGGAAGCCCTATAAAAGACCCCAAATAGCCAAAGAAATCTTGAGAAAGAATAAGACTAAAGGTATCATGCTCCTTGACTTCAAACTATATACTACAAAGCCACAGTAATCAAAACAGTATGGTACTGATACAGAAACAGACACATAGATCAGTAGAACAGAAGAGAGCCCCAAATTAAGACCACACACATTCAGTCAATTAATCTCCAACAAAGAATGCAAGAATATACAATGCAGAAAAGATAGTTTCTTTAATAAGTGGTATTGAGAAAACTTCACAATAAACTGTGGGAAATTCTGAAAGAGATGGGAATACCAGACCACCTGATCTGCCTCTTGAGAAATCTGTATGCAGGTCAGAAAGCAACAGTTAGAACTGGACATGGAACAACAGACTGGTTCCAAATAGGGAAAGGAGTACATCAAGGCTGTATATTGTCACCCTGCTTATTTAACTTATGTGCAGAGTACATCATGAGAAATGCTGGACTGAAAGAAACACAAGCTGAAATCAAGATTGCTGGGAGAAATATCAATAACCTCAGATATGCAGATGATATCACCCTTATGGCAGAAAGTGAAGAGGAACTCAAAAGCCTCTTGATGAAAGTGAAAGTGGAGAGTGAAAAAGTTGGCTTCAAGCTCAACATTCAGAAAATGAAGATCATGGCATCCGGTCCCACCACTTCATGGGAAATAGATGGGGAAACAGTGGAAACAGTGTCAGACTTTATTTTTGGGGGCTCCAAAATCACGGCAGATGGTGACTGCAGCCATGAAATTAAAAGACGCTTACTCCTTGGAAGGAAAGTTATGACCAACCTAGATAGCATATTGAAAAGCAGAGACATTACTTTGCCAACAAAGGTTCATCTAGTCAAGGTTATGGTTTTTCCTGTGGTCATGTATGGATGTGAGAGTTGGACTGTGAAGAAGGCCGAGCACCGAAGAATTGATGCTTTTGAACTGTGGTGTTGGAGAAGACTCTTGAGAGTCCCTTGGACTGCAAGGAGATCCAACCAGTCCATTCTGATTTCTTTGGAAGGAATGATGCTAAAGCTGAAACTCCAGTCCTTTGGCCACCTCATGCGAAGAGTTGACTCATTGGAAAAGACTCTGATGCTGGGAGGGATGGGGGACAGAAGGAGAAGGGGACGACAGAGGATGAGATGGCTGGATGGCATCACTGACTCGATGGACGTGAGTCTCAGTGAACTCCGGGAGTTGGTGATGGACAGGGACGCCTGGCATGCTGCAGTTCATGGGGTCGCAAAGAGTTGGACACGACTGAGCGACTGAACTGAACTGAACTGAATTGAGAAAACTGAAGAGCTACATGTAAAAGTTTAAAACTACAACATTTTCTCAAACCACATACAAAAATAAAATGGATTAAAGACCTAAATGTAAGACTGGAAGCCATAAAAGTCCTAGAATAAAAAAAAGGCAGTGCACTCCCTGAGATAAGCCTTAGCGTTACTTTTTTTGGATCTGTCTCCTCAGACAAGGGAAATAAGAATAAAATAACAAATGAGGCTTAATTAAACTTAAAGAGCTTTTGTACAGTGAAGGAAACCATCAACAAAATTAAAGGGCAACATACTAAATAGGGGAGATATCTGTAAATAATATATATGATAAGAAAATAATATCCAAATATATAAAGAGCTCACACAACTCAGTATTTTTTAAAAAATTAATTAAAAGCAGGCAGAAGACCTGAATAGATATTTTACCAAAGAGGACATACAGATGGCCAACAGGCACAAGAAAGGATGCTCAACATCACTAATCATAAGGGAAACACAGATCAAAACACAATGATATATTATCTCACACATGTCAAAATGGCTATCATCTAAAAGACAACAAATAATAAATGTTGGCAAGGATGTGGAAACCATGGTACTCTATGAGTGGGAATGTATTAATAAAGCTTGTGCAGCCACTACTTGCACAGTATGGAAATTTCTCAAAAATCAGTAGCTACCACATGTTCTAGTAATTTCTCTCTGGGTATATATCCAAAGAAAATAGACACATTAATTCAAAAGGCTATATGAACCCTAATATTCATAGCAGCATTATTTACAATAGCCAAGATATGGAAACAACTTAAGTGTCCATTAGCAAATGAATCGGAGAAGGCAATGGCACCCCACTCCAGTACTCTTGCCTGGAAAATCCCATAGATGGAGGAGCCTGGTAGGCTGCAGTCCATGGGGTTGCTAAGGGTCGGACACGACTGAGCGAATTCCCTTTCACTTTTCACTTTCATGCATTGGAGAAGGAAATGGCAACTCACTCCAGTGTTCTTGCCTGGAGAATCCCAGGTATGGGGGAGCCTGGTGGGCTGCTGTCTATGGGGTCACACAGAGTCAGACACAACTGAAGTGACTTAGCAGTAGCAGCAGTAGCAGATGAATAAATAAAGAAGATGTGATATGGAATGGAACATGATGAAATATTGTTGTTGTTGCTGTTATTTAGTCACTAAGTCATGTCTGACTCTTTTGCAACCCCATGACTGTATCCCACCAGGCTCCTCTGTCCATAGGATTCTCCAGGCAAGAATACTGGAGTGGGTTACCAGTTCCTCCTTCAGGGGATCTTCCCGACCCAGGGATCAAACCCACGTGTCCTGTATTGGCAGACCAGTTCTTTACCACTAAGCCACCAGGGAAGCCAAATGGAATATTACTCAGCTATAAAATGAATGAAATTTTGCCATTTACAAAAATGTAGATGGAACTGGAGGGTATCATGCTTAGTGAACTCAGACAGAGAAATATGAATACTATGTTACCAATTATATTTGGAATCTAAAAAATAAAACGAATGTAACAAAACCAAAACAAACTCACAGATATAGAGAACAAGCTAGTGGTCACTTGTGGGGAGATGGAATGAGTTAAGGGAAAGAAGCCTAAGAAGTACAAACTACTAGGTATAAATTAAATAAGATACAAGGATGTCATGTACAGTACAGGGGATAGAGCCAATATTTTATAATAATTTTATTTTAAAAAATTTTTTAATTAAAAACTTAAAAACAATTTTTTTTATTAACAAGGAAACACAAACTTTAGATGATACAGTAGACCAGTTAGACCTAATTGATATCTATAGGACATTTCACCCCAAAACAGTGAATTTCACCTTTTTCTCAAGTGCACATGGAACCTTCTCCAGGATAGATCACACCCTGGGCCATAAATCTAGCCTTGGTAAATTGAAAAAAATTGAAATCATTCCAAGCATCTTTTCTGACCACAATTCAGTAAGATTAGATCTCAATTACAGGAGAAATACTATTACAAATTCCAACATATGGAGGCTGAACAACACGCTGCTGAATAACCAACAAATCACAGAAGAAATCAAAAAAGAAATTAAAATATGCATAGAAATGAATGAAAATGAAAACAACAACCCAAAACCTATGGGACACTGTAAAAGCAGGGCTAAGGGAAAGGTTCATAGCAATACAGGCTTACCTCAAGAAGCAAGAAAAAAGTCAAATAAATAACCTAACTCTACACCTAATGCAACTAGAAAAGGAAGAAATGAAGAACCCCAGGGTTAGTAGAAGGAAAGAAATCTTAAAAATTAGGGCAGAAATAAACACGAATGAAACAAAAGAGACCATAGCAAAAATCAACAAAGCTGAAAGCTAGTTCTTTGAGAAGGTAAATAAAATTGACAAACCATTAGCCAGACTCATCAAGAAACAAAGGTAGAAAAATCAAATCAACAAAATTAGAAATGAAAATGGAGAGATCACAATAGACAACACAGAAATACAAAGGATCATAAGAGACTATTATCAGCAACTATATGCAAATAAAATGGACAACTTGGAAGAAATGGAAAAATTCTTAGAAAAGTACAACTTTCCAAAACTGAACCAGGAAGAGATAGAAAATCTTAATAGACCCATCACAAGCACGGAAATTGAAACTGTAATCAGAAATCTTCCAACAAACAAAAGCCCAGGACCAGACAGCTTCACAGTTGAATTCTACCAAAAATTTAGAGAAGAGCTAACACCTATCCTACTCAAACTCTTCCAGAAAATTGCAGAGGAAGGTAAACTTCCAAACTCGTTCTATGAGGCCACCATCACCCTAATACAAAACCTGACAAAGATGCCACTAAAAAAGAAAACTACAGGCCAATATCACTGATGAACATAGATACAAAAGTCCTTAAAAAAATTGTAGCAAACAGAATCCAACAACATATTAAAAAGATATATCATGACCAAGTGGGCTTTATCCCAGGGATGGAAGGATTCTATCCACAAATCAATCAATGTAATACAACACATTAACAAATTGAAAAATAAAAGCCATATGATTATCTCAATCGATGCAGAGAAAACCTTTGACAAAATTCAACATCCATTTATGATAAAAAACCCTCCAGAAAGCAGACATAGAAGGAACATACCTCAACATAATAAAAGCTATATATGACAAACCCACAGCAAACATTATCCTCAATGGTGAAAAATTGAAAGCATTTCCCCTAAAGTCAGGAACAAGACAAGGGTGCCCACTTTCATGACTACTATTCAACATAGTTTTGGATGTTTTGGCCACAGCAATAAGAACAGAAAAAGAGATAAAAGGAATCCAGATGGGAAAAGAAGAAGTAAAACTCTCACTGCAGATGACATGATCCTCTACATAGAAAACCCTAAAGACTCCACCAGAAAATTACTAGAGCTAATCAATTAATATAGTAAAGTTACAGGATATAAAATCAACACACAGAAATCCCTTGCATTCTTATATACTAACAATGAGAAAACAGAAAGAGAAATTAAGGAAACAATTCCATTCACCCATTGCAATGAAAAGAATAAAATACTTAGGAATATATCTACCTAAAGAAATGAAAGACCTATATATAGAAAACTATAATACACTAGTGAAAGAAATCAAAGAGGACACAAATAGATGGAGAAATATACCATGTTCATGGATCAGAAGAGTCAATATAATGAAAATGAGTATACTATCCAAAGCAATCTATAGATTCAGTGCAATCTCTATCAAGCTACCAATGGTATTTTTCACAGAACTACAACAAATAATTTCATAATTGGTATGGAAATACAAAAAAAAACCTCTAATAGCCAAAGCAATCTTGAGAAAGAAGAATGGAACTGGAGGAATCAACCTGCCTGACTTCAGGCTCTACTACAAAGCCACAGTCATCGAGACAGTATGGTACTTGCACAAAGACAGAAATATAGATCAATGGAACAAAATAGAAAGCCCAGAGATAAATCCACACATCTATGGACACCTTATCTTTGACAAAGGAGGCAAGAATATACAGTGGAGAAAAGACAATCTTTTTAACAAGTGGTGCTGGTAAATCTGGTCAACCACTTGTAAAAAAATGAAACTACAACACTTTCTAACACCATACACAAAAATAAACTCAAAATGGATTAAAGATCTAAATGTAAGACCAGTAACTATAAAACTCCTAGAGGAAAACATAGGCAAAACACTCTCCGACATAAATCACAGCAGGATCCTCTATGACCCACCTCCCAGAATATTGGAAATATTAGCAAAAATAAACAAATGGGACCTAATTAAAATTAAAAGCTTCTGCACAACAAAGGAAATTATAAGCAAGGTGAAAAGACAGCCTTAAGAATGTGAGAAAATAATAGCAAATGGAGCAACAGACAAAGAATTAATCTCAAAAATATACAAGCAACTCCTGCAGCTCAATTCCAGAAAAATAAACGACCCAATCAAAAAGTGGGCCAAAGAACTAAACAGACATTTCTCCAAAGAAGATATACAGATGGCTAACAAACACATGAAAAGATGCTCAACATCACTCATTATCAGAGAAATGCAAATCAAAACCACAATGAGGTACCATTTCACGCCAGTTAGAATAGCTGCAATCCAAAAGTCTACAAGCAATAAATGCTGGAGAGGGTGTGGAGAAAAGGGAACCCTCTTACACTGTTGGTGGGAATGCAAACTAGTATAGCCACTATGGAGAACGGTGTGGAGATTCCTTTAAAAACTGGAAATAGAACTGCCATATGACCCAGCAATCCCACTTCTGGGCATACACACTGAGGAAACCAGAATTGAAAGAGACACGTGTACCCTAATGTTCATTGCAGCACTGTTTATAATAGCCAAGACATGGAAGCAACCTAGATGTCCATCAGCAGATGAATGGATAAGAAAGCTGTGGTACATATACACAGTGGAATATTACTCAGCCATTAAAAAGAATACATTTGAATCAGTTCTAATGAGGTAGATGAAACTGGAGCCTATTATACAGAGTGAAGTAAGCCAGAAAGAAAAACACCAATACAGTATACTAATGCATATATATGGAATTTAGAAAGATGGTAATGATAACCCTATATGCAAGACAGCAAAAGAGACACAGATGTATAGAACAGTCTTTTGGACTCTGTGGGAGAGGGCGAGGGTGGGATGATATGGGAGAATGGCATTGAAACGTGTAAATTATCACATGTGAAGCGAATCACCAGTCCAGGTTCAATGCATGATACAGGGTGCTCGGGGCTGGTGAACTGGGATGACCCAGAGGGATGGGATGGGGAGGGAGGTGGGAGGGGGGTTCAGGATGGGAAACACATGTATACCCATGTCGGATTCATGTCAATGTATGGCAAAACCAATACAATATTGTAAAGTAAAATAAATAAATAAATAAAACTGAGATATAATAATTTTAAATGGAATATAATCTATAAAAAATTTCATATCAGTATGTTGTACACATGAAACTAACATAACATTGCAAATCAACTATACTTCTACTTTAAAAAGAAAGTAAAAAGATTAAAAACAAACTAATGGAAAGCAAATACAGGCATAAAAAATGTGGACATGACAGGGGAAAAAAATGGAAAACTGCCTCCAAATGTTAACAGTGACTATGGCAAAATATATGTAAGATTTAAGATTACCTTGAAAGCATAATTGGTTATATTTTTGTAGTAAAATGCATAGATTAACAAAAGGACTGGGAGAAACTTTTTTAGAGATAGAGAGGCCAGGCAGAAATGGAGCAAGAAGGGCCATGAATAGCTAGTACTCACACCAGCCCAGTGATGATGTTCATAGAAATTAAAGCATGTCAGAGACAACTTTCTTTTTTCCCTATACAGGCCCCTAGAAACATTAAAATTGCCCAAGACTTGGTAGGCTAACATACATTTGATGGATCTTTAATAAATCAGTCATGGAACAGTTTTATTAATAGAGGTTTTATAGGAACATGATCTCATTCCAAATAGTGCTTATGAACCCAAACTCTGAAGTAAGGGAAAGCTATCATAACAGAAAGACTTTATGGAGTTCTAAATTAACCAGTGACACCTACCCTGGAAACACAGATGAGATGGAAAGAACCCTGGAGTCTAACTCAGAGACTCTTCTGCCCCATGATGAAGGTGTCCTTGGCCAAGTCATTTACCTCTTAGGGATTAGGGGCCTCATCTGGAAACTGGGGATTATAACACTGCCCAGTTCCCTTTACGGGACAATTAGAAACAACAAAAGGCAAAATGCAAGTGAACACAGTGTTCTGCAAACCTAAGTCGTCATTGCAGTACTCTATTACTGAGGAGGGTGTAAGGAGTCGGGTTTCATAAGCCTAGGCACAAATGTTACAGTACTTCACGGCACCATACTTTTCCCTAACAATAGCCCTAAATGCATGGAGCCCTAAAATGAAGAACTTGAAAGCTGACTATTTTTCCTCTTTTTCAGAATACTCAAAATATTTTTCATATTTGGAATTGGTACTTGAAATATATGTTCCAAAGATAATACCCAAATGTGCATATTTGGGATGTATTTGGTCAGCGTTATAGGGGAGGAGAACTTCATTTTCCTAAAATGTTTACAGTCATAAATATGCATGCATGTACAGTATGTGTTTATGTGTGTGTGTATTCATGCACAAGTGTGTGGGCCCATTGATGCACATTTATATTACAGAAAGCTGTAAGAAGGAGAATAACTCAGTAAGCTCTAAAAAGTGATAGAAATGGTACCTGCATCCACCTTCCCTCCTGCTGACTCCTAAAGATTCAGGCTAAGTTTTGTAGAAGTGGTAGGTCACTAATAATTGGTTGGGATGATTAATTTTATTTATGTGCTGTGCTAAGTTGCTCAGTCATGTCCGATTCTTTGCAACCCCACGGAGTGCAGCCTACCAGGCTCCCCTGTCCATGGGGGTTCTCCAGGCAAGAATACTGGAGTAGGTTGCCATGCCCTCTGCCAGGGGATTTTCCCAGCCCAGGGATTGAACCCAGGTCTCCTGCATTGCAGGAGGATTCTTTACCCATTGAGACACCAGGGAAGCCCAAATTTATTTATAGTGGGACAGAGAGAGAGAGAGAAAGTGTGTGTGTGTGTGTGTGTGTGCGTGTGCGCGCGCTCAGTCATGTCCAACTCTTTGCAACCCCATGGACTGTAGCCTGCCAGGCTCCTCTGACCAAGGGATTTTCCAGGCAAGTATACTGGAGTGGGTTGCCATATCCTATGCCAGGGGATATTCCTGATCCAGGAATCAAACCCATGTCTCTGGCATCTCCTGCATTGGCAGGTGGATTCTTTGCCAGTAACTGGGAAGCCCTTATAGTGGGAGGAAGACATGTTAAGACAACAAATAACTGGTGCAAGTTGCACAAAATATAAAGTGTCTGTGGATAAGAAAATAACATGCACAAAATTAATGTCACGTTTGTAACTGAAAAATCACAGATCTACCAAGGGGTAGCTGGTTAAAGTATACCTTTAAAAGAATTCTGTGGGGCCATTTGAAAGTATGATAAGGATCAGTATTCAGATATTGAAAGATATGCATGAGTTAACACAGAGTGAAGAAAGAAGACTATGTGTATTCTATAAATAGTAAAATACAACTTTTGTAACTATCATCTATGGGCATATTATAAAGTATGCCATGTATATATTGCATAGAAAAAACCCTGAGGTTATATACCATATAATATTAATACTATCATTCTCAAAGTGATCCAATTTGGATGTTTTAACTTTAAAATTTTTTTCTCTGCTATAATTATTGGAATTCTTTAACATTTTGGGATTACTTTAACAACTGTAAACAAATAAAACATCTTTTTCACTTTAAGAAAAGTAGCAAAACACATAGCTCACTGAAAAATACTTAGACTTCAATCTTAGGAACTGATTAAGAATAAGAAGTGATTATTAGGAATAAGAAGAGAGTAGCCATTAGCCTCAGCCCTCCCCATTATGAGTTCAGGTAATGTGGTACCCCTTACCCTATCCCTCTGATAGTGAGAAGTTGCAGAGCTTAAAAAAGGAAACAAGCCCACCCAATAAACTCAGGAATATAGCTTCAGTTCACTGTGTGACCCAAATCTTAAATAGAAACCATGCAATCAACATATAGCCTTTTTTTCCTGTGGGCTTTCCTGTCTAACTGGTATAATAGCAATACCAGTGGCTTTGATAACACTTTTTTTAAAGCCACATATAAAGGTAAAGCTTGAGTGGAAAGCCAAGTCATTATTTTTGCAGAATTAAAATCATTGTGGGTGAGGATATTGAGTCAACTGAAGTTTATTTAAAGGAGATTTAAATCAGGAGCTCTAGTGGGAAGAACTAGTTTGACAAATCTATTACATCTAATACATTAGGTAAACAAAGATTTCATGTCAGAAAAGTATTAACTATAATGTTTGGTGAATAGAATGAAACATTTGCCTTCTTCTAATCCTTCCTTTAAGATAGGCAGCAACCACAGGGACCTATTATGGAATTAAAATTAATACATATATTTTAGTTTTTGTATGCAGCCAACAATTCCTTTAAAATCCCCCTGAGCACTCAGGCATAACTTTCTTTAAAAATGTTAGAAAAGTAAGGAAGTGTTATGAATTCCAGGAAGCATTCTCTTCCACGCTGCAACTCCTTCTTCACCTGAGTCACTCTGCTCCACAAAGAAGCTTCATTTGATTCCACAGGTTTGTGCAGCTAGAGCTGATGTTGGTTTATAGCCTGGACAAAAATACAAGACAAGAGAATAGATATCTGGCATTGAATGCTTCTTGGTGAAAAACATTCCTGCTCCCAGCAATCCAACCAAAGAAATTAATGCTGTTTAAGTTTTCATGGGGTTTTAACAGAATCTGGATATTTTTACTCTTTCTTTCTAGTAATTCTGATTCATTTTGACAAGAGTGTGTGTTTTAAAGGAAACAACATTTATAGACACCCCCTAGCTCTCAACTGTGTGATCTGAGGAAGCTGGGAAAGATGTGGAGGGTCGTGACTGAAGGCAGTTTTGCTCCATTTACACTCATAACTGCCCAAGAGAATGTAGGAAACCTTCAAGATTTAGGAAAGGTGACTATAAGCTTTGCAAACTAACAAGTCTCTCTGTTTATTAAAGCCTCCTGGTAACCCCAACTGTATTTCTTTTACAGTTAAGTTCTGTTCTTCTTCACCCTTTGTAAGCATGCTCTGTCCTTACCAGACAGCCCAGATGGATGGAGCCTGCAATATCTGATTACTGTGGATTCCCAGTGCTCTTCACAATGAAGAATATGTTTCTCTCTGAGAGCCTCTATATTGAAACCTCACATTTAAGGATTCCTGGGTCTTTGAAGCTGCTCCTTACACCTCCACTAGAAGGTGATGTGATACATAGAGTGCTGATAAGGTGCCTGGTATGGTGACCAGCTCTTTCCAGGGTCTACACTTGTTCTTGCTCACAGTCCACAATACTGAACTGTACCGGGTTAAATACTGTCCCTCCAAAAATCATGTTTACCTGGTTCCTTAGAATGTCATCTTACTTGGGAAAGGGATTTTTGTAGTTATAATTAAAATGAGGTTGTACTGGATTAGAGTGGGCCCTAATCCAAAGACTAGTGTCTGTGTCAGAAGACCATGTGAAGACACAGACGTGCAGGGGAGAATGCCATGTGAAAACAAAGGCAGAGACTGAAGTGACATGTCTACTACCCAAGGATTGACAAGGATGGCTGGCAAACCCCAGAAGCTAAGGGAGAGGCACGGAACAGATTCTCCTGCAGAGCTTCTAGTAAAAATCGGTGCTGCCAAAACCTCAATCTTAGACTTCTAGGCTCCAGAAGTATGAGAAAACAAATTTCTATTGCCTTAAGCCTCCTAAGTTTGTTGTCCTTCCCTAGTTGCTCAGTGGTAAAGAATCCACCTGCCAAGCAGAACATGTGGGTTCGATCCCCTGGAGAAGGAAATGGCAACTGATTTGTATTCAACCCCTCGAGTATTCTTGCCTAGAGAATCCCATGGAGAGAGGAGCCTGTTAGGCTACAGTCCCTGGGGTTGCAAAGAGTCAGACATGACTTACTGACTAAAACAACAAACAGCAAAACAAAGTTTGTAGTACTTTGTTACAGCACCCTTACAAAACTAATAGTGGATAGACTGGAGAGGAAGTTGTTAAGAAATTCAGAGGAGTAAAATATAGATACCTTCAAAAACAGACATCTGAAGCTTTAAAATTAGGCTTTAAGAAGATACCATTAACATTTCACTTAACATGCAAGACTGTTTTTATTTGGAGTTAACAACCCAGGCCAGTGTTCTTGCCTGGAGAATCCCAGGGACGGGGGAGCCTGGTGGGCTGCCGTCTCTGGGGTCGCACAGAGTCGGACACGACTGACGTGACTTAGCAACTTAACAACAACCCAGGGGAGTAAACAGTTTCCTTGGTTCTTTCCAAGGTCAGATAATTTCATGTTCTTCCTAAAGTAGAAGCTTTGAGATGAAAGGAATTTCCAGGATATAACCACTCTGTTCCCTGGTTTAGACAAGGCTATGGCCCCAGTGTGCCATATCATTAAGAGATTTAGAAAAGAATATTTCTTCCAGCCACAAAACACTTAGGATACAAAAGTGTTTGTGAATTTTAATGCATAGCATTTTCTTACTGAACTGTTAAACTAAAGATGAAAAATATTCCACAAAATCCAACAATCACTATGGTATCATTTCCTAGAAATTTATTGTGTAGTAGCGTATACTACGGAGAAGGCAATGGCACCCCACTCCAGTACTCTTGCCTGGAAAATCCCATGGACAGAGGAGCCTGGTGGGCTGCAGTCCATGGGGTCGCTAAGAGTCGGACACGACTGAGCGACTTCACTTTCACTTTTCACTTTCATGCATTGGAGAAGGAAATGGCAACCCACTCCAGTGTTCTTGCCTGGAGAATCCCAGGGACGGGGGAGCCTGGTGGGCTGCCATCTATGGTGTCGCACAGAGTCAGACACGACTGAAGCGACTTAGCAGCAGCAGCAGCAGCAGCGTATACTACAGATCAAGAAGCTCAAAAAAGCCATTGACTCTGTAGAAGTATCCAATGTAACCTTTAAAACTTACCTGAAAATTAAAATATCCTTTATAAAAAACTACATTACTCTGCTCAGGTACTAATGCTGGATCTAGTGATAAGTTAGCTCACCTTTTTAGAACAACTGACATTTCACATATAAAAGCACGTATACACACGCACAGATATGCACACACTGATGTCTGATAAAATCAGCTGCTTATGTCTAGCTGTGTTCCCCAAAACACTGAATATCCTACAAAACTCATACTATAGAGCACCTAGAAAAGTAAAATAGAACAAACATGCTTTTAAAATTGTATATGTGAATATCAGATCAGATCAGATCAGTCGCTCAGTCGTGTCTGACTCTTTGCGACCCCATGAATCGCAGCACGCCAGGCCTCTAAAATAAGGGGCCAAAAATGAAGAGTAAGATGAAAACATGGTGGTAAGTGGGAGTCGTACTTCGGCTCCCAGAGTACAGATAAGGTCCCAGTTGTAGGTCTCCGAGGCCGAGACTCTAGGACTTGGGTCTTCATGAGTCAGGGAGTTACAACTGAGACACTGGCTTTCAGTCAAATAATCAAAGTCTCGGAGAAAGAGGGAAGGAAAAAACAGTGAGAAAATCAGAAAAGGGAGAATATGAGAAAGTATTTCTGTATCCTCCTATTTTTAGTTTGGGAGGAAAAAGTCTTTCGTGACAATTTTTAACCACAGGCTTGCATTTTCACAGATTTGGTATTCGTTTTTACACTATGGCACGGTCCAGGAAACTCTAAATCAAAAAATTAACCTGGAAAAGAGTTGCCCTGGGTGCCAACCAAGAAACCTCAGTCCAGACCACACAAGATTCCCATAAAATATGAGCTCAAAATTCAATTATAAGAGGAAACAAGGCAAAATAGACAAGAATCACATAATCAAAAAGCACCTGATTCAGATCCTTAAGATTTTCCAGTTGAGGAAGTATTAGAAACTAGCCATGTTAGAAAATATGTTTAAAATAATTAAAATGAAATAATGAAGTAAATTTTAAAAAATCAATTAGATTGAATATAGTTGTCCAATACAACTTGAAATAGAAGCAAATAGAACTTTTTGAAAGAAATGTAGTCTTTGACCTTGAAAACTCAGTGGATGACAGATGAATGGAAAAATAAAATGTGCTGCATCCATGAAATGGCATACTATTCAGCAATGAAAAAGAATCAACCACTGAGGCAAGCTACAACATAAATGAAGCTCAAAAGCATTATACTAACTAAAAGAAACCAAACACAAATAAGCACATCATGTGTGATTCCATTTATATGAAATGTCCATATAAAACAAGTCTATAGAGACAGACGTTTCCTGACTGGAGGTGGGAATAAGGATCAACTATAAATGGTCATGAGCCATTTTATAAGAAAATGTTCTCAAACTTGATTATGATGATGTTTGCACAACTAAGTTTGCTAACAGACACAGTAAACTGTGACTTTTCAATAGTTGGATTTATATATGCAAATTATATTCATTTTTGTAAACTATTCATGTATCTCAATAAATTTGTTTTTAGAAAAGCAGTGGGAAAGTTAAACAGCAGATTAGACAATGTTGAAGTTGAAATACAAATCCAAAGACACTGGAATGCAGAACAGAAAGAGATCATGAAAGAGAGGTAGAGAAAGTCGAAAGCATAAAAAGACCCAATACATATATCATGAGTTCCAGAAAAATAAATACCAGAGAAAAACAAAAGGAGGAGAGGAGAAGATGTTTTCCAAAGAACAAAGCCTGAGAATTTTCTAGACCTGATGGAAGACATGAATCACCAGCTAATAAAAAGAAATCTGCACTAAGATATATTGCAGTGAAGTTACAGAACCACTGGCAAAGAGAGGCTGTTAAGAGCAGTAAGAGAGATTACTTGTTACAGAAGCTCAGGGGAGGAAGCAATTTTTATTAAGAAAGATGTCACAAAAGAAATGGGATTTAACTGGAACCTAGAAAGAAGGGTAAGGTTTAAAAGGACTTGAAGGGAGAACGTTCTAATCACAGATATGAGGAGATGGTAAGCAAAGATGCAAAGGACAAAATGTACAGTGATGAGACTTCATGTGTAAGAAAAGGACAGTCAGCTGAAGTGAAAAATAAACGTAGAAAGTAGATAGAAGTCAAATTAAGGAGGCACAGCTGAACTAGAGTAGAGTGCTCATGGAAAGGCCCTTTTAAGACTTAGATGTATCAATCCCCCACAATTAAAAATATTCCCTGATTCTTTTTATCAAGTCGACCCTTGTTTCATAGTAACCAGAGAAACTCTACAACTTTGAAACTGGAAAGGCAGCTTTCTAAAAGTTGGAGTACATCTTCCATTGGAACCCTTTGGTGGCCTGGGATCCAAGTCAGACCTGAACTTGGGAGACACAGGGAGCTCCAGGTTGCCAGTGGATATCCACCCGTGCCCATCAGGAAGAAAACAGAGACTGCCTCAGTCTTCCCTGCATGTTTTTACTAAACTCCTACAAATTTAACAGGCCTGAGAAAAAGGTGAGTCATAAAGGTGGAAAACATTTTGGCTGCAGATTTGGTAAAAGATGAAATGTGCTAACCTGAGTCATCAGCACCTCAGGCAGCTTAAAAGGAAAAAACCCTCAACCATCATGGCTGCAGATTTCTGGGAGCTTGTCTGACAGAGTGTCAGGATTTGGTAACTTTTGCCTGGCATGGGCATGGCTTGGTGCAAGTTTAGTTCATCCAGAAGAAGACATGAAATGCCTCATTTCCAACACACAGCCTGTAGGGCTGGCTGGCCCTCCTTCAAAACCTCAGGGGGAGATGCAGCTGCAACCCACGTGCTTGCATGGAGCCAGTTTCACTCCACATGAAGAAGTGCTAGCTGCCGGCACCAAGTGAGGCCCTCAAATGGATGTGTTTCTAAAATCAGGCATTGCCAATTCCATTCCAAGAAATTACATTGGTAATAAGATTGTGTGGAATTTATTTCTCTGAACTGTGGCTGCCAGATCATTTGAAATAAACCCTAAAGTCTTGTTAGTAAGTTCAATAAGAACAAAATTAACCATTCCTCCATTATATAGTTTTATAAAAATAATCACAGATCCTTTACCTTATTTCAAAAAAAGAGATAACTGCCTGGATATCATGTTCAGGCATGTTCATGTCAAATATTTAAGAAGGAACTAATGTCCTCTGATAACCATTTGATGTGGAACAGGATTTGAAGCCCTCTCCAGCTGTATCAGTAAATAAATGCTGATTTATTTACAGCATTCTTAGAGAAGAGCTTGCCCTTCCTACAGGCAAAGGAAGCAGTGTGAAGTACTGCTCAGACCTGGATTTGAATCTGAAACTAGCATTTCAGTAGAGTGTGACCTTGGCCAAGAACCTCAGCTTTCTCATAAGTACAATGAGAGGATGGCACCTACTGCAAGGGGTGGGGGAGGAGAAAGTGAACAAAATGATGATAAATACGTCATTCACTGGTGCTCATAATGTCAGCCCTTCCCTCTCCTTTCCTGTAGCATTATGCCTCAAGAAACTAGCGGCTAGTGAGCTGCTGTAAAAGGATTGGGTAGCATTTGGACTGGCAGAGAGAAATGCCTTCTGGACAGTTGGAAAAACCTGAGCTCTTTTGAGGGGTGATGGGGAGACAGTGAAGCAGGCAAGTGGCTGAAGAAGCTACTGCTACCGGTCTAGCCATGAAAGAGAGTCTGGTGTGACTGGAGGAGGAAGGTCCTTGGGTATTACACTGAGGCATTTAGATTTTGTACCTTTAAGGACAAAATGGCTTTTCCATATTTCCATTTCCATCCATGTATGGATGTAAGAATTGGACCATAAAGAAGGCTGAGTGCCAAAGAATTGATGTTTTTGAACTGTGGTGTTGGAGAAGACTTTCGAGAGTCCCTTGGATGCCAAGGAGATCAAACCAGTCAACCCTAAAGGAAATCAACCCTGAATATTCATTGGAAGGACTGATGCTGACGCTGAAGCTCCAATAATCTGGCCACCTTATGCAGAGAGCCAACTCATTGGAAAACACCCTGACACTGGGAAAGATTGAGGGCAGGAGGAGAAGGGGACGACAGAGGATGAGATGGTTGGGTGGCATCACCAACTCAATGGACATAGGTTTGAGCAAACTTAGGGAGATAGTGAAGGACAGGGAAACCTGGCATGCTGCAGTCCATGGGGGGGTCGCAAAGAGTCGGACACAATTGAGCAGCTGAACAACAACAACAACCTTTAAGGACTATGAGTCTGGGAAGGTTTCAGAGCTGGGAAAATTCAGCAGACACCTACTACTTGATTCTGACCACCTCACCAGAACTGAGGAAGCTTCAGTTCTGCCGAGGACTGCCTTCTAGCTTAACAGTGCCTTCATCAGATACAGCCCCCAGCCTATCACAGCAAGTCTCTTCTATGGGTGAAGAAAGTAAGACTTGTGGAGGTGAGGTGACTTGCCACAGGTCAGCATCAGCAACTGGAAATCTGTGTCTTCTCATCCTGAACTTTGTGCTTTTCCTACTATACTTTATCAGAACTATGAAAATTCTATGAAGATGCATCAGATCAGATCAGATCAGTCGCTCAGTCGTGTCCGACTCTTTGAGACCCCATGAATCGCAGCACGCCAGGCCTCCCTGTCCATCACCAACTCCCAGAGTTCACTGAGACTCACGTCCATCGAGTCAGTGATGCCATCCAGCCATCTCATCCTCTGTCGTCCCCTTCTCTTCTTGCCCCCAATCCCTCCCAGCATCAGAGTCTTTTCCAATGAGTCAACTCTTTGCATGAGGTGGCCAAAGGACTGGAGTTTCAGCTTTAGCATCATTCCTTCCAAAGAAATCCCAGGGCTGATCTCCTGGAGAATGGACTGGTTGGATCTCCTTGCAGTCCAAGGGACTCTCAAGAGTCTTCTCCAACACCACAGTTCAAAAGCATCAATTCTTCGGCGCTCAGCCTTCTTCACAGTCCAACTCTCACATCCATACATGACCACAGGAAAAACCATAGCCTTGACTAGACGAACCTTTGTTGGCAAAATAATGTCTCTGCTTTTGAATATGCTATCTAGGTTGGTCATAACTTTCCTTCCAAGGACTAAGCGTCTTTTAATTTCATGGCTACAGTCACCATCTGCAGTGATTTTGGAGCCCAGTAAAATAAAGTCTGACACTGTTTCCACTGTTTCCCCGTCTATTTCCTATGAAGTGATGGGACCGGATGCCATGATCTTCGTTTTCTGAATGTTGAGCTTGAAGCCAACTTTTCCATTCTCCACTTTCACTTTCATCAAGAGGCTTTTGAGTTCCTCTTCACTTTCTGCCATAAGGGTGGTGTCATCTGCATATCTGAGGTTATTGAGATTTCTCCCGGCAATCTTGATTCCAGCTTGTGTTTCTTCCAGTCCAGCGTTTCTCATGATGTACTCTGCATAGAAGTTAAATAAACAGGGTGACAATATACAGCCTTGACGAACACCTTTTCCTATTTGGAACCAGTCTATTGTTCCATGTCCAGTTCTAACTGTTGCTTCCTGACCTGCATACAAATTTCTCAAGAGGCAGATCAGGTGGTCTGGTATTCCCATCTCTTTCAGAATTTTCCACAGTTTACTGTGATCCACACAGTCAAAGGCTTTGGCATAGTAAATAAAGCAGAAATAGATGTTTTTCTGGAACTCTCTTGCTTTTTCCATGATCCAGTGGATGTTGGCAATTTGATCTCTGGTTCCTCTGCCTTTTCTAAAACCAGCTTGAACATCAGGAAGTTCACGGTTCACGTATTGCTGAAGCCTGGCTTGGAGAATTTTGAGCATTACTTTACTAGTGTGTGAGATGAGTGCAATTGTGCGGTAGTTTGAGCATTCTTTGGCATTGCCTTTCTTTGGGATTGGAATGAAAACTGACCTTTTCCAGGCCTGTGGCCACTGCTGAGTTTTCCAAATTTGCTGGTATATTGAGTGCAGCACTTTCACAGCATCATCTTTCAGGATTTGGAATAGCTCAACTGGAATTCCATCACCTCCACTAGCTTTGTTCGTAGTGATGCTTTCTAAGGCCCACTTGACTTCACATTCCAGGATGTCTGGCTCTAGGTCAGTGATCATACCATCGTGATTATCTGGGTCATGAAGATCTTTTTTGTACAGTTCTTCTGTGTATTCTTGCCATCTCTTCTTAATATCTTCTGCTTCTGTTAGGTCCATACCATTTCTGTCCTTTATCGAGCCCATCTTTGCATGAAATGTTCCTGTGGTATCTCTGATTTTCTTGAAGAGATCCCTAATCTTTCCCATTCTGTTGTTTTCCTCTATTTCTTTGCATTGATCGCTGAAGAAGGCTTTCTTATCTCTTCTTGCTATTCTTTGGAACTCTGCATTCAGATGTTTATATCTTACCTTTTCTCCTTTGCTTTTCGCTTCTCTTCTTTTCACAGCTATTTGTAAGGCCTCCCCAGACAGCCATTTTGCTTTTTTGCATTTCTTTTCCATGGGGATGGTCTTGATCCCTGTCTCCTGTACAATGTCACGAACCTCATTCCATAGTTCATCAGGCATTCTACCTATCAGATCCAGGCCCTTAAATCTATTTCTCACTTCCACTGTATAATCATAAGGGATTTGATTTAGGTCATACCTGAATGGTCTAGTGGTTTTCCCTACTTTCTTCAATTTAAGTCTGAATTTGGCAATAAGGAGTTCATGAAGATGCATAAAAATCATCAAATGGGAGAAAGGAAAACCTTGGAAAGCCTTTGCATCCTAAGCCATATGCATACCACAGAGGCAATGAGGTTAAGGATTCATCATGTCCTCGTTATTCAATTTTCTGTGTCAAAATTTAGTGACCTCCTTAACTATTAATGTATGGAACTTAATAGCCTGGAGATAAAGTTAGGTTTAATACTAACTTACCTCTAAAGAGAAAATGTCAGTAGCTTTGATTGAATAGAAGCACACTTGTGTTGATATGGACTCAGCAGCTGGCAAAAGATATCTCCCCTTAGGAGATCAGCCCTGATTATTCACATGTTAGAACATGACCAGGAAATCATGTCCTAGTGCTCAAAGCCTGCACTGAAATTCACAGCCCAGCAAGATTGGAAGCTTGGTGTTGGTCTAATGTAGTGACCAGTTTATTTACTTGGCTGGCCCTCAAACGCCCTGACAGTATAGTCAACAGGCCCTAAGTAGTCACCCCAAAATACTGGTCTGCAAAGGGATGCTTAAAACTCCTTGTACAAGGGCCCTGGGCATTGAGCTCACCAGTCACCTAACCCCTGACCCAAAAGGAACGCTGACAATGAACCCTTCTCTTGGTTCATCAATGCCTACCATCAAAAGAATCTTCAGACCATGTTCTGTTTGTACCCATCCCTCCCTATAATAGCCTTTAGTGCTTCTCAGCTTACCAAGTACAGAAGCAAAACTAAAAAAGTGACAACCTCTCCATCCCTGAGTTATTTGGTATCAAATTCCCATATCATTCTGAGAAATTTAGAATTAGCTAGAAACTGCCAAATGAAAGAACAATTATGCTTCATAGATCTACTATCAATAGGAGATAAGAAAAGCCTCCCTAGACTATTTAGATAGAATAGTTCTTTTCACTCTGAAGAGTTAATTTTAAAACACTAAGAAAGTGTACACCTAACAACTTTCTGTGTACTCAAATCAGAACTGGAGGTGAGCGCCACAGATTATCAGAATATCCTGAAAAAAGATTATGTGCTACTTGTGCTTTTTTAATTGTCCCCCATTTCCTGCCTGACTGTATGGAAAATGTTCTTGAGTCAATACATGGTCAGTAGGAAGAAACATAGCAAAAGATAAGGACTCTCAAGAGAAAATTAAAGAGATCCAGCAATAATACATGTCTGCCTTAAATGCATTTTGAAATGACAGATTTTTTAAAAGAATAAAGACACTATTGATGTTTACACTTGTTTTGACTTGCCCTGTGCTTCTCTAATTCTGGATTATTTTTAGGTCTTGGGAAATGGATCAAAGATAGTGCTCTCCAGTGAATGAATCTATTCTGATTTCGTTCTGTGCTTAGGCTATGAACGTCTAAGAAAGGTCTTTCAGAAAGGAAATATTCTCCATATAAACACCTAAGCAAGGATATGTGCTGTTATTTTCCACTCCCCAGTCCTTCCCCCAACCTATTCTCAGCCTTTTTCTTCTGTGGCTCAGTAACTGGGCTCCCCTGTCGGTGGCTGTCCCAACCCCCAGCTCGGCAGGCTTCTGCCTGGTTTCAGCCAGCTGAGGGCAGTCAGGAGAATGGAGGGTGAAAGAAGAGGGGGGCAGAGTATTTCTCCCCCATTTCCTCTCTGTGTGCTGCCCCATCTCTGGCACTATCTGTCTCTCCATGACTGCTGTTCCGGGTGAGGAGCTGTGTGTTTCCTCCAGCTCTCAGAGGCTCCCATGCTCCAATAGTGCGGCTGTTTCCTCCCAGGACCGTCCAGTCCTAAGGGAGGTGGTAACAGCCTCCTGCTGTTATGGGTCTCTAAGTTTCTCAGCATCTCTTGTTGGTGCCCTTCACCTTCCTTCTCTGCAAGTAGAGCCTAGATTAAGTCTCTTTACTTGAATCACCAGAGTGAACTTTTCTTTCTTGATGGGACCATGGCAGAGATGAAGTTCAAGTTGCCATACCTGCTATGTTTGTGCTGTCAGCAGGAGAGACAGTGGTTACAGAAATGTCCCTAGCATGTCCTGTCATATAGCAGCACCTTTGGGTGAGGGTGTTTTATTACCTTTATTCAATGTTCTCAGTTATTTGGGGAAGAAAGGACTTTAGAAGCCTTCTAGTCTGATCTTCTATTAATATTTTTCCAGTTAATAATGTTAATGGGAATCAAGGAATGTCTGTCCTCTGGGCCATTATGATCTCCTTGCATGGCTGTCACTTGGTCTATCATCTAAAGGAATCTTTATACAGACGATTGTCAGAAACCAATAGATCCACCAAGCAATTATCAGCCAGCACGCTGCCTTATCTTATAACTAAATGAAACCTCACCAGGATTTTGGGCAACAGGGTTCCAACCTACCCAGGAGAAGCAGAAGTCATGGACATTGCACTCATAAATGCCCCTCCTGGACCTCCTTGAACTCCAACATCAGGGAGAGTGACAGAGGGAATTTCTTCCAGTTTTATATTTCTCTGGCCCCATTCTGAAGTATTTTATTTTAATCTGTCTATAGTGGAAGCTGAGAGACTACATTTTAATAACCACTCTGATGATTCTGAGGTCTAGCACCACATTTAGAACAGTGCTGGAGACTGCCAGCTCCACAAGGACAGAGAAAACATCTGCTTCTGCCATGTCGCAACGCACACACGTGCTCCAATTCATGGTTTTGAATTAAAGAAGAATACACAAACCAACATCTGAACCCCCTTTTCTATGAGGCCTTACTCACATGCACTGAAATAAGGAGCTTCTCCAGACAATTAAAAGTGTCCCCTGCGTTCTGCCCTTGAGGATAGTGAGTGGACTGTGGTTTGTAGTCAATCGACTGAGCACACAGCTGGTTTTGAGGGGGCACAGTGGGTATTTGGCAGAACCTTCTTTTTTATACATAATAGTAAATCTCTTAACATAATATTTTCAAACCAAAAATACTACATTAACAGTGAAGTAACACGACTGAGCGACTTCCCTTTCACTTTTCACTTTCATGCATTGGAGAAGGAAATGGCAACCCACTCCAGTGTTCTTGCCTGGAGAATCCCAGGGACGCAGGAGCCTGGTGGGCTGCTGTCTATGGGGTTGCACGGAGTTGGACACAACTGAAGTGACTTAACAATGCTTCACCCATTTTTTTCATCAATATTTATTAAGTATATTTAGTAATTGCCACTACAGGACAGGCACTCCACTAGATATTAGGGAAATAAAATCAAAGCCCTTGTGCTTATGAAGTTTACAGACCCCAGGTAGAGTTGGACATTAGCCACATGCTCCCATCAATGACATAAATCATTAGGGTGGCTGGCTGGTGGCTCAGACAGTAAAGAATCTGCCTGCAATGAGGGAGACCTGGGTTTGATCCCTGGGTGGGGAAGATCCCCTAGAGGAGGGTATGGCAACCCACTCCAGTATTCTTGCCTGGAGAATCCCTATGGACCCAGAGGACCCTGGTGGGCTACAGTCTATGGGGGTCACAAAGAGTCAGACATGACAGAGCGATGAAGTCCAGCACAGCACATAAATCAATGTGACATTACAACTGTGATGTGCAAAGGAGAGGTAATGGTGAGAGTGGGAGGTCTGCCCTGCAGAGCTGGAGACCTAGGAAGCTTTTGCTGAGACAGAGAAGTTGCTGAAGGAACGAAGGATGAGAAGGAAAGGAATAGAAAGGCAGAAGAATATTGCAGGCAGAGGGCCAGAGAAAGTCAGGGGAAGCTGGGATGTCTGGACAAAGGAGACGAAGTGGTGAGCTCATCTTGAGCCGTTGAACACACTACCCAGAAAACATTCAAGGGCTTTGATCAGAGGTAACTGTGATTATGCGCGGTGCACAGCATGCTCTCTGTGACAGACTCTGCACACAGAAAACTGCTACAGTTGGAGTGGGGTTTGTTAGTTCCTGTCCGCCTCTCATAGAACTTCAGTGGTGTCACATGATGACAGAACTAGCCATTCCCTTCAGACAAGTACACTGGATAAAATATTTAATGCTCCTTTAGAGCACTAGGTGGTTAGCTTGCTGAATTGGCAAGATTGCTTTTTTATTCCAAATAGTCTCGTAAATGGCAAATAAGTGTGACAAAAAAGGCTTTAAGGGAAGCGCTCAGTACTTTTATAATATTCTAGCTGCATTGTAAAAACACACTGAAAACTAGTAAGCGGTTTTTAAAAAGAAATGTTTATATGTTAAAACAGTCTAGAAAGTCAATGTAAAATTCATCAATTTCAGAACTCATTTATAAAACAGAAGTAAACCCATAGACATAGAAAACAAACTTATGATTACCAAAGGGGATGGGAGGGAGAGATAAATTTGGAGTATGGGATTAATAGATACACACTATATATAAAATGGGTAAACAGCAAGGATCTACTGGGAAGTATATTCAATATCTTGTAATAACCTATAATGGAAAAGAATCTGAAAAAGAATTTATGTATGTAACTGAATCACTTTGCTGTACACTTAAACTAACACATTATAAATTAACTACACTTCAATTAAAACATTGTTTCAATTTCACAGCTCTATGTTGATAGAACATTGTTTCAGTTTCACAGTGCTATGTTGATAGAACGATAAACAATTTCCCACTTCTATTATAAAAAGTATATCAGATAATTGTACAATTCTACAATAAAATATAAATCTCTGTATTGCTTTTACACAAATATACTTTCCTTTGAATGAAAAGCAAAATAATATAGGCATCTATTAGCTTAAACTGTAGAAGCGATATTTATTTGATATTCAGAAATTTTAATTTAGAATATAAAATTTTTTAAGCATACAGACACATTCCCATAGACATTTCAAGGTGAAATAGTGCAAAATACTCAGATTCCACAAACTCTACTTTCAGAATAATCTGGCATCATTGACAGTATTAAAGACCCTAAACTGAATATAATTATTTTAGCAGTGTTTTTCTCACTGTTTGCTCAAGCCAAATGTCTGGCTAAATCCTAGATTCAATGAGCAATTCTCATTAAAGCTTAAAGATTGTGACACGTGGCACAGTGGAGTAAAATGACCCTTTTAACTGCCTTTTCAGTTTGCAAATTATTTCTAAATGCATTACTTTATGAAACTGGACATTCAAAGGTCTGCTTTTTCTTTCCATGCTCGTGATTTTGAACTATTCATTTCATTTACATCGGTGGTATGTCAAGTGCTACATCTCAAACTGTGTTTTAGAACTCTTCATCATGCATACGTAGGCAAAGTGTAGAGAACGATCCAGAATGAGATGGAGATCACATTTTTCCCTGTCACACAGGCTATAAAATGCAACCAGTTAAAATTCAGTCATGCTCCAGGGTAAAATTTGAGTTACTCAGTATTTTTCATTTCTACAACAAACTGCTTGAAAAGAGCCTCAAAGCTAATTACCAGTTTTCTTTTTCAATAGAAACAAATTGACTGCAAGTCTAATTAACAGATGAGTTTTTTTGTTGGGAGATAGGGCTCACAGGAAAGGCACACTTGTACACAAGTTTGTACTCTGCAGCATGCTAGTCTGTCCAAGGCCAGCCCGACCAACATCTCCAAAGGGGGAACTTACCTGGTCATCCAACCTGCAGCATCTCCAGGCCTCATCCCTCCCCAGCCCATCTTAATTCTGAGAGTTTCTTGTCTATTACTTAAAATACCAAAAAATGAAAGTGAAAACCACTCAGTTGTGTCCAACTCTTTGCGAGTTGGACCCATGGACTATACGTATATGTATATAGTATATACATATACATACATATACGTATAGTCCATGGGGTTATCAAGGCCAGGATACTGGAGTGGGTAGTCTTTCCCTTCTCCAGAGGATCTTCCCAACCCAGGGATCAAACCCTGGTCTCCCACATTGGTGGCGGATTCTTTACCAGCTGAGCTACAAGGGAAGCCCAAAAATACTGGAGTGGGTAGCCTATCCCTTCTCCAGTGGATCTTTCCAACCCAGGAATTTAACTGGGGTCTCCTGCATTGCAGGAAGATTCTTTACCTACTGAGCTATCAGGGAAGCCTGAAATACCGAAGGGGACTGCATTAATTTGCAAGAGCTGCCTTAAGGAAGTACCACAAACTGAGTGGCTAAAATGATACAAATGTATCATCTCATGGTTCTGGAGGCTTCCCTGGTGGCTCAGGTGGTAAAGACTCTGCCTGCAATGCAGGAGATGCCAGTTTGATCCCTGGGTGGGGAAGATCCCCTGGAGAAGGGAACGGCTACCCACTCCATATTCTTGCCTGCAGAATTCCATGGACAGAGGAGCCTGGCAGGCTGTAGTCCATGAGGTCGCAAAGAGTCAGACACGACTGAGCAACTAACTCTGGAGGTTGGAGGCATGAGATAGAGGTGTCGGCAGCGTTGGTTCCTTCTGAGGCTGGCAAGGTGGGAGCGGTGGAGAGTCTGCTCCATGCCTCTCTCCTGGGGTCTGCCAGTTAGCTAGCAATCTTTGGCACTTCTCAGCCTGTAAATCATCTCTCCATCTCTGCCTTTATCTTCACATGGCATTCTCTCTGTGCATTGTCCCTGTATCCAAATGTCCCCTTTATATGAGAATACCCTTTGTATTGAATTAGAGGCCCACCTTACTCCTGCATGACCTCACCTTAACCTAACTAGCTATATCTTTAACTGCTCTATTCCCAAGTAAGGTCACATGCTGAGGTACTGGGGGATAAGACTTCAATGTGTGGATTTTGAGGGGACACCATTCAACTCATAACAAGTACCACAGATAATCTAGGGGATCGTAAATAGTAGGTTAATATACAGTAACAGTTCTAGAATGATACATACTAAGCAATTAAACATAGTTACTTTGGGGATGAGAATAAGGTCGACCAGCGTAGAGGTGGAAATAAAGGAGATTTACTTTCACCTGTAACATCTTCACTTTTAATAAGGAGAGGTAGTTGACTATTGCCTGTTTAAGTAAAAAATAATATAAATAAATTAAGGCTGTGCAGTGATTCCAATGGAAATGCTACCAACAGCCAAGGTACATTTTAGAAATCTGTGGGCAGCATTGTCAGCTGTTGCAGTGATTGGGGGCTACATGTTGTCTCCCCCACTGTGAAGAATTGTCTAATGTTCTGCACCATTTTAAATGTCCTGCCACACATTTATATACAAAAACAAAAGGACTTTTTGATGTGATTTTAATATACACTAAATTTTCTAGGGATGCAGACTTTGCACCTGTAAATTAAGGGGAGACTAGGCGTGCTGCAATTCATGGGGTCGCAAAGAGTCGGACACGACTGAGCGACCAATCTGATCTGATCTGATACTTTGTTTGAGGCTTCCCCAGTGGTTTAGTGGTAAAGAATCTGCCTGCAGTGCAAGAGCTGCAGGAAACTTGGGTTCAGTCCCTGAGTTGTGACTCTTCCCTGGAGCATCCCATGGACAGAGGAGCCTGGCAGGCTACAGTGCACAGAGTTGCAAAGCGTCAGACATGACTGAAGCAAATGAGCATGCACAGACATTGTTTGGTTCAGAACTTCACCATAAGACTTCACTTTATTGGAAAATAGGTCCCCAACATCAACATCACTCTCAATATCTGAGCCACCCCTAGGACACCTCTAGGGTAGATGCACAGAGAGTTGTCATAACCCTGATGATTGTTTATACATGTGCAGTAACTAAGCACTTAATTCTGTCTTCCAAGGTGGGGACATCAGCTAAAGCTTTGGAAGTGGAAGAGAGGCAATGAATTCAGGAGATATGCTGAAAGCAAAACTTGAAAGGCAGTGACTGTGTATTACATTTTAGATTGAAAAGGACAGGACCATCAAAAAAGCCTCTGAGATTTTTAACTTGAGCTATCAGGTGGGCAACTGGAAAGTGTAAACATGAAAAAGAGGATGCTGGCTTCATGGGGAACATTTCTGCTCAAGTCACATGTGGGAAAGAGCAAGACATTCACAGGCATCAAATGACACATGGTTTAGTGACTTAGAGATCCTGAGTTGGGAGTGACCATACAACTGGGAAATGAAGAACTTGGAAATGAAGAACATACAAAATCAGGAGGAGAAAGGCCTTAACAACTTGAGGGGAAACCTCCAAAGGACATGCACACCTCAGGAAAGTTATGAGGAGATCTTACCTCTCTTCTGAGCTAGAAGCAGCTCAAGATAAAAGGCAAATAAATAAATGACAACAAAACTCAAACCCTGTGACTTTCATCATTTTGGTGTTCTTCATACTGTCTAGCACAGTGCAGGGAATCCTGTAACATCTAAAAATACCCATCAGTTTATTTCCCATGGCTCTTTCTCTCCCTGGAACTTTCAGGAAGGGGAAAGAATGTTCTTACCAAGTGGGCTTCCCCAAGCACAGATACCATCCTGATCTGTGGGAAGATATCTCCCAAAGCTCATTGCATGTGTCAAGACTCAGAGTTCTCTGGCAGGCAAGGAGGAGACCGTCTGCACATGACCACAATCAGGGTTCAGGGCTCTGCTTTCGCAGTTCAGGGAACTGGGGACTTGTCCCTGGGAGACAGGCCGGCTCCCCGCTTTCCCTTGCCTCTGCTGCTGCTGCTGCTGCTGCTGCTGCTGTCGCTTCAGTCGTGTCCGACTCTTTGCGACCCCATGGACTGCAGCCTACCAGGCTCCTCCGTCCATGGGAGTTTCCAGGCAAGAGTACTGGAGTGGGGTGCCATTGCCTTCTCCCTTGCCCCTAATACTAGACAAAACCATAACTGAGCTTAACCAAGTGTCATTCCCAAAATGTTTTATCCAGCCCAAATCCACAAGAAATGCCACAATCCTATTCCACGCCCACAACTGTCCTTCCTCTCCTGACGGTGACATCGAAACCTCGAGGACACTCCCTCCTTCTGGCTTTATCCACCTCCCACTTGCCTCCCAGGACATGCTAGATGGAGTAAGGGCTCTGTCACCGAGGGCACATACCTGTGGTCACATAAACACATAAACACTTTCACTAGCAGCCATGTTCTCAGGCTCTGGCCAGGAAGACAGCTGACAGCCAGACAGGAGACACACCGCTCGGTGTTGACTACGGCCGGGCATTCATGGTCCACCCCAGCAGGAAATGGGTTCCAGATGTGTCCTCTGCTGTGCCTGTAATGGAGTCAGAGCATCGTAAATGGGGCTTCTAGCCTGGCTCCCCAACCTTTGTAGTCCCCTGGACAATGCTGGAAAAGTGGGGGGAAATTTGGGGAAAATGTAAGAACATGCTGCCTTGGTATGTACAGTTTCAACAGAGAGATATTGTGTTCTGAGTTTCCAGGTCCTATTTTGGTTATGCTTTTTGAAGATAACACTGTGTGTGTGTGTACACAAGCAGGGAGGGGAACAAAGGAAATGGTAGAGGGGAAGGGAAGAGGAGATCCTGTGTCAGTTAAAAAAAGATTTTGTGTATTTTAGACAAACTAAGATAACATTGTGATCCATGTCAACCCAGCAATCCAATAAGTGTAAAAAAAAAAAGAGATGAATATGCTCTTCTCATTTCATTTTTGCTGTTAAGTAGATATTTCAGAATTGTGGGAACAGGACACCCAACACAAGATGGTTACTGATTTTTATTAATAAGCATTCAAATAGAATACTTTTGTTCTAAATTTCCACAGTTTACAAGTTTACACGTGTGTAACTTTGGCATCGCTGTACTTGGATAATTCTTTGCTCATAGGGATAACAGCTTAAAAATCTCACTTGAAATAGATTTTAAATAATACAAGGTCATGGCAGCCTGAGAAAAGTAAACATAAATAACCTCTAGAGATTTCCATAAGTAAACAGTCTTAGCTGGGGACTCTGAGCTTTAAAATAAAAAAAAATCCCTCGAGGATTCATCATTGTTCAGAATTATCATGAGATAAGCAAGTAGCATAGACCAGTCCTTCCAATGAGCAGCAGCTGAGGACTGCCTTGGTCCTGAAAGGTTGCATGGGTGATTTACAAGCTATTTGAATCTGCTTGAATAAGAGTCACTGCCAAGGTCACTGAGTGACCTTGATAAGTCACTTAACCCTTCTGGTCCTCAGTTTTTCCCTTTGTAATGACTACAGTCCATGACAGCTCAGATCTCAGAATTTAATTTTTTAAAGCCTCATACATTTTAAGCAATATTCAATCATCATACAGTCTTCCATCTTTGTAATCCTAAAGATATTGACACTTTTTGTAGGATCACACTGTTTATTGGGGCTTCCCTGGTGGCTCAGAAGGTAAAGAATCCACCTGCAATGTGGGAGACCTGGGTTCAATCCCTGGGTTCAGAAGATCCCCTGGAGGAGGGAATGGCAACCCTCTCCAATATTCTTGCCTGGAGAATCCCCATGGACAGAGGAACCTGGTGGGCTACAGTTCATGATGTCGCAAAGAGTCGGACATGACTGAGTGACTAAGCACATATTGAGGGTTTCCCAGGTGGCGCTAGTGGTAAAGAACCTCCTGCTAATACAGGAGATGCAAGAGATGCAGGTTTGATCCCTGGATCGGGAAGATCCCCTGGAAGGGGATATGGCAACCCACTCCAGTATGCTTGCCTGGAGAACCCCATGGACAGAAGAACCTGGCGGGCAACAGTCCATGGAGTCGCACAGAGTTGGACATGCCTGCAGCGACTGAGCATAGCACTGTTTATTCTATGCTCCAGGGCTTGCTATAACCAGACAAGTACACAGGATGTTCAAAAGCAAGAGATCCTTTTATACTGGGAGGGTAAGATAAACCTCATGAAATAAACAGCAAGATCCATTCCAGATGGTTCCATCCACCTTCTGCCTGCCCGTTGTGTCTACTGAGAATCCCTCATGATTTCAAACAAAAGGGGCATCAACGTTCTTCTTGGTAAAGAAGAGAGATTTACTCCTAGCTCTCGGTTGTTCATTTCACTGTAGACATAAAGTTTCTCCCTGAAAGCTGAAGCTCACTTTAAGTTTTCTCAGCACAGGGGTTAACCAATAGATTTTGTTATATGTTAGCCAACATTTTAAGTTCAGAGAATTTCATGATTGCACTGAAAAATATGATCCAATCTATCCAAACAGTGAAAAAGCAAATCATACTAAATATTCAACCATTAGTCAAATACATAGTCATCTCTTTCTTAAAATGTTTTGATTACATAGTAAAATATGAATTAATTTTTGATGGCAAAAAATTAAAATAATAGCAATGTAAGTAGACTCACTCTAAAATATTATCTCTAGTCTCTGTTCTATTACTATATTTAATGCCTGTCATGAACTGAGTGTGTAACCACTCAACCCTTTTGCTATTTACACATGAAATTGAACAAATAAATACTTCTGTGTGAAGTCTGTATTTTTTATGTAAATAGAATGAGTCTTTACTTCTCTGAATGTTTTTAATTGGCAATAAGTCTTTTAGTATTTCTGTAAGTGCAAAAACAGATTTCTTGTGTTTAAAAAATTGCTGCATAATATTCCATAGAATGCATTATGAAATTATTACCTTATTGGTGGAAATTCATGGTTGCTTTTCTTTAAAAAAAAATTGTTCCATAAAATACTACAGGGAACAGTCCTGTACCTGCATCCTTGCACACATGTGGCTATTTCTCTTGGGTCAGTACCAAGAAGTGGGATTGCTGGCTCCATTGATAAGTGCAGTTTTAATGGTTTGGCAAAGTGCCTTATAAAAAGGCAGTGCAACGTTGACTCCTGACCAGAGATTTCCCTTAAAGGGAGAGTTGCCTATGTTTCATGACTTCATCAATATATGAGTGAGTGAGTGAGTGAAGTCGCTCAGTCGTGTCCGACTCTTTGCAACCCCATAGACTGTAGCCTACCAGGCTCCTCCCTCCATGGGATTCTCCAGGCAAGAGTACTGGAGTGGGTTGCCATTTCCTTCTCCAGGGGATCTTCCTGACCCAGGGATCAAACCCAGGTCTCCCGCATTCCAGGCAAACGCTTTAACCTCTGAGCTACCAGGGAAGCCCATCAATATATAATATTATCTAATTTAAAGTATAATATTTTCTGGCCTTCCCTGATGGTGGTGTGGATAAGAATCTGTCTGCCAATGCAGGGGACATGGGTTCAATCCTCAGTCCATGAAGATTCTACATGCTTTGGAGCAAATAAACTCATGAGCCACAACTACCGAGCCCGCATGCCACAAGTAATGAAGCCTGCGTACCTCAAACCTGTGCACTGCAACAAGAGGAGTGAGAAATCTGCACACCGCAACAAAGAATAGCCACGGCTCCCCACAACTAGAGAAAGCCTGCAAAAAAGCAATGAAGACCCAGCACAGCCAAAAAAATCATTTAATTAAATAAAATTTTAAAAAATATATTTTCTAGTCTAAAAGGTGAAAAAAGAATTTTAATTTGAGTTTTTTGATTACTAGTGTGGTTGTGCATTTAAAAATAATTTACTGGTAATTTCTATTTCTTCTATGAATTGCTTATTCATATCCTTTGTATCTTTTTTTTCTGGTGAGTTGTTATTTTTTATCAATTCATAGATATTCTTCATATATTCTGCTAGTTTTCCTTTTCCTGTCAAATATGTTGAAACTGTTTTCTCTTGGTTTGATGACAGCTTTTTGACTCTGTCTACAGGATCTTTGGCAATTGAAAGCTTTCCTTTATCTTCCTTCTTCAAGTATTCTTGGATAATACTTTTGCATAGATTCATTTGCATAGTTAGTCATCTGTAAGCCCTTTTTTAAAGTACATCTTTGTTCTTCCTTTCCCTTGTATCAGTCCCCTCTCTACTGATCTTGACCCACATTAGTCCCCTGTCCCACCTCCCTCCAATTCAGCTATATACAAAGCAAAAAAGAAAGACTTGTAAGGCTGAAAAAAAAAAAGGAACAAAATATAGTACGCAAATACTACCAAGTAAAAGAAAGTTGTTGCAGGTATGTTATTACAAGATAACGTACTTTAAACAAAAAGCACTATTAAGAATAAAAAGGAATTGAGAGAGTAACATTGAAACGTATACATTACACATGTAAAACAGATAGCTAGTGGGAAGTTGTTTGTAACACAGGGCGCTCAACCCAGTGTTCTGTGACAACCTAGAGGGGTGGAAAGGAGTTGGGGGTAGGAAGGGAGGTTCAAGAGGGTGGGGACATATGTATACTTATAACTGATTCACACTGTTGTATGGCAGAAAACTGACACAGCATTGTAAAGCAATTACCCTCGAATTAAAAAGTTTTAAAAAAAAGAAGAAAAAGGGTCACCCCATAATGATAATGATTCAATTTACCAAGGAAGTGGTCTAAATTTGTATGCACCTAATAAAAGAGTATTATAATACACTGAACAAAATGTTACTTGATTAAAAGAAAAAGTTGCTTTCCTTTGAGTTGCCTTTTCCTTCATTTTCCTAGTAGCACAGATTGGAGCCAACAATCCCACTTCTTTTACTTTGCAAAGCAGCAAAGTTAAATGAGGACAGGGTTTGAGATTCATGAGAAGAAAAACAAGTGACTAAAATCTATTTTACTAATCAGATAAATCATATCCACTTAAAGAATACCAATAAAATAGGTGAGAAGATAATATTTCGTTATGGAGGAATAAAGGTAGATTTAGAGGGATGACACTTGAAGGAAGTAAGAAACCAAGCTTTCAAGGAAAATTCCTGAAAAAAACTCCTATGGTTTCCAGTTTGTGTGTGTTTTGCATTTTAATTACAAAGTGCAGTGTTTCAACACTTGGTTAGGGAATCATTCATAATTGAGACTTTCCTGACCACAGTCAGAAAACCTTCCTTCACCTCCAAGGAGGTTTGTTTGGGAAACGAAAACAGGACCTATCTGCCAGAGAGCTGTGGTCCTCATCAAATAAAGCAGCCCCACGATTGGCACAGCGGCACACTTGTGCTTAGGGGATGGCCTCAGCTACCAGATGCTGAAACTAAAATACCTCTCAGGGTTTGTTGGAAAGTGGGTGAATTCACATTACCAAAACTGGCCTGTGTGAAAACCTTTCACTTGGAGTCAGTCTGCATGTGGCTTGTGGAAAGGAGAGAGGTTTAATTTCTATTTCTTTCCATCCCACATCATAAGCACAAAAAGTGCTGTTGAACATTCAGCTAGTGGTTCTAGTACATTCCTCATTCTGAAATGTATGTGGAAATATGTATATACTCCTAAAAATTACTGTGCATGAAGATTTCTCCAAGGAGAAAAAGAACAGATACATTTGAAATAAAAAGAATCATGACTATTTGCAAATACTTTACCAAAAAATATTAGTCATATTTCAAAGTATAGCTTTCAAAATAAAATAATTTTACTATTAACACTCCTGTCCCACAAAAAGGAAGTGCTAATAATTCCTTATTAGGTTTTGCTTATTCTCAAAGTTTCATAAATGTGAAATATATGACAAGTAAAGTCAGTGAAAATTGGAGAAAGAAAAAAATAGTAAGTATGCAAAAATCATCAGAAAAAAAATTAAAGAATTTCATCCTAAAGAGCGTATAAGTCTTTCAGTCGTGTCTGACTCTTTGCCAACCCCATGGACTATACAGTTCATGGAGTTCTCCAGGCCAGAATACTAGGGTGGGTAGCCATTCCCTTCTCCAGGGGATCTTCCCAACCTAAGAATCGAAACCTAGGTGACCTCAGAAAGCTATAATCACACAAATTTTTAGACAAAGTCATACAGATTTTTATTGTCACTTTCCAAGAACATTCTAGAAACTTTGTCGTCTTCCTTGATGCTTCCTTAATGCAACTTAATGTTAAATATCATTAAGACATTGCGGGTCTTTGCCTGTGAGAATTTCAGCATATAATGCCATGAAAAATGAAGAAATGGAGTTTGAAAAGGAAAACCAGAACTCTGGAAAATTATTATTTGGAAGAAGGATGTGCAGAAATGAAGCCCAGGGCATTTGGCTGTTAACCCCAATGATCTCCAAGCAGAGTTGGCACCTTTGATACTTCCCTGGGCCCCAGCGGACCTCTACTACTCTCTCAGAATAATAAGGCTTTTGTTGTTTTCCAGATGATCTCCATGGATTCTTCGAAATATAAAACACCATGATTCTCATTAGACCTTATCACTGCATCTTGCTTCTTTCTCTTCTCTTGATGATTGGGGTCAGCTGGCCCCAGAGAAGACTGGTTGCTGTCCCCAGAAACTCTGAGATACAGTCTTAGGCTACTCTGGCTACTGACCTAGTTCTGACCTTTGTACTCAGATCTCAAAATGACCTCACTTAGCTCCTACTTTGACCCTAAATCTGGAAACTAAATCCCTGACTCCTCCTTAGCTGAATTGCATTTTCCTCCAACATGCCTCCAGGAGTTTCCCCCTACAGTGTTTCCCCCTACAAGAGAATTCTCAAACACACACACATACAAATAAAATAAAAATTTTAATGATATATAGAAAGTGATATTGTAAACACTTGTGTAATAGATACTACAAGCCCACCAAAAAATATTATGGTGATATACTTCACAATATTTATTTCAAAATTCAGTTTATTACAAAATTAGTGTTAATATTATTTTCTACCCTCCCTACTTTTCCTTTAACTTTTCCTTTCTCTCTTATCTCTTTCAAAATAGGACTTTAAGAATTTTCAGGGACTCATCTTCAAATATCAACTATGTTTTCTAGATTTTTTTTTCCTTGATATTTTCTTTGGCTGACTTGCTTCAGATTTTGTGACTTATACTATTTTTATTTACTTTAGTGAGAACATACAAAGGGGACTCTGCAGGAAGCCATGCCTGTACGCTCTCATTTTATTCTGATGTTACTGTCCATTAAGTACGGGCCGCATTGATATCTATAGCCTCCCATCTTTCAGCAGCTTATATGGTGCTCCTATAAAACATGCATTCTCAAGAGGTCCATATCATTTCCAAGGGGCAAAAACCACTTCCTCAGAGGGGTAAGAAATTCTTACTCAAAATATATAAAGAATATATATAGTTACAATACATAAATAGATAGTCTATCTGTGGTATTATTTCATTGGGGGTGATTAGGGGGAAAATGTCTAAAAAAGCTATTTAGGGGGCAATAGTGAAAGAAAGGATTAGAAATATTGTTCTAAAATAAAAATCATGGTTTGTCTCAATGAAAGCTATTGTTTGAGCTAAGCATAATAAATAAATCATGAAGCATGATAAAGTAAAGGGGAAATGGATATTTTTGTCCAAATATTCACCTTTTCCCTTCTTTTTGTTATGCTTTACAGGGCCAACTCTTTACCAGTCTTATCATCTTTTCTAGTAATATTTTTCCAAAGAACTTGATTCCAGGGTTTAGAAATCTGAGTGGCCCTAGTTTCTAATATCTTCTATCATTTAAAATGAAATTACACTCTAGGTATTTCTGTTTAATTGTATGTTAGTAAGTGTGTGTATTTACCTGCTTCTAACAAACTGTTGTAATACATGCTAATATAGAAATATGGGAAGTACTATATACAACAAGTAAGAAGCAATACATATGGAATGCTTGGGAATTTAGGGAATGTCCTATCTTGAAAGAGAAAAGAGGGAGAAATAAAAGATAAAAGGAAAAATAGGAAGCATAGGAAGTAAAGTTAACACAAGTATTTTCAAAAGTTTTATTTATATCAAGATTTTCAGATGCTAACTTTACATATGAAAGTTATACATGACTCCCCAAGAGAAAGACCCCAGTGATGGACCCCATTTTGTGACCCACTGATCAATGGGAATAACATGGCAAGAAAGGAGGACCCACATCTGGAGGAAGTTGAGAGCAGAGAAGAGAAGGGAGGCTGCATATTCAACACAGGGCTTGGCGTGATAACAGTGCATTTTCACACAACACTGTATGTTTCAATGTTGGAGATGTAGGAGAAAACGATGGCTCAAGGACAACTTAAATTTTACTTGTTCATATTAAAAAATAGCACAAAACTAAGGAAATTTTCAGAGATGTTCCATAATGTATATAAACAAAACTTATGAGCATGAATCAATAGAGTAGAAAAATCCAAAAGTCCAAGAAAAATCCAAGGTAGGATTGTGTTCTAAGGCAGGAGGGGAAGGGTTGACAGAGGATGAGATGTTTGGATGGCATCACTGACTTGATGGACATGAGTCTGAGCAAGCTTCAGGAGCTGGTGATGGACAGGGAAACCTGGTGTGCTGCAATCCATGTGGTTGCAAAGAGTCGGACAAGACTGACTGACTAAACTGAGGATTCTGTCCAATGGTTCTGGGGTTGGGCATTCTCTTCAACTTCTTCCTGTCACCTTTGATGACTCAGCTCTATTCTTCTGCTCCCTAAATGAATCCGGTGCCATGATCTATCTTCATCCTTCTTGTGTCTGTGCCCTATCCTTGTCAAGTCCCGGAATTCTCAGTTTTCAGTATCATCTCTAGGCAGACCTCTCGCTAAACCATCATTTTGGCTTTATATGTCTCCTGATTACAAAATATAATTTCCAACTACCTGTTAGAGATGTGTATGTGGATTTTCTTTTGACATCTTAAGATCAAGATGAACAAAAGAAAGTTTATCATTATAAAACCTTCTAATATCCTTATTTCTATTCAACAAACTTCACAGAAATGTATGACACACAAGCTTCTCTGTCCTCAGCCAGGTGCCCAGTTGGTTACCAAAGCTGTTCATCTACCTCCAGCTGTTCATCTATGTCACAGCTGTTTTCTACACCCTAGTCAGACCCTTACATCTCAAACAGACTACTGCAATTGTATTAGCATCTCCAATCCCTCTCCCTTGGATCCACTTCATGTGCTGTTTTCAGATAAATCCTAAGATACACATCATATCTGGCTATCTAATAAAATAACTGAAAGATCTCACAATTCCTAATCATTTCAGTCAATATTGAAGCCCTCTCTATTTTTCTTCCAAAGTATTGCCCAACTAACTTCCCACTATTCCTTATAAACAACAGATGGGCCCAACTACTGGTTGTCCATTAACACCCCCTACATCTTCTTGCCTCAATGACTTGTTCAGACTGTTCTTTCTGCTTAAAATGCTCTTCTATCTTCTCTCAACTTTACTCAACAAAATCTGACCCTCTGTCAAAGTTAAGGTCAAATTCTACCTCCATCCATATTAATGCTCTTCCTGAATATATGCTCTTAACTTCACACTTCTCCATTTCTCTCCCCGTGTGCTTAGTTACATTTTACCTTTATTTAATAATACTTCACCAGGGGACGTGAATATGTTTATATATGCCATCATTCTTCCTGCTTATGCCCGAAGCAGACATTACTAGTCAATTATAACACTCTGTCACTGAATCCAGACATCGTCTTGGAATCCATCTCGACACCATGCTTCAAGCAGTCACTGCCAACTAATTAAAGTTGACACATGAAAGCAAGACCTAGACCATAGTAAATATCCAATAAGTGTTGGCTATTATTATTCATTATTACTATATCAACACTATTATCTCCTAGTATAATTCTCATCATATGAAAGAGAAGATTGTTGAAGATGAGGTTATTAGTTAAACAGACTGCTACTAAAATGCTGCTGCTGCTGCTGCTAAGTCACTTCAGTCGTGTCTGACTCTGTGTGACCCTATAGATGGCAGCCCACCAGGCTCCGCCATCCCTGGGATTCTCTAGGCAAGAACACTGGAGTGGGTTGCCATTTCCTTCTCCAATGCATGAAAGTGAAAAGTGAAAGTGAAGTCACTCAGTCATGTCCGACTCTTAGCGACCCCATCAACTGCAGCCCACCAGGCTCCTCCTTCCATGGGATTTTCCAGGCAAGAGTACTAGAGTGGGGTGCCATTGCCTTCTCTGACTAAAATGCTACTTGCCTACATTTCTTCATTTTATACTTAATGAAAATGGCAGAAAACTTATTTTTCTTTCAAGTAGAGTTTTCTGTCAAGTTGAAGAAAACTGTGAATGTGAAAGTTGCTCAGTTGTGCCTGACTCTATGTGACCCCAAAGAGTCCCTGGAATTCTCCAGGCCAGAATACTGGAGTGGGTAGCCGTTCCCTTCTCCAGGGGATCTTCCCAACCCAGGGATGGAACCCAGGTCTCCCATAGTGCAGGCGGATTCTTTACCAGCTGAGTTACCGAGAAAGCTGTGCTGTTTCCCAAAATGAAATATCATAATTCCTCTCCTTTAATGCACATACTGATTTGCAGCAAATGCTAATAATCCTCCAATTCAGAATGAGCTGCAATGTTATCAACCCCAGAGAAATTGAGGAGATCATTTCATCATTGAATCTTCAGAATGGCTGATGTTTCAGCTGGCCATAACAATCACATTCCAGTGGAAAAGCTGCATCCTGTTCAGAGGACATGGGCTAGAAGTGCTATGAATTTGTCTGTCTGGGTATTTCACCAAGTGAATGGATGAGGAATGTGTACATGAGAGCACATGTGAAAACAGCTGTTTTCACATATTATCTGCTCAGGATGCTTCCAAAGCACTTGTCCTTTCACAGTGATTGTTTACATGCTGTTTCTTATAACCTGGAAGTAACAATGACCCTGACAATGACGATGGTGATGCTGCTGGTGATGGCTGATGACGATGTGGGTGCATCACGTCTGCATAATCCTCCACGATTGTCACATGTGAAGCATGGCTGTCAGAGGGAGGTGGGAGTGAGGGCCACTCTAAAACTTAAATTCACACAACTTCCTCATGGAAGGAAGATTCTAAGCCACATCGCCAGACTGGGGCCAGGAGCTATGCCCCACTTTATTAGGGCCTCATTCCAAGTTGGGTGGTAAGTCTCAGAAGAAAATGGAGCCCAACCCATGTGCAGACACTCCATTTGAATGGGAGAGTTCAGATTCCGTGTTAGAAGTTCTGAGGTCTCAAATTTCTAGTCTCCATTTCAGACCTTTTAGAATACCGTTTCTTCCTGCCAATGATGTCTTTAGGGAATGGGATAGTTTGCCCCCTCAAGGCCTCCCTTAGATCACTCATTCCCCTGCAGCAATTAATTTCAAGTTCAGTCATATTTGTGTTATCTTGATGAACACTTCTTGGTGGAAGCAAGTCCAGTTTTCACAGTGATGATAGAACAATCCAACATGATGTCTTCTTCTCTGTTGGAGCAGACAACCACCGTTGGTGCCCTATTTGCCCCTCGTCTGCATCTGTGTGGATTTTATTACCTAGACAGCCAATGAAGACGGTCATGTCCCAGTGATTAAGTTTAAAATTGGGCTGATCATACATGCCTTTTGGAGAAGGCAATGGCACCCCACTCCAGTACTCTTGCCTGGAAAATCCCATGGACAGAGGAGCCTGGTGGGCTGCAGTCCATGGGGTCACTAAGAGTCGGACACGACTGAGCGACTTCACTTTCACCCTTCACTTTCACGCATTGGAGAAGGAAATGGCAACCCACTCCAGTGTTCTTGCCTGGAGAATCCCAGGGACGCCGGAGCCTGGTGGGCTGCCGTCTATGGGGTCGCACAGAGTCAGACACGACTGAAGTGACTCAGCAGCAGCAGCAACAGCATACACGCCTTTGTTCTTGTCATTGGCTCACAACTTCAATACTTATTTACTGTAGTTTCTGAACTTCAACCTAGAAATCTAACCTTACGAGACACTGAGTAGCATATGCCCATCCCTGAAATCATTCAATTTTCTGATCATTGAGAAAAACACTGTAGAAATATTTGAGAACTCATTCCATTTTAAATTAGGGTATCCCAGAAAAGCAAATAAACAAAAATAAGATTTAATAAAAGAGCTTTTATTCAGAAATCTGAAACCCTGGAACTTTCAAGTGACAAAATTGTCTGTACAGGACACGTACTTTCAAATGCATTTTTTTAAAAAAAAATCACACCAACCAACTTGACTAATGACAGTATCAGAGGCCTGGCTCCAAACTGACTACCAGATGATGCTGTGACAGTCTAGGCAATTCAGTTAGAAAAAGAAATGCAGATAAAATGAACACAAAACAGACTTTATATTAAGTAACTGACTTGAAAATCTCATAATTTTCATAGAAGACATGACATTTATTACTGAGTCAGAGACATTTGAAAAGAAAAGAGAATTCTGAAAAAGTATGTTGAATCAAGACCAAGAAATCACAGGGTCCCCTCTAGAGAACCAGAGCACCCACCTCACCTTAAGTCCGCAGGTGCTGTTGCGACAAATGCTTGACAAGAAGACTCTTGTCCCACCACAGCTCTCAGCTTAATAAGGATTTCCTGAAAAGTATTAAATACATATAAAATACAAACATATAATTGGAAGATATTTTCATTTGAGTTTTTAAGGAGAAGAGTATACAGATTGCAAATTCATTTTCAAACTGTTTAAAATGATAAGAAAAATTTACCCATTGGACTTTTTAATCTAATGTGTTGTTTCATTTTCTGGTAAATCTGGATGTTTGAAGTTACTATAAAATGATGTGTGTATGTGTGTGTGTATGTGCTCAGTTGCTCAGTCATGTTTGACTCTTTGCAACCCCATGGACTGGGCTCCTCTGTCTATGGAATTTTCCAGGTAAGAATATAGGAGTGGCCTGCCATTTCCTCCTCCAGGGGATCTTCCTGACCCAGGAATCAAACCCATGTCTCTGGAGTCTCCTGCATTGGCAGGCAGTCTTTGCCACTGAGCCACCTGGGAAGCCCCACTATAAAATGATAAAAAATGCTTTATATATTTCTGCATCATACATTTTACTAAATATAATATTTCCTGAGACAAATATTCGCTTAAGATCAAGTTGTGTCCTACCATTTTCTTATAGTTCACATTTGGTACTAGATGACATGACCACAAAAACTATGTCTTTGAGGGGATCACAGTGCTTTTCATGTAATGAAACTACTCAGCAGCCTTTAGATATGTGAGTCAGGTCCCAGATGCTGCAGAATTTTTTTTATCACAGAGACCTTTATTACACCATTCTATTGCTTGTGGGAAGAAAAATACTAATGTATTTGTGCCCACAAACACTCACATTTGAAAGAGAGCTTGTAATTCTTCTGAAGTCTAATTTCCCTGTTAGTGTTGTATCTTCTGTGTCATACCTGAGTCTCCGCCATTGTATATCTTATGGTCTCTGCTGCATCACTCAGACATTAGGCAACAGCAGCCGCCCAGATTCTAGCAGATGCTGTAGAGTTAACCAATGTTTTGTTTTGTCTTTTTTTTTTAACCATAAAAGCATAGCTCCTAGACAAGGAAAATGTCTCAGGCTGATTTCTTGTCGATGCAAACTCAGCTGTGAGAGACCTGTTCATATGTATTAGTGGCTGACTTTTTTTACTCATCAGAGTAAATGTAAGGTATTTGCTAAGTAACCTCTTATGCCAAAGGAAAATTCCCAGAAAAGAAACAGGGGTGATGGACCTTAAAAGTATTCTGCTAAGTGAAAGAAGCCAGACGGGAGAGACCACGTATATAAAATGTCTATAACAGGTAAATCTATAAAGATAGAAAGTGTTTTCACCTGGCTCTAGGGGTGGGAACAAGGATTTACTATAAATGGGCCCAAGGGATCCCTCTGTCATGATGGAAACATTTTAAAACTGGATTGTGGTGATGGTTGAACAACTCTGTAAATTTAGTAAAGTAGTTGAATTATACACTTAAAACAGATGAATTTCATGGCATGTTAAAAAAAAGAATGGATATCTAACATGATAATTTTCACCTTCTAATGTATGGAATATACTATTTTCAGAAAAAAAAGCAGAGTCATCCTATAACTGCACACCTGTATACAAAGAAAATTTGAAGAAACTGCTTAGTTTGGTTTATGTTTCAGTGAAAGCTATGAACTTACTACATGGTCATGTCATGCTCCAAATTACAATAACTTCTCTCCCAGCCTATAGTTTATTATATTTCAAATCTATGATTTTAAAGCAAAGCCTGTAATCTAAGCATTGTTGAGATTCCTAGGGAAATTCCAAGCAAAATTATTGAAATTATCCATTTTAAATATTACCCAAGAATTACATGTCTCTAATCTTTTTATGCCATTCACTGTAACTCCTTCTACTGATATAATTTAAAACTTACAGAAAAGTTACAAGATTAGTACAAGGAGTTCCAAATGCCATTAGCCATATTCACCAATGCTTATAATTTCCATTTTTGTCATTCTTTCTCTATATATATTTCTTCAATCTTTTCTCTTTCTAAAATAATGTGTGTTCATTGGAAAAATAAAATGATTTATATAGGAGCAATTATCTTAAAAAGTATAATTTCCCTTTTATTTATACTTTTATTTATAAAAGTATAAATATTAACAATTTCTTGAATACTCTTCATCAAGTTTTTGAGAGAAACAAGTGAAATTATCTATGTTAGAATTCTTTGCAAATTTTAAAATGCATAAAGAAATATGAATTGCTTCAAAAACAAAGCAAAACACTAGCTAATTCTATTTTTCTCTTGCAGTTGAACTGACAATGACCTTGTAGTCTCCTTGTATGCAGAGCAACTTCTTTGGAAGACAAGGTAGAGGCTTGGGGTGTTTTGCTGCTGGATTGACTGAGCATTGGACCCAGAAAGAGCTAAGTGGAAAGTTGCAGCAAAAAGAAGTGATGACCACATTTCTGTGATATGTTTCATAGGACATTCAGGGAAAAGCAGAAGTGCCAGTGTCTTAACAGAGCTACACAAAAGAAATGAATCAACATTGCTAAGAGTGTTCTGTATTTTTCCTGGCCCTCCATTTACAAGCCATTGGTCTCCCATAAATGATCACATTTACTTGGAATCACAACACTGAGAGCTTGGCTGAGCCAATTCTAATCAGAGGCAGTTAATAGACAGGATCCCTTGCAGTACTCTTGCATACCTTTCTGAAGTATGGCAGAAAGTGAAGAAGAACTAAAGAGCCTCTTGATGAAAGTCAAAGAGGAAAGTGAAAAAGTTGGCTTTAAACTCAACATTCAGAAAACTAAGATCATGGCATCCAGTCCCATCACTTCATGGGAAATAGATGGGAAAACAGTGGAAACAGTGGCTGACTTTATTTTTCTGGGCTCCAAAATCACTGCAGATGGTGACTGCAGCCATGAAATTAAAAGACACTTACTCCTTGGAAGGAAAGTTATGACCAACCTAGACAGCATATTAAAAAGCAGAGACATTACTTTGTCAATAAAGGTCTGTCTAGTCAAGGCTATGGTTTTTCCAGTGGTCATGTATGGATATGAGAGTTGGACTATAAAGAAAGGTGAGAGCTGAAGAATTAATGCTTTTGAACTGTGGTGTTGGAGAAGACTCTTGAGAGTGCCTTGGAATGCAAGGAGATCCGACTAGTCCATCCTAAAGGAGATCAGTCCTGGGTGTTCATTGGAAGGACTGATGTTGAAGCTGAAACTCCAATACCTTGACCACTTGATGCGAAGAGCTGACTCATTTGAAAAGCCCCTCATGCTGGGAAAGATTGAGGGCAGGAGAAGGGGACGACAGAGGATGAGATGGTTGGATGGCATCACTGACTTGATGGACATGAGTTTGGGTGGACTCCGGGAGTTGGTGAAGGACAGAGAGGCCTGGCATGCTGCAGTTCATGGGGTCGCAAAGAGTCAGACAGGACTGAGCAACTGAACTGAACTGAACTTGCAGTACCCTGCTGACAATGGATGGAGAGAAGTGAAAAATAACAGTGAATGAAAAGGAGCGACACTAACAAAGAACATGTTAAAACAACAGTCACCACAAGAAGTGCCCCACTTCCATGTTTGCAGTGTGCTCATCCTCCTGTGGGCACCCTAGCCTGCAGTTTCTCACAATGAACCCTTCTAGCCTCAAGGAAGCTCACAGATACCCAGCGGGTTTGTAGACTGTAGTCAAGATCGTAAACACAAACAAGACCCTTAACTGCTCCCGGAAAGTGGCTTGAGACAGCTCTTCTGGAGGAGCAATGTCTTCCAAAGCTGCGGGGAAGCCTTGTTCTCAGAAGGAATGTGAGCATTTATGAGTAAATGTGTGCACACCTGCGTGCTAGGATGTTAGCAGGTATAGAACTTGGTTCGTGTCATAACTGTCATGGAAATTACCCACACAACCTCACTAGTGGCTTGAGGGGTGAAAGGAAGTGGGTGGGCAACATTCTAGGCCAGATCAACATGTGGTACATACAAGGAAAGATTTTTCTGGATGTAACTAGACTCAAACAGAACTTCTGCTCAAGTTCATCTCAGTCCTTGGTTGAGTATATTAAAGAGACTGTTGATTTTGGCAGCATCTCTGGGTCAGCCATACCCGTGGGGTCAGTGTGGGGCCTGGGACATGCCTATAACTCATCTCTGTGGCTATAACCAAAGTATCATATTATGCCCATTGGATCTTAGTTGGATTTGAAAATGGCTTCCAGAAGAGTGCATACAAACAGTTGCTTCATCATTTCTAATACTTTGTTGTGACATTGTCTCAGTGAGATATCTGGATGGTTTCTAACCACAGCACAACCTGGCCCACTGACTAAGACACATTTCTTAATCTTATTTTTTTGTTTGTCCTTTTTATAAAAGTAATCTTATGATTATTGTTGTTTTGTTATCTATTATTGTTACCTGTCTCACTTTCTTTGAGATACTTTTTAAAAATTGTTTTTCTCCTTGCATCCTTGTTTTCCTGCACTAGTATAGGAAGTATATACTCAGTTGCTATTCTTTCAGTGACTACTCAGAAATATTAAAATGCATAATTAAACTATAAAAATCTAGGGACATCCCTGGTGATCCAGTGGCTAATTCTCCAAGTTCCAAATAAAGGGGGCCTGGGTTCAATCTCTGGTCAGTGACCTAGATCCTGCTACTAAAGATCCTGCATGCTGCAAGTAACAGTCAGCACAGCCAAATAAATAAATAGACAGATTTTTAAAAATCTATATTTGTCAATATTTGAACAATATAAGAAACTTGGTATGTTTTCATTATAATAACTCCTCTCCCCTGCTTTACATCAAATTGTCACTGTATATTTAAATGCCATCTTGAATTATTAATTCCACAATTTAGACCTTGTTTTAGTCAATAAATTATTTGTATTTATCCATATTTTTCAGAGAAGGCAATGGCACCCCACTCCAGTACTCTTGCCTGGAAAATCCCATGGACGACAGAGCCTAGTAGGCTGCAGTCCATGGGGTCGCGAAGAGTCAGACACAACTGAGTGACTTGACTTTCACTTTTCACCTTCATGCATTGGAGAAGGAAATGGCAACCCACTCCAGTGTTCGTGCCTGGAGAATCCCGGGGATGGCGGAGCCTGGTGGGCTGCCATCTATGGGGTCGCACAGAGTTGGACATGACTGAAGCGACTTAGCAGCAGCAGCAGCAGCATCCATATTTTTAACATTTTTCTTGCTTTCTTTACAGCATTCCTTATTGCATCTCCTACCTCTTTTTCTGTTCTTAGTATACTGATAGTTTTTAATCATAAATATATGCTGAAATTTGTTAAATGCTTTTTCCATGTTAATTTATATGACCTTATGGTTTTTCTCTTTTTCAATGTTAACATGATGAATTACATTGATTTTTAAGTATTGAACCAACCTTACATTCCTGGAATAAGCCTCACTTGGCTGTGGTAGCTTATTTTCTTCATAAATTGCTAAATTCAATTTTCTAATATTATGTTCCTGAAGGACATTAGTCTATAGTGTTCTTTCTCTGTACTATCTTTGTCTACTTTTGGTATGAAGGTAAAGCTAGTAAATCCAGAAAAAAAAATGGATTAGAATAAAGTCTTTTTCTTTTATTTTCTGGAAGAAATTATAAATTTGGTGTTACTTCTTTAATGTTTGGAAGAAATCACCAGTGAAACCATCTGGTTTTGAAGATTTCTCTTTTGGGGGGAGGTTTTAACTATGAATTCAATCATCTATTTTATCTTGAGTAAGTTTTGGCAGTTTGTGATTTTTGAAGACTTGGCCCATTTCATCTAAATTACTTAGGCATCTAGTGTTCTTTGTTGTATTCTTTTAACATCTTTAGAATCTTAGTCATTTTAACTGTGAACATCTCTTTTTTTTACCTGCTCCACCTACAGTCAAAGCCAAAGTGGGAAGTTAGCCTATCATCTCCCTCTGCCAGGTTGGATTTTTTTTTCTAGTTATCACAAAAGGAGGTAGTCCTTTAGTGGCTTCTGACTGATAGAGGGTCATTCTCTCTGTTTTTTTTTTTTTTTTTTGCCTTTTCCCTGCACATGTGACTAGGGAGGCCTGGAGTGCTGCAGTCCATGGGGTCACAGAGGCAGAAACAACTGAGCAACTGAACAACAAAGAGACTACATACAACCGGTAAATACAACCGAAGAACACACAACCTCACTTACCCTGTGGGTTCACATTTTCTTTTCTTTTTTTTTCTGGTCTCTGAAGAATTCTTTGATTTTCTTTCCACTCAGCCATGCATTAAAAGAGGTTTTTGTTTTATTTGTTTGTGATATTTTATCCAGTATTTAAAGTTTATTGCTTTGAGAGGAGTTTCTCCAAAATTCTAAGTCACCATATTTCTAGGAATAATGATGAGGTAGCAATTTATGCACTGATTTGGACGAAAAAAAATTTTAAGTTTGAAAATGTTAAACATAATTGAGGAAAATTTAGACAGTGATGTGATGAAGAATGTGATTTTTCCATATGTATTGAAGTATTTAAAACTGCATGTCCTGTGATGAAGCAATTCCCTTTATCAATATCTATACTAGAATAATTCCTGTAGAATTGAACAAGGATGTTTATGACAATCTAGTTTGTAATAATGAAATTTGGAAAATACTGAAATGTTTACCATTAGTGGCAATGATTAAGTAAATTAAGGCATGTATTTGTTGTGGAATATTCCAAATACACTGACATGGACAGCGCTTAAGAGTTCTGGGGAGCATCAACTGTGCAAGTACGTGCTTAGCACAGACTGTGTGTTCATTAAATGTTAGCAATTGTTATTTTTTAAGATGTTCCCTGTCTTCTTCATCTTTCTGGTTGACAGAAATGGCATTGAGTTTATGTCACATGGCTCACTGAATCAACTCATCAATCAATCACTCTCCCTGTCTCAAAAAAAGAAAACTGTCAGAGAACTACGGAACACAAAATGTAAAAAAAAAATTTTATGCACCATTTCATTTGTTTTCTTCATTAACTAATCAGTTAGCAAAACCCTTTAATCTTTGACTTTGAGAGAAAAAAAAAATATATATATAATGATGTGTATATATTATATTTATATTATATACCAGATCAGATCAGATCAGTTGCTTAGTCGTGTCTGACTCTTTGCAACCTCATGAATCGCAGCACGCCAGGCCTCCCTGTCCATCACCAACTCCTGGAGTTCACTGAGACTCACCTCCATCAAGTCAGTGATGCCATCCAGCCATCTCATCCTCTGTCGTCCCCTTCTCCTCCTGCCCCCAATCTCTCCCAGCATCAGAGTCTTTTCCAATGAGTCAACTCTTCGCATGAGGTGGCCAAAGTACTGGAGTTTCAGCTTTAGCATCGTTCCTTCCAAAGAAATCCCAGGGCTGATCTATGTATTATATATATATATATAATGTCTTTACAAAAAAAAAAATACCAATTAAGTCAACTGTCTGCCTACATCTAGCACCTTTTTTTTTTTTCATTAAAGTGTTTCCCCTTTAAGTGGTTAAGCAATAAAATAGCCTCAAACCTGACCCTGGATTAATAGACCTTCCCTTATAAATGATAAGCAATTAAGGTTTTGAGTTGTTTTTTTTTTCCTTCCTACAGAACTTCTCTTTGAAACTCATTTAAGTGTATTTTTATCAATGTAAAGTTTATAAAGGATTTGGGGTGGGATGGAGGGAATGTGGGGCCTTAGTTCACACATGAGCACAAAGGTAAGATCCCCAAATTATAAGTCTTCAAGGGGGAAACAATTAAATCCTGGAATACCATGTTTCTTTACTCAGGTAGAATTCCAACAGATTGAAGTAGATGACCCAGTGTCATCTGCTGTATATCCTTGTACATCCATTCTAACTCAACTTGAATGACTAGAAAATCCAAAATACATCTTAGTAGAAATGTTTCCTGGTAGATTCAGTGTTAAGTATTACTTTAAGTAGAGTGTTCATATTGAGATTTCAGGTCCCACTAAAGACTATTTCACAGATCTACTATTTCATAGAAAAAAAGTTCAGTATATGCATGGTTCCTACAATTCCTTCCAAATTCTTAATTGGTAGTATCCATAATTGTGCATCCCAAATGAATACCACATTGTTCTTCATCCATTATCCCTGTCATATGGATTAGATGGAATAATCTTCTTTTAGAACAAGAGGGAAAGTAGCAACTGTAGCAAGCAAACACACACACACACACACACACACACACACACACACAATTGTGGGAGGAGAGGAGACTATGTTGTTAAAACTCCAGGAAGAACTTACTCACAATGATGTCTATCTCATGAACTTCCTGAAGGAGCTAAGTTTTCCATGGTCCTCCCCAGTCTTCAAGAACATTTCAAGTATGTAAAGTCTCTAATATTCTGCCAGTTTCAAAAGACAATTCACCAGAATCAATCAGCTCATTAAGAAAGCCTGGGCCAGGCCTGTGAGAGGTACAGGGAAGTATTTGGCATAATTTCTGCCATCATGTAAATCTTAAAAGGCCAGGACCAAAATATGCTCAAATGGCATGACTCAGATAATGAATAGCACAATTCCAGAAAAGAAGAAACAACAGACTGGTTCCGAATAGGAAAAGGAGTACGTCAAGGCTGTATATTGTCACCCTGCTTATTTAACTTATATGCAGAGTACATCATGAGAAATGCTGGACTGGAAGAAACACAAGCTGGAATCAAGATTGCCGGGAGAAATATCAATAACCTCAGATATGCAGATGACACCACCCTATGGCAGAAAGGAAAGAGGAACTAAAAAGCCTCTTGATGAAAGTGAAAGTGGAGAGTGAAAAAGTTGGCTTCAAGCTCAACATTCAGAAAACGAAGATCATGGCATCTGGTTCCATCACTTTATGGCAAATAGATGGGGAAACAGTGGAAAGAGTGTCAGACTTTATTTTTCTGGGCTCCAAAATTACTGCAGATGGTGATTGCAGCCATGAACTTAAAAGATGCTTACTCCTTGGAAGGAAAGTTATGACCAACCTAGATAGCATATTCAAAAGCAGAGACATTACTTTGCCAACAAAGGTCCATCTAGTCAAGGCTGTGGTTTTTTCAGTGGTCACGTATGGATGTGAGAGTTGGACTATGAAGAAAGCTGAGCGCCGAAGAATTGATGCTTTTGAACTGTGGTGTTGGAGAGGACTCTTGAGAGTCCCTTGGACTGCAAGGAGATCCAACCAGTCCATTCTAAAGGAGATCAATCCTGGGTGTTCTTTGGAAGGAATGATGCTAAAGCTGAAACTCCAGTACTTTGGCCACCTCATGTGAAGAGTTGACTCATTAGAAAAGACTCTGATGCTGGGAGGGATTGGGGGCAGGAGGAAAAGGGGGCGACAGAGGATGAGATGGCTGGATGGCATCACGGACTCTATGGACCTGAGTCTGAGTGAACTCCGGGAGTTGGTGATGGACAGGGAGGCCTGGCGTGCTTTGATTCATGGGGTCACAAAGAGTCGGACACGACTGAGTGACTGAACTGAACTGAACTGAAGCTGAAATTGTATGACAAGATTTTACTGAGAAAGTAGATCGTAAGCCAAGTCTTAAAAAGTAAAATAAAAAAGAAAGGATGTAGACACATGGTGTGGAGAAGAAGGAACAAGCCTGGTAGGGAAACATTTGTGACATTTTAAGTGGTTTCCTATGCTCCAGCCTTGCTTCCTTCCATCCATACTGCATATCACAGTCAGGCTGATTGTATCAGACAGTAAGTGTGATTCCCCAGTATCCAACCCTTCCATCTCCTATCAAGGGCATTTATCCCAGCTCAAGGGTAGTAAAACTGATTGAAACAAAATTCTAGTAAATAAAGTCCCCAAATATTCTCCTTATTCTTAAAATCAAAAGGCCAAGATTTCTCTCTAATTGGACAGAATAAGCGGGTATGTAGCATGTTAAGAAAACCAGAGGGAACTAGCCTTAGGATGGCATTGATACTGAATGATTGATAGAACCCGGATCTCTGACAACTTTGCTAAGCCACCTAGTCAAACAACTCTGAACCCCACATGCCTCTGGACTTCTGGTTACCTGAGCTTCTCTACTCTGTTCTGTTTCATTTCCTTTATTCTATTCTATTCTACTCTTTTGTTTGTTTTCTAAAATCTAGTCAAAACCTAATTGACTTTATAATCCACACATGGATCATGACCCAGAGTTTAAAAAACACTGTACCACAGCTTTCAAACGTCCAAAAACATAAAAGAATGACTATATAACTGTGAATAATTATATATTTAATTGTGTGAAATATTACAGAATATTGTATTAAGCAATCAATACATTAAGATTTTAAAGGGACGTTACTTTTCTATATTTCCAAGTACAATCTGACGCTCTGAGAAGCTGCATGCTGCAGACCCTGTGTGGATGTTCACTCCCTGAAACCCTGCTTTCCAGACTTCTCTTTCCCAGAAAGAGAGACCAGGACTCTTCCTCTGTAGGAAGCACAGGCCAGTGGAACAAAGTCCAAGCTCCTTCTCTGACTTGACTAGCCCTTCAGGACCACGCCCTTCCTCATGGTATTCTAGGGACACTGGAAAACCAGACAGTAGAATTCAGACTTAAAGTTGTAGAGAAGAAAAGGCTGCTGAAAGTCACATGCATGGAAGTTGCCTGTTGAAATCAACACATGGATAAATTATTCATTGGCTTTAGACCATGAAATCAGGACTTTTGATAAATTTAGTTTATCAGAGAAAAAGGAGTGACTGACTTGAAAAGACAAAACTAAAGGAACAGGGAACATTTAAAAATAAATAAATAAAGCATCTAGATGATGCCAGTAGTGACCCAGGATTGAGAGGTGAGGGCGAGAACACAGGAAACACCTCGGTGGAGACTGTCACCTGGCATTCTGGGGCACTAATGCCCTAAAATGATTGGTTACACTAATACAATAGGCAAGGCCATCCTGTGATGTTCCTCCAGTAGATGGAGGCCTTCCAAGCCAAGTCAGATTAGGAATGAGAGGTAGATCTCAGTACATTTAAGCTGAAGAAGAGGAATTCTCCTAGGGGAAAAAAGTGTCGCCAGCTTTTAGATGGCTTTTAGAGCTGGATCCAGTTAGCAGATATTAATTACAGACAGATTACTATTCAATATTAGGAAGACATCCTTAATTATTTTAGTTATATTCAATCAAATGTGTGACTACTGAAAGAACAGAGTCCTCTGTCATGGAAGGTATTCAATGCTGATGCTTACTTGGATTTATGTATCAGGAAAATGTTGAGTTGGAGGCTAACGGCAAGCAACCAGAGAACAGGCACTGCATCAGTGACCCACAGTTCAGCAGAGGCCCCAGTATGTGGCTGGTAACCAAACACCTCTGGTTAAATGAAGTATGCCCAAGCCTTTTTTTCAACTGTTTATTGATTCTATGAAGTCTTGGGAGAGGACAGGAGCTGGGGGGAAAGCACAGCATACTTTTAGACAATAAATAATTGATACAGTTCTTTAGATAATCCTTTCAAATATTTCAAGGCCACATTTCCATTGAGCACATACAATGGCCGGTTCCACAGCCCATGACTTAGTATATTACCTGCTGTAACAAACAAGCACTACCATTTCAATTACTTGATGTGATAAAAGTTTATTTTTGCAGATATAGAGGCAATGCAGGTGACCGTGGTAAATAAGCCATTCTCCTTTACCTGGGGTTCAAGACACAAGCTTCTTTTGTCTCACAGCTCTGCCTTCCTTTAAGGCCTTAGAGTCATTAGCATGGGAAAGGGCTCAAAAGGGCAGAAATGAAAAGATTTTATGAGCCAAGCTTAGACATGGCATATGTATTCTGCTCCCACTGCATGGAGAGTTTTCATTCACACCTAAATACAAGGGTGATGGAGCTCTAGTGCATCTGGGATAAAGGTGGGCAGAAAACAGTGTTGGTGGACAGCTAGTAGTCTCCTCTGCTATAACCATGGGCATGCACAGATCACACAGAATCCCCACAGAGTGCCACCTGTGATAACAACTACTTTAAAGGTTAAATTCTTAAAAATCCATGCCCAAATCAAGCATCTAATAATAAGCCAATAAACTTTGCAGTGATCCCACTAAAATATTCAGAAAACTGCCAAAGGCAGATCACAAGAGTTTATTTTCCAAGCAGGGTTGCTCATCTCTGTGTCAGCTGGCATTCTGAAGCCAATTACTACTCTTAATACTGTTTGCAAGTCTTCCTTTGAACGTTGAAAAGGATGGCACCTCAACCAGTACCTCAGATGATACTTTCTAGTTTTCAACTTCTCTTACTTAAAAGGTTCTTTAATACCTAGCCAATGGATCCCTCTTTCTGGCATCAAGCCAAACCATTTTGTTCATGTCTGTCAGCGGGCATGGGCTGCCATGCCAATAAAAAGAACAGCAAGATCAAACATGAGAAAGAATTAATGCCTTTGCATACCTGTCTCCTGGCTTTTCTGGTGTGGAGTGATGGACACATTCTTTATCTGTGACATCTGAGCTACAGCCAGGACAACAATATCTTCAGCATTCTTGGGAAGTCAGCTGAGCCACCTACCTCTCACCCAGCACCCCATCAACTCGGGCCTAATAAAGCATTATTTTCTCTACACTAATGATCAGTTACACTTTTATTACTAATTTATCAACCACCTCTCCTTTATTAAGATGAGCTTTTGGCTTTGCTCTTTGTTTTGAAGTCTTTCTTCCATTTGATCTTCTGGGCCAGTATTTTTTATTCTTAACAACAATGCCCTTCTTTCATGGAGCTACTGAATTTTTATATAAAAAACTTTGATTTATCATTCCAAAACGTCTGGTTTTGTATTTTTTTTTTCTGTCCAAATCGTGATTGATTTGCCTCCTTCAGCTGCCTATTCTCAGAGTTCAGTTTATTGCCCCCTCTCTGGTGTCCCTTATAGATTTTCTTTATTTTTTAAAACAAATCTTATTGGAGTACTTTGAGCTTCCCTGGGGGCTCAGCCATAAAGAGTCCATCTGCAATGCAGGACACGAGGGTTCCATCTCTGAGTCAGGAAGTTCTCCTGAAAAAGGAAATGGCAACCCACTCTGGTATTCTTGCCTGGGAAATCCCAGAGACAAAGGAGCCTGGTGGGCTACACTCTATGAGGTTCCAAAAGAGTCAGAAACGACTTAGCAACTAAGCAACAACATAGATGATTTACAATATTGTGTTAGTTTTTGCTGTACAGCAAACCGAATCATCTGTACATACATATATATCCCTTATCTCTTCGATTTCCTTTCCATTTAGGTCACCACAAAGCACTGAGTAGCCTTCCCTGTACTCATAGCAGGTTCTCATCAGTTATCTATTTCATACAAAGCAGTGTATATATGTCTATCCCAATCTCCCAAGTCATCTCACCTCCCTTTTCCCCACTTGATGTCCAGACATTTGTTCTCTACATTTGTGTCTCTATTTCTGCTTGGCACAGAGGTTCATTTGTACCATTTTTCTAATTCCACATATATGCATTAATATACAATATTTGTTTTTCTCTTCTAACCTACTTCATTCTGTATGACAGTCTCTGGACTCAAGTCAGATTAATGGGAAACCTTGAGCAGTTGTGACCTCAGGCAGGTGCAGATTCCCGCTGGTGAGGTGGCCAGCTTGTGTGAGGCACCAGAAAAAAAAAAAAAAAAAAGCCTCTATTCCTCAGAGTATGTTCAGCAGAGAGAGAGCTGCCTTTACCCAGCCTCATGGGAAGACAAGAAGGCATTACATGAGGCATCTCTTCCCGCAGTTCCAGAAGCCCAGAGGTCCTCATAGGATTACATGCAAGGGAGGCACAGCTCAGACCTCTGGGGGCCATGGAATTCTACACCCTCACTCAGACATCCAGGATCCTACCCAGGCTGCAAAGTCCTGTACTTGCTCAGCCTCCTCTAACCCCTGGCAGAGCCCGAGGATCACAGCTTTCCTGTCTTGCTCACTTGCAAGTCCAGAAGCTGTGCACCTGAGACAGCCATTAGGTGATCTTGAGTAGACAGGAGGGCATCAGAAGTGCTCACTCGTGGTCAGCTTCCCAGAACCTCCTCCATTAGACGCTATGTTCAGAATCTTAAAATTCTTTCTGATAAGGTATTCTTGTTCTCTTATCTCATTTAAGAGTGGCGTTTGGCTGCAATTCAAATCTTTTAGCCAGGACTCTTGAGAACCAAGAGATAATTTTTCAGGATTGAGGAATGGAGGACAAAAGACCTTTTCTTCTTACAACTTGATTTTGTTTCAGGAATCTATAGGGCTTTCAGCTAGTCAGTAGTGTTTCTCTGCCTCCACATTTCTGTCTCATGGAGGTGGTCTGAGAACACCAGCTGGCCAGGGCGAGTTAAGGGGAAATAGTTACAAGAAAGCCAATCATTATTGAGAACAGGAATCCTACAGGGATTGATAGTAATAACACTCCCTCACACTATTGTGCATTACCGTATGCCTGACCTTCTTTGAAGGAAGTATTTTCTACGAGGAATGCTATCAAATTATCACAAAAATCCCTAATCCCTAATCCACTTTGTTGATACAATAGCAAGGCTAAGAAACATTTCCAAGAAAGATAATGTGAAATTCTCAACATCCTAAAATAAGTAGTAGGAGTTGCCCCTGCTCTTAATTTTTGTTACCAAGTATCTTCATTTGGACTATAAAGAAAGCTGAACCCCAAAGAATTGATGCTTTTGAACTATGGTGTTGGAGAAGACTCTTGGGAGTCACTTGGACTGCAAGGAGATCCAGCCAGTCAATCCTAAATGAAATCAGTCCTGAATATTCATTGGAAGGACTGATGCTGAAGCTGAAACTCCAATACTTTGGCTACCTCATGTGAAGAGCTGACTCATTGGAAAAGACTCTGATGCTGGGAGGGATTGGGGGCAGGAGGAGAAGGGGACATCAGAGGATGAGATGGCTGGATGACATCACTGACTCAATGGACATGAGTTTAAGTAAACTCTGGGAGTTGGTGATGCACAGGGAGGCCTGGTGTGCTGCAGTCTATGGGGTCACAAAGAGTCGGACATGACTGAGCGACTGAGCTGAACTGAATCTTCACTCAAGGCTTCCCAGGTAGTTCAGTGCTAAAGAATCCACCTGCCAATGTAGGCAAGGCAGGTTCGATCCCTGGGTTAAGAAGATCCCCTGGAGAAGGAAATGACAACCCACTCCAGTATTCTTGCCTGGGGAGTCCCATGGACCGAGGAGCCTGGTGGGCTACAGTCCACAGGGTCACAAAAAGTCAAATACAACTTAGCGACTAAACAGCAGCAGCAACAGCACACATCATCAGCAATCTTATTACCATTTCTTAATATGAAATATTAATTTCAAAAAAGAGGGACATGATCTCATAACTTCCAAAGTGGATATACACAAATTTTATGAAAAAATGTGAATATCCTACCACCAAGTGACATCACATCACAGGGAAGCTTTGCTTTCAGAAATCAATTGTTGCAGGGTATAGGGTGCTAAAAGTGTTTCCCTCCAGAAGAGAGGAACAGAAGTCGGAACTAGGTTCAAAGCTAGAGCCCAGTCCAGGTGGCCTGCTCATGTCCCTTCTGATTTCAAAGGGATTCCACCCATCAGGTGCCAGCTACCTCCTCCAACTCTGAACATGATAATGATCAAAGAAGCTACATGCTGTGATGGTGACAAATCACACAAACCCCGAGGGAGAGTAAAACACAAAAACTCTGATCATTCAGTCTTTTAGCAGAGCGTCCTATGCTTATCTTCTAAAGCCAGGCTGCTGATTCTGATTTCTAGTTCCACATTTTACTAACTTAATAATCTGGAGCAATTTATCTAAGTCTCCAACCCTCAATTTGCTCAGCAAAATGGGGATAGTAACAGCTGAAAGAGTCATGAAGGATTAAACAAGATGACACATGTAACTACTCAGAATAAATGAAGCTCATTAAATGCCAGATCTTATTAGTAAGCAATTACTATGTTCCAGGCATGTGTTAGTGCTGAGAATAAATGTTACCAGAGGTGGCCACATCAATCCCACCATCCCCATGCTTTTCTGCAGCTTGGCTTTGCCATTTCTGCCATCACAAAAATACTGCTCCCCTTGAATCAGGGCACTCTTGTGTCTTGCTTTAGCTCAAGTGTCACTGTATGACTTCCAGGCAAGGCCTTAAGAGACCTTGAACTTTCCATTTGTGCCCTCCTGGAAGCCAGCTATCATGTGACAAGGCTCCAGCTAGACTACTGAATGCTGACAGGCAGCTGGACAGAGAGAAGCCAAGGGAGGAGAATGAGATGCCCAGTTAACAGCAAAGGCCAAGGCCCTAGACATGGTGAGGCTGTGGAGTGGGGTGATTGTGGGGATATTCCAGCTCCAGCTGAGCCACCAAAGATGAGCCATATCCACCACCCTCATCCAAATTCCTAACCTTAAAATAGTGACCAGATTGCCATTTTAGGCCATTAAGTCCTGGAGTGGTTCGTGAAGCAGCATTAGATAATTGAATCATAAGACACAACCAAATCCATAGTGCAAACTATCAGAGACCCAGAAACCACTCCCAGATTGCGTAGAAAATGCTCTGATAGAGGTGTTAGGTCTATACAACCTACTATGGGCACACAGCCAGGCCACAGTTCATTCAACCAGGCCAGAGTCAAAAAAGAAAAGCCTTGGGAGGTGGGAGAGGACCATCAAAGCTGCCTGAGTGGGCATGGCCATGGAGAAAATTTAAGGTCGTTCATCCTTTTCACAGAGAAGGCGATGGCACCCCACTCCAGTACTCTTGCCTGGAAAATCCCATGGTTGGAGGAGCCTGGTAGGCTGCAGTCCATGGGGTCGCTAAGAGTCGGAGACAACTGAGTGACTTCACTTTCACTTTTCACTTTCCTGCATTGGAGAAGGAAATGGCAACCCACTTCAGTGTTCTTACCTGGAGAATCCCAGGGATGGGGGAGCCTGGTGGGCTGCCGTCTATGGGGTCACACAGAGTCAGACACGACTGAAGCGACTTAGCAGCAGCAGCATCCTTTTCAAGAAGGTATTTCACATCCCAGCAGGAGGAGCTGGCATGTCTAGATGCCTCAGAGGGAACGCATGTTCCTAGGCTGTTAAATCCTATAATGAGGCTTTCCTAATGAAAGGGACAGGTATAAGGTTCAGGGAAAGTTTCCATTGTCTCCTCCTTTGTATGTACTTTGTGCCTTCTGAACAGAAGATTGCAAGTTCCTTGAGAGCAGGTGTTCCCTTTACTTTCTTACTTTCTACCTCCAGATCCCAAGATTGTATTTCAAGATTTTCCTTCCAGATTCCCTGAAGTGGCACCAGCTGCTCCCACACTTGACAGTGGAGACAAAGAACTGGCAAACTTCGAGAGTCGATGGACTCAATTTCGTTTGTCGGGTAAGTCTGACCAATTCGACACCCTGTTCAGCTGGTTTACTTGTTTCATGTGCCCTTTTGTGGCAAAATCAGCAGGCTCAGTTTTGGAGGGTAAATCGCACCAGTGTGCACATCGGGAGCATTTTTTCCCCCTCAGTCTGAGTTCTTCCTCTATGGGACAAGTCAATTTGGTTGGGTACCCATTTGTAGATGAGAGATGTTGTTGGACTGTACCCTGAACTGGTTCATTGGGAACTAGTTCTCGTGGAGCAAGACCACCCTAGTTGGAATTAGCTCATTTGTAGGGTAAATTTACTTGAGTTTCTCTTACCTTGGTAGAGTAACAAGCAAATTTGGCCTTGGAATACAGAATGAAGCAGGGCAAAGGCTAATAGAGTTTTGCCAAGAGAACTCACTGGTCATAGCAAACCCCCTCTTTCAACAACATGAGAGAAGACTCTCCACATGGACATCACCAGATGGTCAACACCGAAATCAGATTGATTATATTCTTTGCAGCCAAAGATGGAGAAGCTCTATACAGTCAGCAAAAACAAGACCAGGAGCTGACTGTGGCTCAGATCATGAACTCCTTATTGTCAAATTCAGACTTAAATTGAAGAAAGTAGGGAAAACCACTAGACCATTCAGGTATGAGCTAAATCAAATTCCTTACAATTATACAGTCAAAGTGACAAATAGATTCAAGGAATTAAATCTGATAGACAGAGTGCCTGAAGAACTATGGAAGGAGGTTCATGACACTACAGGAAGCAGGGATCAAGACCATCCCCAAGAAAAAGAAATGCAAAAAAGCAAAATGGCTGTTGAGGAGGCCTTACAAATAGCTGTGAAAAGAAGAGAAGCAAAAAGCAAAGGAGAAAAGGAAAGATATAAGCATCTGAATGCAGAGTTCCATGGAATAGCAGGGAGAGTTAAGAAAGCCTTCCTCAGTGATCAATGCAAAGAAATAGAGGAAAACAACAGAATGGGAAAGACTAGAGATCTCTTCAAGAAAATTAGAGATACCAAGGGAATATTTCATGCAAAGATGGGCTCGATAAAAAACAGAAATGGTATGGACCTGACAGAAGCAGAAGATATTAAGAAGAGGCAGCAAGAATACACAGAAGAACTGTACAAAAAAGATCTTCATGACCCAGATAATCACGATGGTGTGATCACTCACCTAGGGCCAAACATCCTGGAATGTGAAGTCAAGTGGGCCTTAGGAAGCATCACTACGAACAAAGCTAGTGGAATCCTGAAAGATGATGCAATTAAATTGCTGCACTCAATATGCCATCAAATTTGGAAAACCCAGCAGTGACCACAGGACTGGAAAAGGTCAGTTTTCATTCCAATCCCTAAGAAAGGCAAAGCCAAAGAATGTGCAAACGATCGCACAATTGCACTCGTCTCACAAGCTAGCAAAGTAATGCTCAAAATTCTCCAAGCCAGGCTTCAGCAATATGTGAACCATGAACTTCCTGATGTTCAAGCTGGTTTTAGAAAAGGCAGAGGAACCAGAGATCAAATTGCCAACATCCGCTGGATCATCGAAAAATCAAGAGAGTTCCAGAAAAACATCTATTTCTGTTTTATTGACTATGCCAAAGCCTTTGACTGTGTGGCTCACAATAAACTGTGGAAAATTCTGAAAGAGATGGGAATACCAGACCACCTGACCTGCTTCTTGAGAAACCTATATGCAGGTCAGGAAGCAACAGTTAGAACTGGACATGGAACAACAGACTGGTTCCAAATAGGAAAAGGAGTACGTCAAGGCTGTATATTGTCACCCTGTTCATTTAACTTATATGCAGAGTACATCATGAGAAACACTGGGCTGGAAGAAGCACAAGCTGAAATCAAGATTGCCAGGAGAAATATTAATAACCTCAGATATGCAGATGACACCACCCTTATGGCAGAAAGTGAAGAAGAACTAAAAAGCCTCTTGATGAAAGTGAAAGTGGAGAGTGAAAAAGTTGGCTTAAAGTTCAACATTCAGAAAACTAAGATCATGGCATCTGGTCCCATCACTTCATGGGAAATAGATGGGGAAACAGTGGAAATAGATGGGGAAACGGTGGAAATAGTGGCTGACTTTATTTTTCTGGGCTCTAAAATCACTGCAGATGGTGATTGTAGCCATGAACTTAAAAGACGCTTACTCCTTGGAAGGAAAGTTATGACCAACCTAGATAGCATATTCAAAAGCAGAGACATTACTTTGCCAACAAAGGTCCGTCTAGTCAAGGCTATGGTTTTTCCAGTGGTCATGTATGGATGTGAGAGTTGGACTGTGAAGAAAGCTGAGTGCTGAAGAATTGATGCTTTTGAACAGCGGTGTTGGAGAAGACTCTTCAGAGTCCCTTGGACTGCAAGGAGATCCAACCAGTTCATCCTAAAGATCAGTCCTGGGTGTTCATTGGAAGGATTGATGCTGATGCTGAACTCCAATACTTTGGCCACCTCATGCGAAGAGTTGACTCATTGGAAAAGACTCTGATGCTGGGAGAGATTGGGGGCAGGAGGAGAAGGGGACGACAGAGGATGAGATGGCTGGATGGCATCACCGACTCAATGGACATGAGTTTGGGTAAATTCCAAGAGTTGGTGATGGACAGGGAGGCCTGGCGTGCTTCAATTCATGGGATCACAAAAGTCAGACACAACTGAGTGACTGAACTGAACTGAACTGAGGGTAAATTTATTTACCTGATTGAGAATGGGTCCAATTGTAACTGGTTCATTTGGTAGCTAGTTCTTGTGTGGGAGGATAGCCTAGTTGGAATTAGTTCATTTGTTTAATAGGGTAAGTGTATTTACCCTATCAGGGAATTGGATCGTCTGTATGCATCAATGCTGGAACCTGTTTATGTCATTTTTATTGAAAAATTTCTGCATCTTTTTTGTTTCGGTGTTATAAAGCTTGTAAGAATGGGAAATATTTCATCTATCCCCAAGGAAAGATCTTTGGGGTGCATATTAGATATGCTAAGATCAGAAGAGCAACGATACCTGAATGGCTCACAATTAAACAATCTGGCAGTAGAAGCAGTTTACAAAGGAGAGGAACACTCTGATGATAATGAACATGCATGGCAGGAGGGGGAAAGTGAAGCAGGGGGCCTCCCTTGGACCTGAGGAGTCCAAGTCTAATTTCCCCTATAGGAGCCCCGGAGACTGAAATGGCAATCCACTTCAGTATTCTTGCCTGCAGGATTTCATGGACAGAGGAGCCTGGTGGGCTACAGTCCATGGGATCTCAAAGAGTTGGACACAATTGAGTGACTAATACTTACACCTCCAGATCCCACACTGCCAATTGCACATCCCAGCACACTGCTTTGCTCTGGTAAAAGCTCAGTTAATATGGAGTGACGGTGCATTCATGAATTCTCATCCTTGGAAGGAAACTTTCTCTGATTTAAACTCCCTCCCAAACTCCTTCAAAGCTAGCCAGTCCCAGACATGGCTACTGCTGACTGGTCAGTGGATAAATACTATACTTCTCCAATCTCACCCACAAGAGAATATAGTGAAAAGCCAGCCCCCAGAGCTTGTCCAGACCCCTAGGCTGCATGGGTCTGAAGACCTCACCTCTGTCATGATTCCTTGCGCTCCTCTATAGGAATTATCCGAGTGCTTGCTAGATACCTGCCCCTTTGCACTGTGAAGTCAAAGTGCCAGAAACATTATTAATACCTTGCTCCTTCCCAGATTATCAAGGCTTAGTGTCGTGCCTGCCACAGAGCACATGCATTGTGTGAATCAATGAATGAATAAATTTTAATTATAACAAAGCCTCAAAGGCCGAGCACTTATTCATTTTTTAAAAATCTAGATAAATATATACAGTCAAAGAAATAGCCCAGTTCATGTTAGAAAAAGATTCAAACACCAGTATTCATATGTATAGTATATTCTATTTAATGCCTACAATAATAATGTAAATTAAATATGCACATAGTACAGATCCAGGTACTTATATGTGGTGTTTATCTCATTTTGTACACTTCTTTAAAGTTGTGGCAGAGAGAGACTCAGTAACTTGCCCAGGGTCAAACAGCTGGTAGGGAGCTGAACTTGGGTTCACACACAGGCAATTAGAATCCAGAGCTATTTCCCTTTATATAGCACATCAATGTTTCTCTTAATAAGATTTTAGTTAAGGTAAATAAATAAATAAGAACTTCAAGAGCAACAGAAGGCTCAGGCGTTGAGCCGTGGTCACTTGTCCCTGTGAGGGTTCTTATCCAGTTCTAATAAGGTCTGTGATGAAGACCAGCTGCATGCCCTCTAACATCAGGGTGCCTATGAGTGGTTAGGAGTCCAGGTAAGACAACATCCATCGAGTGTTCAGGTTGTACAGAGGGGATCCTTTGGTTGGAGCTGTGTGAGGATCACGGCAATGGGCCAGGACCTCCATCCAGCAAAATGCCCTTCTCTCAAAAGGATGGAGCTTGGCGGAAGGGTCAAGCCCCAGCCTCCCTCCTGAGAGGAGGCCCTGATTCTAGGTCTGGCTCAATCATCAGCCCAGCACCGGGAACCTTTAGGGTCATTTCTACCCATTTCACCATCCAGCAATGAAAAGCTACAGATTTCTTTTGGTTCACATAAAAACCTAACAGTTCCAGGAAAAGCCAATCTAACAGCACATGGCAACTCCTCAGCCTACTTCCCAGGGATGACCAAGTGCTTGTGGCAGAAGCTTGTCATTTTCAAAAACAATTAGATGAGGTCAAGCCTCCAGCGGATCTGGGGCTATATTGACAACAGTGTAACTGTGAGAACCACAAACACAACTTGCCTCCAGACCAGAACTCTTACAGATTTTATTTTAAATAAACAGCGAAAGAGCCAGAGTTCTCACACTACATTCAGTGTGAATTTTCTCTTAACGTCATTCTGGCAGATACCTCTTTAGTGTCACAGCACAGAAATAGCAGAAAGAAGAAATTGCCATCACAAAGCTTTCTGTTCAGATACACAGATGTCGAAACATTTTGATAAGGGCTGTTCTCCAAAGTCTCAGCTTGATTCTTTAGTCCCTTGCCCACATTAGTGAAGCACATGATCAAACTCAAGAGGTCCCACTCACCATCTCACTCCACTGAGTGCAAGGTTTAAAAATAAATATCTGCCCCGGATTTCCAGTCTCCACCAGAGAGCAGAGGAAACACAGACTGACAAGAGGAGAAGCAAGGGGATTCTCACTTTCCACTTATTATCTCCTCCCGGCCTTCCAGCCTCAAGTCTCTTCTGCTTGGTGTCCACCTGGCTCCAACTCCCTTGAAAGTCACAAGAGTTTAAAACATAGTGATACCCTTGTGTGTTCAGGGTGGATACGTAACAAAAAAGAGACAGAGATCACAAAAGCCCTCACTGAGAGCTGCCTGATTTCACTGTATGTAAACAAATTTTCTGATAGGCAATGTTAATACATTTGAAATATCTGTCCTTCTGTTCCAGGCTCCCTCCTGGCATAGCCAGCCCCTCTAGTACTGCGCTCTGAAAGCAGACAGATCTCTTGGAAAACAGTGTCTCCCTTAATGTTATCTGCATGATGAGGGCAGGTGGGTGAACTTCTCTTTGCCTTTATCCCCTCTTCTGTAAAGAGAGGATATTGAATGGTAAGCGTCGTAGAGTTGTTGTAGGAGATTAAATGCTTAATGAATGCAAGTGAAATTAGCATGGGAAGCACCTAAGAAACTCCAGTGCTAACTGTGAACAATATTCTTTTTATTGACCACTCTTATCTCACCATTCTAATCAGAAAGGATCTATCAACTGGAACTTCCACCAGGACAGAAGTTCATTGACACTGATATGTACATCAGTGATGTATCTTCATCTTTGACCTTACATGTCTAATTGGAAAATGAAAGGCCATTTCCCCAGGTTTTATTTATTTAATAAACATTTATGGGAAATATGCTATGAACTGGGTACTCTTAATGTATTTCTCGTACTTGAGGGGTGCTCAGGAAATATTGATGAATGAATGAATGAGTGAATGACCCTCCCACAGATGCTTCTCTTGGATGCAACTGCAGAGGCCACTGAGAAAGAGAGACCTGTCTGTCCTTTCAACCCAGCTCATTCCAAATCAGAAGGCCTCCTACTCTCACCTAGGGCTGCAGAGCCCCTGGCTTAGCCTTTCTCCTGTTTCCTTGCTTGGCTTCCAACCAAGAAATTTACAAAGAAGCAGTCATTAGAACACATCCTCTTTGTATGACTATAGTCAGGAGTTATAAAGGATGCTCAAAAAGAAGGTATCTCACATGTGTGTGGGAAGTACCCTCTCCCTTTAATCCAGTCAAGGATTTATTCTTCCCCGTATAACAGGACCGTGTTCAGCACATGGCATCTGTGCCTCCATAGGCTCTGGGCATAGTCTAGCTGTATTTTCATGGAATGGAAACTGGTTGATTTTTGGCCACCAATATCCACCTTCTCTTGTTCAGGTGATCTGACACCTTCTCCCTTCTCTGGAAGTGTGACTTGGGTGGGACCCTACCCCACCCTTAGTTTCCAAAATGCAACAAGTGTCAGCCTGAACTGCAGGGATGGGTGAAGAGGCAGCACCTGGCTCAAGTTGGTCCAATCAGAATGAATCGCAGGACTAGAGCAGGTGACTCCAAAAGGAAAACAGTCTCTTCTTTTACACTGAATATGGACTGGGGAGAGTGACCTTGAGGTTATAGTGGTCACAAGATGGCACCCAAAAATGAAGCAAATACAGGGAAAGACCGACCTCAATCCCAGGAAATATTGTCCTGATGATTTCTCCTGAGCTCCTGAATCACGTTTGAAGCCAGATTTCCTCTGGATTTTTCAGCTCCTTGAGTAAATAAATTGCTTTGTCTCTTCTTAAGCCTATTAAGGTTCTTTTTTCTATTCATAACCAAGAGAGTCCTAGATTACCCACAGATCTTGTCACAGTGCCTAAAGTTTCATGTTGCTTGTTCCCTTGCATTAATGCAGGAAATAGAGCTGTAAAATGGCAAATGGGCTATCAACCATCAGCCCAAGAGTGCTTTGTCATTTGATAACTATCATTTTCATTTACTTGGTAATACTCACAATTCAATTTTAAGCCTCCAGGGATAGAACACAAAATCATATTGAACAACAGCAGAAAAGTCCACCATGAAGTTTCATCATCTACAGCTCTCCTTTTATGTGATGTCCCTTGGAGTTCTATGAAGAACAGTAACTCAGACCCTAGAAGGTAATGAAACTTCTTGAATGTGTGAGGCTTGAAGGAGCTGTGAATGGATAGGATGGTAGAGACAAAGCTAAAGGGGAATTTATTTCTTTAGTTTGACAAGTCTTTTGTTTCCAGCAACTTCAGAGACACCAAATATCATATAAAAAGAACCAAGAATTCTCTTCCTTAAATTCCATTACTTTTACTGGTTCATTTATGAGCCACTTTTTCAATGTCTTTATCCAAAGTTGGCCAGTCAACTTTGGATATGTTTATAACCTCAACCTCAACTTTATAACCTCATGAGCTTGAGACTCTGATTTATTCCACCAATGCTATTTATTGAACATGCATTAAATCAGATGCTTTACTAGTTACTAGGTGCTGGAAATTTAAAGATGAATGAGCACATTTCCTTCACCCAAGGAACTTGGAGTCCATGATCAAAGCAGACAATGCTCCCCAAGACTATAATACAATGGGATTAATGCCATTACAGAGCTAAGTATGTGACCATGACTAGGGTGCCTGCCCCAGGCTAAGAAATGGAGGAAAAGACTCAGGACAAAAAAGTGACTTTTGAGCAGGCATAAGCCCACTAATGAGGCAGAGTGCAGCCATTTCAAGAAGAAAGAGTAACATTGGCAAAGGAACCATGGTATGAAAAACTCTCAGGCATTTAGTGAACTGGATTTGATAAGTGAGTTTAGGTACAAGAATGGGAAACCATGCAAGAAGAAGCAGACACTGTGCTTAATGGGCTCCTTCTGACAAGCCAAGGACACCATTTGTCTGGGAGCCTTTGTGTGTGTGCTCTTTAGTTGCTCAGTCGTGTCTGACTCTTTGTGACCCCAGTCTCTTCTTGTCTGCGGGGATTCTCCAGGCAAGAATACTGCACTGGGTTGCCATGCCCTCCTCTAGGGAATCTTCCCAACCCAGGGATCGAACCCAGGTTTCCTTCATTGCAGGTGGATTCTTTACTGTCGGGGAAGCCTTTAGTGGCTCCCCATTTGCTACAAAATAAAATCTAGAACTCTGAACTTCTTGAATCCAGATCAAGTAGGCATGTTTTTGCTTTTTTGCATTCTAGTAGCAAAAAAATAATAATAATAATAAACCCAACATATACGATGAAGGCAGAGTCTGGAGACACTCCTTGACTTGGCATTTTTGTTCAAATTAGCTGTATTTTTTCCCTTATCTCGACTCTCCTGGTAAACACGGGCCCAAGAGATGAGAGGAGCCACAAATATCCCCTCCAAGTCCACACTCACTCCCCAACAAGGCATACTCAGCTTAGACTCATTTTTCATTTGGTATGAAGTCATTTTTAAAGTGCCTGCTTCTCATTAGGAAGGTAACTCGATAGTCCCTGCGGGAGATGCACAAGAGGCAGAAGTGAAACAGCCTTTTCCTTCAGACTCTGGCATTTTCCCTCACTGGCTCTCCTTCTGAGCTTCGATGTTGATGAGTCCTTTTTGTTCAGAAAACTCAGAAAACTCTGCCTGAATCTCTGACTCCGTGGTGTGTGCTGTTGTTGCTTTGTTGTGCGTTCATGTTGGTTCTGACAGGCATCTTTTCATAGAACAAGCCAGGTACGAGCACAGTTTCCCAAACGAGGGCACACCATGGCTCAAATGTGTCCCAGGTGCGGCTCCTTCAACGTTCAGTTTACACGTGATTCTCATTACACAGTCCCCAAGGGCTGTGAAAACATTTTCTTGAGCTGCCCCCAAACATCCACAACTATGAATTGGTCAGTGCCAATTGGAAAAGCACTGTTTGTTTAAACTGCATCCCGGGTAGTTCCCTGGCCCGATCCCTGCTTGGGCTCCCCACAGCTCTGTCGTCCTCCTGGCCAGCACACCCAAGGTGGCTCTTACTCCATCACCTCCCTTGGGTCTCTCACCATTCCCTCATCCTGGCCCTGGATCTTCTCACTTGAAGGTGCAGAAGCAAAGAGGCAGAAGTTTCACTCAGCCTTCTGAAGCCTACATCCTGATCTGCTCTCTAGCTCACACTTCAACTTGCACAATCTGGACTTGCTTATTTAGCCTTTAAAAAATACTGTTGTTTTTGTTCAGTCACCAAGACATGTCCAACTCTTCTCGACCTCATGGGCTGCAGCACACCAGGCTTTCCAGTCCCTCACCATCTCCCGGAGTTTGCTCAAGATCATGTCCATTACATCGGCTACTGTTAGATAATCTCTTAGCCAAAAGCAGCCCACAAAAGGGAACTGACCAATCACCAAGGGAAGCGTAGCCTGCATGGAAAAAAAAAAAAAAAGTGCTTGACCAAAAAGGAGGAAACAGTATTCAGTAAAGGATACTTTGCACTTTGGGATGATTCTGAAAGAGTTGTTTTCCTCTCCATGCCTCAGTCCCCCCATTTGTAAAATCAGGCCTTAGACCAGATGGTCCTTAAGCTACTGAAATACTGTAGTTGAAATACTATGTTGAAATCTTATTATTCTATTTATTAAATATGGGTCATCTGCTGGCTCAGACAGTAAAGAATCTGCCTGCAATGCAGGAGACCTGGGTTTGATCCCTGAATGGGGAAGATCCCCTGCAGAAGGGAATGGCAACCCATTCCAGTATTCTTGCCTGGAGAATTCCATGGGCAGCGGAGCCTGGTGGGCTACAGCCCATGAGGTCACAAAGAGTTGAACATGACTAATCGACAAGTACATACACACACACACACACTTTAATAAAATTGCCGATTTAAATTCGACTAGTAATGTTCTATTTTTTGTGAAGCAGATGAGAAACCAAAATCTCACGTTTGTTATCAATAAAAATAATCGCATTTATAGTGGAAATAAAGGGGGAAATCTTTAATCATGTATAATACATGGAATAGGGATTAAGATGGTTGGCAGTGGGGAGCTGAGCATTGTTTAAAAGCATTCTTATAAAAGGCAAATTTGACTCCAGAGGCTGAAACCACTCCCAGCAGCAAGCATAGCAGACATGAAAATGGAGAACAGTGTCATCTGTGACAAAAGGCCTGGCTGAGCTCCACCTTGCCCCATGCCATCTCCAGGTAAGTTGAGAGAGCTTTCTGGGACAGCCACCACACTGGGGATCCCTGAGGCAGACCCAGGGGAGATATTTGATGATAAAAGCAGCCCCTAGTCCCCTACCTTGGTTCAGCTCCTCTGCAGCTCAGTACAGATACCTAGTTACAGGAACTGAGATCTGAGTTTAATTTTGTACCTGCCCCCTCCTCCCCTCCCTACCACCCCCTCCGCCCCCCCACCCCAACACACGCCCACATAGGAGAGCTGATTTTGCAGGTGAAGCTGGAGAAGATGACAGATGTAAAAGAAGTCAGCTTGGCCCTGGCAGCTGAAGGTTCTAGGAAAAAAATCTCTCAGGCCCAGGAAGCCTGGTGCTGAAGATATGAGGGTAGGGTCGAGAATTCAAGGAATCTAGCCATGATGTCAGGGTCCTGGTCCCTGTAAGAAACTGGATCGCTAACTCTGAAACCCAATTTACTGTCCAGTGGAAGATGGGGCAAGGCCCGGTGGTGAATCAAGCTTCCAAGAAGGATGGGTTCCAGAATGGGAAGGTGGTATCAGATGTTAATAAGGAAAGAAAAATCTGCCCTGCCTCTCTCTCCAACCTGCTCCTAAGCACTCCTCTTCCATCGAGTTTGGATACTTGACTTGATTAACTGTTTGCTGTCCTGCACCCCCTGGAAAACTGAGCTAATTGGCCTGAGCTTAATCCTTACTGTCATCTGGTTCATTGCACAGTACAGAGCCAGGGGAAGGTTACCACATCCTTGTTGATCCTTGGAATATGGCCCTGCCTCTGGCCCCAACCAACGCTTGAGCAAAAATTACAGATCTAGAAAAGATCCCAACTCCAGACATACTTTTTTTGTCATTTTTAAAAACATATTTGACATCACCAATAAAGACTTGAACTTACTTTATAGACAATTTCTATTAGGTGTTTCCAAAGGAGGGTGGTGATGAGTCATCCCACATGTATTTCACACTTGAAGGAAGCTCTATCCTTAATCAACTCCAAGGTAATCATTCAGGATGTATGTTCAGTTTTGACTGCTCTAAGTCCTTATCAGTGTCTCCAAATTCTAAGTTATTCTGGATTTTCACACCAGTTTTCCCCACTTAGGGGTTTCATTATCTTTTTAGAGAATCTAGATCTGCCCATTTCAGTCACCTCAGATAGGGAAGCATTAAAAGTCAACAATTTTCCAGGCCACATCCATACCCTGAGGCTCCAGGTTCATTTTAAAAGAAAATGAAGGAATACCAAAATTGAATTTAAGGTTAAATATTTGAATCAAACATGTTAACATGTTTAATGCAAAAACTATGATGCAATATATTTGGGATATGATTGTAGTACTCACAATACAGGAGATTCATTATAAAAGTTTGTAGAAAGCTAAGTCTGAGAATGAGATCCAAAGTTTTAAGTCATTCTCATTCAATCCTTTAAACTATATATGATTTCATTTAGATATGAAGTCAAGGGTTCAAATCCAAGACCCTTTGCAAAATTGAGCACTGATTGGATTGAGCTCCCTGGCTTCCACCCAAAAGCAGGTTTGTCTGTTTGTTTTTTAAGTATAGTTGTCTTACAATATTGTGTTAGTTTCAGGTGTACAGCAAAGTGATTCAGTTATATATTTTTTTTCAGATTACTTTCCATTATAGGTTTGTTACAGAATATTGAATATAGCTCCCTGTGCTATACAATAAATCCTGACTGCTTATCTATTTTATGTATAGTGGTTTATATCTGTTAATCCCATTCTTCTAATTTACCCCTCCCCCCCATCTCCTGAAGGTGGATTCTTTCTCCATACCAGCTCTACTCCAGCTAGTCAAACCACCCTTGCCCTGCACCCCTGAGGTTGAAGGTACTTAGACATAATCCAATCCCAATGATCCAAACCAGTAGAAACACCCAATAGAAACAATAATATAGAATGTACTAATTTGATTTCCATATGCATTTCCCTCCTCTCTCTGCTGCTGGCCAAGACAGGATTACTAACTTATTTTTTCCAAAATAATGCAAGATTTTTGTGGGGATGGAAAGATGGGTGATGAGGAAGAGACTAGAAAAAGTCCAGGTAAGGAAGGTCCTTCTGGCTTCTGAACAACCAGGAGAGAAGCAGGTGCCCCACCTCTCTCTGATCCTTCTCGGCTGCCTGCTGAAGACATCCTGAAAGATGAGGCTACAAAAATGTCAATTAAGAAGGTGAACCCAAAGCAGTGTCAGACTTTGTCAGACTCTCCATACAGCCTCCAGCTACCTGCTCTGGAATATCAGAGTGCATGGATAGCAATCATATCCTAGCACCATTTCCTATGTTGATGAAATTCCTCCCTTTGAAAGTCTCTGTAATAAGGACCCCTGCCCCTTCCAAAGATGGAAAAAACCTTAATATCCACTTTCCCAGCCCTCTCAACAGCGAGGACATGGCCACATGGCTTACGTGTGGTCAGTTAGTGGCACCTATCCAGCCCTTTGAATCCAGAAGGAGTAACACTCGGGCTAAGGCCCAATGAAAGTCACTGGCAGTGGATTCAGGGAAGTGGGTGGTGGCACAGGGTCCAGGAGTGTGGAGATGCCAGGGGCACAGCTCACAGGGGCCCTGCATGGAGTGGGATCGTGGCCTTGCTTCCTCTTACTCTCGTGGGCCCTGCTCATCAGCCTTCCCCTCTACTGTGTGGTTACCTTCACATAAATCCTTCTCCCAGTTAAGTTAAAGAGAGGCCACTTGTGCACAAATAAAATACAAATCAGATTGGAATAGATCGATTTTCTATCCTTCCTGGTTGAACTCAAGAGTGGTCATATGTCTTGCTTGAGCACAGGAAATGTGAGCAGAAATAACCACGTGTCACTTCTGGGAAGAAGTTTCAAGGGCCAGCCTATAGTTCGCTCTGTCTTTTCTTCTGTCAGAGCGGACAAACAACCGATGTTTCAGAGAGGCCAGGGCCCAGCCGACTTCTTCTGTCAAGGGCTAGAAAGTGAGGATTTGGGGCCTTGTGGGCTTTATAGTCTCCCTTTGCAACTACTCAAATCTATTGCTGTAGCACATAAATAAGGTTGTGACCATGTCTAGGTTTCAATAAAATTTTATTTACAGAGATCAGGCTGCATTTGGCCCACAACCCACAGTTTCCGAACCCTAAAATAGACACCGCTTGGTCGGCCTCAGTCCTTGGAAAAAAGATGAGAGGGAGCAGAAACAAAGCAATTTACAACAAGCAGGTAGCCTGAGTGAGGAAAACAATTTTGGTTTCGTAAGTCACTTAATTGGGGGTGTCACTTTTTATCACGACATGACTCAGTCTGTCTGGACTGATACAGGAATGCACAGGAATAAGCTTCATGAGAGTAAACAAAAGTTGTTTTATGTGATTTGATGAGGTTAGGGCCGCAGGATGAGGCAAAAACTTCTTTACTGTCAAGGACAGTCTTTGGTTCTGGAATACAGCTTGCAATGGACTGCTGGTGCCTGTGACCCCGTGACCCTGTCATCACAGAACGGCAGTGCAGTTCTCCCTTGGGAGTGGACCACTGGGCCAGGATCCCAGAGGACTGGATTCATATTATCTGTGTGACTCTGAGCGTTCACTCCCTTTCTGGGTCTCAAGTTCCCCATATGAAAAACAAAAGGGTGCGCTGGCTCTGAGGCACCTTCCTCAGCCTCTGCATTCACAGGCTCTCCCAAGGGCACTGTTTACCGGATAACTGACAACAACAGGAGGTACCAAAATGACCGTGGGTAACAAACCATGCCTTTTGAAATAGACCCTGTCAGCCGACACAAGCACGTTGAGCTCCTTGGGGTGCGGGGCGGGGAGTCATTTTCCAGACCCACAGGAAGCAGCACGATGGAGCCAGGAGAACAAAGCTGCCGGGATGAAATGTGAGTTTCGTGCCCACGCTTCTCTGCATCCCTACTGAGAACTTAACACTCAGCAGTTTAGTCACTCTTGGCTTCCGGAATAAATTCCTTCATGCTCCTTGGCTGTTTCCAAAGTATGTTCTCATTTCAGATTCAGTAGAACAATTTTTTAAAAACTCAAGGCTGAAAGCAGAAAACTGGGACCTCTCATTTCTTCCTTTACTTTTATGTCTACAATAGGGTTGAGGACCTTCTCGGAGCCAACAGCACATGCTGTACCAGACTCAGCCCAGCCTCTGGTGCTGCTAGGTTCTGTGCATGTGAAATTCCAATTTAATCCCCACGCCAGAGGCTTAATCCCTGAACCCTGAATCAGACCTTGGCAGAGAGACTTAGCTCAGCCGACTTGTAAATTTCCATCCTCCAAACACCCCCAGGCCAGTCAACGGCTCAGCTGTCTCTGGGGCTCCAGAGTGCAAGCCTTTACCCATCTCTCTCCACATCTCAGGTCGGGACATTCAGGCAGGAAAGGGTGGAAGGGAAGGCCGCCCAAGCCCTCATCTGCTCCAAGCTCTTTCCTAATAACTTGCCACAACATCTGGGTTTGCCACGATTACTGTCGTTCTTTTGTCTGTTGCAGAGGTCAAACGAACTATACTCACAGACCAAATCAAGCCCATCAAATGTTTTTGCCCATGAAGTTTTACTGGAACACAGCCACACCTGCTTATTTCTGTATCTTTTCCCAACTGTTGACGATAGAGTTGCTATTGTAACAAACATTGACGGTCCATAAAGCTGAAAATATTTGCCAACTGGTTTTTTACAGAAAAAGTTGGCTGACCCCAGGTCTGCTATTCTACCAAAAGCAGTTTTACGTTACACTAACCCAACAACTGCTCTGAAAACTTTGTTAGGCTACTTAGTCTTTAGGATAACTATAAGGAGCTCTTGCCTAAAGATTATGGGACAAATCCAATGAGTGTATGTGTGTGTGTGTGTGTGTGTGTGTGCAGTTTGTATGCATAAATTAGATATGGAGTCTAAGGAAGGGAAAATTGAATATTTAATAAGTTTAAGCAAAGCATTTAAGAGAAGATTCTGTGCTACGCTTAGTTGGTCAGTCGTGTCTGACTGTTTGTGACCTCATTCTGAGAAGGTAGCAAATGGACATCAGAATGCTGGGCCTTGGCCCTTTGGAAAAAAAACTAAAAGGAAATCTGAATAAAGTATGGATTTTAACTAGTGAGGATATATCAATATTGACTCACTAATTTGTAACAAATATATCACAACATAGGATGTTGATAATAAATTTATTCAGTTAATCATCACAATTATCTTAATAAAAGACATAACTGTTTATCCTTATCCCACAGTACAAAATTTAAGGATGAAGGAAAGTTATTGCTCAAGGTACACAGATAATTTGGTGGGATGACTGACATTTGATCAAAGCATCTGGGTTAAATAAACAAGAACAACAAAATGCTAAAATAAAGTCAAGAAACAAAAAATAAAGGATATTAACCTAAAAAAAAGAGCAGTAGGTGGTGGGAAGAAAAATAAACTATCATTATTATAACTGTTACTATTAGACTAGGCAAAGTGTTTCATACACACATTATCTTATTTAATTTCCCCTCTGAAACCATGTGGGGCTTCCCTGATAGCTCAGTTGGTAAAAAATCCGCCTGCAAGGCAGGAGACCCCAGTTCAGTTCCTGAGTCGGGAAGATTCACTGGAGAATGGATAGGCTACCCACTCCAGTATTCTTGGGCTTCTCTTGTGGCTCAGCTGGTAAAGAATCCACCTGCAATGTAGGAGACCTGGGTTTGATCCCTGGGTTGGGAAGATCCCTTGGAGAAGGGAAAGGCTACTCACTCCAGTATTCTGGGCTGGAGAATTCCATGGAGTGTATAGTCCATGGGTTCGCAGAGTCGGACACAACTAAGCGACTTTGACTTTCACTTTCTGAAACCATGTGAGATATCATGGAGGATGTAAACTTTATATCCAAGGATCCTGAGTTCTGAAATGCCTCACCCAAGGGGACCCAGTGAAAGGGACTAGAGTCCCTTTCTTTCACTTCGGAGTCCAGTGACCTTGTACCAGGGATGTTTCAGACTAGTTTCAAGACTTGCCTCAGGCTGAACATACACCAGAAATAGATGTGTTCTTTGACAGAAGACCAAAAAGCCTAATACTGTCTTATTGGGAGCACAGCCGACACATGCCAACACAGAGTGAAGGAGGGGAGTGCCCAGTGGAGCCAGCTCACACTCATCCCCACTGGCACAACCAGCAACATCCCATCCCCAGTAAATCCCAGACACATGCCCTGGTGCCTTGGTTTCCTTGATATATGACTTTGACCCAAAGCTCTAGATTTAAAATGATAACAATAATCAAAAACATCAAATGCCTGCCTTTAGCATACATGTGTTGTGCTAAGTTGCCTCAGTCATGTCCAGCTCTATGACGCCATGGACTATAGCCCACCAGGCTCCTCTGTCCATGGAATTCCCCAGGCAAAAATACTGGAGTGGATTGCCATGCCCTCCTCCAGGGGATTTTCCTGACCCAGGGATAGAACCTGCATTTCATATAATATTTGAGCTAATTCTAACAACTCTATGAGGCTGTCATTATATCCTTTTTTTATAAGACTACTGAAGCCCAGAGAGGTTATGTAACTTGCCCAAGGTCACATAGCTGATCAAAGAGGGAACCAGAACACAGATCAGCTCCCCGAGTTGGTACTCCTCAGAATGGCAAGGACCAGCACCTCAGCATGGACTGGGACACTAACAGGAGTGTCCAGGAGGGACAGGAAGGAAGCGAAGGTGTTAGCAGAAGGAGAGAGCTTGCTCAGCCTCCTGTAACCTCTGCATTGCTGGGTGAGGGAGGCATCCTTGTCCACAGTAACTTGGGGAGATGTACACCTGTGGCAGTGAAAAGGCCAAGGAAAGAAGTGTAGCTTTCCCACCTGAACCCCAAATCCTCTCTTCCCTTTCTTCTCAAAATCTATCTTTGGGAACTAACCAACAGCATTTTAGTCATTAACATAACACTTCAGGACACATGAGCCATGCTATAATTAAACAGGATTGTAAATGTCAAAGAACAGACGTTAAGCCAGACAGAAGTTAGGAATTCAAGAAGAAAAAAGATTTGAATGTCAAAACTAAACAATAGTAGAGAAAGTTTTAAAACAAAATATGACATTCTGCATATTTCGCCTGTTTCCCAGATCTGAAGCTGCCATTGTGTGTACTGCGACAAAGAAAAAAAAAAAGATGATGCTGAAAAATATTTTTCAGGGCCATTGTTTAGGGGCCTGAATAATTTGTTAAATCTCTCTGTGTGTGAAGTCATATGAGAAATGATATGCAATCCCATGGACCATAACTCTCAAAGTTCTTCTGTCCATGGGATTCTCCAGGCAAGAAAACTGGCGTGGGTTGCCATTTCCTTCTCCAGGGGATCTTCCCAACCCGGAGATCGAACTCTCGTCTCTTAAGTCTTGTGCATTGGCGGGCAGGTTCTTTACCACTAGTGCCACCGGGGACGCCCCATTAAACATTACAAATTAATTAAAATTAAAAACTCCCTAATGCTTTGAATTTTCCAAGTAGCTTTTATTCTTCATCTCTGGTTCTAACTAATTAGAAGGCATGATTTTTCCTCTATTGGAAAAGGTCTCTCTCATACTTAAGCAGTCTGGAAAGAAAGTGTGAAACCCCATCTCTTGATGCTGTCTGCACATCTGGTGAGGCCATCAGAGTAAATCCAAACCGCAGAGGCCAAGCTGAATGTGAGCCAAGGACCCAAGGAGAGGAAGGTGTTCCGTGATGCTTTGCGCTTGCTCAGAGCAGATTGGGTTCTTCCTTCTCCCTGCTCTGAGCAGAAGAGAGAACTTTGTAAGACAGAGTTACAGACTAGGAGAGTTTTTGTCTATCTTGCAGGCATATTTTTCTAAGCTTATTTGCAGTGTAATTCCCTGGCTAGTGATTCTAACAGTTTCCGTGTGTGTGTGTGTGTGTGTGTGTGTGTGTCCTAACCACAGACTCTCCTCCTCTTTTGACTGTGTTGACCTGCTATGCCCCATTATCTCTGGCCTTTGTGACTTAGAAGGTCACAGACACTGTTCCCTGGATAAGACCCAGGGAAGGAAGGAAGCAGAAACAAAAATGTTTTCTCAGTGAAGTGACCTGATTACACACAGAGAGATGATTTCTAAGCCGTCTCATAACTGCCCCTGTTCAGTGCTGGATCAAATCCACAAAAGCTGTATAGGCTCCCTCCTGAGTCTGCTACTGGCCAAATAAAAACTGCAGCTGTCTGGGGGAAGGGGTGTTGAAATGACAAGACTGTCCTTACTCTCTGGTGATTTTGGGTACCAGTGGACATGGAGAGTTTGGAAGGAGGGACACACCTTCCCAATGACCTTACCTCCATTAAGTGTAGTGCCAAGTAAAAGTGCTGCGTATCTGTTGGGGTTTGGATCTTGGCTCCAACATGGCAAGCTGTGTGACTTGGGATGCTCTGCTTATTCAAATCCCTGTGCCTCAGTATCCTTATCTGTAAAATGGGTGACTATGAAAATTGATGCAATGGAACAACTGAGTGCCCAGAATATAGCATCAGCTATTATTATTATCATTATTATTATTATCTTCTGAGTTCCTTACCAACACACACAAAGCCTTTATCCTTCCCCTCCTTTCTCCAGAATTTTCCATCCTGGTCTTTCTATTTCTCAATCAGGCTAAGATCTTTTCCCTCCCATGATCCCTGCTTTTGCTGTCCCCACTGCCTGGAACACGAGCCCCAGCTCCCACATGTCTGCATCCTTCTCATCCATCCTCACTGAGTGTAAGTGCGATCTCCTCTGAGACCTCCTGAAGACCACCCACACTGAAGCCTAACACTCCCACCCCCAAATGCATCATCCTGAGGAAATGCTACATAAAACTTGTCACTCTCTGAAATCACCTCCTTTGCCTATTCTTTAACTCCTTTATGCTCAGCTTCTCCCACTTGGTGTGACCCACTGATCTCAGTTTGCCCAGGACCTTCCCAGTTTTATCAGGAAAGCCAGGTCAGGGAGGCATCCTTCCTTCACTGGAAGGTCTGGGCAATGTCCAACCTAGTCACTTCTGTATCTTCAGCTTTAGGGGAAAAAAAGGTGGTGGATGTCTAACACATAGTAAGAATCTAAGCAATGTGTGTAGAATGAAAGAAGGAAGAAATTAATATTTTTCTCTTAAACTTTTAAAATAAGTCTTTCTATCCAATCACAAGAGACTCATGAGTCCTCTCATTTCTTATCTACAAAGCAGAGAGAATAAAAGTTGAAGTTGCCAGAACCAGAGATCTTTTGAGCCAGAAGGAGCTTTGCTAAAAGTGTGACCCCAGGCTACCCTCCCACCCTCCAAGAGGGGAAATTAAAGACCCTGAACTAAGAAGTCATTGCCAAGGTCATCAGCTGATCTCTAGCAGAGAGAAGATCTCTCAGCATATGATTTGTCTGAAAGTGTTATGTAAACTATAAAGAGTATTTTGATATAACATATTTATATTATTCTTTAGTTATAAGTCTGTGATTATTTTATCTCAACAAGAATCCATAATAGACTAAGCTTATTATAAGGAACTAATAATTTATTTAGACCTTCTGTGTTGTTTTGAACTGAAACATGACCCTCATCCAAGTGCCTAATTGATTCAAATTCCTTAAATATATCATGGGTTTTCTATTCCTTTTTAATAAGTTCAGCTTTAACACTCACCCAGTTTCACCATTTGTCACAAGTAAAACCAAAGGAAAAGTAACATCTAAGGATGAAATCACCTGTGAACAAAAATCACTAGATGCCCACAGGCAATGAGGTCTCCAAAGACATTTATTGATTGCTAAGAATAACCTGAAAAAAATGCAAAAAGGGACATACCTCCATCACGAGTCTCCCCAGTTTTGTTAGTCTGGACCCTATATGCGATCAGCAGGTGGACAGCAGTCCTGGCACATATAAACTACCTCAAATGGACAAATGGAAAGAAGCTGATCCTGTTCATTCTGAGAACCAAATTTCATATGTGCAAATTTTTAAAAATTTACCTTGAAACAAATTCAACCTGCAGTGATGGAAAGTGCTCATTCTCTATCATTCTAGTCGCCTCTATCATATGTTTAGAAACCTCACAATGTGCAATGGAATTTCAGAAACTTCCTTCTTCAAACTCAATAGCAACTCAGAGAATTATTCTGGTTATACACAAAATCTCTGTTATTTATCAAATGTGCTTTGGGGCTGGAGCTAAAAGTGAATAAAAACTCAGTGAAGTAAGCTGACTTCCCCAAGGTTACCCAGCACCAATGTTAACAGAATTTGAGTTTGGATATCTTTATATAATTTTCTTTCTACGAGTTTGTGTATCTGGAGGCCTGTGTGTAGTACACACAAGCCTGTGTGTGTACACACACGTCTGTAGTGAAATGCTCAGATGTGTAATTTATTTCCCAATTTCTGTTGTCAGTGCTGCTTTGGGGAAGAAGAGAGAAAAGGAGGAGGGGAGCCTCAGACCAATGTATACTTTTTTTTTTTTTTTTTGCGAAATGCACACCCAGTGCAAATTACACAGTAAAGTTAGCTGAGGGGCATAATTTGTTACACAAATAAACACTATTTGGTTCAGTCTGTGGCCACTGAAGTTATAATGAAAATCTAAAAACAACTGTAATGCTTCTAACCATAAAATTATAAGGCAAGAAAGTGGATTTAGATAACTGTAAGAGCCTTAATTGTATGTTTGTAAACTCACAGACAAAGTTTTACTCAAATTTAGCTCCAGCTCAAATAGCACATTCAAAGCACAATTTTTATTTTTCCCGTTCTTCTGCCATGTGGGTCAAAGACCCCAAGAGTTAGAAAGGTACATCCTGGCCAATAGGCACATGAAAAGATGCTCATCATCACTAATTATTGGAGAAATGCAAATCAAAAGTACAATGAGGTACCACCTCACGCTGGTCAGAATGGCCAACATCAAAAAGTCTACAAATAATAAATTCTGGAGAGGGTGTAGAGGAAACGGAACCTTTCTACACTGTTGATGGGCATGAAAATTGATATAGCCACTGTGGAAAACAGTATGGAGATTCCTCAAAGAAACTAAAAATAGAATCACCATATGATCCAGCAATCCCACTCCTAGGCATCTACCTTGACAAAATTATAGTTCAAAAAGATACATGCACCCTAATGTTCAAAGCAGCACTATTTATAATAGCCAAATCATAGAAACAAACAACCAAAATGTCTATCAACAGATAAATGGATAAAGAAGCACCTATATCCTTTATCCAGAGAAGGCAATGGCGCCCCACTCCAGTACTTTTGCCTGGAAAATCCTATGGACGGAGAAGCCTGGTAGGCTGCAGTCCATGGGGTCGCTAAGAGTCAGATACGACCGAGCGACTTGACTTTCACTTTTCACTTTCATGCATTGGAGAAGGAAATGGCAACCCACTCCAGTGTTCTTGCCTGGAGAATCCCAGGGACGGGGGAGCCTTGTGGGCTGCCGTCTATAGGGTCGCACAGAGTCAGACACGACTGAAGTGACTTAGCAGTAGCATATCCTTTATCCATTATACAACAGCTTCTTATTGCATATATATAGATATACAATGGAATATCAGTCAGTCATAAAAAAAAAAAGAATGAAATAATGCCATTAGCTTTTACTAGGTGGCTCAGATGGTAAAGAATCTACCTGCAGTGCAGGAGATGCAGGCTTGATCCCTGGGTCAGGAAGATCCTCTGGAGAAGGGAATGGCAACTCAGTCCAGTATTCTTGCCTGGACAATTCCATGGACTAAGGAGCCTGACAGGCTACAGTCCATGGGTCGCAAAGAGTTGGACATGACTGAGGGACTAACACTTTCATTCCAATGCCATTTGCAGCAACAAAAATGTAACCAGAGGTTATTATCATTATACTAAGTGAAATGTCCACCACCTCCTTCCCTGGTGGCTCAGACGGTAAAGCGTCTGCCTGCAGTGTGGGAGACCAGGGTTCGATCCCTGGGTCTGAAAGATCCCGTGAAGAAGGAAATGGCAACCCACTCCAGTATTCCTGCCTGGAAAATTCCATGGACTGAGGAGCCTGATAGGCTACAGTCCATGGGGTCGCAAAGAGTTGGACACAATTGAGTGACTTCACTTCAAGTGAAATGCTAGAAACATAAAGACAAATGCCATATGATATCACTTGTATGTGAAATCAAAATGTAGCACAAATGAACCTATCTACAAAATAGAAACAGATTCATAGACATTTGCCAGTCCAGGTTCGATGCACGATACTGGATGCTTGGGGCTAGTGCACTGGGACGACCCAGAGGGATGGTATGAGGAGGGAGGAGGGAGGAGGGTTCAGGATGGGAAACACATGTATACCTGTGGCGGATTCATTTTGATATTTGGCAAAACTAATACAATTATGTAAAGTTTAAAAATAAAATAAAATTTAAAAAAAATTAAAAACTTAAAAAAAAAAAAAAAAGAACAGACTTACAGACTTATGATTGCCAAGGGGGAAGATGGGAAGGGAAGGGATAAATTGGGAGTTTGGGATTAGCAGATGTAAACTGTTATATATAGAATGGATAAGCAACAAGGCCCTACTTATTACACAGGGAACTATATTCAGTATCCTGTGATAAACTGTAATAGAAAAGAATAATAGCAGAAATCAACACAACATTGCAAATCAACTACATTTCAATTAAAAAAAAAAATGTCCATTCTTACAAAAGAGTGCTGGGAGTGGAGCGGGAAGAAGGAAGAGAAGGAAGAGAGAAATGCAGCTTAATTCAGCAAGGGTAGCCACATGGACAGGGTTTTTTAAAGATGGGATAGTTTCAGGCACACTTTACCTATAATTGTTCAATTACACACCTGATAAGAGGATTCCATCAGAATTCCAGAGTATCAGAACCACAAGGAGTCAGAGGTCCAATATTCTCGTGTTATAGAGTCTCAGAGAGACTAGGTAACTTTAGAGGGGTTACAGATACAGAAAGTCAGAACTCAAGATCCCTGGCCCCAGGCCCAGCTTTGTCACCTTTCCCTGTGTCGGGCAGCTTGTGGCCACTGGGGCAGCCCTGTTTCCAGGTCAGCGTTGGCAGGTTTGACCCAGTGGTGAGTTGTGGTGAGCCAGCCATTCTCTTCAGCTACTGCTCCTTCCCAAACACCCACGACAGGATGCTGAGAGGACAGCTATCCATGCTTGCTCCTCTTTCCAGTCCCTAATTCTAACCAGGCTGAGGCCCAGGAACTGAGGAAACAGCAGGAACAAGGTGAAGGTTCTGCCCTGGGAAAGCCGAGGACTGCAGATCACAAACCAAAGAAAACCTGTCAGAGGGCTCCAAACAGGCCATCGCTAGGGCCGTGGAGACACTAAAGCTGGGAGGAGAGGGAACACTGGACAGGGATGGTATTTTAGATGAAGGGAGAGCTCCTTAGAAGTGACATCTGAGCAAAGACTTGAATGACAAGAAGGTAATGAACCCCTATCTGGGGCAAGAGCATTGCACAGCGAAAAGACAAGACGGCAAGACAAGCCAAATCCTCAGTGAAGGTAGCGTATCCCTGTGAATACACTAAACCATTCAATGGCACACTTAAAATGGATAGATGATATGACATGTGACTTCTATCTCAATAGGAGGCGCTAGCTGCAAGGAGATCCAACGAGTCCATTCTGAAGGAGATCAGCCCTGGGACTTCTTTGGAAGGAATGATGCTAAAGCTGAAACTCCAGTACTTTGGCCACCTCATGCGAAGAGTTGACTCATTGGAAAAGACTCTGATGCTGGGAGGGATTGGGGGCAAGACAGAGGATGAGATGGCTGAATGGCATCACTGACTCGATGGACGTGAGTCTCAGTGAACTCCGGGAGTTGGTGATGGACAGGGAGGCCTGGCATGCTGCGATTCACGGGGTTGCAAAGAGTCAGACACGACTGAGCGACTGATCTGATCTGATCTGAGTGGCAAAGAACCCGCTTGCTAATGCAGGAGACAAAAGAGATGAGGGTTTGATCCCTGGGATCAGGAGAAGGGCATGGCAACCCTCTCCAGCAATCCTCCTTGGAGAATCCCATGGATAGAGGAGACTGGCAGGCTATCATACGGCCGCAGGGTTGCAGAGTTGGCCACAATTGAAGTCTTAGCATGCAAGGCTGTTAAAAATTAAATATAAATTTTCTTCTTATTTTTTAAAATAAATAAATTTAAAAGAATGGATAAAGTCACTTGGGTTTTTCAGGGGCATACTGTCATGAACCTTATCCACACTCCTTCAGGACTACATAAGGGAAGTCATGTGACCAGACAACTCAGGGCCTTCTCCTTATCTCTTTCCCTTTTATTGTCCTCCACATGGCCTTCCTAGGTGACTGGGTTAGCCAATAAGTGAGTTCCCAATAAGGCCATCAAGGCTGCTGGCAGTATCATGCACCGTTGATCCTCCCATCCCTCCCCACCATCACCAAGATTAGTACTTAAACAAAAGCCTTTAAAGTCTTAACCCAATTGTCACCATTTTTGGCCAAAAAACCTGAGTCTGGAGGAGAGGAGGACACACTTAGAAGTTGGAACTGTTAAATAACCTTCTGTGGGTTTTTTTAATTTCAACTCCTAGAAACCCACATGCCACAATTAAGAGTGTGTGGTCTAAAGGTTGGGATTTTTAAGTGTCCCAGTAGGCCGATAGGACAGAAATGTTTAATTCGGGGCAACTTTTCTGTTACCCTGAACCAAGCCATATAGATAATGGTCTACCTTTTTTTTAGGCATTTGTTTACCGAAAGCAGAGAACAAGAAAAGGGGAAACTTTCACAGATTTTTTTTTATTATTATTATTATTTATCCAAAGTTCCTATATTCTGAGTCAGTCCACAGAAATTGTCAAGTGTATTCAGAATACATACACATATTAAAGGAATAATGAAGACAGATGTTGAAAACTACATAAAATAGAAATAGAATTGGCCATCTTTTTAAAGACTCACTTTGACACAAATAGCACTTAAATCTGAACATTGTTAGTGAGCTCCAACCTCCTAGGAAAGTATTCCATTCACCAGGGATTCCCAAGAACCACAGTGATGGTGCACAAATAACTTGACATCTGTGTGGACTCAAACAAAGCAACACAAGCATCTCTTCAGTTTTTAGACAGCACACCTCTGTGATATGATAACCATAAAGCCAATTTTCTCTTCTCTCAGTCTGTAGGCCAGCTTCAAGTTGTTGAAACTCAGGGTTGCCAAAAGGGAAAAGCAAATTACTTCAATGCAAGAAAGAACAAATGGCAGCACCAAGCTCATGCAGCTCAGCTCACATAAAATACGAATGAGGCCGAGGTTAGTGAGCCTCCAGGGGAATGCTAAGGTGCTAAGGCGAGCTCACCACAGAAAAATGCAGGCCCCAGCTTGAAACATCTATAAAACTAACTGAGACAAAAAAGTACAGGTTGGTTTTTTTTAAAAAAAAAAAACATGTGAAAGAGTCACCATCAGACAACTGGTGTCCATCAGGACTCACACTGGCTCTGGTGGTTTCCTCCCAGCTGCTGTGGATGGGTTGTCGCTTTACTTCTTTGCTTATATGCCAAACAGGGAAGGAAGGGAATTAACATGTCAAAGTGCAGGGGCCGGATTTTAGCAGGAGAAAAATATGCTGGCAGTGGTCATTCAAACAACTTGGATGCAACTGTTGACCTTGTTTTGGTGCCATTGCTGCTGTTTTAGTTGTTTAAGTCCTAGTTTCTCATGCTCAAATTGAAAAAACAAACGACTGATTGAGACTCATGTTATAACATGTTAGCCAGATCGAAGGATGAAAGGCAAAGCTTCTCAAGCAGCTTTTCTCTGGTATAGACCATGCCAAATCCTCCACGTGACCAATTGAGAAACATTGTATGACCCAACCACATATAGGAACCAAACAAGGTTTTGTCTTCAGCTATGCTCCCATCTCCTTGCAGCAGAAATTAGAAGCAAGTTAGAAGCAAGTTGTCCAACTAATACTGTGTAAAGACAGAGTCAAGATAACTAAGAAACAGTCACCAAAGAGTAGCTATCAAGAGTGTCCAAAGAAAGCACCCCTGATAGATTTTGTGACCTTTCTCTTCTTTCCTGCAAGGCCCCCATAACTCCCCTTATAATGACATATGAATGTTTCTTCTTCAAAAACTGCATTTGGTTCTTCTCAATCTGTTTTTTTTTTTTTAATATATCTATTAGAAGCATGATTAAAAGTGGGATTAAGCTTGTCGGGTAGCCATCCTGCTAACCCAAACTCTCCTCAAACCTTGAAAATCAACTTTGGGAACTTTGGGAATCAACCTGTGCTTCTCAAGCTTTGTTTAAATGGGGTGATCATACACTTTAATGTCTAAAGTATTTTATTAATACTTTAATAAATGTTTATACTTTAATAAATGTATTAATACTTTAATAAATGTATTAATGTCCAAGGTATTTGAAGAGCTAAAGAAAAAAGGTACTATAGATAATTATTCCTGAACAATAAATATAACTGGGCACAGAATGAGAAAACTGGACTCATGGCCATCTTGTGTTTAACCTGTGCCCATAAAATGTTTTCTGTCTCTTTTTTTTCTGTTTATCCATGATTTCCCATCAGGTTAAGAGCTCTCCTAGCCCACCAAAATAGGAGTGTCTAGTCTCTCTTTCTTGCAGTTTACACTGTGGGAAAATAATTATATCGAATATATTTTTTCATTCTATTAGCACCAGTCCGGAGAATCCACTATTTCTCCCATGATGGGGTATATGTGTCCCTGCTGAATCAGTTCAAATGGAAATCACTTTATGTTGAAATCTGTGATAGATACTTGCCAGTTCCCCAGCACCAGCAGATCAGCATGCTGCCATAAGGGAACAGGAGGCCCTGCACTGCCTCTGTGCCAGTGAGTAAGAAAAGCTCAGATCCAGCGGTCACTTCATAGCAAGGAATTTAAGGGTCAGCTTCATTCCAAATGGAGGGTCTGAGAGGGTTCTAGGAAAATGGAAATTATTTGACAGGTTTCAGTGAGTTCATTGTCAAGCACTCACTGTTGGACAAATCCAATCACCAGTGTGCAAGGCCTGGTTACTAATAATTAATCAGCTATATGAAATCTTACAGAAATACAACGAAGGAGAATACAAATGTCCTACACCATGCGGGAGGCGACTGCACGTCAATTACCTGTGGTTTGGGGAAAACTGGGCTATGAAAGGGAGGGTGAAAAGGCGTTTATGTGCCAGAAGAGGAATGTTAATTCCACAATGTAGCTCTGTGAAAGACAAACTGACCAGGTCCTTGAGACTGGTCATGTCTGAAACCATTACTGACAGAGCATGAAGTTACAACACTGTTCAGATTTGCTATTCTTGTCCTGGTAAGACATGTCTTTAGCAAAGGAAATAAAAAAGGCTATAAGCATTGGTATGCTCTAACAGTTTAATAGACAGGGTGCCCCACTATATAGCGCTTCAACAAGAAGCATCAAGGTTGTTGTTACTCATTTCAGCAAAAGGAATCAGCAGATGATGGAGAGCATTTGGTGTCCCGTAGGACGTTGGCTGGAAGCTCCAGGTCACTGAGTTGGGGTACCGAAAGAAGTCTTCTAAATAGCTTCTAGTCCAGTCCGGGAGAAAAGGAAAGCTATACCCATTTGAATGCACAGTTTCAAAGAATAGCAAGGAGAGATAAGAAAGCCTTCCTCAGTGATAAATACAAAGAAATAGAGGAAACAATAGAATGGGAAAGACTAGAAATTTCAAGAAAATTAGATACCAAGGGAACATTTCATGCAAGGGTGGACACAATAAAGGACAGAAGTGGTATGGACATAACAGAAGCAGAAGATATTAAGAAGAGGTCGCAAGAATACACAGAAGAACTATTAAAAAAAAAAGATCTTCATGACCCAGATAACCACAATGTTATGATCACTTACCTAGAGCCAGACATTCTAGAATGTGAAGTCAAGTCGTCCTTAGGAAGCATTCCTATGAACAAAGCTAGTGGAGGTGATGGAATTCTGGTTGAGCTATTTCAAATCCTAAAAGATGATGCTATTAAAGTGCTGCACGCAATATGCCAGCAAATTTGGAAAACTCAGCAGTGGCCACAGGACTGGAAAAGGTAAGTTTTCACTCCAATCTCAAAGAAAGATGATACCAAAGAATGCTCGAACTATCACACAATTGCACTCATCTCACACACTAGAAAAATGTTCAAAATTCTCCAAGCCAGGCTTCAATAGTACATGAACCATGAACTTCCAGATGTTCAAGCTGGTTTTAGAAAAGGCAGAGGAACCAGAGATCAAATTGCCAACATCTGCTGGATCATTGAAAAAGCAAGAGAGTTCCAGAAAAACATCTATTTCTGCTTTATTAACTGTGCCAAAGCCTTTGACTGTGTGGATCACAATAAACTGTGGGAAATTCTTCAAGAGATGGGAATACTAGACCACCTGACCTGCCTCTTGAGAAATCTGTATGCAGGTTAGGAAGCAACAGTTAGAACTGGACATGGAACAACAGACTGGTTCCAAATTAGGAAAGGAGTACATCAAGACTATATATTGTCACCCTGCTTATTTAACTTATATGCAGAGTACATCATACGGAATGCCAGGCTGGATGAAGCACAGCTGGAATCAAGATTTCCAGGAGAAATATCAATAACCTCAGATATGCAGATGGCATCATGCTTTTGGAAGAAAAAGAAGAAGAACTAAAGAGCCTTTTGATGAAAGTGAAAGAGGAGAGTGAAAAAGTTGACTTAAAACTCAACATTCAGAAAACCCAGATCATGGCATTTGGTCCCATCATTTCATGGCAAATAGATGGGGAAACAGTGGAAACAGTGAGAGACCTTATTTTGGGGGGCTCCAAAATCACCTCAGATGGTGACTACAGCCATGAAATTAAAAGATGCTTGCTCTTTGGAAGAAAAGCAGTGACCAACCTAGAGAGCATATTAAAAAGCAGAGACATTACTTTGCCAACAAAGGTTCGTCTGGTCAGAGCTATGGTTTTTCCAGTAGTCATCCATGGATGTGAGAGTTGGACTTCAAAGAAAGCTAAGCAGTGAAGAATGGATGCTTTTGAACTGTGGTGTTGGAGAAGACCCTTGAGAGTCCCTTAGACTGCAAGGAGATCCAACTAGTCAATCTTAAAGGAAATCAGTCCTGAATATTCATTGGAAGGACTGATGCTGAAGACCCTGATGCTGGGAAGGATTGAAGGCGGGAGGAGAGGGGACAGCAGAGGATGAGATGGTTGGATGGCATCACCAACTCAATGGACATGAATTTGAGCAAGCTCCAGGAGTTGGTGATGGACAGGGAAGTCTGGTGTGCTACAGTCCATGGGGTCACAAAAAGCTGGACACAACTGAGTGACTGAACTGAACTAAGTCCAGCCAGTCCGTGTGATTAGTCTTGAATTGCATTTTGCCAAATAGATGATACACCTAAATTTGAGTAGTTTTATTCTAGAATCAGCAGCTTTCAGGGCTCTGTTGGATAGCTAAGTCTGGGTAAGCATTTTTACATGAACATCATTTCTGGAAACTTCTTAATTATATGAATTACTTACGATGGTCAAGGGGGAATAAAGAAAGGTGAAGGGAGGTAAGACATTTGGGCCTTTAGGGAGTCCCAGAATTTGGAGAGATGATAGGTGATCATGTAAGAAAAAAAGTGTTTTCAACCCTAAAATAGTTACCAAGGTCTATGGGAAGCTTAGAAATGCCCTTGACTGGCATTTGGAAAATCTCAATGGAAAGCCTCACCCCAATCTCTCTGGCGTGGGAAAGTCTGGGAAGTATCTCTGCTGTCCTTGTTACTGATGCATCTGCAATTTACAAGAGAAGATCCAGGCTGGCTGATGCTATTTATTTATTTGGAGGAGTCGGGGGCAGTACTGTGGTATGTTCTTTCATCTAAAGCAAGAAAATGGACAAGAATGTATAGCTTCCACTCACCAGGCATGTTCAACCCTCTCCATTCCTGACTCATGAATGAGGTCGGGAAGGAGGACGCTTCCTCACCACATCATTCAGTTACCACGGCTGGGTGCTTCAACCTCATTGCTCCTTCTCAATAACCACGCTCCATGGGGTAAAGTCAACAAGAGACTGGGGATGATGTGATTCTTTGTCCCCCAAAGGGCTAGAGTAATAGCCTTTTGAAGGACATTTTACATTTCTCTTCTCTGGGAGGCTTCTTTTAACCACTTGAGGATTGCAGTCTGTTTGAACAAGAAATCATTTTACACTCCTGAATAACTCATTCCTGCCCAACGATTTCTACATAACTTCCAGGATATGAAAACCACCCAAGGCTCCCAACATGGCTGCTTTCTTTCCTCTCATAAACAAACTCAGCAGTAATCATGCCAAGTGGTCACTCGGGAGCTGCATATTGCTTAAACTCTTCCCTTCAGTGTTTGTTCTGCCAAACACTGATTATAACATTTCTCCCCATGTCCGGAGAACAGGAAGGTTCTCTTTTGCTGGCCTCTTGTTCACAGCCTTGTCCTCTGTCAGCCATAAATAAATGGTGTCAGCATGATGGATCCAGATTCAGTATATGATGGGTTCCATAACAACCCTAAAGATATCAGGTCCTAATCTCTGGAACCTGTAAATATGACCTTATCGGGGAAAGGGATCTTAGCAGGTATGATTAAGAATCACATGTGGGAGATTGTCCTGGATTATCTGGGTGGGCTCTAAATGCAAGAACATAAGAGGGAGGTGGAGGGAGTTTTGGCACAGGCAGAGAAGGAAGAGGCAATGTGACCATGGAGGCAGAGACTGGAGTGATGTGGCCACAAGCCAAGGGATCCTGGAAGCCACCAGCAGCAGGAAGAGACAAGGAACAGATTTATTCCTGGAGCCCCTGATGAGAGCGGAGCCCTGAAAGACTTTGGTTTCAGTTCAGTGAGATAGATTCGAGACGGCTGGCCTCCAGAGCTGTGATAGACTAAATTTCTGCTGTATTATACCATTTGTGTTGTAAAAGCCAACACCAGAAACAACTGAATGCAGTTAGCTGGGTCAGACCCTCAGCACTCGGCAGCTGCCCGTGCTCTCTGCTGAGAGGCCAAGTGCACCTCAGCACACTAACTTCTGTGACCCTTCCAAGGAAGATCTGACTCTTTTCTCTCCCCAGCTGACCCAGGCAATTCAGTACCTCTTTGCCATTCTGACCCCTTGAGAACCAACATATGGAAACAAAAGCCCTAAAAGGATATTCAAACATGAATTTCCAAACTCGACTGTTGGCTCTCAAAGAATCTCCCCAACCCCCCACTAGCATTAGCTCTTCTCTCTCATCTAAGCTAAAATGTCATACAAAATGTCTTCCAAGCCATTTGATGGTCATAATAATTAGGGTTTAGCTCTGTGAATTTGGTTACTGTATTTTTCTGAGCTTCAATTTCTTCATCTGAAAATGAAGATCATAAAACACCCGTCTCATACAAAAGAGAAAAAAAAATTTCCCTTGCAGTAGGATATATGTGAAATTTATTGAAAAAATGTTTTCCTGGAATGAATATTATCACCTAATTTTTTCTTCAGTGCCTGTAGCCTTGACTAAATCTGAAAATTTTCTCCCAAAACAATAGGGGAACTCCTAAGAGATAGAATATAAAAGAATTTTATTATAATCAGCTCAGTGAACATATTTCAGATTAGGATCTCTAGGATCTCTAAAGGAGTAAAAAAGAATTCTTTCTTTCTTTTTTTGGACTTTGCATTCCATGCAATTCTATAAATGGCAAAAGCTTTGTACTGCTATTTCATGATTTCAAATATGCTTTGGAGCTACAGGGCATTTTAAAAATATCATTAATATAAGCCAAGTTGAAAAAAAAGTAGCAATTTCTGGAGTCTAAATTAAATTGGTTGCTAGCCAAGATTTTTTGCATTAGGAAATGCCAGGGGTGGGGGGGGGGGTGGGGGGGGGAAGATCGTTAATCACTTTCCACAGGTATTTGGAGTCTCCTACGCATCCAGGGATAAAGAGTGCTTTGGAAACAGGCTGCATGGCCTCAGAAAGCACTGCTGTGTCCCCATCCTTACCAAGAGGATGGAATGGTAAGGCTGTGGGCTCTGGGTGCAGCACAAGATGCCATGGATACAAGAACAGGATACTCACTGACCCCTCGTACAGTACCTCACTTGGCTTCTGCTTGGTTGCCTGTAAAATGAGAGAGATGAGTGAGATGATCTTGAAAGCTCCTTCAGGATCACATACTCCACATTGTAAAAAATCCAGGAAAAATTGGGGGGTCTAGGGGTCCATTTACAGAATCAGCACATAAGGACAAGTATTCAAAGTGCTGATAAGGAGACTGGTTTAGTTCTAAGCAAGACACAAGACTCAGACTCTTCCCAGAGAGGAGGAAAACTGAGGGGAGGAAAATCTCAGCTCCTCAGAGAGGCCTTCACTAAGAACTCAGTAGACCGGGGATAACAGAGCCGCCGCATGCTGTCTGCCAGGCGCCCCTCAGTCAGTTCCTTTCTTTGCACTTAGTGCCATTGGAAAGCATCTTTTCTCCTAATCTACGTGTTAGTTTATTATCTGTTCTCAGTCACTAAGCAATAACTTCTGACAGAAGCAGGGCCATCCTCTCACGTCGTGTCATGAATGAATGACTGGATGGATCCACCCTGGCCTGAGGAGCATCTGTTCTCCACAGGAAACAGAAGCAATCTTCTCAAAATGCAAATTTAATCCTGCCGTTTTCCAGCATAGCACCTGTCAGCGGCTCTAAGCCTAGAGACAAAATCTCTCATCCTGCCCTAGAATTGGGCTGACCCTCGGGTCACTGTTGCTCCATTCTCCCTCTTGCACTCAGTAACCCAGCCTCTCTGGCCTAAATTCATTTACTCACAGGCACCATGCCCATTCCTACAGCTACCCTCTATGTCACTCCCTCTGTCATACGGAGAACACGCTGCCCTAAAAGCAGTCACCCCTGAACTCTCTCTCATCTTTCAGATCTTAGCTCACTGCTCTATTCCTCAGTGAGGACCACCCTGACATAGATGCAAGCATACACACTCGCCCTAGGTGAGACCTTCTGTTATCTGCCCTGGAAAGACCCTCCTCTCCTGCAGTGAGCTTACTTCAGTTTGCTGATGTTCACAGATGCATGTGATTATTTACTTAATATTTGCCACTCTACTTACCTTGTAAAATCTGAGAAAGCAGGGGACAGTCTGTCCTTTGCTTACCCTGGAGTCCTCAGAACCTAGCACCATGCTTGATGCATACTCACCATCACCATGCAGTTAATATTTGCAGAACGAATGAATGAAAGACAAACACCTTCATATTTGGATAAAGCCAAAATCTCTGCATTGTTGCAAATAGCGGAGAAGTTGTGTTTAAATCTCAACAGTCACAGGTAACTGAGAGCAGACTTCCTTTTAAAACTGATCTCCTCAAACTACAAAGTTACAGTCCTGTCGGCCGATTAATCGTATCTCAGACCAGTGAGGAAGGCCTCCTCGAGATCTAATCCCTCTGTGTAGCCGGAGCTCCCTGCTGCCTTGTCTCTTTATCCTCACTCATTCCAACCAGAACGTTTTAATTTGGAGAAATAATGAACCTCAAGAGGAAAGGGGTGGGCAGCGGGGTGCGATGGGGCCATGGAATTTGAGTCAGTGTCTGGTTACCATTTAGGGCCTAGAAGGAAACAACTAGAGCCAAGGAACTGGCATTTGCAACTGCTCTTTGTTCTGTTTTTAAAAAGAAAATTCCACAAAATAAAGTTCTGGGGCTCAAAGCAAAAATGTTTTCTGCATTATAGAGAATCTCCCGGAAGTATGCTTCAAAACTGCTGCAAACTCAAAACTGCAGCAAAACATTTGCTAACTGGAAAGAATAGACTGGCTGTGAGGTCAGGATTAAGAAAATGGAGAAAGAAGTCTTTTCCTCCAGACAGAGATAAAGATCACAAATGCTGGTCCCCAGTGCGCACGACTGTTTAGGAGATTCTCTGCACTGACCAGGAAACAAAAGGTGAAGAATTACACAAATAGCCATTTTGGCAGAAAACAGGTAACTCAAAACAAAGAAAACACAGAGATACAAAGGAGTTGAAGGGAAAAGTTGTGTGGACACACGGGAGTCAAATGGCAAAAGCTGATCCCCGGAACAGACTGGCCAGCTGGATTAAAATGATGCTGCTGAGATAAGAGGAAAATGTGAACAAAGCCTGATAATCCAACAACATTTGTTCCAACCAAGGAGAAAACAGCCATAAATCTTGTAGAAATGTGATATATTGGAAACCAGGAGAATGGACCTTCACCCAGATCTTACCCTGACTTATGCTCCATTCCATAGCCAGAAAAATGAATATATAAAGGCAGAATATTGGTGAACTCTTAGTTTTCTTCCATGTAGGCTCCTCTCAGGCCTGGTGTGGAGGGGGACACCTGGTCTGGAGTTCTGATTCCTGCCATCACTGGGGCATCCAGCTCACCCCCTCTGGACCCTGCTTTGTCATGTGTGAAAGGAGAGTGTTTCCTGTCCCTTCATGATCCACTGGGGTTCCCCAACATCTGGGCAGTATAGGAGCGTGTGGGAAAGCACAGAATTTCACTGATGGAAGATTACTATCTCTCTATGTCCACGGCTCCTCTATCGACTACCTGTGTGACTTTGGGCAGGTGGCCCAACTCCATTCATTCAGTTTACCCATTTGAAAAATGGGAAAAACTGTGGAGAATCATTAACTGTGGCTGAGAGACATGCAGTAATGTACTCAGTCATAGAGTCAAGATTTCGACTCAAATTTCACTGATGCCGGTAACCCTGTTCTTTCCACTGCGGCACTGATCCCCAAGGAAATCACACTGAGCTTTGTATTCATGAAAGACAGTTACTGACGGTCAGGACTAAAGATAATAATAAGCTGCAGAAAGTCCCAGCACTTGAAAAATGTTCAGCGATTATGAGCCACAATTATAGTTGCTCTTTGTAATTGCTAGTTTCTTGAGCTCAGGATCTTGATAAATAAAAGAAAGAAAATGAGTAACAACTTAATTTCTCACAAGGTAAATTCTCTGTGCTTTCTCACCTCTCTCTCCCCAAAGTCTTTCTTCTAAGTATTGGTTTGATGTCATGATCCACAAATAATATACTCTGACCAAACTCAAATTTGCTGACTCCTTGAGAGTTCACCTAGTTGACCAGGTTCAAGAGATAACTGAGAAAAGATGTACTGAAAAGGCACAGAGTCTGCCTTAGGCAAAATACATGCTTTCTTGTCGTAAATAATTCATTGACTTCAAATATTTTCAACTATTTAGTTTCACATCTGTAGAACATATGAAACAAAGTCACAAAGAATCAAGCCCCATTTCATTTCAGTTTTGGGGGTTTCTATACACCCAAGCCCATTCTGTTTCTTGGAGAGGTACAAGTTTTTCCAGATGGAGTTTCAAAGTTTTGTTCCAGTGTCCAAATACTGACTCTGTCCACCAGACCCATCACTAGACTGTACATCTGGTTTTGGATGGTAATCACCAAACCTCACTATGCCACTAGATTTCAATTTGGCTTCTTAATTGAAACCTTGTGATGAAGCTCTGAAACCCACTCTCCCCTGGTTAGTGCCAATGAGCTTTTAAATGGATCAAACATTAGTCCTTCCGATGCTCAGCCCTGAAGTTATAATTCCATCTGGGCCAAACACAGAAAGTCAAGGAATTAAATGCTCAACATAGTCTTGACACCAAGTAGATGTTCAGTAAACATCTGTTAAGTGAGACAATAAGAAACAAGACACAAATGCAGGAAAATAATCGTATGTGGCACCACACACTTCACTGGGTCCCTTTGGTGTGTTGCTTTGCAGATTCTTCCTTTTTAACCTGAGACCTTCCTCATTTTATACATCAGAAAACTGAGGCTCAGAAAGATATGATAATGGGCTTAAAATTATACAACTGGTTTATAGTGGAGTCAGGATTCAAACCCAAATCCTCATGGTGCCAAAGATTGCCACTAAATTACTCTTTCCACTAAATTACATGCCCTTCTTCAGTGAAACTTCCACTATCTCAGGCTTCACATGGATATAATGACAATTAAGCCAACATGCTTGGATTGGGAAGATCCCTTGGAGTAGGAAATGGTAACATGCTCCAGTATTCTTGTCTAGGAAATCCCATGGACAGAGGAGCCTGGCAAGCTACAGTCCATGGGGTCCCAAAGAGTCAGATACGACTGAGCAACTGAGCACACAGCACACTGAACACACAAGCCAAATAATGGAGTTTTTCTTCAGGCTCAATTAAACTTGAAAGGATACCACTTTAAAGAAAAAGCTAGGCCTATTTAATGCTATATAGGATTTATAGAGAGATGAGACATGCCCCATCTTTCATATTTAAAGTTAGAATTTCACCAAAACTGTTTTATGTAAAATATAAAAAAGTTTTCATGCCAAATATTCATTTGATCTGTTTTATCTCCAAGTAAAGCAATCTGAAAGTTGAGTGTTTCATCAGTTGAGAAAATACTTTTGCTGCAGTGTACCAGAAAATACAAGGAGCACTGACTTAAAAGAAGTGTGATCAGTGAACAGTTCAGTCACTCAGTCGCAGCCAACTCTTTGCAACTCCATGGACTGCAGCACGCCAGACCTCCCTGTCCATCACCAACTCCTGGAGTTTACCAAAACTCATGTCCGTTGAGTTGGTGATGACATCCAACCATCTCATCTTCTGTCGTTCCCTTCTCCTCCCACCTTCAATCTTTGCCAGCATCATGGTCTTTTCAAATGAGTCACCTCATCATATTAGGTGGCCAAAGTATTGGAGTTTCAGCTTCAACATCAGTCCTTCCAATGAACATTCAGGACTGATGTCCTTTAGGATGGACTGGTTGGATCTCCTTGCAGTCCAAGGGACTCTCAAGAGTCTTCTCCAACACCACAGTTCAAAAGCATCAATTCTTCAGTGCTCAGCTTTCTTTATAGTCCAACTTTCACATCCATACATGCCTACTGGAAAACCATAGCCTTGACTAGATGGACCTTTGTTGATAAAGTAATGTCTCTGCTTTTTAATATGCTGTCAAGGTAGGTCATAAATTTTCTTCCAAGGAGTAAGCATCTTTTTATTTCATGGCTGTAGTTACCATCTGCAGTGATTTTGGAGCCCCCCAAAAAATAAATAAATAAAGTCTGCCACTGTTGCCACTGTTTCCCCATCTATTTGCCATGTAGCGATGGGACCAGATTCCATGATCTTAGTTTTCTGAATGTTGAGCTTCAAGCCAATTTTTTAACTCTCCTCTTTCACTTTCATCAAGAGGCTCTTTAGTTTCTCTTCACTTTCTACCATAAGGGTGGTGTCATCTGCATATCTGAGGTTATTGATATTTCTCCCAGCAATCTTGATTCCAACTTTTGCTTCATCCAGCCCAGTGTTTCTCATGATGTACTCTGCATATAATGTAAATAAGCAGGGTGACAATATACAGCCTTGACGTACTCCTTTCCCTATTTGGAACCAGTCTGTTGTTCCATGTCCAGTTCTAACTGTTGCTTCTTGACCTGCATACAGATTTCTCAAGAGGCAGGTCAGGTGGTCTGGTATTCCCATCTCTTCCAGAATTTTCCACAGTTTATTGTGATCCACACAGTCAAAGGCTTTGGCATAGTCAATAAAGCAGAAATAGATGTTTTTCTGGAACTCTCTTGCTTTTTCCAAGATCCAGCGGATGTTGGCAATTTGATCTCTGGTTCCTCTGCCTTTTCTAAAACCAGCCTGAACATCTAGAAGTTCACAATTCACGTATTGCTGAAGCCTGGCTTGGAGAATTTTGAGCATTACTTTGCTAGCTTGTGGGATAAGTGCAATTGTGTGGTAGTTTGAGCATTCTTTGGCATTGCCTTTCTTAGGGATTGGAATGAAAACTGACCTTTTCCAGTCCTGTGGCCACTGCTGAGTTTTCCAAATTTGATGGCGTATTGAGTGCAGCACTTTCATAGTATCTTCTTTTAGGATTTGAAATAGCTCAACTGGAATTCCATCACCTCTGCTAGCTTTGTTCGTAGTGATGCTTCCTAAGGCCCACTTGACTTCACATTCCAGGATGTCTGGCTCTAGGTGGGTGATCACACTATCTTGATTATCTGTGTCATGAAGATCTTTTGTGTACAGTTCTTCTGTGTATTCTTGCCATCTCTTCTTAATATCTTCTGCTTCTGTTAGTCCATACCATTTCTGTCCTTTATTGAGCCCTCTTTGCATGAAATGTTGCTTGGTATCTCTAAATTTCTTGAAGAGATCTCTAGTCTTTCCCATTCTATTGTTTTCCTCTATTTCTTTACATTGATCACTGAGGAAGGCTTTCTTATCTCTCCTTGCTATTCTTTGGAACTCTATATTCAAATGGGTATATCTTTCCTTTTTTCCTTTGCTTTTTGCTTCTCTTCTTTTCACAGCTATTTGTAAGGCCTCCTCAGACAGACATTTTGCTTCTTTGCATATCTTTTTCTTGGGGTGGTCTTGCTTCCTATCTCCTGTACTATGTCATGAACCTCCATCCATAGTTCTTCTATCAGATCTAGCCCCTTAAATCTATTTCTCACTTCCACTGTATAATTGCTAGGGATTTGGTTTAGGTCATACCTGAATGGTCTAGTGGTTCTCCCTACTTTCTTCAATTTAAGTCTGAATTTGGCAATAAGGAGTTCATGATCTGAGCCACAGTCCACTCCCAGGCTTATTTTTGCTGACTGTATAGAGCTTCTCCATCTTTGGCTGCAAAAAATATAATCAATCTGATTTCAGTGTTGACCATCTAGTGATATCCATGTGTAGAGTCTTCTCTTGTGTTGTTGGAAGAGGGTGTTTGCTATGACCAGTGTGTTCTCTTGGCAGAACTCTATTAGACTTTGCCCTGCTTGCTTCTGTACTCCAAGGCCAAATTTGCCTGTTACTGTATCTCTTGATGGAGATGGCAATGGCACCCTACTCCAGTACTCTTGCCTAGAAAATCCTATGGATGGACAAGCCTGGTGGGCTGCCGTCTATCGGGTCGCACAGAGTCAGACATGACTGAGCAACTTCACTTTCACTCTTCACTTTTATGCATTGGAGAAGGCAATGGCAACCCACTCCAGTGTTCTTGCCTGGAGAATCCCAGGGACGGGGGAGCCTGGTGGGCTACCATCTATGGGGTCGCACAGAGTCAGATATGACTGAAGCAATTTAGCAGCAGCAGCAGCAGTATCACTTGACTTCTTACTTTTGCCTTGCAGTCCCCTATAATGAAAAGGACATCTTTTGGGGTGTTAATTCTAGAAGGTCTTGTAGGTCATCATAGAACTGTTCAACTTCAGCTGCTTCAGCATTACTGGTCAGGGCATAGACTTGGATTACCGTGATATTGAATTGTTTGTCTTGGAAATGAACAGAGATCATTATATCATTTTTTTTTTGATTTTTGATTTTATTTTTAAACTTTACATAATTGTATTAGTTTTGCCAAATATCAAAATGAATCCGCCACAGGTATACATGTGTTCCCCCTCCTGAACCCTCCTCCCTCCTCCCTCCCCATACCATCCCTCTGGGTCGTCCCAGTGCACTAACCCCAAGTATCCAGTATCGTGCATCAAACCTGGACTGGCAACTCGTTTCTTACATGATATTTTACATGTTTCCATGTCATTCTCCCAACTCTTCCCACCCTCTCCCTCTTCCACAGAGTCCATAAGACTGTTCTATACATCAGTGTCTCTTTTGCTGTCTCGTACAGAGTGAAGTAAGCCAGAAGGAAAAACACCAATACAGTATACTAACGCATATATGTGGAATTTAGAAAGATGGTAACAATAACCCGGTGTACGAGACATTATATCGTTTTTGAGATTGCATCCAAGTACTGCATTTTGGACTCTTTTGTTGGCTATGATGGCTACTCCACTTCTTCAAGAGATTCTTGCCCACAATAGTAGATATAATGGTCATCTGAGTTAAATTCACCCATTCCAGTCCATTTTAGTTCTCTGATTCCTAAAATGTCGACGTTCAGTCTTGCCATCTCCTGTTTGATCACTTCCAATTTGCCTTGATTCATGGACTTAACATTCCAGGTTCCTATGCAATACTGCTCTTTACAGAATCAGACCTTGCTTCCATCACCAGTCACATCCACAACTGGGTGTTGTTTTTGCTTTGGCTCTGTCTCTTCATTCTTTCTGGAGTTATTTCTCCACTGATCTCCAGTAGCATCTTGGGCACCTACTGACCTGGGGAGTTCATCTTTCAGTGCCCTAACTTTTTCCCTTTTCATACTGTTCATGGGGTTCTCAAGGCAGGAATACTGAGTGGTTTGCCATTCCCTTCTCCAGAGGACCACATTTTGTCAGAACTCTCCACCATGACCTGGTCTTCTTGGGTGGCCCTATACAACATGGCTCATAGTTTCATTGGGTTAGACAAGGCTGTGGTCTATGTGATTAGATTGGTTAGTTTTCTGTGATTTTGGTTTTCAGTCTGTCTGCGCTCTGATGGAGAAGGATAAGAGGCTTATGAAAGCTTCCTGATGTGATAGACTGACTGAGGGGGATATTGGGTCTTTTTCTGATGGGTGGGGCCATGCTTAGTAAATCTTTAATTTTCTGTTGATGGGTGGAGCCGTGTTCCCTCCCTGCTATGTTCCCTCCCTGTTGTGTTCCCTTCCTGCTCTACACTAAAAGAAGTATTCAGTTCAGTTCAGTTCAGTTGCTCAGTTGTGTCCGACTCTTTGCGACCTCATGAATCGCAGTACGCCAGGCCTCCCTGTCCACCACCAACTCCCGGAGTTCACTCAAACTCACGTCCATCGAGTCAGTGATGCCATCCAGCCATCTCATCCTCTGTCATCCCCTTCTCCTCCTGCCCACAATCCCTCCCAGCATCAGAGTCTTTTCCAATGAGTCAACTCTTCGCATGAGGTGGCCAAAGTACTGGAGTTTCAGCTTTAGCATCATTCCTTCCAAAGAAATCTCAGGGCTGAAATCCTTCAGAATGGACTGGTTGGATCTCCTTGCAGTCCAAGGGACTCTCAAGAGTCTTCTCCAACACCACAGTTCAAAAGCATCAATTCTTCAGCGTTCAGCTTTCTTCATGGTCCAAATCTCACATCCATACATGACCACTAGAAAAACCATAGCCTTGACTAGATGGACTTTTGTTGGCAAAGTAATGTCTCTGCTTTTGAATATGCTATCTAGGTTGGTCATAACTTTCCTTCCAAGGAGTAAACGTCTTTTGATTTCATGGCTGCAGTCACCATCTGTAGTGATTTTGGAGCCCCAAAAAATAAAGTCTGCCACTGTTTCCACTGTTTTCCCATCTATTTCCCATGAAGTGATGGGACCAGATGCCATGATCTTCGTTTTCCGAATGTTGAGTTTTAAGCCAACCTTTTCACTCTCCTCTTTCATCTTCACCAAGAGGCTTTTTAGTTCCTCTTCACTGTCTACCATAAGGGCGGTGTCATCTGCATATCTGAGGTTATTGATATTTCTCCCGGCAATCTTCATTACAGCTTGTGCTTCTTCCAGTCCAGCGTTTCTCATGATGTACTCTGCATATAAGTTAAATAAACAGGGTGACAATATACAGCCTTGACCTACTGGTAAGAAATTTCCACAGTGCCATCAGGATGCAGGCTTTTTATATCCTTAGCAAGATTTTACTGTCTTTGTGGTCTCAAAATGGCTGCTGAAGCACCAACAATTATAATGTTCATTCTAGGCAAAAGGAAGATAGAAGGGCTCAGAGCAAGAGTGTATGTCAGTTGAGAAAATCCCTTTAAAATTCCTTTTCCACAAGCCTATCCAGTGATTTCTGCTAACATCTCTTTGGCTACAGCTATATTACATACAGGAGTGGTAAGAAAATGTACATATATAACGTAGGTATATTGCCAATTCAACAAAACATAATTCTCTTAGTAAGAAAGAGGAGAGAATATTAGATAACCATCTACAAGGTCTGACACAAATGCCTGAAACATTATTTAAATATATGGCATGTAATGAATGTCTTTTGCAATGCAGGAGACATGGGTTTGATCCCTGGGTTGGGAAGATCCACTGAAGAGGGGAATGGCAATTCACTCCAGTATTCTTGCCTGGAGAATTCTGTAGACAGAAGAGCCTGATGGGCTACCCATGGAGTTGCAAATAGTCGGACACATCTAAACAACACTTGGACTTTAGTTTCAACAAAGTAGACACTCAAAGGGATTGAATGATATGTAGAAGACAGAATCTTTGTTTCTATGAAGTATGCTTGCTTACTAAGTCACTTCAGCTGTGTTGATCTCTTTGCAACCCTATGGACTGTAACCCACCAGGTTCCTCTATTCATGAGATTCTCCAGGCAAGAATACTGGAGTGGATTGCTGTGCCCCCTTCCAGGGGATCTTCCTGACCCAGGGATCAAACCTGTGTCTATAATGTCTCCTGCATTGGTTGGTGGGTTTTTTACCACTAGTGTCACCTGGAAAGCCCTCTGTGAAGTATAATAAAGCTACTTTAAAGCCTATTGCTTCATATGTTGAATAATATAGAGATTAAAAGTTATTCAGCTTATTAAAAACTCAATCTAAATGAAAGAAAGCATGATTTTACTAAGATATGTGAGCTATTAAATATCCTTGGCTTCAAAGTCTCTGAAGCATTGATCTATGGTCATTTCACAGTCCCCATTAACCTAAAGGCATATATGCCTGCTTTTATGGCTAAAGGTAAAACACCCATAACTAAGGAGTTACCATATTCAAGAAAACCAAAGACTTTCTCTCCCTCCCACAGGGCCCAGTTCAGACAGCCACTGGGAATGACCCTCTGCCCAAGGTAGAGGGATGCAGAATCAAGCACCTATGTGGTTGGCCAGAATCCTGGATTCTCCACATTCAGCTCAGTTCAGTCACTCAGTTGTGTCGGACTATTTGCAACCCCAGGGCCTGCAGCTCGCCAGGCTTCCCTGTCCATCACCAACTCCTGGAGCTTGCTCAAACTCATGTGCATCAAACTGGTGATGCCATCCAACCATCTCATCCTCTCTCATCCCCTTCTCATCCCACCTTCAATCTTCAGCATCAGGGTCTTTTCCAATGAGTCTGTTCTTCCCATCATGTGGCCAAAGTATTGGAGCTTCAGCTTCAGCATCAGCCCTTCCAATGAGTCCTTTAGGATTGACTGGTTTGATCTCCTTGCAGTCCGAGGGACTCTCAAGAGTCTTCTCCAACACCACAGTTCAAAAACATCAATTCTTCAGCATTCAGTTTTCTTTGTAGTCGAACTCTCCCATCTATACATGACTAACTGGAAAAACCATAGCCTTGACTAGACAGACCTTTGTTGTCAAAGTACTGTCTCTGCTTTTTAATATTCTGTCTAGATTGGTCATTGCTTTTCTTCCAAGGAGCAAGCATCTTTCAATTTCATGGCTGCAGTCACCATCTGCAGTGATTTTGAAGCCAAAAAATAAAAGTCTCTCACTGTTTCCCCATCTATCTACCATGAAGTGATGGGACCAGATGCCATGATCTTGGTTTTCTGAATGTTGAGTTTTAAGTCAACTTTTTCACTCTCCTCTTTCACTTTCATCAAGAGGCTCTTTAGTCCTTCTTCACTTTCTGCCATAAGGGTGGTGTCATCTGCGTATCTGAGGTTATTGATACTTCTCTTGGCAACTTGATTCCAGCTTGTGCTTCATCCAGCTTGGCATTTCACATGATATACTCTGCACATAAGTTATATAAACAGGGTGACAATATACTTGGCATACTCCTTTCCCGATTTGGAACCAGTCTGTTGTTCCATGTCCAGTTCTAACTGTTGCTTCCTAACCTGCATACAGATTTCTCAGGAGGCAGGTCAGGTGGTCTAGTATTCTCATCTGTTTCAGAATTTTCCACAGTTTGTTGTAATCCACACATTGGAATCAGTCTTAAAAGTGCTCAAGGTCAGTGTCTCCCAACACAATTCCATCTCTGCAAAGTGAAGGAGAAGGAGAAAGAAGGGGTACACAGAGAGCAGACGTGGGCTAGGCAGCAGGGACCAGAGTCAGATGCCAGACTTCTAGCTGGAGGCTCACTTCTAGCCCCTGGGAAGGTCCCCTCTCCCAGAACACTACTGGGGAACTGTTCTCAGATACACGGCACCACATGTTGTGACTTGAGACTACTTTAATGCGCTTCTTTAAGGCCATGTGGTTAGCTGAGTAGATGCTGGCCAGCATTTAGGTGATTGATGGAAATTAGAACCAGGGATGGTACAGTACAAGCAAAGGGTAACAGCCACCTCAAGAACAAGACTTTCACCAATCCTATGCTTGGGTTCCTCTCTCCGATGTTCACATCTGTTCTTACCGCTTGTTTTCTTCAGATCATGTTTGTTCTTTTGATTCATGATAATGCCCCAGAAAGTGTTGACTTACCCACTCGTCTAAAGAATGACACATGACAGAGGAAGACTAGGTAGAAGAGAAGTATATAGAGAGAGCCATATGATGAAGAGCGTAAAGATAAGAAAGACTGAAGATCAGGTCAGCTCAACAATTTTCCCACTGACACATCCATGACATTGGTGTACTGTTGTCATTTCAAAAGATACAAATCAAGACCTCCCTGATGGTCCAGTGGCTGAAAATCTACCTTGCGATGCAGGGGATGTGGTTTTAATCCCTGGTTGGGGAACTAAGATCCCCCATGCAGTGGGGCAACTAAGCCCAGGTGCTCTAGAGCCCACACTCTTCAACAAGAGAAGCCCGCATGCCACAGCTAGAGCCGTCCGTATATGCCACAAGGAGGACTCAGCACAGCCAAGATTTTTAAAAAGATACGGATTATTATTTTTAAACAGAGAATGCACATCGACTTTAAATCCTTAGATTTGCTTTATATTTTTGGCTATATCATTTCTTATCTGCCATGGAGAAACCACAACTAGAAGGGAAGAAAGGCAGAAAGGACCAGAAATAACTTCTGGAAAACTGAAACTGCATATGCTGAAATCAACTGAAAACTTTTTTGTCTCTTTGTATAAACTGACACACATCCAGATATTATAGACAGTTGCAGGGCTAAGCTCGACCTTCAGAAATATTAGTCTAGAGCAGCACCTCATAGCTCTGAACTCGTGTTAGAGTTGCAGTCTGTCCCACATCACATAACCCTTACATGCCATCTTTGGCTGACTTCACCTTTCATGCAAGTTTGCCCTTCAAGGAGTTTCAATCTATTTGAGAAATGCTTTTGTATTTTGAAGTTACGCACATTCTTTAGTGGAATTTTGCATATAGCAGGCATGTCATAGGTGTTCACTGATTTGTGTATCACATGCAATATAATATTAGCTGTGCATCTGTAGAATCCAAGGGGTCAATAAATATTTCTGTGGTCCTTCCTCCCACACTCCAAGTTCAGAACTGGCTAAGAGGTTCAGACAGATGAAGGTGAAAATGTGAGCTCTATCACTAATCTGACCTGTTTTGAAAGGTATGACTTAAATGGTTCACCTCAATTAGCTTGTCAACACCTTCCCTTGGAACTGGGGATTGGATAGGCTTGTCCACCAGTCATGGGTGCTGCTGGCCATCCACAGGCCTTTCCAGTATGATTAGTTAGCATCCCAGGGGACAGACAGAGCACCCTTTTGAACGTAAGAAGATCAAGAGGGGCAAACCAAAGTTATGCAGCTCCTTTTCCAAATATCCCTGAGCAGCTAAATCGCTCCTTCTCCCATGGGAAGGAGTTAGTAAGGGGCTTAAAAACAAGGATCAGAGTCCTGTCTCCTGCAGATTGGAAACCTTTTCTCTCTGAGAAGTATAGGACATCTTCCCATTTAAATTCCACAGATGCCTGATATTCTTTTCCTCTGGATGTTAATCTACTGTCCTGAGAGGATCATTTATATTTATTATGTGCCAAACCCAACGCCCAACACATAATTCAAGATAACCCCCCTCATAAATTCTATGTATAAGATTTATATACCCCAGATGGGTGGAGGTTTTGATCTTTAGAACTGGACAGATTTTTGTAATTCATGAAATGCCCCGCAGTGCCCAGAGCTCTGTTCCTTGTGTTTCCTGTGGAGCCTCCTACGAGCCAGGAGATTATGGCGTAAAGACAGCGAAATAAATACTAAGCTTGAAGAATTTGTTGCAAAGATGTTGATAAATGTTTTTGGATATATGTGATTTATTCCACAAGAATGCCCTTTCTGGCTCATTCTAACTAAATAAGAGATATAACTTTAGGAAAGATCTGTTCTCAGACTGCTTGGAAGTAACAAAAATGCGTGGTGGTGCCACATGGAGGGGCATCATCTTAAAGGACTCTTGAGTTTTAATCCTTAGTCTTGGGTGGATGGCCAATGTAAGATACCTTAATAAAGAGACAGTGCATGCTCAGAGTCCTAGATACATTAGGGATAAACATAATCATGTACTTTCACAGAGTAATTTAGTAGGAAAGATAGATAAGACAAGCTGATGTAGCAGACAACTCCTGCTGCTGCTGCTGCTGCTGCTAAGTCGCTTCAGTCGTGTCTGACTCTTTGCGACCCCATAGACAGCAGCCCAACTCCTAAATCTCAACAAATGTTTGTTTAGAGCCCAGAGCACACAGTCCAATAAGGCTGAGATTTTGCTATGCATTCAAGGTCCCAGATTCCTTCTATCTTGGGCTTTCACTTTCTTCTAAGTCTTCAGAATTCTCCTCATGCAGCCCAAGTATGAGAAAAGCATATGAGGATGGAGGTTACAATGCTGGGCTTGGTTTGGCCTCAAAGAGCCAGCCTAGATATGGCATATACATCACTTCTTCTTAGACCTCTTTGGCCAAAACTCAGTCACGTGACACACCTATCTGCAGAGGGACTGGAAATGGAGCTTGCAGAGTGTCCAGGGAGAATAGAAGAGGAGTGATGGTGGACACAGCAGCCTTAAAACAGCCAGGACCAAGAGCAGCCAGTAAAAAAAGATTATGCATTATATGGTTCGATTCATATGAAATATCCAGGACAGGTTAATATATACAGAAAGAAATACAGATTAGTGGTTGCCTAGGATTTGAGAGGGGTTATAGTTGGGACTTCCCTGGTGGCTCAGACGGTAAAGCCTCTCTCTACAGTGCGGGAGACCCGGGTTCAATCCCTGGGTTGGGAAGATCCCCTGGAGAAGGAAATGGCAATCCACTCCAGTACTATTGCCTGGAAAATCCCATGGACAGAGGAGCCTAGTAGGCTACAGTCCATGGGGTTGCAAAGAGTTGGACACGACTGAGTGACTTCACTTTATCACTTTATAGTTGGGAAGGGACTTCCCAGGTGGCTCAGCAGTAAAGAACCCACCTGCCAATGCAGGAGACCCAAATTCGATCCCTGGGTCGGGAAGATCCCCTGGAGAAGGAAATGGCAACCCACTCCAGTATTCTTGCCTGGAGAATTCCATGGACAGAGGAGACTGGTGGGCTACAGTCCATGGGGTTGCAAAGAGTCAGACACGACTTAGCAACTAAACAACAACAAAAACAATAGGGGAGTAGAGGGGTTATAACTATTACTAAAATATACAGAGTTTCTTCTTAAGGTGATGAAAATGCTTCAGACTTGACACTGTTGATGGTTGTATGACACGCATATGTGAACATACTAAAAAGCATCTAATTGTAAATGGATTAATCATATGGTATATGAATTAAATCTAAATAAAATCATTATTTAAAAAGAGAACAGGACCAACTGGAAAATGGGAATTCTCTGTATTATCTTTCATGTAAATATATAACTATTCTAAAATAAAAGATTATTTTTTAAAGCCAGGACCAATTTTAAAGATAGTGAATTTTTCTTGCAGTATCTTCTCAGATTTTTCTCAGGTGAAATCTGGTGACACTGAGTATCAGAGGCCTTATGCTTCAAGTCAGAAAACTTCAACTTTGAGGTGGATTTTCATTGTATCTGAGGCTCAGTTTCCTATTTTGTAAAATAGGAATGATTCATTGACCTCAACAGTTTGTTGTATGCTTAAGATATTAAATCTGAACGCCTGTGGCAATCTGGCATCTAGTTGGATCTTGATGAAAGCACATTCATTATTTAAGCTCTTCAAAGGGAAATAAAATATTAAAACATATAAACAACCCAAATTAAAAGTTGGTTTAAGACTTAAACAGTCACTTCACAAAAAGAAGATATTCAAATGCTCAGTGTTATAGATGGAATATGTCCCCACAAAATCCATATGTTGAAATCCTCCAGCATGATGATATTAGGAGGTATGATCTTTGGGAGATTAATGATAGGGATGGAGCCCTCATGAATGGGATTAGTGCCCTTCATAAGAAGAGACACAAGAGCTCTCTCACCTTCTCTGTCTCTCTCTCTAGCAGGTGAGGATGCAGCAAGAAATGACTGTTTATAAGCCAAGGACTGGCCCTCATCAGGTACTGTCTTCCCACCCTTTAGAACTATGAGAAATAAATATGTGTGGCTAAGCCACGGTCTGTGGTATTGTTGTTACAGCATCCAGAAGGACTAAGACAGTCAATAAGCATATGAAAAGGGACTTAACATCATTAGTCACCAAGGAAAACCATATACCTTTACACACTCACCACAAAAACTAAAATTAAAGCTGACTCTAATAAGTGACATGGATTTGGAACAACTAAAACTCTCATACATTGCTGGTGAGCATTTAGAATTGTACAATCCCTTTGAAAACAAACTGATACTTTCTGATAAATTTAAATATTCACCTACCCTAAGACCTCCAAAAACACTTCTAGATATATACTGAGAGAAACAACTGTATATGTTTGAAACAAGACTGATCCGTTCATAACAAGTCCATGCATAAAGGAAAAAGTGGAAACAATCCAGTTGTACATCCATCAGAAAATAGATGAACAAATTGTGGTATATCCAAAGTGAAAGTGAAAGTCGCTCAGTCATGTCTGACTCTTTGTCCATGGAATTCTCCAGGCCAGAATACTGGAGTGGGTAGCTGTTTCCTCCTCCAGAGGATCTTCCCAACCCAGGGACCGAACCCAGGTCTCCCTCTTGCAGGTAGATTATACCAGCTGACCCACAAGGGAAGCTCGTGTGGTATATCCAAACCAGGTAATAATATCAAGCCAAAAAAAGAAAGAAAAGCAAATTAACATATATGCATTTCAAAAAAAATATGCTGAATGAAATGATGCATAAATGAAAGAACACAAACCACAAATGTCTGATTCCATTTATATGAAGTTTTTGAACATAAAAAATCTGATCTATAGTGACATAAAATAGATCACCTGGATCTGGGAGTTGTTGAATAAGAATTGACTTGAAAAAAGTATGAGATAACTTTCTAGGATACTGGAAATGTTTTGTATTTTAATCAGGGTATACAAATTTGTTGAAATTCATTATGCTGAACACAGAAGACATGCATTTTACTCACTTAACATGAAAAACAAGGAATTCAAGCTAATGGAAGATGAGCTGAAACAATTTTATCCTCTGCTTTGGAAATGAGATGGCATGTGGTATATATATGCCAACTGTCTACATATATGCCTCCCACCACCTGGCTCCCCAAGTTGTCAAGGTACAGAGCCCTGGAAAATTATCTCCAGGCAATGTTATCTAAAGACAGCCCTGCAAATAGCCATGCCCACTGTGTATTCTGCAGGTCAATCTATTCCATATTACAGTAAAAACATAATAATAACCTCTAACCTAGACAAGTCTCAGATCACATTTTTCTTAAGTTATCTAAAGCTTGTGAAAACAGGAAATAAGACACATTAAAGACATTGTAGAAAAAATATCCTAAATAGACTAAAATGCAGATGAAGTCTATGAGAAAAGGACAGATGATGCTTTTTTTTTTTTTTTAAGTTCCAAAATTATATTAGCCAAAACACAGGAGAAAAGGAAATGAGAATCCTGAGATGGAATGGCAATCAAAGGCAAAGAAAACACAGAACATTCAAAGCATTGTGCATAAGCACTGGGGAAAGAGGCTAGATCAGGTTGTGTATTAACTTACAGCTGGCAACCGGCTGAAATGGGAATTTAATGACTCAAGGCTTATGTCTTAGACATGAACAGGAATTGAATGAAGTAGGGGGCAGAATCCTGTTAAAATGCTGGAGCAGATTTTACTCTTTCACTTTCAGGTTTTAAGACTCAAGCTTTGAGACAGAAACAATCAGCTACTTATTAATAAACTCGAAATTTTCTCCTAATAGCTATTGGGACCTTAGTGTTATTAGTTGTTTACACAATATACATGTTCAGTAGCTAGCTGTTTTAAATGTTCTCAGATTCTGAAATAGGAACAAATTACATATATGTGCAAAATGTCTTTGTGTAAAGGAAAAAGTACATGTCACAGCAACATGGATAGAAGCAGAGATTATCCTACTAAGTGAAGTAAGTCAGCTAGAGAAAGATAAATGTCACATCCTACCACTCCTAACACCAATCTTCAACAGCTCCTCACCCCCAGGATGCTCTGATGATTGAAGTCATCCTTTTGTCACTTCTTTCTCTTTCCAAACTAGATTCCATAGCCTGTTACTCTGCTCATTTTGTGTACAAATTTTCAACTCTCTGTGTGTGGAAGCCCCACTCTCCTTCCTTGTCTCTTACTCATGAGAACAAAGAGGCAAAGCCAACTCTGGTTAAACCCATCTCTGCTTATTCTTCATCTGCACCAGGGCTGCTAAACATGGATGAACTTGGAGCATCACTGAAACTGCTTTTACTCCTACAGTGATTTTCCCCTAAAGTTGCTTTCCATCTACATTTTCTACTTTCTAGTACCTCTGAAAATATAACCATGGATTCTCTTAATAGTCCAGGAATAAAATTTCTGGCTCCCTGACAATGAAATATTTTCTTATATCAAAGAGCTTGTTCTTTTTAAAGACTTTTCCTATCACTTCAAGAACTAGCTTCCCTGGTGGCCCAGCTGGTAAAGAGAATCCACCTGCAATGTGGGAGACCTGGGTTTGATCCCTGGGTTGGGAAGATCCCCTGGAGAAGGGAAAGGCCATTCCAGTATTCTGGCCTGGAGAATTCCATGGACTGTATAGTCCATGGGATCACAAAGAGTCGGACACGACTGAGCGACTTTCACTTCACTTCACTTCAAGAACTAGAAAGGCAGTGGGCAGATACTTTCAACTCACTCTCTTAGCCAGTCTTCTATCAAGTCATATGATCATTATTAAAAACTCAGAACAAACCAACTGATTTTTCATTTTAGTGAAAGAGGATGCAACAGATAGTAGGGAGGCAGGGCTGAATCCAATAATAAGAACTGGCTGGGGGATTTGCTTCAACCTCCTGTAGCTCTTCTGGTAACAGAATCAAAAAGAAATCAGTCTAATGAAAGAACAGGCAAGGGCCCAGTATCTGTTCCCATGAGAAAACATATTATAATTTGCCCTCAGGGAAAAGAGAAAGTAACTAGGCCTCTGAAGAAAAATAGAGCAGAAAAACATATTACCAGTCATACTAAGAACATTTCTCTTTTAAATGATCGGTGCCTTGAATAAACATTAAATTTAAAAGGTCTTATGATTATACTTAGTTTCACTGCCTCAAAATATATCTGCTAAATAGATCAAATACATCCTTTGTTACAGGCTTAATGGAATTTTGGCACCAAAAATCTGATCCATTTTTGGTCCTTACCTTATAAAACTTCATGTCTATCAGATCCCTTAATGGACAGAGAAGGTCATTAAAGTTCCAGACATTTCTGCAGCCCAGGCCTGAAAAGTAGCAAAGCCCATTTTTCGAATTTAGGGATGGCCAGCTGAGCGCCGAAGAATTGATGCTTTTGAACTGTGGTGTTAGAGAAGATTCCTAAGAGTCCCTTGGACTGCAAGGAGATCCAACCAGTTCATCCTAAAGGAGATCAGTCCTGGGTGTTCTTTGGAAGGAATGATGCTAAAGCTCATTGGCCACCTCATGCAAAGAGTTGACTCATTGGAAAAGACTCTGATGCTGGGAGGGATTGGGGGCAAGAGGAGGAGACGACAAAGGATGAGATGGCTGGATGGCATCACCGACTCGATGGACGTGAGTCTGAGTGAACTCCGGGAGTTGGTGATGGACAGGGAGGCCTGGCGTACTGCGATTCATGGGGTCGCAAAGAGTCGGACACGACTGAGCGACTGAACTGAACTGAGTGTCACACAAGCTGACTCCATAGATCTAATTGACCCAAGAAACTCCAGTTTTGCTGAAGGCCATTTTGAACCTGAATTTGTAATCTATGATTCAGAAGGACAGGCCCTATATGCAATGGACATTTTTAGCAGCAAGGAAAAAAATGATTCGCCATCTCCCACCTGAAGGAGGGTTAGTCTTCAGAGCAGGTGAGACAGAGGCAGAGAGGCAGCTCCTGCAGCCCTGAGGTTCATGGAGCTGGGCTGTGGTCAGCTGGGTCTCTGCACGGAGAAGCCTTCAGGTAACGGACAAGACTACGGAGATCAGCATGACTATAGAAAAGCTACAAAACAGGTGTAAAATTTAAAATGTCATTGAATTAAGATGACTCAGAGGTTTCAGGTGTAGTGTTACCATTTATTTCCCGGGAAGAGTCTGGAGAAGAGGGCAGAGAGTTGCTAGAGTGTGGCTTACTCAGCTTTGGAGTCAGAGCTGTGTGCACTCAGCTCTGCCTCTTATTAAGCCATGTGGCTTCAGGCAAGACATCCCAGCCCTCCGAGCTTCAGTAAAATGAAGATTGTAGGACCAGCCTTGCAAGGTTGTTCAGTGAGATCAGATACACTAACTATATCATGTGCTAAGTCAATCAGTGCTCTTATGTTGATGAGCTGACCCTTTCCGAAGATTCAAATTCCCAAGGACTCCAAATTTCTCACTACTTTTTCCTGTCCTTTACCCGCAACAAGATGACCAGAGTCAGGGAGTTGTATTTAGCCTGACACACAGTAGGTCTCGGGAGACACTAGCTTGGTTTAACTGTATCTTCAACCCTGATTAAACTCCCATTATCACTCCAAGGTGGAGGAGGGCATGGCAACCCATTCCAGTATTCTTGCCTGGAGAATCCCACGGACAGAGGACCCTGGCAGGCTACAGTCCGTAGTGTTGCAAAGAGTCAGACACAACTGAAGCAACTCAGCATGCATGCATCATTCCAAGGCACAACAGACTCTACAGACCTCAGAAAAAACAGGCTGATCTCAGAACTTCCAAAACTAGTCCACAGTGGGAAGTTAAGGCAACGGGTGTCAGGAACAGGGAAGTAAACCAATAGGTCCACCCTCTGGATGTGAAATAGTATCTTATAGAGTCCCAGACACTATGGGTAAGGTTTTGTTTCATCCTAGGTGTTGATAACTGCTCTAGGAAATTCCTCAAAGCCCACTTTAATTCATTCAGACTTCCCATACCCCCCTGGAAGGCCAAGGAGTTCCTAAAATTACCATAGGATTTAGGAGTGAAATTTTCGATCACTCCACTGGTCAGCCAGTCACCTGAAATGACCAAGCCTTTTGATCCTCCTATCAGTGTGCTGGACGTCTTAGCACACTGGGTCTCCTTTTTGCTGAAACTCAGGAATAGATGGGACAGCTTGCGGGGAGGCATTTTTTTCCCTATGATTAGCAGACACATGATACCATCACATTCACCCACTCTGATTTTATGTTTATCAGCTCATTAGTTCAGAGAGTCAAAGATGATTGCTTTGGGAGTCATGGAAGAATCTAAATAAGTTAACTCATTTCTCTTTATCTAGTTGTCGTCCATTGTTTTCAGCTCACATGAAAACTAAAGCCTTGACTTTTTGCAGAGCCCTAGTGGAGACATTTAAGGTTTGCATAATCCTCCATTATGCACGTTTGGGAATCTAAGTGAAAATGACCTAAGGAAAGCCATCTCACAGGTTCTCATCTGTCACTTTAGTGGCCCAGATAGAGAGCCAAGAACCCAAGTCAGGGGAACATTGCCCTCATGGATGCTCAGGCATCTCTTCACGTGACTCTCAGAGAACTCTGCCTGCAGCCCAGCCTTAGGGGCTCAGCTTACAAGCATTAGGATTCACAGCAGCTAGTCCGAAACCAGGGCTCTCTCTCATCCCCAAAGAAGAGATTCACCTTGTTCTTGAATTTGAAGTGTCATTCAGCAGTGATCCTTGATTAGGGACAAAAAGTGATCTTTAGCAAAGTTTATCCCAGCCTGCCTTCAAATAAGGTAGGAAAATAGAAAGTAGTACACAGAGCTAAATTTAGGCTATTAAAGTGTATTAAAATACACATAAATGCCCTTTCTTTTACAAGAAGTGCTGACATCAGATAGTGGTTATGGCTTCTTTAATGCCTTTACTTGTTAAAACAAAAAGTTGGCAATTTTGTTATATCCACCCCCTCCATCCCCATTCTTGTTTTTTTTTTTTAAAATCTTGCTAGTCCTTAACATCCAGAAATATGGAACATCTGGAAAAGAGAAAATAGCATGATGTCTGTGCTGTAAACCAGCTGTGGGATCTCAAGCAAACCACCAAGATTCTTTGGTCTTTAGTTTTTTCGTCAGGAAATTGGGGGAGAACAGGGCCAAAGGTGGGCTTGGGCATGGCTTGGGGGCACAGGGGAAGTTAACTCTGGGGTCTCCTGTGGGTCACACAAATAATAAATAGCCATCATTAAAAGACATTTTTACTGATAGAAATTAATTAGGTAAGTTTCAGATATTCATAACATCATGTAAGTCTGGATCAGAAATTTTTCACAATATCCAAATGCTGGGTTTTTGGTTTTTTTTTCCCCTGTTCTTTCTTTTTAACAGCGGCTCTGAAAGCCCCTATCCCCATCTTCCTTTGCTATCCCTGGTCACTTTTGTTTCTCAAATGCTGAAAGTGGAGACATTGGCACCAAAGGAGCTTGTGTGCCGAGGTGCAGCCCCCTCCGTAACCTTCCTGGCTGCTGTGCTCTCTCGCCTGAGCTTCACTCAAGAGCTCGTGATTAATCAGCCCCCACAGCAGGGCTTGCAGCGCTGGCCAGATCTGTCTGCTGCAGTCAAGAGCTCATAAATCTCATGAGGTAAAGGACAGAGGGCAGCCAACAAACCCCCCTTTGAAAATGCTGGGAGTGTCAAGGCAAGATCTCTGGGAATATTCTGGACACAATCTTGGCCTCAGGTTTTTGTTCCAATCAGCTAGCTAGAGATTCATAATCTAAAATTGGCTTCTAAAAGTGTGCTCAGCACATACCTCAGACTTTCGGCTCCTCAGATCCCAGAGGACACGTTCACTGTGAAGTTTAATATCCTTTGAATCTCCCAGGCTATGGAATCTTAAGACAGAACCCAGGAAACAAGATGCAATGGGTTCAAATCTTCCCAGCCATGTGACTCTCAGCCACTGATTTCATCCCTCTCAGGATCAGTTTCCTCATCACTAAAATGAGCTACAACGATGGCTTTTCATCAGGCTTCAATGAGATGATGCAAGGAAAGAATTTAGCAGTGTTAGGCATATAGAAGATACTCAAAAATGTTCTTGTTATCTAAGGATTTGCCTAATACAGCAGCTTTCAAACTTTTTGGTTTCAGAACCCTTTACACTTTTAAGAATTATGGAGGACCCCAAAGAACTTTTGCTCATAAGGTTATATCTATTGATATCTACCTTATTTGATATTAAGACTTTTAAAAATGTCTAAAACACAAGAATATGGAAGCGCCTGTTTCATTAGCCATCAGAGCAATGACATTACACATTATCTAGCTTCCAGAAAACTCCACTGCACACTCTAAGAGAAAGACAATCAAAAAGGCAAATAACAGCTCAATGTTATAGCTTTGTGTGGAGAAGAAAATGGCAACCCACTCCAGTATTCTTGCCTAGAGAATGATGTGGACAGAGGAGCCTAGTGGGCTGCTGTCCATAAGGTCGTACAGAGTCAGACATGAAAGCGACTTAGCATGTCTGCATGCGTTGGAGAAGGAAATGGCAACCCACTCCAGTATTCTTGCCTGGAGAATCCCAGGGACAGAGGAGCCTGGTGGGCTGCTATCTATGGGGTCGCACAGAGTCAGACATGACTGAAATGACTTAGCAGCAGCAGCAGCATTATAGCTTTGATCTTTACAGACCTCATGGCACACATTGAAAATCATGGCTGTTATATTCTCTTTTCAAGAAATAGTATAGTTCAACATGTTACATCTTGAGAACTATTCTGCTTATTTAGATTCCATCAGGTGAAGAAGCCAACACTTTTTTTTTTATAATAAGGGGTGGAAATCTGATTTTTATTTATTTATTTTGGATTGCATTGGGTTTTCATTGCAGCATGTAGGCTGCAGAGCACGTGGGCTCAGTGGTTGCAGGACATGGGCTTAGTTGCCCTGACATGTGGAATCTTATTAACAGTTTCCCAACCAGGGATTGAACACATATCCCTTGCATTGGAAGGCAGATTTATAACCACTGGATCACTAGGGAAGTCCCCAAGTCTACTTTGAATAAGTTATTCACAAATTAATATCAAGAATTCTCATTTATATTATAATCTGTATAATTAGGTCTATAATTTTTCTCATTTCTTCCAATTCTCTTAACAGAAGAATGGGGGAATGTCTAAAATAGCAATAATTGTTACTATATACTGGGAACCAATGTGCCAGGCACTGTACCAGGAGCATAAAAAACAAGCTGCCTGTAATCTTTACAATCACCTTACAATGTACCCATTGTTACTCTAACTTTACAGTTTGTCTGAGGAAACAAAAAAGTTAAATAACTTACACAAAATCTTATTAGTAATTGATGTAACTAGAAGGAGTCCACCAGACCTCCCCATTCCTAAGTATGCTATACAGTTTATTCTGCCTCTATCACTACATATACACACACATACACACACATATATATGCATCACAATCATTTTCTTATTTTTTAAGATTAAATCTAATGAAAGTGGTTGATTCATGATCCTTTGCATTATTATTATTTGTAAAATAAATTCTAAAATAAAAAAATAATTTCAAAACTTACTGCAGCTACTGCTAAGTTACTTCAGTTGTGTCCGACTCTGTGCAACCCCATAGAATGCAGCCCACCAGGCTCCCCCATCCCTGGGATTCTCCAGGCAAGAACACTGGAGTGGGTTGCCATTTCCTTCTCCAATGCATGAAAGTGAAAAGTGAAAGTCAAGTCGCTCAGTCGTGTCCAACTCTTAGCAACCCCATGGACTACAGCCTACCAGGCTCTTCCACCCATGGGATTTTCCAGGCAAGAGTACTGGAGTGGGGTGCCATTGCCTTCTCTGTCAAAACTTACTACAAAACTACAATAATCAAGACAGTATGGTATTGGCATAATGATAGACATATAGATCAATGGAATCAAACTGAGAGTCCAAAAATAAACCTTGATTTTCAGCAAAGATGCCAAGATGATTTAACAGGAAACACTCAGCCTTTCAACAAATGGTGCTGGGACAAGCAGATATTTATTTCAAAAGAGAGGAGGTGGGACCCTACTTCACACCACATACAAAAACTAAAATGGACCAAGGATCCAAATATGAGTTAAAATGATAAACCCCTTGGAAGAAAGCATAGAAGTAATTATTCACGACTTTGGATTAGGCAATAGTTTTTTAATAGATCATCAAAAGCACAAGCAATAAAAAGAAAAATAAATTGGACTTCAAAATTAAAAACTTTTGTGGTTCAAAGGAAACCACTAAGAAAGTGAAAAAGCATCCCATCAGACGGGAGAAAATATTTGCAAATCACACATAAAGGACATATCCAGAATATATTACAAAACTCTTACAACTCAACAATAAAAAAACAAATAACTCAGTTTTAAAATGAGTAAGAAGTTTAGATAGATATTTCTCCAAAGTAGATATATAAATATCCAACAGGTACATGAAAAGATGTTTGACTTCATTAACCATTAGGGAAATGCAAATCAAATCACAATAAGATACCCACTCACAGCCACTCAGTTCAGTTCAGTTCAGTCACTCAGTGGTGTCTGACTCTTTGCAACCATATTAATCGCAGCATGCCAGGCCTCCCTGTCCATCACCAGCTCCTAGAGTATACCCAAACCCATGTCCATTGAGTCATTGATGCCATCCAACCATCTCATCTTCTGCCATCCCCTTCTCCTCTTGCCCTCAATTTTTCCCAGCATCAGAGTCTTTTCAAATGAGTCAGCTCTTCTCATCAGGTGGCCAAAGGATTGGAGTTTCAACTTCATCATCAGTCCTTCCAATAAACACCCAGGACTGATCTCCTTTAGGATGGACTGGTTGGATCTCCTTGCAGTCCAAGGGACTCTCAAGAGTCTTCTCCAACACCACAGTTCAAAAGCATCAATTCTTTTGTGCTCAGCTTTTTTTATAGTTCAACTCTCACATCCATATATGTCTACTGGAAAAACCATAGCCTTGACTAGACGGACCTTTGTTGACAAAGGAATGTCTCTGCTTTTTAAGATGCTGTCTAGGTTGATCATAACTTTCCTTCCAAGGAGTAAGTGTCTTTTAATTTCATGACTGCAATCACCATCTGCAGTGATTTTGGAGCCCAGAAAAATAAAGTCAGCCACTGTTTCCCCATCTATTTGCCATGAAGTGATGGGACCACATGCCATGATCTCCGTTTTCTGAATGTTGAGCTTTAAGTCAGCTTTTTCACTCTCCTCTTTCACTTTCATCAAGGGGCTCTTTAGTTCTTCTTCACTTTCTGCCATAAGAGTGGTGTCATCTGCATATCTGAGGTTATTGATATTTCTCCCAGCAATCTTGATTCCAGCTTGTGCTTCTTCCAGCCCAGCATTTCTCATGATTTACACTGCATATAAGTTAAATAAGCAGGGTGACAATATACAGCCTTGACGTACTCCTTTCCCTATTTGGAACCAGTCTGTTGTTCCATGTCCAGTTCTAACTGTTGCTTCCTGACCTGCATACAGGTTTCTCAAGAGGCAGGTCAGGTGGTCTGGTATTCCCATCTCTTTCAGAATTTTCCACAGTTTATTGTGATCCACACAGTCAAAAGCTTTGGCATAGTCAATAAAGCAGAAATAGATGTTTTTCTGGAACTCTCTTGTTTTTTCCATGATCCAGCAGATGTTGGCAATTTGATCTCTGGTTCCTCTGCCTTTTCTAAAACCAGCTTGAACATCTGGAAGTTCACGGTTCACATATTGCTGAAGCCTGGCTTGGAGAATTTTGAGCATTACCTTACTAGCATGTGAGATGAGTGCAATTGTGCGGTAGTTTGAACATTCTTTGGCATTGCCTATCTTTGGGATTGGAATGAAAACTGACCTTTTCCAGTCCTGTGGCCACTGCTGAGTTTTCCAAATTTGCTGGCATATTGAGTGCAGCACTTTCACAGCATCATCTTTCAGGATTTGAAATAGCTCAACTGGAATTCCATCACCTCCACTAGCTTTGTTCGTAGTGATTCTTTCTAACGCCCACTTGACTTCACATTCCAGGATGTCTGGCTCTAGGTCAGTGATCACACCATCATGATTATCTGGGTCATGCAGATCTTTTTTGTACATTTCTTGTATTCTTGCCATCTCTTCTTAATATCTTCTGGTTCTGTTAGGGCCATACATTTCTGTCCTTTATCGAGCCCATCTTTGCATGAAATGTTCCCTTGGTATCTCTAATTTTCTTCAAGAGATCTCTAGTCTTTCCCATTATGTTGTTTTCCTCTATTTCTTTGCATTGATTGCTGAGGAAGGCTTTCTTATATTTCCTTACTATTCTTTGGAACTCTGCATTCAGATGTTTATATCTTTCCTTTTCTCCTTTGCTTTTCACTTCTCTTCTTTTCACAGCTATTTGTAAGGCCTCCTCAGACAGTCATTTTGCTTTTTTGCTTTTATTTTTCTTGGGGATGGTCTTGATCCCTTCCTCCTGTACAGTGTCATGAACCTCCTTCCATATTTCTTCAGGCCCTCTGTCTATCAGATCTAATTCCTTGAATCTATTTGTCACTTCGACTGTATAATCATAAGGGATTTGATTTAGGTCTGAATGGTCTAGTGGTTTTCCCTATTTTCTTCAATTTAAGTCTGAATTTGGCAATAAGGAGTTGATGATCTGAGAGACAGTCAGCTCCTGGTCTTGTTTTTTCTGACTGTATAGAGCTTCTCCATCTTGGCTGCAAAGAATATAATCAATCTGATTTTGGTGTTGACTATCTGGTGATGTCCACGTGTAGGATTCTCTTATGTTGTTGGAAGAGGGTGTGTGCTATGACCAGTGGGTTCTCTTGGCAAAATTCTATTAGCCTTTGCCCTGTTTCATTCTGTACTCCAAGGCCAAATTTGCCTGTTACTCCAGGTGTTTCTTGACTTCCTACTTTTCATTCCAGTCCCCTATAATGAAAAGGACATCTTTTTTGGGTGTTAGTTCTAAAAGGTCTTATAGGCCTTCATAGAACCGTTCAACTTCAGCTTCTTCAGCATTACTGGTTGGGGCATAGACTTGGACTACCATGATATTGAATGGTTGGCCTTGGAAATGAACAGATATCATTTTGTTGTATTTGAGATCGCATCCAAGTACTTCATTTCAGACTTTTTTGTTGACTATGATGGCTACTCCATTTCTTCTAAGGGGCTTGCCTACAGTAGTAGATATAATGGTCATCTGAGTTAAATTCACCCATTCCAGTCCATTTCAGTTCGCTGATTCCTAGAATGTCTATATTGACTCTTGCCATCTCCTCTTTGACCACTTCCAATTTGCCTTGATTCATGAACCTAATATTCCAGGTTCCTATGCAATACTCCTCTTTACAGCATCAGACCTTGCTTCTATCACCAGTCCCATCCACAACTGGGTGTTGTTTTTGCTTTGGCTCCATCCCTTCATTCTTTCTGGAGTTATTTCTCCACTGATCTCCAGTAGCGTATTGGGCACCTACCGACCTGGGGAGTTCCTCTTTCAGTATCTTATCTTTTTGCCTTTTCATACTGTTCATGGGGTTCTCAAGGCAAGAATACTGAAGTGGTTTGCCATTCCCTTCTCCTGTGGACCACATTCTGTCAGACCTCTACACCATGACCCATCCATCTTGGGTTGCCCCATGGGCATGGCTTAGTTTCATTGAGTTAGACAATACTCTGGTCTGTGTGATCAGATTGGCTAGTTGTCTGTGATTTTGGTTTCAATCTGTCTGCCCTCTGAAGCCCTCTCTTAGTGCCTACTGTTTTACTTGGGTTTCTCTTACCTTGGATGTGGGGTATCTCTTCACGGCTGCTCCAGCAAAGTGCAGCCACTGCTCCTTACTTTAGATGTCTGGTAGCTCCCCTCAGCCGCCACCCCTGACCTTGGATGTGGGTTAGTATACTCACTACAATGTCTAAAATTAAAAAAAATAATAAAAATACCGAAAGTTAGCAAAGGTGTAGAGAAAGACTCTCATATATTGCTGATAGAAACATAAAATGGTGCAGTTGCTTTGCAAAACCACCAGCAGTCACTGAGATTTTTCTGACTCTATGCAACCCCATGGATTGTAGCCTGCCAGTTCCTCTGTCTATGGGATTCTCCACACAAGAATAAATGGAGTGGGTTGTCATGCCCTCCTCTAGGGGATCTTCCTGACCCAGGGATCGAACTCTCATCTTCTGACTTGGCAAGCATTGGCAGTCAGATTCTTTACTGCTGAACCACCAGGGAAACATATATATGTGATTCAGTAATAACACAGGAATGAAGTGCTTATTCATGCTACAACTTAGACAAAATTTAGAAACATTACATTAAGTGAAAGAAACTGGTCAATTGTAGACCATATATTACATAACTTTATATATATGTCTATAGTAGGCAAATGACAGTGTATTAAAAAGCAAAAATGCCACTTTGCCAACAAAGGTCCATATAGTCAAAGCCATGGTTTTTCCAGTAGTCACATATGGATGTAAGAGTTGGACCATAAAGAAGGCTGAGCATTGAAGAGCTGATGCTTTTGAATTGTGCTGGAAAAGACTCTTGAGAGTCCCTTGGACAGAAAAGATATCAAACCAGTCAATCCTAAAGGAAATCAATCCTGAATGTTCATTGGAAGGACTGATGCTGAAGCTGAAGTTCCAATACTTTGGCTACCTGATGCAAAGAGAAAACTCACTGGAAAAGACCCTGATGCTGGGGAAGACTGAAAGCAAAAGGAGAAGTGGGTAGCAGAAGATGAGATGACTAGAGAGCATCACTGACTCAATGGACATGAATCTGAGCAAGCTCTGGGAGATAGTGAAGGACAAGGGGAGCCTGGCGTGCTGCAGTCCATGGGGTTGCAGAGTCAGACATGAATGAGCTACTGAGCAACAGCAACAATAGGTAAACCCATAAGGACAAAAATAGATTAGTGGTTGAGAGGGAAGAAGGGAGAGGTGAATGAGGGGTGACTGCTAAAGCATACCAGGTTTCTTTTTGAGGTGATGAAAATATTCTGAAATTAGATATTAGTGATGATTGTACAACTGATGATTGCAAACATACTAAGAACAACTGAATTGTATACTTTTAAAAAGTGAATTTTATGTGAAATATATCTCACTAAAACTGTTATTGAAAAAAATATTAAATGCTATTCTTAGATTGGGTTTTGTATAATTGCATTCCTCCTGTTTTTCTTGACCTTCCAACCCACCTCAGGCAGTGAATCTGGAAACTAAACAAGTTATTAATTTTATTTAGTTGAAGTAATCTGCATGCTGAAGGCTGAAGGAAATACAGTTTAAACCCAAGCATACCGTGTCATAAATTAAAGTGGGAAAGTACATGTAAATAAAACCAGTAATGATTCAAAGTTTCAACTTGTGAGTGTAGGCGTTAACCAGAGGAAATGTGTTCCATGGGTGGGGGAAAAAAATGGACCAGCATTTCATGGCATGTTTGGATAATTTTAGTGAAAGTGTTAGTTGCTCAGTCATGTCCAATTCTTTGCAACCCCATGTACTGTAGCCCACCAGGGTCCTCCTGTCCAGACAAAATACTGGAGTAGGTTGTCATTCCCTTCTTCAGGGGATCTTCCCTGCCACAGGGATCAAAACTGGGTCTCCTACATTGCAGGCAGATTCTTTATCAACTGAGCCTCCAGGGAAGCCCTTGGGATCATTTTAAGCAAATAATAAATGTCTCATCCCCTCCATAAAAAAACCATCCCTCTGGTTTTTCTCACCTGAATTCACTGACATTCTGAAAGCTCCTGAGGAAGTTGTGGAGACAGCTGACACCCAAGAGCAAGTGCCAGAGTCCCGCCCTTGCAGATGAAGGCTGTGAGCAGCCTGGGACTCCCTGATGAGCAGGACCCGCCTGAGTCTCTCGGATACAAGCTGTCTTTGCCTGGAGTCCTGCTGTGACCAACATGTCGGGCCAGCAGTCTGGGAAGAAAGGGCTCCCTGACACTTGTCACGGTGGTGAAATCCAGAAATGCTGAGCAAGTTCACTGAGGAAGGCAGGATGACAGGAAAAGCAAATTAAAGATATCATTTGGAAGAATTAGGGAGAAGAAATAAGCTAAACTGCCCAACAGAATTTAATACTATCTCAAAGTTGACTGGTCATAAATACTCTTGCTACTTTTTCGAGTCCATGAAAAATACTTCAGATTATTTAAATGTATTGTTTCTGAGAAACCCTTTTTTTAAGTGCTGAAGAGCAATTGAGTTGACATGTTTGTGCAAGGGAGAAGAGGTTAATAAGCATGAGAGGATTGGTTTTGTTGCTGTTTTGTGTCTCACCATTATTGGTAACACTGAAGCAACCATATTAGTCTTAAGAATCATCAACCAAAAAAAAAAGCAAGTCAGGAAATATGAGAAATACTCAAAAATTTCCAAGCCCCACCTCCAGCTTCTAAGCAACCCGACATTCCTTATGGGAAATGCGTCATGTCCCACTTTGGGAATATTGGTGTTCTGACAAAATTTGAGCCTCTAAAAATGCAAATATTTCATTGTCCATGAAGAGAACATTCATTAAATTAAAGCCAAAGAAAGGAAATGGGAAAAAATTCAAGAGTTTAAAGGAAAATTAAAAAGATGAAAAAATAAATAAATAGCTCTGACCAAACACCATTTTGCTGAGTTATACACAAATAATCAGAACCACGTTGTGTTCATTAAACCTCCCTTGAACAACACTTCAATTTTAAAGTTATTAGACAAAGTGTTCAGCAAAAACTAAACCAAAAACAGCATATATATGCAATTTTGCCAGGAGTCAAAACAGCTTTTTTTAAAAAAAGAGTTTAAGATTTTGTTTTTCCTAAAACATCTCGATGCCTTCAGGATAGCCATTTCCCCTGCCAGTGGTGACTAAAATAAGAGAAATTGGGAAGCCAAACCTTGCTCCTGTATTCAAATCGGGATCCATTTACTTTGAAAATGTTCACTACATTTAAAGTATTTTAACTCTTTTGCTTATGAATTTACAACTTTTTAAAAGGAGAGAAGCTACTTTTATGAAATAATACTAAGTATAAGTCAGTACAAAGATTGGTATTGAGTTTCCCTTCTGGATAAGAGAAATTGTGTGAAAAAAAGTCAGCTAGAAACCATCTGAGTCTCTTTGCTCAATATTCAACCTTACAATTCCCTTCTTACAATTCCCTTGATCCCAGTCATAATATGTCATGCCTGACCATGAACACAATCCAGTCAGTTCTGCCATGATGCGTATTTCTAAAACACAATCTATTTCAGATGTGATTAAGTTTCTACATAGATCCATAGATGATTTGTCTCAGTGTGTTCAAGTAGAACACAGCTGAATACCAAGTACACCAACGGGACTGAAAGCTGCAAACCATGGATGATTATGACACTGTACAAGGTGCCCATTCACCCCGCTCCATTTTTCCTCTTTGCTCAATCCAGCCACGCATTCTGTATAGAAAAGGGCATATTACTCCATTCTCCCCAAAGTGCATCATACCCTTCTCTTCAGAACTCAGTAGGCTCTCCTTGTTTCAGATCTCCTTCAGTCAAGATCCTTCCATCTTCATTTTAAAGATAGAGTTCTATATTCTAATAGTATTTCTTTATTTTTCAAGAAATTTATTTTTTAGTGTGTTTAAATATGTTAGTATTCTTAGGATGATTGTTCGTTTGTGCTGTCTAGTTACAAAGGTGCAAAAGCAGAAATAAGCCCTGTTGTTTTAGTGCTCAGTTTTCCAGAACTCAAGATTTTGGGGAATGCACATGGTACATGAGAGCAGAAACATCTGTGTCTGTGAAATGAAATGGTCATTCGCCTATTTATCTAGGGTGGTAATTACCCTTGGAGTAGAGAATTTATGACACTTGTTGGATTGACATGTCAAGCCTCTCCATTAACTAAATAAACCAGATTACTACCTTTTCACAGGTTTACTTCCTAACCCACACTTGGTCAGGTAAAAGAAGGCAAAATGAATAGAGGGAATGTTCTCTGTCCCTTTCCTCTGCCAAGGGCATCGGTAAATGCTAGAGGAAAAAGGCCAGAGAAGGAGTAAAACCAATGATCAATGCCACACGTTATCCAAATGCAGTTGGAGTATTTCTAAATGCAATGTCTTGAACACACTAGCATCCAAACCTCCAAATTTACTCAGCTATTAAAAGGCACTGGCAAGTTTTTCCATGAGTTCCAGTTTAGTCTAGTTTAGCCAATAATTTGGAATTGTGCCTAGCTGGGGTAAATACTGCCTCCAGCTCTTTCATTTACAACAGTCCAAAGTGGATTGGCAGTTTGCCAACAACAGTAGACTCGAACTGAAGAGCATCACCCAACACCCCTGATAACCCAATCTGACTTCTAACCCCTGAGACAGCCTTTTGTTTCAAAGCATCACAGCTGACACAAGCGGGAAAGCCAAAACTACACTTATTGCTAAAAAAGTTGATGGTTCAGGGCTAGCAGTGGAATTTTTGTTCATGTATCAGTTCTCATTCTGATTGCAGGGAAAAAGTGCTGGTCTGTTTCTCCATAAATGAAAATCATGTTACATACTCAAGGGACTAGGCGCTGGAGAAAGATGTAGCAGACATAGTTCTGACCAGCAAGAAGCTTACAATTTCCTGATTTCCTGGCAGAGAAGTTACAGATATTTACATAAGTACAGAAATATTCACTCCTGTGAGTCTGAGAGTGGGTGCTTCTTACATTTTGCCCTCTGGGTGCCTTACTTGCCTCACCCTACTGAATGGATGCAGACTTCATGCACATACTTAAAACGTCAAGGTGATATATACATGTATGTCTTACACAGTCTCTCATTTTCATTCAGGTAAAAGAAGTTGGTCTGAGCTATTGTTTGCCATCTCAAAAATGGGAAAACTGAATCTTAGAAGCCACTGCATACATAAGCAATGAAACCCAGATCTGTTCCAAAGCCTGTGCTCTTCTATAGCATATTGTGACTTTTTGTTAAATGATGTCTCAATCTAATATATGCAATAGGCAGTTATATGTATGTACTATATATTTTATAACTATGAAATATTAAAAGATACTATATATCTAATAGTTTGGCCTGTTAAATAATGGCCTAATATAAAGAGATAGATAAAGTCTTATATCAGTCAGGATAAGGTAGGATTCATCTAAGGAAACAAATTTGCAATTCTTGGTAGCATGAAGCATCTCTGAAAGGTCAGGCCCATTCCTCAGGGCAGGGGTCCTCCATGTAATGACTCGGCATCACCTCTCCATATCAACAAATGTCTCACACTTGCTGAAGCTGGGAAAAGAGGTTGCAGAATTGAGCATTATCAATTAAAGGCTTACCTGGGAGTGTCACTTCCACTCATTTTTCACTGGTCAATGCAAGTCACATGGCCATGCCCAACTTTAAGGAGACAGGGATGGACAAGCTTCCCAGCTGCCTGGAAGCAGACAGACATGTGACTCTAATAAAGAGTGGTAGCATCCGCCACACTGCTCATCACAATAGCTAGGACAGTGTGGTGATTCAAAACAAAAGGTGATAACATGCCATTCCTACTCTCTTTGTCTTTTGCTAGTAAAAAAATATCCCCCCCTCCAAAAAAAAAAAAGATTACAACTTGTTGCTTGGCTTAACCCACCATTTATTCAGACCGTAATATTAAAATATCTACTGGGAACCACAGTGAAAACCACAACCAACATTTACAGGATGCTTCACAATTTACGTAACATTTTCATATATATTAGCTCTATCAAGCAATGTGAGAAGCCTCCCAAAAGTTTTGAAATGTTTCTTTTCTTTGGATTCTCACAATATGCTATGAAATAAACACCAAGGGCTAGACCACGTGCTGAAGATAAGTATAAAAGAATTCGAGGGGAGAGGGGTTAGTGTGTGCCCAGTGTTGCAGAGAGCTTCATGTAAATCAAAAACTCAAAACCGCATTGCAGGGTGAGTGCCCAGTCATGTCAAGGGTAAGGTGTGGATGTCAGTTCTCTCCACTGGGCTGGAGAGAACAGTGTGGTGATTCAAAACAAAAGGTAATAACAGGATCCTATCAGGAGCTCTATGCTGATCCTGAGGAAAGCTGTCACCCACCCTTGACTGGGTAGACATTATGAAGTTTGGTAAGCATATCATGTAAACTGGGAATTGACAAATACTGGGCTCTAAGCTGATTCTAACTTGGACCACCATTTTAATAAATGAACTGCCATCAGAATTCTGTTTAGAATCATTCTGTTTTATTTCTTGAAAATGTTTCAATTACAGGGAGGCTATTCTCCCACCTCCCCCCACCAGTACCTGTCCACAGCCTCCAGAAGCTGAAATAGGCAAGGAATGGATTCTCCCCTAGAGCATTCAGAGGGATTATAACCCAGCTGACACTTTGATTCACTCTACTGCTGCTAAGTCACTTCAGTTGTGTCCGACTCTGTGCGACCCCACAGATAGCAGCCCACCAGGCTCCCCTGTCCCTGGGATTCTCCAGGCAAGAAGTTTGGTCCCTCATGTCCTGGGCCTCAGTTTCCTCATGTGTGATGTTTTTGAACTGTAATGTTGGAGAAGACTCTTGAGTACTGGAGTGGGGTGCCATTGCCTTCTCCGTTGATTAACCCTAGCAAAACTAATTTCAAACTTCTGGCCTCTAGAATTGTGAAAGGATACATTGCTGCAGTTTTAAGCTATCAGATATGTGGAAATCTGTTACAGAGACAACAGAAAGCTAACAGGACCAGAATTCCACATGCTCTGATTTTTACTTTCCAGATGAGGAGACAGAGGCCCAGTGAAAGGAAATGACTTCCCCATCATCACAAAGCTAGACAAGGGTATCCGACAAGGAAATGTGGCAGCCAGCTCATGGGTTGGGGCTCTCTCCCTTCCCCAAAGAATCTCTAAGAAGGATGTTTGTGATCACATAACTTTTTCCAAGAGATCATGGGAAGAAGCCCTCCATGACTTACAATATGAACAATAAACCAAAATCCATCATGGCTGCAGGCCTTGGGTAAAAGCAACACGCTGGTGTGGAGAAGCTTCTGGAGGAAACATCTAGGCTGCACCTACTGCTCTCAGAGTGCTCTTGGGAAGGTCCCTCATGTCCTGTGATGTTGGAGAAGACTCTTGAGTGTCCCTTGGACTGCAAGGAGATCAAACCAGTTGATCCTAAATCAACCCTGAATATTCATTGGAAGCACTGATGCTGAAGCTGAAGCTCTAATACTTTGGCCACTTGATGTGAAGAATCAACTCTTTGGAAAAGACCCTGATGCTGGGAAAGATTGAGGGCAGGAGGAGAAGGGGAGACAGAGGATGAGATGGTTGGATGGCATCACTGACTCAATGGGCATGAGTTTGTCCCTCACTGGGAGATGGTGACGGACAGGGCAGCTTGGCGTGCTACAGTCCATGGGGTCACAAAGAATTGGACATGACTGAGCGACTGAACAACGACAAAGAGGAATAAGTTGGGCCACACTGCTTGTTCTCAGAGACTCCCTACTTGGGGTCTTTGTGGAAATTGAGGGAGCAGCCCCAGGAGGTGTTAGCCTTCATGCTCTGCCTTGACAAGTTCTTCCTTCTACCAGCTTCCCACATTGCACCCCTGCACTCATTTCTTTTGAACAGGGCTCCATAGTTTAAATTTGAAAACCACCATTTCTATGTCTTCAGGCTCTGTGGTTCCAGAACTCCATATGGAACAGCAGCAACCAAGCCACCATCATTGTATGTACAGAAAAGGGGTCCCAGTAAGCAAGACAGAGAGTCTTCCAAGGAGTCAGAAAGTACTTAACAGACAGAAACTGCACAGTTATTACACCCCCTTGGTCCGTGTCTGTCAGAGGTCCTCTATCTGCAGGCCCTGGGTCACACCTGTTTTATCAGGAGTGACCTGAGCCACCCTCACCAGTGGGCATTTAATGACGTGAGACACTGCATGGGGAGTGCACAGATCTGTCAGAGTCCTCCTGAACGCTTGCCAGGGGCTGGGCTACTGCACTTACACAGGCCCGTAATCATTCTAGCTAACACTCACTAAAACCAGACAGTGAACAGCCCAGGCCCAGGGGGCATGCCTCCTGGCAATCAGGCCTCTTAAGTCAAAGAAAGTCTGTGTGGCTTTCCCTTTCAGTGATGGTCCCTGACACTTACATGCCCATTCTCTCCTATTCACTCAGACACTTGGAAGTAAGTGTATGATTAAAAGCAATTGTTGTATTATGAAAACGAATCAGGCAAACTGTAACTTTATTGGCTCTGAGGTCAAGTAATAAAAAGGTAAATGTGAACAGGTGTGCCAGTTAATGTCCCTGGGTAATTGATTAAGTATGGTAACCCCCAAGAATACCCCTCTTTTCAGCTCATACAACTTAAACTGCAGAAAGAAGGAAGTACAAAATATGCCCACTTTTAAAAGCTTTATTTTAAAAAGCTTATTATATGGTCCCCACCTGCACCATGATTAAGCACTCATTATTGCAGTAACAATGGCTCCATTGTTTCTTTTTTTAGCCTAATAACCATATTTAAATTGCAGAAATTTTTGAGAGCTGTAGCCATAATGAAACTGAGGTCCAGAAAGGTTGATTGGTTTTCCCAAGGTCACAGAGGGGCAGAGCCAGAAGCCTAACACACAGCTCCAAATTCTCAATCCAATAATTACTTTAAGATCTGCAGCAAAGGGTCATTTACCACTGTCCCAGTTCAGAGGTCTTGAGTTTATTCTATTAAGCAACACAAAGAATATGTGCAGCAAGCCTTACCATCTACAATAGTCTGGGTTCCTAGAGATAAAGAGACAACAGGCACACACACACACACACACACACACACACACACACATCTGTCCCATGTGATGTCTGCTGGGACTTCTTCATTCATACATCTAGTGCCTCTACTAGAATGGCTCCAACAGCTGGAAGCTGGCTGAGCCACTTGACTGAGGTCATAGGTCTGTGGCCTTAGTCAGCTGGGTTCTTCACTGTCTTCCATGTAATCTCAGGGCTTCTTCCTGTCCACACAGGCTCTCCAAAGATTTCTCCACGTGGTCTCTCCAACAAGGATATCCAGATTTATTAGACGACGGCTTGAGGCTCCCAAGAACACATGTACAAGATCTTAAAATTGAAGTTCACATGGGCCTTGTGGTACCTCTGCTGCACTCTATTGATTAAAGCAACTGACAGAACCAGATCAGAATCAAGAGAAGGAGATGACACAGGTGTGTGGCTACCAGGAGGCGTGGTTCATTGTGTCACAAAAGTTCAATATGTTCCATCATTCATGACTTCTGCTAAAAGGCTTTTGCTAAATCCATATGCCCACCCAAGTCTTCCCAAGATGTGTCTCCTCTATTCTTCAGGCAGCTTCTCTTGGGTTGGCGCCATTTTCCTGGGCAGCCCCTCTGTAATTCCCTTTCATTTTTCCCTCTTGAGATTTCATTGTACCTCCAAAGACATTTGCACTTCAAGCCTACTTTTCAGTTAGCTCTTTCATACTAGAATAGATAGTCCATTAGACATAGAAACTTCCCCCAAAACTAGATTTTATTTCCCTTGAGAGTCTAGAAAATTTAATATCCAAATTTTCCAGGAAATCTAGGGCAGCAAAGATATTGCATTCCATCCTTCTAATGCAAAAACAAAGGGGAAAAAGAAATGTATTGTTTTTTTCCCTTTTCAGAAACAGACTGGTAGAATGGTTAAAACAGCTGACCTCAGAGCCAGCCTGGCACTTCCTGGTTATCTCAGTGTCCTCATCTGTAAATCCACTCTCATCCATCTCAGGGCTGCTGTGAGGATTAAATGAGTAAAGTATGTAAAGTACTTAGAACAAAGCACAGTGTTTTCTGTGCTGACACAAACAGTTGTATCCTGTCATGCATGGCACGCATCACCCTCAAGTGCCCAGGGCGATGAGTAGGCATCCAAGAAGATACAGTTTCAAAGATATCCATCTTAATCCTTTTTCTTGGAAAAGAAAGTTCCATCAAGATGCAAAAAAATGCTAGGATCCTTCTCCTAGAGAAGGAATATGGGACAGTATCAGGCTGTCCCCAGTACATCCAGGTACTGGGTTCTCAGAAGAAACATATTTCTGTATGTTAATATATTACATTTATGTATGTATGTGTATCACCTACACATATAAAACAGGCGATAGATTCTGTTATCATGCAACCAAGTGTAACAGTATAAAAGAAGCCAAGTTCCTCGCTACATGTGTGGGTTCTCCCACCCGCTCCTCTCAGCTTACCTGCCCAGTCATGGACTTTGGGATGCTCTGGTTCTAAGTCACCCCCAGCCCCCATCAATATGGCGGGGTGGGAGGATAGATAAGGACAATGAAGGAAAATCTGTAGGGACACAAGACAGAGGCCCCAGTGAGAAGGCAAACGTGGGTGAGGCTTCACAACCGAAACCACTTCCATGCTGGGCCCCATCTCCTCATCCACACACCAAGGATTAAGCTCTTAAAAGACAGTGCTAACTTTTCTTAAAGTGCCATTTACCGGACAGACTTTTTTTTTTTTTTAACATAGAAGTATCCTTTTATTTTTAGTTTTTTTTCTTGTTTTTGTGGTTTCAGGCCAACCACATACTTTAAAGGCTCTGACCCTGCCACAGGACATGTGCCAAGTACACCACTCTACCAGCAGTGGCTCTGGGGCTCATCAGAGGCAGTTCCATAGACATTCTTTGCTCTTACCTATGCTGTCCAGTCCCCACTGTGCGCTTACAACCGCACAGACCCTGCTCTGGGTGTCTTCTCTCAGCCCACCCCAGACTCCCAGTTCCTTTGGATCTTACAGAAGGATGTGGGTTCTCTATGAAGAGATTCTATATCAGAATCTCTTATGATTCTTGGCTGGTCCCCCCACCTTCTCTAGGACCTCGTTGAGCTCTGGACCTCCATTCTCCTGGGTTCTCCTTGGCCGGGAACCCCTATCTGGTTATTCAAGGCCTTTGTGAGGTTAAATCAATCTGGGATAAAAGACAAGTCACTTTTCTGCACTGTTCAGCCAGAAGGCCGAGCAGCTGACTAGAACTCCGACACTGACTGTCTTTCTTATCCTAAATGGAAAGAAAGCACAGGAGAGGGTTCAGAAAGGCTTCTATATAAACAATTGATACCTGAAAGCAGGCAGATCTTCAATGGCAAATGTCTTTTTTTTTTACAGCACCTCAAAACTAAAATGACGTTTAATTATGTGAATTAAATTAATTCCTATTTTATAAATGAATCCCAAACATGAGTTTTATTCCTAAGTAACATTTGATGAATCTCATAGCAATCTTTTTACAGAACCAAGGAAAAGAGATGACTCAGAAGCATAACAAAATTGGGTTCTCACTTCCTTTGGCAAAGCAGAGAGTCTCTGTAAGTCAATTTTTCTAAATTATCATGTGTGGTTTTTTTAGCCAAGAAACTAACTTGAAAATGAACACAGCGATGGGTCACGAGCTTTTCCAAAGACCACAGAGCATATCTCTCAGGCTCCACGTTAGATATTTTTTCTCAGAAGAATCACTAAGAAATTTCTGTTCCTCCCTTTGGGGTTATAAATGATTCATTTACTTCTTTCATCTTTGCTATTTTATGTGTTGAATATAGTGTGGCTGAAGTCATTTTAAATCAAGGAAAACTGGCTTAGCTGTTTAATTTTTTGGATTTCTCTGTGACCTCTTTTATGACCAGGTAAATTGGGGTTCACATATCTTCAAAGCCAAGAAAACCTGGCAAAGCCAGAGTATTTGAAAACAGTTACCAAAAAAAGGAATAACAAAGGAGAAAAACCTTTAACAACAGACCAAAAAAATGAGGCAATTTCAGAAATGTTACTAAAATATGGAGAAATGAAAGTTCTTTTCTTGTACAAAGTTCAGTCTTGTACAACACAGCATATTTTAAAATATGTGTTTAAATAGTATCCAATGTTCATGTCCAGTTTATCTGGGCTAAAACCTTCTGCTACTACCCCCGATGTTATTACCCTTAAGGACCTTTACCAAAGTCCCAATGTTGAAATATACTTGAAACAAGTTCATCTTCATCTATTTTCTTAATGTTTGTGCTGTATTCATGCAACTCTTATGAGAATCAACTTCTCCATTTTGACCTTTCTTTCTGGATCTCCAGTGAAAATACTAATTCTGATCGCCGCAACAGTTGCCTGCACTACCTTCTTTCACAGTCTCACTCTCTTACTTTCGCCTTCATTCACTCATCATTGATTCAGCTAAGCCTTGTGAACTCTCATGTGAGGCTGTGTTTTCTAGAGCCGGACTGCCTGCTTCTTACTAGCTCTGTGACCTTGGACAGTTCACATACCTGTCTGTGCCTCTGGTTCCCAACTATGAAATGGGGATGATAATAACAATTCCTCAAATTATATGATCATTGTGAGGATTAAATGAGTCAATATTTATGAAAAAGGCACATAGAAAGCCCTCAATAAATGTTATCTATAGCTATTGCTACCTACAACTAACTTGTATTTGCTGTTGGATATTTCTGAAGAGAAAGCAAAAAGCAAAAAGAAAAAAAAGTTCTATACTTTCCCGTGTATTACCACCTTAAACTCAACAGGCTTTTATTCTACATCAGTGCAGCTAAATGTTTGTATCGCTTTTTGGTTCTGTCTGATTATTGTAAAATTACAGGGCTTTTAGGAATCTGAAGACCTTGTGCATTTTAAAACCCTAAAGCTGATGTTTTATCCTGAGCAAAAGCACCAAGGCCACGTCTGTAATGTCTTTGCTATGGCAGTGGCTCCTCTCAGTGGACTTATTGAGCAATTACACATCCTCCCTTGGAAAAGAACAGTTCTTGGAGTGGTCTCTGACATCAATAGCTAAAGTTATTGTACAGCACTAAATTGTGTTTAAATTTGTTTTTCCAAAGACTCATTCCACCACTCCAAAACACATTACAATTTTATAACATTACGATGTCCCATTAGAAAGGAGTCAGTATTGAGCTGTACCAACAATATACTGTGGAAAATTCTGAAAGAGATGGGAATACCAGACCACCTGACCTGCCTCTTGAGAAACCTGTATGCAGGTCAGGAAGCAGCAGTTAGAACCGGACATGGGACAACAGACTGGTTCCAAATAGGAAAAGGAGTACGTCAAGGCTGTATATTGTCACCCTGCTTATTTAACTTATATGCAGAGTACATCATGAGAAACGCTGGACTGGAAGAAGCACAAGCTGAAATCAAGATTGCCAGGAGAAATATCAATAACCTCAGATAGGCAGATGACACCACCCTTATGGCAGAAAGTGAAGAAGAACTAAAAAGCCCCTTGATGAAAGTGAAAGAGGAGAGTGAAAAAGTTGGCCTAAAGCTCAACATTCAGAAAACGAAGATCATGGCATCCGGTCCCATCACTTCACGGCAAATAGATGGGGAAACAGTGGGAACAGAGTCAGACTTTATTTTGGGGGGCTCCAAAATCACTGCAGGTGGCGATTGCAGCCATAAAATTAAAAGACGCTTACTCCTTGAAAGGAAGTTATGACCAACCTAGATAGCATATTCAAAAGCAGAGACATCACTTTGCCAACAAAGGTCCGTCTAGTCAAGGCTATGGTTTTTCCAGTGGTCATGTATGGATGTGAGAGTTGGACTGTGAAGAAAGCTGAGCGCTGAAAAATTAATGCTTTTAAACTGTGGTGTTGGAGAAGACTCTTGAGAGTCCTTTGGACTGCAAGGAGATCCAACCAGTCCATCCTAAAGGAGATCAGTCCTGGGTGTTCACTGGAAGGACTGATGCTAAAGCTGAAACTCCAGTACTTTGGCCACCTCATACAAAGAGTTGACTCATTGGAAAAGACTCTGATGCTGGGAGGGATTGGGGGCAGGAGGAGAAGGGGACAACAGAGGATGAGATGGCTGGATGGCATCACTGACTCGATGGACGTGAGTCTGAGTGAACTCCGGGAGTTGGTGATGGACAGGGAGGCCTGGCGTGCTGCGATTCATGGGGTCGCAAAGAGTCGGACATGACTGAGCGACTGAACTGAACTGAACTGAACAAAAAGCAAAAGCGCATTTCCATCTGATTAAAATCAAAGCTGTTTGCAAGGGGCCAAGTGGTTTACATGTTTGTTTAATTCTAAGTTGTTTAAACATTATACTGTTGACTGGCAGAGAATTTGGAGGAGAAGTGGAAGAACAAAGTATACTTTTCTAGATACCAAATCAGGTCTGGAAATCACTGAGATTTTCCATATTTAAATTGGCATTTTTTCAGGGTCTTCAAACATGCCGGCCATGTGGCCTATGTAATGAAGACACATTCTCCAGATTTTCTTGGCTTTTTTTTTTTTTTTTTTAATATTTGGGAGTTGTACAATACTGTGATTCATGGGGTTGCGAAGAGTCGGACATGACTGAGTGACTGAACTGAACTGAACTGAACAATACTAGATCTCATTACAGATCTGGAATGAAATAGAAATGAGTGAATTTTCTGAATGTATATTTGTTGATGTAACTTTCAGGAACTCAGTTATGGACCAGGTGATGATGATGGCGATGATGACAATAACAATGAAGATAAAGATGATGACAGCATCAGTTATATAGCACCTAGATAGGTACTGTGATATGTATATTACATGAATCATCTCACAATATCTTCATGATACCTCTTTACAGTAGGTGCTCTTATTATCCTCATTTTACAGATGAGGAAACAATCACAGAGTTTCACAAGAATTTGCCCAAGAGCACATGGCTAGTAAGTTACTGAGCTGTGGTCTGAACCCTGCTCCTGTCCTTAACTACTACACTATTCTGCATCCTCCATAATGATTAGAAGTAAAAACTTTGAACTGTATGGGAACATCCATTTGTAGAACTGAACATAATAATATTCATTAATAAGCATATGGCTAATGTAAATGAAAACTTATTTATACAAAAGCATTCCAAGGAGAGAAGCACACAGCAAGTGAGCCCATATAAACATATTTAGCATAATTAGTCATGCTGCTGCTGCTGCTGCTAAGTCGCTTCAGTTGTGTCCGACTCCGTGCGACCCCATAGACGGCAGCCCACCGGGCTCCCCCGTCCCTGGGATTCTCCAGGCAAGAACACTGGAGTGGGTTGCCATTTCCTTCTCCAATGCATGAAAGTGAAAAGTGAAAGTGAAGTCGCTCAGTCGTGTCCGACTCTTAGCGACCCCATGGACTGCAGCCTACCAGGCTCCTCCGTCCATGGGATTTTCCAGGCAAGAGTACTGGAGTGGGGTGCCATTGCCTTCTCCGAATTAGTCATGAGAGAAGTGCATCTCCAAACCACAATGAGATATCACTAAATATCTATTAAATTGGCTAAAAAAATGTTTAAACCTGACTATACCAAGTTCTGAAAAAGATGTTGAGCAACCACCTAAAATCATACATTGCTGATGAAAATAAAAATCATACAGCCTTTTTGAAAAATGCAGCTTGGCCTTTTTTATGAAGTGAAATAGTTGCTTATCATATGACCCAGCAATTCCATTACTGGGTAGGTCCATACAAACGCCAGTAGGCAAATATTTATAGCAGCCATATATGTCATCACCAGAAGCTGGAAATAATCCAAACATTCATCAGCTGTTGAATGGATAAACAAATATTCACACGATGGAATGCTCCTCAGTCATAAACAGAAAAACCACTAATACACACAAGAGTGTGGATGAATCTCATGTGTATCATTCTCAGTGAAAGAGGGCTGCTCAAAAGGCTACAGACTCCAAGACTCCACTCCTGTGGTATGCTCTCAAAAGCGAAACTACAGGGAGAGAGGTCCGTGGTTGCCAGAGACTGTGCGTGCGTGCTGCGCATGCTAAGTCGCTTCAGTTTTGTCCGACTCTTTGTGACCTCATGGACTGTAGCCTGCCAGGCTCCTCTGTCCATGGGATTCTCCAGGCAAGAATATTGGAGTGGGTTGCCATGCCCTCCTCCAGGGGATCTTCCAAACCCGGGAGTCGAACCCACATCTCTTAAGTCTCCTGCATTGGCAGACAGGTTCTTTACCACTAGTGCCACCTGGGAAGCCAGAGACTGGGAGTGAAGGAAAAGACACAGTGAACTTTTTAGCGTGATGAAAATGTCTATAACTTGATTGTGGTTTAATTAACCATATACTAATTATATTATAATTAGTCATGTCCAACTCTTTGCTACCCCATGGATTGTAGCCTACCAGGCTCCTCTGTCCATGGGATTTTCCAGGCAAGAATGCTGGAGTGAGTTGCTATTTCCTTCTCCAGGGATCTTCCCAACCCAGGGATTGAACCCAGGTCTCCTGCATTGCAGGCAGATGCTTTAACCTCTGCGCCACCAGGGAAGCCCTGGTTATTATAATATAACCTCATGCTAATTATATAATAAGATAATATAACATTATAGTAATTATGTAATATAGTCCAACCATATGTTAATAATGTCTCAACAAATCTGATGTGAAAAGAAAAGGGAAGGAAAGATAGAAGAAAGGAACTAATGAGCAAATGAATGAATGAATGAACAAAGGGAGGAAGAATGAACATGAGAATCAGTAATCAGGGTAGTGAAGTGGTTAAGAGCAGGATCCCAGGTATAGACTTCCTGGGTTCAACCACTGTAGGACTTGAGGTACAGTATTGAACCTCCTTATATCTAAACCTCCTCTTCTGTAAAATGGGGTAATAATATTTTTTACTTCTGTGAATTCCCTGGCAAGCCAGTGGCTAGGACTTCACACTTCCATTGCAGGGGGCCCAGTTTTGATCCCTCATCAGGGAAGTAAGATCCCACAAGCTGTGTGCTGTGCTTAGTCGCTCAATCATGTCCGACTCTTTGAGACCCCATGGACTGTAGCCCACCAGGCTCCTCTGTCCATGATGATTCTCCAGGCAAGAATACTGGAGTGGGTTGCCATGCCCTCCTCCAGGGGATCTTCCTGCAAGCTCTGAGGCACAGCCAGTGATAATAATAATATTCACTTCCAAGTATTATTATTATGATTAAATTAGTTAATATTTCTTAGCACTCAGAGCAATATTTGGCATATAATACATTCTCAATAAATATTCTCACCATAAGTGATCATATTACAGACTGTAATGCAACATAATCAACAAATTAGGTCTGCTGTTAAATATGCAGAATCAGAATTTGTTAAGACTTCTACACTGATGGGATTTACTAACCCAAGCTGGTATTGGGCATCCAGGTCACATCCCTTTCTACTTCCTGATTCTGACTATACAGCTAATTCTTAGTTGATTTTCATTACCTGAAACCAAACCAACTCTAAACTACCATTTCTGCTAAGCACCAGTTTTGTCTAATTAGAACCCAAAACTGAAGCTCCAGTTTCCACGTATTCCCACGCACAGCATTCACTGTGAGTCCTTTCAGCCCCCAAGCTTAGTCTCTTCTCCACAACCCTGCCACACCCCTCCCACCACACTCAGGCAGGAAGACTTCAGAGCAGCTTCAAGGGGTTTGGAGTTGCACCCATGCACCACGCCCCAAGGGACCAGTGTCTCTTGAAGTGACCAGAGTGAGGTATGAAAGGGGGAGCCAGCAGGGGATGCTATACGCTTCTGTGTCTAATGAGATCCACCTTCAAGAGGCCAAACAAATGGCACTGCAGAGCAGTTAGTCCAGAGGGAGAAGGGTGAGGTTCGCACACTGGCTCCTTCATCCCACTGCCAAAAGTTCTGCTCCTTGGGGTGTTAACTCCCCTCACCTCACAACTGTGCACAGGTGTACACTGAGCAAGAGTCTCCCTGTCCCCTACCCTGTCCTGGGCTGAAGGCAAGAGACATGCAGCACAAATAAGAGGGAATGCCTGTGCAAAGTCACTGGCAGCTCACTCAGGGCTAGTTGCCATGGCAATAACTGGAAAAACAGGTCAGGCCGACAGGCTATGAATTGTGCATAAGTGGTATCTGAGTTTCTACAACCCAGGAGTTCTACTACCTGGTATATCTTGGAAAACAAAAGTCACACATGTCCACAAGGACACATGTGCTAAAACTGAACTGCCGCTAAAATGTAATAGCAAAGAAGGAGGAGGAGGAGACTATCTAAACTACTAAATGTCCATCAATATGAAAATGAGTTATGCATGCGTAGCATAATCAGAAAATGAAACATTATACAACATTGACAATGAATGTATTAGAGGTGCAGTTGTCAACATGTGAACTCTTACCAGTGAAGAATTAGAATTACTGAAGGATTAGCAGGGTGACTGGATATAAGATTAGGATGCAAAAATAAATTTCATTTCTCTATAATAGCTCCAAATGATTACAAATAATTTTTCCCAAAGATATCACTGATAATAGTCACAAAATTATAAAGGAAAAGTAATTCTCATGTTTCCTCACTTTTTGTACCTTCTGACTGCCACTAATTACTACCTTAAAAGAAAGATGACCAATCAAGAAATAAACACATAAGTTCATATGACACAATAATGCCAGAATTAAAATATACATAATTGAGAAAAATCACTAGATAAATGAGAGAGAAAAAGATGTAGCATAAGTTAAAACCAAAAATGTTTATTCTTCATGACAGTGGTTCTCAGAATATGGTCCCCAACAAAAGCATCAGCATCACCTGGGAAACTTGCTGGAAATGCAGAATCTTGACCCCTTCCCAGACCTGCCAAATCAGAAACCCTGGGGGTATCTTAGGAAACCTCAACTTGTTTCTGACAAATGAGAAAATTATGGTAAAATTGCTTTCTAATGAGGACACAGTAAATACTGTTTAAATTTATCAATCAAGAAAGAGGGATAAATATATTAAATCTATTTACAACAGCAACTACCTGTCAGCAGACACTGTCATCTCGGAAAGTGGTGCTGAATTTTTGAAGAGGGTAAGGAGTGAGCAGAGAGAGAGAGAGTTTCCATTTCATGTCATTCTGAACTGTGTGCGTGTGTTTTTAAAGATATACATCAAAACAAATTAATTAGGAGTTATTTTTTCCTCTTTATCTTTAGGGAGAGCTCATCACCAACTCAATGGACATGAATTTGAATAAACTCTGGGAGTTGATGATGGACAGGGAGGCCTGGCGTGCTGCAGTCCATGGGGTCGCAAAGAGTCAGACACGACTGAGTGACTGAACTGAACTAATTTCTTATAGACATTCTATAACTCAGGTCATAAGCAGTTAGAGAATTTGCAAGTTTACAAAAATCATATTTGCAAAAAGGCTGTGGTGACTCTTTATATTACACATGAATACTAAATTAAAACTTGCTTCAAGACTCAATTCCTGTTTTTTCAACTTTTATCAAGAATTGCTGCCCAACAGAAGGAAGCATCAGATGAATTTTTCTTACACTGGATTCTTAATAGATAAAGCAAAATATCAATTGCTTGAATAGGAAGTATCAATCAACCTTTCAGTGTGCAGGTTGAGTCAGAGGGGAAAATTATTGGGAGGTTCTAGAAATGTGAGGTCTATCATCTCCACAAAAGAAAGTAGCACCTGGTTCAAAGCCATTGATTGTCACAAGAGGCAATCATTACTCCCCAGCTCTTCTTCTTCTTGCATGTGTGCTCCGTCGTATCCAACTCTTTGCAACTCCATTGACTGTAGCCCACAAGGCTCCTCTGTCCATGGAATTTTGTAGGCAAGAGTACTAGAGCAGGTTGCCATTTTCTTCTCCAGGGGATCTTCACCACGCAGGGATCCAACCCCCATCTCTTGTATCTCCTGCATTGGCGGGCGGATTCTTTACCACTGGTGCCGCCTGGAAAGCTGCCATTTGGTAGTCCCCAAAGGTCACCCCTGCTGATATGCACATACCATTTCACTGAGGTGAATTTTTTTTTCTCCCCCTTTGAATCTGGGTTGCCCTCTTGCTCTGACTGATTAAAATATGTCAGAAGTGAAAAGACAGCTTTCAGAATGGGAGAAAATAATAGCAAATGAAGCAACTGACAAACAACTAATCTCAAAAATATATAAGCAACTCCTACAGCTCAATTCCAGAAAAATAAATGACCCAATCAAAAAATGGGCCAAAGAACTAAATAGACATTTCTCCAAAGAAGACATACAGATGGCTAACAAACACATGAAAAGATGCTCAACATCACTTATTATCAGAGAAATGCAAATCAAAACCACTATGAGGCACCATTTCACGCCAGTCAGAATGGCTGCTACCCAAAAGTCTACAAGCAATAAATGCTGGAGAGGGTGTGGAGAAAAGGGAACTCTCTTACACTGTTGGTGGGAATGCAAACTAGTTCAGCCACTATGGAGAACAGTGTGGAGATTCCTTAAAAAACTGGAAATAGAACTGCCTTACGACCCAGCAATCCCACTGCTGGGCATACACACCAAGGAAACCAGAATTGAAAGAGACACATGTACCCCAATGTTCATCGCAGCACTGTTTATAATAGCCAGGACATGGAAGCAACCTAGATGTCCATCAGCAGATGAATGGATAAGAAAGCTGTGGTACATATACACAATGGAGTATTACTCAGCCACTAAAAAGAATACATTTGAATCAGTTCTAATGAGGTGGATGAAACTGGAGCCTATTATACAGAGTGAAGTAAGCCAGAAAGAAAAACACCAATACAGTATACTAATGCATATATATGGAATATGGAAAGATGGTAACAATAACCCTGTATACGAGACAGCAAAAGAGACACTGATGTATAGAACAGTCTTTTGGATTCTGTGGGAGAGGGAGAGGGTGGGATGATTTGGGAGAATGGCATTGAAACATGTATAATATCATATATGAAACGAGTCGCCAATCCAGGTTCAACGCACGATACTGGATGCTTGGGGCTGGTGCACTGGGATGACCCAGAGGGATGGTATGGGGAGGGAGGAGGGAGGAGAGTTCAGGATGGGGAACACGTGTATACCTGTGGCGGATTCATGTTGATATATGGCAAAACCAATACAATATTGTAAAGTTAAAAAATAAAATAAAATATGTCAGAAGTGAATTTCAAATCCAGACCTTAAGCTAGCAGTTCCTACCTTCTTCCTTGTGGAGCACTTATTCTTGGAACTTAGGCACCAAATTTTGAGGAGGCCTGAGCAGCTACATGTTGAAGCCCAAAGGAATGACAAGCGAAGTCTCTGGTCAGTAGGCCTAGCCAAGCTCCCATCAACAGCCAGGACCAACTGCCAGGCATGTGACTTAGCCACCTTGGATCTGCATCCCAGAGAGCCCTCAGAAGACCACAGCCCAGCCGACATCAGAGGGAGCAACCCCACCCAGCTGAGTCCACTCAGCCTACAGAATTATGAGAGATAATTAAATGGATGCTGTTTTAAGCCACAAAGTTTTGAGGTTTATTTTGTTTAGGGTTTATTCTGCAGCACTGGATAACTAAAACAAAATTTGATATCCAGAAGTGAGTATTGTTGTAATAGAAACCTAAAATATGCGGCTTTGGCTTTGGAACTGGACAGCAGGCAGGAGCCAGGAGGACCTCAAAGAAACCACTAACAGAGCCTTAAGGAGAGGGAGTGAGGAAAGTGTCACTGGAGGCTAAAGAAAAGGCAACCCATGTCACATATAGGCAGAAAGGTCTGCAATACTGTCAAATTTGGACAACCTTTTCCACAGTGATGTTGAGGCTAAAAAGAGTAGCTGATTAAGTGTATACACCTGGTCAAAGAGATTTCTGGGAAGAATGCTGAGTGACAACTAGTTTTTCTTTAGTTGCCTCTGAGAAAATTTGAGAAAAAAGAGAGATGAAACTCCCTCAAAAAGGACTCTTCAGTTGGAGAGCAGAATTTACAAAACATACAGAGACTCAGGACCCAACAGAATGTTCTCAGAAGAAATGACCTCAAGGCAAAAATTAAGTCTAGGTTTCCACAAGTAGAATATGGTCTTACAGTAAAGTTAAAAGCAAAAATGCAGTTGTAAGCCCTTTCTAAGACCTCATTGTTGTTCAGTCACTAAATCATGTCCAACTTCTTGAGACCCCATGGACCGCAGCATGCCAGGTTTCCCTGTCCTTCTCTGTCTCCCAGAGTTTGCTCAAATTCATGTCCATTGAGTTGGTGATGCTATCCAACCAACTCATCCTCTGTCACCCCCTTTTCCTCTTGCCTTCAAACTTTCCTAGCATCGGGGTCTTTTGCAATGAGTCAGCTCTTCACATCAGATGGCCAAAGTATTGTAGTTTCAGCTTCAACATCAGTCCTTCCAATGAATATTCAGGACTGATTTCCTTTAGGATGGACTGGTTGGATCTCCTCGCAGTCCAAGGGACTCACAAGAGTCTTCTCCAGCATCACAATTCAAAAGCATCAATTCTTTGGCACTCAGAACCTCTAACTTCTTATGCTAAGGAAATAGGCTGAGAAAACTACTCAGCTGCAAGCATAGGTAATTTCTTAATGGCAATGAAAGTATGATTTGAAGAGTTGAGCCATAGCAAACCTCTCCCCCAGAAGAAGAACAAGAGCCTGATTTTTTTTTAATTAAAAAAATTTTTTTTTTAATACCTGCTAACACGTATGTGACTGGATTTCAGATTTATTATGGATTAGTGAAAGTTATACACCAGTTTCTGTGTTTACTGCAGTTATAATTGCCCCTTTCTCACATTGTGTGTTGAATGTGTTTAGACCAGATAATGTCTTTTCAAGTTATAGAACTCTATACCAAGGAGCCATACCAGAGAAGCTACACTCAATGAGCCCCTATTCAGAACTGAACCTGATTTAAATAAAGAGATCCTGGACTTTGAGCTAATAGCTTAAGACTAACTGTGCATATATTTTGCATATGGGAGGGAGATGTGAATTATGGTAGCCAGAGGGCAAACATGATAGATAGTTTCCAAAGATGGAAACTTCTTGTACATATGTGTCATTCTCACATGGAGGTAGAGATTATTTACCTTCCTCTTTTCTAAAAAATTTATTTATTTTTAATTGAAGCATAATTGCTTTAGAGTATTGTACTCTAAAAAAAAAAAAAAATAGAGTATTGTACTGGTTTCTGCCAAACATCAACATGAATCAGCCATGGGTATACCTATGTACTCTCCCTCTTAAACCTCCCTCCCATTTTCCCTCCTTTTAAATGTGGGCTGGCCCATAACTACTTTGACCTGCAGAACATGGTAAAAGTGAATTCAGTCTTAAGAGGACTGGCAATGTTTGCTTCTTTTCTCTTGCTTGCCTTTTTCTGGAACCAAGCTGCCATGCTGTGAGGAAGCCCAAGTTGCATACAGATATGTCCACATGAAGAGAACCAAGACATTCAGTCAGCAGTCCTAGCTGAGTTTTCACAGTCAGCATAATAGCTAGCTCTGTGAATGAACCATTGGGACATTTCAAGCTCCCAAATGACTGCAGCCCCAGCCATAATCATATAGATAGAAGCTTCTTCTAAGTGAGCCTAGTCAATCTATAAAATTGGGAAAGATAATGAAACAGCTTTTAAGACACTAGATTTTAAAGGAGTTTGTTACTCAGCATTAAATTAATTGAAACTTTAGGCAAGTCTCCAGCAATTAAGCAGTTGTGTGCATTTGATCCCACAGAGCATTATTTTAATCTCATTTGCATCACATACTCATTTAATTCTTCCTTGAATGTAATTGCAAATGATCCAAATCATACTTTCAGGAGGATCAGGAAGAAAAAAATCTAAACGTCATCAACTGCTGATTCACCCATGTCAATCCAATTCACATCAGTCAGGCTTTATTTTAATGCTTCCTCAGTGAGAGAAAAATGAAAAACAAAGCCCAAAGTCAAAATAGTCAAAGGAAACCAATAAATATTTGCTGAGTTTCTACTTCTAACTCTGAGAGACCCTGATTAGTGCTGAATGTAAAAGAATCCTTGACCTCAAAGTTCTTGCAAAAGACAGCTAAAAGAGCAGACTAGATTTCAGAAGTGAGTGTGCACAGCTTAGCCATCCATTTACACTCACACAGCCATCCCCAACTCTGACCTTCCACTGGCCAATTAACTCTGTCTGCTATTTCTGGGAGCATCTACCTGAGTCCTCAGGACTGAATTCGTAAGGGACGTGAGGATCCAGAGACGGTTGTAGGATATCTTTCCTGTTAGGATTCTGATTGGGTGGGAGCAGAGGAAGTGCTTTTACAAGGAGCTCTGAAGTTCCCCTGCTTGAGTCCTCCCTGCCCACCAGCCCTCTGTCCTGGTGCCTGTTGTCACTTTCTTATCCTGAGTCTTGGCCCACACTGCTATCATCACCTTCAGACTCCAACTTGCAAGCCTGTGTCCGCATCCCTGCCTATATCCCCTTGACAGCTGACCTCTGTCAACCTTCTCTCCTGCACTGGGAGAAGGGTCACACAGCCCCCTTATTTGGTCTCTAGTAACACCTAACAGAAGTAGAAGATATTAAGAAGAGGTGGCAAGAATACACAGAAGAACTGTACAAAAAGATCTTCACGACCCAGATAATCACGATGGTGTGATCACTCACCTAGAGCCAGACATCCTGGAATGTGAAGTCAAGTGGGCCTTAGAAAGCATCACTACAAACAAAGCTAGTGGAGGTGATGGAATTCCAGTTGAGCTATTTCAAATCCTGAAAGATGATGCTGTGAAAGTGCTGCACTCAACATGCCAGCAAATTTGGAAAACACAGCAGTGGCCACAGGACTGGAAAAGGTCAGTTTTCATTCCAATCCCAAAGAAAGGCAATGCCAAAGAATGCTCAAACTACCACACAATTGCACTCATCTCACATGCTAGTAAAGTAATGCTCAAAATTCTCCAAGCCAGGCTTCAGCAATACGTGAACCGTGAACTTCCTGATGTTCAAGCTGGTTTTAGAAAAGGCAGAGGAACCAGAAATCAAATTGCCAACTTCCTCTGAATCATGGAAAAAGCAAGAGAGTTCCAGAAAAACATCTATTTCTGCTTTATTGACTATGCCAAAGCCTTTGACTGTGTGGATCACAATAAACTGTGGAAAACTCTGGAAGAGATGGGAATACCAGACCACCTGACCTGCCTCTTGAGAAATCTGTATGCAGGTCAGGAAGCAACAGTTAGAACTGGACATGGAACAACAGACTGGTTCCAAATAGGAAAAGGAGTACGTCAAGGCTGTATATTGTCACCCTGCTTATTTAACTTCTATGCAGAGTACATCATGAGAAACGCTGGACTGAAAGAAGCACAAGCTGGAATCAAGATCGCAAGGAGAAATCTCAATAACCTCAGATATGCAGATGACATCACCCTTATGGCAGAAAGTGAAGAGGAACTCAAAAGCCTCTTGATGAAAGTGAAAGTGGAGAGTGAAAAAGTTGGCTTAAAGCTCAAGATTCAGAAAACGAAGATCATGGCGTCCGGTCCCATCACTTCACGGGAAATAGATGGGGAAACAGTGGAAACAGTGTCAGACTTTACTTTTCTGGGCTCCAAAATCACTGCATATGGTGACTGCAGCCATAAAATTAAAAGACGCTTACTCCTTGGAAGGAAAGTTATGACCAACCTAGATAGCATATTCAAAAGCAGAGACATTACTTTGCCAAAAAAGGTCCATCTAGTCAAGGCTATGGTTTTTCCTGTGGTCGTGTATGGGTGTGAGAGTTGGACTGTGAAGAAGGCTGAGCGCCGAAGAATTGATGCTTTTAAACTGTGGTGTTGGAGAAGACTCTTGAGAGTCCCTTGGACTGCAAGGAGATCCAACTAGTCCATTCTGAAGGAGATCAGCCCTGGGATTTCTTTGGAAGGAATGATGCTAAAGCTGAAACTCCAATACCTTGGCCACCTCATGCGAAGAGTTGACTCATTGGAAAAGACCCTGATGCTGGGAGAGATTGGGAGCAGGAGGAGAAGGGGACGACAGAGGATGAGATGGCTGGATGGCATCACTGACTCGATGGTCCTGAGTCTCAGTGAACTCCGGGAGTTGGTGATGGACAGGGAGGCCTGGCGTGCTGTGATTCATGGGGTTGCAAAGAATCAGACACAACTGAGCGACTGAACTCACTGACTGAACTGAACACTGTCTTTTCCTTCATAGCCTACACCTGTTCTCCCAGCACTTCTGGAGTGAGTCTGCAGGCCCAGGAAGGGGTGATGTCAGGGCTTCCCCAGCATGCAGAGATGTGTAGCCCATGAAGAACAAGACCCACTCTTCTTTGCCCTGCTGGTTCAGGTGCCCTGGGGCACCTGCCTTTATTCAGAGCTCCTGTCCGTCTCTGAACTATATACTCACTGATCCATATCTTTACTGTCTGTCCCCTCTGCTGCCCCTACTGAAATGAGGGGGATTGTTGTTGTTCAGTCACTCAGTCATGTCTATTTCTTTGTGACCCCAGGGACTGCAGCACACCAGGCTTCCCTGTCCTTCACCATCTCCCGGAGCTTGCTCAAACTCATGTTCATTGAGTCAGTGATGCCATCCAACCATCTCGTCCTCGGTTGCCCCCTTCTCCTGCCTTCAATCTTTCCCAGCATCAGAGTCTTTTCTAATCAGTCGGTTCTTCGCATCAGGTGGCTAAAGCTTTGGAGCTTCAGCTTCAGCATCAGTCCTTCCAAAGAATATATAGCTTGTCTGTTTATTTATCATATACCTCCAATGCACAGTCTGGCAAATAATAGGTGTTCAATAAATGTGGGTTTAATGAATTAGTACTTCTGCCTCCTTGCAGTAATTTCTTTCTTTCAGGAATTTGGCTGTTACCATGTCCAAGCTCACTCTACTTGCCACACTACAGGCCAATAAACTGAGAGACAAGTTGTTGAGGCAAGGAATACAACTTTATTTGGTTAGCTGGCAGACCAAGAAGATGGTAGACTAGTGTCTCAAAAAAAACTATCTTCTGGAGTCCGGATGCCAGTTTCTTTTATAGACTGAGAAGGAGAAAAGAGGAAGTAAAGTTAGAAGACCATTTATCTCACAAAATAGGAAGGGATGTGTTAGTTTCTTCTTTTCTGCAGCCATTTATAGGTGGCAGGGTCAGATTATCTCCCTGTGAGCTGAACAAAGGCACTCCAGTTTAACACTCAAGCAGAGGGGCAGAGTTCCCTGAGGCAGGCCATTATGTATGAATATAATAACAAAAACAGTGAAAAGAAAGGTCAAAGAAACAGATCCAACATGGAGTTAAAATTGGCTCTTCCCTGTTACAGCTTTATCATGCAGACCACCAGGGGCTCTCTATGTCTGAACTCCAACAGTAGGAAAAGCCCCTATCCTCGTCCATGGTGTAAATCAAGGAAAGTAAGAGTAATAGTATCCCTTAACATCCCGGAATTTCTAGAGCCTTCCATGAACAAGCAGAAGGCTGCTGTGTCGGGGCATGTGGAGGAATCTGCGGGAAACTGTAGACCATCAGCCCTGATGGTGTGACAGTTGATCTCAGACCCTACCCAGCCACCGAGTATACACAAAGGGGTAACTGACAGGACAAAGCAATAGCTGTTAAGTGCTGAGTGAAATGAACTAGAGGAGGATAGACATTAAATTTCAGCCTTATTCTTAAATAGGGACATTCTCAGAACCACGTAGACCCGAGCTCAGAACAAGTGAATTAATTCTCTGAATTTGAGGCTAGAACATGCATAGAAAACACCAGCCAGGTAACTCTGATGCTCACTTCAGGTTATGAATCACTGGCCTAAGAAAAGGAAAGAAGGGAGAGGTTGACGAATTTGGGAAAGTTTCACAGATGAGAAGAGATTTGAATTGGTCTGAAAGAATGAATCAAATATAAATAGCATTAAAAAAAAATAGATGTTCAGGGTGCAGTAGAAGAAAGGGACACAGGCTGTCAGGCTGACATAGATAGAAAAGAGTTTGTCTGCATGCAAGCCGTCTACTAGAGAGCAGTGGGAGGTACATCTGCAGAGGTGAGCAGGGACCATGAGTGACTTACCAGGTGGTCCAGTGGCTAAGACTCCATGCTCCCTATGAAGGGGACCTGGGTTTGATCCTTGGTCAGGGAACCAGATCCCATGTGCTGCAACTAAAGATCCCGTATGTGGCAGCTAGTGATCCTGCATGCCACAACTAAGACCTGGTACAGCCAAATCAATAAATTAAAAAAAAAAAAAAAGATTTCCGTAAAGAAGGACCTTGAAAGTTTGAATTTCAATTTATAGCTGTCGAGGAATATTGGAGGTTTTTTGGAAGAATAAATAATAAAAGTGCTTTTGTTTAGAAGGCTAATACTGCTGTGGAGTAGGGATTGGATTGGCAAGAAAACTGTCTACACCAAGATTCACCTCTTTGTGATGGGAGATTGGATCCCTATTAAAATTTCACCAGCTTCTCCTATCTTGCTTCTACCTCTTCCTAAGAAGACTGTCAATGCAAAACCAAATATCAACCCATTTGAGTTTGGTCAAATCAGGGAAGAAATATTAAGAGGAAGTAATTATAGATGCTATACTTTGCTTTCCAAGTTTTTACTGAATCTTTGGTCACATTTTTAGAACTAATAATAACAATGAAAAGAAGACAACATTTTATTGAAAGATATTGATGTGTTTTTCAATTCACGTTTCCAAGTTTATATTCTTTCCCCATTCTTCCAGAAACATCCATTTGCCTCTAAGAGAAATCAGAATAATTAAGTCCAAAATGCACACAAGGAAAAGAGTTAATTTTCAGCTTTGACTCCAAAAATTTTGAGTCCCTACAAATAGGATAGTTTTGACAATTCTGTGAGTGTCGGAGTCAGGCTTACCAAATTGATTCTAGTTTTGCTGCAAATCATAGGATAAATAATGCAAGAGGTGGTGATAGGGAAATCCCTGATATGCAGAAAGGAGAAGAACCTTCTTCTTCTAGCCTCAGTGGAACTCAGAAAGGAAGAGATGAAAAAAAAAAACAAAAAACCAGAGTGAAAGGATCAGTTGCCACTGTTCTCAATATCTATTCTTCACTCCCACCTTGGGGAAGATGTGAGAAACCAGACAACTCCCAGGTATGTCTTTAGGAAGTGGTCTTTAATGTGGCACCACATCCAATACCCATGACTAACCATGGTGGAAAAGACATCTGTGTAGATAGCCTAAGAACATGTTACTGATGCCCTGGAATTCTGCATGGTCTGCAGAAGTTCCAGAACTTTGTCCCTTCCGTAGTAGAGAGACCCAGAAGATACAAGAGGGCCTGTGACAGCTGAAGTCACGATGAAGGAGCCTTGGAGTCTATGCAGCACAGTGTCTCATGATCCATCCCCAACATGATACCAGAAAGCCAGAAGAGACCAACTGCTGAAGGCAGACTCCACACCAAGGTCCAGAAAATGGTTTAGCCCATTTGCAAATAGAAGATGTGATGCTACTGACCCAGAGCCAGAAGTACCCCTTCCTCACCACCCCAAGTTCAGCAGGGAGAAGAAATCTGAAATCTTGAAATAGTTAGGAAATGTAGACACTCCCAAGTCTCCACTCACCACAACTAGTTTTCTTTGTTATAGGGTATTCTCTGATAGAAACTAAGTGATCATTCTACTTAGATTTTATACCAGGAAATCACATGGACAGTATACTACACTTTGTAAATGAATCCATTCTTGTCTGTCATATTCAAAATAACAGTTGTCTTCCACAAGGTGGCCCTAGAAGCAACAAAATAACTGCCTCCAGAACAGCTGCACCAATAAAAGGAGCTGATCTGAGTTGTTTTTGTTTCACATTTATAAGTAATTAATTGAGTAGGAAAAAAAGAATAATTAAACACTGTGCTAACAAACGGATTTGTGTCTTCGGTGTTCATTTTCATCAAATAGAGCAGAAACTCCAAAGCACACGGACAGCAACACAGCAGTCTTCAGCTGTTTCAGAAACAGGGAAACTCAAATGACTTTAAGATTTCTGTCAGTTTTTTTAAACCTGAAAATTTGTAGTGACAGTAAAGAAAAAAGCCCCGAAAGATTAGTCATTGTGCACACAGGGTTAAAAACAAAAACAGAAAAAAAAAAAAAAAAACAGACTTCAGCCATCACGCAATTCCAGATTGCCAGATTTCTTGATTATGGCTTTTAATCAAAACCCAGCCAGCTGCCTGTATTTAACGTTAATTGTCAAGCTCTAGGTCTCAGCCAATCATCTCGCTTCTGAGCTGGCAGTCTAACAACAACAAAATATGAAACTCTCTCCCTGACCTAGTTTAGTGGGAGGGGAAAAAGAAGAGGAAGAGGAAGAATCAGCTCTAGGATTGGGTCAGTGTTCCTTTGAAGAACAAATCTCCAGCTTTCTAAAGCAAAACAACATCTGTGCCTGGAAACTGGTTTAGCACCTTCCAGATAAACAAACAGCATTTTTATAACCCCGCTGTCCCCCTCTTTTCTTCCTCCCCACGGAAAAGCAATGTTAGCACTTCAAAGATAGGGTTTTACTTGTGGGCAGCCAGAGGCAAGGCCCAGAAGAACCTTCTTTCTTCATTTGTCCTCTGCTCTTCTGTTGGTTAAGGATTCACTCTATGCTATTAATGTCTCTGTTCTCAGTCCTTTGTGAGATTTGGAGCAAGCCTCTCTCCCTCCCAGCTTGCTAACAGCTCCAACTATTCTATTTTTCCTCAGGGATAGATACCTTACTGCCTTTTTCAACCTGGTATGTGAAGAATGCTGCTTCATTTGAGTGAATGGAAAAAATTCTCAGTAAAGAGAAGCAATCCTTCTCTCTGCCTCTCCCCCCATCTTTCTGAGAAACATAAATAATGGACAAGAGGAGGAGGTCTTCCTGACAGTGTCAAAAAAAATCAGGGTGTTTAAAAATCATCCCAAGCACAGACCTAGGAGGTGGAGACCCCAAGCACAGACCTGAGAGGTGGAGTGTCTTGCTCCAGGGTCCCCAAACAACCTCCCACAATCAATTCGAATTTGAGCTTGACCTTGAGATCTGACATAAGGTTATGGCATCAGGATTGGTCACAGAGCATAGCAACAAGTTTCCTTCTCTCCAGTCATTTACATATAGACGAAACAGCTAATATTCAAATCAGTGGAAGCAGACCCACAGCTGATTGAATTAAATCTCTTCTCCAGCTTGATTTGCATAACCTGCAATAATCAGAATGGAGAGTGAAAGCCTAATTGAAAGGAGAAAATATATACTAGCAGCCATTTGGAATTAGGTAGGGTTGAACTAAGCTGGTAAATTCTGATTTTACTGAAAGCAAAACTGCCCTTGGCTAACTTTAATTTTAAAACATTAAGAAATGTGATTTGGGAAACTGGAAAGTTAATTAACAAATAAAGTCTTAGAAAACCTTTGATTAATAGCAACCAAAAAAAAATTTTTTTTTTGAGAAATGTTGAGCTAGTGATCTGAAAAGTTTTCTCACATTATTTTACAGGCCCCTCAGAAGCAATCTCTGCATACTATGTTCTATCCTAGCCCTGGGAAGGAAAATAATTCAACCAGTATTTATTTCATGGTAAAACATTTACTCCAAGAATCTTCCCCATTGCTGTACCCAAACTCCAGTTTCCTCAGAATATGGTTCATGTATGAATACCTCCACTTTCATCCCCCGACCCACATTGCCTTTATAAAAGAACAAAACCTGAAACAAAAGCCCCATGAGCCCTTCAAGGACAGGACACACCTCTGTCAAGCAATCTACTTTCAGATCTGGCATACAAGCTCCTTAATTTTCTTAATTTCACCTTCCCTTGCTGTTCCCATCGTCTGGGGTCTCAGAGAAGAAAGGGGAAAAGCACAACGCCAGGCAACAGTGACTCAGATCCCCACAGAGCACTGCCCCCGCCCTCCCGTCTCCTAACTTATCCATTTCTCAAAAGCAAAGGGGGCAGGCCTAGGCCACATCCCCAAATCTAGCCAAAGTGGAGGACCTTGCAAGTGGGAACAACCTGAGGAGCACCATCCCTTCGAATAAGCTCTTCATGTGCTGTACTGTACTTAGTTGCTCAGTCGTGTCTGACTATTTGTGACCCCATGGACTGTAGCCCACCAGGCTCCTCTGTCCATGGGGATTCTCCAGGCAAGAATACTGGAGCAGGCTGCCATGTCCTCCTCCAGGGGATCTTCCCAACCCAGGGATTGAACCCAAGTCTCCCACATTGCAGGTGTATTCTTTACCAGCTGAGCTACCAGACGAGCCCCAAGATGTTCATATGGCTTTTCAAATATCTTGTCTCACAAAATACCTATCAATTGACAAATGGAGATTACTGATATGCAGCAAAAGAGATCAATGGTCCCCCTCATAGTTGTCAAGGAGCTTCATTCTCCCACCCACCTCCCTTTATCATAGGATTTCCATAGGAATTGGCAGAGTGTATTTTTTAGGATAAGTATCCTAAATCTGCTGAAATCTACATATACAAATTATCTATCAAAAATAAAAGCCAAGAGGCTTGAGTTTAAGGGTGGACAACAAGGGTTAGGGTGTTCTTTTACTCCTCCACAACAAGCCAGGTACAGGGATCACTGAGTTCAATAGTTAACACAGTTAAGGAGATGGATGTGCATATTTCTTCCTTGTGACAGATGAGAACACCAAGGTTCAGCAAGATGAAGTAACTTGCCTAAAACTTGCCACTGCTGCTGCTGCTGCTGTGTCGCTTCAGTCGTGTCCGACTCTGTGTGACCCCATAGACAGCAGCCCACCAGGCTCTCCCGTCCCTGGGATTCTCAAGGCAAGAACACTGGAGTGGGTTGCCATTTCCTTCTCCAATGCATGAAAGTGAAGTCGTTCAGTCATGTCCGACTCTTAGCGACCCCATGGACTGCAGCCTACCAGGCTCCTGCGTCCATGGGATTTTATGGGCAAGAGTACTGGAGTGGGGTGCCATTGCCTTCTCCGAAGACTTGCCACTAGCAAGAAGCAATTCAACACAGGCAAGCTAGCTACACGGTACTCCCACCCTTCACATCCGTGTCATGCTGCCTTCCTAAAGACCATGAATAATGATTCTGGATATTTACAGATTCTTGTACTTTAACAGCCAAGGTGGAGCCACAGTTCAGAAACAGTTGTTTATACCACAGCATTTTGGTCCACATTCCTAAGCTCTTCTTTGTTTTATCTCAGTTCATTTTCCAGAGCTAGTCAGTGTCAGATGATTTTCCTTCAGGCAACTCCTGGAAAGTTTTATTTTTTCCCTTTACTGGAAATTCCAGAAAACTTGAGGGGGAGATCCTGAGCATCCTGGAATAAACCAAGCAGCTGAAAGAAGACCAGGGGCTATGGTAAGGTGAGTGCAGCTGGACCCTGGTGCCACTCAAGATGAGAGCTGAGTCCTACACTTTTAGCGCTAAGAACACAGACTCCTTACAGTTGGTGTGAGTGGTAGAGAGTATTGTGGGACTCCTGTGAAAACAATCAAGTCACCTGGGCTGACAGGGACCTGAGACAACCACAGTCATGAAGAAGAGGAAACACAGACAAGCCCTGGAGACGAGCTGCAGCAAGGACTCTCCCCTCTTCCTGGGAACTTTCTTCCCAGCCTCCTTTGCAACTCAGTTCTAGTCAATTCCAGGCCTGTCCCCTTAGAAACATCCCTTCAGCTCATTCCTTCCCAGTTGCAATATTTTGGGGACCACATTTTCCCGATGGTGCAGCTACAAAAGGAGGAGGATTTGTGAGTAACATTATGTTAAGCCACTGGATTGCAGCATTAATTTGTTACAGGAGCATAACCTAATCCACTCTGATTATATTCCCTCTGCAACAGAGACTTGTCTTGACTGGTATAAGGTGAATTACCTACAAATGTACTAGAAATACAGATTCCTAGGATCCATACCAAGTTTCTGACAGATTTCCTAGAGTTCAGATAACCTGGGGTGTAGTATGTCTGGTACAAAAGGGAATGAAAAATGTCAAGAAAAATACCTAATGAGGAAGCTGCAGGATTTCTGTGACAGTTTGGTTGAAGCATTGGAGGGAAAAAATGTCAAAGGCTTCTAGCTTGAGAGGCTAAAAAAAATAATAATAAAATAAAGTGACAGTCTGAAGGGTTCATTTTAGAGAAAAAGGCAGGTTTGATTTCCAGGTTCAGCTGCGCTAAGTCTGTACAGTTGGCAGACTGGGCACACGGATGAAGGCAGGTCTGTGGGTAGGGGGCTGGGGTGGGACTCTTACAGAGAGTTTCTGAGCTCCCCCAGGAGTGAGCTGGTAGAAGGTGAGGCCTGAGCATAAAGAGATGCCCACAGGACTCAGAGAAAGTGGAGCAAAGAGCAGGCATAAAATAGTTTGGAGGGCAGTCAGGCCAGCAGTTAGTGGCAGCACCAGACGTGAGGGCGGGGTGTGCTGAGGCCACAGCTGGCCCCCCTGTAGGCCCAGATCTTTGGGCCGCCATGACCACAGCTCAGGCCCCACAGCCCACCCCCATTCCCTGGCCCTTGCTGTCCCCCTCCTGCTCCTCCTCACCCCACTTGGGTCCATCTACTGCTCTTTCTCCTCTGCTGACCAATCAGTGCCCTTTGTACCACTTGGTCTTTCCTGGGCGTGGCCTCCTACCCACAGTGCCTTCCCCAGGCCCCTTCTCCCCAAACCAGAGCCTAGAAGTTCTACTCCCCCTCTGAACCCTGGATAGCCCTTCTGGAGCAGGGTCCCTCCTTTCCCTTATCTCCTCCAGAACCCATTATTTGTCCAGTGGTTCCCAGCAAGACTTTGCTGTCACATTTGTGGTCACCATTATCTTCATCTACTAAAGATCTTAGTGCCATGGGGAATGGCCTTGTCCTGGCCCCTGAGGGGAGTATAAAACATTATAGGGACCCTATCTCAGTCTCAGGCTTCCCTGGTGGCTCAGACGGTAAAGTGTCTGCCTGCAGTGTGGGAGACCCAGGTTCGATCCCTGGGTTGGGAAGATCCCCTGGAGAAGGAAATGGCAACCCGCTCCAGTACTCTTGCCTGGAAAATTCCATGGACTGAGAGGCTCCTCAGAGTCTGGTAGGCTACAGTCCATGGGGTCGCAGAGAGTCAGACATGACTGAGCGACTTTACTTACTTACTTACTATCTCAGTCTCAGTGCTTCTAGAAGCAAAAGATCCAGGATATGGACCTGTGGACAGTTGCAAGGGGAGGGAGGCTCTCATTTTGGTTTCTCAAGTTGTTTTGGGCAACACAGGAGCAATGGACTCCACTAAAATTTTTTCTGAGCACATTCAGATATGTGAGATTCCATGCCTCAGTTGGTTTCAGCTGGTGAAGGTGCTAGGTTCCTCTCATAAAGATAAGAGACTCTGGCCGAGGTTTCAGATGTTTTCAGGGTTGCCCTTGATACTCGTCACACCCCTCCTCCACTCTCCATTCTAGATTGTCCTCCTCCTCAGATAATATATCAAGATTAACCCACCAGGTAATCTTGGTGGGTTACCTGGAGGCATGACCCATCTGAGTCTCAGGTCACCAGCCCTTCTCAGACCTGAGTTTCTGCCCTTGTCCATTTGCTCACACACTTGGGGAAGGGAATATCAAATGTCACCTGGGTACCAAGCATGCTGAAATACATAAGGTCCTTGATTCACCAGAAGATGAAACCCTATCCTCATAAAGTATTGCCTCCAAGCTGACACTGAAGCTATGCCCATCCTTCCAATCCTCAACCATGTCAGCAAACTTAGGAGTGGTGGTCTGTGCCATCACCAGTGAACCCCCTGGTTACAGGTCTGCTCCTGTATCTCCTTTGATGTAAAGTTGGTCCCCTGGTTGGACACAATGTTACATTTGATCCTGCGTTAATAGATCAAATATCCCATAAGCCCCTAGAGTAGCAGGGTTGGCTCTTAAGGAAGAGATAGCTCAATCTGCAGGCTCAGGTGGCATGATGGAATCTTCAAATTCAAGATTTGAAGGAGTATAAACCCAGTTGTCCCATCTATGTGTCAGGATCCCATTCTTTCTAAGCCAAAACCCTGACTTTGGTAAAGCAGCACTGCCTCAGTTGGAATTTAGCTTCTTTCAAGGTCAGGACTCTGATGAATAAATTCTGACACAGAGCCTCAACATCCACTGCCTTCCTGCTTCAGAAGTTGAGACTTCTTTATAAGGCGCCAAAGATGCCCTCTGAATTTCACACCTGGCCTTTTTTTTTATTATTATTATTGTTTTCTAGAATTTATAGTTTTCAATAGAATTCAGCAACAACCATCCATCACATTGTCCTTACAGTCTTTATCTCGGGTACTTTCAAACTCCTGAAATACCACCCCAGTATGATCCCTTCCACTAGAACACTGACTCACCATGAGTGAAAGTTGTAACAACTGGACAACATTCTTGTGCTAGCAGTTATCCTTGCTTTACCCACAACCACTGATAAGAGGCTTAGGACCAGCTGGGAAGTGTCTGATCAAATTCCAGTACTTTATCTTATCACCTACTCACTTGGGCTACTCCCAGAACTAACTGCCACCTTTCAAGCTCTCCCAAAAGCTGACTCTGAGACATTAGTGCCTAGGATGCTTGTCTGAGAATGCCCTTGGAGCCACGTGAAAGGACTGGAAAGAAGTAGACCTGCCCCAGTGGCCAATCCCACTGGGATTCTAGGGGGGAAGTGGCCCATTAGAGTTGTACTGCACTGGGCTGTGTACAACAAAGAACTTGGCTGGCCTTTGTACCCTGTTCCTGGGAGTGAGCCTCTAAGCCCTTGGAATTTCTCAAATGTTTAGAATGATTTTGTTATTCACTATGAGTCTCCTAGACCACACCTGATGGCTTATGCTAATGAGATGACTAAGGATGGGAGTTGGTCTCACCTGAAAGACCAGTTTGAGAGATTTGGTTGTCTGAGCCATAGGAATCAGCCTGACCTTGGAAGAACAGAAGGAAACTAGAGATTAAGCCACATGGTGAATGATTTAATCAATGATGCCCCCATAAGAAAGCCCTGCTGCAAATCATGGATATCAAAAGCTGGGGGAGGGCTTCCCTAGTGGTCCAGTGGTTAAGAATCCACCTTGCAATGTTGGGGTCACCAGTTTGATCTCTGGTCCACGAAGATCCCACATGCTGTGGGGCAGTTAAGCCTGCACACCATAACTGCTGAGCCTGAGCTCTGGAACATTCAAGCCACAACCACTGAGCCCATGTTGAGCAACGACTGAGGACCACATGCCCTAGAGCCTGTGCTCCACAAGAGAGGCCACCATAATGAGAAGCCTGCTCACCACTAGAGAGTAACCCCACTCTCCACAAGTAAGGAAAGCCCACACACCACACAGTAATAAAGGTTCAGCATAGCCAATAATAAATAAATAAATAAAAATAAATATTAAAAGAAAAAAAAAACTGAAGGGAACTTCCCTGACCAGTTTGGTGTATTGTCTTATGTTGATGTGCTGCAAAGTAACAAGTCCTAATAACAGGAAGCTTTACCTATAGGATACTCCCAGACCTTACATTATGTGTCTCTCTCTATGGCTGGTCCTGATTTGTATCCATTGTGCTATAATAAAACTTTAACCATTAATATAGAGCTTTCCTGAGTCCTGTAATTTGTTCTAAGAAAATTATCAAAACTACAAGGTTAGTGGGAACATCCAAATTTGTAGCCAACCAGAAGTGAGAGTGGCCTGGGTGAAACTGAGTCCCCCTGCTTTGTTTATGATTAACTCCTCCATCCAAAATTCTATTCCTTTTCTTGTCCAGTCCCTGTTACCTTCAGGATGGAGGAGTATCAAAGAAAATGGGGAATCAAAATCAAACAAGACTCTGCAGAGCCCTCCCTGGTACAAAAGCCCATCTGTGTCTTCTGTTTCTTATTTGTAGGAAAAAACTTTAGCCTCCTAGGCCTTCTGAGTTCTAAAGTAGTGAGGGAATGTAGAAGCAAAGAAAAAGAAATACATAACAGTCTGACATATCTTTGAATTGCTCTGCAAGAGCTAAGATCCCTTCCCCCAGGTGGAGGATAATGACCACTTGCTGACCACAAGCAGGTAGATCCCAGAGTGCTTGGAACCAGAAGATTGATGATTAAGATTTCCAAAACACCACCTTGTCACCTTACCACCAACCAGAAGAAAGTCCATCAGCTACAACCCTCATCCCAACTGTTGCCTTTAAAAAAATCCTCCCTGAAAGCCATCAGGGAGTTTGGGTCTTTTGAGCATGTGCTGCCCATTCTCCTTGCTTGGCACCTACAGTAAATGCTGTGATTTCTTTCCTCACAACCTGGTGTCAGTAGATTAGCTTTGCTGTGGGTTGGGTGAGCAGGCCCAAGTGCAGTTCAGTAACATGGGAGTCTCCAAACTTGTGGCTCTATCTGAAGTAAGAGCATCCTTGTGGGAGATGGTGCCCTTAACCTGTGAAGCTTGGCCCAACTCTGGGTAGTTGATGTCAGAGTCATTGCCAGCTGAGACGGTCTTTATATCCCTGCCTTGATTGTCATTGATCCCGGCCCACTCTGGGAAGGGTGTGCTCTTGGACAGTTCCTTGTAAATGTACCCAGAAGGGCCATATGCTGACAACACTCCCAGCAGCATAGAGAGCAGGTCCTCCTTTGAATGGGGATGTGGGGGGCATAACTCCAGTCCCCAATGCATTCCTTCATTTATTATCTAGTAGCTTTGAATTCTAGGAAAAGGGAAGCTGATATTTTGTCCTGGGTTTCCAGAAATTCACCAGCTTTGACTCCATTCCTGGGTTGTGTCACCAGCAAGTCTATCCAGCGCTAACAAGGCCAACTCACCTTTTCTCAAAAGTCTTCCATCTTTATCCAGAGACCAAAGGGTTCCTCTAGCATCTCCTGGCTTATTCTCTATAAGTACTGGGTGAGGACGATGAACGTTCCCAGATTTATCAATGACATATCCCAGAATATATGGTCTGGGGCAGACGGAGCTGCTCACTCAGCAGAGTGGGTATATGAGGGAGAGGGAGAAAGACTTCATTCTCTCAAGAGCAAGAAGATAAGTAGGGGGTCCCCAGAGAAAGAGAACCAGGCATGGTGTCCTTAATAGAAGAGGAGCCATTTTGGGCCTAAGCCATTTTGTGATTTAAGTCCAGCCACAACGCCTGCCCTTGAAAGACATCTCAGTAATTAACAATTGTAAGGAAACGAAAGATTTCAAAAGACTGTTTTCATGGCAAGAAAAGTAACAATAGCAAAAATGATACATCAGTTTTAAAGGCTCCCAGTTCTGTTTCAGTGGTAAAGATTAGCTTGAAGCTCTCAACCAAAAGATTAGCTCAAACTCTAAAGGATGACAATGTTGACATTTCTAACCCTCAAGACCTCAACCAACTAAGCTTGGTCTCTGTGACCACCTAAGCCCAGTCATGAATATGCATGTACACTTAGCTTAAAAATTCCCAAACTTTGCTGTTCAAGAAAACACTGCTTTGGGAAAGATCCCCAGTGTTCTCCTTATTTGCAGCAAATAATAAATCCTTCCTTATCCCAATCTTTGTTTGGTTGTGTCTTTTGGCGTGACACCCACCAAGAGGCGAATGCGGTTTTCAGGTAACACAAGCTCAAGCCCTAGGAGGGCTGAGCTGGAACTGAATTGGCAAGCACCCAGGTCATGCCTGAACTTGCAGATAGGACTTTAAGTACGTACATAAAACACTGAAGCATTTGTGCCAAAAAGCCAGCTTTAGCAGCACACTTCTGCTGGATCTGTGAGGGCAACAGGAACAAATAAGCTGATGTCTCAGCAAGGCAGCTGTCTGTCTATTCTTGTACCTATAGAAACAAGACTCCGTAGCAAGCACAATGAGGTAGATGGCATGGGGCAGGGGAGCAAGGCCTAACTTGAACTTTGAGGTTGGTTCTTCTCAACCCATCCAAACCCAAGAGAGGTATTTCTACTTCTTCTAACTATGACCGTCTCTAAGTGCTGTCAGGAAGAAATTTTCCTCTGTTATTGAGCTCAGGTTTGGCTACTCAGCCCTCAAAAGCCAATACTTGAGAGGCAAATGTTGGTTGGAAAGAAAAGGTTCCCAAAAGACTGGCAATCTGGGGAGAAAGTGGATTCGTGTCTAAAAACCAATTCTGAAAATTCTGCTTGACCATGAAAGTTCTTAAACGGAGAATCATTTGGGGAAGTGGGGTGGTCAGAGTCTCCATTATCTTCCACCATACGTAGACTTTCTTCTGATTAGTTCACGATGAGGTACCTGGGCAGTGCTGTAGGAATCTTGTACTAAGCCTGAAGTTACCATCTTCCACTTGGGTGGATGTTCTAATTCCTGCAGAGGAATTCAAAGATATTGTCATGCATATTCCTTGAGAAGGAACTTGCTTTATCATTGCATTAGTTTCTTGAATCCTTTGTTTCTGCATTCCCTTCCTTCTCTGATTAACAGCTGTTTTAATCTGCCCTATGGAACTCAGGCAAAGTCAAGGAGACTGAATGAAGGCTGTTTTCTACAAACATTATAACCAAGCAGGACCCTATGAGACTCTTCCTCCACATCCTCTGCTTTAGCTCCTTTCTGAAGTACCTAGATAACTGAATCTGATGCACATTTCTTGAGTTATTTTACAGATATGAAAACTCCCACCAAATGAAGATGTCAACTGCCTGAAACAATCAGCATATGACCCTCAGGCCCCCTGGAGCCTAAGGATTGATGGTGTGAACCCTCGTGATACCACCCCTACCCTGTTACTTCATCATCAACCAATCATACAAACCTGTGCATGAGTTGATCACACACCCTACAACCCACCACCCCCACCCACAACCAGGCCCTTAAAAATGCTTTGCTGAAACCTCTCAGAGAGTTTGGGATTTTAGAACATTATTCACTCATTCTCCTTGTATTGGTGCCTTTACAATAAATGCTGCATTCTCCTTAAACACAACCCAGTGTTGGTAGATTAGCTTTACTGCACATGGCTTAGCAGACCCAAGTTTGGTTCGGTAACAAGAAATGGGCACAGAAAGGATTTATACCCAGAAGGGCCCCATAGGGTCTTTTGTTGTTATTGTTTGGTCACTAAGTCATGTTTGACTCTTTACAACCCCACGGACTAAAGCCCACCAGGCTCCTCTGTCTGTGGGATTTCCCAGGCAAGAATATTGGAATGCCATTTTCTTCTTCAGGGGATCATCCTGACCTAGGGATTGAACCCACATCTCTGGCATTGCTGGTAGATTCTTTACCACTTAGTCACCTGAGAAGCCTCTCCATAGGGTCTTGCTCCATTTCAATTCTACCTTTTAGGCTTTCTGGCTGACCTGCTGCTACTGCTGCTAAGTCACTTCAGTCGTGTCTGACTCTGTGTGACTCCATAGACGGCAGCCCACCAGGCTCCCCCGTCTCTGGGATTCTCCAGGCAAGAACACTGGAGTGGGTTGCCATTTCCTTCTCCAATGCATGAAAGTGAAAAGTGAGAGTAAAGTCGCTCAATCATGTCCGACTCTTCGCGACGCCATGGACTGCAGCTTACCAGGCTCTTCCATCCATGGGATTTTCCAGGCAAGAGTACTGGAATGGGGTGCCATTGCCTTCTCCGTCTGGCTGACCTAAGAACTGCATTAAAAGGAAACAGATTAACAGGAAAAAATTAAACAAATGTATATATGGGAGATACCCAAGGAAACTGAGTAACTCACCCAAATGGCTGAAGCCTTTCCTTAAATACCATCTCAGCTAAAGACAAAAGAGGATGTTAGGGGTAGAGGTTTGGGACTTCAAAGGGGAGGAAGGCAATTCACAAGGAGATGGAAAAGCAAATGTTTGGTAAATGAATGTTTCCTGAGCCCTGCACAGACAATGGCACAGAGGGGACTCTGATCTCACACCCTGCAGTTTCCCCCACCAGGCCTAGCCCATCTTCTTTGCAGATATCTCTGGTGATATCTCTATTCTGGGATGTGAAACCAAAAGGACTCTGTGGAGTCCTCCCAAGCACAGAAGTCCCTCTGTGTTCTTATTTCTTGTTTATAGAAAAAGGCTTTAGTTTTCTAGATCTTTCCTGAGTTTCAAAGAGCAGACTCAAACAGTTAACTATTAGGGAAAGGAAGGAATGGAGAAACAAAGAAAAAGCAGTCAAGAAAGAAAAATAGTGATAGCTTAAAAAGTAGTTCAATGATAAAAAAAGAGTCCTATTTTCTTTTCAAGGTGATGCTGAAATCTAGGCCTCTTTGCACCGGTACTAAATCAAATCTCAGAGACAGAGTTCTTGGTGAAGTAGAGAAGAATAGCTTTATTGCTTTGCCAGGCAAAGGGGGACACAGCAGGCTTCTCCCCTGGAAAACTATGTGTCCCAGGCTGAGAGGATGTGGCGAGTTTTATAGCAACCATTCAAGGGTGGGGCTGCTGGTGAGATCAGACAGTGTGCAAGGCCCGCTCTCCTTTAGTCTCACCTCAGGGGGTCTTCTAATCTTGATGAGCTTTTTTAACCTGACCTCAGATGGTTTTTTGGCTCTGCATCCCCTCCTTTCCCTGACTCAGTTCAGTTCAGTTCAGTGGCTCAGTCGTGTCCGACTCTTTGCGACCCCATGAATCGCAGCACACCAGGCCTCCCTGTCCATCACCAACTCCCAGAGTTCACTCAGACTCACATCCATAGAGTCAGTGATGCCATCCAGCCATCTCATCCTCTGTCGTCCCCTTCTCCTCTTGCCCCCAATCCCTCCCAGCATCAGAGTCTTTTCCAATGAGTCAACTCTTCGCATGAGGTGGCCAAAGTACTGGAGTTTCAGCTTTAGCATCATTCCTTCCAAAGAAATCCCAGGGCTGATCTCCTGGAGAATGGACTGGTTGGATCTCCTTGCAGTCCAAGGGACTCTCAAGAGTCTTCTCCAACACCACAGTTCAAAAGCATCAATTCTTCAGCGCTCAGCCTTCTTCACAGTCCAACTCTCACATCCATACATGGCCACAGTAACTGTTCAAATCTGCCCTTGGAACTCAGGGAAGGTCATGAAGGCTGGAATCTCTTCCTTACAAATAAGAAGCAAGGGACAGAAAGCCTTTGGTGCCCAGGAACATCACAGGGTCGGATGCATATCTTTCAGTTGTTCTGCAGAAAGTAAGACCCCACCCAGGTGGAGGATGGTAACTACTGCTAACCACAATCTCATAGAGTCCAGACTGTTTTAAACAGAAGGTTGATGATTAAGACTCCCAAAACAACACTCTATTACCTCACCACCAATCAATCAGAAGAAAGTTCATAAGCTGCAGCCCTCCCCCACAGCGTTGCCTTTAAAAACCCATCCCTGAAAGCTATCAGGGAGTTCAGGTCTTTTGAGCGTAAGCTATCCATTCTCTTTGCTTGGTGCCTGCAATAAGTGCTGTACTTTCCTTCACCAAAACCCAGAGTCAGCAGATTGACTATTCTGAGGTTTGGGTGAGCAACTCAAGCTCAGATCAGTAACAAAACAGCCCTTTATCTAAGAGATTGAGTCTTCTCTTTCTTAACATTCCTCAGCCTAAAATTAATCCTCATGCCAAAGAGACGCATTTTGAAATGGCACATTTTGCTCCCCTACAGGGACTAGGACCTGTTTTCCATCTGGGAAAAATGGAAGCATAGATTTTACATATGGGTTAAGAAGACTAAGACTGAGACTCAAAGAGGATTTGTAAGGTTCTGGATGAGAGGATGGAGTCCTAGTGGATCCCACATGGAGACGTGCCACTAGAACTCAAAGATCACCAGCCTCTCTGGAGAAAGAACCGTCAATTATCAGCATCCAGCGTCCACGTGGGAACGAAGAAGCACACGTCATCACACTTCCCAGTGGCTTCTGCTAAGGACCTCATTTTTACATCATTCCCTCAGAAGTGTCACATGTTGGGCTCTGAATCTTTTTTAGTCTTCACTTGATTTAACCCGTATGTAAAATCTATGCTTCCATTTTTCCCAGATGGAGAATGGGTCCTAGGCCCTGTAGGGGAGTAAAGTGTGCCACCCTAAATGTGTCTTCAACTTGAGGATTTTATATATATTGGCCACATGAGGTGGGTTCTTAGTTCTATGACCAGGGATCAAATCCGGACCCTCAGCAGTGAAAGCATGGAGTCCTAACCACTGGACTGCCATGGAATTCCCCTCAACTAATATTTTAAGAGAGGATTCCACTGCTTTGGAAGTATCTCAGAAACAATTTTCACACTGCTGAGTGCCTGGTCCTCAAATAATGGTTATTCTAGGTCAATTGAAGTTCTCACCATATGGCCTTCCCTAGCCTGAGGAAGACCTCTGAGAACGCCCAAATATCTTAGTGTTAGGGGAAGCACACTGATTGAAACCGCCCACCCTGGCCAGGCACCACAGTAACCATTTGCATGAGTTGTTTTACGACAGGAGGTCCTGGTAAGGAATACGGAACTAATAAGCCACCACCAACTGGAAGAGTTCAGGAAAGGTCAAAAGGAGACACTGCATGTCTGTCACTTCCCAGAATCCCTCTCACTAGCATCCATCTTGGCTGAGCAATGTGTGCACCACCAGGAAAGACTCTGAATTAGAATGATTGGCCAAAGATAACCCGCAAACTAATCCCATCACCATAAAACCCGAGACTGCAAGCCACATGGCAGAACAGTTCTCCTGGGTTCCCTTACCCTACTGCTCTCCACCCAGTGCCCTTTCCCAATAAAACCTCTTGCTTTGTCAGCACATGTGTCTCCTTGGACAATTCATTTCCAAGTGTTAGACAAGTGCCCAGTTTCAGGCCCTGGAAGGGGCCCCCCTTCCTGCAACAATAGCAGTCACCGTTGTCAACTTCAGACCTCCTGAAGGTTGTCAAGCAAGGAGTCTCTGCTCCAAAGGTGATGGTATGAAGGGGAACCATGCTGACCTCATTGCCACCTCAGTAAGAAGGGGCTCTGGGAGGGCTGACCCATGAAAATCTGGGCCAGTCACAGACACCGCAGTACAGCCCCCTGTGCACTTTCTTCTCCCTTCCCCTGGATATCAGTGAATTCCTTCTTTTTAGCATTGAAAAATAATACTAGATAAATAAAAGCTATCCTTTGGTGAGAGGCACACAGCCTAAACTAAATTCAAATTCCCAGCTCTTCCCTGAAGATAACCTCTCTAAATCTGTCTTCTGTGAAACAGAATTACTAATATCAGCTTCAGGGAGTCAATTTAAAATGTAAATACAGTGCTGGCTTCCCTTCCTCCATGGGTATGGGCCAGGACACACAGGTTATTCTGTCAGACCAGTGATTCACTCTTAAATTAACCACTCACCAACTGCTGCTCCATTTTACAATCAAACAATACCATCCACCCACACCATCAGCCCTCTGAGGGCAAATTCAAATGATAGCAAAGTTCACAAACCAAGAAATAGTTCCTGATTCCTTCCCCCTCCCCCCAAAATTGCAGACTGCCTCCAGGCTCCTGCCCATCCCCAGGCTGAGCACAATGCATCCCCTCTGAGGCCCTGCCTCCAGCTTCTCCACAATTCCAGTGCCGTCCCTGCCTCCTCCCAGGTCTCTGTTTGAGATGTTTCTCATTTTTTTCTTAAAAGTAGCATGTGTGCATTAGGAGCAAAGAATGTGTTCTTTTGTGCCATGCAAAGTGCTCAAAACGTTGTAGTGCTCAAGACTGAAATGACAAAACCCAGAGTGATCCAGAAAGAACTATAAGGATGCCAGTTCCATAGGAAGATTTATACACTTATTTTTCTCCAGGCTTCTCTCTGGTCCTGGTGCATTTTCAGAAGGTCGGCACCTTGCAGCACCAGGGGCCTTACAGGCAAGTGTATGCTATGCTATGCTATGCTAAGTCACTTCAGTCGTGTCCGACTCTGTGTGACCCCACAGACGGCAGCCACCAGGCTCCCCCGTCCCTGGGATTCTCCAGGCAAGAACACTGGAGTGGGTTGCCATTTCCTTCTCCAATGCATGAAAGTGAAAAGTGAAAGCGAAGTCGCTCAGTCGTGTCCGACTCTTAGCGACCCCATGGACTGCAGCCTACCAGGCTCCTCCATCCATGGGATTTTCCAGGAAAAAGTACCGGAGTGGGGAGCCATTGCCTTCTCTACAGGCAAGTGTATACAGGTGTTTATTGGCAGAAGAAGGCCATTTTTCAATATCCACCACCAAATGATTCCTTCAGCTTTTGCTAAGTAATTCCAGGACCCCCACTGTATTTTTTTCCAACTTACTGTCACCAGATCACCTCACAGTATTTGAGCAATTTACCTCCTTAAGGGTGGGCATGGTGTTCTATTCATCTTTGACCCCACCCCTCACCCACTGCACAGTGCCTGGCACACAAACACGGTAGTTGAATTGAATGAACCACAATATAACTTGTCACAATGCACTGTACTAAAGTGTTAGTATATGGATACAAAGCAGCTGAACACAGTTGGTAGGAATAGCGTTATTGCTCTCCAGCTGGGAGCAGCTCTAAGTGGACCAACTTGAGATGTGATTTTGTGTTCTGGCTTTTTAAAGCAGTGGAAAGTCTCCAAAAAGAAGGATGGGAAGGAAATTGCAGATCATATTAAATATGGGAGAACTGCATACTCACAGAAAGGACATTCTCTAAGTAGTTTGAGAGTCAAATGGAATATTCCTGCCTAAGACTTCTTTGGAGGGTCAAAATTGCTGTATTCCTGGAAGAATAGAATTTAAATGTTTTATTTGCCAAACTGTTGAACCAAAACTTCCAGCTCCAAGGTTCAATGGTTTTGATTCCCTAGGATGGATTCTTAGTGTTTGGTCAGTACATGATTCCTTTGCTAGAGCTGCCATAACAAAGTACCACAGACTGCAGATTGGGTGGCCTAATTTATTTTCTCACAGTCTCTGGAGGCTGGAAGTCCAAGATCAAGGTGATGTAAAGGTTTGTTTCTTCTGAGACCTCTCTCCATGGCTTGGAGATGGTCATCTCCTCCCTGTGTCTTCACATGGCCTTCCCTCTGTACCTGTGTCTTAATCTCCTCTTCTTACAAGGACACCAGTCTTTTTGGATTTGGCTTCACCCTAATGAATTCGGTTTACCTTAATTAACTTCCTTAAAAGCACCATGTCCAAACATTCCCATTCTGAGCTACTGGGGGTTAGGATTTAAACATATGAATTTGGAAGGAGTATCACAGTTCAACTGATAATGACCAGTGTTACAGTGATGAATTACTGGGCTTCTGTATGTTATCCTACAAAATTCCAGCAACCAACCTGTGTTAAAAATGAGCCCTTTGCTAACCAGGAATCCCTATTTTAATAAAATGACAGAACCTTATCAGATCAGATCAGTCACTCAGTCATGTCCGACTCTTTGCAACCCCAGGAACTGCAGCACGCCAGGCTTCCCTGTCCATCACCAACTCCCGGAGTTCACTCAGACTCAGGTCCATCGAGTCAGTGATGCCATCCAGCCATCTAATCCTCTGTCGACCCCCTCTCCTCCTGCCCCCACCCTCCCAGCATCAGTGTCTTTTCCAATGAGTCAACTCTTCACATGAGGCGGCCAAAGTACTGGAGTTTCAGCTTTAGCATCATTCCTTCCAAAGAAATCCCAGGGCTGATCTTCAGAATGGACTGGCTGGATCTCCTTGCAGTCCAAGGGACTCTCAAGAGTCTTCTCCAACACCACAGTTCAAAAGCATCAATTCTTCGGTGCTCAGCCTTCTTCACAGTCCAACTCTCACATCCATACATGACCACAGGAAAAACCATAGCCTTGACTAGACGAACCTTTGTTGGCAAAGTAATGTCTCTGCTTTTCAATATGCTATCTAGGTTGGTCATAACTTTCCTTCCAAGGAGTAAGTGTCTTTTAATTTCATGGCTGCAGTCACCATCTGCAGTGATTTTGGAGCCCAGTAAAATAAAGTCTGACACTGTTTCCACTGTTTCCCCATCTATTTCCCATGAAGTGATGGGACCGGATACCATGGTTTTTGTTTTCTGAATGTTGAGCTTGAAGCCAACTTTTTCACTCTCCTCTTTCACTTTCATCAAGAGGCTTTTGAGTTCCTCTTCACTTTCTGCCATAAGGGTGGTGTCATCTGCATCTCTGAGGTTATTGATATTTCTCCCAGCAATCTTGATTCCAGCTTGTGTTTCTTCCAGTCCAGCGTTTCTCATGATGTACTCTGCATATAAGTTAAATAAACAGGGTGATAATATACAGCTTTGACGTACTCCTTTTCCTATTTGGAACCAGTCTATTGTTCCATGTCCAGTTCTAAGTGTTGCTTCCTGACCTGCATACAAATTTCTCAAGAGGCAGATCAGGTGGTCTGGTATTCCCATCTCTTTCAGAATTTTCCACAGTTTATTGTGATCCACACAGTCAAAGGCTTTGGCGTAGTCAATAAAGCAGAAATAGATGTTTTTCTGGAACTCTCTTGCTTTTTCCATGATCCAGCGGATGTTGGCAATTTTATCTCCGGTTCCTCTGCCTTTTCTAAAACCAGCTTGAACATCAGGAAGTTCACAGTTCACATATTGCTGAGCCTGGCTTGGAGAATTTTGAGCATTACTTTACTAGCATGTGAGATGAGTGCAATTGTGCGGTAGTTTGAGCATTTTTTGGCATTGCCTTTCTTTGGGATTAGAATGAAAACTGACCTTTTCCAGTCCTGTGGCCACTGCTGAGTTTTCCAAATTTGCTGGCATATTGAGTGTAGCACTTTAATAGCATCATCTTTCAGGATTTGGAATAGCTCAACTGGAATTCCATCACCTCCACTAGCTTTGTTCGTACTGATGCTTTCTAAGGCCCACTTGACTTCACATTCCAGGATATCTGGCTCTAGGTCAGTGATCACACCATCGTGATTATCTGGGTCGTGAAGATCTTTTTGTACAGTTCTTCTGTGTATTCTTGCCATCTCTTCTTAATATCTTCTGCTTCTGTTAGGTCCATACCATTTCTGTCCTTTACTGAGCTCATCTTTGCATGAAATATTCCTTTGGTATCTCTGATTTTCTTGAAGAAATCTCTAGTCTTTCCCATTCTGTTGTTTTCCTCTATTTCTTTGCATTAATTGCTGAAGAAGGCTTTCTTATCTCTTCTTGCTATTCTTTGGAACTCTGCATTCAGATGCTTACATCTTTCCTTTTCTCCTTTTCTTCTCACTTCTCTTTTTTTCACAGCTATTTGTAAGGCCTCCCCAGACAGCCATTTTGCTTTTTTGCATTTCTTTTCCATGGGGATGGTCTTGATCCCTGTCTCCTGTACAATGTCATGAACCTAATTCCATAGTTCATCAGGCACTCTATCTATCAGATCTAGGCTCTTAAATCTATTTCTCACTTCCACTGTATAATCATAAGGGATTTGATTTAGGTCATACCTGAATGGTCTAGTGGTTTTCCCTACTTTCTTCAGTTTAAGTCTGAATTTGGCAATAAGGAGTTCATGGTCTGAGCCACAGTCAGCTCCTGGTCTTGTTTTTGCTGACTGTATAGAGCTTCTCCATCTTTGGCTGCAAAGAATATAATCAATCTGATTTCGGTGTTGACCATCTGGTGATGTCCATGTATAGAGTCTTCTCTTGTGTTGTTGGAAGAGGGTGTTTGTTATGACCAGTGCATTTTCTTGGCAAAACTCTATTAGTCTTTGCCCTGCTTCATTTCATATTCCAAGGCCAAATTTGCCTGTTATTCCAGGTGTTTCTTGACTTCCTCCTTTTGCATTCCAGTCCCCTATAATGAAAAGGACATCTTTTTTGGGTGTTAGTTCTAAAAGGTCTTGTAGGTCTTCATAGAACCGTTCAACTTCAGCTTCTTCAGCATTACTGGTTGGGGCATAGACTTGGATTACTGTGATATTGAATGGTTTGCCTTGGAAAGGAACAGAGATCATTCTGTCGTTTTTGAGATTGCATCCAAGTACTGCATTTCGGACTCTTGTTGACCATGATGGCTACTCCATTTCTTCTGAGAGATTCCTGCCTGCAGTAGTTTGATATAATGGTCATCTGAGTTAAATTCACCCATTCCAGTCCATTTCAGTTCTCTGATTCCTAGAATGTTGACTTTTACTCTTGCCATCTCTTGTTTGACCACTTCCAATTTGCCTTGATTCATGGACCTGACATTCCAGGTTCCTATGCAATATTGCTCTTTACAGCATCGGACCTTGCTTCTATCACCAGTCACATCCACAGCTGGGTATTCTTTTTGCTTTGGCTCCATCCCTTCATTCTTTCTGGAGTTATTTCTCCACTGATCTCCAGTAGCATATTGGGCACCTCCTGACCTGGGGAGTTTCTCTTTCAGTATCCTAATATTTTGCCTTTTCATACTGTTCATGGGGTTCTCAAGGTAAGAATACTGAAGTGGTTTGCCATTCCCTTCTCCAGTGGACCACATTCTGTCAGTCTCTCTACCAGGACCTGCCCATCTTGGGTTGCCCCATGGGCATGGCTTAGTTTCATTGAGTTAGACAAGGCTGTGGTCCTAGTGTGATTAGGTTGACTAGTTTTCTGTGAGTATGGTTTCAGTGTGTCTGCCCTCTGATGCCCTCTTGCAACACCTACCATCTTACTTGGGTTTCTCTTACCTTGGGTGTGGGGTATCTCTTCACGGCTGCTCCAGCAAAGCGCAGCCAATGCTCCTTACCTTGGATGAGGAGTATCTCCTCACCATCATCCTTCCTGACCTTCAACGTGGGATAGCTCCTCTAGGCCCTCCTGTGCCCGTGCAGCCACGGTGTGGGGTTGGTCCTCCCGGCCACCACCCCTGGCCTCGGGCATGGGGTTTCTCCTCCTGGCCGCCGACCCTGGCATCTCTAATAAGAACCTATTCTACAGCACAGGATTGTTGTTTACACTCAGTTGCCAAGTCGTGTCTGACTCTTTGTGATCCCATGGGCTGCAGCACTCCAGGCTTCCCTGTCCTTCACTATCTCCTGGAGTTTGCTCAGATTCATGTCCATTGAATCGATGAAGCTATCAAACCAGCTCATTGCCTGCCTCCTCTTCTCCTTTGCCTTCAATCTTTCCCAGCATCAGGATCTTTTCCAGTATGTCAGCTCTCATCAGGTGGCCAAAGTATTGTAACCTCAGCTTCAGCATCAGTCCTTCCAATGAATATTCAGGATTGATTTCCTTTAGGATTGACTGGTTTGATCTCCTTGCAGTCTAAGGGACTCTCAAGAGTCTTCTCCAGTACCACAATTCAAAAGCAACAATTCTTTGGCACTCAGCCTTCTTTATAGTCCAACTCTCACATCCATACATGACTACTGGAAAAACCATAGCTTTTATTATATGGACCTTTGTTGGAAAAGTGATGTCCCTGCTTTTTAATATGCTGTTTAGGTTTGTCACAACATTCTACTCAATATTTTGTAATGGCCTGTGTGCTGTGCTGTGCTTACTCACTCAGCTGTGTCCAACTCTTTGCGATCCTGTACACTGTAGCCTGCCAGGTTCCTCTGTCCATGGGAATTCTCCAGGCAAGAATACTGAAGTGGGTTGCCATGTCCGCCTTCAGGAAATCTTCCCAACTCAGGGATTGAACCGAGGTCTCCTGGTTCAATTGCAGGTGGATTCTTTACTGTCTGAGCCACCAGGGAAGCCCGTAATAGCCAATAGGGGGAAAGAACCTAAAAAACAGTAGGTATATGTATATGTATATGTATAACTAATTCACTTTGCTGTATACCTAAAACTAACACAACATTGTAAATCAACTATACTTTAATAAAAAAATAAATAACCTTTGAGAATATCATCATAAAGTAAATACTAATCCATTCATTTAAGAACAGGATGATTACTCAGACATATTTAACTAATGTGGTATTAGTTGGAGATCAGGTCTCTCTCACCTAGAAAATGAATATACTCAGTTACAAAATAACACCGTTAATCATGATCAGTGCTTGGATCCATTTAACATCTTTTAAAACCAAGGGAACACATACAACTCAATACATTTCACAAGAAACTATCCAAGTGGTCAGTACACATATGAAAAGGTGATCAGCCTCATAACAATCAGAGAAATACAGATTAAAAATCCAATAACACCACTACCTATCCATAAAATTCATTACAATAAAAAAGAATAGCAATCCCAATGATGTGATGTAGAGCAACTGAAACTCTCACACAACAGCTGGTACAAGTAACTGATACAAGCACTATAGAAAACTGCCATTGTCTCCTAAACTGAACGCATCCATACACTATGACTTAGGCATTCCACACCTAAATATAGACTTAGCAGAAACACATACATGTACCCACCAAAACAGATGTCTTATAATATTTACAGAAGAATTATTAATTAATTCCCAAAACCAAAAATTACCCGTGTCCAACAATAATACAATAATAAGTAACTTCAGCATACTCATACAATGGAATGCTACAGAACAGTGAAAATGTAAAAATTAGTGCTGCATTCAATAACTCAGATAAATCAGACATTGTGTAGATTATACACTGAAAGGCTCAAGACACAAAAAAATTGCATATTGTATTATTCTATGTTTTATTTATCGACTTTTGTATTATTTAGGTAAAGTACAAATTTAGGCAAAACTAACTGATAGGTTTACATTTCGGGTTTTAAGAATTAGGAGGGAAAAAAAAACCTGAGATGGCTCATGAATTGCCTCATTGCAGAGATGAAGTAGCTCATTGACAATATTCTCAGAGAGCCAACACTGACCATCCATCTCTCTGAGCTCCGGCACGGCATCTTGTGCTCACCAGACTTTGCCAGTTTCTTTAAGATTGTCCTGTGGCAGAAGCCACACCCAGCATCCTGTTGAAGAACGTCTCCACTGCTGAGCTGTGGCGGAGGTTATGCTTGTGTTGCAAAAGCCAATCAGCCTGATCCAGTCTGCACAGTTTCCACAGCAGGGCCTCACCCCTTCTCACTGCCATTGTTACGCTGTGTTTCTACTAATCAAAAATAAAGGTTTGGAAGTTTGGTTTTGTTTTTTGTTTTAAGAACTAGGAAGGGGCTAAAGTACGTTCTATTTATTAAATTGGGTGGTGGTTACACAAATGTATTCTCTTTACAAAGATTCAGTCAAGTTAATCTTAATGATTTGTGTACTCTTTCAGGCATGTTATGATGCAATAAAAATTTAATCACCACCATTCCTCCCAAAAAAGAAGGGTCAGCTCTTTGAAACAAGACTTTATAATGGATATTAACCTCATCTGATGAGAAAGCAAATTGTAACATTCATCCCAATGGAATAAATAGAAAGTGGAAACTTTGCTTTAATCACTAAGCAATAGAAAACGGGATAAGTGTTTTCTTGGGTTCAGAATTGTACAAGTGTGGACTGAGTAAGGCAAAGGATGTGTATATGTGTGTTGTTTGGTTGTCAACTCAATGAATTCGGTGGTTTGGGATGATCAGAGTGAGTCTTTCCCTTCTCTTTGCAAAGATCAACCTTCTAAAAGGGCTGGGGCCAGATCTGTTTGTCAGGGCCATGGGATGTCCACATATTTGGATAAATGTTATTTTGGATTGTACCTGTGAGGTTGTTTCTGGATGAGATTAACATTTAAATCAGTACACTGTACAAAGCAGATTGCCCTCTCTGGTATGGATGGGCCACATCCAATGCATTGAAAGCCTGAATAGAGTAAAAAGCTAACTAAGTCAGAGTTTTCTGTCTCTCTCTCTCTCTCTCTCTGTCTGTCTTCAAGCTGGAGCATCAGTCTTCTCCTGCTTTTGGACCCAGACTTGGACTAGAACTAACACCATCAGCTCTCCTTCTCAGGCCTTTGGACTCAAGACTAGAACTGTATCATCATCACCTCTCCCACATGTCCACCCTGCCAACTGCAGAGCTTAGAATTCTCAGCTTCTGTTATCATGTGAACCAGTTTCTTGAAGCCTCTCATCTTCTCTTTCTCTCTCTCTCTCAGAATACGAATACATGTTATTTCTCTGGAGAACCCAGACTAACAGATTTTTGTACCCAGAATGACTCTAGTGGAAAAGAATTTGAAGGATGACTTTTCTAAATTGGTTCTAGGGAGTCTGGAAATATATATTTTATATATATTTTTATTCTATCAGTCTATAAACTGATTTAGAGAAAGAAATGGCAACCCACTCCAGTGTTCTTGCCTGGAGAATCCCAGGGACAGGGGAGGCTGGTGGGCTGCCGTTTATGGGGTCGCACAGAGTCAGACACAACTGAAGCGACTTAGCAGCAGCAGCAGCATAAACTGATTAGATTTAAATATGCTATTGGCTATATTTCAAGTACTAAAGAGAGCCCTGGTAGTCATATGTAAGTCACTGGGTACTTCTCATTAACCACTTATAAGAAGTAAGGATCTAGGTGACAGTGTATGTGTTATTTTCAAACATTTTTGTAAATCTAACAAATATAATAATGTTGGTTGTTTGCTCCTAATTTTACTGGACAAAGTAGTCAAAGAAAAGGATGAGCTCAGGGATTCTAATTCCGAGCTTAAGCATCACATAAATGACCAGAAAGCCACCACGTACACCTAAAGAAGACCCATATTTCCTGTAGCTGCAGGGCTGAGACTGCAGAAAATCAAATGCGGAATCTCATTCTGAGATTGACTGAATTACAACTCAAGTTGGTCTCCCAGCATTATAGGGTGTCTATTGTTCAGAAAGAAAAGAGGAAATCCAGAGAAAACACTTTCATCATCTCAGAGAATACAGAAATAATCATGAACAGAATGTTGGTAGAAATATGGACATTAAAGGCCATTCTGGTGCCGTCTCAGATGGAAATGAGGAACACGTTTTCGGAAACTGAGGAAAAGCCACCTTCGTTATAAAATAGCAAAGAACATGGCTGAGTTGTGTTTAAGTTCTAGTACTTTGTGGAAAGCAGAACTTGTGAGGGATATAATTGGATATTTAGCTGAAGAGATTTTTTTTTTCAACTTAAAATTATAAATTGTTTATTCCTGGAATTTTCCATTTAGTATTATCAAATCAATGGTTAACTTCAGGTAACTGAAACTAAAGAACACAAAACCTCAGATAAGGGGAACCACGATATTTTCTGTTCAGTATACACGGCTACATAGAGGAAACACAGAACAGTTAAACGTGACTCTCCTTGTCTGCATCCCAATTTCCGCAATGTATACTGCTCATTTTCTTGTTGATCATCTTTTGCCAATATAATCATGCAATGCTTACATATCTTTTAAAACACTTGGAACGTTCTGTGAATAAAATCTGAGTTTTGATTACATTGAAGTGTCCAAAGGACAAACAAATAGTTATCTATTTAACCCATCAGGTGCTTATAACATATTAGGCAGAGCCCGACATTTCAGCAAAATTTTCTGGATTGGTGACATGTAGGGAACCATTTCATTGGGAAAAAAAATAAATAGGCAGAGCAGGCTCTGTACAGTTTAAGCAAAAATAAATAACTGAGAGTAAACACTGAGGTCAGAAATCATGGCCGATTAATATTACATATATGGCATATAAAGCACATTAGAATTATTTCACACTTCTTTCATGAGCTAGAAAAAAGTGGTTATTGTGCAGTGGGGCCTTAAATTATGTTTACAAAAGGCAGAAAGATAAAGTGGGACACTGGAATGAGAGAGGGTATTCTTGTCCTAAGTCAAGAAAGTATTTCAAAACCTCTAGTGGTTAAACATCTATTTCTGCTTTATTGACTATGCCAAAGCCTTTGACTGTGTAGATCACAATCAACTGTGGAAAACCCTGAAAGACATGGGCATACCAGACAACCTGACCTGTCTCTTGAGAAACCTGTATACAGGTTAGGAAGCAACAGTTAGAACTGGACGTGAAAAAACAGACTGGTTCCAAATAGGAAAAGGAGTACGTCAAGGCTGTATATTGTGACCCTACTTATTTAACTTATATGCAGAGTACATCATGAGAAACGCTGGGCTGGAAGAAGCACAAGCTGGAATCAAGATTGCCAGGAGAAATATCGATAACCTCAGATATGCAGATGACACCACCCTTATGGCAGAAAGTGAAGAAGAACTAAAAAGCCTCTTGATGAAAGTGAAAGAGGAGAGAGAAAAAGTTCGCCTAAAGCTCAACATTCAGAAAACTAAGATCATGGCATCTGATCCCATCACTTCATGGGAAATAGATGGGGAAACTGTGGCTCACTTTATTTTGGGGGGCTCCAAAATCACTGCGGATGATGATTGAAGCCATGAAATTAAAAGATGCTTACTCCTTGGAAAGAAAGTTATGACCAACCTGGACAGCATATTCAAAAGCAGAGACATTACTTTGCCAACAAAGGTCCGTCTAGTCAAGACTATAGTTTTTCCAGTGGTCATGTATGGATGTGAGAGTTGGACTGTGAAGAAGGCTGAGCGCCAAAGAATTGATGCTTTTGAACTGTGGTGTTGGAGAAGACTCTTGAGAATCCCCTTGGACTGCAAGGAGATTCAACCAGTCCATCCTAAAGGAGATCAGTCCTGGGTGTTCATTGGAATGACTGACGATGAAGCTGAAACTCCAATACTTTGGCCTCCTGATGGGAAGAGCTGACTCTTTTGAAAAGACCCTGATGCTGGGAAAGATTGAGGGCAGGAGGAGAAGGGCATGACAGAGGATGAAATGGTTGGATGGCATCACTGACTCGATGGACATGGGTTTGGGTGGACTCTGGGAGTTGCTGATGTGCAGGGAGGCCTGGCGTGCTGTGGTTCATGGGGTTGCAAAAAGTTGGACACAACTGAGCGACTGAACTGAGCTAAACTAAAGTGGTTACTGAAATTTTTTTTTAAAGTAAGCAAAAAATTTAGCAAGAATTGTTAGGGTGTCTGACACTGCACATGCTGCAATTGTGTTAGCCGAAGGGATTCCTAAACTAAGTGTTGAGGTATCACCTGGGTTCTTCCTGGCTGCTTACAGTACAATGCAGAAAGGGAAAAATAAATTGATGAAGGAAGTTTTAAAAGAGAAATGAATTGAATAAGAAACCAGAACTCAAAGGTTTCAAAAATTCTTAGTCTGTTCAGATTGCAAAAAACAAAAGTGAGAGAGAGAGAAACAAGTTTGGAAGAGAGCACCTCGGTTGTGGCAAGACTATCACTCAACAAAGAGATTATGGGATTACATGAACAGAAACACTGCCAGTTTGAACTGAAGGGGACAGAGATGGGACATGATGAGGGAGAGCTGTTGGACTTCTTAGATATTATGGGATGGAACCATAGAGTTATTCAGCTGGGAACTTACACTATTCTTCAAGACAAAGGATAGATGTTTCCAAAGGAGATTCCGAGATCAACAGGGCTGCCTCTTCAGTTTCAGGGAGGTTGTGGGGAGCCTGTGGCCCTGGTTTCAGACAGCAGTTGCACAGATGATTCTGGGGGGCAGAAGCTGTGGGGATGTAGCCACGCAAGACTTAGTGGGCAAGATCCTCCCCACTGCTAGAGGTGTGGAGGCAGAACTACTGACTCAGTTGGCATGGAAGGCAGAGCCTCATGCCAAAGAGGATTATTCCTGAAACTTAAGATCTAATGGCCTTTGCCTTGGTATGTTTGGGGTCTGCTAGGGCTGCAGTCCATGGGGTCACTAAGAGTCGGACACGACTGAGCGACTTCACTTTCACTTTTCACTTTCATGCATTGGAGAAGGAAATGGCAACCCACTCGAGTGTTCTTGCCTGGAGAATCCCAGGGACAGTAGAGCCTGATGGGCGCCGTCTATGGGGTCGCACAGAGTCGGACACGACTGAAGCGACTTAGCAGCAGCAGCAGCAGCAGGGAACGAACACTCCTTCCTTTTTCTTGTTTCTCCCTTTTGGAATAGACATATCTCTCCTATGCCAGTCCCATTATTGGATTTTGGAAGCACAGAGCTTATCTGGTTTCACGGGTTCACACTAGAAAGAAATTTTGCCTCAGGTTGGATCATAACTCGAGTGTCATCCATTATTTAGATAAGACTTTGTACTTTTAGACTTTAGAGCTGCTACTGGAATGAGTCAAGACTCATGAGCCTATTGGGATAGAATGAGTGTACTTCATTTGTGAGAAGAACGTAACTGGGGGGTACAGGGTGGAATGTTATAGATGAAAGATTTGTTTCCCTCTAAAATTCATATGTTGAAGTCTAATTCCCCATGTGATGATGTTCGGAGGTGGGGCCTTTGAGATGTAACTAGACTTAAATAAGGTCATGAAGGTAGGGATTCTATGATGGATTTAGTGTTCTATAAGAAGAGGAAGAAAGAATAAACTGTCTCTCTCCCCTCCCTCTGTTCCCCTCTCCTTACCCTCTTCATTTCTCTCCATCTCTCTCTCTGTCTCTCTCTGCCTAAGAGGACACAATGAGAAGGCAGCTATCTGCAAGCCGTGAAGAGAGCCCTCACTGGAGAACCTAATCAGCCAACACCTTGATCTTAGATTTCTTAGCCCCAGAACTATGAGCAATAACTTTCTGTTGCTTAAGCAACTCAGTATATGGCATCTCATTACAGCAGCTCCAGCTGACTAATACAGTATATAAACAATAAGATGAGGGAATCTTCACCAACAATCACCATATTCATAAACTATTTAAGCAATTTTCTTTCCACCTTATTTTTTTTTCAACTTAATAATTGGTTTGTATCTCCTCTAGGGGTTATGTAAGATAGCCAGCCTCAAGGCCAGCAGCACACTTCTGCATGTGCACTATAGCTCAAGCATTGTTTGTGAGATTCAAATTAGCTCAAGTTTAAGAGGTAAAACCATTTGAATTTTCAGAATAGATCTTTTTTTAATTTGGTTGAGACTTAAGGGTACTTTTTATTTTGTGGAATTAAAAATCTGTCTTTATAAGAAAGCCTAATACAATAGGAAGCCTAATAGGGTGCTCCAGGGCATCTGTTACTGTTGAATATCTATTTCAATAAATTTTCAGTATTGGCTTAATTATTTAAATAACAGGCACTAAAAGGAAAGCCTGTTTTGCTTTTTTTTTTTTTAATGTTGGAAATGAAATAAGTCAACCACATGCCTTTAAAGTACACATCGATCTTTTCTGCAGTAGCAAAACCTTTGGGAAGTTAAGTGCATATTTGTAATTTGTTCAGGGCAAAAATCACACAGTGATGGATCAAACTGGGTTCCCTATGGTATATTCCCAGGAAAAGAGACAAACACCTATTTTTCTCCAAGTAGTTTATGAAAAGAAAGTCCAAAGCCATAGCAATCAGTGTCCTTTCTCGCTTTCAGCTTTCATGATCATAAGCATTTGATCATGTCTGGGTCTTCAGAGAAAAGACCACCAGCACTAAGTAACCACGACATCTATCAAATTTGTGTTTCAAGTTTCAGGATCCTAGTTTAACAATGCCTGAAGGCTGTCAGCTTCCTAGATGAGCATATCAAAATGATGAATGGCCCAGACATGGCAGGAAAGCCTTCACTGGAAGGCACGAAAGAATTTGTGAAGGAGAGGAAAGTTAAGAGGTCTGTCTCTCAGAGCTAAGTAATCACAGCATAAGTGACAATGATTGAAGAACTAGGTAAGCTTTATGACTACTAAAATCCTTTAATTCATTAAAACATAGCAACTGAGATCAAGTAAGTGTGGGCTAATGGAAACACCACTAATATGGGCTCTGGAAACACCATGGAAAGGTAGGAAGAAGACGCAGCAAATGTAGTGGTAATTTCCATTCATGTGAGCCATTTTCTCTCTTAGTTTCAATATGAATTGCAAAAATTTAAGGAAAAGATCCAGACCCAAAATTCAGTCTGTAAAGAACATTTCTATTGATTTATTTAAAAAAAATTTTTTTTTTGGCCTTGCCACACAGCTTGTCGGATCTCAGTTCCCAGGCCAGGGATCAAACCTGGGACTCTGGCAGTGAAAGAGCTGGGTCCCAACCATTAGACCACCAAGGAATTCTGCTCCCCCGAATATTTTGAGTGCCAACTCCATTAGGACTTTGGTCAAATAAAAAACTGATGGCTTAAATAAAAAACTCATTGCTTAAAACCCATGTGTCTGAAATTAAGTATTTTGAAACCGACTCTAACTTTTTAATGTATTTCCTTAAGAAAAGAACACTCTTATTTTTATCATTGTTTCTGTTAGTGACCATAGTACCATGACTGCTTGGTTAATGGCATTTCAAATTTTTTGGTTGCTTGATAATTTTCAAATGATTTAACCAATTTTGATGATATTTGTTGCACTACCAAGTCATGTCAAGATTTGTATTATCATTCCTTCTTATTAAAACAAAATTATTTAGCAGATGGCAACAGTTTTGGAATGACCACATCTTGTACAGACAGGCAGTATCTTCACCCATATGCTTTTAAAATGTGTTTATTTTCTGACTTGAACATTTTTCAGTGAATTCCAAAATTGTATTGTTTTACATTACTTATAACAGCTATATTTTAATATTTCTATAGTTTCACTGAGTAAAGTCTCTAGTTCATAGAAACACCCAGTTCCTTCCTTAATCTCAGACTGAGTTCCTATATCACAGCCTTTAAAAATTTTTTTTAATTTATTTTTAATTGGAGGATAATTGCTTTACAATATTGTGTTGGCTTCTGCCATACAACAACATTAATCGGTCATAAGTATACATATGTCCCCTTCCTTCTGAGTCTGTCCCCCAGCTTCCACCCCATCCCACTCCTCCAGGTTGTCGCAGAGCACTGGGTTGAGCTCCCTGTGCTATACAGCAAATTCCCATTAGCTAACCATTTTACACATGGTAACGCATGTTTCAATCCTACTCTCTCAATTTGTCCCACCGTCTGCTTCCCCTGCTGTGTCCGAAGTCTGTTCTCTATGTCTGTGTCTCTACTCCTGCCCTGCAAACAGATTCATCAGTATCATTTTTCTAGACTCCATATATATGCATTACTATATGAAATTTGTTTTTCTCTTTTGACTTACTTTACTCTGTATAACAGGCTGTAGGTTCATCCACCTCACTAGAACTTACTCAAATGTATCCTTTTTATGGCTGAGTAATATTCCATTGTCTATGTGTATCACAACTTCTTTATCCTTTCATCTGTCGATGGACATCTAGGTTGCTTCCATGTTCTAGCTATTGTAAACAGTGCTGCTATGAACATTGGGGTACATGAATCACTTCTTTTTATTTCAAACAGTTTAACTAAGATATAACTGACATATTAAACTTCACATGTTTATAATATAAAATATAAATTTAATGTGTGTGCATCTATGAAATCATCACTATATCAAGATAATAAGCACATTCATCCAAAATGTTTCCTTTTGTCCTGTTTTAAATTCCTTCCTCCTGTCCTTCTCCAAACTCCTCTTCTCTCCACCTTTATTTCCATGCAACTACTGACCTGCTTTCTGTCACTATGGATTAGATTGAGTTTTCTAGAATGTTATATAAATTGAATCACACAGTATGTACTCAACTTTTCTCTAGCTTCTTTCACATAATATAATGAACTTAAGATTCATCCACCATATTGTTTATGTCAATAACTTATCCCTTTTTACTAGTATGCCTAGTATTATTCTAATTCACCACACTTTATTTATTCATCTGTTGATTTTGGTTGCTTCCAGTTTGGAGTTATTAAACATAAAACTACTAAGAACACTGTGTACAAATATTTGTATGGACATACAATGTCATTTAACCTAAGTTAATACCTAAGTGTTCAACAATTGGATCATTTGGTATACATATGTTAACTTTCAAAGAAACTGCCAAGCTCTTTTCCAAAATGACTATACAATTTTACACTTCCATCAGAAGCACCCAAGAGTTTAAGTTCTTTCACATCCTCATCAACCCTTAGTTGTACCTCATTGTATTAATTTGCATTTCTCTAATGACACATGGTGTTGAATAACATTTCATGTATTTATTTGCCATCCATATATCTTCTTTAGGGAAATGCTTTGACAAATGTTTTGCACATTTTTCATTGAGTTTTAGTTTTTTTCCTATCAAGTTTTGTGAACTCATTATGTATGATTTATTCAAGTCCCTTGTCAGATACGTGATAGGCACACATTTTCTCTACGTCCATGTCTTGCCTTTTCATTCTTTTAACACTGTTTTCCTAAGATGAGTAGTTTTTTGTTTTAGGGAACTCAATTTTTAAAACTTTGGCTTTTTCTTTTATAGATCATATTTTTGTAGTGCAGGTTTGATGGTGATAAATGCTTTCACCTTTCTATGACTAAAGAAGCCTTCACCAGTAATGAATGCTGGGTTGACAGGTTTTTTTCTTTCAGTATCATGTTTTTTATCTTTCATTGTTCTGAAAATAAGACTGCTGTTATTTTTATTTTATTCTCTATATAGAATTATCTTTTTTTCCAACTGCTTTTAAGATTTTCTCTGTTTCACTAGCTTTAAGTGACATGCTTATGATGTGCCATTGTGTCATTTCCTTCCTGTTTCTTATGCTTGAGATTTGATGAAATTTTTAAATCTAGGTTTATAGTTTTTAGTGAATATGGGGAAATCCTGGCCATTCAAACATTTTATAAGCCCTCTCTTTTTTGGAGACTCCAGTTACATATATATTTGGTTGCTTGAAGTTGTCCTAGAATTAACTGATGTTCTCTAAATTTTTTGCTTTTGTTTTCTAACTTCATTTTGGATAGTTTTTATTGATATGTTCAAATTCACTAATTTTTTTTCCTGCAATGTCCAATTTGATGTTAATCTCATCCAGTATTTTCTTGATATCAAAGTTTTCAACTCTAGAAGTTCAATTTGGGCCTTTTTTCCCCTTTCATATTTCTACATAGCGTACATAATCTTTTCTTTGGCTTTTTGGACATACGAAATACAGCCACACTAGCTGTTTCTTTGTTTACTAATCCTATCACTGTGCGATTTTTGTTTAGAAGCCAGACATTACGGATTTTACCTTTTGGGTGCTTGATATTGTTATATTCCTATAAATTTTCTTGAGCTTTTGTAAAATAATTCAGTAATAATAAATTACTTGAAAAGAGTTTACATTTTTTGAGTTTTACAAAAAATTCAATTTGATAGATAGGACCAGAACAGCATTTAATTTACACTTACCTTTTCCCTAGTCCCAACACAAGACGCTTTTTAGATGATTCTTCAATCTGGCTGTTGATAACAGGCACTATTTTGACTCTGTGTGAACACTGGACATAGTTTTCTCTCATCCTTTTTCTTTCTTTCCAGCCTTGCCATGAGACTTGTGGGATCTTAGTTCCCTGATCAAGGATCTAACTTGGACCCACAGCAGTGAAAAGCACTGAGTCCTAACCACTGGACTGCCAGGGAATTCCCCCCCTCATCCTTTGAGGTAGTTATTGCCCCAGCCTCAGTTGCCTCGGTTACCTCAAACATATGCACTGATGAATACTTAACTGAATACTGCAGATCTTGAGTTCCCCCTATGAACAGCTCTCTCCTCCCTCTGGTGCTCTGCTCTGCAAAATCTAGCAACTTTGGTTTCTCCAGACTCGCAGTTCTTCTCAGTTCAAGGAGACCACGAGGTCTCACCTGAGGCCCCCTTCCCTGCACTGTGGACTGGAAACTGTTTTCACACAACACGCTGGGACAATTTTACGGCTCCCATTCTTTGTTTCTCACATCATCTTTATCACCCAATGCTCTGTGTGTTAAGTGCCTGGTTTTCTATTTTGTGTGTATTTTTGTATGATTTTTTTTGTTGTTATTTCAGGCCATGGGATAAATCCAGTCCCTGCTAATTCCATCTTGGTCAAAAGCAAAAATCTCTCAATCTTCTTTTTAATCTTTTCTAGAACACACAGCTTCAAAGGTCATTTTTGGAATTTCAAATGCATATAGTACATGATCAAAAAATAAAAAGTTTAAGACATATTGAACCCACTTTCTGATATCATAAATATACATTAAAAATTCTCTCTCCATTAATCTTACAAAGTATTAACATATGCTTCAAATTCAGCAGTATTGTTTTGTCCATGGTACCAGTCAGATTATTTTCTTCAACTATGTTGTACCAAAAAGGCATGGAGGGTAGGGAAGGGAACCTTTTTTGTTGAAATTACTAATAAACACGATGATTAAAAAGTTCAATTTGATGAGCTCAAACACAGAAAGAAATTATTAATAATAATTCCCCAAGTTAGAAATACTTTTAATTCTCTCTTGCCTTGATGCTTAAAACTTGTTGAGCTTAATAACTTTGAGAGAGAAATGCCTTCCACTCTTTCAGGAACAGGTAAGGAGGCAGCTCAGGGGAGGACTGGAAATTCAATCTTTATCTTTCAGATTTATAGCTTTCAGCACTAGCACCACACCTGCCTCCCACTCCTCCGCTCTTCCATCCCCCACACCTATTATTGCTGCTCAACTCACACTGACTGAAAACAAGCTTCCTTTTTCTGGCCCATCTCCAAAAATCGATAAGACTGAAATTTGAGCAAGCTTATGATTCTAATCAGTACTGCCTAAGGCTTTAATGTCAAGGCATGAAGCATGGTTGGGCAAAAGAGATGAAGTTCACTCAGGACCTCACATCAGTTTATTTGTGTTTTAAAGACACAGAATCACAAATAGAAGAATACAGCTTGGCCATATTGGGGGTTTGTTTTTATTTGTTTACTTTACAGAGAAGATATTAGATTAAAACATCAAAAACATTCCTGAAGGGTAAAAGAACTCATGAACAAGTAACTCACAGCTAAGAGAGAGAAGAAGCTTGTGGATGGGGAAAAGAGCTGACTTCCACATATGTCTCTATCCAGGCAGGGGCAGAATGGAGACAGAGTCTGAGCTGGTGAATGTGTCAGACTCTGAGTTGTTTGAAACACATCCAGCAACCAGGCTACATATACATGCAGAGAAGCAGGCAAAGTCTGATTTGGCCAAGGCCTGATGCAGGCAGCTGGCTTAGAGTCAATCAGCTGATTAGAGTCATCCACGAACAAGCTAGGGGCAAGTGAGAGAGATGGTCTCAGGCACAAAGTCAGGGACAGGACCTAGGCCAGTGGAAGAGTCAGGGATGGAGGAAAAGGCTCCTGTCCACTGTGTCATCCATTTGCCAACAATTGCTGAGCCCCTGCTCTAGACCAGGCTGTGCTCTTGATGGAGATTCAGATGAATTGCCCTGGCTAGTCCTTACCTTCAGGGAGGTCCCAGTGAAGTGAAGGAATTTTTAGGAAGGAACAGTCCCCTCTGTGATATAGTCAGTTTTTCTTGATATGAGGACAAGCAGATCAAAGAGATAGATATCAACAGAGATATCTAGCGTGGACTTTAAGGGTGTGCCTTGCAGGGACTACTCCTCCTCTGAAAGCAAACTCCAGCGTCCCAAGCTCTGTGCTTCTTTCCTTTCACTCTGACTCTCCGACCCTCTCACAGTCACATGCACTTCACTCTCCAAAAGGAGTCATTTAACAATTTTCTATACAGGATATAAAAGCACATCTCCAAAGCTGGACACAAGCTTCCCTGGTGGCTCAGTGGTAAAGAATCTGCCTGCAAATGCAGGAGAAGCAGGTTTGATCCCTGGATGGTGAAGATCCCTTGGAGAAGGAAATGGCAATCCAGTCAAGTATTGTTGCCTGGGAAATCCCATGGATAGAGAAGCCTGGTGGGCTATAGTCCATGGGGTCGCCAAGAGTTGGAGAGGACTTCGCCACTAAACAACAAAGCTGGACACAGGACAGTTATGGGAAACAGACAAGGGAGGAATCAGTTACTAGAGAAAGGAAGGGGCAGAGAAGTTCCCAGAAAGGGAATATTTGAGCTACACTTTTTAAAAGAATGAAACTCACTAGAAACTAGAGGAGGAAAGTTGGAAGGAGAGCACTAAAGGAGAGAAAGTGACATGGACAAAAATTTAAGGAAGTCCTTAAACAGCCCTGGGCCAAAGCACTGGGGGTGAGGAGGAGAGGAGGCAGAATTGGCTTTGGGGGCCTCCAGCCCTTAGAGTTTTACTGCTGTGTCAAGTTGGGCCTTTCCCAGGAGGAAAGACGGGCTGGAAAGTGCCCTCAGGAGCAATTTGTGCATTAGAAAACTCATGTGGGGACTTAAGTGGAGAACAAAGTGTCACACAGGGAGTGACAGAAAGTAAAGAAATCGATGAGAAAGCTATCTTAATAGCCCAGGCAAAAGATACTGATGGTTTCTTTTGCAAACCTGGAATATTCCTAGCTTAAGAGTTTAATGAACAATTTAAATTAGCGCTATCATATTTATGCTCATAAACTAACAGAATTGGGAGATTTAAGCACATAGATTTCCCTCCCATCCTCCCCAACCCCACTTCCCCAAAAAAAGATTTTTCCTTATTATGGTTTTAAATTATTCAGACGTTTTACATCTCTACTCTTCACATTGCCTAGCAGGGATACGGGCAAAGAGAAAGTGGTTAATAGATAATGTTGCCCTTAGAGAAAAGTAACACAGGATAATATATAACTCTAGGTGACCTGGAGTTGCTCCACAGAAGTGCAAACACCACAAGCCTGGAGAGTGTCATGGATGAAACCAGGCAGAGTGAACAAGGGTCCGATAGTGACCGATCAGACATTCACACTAACCACCCCATTCAGAGGCAGAGCCAGCCCTGCATCTTGCCTGGTCCCCTCGTCCTCCAGAACTGGGGAATCCAAAGAGATAAGCCCAAATGTGCACAATGGGCATGCTATTTCATGATTAATCCCCATTTCAAAAATGCAATGAAACTCATCTCAGAGACAAGGTGCTATAAAATGGATGTCGGAAGCCTTAATGGGAGCTATGGCCTTACTGTCAGGGACTAACTGGATGTCTTGAGCCAGTTGCCCTTCTGTTTAAGGATATTATCAATCCCCAACCTATGTTTCCTGGATTGTTTTTAAGTGGGTAATAAGTGAAAATATGATCTGTAAGATGGTATGTAAATATAAAATATTAACAAATAACTATGTATAAACACAATATTTGACTTTAAAAATTAGAAAAGGCTTTGCTTATCAGTGGGCTTCCCTGGTGGCTCAGACGGTAAAGAATCTGCCTGCAATGTGGGAGACCTGGGTTCAATCCCTGAATCAGGAAGATCCCCTGGAGAAGGGAATGGCTACCCACTCTAAGCATGTTTGCCTGGAGAATTCCATGGACAGAAACCATGGCATTCCATAGACAGAAACCCTGGTGGACCACAGTCCATAGAATCACAAAGAGTTGGACACTACTGAATGACTAACACTTTTACTTTCACTTTGCTTATCAATAGCCAACACATCTATATTGAGACTGTGTGGTTCACAATAAACTGTGGAAAATTCTTCAAGAGATGGGAATACCAGACCACCTGACCTGCCTCTTGAGAAACCTGTATGCAGGTCAGGAAGCAACAATTAGAACTGGACATGGAACAACAGACTGGTTCCAAATAAGAAAAGGAGTACGTCAAGGCTGTATATTGTCACCCTGCTTATTTAACTTATATGCAGAGTACATCATGAGAAACACTGGACTGGAAGAAACACAAGCTGGAATCAAGATTGCCAGGAGAAATATCAATAACCTCAGATATGCAGATGACACCACCCTTATGGCAGAAAGCGAAGAGGAACTCAAAAGCCTCTTGATGAAAGTGAAAGTGGAAAGTGAAAAAGTTGGCTTAAAGCTCAACATTCAGAAGACGAAGATCATGGCATCTGGTCCCATCACTTCATGGGAAATAGATGGGGAAACAGTGGAAAAAGTGTCAGACTTTATTTTTTTGGGCTCCAAAATCACTGCAGATAGTGACTGCAGCCATGAAATTAAAAGACGCTTACTCCTTGGAAGGAAAGTTATGACCAACCTAGATAGCATATTCAAAAGCAGAGACATTACTTTGCCAACAAAGGTCTGTCTAGTCAAGGCTATGGTTTTTCCAGTGGTTGTATATGGATGTGAGAATTGGACTGTGAAGAAGGCTGAGCACCGAAGAACTGATGTTTTTGAACTGTGGTGTTGGAGAAGACTCTTGAGAGTCCCTTGGACTGCAAGGAGATCCAACCAATCCATTCTGAAGATCAGCCCTGGGATCTCTTTTGAAGGAATGATGCTAAAGCTGAAACTCCAGTACTTTGGTAAGAGTTGACTCATTGGAAAAGACTCTGACGCTAGGAGGGATTGGGAGCAGAAGGAGAAGGGGACAACAGAGGATGAGATGGCTGGATGGCATCACTGACTTGATGGACGTGAGTCTGAGTGAACTCTGGGAGTTGGTGATGGACAGGGAGGCCTGGCATGCTGCGATTGATGGGGTCGCAAAGAGTCGGACACAACTGAGCGACTGAACTGAACTGATGTGTTTAGATGATTGATAGGATATCTTATTTGTAAAAACAAATTTGTAAAACTCTCCTCCTCTGCTTTTTCTCTGTGTCTATTTTTGCTTCTTTAAAAATCATTCTGAGATAGTGAATGATCTTCCAAGAATGCCAGCCTGTGTGACTCGAAGACATTGGCCATCTTTGCTGGCTGTTTATTTACCCTCTACTCTTTTTGGCCTGTCTCAGAATTAGCTGAAACTTGAGGTCAATTCGAGAAAGAAAGATGATATTTTAGGACAAGATCTATTGAGGAAATAATTCACATGAAACCTCTGGGACATCCCCCATGTCGACTCAACCCCTGGGTGAGCACAGCTCTGGCTGTGATTCAAAGCTCTCCTAAAAGCTTTGCTAGTTAGTCTGGTCTTTGTTAGTATATCTAATTAGCAGACTAGTTAGTCTACTTCAGTGCTAGAAAAAAAAATCACAGAGCTTCGCACCTTTATGCTCTGCCCAAACAGACACCCCAGTGGTCACACCGCTCTTGTTAGCCATGGGCTCGCTACATAAGCACTTTAACAAACATAATTTTTATTCAAGCTATTTACTCTCCCGAGAAACTAAAACACAACTGAGGGAGCAAATGTTTGCAAAGTTCGTAGAAGAGAAGAGTTCATCTTGAGGCTGAAGCATGACTTCAAAGCTGGAAAGCCAGCTGTTGATCTACAGCCTATATTGGCTGGCATGGCAACCTCAAGTTCAACATCAACAGTTGCTAATATTTAGTGAATGGTTCACAGAATGAAAGGCAAAACTAGAAACAGATCTCATGAGGGAATTAAATGTTCCTGACTCTCTGGGGTAATATCCTTAGATGAACAAATGAGTACTACAATAATTGCCTTCCATCTCTGCCTAACATTCAAATTCCATAGAGAGAGTATGATTGAACTTGGGGTCGCATGCCTTCCTTATGGCAGTTGAATGAGAGGTGCTTAGGACACCAGTCTCATCAGCATTATTCCCAATAGAAGAGGTACCATTTTTCCAAAGGCAAATTGAGATGTAATTTCAGGAGAGTAAAAGATGAGTCCTTGGCACTCAAAAACAATGATCATTATGTACAAATGGAACATCATTAGAATTATTATGCCCATATTACCCATGGAAAAGGTAAACTTTTTGAGTGCTAAATCAACTGTAAACTGTAGCAATCTCATTTTCTTTTCTTTTTTTTGGCAGTCTCATTTCCAAATGCCACCTGGAAATTATGTAACTCTTAACCTTTAGCCCTGTCCTAACTTACAGCAATATAAGGTATGAAGACCGTACAGAATATGGAGTTATAATCTTCAAAATAAGATAGTGCTTCTGAACATCAATAAATCTTCCTAGCATCCAAAACATCATTTGGGTGAATTTTAAGGAGCAATCAAGAAAAAGAGAAATTTTAACATGCCTTTTCTGATACTTATGACCCTGAGTTTGAAAAAAATCAGCATCCTCTGAAAATTTCCCTCACGCCTTTTGAATTTCTGGTGATATTAGATTCATATTGTCCATCATTTGTTTTTAGCTTAATCCCCCTGTTACTAGAAGAGTTGGTATATGCTGTTATTTTGATTAAAACAAAGATAATTATAGTTAAGCCTAAGAATTTAAAAACTCTTAAAAAAAAAAAAAAAGGTGGAATGACCTTCCTAGAATTATGGTGATTTCCTTCCCCCAGATAGGTGCCAAAAAAACAGTTTTTGGTCAGGGGAAAGGAATCCTCAGTGTGGTACAAACGGCCAGATCTTGTGCTCTTCATGTCCACTCCAATGATAAGAATCTGTAGTTCTGAATCTAATTAACACCAATATGAACCCTCAACATAACCAGACAGTTATAGAAAAGGAAGATATTATTTTTACCCAGAAATTGCTTAAAATTTTAACACCTGATGAGGCCCATACATTGAATTTAATTTTTAAAAGTATATAACTAATGAACAGTATGATGTATTTCTCCAGTAAGACAGGGTATTGCTGTTCTAGAGCAGTTGAAGCAAGTAATTTTGGCCAAGACAGGATTTGTTAATGGAAAATGACTTCACTGCAATATAAAGTATGAAGACTGTACAGAATATGGAGTTATAATCTTCAAAATAAGATAGTGCTTCTGAACATCAATAAATCTTCCTAGCGTTCAAAATATCATTTGGATGAATTTTAAGGAGCAATCAAGAAGAAGAGAAATTTTTTAAAAAGAGAAATTAATCATATTTCTAAGTTCTATACTTTGATATGGGCTTCCCTGGTGGAGGCAGATAGTAAAGTATACATGCAAGGCAAGAGACCTGGGTTTGATCCCTGGGTCAGGAAGAGCCCCTGGAGAAGGAAATGGCTACCCTCTCCAGTATTCTTGCCTGGAGAATTCCATAGACAGAGGACCCTTTTTCAGTTTCAATTCAGTCACTCAGTTGTGTCTGAATCTTTGTGACCCCATGAATGCAGCACACCTGTCCATCACCAACTCCTGGAGTTTACTCAAACTCACATTCATAGAGTCGGTGATGCCATCCAACCTTTTCATCCTCTGCCGTCCCCTTCTCCTCCCTGCCTTCAATCTTTCCCAGCATCAGGGTCTTTTAAATTAGTCAGTTCCTTGCATCAGGTGGCCAAAGTATTGGAGCTTCAGCTTCAGCATCAGTCCTTCCAATGAATACACAGGATTGATCCCCTTTAGAATGGACTGGTTGGATCTCCTTGCTTTCTAAGGGACTCTCAAGAGTCTTCTCCAACACCAAAGTTCAAAAGTCTCAATTCTTTGGCACTCAGCTTTCTTTATAGTCCAACTCTCATATCCATACATGACTACTGAAAAAACCATAGCTTTGACTAGATGGACCTTTGCTGGCAAAGTAATGTTTCTGCTTTAGCATGATGTCTAGATTGGTCATAGCTTTTCTTCCAAGGAGCAAGCGTCTTTCAATTTCATGGCTGCAGTCACCATCTGCAGAGATTTTGGAGCACAAAAAAATAAAGTCTCTCACTGTTTCCAATGTTTCCCCATCTATTTGCCATGAAGTGATGGGACCAAATGCCATGATCTTAGTTTTCTGAATGTTGAGTTTTAAGCCAACTTTTTCACTCCCCTCTTTCACTTTTTATCAAGAGGCTCTTTAGTTCTTCTTGGCTTTCTGCCATAAGGGTGGTGTCATCTGCATATCTGAGATTATTGATATTTCTCCCGGCAATCTTGATTCCAGTTTGTGCTTCTTCCAGCCTGGCATTTCTCATGATGTACTCTGCATATAAGTTAAATAAGCAGGGTGAAATATACAGCCTTGACATACTCCAGTACAGAGGACCTTGAGGGTTATAATCCATGGGGTCACAAAGATTCAGACATGACTGAATGACCAACAGACACACATACATACTTTGATGTAGTGGAAGAACGTGAAGCGTACTATCAACTGCACTAAAACAGACATTATCCAAAACGGCAAAAATTGGGAACATAAAAGCTTTACGAGGTTAACAAAGAGGAATAAAAAGCTCATAAAACTTCATAAGAGTCTAAATGTAACAATTAGTGATAAAGTATCTTTTAATATGTAAAATTAAAATCCTTTCTAAATGAACTGAAACACTGCACAAGTAACAGCAGTTGAAACTTATTACATATATATTATTATCAAACTGGTCATTCTGGAGAAGGAGGAAGAGATGAAAATCTTCAGAGGATCCTAGATCTTCGATCATTTTTTAAAATGCTTCATGAAGAGAAACAACATAAAACTGCCCATCCATAAGGACTGGTTAAAAAAAATTCAGATGTATGCTTTTAATGGCATACCATTAAAAAAGAAGGAAGGGGCCCATAATGCCCTGATATAGAAATCAAGGTCTAGATTAGTTGATATTAGCTGCCATGAAGAAAAAATAGAAATAAATAAAAAATTGTTTGCTCATTTGTTTCTATTTGCATTGAATATCTCCAAATGACACATCAGAAACCGATAATACTAGTTCTGAAGCAAGCTGGGGAACTGGGCAGCAGGACTAAAAGGAGATTTTTACTATACATCTTTTTTTTTTTTCTCCTCTTGGATTAAAATAATGTGAATACACATTTTTTGTGTATATTCAATATACAAATAAAATGAATTTTAGAGTTCTAAATTCCTTGCATTGTTTCTAATAATGGATGAGATTATGAGATATTAAGTTCAGAACTCCCTGGTAGTGCTTCCAAAGGAATGTGGTCAGTGTGGTAGAGTACATTCATACTAAAATGGAATCAACTTCCCACAACACCCTGCTGTTGTTGCCTTGGGCCTCTGTTGAGAACATAAAAGATTCAGTTACCAGGTGGCAAAATGTAAATCCACTGATGATAGGCAAAATTAGCAGGCCTAACAGAAGAGAGGCTTCCTCATTATTCTTTCTGCCAAAAGACAAGTCCAAATGCATTGTGTACAAATGTCATGAGAGAGTCAATTCCTCAGCAGGTTGATAAGACTTCTGGGAGTCCCCGAGGAGAGAGGGGTTCTGAGGTTCTTGAGAAGGAGATAGGAGTCTGGAATTCTCAAGGAGGAGGAAAGAACAAACTTTTTTTTTTTCTTTTTCTCTACATTTCTTAGTCTTAGTCACATAAAACATTTTTTTTTCTTTAAGCCCAGAACTGATGATTATACAACAAATAACTCAATTTAAACTCTGTACTAAGGATTGTATAACAACAATGTATCCTGCTTGAAGACAGTTTCTCCTTCCTGAAAACCTTCTGACTAATTCTAATATCTTAGAATGTAAATTATGAGAGTGGATCTGGTAGGATCTTTCTATTGTTAAGTTCTAATAAAGCAAAGAAGAACTAAAGAGCCTCTTGATGAAAGTGAAAAAGTTGGCTTAAAACTCAACATTCAGGAAACTAAGATCATGGCATCTGGTTCCATCACTTCATGGGAAATAGATGGGGAAACAATGGAAACAATGACACATTTAATTTTTTGGACTCCAAAATCACTGCAGATGTTGACTGCAGCCATGAAATTAAAAGACGCTTGCTCCATGGAAGAAAAGCTATGACCAACCTAGACAGCATATTTAAAAGCAGAGACATTGCTTTGCCAACAAAGGTCCATCTAATCAAAGCTATAGTTTTTCCAGTGGTCATGTATGGATGTGAGTGTTGGACTATAAAGAAAGCTGAGTGCCGAAGAATTGATGCTTTTGAACTTTAGTATTGGAGAAGACTCTTGAGAGTCCCTTGGACTGCAAGGACATCCAACCAATCCATCCTAAAGGAAATCAGTCCTGAATATCCACTGGAAGGACTGATGCTGAAGCTGAAGCTCCAATACTTTGGTCACCTGATGTGAAGAACTGACTCATTGGAAAAGACCCTGAAGGTGGGAGGAGAAAGGAACGACAGAGGATGAGATGGTTGGATGGCATCACCAACTCAATGGACGTGAGTTTGAGTAAGCTCTGGGAGTTGGTGATTGACAGGGAGGCCACGTGTGGTGCATTCCATGGGGTCACAAAGAGTCAGACACGACTGAGCACCTGAACTTAACTGATGAAAACCTTATCAACCACAAGTGCCTTGTAACTTTTCTCTTTTTTGTGATTCAGGATATCTGAAAGCAGAATAGGTCCTGTAAGAATGTTTGGGAAAATCTTTGTTTTCAACTTACGTATTTTGGGAAGCCAGTTAGGACAAAGCTAGCTTGGGTTCTCATGCAAAATAGAGGGTTCTGGGTTGACAGTGAGCCTAACAGGCATCTCAAAACAAATTAAATCCTGACATCAGCTAAAAAGTAAAGGACACATGCGTGTGTAGTCACTTCAGTCATGACCAACTCTTTGAGACGCTATGGACTGTAGCCCATCCAGTTCCTCTGTCCATGGGCTTCTCTTCACAACAATACTGGAGTGGGTTGCTGTGCCTTCCTCCAGGGGATCTTCCAAACCCAGGGATCAAACCCACATTTCTTACATCTCCTGCATTGGCAGGCAGGTTCTTTACCACTAGCACCACCTGGGAAACCCAGAAAGAAAGGATACTGATCCAAAACTGGAAGAGATTCAGGGTGGGTACAATGTGGCCCTGGTCCAAGTCCTAAGAGAGCGAGGGCTCCAACCCATGTGTGTAAGGTCATGCCCAGCTGCCTTCTCAGGAGGCACCCCTCAGAGCTACCTGGGACCTCCAAGAGGTCCTCCGGAGATGCCAAACTATTGGTTTGTGGGTGGATCAGTTTACGAGCTGAGTGATAAAATCTCATGATTAGGAGGGACACCAGCATTTGGTTGGAAGCAGAAGTACAAAGAACAGGTTCTGGAACTGGATCCAAAGCCTAACTCTACCATGGGCCAGCTGTGGGACCTTGAGCAACTGACTGAACCTCTCTGTGCCTTATTTGGTGCATCTGTAAAACAAAGGTAACCGTAGAAACTTTCTAGTAGAGTTCTTCTGAGGATTAAAGGAGATGTTGATAGAAGCCTTCATATGGTGTCTCGCTGCTGCTGCTGCTGCTAAGTCGCTTCAGTAGTGTCTGACTCTGTGCGACCCCACAGATGGCAGCCCACCAGGCTTCCCCGTCCCTGGGATTCTCCAGGCAAGAACACTGGAGTGGGTTGCCATTTCTTTCTCCAATGCGTGAAAGTGAAAAGTGAAAGTGAAGTCACTCAGTCGTGTCGAACTCTATTGACCCCATGGACTGCAGCCTTCCAGGCTCCTCCATCCACGGGATTTTCCAGGCAAAAGTACTGGAGTGGGGTGCCATTGCCTTCTCCAGTGTCTCACTTAGGAAGCCTCAAATACAATTTTTTAGTTTAGTCATATGCGCAGGTCTCTTGTATTTCCTAAGAAATGGTGTCGATCATCCTAAAAATGGTTAAGCGACAAGACAGGAGTATAACCTCTGGAGAGTGAGAAAAAGAATGTATCCTAAGGTGGTGAGTAATGCTTTTTAATGTCAGCATTCCAATCACTCAGTAAGAGCAGCCTCTTTAACCCACAGCACTGGAGGGGCCCCCACTCACTTCTCAGAACATTACATAGAGATCACGGCTCAGAGTCTGTCTAGGGCAGGGACTGTGTCATACTCTTCTTTGTCCCCCTGAGCCCAGCACCTAGAATATCCTCAAATAAACAGAGGCAGCTGAGCTACTTGTCTTGTCTCCCTCTGCAGTGGCACAGCGCTCTGTAAATGTGGAAAGTATAGAGAATGATTAGAGAAAGCAGACAAGGTGATGTTCTTCCTCTTTCCTTAGTTCTGCCAGCAGCCCCCAGCAGCTCCATCCTGAAGCCATTCCTCACCCATCTTGCTCAGGCTGGCAGAGTATCAGTCAGGTCCCTCTCTGAGTCTTCCAGAATTCTCCTCAGGGGTGCAGCCTCACTGGCAGTAGTAAGCCCCCTCTTCTCCATCTTTAAAGAGGACTTCACAAATGCTCTATTCTTCGGTTCATCGGCAAGACTCTCAGGAAACCAAAAAATGTTCTTTCTTCAGAAGGCGGGGTGAATGTCTGAGCGAGGTATTTCTAAGAGCTCCATACCAGATATAAAATAACTATGACTTTTATATAATTGCAAATCTAATGATACCAAAAATTCACCATTTAAGGTGAGAAAAGTGGTTCTGAAAGTTTTTTAATCTTATTCACAGGGTAAAATATATATTATGTAAAAAGAAGAATGTGACAACAGGTACAATGGGAGTAATAATTATTATTACTCCCTCCTACATGAATTCCACTTTTCCTCTTGCCCTCACTGTCTAGAGCTTTCCTCTCTCTTATACAAACCTCCCTCAGAAACTCAGTGTTTGCACACTGCCGAGTGATACCCACAATCTGACCCCAAGTCCAGTGAAAGTCATGGAAAGAAATTGCACCAAAGCAGAGGAATCATGATTATCTTAAGAAACAAAACAAATATCCACCTAAGTATATCTCATCCTTTATCTGAGAACTGCCTTATGAGAACAAGGGGAAATTCTGAATGGACATGAGCAGCTTCGTGACCTGGTCTTGCTCACAGATGCTAACAGATGCTGCCAGGTCAGGCACCTTGGGCCTCTGGGGCAATGCTTAGTCAAAACTCATCTCTGCACCACCGCCCACCTTTTATCATCAGGACACTTTCTTACAAAGATATAAAAAAACAAAGGAGAAAGAAAAACCATTAAGAGGAGATTAGTAGGAGGCCTTTGATCATTTTTAAAATCTGCCATTGATTAGTGTTTTCATTTTCTATTACTGTGCAGTAAACCAGCCCAAACTTAGTAGATAAAATGTCATTTCCCAGGTGGCTCAGTGGTAAACGACTTCCCTGGTGGCTCAGAAAGTAAAGAATCTGCCTTCAGTGATGGAGACCCAGGTTCGAACCCTGGATCGGGAAAATCGCCTGGAGAAGGAAACAGCAACCCACTCCAGTATTCTTGCCTGGAAAATTCCATGGACAGAGGAGCCTGGCAGGCTACACAGTCCACAGGGTTATAAAAGAGACAGACAGAACTTAGCAACTAAACAACACAACAATTTTCATTAGGAAGAAGTGGAGGAGGAAATGGAGGAGAGGAGTTCAGTCTCTCTGGTTTCCATGGGTTGACCTGGGTCAGCTAGGCGATTCCCACTCAGGGTTTGTTGTGAGGCTGCTGTCAGAGAGGACAGGGGCTGGGATCTTCTGGACACTTCCTTGCTCACAGGTCTGGTAAATGATGCTGAGTCTTGGCTGGGAGCTCAGCTGGAAGAAAATCTGCCAATGGTGGCCCAGGCATCCTGGGCTTCTCCCAGCAAGATAGCTGGGTCTCGAGAGCAAGAATCCCAGGAGAAAGAGCCAGGTGATCACCTTTGAAAGCCTGACTCTGGGTCACTGTGCCACTGGACCACAGTCTGCTCATCAGGATTGAGTCTGTTTTCCAGGGTAGGGGAATTAGACTCCTGATTAGAGGAATATCAAAGAATATGTGGATGTGGTTTGAAAACGCCACACTGTCATACATTTCTTTGTCCCTTTCAAAACCGTGATTAAGTATTAAAAAAGATAAACTCATCAAGGCTCAGCTTGCATCATACATTAGATCTCTCTGCTTTATTTTTGCTCTGATGATCAATGCCTTCCTCATCAATATGTTGATGAGGCAAAGCATCTCTGACACATCCTCTCTCTCTTCCTAAATATCTCCTCTCGTGGGCTCTGAGAGTAAGGCCACTAACCACAAGAAAGCCACAGTTTCCACAATAGAGAGACTTGATGGAGAATGAGTTTCAGTTCAGTTCAGTTCAGTCGCTCAGTTGTGTCCGACTATTTGCGACCCCATGAATCGCAGCACGCCAGGCCTCCCTGTCCACCACCAACTCCCAGAGTTCACTCAGACTCATGTCCATTAAGTCGGTGATGCCATCCAGCCATCTCATCCTCTGTCATCCCCTTTTCCTCCTGCCCCCAATCCCTCCCAGCATCAGAGTCTTTTCCAGTGAGTCAACTCTTCACATGAGGTGGCCAAAGTACTGGAGTTTCAGCTTTAGCATCATTCTTTCCAAAGAACACCCAGGGCTGGTCTCCTTTAGGATGGACTGGTTGAATCTCCTTGCAGTCCAAGGGACTCTCAAGAGTCTTCTCCAACACCACAGCTCAAAAGCATCAATTCTTCGGTGCTCAGCTTTCTTCACAGTCCAACTCTCACATCCATACATGACCACTGGAAAAACCATAGCCTTGATTAGACGGACCTTTGTGGACAAAGTAATGTTTCTGCTTTTCAATATGCTGTCTAGGTTGGTCATAATTTTCCTTCCAAGGAGTAAGCATCTTTTAATTTCATGGCTGCAGTCACCATCTGCAGTGATTTCGGAGCCCAAAAAATAAAGTCTGACTCTGTTTCCACTGTTTCCCCATCTATTTGCCATGAAGTGATGGAACCAGATGCCATGATCTTCATTTTCTGAATGTTGAGCTTTAAGCCAACGTTTTCACTCTCCACTTTCACTTTCATCAAGAGGCTTTTTAGTTCCTCTTCACTTTCTGCCATAAGGGTGGTGTCATCTGCATCTAAATATCCTGCTCTTTCAACCACAACACTGTTCCTAGTAGCCACTGGCTGACATCATCTTTGAAATTCTTTGCATCCTGTAAGTCGCCAAGACCAGTATGAAACTCCCACATACTAGTAGTCTTCTCTACATCACCTAAACTCTCTCCAGCACCAGCCCTCTCTTTTCTGGACTGGCACCTTCTACATGACTATCCATATCACCACAGTCCCTTCAAATTTAGTGACTGAAATTTCCTTCTCAAACATTGCCTGCCTTGTAATTCTGACAAGATTTCTATGGTTTCTGAATGCGTTTTACCCAAATTTCAGGTCATGGGTTTCAAATACCTGATCAAAGACCTATGCTCAGGTCTTTGAAACACAGATATAAATATACCCTCCCACTCCAATACAGTCCATGGGGTTCAAAGAGTTGGACCCCATGCAACTTCACTTTCAACAATTTCAACCTGCTCCAAATTAACTGTGTGTCCCCCACCATCTCCTCTTGACAACCTCAAGTGCATATTCAGGAAAAACTTTCCATTGTCCTGTCTCCAGACTCACATCCCCAAGGATGGTTCTTCAGTCCATCTGCACTTTTGCACCTGCCAGCCCATTTCAGCGCAGTAGAATAGAAAGACCCCAGGTTTCAGAAATGAGGCAGCCAGACTCTAGCGTTAAAACCCTCAAGACAAGATATTCAGTAAAATTATTTGAAGTAAAATATACACTATCATGGTGACCATTCCTTCCATTTTTAAAATTCTTCTCAATTTTCATCTACCTTTTAAACCTTCCCTGGTGGATTCCCTGGTGGCTTCCCAGGGCTTCCCTGGTGGCTCATCTGGTAAAGAATCTGCCTGCAATGTGAGACACCTGTGTTCGATCCCTGGGTTGGGAAGATCCTCTGGAGAAGGAAATGGCCACCCATTCCAGTATTCTGGCCTGGAGAATTCCATGGACTGTATCGTCCGTGTGGTCTCAAAGAGCTGGAAATGACTGAGCCACTTTCACTTTAAATCTTCCACTATAAGCAAAGGAGGTTCCAGTGTCTTGCTGCTCATGACAGCCCTTCTGTGAGCCTGGCAGAAAGAATGCCAGCAAAATCCACCCCGGGGTGTATAGTCTCTTTGCAGGATCTATGACAGCCACAGACTGATGACAGCTGAAGACCCTGGGTGTCTCATGGCAACACACATTGAACACGTCTGCCATTTGTGTGTAGCTGAGGGCCCATCCTAAATCCCACCAGGGCAGCAAAGTACACATACAACCCATGAAAAGTGAACGTGTTAGTCGCTCAGTCATGTCCAACTCTGCAACCCCATGGACTGTAGCCCTCCAGGCTCCTTTGTCCATGGGATTTTTCAGGCAAGAATACTGGAATGGGTTGCCATTTCCTTCTCCAAACAACCCATGAAGGGGTCTCAGACTGCACCCGGCGAGGGCTTCTAGAGAAGGCTGAGAAGATGCACAGTGCCTGGTGCCCATCAACTGGCTGAGCATTACAGACTTGCCTTCCTGGAGGCTGGCTGACCTGAGTCATCCAATATGACAACTAATAAATGTGCAGTCCTCTAGAAGTCCCCCCCAAACTCCAGTGAATTCCACAGTCAGTCCTCACCACCAGCCAGTGACATATCCCTCAATATACTATTCTCTCTATTTTGTACATGCTTTCACATCTGCATGTCTGACCACTAAAACCATGCTTACCCACTGCAACCTCAGACGGTCACTGAAAAGAAACACTCAAGTTCTCACCCAAGGTGATCTGCCTGTCCTTGTGGTCCAGCTCAACTCTTTCAAACTAGGATTTGGGGACAAACTGTCAATCAATCATGACAGATATATTCCTGCACTTCTCTTGTGCATAGACCTCTCCCTCTGGAGCCTGGGGGGTGAGGGGGTAGGCCGGCAATGCTCTGAGAGGGACTGTGGGTGTTCCCAGATCTCCTGGGCATTCATCATCAAGTTTTCATCCCAGGAGCACACCAACAGGGGAAAGACAGAGAATGGCATTTCCTGAAAAGAATGTCTATGCTCACAAGTGCAAGGAGAATTCACTCATATGCACTATTCAGAAAGCCTGGTATGTCTAGATCTTTATCAGTGCACAAGCATAGATCAGTGAGAACATCTACAAAGGCAGCTGCTGCTGCTGCAGCTTGTCACTTCAGTTGTGTCCAACTCTGTGCAACCCCATAGATGGCAGCCCACCAGTCTCCCCCATCCCTGGGATTCTCTAGGCAAGAACACTGGAATGGGTTGCCATTTCCTTCTCCAATGCATGAAAGTGAAAAGTGAAAGTGAAGTCGCTCAGTTGTGTCCGACTTTTCACAACCCCATGAACTGCAGCCTACCAGGCTCCTCCGTCCATGGGATTTTCCAGGGAAGAGTACTGGAGTGGGGTGCCATCCCCTTCTCTGACAAAGGCAGCTGCTGCTGCTGCTGCTAAGTCGCTTCAGTTGTGTCCGACTCTGTGCGACCCCATAGATGGCAGCCCACCAGGCTCCCCTGTCCCTGGGATTCTCCAGGCAAGAACACTGGAGTGGGCCACCATTTCCAAGGCAGCAGCAACTGTTAAATTTCAGGGACACTGTCAATATGTATTCATTCAGCAAACACCCACTAAGTATCCCCTGTACTCAGGCACTGCCCCAGATGCTAGGATACAGAGGCACACAAACCAGTCGTACTCCAGCAGGTAAGATAAGTAGCTTACATAAGTGCTGACTGATAAGTTCTATGGAGAAAAACAAAGCAAGGAAAGAGGAAGAGACTCGGCTGGGGAATGGAGAGGGTGTTGTTCTCCTCTATAGGACAGACAGGAAAGCCTCTGATAAGGTACCACTGGGGCCTGAAGGAAGTATGAGGGTGAGTCCTGCAGGGATGTGCAGTCAGGGAGAGCACAGGGGAGGCACCTGAGGAGGAATCAGACGGGGGACATCCCATTGTCACCCCCATCACAAGCCCCATCTCCCAGCATCCCGAAACTTCAAGACAAAGAAGAATCCCACCACATTTCATACCAAGACTGAGTTTCCAGCAGGAGACCAACTCATTCTCCCAGTAATTGAAAGTAGATTTACTCTCCTGAAACTAAAATCCTCCCAGTGCTTGTTTTGGTGGCTCATGGAATCACAAATGGATGATGGTAAGAAAAAGAGGATTATAGAAAAATAGAGAACAAACAGGAGGTAGAAAAGGTGGAGGAGAAAGAGGGGGAAAAGACAAATGAGGAATATCTGCTAGTGAGTAGACTTCCTGTATCAAATTCATGACATGTAAACTTGTATCTCAGAATATGTGACTCTTAACATAGCACGTATCTGGACCCAGGGCAGATATTACTGCAATATCTCAAGAAGCAAAAGCAGCAAGGCTAAAAGGCCTTGCATTAACAAACTGTAAACACACCAACACAAACATAAGGCACAAATGTATTGTTTCAAAACTAATCCAGATAATGATTAAAGCAATCACATCATTGATACCTATCTGTTCCCTGACCAAGGATTGAACCTGGGCCCTTGGTAGTGCTAGCATTAAATCCTAACCACTGGACTACCAGGGAATTTCCTCAGTATTATATGTAACTGTCAAAACTAGAAACAACCTAAGCATCAGCCAATAGATGGTTAATTAAATTATGAAAATTTCATAAGGCAGAATATTACAGTCATTAAAAGTATCTGCAAAGAAATATTACTGACACGGAAGAAATAGTCATGTTAAAGACAGTGATACACGATATAGTCTACATTAGATGAAACGTTCTAAAATCTCACTTGACTTGTTTGTAATTTTTGTTTTGTTTTGTTTTCAGTAAGTGCTATGGTCTGAATGTTTGTAGCTCCACAAAATTTGCATGTTGAAATCCTAATGCCCAATGTGATAGCAGTACAGAGGCAGGCCTTTGCAAGGTCCTTCAGTCCTGAAGGTGGAGCTCGCATGAGTAGGATTAGTGTCTTATAGAAGAAACCCCAGAGAGCTCTCTCTCACCTCCTCTAACATGTGATAACATGGTGAAAAGGTGCTCTCTATGAATTAGGAAACCTCTTTTGTGGCTCAGATGGTCCTCCTGCAATGCAGGAGACCCAGATTTGATCCCTGAGTCAGAAAGATCCCCTGGAGAAGGGAATGGCAGCCCACTCCAGTATTCTTGCCTGGAGAATTCCATGGACAGAGGAGCCTGGTGGGTTACAGTCTATGGGGTTGCAGAGTTGGACACAATTGAGCAACTAACACTTTACAGCAAACACCAAAGCTGCCAGTGCCATAGCTTAGATTTCCCAACCTTCAGAACTGTGAGAAATAAAGGTTTGTTGTTTATAAGCCATCCCCATCTATGGCATTTTTATTATAGTAACCCAGTGAACTAAGACAATGAGCATGAGCCTAAGTTACTTTTATAATCAAGTAAAAAGCAAAATATTAAGAGTTCTACTCACATATGGTTTTTATCTTAAATGTCCATCCCTGCCATGAAGTCAAAGCTTCATGAAGTACTAGGGGTGCCCTGTGAAGTTATACAATCATAGTCTTATCTATTAATTTGTAAGTTAAGGCTTTCTAAAAATCCTAATAGAATGTGAAAAACAGATTTTTAATAAATCTAATCTTTCCAGCCAAGACCTGGAAATAATGCAGCCATGATCTTAACAGAGGCCAACAGAACTGAGGCATGTATCTTTTCCATGGATCGTGTTTCCTGAGGCTCCCCTGACTTACAAAAAAAAAAAAAAAGAAGACAACACAGTCATTCACCAGTTCTTTCTCTACATCCTAAAAATCACTAAAGAGACTGTTGGTATCAAGAGTCTGCAAAAGAAGTAAACATTTTTGAATTTGTTGACTTTGTGTGTAGCTCCAACCGTTTTGAAATATGTAGCTACAGAAATTATTTTATGAGTAAACCTAATGCAACAGAGTTAGTGAAGCTTTCAAAATCTACTGTACTGTGTTACCCTTGAAAGTTTAAAAAAATAAAAGAGAATAGCAGACTTTTCCATGCAATAAAATGCCTTGTGCTTAAATCAGAAAAGATAAGTTATTATCCCATATGGAATGATGAAAGCAACTGTGGGTGGGAAGGTGGGGAAAAGGGCAGATGAAAAAGACTCTCTAAACTCTCATCCAGTGACCTGATTATGTTTCCTGGATCATGTAGGAAACACGCTTAGAAGAATGCGTTTACTTTATTGATGCCCTTTGGGAGATACTCACTTGACTTTGCTTACCTCCTATGCCTACAGTGTTAATCCGTGGTTGGGCCCTTTCTTGTTTCTGATGGGGCAGCCAAGAGAATGCTCAAGCATGCAAGCAATTTACTCAAAAACAGACATAACACTGTCTGTTATTCTCTGGCACTGACAGAGCCAGAGAGCAGCTAGAATCTATTACCACTTGAATTCCAAATTTTTAGGCTGATGTCTCCCATTGTGAGGGTTTTCTGTGCCAAATCAATTAATTATAGGTTTATGGATATCCAGTTCCCTTCACTCAAAATGAAATGGATCCCCATCAAATTACAAATGCAATGTGTTCTGTTTTCCTAAGAAAAAATGATCATGATCAGATGTAATCGGCAAAGGAAGATTCATTTTTTGAAGCATACTAGACTCATGATAAAACTAGCTACCAAAAAAAAAAAAAAAATCTAAATGAAGCAGATAACTTTGAAATTAATTCTACATTTCTGTTGAGCCCTAAGTCAACTAAAGAAGAATTCATTAGTACTGTCTTTTATAGAATATTAACATGCTTCATTGTTTTCTCTTTGCCCAGTCTTGTCCTGCCCCAGTCCATTATCCAGGATGAAACCAGAACAATCTAAAACCACAAATGTGATCTGGACACCTCCCTTTTTTAACATTTCAATGGTTCCTATTGTCCTTTGAGTGAAGCGCAAATTCCCCAAAATGGCTCCCAAGTTCCCAAATTATCTGGGCTCCATTCTTCCACTGGAGCAGCAGCTGTGTGGTGCTGGAGTGGTGGCCATGCACCTGTGTAGCAATTTTGAGGAGATAGCCCACGTCCAAGGGCAAAGGAGAAGACCTAGCAAGACGGTTCAGTTCAGTTCAGTTCAGTCGCTCAGTCGTGTCCGACTCTTTGCGACCCCATGAATCGCAGAACGGCAGGCTTCCCTGTCCATCACCAACTCCCGGAGTTCACTCAATCTCATGTCCATTGAGTCAGTGATGCCATCCAGCCAACTCATCCTCTGTCATCCCCTTCTTCTCCTGCCCCCAATCCCTCCCAGCATCAGGTCTTTTCCAATGAGTCAACTTTTCAAATGAGGTGGCCAAAATATTGGAGTTTAAGCCTCAGCATCAGTCCTTCCAATGAACACCCAGGACTGTTCTCTTTTGGAATAGACTGGTTGGATCTCCTTGCAGTCCAAGGGACTCTCAAGAGTCTTCTCCAACACCACAGTTTAAAAGCATCAATTCTTCAGCGCTCAGCTTTCTTCACAGTCCAACTCTCACATCCATACAGACCACCGGAAAAACCACAGCCTTGACTAGACGGACCTTTGTTGGCAAAGTAATGTCTCTGCTTTTGAATATGCTATCTAGGTTGGTCATAACGTTCCTTCCAAGGAGTAAGCATCTTTTAAGTTTATGGCTGCAATCCCCATCTGCAGTGAATTTGGACCACAAAAAAATAAAGTCTGACACTGTTTCCACTGTTTTCCCATCTATTTGTCATGAAGTGATGGGATCGGATGCCATGATCTTCATTTTCTGAATGTTGAGCTTTAAGCCAACTTTTTCACTCTCCACTTTCACTTTCATCAAGAGGCTTTTTAGTTCCTCTTCCCTTTCTGCCATAAGGGTGGTGTCATCTGCATATCTGAGGTTATTGAGATTTCTCCTGGCAATCTTGATTCCAGCTTGTGCTTCTTCCAGTCCAGCGTTTCTCATGATGTACTCTGCATATAAGTTAAATAAGCAGGGTGACAATATACAGCCTTGACATACTCCTTTTCCTATTTGGAACCAGTCTGTTTTTCCATGTCCAGTTCTAACTGTTGCTTCCTGACCTGCATACAAATTTCTCAAGAGGCAGGTCAGGTGGTCTGGTATTCCAATCTCTTGAAGAATTTTCCACAGTTTATTGTGATCCACACATTCAAAGGCTTTGGCGTAGTCAACAAAGCAGAAATAGATGTTTTTCTGAAACGCTCTTGTTTTTTCGATGATCCAGTGGATGTTGGCAATTTGATCTCTGGTTCCTCTGCCTTTTCTAAAACCAGCTTGAACATCTGGAAGTTCACGGTTCACATACTGCTGAAGCCTGGCTTGGAGAATTTTGAGCATTAATGTTTTAGAAAAGGCAGAGGAAGCAGAGATCAAATTGCCAACATCCGCTGGATCATGGAAAAAGCAAGAGAGTTCCAGAAGAACATCTATTTCTGCTTTATTGACTACGCCAAAGCCTTTGACTGTGTGGATCACAGTAAACTGTGGAAAATTCTGAAAGAGATGGGAATACCAGACCACCTGATCTGCCTCTTGAGAAATTTGTATGCAGGTCAGGAAGCAACAGTTAGAACTGGACATGGAACAACATACTGGTTCCAAATAGGAAAGGAGTACGTCAAGGCTGTATATTGTCACCCTGCTTATTTAACTTATATGCAGAGTACATCATGAGAAACGCTGGGCTTGAGGAAGCACAAGCTGGAATCAAGATTGCCAGGAGAAATATCAATAACCTCAGATATGCAGATGACACCACCCTTATGGCAGAAAGGGAAGAGGAACTAAAAAGCCTCTTGATGAAAGTGAAAGTGGAGAGTGAAAAAGTTGGCTTAAAGCTCAACATTCAGAAAAGGAAGATCATGGCATCCGATCCCATCACTTCATGGGAAATAGATTGGGAAACAATGGAAACAGTGTCAGATTTTATTTTTCTGGGCTCCAAAATCACTGCAGATGGTGACTGCAGCCATGAAATTAAAAGACACTTACTCCTTGGAAGGAACGTTATGACCAACCTAGATAGCATATTCAAAAGCAGAGACATTACTTTGCCAACAAAGGTTCGTCTAGTCAAGGCTATGGTTTTTCCTGTGGTCATGTATGGATGTGAGAGTTGGACTGTGAAGAAGGCTGAGCGCCGAAGAATTGATGCTTTTGAACTGTGGTGTTGGAGAAGACTCTTGAGAGTCCCTTGAACTGCAAGGAGATCCAACCAGTCCATTGTGAAGGAGATCAGCCCTGGGATTTCTTTGGAAGGAATGATGCTAAAGCTGAAACTCCAGTACTTTGACCACCTCATGGGAAGAGTTGACTCATTGGGAAAGACTCTGATGCTGGGAGGGATTGGGAGCAGGAGGAGAAGGGGACAAGAAAGGATGAGATGGCTGGATGACATCACTGACTCGATGGACGTGAGTCTGAGTGAACTCCAGGAGTTGGTGATGGACAGGGAGGCCTGGCCTGCTGCGATTCATGGGGTGGCAAAGAGTCGGACACGATTGAGTGACCTGATCTGATCTGATCTTACTAGCATGTGAGATGAGTGCAATTGTGTGATAGTTTGATCATTCTTTGGCATTGCCCTTCTTTGGGATTGGAATGAAAACTGACCTTTTCCAGTCCTGTGGCCTCTTCTGAGTTTTCCAAATTTGCTGGCATATTGAGTACAGCACTTTCACAGCATCATCTTTCAGGATTTGAAATAGCTCAACTGGAATTCCATCACCTCCACTAGCTTTGTTCGTACTGATGCTTTCTAAGGCCCATTTGACTTCACATTCCAGGATGTCTGGCTCTAGGTGAGTGATCACACCATCGTGATTATCTGGGTGGTGAAGATCTTTGTTCTTCTCTGGAGAGGCGCTACCGCACGCCCAAGGTCAGGGGCGGCAGCTGAGAGGAGTAACCCCACGTCCAAGGAGTGGTGGCTGCATGGGTGCAGGAGGGCAGAGAGGAGCTACTCCATGTTCAAGGTCAGGAGGGGGGACCATGAGGAGATACCCCCATCCAAGGTAAGGAGCAGCGGCTGCACTTTGCTGGAGCAGCTGTGAAGAGATACCCCACGTCCAAGGTAAGAGAAACCCAAGTAAGCTGGTAGATGTTGCGAGAGGGCATCAGAGGGCAGACACACTGAAACCATAATCACAGAAAACTAGTCAATCTGGACCATAGCCTTGTCTAACTCAATGAAACTAAGCCATGCTGTGTGGGGCCACCCAAGTCATGGTGGAGAGGTCTGACAGAATGTGGTCCACTGGAGAAGGGAATGGCAAACCACTTCAGTATTCTTGCCTTGAGAACCCTGTGAACAGTATGAAAAAGCAAAATGGTAGGAGGGGCAAAATCGTGTTTAGAATCAAACCCCATATGCTCCAGAGATGCTCAGAAGGCACAAACAAACCTTGTGTGCACCAGGACGAAGAGACTCCCACAGAGACTGAGACAGAAATGTGTTTGGGTGTCTCCTGAGGAGGTACAGGTCAGCAGTGGACTGCTGCAGGGACAGGGGTTCTGGGTGCAGCAGACTTGGGTATGGCATAAGCCCTCTTGGAGGGGGTCGCCATTAACCCCACCATAGAGCCTCCAGAACTTACACAGGATTGGGAAATAGACCCCTGGAGGGGACAAACAGAAGCTTGTGCACACCAGAACCCAGGAGAAAGGAGCAATGACAACAGAAGAGACTGACCCAAGCTTGCGCGGGAGTGTCCAGGTGTCTCCAGTGTTGGCATGGTCCAGTGTTGGCCTGCTGCAGGGTTGGGGACACTGAGTGTAGCAGTGCCTACACAGGACCTTTTGAAGGAGGTACTATTATATTCATTACCTCCACCATAGTTTGGCCCCAGGTTAGATAACAGGGAGGGAACACAGCTCCATCCATCAACAGAAAATAGGATTAAAGATTTACTGAGCACAGCCCACTTTCCCCCTCAGTCAGTCTCTCCCATCAGGAAGCTTCCATAAGCCTCTTATCCTTCTCCATCAGAGGGCAGCCAGACTGAAAACCAAAATCACTGAAAACTAACCAGTCTGATCACATGGACCACAGCCTTGTCTAACTCAATGAAACTATAAGCTATGCCTTGTAGGGCCACCCAAGACAGACGGGTCATGGTTGAGAGTTCTGACAAAATGTGGTCCACTGGAGAAGGGAATGGCAAACCACTTCAGTATTCTTGCCTTGAGAACCCCATGAACAATATGAAAAGGCAAAAAGATAGGACACTGAGAGGTGAACTCCCCAGGTAAGTAGGTGCCCAATATGCTACTGGAGATCAATGGAGAAATAACTCCAAAAAGAATGAAGAGATGGAGCCAAAGCAAAAACAACACCCAGCTGTGGCTGTGACTGGTGATGGAAGTAAAGTCCAATGCTGTAAAGAGTAATATTGCGTAGGAACCTGGAATGTTAGGTCCATGAATCAAGGCAGACTGGAAGTCTTCAAAAAGGAGATGGCAGGAGTAAATGTCAACATTTTAGGAAACAGTGAACTAAAATGGACTGCAATGGGTGGATTTAACTCAGATGATCATTATATCTACTACTGTGGGAAAGAATCCCTTGAAAGAAGTGGAGTAGCCATCATACTCAACAAAAGAGTCCAAAATACAGTATTTGGATGCAATCTCAAAAATGACAGAATGATCCCTGTTCATTTCCAAAGCAAACCACTCAATATCACGGTAATCCAGGTCTATTCCCCAACCAGTAATGCTGAAGAAGCTGAAGTTGAACAGTTCTATGATGACCTACAAGACCGTCTAGAACTAACACCCAAAAAAGAGATCCGTTTCATTATAGGGTGCTGGAATGCAAAAGTAGGAAGCCAAGAAACACCTGGAGCGATAGACAAATTTGGTTTTGGAGAACAAAATGAAGCAGGGCAAAAGCTAACAGTTTTGCCAAAAGAACATTCTGGTCATAGCAAACACCCTCTTGCAACAACACAAGAAAAGACTCTACACATGGACATCACCAGATGGTCAATACTGAAATCAGATTGATTATATTCTTTGCTGCCAAAGATGGAGAAGCTCTATACAGTCAGCAAAAACAAGGCCAGGAGTTGACTGTGGCTCAGATGATGAACTCCTTATTGCCAAATTCAGACTTAATTTGAAGAAAGTAGGGAGAACCACTAGACCATTCAGGTATAAGCTAAATGAAATCCCTTACGATTATACAGTCAAAGTGACAAATAGATTCAAGGAATTAGATCTGTTAGACAGACTGCCTGAAGAACTATGGATGGAGGTTCGTGACATTGTACAGGAGACAGGGATCAAGACCATTCCCAAGAAAAAGAAATGTAAAAAGGCAAAGTGGTTGTCTGAAAAGGCCTAAAAAATAGCTGAGAAAAGATGAGAAGCAAAAGGCGAAGGAGAAAAGGAAAGATATAAGCATCTGAATGCAGAGTTCCAAAGAATAGCAAGGAGAGAAAAGAAAGCCTTCCTCAGTGATCAATGCAAAGAAATAGAGGAAAACAACAGAATGGGAAAGACTAGAGATCTCTTAAAGAAAACAAGACATGCCAAGGGAATACTTCATGCAAAGATGGGCACAGTAAAGGACAGAAATGGTATGGACCTAACAGAAGCAGAAGATATTAAGACGAGGTGGCGAGAATACACAGAAGAACTATACAAAAGAGATCTTCATGACCCAGATAATCACGATAGTGTGATCACTCACACAGAGCCAGACATCCTGGAATGTGAAATCAAGTGGGCCTTAGGAAGTATCACTACAAACAAACCTAGTGGAGGTGATGAAATTCTAGTTGAGCTATTTAAAATCCTAAAAGATGATGCTATAAAAGTGCTGCACTCAATATGCCAGCAAATTTGGAAAACTCAGCAGTAGTAGGCACAGGTCTGGAAAAGTTCAGTTTTCATTCCAATCCCAAAGAAAGGCAATGCCAAAGAATGTTCAAACTACTGCACAATTTTACTCATTTCACACGCTAGCAAGGTAATGCTCAAAATTCTCCAAGCCAGGCTTCAACAGTATGTGAACCATGAACTTCCAGATGTTCAAGCTGGTTTTAGAAAAGGCAGAGGAACCAGAGATCAAATTGCCAACATCTGCTGGATCATCGAAAAAGCAAAAGAGTTCCAGAAAAACACCTACTTCTGCTTTATTGACTATGCCAAAGCCTTTGACTGTGTGGATCACAATAAACTGTGGAAAATTCTGGAAGAGATGGGAATACCAGACCACTGAACTGCCTCTTGAGAAATCTGTATGTAGGTCAAGAAGCAATAGTTAGAACTGCACGTGGAACAATAGACTGGTTCCATATTGGGAAAGGAGTAGGTCAAGGCTGTATATTGTCACCCTGCTTATTTAACGTATATGCCCAGTACATGATGTGAAATGCCAGGCTGGATGAAGCACAAGCTGGAATCAAGATCACCAGGAGAAATATGAATAACCTCAAATATGCAGATGACACCACCTTTATGGCAGAAAGCCAAGAAGAACTAAAGAGCCTCCTGATGAAAGTGAAAGAGGGAAAAGTTGGCTTAAAACTCAACATTCAGAAAACAAAGATCATGGCATCTGGTCCCATCACTTCATGGCAAAGAGATGGGCAAACATTGGGAACAGTGAGAGACTTTATGTTTTTGTGCTCCAAAATCACTGCAGATGGTGACTGCAGCCATGAAATTAAAAGACACTTGCCCCTTGGAAAAAAAGCTATGACCAACCTAAACAGCATATTAAAAAGCAGAGACATTACTTTGCCCACAAAGGTCTGTCTAGTCAAAGCTATGGTTTTTCCAGTAGTCATGTATGGATGTGAGATTTGGATTATAAAGAAAGCTGAGCACCAAAGAATTTATGCTTTTGAACTGTGGTGTTGGAGAAGACTCTTGAGAGTCCCTTAGAAAGCAAGGAGATCCAACCGGTCCATCCTAAAGGAAATCAGTCTTGAGTATTCATTGGAAGGACTGATGCTGAAGCTGAAACTCCAATCTTTGGCCACCTGATGCAAAGAACTCACTCATTGGAAAAGACCTTGATGCTGGGAAAGATTGAAGACTGGAGGAGAAGGGGACGACAGAGGATGAGATGGTTGAACGGCATCACCGATTCAATGGACATGAGTTTGAGTAAGGTCCAGGAGTTGGTGATGGACAGGGAGGCCTGTCTTGCTACAGTCCATAGGTTCGCAAAGAGTCAGACACGACTGAGCAACTCAAGTGAACTGAGGGCCCAGAGTCACTGCATGGAAAATAGTCATGTGGAAGACCTACCTTGTCCACCTTGGACTTGATATGAGCCAGAAACAACCATTCATTTTGTTACATAACTGAGATTTGAAAAGTTTCCTACTATAGCAGTTAGCATTGGTGACCTCTCAACCTCTAAAATGCTCTCTCTACTTTTTCATCCCCACCTCCCACCACCATTAATTTTCACCTAACTTCTATTTCTCTTTGAATTTCAGTGTACATCTCCTTCTCCAGAACTTCTTTCCTTGTACAGCAGAGCTCATGTATATTTCTTTAATGAATTCATTCATCATGTTTTACTATACTGACTCCATTAAAGTTCTTTATTTCTATATGGACTGTAAGCTCCAAAAGAGCAGAGGCTCAGTTTATGTTGGTTCCCACTGTATCCCCAGTGCTGACATGCTGTGTGTGACATAGAACAGGTGCTTAACCAATATTTAAGAGTGAATGAATGAACAGGGACTTGGTTTTCAGCTGCTGTAAATGTCAATAGATTTTTCTCATTGAGGCAATAAACTTTTATTGAATAGCTGAGAGATTTAGCATACAAATGGACAATGACCAAACAATATGTAAAAATAGAACCTTTTCTCACAATCTACAATAACCAGCCCAAGAAACCAGCTGGTCTATAAATCTGTAAGTCAGACTAGTAGGAAATCAGATGACTATCCTAGTAATCCAACCAAGACTTAATTTTTAATGGACAGCGTCTCTAATATCCATCCCACGTTTAACTAAGGGCCAGACAGAGGAAGCTAAATATATGTAACCGAAACCAATCACATAGGATGCCCGCTTCTAGTCAGTCCACTCTAAAGTGTCCCTGCTTCTCTGCCTGCTTTGAAGCTCTGTCAACATGTAAGTGCCGAGGGCTGTCCCTTGCAACAGCACACGCTGAATAAAGAAGAGCAAGGCAAATGTGATCAGCTTCTAGTGGTTCCTGTGGAACTTGGATAGCAGCATCAGAATCACTTGGGAACTTGTTAGAAACACAGATTCTTAACCTTATGCCAGACCTACTGAATCAGAAACTCTAGGGGTGGGGACTACAGTCTATTTGAACAAGACCTCCAGGTGCCATGTGGTTTGAGAACAACATTATGATGGGATCTGAATTACTTTATGTTCCAAAGGCATTAATCCTTTACTCACAAGTGGAGCCATAAGGCTCCCTCCCCATGAGAAGGTTCTCCCAGGCAGATATCCCCCCAGTCATTGCCACTAAGCACCAGACAAGCCCCATCTGAACAGCAGGAATGGCACTTCCCTCTTCTGGGATCTGTGCCTTTTGCATAATACAGCGATCGCCTCTGCATCAAGCCACATGCATTTCCTCTCCTTCTTCTTCTGGGCCACCTGGTATTACGATCTGTTAGAAGACAAACACACTGATTTCTGGCTGTGCCCAGTTACTAACTGTTCTTAAGAACCAGCCAAATTATTCTGGTGACATGACTTCCTTTCTACTGACTGTTATTTTATATTTTTAGAGATTTCTGAGTGTTGGTCTAACATGTGGAAGTGAATGTCCTCTAAGCTGAAGTCTTATTTTATAGAAGCCAGAAATATCTGAGATTGGATTCAGAATAGCAGTTTCCAATATCAACGGACTTCTTTCCAGGCTCATAGTGCCTCATAGTTCCAAGTGCCTTGGAACACAGTAGGTGAGAAAGATGAAGAGGAGGAATTTTGCCTTCAAGGTTTTAACTTGCAAATTGAAACTACCTGATTTAAAAGCTTTACTAAAAAATTATTTTTTTAGAAGCATCTCAGTGGGTTTCAAACAGTTGAAACCAGGGATAGATTTAGGTGCTAAAGCCTCTAAAGCTTAAACAACCTCAGGATTCCTCTTTTCTGAAAAGGTACAAAACTGGGTAGGATGTGAGGGAAATCAGAAATTACAACAAAATACAAATTTTGGAAAACTGATGAATATCACAAGCATCATAAAACCCAGGAGGAAATAATATAAAAAGTAATAAAGTCCTGACACATCTCAAAAATACTTTCTTCCCTACGTTTTTGGCTGCATGCTTTCTGATCACCTCTTCATATGACGAAAGATTTGTAGCAGAAAATACAAGATCATAGATCTTTTCTCTAGTCCGGTTGATCAAATTTTTTGAATTGAGAGCTTAGAAAACTCTTCAGCATCACAACCATTATTGATCATGTTTTAGAATTGCTTGTCAAATTCGGGAAAATTTCTATCAAGTTGCCTTCACATATGAGCTTTCCAATCTGAAAAAGTTTCACAGACTGGCTCCAGGCTCCAAGCCCTGTTGACAGTGCTCCTCCCCACCTCCCACATATTTAGGTCCCAGGATCCTCTGCATCTCCCCACCAGGGGAGCAGCAGAGTGGGCCATTCCTCCGTGAGGGCAGGAGCAATAACTGAACTGTAGACACTCAGAAGAGTACACCAAGTGTATTCCACTAAACCCAAATTAAATGGATCCCCAACTCAACTTTCCCTTGGATGGTTCTCAAACACGTCTCGGCCATGACCTCCAGCCGTTTGAGAGAAGATGTACCTGAGGAGAAGTTGAAGTAGAAATAGGCCGAAGTATGTGGCGCTTGCACCTTTCACACTGCGTGACATTGTGAACACGCTGCTAGGGCCAGTGCAAGCCAGGGGTCCCTAAGCTTCCTCAGAAAATCCACTTCCAACCAAGCATGAGAAGTCAGGTGTGTGTGCCTGCTGCACCCTGGCAGGTGACGGTAAGTTCTGGACCGTTAATTGACAACTGAGGAAAAGGGGAGAGCAGAGGGGACAGAAGGAAGCAGTGGAGAGAAGTTGACAAGAACACACTGGCAGCCTGAGGCCCGTGTATGGGGCAGGGGTGCCCTGAAGAGTATGAGCGTGTTTTAAGAGGCAAATGCACTCTACTGTGCTTCTCCAGCTAGGGTGCAATGCAGCACTCACGTGTCAACCAAGCACATTTGTCATAAATGATTAATTCCTGGAAGAACAAATCATTTGACCTCTCCAGCTGAACAAACACAGAACTCCAGTGACTAAAAGAGCCAGAGGCAGTGCTTCAGCAACACTGAACACATTTTCATAAAAGTCCTGCCATTTCATGTCACAAGAACCTGAGGGATGCTTAGGTAATGGCATCTCTTTAGCTGAAGGAAAAGAATTCCCCCATCCTGGGGTTGTAGCTGCAGTACATGAAAGATACAGAAAATAGCTTCAGATCTCAAAAGGTGACTTTGCTGCAGCTTTGGAAATGTGGCCCACAGGTTCTTAAAAGGAGAGCTGGATTTATGAAAAGATTCCGATTTCTGGGATTTTCACAAAGAAATTGAACAAAGGTGGTAAAATAGTGCAAGGAGCCATCAGGTTATGCCACATGCGAGTTTCAGGTGTCTCTGTGCTTGTAAGTGCTCAGCCATCAAAATTTACACAAAACAGCTTTCAGCCAGAAAAGTTCTTTGGGATACAGGATGCAAATGTGCGATAACATTAATTCCAAGTTTCCCTGTTCTGTGCTGCTTTCTTTCACAAGGAGATTTTCAAATAAGGAGAGAGCACCCCTGTCCGCTGGACTTCTTGTTTCATTCAAATGTAGCTTAGCAAGGACTTTCACAAATAAAATGCAAATGAGAATAGAAAGAAATTAATTATAAGTGAAGATCAGGATTCCTTTTCATTAACTCCATAAAACCCACCATTCCCCAAAAGAAAATTTAAAGAAATGTTAATACACTAAAATCAAAACACAAGTCCCCACTTGTTTGCTTTGCTTTGACCTTGCTTAACTAAAATTAATGATCTGGTCTGCCCAGAGACCATGTCTTTAAGGGCATTTTCCCCTATATGGTGGAAAGTCAGAATTCTCTTTTGAAGCCTGAACCTGACTCATGGTTATTGAAAACCCAGTGTCCCTTTTAGGTTCTGGAAGCCAGCAGCTGCTGAGCAGTGAGACAGCAACCCTGGGGAATGGCTGATTTCTTTAGTGAGTCTTATAATATGTTAAAAAAAAAAAAAAAGATTACAGCTTTACTTTAAATTTTACTTACATGTATGCGAAGAGTTGACTCATTGGAAAAGACTCTGATGCTGGGAGGGATTGGGGGCAGGAGGAGAAGGGGACGACAGAGGATGAGATGGCTGGATGACATCACTGACTCGATGGACGTGAGTCTCAGTGAACTCCGGGAGTTGGTGATGGACAGGGAGGCCTGGTGTGCTGCGATTCATGGGCTCCCAAAGAGTCGGACATGACTGAGCGACTGATCTGCTCTGATCTGTACACACGTGGTCACCTATAGTTTCATCTTAAGTTTAAAAAATTGTAAAGAGGCTTCGCTGGTGGCTCAGTGGTAAAGAATCCGCCTGCCAATGCAGGAGACACTGGTTTGCTCCCTGGCCTGGGAAGATTCCACATGCCATGGAATAACTAAGCCAGTGCTCCACAGCTACTGAGTCTCTGCTCTAAAGCCCGGAACCTCAGTTACTGAGTCCTAGCGCAGCAACAGAAGCCCACACACCCTAGAGCCTGTGCTCAGCATCGAGAGAAGACACCAAAATGAGAAGCCCTCATGCTGCAACTAGAGAGTAGCCCCTGCTCACCGCAACTAGAGAAAAGTGCAAGCAGCAACAAATACCCAGCATTATAAATAAATTAAATTTTTTTAAGTTGAAAGGAAAGAAATAACTTATGAATAATTATTTGAAACAAAACACATTCACAGCAAATATTTTATTTACATGCAATGCATTCTTTTAAAAATATATATATTTAAGGTTTAAACATGCTCATCACAGAAAACTTGGAAAAAAAACAAAACAGAAGGGGAAAAAAGTCATCAATGTATCTAACATCCAAATACAACCATGGCAAAATCTTGTATTTTTGTTGTTCATATTTTTTACATATAAATGTCAATATATGGACTATTCAAAATTTTATATGCTGATTTTCAGTTTTTTCTGATCATACAAGAATACCTGCTTTTTGTAGTTCATCTACATAATACAGAAAATTATATATCCAAAATGCCACCATCTAGAGAGAGCATCTTAAGGATGTTGGTGCAATTCTTTATATTATGTTTTATTTTTAAAAAAACATAAACAAGTAATTATGTTCACATTCTAGTTATTTTTTTTTTCTTTTTCAGAATACTTAGGATACTATAGGATGCTATAGAAAGATAGGGAAATCTAACAAGACAATATGTAATAGGATAAATTGTTGTCATTTAGAAAACATTGAGAAAGTATGGAGAGGTAAGCCCCAAAATCAAAATTAGCACAAGTTCTAAAAGAAGGAAAGCTTTTACATACTGTAAGAAAGAATAGCCTAAAAAATCTTTGGAGGTTGATCATTCTCTCCCCACCCTGGTTCCCACCCCATCCTTCTGAACACAACCTAAAGTTGAGAATGGCTAATCTTCAGTGCAACATCAAACGCTAAGCAGTTTTCTACCATAGGTCAGCTTTCCCACAGAAAATAGGAAAAACTAGATTACTTAAATAATATATTTGCCTAGCATTTATTTTTTATTGAAATATAGTTGATATATAACATTAGCTTTTGCTGTACAAAAACTATGATTTGACATTTGTGTGTATTGCAAAATGATCTTATTGTCTAGTTATTGTCTGTTGTAGTTGTTCAGTCGCCAAGCTGTGTTTGACTCTTTGCAACTCCGTGGACTACAGCATGCCAGGCTTCCCTGTCCTTCACCATCTCCTGGAGTTTACTCAGATTTATGACTACTGAGTCAGTGATGCCATCCAACTATATCATACTCTGTCACATTCTCCTGCCCACAATCTTTCCCAGCATCAGGGTCTTTTCCAATAAGTATGCTCTTCTCATCAGGTGGCCAAAGTATTGGAGCTTCAGCTTCAGCATCAGTCCTTCCAATGAATATTCAGGACTGATTTCCTTTAGGAAATGACTAGTTTGATCGCCTTGCAATCCAAGGGACTCTCAAGACTCTTCTCCAGTACTACAATTTGAAGCATCAATTCTTCAGCACTCAGCTTTCTTTATGGTCCAACTCTCACATCTGTACATGACTATAGGAAAAAACCATAGCTTTGACTAGATGACTTTTGCCAACAAAGGAATGTCTCTGCTTTTTAATATGCTGTCTAGGTTTGTCATAGCTTACCTTCCACGGAGCAAGTGTCTTGTTCTTTCATGGCTCCAGTCATGGTCCACATTGATTTTGGAGCCCAAGAAAATAAAATCTGTCACTGTTTTTACTTTTCCCCTTCTATTTGCCATGAAGTGATGGGACCAGATGCCATGATCTTAGTTTTTTTATTGTTTTCCCTCTCCTCCTTCACCCTCATCAAAAGGCTCTTTAGTTCCTCTTCACTTTCTGCCATTAGTTATTATCTAGATTTATTTTATTATCTAATTAACATCTATCCTATATATAGTTACAAAACTTTTTTTCTTATAATGAGAACTTTTAATATCTACTCTCTTAGCAACTTTTAAATATGCAGTGAAGTATTATTCACTACAGTCACCCTGCTGTAGATTACGTCCCCATGACTTGTTCATTTTATAGCCAGAACTTTGTACCTTTCGACCTCCTTCACTCATTTTTGTCCACCCCTAATCCCCACCTCTGGCAACCAGCAATCTATTCTCTGTTATTTATGAGCTATGGTGGTTTTGTCATTTTAAGATTCCACTTATGAGCAAGATCATATAGTATTTGTCTTTCTCTGTATGATTTATTCAGAGAAGGCAATGGCACCCCACTCCAATACTCTTGCCTGGCAAATCCCATGGACAGAGGAGCCTGGTGGGATGCAGTTCTTGGGGTTGCTAGGAGTCAGACACGACTGAGCAACTTCACTTTCACTTTTCACTTTCATGCATTGGAGAAGGAAATGGCAACCCACTTCAGCGTTCTTGCCTGGAGAATCCCAGGGACAGGGGAGCCTGGTGAGCTGACGTCTATGGGGTCACACAGAGTCAGACACAACTGAAGCGACTTAGCAGCAGCATGATTTATTTCACTTAGCATAATACCCTCAAAGTCATCCATGTCATCACAAACGGCAAGATTTCATTCTTTTTTATGAATGAGTAGTATTCCGTTCTTCACTTTCGCTTTTCACTTTCATGCATTGGAGAAGGAAATGGCAACCCACTCCAGTGTTCTTGCCTGGAGAATCCCAGGGATGGGGGAGCCTGGTGGGCTGCCATCTATGGGGTCACACAGAGTCAGACACGACTGAAGCGACTTAGTAGTATTCCACTGTGTATACATATATCACATATTCTTTATCCATTCATCTATCAATGGACACTTCGTCTGCTTCAGTAGCTTGGCCTGTGTAAATAACACTGCAATGATGTAGGGGTGCTTATATCTTATCAAGTTAGTGTTTTCATTTTCTTCAAATAAATACCCAAATGTAAAATTATTGGATCATATGGTACTTAAAATTTTTAATTTTTTGAAACTTCATACTGTTTTCCATAGCGGCTGTACCAATTTATGTTCCCACCAATAGTGCACAAGAGTTCCCTTTTCTCCACATTCTCACCAACACTAGTTATTTCTTGCCTTCTTTTTTTTTTAATAACAGGCTTTCTAACATGTGTGAAGTGACATCTCATTGTGGTTTTGATTTGTATTTCCTTCATGATTAGTAATATTGATCATTTATTCATGTACTTGGTGGCCATCTGTATGTACCTGTGTATCTTCTTTGGGAAAATGTCTACTCAAATCTTCCAACCATTTTAAAATCAAATTATGTGGTTTTTGATCTCTAGTGAAATCACTTCCCAGGTGCTGCTAGTGGTAAAGAAACTGCCTGCCAATGCGGGAGACCTGAGTTCGATTGCTGGGTCAGACAGATCTCCTGGAGCAGGAAATCACAACCTGCTCCAGTATTTTTGTCTGGAAAATTCCATGAAAAGAGGAGTCTGACAGACTACAGTCCACGGAGTCTCAAAGAGTTGGACACAACTGAGCACGCACGCACACACACACACACACACAGTGAATTCACTATATAGTGCAACTATCTCCACAAATTTCAGAACATTTTCATTATCCCCACCCCCACCCCCCAAAACCCAAATCCATTAGCAATTATCCCCACAACTGCCTTCCCCAAGCCCTGGCAATATTACATATTTTTTGAAAGCTGGTTATTAAGCATTTACAATACACACTGTTAGGAACTCATCTGTTTCTATAATAACTGTTACTTTTCTCTTTCTTCTCACTTAATGCTTTGAGTCTCCAAATACCCTGAGGCCTCCAAAACCTGAAGGTCTAGATCACAAAGGTTTACATATCTTAAAAAAGAAATTATTTTAGTTCTTGCCTAATTCAATTTATCCATCACAGGATGAGATGAAAAATAGTCATGTATAGAGAGAAGATCAGGAACTAATAAATCTTTTAAAGGGCTAGATCACTTTCTGCCAGATTAGTATATAGGATTTACTTCTGCTTGAGACAATGGGCTCTTATCTATTTTTAGATTAGATAATGCATTTCCTAGGACCCACAAGAGGCCTTGGCTTCTCTTATTACTGAGCACACATGAAGAGACAACAGATTTTGTGCAACAGGGAGAAAATGACAAAGAAAAAGGATTGGTGGTTTGCTCTTTTGATCACTAATGCAACTCCATCAAGAAAAATGAAACATAGTGCCCAAGAATTTCCTTAAACAACTAGGACATACTTTATTTTTATGGCTATCTTATTTCAATTCAATTCACAATTGTGCTATTTGCAGGTCAGGAAGCAGCAGTTAGAACTGGACATGGAACAACAGACTGGTTCCAAATAGGAAAATGAGTACGTCAAGGCTGTATATTGTCACCCTGCTTATTTAACTTATATCATGAGAAGCGCGGGCTGGAAGAAGCACAAGCTGGAATCAAGATTGCCAGGAGAAATATTGATAACCTCAGATATGTGGATGACACCACTCTTATGGCAGAAAGTGAAGAAGAACTAAAAAGCCTCTTGATGAAAGTGAAAGAGGAGAGTGAAAAGTTGACTTAAAACTCAACATTCAGAAAACGAAGATCATGGCATCTGGTCCCATCACATCATGGGAAATAGATGGGGAAACAGTGGGAAAAGTGTCAGACTTTATTTTTGGGGGCTCCAAAATCACTGCAGATGGTAATTGCAGCCATGAAATTAAAAAACGCTTACTCCTTGGAAGGAAAGTTATGACCAACCTAGATAGCATATTGAAAAGCAAAGACATTACTTTGCCAACAAAGGTTCATCTAGTCAAGTGGTCATGTATGGATGTGAGAGTTGGACTGTGAAGAAAGTTGAGCACAGACGAATTGATGCTTTTGAACTGTGGTGTTGGAGAAGACTCTTGAGAGTCCCTTGGACTGCAAGGAGATCCAACCAGTCCATCCTAAAGGAGATCAGTCCTGGGTGTTCATTGGAAGGACTCATGCTGAAGCTGAAACTCCAGTACTTTGGCCATCTCATGCAAAGAGTCGACTCATTGGAAAAGACCCTGATGCTGGGAGGGATTGGGGGCAGGAGGAGAAGGGGATGACAGAGAATCAGATGGCTGGATGGCATCACCGACTTGATGGACATGAGTCTGAGTGAACTCCGAGAGTTGGTGATGGACAGGGACGCCTGGCGTGCTGTGATTCATGGGGTCGAAAAGAGTCGGACACGACTGAGCGACTGAACTGAACTTAATATCTAGTGTCTTATATTTTCCTGAAGAAATCTTTTCCTTCTTTTTTTGGCTCATCTCACATAGACTCACATTGTAAATTTCTCATAGCAGATGTCCTTAGTAAGTCACTGAAAGGGTCTAGCAAGTGGTGGAGTTTACCCTCCGTGTCCAACAAAACCAGTTTATATAATGAGTTCCTTAATTCCTATCAGCTTCTGCTCTGTTATCTATAAAATTAAGAAGTGAATGGCTCCTGTCTTGTTACATTGATAGAATAATTAAATGAGGTTATATATGGAAAAAGCTAACACTATGCCAGGCACCAGAGAAGGCAATGGCACCCCACTCCAGTACTCTTGCCTGGAAAACCCCATGGATTGAGGAGCCTGGTGGGCTGCAGTCCATGGGGTCACTAGGAGTCAGACACGACCGAGTGACTTCACTTTCACTTTTCACTTTCATGCATTGGAGAAGGAAATGGCAACCCACTCCAGTGTTCTTGCCTGGAGAATCCCAGGGACGGGGGAGCCTGGTGGGCTGCCGTCTATGGGGTCGCACAGAGTCGGACACAACTGAAGCGACTTAGTAGTAGTAGTATGCCAGGCACAAAATCAACCCTCAGTAAATGTTAGCTTAAAAAATAGACCCACTCACTCCAGCCCTGCTCCATCTTTGCAGATGCTCTTGCTTTACTTTTACTTTGCCCTGAAAGTGGAATTCTTGGTCTACCCCCTTTCTTGATCCTAACAAGCTTATTCCCTCTTCCTTTTCATCTCAAGACAAGAAAGTTATCCTCCTTGCCAATCCTATCACTGTACATGTGATCGCCTTCCAATGTACAAGTTAAATGTCTTTGTGAACTCGCTTTGAGCTTCCATGGTGGTTCAGATGGTAAAAAATATGCCTGTAATGCAGGAGACCTGTGTTGGATCCCTGGGTTGGAAAGATTCCCTGGAAAAGAAAATGGCAAAGTATACTTGCCTGGAGAATTCCATGGACAGAGGAGCCTGGCGGGCTACAGTCCATGGGGTCGCAAAGAATCAGACATGGCTGAGAGACTTTCACTCTCACTTTGGAACTGTCAGGAGAGTGTATGCTCCTCGGTTCTGTCTCATCATAACAAAGATTCGGAGTGACAGACATTAAAGCCCTCAGTGCGTCACAGCTCTTGGGTCTTGGACAGACCGTGTTATAGCTCTTAGACAAATCAGTGTTACAGCTCTATTTTATTTAGAAAAATAGCAAGAGAATCCATCCTCGAGGCGTGAGGGCATCCGACCCAAAGACGCGAAGAGAAGAGAGTGGGGGAGCGCACCAGCACATGGGAGAGAGAGTGCACATGCTTTGGCTCCTTTTTTTAATATGATTTTTCCTCCCCTTGGGCCTGTCCTATGTAAACTGGGCAGCCAGAAGTGCTGTTTGTTCTACCTGAGGTCCTCACTCAGGTCCTCGGACCTTCCTTTGACCTTCCTCTGTTCTATTTTCATGGGCTTTTCCCTTTCTTGTCTTTTAGCCACCATCATTTTGGACTCCTGTTTCCTATTCTAACTTCCTAACAGAACCACACAATATCCTTTACATTGTATTCTATTAGCCCCACACACCAGCCCAGATTCAACACAGAAGGAGAAGTACAGGAACACTAAAAGATGATGACCCCAGTTGGCATCACAGAGGCTGCCAAAGTCATCTGACACTCTCCGCTTTACCCACCCACACAATTTCTCAGCCTCTCCTCTCACGGGCAGAGTTCATATTTGCAAACAACCCAAGTTGACACCAAGTATTCACAAGAGGAATTTATTAAAAAGACATTGTTGGGAGGGCTGGTGTCCCAAGGTGGCTAGAGTTACATTTCTAAGAACAAGGCTCAAACCAGGCCTCAGAACTGGTTCAATGAGACAACAATTCCCATTGCTGTGGCTGCTGTTACTGCTGCCTTACTGGACATCACCGGGAACTATGGGGGTCACTGTGACACCCCAAAGATAACAGTCTTGTTTTTTTTAGTTGGAACGGCAACTTCACAACCACTGCCCCTCAGAAAACTAAAACCTCTGCTGCCACCCCACCAGCAAAAATAATAGAAGATTCTACAAATAGATCTTTTCTGAAGTTTTTGAACAGGTGTTTAATATGGGCATGTCTCATCAGTGCTGCATGCTCTCTAATGTGGGCATGTCTCATCAGTGCTGCATGCTCTCTAATGTGGGCATGTCTCATCAGCGCTGCATGCTCTCTAATGTGGGCATGTCTCTTCAGTGCTGCATGCTCTCTAATGTGGGCATGCCTCATCAGTGCTGCATGCTCTCTAATGTGGGCATGTCTCATCAGCACTGCATGCTCTCTAATATGGGCATGTCTCATCAGTGCTGCATGCTCTCTAATGTGGGCATGTCTCATCAGTGCTGCATGGGTCACACTCTCGCATCCCAGATGCAAAAGAGGTTGGGAGTTTCAGTTTTCTGAGTTCTGCTATGTTTTTGGTGAAGCAAGATGCAAAAGGCCAGAAACAACCCAAACATCACAAGACTTTCAAGAAGTGTGTGTGCATGCTAAGTAATTTCAGTTGTGTCAGACTCTATGCACACCCACGGACTGTAGCCCACCAGGCTCCTCTGTCCATGGGATTCCCCAGGCAAGAATACTGGAGTGGGTTGCCATTTTCTTCTCCAAGGGAGCTTCCCAACCCAGGGATTGAACCTATGTCTCCTGTGTCTCCTGCATTGGCAGGTGGGTTCTTTACAACTAGTGGCACCTGTAGGACACCCAAAAAGGACAAATTGTCCTCAGCACTCACTCCTTTACAGTTAGGCTTGTATCTCATTGTTCCACTAAACCTTTTTCTCAGGACCACTCATCAGGCCTTCCCACCCTGGATCAGTCCTTCACAAGCTGGGGAAATGAAAGTAATTTCGGCCAGCGTCTCAGGGCTGGTACCCCAGAAATGGACCCAGAGACAATAATTCATTTCCAAATGATTTATTAAGGAAGTTTCTCCAAGAAACCTGGCTAAGTGGGGAAAGAAGAAGGAAGAGGAAGAAATGAAGGGCAGGCACTCCAAGATCCGTGGAGTAGATTCAGCACCACCCTGCAGGGAACTCTGGAGGCCAGGGAGCTTTCACAATCTATCCTCACAAGGAGGCAGAGAGGGACTTGAACATCTAACTCTTTGATCTTGACTTTGAGGTGGCTGCAGTAGCCTGAGGGTAGTCTTCTGAAAAAGAGAACGAGATCTGAACCTGTGGGGATCAAAGCACACATATCCCTTCTGGAAAAAGTGTAAGTGTGTGGTAAAAGGGACCCAAGGAATTCTGGGCAGAGGACAAACAGGGCCCAGGAAAACCAAGGAGTTAGTATTCAGTTTCAGATACACCTTCCCTTTCAGATATACCCAACCTGAGTCCACAACCTTGCCAATTGGACTGTCCTCAACCAGCCACCATGAAACTGTGCATCTCACTAATCGCCTGGATCTACCTCAACCTTCATCCAGATGTTCTGTTGACATACCCACATAGACTGAACATTTCTTATCTTCATAGCATCATTTCCTATGGCAAGAAATGCTCCCCACTTGGTTGCATCTATTGCAGAGCTTCCTGAGAACCTGCCTAAACACTGCCTGCTTCAGGAAGTCTCCCCTAGTCTTCAAGCTCTCCTTGAACTAAAGAAGACTTTCTCTTTTCAGAGCCTTATCACATATCATAGGCATTTATGTTCTTGTCTTATTCTTGCCTGGAGAATCCCCATGGACAGAGGAGCCTAGCAGGCTACAGTCCGTGGGATTGCAAAGAGTCAGATACAATTCAGTGACTAAGCATATACATACCTATGTTCTTGTCTTATCTTCACTGATAGATTTTAGACTCCAGAGGACAAAGATGGCTTCTTATAAAACTATGCTTAGAGCATAGCATTTTATTCATCGTATTCACTTACACTTATCTGTTGAAAGATAAGTGTATCTGTTTCTGAGTTCATGAACCATCCAGATTATTGCAGTTTACTTTTAAAATAGACCATTCCCTAAAGCAGAACCTCCAGTATCTTATCTTAAATATATCCCTCTATTGAAAGCAGAGGAGTAATATAATATATTTTCATGTAATTACCCTGATTTAAAAAGTAAGTACAGAAATAAAAGATTTGGCTCTGGGTCCCCAGACAAAAAATTTTTGGAAAATTTCCCTGACCCTTTTAGGCAGTTCTCATCAAGTGAATTCATCCCCAGTTCCTACCTAGACAGAGCTGATACCTTCTTAGCTGCTGGGGGCCATGTGCATTCTTGTGTTGTCACCTGCCTGAAATCCTTCAGCAGTTTCCCACTGGCCTTAGAATTCAATCCATCACTCATAGGGCCCTGTCTAAGCCCCAGTCTCATCTCAGCACACTTGCCCTTTGCTCACAAAACTTCATCTGCAACTATCTGTTCTCATTGCTTCCATATACCATGCTTTTCTTTGCTTTGTAACTATTGTCCTGGCTATTCCTTCTGCCTAAGTACATTTCCCTCTCAGGGGACAAGGCTGGTTGGCTCCTCATTGTCCTTTAGGTCTCAGATATCTTAGCATTCCATCTCAAGTGGCCCATGCCCCAGGAGGCATCACTCTATTTGTGTCCTGCAAAGCCTTTATGACAATCCAGAATTATCTTTCAAATATTATTGTCTCCCTTTCCCAACTAAAACTACAAATCATCCAAAAGAGACTGCCTTATATATAGGCTTGGATCAACAAAAATTCTTGTCAGTGTAGGCATTCCATTAATGTATGAGTGGGAAAACTGGCTTTGGAAAAGAAAGGTCTTCTTATGTTGAGACAATAAAACACAAAATTATAAAGCAAAAGATAAATTAGACTTCATAGAAATGTTAGTTTCTGTTCACACAATGTGAGTAAACCAAGTTTAAAAATGGTGGGGGTGGGGGGTGGGGGAGGGATCCTGGAATTAACACAACAGACATTGGTTTATTAATGATTTCCCACCAATTTAGGTGACTGATCATACATAAATGAGAAGGATTTCACTTTATAAAAAGTGAAAAGGAGTCCAGAGTCCAAATAAGAGTAAGATTATCATTAATAACAATGGGAAAGTTAATAGGCCCCAAACAAAGATGATTTATGGCCTTACCACTAAATCTTCAGTGAACCATGGACTTATTTCCCTGAGCCCCACTCTGCAACCCCAAAGTACCCTGGAACTACCTGTGTCCACACAGAGCTTTGTACATTCCCTAAGAAAGGCACCAATCCCATAGTCTTCCAGCTAGAGGTCCAGGCATTTTTCTGGGAGAGCCTCGGGGAAAGAATGGTGTCTTGTTTGTTGCTATACTCCAGGGTCAGCTCAAAATTTGTCACAAAGCAGGTTACAAGGTGGGGAGAAGAGGTCTGGGTGAGGAGGAGGATCAGTAACCGCAAAAATAAAACCATTGAGCAGGTAAGAGGAGATGAAACACAGGAGCAAATTGAAGATGCTGACCCTCCTTTGTAGTAATTAACAGGAATGCATAGGCAGATAAGGGAGTGTGTGCTTAAGGGGTTCCTTTTCCTCAACTGAATATGAGGCAAACAGGGAGGAATGTAAAAGATTTGAGACAGGTGAAGAAGGTATGAAGCAGTGGAATTAAATACTGGGAAGTCAAAGCCATTAGGAAAGCTTCACAAGGTTGACATTGAATGTATAATAGAAGTTTATCATCATGAAACTAAAGCAAGAATCAGTCGACAGTTATGTGTTATTTTCCAGCAATAACTAGCTCCTAAAATGAAGCTACAGAGGAGGTGGAGAGTTGGGTTTAATCAAGATTTCAGGTTTGCTAAACAAGTGAGCTACTGGGGAGAGGGTCTATGAAAGTTCATGGCAAGTGCACTTGCCATGAGAAGAGAATGGACCATGCACTCTAGCCTGGGAATATGATAAATTCCTGATAGTGAAAATCTAATAGGACCAAAGGATTAGAGTTCTTGCTGAGGTTGACGAATTGTTGGAGCGGATGTTCTCAAGTAAGGGAGGTAGAAGGTGGTGGTCAGAGAATGGGATACTGAAGTTGATTTGCAGTGATCATGCTCTTAAGGATGATGAAAAGTTCATGTTTTGGCCATGGTAGTCAATAGCTTAGTTGGGATTAAAGAAAATAATGAATGTGAAGAGGTAGAGGAACTGAATTTCTAATGTGAAAGACAGATCTTTCATGTGATTGTGGAAATCTCCAAGAATGAAGTAGGAAAGTGAATTTTAAATGAATGAGCCATTAAATACCTTTGAGATATGAAAGGCATTCAGTTCTCTCAACAGTTCCACATGGCATGACATTTTAATGTCCACATTACACAGCAAGGTACCTTGAATACTTACCTAACATCACTCAGAAAATATGTGATTGAGTTGGGATTTGAACCTAAGTCTCTCTGGCTCCAAAGCTTATAACATTCTTTTTATGCCAATGTGCATCTTCCATTTTTCATTGGTGAGACTGAGCAGAAAGGAGTTCAGATATGATCCATGGCATTCCCGGGCAGTGAATTCTAAGCCCAGAAGAGAAAATAAAAGGCAGTACTGAAATGTCTTGGGGAAGAAGATTCAGACTCTAGGATCTCTTAATCTCAATATCCTTAATTTCTAGACACTACAATCTCCATTGGAAATGTTACTTAATTGTTCAGAGTAATAAGGGAGATTCCATAAGTAAAGATGCATCAGTTCAGTTCAGTTCAGTCTCTCAGTCGTGTCTGACTCTTTGCGACCCCACGAATCGCAGCACTCCAGGCCTCCCTGTCCATCACCAACTCCCAGAGTTTACCCAAACTCGTGTCCATCAAGTCAGTGATGCCATCCAGCCATCTCATCCTCTGTCGTCCCCTTCTCCTCCTGCCCCCAATCCCTCCCAGCATCAGGGTCTTTTCCAATGAGTCAACTCTTCGCATGAGGTGGCCAAAGATGCATAACTGAGTGATATTTCAGAAAGTGTTTTGCCCAACTCATCTTCTGCTTGGAAAACAGAGACTCAGAAAAAGTTACGTGTCTTGCCTAACATCACAAAGGTAGGTGGTAACATCGGGTCTAACCAGGCCACTGCCAACCCCATGCATCACACAGACTGTAGTTTTCCCTCCTACTCAGGAGGATTTTAAGTCAGAATCTTTGAGACTTTAAACATTTTCTTAGATCATAGTTGCCCACTAGCTAAATCCATTTTGTTTGGGAGTCTTCTCTGCAGTGCATTTGGCAGTTTTGTGGCATCCATATGGGCCCTTTATGCTCAAATTTGCTAACACGGGCCTTCTCTTGGATCCAGGAACAGCCTTCTTTACAGAAAGCATGACTGTAACCTGCTCTAACCTGCTCTAACTGTAACCTGTAACTTGTGGTCAAATCTTGCCAGAGGCAAGAGTCTACTTCCTGTTGGGCCCTTTCTTATGACTGACCTCCTGAGAAACTGGAAGTCCTGGTAACCTTTTGCCAAAAAAGAAGTTTCAATCATTGAACATGAAAATGTGACATGTTAGAGGACCAGTCACTCACCAGCTAATATTTGGAGGGCTGAAAACGCACTGAACTGTTTTGGCTTCTTCAGTGAAGTCAGATTCAGCACCTGAAGGTTTTCCTGTACCTTCCAGACTTATGCTTCTGTGGTTGGGGGAAAGACCTGGGGAGGACTGGTCCAAAAGAGACACGGAGATGAATCAGAAATGACTTCCTTCTCTACAGGCACTTACTTCAGGAACAGTTGATCAAGGCACAGCAACATCAGTAAACATTGTGTTAAGCATCCTTTGGCTGGAAGACATCAGCTTCTTCAAATGAAGGCTATTAAGGCAAGTGGCTGTGTAGGGCCTCATAAATTATGAATTCACTAGACATAGATGAATACAGATAACTCTGCAATCAGCAGACAGCTGGTGATTATGAGCAACTCTTCTTTTGATTCAATTAACCACCTGAAGAAACTGGGTTTTGATTTGTTTTTTTGTTTGTTTATTTGAATGCAATAGTTTCTCTTAAAACGGGGTGGGGGGAGATTTTTAAATTCCAGAGCATAGTACCTCTCTTCCAGATTTACAGTGGAGGAGCTCTCTCTATCATGGTTAGAAATCAACAAATTCAAGGAAAATCACCCACAGTGTATTGTTGCCATTAATAATTACCACTGATCAACTCAGGAGGGAGGATGGGGCAAAATATCTTCCATTTCTGAAATCTGATCTTCCCCACAGTTGGAAACAGGCTCCTGCTCTAACTGGTTTGACAAACAGGGAACCTAAGTTTGGGCGGCTGCCCAGTGATTACCTAGCAAGGAGGTGGCAGGCCCAAGGTGGACACACGGAGTTCATTTTCCAATTTACTGAGTGTTATCTACAGCACAGACTCCTGCAGATGTTCAAGAGCAGGAAAGGAAATCCAGGAACACTTCTGTACACAGTCCTGTGGTCCTCTCTGTGCTTTTATTGCATCGACGTATCAGACAAACAGAAAGCATTCCTCCACCTCCACCTCAATCCCACCAAGGCAGGTGCTTTACTAAAACCTGAGAAATGTAGTCAGCATCCCAGAAGAAAGATATGCTTAGCAGCAGTGACCTTTTAAAGAAAGGTCAGATACATTTTTCCTAAAGGTTTTTTCAGGGTACTTGAAGCCAGGTTTTCTGATGATTTTTCTAAATATAGGACTGAGAATTTACCACCTGCATTATTAAACAGAGCCTTTCAATACTCAGGCTCCAAAGGTAAATATTAATAATGCACGTCATTTATTTGGTGCATTGTTTCACAAAGTATGGCCCAAGTACCTGTTCAGATACCACAGATGATATACAAAGTGATTTTAGGCCCTATCTGATTAATTCTTTTTCTTTGAAATATAGTCAATTTACAGTATTGTGCCAGTTTCAGATGCACAGCACAGTGATTCAGTTATACGCACTCATGTATATAGTCTTTTTCAGATTCTTTTCCCTTACAAGTTATTACAAAATTCGTACTATATTTCCCTGTGCTATACAGTAGGTCCTTGTTGGTTATCTATATTATAAATAGTAGTGTGTATATGTTAAGCCCAACTTCCTAATTTATCCCTCCCCCTACAATGAATGTTTAATTTAAAGGTTAAATATTTGTTTAAATGTATATTTGAAAGCATAGTTACTTCACCATCTCCATGCTTTAATGAATATAGTTGCTTAAGATGAAGCTAAGTTTTTTAAATGAGTTGAATAAAATTAACTAAGATACTGAAGTAAATAAGAGTACAGTCAAAACCCAAATATGGCTGAAGTTTTGCAAGCAGTAATTTGATGCTTATTATGATTTTCAGACACTTTGCTAAAGGATTATGGTTTCTGCTCCATCCCCTGTTTCCTCAAAAGCTCAAGTTAATCATATCTGTAAGTTGGTAGAACTGAACCCTTTGGGTTTGGCTTTGTTTTCTGAACACATTACCCTTTGAACTAAATCCTCTTGGATTTTAGATTTTGCCAAATTGTTGGCAGTTGTCTGAAATTCTCCTGCATTAAACAGTGAGCTTTGAAATATGTCTAGTGGTGAGACAGCAGCTCATACTCATCCATGGGCGTTGTTTATATGCTTCTCTTCCCAACTCTGCATCCAGGGGCAGCACTTTGGTAACTTGAAATTGGCCGCAGTGAGAGTATTTATACCACAGATATTGGCAAATACTAAAATTAGGGTTTGGTTGCTTTTTCCCCCTAGATAATTGGTTGTTAAACTTACCAAAATAAAATTTTATTTAACTCTATTTTAAAGTCTCCCTGCAACAAATCACTGGGCTCTTGCACAACCAGAAACATCCACTCAAACATCTGCTAAGAATATAATAGTGGCAGAGTAGGGATTATATTATCTGATTAATGCATTTTATTTTATTAATGCATCTGGCATTTGAGGGGAAGTGCGTGAAGGATGTTTTAATGGAACATAAGGGGCAAGGGGAGAGACAATGGATGTAACAGTTTGTAGCAGCAACATACATCTACTTTGTATGTACCCACATTATTTGCTTTAAAATGTCATGTGTGTGTGTGCTCAGTTGTGTCCAACTCTTTGTGACCCCATGGACTATAGCCCAGTAGGCTCCTCTGTCCATGGGATTATCCAGCAAGAATACTGGAGTGCGTTGCCATTTCCTCCTCCAAAGGATCTTCCCAATCCCGGGATCAAACCCATGTTTCCTATGTCTCCTACATTGGAGGACAGATTCTTTACCACCAAGCCACGTGGGAAGCCTGTGCTTGTTTTAAAATATAGTCTGGCAAAAGGAGAAGAGGGCAGCAGAGGATGCGATGGTTAGACAGCATCACCAACTCAATGGACATGAATTTTATCAAACTCCTGGAGATAGTGGAGAACAGAGGAGCCTGGCATGCCTCAGTCTCTGAATTGCAAGGAGTTGGACACGACTTAGTGACTGAACAACAAGAACCCAGCCTGGTCACTCTGGAATAAATAGACTACAGTAACAGAAGAGTGCGGCAAAAAATGGGACCTTCATAAGGGACATGCTTTCTAGGTATTTTCTTTTGAAAAGTTCTTCTTCCAATCAAAATGTCATCTTTTGTTACTTGACCAAAAGTGGACCATTAACTTTTTACAGAGCTATCTGGATTGTATGTTTTCTAAATAACACTGGGAAATCAAACTGCTCTCTACTCTTTCAGGCTACAACCACTCCTAAATTATTGTATCTAAGTGAAATCTGATTCATGACAAACATCAAGCTAATATCAAAAGAGGAAAGATGCGTAGACATCACAAGAAGGCAATAAGCATGGTGGGGAGGAGGAGGAGGGGAGTAATGTCACTAGTGATGACAACCATCCCAGTAGTTAATTCACCTGTATGTGTACAGGAGCTTCAAGTTTTTCTCAGCATAAACTGACCTCCTATTTCCACCCCGTCTCCTGTGATGTTCCAGTAGCCTGTCAGAGATTGTCTCAGGGGTCTTGAAAGCTCCAGCGTTCAAGAGCCCAGTGGTCAGCATGATCAGTTATCTCCTGTAGAGATCAGAACTTCAGAACATGTGTAGGCATTCTGCTTCCCTCTTAGATTGTACTCACTCCTTCCACCTGACAGGCTCACCAGCCTGAAGCTCATTACAGGAAGGCTAGCTAATTCCTGGGTGCACATTTCATCACTAATTTCAAGCACATCCCGACTAATAGATTACACCATAATTACAGGGAGGGCGATCAGATAGTATTGACTGAAAGCCAAGCAAAGTCACAATTCTTCCTGGGCTGTAGCATGGAGGGAGGTTAGCAACTGCAGGCCCTTCACACTGCCCAGCTCCAGGGGATGCATTTTACATTGTCTTCTATGTGTTGGTGACTCCAAGAATTGTGGCACACAGATTATCCAACACTCACAGGTGAAGAGAGCAAGGTCCTTAGAGAAGCTGGTTTCTCCAGGTTGTTAAGCTACTAACAGCAGAACTGGGATCACACCCCAGGTCCCTGCATCATAATCTTTCTACTACACAGATGGCCTCCAATATTTACTAATATCCACAGAAAAAAATTATGCCCACTTACCATACTGAACATTTACTATGGGCAGGGCTCTGCATATTTGGCAATTTACATACATTTTCATAAACATGATGGATGCAATAAGCTATGGGCCTGAGGGGCCTAGGGCTCTACTCTTGGGCAAATCATAAGAAAGAACTTGGCAGTTTTAGAAGGTCTAAGTGTGAACACAGTTGGAGTCAATGTCTCTCTTTGCTTCAGAGCACAATACATGCTTCTCTTATCCACTCCACCCCTGAGGAGGTAAGGTGATTTCACTGGCTGGTGAGCCTGGTCACGTGGAGTTCGTCCAAACTCTCCTCTGCCTCCCATGCTTTAAATCTTCCCAGGTCAGGACTCTCATGTAGACAGAACCCAGAATATACAGGAGCATGGAGATATTGGAGATATGGTTGATTTGGGGCTGCTGACTACCAAGAGGCCTTGCTACCATTTCATTATTTGTTGAACTGATTGTGTAAGTCCATACCTCACCAAACAACTGAATTGGTGTCCTTTCCTTTCAGCCTCAATATCACCTTCTCATCCTGTCCCAACTCCAACAATGAGACACTGAAAAAGAAAATTATTTCAACATTTGAAGACAAGTTTCCAATTGTTCAAGCCTCTATCCAGGCATCTATCTTCATCCACAGAGATTTTTCAGCTAGGATTGCATTCAGCTACATGGGTAATCAAACTTCTGTCTACTCTTTCAGGTTACAACCACTCCTAAACTATTGTATCTAAGTGAAATCTGATTCATGATAAACATTAAGCCAATGTCAAAAGAGGAAACATGCATAGACATTACAAGAAGGCAATAAGCATGGTGGTGAGGAAGGGGAGGGGGCTGATATCACTGGTGATGACAACCATGTGCCTTAAACAAGTAAGGGGTTAATTTCCTCACTGACCAAGAAGCCCAAAGCTGCTATAGTAGATTGCAGAGATCATCAAAGACCTAGGACCCCCCTAACTTTTTTCTCAACCATCCTTTTCTTGAAGCATTGATCCTCTGGTGGCAAGATGGCATCACAGTTGGGTTCAGGCAGGAGAAAGGGGCCATGGACAAGTAGAGCATGGCTGTGGAGTCTTTCTTTTCACCAGGAAAATAATAGCTTTCCAAGAAATCTTACCTATGGACTTGCTGGTCTATGTCACATAGCTATTCCTATCTCTAGGAAGCCTGAGAAATCAAGTGATTTGGGGCAGGGGCTCATGCCATCCAGAACAAAAGATGGGTTGAGTTAGCAAGAAAGAAGAACAAATGGCTAATGGGTGGTGTCGATCCCCAGACTGAAATCACTCCCTAGAACCCTGGGCCACTAGTCCTGAACATGTCTGGATCCTTCTATAGAGGTCAGGGTTCCTTCTTCAGCTGGAGTCCTAGTTGTACTTAGCAACTAGTTGGATTTAACTCTTATCTGATTTAGGACTCCCTCAGACAAATAAACCCACCATGTCTTACCTCTCTATTAACCTTGATCAAAACCCAGAATATAAGTCCCTTGTTAAGCCTAGAGCCTTCTACACTGTATTGTTCTGTGCTCCACCGGTGCAAACTTTCTTTTCCTCCCTCCCAAAACTTTGGGTGGCTCTTTATATCCACAATGCTTTCATGATTATAGACTCCACTTCCATGCCCTCCTCTGAGGTTGAGGGTCTCCTATGACCTTATCAAGCAAGATTCTCTTCATTCTATACCTTGGGAAGCCCAGAGACCTTCCAGACAAGTTCTTTCCCAGCATCCAAACGAGATACAAAGATTCTCATATTTTGGGTATATTTTGAGAAGACTGTTCCTTCTCCAGACTTCTTTGACCAGATCTTTCAATCTTGTTCTTTCCAATCCCCTGATTTTGTGGCCAGAACCACCATCCAGCAGAGTAAATCCTTATTACTTCACATATATCACCATCTAGGAAAGTGGACAAAGAAATACACTGTTAAAAATCCTGCCCACAGGAAGGGTTTCCCTTACTCAGCTCAGTTTAGTTCAATCACTCAGTCATGTCCGACTCTTTGTGACCCCATGAACTGCAGCACGACAGGCCTCCCTGTCCGTCACCAACTCCTGGAGTTTACCCAAACTCATGTCCATTGAGTCGGTGATGACATCCAAGCATCTCATCCTCTGTCATCCCCTTCTCCTCCTGCCCTCAATCTTTCCCAGCATCAGGGTCTTTTCAAATGAGTCAGCTCTTCCCATCAGATAGCCAAAGTATTGGAGTTTCAGCTTCAACATCAGTCCTTCCAATGAAAACTCAGGACTGATCTCCTTTAGGATGCACTGGTAGGATTTCCTTGCAGTCCAAGGGACTCTCAAGAGTCTTCTCCAACACCATAGTTCAAAAGCGTCAATTCTTTGGCATTCAGCTTTCTTTATAATCCAACTCTCACATCCATACATGACTACTGGAAAAACCATAGCCTTGACTAGATGGACCTTTGTTGACAAAGTAATGTTTCTGCTTTTTAATATGCTGCCTAGTTTGGTCATAACTTTCCTTCCAAAGAGGAAGCATCTTTTAATTTCATGGCTGCAATCACCATTCGCAGTGATTTTGGAGCCCAAAATAATAAAGTCTCTCACTGTTTCCACTGGTTCCCCATGTATTTGCCATGAAGTGATGGGACCAGATGCCACGATCTTAGTTTTCTGAATGTTGAGTTTTAAGCCAACTTTTTCACTCTTCTCTTTCACTTTCATCAAGAGGCTTTTTAGTTCTTCTTCACTACTCTCATATTGAAATGATTTCATTACCCATGCTGGTAGAGGCTGGCAAGTCTGGAAGGAATATCTATGAACAAGATCAAGTTGGGTTTTTTTAAAAGGTCGGTTATAGGGAACTCTCCATGTGGTCACAAGTGTTGGCTGAAGGAAGGACAGATGTGTGGAGGGAGTAGGCAGGCTGGAAGCCTGAACCACGTGGTCATGAGATCTATTTGTGTCTTCAAAGGCAGCCCAGGCCTACTCCTATAACTGCTTCTTATGCTTGATAACAGGCCTGACTTCATGGGTGGGGGAAGGGGTTGTCAAAGAGTATTCAATTCATGATCATGCATTTGGATCATGTAGCCAGCATATACCCTGAGAAAGCCATAACTGAAAAAGGCACACGTACCCGCAGTGTTTGCTGAGCATTATTTAGAATAGCTAAGGCATAGAAGCAACCTGGATATCCATGGACAGATGAATGGATGAAGAAGTTGTGGCACATATATATAATGGAATATTGCTGCTGCTACTGCTGCTAAGTCATGGCAGTCATGTCCTACTCTGTGCGACCCCATACACAGCAGCCCAACAGGCTTCCCCGTCCCTGGGATTCTCCAGGCAAGAACACTGGAGTGGATTGCTATTTCCTTCTCCATAGTGGAATATTACTCAGCCATAAAAAGCAATGTAGCTGAGTCAGTTCTAGTGAGATGGATGAACCTGGGGCCTATTATACTGAGTTAAGTAAGTCAGAAAGAGAAAAGTATCATATATTGACACACACATATGGAATCTAGAAAAATGACACTAATGAACCTATTTTCAGAGCAGGAATAGAGATGCAGACTTAGAGAACAGACTTTGGACACAGCAGGAAAGGAGAAGGTGGGATGAACTGAGAGAGTAGCATTGAAACACATGGATTACCATGAGTAAAATAGATAGCTAATAGGAAATTGCTGCATAACACTGGGAACTCAACATGGTACTCTGTGACAACCTAGAGGGATGGGATGACAACCTAGGTTGATTCTATGCCCTAGGTATTACAAATAGTTCTCAGTGAACATTGGAGGTATGCGTGTCTTTTTCAATTATGGCTTTCTCAGGGTTGGACACGACTGAGCAGCTTCACTTTCACTTTTCACTTTCATGCACTGGAGAAGGAAATGGAAACCCACTCCAGTATTCTTGCCTGGAGAATCCCAGGGACAGAGGAGCCTGGCGGGCTGCTGTCTATGGGGTCTCACAGAGTTGAACATGACTGAAGCGACTTAGCAGTAGCAGCAGGGTATATGATGGCTACGTGATCTAAATGCATGATCATGAACTGGATCCTCTCTGACCACTTCATCCCCCACCCATGAAGTCAGGCCTCAGTTATAAAGTGTAAGAGGTGGGAGGGAAGTTCAAGAGGGAGAGGACATATATGTACTTATGGTTGATTCACATTGTTGTATGGCAGATACCTGGAGAAGGGAATGGTAACCCATGTCTGTATTCTTGCCTGGAGAATCCCATGGACAGAGGAGCCTGGTGGGCTACAGTCTATGGGTCACAAGAGTCAGACATGACTGAGCAACTAAGCATACACAGCACACACCTGGTCTTCCCTGATAGCTCATTTGGTAAAGATCTGCCTGCTATGCAGGAGACCCCAGTTCAATTCCTGGGTCAGGAAGATCCCTTGGAGAAGGGAAAGGCTACCCACTCCAGAATTCTGGCCTGGAGAATTCTGTGGGCTTTATAGTCCATGGGGTTGCAAAGAGTCAGACACAACTGAGCGGCTTTCACTTTCACTTTCATGGCAGATGCCAACAAAATATTGTAAAGCAATTGCCCTCTAGTTAAAAATAAATTAAAAAGAATAAAGGGAATCCAGATTGGAAAAGAAGAAGTAAAACTCTCACTGTTTGCAGATGACATGATCCTCTATATAGAAAATCCTAAAGACACCCCCAGAAAATTACTAGAGCTAATCAATGAATATAGTAAAGTTACAGGATATAAAATTAATACACAAAAATCCCTGTATTCCTATACACTAACAATGAGAAAACAGAAAGAGAAATTAAGGAAACAATCCCATTCACTACTGCAATGAAAAGAATAAAATACTTCGGAATAAATCTAGCTAAATAAACAAAAGTTCTATATATAGAAAACTATAAAACACTGATGAAAGAAATCAAAGATGACACAAATAGATGGAGAAATATACCTTGTTCGTGGATTGGAAGAATCAGTATAGTGAAAATGAGTATACTATCCAAAGCAATCTATAGATTCAGTGCAATCCCTATCAAGCTACCAATAGTATTTTTCACAGAACTAAAACAAATAATTTCATAATTTGTATGGAAATACAAAAAACCTTGAACAGCCAAAGCAATATTGAGAAAGAAGAATGGAACTGGAGGAATCAACCTGCCTGACCTCAAACTATGCTACAATTTACAGTCATCAAGACAGTATAGTACTGGCACAAAGACAGAAATATAGATCAATGGAACAAAATAGAAAGCCCAGAGATAAATCCATGCACCTATGGACACCTTATCTTTGACAAAGGAGGCAAAAATATACAATGGAGAAAAGACAATCTCTTTAACAAGTGGTGCTGGGAAAACTCATCAATCACTTGTAAAAGAATGAAACTAGAATACTTTCTAACACCATACACAAAAATAAACCCAAAATGGATTAAAGATCTAAATGTAAGACCAGAAACTAAAAACTCCTAGAGGAAAACATAGACAAAACCCTTTCTAACATAAATCACAGCAAGATCCTCTATGACCCACCTCCCAGAGTAATGGAAACAAAAGCAAAAATAAACAATGGGAACTAATTAAACTTAAAAGCTTTTGGACAACGAAGGAAACTATAAGCAAGGTGAAAAGACAGCCTTCAGAATGGGAGAAAATAATAGCAAACGAAGCAACTGACAAAGAATTAATCTCAAAAATATACAAGCAGCTCATGAAACTCAATACCAGAAAAATAAACGACCCAGTAAAAAATGGGCCAAAGGACTAAACAGACATTTCTCCAACGAAGACAAACAGATGGCTAGCAAACGTATGAAAAGATGCTCAACATCACTCATTATCAGAGAAATGCAAATCAAAATCATAATGAGGTACCATCTCATGCCGGTCAGAATGGCTACCATTAATAAGTCTACAAACAATAAATGCTGGAGAGGGTGTAGAGGAAAGGGAACCCTCTTACACTGTTGGTGGGAATGCAAACTAGTACAGCCACTATGGAGAACAGTGTGGAGATTCCTTAAAAAAATTGGAAACAGAACTACCATACCACCCAGCAATTCCACTTCTAGGCATACACATCGAGGAAATCAGAATTGAAAGAGACACGTGTATCCCAATGTTCATCACAGCACTGTAGCTAGGACCTGGAAGCAACCTAGATGTCCATCAGCAGACGAATGGATAAGAAAGTTGTGGTACATATACACAATAGAATATTACTCAGCTATTAAAAAGAATGCATTTGAATCAGTTCTAATGAGGTAGATGAAACTGGAGCCTATTATACAGAATGAAGTAAGTCAGAAAGAAAACACCAATACAATATATTAACACATATATATGGAATTTAGAAAGATGGTAAGGACAATCCTACACAAGAGACAGAAAAAGAGACACAGATATAAAGAACAGACTTTTGGACTCTGTGGGAGAAGGCGAGGGTGGGATGATTTGAGAGAACAGCATTGAAACATGTATATAACCATATGTGAAGTAGATGACCAGTCCAAGTTCAAGGCGTGAAATGGCATTCAAAGCTGGTGCACTGGGACAACCCAGAGGGATGGGATGGGGAGGGAGGTGGGAGTGGGGGTCAGGATAGGGGATACATGTACACTCATGGCTGATTCATGTCAATGTATGGCCAAAACCACCACAATATTATAAAGTAATTAGCCCCCAATTAAAATAAATTAATTTTTAAAATAATTAATTAATTAAAAAGCCCAGTAGCAAATCAAGAGTTGTTTCTCAAAAGAGCACAGTTACTTGCCTACAGGAGCATATCATTGCTCTGTATTCCCTGGGGTCTCTGTAGTGATTCTCCCATCAGGACTTGATGTGAGTTTCATGTACGTTCTGATATGCCACAGATAGTCTAGAAATCATTGAATGTTCTGAGGCAAGTCCATTAGAGAGTCATATCTTATTCTGGGCTCCATACAAGGCTGACAGCTTTGGAGTCCTTGATAAATTGGTGCAAAGAGAACACCCAATATCCAAAGAGGCTCATTATGGACCATGCCTCTTTCTTGGTGGTAGGAGACATAATATTAAGCAGAAGTTGTTTCCTACTGAAAAGATAATAACTGAATATTTCCCAGCCCATTGGAGCTCCAGAAATTTTACACAAGTTATTTTACAATGTCTTTGGTTCACCTGCCTTACTAGAGTAACTAAAGAACCTGCTACTTCCTATTCTCCATGTTCTATCAGCCTAATGTCATTAGTGCAAGCATTAGTGGTATTTACTTTAAAATGATAATCTGGTTTCAATCTTCATGGATTAGATTTGGGCACAGAGTCAGAGTTGATACATCCCTGCAGGAGGGTGGCAAATGTATATTGCTGACTGTCAGGTAAAAGCAATATATTTCTGGTGTTCTCCACTTATTGAAACAAAGTAAAAACTATATACCAGCTAAATACCTGCCCATCAAATGTAAGATGCTTATAAATTTGCTCCAGTAATAAAATTTAGTGTGGATGAGCATCCACAATGGGAATTACTACCCAATAAAATTTATAATTTACCTTTATTGTATAGGATCATTCCATTTTTTGAATTTGCCAAACTGGGAAACATGTCAGAATGCAATAAAGACCATTAGACATTCATATTCAAATGTTTGATTGTAATATAATCTCTGAATTTTTCCTAGAAATAGAATTTTGCTTTCCATGTACTATTTAGTCTGTTTAGCCAATTATTCTGATCAGAAAATTACAATGGCATTCTATACTACTGAGAATTCATTTGATCTTGGCATATAATAGCTTTTACAATAAAATAGCCACAATTATTCAGGAGGGATGCCAGAAGGAACCTGTTAGATGTACAATATAATACAGCACATCCTTTCATTGGTGGTACTCAGTTTTGCCTTTATTCGAGAGGCTCTAGATTTTTTTGACTGACTCATACTATGGAGGTGGGTAAGAAATCTTATTTTCTAATGTAATAGCTTGAGCCAAATATCTCTTTCCCTTCATTCATGGGCTGCCTGTTGATTTCATTTCTAAGGACTTCATAATTTAAAAACCACAGCCAGAAATGTATACATGCCTTAAACTAAGAGTCTCTTAAAATCTTCACACTGTGCTTGCCCTGCTGCAAAATGAAATGACCACATCCACTTGGTTTCTGCTGTCATTTGAACTCAGGCATTCTGAGCTTCCTTCAACCACACCAAAATCAAGAAGCTTGACTCAACAGCAGGATTTTTCATCAGCATTTTTGATCTCTCAAGAACAGGTTGTAAAGCTCCTTCTAAATATTGTGATATTTTTCTCATCAACATAAATCTTCATAGCAAGAGTAGAGGGAGAGTCTTCTCAGTTCTATCTGGAGACAGAAAAGGGGGGCAGGCAAGGTGTATATGATGGATCCAGTTCAGCGTCTGTTACACAAATTCTTGAAACTACTGTCCCTGCATTATAAGACCTTTATTGGCCTTTCTGTGTTATTGAGTAAAGGCCAGCATTTAATCCAAGATTATATAAGTTAACCAAGAAAACAAGTAGAACCACAGCCGGTCAGCTGACCCTAGCCCACTTCACACTGAATCTCTAGTAAATACACCCATTAAATACTTTGAGTCCCATTTCTGATGAAGCATTCTCAAAATCCATTTCAAAAAAAAAAATCCATCTAGACTTTTAATGATATAGATTTACAAATCCTTTCAGGTTCTCCTAAACACAACATCTAAATTTTGCACTTCATCTTCCTAATCATATTATGTTTAAATCCTGGTGACCTCTGGAGCATCAATAAGAGATGGGGCATGTGGAAAATTACTGTCTTTCTTCTATACAGAAGATTCCTCTGTCAAAGGAAATGCTGCCTTTAAAAAGATTGGAGAATCTGAAAAGCACACTGAATCTCACTGTATCTCCTATTTCAATTACTGAGGTCCCCGGTCAAAGTCCTAATGTTTAGTAAAAGATCTGGTAAGATTGTAAATTAAACTGGTACTTAAATTAGCAACCTGCAGAGTCAATCTGTGAATTTCATTTTTAGCTGTTTTAGCCCCATGTCTACAAGCCAAAAGCAAGCTGCAAATATTCAGTGTTTTTCAAGCACTTTTGGCCATAACCTACATTATTCATGTAAAATAAATTCTCTATCACAAATAAGTTCACACATACATACAACTGAATGAAAAATTATATTAAATATTTCTTATTCAAGCTGGATGTAATGTACTTTGATATTTTCTCTTCTGTTATATGCTATTTTTAAATCCTTGGTCATGACTACATAATAACAGATTTCAACCACAATCTTATGAAGATTCTGAGTTTTATCCCAAGTCTTGAGGTAATAATTTCAAAGTTTGATACAGCTATTAAAATATCCAATGATGTTAGAAGAAACCATCCTATTCCTATGCTCCCAGAATTTCTCATTCTTTTAAAATTGGTTTAATAATGAATTCTAATAATCTCCATTTCCTTGAGGATCTATATTATGCAATCCATCCATTACTCTCTTTCTTGTCAATTTTTGTATATTTCAGAGTTCTTTGGATGCAAATAACAACAATTCATTCTGACTAACCCAAGTAGGAAAAAAAGGCTACTCAGGAATAAACTCAATAACGAAATCAAAAGAACCTCTTAACAACCAAACTTTGGAAAAAGTTTCAGGACCCTCAACTTTAGGAATGTATAGACTATCTCCTGAAGGTTCTCTTCCAGCCACATTTGCTAATGATTCAAATTTGTGGAAAAGAGTCTGATTGACCCCACTTGGTGTGGTGTGCCAGCCCTGTGGTGGGCACGGCAACAGCATCTTCTGATGGCAGCCCTACCAGAATCACATAGATAAGGAAGAGAAATAGGTTCCCAAGAAAGAGATGTTCCCAGACACAAATCACAGATGCTCACTAGGGTAAGCTGTATAATCAGGATAGCCGTCATTTTAGAGCTGAGTTCAAGGAAAGTCTAACTCATCAAACCTCAGAATCCCTTTCCAGGAATTCAGACAGATGTTCCCCATTCTCAGAGCAGGGACTACTCAATGACAGGGCTCTGTGATTCAGTCACTGATGGAGAATTCCAGATGTTCCATGTTCCAGCAGGCACTGCTGCCCTGGTCAGGGTAATAGGAGTTGGGGTGGGTGGCATTCTCAATGCTAAGTTCCCCTCATTATTTTTGATATGAGGCTGAAGCATTAAGAAAAATTCCCACCTTAATCAGAAATGTCTAAAAACAGTAGTTATCAAGACAGAATGCCCACCAGTGTAAACTGGAGTGCTCTTTCAAAATAAACGCGATCATGATAAAACCTCAGAGAGTGTGATGGAACCCAGATACAGTGCTGTGGACAGAGAGGTAGTCCTCAAGCATGTGTGTGTGTATTTAGGTGCAAAGAGTGAGACGTGACTCTTTGCAACTCTATGGACTGTAATCCACCAGGCTCCTCTGTCCGTGGGATTCTCCAGGCAAGAATACTGGAGTGGGTTGCCATTTCCTCCAGGGTCCTCAAGCATAGCCAGGGTTAAAACTCACTGACTTGGAAATCAGAGCAGCCCAAAGCCTGAGGTGAGAAGCACTGTTTGACCCAGTTCTGAAAATCACAGAAAAGGGAAACTAGGGGAAGGAGGTGACATACAGAGAAGTCTTCTATGTGTAAAATATATTCACCTAATAATTTCTCTTCTCCTCTCATCTTATCTTCAGATCACCATAATTACCTGAAATTCTGACATTTAACACTTCATCCTCGAGATAACCTTGAATATTAAGCCCTCCTAGCCACTAACATGTTAGGGAAAAAGATTCTAGGAGAAGAGTTAGGAATCAGAGATGTCAGGAAACTTTTGATACATAGTAAGGAGAGGCATGAATGATAGATGGTAATGAAGTGGGGATGGTGTGACAGAGACCACTGGTTGTCTTTGTAATATCCATTTTTCCTTCTTCCTCACTAATAGAACTGTAGTACAGGCTAGTTCAAAGACTACATTTCCCAGACTTCCTTATTGCTAGAAATGACCAATGAGATGTAAACAGAGGTAATATGATGCTCCTATATGCCTTCATAAAGGGGACTGACTCAGCTGGGAGGTATACCTTTCCATTCTTCTACTTCTGAATTTCACACTGAACTCATATTTAATGGCTGAAGTTCCAGATGCCATCTTGAACTATGAGGACATCTGCGTATGGAAGATGCTTGTGGAAATGGTGGAGCAGAAGAATTGTTGGAGCCTGGGTCCCTGATGACATGAACTTCAACTACTTGATCTCAGCCTTACACTGCCTACTTCCAGAACTTTCTTATATGAGGGAGAAACAAACCTCTAGTTTGTTAGGTTGCATACTGGGGTCTTTGGTTATATGCAGCCGCACTTAATCCTGAGGGAGAATCTGGAGTACAGCCCTATGCCCTAAGATACCATTTTCAGGAGACGTTATCAAAAGGAGAACTCTGAAATGTCTTAGTGTATTTTTTTTAATGGAAACAGTGACAGACTTTATTTTCTTGGGCTCCAAAATCACTGTGGACAGTGATTGTGACCGTGAAATTAAAATACACTTGCTCTTTGGAAGAAAAGTCATGACAAACCTAGACAGCATATTAAAAAGCAGAGATCACTTTGCCAACAAAGGTCCGTATAGTTAAAGCTATGGTTTTCCCAGTAGCCATGTATGAATGTAAGAGTTGGACCATAAAGAGGGCTGAGTGCCAAAGAATTGATGCTTTTGAATTGTGCTGGAGGAGACTCTTGAGAGTCCCTTGGATAGCAAGAAGATCAAACCAGTCAATGATATAAGAAATCAATCCTGAGTATACTTTGGAAGGACTGATGCTGAAGCTGAAGCTCCAATACTTTGGCCATCTGATGCATAGAATAGACTCATTGGAAAAGACTTCACCCTAGCAGGCCTCCCACCCTTACTGGTACTTCTCTCCCATCTCACTACTCATTACCTGTCCATCGTCACCCTGTCCCCCAAGTCCAACTCTCCTTGTGGTTGTCCCAGGTGTTGCTGTGGTCTTCTGGGCAGTTTTCTCTGACAAATACTAGTAATGCTATTTGTGTGAGCACCTGTCCAGCCCAGCACCCTCACTAGGAGAGGTGCCTCCTACTTGCCCGCAAAAAAACCAGACAGTACTCAGCAAGGACAAGTTAGCATGGTAATGGATGAAGAGCCACAGATTAGAGCTGACTTAATCCCCACTCCAGCACTCTTGCCTGGAAAATCCCATGGATGGAGGAGCCTGGTGGGCCACAGTCCATGGGGTCGCACAGAGTCGGACACGACTGAAGCGACTTAGCAGCAGTAGCAGCAATCTCTTAAAGGGGTTTCCCTGGTAGTCTAGTTGGTAAAGAATCCTCCTGAAATGCAGAAGACCCTTATTCGATTCCTGGTTGGGAAGATCTCCTGGAGAAGCGATAAGCTACCCACTCCAGTATTCTTGGGCTTCCCTGGTGGCTCAGATGGTAAAGAATCTGCCTGCAATGCGGGAGACCTGGATTCAATCCCTAGGTTGGGAAGATCCCCTGGAGGAGGACGTGGCAACCTACTCCAGTATTCTTGCCTGGAGAATCCCCATGGACAGAGGAACCTGGAGGGCTACAGTCCATGAGGTTGTGAAAGAGTCAGACATGACTAAGTGACTAAGAACAGCATAGCATTCTCTTAAAAAGCTTAGAGCTGAAATTAAATGCTGTAAATGAAGATCTTGGAGTAAAATTGTAGTATTTTGGAGGTTGTGTTTAGTTGTTTTACATGTATTTAAATATCTTTCCCAAGGTTACATTCTATAAGAGTCAGTTAGGAAAAAGTCTGAGATAGATGGAAGTTGGGATTATAAAGTTAAGTTATTCATGATTTGAGGTATTCATAACATGATTAAGTTATTCATGAGTTGCTAATAAGGGTAAGCCCCAGGGTCTTTGCAGTGACTAGTAGTGAGCACCCAACCTCTGACACAGCAGCCAGCAGGGTCCAGGGAGAGACCTCTCTGGGCTACAACAGAAAAGTAGATGCCCCTGCAAACCTACATGGCAGTTGGACTAGCCATGTGGTCCCTTGGCTAGCTGGGGTTCTGTACTTCCCATCCTTCCTGCTGTCCTCTTCTCTGACCACCTAGGAGGGCCTCCTTCTGGTGTGTCTGACAATCCTGGTTCCATGGCCAGGCCTTATTTGCATCCTCCAGGGCCCATCTGATGTATTCATAAATAGGACTTTCTGCATACCCAAACCCTGTACTATTCCATAGCCTCTGCTACAGCAAGTTGGCGTCCTGGAAAAACATGCTCCCATCCACACAGACACACATGCACACCTCCTAACTTGGTTCTCAAAGCCTGTCTGAATCTCTTGTTATATTTCTGCATCCCCACCTCTACCTGTGTTCACACACACACACCTTCCCACTCTTGAAGGCTAACACATCTTGAGAACGTTGACCAGTACTGACTTGAGCACTATCTAATTTAGGGACCTTGTATGAATTACTTAGCCTCTCCCACTTCAGTTTCTTCATCAGAAATTGATGAGGTTGAACGGTGAACTTAAAGATCCCTTCCAATTCTGAAAAGCATTTTGTACAGAGATTTCCTGGTTAATACTATAGATAACAATGGCGATAGCTAACACAGAATACCCACTATGTGCCAAGCATAAGGTGCTTAACATGCATTATGTCATTCGACCCCTCCTAACTAATGTATTAACGGTGAATATATTTACCCTCCCTTTTTTGTACTGAAGAAAGACAATAGCATTAGAACAATATGTCTAAGGTAATAAAGAGTACAGCCAGGACAGGATGTTGAGACTGACCCCAGAGCTCATGGTCATGGCCATTGTGCTATTCTAAGATAGTGTCATGAGACTGATGGTTGTACATCAGTACCAGAGTCTTAGATTCAAATTCTGATGCCACCATTTACAAGTTCAATATAGAAAACAGTGTTGGCATCTAGTAAACGGCCAATTATTACCAGGTACTATTCTTGCTGCTTTCAAAGTTCTTTATTATTATTCTCTCCTATGAGAAACAGATTCCTTTTGGCTGTGATATACTATATCACCTCTTAAAAATAATTAAATAAATTGAAAAGATAAATAGCAAACTAAAAGAAAAGGAAACTCCAAAAGAAAAGTGGCACTAAATAAGTCCTTAGGATAAAAATTCTTTTTTCAGACCTTGGCAGAATTCAACTTCCACAAACTATGATTGTTTCAGAAGAACTTCTGTTTTTTTGTTTGTTTGTTTGTTCTTGCCATATACAGAATTCAAAGAACTAATTTACAAGAATTTGAGTTCTGCTTAAAAACTCCACACTGGTAATAGCATGCTTTGCAGATATTATGCTGTTGGGCAAGGAAGCACCACTGTTTCTAGGCAACAGACCAGAAGCAACAAAGAAGAACTAAGCAAACAACTCCAGCTCAAGGGCTGTGAACTCCATTTCCTACTTTACTTCTTTGACCTTGAGGATGTTACCTGCTCCATGTGCCTCTTGCTCCCCGTTGTGCTAAATGGGAGTAACAAGTTCAAGTGTTACAAGCTCAAGTGGCTTGTTTTGAGAAAGCCACTTCTAGAAGCAACCTGCCAATAAAATATATAATTAAAATATGTGATAGAACATTATTTATCCATTAACATAATTGTCTAGCCATTAATATACATGTGTGGTCTTGGTTTTCACATATTAATTATTAAGAATTCTTCAATCAGAGTCTTCCTGAATATAAATTAGGGTCAAATTTGTGTTCTACGTCAAGATTGAAAAATACATACACCTCAAGGGATCCCAGGTCTGAGAGCTACAATTTATATGAAGATGCAAATACCTTTGATGTAATTGTTCCACTGCCCATAGTTATTTCAGGCTAAATTAGCCTTAATTTAGATAAACCTCAAAAGCTCTCTGCATCTCAGTAGGGAAGATGGCTCATGATGCCTCGAAGTTCATGCATCACTTCTGCATAACTAATTATTGTCATCATCCTTATTATTAACCATAAAATGATGAACCCCTAACTAATTATTTAATAGAGTAGTGGAGTGTGAGTAAACATTGAGCGGCCCTCTTGTTTCTCAAGTTATTATTTAATTCAGCAATGAATGTGAAGTCAACCTCATTGTACATCTGTTTTCATTTTGATGGAGATGAAAGAAAAAATGTGCAATATTCAAAATTAAAGATAAGACTAGCAGACTTACTACCCTTTTCTTCTGAGGAATAGCCTATTGCCAGGCCTACACAGGGTTTGACCTGGTTATTTCCGTATTTGAGACATTGGAGACAAATGACCAAAAAGAAAAAACCAATTAGTAAAGATTACTGACTAGCTTATCTATTTTCTTTCTTAATGATAGTAACTCAGAATTTCCCTCTCACTTCATATTTTCTTTAATTTCTCCCTTTGAGCAGTTGTCCCCTCATTAGGAGGTTAGTGGCATATATGCTGGAAGCATCAAGTTGAAAGTGAAGTCAATATTTGTCTTAGCTACACATCAACCTAGAAAACCAAACAACTCCTGTTATAACACATGAATTGGTCTTCATAATTTTGTTGTGCTATTTTAATAACAAGATCATCAGGACTTCAGCAGATATTTATCAAAAAGATTATACACAGAAGTAACACACTTTTCACAAGACCACAAATATTATGAATATGTGACACATAATTGTTTGCGATTCAAACATCCCATTCTTTAGATGTTGATAGGAAAGGGCCACCAGAATGTTCTGAGGATTGAGGCCACTGCCTCTGTTTGCCTCCAAGTACAATGGGAGGTTCCCTGTACACAGGTAGAAGCAGGTATTTCTTAGTAGTGCATCTGTCTCCAAGAGGAAGAGTTTAGTTATCTCACCAGAAATTCCCACCTCACAAGCACAAACCTATTTCACAAGGTTAAGAAATGTTCCTTAGTGACTTTTCACACTAAGGGCTCTTGAAAAGGTTCACTCTGCAAACACCAATTCCTGTTTTTCTAACATGATGAGTTTTAACCTCCAAACTTAAATAGCAAATAGATTGCTCAACATTGCATTTCAAGCAAAGCCATACTCATGAGTTTACCCACAGACTCCCTTGGAGGATGACCGAGGCTAATGGTACATGTTCGGGTGACTCGCAGATGTTTGGCTTTGCCTAGATTCCACTGAGTGGGAAGGATGCAGAACTGCCGTCTCTGACAACTCCTCCACCTGTGCTGTGCAGCCTTCGTTTCCAGGTGCTTCATCACAGCTTTCATTTTGCCCAAAAGATGTTTTCTGAGTTAAAATTTTATTTTCCTGTGCGGTTTTAGTGCAGGAAAATCTTGGGCCCCTCAAAAGTCGGAAAAGTTGATAAAGAAAATGGAGCAGAAAGAAAATGATTTCATGGTGTCTTTCCTTCATCAACTAACACGAGCTGTCATCTTCTCTTCCATCCTGGGAAGGAACCAAAACCTTTTGTGAGTGGTGTACAAATTGTATTTATTAACCTTAAGATTGTTCTTTAGGACCTATATAAAGGTATCATTGTCCAACTGATATGCTTTCTACCTCTGCACATTAGGCATCTTAGCTCTGATCTGGAACACATTCTAATTTTTCCTATTAAAATTAATGAAAAAATTTCTTCCCTTACTGACTTTTCACTTTATAGCAAGCTTTGCAGAAATGAATGATACTCACTAAGTGAGGGATAGGTGTAACCTGAACTTAATCTGATCTGTACAAATGCATTCTTGCCCCTCCTGTGGAATCTTTCCTCTCTAATTACTGCTGCTGCTGCTGCTAAGTCGCTTTAGTCATGTCCGACTCTGTGCGACCCCAGAGACTGGGCCCTGAAAGTGGGTCTGTCTTCCCTATGTCTTTCTGTTTGACAAGTTATTCCTGTTCCCTGGAGTTGTGTCCCTGGCAGATCACTCCATCCAGATTGTGCACATGGTTCAATACTGTGCTTGAATGCCTCCCCTGCCACTGCTTTCTCTGGCATCCTGGTTGTCTGATTGGCCGCACCATTCTTTTTCCCATGAGCTCATCTTGCCAAACATTATTGTAAACTGGTGGACAGGCCCAGGTCCTTCCCTCTATGAGACTTCAAATTCTACTGTTTTCTCTCCCCACCACCATCACCCACCCTCATAGCACTTAGCAAGGAGATGGACAAGATGTAGATGCTCAGTATACGTTTACTGAATTGAAATTCCATGGAATGAGTTTTTGTTTTCTAATTCAGCAGTGGAGGCCACATTTCTGCATGCTCAATTTATTTTTCAACAAGTGCTCTGTTGTATTTCTTCCTTTAGGATAGTCTGAAACATGTAAAGACATTTTACTTTGTAGACACTGATAGGGATAATAAAACAGTGCTTAAGTAATTAGCTTTGTACTCAAAGCCCTGACTGTGACACCTGGCTCTCCTACTTACTGGCTGTGGGACATTGAGCTAGTTTCTTAATCTGTCTAAGCCTCAGATTCTTAATTACCAAAGAACAAATTGACACCCCCGTGCCTAGTGATTGCACGGTTCAAATGAATATTTTTCCTTTCTCTGTCTCTTTTGATTTTAGACATTTTTTAAACTTTTTTTAAGTATGGTCGATTTACAGTGTGGTGTTAGTTTCTGGTGTACAGCAAATGGATTCAGTTACATATATATGTACATATAACATATGGATATATATATTCTTTTTCATTTTCTTTTCCATTACAGTTTATTAAAAGATATTAAATATAGTTCCCTGTGCTATACAGTAGGACTTCGTTGTTTATATATATAGTGTTTATTTTACATATATTTATATATAGCTTTGCTAATCCCAAACTCCTTATTTATCCCTCTTTCCCTTCCCTCTTGGAAACCATGAATTTGTTTTCTATGTCTGGACTCTGTTTCTCTTTTGTAAATAAGTTCATTTGTATCATTTTTTTAGATTCCACATATAGGTGATATCATATGATATTTGTTTTTCTATGACTTACTTCATTTAGTATGATAATCTCTAGGTCCATCCATATTACTGCAAATGGCATTATTTTATTCCTTTTATAGCTGAGTAGTACTCCATTGTATATCAGGTCAGATCAGATCAGTCGCTCAGTCGTGTCTGACTCTTTGCGACCCCATGAATCGCAGCACGCCAGGCCTCCCTGTCCATCACCAACTCCCAGAGTTCACTCAGACTCACGTCTATTGAGTCAGTGATGCCATCCAGCCATCTCATTCTCTGTGGTCCCCTTCTCCTCCTGCCCCCAATCCCTCCCAGCATCAGAGTCCTTTCCAGTGAGTCAACTCTTTGCATGAGGTGGCCAAAGTACTGGAGTTTCAGCTTTAGCATCAGTCCTTCCAAAGAAATCCCAGGGCTGCTCTCCTTCAGAATGGACTGGTTGGATCTCCTCGCAGTCCAAGGGACTCTCAAGAGTCTTCTCCAACACCACAGTTCAAAAGCATCAATTCTTCGGCGCTCAGCTTATCTATTCATTTGTTAATGGACATTTAGGTTGCTTCCATGTCTTGCCTATTGTGAACAGTGCTGATATGAATACTGGGGTGCATGTATCTTTTCCAACTAGAGATTTCTCCAGATATATGCCCAAGAGTGGGATTGCAGGATCATATAGTAATTCTATTTTAAGTTTCTTAAGGAATCTTCATAGTGTTTTCCACAGTGGCTATACCAATTTACACTCCCACCAACAGTGCAGGAGAGTTCCCTTTTCTCCACACCCTATCCATCATTTGCTTTTCGTACTTTTTGATGATGGCCATTTTAATGGTATGAGGTGATACTTTATTATAGTTTTGATTTGCATTTGTCTAGTCATTAGTGAGGGTTTTCCTGGTGGCTCAGTGGATATAGAATCTGCCTGCAATGCAGGAGCCACAGGAGACATGGGTTTGATCCCTGAGTCAGGAAGATCTTCTGGAGGAGGAAATGGCAACTCACTCCTGTATTCTTGCCTAAAAAAACCCCTGGACAGAGGAGCCTTGTAGGATGCAGTCCAAAGAGTAACAGAGAGTTGAACACAACTGAGAGACTGAGCACACAGCACAATCATTAGTGATATTGAGCATCTTTTCATGTGACCATTGGCCATCTGTAGAAATACTTATTTTAAAATCATTTTTAGATTGCTCCTTGGGAGTAAATTCCTCAGCCAATTGCTGAATTTATTCCCTATCTTTTTCAGCATCAGCTTTCTTCACAAGCTTTGGACTTGGAGTCTGAGAACTCCTCGTGAATAGGAGTTCAAGGGCATATATATTCCCTTCTCTCTAGTTTAGCCTTGCCTTACTAGCAGTTTTGCTGTTTCCTCCATAATCAACCCCTATGCTTCCTAGGAGATCCAGATTTTTATTTCAATTGGAGGAAAATTGCTTTTCAATGTTGTGTTTTCTGTTGTTCAGCTCAGTTCAGTTCAGTCCCTCAGTCGTGTCCGACTCTTTGTGACCCCATGGACTGCAGCACACCAGGTCTCCCTGTCCATCACCAACTCCTGGAGTTTACCCAAACTAACGTCCATTGAGTTGGTGATGCCATCCAACCATTTCATCTTCTGTCGTCCCCTTCTTTTCCTGCCTTCAATCTTTCCCAACATCAGGGTCTTTTCAAATGAGTCAGCTCTTCGCATCAGGTGGCCAAAGTATTGGAGTTTCAGCTTCAACATCAGTCCTTCCAGTGAACACTCAGGACTGATTTCCTTTAGGATGGACTGGTTGGATCTCCTTGCAAATCAATCATAATGATATATATATATACCCTCCATCTTGAGCCTCCTTCCCCTCCCCTCCATTCCACCCACTGGGTCATCACAGAGCTCCAGGTTGGGATTCCTGTGTTATATAACAGCTTCCCACTAGCTATCTAATTTACACATGATAGTGTATATATGTCAATGCTACTTTCTCAATTTGTTCCGCCCTCTCCTTCCCCTACTGTGTCCACAAATCCATTCTCTACTTCTTCACCTCCATTCCTTCCCTGCAAATAGGTTTATCAGTACTAGGAAACCATAAACAAGATGAAAAGACAACCCTCAGAATAGGAGAAAATAATTGAAATTAAGCAACTGACAAAGGATTAATCTCCAAAATATATAAGCAGTTTATACAGCTCAATATCAGAAAAACAATCAACCAAATAAAAAATTAGGCAAGAGGCATAAACAGATATTTCTTCAAAGAAAACACACAGATAGCCAATAAATACATGAAAAGATGCTTAACACTGCTGATTATTAGAGAAATGCAAATCAAAACTACAATGAGATATTACCTCACTCTGGTCAGAATGGCCATCATCAAAAATTCTGCAAACAATAAGTGCTGGAGAGGATGCCGAGAAAAGGGAACCCTCTTGCACTGCTGGTAGGTGTAGGACAAGAGCAAATTAGCCAAGATGGTGTAGTCAGGCTCTCTCGCCCCACAGTCTCTCGCTCACCTAATGTTTGGTAACAATGACTCTGTAACTTATAGCACTGTGCATGTGTGCTACGAGTTACTTGCTTTGTCACGAGGTACTTATTTGGTTGCAGGCTACTGTGTGCAGTATGCTGGTATGAGCTTCACCATGAAAGCCCTGGCTGCTGCTGCCTTGGGGCTACCTTGGAGAGCATCATGATTATGTTATATGAGGTTATGTTATGGCTCCTTCAGGGCTCTGTTATGGTGATGTTGTGGCCGCTGCTACAGCTCCTGCGTCAACCAGGAGAGAGGCTGTGTTATGGCTGCCAGGCCAGCCAGGAGAGAATAAAATTGTCTTCAGTTTCTATGGCTCCCTCCAACCTCTCAGCTAGCACCTTGCCTACCCTGGGTTCAGCAAACAGTGTGGACAGTGTGAACAACGAGATAATTGGCATCGTGAACAGGATGAAGAGCAATACAGTAGGAATGTAAATTGATACAGCCACTATGGAGAACAATATGGAGGTTCCTTGAAAAACTAGGAATAGAATTACCATATGATTGAAAAATGAGGATAAACTATGAGTGGGGGGCATGAAAAGGAAAAGAAGGACCCCTAGACATGACTAGAAACCATCGAGTCCAACCTTCTCATTTTATAGGCAGGGAAACTCAGGTGCAGAGACCCAGTAACTTGCCTGAAATCTTATAAATTCAGACCCAAGAACAGAAACCTAAACTCTTAACATTTGTGCAGTTTCCTTCTTGTTTCCTCATCAGGCAAAAGTAATTCCTTGAAAAATACTTACTGGAGTACATATGTTTTGAGCCAAATGAAAGGAAGTAGAGTTTATCATTTTGATTCTTGCAAATGTAAATTTTGTACAATACTATGTTGGCAGGTCTGATGATTTGTAAAATGTAATGCAAATGTCTTTCGAGCAAGTAAAATGGATTCCAAATAAATACTCTATATTTTGGAAAACAACATAATTGACAGAAGGAATGAGAAGCCTTTATGGGATAAAAATGGGGTGCAAGAAGCTATCACTCGTCATGGGGAGTTATGGTCATGAGTGATGACAGACCAGTAAGACAATTAACTCTTGACTGACTCCTTAGACCACTGGACTCTGATGTTCCTAACTTGCCTGTTGACTACAAGGACTTATCTCCTAAAGAAGGAGATTAATATCTAAACTGGATCATGTTTTTCCCTTAATGCATAGATATGGCATCTCTTTTCTTTCTGATCAAAAGATGACCTTCTCTACAAAGCCTCTATGAAACAAATAATAATAATGAATTTTGGACTTGGACTGCAAGGAGATCAAACTAGTCAATCCTAAAGGAAATCAGTCTTGAATATTCATTGGAAGGACTGATGCTGAAGCTGAAGCTCCAATACTTTGGCCACCTGATGTGAAGAACCGACTCAGTACAAAAGACCCTGATGCTAGGAAAGATTGAAGGCAGGAGGAGAAAGGGATGACAGAGGGTGAGATGGTTGGATGGCATCACTGGCTTGATGGACATCAGTCTGAGCAGGCTCCGGGAGTTGGTGATGGACAGGAAAGCCTGGCGTGCTGCGGTCCATGGGGTCACAAAGAGTTGGAAACAATTGAGTGACTGAACTGAGCTGATTGAATTTTGATATTCTATTAAACTTCAGTTTGGTTTCTAAAGCAAAATTCAACACTCCACACCTACTTCAGGAGATACTAATTTTAAAAAGTAATTTATTGCCCTATTCTAACCATGCTGTGTTTCTAGAAATAATGTTACAGTTAAGATAATCTTTTCACTGGGAAAACTGTGATTTTTATCATTTATAAATTTTTTTATTTTTTAAAGAGAGACATTTAGGTATTTTTAGCTAGTAATTCCCTTTCTAGGAAGCAATCCTAAGGATATAATCAGCAACTCATATTAATATACAGGTTTGCTCATCATTTAATCATCTATTATAATAATTCAAATCAGTCTGAATGTAAAACAATAGTATAATTAAGTTATCATGTATACATACACTGGAATATTAGGTACTATTGAATTCATGTTTCAAAGAATATGGTACAATATCTCCTACAGAATGTAAGCTTCCTGAGGATAGAGACCAGGTTTGAATTTCCTCAGTACTGTATTTTCAGTTAACAGTGGCTCAGTAAGTATTTATTGGATGAATGAATGGGTGGGTGGAAGTACTGAGTTAAAAAAAAAAAGGAGAGAATTCAAAGCTATGTTTATTTTGTTGTTGTTGTTGTTTAGTTGCTAAATCACGTCTGAATCTTTTGCGGCCCCATTGGACTATAGCCTGCCAGGCTCCTCTGTCCTGAAAATTTCCAGGCAAGAATGCTGGAGTAGGTTGCCATTTCTTTCTCCAGAGGATATTCCCAACCCAGGAGTCAAACTCTTGTCTCCTGCATTGGCAGGAAGATTCTTTACCACTGAGCCACTAAGGAAGCCCATGTGTGTATTGTAAATTCCCCTATTTCTTCTCAAATAAAAGACTCCAAAGAGATACTGTCACTATTATTAGAAACAAGAACAATATTGCCTTCTTGTGACTTCATATAATATAAACATAATTAAAATCTGTTTGCTTTTGAAAGCAGAAATATGTTTTTGGGTGCTCATGTAGAGTTTTCGTGCACATGATAAACAGGTTGAAAAAAAAACAAAAGATAAACAGTCCTTTTATTTTAATCAATTTTCTCCCCTAATTCTATTATATTGAACCTTATTTTTCAAAATTTGTTCTTTGTTGCCATAGTGATCAACTCTCAATGTGAAATTATATCACACTGGCTTTCTTTCAAGTTTCAATAACGTGCCGTCACCACCTACTTCTCTTTCAAAATGTTCAAATCCTCTAATCACTCAGTATCTTAATAGCCTCACTTTTGGGGAACTGAAGTGGGAGTTGGGGACTCAGAAAGGCTTATGTACAACGAGTGGGAGTGAAATTTAAGAAAAAAGTAAAATTTGGAAGTAAATTATTATATAAAATAAGGTTTGACCTTCATCTAGCAATTTACTTAACATACCTCAAGTTTTCCATTTATATATTAGATACTAATGAATGAATTGAGCTTTAATTTAAAATAAGAGTAATTTGAGAATAAAAGTATGTGGTCTGTGTTAGCACTTATAGAGTATTCTTAATATAGAAAGAGTCTTTACAAAGCAATAAGAAAATATTTTCCTATAAAAGAATGAAGGAAAGTTATAGATAGACAATTTACAAAAGAAAATAATAAAATAATCAATAAACACAGAAAAAGGATATTCAACTTTGCTAATAATCAAAGGAATAAAAAAAAAGTTACCGTCTTTTGTCTGGCATTTGGTAAAAATTTTAAAGGACAACCAATGACAATGTAGCTAGAGTTTAGAGAAACGGGCATTCTTATACACTGTGGCAAGAATGTAAATTGGTACAGGCTCACTAAGCATCTTTTGAATTAGAATTTCCAGTTCTAGGAATTCATCTAAGGGGGAAAAATAGAGAAATGAAGATATATATTCACAAAGATGGATATACAGTGACATTCATCTTTTTTTTGTTTTCATACAATAAGTGGAATCAACCTCAGTGTCTATCAACAATACATAGATTATGATTTAACCATATAATGGAGTGTTTTGAAGCCATTGAAAATGATGATGTAGATCTATATTTTTTGACATGAAAAGTTTTCACATTGATGTGGAAAAATATCCACATAACATGAAGTGAGGGAGAAAAACACATGGGGATTTGGAAGACGTCTAAAAATACCCTAGGAAAAATAAATGTGTATGAGGCTCCACAGAAGCAGGTCTAGACAGGGCTACACCAAAATATGGACTGTGGTTATTGCTGACAGGGATGCTTCCAAGTGGTTTTTATTTTATAGATTTCTGTGTTGTGTGAATATTTATAACTGACAAGTTAAAATCAGGAAAAATAACTGAGATGTTTCCATTTCTTTTACATACCAAGTAAGTTTCTCAGAGAATTCGAAACTCAAGTTCCCAGGCACATTAAATTCTTAGGACTGAAGTGAACCTTGGAAATCAGAAATGAAGTGGTGATGATTGGGTTGAGAAAGGTCTGTGGAAGTATGTGACACAAATCTGCTACCCAGCAAATAGTTACTGAATAAAACATACATTTAGGCTCTCATTTTATAAGACAGGAAGTCCAGGCTTGCACAATGAGTAATGTCAGGACCCCAGGCTTCCTGATCCTGGGTCTCCTGGTTGTCTCACCAAACAGACCACCCCTGCTGAACAAAGCAACCATTCCCTCCAGCAACTTCAGGTGACTGCCTAGTTTGAATAGCCAAAACTGTTGTTTTTTGATGGATAACACATCCTCAGCAAAGAAACATAACACGGTGCAAACAATGAGCTGAGTTTACATAGAAATTATAGACTGTGTTGCTGTTTGGTAAGAGTTTGGAACTGATTACAAGGTACTCCCAAAGCAATACCTCTTTCGGCATCACGTGCGTTTCTGAAGACTTTCTGCGGATGACTGCTGGCCGAGGGCATATCCTCTGTGAAAATCCAAACACTGCTTGTTTATTGTTATGCACCAGTGCAAGATTTCTAGGAATCTTTCTAGAAACCCAAGACTGGATGTTGTAGCCTGTCACCCCTGACCTTCCCACGTAGCTCAGGAAGCATTTCTGTTGCTAATATAAGCCATTACTCCTGAATAAAAGTGTTTTCATTCTGTTTGCCTTTAATACAGGAGATGAGTATACATGGAGTCATATTAATAGGGAAAGCCCATATTTCTCTGACCCTTGAACTGACATCTTCTAGAACACTGAAAAGTGTCACAGGTTAAGTCTCGGTGCCCCTGGCTAGAGTCTTATCTGGGCTCCCATATCAGCTGCATTCTTCAAGCAGGGCACCCCCACATTTTTCCTCTCTCCTGGTCTCTTCTTTGATGCTCTCTGCCCTCAGCTACACTGAGCCCTGCTTTCAGCGCCCACCACAGGATGGCCCAAGTCCATGTTCTGGCTTTCTCTGGATGCTCCCAGTGGCACCAGGTCTCAATGATAGCCTGGTGATGTAGTCCCTAAAAGACTGAGGAGAAAGTATCACTGACTCAGGGTCATATTTTGTCAGTAGGAGCTGGAGGGAGCTGAGTCTCTCACCGAGGACTCCCCAAGGCCAGCAAGGTAGAGATAGGACAAGCACCAGAGCATCTGTCTCCCACCCCTGTCTCTCCCCAGTTCAGTTCAGTTGCTCAGTTGTGTCTGACTCTTTGTGACCCCATGGACTGTAGCATGCCAGGCTTCCCTGTTCATCACCAACTCCTGGGGCTTGCTCAAACTCATGTCCATCAAGTCAGTGATGCCATCCAACCATCTCATCCTCTGTCGTCCCGTTCTCCTCCTGCCTTCAGTCTTTCCCAGCATCAGGGTCTTTTCGAATGAGTTGGTTCTTCACATCAGGTGGCCAAAATATTGGAGCTTCAGCTTCAGCATCAGTCCTTCCAATGAATATTTGGGACTGATTTCCTTTGTGTGTGTCTCCCCAAACTCACCCAAATCCTTCTCACCCACCCCTGCAACAAAAGCAGGCTGGTTATAGCCCAAATCAGGCAAATCACCTCCTAACGACCCGCCCACCCCCAGCTCCTCAGACGGTCTGGACCTTGCAAGAGGCTCAAGGAAGGATGTGGGCTACATGCATTTCCCTCATCATGTTATATTCCAAAGCAAAAGCCTATTTTGAAAGAATGAGACCATTTTGCACTGTGCTAAAAGAAATTCAGCATCTGACTACTGTAGAGCAGTCTGTCACTTCGGGTTGAGTTTACTGGGAAAGAAAGACAAAGCAAAATACATGAACATGGACATGAAAACCAAGGAAGACACAAGAACTGAATAATCAAAACAGTGTTCTTTCTTTTTGGTTTCAATTCATTTCTGTCAGAGATCAAACCACCGTATAGATGACTTTTTAAAAGTTAGCAACAGTTTAAGCTTAATTGTACTGCAATTTTTAAATTGAACTTAGAATATTTTAATGTGATTTCCATGAATAAACTGAAACACTGAAGACATTACACAGTGGCTGAAAGAGAAGACCAGATTTCATTGCAAAAATATATGGTTGCACCCGAGTGAATGCGCTCCGATCAATCTTGAACACCAGGGATTATGTATGCAAACACACAAAATTTAGCACCTCTGAATTTGATCACTCAGACTTAAATGCAACTGTTCTCAGAGAAGATCAATGTTTATAGCCTTAAATTCATTCAATATTTAATTTAAATGCAAGCAGGTTTATATCTGAAACCAAAGCCTGACATTTCAGAGTTGTTTTCATCCCTGACAGCCCAACCCAGCATGAAGCCTCATGCTAATTCCCAAGTGCCAAGGAGACTTCAGAAACCCAACTGCAAAGCCCTCTTGACCAGGGATCCAGAAACAGTGTAGGAAAGCATGCTCACAAATCTGACCCAGTCCTGAAAAGGCTAACACCAGCTTCCTAACTGGTTTCTCTGCCACCTCTGACGCTCTCCAGACATCTCTATGAGGCTGCCAGAGCCAACCTTCCAGGGCCATCCATCCTTCCAGGGGGCAAAGATGAGAAGCATTCAACCCATTCAAATCAAGATCAAGTTAAACACTTAGGAAAGTATTGCCAAAGAGCAGAACCCAAACCAAAAATAAAGCCCAAATATATCTAGATCCACCTCTTATATAGTGTTCTTCATTGGGTTTCATTTCATTAGCTTCCATTTCAAATGTTGTGCACACCCAGCACAGAAAAATTACAAAGAACATCTTTATAATCACGCTTGCATTTCTGGAATGGCATGTTTGTACATGTCCTTCAAGATCCTTCCTTGTGGACACACATACATATAGGTAATATCTTTACAAAACTGGACCCCTGAAGTAAGTGCTGTCTGTTACACACCATACCTTAGGTCCTTGATTTTCAAACTTGGCTATGCATTATAATCACTTGGGGAGACTTTTAATACCTTGATGGATAGGTCTCAATCCTGACCTTCAAATTAGAATTTCTGGAATGAAACCAAGGCTTCAGTATTTTTTAATACTTCCAAAGTGCATCCAAGGTACAAACGAATTTGAGAGCAAGTCTTATGCAGAGTAGCACAGTATACCACCCCTAAATATGCATATGCATCCTTGGCATAAGAATTATTTTGAGAAACTGCAGGCATGGGAGATCTGAAAACAGTAGAAATTACCATTTACTATGGAGAAGGCACTGGTGACCCACTCCAGTACTCTTGCCTGGAAAATCCCATGGACGGAGGAACCTGGTAGGCTGCAGTCCATGGGATCATGAAGGGTCGGACACGACTGAGCAACTTCACTTTTACTTTTCACTTTCATGCATTGGAGAAGGAAATGGCAACCTACTCCAGTGTTCTTGCCTGGAGAATCCCAGGGACAGAGAAGCCTGGTAGGCTGCCATCTATGGGGTCGCACAGAGTCGGACACGACTGACACGACTTAGCAGCAGCAGCAGCAAGGAGCATTTATTTTCTTAAGGGAACTCTCCATCCATGGTGGTGTCTCCCTCCCTAGACCAGGAGGAACAGGATGACTGTAAATCACAAGAAACTTATCAGTGGAGAAGGTACCACTTAAATCTACATAACAAACTTGTCCTCCTTTAGTGGGGTTTTCCGGGTACCCTCCCATAACTGGCTCCCCTTCTGCCCCACCCACCCTTTTGTCTTTAACTGAAGATATATTTAAAGTGGTGGCTTGGGCCATTTGAGGGAGTTCTACTCAGTTTTCCTGGGTATCTCCCATGTATATGTCAGGTATACACACTAACAGACTTTCACTTGTTTTTCTCTCATTAACCTGTCTTTTTTTACAGGGGGAACTCAGCCAAGAACTTGGGAGGGTTGAGGGGAAATGATTTCTCCTCCTCTACACTTATACAAGGGCTTCCCAGATGGTGCTAGTAGAAAGAACCCACCTCTCAATGCAGGAGACACAAGAGACAGGTTTGATCCCTGGGTTGGGAAGAACCCCTGGAGGAGGGCACGGCAACCCACTCCAGGATTCTTGCTTGGAGAATCCCATGGATAGAGGAGCCTGGTGGGCTACAGTCAGTCCATCGGGTCACAAAGAGTTGGACACGAGTGAAGCGACTTAGCATCCATCCATGCACATTTTCACAAAGAACTGAGAGTGAGGAGATTGGTTGAGGGTGAGGTAGGGCAGAGGTTGTCAAGCTTCACTGTGTATCCAGTCCCCTGGAGAACTTGGGGAGGCTGCTTAGTCCCAGGTGTCTCCTATGAGCCTTAGACTCTATGTCCTGTATTAGCTCTCTGGGCAATTCAGATACACACTAAGTTGGGGGACCACCAACTCAGGTAACCAACCTCCTATCGTGTGATTGCCTCTTAAGTGACCTGCCCCTCCTTCCTGCTCACTAACCATAAACCTCAGGAACTGAGCTGTTTTCTATGGCAGGAGCCTTTAGCCACATGTGTCTACATAGCACTTGAACTGTGGCCAGTTCAAACTGAGAGAGGCTGCCAATACAAAACAAACACTAGATTTCAAAGACTGGGAACACATTGAAATGACAGTATTTTGCTATATTGAGCTTCTCTCTTTCTTTTTTTTTTTTTTCCAGTGTGGCCTCTAAGAAATTTAAATTACACTTGTAGCACATAACTTGTTTCTTTGGGACAGGCTGCTTTAGGGGAGAAGACTTATGACTATTCACTACTGTCTTTTTAGCACCTGGCTCAGCAATTTTGCATCAAATAGGCATTCCATTGATGCTTTTTGAAAAGAGAAAATGAGTCAGTGAATTAATGAATGCACACAGACATATGGCAGCCCAGGCATTCATGGTATTATCCCACAGACAAAGGAGAAACTTTTGAAAAATAGAAGCTATATTGGTTTGGGTTCCCCCAGAAGCAGTCCCTGAGACAAAGATCAAGCGCAAGTGATCTATTTGGGATTTACCTGTTAATGTTTGCTCTCTCATTCCATCCTAGAAAGGCCAAAAACAAAAGCCAGGGAGTGGAGAAGTGAAACTGGGAAGGGAAGAGGCTAATAAAGGGTGTGATCTCCAGTCAGTTACCACCATGGGCAACAGAAGCTTGATCCTGCTGGGAAACTTCAGAAAATGTGCTTCGAGGGTATCTCCTTCTGCCAGGGTATTTCTACACCATTCCTATCTATCGTTACTTAAAGCTGCTGGGAGGGCTGCATGTGTTCATCCCAGGCTCTCTTGTCCTACTCTATGGCACAGACAGAGAAAGCAGGCAAAGAGACATCAGGGCCAGCAGGTGGCATGTGCCAAAGTGGTACAGCTGAGAGATGGGGCGTGGCCAGTGATAGCTAACTATAGTTTCTTTCAAAGCAAGCCATCATTAATTCCATGACCTAATAGTTAAAAGTACTTCCCTGGTGGCTCAGATGGTAAAGCATCTGCCTATAAAGCAGGAGACCCGGGTTTGATCCCTGGGTCAGGAAAATCTCCTGGAGATGGAAATGGCAACCCACTCCAGTATTCTTGCCAGGAAAATCCCATGGACAAAGGAGCTGGGTAGGCTACTGTCCATGAGGTTGCAAAGAGTCAGACACGACTGAGCGACTTCAATGTCAATAGTTAAAAGTGGTACCACCATCATACAGCTCTCCACAGCCCACAAGACAGTCAGTAAAGCCCCTCTGGGATCCTTGGACAATTCTTCATTTGTTGCCCACCCCCCCCACCCCCCCGCCCCCACTTCTTGCCCTACCATCCCATCCTAGAGTTACCAAGTGGATATTGGGAAGAGGTTACCAGTTATGAGCTCAGTGCACCTTAATAAAGAGTTGCCAAAGTTGATTGAAGATGGCCCCAGCTTCACTGTCACTGAGTTACAACTCTGCCCTTCATCTCCTGTTTGTACACCCTCGGCAGGTATTGGTAGCCAATTTCTTTTCTTCTGGTTTCTCCACTACAATGCAGTTACCGAGGAATGTGACCAATCATTGTCTTTGAATTCCCCTAATACATGTACACATGAAGTGATACATGTATGTGGTACATGAAGTGGTGGCAGCTCAATCTTTTAACAGAGTCTCAAATTTCTAGTTCATATAACTTCACTCAGCATTAAGTCATTTCACAGAAACCAGACCATAGCAGTTCTGTTTTTGGAGGTTAATTTTGTCTGGTTCTAATTTGAAATCAGGAGAGGCTCCAGAATAATTTCATTAAGCACAGTGAAGCAAGGCAAGTAAGACAGAAGTAGTAAACAAATTGAAAATGAGAAATGGCTGATCCAGGGGGAATGGAATTCAGAGTAGTCTGGAGTCTTTATAGTAATTTTAAATCTACTTGATACCATAAAACTGTGTGTGTTTTCCATGAACAGTTCACTTCAGTCAAGGCCCTGGTTCCCTTCAGAGGACTTGGCCAAACCACTGTCACAATCTGTCATTGCTGGAACTTTGCATTCAAGGCTTTTCCCCCAATCTAACATTTTAGCATTTATTTTCTTCTCCGGGAATTTAAGTAATGTAAATATTTAGGTTATTTAATTAAACCTTTAGCTTATAAATAACCAGGTTGCTTAATTTAGATAGAGTAAACAGATAATGTAAAGGTCCTGCAAATACTTGGACCATCATAAATTTAAGAATAAACTGGATACTCCAATAAAAATATGCAAATTTAAATTAATCCTGCCAATCACTGATCCTTCTCTACTTAACAAACACATGTGAAGCATCAAGAGTTGGAGAAAACAGATGTCCATAGTAAGTTAGATAACAGCTCCGTCTGGGTAAAGAACCCCTATAAAGATCCCTAATTGTTGCCATGAAAGAACATGGGTTCCATCTTTCTTAATTTACTGATTATATATGAGAAGTTGCATCACAGACTTTTATGAGAAATATCCCTTTTTTTGTTTAACATTGGCAATAAATGTTTAAAATTTTTAAAAACACTTTGCAGGACTTCTCTGCTGGTCCAGTGGTTGAGAATCTGCCTGCCAATGCAGGGGACACGAGTGTAATCCCTGATCGGTCAGGATCCCACATGCTGTGGAGCAACTGAGCTCATACACCACAACTACTGATCCTGTGCCCAAGTGCCACGGCTACTAAGTCCACCCCCCAGAGCCAACGCTCCACAGCAAGAAACACCACCTCAATGAGAAGTCCACATACTGCAGCTAGAGAGTAGCTCCTGCTGACTGCAACTAGGGAAAGCCTGTGCAGCAAAGAAGACCCAGTGCAGCCAACAATAAGCAAATAAATAAAATTCTTTTAAAAGTCAGATTTTCAATAAAACAAGAGAGAGAGAAGCCACTGCAATGAGAAGCCCACGCACCACAACTCACTGCAACTAGAGAAAGACTGAGCACAGCAACGAAGACCCAGAGGAGCCAAAAATTAATTAATTAATTAATTACCTAAAAATACCATGCAGATCCAAATGAAGAGAGACAAGCAGGGGGCAGGCAAGGTTGTGTCTTTGAATTCTCCATAGAGCAAATACAGTTGTAGGTGCTAACTGGGTCAGATACGAATATGCAAAGAACATGTCAACTGCTCTGGTTTATCTTCACATGAGACCCACAAAAGGAACGGGGCTTAAATTCAAGCAGAACTAAACACTGATAGAACACTGGAAATAACTTCTTGGTTGTACATCAGGGAATACACATCTCGACTAGAGAAAGATTTATCCTGGGAAATCTGCTGCTTTCAACATTGAACTCCCTAAAGACCAGACAGGTTATAGTCATTTAGTGGGAATGTGTATCAAGACTTTGAATTTTGGTTATTGATTGGCAAGAATAAAAACACAGCCACCCACACAGAAAACAACAGCAAAATTGGCTTCTCTTAAATGAAAATATTTCTTTGGCTTTCTCTTAGTTACATATTTTTAGCAAAAATTAAACATACACTGCAAATCATGCTTTCATTTCTTGGGTAGGGAAAAGACTCATTTCAATCTAACTTGAAAGGAGCAACCAGGAGACTCTTCTTTCCTAGCCCAATTTGAAACACTCCCACACATTTTTATCCTTTTCTCTCTGTGAGTTATTTTTTCTCTCCTCAGAACGTAGAGTATGTGAGAAATCTGTACTGTTCTATTTTTGCTGAGGAATAAATTTTAAGCTCAAACTGTTGTCTATTTGATTGTTATTCCTTCTCCAGACCTTTATATTAAAGTCAATGCTAGGTCTTCATCCCTCCCATGGTCATAAAGATTACATGAGAGATAGGCTAATGATTTTAGCTACTATCTAAGACTAAACAATTGTCTGTAATTGTATTATTTTTATTATAATTTTTTCTCTATAATAGTAATCATCCAACCCCTCATAATTTTATGTGATGGTCATGATATTGCAGATCGAATAATAAAAATAAAGTTTATATTCACCGAGCTGTACTGTGTGTCAAGCACCAGGCTATACACATTTTTTAAACTCACATCAACCTTATGAAAAATTGAAAGCATTAGTCACTCAGTCATGTCTGATTCTTTGCGACCCCATGGACTGTGTGTGGTTGGTGTAAAGGGCCTCCAAGCCTCCACCTCTGTGTTATAGCTTATTGTCTGTTGTAGATTCACAGTTCACCTGTTGACCGGCGTCTTCCCTGAATGAGGAGAAAGCCACCAACCTATTCACAGTGTTTCCCTTTGGAGTATTTGTGTTTACCTGTTCTGCCCTCATTAAATGGTGTTTCAAACTCCCAAGAAGGAAGAGAAAATCAAGAAAATAAAACCTCACTATCTTTTAGTGGGAGTTGTATACATCGTTATGACCACAGATGGTCTCTGCAGTTAGAGGCTTCATTTTAAATCTCAACTCCATTCCATGTGAACACAAGCTACTGAAGTCCCCTACATCTCAGTTTTCTCCTTCAAAAAATGGGGACAACAGTTTAGCACCTACCTCCCAGGTTTGATCTTGGAGTAGGGAAGATCCCCTGGAGGATGGCACAGCAATGCACTCCAGTATTCTTGCCTGGAGAATCCCTTGAACAGAGAAGCCTGGTAGGCTATCACAAAGAATCGGACACAACTGAAGCAAAAGAGCACACACACATAAGAAATCATAGTCAGAGAGCTTGACACCTGTCTTAGACTGTCCAGGCTTCTCTACAAAATATGCCATAGACTGAGTATAAACAACAAAAATTTATCTCTCACAGTTCTATAGACTAGAAATCCAAGATCAGGGTGCCCGTAAGTGCCCACTTACAGGCTGCAGACTGCCAACTTCTTGCAGTATCCTCACATGGCAGGGAAAGGCATCTCTCTAGGACCTCCCTCTCTCTTTTGATTTTACTTGTTTCTATTTACTTTATTTTTTTTTTAATTATTTTATTTATTTGTGGTTGCTCTTGGTCTTTGATGCGATGCACAGGCTTCTCACTATGGTGACTTCTCTTGCAGCAGAGGACAGGCTCTAGGCTCACTGACTTCAGTAGTTGGAACACAGAGGCTCAGTGGCTTCATTCAGCTCATGTGCTTTAGCTGCTCCATGGTATATGGGATCCTCCCAGACCAGGGTTTAAACTCATGTCCCCTGCATTGGCAGGCAGACTCTTATCCTCTGCACCACCAGTTGTTGTTGCTGTTGTTCAGTCACTCAGTCACGTCCTACACTTTGCAACCCCATGGACTGCAGCACGCCAGGCTTCCCTCTCCTTCACCATCTCCCAGAGCTTGCTCAAACTCATGTCCATTGAGTCAGTGATGCCATCCAACCATCTCATTCTCTGTCGTCCCCTTCTCTTCCTGCCTTCAATCTTTCCCAGCATCAGGGTCTTTTCTAATGAGTCGGCTTTTCGCATCAAGTAGCCAAAGTATTGGAGTTTCAGCTTCAGCATCAGTCCTTCCTATGAATATTCAGGATTGATTTCCTTTGTGATCGACCGGTTGGATCTCCTTGCTGTCCAAGGAATTCTCAAGAGTCTTCTCCAACACCACAGTTCAAAAGTATCAATTCTTTGGTGCTCAGGCTTCTTTATGGTCCAACTCTCACACCCATACATGACTACTGGAAAAACCATAGCTTTGACTAGATGGACCTTTGTTGGCAAAGTAACTTCTCTGCTTTTTAATACGCTGCTGTTTGTCATAGCTTTTCTTCCAAGGAGCAAGCGTCTTTTAATTTCATGGCTGCAGTACCCTCCACAGTGATTTTGGAGCCCAAGAAAATAAAGTCTGTCATTGTTTCCATTGTTCCCCATCTATTTGCCATGAAGTGAAGGGACTGGAGGCCATGATCTTTGTTTTTTGAATGTTGCGCTTTAAGCCAGCTTTTTCACTCTCCTCTTTCACCTTCATTAAGAGGCTCTTTAGTTCCTCTTTGCTTTCTGCCATTAGGGTGGTGTCATCTGTGTATCTGAGATTATTGATATTTCTCTCTTAATCTTGATTCCAGCTTGTGCTTCATCCAGCCTGGCATTTTGTGTGATGTATTCTGCATGTAAGTTGAATAAGCAGGGTGACAATATACAGCCTTGACATACTCCTTTGCTGATTTGGAACCAGTCTGTTCCATGTTCCATTACTGCTTGACCTGCAGGCAGGTTTCACAGGAGGCAGGTAAGGTGGTTTCGTATTTCCATCTCTTGAAGAATTTTCCACAGTTTGTTGTGATCCACATAGTCAAAGGCTTTAGCATAGTCAATGAAGCAAAAGTAGATGTTTTTCTGGAATTCTCTTGCCTTTTCTATAATACAACAGATGTTGGCAATTTGATCTTCGGTTCCTCTGCCTTTTCTAAATCCATCTTGAACATGCGGGAGTTCTTGGTTCATGTACTGTTGAAACCTGGCTTGGAGAACTTTCAGCACTACTTTCAAGCATTTGAAATGCGTGCAGTTGTGTGGTAGTTTGAACATTCTTTAGCACTGCCCTTCTTTGGGATTGGAATGAAAATTGACCTTTCCCAGTCCTGTGGCCACCACTGAGTTTTCCAAATTTGCTGGCATGTTGAGTGCAGCACTTTGACAGCATCATCTTTTAGGATTGGAAATAGCTCAGCTGGGACTCCATCACCTCTACTAGCTTTGTTTATAGTGATGCTTCCTAAGGGCCACTTGACTTCACACTCAAAAATGTCTGGCTCTAGGTGCCTGATCACACCATCATGGTTATCTGAGTCGGGAAGATCTTTTTTGTATAGTTCTTCTGTGTATTCTTGACAGAAGATATTAAGAAATATCTTCTGCTTCGGTTAGGTCCATACTGTTTCTTCCTTTATTGTGCCCATCTTTGCATGAAATGTTGCCTTGGTATCTCTAATTTTCTTCCAGAGATCTCTAATCTTCCCCATTCCTCTATTTCTTTGCATTGTTCACTTAGGAAGGCTTTCTTATCTCTCCTTGTTATTCTTTGGAACTTTGCATTCAGATAGATATATTTTTCCTTTTCTCCTTTGCCTTTTGCTTCTCTTCTTTTCATAGCTGTTTGTAAGGCCTCCTCTGGCAACCATTTTGCCTTTTTGCACTTCTTTTTCTTAGGGATGTTTTTGATCACCACCTCCTGTACAGTGTTATGAACCTCTATCCATGGTTCATCAGGCACTCTGTCTATCAGATTTAACCCCTTGAATTTATTTGTCACTTCCACTGTATTATCATAAGGGATTTGATTTAGGTCATACCTAAATGGTCTAGTGGTTTTCCCTACCTTCTTCAATTAAAGTCTGAATTTTGCAATAAGAAGTTCTTGATCTGATCCAGAGTCAGCTCCCAGTCTTGTTTTTGTTGACTGTATAGAGCTTCTCCATCTTTGGCTGCAAAGAATATAATCCATCTGATTTCAGTATTGACCATCAGGTGATGTCCATGTGTAGGGTCATCTCTTGTGCTATTGGAAGAGGGTGTTTGCACTGGAAGACCAGTGCATTCTCTTGGCAAAACTCTGTTAGCCTTTGCCCTGCTTCATTTTGTACTTCAAGGCCAAACTTGCCAGTTACTCCAGGTATCTCTTAACTTCCTACTTTTGCATTCCATTCCCCGTGATGAAAAGAACTGCCAGGGATGTCCTCAGGTCTCTTTTATAAGGGCATTAATCCCATTCATAACCTAATCAGCTCCCACTTATAACCTAGTCAGCTTCTAATATCATCACATTGGACAGTAGAGTTCAACATACGAATTTGCTAGTGGGGGAATCATGAATATGCAGTCCACGGCAATATCTAACCCACCCCCCTCTTTTAACCACAGTGACAACAGAAGTCTAAAGAAGGAAAGTGGCTTACCCAGATTCACAAAGTTTTTGGTAAAACTGTAACCATTTATTGAGTTAACCAATTTCTCTGCACCTCAGTTCAGTTCAGTTCAGTCACTCAGTCGTGTCCGACTCTTTGCGACCCCATGAACTGCAGCACGCCAGGCCTCCCTGTCCATCACCAACTCCCGAAGTTCACTCAAACTCACGTCGGTTGAGTCGGTGATGCCATCCAGCCATCTCATCCTCTGTTGTCCCCTTCTCCTCCTGCCCCCAATCCCTCCCAGCATCAGGGTCTTTTCCAATGAGTCAACTCTTTGCATGAGGTAGCCAAAGTATTGGAGTCTCAGGCTTAGCATCATTCCTTCCAAAGAACACCCAGGATTGATCTCCTTTAGAATGGATTGGTTGGATCTGCTTGCAGTCCATGGGACTCTCAAGAGCCTTCTCCAACACCACAGTTCAAAAGTATCAATTCTTCAGCGCTCAGCTTTCTTCACAGTCCAACTCTCACATCCATACATGACCACTGGAAAAACTATAGCCTTGACTAGACGGACCTTTGTTGGCAACATAATGTCTCTGCTTTTCAATATGCTATCTAGGTTGGTCATAACTTTCCTTCCAAAGAGTAAGCGTCTTTTAATTTCATGGCTGCAATCACCATCTGCAGTGATTTTGGAGCCCCAAAAAACAAAGTCTGACACTGTTTCCACTGTTTCCCCATCTATTTGCCATGAAGAGATGGTACCAGATGCCATGATCTTAGTTTTCTGAATGTTGAGCTTCAAGCCAACGTTTTCACTCTCCTCTTTCACTTTCATCAAGAGGCTTTTTAGTTCCTCTTCACTTTCTGCCATAAGGATGGTGTCATCTGCATATCTGAGGTTATTGATATTTTTCCCAGAAATCTTGATTCCAGCTTGTGCTTCTTCCAGCCCAGCGTTTCTCATGATGTACTCTGCATTCAAGTTAAATAAGCATGGTGACAATATTCTGCACCTCATGGCCTCTCAAATAGGTAAATTTAGGCAAAAGTGTGTGGTTCTCAATGTCAATTCAATAGCTCAAGTTAAACACAAAGACAGTAATATTAAGGTATCCGATGTTCATCTTCTTTTTTTTTTTAATGTAATTGAGTTATAACACTTTATTAATTTTAGGTTTACAAACAGTTATAAGATAGTTACAAAATTTGTTTTTCTTATGATGAGAACTTTTAAAATGTACTCTTTTAGCAACTTCCAAGTATGCAACACAGTATTATTAACTACAGTCACTATGCTTTAAATTATACATATTTTGTTTATTTTAAAACTGGAAATTTGTAACTTTTGACCTCCTTTACCTATTTTGCCCACCCCCCCAGTTCTGCCTATTTTTTGTTTATGTTTTTTAGATTCCGCATATGCTTAAGATCATACAGTAGTTTTCTTTCTCTGACTTATTTCACGTATAATACCTTCAAGATTCATCCATGGTGTGGCAAATTGCATCCTCATACAAAGAGTTGACTCATTGGAAAAGACTCTGATGCTGGGAGGGATTGGGGGCAGGAGGAGAAGGGGATGACAGAGGATGAGATGGCTGGATGGCATCACTGACTCAATGGACGTGAGTCTGAGCGGACTCCGGGAGTTGGTGATGGACAGGGAGGCCTGGCGTGCTGCGATTCATGGGGTCGCAAAGAGTCGGACACGACTGAGCAACTGAACTGAACTGAACTGAATATTCCATTGTATAGCACAATTTTTTATCCAGTCATCCATCAATGGACACTTAGATTATTTCCATATCTTGGCAATTGTAAATAATATTACATAAACATAGAGGTGAGTATGTCTTTTTGAGTTAGTGTTTTCATTTCTTTGGTTAAGTACCTGAAAGTAGAATTGCTGGATCATGTGATAGATCTATTTTTAGTTTGTTGAGGAAACTGTACTGTTTTCCATGGTGGTTTCACCAGTTTTACTTTCCCACAACTGTACACAAGGGTTCCTTGTTATTTCTCATCTTTTTTATAACAACATTTCTAATAGGTGTGAAATGGTGTCTCATTATTGTTTTAATTTGCATTTCCATGATGATTGAGCATCTTTTCATGTGTCTGTTTGCTCTCTATATGTTTTCTTTGGGAAAATGTCTTTTCAGATCCTTGGCTTGTTTTTTAATTAAGTGTGGTTTTTTGGGTTTTTTTTTTTTTGCTATTAAGTTGTATGAGTTTTTTTTTTTTTAAATAAATTTTGGATATTAACTCCTTATCAGATATAAGATTTGCAAATATCTTCTCCCATTCCATAGGCTGCCTTTTAATCTTGTTGATGGATTCCTTTGCTGTGCAGAAGTTTTTCAGTTTGATATAGTCCTGTTGCTTGTTTTTCCATTAGTTAGTTGCCTTTGCTTTTGCTGTTAAATCCAAAAACTCATCACCAAGACTGACTCCAAGGAACTTACCACCTATGCTTTCTTCTAGAATTTTATGGTGTCAAGTCTTATGTTCAAGTCTTTAATCCATTTGGGGTTAGATTTTGTGTACGGTATAAGATGTGGGTATAGTTTCATTCATTTGCATGTAGCAATACAGTTTTCTCAGCACTATATATTAAAGTGACAGCTCTTGCCCCATTGTATATTCTTGGCTGTTTTGTGGTAAATTAATTGACCATATAGGCCTAGGGTTATTTCTGAGCTCTCAATTCCGTTCCATTGGTCTATATGTTTGTTTTTTATGCTAATACCATGCTGTTTTGATTACTTACAGCTTTGTAATATAGTTTGAAATCAGTGAGGATAATGCTTCTAGCTTAGTTTTTTTCCTCAGGATTGTTTTGGCTATTTGGGGTCTGCTGCTGCTGCTGCTACTTCTAAGTCACTTCAGTCATGTCCGACTTTGTGTGACCCCACAGACAGCAGCCCACCAGGCTCCCCCATCCCTGGGATTCTCCAGGCAAGAACACTGGAGTGGGTTGCCATTTCCTTCTCCAATGCATGAAAGTGAAAACTGAAAGTGAAGTCACTCAGTCGTGTCCGACCCTCAGCGACCCCATGGACTGCAGCCTTCCAGGCTCCTCCATTCGTGGGATTTTCCAGGCAGGAGTACTGGAGTAGGGTACCATTGCCTTCTCCATTTGGGGTCTAGATGTTCACTTTTTCTCTGGCATTACAACAGAATTTACCAATATTTCAGCACCTCCAAATCTCTGTTAACTGGAATTTCCATAAAAGATGCTCATAATTCTTCCAGATTTCAGTGTGACTTCTGGATCATCAGAGAAAAGGTAAAATTGTTGTCAGTACAGTTTCACTGTTGGCAATCTACTTTATTCTCTCTCTCCATATGGCATTTTATCTTGCATCTTCTAAACTCAGAGTCTGCTTATTAACCAGAGCAGCCAGGCTGAGCAAGAATGGTTAAAAGTTGGTGGAGGTGGGTCATGTTTCTCTCCAGAAAACTCAATAGATTCTAAGTATAACGGGAAGAAAACTGGGACAAAATAACAGAGAGAAAATTGCTGTAATGCAGCATCAAGGTCTCTCAGACATAGAAAACATAATAATTTATGCTTCTTCATTCAGGGAGAAAGCATCCTTCAACTTATACATGAAACCTTCATAAACTTGCTGCTGCTGCTGCTAAGTTGCTTCAGTCGTGTCCAACTCTGTCAGACAGCAGCCCACCAGGCTCCGCCATCCCTGGGATTCTCCAGGCAAGAACACTGGAGTGGGTTGCCATTTCCTTCTCCAATGCATGAAAGTGAAAAGTGAAAGTCAATAAACTTACCTTCTTCCAAATATGTAAAGCAGCAGAACTTGGTCTTACTTCAGGAAACACTTGGAAGGAGTGTGGCCAGTGAGAATCCAGGTGACTCTGAATACTCAACACCAGATAAGCAGAGGTCACCGTTGCCAAAGCCCTGGAGGTCCAGAAATTGGGTTATGGGGCTTGGATTTCCCAGGACTCTGAGCAGAGGAGATTGGCCTGCAGAACGTCGGTTAAGGAGTATCTTGAGATCCACACTTGAGGGAGTGAAGGGCAGGGGATAAGACTGGGAAGAGGGGGCAGTGCAACAGCAGAAGGCCACAGACTGGGATAACTTGTTGAGGAAGTCTAAAGCTAGGATAACTGTTCAAAGATGTCTCCAGCCACCACCGGATGAGTGCAGCCCAGGCGGAGTCACGAGGCCCTTGCCAGCTGAGGAGCGTCCCCCATTGGGCTCACAGCTGAGAGTTCTCTGACAGGGGACCTCCAAGCACCTGGGAAGATCAGTGCTTCATTCCTGAAGGGAGCCTGAAGGGCACATCAGCACCATCCTAGGGACAGAAGCATGCCCTCCTCCTGGGTCCAAGGCCTTACAAAGCCAGGCAAGAGTATTAGGGCTGTCATCCCAAGAAAGGGGTCGGGGCATAGCTCCTATCCCAAGAACAAGAGGAGTGCCTGGGCTTGGAGGATGAATCCAGGCTTTACAACAGAGCACAAACTAGACTCAAGGTCAGGCCTGCAATGATACAGGCCCAGACAGGAGGGGGCCAAATAAAGGGCCCCTGAATGCAAGGGTATGGCCTGAGGCCTGGGCCTTACTGCCCTCTTTCCTCCACCAGCTTGAGAGTAAGGAATCACTAGAAGCCCAGCAAGATTGTCTGGGCCACACACACACACCCAGTTTGGAGTGTGTGGCTAAATGGAGAAGTGAAAGGAGATTACTGATGTACTGGGTGAGGGGTAGGGCCAGCCTGGTGCTAGGGGTGGGCGTATGGATGGGGACGTGATGGGGAACTTCTCAGCCTCACCAACTTGAAGGAGATGGGGAAGGCAGGAGAAATACAGTGGGGGTAGAAAAATATACAACTGAAAATACCTTACATATACAGGATGTTTCACATTTTTCAAAATTCTGTGTGTGTGTGTATGTGTGTGTGTACGTGTGTGTGTGTGTGTGTGTGATCCCATTTTGCTAATTCTGCTCCTTTTATGTTTATATTAAAAAAATATCATCTGTGAGTGAATGTGACAAATCCTTGTAATATAGCTAATCACTCTCTCTGTGTGTGTCTCTGTCTTCTCTCTCTGTGTGTCTCTCTGTGCCTCTGGGTCTTTCTCTGTTTCTCCATCTCTGTCTCTCTCAGGACTCTGGAATTGTGAGCAATACCCAGCAGGAGAGTGAGTGTCTGGAGTGTGTGGTTTTGTGGGAGTTGAGCCATTGCAGGTTTCCTTGGCCACATGACCATTCTTGTCCAGAAAGATGCCTCTAATGGCCCTTTCTTCTCTTCACCCTTCACTTTCTTCATTCACAATGCTAAATGACATCATCATTTTTTGGAGATTCACCTAAACTGTGAAGATGGTGAGGTCATATCACCACTATGACAATGAGATCACTTTAATGTTTATCCAGACCCACCATAGTGCTGTCAATGACTCAGGACAACTGTTGAGTATCTTCCCCAGGTGATGTTCAGACTGGGGATGGAAGTGTTTTGTGTGAGAAAATATAAAACAGAGAAAGAGAGGATCCCAATCATCTTAAGTGTTAATCAAACATGGCTCTGCAAGAGGTAACGTTAGAAAAGAAATGGGATGTCTCCTGAGGTGATCACATTCTCTTGTAAAAAGTTGAAGATAAGTCTCAGGAGTGCCTATTAACTTCAGTGTGGTGGACCACATCTTCATCTCCATGAGCTGCTTTGAATGTTCTACAGAGAAGGCAGGAGAATGGAAAATCATGTACACACAACTGAGGCACTGATTTTAAACTTCCATTGCTAGCTGCTCACAAGTGATTCTTTGAGGACACAATCTTATTATCATAATGGGTAAAATCTAACCCTTCAGGGCCAATTAACAAATGCTTTATTCAGAGATTTGCGTGCTTAGAACTATTGAGGAGTATCCTTGCACAGCCACATCTTCCTGTCTGTTCTCAAATATATAATTAATGGCCTTGCTCCACGATAAAACACATTGTGTTTTCAATAAAATGATTAAAAGCTTTTGTTATAAAAGTATCTTGCATGTCACTACACTTGAAATTGTCCTTCAACACAAAATGGTGAAAAACTATTGTAAACAAATCTATTGTAGTAACAGGACTAGAGATCTATTGTAGTCTCACGTGCCTCAGTGGTAAAGAATTTGTCTTCTGTATCCAATGCAGGAGACACAGGAGACGTGGGAGTTTGATCCTTGGGTTAAGAAGATCCCCTGGAGGAGGAAATGGCAACCCACTTCAGTATTCTTGCTTGGAAAACTCCATAGACAGAGGAGACTGGCAGACTACAATCCATGGGGTCACAAAGAGTCGGACATGACTGACTGAGCAAGCATGCATGCACTGTAATAACAATTAGAGAGGATTCAGCTCTGGAGGTTGTCTGACAACTAATTCATCCAGAGACTTTAAGAATATATTTATATTGTATATTACATGCAAAAGGTTATGTTTTATTATGTCAGACTGCCAGGAGAAATATCAATAACCTCAGATGTGCAGATGACACCACCCTAAGGGCAGAAAGCAAAGAGGAACTAAAGAGCCTCTTGATGAAGGTGAAAGAAGAGAGTGAAAAAGCTGGTTTAAAACTCATCATTCAAAAAATGAAGATCAAGGCATCCGGTCCCATCACTTCATGTCAAATAGATGGGGAAAAAATGGAAACAGTGACAGACTTTATTTTCTTGGGCTCCAAAATCACTGCAGATGGTGACTGCAGCCATGAAATTAAAAGATGCTTGCTCCTTGGAAGAAAAGCTACAACAAACTTAGTGTATTAAAAAGCAGAAACATTACTTTGCCAACAAAGGTCCATATAGTCAGAGCTATGGTTTTTCCAGTAGTTATGTATGGATGTGAGAGTTGGACCATAAAGAAGGCTGAGCACCAAAGAATTGATGCTTTTGAACTGTGGTGTTGGAGAAGACTCTTGAGACTCCCTTGGACAGCAAGGAGGTCAAACAAGTCAATCCTAAAGGAAATCAACACTTCATTGGAAGGACTGATGCTGAGGCTGAAGCTCCAATATTTTGGCCACCTTTTCACTGGAAAAGACTCTGATGCTGGGAAAGATTGAGGGCAGGAGGAGAAGGGGGGCAACAGAAGATGAGTTGATTGGATGGAGTGATCTACTCAATAGACATGAATTTGAGCAAACTCTGGGAGATAGTGAAGGACAGGGAAGCCTGGTGTGCTGTAGTCAATGGGGTCACAAAGAGTCAGACATGACGGAGTGAACAACAGCAACAACTCTACTTCAAGAATTTCAAGAGTTTTCTCAATGTCACTTTGGATAAAATTCTGCAATTCTTTTTTTTAAAAAACAGCTTTTTTGAAATTCATTTAAGTATTCAATGATGTTTAGTAAATTTTGTTATTTATTTTCAAAGTGATCATTATCCTTGGTAAAACTATACACTGAATTTTCCTAATCACATGAATCATTTCCAATTCGGGTGTTTTGGTTGCTCCTGTACCTGGGTTACTCTTTTGTAGAAAACTCCAAATTCTTGCAAACTAGAAGACTGAAAGCACTGGGATTCCCTGATAACAGCTTTTAACAAATACTTGGTTGCCTCTGCATTATAATCAGAATACCAAGAAATCTGCCTGGCTAATCCTATTTAACATCAAAAAAGACACCAAGGGCAGGCCATGATATGTTAAACATTTACAGTTTGCATGTAAGTCTGTCTTTTGCAATTATATTTTAAAATGGTTTATTCCACTGTCAAAATACAACGTATTTCATCATCATTCAATAAATTTTTCTTTGTTTTTTGGAAGGTGTACAACCTATCCATCATTGACAGAGATTGCCCCAATACAGCATATAAAGGTGCTGTGAATTTTGAACCTTATGAACATCTGTGCCTTGGTGTACTTAAACAGCTTGCAGTGCATATTAAAAGCCAGCTGATCTAATTTAGCACGACAATGATCCACTTTGAAAATAGATAGAACTGTTAGGCTTTCAATTAGCATATATTTAATCAAAAGGTAAATGAAGGAAGATTAGGAAAGAAACAATTATTTGACAGTTTTAATTGAAATCCATGTATATAGTAGGTGTAAGATACGTAGCAGTTATACAAAGCATGTTCCTGAAGAAACAAACTCTGTGCTGAGAGACGAGAGCAGCAAACACAGAACGATGAAGGCTACATAAGGGGACACACACGTCTGGGGATGAGTCGCATGGAAAGACCTAAAGGTCAAAGCAGCTTCGAGAAGAGAGGTCAACACAGACCATAAACAATAGAGAATTTTTTATGGAGAAAACAGGACTTGTTCTGGACCTCAGAGATGATTATATCCTCAACAGAAAGTTTTCAAATTTGGGAACACTTTGGTACATACAGTCATGATTCTGATGGAGTGGCATAATCTGTATTTCAGTTCAGTTCAGTCACTCAGTCCTATCCGACTCTTTGCAACCCCATGAACCACACCACATCAGGCCTCCCAGTCCATCACCAACTCCCAGAGCCTACCCAAACTCATGTCCATTGAGGCATTGATGCCATCCAACCATCTTCCATCCCCTTCTCCTCCTGTCCTCAATCTTTCCCAGCATCAGGGTCTTTTCCAATGAGTCAGATCTTTGCATCAGGTGGCCAAAGTATTGGAAATCAGCTTCAACATCAGTCCTTCCAATGAACACCCAGGACTGATCTCCTTTAGGATGGACTGGTTGGATCTCCTTGCAGTCCAACGGACTCTTAAGAGTCTTCTCCAACACCACGGTTCAAAAGCATCAATTCTTCGGCGCTCAGCTTTCTTCACAGTCCAACTCTCACATTCACACATGACCACAGGAAAAACCATAGCCTTGACTAGACACACCTTTGTTGGCAAAGTAATGTCTCTGCTTTTTAATATGCTGTCTAGGTTGGTCATAACTTTCCTTCCAAGGAGTAAGCGTCTTTTAATTTCATGGCTGCAGTCACCATCTGCAGTGATTTGGGGGCCCCCCAAAAAAAGTCTGACACTGTTTCCACTGTTGGCCCATCTATTTGCCATGAAGTGATGGGACCAGATGCCATGATCTTTGTTTTCTGAATGTTGAGTTTTAAGCCAACTTTTTCACTCTCCTCTTTCACTTTCATCAAGAGGCTCTTTAGTTCTTCTTCACTTTCTGCCATAAGGGTAGTGTCATCTGCATATCTGAGGTTATTGATATTTCTCCCGGCAATCATGATTCCAGCTTGTGCTTCCTCAAGCCCAGCATTTCTCATGATGTACTCTGCATATAAGTTAAATAAGCAGGGTGACAATATACAGTCTTGACGTACTCCTTTTCCTACTTGGAACCAGTCTGTTGTTCCATGTCCAGTTCTAACTGTTGCTTCCTAACCTGCATACAGGTTTCTCAAGAGGCAGGTCAGGTGGTCTGGAATTCCCATCTCTTCCAGAATTTTCCACAGTTTATTGTGATCCACACAGTCAAAAGCTTTGGCATAGTCAATAAAACAGAACTAGATGTTTTTTTTCTGGAACTCTCTTGCTTTGTCCATGATCCAGCAGATGTTGGCAATTTGATCTCTGGTTTCTCTGCCTTTTCTAAAACCAGCTTGAACATCTGGAGGTTCATAGTTCACGTACTTCTGAAGCCTGGCTTGGAGAATTTTGCGAATTACTTTACTAGCGTGTGAGAGGAGTGTAATTTTGTGGTAGTTTGAGCATTCTTTGGCATTGCCTTTCTTTGGGATTGGAATGAAAATTGACCTTTTCCAGTTCTGTGGCCACTGCTGAGTTTTCCAAATTTGCTGGCATATTGAGTACAGCACTTTCACAGCATCATCTTTCAGGATTTGAAATAGCTCAACTGGAATTCCATCACCTCCACTAGCTTTGTTCGTACTGATGTTTTCTAAGGCCACTTGACTTCACATTCCAGGATGTCTGGCTCTAGGTGAGTGATCACACCATTTTGATTGTCTGGGTCATGAAGATCTTTTTTGTACTGTTCTTCTGTGTATTCTTGACACCTCTTCTTAATATCTTCTCCTTCTGTTAGGTCCATACATTGTCTGTCCTTTATCGAGCCCATCTTTGCATGAAATGTCCCCTTGGTATCTCTAATTTTCTTGAAGAAATCTCTAGTCTTTCCCATTCTATTGTTTTCCTCTATTTCTTTGCATTGATCTATGAGGAAGCCTTTCTTATCTCTCTTTGCTAGTCTTTGAAACTCTGCATTCAGTATATCTTTCCTTTTCTCTTTTCCTTTTCACTTCTCTTTTTTTCACAGCTATTTGTAAGGCCTCCTCAGACAGCCATTTTGTTTTTTTGCATTTCTTTTTCTTGGGGATGATCTTGATCCCTGTCTTCTGTACAATGTTATGAACCTCCGTCCATAGTTCATCAGGCACTCTATCCATCAGATCTAGTCCCTAAAATATGTTTCTCACTTCCACTGTATAATCATAAGGGATTTGATTTAAGTCATACCTAAATGATTTAGCAGTTTTCCCCACTTTCTTCAATTTCAGTCTGAATTTGGCAATAAGGAGTTCATGATCTGAGCCACAGTCAGCTCCCGGTCTTGTTTTTGCTGACTGTATAGAGCTTCTCCATCTTTGGTAGCAAAGAATACAATCAATCTGATTTCGGTGTTGGCCATCTGGTGATGTCCATGTATAGAGTCTTTTCTTGTGTTGTTGCAAGAGGGTGTTTGCTATGACCAGTGCATTCTCTTGGCAGAACTCTTTTGCCTTTGCCCTTCTTCATTCTGTACTTGAAGGCCAAATTTGCCTGTTACTCCAGGTGTTTCTTGACTTCCTACTTTTGCATTCCAGCACCCTATAATGAAAAGGACATCTTTTTTGGGTGTTAGTTCTAGATGGTCTTGTAGGTCATCATAGAACTGTTCAACTTCAGCTTCTTCAGCATTACTGGTCTGGGCATAGACTTGGATTTCTGTGATATTGAATGATTTGCCTAGGAAATGAACAAAGATCATTCTGTCATTTTTGAGATTGCATCCAAGTACTACATTTTGGACTCTTTTGTTGACTCTGATGGCTACTCCATTTCTTCTAAGTGATTCCTGCCCACAGTAGTAGATATAATGGTCATCTGAGTTAAATTCACCCATTTCAGTTCATTTTAGTTAGCTGATTCCTAGAATGTCGATGTTCACGTTTGCCATCTCCTGTTTGACCACTTCCAATTTGCCTTGATTCATGGACCTAACATTCCAGGTTCCTATGCAATATTGCTTTTTACAGCATTGGACTTTACTTCCATCACCAGTCACATCCACAACTGGGTATTGTTTTTGCTCTGGCTCCATCCCTTCATTCTTTCTGGAGTTATTTCTCCACTGATCTCCAGTAGCATATTGGGCATCTACTGACCTGGGGAGTTCCTCTTTCAGTACCTTATTATTTTGCCTTTTCATACTGTTCATGGGGTTCTCAAGGCAAGAATACTGAAGTGGTTTGCCATTCCCTTCTCCTGTGGACCACATTCTATCATACCTCTCCACCATGACCTGTCCATCTTGGGTGGCCTCACGTGGCATGGCCTAGTGGTCCATATGATCAGAATGGCTAGTTTTCTGTGATTGTGATTTCAGTCTCTCTGCCCTCTGATGCCGTCTCGCAGTGCCTACCGTCTTATCTGGGTTTCTCTTACCTTGAATGTGGGGTATCTCTTCACGGCTGCTCCAGCAAAGCGTAGCTGCTGCTCCTGACCTTGGACGTGGATTATCTCCTGCCTGCCGATCGCGGCTCCTGCGCTGCCCAACCGCTGCTAGCCGTTCCAGCTCCTTGTAGCCGCCGCTTTTTATATCCACCTAAATTGACTTAGAAATAGCACATAAGTAAAAGTGTATCCATATCCTTATATAAAGAATAATAGAACTGGAAAATACAAAAAGTAAGTTTGCATATCTAGAGTTCCTGGGCAAAGAGGAGATCCAATAGTTTAGGGTGACCAGGCTTACCAAATTCCTGACTTGGAGCCCTGCACATTGGTGTATTAAAGTTCTCAGAAGTTAAGCTGAAGAGAAATTGTTTACTTACTTATCTGACCGTGGAACACTGTTTCTCACAGAATGCATGTTACACAGAATATACATGTCAAAGAACTGAACTCCATGGCAAACAGATTGGAAAGATTAATCCATAACAATGAAAAACAAGCAATCTGATTTTTAAAATGTGCCAAGACCTTAAAGAGTGCTTATGCGCTCAGTCATGTCTGACTCTTTGCGACCCCATGGACTGTAGTGCACCAGGCTTTTCTGTCCATAGGTTTTCCAGGCAAGAACACTGGAGTGGGTTGCCATGCCCTATACGAGGTAAGCTTCCCAACCAAGGGATCAAACCAGCATCTTCTGCATTGGCAGGGAGATTGTTTACCACTGAGTCACCAGGGAAACTCTAAGACCTTTAGGACACTTCATCAAAGAAGATATACATTAACATATACACACTGTCTATACAAAATAGTCAACAAGAACCTACTGTATAGGTAGGAGGGAATTGTAGGGGGAGTTCTAATCAATAGAGGGAATGCTACTCAATATTCTATAATAACCTATATGGGAAAAGAATATGAAAAATAATAGATATATGGATATGTATGTATTTGTATGATGGAGTCACTTTGCTGCACATCTGAAACTAATACAGCATTGTAAATCAACTATACTCCAATATAAAATTTAAAAATTAAAATAAAAAAAAGAATGACTTCCTTAGTGGTACAGTGGATACAAATCTGCCTGCCAATGCAGGGAGCATGGGTTTGATCCCTGTTCTGAGAAGATCCCCTGGTGGAGGGCATGGCAATCGACTCCAGTATTCCAGTATTCACCACAACTACTGAAGCCCATGAGCCCTAGAGCCTGTACTTTGCAACAAGAGAAGCCACTGCAAGAAGAAGCCCGCCCACCACAATGAGGAGTAGCCTCTACTCACTCGTAACTAGAGAAAGCCTGAGTGCAACAACAATGACTCAGTTCAGTCAAAATAAATAAATAAGCAATTTAAAGATATACATAGATGGAAAGTAAGCATATGAAAAGATCTCCATATCATTTGTCAGCAGGGAATGCAAATTAAAGCAACAAGGTACCACTACACAGCTATCAGAATAACTAAAAATCAAACACTGACAACATTAGATGCTGGTGAGAATGTGAAGCAACAGGAACTCTCATTCATTGCTACTTCAAATGCAAAATGGTACAACTCTGAAAGACAGCTTCACCGTTTCTTACAAAACTAAACAGGATCCAGTAACTGTGTTCCTCAGTCTTTAGACACCCCCCGCCAATCCACTTGAAAACATGTCCACACAAGCACCTGCGTGTGGATGTTTATAGCAACTTATTCATAACTGCAAAACTCAAAGAATCAAAGATGTCCTCAGGATGTGATGACTAAACTGTGGCACATGCAGACCATGGATGGTTATTCAGTGCTAAAAAGAAGTGAGTTATCCAGCCATGACGAGACGTGGAGGAAAGTTAAAAACATATTCTTAAGTGAAAGAAGTCAATCTGAAAAGGGGGCCTACTGTATGATTCCACATAAGTGACACTCTGGAAAAGATAAAACTATGAAGACAGTAAAATGATGGTGGTTTCAAGGATTGGGGGTGGGGGGATGGGGAGGATGAATACTCAAAGCACAAAGGATCTTAACAGCAGTGAAACTACTCTGTAACGCTGAAGAAGCTGTAACCAGTAACACTGAAGAAGCTGAAGTTGAACAGTTCTATGAAGACCTATAAGACCTTTTAGAACTAACACCCAAAAAAGATGTCCTTTTCATTATAGGGGACTGGAATGCAAAAGTAGGAAGTCAAGAAACACCTGGGGTAACAGGCAAATTTGGCCTTGGAATATGGAATGAAGCAGGGCAAAGACTAATAGAGTTTTGCCAAAAGAATGCACTGGTCAGAGCAAACACCCTCTTCCAACAACACAAGAGAAGACTCTACACGTGGACATCACCAGATGGTCAACACTGAAATCAGATTGATTATATTCTTTGCAGCCAAAGATGGAGAAGCTCTATACAGTCAGCAAAAACAAGACCGGGAGCTGGCTGTGGCTCAGACCATGAACTCCTTATTGCCAAATTCAGACTGAAATTGAAGAAAGTAGGGAAAACCACTAGACCATTCAGGTATGACCTAAATCAAATCCCTTATGATTATACAGTGGAAGTGAGAAATGGATTTAAGGGACTAGATCTGATAGACAGGAATCAAGATCATCCCCATGGAAAAGAAATGCAAAAAAAGCAAAACGGCTGTCTGGGGAGGCCTTACAAATAACTGTGAAAAGAAGAGAAGCAAAAAGGAAAGATATAAGCATCTGAATGCAGAGTTCCAAAGAATAGCAAGGAGAGATAAGAAAGCCTTCCTCAGCAATCAATGCAAAGAAATAGAGGAAAACAACATAATGGGAAAGACTAGAGATCTCTTGAAGAAAATTAGAGATACCAAGGGAACATTTCATGCAAAGATGGGCTCAATAAAGGACAGAAATGTATGGCCCTAACAGAACCAGAAGATATTAAGAAGAGATGGCAAGAATACACAGAAGAACAGTACAAAAAAGATCTTCACAACCCAGACAATCACAATGGTGTGATCACTCACCTAGAGCCAGACATCCTGGAATGTGAAGTCAAGTGGCCTTAGAAAGCATCACTACGAACAAAGCTAGTGGAGGTGATGGAATTCCAGTTAAGCTATTTCAAATCCTGAAAGATGATGCTGTGAAAGTGCTGTACTCAATATGCCAGCAAATTTGGAAAACTCAGCAGTGGCCACAGGACTGGAAAAGGTCAGTTTTCATTCCAATCCCAAAGAAAGGCAATGCCAAAGAATGCTCAAACTACCACAAAATTACACTCATCTCACACGCTAGTAAACTAATGCTCAAAATTCTCCAAGGCAGGCTTCAGCAATAAGTGAACCGTGAACTTCCTGATGTTCAAGCTGGTTTTAGAAAAGGCAGAGGAACCAGAGATCAAATTGCCAATATCCACTGGATCATCGAAAAAGCAAAAGAGTTCCAGAAAAACACCTACTTCTGCTTTATTGACTATGCCAAAGCCTTTGACTGTGTGGATCACAATAAACTGTGGAAAATTCTGGAAGAGATGGGAATACCAGACCACCTGACCTGCCTCTTGAGAAACCTATATGCAGGTCAGGAAGCACCAGTTAGAACTGCACGTGGAACAATAGACTGGTTCCAAATAGGAAAAGGAGTACATCAAGGTTGTATATTGTCATCCTGCTTATTTAACTTATATGCAGAGTACATCATGAGAAATGCTGGGCTGGAAGAAGCACAAGCTGGAATCATGATTGCCGGGAGAAATATCAATAACCTCAGATATGCAGATGACACCACCCTTATGGCAGAAAGTGAAGAGGAACTCAAAAGCCTCTTGATGAAAGTGAAAGAGGAGAGTGAAAAAGTTGGCTTCAAGCTCAACATTCAAAAAACTAAGATCATCGCATCTGGTCCCATAACTTCATGGGGAAACAGTGGACACAGTGTCAGACTTTATTTTTTTGTGGTCCAAAATCACTGCAGATGGTGACTGCAGCCATGAAATTAAAAGATGCTTACTCCTTGGAAGGAAAGTTATGACCAACCTAGATAGCATATTCAAAAGCAGAGACGTTACTTTGCCAACAAAGGTGCGTCTAGTCAAGGCTATGGTTTTGCCAGTGGTCATGTATGGATGTGAGAGTTGGACTGTGAAGAAAGCTGAGTGCTGAAGAATTGATGCTTTTGAACTGTGGTGTTGGAGAAGACTTTTGAGAGTCCGTTTGACTACAAGGAGATCCAACCATTCCATCCTAAAGGAGATCAGTCCTGGGTTTTCATTGGAAGGACTGATGCTAAAACTGAAACTCCAGTACTTTGGCCACCTCATGCGAAGAGTTGACTCATTGGAAAAGACTCTGATGCTGGGAGGGATTGGAGGCAGGAGGAGAAGGGGACGACACAGGGTGATATGGCTGGATGGCCTCACTGACTCGATGGACATGAGTCTGAGTGAACTCCGGGAGTTGGTGATGGACAGGGAGGCCTGGCGTACTGCAGTTCACGGGGTCTCAAGGAGTCGGACACGACTGAGCAACTGAAGTGAACTGAACTGAACTACTCTGTATGATACCATAATAGTAGAGACATGTCATTATCAATTTGTTCCAGGTGGCTCAGATGGTAAAGAATCTGCCTGCAGTACAGGAGACCTGGGTTTGATCCCTGGGTGGGAAAGATCCCCTGGAGAAGGGAATGGTTAGCCACTCCAGTATTTTTGCCTGGGGAATCCCCACAGACAGAGGAGCCTGGAGGGCTACAATCCATAGGGTCACAAAAGTCAGACACAACTGAGGACTAACACTTTCACTTTCATAGAATGTACAACAAGAATGAAGCCTAATGTAAGCGATGAGCTTTGAGTGATGTTGTGTCAAGATAAGTTCGTCAGTGTGACAAATGCACCACTCTGGTGCAAGATGTTGATGATGTTGGTAATAGGGGAAGCTGTACATTTATGGGGCAAGAGCTACATGGGCAATCTTTGTACACTTCCCCTAAAATTTCCCAATTAAACTGCTCTAAAAAATAAAGTCTTTAAAAAAAACTTGACCCAGTCAGACATGCAGTACACGCAGTGGAATCTGGTCCACACAGGTATTTTGTTTGCTACTTTACCTACTTACATTTCCTGTCTGGCAGAAAGCTTCATATATAAAAAAGAGAGAGAGAAACCGACATTGGGAGCGATTATGTAACTTGCACAGGGCCCCATGGCAGTGTTAGTGGCACAGTAAATGATAAAACTCAGGTCTCCTCAATTCTGTCCTTGTGGTTCTTCCGCAAAGTTCTCCCTTACCGAGGCTTCCATATCAATACCCTGAAAAGCTCAGAAAGACAGCTGAACAGGTTAGAACAATGTTCCAACTGATATTGAGAAGGAAAAAAATAGGAGTCTGAAGTGTAACCTGCTGAAATGTGGCCAAACATAAATAATTTTCAAGGTGATGGAAAAAAATGCCTTATGATTTTTAAAATGTCAAAATTGCTCAAATACATAAAGGTGGTCCCAGTAAGAGTTGGCAATCACTAACTAATTCCATAAGGATTTCTGGTGTACATATATTTTTTGGGTAGCACTTTGCAGTTTGCGCAAAGGGATCTTTGTTCCCTAACCAGGGATTGAACCTCTGCACTGGGCGGTAAAAATGTGGAGTTCTAACTGCTGGACTGCCAGGGAATTCCCTCTAGTCTACTTTTTAGCCACATAAATCTATTATTTCTCCTTCAGGACTGACATCTTTCCACCCCACTCTTACCTTGAAAAAGCAAATGTAATTTTTAAAGAACATGGCGGCTGAATGCAGTGTTTAGAGAATGATCTGATTAAATCAAACGCGTAAGACCCACAGCTCCCACTTTTCATCTCTTTTAGTACGGAAGTTTGTGCATTCCCTACTGCCTGGCAGTCATCTAGCAACCCTTTTCCATTTGTGTCCTTCTGTACTTTTTAAGTCTGAGTCTTTCTTCAATGTCTTTAGTCATTTTTAGCATTCTTACTTTCTAATCTCTATCCAATTATCCCATTAGCTAAATTTATTGGGAGAGAGGTTGTTTCCCTCATTGATTAAGCCTGGAAAGTAGTGAAAGTGTTAGTCATTCAGTGGTGTCCAACTCTTTGAGACCCTGTGGACTATATGTAGCTCACCAGGCTCCTCTGTCCATGAAATTCTCCAAGCAAGAATACTGGAGTGGGTGGCCATTCCCTTCTCCAGGGGATCTTTCTGACCCAGGGACCAAACCCAGGTTTCCCACTTTGCAGGCAGATTCTTTACCATCTCACCCACCAGAGAAGTCATGACTAAGCCTGCTGCTGCTAAGTCGCTTCAGTCGTGTCCGACTCTGTGTGACCCCATAGACAGCAGCCCACCAGGCTCCCCCATCCCTGGGATTCTCCAGGCAAGAACACTGGAGTGGGTTGCCATTTCCTTCTCCAATGCATGAAAGTGAAAAGTGAAAGTGAAGTCCCTCAGTCACGTCTGACTCTTAGCGACCCCATGGACTGCAGCCTTCCAGGCTCCTGCCTCCCTGGGATTTTCCAGGCAAGAGTACTGGAGTGGGGTGCCATTGCCTTCTCCGCATGACTAAGCCTAGTGATTCTTAATTCTGCTGCACTGGTTCTTGGAGAGTTTTATAGCTTTTGATTGTGAACTCCTCTTCAGTGAGACTTGGGTATCCTCCCTGGGGTGGGGTTGAGGCCACGGCTCTTCAGAGGATTTTACCAGTTCAGGACCACTTTCCTGACATAGGTGATTCTGGACCAACACAAAGTATCAGTTTTAAACTCAATTTCATGTGAGGAGGAGGTGTAATGTTACAAATTCTCACATACCTTGTGGCAGATCAGCTTTATGTCATCTGCCCATGTAAGAGGGTAGGTTCTTATCTAGTTCATCTTACTGAAGGTTTGATCTCTTGAAGAGTGTTTTATCTAAAACTGCCCGAAGTCTCAACTACTGTCCCATTTGAGTATTAAAAGTCTAACCCTTTATATTCCTGAGGCTGATGCCCATCTCCAGTGCTGTCAGGATTCATTTTTATCATTTATTTTTAAAATTTTAGTAGCTTTATCTTTTTGGTTTTTTTCTTCCTCGCTATCTTTCAGCTGCAGATGAACATTTAAATGATTCTTTTTTGTATGTTATTAGTGTTTCTAATAATTCATAGCTAGAGGGTTTTAAGGTTTCTTATTTGCCATACAGTCAAGTTCAAAATGTCTTTTTGCTTTCACTGCATGGCTTCTGTTAGAAAACGAGGACAGAGCTCAGGTTGCTCAGATTGTGTTATATGCCTTTCTTGATTAACTCTGTTAGAATACATAAAACTATTATTATAAGTTCAAGGTTTTCCAGTGAACTGGAAATGTTGTTTTGTATTCTTTGCTGGGAGCTTTCCTTTTATTTCATGATAAACAGAATTTGTAAATAAATTGATGATGCAGCAAACAATGAAGAAGAGATGTTTGGTCAAACTTGAGATCCTTAAAAAATTACTTCTCAGTGTAGTAGCCATTGATGTCAACAAGTAACACATGTTGATAACTTCATACCATCCTTTGAAGCAGCACTGATGAATTCCGAAGCTTCTCACTGCTTTAAGGAACTTTTCTAAGAGAGAAAGGGGAATCACCTTAAACCTTCTTGAACAGATATTAGAAACCTGGTCCATGCCAATTATCTCCCCAAAGTCCTTCCAAACTTAGAAAATAAGCATGATTATTATTGATGAACTGTTTAATTAATGCATATTTTATTCAGCATACTATTTTAACTAGCATTTATGATACTATGAAATGCATTTTATGCGACATACATATGTATATACACATGTATCTGTAACAGTGGAGTGCTGTGGTGATGTCTGCAGTGCAATTATGCCCATTTTATTAGGCTTGGAACATAATTTTGCTGTTTTGTATCTTCATAGAGTCATTGCTGATGAGCCTCGATTTTTATGACCTATTTTTGTTTACTGCCATGTTTTATATCATGCCAAATCCTTGGGCAGTAGTACAACCTCCAGTTATTGCATTCTTCCCGTGGAAAAGCACTATATGTTTACACCGTGGGTTGCATGATGTTCTAGTTTCCTCAAATGCATTTTGGTTAAAAGCAAAGACTGTCTGTATATCAGAACATCATTGTAGCTAACTGATTACCCCAAAGGCAATTAATCCAGGAAACAGTTTCACTGCCATCATGTGCGTGAAGTGAAAGTCGTTCAGTCATGCCTGACTCTTTGTGACCCCATGGACTGTACAGTCCATGGAATTTTCCAGGCCAGAGTACTGGAGTGGGCAGCCTTTCCCTTCTCCAGGGAAGCTTCCCAACCTAGGGATTGAACCCAGGTCACCCATATTTCAGGCAGATTCTTTACCAGCTGAGCCACAAGGGAAGCCCATCATGTGTGTAGTACCACTCTTTTTTAGTACTAACTTTTTGAGATCTTTTTAGAGATACAAAACATGGACTTTTAACACTTAAGGAGTCTGTAAGTATTTGTAAAACTTAAATAAATCAAATATCTAATCAAATATTTGAAAAATATTTGACTTTGCAAATCAACTGGGCAAAACTCATTTTAAAAAGACATATTTAGTCACTGAAGACATATTTAAGTCAAGCGAAATGTAATTTTCTTTTTGGTCACACCTCGCAGCAAACCAGATCTTTGTTACCTGGTCAGAGATTGAACCCATATTCCCCTTGGAGTCCTAACAACTGTATTGCCAGGGAATTCTCCCTAGATGTAATTATTATTTTTAATATATGAAAGAATCTATTTAGTTAATATTTGAAAATTTAACCACCTTTGCAAAAAGTTAGGATAGGATGGGAAGTAGGAATCTTATGTTTTTTAAATATTATGAGAGTGCAGTAAACTGGAGATATGGCAGTGGTGTGAAAGTCTACAAAAGAGGTGGGAGGTACATTTTCAGCTATTATGTCTTTTTTATTGTATAAACTTAATTAGGAACTACTCTTATCGATTGTGTTTGGAGAGCTCCATTGGGGAGATTTCTTCTAGGAATCTTAATCAGGAAATTTCAGAAAAACCAAGTAGATCCTTTCTTTAAGAGTATTCTATTAAAACAGAAATATAAAATGTAGCTACTTCTAAGTCATTACTCCCTGGGTCTGTCTTATTCACCATTATCCTTATGACTCAATAAATAATTAAATGAGTGAGTATGAAACTATTAGAAGTAATTCTCAATTCCTAAGAAGTTATAAATCCAGTATAGTGTTCTTAAGTAGTATTTCCAAAGAAATTTTCATCATCTCAATATTTCTTAAAATTAAGAGAAGATGGAGGAAATACTTAAGCAACAAGTTAAATTATGCCCATTGTAAGAATATAACTTTTTTAAAAGAATATATTTGGACTTATTAAGTTTATGTAAGCAAAAGCTATCAATTTTATAGGTGTGTAGATTTATGAGAATACAGCATTGAAAGGGCCAAAGATAATTGCTTTATTTTTAAATCTTCAGACTGACAAAACCTTCTTGAAAAATTTATGACGTTTGTCCTTTTTAAAAAGCAATGTTTCTATAAATCCTACCAAACTGCTATGAATAAGGCTGTAAATCACTTCATTGGCTTGAGTAATGGGACCTGTATTTCAGGAAACCATGCCAGGAAATGTGGAGGCTTTCATTGATATTGAATCTCCTCCTGTAACATTTAATATCTCTGTGTCCAAAAAAAAAAGAATTTGGTAAAATATTTTTACCATAATTTTTTCTTAAAGGAAATAAATATAAAACAATGATATTAAATCTGATGATTTTAAAGAGGTTCATTAGTTACTGATAGAGAAAAAAAAGATTAGAAACAGTAGAAAATAAATAGAATTACCTTCACTAAATCAGTGCGGCTGTAAGCTTAGATTTTACCTGTAATTATGATTTGTACATCCAGTTCTAATGGAAGAGTAATGTCAAGTGCTTCCTTAGGGGTAACTTTTCTTTCAGTCTTGCTTTAAGTTTGTTTGACAAAACAGAAACTCTTGAACGTTCCACTCTTCCCCTTCCCTCTATATCCAACTGGATATGGTCCTAACTTTATCCATTGTATCCAAATGAGGAAATGCTGTATAATCTGGTGCCTAACTGCACTAAAAATCCAACAGCAGGAACTCCATGGAGAGATAAGGAGTTATATGAATGCTATATTTGCATTTAACAGTAAAATGAGTGACATGTACAGGGCTTAGAGACAGTGCTATGCACCTCTAGTTAAGAACACGACTGATATTCTGGGCCATGAGCTTTATGAGTGCTGTTCAGTGATTTAGTGTTACCAATCTTTTGCTCCAGCGAGTGTCTGAACCTAAAAGAAATCGGGCCACGCATAAAAGAAATCAGGCTAAGGACCAAAGTAAGCCTGCATCTGGAGACATTTATAATCTCCTGTGGCCTTTCATACAATGGTCAGTGATTTGTATGAGTTTGTTTACATCTCACTTGTTTTTGTTTTTTAACAAAGGATTTAATGAAGGTTAGCAAAGCATTCTGGAGAAGGCAATGGCAACCTGCTCCAGTGCTCTTGCTTGGAAAATCCCATGGAGGCAGGAGCCTGGTAGGCTGCAGTCCATGGGGTCGCTAGTTGGACACGACTGAGCGACTTCACTTTCACTTTTCACTTTCATGCACTGGAGAAGGAAATGGCAACCCACTCCAGTGTTCTTGCCTGGAGAATCCCAGGGATGGGGGAGCCTGGTGGGCTGCCGTCTGTGGGGTCACACAGAGTTGGACATGGCTGAAATGACTTAGCAGCAGCAGCAGCAGCAAAGCATTCAATACCATAAAATAAGTAAATGAAAACTGGAAAGAAACTGAGTCAAAGGAAAGTAGGCATAGCCAAGTAGGCAGAATGCATGCCATAGGGTCTCAAACTCGGGGTCTTAAACTCCAGTGCAGAGGGCCAGGCAGGTGATGGCAAGTCCTAATCTTTACAATTATGCACTAGAAAAAAGTAGAGAGGGGAAGGGTCTTTTGCACTGTGTCCAGCACTTGGATAAGAGCAGAAAGGTAAACCAAGGGAGAGCTTGACAGTCTTGTCCATTGTGCTCAGCACTTGAGTCTTCATTCTGAAGACTCTTTGATACCTGGGGTGATTTATGCTAAGTTGGCACATCCTAGGAGATGGTGGGGAGAGAGAAACAATGAGAAACTTTAAGGAGATAGAACTCATAGGGCTTGGTACCAGAGGAAAAGGACAGAGTCGGGGCAATACCCAAATTTGGGGTTAAGTGATTAGGTAGATTTTGCTGCCATGTGAGCTGAAATACAGACGGATGAGCTATTTGGGGGATGAGAAGATGAGGTCACTCTTTGATACATAAAGCTTGAGGAGCATGTGAAGCTGAGTCAGGAGCAATGGTGGGAGAAGGGGTCAGAGAAGTGTTTCATTTATCTCACAGCTCAGAAGGAGTTGTGCAATGTGCATTCGACATTTTGGCTGTGAATATTCAATTCTGTTATAGAAAACAAGAAAACAAATGGGATAGATTAAACTTGCAAGTTGTGTTAAGCACAGATAAGGAAGTTAGTAACCTATTAGACCAAGAAGACAGCAAATATTTATAATGCATTGTACATACAGGAGGCATTTGAGGCACTCAGTATTCATGAGGTCTCAATTCACCACTCTAACCCTTTCTGCTAGACGGCATATTAAAAAGCAGAGACATTACTTTGTGAACAAAAGTCCGTCTAGTCAAGGTTATGGTTTTTCCAGTAGTCATGTATGGATGTGAGAGTTGGACTATAAAGAAAGCTGAGCGCTGAAGAATTGATGCTTTTGAACTGTGGTGTTGGAAAAGACTCTTGAGAGTCCCTTGGACTGCAAGGAGATCCAACCAGTCCATCCTAAAGAAGATCAGTTCTGGGTGTTCACTGGAAGGACTGATGTTGAAGCTGAAACTCCAATACTTGGGCCACCTGATGCGAAGAGCTGACTCATTTGAAAAAACCCTGATGCTGGGAAAGATTGAGGGCAGGAGGTGAAGCGGACGACAGAAGATGAGATGGTTGGATGGCATCACCGACTCAATGGATATGAATTTGGGTGAACTCCGGGAGTTGGTGATGGACAGGGAGGCCTGGTGTGCTGTGGTTCATGGGGTTGCAAAGAGTCAGACACGACTGAGCGACTGAACTGAACTGAACTGAACCCTTTCTGACCTCAAGAAATATAAGTAAAACCCATAGCTGCTCAGCTGACTCACTCATGCTCAAACCTCCCATGGCGTACACAAGAATTACCTCTGTTCTCGCATAGGAACCCTTCTCCACAGGGATATTATCTAAATGCCCCATGGGCACCTTAAACTTATGTCCTTTTCCTCTGGTACCAAGCCCTATGAGTTCTACCTCCTTAAAGTTTCTCATTGTTTCTCTCTCCCCACTGTCTCCTAGAATGTGCCAAGTTAGCACAAATCACCCCGGGTATCAAAGAGTCTTCAGAGTGAAGACCCAAGTGCTCAGCACAACGGACAAGACTGCCAAGCTCTCCCTTGGTTTACCTTTCTGCTCTTATCCAAGTGCTAGACACAGTGCAAAACACCCTTCCCCATGCTACTCTTACATTGGAATATTTCACTGCCCAAACTCTGGTTACTTACAGATTCCTGAACAAGCCATTATCTTCCTCACATCCGTGATTTCACCCTCACTGTTCTCCTCTCCCTAGATGTCCTTCTCTCCCAGCCATCCCACCCTACAACCCACCACTCATCACCCACCACTTTATTCTGCTAGCTCTTAATCTGCTTCACAGGTTTTTAGAAGGATCATCAGCTCCTCCAGGAAACTTTCCTGAAACCTCAGTTTCGCCCATTGTCACCCTCCATCCCCATTTTATATCTGAATTAAGTGACCTCCCTTTGTGTCTCCACAGCAGTCTGCAGGGGTTGCAAAGGAAAGAGATGGCACACTCAATTTAGGATGATCAACAAGGTGTGCAAGAGGGGCAGAGGAGCCATGAAGGATGAGGCAGGAACTCCGGGTCTGTAATGTGGAGCTGCCATCAGTTCTAGGTCTGAAGAAACTAGGGGAGAGAGTGGTTACCAGCAACACCTGTATAGAGACAATCACAAAGAAAATTTACCTGGTGAGGAGCAGTGACTTTTGTTTGATAGTGACCAAGGCAAACTTGCAGTGAGAAAAGCAGGACAATAATTACCCTGGCCTCCTTCGCCTCCCTTCTCCTTGACCCCATGCCTGGTACCTCATTGGCCAAACCCACCAGAGGACAAGGTAATGAATTAAAATGATCTTACAACCAGCCTGGAGACCTGTAAAGGTAGAGAAGCGTAGAAAGTACATATAGAGAAATAAATGGATTATATCTAACACAACAACACTTTAATAGAACTGTCCCTTTGTTCTTTAGTCTCCCTCACTGGATTGAGTTACTTAAGGACAGAGAATGTTTTATTTATCTTTGCATCCTTAGTATTTAATATATATTGGACAATAAATGCGTATTGATTGATTCAGAGAATATAGCAAATTGGACATAACTTGGATCCTGCTATGTGCTTTCTGGAAGCCAGGGGAAAATGGAAAACAAAGTGAGCTCTGTAATTTTCATTGTCACAAAAAAAGAAACATCATTTGGTCAGAAGTGATGAGTTCTCTCAGTGCTCAATGCTGAGAAGAATTGGAGTCAGTCATGTGACTGTCTACATAAGAGGCACTCAACTACACAATGGGCAATATCTTCAGGGAAACCACAGGTGCAGAAACATTCTTCCTGCGGCCATTTAAAAATATTAGCCCTTGATAAAAGCCAAAGGCACGTCACAAAAAGTAACCCAAAGTTGAACTGAGCTAGTGTATTCCACTCTCTTTGATATTAGAACATCTTTTCCAAGAAACTGTTAAGCCTCAGACTTCAAACCTGACCCCCTAAAAAAACTTCAGTGCAGTCCTTTCTGAATTGTCTCTTCTCTAATCAGCCAAAAGATGAAAAGGATCAACTGAGAAACTCAGTGTGCCAAGGAACCGTGGATCTATTAGAGGACAGAAGCCTGGATCCTCGAATGACCATGTGGAGGGGAACCCTTTCTCTAATTCCTGCAAGTATCTGTTCTGAGTGCAAGAAATAAACCTTTAAATGCATCACACCTCTAAGATCTGTGGACTTTTTAGCAGCGGTTATTTTACCCTAATGCAGATGTAAAATAATGTCCTAAATTCTATCCTTGAGTCTGTTTTAAATGTTATCCTCATGATTATCATAAGTCACAGTCCATATCACAATCAAGTTCTCTTCATGGAAGTCCTTTCCAGATTGAATCTCATAATTTCAGGATTGTAGTATTGTCATCTTCCATGAAAGAGATGTCCCTAAGAGCTCTTCTTGCTTGGAATATGTTAGAAAATATAATACCAACATTCTGATGTATTTTATAATGTACAAAGCCTTGTTTAATGCATCATCTCTTTAGAATCTTCCAGCAACTCTGAGGAAAACACAAGGGTCTATTTATTGTTCCCATTTTGCAGGTGATGAAACTGAGACTAAGAAGGTTAAATATAAAGTGGAAAAAACAATTAATTTAGAGTTGTTTGAAGATTAAGCAAGAGAATAATTCAGTCTGATTATCATTTGGCACAAGTTAAGAGCTAAGTTTTCTTATATAAGTTATCTATTGCCTTATAATAAACCACCCCAAAATAATGACTTAGAATGGTGAGTGAAGTGAAGCTGCTCAGTCGTGTCTGACTCTTTGTGACCCCATGGACTGTAGCCTATCAGGTCCCTCCATCCATGGGATTTTCCAGGCAAGAGTACTGGAGTGGATTGCCATTTCCTTCTCCAGGGGATCTTCCTGACTCAGGAATCGAACCCGGGTCTCTCGCATTGCAAACAGATGCTTTACCATCTGAGCCACCAGGGAAGCTTAGAAAGATAATGGTCCTTTATTCTGCTCCCAAAATTGGGGCTGTGAAGGCACAAATAGCTGAGAGTGGGGGTGGGGCTGGAACAGCTGGCTTCTTTGGGCTTCTCTCTTTCTGTGGTCTCTCCACATGGTCTCTCCACATGGCAGCCCCAGTGTAACCATGGCAGCTGAAGGCTTCCGGAGTGTGTGGAAAGAACAAGAGTAAGAGAGACAAAGAGCCAGAGAGAGAATAAGAGAGTATTAGACAGAAGCTCTAAAACCTTATGACCCAGCCTTAGAAGTATGTTACACCCTGTCAACTTCTACTACATTTTCTTAAACTCAAGCCACCACAGCTAACTCATATTCTTGGAGGAGAATTGGACTCAGCTTCTTCACTGAATTTTGGGCACATTTCCCTGTCTAAAATGCTTGCCTAAATTAGTGCAGACATGAAGCTAAGAGGTAAAGGACACAGCCAGGGTCATTCACAACTAGGATTAAATGGTTCCACTAATATTAGATCCAACTGTGTGACTCCCAAGTCTGCACTTTTTTTTTTAATACTCTAGAAAATCCACTGTGATCATCATGTCCAATAGGGTAGGGAAGACATGCTGGTCACCAAACAGAACCAGTTCTCTTCACTGTTTTGGAAAACTTATTTATTTATTTTGCGGGAAAATATTACCCCTAAAGCAGTCATCCTCAAGCACTCAAGTCTGTTTTTAATCCCTCCCGCCAACAGATGTATTCAATTGCATTTTCCCAAAATGAATCACTTTTTTTTGTTATTTTTGTCTGTATTTTTCACCTCTCAAGATCCTTTTATGTTAATTCTGAAACCCATCATTTAGATTGATAATGCCTCCCAATGTGGAATCTTCCCTTGATTCTTTCATAATGAATGTGTGCCCTTTCTGTGGGTCACTGTATGAAATATTCTTTAAGAGGAGGGTCTCACATAAGATCTGAGGAGTATTCTTTTTTACCCCAAGAATTTCTGTTGAACTAAAGAGAGTTTTGGACAAGGAAATGGCAACCCACTCTAGTATTTTTGCTTGGAGAATCCCCATGGACAGCTGGCAGGCCACAGTCCACAGTGTCGCACAGAGTCAGACCCGACTGAAGAGACTTAGCACAAAGAGAGTTTAAACCATCTCATTTTGGAAAATCTGGAAATTTGAACAATGACATGGAGCTGAATTCTCAGTGTGTTCACATACCAGTTTTAGTAACTCTCAGCAGTAAAGTAGATTTTTCCAATAGGAGCTTTTCTCTGTTTAAGGATTCCCAGCAGTCTCTATGGACTTCCCAGGTGGCTCAATGGTTAAGTAATCCACCTGCCAATGCAGGAAACTCAGAAGACTCAATCCCTGCATCTGGAAGATCCCCTGGAGAAGGAAACTGCAACCCACTCCAGTATTCTTGCCTGGAAAATCCCATGGACAGAGGAGCCTGGCGGGCTACAGTCCTTGGGGTCACACGGAGTCAGACATGACTGAACTTGCAGGTACAGCAGTCCTTATAGGGAAACATCCTTCCTGTTTCTCACACCTCAGGGCTTGGTGGGGGCCTGGGGTAAGAAGCAGAGAGAATGGATAAGGATCTCCAGTAGGTATGGGATCTCTAAGAAGACCAGCACAGTCCATAGAAATATCTGCAAGCCACATAGGTACTCATTTTATAATATCTGCATTTTGAAAAGTAAAAAGTAACATTAATTTTAATAATATATTTTATTTAACCCAATATGTACAAAATACAATTATTTGAACATGCATTTAACATAAAAAATATTCAAGAAATGTTTTTCATCCTTATTTCTATACCAAGTCTTGGAATCCCATGTATATTTCACACTTCTTGCACACCTAATTCTCGACTAACCACATTGCAACTCATCAATAACCAATTCGTATTGGACTGCACACATAACCTTTCGTTTCTGCTGTTACATTGGGCCTCTGATACCCCAAACCTTTATTCTTTGGTTTCATATCTTTTCACAGTCCAGATCTCAGCTCAAAACACCAGTCCCGTAGAGAAACTCCTAATGAGATCTACTCCTGTCTTGCCATTCTTGATCGTGTTATCCTTCAGTATTGTCTCCACAGAACCCATCCTTTCTAAAATGATCTCATTTATTCGTTTACATACTTATTGTCTAGTTTCTCTGCCAAAATGTAAGTTTCAGAAGACCAGAGATTTTAAAAAACTTATTATGGTCTGTTGTGATTTTCAGGTGCCAAGCACCGTGCCTGGCCCACGCTGGGGGCTCAAAACACCTTTGCAGGAGGAAGGAATTGCATTCCTCTGGATCCTAGCGGAAGAGGGCATATAGCCGCGTGTCACAGGTGGGGCACCCACGTTGCGCGCGACCGCTCTCTGCGCGGGTGTAGGGTGAGTGGGTTGGTGTGGGGGTGTGCGCGGTAGAGCGCGCCAGCGAGCCCCAAGAGCCGAACGGGGAGGAGCAGCCAGCGCAGCGCAGCAGCTGCAGCGCCGGCCCGGCCGGGCAGCTCGGAGGTGGGTGGGCCGTGTCGCCAGCCCGCCCGCGGGGTCCCTATTGGCCGCCTGTCGGCCGCCCTCAGCCCGGAAGGCGGCTAGGAGCCGCGGGGCTGCTCCGGAGCCGGAGCGGGAGAGGCAGGCCGAGCCGACGCCGGGCGGACGCGCGGGATCCGCGCCCCCACTCTCAGCCTCCTTGCACTCCCGCCGCCGCCCAGCTCGTCTCGGGCGCTGGCGCCTACCGTCGGCCTCCGACAGCGCCCGGGAAGGACCCGGGCAGCTCCCGGGCGCCCGGGTGAGTGGCCGCGCGCGACTCTGATCCTTCCGAGCCCCGCCGCCTGCTTTGGCTTTCGCGGCCGAGGCACGACGAGGTTTGCCCGGGCAGCGCCCAAGACAACAGGGAAGGCCAAGGCAGGGTAAACTTGACTGAGGGGAGAAGTAGGATCGCCACCAGGAGGTTCCCCCAGCCCCGCGGGCCGGATGGGAACAGGTGGCGCGGGCCGGGCGCTTTGTGTTCGGGGCGCGAAGAAGGAGCCGGCGGCCGCGCCTCCCTCGGCCGCTCCCTTCCCTCCCTTGCTCCCCCGGGCGGCCGCACGCCGGGTCGGCTGGGTAACGGAGCGGGAGTCGCCAGGAATGTGCCTCTGGGGACAGCTTGGCTCGAGGGAGGAGAGAAGGTGGCCGTGGCGGCCGGGGAACTGCGGGCACCGAGAGGTGGCGCGGGGGCTGCACGGCTGCTCCTGGCAGGAGAGGGATGCTTCCAGCCAGGCGCTTTCCGCCCGGGCGAGGGCTTCATTCTTCCGCGGCGCCCCTGGAGCTGGGGAGCTGGGTGGGCGTGTGTGCATAGAAAGAGGAGGCCGGGAGGCCAGCGACTTCCGGAGCGGGTGCTGATCGGTGCTCCGCGCCTTGCTTTCGGAGACCCAGACCTTGGGGTGCGGCGGTGCCGGGCCACACGAGTGCGCCAGTGATGCTGGGCTGGGGGCATCCCTATTTTGGGGTTTAACAAAGAGTGCTCCTCTCCACCCGGCGGGGTGGGGCAGCTCCGGAGAGGTGGTCTTCAGCGAGCTAGACTTAGCCCAGGGGAAGGGTACTTCCTTTTGGGGTTGTCATTTTATTATTATATTGCCTTTTTCGTTTTAAGGACTGCTGACTGATGCATGAGGGGCCCACGGAGGCGCAGGAGCGGTGGTGATGGTTTGGGAAGCGGAGCTGAAGTGCGCTGGGCTTTGGTGACGCGTGACAGTTTATCATGACCGTGTTCAGGCAGGAAAACGTGGATGATTACTACGACACCGGCGAGGAACTTGGCAGGTACGGGGCAGGTGGGGTGGGGTGCCGAAAGCTCAAAGCTTTCGGGTGGTGGGAATGCATAATATTGCGGGTAGCGGGGCGGTAAACAAATGGAGTTTGAATTCAGATGTCTCCCTCGCCCTTCTAGGAGATGTGCAAATTATAGAGAAAAGAGTTACTAACCCAGCAAGGACTAGGGACCAGAAATAAACTACCTCATCCAAGGGGTTGGGGGTGGAGAGGCAATTTCAGTGTTACATTATGATGAAGTGTATTGATCGAGACCCCTGGACAAGAACAGATTTAATTGTCTTCAATAACTCTTGTCAGCTTTTGCCCTTCTGAAACAATGAGGCAAAAGCTTATGTAGTTGGAACTGGAGTTAGCTGCTTATGTGTGATTCAGATAGAGAGGACACACCAATTAATAGGCTTTTAAAAGCATAATACTTTCCCTCTTTATGAATTTTTGGAGTAACATGCATGAACAAGTATTGGTAGGTCACACATGAAGACTTGCCAGATGTTGATGTTGGGTTTAGATTTTGAAACTTCCTTGAACCAGCAGTTTAATTACCCAGTTGGTGTCAGCGGTTGCTTGCTTTGCTTTCTTTCACGATGTTAAATTTTTAACAAATCCCTGACGGCGAGTCTAATATGGCTATCTGGATTCAAAGCATACTTCCATTGCTGCAGGAGCTATGACTCTGAAAGTGGAGCTTTTCAGTTCCAGGTGAACAAAGAACCATTTCTTTGGGGACATGGAAGGCCTGGATGGGTCTCCTCTTGACTGGGGATTTGACAAGGTGGGTTGTGCTCTGGTCTAGCTTCAGCAGAAAACCCAGGTTTCACGCCTTAATTTAAATTCAGCATAAGGAATTTGACTGTGGTTTATTTGTATTGTGAGTCAAGTAGAAGAATCTTTAAACAAACAAAAAGTATGTCTTTATTTAATATGTGTATCAAAATATGTATTTTTCCATATACATCTGTTGTCTGATTCAGTGCTTCCTTTTTCCCCATGAAAAGGAAATTAAAAAACACCCACACCCTAGATTACCTTATGAGAACTGAAATTGAGTTTAAAATATTTTTCAAGTTCAAGTAATAGTTCAGGCTAAAAGCAATGTTTTTAAAGTTATTATATAAAATATTTCTGTATACATTTAGTATGAACTAAGAACATCACTGGGAGCTTGTGCTTAGGGGAAGCTTATTATATACTGGAGATTTACTGAATGAATAAGAAGGAAACCTCTCAAAAATCACATTTCGTGGATATGTTTAAGGTTAAGGTTTAAGAGTATGTGGTTGAAATACTTGGTTTAACTAGAATTAAGTCACTTTATTCCTGTGGCTTTTAGCAAGATGAGTGGTACATGGAGTTTTCCTTTGGGAGCAGGAGAGAAAGGCGAAAAACTATATTTAAATTCTGTTTGTGTAGTGTGGCCTGATTATATAAATTCTCTCATAAAGAGAGATGATTAAAAGTAGGTGAGATGACTGCTTTATAGATTAAATATGCTGACCTTATTTTCATTAAGATCTTTTGATAGAATTATGTGTAATGAGAAGGAAAAACAAAAAATGCGGACTCCCTGTGGCTGATGGAGGAGTTTGTGATCCTTTATTTCGTGGGTGTGATGACAGGACCTCTGCCTCTGCTATGGGAAGTGGTTTGCTCATTTGTCACTAGCAGTTGGCTTTGATTCTGGCTCGTTCTACATTTCTGTGTATAATTTTCTCCCCACTGTGCAAGACTAACTGACAAATTGTTTATTGAAAATTTTAATTTGTGTGACCTATGAATTTCAAAGAAGTGCTCTGAAAAACTGGGAGTTGGGGATTTTGAAAAAAAAAGTATACGTGCCCATCTGTCTAATAGGTCTTTTGTTTTTGTCTAAAAATGTGGTAAATAGTTGGGGTTTTTTTTTTTTTGAAGTTTTTTTCAAGCCCTGTGAATTTTATGTCTGCTGGGAAATTGCCACTTCCTGAAAACAAATGCAGGCATAAGATGGACATTTGGGAAAGATGCTGCTGTGAGTCACTGCGAGGAGATTAGGAGTGGAGGCAAGAGCTTAGTGTTGCAAAACGGAAATGGGCAGATATTTAACACATAAGCAAGGTTGTTCTAAGTGTGAGTTACAAATAGGCCAACATCTAGGATTAAGACTTCACCCATGTATCTTTAGCAGTAATCTAAATAATAGCTACTCACCTTGTAAAGGGCTTCCCTGGTGGCTTAGAGGATAAAGCGTCTGCCCACAATGCCGGAGACCCAGGTTCAATCCCTGGGTAGGGAAGATCCCCTGGAGAAGGAAATGGCAACCCACTCCAGTACTCTTGTCTGGAAAATCCCATGGACGGAGGAGCCTGCTAGGCTATAGTCCATGGGTTCGCAAAGAGTCGGACACGACTGAGTGGCTTTGCTTCTTCTTCACCTGATAAATGAGCTGAGAAAAGTCCATAGCTAGAGGAAGAAAGACGGACTTTTTAACAAGTAGAATGTAGTATTGTGATTATTACTATTGTCACTTTACTTTTATGAAAACAGAGTTTGTATGTACAAGGGCGAGAGTGTGTGTGTCTCTGTGTATATTAGTGTGTGTACTGCCAGGACTACCATAAAAACTCTTTGTCAGCGCTAAAAACCTTTATAAAGTATTATGATCATTTGCAGTAGTGACAGAGCAGACAGACCACTGCACAGATAGTCTGACCCAAAATTGGCTCTACAGTTCAGTAGCTTTATAACTTTGAATACGCCACTTATCCTCCCTGACCCTCAGGATCTTCATCTATTAAATTAGAGGCCTAGTGCTTATTTCATGACTGTTGTGAGTATCAAGTAATCTAAGACATGTAAAAGTATTTTATCAGCAGTTGTGCGTTAAACAAACAAAGATATCATCGGCAGAACTTGGTTGAGACGTGAGTATTCCAGGCACGCCAATAACTCGGTTTGCAATCCGATATTCTTTTAAGTGTCTGTTTACCAATTTGGGGAAGGGCCTGTGGATAAAGGGCCGTGAGGAAGACCCACTGCTGACGGCCCTCAGCCTCTCTACGCTGATTCTGAATAATGCAGCTCTGGCCTTGAAGTCAAGTGGAGACAAGCGCCTGCAGTGAAAGAGACTTCATCATTACAGTATTGTTTGGTGACCTCTGTTGACTCCAGGAGGTCCTTTGGGTCTCAGCCTCTATCCCAGGAGGTGGAATGAAGAACTGCTTCCGTCATGTGTAGTGGTTTCTGGGAGGAGTTCTTACAAATGTGGATTTCTGCATGTGCTGTTACACTGGGTCATTTTAATGCCCCAGGTGCCTTAGCATCTCTTATCAGTGGGCGCATGGGGCAGCTGAAGTCTGACTTGTCCCACCATCAGGCTCCAGTTTCACCCCTGGCTTTGGTTCAGCCTAATCCGTGAGCCTTCCGAGCACCTCTCTGAACACTGCCTTCCTAAGGACTGGCCTTGTTTCTCTTCCAGTCTGACCTTATGTGATCTTAAGACCTTGGTCCTATCTCCTGAATAAATCTCTCCATGATGATCTCTCCCTTTCAGAAGCCAAATGGCTCGTCTGAAGCACTCCATTGATTGTGACCACAGACTGCCCGGTCCATGCTCCATCTTTGCTTTGTGTTATTAATGTTCTTGTATTACTCCATGTAGCCAACTTGAAAGTTCCTTTAGAGTGTGTTCTGGTCTCTTTTCTCCCCAGGGTGTACAATGTGCTTTATAATTCCGGGCAAAAATTTGATCAGTGCCTGAATAAGTTAATGCAGGCCTGCAGGTACAATATTGAGACCAGAATGGGGATTTGAGATGCAAACGATGATGCGGATGCTGACACCGATGGAGAGGCAGTGTGTAGCATGGGACAGCCTGGTACACCGGAAAGTGGGAAGATCCCTACCTTTGCAGGATGTTGTGAGAATTGGGGGCAGTGGCTGTAAACATCGGATACGTAGTCACTGCCTCAGATATTATTTTTAATAACCTCTTTTCCTCATTAGAACATTTACCACAGTGCATACTCATTACTTGTTTGATTGTCTGCTTTCCCCACAACTTGTCACAAGGTTGTGGCCCTGGACTTTCTCATCACTTTTTATCTCTTCTGCCTAATTAGATGTGTGATACTAGGTGCTCAATAAATGCTTGCTGATTGAATGAATGAATGGATTAATATTCATAAAGTATCATGAACACCCCATATATATTTACATGTATATGACCCTCAATAAGTGATGACTGGTAGGGATAAACTTAGGATATTAAAGACTGTAGCTCATCAAAATAAGAGCTGCTTTTGCTTTTGCATTCTCTGGCTGAACAGTAATGTTCACAGCAGCCAAAATTTCTAAGCACAAGATGAGTTTTAAACAAAACACAGTGGAGCCTTACATATTCTACATTTGTTTGGATGGTCACTGGAAGATAATAATTCAAAGTTAAAACATTCTCATTTTGGCATAAAATCCATGAGCATTTTAATCAACATAAGGAGCTGTATTGATAATAAACCTGACAGTCTGAGTACATCTTTCAGTTGATTTACTGTGAACTGCAGAAATCAGTCTTAAGAATACTGGCAGTCTCATGGGGATAGGGGTGAGGGTGGAAGGAGAGACCTCCGAGCATGTTTTCTCCTTGGAAGTGGGGCTCAAGGCTCGTGCGGTTGACTAGTGAGATCATCCCGTAGGACCTCGCTGATTGTGAGTGTTCTCTATTCATTTCTGCTTTCTTGTCCCCTCAGATGTTTGCTCTGATGGGAAAGGCAGCCAAGCTTTAAGAGAGATAAAGTTCAAATATTCCTATTAGAGATAACAGTCAGGGATTTAAAAATTCTGTGCATTTCAGGGAGATCTAATAATAGTCTTCTAGAATGTGAAGGGAGGGCGTGGTGACAGTGCTGAGTGGCATTTGGGCTGAATGCTTGCTTGCCAGCACTGGGAATGCAGAATGTGCCTCTGGACCTCCTGGGGACACAGAAATTCAGCTCACTGGACCCCAGCATACCCCAGGAATGTAGGGTATGGAGGCGCTTATTGATGGAGAAGCCAGGGAACATCGAAGCAGCCTTCTTGGCCTGTCTGTGCTCTTTACTCTTGGCTTGTGTCTCACCCAGCTGCTTACGAACCTAAAAGCCCCATAGCGTTGGCTCACCCCTGTAAAGCCGTGAAAAACACAATAAGCTTACAGAGATGGATGTGCAGATTAATTTCAGTAATTGCAAATACAGTGTTATGTCAGAAGAGGTGCCATCGTCAGACATATCCTCTGGTCTCCCAGCAAATCTGTAACCTCTGAAGTGCAGAGTGCATTTCCTTGAGGCACTGGTGTGTGAGTGTTTGTGTGTGTGTGTATGTGAGGCACTGGTGTGTGAGTGTGTGTGTGTGTGTGTGTGTGAGGCATTGGTGTGTGAATGTGTGTGTGTGTGTGTGTGTGTGTGTGTATGTGAGCATTGATGTGTGAGTGTGTGTGTGCGCATTGAGGAGAGGGGTGGAGGGGGGAGGCTTGAGAGATGCTGTGGTAGGGGGATGAGAGGTGAACCTCAAGGTCAAGATTGTGTTGTCTGATCTCTGGGACACCCTGCCAGGGAATGTGTTATGAACTTTCACCTTTAATTCTAGTCAGTAGCTTTGTGTACCTAACCTAACCTAATCTCGCATTTCATATGCATGAAATAAAGCATGATTTTAGTGTAAAAACTTCTTTCTGATCAGGAGACAAAGAAAGCTACCTACCAGTAGAGGGGAGGGGAGGAGTTTTTGTTGGTGAGTTCAGTTCAGTTCAGTCGCTCAGTCGTGTCCGACTCTGCGACCCCATGAACCGCAGCAGGCCAGGCCTCCCTGTCCATCACCAACTCCCGGAGTGGCCTCCCTGTCCATCACCAACTCCCGGAGTTCACCCAAACTCATGTCCATCAAGTCAGTGATGCCATCTAGCCATCTCATCCTCTGTTGTCCCCTTCTCCTCCTGCCCCCAATCCCTCCCAGCATCAGAGTCTTTTCCAATAAGTCAACTCTTCACATGAGGTAGCCAAAGTATTGGAGTTTCAGCCTTAGCATCAGTCCTTCCAAAGAACACCCAGGACTGATCTCCTTTAGAATGGACTGGTTGGACCTCCTTGCAGTCCAAGGGACTCTCAAGAGTCTTCTCCAACACCACAGTTCAAAAGCATCAGTTCTTCGGCGCTCAGTTTTCTTCACAGTCCAACTCTCACATCCATACATGACCACAGGAAAAACCATAGCCTTGACTAGACGCACCTTTGTTGGCAAAGTAATGTCTCTGCTTTTGAATATGCTATCTAGGTTGGTCATAACTTTTCTTCCAAGGAGTAAGTGTCTTTTAATTTCATGGTGCAATCACCATCTGCAGTCATTTTGGACCACAAAAAAACAAAGTCTGACACTGTTTCCACTGTTTCCCCATCTATTTCCCATGAAGTGATAGGACCAGATGCCATGATCTTTGTTTTCTGAATGTTGAGCTTTAAGCCAACTTTTTCACTCTCCTCTTTCACTTTCATCAAGAGGTTTTTTAGTTCCTCTTCACTTTCTGCCATAAGGGTGGTGTCATCTGCATATCTGAGGTTATTGATATTTCTCCTCGCGATCTTGATTCCAGCTTGTGCTTCTTCCAACCCAGCGTTTCTCATGATGTACTCTGCATATAAGTTAAATAAGCAGGGTGACAATATACAGCCTTGACGTACTCCTTTTCCTATTTGGAACCAGTCTGTTGTTCCATGTCCAGTTCTAACTGTTGCTTCCTGACCTGCATATAGGTTTCTCAAGAGGCAGGTCAGGTGGTCTGGTATTCCCATCTCTTCCAGAATTTTCCACAGTTTATTGTGATCCACACAGTCAAAGGCTTTGGCATAGTCAATAAAGCAGAAATAGATGTTTTTCTGGAACTCTCTTGCTTTTTCCATGATCCAGAGGATGTTGGCAATTTGATCTCTGGTTCCTCTGCCTTTTCTAAAACCAGCTTGAACATCAGGAAGTTCATGGTTCACGTATTGCTGAAGCCTGGCTTGGAGAATTTTGAGCATTACTTTGCTAGCGTGTGAGATGAGTGCAATTGTGCGGTAGTTTGAGCATTTTTTGGCATTGCCTTTCTTTGGGATTGGAATGAAAACTGACCTTTTCCAGTCCTGTGGCCACTGCTGAGTTTTCCAAATTTACTGACATTTTGAGTGCAGCACTTTCACAGCATCGTCTTCCAGGATTTCAAATAGCTCAACTGGAATTCCATCACCTCCACTAGCTTTGTTCGTAGTGATGCTTTTTGTTGGTGAAGGGAAGCCCAAGACCCTTGGACAATTAGACCTTAGAAGAAGCTGAGCAGTCAGTGAGTCCTTTCTTCTTGTTTCTTCCCGTCAGACCTTAGGTCCAGTAGCTTTCTTGAGGTAGATGGTTGGTAGGTAGCAAGAGATGGACCTAGATTCCTGAGCAGGACTGTTTTCATTATATTCTTCATACTACTTAGGATTTGGCGATTATCTTTTTTTTGGAAGCCAGGAAACATTGATATTTAAGAGAAGTGGTTTAGGTAGCCATCTAATGCCCACCTATCTTAATACCTGCTTGGACAGGATGGTCAGGAGTTACCAGTAACCATTTCATGGTGGGTTTTCATTTCACCCCATGCAGAGGGTGTGAACCCCTTGGCGTTCAGAACACTCATGGGTACTTGACAACATATGTGACATCCTTGCCTTTTCCAAAGGGCTTGTGCCCCATGGTTATGAATGGCGCTTGAACCTGCTGTAGTTTTACCCAAGTCTCAAAGTTAATAATTTAGCTTTTTGGAAAGTTCACAGAACACTTTCATTATTATTTAACCTTTGAGTCTTGGAATATGTGAGAGTTGTGGCTCTACCTAATAGGCCACCCTGTAAGTGACAGCTTCTCAGTTCATTAAGCATCACTAGTCTGTCTGGTTTAAGGTTGGGGTATGATTGTTTAAATCTTTATGTGGAAAGTGACAGCTGATTGTTTTGCGTTGGTTTGTTGTGGTAAGTTATCACAAGAGAATGCATCATCTCTCAGCCTTGAAGGAGATTATATGGTAGTATAATTTTTTATAATAAATGCAATTATTACTTTGTTAATATTTTAAATGAATTCCTTTAAATATCCAGTTAGGAGAGAGTAGAGGAAAAAGTGATTGATCTTTGGTTTTTCTACATCATCTAACAAAAATAGGTTTAAAAATAACTGTCTAACTAGTACATCTTTCTTAGGTAAAACAAAGTGCCATATCCCCGTTCCAGGTTCAATGTTCTGTTCAGTTCAGTTCAGTTGCTCGTCCTATCTGACCCTTTGCAACCCCATGGACTGCAGCATGCCAGGCTTCCCTGTCTATCACCAACTCCCGGAGCTTGCCCAAACCCATAACCTAAAATCATTGGTCTCATTTTCAATCCTAGTTCAAAACAAAACAAAACCAGTCATGTGCTGGTAACTAATCTCTTGTGATAGCTGACAGGTGTGACCCTTAGTGACTCTTGTTTATCGTTCCTGTCTTTCGGAGGTGACGTTAAGCGCTCGTGTGGCTTACAGACCACAGTGTGATCATTTAAGTATAATGTTGCTTACCTCTGAGAAATAACCCTGAGTCTTTCCCTTGTGTCCTACCTGTCGACATTTCGATTGTGAGCTTGAGAAATTTTATTCAGTAATATAATGTTATGTTCAGAGACATCAAGAGGGGAAGGAGGAGGGGAGAAAGTTGGTTTTTTCCCCCTTTTAAAAACACTTTCAACTTTGGACGAAGAACATAATGTTTGAACAAATGAATGCTGTGAACTGCTGATCACTGGCGTTTGAAAAGTTTATGTTGATGGTGCTGATATTCATAAGCTTGATGGTTTTCAGCTGGAAAATTTGGCTCTGTGTGTGAACTTTTGCAGGGCACATTTTCAGTCAAAACTATTTTGATTATTCCTACTCAGATATCATGTGATGAGTGGGACTGGTTTTTAAATATCTCAGGACAGTTGATATAGTAAATTTTCACTGATAAGTAATGAGATAATTTCCATTTTTCCATGACTCATTGTTTTCTGCCTTCAGAACCACGCACCCCTTCCCTTTTTAACTTGTAAAAATTGTCAGGATTTTTGAGACCTTACTTCAGTCCACCATATTCTTGTCTACCTCCCAGTGTAGAATTTTCCATAGAAGAGGTAATCAGTACCTTTTTTGGCCCCACCATGAAGAGGGTCAGATTTCCCTCGGAACTGCCTATCTCCGTGTCCGCCTAGCAACCCATACTGCTGTCTTAGACTAGGCTATATGTGTGGGAGGGTAGATAAGACTCAGCTCAGGTGATGGGACAGAATTGTGTCAGGATACGTAGGCACATGGAAGGAGTGGCTTAGGGGAGAAGAGATCAGTAGTTGCGCTGATTCTGCTCTGATGTTTCCACCCCACTTTGAGAAGTTTTTCTAAATTGTTTTCCCTCCTTTAAAGCTTTCTTTCTTTCTTTTTTTTTTGCCATCTGTGGTTTATGGGTGAGCAGCAGAAATATGTGTCTCTGAAAGAGTGTTGAAAAGCTGCAACCTTTTGAGTCTAATATTATATAATAGACTGCTTCCCTTTAAAAAAACAAAGCCATTGGCCCTGCTGGTGTATGGATACTGTAGAGAACAGACTTTTCACAGCTAACTGCTGAAGTTGTAAATGCTGAATTGCACCTGATACCCAGAGGAACTGTTCTTAGAAATTTGCTAAGTCAAAAAAACATTAGTAGGTTATTTGTTATCTTAAAAATACTATTTTACTGCCACATAAATCAGTTAACTGAAACCAGAGCCTGCCAGGGTTTCTGCTATATACCTTAGATGTGGATATAGAAAGTTGTCTTTCTCAGTGTTGTTTTTGCCCCTCGATGTTGAGAATCAGCACGTGAACTGCTGTTCGTAGTGCCAGAAATTTCCACCAAAATGTCCTCAGGAGCTCCCCTTTCTTTGGATAACAGTAGGTTTATTTCCTTCCCCTTCCCTGGCCAGCTTACACCTCTTTTCAGACCATAATTGCAGTGGCACCATGTGCTCAGGACAAGGCCTGCCTGACCTAAGGCAACTCTGCTCTTGTTCTCCTCCTAATGTCTCTTTTTCCACATTGTACAATCAGAGTGGACTCCTCACGTGTCATCCCATTTGGTGAAAAATCTATAAAAAGAGTGCTTGAGACCCTGTTCTAGGCACTTCTTTGCCATGTAATTCACACTGCCTTTGGAATAGAGAGGAGATAGTCACAGTGACCCTTTTAGTACTGCGAAGTTTGGACACCTGTCAGATGTGCCTCCTCACCAGCTTCAGGCAGCTGATTCAATTGTTTGGCAGAGAAAGTGAATTTGAACAAGTGGAATATTTTCCAGGATGAAGCTTTATCATTTTGCTTTCCTCCCCACCCCTCTCCTGACACAGAGATAGGAGAACTTGGCAAATGCAGTTGGGGACAGGCAAGGTAAGCTTATCTGTGGAATAGAAACATGAGATCCCTTGGTTTTGCTAAACATGGTTGGGGCACTGAATGAATATATCCAGTTTTATGAACAGTACCAGTTAAGATGGACCATCCTTTGCAGGCCTTATCTTCAGAAGCAACATTCTTTGAGGCATATAATTTAAAAAAAAAAAAAAGTTTTTTTTTTTTTTTTTAAATTTTGTATCCACTGGACAAAGTCAGATGGAGAAACAGTGGAGCAGGATCCAGAGTCCTGCTGGGTCCATACTCCCAACATTCTTGAGTCTCCGGTGCTCCTTCCCCAAGGCCCAGTGTGCCCTTTAATTTCATTTAGAACCCAGGCGCCCATGGGGAGGGGCTCACAGTCATTGCGCAGCCTGCCTTTTGCCCGCAGCCCTGCGGGGGCTGGGTCCCGACTGGCTGGTGAGTGCACCTAGCCTGCCCGGAGGAGGATGCAGGCCCGTGAAGGCCAGTGCCCTTACCTGCCGACCCTGAGCCACCTCCACTCTGGCCCATGCTGGGCGGGCAATAAAAACATGTTTTTTTTTAATTAAAAAAAAAATTACCTGCATCAGAGAGAAGTTTTAACCTGGAGAACTAAAAAGCAAATGCAAAGTGAGCTGGCCGGTGGTGGTCTGCAGCCTTCTGTGGAGCCTGTCCAGGTTTGTCCTGCTGGTTCTCTTTCTTATCTTCTATATCCTTAATTTGTGGTAAATAACTGGGCACTTGGTATTTTTTTGTACTTGGCTTGTCCCTGTGATTCTTGGCTCTCCCTATGAATTGGGCGTTTCACAAATTGACTTTTTGTGTGTCTTACATTGGGTGGGATTCAGCTATCTGCACGGGAGGCCTTGTTTATCTGCCTCGAAAGTGTTAGTCTCTCAGTCTGTCCAACCCTTTGCGACCCCATGGACTGTAGCCCACCGGGTTCCTCTGTCCGTGGAATTCTCCAGGCAAGAATACTGCAGTTGGGATCTTCCCAATCCAGGAATTGAACCTGGGTCTCCCGCACTGCAGCAGATTCTTTACTGTCTGAGCCACCAGGGAAGCTATGAAGGTGCATATACGGAAATGATAATATAGATCAGAGCTTTTGACCCACATCCCTGACTCAACAAAGCACTAGCTTTGGGGAAGGCAATTGACTACTGTGAGACTCCATTTTCTTATCTGTGAAACTGGTATAATAATCATATCTGCCTCAGAAGGTAGTTGTGAAGATATATGTGATGTGTGTAAGGTACTTGACCGAGTAGCAGGAACATAGAAAGTGCTGAAGAAAGGGTGGCTGTTTACTAAGAATAGGAGGGACTGAACGGGCTTCTGGGTCTCAGGGGCCTGCCTTTTTCTGTTAGTTCCTCATCATCACCCAGGTTCTGGCCTGGCCACCTGGGGCGGGGTGGGGGTTACTTCCCTCTTCTCCTCAATTCCATCCTCCTGCCTTCTCTGCTCCTCTGTCTTTGGCTCAGCCCACAGGGTGGGCTCATTCTACCAAGTTTGATGTCGTTTGTGCGCTCCGTCTTGGCTGTCTGTTTCAGCTGGCTCAGACCCAGGACTCAGTTTATGTGCTGGGCTCCCTCGCTGGTCTGCCCTGTGGTGTGGTCAGTGATTCTCAGAACTCCTGAGAAACAAGTTATCCAGGAATTTAGCCATGCATTTGAGGGTGGGCTGCTAGAGATGGGGCTTATGGGATGCCATTGCCAAAGTGCACCCAGAGTCTCTGGGAAGAGGGAGGGAGGAGCTCATATCAAGATGGGAAGACATGCTTTTGGGGAAGCCAGAACAGCTAAAAGCTGCACAACAACGGAGGGAGGGCTGCTCAGAAATGCTCAGGGGGACAGTCATCTTGGCATTATTAAGAACCTGAGGTATGCCTGCACACAGATTCATGTTTTAATGGGGTGTACTGTAGCTTCCTGAAAAGTCAATTTCATTTTTCTAGCTGCTTTTTAAATGAAAAAAACTGTCTTAAGCAGCTGAATAAGAGACTAGGAATTTGATCCGATGAACAAATCATTGATTTTTATTACAGATCTTTATGGGGGAAGGAGTCTGAATGAGTGTGTGAGTTCCATTCCAAGATGAGCTTGCTGCAGAAGGCAAGACGTACAGCAGGTCTGAGCCTCTGCTCAGTTCTGACACGTACTGATTTAAGATGTGAAAATGAGTGTTTGGCCAAGCCAGAGTTTCCTGTGCCAAGAAAAGCCTATTAGATTGGTGGCTGAAAGGCTGAATTGTTAGGATTTACTTAATGGTGAGGCTCTGCCAGCTGCTGGGAGTGAATGCCCACTTAGGCGTTTGAGTGCATCCTTGTTCCCTGGACTCGGGGCCCATTTGTTCAAGGAATATGGCGGCCTCACAAGAGGCCACTCTAAAAGGATGCTTCCTTATTCTTTGGGCCCCTTGTGTAGAGCTATCTGTAGTTTGTAACAGTAACATTAGTTGCTCACAAATTTATAAAGAAGAATGCCTGGAAATTGGGCTTATAAGGTGAGTTCAGGTGAAATATCAGGGAGTGACAATGTTAACTATAAACAGGCAACATAAATGGCCTGTTAAACAAAAGTTGTCACGTGAGCTGTGATATCTGCCCATCACGTATTCATTCATCCAGGGTTGATTGATGTCTCAATGGTAGGGCACTGGCTGGGGTAGTGGGCAGAACATTTTATCTCAACGAGTTCCAAGTGGGGCAGACAGACTTTACATAACCAATGATAATAGAAAACCTAAATAAGAAGTGAGAGAAACCAAGTATGAAAAACTGTTTCTGGAGTTCCAGCAAAGAGAGGCCATTCTGACTTTGAGGGTTCATTTGTTTATTCACTCATTCATTCAGATTTTCTGGGGACTAAAAACATAAGCAGGTAGGTGCCCAAGTGGAAATGTGTGTGTGTGTCTACCTGTTTATTCCCTGAAACAATTTGGAACTCAGACATGAGGGAAGAGACTAGGAGACTAAGATTTACTGGGAACCCATTCTAGACCAGTGACTGGAGGTAAGTTTAGTAACCTACATTTTACAGATGAGAAAACTGAAGTACAGAAAGACATTGGCCTTGGATAATGTGTTTAAAATAGTGGAGGCAACCATTGGACACCCCAGATTGCTAAGCAATGACTGGAAATTGGGTGATGGGCTTACTTTGTGGCCTATTCCTCTGCCACTGTCATGGAAGGGGGAAGTTCAAAGAACTTTAAAACATTCAGAGTGATGCCTGGCGTATGACATGTTCAATACATGTTTCCTGCCTTTAAACTGGAAGTTTTCAACCTCAGTACTAGTGACATTTTGGTTGAGATTATTCTTTGTGGTTGTGGGAAGCCAGCATCCCTGGCTTCTGCTCTCTGGATGCTAGTAACATTTCACCCTACCCCCACCCCAGCCCACTGAGAACCGCTGGGCTACAGGATCAAGACAGGGAAGTGTTAACAAATGGACCTAGGGGTTGGAACAGGTGGTAGGCGAGGAGGATCCTGCACCCAGTGAGCAAAGAAACTGCCTCTGAAAGAAGGTATTGGCCTTAGGTGTCCAGAGCTGGGGAAGGAAGAGAGCAGGCTACCAATGGTGTGAGCCAGGATTCTGCAGCAGGTGTTGTTGTGATCTGGTCTTTATGTTGCCCCTGCGGTGGGCAGATCTGTTGTGTCCCAGTAGTATGGGGTGGCACACAGACAGTGAGTAAGACCTGGAGAGACTCCATGGTGTTGCTCACCCAGGGTGACAGCCACCCATGGCCCACATGGAAGTTTCTGCCTTGCGCTTCCCTGCTGATCAGGCTGCTCTGAGTCATGGCTCAGCTGGGTCCCCATCATGGCCTGCTCTTTCTTGGTCCACTCTTCTCTCTCCCAAGGGTGGTTTCCATGACTGTTTTTAACCTGAATAGCTATGTGGTTTTCTTTTTAATGCTAATTTCTGATTTTTAGTCAGAGCTAGAGAAAAGTGTGTTAGTTGCTCAGTCATGTCCGACTCTTTGTGACCCATGGACTGTAGCCCGCCATGGTCCTCTGTCCATGGAATTCTCCAGCCAAGAATACTGGATTGGGTATTCTCTAGGGGATCTTCTCAACTCCTTGCTTTTTAATTGCTTTACATTCTCTTAAGCCTGCAGGGCGGTTCCAGCCTCTCCAGCAGGCTGGGTGGCATAGCATGCTGTGGGATTGTGGGGAACCCACAGAGCTTAGTTATTGCCTCCCATATCCCCTCCTTCTGGCAGGGGGCTTTTGAAGGTGAAAGGTTGGGTCTTGGGATGTGGCAGAAGGCGTGAAGAATGTTTTCTGCCCTATCCCAGCTCCCTGGGGGAGAGGGCACTTATGTGGAGTTTACCCGAGGAAGCTTGTCAGTGGTGGAGGGTGTGAAAGGACCCGGGCTGATTGGGAGGGCATAGTGGGGAAGGGAAATGGATCAGTCAAGGGGCAGGCAGGATGTGAATCCACTCTTGATGGTCACAGTGAAGAATGGCCAAGTATGTACTGTCTGGGAAGATGATACTTCACCTAGGGCTGAGCTGGAGCCACCGAAGAGGGCCTTTAGCACATGCCATGCTGGGAAAGAACACCTGTTCTTCCTGTTAACCCCCTGCAGGGAGCCAGGGTGGCGCAGGATGTGGGGCAGCCTCTGGCTGGGCAGAGAAGAGTGAAGAACAGAGTTTGCGGGGGGTTGGATGTGTGGACGGATGGAGGAGAGGGATGTCCACTAATGACAGCTGTGAAATAGCACTGGGTTTGTCATGGAAACTGTTCCCCTCTGTTGGTGCAGGTGCTCAGAATCTGTACTGTCAGCATGCAGGACCCGCCTCTTGACTCTGAATATTGGGTCTCCATTCCATTTGTCCCAGGAAGTCACTCTTGACCATGCCCTTGCAGTGTTCCTTCCTCTTGCAAACGCTTGGATATTTCCTCTTTGGCACAGTCGTCCAGCACTTAGACCCTCCATGTTGCATCGCTGGCTGTCCCTCTGTGTGTGTTCAGTTCAGTTCAGTCACTCAGTCATGTCCGACTCTTTGTGACCCCATGGACTGCAGCACGCCAGGCCTCCCTGTCCATCACCAACTCCCGGAGCCTACTCAAACTCATGTTCACTGAGTCAGTGATGCCATCCAACCATCTCATTCTCTGTTGTCCCCTTCTCCTCCCGCCTTCAATCTTTCCCAGCATTAGGGTCTTTTCAAATGAGTCGGTTCTTCCCATCAGGTGGCCAAGGTGTTAAAGTTTCAGCTTCAACATCAGTCCTCCCAATGAATATTCAGGACTGATTTCCTTTAGGATGGACAGGTTGGATCTCCTTGCAGTCCAAGGGACTCTCAAGAGTCTTCTCCAACACCACAGTTTAAAAGCATCAATTCTTCGGTGCTCAGCTTTCTTTATAGTCCAACTCTCACATCCATACATGACTACTGGAAAAACCATAGCTTTGACCAGACAGACCTTTGTTAACAAAGTAACGTCTCTGCTTTTTTAATATGCTGTCTACGTTGGTCATAACTTTTCTTCCAAGAAGCAAGCGTCTTTTAATTTCATGGCTGCAGTCACCATCTGCAGTGATTTTGGAGCCCCAAAAAATAACTTCTGTCACTGTTTCCACTGTTTCCTCATCTATTTGCCATGAAGTGATGGGACTGGATGCCATGATCTTGGTTTTCTGAATGTTGAGCTTTAAGCCAACTTTTTCACTCTCCTCTTTCACTTTCATCAAGAGGCTTTCTGTGTGTTTATCTTCCCTGTATTGTAAGCCACTTAAGTTGTCATAGTTCTTTTGTTCCCAGCATCTTGTGCAGAGAAAGTACTCCAGAAGTACCTGTTGTTTGGTGATCAGTTCCCTTCACTGGCCATAATCAACAGAATTCTGAAATGCCCGAATGTACTGTACCTCCTATGAATTTTAAAGGCGGCTAAGTCATCACTAAAAACTTCCTTAAGAAGCATAATATGTTTTCGTCCTTGGAATAGCCCTGCCCAAGGATAGCATCAGCCCCTTGGAATAACCCTTGGAATAGCATCAGCCCCTTAAATGTACAGAGTGGGTCCCAATGTCAGTAGCTCGCTGGAGAGTAGGGTATAGACAGAATGGCTATGTCCTTTCCATGATGGCATCCTGATAATTTCCTCCAAATCTGGTGGTACTTTTTTTTTTTTTAACCATGTAACCTATTTTTATTGTCTTTTTTTTTTTTTTTAATTTAAAGCATGGTGGAGCCTAGTGGGAGTAAGCTGTGCTTGACCCCATATCAGTTACTGAAGGGAAAGCAGGTATCAGAGCTGATAGGCACCAGGCACTGATGTGCCTGTGTCACAGCTTGTGTGGCTCTTAGAGAAAGCAGCCCACGTGTGTGCTGAGTCTGTGAATGGAGCCTCTACAGCACAACTGTTTGCCCTAGAATATTTGCAATTTAAAAGTGAAAACCCATGGGACTTGATGTTAAACCTCTCTGCAATTGGCGGTCTCCCTGCTGTCAGTCACTCCCGTCAAGTTTGCTATTTTTTTACAATGCTGGAAAACTGGGACTTCACAAAGGAAAAAGGAGGTCTGAATATAGAATTGACTTCTTCCCCACCAAATTTTAATTGATTCTAGTGCAAGTAGAAAGGTGTATCATGTGTTCTGAAAAGATAGGGTTTAATTATGGTTTATAATTAGTTCTCTAGGAAGCACTTGGAGTTGTACCCAGGGAGGAAAAACAGAGGGCTCCGGTGGAATCGTGTAAAAGGATTGATGAGAAAATGGGTTTCTGTTGCGGAGGATTTGGGCATGTTGCCAGCCTTACGACAAGGTGTCAATTAGCCTCCTCGCTCAGGGAGCAAGAGAGGGGACTGCCAGCATGGGGGACCCCTGCTCTGGAGGACAAGGACACCTGGAACCAGAGCAGTTTCCAGGGCAGAGAAGCTTTTGTTTCTCAGGTAGCATTTCTTCCTGTGATAAAAAAGAGGTTACAGGCAAGAAGACAGCTGCTCGAAAGCCAAAGACAAGGGGACAGTTGTGGGGAGTGTATATTTAAAAATCAGCCACCGTGAGATGGAAAAATTAGGATGTTGGAAACAATTAGGGTTCAATTTTATAACTTAGAGTTTCTTTCTTGACCCTTGAAGGTAGGTGGAAAGTGTTTTTTTTGTTTGTTTCTTTTTCAGATTGGGAAATTAGAGTTTAGAGAAGTTAGGTTCAAGGTAGCATAGGTCAGTTCACAGTGAATTGAAATATGTGTATGTGTGTATATAACTTACATACATGTATATATACATATAAAATATACACATGGAGATATATATATATATATATACACACCATACAAATATTTATTGTAAATCTTACTGATGTAAAGGATATGTAATAATTGACAAATAATACAAAATATCCATATTCATTATTATAAATCCATATAGCCGGTATATAGCCAGAATGCATTTGTTAATTTTTGACAAACCTATGTTTGATGATGTTTTGACAAATGCTAGCTCTTGTCCATCTGCTAATTCTTTTCCTGATAAATTGATTGCCCCTGAATCTGACATGTGATCTACTCTTGTACAAATTATATTTAGTAAATTGAACCCCTTTCACCTTCAGCACTGCTGATAGGTACCATAGGTAGTGCTGTGTTTCAGCTCTTGGTGTCATTGCTGGGATTGGTATACATTGTTGGATTCTGCATTCTTTAACAGTGGCCGTGTTTAACCAGCAGTTCACAAAATTCCTACAAAATGAGCAGTGCTTGTGAGTCGCACTGGTCAGCTAGAGCACTTCCCAGTTCCATTGTTAAGGTCTGAAAAGACAAGTGCTTGCCTGTCTTACTCATTGTTGAGCCCAGAATCAAGGATGGTGCCAAATGTGTGCTTGGAGGACATGTTGTTCACAGGGATGAATGAGATTTCAAAGCTGGGACCTGGAGCCAGTTCGTGGGACTCCATGAGGACAAGGTCCTTGGTGGGCAGTGAGGAAGCTCCGGAAAGAAGAGACAGCAGAGACTGTCTCCACCGTCAGAGCTGCCTGAGAGAGCCCCGCCTTCTGGTGGGACGTTAGCACTCGAGCAGTAACACAAGGAAGAGGAGAGGGGACAGCATCTCCTTCTGTGTCCCTTTCTTCCAGCTGTATCAGGCCTGACAATTCTGTGCCCCATCTTCGACGTGGCCTTCTTGTGTATCAATGTGGAGGCTGCCTTAGTCTTTGGTCCTCAATGTGGTTAAGCAGTGATGGGAACAAGAGAGAGATTACATGGTCTGAAATGGAACAGGTCATACCTGTCACATGACACAGATGTCAAAGAGGACGTGCAGGGAAAGTCGTGTCCCTCCTTCCATCTTCCAGCCACCAGCTCCTCAGCTACTTGTGGATCCTTCCAGGTGGAGCCTGTGCATATTTCAGTCAAAAAACTTTTTACATATTTTCATGTGTTTACTAAGATGGGATCATGTTATATGCATTGTTCTACACTTGGTTTTTTTCACCTGACAACATATTTTGATAATCAGCCCGTTACTGCACAAGGAGAAATGACTCTATTCTATGGGTTTACCGTAATTTATTTAATTCTCTCCCTATCTGTGAACATTTAGAGTTTGTTTCCAATTTTTTTATTACAAATAATTCTGTAATGAAAACTTTTGCATTAAAGGTTGAAATTATCTGTAGGATAAATTCCCAGAAGTGAAATAGCTGGGTCAGAGGGGAGCAATTGTTATTCTAATAGATATCCTCCAGGTTGCTCTTTATAGAAAATAAGCCAGTTTACCACCCACTATGGGTCACACAGAGTCGGACACGACTGAAGTGACTTAGCATAGCATAGCATAGCATGGGCTTCCCTTGTGACTCAGCTGGTAAAGAATCAGCCTGCAATGCAGGAGACTTGGGTTCGATCCCTGGGTTGGGAAGAGCCCCTGTAGAAGAGAAGGGCTACCCACTCCAATATTCTTCCCTGGAGAATCCCATGGACAGAGGAGCCTGGTGGGCTACAGTCCATGGGGTCCCTGAGTCGGACATGACTGAGTGACTCAGCACAGCTTAGTGCAACCCAGTACAATTAGAGAGCCAATTTCTTCCCCCTTTTCTGGAACTTTTGGGTACTTGCTACTTTGATAGGTGTGGTCTCATTAACTTTTTTTTGCTCCACCACGTGGCTTGCAGTATCTTAGTTCCCCAACCAGGGACTGAACCCGGGCCACTGCAGTGAAAGTACCAAGTCCTAACCACTGGACCACCAGGGGATTCTGTCATTAATTTTTGAATATGAATGAGTATAAGCATCTCTTCATGTGGTTAAGAACTATTTGTCTTTGTTGTCAACTTTCAGTTCATACTATTTGCTCATTTTTCAATAGCATTGTAGACCTCTATTAATTTGTAGGAACTCTTTATATATTGAAAATTGCTTTATGTCTGTTGCATGATTTACACATCTTTTCTCTAGGTTGTCCTTTGGCTTTTGACTTTGTTTCTGGTCTCTTCCTCATATATGTATGTTTTCTGTATTATGTAAAATATACATAAAATAAAACATAGCATTTTTAAGTGTACAGTTTAGTGGTATTAAGTACAGTCACACTGGTTATACACCACAATCTAGCTCCAGAACATTTTCATCATTCTATTTTTCTAAAGTAGTTGAATTTATCAATAATTTTTCATCTGTTTTAGATATTATATCACCTTTAGAAAGTCTCTGCTCGCTTTGAGTTTATTAAAAATATTTTCTATCATTTCTTCTCGTACTTTGTATGGTTTATTACTTACTTTATTTATTTCTTATTTTTGGCTGCGCTGACTGTTCGCTGCTTTACATGGGCTTTCTCTAGTTGTGGTGAGCAGGGGATACTGTCTAGTTGCAGTGCACGGACTTCTGATGGCAGTGTCTTCTCATTGTGGAGCACAGGCTCTAGGCGCATGGGGTTTAGTATCTGCAGCACGAGGACTCAGTAGTAGTGGCCTTTGGGCTCTAGGATGTGTGGGCTTCAGTAGTGCAGTACTTGGGCTCAGTAGTCATAGCTCCTGGGCTCTAGAGCTTGGACCCAGTAGTGTGGCACAAAAGGTTAGTTGTGCTGTGACAAGTGGGATCTTCTCAGACCAGGGATCAAACCCATGTCCTCTGCATTGGCAGGTGGATTCTTAGCCACTGTGCCACCAGGGAAGTCTTATTACTTCTTTAAATTCTATGATCCATTTGGAATTCCTTTGGGTGTAAAGTGTGAACTGTGGCTCCAAGGGTACCTATTCCTGATAGTGAGCTCCTTGATTGCCATTCGGTCATCAAACATGGTTTGAGGACTAGTTGGATGCCTCTAGCTATAGGGGAGCAGCAGAAGAAGCCATTTTGAGCAGTCCATGTGAGTTGGGGTTGGAAGGGGGTGCTTCAGAAATGAAGCCTGACCTAGACTGATGAAGTCTCATTCTAGGAAATATGAACTCCTAGGTATTTATGTTTGCTATCCTCAAAAAAAATCTCAGACATGCTGGTCAGTACTTTGAATTTGCTGAAAGAGTCTCCCTGATGACAGGTAGGTAGGTTACGTACAACACACAGGACAGAACTGCCTCTTAGGTAAGGCTGTCCTGCAAGGTGAGCAGTGTGTGTCCTGCCAGAGGCTCTGCAGCAGGCTAGGGAGCAGTGAGGTCAGGGCTGAAGTCCAGCTGATGCTCAGCAGCATCTTCCTGGAAGAGGGGGCACCTATTTCTAATTCTCCTGTGGGCACCTAGTAGGCAAGAGGTGCCATAATGGAAGAACTCAGTTTCCAGGTCTCCAGACCCACGGGCAAGTACCCTTCTGGATCTGTCCTCCCAGGCTCCTTGAGTGGAGGGTCAAGGAGCACCCTTCATGTTCCAGGTGGGCTGGGCCATGGGTCATTGGTACCCTCACCCTCAGGGTAGCTGGGCATGGCCTGAGGGCACTGGAGTCCCGAGGCTGGTTATCTCAGGCGGCAGGCAGCACATATATCCTTTCTGCATGGTCCATGAGGTGGGGGAGAAAAGCTGGAAAGCACAGACATGGCCTCTTGAACTTGTATCTTTCTCAGAAGCCTGCAGGTGGAGCTGGGGTGGGTTCCCTGCCAGAACCACCTCCCCACAGTATTCCAGAGGACACCAGCCATGAACATTCACATCTGACCATTTGAATGGTATGCCCTGCAGTCTCCCCAGGGTCCCATCTTATCCCATGGGAGTCTGTGGGTGGCCCAGTGGAAGCAACTGGGCTGGAAGGATATGTCTTTTCAGTTCTAGGACTTTCTCCATCTCTGTTTTTCACTGCGTGCAGCTCAAAAATGAGTTGAATAAATGAGTGACACAATACGAACTTCTGAAAAAACCCCTGTGGTATTTCTTCTGTCAGAGCAGCCACATCCAGACTGGGGGCTTCTGGTCCATGTCCAGAAAACATGTGTTTTCCTTTCATCCCTTCCTCTGTGAGCTCCCCAAGGCCTGGTCTGGGACATCTCTCCTTTGCCCAGCTCCTCTCCCTATGCTTGGCATGTACTGAATGCTTGAATGTTTGAGGAACTTAATTACCTGCCCCTGTTGCTCCTACCACGGGTGAGAAGTCAGTTGTTCTGAAGGGCACGGCCAGTCAATTGAGCCACCAATGTACAGAGAGAGGTAAGTTTGTTTTTAAATATTAAAATGGAACTTACCTAGAAACAGCAAATATTTAAGTTCTTTATTGGGTTGTGCACTTTTTCCTGGTTACTACTAGATTTTTTTGTTGGCCTTTTTTTTTTTTCAGATATAGTTAGTGTGTAGTAATATTGTACTTTATATTGTACAGTGTTATGAGTTTTAACAAATCATATTGTCATGTAGCCACTGCTGCAATTGAGAGATACAGCAGTTTTGTAATCCCTCCCAAATTTCCTTGCTGCCCTTATAGTTAACACTCCCCTGTCCCCAGCATCTGACCACTATCAGTTTTCTGTTCCTCTAGTCTCTCCTTTTCGAGAATGGTATAGACATAGAATCATAGCATATATACCTTTTAAGTCTGGCTAGCATAATGCATTTGACGTGTATTCACGTTGTTGATATCTTACTTCATTCCTTTTTATTGCTGAGCAGTGTCTTGTCATATGAATACACCACAGTGTATCCATTTACCAACTGAGGGACACCTGAGTTTTTCTAATATTAACACTTTGACTCCATTTGCTGTGGGTGGGAAGCTTTTAGAGAGTTGTTATGGTACTAACCTAGTATGTTTGGTATCTTTTTCAAAGGCAAAGCGTTTTGAGCAGCATCCTCCAAGGCACCCTTGTGAAACTGTGCAGTGGATGGTCCTTTAAGGTGATAGTGGTGTGGTCTCGTCACCGTGCCCAAATCTGGTTGACTTCTCACCCTTCAGCTATCCTTAATGGTTCTCTGCTGCTCGCTCTTGTGGGTGACATGCCTTCTTTGATGTTGAGGCCAATTTGAAATGTTATAAAAAGCATTTCTCTGAAAACTCAGAACCCAGACTAAACCATCTCCATATGCTGATTTCTGCTTCAAAGACAGTTGGAGGCTAGTTCGACAGGATTTCTTCCCATTAGAACAGGGAAGACTCTTGGCAGTGGGGCCAAGGAGGAGGAGATGGGAAGAACCCCCTGAACAGAACACACTGGTCTCAGGCAGTCTGTGAAAGTGGACGCCTGAAGGGTGGAGGGTCAAAGTTGACATTAGTCCTCTGCACTTACTTAGCTGATGGAAATAGAATTCCATAAACTTTCCATGAAAGCAAAGGCTGGTAGCTGGCTACATGCGCTACACACTCCAGTGAGGAGAGCTGGGGTCTGCATACTTCACGGATGGGGTGTTTCATTTGGGGGCAACTCTCTGCCTCTCTGGGCTTTCCAGGTGGTTCAGTGGTAAAGAATCCACCTTCTAATGCAGGAGATGGGGGTTGCATCCCTGGGTCGGGAAGATTCCCTGGAGGAAGAAATGGCAATCGACTGCAGTGTTCTTGCCTGCGAAATCCCATGGACAGAGGAGTCGGACGGGCTATAGTCCATGGGGTAGCAAAGAGCCAGACACAGCTTAGCGACTGAGCATGAACTTGTGCCTCTCTAGATGTTGACCAAAAAAAATCCAAGAGACAAATTGAGGAAACTCATCTTTTGACTTTGACTTGTGTGTCCTTGGGTGGATCACTTACTCTCTATTTCCTCTTTGCCAGAATGAAGGGCTTGGAGGGGATGGGCCTCCTGGGTCTCTGACACTGATGTCACCTTCTCAGAGCAAAGCACATCCTTGGGCTTTACATCTGCAAGTCCAGAAGTATCTCGGTACCGTGGGGGAGGGGGGGTCCCTGCTGCCATCACTGCTCACCAGGCGTGGTGGGTAGGGGGCATACTCTGTTGTGGGACAAGCCTGGGCTGGCCCTGCCCGCCTCACAGAGTGCAGGTACAGCTTACTCCCCTTGGGAACTTCCCAGGAAACTTCTCTGATGCTTTCTGAATCCAAGCCTATGAGGAAGGCTGTCTGGCCAAAGATCTCCAGAACCTTTGAAAATCCCCTATTTAGATGTGCATGCAATACTGTCTTTCAAAACACAAACCTCGTGGGGTTTTTTGGACCATTTCCAAATACTGAGCTTTTTTTTTTTTTTTTTTTTTTGAGCTGTCAGTGGCTGAATTACTGGGACTTACCTCAGATGGTTATTTCACATCCTCCTTTTCTTGTGAGTGACATTTAAAATAGCAACACTTCTCCTTTGATAGCACGCCATGGTAAGCCAGGAGAAAATCCTAGGACGGGTAGAGGTCTTTTGGCTGAGGTCTTATCTCCAAATGATCATATGCCAACTGGAATACAGAAGCCACGAATCCTCCTTTGCTGCTGTGTTCTAGTGCCTTTGAGGTGGAAAGTGAAATTTCAGAAGCATTCCCAGTGCTCTGCTCAGCCCGCATTATTTCACATGCCCGTATACATTGGTAGTTTGAATTCCATACATAGATATATTAAGCCACCTTTGTACAGAGAATGCTGGTGACATATAGGAATGCACCATGTAAGGCTAACATCCTGAGAGTGAATGCTCCTCTGCATTCATCATTCTTATGAGTACTTCAGCAACACGTGGACACTGTCCATTTAAGCTTATCGTACAGATGTGATGTCTATTCCCTCTTCCGGGGATGCTCTTCTCCCCAAGAGTCACATGTTAATCCTCACCTTCTTCAGTGTTTGGTCAAGTGTAACTGTCTCAGTGAAGTGGAACTTTACTACCCTATTAAATTCACTTCTTACCCCACAGCCCCTCATTTTTCTGCCCTATATCTCCCCCAGCACTTAGCACTTTCTAACATGCTACTAATACAACCTTAGCGTTTTAAAGTTGTTGTTCAGTCGTTCAGTTGTGTCCGACTCTTTGCGACCCCATGGTCTGCAGCACGCCAGGCTTCCCTGTCCCTCACTATCTCCTGGAGTTTGTTCAAACTCATGTCCATTGAGTCGGGGTTTTAAAGATAAGAATGTGTTTTCTTTTTTTCCGGGCAGAGATCATTGTCTCTTTTATCCTAGGTATCTAGAACATTATCTGCCTGACACATAATAGGTGCTCAATAAAAAGTGGTGGCGTGAACATATGCGTAAATGGCGTAGTTGTTTGCTTTCATTCTTGCCTGCAAAGCTGGTGGGAAGGCCCTGATTGCACTGAAGGAGACCAAGCTTTAACACTACGTGGGCTGCAGTCCACATCCCTTTTCCTGTTGGGATAACTGACTGCTTTGAGCTGCCTGTAGTGAGGAAGCTGTGACCCTTGGGAGGCTCAGGCTGGACCAAGAGAGCCTAGGAGGAGGAGGAGCCCTGGTCATCTCCCACTTAGTACAGGGCAGATCTCCTCCTTGCACTGGAATCTGGTCTCTTGCTGTAAATTTATTCCTTCTTGCCTCTGGCCCTTTAAATTTGAGGTTTTATGAGAATACCTGGGGTGGTAGAGTATCTGATGCCTCCTTTGCTTCTCAGAACCCCTTCTTCCTCATCTGCAAAATAAAATCCTAAGAACCGCCTTAGAGATCTGTGTGCATAAAATGAAAGAATGTCCATAACTTCTTATTACAGTGCTGTCATTAATTTTTAAGCTCCCTGCATCCTCCCTGCTACCATCCCTATTTAGCATTAAGAAAAACCTTGCTCTCTTGTTTTCCCCAGCAAGAACCTATATGGTTTCTCTTGTGTTTTGTTGTTATTCTTCCATTCACCGTAACTTAGGCCATAGAAAAGTAGCATTTTCCGGAATGTTAGAAATAACTGAACATTGAGACTGTCATTTTTGTGCAGTTGTCAGAGGTCTGGAAGAAGCAGTTGAGAGCTCTTTTGACCTTTAGCATCAACCTCAGAGACCCTTGTGTTACCAACATAGGTCATATTTTCAGTTCATGCCTTTAGTTTTTTGGAAGGTAGCTTGATTTTAAGTTTGCAGGTTGATTTCAAGTTTGTTTCATAGGTACAGTTTATATTCAGCACATTGACTACCATCCATTGACTACCTTGGTCTTTCTGAGGGTCAGATGATAGTTCTTTTCTGGACCCATTTTGAAGTTGGCAGAGACAGTTAATAGGCAGCTGTGTGCTCTCCCTTTTAGTTTTAATAATGGATGAAAAGTTCTTTCATCCACTGTTATTTCTTAGAAAACTCCAAAACAGTTTTCCTCTGAGGAATATTAATACGGCTCTTAAAAAGATAAGCATGTTATTAATTTTAATTTCTAGACACAACTTTCCAGTGGCATTCTGGCGTCTGGGGACACCCTGGATTCAGGGGTTGGGTGTTGCTACATGGAAAGGACACAGAGTGGGGAGCCTTCTCAGGCCAGTGGGAAAGGACATCAGGCAATCCCTAAGGGGCCCTTTTGAAGGTCAGGCTCCCTAGAACAAAGATAGTCATTGGGGCCAGACCCTTGGCCTCCTCATATTCATGCAGTTCTCCCCTTCAAAGGAGGTTTTTAAGTAATTTCCTTCCCCGGAGGATGGAGCAGCTGTGAGCCAAGAATTAGCATCAAGCCTTTTAAAAATAGAGACTGATGAATTTAAGAAATGCTTACCCTTTGGAAAGTCGAGTAGAGACATGGATATATTTTAAAGTAGCTATCTATCTAACCCTTTCTCTCAAAGAGATGGAGAGGGAGGGAAGAGAGTGGAAGAGTGAGAAAGAAAGCTAGAAAGAGGTGGATTTATGCAAAAGATGGGGCACGGAGGAAAGAGAGAAGAGTCAGACATTTTTAGGGGAAAAAAATGGTCTGATGTTCTGTGTTGGGCACAGTGGCCTTGCTGTGTGGGCACCCCATTGTGGATGGTGGCTTGTTCGCAAGCCCTCTTGTACACTGTACCCTCCGAGTGGGGGGCTGCCCTGTGCACATTGCCATCAGCCACTGAACTGCATTACTGGGCCACCAGCCTCTGGCCTGGTTGTTCAAAGAAGAAGCAATATTTGAAAACTAGCCTGATTTTTTTTTTCCCTTTGAAATTTCCTGCATTTTCTTTACTGAGCATGTTTTCCTTTGTACAGTAATTGGGGCAAACAGAATAAATAGCAAAAAGAAGGGTCGTGAGATGAGATTATCTGAAGGCTTTGTGAACTGTGAGAGGGAAAGGCCGGGGTGAGAGCCTGGTCACCAGACAGCAGAGACTGGTGTGTTTCAGGCCAGTGCAAACCTCTGTGAGATTAGTGACCCAGGACGGGTAGACAGGTAGAAAAAAAGCCATCACTTTCTTTCAATGCTAAGGAAAAGCCACTCCCTCCCTGGCAGAAGGCATGGGATCCTTAAGGATTTCATTCAGGGATTAGATATTACATATAGTTTAAAAAGCTAGTTGTTGAAAGTTAAGCTATTATTGTTTGCTCTGGCTTGCTGGAGAGTTCTCAGTATATTGGAGACTATGGAAGAGAGAACAAGGAGGGTGCTTGAGAGATGGTATCAGTTCAGAGAAATCCCTGGGATCTCTTCTTTCTGCCGTTTTCCTTGTGTGTCCCCTGGGCATTTGCTCCATAATCTGTTACAGGTAGTGGCGAGAGCATTCCTGGCTCTCCATTTTACTTTTTTTTGAGGCATCATCATCTTAACAACATATTACTAAACTGGTGTTTGTGCTGTGATGAGCCTGCTCTCTTTCTGGCCATGTGGGAATTAATGACACCCTTTGATCGTCTCCTATTTATGAGCCCTTATGTGCCATTGATAACTGGGGCCAGACTTGACCAAGGTCCTGTGGTTTACATCGGATCACAAAGGATGACTCTAAAGCCAAGTCTGGCCGAATGCCTTTTTGTCTAGCTCACAGGCTAAGAATGGCTTACATGTTTTTAAATTATTGGAAAAAATCAAGAGGCGATAATACTTTGTGACATGTAGGAATTATTTGAGATTCAGATTTCAGTATCCACACATAAAGTTTCATTGGGACACATCCTCACCCACTGTTTTACATTTGGTCTACACCTGCTCTTATGCTATAGAGTTGTGTCGTGGCAGAGATCGGAACCCTTGAATACTTACTGTCTAGCACCCCACTCCAGTACTCTTGCCTGGAAAATCCCCTGGACGGAGGAGCCCTGTGGGCTGCAGTCCATGGGGTCGCTAAGAGTCAGACACGACTGAGCGACTTCACTTTCCCTTTTCACTTTCATGCATTGGAGAAGGAAATGGCAACCCACTCCAGTATTCTTGCCTGGAGAATCCCAGGGACAGAGGAGCCAGGTAAGAGGCCAACTATGGGGTCGCAAAGAGTCGCAGCAGCAGCACGTTATAGAAAAAAGTCTTTAATCTCTGGTTTATATCATTGGGCTTGGCATATTGTACTGTTATCCTATGCTGTTTAAACTTTGAGAATTGAAATGTATTAAGTTTATCCTGTTTATATTATTATAGTGGAGCAATTTTTGTTTTGACAGCACTTTTCATGCCCCCTATAAAAATCTGAAAATGCTAGACAATGAATAAATGTTGAAACTGTTGAATAGACAGAGCCAGGTGTCCATAACCAAGTGCTCTGATGCTTTAAGAGAAGAGAAATCTCATCCCTCCACTTTTTTTTTTAAATTTAATTTTATTTAACTTTACAATATTGTATTGGTTTTGCCATATATCAAAATGAATCTGCCCCTTTTTTCCCAACATGTTATTTTGATAAATTTAAAATATGCAAAACAGTTGATGGAATATGCAGAGAAATTTGCTACGCAGTAAACACTAATATGCCTACCACTGAGATTCTGCATTTGCTAGCAACATTTTGCTTTATTGCCTCTATCCCATATCTATCCATCAGTCTACCTCATTTTCAATGCATTTTAAAATAAGTGGCATATGCTACTACATTTCAACTATGGGTTACTTTTATTTCCACTACTGATGAGGCATAGCCAGAAGGGTGTGGAATATTTTTATTCTCTGAATGGAGTAAAAGGGAGGTGCTAAAAGTAGATAGGAGCAAACAGGAAGAGATAATTAATTGAAGCCTGGGTTTAAAAAACTAAGCGTGTGTGTGTGTGTGTATGCACACACATTGTAAAATTGTGTGTACATATACCTGTGTGTGTGTATGTCTACACATAAAGTAAGAAACTTGTCCATAAAATAATGGAATTTGGGGAAGCTAGTTCACAGGCAGCTGCTGGGAGAGAACTATGCATTGCTGGGCCTGGACACCAGGATAGTGTTGTGAAGTTAAAGCTGCTAGAGACAAGGCCAGGTTGAGTGTCTAGACTGTGAGCAGATGTGTTTTAAGGAAGGGAACATGTGGCCACCTGGGCAGCCCCATTTCTAGCCAGATTGCGTGGCACCACCAGGGCAGCCAGGACTTGCCTGCCCATTTTTGTCGAATCCCCCAGAAGCCTGAGCGATCCTGCGGTTGTGTTGCAATTTTGCCTGCACCTGTTGGGCTTTGCTCCAGAAGAGCCTTCAAGGAGTGGGAGGAGTCAGGAAAAGAGGCGGCTGTGTGTTCCAGGTGGCTTCAGACAGGTGGAGAGGTGCCCTTAGGAACAAAGTCCGGCCAACCCAGAGTGCACTGTGCCCAGGTGGGCAGGGAGAGCAGAGCAGGGTTCAGGGGAGCAGAGTTGGGTTCCTGAGGGAAAGTCTGAAGTGCATCAGGCAACCTGCTACCTGAAGGACTAGAGAGGAAACTTTGATTATCAGAGAGCCTTTTATGACAGGAACAATTAATCTTTAACCAGTTGTGTTCACAACCTTCTCAACTCCCTGTCCCCAAACCGTATTTAAATGTATGTTTGCATAGTGCTTTACAGTTTTTAAAGCACTTTTCATGGGTGGTATTGACCGCCACTATGATCAGGTGGGGGTTATTATCCCGATTTCTTAGGAGGAATTTTCTTTTCAAATTGCTCTGTGTTCTTAGGGAAAACTATAGCCTATTTAGCAGTAAATGTACACAAAACTATGTACCACACATGTGGCAAAATACAGATGGCTTATTTTGACAACTGTTTTTGATTTTTGTTTTATTCCTGCGATGCTATTCCAATTAGTTTGGTTTAGAAGTTCTTTAATTGACAGTTTTTTGCCACTCCCAGTCTTTGTTCCTGAGGGCTGGAGTACTCTGTTGTACATTTACTCAAAGCTTCTAAGCCCCTTAACATAATGTTGATCCTCTTGCAGATACTCTGTAATGCTTACTTTAAACAGACTTTGAATTGTTGATAGGATGACTTAGTTTTGATACATCTCTGACCCAAGGAACAGCAAAAACAACTTTAGGCATACTCGGTGTTCTTGTAAGTGGATATGTCGTGAACACATGAAATAACCTTCTTTTTGGAGACCATTATTTTAAAATTGTGTTCTTGCTTGTGTTGTATTCATCCTTGATTTGTTTTCTATGGTTGATTTGATTCATGCAAATGTATTTATTAATATGAAGGACACTTTTTGACAAGACATATTATTCAGAAGATTAAGGGATAAACAGTTCCTGATTTTAAATAATATTGTAAAGCTATAGTAATCAAAACAGTGTGGTATCGACATAAAACAGATACATAAATCAATGGATTGGAATAGAGAGACAAGAAATAAACCCACATATTTATAGTCAGTTTTCAAAAAAGGAGACAAGACATTACAAGGGGGAAAGGACAATCTCTTTAATAAATAGTGTTTGGAAAATAGGATATCCACATGCACAAGGATGAAACCAGACCCCTGTCTTATACCATACATAGAATCAATCCTACCAATAACTCAGAATAATCCTATCAATAACATCCTATCAATAACTCAAAATGGATTAAAGACTTGAATATAACTTCTAGAAGAAAGCATATATATAACTTCTAGAAAAAACTTATAGAAGAAAGCACCTCGATATCAGTCTTGGCAATGATTTTTTGAATTTGGCACTAAAGCAAAAATAAATAAGTGGAACTGCATCAAACTAAAAAGCTTCTGTATAGCAAAGGAAATCACCAACAAAATGAAAAGGCAACCTATGGAATGTAAGAAAATACTTGCATATCTGATGAAAGATTAATATCCAGAATATATAAAGGACTCATATAGCTCAATAGCAAAACCCCCAAACCATCTGATTAGAAAATGGGCAGAAGAACTGACTTGACATTTTTCCAGAGAAGACGTACAGATGGCCAACAGGTGCATGAAAAGATACTCAACATCACTAATCAAAAGCACAGTGAGCTATCACTTCACACCTGTTGGAATGGCTGTCATCAAAAAGATAAATGTTGGTAAGGATGTGGAGAAAAGGGAACCCTTGTACACTGTTGGTAGGAATGTTAAATTGGTATAGCCACTATGGAAAACAGTATTGGATGTTCCTCAAAAATTTAAAAATAGGACCACCATATGATCCAGAAATCCCACTTCTGGGTAATATCCAAAGCAGAGGAAAACAGGATATCAAAGAGATATATGCACCCCCATGTCCACTGCAGCATTATTCACAGTAACCCAGATATGGCAACAACCAAATGTTTCGATCAATAGAGAAGTGGTACAGAATATTATTCAATGTGAGAAAAAAAACATCTTGCTTTTGGTACAACATGGATGAACCTTGAGGGTATTATGGTATATGAGATAAATCAGACACAGGAGGACAAGCACTGCATGGTATCACTTATGTGGGATCTGAACAACAGACAAAAACTCAAAACCCAGTCAAACTCATAGAAATAGAGATCGAAAAGTGGTTGCCAGGCACTGGAGGAAACAGGAAAAGGTTGTTAAAAGGGTACAGATGTTCATCTATAAGATGAGTGAGGTCTGAGGATCTAGGGTATAACATGGTGATGATAGCTGATAACACTGTTTTGTGTGATTGAAATTTCCTAAGAGAGTTCACACACACACACAAACACACATATGCAAGAATAAATAAAACTTCATCAGCTCTTAGCTTCTAGAAATTATGTGATGTAAATGAACAGATGACACAGCCATTTTGTTTTTTCCGCATCCTCTGTGCTTCTGGCCCCAGGCTAATCCCTTTGAAATGGGCCCTGTTGTGCTGTCACCATGGCTTACAAACGAGTCTTCCATTAGCCCCCCTTTTCTGGGTTTACCTGACCCTGGATTATTGTTCCCTTAGCAGCTTCAAGCAGAAAGCAGCAGAGAGTTGCTTGTGAACATGCTGAATCGCCAGTGTTCTTAGATTTATCTTGGTGTTCACTTCTAGTATTGACATGAAGTTAATTTGTTTTTTATATTGACTTAAAATTATAAGTCCTAGCTTTTGAGTGTGGTTAAAAAAAGTCCTATAAATTTGAAACTGGTTCTTATGTGGCATCAGCATTTTATATTGTAAATTATAGATACTCAGAATAACTTACAGGGTTCAGTTGATCCTAATGTGAAGTTCTTATGTGTGAAGGTCTCCTTTGATGTCAAATATATAATCTTTTTTAATGTAGTACTATCTATAAATATGATTCTCTTTTCTAAGGAAGGTTATAGTCTTGCCTTAGTTAATTTAAATACATAGTCCTTTAGAGTTTTATTTCCCTTTGTATGATAGGGACATAATTGACATTATTCAGGATATCTTAGTGTATTTCCAGAGCCATAAATTTGCTTCACCAATTCCTTACAAAATTATTAGATAAAGTGTGTATTATTTTTTATGAAATAGATGATGGTATAGTAAATGTCTTTTGCCTGCTGCTGCTGCTGCTAAGTCACTTCGGTCATGTCTGACTCTGTGTGACCCCATAGACGGCAGCCCACCAGGCTCCCCCATCCCTGGGATTCTCCAGGCAAGAACACTGGAGTGGGTTGCCATTTCCTTCTCCAATGCATGAAGGTGAAAAGTGAAAGTGAAGTCACTCAGTCGTGTCCGACTCTTAGTGACCCCATGGACTGCAGCCTACCAGGCTCCTCGGTCCATGGGATTTTCCAGACAAGAGTACTGGAGTGGGGTGCCATTGCCTTCTCCAGTCTGACATACTATTAAAACAGCTATATATATTTGTATGTATAGGGAAGAAATATATATATTTGTATGTATAGGGAAGAAAAGGGTTAGATATATAAATCAAAAGCCAGTGGTGGTTATCTTTCCCTAAAAAATTGAATCTTAGTCATTTTTGTTTTCCTTTTGCTCATCAGTTTTCTAAAATTTCTACAGTAGATGCTTTACCCTAATAAAAAAACTAAAATGATAGATTTTGTTTAATAAAATCAGTTGCAGTACCTCTCACCTTTTCTTCCTTCCCAAATGAGGCAGAACTGATGTAAATGGATTTTTAAAGCTTTATTGAGATGTAATTGACAAAATTTTAAAATATTTAAAGTGGATATCATGGTGATTTGATAAGTATTGTGAAAAGATTCCTCCCATTAGTGTGTGTGTGTGTATGTGTGTGTGCATATATGTATATACATGTGCCAGTGTGTGCACATACACTCAGTCACGTCCAACTCTTTGTTACTCCATGGACTGTAGCCCGCCAGGCTTCTCTGTCCGTGAATTTTCCCAGGCAAGAATACTGGAGTGGGTTACCATTTCCTGCTCCAGGAGATCTTCCCTACCCAGGGATCCAACCCATGTCTCTTGTGTCTCGTGCATTGGCAGGCAGCTTCTTTACCAGCTGAGCCACCGAGGACACAAACATAGATAATATTGTTGTTGTTCAGTCACTCAGTTGTGTCTGACTGTGACCCCATGGACTGCAGCATGTCAGGTTCCCTTGTCCTTCACCCTCTCCTGGAGTTTGCTCAAATTCATGTCCATTAAGTCGGTGATGCTCTCTAACCATCTCATCCTCTGCTGCCTACCTCTTTTGCCTTCAATCTTTCCCAGCATCAGTGTCTTTTCCAGTGAGTCAGCTCTTCACATTCGGTGGCCAAATTGTTGGAGCTTCAGCATTAGTCCTTCCAATGAGTATTCAGTGTTGATTTCCTTTAGGATTGATTGGTTTAATATCCTTGCAGTCCAAGGGACTCTCAAGTGTCTTCTCCAACACCACAATTCAAAAGCATCAATTCTTTGGTGCTCAGCCTTCTTTGTGGTCCAACTCTCACATCCATACATGACTACTGGAAAAGCCATAGCTTTGACTAGATGGAACTTTGTTGGCAAAGTCAAGTCTCTGCTTTTTAATATGCTGTCTAGATTTGTCTTAGCTTTTTTTCCAAGGAGCAAGTGTCTTTTAATTTCATGGCTGCAGTCACCATCCACTGTGATTTTGGAGCCCAAGAAAAGAAAATCTGTCACTGCTTCCACTTTTTCCTCTTTTATTTGCCATGAAGTGATGGGATCAGATGCCACAATCTTTGTTTTTTGAATGTTGAGTTTTAAGCCAGCTTTTTCATTCTCCTCTTTCACCTTCATCAAGAGGCTCTTTAGTTCCTCTTTGCTTTCTGCCATTAGGGTAGTGTCGTCTGCACCTCTGAAAAAGTGGAAGTATTAGGTGTCCAACTCTCTGCGACCCCATAGACTGTAGCCTGCCAGGCTCCTCTGTCCATGAGGTTTCCCAAGCAAGAATACTGGAGTGGGTTGCCATTTCCTACTCCAGGGGATCTTCCCGACCCAGGGATCGAACCCATGTCTCTTCCATCTACTACACTAGCAGAAGGGTTCTTTACCACTATTGACACCTGGTAAGCAAATATGAAGTTACTGATATTTCTCCTGGGAATCTTGATTCTGGCTTGGGATTCATCCAGTCCAGTATTTCACATGATGTACTCTGCTGCTAAGTCACTTCAGTCGTGTCTGACTCTGTGCGACCCCAGAGACGGCAGCCCACCAGGCTCCCCCATCCCTGGGACGCTCCAGGCAAGAACACTGGAGTGGGTTGCCATTTCCTTCTCCAGTGCATGAAAGTGGAAAGTGAAAAGTGAAAGTGAAGTCTCTCAGTCGTGTCCAACTCCTAGCAACCCCATGGACTGCAGCCCACCAGTCTCCTCCATCCATGGGATTTTCCAGGCCAGAGTACTGGACTGGGGTGCCAACTCTGCACATAAGTTAAATAAGCAGGATGACAGTATACAGTCTTGTACTCCTTTCCCAATTTTGAACCAGTCATTTGTTCCATATCCAGTTCTAATGGTTGCTTCTTGACCTGAATATGGGTTTCTCAGGAGACAAGTAAGGTGTTCTGGTATTTCCATGTCTTTAAGAATTTTCCAAACTTTGTTGTGATCCACATAGTCAAAGGCTTTAGTGCAGTCAATGAAGCAAAAGTAGATGTTTTTCTGGAATTTCCTTTCTCTATGGTCCAAGAAAAGTTGTTTTTCTTAGTGACAACATTTTAAATGCTACTCTTATAGCATATGGTCCTTATATAGTACAATCAGTTCAGTTCAGTCACTCAGTCATGTCCGACTCTTTCCAACCCTGTGATTGCAGCACATCAGGCCTCCCTGTCCATCACCAACTCCCGGAGTTCACTCAAACTCTCGTACATCGAGTTTGTGATGCCATCCAGCCATCTCATCCTCTGTCGTCCCCTTCTCCTCCTGCCCCCAATCCCTCCCAGCATCAGAGCCTTTTCCAGTGAGTCAACTCTTCGCATGAGGTGGCCAAAATACTGGAGTTTCAGCTTTAGCATCACTCCTTCCAAAGAACACCCAGTGCTGATCTCCTTCAGAATGGACTGGTTGGATCTCCTTGCAGTCCAAGGGACTCTCAAGACTCTTCTCCAACACCACAGTTCAAAAGCATCAATTCTTCGGTGCTCAGATTTCTTCACAGTCCAACTCTCACATCCATACATGACTACTGGAAAAACCATAGCCTTGACTAGACGCACCTTTGTTGGCAAAGTAATGTCTCTGCTTTTGAATATGCTATCTAGGTTGGTCATAACTTTCCTTCCAAGGAGTAAGTGTCTTTTAATTTCATGGCTGCAATCACCATCTGCAGTGATTTTGGAGCCCCCAAAAATAAAGTCTGCCACTGTTTCCATTGTTTCCACATCTATTTCCCATGAAGTGATGGGACCAGATGCTATTATCTTAGTTTTCTGAATGTTAAGCTTGAAGCCAACGTTTTCACTCTCCTCTTTACTTTCATCAAGAGGCTTTTTAGTTCCTCTTCACTTTCTGCCATAAGGGCGGTGTCATCTGCATATCTGAGGTTATTGATATTTCTCCCGGGAATCTTGATTCCAGCTTGTGCTTCTTCCAGCCCAGCGTTTCTCATGATATCAGATCAGATCAGATCAGTCGCTCAGTCGTGTCCGACTCTTTGCGACCCCATGAATCGCAGCACGCCAGGCCTCCCTGTCCATCACCAACTCCCGGAGTTCACTCAGACTCATGTCCATCGAGTCAGTGATGCCATCCAGCCATCTCATCCTCTGTCGTCCCCGTCTCCTCTTGATAGTACATAGTATATAGTACAATAGTACAGTGTTATCAGTGGCAGTCACCTTAGGGTTGTATCTGGCCTTCTTGATTGCCCTCTAGGTGAGATCACTGCTCAGGTCAGCACCAGGAGCTCTTGGAGGTCAGGAGTAAGGGTAGCTTGCTGTCACCAGAGTGGCCTAACTGGCTGAGACAGTTAGAAGTGTCTAACTGTGAAGTGAAGAAGGCTTCAGGTCTCAGTGGATTTTAAATCAATAAACTCGTTTGGTTTCTTTTGGGGAATCACATAGTGCGGAGAGCTTGGGCTTTGGCTTCCCTGGTAAAGATGATGTCAGGCCAAGCGAGGGGAAAGGATATAAGTCATAGTGTGTTTCTGCAAGCAAAGATGATTTTAAGACATCATGTGAATGAGAATGTGACCCAAAGGCTGAGTAATGATGGTTTCTTTTCTCCAGGGAACTGCTCAACAATTAAAGCCTTTATCTGTCTACCCTGGTTTTGAAAACCAACTGCCTAAGACTCTGACAGCTGAGTTTGTTTAAAAGAAAAATCTTGAGGTCATATGAGAGTTTTAAAAAATCAAAAATGCTTGATTTCCCAATCACTCATCTTTTCAGTCACCCCCCCCATTCATGCCAGCTTTAAATGAAACTAGTATTATGCTATATTTAATTCATTTCACAAATTACTGCCTTTATTGCTACTCTTTCCATGTCATTTGGTTTTAAGTCAGATGATATCCTCTCTGAGAATGTTTTAGCCTTATTTAAATTCTGTGTTGTTTTGAATAGGCACAATAACAATAAATGTATTCAAAATTCAAGAATGGGAAAAATTTTTAATTATCTTGATCATTTTATATTGTTTATAATGGAATAGCAGTGTTGGTTTTATCATCTGGGCGATAATAGTTGTTTTAAATTAAATTGTACTTAGAAAAAATTGATACTGAAGAGAGATGAGGTTTTTATGTGTTTTGGAAGTCCTGTTGAGAACATCAGCATCTACTGTGATAAGGACTGTCTTAGCTGTCCCCTCACCAACCCCTGACAGGCTGGGGGTCCAGGGAGATGTTCCCAGGTGTAGTAGGGTCTGTGTTTGTGCGGCATATGGGATGCCTGTGTGTGTGTGTGTAGTATGTATTGTATAAGGTGTGTGTCTGTGTGTCCTTGGAAGGAATAGTGGGTGCCATAAAGGATGCATTCTCACGCTCTGCTCTAAGTGGAGGGAAAAGGATTTCTGGAAGCAGCAGATGGAATGAAATGTGCTGCTGTAAAGTCAGAAGAAAATGTTGTTGAGGACCAGATTGGTTCTCAGGCCCAAGGAGCATCCTAATAAAATCCACCACTTAAAACTATAAACATCAGATAGCAGAGCCGGAGGCCACCCAGGGGGTTGAGAGGAGCTGAAATGTGTTCCCATTCACAAATGCAGGGTCTGCCAGCTTTGATCCACAACTCCCATGGGAATTACAAGTATTTTACTGGTCCAGAACATTTTGTAATTCAGCAGATGGCTTGAAGAATTCAGTTTCTTCCCATTTTTACTGTAAAGTCAAAGGATTCTAATGAATGTTCAAGCTACAATCTCAATGTTGTTGTTTAAATGAATTCGCTAAGACTGTAGTTCTAGAATCTTTTAAAAGACATTTGAAGATGTTAATTTCCTACAGAAGTGTAGTATACTAATAATTGAACCAAGTAATTACACTAAAGAATGATTTAGAGATCTGCCTTTTTGGAGTACATTTTTTTTTAAAGAAAGATTTTTTTTTTTTCTTTCCTAATTTAAAAAAGTACCAATTAAAAAAAAAAAAAACTGAAAAAAAAGAAAATCACTTATTCCCCCACTCAAAGAGAATCATTGTAAATATCCCTTCATTTCCCAATCATAAATGTAGATGTCTGAGGCTGTGTGAAAGTGTATGTGTTAATTTATTTTGCACATCTACAGTTCATGTTGTGTCTATAAAGGTTAGTATCTTTCTCTTTAACCTAAGGTTCTATTATTGTCTCCCTTTCAAATGCCTTTATCTTAAATCCCCAATATGTCACAGTTCACATGTCTTGGAGACCTCTTGTTAGAACAAATATTTGAACAAAATTCTTTTAAAATCCTGAAATATGCAAGATACAATATTTAAGCAAGACTGACTTTCTGCCCAGATGTTCTGTTGCTGACTCGTTCTATGGAAATCACCCATATGACTAAAAAGACATTGTGAGAGATTAGAAACAAAATGAAACAAAGATAAAAATACTTTAAAACCACAAAACCAACTGTCCATTTGATTAATTAAAATATTTAAGTATACCTAAGTTAAAAATAATAAATTTCAAAACAACAATGAATTGTCATAGCTTTATAAACTGTTGACTTTGTTTTTTAAATTAATTTTAACAATTTTTAAAATTAGGTGGCTTGGGGTCTTTAGCTGTGATGTCTTTTTAGTTGCTAGATAGTAAAGGCCTTTAGACTCTAAAAAGTGGGCTAAATACCCTAACTGGATTATATATATTACTTAGAGGCTTTTTATGTTAGCTTAAGTCTCCTAAAGGGACGTCCCAGGTGGATAAGTGGTAAAGAATCTGCCTGCCAATGCAGGAGATGGATGCAGGTTTGATCCCTGGGTCAGAAAGATCCCTTGGAGAAGGAAATAGCAACCCACTCTAGTATTCTTGCCTGGAAAATTCCATGAGCAGGGGAGACTGGTGGGCTACAGTCCCCGGGGTCACAAAAGTGTCCGACAGGACTTAATGATTGAACAACAAGTCTCCTAGAGGTGATGAGACTTGAAAGTGAAAGTGAAGTCACCCAGTCATGTCTGATTCTTTGCGATCCCATGGACTGTAGCCTAACAGGCTCCTCCATCCATGGGATTTTCCAGGCAAGAATACTGGAGTGGGTTGCCATTTCCTTCTCCAGAGATCTTCCCAACCCAGGAATTGAACCCGGGTCTCCCTCATTGTAGGCAGACACTTTACCATCTGAGCCACCAGGGAAGTCCTGATGAGACTTACATCAAGGCAGTTACTGAGGTTTAAGTTTTGTAGATTTTGTTTAGATTTAAGATGAATAGATGTATAGTTTAAGATGTATAGGTTATATGTGCTGGTAAAAGCTAGGTAAAACCTTTTCCTGGCTGCTGTTAAGTTAGTTTAATAGGACAAGTAATTATAGTTGATAATAGGAATATCAGTGTGACAGCCATAACTAATTCTGTTATTATACATATTATTCAACAATGTAGTCGCTCATCTGTCTATGTCCTAAACTGTAAGCTTCTTAGTGAAGCGTTTGTCTTAATCATTTTTTAATTCCTGGGACTGACATGTACTTGAGATAGAAATAATTGCTGAATTAATGAAATACCCTCTCACAGAACTGGTTTCTCTTTACCTAAGTTCATTTGGACTGTGACGTGCATACCACAGAAATCTGTTTTAGTTTTCCATGTCAGTCTCATCCTCACACAGAAATGAAAATAATTTGACTTTCTAGGAGCATTCTCATACTTTACCATATTTTGATTAAAGTACCCCAGATTTTCAAAAAGACATAGTAATATTTATTACGTGTAAATTACCAGAAGTAGTTAAGTAAGAGCAAAGTCAAGACATTCAATTAGAACACCCTTTTACTAAACATTGAATATTGGTTACTGCTTTTATTCCTCCATCAGCCATTTTTGATAAATGCTTATATATTCCTGTGTGGTTCCTGTCCAGTTAAAGTATAAGTGATTCTTCTTCCAGCACTTAAAGAATGATGATAAGAGACAGTGAAAGGCGCTAGAGCAAACTGCATCCCACTAGAGGAAACTTGTGACTTTCTGAAAAGTCTCTCAAAACACTGTGGTTAACCAATGAAGAACTGCAAAAGGGGAAATGTGAAGTTTATTTTCAGGCTGAAGATGTAGTAAGAAGAGTTAGGATCTCTCAAGGATATATTTTCATTAACTACAATCACATCTTACATTGCCACGGGTACTATTGTTATCTGTAGGGCCATTCCAGTTACTAATGTTATTGACTTATTTTTCTGTTATTTATCTACCACGTAGTCTATCTATATTTATGCTTTTCTTGTTTGTTACAATTAGATTTTGTTGTTTTCAGTAGTTCCTTGTGTCTCAGGTCAGAGAACGTCTTTGCTCATCTTTAAAGTGGTATTGATAGCTACACAGAATGAATTGAATTTTTGAAGAAATAGAATTTAGATTCTTTTAGACCCTGAACTTAAGGACTACAGTAGTATTTATAAGTCCTCTGCTCTAATAAAAAAGAGTTGGGGACTTCAAAAAAAAATGAAGTACAGAGTTTGTCAGCAAAGTTTTATACTAATCTGTCCCTTCATAATAATTTAGCTCACTTTAGTTTCACATTAGCAATGAAAATTAATAAGGTACAAAAATTAATTATTAATAATAATAGGCAACATTTCCTAAAAACTTAAATCATATAGTGATAATGTCTAATAATAGTGCTTTCTATGGATTTCCCCATAATCATCACTATAATCATAAGAGGTTGCTGCTGTTATGCCTGTTTTGCAGATGAGAAAACTGAGGCTTGATGAGGTGAAGGAATTTGTCCATGTCACACAGAGAGTAAGGGATAAAGCCACAATGCACCCAGGTGTGTCTGACCTCCTGGTCCCTGACGTTGTGCTCCACCCATCATTGCTAACTTTGTCAGCAGCACAGTATGAATCTGTAAGCAGTGTGCATGCCATTGCCTCACCAGACCTAGCCTGTGCTGCAGAGCTTTCAGCTAGGTTTTCCTGTGCATGTTAATGAGGACTTACGAGGTACCTGCGGTGCTAAATCTGACTTACATTCAGTGACTTTTTTGAAGCCTCACCAAACCCCATGAGCTTAGAAGGATCATTTGCATTTTAAGGATGAAGAAACTGGCTTTGTGGCTAAGTTGCCAAAAGGCAGATGGCCAGTGAGAAGTGAAACTCAAGTCTGTCTGAAGCCAAGACTAACACCCTTGTCATTGCCTGGGGCTGACTTCAGAGTCATTGCAGCCTTGAAATGATTGGATGCCCTGCACAAGTTTCCTTGCCCTTTATCACCAAAGAGTTCATTGACAAATACATGAAATGTCAGCATGGTCCTAAATAGATGTTCAAATAACCTGGCATATTGTTAGCATGTCATTTTATAATTAAATCCTAATGCAATTGTGGCAGAAAGCAAAGGAACTAAAGAGACGCTGATGAAGGTCAATGAGGGGAGTGAAAAAGTTGGCTTAAAGCTCAACATTCAAAAAACTAAGATCATGGCATTCAGTCCCATCAATTTTCATGGCACATAGATGGGGAAACAATGGGAATAGTGACAGACTTTATTTTCTTGGGCTCCAAAATCAATGCAGATGGTGACTGCAGCCATGGAATTAAAAGACGCTTGCTCCTTGGAAGAAAAGCTATGACAAACCTAGACAGTGTATTAAAAAGCAGAGACATTACTTTGCCAACAAAGGTCCATATAGTCAGAGCCATGGTTTTTCCAGTAGTCATGTATGGATGTGAGAGTTGTATCATAAAGAAGGCTGAGCGCTGAGAAATTGATGCTTTTAAACTGTGGTATTGGGTAAGACTCTTGAGAGTCCCTTGGACTGCAGAGAGATCCAACCAGTCCATCATAAAGTAAATCAATCCTGAATATTCATTGGAAGGACTGATGCTGAAGCTAAAGCTCCAGTACTTTGGCCACCTGATGAAAAGCGCCGACTCATTAGAAAAGATCCTGATGCTGGGAAAGATTGAAGGCAGGAGAAGAAGGGGATGACAGAGGACGAGATGGTTGGATGGCATCACTGACTCAATGGACATGAGTTTAAGTAAGCTCAACTTGCTAGCTAGTGAAGGAGAGGGGAGGCTGGCGTGGTGCAGTCCATGGGGTCTCAAAGAGTCGGACACAACTGAGTGACTGAACAACAACAAAAATGATTGTACAGGTGACAAATCAGAATAAATTTTTATTGCTTCTACCATAAAACATGTGGACATTTTGTAAGAATCATTTTAGTAAGTATTAAAGATATGGCATATATTATATATAATTCTTGGCTATGAGTTCTGCTTGTCTGAAGCAAATGATCTGAACATCCCTTAACCCTGAAGGTTGGGGCAGGGTGGGGGCAGGAAGTCTTTATAAAGAAAAACAAAATTATGGTGACCTTCTTAACAGGCATATGGATGAATCTTTCTCAGTGCTCATCTCTTAAAAATTGCTTTTTATGCAAAAAATTTTCTTGGCTCACCAGTTAAGTATATCTATTAATCATTTTGAACCCAATTTCTTTAAAATACATTGTTGTTAATAAATGTTTTCTGGAGGTAGATAAGTGGATTCTGATGTGGTTAATAAAAGCAGCACAATCAGGATAAATGCTTCTGAGGATTATCTTTTCATTTCATGGAGCTTTCTGCACATTTATCACTTGTCCTTATCTGAGTTTTTTCTGCAGTTGCTTTATTAAGCATTGCATTATTTAATAATGCAAACTGTTTGAGTTTGTATGAGCTGAATGAAGTGGTACAGACTTGGGGAAAATGTACAAGCCTCACTTTTTAAATATCCAAGTTAATTTCAGTATATTCTTGTGAGTTTGGATTTTGTTTATTGTAACATTGGGCTGTAGGTTTAAAGACTGAAGATTTAGAAGACTGTGGCCTTAATTAGTGATCTGTCATATTTTAAACAAACTTGTGTTGAGATAATAAATATAGAACCTGTAAATATTAATGTTTACAGCCTCAGAAGGCAGGGGTTGTATCCAAAAATTATTTTGGATAATATTTCAGAAGAGACTATACATAATTAAATGTATAAATCTATTATCTGTAGAAAATTATACATAGACCAAAATTCATTAACCAAATTTTGAAAAAAAAACAGAAGAAAATTCACCCATAGCTCTACTATTTCTTTAAAACTTTGTCATGATTTTGAATTAATAAACACTTGTTGGCAATGAGGATAAACCAGTAGTTCACCAGGTTTTCATTTTCAAACATCATGCATGAGCAGGGAAAAATTTTGTAAATACCATACTTAAGAATGTATGATACTTGAGAATCTATGAGTATGTCAGGTAATGTGTGTATACATGTATACATATATGTACACACATTTCAGGAAGTTGTCTAACATTTCTTCCAAAACACAGTCTGCACCTTTATGAAAATAAGTATTTTTCCATTGTATTTAGTGACTGTATCATTTACACCAAGTCCCCTACATACAGATGAGTTCTATTCTAAGAGCATGTTCGTAAGTCAAATTTGTTTAACAGAGTTAGCTTAGGTACCCAGCTAGTCTAACAGAGTTTGTCTAGGTACTCAGCTAGCACAATCAGCTATACAGTTCAGTTCAGTCGCTCAGTGGTGTCCGACTCTTTGCAACCCCATGAATCACAGCACGCCAGGCCTCCCTGTCCATCACCAACTCCCAGCGTTCACTCAGACTCACGTCTATCGAGTCAGTGATGCCATCCAGCCATCTCATCCTCTGTCGTCCCCTTCTCCTCCTGTCCCCAATCCCTCCCAGCATCAGAGTCTTTTCCAATGAGTCAACTCTTCGCATGAGGTGGCCAAAGTACTGGAGTTTCAGCTTTAGCGTCATTCCTTCCAAAGAAATCCCAAGGCTGATCTCCTTCAGAATGGACTGGGTGGATCTCCTCGCAGTCCAAGGGACTCTCAAGAGTCTTCTCCAACACCACAGTTCAAAAGCATCAATTCTTTGGCGCTCAGCTTTCTTCACAGTCCAACTCTCACATCCATACATGACCACAGGAAAAACCATAGCCTTGACTAGATGGACCTTTGTTGGCAAAGTAATGTCTCTGCTTTTGAATATGCTATCTAGGTTGGTCATAACTTTTCTTCCAAGGAGTAAGTGTCTTTTAATTTCATAGCTATACAGTACTGTACTGTAATGAGTTTATAATACTTTTTGGACAAATAATCATAAAAACAAACATAAAAAATAAAACATTTTAAATCTTAGGGTACAATAACATGAAAAGTACAGTAGTACAGTCCAACAGCTGGCATACAAGTGAACAGGCAAGAAGAGCTACTGACTGAAGAAGGGAGAGGAGGTGCGAGATGGAAGAGCTGAAGAATCATCAACAGTAGGAGACAGGAGGGCAAGCTGCAATTTCACTCATGCCTGATGCTGATGGAACACACATTCACATCTTTGAAAGTTTGCAACTGAAAGGTTCATGTGTAAGGGACTTACTATATTTTTCATAGCAAGATTTGGGTGGTCCCTATAGATGGGGCTCTTCTATTCAAGGTGAATTCTGTATGTCCCACTTCAAACAGGGGAGGCAGGACAGCTGAATAATGGTAAATTTTAAATGAGAGCTTAAGATCCACACAAAGTTAACTTCCCTGCTGGTATCCAAAATACAGAAAGAAAGGCATTTTTTTTCTAGGAAGAAATTAAAAAGTGAAGATTTTAATTTGGTTCTCCCCATTCCTCAAGGTGGAACTGCAAAACAGCTCTGCTTTCTGGCAGGTAAATGATTTTATGCACATTTGAGGCCCCCACACTGTGGGCAGCATTCTCACACTCCCCTAGGTTGCTTTCAGCATCTCATTGCTTGCTTTCAAATCTGCTTCCCATCTGGAAGATATTGTCAGCTACCCTTGTAACTTCACAGATAAGGACAGAATTCCTGAAGAGCAGAGGTTGTCAGAACAGTTGTTGAAGTGCTTACCACAACTGTTTTATTATTCAGGGCCCCCCAGCAGTCTGGTCTCCCTGCTTCTCCTGGAGCAGGCTCCCTAGTGAGATGTTAGGAAGGACTTAGCTTGAGAATGGTTCCTGAACCCAAAGCTTGTTGCTGTTGTATAGTCACTAAGTCATGCCCACCTCTTCTGTGACCCTATGGACTGTAGCCCGCCAGGCTCCACAGGATTTCCCAGGCAAGAATACTAGAATGGGTTGCCATTTCCTTCTCCAGGGGATCTTCCTGACCCAGGGATTGAACCAGTGTCTCCTGAGTCTCCTGTATTGACAGGTGGATTCTTTACCATTAAGCCACCAGAAAAACCAAAACCAAAGGTAAATTGTTATTAATCATCTCAATTCCAGCAGTACTTCAGATGAATAGATCTTAACAGCTTTTTAAATGAAAAAATGCATATATTGAGAGAGGATTGGGCAAGCTTATTGAAGCTGAATCTCCAATACTTTGGCCACTTGATGCGAAGAACCAACTCTCTGGAAAAGACCCTGATGCTTGGAAAGATAGAAGGCAGGAGGAGAAGGGGATGACAGAGGATGAGATGGTTGGATGGCATCAGTGACTCAATGGACATGAGTTTGAGCAAACTCAGGGAGATAGTGAAGGACAGGGAAGCCTGCTTTGCTGCAGTCCATGGTGTCACAAAGAGTTGGACACGACTTAGCGACTGAACAAGAAGAAGAAGACAACCACAAGCAAGAGTCTTTGTCATTTATTAGTTTTAGGTGAATGTGCACCAGATTGAGAAAAACAGGCTGGACACAGACATCAGTAAGAATGTTTAGGATCGACATTAAATCAGTTTAACTCTTCAACAACCAAATGCCTTTTATTAATAAGGTTATCCATCTGTTTTGCAGGAGAGACACAGGAATAGGAAAAACGTAGTCAACAAGATGGTGAAAGAGACAAACACAAACCTAGTTTTACTCATGGTGGTGGCTTTTGGAGAGATGTTTCAGCTGTAAAGTAAGGGGTTTTGTATGAGCATCTGATAATTAAGTTTGAGAGCAGTTCCACATGGTCCTGTAGGAAGAACCATTTTGCTGCATCCCCAAAAACTATAAAAGAAGAGGTGTCTTTTTGGCTGCATGTGGCTCTTGAGCATTTGAAATGTAGCCAATGAGACTGAGGCACCGAATTTTTAATTTTAGCTCATCTAGAGTTAAATTTAAATAGCCACCCCGGATGAACAGCACACAGTAAGGACAGTCCGCCTGTTAGCGTGCCAGGCACTTCATGTGGGGCTCCATTAAATAAATGCTGTTATACATTCTGTAGAAAACATTGCGGAAGCAGTGGTTAAATCATCTGCCCAAGGTCACTAGGTCGGGACATTAGGATTCACACTAGGCAGCTTGGCTACAGAGGGCCTGGGAGCCTCCCTTAGCTGTGAGGGGCAGAGTTGCTTTGTAAACACCAGTCTTTTTTTTCATGGAGGCTAAAGTCAGAAAGCTTAGGTTAGAACCCTCGTTCTGCCCCTTAAATAGCTGCATGACGTGTAAGTCACTGAATGTGAGCAGTATCGTCAATCTCTAATATAGGAAAGACTATTCCCTCCACTTGCATTTCTTTTTTTTTTAATGAGGGGAAAGAGGATGAGAGGGTCCTAACATTTTGCTTGCGTTTGTCTCTTTCACCATCTTGTGGACTACGTCTTTCCTATTCCTGTGTCTCTCCTACAAAACAGATGGATAACGTCATCAATAAAAGGCATTTGGTTGTTGAAGAGTTAAACTGATTTGCATTGTTTCTTTAATGCTAGAGTGCTGGAATGGCTTCTTTAATTCTACAGAAACGACTTACATATTCGAATTACCTTGCTTCCTCAAAGAGGAAAGCGTGGCATTTTTCTGATTTGTGTAAAGCTTTTCTTTTGAGTAACTGTCTCTGAGCCACTTCCTCATATGTGACCGCCGTCTTGAGGAGCACCGTGCTGATTTTGCTCCTGGTATGCCCATCAGGTTTCAATACCTGCTTCTGCTTTGGGGAACTTCTGTCTATGCCACACCTCCACACAAGGCTCTCAAGGACACACCTTTTGAGAACTCAGCACTGAATGTGAATTTTTTATGTAGTTTGTTGGTTTGAGTTATCCTCGGGGGTTATTAAGAATAGACTTCCCTCATTAAAAAAAGGAAAATTTTGCCGTTTGCGACAAGGATGGACTCAGAAGGTATTATTCCAAGAGAAATAAGTCAAACAGAGAAACACAAATACTGTATGATATCACTTGTATAAGGAATCTAAAAAATACAGCAGACTAGTGAAGAAAACAGAAAGGAAGCAGACTCACAGAGAACAAACTAGTGATTACCAATGAGGAGAGAGAAGGGCGGGGGCAATATAGAGGCAGGGGATTAAGAGGTGCAAACTATTAAGTATAAAATAAGCTAGAAGGAAATATTATATAACATGGGGAACATAGTCAACATTCTATAATAACTATTAATGGAGTACAACCTTTAAAAATTGTGAATCACTATATTGTACACCTGTAAGAGTCCCTTGGACTGCAAGGAGATCCAACCAGTCCATTCTAAAGGAGATCAGTCCTGGGTGTTCTTTGGAAGGAATGATGCTAAAGCTGAAACTCCAGTTCTTTGGCCACCTCATGCGAAGAGTTGACTCATTGGAAAAGACTCTGATGCTGGGAGGGATTGGGGACAGGAGGAGAAGGGGATGACAGAGGATGAGATGGCTGGATGGCATCACCGACTTGATAGACGTGAGTTTGGGTGAACTCCGGGAGTTGGTGATGGACGGGGAGGCCTGGCGTGCTGCGATTCATGGAGTTGCAAAGAGTCGGACACAACTGAGCGACTGAACTGAACTTATATAATATTGTGTATCAGCGATGCTTAAATTAAAAAAAAATAGACATCCCTGAAATCAAGAAAAAGTTTTTGGTACTATCCACACTCTATTCTGTTTTTTTAAAGTAAGAATTCAGACAAATTAGTTTTACAAATAGATTGGAGTAGGAAAACCTTCCTCATTTTAAAGAATGTAAAGTAACGTTCCCTCTCATTAACCTGGTTTTCAGATCCTTAGCAGAACTGTCATGTGGTTGTACTGCCTGCAAGTGGTGCCCTGAATGAGATCAGACGGTGGGCCTGGTAACAGTTTTCCATATTTTATTTTGAAAATTTGCAACTTTGTAGTCTGAGTACCCTGATGCATTCCCTAAATTCAGCAGTGAACATTTTACTCTATTTGCTTTATCAAATCTCTGTTCATGGGTCTAGCCCTCTAACAAACCATTTTCATTTTTTGTGGGTTTCAGAGTAAATTGTGAATACCAGTACATGCCAGTCCTTAACATTTCAGCCTGCCTATCACCCCCTAGAATTCAGCATTTTTTTGTAGTTCTTTTTATGTGAAGTAAATTTTACATGTAGAGAAACACTCATCATAAGTGCACCTTTTAGTGAGCTTTGGTAAATGCATACCCCCATGTAACCCAAACCCCCATCAAGATAATATAGAACTTTAATATCACCCCAGAAAGTTCCCTCTGCCCCCTTCTTAGTCAGTCCCTGTTTTCACTATGGTTTGGTTTAAGCTGTTCTAGAACTCAAGGTAGATAAAATCATACATTTTATACGCTTTCTTGTTAAGACCTCTGTTGCCATCAACATTTTGCTAGGGCTGGTGGAACAAAGTGTCCCAGACTGGGAGGCTTAAGCATCAGAAATGTGTTTTCTCCCAGCCCTAGAGGCTGTGGGAGGCAATGTGTGGGAGACAAAAGTCAAACCAGAACCCCAACGAATGACTGAAAGTTTCTCCTAGGTTGTCGCACGTGTCAGTACTTTGTTTTGAGGTGTTTCCCATCATGTAAGTAAACTATAGTTTGTTTAGTCGCTATCCTGTTAGTGGGTGCTAGTTCTGACTGTGGTGAATAAAGCCACTGGGAACCTTCTTGAGCAAGTCTTTCTGTGGACTTGTGCTTTTGTTTCTCTTGGATACAGAACTAGTGTGGAATGACTGGCTCATCTTCTTCCAGCTCTAATCTACTGAGATTCAGAAGCAAATCTCTGGGCCTCTATTTCCATATCTGTGGAATGATGATTAGACTAAATGATCTCAAAGAAAATAGCTTCCTTCTATGTTCCTCTATTTTTTGACACCCAGGGATCAAACCGGGGTGTCTCGCGTTGCAAGCAGATTCTTCACTGTCTGCACCACCAAGAAGCTTCTATCGGTGGTAGTGAAAGTTAATTTTCTGGGCAAGCACTGGGAATCATCAGGCAAGTGTGCTAAGGTGATTCCCTTTGTCCTTTCCATAAAAGGACTTGAATACATTCAAGTTTCTTTTGGATTGAAGCATTGCTTATTCTGGGCTTTCTGAGTGGCTCAGTGGTAGAGAATCCATCTGCAATGCAGGAGCCACAGGAGATGCAGGTTTGATCCCTGTGTCAGGAAGATCCCCTAGAGGAACGCATGGCAACCCACTCCAGTATTCTTGCTCAGAGAATCCCCATGGACAGAGGAGCCTGGCAGGCTACAGTCCATAGGGTCAAAGAGAATTGGACACAACTGAAGCAACTTAGCACACACACAATGCTTACTTTCCAAGGGGTTGTATGTAGGGTGAGGGGATGACACATGGGTTAGATGAGATCCTAAGGAGGGGCTGGTGTCAAAAACGGGAGGCAGTGAGCTGTGAACTGAAGCTTTCTCTGCATCTGAAGCGGAATTCAGGGGAGGGAAGCATTCTTGGGGCCAAAGAAAGGCTAGAGAGGCAAAATGGGGCCCTGTGCGGTGATGGCCAGGAACCCTTTGGGCCAGGGATAAAGTCAGCATGGAGCCAAAAGCGGGACAAAGTGTCAGCAGAGCTTGGAGATGAACAGAGTGATGGGTTGGGGGGGGGGGAGGGGGCGCCCAGCAACCATATGGGATGCCAGGAGGGGTCAGATGAGGAGGCTGGGCTGCCAGCAGTCTGGACAAGCAGGGGAAAGTCTAACCCCTGTGTCATCTCAGGGACTTGGGACCAGGAGCAGGGATGAGATGTCCCAGTGTCCAGAAGCAGCAATATTTAGGAAGGCAGAGACAGAAAATAAGTATGTGTTATATATTTTTATATATAATAAAAATAAATAGCAACCTTTTCAGGGTTGTGCAGAACAGCCTGGTGCCCAGGAGAGCCTGGGATAAATTCCTCCACCCATGGGAAAGCCAGAGGGGCTGACCTCTTTTAGGGTGAATGTTAAAGGGCATTCCTCTCCAGGTCAGAGGACCCCAGCTGGTGGATCCCCCCCCTCTTATGGGCAGCAACCTGGAAGTGTTGCTAGGATAGAGTCCAGTTGGGAGACAGCAATATAAACCACAGCCTTCCTTCTTAAAAGCAGGTGACATCTTCATGTCCCTTCATTTAGACCCTGGGCCAAATCTATTGGTCTCTGTCTAAGGTTAATGATGAAATCCCTAAAGACCCAGTGACTGAGTGTGTTGAGTGAGACCACAAAGCAAAGGGAAGATTGTCCTAGTCCCCAGGCCTGTGCTGGCAGCGATGAAGAACAGGGAAGAAGGTGACATCCTCCAGAGCTGCAGAATAAAGGGGGCAGGCTTCCCTGTGCATCTGGAGGGCCAGCCCAGCATGATGGCCCTTGGATCTGTCATGGGGAAGGAAGCGATCAGCACCTTGAATGCTTCTGAGGCAGCGCAGGTCCTGATACATCAGCGCAGAGAAGCCATAAGAAAACCAGAGGGTGACGAACCCTGAAGGTGGATCATGAAGATAAGCATCACCTCTGTACAGTAGTAATAGACATGGGAGCTGGAAGCTGATGCGGAGTTTCAGATCCCTCTGTGGTGTGGCAAATCTAGAAGCATAGAACTCTAGATAATCTCAGCTGCCAGTGAGCCTAGGGGCTTTGTGATAACCAAGATCAAGTTCTGAGATGACCAGGAAGCCCATGTAACTCTCTCCACAAGCGGCTCATTTTTCAGGCTGCCTGAGACAGAAACGTGATGCTGTCCGGAACCCAGGGAGCAGGCAGGAGAGGCTGTAGCTGGTGGCCATTCCAAGTGTCAGAGGAGGTTGCCAGGCACCACAGTTCCGCTCAGGGATGCTCAGGACTCCTTTCAACCCTGAGGATGTCCTAGAGGAAAGAAAGGAAGGGAGTGTCAGCCTGAGCAGGGACACCACTTAGGGAAGAACCGGGTGTGCATCACGGTTTGTGAAACTCTGGGTCCAGCAAACTCATTTTCTTTAGCAACCCAGCTTAAGGGGGTGCCAGTAACATCTTTTTTGTCAACTATGTACAGAAAGGGCTTCCCAGCTGGCACTAGTGGTAAAGAACTCACCTGCCATAAGAGACATAAGAGACATGGGTTCAGTCCTTGGGTCAGGAAGATCCTCTGCAGGAGGAAAAGGCAACCCACTCCAGTAATCTTGCCAGGAGAATCCCATGGACAGAGGAATCTGACAATACAGTCCATGGGGTTGTAAAGAGTCGCACACAACTGAAGCGACTTAGCATAGCAAACAGCACACACTGGAAAATCAAGACTGCTTCTTATTAATTGTGGTAAGATATACATTCCCTATAGACAGTACCTGATGAGACATGGTGTTTAACTGTGAGAATCAGTGAGAACTGGTACATCTCTGCTTTGTGGGGTTTGGAGAAATTTTTTGACAGAATGAAAGGATTCCTGCAAGTAGCCAGTCCTTTACAAACTTTGCATGTCTTTTTTAAAGTGAAATAATTAAGGATGTACTCAGGCAATGGCACCCCACTCCAGTCCTCTTGCCTGGAAAATCCCATGGACGGAGGAGCCTGGTGGGCTGCAGTCCATGGGATTGAGAAGAGTCGGACACGACTGAGAGACTTCACTTTCACTTTTCACTTTCATGCATTGGAGAAGGAAATGGCAACCCACTCCAGTGTTCTTGCCTGGAGAATCCCAGGGACGGGGGAGCCTGGTGGGCTGCCGTTTATGGGGTCACACAGAGTTGGACACGACTGAAGTGACTTAGCAGCATACATTCCCTAAAATTTACCATTTTAATGTGTTTGGTCCATTGCCATTCAATGCATTCGCATTGTTGGGCAGCCATCCCTGCTATTTGCCATCAGAACTTTTTCATCTTGCCACCAAAACTCTGTGCCTGTGAAACACCAGCTCCCCATTCCCACCCTTCCTCCTGGTCATCTGCTTTTTATCTCTGAATTTAAGACTGCTCTTGAGGACACACAGCTCATCCTTGACATTGTTATTGATACTGTTAATGAAAATATATGTCAGTAGTAAGAAATGGAAGATTTTGATCTAAGAAATGGAAAATTTTATTTGAGCCACCCTAAGGTGATAACCCCGAGGACAATATTTCAACAAGCTCTGAGAACTGTTCCTGACCATTAGAGGTCAAAGCACAGATAAATAAATTTTTGAGATAAAGGGTTATATATCAAATGATGTACTGTTGACAGTTAACACAGTCCAGATCTACACTTCTAAAGCGAGTCATGGGTCATGGGTCACCTTGGCCCCTTACAGGATTAAGAAAGAAGGTTATTTCCAAAGGAGCTGGAACTCTTGATGAGATTAAGAAAGAATGTTATCTCTTAAGAAAAGTGCAGCTTTCCTGATGGCTCAGTTGGTAAAGAATCCGCCTGAAATACAGGAGACCCTGTATTCAATTCCTGGTTCGGGAAGATCCCCAGGAGAAAGGATGGGCTTCCATTCCAGTATTCTTGGGCTTGAGATCAAATTGCCAACATCTCTTGGATCATCGAAAAAGCAACAGAGTTCCAAAAAAAAAAATCTACTTCTGCTTTACTAACTATGCCAAAGCCTTTGACTGTGTGGATCACAATAAACTGGAAAATTCTTAAAGAGATGGGAATACCAGATCTCCTGACCTGCCTCTTGAGAAATCTGTATGCAGGTCAGGAAGCATCAGTTAGAACTAAACATGGAACAACAGACTGGTTCCAAATCAGGAAAGGAGTATGTCAAGGCTGTATATTGTTACCCTGCTTATTTAACTTATATGCAGAGTACATCATGAGAAACACTGGGCTGGGTGAAGCACAAGGTGGAAACAAGATTGCCGGGAGAAATAGCAATAACCTCAGATATGCAGATGACACCACCCTTATGGCAGAAAGCGAAGAACTAAAGAGCCTCTTGAGGAAAGTGAAAGAGGAGAGTGAAAAAGTTGGCGTAAGACTCAACGTTCAGAAAGTTAAGATCATGGCATCTGGTCCCATCAGTTCAGTTCAGTTCAGTCACTCAGTTGTGTCCGACTCTTTGGGACCCCATGAATAGCAGCACGCCAGGTCTCCCTGTCCATCACCAACTCCCGGAGTTCACTCAAACTCACGTCCATCGAGTCAGTGATGCCATCCAGCCAGCTCATCCTCTATTGTCCCCTTCTCCTCCTGCCCCCAATCCCTCCCAGCATCAGAGTCTTTTCCAATGAGTCAACTCTTTGCATGAGGTGGCCAAAGTACTGCAGTTTCAGCTTTAGCATCACTCCTTACAAAGAACACCCAGGACTGATCTCCTTTAGGATGGACTGGTTGGATTTCCTTGCAGTCCAAAGGACTCTCAAGAGTCTTCTCCAACACCACAGTTCAAAAGCATCAATTCTTCAGCGCTCAGCTTTCCTCACAGTCCAACTCTCACATCCATACATGACCACTGGAAAAACCATAGCCTTGACTAGATGGACCTTGTTGGCAAAGTAATGTCTCTGCTTTTCAATATGCTATCTAGGTTGGTCATAACTTTCCTTCCAAGGAGTAAGCCTCTTTTAATTTCATGGCTGCAGTCACCATCTGCAGTGATTTTGGCTGCTACTGTTAAGTCACTTCAGTCCTGTCCGACTCTATGTGACCCCACAGACGGCAGCCCACCAGGCTCCCCCATCTCTGGGATTCTCCAGGCAGGAACACTGGAATGGGTTGCCATTTCCTTCTCCAATGCATGAAAGTGAAAGGTGAAAGTGAAGCCACTCAGTCATGTCCGACTCTTAACGACCCCATGGACTGCAGCCTATGAAGCTCCTCCCATGGGATTTTCCAGGCAAGAGTACTGGAGTGGGTTGCCATTGCATTCTCTGCAGTGATTTTGGAGCCCCAAAAAGTAAAGTCTGACACTGTTTCCCCATCTATTTCCCATGAAGTGATGGGACCAGATGCCATGATCTTCGTTTTCTGAATGTTGAGTTTTAAGCCAACATTTTCACTCTCCTCTTTCACCTTCCCATCAAGAGGTTTTTTAGTTCCTCTTCACTTCTGCCATAAGAGTGGTGTCATCTGCATATCTGAGGTTATTGATATTTCTCCCGGCAATCTTGATTTCAGCTTGTGCTTCTTCCAGCCCAGCGTTTCTCATGATGTACTCTGCATATAAGTTACATAAGCAGGGTGACAATATACAGCCTTGACGTACTCCTTTTCCTATTTGGAACCAGTCTGTTGTTCCATGTCCAGTTCTAACTGTTGCTTCCTGACCTGCATACACTTCATGGCAAATAGATGGGGAAAAAATGGAAACAGTGAGAGACTATTTTTGTGGGCTCCAAAATCACTGCAGATGGTGACTGCAGTCATGAAATTAAGAGACACTTGCTCCTTGGAAGAAAAGTTATGACCAACCTAGACAGCATGTTAAAAAGCAGAGACATTACTTTGCCAACAAAGGTCCATCTAGTCAAAGCTATGGTTTTTCCAGTAGTCATGTATGGATGTGAGAGTTGGACTGTGAAGAAAGCTGAGCACAGAAGAATTGATGCTTTTGAACTGTGGTGTTGTAGAAGACTCTTGAGAGTCCCTTGGACAGCAAGGAGATCCAACCAGTTCATCCTAAAGGAAATCAATCCTGAATATTCATTGGAAGGACTGAAGCTAAAGCTGAAACTCTGATAATTTGGCCACCTGATGTGAAGAACTGACTCATTTGAAAAGACTCTGAGCTGGCAAAGATTGAAGTGGGGGGTGAAAGGGACGACAGAGGATGAGATGGTTGGATGGCATCACCGACTCAATAAACATGAGTTTGAGTAAACTCCAGGAGTTGGCAATAGATAGGGAGGCCTGGTGTGCTGCAGTCCATGGGGTTGCAGAGAGTCGGACACGACTGAGTGCCTGAACTTAGCTGAACTGAAGAAAAGTGGTAGTCCCTTGGTCCTGTCCAGACTCTTTGTGACCCCACAGACTACACAGTCCATGGGATTTTTCAGGCAAGTGTACTGAAGTGGGTAGCCATTCCCTTCTCCAGAGTATCTTCCCAACCGAGGGATTGAACCCATGTCTCCCTCGTTGCAGGTGGATTCTTTACCAGCTGAGCCACCAAGGAAGCCATCCTGAGAAAGCTGGTTAACACACATGCACAACACACACTAACAGGGAGGGAGGAGGCCCAAACAGGCAGAGAAGAATTTTATGTTCAAATTTTTCTCATATTGCCATAAAATATGAATTTTATTTCATTAAATCTTTTTTTTCTTCTTTGGTTTTTGCTTATTATTTCATTAATTCTTAAGTTCCAGCCAGCCAACTCAGCTAGAAACCACTCGAGACCCCAGTCATCAGGTTCTTAGAGTATCTTTTCCCTTGATTTTTGTCTCTGATGTAGGCTAGGATTGGGGATTGGAAACTGACATCTCTCACAGCAACTTGCGAGGCTGTTCCAGCATTCTGTCTTAGGCACATCAGACTATTTGTGTCTTCTTTTCTTTCATCTGACACCAAGCTCCTTGGGAACATGGGCCCTGTCAGAATGACCTTGTATCTGCAACTCTGAACACCTTGTCCGGCACATTGTACTCAATATTAATTCATTTAGTTTTAAATATTCACCAGATGAGGGTGACAAGGAGAGGAGGAAGAAGAGAGAAGATGAGATGAGTAACTTGTGGGCAGAACAGGGAGATAGGAAAACTCCCCACAATGTGTCTTCCACCAAGTTTTAACATGTTCAAGGGAATAAAAGGAACTGGATGGGTTAACTTTCCTGTAAATTAAGTAGACTCTAAACTTAATATTTTGGGAATCTTCTTTGGGAATGCTGCTGCTGCTGCTGCTGCTGCTAAGTCGCTTCAGTCGTGTCCGACTCTGTGCGACCCCATAGACGGTGGCCCACCAGGCTCCCCCGTCCCTGGGATTCTCCAGGCAAGAATACTGGAGTGGGTTGCCATTTCCTTCTCCAATGCATGAAAGGGAAAAGTGAAAGTGAAGTCGCTCAGTCGTGTCCGACTCTTCGCGACCCCATGGTCTGCAGCCTACCAGGCTCCTCTGTCCATGGGATTTTCCAGGCAAGAGTACTGGAGTAGGGTGCCATTGCCTTCTTCATCTTTGGGAATAGTTGAGAGTATATACTCCTTTCTCAGAAAAATGCCCTGAAATACTCAAACACATTAACCTACAGGTCAGAAATCTTGTCCCAAGGCTAAAAAATAGAATTTTAATTGTCTTCTAAATGAAGTTCATAAGGAGCTACAGATTTATTAAAATTTTACAGTTGGTTTTGCCCTCAGTAATCTCTTCAATGAATGCAAGGGAGTCAAAGGAGGGTATTCTCAAATGCAGTCATACTGTTGCTGTTAAGGGTTCTTGTTGCTGACTACCACTTTAAAAATTATTATTATTCCCATCTTGTGCAATGCCTCAAGGCATTTTTAAGCTCAATAGCCATCAATAATTTAACTAATGATTAAATAATTGTGAAACACAGGAAGCAAAGCAGTAAAATATAATACTGAAAAACATGTTAAAAAGTCATCTTTACTTCATCTAGGAAATTCAGTTGAAAGAAAAGAAATGCTTTCCTTCCAGACATAACAGTGACTAAGCCAGAACATTCCCTCTGACCCAGCAGGGCCATGGGGGTCCAACCTACCTACTCTGTACACAAAGCCCCCTTCCTCACCACCTTGACTTAGAGGTGCTCACGTAGCTCCCTCCACTGGTCCTGTAGTGGGGGCGTCTAGAGAGACTGCTAATCTCTAAGGCAACCTGGACCAAGGGAGCAAAGCGCATTGACTATTCAGGGCCCGCTGATTACTTGGAGGGACAGTGGTGGCTGGTCCAGCCCTGGCTTCCTGCGCCACCTGACATGAACACCTGGGGCAGGGGTTTTCCGATCTCAGCTTTAGCTGGTTCTCCAGGTGGTCTTTAAACAGAAGCCTCAGTTCAGTTCAGTTCAGTCACTCAGTAAAGTCCGACTCTTTGTGACCCCATGGACTGCAGCACACCAGGCCTCCCTGTCTATCACCAACTCCCGGAGTTTATTCAAACTCATGTCCATTGAGTCAGTGATGCCATCCAACCATCTCATCCTCTGTCATCCCCTTCTCCTCCCACCTTCAATCTTTCCCAGCATCAGGATTTTTTCAAATGAGTCAGTTCTTCACATCAGGTGGCCAAAGTATTGGAGTTTCAGCTTCAGCATCAGTTCTTCCAATGAATATTCAGGATTGATTTCCTTTAGGATGGACTGGTTGGATCGCCTTGCAGTCCATTGGACTCTCAAGAGTCTTCTCCAACACCACAGTTCAAAAGCATCAATTCTTTGGTGCTCAGCCTTCTTTATGGTCCAAGTCTCACATCCATACATGACTACTGGAAAAACCATAGCTTTGACTAGATGGACCTTTGTTGGCAAAGTAATGTCTCTGCTTTTTAACATGCTGTCTAGGTTGGTCATAACTTTTCTTCCAAGGAGCAAGGGTCTTTTAATTTCATGGCTGCAGTCATCATCTGCAGAGAAGCCTAGCTGGTGACAAATTCCCTGACACAGCCCAGAGCGAGGTTGTAATGATGGCTCTTTAGGTGCTCAGGGAGCCAAGTGACTTGCTGGAACAGAGGAGGAACTATGGACTGGCCTCAGAGCCGGTAGCAAAGCAGACGCGGGAGAGCTGTGTGATCAGGGAAGCCTCACTGGTACGACTTTTAAGGACATGGGGGTTTACATAATATCCCTTTTTCTCAGCAAAGTAAGTTCCTTATTTCTGAATCTCATTGCTCTGAGAAGATCCAGTTCCTGAACTGGCTGTCCCATTAGAGCACTTCCCTAATATAGCACAGTCTTCAGCAGGCGTTAAACCAGGAAGCACTTATGTCAGAGCTAAGCCTGGTCTCAACCTTCTAAAGCAGTGTATCTGCACTTCCTTTTGGCCTCTCTCTCCTGTTGATGGGTCAAGGAGAAGCTGGGACTGATCCTTACAGAATAGAAAACACGCAACAAAATCAAAAGCAAAAATTTAAATCCCCAATTTTAAACACTAACCACTGAGAGCACCTTAAAATTTACTGTTAAGCACAAATATGCAATCACACAAGAGCACACTGTTAAAAAATTACCAACTTACTACAAGGCAGGTGAGTTCCATATCAATATGATTAAATAGTGCACAGGAAAATGATTCTTTAAAGGAGTGAAGTAGTCACACGCTGCCATTGTGGGGTATAACTGTTTTATTCTTTAAAAGACAATTGAGAAAATTAGGTATTATGAATGAAGAAGCAAATGCAAATGTAACCATCATAATTACTGCTGAGGAGCAGGGGAGAAACTGTCTATTTGTGTTCTAGTTTTGGTCACTGGGACTCATAGGTGAAGCTGTACCCAGAAACAGGAGAAGGCAATTTGGGGTGGACCTTTCATTAACAGTAACTTGTATGGCTAAACGGCTGTGTGGGTCAGGCACTGTGCTAAGTGCTTCTTCATGTATTATCTCAATTAATCCTCACAATAGTCCCTGAGGTAAATCCCTACCAGGGCTTCCCTGGTAGCTCAGATGGTAAAGAATCTGCCTGCAATGCAGGAGACCGGGATTCGATCCCTTGGTTGAGAAGATCCCCTGGAGAAGGGCATGGCAACCCACTCCAGTAGAGAATTCCATGGACAGAGGGGCCGGGTGGGCTACAGTCCATGGGGTCACAAAGAGTTGGACACGACTGAGTGACTCTCTCTCACACAAATTGAGCGACTAGCTCATACACATACACACACACACATACACACATGTATTTCAAACATGCTGTGAGGATTCCAGCTCAGACCTATGTGTGTCCAGCATCTTAGAAGGAGGACTTCCTCCCCATGTTTTTATGTGAAGAGGGAGAAAAATTGCTTTTCCCTCTCTTTGCTCTCAGGAAAGCCTAAGAATGGAAATGACTCGCCCCTGCCAGGCTGAAATGGGGTGCGGTCACAAGGGTAGGGCCTGGGGGCTGGGGCTGGGCTTTCTCAGCTACTGTTTGCAAGGGGGCAGCCTGGAGGTGGAGGCAGGGCGGGCAGAGCGCCTCGGACCTGGTGGTGGAGGTGGATGGAGGGCCTCTTCCCATCTGGTCCACAGCTGCTCACATCCTTTAAGGAGTCAAGGAAAGAGGAAGGTGGAGGCCTGGCCTCTACCTTGTCCTCCCCGAGGCCACTTTGCAGGAAGGAAGGGCTGACATCTCCTTCGGCAGTGTGGCTTCTCCGAGGTCGGTGTTTAGCTTTGTGAGGCCGTGGTTTTCTAATCCTCTTTGGTTTCTAGTCATTTGTTCAGGGCATGTTCCCTGGCAGCCCCATATGTACCAAGCAGCCCTTTGAGGAATGTGTGGGACTCCTGAGAAGAGTCTGGAAGCCTGGAATCTGCCTTTTCCTTCATGGCTAGGCCTCAGGGGAATCACTTTTGCTTTCGTCCTGACCTCTGTTCACTACATCGGGCCCCTTCCTCGTGCTTCTGAATGCATGGCATTCAAGAAGAAAATTACAGTTTTCTTTCTTTGATTCAAAAAGTCCTCCTTTGTGAGCTCTAAAGCCATACAGATTAAGAAATTATAAAGTTAAAATAACATCAAATGTTCATTGCTTTTTTTTTTTTTTGGCCATGCTATGCAGCTTTCAGAATGTTAGTTCCCCACCCAAGGATCAATCCCAGGCCCTCAGTGGTGAAAGCACTGAGTCCTAACCACTGGACCACCAGGGAATTCCCCTGTTCATTGCTCTTATTGCCCAACAGTTTTAGTTGATAGAATTTTTTTTCCTGTCTCCTACAGGATCCTCCTCTTATTACTTAAACCATTACTCATTGAGAAGTTATCTATTAAAAATGTATTGGGCTTTTAAAAATACCTAGTCCTTTAGCCAAGTGTGTCTCTTTGAAAAGTCAGTGCTTTCCTTCTTTCACTTACCAAACTGTGATCAGTCTTTAATTTTAACTTCAGTGATCAGGATCTTGAGTGAGAGCCCAGTGTGGTAGCTGGTAGTGAGTTCGTCACACGTCTAATCGTCTGACCAGCCCCTTGGAAGTCAAGTGCAAGGGGCAGGCAGTCTGTCTGGTTTCATATCATGGTCACAAAATCTCCCCAGCTGATGTCTTATCTACACACAGGTGTGTTGCCTGTCCATACTCTCCTTGAGGCGTCCCGGGAGGATGCTAAACAAAGTGGATTGAAGCCTTTCATGATAACAACCCAGTGGTGTGTATTACAAAACCTGAGGATAAACCCACACAGACAAATGGGAAAAAATAAATAAGGCAAGTTTAAAATTGAGATATATTTTATTTATGAAAAAAAATCTTAAATGAATAAAGGATCCTGGAATCCCTTGATTATGTGCTCCATATACACAAATATCAGAGACGGCAATGGCACTCCACTCCAGTACTGTTGCCTGGAAAATCCCATGGATAGAGGAGCCTGGTAGGCTGCAGTCCATGGGGTCGCTAAGAGTCAGGCATGACTAAGCGACTTCACTTTCCCTTTTCACTTTCATGCATTGGAGAAGGAAATGGCAACCCACTCCAGTGTTCTTGCCTGGAGAATCCCAGGGACGGGGGAGCCTGGTGGGCTGCCATCTATGGGGTCACACAGAGTCGGACATGACTGAAGCAACTTAGCAGCAGCAGCAGCAGCATACACAAATATAGCATATGTATATGTCCATACATGTAAACATATACACAGTAGCAGTACATTAGATATGCAAGGTGCAAAGCAGTCAGTGAATATCAGTGCCCCTCTTGAGGGACATGAACAATTCCCAGTACTGGCTGGTCCCTGGGTGTCTGACATCTATCACTGCAGAGTCATTGAAGAGAAGGGCTGTGATCAAAGGGGTTCCTATTGACATAAGCAGCAAGTTTTCATCTGTGGATCCCTCACTTGACTCGTTGACAACCTGCTCTAGGCTGCACCCACCCATGTAGGCTCCGCATGTGGTCCTTCTCCCTACAGTCTTTATGGGTGGACTCCTGATAAGTAGGTGGGAGAAGGGAGACCAGACCTCCTTGAGCCTGGCCCCCATGCCTGGTGCCTCGTGGGCCATCTGGGAAGGGCTGTCCATTTCAGTTGTTTAATCAGAATCTTATGCACTCTTTCGGGGTAAGAAGGGTGTACAGAGGATGGATTCATGCTCCCTCTCTGCAAGGAGTCCCCAACGTATATGTGTTTGTGCGCATTCGTATTCCAGATGCACCCTCCCCACAAAATAATAGCTGGTCTTACCTGAGCCCTTACTGTGTGCCTGACAAGTATGATCCCATTTTCCCCACTGAACAGCCCTATAAGTTATGTGCTAATAGTATAATTTATGTATCACATAAATTTATGTATCACATTTTTCCAGTTGTCATGTATGGATGTGAGAGTTGGACTGTAAAGAAAGCTGAGTGCCAAAGAATTGATGCTTTTGAACTGTGGTGTTGGAGAAGACTCTTGAGAGTCCGTTGGACTGCAAGGAGATCAAACCAGTCAATCCTAAAGGAAATCAGTCCTGGGTGTTCATCGGAAGGACTGATGTTGAAGCTGAAACTCTTAATACTTTGGCCACCGGATGTGAAGAACTGACTCATTAGAAAAGACCCTGATGCTGGGAAAGATTGAGGGCAGGAGGAGAAGGGGACAACAGAGAATGAGATGGTTGGATGGCATCACCGACTCAATGGACATGAGTTTGGGTGAACTCTGGGAGTTGGTGATAGACAGGAAGGCCTGGCGTGCTGCACGGTCACAAAGAGTTGGACATGACTGAGTAACTGAACTGAACTGAATGTATCACATGTAGATCCCAGTGCCCCAGGAAGCCTTCTTTCCATCGCTGTGTCATGTAGTATATAGTGTAGCATCTATACCAGTGCTGTGTGATAGGCCTTTCTGTGATTGTGGAAATGTTCTGTGCTGTCCATTGTGCTGGCCTAAAGGTTCTGTTTTTAAAGGTTAAATAGTATTCCATTGTAGGTATGTTTGCCTTTATCCATTCATCCACTGACGGATGTTTGGATGCCCTTCTATCTTATCTTTTCTTCCTTTTCCCCAGGTATATCAGTAATATATAATTAATATATCCAGACAGTTATTGTATTAGATGAGGAGTTCAGTTCAGTTGCTCAGTTGTGTCCGACTATTTGCAACCCCATGGGCTACAGCACGCCAGGCTTCCCTGTCCATCACCAGCTCCCGGAGCTTGCTCAAATTCATGTCCACCGTGTTGGTGACGCTATCCAACCATCTCGTCCTCTGTCATCCCCTTCTCCTCCTGCCCTCAATCTTTCCCAGCATCAGGGTCTTTTCTAATGAGTCAGTTCTTCACATCTGGTGGCCAAAGTACTGGAGTTTCAGCTTCAACATCAGTCCTTCCAATGAATATTCAGGACTGATTTCCTTTAGGATTGACTGGTTTGATCTCCTTGCAGTCCAAGGGACTCTCAAGAGTCTTCTCCAACACCACAGTTCAAAAGCATCAATTCTTCGGCACTCAGCTTTCTTTATAGTCCAACTCATACGTGACTACTAGAAAAACCGTAGCTTTGACTAGACGTACCTTTGTTGGCAAAGTAATGTCTCTGCTTTTTAATATGCTGGCTAGTTTGGTCATAGCTTTTCTTCCAAGGAACAAGTGTCTTTTAATTTCATGGCAGTGGTCACAGATGAGGAGTAGTTTGTGCTTATTTCATATTTTAAGAGCAACACATGTTAAGTCTTTATTCTGTTCCTCTCATCACTCCAAAATGTACCAAATGTGTCTGCCCAAAGTGGATTTTAGTCTAATGAAGCCTCCCAGTGATTTTAATTCCTCTAGGTTGTTGACTTTCCATGGAAAAAGAAATTTTCCAGGCCTAGAGAATGACCCCGTTCAGATGGTAGGTTGGATAGGCGTTGCTTTGGGGGTAATGTTTGTGTACGTCGAGCACAGTAATCCTGACATGTTAAAGGGTTAATTTTTCTCTCCCACGAAAGTGGGGAGGTAAGTGGCTGAGTGTGGCATGGTGGCCCCTCAGTACCATCAAAGACACAGACTCCACATGGGTTTCTCCCCTGCCATCCTTAGGGGTCACTGTCATTGTGAGGCTCCATGTTGGCCACCAAAGCTCCATCCACCATGCCTGTGGTTCAGGCAAGAGGAAGGGAAGCATAAGGTGTCCTGGAAGTGCCACCTGAGACTGTCCACTTATCAACTAGACTGTATCAAAAGGCACCCTGGCCCCTCCCCTAGAGCATGGGAGACAAGGCACATTTGCTGCCATGAATAAAATTTGATTCTGGTCGGAAGATGGAAGAGGGTGGACATAAGGTAGACAGCCAGCAGCTCAGCTGGGGGTCTTTGGCATCTACCCTCTTGGGGTTCGGGATATGGCATCAGGAACTGGGGCACAGACTCCTTTCAAATGGCCTGTGCTTCATACTAGAGGCATTCAACTGCTTTTTTTTTTTTTTTTTTGCTGCTAAAGCATGCCAGCTTCCCTTTGTGGTTGAGGGCACTGAATTCTTCCAAAAATAGAGGAAAAGAGTGTGTTGTGTCACTGTCTGGTGTCCTCTTCTTTGTGTGTCTTGTCATGGAGAAGTGTGGGATAAAGCAGCTGCCTGTGAGGTCTCCTCTGCATGGGTCTTTTTTAAAATTCTTCTATTTAAATGGGTTTTAAAATGTGAAAGGGAAAAAGGATTGTCCCCTTAAAGAAGTCTTTTTCAGATGATAGTTCATCAAACTGAAGCTTAATAAAGACACTCATTCATAGTGATTAGGTCTTTGTTAGAAAGGATGGGGGAGAGTTACTGAGGCTGGTTTGTAGACTGCAATTTCCCAGATACCCTCATGGTTTGAGCAGACAGATAATTTAATCTTCCTCTGTGCTTCACGGGGGTCTGTGAAGGAAGAGGGCAGAGAGTGTGGGCACTGTCTTAAGTCCTGGCTCCTCAAAGTGCTGAGGTAGGAGCAGGACTGTTAGGTGCTGGGCTGGAAAGTCCTGGTGGGCTTTCCTTGCTGAGGAGCTGTGATCAGCTAGAAGTGATCAGCTTTGGGCATCCAGGGGTGGCCTTTAAGGAGATGTAGCTGTCGGACCAGAGGAAAGAAACCTCTTGGGGAAGCAGAGGAATCTCAGACCTGGAAACCCTTAGACCAGAGGCAGAAAAGTCAAGTCAGATTCTAGGGGAAGGAGATGGCAGGCAGAAATTGGCTTAAAAAAAAAAAAAAGAAATTGGTTTCCTTGTGGTGTGTGTACTAGTGTCAGGGAATAGTCTATAAGCCAGCCATGAGCCTTGGAAAACAGCTGGGCTTTAGACCTGAGTTTGCTACTTACCCTAGACAAGTGACTCACTCTTTGCCCTCAGGGTCAGGATTGTGAATGCCCTGATAGTCAGGATTGTGAGTGCCCTGATAGGCAACACAAAGACCCTCTGACCCCATGATCCAGACTTGGGGGTGCTATCCAAGGGATCAAGGCCAAGATCCTGTGCCAGAGAGGAGCTTGATATGCCCCAATCTCTCTCCCTTAACCCAGTCACTTCTGTGCATTCCCTGCAAAGGATATAAAGGAATTTCCTAAGTTCAAGGCAAGCAAGAAGAGAGAAGTAGGAACATTCAGGCAGAGGGAAGTGAGGGGCAGAGTAATTAGTGCACTTATACTGCCCTAAAATCGGGAGCCATCTTGCTTAGATGGGCTATTTACTTTCTTCCGTGTAGCAATTTAAGGTAATCATGTGTTCATCTAGTTATGTTAAGATGGGCAAAGGCATGCCACTGTACCAAACAATGCCAACGGCCAGTATGAGTGAGTTGAGGGCTCTGTCTCACATGTCCTGTTTCTGGTACTAAGCTCTACCATCTGAAAAATGGCAGTCACTTTGGGTGAGGGAAGAGGATGTGGCAAATCGAGGACTGGCTCTTGAAACTTTCATCCAAGGCAAGTACTTTGGCTCACGTTTCATCAGCCAGAGGAAGTCACATGGCCAAGCCTAACTTGAAGAGTATGGGGGTGCCTTCCTACCTTGTGCTGACCAGAAAGGTAGCTGAAATATGTGACGAATAGCACTGCCACAGTAGTTATTTTAATAGAGTTATATTTTTACAGAAAAGGGGTCAAGAACTGGGTCATTTGCTAATCCAAGTCCCTGCATTATTTATACCTGAAGGAATTTGAGACTCCCATATAACCTTACCATTCCATTTACTTAATCTCAGGCACAATGTCTAGAAGGAAATAAATCTTGCCAAGTCTAATTCATAAAATGATAGCTTGTCAGTTGCCCAAATTAGGAAGACAGATTGAAACAGCAGTCTGCTGCTACTGCCGAGCAAAGACAATTTGCTGTATATTAAGCTTAAAGAGTGATTTAAAGAGCATTCTGCCCAGACATGATGACTTGCTCTGCTTTTTTGTGGAACCTAAAGCAGGTCCTGACCTCTCAAACTTTTTTACCTCCATCATGACAAACGATGGGATTTGGAGTGAAGGCTGGAAAATGGAAGGAGAGCAGTAATCTGTCTGGAGATTTGTAACTGGTGAATTCCAGGGCACATACTCTTTGTGTAACAGTCATGTTCTTATTCTGTTGTCTTGACGTGTTTTGTAAGCAAAAAAGACTTTTTATTCTTTATTAACTGGACCCTTGGGCATTCTCTGCCCATAAACTCCAATTCCTAATTGTGTGCATTTGTGACAATTTAATTAATCCACATGAATTTATTAAGTACTCACCAGAAAGAACTATGCGAGTTACAGTTGGGGTTACAAAAGTAAGCAGGATTTTAAGCTTCTTGAATGCTTTTGAATTTAAGGGGCCCACAGAGAAGGTATACATGCATGGTCTAATGATATCTCTTTCCTCTCTGGGGTAGGTGGTAATATTCATGTTCCCTCAGGAACCTCCGCAAGGGGAGCCGCCCACCTTAGCAGTTTGGCATTTCTGTTCTTCCCCTCTCTTTGAATCAGGGCTGGCCTTGTGACTTGACCTGGCCCAGCAGAGTCCTATAGAAGGGATGTGGTGACCTCTGAGGCTAGGCCGTGCTCTCTCAGCTGCTTTGTCCTCATGTAACGATGCTCTGGGTAGGCTCCTGGAAGGTGAGAGGCACGTGGAGCGAGACGCCCAGGTGACAGTCAGCATGTGCCACCAGATAATGTGAGTTAGGCCATCAACGCCAGCCAGCCCCAGTGGATCGCAAACATGTGACTGAGCCAGGACAAAACCGTGAGGAGCGGACAGCCTGCCCATATTGCAAACATCAGACTGTGAGCAAGTCAATGACTGTTATTTGAGCTTCGAAGTTGGCGGTGGTTTCTGTGCCTCTTGGTTGGCCGTGGCCCACTCCCTTCACTTACCCTCTGTGACAGCTAGACCTGCCCTCTTGCTGTTCTCCAACATGATGTGATTTTTGGCTTCTTCTTGGGTATATTTTCCCCGTAGACTGGAATGGCTGTCTGCCCCTTTCCTTCTCAGAACTTCATGTCCTATCTTCAAGACACAGGTGCCTCTCTGCATTCTCCTGGAGCCCTTGATACTCATGTCTGTAAGTGGTGCTTTCTCTGTTGCCCTGTGGTTCTTTGCTTACAGATTGAAAGTGGAAGTAGTCGTCGTTCAGTCGTGTCCGACTCTTTGTGACCCTGAGGACTGGAGCCTGCCAGGCTCCTCTGTCCATGGAATTCTCCAGGCAAGGATACTGGAGTGGGTTGCCATTTCCTTCTCTAGGGGATCTTCCTGACCCAGGGATGGAACCCAGGTCTCCAGCATTGCAGGCAGATTATTTACCATTTGAGCTACCTGGGATTTACATGTTGCAGCTGCTACTGCTAAGTCGCTTCAGTCGTGTCTGACTCTGTGCGACCCCATAGACGACAGCCCACCAGGCTCCCCCGTCCCTGGGATTCTCCAGGCAAGAACACTGGAGTGGGTTGCCATTTCCTTCTCCAATGCATGAAAGTGAAAAGTGAAATTGAAGTCGCTTAGTTGTGTCCAACTTGTAGCGATCCCATGGACTGCAACCCACCAGGCTCCTCCACCCATGGGATTTTTCAGGCAAGAGTACTAGAGTGGGGTGCCATTGCCTTCTCCAATTTACATGTTAGCGTCTCCTATTAAATGCTGAGTTCCTAGGGAAAGAGGCTGTCCTCTCCTTCACTGACTCTGGGGCCTCTCCTCAGATCCTGGCACACAATGGACGTGGCGGTCCCCCGGGAGACCAAGCGTGGAGAATAACTCTTTTGTGAGGGTGAACACCGCACTGACCATGAGACATGGCTGCCGAGTCCTGGATATAACTGCATGCCATACTGCAGTGCCTCGCACGGGAATCAACTGCCATCCTGTTAAAATGCAGCTTCTGATTCAGTGGGTCTGAAGAGGGGCCCAAGAGTCCGCATTTCTGACAAGCTCCCACAATCTACATTTTGAGTAGCAAGGCCATAAGATAAGCCAGATGCCCAAGAATGACAATTAGTAACAAAAGTCCTCAGTGGTTCATGAAGAAGAAAATTATGAAAGTCTTTTTTTTTAATTAAAGTGTATAGTTGATGTGCAGTATTATATAAGTTACAGGTGTACAGTATAGTGACTCACAGTTTTTAAAGGTTATACCCCATTTATAGTTGTTATAGAATGTTGGCTCTATTGTTTGTGTTATATAATATATCCTGTAGCTTATTTTCTACATAATAGTTTGTATGTCTTAATCTCCTATCCCTATATTGCCCCTCCCTGCTTCCCTCGCTCCACTGGCAACCACTAGTTTGTTCTCTGTATCTGTGAGTCTGTTTCTTTTTTTGGTTAGATTCACTAGTCTGTTTTATTTTTTAGATTCCACATATAAGTGCTATCACACAATATTTGCTTTTCTCTGTCTGACTTACTTCACTTAGCATAATACCGTCCAAGTCCATCCATGTTGTTGCAAATGGCAAAATTTCCTTTTTTATGTCTGAGTAGTATTTCGTTATATATGTACACACACCACATCTTTATTCATTCATCTGTTGATGGACACTTAATAGGGAGGAGTCTTGATTAGTAGTGCTGATAGCCATAGCGTACAGAATATGACTAATAAAGTGAATGTGATCATTTTAAGGGTGTTCCAGTTGAAGGGAAATGGTAGAAGGAGATAAATATTGATTAGAAAAGGAGTGTTTTAAATAAGCTCAGATTTTGAAAGGATCTACCAAAAATAAGGTGAGGAGAATCAATTATATCAGAACTGTTGACTATAGAACTAGCCCTAGATTCTGATAGATACTAAATACAGAAGCAAAACAAAAAAAATCTTGTAGACCGATGTTCTGAAGAAGAACGAGGATGGGATAGATGCATTAATCGACCTCTTAGAAGGATGAAAGGAAAGCAGTGAACACTGGGGAGCCGGTGCTAACAGGCTGACCTTATTTCCTTGTTTGAAAAGATGACTGTGCTGCTGGAACAGAAGAGTGTGGTTACCGCACACAGAGGCTTTCTGCAGGTTGTTTGATTCCTACCTGGGACAGATCCTGTGGTCAATATGGAAAGAGATGTACTTTGGAAATGTACAATGTATACCTTTGGAAAGATATCTGTACATTTTGATGACTGGTTGGAAAGCAAAATAGCAAGAACTCTGGTTGATAATGTTTACCAGTGCAAAGATTTGTGCTCATAGTTCATCTGAAGATATAATTGGACTACTTATGAAATATAGAGTTCCTCCCAAACTAATTATTAGAAGATTAAAATATACTTTTTCTATTGGCAAAGCAAGTGAAGGCAAAGTCCAGGGGACATGGCAGACATGAGAAATACTTGGCGTCCCCTCCCTGGTGGCTGGTGCCAAGTCAATCTGTAGCTGTTTATTGTCTTGAATATGTACTCAAATTAGCTGTGCAGCAGGCCATCTGCCGTCTCCTCCAGACTCAGTTGACAGGCCCTGGGAAAAGGAAATCCTGCCAAAATGCAAATAACCTACTAAACTGATAATAAAGGGAAAGATAAGGTCTGTGGGGGGATGGGGTAGAAATAAGTGACTGTCTTCTCAGCTTCTCTTTGTCTTTCTTCCACCTGTATTTCTTCCTGTTAGAGAAAGACCAGGTGTGGACCACGAGACCCTGGTCTCAACTGGAAATGCCGGATCAGAACCCGAAGTAATAGGGGAATTAGGAGGTTCCCGTTTAAGAATGCATCTTGCAACTTCTTAAACTAGTCTCAGCCCCTGACTTGGTTTGCACTGATCACCTTGCTGCCATGGAAGCCTGATCAGATTTGTGCTCTTCCAGATGCAGGGTTGAGGTCTCTGTGCCTCTCAGCGGGCTATTGCCTGAATTCCCCAGGTTGCCTTGTCATTAACCCATGAGCCCAGCCCCCTTACTCCCCACCCCCACCCCAGACTGCCCTCCATGGTGTTCCCACCCAAGCATAACGCAACTGTTCCAAGTGGCCATCTTGAGCTGATTGGACAACTGTCATTTACAGGCGTCTATGGCTTTAGTTTCCAAATACTTTCACAGTCACATTCAGCTCCTTTTCATACTCATATAGGCTCCCCAAGAAGCTGTCACTACTTAATCGGAATAGTAATATTAAAGAAACTCTGGCTTCATCCAACGAGGAAGTTGTGACCATCTGAGACCCATGGCTCAGCAGTAGGAGACGAAAAATGTGAATGCAGATCTTATCACTGGTTCTGTTGATTTAGAGGGGAGAAGAGTTTGCAAACTCAGGTGTTGGCAGGGGCTGTGCAGCTAGCAGCAGTGAGTGAGGCTGGCCAGGCACAAGGCAGTGGGGAGCAGTGAGGCCTGTGTCCTGCCAGAGGGCGCGGAGTCCTCACAGGTGGCCAGCCGTCATTCGCTGTGTGGTGGTCGTAGGTGGGGATGTGGGCCAGCACTGCCACCCCTTCCAAGTCTAGGCAGTGCCAAGAGTTAGTTTAAAATATTGACAGTGGACTCATTTCTTCTCTAAACACTGTGTGGCTCAAACAAAAATCATCCCACAGCCCTCCAGTTTGATCATCAGATTACAGTAATATTCCCCAGTGAATGATGCTTAGCTGCTTTTGAGGGTACTTGCATTTTAAAAGAATTTGGTGAAACAATTTAGTTTCTAATTAATGCAGTCAGTGGGGGACATGTTTTTTCATCCATGGCACCACCTTCCTGAGCCTGCTTTCAATCCCTCAGCTTCAACAAATCTTGGCTAAAGAGAGTTTGAAAATGAGATGCGGTATGCATAGCGTTTGCCTTGCAGTTTATAACCATATACCCTCCACCCTCCCCTCCCCACCCCCGTTCTGTCTACACGGGGGTCTAAACTCTGAAGGTGGCTGTGCACCATGATGCAGAAGAGGAGGCTCTCTAAACTCACCCTGGGGAGGGCACAGAAGTTATTAAAAAACCGTTTTCTAAAAATCCTTGTAAAGGAGGAAAAAGGACTATGTGAGCTGTAGTTTATAATTTGGGGTGGTTGCAAAGCAGATCTATTTTAAAATTGCAGTTGTTCATCATCTACCCCCTGTGTTTGAAGGAGGATCTTGCCACAGCAGAGGACTTGGTGTACTTCTGGGCTGAGGTAATGAGCAGGCTTCATACTGGGAAAGGAGTTTAGAGGAACAGAGTCTGCTCCTGAAAGGAAGTGTCATCCTAGCAGGAGTGATTTTAAAAATACGGTGGTTGGGTGGGGGGCACTGTCTTGATGCAGTAATGCCTTAGGCCATCCTTATTTCGCAAAGTAACACCAGCCCACATGAGTCTCAGTGGTTCCAGGGAATTTCCTGGGAACTTTAGAATCCGCTGCCATCAGGGCCCAGCCTCTGAGATTAGGATTTTGTTGGTCCACGTGTGGTCTAGGCACCTGCATTCTCAACAGCTCCCTGTAACTCTGGTTGAGAACGATTACAAGTCTGGGAGTTTCAGACTTCACAGCATCAAAGCACCCAGGGAGCCTGTTAACATGGGCGGTTATGCCTTGCCCTGTCCAATGACTAAGAACCTCACGGAGGCATTGGACTCTATTTTTAAAGACCCGCAGATGATCTTGGCTTAGATTTTTAATAAAGTTTTTCAGCCCTTTGTAAACCACTCCCTACCATATGGTCACTCAAGTACACACACAAACATGCCATTTACAAGTATTTCTAATAAATAGAAACACTTTATGGTCCCACCTTTGGCACGCACTTGAGGTGAAAATAGATTTCCTGAAACATGTCAGTTAAGGCACAAAGGCTGTGACTGCCCAGCTCTTTACTGCTGGGGGAAGGGGGTGATGTTGGATGGGGCAGCAAGGACTGGATTGGGCCAGGCTTCTGGTTAAACTCAGACTTTCTCTGCTACAGCAGCGGTTCCCAGCCTTTTTGGCACCAGGGACTGATTTCGTGGAAGACAGTTTTTCCATGGAGTAGAAGTGGAGCTGGGGGGAAGGTTTTGGGATGGTTCAAGTGCATTGCATATATTGTGCCCTTTATTTCTAATCTAATGCCACCGCTGATCTGGCAGGAGGTGCCAGTCCATGCATGGAGGTTGGGGATCCCTGTTCTGGAGGTCTTCCAGCCCACTGATCTTGTGTTATTTGTAGAAATGGTGCCAAATCACTGTAAATGCAAGGCTGAGAGTTGTCTGTCCTCTTGCTTCTTTTTCAGATTCCAGAAAACACTTCTGCCCATAATGTCAACATAGTTTTACTTATTCTCTTTTGATTCAAGAAATCACCATAAAACCCACCTTTGAGAACTCTGAACATCATGATTTTATTTCTGGCACTATAATATTCGTGTTTCTGGGTCTTAGCGTGTTGGAAAAGCTTCTGAAACAAAAGCAGTTTGTTTTTCCTGCATGTGATTCTTAACACTCCTTATCTTGAAGTTTGCATTGCACATTTTAGTGTTGGTCTTTGCATAACTGAATAACTTGCTAATATTATTTTTGTTGTTCTTTTGTGTTAAGAGTAAGCTGCAGTCCAGGAGAAAGAAGGTACAAAGCCTGCAGATCAGATATCACCTGGGCCCATATGGACTCCTGGTCTTGCTTCCCTCCAGTGTCTACAGGAGTCACCCTTCATTCTGACTGTTCAGGCCTCTCTGTCTACTAGAAAGTTCCCTTCTGATCCCAACCTTGTCTAATTATTCACACTGAGAGATACTACTACTGAGTTGATCAGTAAGGGGGAGAAAACTTAGGTTTGGGACTAATTTTATTACATCTCAAAATGGCTTTGATGAAATCAAATCTATTTATATATCATCAAACACTTTGCTTTAACTTCAAGGATACTACTCTCCACTTGGGCCGTGCTCTTTTCCATTCTTCTTCTTATTTTGTTATGCAAACGAATAGTCAATTGCACATGGCGTAAATAATACAGGTTTTATGTGCAGAGCTAGAATTCATGGGACACCTACAAGCAGAGAACTTTTTTCAGGGAGTGGAAAGCCCACTGAGCACATCCGCTTCTCAGGATTTTCTCAAAGGAAGAGAGTCATCGTTCACAGCAGCCACCAGAGATTTTATTCCAAAGACTGAATTTTCTGTTGAAATGTCTGAAATACCTGACTCCCCAGACTTGGGGGACAGGAGAGGCAGAGAAAGCATTCAGGAACACATAGCATGTTGGATATGAGTCTCAGCAATTTTTTTTTCATCCTAAGTGTCATTTGCTGTATTTGTTTTCCTCGCTTACATGTGGAACTGCCCCCTAAACGTGCTGATAAGAGAAGAATAAGTAAGTAAATGCTCCCAAGGTTCGAGGCTGATATAAAAGTCACTTGGTTTCAGTGAACCGGACTGGAACACGAGCCTTTTGTTTGCTGTTGAAAGTTTAGCACTTGAATTTCGGGTTGGGCTGTTCATTTCATTAAGGAAAATGTGGACACCTCATGCCAACCCCTGTTTTCTTTAGTCCCTGAGAATGAAAGGCATTGTGTATTCGGTCCACACACAAAAAAGTGAACAGTGACTTAATTGTACCCTGGGAACAAAAGCTATTACCTGGGGACTAGATGGGAGACCCCAGTCTTCTGCTCACCGACTTCACTCTTTATAAAGTCAGCCTTGCTAGGAACCCCAGAGCAAATGTTTGCATTGTGGCCGCTGTTTGCATTTGAAATTGTAATCCGCAGAGTAGTTTCTCCTGGTGCTTACAAATGAGAGGGATGTGGCAAAGTGCAGACCTGGCTTATTTGGAAGAGGCCAGGCATTGGGCCCCAAGTCCCCTGACAAAGGCCAGATATCCAGCAGAAGGAGGAGACTGAAAGGGGAAGGAGAGAGTTTGGTTCCTCCTCTCAACCTGCCTCTTCCTTGCAAAAGCCCCAGTGACACAAATTGATGGCTGCGTCAGTCATGTGGGTCCCATCTGCTTGCCAGCAGTTCAGCTGTGGTTAAATCCACTTAAAAAGCTTTGACCCACTGATCAGTTATCTGCAGGCAATGGCTGTGTGCAGTGTGAGAATTCGGGGGCAGCAGCTTTTCGGGAGGATAACGGCAGCCCCTTGATTCTCCCATCATACAAAGGTGAAGAAACTGTATCTCCTTGAATGGTGATGTTGGGTCGGAAGCCACTTTTCTCTTCTGAGAGTGGCTGAGGAATTGGCTTTGCTGTTGGTTGAAGCCATCACTTTGGTTGAGGACCTCAAGTCCCAGGACATTTTCTTTTGCCTTTGGAGTATCAGCTAGGACTAAGATTTTGAAGCTGTTTTGGTTCACTGGGAGAGAGTGTTGACTTGCCAGGGGTTGGGGATAAAGTGTCTCAAGTCAAAAGAGTTACTTCAGAATTTGAAATTCCTATACCCTCAGTGATCCCATTGAGTTGTGATAAATTGAGATCAGTGAATAGCACAGTTAATAATAATGGTGGTAGCAAAAACCAAGCTAGAATTTTTTGACCTTTCACACTACATGCGTGCTAAGTCACTTCAGTCGTGACTGACTCTGCAACCCTGTAGACCATAGCCTGCCAAGCACCTCTGTCCAGGGATTCTCCAGGCAAGAGAATTGCCATTTCCTCCTTCAGGGGATCTTCCCAACCCAGGGATTGAACCAGTGTCTCTTATGTCTCCTGCATTGGCAAACAGGCTCTTTACCACTAGTGCCACCTGGGAAGCCCAAAATGTTCTTCCTCCCCACACCAAACCCAGCCCACCTGGGTGAAGAGCAGGAATTCTAACCACTAGACCTTGTGGGATTTCACACTATATCATAACCTTTAAAAGCATTATCACTTAGAATCTCACAGTAAGTGGTTTTTATTTAAAAAATGAAACAAAATGAAAAGCAAGTATTGAGATTGGTTCCCAGGACAGTGGCTAAATATGTTACGTTCTCCATGAGGTCATGACATCATGGACTTAAGCCAGCATTTCCCAAACTTTAATGTGTACATGAATCACCTGGGATCTTGTGAAAATGATGATTCTGGTTCAGTAGGTGTGGGTGGAGACTGAGAGTCTGCATTTCTAATGAGTGTGATGCTGCAGGCCCACAGAACACCCTGTGTGGCGAGTTTCTAAGTCAGAAATTGCCAAACCTGGCTGATCGTTGGAATTACCTGGAGACTCTGAAATACAGCTTCTCTTCCGCTGTGTGGATCACAACAGACTGTGGAAAATTCTTAAAGAGATGGGAATACCAGACCACCTGACCTGCTTCCTGAAAAATATGTATGCAGGTCAAGAAGCAACAGTTAGAACTGGACATAGAACAACAGACTGGTTCCAAATCGGGAAAGAAGTACATCAAGGCTGTATATTGTCACCCTGCTTATTTAACTTTTATGCAGAGTACATCATGAGAAATGCTGGACTGGATGAAGCACAGGCTGGGATCAAGATTGCCGGGAGAAATATCAATAACCTCATATATGCAGATGACACCACCATTATGGCAGAAAGCAAAGAAGAACTAAAGAGCCTCTTGATGAAAGTGAAAGAGGAGAGTGAAAAAGTTGGCTTAAAGCTCAACATTCAGAAAACTTAAAGCTCAACATTCAGAAAATCACTGCAGATGGTGACTGCAGCCATGAAATTAAAAGACACTTGCTCCTTGAAAGGGAAGTTATGACCAACCTAGACAGCATATTAAGAAGCAGAAACATTACTTTGCCAACAAAGGTCCATCTAGTCAAAGCTATGGTTTTTCCAGTAGCCATGTATGGATGTGAGAGTTGGACTATAAAGAAAGCTGAGTGCTGAAGAATTGATGCTTTTGAACTGTGGTATTGGAGAAGACTCTTGAGAGTCCCTTGGACTGCAAGGAGATCAAACCAGTCAATCCTAAAGGAAATCAGTCCTGAATATTCATTGGAAGGACTGATGCTGAAGCTGAAACTCCAATACTTTGGCCACCTGATGTGAAGAACTGACTCATTTGAAAAGACCTTGGTACTGGAAAAGATTGAAGGCGGGAGGAGAAGGGGACGACAGAGGATGAGATGACTGGATGGCCTCACTGACTCAATGGACGTGAGTTTGAGTAAACTCCAGGAGTTGGTGATGGACAGAGAAGCCTGGCGTGCTGCAGTCCATGGGGTCGCAAAGAGTCGGACATGACTGGGCGACTGAACTGGACTAACCGAACTTCCACCTTTGAGATGCTGCTGCTTAAGACGCCAGACTTGCTTTTATTTTTTAATTCTTTAAAAAGATTTACTTATTTATTTATTTGGCTGTGTTGGGTCTCTGTTTCTGCAATAGGCTTTCTCTAGTTGCGGTGAGCAGGGGCCACTCTTCATTGCAGTACATGGACCTATCATTGCAGTGGCTTCTCTTGTTGGGGAGCACAGGCCCTAGGGCACGTGGGCTCAGTAGTTGTGGTGCACCAGCTTGGTCACTCTGCAACATGTGGGATCTTCCCATACCAGGGATCAAACCAATGTCGCTTGCATTGCAAGGTGGATTCTTAACCACTGGACCACCAAGGGAGCCCCCAGCCTTGCTTTTATACAGTAAGCCAACTGTGACCCCTCTGAGAGCAGCTGTGATCTATACCAGATCACACACAGGAATGCAGCCTCCTAGGGCCCAGAACACCTCCTTCCTTACACTACCTGTGACTTACTGTTGACTGGAATCAGATGCTGAAAGGTGAACCCAGGTTTATATCTTTCTTTCTTGCCAAATCTGCATAGCTGGCAAACCACCCTGTCTGCCAGGAGGAATGGGCCTCACTTCCTTCCACATGATCTGAGCTGGTCTTCCTCCCTGCATGTCTCACTGTGTGCTACACATTTCTCCCAGGTGGCACCACAGCTAAGGCTCTGTCTCTATAGGATGGAAACAGTACTCCCTAAAGAGCTGGTGACCTTTGAGTTGTGTCCTTGCACACAGCCATGTATTAACATAACATCTGGAGGTGATATGAGGAGGAAGTGGGGAGGGCTGGGGCTGGGGTGGTGAAGATAAGTGGTTCTGGAGGAGGCTTGGCATATATTTGCAGAGGTGGGCAGCGCAGCAAGGGCTTCCCTGGCATGGTGCCTTGTTGCTGTCCATCCCTGACCAGGAAGGCCTAGGCTCTGGAAGTGCTCCCAACTCCAGCCAGCACATTATGTCAATGTCCTATGGCCTCAGGACATTCTCTAGTCACTTATACTCAGCCCCAGTCTCCATAAGTATCCAGAAAGCTTATGAAATGGTCCTATAGGATTCACTTCCTGCCCCTGATCTCTATGACTCTATCCCAAGCTGACCCTTGATCATATGGAGGTTTGAAGATATTTTCATTACTGCATGTTTGTTAGGATTAGTTTTGGCCACTTGTGACAGAAAACCCAAGGTAATAATGGCTGAAAGAAAATAGGAATTTATTTCTACCTTGTGTAGGCACCCATGCTGCTGTGGCACCTCTATAGTATCAAGGACTTTGCCATCTTTTGTGATGTCACCCTGCCATCCTAAGTATGTGATTTTCACCTCATGGTCCAATGTGGCTGCACGTGCTTCAGCCATCACATCTTCATTCCATCTGCAAGAAGAAAGGGGGGCATGTGCTTTTTCATGAAAGACATCCCTTGAATGTTTCACCCAGTACTTCTGCTCAAATCACTTTCACCAAGATGAAGTTACATGGCTATAGCTAGGTAGTTATATTGCCACAGAAAGGCTGGGAAATGTAGTCTTTATAGCAAGTGACCTGACTCTCAGCTGAAAGTTGATAATTCTAGGACTCAAGGTGATAAAGAACTCACCTGCCAACGCATAAGATGTAAGACACTTGGGTTTGATACCTGGTTCAGGAAGGTCCCCTAGAGAAGGACTTGGCAACCCATTGTAGTATTCTTGCCGGGAGAATCCCATGGATGGAGGAGCGTGGAGGGCTATGGTCCATAGGGTCTCAAAGAGTTGGACATGACTGAAGCGACTTAGCACAGCACACAGCACAGGACTCAAGATAAAGGAAGATCAAAGATTGGGATAGACAACTGGCCCTGCCTCTTACTGGGTCATTTTCAGACCCAGGTAGTATTTGAATTAGAACCAAACGTTTCAGATCGATGATTCCGAGCCACATTATGTACCACAAGAGGTTTGAGGTTGTGCTGGATTGTTTAGGCATTCCTCCAAGAGAAGCCAGAGCTGGCATTATAGTTTTATCCAATTAATTATTATTTGGTAATATGATTAATTAGGATTGGTGTGGAATGCAGATTTGAGGAGAAAGCTGCCAGCAGTAATCAAAGCTTAAAGGCAGAAGGCAAGACTGGTAGATATATAGCATTTTCTCTGATGCCATCATCAGCTTGCTGGAGATGTTTGCACATGTGTTTGGAGCCGGGCAAAGAGATTAACTGTAACCACAGCAAGAAGAGAAAAATGGACTGTCTTAGTACCAGATGAGATGGTTGTTTTGAATCAGCATTGGGTACATTCTATAGCACAATAGAGCCTGTGAATCTTAGCAGCATTTGGGTCCTGAGATCATTCTTTTGTAAAATGAAAGCCTGGATCTGGAGGTACCTGGGATGTCAGGTTTCATGGGGGTTTCAAAGAAGCAGTTTGAGGAGTGGCATCTATATTATTTGAACATTGATAGCTAAGTATATTTTCTCAGATAGTATAGGGCTGAGTGGGTCATTCTGTGTTTTTTCTAGAATATTCTGCTTTGTTTTTAGAAAATACCTCAGATAACTTCTGTGTAGCCCATAATGGGCTGCCTTCCAACCTTTTTTTAATTTGCATAACAGCAAACACAAAGTTTTCACTTTAGAAGAGAAAGTGCCCAAAGAGGTGGGAAAATAAGAGTTTTCTTCAGTCTAATCATTCCAAACAATTGGAACATAGCAGTCCTCACACTCATAGGAAATAAGGAGCTCCCCGGCAAGTGGAATCTAGGGCAGGACTGAAGATGTGGGTAAACCCAGCTATGCCTTGCAGGGGGAGGCTGTGAATACAGTTAAGTCCTGAAATCAAAGTAGACAAATCTCACATTTTTACAAATGCTTTCTGTAGTTTCCTGCTTTGCTTTTACTGACTACTCAGGATGTCTGCTTTAGTGTAATCCTCTTTAACATCAGTGTCCAGCGTCCTCCAAACTTCAGTGGATTTTGATGGGCTCATTCTTCACAGATGTACACATTGAAAGTATGTTTGAATTTGTGCTAAAGGCAGGCTGTTTGCTTCTTCATTGTACTAATAACTGTAAAAAAAAAAAAAAAAAAAAAAAACAGTGTGATAAACTCATACGTTTGCTCCTGCACTTTCCTCGTGTTATGTAGGTCATGTCTTTTCAGACAGCATGATATTTGTTTACAGGAGAGGTTTTATCTTAGTAAAATGTGTCTCTTCTCAGGGAGAGAGAAGCCAGGACTTGGGCATCTAACAACCCTGATTGCCTCTCGGCCCCACCCCTCACTAGCTGCCTGTCCCTGGCAAATGACCCTGTTCCCTGGGATCTCAGTTTTCATTTTCCTATGATAAAGATTCTTTACTGGCTGAGCTACCAGGGAAACTTCCACCAGCTTCCCCAGTGGCTCAGATGGTAAAGAATCAGCCCAAAGTATGGGAGACCCAGGTTTGGGCTTTCCTGATAGCTCAGTTGGTAAAGAATCTGCCTGCAATACAGGAGACCCCAGTTTGATTCCTGAGTCGGGAAGATGCGCTGCAGAACGGGTAGGCTACCCACTCCAGCATTCTTGGGCTTCCCTTGTGGCTCAACTGGTAAAGAATCCACCTGCAATGCTGGAGACCTGGGTTCGATCCCTGGGTTGGGAAGATCCCCTGGAGAAGGGAAAGGCTACCCACTCCAGTATTCTTTCCTGGAGAATCCCATGGACAGAGGAGCCTGGTGGGCTACAGTCCGTGGGGTCACAAAGAGTTGGACGTGACTGAGTGACTAACAGTTTCACAGTTTCCTGCTAGAGATGGCCATGCCTCCCTCCAGGAGGATGGAATGAGTTCTAGAGGATGTGAAGGGTCCGGTCCATGCCCAGTTCCCTGCAGCTGCTTAGTCAGTGGGCATTTCCTTTCTTTGTCTTGATTTTCCAGAACTTTACCTTCTTTGCGGGGGGTGGGGGGGGAGGGAAACCCTGCCAGTTAGTGTTTTAGGCAAGAAATAATAATCTGGTTTGTCATTAAAATTTGAGAACCTGCTGTGGATGGGACTCAAGGTCCCTGGGGCAAATACAAGAAATTCTTGCTCTATTATCTGTGGTTCTGGAAGTGTGGTCCTCAACCTCATAGCATCATCCCCTGGGAACCTGTCAGAAATGAAGATTCTCAGCGCCCCCACCCCAGACTTGTCAGTTAGAAACTCTGGAGATGAAGCCCAGCAATCTGCATTTTAACCAGACTTCTGGGTGATTTGAATGTACACTAACATTTGAGAACACTCCTCTATATATATGGGGTCTCAGACCTTGCTAGACCTGAGAATTCTGAGGCATGTTTTGAAATACCTGCACCAGGGCCCTGATCCCAGAGGCTGTGATTTTTCTGGGAGTCTAGGGTAGAACCCAGACATGAGGATGTTTTAAAAGTGCCCAGGTAATTCCATTGTGTGCCAAGGTTGAAAAATTTTGCTCTGAAGAGTTTCCATCTTATCCTCTTTTCCTTCCCTCTTCCCCTCCCCACCTCCTCCTCTTCCCTCCTCCTCCTTCATGTTGGAATTAGGGAAAGAATCCACTTGTAACATGAATCCAGAAGGCCTCACAGGGAGTAGGGGAGATGCTACCCACAGACCACAGAAAACTTCTATTGCTTCTGCTTCATTCCTACAGCACTCTGCTCTGTGATGCAAGTCTGACTTTAAATGTACCACACACATTCAGGCACAAAAAGTTTGAAAAAACTGAGAAACTTTGAAGAAGAAAATAGAAATACCGCATAATCATAATCTGATTCCTCCAAAGATCTCATTACATGTTACCATTTTATGAGTTGAGAGAGTAGCTTTGACATATACACGCTACCACGTGTAAAATAGGTAGCTAGTGGGAAATGCTGTATAGCTCAGCTTGGTGCTCTGTGATGGCCTGGAGAGGTGGGATGGGGGCGGGTGGGGGACAGGCCCAAAAGGGAGGGGGTATTATAGTTGATTCATGTTGTTGTACAGCAGAAACTAACACAGCAGTGTAAAGATATTATACTACAATAAAAAAAAGTATGGTAAAAAGTAATTATAAAAAATAATGTAACATTTTGCTGTATTAGCCTCCAGTCTTGCACTTCTATGTTATTTTCAATATGAAATTAGGATCATGTATATGTATACACACACACACACAGTTGTATATCTTGCTTTTTTATCTGACATTATGATAATTTTGCATGATATTCTCTGAATTCTGTTTCAAAGCCAGCATCAGATTTTACTGTGTGGATTTGTCGTAATTGTCTCAGCCATTTCACTCTGGTTAATTCCATTCTGTTTTTTCCAGGGTAAGTTCAAATATCCTTGTAAATAAATCCTTGCTTTTCTGATTATTTCCTTAGATAGATTCCTAGAAGTAGAATCCCTGAGCCAAAACTTTTAAACCGTTTAAAGGTTCTTGCTACTTACTGCTAAATTCATTTTCCCAAAGGGCTGTGTATGCCATTATCATTCCCACCCTCTGAAAGTGTGCTGTTTGCTTGTACTTTTGCTAACATTGGTGGTTATCTTAACAAACAAACAAAACTTGTCATTTTGCTGAGCCAAGTGGTCATGTTCTTGCTCTCTAGCAGCTCTCTGTGGACATGGTCACAGATTTCTAAATCTATGTGTCTTATCTTCCTTTCATTCATCTTTTGGGCCATGTTTATCTTTTACTGTCTGATAGCACTAGTTTGGGAATTTTCATCTTATCTTGGGATTTGAAGCCATCTGGAAGTCCCAGCTCTGCCCTCTTATAACTCTTTCTTCACTGTATCTGGGCTTCATCTTCACTGCCATTGAACCTTTGAACCCATTCATGTCATGCATGCCAGCTTACCAGAGACAGCCTTAACATCTCCCTTAAGAGGCCCTTAATAAATGCTCTGGGATGTGGTAGCAAAGGGCATACATAGGATTACAATCAAAATTAAATTATTGTAGGCCATCAACCAAGGTATAAGTCATCCAGTGCAGAAGTGACACTGCATCTGCACACGACACACACACGCACACACACACACGCACACACACACACACACACCCCCCAACACACACCCTCAAGTGCACTTCTACAGTGCAGCATGCAGGGAAGTCTTTTAAGGACCTTCAACTGAAAAAATCAGAGAATCCATTTTCTTGGCCTTCCATGACATGATATTTGCTTGAAGCACAGAATGATTATAATTGTAGACTTCCCTTTTAAACTGAATGTGCCTTACTTTCGTGGAGGAAGAGGTTGAGAACATTTCCACTAGCCATTTAACATCATACAGCCTTCCCAGCTTGTCACAATGGCTAAGGCCATGCAGGTCAAGCCAAAATAGCTTACCTTTAGGTTTGGGATCTCCTAGGAAGATCTCTGGGCTTCCCAGGTGGCTCAGTGGGTAAAGAATCTGCCTGCAATGCAGGAGACATGGGTTTGATCCCTGGGTCAGGAAGGTCTCCTGGAGGAGGGCATGGCAACCCATTCCTGGATTCTTGCCTAGAGAATCCCCTGGACAGAGGAGCCTGGTGGGCTACAGTCCATAGGGTTGCAAAGAGTCAGATATGACTGAAGCGACTTAGCATACATGCAGGAAAGTCTCTGTGCTGGAAGGGTGGTGATGAAGTTGTAAATCATCATTGCCCTAATTCATGAGGCTTCTTCTGATACCTTCCCATCCTAGGTGCTCTACTTTTGAAAGTGTAGACATCTACCTGCCAGCTTCAATTCCACCCTAGAGCATCTGTGGTCTGCGGTGAATAACAGAGGCCCATCTATTGGTGAATTTCAAGAATTTGGCATTATTTGAGAGGTGGGAAGTTTAGGCAGGACCAGAGCAGAAAGGATTGAACTCTTCTATTTAAAGGTCAGGGCCATATTACATTGTCTTCTATTTGTTTGCAGAGTGATTTTTTTTTTTAAGGCAAATCAGATAACTGATGGGCAGAAAGAAACTGATGGCCTTGCTTTTATTCCAAAGGCTCCTGGATGTGTTCTGTCCTATCCATTCACCCATCCATCCATTCACATATCCATTCACCTACTTACCCATTCAGCCAGCCAGTCAGCCACCCAACTAGCCAGCCAGTCATCCATCCATCCATCCATCCACCCACCCACTCATCTACCCTTTCATCTATCCATCTACCACATATCCATCCATTCACCCATGCCTCCATCCATCCACTCACCCATGCATCCACCCACTCATCCATCTATCCACCTACTCATCTATCCATTCATCTGTCCATCCACCGCATATCTATCTGTTCACCCACTCATCCATCCATCCATCCACCCATGCATCCACCCACTCATCCATCCATCCACCCGTAGACACACACATCCATCCATCCACCAATCTGTCTTTCCAACACACATTTGTTAAACATATACTAGCAGAAAGCAGTCACATTTGTCCCTGGTTTTCTGAAGCGCTGTTATACTGTATAACACATGAGTATGTGCTGTGTATCCAGAGGCCTAGGTATGAACTCATTTGCATATGCAGAGTTTTGTTTTTTTTTTCACTTGAACTGGACATTACAGCAGATAAATAGGAAATTAGCCAATAATAAGGTCCAATCTATTCAAAGACAGTAGTCATAGCATGTAAATAGTGATTGAGGGGGCAGTTGGAGAACAGCTTTAATTCTGGTGAGAGAACCTCCAGGCTATAGACAGAGCTGCCCAGTCAGTCTGCTTCTTCTTCCATATAATTCCTTTCAGTTCTTAATTTAAAAAATAAAGATCTGTAGTTATGTTTAGCTCATTTTGTGGGTGTTGCAGACTTGGGTAATGGCCTCCAATGATGTCCTTCTCCTAATCCCTGGACCTGTGACTATGTGGTAGAGGGACTTTGTAGAGGTGGCAGGAGGAACTAACATGAGGGGTAAGGTGCTGTTCAGTGCAGAAGAAATCTCAAATATTTTATCCTAAGGGGCTTTCCTGGTGACCCAATCAGTAAAGAATCTGCCTGTAATGTGGAAGACCCAGGTTCAATCCCTGGGTCAGGAAGATTCCCTGGAGGAGGAAATGGCAACCCACTCCAGTATTCTTGCCTGGAGAATCCTGTGGACAGAAGAGCCTGGTGGGCTATATAGTTCATAGGTCGCAAAGAGTTGGACACAACTGAAGTGACTTGGCACGCATGTGCACAAGTATAATTTGACTTTTTCTACTACATGTGCTATTTTTTGGTTTAAAAGGTTTACTCTCATAGCAGATTACACAGAAATGAATTCTGTCCTCTATCCCTTTATCTTTGGAGGAAATTTTTGCTCTAAGTTTGGTTTATTGCATGTTGATACCTGCTCTTGCTTTGCACTACTTTACCGCCTGTTCTAAGATCCCTGTGGCCCTAGCCTCCATGGTGTACCAGTAGTGATCAGATTGTCCCATAAGGGTAGAACAGGTATGGCTCTCTCAGGTAGGACTGTGAGGTTCAACTTACAAAGAGGATTTTGAAAGTTTTATGGAGAAGCAATCCTGAATACTGTTCAGACAGTGTATCAGAGTGGGCAATACGAAATAACATCGTAATCTCAGTATGTGGCCTTTATACAACTTGGTGTTGATTCTGCTGTAAAACGGAGATGACACCGACCTCCATGGAATGCTGTACTGACAAAGTCAGTGCAGAGGGGCTGCGTGCCCCAATCAGATAAAAACATGATGACTCCTGAGGGGTTCTCACCATTCGCTCAGCCTCCTCAACCAGTTTCAAACTCATTGTCTAAAACTATGATGCAGGCTGTTTCTCTCAGCAATTCAGACCAGCCTCCAGAAGCAAAGCTTCCTCGACACCAACTATAATCTTTAAATTGCATAGTTTCTGTGCCTTTGTTTTCATTTTTCCTTCCATGAGGAGGAGCAGAGAATAGCAGTGGCTGGTGGGAGTTACCTTAATCTGTCATGAAAGCTTTTCTGTCTGTAGGCAGATAGACTCAGCTTTGCCTAAGCACAAATGGTGATGATGGAACCAAGCTGTGACTCTTTTTAAAATGTAGTTAATTTTACTTATAATAATATTCTGTAATCAAAATGGATTTAAAATTGTATAGTTATCATTATCAGTAATAAAGCTGACTCTAGGGCCTGTGTTTTCAAAGGTGTTTAAGACCATTTCAATTTTGAGATCCACATGTTCTGTATTTGTGGCTAGGTTGGGATGTAAATTAGAATTTGATTCTTTTCCCTAACTACCCCAATTCCCTCTTGGCCATGTGGAAGGTAAACTGTTGTGTGTTGAGAACATTGTGCTCACATGACCAGCTGACAAACAGGGGAAGCCTTAAAACATGCCTGACTAAAACCAGTTTGGAAACTTGGAGAAACTGTAGAGGGTCATGGTGAGGGAACAAACCAGCAATCATCTGTGCCCTTCACTTGGAGTAGATGATGTGCCTGGAGGTCATGCATATTTTTAAACATTTATTCCATCTCATTTTCTTTAATTTGAAATTCTTCAGCTTAATGTAATAAGAAAGTTTAACTGAAATTTTGAACAGAGCCTCACATACAGAGGTCAGTACTCTACAAAAAAATAACTCAATTTCCAGAAGAAAGCAGATTTAGAAAGAATTCACAGCTATACTACTTAAAACAATCAACTTTATGTTTTAAAAGAAAATGAATTTTGTGTTCTGCTGGAATGTGGCCCCATACCAGTGTGTTCTTCTCCTCCAGTCCCTTCCTTGATGAGCTGGAGTATCCAGTGAGATCTGAATGAAGTGCACATAAAGTAACACTGGAAGAATTGCTACAATCTTGTCAGCTTTTCTGATTGTACCAAATAATTTAAAGCAAAGTTGGAGGTGTATACACATCAACCCAGGAAGCCAAAACAGAATTCCATTGACTGGGTGGCTTAAACAGCAGAAATGCATTTTCTCACAGTTCTGAAGGCTGAAAGTCCCAGGTTAAGGTACAACATGGTTGGATTCTGGTGAGAATTTTCATCATGGCTTGCAGATGGCTGCCTTGTCACTGTGTCTTTTCTTATAAGGGCACTAGCTTTTGAACTGTGGTGTTGGAGAAGACTCTTGAGAGTCCTTTGGACTGCAAGGAGATCCAGCCAGTCCATTCTGAAGAAGATCAGCCCTGGGATTTCTTTGGAAGGAATGATGCTAAAGCTGAAACTCCAGTACTTTGACCACCTCATGTGAAGAGTTGACTCATTGGAAAAGACTCTGATGTTGGGAGGGGTTGGGGGCAGGAGGAGAAGGGGATGACAGAGGATGAGATGGCTGGATGGCATCACCAACTCGATGGACTTGAGTTTGAGTGAACTCCGTGAGATGGTGATGGACAGGGAGGCCTGGCGTGCTGCGACTCATGGGGTCGCAGAGTCGGACATGACTGAGCGACTGAACTGAACTGAAGTCCTATCATGAGGGCCCCACCCTCATGACCTTATCTAAACCTAATTCTCCCCCAGAGGTCTCAAATATCACCTCCAGTATCATCATGCTAAAAATTAGGGCTTCAACATACAAATTATGGGGAATACGAACATTCAGCCCTTAAAAAGGGCTGTGTAGCACAGGGACTTCTACTGTGTACTCTGTAATGGCCTATACAGGAAAAGAACCTAAAAAAGTTATACATATACGTATATGCATGTGTATATGTATAACTGATTCACTTTGCTGTATACCTGAAACATGATATTTATAAATTAACTATACTCCAATACAAAGTAAAAAAAAAAAAAAGAAAAGAAAACTTTTCAATCACACACACACAAAGGGTAAAATGAGTTAAAAGAGTAGGTGTGTTGTGAAAACAATAGTAGAAAAACAGTAATCTCTAGAGTCTCTGGGACTGTAGCCTTTTGGGGCCCAGTAGCGGTTGACAGTCAGTGACCATCTTCACTGCTCTTCAGTATAATGGACTGGACGCATAAGTCCTTAAAAATGTGGTCAGGAGTGGCCAGCAAGTTTGTTGAGACTTGATGCTCTACTCCAGTTGCTTCTGCCATGTGTGTCCATAATCATGAAGCTTCTCTTTGTACCATGATCACACTTTGTCAGCCATCCCTATTTCTGGTGGGGTCCCTGTGCTGTAAAGCACCCTGAATATTGGTGATCAGAACCACAGGAGCAATGTAGTGTGTTCACATCTGCCAAGAAGTAGCTCCTCCCTGGGTCTTGGGACCTGTCTTTAGGTCATTAGTGGAGTTGGCCACTTTTAAAATGGCATGACATTTATCTTCCTATTATTTAATAGGGAGAAGGGAGGAAGCAAAGGAATGGTAAACAGAGGCAAGATCCCTAGAGATCGTAATTCTCAGTCAGGCAAGGAAAAATTAACATTTAATTGTTACAGACTCCCCCTTTTTGTGATATTTTAGAGATCAGTCCTGGGTGTTCTTTGGAAGGAATGACGCTGAAGCTGAAACTCCAGTACTTAGGCCGCTTCATGTGAAGAGTTGACTCATTGGAAAAGACTCTGATGCTGGGAGGGATTGGGGGCAGGAGGAGAAGGGGACGACAGAGGATGAGATGGCTGGATGGCATCACCGACTTGATGGACATGGGTTTGAGTGAACTCTGGGAGTTGGTGATGGACAGGGAGGCCTGGCATGCTGCAGTTCATGGGGTCACAGAGTCGGACATGACTAAGTGACTGAACTGAACTGAGGGAGGAAAAAACCCCACCATACTGTGCCCGACACAGTGCTCAAGAATTGTTTGATGAGTGAATGAATGAATGAATGAATGAAAGTAACAATTACCTGGAATTCAGGCAGAGACCCCAGTTTTTCTCAACATAAACTTACCATCTGATGGGAGCACTAAGTATTTAGTGCCTCCACATGATAGGCATGTTAATTCTTGTGAGTTTCCTAAGCAAGGGAAATAATGGATATCAGTACCATGATCTCTCACAAGAGAAGAAATAAATCAGCCCTGTGTTTAAGAAATGTGCATGAAGAGGGCAGATGTCAGTGAGCAGTGAGAATCTGGGCTTGCAGACATCCCTTCCACCCTTCCCCACCATCCTGTCAGCAGCTTTAACCTCCCTGTGGATGACAGAAACCTTACCTGCTTCCTACTTCCTTGACCTTCTTGTTTCTGGTATCCTTTTCTCGGCTCCACAGTATCACCAGAGATTCTACCAGTATATCCATTTCCAGGCAGCTTCCCAGGTGTCACAGTATTAGAGAATTCTCCTGCCAATGGGAGAGATACAAGAGATGCGGGTTTGATCCCTGGGTTGAGAAGATCCCCTGGAGTAGTACAATGCAACCAACCTTAGTATTCTTGCCTGGATAATCCCATGACAGAGGAGCCTGGCAGGCTATAGTCCATGGGGTCACAGAGTTGTACACCTGAGTGACTGAGCACACACACTTCTCACAGCACCTCCCCCACTGGCCTGCCCACCCCTTCCACCATAGACATGCTTTGGCCTCCTTGGAAACTTGTGGTTCATCTACCACTTTTCTGTGTCCATCACTGCTCTTCTTTCTCCACTTTAGTCTTTGGGTAGAAGGAGGGGATGACTGAAATAAACAAGATCGTATGCAAAATCAATTTACGAAATAGGGTCAAACTTTTGAAGTTAGCTGAGTCATAATCTTTGTGTTTCTCACTGGGGCTGGATGTGTTTTTGTAGCCTCATGTAGTATGCTACATAGACATCTTGATGTTTGTCGTTTTTGAACCATAAGATGGTCTATACCAACCAGTGGTTTGTGGTAGCAGGAATTTGCTAGAGAAAGCTATACAGAGACTTAGGAAATGCCTTTAAATGCAAAAAAGTTGGTTAAAGCATATAGATTGTCCAGTTGACTCCCATACTCCAAACAGCAGAGTATACTTACAAAGAAGACTATTTTAGGGCACATAAATGAAGAATTAAAATGTATTCATATAATTTTAAGAAGAATATCGAGAATACATAGTCTGGATTTCCAGGAGAATTTTCATCTCTATTATTGTTCTAATAATAGAACAGTGATAGTATTGTTAGTATTACTAACTATATACTAACAATGTTCGTATTGTCAGTGGTAGTATCTTTTATCTTCTAATGATTAATGTACTAAATTAGCAGTGATTCACCTCCCAGGGACTTCACAAGTATCCTTTCCACCTTCCTTCTATAAATAAAATAATCACGCTATAGCCCTATTTTATGATATGGCTATGAAATTAGCCTGAAGCTGTGCTGTATGACACAACAGCCATGAGCCACTTGTGCCCATAGAGTACTCAGACCGTGGCAGTCCCAGTGGAGGTGTGCTGTGGGTATCAAACACGCACTGGGGCTCGAGAACCCAAAAAAGGGTAAAATAAATCATAATAGTTTTTAATTCTTGATCACATGTTGAAACTAATATTTGGGATATATGTTGGGATAAATAAAATATATTATTAAAGTTACTTTTACCTGTTTCTTTTTGTAGCTACTCACAAAATTGCACATGGGGTTTGCATTTGCGACTTGTGTTATATTTCTGTTGGAAGTTATTGTATTTTATATTGTATTATAGTTCTGTCTTAAATAAATCATATTTTAATTTAATTGCCTAAAACTTAATTTTATTTTATGTCCTAACTAGGAAGATCACATATTTATTTATACCCATAAATATACCAGATTACATATTTGTAATTCACTTACTGTAAGAAAAAACTATTGGATACATCTCTAAACAAATTAATTGACACTTAAATAGATAGTACTTAATAGAGAGTAGTTAAATAGATAAATGTAAATTGAATCAAACTTAATATAGTTAGGTTGTAAGTTTTTAAAGCTTTTCTTATGTGAAATTGTATTCTAAGTATGTTTGTTTAACACAGGTTAACCTCTGTGAGAGGTTAGAATTCTGGAATTAGTGCAAAGTTCAGTTCTGTTTGCTTTGCCCTGAACCACTAATATTAACTCTTCCAGTGACCTGACACCCAGTTACCCAGTGGGTTATACAGTGACATGACACCCAGCATTTTTAAAGTTAATTCAGCATGCTAAAAGTCATCTTTAGTTTGTTTACACATGTCTTTATCATATTCCATGGGTCTAGCAATGAAATTCATCTAACTAACATTTCTGTTAATTTGGTCAGTGAATCAAAAACTAACAAGAGAAGCTTGGAATTCCAAGGACCCAAGGCTAAACAAATTAATACATCCACCCATTCAACAAACATTTGCTGAGAGGAGGAAAATGAGGTGTCCTAACAGGGTTGGAACTCTCTCTTCTCCCTCACCGTGTAAGGTTCATGGACTTGTAGACAGACCCAAAAACATAGATTCAAAAGCACATGATATGTTCTAGTACAGAGGTCCCCAACCACCAGGCCACAAACTGGTACTGGTCTGTGGCCTGTTAGGAATCAGGCTGCACAGCAGGAGGTGAGCAAACAAAGTTTCATCTGTATTTACAGCTGCTCCATAACTCACGTTACCACCAGAGTCCTACCTTGTGTCAGATCCGTGGCTGCATTAGATTCTCGTAGGAGTGCAAACCCTACCATGAACTGTGCATGTGAGAGATCTATGGTGCACGCTCCTTATGAAAACCACCCCAAAACCATCCCTCTTTTCCCCCTAGCCCGTGGAAAAATTGCCTTCCATGAAACCAGTCCTTGGTGCCAAAAAGGTTCAGTTCAGTCACTCAGTCCTGTCTGACTCTGCGACCCCATGGACTGCAGCACGCCAGGCTTCTCTGTCCATCACCAACTCCCAGAGCCTACTCAAACACATGTCCATTGTGTTGGTGATGCCATCCAACCATCTCATCCTCTGTCGTCCCCTTCTCCTCCTGCCTTCAATCCTTCCCAGCATCAGGGTCTTTTCCAGTGAGTCAGTTCTTCACATCAGGTGGCCAAAGTATTAGAGTTTCAGCTTCAGCATCAGTCCTTCCAATGAATATTCAGGACTGATTTCCTTTAGGATGAACTGGTTGTATCTCCTTGCAGTCCAAGGGACTCTCAAGAGTCTTCTCCAACACCACAGGTCAAAAACATCAATTCTTCGGCGCTCAACTTTCTTTATAGTCCAACTCTCACATTCACACACAACTACTAGAAAAACCATAGCCTTGACTAGACGGACCTTTGTTGGAAAAGTAATGTCTCTGCTTTTTAATATGCTGTCTAGATTGGTCATACCTTTTCTTCCAAGGAGCAAGCTGCAGTCTCCATCTGCAGTGATTTTGGAGCCCACAAAAATAAAGTCTCTCACTGTTTCCATTGTTTCCCCATCTATTTGCCATGAAGTGATGGGACCAGATGCCATGATCTTAGTTTTCTGAATGTTGAGTTTTAAGCCAACTTTTTCACTCTCCTCTTTCACTTTCATCAAGAGGCTCTTTAGTAGTTCTTCGCTTTCTGCCATAAGGGTGGTGTCATCTGCATATCTGAGGTTATTGCTATTTCTCCCGGCAATCTTGATTCCAGCCTGTGCTTCATCCAGCCCGGCATTTCTCATGATGTACTCTGCATATAAGTTAAATAAGCAGGGCGACAATATATAGCCTTGACATACTCCTTTCCCGATATGGAACCAGTCTGTTGTTCCATGTCCAGTTCTAACTGTTGCTTCTTGACTTGCATACAGATTTCTCAGGAGGCAGGTCAGGTGGTCTGGTATTCCCATCTCTTGAAGAATTTTCCACAGTTTGTTGTGATCGACATAGTCAAAGGTTGGCATATTTAAAAAGCAGAAGTAGATGTTTTTCTTGGAGAAAGCAATGGCAACCCACTCCAATACTCTTGCCTGGAAAATCCCGTGGACGGGGGAGCTGCGTGGGGTGCCGTCTATGGGGTCACACAGAGTCGGACATGACTGAAGCGACTTAGCAGCAGCAGCAGCAGCAGATGTTTTTCTGGAACTCTCTTGCTTTTTCAATGATCCAGTGGATGTTGGCAATTTGATCTCTGGTTCCTTTGCCCTTTCTAAATCCAGCTTGAATATCTGGAAATTTATGGTTCACGTACTGTTGAAGCCTGGCTTGGAGAATTTTCAGCATTACTTTGCTAGCATGTGAGATGAGTGCAATTGTGCAGTAGTTTGAGCATTCTTTGGCATTGCCTTTCTTTGGGATTGGAATGAAACTGACCTTTTCCAGTCCTATGGCCACTGCTGAGTTTTCCAAATTTGCTGGCATATTAAGTGTGGCACTTTCACAGCATTATCTTTCGGGATTTGAAATAGCTCAACTGGAATTCCATCACTTCCGCTAGCTTTGTTCGTAGGGATGCTTTCTAAGGCCCACTTGACTTCGCATTCCAGGATGTCTGGCTCCAAGTGGGTGTTCACACCATCGTGGTTATCTTGGTTATGAGGATCTTTTTTATATAGTTCTTCTGTATATTCTTGCCACCTCTTCTTAATATCTTTTGCTTCTGTTATGTCCATACCATTTCTGTCTTTTACTGTGCCCATCTTTACGTGGTAAAGATGGTAGCTCTAATTTTCTTGAAGAGATTTCTAGTCTTTCCCATTCTGTTGTTTTCCTCAATTTCTTTGCATTGATCACAGATGAAGGCTTTCTTATCTCTCCTTGCTGTTCTTTAGAACTCCCCAGCCAAATAGGTTGGGGCCACTATTCTAGTAGCTACCGGTTGCTGAGTTCATCGCTGTCAGATTGACAGGGATAATGTTATAGCTAGATCTCAGGCCTGAAGTTTTCCTGTGTTCCCTGTCTTCATGGCAGGTAGATGATTATATTTCACATTTATGTTATTAATAATGGAAGCAAAAACAAGACCAAATCTTTCTCTACTCCCTTCCTATACTTAATTTTGCTTTAATGCTTTGTCTGTGCTTTAGAAAATGTTATTTTTCTTGTGCATGATAAATAATGGTCTTAAATGATCAAAGTCACAATGTTAGCTTGAGACATTTGAGGCTTCTTTGAACTCAGGTAAACTTGAGTTAGAAACAGCCTCAAACAGCCTGAGAGTCTTTCCTCCATGGCTGTCCAAGAGATGGACCTATAATTGTTCCAGGATGAGGTTGTTTCACAGAATTTGACCATCTAGTCATTCCTGCAGCCATGAGACCAGAAAGACATCAGAATGATATTAGTTAGGGTTATGCTTTCCTTCTCTTCACCCTGAATATTTTAGTATTTCCTGAGTCCAATTGGTTAGTACCATCCTCATGTCCCAAAGTGTTCTGAAGTCAGCCGTCTTCATGGGGGATTCACTCAGCAGCCCATGTTCAAGATGGCTTTTCCAGAATAGGGTGGGAAAAAAACTTGCATAAATAATTCCTTCTGTTATTTCTCTAATGAGGTGATATATGAGCCTTGATACTGGTCTAAGAGATGTGATGGTTTTAAGCAACCATATACTATAATAGCACAGGTTTTTCATCTGTATGGAAGTACAGCATTCCTATGAAACCTCCTGAGCTGAAATAACATGAAGTGAAGCACATCCCCTGCTTTCCAAAAGTTCACTTTATGCCACTTAGCTTTTATGAAAGACCTACATTAGTACATGTTTTTGCTAACTGCAAGAAATGTGAAGGGTAACATAAATTTTTGTTTTCATAAAAGTATAAATCCTCTGTTGGCCTTTATGCTCTTTTCACACAGTTAGGAAGTGGCAAAGCCAGGATTCAAAACTAGGCCCTCTCTTCCCAAAGTTCCAGATACATGATGTCATGCAGATTTATCTGTCTAGATATTTAAGTTTTCATTTTGGAAGACTTGAATGCGCTGTTTCTAAATCCTGCTTAAAAGAATTCTTTCCCTTTTTTTGTCATTCCCTCTTAGAGACTGACTTGAACTTATTAGGGATCTTTGGACATAGACACAGGGATTTTGTTCCCAGCTGTGATATCACTTAAATATTTCCAATTAGTAGCATTATATTTGTGTGATAGTATGGACTCTGTAAAACACAGTCACATCTTTTTACTTCTTTTGAGTCTTACAGCAGCCCTATAAGCTATGCATTGTTAATCTCAGTTGTGTATGTATATGTGTGTGTGTGTGTGTGTGTGTGTTTAACTTCCAAAACGACCATGCTAAGGCTCAGGAAAGGTACTAAAGAATCAGCATTCCCACTGTTGCTGGATGGGAGAGTTGGGTCAGCTGCCTCTTGGCTGAGCTCTCTTTCCTTCCCACAATGCATTTCCACTCAGATTATTAATACTCTGTAATTTTGGAGAATTAATCTTAAGGTACAGATGCATAAGTTTCCAGATAGAGTTGAGAGAAGTTGATGGCAATATGGAATTTATTTTGAGTTTCAGTCTGGGAAGATCATTAGTATAACAGAGATTCAGAAAATTCATGAAGAAAAAATAGCGTCATAGCATTTCAACTGTACTCAGTAATATGTTTTCTTTCAGTTAAGTGAGGAGTGCAGTGCCCTGATCTCTGCAACTCTAGAAACAGAGCCTCTTAAGGTTGGAAGGAATTTAAGAGACCATGGTCAAGCCTCCCACTCATTCCTGGCAGATGGCCTGATTCCTTTTGACAAGCTTTCAAACACTGACAGTTCTCATGCCCAGAAGCAAAACCTCCCTATTGTCATGATCTTCCCCTGACTGCCACCTACTCTGCCAGCATCTTTCCTACCAAGGGCAAGTGCCCAACATGGGGCACAGATTCATGCTGAGAGCAGGAGCACTGCACCCCTTTGGCACATGGGGACCACGTGCATGGTGTGGGCAGTGAGGTTACACTCTGCTTGTGCCATGTGTGGTCAGATACAACCATCATCTGTTTTCTATATGAACTGCTATCCTGTAAGCTTGATTTCCTTGAACCTAACTATGGGGATTTCTATTTATTTCTCTTATGAATTTTATTATTAAGCCGGTTGGGATAATGTAGATTCTAGATTCTGTCAGTAAATACTGCCATTACTTTCCGTGTTATTTTAAAATGTGGTAAATATGCCTTCATCTGATACACTGAAAAATATCTTGTCTAGGACAGTGCTAAACTCGAGAGTCTTATGGCCTGCCAAAATCCACCACATGGTGATTCACCATTTCATCTACAAAAATATCATGAAAAATTATGTCAGAGGCCCTGCTAAAATCAAAACATTTTTTTGTCTATATCATTTCCCATTTTTGCTGATTTTATAATGCAGTTGGGACAGTGGGAAAGTTGTAGCTGATTATGCTGTTTTTTATTTGCTATTTTTAATTCCTGAGATCAATAGTTGATTTTCAATGTTTGCTCTGTACTAATAACAAGGTAATTGATCTTAGAGAGGGATCCAATTTGGTCATCTTTTGAATATCAATCCAGTATCACTCCTTATAATTTGTCCAAGGTTACCAGCAGTGATTTGAGATTGCTTCTGCCACACTGAGGTTTAACTTTCCTGTAGATTTGAATTTTTCTTTCTTTCTTTTCTTTTTTTTTTTTTTATTGTCTAGCTAGGCAGTCTTTTATCGTGTCTTTTCTAAACTCAAGCTTTGGTTACACTTTAGTAGCATTTCCCCAGTCTTCTCTAAGGGAAGACAACTGGCCTCATATGAAAAAAATAAAAGCACAAGAGAATTAATTTTGCTTCCTACATGTCTGTTATACCATCAATTCTAATCAGCCATCTTTAGCCCCTTTCTATCCATCTTCTGTTAGGTGTTGAAGGGTTTTTTTCCAAATCTTAAGTTCTTTTAGGGTTCCTGTTGTATACAAATGAACTTATAAGCCTTGCCTTCTCATTTTCCCTTTTTTAGAAATCCCACTTCCTGGAGTTTGCAAATTGCATTGACCTTTCACAGGCCAATTACAAGTTGATTAATGACTATGAACAATTCATGTTTTAAAAATCTTTAGGTTGTGCTTTGATTAGGGAATTTTCCCAGTCACCTAAAGTTATAGCCTAAAAGCAACTGCTTGGGAAAAGCACTTGGCCTCAAGGAGACTGGGTGAATTCCAAGGAGTGTCGATAGCCCTATGAGAACTATAATATACCTCTGCTTTTCGAATGAATGTACATGATCAAATACACTGATTATCCCTTTGACAGTTTCTAAAGCAGGTGGGCCAGTTAGGACCTAGCACAAGGCTGAAGCCTAGTAAACAGTGGAGGAAAGTAAATGCACATGGACTTCCCAGGGCCACGAAATACTTAAAGCAAATGATGAAACATAGTGTGTGATATTTTTAAGTACCGCACCAACAGTTTTCCCATGTCCAAAAGGTCAGTGGAAGCAATCTAAACACTTAAATGGTCAGCACATAAATTTAGGGTGACCCTTCAGGTGATTGGATCAACATATTATTAATTCCAGAATTTTACTGAATGTACCATGTTGTGCTCTTGGCACTCAATAGTGTTAATTTTTAGGAAGAACCCTGTATACATGTGTGATATAAACAACATTTTACAAGCTAATATATTGGTAGATCACTATGAAGAGGATTAAAATTCAAACTCTATAAGCTGATTCTTCTAGTTTTAATTCTTTGTGGTTCTAAACATAGCTAGTGGTGTATCTTTCATAGACGCCTAACAGATCAGAGTAGCTGGAAAAACAGATTCTACTTCTGTGCCATTCACTTGCCTGTTAAATGGAAAGTCCATTCCAAACTGTGTACTGGGCTTCAGAGTACACAGCTACAGCTTTTTAGAGTTCACTGTCACCACGAGGCCACCCAGCCACACCTGAATCCAGCTACCCTCTCTTCTTGAGCTGCTCTCGAACCCCCAGAAGTCAGTCCCTCAACTGGAAGTGGCCTAAGCAGGTGGCCCGGTGTGTCGCATGTGACCTCTGGTGCACCTGCCTAGGGGTCATGGGTGTGTTTACTCCTGTTGGATTGCTCCCTGCTCCAAGCCTGTAGTCATGTTTCCTCTGTGCCTCATTACCTGCCTGCAAGTTGTGTATCTTTCAACCAAGTAGCCTGGCCCAGGTGTCTCCTTGTTACTGCAAGTAAGTACTGGCTTTTGATCCAAGTGGCAAAACAGTGAAGACCCTCAGGGGAGGAGTTCTGACAGCCTCACTCAGCTCTGCAGAGTCCAAGGCGATCAGTGGGGCAGGGTGGGGGTTACACAGACCCTCAGTGCCCCCTACTGCAGATGAGGAAGTGGGGGGAGGTTTTCTCACCTGCTCCTCTTACAGGGGCTGTTCCAGGGGTCAGCCCACAATGCCCCCTCCCCACCCCCTTGCCTGCTAGAAAGTTAGGTTTCCAGCAGACAAAGCTTCTGAAGCCCCCTGTGCATGCTCACTCTGCTACTGCTGCTGCTGCTAAGTCGCTTCAGTCGTGTCCGACTCTGTGCAACCCTATAGATAGCAGCCCACAAGGCTCCGCCGTCCCTGGGATTCTCCAGGCAAGAACACTGGAGTGGGTTGCCATTTCCTCCTCCAATGCACGAAAATGAAAAGTGAAAGAGAAGTTGCTCAGTCGTGTCCGACTCTTAGCGACCCCATGGACTGCAGCCCACCAGGCTCCTCTGTCCATGGGATTTTCCAGGCAAGATCCCTCTGAATGCAGGTTCCAAGTTTTCTTGGGAAGAGACGTCACAAAACGGCTGTGGGGTTTGAAGCCCCTGCTTCAGGAAGCATCATGTTCGTGAATGTGAAGTGTAAATTAGTTTTCATTTTCTTTAATGTTTGACCTAAGACCTGATAAGTGACACCTGCTCCTCAGAAGTCTCCCTTCCTAGGCGAGGTAACGTCATCCGTGTGTCCAGGCTCCCTGCTGGGTGTTTACAGCCCTCCCAGCCTCCAGCGATAAGCTTTGTGTTTGCTCTGGTTCAGGGCTCCGGGGTGAGGTCGGCCCACATGGCAGGCTTCCAGAGAGTTCTGCTTCCACCGAGGGAATACTTAGCCTTCCCGGCAGCTCTGGTTTCTCTCTAACTTATCATCTTTCAGTTTTATCTGTGTGGCTCTCTTTCTGGGTAACTCCAGCAGTGAATTTCCCTGCCAGCCTCTCCTTGCCTGGCCTGAAGTGACCCCCTCGGTCCTCTACTTGTTTTCTCCTCTCCCCAGACTTCCTCTGGGAGGTGAGTCCCCTCCTGACTCAGAGCCAAGGTGACAGATCTGTAGACCCCGTGGGAGAGGGTGTGGCCAAGAGCACTGCGAAAGGACTCCTCCTGGCTAGGCCGACGGCCAGATAACCACTGGCTGCCCCAGAGGAGGCAAACCCTCAAGAAGGGGGTGCCCCAGTTTGTACTCAGTCTCCAGAGCCGGACAGGCCCGTGAGCAGTGTCTCTACAGCACATCCATCTATGGCTGCACTAAGAGCCACATCACGACAGTGTATTTGAATTTCTTGCAGGTCACTCAAGTCCAAACTCTTCACCAGCACAGACCTGACTTCCTGGGATAAGACAGAGCTGATTCTCAAAGCAGGACAGAGGGTCCCAAACCTGCTCATGAAAACACATAGGCAAATAGTATTTCTAGCTAAACTGAGAGGGAAGACATGAAGCTAGTCAGACATATTTGTTCAGCACCTGGAATACTCCAGAACTGAGCAGACTGCATGGTGGAGGGTGGTGGGGGTCATCCCACACTTTCTATAAATTACATTTAATCTACGCAATTCAATGTAGTGTTTGCACAGTTACAACCTGTACCCATCAGATGGCCAAACTGGTCCTTTCTCGTTACCTTGAGCTCGTTCCTCATCTAGAAGCTCAGCATTTGGAAGGAATCTGCCTTTCTCTTTGGCTGAGGCATGAGGAACTTCAACTCAGCTCCTTGACTTCTGTCTCCCTGTGAAGATATATGAACCTTCTGCTCCCTTTTTCAGCCTTTTCCCCGAGAGCTGCTTGCTGAGTTGAGAATAGATCGTACCTTATGGCCCAGTTACCTTGAGCCCAGTAGTAGCTGGAGGGTTTTGTATGACACGGTCTGGAGGATCAAATAGTAGGATTGGCCTGGGGAGTAGCTTGCTGAGGTTGGAGCGACCAAACAAGGGACAAACCCCTCTGAGCCTCCATGGGATATCCTGAGGGTCTCCTGCAACTGTGGCTGTCTGGGGCAGGAGGCCCCAATCTCCAGTCCCCTGACAAGGTCACCGTTCATAAAATGTGTGAGTTGCTCCTGACATGACACCCTCTCTTTGTAAAGGCATTTGATTCTCCATAAAACTGGACTGACAGGGCAATCCTCATGGAACTTACTATTTGGGAAGAACATTTGGAGTGTTGTTTGTTTTGTCTGGTCCATTGGAGCATCATTTAGATTGTAATTAAATGACACTTTTCCAATACTCATTTTCTTCTTTCCTTTTTCCTTTTCACTTTAAATGAAATGATACAAATGAACTTATTTACAAAACAGATACAGACTCACAGACTTAGAGAATAAATTTATGGTTGCCATGTAGGGAGGATGGGGGAAGGGATGGTTAGGGAGTTTGGGATTGACATGTTCACACTGCTATATTTAAAACAGATAACTAACAAGGACCTACTCTACTCAATGTTATGTGGCAGCTTGGATGGGACGGGAGTTTAGGGGAGAATGGTTGCATGTATATGTATGACTGAGTCCTTTTGCTGCCCACCTGAGACTGTCATAACATTGTTAATTGTCTGTGCCTGTGTGCGTGCATGCTCAGTCACTTCAGTCATGTCCAGCTCTTTGTGACCCCATGGACTGTACCCTGCCAGGCTCCTCTGTCCATGGGATTATCCAGGCAAGAAGAATGGAGTGGGTTGCCATTTCCTCCTCCAGGGGACCTTCCTGACCCAGGGATCAAACCCACGTCTCTTAGAGCTTCTGCATTGGCAGGTGGATTCTTTACCACTGAGCCACCTGGGAAACCCTGTTAATTGGAGGCCCTGCTATACTCCAATATAAAATAAAAAGTTAAAAGAAACAAGCAAACAGTCATCAGGCTCCAAGTTTGCTCTCTGCCCAGCCCTGAGTTCGGTACCAGGGGTGATGCTGAGCAGAGTGGATGAAGTCTTCCCCAGCCCTCAGCTCCAGCAGGACGTCACCTGCTTGGCATACGTCATCACGCAGTACTCACAGCTCTGTCATATAGAAATATTAACTTATAAAGTCTTGTAAATCCCGGTGGGTTGTAGGTTCCTTAAGTCACAGACTGGATCTGAATCAGGCCGGATGATTAGGTATGGCAATGAGTAATGCAAACCGAAGGGCGGCTCCCAGAACAAGATGGTTTTCTCTGCTGTTGCTGCTGCTGCTGCTAAGTCGCTTCAGTCGTGTCTGACTCTGTGCGACCCCATAGACAGCAGGCCGCCAGGCTCCCCCGTCCCTGAGATTCTCCAAGCAAGAACACTGGAGTGGGTTGCCATTTCCTTCTCCAACGCATGAAAATGAAAAGTGAAAGTGAAATCGCTCAGTCGTGTCTGACTCTTAGCGACCCCATGGACTGCAGCCCACCAGGCTCCTCTGTCCATGGGATTTTTCAGGCAAGAGTACTGGAGTGGGGTGCCATTGCCTTCTCCTATGGTTTTCTCTAGGCTCCTGCAAATCAAGTGCTGGGGGAGGCCATTCAGGACTCACTTTGAGGCCTCCTTCCCACCACCACACTCTTCTCAGGGGTGGTGCTCATGGTCCAGGGTGGCAGCAAGGACCCCAGAGCTCACCTGGAGTCATCATAAAGCAGATATCCCTGTGTTCTGCCTCGGCTCCCACTCTCCACACCTCCTCAGCCTGTTCTCAGTTGCCACGGAAAATATCCAACCCAACTGACCATCCGAAAGAAAAGGGAAACACCAGATTCCCTGCTAGTCTCTGGTGGTGCCGGACGTCTGTCAGGATGAAGACCACTGTGCATCTGCCTGCCCCCTGGGAACAGCCCAGACCAGCAGCCAGGAGGAGGCGGGGAGCCCCAGGCCCAGGGTGGCGGGTGGCCTCCTCTTCTAGGCCTGACAAAGTGGATCCCCCACCCTTCTAATAGGCCAGAGCCCCGAAAGGATCTGAATCTCTGAACACCTCCATCAAGCTCTGCACTCAGCTCCCCCAGGCCCGTGAGCAGCATCATGCCTTAGGAAACACCTCTAAATGCAGCTCTGGGTTCAAAGGAAAGGGAACTGCTGTCTGCAGACTCAGTCCCAGCTCTTAAGAATATAACTATTAACTGGAAGAGAAGACCAAAGCAAACTCTCCCAAGAAAACTGGATTTCACAACCAAGAAAAAAAAATAATTATGGTTAATAACACCCTCCAACCTGCTAAAACGCTGAATTCCATGCCCCCTTGGAGACAGAGGGCGGGGTCTGGTGAGTTCTCCGTATAGAGGCTTGTTTTGTCTCTGTTTACCCGATTTTCCCTAAATGTGCTTTGCCATGAAACTTTCTCCATGAAAAAAATTTTAAAAGAGTACCCTCTTTTAAAAAAAAATTTTTTTAATAATTGATTTACAATATTGTGTTAACTTCTGTTGTATAGCAGAATGACTCAATTATACATATATGTATACATTCTCTTTCATAATTATTTTCCATTATGATTTATCACGGGATATTGAATATAGCTCCCCATGCTAGATGTAGGACCTTGTTATTTATCCTTCCTTTGTATCCTAGTTTGCATCTGCTAATCCCAAACATGAGCTTCAGAGAGCCCACTTTGGGAAATGATCTTCTAGGTGGAGCTGAGACCTTCCCCCTCCAAAGAGGTATCCCGGGGACACATCAGGTTAACAGAGATACCTGCTGTTCTCTTTCTCATCTTCCTTATTTCTGGGTCCTCACCAGCTCTGGTTTGCTAGTTCCTTAATTATAAGGAGGCTGCTCCAGCCACCTGATACTCTGTGTATTTGGTTTCTTTGACCCACTGGCAGCCCCACACTTGTGTGGGAAGCCAGACCCTTATCTGCCCTGCCTTAGGTCCTGGGTCTTGCCCCGTTCTCACGGGTGACTTCTCTGTGTCCTATCTTCTGGGAGGATGCTCCCCCCAAGGGGTCCGTCCCTGGTCTGAGCTCCCTCGCCCAGCGTGTAGCTCCCAGCGTACCCTTAGGCAGCACTTACGTTTTGCAGCTCACTCCTGACTCACGTGTTGTCCTGGTTCCCGGGGTGACATGCTGCTGTTTATCCTCTTGGCAAACTGCTTCTCCCCCTCCGTGTCCTGGCAACCTGCTCTGTTTGCTCACTGCTGGGGGAAGTCTTGTTCTCTAGATCATGTGACTTTTTAACTGACCCATGGCAGCAGTTCAAAATAATTTTTGGAGGGTTGTTTGTTTTTAATAATAGTAATAAATAACCAACTTTGTTTCTTTGTAAAAAAAAAAAAAAGTGGTTTCTCTTCCTGTCACAAATAGCTTCTCAAAAGGCAGAAAGAGAGCAGTTCCAAGTGTGGGCTGCAGCACGGAAGCGTTCCAGGAACTCAGACTTGGTGCTGAAGTACCAGGTTCCCATACTGGGTCATCATCTGCTGAAGTCTGCACAGCCAAGTGGGTTGTGATGGAAGGGGAAGTTTCCACTGAATGAGGACCAAGTGCTTCCTCATCACCAGAGACCGCTACAGGTGATGTCCCTAGGGGTAGGCCCTGGGCGTCTGCACCACTCAGGATGGAGATTCATAGCCATATGTTTACTGGGTCTTGCTGGAGAGCTTGGCAATTCCCTGGTGGCTCAGCTGGTAAAGAATCTGCCTGCAATGTGGGAAACCCAGTTTTGATGCCTGGGTCAGGAAGATCCTGTGGAGAAGGGAATGGCTACCCACTTTAATATTCTTGCCTGGAGAATCCCATGGACAGAGGAGCCTGGTGACAGACAAGTCCATGGGATCGCAAATAGTTGGACACGACTGAGTGGCTGGAGACTTTGGGTCTTGTGCATTTCCCAGAGGGGAGGTCCTGCTTCCCCAGAGAGACTGGGAAAGGTACGTTGGGGATGAGTACAGCTCAGCCAGAAATCTGCAGAGGCATTTTAGTGTGATCTTTGGGTTTTGTTGTCATCAGTTTGGGGTTTTGGCACAGAGGTCCCTCGTAAATGATGTAACACTTCCCTTGAAAGAGGGCGACTTGCTGCCAAGATGAGAAGCGGAGAACCTGAAAAGTGAGCCCGCACCTGCTGATGTAACAAGGGGGCTGTTTGTGTGGGGCCCCACCCCCACCCTGGGGGGCCAACTGCATGCAAAATGGTCTGGACACTCTCGCTCCTGTTCCCGGCTCTCCTTTAGGCTTGTCAGAGACTCCGGTCACCTTCTGTCCCCTCACCCTGTGCATTGAATCTTTTCTTCACATAGCTTCTGGGATCATCTGTTTTAAAAAAAAAAATTTTTTTTAGTAGCTGTTCCACCTATCCATTGTTGTGAAACAAACGCCCCAAAACTTGGTAGCCTGAAACAACATTTTTTTAATGAACATATGCTTCTGTGAGTGTTCTTGCTTGGGGGTCTCTCTCATGTGGTGGCACTGAGATGTTGGCTGGGGCTGGAGCCACCTGAAGACTCACCTGGCTGACTTTTTAGAGCTGCTCTCCACTCCGCGGGAGCTATTGATGGGAACATGTCCACATGGCTTCTCCCAGCATGGTGGCTGGGTTCCCAGAGGGAGCTAGCTCTCAAGAGTATGCATGCTGACAACCCAGGCAGAAGCCCCAGAGTCACGCTGCCATGTTCTAATGGTCAGACAAAGCTCAGATTCCAGGGGACAGGGATGGTGGGAAAGGCAGGACCACACCAAGCAAGAGCATGAGCGATGGGAGATACAGCTGAGGTCATCTTTGCAAAATGCAGTCTGCTTCCCATCACCTGCATGCATTGGTGCTCAGTCGCTTCAGTTGTGTTTGATTCTCTGCGACCCTACGGACTGGAGCCTGCCAGGCTCTTCTGTCCATGGGATTCTCCAGGCAAGAATACTGGAGTGGATTGCCATGTGTTCTTTCAGGGGATTTTTCCCGACCCAGCAGTCGAACTCATTTCTCTTACCTCTCCTGCATTGGCAGGCGGATTTTTTACCGCTGATCTACCGGGGAAGCCCTCTCATCACCTACCTAAAAATTCAGCATACAAAGCCACACGGTCTTTTATGGACCAACTGTGGAAAATCACATAGGTCCCATCCAAAATGAAAATAGCTTTGTTGAGTCCTGATGAGGGGGAAAATGTAGAGATTTAACACTTAGATTTCAAAGATGTTGTAAAGAAAACTGCCAAGAAGAAATTAGGTGCTGCTTTTCAGCCTCTGAAATACCACCCTCTTGGCTGCTTTGAGTGAGTGAGTGAAAGTCACCCAGTCGTGTCCGACCCTTTGCAACCCCAGGGACTATGAAGTTCATGGAATTCTCCAGGCCAGAATACTGGAGTGGGCAGCCTTTCCCTTCTCCAGGCGATCTTCCCAACCCAGGGATTGAACCCAGATCTCCTGTGTTGCAGGCAGATTCTTTACCAGCTGAGCCACCAGGAAAGCCCAAGAATACTGGAGTGGGTAGCCTATCCCTTCACCAGGGGATCTTCTCAACCCAGGAATCAAACCAGGGTCTCCTGCATTGCAGGCAGATTCTTTACCAACTGAGCTATCAGGGAAGCCTCTTGGCTTCTTTAAGAAGTATGAAACTGAGCCAACGTGCTAACTTTCATCCTTTTCATGTGCTTAAATGCTGTACTCACGTGCATGACCTCATTTCATGTTGCCATTGCTCTTATACAGAGGAGGAAACCAAGGCTCAGCCAGCTCTCTGCTTTCCCACGTTGTTAGCAGGGTTGGGGCTGGCATTGCTCCATTCTGGGCAGGACCCTGGCTGTGAGGATCCCTCATTTCCCCCCCACCACTTCCTCTTCTCTCAAGAATACCAGGCAGGCTCTTTCATGCCTCCCTGCCCTGGGTCATGCTCTTCTTCCTCTTGGAAGCCATCCCTCCAACACACAGTTTCTTCCTCTTTTGGCTGGAGCCCAGACTTCAGGACACTGCTTGGGTCTTCCAACCCCATCCTCTCCCCTGAAGTGGTCCCAAGGGGCCGTGTCCTTTCTGTGGCCCTTCCCACCTTACAGTGTTAACAAGCTTCTCTCTCCATTACTCTATAAGCTCTTTGGGGTTTTTATCGCCTGCCATAAATGTGAATTATTATCAAATGTGAACTCATCCTTGAACAATCTTTTCTGTCACCTCACCTCTTATTTAAGACCTGTAATTCCTGTATTCTAGCAGGATCTGTGTCTATGCCACTCTCAGAATGCAACTCTTCAAGAAAAATGTGCTTAATCGCTCAGTCATGTCTGACTCTTTGCGACCCCATGGACTGTAGCCTGCCAGGCTCCTCACCAGCACTAAAATTTTGCCAGAAGCTTGATATATGAATTCAAAAGTAAAAATTATTTTGTGTTAATTAAAAACCGTATTGCAAATCTTGGAAGGAGGGGAGAGATGGAACTAATTATAGGCACAAATGCTTCATCAGTTGCATGCAATCCTTGTATGCTGACCTTGGGAATGAACTTTCTTTTTTTTTTTTTTTTTTAACAATCACATAAGGAAGCATTTATTTGAGGTTTAACATGTAATCATACAAATAAAGTCTGTATAAACACAAATCCACAGAGTCATAACACAGATAGCAAAAGACAAAGTAAAAACAAAGAAAACTAATTGGCGGCTATATACAGTTGGACACAAATTGTGTCTTGTACACTAGAAAGTCTTTTACAAAATAATCATCTTAGATCAACAGAAGACCAATCTTCAATGTCCTCCTGCAAGATGGTTACTTTAGCAATCTCTTCCTGTTTTCTGCAGTGTCCCCTTTAATACGGCTGGTAATTGTTTTGGTGATTGCCACCCCCTCGGGATGCCTTGCCGTAAGTGCTCTGTTGGCCACTGTAGTCTGCATATCCCTGTCCATATCCATAGTTCCCATAGTTATACCCAGTATAATCATAGCCGCCATAGCCACTATAGTTTTGATCACCACCATAGGCACTATTGTAATTTCCATATCCTTGATCATAATAGTTATTAAATCCTTGGTTCCAGTTTTGGCCCTGACCTCGGCCTCGACCCCTAGTACCACCTCGCCCACCAGCTGCTGCACCTCTTCCTCCCTTTTGTTGCTGCTGTTGCTGTCTATATACCTCTTTGGGTTGTGCAACTTTGATTTCACACTTTCCAGAACCAATTTGATGGTATCTGCTTTCTAACAATTTCTTTACTGGCTCCTCATCTGTATATGTAATAAAGCAAAATCCTCTTCTTTCATTTGTTTTTGTATCCATAGGAAGTTCAATATTTTCAATCTCTCCAAAGGCTCCAAAATATTCTTTAATTTGTTCCTCCGAAGTATCTGGGCTCAATCCACCCACGAAAACCTTTTTTGGGGGTTCCTTCCCCTTTAAAGCTTTGGCCCTTTTAGGGTCTATCAATTTGCCATCCAGTTTGTGTTCTTTCAGTTCCAAAACCTTATCAACACTAGCAGCATCCTTGAAAAGCACAAATCCAAATCCTCGTGATCTTCCAGTAACAGGATCTGTTTTAATCGTGCAGTCCACAACTTCCCCAAATCGAGACAAATATTCAGTCAGATCTTTCTTGCTTGTATCCCAGCTCAAGCCTCCAATAAACATTTTACCGTCATCCTGCTGGTTCTTGCTCGCGTTGATCTTGGATCCCTCGGCGAACTCCTCTATGTTGCTGTACTCGTTCATGTCTTCCATAGCGGCGGAGTGGTCGGCCGGAAGGTGCTGGCGCGCAGACCGAGTCGCGGCAGCAGCGGCGGCGGAGCGTTGTATGGAGCTGGATTTAAAATGGCGGCGGAAGAGGGGAATGAACTTTCTGTGGTTCTTTCTCAGTGTTAGCATCTTGCTTCCTTAGCTTACACATAAACAGGGTTTTCCTTTGGTCACAGAGCCCCCCTGAGCGTGTAAAAGCCATGGTTTTAGTTAATTAAACACTGTTTGAATTTTCAGTGAAGAGGAAGCTCCATTGCCCCAACTTACTTAACCACAAGGCCCCTCTCTTTGTCTTCCCCTTAGAAAACTCTTTTGTGAATGATGTTCCAGTCCTGTCTGTGACTTCACAGGAGGTGGCTGTATCTCAGTCAGGATGGACACAAGCCCAGTATAGCAACTGTGCTCATTGAATAGAGCTCTGGAGGCAAATGCACTTGGGTTTGGCTCCAGTTCTCAATTATGCAACTTACTTGCTGAGTGATTTGGCGCGATTTTAAAAATCTCTCTGAGACTTGGTTTTCTCATTGATAGATGAGGTGGTGATAATGTGAATTTCATGTAAAATGCCTTGCATAGCATCCTGGATAAAGCTCATTGAATGACTGCCAGGGTACTGTGTGAATTAGATATATTAATAAATAAGACAAGGAAATCAGCTTATAAATTAGATTGTTGTTGTTTAGTCAGTCATGTCCAAGTCTTTTGACCCCCCCATGGACTTGTAGCCCGCCAGGCTCCTCTGTCCATGCGATTTCCTAGGCAAAACTACTGGAGTGGGTTGCCATTCCCTTCTCCAGGGAATCTTCCTGACCCAAGGATTGAACTACATTGGCAGGTGAATTCCTTACCACTGAGCCAACAAGAAAGCCTCCAAAATTAGATTAGGTTATTTTATTGAAGTTTTGGTCCTTTTAGCCAAAGTTTTTTCTTTTTAATGAAATTTGTGATTATGTTTGAAACACTTTTTTTTGTTTTGTTTTGTTTTTAGTAGATAACTCTTTTAAAGCTGGGATGGCTCTTGTCTTTATATGCATCTGACCACTGGTGGTTAATAAACATTACCTTAAATGGAAAGTTTTCATTTGAAAATGAATGTGGCTGGCTGTACCTAATGTAATAAACTGTCAGTTATTAGATGACAGAGAATGTTATGAAAAAAAAAAACAAAAAACAAAAAATGACACACGGTCAGTGCTTGTCATGGTAATTAATGTTCTATAAATTCATCACAAACACTGACTCAGTGGATACTGGACCAGTTGTCCTGGAGGAAATACAGAGTTAGGGTCCTGTGAGCGGGTCACATTTTTACCAATAGGTCAACACATAACCTTGTCTGTTGTGTTTCTGTTTAAAGGCACCTTATTATATGTATATAGTTGATGCACTAATGTTGATCTCATGGCCAACAGCACTAAATCTCATGCCAAGCGTGGCTTGTCTAACACGTGTTTTCTCTGTAAGGCACACCATAGCCTCCATGCTTAATGAACACTGGACAGCTCTTCAATACCATGTTTGGGGGCCATTTTAAATAGTGAAATCATGAACAAAAAGCACAAAATGCAAAATGAAACCGAAAACACGGCACTGAACAGACTATGAAAAGGACACTGTTTTCAGTGTGAGAGCTGAAACAAGGAAGCAGAGCGTGCCCTTAACTGAGCTCAGCTGGGAACATGCATGTCTGACCATGTCTGGTCATTTGTGGTCAGATCCACAAATGACCATGAAAGTACTATGAGTATTGAGTTTTTAGATTACAAACAAAGTTGTAAGGAGTAAGTGAATTTGCAAATAAAGATCCTGGAGAAAATAAGGATTGCCTGTACTCTGTCTTGTCAAGTTTAAATGTTTCTGTTTTCTAGTAAGGAAGCTATGTTCCCCATCCACTGCCTGTGTGGGTTTCAGTCACTGAGGTGTCTCGTGTGTTTGTCACAGGACAGGGGTGGGCTGGAGCTACAGCCAGTCCCCTAGGTGGCAGGTGGCCTGGCTTCTCTGTGCATTTGCTCTCCTCCTACCCCGGAAGCTGGATCAGGAAGGGAAAGGGGAGCAGCAGTTAACCAATAGTCCAACGGGAATTAGGTCTCACAAAGCAAATCACTGTGTTTGAGACAAGTTTCTTCTCTGAGGAGTCTGTCCTCAGCCTGCTAAGGTGCCACAGAGGGGTATGAGGTGCCCTGTGGACTCGGGGATGCAGCATTCACTGGAGCAAAGGGATGGGGAGGCAGATTGTTGAAGAACTGGTGATAAATAAGGAAAAGTGTCTTTAAAGAGGCAGCATTGAGATAGATCTAGAAAGTGTTTCCCCAAATTGTTCTACACTCTCCTCTGACATCCTGCAGCCAAAGTTAGCTCAGATGCTAGCATGCTGCCATGGGAGGCACTAGAATCACATCTTCTCCTGTGCGGGGGCCTCTCCCACCTTCAGACTGCTCATGAGGGGACCCTGAAGTGTGAGCGAGGGGTCAATGGTTTGGTGAAGGAATGGGTTCTAGATATTAGGCTGCAAACCTGGACGACACGGTTGTCTTAGATGTGTGCACACACTCTTGGCCTTGAAACACAGGGTGTTCAGAACCACACTTGAATTCAGCTTTAGGGTTGGGAACCTGATGCTCTCACTTCCCATAACTGAAAGCATCGAATGCCCACATGGAACATTTGGCTGTGAAAATCTTTGATTTTAGGCTTGCATTTAAAATACTTTGTGGCTCTCCTGATGATTTTTTTTTTTCTTTGCTTTTGTTTTTTAAAGCAATGTGATTCAAGTCACCAAGTTTGCCTTAAGCCTGCCTGACGAGTGGCTGTGACTGCCAGACGCATGCATGGGCCCAGCTCCTACAAGCATGTGTTGCTGTGGGTCAGAGGTCCTTGGCTGGGCTGAGTCCTGGGGCCCCTGGAGAATGCTTAGTGGGGAAGTGGTACTGTATTTTTGAGGAGAGGGGTTACAAGCACCACTTCACTGGCTTCTGGAAAGCTAACATTGTTTTGTATTCAGGCTGTTTTTCCTCTTTTCTCCATAAGCCCCATCTCTGCAGCCCATCCCCACCCCCTACCAGAGGGAAAGCCCAGTGTTCCACTCCCCAAGGAAATCAGAAAGGGATTGTAATACAGTCATAACATTTCCCGTGACTCTTTAAGGTTGTGAGCTTACAGGCAGTAGGCGCTAGTGTTCTGATGTGATTTATTCTTCAGCGTCTCTGCGATCCTGCTGACCGGGGAAAGAAAGTATTAATAACCTGTCATGCAAAAAAATCGGCACTGCTATAAAAATACTTCTTCACTATGTGTTTTTATCTTCATGGGCCTCCCACTGCCAAAGTAAATGAGTAACATTTTAATGTATCCATTCTTTAACATCAAAATATTAGCCTTAACTTGATTTTTCTGTCTTCCTTTTGTCTTCATGTGAGGAGAATAAATCTAGCAAAAAATAACAGTGATAATTCTTCACATAGCAGTTCCCCAGCAGGTGCCCAGAAATGTGCCCATCCTGTGATGGCTGGATTGGCCCTTGGCACTCGGGTGCTAGGGAGGAAGTGAGGGTCCCAGCAGTGACATAGGAAGCACCTTTCCATTGTGTTTCACTTACTTTAAGGGTATACTACTTGCTTCTCTCCTGCTTACATGGTCACTTTACTATTTTGTGTCAAGTTCTGTTATTGTATTCTTTTATTGCAAAGCGTAGGACACGACTTAGCAACAGCTTATGGGTAGGAGGCTCTGCTGTTGAATTTAGGATGCTTTCTCTGCAAGAAATAAAAAACCCAAACTGGCTTTAGCAGTAAAGGGAATTTTATTGGCTTGTGTTGTGGAAAAGTCTAAGGCAGACGACTTCAGGCTAGGGTTGATCCAGCCACTCCACAGGGTTACCACAGACCTGTTTTCTTTCCTTTGACCGGTTGTGCCTCTGCTTTAGATCAGGAGTGGTCCCAAGATGATTGGCAGCAGCTTTGGGAGGGAGGAGGGTCAAAGAGTCTTAACAAAAATCTTTGTCTTCACATTCTCCAAAAAAAGAATATAGTGCACAAATTGGATGGCACCCCACTCCAGTACTCTTGCCTGGAAAATCCCATGGACGGAGGAGCCTGGTAGGCTCCAGTCCATGGGATCGCTAAGAGTTGGACACGACTGAGCGACTTCACTTTCACTTTTCACTTTCATGCATTGGAGAAGGAAATGGCAACCCACTCCAGTGTTCTTGCCTGGAGAATCCCAGGGACGGCGAAGCCTGGTGGGCTGCTGTCTATGGGGTTGCACAGAGTCAGACACGACTGAAGTGACTTAGCAGCAGGTCACATGAACCATATCTATGGTTGGGGGTGGACCTTGGCTTCCCAGAACCAAAAACCCCGGATGTAGGTATTTTGGGAAAAGAAGAGGAGAGAGATGATACTGAAGAAGCATCCAACAAACGTCTAAGTGCATATGACTTATCAGTCCCTGAAGTGTGAACAAAATCTATAGAGGCAGGACATTGCAGGTTCAGTTCCAGACCACGTCAATAAAGCAAAGATTGCAATAAAGTGAGTCAAAATAACTACATAAAAAAGTCGCACACAGTACTGTAGTCTCTTAGGTGTGCAATAGTGTTAAACCTTAAAAAAAAAAGAAAACAATATAGATACCTTAATTAGAAAATATTTTATTGCAAAAAATTGCTCACCATCATCTGAGCCTTCAGCAAGTTGTAATCTGTTCTCAGGGGTAACATCAAAGATCACTGATCTCAAACTACTGTAACAAATATAATAATTATGAAAAAGTTTGTGAGCAAATGCTATTGGAAAAATGGAGGAAATAGGTTTGCTCAATACTAGATTGCTGCTGCTGCTGCTAAGTCGGTTCAGTCGTGTCCGACTCTGTGCGACCCCATAGACAGCAGCCCACCAGGCTCCCCGTCCCTGGGATTCTCTAGATTGCTACAGACCTTCAAACTGTAAGAACTCTCTGTGAAGCACATAAAGTGAAGCCCAACAAAATGAGGTATTACTTGTGTTTTTGTTGTTGTTGATGTGTTTCAATTAATAAGTATTTGTGCTTCCCTAGCGGCTCAGACGGTAAAGCATCAGCCTGCAATGCAGGCTGGGTCAATCCCTGGGTCGGGAAGATCCCCTGGAGAAGGAAATGGCAACCCACTCCAGTATTCTTGCCTGGAGGATCCCACGGACAGAGGAGCCTGGCGGGCTACAGTCCATAGGGTCGCACAGAGTTGGACGTGACTGAAGTGACTTAGTACCTGCTAGAAATACATCACTGAAGGCAGGACCCTGTATATTTCTGCCATTTCCTTGATCCTGACCCCTTGCTTTCCTAGAATACAGGACAAGAACAAGGAAGTGAGGCCCAATGGGAGGGGGCTCCTTCCTGTGGCCCCTGAATCTGAAATGGGGGAGAAGGAGGAGAACAGAGAAATGGAGGTGTTATTACCCATTTAATAAAATGTGATTCAAGAAAGGAAATTATATTCTTTGCAGCATTGTTCATAAAGAAAGAGGCTTAAATTAATGGAGCCAAATTATAAGAAGAAATTTCTCTATTGAATTTATTAATTTCCCACAATTTGGACTCCTTATTTACAATCCTACTGTTCCCCCCTCCCCCCCTCCGCCCGCCGTGGGACTACATTCTTGCCCAAACCTGGGTTTTAGTGAACAATAAAGAACATATATCCCCTGGAGGAGGGCATGGCGACCCACTCCAGTATTCTTGCCTGTAGAATCCCATTGACAGAGGAGACTGGCGGGCTACAGTCCGTGGGGTTGCAGACAGTGGGACACGACTGAGGGCCTAAGCGCAGCACACAAAGAACATGTGAATGACCCGGGACCTCTTCCTTCTCTCTGCAGTGGGCAGTTTGCCGTCGTGAAGAAATGCCGTGAGAAAAGCACCGGTCTACAGTATGCCGCCAAATTCATCAAGAAAAGGAGGACCAAATCCAGCCGGCGGGGTGTGAGCCGCGAGGACATCGAGCGGGAGGTCAGCATCCTGAAGGAGATCCAGCACCCCAACGTCATCACCCTGCACGAGGTTTACGAGAACAAGACGGACGTCATCCTGATCCTGGAACTGTGAGTGCTGTGCTGGGGCGGGGGAGGGGCACTGCCGGCTCCCAACGGCCGGACAGCACAGCCACCAGCCTGGACCCTCCTCGGGGACCACTCGGCCTTGCTGAGTTGGAGAACTGGGGTGTGCGGCCTGCCCTGAGGCCCAGCTGCAGTTGTCTGGAGTAGGTCTGCAGAAGCTTCCACCCATGTGGTCGCACTTGGTTTGCCAGTGGGTCCCAGGTCTTGAGTTCTTCCTTGTCATGAGATCGTCTGTGTTTTAAGTTTCATGCTAAGCTTTAGGCTTAAGAGCATATGCTCTTCTCCTCTCACACTGTTCCTCTGCCTTCCCTCTGTTTTCCTACTTCTGTTTTTCTCTTCTCTCTCTTTTTTTTAAAATTATTTTTAATTTATTTTTTTGGCTGTGCCACACAGCATGCAGGATCTTAGTTCCCCGACCAGGAACCCATGCCCTCCTGCAGTGGAAGCATGGAGTCTTCACTACTGGACAGCCAGGGAAATCTGTCTCTTCTCTTTCTTTCTCTCTTCTCTTTCCCTCTGTCTTATACACACCTCATTTTTAACTGTTGAAACTGTCGACACTCATTATATGAAAGGGTGAGATTGAAGCAGAATCACTCAGCGGTGACTGCAGGACTTGTTGTTAAAGCATTCTGCTGATTCTCTCAGGCACACCCTGTCTGTCCGATGTTACTGTGGGAAACTGACTATAGTGCGTTGTTCTATGATGTGTCCGGTCCCTGGCCCCCTGCCTGAGGGCCCCGCTCCCTGTGATGAATTCAGCAACCAACATAGGCTGGTGGGAGAGGAGAGGAAGTCATCCAAGAACATGCAGCTGGGAGTGTCTCTGGACAGTTTGGGTGGAGGACACACATCATCACCCTGGGGGCTGAGGGAGGGAGGGATGGCGCAATCCTGGGTGGTTCTTAGTGATGACAGGCCCCACCCATTTCCTGGAGCCTCTGAAATTCAGATGTACCCTTTTGCCAGCCCAGCAGCTCCCCCTTATTTGCAGATCTCTCAGGGCTAAGAGGTGATTTTTTGAGACCAGAGAAGGTGGAAGTGAGGGGAGGTATACAGAGGGCTTGGCACCTCACTGTGGGGACCTGTGCTTTGCAGTCAGAAGGGCCTGGGATGCCCACTGCTTATTGTCTCCACACTGGGCTCTGAGCACGTTCTTTTATGCATCTGAACAGGAACCTTCTTAACTATAAATTGGGATCAATTAATACCTCAGAAGGGTTTTGAGGAGATATGTGAGATGAGAATATAAACATAGCTAGCAAAGTGTGTGGCTCATTTGTTGTCGTTCAGTTGCTCAGTCATGTCCGACTCTTTGCAACCCCATGGACTGCAGCACGCCAGGCCTCCCCATCTTTCACCACTTCTCGGAGTTTGCTCAAACTCATGTCCATTGAGTCGTTGATGCCATCCAACCATTTCGTCCTGTATCGCACCCTTCTCCAGCCCTCAATCTTGCCCAGATCAGGGTTTTTCCAGTGAGTCAGCTCTTAGCATCAGGTGGCCAAAGGATATCAGCTTTGGTATCAGCTTCAGTATCAGTCCTTCCAATGGATATTCAGGGTTGATTTCCTTTAGGACTGACTGGTTTGATCTCCTTGCTGTCTCAAAAGTCTTCTCCATGGATGTGTTTCTGGGAAGTTCTCAGCCTCTGCACTAGTGACATATTGGGCTGCATAATCATTCAGGGGACTGTCCTGTGCATTGTGGGATGTTTATCAACATCTCTGGGTTTTACCCACCAGACAGTATCCTCTCCTCTAGCTGTCACAATTAAAAAATGCCTCCAGATGTTACCACATGTCCCCTGGGTACAGACTCTTTCCCTCTCCCCCATTGAGAACTACAGCATTAAAGGAAGAGCAGGACTCTAAGAACACAGAGGATTAGAGGGCTGCTCAGGGTTCAGCAGAAAAAAGAGAGGAATCAGAGTGTAATCTTTGCTGTGACTTTATATGGTGATGTGAAAACTAGACAGACCCGAGATCAAAATCCAGAGCAAATCCTTTCCCATCTATGTGCTATATTGTGCTTAGTCACTCAGTTGTGTCCAACTCTTTGCAACCCCATGGACTGTAGCTCCTCCTTCTATAGGGATTCTCCAGGCTAGAATACTGGAGTGGGTTGCCATGCCCTCCTCCAGGGAATCTTCCCAACCCAGGGATTGAACTCAGGTTTCCTGTGTTGCAGACAGATTCTTTACCATCTGAGCCACCAGGTAAGCTCAAGAAAACTGGAGTGGGTAGCCTATCCCTTCTTCAGGAGAACTTCCCAACCCAGGAATTGAACCAAGTTCTCCTGCATTGTATGGAGATACTTTACCAGCTGAGCAACCCAGGAAGCCCTTACCATATATCTCTAAACCTAAATTTTCTCCCTTAAGGCTGTTGTCAGAGACCATAAATGCAAAGTTCCTGGGAAAGAAATTATATAGATCACAACTGTTTTGCCATTTCAGAGAATTACTAGGTAATGCCTGGTAACTCAGCCTGCCCAGGTGGCTCAGTGGTAAAGACTCTGCTTGCCAATGCAGGAGCCACAGAAGACGTGGGTTTAATCCTTGGGTCAAGAAGATCCCTTGGAGAAGGAAATGGCAACCCACTCCAATATTCTTGCCTGGGAGATCCCATGGACAGAGGAGCCTAGCAGGCTATAGTCCATGGGGTGGCAAAAGAGTCAGACATGACTGAGCAACTGGGCATGCCTGCATGCCTAGTAACTCAAAAATGTCATTTGCTCCCTTTGTATATCAGAATGTACAAATGATGGTGAGGTGTTACTGTTACCTGTGTGTGTATATTCTGAGTTCAACTTCTGTTGACTGACTCCCAGTTCATAGAAATTTTCCATTAGATGCATTTATCCTCTGCATAAAGTGAATGACATGCAATTTCTTTAGCCACTTGTTTTAAAATTATTATACAATAAATTTGATGTTGGAGGAGAGTTGTATAATTCTATGAAAGGTAACATGTGTGTAGATTTGTATAACCACCTCCCAAACCAGGATTCAGAATAGTCCATTTGCCGCCAAAATGCCCTTGTACTCACCCCTTAGAGTCATACCCACCTTCCACTCCATATCCTCTGGTGGTCGCTGAGCCATTCTCTATCACTATAGTTTTGTGTTTTTAAAAATTATTTAAGTAGACCTATATTCAATCTTTTGAGACCAGTTTCTTTCACTCAACATAATGCTTTTGAGATTCAAGTATGAGTCAGTTTCTCATTTTTAATCCTGAATGGTATTCCATTGTATGCTGTTTTTTAATTTGTTCACCCATTAAAGGACATTTAGGTTGTTTCTAGTATGTGGTGATCATGAATAAAGCTACTGTAAATATTCACATACAGATATGTGTGTGGATGTAAGTTTTCACATATTTGGGGTAAATACAATGGAGTGGGATTTCTGGGTCACTTAATGAGTACATTTAACTCTATAAGAAATTGCCAAACTTTTTTCTAATGTGGCTGCACCAGTTTACAGCCTTTCCAGAAATGGGTTGGAGTTCTAGTTCCATCAGCCCTTTTTATTGTCAATATCTGTTTCTAATTGTAGCCATTCAGTCAGGTGCATAGTGCCACACAGCTCTACATAGTTCATTGTGCAGCGATCTTGAATATTGCATAGAAGCCTGGAATGTTATGTCCATGAATCAAGGCAAATTGGAAGTGGTCAAACAGGAGATGGCAAGAGTGAACGTCAACATTTTAGGAATCAGCAAACTAAAATAGACTGGAATGGGTGAATATAACTCAGATTACCATTATAACTACAACTGTGGGCAAGAATCCCTAGAAGAAATGAAGTAGCCATCATAGTCAACAAAAGAGTAAGAAATGCAGTACTTGGATGCAATCTCAAAAATGACAGAATGATCTCTGTTTGTTTCCAAAGCAAATCATTCAATATCAAGGTAATAAAAGTCTATACCCCAGCCAGTAATTCTGAAGAAGCTGAAGTTGAAGGGTTACTTTGCCAACAAAGGTCTGGCTAGTTAAGGCTATGGTTTTTCCTGTGGTCATGTATGGATGTGAGAGCTGGACTGTGAAGAAGGCTAAGCACCGAAGAATTGACGCTTTTGAACTGTGGTGTTCGAGAAGACTCTTGAGAGTCCCTTGGACTGCAAGGAGATCCAGCCAGTCCATTCTGAAGATCAGCCCTGGGATTTCTTTGGAAGGAATGATGCTAAAGCTGAAACTCCAGTACTTTGGCCGCCTCATGCGAAGAGTTGACTCATTGGAAAAGACTCTGATGCTGGGAGGGATTGGGGGCAGGAGGAGAAGGGGATGACAGAGGATGAGATTGCTGGATGGCATCACTGACTCGATGGACGTGAGTCTGAGTGAACTCTGGGAGTTGGTGATGGATAGGGAGGCCTGGATTGCTGCGATTCATGGGGTCGCAAAGAGTCAGACACGACTGAGTGACTGATCTGATCTGATCTGATCTGATGAAGACCTACAAGGCTTTCTAGAATTAACACCCAAAAAAGATGTCCTTTTCATTATAGGGGACTGGAATGCAAAAGTAGAAAGTCAACAAACACCTGGAGTAACAGGCAAGTTTGGCCTTGGAGTACAGAATGAAGCAGGGCAAAGGCTAGTAGAGTTTTGCCAAGAGAACACACTGGTCAGAGCAAGCACTTTTCCAACAACACAAGAGAAGACTCTACACATGGACATCACCAGATGGTAAACACTGAAATCAGATTGATATATTCTTTGCAGCCAAAGGTTGAGAAACTCTATACAGTCAGGAAAAACAAGACCGGGACCTGACTGTGGCTCAGATCACGAACTCCTTATTGCCAAATTCAGACTTAAATTGAAGAAAGTAGGGAAAACCACTAGACCATTCAGGTATGACCTAAATCAAATCCCTTACGATTATACAATGAAAGTGAGAAATAGATTTAAGGGACTAGATCTGATAGACAGATTACCTGATGGACTATGGACAGGGATCAAGACCATTCCCAAGAAATAGAAATACAAAAAAGCAAAATGGCTGTCTGAGGAGGGCTTATAAATAGCTGTAAAAAGAAGAGAAGCAAAAAGCAAAGGAGATAAGGAAAGATATACCCATTTGAATGCAGAGTTCCAAAGAATAGCAAGGAAAGATAAGAAAGCCTTCCTCAGTGATCAGAGGAAGAAATCTATCAAAGAAACAGAGGAAAACAGTAGAATGGGAAAGACTAAGATATCTCTTCAGGAAAATTAGAGATACCAAGGGAACATTTCATGCAATGATGGGCATAATAAAGGACAGAAGTGGTATGGACCTAACCGAAGCAGAAGAGATTAAGAAGAGGTGTCAAGAATACTCAGAAGAACTATACAGAAGAGATCTTCACCACCCAGATAATCATGATGGTATGATCACTCACCTAGAGCCAGACATCTTGGAATGTGAAGTCAAGTGGACCTATAGAAAGCATCACTATGAACAAAGCTAGTGGAGGTGATGGAATTCTAGTTGAGCTATTTCAAATCCTAAAAGATGATGCTGTGAAAATGCTGCACTCAATATGCCAGCAAATTTGAAAAAAGCAGCAGTGGCCACAGGTCTGGAAAAGGTCAGTTTTCATTCCAATCCCAAAGAAAGGCAATGCCAAAGAATGCTCAAACTACTGCACAATTGCACTCATCTCACACACTAGTAAAGTAATGCTCAAAATTCTCCAAGCCCGGCTTCAACAATACGTGAACCATGAACTTCCAGATATTCAAGCTGGTTTTAGAAAAGGCAGAGGAATCAGAGATCGAATTGCCAACATCTGCTGGATCATGGAAAAAGCAAGGGAGTTCTAGAAAAACATCTATTTCTGCTTTATTGACTATGCCAAATCCTTTGACTGTATGGATCACAACAAACTGTGGAAAATTCTTCAAGAGATGGGAATACCAGACCATCGGACCTGCCTCCTGAGAAATCTGTATTCAGGTCAGGAAGTAACAGTTAGAACTGGACATGAAACAACAGACTGGTTCCAAATAGGAAAAAGAATATGTCAAGGCTGTATATTGTCACCCTGCTTGTTTAACTTATGTGCAGAGTACATCATGAGAAATGCTGGGCTGGATGAAACACAAGCTGGGATCAAGATTTCTGGGAGAAATATCAATAACCTCAGATGTGCCGATGACACCACACTTATGGCAGAAATCGGAAGAAGAACTAAAGAGCCTCTTGATGAAAGTGAAAGAGGAGAGTGAAAAAGTTGGCTTAAATTCAACATTCAGAAAACTAAGATCATGGCATCTGGTCCCATCACTTCATGGGAAATAGATGGGGAAACAGTGGAAACAGTGGCAGACTTCATTTTGTGGGGGCTCCAAAATCACTGCAGACAGTGATTGCAGCCGTGAAATTAAAAGACACTTGCTCCTTGGAAGAAAAGTTGTGACTAACCTAGATAGCATATTAAAAACCGAAGACATTACTTTGCCAACAAAGGTCCGTCTAGTCAAAGCTATAGTTTTTCCAGTAGTTATGTATGGATGTGAGAGTTGGACGGTAAAGAAAGCTGAGCACCGAAGAATTGATGCTTTTGAACTGTGGTGTTGGAGAAGACTCTTGAGAGTCGCTTGAACAGCAAGGAGATCCAACCTGTCCATCCTAAAGGAAATCAGTCCTGAATATTCATTGGAAGGACTGATGCTAAAACTGAAACTCCAATTCTTTGGCCACTTGATGCAAAGACCTGAATCCTTTGAAAAGACCCTGATGCTGGGAAAGATTGATGGCAGGAGGAAAAGGGGACAACAGAGGATGAGATGATTGAATGGCATCACCAACTCAATGACATGAGTTTGAAAAAACTCCAGGAGTTGGTGATGTACAGGGAAGCCTGGCGTGCTGCAGTCCATGGGGTTGCAAAGAATTGAACACGACTGAGCGACTGAACTGAATTGAACTGATCTTGAATAAAAGTTGAGTGAGCTTACAAAGAGCTGCTATTAGGTGGAAGAGGCAGGAGGGGCCTCAGGAGATGGCCTCTTCACCACAGTGTCAGACAAATGTTTGTCTTCCCTGGGTATTTGCTCCTCACAGATTTGAAAATCCCTGTGAGGTGATTGTCTTTGCTTTTGCACCCATTGGGCATGTGGGGAGCCATGATGATTACATGTATGTGTCAACTGACTGGGCCACAGGGTATCCCAGGATTTGGTTAAACATTATTCTGGATTGTGTCTTGAGGGTGTTTCTGGATGAGGTTAACATTTGAATTGTAGACTGAGTAAAGTGGATTGCCCTCCCCATTGAGGGTGGGCCTCATCTAATCAGTTGAGGATTTGCATGGAGCAGAAACGCTGACTTTACTCTGAATAATAGGGAGTTCCTCTTACCTTACAGCCCTTTAGCAGGTGCATTGCTTTTTCCTGCCGTTACACTGAAACTAACACATTGACTCTCCTGGGTCACCAGCTACGTCCAGCCAACTCACCTTGCAGGTCTCGGGACTTGTCAGCTCGTGATGGCATGAGCCAGTTCCTTACAATACATCTCTTCCTCCCTTTACATATGTACATCCTATTGGTTCTGTGTTTCTGGAGAACCCTGACTAATACAGTGATACCAAGGACTAAGGAGAGAAAGTGCACTCTTGTATTCACACTACAAGTCTGTCCCATTTTGTCCCAAAATAAATACCTAAATATAGGATTTATTTTGCCATAAAGAAATGTTGTAACTTTTAATACACTATTCAAAATATTAGGTCTTTCTGAGAGAGTCATCTTTGCCTTTGAGAAAATCATGCTTGTTGTAAATTCTAACAGTTTTAAAGAACATTTAGTCATCAGTGACATATTCCATCTTCTCTTTCCTTTCTTGAGGGTGTTGGGATGTAGTGGTAGTTAAGGAGAGAATAAAATGTAAGAATTTGTCAGAAAGTAGCCCTGCAACTCATAGTGTTGTCTTGTCTGTATCCTCTGGTTCAGTTATCTTTAAGTGTATAATTATTATTTTAATATATATATTTAAATATATATTTTAAATATATTTTAAATATTTATAAATATATAAAATAATATATTAAAATTTTAAGAAATATATTATATATATTAAATATATATTTTTAAAATATATATTTGGGATGAACTCCATGGCAAGTAGAGCTTCCTTCAGGCTTCCCAATGAAGTGTGTTCCGTTGTTGAAACTTCTGTTATTGAAGCCTACCTCCACGTGGATGTGTGAGTTCCCACCACCACTCTCTGGACTTGTCCTTACCACTGAGACAGAGACCCCAAACCCCCACTCCCCTCAGTATTTCATGAGCTGCTCCCAGGGATCTGGGCAAAATGCAAAAATGGTACTTTCTGTGTCCTTTGTACAGAAACTACTTGGTGTTAAAGGCAAATTTGTTCAAATTCCACTCCAGGATTTGGCTTAAAATTTCTGTAAGTATTTTTGAAGAGTGACTTTTTCTCCACATGCTTCTCTGGAAACAAGGCTGATATGCTGTTGCAACTCAGCAGAGCACATACTTGAATGAGGCAAATCTGATGTCTCAAAAATCGCAACTTCATGTCCTCCACATCACTTTGTTCCTTAATGAAAATCTCGTGTTGCCGTATTATAGCTCATTCATGCATCGTCATGTGGGCAAGTCACTACAAGACTTTGACCTTCGGTGTTTGTGTCATTTTATAACTTGCTCCATTACCTGGTGGAAAGTGAAGCCAAACAAAGTCAGTGCTAATCAGAGACACTGGCTTCTAGAATTCTGCTCTACACTTGCTGCTCAGAAACAGCTAAGTATTTCAGGCAGCGGATAATTTAGTTTCCCTCTGCCCAGACGTGTGTGCACGCGTGCTAAGTTGCTTCAGTTGTGTCCCATTCCTTGTGACCCTGTAGCCCACCAGGCTCCTCTGTCCATGAGATTCTCCAGACAGGAATACTGGAGTGGATTGCCATGCCCTCCTCCAGGGGATCTTTCCAACCCAGGGACTGAACTGGCATGTCTATGTCGCCTGCATTGGCCGGCGGGTTCTTTACCACTAGAGCCACCTGGGAAGCCCCTGCCCAGACATTAATCAAATCCAAATGCCCTTAGGGGGCTGGACAGGTGACGTAAATGAGTGGGATTGTTCTGCTCGGAGTCTCAGTGTTGGGGATGTATGAGGGAATGGTAAGGACTGTGGCTGGTTGAAACTCTCAGCCACTCAATAGCGGATTGTTGCCATGTGGGTTATTGGATCCAGTGTTGCCAGATCCTGCGGTTTTTTCCAAGGAAAGTCTGGTATCTAGGCTTTTAATTTTGGCAGTTAATTCATAATACTTATAAGCAGATGAAATAAAACTTTCCTGGAAGGTCACATGTGGCCTTCATAGAACTTCAGATTCTTACCTCTTTTGTGTAAGGAATAAGTATTAGCAATAGGTGATGAATACAGTCAGAGATAGCCCCAGAAGGCTAGCAACTCTGTTGGAAGGGCAAGTTACACACTTAGCATTACAAAATGATTTTTTTTTAATGTACACTATGGTTTATCAGCTATTTGTAAGGCCTCCCCAGGCAGCCATTTTGCTTTTTTGCATTTCTTTTCCATAGGAATGGTCTTGATCCCTGTCTCCTGTACAATGTCACGAACCTCATTCCATAGTTCATCAGGCACTCTATCTATCAGATCTAGGCCGTTAAATCTATTTCTCACTTCCACTGTATAATCATAAGGGATTTGATTTAGATCATACCTGAATGGTCTAGTGATTTTCCCTACTTTTTTCAATTTAAGTCTGAATTTGGCAATAAGGAGTTCATGGTCTGAGCCACAGTCAGCTCCTGGTCTTGTTTTTGCTGACTGTATAGAGCGTCTCCATCTTTGGCTGCAAAGAATATAATCAGTCTGATTTTGGTGTTGACCATCTGGTGATGTCCATGTATAGAGTCTTCTCTTGTGTTGTTGGAAGAGGGTGTTTGTTATGACCAGTGCATTTTCTTGGCAAAACTCTATTAGTCTTTGCCCTGCTTCATTCCGTATTCTGAGGCCAAATTTGCCTGTTACTCCAGGTGTTTCTTGACTTCCTACTTTTGCGTTCCAGTCCCCTATAATGAAAAGGACATCTTTTTGGGGTGTTAGTTCTAAAAGGTCTTGTAGGAAAGACGAGGGATCTCTTCAAGAAAATCAGAGATACCAAAGGAACATTTCATGCAAAGATGAGCTCGATAAACGACAGAAATGGTATGGACCTAACAGAAGCAGAAGATATTAAGAAGAGGTGGCAAGAATACACAGAAGAACTGTAAAAAAAGATCTTCACTACCCAGATAATCACGATGGTGTGATCACTCACCTAGAGCCAGACATCCTAGAATGTGAAGTCAAGTGGGCCTTAGAAAGCATCACTACGAACAAAGCTAGTGGAGGTGATAGAATTCCAGTTGAGCTATTCCAAATCCTGAAAGATGATGCTGTGAAAATGCTGCACTCAATATGCCAGCAAATTTGGAAAACTCAGCAGAGGCCACAGGACTGGAAAAGGTCAGTTTTCATTCCAATCCCAAAGAAAGGCAATGCCAAAGAATGCTCAAACTACTGCACAATTGCACTCATCTCACACGCTAGTAAAGTAATGCTCAAAATTCTCCAAGCCAGGCTTCAGCAATATGTGAACTGTGAACTTCCTGATGTTCAAGCTGGTTTTAGAAAAGGCAGAGGAACCAGAGATCAAATTGCCAACATCCGCTGGATCATAGAAAAAGCAAGAGAGTTCGAGAAAAACATCTATTTCTTCTTTATTGACTATGCCAAAGCCTTTGACTGTATGGATCACAATAAACTGTGGAAAATTCTGAAAGAGATGGGAATACCAGACCACCTGATCTGCCTCTTGAGAAATGTGTATGCAGATCAGGAAGCAGCAGTTAGAACTGGACATGGAACAACAGACTGGTTCCAAATAGGAAAAGGAGTTCGTCAAGGCTGTATATTGTCACCCTGTTTATTTAACTTATATGCAGAGTACATCATGAGAAACACTGGACTGGAAGAAACACAAGCTGGAATCAAGATTGCTGGGAGAAATATCAATAACCTCAGATATGCAGATGACACCACCTTTATCGCAGAAAGTGAAGAGGAACTCAAAAGCCTCTTGATGAAAGTGAAAGAGGAGAGTGAAAAAGTTGGCTTAAAGCTCAACATTTAGAAAATGAAGATCATGGCATCTGGTCCCATCACTTCATGGGAAATAGATGGGGAAACAGTGGAAACAGTGTCAGACTTTATTTTTCTGGGCTCCAAAATCACTGCAGATGGTGACTGCAGCCATGAAACTAAAAGACGCTTCCTCCTTGGAAGGAAAGTTATGACCAACCTAGATAGCATATTCAAAAGCAGAGACATTACTTTGCCAACAAAGGTTCATCTAGTTAAGGCTATGGTTTTTCCAGTGGTCATGTATGGATGTGAGAGTTGGATTGTGAAGAAGGCTGAGCGCCGAAGAATTGATGCTTTTGAACTGTGGTGTTGGAGAAGACTCTTGAGAGTCCCTTGGACTGCAAGGAGATCCAACCAGTCCATTCTGAAGGAGATCAGCCCTGGGATTTCTTTGGAAGGAATGATGCTAAAGCTGAAACTCCAGTACTTTGGCCACCTCATATGAAGAGCTGCTCATTGGAAAAGACTCTGATGCTGGGAGGGATTGGGGGCAGGAGGAGAAGGGGACGACAGAGGATGAGATGGCTGGATGGCATCACTGACTCGATGGACGTGAGTTTCAGTGAACTCCGTGAGATGGTGATGGACAGGGAGGCCTGGCGTGCTGCGATTCATGAGGTCGCAAAGAGTTGGACACAGCTGAGCGACTGATCTGATCTGATGGTTTATTAGTGGGTCTCAAACTCTAGCATGCCTCAGAATTTCCTGAAGCCTTGTTAAAATATACATTATTGTAAAATATACGTTATTGTTAAAATATACATTATTGTAAAATATACCATCTGGCTGCATTTCCAAGATTTGAGTCAGTATGTCTACGGTAATGTCCAGGAATTTACGTTGCAAACAAATTCCCAGGTGATGCTGATGCTGCTGTTCTTAGAGTTCATCTTTTGAAAAACTCGTATTTTTATATATTATTGTGTGTATGCTTGGTCAGTCAGTCATGTCTGACCTTTTCGCACCAGACTTCTCTGTCCATGGAATTTCCCAGGCAAGGAGCAGGGTGCCATTTCCTCCCAACCCAGGGATTGAACCCACCTCTCTTGCATCTCCTGCATTGGCAGGTGGTTTCTTCACCACTGTGCTCCTTGGGAATCCCTAGGGTTCATCTTTGGAGAAGCTGTTGTAGGTTGAATTGTGTCCCTTGCCCCCAGATGATATGTTGAAGTCCTAATCCCTTTTACCACAAAATGTCCCCTTATTTAGGACTAGGGTCCTTGTAGGTGTCATTAGTTAGGATGAGGTCATCCTAGAGTAGAGCAGGCTCCTTATCCCATGTGACTGGCATCCTTATAAGAGGAAGACCATGTGGGGATGGAGGGTTGGAGTGATGGAGCAGTAGCATCCACACACTGCTAGGGGAGAGGCCTGGAACAGATTCCCCTCGAAAATCCTCAGAAGGAAACAAGACCACCAGCCACACCTTGCTTTCCGACATCTGGCCTCCAGAATTTTGAGACAATCAGTCTCTGTTTTTTAAGCCACCCACTGTATGGCGCTTTGCTGCTGCTGCTGCTGCTAAGTCACTTTAGTCGTGTCCAACTCTGAGCGACCCCATAGACTGTAGCCCACCAGGCTCCCCCATCCCTGGGATTCTCCAGGCAAGAACACTGGAGTGGGTTGCCATCTCCTTCTCCAATGCATGAAAGTGAAAAGTCAAAGTGAAGTCGCTCAGTCGTGTCTGACCCTCAGTGACCCCATGGACTGGAGCCTACCAGGCTCCTCCATCCATGGGATTTTCCAGGCAAGAATACTGGAGTGGGGTGCCATTGCCTTCTCCAACAGAAGCACTAGTTGAACAGAAAACTACTAGGCTCCTATTTGGACTCGGAGCCCGCTCACATGTTAATCTAAAACTCTGTAAGCCAGTTCATAACAAAATTAAATACCTAATTGTGGTAGTTCCATTGGGCAACCGAAAAACAATGGGATGTATGAATCTTCCTCCGAACCGGAGGCCTGAGCCGAGGAGGACTGGAGTGGGGTAGGTGGTTCTAGGTCTACCTTCAGCAGGAGTGGACCTCATCCATCACAGCCTGCTTCAGGAGGGACACCTGAACTTTGCGTGACCTATCTGAGGTCACCCCGTTAAGGTTTTTTAAAGTAAAAATCTTGGAATTGCCGTGTCATATTGTCACGGTGGACTATTCCAAAGAAATCAAGCCGATTTGGGCTCTCCAACCTTAAATTTTCTCCTTTTTGTTCTGATTGGAATTCAAAGCTGGTCTTTATATTGGAGGGGGGCTTCCCTGATATCTCAGTTGGTAAAGAATCTGCCTGCAATGCAGGAGACCCCAGTTCAAATCCTGGGTCAGGAAGATCCGCTGGAGAAGGGATAGGCTACTCCTCCAGCATTCTTGGGCTTCCCTTGTGGCTCAGCTGGTAAAAAATCCATCTGCAATGCCAGAGACCTGGATTCTATCCCTGGGTTGGGAAGATCTCCTGGAGAACGGAAAGGCTACCCACGCCAGTATTCTGGTGTGGAGAATTCCATGGACTGTATAATCCATGGGGTCACAAAGAGTTGGACACGACTGAGCAACTTTCACTTCACTTTATATCCGAGTAACCTTTTTCTCTCTCTTTCTCTCTGATTTTCTCTTTTTCACAGGAAACTCCATTTAATTAGTGCAGTATGCAGTGGTTTTAGCCAAGTATGGGACATGAAATTAATGCACTCTTTTTTTGCATTTAATAAAGTAAATTTTATTAGTTTTTCAATCTGGTAGAAAACACATAACGTAAAATTGACCATCTTAACCACTTTTAAGTATACACTTCACTAGTGTTATGTATTCACCTGTGCAACAAATCTGCAGAACTTTTTCATCTCGCAAAATAGAAACTCTAAACCTATGAAACAACAACCCTCTTTTCTTAGCTCTTTTTTTTTTCCGCTTTGTATAAGTTAATAATTTCTGGAATTCAGTTTGTTCATTGCAAACAACTGCTGAGTTGTATTCAAACGTTTGTGCAATATTAGATCACTTTATGCGGGATCACTGTTAAGCTGGCTCAGTCTCTTGTAGCCAGACTGAGATACACATCAATAAGAATATAAATATGGTTTTTCCATGTGTGTCAGCACAGTGAATGCATGTGGATTGGGTTCATGCTGCCCTGTCAGCAAATCCAGAATTGCAGGAGCCTTTCAGGAAGCAAATGCAGTGATTTAAGTGATGCTTTCAAGCTGCTGCCTAAGTGGCAAAGTTGTACTAAGTTGAAAACATTTGTAGGGACATAAGTGATGCTGGTAAACGGGGCGTGTCTGATGCCAGGGGCCTTCCAGCCCCCCATCCCTACTCTCTGCTGCTCTCCTGGTTCTCCCAAGACTTAAAAGCACACTCAAATTTCTTAAATGCTTTCCTTTCTTTCTTTCTTTTTTTTTTTTTTTCCTGCAGCTACATTTGTTCTCTCTTCTCTGAGCTCCAGCCAGCTCTTTTGACTTTTTGAACTCTTGTTTTTATTCACAAAGGTAATTTCAAGAACTGTTCTGGGTTACACTTTTGGCATCTGGCACCTGGATATCTACTATTAGGCAAGAACAGAGAACTGAAATGCATTTGGCAACAGTCGCAACCTTTCACAACAGAATTAAATGGTGTAGAATAGGTTATTTTCCACTCAGGCAGTCTCTTGAGAAATAAAACCCCCTATGTATGATTTCCGCTATGCTCTTTCTTCTTACCAGTTCAGTTGAAAGTGTTTCCTTAGTGTTTATTAAATGGGCATTTTTACTCACTTAAATGGATTAATTGATTTCCAGATGGCCTTAAAAGAAGTCGGACAATGAAAGTCATAAAAGCAGACCACATATAGTATCTGTGAACTCAGAGATGTGTCGTTTTTATCATATATTCATAATTTTAGTATCTGGTTCAATATACTCTGTGCTGTATACCTAAATTATAGGTAGTGAGTATTTGAAGTCTTTGCTTGTCTCCAAGAAAGGTGTATACTTTTAGTTAAAGTAAACTGGGATAACACTGCTGCCTGCCAGCCTCAGAGCTTCCAGAGCTCCAGGGATGGGCTATTCTTAATCCCTCCTAATGGACCACAGATTCTACTTTATGATGATCTGCTGCTGCTGCTGCTAAGTCACTTCAGTCGTGTCCGACTCTATGCGACCCCATAGACGGCAGCCCACCAGGATCCCCTGTCCCTGGGATTCTCCAGGCAAGAACACTGGAGTGGGTTGCCATTTCCTTCTCCAATGCATGAAAGTGAAAAGTGAAAGTGAAGTCGCTCAGTCGTGTCTGACTCCTAGCGACCCCATGGACTGGAGCCTACCAGGCTCCTCCATCCATGGGATTTTCCAGGCAAGTGTACTAGAGTGGGGTGCCATTGCCTTCTAGGGTACTGCAAATCCCTGGGAATCATTCACACTTCCTCTTGGAAGCTCACAAAGGTAATTTATGTCACAGATCTTATTATTCTTCCTGTGTTGGTTAACCCCTTTTCTAACCATCAACCTGAAGAGGATGTAATAGAAAGGTACTCTGTGGAACTGTGGCTTTAACTGACCCCCATCCACCCAGGCATTCTCGTTTCCCCTTGCTGTGTTCCCTCCCCTTGCTGCTCTGGTTTCTTCTGTCCATGGTGGGGCCATCCCGGACATAATCACAGCCTCCCTGCAATGTTCAGCTGCGTGCCTGCCCCTAGAATCCAGGTCCCTCCCAGGTTGAGGGCTGCCAGTTTGTGGTCCAAGCTCCACCCAAACCTTCAGCCTGCTTTCCTCCACGCCAGTCATACAGCCCTCCATGTCCAGGCACGCTGAGCCCAGAATTCTGAGGCAATGGTTGGGGGTCTGCTTTGGGGACAGGATTGAACCCCCGTCACCTGCATCGGCAGGTGGATTCTTTACCACTGAGCCAGCAGGGAAGCCCTGTTCACTTGTTTTGAGGCACATCCAATAGACGTGGATCTTGACAGACTTCCATGAGAGACAGGAGAGAGGACGAGAGAGGCTTCCTTGGAGAAGAAAGGGACACGCACTTCATTGGAGTCTTCACTGGGTCAATTAGCCACGGCGGGGACCCTGCTTTATGTTTTCTCATTCAGTCCTTGGACACAAGCCCAGCAGGGTGGTGTTGTCACCAGCCTCCAGATCTGGAAAGCTATGCACGTCAGTCCACATTGAGCGGTTGGGAATTCTAATTCTCAGATAGCTTCTTGGGGAGAGAAGTGTTTCATTTGAGTCCTGAGGTTCTGCTGAGCCCCTGTAGGACTTAGCCAACAGGCCTATCACCCATCTTTTCTAAGCAGTCGTCTATGGGGGTTGGGGGAGGATGACTGAAATGAAAGACCACTATGGAGCGGGGAGGACATTCCAGGCCTGCCCTCCACCCTCTTCTTTCCAGGGCTGCAGTCAACTTGGACGTGACCCTGAGAGCAGCATTGCTCACATGCTAGTGGCTCCTGAGCTGTACTTTGCTGCTTTCAATTTCAAAGCAGTGACGTAGCAGCTTTTGAAAGCCAATCTGGACTTTGAAGACCTTTCGGTTTCTCTCTTTGGTGCTGTTTCTCCAGCAGTCATGTTATTCCTGCCCCTCGTCTCTTAGCATTTCCATGGTGCTGGGAGAGAGCAGAAAACGCTCTCGTGTTCCCATGGGAATGATGGAGTTCAGGACGCTGTGAGGGCTCTCATGTGCACATTTGCCCCCCTCAATGTTTCTTTGAGCACAGGACCATGTCCTGCTTTGGCTTCCACAGCCCCTAAGACTATTCTTGACCTGATAAATGTGTGCAGACAGGGCCAGAAGAATGCTGTGTGATGGAAGAGTCACGTGTGGCTCAAGAGCCAGCTGACCGTATTTTTCTTTGTGAGATGCTGATCGGCTTGCTTGGAAATGTACTCTTGACTAAGGCTCTTAGAGGGTAAGGAATAACACCTTTAACACTGGGATCTGTGTCAGTCTGGATCCTACCAGAAAGCAGATGGCACACACAAACAGGGAAATTTGAAGAGCATTTGATAGCGACTGTTAGTAAAAGTGTGTCCAAGGGTTAAAGAAAATAAGTGATAAGGAAGCACCCTAGGACTAGTGATAGCATGGCGCTCTCGCCACCCTTAGGTCGGGGAGTGAGGAGGGGTTAGGAGAGGGAGTGATTTGGGGAAACTGGAAAGGATAACTTCCTGGAGAGAAAGCCCACCTGACCTGAGCTGAGCACTCAGCAGAGGGACTCAGCCCTCCCTTGGCACTCTGGCAGGGGAAGCGGAGTTGCCTCACTCTCCCTCTCTCCTGGTGCTGCTTGTTGCCAAACCAAACTAGAAGCCAATTGACAAGGGAACCTTTTCATTCTGTCTCAGTGAGCAGCCTCCTTGTACCCAAATGTGGACGGACAAGAATATAACACAGGTCTGGAGAGGTAATCTTGGTCTGGGTTTAGAAGGATTTTTTTTCTTGGTTCTCTAATCTTTTGACACTAAATAGTTACAGTTCAAACTTCCTGGCACCACCACCCCTCCATGAAACTTGTTCAGGCCTGAAAAATATACCAATTTGTCCGTGGATGGTTGGGATCCACTTGATCTCATGCCCTTCTTTCTCAAAGGCTGTGTGCCCATCACAGATTCTTAAAAAGGAAGTGCTTTTTTTGAAGCATAACTCCCTTTTGTTTCCCCTGTTTTTTACTTTGTTGAAAACTCTATTGGAGTGAGGAGGTGGAGACATGGAAGGCAAGGCTCAAAGTCCTGGCTCTTTGACAGGCAGTAGTTCTCTGTTGCCAGGGCAACCTGCCCAGCAGGAGAGCGGTGTTCACCTTACCTCTTTTACCCCTTGAGTGCCGCATCTTTCTGTGAAGGGACAGGAGTTGTCTTGATGCGCCTCGACACACAGGTATCTAACAGATGCACTGGGAAGGATTTCCATGGAGATGGGAAGCACTTTTTATCTGTCCCCTTCTTTTTTCATGACTTGCATTCCCTTTTCAAATCTCTTTAGTCTACTTTCCATTTCTCTACTTGCCACTGAAAGGACTCCTGCAGAAGCTTCCTAATTCACAAAATTCCTTAATATGTAAACAACGCATGCTACTCAGCCATCAGCTACCAATATATTGATGTCCCTACAGATTTATCTCTCAGTCTCTCTGCAGCTCCATGATTGCTTCTCCAGTTACCTATCCAGCATCTCTGTCCACATGGATCTTTCCAGGTACCTCAAACCTAACATGTCCTCTCTGAACTCATAATCTCGCCTTCCGCAATCTACTTCTGCCCTCTCCTTCCCTAGCTCAGTTCATGGTATCACTATCTTCCTGGTTGCCCAGCCTGGAGACCTTAGCACCACCCTTGCTACTTCCTTCTCCCCTCACTCCCCACTGTGCTACTCAGTCAATCTTTCATTAAGTCCTGTGGATTCTGGTTGTTTTTTTTTTTTTTTTTTTGGATTCTAGTTTTGAAAGAGCTCTGAGTCCCTCTCTTTATACCATGCTCATACTTTCCCCTGACCCAGGGCCTCATTAACTCTCCCCTGAGTTGTTAGAACAGCCTCTAGTTTCCCTCCCATCCAACTCACCCCCAAATTTATTGTAAAACATCTACATTTCTTACTTAAAAATCTTTGATTAATAAGCATATGAAAAGATGCTCAACATCATGCATCATTAGGTATCTCTACAAATCAAAACCACAGTGAGACCATTTCATATCCAGTAGGATAACTGTGGAGCTTCCCTGGTGGCTCAGACAGTAAAGAATCTGCCTGCAGTGTGGAAGACCTGGCTTCGATCTCTAGATCAGAAAGATCCCCTGGAGAAGGAACTGGCAACTCACTTCAGTATTCTTGCTGGGAGAATCCTACAGACAGAGGAGCCTGGAGGGCTATAGTCCATGGGGTTGCAAAGAATCAGACAGGACTGAGTGACTAACACACATACACAGGATGACCATAATAAAACAAAGACAATATCAAATGTTGGTTGAGGTTTTGGAGAAATTGAAACATTTTCCAAAACCTTACATTGTAAACATAGTGTTATGTAGCATAGTTACATTGCCAGTAAGACTATAAATGGTTCCACTACTTTGGAAAACAGTTCAGCCATTCCTCAAATGGAGAAGCAAATGGCAATCCACTCCAGTATTCTTGCCTGGAAAATCCCATGGATGGAGGAGCCTGGCAGGCTACAATCCATAGGGTAGCAAAAAGTCGGACACGACTGAACCACTTCACTTTTTTTCTTTCTCTTTCTTTCATTCCTCAAAATGTTCGACACAGAGTTACCATTGCCACTCCTCAGATTATATCCAAGAAAAATGGAAATATATGTCCACGTAACTTACTCATGAAATATATAGCAGCATTATTCACAGTAGCCAAAAAGATTGAAACAACCCAAATATCCATCATCTGATGAATGAACAAACAAGAAATATGGTATATCTATTACAATGAACTGATATTTGGCAATTAGAAAAATACAGAGGCACTAATACTTGCTACTGTGAATGAACCTTTGAAACATTATACTAAGTGACAGCAGCCAGTCTCAAAAGACCACATATCATATGATCTGATGAATATGAAATGTCCAGAAGAGGCAAATCTGTAGAGACAGAAAGCAGATTAGCAGTTGCCTCCCAGTGTCAGAGAACGAGGCGTGGCTTCCAGTGGGCACAAGGTGCCTTTTGGAACCATGAGAATGTTCTGAAATTAGATTATGGTAGTAGTTTCACACTCTGTGAATATACTAAAAACCACTGGATTGTAGACTTTGAAAGAGTCAATTGTGTGGTATATGAGTCATATCTCAAGAAAGCTTTAGAAGATATCTCTGATGGCTGCCTCCTGGCCACAGAATAAAGCCCATGATCTATAGAATGGTGTAGGATTTTGAACCCATGTCCAGCCCCCTCCTTATAGCCAGCCACTTCCTCTGCACCCCTTTGCCTCTGCTCCTCTTGCCTGGCACCCCTCACCTGAGTTTATGCCGTTACCCTCTATCTGACACACCGTACCTTGTCCACCTGGAGAATTCCAACCCATCTCTCAAAGCTGCCTCACACATCACTCTCTCTGTTTGACTTTCCTACTTGGCCTGGCTAGATTTAATTGCTTTCTGTTGTGTGTCTTTATCACCTTTGAGAAGTGTGTTGATTATAGCACATGTAGTACTATATCTTCAATGTTTGTATGGTCTCCCTGTAATGGATTGTGAGCTTTCTAGGAGCTGTGCCAGTGTATTACTTACTTATTTTTTTCATCCCAAGCCCCTAGAAGAGGATATGAAAACTAGCGCACAGTCAATGCCTAGTAAAAGTTGCTGAAGTTGAATTCAGTCAAGGAGACTAGTGGGGAAATCCTCATGAACAGCAACGAGGGGCTTTTCTAGTTAGGACAGTGGGAATGAGAAGAATTAACAAAACCGAAAGCTCTGCATCATTTGTGACCTGTGAAGGCTGCCCCCTCTCCTGAGAACAGAGCAATCTCTCACCTTAGCTAGTTTCTATCCTGGGCCTGAATAGGACCGTGTGTTTAAGTTGAGGGATAAGGAAAGAGTAGGTAAAGAGGGATGGTTGGTGGGATTCTGAGGGACAGAACTGAGAACCTCTGATGTGCCTGACATTGTGAGGCTCGATGCCAATGACAATCAGAGTTAGTTGGCTAAAATTAAAGCTGCTGATTGTCATTGGCATCTGGTATAATAATGCCCTTCACAAGGCAGGTTCTCAATAAATATTTATGCAAATGAAAAAAGAAAGCTTTTCAGACAGTCAAGTCACCTTTGCCCATTATAGCATTCTTCATAGAGCCTGCCCCAGGCTGACCATACTGTTAGAAAGGAGGTCTACATCCCTTCTCCATCTTTCTTTGATGCCTCCAGTGAGGGTGACTGTCCACTCTCGGCCCCCTCTTCCGGGGAGAGCCGGTTTCAGGCTTCCCTTCTCCTGCCTTCTCTCCTTGTACTGACCGAGGTGGCCAGTAGGAGGCGCTCAGCTTCCCACCCCTCCTCTGCCTGTGACTCCTGGTCTTCTGCCAGTGGTGGCCAGGTTCTTTGGAGCTCTAAGCAGGGAAGCCAAGGTAGAATGTGACCTGAGAGCCTCCAGCTTGCTGAGTGACTATCAACTCCCTTACCTTTTCCACCTCTTCCTCTTCCAGCTCTTCTTCCTCTTCCTGAAATCCATGCTCACATTCAAGGGAAGGACCACTCTACTCTGCGCCCATTTAAAATCACAGCTTTCCACACTGGGGGCAGCCTGGCCCACTCTGTGCTTCAGATTGGCCTGTGCCCCCTGTGTGACAGGCCAGTGGCTTTCCATCCTGGGATTTCCAGGGCATTAACAACTACAAGCAGCTTTCATCTGAGCCCTTTGGGCTAGATTGTCAGAGACGATAAACCTGGTCAAGGGGTGGGAGGGGTGGATCCCTGGGCTTCCCCAGATGATAGCCCTGCCTTGTTTGCACCTAGACGAGACAGAATGGTTTTGGAATGAGCCTCCATCTCTGGCTGTCCCAGCGTGGTTTTCTTCCCGCTGGCCTTTTGTTCTCACACCAGTTACAATGGCCCAGGCTGGGGAGGTATCCAGCTGCCCGGCTTCTCCATTTGCCCCACTTTTGATTGACCTGATTATTTCTGTGCGTCTCCAAAGCTTAGGCTGGATCCATTAAAATAGAAAGAGGCTTGTCGGACGCTGTGCTTAGTCTTGCTGAAGAGTTTCTCCTGTCCCTTTACATGAATACATTTTTTAGTTGAAGAAATCTGCATGGACATACTGGAAAGAGGGACCAGTCTGTCCTTCAGCACTTTGTCTACCAGCCCCCAGCCCCCAGCAGTGCCACTCTTCCTTGCCACCTTACACTGGTGTGGGCAGCCCTCGTGTAAACAGATGAGGCTGTTCGTTGCTGGAAGTGACCACCCATTATGTCCAGGCAGGCACCTCTGGGCCCCATCCACAGACACCTGAAGTCTGGGGCCCGGGCACCTCTGCACACCCATCTCTTACCTGTGGTAACCCAGTTGGCAGGCTCTGCCACTGAGCCCTGAACACTATGCCCAGGAGGCCACATGTGGCCTTTCTAGTGAGTTTCTTGCCTGAACCACCTCAGCCAGGATTCTTGCATTCCTGTGTCTTGTCTTCCCCCAGCTCCTGGCCTCCCTAAGCTCCTCAGGCATGCGCAGTCTTTATGTGTATCTTATAGCCTTACATGCATCACCCCCATTGTTGGCCTGGCATTTCCTGAGTATCCTCCAGACTCCGCCTCTTGCTTGAAATGTAGGACCGGGACAGTGTGCTGTCCTCGGATTGTTGACTGATGAAGGGATGAAAAGAATTAACCAATTTATTAATTTAAAAAATTTTTTTAATCTTTAGGCTGTGCCGCATGGTATGTGGGACTTTAGTTCCCTGACCAGGCCCCGAACCTTTGCCCTCTGCATTGGCAGCATGGAGCCTTAAACTGGACCTCCAGGGAAGTCCCCTGTGCTCAGGCTCTGAATCCACCTGCATTCCCAACACAAGCGGCTGAGGGTCTCTTCTGACCCTGGTTCCCTTCCTTGCATGTGAGCGTCTGCTTTTTCTCATTTGAGTTTGTTTATAATCTCACCTGGAGTGGGCACTTTTGACACTCCCTCTCTACCCTCCCTTTCTTCTTCCCCTCCACCCCTGTTAGAACAGAGGCCTGGGCGCCTCCAGATCTGGGGCTCCTCATCACTCTAACTCAGAAACCCAAGGTTCTCCCAAAGTCATGCTGGGCTCCCAACACAGCCCTTTCTTGCACACTATTCCTTCTGACCAAGGGCATTCTTCGGTCTAGTGGAATTCTTTGGAAAGCCCATTGAGTCTTTGTTCTACAGAGGTTTTTGTTCTGTATTATATGCCTTTTTCCTATTTTCTTCCCTAAACTGATATACTCCCTCATTTTTCGTTTCTGGTGGGTTTCAGGTTTAAACTGATTTTTTTTTTTGGGGGGGGGGCATATTTTTATGTTCCCTCCTCCATCCATTTCTCTTTCCCATGTCCCCTTGCTCTCTATCCAGTATAGGGGGTGGGGAATGCAAGTGGGGGATCAGAAAATGAGCAAGTGCTCAGAATTGGCTTACATTAATCTACTGTAGCTGTGATGACCACCTACGTGAGACATCCTGCAGTGTGTCATGTCACCCACTGCCTGAGCAGCAGGCCTTGACACCCCAAAAAACAGCCATCAAGGTTTTCTTCTCCAGAGACCTGGTTTAACAAACCGCATCTCTGAGCCAATAGCATATTTTCAAGAGTTGTTAATGATTTTGATCTGGTCAATGACAGAGAACAAGTAGATTTTGATTCCTGAGAGAGGAAGAAACAAAATTGGTTTTGGTTTGTTGGCTTGTTTTATAAATGCCTCATTATATTCCACATAGAGCTTCTTCAATTAAGAAAATTAGGGATTTTTTTTTTTTAGTACCATATCTAGCTGAAAACTGCAGCCTCCTGTTTGAAAGCCTGCCTCAGCAAACTGTGGCTCTCTGCTTTGACCTTGAACATGTAGTCATGTAAGTGAGGGGTTGGATAATCGCATCTGGGACCACTCAGACTTCAGCACAATCACGCATTATGTATTGTCCGCAGCTACTGCTACCTTATCAGCTGAGTGATGCAGCCTGCTCCCGTGCGTCGTGCCTGCTGTATTGATAAATCATGACACATTTTCTGTTTACGAATCCAGCATCCTGTTTCCATCTTGGATACTGAAAGAGAAGTCATGATTCTGCTTTTTCATTCATGAAGGAAAGTGATTGCTTTAAAATCATTTTTTTTTTTTTTTCACAGAAGCCATACTTTAATCCAGCATCACAAATTAGTCCTTCCTAACAATAGAAGGCTCAGAGAAGGCAATGGCACCCCACTCCAGTACACTTGCCTGGAAAATCCCATGGACGGAGGAGCCTGGTAGGCTGCAGTCCATGGGGTCGCTAAGAGTCAGACACGACTGAGCGACTTCACTTTCACTTTTGACTTTCATGCATTGGAGAAGGAAATGGCAACCCACTCCAGTGTTCTTGCCTGGAGAATCCCAGGGATGGGGCAGCCTGGTGGGCTGCCGTCTACGGGATCGCACAGAGTCGGACACGACTGAAGCAACTTAGCAGCAGCAACAATAGAAGGCTAGATTTTTGAACAGGGGACCTTTGTGGGACCCCCAGCTTATTTCCAAATGTGTCTTTTGTACAAGACTGCAATCTTCCTCTTCTTGCCATAGCTGGCAGAGCTAACAAGTGTGGTACCTCTTGCACAAAGCGTAGGTCCCTAAAAGCAATAGACCAGCTCACCATTTATTCAGTACCATTTCAGGTTTTCTTGCCAGTTACATCAGTCAGTCATTCTCAAATCACTGGAGGTGCCATGTCCACCAGGAGGCAGAGAAACTGAAATGAAATTATTAATTCTTGAGGAGTTTGAAGATCAGGTAGAGCTACTCAGATGGAGTGGTTACATGGTAGACTGGAGATGTGAGATGAGCTAGAGCTTGTGTGAACGTTTCTGAGCATCCAAGCAGGATTTTTTGGTATTTTCTGAGCAACTACTTTATGCCATACTCTGCCAAATGCTTTTTGTTTAATCTTATTTAATGAGGAAGTCACAAGAAACATCAGCCTCTATAGAAAGCTGAGTGTTAGGAGCAGACCTCCTAAGATAAGGAAGTGAAACATTTCCCCTATTCCTGGAAGGGAACTCAAGTAGCTATATTTTTTTCTAAAAAGTAATTGCAGATTACTGAGGATTTTTTATGTGACAGGCATTGAGCTAAGCACATTATATACATCATGTCATTTAATCCTCACAAAAGCCCAAGGAGGTAGTGTTCTGGACCCCACTCTGGGTATCTTTTGCTGCATAACAAACAACCCCAAAGCTTAATGATCTAAAATGGAAACAGCCATTTGTTTTGATCACATATCTATGACGTGAGCAGGAATCAGCCATGCGTGCTTTCTCTATTCCTTGTGGCGACTGCTTGGGGCTGGAGGACCCCCTTCTAGACAGCTTCCTCACATGATGGGCAGCTGTCAGCCACGAGTTCAGCGGGGGTGTTGGCTTCACTCCATGTGTGCCTGCCTCTCCACAAAGCCACCCAGGCTCCCCCACAACATGGAACTGGGTTCCCAGAGCAAGAATTCCAAGCAGGATGGAGAAGCTGCCAGTGTCTTAAGATGGACACAGCATCACTTCTTTTGTCTTCTGTTGGTCAAGCAGACACAGAGCCTGTTCAGGTTCAAGGCGAGGAGACCAAGGTCATAGCTCTCAGTGGGTAGTACCAAAGCATTGGCAGTCGTCTTTATCCTACCAGGAGCCCAGAAAGGTTAGGTGCTTTGCCCTGGACCACACAGCCAACATGTAGACGGCTCCCCTGTGCTCTGCTTCTTCTAGATCCTGTGACACTCCCAAGTTGGCCAGAGCACCTGACTAACCTCAGTCCAGAATTCTGTTCCTTTTCCTACCATTAACCCAGCCTATAGTATTGATGCCCAGTGAAGCAGATTCTAGAAACATTCCTGAATCACTGCTCCGGTATTTGGGGTTGACTTCAAAAACATCCCTGAAAGAATCCTAGGCTTGAGAAGAAAAGACCCAGAGCTATGTAAGAAGCATCTTTGGATATGGGAACGATGGTTGTGTCTGTCATAGTGTAGCTTGTGTTCTTCATCTTGTGTTGTTCATGAGTAGAAGTTGTCAGACTCCAACCAGTGAACCAAAGCCTGCCACCTGTTTATGTGTAGCCCTTGAAGAAAACAAAATGGTTCAACATTTTTAAATGGTTGAAGAAAAAAGCAAGAAGAAAATGTAACAGTCGAATAGTTGCAACAGAGACTGTGTAGCACACAAAGCCTCTTACAGAAATAGTTGACCTCTGTTCTAGAAGACAGAATAAGGACTGGGTGAGCGGAGCTAGATTTCATGTCTAGCATAAGGAGAATTTTCTGTCTAGAGTTGTCCGTATGCACGAACAGTAGCCCTCAGCTGAAGGCCGTGCAGGCAGAGGGCTGTGTGCCTAGGATGCTGCTGTCAGTGGTGTGCTGGTAAATGCATAAAAACTGGCTCTCCAGGCAAGATAAACCCTGACATGTAATGTTTGTCTATTTCTTTGGTACAGATCTCGCTATGGTCAATTTCTAGTTCTGACATGATAGCCCTAAGGATGGAGTTGGGAAGAGATGCACATAATTGGCTCTTGGAGTTCTAGTTCAGGGAACTGGGAATTGATACTATGTAATGCTGCCCTCCGGTAGCTTCCAGCCCAGAGAGCTTCAGGGGTGCAAGGAAGAATAGCAGTGCAGGAAAAGCTTCTGCCATTCCCTCTGCCTCTCTGGGCTCACAGGCAGCCGCTGTTAGTATCTGCAAGCACAGGAAGATGAAGTTCCATGCCCTGAATTACATAGCTGCTACAAACACTTGCCATTTCACTGCCTCACAGTGGGTTTAGAAAATCTTGATTTCTACAAAGAGTGAAAAGTTGGACTGCATCCAAATTGAGAACTTCTGTTTAAGAAAACATCACTTTAAACAAAGTTAGAAGGTAGATGACAGATTGGAAGAAGATATTTGAAAATCTTAAGAGATCCATATCTCGTGTCGAAAAGATGTAAGGAATGCCTATCAATCATTTAAAATTAAAGCCAAAGACAGTCCAAGAGAAAAATGGGCAAAGGGTGTGGACAGTGTATTTCCACTCAAATATGAAAGGCTGATAGCATATGAAAGATGACTAATCTTTCAGTACGTAAGAGTACTAATCTCACTACTAAGCAGGGAGATGTGGGATGATAATGGGATTTCATTTCATCCATCAAACTGGCCCGAAGTCATGACACCAGCAAGTGAGGCTGTGATCCATAGCACATTCATCCACTGCAGCTGGAAGAACGTAAAACATCCGTGTTCAAACTGAGGTTCCTTCTACTTCCTCTTGTCCCGAAGCCTGGCCTCCTCCCTCCCTCCCTCCCCAAAAGTAAAGATGGTCCCAATTCAACTTCATGATTTTTCAGTTTTATGATGGTGTAGGAACAACAAGCATTCAGTAGAAACCATCCTTTGAAGTCTGAATTTTAATCTTTTCCCGGGTCTAGCGATCTCCCGTGATTCTGGGCAGCTCCCAGTCAGCCACAGGAGGGGAACCGACAGACATTCTTATTGCATATTGTGTTTTATGTTTCAAATCGCATCATGGCTACAAAATAACCTCTGACCCAGAAATTCCAAATCAGGCTATGTGTCCTATGGCCTAGAAAAGCCCTCACATTTTCAGAAGAGGCCAGGGACACAAAAATATCGTTGCCTTGTAGTTTGTGATAGTAAACAATTGGAAACAGCATAAAGCCCCTCAGTTGGGGGAGCGGCTGAGTGCATGCTGATGTGAACATTCCAGTGAGCGCCAGGCAGCAGTGGAAAGGAGGACCCTGGAGCCCTGTGCCAACCGATGGGCATAGCTGAGCTGAGATTAACAGTGTCGAACAGCTCGTGCTGTCTGATACCATTTATGTTCTTAGAGTGTTGATGAGAGAATGCTGTGTAGCCCATAGGACATACATAGAAAGTTTCAGGGGGCTAAGAGTCAGACACAACTGAGCGACTTCACTTTCACTTTTCACTTTCATGCATTGGAGAAGGAAATGGCAACCCACTCCAGTGTTCTTGCCTGGAGAATCCCAGGGACAGGGGAGCCTGTTGGGCTGCCGTCTATGGGGTCGCACGGGGTCGTACACGACTGAGGCAACTTAGCAGTAAGCCCACTATAAGCTGAAAATGCATTTAATACACCTAACATTTGGAGCACTGTAGCTTAGCCTGGTCTCCCCTAAACATGCACAGAACACTTGCATCAGCCTGCAGTTGAGCAGTTATCTTGAGCTAAAACTAATTATTTTACCTTCCTCTTCTCACCAGAAGCGGGAGAAACAGCTGAGCATTTTGTAGGTATGATGGAATTTGGAACATAAAACACAATATGCAATAAACACTGGTAACATGTTATGTTATTGAGTACTGGCTGTTTCCGCTGGGCACAGCTGCCCTGCCCAGCATCATGGGCGAAGATTGTACCTTTTATCAGTAGCCCCAGGAAAAGACTAGATTTCAAAATTCGATGTAGAGTTTCTATTGAATGCTTATGGCTTTTGCACCATCAGGAAGCTGGAAAATCATAAATTGAACCGGTGTGATCTGTACTTTTGGGGAAGGGGAGGGACAGAGAAGACCAGGACTGAGGAGAAGGGGAGAGAGATAGAAGGAACTTTAGTGTTATACATGGATGTTTTAATTTTCCTTAAGGCAAATATATTCATGTATTTCTTGTATAATCTTTTCAAGAGACCAAGTTAAAGTTCAGTCCTCCCTGCATGGAAGGGTTTCTGTGCCATCTACCTGGCTAAGCCCACATCTACCAGGTTGGCCAACAGGGGCATACTTGGGAAGGGGCATGTGAGAATGATGGTCACTTTGGCCCATGAGCCTGAACTTCCCTTGAGGACTCTTTTACCTCCACCAAGGTCTCAGTGTTCCTTAACACTTTTGCCTAACCAAGAAAAGGCTGTTGTCCTTAACTTCCTGTTGCTCAACTGAGACTGGCCAGGAACGAGGGAACTGGAGTCACACTGGATGGATGGTGTTGGACTGGGATTGGCTTCTGCCACCCTGCCCACCTTCCCCCTCAAGGCTCTCATCCCAGTGCCCCGGGCAGCTCTCAGGCCGGACTAGATCCCTCTGTGTCCAGACCCAAGGAAAGTGAGCCAAGGCTCCCTTCCACCTTACCTATTTCATGTCTGGGAACCCACCTCTTCCCCAGATTATGGGCCCTAGGAATGTCCCCCCATTTCAGGAAAACTCTTATGTTTAACCACAGGCGAGTGTGTGGCGTCATTCTACTGTTAGCATGAGAGCTGCACGAGAAGTCCATGCCTTATGATGCCATTTTGACAAGAGATACACAGAGAGTAGCTTCGAGGGTTTCCTCACCCAGATGCCTGTGGCCTAGAGTATCGAAGGCCCAGGACAGCTGCATGGAACACCAACACCCTGACCACGTGGCCAACATGCTTACCTTACATCCTTATCCCCATGCATCCCCAGAGATGATAATAGGTGTTATTCCTATTCTGTAAACAGATGAACTGCGCCTCAGAAAGTAACTTGCCCCATCTGAGGTCACAGAGTCCAGACTGAAACCCTGCCTCCAATGCTTTTTTTAACTTGAGCCATATTCTTTCTTCTTTCAGGGATTTCATTCTAGAAACATTCAGAAGTCTCCCTGTTTTTGGCACAACCGCCCTGGGTGAAATGAAAGAGCACTTCCTCCATGAGTTTTGAGTGCCAGGCATTCTTTTCCATGAGAATCCCCAGAACTCCTTTTAAGTTCTACTTGAGTTAAAGTAAAAATAGAGAACTTATTTGCAGATACGGCTTGCGTTTTTGGATGCAGGAGGCAGGACTAATTCAAGAGGAGGCGTGGAGGTTGGGAACTCCTTTGATATTATTTATGTGATTTGAGGCAACAGTCTATAATCAAAGAATGGTGTTGTCAAACCCCTAATCTCCCTTGACCTTAAATTCACAGCTGTTTCACAGATGCAAAAGGAAGATATTGTACCACATCTTTGCTTTGAGTTCTCCAGCTTCAGTTTTGCATTCCCCAAAGACCTCAGTTACCCAGGGAATTTAAATTAGTGAGAGGTGAGAATGTGAAAACCCTTCAGGACTTCCCCTAGATTAACAAGAAAGAGCATTCAACACTTGGTAATGACCATGGAGCATTGCTTTTTAATTTGAGGTTTATTTCGAGGCAGAGCTGAGAAACGGTTGGGTACTTCCCCTCACACCTTCACACAGAGTCCACCAGGAGAGCTGGTTTTCCAAAAAAAAAGCATCTCAAAGTCTTGGGGAAATTACTTCAGGATGGGATCAGATATGCATTTTTCACCAATATTTTCTGACTTGAATTTAAAAGTTTTTTATAATAGTGCATGAATGAACCCCTCCTTGATAAGAGAATCTGAAAGCAAGACTAACAAAAAATATCAGCGGATTCTATTTATCCTCCCTTTCTGTTGCATCCTCTCCTTTCCCCGAGTTGCTTTAGCCATAGTATTTTGTTGCAGCCCTGTGAGCAGTTACTACCTGTTATGGTTTGAATTATGCCCCCTGCAAAGAAAAAAAAAGAAGAAGATATGGTGAAGCTCTAATCCCTAGTACCTCAGAATGTGACGTTATTTGAAAATAGGGCCTTAGCAGATGTAACCAGGTTAAAATGAGGCTACTGTGGTGGGCTCTAATCCATCTGACCTGTGCCCTTATATAAAGGGGAAATTTTAAGCATAAACACAGACTTGCAGAGAGGGAAGATGATGTGAAGACACAGAGAGAAAGAAGGCCATGTGCAAGCATAGGGTTTGAGTGATGTATCCACAGCCAAGGAAAGCCCAGGGTTTCCTTTTAGGCAAACCTCTGAAAACTAGGAAGAAGCAAGGAAGATTCCCTTACAGTCTTCAGTGGGAGCAAGGCACTGCTGACACCTTGATTTCCAGCTTCCAGAACTGTGAGACCATAAATTTCTGTTGTTTGAAGCCATCCAGTTTGTTTATGCAGCCCTAGTAAACTAATCCAGCTGCCTATACCTAGCCCTTATCAAATATCCATGTAGGATAAGTAAGAGTGAGGATTTCTATTCATCTCTCTCATAGTTAATGTGACATTATATTTTCCAAAGATGGCTGCAACTTCCTCCCCTGTCTTCCATGTCCATCTGGACACTTGAAATTCCCCCATCAAGAGATGAATCCTAAATCTCCTCCCCTTGAATCTGGTCGGGCTGTGACTCCCTTTTGATGCTCTGTGACTTCTGAGGCAGCTTCCACCCTGTTTCTAGAGCACTTGCCCTGGAGACCTAAACTGCCATGCAAATAGTTCACTTGTCTTGAGTCCGCCATCCCATGAGGAAGTCCAAACTACCCCAAATGGAGAGACCACACAGAGACACAAGACTACGCAAGACTATGTGGAGAGAGATGCCCAGACAATCCCAGATGTTCTGGCACCCCTGTAATTTCAGTTTCAGCCACTGATTGCACCCCCATGTCAGACCCTGAGCCAGAGCTACTGCCCAGCCCAGCCCTTCCTAGATTTCTGATCCATAGAAACCTTAAGAGATAATAATAGCTGTGTTTAAAGCCACTAAGTTCAGGGAGATTTGTAACACAGCAGTAGGTGACCAGAACAGTTAATGTACTCTGTGCTTTGCTTTGGTTGCTTTCCTTTAATTAAAAAAAAATTTTTTTTTAATTGGAGGATAATTGCTTTATAATTACCCTGGTTTCTGCCATACATCAACATGAACCAGCCACAGGTATACATACGTCCCTTCCCTCTTGAACCCCCTTCCCATCTGCTGCCCCATCCTACTCCTCTAGGTTGTCACAGAGCACTGGGTTGAGCTCCCTGTGTCACACAGCAGAGTCCCCCTGGCTATCTGCGTTACATGTGGTAACGTGTATGTTTCTGTACTGTATCAATTCGCCCCACCCTCTCCTTCCCACGCTGTGTCCGCAAGTCTGTCTCTATGTCTGCATCTCCATTGCTGCCCTGCAAATAGGTTCATCAGTACCATCTTTCGAGTTTAATTTAAAAAATGGATTGCATTTTTACTCCTGACTGAAGTGATTTGTATTTAGAGCAAACAGACTACAACCACAGCATTTCAATGACTTAACCTAATAGTACTTATTTCTCACTCAAAGTCCAGTGTGGATGCTACAGGTTGAGTGGCTCTCCTACAAGCATTAACTCAGGGATCCATATACTTTCTAACCAATGTCTCTGTTGTTTCTAGTCCTCCTTGGGGTCCTCTGCTGGGTTGTCTGTGTTCAGGTAGCCAAAGAGAAGGGGGAAAGAAAGTGGAGGATTGCGTGAGATATTTCAGGGGCCAGGCCGGAATGTGGTGCACTTCATTCTGGTTCATGTTGCACTGGCTAGTCTTCAGCTCAAGGGAGCTGGAAAGTGCAGATTAGCTGTGCAGCCAGGAGGAGAAGGTGAGCGTGATGGAAGCAAAGCTCGGCTCCATTCACACATAGATTCATAGAATCTTATATTATCAGAGCTGCAAGGGACAGGAGATAGGCTTCTCCAGGTGTGGTCCCCAGCATCAGGACCCCCAAGGGACTTGTTAAAATGCAGGTTCTGGGCCCCCACCTGCTGAGCCAGAACATCAGGGAGTGGTTCTAGGAAACTGCATTTTTCCAAACCTCCCAATTCTTGTTATGTACAGTAGGCTAGAGAGTCACTTACCAGTTCAACTCTCTCATTGTACAGACACCCAAGTTGAGGTGCAGAGAAGTGACGTGACCTCCATTCTTTCTTTCTGTCCACCCACAGCCTGAGGCCAGAGCAGGAGTGGGGGCCTGTGTGATGAGGCCCATCCAGTCCGCTTGCCAGGCCACCTCCCAGGGCTCTGTGTGATAGCCAGCCAGGCCCCCGATGGTGTGCCCTGGCAGAGCATACTCAGTTCCTGAATGGCCCCCAGTTCAACAACCACTCAGACTTGCTCTAAGCCACCAGCATAGAAATCCAATCCAACACTGTAGAATCACGGCATGTGCCTTGAAAAGCCTTATCAACTTATAGTCAAGAGTCCCTTAAAGTTTAGATTATGACCAAATCTGGTCCAAAATCAAGTCTTGTTATATCTTGGACAATTCCTAATAAGAGTCAGGGACCCTGAAGAGTGTTTTACTTTAGAAACTGGAATCCTATAGTAATTTCTCTTAGGTCACTCTGAAGGCCCACCTCATCATTAAAGCTGGAACATGTCCTGATGACATTCAGATACAGTAGCTTCAGGGAAGGCGTTGGTGTTTGATGAAAGTCATGAGGAGGAAAGTGAACCTTCGTATTTTCCAGAGCTCTTGATGAAAACAGCCTATGCTTATTAACATGCATTCCACACAATTTCTATTATGATGCTATAACTTAAAACATTGACTCAAAGCCCTAATAAAGAAGGTGAAACTCACTTTCTATATTTACTGTACAGATTGCTCTTCCCCTCTCTCCATCAATCTTCCTCCTCTTAAGCAAAATGTACAATTTGGAACAAAGAGTGAAAATACTAGGGTTTTGACTGATCTTGTTAACAGTATTCTGCTGTGCAGCAATGGCATTGTAAGCATTTGAGTTCTGGCTCAAAGCATGCATGTGAAAGTTTATGTGAAAATATCAGGTCACTTTCTATCTTCTGAGTTTAGGGGAACAAGCAGGGGGTAAATTAACAAGGGATGATTATCATTCTTCCCACTCTTTGCTGGAATCACTTAGTTTCAATTATTTTGATTATTGATTAAAGATTTTGTAAGTGGAGGCCCTTGGCTAAAACATCAGCCTTCCCATACTGGCATGAAGGAGAATGAGGATATAGGGGAGACCTTCAGGGCATTAGGAAGTCAGTGATGGGTCCAGGTGCAGTGAGATGGTGACTGTCCTAACCCTCCTGATGTCTAGCCGAAAGATTTGGCTCCCAGCACAAGTGATGGTGTGGACCTCGTTGTGAACAACACAGAATTTGAAAAGGGCCTGAGAGTAGATGGAGAGGCTGAGGGTAGATGGAGAAAATCAAAGATGACCCCTGCTTCCTTTCTCACAGCATTGCCACTTTGCTGTCTGCTCCCTCACTCCAGGAGGGAGTTCCCAGTTCTCACTTCTGTGGTCAGGAAGCACTGTTAGAGTTAAGTTACTTAGGACATGACGACTGAATAGGGCATGAGGTGGCCAGCCTTTCGAGGTAAACCTGATGTCCATTGGCTGCTCAGAGGAAACAGACCCAGTCAAGATGGGGTGTGTTCCAGACAGCTACTGCTGTGTAACAGACTACCTCCACATTTAGCAGGGTGCAAGGCGTGTTCCCTGGGAAGCAGACTCTGGGCTGGAGTAGAATGTACAGGATGTTCCTGAAGAACTGCTCTTAGAATTAATTCTTCCAAGGGAGAGGAAGGAACTGTCTTGCAGCTCAGCCCTGGCTGGCCCAACGGAGTTCTGAAGCCAGAATGACCCTTGAGAGTTGCCCCAAATTGGGCTGGAACGACCTGGCTTCTATATCAGGGGTGCACAAACGAGCATGTTTTCCACATACAGGTGGCCACCTGTTTTGTTGTTGTTCAGTCGCTAAGTCATTTCTTGACTCTTTGCGACCCCATGGACTGCAGCACACCAGGCTCCTCTGTCCTTCACTATCTCCTGGAGTTTGCTTAAACTCATGTCCGTTGAGTCAATGATGCCATCCAACCATCTCATCCTCTGGCACCCCCTTCTCCTACCTTCAATCTTTCCCAGCATCAGGGTCTTTTCCAATGAGTCTGCTCTTCATATCAGGTGGCCAAAGTACTGGAACTTCAGCTTCAGTATCAGTCCTTACAGTGAATATTCATGATTAATTTCCTTTAATTTTTTGATCTCCTTGCTGTCCAAGGGATTCTCAGGAGTCTTCTCCAGCACTACAGTTCAAAAGCATCAATTCCTCAGTGCTCAGCTTTCTTGGTAGTCCAACTCTCAAGTCCATACACGACTACTAGAAAAACCATGGCTTTGACTATAGGGACCTTTGTTGGAAAAGTGATATTTTTGCTTTTTAATATGCTTTCTAGGTTTGTCATAGCTTTTCATCCAAGGAGCAAGCACCTTTTGATTTTGTGCCTGCAGGTATGGTCCACAGTGATTTTGGAGCCCAAGACAAGCCCACTGTTTCCACTTTATCCCCATCTATTTGCTGTGAAGTGATGGGACTGGATGCCATGATCTTAATTTTTTGAATGTTGAGTTTTAAGCCAGCTTTTTTCTCTTTTTCTTCAACTCTCCTCTTTCACCTTCATCAAGAGGCTCTTTAGTTCCTCTTGGCTTTCTACCATTAGAATGGTATCATCTGCATATCTGAGGTTGTTGATATTTCTCCCAGAAATCTTAATTCCAGCTTGTGAGTCATCCAGCCCAATATTTCACATTATGAACTCTGCATAGAAGTTAAATAATAGGGTGACAATATACAACTTAGACATACTCCTTCCCCAATTTTGAACCAATCTGTTGTTCCATGTTCAGTTCTAACTGTTGTTTCTTCACCTGCATACAGGTTTCTCAAGAGACAAGTAAGGGTTTATGTAAACAAAATTTTATTGGAACACAGTTCCACTTTTCATTTCCATATGCTCTAAGGCTGCTTTCAGGGTGCTTGGGTAGAGTTGAGCAGTTGTGACAGAATCTGTATTACCCATAAAGCCTAAAACATTTAGTATCTCACTATTTCTAGAAGTGAGTCGACCTCAGGTTTATGTTGGCACAGTAGCCATTTGCTGTGGGCTTCCAGGGAAAGAACAAGACCTTGGACAGCGGTTCTGCAGCAGAGATGAGCCCTGCTGGATGAGGGCTTGGGGCTATGCTGCTTCCACCCCCAGCATTGGGAACAGTAGGTCTTTGCTCAAGGCAAATGTGGGCTGAGCTCATATGATGGTGTCCATCATAGAGGATTAAAATGACCATTGCATTTAATGGATCAGGAATTCTGGAAGGACTCAGATGGACAGTCTAACTTCCAAGATTCCTTCCTTGCTCAATGCTTCTTTGCCTCTTTCCCTCTTTATGAGTCATCTCATCTTCCAAGGTTTCTCTATGCTACAGGGTGATTTTAGGATCATCACACTTATAGGAGGGATTCAAGAGGTGGGATATGGAAGCCCTGGGCCTGTGATAAAGCACACCAGAGCTGACGCAGCATCACTCTGCTATGTCTAATTGGTCAAAGCTGTGATGGATCTGCCCAGATTCAAGGGGGTGGAACCAGATGCAAGATCACAGCTCAGAGAAGGAGGTGGGAGATGCTGTTACACCATCTCTGGAATGCCTCACTGGACCAGCTCTCAGAGCTGTTTGAACACGTCCCTTCCCTTTGAGCACATCAGATTTCCTCTTCCAGGAGAAAGGGCAACCCATTCCAGTATTCTTGACTGGAAAATCCTATGGACAGAGGAGCCTGATGGCCTACAGTCCATGGGATCACAGAGAGTCAGACACAACTGAGTGTGTAGGGAGTGGATTTGAAGGGGGAGAGGGGAACAGGCAGGAAGGGGATTTCATGCTGGAGCGTAGGTGCATGGATCCTTCCTTTATAATAGTACCAGGCTACTTCCTGCGCCTCAGCCTCATGCCAGACCTGCCTGCCATGGGCTTTATGTATATTTATTATCATAAACCTTCAAAACCCTCAAAGTAGTAAGTCCTGTTATTCCCATTTGATGAAAAGAATGAGGCTCAGCACAAAGGAATAATCTTTTGGCCACAGAATTAAGATTTGAGTGTGACAGGCTGACTCTGGCCCATCTCTCCATCCTGCAACCTGCAGTGTCTACCTAAGGGGTAGCCGTGCAGGCCGGAGAGCAAAGAAGCAAAAGGACCATAGAGTGACTTTCTCAGCATTAGGTGGTTCACAGTTTCCCATTTTTTCCTCCTTTTTGTTCCCTATAGTTGAAGGAGTCCCTCTCTCTGTTTTGTTGGTTTTAAGAGGAATAAAACAAAAAAGTGAGAAGCAAAGGGCTCCATAAAGTTGAGCAGGGAGCCAGTGTGAGGCCCCATGGCCCAGGGGAGCAAGACTGGGAGGGTGCAGACGGTGGTGTTATCAAGGGCCACACCAGGCCCCTGCCCCCCAGGCAGGGCTCAGGCTCTGTGGCTTGGGGCCCCAGGGGTGGAGGAGTCACTTTGCCCTCCCCTCCAGATAAACATCCTCAGGTATAAGCCTTGAAACAGGAAGACGTCATTAACACTTGGAAAAATAGTCCTCTGTTTTTAGTGTGCTAAGAATCACACTTGAGCCTTCCCGGGTGGTGCTAGTGGTAAAGAACCTGCCTGCCAATGCAGAAGATGCAAGAGACACAGGTTCAACCCCTGGATCCGGAAGATCCCCTGGAAGAGGGCATGGCAATACTCCAGTGTTCTTGCCTGGAGAATCCCATGGACAGAGGAGCCTGGAACACTAGGGTTGCACAGTCAGACACAACTGAAGCGACTTAGCACGTGTGCAAGAATCACCTGAGGTGCTTGTTTAAAATGCTGCACTCCTGGTCCCCCACTCTTGGAAACTCATGCAGCAGGTTGGAAGTGATGCCCCAAATCTGCATATTTAAAACACCCCAAGCCATTCTGCTGCCAGTGGCTCCTGAGCCAGGCTACGAAAAACATGGACTTGGAGGGTGAAGGGGCAAAATCTCAAACTTCTTTTGTGAAAGCAGCTTGTTTGTCATTATAGTTTAATCTCATGAGCACCAGTTTTCTTATTCTGGATGTAGATGTGGTAGGTATGTTTATGGAGCTGTCTTGCTGAAAGAAAGATAATGCACACACAGTTATGTGCATAATTACAGTTAATTATTGTGTTGTGAATGTATGGTTAAACTCTATAAAGATCAACTTATAAAAACTCTTATTACAAGTTCTCTGTTATTTGCCATTAATCACTACTGTGGATTTTTTTAGGGGAGTTTCTTCATTCATCTACTTAATTAAAAAGTTTTGTGTTCTTGCTGTGTGCTTGGCCCTGTGGGAGGAGTGGGGAGCACACATACAGTGGGTCCACAGCTGGAGGCTGACCACTGCTCTCCAGGGATTTACAGTCTGGCCAAGGAGACAGATTCGATAAATCCCCAGCAACCACAGGCATTTCAATTCTGTGTATGTTTGTGATTTTTATAAATATGAAAGTATTTTCATAGATACAAATACAGAATATACAAACAAACACTGCTTGTCAGGCCATAGGTTGTAATGTGAGTGTTTTGTTGTTTTTTTTTTTTTTTAATTGACTAACATACAGATTTTGAAGTTTCCAGGTAGTCTCTGACTGGGCTAGGAAGATATATCCTATAAATTCTACACGAAGTTGGATTGTAGGGTTTTTTTTCCAATCAGTGAGTTAAGACTTCACATATGAATATGTTGAATAAGATGTCTGAAAGACGCATTGATTTTTTTTTTTCCATCACATTTCTGCTCCTCCCCCATTTGTGAACCTAGCAGATTAGGAGAGCAATACCCAGCTGCTTTCAAGCACAAGCATACCTGAATGCAGAGTTGTCATCCAACAATGAGAAGCACAGAGAATTCTGATTCCTTGCTTAGCAGTTTCAGCATGTCCTTGACGCTATTTTCTTGCCAGAAGTTTGAGTGTGCAAATCGTCTTTGAGAAAACAAATCAATAGGAGACAGAAGCTGTCATCAGTAACCTCTGCTTCCTGGTTTTCAGCGTTGCAGGTGGTGAGCTGTTTGACTTCTTAGCTGAAAAGGAATCTTTGACTGAAGAGGAAGCAACTGAATTTCTCAAACAAATTCTTAATGGTGTTTACTATCTGCACTCCCTTCAGATTGCCCACTTTGATCTTAAGGTACGTTGTGTGGTGTAAACCAGATGAAAGCATATGCATATCACAGCACTTGTTTGTTTGCTGGGAAAAATGGAGGCACCCAAAAGAGATACATGTATTTTTTTTTCCCTAGAGGGGTTTAACACATAACAGTTATCAGTATAAATCAGCAAGTGTATAATGCATGCTTACTACGATAAATCAGCAAGTGTATAATGCATGCTTACTACGCAGTTCCTAATGATTGTGTGGAATAGAGGCTTAGGATTAATCATCACATTCTAGAATTTTCTTAGGGAAGAATTGAGGGCTCTTGCCAGCCAAGTCTTTAAGCAAGGGGGGCTGCTGTTAGTTATGGGATATTTTCAGCCTGGAGTAGTCACTGGCTGCTCCATTTCTCTCTACCTGTGGTTATTATCATATAAGATGGAAGGTATTTTAATCTCTACTCTCTTTCTTGATGCAAAGGCTTCTGGGCTGATTCTGTCTGGCAATCAATTAAGCCAGATTCTGAGACTGTCTACTTGGGGTCTTTGTTGACTAGGGGCAAGGCATTATCAGCAATAAAAAAAAGGGGGGAGGGGGCAGGTCATACTCCCACCCATCACAGAGGTTATGGTCTCTTTGGGAGGGGAAGACATCCATATGAGCAACAGAAGTGACAATGTAAGATTCAGGGTACAGTCCAAAACAGTGAGAAGATTATCACCAAGCAGTGTGTGGTGGATTGCCAAGTGAATGACTCCTGTCATTGGAGCTAGGATAAGATGTAAGAGAAGGGAAGATTTTCTCCATATTTACTGTAGCAGAGCTGTCAAGACCACATCTGGATCCCCCAGTACTCACTGGCACACACCCCAAAGACTGCTGCTGGGAGCTGGAAATGCCAAAGCATAAATACCCACTGAAGCAGCTCTTAGCAGTGGACCTGGGGAGATAGTGGATAAATACCCCAGCTTCCTTGTGCTTCAGTTGGAAAATTCTGAGTGCTACCATTTCTCCCCGAGTCTTCCAAAGAGACTGCTCCAGTCACCCCCACCTTGATAAGACACTTTATGTCAGCTTCCTTCCTTCTGTCTTCCCATTCGCTGCCCTGGGGTCCCCTCCCACTTAAGCCAAATCCCTTTCTGGATCTGTTTCTGGGAGAACCTAAACCAAGGCATTTATTTTTCCAGGTGTTCTCTTGCAACCTCTTTTATCCCTACTTTTTGTTGTTTTTTCAGGAGAGAGGAAGAACTACACTGCCATCTTGTCCTCAGCATAACATATGATAGTATTTTTTTTTTTTTGGATTGTGGAAAGATAAACACAATATAATATTTGCCATTTTAACCACTTTAAAGTATGCACTTAAGTGGCATTAAGTCTATTCACATAGTTGTGTAGCCATCAGTTCAGTTCAGTTCAGTCGCTCAGTGGTGTCCGACTCTTTGCGACCCCATGAATCGCAGCACGCCAGGCCTCCCTGTCCATCACCAACTCCCGGAGTTCACTCAGACTCACGTCCATCGAGTCAGTGATGCCATCCAGCCATCTCATCCTCTGTCGTCCCCTTCTCCTCCTGCCCCTAATCCCTCCCAGCATCAGAGTCTTTTCCAATGAGTCAACTCTTCGCATGAGGTGGCCAAAGTACTGGAGTTTCAGCTTTAGCATCATTCCTTCCAAAGAAATCCCAGGGCTGATCTCCTTCAGAATGGACTGGTTGGATCTCCTTGCAGTCCAAGGGACTCTCAAGAGTCTTCTCCAACACCACAATTCAAAAGTATCAATTCTTCGGGCTTAGCCTTCTTCACAGTCCAACTCTCACATCCATACATGACCACAGGAAAAACCATAGCCTTCACCACCATCTATTTCTGGAATTTACTGTTCTTTCAAACTGAAACTATGTATCCGTTAAACACTAAGTCCTCAGCCCTCCTACCCCCAGCTGCTGACAGCCATCATTCTACTTTCTGTCTCTATAATTGTGCCTATTCTAGGTACTTCATATAAGTATCTAGAATTATACAACATTCTCCTTTTGTGATTGACATTTCAATGTCTTTAGGGTTCATCCATTTTGACACACATGTCAGAAGTTTACTTTCTTTCTCAGGCTAAATAGTATTCCATTGTATGGATAGACCCTGTTTTGTGGACATCATGTTATTTCCACCTTTTGGTTACTGTGAATAACACTTCTATGAACATTGCGGTACTATTTTTCTCTTTTTAAAGCCCGAAAACATAATGCTTTTGGATAGAAATGTTCCCAAGCCTCGGATCAAGATCATTGACTTTGGGTTGGCCCATAAAATTGACTTTGGAAATGAATTCAAAAATATATTTGGGACACCAGAATTTGTTGGTAAGTTTTCTTCATTCCTATGGCCATTCTGTTTGTTTTTCATGAACATTATGCTGGCAGAATTCCCCCTGCTTGCAGCATCGTTTCCCTGGTACATGTTTCTGATTTATACATGAAGATTAGACTCTGTTGGTTCACTTCCTTCCAAAACTAAATGTGCATTCATTTCCCCATAGCTCCTGAGATAGTCAACTATGAACCTCTTGGTCTTGAGGCAGATATGTGGTAAGGAACATGTCATTAATGTTGTCATTTTTCTGATTTGTTTTACTATTTGTCTAATATTGTTTTTCTTCTTGTTTCACGTCTAGGAGTATTGGGGTAATAACCTATATTCTGTAAGTACCCAAATTCACTATTTGTGTTCTTCCCCTTTTTCTTTGAAACTATGTGCCGTGTTGATCACTTCAGGTTACGCATGCTTTTTATGTACACGTAATCATTTTACACCTCCAGAACACATTTAGTTTATACTAATTACACATTTTCTCTTAATTTGAAATGAGTCATCAGAAATTGCAACATAATCACCCAAAGAAAGCTTGACAGCCCATCACTGCTGAGAAAATAGGAAAGGTTTTTCTTTTATAAACTACTAAACGCTATTCTAAATTAACTTTTTAAATGTGTCCTTTGCATAAGCTGAAGCTTTTGTGCATGACAATTAAACGCCCCGTAAAATGTAATTGAATTTTGAAGTGACTGCTCAAGCACCAGATTAGACTGTTATTCCTCATTCTCCTAATCAGATACTAGAGGAGCAGCATGATAACAGTAGGAAGACTTACTCATGTTCTATGCCCCGCTTTATTAACAGCCTCAGTGGGGCCTCCCCGTTTCTCGGAGACAGTAAGCAAGAAACGTTAGCGAACGTATCTGCCGTCAACTATGAATTTGAGGAAGAGTACTTCAGTAATACGAGCGCCCTAGCCAAAGATTTCATAAGAAGACTCCTCGTCAAGGATCCAAAGTGAGTGTCCCTTACTCCTGAAAGTTCCCTAGCCGTGGCCTCAGCTAGACGAGGGTTAGCATCTGTCCTGTGCACATAGCTGTGTTTATTCCTCGCTGGTTGTTTCCACCTGGCAAAGAGAAGCATGCCACGTGAAACGCTTCAGCAAATGCAGGCAGGGCCCCTTGTACCTTTCAGTCCCGGTGGGCACAGTGAAATAATCACACAAAGACTGACCTCGTTTTCGGCTTGCTTCCGTGAAGCAGGCCCCGAACTGCGTTTTCCAGAGCATCTGCTTGGTAGGTCCAGCCGGCATGGAACCAACCTTAATGTTTGCTTCTATAGTCACTGCATTTTTTTTCTTTCCCCTCCCCCCCACAAAGGAAGAGAATGACAATTCAAGATAGTTTGCAGCATCCCTGGATCAAGGTGAGTTGCATATTGCAATTGGTCTGGGGATAGGGTGTCCTGGAATTCATTTGCCCTGGGCTTTCTGGGTAGCTCAACTGGTAAAGAATCCACCTGCAATGCAGGAGACCCTGGTTTGATTCCTGGGTTGGAAAGTTTCCCCTGGAGAAGGGATAAGCTACCCACTCCAGTATTCTTGGGTTTCCCTGGTGGCTCAAATGATAAAGAGTGATGTGGGAGACCTGGGTTCAATCCCTAGGTTAGGAAGATCTCCTGGAGGAGGGCATGGCACCCCACTACAGTATTCTTACCTGGAGAATCCCCGTGGACAGAGGAGCCTGGTAGACCACAGTCCGTGGGGTCACAAAGAGTCCATGGGGTCGGACACAACTGAGTGACTAAGCACAACACAGGATATCACGTGGCACTGTGGGTTCTAACCACGGCCACGTCTGGAGTATTGTGTTTGCTGTTGGTGCCATATTTTAAGGCAGCTGAGAGAATACTCATGATAACAGAGGTAGACAGGAGTGAACTACCACAGGGCAGGATGGTGATGAGAAGCTGAAGGGCAGAGCCACTCAACCACTTTGCATTTGATTATGGGATATTAGCCCAAACACTATTTTTGTTAAGTTTTTGAATTAAATTAAGCATTTAAATATGATATCAAATCTAGATTCCCAGCTTCTCTTGAAAAATCTGAAATTCTGCCAACACTGAGACCTCATTCCACAAGTCTGCCAGAAACTCTTACCCTGCTGCTTTTGTGCCAGGCCAGGGTCACCCCCACCATACATATACCTACCTGCCTGGCGCCTGCTGGCATTTGGGTTAAAGAATCAAAGCTGCTTCAGATAGAGCAGAAAGGACTAAGGGTGGGGGAGCATGGCAGTTGCAGACTAAAATCATGGAACCAGTAAATGGATTGCAATGCAGAAGCAGGTTTGGGGCAGCTGGCAAACTCCACCTGTGCCAGCTCCCAGCAGTTACCTTGGCTTCCCTGGAAGGCAATGATATCTGCTTCTCTTGGAGGTAGAGCTTCACGGCCTTCTGAAAAAGATGCAGTGGAGGAGGGATTTTAATGCTGTGGGATAGAGTGAGTTTGCTAACCTCTGAGGTCTCAAACAGCTCTAAATTACTTGACGATGTTAAGTTTATAACACAACAGCGTCTCATAACATGGCCTCACCATGAATCATCCCATTCCCAGACTCTTTTATGGAGACTTATTTATTCAGCTTGGTCCAAGCTAACTTTTCAACTTTCCCCCAAGACCCAGTCTTTATGGATTTTTCTCAAATCTTTAGGCACAAAAGTTAGCCTTCAGAGACTAGGTTCCTAGATCTGCTGTATTATCCCAATGGTTTTGTTACTTTAGCAAGGTGAATAAGTAAGCATCCCAAATAGTAAGAGGTATCCAGAAGTTGTCATGTAACACATTTCTGTCAATTTGAGAGCTCTAAATTGTCTTGAATTTTCATTTTAGCCTAAAGATACCCAACAAGCACTTAGTAGAAAAGCATCGGCAGTAAACATGGAGAAATTCAAGAAGTTCGCAGCCCGGAAAAAATGGAAAGTAAGATAGTTTGATTTGAAGGAATTAACTAATTCAATTTCCTATATGGTTCTCTCTGCTGAGGGTACATGTCTGATATCAGCAATGCAAAAGTGCATCCTTTTTTCAAGTTCACATCTGTACCATTACTCTATTTTCAAACACAAGCAAAAATATTATTTCAGTCCTATTTAACTCTTCTTTTTACATGTAATCTTACATTTATTTTTTAAATCAAAGCCATTCCCAAGGCACGTTTTTAAATCAGTACAATAAAATTATAGTGCAGTTTTTTCTAAATGCAACAAACCACATTTTAAATAGATTTGTTCCTTGTGGTAAGCAGCATGGCATTATGATTATCCCAGAGTTTGTGTAAATGGTTCTCTAAATCCAGCTTTGGTCTGTGAGTGGTTGAGATGAGGGTAGGGTGGGCCAGGAGCATTTGCTACAATCTCTTCTCAGTGTTAATGGTTTCTTCAGGGGCTGAGAAAGATGTGGCTCTAAAGAACATTCCATCCAACTTGAACAAATACAAATTCAGGGTTCAGAGGGGGACAGGATGGCTTCTTGTGCACAGGGTCATGTCAAGCCCAGAGGAAGCAGGTACTTGCCATGTCTCCTCATCACTGGCCCAGAGGTATACCTCATTGTCATGCCCATCAGGTTGGGATGCCTTGATAGAGATGAGGACCACAGCAATAGATTACTCAAGACCTGACTCTTAGTTCTCAAAGAACCCCTGAAAATATGGCTTAAAATGTAGTGTGAACCACCATAACTTTCTTTCTCTCATTCTCTTTCTCACATATACACACATACAGTCTTTACATGTTGCTTCTGCCTTTGAGAGTAAATGCAGAGGTGTTTGTCCCATTGGCAAAAAAGTACCCCATCTGCTCATTTCCAACATCTGTAAGAGTTTTGAGTGTCACACTGCCTGCCATTACCAGCTTGCCTGGGCACCACAGGCACAGGGCCCTTGCCTACCATGCTTCTCCAAGGGGGGACGTCCATAGGCTTTGTTAAGGTAAAATCACATTCCTCAAAGAGTAGAGAGTGAAATATGGAGAGAGAACAGACATGTCCACTTCTATGGTTTGATAATGAAATGTAGAAGGAGAATCTCTCTTTTGTTGTCTTGATTTATAAGACCTTTAGAAGTTTCTTTAAGCAAATATAATTTAACCTGCTTCTGGGATTGCCCACCCCTAAAGAGTATGTGCAGTCAGCAGTGAATGCTATCTCAAAAGACTTTGTCATCTGCACTAATTTGAGTATTGTTACATAAGCTCTCTCTCCTCCTTTCTCCCTGCCTTTTATTCACTCTCTCTCTCTTTTTTTTAATAAAGCAATCTGTTCGCTTGATATCACTGTGCCAAAGATTATCCAGGTCATTCTTGTCCAGAAGTAACATGAGTGTTGCCAGAAGCGATGATACTCTGGTAAGCAATCCTTTTCCCTGGATAGATTCATTCTTAGTGCTGTGTATTTACAATGTTTAAGTTATTTGACTTGTTCAGGACCCAGAAAACCTGAAATCTTGGAAATGTCAGGCCTGTTCTTCCTCCTCTCGAAGAGGGAGTTGGGATGGCTGATTTGATGTACTCTAACTTTTTGGTCCTTTTTCCTCTTTGTTTTGATTGGCTATACTCACTACCTCCAACCTCCCACCTTCCCACCCTCCTCTGCCCCTCCAACACAGTTTGATAAAAGAGAGGCTGGCCAGTAAAGGGGAGAGAGCATCTAATTTTCATGAACTAAAACGAGAGCCCTCTGTTTCCACTGACCTTGGAGAATCTTGAACTGTAATAGTACAAAAGGGACAGACAGCCCTGCTTCCGAACATACACACACACACACACACACACACACACACACAGCAGAAAATCAGGGCAAGTGCAGTGGGGCTTGATGATATAGTTCATGGTAGATCAGAAGGCTAAACCCACTCTCTTTGTTGACATTGTATCGACTTCCAAAGGTCCTTGAGAACAACTGCACAATTTTTTTCCCTAATCCAAACTGAAACCTAATCATAGATTAACTGTTGAGATATAGTGGACACATCAAAATTCAACAAGACTTTACCTGACAGTCAGACAACGGGACTTTGTGAACCCCGGAGGAAAAGGAGACTCCAGAAAAGGCAGGAAGGGTGGTTCTGTGGGAACCTGCGGGCTCATGTAACTGAGTAGTCAGGGCTTCCTGAGTGGGGTCTGGGACCCCAAGGGCAAGGTCACGTATCAGCAGGCAGCAGCTCTTTGTTTTAATCCCCTGAAGCTAACAGTTTTACTCAAGTTCCAGGTCTAGCCTTATAGAATGAAAAGAGTTAGGAAATACTAAAAAGAAAAAAAAAAAAAGAAGTTGGAGAGATGCAAGAGAAGGGAAGAAGAGGAAGAAGTCTGGATTGGGAAATTGTCTGAGGGTGACAATGGAACCAAGACAAGATATAAACTATTAATCTAAGTCAGGTGATGAGAATGATTAAATCTTATAAATTAAAATCACAGAACAGTCAGTTGGGGGAAAATACATTGCAATGAAAAGTTCAGGGGAGGAGAGGGCCTGGGCTTGTGAAGGAGCTCCAGGTGGGAAGACCCACCCCTGCCCCCCCACCGCCCCCACAGCCCTCAGGTTCTCTCTCATGTCATCTCAGTGTCCTGTTGACCATCCGTGTTACAGCAACCTGCCTGCTCCTCCATTCTCCCCTTTCTCGTCACTCTCGCTTTCAGGCAAATGTCTCTTAGTCTTCAACTTGAAAAGGAAAACCAATGGTAATCTTCAACATGTATTCTCTACAAATAGTATTACAGCCCTTGTGAAGCTTGTTTGAATTCAGATTTATAAAGAGAAAGCAGAGTTCAGAGAAATGCTTTCTCCATCCCACCCCCACAGGCAGAGGTTCAGCCTCTGTTGCTATGTTTTTCCAGATCTGAAATTGTAGTAGCTGTATCTCTGTAAGTCCAAAACTTTTGTGTGGAATTTTTCTAGCTTATGTTTTTGGTTTTAATTTACCATATTTTACAAATATCTTATTATATATATTTAAGAAAGTATTTTGACCAAGTAGCAAAAATTTAGTAAATTTATTGTTCTATAGTATCTAGTTATTTTCTCTTTATAAATAGAAATGCATCCATTTTACTTTGTTTTATCTGGCCTTTATTTTTACATTTCTCCCCTTTTAGGACCTTTTAAAAAAAAAAAGTGTGACCAACTTTCAGAGAATTTTATTATGTTATAGAATACAGGAATTTCTAGTAATCAAAAAATGACAATCTGTAATTGCAAAAATCGCAAAGTAAGTCTTTCTTATTCAAAGACGTCATTTCCTTGGTTCAATAGTTTTAGAGTCTGAGTTACACCTGAAATTTTCTACAGTGGTTTCTGGAACTATATGTTTTGAAAGATTCCTAAGATAAACACAAAGAGTACTTCGTCGTCAATCATTGTCCTAAATCTGAATCTTCAGAGCTGTTTGCTGTCTGGGTTATAATGCAGGTGACATAAAGTCACAGGTAAATAGTAGGTGGTATTAGTTCCCAACGTGGGAGGGGCAAAAGGTGACTTCCTGCTTCCCTTCATGACCAGGTAGATTTGGGGATTAAATGGCTTACTTGCCCCCTGAAGGCTCCTTTTAACAAATGAGCCTTAGTCTCTCTGATGTTGGTAAAAGCAGCAGCACAGCCAGCTGTGTAAACCTTTTTCCCTCTTCCGTGTCTCTCTCAAGGATGAGGAAGACTCCTTTGTGATGAAAGCTATCATCCATGCCATCAACGATGACAATGTCCCAGGCCTGCAGCACCTCCTGGGCTCCTTGTCCAACTACGATGTTAACCAGCCCAACAAGGTCTGATGCTGTCCTGCCAGGGGGAGTAGGGGTCAGGGGTCATAGTGACTGTGCTCCTCCAAGTCCAAGGTGGAGAGAACCCATCTGCTTCTCCATTCGTCTTTCCTTTGTAAACTCCATACTGTGGGGAAAATCACTTCTGCTTAGAAAGTGAATTGAATTAGAGATAAGGTCGTTGTGCATTGAGGGCCTTTCTTCACACAAAGCCTTTCTATATGCAGCTAGCATGCCCCTCTAACCATGAAATTTTATATGTACTCATCTTGCAAATGAAAATGTCACTTTTGGTTGTGAATGCAAAAGAGGGCAGGCTACCATTTCCTCCTGTGTCTACTCTTGTCAGGCAGGGCAGGTCTGTGTCTGTGGAGACACAGGAAGGCGTCTGGGGCAGCGGTGGTAGTTTAGGCTTTTCCTTTCCTATCAAACCTGAAAAATTGTATTTTTTTTTTCTTGCCTTTTCCAGCATGGGACTCCTCCATTACTTATTGCTGCTGGCTGTGGGAATATTCAAATACTACAGTTGCTCATTAAGAGAGGCTCAAGAATTGACATCCAGGATAAGGTCATAATTCTTTTTTATTGCAAAAGGAATTATTTTTTAAGTATTTCCAAATGTCTCTAATCATAGAGGTAACAGAGAAAAATACCACATATGCCCTACTTCATTTCTCAGTTTCCTGTAAACGGAGATGAACTGATTAAGTAGTCTGGTCCTGTCTAACAGGTTATAAGGGAAAAGGCAAACATTGATCTTCCTCATGGCTCTGTTACTCAGCGTCTGCCTTTCTTTGTGCCCTGCCCAGACTGACTCCTTACTGATCACATTGACTCAGCGGTGTTAATTGATGTTATATTTGGAGAAGTTTTCATTATCCAATTAATCTCATCAGAAATGTATTTTCCCACATGTTTATTAGGGTAACAGAATAAGGCAGATATGCTTTGAGGTGTATACCTTGCTGTGAGTGTAGACACAAGTGATGACCAGCTAATTGTCATTACAATGGATCTGTCATCAGCTTCCATAGACTTTCAGCAGCACTGTTAATAGCCTAGAACTGGCCCTTGACAATATAGGGAATTCTAACTGGAAGTTGAAATGAAGGTTTTAGGGGGAAAAAAAAACCTTTTTATTTTAAGATAATTCTAGATTAAAAAAAAATCTAGAGAGATAATATAGAAAGCTCACTTATCCCTTTCACCCAGCTTTCTGGAATGTTCATGTCTTACATAACCTTGGTCCCTTTGTCAAACCAGAAACTGAAGTGGGGTTTTATTCCTCTTGGGAGTTGCTCCTTTGGTGTTTGCCATCACACAGGAAAAGAAATATAGCAACTGAGTGATGTGTGTGTTCAGATCCATCTGGGAGCATGACTCTGCCTTGGTTTTTGTACAGGGTGGATCCAATGCCATCTACTGGGCCTCTCGGCATGGCCACGTAGATACCTTGAAATTTCTCAATGAGAACAAATGCCCTCTGGACGTTAAAGACAAGGTAAGGCCACTTCTTTTCTTATGGAAAGTGATAAAAGACTGCATTTGAGTGTCGGCATGCCATCTGCATCATGACCCCAAAAATAAGGATTTGGGACCAAAATCTTCCTACAGAAAATTTAATTTAGAAGTTTCTTTTTGCTGGTGACTTGGTCTAACATTAAAACCTGATTTTAGCTGAAATATGCCAAGTGGTCTTCATATTATGTGAGCCGTGAACTATCTTCCCTGTAACATGAAAACTCAAAAGTTCTGCTAGAAGGATAACCAGAAAGTGACCCGAGTCCTGGTCCTCCTCTCACCTCCTCTTCCTCTTTGACATGACTGACTCTGCTGACCTTGACCACTGGTACTAGAAGGGGTAATGAGACAGTGCAAGTAAAGTTAAGGCTTTGGGGATTAAAATGTTATAAATATTATTAATTTGGGAAGATACCCTGCTTTCACACACCATGTTTCATCCACTCCACACAATACTCCTGTGAGTTAATTGCAGGGCTGGGGCTTGCACCTAGGGTTCCTACTTTCTCATCTGTATGTATTCCACTATGTATGTAACCCTTCTCTGCTTCTAATACTAGTAGACTGATTTGTTATGTTCAGTCAGGGCTGTCACATACAGTTGTATGGATTGTGCACTGTACCATACCTAAGGGAGAAGGGATGACATTCACATTCCATGTTCAGTTGCTTAGTCATGTTCAATTCTTTGCAACCCCATTGATTGTAGCCCATTAGGCTCCTCTGTCCATGGAATTTTCCAGGCAAGTATACTGGAATGGGTTGTCATTTAAAGATATACTTTTATTATAGCAGTTTTATGTCAGGTGGCAACAAATATCTCATTGTTTTAGATAAGTTTATTCTGACAGTTTTATGGCAGATATAAGTAAAATATCTTAAGAAGTTGCATCTATTACAAATTCACAGAATATGTTATTGTAGGGGCTAGTGGTAATACTTATAAAAATCTCTGAGGATGTAAGAAATTATATTCTAAACGTAGTGAAATCAGAAACTTGCTAGTAAATAAAACCTTGTGTTCAAGTAACTTAATATTAAACAAGGAATTTTGTGTTTTGAAAAAAAGTCACATAGCTGGAAGCATCAGTTTATGAAGATTAGGAACATCCATCACAGAAAAGGAAATGGACTCTCACCTGGTGGGGTGGGTAGGGTGGGTGGCATTACACACAAGAGAGGCCAGGTGTGTGAGTTTAACACTAGCGACATGGTGGACACCCCACCACGGGGTCCCTGGCCCAGTCACCAAAGGGGCATCTGGCCTGAGAGGGACAGGCACCGCCTCAGGGGGGACATGGAGCCAGGCCTGTGTGGGAGTGGGCCTCCAGTCCTGTGTGTTCTAGTCCCTGGAGACGTTTTCAGGGGGCTCTGAATCTTTGGCTGTGTCTTTTGCAGTCTGGAGAGACAGCCCTTCATGTGGCAGCTCGCTACGGCCACGCTGATGTGGTTCAGTTACTGTGCAGCTTCGGCTCGAATCCTAACTTCCAGGACAAGGTGGGTCACGGTAGCTGATGTCCTCACTTCTTCCTACTCTTTGCATGGATGCGCACACAGCCAAATGATAGGCTTGAGTATTTTGGAGGTGCATCCAAGTTAGGTTTTCTGCTTAAATTACAGAGGGCAGGGACTCAAACAAAAGCACTGCCATTCATTCATTCATGAATCCTCTGAACAACCCTTCAATTCTCATTTTACAGATGAGGAAACTGAGGCAGAGAGAGGTTCGGGAACTTGCCTAAGATAGCACAGCTTGGTAGTGGTGGAGCTGGTGCTCAAACCCACACAGACTGGTTCCAGAGTCTGTGTTCATAACCGCTACAGTGTAACAGCCTCTTGTAGACAAATATCTATGTGTCTGATGGTGTTGGTCATGAATATGTAGACCTGATGACCAGTCCTTTTTGTTGAAGCATGGTTATCTTGGCCCTTTCTCTGCCAGAGCAATAATCCATTTATGTGACTCATCTTTGTGCTATGTTCGTGACAGGAATCTTGAGACAGGTTTGTTAGAGGAGTTCTTGCTCAAAGAAATGCTCTCCCTCTGTTAGTAATCACAAATGAAGTAAACTATTGCACTTTCACAGGGAAGATGCTATACATCCACTCACGCAGGGGCTCCATTGTTCAGAGGAGCTGAGCCCGTGGTGCCAGTGGGCTCTGCAAAGTCAATTGTCAGTAAAATGCTGGAGAAAGCTGGATTTGAATTAAGGAAAGGCATCAGACCCAGCCCATTATTTCATGTTAACATTTTGCTCCAATAGCTGCAAGCCCTTTCTCTCCACTGCCTTGAGTTTGCTGCCAAATTTGGTTAGGACTCTCACCATGCCTGTACTTTCTCTCATCTTATTGCATTCTCCTCTTCTCTGTGCTTCTCTCCTTGGCCAGGAAGAAGAAACCCCCCTGCACTGTGCTGCCTGGCACGGCTACTACTCTGTGGCCAAAGCCCTTTGTGAAGCCGGCTGCAATGTGAACATTAAGAACAGAGAAGGCGAGACCCCCCTCCTGACGGCCTCCGCCAGGGGCTACCAAGACATCGTGGAGTGTCTGGCCGAGCACGGAGCCGACCTTAATGCATCCGACAAGGTGCTTTGTGGATGAAAGTATCCCACTTGCTGAAAAGTCACCTAGTGGGGGCTACAGGGACCACAAGACTTCTCAATTCGTTTACCTAAAATAACTTAGATGCCACAAGTTATAATTATCCTTTCTCTTCTCCAATCTAAACATTCTAGGATTCTTAATTCTGTTTCATAATTAATGTTCATTTGTGGGATGCAGCAAAATTTATGAGATGGTCAAATAATTCAAGTCTCTATTTTATTTTTAGCTTTTTTAGCTTTGGAGTAGGTACAGTGATCATCATGGAACCCAAGACAAATCCTCATTTAGTACTGAAATTGGCAATGCACTATTGATTTGTAGATAGACAAAGAAATAGGTGGTTTATTTACTTCCATCACCTGCTATTTTGTAGAAAGACGATAAACTATTCTTATTTGTTTGCTAACAATTCTAGACAAGGTTTCCCTTCTTTAATTAAGCCAATTCAGCATAGTCTTTTCTTACTGTGAACTGCAGTGAAGCTGATGCTACATCCATGGTGGTTTTGGAACACTGTGGTTCATTTAGTCACTGCCCTCTGTGGAGTATTCTCTTGGTACAGAGCAGCTGTTCTCAAGTGGGCAATGACCTTGCCCCCAGGTGACATTAGGTAGTGGCTGGAGACGTATTTTTGGGTCGTCACAGCGAGGATAGGGTGTCTAGAAGATAAAGACCAGCGGCTCTGTTGAACAGCCTGCATTTCCTAGGACAGGCCCCAAATGTTAACAGGGCTGAGGTTGAACAACCCTAGAGTAGATGAGTTACAGAAATGCTTCTAAGCTCCCTCTACCCAGCTCCTAAAACTCAGCACTTATCTTCACCAGGGGCTCTACAGGGAGAATGAACTCCCAGGCTGGTGCTGTGTGGGTGCAGAGGTTAAATATGTTATATTTGCTTCTTAGGGCTTCCCTGGTGGCTCAGTGGTAAAGAACCTTCCTTCCAGTGCAGGTGATGTGGGTTCAGTCCCTGGGTTGGGAAGATCCCCTGGAGAAGGAAATGGCAACCCACTCTAGTACTCTTGCCTGGGAAATCCCATGGACAGAGGAACCTGGTGGGCTACAGTCCATGGGGTCACAAAAGAGTCAGACACAACTTAGTGACTAAGCAACAACAGTTTGCTTCTCATCTGTGTGATAGACATCACCTCGCTTTCTCAGTTTCTCAGAGTACAAAATAAAACAATAAACTCTCTACTTAGGAAGTTAGTAAAGATCACTGAGCAAATGTTTTCCAAATACTTGATAAAACAGGCCACTGGAGAACCAACAATGACGTAAGTCCTATGAATTCAGACACAAGAAGGAGTGTGGTGTCTTCCTACCTGAATGTACTGGCCAAGCCTAGATTAATTAAACTGATGGTCAGCTTAGCCCGTGATTATTCAGAGTGAGACATGTGGGGCCTCACCTCAACCCCGCCAGGAGTAAAGTTTGTGGTTTTTAATCCTCTTTCAGGCTTTGCAGTAACGGTCCCATTACCAGTTAAACCTGACCCAGTGAGGCTAGAAAGGCAACCAGCCAGTCCCACATGCCCGGTCAAAACTGCTCACGGCCCTGGCGTTTGTTACAGGATGGGCACATTGCTCTACATCTTGCCGTGAGACGATGTCAGATGGAGGTCATCCAGACTCTCATCAGCCAGGGCAGTTCCGTCGATTTCCAAGACAGGCATGGCAACACCCCCCTCCATGTGGCCTGCAAAGATGGCAACGTGCCGATTGTGCTGGCCCTCTGTGAAGCCAACTGCAATTTGGATCTCTCCAACAAGGTAAAGCTGGAGGGAAGATCTCTGCACAGTCTCTGTGTCTAGCTGCTTCTGGGTCTGGGCAAGTTTCTCTCTTCACTGTTCATAGTCAGTATTGCTTTTATGGACCTGTTCTTTTTCATAGGGCTCTCCACTTTAAGTGTATTTTGCGTATGACTTTTTAATAATTTCCTATACTTTATTAATTTAATAAATTGTTCAATAATTATTTAACTATTAAATATTATATAGGAAATTATTTAATTTCCTATAGACTATTAATTTAATAATAGTCACAGAAAAGTATTACATTAATACTTCCTGCTGAGACTGGCTTACCATTTATGAGCATCTAGAAAGAGAGCAGAAAAGGCAATGGCACCCCACTCCAGTACTCTTGCCTGGAAAATCCCATGGACAGAGGAGCCTGGTGGGCTGCAGTCCATGGGGTCGCTAAGAGTCAGACATGACTGAGCGACTTCACTTTCACTTTTCACTTTCATGCATTGGAGAAGGAAATGGCAACCCACTCCAGTGTTCTTGCCTGGAGAATCCCAGGGACAGAGGAGCCTGGTGGGCTGCCGTCTGTGGGGTCGCATAGAGTCGGACACAACTGAAGCGACTTAGCAGCAGCAGCAGCAGCAGGAGCAGAAAGAGAGAGAAGGAGGGAGGGCAGGGGAGAGAGTGTGTGTGTATGTTCTCTTCCTGGAGAAGAATCAAAGAACATGGTACAAATCAGGGCACTGAGTGTTCAGGAAAACACCTAATGAGTTATATGATTGAAATTCCTAGAACCAGATTTCTCCAGTTTCCCTCATTTGAGAGTTTATGGTCAAAAATTCATAACATCTTTCTCGTGCTAAATACATTTGGTAAGACTAAGGGGATACTATCATTTGGTGAATGATAAAGAAATAAAAATCCCCATATGTTGACTGCTAGAAATTCTAGAAATTAGCTAACACCTTCTCTTTTCCCTGAATGCCATCTAGATTTTCATTACCAAGTATGGTAGAACAGGTGGATAGTCATGTGGTTTCAGCTCTGTAACTGTATGAAAGGCAAGCACTATTCTGTTACCATTATGTTAAAAACAAAGTCCAAGTAGAATTAATTTTGTAATTGCAGGAAATATTTGTTTATAAGTGGCAGACATGATACCAGCAGAATTTAATATGGTTTGTTTAAGGTAAAAGAATCACTGAAATACCTGGAAAATTATGCTTTTACCAAAAAAAAAAATCCTTCTTGCATATTATGTGATTAATTCTAATAGAAATTGAAATAGGTAATCTTCATATTCTGGAAATATGAAAAGGCAATATCCTAAGTCCTAGCCATCAGCTGCTGGTTGCTTTCTTAGTTTATCCTTTTCTAATCTTGCCAAGTCAGTTATATAAGTGGCTTAAGGAAGAAACTAAATGTAATATAATATTAAGCAGCATCAAGAGGTTGGCTTTCCTTCCAGGAGTCTTTAAATGAATAAAAAGCAGATTTAGGGACCTCGTGGCACTCATTTGAATGGCTGTGACTTGGCCATTGTACATGGTGACTTTGTGAGTCTTACACCTTCAGAAGAGCTGGTGTCAGCTTGTTTTTCTCTTCCATTTTTTTGTTGCTTGTTTTAGAAAGATGATGCGGTCTATAGAGGAACTTAAAGTCAGAGAAAGGCCTTGTTTCCCCAGAAAGCATATCTGACTTTACATGGACTGACCCTGGTAACCAATTGCATGGCCATGGCACAGTGACAGCCACGTCGCCCAGGCAGACTGTCACTCCTTTCCCGTGCCCTGCCGTTTCCTTACCTGGATTCCATTCCCCCAGAGATACACACGGCCATTCAGATCCTACCCCTGTCATCAGTATGTGACAGGAGCTTGTCATGATTTCTGACAGTCATTGCAGTGAAACAGGCATTTCTCTATCTGCCTTCTTCTCATGTGTAAATCAGGAGACTGGCTATTTAACTCGGCTGCATCAGGGAATGTGGAAGAAGAGAGGAACTGGACGATACAGACAGTACACACTTAACCCTTTGTTCTCTTCTGGATTGGCTCTTCTGATCAGCAAAGGGAGAAAAAGCATGTTGACACATGCATAGGTGTACACGCACATACACACACACACACACACACACATGTGCACACACACCCAGGATCTGCCCAAGAATTCCGTGCCTGCCAGGTATTGATGAACGAATGCCTTTTTCTGACAACACTGTGCAAGGTGTGATGTGAAGGGGCTGGGAGGTGGGCAGCAGGGAGTGATTCTTGTCCTCAGGCTGCTTGCAGACAGACACAGGGACATTTCACTATAAGAGCATCTCGTGTTATAACCACTGCTGTGATAGAGACACTGGCACTCCAGAAGCATGGGCATCTGGACACTAAAGAAACTGGGAAAAGCTGTTCACAGGTGATTATTTTAAATGATTGGGATTTGGACAGATGGAGAAGAGGGGAAAAGCATATTTCAAGAAGAGGGAGGCAGCCAGGAAGGGGAATTGAGTCCAGATGGTGAAAGACCTTGAATATAATGTTAAGGAGTTTGAGTTTTGTTCGGTCAAACATTGGAGGCCATCAAAGTGTAAACTCTCCTGGTCTTTTATTCATCATATGTCTCTTCCTTGACCCTTTCCCCTTCTGTAAAACTATGCATCTTGTTACCCAGGACTGTCTTCCTTACACAGAAATCCAAACACTTCCTCCAAATCTTCCAAACCAACTCCTTACTTTTCACTTTAGCTCTGGGGTATTTGAGAGCTTCATATCTGTTTTCTAAGTGACTCTAGGAGTTAACAGTAAACAAAACATAAATATGCACACACACTGCAGCATTACTTATAGTAGCAAAAAATGGAACCACCTTAAGTGTCCATCCTCAGCAGGCTAACTAAATAAGTTATGCTATATCTAAATATTGGATATTATTCAGGTATCTGAAAGAATGTAATAGGTTTTCTTATAGACATGGAGAAGTATTCAATCTGTTGTCAGATGAATAAAGCAAGTTGACAGAATGGAAGGTGGAATATGATTATGTCTTCGCTTTTCAAATTATTTCTCTCCACTTATGAATTCGTAGAGAAAAGCCTGGAAGGTTTGTGTGGGGCTAGCTCTGAGTGCGGGAACTTGGGGGAGCGGAAGGAAAAGTCTTCATTTTTCTACTGTGTATCCTTCTATGTCGTTTGGATATTAAATGAGCATGTGTTACCTTCTTAACAAAAACCTACATTTATTTGTACATAAACAGCACAAAACAGAGACAGCCAAACTTGCTCAGTTCATAATTTCCATTGTGTAAAGTAATTTATTTTTTTCTGGTTTCCCCAGAGCAAAAGAAAAACCTTAATAAGTTCCAGGAGTTTCCTAGTAACCTAATGGTGAGAATTCTGGGCTTTCACTGCCATGGCCCAGGTTCGGTCCTGGTCAGGAGCTGAGATGCCACAAGCTGTGTCGCGCAGCCAAAAAAGAAAAAAAAAAAATTGTTTAAATGCCTTTGTTGTTGTTCAGTCGCTCAGTTGTGTCCGACTGTTTGCTACCCCGTAGACTGCAGCACTCCAGGCTGCTTAAGTTCTGTTTATTAAGTTATTCCACCCAAACAACCTAATATTTCAGGAGCTGATGGAACAAACGATTCACATAAATTGAAAGAAAGCTATTTTTATTTAATTCTCAATTGACCACAGTTGTGTACTAATGGAAGGTGTGTGCTTGCTGGGCACCTCACGACTCTTTAAACCTTGGACTCAGAGTGGACACCACCACCCCTATATCCTGTTCTATGTGGATCTTCACAAGATACCTGCTTTGTATCACAGCCGCTGCCAACCCCATGCTGTGCATACACAATGTCACTGAAAGGAAGGCAGTCCCAGCTAATTTGAGACACTGGACTGCCTGAAGCTAGTAGTTTCCCTGATGTCTGAACCTGCTGGTTCCATCAAAAATTTAAAATATTCCTCAGCATCCCCTTGAATACACTGCAGTGCCCCCAGATACCTTGGCACACGTTTTGGGAGCCGTAGGCAATCAAAACTGCTGGGTATGGCCGTGGCGTTTCACCTCATTAGAGCGTCTTCACTTTCTGTCCTTCCATGCCTTCTTCCCTTGCTGTATCTAAATCTGAGCCACAGTGCAAATCTTTCCGGAACTTTGGGGCCTTCAGCCCTGACTCATGCCTCCTTTCTGCCAGCACAGCAGGAGACTTAATTTAGTTATTTTATGATAAGCCTCCCACTCTTTCAGCCTTTGAAGTTTTATTTTAAAGTCACTCTGTTAGCTGAGAAATACTTGAAAACATTTTGTTTGGCTTGCCTCCCCAAGGAAATGGCAAGTTTCTGGAGAAAGGAGACCTCGCCTCCTATCTCTTCCTTGTGGCTCCCAGATCCTTACACAGTGCTGGCCCCGTGAGATTCCCTCCACACATGTCATCCTTTGCAGCAAGAGTGAGGACTCTCCCGGGTCTTTTTGTCTCCTGCAGTATGGACGGACGCCTCTGCACCTTGCCGCCAACAACGGGATTCTGGACGTGGTCCGCTACCTGTGTTTGACGGGCGCCAATGTGGAGGCGCTGACCTCGGTGAGTAGCCCTCTGGCAGAAGAAAATGACTGCAAATGTCTCAGGCCTCGAGGGCACGAGAGGGAAGGTATTGCTTGGCAACTGCACTGCGAAGCAGACAGGCTGCTATTAAGCTCCAGCTCCTCCGCAGGCAGTTATGTAAACATCTGCCCACACAAACCCAGGGTAAGATCTTGTTAATGCCTCATCCTCTCCTTTCCCCAGACCCGCACTGCGGGGAACACCTGCTGTTTCCCACTGGCCTTTTCGTTTCCTGTGTTACGCAACAGGCCTTCATGTTTTGTATTAGCTTGTGTTTATCTTTTCTAAGTGTGCCCCCTCCACTGTGGGGGACTGGAGGGGCCATGGGCTTTCAGAGAGGGAGGAGGAAGGCCCCTCGGTGTGGGGGGGAACAGGTGACAAGAGCTGTCCTCTCGTCTTTGAAAGGTCTGGCTTTGCTCTTAGGCCTGCATGCATGCGGTAGTGTCCGACTCTTTTGCGACCCTATGGACTGTAGCCCGCCAGGCTCCTCTGTCCATGGGATTCTCCAGAATACTGCAGTGGGTTGCTGTGCCCTTCTCCAGGGGATCTTCCCAACCCCAGGGACCTAACCCACATCTCTTATGTCTCCTGCATTGGCAGGTGGTTTTTTGTTTTTTGTTTTTTTTTTTACCACTAGCATCACCTGGGAAGCCACAGCATATTTTAAAATGAGGTTTCTTTAGTTTCCTTCACTCCTGACACTCCCCATTCCAGACCTGGTACCTCCCTGCAGAAGAAACCCTTTGATCCTCATTTCGAGGATACCAGAGAAGAACAACGTGTCTGCGGATGAGATAAGGTTGCTGTTTTACAGCTGCAGTGAAACATTATCTTTTGAGCTGTTTCTGGCCCGGCAGTGGGTTGAGTCTCCACTGGCTCATGTGGGAGATTCCTAAAACTCACAAGAGCTTTACTAACACAAATTGTTTCTTTAGAGGAGACCCACTGGAGTTTTAAAACATGGCAGCTAACCTTGGGAAAATCAGGGATCTGAAGCTGGAGACTCATACAGGGGATGGCAAACTGTGGACCACAGACCAAATTCAGCCTGCTGCCCACTTCTGTTAATAAAGTTTTATTGGGATACTGCCATGCCTGTTGTTTACATATTGTCTGCAGCCATTTTCACTCTTCAAGGGGAGACTTGAGCAATTGCAGCAGAGACCCTAAGGCCCTCAGAGCCCCAAATATCTGCTCTCAGGCCCTTTACAGAAAATGGTTGCTAACTCCTGGCCTAGGGTGTTGCCTCCCTGGCTGCACAAATGTGACAAGAATGTCATTCCCTGTCCACAAGCAGGGGGTCTGTTTTCTGCAGTGTTGAGCCCTGAGCTGGGCTCCTCTGCAGGCCCAGTGATGACCAGTGCTCTACATGGGACTGGACCTTCTTAGGGCACCTGCTCACCCATCACAAGCCCACCCACAGCCACCTATGAACCTGATGTGCCATTATCAAACTTTCCCCAACCATGTGTAGGCACTCAATCCAGTTACTCCACAGTAGAGCACTTATATACATTTTTACAAGAAGAAATATTTTTTTTTTACAGATATTGCCTCATAAAAAGTAAACTGTCGACAATGGCTGTGAAGATGCCAGCAGCTGCTCCTGCTGCCAGCCTGGCAGTGTGGGTCAGGGTCTTGGGCCTCTACTGGGTCCTCAGGCTTCCCCATGACCTCTGTGAAAGTGAAGTGAAAGTTTCTCAGACGTGTCTGACTCTTTGCGACCCCATGGACTGTAGCGTGCCACACTCCTCTGTCCATGGAATTCTCCAGGCAAGAATGCTGGAGTGGGTTGCTGTTCCCTTCCCCAGGGAATCTTCCTGACCCAGGAAGGAATCAAACCCAGGTCTCCTGCATTGCAGATGGACTCTTTGCCAGCTGAGCTTCCAGGGAAGCCCTGACCTCTGTGAGGCCACAGCTGTCTCCCCATGCCTTCCCCACAGCAGCTGCCTCCAGCCTTGGGCTCGCCCTCTGGAGGCTCTCAGGTGTACCTGCCCTCCCTGCCAGCTCACTGCAGATGCTCCTTCTTGGTCCTGCGAGTCCACTTCCTGGGGGCTCCATTGTTTATTCATTCAGCAGATACTGAGCACACACTGCACACCGGACAGACACGAGGGACACAGTGGGGCCGCGATAGGCGAGCTGGCCTTACCTTGAGAAACGTCCAGTCTAGTGGGAGAGTCAGAACCAAGGGTCACAGCAAGGATCACAGTGAATATGCAGCTACAGAGTGGGACCTGAGCCAGTTGGGAGCCAGGGTCCCCAGGGGTTTCCAGAGGTCAGGAGCACTCCTCAGAGAAAGAGGAGGACAGTCTGAGCCCAGAAGAAAGACTGTGGGCTGGAGCATAGGGGGATGACGGGGCTGGATGTGCATGGCCTCCCCAGCAGGCGCAGTGGAAACCACGCTGGCTCCACGCAGGAAGGGCGTTATCATGGAGGTGCCCTGATGCAGGCCTAGGCTGGCTCCATAGAAGGACAGCGTGCTGCCTGTGTCATTCTAAACTTTCTAATAGCCACATCTGATGAGGAAAAAGACAAGAAGTCAGTATCAGTCATATACTAAAAGTAATATATAAAGTAAAATATTTTGTACATAATATGCCAAATATTATCATTTTGACTTGCAATCATTATATTTAAATTACTGAGATATATCCGGTTCTCTGATTTAAGTCTTCAAAATCTGTGATTTAAGTTCTCTGATTTAAGTTTTCATCCACAGCACGTCTTAGCTCCACATTTCCAGCCCCAGAAGCTGCATGGGGAATGGAAAATGAAAATGAAAGTAAGTCGCTCAGTCGTATCTGACTGTTTGTGACCCCATGGACAGTAGCCCACCAGGCTCCTCTGTCCATGGAATTTGGCTGCCATTATGGACAACACCCTCCAGCCCGTTTTGTCAGCGGGCTTTTCTCCTCTGCCTGACAGCACTGCTCTTCCCGGTCAGCACCACAGCCCTCGACCCTACAGCGCCCCCCAGCTGCTCCCTTTCCTCTCCCAACCTGTTCCTCAGCCAGGATGGCCAGGAAATCTTCTGACTATCTGGTTCTCTTTTTCCTTGCTTCCCACTTCTCCTCTACCCGCCACAGTCTGTCGTCGAATCCCTGTGACTCAGCAGAGGGAGTCACCTCGCTTTTTTGTTGTTGTTATTTAGTCACTAAGTCATGTCTGACTCTCTGTGACCCCAAGGACTGCAGAGCCCACCAGGCCCCTTTGTCTTTGGGATTGCCCAGGCAAGAATACTAGAGTGGGTTGCCATTTCCTCCTCCGGGAGATCTTCCTGACACAGGGATCAAACCTATGTCTCCTGCTTGGTGAGCGGATTCTTTACCACCGAGCCACCTGGGAAGCCCTCAAAACTTCTTTGTTGTAAAATAAAGCAGATTTTCTTTTTAAGAAAGGACAGGAACAAAAGAACTTGGTGAATTTGACAAACGCCTTTGTAGCCCTATTGAGATCAAAAAATAGAACTTCAGAGGCCACCCCAGAAGCTCCCCGTGGCCTGTCCCAGCCACAGTGCACCCCAACCCCCCACCCCGAGTGTAAGCCCCACTCTGACTTTGTAGTTCTCTAAGCATTTCCTTCCTTGCCTTTCTTTGAGGTCTTTCTCACCCATGAGCCAGCAGTCACATCTAGTTATCTCTTCAGGACATGGTACTTCCTTGACACCCACCCCTGTCTTAGATAAGAAAATCCTACTTGCCCTTCTTCCCCTCCCACCTCTGCTGCCCTCCTCCAGCTCTAGGTCTTCTTGCTGCTGCTCCACCCCACCTGGCAAGCTGCCCTCCCACTCTCTGCCCTCTGCTCCTCTCAGAAGCCCCATGGCTGTAGCTGCACCTGGGAACTCAGACCCGCATCCGAATCTCCAGCCCTGTTTGACTCCTGAGCACTGGCACCAAGCCTTGCTATTTCTGCTGTCTCAGGGCCTTTGCACTTGCTGTTTTGTTGTTGTTGTTATTTGTTTTTTTCCTTTTGCAAAACTTCCTTGGGTATCCAAATGGCTTGCTCTCTCACCTCCTTCAGGTTTTGACTCAAAGGTCACCTTCTCAATGATGCCAGCCTCCTAGACCACCGTGTATGACAAAGAAGGCAGAGAGTGCCTGGGCTCACTTGTGGGCCAGCTTCAGAGCTGGCACCTTGCTTAGCATGGGACTGGGATGAGGAGATCTAGCTCCTACACCTTTCCTTCTTGGACGGAAAGCTGGGGAGGGGGATGTTGGGGACACTCTCAGCTCTTTTTTCATTAATTACCGCTGCTTGCTTTTTCAGCTCATGGTGCTTCATTTATTTGTTTTTGTCTAATCTGCCCAAGAACCTATGCAATAGAGTGTCATTTCTCATCTCATGGGTGAAGAAACCCAGGTTCTAGGAGGCCAAGTGACTGACCACACAGTCTGGGAGGGACGGAATCTGAATTAAACCCGGGTCCTTCTCACTCTAGAGTTCAGCCTCTTTCCAAACTCTGGCAAAGAGTTCTTTTGGAAGCTGAACAGTGTCCTTTAGAGCAATACTTTTTGCAAACTGTAGAGTACCATGCAAACATAAGGAAGTATTGGTGGCAGTTTTCCTGTCATTTGAGAGACTCGACAGTGGAGAATAACTTTGCCAGTGAACAAACATCCTGTGTCTGAGTGCTATGCAGGTCTAAGGCCTTTGAGAGAAATCTATGGTCAGTCACACCAGAAGACAGAAGATTTTAAGTTGAGGCTCAGATTTCTTCCAACTAAGGCAATGGTTCCAAAACCTATTGGAACCATTGCCTTAGTTGGAAGCCATTCTATTGGCTGCACAATAGAATCACGTGGGAGGGCTTAGAACCCTGATGTCCAGGTCACACCTCAGAAAGGTAGAAGGTGAGTATGCAGGTGGGAACCTGGCAGCAGAAGTTCTTAAAGACCCCAGTGACTCCAGGGCACCATGAGGTTTGAGAAGTAAGGCCTGTCCTTATCATGTCAGTAAGGACCTACAGTCTGGTATGACCCCCTTGTTTGGATGCGGTGTCCGACAACTTACCTCATTCACCCCAAAGCAAACTAGAAGCTTTTGTCTGCCCACTGGGGCCACTGCAGGACTTGACAGCGGGGAGTGGGCAGAGAGAGGTGGGCAACATGAGTGTAGAGCACACCTCCCAGGAGCACCCACCGAGCTCCAACCACAGCCTACGACCATGCTTCTCAAGTTGGGCAGTTTCACTGCTCAGGAAACATTTGGCAATGTCCAGAGACACTGGACTTCCCTTGTGGCTCAGATGGTAAAGGGCTTTCCTTGTAACTGAGATGGTAAAGAATCCACCTGCAATGTGAGAGACTTGGGTTCAATCCCTGGGTTGGGAAGATCCACTGGAGGAGAGCATGGCAACCCACTCCATTATTTTTGCCTGGAGAATCTCCGTGGACAGAGGAGCCTGGTGGGCCAACAGTCCACGGGGTCGCAAAGAGTCAGACATGACTGAGTGACTAAGCACAGCACAGAGACACTGGGTTGGCACAGCTGGTGCAAGGGAAATCTGCTGGTGTCTAGTGGTAGAGGCCAGGGTGCTGCTTGACATCTCACAGTGTACGGGACAGCCTCCCATGGCAGGGAATCGTCCTGGCCAGAATGTCAGCAGTGCCGAGACTGAGGTGATGTGATGGTTGGGATTGTGACCTGGGCTGCGAGATTGGCAGGTATGCTGTCAGTCAGATCCGGGCATCCCCCCGCTTCCTCAGGAATGGTACTTGAACTGTCCCTAGAAAACACTGACAGATGGGCCAAAGGCTGCTTAGTCTTCTCATTTAAGAAATATTGCTTTTATTTCTTTGGAAATTGCTTCTCATCTTTTCTACTTTTAAATTTGTAATGATTCCTAAGCTGCAGCAGAGCAGTCCCTCAGTCTCCGATCCCTCCTCTGTGATGGGTGAACAACTAGTGTTCCCACCGCCCGGGAGCACCTCTGAGGTTTCTACGCTCAACGCACTGAGACTGCGAGGAGGCGCTCGAAAAACGTTAGCCATCATCGTGCATGTTCACAGCCTGGAAACAAATTTGTTCAGTATGAGACTGCAGCCCTGTGAAAATTCTCTAATTAAAAAGCAAACACTGAAGTGCCGTGGACCCTTATTTCCACCTTTTATGTTTCACTGAAGATCTTCAGATCCAAATTGTCTGTAAAACTCAGCCTTTTCTTTGAAATGCACAGTAATTACCAGTAACTAGCTTGATATGAGTGCTGAGGTTTGTCCCTGGAAGCATTCTAAGACATTAGCTTCCACTAACTAGAATTTGGCAGCTAATGACAGTCTTTATCGTTGGCCTAATTGGAGGGAGGTTCAGGATGCAGAGTAATCTGCCTGCTAATGAGGTGCCCGGTTTGATTAAAGCCTGTGGGCCTGAGACATCTTGCCTTTGGACCTCAAAGCACCAATGCATGGTTTTTTCCTACTTTCCTTATCTTCCTTTCCTGGACCATCAGTGAAATCAGGATTCCACAGAAAAGGGAATAATTCAGGACAGGGTCTTTTGTCCACCTTATTTGCTTCTGATGCCTGTTACACTGTTTCTGTCTCAGAAGGTGATGTTGGTGTGTGGAACACACAGTTCTCTGCAGCGAAGGAAAAAACTAATCATTTCTCTCCAACAGGATGGAAAGACAGCAGAAGATCTTGCGAAATCGGAACAGCATGAACACGTAGCAGGCCTCCTCACAAGACTCCGAAAGGTGAGAAATTGTTTGTGCTCTGAAATGCTCTGTGCTTTTTATGTGAAAAATTCTGTCTTGTCCCTTATAAATGCTGAGAATGAACAATCTGTTGGACACACAGATGGTACCAAAAGGCACCTGTCCTGGGCTGTGGTTTGCTTATCGATTTGCATAAACGTGTCGGCCACCTCTCTGGTTTCTTCTTCTGTGTTAGGACTTGGAAATCACTGGCCTCTTTTTGCGGTCACTGTGCCTGATTTTCCTCCTCTCACCCTGTCTATAATACCTGCCCCCGTGAAGTAGAGGGGAAATGAAAAAGCTGACCCTGCTTCTTTCTTTCTTAATGTTTCGAGCTCCAAAATATCACATATGCTCTAGCTTATCAAACATCATGGCTGTAAGGTTTAAGAAGATATGACAAAAATAAATAAATGCAGGTATGCCGTTTCAGCCCACATCACAGCAGTGTGTACAGAGAGACTTCAAAACAGTCACACCCTTTAAGTTAGGGATTCTCTGTGACTCTATCCTAAAGAAATCAAAGAAATGCATTAAAAAAAAAAAAAGTTGTATGCATGAAGATGTCCATTGCAGTGTTATTTATAAAAACTGGCAATTAAAATCAGAAATGTTGGATGACCAACAATAATGTCTGATAAACTGTCATACAGCTATAAAATGGAATGGATTTTGGCCTTTAAAATGTTCCTAAAGAGGTTTTAGTAACAGGAATTTAATGTTTCAGATGTTCCTAGGCTGCAAAGCAGAAGATGAATTATGTGCACATTATAATTCCAGCTATGTTTTTTCAAATACATATAAAGAAAATGTTAACAGTGATGTCTTTGGGTTTAGCTTTCTTAATTGACAGTCTCTTCTTTAAACATAACTCTGTTGTTTCCAAACTTCCTAAAATAATCGTGTAATAATTTTTTTAAAAAAAGGACAAATGTTATAGAAATTTAAAAAATTACTCAGTTAATTTAAGTGTTCATGAAAAAGTATTATTTCAAATAAGCTCAGGGTATCCTACAAAGACCCTGCTATATAAATTGAAAAGTGCCTGGGGGAGGGATAACAATGTTTTAACTTTCACAGCTACTAAAAGTTTGAATTGATAGTGGTCCCCTGGTCCTGGTTACAGGGAAAGGGCAAGGGGACACATGCAGAGATTGGAATGATTTCAGTGCCTGGAGTTGGCCCGGGGAAGATAATGGACTTTCACACCTTTGTGCTTTGGAGTCTGTGAACTGATAAACACTGAGATCCCCCCAGGCCACTGCTGGGATTCAGTCTCCCCTTTGATCTAGAATTTCTGGAAAGAGATCCCGGCTTATTCACACGTTCTTAGAGGAAAAACTTACATTAACTCTGGACTTCATGTTCTCCCACTCTGTGCCCCCACAGACTATCTCACTGTGAGGGAGAATCTGGACTAGCAAAGCAAGGGAAAACTTTTTGTTTACAGGCAAAACAAGAGGGGGCTGTGCAGGAACCTATGAGACTGTCAGCCAGTCAGCAATGAACTTTCACATAAAATCTCCTCATCTTAAAACTCACTTTATTTGAAGTGATATTCAGCCAAATGAAACACAACTTCAAGCCAGATTGACTCAGAGGCCACCAGTTTGTAACCTCTGACTTTTGCTGGATTTTATTGTAGGGAGCCCCGCATTTGAGTATAGAATTCTATGTTTATATAGATTATCACACTTTAAGGGCTGTTTTTTTTTTTTTTTTTTAATGGAAACAGTATCTTTTGCTTGCTTGCTTGTTTTTTAATATTTCTCTCTTTGGCTGCACCGGGTTTTAGTTGCAGCATGTGGGATCCAGTTCCCTGACCCGGTATCAAACCTGGGCTCCCTGCACTGGGAGCACGGAGTCTTAGCCAATGGACCACAGGGAAGTCCCATAATAAGGGCTGTTTTAAACTGAGTTCCCCATTATAATATTCATTGATAGTGGAAAGAAACCGAAGCAAATCTGGCCTTTCCACAGCTTGGGTGAGTACACATTTTTACAGTTAATACCTCTAGTATGGTCCACTATTAGGAAGAAACATTTTATTAGGCTCAACACCTTAGCAGGTATATAAACATGCTGAATCAGGTATTCTTAGGTTTCCCAAATTCCACAAAGCGGGATTTTAACCTGCCTGCCTCCGCTGGCACCATCGTCCTGCTCTGAGCCCAGCGTCGTCCTTGCCGGTATTTTGTGGGCTCAGTTGGTGCACGGGCAGCCCCTCTCACAAGTGTAGCACTCTGGACAGTACTGTTGCCTCATACTGTCTTGGCTTGAAGTGCGGTTCATCATCTCAGAAACGCTTGTTCCACAGCAGTGCTCCAGGGAAAGGTACAGCCTGCTCATCTTAAAGCAACAATCAGCTGCAAGCCATGATCTTCCATGGCCTAATAGTCACCCCAGGAAACACCCTCTTCTGGCCAAGGGACAAGGCTTTTCCTTGGACTGTGCTGTTTTAGTGCCCATCTACCCCTTAGGAAGATACTTTTATTTAAAAACATTGCTATGCTAGATACAAGCCCAAGCCCAGATGTCCATTCCAGCACGTCAGAAACAGCAGACAAATGCCATTAAAAAAGACAGGAAGGAGAGCACTCTACAAGATAGCCAAGGTTGGGTGGATTGGATGAGTGGGGCTCAAAGCACTTTCTCACGTTATCTGATTCCTGTATTTCTTGCTGTGCTTCAACCACTTTTATAATTAGGAATATAAATAGTAAGTGAAGCCACATGCAGCTCAAGGAAGGGTGGCTGTCCCCAGACTGGAATTTTGAACTCGGTGTGGCGTGGGTTCTTGTACAGTCCCAGTTTGGGGCTTTCCCTTTTTTTTTTTCTTTCCTTCCATTAATTCGTACTTTTGCTTTTTGATGTCTAGATTTTTTCAAGAGGGGTGGGAGAAGGAATATTACAGCGTTTAGTCTTTTACCATTATCCTATGATTTTTGTAGGGAGATGAAGAAAGTCATTACGATGCCTGTGAATATAGTACATCATCCCTCTTGGAGCCCAGAATCTACTGGGAGATTCCCCTCTCGTCTTTGCTTTGAGAGGCAAAATATAGGGTAAAGGCTGAGAGCACAGACTCAGGAGTCCCCGCTCTGCCACACCTTCATGCTGGGTGAACTACCAATCTGCTTAAAAGGCTGGGCCTTAGTTTCCCTGTTTGTTAAATGGGATGAGTACAGTGCTACTCACAGGATGGTGGTAAGGGTCAGGCGGGTGGTGTAAACGATGTCCTTAGAGCAGTGCCTTGCACACCCTGAGCACCGTGAGTTTGCCACAGTCGGCATCCTAGTTCGCATCCTGCAGACCACCCTCCAGGTCCGGGGGAACTATGGAGGTTTCCTTGGGGCCACCTCTTGTGACCCAGCCCGCAGGAGCAGATGTTGGGGTGGCAGCAGTGGCAGCAGTGGCAGCTCTGGCAGGGTACGTTTGAGAGTCGTTTTTAGTAACAGCCACCATTGACGCTCAGTGTGTGTGGCAGCCCTGTAATTTTACATCCCTGAGTTGCGGATGTTCCCGCAGGAAACCCGGTCTCCACTAGGTTAAGCAACATGCTAATTACAGAGCAGAGACCCAGACCAAAACAGAAATGCCTGCTTTCGGGGCTCGATCAGGGGCTCAGGACTCCTTCAGACTCAATTCTCCAACAGCCCAGGATGGTCCTTCCCTCCAGTGGGGTCACCCGCTTGGTGGCAGACATGGGTCACTTCCCTCGAGATAATGCAGAGCCCTGTGCCCTTCAGCGGAGTCTCCCCAACTTCATGTTCGACAAGATCCACGTAATCATTTGCTTTAGTCATGCCTTCAAATGACTCTAGACCTCAGCTTTCCCCTTAGCCAGAAAGGGAGGAGTTGACTGCCAAACATTTCTAACCATTCTCTATCTTTAAAAAAAAAAAAAATGTAAATCCCAAAATAAATAACTGCTTGGGATTTCGGGACACCCAGTACTGGAACCTGGTTATTGAAAATGATCATGATGTCCCAGTGTGTCTGGAAAATGCATCGCAGAGGACTCGTGGGCGGTTGCCTTAAGGAGCAGGCTCTACCTGCAGAGAAAACCAAGAAAGGTGATTTGTTTGCAGTGGTAACCTGCAATGGGTCATCTGCAGGAAGAGACTGCCCACAGCCCTGTACAGTGGGTGAGGGGAATGGAAGAAGGTAATTTACACTGAGGGGCATTTTATCACCTTTCCTTTCAGTGTCATTTTCTGTTCCAGGCTGCAGTGTTTCTTACCAGGGTGCTGTCAGAATTTGGGGGTGGGTGGAACTTCCTGTCCTTGCAGGATGCAAGGACCCCCAAGGATCTAATGTCAAGCACCCCCTCCCACATTCATTGTGGAAACCAAAAAACTGCCTCTGTTCCTTTCCTGACACCCCCAGGCGTGGTGCCAGCCTCTGCTCACCCACTCCACGTGCATCCTAAGCGCAGTCACTGGGTGGAGTCTGTGTCTGGAGCAGCAGGGGTTGGCCATAAGGTGCCTTGCTCAGCCGTTTGGTTTTTCAGGGCCAAATTAGCGACAGAAATGCTCCCTGTGTTTTCACCTCTCATCAGTTGTCAAGCCTAGGAACGTGTTCTTAAACATCTGTTAGGGGTAAGCCATGGTGCTTTCTCTTCTGAAAAAAGAACCAAAGTCATCTTGTTGAGCTGCATAGGGCAGCGGAGGGTGGGCTGGAGGAGAGTGAGAGGAGATGACATCCCTAAAGCAGGGGGCTGACCGTGGGAGGTGAGACCTGCAGCCAGCACATCCGCATCTGGGCAGGTAGGGGAGAGGGCAGCCGAGCTGGGGCTTGTGAGGGAAGGAAGAACACAGCGCATCTTCCTCTCTGACCCAGTTCAACAGGAGATGATGGGGTGGTGGCATGTGGGAGCCCATGGTAATGTCTGGGAGAGCCCACCATACACATCTCTCCCCAACTGCGTGTTCCGTGCCATCACATTCGGGGCTGAAATCAGCTGTGGTAGTGGTATTTACACCACAGGAATCAGCAAACACTGGTCAGGCTTCACCTTTTGCCCGAAACCCCAGCCTGCTCCCCCCGCCATCCCCTGCAGTGAGCTGGTTTCCCAGCACACCATTGTTTTAGGGGCCTCTGGGGGCCCCCTTAGCTCCACCATGCATGGTAGGTATCACTTTCTTATAAGGAGCTGCACCCTCTTCTGTCCCCTGTGTTCACCCCCACTGCTAAACAAAGCCCCCTTCAGCCCTCCAAACCTGCTCAAGAACTCTGCTCACTTAACCAAACCAGTTCTGCTCCTAGAAAAAGGGGAGCTTGTTATAACAGGCGGGGAAGGGGGTAGCGCTTAGATTTTGTACTGGCATCCATTTTTACTATCATATCAAGGTCTATTCTTTCCTGATTTTAAAACACTAGTTTTAAGGGGGTTGAGGAGTCAGCTTATTTTTATTTTGTTTGATTGTCCTTCTAATCAGCTTTTCTGTAAACTGATATTAAAAGTAGTTGCTTTTCCTAAGTCTGAGACTAGATGGTGAAGAAAGATGCCCAGGAATAGTTTGAAAAAATAGGACAAAGTTGGGAGCTTGCCCAAAATTTAGAATTCACCACAAGTAAACTGCATTTGCATAATTAAGAGTTGCTGCTCCCATCCTGTGGGTCTAATTGCATCCTGCCACGTGCAGAGAGCCACGTCACCTCTCCATTCTCTTATCTCTCTTTCCCAGGCGGGAGATGGCTCTCGATCTCCCATCAACCTTGCTGTTTAGTCACTTTTGCCGATGAGAAAGTGAAAGCTGAATTGCCAGGGGGTAGAAGGTGCTGGAAGAAAGGAAATTAGAAACCCCTGTCGACTAAAAAATATAGTCAGAATGTGAAAGTAGAGTTATTTTATTTGGTGGGAATATTTAGGACTCTGAGGCAGGGAGACAGCATCTCAGTAGCTCTGAGAAAACTGCTCCAAAGAGGCAGGAGGGGAAGTCAGGCTATAGACAATTTTGTAACAAAGGGAGCAGGCATTTTGAACATCAAAGATGGGATATCAAATGAAGGAATTTAGCATTCTATGTATGGGGAGATGCAAGCCTCTGGGCTCACTGAGTTCCTTCCTTTCAAATGCATCTCAGCTTTCTGGGGCCAACCCTGTTCCTTAGTTCACATCGCCTCTTGCATTCCCAGCTCCTCAGCAGTCACCCTTGGAGGTGGCAGCGTCTGCACTCATTCACATTTGGAGGCCAGAAATCGCTGATGGCTGTGACATTTCTTGTTTATTAATATGGCAGGAGATGTTTTCATTTCACCCCAGAGTTCACCAGGGCTTCAAAAAGCAATGCAGTTACCAAATAATGCTCATTTAAAAGATAATCAAAGGGTCTACCATAGGAAAGAACTATGAGAGACCAAGTAAAGGAAAGAGGCAAGACCAGTCAATAAACAAACAAGAAAATGTGAGATAGGTCAGAGGGTGGCAAACTAGGACCATAGAGCCAAAACCGGCCCCTCACCTGCTTTTATAAATAAAGTTTTATTGGAACAGCTATACCCCTCTGTTTACTCCTGTCTATGGCTGGTTTCTAGATCCATATATGGCAGTCACAACAGAGACCACCAGGTTCTTTACAGGAACCAGCCAGAAGAAGGGCTGGGAGAAGACAGAGGGAGCAGTGAGTGGAACGGGCCTGAGAAGGTAAAGAGTTAGAAATAGATCAAAAAGGAGGGAGCTATGGGGGTAGCAGCAGAGTTTGAGTGCGATTGTTGGGGCAGAGGACGGTGCCTACGGTGAGCAGAAAGATAGGCCTGGCTTGAAAAGGCGATCGGGTACAGGGCCAAGTGTGTTAAGTAAGTTGTTGTTCAGTCACTCAGTCGTGTCCGACTGTTTGCCAGCCCATGGACTGCAGCACGCCAGGCTTCCCTGTCCTTCACCATCTCCCAGAGTTTGCTCAAACTCATGTCCATTGAGTCGGTGATGCCATCCAACCATCTCGTCCTCTGTCAACCCCTTCTCCTCCTGCCTTGGGATTTCCCCCTGACTGCTCACACCCAGAAACCAGACAGAAGGTGGTCTTGGCAGCCAGGCGAGATGGGACGGCTGCTTGGACTGGTGCTGTTCAGGCTCAGTTACTTTGTGAGCTTGAGGCAGGAATACAAATGAGAGCTCGCTTTCCTGTGTAAATATTTGAAGTATGTGGTTAAAGCTAACAGGGAAACTCTGGCCTCCCATTACACAAATGCACCTTTGTGACCACCTGGAAGCCTGAGTTCCGGTTTAGAGGTCTGGTTCCTCAGGGTCCCTGCTGCTTCCCCTCCCATCTTCCCAGCCTGCACGCGAGGCCTTGCCGTGTCCCAGCCACATCCACCAGCCTGTGGGGTCGAGGGGGATGGGATGCACAAGAATATTTTGAGGCATGAGTCAAGACTTAGGGAACCCAGAAGTCCTGACCCTCCTCTCCTCTGGGCAGTGTCCCTGCTCACACTATCCTGGTACAGCCATTGAGGGTCTGAGCAGACTGGGCGCTGGGGCATCTTGGAGCTTCTGTTAAGAAATCAACATTCTTCCACATTCTCGAGCTAACCAGGAGCACACTCTGTACCTCTCTTTTCCCCCTCTCTGCATCAAAACCAGAGAGGGCACACACACTAAGGCTGCTGCTGGAAGCTGCCTTCTTGGGGACAGACGCTAATCTGAGCATGCCACTCGTCCCTGCTGCGACATCTAATGGTGAAAAGTGGAAGTGCACCACCCACCAGGAGGAGAGAGATGTCAGAAACTTCTTGTTGCAGAGTTGTTCAGTCACTCAGTGTCTTCACGACTCTTTGTGACCCCTTGGACTGCAGCACACCAGGCTTCCCTATCCTTCACTGTCTCCTGGAGTTGCCTCACACTCATGTCCATTGAGTCGATGGTGCCATCCAACCATCTCATCCTCTGTCACCCCCTTCTCCTCCTGCCTTCAATCTTTCCCAATATCAAGGTCTTTTCTAATGAGTTGGCTGTTCACATCAGGTGGCCAAAATACTGAAGCTTCAGTATTGGTCCTTCCAGTGAATATTCAGGATTGATTTCCTTTAAGGCTGACTGGTTTGATATCCTTGCTGTCCAAGGGACTCTCAAGAATCTTCTCCAGTACCACACCTCTGTCTCAGAGGGCTGTCTCAAATTCTGTGTTCAGATTCTTCACGGTTCTTAGTGAGTGCCAGTGGGGAGGGGCCCTCCTTGAGGACAAGGTTAGATTTCCTTGGACTGAAGACTGGAGTATATTCTGCTTGTCCTTGCCTTTAGCAGTTTCCCAGCCCATCTTCCCCAGGGCAAAGTAAAGGGTGAGAGTCCCTCCCAGTCCAGGCCAGCAGGTCCTGACTGCAGGGGAAGGGAGGGCAGGGAGATGTGTGAAGGCCCTGGGCAGAGAGTAGGAATGTGGGATGGCTTGCAACCCCTACACCCCTTTCTTTGGCCATTGAAATATTTTTCTCACCTGCCTGCCATTCATCTCCACTTGAAAGGTGAGAAAGTGTGTGTGTTTGTATGATCGTCCCAGAATTGAGGACACTGTAAAAGCTGAGCTGTCAGTCCCATGAAGCAGTATTTTCTTGGACAAAACAAGATTTCTTGAGGATTGTTATATTTGGGAAACACCATGAGAGCTAGTGATGGATTCTGACATGAACGCAGTCCCTGCAGAAGAAGGTTCAATCTGTATTTCTGATTAAAAAGCTTGGGGCTGGTGCACTGGGATGACCTAGAGGGATGGTATGGGGAGGGAAATGGGAGCGGGGTTCAGGATGGGGAACACTTGTACACCTGTGCCGGATGCATGTTGTTGTATGGCAAAACCAATACAATATTGTAAAGTAAAAAATAATAAAAAGTTAAAAAAAAAAAGGTACTCCCCTGGAGCTCCCCAAGGACATGGAGCCTGTTAACACAGCCAGCAGTCCAACTCATTTGCTTAGGAAAAATGAGGTGCCCGAGTATACCCTTTGTCTGTGCAAATCCAGAGTGGGGAGGCGGGGTGCACTCTCATCCTACTGAGCCTTTTCATAGCAATGACTTATAAGCCTTACTTTAAATCAGGACTCTGCACTAACTGGGAAGTGTTTTCTTAGTGAAACAAACTGGAAATGGCCCTTGTTGGATATTCATAGTCCTAGGATTAATAGCTGAAGCACAACCCAGCTTTCAGTTTCTGTTCTCAACTTTGTAAATCCTTGTTTACTCCTCCCTGCTCCCCACTCCCCTTCTAGAAACCCATCACCTCCCTTTCAGTGACAGCAGTGGTAGAAAGGAAACCTAGTTCTGTCTTTGCCTTGGCCAAGAAAGGGCCTTGACCTCTCTGAGCCTTGGTTTCCCCATCTGAAAGGGAGAAAGACCACAGTAACCACAAAGGTGTCTTTGAGGTTTAATGAGGAATGTGAGTGAAAGCACAACGTAAGCTGGAAGATACAAACCTGAAAGTTACAAACCTGGAAGTTACTGCTGCAGACAGGAAATGCATCTGTCGCAACTCCTAGGCTTGTTCATGAAAGAATAGTCCGGGACCCTTTTTGAAGACAGTAGGATTGACGATTTGTGGGTACTGCAGTGGGTGTGGAGCAGAGGAAAGAGATCAGCTCAACCCCACCTTCAACAAGGACAAGTGGGGATTTATAACCAAGGAATTAGGTGGGGTTCATGGATGGAAAATCACTAAGACAAAACCCAAAGGCTAAGGGGTTTCTTGCTAGAAAGCCATGCCTTGGATTCTTTCATGAGATGGTCAGCCAGCTGAGGCCACAAGAGGAGACGGAAGGAAGGCTCAGGGGAAATGCAGTGTGTATATCATTGGTCCCAGAGAGAGAGGGATTAGGGTTGGGTCATGGAACTCAGACTCAGTTAAGCAGGGAGAAGCAGAGAGCCCCTGGGGCAAGTGCTTTACTGGGGTCAGGGTGGGTACACATGGAAAGGTGCAGGGCGTGTCACTGGGGCATTTGAGTGTCAGGGGTCACAGTGGGAAGGTAGGAAGAGGAACCTGTGGCTGAGCCCACTTACACACTGGTATACCTGGGCTGGCGCTCACATCCTGTTTGTGGGGACGTTGAGGCAGCAAACATAGGAAGTTTTAAAGATTATAATACTCATCAGGATTATTGCTAAAAGCAGGGCAGGTGCTCAGATATCAAGGTTGGGCATGAAGAGTTTGCTCAGATATCAAGGGTGGGGGATTTCCTTACCTGACCTTGCAGGATTCTTGTTCATCCTGGACTAACCAGGCCGACACAGCCCACCATCACCAGCCCCTCTTCCCGCTTTCCTCCATTTCTGGGGCTGACTTGGGGAGCAAGCAGACAGACCACCAGCCACTGCTAGCCCACCACTGCCCTGAGTGGAACTAGAAGGAGCAGAGGGCTCTCAGCCCAGGCAGCACTGAGCAAGGCCAAGACACACCCTCTCTCAGTGGCATGGGACAAGCCCACGTTGGTTCAGAGCAGCTGCTGGAAGCAACGGGGTAACACCTGTGTCCGAGGGTTACTGCAGTCTGCTCAGACTTGGGTTCAGACCTGCGGGACTCATGCGAGGGAACAGAGGTGCCCTCATTCCTTCTTCACACGGGACAGATGTGTTGGCCCAGCCTCAGAGTGTCAGGATCAGAGGACACGGAATAGACAGAATAGAGCAATGCTATGGGTAATGCCCCCAGGTTCAGTGATGGAACTAAAGCCAGAAGCAGGTTTTCTGCCTTTGCCGCATCTCAGGAGAAGCACATCCTGGCTTCACGCAAAGAATCTGTCCGTGTTAGTTAGCCATGTGTCATGGACTAGGTGGAGAACTTTTTTATTTATTCATGAGATACTCCTAAAGGAGGGAGCTGCTCCCAATTCAGACACTCACTGTGCAGTGGGTGGCACTAGTGGTAAAGCACCCCCTGCCAATGCAGGAGACATAAGACATGTGGGTTCGATCCCTGGGTTGGGAAGATCCCCTGGAGGAGGGCATGGCAACCCACTCCAGTATTCTTGCCTGGAGAATCCCATGGACAGAGGAGCCTGGGGGCTACAGTTTGTGGGGTTGCAAAGAGTCAACACAACTGAAGCAACTTAGCATGCGGCACCCACGACTTGAAGATAGAAGGGCTAGTTTGAAGATTCAATTGTGATGAAAGGAGGTAGATTGGCTTCAGGGGTCATGGGCTCATCTGCCACAGTAAATGGCACCAGGGAGAAGCCAGTGCCCCATTTCTTCTTGCCTGATCAGCAACACCCCAATGAGTAATTGCCTCAGAATAGAACTTTTCAACTCCTGTGCTGACCTGGGTCATAATTCAGGGGAAGTGCTGGCAAGATACTCCAGCCCTTTCCACCCAGTGCAGCGTTTTGTCTCAGTACCTGCTGAGATTTGAGGTTAAAAGAAGAAACCCAACAAGGACAACCCCATGTTCTACAGATCACTGTCCAAAGTGTGGTTTCCAACCCTAGGAGAACCAATACTTTCTAACAGTGGTGCCCAACCTTTTGGATAGGGGAGTGGTTTGGGCAGTAATTCCAACCCTGGGGAACAGTGGATGGAGCTTTGCTGCTCACCTCCTGCTGTGCTTCCTGTGTCCTAACAGACCAAGGGCTGGTGGGGGGTTGGGGACCCCTGCTTTATAATGTACATTTTGTGATGCTGCCGTCACTCTCCTGAAATAAAACTCAAAGGTAACAGTGTACCTACTGAGGTAATTTTAAAAGATCAACAGAATGCCCTAACTGTAATATAACAAAGACATCAAAGTAATATATATGTGATATAATAAAATGTGTTTCAGTATGTAATTGCAGAGCACAGGCGATGAAGAGACATTGTTAACTTGACAGATGCTTGGGCCCATCCACAGAATCCCCGAATGTAACACCTACAGATGCCATGGATGTTGGAGGGACAGCAACTCAAAACAGCAGCCACAGGCTGACATTTTACAAGTGGGGATCAGAGCTTCTGAAAGATTAAGCGGGAAAGGATGTGTGTATAATTCCACCAACATATACAATTGGTGCACTCTTGGGAAAGTCAGTGTGTATTAAGCCATACCCTCTCAAAACCCTCTGGGTCATATTAAAATGCAGTGAAGTCCTAAGTTCAGATGATCACAAACAAGGTCTTTCTCTTAGATAAATGCTTAGCAGACACTCAGAAGTCAAGCAGACTCGGGAGAATTCGTCCCATTCAGAACACTGTGTGCACTTGTCAGGAGCCCAGCACCCACCTACCCACCACCCGCCAGCAGCTGGGTTCCCAGTGCTGGGAACTAAAACTGCCACCTTCCATTTTCAAAATGCCAGCTCCTGGGTGGTGCTCCCCTTGTCGAGAAAGATGAGTCGGAGTTTACCAGGAGGAAACGGAGGAAGGAACGCAGGAGAGTTGTGAGTTTGCTACTAGGGCATGAGCGTGCCCTAGGGCTCCCATCCTGGGTTGTTGGTGGAAAATGTAACAATGGCTCAGGAGGAGGAGATGAGCATTAAATCAGCACCTCCTAGGATTTAGGTCTGGAAGCAGGGGCCCAGCCAGGCCTGAGATCGCACTGAAAGAAAAAGGCAGACCCTTAGCTCTGAGGCACTCCTGCATGGGTCACCCTGAGTACCTCATTTATGTAGCACCCCTTTACTGGCCATCCTAGGTGAGCCAGGTGCTGGGGATACCATCCTGCCCTCAAGTTGGCCTCTGTTTTAGAGGGGAAAAGTATCACATGATTACCCTCCAGTCCAGTGGGGTCACGATGGAGAACCACGTGTGGGCTGGAGCCTGCCCTTGAGGAAACTTCTGGGAGAGGTCACAGCAAGATAGGTCTCCCAGGGTGCAAGGAGTTAACAGGCTAAAGCATAGGGAGTCATCGTGGGTAGGGGAGAAGGACTCGTCCTCAGGCTGCAAGCCAGAGGCTGTTATTACACAGCTGGGAGCTGAGAGCCAAGAGGGTGCGTGAGGCCAGGATGGAGCTAGCATGACATGACCAGCGTTCCACCATGTAGCCCTTGAGGTGGGTTCTCCGGGGGCACGGAGCTCCTCGCCAGCACCATCTCTTCAAAAGCACCCATGTTATATTTAATAGCACATTGTTCTTGTGTCTGTCTCTCCTCAAAGCTGCGGATCTGGGGCTGGCACCCAGGAGGTCCTCCACGAATGTTTGTTGATGAATCTGTGCATCATCCAGGGCTGGGGAGACTTCTGCTTCTCCCTGTAGGGCTGAGAAAGAAGGCAGCAGAAATGTTATCATGTCCTGCAGGCCCTTCCCCAGCATTTAACTTTGTACCTTGAGACACCCTTCTTCTCATCATCTTGTACCTTCAGAATGTCGTCAAGGAGCAGGACTCTTCCACACAGAAGGGGCAGGCGCCCAGGCCAGTCTAGACTGCTTCCCAGAAATTGTTCTACCTAGTTCATCGTGCATCCAAGTGCAATGGGAGTGGGCAAATCCACTGAGACAGAGCACATCGGTGGTTGCTAGTGGCAGGGCAGAGGGAGGGCTGGGAAGTAACCACCAATAGGTACAGAGTTTCCTTGTGGGGCAGGTGGAAGTGCTTTGGGACCAAATGGCAGTGATAGTTAGTTGTACATGTAGTAAAAACCGCTGAAAGGTCTGTTTTAAAATGGTTAAAATGGTGAATTGTATGTTATGTCTGCATGCATGCTAAGTCACTTCAGTCGTGTCCGACTCTTTGTGACCCGATGGACTGTAGCCCGCCAGGCTTCTCTGCCCCTGGATTCCCCAGGCAAGAGTACTGGAGTGAGTTGCCATGTCCTTCTCCAGTGCATCTTCCCCACCCGGGGTTCAGACCTGCATGTCTTATGTCTCCCACATTGGCAGCAGGTTCTTTACCACTAGGGCCACCTGGGGAGCCTATGTTATGTCTGTTTTATATTTAAAAAATTTTAATGCCATGGGGACAGAACAAGAGGTATCTACCACATGAGTAGAAATTGCAGACCTCCTGAAGTACAGACTTCCAGTTAGAAATTAAATAAACCTTGGGGCTATAATGCACAGCTGTTGACTAGAGTTAATAATACTCTACAGCACATTCGAAAGTTGATGAAAATAGATCTTTAATATTCTCATCACAAAAAAATATTTTTACTGTGGGTAGTGAGGGATGTTAACTAGACTTACCACGATGATCATTTCACAATAGATACAAACATCAAATCATTTACATTGATTTGAAACTAATGTTATAATAAGGTTACTTTTACCTCCATTTTTTTTTTTAAAGGCAAAGAAAACTCACAGACCAGAAGGATGCACTGGGGGTCTTTTGTTTGTTTGGGGGGCTGTTTTATGTTTTTGTTTATCTTCTGCCCTCACTGCGCAGCTTGCAGGATCTTAGTTCCTCCAACCAGGGATCGAACCTGGGCACGGAGTCCTAACCATTGGACCCCCAGGGAAGTCCCAAGCAGCTGGGTTCTTGAACCGTGGGAATCAGCATGTGTGTTTTGCTCAGGGCCTGCTCTTCTCCCTGACTAAGGGCCCATTTCATCTCTATGCAGGACACACACCGAGGACTCTTCATCCAGCAACTGCGACCCACACAGAACCTGCAGCCAAGAATCAAGCTAAAGCTGTTCGGCCACTCGGGGTCTGGGAAGACCACTCTGGTGGAATCTCTCAAGTGTGGGCTGCTGAGGAGCTTCTTCCGAAGACGCCGGCCCCGGCTCTCCTCCACCAACTCTACCCGGTTCCCACCCTCGCCCCTGGCCTCCAAGCCGGCAGGTATGCGTGCACCCCACCAGCCCTTGTCTCTCCACTGGGTGCTTCCAAAGTCAAAGCCTGGGAGGAAGGGTGGCTTTGTTTTGAGCACTTGGCCCGAGGCTGACCAACTCCTGCCGCTTTGGTGGCTTCAAGGTGTGGGCCCCCTGGCTCTTGGCCCTGTGTCCACCTCACTCTTGGGCAGCAAGTACACCCTGCCCCCATGCTAGCAAGGAAAGGGCCTCACTGAATTCAGTCCACAGTCACAGACGTGCAAAATAGCACAACCGTGTCGTATTCTGCTCAGGGACTCTGCCCTTGAAGACGCAAAGAACTGGGACTGACACAGATTCAAGGTTGCACAGATGGAATATCAGCTCCCAGGATGGGTCCTCTCCCCTGACACTCCTTGGAATGCTGTGTGCACATCCAGGAATGCAAGAACACAGAGCAACAAGTCTGGGTGCATGGGGAGGCCCATCCACGCGTATCTGGAAGTGGGGTGGTGGTTTTGAAAGTCTCCTTAATGGTTTTTCAATTGGTCCATCCGCTCACCTGGACCCTGGTTGGAAAGCAGATGTTGCCATCTACCCCCACCTCCCACAGACACAATTATCAGCAGGCCCACACCCAGAACTGCAGGGTGACCTGTCCCTCCCAGGGAGAAACACCGGAGATGACCAAGAGGAAGCTGAACAGTCTGGGGTGTTGTTTTTCCTGACCCCGCCCCCCTTTTAGAGTAAGGTAATTAAGTTTTTCAAAGATAGGAATATAGACCTTCAGAGACTTTTCTAAACAATGTCATTTTTGAAGCTCTGTGCCTCGGATTCACTTTCTGTACATAATACAAAGGTGTCATATCTGTTACCTAGAATGAAAACGGATTTCAAAGTTTTGTTTCTATGTATTTCTCTCTCCACGAGGAAGGAGGTCTGGGCAGCATTAGTAGGGTGAGGGACAATTGACTGAGATCTTCATGCCCTTTCAACTTTTTTGCTCTGAGCACAGCAATAGGATTTGAACTAGGGGAAGAAGTACGGCCAAAATGGACATATAATTAGAATGATTATAATATTGCTAACGCATACTGCTAGTGCAAACTGAGCACTAACCGTGTGCCAGGAACGGGCAAAATGTGGTACATTTGACACCTCATTTAATCCACGTGACAGCTTTATTGGCATTTTTTCCACCCTTTTACTGAAGCCTTGAGGGGTCAGATACACTGCCTAGAGTCACACAGCTGGCAGTTCATGAAGTGTCTGGCTCCTGAGCCAGGGCTTGTTAATAACGCTTATAACTCCATCTGACTTGGGGCATATTTGTGCTCACATTTTCCATTTTCCACTGTAATTTTGCTCAATTTCAGAATGTAAGATAGGTTTATACCTTCTCAGAAGCCAGTAGTTTTCCAGATTTGACCATTAAGTTCAGCCTGTGTGTGTGGACATGCCAACGTTTGCATAAGGTTCAAAGTGAGCTTCTCTAGCAGTTCCTGGAGTTGCCCCTAGAAGGAGCCAATTCTCACCTGCTGTGGGTAAGGTCACTCCAGTCTCAATGACTTGAGGCTGGGAGGTGCAGCGGGAGGGAGACAGAGAGAAACAGACAAAGAGCAGAGACAAAGATGGGATCTCTACAGATCCATGATCTGGAATTTTCATTAGCCATATTAGATATGAATTTATGCTGCAGGGGGCATCCCTTGTGGCTCAGCTGGTAAAGAATCTACCTGCAATGCAAGAGAAGACCTGGGTTCGATTCTTGGGTTGGGAAGATCCCCTGGAGAAGGGAACGGCTACCTACTCCAGTATTCTGGCCTGGTGAATTCCATGGACTTTACAGTCCGTGGAGTTGAAAAGAGTTGGACACGACTGAGCAACTTTCTCACTTCACTTATGCTGCAGGAGCTCATGGGCATACTTCAGGTGACATACAGGCTCTCCAGGAGGGAAAACAGCTCTACCCTCTACCCTCACTTCTCAGAAGTCGGATCTCCGTTCTTCTTCCTCTGATCAGTTCCCATGTCCAGAAGAATCCAGAAGTAGATTCTTGATAAAACACAGCTCAGGATGGCTAAAGTGAAAGAAGGAGTTATCACTCAGTCATATCCAACTCTTTGTGACCCCATGGACTGTAGCTTTCCAGGCTCCTCTGCCCATGGGATTCTCCCGGCAAGAATACTGGAGTGGGTTGCCATTTCCTTCTCCAGGGAATCTTCCCAACCCAGGGATCGAACCAGGTCTCCTGCATTGCAGGCAGATTCTTTACCATCTGAGCCACCAGGGACGCCCCTCAGGATGACTAGATTATCGGCAAATCTCACTGCATCTTCCAGCCAGAGCTTAGAGAGATGTGAGTCATGGGGCTGAGTTACACAGATTCTCTCAAGGACGACAGGTGCTCTGGACCAGATGAGTGTCCCTGACTGCAATCAGCACAGAGAAAAGTAACTCGGGGTGCAGGGATGTGAAGTCAGAGGTCAGCAGCCGGGTAAGCTGCAGCATTTTGTGTAGTATGAGGAAAGGGAAGGAGAAAAGTTGAATTAACTTCCAGCATTTGCAAATCAAGACACTTCACCTAAAAAGTTGGATATTTATTTGGTTTCTTTTAAAAAACAAACTTGGGAGCTCTGGCCACACTGGATTCACATTTCTACCTGGAACCAGTTAGTGGCTGAGATGAGGGGCGTAGCACCATATCGAGGGGCCCAGGCTCTGCATTTTGCCCTGCCCCCACCCAGCCCCCTAACTCCAGGAGGGAGAGCTCAGGAGTAGACTCCCCACATCTGTGTCTGAAATTTCTCCCTGTGACAGAAATGACTTTTCAGCAGTGCATTGGTGTGTGTGACCCTTGGGCTAAGGTCACTCCTAGTTCATCCCAAATCTGTCTGACCAAGGCCAGGCAGCCTCCCAGAGGGCCTGGGCAAGGACGGAAGAAGCTCACCCGGCTTCGTGTCCCGGTGGCTGGTCTGCTCTGAGGGTGGCTGAAGTGTCCATATGGACAGTTCCTGGAGGTGACAAGATTCACTTGCAGCTAACTCTAGTCCTACTGAGGCCGATTCACTCACAGCTAATTCTAGTCCTGCTGAGGCTGATAAGAGCTGGGAGGCTGTGTTTTCTGCAGGAGGCTCTGTGTCAGGCCCTTCTCCTGCCCTGCCCAGTGAGGGGCCAGCAGGCCCCCTGCTGCAGAATGCAGGCAGGAGGCAGCAGAACATGAAGCCTGGACCCCCGCAGCCCCAGACCAGGCAGCCTAACAGTCACTTTCTGACCCTCACAAAACAGAAGGGGGTCCTCAGGAAAACAGCATGGCACAGATATGAAGCACCAGGAGGGCCACCTTGGGGGGACCCAGCTTGGGGAGGGCGGCAGGCTCTGGGGGCCTTGTGTACCGTAGGAGAAGGGACGGGGCAGTGTTTCTTTGTAAGGCATGAGGAAAGGCTGCTCTGGAGCATGGTCTTCAGGGAAGGAGGTCTGTTGCAGCCAGGCTCAGCTGCACCCCAGCTCTGGACACCCCTGATTTCTGCTAGAATGGTCAGGCCTTCCTCCTTTCCCTGGGACAGATGCCTGAATGAGCACATTTACGTCACTCAGGTGCCAGGAAGATTGTGGGCTTTTAGAAACTTGCCTTTTGCATTGTGCTGGAGCTAGAGCCTGAGCCATCAGCCAGGAGACAGGATAGCATGGCGTAGGGGACCTGGTGCAGCCGCTCACGGCACATGGCTGCCGCACACACTCCCTTTGTGCCACAGCTGTTGAACAGTGATTTTGCGGTAGGAAGGAAGCCCCTGGTGCCAGCGGAGGAGTGAATGTCCAGAAAGAGCACTGCAGAAGGCTGTTGCCTGCTTACCAGAGAGCAGTGTTTGCAGGAAGTCTGTTCTGACCTGGGTGCTAAAGTGGCTTCTCCATCGGGGCCTTCCACTTTTTACCACTAGAGGTCAGTGGTTAGCAAAAATGCTTTCCTTGTGATTTACACTTGATCTTAGCCAAAAGGCTGAGAAGTGATTTTCCCTCGTGGTTTTATTGTTTCCCTGTAAAGTAGTTCTTTAATAATACCGTGTACAACAATGTCCTGATTTTCATCCTCCCAACAAAAACTGTCAGTGAGATGCAGGAGTTCCTGTCATTTACCGAATCTGGTCTGTTCTTCCTCGGCAAGCCCCCAGTGCTGCTGGTGCTGCTGCTGCTGCTAAGTCGTGTCCGACTCTGTGCAACCCCATAGACGGCAGCCCATCAGGCTCCGCCGTCCCTGGGATTCTCCAGGCAAGAACACTGGAGTGGGTTGCCATTTCCTTCTCCAATGCATGAAAGTGAAAAGTCGCCGAGTCGTGTCCGACTCTTAGCGACCCCAGGGACCGTAGCCCACCAGGCTCCTCCATCCATGGGATTTTCCAGGCAAGAGTACTGGAGTGGGGTGCCATTGCCTTCTCCACGGTGCTCCTAAGACAAAACTTGTTCCTGACAGTGGCCGTCCCAGACACAGGTTTTGGAGCACAGGAAAATGGACACGCCCATTCTTATGGAAGTCACGTGGCTTTTCTCAGACTTGGACTAACAATCTCTAAAGAAATACACTAAAATGCCTATCTTGTTGGCCTAGAGTATTGGTCTTTACCTTTCTGTTTGCCAAGTTTCCCCCTTTTATACCAGGGCTGGGGGAAGATCGTAGGGCAGAGAACAAATATATGAATAATTCTTCCCCTTCTCATCTTATTGCCCCTTCTTCCTCCCTTGTACCTGACCCAGCCTTTGAGCTCCAATTTTATCCTCCTCCCCGTCAAACCTCTTGAAAACTCCTATTGTCTATGTCCTCTGTCTAGAATGTTTGCTCTTTCAACAAGGGTTATCTTTGTGTTCAGATCACCAGTTTTAAAAGTCAGGTGGCCCAGATGTGATGACCTTGCAGAGTCTGTCGCTATCAACTCTGAAACAAAGCCACTAACTGTGTAGTAGGATTTAGTTCACTGAGCCCCTCCCAGATGCACTCTCAGAGCCCCCACATGTGCCCACCCAAGTCCTAGCCTTCACCATACTGTTGGAGGTCTGTTGGAGAGACAAGCAAGCCAGCGAGCAGTCAGGCTGAGGACACACAGGGCTCTGCCTGTGGCCCAGGGGACCCAACTGTGTTATTCAACTGATCTCTCACAAAGTTCTACCATTATTATTCATGATAACATCTTTAAAACTGGTTCTTTTTATTTACTAAAATATATAGATTTGAAAATGAAATCTTCATGTCCTTTCCATGAATAGAAAACCAATACCACTGCTACCAGTAAATAAAAATAGATACCGTGAACAGTGATGTGAGGCAAACCTAGCTATATACTGTTGAAAGTGAAAGTCTCCCAGTGGTCTCCAACTCTTTGCAACCCCATGGACTGTAGTCTGTCAAGCTACTCTGTCCATGGAATTCTCCAGGCCAGAATGGGTAGCCATTCCCTTCTCCAGAGGATCTTCCCAACCCAGAGATCAAACCCAGGTCTCCTGCATTGCAGGCAGTTTCTTTACCATCTGAGCCACCAGGGAAGCTCATATACTGTTACCCACTCCCTCCTTATAAAAAGGGAAGATTAGCAAGGATTGAAGACATGTAAAGACTTAATACCACAAACTGAGACTTGCTGCTAAAGCAATTTAAAAACTTTCAAGGGGATCTTTTAAAGCAATAGCTTTCTCACTATGTGATTCAGCATTAATTAATGCTCTGGCCTGCCACCATCTAAGATCATTTTTCATTCGATCTAACTTCTCATGTGCCAGAGTGATACTCATCTCACCTGTATCAGTCAGGCTCCTGGTGAGGGTTTAATGAAAGGTTCAAGTCACAGACACAATTCTCAGGAACATAAAAGAGAGGGTGAAGCACCCAGAGGCCAGGTTAGTTACCACCCCTGGGGCGGAAAGGGCAAGAGGAAGAAGTCACAATCCTGGGAAAGCTGGAGCTCCAGGGGAGAAGCTGCTCAGGGAAGTCTAGAGTCAGAGACACAACTGGCATCAGAAAAGCAGCAGGCAGTGCAAGGGGACATGGGCATCAACCTTCTTCTCCAGTGTCTCCCATCAGCGGACCCTAACTGGAGGCAAATGGCAAGCAAGCCTGGGAGAGGCAGTCCATCAGGTCGGCCTCTCAGTGCACAGAGCAGCACAGGAAAGGATACAAGAGGTGGAGCAAACAGAATCAGCACAATGTCCCTGGGAAATGTTGCTGCCCAGCATATGCGAGGGACACACACACACACCTTGGCCTGAAGGGAGGGGGAGACAGAGGGCGGAGGCTGGGAGGGACAGGGCAGGCAAGATCTAACATGCCTGTTCTCTGGCCCGCAGTGTCCGTGAGCATCAGCAACCTGTACCCGGGCTGTGAGAACGTGAGCGTCAGGAGCCGCAGCATGATGTTCGAGCCGGGCCTCACCAAGGGGGTGCTGGAGGTGTTCGGGGCCCCGTCCCACCATCCGCACTGCGCCACCGATGACCAGTCCACGAAGGCAATCGACATCCAGAATGCCTATTTGAACGGTATGGCTCACCCTCCCCAAACGAAAGAGTTTCCAGCAGGGAACCTGTCCCGGCGAGCATGAAGGGTAGAGAAAGGGCCAGCGTAGGAGTGACCCAGGGCTGAGGCACAGCTGGTTAATATCCCAAAAGTAAAACTAAACACAGTAGGTGCTTAACAAATGACTGTTAAGTTGTTGTTCGGTCGCTCAGTCGTGTCCGACTGTTTGCCAGCCCATGGACTGCAGCATGCCAGGCTTCCCTGTCCTTCACCTTCTCCCAGAGCTTGGCTGAAACTCATGTCCATTGAGTCTGTGATGCCATCCAACCGTCTAATCCTCTGAGCCCCGTTCTCCTGCCCTCAGTACTTCCCAGCATGCGGGTCTTTTCCAATGAGTCGGCTATTGTATCAAGTGGCCGAAGTATTGGAGCTTCAGCCTCAGCATCCAGTGAGTATTCAGGATTGGTTTTCTTTAGGACTGACTGGTTTGATCTCCTTGCAGTCCAAGAGACTCTCAAGAGTCTTTTGGGTAAAAGTGAAGAGTCTTTTGGGTAAAAGTAAAGAGTCTTTTGAGTAAAAGTAAAGAGTCTTTTGGGTAAAAATAAAGAGTCTTTTGAGTAAAGAGTATGTTTACTCTTTGGAATAAATTTAAAGACTCAAATTCAAAGACTTAGAGTAAATTTTTTAAATAGACTTTACTCAACAGTCTTTTGAGTCTGTTGAGTAAATTAGTGCATTTTTTAACCTCATAAAATACAGTCCCATTAGCAGTTGGTATACCCAATTTGAAACCCAAGTGCTCTCCCCAGAGCTCCCAGGGCCCCCAGCAGGAACACAAACCTTGCTGAGATGCAGTCCATTCAGAACAGGGATAGAGCAGTTTCTCTGAGGCTGAGTTCCCTTAACTGTGAGGATTTTATGAGCTGGTGTCTATTAAAGGTCCAAGGGAGAGGAACTCAGAAGAAATTGGGGGCATCTTCATGAAAGCCCTTTTATATACTAAACCCAGTGAAAAATAGAATACTCAGGGTGTTTACCTAAAGCAGCGGTTCCTAAACTCCAGCATACACACGCATCCCCTGGAGCCACTGGAAACAGACTGCCAGGCCCTGCCCCTAAGCCTCTGATTCAGCCCATCTGGGGCCTTTCCTGGCGATGCTGCTACTGGGCCAGGGACCCTAAGGAAATAAAGTTCATATGCATTTTGCTCCCTTAAAAGCTGAGTGTTGTCTGAGTTCCGGGGAGCACAGCTGGCCCCGCCGCGTAGGGAGAGAAGTGTGTGCTCAGCACCCACCACCCACACCCTCACCCCGCCTCCTCCCCTGGTCTCACCCCCTTCCCGTGTCTGGCTCCCAGCACTCTGCAGGCTCAAAGGGCCAATTTCTGTGTTCCCAAAACTATTCCCACTGAGGTCTTAGCTGCCAGACTTAGAGGGTCATGCTCCCCAGGAGTGCTGGGCTCTAGAAAAACCCTGAGGATCTTCCAGAATGTCTCGACTGCAGACTTTCTGGCACAGAGTAAACACCAAGGGGAAAAATTAGGGAAAAGGAGCCTGAAATCCTATAACTTAAGTGGTCCTGCCTGACTTCCCAGAGGCCATTTGGTGGATGTCACTGACCTTGTGGTGTCCAAGTGTCTGGACGATCATGAGGAGGTTCTGGGTGCCCTAGAAACTCCAGGTCAGAATCTCACCCATGATACTTATAGGAAAACCAGCTACACCACAGCCCCTGTGTGGGAAAACAACCGCACCGCCCGCCCCCACCCCCCCACACACACACACTTCCTCCCTAGCCTGACCCTTCCACTGCCTCCCCCAGTGTGGCTGGCCTCTCAGACCCAATCTCCTCGCAGTTCCTCTTACATCCTTCATGTGCCAAGCCGCTCATCAGTTATCGCATCTTATACCTGTGTACAGTGGCCATCCAAAACAGGGTGCTCCCTTAGCCGTAGAGGCGAATTTAGTCACTATTTAACCAAAATTAAGGTCACATTTCATAGTGAAGATTCCAGTGTTGGGGGGTAGAAAACAAAGTATTTGTACACATACACCTTTCCATGTATACTTACAGGCATGCACATACACACACGTGTAGGGGGTGTGTGTGTGTGTTTGTACCACTCTGGGGTGTTACAAGTAGATGTGATAGAGATACACATATAATAGTGATACAGATATGATAATGGAAGTGTTAAGGAAAATGGAAAAGCAGATGACAGGTACAAGCAGGTTTATTGTAGTAATAGCATTAGTCACTCAGGCATCTCCACTTCTTTGCGACCCAATGGACTGTAGCCCACCAGGCTCCTGTGTCCATGGGATTCTCCAGGCAAGAATACTAGAGTAGGCTGCCATTTCCTTCTCCAGGAGATCTTCCTGACCCAGGGATTGAACCAAGTTCTGCATGGCAAGCAGATTCTTTACCGCCTAAGCCACCTATAGATGTATAGATACAAGGCGTGGGTATAGAAACAGACATAGACAGAAAATATAGGGATGTGTAAATATTCCATATGTAGATCTGTACTTAAGTAGATGCATAAATAAACAGATGAATGCGGTGGATGTCACTGTCCCTCTTCACAAACCCTAAAGTGCTGAGAAAGATTGTGATTGAAATTTGGTGGCGTTTCACGATCATAATCTTTCTTTTCCTTTTTCTCTGTAGGCATTGGTGACTTCAGTGTGTGGGAGTTCTCTGGAAATCCTGTCTACTTCTGCTGTTATGACTATTTTGCTGCAAACGATCCCACGTCCATCCATGTCATCGTTTTCAGTCTAGAAGAACCCTATGAGATTCAGCTGAATCAAGTGATTTTCTGGCTTAGTTTCCTGAAGTCTCTTGTCCCAGTGGAAGAACCGATAGGTGAGCCACTACACCGGGGGGTGGATGGCCCTTCCTCCTGACCTTGCTTCCCGCTCACACCCAGATCCCACAGCTTGTGGCCAGCAAGCCACCCTTATTCCTCCTTTCTATCAGGAGATTTCCACTCGGGAAGCTTCCTAAGGCTCAGCTGTTGGTTTTGTTCTGCAAGGAGTTGTTTCATGACTGCATATTTCTGCCACAAAGACTCAGTTCTGAACAATTCCTTAAGAGTCATTTCTCACTTTCTTTCTGTATTTCTGAGCTGTGGTCATTTCTGTTAGGTGCAAAGTGGGACACCTCATCTGACAGCTGCTGTGCCTTTACCTAATGGGCACGTAATTAATAAACAGAACAAGCTCCCCTTCATCCATCAAAAATGAAAGAAAGGGAACCATGTTAACTGAATGTAGTATCTTAGCCTTACTCCTAGAGGAAAAGACAGCGTGGACAGACTTATTTTGTTCTTTTCAGACAAAAAAAGAGGCAGCCTTCCCTGGTGAAATGTAAAACTCAGCAGTCAATTCTTTTCCTGAAAAGCATATAACAGCAAAATAAATTGGGCTAATTCCCTTCAGGGTACCTCCACTTTTGTCCCCTCCTTTCTCATGTTTTCATTTTAAACACTGCCATAAGTGAGAGGCTCTCTGCTGATGTGAACTGCAGGAGTTTCCCTTCTGAGCCATTTCTGTGCTGTGCTGCATTCAGCAGCTGGCTCTGGTCTTGGAAAAGGCATCCCCCAGCCAGAGGTTAGATCTCCCCTCACCATGCAAACAAGGCCTACTTGGAAGATCTGAGAAGCTGCGACATGTTCTGTGGTCGCTTCTGGTCCACTTCTGAACAGCCTTCCTTGAGGCCCAGAAAATAGGCTCATTCCATCTTTGGCCAGGCCTAGACCTTCTAGTGACCTTGTAGGTCACTCCGATCAGCAGGCACAGGTTTGCAAGTCTGCAGACAAAATGTACCAGTCTCGTCCACCTAGCAAGGCAGCCCAGACCTGAGGCCGAGCACCCCACCTCACCTCGGCAGGGTGGAGGTTTGCTCTTCACACCTGGGCAGGTGTGAAATGGCTCACTTTCTGCTCTCAGCCTTTGGCGGCAAGCTGAAGAACCCACTCCGAGTTGTCCTGGTGGCCACCCATGCCGACATCGTGAACCTTCCTCGTTCAGCTGGAGGCGAGTTTGGATATGACAAAGACACCTCGTTGCTGAAAGAGATCAGGAACAGGTAAGGTGGCTGCTGTATCTTCAGGCAATGCAGCCGAAATCAGGTGACCCAGAGGGAGGAATGAAAGCCCTGAAAGGTCTCTTTGTCTGGGCTGAAATTTTTATTGTATGTTTCGTTGTTACCAAAGCCACCAGTACACATAATAACAAATGAAACAGAAGTAAAAGGCACAGGATAAAAATCAGCAGCCTTGGAGTACCACTGCCTAGAGGTAACTCTTTTTAGCTGTTTTATGCATTTTTTTTTCAGCTTTACTGAGATATAATTGACAAGTGAAATTGTAAGCTATTTAAATTATACAAAGTGGTGATTCAATATATATATATATACAATGTGAAAGGATTCTCTCCATCTCATTAATTAACATATCAGTCACCTCGCATATTTCTCTTTTTTGTGTATGAGGACATCAATCACTATTTCTTAGAATATAAGTTGCAACCTGCTAGTGGATCATAAACTTCATTTCAGAGGCCTGCAGTAGAATGTAGGTAAGAGGAACATGATAGAAAATATCAGAGTGCATTTTATGTCCAGTATTCTTGGAAAACTTTTTTGTTTCACTGAGGAATATGGATGTGCTTAGAATCACAGCGTAGAAGTATCTATTTTTACTTAGTGTCTATCCCCCCCAAAATTTTGAACCTACAAGCTCTACTTAATATGCTAGTAATTTGAATTCTTGGTTTATCAACTCACACTTACCTATTATCTTCCTGATATGAAAAATAAGGCTTCTACTCATACTTTTTTTTTGAACCTTTTATTTTGTATTGGAGTGTAGCCGATTAACAATGTTGTTACGGTTTCTGGTGACCTACTAGTTAATACTTTAGGTCTAAGGTGTTGTTTCATGCTCATCCCTCTTTCTCACTCCATCAGCTTCCACAGCATCTCTTCTCCTGCCTGGTCAAGTGAGTTCATTAGGCCTCCCCTTCCTGTGTCGGGGGAAGCTGTGTTCCCCAGTTTTGTGGAACCTGGCACCTGTCTGCACCCGGAGCAGGCGGTGTCCCCAGGCCTCCACACCAGGGCAACATTACAGAGGCCAGCCAACAGCAGGTGGGAGTGTGTCTCTGCAAGGCCACCAGCCCTTCCTTGCCCCCCACCAGCTCTTTGGACCAGCAGCAGCCTGGCCTTCTGTGGAAACAGCTGGGGAGACTGCGTCCCTCTCAGGAGGCCACTGCTCTTCCCTTAGGTTTGGGAATGATCTTCATATTTCAAATAAGCTCTTTGTTCTGGATGCCGGGGCTTCTGGGTCTAAGGACATGAAGGTGCTTCGAAATCACCTGCAAGAAATACGGAGCCAGATTGTTTCGGTGAGTATACCTGGGGACGGCTGGACCCAACCTTCAGCCGGACCAGCCAGTGGCCAGGGATTTGGACCTCTTTGTGCCTCTTTGTGCCTCTTTGTATGGTTCTCGTATTTGGTCTGGTTTTCAGGGAACCCAGTACAAGGTGTCTACATGGCCACGTTTTTATCCTGTTGTTCTAGGGTGAGCAAGAGTAGAGAAATGAGGAGATGGCCTCGATATGAAGAGTTGTTATGGGCAAGACAGACTACCTTAGAGCGTATGAAATTCTGAGTTTTAGTGGTTTGTTTAAGAGTAAAATTGCTTCCTAAAAATTACAAAAGCAATTCAAAAGTGAGTAAACATATTGTGAAATATTTGGGAAATGCAGAAAAGTGGAAAAAGAGTCACCAACAAAATTCACTGAAGAAATAATAGATGACCAAATGGAATGAGATGGTGTTCTTAGATGGCAAGATCTTAGGAAGTGTTTCATTTTCCCAAGTTATGTAAACTTTGTACAGTTCTCATTAGGATCTGAATGGGATTGAGGACATGGGGTTTTTGTCTTAACATTTCAATAGAAGAATAAGTGAACACAAAGGCTCTGCAATCAGTAAATAAATGGAATAGATTAGTGAGGGCAGAAATAGTTCAGAACATCTGCAGAAATTTAATAGAAAACAGAGATGTTATTTAACTTTAATGGGGAAATTTAATAAGTGACCTGGCACAACTGGCTATTTGCCTGGAAGGAAATAAGGTTGAACTCCTACTCACTACGCAGCCCCAAAATAAACTGTAGGTAGATTAAAGCGTTTAAATGTAAAAAGCAGTATCTTGAATAGAAATGCAAGAGAATTTATTTTTAAAATACCTCGAGAGTGTTCGAGAAACCTTTTAAACCAAGACAGAGAACCTCAGAAGTTTTCAAAGAAAATACACCAATAGTTTGTTCAAATACATTGGACAACATAAAAGTTTAAAAAGTTTTTTCTGGCAAATAAATTCCATAAATGAAGTTAAAAGGTGACATGGATTGGGGAAAGAAATATTCTCAATGCTTCTGGCATATGAAAGATTACTATCCATAATATTCAAAAAGCTATCTGAAATGAGCAAATGTTCTAATGGAAAACGCTAAAAAAAGAAAAAAAAAAGTGCTCCAGGGACTGTTTTTTTGTCTAAGCTCCAGTGTAACAAGGATACGGCTCTTACCCCCCTGCCTGGTAGAGGCCCTCTTCAGTTATAATTTACTGTTTACCTGATGGAAGTGACCTGTTTACAACACCAGGCTCCAGTTCCGGATGTGCTTTAGGAATTTTCAGGAACTCTCTCCTGTCTCATGAAGCCTGACACCGACTTTCTGAAAGGGGTCGCACTACAGCACTCAGTGGGCAGGGAGTAAGCCTGGAGGGCCTCAGAGAACCTGGTCACAGAACCCCGTGGGTGGCAATCAGGAACAGTGGTCTGTGAAGGGCTCAGTGCCTGCCCACCAGGTGGGACAAGGGCCTGTGTTCCCTGCAGCGTTTTGAGCTGAGGTGTGGCATATATCTGCTCCACGTCCCTGTACCCCATAGCTCCTGAAATCAGGCAGATGGAACTCACCAAACCCACTGCTTTTAGCCCTGGGAATGTTGTTGAATTTAGGGGGCATAAAAATGTGATTGAAAAAGGGACTGCCCAACAAATGATGCAGTGCAGTGTATGGCCAGTTCAGTTCAGTCACTCAGTCGTGTCCGACTCTTTGCAACCCCATGAATCGCAGCACGCCAGGCCTCCCTGTCCATCACCAACTCCCGGAGTTCACTCAGACTCACGTCCATAGAGTCAGTGATGCCATCCAGCCATCTCATCCTCTGTCGTCCCCTTCTTCTCCTGCCCCCAGTCCCTCCCAGCATTAGAGTCTTTTCCAATGAGTCAACTTTTCCCATGAGGTGGCCAAAGTACTGGAGTTTCAGCTTTAGCATCAGTCCTTCCAAAGAACACCCAGGACTGATCTCCTTTAGAAAGGACTGGTTGGATCTCCTTGCAGTCCAAGGGACTCTCAAGAGTCTTCTCCAACACCACAGTTCAAAAGCATAGGAGGTTTAATTAGGAAGATGTGTTGATTATATGAGTCTGTAGCACAGACTGATTTATTTAACCAAGTTAAGAGATGAAAAGCTTATTACAAGACAATTATCAAGAATTAATCAAATTGGCACTAATGGTAAAGACCCACCTGCCAATGTAGGAGACATAACAGACACAGGTTCGATCCCTGGGTTGGGAAGATCCCCTGGAGGTGGGCACACAACCCACTCCAGTATTCTTGCCTAGAGAATCCCATGGACAGAGGAGCCTGACAGGCTTCAGTTCATAGGGTCACAGAGAGTCAGACACGACTGAAGTGACTTAGCACACATGTACATCTCAACAGTAATCCTCAACGATACCTAATTTACTGGTAAAAACCCATCTAATGTTGATATAATGATACTTAACTCTCTTTTCCTGTCTCTTTGTTCATAAAGTGGTCATCCCCTGGCTGAAACCCTCACTACTAGGGGGTGGGGGAACATCAGAAGTTGGTGCACCTTAGGTCACGGAGTCCACAGTTCCAGAACCATTATTGCAAAGCCTCACCATCTGTCTAACATGAACAGAAGTGAAAGCCTCTGTAAACTTGTAGATTTGTGAAATAGATTCTGCTTAAAGGCAGTCTGAGAAAAGAACTGCCCCAGGCACCTAACACAGTGCTTTTTGCACATAGTAGTTATTCAGTGTTTGTTAAATAAAGCTATTAGTGTTGTTCAAATTTAAAAAAAAAGACCTGCCCCAGTACTTAGCCAAAAAAGCATGAGTGCACCCAAAAAATTCCATGCAGCAGTGCAGATGTGAACAGCGTCATTTTTAATCCCAGCTCCCCCTGAGTCCCCACAGCAGAACATTGACCTGCCCATCCTGCATGTTCTAGGTCTGCCCTCCAATGACTCACCTATGTGAAAAGATCATCTCCACTTTGCCCTCCTGGAGGAAGCTCAATGGCCCCAACCAGCTGATGTCACTGCAGCAGTTCGTGTACGACGTACAGGACCAGTTGAACCCCCTGGCCAGCGAGGCAGACCTCCGGCACATCGCCCAGCAGCTCCACAGTGCTGGCGAGGTGAGCGCTCCAGCCTGGCAGGGATCTGGGAGGAGCCCCCCGGGATGCATTTCCAGCATCTGAAGGTGGGATGAGCTGGAGGGGCAGAGTGGCAACTGCGCACTGCCCCTGATGCCTCACAGGAGGGCTGGAGTGATTTCCTGAACTGTGATCCTCTGCTCTCCTGTCCACCTTAAAAGGGCTGTTTATTTGTTGTCGTCTTTTTTTTTTTTTTTTCGCTTTGCTTTAGTTGGTTGATTTTCTGGCTTCTCTAAGTTTGAGGGCAGAATTCCCACTACCCTGGGTGACTGGGCCTCTCCTCCCTCTCCCCATAGCACCTGGTGCTTAGCTGTGATTCCTGCAGCTCGGATGACTGCTCTCCATGAGGCGTGTCAGCTACACACAGACCTAGTGGGTTCACAGACAGTCAAGAAATGGCAGTGATGTATCCTCAGGGAGATGACATCTGGAGACACTAAGATGTGCCAAGCGGTGGTCCCCAGAGATGATCAAGAAATAGAAATCTCTGTTTCTGGTTGTGTTACATTCAGCACTGGGATGTAGTTTGGGAAGTCTGTTCTAATTGCTTCATATGCTGCCTGTCCCTCTAAAGGGGGCATAGCCTTCACATGCTTCCATCTTGTGAAATCAGGAAACAGTATAAGCTAGTCTGGAACAAGAAGAACAGTTCTGAACATGAAAACCCAGAAGCAGTTCAGAGAATCTTACAAACAAGAAGTTTGCCTCCCCATTCTCAGGGGCCACTTTGGGCCCTTGGCCATGGATCATATAGGCTTGAAATTCTGATTAAATCAAGAAGCCAGTGATCCTAAAAACCTAGAGCCTCAGGCAATGATTGTGTCAGTCTTTGAATCCCCATGAAACCACAGGCTAAATCCACTAGCCCCTCCAGCAGTACTTTAAATGATTGCCTCCAAGGATGGGAAAAACGAAGGACCAAAGCTCACCTTATAGTGCTAGATATAAACGTATGTATTTTAACCACAATAATAAGCTCACTCTTTTTAATAACGTATTCTCTTGCCTTCTGGCATTTGACCAGCAACTTTCTAGCTGGTCAATTCAGCAATTCTTCTCTCCTTGCTCTTGAGACTTTAATAAGTAAATGAAGGTAAAAAGAAAAGAAGGGAAATCTGAATCAGGATGCCCTACTCTGGCTGCCAGCCCCTCTCCAGTACTGTGCTGCTCTCTAGAAAATAATCTAAGGTTCTTACTCAGATTTCATCAGTTGTTCTGTCTTTTTCTGGCTCAGGATCGCACATTGCACTCAGTCATCTGTCTCCTTAGTCGCTATCAATAAGGCACAGTGTATCTGTCTGTCTTCGGTGACCCTGAGGAGATAGTTATGTCTAGGACTAAACTGCAGACAGTATTCTACCAAAGTGAAAGTGAAAGTCGCTCAGTTGTGTCCAACTTTTTGCAACCCCATGGATAGTCCACAGAATTCTCTAGGTCAGAATACTGAAGTGGGTAGCCTATCCCTTCTCCAGGGGATCTTCCCAACCCAGGACTTGAACCAGGGTCTCCTGTATTGCGGGCAGATTCTTTACCAACTGAGGAATCAGGGAAGCCCATTCTACCAAATGCCTTATTAAAAACTAAAAGACACTGTTCTGCATTCCAGAAATGTCTCAAGTTTGAACAGAGGGCATCTCAAAGACTTAAGACTACAGGGAGAAAAGTGGGGGCTTCCCTGGTGGCTCAGATGGTAAAGAATCTGCCTGCATCCCAGGAGACCTGGGTTTGATCCCTGGGTCAGGAAGATCCCCTGGAGAAGGGAATGGCTACCCACTCCAGTATTTTTGCCTGGAGAATTACAAGGACAGAGGATATAGTCTATGACATTGCAAAGAGTTGGACATCACTGAGTAACTAACACTCTCTTTCACTTTTCATGGGGAGAAAAGTATTCCCAGTGCAAACAGGTCTCAGCCTCCATGCGAGATCACTGATCTTTGTAGAACTAACCAAGGACAGAAGAAAGTTGCTTCTGTTTGTGTGTGTGTGTGTCATTTTGTTTTCTAACTTCTGCTTTTTAAAGAAATGAGTATGACAGGAAAAGCTGAAGTCCCCTTTGGCCATCACCTCTCGTCTCATTCCTCCCTTTCCCCTCCAGGCCCAACCACTATGGTAGCATATCTTTCCAGAACAGTCTAATATAACATTCTTTATCTTTTTTGAAAAATTTCAAGCCTTCAGAGAAGTTGCAAGAACAGTAGGATGTATCCTCATATCCTCCAAACCTAATTTAACTAGCTGTTTACGCTTTGCTAAATTTGCTTTGTCTCTCTTCTGTTTATTTATTTGCTTTGCAAACATCATGACCTTTCACCTCTAAATAATTTAGCTTGCATCTGCTAAGGAGGACATTCTCCCACATAACCATAATATAATTGATTATCATATCCTGGAAGCACAACGTTGATATAATACTATGGTTGAATTTATAGTCCTCTTTCAAGTATTTGCCACTTGTCCCAGTATTTTCTTTTACAGCTAATTTTATTCATTTGTGTATTTATTTTGGGATTCAGAATCCAGCCAAAAATCACCCATTGCATTTGGCTTCTGTCTCTCCCTCTCTTATTGCATTGGCCTTTTATAATAAGAGTCAAAGGTAGTCTTTTCAGAATCTCCCTTATGACATTGCCAAGCTGGTATTTCTTGGCTGAGAATTGATTTTGAGACCCCTCCATATGAATGTCCTGGGTCCTTCCTTATAGCATCTGCACAGATTTCATCCCTGCTCAGGCCCCTTAGTGGTTTGAGCAGCTGGGTTATCTGGCCCTCTATGTTCCTAATGCATGACTTCCCCTTGTCCCCTTGGACAGATCAACATCATGCAGAGCGAGACCGTCCAGGACGTGCTGCTCCTGGATCCCCGCTGGCTGTGCACCAACGTTCTGGGGAAGCTGCTCTCTGTGGAGACCCCACGGGCCCTGCACCATTACCGCGGCCGCTACACCATGGAGGACGTCCAGCGCCTGGTACCCGACAGTGACGTGGAGGAGCTGCTGCAGATCCTGGATGCCATGGACATCTGTGCACGGGACCTGAGCAGCGGGACCATGGTGGACATCCCCGCCCTGATCAAGACTGACAGCCTGCACCGCTCCTGGACGGACGAGGAGGACGAGGCGCGGGTCTACGGCGGCGTGCGAGTCGTCCCGGTGGAGCACCTCACCCCCTTCCCATGTGGCATCTTCCACAAGGTGCAGGTGAACCTGTGCCGGTGGATCCACCAGCAGAGCACCGAGGGGGACGCGGACATTCGCCTGTGGGTGAACGGCTGCAAGATCGCCAATCGCGGGGCCGAGCTGCTGGTGCTCCTTGTCAACCACGGCCAGGGTATTGAGGTCCAGGTGCGTGGACTGGAGACGGAGAAGATCAAGTGCTGCTTCCTGCTGGACTCCGTGTGCAGCACCATCGAGAACGTCATGGCCACCACGCTGCCCGGGCTGCTGACGGTGAAGCACTACCTGAGCCCCCAGCAGCTACGAGAGCACCACGAGCCCGTCATGATCTACCAGCCACGGGACTTCTTCCGGGCGCAGACTCTCAAGGAGACCTCACTGACCAACACCATGGGCGGGTACAAGGAGAGCTTTAGCAGTATCATGTGCTTCGGCTGTCACGACGTCTACTCGCAGGCCAGCCTCGGCATGGACATCCACGCGTCAGATCTGAACCTCCTGACCCGGAGGAAACTCAGTCGCCTGCTGGACCCGCCCGACCCCATGGGGAAGGACTGGTGCCTCCTTGCCATGAACTTGGGCCTCCCCGACCTTGTGGCCAAGTACAACACCAATAACGGGTCTCCCAAGGAGTTCCTCCCGAGCCCAGTCCACGCCCTGCTCCAGGAATGGACTTCCTACCCCGAGAGCACTGTCGGCATTCTCATGTCCAAACTGCGGGAGCTGGGGCGTCGGGACGCAGCGGACTTCCTGCTGAAGGCGTCCTCTGTGTTCAAAATCAACCTCGACGGCAACGGCCAGGAGGCCTACGCCTCAAGCTGCAACAGTGGCACGTCTTACAATTCCATTAGCTCGGTCGTGTCCCGGTGAGGGCAGCCTTTGGCTTGGGCAGGGTCTCTTCCAACTGCAGGGGCAAGGGGGACACAGCCCATCTTTCCCACCAGAGATTCTGGCGCGTTCCTTCCTACGCCCACATCCTGAAGGACGCCCCCTCCCTCCCCGCCTCACCTATTTCTCTGCCACTACCTCCCTCCTCTCACACATTCCCTGATGTGTGAATGAATGGTCTTTCTAGTTCAAGAGCAGACCCTATCCTTTAAACCTTTGGCCATTTGAAAAGCTAGCCACCCTCCACCTCTCATCCTCTAGTACCTTGCTTCTTCATGATAATTTTATTGGAATTCCTAACTTTTCAATGAAATTTTTTTAAACTGTTATATTAAATGTCCTTTAAAAAAAAAAAGCGCACATTTATCCAAGATGTGTATTTCTTATACTCTTTTCTTTGTTATATCATGTCCTCAGCTTATCTCTTTTATATTTGTAGGAAAAACTCCCATGTAAGGAATCCCACTGTATGATTTATAAACAGACAATATGTGAGTGCCTTTTGCAGAAGAGGGTGTGTTTGAAATCATCCAAGTCAGCCCGAAGCTGTTGAGAAAGAAACACTCCCTCTCTGTCTCTTGCTGTATGCTGATCATCGCCAGAGGTGCTTCACCCGAGGGTTTTTGGTTGTTTTTTTTTTTTTTTTTTGGAAACTTGTGTTTCCTTTGGCAAGGAAAGGGGAGAAAGAAACCTCCTCTAGAGCAATTTCATGGCCAGTGTTGTTACTGCAAGACATGTTCGTGTTTGCTTCTGTTTCATCGTCAGTGTGAACGTTCACGTGGAACCTGCAGGCTGTCATGCTTCTTCATCCCCTGTCGTCTCAGGTAGAAGGTTGACACGGTCATAGGGAGCCAAGACCTGTGTGAGAATTCAGAAGACCCCAACTCATGATTTGTGGCAGTTTGTTGTCATTGTGCATAGCAGATGGTTCTCCACATTTAGATCCTGGTTTGAAAACTTCCTGTACTTGAAGTCGCAAAAAGAAAATAAAGGAAGCAAGTTTTCTTGCAGTGATTTTGAATTGTAATGGAGTTTTAAATTGAAATAAGGGAACATGTCCTAATTCTTCTGTCCTGAGAAGCATGTAATTTTAATATTATATCATATGTATATATATATATGCAGTATGTATATACATATATATTAATACAGGTATTTTTACTTAATCTTTAAGATGTAGTAAAAAAAGTTTTCTTTTTTGTTCTTTTTTTCTTTTCCTTTTTTTTTTTTTTTTTAATAAATAAACTGTTGCTTGTTGCATTAGCTTGTTGGTCTTTAATTCAAAAATGATTCTTTTTGTCATGTCTTCATTTGTCAGTACCCCACCTCGTGGGACCAGCCAGTCTAGAAAGTGATTAAACCTAAACTCTTAGGGCTGGAAATCAACAGCAGTTTATTAGGTGCTTAATTATTACTGAAGTTGGGAAAGGTGTGGAAAAGCAGAAAGAGCTTGGATGATGTAGAAAAGAAGCTCTTTCCATTTCCTTAGGTGAGCCCCAAAACCAAATTGTATCATTTAGTTCTCTGCTATGGGGAAACAGGAAGCTTTCTATTTCTGTACAAAGGTGGAGAGACTAGTGCCCTATGGGAGCAAGAGAAAACTTGCTACAAAAGATACATACCTGCCTGCCTTTACTTAGAGACCACACTGCCCCAGGCCATCAGGTTCAGTCCTGTATGATAGCTGTAAGTGTCAAAAACTCTAAGTGACAAAACCCATCTTTAGTAAAATCTCAAGACTTCTTTAAAAAAAAAAAAATTAGCAAAGAAAAAAAACTGTAAGGAAAAATACTGCAATGGTGTGGTTGATGTTTTTCTGTGGTGGTGGAAGTAGAATTCATTTCTGTTTTGCCTAAATTGTCCTTAATAAACATGGTTTACTTTTATAGGGAGAAAATAAATTTTAATGAAATAAAATTTAAAGCTGTATACAGATAATGTGTCAAAAGGATGGCACTGAAATTGAAATCACAGTTGCCTTAGAGGAATAGAACCTCCTTTTATTTTTTTTGGCCACACTCAGCTTACAGGAATTCAGTTTCCTGACTGGGGATCGAATTCAGGCAATGAAATTTCGAAATCCTAACTACTAGGCCACCAGAGAACTCCCAGAACCTCCTTCTCTTGTGTCAACTCCCTCCTGAATGTCAGCTTTGTTTCCTCCTGCTTCAGAAGTGCTTCACATCACAGGGTCTAACACCAGGACATAGGGCCCAGGAGGCGAGGGCTGTGTCTGGCTGCATCAGTAAGTAAAATCCCAGAGAAAGATTCTGACTGCTCCAGCCTGGGTCATGCTCTGTCCCAGTGGTTCAAATGATTGGCCTGGCCCCGGGAACCCTGGGACAGTTTTGGGAAAGGAGCATTTCCCCCAAGAAGGGAGTCCTGTCAGCAGGAGAAAGGGACAGAAGGAGGATGCTGGGTAAATAAAGCAGAGGCGGCAAACATCCCGCACGAGTCTTCAGACTTTTGTTTTATGCAGGTGCCTGTTCATACGATTATGGGGCCACCTAAGCTCCTGAAATATTGAAGCCATACTTCAGAATCATTACTACCCAGAGTTTAAGGACCACTGAGCTCACTGCCCTTCCCTGGCAAGTGCTGTGGGGACATTCCAGGCGACATTCGGGGGTCTTCAGTGCCATGAACTCTAGCTAGGTTAGAACTGTTGCAAAACCCCAACATTAGTAGATGACTCTGCCTCCTACAGGAGGGAAGAAACCAAGCCATTCGTAGCCTCCTGCCCCACAGTGAGAATCAAAGGTTTAGGTTCTTAGGAGCCAGAAAAAGCCTTTTGTGGACCCTTTATTGGAGTTGCTGTAAAATGCACTTAGGCACATGTTCCTCATCCCCTATGGTTGCTCTGGGGTGCCCAGGGTTCCCCTATAGAAAGGAGCATCCTAATGACCCAAAGTCTCTAAGGCATGGGTTAGAGGGGACTTCTGGGGATTCTGATTGGTTCAAAAATCTGGATCCCACATCTTTGAAAAGGAATCAGAATTCTGGGTGGTCTTTTTTGCAGAAAGCGGTTTACCATTACACTTACAGGATTCCCTGAAAACCATAAAACTACCCTTGGCCCTTTCTGGGATTCCCTGATGGCTCACTGGATAAAGAATCCACCTGCCAGTGCAAGAGATACAGGTTCAGTGCCTGAGTTGGAAAGATCCGCTGGAGAAGGAAATGGCAACCCACTCCAGTCTTCTTGCCTGGGAAATCCCATGGACAGAAGAGCCTGGCGGTAAAGTCCAAAGGGTCGCAAAGAGTCAGACTCGACTTAGCAACTAAACACTCTCTGGCCCTTTCTGTGTCCAGAGTCTCCACCAGTCTTTCTAAATCCTGCTGGTGTGACTGCAGAGAAGCCATACCAAAGTGAAGAGCTGGGCCTGGCTACTCCTGTATCAACAGCACTAGATGCTAGCCAGGCTGTAAAACTGAAGGGTAGCCAAGAGATCTGAGTTAATAGAGGAAGACCTTCACTAAGAATAAAAGGTGAGCTGCAGTTTTGCAAGATGAAAAAAGTTCTGGAGGTGCCAGTGGCACAATAATATCAGTGTATTTACTGCCACTGCACCATGCAGTTACAAGTTATTAAAATGAAAAAAAAAATGTTATATTTATTTTACCCCAGTTTTTTAAGAACAAAGAAAAAAGAAAGCTGGAACCTAAAAATACCCAGGTAACTGTAAAGCTTGCTGAGTAATATACAAAACTACTCATGTGTTTAGTAATATATATGACTACTCATGTGTTTGGTAATACACAAGACTATTCATGTGTTTAGTGCAGCCCAGCAAAGCATGTGCCCCCCACTTTAGGGGGAAGGTGAAATAAAAAAATGAAAGATTGCCTTTTGAAGGATTTGATATTTGTTATTAAAAAAAAAAACCTGTAAAATGGTTATCATGGAAGGAAGAAGTGAGAATTTTGTTTGACTTCTTTTCTTTTTTCATTTACTAGTTCAGGTTTTAGTTCTTTTTGTTGTTGAAAAGTTTGAATTCATACTTGTGAAGGCAACAATAGTCTTTTCAGGACTTTGGATTCTTGAAGATTTAATCAGGCCACGCTGTTCATGAGGATAAGGTGCTCTGATTTGTCATTCCCCAGATGTCTGTTGGGCACCTATTGCTATGAGGGGGTGCCAGCCCCAGGCACACAGAGCCTGGTGAGTTGGCACTTGATCCCCAGGCTGGCCTTCAGGCTCAACTAAACTCTTCCAGTTCAGTTCAGTCGCTCAGTCGTGTCCGACTCCTTGCAACCCAATGAATCGTAGCACGCCAGGCCTCCCTGTCCATCACCAACTCCCAGAGTTCACCCAAACTCATGTCCATTGAGTTGGTGATGCCATCCAACCATCTCATCCTCTGTCGTCCCCTTCTCCCCCTGTCCTCAATCTTTCCCAGCATCAAGGTCTTTTCAAATGAGTTAGCTCTTCGCATCAGGTGGCCAAAGTATTGGAGTTCCAGCTTCAACTTCAGTCCTTCCAATGAACACCCAGGACTGATCTCCTTTAGGATGGACTGGTTGGATCTCCTTGCAGTCCAAGGGACTCTCAAGAGTCTTCTCTAGCACCACAGTTCAAAAATATCAATTCTTCAGTGCTCAGCTTTCTTTATAGTCCAGCTCTCACATCCATATGTGACTACTGGAAAAACCATAGCCTTGACTAGATGGACCTTTGTTGACAAACTAATGTCTCTGCTTTTTAATATGCTGTCTATATTGGTCATAATTTTCCTTCCAAGGAGTAAGCATCTTTTAATTTCATGGCTGTAATCACCATCTGCAATGATTTTGGAGCCCAAAAATTTGCTCTCAGGGGGATATTTTCAGGGACTGTGACTGTGTTTGCAAGGCCACCTGAGGTTGAGGTCCATTTTATCATTGCAACCAAAGGTCATGTACGGGTGGGAGGACTCAGCAGCTGCCAGGCAGGGGCCAGGTCAGGGCCAGCAACTTCTGCCCCTGCTGAACACCTGGTCAGGGAGGTGCCCCTGAAAAGGGATTTCAGGGAGTAGTCAGCCACTTCGATATGCATTTCTGGAAATGCGTGTGGTGGAGCAGGAAATGACCCAAAAAGGAAACAGCTGCTAATCCTGGTGGAAACGCCTCAAACAGGTGCTTGTGTCTATTGTTCACAAGGCAATTCTCTGATGAAAAGAAATGTGTGAGGTTGGAGCAGAAGGCAGGAAAGAAGCTTCACAGATACTACAGCAAAGGTTTCCGTGGCATCGGACTCTGATGCCCGTCACTCTAGGGGCTATTGCTTGGTGATGGTGGCCTGGCCAGGTGCCCAAGGCAGACACTAGCCTGTGGGGATCCTGTCAGCAGTACCATGAAGGGACCGAGACAAGCTCCTGTTGAATAATGTGTCTTGTCCCACTGAAATCACAGAATTTTATTGATGAAAAGAGATCCTACAGATGGTGATTTAACCACACTTTGGAGGGAAAGTGTTTTAAGAGATTTAGACCAAATAGTGTGGTTCAGTTAGTCACAATTTAGACTAAGTATCAGGTCCTCTGACCACAACTGGGGTCCTTTATACTCCTCTGCTAAGTGTTTATGTTGTAATGTAGTATGTGTGTCATGAGTGCATGTGTATATGTATATGTTGTGTGTGTATGCATAAGTGTGCACAAGTGTATGTGTGTAAGTATGTGTATACGTGTGCAGCATGTTCATGTGTCCATGCCTACATGTACCTGTGTGTACATGTGTCTAAGTGTACATGTGCTGTGCTGTGCTAGTTATCTGACTCTTTGTGACCCCATGGACTATTGCCCACCAGGCTCCTCTGTCCATGGGATTCTCCAGACAAGAATACTGTAGTGGGTTGCATGCCCTCCTCCAGGGGATCTTCCCAACCCAGGGATGGAACCCAGATTTCCCGAACCCAGGTCTCCCACATTGCAGGCAAATTCTTTACTGTCTGAGCCAACAGGGAAGCCCAAGAATACTGGAGTGAGTAGCCTATCCCTTCTCCAGCCAATCTTCATGACCCAGGAATTGAACCAGAGTCTCCTGCATTGCAGGCAGATTCTTCAGCGGCTGAGCTACCAGGGAAACCCAAGTGTATGTGTATACATGTATAAGTTTGTGTATGAGTATATGTATGTGTGTATATGTGTGTAAATGTGTATGTGTTGTGTATTGTGTATAAGTGTGTGTTTATGTTTCATGAGCAGCTATTCTGGGCAAGAGCCTCTATTCCTGCTAATTCAGCCTTGACAGCCTATTTCCCACAGCCGGGGTGACTAACAACATCACGAGAAATTTCTTGCCCCATCTGTGTCAACCTCCCGCACCAGTGTGACCCTCTGGGGTTCTGCACAGCCCTCATTACATCACAGCTAGTGTTGATGACAAAGTTCCTGTCTTCCCAGAAGGGAGAGGCACTCACCCTAGAGGGAGGCCAGGGCTGTTTCTTCTAAATCATGGGAATCTGTGACCAGTTCTTGCCTAGGAAGGAGAAGCCCCTGTGCTGAAGGCAGCAAACTGTGCTATACCGGCCCTCCCTGGGGCTCAACTGTGTCCTTCGGCTTTCGAGGCAATTCCATGCAATGGAAGTTGTTTTTTCCTTTCACTCTTTTTCTAGACATATTTTAATGGACATTAAGATGTACAGTTTTATATGCTGCTCTTTTAAAAAATTGAAGTATAGTTGACATATTCTATCATTTAGTTTCTGGTGTGCTTGCTTTTTCTTTGATGTAATATGACAGCTGTTTCAATGTTACTAGAAGCTCTTCGAAAACATTAGTTTTAACGGCTGCATAATACTGAAATAGCATTGTCATATCCCAATTTGGCCTCGCTGTTCCTTACCGTGAAATACTCAGATCTTTTTCCCCCATTATAAGTAAAACTGGGACAAACATCTTTATGCATTTTTCCCTCCTGCATTTTGGATTAGACATGAAACATTTGGGGTAGGGGTGGAGCTTTGTCATATGACAATTAAAAATCCAAGATCAGAAACATTTATTGCTGAGCAAAAAAAACTGCATTCGTGTTGAACTCTGTCTGGACTTCTATTTTTCCAGAAAAGTGTTGTTTTACCTATTAACTGTTAACACACTTTATGATGGTCTCTTACTACATTTTTTGCTGCTTATAACCACTTTTATAATATTATTCTTTTAGCAAGAATGGAAAGAAAATTCAGTCTTTCCACTGAGAGATGAAATATTTCCTGCCATATCAGTAAACAAGGCTGTCACCGTCATCAGTGATTACAGCCCTCCAGAGTGAGCTGGTGAGCCTAAGGGCACTGGGGAAGGAGAAGAATACCTGCCATCAGCCTCCAGCAGACTACAGCCACTCCCTACCTACGGTGAGCCCAAAGGAGCTCAGGATGTGAAAACACAGGATAGCTGAGATAGCTGAGATGGCCTCAGATAGCTGAGATGCATTTATGAAAGGAATGACTTCCATGAGCCCAGACTCTTGCAACTTCTATACAGAGAAAAGTGTTAAATTCCTGAACTTGGGATGCTTGCTGCTGCTGCTGCTGCTAAGTCGCTTCAGTCGTGTCCGACTCTGTGCGACCCCATAGACGGCAGCCCACCAGGCTCCCCCGTCCCTGGGATTCTCCAGGCAAGAACACTGGAGTGGGTTGCCGTTTCCTTCTCCAGTGCAGGAAAGTGAAAAGTGAAAGTGAAGTCGCTCAGTCGTGTCCGACTCTTAGCGACCCCATGGACTGCAGCCCACCAGGCTCCTCCGTCCATGGGATTTTCCAGGCAAGGGTACTGGAGTCGGGTGCCATTGCTTGGTTTTCTTTAATTCACAAAAGTACTTTTGACCTTCAGACTACCTGCCCTTTGTTCCAAAACTTCTATATAACCTGACTCCTCGCCTCACCTCCTAGGAGCAGTTCTCCCAGGGTTCTTGAGATGCTACCTCCAGACTTAAACACTAAAAGTGAAGTGAAGTGAAGTGAAAGTCACTCAGTTGTGTCCAACTCTTTGCAACCCCATGGATTATACGGTCCATGGAATTCTCCAGGCCAGAATACTGGAGTGGGTAGCCTTTCCCTTCTCCAGGGGATCTTCCCAACACAGGATTTGAACCAGGGTCTCCTGCATTGCAGGCAGATTCTTTACCAACTGAAAAATTCCCTCTAAATAAAAGATAACTCTCAGCTTTTAGGCTTTGTGTATTTTTTCAGTCAATATCACCATCATGAGACATGAAAATGGTTAGTTAATAATTACAGTTACTGATTGTTTAGAAAACTTTCAGCTTCAAAATTCATTATTAGTAATGCTATATAAATTTTGAGAATTGTTTTCAAATCCAAGCAAATTCTATCAAGCATATATATGAGCTGTAGGATTTTCTGACATGCTGAGTTTTCTTATTTAGTAACTTATTTTATATGTTCATTTAACTGTACACGCTCACTAGCCAGTTGTCAGAGTGGATGTCCTTCTCCATCTGATGGAGTGTGCTGAGTTTCTGTGCAGACTTCCCTCACTGGGAAGGCAGGCTTCCTGGTACTCTGGTCTCTTCTATCTATGTGGCTCCCCAGCCATCCTGCTCAAGAGTCCCAGTTCTCCAGTAGACACACATTGCTGACCCTGAGAGCCAGCTGTACCACTGGGCCCCTATCCAGCATATTGGGAAACTACAGGATGAACACCTCAGTCAAAACAAGCTGTCGGTAGTGAAGATCCCCACTAAAGACTTATTTACGCAGAGAGCACTCCACCCCAGTGCAAAAATGTGAAGCTGGTTATTTTGTAGAAGGTTCTAATCTGTGGATTTAACTGACTGCTTCCTCCTCATGATGTTTGACTTATCTCTCCATGAACTGGACAAAGGAAGACTAAAGCTTAGATTTGACTCTCATCCATCATTTAGCAAGACTGCGCATCCTGAAAATGAAAAATAAAAGTGAATTCTACTTCTCTCTGGTCCCAAAAGCTATAGCCTGAAGTTTTTTCCCAATAAGTAGCTTTTCGTTTTACTGACTCTTGAACTCAGAGACATACTACTGTGTCAGTGGTTCCGTGCTTTGGGAAATGCATGGACTAGTAAAATGTCATAAAGAGCATGGGCGCCTGACACTTTGTTTTGCAAAGTAAGACCACTTAGATACAGTGACTACCAAATATTGTCACCAGTCCTTGACAAAAAAAAAAAAAATTAACGTTATAATGCCCCCCTTCCAAAAACTAGGTAAGTTAGAGTCTTAGAATAAGGGACATTTCTTTCCATTGAATTTCCATTGAATCTAAGCATAGAGAAAAAAAAAAAACCCTGTGGTCCTTATTTTCTCCATGTCACGAGACTAGTGACTAGTTGGTCATGGGCAGTGTGGCTTTAAAATTCATTGTTTTGTTGGCCCAGAAGGCTTTGCTCTTTGCTATATAGAGAAGTACATACAGAGCCCCACAGACTCCTTCCCATGAAGTATTTTATAGCCATTTGATTTTATCCCCTGAAAACTGTAAAACTCACCTACTGTTCTCTAGGCAAGGCCAGGTTTTAGGAAGCACAGAAATTCTGGCTGCTCTGGAAAGAAGGTCACAGGATCTCAGCATTAGGGGAAACCTGGAAGTCAGGAGGTTTGGCTAGGGCATGAGGCCGCCAGGAATGGCAAAGGTCAGTCGGTTTCTGCTCCAACAAGCCCCCGGGCTGAGGAACTGCAAAAGTGGGTGTTAATTCCTAAGTGTGCTAACGCTTGTCATTTTTGTTCTCTTTTGCCAATGTATACAAATCTTGATTCATCAACCAAAGTAGCCACTTACACATATATTTTTTTAAAGTTATCACACTGCTTGCTGACCTTCTATGTATCACGGGAGACAAGAGGACTTGAGTCAGGCCACCGTAGGTGCCGACCTCGCTTCTCCAAATCTTTGGGATTTGGAAGGACATTTTGTCTCTCTCTATAATAAAAACCTCTAAATTTCTACTGAACGTCATGAGCTTAAAATCCTATTTTGGAAGTTAAAGCCTGAACATTTGACTCTTCCCTTTCATTTCTCCTTAAAATTCCCTTCATTTCTCCATATATATATATATTTTTTTTTTTTAATTGAAGGATAGTTACTTTACAGAATTTTGTTGTTTTCTGTCAAAACATAATACATGATACATCACCATGATTCAGCCATAGGTATACATATACACCCTCGCTTTTGAACCTCCCTCCCATTTCCTTCCCCATCCCACCCCTCTAGGTTGATACAAAGCCCCTGTTTGAGTTTCCTGAGTCATACAGCAAATTTCCATTGGCTATCTATTTTACATATGGTAAAGTAAGTTTCCATGATAGTCTTCCCATACATCTCACCCTCTCCTCCCCTCTCCCCATGTCCACAAGTCTATTCTCGATGTCTGTTTCTCCATTGCTGCCCTGTAAATAAATTATTCAGTACCATTTTTCTAGATTCTGTGTATGTATGTTAGAATACGGTATTTATCTTTCTCTTTCTGACACACTTCACTCTGTATAATAGGTTCTAGGTTCATCCACCTCATCAGAACTGACTCAAATGCGTTCCTTTTTATGGCTGAGTCATATTCCATTGTGTATATGTATCACAAGCTCTTTATCCACTCATCTGTCAATGGATATTTGGTTGCTTCCATGTTCTAGCTATTGTAAATAGTGCTGCAATGAACAATTGGATACACATGCCTTTTTCAATTTTGGTTTCCTCAGGGCATATGCGTAGGAGTGGGATTTCTGGGTCATATGGTGGTTTTATTCCTAGTTTTTTAAGGAATCTCTATACCATCTTCCATAATGGCTGTATCAATTTACATTCCCACCAACAATGTAAGAGTGTTTGCTTTTCTCCACACCCTCTCCAGCATTTATTGCTTGTGGAATTTTTGATGATGGCCATTCTGACTGGTGTGAGGTGATAAATCATTGTGATTTTGATTTGCATTTCTCTAATAATGAGCAATGTTGAGCATCTTTTCATGCATTTGTTAGCCATCTGTGTATCTTCTTTGGAGAAATGTCTGTTTAGGTCTTTTTCCCACTTTTTGATTGGGTTGTTTGTTTTCCTGGCGTTGAGTTGACTGAGCTGCTTGTATATTTTGGAAATTAGCCTTTTATCAGTTGTTTCATTTGCTATTATATTTTCCCATTCTGAGGGTTGTCTTTTCGCCTTGCTTATAGTTTCCTTTGCTGTGTAAAAGCTTTTAAGTTTAATCAGATCCCACTTGTTTACTTTTGTTTTTATTTCTGTTATTCTAGGGGGTGAGTCATAGAGGATCTTGCTTTGATTTATGTCATCCAGTGTTCTGCCTATTTTCCTCTAAGAATTTTAAAGTTTCTGGTCTTATGTTTAGATCTTTAATCCATTTTGAATTTATCTTTGTGTATGGTGTTAGGAAGTGTTCTAATTTCATTCTGTAATGTAGCTTTCCAGTTTTTCCAGCACCATTTATTGAAGAGGCTGTCTTTGCCCCATTGTATATTCTTGCCTCCTTTTTTAAAAATAAGGTACCCATAGGCACATGGGCTTATTTCTGGGCTTTCTATCTTGTTCCATTGGTCTATATATCTGTTTTTGTGTCTTGATGACTGTAGCTTTGTAGTATAATCTGAAGTCAGGAAGATGGATTCCTCCAGCTCCTTTCTTCTTTCTCAAGACTGCTTTGGGAGGAACAGGACGGCGGAGGAGTAGGTGGACATGGAATACATCTCTCTCCACAGATACATCAGGAATACACCTTCAGACACAGAAGTGCATGCAAAACACCAGATGAGAGCAGGCAGGAGTACCTGACCAGCAGAAAAGAATATATAGACCCACGCAAAACTCGGTAGGGTGAAGGAACTAGTTATTCCTAGATATTTAATTCTTTTTGTTCCAATGGTGAATAAGATTGATTCCTTAATTTCTCTTTCTAATTTTTTATTGTTAGTATATAGAAATGCAAGTGATTCCTGTGTATTGATTTTGTGTCCTGCAACTTTGCTAAATTCACTGATTAGTTCTAGCCATTTTCTGATACTATCTTTAGGGTTTTCTATGTCCAGTATCATGTCATCTGCAAACAGTGAGAGATTTACTTCTTATTTTCCAATCTGGATTCCTTTTATTTCTTTTTCTTCTCTGATTGCTGTAGCTAGGACTTCCAGAACTATGTTGAATAATAGTGGTGAAAGTGGACACCCTGTCTTGTTCCTGATCTTAGGGGGAATGCTTTCAGTTTTTCACCATTGAGAATAATGTTTGCTGTAGGCTTATCATATATGGCCTTTACTATGTTAAGGTAGATTCCTTCTATGCCCATTTTTTGGAGTTGTAATCATAAATGGGTGCTGAAGTTTATCAAAGGCTTTTTCTGCATCTATTGAGATTATTATATGGTTTTTAATCTTTCAATTTGTTAATGTGGTATATCATTGATTTGCATACATTGAAGAATTCTTGCATTCCTGGAATAAACCCAACTTGATCATGGTGTATGAGCTTTTTTATGTGTTGCTGAATTCTGTTTGCTAAAATTTTGTCAAGGATTTTTGCATCTATGTTCATCAGTGATATTGGCCCATAGGTTTCTTTTTTGTGTTGTCTTTGTCTGATTTTGGTGTCAGGCTGATGGTGGCCTCGTAGAATGAGTTTGGAAGTGTTCCTTCCTCTGCAATTTTTTGAAAGAGTTTAGAAGGACAGGCATTAGCTCTTCTCTAAATGTTTGATGGAATTCTCCTGTGAAGCCATCAGGTCCTGGGCTTTTGTTTTTTGAGAGATTTTTGATCATAGCTTCAATTCCAGTGCTTGTAATTGGGTTGTTCATAATTTCTATTTCTTCCTGGTTTAGTCTTGAAAGATTGAACTTTTCTAAGAATCTGTCCATTTCTCCCAGATTACCCATTTTATTGCCTTATAGTTGTTCATAATAGTCTCTTATGATCCTTTGTATTTCTGCATTGTCTGTTGTAACCTCTCCTTTTTCATTTCTAATTTTGTTGATTTGATTCTTCTCTCTTTTTTTCTTGATGAGTCTGGCTAAAGTCTTGTCAATTTTGTTTATCTTCTCAAAGAATCAGCTTTTAGTTTTATTAATCTTTACTATTGTTTCTTTCATTTCTTTTTCATTTATTTCTGCTTGGATCTTTATGATTTCTTTCCTTCTACTAATTTTGGGATTTTTTTAGTTCTTCTTTTTCCAGTTATTTTAGGTGTCTATTTAATGTTTTTCTTGTTTCTTGATATAGGATTGTATTGCTACAAGCTTCCCTCTTAAGACTGCTTTTGCTGCGTCCCATAGGTTTTGAGTTGTGTTTTCATTGTCTGTTTTTTTATTTCCCTTTTGATTTCTTCAGTAACCTGTTGGTTATTTAGAAGAGTATTGTTTAGTCTCCATGTGTTTGTTGTTTTTACATTTTTTTCTTGTAACTGATATCTAGTTTCATAGTGTTGTGGTCAGAGAAGATGCTTGACATGATTTCAATTTTCTTAAATTTACTGAGGTTTGATTTGTGACCCAAGATGTGGTCTATCCTAGAGAATGTTCCATGTGCACTTGAGAATAAAGTGTATTTTTATGCATTTGGATGGAATACTCTGAAGATATCAATGAGATCTATCTCATCTAATGTATCATTTAAGATGTGTTTCCTTACTAATTTTCTGTTTTGATGATCTTTGCTTTGGTGTGAGTGGGGTGTTAAAGTCTCCTACTATTATTGTGTTACTGTCAATTTCTCCTTTTATGTCTGTTAGTGTTTGTCTTATGTATTGAGGTGCTTCTATGTTGGGTGCATAGATATTTACAGTTGTTATATCTTCCTCTTAGATTCATCCCTTGATCATTATGTAGTGTCCATCCTTATCTCTCGTAACCCTCTTTATTTTAAGGACTATTTTGTCTGATAATGGGGATTGATACTCCAGCTTTCTTTTGCTTCCCATTTGCATGGAATATATTTTTCCATACTTTCACTTTCAGTCTATATGTGTCTTTAGGTCTGAAGTGGGTTTCTTGTAGACAGTCTACATATAGGTCTTGTCTTTGTACCCATTCACCCAGTCTATGTCTTTTGGCTGGAGCATTTAATTCATTTACATTTAAAGTAATTAATGATGTATTTGTTCCTATTGCCATTTTCTTAATTGTTTGGGTTTGATTTTGTAGATCTATTTCTTCTCTTGTATTTCTTGAGTATATAAGTCCCTTTAACATTTGTTGTAAAGCTGGTTTCGTGGTACTGAATTCTCTAACTTTTGCTTATCTGAAAAGCTTTTTATTTCTCCATCAATTTTGAATGAGATCCTTGCCAGGTACAGTAATCTTGGTTGTAGATTTTTCCCTTTCAGTATTTTTATATATCCTGCAATTCCCTTCTGGCCCGCAGAGTTTCTGCTGAAAGATCAGCTGTTACACATATGGGATTTCCCTTGTATGTTACTTGTTGCTTCTCCCTTACTGCTTTTAATATTCTTTCTTTGTGTTTAGTCTTAGTTTGATTACTATGTGTCTTGGTGTGTTTCTCCTTGGGTTTATCCTGTATGGGACTCTTTGTGCCTCTTAAACTTGACTGACTATTTCCTTTTCCATGTTGGGGAAATTTTCAACTATAATCTCTTCAAAAATTTTCTCATACCCTTTCTGTTTCTCTTCTTCTTCTGGGACCCCTATAATTCTAATGTTGGTGCACTTGATATTGTCCCAGAGGTCTCTGAGACTATCCTCAGTTCTTTTCATTCTTTTTACTTTATTCTGCTCTTCAGAAGTTATTTCCACTATTTTATCTTCCAGCTCACTGATTCGTTCTTCTGCTTCAGATATTCTGCCGTTGATTTCTTCTAGAGTATTTTTAATTTCAGTAAATGTGTTGTTTGTCTCTGCATGTTTATTATTTAATTCTTCTAGGTCTTTGTTAATTGATTCTTGCATTTTCTCCATTTTGCTTTCAAGGTTTTTGATCATCTTTACTATCATTATTCTGAATTCTTTTTCAGGTCGTTTGCCTATTTCCTCCTCTTTTATTTGGACTTCTGTGTTTCTAGTTTGTCACTTCATTTGTGTAGTATTTCTCTACCTTTTCATTATTATTTTTTTAACTTATTGTGTTTGAGGTCTCCTTTTCCCGCCTTCAAGGTTGAATTCTTTTTTCCTTTTGGTTTCTGCCCTCCTAATGTTGGTCCAGTGATTTGTGTAAGCTTATAGGGTGAGATTTGTGCTGAGTTTTTGTCTGTTTCTTTGTTTTTCCTCTGATGGGCAAGGCTGAGTGAGGTGGTAATCCTGTCTGCTGATGATTTGGTTTGTGTTTTTGTTTTGTTTGTGATTTAGATGAGGCGTCCTGCACAGGGTGCTGCTGGTGGTTGGGTGATGCCAGGTCTTGTATTCCAGTGGCTTCCTTTGTGTGAGTGCTCACTGTTTGATACCCACTAGGGTTACTTCTCTGGTAGTCTAGGGTCTTGGAGTCACTGCTCCCACTCCAAAGGGTCAGGGCTTGATCTCTGGTCAGGAAGGAAGATTCCACAAATGGTTTGTCATGGCATTAAGTGAAATTAAAACAAATATCCAAAAACAAGAAACCAAAGATGAACCCCAGACAAATGACAGTTATATAATCAGGCAAATAATAATTAAAATGATGGAATATACACACATATATATACACCCATGGGCAAAGTCAAAACAGTTAAAAAAATAAATAAAGTACAATAGATTGACCTGATGAACAAAGGAAATCAAAAATTATATTTACCAGTTAGGAACAAAACTAACTAAAGCACAAACTGGAGAACAAAACTAAAGCAAGGTGCCAAGTGGGGAATAAAGCAATGAAAACAAAACCAACAAATATGTTGAGAGGAAAAGAAAGAAAGAATAGGTATGCAAGTTTAAATAGGGGCAGATGAAAATTTATATACATTAAAGATTAACTGCAAGGGGAAAAGAGAAGTAGGAAAGGCAAACAAAGGAATAAATGTGGGGAAATGTAATAGGTTGAAAAAAATTAAAAGTTAAAATTATATAAAAGAGAAAAAAGAAACAGAAGAAGAAGAAAAAAAAGAGGGGGAAGAGGAAAACTCCACAGAACTGCAAAAGCCCAACATAGAGGCAGAGGTTTATAACAACAATAAAAAGTGTGACTGAATATACATATATACATATACACCCAAAAGCAAAATCAAAACAGTCCAACAAAAATAAAGTACAATAGACTGACCCAGCAAAGGTAACCAAAAATTATGTCTACCAGAACAAAACTAAATAAAGTACAAACTGGAAAACAAAATTAAAACAAGGTGCCAGTTGGGGGATAAAGCAAGGAAAATAAAACTAACAAATATGTTGAGAAGAAAGAAAAAAAAAGAATAGATATGCAAAGTTAAATAGAGATAAATAAATAGTTAAAGAAGATTTATACATATTAAAGATTAACTGCAAGGGGAAAAGAACAGTAGGAAAAGCAAACTAAGAAATAAATGTAGAAAAAATAATAATAGGTTTAAAAAAAATTTTTTAAGAGAAAAAAAACAAAAATAAAGTAGTAAAACTCCCCAGAACTGCAAAAGCCCAATGTAGAGGCAGAGGTTTATAACAATAGTAAAAAATGTGACTGAGAATAAAAATAAAAAAAAGTTTAATTAGATTTTGTAGGGCCAATAAAATTGACAACTACAACAGAGAGGGGGAAAAAGAAAAAAAAAATCAAAAGAATTTACAGAACAAGTCAAAACATAAGAATAATAAATGTTTTTCTTGAGTCTCTGCTGTCAGGGTCCTTTCCCTATCTGGGAGTCACAGTCCACCTCACCTCCCTAAGTGAAAGTGAAGTCCCTCAGTCGTGTCTGACTCTTTGCAACACTTTAGACTATAGCCTACCAGGCTCCTCCATCCATGGGATTCTCCAGGCAAGAATAGTGAAGTGGGTTGCCATTTCCTTCTCCAGGGGATCTTCCTGACCCAGGGATCAAACCGGGTCTTGGACACTGCAGGCAGAAGCTTTACCCTCTGAGCCCCAGGGAAGCCTTCACCTCCCTAGGATGCCCTCTAATACTGTGCTGATCTCTGGACCTGCTGCAGGGGCAGCTCAGATTCTAATCTAGTCCTACTCCTCTGTTTTCTTGCCTCCAATGTCCACAGCTATCAGGACTAGTGTGCTGTCTTTTGTGGGATCTGTCAATGTCCTTTTATGTATTCCATAGACACAGAGTCTGCCTAGTGGATCGTGTGGATTTAATCTGCAGCTTGTATCGCTGGTCAGAAGGTTTGGGGTCTTCTTTCTTAGCCACACTGCCCCTGGGTTTCAATTGTGGTTTTATTGCCACCTCTGCATGTGGGTGGTTCACCAGGGTTTGTTCCTGAGGCTTCCCTGGAGGACTTGGGTTTGCCCCAGTGAAGGCCAGGTGTGGAGGTGGCACAGCTACTTGGGTCACAGGGATTCTGGCAGCACCAGGTACTCAGGGGAGTTGGCGGCTAGGGCAGCAGAAAATACAATGCTCTAGAAGGGTATAGCAACCAGTATTGGACAATACACTCCAGTATTCTTGCCTGGAGAACCCCTCTCTCTGACAGAGAAGCCTGGCAGGCCACAGTCTCAGTTCGGTTCAGTTGGACACCACCGAAGCGACCCTGCATGCATAGGTGCAAGACTTTTTTTGACTGTGGCAGCTCTGCTCCAGTGAGAGTTGAGCATGAAGGTGGTGCAACTGCTTGGCTTGCAGGGACCCTGGTGGTGCCAAGTGTGCAAGAACACAGACAGCCTCCCCAGCAGGAGTTGTGGCCCTGTCAAAGTCTTTTCAAGCCTCTTTTGCTAGCAATCAGAAGGCCTCTTTGGCCAGACTTTCTTCATAGCTCCGCCTGTTCAGGCACTTAGAGGGCTTGCTTACCTTGGGTTCTTTTCCATTGTTCAGTGCATCAAGCACATAGAGGGCCCCCCACCTCCCCCAGTCTGAGGTCCTACTCTGTAGATTGGCGCATCAGGCATTTGATGGGCCAGCCTCTTTATCGTTCAGCTGCCAATGCTGGCTGGAGAGAGAAGGGAGAGAGGCTATAGTGGTGGCTCCACCCCTATGCATGACTCGGCAGTATTGCCTTGCTTCCTTGGCTGCCCGGTTTTCCCCTACAGGCATTTCCCACCACAATCTCCTCCCTCACATCCCCTCGAGCCATCTCTTCGCAGCCAACATCAGCCCTCGCCCTGGGATTGCTCCACCGTCCCTAACTCCAGCTCCCAGCCGCTGCGCCATCTGGGTTATGGATGGCTGCGGCAAGGACTGTCTGATTCTCATTCCATTTAGGCTGCCTCAGATCAGCTGTTTCACTCCCAGCCTTACATGTTTCTCCTCTGACTCAGACAATTGCCCTGACGTGGGGATTGAATCCCTGCTTCAGTTCCCCCACCCGCCAAGGGCAGGTCCAATCCTACTAACACTCCTGTTTTTCCCCTTAGTTCCTTCATCCTACCGAGTTTTGCATGGTTCTATATATTCTTTTCCTCTGGTCAGGTACTCCTGTCTGCCCTCAGCTGGTGTTCTGCATGCACTTCTGTGTCTGAAGGTGTATTCCTGATGTGTCCATGGAGAGAGAAGTACTCCATGTCCACCTACTCCTCTGCCATCTTGTTCTCTCCTCATTTCTCCTTTAATAATTCTAACACTTTCCAATGAATGGCAACCTCTGGCTGAATCAAGGGAGGGTTGCATATAAGAAAGTCAGTAAGAAATGAGCCTTATCATTTCAAAATACTGTTCTCATCACAGCTGAAATTAAGGGACCAAGAAGAAAGAGGAATGAGATCTTAGTGTTTAATGAGCACAGAGATTCAGTTTAAGATGATGAAAAAGTTCCGGTAATGAATGTTAGTGATGGTTACACAATGAGGTGAAGGTACTAAACCAAAACTGGTTCAAATGGTAAATTTTGTTACATACATTTTACCACAGTGAAAAAGAGAAGAAGGTTGCTTCCCAATGAGCAGGTGAGTAAAGGAAGCTCTCTTGCTCCATCTCTCCAGTAGAACAAGAAAGAAGTTGGAAACAATGGTGGTGGGTGCTCTTAGGAGGGCATTGGAGACCCCCTGGGAGACAGTTGGAAGCAACAAGACTCATCTTCTGGTGCTATAGTTAATGTGACAGACCAGCCTTGACTTTCTGCCTGCCCAAATTACCCTCGATTGTGAGTTCTTAGCAAGCAGGGGTGGAGCATTCTGTGTATTTTACACACAGCAGTCTACTACCCATCCAACTTGTGCAAACAGTAATGCACTTTGGGAACTGCTCAAAGGTGCCTGTAAGAGGGGGCGGTGGGGGGCCACATTTCACCACATTCAACTCAAGCCACGTGCTCACAGCCCGTGGTTCTCATGTGTATAGGTAATCGTTGGCACCAAGCCCTGACCATTTTAAAGACAGTATTTGGCACAGCCTGGACTGGATTTGTGCCTAGATTGTTTAGATCCCTCTGAGTTCAGTGAATATTCCACAATACAAATTGTGGGGCACCCACCAAGAACAGCTCCATTTTGCAACAGAAATGTATAGGACTCGGGGTGGAGGAGAGTGGGGCATGGGAAGGGAGTTCACCAGCCAGGAAGCACGAACCCCAGGCAGAACACATGTGCCTGATATACATCAAGTGTCCTAACGCGCTAGAGAGACTGGCATGCTCTTCTTCATGTTTGTCAATCTTCACCCTTGTTAGTGTCTGAGTAGGACTATAAGTGAACTTGTATTTGCTGGAATCATAAGACTAGCTTTAGAAGAAATTGCAAACTTGAGCTCTCCAAATTTCATGCACCCTCTGCACTTCCTTCCTTTTTCTAGGAACCACTTACCCCCTTTCAGATTCATCCATGACTGTAACCCTGCCATTGGAGGTAGTTATTCTCCCACACTGTTGAGAACTATCATATTCCTTTATTGTTAAAATATATCTGATTTGGACCCCCACTCATGCAAAACCTAGCCTCTTTCATTCTTCATGGAACCACTCTTCTCTGAGGTTGTGCAAAGGGCCTGAGGTCTCATGGGAAGTTTGTTTTGCCACCCTTGGTCATCCCAAGATGCAGGACCTGCCCCCTCCAAGCCAAGTCAGTGCATGGGAATCTTCTAGAGTCCACCATCTCTAAGATCAGCCTCGGTAGGATTTCCCTTTAAGTCAGAGGAGAATCACAGTATGGAAGCCCCTTCAGGAAGTGTTTCAGTGGAGGCAGTGACAGAGGGTTAGGGTCTCTAAGTTACCTAGAATGACCTTGTATAGGGCACTGGGAAGGGTGTGGGCTCTTGGTTGTTGTTCCCCTGCACTGTGAGAAAGGTCCTATTAGCATAATTGTCTTGAATGATTTTTAACAACCATCGACCTTCAATCCAGGGCTGAGACAGCCCTGTGGCGCTGCATGCTGGCTTGTCTGGAGTTACACTGACTGTCAGCTGAGGAAGTCCCCAGACTTCTCTAAGCCTCAGTTTATTTTTCTGTAAAATGGAGACAAGAGTTATTATGGTGAGCAAATGCCATAACTCAAAGCAGCGTGTGCATGACTGAGCTATACATTCTGAGTTGTCTACTGATGTCAAGAGGTCAGTGGGATTTTGTGTACTTTTTTTCCCCACTTTGCTTATCTGTATTTTCTAAGTTTTTCATAATGATTACTTGTGTTTTAACCCCCAAAAAAAGAAGGAAAAGAAGAAAAGGAAGAAACTTCTGGGAGGACAATGGCCAATGTCTCTCCAAAAATCCTTGTAAATAGTCACTACCAGGGTCCTCAGTGAAAACACTATTGGGAGGAAAGCAAGCTGTGCCAAGCTTACTGTCCCTCCCCCAGGACATGCTCTAGGGAAATCATGACATTACTGCTCCTAAGCCGGATAATTGGTTTGGTTCATTGATCCACTTGGTAATGAAACATTCACATACTTTATATTTTTACAACAAACCAATGCTTTTTTATTAGATTATGAGTAGGTCAGGGCCTAGAGGCTAAAACTTAAATGCAGTGATGTGTTCATGTCACCTCATAGGTCCAGTTTACCAGGATAATTTGGATCAGCTCACTAGAAGTCAAAAAAGTCATTTTGGACTTATTATCTTTCTGAGATTGTGCAAAAGAGGGGGAAGAATAGCAGCTTCCCCCATGGAGCACAAGTCAGCCAGGTTCACCGAGGCAAGGGCTAGATTCAATACTGCATTTTGCCAGAGATATGCCCACAATTAGGCTCTGTCAGTACTTCCTGGGTATATGGGGCTCAACAACCAAAGAAAAGCTGGGGAGAAGGCAGTGATGATGGAAGCTGCTTTGATTGAGAAACTCCAGGGGCACAGTAGTTCTTTAGTTCTAAATTGAACCACGAGAAACAAGCACACCTGATTCAACATGAGGAGATGGCGCCAGGAGAGTATATGTGGCTCCAGGTGAATGTTTGTGTATCCCTAATCTGCTCATCTCTGCTCTGTCCTAAGGCCTTAGGTATGTGACGGGCCTCAAGGGCTTGTCACATGTCCGATTATTTTTCTGTATTATCTGGGAACTCTAAAATCTTCAGTGATATATCTTGAGGTATGACCCCAACAAGGGCATTTTGATGGTATAAGGGCACTCTTAAATTCCAAAACATCATGAAGAATAGCAGTAGCTATATGCTAAAACTGTGGAAAATTGTGAAAGAGGTGGGAATACCAGACCACCTGACCTGCCTCTTGAGAGACCTATATGCAGGTCAGGAAGCAACAGTTAGAACTGGACATGGAAAAACAGACTGGTTCCAAATAGGAAAAGGAGTACATCAAGGCTGTATATTGTCACTCTGTTTATTTAACTTCTATGCAGAGTCCATCATGAGAAACGCTGGGCTGGAAGAAGCACAAGCTGGAATCAAGATTGCCGGGGGAAATAACCTCAGATATGCAGATGACACCACTCTTATGGCAGAAAATGAAGAGGAACTAAAAAGCCTCTTGATGAGAGTGAAAGGGGAAAGTGAAAAAGTTGGTTCAAAGCTCAACATTCAGAAAACGAAGATCATGGCATCTGGTCCCGTCACTTCATGGGAAATAGATGGGGAAACAGTGGAAACAGTGTCAGACTTTATTTTTGGGGGCTCCAAAATCAGTGCAGATGGTGATTGCAGCCATGAAATTAAAAGATGCTTACTCCTTGGAAGAAAAGTTATGACCAACCTAGATAGCATATTCAAAAGCAGAGACATTCCTTTGTCAACAAAGGTCCATCTAGTCAAGGCTATGGTGTTTCCAGTGGTCATGTATGGATGTGAAAGTTGGACTGTGAAGAAAGCTGAGCACTGAAGAATTGATGCTTTTGAACTGTGGTGTTGGAGAAGACTCTTGAGAGTCCCTTGGACTGCAAGGAGATCCAACCAGTCCATCCTAAAGGAGATCAATCCTGGGTGTTCATTGGAAGGAATGATGCTAAAGCTGAAACTCCAGTACTTTGGCCACCTCATGCTAAGAGTTGACTCATTGGAAAAGACTCTGATGCTGGGAGGGATTGGGGGCAGGAGGAGAAGGGGATGACAGAGGATGAGATGGCTGGATGGCATCACCGACTCGATGGATGTGAGTTTGAGTGAACTCCAGGAGATGGTGATGGACAGGGAGGCCTGGCATGCTGTGATTCATGGGGTCGCAAAGAGTCGGACACGACTGAGTGACTGAACTGAACTGATGGGACTGGATGCCATGATCTTAGTTTTCTGAATGTTGAGTTTTAAGCCAACGTTTTCACTCTGCTCTTTCACTTTCATCAATAGGCTCTTTAGTTCTTCTTTGCTTTCTGCCATGAGTGTGGTGTCATCTGCATATCTGAGGTTATTTCCCCTGGCAATCTTGATTCCAGCTTGTGCTTCTTCCAGCCCAGCGTTTCTCATGATGTACTCTGTATATAAGTTAAATAAGCAAGGTGACAATATACAGCCTTGACATACTCCTTTTCCTATTTGGAACCAGTCTGTTGTTCCATGTCCAGTTCTAACTATTGCTTCTTGACCTGCATACAGATTTCTCAGGAGGCAGGTAAGGTGGTCTGATATTCCCATCTCTTGAAGAATTTTCCACAGTTTGTTGTGATCCACACAGTCAAAGGCTTTGGCATAGTCAATAAAGCAGAAGTAGATGTTTCTCTGAAACTCTCTTGCTTTTTTGACAATCCAATGGATGTTGGCAATTTGATCTCTAATTCCTCTGCCTTTTCTAAATCCAGCTTGACCATCTGGAATTTCACAGTTCAAGGACTGTTGAAGCCTTGCTTGAAGAATTTTGAGCATTACTTTGCTAGTGTGTGAAATGAGTGCAATTTTGTGGTAGCTTGAACACTCTTTGGCATTACCTTTCTTTGGGATTGAAATGAAAACTGACCTTTTCCAGTCCTATGACCACTGCTGAGTTTTCCAAATTTGTTGGCATGTTGAGTGCAGCACTTTCACAGCATCATCTTTTAGGATTTGAAATAGCTCAAATAGTAGGAAGTAGTAGGAAGGCAAGAGATACCTGGAGTAGCAGGCAAATTTGGTCTTGGAGTACAAAATGAAGCAGGTCAAAGGCTAACAGAGTTTAGCCAAGAGAATGCACTGGTCAGAGCAAACACCCTCTTCCAACAACACAAGAGAAGACTCTACAGATGGACATCACCAGATGGTCAATACCAAAATCAGATTGACTATATTCTTTGCAGTCAAAGATGGAGAAGCTCTATACAGTCAGCAAAAACAAGACTGGGAGCTGACTATGCCTCAAATCATGAACTCCTTATTGCAAAATTCAGACTTAAATTGAAGAAAGTAGGGAAAACCACTAGACCATTAAGTTATAACCTAAATCAAATCCCTTTTGAGTTTACAGTGCAAGTGACAAATAGATTCAAGGGATTAGACCTGATAGACAGAGTGCCTCAAGAACTTGGGACCGTTTCGTGACATTGTACAGGAGGCAGTGATTAAGACCATCCCCAAGGAAAAGAAATGCAAAAAGGCAAAATGGTTTTCTGATGAGGCCTTACATATAGCTGAGGAAAGAAGAGAAGCTAAAGGCAAAAGAGAAAAGGAAAGATATACCCATTTGAATGCAAAGTTCCAAAGAATAGCACAGAGAGATAAGAAAGCCTTCCTTAGTGATCAATGCAAGGAAATAGAGGGAAACAGTAGAATGGGAGACTAGAGATCTCTTCAAGAAAATTAGAGATACCAAGGGAACATTTCGTGCAAAGATGGGCACAACAAAGAACAGAAATGGTATGGACCTAAGAGAAGCAAAAGATATTAAAAAGAGGTGGCAAGAATACAAGGAAGAACTATACAAAAAAGATCTTCAAGACCCAGATAATCATGATGGTGTGGTCACTCACCTAGAGCCAGATATCCTGGAATGCGAAATCAAGTGGGTCTTAGGAAGCATCACTACAAACAAAGCTAGTGGAGGTGATGGAATTCCAGCTGAGGTATTTCAAATCCTAAAAGATGTAGCTATGTTAGTAAAGTATGTATTTACCTTAGACTCTGTCGGAGAAGGCAATGGCACCCCACTCCAATACTCTTGCTTGGAAAATCCCATGGACGGAGGAGCCTATTAGGCTGCAATCCATGGGGTCGCTAAGAGTCAGACACGACTGAGCGACTTCACTTCACTTTCACTGTCTTTCTTCTAGTCGTTTCCGCCTAAGACTCAGAAGGGATAATGGCTCAACAAACCAGTATGATTTTTACATACATACATACATACTTACAATTGTTCTCCTAATTTGTGTTAATGAGACTATGTATTTGCTTGGAAACCTGCCTTTCTCAAGATTCATGTCATTCATTTTATATCCCAGGATGACTCACTTTGTGCCAATGTTATCTCAAAATGCATGTTGTGGGTGAGGGGCCTGATGTCACTCTTGGAGTTTTGAGACATTTCCTTTCTGTAATTAGCAGCCTGCTAGTAGGTATATAACTTCCTGTTAAAGACTAGTAGGAGGGCACTCTTACTGTCCCCTTCTGATGTCTATGTCAGAAGCTTTCTCTGTCTCTTTTATACTTTAATAAAACTTTATCACACAAAAGCTCTGAGTGATCAAGCCTCGTCACTGGCCCTGGATTGAATTCCTCTCCTCCAGAGGCCAAGAATCCTGGTGTCTTTCACAGCCCAGCAACAACCTTTCAAGTCCACACTGCTAATTTTAAGTGAAGCTCAGAAGAAAGTGCTCTCCCACCTGGGTCATATCTAGTGGTGCTTGATGTGGCAGCAGCAAGTCAGGATGCTGTTTGAAGGCTTTGTCACCTCCTAGAGGTGAATCACAGCACAGACCCTAAGGATTTAGGAGTAAAGCCCTACTCTCCTTTTAAGAAACAGATCCTGCCTGCTGCTGAGCCTTCGTAGAAACTGAAGGTCTAACCACGGGTCATCAGTGAGACCTGGGCTGCCCATTGTGTACAGATGTTATCTGACACACTAAACCATAAAATTGGAAATGCACAGCAATCCTCCACCATCAAATGTAAGTGGTATGTACATGATCTGCCCTTAAGGCACAAGTCAGTTATATCAGGAAGTGGCCCCAAAACTCCTACCTTCTCTCCCCTGGTCTGTGCCTGTGGCCTCATGGGGAGTTCCCTACAACCAATCAACAGAGAAAGAGAAAACTTGGTCCTGGTTTACTGATGACTCTGTACACTATGTAAGCACTGTTTGAAAGAGGCCAGTTGCAGCACTAATGCCCCTTTCTGGAACATGCCTGAAGTAGAGTGGTAAAGGGGAATTCTGGGGGGACAGACCTTAGTCTCTAGTTTGTTCACTTTTCTTGGAAGGAGAAATGGCTAGACAGGTAATTATAGTTTGATTCATGAGCTGTGGCCCAAGGCCAACCTGCCTGCATGCCCAATATGCCAGCAGCAGACACCAGCACTAAGTCCCTGATATGACACCATTCTCCAGGGTGATCAGCCAGCTACCTGGTAGTACTCAGATGGTGCTTCCATCCCAAAGGGGCAGAATTTTCTTCCCACTGGAATAGACACTTACTATGGATTAGATTTGCCTTCCCTGCATGCAATGTTTCTGCCAAAACTACCATCCGTGGAGCTACAGAATTCCTGTCCACCATTGTAGTATTCCACACAACATTGCCTCTTTTCAAGGACCTCAACCATCAGCCAATGAAGTGCATCATTGGGCCCATCCTCATAGAACTCACTGGTCTTACCATGTTCCCTACCATGAACAGTGGAATGGACTTTTGAAGACTCAGTTTCAGCACCAGCTAGGTAACAATCCATATATAGTCAGAATCAGCATCCAGTATATAATGCTGTTTCTCCGACAGCCAAGAATCAAGGGTCCAAGAATCAAGGGATGGAAATGGGAGCAGAACCACTCAATATTATCCCTCATGACCCACTAGTAAAACTTGCTTCCTTTTACCACAACACTGTGTTTTGCCAGCCTAATAGTCTTTGTTCCAGAGGAGGAATTCTTCCAGCAGGAAATACCATGATTCCAGTGAACTGGAAGTTAAGAATGCTGCCAGTCTCTTTGGGTTACTCACACCTGAGCTAACAGACAAAGAAGGGAATTACGGTGCTGGCTGGGGTGACTGATCCTCACTTCCAAGGAGAAATTGGACTGCTACTCCACAGTGGAGGTAAGGAAGAGCATGTCTGCAGTACCAATGATATCTTAGGGTATCCTGTGGTTAAGGTCAATAGAGAATTAGCAACCCAATCCAGGCAGGACTAGTAAGAGCCTAGATCTTTCAGGAATGAAGATTTGGGTCACCACACAAGAAAAAAAAAACCCTGCTGATGTCTTGCTGAAGACAAAAGGAATGTGAATGGATAATAGAAGAAAGGAGTTACAAATACCAGCCATGGGTGACCATGTGAGCAGTTATAGAAATGAAAATTGTAATATTGTGAACATTTTGTCCCTACTGTTATGTATACATGTGTGTACTTAAACATCCTTAGTTTTTTCCATCTCTTTTCTCTTGTGTAACATAAGACAATTGACTTTGTATCTTAGTTTTTAAGTTACAGGATATCAAGAAGAATAGCATTCAAGAACCTTATCTCCTCTTTTGGGGAAGGGATTTAGTGCATTTTTGGTTGTATCAGGATAGTTGCATCATATTAGACAGAATTATGATCTTGTTATTGTCTATATACATGTGGATGCCCAAGTTAAAAAGGGGGACTTGTGATGGCTAGTTATATGTGTCAACTTGACCAGGCCACAGAGTACCAAGACATTTAGTCAAACTCAGGTATATCTGTGGTGAAGGTGCTTTGGGATGAAATGAACATGTGAATTGGTACATGGAGTAAAGTATATTAGCCTCCCTAATATGGGCAGCATGTATCCAATCAGTTGAAGGCCTGAAGAGAATAAAAAGGCGAACCTAACTGCTCAAGAATAGGAACTTTACCTGCCTGAACACCTTCCATTAGGTACATTGGCCTTTTCCTGTCTTTGGTTTCCAACGGAAACATTGGATCCTCTTGAGCCTGGAAACTGCAGGCTTTTGCACCCAGTCCTATTTTTCTGGCCTTCTGAGTTGGACTGAACTTTCCTGGGTTACTGACTGCAGATCTTGGGACTTCTGTGCTATGCTCTGCTTAATTTCTCAGTCATTACAACTCTTTAGGACCCCATGGACTGTAGCCTGCTAGGCTCCTCTGTCCATGGGGATTCTCCAGGCAAGAATACTGGAGTGGGTTTCCATGCCCTCCTCCAGAGAATCTTCCCAACCCAGGGATCGAACCCAGGTCTCCCACATTGTGGGCAGATTCTTTGCCATCTGAGCCACAAGGGAAGTCCAAGAATAATGGAGCAGGTAGCCTATCCCTTCTCCAGGGGATCTTTCTGATCCAGGAATCAAACCAGGGTCTCCTGCACTGCAGGCAGATTCTTTACCAGTTGAGCTACCAGGAAGCCCTTTGGGACATCTAAGCCTCCATAATCACATGAGGCAATTCCTTATAAATCTTTTTCTATATATTAAAATCCTGTTGCTTCTATTTCTCCGGAAAACTCTAATAAAGGCTTCCTGAAATTTATCCATGAACCCAAGAGGTCTGTGGAATTCACATATAGAAGCCCTACCCTAGAGGGGTTTTTGTGCTCCACACACGAGGCACAGAATAAGTCAGGACCCAATACCATTTGCTGTCATCTTATTCAACTACATAGCACTAATAAACTTTTCTCTCTGGCCTCATATTCTAGGAGCACTCCTGCCCCAGTACACATTTTTGGGGTCAGGATTCATGATCTCATTTTCTTCATGTTCACCTATGGTTCAGTTCAGTTCAGTTCATTCCAGTCACTCAGTTGTGTCCGACTCTTTGCGACCCGATGAATTGCAGCATGCCAGGCCTCCCTGTCCATCACCAACTACCGGAGTTCACTCAGACTCACGTCCATCGACTCAGTGATGCCATCCAGCCATCTTATCCTATGTTGTCCTCTTCTTCTGCCCCCAATCCCTCCCAGCATCAGAGTCTTTTCCAATGAGTCAACTCTTCGCATGTGGTGGCCAAAGGACTGGAGTTTCAGCTTTAGCACCATTCCTTCCAAATAAATCCCAGGACTGATCTCCTTCAGAATGGACTGGTTGGATCTCCTTGCAGTCCAAGGGACTCTCAAGAGTCTTCTCCAACACCACAGTTCAAAAGCATCAATTTTTTGGCACTCAGCTTTCTTCACAGTTCAACTCTCACATCCACACGTGACCACTGGAAAAAACCATAGCCTTGATTAGACAGACTTTTGTTGGCAAAGTAATGTCTCTGCTTTTGAATATGCTATCTAGGTTGGTCATAACTTTTCTTCCAAGGAGTAAGCATCTTTTAATTTCATGGCTGCAGTCACCATCTGCAGTGAATTTGGAGCCCAAAAAAATAAAGTCTGACACTGTTTCCACTGTTTCCCCATCTATTTCCCATGAAGTGATGGGACCAGATGCCATGATCTTCGTTTTCTGAATGTTGAGCTTTAAGCCAACTTTGTCACTCTCCACTTTCACTTTCATCAAGAGGCTTTTGAGTTCCTCTTCACTTTCTGCCATAAGGGTGGTGTCATCTGCATATCTGAGGTGATTGATATTTCTCCCAGCAATCTTGATTCCAGCTTGTGCTTCTTCCAGCCCAGAGTTTCTCATGATGTACTCTGCATAGAAGTTAAATAACAGGGTGACAATATACAGCCTTGACATCTCCTTTTCCTATTTGGAACCAGTTTGTTGTTCCATGTCCAGTTCTAACTGTTGCTTCCTGACCTGCATATAGGTTTCTCAAGAGGCAGATCAGGTGGTCTGGTATTCCCATCTCTTTCAGAATTTTCCACAGTTTATTGTGATCCACATAGTCAAAGGCTTTGGCATAGTCAATAAAGCAGAAATAGATGTTTTTCTGGAACTCTCTTGCTTTTTCAGATGCTTATCTGCAAATCTGCAAGAGAGACTGGTCTTAGGGACTATTAGTCCCTGTGCTGCTGCCACTGAAGCCCTCTGGTTGACCTTCTGAGTGCCCTCCAGGTCCCTCAGTTCACTGCAGCCTCTGGGAGAAGGAATGGTGTCTTGTGTAACAGGCATATGGCTCTAATGCATTTTCCTCATAACTCTACTTGCTGCCCATAATCTGATCCCTGGATTGCAACACTAGGATCTTTAAAAACATCATGTGATTGGGATGTGAAGGAAGATGATGCCTGCTAATATTTTCTTGAGACTTCAAAGAATTGTTCTTCATTGAATCTGTATACATAGTAAAAAGATAAAGCAAGAGAGGGAAAGAAAATTTGCTTTCTATTTACTTAACTGCCTTGTACTTTACCACCCATGGAAAAAAGAACTGCCACATCATTCTATCTGTATGAATTCAGTACGCACTACAGATCATTATAGATGGTACTAAGCTATTTTTTAATATTAAAGACAAAAGCAATGACTCTCATTACAAATTCACTTCTACCATAGAGACCTCCCCATAACAATTGGATCTATAAATTCTCAACCAATAGATTCATTGTTGGCTAAGACAGGTAAGGAGGGGAGAACCCACACAGTCTGTGAGAATATCAACTGGCTCCATTTTCAGAGGGCAATTTGTAAATATCCACAAAATTTTTAATGATCTACTGATAGAGAGAGGTAATAAATTTCCCAAGAATCTCAAGAAATAACCACACAAATGTACAAGAATATTTGTACAACATTGTCGCAATGTACAACAGGAAAAAGAAACAGCCAAAAGATAGTCCAAATGTCCACCAAGAGAGATGTCCATATGTAGAATTCTATGTTACCTTTAAAAAGAATGACATAGATCTATATATTTGACATTAAAAGATGAAATATTCTTTCATGAAATATTATTGAGTGAAAATAAGTGGCATATAGGTTTTTATTTGAGATGCATTAAAAAAGAAAATCACAGTTTAATTTATCCTTTCCTTAGGCAATTAAATTTCATAGAAAATAAGTTGAGAAACTCCACGCTTCCAGTGCAGGGGGTTCAGGTTCCGTTCCGGGTTGAGTAACTATTAAAAAGATTCCACATGCCACACAGTGTGGCTGAATTTTAAAAATAAAAAAAGGAGAAAGAAGGTTGATAAGTACTGTATAGAGTATTCATTTTTTATTTCCAACAGGTCCTCTGCTACTCCAAAATCTGGTGTCCAAAATCACTTAAACTTCAACTTGTGTCCTGGTAGGTAGAGGAGAAGAGTCATCCTCATTCCTCAAACAAAATAATCCCTCTTTTGGGGTCTTACTTTAAAAAGAAAATCCAAAACAGAAGTGCTGTTTGCCCACCCAGACTTACAGACATTTACAGCCAGGTGGAGAAATTGGGACCCAGCTGTTAGCCATATGTCAACACTATCCATTCTGACTGCGATAGACAGAAATTTATTTCTCACAGTTCTGGAGGCTGGAAGTCCAAGATCAAGGTGCCAGTCAATTCAGAGTCTGATGAGGGCCCACTTCCTGGTTCACAGATGACCATCTTTTCGATGTGTCCTCAAATAGCAGAAGAAGCAAGGGAACTGTTTGTGATCTCTTTTATAAGGGCACTAATCCATTCATTAGGGGCCCACTCTCATGACCTAATTGCCTCCCAAAGATCCACTTCTGAATACCATCACCTGGGGGTTAAGGTTTCAACACCTGGTTTGGTGGAGGCACATTCAATCTACAGCAAACACCCAGTGTTGTTCTGCTCCTTTTCCTTCCCAACGTAGCATCAGTCACCACCATCTTTATACTGATGTGTATTTTTTGAGAACTTGCCAAATGCCAGTGCTAATACTTTATATGCACAAGAATATCTTACCACTCAGAACAAATTTCTTCTCATTTTTATTTTGTAGAATAAAAACACTGGAGCTCAGAGAGGCTAAGTGGCATGCCCAAGGTTCATAGACTGGAAAGGAAGCGTGTGCCCTTAGACCTGCACACTCATGTCCATTTGACCTCTCCCACCTATCTGAGAAAACACCCAGAGGTATAAGTTGATCTTGTGATGATCTCTGAGAGGCCCTGCGTTATACATGTTAGTCAGCTAGTCAGAAGCTCCCAGAAAGAAATTTAGTAACTTAAAACCAGTACAGACCCCAGTGTCCAGGGGGAAACCTACAATCTGGAAGACTGGTGCTCATTTCTTTTTTGAGGAAATAATTTATTCAGGATACCAAATGGTACCCCATCCACCACCCAGGATCCTGAGAGTGTGTTTCAGCTCCCAACACCCTGACTCCTGAGAAGCTTGTGCCTTGGAAATACTATTGTATTGCTCCCATGCAGATTGCATTTTCCAGAGATCCATATCAATATCTCCAACTCTATGTGGTCTTTTTACAAGATGATCTTGGCAGTCCTTCCATTTAACTATGAGATCTGTGTCCCCCTGTCTTGAACCTTGTAGAATCTGGTGACTCCCCCACATGGCATGGGAAATGCCATGAGATGTGACTTCTGAAGCTGGAGCATAAAAATGCCACACGTTTCCTTCTGGCTGTGTGGGGACATGTGCTCTTGGAACCCAGCTGCTAGATGGATTTTACTCAGAAACATTCATTCTCTCCACCTTCCTTGCATGTGTATTCTTTTCTGCTCAGTTGGTATTGAGCTTGGCTGTGTCACTTGCTTTGACCAATGGAATCATGTGGAAGGGACAGTGTGTCAGTTCTGAGCCTGGGCATTAGGAGGCCGTGTGTGTTTTTGCTCACCCTCTTCTATCTCTGTCTTGCCACATGAGGAATAGGACTAGCCTGGGGAGGACGAGAGACGCATGGAGCTGAGCCTGCTGAACCAGCCTAGACCAGAAAACCTCAGCTGAATCACAGACCTGAGAGAAACAGTGAATAACTGTCATTTTGAGGCAGAGTTTTGTATCTTGTATTATACCATCATAATTAACAAAAACGGGGACTTCAGATGTTCTAGTCCTGCTGACATGATAAGCCCAAGAAAAAGGCACTGGTCTCATAGCTAGAACTTGTCTGAACTCTGAATGTGGTCTTCCTTTAGAACTGAGGAAGAAACCTGAAAGATCTCACTTAGCACCTCACTGTATTAAGTTATAATCATATATTTAAATAGTGAAAAGGGCTCAAGGATTTTTATAGGATGTGAACTTACATGTGCAGAGATAACCCAGGGAGTCTGTGAGGTTAGTGACTTTGTATGAGAAGCCAAAAATAAATTAATAAAGTGTAATTTAAACACTTGACAACAAAACCTGAAAATGGGACTTTATTGGAACAGTAGTCCACGGGCTCCAATAGCCTCACCGCTTCCGTTAGAAAATTTTGTTAAAAGTTGGTACAAAGCCCTTCAAATAAAGCAAAGTGACTTGCTAGTGTCAGCTAAAAGAAAAACTCACAACATAAGAGCTGTGAGTTAAGTTTTATTCAAGAAACATTACTGAGGACTATAGCCCTAGAAATAGTCTCACAGTAGCTCTAAAAGGACAGCTCCATGAGATAAGAGAGAAGCCAGTGATACATTGTTTGGCTAAGAAATACATGTAGTCACCGGACATCTCAGCAGAAGATTACTACTAATCACAAAGAACAGATACCTTAAGTTAATGATTTTAGTGCTTTTCTATGTATGAGAAGTAAGAATAGGGGGTCATTGCAATTTTTTCTGAGATATGCATCTTAACCATCTAGGGACCCATCTGTCCAAAGCACAGAATGCCTCATCCTGTATTTTTCCTCCTGAATTCCCTTCAGGATGCACAGTGGGTGGGAGATGGAGGAACTGGATCATGCCATCCATTGCTGGTGGGAATGGAAAATGGTACAGCTGCCTAGGAACATAGATTAGCAGCTTCTTTTTTTCAGTCATGAGTGACACTCTTTATGCTTTTTATTATTCACAGTGGTAAAGCTGCTGGCTGTACATTTTAAAATAACTCCTAATGCATTGCCATGCAACTCTAGCCCTGTCACTAAACACGAAGAGCCTAAAACTGCAGAGTGACAGAGACAGCTTCCTGAGAAGCAGGAGATATAGCAGATATAGCAGAAACAGCTATATCCTGAGAAGTTCTTCCAAGTAGCCACAACTTTGATGCTAAGAGAGAAAGAAGAAGATGCTCTGCTACATTTCTCTGTTGGATGGCATTGCTGAACATCAAGCATCCATTGGCATATACTACAGATGAGCCATTTTCCACATGAGTTCCTATGGATAAGCCCTCCACGGAACATGTGCAACCACAGCAGACATCTTGTTTGACACTGAGTTAGCTCCTGATGTCTGTGCACTATGTTTGAAGGAGGAGCACTTCTTATCTTCACCAAGGAAGATATGCAGACGGCAAATTAGCACATGAAAAGATGCTCAACACCATTAGCCATTAGGGACATGCAAACTAAAGCCACAATAATACACCAGTACACACTTATTAGATTGGTTAAAATTAAAAGTAGTGGCAACGCCAAACGCCAGTAAGAACATGGAGGAAGCGAATTGTTAGTCCATTGCTGGCAGGAGTGTAAAATGGTACAGTTGTTCTGGAAGATAGTTTAGCAGCTTCTTTTTCCCCAGTTTTACTGAGATATAATTGACATATGACATTGTATTGTTTACGGTGTACAACATATTGACTTGATATGTGTGTTTATTGCAAAATGATTGCCACAGTAAGTTCAGTTAACATCCATCACCTCTTACAGATACAGTTTTCTTTCCTTATGATGAGAACTTAAGGTTTACTCTCTTAGCAAATTTTAAATATAGAGTACAGTAAAAAAAACTTATGTTCACACATGTGCACAGATGTTCATAGCATCTTTATTCAAACAGTCAAAAACTGAAAGCAATCCAACTGTTTTTTAATAGGTGAATGGTTAAGCAAACTATGGTATATCCATACCGATGAATACTGCTGCTGCTACTGCGGCTAAGTCACTTCAGTCGAGTCCGACTCTGTGTGACCCCATAGATGGCAGCCCACCAGGCTCCGCCGTCCCTGGGATTCTCCAGGCAAGAACACTGGAGTGGGTTGCCATTTCCTTCTCCAATGCATGAAAGTGAAAAGTGAAAGTGAAGTCACTCAGTCATGTCCGACCCTCAGCGACCCCATGGACTGCAGCCTTCCAGGCTCCTCCATCCATGGGATTCTCCAGGCAAGAGTACTGGAGTGGGGTGCCATCGCCTTCTCCGGAAGAATACTACTCGGTAATAAATAAAAGCTGTTAATACACTTATCAATTTGGATAGAATGCAAGAGAATTTTGATGAATGGGAAAAATGCAAATCCCAAAAGGATACATACTGTATGGTTTCATTTCTATAACATTCTTGAAGAGATAAAGCTATAGAAGTGCAGGACAAAATTAGTGGTGTCTGGAGGCTAAAAGGGGCAATGGGGGAGGGGAAGAGACAGGGGAGGTACGTGGTGTGGTTACTAAAAGGAAGTGTGAGGGCTCTTTGTGGTGACAAAATTGTTCTGTATCTTGACTGTGGGCATTATTAGATGAACATACCCATGTGATAAAACTGAAGAATTAAATACACACACACGTACAAATGAACTCATGTAGCAAATATGAATAAGGTCAGTGGTTTGTCAATGTCCTGGTAGTGATATTGTACTATGGTTATACATGATGTCACCACCAAGGAAACTTGAGTAAATGGTATGTGGAATTTCTCTGTACTATTTCTTATAACCTCATGTGAACCTATAATCATCTCAAAATGAAAATTTTCAATTAAGAAAAAAGCTCATCTGAGGACTTCTCTGGTGGTTCACTGGCTAAAACTCTGTGCTCTCAATGCAGGGGGCCCAGGTTCGATTCCTGATCAAGGAACTAGATCCCACATGCTACAACTAAGATTTGGCACAGCCAAATAAATAAATTAATTTGAAAAAAATAAAAAAGCTCACCTGTGTGTTGGGAAGCTAAAGAGCAGCTGCCATGGTTTACAGTCATTTATTTCTTATCCACCAGCATCCATTTCTTATCTTGGTAGGAGCAATCTGATTTCTCCTTCCCCACTGTGTGCAGTCATGGTGGGGCTATAATCATGGTCCCTTGTCCTCCTCTAGACAAGGGATGAGATACTGTCTTCCAGAATTTTGAATCTTCAACAGAGGGATTCAAGAAACAATGTGAATCTGTTCATTCCAGCAGCTGAGCCCTGAAAATACTGCTGAGTAGTTCCTGCTACTTTGATGCCAGAACTGCCCTGAATTCTGGATGTTTCAATCCTGATATTGGTTTCTCCAGCCTTGCCATCGACTCTGTGAACATCCCAATTTCTTGCCCCAAATTCACTTTTAAAAAGCTAATTCAATAGATTTTGTTGCCAAAATCTTGGCTCCCTATCCACTGATGCCAAATAGAAATATGGAGACAGAGTTTAGAGGAAATAGAAAAGAGTAGCTTTATTAATTTTGCCAGGCAAAAGGGAAACAGCTGGCTAGTGCCTCAAGCACTGTGTCCCCCTCTCTTGGGAACAGAGAGAGCTTTTATATCCTCATGATGATCTTGCTTTTCTTTTTTTTCTTGTGCAAAGTTTCAAAATGACCACAGCTGGCACAGGCAACTCAGCAACCAGGTCTGGTGTCCCTGAAGTTACTGGCCTGTGACCTTTCTGAAATGTAGAATGCTACATGAGAGAGTCGGGGGAGAAGAAAGCCAGGTGCAGAGTATAATCTATATGGAATCAAAGAGTAATTAGCCTTGTGAAGCTTTGTGAAGGACAAGTCCAGCTACAAGTGTTTGTCAGCCATAACAGCTAAAGAATAACCAAGATTGTTTAACTCTTGCAGGCCTGTTTGGCTGGTTTACGCCAAAGGCCATTCACTCATTTCTGTTTTTACTGCAACAATTTGGGTAATCCGTCATTTGCTACTCAGATCTTACAACCACCTGAGCTACCATTACTCAGGTTTCTAGTCTGTTTCTTATTCTTTATATAGACTAAATTAGAATTCCTCAACTCTGATTTTAGCTCATTGGGAAGGGCAGCAAGTATTCAGAGACTCTCTCAAGTAGTGGTTACTATGAAAAGTTAAGTGTAGTGAATCTTGTAATAACCTATAATGGAAAAGAATCAGAAAAAATATGTATACAGACATACATATAACTGAATCACTTTGCTGTACACTTGAAACTAAGAGAACATTATAAATGAACTATATTATTTTTAAAAAATTAAGAGAGGAAAAAAGTAAATGCAATGGTATATTTAAATTATTACCAATATCTAACAAGTACATAAGTTGTTGGTACCAAGGTAATGATGGTGATGATGGTTTTCTGAATTGTATACTATCTGAACTGACAGTTTTGTAAACAAAAAGAACAAAGACTCTTACTCATCACTCAGCTATACGCAGCTTTTTGTTTTGTTTTGTTTATTTATTTATTTGTTTTTGGCTGTGCTGGGTTTTTGCTGCTGTGAGGGCTTTTCTCTAGTTGCAGCAAGCAAGCGCTACTCTAGTTGTGGTGCGAGGGCTCCTCATTGCAGTGGCTTCTCTTGCACAGAGCACGTTTCAGAAGGTGAGCAGGTTTCAGAAGTTGCGGCTCCCAGGCTGTAATGGGCTTAGTTGCTCCAGAGCATGTGGGATCTTCCCAGGTCAGGGATCAAACCTGTGTCTCCTGCATTAGCAGGGGGACTTTTTATCACTGAGACACAAGAGAAGTCCCCAAGGGTTAAGTCTTAAATCGCTGCAGTTATCCAGTGAGAGTGCACTCGGAGGGAAAATCAGGATGGAAAGACAGGATGAAGCAGTCTGCGTATTGCATATCTGGCCCCTAAATAGTTAAGACGCATATCTAGGGAAGAATTTCATAGATCTCAGATTCTTTCCATACACGGAACAAGCACGAAAATCATTAACTTGAGGTATCTATTTTGGTAAAAACAGTAACATTTTATCAAGATGGATGCTTGTCAGCCTGACTTTCCCAGCCAAAAAAATTATCTAATAGACTGTCTTCTGGGCTATAGTTTTCAGTGGATTTGTGTATGCGTGCTCAGTCGTATCTGACTCTCTGTAACCCCATGGACTGTAGTTTGCCAGGCTCCTCTATCCATGGAATTTTCCAGGCAAGATTCTGGAGCGGGTTGCCATGCCCTCCTCCAGGGGATCTTCCCAACCCAGGTATTGGGAATCTTGGCATCTCCTGCATTGGCAAAAGGATTCTTTACCACTAATTTTCAGAAAGGTCCCTGAATAAAACTGAAACTCACTGCTCTTACACTGCATTTTTTTCCATTGACAGTTTTAAGTAACTTGTTCTTGCTGTTCTCATTGCTGATAAAGAGAAATCAAATAGGGGGATTAATTACTAGATGATATACTTGTAATTTTCTAGTCATTTGAATGCAGATAATAATAATGCTAACATAAGTGTTATTTCTTCTCAAGAATTCAAAGATATTTCTTGCAACTGTTTGACTATTAATTTATTTGTGAAGTTCTTTTGTCATATATAGTATAGAAAAAAATTCACCTGCCCTGGTTGAATTATCACAGATTATTAGTTGAAGGGGAAAAGAAAAAAACAAAAACAGAAAAAAGTGAATATTTCAACTTCATTTTCTCATTTTTAAAATGACCAGAATGACAGCAATTTATGAATGGATGTACTTTTCAAATCAGCAAAACATTAAAATCTAAGGCAATTGGAAGTCACAGTTTAGTTCTTTTCCCCTTCATGGATCACAGCTTTGTAGTGGCAAAGGGGCGCAATGAAGCTATGAGCCATGACGTGTAAGGCCACCCAAGGTAGATGGGTCATGATGGAGAGTTCTGACAAAACATGGTCCATTGGAGAAGAAAATGGCAAACCACTGATAGCTTAGTTGGTAAAGAACCCGCCTGCAATGCAGGAAACCCTAGTTTGATTCCTGGGTTGGGAAGATCTGCTGGAGAAGGGATAGACTACTCACTCCAATATTCTGTGTCTTCCCTTGTGGCTCAGCTAGTGAAGACTGCCTGCAATGCAGGACACCCGGATTTGATCCCTAGGTTGGGAAGATCCCCTGGAGAAGGAAACGGCTACCCACTCCAGTATTCTGGCCTGGAAAATTCCAAGGACTGTATAGTCCATGGGATCACAAAGAGTCAGACACAACTGAGCGACTTTCACTTTCACCAGTATTCTTGCCTTGAGAACCCCATGAACAGTATGGAAAGGCAAAAAGATAAGGCACTGGAGAATGAGCCCCTCAGGTTGGAAGGTGTCTAATATGCTACTGAGAAAGAGCAGAGAATTAGCTCCAGAAAGAACGAAGAGGCTGTGGTCACTCACCTAGAGCCAGACATCCTGGAGTGTGAAGTCAAGTGAGCCTTAGGAAGCATTACTATAAACAAAGCTAGTGGAGGTGATGGATTTCCAGCTTAGCTATTTAAAATCCTAAAAGATGATGCTGTCAAAGTGCTTCAGTCAATATGTCAGCAAATTTGGAAAACTCAGCAGTGGTCTCAAGACTGGAAAATGTCAGTTTTCATTCCAATCCCAAAGAAGAGCAATGTGAAACAAGTTCAAACTACCAAACAATTACACTCATGGATGAATCACAAGCCAGAATCAAAATTGCTGGGAGAAATATAAACAACCTCAGATACACAGAGGATAACACTCTAATGGCAGAAAGTGAAGAGGAACTAAACAGCCTTTTGATGATGGTAAAAGAGGGGAGTGAAAAAGCTGAGGTAAAATTCAGCATTCAAAAAACTAAGATCACGGCAACTGGTCCCATCATTTCATGGCAAATAGATGGGGGAAAATGGAAACAGTGACAGATCTTATTTTCTTGGGTTCCAAAATTGCTGCTGATGGTGAGTGCAGCTATGGAATTAAAAGACACTTGCTCCCTGGAAGAAAAGCCATGACAAACCTAGACAGCATATTAAAAAGCAGAGACAACAGTTTGCCAATAAAAGTCGTATAGTCAAAGCTATGGTTTTTCCAGTAGTCGTGTACTAATGTGAGAGTTCAACCATAAAGAAGGCTTAGTGCCAGAGAATTGATGCTTTTGAACTGTGGTGCTGCAGAAGACTCTTGAGTGTCCCTTGGACAGCAAGGAGATCAAACCAGTCAATCCTAAAGGAAATCAGTCCTGAATATTCATTGGAAGAACTGATGCTGAAGCTGGAGCTTCAGTTCTTTGGCCACGTGAAACAAAGAACTGACTCATTGGAAAAGACGCTGATGCTGGGAAGATTGAAGGCAGGAGGAGAAGGGGAAGACAGAGGATGAGATGGTTGGATGGCATCACCGACTCAATGGACATTTTGAGCAAGCTTCGGGAGTTGGTGATGGACAGAGAAGCCTGGTGTGCTACAGTCCATGGAGTCGTAAAGAGTCAACACAACTGAGCAACTGAACTGGACTGATGTTTATATAGATACATTCTAAGTAAAAGAGTTCACTTTTTAAAAATATAATTTGAATATTATTTTGCAAATTGTTTTTACCTATATTAGATTATTCATACAGTTACAAAAATTAATCCATTCACTTTATAACTTCATAACATAATTAAGTAATAGACACAAAGAAAATATCAATAATATGTGTAATAAGTGCTTGTAGTGGAAGCTTGTATTATGACCTATAGGAAAGAAAAAAGATAAACTGCCCTTTAAGAGTGGTAACATATCAACTGGGTATGAAAAAATAAATACAAGTGTATTAGCTAGAGAAAAGGGGGAAAGAGGGACGTCAAATAGAATGAAAAAACATTTTAAAAGTCTTAGAGTTTTAAATCAAGACTTCTTAAATCTTTTATTAAGTTGAACCATTTGAAATTGCTATTTTGAAGGTCAAAAATCATCAAACATCAGCAATCTCATATAGATAAATTAAAAGCCTTTCTGTATATTGGTCTATACTACAGCCAATTTGTTTTAAAAGGTCCAGATCTTTCGACAGGGGATTAGGAACAATACCACTGAAGTGTTAATACTCACATGAATTAGTTTATTTGTTTTTATTAGTTGAATCAAACTTCTTGCTTCATGTTTTTGTTTATTCAATTGTCAACTCATGAGGGAGCCAGGTTTTGATAGTAGCCTGAACCAAAGGAAACAGCTATAGCTCTTATATTAGGAGTCTCCCTCCAGAGTCAATGTGTTTGAAAAGTTTTACTCTACAAAGAAGCTCTTTTGGCTTTGACTGGAAATAGTGAGCAGGCACTGACAGCAAAATGCTCTGCGTTGCTCTGAGGTATGAAACATCACTTGTTGGGTGAAGCAATGTTACATAATTGCTGTACCTGGCTTCTTCCACCAGATGATTCATCAATTTCATGGAGTCATTGGTCAATATCATTATCCTGACCATCACTAATTAATGTTTGCAGAGCACCCACACAGAGATGGCTCTGTACCTGGTGCTTGACAGAATACAAGGTAGACAAAGAGTACAACTTCTAAACTGTTGGAACTGCGCACTTGAATATGAAATACAGCACAAACGTACCTGGAAGTCCAAGCCTACACGGTAAGATAAACTTATTGAAGCTAACCATTGAGCTTCATGGTGGTAATTTGTATTGCAGCAGAGGATGGAGCAGATGGTCTTACCACAGAAAGATGCTGAGAAGGGCTTCCAGTCTCTTTGTGGCCTGCAGAGTCAGACAAAATGTTTGGGAGAGACTTTGTTGACTACTGAGTCAAAATCTTCAGAATCCTAGGAATTCCCTGGTGGTCCAGTGGTTAGGACTCCAGGTCAGAGAACTAAGATCCCACAAGCTTCACAGCCAAAACCAAAAGAAAAATTAAAAAAAAAAAAAAAAGAAATCTCCATAAACCTTTTACAAGGCCCTTCAAATCTAAAGATGGGGAATTTGAAGATACTAGGGAAGATTCAGTTGGTTAAGAGCTGGGAATTTCAGAGAGTAACATAAAGAAATTCTGGAACAAAAATCATCATAGGAGGACAGTTATGCACATATTTTCCAGTTAATAGTTTTTAATAAAAGATCTTTCACGTGTGCATTGAAAAGATTATATTTTCACCATCATCACCATTCTCATTTTGAATTACTCCATGCTGCCATGTGTCCTCTTCAATGCCATCTTGAACTAGGCAGAGACAGAATAAAAAGGAAAACTGAGCAAAGTCCACCTGTACCTGACTCAAAGCACTCCTAAGCTTTCTTTGAATTTTAAACAGGGTAACCCCAGTTTATAAGCAGCATGTGTGCCCTTAATGTGTGCCTGGTGGGCTGATTGGAAAACAAGATGTATTTTCTCGCAAGTGCCAAGTGCTTGGTGGTTAGGCACTGAGGCTGGTACAGGATAGCCCACTAACTCGGGGTGCACCAGAGGTGGGACCCTGTTGATGGCACCCAATAGACTCTCACCTCTGTGGACAGTAAGCTCTCTCGGGAAGCCAGGCACACACCTGTCCCAGCACAGGAGATCCAGGCCTGCAGGGCCCAAGAGATGGCAGGCTCTTCCAGCATCATGACACAACAGTGCAGCCTGGGAGAAAGGAGGCATGGGGGTGGCACCCAGGCGGCCTTGGCTGTAGGGGGCTGATGGGACCCTATCTGTCCCAGGAGGTTTCTCACCATCCTTTGTTCCCCAGTCCCATACACCTGCCCAGATTTCCCTTTTTGCTAAGGATTTGGAAGTGGCCGCTGCAGAGACTACCCGTCCCTGTGGAGGTTTTCTGAGTCTTTCCGGGGAGAAACAAGGCAGAACATGAGGAAGCAGACAGTCCCTCCTCCACCCCTTGGTTCATCCCATCACACAGGACTAAAAGGAGGCTTGCTGCAGGTCAGAGCAAATCCAGGCTTTGACCAAGCAGCATCTCTGGTCCCAGGACCAGGTGCACAGGTTCATGAACAGTGAGCTGGGTCTGGAGACAGAAGTGTGCAGCAGGGACATCACCCTAGATGGGCGCCAAGGAGCAGGGGTGGAAGCAGGGGCTCTGTCCTCTTCTGTCCCCTTCCAGGGCCCCTCAGCCCCACCCGGGCAGTGTGAGCAGCAGGCCAGCATGTGCTCCTCTGCGGTGAGCTGGGGAGTGGAAGGGAAGAAACACCTCCAGAGGTGGCAGAAGAGAGAATGAAGGTGACATCTATGGCTATCGCTGCTCCAAGGAGGCCCTTGGGTGGAAAAAGGCACTCAGGAAGCTTTAGAAAAATAAAATCAACTTCCATGTTATTCATTGACTTTTAAAAAATGTGCTTCAATAAATTTACAATGAAAGGAGCAATAACACAATAGAAAATGGGAAAACTACGTCAACAGTCTACTTTAGAACAAATACAAAGAACCAGTATGAAATGAGGAGAAGGCAATGGCACCCCACTGCAGTACTCTTGCCTAGAAAATCCCATGGGCGGAGGAGCCTAGTAGGCTGCAGTCCATGGGGTCGCTACGAGTCGGACACGACTGAGCGACTTCACTTTCACTTTCCTGCATTGGAGAAGGCAATGGCACCCCACTCCAGTGCTCTTGCCTGGAGAATCCCAGGGACGGAGGAGCCTGGTAGGCTGCCGTCTATGGGATGACACAGAGTCGGACACGACTGACGCGACTTAGCAGTATGAAATGATAATAAAATGCACTAATAATCAAAGATATGAATCTCAAAAACATAGTGCTACGTGAAAGAAGAGAGACACAAGAGAAAGCATATTGTATGAGTCCATTTATGTGCACTTTTTAAAAATACAATTTTATTTATTTATGGCTGTGCTGGGTCTTTTCTGCTATTTGGACTTTTCTCTAGTTGTGGCAAGTAGGGCCTACTTTCTAGTTGCAGTTCGAGGGCTTCTCACTGCAGTGGCTTCTCTTGTTGCAGAGCAGGGACTCTAGGGCATGAGGGCCTCAGTAGGTGCAACTCCCCGGCTCTAGAGCACAGGCTCAATAGTTGTGGCACAGGGGCTCAATTCCAGACCAGGGGTTGAACCCATGTTTCCTGCATTGACAAGTAGATTCTTTTCCACTGAGCCACCAGGGAAGCCCTATATAAGCTTCTAATAAAAGCATCCAGGTGGCACTAGTGGTAAAGAACCTGCCTGCCAATGCAGGAGACATAAGAGACATGGGTTCAAGCTCTGCATCGGGAAGATCCCCTGGAGGAGGAAATGGCAACCCACTCCAGCCTTCTTGCCTGGGCAATCTTAAGGACAGAGGACCCTGGTGGGCTACAGTCCATAACATCGCAGAGTCAGACGCAACTGAAGTGACTTAGCATGCACACAAAGGCAAAGTTACAGTGACAGAAAGCAGATGAGTGATTGCCAGGGGCTGGGCTTGGGGAAGAGCCCAGCACAGGCAAGTAGTGTTTGTTCATCACTGATTCCTCAGCACAGGGCTTAACATACAAGGGACTTACCTTCTGCAGGCCCCTCTGTGTTAACAGAGGAATTAAGGGCCAATATTCCAATCAGAGAGGACAGGTAGTGGCAAGATGGTGCAATTTTGAGGTTTTAAACAAAACACTAGAATGAATTGCAAAGCATCACTTCCTGAATCCATTCACTGTGCAGAAGGTGATGGTGACTTACACTTACTTATAAGTAAATAGTCACTTATCCCAAGGCTCCACCCTTCCATCCCAACCTCTTCATACAGTATCCCCAGGAGGTAAAGAGTGAAGAGATGGCTGTAACACCCAGGCCTACAGATCTGCCTAAAGGGCTGGCAGTAAAGGCAGTGACAGTCATTCATGTCACTCTGGATGCAGGCCTGGCACCTGAGGCCAAAATGCCTCAAGATCCCTTGTCTCACGCCTACCACTCAAATTCCTTAAATGAAATTGGAACCATATTTTAGAATTCTATCACCCTCTTAGAGGATTTCAAATTCTCTCACAGGTTCACGTGAGTTCCTGGAGGGGAGACCTTCCTAGGACAATAATGTGAAAAAAGGGAAGAAATTTGGCAGACGATCATCCTGAATGGGAAGGATGCCAGCTCCCATGGTTTTGTGGATATTGAGGGTTGTTTCCCTGAATTAAGTTCCAACCTTCTCTACTGCCTTACAGTAGGATTCTAGATGAATGGTAAAAGCAGTAACATGATCAACAGATCATATCTCAGTAGTAACAGAGGTCACGGCAATGTTAGTGTGCCTTTGGAATGAAGTCATCCAAGGATATGTCCATTTTAGAGAGAGGAATTTTTAATGTGGTTGCTTGTATCAGTATTCATGTTATCTCATTTAATTTTTTATACAGTCTTATGAGGTCATTAGTATTGTCCACATCTTAGGGTGGATGAAACCAAAGCTTGAAGAGGATAAGTTATTTGTACAAAGTTTATGATTACCAAAGATGAGACAGGAATTATCTATGTTTCAAAGCCAATGCAATTAGGTGGTAAAACCATGAAGTCAAGGAATATAAAAATTGTCTTTTCTGTTGGTTTGTCTTTTTTCCATGACTGTTTTAATGCAGACATGGCAGAAATGAAAAGTTTTTCAACAGAAACCTTGGGATGTTCTGTAATTTATCAGTGCTTTCTTTCACCTCAATCAAAATGATACAACAAGAAGAGAAAGTATAAGTGATTTTCACTGCTTCTTCAATCCAAAAGGGAAACCAAAAAATAGAACAGAAATAACAGTTCAAGCAAGTCCCAATCATCGGCCTTTTCATCTACTGGGCAAATGATCAAACTGTCCAATCCGAGGTGACAACTCCCCATTGTGTTTATAGCAAGTTTCACTGACTGGGGGATTCAGTGCCTAGATCTGCAGAGTGCTCAGTAAGGGCCAATGCCCGATGATTTTACTGTGCTGGTACACTTGTAAGTCACTAGACGAGCCATTTGGTTAAAATGAGTCTTACCTCCATGCTCATTTTTACCATTTTTCCATGAACTGTTTCCCTCTCCTCGGTACCGTCTCCTATTGGGAGATGGGCAGACAATTGAAGTCAATCCCAGCAGATGACAGCAACATTAAGAGACACCATAAAATGTCCAATGATTTCAATCAATTCCTCTCTTGCTTTTTTAAAAATTGAGATATAATTCACATATCAGAAAACTTATGATATGAAAGTGGACAATTCGGTAGCTTCTAATATTTTCACAGAAAGTACAATGATGGCTGCTGGTGGTTGGGGGAAGGGAGGAATGGGGAGTTATTATTTATTGGGACAAAGATCCAATTTTATAAGTGGAAAAGAATTCCAGAGATAGATGGTGGTCATGTGTATACAAAATGTGAATGTACTTATTATCACTGAACTGTATACTTCAAATGGTTAAAGTGGTAAATTTTATGGTATGTGTATTTTAACCACCATTTTTAAAAATGACACTATCAAGAGAGTGAAAATCCAAATGACAGAATGGGGAAAATATTTGCAAATCACATAGCTCATAAATGTATAATATCCAAAGTATATAAAGAACTCTTACAACTCAATAATAAAAGGATAAATAATCCAATTAAAAATGGGCAAATGATTTGAATAGACCTTTCTCAAAAAAAAATATATAAACACAGCTAACAAGTGCATGAAAAGATATTCAACACCATCATTCATTAGGGAAATGCAAATCAAACCACAAGCTAGCATGTCTACCTACCAGCCTGGATATCATCTCAAAATGGACAAATGAGATGTCTTAGAATGTGGAGAAATCAGAACCTCCATATGATGCAGGTGCGAAAATAAGATGATGTAGACACTTTAAAAAATAGTCTGGAATTTCCTCAGAAAGTAATACATACCAATTCCTATGTATACACCCAAGAGAAATAGAAATACATCTTCATGCAAAAACTTGTACACAAATGTTTTTAGCGGTGTTACTCATAATAGCTAAAAAAGTGAAAAAAACACAAATGCCATCAATTGATGAATAAATTTTTAAAATATGGTATGTTCATACATTGAACTATTACTCAGACACAAAGAGGAGTGAAATACTGATATGTGCTATACTATGCAAAAAACCTTGAAGATCTTATGCTAAATGAAAGAAGTCAGGTACAAAAGGTCGCACATTTCATGATTCCATTTCTGTGACGTGTCTGGAACAGAAAAATCCATAGAGTCCGTGTGCAGATGATGGGAACTGGGGTTGGAGGGAATTGGAACTAACTGAGAAGGACTGATGCTGAAGCTGAAGCTCCAATACTTTGGCCACCTGATGTGAAGAACTGACTCATTGGAAAAGACCCTGATGGTGGGAAAGATTGAACGCAGGAGGAGAAGGGGATGACAGAGGGTGAGATGGTTGGCTGGTATCACCAACTAGATGGACATGAGTTTGAGCAAGCTTCAGAAGTTGGTGATGGACAGGGAAGCCAAGGCATGCCATACTTGAACTGGGACTAACAAGTACATGGCTTCTTTATGGAGAACTATGAATGTTCTGCGCTTCCCAGGTGGTGCTGGTGATAAAGAACCCACCTGCCAATGCAGGTTAGATGTAAGAGACACAGGTTCAAGCCCTGGGTTGGGAAGATCCCTTGGAGGAGGGCATGGCAACCCACTCCAGTATTCTTGCCTGGAGAATCCCAGGGACAGGGGAGCCTGGTGGGCTGCCGTCTTGGGGTCGCACAGAGTCAGTCACGATTGAGCAACTTCACTTTTCATTTTCATGCATTGGAGAAGGAAATGGCAACTCACTCTAATGTTCTTGCCTGGAGAATCCCAGGGACGGGGGAGCCTGGTGGGCTGCCGTCTTGGGGTCGCACAGAGTCGGACAAGACTGAAGCAACTTAGCAGCAGCAGCAGCAGCAGCAATCACCATCTGCAGTGATTTTGGAGCCCAAAAAATTAAAGTCTGACACTGTTTCCACTGTTTCCCCATCTATTTCCCATGAAGTGATGGGACCAGATGCTGTGATCTTCGTTTTCTGAATGTTGAGCTTTAAGCCAACTTTTTCACTCTCTTCCTTCACTTTCATCAAGAGGCTTTTGATTTCCTCTTCACTTTCTGCCATAAGGGTGGTGTCATCTGCATATCTGAGGTTCTTGATATTTCTCCTGGCAATCTTGATTCCAGCTTGTGCTTCTCCCAGCCCAGCGTTTCTCATGATGTACTCTGCATATAAGTTAAACAAGCAGGGTGACAATATACAGCCTTGACGTACTCCTTTTCCTATTTGGAACCAGTCTGTTGTTCCATGTCCAGTTCTAACTGTTGCTTCCTGACCTGCATACAGGTTTCTCAAGAGGCCAGTCAGGTGGTCTGGTATTCCGATCTCTTTCAGAATTTTCCACAGTTTATTGTGACCCACACAGTCAAAGGCTTTGGCGTAATCAATAAAGCAGAAATAGATGCTTTTCTGGAACTCTCTTGCTTTTTGATGATCCAGTGGATGTTGACAATTTGATCTCTGGTTCCTCTGCCTTTTCTAAAACCAGCTTGAACATCAGGAAGTTCGCAGTTGGTATACAAAATCAAGGGTGGTGCCAGATTCCTCTCTAAAGTGAAGAAATAAATGTGCTTCAGGACGGCAGAGCTTAGAAAAGGCAGCTAAGCTTTGGAGACTTTGCCCCCATCAGTCACTCAGCAAACTGGACTCTGGTTGCCAGAGGGCATGAGGAAAATGAAGCATGAGCACTGAGGAAACGTGAGATAAGGAACCACAGCTCCCCAGGGCCAGGCTCTGGAATTTACCCGGTGTCATGTGAAAGGAGGAAAAGACAGGTGAGCCACACAGAAGGCATGCTGCCTGAAATGGGTTGGATCTCTTCCCACCCCCATCAGCTTCCAGGAGGGTGTTTTGCCTTGAACAGGCTAAACCTGAGAAAACTGTTATAATTTTATGCTCAAGCTACACCAAGCAAAGGACAGTGAGCACAAGGTCAGAGCTTAACTAATTCTTGTTGATTGATTTAATGAATTGGCTCACTGTTTAATCCTACAGGAAAAGCAATATTAGAGTAGCTCAGAAAAGTAACTTGTTTCATAAATGGCTTCATATGAATATCTACAGTCTGTGATTATAAACAGGTTCTCGTCCATAAAATTATAAGTGATAATAATTGTTGTTTAGTCGCTAAGTCACGTCCGACTCTTTTGCAACCCCATGGACTGTAGCTCACCAGGCTCTTCTGTCCATGGGATTTCCCAGACAACAATACTGGAGTGGGTTGCCATTTCCTTCTCCAGGGGATCTTTCCAGCTCAGGCACTGAAACTGCGTCTCCTGTATCGGCAGGTGAATTCTTTACCACTGAGCCACCAGGGAAGCCCAAGTGATAATAAACCACTTTACAAATGGACAGTTGCCTAAATAATGTTTCTTAAGAGTAATTCTCAGCTCATTAAATTTAATCAACTTGGAGTTGGTTGTTATATTGGGGATAGCTGTGAAGTGGCCTCAGGGTTTTGAATACTACCATACAAGATTTGTTCATCCCCCTAGGATTTAAAACTTTCAGAGATAGGGTAAAGAATCATATCCTGTTTCCCCAGTAAGCAAAAGAAATCTAGACAGATGCACTCAAAAATATGTTCTCAGAGATACTGCATTTTAAGTAAGAATCTACCAATTGCATTTTATCAAGGGCAAAGCAAAGGATTGATCACTTAGCTAAAATATGACTATTTTAATAATTGCTGCTAAGTCACTTCAGTCGTGTCCGACTCTGTGCTACCCCATAGATGGTGGCCCACCAGGCTTCTCTGTCCTTCGGATTCTCCAGGCAAGAATACTGGAGTGGACTGCCAGTTCCTTCTCCAATTTTAATAATTAGCACTTATCTAAGTCCATCTCGTCAAAGCGTCATGTAGTTATGTATGGATGTGAGAGTTGAACTATAAAGAGGGCTGAGTGCAGAAGAATTGGTGCTTTTGAACTGTGGTGTTGGAGAAGACTCTTGAGAGTCCCTTGGACTGCAAGGAGATCCAACCAGTCCATCCTAAAGGAGATCAGTCCTGAGTGTTCATTGGAAGGTCTGATGTTGAGCTGAAACTCCAGTACTTTGGCCACCTGATGCGAAGAGCTGACTCATTTGAAAAGACCCTGATGCTGGGAAAGATTGAAGGTGGGAGAAGGGGAGACAGAGGATGAGATGGTTGGATGGCATCACCGACTCGATGGACATGAGTTTGGGTAGGCTCCAGGAGTTGGTGATGGACAGGGAGGCCTGGCGTGCTGCAGCTCATGAAGTCACAAAGAATTGGACACGACTGAATGACTGAACTGAACTGAAGTTATTTGGCAAAGAAATGGCATAGAAGAGTAGGAATAAGAACAAAATGGTTAATGCCTTTTGGTAATACATTACTTAACAGATTTTGTATAAATAGATGTTACAGTTTCTTGCTTAAATGGCCTTCTCCCATATTTCTCTGGCATTTGGATATTTCTTAGCCTAATTTTAGAGTTGGGGCACATTTGGAATTTTAAAAAGTCCAGCTTTCTCCAGGGCATTTATATCACATTCCAAGAAACAAAGGAGCGGCCACTCCTTGGAAGGCAGCCCCAGGTATAGACGGTTATGCAGTGGTAGGGTTTTTCCACTCTGTGCCCCAAGGGCAAATGTAAAACCCATATATTAGACGATGTATTCAGATTTCTTAAACGAATGACTGTTGAACTCCATGGTATATTTTTTAAAAAAATTAACCTCCAGTCATTTCCAATACTTGATAACCACCTAAGACCTTTGGCCTCTAGCTGTGTCTGAGAGAAGAAAGCTTCTATTTCCTCAAAGATCTTAAAACTTTAAAAGAATTGATTTTTCTAAATTGTATGGGGTTGCCAGGACCATTCAATAGGGAAAGGATAGTCTTCAACAAATAATGCTAAGAAAGTCAGATATCCACATGCAAAAGAATGATATTGGACACTTAACTATACCATATGCAAAAGTTAACACAAATGGTTAAAGACCCAAACATAAGAACTAAAACTACAAAACTTTAGATGAAAACACAAGCAAAGAGCCTCATGATACTGGGCTTAGTAGTAATTTTTTTGATATGATACCAAAAGAATAGGCAACCAAAGAAAAAATAGGTAAACTGTATTTCATCAAAATTTAAAACTGGTGCACCAAAGGACAGTACTGATTTTATGAAAAGGCAACTCACAGAATTTAAGAAAATATTTGCAAATCACAATCAGATTAGAACCTGTGCGATGCTGGTAAAATGATGCAGACACAGTGAAAACAGAGAAAAAAATTGAACATAGAATACCATATCCAGCAAGTCCACTTCTGGGTAGATCTCCTAAAAAACTGAAAACAGAAACATGAACATTTGTACAACAACACTGACAGTAGTGTCATTCAACATAATCAAATCTGGAAATAACCCATATAGTCATCTGGGGATGTCTGGAGAAACAAAACATTTGTCCAGGGGTATTTTAGTCACCTGCAGAAAAAAGATAAACTCTGACACACCCTGCAACATGAATTTAGTACCTCATGAGAAATGCTGGGCTGGAGGAAGCACAAGCTGGAATCAAGATTGTGGGGAGAAATATCAAGAACCTCAGATAAGCAGATGACACCACCCTTATGGCAGAAAATGAAGAGGAACTCAAAAGCCTCTTGATAAAAGTGAAAGAGGAGAGCGAAAAAATTGGCTTAAAGCTCAACATTCAGAAAAGGAAGATCATGACATCTGGTCCCATCACTTCATGGGAAATAGATGGGGAAACAGTGGAAACAGTGTCAGACTTTATTTTTCGGGTTCCAAAATCACTGCAGATGGTGACTGCAGCCATGAAATTAAAAGACGCTTACTCCTTGGAAGGAAAGTTATGACCAACCTAGATTGCATATTAAAAAGCAGAGACATTACTTTGCCAACAAAGGTCCATCTAGTCAAGGCTATGGTTTTTCCAGTGGTCATGTATGGATGTGAAAGTTGGACTGTGAAGAAAGCTGAGCACCGAAGAATTGATGCTTTTGAACTGTGGTATTGGAAAAGACACTTGAGAGTCCCTTGGACTGAAAGGAGCTCCAACCAGTCCATCCTAAAGGAGATCAGTCCTGGGTGTTCATTGGAAGGACTGATGCTGAAGCTGAAACTCCAGTACTTTGGCCACCTCATGTGAAGAGTTGACTCATTAGGAAAGACCTTGATACTGGGAGGGATTGGGGGCAGGAGGAGAAGGGGACGACGGAGGATGAGATGGCTGGATGGCATCACCGACCCAATGGACATGAGTTTGGGTAGGTTCCGGGAGTTGGTGATGGTCAGGGAGGCCTGGCATGCTGCGATTCATGGGGTTGCAAAGAGTCGGACACGACTGAGCGACTGAACTGAACTGAACAACATGAATAAACCTTTAAGACATTATGTTAAGTAAAATAAGCCTAAGATGACAAATATTACATGATTCCATAGTGGTTGCCAAAGGCTTCTGTGGTGGGGGGCGGGCAGTGGGCAGGGAGAAATGCAGTGTTATTGTTTCATGGTACAGAGTTTCTGTTTCAGAACATGAAAATATTCCAAAGATGGGTGATGGTTATGGTTGCACAGCAATGTGAATGTACTTAATGCCACAGAACTGTACACTTAAATAAACATTTTTATGTTATGTAGATATTAACATAGTAAAATTACATGTCTGATTGTGCTTCTAAAATGCTTATAAACTTAATCTTAAGTACAAATTAGTTCAGAAGTCCAGTGAATCATGATTACATTTTAATTTAAATGATTCAAAATATGTGCAGAAAAAAAGTAATGTGGGACCAGACATGAGGTAATGATCATTTTTTTCTAAAAGGGATTTTCTATAATGAATATGTTTTTATGTAGTAAAGGACAAACATGTACAAAGTTTGACTTGTGTTCCCTAAGTTCTTAGTTATGTAAATTAATATTTACCCTATAAACCTATTTTCCTCCATTTAAAACGTTTCGCTGTCCTTTAAATCCTGACATTCAATATAAATTAAAGTAGAAATCACTGAAGTAAAAGTCACAATTCTTAATCTCCAGAAAAGGACCTTTTCTTAAATCTTAAATTTCTTTCCTTAAATCTTTTGTTGTTGTTGTTGTTCTCAAGATCTGTTTATTTACTTTTTAATATAAATTTATTTATTTTAATTGGAGGCTAATTACTTTATAATATTGTATTGGTTTTGCCATATATCAACATGAATCTGCCACGGGTGTAAACCTGTTCCCCATCCTGAACCCCCTGCCACCTCCCTCCCCATACCATCCCTCTGGGTCATCCCAGTGCACCAGCCCCAAGCACCCTGTATCATGCATCAAACCTGGACTGGCGATTGGTTTCACATATGATACTATGTATGTTTCAATGCCATTCTCCCATATCATCCTGCCCTCGCCCTCTCCCACAGAGTCCAAAAGGCTGTTCTATACATCTGTGTCTCTTTTGCTGTCTCACATACAGGGTTATCTTTACCATCTTTCTAGATTCCATATATATGTGTTAGTATACTGTATTGGTGTTTTTCTTTCTGGCTTACTTCACTCTGTATAATAGGCTCCAGTTTCATCCACCTCATTAGAACTGATTCAAATGTATCTTTTTAAATGGCTGAGTAATACTCCATTGTGTATATGTACCACAGCTTTCTTATCCATTCATCTGCTGATGGACATCTAGGTTGCTTTCATGTCCTGGCTATTATAAACAGTGCTGCGATGAACATTGGGGTACACATGTCTCTTTCAATTCTGGTTTCCTCGGTGTGTATGCCTAGCAGTGGGATTGCTGGGTCATATGGCAGTTCTATTTCCAGTTTTTCATCTTTCCTTAAATCTCGAGAAAAGGACCTAGATACTAAGGAAGAAGAGCGGGAAAGTAAAAGCAGTTACTGCTGCTGCTGCTAAGTCACTTCAGTCGTGTCCGACTCTGTGCGACCCCATAGACGGTACCCATCAGGCTCCACCGTCCCTGGGATTCTCCAGGCAAGAACACTGGAGTGGGTTGCCATTTCCTTCTCCAATGCAGGAAAGTGAAAAGTGAAAGTGAAGTCGCTCAGTCGTGTCCGACTCTTAGCGACCCCATGGACTACAGCCTACCAGGCTCCTCCCTCCATGGGATATTCCAGGCAAGAGTACTGGAGTGGGGTGCCATTGCCTACCCTCCATTTTTCCTTTTTTCTTAATTAAACTAAAATTTTCTGTAAACAACTCGTTTCCGTTGGTTTTGAGGAAAACTTGAGAGACAAGAAGAACCCCTAACTGGGGAAGACAGGAGAAGGGTATTACAAAATACCACCTCTTCTCTGGAGACCCTCCCAGCCCTTTGCCTTCCTGGGATTTGGGCAGTGACCAGGGCGCCACATTCTCTGAGGAACTTCTGCTCCTCAAACCCAGCTTATACCACCCTTAACCCTGGAGGTCGGCTTGCGAGCTTTGCATTCCTCCAGCCTGCCCCGCCTTCGCTGCGGAATAAGCGGGAGCCCCTGTACGAGACATTTCTCAGTCCTCCCGAAGACTTTCACCAAGAACTCTAGGATTAGGACTTAAAATTTAAACAAAACAAAACAAAACCCTAAGGAAGGCGGCACAGGGTTACGCTAAAAATCCACTTGGGACCCCCTGCAAGCCTCTTTTAGTGAACCACCGACCAAGAGCACGAATTCGATGTAATTAGTTGATCTGGGTCCCCAGGGAGGCGCCGGCCGCCCTCCTTAGTTCTGCCCAATGGCCCCGCCAGCTCGCTGCCGTGGGGTCCACTGAGGCTGGCACCTGGACAATTTGGGACCAGCCCTGTCACGCGCCCGGAGTCCCAGCGCACGGGCCCCGCCTATATGAGGCTCAGCCAATCGCGGGGCGTGCTAACGGGGGGCGGGGCTTGCCGAGCGCAGTCCCGGAGCCTTAAATGGGAGGTCTTGGTGCCCACAACCCAACTTTAGACGCCCCGGGATCCGGAGCCGCCGGTTGCGCCTGTGCGGCAGGCAGCCCTCGCCACAGGTGAGCGCCACGGGATGAGACATGGTGCGGCGGGGTCACTCCGGCTAACAGCGCGACTGCAGCCTTGGGGGTTGAGGGCTTGGGGAGGGGTTCCAGGAGGCGCCGGTGTGACAAGGCAGTATGACCCCCGCTAGCTGGACTGCAGAGCGTTTGTCGGCACCGCGTCTACATACTCTGTCAGCGGAGGGAGTTCGCTGGGCCCGCCCCTGGGCTGGGCCCGCCTGCAGCGCGGGAGGGTGGCTCGTCCGGGCCGCTGTTTGAGTCCCAGAAGAGCCTCACCCTGTCCCGCGCGGAAACTGGGGTCTCAGAGCTCTTTTTCTCCACCGACATCCATAGACTTCCCCTACTGTCCTTTTATAAATACTTGGGAATATAAATGTTTTTACTCCACCATAGTGGCTCAAAAAAAAAGATGGCCTTTTAGAAAGATTGGTTTAATCAGATACTCATTTCTTCTCCCTTCCTAGGTTTTTGAACATGAATCCTTCACTCCTCCTGACAGCCCTTTGCTTGGGAATAGCCTCAGCTGCTCCAAAATTTGACCACAGTTTAGATACACAATGGAAATTGTGGAAGACAGCACACAGGAAACCATACGACTTGGTTGGTAACATCTGAAACTGTCCATCTGAAACCCTGCAGAGAATGGTCCATGCTGTTGGGAGTTTATGGCAGATAGTAGTCTCTTGAGGCTGGCTCTTGTCAGGGCAGTAACTTCATGGCACCTGTCACTGAGTACACTGTGGGCATTTGTCCTGTCATGTGGGCGCTGGAGAACAGCTCCCAAGAGTATAGAGCCATCTCTGGCCATGGTCTCTCTTCCTCTTTATATACAAATCCACTTGGTGACGGTATGTGCTGTCGCTTCAGTCGTGTCCAACTCTGTGACCAGGCTCCTCTGTCCATGGGATTTTCCAGGCAAGAATATTAGAGTGGGTTGCCATACCCTCCTTCAGGGGATCATCCCAACGCAGGGATTGAATCTGTGTTTCTTGCATCTCCTGCCTTGGCACGGGAGTTCTTTACCACTTAGCACCACCTGGTGAAGCCCTTGGTGAGTTGGTTTTAAATAGAATAAAAGAATATAGGCTACCTGTTTGCTTCTAGAATGAAGAAGGATGGAGAAAAGCGGTGTGGAAGAAGAATATGAAAATGATTGAGCTGCATAATCAGGAATACAGCCAAGGGAAACATAGCTTCAGCATGGCAATGAATGCCTTTGGTGACATGGTGAGTGTGGCATGAATTTTTTGTGCCTTCCCTGCTTAACACTTTAGCAAAATAACCTCTTGCTTTTCAACATTCTATTTCCTTTTCCTTGAAGACCAATGAAGAATTCAGGCACACGATGAATGGCTTTCAAAGGCAGAAGAACAAGAAGGGGAAAGAGTTCCATGAAACTATCTTTGCTTCGATTCCTCCATCCGTGGATTGGAGAGAGAAAGGCTATGTAACTCCTGTGAAGAATCAGGTATGATGGTACTCAGCAAATCTCTCTCCAAGAGTAAAGCCAAATAGGAGTTGCCATCCTTGCTATGATACACTGTGCTGCTGCTGCTGCTGCTGTCGCTTCAGTCGTGTCAGACTCTCTGCGACCCCATAGATGGCAGCCCACCAGGCTCCTCTGTCCCTGGGATTCTCTAGGCAAGAACACTGGAGTGGGTTGCCATTTCCTTCTCCAATGCATGAAAGTGAAAAGTGAAAGTGAAGTTGCTCAGTCGTGTCCAACTCTTAGCGACCCCATGGACTGGAGCCTACCAGTCTCCTCCATCCATGTGATTTTCCAGGCAAGAGTACTGCAGTGGGGTGCCATTGCCTTCTCCGGACACACTGTGCAACAACATGCCATTCACTAGGTTTTAAAAGCATTTCCATATATATGGGCTACTGTCCAAGTCTTGCTATTTGTTTTGTAACTTATGCTTTTAAATTTTGTTTTCAGGGTAAATGTGGTTCTTGTTGGGCTTTTAGTGCCACGGGTGCTCTTGAAGGACAGATGTTCCAAAAAACTGGCAAACTTGTTTCACTGAGTGAGCAGAACCTGGTGGACTGCTCTCAGCCTGAAGGCAATCGGGGTTGTCACGGTGGCTTCATAGATAATGCCTTCCAGTATGTTTTGGATGTTGGAGGCCTGGACTCAGAGGAATCTTATCCATACACTGGATTGGTAAGAGGAGCTCCTTGTAATCAAAGTTGAACACTTTAGGGGAAAATAGATATCGTGTTTAGAATCCACATTTTAGATTGTAGAATCTTTATCTGCAGACTGTCAGAACTGTCATTAAAATAGTTAGCCTTGCACAGTTCTCTGTTTAGCTACTTACCATGTGTTCATGCTGTCGCTTCAATCATATCCAACTCTGTGTGACCTTTTGGACTATAGCCCACCAGGCTCCTCTCTCCATGGAATTCTCCAGGCAAGATTACTGAAGCGGGTTGCCATGTCCTCCAGAGGATCTTCCTGACCCAGGGATCGAACCTGCATCTTTCATGTCACCTGTATTGGCAGTCAGGTTCTTTACCATTAGTGCTACTTGGGAGCCCAGATAGTTACCATAAAGCTGTTAATGTTTCTATTGAATGTGGAAATATACATTTGTTGTTGTTGTTTAGTCACTCAGTCGTATCTGACTCTTTTGCAACCTTTTTGGGCTCCAAAATCACTGCAGATGGTGATTGCACCATGAAATTAAGAGACACTTACTCCTTGGAAGAAAAGTTATGACCAACCTAGATAGCATATTCAAAAGCAGAGACATTACTTTGTCAACAAAGGTCCATCTAGTCAAGGCTATGGTGTTTCCAGTGGTCATGTATGGATGTGAGAGTTGGACTGTGAAGAAAGCTGAGCGCCAAAGAATTGATGCTTTTGAACTGTGGTGTTGGAGAAGACTCTTGAGAGTCCCTTGGGCAGCAAGGAGATCCAACCAGTCCATTCTAAAGGAGATCAGTCCTGGGTATTCTTTGGAAGGACTGATGCTGAAGCTGAAACTCCTTTGGCCAAATACTTTGGCCACCTCGCAAAGAGTTGACTCATTGGAAAAGCCTCTGATGCCGGGAGGGATTGGGGGCAGGAGGAGAAGGGGACAACAGAGGATGAGATGGCTGGATGGCGTCACCGACTCGATGGACATGAGTTTGGGTGAACTCCGTGAGATGGTGATGGACAGGGAGGCCTGGTGTGCTGCAATTCATGGGGTTGCAAAGAGTCGGACACGACTGAGTGACTGAACTGAACTGAACTGAACTGAGACTATAGCCTGCCAGGCTCCTCTGTCTGTGGGATTTACTGGGCAAGATTACTGGAGTAGGTTGCCATTTCCCCTCCAGGGGATCTTCCCAACCCAGGGATCAAACCCCTGCCTCCATGTCTCCTGCCTTGTAGGGATCAAACCCCTGTCTCCTACCTTGTAGGAGTAAAGGTGGATTATTTACTGCTGAGGCACCAGGGAAATATACATATCATTCTTTATAAGTACAAATTTCTCCTGAGTAAAGGTTTCTTATGGGCAGGTAGATTGAGAGTGTTTGATTGCATAGACACAAGCTAATTTTTTCCATTTCAAAACAGCCAATGGCATTCCATCTCCTGGGATTCTTTGTAACAAACTTGACTTGGAAATCATTAAGCTGCAGAATGTCTTGAACTCATATACCCCAGGAGGAGGATGGTATTAATCAAGCCTCTTCCCCATTACCTTTAAAAGGTTGGCACCTGCCTTTACAATCCCAACAATTCTGCTGCTAATGAAACTGGTTTCGTGGACCTCCCTAAGCAGGAGAAGGCTCTTATGAAGGCAGTGGCAACTTTGGGTCCCATCTCTGTTGCTGTAGATGCACACAATCCATCTTTCCAGTTCTACAAGTCAGGTAAGTATTTGTCTATCTTGAAATTTAGGCAGAAAAATTGGAAAATCACCATGACATACAGCAAAACTGACTCTTTGGTATGTAGAATTCAATGTAAAATTTGAAGGTCTATAGATTTAATATAGTTGTTAATGTTAGTATTTGTACCTGATGTGTCCATTTGACATTACTTGAACCATGTCCCCATGATTTTAAGCACTTCATAAATATATTTGAATGGCTACTTAATTTGATTCATATAGCTTAATTTACTTTTTTCCAGTTGTGTGTGCTCAGTTGTGTCCATAACTCTTTGCAGCCCCATGGACTGTAGTCCACCAGGCTCCTCTGCCTGTAGAATTTTCCAGGCAAGAGTGCTGAAGTGGGTTGCCATTTCCTACTCAAGGGGATCTTCCCAAACCAGAGATCGAACCCACGTCTCGTGAGTCTCCTGCATTGGCAGGCAGATTCTTTACCACTAGCACCACCTTGAAAGTCCTATTTACGACTGTAGCCACCCAGAGTTTCAACTGTTAGACCTTTGAAATTTTCCAAAGAATTTTGCTACTGTAATTAAAACCAGAAAGAACTTCTTGGCTGAAGTAATCTTGTGTTGTGTGCTATTTCCCTAGACTGAATGTCTTGAAAGTAAAATGATAAGATTTTAAGGAGTGTTCTTTTATGTCTCTTGACATGTTGTTTACAAAAGAGAGTATGCCGTTTGTATATCTGCCAGTGTTAGATGAGGGCCTGGATCCCTAGCCTAGAATGAAAAAAAAAATCTTGTTTTTAAATCTTATCTAGATTTATATCATTTAGCTTAATTTTGAGATGTCTTCTTACCCTGATTAATAGACTAGGTCACTTGGAGGTCTTCACCCCAACATTGTATTTTATTTTCCCAGGCATTTATTATGAGCCAAATTGCAGCAGTGAATCCGTGGATCATGCTGTTCTGGTAGTTGGCTATGGCTTTGAAGGAGCAGACTCAGATGACAATAAATATTGGCTTGTCAAAAACAGGTATAAAATGCCCCAAATACTTATATTTGAGGTTGAAAAGGGGAGTCCTTTTTGGAATCAGCATTTGAATTCAGGTCCTCAAATCCTTAAGTACACTTCTGAAGTCTTATGCCACTTAGGATGATCACAGGCATATGAATGTTTGATTATAACATTAAGATACTGTCTGAAGTTGCCTAAGGTATTGATGTAGTTTGGGTATCATCTCATTTCTAAATCCAAACATTTTTTAAATTCTAAAACACATCTGGCCCCAAGAGTTTCTTTTTTACGTCTCTAATTTTATAGTTTTGTGAAAGGTTTGGGATAGAAGTTATGTATACATTTAGAACTCAACCATGAACAAGAACAACTGCATTTCTTGCTTCTTTCTGAATCTGTCTTGACCTCTGGTGCACTGTTTAAATATTAATAAATATAAATGTGTTTGATTCTTCATATAAAATGAAAACCTTCTCTTCTTTCAGCTGGGGTGAACATTGGGGCATGAATGGCTACATAAAGATGGCCAAAGACCGGAACAACCACTGTGGAATCGCCACCATGGCCAGTTATCCTACTGTCTAAATGTCAAAGGCTGGATTAAGAACAATATCCAGAGGAAGGATTTTCTCTTAAAACTGACCAGACTTTATTGTGTGGGAATGAAAGACTTGAATCATTGAAGATCCAAGTTGTGATCTGAATTCTGTGACCTTTTACACTGGTGAAATGTTACCACTTCTTTCACTACTGTTGTAAATATGTTTGTATGATCAACTTGCCTAATGAATTTTGAACTTTTATGTTTTAAAAGGATGTATACAGTTTTACCTTTTAAAATAAAACTTTATTTCAGAATAGAGGTGGCTTCTTTCTGTTTTTAATACATTACATTTTTAGAGTAAAAAACATAATTGGGCTCTTAAGACACAACTGATTATTTTTTGTTGTTGTTTAGTTGCTAAGTCACGTCCGACTCTTTTGTGACCCCATGGACTATAGTCCACAAGGCTCCTCTGTCCATGGAATTCCCCAGGCAAGAATACCAGAGTGGGTTGCCATTTCCTTTTCCAAGGGGATCTTCCCAACCCAGGGATCAAACCCACGTCTTCTGCATTGCAGGTAGGTTCTTTACCTCTGAGCCACCAGGGAAGCCCCTAACTGAATGTGCCAGTGGTCTATTAGGAAAATGGCTGTATGGCCTTCTGGTTCTTATAGTTATCAATATGCAGATCTTATGTTAGCTGCCCATTGACTGTGTCTGACATCCCTTGAATAGAGCAAAATTTGACAATCTAAAGGACAAGGGTAAGTCGTTTTGTACAAGAGTTATTAAAAAATCAAATCAAAACAAAGCTAGCTTGGATTCTCTTTTGAGCCTCCTAGATTACTGAATGTGTCTCATACTCTGGCCAGTCGTGTTTCTTGACCGGCCAGAGCACTGTTGTGGCTCTCCTAGACTGTTAGGTCCCAGTCTGGAGTTTTCAGGGAGTGCAAACATGAAGTTAAAGGGTGGCTGCTTCAAAATCTGGCCCTTGTGTCCATCCAGACTCCATACAGAGTGCAGGGCTCTGAGGGCAGAGAGGGTGGGAGGGCAGACCCTGCGCAGGCCGTCATCACCATTGGACAGGGTATCAAACAAACAGCCTCCCGAGGGCTCAACCTCCCTTCCCCACCCCAACTCAGGGGGAGGGGAAGCAGCTGCCACCAGAGCCTATGTTGGTGAAGTTTTCCGCTCAGCACAGAACAAACATCAGTGGTGAACCCGAGGGCATCTGGCATCAGAATCAGGTCGAGAAGAGTGAGATTGCTGGGGTCACTGAGCCAGGATTTGATGGGGATGACCTTGGCTGGCTTCTGTACACCCTGGGGAGTCATGCAGGATCACAGTGCTGGAGAAGTCACTGTGGACCACAGAGAGTGTCCTGGAGGTAGTGGCCAGATTCCCAAGTGCAGTGCCGTCTGCAGTATTTCCAGAGTGCTTCTGCTATTATCCAGTGCATCAGCCACAGTAGAGCCCCGAGTCTCCACGCTTGCTGTGACCACCACCAGCTGGGACCACTGGCTCACCTCTTCCAGGAAGGAAGCCACATGGGGCCTCTTAACTACAAAATCCCAAGGGGATGTTTGTCTATTGCCACCTCCAGAATGAAGTCAGGAGGTGTTCCAGGTGGACTGTGGGCCTCAGGACCCCATGAAAAGGGGACTGAGTAACACCAGGATCTTCCCCTTCACCTGGCTTGGCCGATTCCGGGACACATGACCGCCGGATCCCTGGCGGGGGGAACGCGGTAATGGGACGGGGTCGGGGGTGGGTGCCAAGGGGGCGGAGTCCCAAGTGGCTGAAGAAGATGCAGAGAGGGGCATGGAAGGGGCGGCTCAGAAAGCCACCCATGACAAGTCATCTTTCTGATGACTTAGAAAGTCCAGTAGAACAGGGAGCTGGGGGACAGATGTGGGCAGCCCACTGGGGCCCACGTGGGCTGGGAGTGGTACCAACGGCTTCGCGGAGGTTGCCGGCAGGGCTGAGACAAGTGGTGCTACAGTGGGGTCCTCTGAGACCAGGCGGGAAGGGGATGAAGAATTGAGGAGCTAGGGAGAAGGGACGGAAGGTTAAGGAAGGGGGAGGGGCAGGGGGAAGCAGGGGGTGGCCTGCTGCGCAGGTGTGCTAGGGCACTGCCCTCAGGAAAGACGGTAAATTGTTCTCATAAGGAAATAATTCACATTTTGGAAAAGTGAACACACATGCATATGATTTCCAATCAAGAAAAGGGCCTTAGAGGTCATGATCGTTTGGCCCACAATGTTATAGGCTATAACTGTGAAAAGCAATGTCCCAGGGCCTGTTTCTGGTGCAACTTGCCGGACTTCTAGTGAAGACAACGTGGCTACTTTGCAAAAGACCCAAAGCATTGCCAAGAATGTTTGTTTTCACATCCATAAGCAATGAGGGACAAGCACCCACTTTGGAGACTGGGCTTCAAAAGTAGTCTGGTGGCCTCAGAGGTGGACAATAGGTGAATATCAAAAGTGATTGTCTGAAGCCTAATTTACGTCTAGGTCCCTAATTCCTGAATTTGATTTTAAAAAGAAAAACCCTACATTCTGCAGGCTAAGGAAACACATAGTATTTACTGTCTTTGGGTTTAAAATTATCATATTCCTACTCAGGGAAATAAAAAGCAAGTGGAAGCATTCAGTTAATAGAATGCTATGAGGACGTGAAGTGGAGCACAGCTAGGGTCTCAGCCCACGAAACTTCCAGCAGTCTCTGGTCAAGTCCATCTGCACTGGACTGTGTGTCATGCTGGAGCTTCAGTGTGGCCACAGGTGCTTACATTTCCAACTTCCTGACCCAAAATGACAGATGTGTTTGGAGTAAAAGTCTGTGGGTTTTGAGATAGCATGACCCAGTGTAGCCACAGGAAAATTTGGGAGGCTCCCAATCTGAGCCCCTTCGACCGGTTGGGGCCAGATTGAGACACCAGAATTGTAGCATCCTCTGTGTCCTGGTGATGCTGTGGACGAGACATTTCCAATCCTGAGGAGGAGATGGTGCTATTCGAGGGAGGTGGTTGAAACACCAGAAGGGAGAGAAACCTAACGTGGACCCAGAGGGTCCAGTCAATGTTATGGTTGTGTTGTTTAGAGACTAAGTCATGTCCACCTCTTTTGCGACCCCCTGCACTGTAGCCCACCAGGCTCTTCTGTTCATGGAATTCTCCAGACAAGAATACTGGAGTGGGTTGCCATTTCCTTCTCCAGGGGATCTTCCCAACCTAGGGATCAAACCTGGGTCTCCTGCAATGCAGGCAGATTCTTTACCACTGAGCCACCAGGGATGCCTGAGTCGATCAATAATATAGGATAAAAGGGTGGGTGTCTGAGCATAGAATTCCCAGGTCAGAACCCTTAGAAAAGAGAAATGACATTTAGAGAAAGTGGGAAGTGATTAGATTAAGGTGCAGGAGATGGGGATTTTTAGGTTTTTAGGACACAGGGGAACCAGTGGGGCATGCAGTGAAAAGACTATTCTGGTTATTTATTACTGTAAAAATAAACTATAAGGAAACACAGCAGTTTGGGAAAAAAAAAAAAACAACTATCTTTCCAACTTCCTGACTGAGCTTAACTACACTGTTTTCCATTGGAAGTCTTTCGTGCTTTCAGGAATCGCTAGCAGTTCTGACAGGCTGACATCCAAGCAGGCTCACTCATGTGGCTATCCTAGATGCTGTTGCAGTCTGGGCATTCAGCCCTGGCTGCCAACCAGAGTACCTACATGGACCTCCCCGTGACCTGAACTCCCACGGCATGAAGGCTGGCTCGGAGAGGAACATCCCGAGAGAACAGGCCAGGATGCCTAACGAGAAACTGCGAGGCTTCTTTTGACCTGATCTTAGTTCCAAGTGCAACCTCTGCTGCTTCACTGTATTCACAGCATGTTGCTCGGGTTCCAGGGGAAGGGGTTGACAGTCCACCTCCTGGTGGGGCAAGGCAAGGTCACTTAGTAGAAGAGCATGTGGGATGGAAGATGTGGTTGCAGCCATCCTTGGAAAATGCTATCTGCCACCTTCAATCTCTGAAAGTCCACTAGAAAGGACTGCCTTAGTGTCTGTCACCTTGCTTCACTATGACAGGCTAGTTCATACTGCTTTCATGTAACCTTGGAAGCACAGCCCAAGACTCTAAGAAAATGCCTAGGTGCTGATATGAATGCAAATGTGAAGACTTCTCAGACATCAGATAATTAAACAGATATTAGAATCTTCTGCAACATTCAAAGACATTTATACTTGTTTAAAATCTGAAAAGTTTGAAACAGTATCTGTCGTAAAAGCTTTTTAAAATAAGCCAATTGACATAAATCAAATAAAGCTGAAAACAAATTTTTATTTTAGACAAATGTTGCCATATTAGTAAGCCAAGGATATTGCAGCCATCAACCCCTCAGCCACTAAAAGCTGCCACCAACTGTGAACCTGAGGGGATTCGGGATGGAGAAAAACAGGATACCAGACCTAGATAATTAAGGTGCAAATCAAAGAACTAATTGCAGGGAATATAGATTCTGGCATCTCCCCAAACATAGAAAAGCACTAAAGTAATTAACTGACTTCCCTCATGGCTCAGAGGATAAAGAATCTGCCTACAATGCAGGAGACCTCAGTTCGATCCTCAGGTTGGGAAGATCCCTAGGAGGAGGGGCATGGCAACACACTCCAATATTCTTGCCTGGAGAATTCCCATGGTCAGAGGAGCCTGGTGGGCTACAGTCCAAGGGGTCTCAAAGAATGAGATGCAACCGAGCGATTAAGTACACAAAGTAATTAACACTTATCTTTTGATGTTCTGACTGTGTGTTAGTCACTCAGTCGTATCCAACTCTTTGCGACCCCATGGATTATAGCCTGCTAAGCTCCTCTGTCCATAGAATTTTCCAGGCAAGGATACTGGAGTGGGTTGCCATTTCCTTCTCCAGGGGATCTTCCTGATCCAGGGATTGAACCTGGGTCTCCTAACTTGCAGGCAGTTGCTTTACTGTTTGAGCTTCTAGGGAAGCTACCTGGGGTATTTTTTTATTTGTTTGTTTTGTTTTTTGCAAAAACTCCTATATATCCTGGCTCCTTCCTTACCTCTTCAGAACAGTCATTCAGAGTTACCTGAGAGGCTGGCTGTCCTGCTTAAGTCTGTAAGTAAAGCATAATTCCCAACTTTTAGGTTGTGCTTTTTTTTCCTTCTTCAGTTGACACAATAATCTGGTCTGAAACATAAACTTACTATCAGAAGCTGAAAAGTCAACAGAGGATTCCTCCCTAGAGCCCTCAGGGGGGATATAGCCCTGCAGACACTTTGGCTTGGAATTCTGGCCTCCGGGAGTGAGAGAGTAAATTCCTATGACTTTAAGCCATAGCATGTGGTGTATGTCAGCCCCAGTGCAGCTCTGGCCTGCGCAGCTCACCTGTGCTCTCCTCCGCAGCCCAGACAGCCCAAGAGGACTCATTGGCTCAGGACCACCCGAGATGAGTCAGACCTGCTGAACACAGAGGGATAACATCAGGAATCTCTCAGCTCATATCCCTCTTAGCCTATCCTTGCAATTCTTCAAATGGTACCGACCACAAGGCAATAGTCGGCTAAGACAGGAGAAGCTGAAGAAACCCTACATGACTTAGCAGTGGATTTAACGATCAGCAAGTGGAAAAAAAGGGACAAGAAGTTTGGGTATCTTTTCCCTTCCTTACAAGTCCTCTCTCATCTAAATCAAGCACTGGTCAGTGTTTCAAACCAGAGATAGTCGATACCTCATAGAAAGACATTCTCACACATTAAAATGCACTGAAAACAAGCTTTGCTTCCTTCTCTTTGTATTTAACATGAGAATTAAAGTTATTAACTTGAAAATTAATGTCTTCTTTACTCACTGGCACCACTTTTACTTGATAACATCAAATGTTTCCTGTTTTTCTCTGTGAGGGAGGAAAGATCATAAGAAGGATATGAAGGAAACATGGGAGTTGATGCAATAAGACTTAATATTAACAATATAAATGCTGCTAAAAAAAAGTGGTCGTGACACAAAATGGCCTAACTCATGCTGGGGAATACTTTTATGGTCTTTTTTGACACTAAATTCCTGATCTCTAGTAATAGGAGTCTTTCTCTGACTCCTGGGTTGACTTTTGTTTTCCTTTGGTAGGAGGTAGTCCTGGCCTGCACTTACTGGCCCACCTCCCTCATTCTCCCTGGATGTCTCAGGAGCCTTTTGTCACATGACTTTTGTCACAGACTGTCATACTGGCCTGAGTATCATTCTAACTTCTGAGAAGAAGATAGCTTCCTGGAGATAAGCTGCATTCCCAAACAAAAAACCCTTGTGTTTCTGAGAAACTCTTTTGTTAAGGAACAGGCCAGAAAACATGGTCTCAGGTGGAGTTAACTATTCACCTGGTGAGAACCAGAACTTACCTTTTATCTACTCACTTTTCCATCTATCAAATGTGCACCAGTAAATCAAAACTACAGCGAGGTCACACTGGTCAGAATGGTCATCATTAAAAGTCTACAAATAACAATTGCTAGAGAGGGTGTGGAAAAAAAAGAACCCTTCTACACTGTTGGTGGGAAGGAAATTTGGTACAGCTACTATGAGAACAGTATGGAGGTTCCTCAAAAAACTAAAAATAGAGTTATCATATGATCCAAAAATCCCATTCCTAGGCATATGTACAGACAAAAGTATAATTATGTCCTTACCCAGAACTAAAATTAAAATAACCCCTGGTAGTACTGTTCTCCCCTCCCCTGATTTATTTTTCCCATAGCATTTACCACCATCACGCTATTACATTTTATTTGTTAGTTTCGTTTACTGTGTCTCTTCCACACAGCAGCATTTAGTCTATACAGAGGTCCACACAGAGACAAGGGGTTCTGTTTTGTTCACCTCTCTATCCTCAGCCGGAGAAGGCAATGGCACCCCACTCCAGTACTCTTGCCTGGAAAATCCCACGGACGTAGCAGCCTGGTAGGCTGCAGTCCGTGGGGTCGAGAAGAGTCAGACACGATTGAGCGACTTCACTTTCACTTTTCACTTTCATGCATTGGAGAAGGAAATGGCGACCCACTCCAGCGTTCTTGCCTGGAGAATCCCAGGGACGGGGGAGCCTGGTGGGCTGCCGTCTATGAGGTCGCACAGAGTCAGACACGACTGAAGTGACTTAGCAGCAGCAGCAGCAGCTATCCTCAGTGCTGAAGACAACAACTGGCACAGAGTAGGCACAAAATATTATCTGCTATCCGGACAAATGAATAACCAATGTACCCACATTATATGAATACATTCTCAGAGCTTTGAAAGTCTAGCAGTGAAGATAATGCAAAGGCCCCTTTTGAAACTGCTAAGTTGCTTCAGTCATGTCCGACTCTGTGCGACCCCATAGATGGAAGCCCACCAGGCTCCCCGTCCCTGGGATTCTCCAGGCAAGAACACTGGAGTGGCTTGCCATTTCCTTCGCCAATGCATGAGAGTGAAAGTGAAAGTGAAGTCGCTCAGTCGTGTCCAACTCTTAGCGACCCCATGGACTGCAGCCTACCAGGCTCCTCCGTCCATGTGATTTTCCAGGCAAGAGTACTGGAGTGGGGTGCCATTGCCTTCTCCGTTTTGAAACTATATCCCCTTAAATATTCCCCTTCCTCAGGGGAACAACCACAATTATTAATTCAGGGATATGAGTAGTCCTTTTTCTTTGTCTTTACCCAAACACACGTGGGGTTTTGTTTTTCACTGTTTTTGTTTCTTCTTTTTTTTGAAGATGTAAATGTGTCTTGTCCATCATAAAATAAGCAAGCAAACCTCCTTTTAGCCCCAGGTTACTACTGCAGTCACTACATTATATTCTTCTTCCTGTTTCCAGGTAAAATCTCTTGAACAGCTTGTTTAAACTTGCTATACCCCACTTCCTCACCTTCTATTAACTTAGGTCCATCCCTAAAGTCCAGACCCTCCCAAATGACCTCATTTACTCTAGTTACTGCAGGTACCACCTGAAATTTCTGATGACTTTCAGTCCCTCTCCTGAGCTCGAAACCCGCCATGTACCCAACTGCCTATAAGATGTCCTAACCCAGCTGACCCACAGAAACTTCAAACTCCAATGTACAGAGCTGAATTTTACACGGAACAGGTCATCTGCAAGTGCTCCCTGGCTTTGTATATGGCACAAACATACATTTCATTAATTCCCTCCCTCTCCTTTCCTCTGACATACATAATCAACCCCTGATACCTCAACCCTCGTGAATATTCCTCAAACACCTATGCTTTCTCCATACTTATGGCTTTTTTGCTTATCACCATCAATTTTCGTGGAGATGATGACATTAACCTTCTTATGGTGGTGAAGTAACAAAACTAGTTTGACTACTCCAAATCCATTTTCTACAGTATAAGTTGTTGTTGTTTATTTGCGCAGTCATGTCTGATTCTTTGCTACCAAATGGGCTGTGGCATTCCAGTCCTCCCTGTGCCTCACCATCTCCCAAAGTTTTCCCAAGTTCATGTCTATTGCATCAGTGATGCCATCCAGTCATCCCATCCTGTGACGCCCTCTTCTCCTTCTGCCTTCAATCTTTCCCAACATCAGGGAATTTTCCAATGAGTCAGCTGTTCGCATCAGATGACCAAAATACTGGAGCTTCAGCTTCAGCATCAGTCCTTCCAATGAATATTCAGGGTTGATTTCCCTTAAGATTGACTAGTTTGATATCCTTGCTGTCCAAGCGACTCTCAGGAGTCTTCACCCCCCACCACAGTTCAGTGGCATCAATTCTTTGGCGCTTTGCCTTCTTTACGGTCCAGTTCTCACAACTGTATGTGGCCAGTGGGAAGACTATAGCCTTGACTATATGGACCTTTGTTAACAGAGGTAATGTCTCTGTTTTTCAACACACTGTCTAGGTTTGTCTTGGCTTTCCTTCCAGGAAGCAATCATCTTCTGATTTCATGGCTGCAGTCACTATCCACAGTGATTTTAGAGCCCAAGAAGAGGAAGTCTGTTGCTAATTCCACCTTTTCCTCCTCTATTTGCCATGAAATAATGGGACCAGATGCCATGGTCTTAGTTTTTTTAATATTTAGTTTTAAGCCAGCTCTTTCACTCTCCTCCTTCACCCTCATCAAGAGGCTCTTTAGTTCCTCTTCACTTTCTGTCATTAGAGTGGTATAATCCACATATCTGAGGTTGTTGATTTTTTTTCCCGCCTGTCTTGATAGTATAAGTAATATTTACTAAAATGCATATTGATTATGTTCCTCCATTGCTTAAAACTCATCAGTGGCTCCCCATTGCCCTCAGGATGAGTTTCAAACTCCTTAACCAACTCAAAACACCCTGTATGAGTTAGGCCTTGCTTACGCCTGCAGACTCACCTCTCACTCCCACTCCTCACATTCTACTCCCAACTGAATTACCAGCTGTGCCCCCAGGAAATCATACTCTACCTATTCTCAAATCTTTGTTCTCTCACCAGCTAGTGCATATCCCTCTCACTTGCCTTCTCCATCCTCCCTAACTTTCTCCTGACTAGTTTCTGGCCTCGCTTTCAAGTCTCAGTTTAAATGTCATTTCCATTGGAAAGCCTTGCCTGACTCCTCACTTTCAGAATGGCAGCTCCTTTAAATGGCTCCAGAGCAAACATACGGTACTTTATTCCTAGAGCCCTCATCGCAGTGAATAGCAATTAAACACATGTCTCACCCACCAGGCATGAGCTCCTTGAGGGCAGGGACTTTGTCTGCTTCACAGCTAAATCACTAGCATGGGTTCACGGTGTGTGTGTGTCTGTTTCCCCAATCAGTTGTGTTTCTCTGGAGAACCTTGACTGACATACAGACCCACCTTATAGACCCACCCTCCCTCTCCCACTTTCCCTCCATATCTTTCTCATTTGTATTCTCTTTCTTACCAAAAAAAAAAAAAAAAGTGATTAGCTTTCATTTCATGAACATGAAGCCAGAGGGTAAAGAACGTATTAATTCTATTCAGGTTAAAAGGAAACAAAAGGCCAAAGGGTGCTGCTGCTGCTGCTAAGTCGCTTCAGTCGTGTCCAACTCTGTGCGACCCCATAGACGGCAGCCCACCAGGCTCCCCCGTCCCTGGGATTCTCAAGGCAAGAACACTGGAGTGGGTTGCCATTGCCTTCTTCAATGCATGAAAGTGAAAAGTGAAAGTGAAGTTGCTCAGTCATGTCCGACTCTTAGCAACCCCATGGACTGTAGCCCACCAGGCTCCTCCATCCATGGGATTTTCCAGGCAAGAGTACTGGAGTGGGGTGCCATTGCCTTCTCCCCAAAGGGTGCTAGCAGACATATTTTCTTTCTGCATTTATCTATTTTAATGTTAAGAATGCCTTTGTATAAATCTATTTAATGTATTTATTTCCAGTGGGTTTGTAAGTCCCAACTTATGTAAACTACTACATGGCAAATCTGTTATCTCCCTGCAGGTGGACATTTAAATTGTTCTCATCCTGGGTATTTTGTTTGTTTTATTTTATTGCTTGTTCATTTTTTCTGGTCAACTAGGTATATATGAAGTTTAAAGGCTATGTAAACTAGCAACTATAGTTTGGAATAAATCCACAAGAATCAAAAGTCAACACATAGCTCAGATTGCTAAAGGAGGAAGCAATTGTAATTCAGTATTCCATATTAACCTAGAAAAAAATAGACCATGGATTTCTGTGAATAAGGTTAAAAAAAATTATTCTCATCCTTTTGCTATCACAAATAATACTTAATTTTTAAAAGACTAATATAGGTTTTTGTAAATACCAAAATGGGACTATTGGGCCAGAGGGGCTTTCCTATTAAAAAGAACTTTCAGGGCTTTCCTGGTGGCTCAGTGGTAAAGAATCTGCCTTGCAATGCAGGAGACACGGGTTTGATTCCTGATTTGGGAAGATTCCACCTGCTGCGGGGCCACTAAGCCTGTGCACTACAACTATTAAGCCTGTTGTTCTAGAGCCCAGGACCTGCAACTATTGAGCCCATGAGCTACAACTACTGAAGCCTGAGTGCCCTAGCCTCTGTGCTCCACAACACAAGAAGCTACTGCAGTGAGAAGCCAGTGCACTGCAACGAAGAGTGGCACCACCGCCCATCCCCCCACCCCCACTCACAACTAGAGACAGCCGCACAACAAAGACCCAGCACAGTCAAAAATAAAGTCAATAAGAAAACATTAAAGAAAGAAGAAGAACTGTCAAATTGCCCTCCCAGAAGAATGTGTCCACTATCTGTCTCACTAGCGGGGATAAGGGGATCATTTCCCACCCTTGTTAGCAATGTAATGCTTGCAGGCTTCATTGTTCTTTGTTAATCAAAATCACTGTAGATGGTGATTGCAGCCATGAAATTAAAAGATGCTTACTCCTTGGAAGGAAAGTTATGACCAACCTAGACAGCATATTAAAAAGCAGAGACATTACTTTGCCAACAAAGGTCCGTCTAGTCAAGGCTATGGTTTTTCCAGTAATCATGTATGGATGTGAGAGTTGGACTATAAAGAAAGCTGAGTGCAGAAGAATTGATGTTTTTGAACTGTGGTGTTGGAGAAGACTCTTTTTTTAAAAAATATAAATTTATTTATTTTAATTGGAGGCTAATTACTTTACAATATTGTATTGGTTTTGCCCTATCAACATGAATCTACCACGGGTGTACACGTATTCCCCATCCTGAACCCCCCTTCCACCTCCCTCCCCATACCATCCCTCTGGGTCATCCCAGTACACCAACCCCAAGCACCCTGTGTCATGCATCGAACCTGGACTGCCGATTCATTTCACATATGATATTATACATGTTTCAATGCCATTCTCCCAAATCATCCCACCCTCACCCTCTCCCACAGAGTCCAAAAGACTATTCTATACATCTCTGTCTCTTTTGCTGTATCACATACAGGGTTATCATACCATCTTTCTAAATTCCATATATATGCATTAGTATACTGTATTGGTGATTTTCTTTCTGGCTTATTTCACTCTGTATAATAGGCTCCAGTTTCATTCACCTCATTAGAACTGATTCAAATGTATTCTTTTTAAAGGCTGAGTAAACAACAGACTGGTTCCAAATAGGAAAGGGAGTACGTCAAGGCTGTATATTGTCACCCTGCTTATTTAACTTATATGCAAAGTACATCATGAGAAACGCTGGGCTGGAAGAAGCACAAGCTGGAATCAAGATTGCCGGGAAAAATATCAATAACCTCAGATATGCAGATGACACCACCCTTATGGCAGAAAGTGAAGAGGAACTAAGAAGCCTCTTGATGAAAGTGAAAGTGGAGAGTGAAAAAGTTGGCTTAAAGCTCAACATTCAGAAAACGAAGATTGTGGCATCTGGTTCCATCACTTCATGGGAAATAGATGGGGAGACAGTGGAAACAGTGTCACACTTTATTTTGGGGGGCTCCCAAATCACTGCAGATGGTAACTGCAGCCATGAAATTAAAAGATGCTTACTCCTTGGAAGAAAAGTTATGACCAACCTAGATAGCATATTCAAAAGCAGAGACATTACTTTGCCAACAAAGGTCCATCTAGTCAAGGCTATGGTTTTTCCTGTGGTCATGTATGGATGTGAGAGTTGGACTATAAATAAAGCTGAGTGCCAAAGAATTGATGCTTTTGACCTGTAGTGTTGGAGAAGACTCTTGAGAGTCCCTTGGACTGCAAGGAGATCCAACCAGTCCATTCTGAAGGAGATCAGCCCTGGGATTTCTTTGGAAAGAATGATGCTAAAGCTGAAACTCCAGTACTTCAGCCACTTCATGTGAAGAGTTGACTCATTGGAAAAGACTCTAATGCTGGGAGGGATTGGGGGCAGGAGAAGAAGGTGACAACAGAGGATGAGATGGCTGGATGGCATCACTGACTTGATGAACTTGAGTCTGAGTGAACTCCGGTAGTTGGTGATGGACAGGGAGGCCTGGCGTGCTGCGATTCATGGGATCACAAAGAGTCGGACATGATTGAGCGACTGAACTGAACTGAATACTCCATTGTGTATATGTACCACAGCTTTCTTATCCATTCGTCTGCTGATGGACATCTAGGTTGCTTCCATGTCCTGGCTATTATAAACAGTGCTGCAGTGAACATTGGGGTACACGTGTCTCTTTCAATTCTGGTTTCCTCAGTGTGTATGCCCAGCAGTGCGATTGCTGGATCATAAGGCAGTTCTATTTCCATTTTTTAAAGGAATCTCCACACTGTTCTCCATAGTGGCTGTACTAGTTTGCATTCCCACCAACAGTGTAAGAGAGTTCCCTTTTCTCCACACCCTCTCCAGCATTTATTGCTTGTAGACTTTTGGATCGCAGCCATTCTGACTGGCGTGAAATGGTACCTCATAGTGGTTTTGATTTGCATTTCTCTGATAATGAGTGATGTTGAGCATCTTTTCATGTGTTTGTTAGCCATCTGTATGTCTTCTTTGGAGAAATGTCTATTTAGTTCTTTGGCCCATTTTTTGATTGGGTCATTTATTTTTCTGGAGTTGAGCTGTAGGAGTTGCTTGTATATTTTTGAGATTCATTTGTCAAGTGCTTCATTTGCTATTATTTTCTCCCATTCTGAAGGCTGTCTTTTCACCTTGCTTATAATTTCCTTTGTTGTGCAGAAGATTTTAATTTTAATTAGGTCCCATTTGTTTATTTTTGCTTTTATTTCCAATATTCTGAGAGGTGGGTCATAGAGGATCTTGCTGTGATTTATGTCAGAGAATGTTTTGCCTATGTTCTCCTCTAGAAGTTTTATAGTTTCTGGTCTTACGTTTAGATCTTTAATCCATTTTGAGTTTATTTTTGTGTATGACTGCAAGGAGATCCAACCAGTCCATTCTGAAGGAGATCAGCCCTGGCTGTTCTTTGGAAGGAATGATGCTAAAGTACTTTGGCCACTTCATGAGAAGAGTTGACTCACTGTAAAAGACTCTGATGCTGGGAGGGATTAGGGGCAGGAGGAGAAGGGGACGACAGAGGATGAGATGGCTGGATGGCATCACTGACTCGATGGACGTGAGTCTGAATAAACTCCGGGAGTTGGTGATGGACAGGGAGGCCTGGTGTGCTGCGATTCATGTGGTCGCAAAGAGTTGGACACGACTGAGTGACTGAACTGAACTGAACTGATGGTGTTAGTTTCATTCTTTTACAAGTGGTTGACCAGTTTTTCCAGCACCACTTGTTAAAGAGATTGTCTTTTCTCCATTATATATTCTTGCCTCCTTTGTCAAAGATAAGGTGTCCATAGGTGCATGGATTTATCTCTGGGCTTTCTATTTTGTTCCATTGATCTATATTTATGTCTTTGTGCCAGTACCATACTGTCTTGATGACTGTGGCTTTGTAGTAGAGCCTGAAATTAGGCAGGTTGATTCCTCCAGTTCCATTCTTCTTTGTCAAGATTGCTTGGGCTATTCGAGGTTTTTTGTATTTCCATCCAAATTGTGAAATTATTTGTTGTAGCTCTGTGAAAAATACCATTGGTAGCTTGATAGGGATTGCATTGAATCTATAGATTGCTTTGGGTAGTATACTCATTTTCACTATATTGATTCTTCCAATCCATGAACACAGTATATATCTCCATCTAGTAGTGTCCTTTTTGATTTCTTTACCAGTGTTTTATAGTTTTCTATATATAGGTCTTTTGTTTCTTTAGGTAGATATATTCCTAAGTATTTTATTCTTTTTGTTGAAATGGTGAATGGAATTGTTTCCTTAGTTTCTCTTTCTATTTTCTCATTATTTTTTCATTATTAGTGTATAGGAATGCAAGGAATTTCTGTGTGTTGATTTTATATCCTGCAACTTTACTGTATTCATTGATTAGCTCTAGTAATTTTCTGATGGAGGCTTTAGGGTTTTCTATGTAGAGGATCATGTAATCTGCAAACAGTGAGAATTTTACTTCTTCTTTTCCAATTTGGATTCATTTTATTTCTTTTTCTGCTCTGACTGCTGTGGCCAAAACTTCCAAAACTATGTTTAATAGTAGTGGTGAAAGTGGGCACCCTTGTCTTGTTCCTGACTTTAGGGGAAATGCTTTCAATTTTTCACCATTGAGGATGATGTTTGCTGTGGGTTTGTTGTATATAGCTTTTATTATGTTGAGGTATGTTCCTTCTATGCCTGCTCTTTGGAGAATTTTGATCATAAATGGATGTTGAATTTTGTCAAAGGCTTTCTCTGCATCTATTGAGATAATCATATGGCTTTTATTTTTCAATTTGTTAATGTGGTGTATTACACTGATTGATTTGCAGATATTGAAGAATCCTTGCATCCCTGGGATAAAGCCCCCTTGGTCATGATGTATGATCTTTTTAATGTATTGTTGGATTCTGATTGCTAGAATTTTGTTAAGGATTTTTGCATCTATGTTCATCAGTGATATTGGCCTATAGTTTTCTTTTTTTGTGGTATCTTTGTCAGGTTTTAGTATTAGTGTGATGGTGGCCTCATAGAATGAGTTTGGAAGTTTACCTTCCCCTGAAATTTTCTGGAAGAGTTTGAGTAGGATAGGTGTTAGCTCTTCTCTACATTTTTGGTAGAATTCAGCTGTGAAGCTGTCTGGACCTGGGTTTTTGTTTGCTGGAAGATTTCTGATTACAGTTTCGATTTCTGTGCTTGTGATGGGTCTGTTAAGATTTTCTATTTCTTCCTGGTTCAGTTTTGGAAAGTTATACTTTTCTAAGAATTTGTCCATTTCTTCCAAGTTGTCCATTTTATTGGCATATAATTGCTGATAGTAGTCTCTTATGATCCTTTGTATTTCTGTGTTGTCTGTTGTTATTTCTCCATTTTCATTTCTAATTTTATTGATTTGATTTTTTTCCCTTTGTTTCTTGATGAGTCTGGCTAATGGTTTGTCAGTTTTATTTATCCTTTCAAAGAACCAGCTTTTGGCTTTGTTGATTTTTGCTATGGTCTCTTTTGTTTCTTTTGCATTTATTTCTGCCCTAATTTTTTAAGATTTCTTCCCTTCTACTAACCCTGGGGTTCTTCATTTCTTCCTTTTCTAGTTGCTTTAGGTGTAGAGTTAGGTTATTTATTTGACTTTTTGTTTGTTTGTTTCTTGATAAGGTAAGACTGTATTGCTATGAACCTTCCCCTTAGCACTGCTTTTACAGTGTCCCATAGGTTTTGGGTTGTTGTGTTTTCATTTTCATTCATTTCTATACATATTTTGATTTCTTTTTTTTTATTTCTTCTGTGATTTGTTGGTTATTCAGCAACGTGTTGTTCAGCCTCCATATGTTGGAATTTTTAATAGTTTTTCTCCTTTAATTGACATGTAATTTTACTGCATTGTGGTCAGAAAAGAGGCTTGGAATGATTTCAATTTTTTTGAATTTACCAAGGCTAAATTTATAGCCCAGGATGTGATCTATCCTGGAGAAGGTTCCATGTGCACTTGAGAAAAAGGTGAAATTCATTGTCTTGGGGTGAAATGTCCTATAGATATCAATTAGGTCTAACTGGTCTATTGTATCATTTAAAGTTTGTGTTTGCTTGTTAATTTTCTGTTTAGTTGATCTATCCATAGGTGTGAGTGGGATATTAAAGTCTCCCACTATTATTGTTTTATTGTTAATTTCCCCTTTCATACTTGTAAGCATTTGTCTTACATATTGTGGTGCTCCTATGCTGGGTGCATATATCATTGTTATAGCTTCTCCTTGGATTGATCCTTTGATCATTATGTAGTGTCCTTCTTTGTCTCTTTTCACAGCCTTTGTTTTAAAGTCTGTTTTATCTGATATGAGTATTGATACTCCTGGTTTCTTTTGGTCTCTATTTGCGTAGAATATCTTTTTCCAGCCCTTCACTTTCAGTCTGTATGTGTCCCTTGTTTCGAGGTGAGTCTCTTGTAGACAACATATATAGGGGTCTTGTTTTTGTATCCATTCAGCTAGTCTTTGTCTTTTGGTTGGGGCATTCAACCCATTTACATTTAAGATAATTATTGATAAGTATGATCCCGTTGACATTTACTTTATTGTTTTGGGTTCAAGTTTATACACCCTTTCTGTGTTTCCTGTCTAGAGAAGATCCTTTAGCATTTGTTGGAGAGCTGGTTTGGTGGTGTTGAATTCTCTCAGCTTTTGCTTGTCTGTAAAGCTTTTGATTTCTCCTTCATATTTGAATGAGATCCCTGCTGGGTACAGTAATCTGGGCTGTAGGTTATTTTCTTTCATCACTTTAAATATGTCCCCCCATTCCCTCCTGGCCTGAAGAGTTTCTATTGAAAGATCAGCTGTTATCCTTATGGGAATCCACTTGTGTGCTATTTGTTGTTTTTCCCTTGCTGCTTTTAATATTTGTTCTTTGTATTTGATCTTTGTTAATTTGATTAATATGTGTCTTGCCTTGTGTTTATCCTGTTTGGGACTCTCTGGGTTTTCTTGGACTTGGGTGATTATTTCTTTCCCCATTTTAGGGAAGTTTTCAACTATTAACTCCTCAAGTATTTTCTCATGGTCTTTCTTTTGTCTTCTTCTTCTGGGACTCCTATGACTTGAATGTTAGGGTGTTTAACATTGTCCCAGAGGTCTCTGAGATTGTCCTCATTTCTTTTAATTCTTTTTTCCTCTGTGTTTCATTTAATTCTACCATTCTATCTTCTACCTCACTAATCCTATCTTCTGCCTCTGTTATTCTACTATTTGTTCCCTCCAGAGTGTTTTTTATTTCATTTATTGCATTATTCATTATAGATTGACTCTTTTTTATTTCTTCTAGGTCCTTGTTAAAACTTTTTTGCATCTTCTCAATCCTTGTCTCTAGGCTATTTATCTGTGATTCCATTTGTTTTCAAGATTTTGGATCATTTTCACTATCATTATTCAGAATTCTTTATCAGGGAGATTCCCTATCTCTTCCTCTTTTGTTTGGTTTGGTGGGCATTTATCCTGTTCCTTTACCTGCTGGGTATTCCTTTGTCTCTTCATATTGTTTATATTGCTGTGTTTGGGTGGCCTTTCTGTATTCTGGCAGTTTGTGGAGTTCTCTTTATTGTGGAGATTCCTCACTGTGGGTGGGGTTGTATGGGTGGTTTGTCAAGGTTTCCTGGTTAGGGAAGCTTGTGTCAGTGTTCTGGTGGGTGGAGCTGGATTTCTTCTCTCTGGAGTGCAATGCAGTGTCCAGTAATGAGTTATGAGATGTCAGTGGGTTTGGAGTGACTTTGGGCAGCCTGTATATTGAAGCTCAGGGCTGTGTTCCTGTGTTGCTGGATAATTTGCATGGTATGTCTTCCTCTGAAAGTTGTTGGCCCTTGGGTGGTGCTTGGTTTCAGTGTAGGTATGGAGGTGTTTGATGAGCTCCTGTCGATTAATGTTCCCTGGAGTCAGGAGTTCTCTGGTGTTCTCTGGATTCGGACTTAAGCCTTCTGCTTCTGGTTTTCAGTCTTATTTTTACAGTAGCCTCAAGACTTCTCCATCTATACAGCACTGTTGATAAAACATCTAGGTTAAAGATGAAAAGTTTCTCCACAGTGAGGGACACCCAGAGAGGTTTCACAATTACATGGAGAAGAGAAGAGGGAGGAGGGAGATAGAGGTGACCAGGATGAGATGAGGTTGAATCAAAAGAGGAGAGAGCAAGCTAGCCAGTAATCACTTCCTTATGTGCACTCCACGGTCTGGACCACTCAGATATTTTCACGGAGTTATACAGAGAAGAGAAGAGGAAGGAAGGAGACAGAGGTAGCCAGGAGGATATAGGGGGGAATCAAAAGGAGTGAGACAGATCCAGCCAGTTATCAGTTCCCTAAGTGTTCTCCACCGTCTGGAACACACAAAGAGATTCAAAGAGTTGGATAGAGAAAAGAAGGTGGAGGTAAGAGATAGAAGTGACCTGGTGGAGAAAAAGGAGAGTCCAAAGAGGGAGAGAGCAGTCAAGCCAATAATCTCGCTCCCAAGGAAAAATGGGTACTGAAGATTGGATTCTTAAAGGTACAAAATTGATAACAAATACCAAAAAGCAAAGATTAAAAATCTAGAGTAGAGGTTGGATTTTCAAAAATACAATATTAAAGAAAAAATTTCACAAAAATTATAAAATATATATATATGAAGTTTGCTTTAAAAAATAGGGTCTCTTTTTTTTTGCAAAGTAATAGTAGGTTATAAAAAATGAAAATTAAAGGAATAATAGAGGACTTAAAATTTAAAAAAATTAAAAAATATAAAGAATGATAGTAAAAATAGTAAAAATATATCTAGGACTTTCTCTGGTGGTGTTGTGGGCAGTGTGGGGTCAGTTCATTTTCGGATAGTTCCTTGATCTGGCTTATATGTCTCAAGATCTATAGGCCCCTTCCCAGAGAAGGCAATGGCAACCCACTCCAGTACTCTTGCCTGGAAAATCCCATGGATGGAGGAGCCTGGTAGGCTGCAGTCCATGGGGTCGCTAGGAGTCGGACACGACTGAGCGACTTCACTTTCACTTTTCACTTTCATGCATTGGAGAACGAAATGGCAACCCACTCCAGTGTTCTTGCCTGGAGAATCCCAGGGACAGGGGAACCTGGTGGGCTGCCGTCTCTGGGGTCGCACAGAGTTGGACACGACTGAAGTGACTTAGCTGCAGCAGCAGCAGCATACTGGGTTTTAATCTATTGCACCTGTCACTTCCAAGGAGGTTCCCTCTGTTTTAGCATCTTCTGTTTGCTGGTCTCTTCAGTGTCTAATTTCCACCCTGACACAAGGGGGCAGTGGTGGACACTTTTTTAAGCTCACTTGTTCAGTCTTGCTGTGGGGAGGGAGGGATGCTGCAAACATTTAAATAACACTGGCGTGTGCTCGCAGTGTCTCAGCCACACTGGGTTTGCCCCTGCTCACGGCATGTGGGCTTTCCCTGTCATCACTGCTTAGGCTCTAGGTTGCTCTGCCAGGAACTGTCTGAGGCCGGCCCTGGGTTGTATGCACTTTTCAGGTCTAAGCCACTCAGATTCAGGTATTCGGGTAGTTCTCAGAGGTGCAGACTCAGTTGCGCCTGCGTTTTGTGCCCTTCGCAGGTCCAAGCAGCTCATGTGACCAGGTGTTTGGCGAGCGCAGTTACTCGGTTTTCTGGGTGAACAACCGGCACACCTTCTCAGGCGGATGTTGACCGTCCAGAACCCCAAGAGGTCTTGGTTAGCAACAAAGCCTGCTTGCAGTTTGGTAGGTAATGCCTCTCTGGGGCCACAATTGCCCCCTTCTGGCTCTGGCTGCCTGTCACCAGAGGGGGATGGTCTGCAGCCGGCTAGCTCTGCTCAGTTCTTTGTTCTGTGAGAGGGCCTGGTGGTGCTTAGGTTAGGGTTTTTCGCATGGTAGCTATCCCACAGTCTGGTTTGCTAGCCCAAGTTAGTTCCTTCAGATTGCCCTCAGGGCATTCAGGCCGTGTCCTTACTCTAAGCAATGCAGTCGGTGCCTCCCTGCCCAGCCCCCGCTTGCTAGTGGAGAATGCAGGCATCTGCGCTGCTTCTCCGCTGGGGGAGTTACCATTGGGCATGTAATCTATGGGTTTTAATTATTTATTTTTTCTCCTGGTTATGTTGCCCTCTGTGGTTCCAAGGCTTGCCACAGACTCAGCAGTAAGAGTGTTTCCTGGTGTTTGGAAACTTCTCTTTAAGACTCCCTTCCCAGGACAGAGCTCTGTCCCTACCTCTTTTGTCTCTCTTTTTGTCTTTTATATTTTTTCCTACCTCCTTTCAAAGACAATGGGCTGCTTTTCTGGGTGCCTGATGTCCTCTGCCGGCATTCAGAAGTTGTTTTGTGGAATTTCCTCAGCGTTCAAATGTTCTTTTGATGATTTTGAAAAGACCCTCATGCTGGGAAAGATTGAAGGCAGGAGAAGGGGACAACAGAGGATGAGATGGTTAGATGGCATCACCAACTCAATGGACATGGGTTTGGGTGGACTCCAGGAGTTGGTGATGGACAGGGAGGCCTGGCGTGCTGTGGTTCATGGGGTTGCAAAGAGTAGGACACGACTGAGCGACTGAACTGAACTGAATCTGACATTATTTTACTTATATTTCCCTGATTATCAGGGAGTCTAACCATCTTTTCACTATTTGCACTTTCTCTTCTGCAAATTGCAGTTTTTTATCATTAGTTTATTTCTCTAGGATGGCTTCTTTTTTCTCTCAATATGTATGACTCTTGGTGTTCATTTTTTGTTATGTATTATAAATATTTTCTCCTAAGCTATCAATTGTCTTTTTTAATTTGTGGTGTATTGTTTTTATGTTGATGTAATCACATCGGTCTTTCCTTTTTATCTTGGGCTTTGTGTTTTTGGTCCTGTTTAAGGTCATAAATATATGCTTTATCTTTTTGCAATGCCTTTACAGTTTTACTTTTTATGTTTTATTTTTGAATCCATCTGCAACATGTTTGGGGATCCAGGTTTTGGGATTTTTTCCCCCCTCAAATGACTAGCTAATTATTCAAACATCAGTCATTTCTTGTCCCACTGATTTGAAACAGCATGTTTTCTTTTTATTTTTAAAGAACACCTACTAAAATGTCTTTTCTCCTTTTGATGTGTTAATGGGTCTGCTCTGAGAAGCTCATCTGTACAAATCACAAAGGAAGCCAGTGAATGGTCCTACTTTCCTCAAGTGGGGCCACACCTGGAGAGTGTACTGCTGGAAAGTGGAAAGAACTAGACTTCTCCTGAATTGGACACCAGCATCTAAACTGTGAAGATATTCAGGGGGGAATGAGAAACCAAGAGAAAAGCCACTCTCAGATCACTTAGGCCAGAAGGCACAACCTCTTTCTAATGGTCTTTCCAGACTCTGCTTATGAAAGCACTGGCCACTCAGGCACCATTGCACTGATACCCTCAAATCTTTGATATGTAGCCACTAAGAATTGAATGAGAGTCCCATGCTCTTCACTGGATTCCTGTTTTCAGATTTGATGTGCAGGGACCAACAGTCTCAGCTTAAAGAAGGATAGTGAATGGATCTTTCCCTGAGCACCTACCATATTCATCAGAGCAATACAAATCATGACTGAAGGTGCTATCATTCAGCTTTGCTTCCTGAAAAACTTTCCTCCTGGTTGTGATGTCTTGAAACCATGTGTTATAAATGCACCATATCAATTTATTCCTAAGAAGCGAAGACTTCAGTTTGAATCTTTCAGATATAAGTTTCAGATGAACTGTCTAATAAAGCATTCATAGCCCATTGCTTAGCATCAGAATTTTTCCTAGAGAAAGAAAATCTTTGTGTTTTGTGGGGGGAGATGAAAACTTTTTGATTATGCCTAAATTTTACTGCTTCTCTTACTGCTGCCATGCAGAGGTGGACTGAGGAACACTGTTGGGTCCTGAATTATATCCAAATTGAAATCCACCTCTGGGATGTATGAACCACCTTGTCCAAAGCTAAAGTGAGGAATGTTTCTTCCCATGGTTTCTCCAAGCCCCCACTTCCCCACCATTGCCTTTTGCCTTAATCTAATGCATTATGTAATGGATTTTCTAATATTGAATCATTCTTGAAATTTGGAGTTAAGCCTAATTTTGTCCTGATGTATCTTTGTTTTATATTTCTGGATTTGTTTGTGAATATTTCACTAGGCATTTTTTGCCTCCGGGTCTATATACATATATAGCAACTCTTGGAAAAGCAAACAGATTTCTGATGCATATGCCACTCATCCCAATCATAACACAATTTGGACAAATGAAGTAATTAACCAGTGTACTCTGGTTAGGATCTAGAATAGATTAAAGTATTTCCCCAAAAAATTAAAAAGGAAAAGTCACAAGGCTGAGAAAACTAGGTATTAATTTTTAAATATTAACTCCACTTAGTATGTGACTTTGTCAACAGGTGACCACATTTTTCCATTCAAGTAGTTATTGGTCATCCAAATCATTGCTCCTAAAAATGGCTTGACTTTGTCCTGATGTATCTTTGTTTGCTTGATCCAAAATTTTATAATTTAATAGCCATGAGATTTATAACTCAAAGCCTATCCACAATAAGACAAAACTTTTAAGAAATTAAGTCAGGCATTTAAATATCTATAATGGATATATTTATATACATTAAATATATATGTATAAGTATATATGAAATGAGTATATATAGTAAACATATGTATCTATTTTATTAGAAAGAAAATTAATCACTATAGGATTAAGACATTAGGTTCAAATTCTCAGCCAAGACAAATTCTTAACTGACCTCTGTACTTTCTGCCCACAAGGGATAGCTGCTGATTACTTGGGCTGATAAATAACAACCCTATTTACCACTGTTCATGACAGAAGACAAATCACAGTTGTTCTTTTCACGTGTGGGTTTTATTTTCAGCCCTTTACATTGAGCACAAACTCGCCTCTGGTTTCTAGACCTGTCATGAGCAGTTCGCTGCTGCTCTTCTGCACACGATTCAGTGAATTTACTTTTTGTTTCTCATCACCAGCATTCACTCACTTATTCATCCCTAACAAAGCACATACAAAGAGAAGAGGGCTTGTGGGTCAGACTCACTACCTGCCTGCCTGATTTTTCTGTACACAGGTGAGATATTCCTGTACATCTTCTGGGGACCCTAGAATGAGGGGGACTCGTTGGTGAATGGCTTCAGGCTTCACGTCCAGCACGGGTTGGGTGCCTGTGGTCGCCAGCCCTCCCGCCTGCTCGATGATGTAGGCCACAGGATTGCACTCATACAGGAGCCGGAGCTGAGGAGAAACAGAGTCAGGTGGACAAGTGTTCTAAGTTGCCAAGACCCCCAAACCATGTGCCTGAAGCTCCAGGAGGAATTCCAACTGCTGAGCCTCTGTCTCATTAGTGTGAGTACATTTGCCCATCTCAGGGGAGCTGCTGCCAGAGACCAACACTCTCCAGAAGGCTGGGTGCCCTAGCTGATGCTGATCACATATGCCTCTGGGGACACCTCCAGTCGATAGCTACCTGTCTGCTGACCTTTGTGATTATGAGAGACTTGGGAGTATGAGATCTTAGTGTTCACTTCTCATTAGTTCGTTAATGAGGTGAAGTGATTCTGGGTCCAGATTAGGAGCCTCTACATGCCAGACCTTAAGGCCAATAGAGTCAAGCTTGGATGGGATTGGAGGGTCACCTAGAGAGTGCTGGGTGGTCTCTCAGGATAACCACACTGTCCAGGATGGTGGGGAGGAACAGCTCAAGTGTCAACTTGGCTGAAGAGTTTTCTGGTGTTTAGATGACCTTTTCTTTTGACCCCTTAGACTGAATTGCCTGGTCTCTTGTTGCTTTCTCTCCCACAGCATCCTGTACTTCCCCTTTCGTGATAATTCTGACTCTGAGGTTTGTTTAACATCTGCCTTCCTCCTTGGACGCCCTCCCTTGAGGGCAGGGGAGGCATCTCTTAAGGTTGGTCTTTGTGGCATCTTCATTCCTAGTACTGCCTGACATTTAGGAAGTGTCCAAACAAGGCTGCAGTGTATGCTGCACAAGGGCTCCCAGTGGAGGGCAGAAATGGGTGGAAATCAGTTGTACTATTTTTTGCCAAGCCGGGTACATGGATCCAGTGCCTGTTCTGAGAAAGAAATGCCCTTCTAAAAGGCACTATGAGATGACTAGGTGTCAATCCTGTGTCCAGTTAGTATATGGTGAGTTGAATTGAAACGGGCTGATTGAATGTCCTTTCTGGGTCTTTTTCTGTCATTATGTTTTGACTTCTTCCTCATCCCCTGACCCACAGCAGACACACGCACACACGTCACACAGATTCAGGTGACGTTCTTGCTGCATGCTCTGACTCTATATCACACTATCCTCTCCTTCCTTCCCTCATAGGTATGAAATCTGTAACTTAAATTTCCTCTTCTGTAATCAGCTTTCAGAGTGATTGATCCAGCTCTGCACAACTTCTTTCCATTCTTTTCTTCATAGTTACATCTTGTGCTGATTTTTAAATTATTGTTATTTCAAAGAGAGGAACAAACTATTTCCAATCTGAATTGGAGAGCCAGGCACTGAGCAGAAAGTAAGTTAAAACTGTAGGGGGCATTTATTTCCATTTGGGGGAAACAGAATAAGATGCTTTTATTTGTACCATGTTAATTCAGATACTATAAAAAAATAGATAGATAAGGACATGGATACTTACATAAAACTTACCTTGGGACCAAGTTTTGTTCTGACCTTAAGATATTTTTGTAGTAAACTCATTTTAAAACACAGTGTCCAGATCTTCATGGTGCCTTTACCTGCAGGCTATGTGATCTATTTTTTTCCCCACAATTAAAATCTACATTGCTCTACAGAGACAATAGGAGGAGAAGCAGTCACATCCCACTACCCACCCACTCACACAAACATGGTCACAGAGACCATGAGAGCTAAAACATGGAGATAAGAAATCAGTGGTACCTAGATCTTGTTATATAGACTGAAGTAAATCAGAAAGAGAAAAACAAATATCATATATTAGCACATATATATGGAACCTAGAAAACTGTACTAATGAACCTATTTGCAGGGCAGGAATAGAGATGCAGACACAGAGGACAGACTTGTGGACACAGCAGGGGAAGGAGAGGGTGGGACGAATTGAGAGAGTAGCAGTGAAACATATATATTACCACATATAAAATAGATAATGGGAAGTCTCTGTGTAACACAGAGAGCTCAAACCGGTGCTATGTTGGGATGGGATGGGGTCGGGAGTGGGAGGGAGATTCAAGAGGGAAAGAATATATGTATACTTATGGCTGATTCACGTTGTCATATGGCAGAAACCAACACAACACTGTAAAGCAATTATCCTCCAAATAAAGTTTAAAAAAAGAAATTAATGGTACTATGAATGTAGGTCTATATATGCAGTTATATATCTTGTGGAAATATTTTTGTAATTATATGTAGGTATTTTCTGACTAATTTTAAATCATCTTAATATTAATAGCTAGTAGTAATTAGTCTTAATGTTCTCCTTGTTAGAACTGAGTAGATGGCAAATGTGGTTCTACCTAAGAATTTCCACATCTTCTACTTGATCTCATGTAATACTCCTTAGCACTGTTCTGCTCACTAGATTTATCTGTCCAACAAGCTGATATACAAGAGCTAAACCATCACAGGAAGAGAAATGCCTGATACACTAACCTGCATGTTAAAATCTTCTCTTTGGTTTCACATGGTGTGTTAGACTTCTTATCATGGCTTTGAATCTGACATTCCAATAATTCAGGTCGGATCGCCCGCACTGAGAGATGCATATATGTGTGGCTAGTTGTTAGTGTGTCAGAGAATATGCAGACATTTATTTGAATTTGTCTTCTTATCTATGATTCTGTGACTGGCTAAAAGTCAGACACCTTTCCATGGCAGGGTCTATTCAAGATAGACGCACTGGGATCATACGATTCCCACTTGATAACATGGGTATTTTAGGTTTTGTTTCATAAAGTTGCAATGAGATCTTTCCAGAGCTACCTTTACAGGTAGTTCAGAAGTTCTTAGCCTGAACTTCTGGAAACTCTCTAGGAAATTCTTGGGTCATCCTCAGGTTATTGTGAACCCCCTGACAATATATGTAACGTGTATGTTTACATGTAATAAGTTTCATGTAAGTTTTGTAAGTTTCATTAAGTTCTCAAAAGGATCTATGATCCAAAATCAGCTGGTAATGAAGCAAAAAGACAGACACAGCATGTGGAAAGTGGAGGGTGAACACAGCTGATTCACAGTCAACTGAGGAGCATGAGAGCCGCAGAAGTAAAGGCCAGTGACAATCACCAACAACTTCAGCCTCCTCTTCCTCCAGACCTTCTACCACAACCTTAGAACACTATTAATGGCATATATACTTCGTTTCTCTTCCACCTGCCCACTCACAGACAGATGGTAGCCAAAAACAGGCATGATGAGAAGGAATTGTGACCGGCTCCCTGAGCAGATTCAGCCAGCAGACAGAGGAGAGTTACCTTGCCCTTCGGACTTTTCTGGTTTGCTGGGTACAGGAAGATCCCTCCATAGACAAGGGTGCGGTGCACATCAGCCACCATGGAGCCCACGTACCTGGCCCCATAGGGAGCACTGCCGTCCTGGAGGATGGAGAGAGGAGAGGCAAGATGCAATGCGTTTAGCAATCAGTCAGCACCTGCTTCAGGTGACACATCCAGTGGGTGTGAGCTCTGCATTCCAGGTCCTCTTTCCTCTACCCACTAGCTTAGGAATTAAAATTATTATGTAGCTGACCATTCAGTTCAGTTCAGTTCAGTTGCTCAGTTGTGTCCGACTCTTTGTGACCCCATGAATCGCAGTACGCCAGCCTCCCTGTCCATCACCAACTCCTGGAGCTGACCATTAGGAGTTCCCAAACCTCAACTAGTAATCAGACTCATTAAATGTTGCACTACTTAAAGTGAGAGACAATATGTGTCCTAAGACAGAAGCTAATGAGAAAAAAAAAAAAACAACAACAAAACAAAACACTAGAAAAAGAAGTATAGACAAACACCAACTGTTGGGCTCCTCTTTGAATCTCCTCCTTGGCCCTCACAGTTCAGAACACTTTTTAGCTTCTTGAAAACCAGATCCCCTTGAACCATGACAACTTTTGCACTTAGTGTAAGCAGCATTTATCCACTGGTAAAATTATTTTAAATACCTTTAGAAATCATTCAAAGAAATAAAACAGCTTCCGTGTAAATGTCAATTTCATTAGTCTTATAACGAAAAGATTTGCTCTGAAAGAAATAAGCCAAAGTTCATGATTTCCCTTATGTAGGGCATATCAGTAAGGCATGGCTATCTGATGAAAGGGCTCCTTCGGGCAGGTTTGCTTTTTCCTCACTCAGTGACCCATGTGAGATTTCTGTGTCTAATCTAATAATTCTCTGACAGTACAAGGAAACACCAAGAATTTTCAGAGTAAATATCCAATGCTTTGCGTGGCATCAGCCACTATAAAGTGCATTGATTTTATAAGCATTTATATGCCAGATCTCTCCATCAGTGTGTGACACCCTTGGGGAAAAGACTGTCTGCTTTATCTTGGCATCATTCCCTGAGTTCAGCCTGGTGTGGGGCAAAAAGTAGCTGCTGGGGAAATACTTTCTGAAGTGTATACTTATGCGATATCTTGAAAGCACTATTCAGGTTGTATGTTAAAAATTACGTGGGAGATTTTGCCTCCTCCATTTTATTTACATAATGATATTAAGTATACAAAACACCTTCAGATGCCAATTAAGAGACTTCTCAATAGGTAAAAGAATGCAGGTCTGAATTGGGGATGAAGAAAATGGACTAACTTGAGTAGCTCAGAGGGTAAAGAGTCTGCCTCCAATTCAGGAGACCCAGGTTCAATACCTGGGTAGGAAAGATCCCTTGGAAAAGGAAATGGAAACTCACTCCAGTATTCTTGCCTGGAGAATCCCCATAGACAGCAGAACCTGGCTGGCAAGAGTCCATGGGGTCGCAAAGAGTCGGACACAACTGAGTGACTTCACTTTCACTTTTTGAGGAATATTTAGGAAATAGAGTTGGTAATGCCCAGTAAATGATTAGTCATGGGCATAAGAAAGAGGTAATCCTCTGGATTCCCCAAACTTTGTTGGGAATGAACATGATGGTAGAGGCAGTATAGGTCCAGAGAAGAAAACCAGAAAGTAGTAAACTTGGGAGATGGTGTGGGTGTGTGTGTTTGTGTGTGTGTGTAGAGTGGTGGGGGGTGGGGAATAGGAGGGTCAGAGTTGGATATGTGGAGTTCTAGGTGTCTGGAGGAGCAGGCAGATCTGAACCCTATGAGAAGAGACTAGATGAGATCACCCTGGGGGGACAAGAGTGAGCCGAAAGGTTTGTTGGGAATAGAGTACTATAGGTACCAAGATGGAAGTGTAGGCAGAGGTGTGGGAACTAAAAAAAGAAGAAGATGGTTAGGAAGAGAGATGGAAAACCAGACACAAGGCTAAAGAAGACAAGTTTCATGAAGGACAGGATTGCTGTTGTTGTTTAGCAACCAAATTGCGTCCGACTCTTTTGCAATCCCATGGACTGTAGCCCGCCAGGCTCCTCTGTCCATGGGATTTCCCAGGCAAGAATACTGGAGTGGGTTGCCATTTCTTTCTCTTGGGGATGTTCCAGACTCAGGGATTGAGCCAGTTTCTCCCACATTAACAGATGGATTCTTTACCACTGAGCCACCAGAGAAGCTGGAAAGGAAGAGTAAACAACTCTAAATGCCATGGAGAGGTCAAGTAACATAAGGTGGAAACATGATGCTGGATTACGTAAAAGAGGATTACCAACGGCTGATATTGGAGCAAAGAGGGTTAAAGAGGGAATGAAAGGAAAGAAAAACTTTCAAAAAATGAAAACTTTCTTTCCACTTCTGGGTATTTATCCAAAAGAATTGGAAACAGAATCTCAAAAGGATATCTGCATATCCATGTTCATCGAAGCATTATTCACAATAGCCAAGAAGTGGAAGCAACCTAAGTGTCCAGTGACAGATGGATGGATAAGGGAAATGTGGTATACACACACAGTAGGATATTATTTGGACTTTGAAAAAAAAATCTTGTCACTTGCTCAACTGATATCAAGCAGGGCCCTTTGGGGCTCCTGGGCACAAAGACTTTCTGTGTCCCACATTTTTTTGATTATAGGAAGCAGCCTTCATTCAGCCTTCATGACTGTCCCTGAGTTACAAAGGGCAGATTCAAGCAGTTGTTAATCAGAAAAGGGAGGGGATGGAAGATCAAGGAGAAACAGTCAAGAGCAGCCTTGGGACAAGGTCCTGTTTTCCCCATCAAAGGATACACACAACAATATCTTTGAACTATTTTGCAGATATTGAAACCCCCACAGGTGAAAGAAGATAACAATTAATGTTATCCAATGTATGCCACCCACAAGCATGTAGACCCCAGACCAGTTGGACCTGAAGGCTGATGATGTTAACTCTAACTCAGCTCACCACCAACCCATCAGAAGAATGTCCACAAGCTGATCATGTCCTCTTTGGACAATTACTATGAAACTTCTCACTATCTTCCCCAAGAGGGGACACATGATTTTGAGGGTATGAGCCTGCTGTGTCCCCCTTTGCTGGAAAGGCAATAAAACTATTCTTTTCTACTTCACCCCAAATTCTGTCCTCAAGGTTCAATTCAGCACCAGTGTACAGAGAAGATGAGCTTTCAGCATCACAACATGGATGAAACTTGAGGACATTGTGCCAAGTGAAATAAGCCAGTCAAAAAAAAAAAAAAAGACAAATACAACATTATCTAACTTATATGAGGTATCTAAAGTAATCAAATATATAGAAACACAAAGTAGGGCATGGTTACTAGGGATGGGGTTGGGGGAAGGAGAAAATGGTGAGTTGTTGTTCAATGGCTATAGAATTTCAATTTTGCAAGAAGGAAATGGCAACCTACTCCAGTATTCTTGCCTGGAGAATTCCATGGACAGAGGAGCTTGGGGGGCTATAGCTCAAGGGGTTGCAAAGAGTCAGACATGACTGAGCAACTAACACACACAGAGAAATAAAAAGTTGCAGAACAGAGAATAACATTTGTCTTGTTGGAGTTTTAAAGGAACATCACACCCTGACCTACTTGGGCAACTGCAAGAACAAAGGATCCTGACACCAAAAAGTTTGCAACAAACAACCACATCCTCTCTCTTTTTAGTATAAAAGAGGCCTGAATTCTAACTCAGGAAAGATGGTTCTTTGGGACACTAGTCCACCATCTTCTTGGTCTGCTGACTTTCCTAATAAAGTCCTTATTCCTTGCTCCAACAACTAGTCTCTCGATTTATTGGCTTGTCACGTGGCAAGTAGTAAGAGCTTGCACTCCTTAACATTACTTGACTGTTCTGGGCCTCAGATCCTTTATTTGTAAAATGAAGGTTGTGGTATTAATACTTATCTTGTAATCTGTTGGAGAATTGAATGAGTTAGTACATGATAAGCACTTGGAACAGACACAGGACACACTAGCTATGATTATCATGACTAATAGAAGAGTGCAGTTAGGGATAGGAGAAACTGCCATTGGCAAGAGACAGAAATAGCAAAGGAGGACTGCTCTTTCCACAATGGTGGATGGTATAGAAAAGTGCTGGTCCACTTCCCATCTCCTTGGGGTGCAGCATGTGGAAGCAGAGCAGCCAGAACACAAAGACCCTGCCAGAAAGCAATGGCCTCTGGAAGAATGAGGAGTGGGAGGGACACTGCCTGCACACCCTGGAGATGGGCTTCCCAGGGCAAAACTACAGACAGCAAGGGGACTTCTTTTCAAAACAGAATAGTCTATCTTCTTTCCTTTTTTTTAAGTGTAAGAGTAAACACTTATTATTTAAAATAAGGGAGAAGGAATCACAACATATTACACATTTTTAAAAGCTGACTCTTACTATACTAAACACCATAAAATCCAGAAAAAAAACATAGTATTTTTATTAATTAAATACTTGATATGCTTTTTCCCTTTCAATTTTCTTGGTTGCATACTCTTTGATTGCCTCTGCAAATGACAATGGTTTTTGTAATAATTTCTAGAAAGAGTTACAATGATTTCTTTTCAATGACATATTGCACATATTCATACATCAGAGAAAGTCAAGAACTCTATAATATCAAATTATAGAAACCACTATTAACAAGATGGCACATTTTGAAGACATTTTATGCATACACACATCCTACATATACATATGTGTGTGCAGAAATACATTCACATGTATTTAATGGTGTAATCCATTTCATTGACTGCCTATCTTGTGGACATGTCTCACTACCAATATATAAAGCAGGACTTAAATTTCTAATGGATGAATAGCTGTGTGGCACAACACTTCACTAGAATATTGTGAATGCCCCAACCAACCCTTCCTGTTGGATACTTCAGTTGTTCCTTCGTTGTTGTTATAAAACAATGCTGCAGTGACATATCCTTGTTCATTTATCTCTGTTTTTATTTGATCAATTGGTTTTTTAGGGTCAGTTTCTGGGGGAAATTTAGGATTAACTGAGTCAAAAATATATGAATATTTAATATTGGAAATCATACTGTCAGATTGCCCCACCCAGAAAGCTTGAGGGGTGAGGGGGGACATTTAAGTTTCCTTTAACATTTTATAAGAGTATTTATTTTCCCACTGAGCACTATTCATCTGTTGAATCTGTGCAAATCTCAAGTGATGTTGTATTTTAATTTGCATTTCTTTTTTATTAGCATCTTCCAATTTGCTGACTGGACATTCCTGTTTCTCTCATGACTTGCATGATCGTGCCTTTTGTCTGGTTTTCTGTTTGGGTGTTCATCCCTGTATTTGGGTCCTCGTGCAGTCAGACTCTTCACCTGTTGTTGGTCATGCATGGGATGACTCCTTTGTTTCTCAGTTTGAAACTTCTCCTTCAAAGGGATTTATGGCTTTTTTTTTTTTTTTTTTTTTTGCCTAAGAGTTTGGTTTTCCAGTGGTAAAATAAGTATCTTCCTTTATGGGTTCTAGAAGAGGTACCTTTTACCTTAGAATGGGAACCACTGTGAAATTATCACCAAGACTGGGAATTTGTAAATAAATAATTTTGACTTTATCAACCTCACAATCCATATCCTATTACCTCTGCCCTTAAGATACCTGATGGGTTTTTGTGTGATGACAAAGGAGAGATACCAGAAACTGCATTCTAAGATTTTTGCTTCAAGAACAAACAAGACAGAAAGAAGAAAACTCTCTAAAGCTTCAGTCTGAGGCAGCAGAGGTAGGTCCAGCACCCTGCTAACCGAGTGCTCTGGACTCCATGGAATCCTGAGCACTTTCTGCCTAGAGCTTGTGAAGGGCTTGCAGGGACAGCCAGGCTGGCGCCTCACACCACTGTCCTTCCTGTCACTTCCAGTGTGGGTCAGAATTCACACTCTTGACCTGGAAACACTGTGACTCCCTCCCACACTTGTCTTAATAGGGCTTTTTGTATGGCAGACATACTTATTGGATTGTTTGGGCTGTCTGAATAGCCACATGAAGTCCAGGACTCGGTGTTCACCCTTAGAGCCGAAGACTTTTCTAAAACTTGGAGTAAACACCAGGTCCTGATTTTAGACCATGTGAAAGGGACCTTCACTTAACCGAGTGACCAGAATCTACACACATGGTAGCTTGGCAAAAAATGAGATGCCCTGGCCTGAAACTCTGTATTTTGAAAAATTTGTCTCTGCCTTCTTCATAGACAATTTTTCCTGGATAAACTAACCTAGAGAGTAATACCTTTAGTAGGTAAATCTTAGCTATGAAAGAAAGATATTGATTGCTAATGAAGAAAGTCAGAGTCCGCCATGCTCACACTGGTCAAAGCCACAAACAGGGGCAACAACCCCTTTCAGCCAGCCTCCCACAGCCATTTCCCAAACAGGAACCTACTGAGACAGTATTCTCCCTGCTTCTGTTTCAGGCTTTCTTCACTCACCTCAGGAAACTTCTTTTTCTGCACATATTCTGTGGTGGCAGCATCAAAATACTTGGCATAGCCCTCGTTGAGGCTGTAAATCTTTCCTTTCTTTTTAATCTTGACATCTTTTTCCACCAAGACAAATTCACCAAGAGCCTAGAAAGGTGAAGGGAAATACCAGGAAGAAGAGAGATATCAGGAAACAGAAGTCAATAGCACACACTCCAATAACCAGAGAACAATAACTGAGGTGGACCTGCTGAAAGGACCCAAGGGGTAGCAAGGTCCTCCTATAGCTTGTCCAGTGATGTTGTTATGAGACTTACAAATAACAGGGACAATGCAGAGCCTGCACGGGTAGCACAAGCTGCAATATAACAAAAAATAAAATAATTCAAAGGAATAAGAAGGAAAGTTTCCCTTGTAACTCTCATTTGTAAAGAACCTAGCTGTATTTATCCCCTCAAGTTCTCATCCCCAGTTAATCCCTAATGTTTTCAGGAAGATTTGGGCCATCAACAATGAGAGGAAGAAGTTACACAGATGGGATTTGTCATGAAAGTGGGGATGTAATTAGACCACTAATTTGTGGTCCAGTTATTTTATCTTAATGATTCCATCTTGGAAGCCATTCAAATTTTCTTGCATCCCTAGGGACTTCCCTGGTGGTCCAATGGTTAAGACTCCATGTTTACAATTCAGGGGGCATAGGTTCGATCCCTGGTGGGGATCCTGAAAGTTGCGTGTCACAGCAAAAAAAAAAAAAAGAGCAAAGTTCCTTGTACCCCAAGTATTCTTATACAGGGTAAAGAGGAAATCCCTTCAATCAGAAACTGTATTCACTTGGCATGAAGAATCATTGATAAAATTTATTTTAATCCTCAGAATTACTTATAAAAGTGCCCAGTCTCCCGATAGCTACCTGGTCCCTTTCTGCAGGGCATCCCTCAGGTATCTCTTTAGCTGAGTGCTGGTGGTCTCATCTCTAGGGCTGCAATTAGCTAGCTGCAAATTCACTTTGAAAGGCTCAACGTCTCACTAAGTCACTAGGAAGGAAATCAAGACCCAGAAATCTAATTGGTTCTGATTAAACTTTGAAGACTGAGAAAGGAAAAATCCCCCAAGATGACAGCTCACAGCTAGAAGATTCCTAATGAACATTGACAACACTCCAACAAAGAGACAAGGCTACGCTGACTGTATCTGAAATAAGACAATGACAAGGATATTAAACTGCAAAAATAACCAAACTTGCTTCTTTTCTGTGAAATGTGAGTACTACTGCTTTTTTACCAATGAATCGTCACCCTCACTTTAACCTTCCCACCTCCCAGATAAAAATTGAGATACAAAATCATTCATTGTACCCATATCTAGACAATACCCAATCCAGAATTGACCCTCTCTTTCTCAAACCTTCCTTAGAATCATCAAGCAAAAGCCCATATTCTATATATAATAAGATCATGCCAACCTCCTCTCTCATCTGAATGAGACGGTTGAATGGCATCACCAACTTGATGGACATGAGTTTGAGCAAGCTCTAGGAGTTGGTGATGGACAGGGGGCTTGGCATGCTGCAGTCCATGGGATCACAGAGTTGGACACGACTGAGCAACTGAATTGAACCCCCTCTCAGCACGAGGCCTCATGATTCTTCTAGAATGCCTTCTCCCAAGCTTAGTAAACCCAGCTTCTTAGGGAAGTTCTTGACAGTCTCTGGATCATGAACTTTAATAACCTGCTCTAGACATTTGTTGCTTTGGAGTAGACCAGTGTGGAGTTCCACTTTTTAAAAGCACTTGAACTTCCTTTGAATAATTAACTCTTCCTATTGGATGCCAGTCTAGAAAGACTCTAAACTGGACCTCCCCTAGCCCAAGGTCAAGTACTTGACTTAGCTTGGCAAAATAATTATTCCTCCCTGGGTGGTGTCCAGACCAGGGGCAGTGCTGTGGGACTGGTCCTGTGAATCCTGTCTCCTAGACCTGCCCATCTCTAACCTGGGGCCTCAGTTTTTCCATCAAGACAATAACACCCTTTACTTAGTTAAGCCAAGATCCTTGACTCTTTTAGTTCAGTCACTCAGCCATGTCTGATGCTTTGCGACCCCATGGACTGCAGCATGCCATGTTTCCCTGTCCATCTCCTGGAGCCTGCTTAAACTCATGTCCATTGAGTCAGTGATGCCATCCAACCATCTCATCCTTTATCTTCCCCTTCTCTTCCTGCCATCAGTCTTTCTCAGCATCAGGGTCTTTTCTAATGAGTTGGCTCTTCGCATCAGGTAGCCAAAGTATTGGAGCTTCAGCTTCAGCATCAGTCCTTCAAATGAATATCCAGGGTTGATTTCCTTTAGGATTGACTGGTTTGATCTCCTTGCTGTCCAAGGGACTCTCAAGGGTATTCTCCAGCACCACAAATTTCAAGACAGATACACAACTGTTGTCTAAATAATGTCTTCACTTGTTTATCCACCCCAGGGCTGGGAATGTGGACACTTAGGACCCTGGCGAGTTGTTCTGTATTGTGGGGTGAAGATGGTTGTGGAGCCTTACTCCAACCTGGAAAATACATACCTTTGTTCTGACTGTGATCACTAGCACCGACTGTGTATACAAATGGCCTTCCACAACTTGGATAAGAGGGCACCTGATGATCAGGCACCATATCCCTGCCATTTCGAAATTATATCTGTCATATGTAAACAAATACCTCTCATTGTGGCTTAGACCACAGTTAAGTGTTTGATTAAGTGAGGTAGTCCCTCTGTACCTGAACAAAATCTGTGTTCTGACAAAATCAAATTACCAGCCCTGCAAACTTGCAGATTAGGGAGGTTCTGGTTGCCCCACCAAGGAACTTTGTCCTGTGAGGCCCTGCCTGAGTAACATGCAGGCCACCCTCCATGGTTTTCTACCTGTAACAAGTGCCATATGCTGCTTCAACCTCTCAGACAGGTCCTAAGCTTCATACATAGGGTCCTTGTTCAAGTGTCCTTTGTGGGTTTTCAGGCTAATAAAGAGAGCTCAGCAGAGAGCGTGTGACAATTGATACAGGAGGGAAGTGGACAGGGCACAGTCTTTAAAAGAATGACATAATACAAGGACACAAAATAAACTGACTAGAACCAAATAGATCCAAGATGGCAGACAGAGTTGACATTCACTAGACCTTGAGCCTCGGTGCACATTAGCAAACTAAATGATACACCCACAGGCACCATGACCAGAGCTGTGTGCTTTCGCATGCATCAGCATGTAAACTCCTGACAGATAATTTCTGTTTGACCAGTGCACTATCTCCCTCCACTGCCTAGAATGGTATCTGAGGACTCACTGGATGCTCAATCAGTTCAGTTGCTCACTCGTGTCTGATTCTTTGCGACTCCATGGACTGCAGCATACCAGGCCTCCCTGTCCATAAACAACTCCCAGAGTCCACTCAAACTCATGTCCATTGAGTCGGTGATGCCATCCAACCATCTCACCCTCTGCAGTCCCCCTCTCCTCTTGCCTTCAATCTTTCCCAGCATTAGGGTCTTATCAAATGACTTAGCTCTTCACATCAGGTGGCCAAAATATTGGAGTTTCAGCTTCAACATCAGTCCTTCCAACAAACACTCAGGACTGATCACCTTTAGAATGGACTGGTTGGATCTCCTTGCAGTCCAAGGGACTCTCAAGAGTCTTCTGCAACTCCACAGTTCAAAAGCATCAATTCTTAGGTCCTCAGCTTTCTTTGGAGAAGGCAATGGCAGCCTACTCCAGTACTCTTGCCTGGAAAATCCCATGGACGGAGGAGCCTGATGGGCTGCAGTCCATGGGGTCGCTAGGAGTTGGACACGACTGAGCAAATTCACTTTCACTTTTCACTTTCGTGCACTGGAGAAAGAAATGGCAGCCCACTCCAGTATTCTTGCCTGGAGAATCCCAGGGATGGGGGAGCCTGGTGGGCTGCCGTCTATGGGGTCGCACAGAGTTGGACATGACTGAAGCGACTTAGCAGCAGCAGCAGCAGCAGCAGCTTTCTTTATAGTCCAACTCTCACATCCATACGTGACTACTGGAAAAACCATAGCCTTGACTAGATGGACATTTGTTGGCAAAGTACTGTCTCTGCTTTTTAATACACTGTCTAGGTTGATCATAACTTTTTTTCCAAGGAGTAAGCATCTTTTAATTTCATGGCTGCAGTCAGCATCTGCAATGATTTTGGAGCCCCCCAAAATAAAGTCAGCCACTGTTTCAACTGTTTACCCATCTGTTTGCCATGAAGTGATGGGATCAGATGCCAAAATCTTAGTTTTCTGAATGTTGAGTTTTAAGCCAACTTTTTCACTCTTCTCTTTCACTTTCATCAAGAGGCTCCTTAGTTCTTCTTTGCTTTCTGCCATAAGGGTGGTATTCTCTTCATATCTGAGGTTATCGATATTTCTCCTGGCAATCTTGATTCCAGCTTGTGCTTCATCCAACTGAGCATTTCTCATGCTGTACTCTGCATAAAAGTTAAATAAGCAGGGTGAACTAAAGAGCCTCTTAATGAAAGTGAAAGAGGAGAGTGAAAAAGTTGGCTTAAAACTCAACATTCAGAAAACTAAGATCATGGAATCTGGTCCCATCACTTCATGGCAAATAGATGGGGAAACAATGGAAACAGTGAGAGATTTTATTTTGGGGGGCTCCAAAATCACTGCAGATGCTGACTACAGCCATGAAATTAAAAGGTGCTTGCTCACTGGAAGAAAAGCTATGACCAACCTAGACAGCATATTAAAAGCAGAGACATTACTTTGCCAACAAAGGTCCATCTAGTCAAAGTTATGGTTTTTCTAGTAGTCATGTATGGATGTGAGAGTTGGAATATAAAAAAAACTGAGCACTGAAGAATTGATGCTTTTGAACTGTGGTGTTGGAGAAGACTCTTGAGAGTCCCTTGGACTGCAAAGAGATCCAGCCAGTCCATCCTAAAGGAGATCAGTCATGAATATTCATTCAAGGACTGATGCTGAAGCTGTACTCCAATACTTTGGCCACCTGATGTGAAGAACTGACTCATTGGAAAAGACCCTGATGCTGGGAAAGATTGAAGTCAAAAGGAGAAGGGGACGACAGAGGATGAGATGGTTGGATGGCATCACCAACTTGATGGACATGAGTTTGAGTAAGTTCCAGGAGTTGTTGATGGACAGGGAGGCCTGGCGTGCTGAAGTCCATGGGGGTCGCAAAGAGTCAGACACGACTGAGTGACTGAACTGAACTGAACTGAATCTCTCATTCTAGAGCCCCCCCCCCAAATCATTAATTCTCAGAATAGATACCTTGCTTCTATGAAATGACGGATTAGCTTGATCATAGCATTATAAAAGAGTTTCGTAGTTAGCAAGTAAAAGTATGTGTAGTAAATTTATTGTTTATTGTTTTTAGTATTTTCCAGAGAGGCAATGGCACTCCACTCCAGTACTCTTGCCTGGAAAATCCCGTGGACCGAGGAGCCTAGTAGGCTGCAGTCCATGGGGTTGCGAAGAGTCGGACACGACTAAGCGACTTCACTTTCACTTTTCACTTTCATGCACTGGAGAAGAAAATGGCAACCCACTCCAGTGTTCTTGCCTGGAGAATCCCAGGGACGGCGGAGCCTGGTGGGCTGCTGTCTATGGGGTCTCACAGAGTCGGACACGACTGAAGCCACTTAGCAGCAGCAGCATTGACATAAAAAATTTTAAGAACAGTTGATCTCCTGAACATTTTTAATGTACATTTGCCATGAAGGCTCAATCTTTGTTTTTGAACTCTGTGTCTTTATCCAATTACTTCTCCCAATCAGCACTGTGTTATATTTTTCATCTACCCAGAGGTTGTGCTTCTTCCTCTTCTGCTACTGCTATTTTATCGTCGTGGAAAGTGTGGAGAATAACACAGGATCTGATAAAACAGCTTTCTACCAGTGACTCCTCCTTTTGGGAAGAACATGTATATTAGGGGACATTGTCCAAACTGGTGTCCAATAGGGTACCAGTAGTCCAATAGTCACGTGTAGTAATTTAAATTAATTAAAATGAAATAAAATGTAAAAACCCAGTTTCTCAGTCACACTAACTCACTGCAAATGTTCAATGGTCACAAAAGGCTAGTGGCCATACCAGACAGCATAGATTATAGAACATAACCATTATCACAGAAAATTCTACTGGATGGTGCTACTGTAAAGAATCCATGTTTGGTACTTCCTTGGTGGTTCAGAGGTTAAGATTCTACCCTTCTGATGCAGGGTCACCAATTGGATCCCTGGTCAGGGAACTAAGACCCTGCATGTTGCACAAAGTGGCCAAAAATCAAACAAACAAACAAAAAGAATCTATGTTTCTGTCTGGAAATTGGCAGCATTGGGATTCTTAAGTCATTGTATTTCCACAAACCACAGAAGCTGAATATATTTTTTTGATAATAAATTCCTTACAAACAGGGCATGAGTGATACATTTAACCTTGTAGAGCCCCTCAAATACCCTCCCATGAACACAGATCTTAATGTTTTTAGATTATGCTGTTGGTCCCCCAAACTAGACTCCCTGCCCCCCAAAACAAGTATTAGGAATAACCAGTAAATTATCCCAGGGGACAGAGTTAAAGCACAAAGGCTCATACTTCATCACGAGGTACCTACTGGGTCAAGCATGAAGAGGTCCACTCCTTGCCCTGTGGAAAGAGCCACCAGGGTTGCACTTCCATAGAGCGCATAGCCAGCAGCCACAATGTTGCGACCTGGCTGCAGGGCATCCTTTTCAGAAGGCTCATCCTCTGAGGTCTGCAAAAGAGAAAGAGAAACATTACTGTCTCTGGAGAGAGCGCTTTGCCAGAGGCAGCATCACCGACTTGATGGACATGAGTTTGAGCAAGCTCTGGGAGTTGGTGATGGACAGGGGCACTTGATGTGCTGCAGTCCATGGGGCTGTGAAGTCAGACACAACTGAGCAACTGAACTGAACTGCACTTCAGATCTACTTGAACCATGGAAGGAAGATTTTCAAGCTGCAGTAAAGGTAGCTGGAGGAAACGAGTTGCCATGTTAATGACTGCGTCTAGCTGAGCCATTGCAAAGGCCATTCTTGGACTTCTCCATTTCTTGAACATAGTTGTCTCCATCCTGCCAAGAAGAGCATGCCAAGGTGCTAAAATCACAGCCTTTCTTAAAAATCATAAGCCATGCTCCTTAATGATTATAATGACCAAGGTCATTGAGCTCTGATTTTGTGCAATATCTCATTATACATACACAACAGCACTCCGAGATAGGTATCTTTAGGTCTCCATCATACAGATGAAAAACTTAGAGCCTGAGTGATTGGATAATTCACCCAACATCAGACGGAGCTGGAATCAACCCAGGTAGCTGCCCCTTCAAGGCTCTGCCCCTGCCTGTTCCCACCCTAGGGCCCAACTCTACAAATCTGGACATTTTCTTGAGGAAGCCTCTCTTGTTAGCTAACAGTGTGCATAGAAGTGTGAATTCAGTGAGACAGGATGAGGCAGGCATCCAAGGGAGAAGCAGCAAAGGTTCTTGACGGAAGGGGGGAGCCGCAGATGAGACTGGATTTCACAACCTGCTTTTCCAAGGATCTCCTGAAGGGCTTGTCCTTCCCTACCTTCTTATGCTCAAAAAAGCACGGAAGCAAATCTTATGAATTTGGAAACAAAGAGAGTGAACTTCCTGCCCCCACTGTGAGGAGCTGATTGGATGGGGGAAGGAGAGGCAGGAACGTGGCCACTGGGGTTGCTCAGTTCTTTTTCCACCATCGTCTAAGATTCTGACTACACTGCACACACTTTGGAAGCAGTAGGGGAGAGGGGAATGTTTGCAGGAACACTCGGGCTCTGGTTCTATGCCTTAACATCATTATGGATGGCAAACGTGAGAGGAGCTTTGAAGGAAAAGTGAATGGGCAGATCTGAATGAACTATTTTCAGAGCAACAGATCCAACTAGCTTCAGCTTCACACACAGAGCAAATAAGTATGACACGTGACAAGTTGAAGCTCCAAACTTGCTTCCCAAAGATCACCATACCCAAAGACTGTGGTGCTTCCTATGCAAGGATCAAATCAAAAATTGTTGGCCTTACTGCTTCTGTCATTCGATTTTCTCCCATCTGTTTACTAGAGTAGCTACCACAGATATTCAGCTAGAGGCTGTGCTTTCTCTAGACACCAGTGAGTTTTGGCTAAAATGTCAGGGGAAACACTGACTGAAAGCACCCACATTGGTCAGGCACAATAGTAACCACTTGCATGAGTTATTTAAGCCAGGAAGTCCTGGTAAGGAACACAGAACTAACAAGCCACCACCAACTGGAAGAGTTGGGAAAAGGTCAAAAGGAGATACCACATGTCCTAACAACCTCTCAGAATTTTCCTTGCTGGAATCCATCTTGGCTGAGCAATGTGTGCACCAGTAGGCCAAAGTCAGAATGATTGGCCAGAGATGACCAGGAAATTAATCCCATCCCCATAAAACCCAAGACTGAGACTGGGAGCCACGTGGCAGAGCAGTCCTGGGTTCCCTCACCCTCTTGCTCATAACCAGGGCATCCCAATAAACTCTCTTGCTCTGTCAGCACATGTGTCTCCTCGGACAATTCACTTCTGAGTGTTAGACAAGAACCCACTCTTGGGCCTTGGAAGGATCTCCCTTCCTGCAACAAAAAGGTCCAGAAATACTACATAGAGATTTCCTCCTGAGCAGAATATTCCAGAGAACTGGAAACTGATGGAAGTGAAAAATAGCACATTTAAAGTTAGGAAGACAGATTATGTTCATAGGAAAGAGAATGATAGTGAGCTTGAATATTACACACACATTGGAAGCATGTCCATTATGATAATTAACTCCTGAAAAAAAAATTTGGTGGTGGGGGGGCAGCCATGCCATGTGGCTTATAGGATCTTAGTTCCCCAACCAGGGATTTTAACCTGGGCCCCCAGGAATGCAATCATGGAGCCCTAACTACTGGACCATCAAGAAGTTCCTTAAAAAAAAAATTTCAAGGTAAAAAAATAAGTTGTAATTATATGAGATTTTATATCTTTTAAAGTACTATCAGGGAGAAAGAAATTTTCCTCTACGCTTTTAAGTTCTTCAGGCTCTTCTAAGAATTATATTGATTTGAGACAAATTAACAGGATTAACAAAAAAAGGTTTAGTAATATGTATACATGGGAGAGACCCAGGAAAACTGTAACTTGCCAAAATGTCTAAAGCCCTCCTCATCAGTTAAAGACAAAAGAGGATGTTGGAGGTAGTGGCTTGGGACTTCAAAGGTGAGGAAGGCAATTCACACGGAGATGGAAAAGCAAATGTTTGGTAAACAAATGTTCCCTGGACCCTGCAGAGACAATCGGATACAGAGTGCAATTCTAACAAACAGATTCTGCTAAGTTCCTCCCAGTCTACAAGCCTAGTTTCATACTATAATACGGATGGTAATAGCTCTCTTCCGGAAACAATATCTTACTATCCACATTGTTTTAGGCAACTGGGGTGTAGATTAAAGGTTCTTCCTGAGTCTTTCGGGCCTTAAAAATAATCAGCCTAAATGAATTTTCGTGCCATAGAGACACTTTTGGGGGTGGAAAATTTTGCTTCCCTAAGGCACAGCACTTTCACATTATGTTTTATGAAACAACGAAGAGGCTCTATAAAATTTTTTTGAAAGAGAATTTTTGTTTTTCAAAGAGAACTTTTCTCTTCTTCTGAAAGAGAAGAGAAGGAGGTCAGAAAGGTACACAGCATCTTGAAACCAGACAGTAATAAAGCTGGGGCTTGACCCAAGCCTCTTGGTGGGAAGCCAGCATTCTTCTCAACAGCATTTGGAATATGGGGCCGAGTTTGCTGTCCGCTAGTAAAATCACAATGACTTTTCTTTTTTTGGCCATGCTGTGCAGCTTCTGAGATCTTAGCTCCCCTCCCAGAGATTGAACTCCCATGCTTGGCAGTGAAAGCACAGAGTCCTAACCACTGGATGATCAGGGATTCCCTTAAGGCCTTTGTTTTTACACCAAATTTTATCCTTCTTTAAAGATGCCACATTTACACCAAATTTTATCCTTCTTTAAAGATACCACATTCCTTTTAATATTTTTGTTATTTTCATATTTCCTCAGGACTACAAAAACCATTAATTAAACAATTAAAACAGTGTATTCCCTTTAATATTTTTTCCTTACTTTCACAATCTTGCATTCTTTCTAACCTTTTTTTTTCTTAGAGCTAGATACATTTTTATGCAACTTGCACATGTACTCGATAAATTTACTTTATTTCCAGATTCCCAGGCCACATACAAATTCTGAGAACCAGGCTCTAGAGAAATGATTCTCAATGTGGTTAAGAAGCAGCATTATCACCTGGGATCTTGGAAATGCAAATTCTTGAACCTCACCCCAGGCCTACAGAATCAGAAACCCTGGGCCCTCAGAATCAACCTTCCACACTAAAGTGTGGGAGCTACTGCTCTACAGCATGATCTCCTAAGGACTTTCAGCAAAGTAGAAGTCAAAGGCAGAATTGGATTTTTTAATTAAAATCTTTAGTTTTTCCCATTGAAGTTTCTGAAATATCTTCATTTTAGTCATCAGAAGGATTACATTTTCTGTGTATGAAACCAGAGTTCTGTTCTCCGATTTCTCCCAAACTAGAGCCTATTCTTTCTCAGAGCTGGGATCCTGCAGCCTCCACTTGGCATCACACCTTGTCCTTGGTCCTCTAGACTCTGCACTAGGGCTTGAAAAGAACCACTCCTCCCCCTTTGGCTCCTCTGGCTTTGACTTACAAATAGACCTCACCAGCCTTCAGTTCAGTTCAGCCTCTCAGTCGTGTCCAACTCTTCGTGACCCCATGGACTTCAGCACGCCAGGCCTCCCTGTCCATCAACAACTCCCAGAGCTTGCCTAAACTCATGTCAATGGGCCGGTGATGCCATCCAACCATCTCATCCTCTGTTGTCCCCTTCTCCTCCTGCCTTCAATCTTTCCCAGCATCAGGGTCTTTAAAATGAGTTAGTTCTTCACATCAGGTGGCCAAAGTATTAGAGTACAGCTTCAGCATCAGTCCTTCCAATGAATATTTAGGACTGATCTCCTTTAGAATGGACTGGTTGGATCTCCTTGCAGTCCAAGGGACTCTCAAGAGTCTTCTCCAACACCACAGTTCAAAAGCATCAATTCTTTGGTGCTCAGCTTTTTTATAGTTCAACTCTCACATCCATACATGACTGCTGGAAAAACCATAGCTTTGACTAGATGGACCTTTGTTGGCAAAGTAACATCTCTGCTTTTTAATACTCTGTCTAGGTTGCTCATAGTTTTTCTTGTAATGAACAAGCGTCTTTTAATTTCATGGCTGTAGTTACCATCTGCAGTGATTTTGGAGCCCCCCAAAATAAAATCTCTCACTGTTTCCATTGTTTCCCCATCTATTTGCCATAAAGTGATGGGACCGGATGCCATGATCTTAGTTTTCTGAATGTTGAGTTTTAAGCCAACTTTTTCACTCTGCTCTTTCATTTTCATCAAGAGGCTCTTTAGTTCACTGGTCTTAGAAAAATTTAAACAGTACTTTCTAGACCCAGGGCTTCCCTCAAGCTATTGCCCCATGTCTGTCTTCATCTTGGTTTTGGGATGGAGAACATCTGTCTACACTGGTTATCTCCCTTCTCCTGTCCTCACTGCAGGCTGCCACTAAATTGGGCATACACTTTCCAGTCTTCCTCTTACTCTGCCTTTTGGAAGCACTGGATCCAGTGGCTGCTACCTCATTCATGAAATGTGTCTCTCCTGAGCTTCTGTCCACTTCCCTCTTTTCTGAATTTCTTTCTAAGACTCTCCATATGCCTTCTCATTTGCTTTTGCCAACTCCTCTTCTTCTGACCTTTTAAATGTCAGTGCTCCTCCTGGTTCTTCCCAGCATTCAGAATATCCAGCCAGAACATCTAAAGAACTTTCTTCATTGCCACCTTGTGGAATGTGATGACTCCAACTGGCCCACTCTATGTTCCAGAAATCTGTTTGGGGCTACAGCATTCTGGTGAATATCCACATAGAAGTTATTGGGTGACCATCTTTCCTCTGCTACTGGCTAGAGAACAAGAGAAAACTGGGAAGGTGAGATGAGAGACTTCAAGGGAAAAAGCTCTCCTGGCCTGACCTTCTCTGGTCCAGTCCCTCTCTGAAGCTTTGGGGTTTCCTGACTCATCCCTGACATTTATAACAGAGTCCTAACTAATAGAGATCTCTTCTCTTTATATTCTACACACTTCTTGGCCATCTCACCTGCAGCCAAAATCCTAAGCCCCACACAGATGCTGCCTCCCAGACCTACAGCTCCATCTACCCTGAGAGCCCAGCCTTGGAGCCACCTGCCCGTCAGACATTCCTGCTCAGGTATTCCACAGTTGCCTCAATATTAACATGTCTGAGATGGACTTATCTGCCCCTTCTCACCCACCCCTCCCCAAATTCCTGATCTTCTCCCATTGCTGCCCGTCTTGACAAATGGTTCCTGGAGCAACTTGAGTGTCACCCTCCCCACCATCTCCTGACCATCCTCCTTGCCCTCATCCATAGCCTTCCAATCATCCAGCCCAGTCAGTCCTGCTAGCTCTCTCCACAGGACCATGCCTTCCTCTCTATCCACCCCCACCACTACTTGGCCTGAAAAAAACATCACCTTCTGCCTGGTCCCCTGAATTCATCCTCACCCTGCCTTAACCTATGGCCTTTCTCTTCTCAAAACACTTCACTGATTTCCCACTGCCTTGGGGTCCAATATTCCTACTCCTTTTACCAGGTCTTCCAAGACCTGGTCCCTGCTGGCTGGCCAGCCTTGTCCAACACCATCCTTTGCCCCTCTAAACCCAGGCCCTGTGTTACAGCAACACCAAGCTTATTTTCTCTTCTTGAACATTCCATCCTGCATGTGAACTCCAGGACTCTGCCTGTGCATTTGGTTCTAGTCAGAATGGCTCTCTCCTTTCTCCCATACCCTTTGCCTGAGGAACTCATAGTCAGCCTTCAAGTCTCAGGTGAAATATCAGCTTCCCCATGGAAGCCTTCCCAGACTTCAAGGTTTGGTCTTCTGGGTGAAAATTGAAAGTGAAAATGAAATCGCTCAGTTGTGTCCGACTCTTTGTGACCCCATGGACTGTAGCCTCCGTCCATGGGATTTTCTGGGCAAAGGTACTGGAGTGGGTTGCCATTTCCTTCTCCAGAGGATCTTCCTGACTCAGGGATCGAACCCAGGTCCTGGTCTTCTGGGTACTCAATGCTTTTCCTCTGACACTCCCAACATAACTTATTAGCGTGATTGATGTCTGGCTTCCTAAATAGACTGTAAGCTCCCATACTGGCAGTTCTGTCTTGTTTACATCTGCTTTCCTACCTCCTAGTGCAATCTGGCCCGTGGTTGTTGCATTCAGTTCATACACACATATACATACGCAAATTTATTCACACTCATATATACTTTTTCACCAGTATGCTGAATAGGCTATTGTATGGACACCCCAAATTTAATCAATCTCTGTCACTTCAAGTTTAGGTTTTTCCTAAATTTAAAAAACATTTTTGGACTCCGTGGTGATCCGTGGTTAAGAGTCTGCCTGCCAATCCTGGGAACACAGGTTGCACAGGAAGATTCCACATGCCACCAGGCAACTAAACCCATGCATCACAACTACTGAGCCCACATTTTAGAGCCTGCAAGCCACAACTACTGAAGCCTGCGTACCCTAGACCCCGTGCGCTGCAACACGAGAAGCCACAACAAAAAGAAGCCTGCACGCTGCAACGAGAGAGTAGCTCCTTCTTGCAGCAACTAGACAAAGTCTTCACACAACGATGAAGATCCAGCACAGCCAAAAATAAAATAAATTTTTAAAAAATTTCTCCTAAGTTTTTACTTAAAAATAATTATAGATCCACAGGAAGTTGCACAGAGATCTTGTGTACCTTTCACCCAATTTCCCCAAATAGTTACATTTTATATATTTTATGATAGTACAATATGAAAACCAGGAACTGACATTGGTATTAAGTGTATGTATAGCTCTATGGCATTTTAACATGAGTGGATTATGTACATACCACCACATAAAGATATAGCACTTAATTTGCATTTGCTAATTTGCATTTTCCTAATGACTTGTGATGTTGGACATTTTTCATGTGCTTATTTGCCAAAAAACTTATCTTACCTGTTCTGTGACATGTCTCTTCATATTCCATGTTCTAAGTGAACTGTTTGGCATTTTTACAGTTGACTTTTGAACTTCTTTTATATTCTAGGTATGAGTCCTCTGCAGGCATGTAGTTTACAAATATTCTCTATAGTTTTTATATTCATCCCCTTAACAGAGCTTTTTGCAGAGCAAAAGTTTTAAATTTTAATGAAATCCAACTATCATTTTTAAAAATTTTATGGATCATAATTTTGGAATTAGGTCTAAGAACTTAAGCCTTAATTCCTAGAGATTTTTATCTTATGTTTTACTATAATTTTTTAAAGTTTTACATTTAGGGAGTTCCCTGGTGGTTCAGTGGTTAGGATTCCAGGCTTTCACTGTAATGGCCCAGGTTCAATCTCTGGTCAGGGAAATGAGATTCCACAAATTGTGTGGTGGGGCCAAAAAAAAAACAATAAAAGATAAAGTTTTAGGACTTCCCTGGTGGTGTAAATGCAAATCTGCCTGTCAATGCAGAGGACACCAGTTCGATCCCTGTTCCAAAAAGATCCCACATGCCTCGGAAGAACTAAGCCCATGTGCCACAAGCACTGGACCCGTGTTCTATAGCTCAGTGCTGCAACTACTGAGCCCACTCGTCTACACACCCACTCTCTGCACAAGAGAAGCCACACTTTGTAAATAAATTTATTTGTGCTCTTTTTTTATGTGTGTTGTTAGTCGCTCAGTCATGTCTGAATCTTTGTGACCCCATGGGTGGTAGCCTGCCAGACCCCTCTGTCCATGGGATTTCCCAGGCAAGAATACTGGAGTGGGTAGCCATTTCCTTCTCCAAGGCAAATTCCTGACCCAGGGATTGAAACCAGGTCTCCTGAATTGCAGTCAGATTCTTTACCATCTGAGTCACCAGGGAAGCCCACTCTTTTTTTTTTTTTTTTTTTGTAGATTCCACATATAAGCAGAAATAGAGTTACAGACATGAAAAATAAACTTATGGTTTGTTGGTGGTGGTGGTCAGTCACTAAGTAGTATCCCACTCTTTGAGACTCCATGGCCTGCAGCATGCCAGGCCCCTCCATCCTCCTCTATCTCCCCAAGTTTGCTTATATTCATGTCCATTGAGTCTGTGATGCTTTCTAACCATCTCATCCTTTGCCACCCTCTTCTCCTTTTGCCTTCAATCTTTCTCAATCATCAGGGTCTTTTCCAATGAATCTGCTCTTACCATCAGGTGGCCAAAGTATTGGAGCTTCAGCTTCAGCATTAGTCCTCCCAATGAATATTCAGGGTTGATTTCCTTTAGAATTGATTGATTTTATCTCCTTGTAGTCCAAGGGACTCTCAAGAGTCTGTTTCAGCACCTCAATGCAAAGCATCAATTATTCAGCGCTCAACATCCTTTAGGGTCCAACTCTCACATCCATACGTGACTACTGGAAATATCATCAGATCAGATCAGATCAGTCGCTCAGTGGTGTCCGACTCTTTGTGACCCCATGAATCGCAGCACGCCAGGCCTCCCTGTCCATCACCAACTCCCAGAGTTCACTCAGACTCACATCCATCGAGTCAGTGATGCCATCCAGCAATCTCATCCTCTGTCGTCCCCTTCTCCTCCTGCCCCCAATCCCTCCCAGCATCAGAGTCTTTTCCAATGAGTCAACTCTTCCCATGAGGTGGCCAAAGTACTGGAGTTTCGGCTTCAGCATCATTCCCTCCAAAGAAATCCCAGGGCTGATCTCCTTCAGAATGGACTGGTTGGATCTCCTTGCAGTCCAAGGGACTCTCAAGAGTCTTCTCCAATACCACAGTTCAAAAGCATCAATTCTTCGGCACTCAGCCTTCTTCACAGTCCAACTCTCACATCCATATATGACCACAGGAAAAACCATAGCCTTGACTAGATGAACTTTTGTTGGTAAAGTAACGGCTCTGCTTTTGAATATGCTATCTAGGTTGGTCATAACTTTCCTTCCAAGGAGTAAGCGTCTTTTAATTTCATGGCTGCAGTGACCATCTGTAGTGATTTTGGAGCCCAGAAAAATAAAGTGTGACACTGTTTCCACTGTTTCCCCATCTATTTCCCATGAAGTGATGGGACCGGATGCCATGATCTTCGTTTTCTGAATGTTGAGCTTTAAGCCAACTTTTTCACTTTCCACTTTCACTTTCATCAAGAGGCTTTTGAGTTCCTCTTCACTTTCTGCCATAAGGGTGGTGTCATCTGCATATCTGAGGTTATTGAGATTTCTCCCAGCAATCTTGATTCCAGCTTGTGTTTCTTCCAGTCCAGCGTTTCTCATGATGTACTCTGCATATAAGTTAAATAAACAGGGTGACAATATACAGCCTTGACGTACTCCTTTTCCTATTTGGAACCAGTCTGTTGTTCCATGTCCAGTTCTAACTGTTGCTTCCTGACCTGCATACAAATTTCTCAAGAGGCAGATCAGGTGGTCTGGTATTCCCATCTCTTTCAGAATTTTCCAGTTTATTGTGATCCACACAATCAAAGGCTTTGGCATAGTCAATAAAGCAGAAATAGATGTTTTTCTGTAACTCTCTTGCTTTTTCGATGATTCAGTGAATTTTGGCAATTTGATCTTTGATTCCTCTGCCTTTTCTAAAACCAGCTCAAACATCTGGAAGTCCATGGTTCACATATTGCTGAAGCCTGGCTTGGAGAATTTTGAGCATTACTTTGCTAGCATGTAAGATGAGTGCAATTGTGTGGTAGTTTGAGCATTCTTTGGTATTGCCTTTCTTTGGGATTGGAATGAAAACTGACCTTTTCCAGTCCTGTGGCCACTGCTGAGTTTTCCAAAATTGCTGGCGCATTGAGTGCAGCACTTTCACAGCATCATCTTTTAGGATTTTAAATAGCTCAACTGGAATTCCATCACCTCCACTAGCTTTGTTCATAGTGATACTTCCTAAGGCCCATTTGACTTCATTTTTTTTAATCTCAGTTTTATTTATTTACTTTACTTTACAATATTGTATTGGTTTTGCCATACATTGACATGAATCCACCATGGGTGTACCTGTGTTCCCCATCCTGTACCCCCCTCCCACCTTCATCCCCATCCCATCCCTCTGGGTCATCCCCATGTACCAGCCCCGAGCATCCTGTATCATGCATCGAACCTGGACTGGTGATTCATTTCACATTTGATAATTTACATGTTTCTGTGTCATTCTCCTATATCATCCTACCCTCACCCTCTCCCTTAGAGTCCAAAAGACTGTTCTATACATCTGTGTCTCTTTTGCTGTTTCACATACAGGATTATCATTACCATCTTTCTATATTCCATATATATGCGCTAGTATACTGTATTGGTGTTTTTCTTTCTGGCTTACTTCACTGTATAATAGGCTCCAGTTTCACCACCTCATTAGAACTGATTCAAATGTATTCTTTTTAATGGCTGAGTAATACTCCATTGTGTATATGTACCACAGCTTTCTTATCCATTCAACTGCTAATGAACATCTAAGTTGCTTCCATGTCCTGGTTATTGTAAACAGTGCTGCGATGAACATTGGGATACATGTGTCTCTTTCAATTCTGGTTTCCTCGGTGTGTATGCCCAGCAGTGGGATTGCTGGGTCATATGGCAGTTCTATTTCCAGTTTTTTAAGGAATGTCCACACTGCTCTCCATAGTGGCTGTACTAGTTTGCATTCCCACCAACAGTGTAAGAGGGTTCCCTTTTCTCCACACCCTCTCCAGCATTTATTGATTGTAGACTTTTGGATCACAGCCATTCTGACTGGCGTGAAATGGCACCTCATTGTGGTTTTGATTTGCATTTCTCTGATAATGAGTGATGTTGAGCATCTTTTCATGTGTTTGTTAGCCATCTGTATGTCTTCTTTGGAGAAATCTCTATTTAGTTCTTTGGGCCATTTTTTGCTTGGGTCATTTATTTTTCTGGAATTGAGCTGCAGGAGTTGCTTGTATATTTTTGAGATTAATTTTTGGCTGTTTGCTATTATTTGCTATTATTTTCTATTATTTGCTATTATTTTCTCCCATTCTGAAGGCTGTCTTTTCACCTTGCTTATAGTTTCCTTTGTTGTGTTTAATTTTAATTAGGTCCCATTTGTTTATTTTTGGTTTTATTTTCAATATTCTAGGAGGTGGGTCATAGAGGATCCTGCTGTGATATATGTCAGAGAGTGTTTTGCCTATGTTCTCCTCTAGGAGTTTTATAGTTTCTGGTCTTACATTTAGATCTTTAACCCATTTTGAGTTTATTTTTGTGTATGGTGTTAGAAAGTGTTCTAGTTTCATTCTTTTACAAGTGATTGACCAGTTTTCCCAGCACCACTTGTTAAAGAGATTGTCTTTTCTCCATTGTATATTCTTGCCTCCTTCATCAAGGATAACGTGTCCATAGGTGCATGGATTTATCTCTGGGCTTTCTATTTTGTTCCACTGATCTATACTCCGTCTCTGTGCCAGTACCATAAGGTCTTGATGACTGCAGCTTTATAGTATAGCCTGAAGTCAGGCAGGTTGATTCCTCCAGTTCCATTCTTCTTTCTCAAGATTGCTTTGGCTATTTGAAGTTTTTTGTATTTCCCTACATATTGTGAAATTATTTGTTCTAGATCTCTGAAAAATACCCTTGGTAGCTTGATAGAGATTGCATTAAATCTATAGATTGCTTTGGGTAGTATACTCATTTTCACTATATTGATTCTTCCGATCCATGAACATGGTATATTTCTCCATCTATTTGTGTCGTCTTTGATTTATTTCACCGGTGTTTTATAGTTTTCTATATACAGGTCTTTTGTTTCTTTAAGTAGATATATTCCTAAGTATTTTATTCTTTTGATTGCAATGGTGAATGGAATTGTTTCCTTAATTTCTCTTTCTGTTTTCTCATTGTTAGTGTATAGGAATGCAAGGGATTTCTGTGTGTTGATTTTATATCCTGCAACTTTACTATATTCATTGATTAGCTCTAGTAATTTTCTGGTGGAGGCTTTAGGGTTTTCTATGTAAAGGATCATGTCATCTGCAAACAGTGAGAGTTTTGATTCTTCTTTTCCAACCTGGATTCCTTTTATTTCTTTTTCTGCTCTGATTGCTGTGGCCAAAACTTCCAAAACTATGTTGAATAGTAGTGGTGAGAGTGGACACCCTTATCTTGTACCTGACTTTAGGGGAAATGCTTTCAGTTTTTCACCATTGAGGATAATGTTTGCTGTGGGTTTGTCATATATAGCTTTTATTATGTTGAGGTATGTTCCTTCTATTCCTGCTTTCTGGAGGGTTTTTATCATAAATGGATGTTGAATTTTGTCAAAGGCTTTCTCTGCATCTATTGAGATAATTATATGGTTTTTATCTTTCAATTTGTTAATGTGGTGTATTACATTGCTGATTTGCAGATATTGAAGAATCCTTGCATCCCTGGGATAAAGCCCACTTGGGCACAATGTATGATCTTTTTAATATGTTGTTGGATTCTGTTTGCTAGAATTTTGTTAAGGATTTTTGCATCTATGTTCATCAGTGATATTGGCCTATAGTTTTCTTTTTTTGTGGCATCTTTGTCAGGTTTTGGTATTAGGGTGATGGTGGCCTCATAGAATGAGTTTGGAAGTTTACCTTCATCTGCAATTTTCTGGAAGAGTTTGACTAGGATAGATGTTAGCTCTTCTCTAAATTTTTGGTAGAATTCAGCTGTGAAGCCGTCTGGTCCTGGGCTTTTGTTTGTTGGAAGATTTCTGATTACAGTTTCAGTTTCTGTGCTTGTGATGGGTCTGTTAAGATTTTCTATTTCTTCCTGGTTCAGTTTTGGAAAGTTGTTCTTTCTAAGAATTTGTCCATTTCTTCCAAGTTGTCCACTTTATTTGCATATAGTTGCTGATAATAGTCTCTTATGATTCTTTGTATTTCTGTGATGTCTGTTGTGATCTCTCCGTTTTAGTTTCTAATTTTGTTGATTTGATTTTTTTCCCTTTGTTTCTTGATGAGTCTGGCTAATGGTTTGTCAATTTTATTTATCTTCTCAAAGAACCAGCTTTTGGCTTTGTTGGTTTTTACTATGGTCTCTTTTGTTTCTTTTGCATTTATTTCCGCCCTAATTTTAATGATTTCTTTCCTTCTACTAACCCTGGGGTTCTTCATTTCTTCCTTTTCTAGTTGCTTTAGGTGTACAGTTAGGTTATTTATTTGACTTTTTTCTTGTTTCTTGAGGTAAGCCTGTATTGCTATGAACCTTCCCCTTAGCACTGCTTTTACAGTGTCCCATAGGTTTTGGGTTGTTGTGTTTTCATTTTCATTCATTTCAATGCATATTTTAATTTCTTTTTTATTTCTTCTGTGATTTATTGGTTATTCAGCAGCGTGTTGTTCAGCCTCCATATGTTGGAATTTTTAATAGTTTTTCTCCTTTAATTGACATGTAATCTTACTGCATTGTGGTTAGAAAAGATGCTTGGAATGATTTCCATTTTTTTTTAATTTACCAAGGCTAGATTTATGGCCCAGGATGTGATCTGTCCTGGAGAAGGTTCCATGTGCACTTGAGAAAAAGGTGAAATTCATTGTTTTGGGGTGCAATATCCTATAAATATCAATTAGGTCTAACTGGTCTATTGTATCATTTAAAGTTTGTGTTTACTTGTTAATTTTCTGTTTAGTTGATCTATCCATAGGTGTGAGTGGGGTATTAAAGTCTCCCACTATTATTGTGTTATTTAATTTCCCCTTTCATACTTGTTAGCATTTGTCTTACATATTGTGGTGTTCCTATGTTGGGTGCATATATATTTACAATTGTTATATCTTCTTCTTGGATTGATCCTTTGATCATTATGTAGTGTCCTTCTTTGTCTCTTTTCACAGCCTTTGTTTTAAAGTCTATTTTATCTGATATGAGTATTGCTACTCCTGCTTTCTTTTGGTCTCTATTTGCGTGGAATATCTTTTTCCAGCCCTTCACTTTCAGTCTGTATGTGTCCCTTGTTTCGAGGTGGATCTCTTGTAGACAACATATATAGGGGTCTTGTTTTTGTATCCATTCAGCCAGTCTTTGTCTTTTGGTTGGGGCATTCAACCCATTTACATTTAAGGTAATTATTGATAAGTATGATCCCATTGCCATTTACTTTATTGTTTTTGGGTTCGAGTTTATACACCCTTTTTGTGTTTCCTGTCTAGAGAAGATCCTTTAGCATTTGTTGGAGAGCTGGTTTGGTGGTGCTGAATTCGCTCAGCTTTTGCTTGTCTGTAAAGCTTTTGATTCCTCCTTCATATTTGTTTTTTTTTTCCTCCTTCATATTTGAATGGCATCCTTGCTGGATACAGTAATCTGGGTGGTAGGTTATTTTCTTTCATCACTTTAAATAAGTCCTGCCATTCCCTCCTGGCCTGAAGAGTTTCTATTGAAAGATCAGCTGCTATCCTTATGGGAATCCACTTGTGTGTTATTTGTTGTTTTTCCCTTGGTGCTTTTAATATTTGTTCTTTGTGTTTGATCTTCGTTAATTTGATTAGTATGTGTCTTGGGGTGTTTCGCCTTGGGTTTATCCTGTTTGGGACTCTCTGGGTTTCTTGGACTTGGATTCCTTCCCCATTTTAGGGAAGTTTTCAACTATTATCTCCTCAAATATTTTCTCATGGTCTTTCTTTTTGTCTTCTTTTTCTGGGACTTCTATGATTCAAATGTTGGGGCATTTAACATTGTCCCAGAGGTCTCTGAGGTTGTCTTCATTTCTTTTCATTCTTTTTTCTTTTTTCCTCTCTGTTTCATTTATTTCACCATTCTATCTTCTATCTCACTTATCCTATCTCCTGCCTCTGTTATTCTACTGTTGGTTCCCTCCAGAGTGTTTTTTATCTCATTTATTGCATTATTCATTATATATTGACTCTTTTTTGTTTCTTCTAGGTCCTTGTTATACCTTTCTTGCATCTTCTCGATCCTTGTCTCCAGGCTATTTATCTGTAACTCCAATTTGTATTCAAGGTTTTGGATCATTTTTAGTATCATTATTTGGAATTCTTTATCAGGTAGATTCCCTATCTCTTCCTCTTTTGTTTGGTTTGGTGGGCATTTATCCTGTTCCTTTACCCCACTTGACTTCACATTCCAGGATGTCTGGCTCTAGGTGAGTGATCACACCATTGTGATTATCTGGGTTGTGAAGATCTTTTTTGAATAGTTCTTCTGTGTATTCTTGCCACATCTTAATATCTTCTGCTTCTGTTAGGTGCATACCATTTCTATCCTTTATTGAGCCCATCTTTGCATGAAATGTTCGCTTGGTATCTCTAATTTTCTTGAAGAGATCTCTAGTCTTTCCTATTCTGTTGTTTTCCTCTATTTGTTTGCATTGATCACTGAGGAAGGCTTTCTTATCTCTCCTTGCTATTCTTTGGAAATCATTTGAATATTCATTGGAAGGACTGATGCTGATGTTGAAGCTGAAATTCAAATACTTTGGCCACCTGATGTGAAGAATTGACTCATTTGAAAAGACTCTGATGCTGGGAAAGATGGAGGCAGGAGGAGAAGGGGATCAGAGAAGATGAAATGGACATGAGTTTGAGTAAGCTCCAGGAGTTGGTGATGGACAGGGAGGCATGGCGTGCTGCAGTCCCTGAGGTTGCAAAGAGTTGGACACGACTGAGCTACTGAACTGAACTGAACTGAATAGCCTAGTGGTTTCCACTACTTTTTTCAATTTAAACCTGAATTTTGCAATAAGGAACTCATGACCTGAGCTACAGTCAGCTCCCAGTCTTGTCTTCACTGACTGTATAGAGCTTCTGCATCTTTGGCTGAAAAGAACATAATCTGATTTCAATATTGACCATCTGGTGATGTCCATGTGTAGAGTCCTCGCTTGTGCTGTTGTAAGAGGATATTTGCTCTGACCATTGCTTTCTCTTGACAACATTCTGTTAGTCTTTGCCTTGTTTCATCTTGTACTCCAAGACCAAACCTGACTGTTACTCCAGGCATCTCTTGACTTCCTAGTTTTGCATTCCTTATTTTTACAATCCCCTATGATGAAAAGGACATCTTTTATTGGTTCTAGTTCCCAAATGTGTTGTAGATCTTCACAGAACTGGTCAACTTCAGCTTCTTCACCGTCAGTGGTTGGGGCATAGACTTAGATTACTGTCACGCTGAATGGTTTGCCTTGAAAATGAACTAAGATCATTCTGCCATTTTTGAGGTTGCTCCAAAGTATTGCATTTCAGACACTTTTGTTGTTATAAGGGTTACTCCATTTCTTCTAATGGATTCTTACTCACAGTAGTAGATACAATGATTACCTGAATTAAATTCACCCATTCCCATCCATTTTAGTTCACTAATTCCTAACATGTAATGTTCACTAACATCTACTAAGAAACAGATGTTCAGTCTTGCCGTCTCCTCCTTGATCAGCGGCTTCATTCTTTCTGAACCTGTTAGTAATTGCCCTTCATTCTTCCCAGTATCATATTAGATGCCTTCCAACCTGAGGGGCTCATCTTTTAGTGTCATATGTTTTTATCTTTTCATACTGTTCATGGAGTTCTCCTGGCAAAAATACTGGAGTGTGTTGCCATTGCCTCCTCCAGTCGACCACATTTTGTCACATCTCTTCACTATGACTCATCTGTCCTGAGTGGCCCTGCACAGTATGGCTCATAACTTCACAGAGTTATGCAAGCCCATTCACCATGACAAGGCTGGTACCAGTGACAAGAGCGTTCATTTTAACTTAATCTGATAAACATAAGATGGTGCTGTTTTTGTTTTTTTTTTTTCAACTTGGTCAACTTGATGGGTGGGGAAAAAAAAAGATATTTGCTTTAGTTTCCATTTTGTATAATTAATAAAGTAAAATTTTATATATTAATTGACCATTTTATTTCTTATTGTGTAAGTTGCCTGTTTCACGTCATTGGTTACTTTTCTATCTAGACAGTCATCTTCTTATTGTTGATTTTGGGCTTCCCAGGTGGCGCTAGTGGTAAAGAACCTGCCCGCCAATGCAGGAGACATGAGAGACTTGGGTTCAATCCCTGGGTCAAGAAGATCCCCTGAAGGAGGGCTCAGCAACCTCCAATATTCTTGCCTGGAGAATCCCACTAACAGAGGAGCCTGGTGGGCTACAGTCCATAGGGTAGCACAGTCGGACATGACTGAAGCAACTTGGCATGCAAGCATTGTTGATTTGCTTTTTACATATGAAAAATATAAATGCCTTATATGTTGCAAACATTTTCCTCAATTGTCATCTGCCTGTTAATTTTATTTACAGTGTCATTTCTTTTGCAGTTTTTTTTTTTTTTTTTTTTTGTAATTAGAGCTCTGAAGCGACCTGCTCTCTCACTAGAGCATTAAGCAATATTGTCCCCCTTCTTTAGCAATACAATCAGAGACAATCTGTGGTTATTTGGACTAGCCTTCAGAGCCTGTGTTTTGCTTAAATTTTAAGACAAAATCTCTGTGTTCAAAAATCACCAAAATCCATATGTGAATAGCCCATATTATATATAATAATATTCCTCTCTTTTTTGTTTCAGACTTCATTTTCTTAGAACAGTTTTAGAATCACATAAAAATTGTGGGAAAGAAATAGAGATTTCCAACATATCCACTGTCTGCACACATGCACAGCCTCATTCATTATTCCTTTTCATTTTTAAATCAGTTGGTCTTAAGATGCTATTAAGACCATCATAAAAAAGGAAAAGGCAAAAGCCGTTTGCAGATTATACATAGAATAAGGGATGAATATCCAGAATATATAAAGAACTCACACAACTTAATGGCAAAAAACACAATCTGACCAAATAGACATTTTTCCAAAGAAGACATACAAAGGGCCAGCAGGTACATGAAAAGATGTCTAACATCATTAACCATCAGGGAAAGGCAGATCAAAACCACAATGAGATATCACCTCACACCTGCCAGAAGGACTAAATAAAAAAGATGAGTGAGGACACGTGTTGGTGAGGATGTGGAGAAAACCCTTGTGAACTGCCCGTGGGAATGTAAACTGGTACAACCACTATGGAAAACAGTGTGGTGGTTCTTCAGAAAATTAAAAATAGAGCTATATATAATTTCCAGGAATTATACTTTTTAGTATAAACATGAAGGAAATGAAATCACTATTTCAAATGTATATATATATATATAATTCAGCCATGAAAAAGAAGGAAATCCTGCAATTTGTGATGATATGAATGAACTTTGACAGTGTTATGCTAGATGAAATAAGCCAGAGAAAGATAAGTACTGTATGATCTCATTTATATGTGGACTCAAAAAAAAAAACAACCCAACTCATAGAACAGATTGGTGGTTGCCAGAATCAGGGGATGGAGGTAGGTGAAGGGAGTGAAGGTAGTCAAAGATATAAACGTTCAGTTATAAAATAAATAAGTCCTTGGGATGTAATAGATGGCATGGTGACTACAGTTAACAATACCACACTGTATATTTGAAAGCTGCTATGGGGTTTCCCTGGTGACTCGGATGATAAAGAATCTGCCTGCAATGCGGGAGACCCAGGTTCGATTCCTGGGTTGGGAAGGTCTCCTGGAGAAGGGGATGGCAACTCTCTCCAGTATTCTTGCCTGGGGAACTCCATGGACAGAAGAGCCTGGTGGGCTACAGTCTGTGGGGTGGCAAAGAGTCAGACATGACTGAGCAACTAATGTGAGAGTTGCTCATCACAAGAACAAAAAACTGCACCTATTGAGAGGGTGGATATTGACTATTCCATTGAATTTTGCCAACAACCTCAAGAAGCCTGGAAGCGAGCTCTTCTCAATAGGAGACCAAGCCAGCTAACACCCAGATTTTGGCCTTATCAGATACAGCTCAGCCATGCTGTCAGACTTCTGACCCAAGAACTGGGACACAATAAATGGGTGTTGTTTTAAACCTCTAAATGCGTGTGAATTGTTACAGCAGCAACAGAAAATGAATGCAATAAGATGTGAGATACACAAGGAAGGAACACAGGGGCCTTCAGATGTCGCTTGGAACTTAACTCCATGTCTGGCATTTGTATCACACCCAGATTTTCAAAATAAGGTCCCATGTATCCTCTCACCCTGCCTTCCCATGAACACTGAGACAAGGGCTGAGGGAAAATACCGACTTGGGTCTTCAATGAGGATTCTGAGGCAGAGGGAGGTTCGTAGCTTGCTTGCTGTAGTGTGTCTGGTTAGTGGGAGGACAAAGGTTAGAACTCCAGACTCGTGGCTCTGAGCCCAGGAACCTTCCTGAAACCATCAGAGGAAGGAGGTGTTAAAGAGCAGACTGTTTGCTCACCTTTCTGTAGATGGCAAATATGGTTCCAATGGAAGCCAGGCAGTCAATGTTGGAAGATCCGTCCAGAGGGTCAAAGCAGACCACGTATTTCCCCTACGTGCACAGAAGGCAGAACACCTGATCAACACAGGTCAATACACTGCGTAATTCAACACTCTGTTCCAGTGAACACACTCTGTGTAAGTGGCTGAGTCTGGCAGGTAAAACCCCATCAGAAGCGACTTAGACCAAAGGGATATCCTTATCAAAAATTACAATTACAATTACTTAAGGAATGCAGAGCATATCCACATATATTAATTGTGCAGTTCACAGCTCACTTGCCCATAAACAGATTAGCTGATTCCCACAGGGGGTGAAGATTAGCTGATTAATCAGATTAGCTGATTCCCACCTACCCCCAAATATCTTTACTCCCACCTACTCTGGCTTCATCCTCCCCTCCTACCTGGGACCACTGGGAATTGCTGAAGGTGTGAGAGGAACTGGTCTGAACTGGGCACCATGCTGGAAGGAGTTGGAGAAGCTTCAGATAAACTTGGGCAAGTTCTACCTAAGTCCATAGTAAGGTCGTTATTGAATTATTGATACATCAAGCTTCTCCCCAGACAGGCTTTCTTCATTTTGGCACATTTTTATCAAAACAAAACTTCGGAACAAGGTCCCAGGGCCTCTGGGCCTCTCTTATTAAGATAGCAGCTGTATGAAAGTACATCCAGAGAATAAAAGTATTCCTTTGGGTTTTGCCGCATCTGCCTTTCCTTTCTGACGTGAAGACCAGAAGACAGACCAGGTGGGGTCCTGGGATACCAGGTCCCTCATTTCTGCCCATGCTGCTGTCACAGACAACTCAGTGGAAAGAAATCACCAGATAATTTTTACTGACCGCCTAGGTACGAGGTTCTGTGAGAGCCTTAATGATGGGACTGGGGTCTCCTGGCTCATTAAATACTGCCAGTACAACATCAAGTAAAATGGGAGTCATTTCTCCCACTGCCTAGCTACTTTTCCCCTGACTTTCCAATGAGTAGTGCCCTAGATTAATTTGGCTTTCCTTCCTTCTTTCTCAATAGGAGGTGGGGGTAGGGGAGTGGAATCCATAAACTTGGAAATCTCTCATTCTCCCTGTAGATAATCCAAATCAGCTCATTCATTCACGCCTGCATGCATTCAGCAGTTATTTGCTCAACATCGAGCACACACTGGAGAATGTTCAGGAGCCGGTGTGACAGTTGAGAATAACAGGTGTGACTTAGCCTGAATTATGTGAGACAAGTACAAAGGGCTTTTGCACAATCCCCAGTATATAGTAAGTGTTTAATAAATTTGGCTTTACTTTTTCCATCCTTTCAGCTAATCATAAAGCAATGGCACCTTGTCCTCAAGATCCAGTGTATAAAACAAGAGCCAACAGTACTGGCATTTATGTGGTATTACTGTATCGCAACTGAACATGGGTTAAATTTTTGGCCACGAATTTTTTAAAAAATAAACTGTGGAACCATACTGAATATAGACCCTCCCCAGGCATGCCATGAACTAAACAAGTTTACCATTGTATTAAGGCAAGAGCAACAATCTTTACAATTTCTTTTCTGTTGTAGTCTAACAGGTTGCCAGGCATGAGGAAATCTCTGCTAAAACCAAACCCCCTTGGGGAAGGGGCGAAGATTGTGGGGATGAGAAAAGTAAAAGACCAAAAATATCGCTCTTCCCAGGAACTCTACTTTTTACTGGACCTGATTTTCAAGCTCCAAAACGTTGGGACTTGTTACTAATACATTAGGTGAAAACCCAAGATGAACCCTGTCCACTGATAAGTTTCGGTAAAGCACTCTGATTTATTTCCTGAATGAATCACTTCCTTATTATGGAGTCTCTTTGACTAAACAGCAAAAAACTTCAAAGTAAAGAAATATGCAAACCGTGGTTTCTGGAAAACAAAAATTAAGCAATAGAGAAAAAAATCCCAGAAACTGAAATAAAGCAAGGCAATCAGGTTCTTCCCAGTTCAATTGCGCCCTCCACTGGTGAACAGAAGAACCTCAGCCCGGCTGCCACACGTACCCTCTTCTCCTTGGAGGTGATAATGGCTTCTTTATTCTCTTCCGACACCAGGACGCAGGTGCTGTAGGAGGACTGGAGCATGTTGATCACCAGGGCATTGGATAACACGTCCAGTTTCTTCACCTCATCCCCCGTCACGTTCACGCTTCCCGCGATTCCGTACCTAAGACGGCAAAAAGCTGGAGGAAATCAGGAAGGGAGCCCAGGACTCCAGCGAAGATGCCAGGACGCCAGGACACCTCCCCTGTATCCCTCTTTTCCCTTCATGGCTCCAGGGTCTCCAGATGATAAATACGACCGAGTGCGTCCTGTCTCACAGCGCTGGTTCTTACCCTGGCTCGGAGCCACTGTTGCAAGTTCCTAGTCATCTCAGTAACACTACAGGATTCAATCTCACTAATGTACAACTCTGCCCCACCCCCGCCTCCCTCGGGGCCCTGAAGGACGGAGGGGGAGTTCATAAAGTCAGACACATCGCCATAATTAAAAACTTTAAAAAGTAAAGGACTGTGGATTTCCAGCCTTGGAATTTCTAGTATTTGTTGATTATCCTCAAATAGTGGCCTGTTGGGCTGAAATAAAAACTGTTCTGCTGTAGCCTGGCATTACTTGAATAAAGAAGGAAATTAGGGATAAAATTTAATTTGGTTCTTTATTACCATTACCAAGCAATATAAGAAAGAGTGGCAGTGTAAAAATTCTATTTGGGTGCTTTGGGTTATAAAGGATTGCTATCTAAAGTCTCCGGCTCCCGTCCTCGTGGTTAGGAACCTTCTAAAAAGCCAGTCAGATCACCCCCATCTCTCCCAGAGTCCCCAAGTCCCCCATACTTGGCTTCAGACCCTATCAAGGGAGCCCTGGCCCCACACTTGGCCTTGCCGCTTAGCCTTTCACCCTCAGCCTCTGGAACCCTGCGTGTGCACACACCTGCCTTCCATGGACTCCTGGTTCACTGTCCCCTGGCTTCATGCTCGTCTCTCCATGAGCCACATGGCTATCACTCCCCTCCAGCCTTCCACATTCCAACAGCCGCAAAGGTCCTGAGGCCACCAGCACCCCACAAGCTGCTTTTCTCTTTCCCACCTTCAGTCATGGGGTGTCCCCCCACCCCATGGAAGTGCTTTCTGCCCGCTGACAGCTTAGCCCTCCTAACATCTTCCAGAAGCTTCCCTGGTCCCACCACATACCAGACACAGCCCTGTCAGCCCTTCCACAGCAGCTCACAGTCTGTTCATGGGAATGTCCTCCCTGCTGGATTGTCTGCTCACTGAAGGCAAGAGCTATGCCTCACTGTGCCTGTTTGCACAGTACTCAGAGGTTCAGTATACCTTCTGAATTACAAAGAATGGATGGCAGGAAAGTAATACCTTCCTCTCCTTTTTGTTAACACCATTTATTTACTGAAGGATTCTTCAAGTGTTTCTAACAAGTAGCCAGGGTTGAGAGCCACTGATTTACCCTAAACTGGGAGACAACTCATTTCCCATCCCTTTCCCTGACTGACAACATCCCCCCTCTCCCCAAGAGGTGTCTCCCATCACTTGATGTCTGATGTGATGAGATCTGCCTTGGAAAATGATACTGGTAGACTGACCTCAAAGACTGTAACTTCTACTTCAAAATAAAAGCAAACAAGCACACAATGACAAAACTAGATTGTTCTGCATCAGCGTTTACAGTGTTCACAAACCCTGTGAACTCGGTTTTCTTGTTTAATGCAGCTTCTACTGGAGAATGAAAAGCTGGGGTGCCTGGGGCCTGTGGGTGGTGGGGAAGAGAAACAGGCTCTCTGTTCGGTGTTTTGCAAACACCGCTCCCCAACACCACACTAACCCTGTCCTTACCCTACCTCTCAGCCCACCCTATGCACCCTCCTTGCAGGAACTGGGCATGTTGCTCTGTCTCCCTCCCTTCCTACAATCCCTCCATCAACACCTCTCCTTCCAGAAAGAATGGAAGCTCATTCACAAGAGATCTAATTGCCTGACAACTGCTCCAAGTTAGATCATGGACAGGAAAATGCTTTATAAGCCATAGACAGTATCTTCTTACTGCTTTTACTAATGTTAAAACTTTACTGACATATTATAAATGAATTGTCCTGCATTTTGACATTAGGAAGCTGTGGAGAGGATTCTGGGGACAGCATTCCCAGAATGCTAACATTCCCTTCTTCCTATAGCAGGAAGCAGGAAAAAAAGAAGAAAAATATGAGACTTTCAGATCAGTTTTGCATTTATGGAGCATGTGCCTAGAAATATCTTCCCAAAAAGAGGAAGCAGAGGAATGAGGTGCTTGAAGCCCCCTAAATGGGAAAGAGACAGAAATATCTGAATCGGCAGAACACATGGTCTCTTGTCAAACTTAATCCTGCCTCTGTCCTCCGATGAAGTGTGAAATTCTGACATCTTGTTTCCACAGGCTGCGCCCGCCACCTAGTGGTCAGTTGGCAACATTGACCTGTTAGCCCACAAATTCCCCAGGTTTGGACCTGAGTTTGAGCAATCCCCGGGAGTTGGTGACGGACGGGGAAGTCTGGTGTGCTGCAGTCCATGGGGTCGCAAAGAGCCAGATACGACTGAGTGACTGAACTGAACTGGGCTTGGAACCCAACAACCTCAGATATGCAGGTGATAGCACTCTAATGGCAGAAGGGAAACGGAACTAAAGAGCCTCTTGGTGAGGATGAAAGAGGAGAGTGAAAAAGCTGGCTTGAAACTCAACATTCAAAAAACTAGTATCATGGCATCCTGTCCCATCACTTTGTGGCAAATAGTTGAGGAAAAAAGTGGAAACAGTGGCAGATATTATTTTCCTGGGCTCCAGAATCACTGCAGATGGTGACTGTAGCCACAAAATCAAAAGACATTGCTCCTTGGAAGAAAAGCTATGACAAATATAGACAGCATATTCAAAAGCAGAGACATCACTTTGCCAACCAAGGTCTGTATATTCAAAGCTCTGGTTTTTCCAGTAGTCATGTATGGATGTGAGAGTTGGACTATAAAGAAAGCTGAGTGCTGAAGAATTCATGCTTTTGAACTGTGGTGTTGAAGAAGACTCTTGAGAGTCCCTTGGACAGAAAGGAGATCAAACCAGTCAATTCTTAAGGAAATCAACACTGAATATTCATTGGAAGGGCCAATGCTGAAGTTGAAGCCTCAATACTTTGGCCATCTGATGTGAAAAGCCAACTTATTGGAAAAGACCCTGATGTTGGGAAAGATTGCAGGCAGGGCAGGGGGAGAAGGGGATGACAGAGGATAAGATGGTCAGATGGCATCATCAGCTCAAGGGACAAGACTTTGAGCAAATTCCAGGAGATGGTGAAGGACAGGGAAGCCTTGCATGCTGCAGTCCATGGAATCTAAGAGTCGGACACGACTGAGTGACTGAACAACAAATAATGAGCACTTACTGAGCACTTATTATGGGGCTGGCAATGTCAAAATCATCATCACATGGGCTTACTAAGCCTTACAACAGCCCCACAAGTTAGTTAGAGGCTATTAGTATCCAAGTCATTTTACAGTTTTACAGTCCCTAGCGAGAGTGGGTCATTGACTCTAATCAGATGGCATGAAAAACCAAGTCAAAGGAACACCTGAATTATCCAATCCCTAAGTCCACTTCCTCTGGACACTACATGACCACGAAGTCAGAGTTCTGCAGCAATTAGCCACAACCCCTGCCCTGTCCAGCCCCCTGCACAGGGGAGCCCATTCAGGTGAGTAACACTCAGCAGACAGCCTGGGGAACTGCTCTACACGCAGCCCCGCTCACCATCAGGCAGGAGCAGAACAGAGACAAGTGGCTGTGGCTCACATTCACAAAGGTCCTTGAAGATGGAGTTGGCCATTACTGCCAAGTGAGGTACTAAGACAGTTAAAGCAACACAGAGAGAAGGGAAGCCAGTCACAATCTCCTCTAACTTGGAGCTCATTACTGGGTTACTGGGTCACGAAACCTTACATTAATATAAATAAATTCTGTAATTATCACATTGTTTTTGGTGTTAAAAGTGCTAAGTTGTTAAGAATAAATATTTTTTACTTTTTTTTTTTTTTGGTCCCTTGGCTGTCAGGATCTTCGTTCCCTCACCAGGGATCAAACCCATGTATCCTGCGATGGAACCACAGAGTCTTAATCACAGAGCCATCAGGGAATGCCCAGGAATAAATATTTTTAATTATTGGATTTGGCTATTTCTTCATTTTGGAATAATAATAATAATGAATGATGGGGTCTCTTCATCTTCTGAGAGGACCTCCATTGGAATTGCTACCAGGAAAGTGGAAACCCAAAGACTAATCCTTTTCACCACAGACTGGAACCGGACCCTTGGCTGTGAGGATCAGCAGCACAGCCTGAACTTGGCCTCCTGGGCTTGGGTGAAGCACCAAGAGAGCAAAGTGGAAGAAGGCCCTTCATTCCCTGCTCCCAGGCCAGCACCTCCCAGCATCCTGCATACCAAGTGGACAGAAGGTTGAGTCACAGAGAAGAAATAACAACTGGTTTTAAAAGCAAAACACTTCTTTCAACAATGAACAGGAGATGGATGATGGGCCTTAAGATTTGGTAAATGAGAGAAAAAAAGATTCGGTAAATGATTTCTAGCTCCTGACAACTTTGGGCAAAGGTCGTGACAGTAAAACCACTCCTATCTGCCCAGGGCATCAGGAGTGGTCTCAAGTCTCCTGGTGGTCGCTTTGTGCCAGTGAGAATGCTAATAAGAGTCTCCTTGTCAGAGGTGGGCTTCTCTGTTGGCTCAGAGGGTGAAGAATCTGCCAGCAGTGCAGGACACCCAGGTTCAATCCCTGGGTCGGGAAGATCCCCTGGTGAAGGAAATGGCAACCCACTCCAGTATTCTTGCCTAGAAAATTCTGTGGACAAAGGAGACTGGTGGGCTACAGTCCATGGGGTCTCAAAGAGTCAGACATGACCAAGCAACTAACAGATTTCAGATTTAACTCAGGATATGTTTTCATGGAACAAGCCCCTGAGCTTGTTGTCATTAGAATACACAGCGACTGGAAAAATGATGCTTTTTTTCTCCATAGCATGTCTCCAAGAATTTTGTGCCTTTCCTGAGACAAGTCAAAGGCCTCCTTATCAAAGCACACCTGGCAGAAACTTGGAAGGCCGTTTCCCTGCAGGGTGTGCGGGTTAATACTTTTGACCCAGTTTCCGGCCCAGACTCCCGCAGCTCTGCCCACCCCCACCGGACCGGGGTCGCAACGTGTCGTCGGGGATCTCACTCACAGGTTGGCCAGGCCCGCCTTACGCACGGCTGAGGAGATGGCTTTGATGGCCGTCAGCATGGAGTTGAGCAGCTGCGTGAGCTCCCCGGTGCCTTTGGCCTGACGCCCCTTTTCCATAACATAGCGGGTCAGGGTGAGCATGTCCGTTTCGAAGGGGCTTCTGTCCCCCATGGCGGCGGGTAATTTTTCGGATTCTTTTCTCACTGCAGAAGAAAGCCTTATCTTTAAGGGCTGATCAGTGGCTCCGCAGTATCAGAGCTGATTAGAAATCTGTACCTTGGTGCCAGGACCTTTAAGGGAAAGTGCCTCAGATCACGTGGTTGAGATAACTGGGCGAGCCCTCAAGGAAACCTCTCTGGCTGGCTGACCTGACGGCTGCCAAGGAGCCATAAGTCAGCTGTAAATAGAACCTGGAACACAGACCTGCTTTTTCTTGATGAACTTTTTTTCTTTAAAGACCTTAAGAAGCAATCATTTGGTAACAGGTAGGAGATGAGAAATCCAGCCACTAGAAAAATGAGTCATAAAACTCTTATTCAAAGACTCAAAAGTATTCTTCACATGTATTTCCTGCAGGGTTTCATTCCTTCCTGGGGCAGGAGTCAGTCTGGCAGATAACTTATCTGGGGTATAGGTCACATAACAAAATATTGGCAATCCGCTTAGCCAGGCTTCTTTCATATGTTTGAAAAGGATGCTTTTTAATTCCAAAAGGCCTATATGACTGAGTGGATATTTATAGTTGATATTCAAATCTGGAAGAAAAAAAATTTTCCAGCACAGTGCCTAACACCAGAGTTACTTTATTAATTCTTTAGTTTTCCAATTTCTCTACATTTGTATTTTCAAAACAAAAATAATACTTGCTTATTGAAAAGGAAACACTATGGAAACGGCCCATCCCCTAAACCACCCTGTAGAAATAGCTGTATTAGAGCTGGTGGGGTCTGTATTGGTAATGGGCTTCCTTGTGGCTCAGACAGTAAAAAAAAATCCGCCTGCAATGCGGGAGACCTGGGTTCAACCCTGGACTGGGAAGATCCCCTGGAGGAGGGCATGGTAACCCACTCCAGTATTCTGGCCTGGAGAATCCCTATGGACAGAAGAGCCTGGGAGGCTACAGCCATGGGGTCGCAGAGAGTCAGGCATGACTGAGGGACTAAGCACACACAGTACTAGTAATAGGCTCCTCAGGCAGGTGTGTGGGTGGGGTCTGCATAGGGTGCTCCAAGCACTTTCTCTAGGAGCAGAGAGAACCTGGTTCCAGGTTCCAGGCTAACCATCTGCTAGTTGTACGGTACAACTTTGGAAAAGCTCCTGAAGCCTCATATTCCTCACTTATAAGTGGTGAAAACAATAAAACATCTACCTTTACAGAGTGATTGTGAGGGTTAAAGTGATAAGGTATGCTTGTCACACAGCAGGTGCTCAATACTGGTTAATTACTATTACCTTTCCAATTTTATGATGTCTGTATAACTATTAGGTATACATATACAATTTCATTTTACGAAATAGGACAATATGTGCATTGCTGGGCAATTTGATTTTTTCCTTTGATAGTTACTTCAATTGGAATGTGTTTAGCTGCAAGTAATAGAAAATATAGAGTGATTTAAATATGCGGGAAGTCTCACATATTTTTCTCATATTTTCTCTGAGGCAGCAGCTGGCATTCATGTAGCTGGTCAAAAGTTCCATTAGGAACCTCTCTGTCTCCTCTCTGTAATCCCTGGCCAGTGGGCTTTTGCCTCCATGCTTATCATCTCATCGTCACAAAATGGCCATTGCAGCTCCAAACATCTAGCTCACACTGAAGATTCAGAGAGGAGAAGGCAGCGTCAACCACATTAGTTCTCTTTTATTAGGAAATAAATAAGTCATTCCCCGGAAACATCCACTACCACCCCTCAGCGCTGTCCCAAGAAACCTTCCACTTATGTAGCATTGGCCAGATGGGTGATGCTTTCTGCAAGAGTTGGACACTGGTGTTGAATCAACCAGTCTTAAGTGTCTACCACAGCAAACATCTTTGTGTCAATACACAGAGACATACTGCATTCCCACGTGTGGACAGTTAGATTTTCTTCTAAATGTTTGTTCTTCCAACAGTGCTGTACCAAGCTTCCTCACCTTTGTGCCAGTGCTTGTGTGAGGGCTTCAGTAAGATACAGCTGTAGAAGATGAACTGCTGTGTTGGAGCATTTTAATTTTGACATCACCAGGATCTAAATTTCTTTAAGAACATAAGAAAACGTTCTTTTTCTTCCCCAAGAGTTTCTGGGAATTGTGAGGACTGTAGAATGGAACTTTCTTTGGTCCTCATGTATCACGTTGCCATCCATAAGTAATTCAGTTTTGTCCTTCGCACGGGACATCAACCATAATTCTTCAGACATAATTATAGAAAGGGCAGTGGCTGGATATTAGGCTACCTGGGTCAGTAATTGGCTGTAACTGAAGAGACTGGCCTGGTTCCTTGGTTTCCAGGTTTCCTTTGAAGTTGAATGTTGTCATCTGATTAAAAGGGTTTCCCCCCGGTGGTACAAAACAATGCCACCCAGTGGACTGTCACATCTCTTCTGGAGAAATGAATGTGTATGTTCACGCCAAAAGCCACTCATAAATATTTATGACAGCTCTATTTATAATTGTCAGAAACTGCTAACACCCAAATGCTCCTCAATGGGGGTAAAGAAACTGTGGTATTATTAGATGCACAAAATAGAACAATATTCAGCAATGAAAAGGAACAAACTATTGGTACAAACTGCCTGTGGCACTGGGATGAATCTCAGAGACATTATGCGGGTGAAGGAAGCCAAGCCTAAATGGCTATATGCTATATGATTCCATTTATATGATATTTTCAAAAAAACAAAACTATAGTCAGAGACCAAATTCATTGTTGCCAGGGTAGTTGGTGTGGGCAGGGAGGATGGAACAGGGAATTCTTTGCTGGTGGAACTGTTTTGTATCCTGATTATGGTGATGGCAACTTGAACCTATACATGTGTCAAAATTCATAAAACTATTCATTTAAAAAACATTATTTTATTGTAAAGTGAAACTCTATGCCCATTAAACAATAACTCTCTCTTCCCCCTCAATCCCTAGTCCCTGGCAGCCAGCATTCTACTTTCAGTCTCTATAGATTTGATTATTCTAGGTACTTCGTATAAGTGGAGTCATATAATATTTCTCATTTTGTGGCTGGGTTATTTCACTCAGCATCATATTTTCAAGGTTCATCCATGTTGTAGCATGTGTCTGAAACTTCCTTTTTACGCTGAATGATATTCCACTGGTGGATACATCACATTTTGTTTACCCATTAATCCGTTGAGGGACAGTTTGATTGTTTCCACCTTTTCCTATGAACAATGCCATCATGACCATAGTAGGACAAATACATGTTCAAGTCCCTGCTTTCAGTTTTTTGAGGGTACATGCTCAGAAGTAGAATTGCTGGGTCATATGGTAACTCTGTGTTTAACTTCTTGAAGAATCCCTGTACCATTTTCCACAGAAGCTGCACCATTTCACTTTCCCGCCAGCAGTGCACAAGAGTTCCAGTGTGTAGACATCTTTGCCAAGAATTTTTTTCAAAATTTTATCTATTTGTTTTTATTTTTGGCTGTGCTGGGTCTTTGTTGCCACAAGCAGGCTTTCTCCAGCTGTGGTGAGTGGGGAGTACTCTCTAGTTGCGATGTGCAGGCTTCTTATTGCAGTGGCTTCTCTTGTTTGCAGAGCACGAGCTCTACAGCACGTGGGCTTGGTGCACAGGCTTTGTTGCCCTATGGCATGTGAAATCTTCCCAGCCAGGGGTTGAACCTGTGTCTCCTGCAGCAGCAGATGGATTCTTATACTGGACCACCAGGGATGTCCATTGTGTGTGTTTGTTTATTTTTAAATAACAGCCATCCTCATGGGTATGAAATGGTATCTGATTGTGTCTTTGACTGGCATTTCCCTAATGATTCGTGATGCTCAGCATCTTTTCATGTACTTCTTAGCCTTTCTAGTTTCCTTTTATTATGTTTTCTGAAAGTATTTGTTCACAAGAGATTGGAAATGAAAGTAACAGACTAGTGCTTTATCACAGGCACCCAGGGTTGATAATTTGAGGATAGGAGGGAGAGTATTGGCTGGTGTCACCTCTAAGCAGTCAACCACTCGTTTGTAAAGGGATCCAAGGCAGGGGCTGCCAACCTCCTGCCTGGGCTAGGCTGGAGCAGCAGTCCCACCCCTTTGCAGCTGCATTTAAATGTCAGAAGTTTGAGTTACCCAGTGGTCTAAGATTGCAGCTGATGACCTTTCAGCAAATGCCAAAGTTCTTTCAGGGCACATGACAGGGTGAAAACATATTAGGAGCTATGGTGAAAGCCCCAAGGAAGGGAGAAGAGCATCCAGATCACATTTATTTCAGTGCTAAGGATACACTGGTGACCACAAAGCTATCTCTGGCCTTGCTCTGCTTAGTGAAAAATGCTCACAGACCTAAGTCTAACAAAGACAAGCAGACCCTTCTAATAGCCAGGACCATCTCATGTCTGCCTCAGGGCCCTCCACCCAAAGGCAGGGATCCAGAATGTGACTCTAGACTGTCAACTGAGGGAGTACTCTTTGTTAGCAAAACTCTGCTAAGATGCTTTATGTATACTCTCTCATGTAATCCCAACATAGCTTCTTACATTACTTTGTTTTTGAAGTTTTCAATCAGAGAAGATTTTATTATGTGTTTAATTGCTCAGTCGCGTCTGACTCTTTGCAACCCCATGGACTATACCAGGCTCGTTTGTCCATGGAATTTTTCAGGCAATAATATGAGAGTGGATTGCCATTTCCTGCTGGAGGGAATCTTCCTGACCCAGGGGTTGAACCCACATCCCACTGTGCTGCCTGGGAAGCCCTATCACAATGCCTTCAGGTAAAAATGGGGAAAAAAAATGTAATGCAAAATATTATGCAATTATGGTAAAATGTGTCAGAATATCTACACACTTGTCCCCATAGGACTATAGTACTTACTATATACCTGAGCACTGACCACTGAACACTGTGCTAAACTGCTTCACATAGGGACTTTGTGAGACCACAGCTTCCTTTTCTCATGCCTCAACCGGCTTGATGCTTAAGCATCAGCTTTGTAGGTCAACAGAAAACAAAGATAAAAAGTAAAGAATACAACTTCTACTTTACTATAACATAGCAATACCAAGTCTAGCTTTCAATGTATAAAAATATGAAGAAAGTGCTGTATACAGTCTTCAAATGCAAAAATGAAGTTAGAGTGGGACTGGCATATGTTGGACCTCTATTTTCTTTTTTCTTTTTAAAAATATTTACTTATATATCTGCATCAGGTCTTAGTTGCAGTTTTCAGATTTTTCTAGTTGCAGCACACTGGCTTTACAGTGTGTGTGAACTCCCTGGCCAGGGATCTAACCAGAGTCCCCTGCATTGGAAGACAGATTCTTAACCACTGACATGCATGTGTGCTAAGTTGCTTCAGTCATTTCCAACTGTTTGTGACCCTGTGGACTGTAGCCCTCCAGGCTCCTCTGTCCATGAGATTCTTCAGGCCAGAATACGGAGTGGGTTGCCATGCCCTCCTCCAGGGAATCCTCCCAACACAGGGATGGAATCCGCATCTCTTGCATCTCCTGCATTGGCAAGCAGATTCTTTCTCTCTGGCACCACTTGGGAAGCCTCCTTAACCACTGGAACACCAGAGAAATCCCTGGACTTATATTTTAATTCTTTGGTACCCACTGCACCATTTACCTATATTCTCATGATACTATGCTTTTTAAAAAAAAATTTTTTTTTAAGCTTTACTTTTTAGGGTAGTTTAGGTTGACAGCAAAATTGAGAGGAGGTACTGAGATTCCTCATTTCCCACTGTAACCACACATGCATAGTCTACCCTGTTATTAACATCACTCACCAGAATGGTATGGTATTTTGTTCACTTTTTTTTTTTTTTTAACAAAGAATGAACCTACATTAGCACAGCATTATCACTCAAAGACCATAATCAACCTTAAGGTTCACTCTTGGTGTTGTATATTCTGTGAGTCTGAACAAATGTATAATGACATATGCCTATCATTATATGATATATATCACACAGAATAGTTTCACTGACCTAAAAATCCTATGTGCTGTGCCTTTCACCTCTCCTCGCCACCTTACCCCTGGCAACCACTGATATTCTTATTGTCTCCATAGTTTTGCTTTCTCCAGAATGTCAAATAATTAGAAGCATACAGAAGGTAGCCTTTTCAGATTGGCTGCATTCATTTGGAAATAGGTGTTTAAGATTCCTCCATGTCTTATCACTGCTTGATAGCTCATTTCTTTTAAAAATGAATAATATCCAATTGTCTAGATGTACTACAGTTTAGTTATTCATTCATCTACCAAAGGACATCCTGGTTGCTATTGCCCGCTCATCTTTATCAAAGATCAGTTCAGTTCAGTCGCTCAGTCGTGTCCGACTCTTTGTGACCCCGTGAATCGCAGCACACCAGGCCTCCCTGTCCATCACCATCTCCCAGAGTTCACTCAAACTTACATCCATTGAGTTGGTGATGCCATCCAGCCATCTCATCCTCTGTCGTCCCCTTTTCCTCCTGCCCCCAATCCCTCCCAGCATCAGAGTCCTTCCCAATGAGTCAACTCTTCACATGAGGCGGCCAAAGTACTGGAGTTTCAGCTTTAGCATCATTCCTTCTAAAGAACACCCAGGACTGATCTCCTTTAGAATGGACTGGTTGGATCTCCTTGCAGTCCAAGGGACTCTCAAGAGTCTTCTCCAACACCACAGTTCAAAAGCATCAATCCTTCACAGCTCAGCTTTCTTTATAGTCCAACTCTCACATCCATACATGATCACTGGAAAAACCATAGGCTTGGCTAGACAGACCTTTGTTGACAAAGTAATGTCTCTGCTTTTGAATATGCTATCTAGGTTGGTCATAACTTTCCTTCCAAGAAGTAAGCGTCTTTTAATTTCATGGCTGCAGTCACCATCTGCAGTGATTTTGGAGCCCCATAAAATAAAGTCTGACACTGTTTCCACTGTTTCCCCATCTATTTCCCATGAAGTGATGGGACCAGATGCCATGATCTTCATTTTCTGAATGTTGAGCTTTAAGCCAACTTTTTCACTCTCCTCTTTCACTTTCATCAAGAGGCTCAAAGATCAGTTGACTGTATTTATGGGGGTCTATTTCTGGTCTATCTGTTCTGTTCCATTGTCTATTCTTTTGCCAATACCACGTTGTCTTAATTACTATAGTTTTACCTTAAGTCTTCAAGTCAGGTAGCTTAAGTCCTCCAGCTTTTTCTTCTCATTCAATATAAATTTTAGAATCAATTTAAATCAATATAAATTTATTTCTCTCCATATAAATTTTAGAATCAATTTGACAATATTTGTAAAATATCTTGACTGGAATTGCATTGAATATATAGAACAAGTTGGAAAGATGTGACATCTTGATAATATTGAGGCTTTCTATCCATTCATTTAGTTCTTTGATATCATTCATCAGAGTTTTAAGGTTTTGTTTGTTAGACTTACACTATTTCATTTTTCAAGGTGTCAATGTCAATAGAAATATTTATAATTTCAAATTCTACCTGTTCATTATTGGTATGTAGGAAAATGGTTTGCCTTTGTATAATATCCTTGAAGCCTGCAGCCTTGCTATAATTGTTTAGTAGTCCCAAGAGGGGTTTTTTTTGTGTGTGTGTGTATCAATTCTTTTGGATTTTCTACATAGACTACAATGTCATCTGCGAACAAAAGCACTTTTCTATCTTCCTTCCCAATCTGTGTATCTTTTATTTTATTTTCTTGCTATATTGTGTTAGCAAGAAATTCCAGTATGACATTGAAAAATAGAGATGAGAGGGAGCATCCTTGCCTTGCACCTGATCTTAACAGGAATGTTTTGAGCTTCTCATCATTAAATATGTTATCTGTAGGGTTTTTGTAGATAATCTCTATCAATTGAGAAAATTCCCTTCTATCCCTGGTTTACTGAGAATTTCTATCTTAAATGGGTTTTGTCAAATGCTTTTTGTGCATCTATTGATATGGTTATGTGATTTTTCTTTCTTAGTCTATTATGTGATGGATTCAGTTCAGTTCAGTCGCTCAGTCGTGTCCGAGTCTTTGCGACCCCATGAATTGCAGCACACCAGGCCTCTCTGTCCATCACCAACTCCCAGAGTTCACTCAGACTCACCTCCGTCGAGTAAGTGATGCCATCCAGCCATCTCATCCTCTGTCGTCCCCTTCTCCTCCTGCCCCCAATCCCTCCCAGCATCAGAGTCTTTTCCAATTTTCAAATGTTGAGCCAGTCTTGCATACCTGTGTAAGTCCCACTTGGTCATGGTATATAATTATTTTTACAATTTTTTAATTTGATTTGCCAATATTTTGTTAAGAAGTTTTGCATCAGGGAGGTCCTAAGATGGCAGAGGAATAGGACAGGGAAACCACCCCACCCCCCCCACACACACACAAATTCATCAAAAGAACATTTGAACGCTGGGCAAATTCCACAAAACAACTTCTGAATGCTGGCCAAGGACATCAGGCACCCAGAAAGGCAGCCCATTGTCTTCGAAAGGAGGTAGGACAAAATATAAAAGATAAAAAGAGAGACAAAAGAGTTAGGGATGGAGACCCATCCCAGGAAGGGAGTCTTAAAAGAGGAGAAGTTTCCAAATACCAGGAAACCCTCTCACTGGCAAGTCTGCAGGGAGTTTTGGAATCTCAGAGGGCAACATAACTGGGAGGAAAAATAAATAAATATATAAATAAAACCCACAGATTATGTGCCTAATGGCAACTCCCAGCAGAGATGTAGCCCAGATGCTCTCATCCACCACCAGCAAGCGGAGGCTGAACAGGGAGGCATGGGCTGCATTGCTTATGGTAAGGACTATGCCTGAATGCCCTGAGGGAAATCTGAGGGAGCTAATGTGACATAGAAACCCAAACTGTGGGATAGCCAGAGAGAAGGGGGAAGAGAGAGAGAGAACTATTCCCGCAAAAAGCCCTAACCTAAGGCACTGCCAGCCCACTCACAGAACAAAGGACTGAGCGAATACCAGAGGAGAGCTAGCCGGCTGCGGACTGGCCCATCCCCCGCCGGAGGCACGGAAGTAGGCGGGCGGCAGCCAGAGCTGGAAAGGAGCAATCTCGGCCCCAGAAATGGCATCCTCTACCAAACTACGAGCAGGCTCCCAGCTTCTAACCAAGACTTCCTGGGATTCTGGACGGTTGACATCCGCCGGGAGGGTTGCAGCCAGAGATCAGCTGCCCAGAAGAGACACACCTGAGGCAGTGTGACTGCTGCGCACCCAGGAAACCAAGCGGCTGGGACTGGGGAGGCGATAAGACGCACTGTACCTGGGGAGAGTGCGCTCGCCAAGTACCTGGTCACCTGAGCTGCTCGGACCTGAGAAGGGCACAAAACTTTGCAGACCCAACCGAGTCTGCACCTTTGTGGAGTACCTGAGAACCTGAACCTGAGTGGCTTAGACCTGGGATGTGCATGCAACCCAGGGCCTGCTTTAGACAGTTCCCCTGCAGAGCAACCTGGAGCCTGAGCAGTGTAGACCGGGAAAGTACACGCGCCATGAGCAGGGGCAAACCCAGTGTGGCCGAGACACTGCGAGCACTCCTCCCACGCACCAGTGATATTTGTTTGCAATGTTCCTCCCTCCCCACAGCACGACTGAACTGCTGCTGCTGCTAAGTCGCTTCAGTCGTGTCCGACTTTGTGCGACCCCATGGACTGCAGCCTACCAGGCTTCTCCGTCCATGGGATTCTCCAGGCAAGAACACTGGAGTGGGTTGCCATTTCCTTCTCCAATGCATGAAAGTGGAAAGTGAAAGTGAAGTCGCTCAGTCGTGTCTGATTCTTAGCGACCCCATGGACTGCAGCCTACCAGGCTCCTCCATTCATGGGATTTTCCAGGCAACAGTACTGGAGTGGGGTGCCATTGCCTTCTCTGCACAACTGAACAAGTGAGCCTAAATAAGTGACTACCTTCGCCCCCTTATGTCAGGGTGGAAATTAGACACTGAAGAGACCTGCAAACAGAAGAAGCCAAAATAAACATAGAGAACCGCTTTGGAAGTGACAGGTGCAACAGATTAAAACCCTGTAGTTAGCACCGACTACATTGGAAGGGGCCTATAGATCTTGAGAAGTATAAGCTGGAACAAAGAACTATCTGAAACTGAATTGACCCCACACTGCCCACAACAGCTCCAGAGGAATTCCTAGATGTATTTTTACTATTATCATTTTGTTTTTTTAAATTAAAAAAAAATTTTAAGTCCTCTATTACTCCTTTAATTTTCATTTTTATAACCTACTATTACCTTGAAAAAAAAAACCCTATTTTTAAAGCAAACTTCATATATATTTTTATAATTTTTGTGTTTTTTTTTAAATATTGTATTTTTGAGAGTCTAACCTCTACTCTAGATTTTTAATCTTTGCTTTTTGGTATTTATTATCAATTTTGTACCTTTAAGAATCCAACCTTCAGTACTCATTTTTACATAGGAGTGTGATTACCCTCTCCCCCTTTTGACTCTCCTTTTTCTCCCCCAGGTCACCTCTATCTCCTCCCTCTCCCTTCTCTTCTCTACCCAACTCTGTGAATCTCTTTGTGTGTTCTGGGCTGTGAAGAACACTTAGGGAATTGGTTACTGGCTAGATCTGTCGCTCCTTTTGATTCCCCCTCTTCTCCTCCTAGTCACCTCTATCTCCCTCCTCCCTCTTCTCTTTTCCATGTAACTCTGTGAACCTCTCTGGGTGTCCCTTACTGTGGACAATCTTTTCACCATTAACCTAGATGTTTTATCATCAGTGTTGTATGGATGGAGAAGTCTTGAAGCTACTGTAAGAATAAAAATGAAAACCAGAGGCAGGAGGCTTAAGTCCAAAACCTGAGAATACCAGAGAACTCCTGACTGCAGGGAACATTAATTGATAAGAGCTCATCCAAAAGCCTCCATACCTACACTGAAACCAAGCACCCACCAAGAGCCAACAAGTTCCAGAGCAAGACATACCATGCAAATTCTCCAGCAATGCAGGAACATAGCCCTGAGCTTCAATACACAGGCTGCCCAAAGTCACTCCAAACTCATAAACATCTAAAAACTCACTACTGGACACTTCATTGCACTCCAGAGAGAAAAAATCCAGCTCCACCCACCAGAACACCGACATAAACTTCCCTAACCAGGAAACCTTGACAAGCCACTCATCCAATTCCACCCACAGGGAGGAACCTCCACAATAAAGAGGAACCACAAACTGCCAGAATACAGAAAGGCCATCCCAAACACAGCAGTCTAAACAAGATGAAAAGGCAGAGAAATACTCAGCAGGTAAAGGAACATGATAAATGCCCACCAAACCAAACAAAAGAGGAGGAGATAGGAAGTCTTCCTGGAAAAGAATTCAGAATAATAATAGTAAAAATTATCCAAAATCTTGAAAACAAAAGGGAGTTACAGATAAATAGCCTGGAGACAAGGATTGAGAAGATGCAAGAAATGTAGGAGCAATGGCTGCGCTTTGCTGGAGCAGCCATGAAGAGATACCCCACACCCAAGGTAAGAGAAACCCAAGTAAGACGGTAAGTGTTGCAAGAGGGCATCAGAGGGCAAACACACTGAAACCATACTCACAGAAAACTAGTCAATCTAATCACACTAGGACCACAGCCTTGTCTAACTCAATGAAACTAAGCCATGCCCGTGGGGCAACCCAAGACAGGCGGGTCATGGTGGAGAGATCTGACAGAATGTGGTCCACTGGAGAAGGGAATGGCAAACCACTTCAGTATTCTTGCCTTGAGAACCCCATGAATGGTATGAAAAGGCAAAATGATAGGATACTGAAAGAGAAACTCCCCAGGTCAGTAGGTGCCCAATATGCTACTGGAGATCAGTGGAGAAATAACTCCAGAAAGAATGAAGGGATGGAGCCAAAGCAAAAACAATACCCAGCTGTGGATGTGACTGGTGATAGAAGCAAGGTCCGATGCTATAAAGAGCAATATTGCATAGGAACCTGGAATGTCAGGTCCATGAATCAAGGCAAATTGGAAGTGGTCAAACAAGAGATGGCAAGAGTAAAAGTCCACATTCTAGGAATCAGCAAACTGAAATGGACTGGAATGGGTGAATTTAACTCAGATGACCATTATATCTACTACTGCGGGCAGGAATACCTCAGTAGAAATGGAGTGGCCATTATGGTCAACAAAAGAGTCTGAAATGCAGTACTTGGATGCAATCTCAAAAACGACAGAATGATCTCTGTTCGTTTCCAAGGCAAACCATTCAATATCACAGTAATCCAAGTCTATGCCCCAACCAGTAATGCTGAAGAAGCTGAAGTTGAACGGTTCTATGAAGACGTACAAGACCTTTTAGAACTAACACCCAAAAAAGATGTGCTTTTCATTATAGGGGACTGGAATGCAAAAGTAGGAAGTCAAGATACACCGGAGTAACAGGCAAATTTGGCCTTGGAACACGGAATGAAGCAGGGCAAAGACTAATAGAGTTTTGCCAAGAAAATGCACTGGTCATAACAAACACCCTCTTCCAACAACACAAGAGAAGACTCTATACATGGACATCACCAGATGGTTAACACCGAAATCAGATTGATTATATTCTTTGCAGCCAAAGATGGAGAAGCTCTATACAGTCAGCAAAAACAAGACCAGGAGCTGACTGTGGCTCAGATCATGAACTCCTTATTGCCAAATTCAGACTTAAATTGAAGAAAGTAGGGAAAACCACTAGACCATTCAGGTATGACCTAAATCAAATCTCTTATGATTATACAGTGGAAGTGAGAAATAGATTTAAGGGCCTAGATCTCATAGATAGAGTGCCTGATGAACTATGGAATGAGGTTCGTGACATTGTACAGGAGACAGGGATCAAGACCATTCCCATGGAAAAGAAATGCAAAAAAGCAAAATGGCTGTCTGGGGAGGCCTTACAAATAGCCGTGAAAAGAAGAGAAGTGAAAAGCAAAGGAGAAAAGGAAAGATATAAACATCTGAATGCAGAGTTCCAAAGAATAGCAAGAAGAGATAAGAAAGCCTTCAGCAATCAATGCAAAGAAATAGAGGAAAACAACAGAATGAGAAAGACTAGGGATCTCTTCAAGAAAATCAGAGATACCGAAGGAACATTTCATGCAAAGATGAGCTCAATAAAGGACAGAAATGGTAGGGACCTAACAGAAGCAGAAGATATTAAGAAGAGATGGCAAGAATACACAGGAGAACTGTACAAAAAAGACCTTCACAACCCAGATAATCACGATGGTGTGATCAATGACCTAGAGCCAGACATCCTGGAATGTGAAGTCAAGTGGGCCTTAAAAAGCATCACTACGAACAAAGCTAGTGGAGGTGATGGAATTCCAGTTGAGCTATTCCAAATCCTGAAAGATGATGCTGTGAAAGTGCTGCACTCAATATGCCAGCAAATTTGGAAAACTCAGCAGTGGCCACAGGACTAGAAAAGGTCAGTTTTCATTCCAATCCCAAAGAAAGGCAATGCTAAAGAATGCTCAAACTACCGCACAATTGCACTCATCGCACACGCTAGTAAAGTAATGCTCAAAATTCTCCAAGCCAGGCTTCAGCAATATGTGAACTGTGAACTTCCTGATGTTCAAGCTGGTTTTAGAAAAGGCAGAGGAACCAGAGATCAAATTGCCAACATCTGCTGGATCATGGAAAAAGCAAGAGAGTTCCAGAAAAACATCTATTTCTGCTTTATTGACTATGCCAAAGCCTTTGACTGTGTGGATCACAATAAACTGTGGAAAATTCTGAAAGAGACGGGAATACCAGACCACCTGATCTGCCTCTTGAGAAATTTGTATGCAGGTCAGTAAGCAACAGTTAGAACTAGACATGGAACAACAGACTGGTTCCAAATAGGAAAAGGAGTACATCAAGGCTGTATACTGTCACCCTGTTTATTTAACTTATATGCAGAGTACATCATGAGAAACGCTGGACTGGAAGAAGCACAAGCTGGAATCAAGATTGCCAGGAGAAATATCAATAACCTCAGATATCCAGATGACACCACCTTTATGGCAGAAAGTGAAGAGGAACTCAAAAGCCTCTTGATGAAAGTGAAAGTGGAGAGTGAAAAAGTTGGCTTAAAGCTCAACATTCAGAAGATGAAGATCATGGCATCTGGTCCCATTACTTCATGGGAAATAGATGGGGAAACAGTGTCAGACTTTATTTTTCTGGGCTCCAAAATCAATGCAGATGGTGACTGCAGCCATGAAATTAAAAGATGCTTACTCCTTGGAAGGAAAGTTATGACCAACCTAGATAGCATATTCAAAAGCAGAGACATTACTTTGCCAACAAAGGTCTGTCTAGTCAAGGCTATGGTTTTTCCTGTGGTCATGTATGGATGTGAGAGTTGGACTGTGAAGAAGGCTGAGTGCCGAAGAATTGATGGTTTTGAACTGTGGTGTTGGAGAAGACTCTTGAGAGTCCCTTGGACTGCAAGGAGATCCAACCAGTCCATTCTGAAGGAGATCGGCCCTGGGATTTCTTTGGAAGGAATGATGCTAAAGCTGAAACTCCAGTACTTTGGCCACCTCATGCGAAGAGTTGACTCATTGGAAAAGACTCTGATGGTGGAAGGGATTGGGGGCAGGAGGAGAAGGGGACGACAGAGGATGAGATGGCTGGATGGCATCACTGAGTCGATGGACATGAGTCTCAGTGAACTCCGGGAGCTGGTGATGGACAAGGAGGCCTGGCGTGCTGCGATTCATGGGGTCGCACAGAGTCGGACACGACTGAGCGACTGATCTGATCTGATCTGAGAAGAAATAAGAGTCAATCAATAATGAATAATGCGATCAAATGAGATCAAAAACACTCTGGAGGTAACCAACAGTAGAATGATGGAGGCAGAAGATAGGATAAGTGAGATAAAAGATAGAATGGTAGAAATAAATGAAGCAGAGGGGAAAAAAGAATTGAAAGAAATGAGGACAACCTCAGAGACCTCTGGGACAATGTTAAACGCCCCAACATTCAAATCATAGGAGTCCCAGAAGAAGGCAACAAAAAGAAAGGCCGTGAGAAAATACTTGAGGAGATAATAGTTGAAAACATCCCTAAAATGGGGAAGGAAATAATCACCCAATCCAAGAAACGCAAAGAGTCCCAAACAGGAGAAACCCAAGGCAAAACACCACAAGACACATATTAATCAAATTAACAAAGATCAAACACAAAGAACAAATATTAAAAGCAGCAAGGGAAAAACAACAAATAACACACAAGTGGATCCCCATAAGGATAACAGCTGATCTTTCAATAGAAACTCTTCAGGCCGGGAGGGAATGGCAGGACATACTTAAAGTGATGAAAGAAAATAACCTACAGCCCAGATTATTGTACCCAGCAAGGATCTCATTCAAATATGAAGGAGAAATCAAAAGCTTTACAGACAAGCAAAAGCTGAGAGAATTCAGCACCACCAAACCAGCTCTCCAACAAATGCTAAACGATCTTCTCTAGACAGGAAACACAAAAAGGATATATAAACTCGAACCCAAAACAATAAAGTAAATGGCAACAGGATCATACTTATCAATAATTACCTTAAATGTAAATGGGTTGAATGCCCCAACCAAAAGACAAAGACTGGCTGAATGGATACAAAAACAAGACCCCTATATATGTTGTCTACAAGAGACCCACCTCAAAACAAGGGACACATAGTGAAAGTGAAGGGCTGGAAAAAGATATTTCACACAAATGGAGACCAAAAGAAAGCAGGAGTAGCAATACTCATATCAGATAAAATAGACTTTAAAACAAAGTCTGTGAAAAGAGACAAAGATGAACACTACATAATGATCAAAGGATCAATCCAAGAAGATGTAACAATTGTAAATATATATGCACCCAACATAGGAGCACCGCAACATGTAAGGCAAATGATAACAAATATGAAAGGGGAAGTTAACAATAACACAATAATAGTGGGAGACTTTAATACCCCACTCACACCTATGGATAGATCAACTAAACAGAAAATTAACAAGGAAACACAAACTTTAAGTGATACAATAGACCAGTTAGACCTAATTGATATCTATAGGACATTTCACCCCAAAACAATGAATTTCACTTTTTTCTCAAGTACACACAGAACCTTCTCCAGGATAGATCACATCCTGGGCCATAAATCTAGCCTTGGTAAAGTCAAAAAAAATTGAAATCATTCCAACCATCTTTTCTGACCACAATGCAGTAAGATTAGATGTTAATTACAGGAAAAAAACTATTAAAAATTCCAACATATGGAGGGTAAACAACAGGCTTCTGAATAACAAACAAATCACAGAAGAAACCAAAAAAGAAATCAAAATATGCATAGAAACAAATGAAAATGAAAACACAACAGCCCAAAACCTATGGGACACTGTAAAAGCAGTGCTAAAGGGAAGGTTCATAGCAATACAGGCTTACTTCAACAACAAAAAAAAGGTCAAATAAATAACCTAACTCTACACCTGAAGAAACTAGAAAAGGAAGAAATGAGGAACCCAAGGTTCTTCATTTAGTAGAAGGAAAAGAAATCTTTTTTTCCTTCCTTAGTAGAAGGAAAAAAATCTTAAAAATTAGGGCAGAAATAAATGCAAAAGAAACAAAATAGATCACAGCAAAAGTCAACAATTCTAAAAGCTGGTTCTTTAAGAAGATAAATAAAATTGGCAAACCATTAGCCAGACTCATAAAGAAACAAAGGGAGAAAACTCAAATCAACAAAATTAGAAATGAAAATGGAGAAATCACAACAGCCAATGCAGAAATACAAAGGATCATAAGAGACTACTATCAGCAACTGTATGCCAATAATATGGACAATTTGGAAGAAATGGACAAATTCTTAGAAAAGTATAACTTTCCAAAACTGAACCAGGAAGAAATAAAAAATCTTAACAGACCATCACAAGCACAGAAATTGAAACTGTAATCAGAAATTTTCCAGCAAACAAAAGCCCAGGACCAGACTGCTTTCACAGCTGAATTCTACCAAAAATTTAGAGAAGAGCTAACACCTATCCTACTCAAACTCTTCCAGAAAATTGCAGAGGAAGGTAAACTTCCAAACTCATTCTACAAGGCCACCATCACCCTAATACCAAAACCTGACAAAGATGCCACAAAAAAAGAAAACTACAGGCCAATATCACTGATGAACATAGATGCAAAAATCCTTAACAAAATTCTAGCAAACAGAATCCAACAACATATTAAAAAGATCATACATCATGACCAAGTCGGCTTTATCCCAGGGATGCAAGGATTCTTCAATATCTGCAAATCAGTCAAAGTAATACACCACATTAACAAATTGAAAGATAAAAACCATATGATTATCTCAATAGATGCAGAGAAAGCCTTTGACAAAATTCAACATCCATTTATGATAAAAAAAAAAAAACCCTCCAGAAAGCAGGAATAGAAGGAACATTCCTCAACATAATAAAAGCTGTATATGACAAACCCACAGTAAACATTATCCTCAATGGTGAAAAATTGAAAGCATTTCCCTAAAGTGAGGAACAAGACAAGGGTGCCCACTTTCACCACTACTATTAAACATAGTTTTGGAAGTTTTGGCCATAGCAATCACAGCAGAAAAAGAAATAAAATGAATCCAAATTGGAAAAGAAGAAGTAAAATACTCACTGTTTGCAGATGATGTGATCCTCTACATAGAAAACCCTAAAGACTCCACCAGAAAATTACTAAAGCTAATCAATGAATATAGTAAAGTTGCAGGATATAGAATTAACACAGAGAAATGCCTTGCATTCCTATACACTAACAATGAGAAAACAAAGAGAAATAAAGGAAACAATTCCATTCACCATTGCAATGAAAAAAATAAAATACTTAGGAATATATCTACCTAAAGAAACAAAAGACCTATATATAGAAAACCATAAAACACTGGTGAAAGAAATCAAAGAGGACACAAATAGATGGAGAAATATACTGTGTTCATGGATCGGAAGAATCAGTATAGTGAAAATGAGTATATTACCCAAAGCAATCTATAGATTCAATGCAATCCCTATCAAGCTACCAATGGTATTTTTCACAAAACAAGAATAAATAATTTCATAATTTGTACGGAAATACAAAAAACCTAGAGTAGCCAAAGCAATCTTGAGAAAGAAGAATGGTACTGGAGGAATCAACCTGCCTGATTTCAGGCTATACTACAAAGCTACAGTCATCAAGACAGTATGGTACTGGGATAAAGACAGAAATATAGCTCAATGGAACAAAATAGAAAGCCCAGAGATATATCCATGCACCTATGGAGGACACCTTATCTTTGACAAAGGAGGCAAGATTATACAATAGAGAAAAGACAATCTCTTTAACAAGTGGTGCTGGGAAAACTGGTCAACCACTTGTAAAAGGATGAAACTAGAACACTTTCTAACACCATACACAAAAATAAACTCAAAATGGATTAAAGATATAAACGTAAGACCAGGAACTATTAAACTCCTAGAGGAAAACATAGGCAAAACACTCTCCGACATAAACCACAGCAGGATCCTCTATGACGCACCTCACAGAATATTGAAAATAAAACCAAAAATAAACAAATGGGACCTAATTAAAATTAAACACAACAAAGGAAACTATAAGCAAGGTGAAGAGACAGCCTTCAGAATGGGAGAAAATAATGGCAAACGAAGCAACGGACAAAGAATTAATCTCAAAAATATACAAGCAACTCCTGCAGCTCAATTCCAGAAAAGTAAACGACCCAATCAAAAAATGGGCCAAAGAACTAAACAGACATTTCTCCAGAGAAGACATACAGATGACTAACAAACACATGAAAGGATGCTCAACATCACTCATTATCAGAGAAATGCAAATCAGAACCACAATGAGATACATCTCACACCGGTCAGAATGGCTGCTATCCAAAAGTCTACAAACAATAAATGCTGGAGAGGGTGTGGAGAAAAGGGAACCCTCTTACACTGTTTGTGGGAATGCAAACTAGTACAGCCACTATGGAGAACAGTGTGGAGATTCCTTAAAAAACTGGAAATAGAACTTCCATATGACCTAGCAATCCCACTGTTGGGCATACACACTGAGGAAACCAGAATTGAAAGAGACACGTGTACCCCAATGTTCATTGCAGCACTGTTTATAATAGCCAGGACATGGAAGCAACCTAGATGTCCATCAACAGACAGATGGATAAGAAAGCTGTGGTACATATACACAATGGAATATTACTCAGCCATTAAAAAGAATACATTTGAATCAGTTCTAAATAGGTGGATGAAACTGGAGCTTATTATACAGAGTGAAGTAAGCCAGAAAGAAAAACACCAATACAGTATACTAACTTATATACATGAAATTTAGAAAGATGGTAACGATAACCCTATATGCAAGACAGCAAAAGAGACACAGATGTATAGAAGAGTCTTTTGGACTCTGTGGGAGAAGGCGAGGGTGGGATGATTTGAGAGAATAGCATTGAAACATGTTTATTACATATGAAACAGATCGCCAGTCCAGGTTTGATGCATGAGACAGGGTGCTCAATGCTGGTGCACTGGGATGACCCAGAAGAATGAAATGGGGAGGGAGGTGGGAGGGGGGTTCAGGATGGGGAACACATGTACACCCATGGCTGATTCATGTCAATGTATGGCAAAAACCACTACAGTGTTGTAAAGTAATTAGCTCCCAATTAAAATAAATAAATTTTTAAAAATTAAAAATGAGAATGCTGCAAATATAAAAAGAATTTTTGCATCTTTGTTTACAGGAGGTATGGTTATATAGTTTTCTTTTCTTGTAATGTCTTTGCCTGATTTTAGTACTAGAGGAATGCTGTCCTCATTGAATGAGTTAGGAAGCATTTCCTCATCTTCTATTCTCTGAAAAGAGATTGCAAAGACTTGGTATTATTTTTTCCTTAAATTTTTGGTAGAATTCACCAGTAAACTTTACATGCCTCCTGAGAAATCTGTATGTAGGTCAAGAAGCAATAGTTAGAACTGGACATGGAACAACAGGCTTGTTCCAAATTGGGAAAGGGGTACATCAAAACTGTATATTGTCATCTTGCTTATTTAACTTCTATGAGTAGTACATCATGTGAAATGCTGGAATGGATGAAGCACCAGCTGGAATCAAGATTGCAGGGAGAAATATCAATAACCTCTGGTATGCAGATGACACCATCCTTATGGCAGAAAGTGAAGAAGAACGAAAGAGCCTTTGATGAAAGTGAGAGGAGAGTGAAAAAGCTGGCTTAAAACTCAACATTCAAAAAACTAAGATGATGGCATCCGGTCCCATTACTCATGGCAAATAGATATGGAAACAGTGGCAGACTTTATTTTCTTGGGCTCCAAAATCACTGCAGATGGCAACCGCAGCCATGAAATTAAAAGACGCTTGCTCCTTGGAAGAAAAGTTATAACCAACCTAGACAGCATATTAAAAAACAGAAACGTTATTTTGCCAACAAAGGTCCATCTAGTCAAAGCTTTGGTTTTTCCAGTAGTCATGTATGGATGTGAGAGTTGGACTATAAAGAAAACTGAGCACAGATGAATTGATGCTTTTGAACTGTGGTGTTGGAGAAGACTCTTGAGAGTCCCTTGGACTGCAAGGAGATCCAACCAGTCAATCCTAAAGGAAATCAGTCCTGAATATCCATTGGAAGAACAGATGCTGAAGCTGAAACTCCAATACTTTGGCCACCTGATGCGAAGAACTGACTCATTTGAAAAGACACTTCTGACAAAACAGTGGCTCAGGCACTCAGAGTTTTGTCTTGTCGTTGTCATACTGTCATTGAAACACATGACGTTTAATGCATGGAAGGTAAAAGAGTGGATGAAGAATTATTCATTGGGTTTTCAAACTAGAATTAATATGCATTATTTCCACCTACATTCCATTGGCAAAATCTTAATCAATGTGGAGCTTAAGAAAGTCCAGATATTTCTTAACATGTGGTATAATGTGCTATAATCTTGGAATTCTAGTCCAAAAAGAACCAAGGTCTGCTAAGGGAGGAAGTATTTTTATGGAAAGCCTAGCAGAAACATACAAACATTTGTTTGCAACAAATTGTGTTTCTTTAAATCTTTTTATGATGAATCCTTTCATTTACAGAATTAAACCTTAGGAATTATTACATATGTTAATTCAATGAAGTGTTACATTTTTATAGAAAACTTACCACTGAGTCAAAACATAAACCTTCATTTGTGACTTGGATGGTTACACCCAGATTCAGGAGGCCAAGAGGTCCTAGATCTCATTAGGTACCACCACTAACTTTTCAATTCTCCAGTTCCAAGGAGGGCTTAAACAACCTTACTCGGGTTTGTTCTGCACACCCAGAAAAGAACACATAGGAGAACTGATGTGGTAACTCCGAGTTCAATGTCTAGATTGCTTGGGTTCGTAACCCAGCTCAGTTGCTTGTTGGCTAGAGACCTTGGGCAGATGACTTCATCTATCGGTCCTCTGGGCTTCCCTGATAGCTCAGTTGGTAAAGAATCCACCTGCAATGCAGGAGACAGCAGTTTGATTCCTGGGTCGGGAAGATCTGCTGGAGAAGGGATAGGCTACCCACTCCAGTTTTCTTAGGCTTCCCTTGTGGCTCAGCTGGTAAAGAATCCACCTGCAATGTAGGAGACCTGGGTCAATCCCTGGATTGGGACGATCCCCTGGAGACAGGAAAGGCTACCCACTCCAGTATTCTGACCTGGAGATTTCCACGGACTGTATAGTCCATGGGGTCACAAAGAGTCAGACATGACTGAGCAACTTTCACTTCACTTTACTCAGTCCTCTATCTCGTAATCTGTGAAATGGGTTATTCATAGTACCTAGTTCATAAAGTCATTGTGAAGATTAAATGAGTTATCTAATGTTATAGGCATTAGCTATTATTATTACTATTATTTGGCACAAAACAATGAAGACTTTTTTTTTTTAAGAAAAAGGACAAATATGTTCATTTCTTCTCTATCCACTCAGAATATATCTTGACCCTGTAGCATTATTGATTTAGCATTTTGGTTAGGTAGTGCATTACAGAGCATTTGATGGTGAAAACAGCCATACTTTTTATTTCTATGACTAGGAATGTATGGTGAACAGTTGGAATGTGGTAACACTATGTGATATAAAAGGTCCAGATAAAAGGCAATTCCATTTGGTGTGGGCTGGGCCCACTCTTCATTTGGCAGCATGCTTCTTGTATATCTCCAGGAACTCAGTCACATCTTCAGGAGACCCCAAGATGATGGGCGACTTCTGATGGATGTCAGTGGGAACAATGTCCAGCACAGTTTCCTTCCCGGTGGTAGCCATTCCTCCTGCCTTCTCTATGACATAGGCCATGGGGTTACATTCATACAGTAGTCTCAGCTGGAAAACAAGCACAGCATGCTCACACCAGAACATATTACACAGAAAAGAGATTTGTTCCATAGCAAAGTAGTGCAGAGCCGATCCAAGGTAACTGATACTTTCCTTTACCTTCCGTGAGGTTGTAAAAGCTCCCCCATGAGGTTGTGTCTAAGACTGAATGGTTAATTTAATCATTTGGTTAAGTTAAGCCATCCATCAAGAGCCAGCAACAGACTGCCTGATGCATGTGAGGCAGACCACCTGGATTCAGGACTGAATGACATTTTGGCAGAACCGATGGTTCCCTTCTCTTTATAGCCCGGAGAATGGACCTAATGAGTGATTCTGTGTGTGTTTTGGATGGACCTTTGCCTATTCTAAAAGCATTTAAAGTCCATGGCAGTGTCTGGCTGCAGACATCTGGAAAGCAGACAGGCTCCTCCAAACAGTATAATATTGTTTGCAACTCTGTACACATTGCTTTTACAATTCTCCTAAGGCTCGAGGGTTGGGATTTAGTATGCTATACATCTTGGCATTTACTTTAAAATATTAACTTTTTTATTGTATGCATTTTCATGCAGTCTGCCTACTGAGTAGACAGCTTTTCGCAGGTGTTTCCTGACTCTATTTCCATACAGGTGTCAGGGTCAGATCTGCAAAGCTGAAAATAAAAAGGGGGGGAGGAACCTCAATATTTACATTAAGGAACAATTTTTTGAGGCATTAGAGAAAAGTGCTATAAAGCAGGCTAATCACATAGGTTGGGATGTCAGAGGGGGCTATGACAAGAGTGGTGTTTTAAGTAAGTAAGAACATCCTTAGTGAACTGGATGCCACATGCCATAAACAGAGATCTGATCATATCTGAAATACATCAATTTATAACTATCTTATGGGGATCGTTGTTCCTTCTCTCATATTAAAAAAAGGGGGGGGGTGGTCAAAAGGACACTACTAGAGAAGCAAACACACTGACCCTCTGTGTAGGAGAAAAGTGAGACACCCTTTCACTAGCATGAGCAAGCACAGCCCATCCCGTGGCTTCCAGGAAGCCTGTGGCCATGAGACCAATGCATCAGTAACAGCTCACCTGAAAGCTCTAGGTGTCCCCAGAGATTCTTTCCTTCTATAGAAAGGTATCATTTTCCGAGCAGCATTAACTTATTTCAATTTTCTGCCTTTTGAAAAAGCAATCAAAGAAAACCTCTGTGTGGGATACATATGTGATTTTCTGCCTTGGTAATGAGGTTGGACTGTTTCATTTCACTTTATGAATGGAATTCATTTTGTCCAAGCCAAACCACGTACCCACTGGAAGCACTAAGCACTTTCAGTCCCCTCTGACCATAACATCTTTACTTATCTTTAGCAACAGAAGGGCTCTCGAGAGATCATTTTTACCTGATATCACCTGACATTAACCAGGACAGCCTTTAATCTAGAAAAGAATATGCCATAGACATCCTTTGCTTCCTCCTGCAGAGCATAACAGCTTCCGTGACCCTTCTTTCTTCCTCAGTCAAACCCCCTGGGCTGCAAATGAAATCTACTGCTGCTTCACCACTCATAGGGGATTTATTTACCTTTCCACTGGGGCTTTTCTTGTTAGCTGGATACATAAAGATCCCTCCATAGACTAGGGTGCGGTGTACATCGGCTACCATGGAGCCCACGTACCTGGCGCCATAGGGGGCTGAGTTGTCCTATAACATGAAGACCAGCAATAATTAGGGTTATAGAAAAGAGAGATTTCTTTCTGTCCTCTATGCTTATTCGATTCAGCAATCAAACAGAGCACCTTTTTTGAGATGTGTATTTAGTGATGAAAATCTGTTCCCAAGAAGCAGAAAATGGGAATAATGGAGACAGCCTCTCACATCTCATAGTAGCTCAGCTTACCCAAGGAGGCCCCGAGGAGAATGGGGCAGATTCGGGCTCTGGGGTGGGGCAGGCATTTAGCAAGATCTGGCGGGAAGAAGGATTCTGTGGAGCTGAGAAGCAGGGACAAGGGTGAGGTTTGCATCTCATAGGAGCAGGAACTGCTCAGGCAAAGGAGAAGCTGTCTGCCTTGGGCCCGGGGAGGAGCCTGGTGCCGCTGGGGCAGAGGGCATTTCTAGGGAGAGGTGGAAGGAGAGATGATAAAGCTGGGGACAGAGCCTGGGAGTCGGCTCCGAGGGCCCCAAGTGCCATACTAATAGCATGTGGGCTTTGTCCTTAGAACACAGCAGCCTCTAGTGGTGTCAAGCTAGAATAGGACAAAATTGGATTTTCCCACATAGGACCAGCCATTTCTTCTCTTCGTTTTCAGTGACTTGTAACCTCTTTAGAGAGCTACCACAATGGATGCTAAATCTAGAGACGACACAGAAATCCATCCAGTGCCACGGGACTGGGGCCTGGGGCACAAGAATCACGTTTGTACCAACTGAGATCACGGACCCCAGAAGTGAACATGTTTTATTGCCATGATGTCTTTCACCTGGCTGACATGATCGTCCTGATTTTCTTCGGTCAAGAGAAAGTGACAAAGGGGTGATGTCCCAGGACAGGGTTTCCAGTCCCCAGTACCTGATTGGGAACTTAACCATAGGGGTCAGTGCACAGTGGAGTCCACTTACTTCCACCCCACCCCCCACCTTTCCTCTCCAGGGTAAATCATGAGTCAACACATTTCTGCAAGCTCAGGGGCCATCCCCACCGCCACCACCCCCAGCCCTCACTTACTGGGGGGAACTTCTTCCTCTGGACATACTCGGTGAGGGCAGGATCAAAGTCCTTCGCATAGCCCTCATTGAGGCTGTAGATGCTCCCTTTCTTTTTGATCTTCACATCCCTGTCCACCAAAATGAACTCTCCAATGGCCTGTGAAACAGAAAGGAAAGTGGAAAGGTGAGGACGTCTCCTCTAGGCCTACAGGAGAGGGTCACAGATCGGGTTGGGGATAAGGGGGGGCTCGAGGCCTGAGGTCACACCTGTGCTTCAGTATATGCTTCAGTACAAAGAGCTTGGATTTTGTGTTTTCAATTGAGGTGTAATTGACATAACATTATGTTAGTCTCAGGTATACAACATAATGCTTCCATATTTGTGTATGTTGTGAAATGATTACCAGCAAGGGAAATCCTTGGCCTGAGACAGGTGTGCCTTTGGGAAAAAAAAAAAAAAAGATGAGACTGGAGCTAGGATATCAGGAGAAGGTGTTCATGGTTGCTCTTATCTTAGCTTTCCTGTTTTTGTTTCTGTCTTGATGTCATTTTCCCCGAGTACCCTGAGTTTACTGCATGTATAACTTCCCATGCCTTTGCTCACTGATCTGAAGACTGTTTCTCAGAACTCAAGCTTCCGCAAAGTCCCAGCACTAAGCTGATGCTTTCAGGGCTTAGATTCTTCAATGTTAATGTTAAGTCGCTTCCATCACGTCTGACTCTTTGAGACTCTATGGACTGTAGCCTGCCAGGCTCCTCTGTCCGTAGGATTCTCCAAGCAAGAATACTGGAGTGGGTTGCCATTTTGGATATTTAAACTTGGGAAAACAGTGTCACATCACTACTGGAGCTCTGGACTGTTTGGGGCTTCTCCATGTCCCTGATAAGAGAGTGATTGAGGCTCTACCCATCTGAGAAGGAAGTTGCTCCAGAGACAGGTGAGTTAAGAAGGGAGGCCCTCCCATGGACACATCTCTCCCCAGCCACTTATTCCCATAGCAAAGCTTGGTTCCTGCCAATATGGAGCACATTGGAACTAGAGAGGAAGGGAGGGAGGGAGAGAGGAGTGTAGGGAGAGAAAACAGATGAGAATTAACAGTGGTCACTGAAAGGTACCATTGTGAGTGATTCTTTTTTTTTTCCTTTATGATTTTTTTGGTGAAAGTCTAGAAAATGAAGCCATTGCACAAGTGCTCATGAAGCCATGCTTCACAGACACCTCACCCTGGTACCTGGCCAAAGCATCCTACCCATGGAGGGGGTGAGTCTCTTGTACATGAAGAAAAGAGACTGAAAAGCCTTTCGTACTTTAAAGCTTGCTAGAGAAGCACATAAAGCTGTTGCAGTCTTTTGAGCAGAAACTGTCAGCCAAAATGAAATGAAAGCTGTATCCTGATCAGAAGCTCGCCACCCCCACCCCAACCCCTACTCCACAGGCATGGGGAGCAGAGGCTTTGTCAGCAATGGGGAGGGCAGCCAGCAAGAAGGAGGGCAGCCAGCCTGCATGGTTCTTCCAAACACTGAGTGCCCATTAGGCGTGAGGACAGCAAGAGACTATGAAACACACAGAAACTTACTCCCGGACATAACATCTGCAATCTTGAAACAAGAAGAGATTTAATGTTTCCATCAGTTCAAAGGTAATAGAGAAGTCACCAGAAGAATGTCTGGAGAAGAGGTAAACACCCAGCAAGAGGATAAATTCACAGACATCAGTGATTTGGGAAATCAATCCCTGGGGTCAGTGTGAACTTTGCTCTGGGTCTGCCACTGTTTTCCCTGAAATAATGGCCTTTGGAGGCTTGAACTAGTGCATTTCCTTACCCTTGTTTATTTGTTAAGTACCAGTATGCCAAGGAGCCAAAGTCCAGTTGTGCAACAGTGCAGGGACAAAGGCAGCCTGCGTTCCAATTTCTACGACCTGCCACCCACAAACCCTGAGGCCCCACCACCAGCAGCCTGCTCCTCACAGGACCCCAGTAGGTAATGGTACCTAGTGTTCAGTTTGTCAGCAAAAGGCACCAAATAAATAAAGTGCTTCATTAAATGTTATCTGAGGACATTTCTAAAACTGAAAGGTATTTAAAAACTCAATTCTTTTTCCCTTGGGACACTGGACCAAGGGCATACCTACTGAAGATGATTCTATGGAGTCCATATCAAAGGTGGGTTTAATCGGGCAAAGTATTTACAGAGAGTTCTTTGCCTGGTTTATCTGCTGTGTTAAAACTGTCATCCAACAGAGTAAATAAACAACCCCAATTAATAGACATATGGAAGAAATTATCCTCAAATTAAAATTAATATTCATTAGCAAATGAATATTTTTCATGGTGCCTTGAGCTCCTCTTCATGAGGGAGTTTCCTCTATAAGGTGGACTAAGAAATTATCTTCATTTCCTTATTTCCACTTCCTCGAGCTAGTCTCAGTCTTTCAAAACCACAAGGGTTCACTGAAGGTTTGCATGCACTGAAGCTTGCATTTCATTTGATGTTGCAATGCACATCAAATGAATCTGGGAGCTAATTTTGAAGAAATGAGGCGATCTACTGCTCCAGCTGGGACACCCATTCACCTCAGGAAAATAAACTGGTAATGGAGAGAGTGGGTGGCAAACAGACCATCTATGGGCCCCATCTGGTCTATAAACGTGCTTTAGTTGGCTAGCACAGTGTTTTACACATCCAGAAACCTAACATTTTCTAAAAATCCAGTGTTTCTTGAAACACTGGAAGCCGTAGAAGAGAGCCGCTATTCCCAAGGAGTAACAACCACTGGACCTCCCCAGTTCCCTGCCACCCCCCACTGCCCTTCACAGTGCCTGCCATCTTGCCCCAGCACACTCCACTCATTCGTGTGGCCTGCCCAGCCCAGCAGGCATCTGAGTCAGCTCAGTAATGTCCGCCCTAAAGAATTCATTGTGAAACAAAAACTCCCTCTTGTGCTCTGGACAGACACCATTTGTCACCTCAGTAATCTTCTTATAATGTACACATATGGTCCATCCATCTCTCTACCCTGCTTCCCCACCCCATTGTCTCGGTCCCTCCATGGGTCTCATCTTCCACCTTTAGGAACTGACTCCCACCGCCACACACACAACAGACACTCACAGCCACCAGCCAAGCACCTGACTTTGCCCCCCACTCCGGGATCTCTCACCGGGTCCAGCATGAAGCAGTTGACTCCATTCGCCATGGCCAGGACCAACATAGTGGCACTGCCGTAGAGCGCGTAGCCAGCAGCCACCAGGTTCCGGCCTGGCTGCAGAGCGTCCTTCTCAGAAGGGTCATCTTTCGAAATCTAGGACAAGAAAGAAAACAAAACATCTTTGTTTTGCTGTATTGTGGTTCTTTTTGCAGTTCCTGCCTTAGCAAGATGCATTATCAAGGTGCTCTCCTAATGAAATAGGGCATCTTCTTGGATGGGGAGGGGGGCGGGGGCAGGGAGGAGGGCTTCCTCCACACACCAGTCATATCCTGATTGTATTACCACAGCGACCTTCCCACCAAAACCCAAATTTCCTGCATCTGGATCCATCTTTCCAATCTGAGTTCTCCTTCAATCTTACTAATTTGATATTCCTTCATTTCTCCATTATCACTCTCAAAAAAAGAGCATGCCTCCATGCCAGCGCCCACTAATTTAATCTTATTACAGGCATCAATGTCTTTCCCTTGCCTACTCTATCTTTATTTAAACAAATTAAAACTGGGCTGCATGGCTACCAGTCTGGCGAGGAAATCAATTTCCTGAGTTCCTGCCAGTTGTGGCACATACTCCAGTGAGCAACATGCTCCGTAGTCACACAAAGAAATTCTCAGAAATACAGACACTATCTCTCCAGGGTCATTACCATGCAGGACAATGCTCTCCATGTTTTTAACCATGACCCACAGTAAAAAATACATTTTATATCACAAACCACTACCAATACAACTACAAAAATTTAACAAAACAATACTTAAACTTAGAATATAACATCTACTCTAATCTCCTTTGTTTTTCATTAACAACACAGCCCACTGGGTCAGTGCCTCAGTTTGTTCCCTAATACTAAGGAAAGGAAGAACTTAAGGGCATGGCTCCTAAGCAATGGTCACTAATAATTATCTTCTTAACAACTGGCTTCTATGGTCCTCAAAACAGCCGCAAACAAATCTTTCTGCTTGAAAATTCTCTACTTGAATTTAAACAGAAATGAAAATGAGCAGTTTCTGCAAATTTCATTTATTCTTTCCCAACCACAGATTCTAGGGCCTGAGAATAAATAAGGGAATTCATATCATGATACTGGAGATGGAGGTCACCTCAGCAAACACATTCCTGGTAATTTTCCCTATAACTTTTGAATGTATGACTCAGAGTCCATGTACCTCAGAATCACTTGAGATGTTTATTTAAAATGCAATTCTGGGCCTGCGACCTAAACTTACTAATCAGATTTTCTAAGGTGGGCCCTGGGAATCCGCATTTTACCATGCACCATAGATGACTCTCGCACTGAAGCTTAAGAACTACTCATGTAAAAGGAAGAGTCACAAAAAATCACTTCTTTCCTTTTTTTTCTCGTATCTCCAAGCTTTGTATTTAATAGTTTTCATCTAGACGGTTGGTTGGTTTCTTGGCTGGTTGGGTTGGGCCAAGTTATTTGCTTTAGTTTGGTTTGTATTCCCAGGGTAGTACTTTGCAGCTAAACACAGACTAAACACAGTACCAAATATTTGAGTTGTTTTCTCAAACTCCAAATTTTAAGTGCACAGCCTTGAAACCAGTGATATAAAGGGAAGAAAACAGGCAGGCTCTAAACATCTCCTCTATAATAACCACTTAACACTGCAAGTATAGCACAAAATAGAACAAAGTCAGTATGTAAACAGATGGAAGCCCCTGGAGGCTTGGAGTAGTCAGTTCTCTACCAAGAAAAGTCCCTCAGAGAGTCACCTCATCCAGAATCATCCATGTCTGCCTGTGGCACAAGAAAGAACAAACTTGTTCTTGGTTAAGAATCTATCTGCCAATGGAGGGGCTACGGGTTCAATTCCTGGTTCGGGAAGAGTCCATATGCCTCAGAGCAACTAAGCCCATGTGCAACAACAAAAAAAGTCACTGCAATGAGAAGCAAGAGCACCACAACTGGAGAGTAGCCTCTACTTGATGCAACTAGAGAAAGCCCTCTTGCAACAATGAAGACCCAGCGGAGTCAAAAATTTAAAAAAAAAAATTTTTTTTTTAAAGAATGAACCACTTTTCCCTGAAATACTGTCACCAAATAATCTCAACCCTTCAACTTCCTTGCGTGGAATAAGAAATGGTAACGTTATCTAGTGATGCTTTCTAAGGCCCACTTGACTTCACATTCCAGGATGTCTGGCTCTGGGTGAGTGATCACACCATTGTGATTATCTGGGTCAGGAAGATCTTTTTTGTACAGTTCTTCTGTGTATTCTTACCACCTCTTCTTAATATCTTCTGTGTTTTTTAGGTCCATACAATTTCTGTCCTTTATCAAGCCCATCTTTGCATGAAATGTTGCCTTGGTATAGTGGAGGTGATGGAATTCCAGTTGAGCTATTTCAAATCCTGAAAAATGATGCTGTGAAAGTGCTGCACTCAATATGCCAGCAAATTTGGAAAACTCAGCAGTGGTCAAAGGACTGGAAAAGGTCAGTTTTCATTCCAATCCCAAAGAAAGGAAATGCCAAAGAATGCTCAGACTACCGCACAATTGCACTCATCTCACACGCTAGTAAAGTAATGCTCAAAATTCTCCAAGCCAGGCTTCAGAAGTACATGAACCATGAACTTCCAGATGTTCAAGCTGGTTTTAGAAAAGGCAGAGGAACCAGAGATCAAATTGCCAACATCCACTGGGTTATGGAAAAAGCAAGAGAGTTCCAGAAAAACATCTATTTCTGCTTTATTGACTATGCCAAAGCCTTTGACTGTGTGGATCACAATAAACTGTGGAAAATTCTTCAAGAGATGGGCATACCAGACCACCTGACCTGCCTCTTGAAAAACCTATATGCAGGTCAGGAAGCAACAGTTAGAACTGGACATGGAACAACAGACTGGTTCCAAATAGGAAAAGGAGTACATCAAGGCTGTATATTGTCACCCTGCTTATTTAACTTCTATGCAGAGTACATCATGAGAAACGCTGGGCTGGAAGAAGCACAGGCTGGAATCAAGATTGTGGGGAGAAATATCAATAACCTAAGATATGCAGATGACACCACCCTTATGGCAGAAAGTGAAGAGGAACTCAAAAGCCTCTTGATGAAAGTGAAAGAGGGGAGTGAAAAAGTTGGATTAAAGCTCAACATTCAGAAGATGAAGATCATGGCATCTGGTCCCATCACTTCATGGGAAATAGATGGGGAAACAGTGGAAACAATGTCAGACTTTATTATTGGGGGCTCCAAAATCACTGAAGATGGTGATTGCAGCCACAAAATTAAAAGACACTTACTCCTTGGACGGAAAGTTATGACCAACCTAGATAGCATATTACAAAGCAGAGACATTACTTTGCCAACAAAGGTCCATCTAGTCAAGGCTATGGTTTTTCCAGTGGTCATATATGGATGTGAGAGTTGGACTATAAAGAAAGCTGAGCACCGAAGAATTGATGCTTTTGAACTGTGGTGTTGGAGAAGACTCTTGAGAGTCCCTTGGACTGCAAGGAGATCCAACCAGTCCATCCTAAAGGAAATCAGTCCTGAGTGTTCATTGAAAGGACTGATACTAAAGCTGAAGCTCCAATACTTTGGCTACCTCATGTGAAGAGTTGACTCATTGGAAAAGACCCTGATGCTGGGAGGGATTAGGGGCAGGAGGAGAAGGGGACAGCAGAGGATGAGATGGCTGGATGGCATCACCAACTCGATGGACATGAGTCTGAGTAAACTCCGGGAGTTGGTGATGGACAGGAAGGCCTGGTGTGCTGCGATTCATGGGGTTGCAAAGAGTCGGACATGACTGAGCAACTGAAGTGAACTGAACTCAACATTTTCTATGATCCATATGCTCAAAAGAAATACAAAGTAATTCCATCTAGTCATGGGGTTGGAGGAATTTTTTTCTAGCCCAAACCCCTTTCTAATGCCCAGCCTCCTCCAAACCCCCAACAATGAATGCCTTTGTTCAAAAAGAACCTATTACAGTCTCATGTAGATGCTCACAGACCAATGTGCATAAAGCTTGGCAAAAATTATAAAGCCTCTGGACCCTACCTTTTTCTACTTATCACAGGCCACCACCTGCAGCAGGTATTGATTTGTTTTAACCCATGCTACTCCATATAGAGCATGAAAGACACCATGGATTCTGGAGACTTGAGGTGGTGGAGGAGAAGGTCAGGCAGAATTGGCGTAGGGCTGTCATGTCAATAGACAGTCTTCCCACAGAGGGACAACCCAACCGTCCCTAAAAGTTCTCACAGGACATTTGGCAGCATCTCCAGTAACTCAGCCAATATTACTCACTACTGTACCAACCTAGTGTGCAAAAAAATATATATAAAATGAGGTCCCTGATCTCAAGGGGTATATAATCTGGAGTAAACATCAGCTGATTTTGCCTGGCCAGTATGCTTCACTCTTCTGCTGACAACTGAACTTTAATCTTCCTTAAGATACCGTCCCCCTCACTCTTAGCTCCAATGGTGGACACATGACCCTGACTTGACCAGTCAGATCACTGCATGCCTTAGGCCACAGTGACTGGTTGAGAAATGCACTCATGACTTAAGTCAAGCCAGGCAGGGCTGATGAGGTGAAATCCCTGTTGAAATTGTTGGACAAGAGGTTTCCATCTTCTTTTACTTGTCTATTAACTTTTGGCTGTGATGGGACTTCATTGCTGCATGCGGGCTTTCTCTAGTTGCAACAAGCGGAGGCTACTCTTCCCTTGTGGTGCATGGGCTTCTCATTGCAGTGCTTCTCTCGTTGAGGAGCACAGGCTCTAGGTCCACAGGCTTCAGCAGTTGCTGCATGTAGGTTCAGTGCAGTGGCCTCTAGGGCACCCAGGCTCTAGAGCCCAGGCTTAGTAGTTGTGGCACATGGGCTTAGTTGCCCTGTTCGTGTGGAATCCTCCAGGACCAGGGACAGAACCCATGTCCCCTGTACTGGCAGGTGAATTCTTAACCACCGGACCATCAGGGAAGTCTAAGTTTTGCATCTTCTGTTTGAGTCACTGAAAGGATTGAATATAAGCCCAGACCTACTGGGAGCCATTCTTCTACCAGAAAGGAGGGAGCTATAGAGATAGAAAGTGTCCTGTTATGTGAGTGTCTGAGTCCTCGAAAACGGCTGTACTACCCAGTGGACTTTCTAGTTACATACACCAGTCATTTTCCATTCCCTTCCCTCCTTCCTTTCTCTCCTTAAGTTGGTTTGAGTTGTGAAATTGTGTGGTGAATATTAATAGAAAAAGAAAGTAATATTAATGGCTACTATTTACTGAGCACTTTTTATGTGCCAGGCACTATTTTCATTGCTGTTATGCTTAATTTTCAATATCTTGTCCTTATGGATAACGAAACAAGAGGTTATACTGCCCAAGGTCTCACAAACCTAGTAAGTGTCAATGTCAGGAAGCCATATTCCATATGGCTATTAAGACTCTGTGTGTCCAGTTAAGGGAAGTGAATTGGATTCTGAAGCTGCTAGAACACCTCTGAAACTCTGCTTTTACTTCCGGGCCAGGATATGTTTAACGGATATTAAAAATTAGAATGTATCCAATAGAGGATAAGCACACTAGAGAGAGGTCGAAAAATCATCTCACATGAAAGATATTTAACTTAAGATTTAAAAGAAAGGGCTTTCCACGTGGTGCTAGTGGTAAAGAACCCTCCTGCCAATACAGGAGACTTAAAAGAAAGAGACTTGGGTTTGATCCCTGGGTCAGAAAGATCCCCTGGAGAAGGAAATGGCAACCCACTCCAGTATTCTTGCCTGGAGAATTCTATGGGCAGAGGACCCTGATGGGCTACAGTCCATAGGGTCGCAAAGAGTTGAACATGACTGAAGCGACTTTGCAAGCTTCAAAAGAAAGAGAGAGGAGGGCAAAAAAGCCATTTCCAAGCATGTAAAAGAATCTTATTTTCTAATGATACAAAAAGGCCATTATGAGCAACAGGGAGACAGATTTTGATTCAATATTTGGACAAACACTCATTCAACACCTCAGGAAAATTCTACCCCTTCTGAATATCTCTAGCCAGAGGCAGGGTGACACTTCTGGAGGTGCCATGGTAGGAACTTCATAGAAACACTGGACCACGGGCCCTAAGAGGTCCCTTTGGAGCCTGTTTCCAGGCATCTTGTGGGCAAGACCAGCTCACTGTTGCCAGATTCCAGTTACCAACTGATGTTATGCCTCTGAGTGGGTGCACCAGGAACCTGAATTCCAGCCCAGAACCAGCTCCGCAGAAAGCAGGAGAAGCCTCCTTTAAAACATCAGACATTTCAGTATTTATGCCCTGTAAGCTCTCAAATGGCTTCAAACAATCAATAAGGCTTTTGAAAACTGAAATGACTTAAAGGCAATGTGACACTCGTCACCTCTCTCAGTCTTTAAGAGAGTCACTTCAGGTTTATTGAGAAGAGTGTGGAGATGCATTGTTGAGTTCTTCCAGCATTTGTAATTCAAGCTGCTGCCGCAAGCTGTTATTTTTTTTCAGTTGATAATGTCAGTTTCCCAATTTTTTTTTTTCCCTTAAAAGAGTCTTTATTGGGAGAGGGGGCTTGAGGCAGAAACTGGGGCTGGCAAATGTTAATGCTGCTTTAGCTTTGGTTGAGTCATTAACCAAAAGTCTACCTCTATATGAAGAATTTTGCTACAAAGCTCTCTTGTATACTATAATATTTGGATCTGCTACCTTGCAGGTAAAATTACATGCCTGCATATCTATACCAAGAAGGGAATATTTCATGGTATGACTTGAAAGATAGATTAATTCCCGCCTTTGTCTTTCTGGTATGAGTATTAGAACCTTCAATTACTTAAACTGTCTCCCAGCCAAGACAAATGCAAAATTTATTTCAGTAACGAAAGAAAACTGTCCCATGGTGGTCCTACTTTCCATGTTTGAAAGGAGATTATGTGCAATACTAGACAAGTCACTTTGAAAAGTAATGCACAAATTGCAGTCTCAGTTCTTAAGTTATGGCCTCTATATCCCAGAATGGGGGAGTTGGAGGAACCTCGGAGGTCAGCTGAATTAGCTGCCTCGTCCATTAAGATGAAGGAAAGGGCTCAGCCTCAAAGGCATCTGTAAAGTTTTATTTCTAAAATAAACAAGAGGGCTGAAGACAAGATGACACATTTTAGATTTCATCGTGTTTTATGATGGACCCACAGGTATTTATCTATTTTTCACTTGTCTGTATATTTGAACTCTCTTCCACCCCCCAGCCCTCCACACACAGACTTAAAGAGAGGCTTTAGAGGTAGAGTTCCTGCACAGGTCATGCGGGAAGAAGAGACACAGGGCAGAAATCTGGATCCCCATGCTGTACCAGTATGCTTTCTGTAATTTATAACAAAGGAGTTTAGGGTCAGCAAACTCCTCCTGTAAACCAACAGAGAGTAAATATTCTAGGCTTTACTGTCACAGTCCTTATCACAACCACTTAACCCTGCCTGTGTAGTGCAAAATCAGCCAAAGGCAACATGTAAACAAGCAAGCTGACCATATGCCATTAAAACTTTATTTATGGAGACTGAAAATTAAGTTTCATATAAATGTCACGGGTCATGAAATATTATTCTTTTAATTTTCTTTTTAGCCATTCAAAAATGCCAAAGAGTTATTTTTTGTTCACAGGCCATAGCAATCAGGCAATGTGCTGGATTTGGCCGGGGGAAACCATAGTTTGCAGACTTGATTTAGAAAATTTAAAGGACAGTTTTGATATAATCCCTACTGTTGTCACACTCTCACAATTCTCAATTCACATGGTTATCAGTGCTACAGCTATGCACCAGCTCTTCCCATCTACCTCTTACTACATTTTCTTTTAACAACTTAATAGATTTTCACTATGCAGTTAATGCTGGAAAAGTCATAACTTGAGAAATAAGGGTTTTTTTTTTTTTTTTTCTGGTGGCTCAGGTGGTAGAGAATTTGTCTGTGATGTGGGAGACCTGTGTTTGATCCCTGGGTTGGGAAGATCCCCTGGAGAAGGGAATGGCTACTTACTCCAGTATTCTTGCCCGGAGAATTCCATGGACAGAGGAGTCTGGCAGGCTATAGTCCATGGGGTCACAAAGAGTTGGACACAACTGAGTGACTAACGCTTTCACTTTGGGGCTTCCCTGGTTACTCAGCTGGTAAAGAATCTGCCTGCAATGCAGGAGACCTTGGTTCGATTCCTGGGTCAGAAAGATCCACTGAAGAAGGAATAGGCTACCCCCCTACTTCAAGCCTCGTGGGGTTTCATGATGTACAGTCTGGCTGTGCCATCAACAGTGAAGCAGGACTGGATATTCAACCTTAACTGTACTTTTGATCCCAAACCAGCTGCTTGATCCATTACATTTTACCTTTTTGTAGATGCCAAAGATGGTTCCAATGGACACAAGGCAGTCGATGTTGGATGATCCATCAAGGGGATCAAAACAGACCACATATTTACCCTGAACAAAAAAGAAAGAAAATATTAATACAACTTTGCTTTAAAAATGAATACATTGTAACAAAACAGAGAATATACACTAAGAGGTTAAAAGAAGAAATCTAAGGGAAAATTCAAGAAATGTGTTTATTTATACTCTGTCAGGGAAGGTATGAGATGGTACACAGAGTGAAAACAATAACAAACATATATCAAAAGATCATTAGGAAGAGAAAACACAGAATAGGAGGCATAGATGAAGGTGAGAAATACAAATATTAAATAATAATTTATTATATCATTGATTTGAATGAATCATCATTATGGTTTGAGTTTCCTGGGAGTCAAGGAAGAAGAGAAACAAGATTAGTCACTTCATTCTCTTTATTCATAAGGGACATGTTAGTTGCTCAGTCGTGTCTGACTCTTTGTAACCCCACGGACTGTAGCTTGCCAGGCTCTTCTATTAATCCATGGAATTCTCCAAGAAAGAATACTTGAGTGGGTACCCATTCCTTTCTCCAGGGGATCTTCCCGACCCAGGGATCAAAACCATGTCTCCCACACTGCAGGAAGATTCTTTACTGTTTGAGCCACAAATGTAATAATTTAGGTGAAATAAAGTCAACATTAAGGTCTATAAGAAAATTTTCATGTAGTTCCTACAGATGACACTTGGGGTTACAATGCACAGAGTTCTCACCCATATTCCTATTATAATTTCCAAAGGAAATAACCCTCAATGGTAGTGGAACTACCAAAGATTCAGTCTATGGATAGGATTTTCAGTGGTACTCTGGAGCTGATTGGTACTGGTTCTCAAGAGCCAATTGTGCACATCTCTTCCCAACTCTATTTTCAGTGATGTCATATTGATAACTTAAAATCAATTATGGGACACTATTTCACAGTTTCAAGTGACAAGTGCTACAAATTACAGATTTTTTTTTCTAATAGAGAGACAGTTTACCAGCATACCACTGGAAATTTTCCATCTCCAAGTTAGCCACTTTAATATGTGGTTTTAAATTTTTTGCATCAAATTAAGGCACTTCTCTGATTCCCTGGCTTCTTGCTCCTAACAAATCCTCCTGGCCAATGCAGGAGAAACTGTCATCAGGAAAACAGGAGTATGCTTATCACTACAGTGCATTGTAATCAGAGAAGTTGGGCTGACAGAGAATATTAAACAGCAAATTCAATCCTAAAATGAACATGCCCTAAACTGACAAGTACCTTTAGAAACGCAGCAGAGAACAATATGAACTTCAGTAGTATTTTAGGAATGACACAAAGCAATCAAATCGGATGTGACTCTCCATTCCTCTTATAAAGGTTAGACTGGATATCAGGCAGTGTCTTTAAATTGACCTCCTGTTGCTTTTTTCTCATCATACTCCTTCATGTCCTCAATTTATCTCAAACAGGGAAAGATAGTAAGCCATATAACTGCATTTTTCTACTCAAAAGGTATTATTAGTATTATGATTGTTGTTCAATAAAACCTGGATATACCCTTTCATTCACTTTTTCAACAATAATCTATTGTTGATCCCCTACAATGCACAGGTATTGTGCCAGATGCTGGGATATAGAGAATAGAAATTGTTCTCTGCCCTCAAGAAGCAATCAGATTGGAGTGGAGCAGGAGCCTATAGGGCTTTCTTAGGAAAGATCCTTTCCCCCACCCCTATGTCCTCTGCCTGCCTTCTGTCTGTAGAAAAACACTTTGGCTAAAGAATAAATTCAATCATAGAAGTGACAAAATACAAAAACAAAGGAAAACAATCAAGGAAGACCAAATAATAGTTTAGTTATTAAACAAAGTCAAGAACCTTCATTTCTTTCTTCTGAGCCATATCCCTTGAGCTGTTTTGCAGATACTGAATCCCCCACCCAGGTAGAAGAAGTTAACTACATGAAAACCAGGCTAACCATTAAGCTTACACAATTATTTTTAAGAACTAGCTTCAAGGAGATGGGAACAAACTGACCCTGGAGTTGAAGATTAGCCGTATTTAAAACAATCAAGATGACACCAATCTGACCATTACATGACCAATTTCAAGATGACTGTCAGGGCCGACTGTGCTATTCTGCATACAGCTCCTTCCCTCTGCCTATAACCCCCTGAAACTCCCCTCTAAAAACTCTTGCCCCTAGATCAGCAGCAGAGAGTTTGTTCTTTGGGATATGAGTCCACCTTCTTCCCACCATGACTGGTTTTCTCAATAAAGCTATCTTTCCTTTTACCCAACACTTGTCTCTCAGTGGGATTCCCTTGTGGCTCAGCTGGGAAAGAATCTGCCTGCAATGCAGGAGACCTGGGTTCTATCCCTGGGTTGGGCAGATCTCCTGGAGAAGGGAAAGCCTACCCACTCCCATATTCTGGCCTAGAGAATTCAGACCTAGTTCTCTGGCTCAGAGAACTATACAGCCCATGGGGTTGCAAAGAGTCGGACACAACGGAGCAACTTTCACTTTCCCTTTTTTTTCTCTCAGTATTTGATTCTTGAGCAACCTAAGTTTGGTAACAAGATTAATAAGATTCCAATGGATTCCAATGCATGAATCACTGATAGGAACTGCTAGCAGTTTAGATTGGCAGGAAGGTTGGTTGTGAAGATTGGAAACTAAGTGAATGGAGATGAAGCAAATGATGTAGTTAACAGAAGACAGACTTCGTAGAGCTTTGAACATGACAATTAAAAGAAGTGGAGATAAATATGAATATATTTGAGTCTCTCCCATGAATGAGCACATAGGAGAGATGATAACAGAATGGACTGTGGTGAAAGTGCGGACAGGAGAGGACAGTCTGAGATATGGCAGTGAGGAGGAATCTGTGAAATGATGACCGGTGGTTCAGGAGGGATCCAGGATGAGTCTTAAGAATCCAGCTTGGTTGAACAAGTGGAGTCATTGACGAAGCCAGAAAGAAAAATGATTACATTAAAACCCTCAGTAGCGTAGGAGCAGACCCACCCTTTTCTCAGGTTCTACTATTATGGCATGTTCATCTTCTTCTGACACAAGAACACAGGTAGCAAAAGATGACTTTAACACATTAACAACCAGGTCATTGGAGAGGACATCCAGCTTCTTCACTTGATCTCCCGTCACATTGGTAGTGCCAGCAATTCCATAGCTAGGGGGAAAAAAAAGCCACAAAAATATAAGCCATGAATACCAGAATGTTAGTGCATCTATAAAGTCACTGAAAGAGAGCATTTGGTAAGATTTAGAAGAAATGAAAGGAGACACATGGCTTGAGAGAAACAGAATGAGAAGGATGGCCGTCTCTCTGGAGTGGCTTCTGGAAGGAAGGCAATATTGTCGCTCACCTGTCCAATGCCTAGCATGATAACCAGCACAGCTTTGTGGCTAAATCCGTGTTTCTCAGCCTTTTTCTCATTATGGCCCTAAGGAGGCTTATTTTTTTCCTCTAACACACTCCCCCATGAAAATTTAATATTACAGATAGAGTGTATCTGTTTATGCACTATATGTCCATATGTTTCTTACCTAAAATGACTGTTTTTTTCACCACCACCAATAACGAATTTTTACCCCTGAATGCATGAGTTAATGTACAATGAGTTAGGTGAGAGACAAGGCAAGCAAAGAAACCTTCTGTGTGGGAGGGAGCCTGAGATGGGAACTAAGCCTAGGGATCTCTGGTTTTATAGCTGACAAGATCCTAAAAGAAAATAAATATTGATAGATCCTACCACCTCCTTTTATAGAGGAAGCTCACTCTAAGATACCTTCTCTAAACTGGAGCAGCAGAGCGGAGGTGAGAAGCTCACTTTGACTTCCAGGCCAGGCCCCTCCTGGTGGTACCTCACAACCTCCAGCAGGAGTCCTAGGGGCTGGAGGGAGTGGGAAGTCCGGAGTCCTTACTTTATTTGAAAGGTACCTGCAAATCAGTAATTGTGGAATTCCCAGAAACCAAATAGTTGGTCCAAAGTAGAGCCTAGTTTGTTAGAATGAGGGAAGAAAAGGGTTGTCATAGCCTGGGGTTGAATAGGAACACTGAAAGGAGGGGAAATGTTTTTGAGGAAGGATGCACAGAACATGAGAAGAGGCTGGATGTGGAGAGGGAAAGAGTAAGAGCATTGAAGATAATGCCAAACAGCTGAGAGTGGGTGTTATGGGGCACCTTGGCTGAGATGGCTGGGAGCACTTATCTGGGGACTGACTGTCATGGTATTCACTGCTTCAACTCTCAAAGATGCATTTTCTCTACACATAACTTGGAAGACTCTGGCTGGCCAAAACTGAGCCAGCACCCAAATGGCTCATCTGGCCTGACTCTCTCCAGGAAGTAACCCCAGTTATCACCGAGCCCATTCTCCAGTGTCGTCTCTTTCAGCAGCATTCTCCCGCCCACCTGGAAACATCATCTCATCCCTCCAGCCCTCCTCCAAACCCTTTTCTTTTCATTATGTCACTCCTATTTCATGAATGAAAGACCAAGGGATCTATCAGACTTGCAGCTGAGGTTTTGCTTCTCCTTCCACACAATCTCTTTCTCACTTCAATTGAGAGGCTGATGTTGATGAAGAAGGAAGGCAGCCAAATTCTGGGTTGAACTAGGGCCTGGCTGGACCCAATCACTCACTGGCCTCCATCTCCCTCAACAGCCCTACTGGCATCAATTGGCTCTCCTTCCTAGCCTGACATTTCCACCATTAAAATCATCACTAATTCAAAAGGGCAAACAACATTGATGGAAAAGAATATAGGCTTCCTGAAAGAGACCTGGCTCGGCCCTCAGCTCTACAAATCCTTTGCTTTCTCTGAGCAATCCTTTTCACTCATGAACATGGAGGGCAATGATGCCTCATGGGGCTGTTGGAGGATTACACACATCGCATATACACAAAGGGTTTAGCACAGCTCTTGACTTTCAATGTTAAATCCCCAGTTTTCCCACTAAAAGGAGCACTCATTAAGAATCTGCAGCACTATGGGAGGATTCTCAAGATCCACCTTGCTTCACCCATCATCGTGTTGCCATGATTGTTTAACTTTTAATTCCATGAGGATGAGGACAGAGGGGTATGTTTTTCCCCACTGTGTCCCAGCTTCCATCACATAGTAGGCCCTCAAGCAATACTTGCTAAAAAGTATCCACTGAAGAGAATAGAAACCCAAGCCTGAAGAAATGAGTATAGGACTCAGTAGACTTCAAGGTCACTCCACACCCTGGAGTGTGGAGGAAGCCTCTGGCACAGTCCCCAGAGTGACTGGCCTATGGGGACAGCTCCAGGGAGGCCTGGGGGGCTGGAACAGGTGGATGAGCCACCGAGGCAAGAGTGGGCAATACCTACTATCCATGTTCCACCTGCTCAGGCACCTGGCTCAGTGAGATGGGTGAAGAGCAGTTAGGCCTCAGCCCTCTCACTCAAAATCTTCCCAGAGGCCTGTGTGAGTGATTATTTATTCTGCAAATATTTTTTGTCCCCACTGTACTGAGTGCTGTGCTAAACAAGATGCCATTCAGCATCTAACCCTCATGGAGCTTAGTGAGTGAGGAAAACAAGAAATCAATATGTACTTCCGAATGAATAAGATGATGTCAGAAAGTGACAGGTGCTCTCATTTTAATAAAAGGAAACAAGGTGCTGGGGGACGGCTGGGAAAGGGTCAAGATGGTCAAGGAAGATCTCACTGCAAGGGAGCAGTTCCAGCTGAAGGATACTTTGGATGTTTTCCAAACAAAAATGAAGCTATGACAAAGCCCTAAGAGAGTCCAAATAAGCCAGCCAGTAATGATTCCAAAGAATAGCTCTGGGTTAGTAATTTATCCAAAGGGACAAGGACTTTGTTTTTCACATATTTCCAAATGGGAGGGGTTGCTCTGTGCACATTTATACAAGTAACTTTTTAAACCTCAAAGTCTTTCCCATGCTGTGGGCTACAAGAGGCTGTAGTCAGCCTCAGGGCAGCTGGCTCATCCAGCCGGGTTCCACTCTGCTGTTCTAGGGTTATAAGGCGGCTCCTGTCCTGGGGTCACACCACCTCTCAGGGGGAGTCAGGTGGGGCCATATAACAGCTGCAGAACTGTGGGGGACACTCCACACACCAGAACCCAAATTGCCATCTTGGCCAAACCATGCAGACCTCTGTGATGGCCCTGCCTCCCTGCCTGGACAGGTGGTCACCTCTCCATCCTCCTCTTTACCCCTGTGGAGCCTCCCTCCTCTGTTTTAACCAGAAAGATCCTTCCCCATCTTTCCTCCAGTTGCCTGTGAAGCATAAAAAAAAAATGAAGAGAGATTATTCTGGGCCCCTTAAAGTCAAGATTCAGGCACACTCTAGGATATCTTGTGGGAGGGTTTCCCCTAGTGGGACCTTGTGTTAGGAAGGTCTTCAAGAAGGATCAGGAAAGTGACTCTAAGGTAGAAACAGGCTTCAGAATGAAGAATGCCAATGAATGAAGAATTCCTGCCATCTCACTAGTGACGATATCTGAGTCAATACCCCCATCACCTTGGTTTCTGCATGGTGCACCTTAGCGCGTGAAGTTAGCTTTATCTCACATGGCCCTGCTTCATCCTGCCCAGGAATGACGAGCCAGGACTAAGCAAATGTTCAGTCAGGCTTCCCCCACAACGTCTCACGAGGGTTCCCCAGAAGGGAAGCAAGACCTGGACAGTACATATTCTACGGATCAATGAAAAGTCGGAAGCAGGAAAGGATTCTGCAACTTTTTTTTTTCTTTTTTTACTTTTTGGGTACACCTCCCTGGCATGTGGGATCTTAGTTCCCCAACAGGGATGAAACCCAAATCCCTTGCATTAGGAAGTGCAGAGTCTTCTCAAGTTGATTTTTCTTCCCAAACTCCAGAGAGTTTTTTTCTTCCCAAGCTCGGAGAAGTCATTAGCTGAAGAAAAGAGTTTATTTTCTTCAAAAGTTTTCAGAAAATCCTTTAAAACAATGCCGCTGCTGTTTAGTTGCTAAGTCATGTCTGTGTGACCCCATGGACCATAGCTCACCAGGCTCCTCTGTCCATGGGGATTCTCCAGGCAAGAATACTGGAGTGGGCTGCCATTTCCTTCTCCAGGGAGATCTTCCCTATCTAGGGATCAAACCCAGGTCTCCTGCTTGGCAGGTAGATTCTTTACCACTGAGCCACCTGGGAAGCTCCTTAAAAGCAATACTCTTCTGCATTTTGATCAGTCATCATTCCATCAAAGGTCCCAAAGGATAGAGCCTTCACTGTATAACCTGATGGCCACAGGCAGCAGCAGCAGGGAAAGGCAACAGCATCATGGGCTTTCCTCCATAAGCTGGGACCCTAGACCATGAGGGTTCAAATCCCAGCTCTGCCACATGCTGAACAATTCTGTGTCAATCTCTTAGCATCTCTGATCTTTGGTAAAATCGGAATTTAGTGTATCTATGGCACAGTATGTAGAGAAGGAGTGTAAATGGGTTGACAAGAGTAAAGGACTTAGAACAGAGACTGGCACCAAGGAAGTCGGCAGGAAACAGAATCCCACCCTCAACACCCCTCAGCAGGAATACAACCCTGCTGAGAAGCACCAGAGGGACCTGGGCTCAAATTCTGCCTTTTTCTCTTGCTGATTGCATGATTTCCATCAAGTTGTCTCAGCTCCCTGATGGTTCATTTCTAGGCTTTGTAAGGACAAGGACTAATCCACCTGATGCACCTGGTTCATAGAGGCCAATGGCAGCCATCACCATTCTTAATGGAGCCCCACATGTGGTGCTGTGTGCCTGTCCCACAGGAACCCACTAAGTACCGGTTGGCTGATGAGGGGGAGGGGAACTACTTCTGAACCAGTTTTTCAGGCAGCTCCTGGGAAGACAGCCAGCGCAGAACAGTGTCACAGATAGCTAAGCAAAAGAAAGTGCTCAAAGTTCACATTTGACTAACCGGTCATTTTGAAATGAAATGTATTATTTCATTTCAGACGCTTATGACATGTCACCTCAATTTTATTCATATTAGTTGGCCCTGCAGCCCAAGTTGTTCAGGGTGGCACAGCATTCTGTCAAGGTTTATGTCTCTGTGACTGTTCAATTTTAAATCCCTGGAGACACAAAAGTCCTCCGAGCTTGGGAAGAAAAAACTCTCTGGAGTTTGGGAAGAAAAAATCAACTTAAATTTTGCTGTCTGTAATTTCTCTTTCTCTCTCTCTCTCTCTCTTTGGCTACACCACGCAGCAAGTAATCTCTCTTCCTTTATACTTACTATATAAACTTCACTGAAACTGTGAAACAGCTATAAGTCACTTTAATTCACATGGTGGGAAACTCTTTAGAAGGATAGGTTCATTTGACCAGTGTTTTTAAATCCTTAGAAATTTGGACTAAATATTAGCATGTTTTTCTTTTTTCAAATTTGCATACAGTTTCTAGAGCTGTTTTAAAGCCATAAAGTCTATGATTACTGATAGTCTGGGAAAGTCTCCTTTAACATTCCTGAAGCACCTCTCTAGATACAAGGACTGGAGTCAGGGCCACACTTAGAAAACTTTCGATGACTTCCTTGATTTGCTAACTAACTAGATCTTTTCCTTCTGAGGTCAGCATGACCATGTAAAGTTCTTGAATTAGCATGCACCAGAGCCAAGGAGGAAGAGCTCATCTTCACAAGAAAAAGGGAGGCAGATTGTTATTTAATCCTTATTGCTAAAGCAGACTTGTTGATTGATTCTGAAGTAAATGACCAACCATTCATCCAACCCAGAACATCCAAAGGTCAGATCAGAAATACAGTCCACCCTGGGTATCCTGGGGTTTGCATCCACGAATTTCCACCTGTGGTTAATTGAACCCAAGATTACTCAGGGCAGATGTACTCAGACATTTTATCTAAGGGACTTGAGCATCCGTGTCTTTTGGTAGGTGAGGGGTGTCATGGAACCAATCCTCATGGACATCTAGGGACAACTATATTTTGAAGAAGAGATGCCAACCAGAGCAGCTTCAAAGGCTGCAAACCCCAATGTTGGCTTAAGTTCATGCCAGCCCAAAGTGTGCTCATAGGATGGTATCAAATCCTCACAGAAATTAAACAGCAGAGCCACCAATCTGAGCCCAGCTCCATCTCTCCAAAATATGTTCTTAAAGCCAGATGGTCGACATCAAAATCAGATTGATTATATTCTTTGCAGCCAAAGATGGAGAAGCTCTACACAGTCAGCAAAAACAAGACTGGGAGCTGACTGTGGCTCGGATCATGAACTCCTTATTGCCAAATTCAGACTGAAATTGAAGAAAGTGGAGAAAACCACTAGACCATTCAGTTCAGTACAGTTCAGTTCAGTCGCTCAGTTGTGTCCGACTCTTTGCGAGACCATTCAGGTATGACCTAAATCAAATCCCTTAGGACTATACAGTGGGAGTGAGAAATAGATTTAAGGGACTAGATCTGATAGATAGAGTGCCTGATGAACTACGGATGGAGGTTTGTGACACTGTTCAGGAAACAGGAATCAAGACCATCCCCAAGAAAAAGAAATGCAAAAAAGCAAAATGGCTGTCTGAGGAGTCCTTACAAATAGCTGTGAAAAGACGGGAAGCGAAAAGCAAAGGAGAAAAGGAAAGATATAAGCATTTGAATGCAGAGTTCCAAAGAATAGCAAGGAGAGATAAGAAAGCCTTCATCAGTGATCAATGCAAAGAAATAGAGGAAAACAATAGAATGGGAAAAACTAGAGATCTCTTCAAGAAAATTAGAGATACCAAGGGAACATTTCATGCAAAGATGGGCTTGATAAAGGACAGAAATGGTAGGGACCCAACAGAAGCAGAAGATATTAAGAAGAGGTGGCAAGAATACACAGAAGAACTGTACAAAAAAGATCTTCGCGACCCAATCACGATGGTGTGATCACTCACCTAGAGCCAGACATTCTGGAATGTGAAGTCAAGTGGGTCTTAGGAAGCATCACTGCGAACAAAGCTAGTGGAGGTGATGGAATTCCAGTTGAGCTATTTCAAATCCTGAAAGATAATGCTGTGAAAGTGCTGCACTCAATATGCCAGCAAATTTGGAAAACTCAGCAGTGGCCACAGGACTGGAAAAGGTCAGTTTTCATTCCAATCCCAAAGAAAGGCAATGCTAAAGAATGCTCAAACTACCACACAATTGCACTCATCTCACATGCTAGTAAAGTAATGCTTAAAATTCTCCAAGCCAGGCTTCAGCAATACGTGAACCATGAACTTCCAGATGTTCAAGCTGGTTTTAGAAAAGGCAGAAGAACCAGAGATCAAATTGCCAATATTTGAAGGATCATGGAAAAAGCAAGAGAGCTCCAGAAAAACATCTATTTCTGCTTTATTGACTATGCCAAAGCCTTTGACTGTGTGGATCACAATTAACTGTGGAAAATTCTGAAAGAGATGGGAATACCAGACCACCTGACCTGCCTCTTAAGAAACCTATATGCAGGTCAGGAAGCAACAGTTAGAACTGGACATGGAACAACAGACTGGTTCCAAATAGGAAAAGGAGTACATCAGGCTGTACATTGTCACCCTGCTTATGTAACTTATATGCAGAGTACATCATTAGAAATGCTGGGCTGGAGGAAGCACAAGCTGGAATCAAGATTGCCAGGAGAAATATCAATAACCTCAGATATGCAGATGATACCACCCTTATGGCAGAAAGTGCAGAAGAACTAAAGAGCCTCTTGATGAAAGTGAAAGAGGAGAATGAAAAAGTTGGTTTAAAGCTCAACATTCAGAAAACTAAAATCATGGCATCCAGTCCCATCACTTTATGGTAGATGGATGGGGAAATGGTGGAAACAGTGGCTGACTTTATTTTTCTGGGCTACAAAATCACTGCAGATGGTGATTGTAGCCATGAAATTAAAAGACGGTTAGTCCTTGGAAGGAAAGTTATGACCAACCTAGATAGCATATTAAAAAGCAGAGACATTACTTTGTCAACAAAGGTCCATCTAGTCAAGGCTATGGTTTTTCCAGTGGTCATGTATGGATGTGAGAGTTGGACTATAAAGAAAGCTGAGCACCGAAGAATTGATGCTTTTGAACTGTGATGTTGGAGAAGATTCTTAAGAGTCCCTTGGACTGCAAGGAGATCCAACCAGTCCATCCTGAAGGAGATCAGCCCTGAGTGTTCATTGGAAGGAATGATTCTGAAGCTGAAACTCCAATACTTTGGCCACCTGATGCGAAGAGCTGACTCATGTGAAAAGACCCTCATGCTGGGAAAGATTGGGGGCAGGAGGAGAAGGGGACGACAGAGGATGAGATGGTTGGATGGCATCATCGACTCAATGGACATGGGTTTGGGTAAACTCCAGGAGTTGGTGATGGACAGGGAGGCCTGGTGTGCTGCAGTTCATGGGATCGCAAAGAGTCGGACATGACTGAGCGACTGAACTGAACTGAACTGAACTGATCTGAAAGCCCCCCATGTTTCTGTTCTGCTAAATCAGGTCCTGGTTTTCTTCTCTGCCTATCTCGGGTGCATGTGTCAAAACCCAGAGGCCTAATCTTAAGTCACTTCTTCATACCCAAATTCCAGACTGTCGCCACTAACTGAAGGCTGCACAACATCTTCAATAGGATGCCCCTCTCACACCTCAAGTTCAGCATCTCCATAATGTTGGAATCATCTTCCCAGCCTTCTCTAGCCTCTAAAACTCAGCCCCTCCTTTGGAATTGTGGTTTTATTTTCACTGTTTTGTTTTTTAACATTACAGCCCTGATCTCAGTTGCTAGGATCTGCTCTTTGAGAACCTCCCTCACTGTCATTCTCCCCCAGCCCCCACCCAGACTTCTCCCATGTTCCCCCATCTCCTCTAATCCTGCAGTTCTGAATCCTGATGGGTTTCCACATCTTCCACTTTCCCTCTTCTAACTCTGTACTTCCAGTCATAGCTGCCCCAGATGAATCTCCAATCGTGCCACTGCCCCACTCAAAAACCTGTACCTCTCCCCTTTGGTCACCCCCTCAAAAATAAAGTATTCACCCTTGCCACATAATGTTCCCCCAATGCGCCCACAATTTAACATCCACAAATGCTCCATCACTACATTACATGAAGGGTTCCAGGTTTCAGTCAAACCAAATAAGCACCTTTTCCAGAAACATCTTCCTAGCTTGTACCTCTCCTCACATGGCAGCCCAGCCATCAGGCCTTATGACCAGCTATGCCTGCCCACTACAAACAACCATCTTGATGGGCCACCATCTTTCGCATCCACATATTTTTGCCAACTATACAAAAGTATCTTTCAGAATCTCTATTGCTGAGACTTTCCTCTTGGTTCAGGGGTTAAGACTCCATGCTCCCAATGCAAAGGGCCCAGGTTTGATCCTGGTCAGGGACCTAGATCCCTCATTCTCAAAGGAAGACCCCTGCAGGTAGGAACCAAGATCCCGAGTGCTGCAGCTAAGCCTGGAATCATCCTACCTTTCTCCAGCCTCTAAAACTCAGCTTATGTGGCCAAATAAATCTCTTTTGAAAAGATTCTCTATTGTATTCTAACTCTATACATGTAATATTTTCCCTAAAGCATAACCTCTGTATCTTTCTCATCTCTCAGTAACTTCTAAAATTTAAGAGAGAGAGAGTGAGCTCCAGGCTCTATGTTTAAACTCCTGATCTGCCTGATGAGGAGTCAGGGCTGATGTCCATAAACTGGTCCCACAAGGTTCCTGCAAGTCTGCAATCATCTTGTCCCTCTGGCTAGATGCCCTACTAGGGCAAGTCAGCAGCACTAACAAGTTATTTGCAGGTACACTAGCCTTTTCATCCAGAATATCAAAGCCGATAATAAGCATAATTTGGAGCCCAAGTTGAGATCTTATCTTATTGCCCCCTCCCCAACTACATATGATACAGAGACAGTCAAACTTACTTTCCCACGGGCATACAGAATGTTCAGGTTCTACTCTTTCTCTGTCAGCCATCCACATGACCATGTGAAATGCCCATTTCATGGGTACAATGCTCTTTGAAATAGTGAAAGACCAGTGACATGCCCAAACATACGGGAAATGTCAAATAGCTCATGATATGGCTGTACAGTGGAACACTGTGTGTGCTAAGTCACTTCAGTTGTGTCCAACTCTTTTCAAACTTATGAACTACAGCCTGCTGGGCTCCTCTGTCCATGGGATCCTTCAGGCAAAAATACTGAAGTGGGTTGCCATGCCCTCCTCCAGGGAATCTTCCTGACCCAGGGATCGAACCTGGTTCTCTAATGTCTCCTGCATTGACAGGCAAGTTCTTGATCACTAGTGCCACCTGGGAAGCCCTAGTGAACACTATGCAGCAGTTAAAAAGGAGGAGGTGAATTTACATGTCCTGACATTGGAGGAGGCTCATTAGGTAGAGTTGAATAATGAAAGCAAACTGCAGAAAGGCATGTCAAGTGTGATTCCATTTTGTTTGCTGTTTACAAATAGTCACATGGAAGTGCTTATCCATGTATAAATTTATATTAATATAGAGAAGTATCTAGTAAAAAAAGAAACCCAGTAGATTATGAACAGTGGATACCCCGGGGAATGGATAAAGGTGGGTCTCACTTTTCCCTTTGTGTTCTTCTGAGTGGTTTGAATTTTTGTTAAGTAACATATACAGGGTTTCCTTGGTGACTCAGATGGAAAGGATATGCCTGCAATGAAAGAGACCTAAGTTCAATAACTGGGTCAGGAAGATCCCTTGGAGGAAGGCACAGCAACCCACTCCAGTATTCTTGCCTCGAGAATTCCACGGACAGTAGAGTCCATGGAGTTGCAAAGAGTTGGACACAACTGAATGACTAACACACACACACGTGCGCGCAACATATGAAGGAATTTATAATTATAGCAAAAACTATTTTTTAACCTAGTGCTTACAGGTGTCTAGTTTAAAAAATATGCACAATTCATACAGCCAGAATTGGCACCCTTTGTCCGGTTTCTACTAATATCCCACTACCTACGGTCCCACTATCTGAGGTTACTTATAAGGTGGGAAAAAAGAAGTGAAGTCATTCAGTCGTGACTGACTCTTTGCAACCCCATGGACTGTAGCCTGCCAGGCTCCTCCGTCCATGGAGTTTTTCAGGCAAGAGTACTGGAGTGGGTGGCCATTTCCTTCTCCAGAGGATCTTCCTGACCCAGGGATCGAACCTGGGTCTCCCTCATTGCAGGCAGACGTTATACCATCTGAGCCACCAGGGAAGCCCTAAGGTAGGAAAGATGCACCTCAAAGCAGATCTTGTGTTTCTGAGTCTCTTTGGGGTTGTGAGAGGTGCTGACACATTTTTAAATAATACAAAAATGACAAGCACTCTTTTTTAAAACAGTAGGAAATCCTATGGATAGAGGAGCCTGGTGGGCTACAGTGCATGGGGTGGCAAAGAATCAGACATGACTGAGTTACTTTTACTTACCTTCACTTTTTAAATAAGCCCCCTGGTTTTCAAAGTCAGGTAAAGCTGTGAGGACACTTTTACTTGTTGTACATTACGTTTAAAGTAAGAATTTAATTGAATGTTTCCTAAAGCAAAGTCTCCTTAGACATGTATTAAGAAGGTCATAGGTGAAATAGTAATGGAGTCACCACCTTCTAACATATTTCCCAATCCCTCTCCCATCAGGGCCCAACTTTGCTTGACATCTACAAATAAATGATGATACACTCTTTCCTTAAGAGTCAGCTCGGATAGATTGGGAGTTTGGGATTGACATGTACACACTGTTATATTTAAAACAGATAACCAATAAGGACCTACTGTATAGCACAGGGGACTCTGCCAATACTCTGTAATAACCTAAATGGAAAAAGGTTTGAAAAAGATACATGTGTATGTATAACTGAATCTCTTTATTGTATAACTGAAACTAGCAGAACATTGTTAACCAACTATACTCCAATATAAGATTAAAAAAAATTTTTTTTAAGTTAGCTCTACCAAGCCATACTGTAAAACCAAAGGCGAAGAACTGACAAGATAAGGAATCCAGGTTTCAGGGGCTGGGCTTTTTCAGCTGCAGTGAGCACTGTGTACAATGCTTATGAAGTGCTCCTGAGTATGAGAAATACTAGGAAGGAGTATGAGCAATCTGAAAACCCAAGTATCCTTCAGCTAAAGTGAGGACCAGTCTAAACATAAAATCCTTGTGCACACCAGAATAAAGCAAAGGGTATTTGTCTTAGTAACGTAAAAGCCTCACAAGAAGGTACCCTTTGAATCCCTGTGTCTGTTCATTCCTTTACTACGCACAATGTGATCTGCAGACCAGCAGCCCTACCACCACAGAACTTAGAAATCCAGCATCTCAGTCCCCACCCCAGACCTTCTGCAGCCCCGTGTACACCAGCACTGAAGCCCTGAAGGCGCTAAATACTGCAGGCTTCCTCCCAGCCTCCTCCCAGCCCGGCTTACCTGCTGCTTCTTAACAAGACTTGTTCAGGGTCAAGGAGATACTCAATTAGAAACCTGACTTGGGACCCCAATTTCAAAGGGAATGAAAGCAAAAGGAGAGAAAAACGGAAAGGGAGGCACGGGGACCAGCACTTTCCCATTTGAGGCTAGGGTGGGTGTGGTGGGCAGGCCAGGTGTCCATGGGGCCAGTCAGTTTCACCAGGAGGAGGCCGAGAGAGGTGCCAAGGCTGCTCAGCCCAGGGGCGCCGGTTGCAGGGTGGAGGCAGGTATGGACTGTGAGACAGGCCCCCCAAGTGGGCACCCACAAGCTTAAGGGAGGGGGGAACTAGGGCTTGAGTGTGGTTTGAGCTTCTGCAGAGGAGCTACCGGAGACAGTGTGTAGGTATCTCAGCTATCAGAGAGACAGACTGACAGGAGGGGCAGAGCACCGACAGCACACTGCCTGGTAGATCCCCAGCCAGAGAGAAAGAGGACTCGGCCAGGGTGGGGGCTGGGGGGTACAGAAGCCTGACTCACAGGTGCGCGATGCCCGCCTTGCGCACGGCCGTGGAGATGGCTTTGACCGCGGTGCAAAGCGAGTTGAGCAGTTGGGTCATCTCGCCCGTGCCACGGGCCTTCCTGCCCTCTTCCATGACGAAGCGGGTCACGGTGACGATATTGGTGTCGAAGGCTGCCTGGTCCGTCATGCTGGGGCCCGGTTGCGGCTCGCTGGGCGACAGGTGCGGGCGGCGGGAAGCGGTGGGAAGCGGCCGCAGCACAGAGTGTCAGCGCGGCGGCTCCGGAGCGGGCCAGGTTCCAGTCCGGGGGCCGGGTAGCCTATAGGCGCGGGTCACCGCCCTCCGCCCCCGGGAACACCTCCGCGCCCCGGACCCCGCCCCCCCGACTGCGGCCCCGCCCTCTCCGACCCTCTATGACGTCCGGGATCCTCGTCCAGTCTCAGTTCCCCCAGCCGCTGGGTTTCCCCCCGCCTCGTGCCCCGCCCCCACCCCACCTCCGCTTCCTCGCAGTCGCCGCGACGCGCCTCTGCCCAACTGCCTCCAGCGTGGTAGAGCGCTACTCTGAGCCATGGTCCTTTTCAGTTCGCACGACGACCTTGCCACGCAGGTGCAATCCTGATTGCCGCCCTACCCCGCTAAGATAGAAAACGGAAGTTGGGAAGGTTAAGCGCAGTGCTCAGTGCAGCCTGGCTAGTGAGTGAGAAGCCCGCGCTGCAGCCCAGCTGCTCCGGGGTTCAGGCTCTAACCGCTGTGCTTCCCACCGCCACCGTCGTCACCTGCCATCTGCTCCCTGCCCTCTGTCCACCCCTGCTTGTCCTGTCGTCTGATTCTTCTGACCAACTTCAAGAGACTGGATTCCTCTGTTCCTTACTGTCCGATGGCTTGGTTTTGGATCCTTAATTCAGATCTGTTCTCAAGATTTCTGTAGTCTGAGAGCTATTAAAGGGACCTGTTAATGCGAGTTCCTGTGCCAAACCCACAGTAAGGCCAAACAAAGTCAAACAGTCTGAGTTTGGAGCAGAGAAAGGTTTATTGCAAGGCCATGCAAGGAAACAAGGTGGCTCATACCCGGAAAAGTTTCCAGCTCCTCAAAGGATTTTGGCAAAGTATTTTTAAGGGCAGATTTGCCGGGGGCGGGGGTGGGGGGGGGCGGCGCAGGGGGCAGTGGCAGGGGCTATGTGCTCATTGTCATCAAGCAGTTTCTTCATTTGGTGGAGGGGTGGAGGGAGGCGGATTCACGTCTACAAAGTAACTCAGGAAACTTGTATCAAATACTGTTATCTGTATTATCTAGGTACTTCGAAGAGGAGCTGATATGGGGGAAGGCCTCAGAGAGTCCTGCTGGTGCTGGGTTAGAGACCTTCCTTTCCAATAACTGCACTTTGCAGAGAAAATGTTCACAGACCCAGGAAAGGGTGTCCTGGATACCACACTGAGATCAGAGGCTCCAAGGCCACATCCTGAGGGTTTTGTAGGCACATTGCTTCTGTCCTAAGGCAGTTCATGCACTTATTCATGGAACAATATTTATTGAGCATCTGCTATTAGCAAGACCATGCTTTGAGAGCTAGCCCCTGTCTTCTTACAAGCACCCCAAACGATGGGCCTGTTGAGTTCTGTACAATTTCTGGCAATTCTGGTAGGACATGTGCCCTGGCCAGGGACAAAGGGATCTGGCCACACTGGAGTGAAGTGGATTAATTTGCTTCTGATTTTGGTCAGATAATCCAGGTCCTCTTGGTCAGACATTGTTCTGTTGGGTGTCTACTGGTTCAGACTGTTCGCTGGCTCAGTCTCTGTGAGCCAAGTGGCCACCTGCACAACTCTGTTCAATGCCAGTAGACTTCAGAGGGTGAGTAGAATTCAGAACTGGTGCTACAATGGGTGGGGATGTCAGGATAGCCTCACTTTTTAGACCAGAATTTGAGAAGCACTCAGTTGGGCTTGGGTTTCTGATTTCACCCTGGGTTCCAGACCGGGTCCTGATTTCTATCACTGGGAGGTTGCATTCCTGCCACCAAGGAACCAGAGGTCTGTGTGAATGAGAACTCCCTTCCTACTACTTTGGAAGGTTGCATTCCTTCCAGTGGGAAACTGCAGACCTCTGGTTTAGAAGCCACCTTTTCTGTGATGGGGGTGGGGGGCAATTTGAGTCCCTTTTCAATAAGAAACAAGAGACTTTTGAGTGCAGGGAACACATGGGTGGATAGGGTTCTTGAACTCACCCTTTCAGGTGGCAGAAGCTGACGACTAAACTGGGGTTCGAGTTCTGAGGCTTTGGCTGCTGGTCTGGGTTCACCCTGGTTTTGAGTCATAGGGTTCTAGTTTATGTTTTTGCCTTGTTTGTCTCGTCTTCAATGTCTGATTGTCTTATCTGTTAATAAATTAATTGAAATTGAGTTCCTTAGCAACCATAGGAAAATCTACTTTCAGGCTCAGGACAAGCAAACTCGGGTATCTATAACTCACATTAGTCAGCCCTTGAGAATGGCTGACTGTGGTACATCAGAATGGAAAACAACTTTTCTGTTCCCAATTGTTCTTCATCGGAATGTATTGTAAGTTGGAAATCTTTTGGGTGTAACCCATGCAAAATACCAGATGGCATTTCTCAGGAATGTTGCCTGGCCCCAAGACTCAATAGAAAATCAAGAAAAGTGGCCAGAAGATAAATTATAACACCATCCTGCAGTTGGATCTTTATTGCAAAAGGTTAGAAAAGTGGAACAAGATCCCATTAGTACAGTACCTTATGGGGCTGCAGCAACACCAAACTCAGCCCAGTCACCAGACCTGGAGACCAGCTACAGGAGTAGTGCCCACCACTGACCCACATGGGATCCCATAGAGACTGGGCAGGGCCTGACTTGAGCATCATCGAAGTCTCCTACTTAAAGGGATGAAGGCTGCTGCCTGGAGACCTATAAATGGGAAAAGTCAGAAACATTCAACAGGAGGCAATGAAAACCCATCAACATTCTTAGAGAAGGTAGAGAATGCCTCTGACAACTCTTAATGGAGATGCCCCTGAAAGCGACCCAGTGGTTATACTTTATACCTCAGAGTGGCCCCCAACATCTAAGGGGAGTTGCAGAAAGTAGCGGTGGGTCCAAATGCCCCCAAACTCTCATGTGGTGGGTATTTCTGTTGGGAGTGTTCAATAACCCAGGTATTGGCTGAGGAAGAAAAGGAGGACAAGCAGCTAAAGAGACAAACCAGTCTCCTGGCTGTCGCCCCCTAGGGCACACTGAGTAACCCATGGCACTGATGGATGAACGCAGGTGAATATGCTGAGGGACCAAGGTGCGGGCCCAACCAATGTGCTTCCAGCAAGAAAGAAGACAGTAAGTAAAAGGGAATGCTCCGATCATCCTCTGTGAAGGGGGACCATGGAGAGTGCAAGGTGCCACAAGCAGAGGAACACTGACAGGGACTAGGAGCTCCCTAGTTGGCTCCTTGGGGTATAATCCCCATCTCCCCAGAGGAGCCCTGGGTTGTCTAAGAAGTGGAAGAAGAAAAAGTAGAATTTTTAATAGTTCTTGAAGCCATTTCTGCTCAGTCTTGACCACCTTGAAGGGAAGAATGTTCCAACAGGAGTGTGCTGTTAAAGGGGAATTGGGCAGATCTAACAGGAGGTTCTCTTTTAGAACCATTGGCATGTGATATGGGACCTTTCAAGTAAAAGTCTCTATAAGTTTTGACCTAATTGAAACCATGCAACATTGATTGGTACTTGAACCCATGTGCCAGGACTCAAACCCAGCTGAAGCCAGATTGGGACTTCAACCTACAGGCTGAGACTTGAGCCTGGCTTCTTTTAAACTGAGATCACACACTTGATCTCAGGACTTAATGAAGCTCAGGTTCTTGATGTCTATTGCAGAAAGAATTCAGTAAAAGACAAAGTGAGAGGTAAGAAGTGGATTTATTTAGAGAAAAAAACACTCCACAGACAGAATGTGGGCCATCTCAGAAGGCAAAACATGCCAGAATATGGCATGGTTAATTTTTATGGGCTGGGTAATTTCAAAGGCTAATGAATGGGAGAATTATTCTAACTAATCCTGGGGAAGGAGTTGGGGATTTCCAGGAATTGGGCCACTGTACACTTTTTGGGCTTCTGTGATTAGCCTCTGAACAGTCATGGCACTGGTCAGTATGTCATTTAGCATGCTGCTGCTGCTGCTGCTAAGTCGCTTCAGTCATGTCTGACTCTGTGCGACCCCATAAATGGCAGCCCACCAGGCTCCCCCGTCCCTGGGATTCTCCAGGCAAGAACACTGGAGTGGGTTGCCATTTCCTTCTCCAATGCATGAAAGTGAAAAGTGAAAGTGAAGCCGCTCAGTCGTGTCCGACTCTTAGTGATCCCAAGGACTGCAGCCTACCAGCTCCTCCGTCCATGGGATTTTCCAGGCAAGAGTACTGGAGTGGGGTGCCATTGCCTTCTCCGATTTAGCATGCTAATGTATTACAATAAGCGTATAACGAGTCTCAGGCTCTACTGGAAGTCAAATCTTCCACCATCTTGGACCTATTTGGTTCTAACCAGTTTATTTATTTTCATGTCCTGTGGCTATGTCAGGCTTTTAAAAGTTGTGCCTTGCCCCCTTCCCTCTTGTTTCATTATGAATGGGCATATATCTCAGGAGAGGAACACAGATTTCACTAGCCCTGGAAGAGGATATAATAGAACCTGAAAACTTAGTGGCCCGTATCTTGAGAGTCCTTTGGACAGCAAGGAGATGAAACCTGTCAATCCTAAAGGAAATCAACCCTGAATATTCACTGGAAGGATAGATGCTGAAGTTGAAGCTCCAATACTTTGGCCACCTGATGTGAAGAGCCGACTCATTGGAAAAGATCCTGATACTGGGAAAGATTGAGGGCAAGAGGAGAAGGGGGAAACAGAGGATGAGATGGTTGGATGGCATCACTGACTAATGGACATGAATCTGAACAAACTCCAGGAGATAGTGAAGGGGTCACAAAGCATCGGGCATGACTTAGTGACGAAACAACAAAAATTTTAGAGAAAGTAAACCCAGCTCTATGGGCTCTAGGTCCAGTAGAAAGAGCTAAAACAAACAAACAAAAAAATGGCTTTAGGAGTCCTACTTAAGACTTTGGGGCCCCTTAAGAGACTATTCGACTATTTCCAAACAATTGGATTCTGGGGGGAGGTAGGGCGGGAAATGGCCTCCATGCCTTAGAGCTGAGGTTAAGGAATTTCTTAAACCTAAGGAGGATGCTTAAAAGTTTTTGTAAATAGATTATCAAGATAGGAGGCCACCTCCCTGTTGCGCTAGCTGCCTTGAGGTGTGGGGCAACAAGCAGAAGTACCTTCATTTCAGGGGGTGGGTGGCAGGGGTGGTGAGTGATCACCCAGATTGTTACTTCTCAACGTCCTGCCTCTGACACAAAGCTGAGTGAGGAAATTGGTGATCACTGCTTGTTCACAGGACAAAGAACTGTAACAAAGTTGGTAATGCCATACACATGCCATTTACATCTACAGTGTTGTGTGAGGTCAGTGTGTTTTGTGATGATCGAGGAGGAGAAATCATTGCAGCCAGCAAGGAGCAGCTCTGCCGGGCACAGGTGGAGGCAGGAGGGAGAAATCCTGTTTGTGGAGGTGCCCACTGTCCTCCGGTCGTGCACCTTCCTGATTCTGGCTAATACCCAGGTAATAAGTTTATGTACTCTGACTCAGAAAAGAACTAGTCACAATCATTAACATGATGGATGGAACATAACTGTGCAATAGGCAAGTACAGTCTGAATCTCCATTTCCATGTCCTTTTAGCCCCTTACTGATAACAAGGGAACTTTCTTCTGCTTTTGTATAAAAGCAACAGTTGTTGAAACAGAACAGGACCCTGTAGGGCCCTCCTGGATACACATCCTTTCCGTGTCCTCCATTTCTTGTTGGTAGGAAGAAAGCTTCAGTCAGTCTCCTTGACCTTCCCTGAATTCCAAAGGGCAGATTCAAATAGTTGTTAATCGAATAAGGGAGGGAATGCAGAAACAAAGGAGAAGTAGTCAAGAAACAATAGTTATGACAAACCTAGAAAGCAGAGGCACTATTTTGCTGACAAAGGTCTGTACAGTCAAAGTTATGTTTTTTCCAGTAGTCATGGATGTGAGAGTTGGACCATAAAGAAGGCTGAGCACTGAAGAATTGATGCTTTCGAACTGTGGGGCTAGAGAAGACTCTTGAGAGTCCCTTAGGCAGCAAGGAGATCAAACCAGTCAATCTGAAAGGAAATCAACCCTGGATAGTAATTGAGAGGACTGATGATGAAGTTGAAGCTCCAATACTTTGGCCACCTGATGTAAAGAGCCGACTCATTGGAAAAAACCCTGGTGCTCGGAAAGATTGAGGGCAAGAGGAGAAGGGGGCGAGAGAGGATGAGATGGTTGGATGGCATCACTGACTCAGTGGGCATGAATCTGGGCAAACTCCAGGGGATAGTGAAGGATAGGGAAGCCTGGCGCGCTGTGGTTCATGGGGTCACAATGAGCCGGACACGATTGAGTAACTGAACAACAACAAAGGGAGGGAACACAGAAATGAAAAGGAACAGTCAAGAAACAGTAGTGCAGCCATGGGGCAAGGTCCTGGATCCACCTCAAGTAAAACACAAAGAATATCTTGGCGTTCTTCTGTAGGAATTAAGGCCCCTACCCAGGTGGAGGATGGTAACTTCAGGCTAAGCCCAAGATTCCAGAAATACCACCCTGTTAACTCACCACCAACCAATCAGAAGGGAGCCTGTACGCAGTGTTGATAATGAAGGCTCTGGTCACCTCCCTAAATGATTCTTCCTTTAAAAACTTTCATGGTAGAGCAGAATCTTTGGATTTGTTCCTTGGATACGAGTTTGCCTTTTCCCCAGGTTGCTGGCCTCCTGAATAAACCAAACTGTCCTTTGCAACCAACACACTCTTGAGTATTGTCTTCCTCAGTTCAGTAGTGCTGTCACTATTCACATAACAAAGCTTACATAGCACGTGTTGATACTTACTGCAGGGTGAGCAGGGAGGTTCTTAAACACTGCACCTGCATCATGGTACAATCTTATAAGGCAGCTACAATCATTAGCCCCAGTTAACAGATGAACAAAATATTGCTCAGTGAGATAAGTAGACATGTAGACCCAGGCCATCTAGCTCCAGAGTCTGTGTAGCTGACCACCATGCAAAGTGGCCTATATCTAAGGGGATGGTTACCTTTGTAAGTGGTGGGCTTCCCTTCACTGTGGGTGACAGGAAGCAACACATGAGCTAGACGGATGCGCTTTTGTGTACTTAGTGTGTCCTGTCTGCCCAGCTGGGAGTTGAGCACTCTGCCATCATGACACCCCTCTGAACTGAAACAACCATCCTACTTTACAGACAAATAACGTGTGTTTAGTGAGATAGGGGAACTGGTTAAGGTCTCCAGGCTGGGGAGAGCTGGCACTCAGAATCCAGCAGGCCTGCCCCACCCCAATCCTGACCATTTCACCTCTTATTAGAGATGGTTTCCAAGGGAATAAACTTCAGGAGGGCTGGGCTGGGCTGGACTAGATGCCTTTTATGTCCCACCAAATCTGAGATCCCAAGGGACTAAATGTCTGGCACATAAGGGGACAAACACTTAAACAGAGCTGCTATTACCCATTGCTAGGCCCAAAATATTAGTCTTTATACTTCAAGTTTTTATATCTAAGGAAATATTTCTTTTCCAAGTCCCTTCCCCCTGCTTTTAGCATTCTGCAGTATTTCTCCTGAAAAGTTGCCCAAGGAGCAAAGAGTTAACTGGTGTTTGTCCTTTTATATGAAATGCTCTTCTCCAGACTTGCTGACTATTCTTCTCCCATCAAAACCCTCCACCTTGGGGACTTCCCTGGTGATCCAGTGGTTAAAAATCTGCCTTGTGAGCAGGGAACACAGGTTCAATCCCCAGTGGAGGAGTTACGATCCCACAAGCTGCAGAGCAACTCAGCCCACATATCACAACTAGAAAAGCCTATGTGACACGACTAAGACCTGATGCAGCCAAATGAACAAATACTATTTAAAAAAAATCATCCACCTTGTGAATGTGATTGACTCACTGTCCCTCAAATTCAGTTCAGCTCTCTTATGCTATTTCTTGTTCCTTTTGGCTCCAGAATATTCAATCCTGATACCAACCCTTGATAACTATCTAAATCCTAACAATAGCAGTAGATTGACCATCTATTAATTTTCATGTGCTTTGCTTTTATTGATGTATTTCACTTGACCTGTAAACAGGCAAAGTGCTAATGTTCATAATTATTTGCATTTTCAAAATAAATTAGAGGGCTTCCCAGATGGCTCAGTGGTTCAGAATCTGCCTGTCAGTGAAGGAGACATGGATTTGATCCCTGGTCTGGGAAGAGTCCACATGCCACAGAGCAACTAAGCCAGTGTGCCACAACTAATGAGCCTGTGCTCGAGGTCCCAGAAGCTGTAACTACTGAGCCCATGTGCCCTAGAACCTGTGCTCTGCAACAAGAGAAGCCACGACAATGAGAAGCCTGTGTACCACAACAAAGAGTAGCCCCCGCTCGCAACTGGAGAAAGCCCACATGCAGCAACAAAGACCCAGCACAATCAAAGATAAAAAACAAATAAAATTATTAAAGTAAATAAATAAATTAGAGCAGGTCCAGTGTTATCCCTATAATGACAATCATTGGCTGAGGAATGATCACTTATCTGGACCAGTAGGAGTTCAACATTGGGTTTTTGTTGGAACCAGTGAGTGAAGTCGCTCAGTCGTGTCCAACTCTTTGTGACCCCATGGACTGTAGCCTACCAGGCTTCTCTGTCCATGGGATTTTCCGGGCAAGAGTACTGGAGTGGGTTGCCATTTCCTTCTCCAGGGGATCTTCCCGACCCAGGGATCGAACCTGGGTCTCCCACATTGTAGGCAGACACTTTACCCTCCGAGCCACTAGGGAAGCCCAGAGCCACCAGGGAAGCCACTGGTTTTGTTGGAACCAGTGGGTAAATCTAAGCTGGTAGAACATAAGTCTGGAAATATCGTTGGTCATACACTTTCTTCCAAGGGAAGAGAGGATCTGCGAGATGACACAGAGAGGAAAGGGAAGCTGAGAGATACAGAGAGATCCTTGCCTCACCTCAGTTCCTAGTCATCTTGGTTATCATAGTGGATGCTGTAATATGTCACCAGTTCCTCACCGAGGATAAAGAACTTGTTCTCCAGCTCCTGGAACTATTTCCTGGACACAAGAGAGCCACTTCCTCTGTGCCATGACCTTTCCCATAGCAGCCTAGAGCCAATGACAGGTTGACAGGGGGATAGAAGTTCTGGCCCCCCTGCCCTACCTTCAGACTATTCTGATGGGTCAGCCCAGCTTCAGAGGTCCCTGCAGGGCTGGCTGAGCCCTCTCCTCCACTTTGAGTTCGATCCTGCTGTTGCAATCATTAGCCTAGTTACTATCAGTGGGGGTAAGAAAAGTAGGCTAATTTTGAAGTAGGAGAATGGATCCCTAGGGTATGGGATGGACAGGAGAGGAGGAGCAATTGTAGAATGGAGCATGGTGTGGGAGGAGTTTCATGGAGCCAGAAGGTCAGAGAAGGACATGAAGAGCTACAGGGCTTTGCCATATGAGGAGCCATTGGAGGAACTGAAAATATAATATGAGGAACAATAGAAGGAGCTAAAAATATGTGGTGGAAAAGTAAAAATTTATGAGGAATATGACAGAATCTTCACACATTTGACAGGCAATCAAGCAGAGGTTGAATCAACTTCCTTCAGCTCGCCTCCTGACTTTCGACTTGACCCGCTACAGTTTATTCTCAGGCCTTTCATCATCTGGCTGTTGCTTCTCTTTCTAACCTTATCTCCTATGGCTCTTCCTCATCCCTCCCCGCCACCCCCTTCTAGCCACCCTGGCCTCCTTACTGTTCCTTGAATGTGTGAGTGTCTGTGCTGTGTTGCTTCAGTCATGTCTGACTCCTTGAGACCCTATGGACTGTACCCCGCCAGGCTCCTCTGTCTTTGGAATTCTCCAAGCAAGAATACTGGAGTGGGTTGCCTTGCTTTCCTCCAGGGGATCTCCTCTACCCAGGGACTGAACTCATGTCTCCTACATCTCCTGCATTGGCAGGTGGGTTCTTTACCACTATTGCCACCTAGGAAGCCCTGTTCCTTGAATACTCCAACCCATTTCCACCTTGACCTTTACACCTGCTGCCCTCTTTGCTTATTCTCCTATACATTTTTCTATAAGCTCTTCATTTGCCCCATTTCTTTTGTTGTTCAGCCTTGAATCAAAGGGGCTTCCCTGGTGGCTCAATGGCAAAAAATCCACCTGCCAAAGCAGGAGGCATACATTCAATCCCTGGATCAGAAAGATCCCCTGGAGAAGGAAATGGCAACCCACTCCAGTATTCTTGCTTGGAAAAATCTGTCGACAGAGGAAAAATCTGGCGGGCTACAGTCCATGAGATCACAAAAAGTCAGGCATGGCTGAGCGCATGCAGCACAGCCCTTGAATCAAAGGTCATTTCCTAAGAAATCTTCCTATGATCAGTTTGTACCTCATGGCCCTGTTTCATGTGCTTCTTGGCATTCTTTGCTCCCTGAAATGGTTTTGTATCATTTATTCTGTAATTTTGTTTCCTGAGAATGCAAACCCCTTCTACTTCCAGGGTCTTGACTGTATAACGGCTCCCAAGGGGATATGTAATAAATTAGGTACATAGGTCCTGAGCTACTCAGAGGTCCCCACACTTCAGACACCATGGGGAATAAATCCGGGACCCTGAGCACAATTTAAGCAAGATGCCACTGCCAGCTCTCTGACCATGCAAGCCTGTGATCTCGGGGTGACCATGGGCCAGTAATCCAAATTCCTGGGGATAATCTTGGCACTCCTGGGCCCTCACACCCAGTCATTCTGCTTCTGAAACAGCTCTCCCATCTCCCCACTTTTTGCCAGTTCCCATCCTCTCATTCTCTGCCCTTAATGCTTTACTGCTCTTGAAGATACTCAGATCTTGTCACTCCTTCACTCTTGAATCTCTCAAGGCTCCCACTGGCAGTGGGAAAATGTCAGCTCTTGAGCAGGACGTCTAAAACCACCACTGCACAGTACTAAACCCCACGCCTCAACTCCCGCCTTCACTCTCTCCAGCGCTCCAGCTGCCTCACTCCCCAAAACAGCCCCCTGCCCTTGTTTGCGCATTTGGTCCTGGAACTCCCTCTGTGACAATGACTTTGCACCTACTAAACCTGACAAGCTCTTCAAGGCCACTGCCCTGGACCAAAGACTGCACAGGGAGGTCTTGACCATTTCACCATCCAGCGGGGCACTCATCTATGCCCCAGCTAGTGATACCATCATCATTTTAGCAAAATAGCAGAAAGGTCAGAAAAGGGGCATAATGAAACATCCATGGGCTGGGTTTCTTGGATGTGTCCCCACAGCCTGTCTCTAATTAATCCCTATGACAATCTCCTGAGATTCTTAACCCATTTACATAAAGCTTAGACAGATTTACTGTTCTGCCTAATGCCATACAGTAATAAGTAGCAGAGTTGGAATTTGAACGCTAGCACTAAACATGATTCTATCTCATGGGATGAGACCATGAAAGAGAACACTCAGATTCCAGGACCAACTCTGCTAAAAACCAGCTCATCTTAATTAAGAATGTCAATCTCTTTGGGCCAAGCTTCCTTATTCTTAAAATAAGGAGGTGAAACTAAAAGTTTTTCCAAAATTTCTTCCTTCTCTTACATTCTTTGACTCAGAGTAGTAATAATAGCTAATGTTTGTTAAGTGCTCATTCTATGCCTAGCATTGTGCAAAGTATGGTTTTAAACAAATTGTCTCACTTGATCCCACACACCCTTATGAATAAATGCAGCTATGATTTCACTCATTTCACTTTAATGAGGAAACTGGTTTGGAGATGTTAAATAGTTCCCCCAGGTCACACAGCTAAGCAGCAGGGGAAGCACCTTAGGAATCTACTGTCTTCTGTCTGGCTTCCAGGATCTGTAGAGTTCAGGTCTTGCCCGAGGCCCATCTCTTTCCAGTCTCAATGCTGGTCCATCTGCTATTTTCCTGCCTGAAACAGTCCACCCCTCTCTCACTTGCCGTGGTAATCCTTGGCCACCAGAGAGGTCTCTGAGGTCCGGCTCCCTAGGGGCTGGGTCCGCTACCCTCCTGTGGGCCCGCACTGCCCTTTGGACCCCCTCCATCATCCACTTATTACTGTGCTCTGTCCCTTTTCTGCCCTCCACCCTGGGCTCCAAGCTCCAAGGAGGCCAGGAACTGCCTCTGTTAATCCAGGACACAGAAAAACACATCGTGCTGTAAAAGGATAATGTTTTCACTTAGAGCAGCACTTGCTGAGGAGAGATGACAATGGAATGCTGCTTCACCTCAACTGGTTCTAACTAACTCAGGATGCTAGACCCATAGTAGAACTCACTGGAGCCTCTTTTGGGACCAATACACAGGGGATTGTATTGTATTTTTTTGTGTTGATTGTATTTTGTATTATTGTATTGTATTGTATTTTTCTAAGATGTCCTATCCGGGGTACATGCATCCATCTTTATTTAGCATAGCCACCATGAAACCTATTTTTCCTAATTCCTAAGGTGAAAAATCTGAATTTTCTCCTCCCAGAAAACATATCAGTGAATTTCTTCACTTCCCTTGCAAGAAAAAAAAAACTCAGCATTTTTTTCTTGTTGTTGTTGTTATTATTATATTTGTGTATGGTTCTGATGGTCTTTGCTTTATTCTTTGACAGCAGATAGTAGGTGCAATAAATGTTTATTGAGTGTCATAAATACAAATAACTTGTTATATCAGGTGAGGGACGATACACCCATCGATGCCTCAGGAACCAGGAGGAAGCCAGACTCATTTCTCCATGAGGTAACTGGGGAAGCGTTCACAGAGGAAGGGAGGGGTGAACTTGGGTTTGCTCATCATCCTCTGCTTTTTCCTACTCCACCAGCATTTTTGTTCCAGGCTTCCTTTTCCAGCGTCGATCCTACAAGGCATCATTTCAATGGCATTCTTGGCAATGCTCACGTCTCCTTGCCCTCCAGTCTTTTCACCACCTCTGCCAGGATAAACCCAGCTACTTGCTTTCTCTCTCCTCTGGGCACTCTGCTGGAGAGAGTCATGCCAACTGTCCCACCACAGGTTCATAAACACACACATGGTTGGACATTTCTCCAATCAACTCACTCACCTTTTCTCAAATGTCCAGCCCTTCACCTCCAACTTCAATGATTAAATAAAAGCTTCAGGTAGGAGCTCTTCAACTGCTTCTGCCCAAATGAGAAATCTAACTACATCTGCCTCTGATCTGACCTTCTTTCCTTCCTCCTAAAGCCCAATCCTGCCTCTGAGCCTTGAAGCCCACCTGCCTGCCTTCTCAGTAAACCCTGCCCCGCTGTGGAGTGTCTCCTTCTTGCATATTCAGCTACCTCCTCACAAAAGGATCTGTCTTGTTATCCACGAACATATACAAACCCTACATCTTAAAAGAAAAACAAGCAAATCCTTCCCTTGACCCCCTTACTTCTCTCCAGCTGCCATTTCACAGTCAAGTCTCGAGAAAATGTAAAAAAGGTCAATGAGTATAAAAACTTGCTCCATTTTCACATCCTACTATGGGTTAACTTTGACGCCTACTTGTTCATACTTGCTCATTGAATGAACCCTTGCCAGGGTCACTGATAAATTCCATGCTGCTAAATTCGGAGTACGTTTTCAGTTCTCCTCTTGACTTCTCAGGAATATTAGACATTGTTGACTGCACCCTTTTTCTTGCAACACTCCCTTGGCTCCTTGCAACACACCCTTCTGCTTTGTCTTCTGGCCCTCTGGAGCTCTTCATGGATCTTCTCAGGTATCTCCCACGGCCAGTCTGTGGCTTTAATTACCATCTATTTTCTAATAGCTGCTAATTCCAATCTCCATCCCAGATCACCCCTTGAAGCTCCAGATTCCTATGCCCAATCACTTCATATATTCAAGAAGACTCTATTTGGAGGGACTTCCCTGATGGTCCAGGGGCTAAAACTCTGTGCTCCCAATCCCTGGTCAGGGAACTACACTCAACATGGCACAACTAAAGGTCCCACATAGCACGACAAAGATCAAAGATCTCATGCTGCAACTAAGACCTAGTATAGCCACATAAAAAATGTTAGAAAAAAAAATTTTTAGACAGATGTTTTAAGTTTACAACAAAATTGAGAGGAAGGTATAGAGATTTTTCCAAATACCTTCTGTCCCACACATGCATAGCCTCATTTACTAGAATGGTGCATTTTTTTTTTCCCAAAATGAAGCTACACCGACACATCATCATTCAAAATCCATAGTTCACACTTAGGGTGTGAATTAGGGTTCACACTTAGTGCTGTCCATTCAATGGGTTTGGACAAATGTATAATGACATGTATTCATCATTATAATGTCATTCAGAATATTTTCTTTTTTTTTTCTTTTTTTTTTTCATTCAGAATATTTTCATTGCCCTAAAAATCCTCTGTTCTTCTGATTCATTTCTCCCCACAACCTTGCCACTGGCAACCACTGATCTTTCTAGTGTCTCCATAGTCTTGCCCTTTCCCAAATGTCATAATTGGAATCATACACAGTGTGGCTTTCTCAGATGAGTTTTTTTCACTTAATAATATTCATTCAAGTTTTTTCCGTGTCTTTTTGTGGCTTGATAGCTCTTTTCTTTTTAGTGCTGAGTAATATCCCATTATCTGGAGGAACCACAGTTTATTTAACCATTCATCTACTGAAGGATATCTTGGTTGCTTCCAAGTTTTGGCAATAATGACTGAAGTGGCTCTAAACATCATTCTGCAGGTTTTTGTGTGGACATAACTTTTCAACTCCTTTAAATAAATATCAAAGACCATGATTGCTGGTTTGTATGACAAGAGTATGTTAATTTTGTAAGAAACCTGCAAACTGCATTCCAGAGAAGCTGTACAATTTTGCATTCCTGCCAGCAATATATGAGAGTTCCATTATGAAGATGGAGGCAGAGGCTAGAGTGATTTAGCCAGAAGCCAAGAAGCACTTGGGACCACCCCCCTCCGCCCCGCCCACAAGTGCTAAGTGTCAAGGAGGGTTTCTCCCCTAGAGCCATCAAAGGAAATACAGCCCTGCCAACACCCTGATTTCAGATTTAACCTCCAAAAATGTGTGGGAATACATTTCTGTATTTTTAAGTTACCCAATTTATGGTACTTTGTTATGGTGGACACAGGGAATTAATACAGGGACTGTTCAAATCCTCTGATTAAATTCCTTCATTTTACAGGTGACAAAAAGAAAATTTTTAACAAGTACAAAATGTTTTCACATAGCTGATCATGTTCAGTAATAATAGCAACTCTCTGAAGCAGCAGTTATTGCTCAAGAGGAGGGAATGAAAGCAATACAATGATTTGCCTGCTAATAAGCCACTGAGCACTGGAGCAGCAGGTGAATAGTTCTTCCCACCAGTTCTCTCTGCCTGTGTCTCAGAGGGGTCCAATCACATGTCCACATCACACAGCTGATGAGAAATGGTCTAAAATAGAGGTCTTCTTTTCCACTCATTTCTGCTCCAGCAGCCTCCCCAGGTATAACTGGCTACACCTCAAAACTATTGAACAATCAAGATACTGATTCCATGGGACAACCTCAGAGCTCGTAACCTAGATCCCTGGGCTAAGTAAAAACTGATGTTTCCAAACACAAGGATAGTAGGTTGGAGGTTATTTGAGTGAGTGGCACAGGCTGTTCATTTCTTCAACAAATGGGCTTTGTTGTTGTTGTTATTATTTAGTTGCTAAGTCATGTCTGATTCCTTTTGTAACCCCATGGACTGTAGCCTGTCAGGCTCCTCTTTCCTTGAGATTTCTTAGGCGTGAATATGGAGTGGGTTGCAATTTCCTTCTCCAGAGGATCTTCCCATCCCAGGGATTGAACCTATCTCCTGCAGTTCCTGCATTGCAGGTGGATCCTTTACCACTGAGCTACCAGGGAAGCCTGAAATAGGCTTTAAGATTTTCCAAATATTCGGAAAATCAAGATAAATCAAGATAATTCATAAAATCAGCTGTTTTGGGCCAATCTGCTGTGGGAAACTCTCTATTCCAGTAGGTCTTATAAAATATTTTACGTGCTGTAAGGGCCTCTGCCTCAGAGTCCCAGGGGTTCTAATGGTAACGAGCAAATAATCCAATTGTGCAAGTAATCAAGGAACAATAACAGTTGTTCTTGTGATGAAGCCCCCCAGTTTGCAATTACTTAGCAGTTTAAAGTCACTTCATTTGGAAAATTTTGCCTCTGAGAAAGGCTGAAGCTCTCATTCAGAGACCAATTAGATTAAATTAGGAGTGACACATTAGCTGGAAAGTCTTTATTCATTTTGGATTATTTGCAACTTTAATTATAATTCAAATACAGACAGAGCTATCCTTTGGAACATTTTCTTGCCTTAGCAGGCACTGGAGGGTACTGGGTCCCTGGGAGGTGCTCCCAGGGGTGTGTGTGCCACCAGCCAAATGTCCCAGGGCTGCTTTGTCACCAGATTCTGCTCTAGACTCCTTCTTCCTGCTGCTATTGGAGACCCACAGGAAGTAAGAACCCCTAATGAGATCTTCCTTTTGTAAAAACAGTTTGTTGAGGTATATTTAATAATAAATTGCATACATTTAAAACACACAATTTGATAAAATTTGACATGTGTAGAAATAACTTCACAATCAAAATAATAAATATATCATTGCCCCCTCAGTTTCATCATGACCTTTACAATCTACCCCCTCAACTGACTCTCCCTTGCCCTCTGCATGCATACAGAACACACACATATTTAGGCAACCACTTTGCTTTTCATTGTTCTAGATTAATTAGTTTGTATTTTCTGGGATCTCATGTGAATGGGATCATACAGTATGCACCCTTCTTCTATTCTGTTACATGTAATAATTATTTTGAGATTCATCTACGTTGTTGCTAGTTATCAATAGTCTCTTTGTATTGCTAAGTAGCATTCCATTGTACTGATATACCATAATCAAGCTATTTAGCTGTTGAGAAATATGGGCTTTTCCCAGTTTGAGTCTGTTACAGATAAAACTGCTACGACATTTGTGGATACAAATGTTTTCATTTCTCTTGGGAAGATATCTAGGGGTGGGATGGCTGGACCATATGGTAGGTGTATATTTAATTTTTCAGAAATCGCCACCCTGTTTTCCAAAGCCATTGTACCATTTTATCCCCATTAGAAATATATGAAAGTTGCATTCATCTACTTCCTTATCAACATTTGGTATGGTTGGTTAATAATTTTAATTTTAGTCATTCTAACTGGTTGCATTAAATATATTGTAATTTTAACTAGCCTTTCTGTAATGACAATGACATTGAGCATCCTTTTATGTGTTTACTTGCTAACTGTATGCCTTTCTCAGTAAAGTGTTTATTCACATTTTTTGCCCATTTTCAAAAATTGGGTTGATTGTCATTCTCTGAGTTTTGACTATTTTTTGAATATTCCATATACAAGCCTTTTATCAAGTATGTGATCTGCAAATACTTTCTCCCAGGTTGTGGTTTCTCTTTTCATTCTCTCAACAGTGTCTTTTTGTTGCAGAAAGGGATACCCTTTACAAGGCCTGAGAGTAGGCTCTTGTCTAACACTCAGAAATGAATTGTCTGAAGAGACACAGGCTGCTGACAGAGCAAGAGACTTCACTGGGAAGAGGTGCCTGGGTAGAGAACAGGAGGGTAAGGGAACCCAGGAGGACTGCTCTGTCTTACAGCCTCTGATTTTATGGCGATGGGACTAGTTTGCAAGCTGTCTCTGGCCAATCACTGTGACTCAGGGTCCTTCCTGGTGGCACTCACATCACTCGGCCAAGGTGGATTCCAGCAAGGGTTCCGGGGGGTTGGCGGGATGTGTGGCATCTCCTTTGCACCTTTCCCAGATTCTCCCAGTTGCCGTTGGCTTGTCAGTTCCATGTTCCTTACCAGGACCTCCGGTCATAAAATAACTCATACAAATGGCTACTGTGGTGCCTGGCCAGGGTGGGCAGTTCCAGTCAGTGTTTCCCCTAACATTTTGAAGAGCTGAAGTTTTTAGTTTTGATAAAGTCCTATTATCAATTTTATGTATTAAGGACTATATTTTACTGTTATATCTAAATCAAATCTTTTACTAGCCCAATACCACAAAATTATCTTCTATGTTTGCTTCCAGAAATTTTATACTTTTCAGTTTATCTTTAGGTCTATGATACATTTTGAATTAATTTTTATATGTGGTGCAAAGCATGGATCCAAGTTCAATTGGTTGCCTATGGATACCCAAAAAGCATCATCTTTTCTCCACTAAATTGCCTTTGGACCTTTGTGAAAAATCTGTTGTCTATGTATGTGTACATCTAATTTCTGGACTCTCTATTCTGTCCCATTGATCGGTTTGTCTATCTTACATCGATACCCTATATTTTTATTTTTGTAGCTTTAAAATAAGTCCTCAAATCAAGTAGTGTTAGTAGATCAACTTTGTTCTTTTTAAAGCTGTTTTGGAAACCAACACAATATGGTAAAGCAATTTTCCTCCAATTAGAAAATAAATCTAAAAAAGAAAGTTGTTTTGGCTAGGCTAAGTTTCTGTACTTCTATGTGAATTTTCAATTCAGTTTGTCAGTTCCTACAAATCCTGCAAGAATCGTGATAGGCATTTTGACCTACAATTACAGTATAACTCTCAATTTAGTAGAGATTGTTTAATTTCTCTCAGCAATGTTTTATATTTTTTGAATTCACCTGTTTTGCTTATCCTTTGTCAGATTTTATCCTTAGTATTTCATAATTTTTGACACTATAGTAAATAGCATTGTTTTGTTTTGTTTTAATTTCAACCTCTTATTGTTTATAGTTAGTAAAAACAAAAGACTGGGGTTTTATATTAATCTTGTTATTGATCAATATATGTGATTGATCTTACCACCTTGTTATTAACTTGTCCAGATTTTTCCCATGTGTTTCAGGTGACTTCCTGTTGGCTTGGAAGTCCCAACATTCTGTGAAAATTCCTGATTAGAATTCAGATTCCTTTCTTCTCCTACATAATTGTATCCTTTCCTGTCATAGCACCTGACTGCCTCTTTAGTATATTATTATTATTATTACAATTATCATTATTAAACTTTAAAATGCATTCTAATTTCTCATTTGCTGTAATTACCCCCTAGAGCCACTGCAGATGGCAGGCTGCTGAGAAGGAATTATCAGACCAAGAATGAGGTTTGATTTTCTATTGCTTTAATTCTCCTCTTACTAAAAATTCCCATAGTGTAGTTTTTTTTTTTTTTTTTTTATCAAATTCTGGGTATATCAGGATCATCAGAGGAGTATATTTTTTAAATACAGATTCTCAACACCCTTTTCCTCCCACCCAATGAAATCTGCAGAGTGTTTCAAGCCTCTATACAGGAGATTCTGATGTGTACCAAAATTTAGAAGTCTCCACTGTAGAGAATTCTTGTGGACCACCCAGCTCAGCACTTGAAAAATTATGAAGTTGTAAAACTTCTCTCCTCAGTATTCCTGTTCTTTGTGTTTTCTCTAGTCAGGCTCTTAGGTGTCTCAGTTCTCTCCCCAGCAAAGCAGACTTTTGCAAATTATGTCCAAGTGTTGTTTTAGGGATATCACCTTGGCATGCTTTCTAATGCTTACTTCCAAAAGAAACACAGTCAACAGCCCCTCCTGCCTAGGAGGCCCGGCGACCCTGCCTCCCACCCACCCAGCCAGTTTTTTGGTTCTGGGTGCACATAACTAAAAGTCAACCTCGGACTGACTCAAGTAAACTGAGCAAGTTATGGTCTCCTACAAAAGCAGTGTCGAAGCTGGGCCAGTGCAGTTCCTGTGCTCTTGTGAAAAGTCCAGAGGAGGGTAATCCATAGAGACAGAAATCAGATTGGTGGTTGCCAGGGGCTGTGGGGAGAGGGGAGGGGGAGTGACTGCTTAGGGTTACAGGATCTCTTATGAATGATGAAAATGCTTTGAAACTAGATAGAAGAGATTGCACAACATCATGAATGAGCTAAATTCTACTGAATTGTTTACTTTAAAATTTCCACTAAAAGGCAGGGAAGGCGGGTGCTAGAGTGATTATGAGGCCCTGAGAGCCCCTAGCAGCAGATCCTGGGCGGCACACCCTTCAGAGCAGGAAGAGGCTGGAGAGGGGACTCCAGCATCACTAAGTCGTTGCACATAGTCACCTTTGCAGGCAGGGTGGAGGGTAGGACAGGAAGTCACAGAATCAGGCTGGATGAGCACAGTGGGGATGACAGGGTCTCGAACCAAAAGAGACCAGGTGTTGGCACTTAACTATCAGATTTGAAGGGAGAGTTTCCATAATTACTGTGAGAACCGGCCTCGTGCCCAAGGGGCACCTGAAGGGCTTGGTTTGAAGGGAGCTGTGCAGATGGGGATACTTAATATGCATAACAAAAGAGGTAGTAAAACACCAAAAACCAACAGGTTCTGTAGAAAGTTGGACTAAGCCTCAGGTATTCAGACCTTGCTGGGGGGAGCTGAGTGCGCTGGGCTGTGCTTTGTCATATGCTGGCGCAGTTGCACTGCTGAGCCCATCACCTACTGGCCACGTTGTGGGTGGGGAGGAGGTCTCTCCTGAAGATGAGTCCGTATCTACTGAATGTTGGGTAAAGAGACAATCCTGAGACAGGAAGCAGAAAGTCAAATGGCAGACTCCAGGGAAACTGGAGAGGGAATCCAATCTTCCGTCAGTCTGGAGTTTCAGCAGTTGTCGGCCCAGTTGTCAGCATTCCTGGATGATGGGGGATGGCAGGATGGTGAGGGGATGATGGGGGATGCCACGTGGTGGCAGGCCAGCAGCTAGGACTTCCCTATGAGGCAGAAGTCCTAAATATGGGTGTGTACCAGAATCCCAGGGAAGTTTCAAAATATTATACCTGCTCTTGGATCCTACCCCCACAAAAGTTCTCTTTCAGAAGGTGGAGGAGGGGAAGGGCAGGGTGGAATCAGATTTTCAGACATGAGTCCAGGTGATTTTAAGGCACAGTCCTAAACAGCCTTAGGGAAACCTATGATGCCGCTGAAGGTGAGTGAGATGTAGACCAGGGTGAACAAGTCCTGGGTGGTGAAGAGGTACAAATGTTAGAGCCACAATAAGGGTTTGGATGGAAAAGGAGATTTGCAAGCAGAAGGCTCTGGAGCATTATAAATGGGGAGTAACAGGATCTGATTCACACTTCAAAAATTATGACCTCAGAGCTATTAAAATAACATGATACTCAAGGGGTAGTCTTATCCACTTGTGAAAGAAAGTCTGATTGTAAGCATTTAGGGTCACAGGGTAACTTCCTTTCATATCTCCATCGTTCTCTGACTTTATTTTAAAGTAAGTGTGAATTAGTCATTCTAACATTTTACCATGAATTATAAAACCATATGGTTGGCAAAGGCCTCAAGAGAGCATTTAGTCCAACCTGCAGCTTCCTGGCAAGTCTATACCTAAATCATTTCAGAGAGAAAAAATCTAAATTATATGTCAGTGCTGACCCAAAGGATCAGTTTCCCTCCCATCTACCCTGCTGTGATGAGAACACTCACCACCACTCTGATGAGAGGTTTGAAAATAATTCTGGTTGTTCTAAAGAAATAAAGCAACAGGAAGAATGAGACTCTGAAAAAACCTTGCAAGCCTTTGGATGCTTAGAATCTAGTCCTTCTAAACCCCGCCTCTGACTACTCAAATCTATTATTTACCTCTCTGCATAAAATGCATCAGTTCAAGTCCAGTCGATAGATAGTTATGGAGCACCTAGCAACTACAGAAGGGGAGTTACTGATACTCAAGATAGGATCCTAAAATGGAAAATTAGGAACATCAGGTTAAAGTAGACATTTTTAAGCAAGGAAACAGGATCACTATATATTGCTAAGGGAAAATGGTAATGCACTATCTGATATTATTTTTTTGCAAAACAAAAGAAGAGGGGAAGGATTGGAATAATCTTCAAGTTAAAGGTTTAAGTGAAAAAAGAAAGATGTACAACAGTATGTACAGCATTTTTCAATTTGTGTGTAAAAACCAGTGTGTATGAGTGATTGGCAAATCCTATTACAGAGCCTCTAGTTTAAATCACTTGCTATTATAAGAAATAGCGATAAGGACAGAGAGCAGAAAGTAAATAAAAAGTAAAATAAGGAAATCTGTTTGGGGGTATGGCAGGAGGGCAAAGAAACACTGGGAAAAAATCTGCCACGATTCATATCAATCTGGTCTTTTCTCCCATTTTCAAATATCCTCCCCATAGCTTTGCTGTCTCAGTCCCATATTGACAAATGCCAGTAATGGAAATGTATTAGAGCAATAGTACTCTGAGGAAGCTGTCCGGCTTTTAAGTGTGGTTCCATTATGGGATTACCCGGCGCCTCCAAGTCCAATACCTGCATCCCAAGGACGGGGGATGTAGCCCAGGGAGCACAAGCAAAATGACAAAGGAGCTGGCAGTTAGGCTCGATGGCAGCAGATAACATTCTCTTATTCCAAAGAACCACAAAGCCTTTTAAAAAGCAAATGAAATAAAGATGTGAGTGAGAAGTCCTCCCCCGGAGACAAACAGATCTGAGAGAAAGAAAGTAGAAAGCAGGTGAATTGCCAAGGAGAAGGCAGTGAGTAATGTGAAAACCATCAAAATTTCAGAATTAATTACATACCACTCTTCAAGACATGAGAGATAAGAAGCCAGAAAAATACTAATTTAGTGAAGGCTGAACAAACAATTCTTTTCCCAGTGGCAAAGAAAGGGAGAAGCGAGGTTCTTTAAACACTGGCAATTATGCAGATGGCAGAGAGAATAAAGACTAAATTTCATAGGCACTGCAAGCCCACATAATAAGGGAGAGCATTAGGGAGACAAAAAGCAGTCTGAAGTGTTTACAGTTTCCAGTGCACCAACAGCTCAGCGAACATTTAGAACACATTATCTCACTTGTGAAAAACTGCCCTTAGAAATCAAGGAAATTAATCAAGAAGTTAAACATTGATTAAAAACAAGCTTAGCAATTATAGGAGAAAGGTCGAGACTGAAGAGTCACCGAAAGCTGAATCAGCTCTTTCTACGCTGTGGCGTGGGTGGTATTTGATTTGGAGCACAAGGTCCAGATCTAAGGGGAGCTTGTGGAGGCGCTGTGGGCTTTGGGGGCCTTGAGCCTGCGCTCAGGGAGATAGCTGTTAGTGTCAGCTATTCTTGAGAAAAGCCACTGATGCAACCACTGAACCACTGGGACCTGACCCCGCTTGACGTCTGTGCTCAGGGAAGGGCAGCCAGCGTTTGTTTGCAGCCACGTAACTGCTGGATCTTCCAGCACCCAGTCGCCAAAATCTGCACTCCAACATCCAGGTGAATAAAGTGCTGTGTTGTGGGTGGCAGTCTTGTTTCCCCATGCTCCTGTTGTCATAAATGTTGAGCAAACAGGAAAGGTCATTTCTCTACAGATAAGGGCCTGCTTCTTAGCACAGCACCAAGAACAAGGGATGTTGCAGGCATATGTTCAGAGCTACTTTGGGGAGAAGTGGTGAGGAGGAGGGCTTTTCCTGATGACTAATGAATTTGCACCTTACACTTCTGTGTATATGTCCTTTTCACACCAGAATTGAGATCCAGCCAGCATCAGCTCCTTACAAACCTTTGCCAAAATGTAAATGACACAGAACCCTCGAGTATAAAGGGGGAGAAACAAAAAGGAAAATTTCCTGCCCTCCCACCTGATCCAGTTTACCTCTTGTGACTACACACCACTAATCCCTTTCCCTAGAACTCCATGAATTAAGACATATATAAATTTTTTACATGACCAAAATTTTCACCAGGAAAGAGAATAAGTTTTTTTAAAGTCATTCCCTTAACATCCTTTAGTTACATTAGAACTTACAGCAGATATCCTGAACTTCTTAAAGCTATATGAAACGTTACATGTCCTATTCTCTTCAGTTCAGTTCAGTTCAGTTCAGTCGCTCAATCTTGTCCGACTCTTTGCAACCCCATGAATCGCAGCACGCCAGGCCTCCCTGTCCATCACCAACTCCAGGAGTTCACTCAAACTCACGTCCATGATGAATCGGTGATGCCATCCAGCCATCTCATCCTCTGTCATCCCCTTCTCCTCCTGCCCCCAATCCCTCCCACCATCAGAGTCTTTTCCAATGAGTCAACTCTTCGCATGAGGTGGCCAAAGTACTGGAGTTTCAGCTTTAATATCATTCCTTCCAGTGAACACCCAGGACTGATCTCCTTTAGAAAGGACTGGTTAGATCTCCTTGCAGTCCAAGGGACTCTCAAGAGTCTTCTCCAACACCACAGTTCAAAAGCAACAATTCTTCAGCGCTCAGCTTTCTTCACAGTCCAACTCTCACATCCATACATGAGCACAGGAAAAACCATAGCCTTGACTAGATGGACCTTTGTTGGCAAAGTAATGTCTCTGCTTTTGAATATGCTATTCTCTTAGGCAGGTACTGTTTGGGGAGATGATGGTAGAATGGTTATGAGCTTTTGAGTCAAAAAAAGACTAGGTTCAAATGCCAGCTGTGTCAATTACAAGTTGAGTATCTTTGAGCAAGATGCTTAATCTCACTGAATCTCAGTTTCATCATCTGTAAAATAGAAATAATAACATCTACTTTGTGGGAGGTCTTCTCTGGTGGCTCAGTGGTAAAGAAGCCACCTGCCAATGCACAAGACCAAAGTTTGATCCCTAGGTTGGGAAGATTCCCTGGAGAACGAAATGGCAACCCACTCTAATATTCTTGCCTGGGAAATCTCATGGACAGAGGATCCTGGTGGGTTAGAGTCCACAGGATGGCAAAAGAGTCAGACATGACTTAGTGACTAAATGATAAAAAACAACTTTATGAGACCATTCAATGCAATGGCCCACAAGATAGAATGCACATAGCACAGTGATTAGAGCACAGAAAGATCTCAGAAATTAAGTTATTATTATTATTATTAAAATAAGCTAGAATTTTGAAATGAATGTTTTCTCTAAATGATGCATTTCCAACTTTGTATGGTCTTTACTATGGACCACCTTCTGAGCCAAATGTGTGCTCTAGGAATGAATGCAAGCTGTACACTGACAAAACAAGAAAGTCTCAGCATGAGAAATGTTGCATACACATGTTCAGAAGAAAAATTAAAATTTTCCTATCCTCCAGTAACTCTTTTTTTAATTCTATTTTTGTTTGTGCTGTGTCTTCATTGTTGCACCAGGAGTTTCTCTAATTGCCGTGAGCAGGGGCTACTCTATAATTGTGGTGCGCAGGTCCTCACTGTGGTGGCTTCTCCTGTCGCCGAGCACAGGCTCTAGGTGCACGGGCTTCAGTAGTTGCAACATATGGACTCAGCAGTTGTGGCTCGCGGGCTTAGTTGCTCTGTGGCATGCAGAATCTTCCCAGATCAGGGATCGAACCTGTGTCCTCTGCATTGGCAGGCAGATTCTTATCCACTGTACCGCCAGGGAAGTTCTCCAGTAACTCTTGTTAAGTTTGTTTGTTCTGTCAGCAAGCACTACCATTGCAAATTAAATGATACCTCTGACATTTTTCCTGATACCTAGAGTTTTGATGTATGACAAAGTTTATATTTAAATATCCTACCATTCTAGGAAGTTTGGGTGATGATACAACATAAATTCCAAAAAGAGTACATTGTGAAAGACATTTGTGTTTCAAATACTGTGCGTGAGTAATCAGAGAGAGAAGGAAAAAATGGGTCTTTGCAGAGCTCCTTCCTAATATAATTTACTGTGAATTTATACCTCACACTTAAGAGAGTACATACTTCAGTTAGGATTCAGCAGCAGAAAATAGAAAAGCCCTAGGCACTTTAAGCAAAAAGGGATTTAATACTGTGCTTACAAAACTGTGGGAGGGATTGGAGGAACACCCCTCCAGGAGCCGATGCCTCACCATTGTCAGAAAGATGGGGAATCAAGAAGCTACCTGGGACTATTGCCCTGGGAGTACTTTTGATGCAAGTCAGGGATCAGAAAGCCTTTGGTCTCAGTTGTTCCCTCAGAGTCACATCTCTTGTCCTAGATCTGCGCTGGCTAAAGCAAGTATCCTTCCATGTCTCCTGACCCCCAGGCAGCTGTGCTGCAAATAATCCACCTCCATTGCTGAGTGTGCTGGCAGAAAGAACAGAAAGATGTGCTAATTCACCTTCAGACGGCTTGGGAGTGCATGTAATCCAAGGAACCCAAATCATATCCACAATCCAACCATAGAAGAGTCTAGAAAGGAGGTTTCTTACTTCTGAAAGGAGCTATGCTAGAAGGTGCTGGAAATGGAGGCTAAGTACCAACCCATTCCAGCACCACCCATGCTGCGGGGCAGGACTGGGCCTGGAAGCCAAGGAACCAAAGGGGAACACCAACTCTGCCCCTTGCTAGTACCTATGTGATCACAGTAAAAGCTCTTGGTTCTTTCACGTGTAAAACAATGAGGTTGGAAGACGCCATCTCTAACCACCTTGTCAGTGCTTTTCACTTCTGTAAAAAGCATAAGGAGAGATCATTCCACCGCCCCTTACCTCCCAGAAGTAGCATTGTTTTGTCTTTGTGGTGATTGTCCTTCCTGGGAAGTTTATCCTAATAGCAGCTGGGTCTCAGTTGTTTTCTGTTGGTAGGACTCTGCCAGATGCCCTCCAGCCCATTCCACCTTGGAGCTTTAGTGCACAATGCAATTAATTGCAGTTAGAGTTCCAAAGAATAGCAAGGAGATAGAAGAAAGCCTTCCTCAGCGATCAATGCAAAGAAATAGAGGAAAACAACAGAATGGAAAGACTAGAGATCTCTTCAAGAAAATTAGAGATACCAAGGGAACATTTCATGCAAAGATGGGCTCAATAAAGGACAGAAATTGTATGGACCTAACAGAAGCAAAAGATATTAAGAAGAGGTGGCAAGAATACACAGAAGAACTGTACAAAAAATATCTTCATGACCCAGATAATCATGATGGTGTAATCACTCACCTAGAGCCAGACATCCTGGAATGTGAAGTCAAGTGGGCCTTAGAAAGCATCACTACAAACAAAGCTAGTGGGGGTGATGGAATTCCAATTGAGCTATTTCAAATCCTGAAAGATGATGCTGTGAAAGTGCTGCACTCAATATGCCAGCAAATTTGGAAAACTCAGCAGTGACCATAAGACTGGAAAAAGGGCAGTTTTCATTCCAATCCCAAAGAAAGGCAATGCCAAAGAATACTCAAACTACCACACAATTGCACTCATCGTACACGCTAGTAAAGTAATGCTCAAAATTCTCCAAGCCAGGCTTCAGCAATACGCGAACCGTGAACTTCCAGATGTTCAAGCTGGTTTTAGAAAAGGCAAAGGAACCAGAGATCAAATTGCCAACATTCAATGGATCATCAGAAAAGGAAGAGAGTTCCAGAAAAACATCTATTTCTGCTTTATCGACTATGCCAAAGCCTTTGACTGTGTGGATCACAATAAACTGTGGAAAATTCTTTAAGAGATAGGAATACCAGACCACCTGACCTGCCTCTTAAGAAACCTGTATGCAGGTCAGGAAGCAACAGTTAGAACTGGACATGGAACAACAGACTGGTTCCAAATAGGAAAAGGAGTATGTCAAGGCTGTATATTGTCACCCTGCTTATTTAACTTCTATGCAGAGTCCATCATGAGAAACGCTGGGCTGGAAGAAGCACAAGCTGGAATCAAGATTGCCGGGAGAAATCTCAATAACCTCAGATATGCAGATGACACCACCCTTATGGCAGAAAGTGAAGAGGAACTCAAAAGCCTCTTGATGAAAGTGAAAGAGGAGAGTGACAAAGTTGGCTTAAAGCTTAACATTCAGAAAACTAAGATCATGGCATCTGGTCCCATCACTTCATGGGAAATAGATGGGGAAACAGTGGAAACAGTGTCACACTTTATTTTTCTGGGCTCCAAAATCCCTGCAGATGGTGATTGCAGCCATGAAATTAAAACACATGTACTCCTTGGAAGGAAAGTTATGACCAACCTAGATACCATATTCAAAAGCAGAGACATTACCTTGCCAATAAAGGTCCATCTAGTCAAGGCTATGGTTTTTCCAGTAGTCATGTATGGATGTGAGAGTTGGACTATAAAGAAAGATGAGTGCCGAAGAATTGATGCTTTTGAACTGTGGTGTTGGAGAAGACTCTTGAGAGTCCCTTGGACTGCAAGGAGATCCAACCAGTCCATCCTGAAGGAGATCAGCCCTGGGATTTCTTTGAAAGGAATGATGCTAAAGCTGAAACTCCAGTACTTTGGCCACCTCATGAGAAGAGTTGACTCATTGGAAAAGACTCTGATGGTGGAAGGGATTGGGGGCAGGAGGAGAAGGGGGGGACAAAGGATGAGATGGCTGGATGGCATCACCGACTCAATGGACATGAGTTTGAGTAAACTCTGGGAGTTGGTGATGGACAGGGAGGCCTGGCATGCTGCGATTCATGCGGTTGCAAAGAGTCGGACACGACTGAGCAACTGAACTGAACTAAACTGAAAAGTAGGAAGAGGGCAGAAGACAGTTGGCAGAGCTGCAGTTCTGTGATCCCACAACTGCATTTCCAAGATTCCCTAGACAGCCTCTGATGTCAGTCAGCATTCCTTGAGCCTCTTGGTAAACATACCGAGAAAACGTGTTTCATGGCTTGTACATCGGGCTCAAAGACATCTGAAGGAAATCCTTCCTAATAAACTCTTACAGCAGTGCTTCTCAGACTTAGATGTGCACACAGATCTTGTGAAAATGCAGTCCTGAGTCAGTGGGTCTGACATGGGTTCTGAGATTCCATGTGTCTAACGAACCCAGGTGCTAGGTTTCCATGTACCACACTCCGACCCCAGACTCACCCCAAGTAGATTGAATTAAGGCAAATATTTGTGTTAGAATGTCCTAAATTGAAGATTCCAAACCTGATGGGATTTGTGTGTGTGTGTGTGTGTTTTCCTGTAAATATTCAATACAAATCTGACATAACTGCTTAGAGACACGTATCCCAAGGGGATCTGGTCTGCAGTTTCTCCTCCTCCCATATCATCCCTATTTCCATGCTCACTCCTTCTGAAGCTAGCTCTCTGGGTTTGGGCCTGAGTTTCCTCATCTGTAAAGTGCAGATAGTAATGTCTCAGTATGGAACTGGTTAGGGGAGTAAGAGCCACAGCATACCACAAGAGCACTTGCTACATCAGCAGAAGCTTGGAGCCGTTACGTGCATCCTCATCCTTAGTGACTGCCGTCCTTGCCTCCATCTCATTTCACTTTGGAAACTTCTATCAGGTGTGAAGAAAGACATTACTCATCTCATTTCTGAAGCATGGAAAATCTGCCATTCACTCTTGAATGGCAAGGAGGAATACTGAATGGTATAAGATAGAGAATTTTTAAAACTTGTAAATATTTATATTAATACTAAAATGGTAACCTGTGCATTTATAGAATTACTTGTATAGTAAGTTATGGTAAGAAAAGCAGAGAAAAAAGTTAAGTGACAAAAAAGTAGAAATTAAACAAATACTCAGAAAGGAAACATGAATTAAGAATGAAGATATTCATGTCAGCTTTATATATAATAGCAAAGAAATTGGAAACATCTAAACACACAGCATTCTAGATACAGGTATGCAAAGTGTAGCAACTCTATACACAAAATATCATGTAGCCTTTAATGCTTTGTTTAGATTTTTAGTGGCATGAAAAATGCATATGACATGATGTTTAGAGTCAAAAGAAAATCTGGCTACAAATTCGTGTCTACCAAATTAAAACACACAGAGGAAAAAAGGCTGGAAGGGAACATGCTACAATAAAAAAATAGTAGTTGCATCTGACTGGCTTTTTGTTTCTGTGTCTTCATACTTTTCTGTACTTCCCAAACTCTCAGTAATGACAATATATTATGAGCACAGACTGTGGAGCCAGACGGTTGCCACTCCCTGCCACCTGCCAGCTAGGCTAGTCATCACACACAGCTCTCTGTGTCTCTATTTCACCAACAGTAAAATGGGGATAGTAATCACCTCTAGCCCTTGGAATTCTGTTAGGATGAAATGAGTGCATAGTTATTAAGCACTTAGAGCAGTGCCTTGCACAAAATAAGTGCATTGCAAGTATTATCTGTGATTATTTCCATAGATGTTGCTCATATTAGCAAAAAAGAAAAACAAGTAAAAATTTAGAAAAAGGTGAAAGGTTGGAAAAAACGTGTATAAATGTTAGGATGGTATTTGTCTTAAGTAAATATTTTATTTTGAACTAATTTCACACTTTGAGGAAAATTGCAAAGTTCAGAGAGGCCCCATGTATCCTTCACCTAGTTTCCTTGATTGTTAACAGCTTCCATATCTTAGAACATGCATCGAAACTATGAGATTAACACTGGTACGTTATCAACCACACCTCAGATCTTATTTGAAATTCACCTATTTTTTTCTATGTATGTACTTTATTTGTTTCAAGAGGGTAAAATTTTTGAATTTTGACTACTGTGTTTTTTTAATTTTTTTATTGTGAAGCATATGAAGAAGTTTATAAAACATAAATGTACTGGTTAAAGGAAGCAAGAAGTAGAACACCACCAGTACCTTGGAATGTAATCTTGTGTCCTTTTTTCATCGTAATTTCCCTCCACCTGCCTATTCCAGAGATAATGGAGTAAAAGATAATGACTTTTATGGCAATTACATCCTTGCTTTTCTTTATAGTGTTACCATCCAGTCCAGCTGTGGATATCTCAATAAAGTAGCTTTGCGTGTTTTGGGACTTTCTATACATGGAATCATAGTGTATATATATATTTGACCATGCTGAGGCTTATGGGATCTCAGTTCCCCAACTAGAGATTGAATAAGTACCCCTGTAGTGAAAGTATGGAGTCTGAACCACTGGACTGCCAGGGAAGTCCTTGTATATATTCTTTTATTCAACATTATTTTGTTGTTGTGTTTCCTGTGTATCTATGGCTCATTCATTTTCATTGCTCTGTGGTATCCAACTAACATTTCGTTATTGTTGTTACTTCCTCCTGCTCCCTATCTTTCCTGATCAAATAGACCTTCTGTCTCCAATGCCCCAGGGATGGCAATGCAGCAGCAGAAAATCAGATTAAAATGCTTTATTATTATTATTTCAAAGCGCAGATCCTCAAGGATGAGGATGAACAATAGATTCATCACAAGATGTCTCTGCCTCGACTCTGTTGACCTTTTGGTCCAGATAATTCTTTGATGTGAGAACTGTCCTGTGCATTGTAAGATGTTTCACAGCATCATTGGCCTCTATCTGCTGGATGCCAGTAGCACCCACTCCGTCCCTTGTTGTAACAATTCAGAATGTTATTGAAACTCTATCACAGGCTCCATAGAAGACACCTAGTCCATGATCAAACCCTGGGGTTCAGAGTCAAATGAGCAAAGCTCCATGTTGGTTGAGTATTCCAAGCAGAAGAAACCCATGTTCCCCGTGCTTGGGAAGAGCCCAGAGTACATGAATTCCTGCCCATCAAGCCAGGAGAATGATACTATATTCAGGCAGACAGATCCAAGACAGCCCCAACAGAGTTTCCTGCAACCAGGAGAAATCTGGGAGCTACTAAATGTTTTGTGAGCACCCGAGAGCTGTGACAACACAGCCTAGAGAACTAGAGATCTGAGGGGTCCATCAGCTTGGGGCAAAAAGGACATAGCAGTAGTCTGCATGCATAAATGGCTGAAATAAATGAAAACAAGAATGATGATGGCACCAAGGACCCAGACAGTGCCGCCTCCCACTGATGACTTGGTTCTGTATGAACCCCCTACGAAATTACATAGGAGCCCAGAAAATGAAGGGCAGATCTGAACTGACTGATAATTATGATTCCAAGGCTTGGTGGAGCAAGAACTTAAGGGGAAATTATTTCAAAACAAAGTGAATTCAGGACAATTAAACAAGTAAAAGAAATAAAAGGCATCCAGACTGGAAAACAAGAAGTTAAACTATCTATATTCACAGATGATATGATTTTGTATGTAAAAAATGCTAAGGAACACACACAACTAAAAAAAAAAGGGAAAAACAAAACTTATTAGAACTAATAAACAAGTACAGCAAGTTTACAGGAATAGGATCAATGAACAAAAATCAAACACTATTTTTAGTGTATGTATAAACATTAGTAATGAACAATCCAAAAATGAAATTAAGAAAATGATTAAATTTATATCAACCTCACAAAGAATAAAATATTTGGGAATAAATTTAACAAAACAAGTGCAAAATTTATGTACTGAAAACTATAAAATACTATTGGAAAAAACTAAAAAAGACCTAAATAAATAGGACATTCTGCATTCATGAATTAAAAGACTTAATTGTTAAGATGGCAATTCTCCTCAAATTATTCTACAGTTGCAATACAATTCCTTTCAAAACCTCAGTTACACTTTTGCAGAAATTGATAAGTTGATCCTAAAAGTCATATAAAAATGTGAAAGATCTAGAATAGCCAAAACAAGCCTGAAAAAAAAGTAGAGGAACTCACACTTCCACTATGAAGCTACAGTAGTCAAGACAGTATGGTACTGGTATAAGGACAGACTTACAGATCAATGGAATAAAATTGAGAGTCCAGAAATAAACCACTGTATTTATGGCCAATTGATTTTTGACAAGAGACAATCAAATAGGTTAAGAAAGAATAGTCTTTTCAATAAGCAATGTTGGAGCAATGAGAGATCTGCATGGAAAAGAATGAAGTTGGACTCCTACTTCACAGCACATATGACAACTAATTCAAAATGGATCAAAGATCTGAATGCAAGAGCTAAAGCTATAAAGCCCTTAGAAAATACAGGTGTACATTTTCATGATTTTAAATTGGGCAATGATTTCTTAGCTATTACACCAAAGCACAAGACATTTTTAAAGAAAGGATAAATTGTTTTTGTTGTTCAGTCTCTAAGTCGTATCCAGCTCTTTGCAACCCCATGGACTGCAGCAGAAAAGACTTCATCAAAAATCTTAAACTTTTTCTACTGTAATGACATTATTTAAAAGTGAAAAAACAATGCACAAAATGAGAGAAAATATTTGCAAGTCAAATATTGAATAAGGGACTTGTCTCAGAGTATTAAAAAAAAAAACCTTTAAAATCCAGTAGAAAAATCTGCTCCTTCTGCTGCTAAGTCACTTCAGTCATGTCCGACTCTGTGTGACCCCTTAGATAGCAGCCCACCAGGCTCCCCCATCCCTGGGATTCTCCAGGCAAGAACACCGGAGTGGGATGCCATTTCCTTCTCCAATGCATGAAAGTGAAAAGTGAAAGTGAAGTCACTCAGTCATGTCCGACCCTCAGCGACCCCATGGACTGCAGCCTACCAGGCTCCTCCATCCTTGGGATTTTCCAGGCAGGAGTACCAGAGTGGGTTGCCATTGCCTTCTCCAGAAAAAGCAAAAAACCCCAATCAAAAATAGACAAAGGATTTGAAAGACACTTCACCAAAAGATATACAAATGACCAATATGCACAAGAAAAAATTCTCAACATCATTCCTTACTAGGGAAATGGCAAATTGTAATTACAGTGAGATACCATGTCATTTGTATTAGAATAAATATAATTTTTAAAGGACTGACAATAGTAAGTGTTGACAAAGATGTTAAGAATTTGGAGTCCTCATACACTTCTGATGAGTATGTAAGATGGTATGAGTAAAAGCCCTGTTGGGCTCCTGGACACAGAAGTCTTTCTGTCCCCCATTTACTATTCATGGGGAGCAGACTCCAAGAAGAGTCAAGGGAGGAGCAGCTAAGAAACTGCCTGAGACAAGATTAAAGAAGTACAAGCCCTACTCACACCCTAATCCTTATCAGCAATCCTGCCCTTGAACTATTGCTATAAAACTCCCCACTAAATCCTCCCAAGTTGGAAAACACAGTTTTGAGAGGCACAAACCTACTGTGTTCCCCTTTGCCTGGCAAAGCAATTAAGCTATTCTTTTCTGCTTCACACAAACTGGGTCTCTGAGATTCAGTTCAGCACTGGTACAGAGAGACCCAGTTTTCAGCACCAGAGTTAGCTATCTTTACCACTCATACTGCCTTATGACATCTTTTTCACTCCTGTTTTAGTTAATTGTCACATATTTTTAACTAAATTGTAGACAGCTCATATAAAATGCAATGTTTGCTTGTTAATGGGGGTTTCCCACGTGGTGCTAGTGGTAAAGATCCCGCCTGCCACTGCAAGAGACGTAAGAGACTTGGGTTCCATCTCTGGGTGGGGAAGATCCCCTGGAGGAGGGCATGGCAATCCACTCCAGTATTCTTGACTGGAGAATCCCATGGGCAGAAGAGCTTGGTGGGCTACAGCCCAAGGGGTCACAAAGACACAGACACAACTGAAGTGACTAAGCATGCACGCATACATGGTAATGTCCGTGGCCCTACACCAAAGCTCAAGGAGTATTTGCTGAATGAAAAGTCATGTCCTTAACAAAACTCAACATAAAATTAAGGTATTCAGTTGGATGCCATGTAAAGAAGTAACAAGCAACATGAGAATACTGATTCTAAATGTCTTGACTTCAGTGTTTAATTTGGCTGTGTTAGCACTGGATCTGTTTTCAGCAGAGCTTGGAATATTTTTTCTAAGCATGAGTTTCTTGGCTGAAATGCAGTGGGGTTGCCACTCTGTAGTGAAACCTGTAACTATGCCATTCAAAATAAATGAATTCTGTGTGGGGAATAGAGCCAACTCTGGGAACTTTGATTTGTTACCCCCCAGATTTAAAGGAACAACTCTGACCCAGTGAGATAACAGATGGAGAGGTAAACTTTTGCTCTTGTTCTACATGATATTTACAAAAAAAGATAAGGGCGAAAAAAAAAGGCAGAAGGTAGAAACAGGGCAAAATAAATGATTTCCAGCATTCTCTGAATTCCTGGAACAGTGTTGAAATAGACATTTTTCTTAGGAAGCCATTATAAGGTATTGTGTTTGGCCACTACAGAGCAGGTCTTTTCCTTCCAAAGTTATATAATTTTTGCTTATTATTATTCTTGCTGAAACATTGCTGGAACCCATCCTTTCCCTCTACTCTCATGAATATGGTCAAAACAGCTGCACATCCCTGTTGGACCAAGTTTCAAGTCTGTCACCACACCCAGCTGTCTCTGCTGTTCCTTTATGTCTGGCTGATTGCAAGTTCCTTATCATTTAACAGATGAATAGGAACTCTGATCAATGGCTGAGCATCCAGGAGTTCCTGTCATCTTTTCCTTAGCGGTCATTTGTTTGAATGCCTATAGTTGTTCAGGTTTTAAATTCTTTACCCTGTTTAATCCTCAAAACATCTCATAAGGAGGTGATATAATTGTCTTCATTTGACAGAGGACAGAAATGAGACTTAGAAGCTGCCAACGGGCTGGATGGCACAAGCCAGAGTGACAGGCATTGAGCCATCAGGAGGTAAACCCTGACCACTGGGATGGGAAGGAGTTGGGCAAATAGATTCCCTCTCCTCCATTGACTTGGAACACTTCCAGAGAAGCCCTAGGGAGGTGGGCGAGCCTGCTGTGCAGTCTGGTGTCTCTGTGGCTCATTGTGCTGCCATGGCCAATGCAGTCACGTGTTACATCACATTCATTCACACCTTTCTTTGCTTCACAGACCCCCTTTTCCCTCACCTGGACTGCCCTAAGTTTGCACATTCCAAATAAATTATCAGCACTCTAATCTGTGTCTCAGGCTCTGCTTTCCTGAGGACCTTGGTTAAGCAATTATTTTAAATTCTCAATTTACAAAATTGGGTTACTGGTTTTACAATGGTTCACTGAGGCATGAAAAGAGTAATGAGCATAGTAACATAAACTACAGTTCAGAAAAGCATCCCAAATGTAACAGTGGATAGGAATTTCTTATACATAAGGAATATGAGTCCGTGTAGATCAAACAAGCGATTATTTCACATGAGAAACAGAAAAAGAAAAATCAAACTGAAGATACACTTTCTTTGAAACTTTGTCAAATCTCGCTTTATTTTCACACAAAATGTCCTGAATTGTCTATTAGAAGAGTTAAGTTTTTCTAAGACAAACAAAAAGTAATATTTTAAGGTATTCAATTTTGTTGCTAAGGCCAAAGAACAGACCCAAAATATAAAGACATCATTCAACGTCTACTTCTTTTAGTAAGAACAAGTAGTTTACTTTGCTGCTAAGAATCTTACAAAATCAGTCCCAAATTTGTAAATGTTGTGCCCAGAGAAGAAGCAGAGTAATTTATTCACAAAATTCCTGTATAAAATATCTCTGTAGATGTCACATAAAATTCAATGGCATAAAAATGTGGAAAAGTCATTGCTATCATATGTGTAGAGCAGATAGTTTACTTTACAGCTGGATAAATAAGTTCGTGTCCAAAGAATGAATCAACTGTCAGCCTATGTAAAGCTAAGTCAGGCTAGATGACATGGAACAACAAATAAACCCTGAAACTGTGCCTCTCTAAAGTCTGATGCAGCTGGGAACCCCCTTGTGTACTGTAGGTGGGCCATGTAGAACAAGGGTCTTCCAAGATGGCTGTGGCAGGAAAGAGATGGAGGAGGCAGATCAGCTCCTGGATAGCATAGCCTGGAATGCTACCCTGGGAAAAGTAAGGAGGAAGCAGTGCAGGGACGAAAAGCCCACGGTCCCTGCCATAGTGTTTGTATGAGGGGGAAGAATAAATGAAGAAGCTGTCATTGCTGATAACCAGTGAGAACCCAAGCTATGGGGAAATGATGCAGAGGGCTGTTTGGTTAAATAACCTGGGAGCTGTGATGTGACCTGGAAAAGCTGTCATGAGGTTGCTGCTGAGGGGGTATCAGCCTTTGTTCAGGAGAAGGGGTGTTGCCAGGTAAAGAGGTTACATCTGAATGTGGATCCACACTCAGGGTTATCCCCAGAGAATAGCCAATGGTCAATATCATGCTTCTGATCCTGAGTTAGTATTTAAGAAAACGGAGAAAATCGCACCTGTAATCCAAATGCAGGTACTGAAAAAAAAAAAAAAGTTGTGGCAAGAAATGACAATAAAACATGAGACACTGCTTTTCTGAAGTGTCACTTTTCTGAAGTGAATAACAGCCGTCAAAGTAAAGAATGCTCACATAAGGTTTTGAAGTGAAGTGTGATCATTTTAGTTAAAGATTGTTTCTGTGATTTCAGGAAGTTTGTTCAAGTGACACCTGGCAGTGAAATTTTCAGTATCCTGAAATACCTGAGTCAGTCAGCCCAAATTATAGAAGTTCTTAGATTTGAAAACAGGCTAGCCAGACTCCGTAAGCTGTATTGCAAGTGGCTCAGTCCCTGAGAGCTGGACTCTCCCTCACTGGAGGTGATTTCCTTCACTCATTGGTGAAATAGATCAATGGCATAAGTTTGGACATGCTTAAAAACTCAAATGTTGCAACAGAATATGAAGGAATTATTTCCCGGAATCTATGCAACCCAAGAATAGATTAGGCACCAACTATTCATCACTGTCTCCCAAGCAGAAACATTCTTTCAGCTTTTAGGCAGGACAGCCTATCTACATCACAATTGCCAGGCGCAAAGAGGCATCCTACAAAAAACCACTCCTTAGTTTCTGAATGTGTTTGACAAAGACACCAAACACGTGCCATTTGCAATGACCTAGGCCTTTGAAGTAGCAAGCTCGAATTCTTTGTGGGGATTAAGTGGGGAACTTCACCCATACGTGAGTGCTAAGTCCCTTCAGTCATGTCTAACTCTTTGTGACCCCATGGACTGCAGCCTTCCAGGCTCTTCTGTCCATGGGATTCTCCAGGCAAGAATTCTGGAGTGGGTTGTCATGCCACATCAATCCATTTACTTTCTAGCCAGTTATATATATATTTGTGTGTGTGTGTGTGTGTGGAATATTATCCCTATCAATAATATGAAGTATATTATTTAAAAGGTTAACACATATTTTTATTTAAAATTGTGATGAACCTTTTAAGTTTTCCTAAAATTGCCTGAGTATGAATCACACATCACAAATTGGCTTATAAGTGGAAAAAAAAAAGTTTCAGGAACTCCCTTAGCTGCTCTTTTGAACTGTCTTCTGGAGTCTATAGAGTTGAGGAGCTTATCTTCTGGCTTCTGTTATCTTCTAGGCCCTAAGGGAGGCTGGGCTGGGGGCGGGGATATTGGGGTGAGGGGGGAAGCCTGGAACGCGCATGGTCCTTGAGCCCCTCATGGTCAATTACCTGTCTCTGATTCATTTTGTCTCCTGGTCTACAGGTCTAAGCAAAAATATCCAAACACTTAAGGTCCAGATGGTGGATTTCCATCCAAATGTGAAGCAGCAGTGATCAGCCAACAGAAAAGGTCACTGTGATCTCAGCAGGCAGGAAGCATTTGCTGATGATGCAACCTGTCTAATATCACAGCATTTCTCAATCTTTTTTTTCTTGTTCACAACTCTCCATAAGATCTGTATTTTCTAACACAGCCCAACACATACATATATACATGTAACAGAAGTGACAGGTTCCCAAATCAACGCTTGCCCCTCCCCTTTGAAATGCCCTCAGCTATTTTCTCTTCTCTTATTTTCCATTTTCTTCTGTTATTTTCCATTTCTTCCATTCTATTTTGTTTTTTAAAATATTGTTCAAATGGAGAACAGATCAGTAGTTTCCAGGGATTATGGCTAGGAGATAGGGTGACTATAAAGGGGTGACATCAACTTTTAGATGAGAAAGAGTTCTGTATCTTGATTACAGTGGTGGTGGTTATACAAATCAATACGTGAGACACAAAGGTGTACATGTGAAAAATGGTGAAATCTGAGTGAGGTCAGTAATCTACAATAGTGAATGTATTATGCCAATGTTGATTTCCTGCTTTTGATGAGGTGCTATGGATGATAAGACATTGCCTTTACAGAGGCTGAATGATGGGCACATGGGACCTCTCTGAACTATTTTTTCAACTTCTTGTGTTCCTCTAATTATTTCAAAGTAAAAGTTTCTAAAATATTGCTCAAGACCCACAACATTAATGTCATGAGATCACAACCCATATAAGCCCTGTTTCTCCAAGGGTGGACGTTGAATTAGCAAGCAGCTATACCTACACTCGGAGAAGGTGATGGCACCCCACTCCAGTACTCTTACCTGGAAAATCCCATGGATGGAGGAGCCTGGTGGGCTACAGTCCATGGGGTCGATAAGAGTCGGATACAACTAAGCGACTTCACTTTCACTTTTCACTTTCATGCATTGGAGAAGGAAATGGCAACCCACTCCAGTGTTCTTGCCTGGAGAATCCCAGGGACGGGGGAACCTGGTGGGCTGCCATCTACGGGGTCGCACAGAGTCAGACACAACTGAAGTGACTTAGCAGCAGCAGCATACCTACACTAGCTGATTTATCTGAAGAGGGGAATCAGCCTGTGCAGACTTGTGTTTGAGCAGCTGGAAACCTACAACTTTAACTCATATTAGCCACCCAGTGGAGTTGGTTTCATTATTTTATTGAGTCGACAGACTTTTGTTCCATTTTTTTTTTTTTTGAACATCATCTTCTAAATAAATGCTCCTACCTACCCACCTCCTATTACAAAAAAAGAATTGTTCATCATTCCACCACTCAGAAATTAGAGCCATGTTTCTCAAAGCATGGTCACCAGTCCACTGCCTCATATGCTAAGAATGCAGAGTCCTGGTACTGTATGTGTGTGTGTGTGTGTGTGTGTGTGTGTGTGTGTGTGCTCAGTCACTTAATCATGTATGACTCTTTGTGACCCTTTGGACTCTAGCCCACAAGGCTCCTCTGTCCATGAGATTTTCCAGGCAAGAATACTGGAGTGGGTTGCCATTTCCTTCTCCAGGGGATCTTCTTGGATCAGGGATTGAACCCAAGTCCTGTGTCTCCTGTGCTGAAGACAGATTCTTTACCCTGGTACTGCTAAGTCGCGTCAGTCGTGTCCAACTCTGTGCAACCCCATAGATGGCAGCCCAAGAGGCTCCCCCATCCCTGGGATTCTCCAGGCAAGAATACTGGAGGGGGTTGCCATTTCCTTCTCCAATCATGAAAGTGAAGAGTGAAAGTGAAGTCGCTCAGTCATGTCTGACTCTTAGCGACCCCATAGACTGCAGCCTACCAGGCTCCTCTGTCCATGGGATTTTCCAGGCGAGAGTACTGGAGTGGGTTGCCATTGCCTTCTCCACCCCCTGGTACTACTGAGGCTTAATTAGATTTTTTGGAAGTATGGTTCAGAAATATGCATTTTATTTTTCTTAATAAATTAATGTCATTTTCCTTCTAGTTTTATTAAGATATAATTAACCTTCGGCACAGTATGATTTTAAGGTGCACATCATAATTATTTGACTTACATACATCATGAAATGATTATCCCAAAACTTTTAGTGAACATCCAACGTTTCATGTAGCTACAAAATAAAACAAACAAAAATATTTTTTTCCTTGTGATGAAAACTCTTAGGATTTACTCTGTTAACAACTTTCATATATAATATGGGTGATGGTGGTTTATTGCTAAATCGTGTTCGATTCTTGCAACTCATGGACTGTATCCTGTCAGGCTCTTCTGTCCATGGGATTTCCCAGGCAAGAATACTAGAGTGGGTTTCCATTTCCTTCTCCAGGGGATCTTCCTAATCCAAGGATTGAATCTGAGTCTCCTGAATTTCAGGTAGTCTCCTGCATTGTAGATGAATTCTTTACTGACTGAGCCACCAGGGAAGTCCCATATATAATATACAGCAATGTTGACTATATATTGGATATGTCCAGTATATAAAGTGGATTAAGATAGGCAAAAGGTACATACTTTCAGTTATAAGATAAATAAATACTATGAATGTAATATACTATATATTAATATAATTAACAAAAACATGCACTTTAAACAAAATCCTCAGAGGTTTTTATGCACATCGAATTGGTGGGATGCCTGGAGAAGTCTGCTAATAGTGGATATGTGACTACACGGGATGCTTACTGCAATGAATTTGAGTTTAAATTTCCTCTGTTATGAAAATAGGATTTCTGAGAATAGCTTTCTTTCCAACTTTCCTTGCTCTTTAAACATTAAAGTTTTCAATGTTGACATAAGCCACATTTCCTGCCTTTCATGACAAAAACATTACAATAGTGACTCAGTTTCTCCAAATGTGAGGACAAAAATTCCAGGAATCTCCCTAATTCCTAGTTCTTATGCAGACAATGACCATTTATCTTCAGATGGAAGTAATTTCATTAGCATAAGTGGATGCGTATTTTATAAACACAGGCACATGTGTTTCATATTCTACTCATATTTATTTACACATTCTGTAAACATATGTAGACACAGAGCCGCATGGGCATTTTTAGAGGAGCCATGAAACATTTTGCACATGTAAATACCGCAGTTAATGCCTCAGGTCTTTTCTCTCAGTTACTACCTTTCCTCAGGTAACAAGGACCCTTGCCACAAGTCAGCCTCTGGAATTTGTTCAAATTTCTTATTCTCTGAGAATGTCCTAGTCTCTTGAGCTTCTAATTTATTGGAAAACAAGCGCATCCTAAAGTAGTAATAATTTCTAGTAACTCAATATCATGGTCTTCCCAGATAACCTATCTCTAAATCCCCAATCCCTGACTTTAACGAAGAGAATTTTAATCAGATTGACGAGGGGCTACTTTCTGCCAAGTGGACCTTACAGCTCCCTTCTATTGATATTAGAGGTCTTGGACATTCCTGGAGTTAAGCTAGAATGAGCCTAGGTCTGGAGAGTCAGGCATGCACAGAGTTAGAGGGCTGGGGTGGGGATGGGGGTCAGGAAAGGCAGAAGCAGGTACACAGATTTTATACAGTGTCTCCCTACTAGGGGCTTCCCTGGTGGCTCAGATAGTAAAGAATCTGCTTGCAATGCAGGAAACCAGGGTTTGATCCCTGGGTATGGGAAGATTCCCTAGAGGAGGAAATGGCAACCCAATCCAGTATTCTTGCCTGGAGAATCCCATGGACAGAGGAGCCTGGCAGGCTGCAGTCCATGGGGTCCTCTCACATGAGACTGAAATGGACCTAAATGTTACCCTACAATCCAGTATCTCCGGAGCTAAATTCAATATTTTGCTTTTTTTTAGTAAGTACCAAATATAATGTGCAAGAAAGGTAGAAGCTGTTTTCTCCAAAGTTCTCTTGATTTAAAGGACGTGTTTTGGTCCAGAGATTGTCTGTCTTCCCCCATCTCTTTAAATTTGTTATGCTTTTTTTTTTTTTTTTTTTGAGTGAAATAGCTGTCTTCTGCTAAGAACTTACTCTGCTCCAGGCATATCCTAAATCCTTTACATTAATTCTTTTGAAGGGCCTGTGGGGTTGGTATTCTTGGCTTCACTTTATAGGTGAGAAAATGGATGTTCAGAAAGTCAGCAACTTCTCAAGGTGAAACAGCTCATTGGTATCTGAGCCGTTGTCCGAACCCAGTGACCATGTGCTGGATTGGATCGTGACCTCACAATTCCTGCTCTTTCCAGAACCTCAGAATGTGACTTTGGAACTAGGGTCACTGCAAAGGTAATTAGTTAAAATGAGCTCATAGAGGGGTAAGGTGGGCCCTAATCCAATATGACTGGTGTCATATAGGAGGAGAAAAGACACAGGGAGAACAAGCGCCATGTGGGGACAGAGAGGCAGAGTTAACTGAGAGAAGGACATGGAACAGATTCTCCCTTAGAGTTCCTGGGAAAGCCCAGCTCTACTGACATCTCCCCACCCCCGGCCCCTGCCATCTTCTGGTCTCCAGAATGTGAAGGAATACATTTCTGTTGCTTTTAGACATCCACTGTGTGGTGTTTTCTTACGGCAGCCCGAGCAAACTAATAGAGCCCACGATACACCCTACAAACTATTTACTGCAACATTTTGGAAAACAAAGAAAATTTACAGTGTTCATAATCCCACGTTCCAGAGCCTATCATTGTGGATCATGTGTTTTCAAGTATTCTTCTCTTTTACCCCATGGCCGTTCCATCCACTTCTGCCTCTTAAAAATAGTAGTACAACCTTCCTGTGTATTATATTTTCTTCTCTCTTATTGTTTGATCAGCTGCTGTTTTTGTTCCTTACGGGACACGCTTTTAAAACAGTGAGAACTTCAGAAAACTGCAACATCTTCTGTATATTACTGTCATCATCATCGCTGTCTTTTCAGCTCATTGAAATAAGTCCAGTGGAGATAAGTGGGCTCATCTTTGATTTGGGACGTTGGCTCTCAGTGGAACAGCTGGCTATGGGTGAGATCCCCAGAAGGTGGCAGTGTGGATCACAAAACCACACCATCCACAGGGACAGTTCCCTACCAGCCTGTGGACCCTGCTGCTACAGTGACAAGTGTTGGGCTAAGAGACCTCTGTGAAAGACTCTGGAAACAGCAGTCAGACCACTAACTAACCTAAGAGGCTACTTGGAGTGAATATTTTCCAACTTTGCAAGACCTTTTCTTCTTGTTAGAGAAACACTGAACTACAACGCTAAGCCCCTCCCCTGAAGTAACTTAAAGTTCAGACACTGGAGATTTTTGTCAACGGTATTTTGCCAATGAACTATAATCTCTATTTCCTGTCCCCTGCTGATCCGAGGGTATACGGTAGGCATCTCAGTTCCAGTATACATAAATTGCAGGTAAAGAAGGGAGAGCCGAGAAAGAATGAAATGAGAGAGCTCAGAAGGAGCAAGCAAGAAAACAACACCAGAACACTACTTCCTCAGTGCTTACTAGCTGTGTGAGCCTGGGGTACTCACTTAACCTCTCTGTGCCTAAGTAGCCTTATTCGTTTGGTTCTGATTTTTTTCATGCGAATGTCTGCTATGCTGATTCTGCTCTGTTGTAGCATAGTTCAAGGGGGAAAATGACTATTAAAACTATAAAACATGATTTTTATTATCAATTATTTTTATAAGTATGGTCTAGCAGTGATTCTCAGACACAATCTTGGATCAGAATCACATGAAGGGTTTATTAAACCACAGATTGCTGGGCCCTATCCCAGAGTTTCTGGTTCAGTAAGCCTGGCGTGATCCAGAGAATTTGCAGCCCAAATTCCCAGGTGATACTGATGCTACTTGCTAGGAGGACACTTGGAGAGCCACTGGCTATAGCAAGGGTAAGAGAATTTGGTCCTTCTGAGGCCTCCTACATTTGTTGGAAGTTCTGAAGCTACTTTTTAGCATAAAATAAGGAAATTGTTTCAAAAAAGTTAAGAAATGCTTTCCTAGTGTTTATCCTGTGTATGTATGTGCTGAATGCCTAGATGTAGCCAAATATGTAAATTACGGATCTTGTCATTTCCAATGGGTGTAAGTTTGCAGGAGTAACTTTTTCTGCCTTATGGGGCCTGCGATAGTACACTCGTCATGGCTGCCATCAAGAATACACAGAGGAATGAATATGGCCTGCAGGGTTTCCTCAAAGGCCAGAAGGGAAGCCTAGAGAGGACCAACATGTATCTTGGGAACTATAAGAAGTGGTCAGAAGAGTCTGGATTACTACGGGCTTTCTAGCATCTTACCCTGATTTATTTTCACCACTCTACGAAAACCTTCTAATATATTTCCTGCTTGTTTTTAGGTTTATTTCTTACTATCTATCTTTCTCTCTATCCCCCAAAAATAGAAAGATCAGGGAGTTTTGTTCACTTTCATGTGTCCGCAAAACAATGACTGGCAAATAACAGGTACATAGACATTTCGTTGACTAAATGGGTAAATGTGGACAGTGCCCTGCCTTTCCCGACCACTTCTGAGTCCACAGAGTACTGTGAGGACTGCTGCACTGTTCAAGCAAAACACACACTAACTATCATGAACTACACACCCTAGGCATTTAAGAAGAGGCCCCCAATACTTGCTCATATCTTAATCGAAACTAGAAGAATTCAATCAGGAGTTAACCAATGCTGATGAGCTTAAAATTATAGAACCAAAGAAGTTAACAAGAAGAAGCGCTAAGAGATACTCCAACTTCCAGTACTTTACAGATGTGGAATTCAAAGGTGCTCTCCCTCGGCTGCGTGAGTAACACGTGACCACTGGGGGCCCAGGTCTCTGCTCCTGGGCTAGACTCCCTGCCCGGGGTTTCTCCAGGACACTGGGGAGTGAGCCCCATGCTGACACTGCACCCATACAGAATGCATGGGAGGATGAGTGAGGACAGGTGAGTGGCCCCCACCTTGCACAGAAGACTCTTCACTTTGCTGACGACCTGCAATCTACACAATTAAATGTTTCAATTCCCATGCAGAGCTGCTGGTGGGATTTGCTCTGTTTAGATTTCACCAGTGTTTCTACAGCTTCTAGGATGTTTTACACACTCTGAGGTCAAGACTGTGTAGCTACTCTCCCCAGTTTGACAGTATGTTTTTATCTGATGCTATAACTTGTAATTTGGGTTTGGGGATGAAACGATCATAAGTTTAGAAAAGGTGGTTCATGATGATGACTAAGGTTAAAGAGGATTAAAGTTCTGCATCAAGAGCCTAAGAGACAAGGAAGATGGCAAAGCAAGGCTCAGAGAAGCCAGAAGCTCAGCGAAGGAAAAGTGAAGAAAACAGATATGGACACCCAAATAAATGCTCCCCAATCCCAAAGAAAGACAATGCCAAAGAATGCTCAAACTACTGCACAATTGCATTCATCTCACGCGCTAGTAAAATGATGCTTAAAATTCTCCAAGCCAGGCTTCAGCAATACGTGAATCATGAACTTCCAGATGTTCAAGCTGGTTTTAGAAAAGGCAGAGGAACCAGAGATCAAATTGCCAACATCTGCTGGATCATGGAAAAAGCAAGAGAGTTCCAGAAAAACATCTATTTCTGCTTTATTGACTATGCCAAAGCCTTTGACTGTGTGGATCACAATTAACTGTGGAAAATTCTTCAAGAGATGGGAATATCAGACCACCTGACCTGCCTCTTGAGAAATCCATGTGCAGGTCAAGAAGCAACAGTTAGAACTGGACATGGAACAACAGACTGGTTCCAAATGGGAAAAGGAGTACGTCAACGCTGTATATTGTCACTCTGCTTATTTAATTTATATGCAGAGTACATCATGAGAAATGCTGGGCTGGAAGAAGCACAAGCTGGAATCAAGACTGACAGGAGAAATCTCAATAACCTCAGATATGCAGATGACACCACCCTTATGGCAGAAAGTGAAGAGGAACTAAAAAGCCTCTTGATGAAAGTGAAAGAGGACAGTGAAAAAGTTGGCTTAAAGTTCAACATTCAGAAAACGAAGATCATGGCCTCTGGTCCCATCACTTCATGGCAAATAGATGGGGAAACAGTGGCTGACTTTATTTTTCTGGGCTCCAACATCACTGCAGATGGTGACTGCAGCCATTAAATTAAAAAATGCTTACTCCTTGGAAGTAAAGTTATGACCAACCTAGCTGCATATTAAAAAGCAGAGACATTACTTTGTCAACAAAGGTCCATCTAGTCAAGGCTATAATATTTCCAGAGGTCATGTATGGATGTGAGAGTTGGACTATAAAGAAAGCTGAGCACCAAAGAATTGATGCTTTTGAACTGTGGTGTTGGAGAAGACTCTTGAGAGTCCCTTGGACTGCAAGGAGATCCAACCAGTCCATCCTAAAGGAGATCAGCCCTGGATGTTCATTGGAAGGACTAATGTTGAAGCTGAAACTCCAATACTTTGGCCACCTGATGCGAAGAGCTGACTCATTGAAAAGACCCTGATGCTGGGAAATACTGAGGGCAGGAGGAGAAGGGGACGACTAAGGATAAGATGGTTGGATGGCATCACCGACTCGATGGACATGGGTTTGGGTGGACTCCGGGAGTTGGTGATGGACAGAGAGGCCTGGTGTGCTGCAGTTCACAGGGTCGCAAAGAATTGGACACGACTGAACAACTGAACTGAACTGAACTGAAATCCACCCAGTTAAAAAGCAACATTAATAGAATTAGCATTCATTGAACGCTGACAGTGTTGTTGGTGGTGAGCTAAGTGCTTCATCTTTAAGAATATTTAATTCCCCAGTGACATGTAATAAATATAATAGGCTGAACCACATTGAATTGTCATTTTTATAAGTCAGAAATGGTTAAGTACCAGCAATATCATTTGGCTCAAACTGAAAATTATTATCCCTGTATTATAGTTAGAGAATCTGAGTCTCAGAGTGGAGAAATAACCTGCCATCAGTCACTGGCTAAAAAATATCATAGAGTAGAATATTTTGGATCCAGATCTTGTGGACGCCAACGCTCATTCTCTTTCCACCATATTATGGGGCTAAAAAGAGGGTTAAGCTTAGGGGAAGCCATAAGCAATCACACTGTTTTTACTGTACTGGTCAACATTTCTCTTAATAACTTATAATTCTTTACTCTTCCTTTAGAGTCATAAATAATGCACTTTAATAGAACAGCAAGTACTATCTTGAAGGAACCCTAAGTACTAAAAGAACCACAAATGGCTGTTTTCAGGTAATCAAATTTTAATAACATTATTTTCTTGCAATCCTGCATCTGCCCTTTTAAAGAGAATGTTCCAAGAACTCATTATGTAATTATAAAATAAGACTCTTTATAGAGCAATGAACAAAAGTCAATCCCTACTTGTTCTCAAGTGACGGTGATGGGAATGACTTTTACACACAATCAAGTTGAATATTTGGGGTTTTCTCTTTTATGCTCTGGTATCATTGTTAAAAGTTTTTGCTTATCATGAGTTGCTGAATCTTAAATGCACAGACTTGCATGGAACTTCAGTTCAGTTCGGTCTCTCAGTCGTGTCCAACTCTTTGTGATCCCATGAACCACAGCATGCCAGGCCTCCCTGTCCATCACCAACTCCCAGAGTCCATCCAAACCCATGTCCATTGAGTCGGATCCAACCATCTCATCCTCTGTCATTCCCTTCTCCTCCTGCCCACAATCTTTCCCAGCATCAGGGTCTTTTCTAGTAGAAGCTTAATAAACATGGGAAAAAATAAATGATACTGAAAGTCTTTGTATCATTTTATCAGACAGTTGGGTAACCACTGTGCTAAACACTAGGATGAAAGTAAAGCAATATTTAGACCTTCTTCTGGCTGCTCATGCTGTACATCTTACAAGAAATTTCTGTGATCTGACATTGATTAGTAGATGATGTATGAGCAGCACAGAAACAGCTTTATAGTTCATAAGATCTTGACTCTGTAACATTAAGGTGGTAAAAACATGAGTACGTCAGTTTAGCTTTTCCTCATCTACACGCAATGCGTGGAAAATACTGCTATTTCCACCGTCCAAACAGCCACTCTCCAGTAACTAGCTTCTTCCAGTTGTGACAAGACAAGTAATGACATGATGGGTGTGCACAAGAGGCTGTGCCAGAGATCTAAGTTTATAAAGAATGGGGGAAACTGATTATATATTGGATTTCGTATGCTCGACTTCACTTAATTAAGGACCTTGCTCAGAATCAAAGACATATGATGCTTCATGGTATCTCTGATTTTTCGTGTCAACTTGGTTAAGAAGGAAACTTGTTTCCCAGAATCTCCTCCCTGGGTGATTCTCCCAGGTTAGAGTTCTCCAGAGAGGAATTTATATGAGGAAGTGGAGTAACAAATCGCCTTGACTTGAATGGTTGTCATAGACACCGTGGCAGGTGTTCCTGGAGGCTTCCAGCTTGTTCTGCCTCCTGTGCCCCGTATTGTGTCTGCCTTCTGACTTCTGAACCATCACCAGCTGCCTGGCTGTGGAACCACAAAGACAATCTCTTCTTCCCCCCAGCCTCTTCTTGGTGATCCCACCTCAGGGATGGGATGTGCTTTGTTTCTAGGGTTGAGCAGATGCTAGGTCTTCCAAGCCCCGGTCCTCCTTTCAACTCTTTGCTTGCCCAGCACCTCCCATCATGGTGTAATGTCTGCTTTTTGTAATCGATCCTGAGTCCCATAACTCACAGTGATTCTGCCTTCCTGGTTGCTCCTGATGAAATAGTAACAATTTAATTTGTAATAGCTTTGTTGTTCTGAAATTTAATACTACACACTTAAAATTTTAAAAATCAAGCAATAAAGTACAAGGAAGAAAGCGAGGACTTGCTTACTCAGCCTCACTAACCAGAAATAGATTTAGTGCTAATTTTCTACAAATGTACCTTTGGGGTTCAGGGCACATTAATGCCATTCACAGAAAGGAGGAGAAAATAGTTGTAATTGATCTGATTAGAAAATTTTATTCCACTGCCATCCTGGGTTCTATTTGAGGACTTTTTTTTTTTAATTAAAAAATAGGTGTGTTTATTTCCTGTCCCACAAACCTGCTTCATAAGCATTTATGTTAAAGAAAAATTTTAAGTGGCGTTTCTCCCTCATTTCAGCCAGTGTCCATATAAAATATTTTTGCTCCAGTTTTAATCAGAACTACACATGCCTCCCTTCCTCTACCAAAAGAAGCAGCATTAAGAGTAATTTGTGGCAGGCTCCATTTTTAACTTATCATTGCATTTTTTCCCAGAAGAGCAATCTCTTGGGAAAAGAGTCAGGATACTTTGGGTAAGACAGCATAGCAACAGCTTAAACTGAGAAAGGATTGTAAAAATATATCTTTTCAAATGTTTCAAACCCAGACTTATGCTCCATTCATGCTTTTAACCATGCAAGACCAAATACTTAAAAAATTGAAAATAAGAACATGTATTTTTTTTTTAAGCACCTTCTAAGTTCCTCTCCTGAAAACATGTTGGACGAGAAAAGTTTCAGCCCTTTGCCCCGTGCAACAGATAGCTCCCAAGACCTTCCAGTCCTACAAACCCTCCACCAGGTACCCAGGCTGGAGCCACAGAGCTGAGGTGGGCCATAGTTACTGGACAAGCGACCAGACTCACTCACTAGCTCAGGCCTCCCTCCTGCAGACGCGAGCTTCCCAGAACAGAGGACTCGAGCTGTGCCACAGAAAAAGTATCAAGTTACCGCATCATCTGAACTCAACTAGCTGAAAGCTCAAATATTGAGTCTGCAAAACCTAGGAGTGATATAGCCATGCATTTGACTTCCAGTACAAAGATGTGAAGTTCAGCTCCAGCTCTGACACTCAGGCGGAGTTGGGCAAATTACCCAAACTCTCTGTTGTGCAGGGTGAAAATAAAAATGACATAATGTCTGCAAAAACGTTTTGTGAATTATAAAGTACCATATGAATGTACGCTACCATGGCAGTCCAAGTGATTACTCTGATTAGTGATTGTCTTCACTTAAGCATTTCCCAAATTTTCCACAAATTCTCAGAGCCCCAGCTCTCAAGGTCATGCCTGGCTCCAAACTTCTGCCTCCTCTGAATCCCATTTCTGTATCATCTCAGGTTCTATACTTGCTGTCATGCTCTGTAATGTATCAACCCAGAGATGAAATTCAGGCCCATTCCTTGTTTGCCCCCTAATCTTCACACAAGGCCTGTATTTGTAGTGGACTTTACTGGTGTTTTTGAGGAGACAGAGTGGGTTTACAGAGTAGAAGCTTGAAATACCATAAAACTGAGTCCAAGACACATCTGCTCTGAAAACCTCCAGCCATTCTATCAACTGAGGCCCCTGGCTGCTTTCTTTAGTCTGTCTCCTTCTCTGCACCAACAATGCCTGCACCCTTTCTCTTCTCTTGCTACACCCCCAGCCAACAACAGGCCTCCCCTTGTATATTTAAAAGTGCTCCTTGCACTTTGCCCAGAAAAGGTGCCACCTCCAGGCATCTCCCCTTCTTCATCCTCCTGTCTTTGCAGGGGAAAGGGAGTGATACAGAAATCCTATTTATCTTGTACTGCAAATTGTGTTACCATCACTCCCTCCCCCTTAGAAGACAGAAGGAGCTATAGTCTGTTTGTGTTTTTAATGTTGTCATTCAACAAGTGTTGACATCCCTCATTGAGCCAGGTCCTAGACTAGATGCTGCTATGCAGCCACAAGAGACAAAAACCCCACCTCTCTGGAGCTCATATTGTAGTGGGAAGAAACAGACAATAAGCAAATGCATAATTAAAATGAAAGTATGTCAGAATGTGACAAGTGGAGAAAGATAAAACAGGACAGGGCGATAGGGAGAAACGACAAGGGGGAGGCAGCTTGCATTGTTAATTAAGAAGTCAGGGAAGGCCTCTTTGGAAAGGGGCCATGGTAGCAAAGATTTGTAATATGACTAGGAGTGGATCCTGTGACTGTGGAGGAAGATGTTGCAGGCAGAGGAAATAGCTTGTGCAAAGGCCCTGAAGCAAGCAAGGTGCTGTCACATCTGCATCCATCTGAATGAAAGATGAGATTCCACTTTTAGCTCAGCTCAATGTTAAGAGTTCCTTTGCTGTTGTTTAGTCACTAAGCCATGTCCAACTCTCTTGAGATCCCATGGACCATAGCCCACCAGGTTCCTCTGTCCCTGGGATTCCCCAGACAAGAATACTGGAGTGAATTACCATTTCCCTCTCCAGGGAATCTTCTCGGCCCAGGGATTGAAACTGATTCTCCTGCTTGGCAGGCAGATTCTCCTCTCGGGTCTCCTTCTAGGGCCTCCTCTAGGGTCTAGAAACTCCTCAAATGTATCCTTACCTTCCTTTTGTATTGCCCGTTGGTTCTACCTCCCTAATTTATCTTGAATTGGTCCCTTCTTCTTCATCTGACCTACCATCGCATTTATTTGTGTATTTGTGATTTTCACCCTGGATTACAGACACAGCTTCCTAACTGGAGAGTCCAGCCCCCTTCAGCTCCCACTACAGTGATTTATAATTCAGATCTGAACACTTCACTCTGCTGCACTAAATAGTTCAACTCCCTACTTTCTCCAGCTTCCATAACCTGAAGAATGGAATTCAGCCTCCTCGGCATGGCTGTAGGAAAGGTTGTCCATGCCCCACTCATATCCCCTAGCACTTGCTATTCCAGGAAGTGCCCATAGCATTCTATGGTAAGCGCCTGCTTCTCTCCACTTCAGGGATTTCTCTTAGTTGTGAGTAATAAGTGTCAGGAAATTAATGCTCCCAAGGAGCAGCCCTCAGCCAGTGATAGATGGGAATTGAAGGACTAATTCTCCATCTTCCTGGCCCCTGGGGCAGGGGGGTGGAGAAGAAGAAAGAGAATAACTTTGAAGTATTTTCCATGCTAGCTCCCAGATGTTCCCAGTGGAACTGACTCCAATTGCCCACAGCAGCAACCACTCCATAATGCACACTATTTTGGCTTCCTTTCCTTCTCTGTTTTACTTTCCCAGTCCTCCACCAATGCTTCCTAGAATGGTCCCCCAGATAAATGACTTGTACTCACGTCTTTGTGTTTTGGTTATCACTGTGGTTGAACTGTGTCCCAGCCAAAGTTATGTTGAATTCCTAACCCTCGGTTACCTGTTCACATGACCTTATTCAGAAAGATTTTGCAGATGTAATTAAGTTGAGGTGAGGTCAGACTCTATGGGAGTGAGCCCTAATCAATAAGATTTGTGTCTTATAGGCATTCCCTGCTAAGCCAGTAGTTACGACTTGGCGCTTTCACAGCAGGGTGCACAGGTTTGATCCCTGGTTGGGAACTAATATCCCACAAGCCTTTCCATGAAGACAAAATTTAAAAAAAAGACTTTTCTCTAGTAAGAGGAGGAGAGAGACACGCAGGGAGGAGAATGCCATGTGCAGAGACACATGGGAGAACATCATATGACAGCAAAGGCAGAGACTGGAGTGATGTGTGTACAAGCCAAGGAATTCCAAGGATCGCCAGCAACACCACAAGCTGAGAGAAAAGCATGGAACAGATTCTTCCCTAGGACCTTCAGAAAGGGCCTGACCCTGCCAACACCTTGGTTTTGAACTTCTGACCTCTAGAACTGTGAAGCAAAAAAGGTCTACTGTTTTAAGTCATCCAGTGTTTGGTGCTTTGTTATGGGAACCCTGAGAAATGAATGCAGTTCTCTATTGCTATGCATAATAACTGCCTCGAAACAGTAATAAACATGACAACCATTTTCTTTTCTCTCACAACTTTCTGGGTCAGGAATTTGAGCAGGGCTCAAGGGGGCACATCCTCTGTTCCATTTGGTGTCAGTTGAGGTTACTCATTGGTATTCAGTGAACAATTGGGAAAATCCAGAGTGTCCGGGACAGCTCTGTTCATGTACCGGATTCTGGCAGGGATTTCAGGGACTGCTGAAAAGCTAGACTCAGCCAGGGCAGACTACCATGGTCTTGCCAACACAGCAGTGTTAGGGTCATCGGAACTCTTATGTGCAGATCAGCGTTCCCAGAGAGGGGGCTCCAAGAGACCCAGGCAGAAGCCACAAGGCTTCTTGTGATTTAGTCTCAGAAGTCCCAGAATGTCATTTCTGCTGCCTTCCATTGGTCAGCCGGTCACTCAGTTCAGCCCAGATTCAAGGGGTCGGGAACAAGACTCCACTTCTCAGTGGGAGCCATAGCAAGGAGTTGTGTCTGTCCCTAGTCCACTCACCTTGTCTCCGGGGGCTGACTGTAGGGGAGCCCACCTGAGACAATGGCCTACCAGAACCTTCAGGGCCTGGCCCTGCCCACCTCCAGGGGCCTCTCGCCCTTACATTCACTTTGGGTGCCTGCTATGTCAGGTTCCTTACTGTTTTCTAACACCCCATGCTCCATCTTGCTTCTATGCCCTTTTTTCCTTTATTATATATATATATATATATATATATATATATATATATATATATGAGAACCCCAAGGACGGAGGAGCCTGGTAGGCTGCAGTCCATGGGGTTGCTAGGAGTCGGACACGACTGAGCAACTCCACTTTCACTTTTCACTTTCATGCACTGGAGAAGGAAATGGCAACCCACTCCAGTATTCTTGCCTGGAGAATCCCAGGGACGGGGGAGACTCGTGGGCTGCCATCTCTGGGGTCGCACAGAGTTGGACACGACTGAAGCGACTTAGCAGCAGCAGCATATATATATATATATGCTATAAAACTGCACACAATAGATATCCATCCTCTTCTCTGCCTAGAATGTCATTGTCCGTTATTTTTGCTCACCTGGCAGGTGAACTTACTTGGGCTTCACATTCTGCGTTCCAGCAAGGGCGCAGGCCTCTCCTCTAGTTCTTGCCTCCACTGCATGGTAGACATCTGTGTGCTTGTCAGGAAGTTCCTTGGAGAGGAGACCTTTCTCTCCTCTTCTCTATTCTCATGTCTGTTGATGGATGAATGTTCTGTGGTCCTAAGATCTCCAAGGCAAAAATCCAAAAAATTAAGCAGATTACTAACATTTTACATCGGGTTCTTCTGCCATTTCTTGAGTTATTATTATTTTTTTAATGTTAACCAGCTCACTGTGGTAGCTGTTCATCAAGCTGTCTTGGGAAGAGGGGCAGGACACAGATGAGAAGATCAAATGAGACTATTTGATTTAAAGTGATGGGACAGTGTACATGACTGATTGTCTCTAAACCATTTAACATCTAGCTCTTGTTCCCTAATGGGGATTGTGTGTGTGCTGTGCTAAATTGCTTCAGCTGTGTCTGACTCTTTGTGACCCCATGGACCGTAGCCCCCCAGTCTCCTCTGTCCATCGAATTCTCCAGGCAAGAATACTGGAGTAGGTTACCATGCACTTCTCCAGGGGATCTCTTTGAACCCAGATCTTCCACATTGCAGGCAGATTTTTTACCATATGAGCCACCAGAGAAGTCCCCTAATAGGCTTGGTTGATGACTAATAAAATTGATCTCTTTCTCGCTCCTTGTCCTGCTCTGGCAGTATACGAGAAGTCATGATTACCCTCTAAAGAGATACTTTTGTTCGTAAACCCTGTCAGAGTCCTGCTGGATATACACTGGAATAAAGCATCATGACAGTGCAAGGGTCAGGAAAATTTTTCTATAAAGAGATGGATAGTAAATATTTTAGACTTTGTGAGCCAAGAGGCAAAATTGAGGACAGTCTTTTTTTTGATTACACCATGCAGCTTGCAGGATCTTAGTTCCTGGACCAAGGATTGAACCCATGCTTCCTGCAGTGGAAGTACAGAGTCTTAACCACTGGACTACTAGGGAAGTCCCTATATAACCATTTTAAATGTAGCCCCATTGAAGCATTTAAAATAGAACCTCCTTGGACTGGCAGGCAGGGGAGCCAGATATGAACCATGGGACATAGTTTGCCAACCAAGGGTATAGCTGATTGAAAGCAAGGTTTGAGGTCAGGAGAGCTAGGCTCAAGCCCTCACTGGGTCACTTATTTTCATGGGACCTTGACCAATCTCTTTGCACAAGGCCCTGCTGGAGATTCTGCCAACAACAGAGGCTTCACTTCTGAGAGGGCGGGGCAGGGTTAGGGATCCTAGCTAACCTCCTATGGTCCAGGCTGAAGGGAGTTCCAGATACTTGATTCTAATGGAGCAGCAGAGGAAAGGAACATGGTCACAGGACAGGCCTTCTGGGGTAGACCGTGAGCCTGAGCCCCATCCCAGCAGCATGTTTATGGATGTGTGCTGTTGGGCCCATGATAAAGTGAAGGGACCCGTGTGATGGGCCTAAAGCCAGTGTAGAAACAGCGGCTCAAGCAGAGGGCGCAGCCAGCATCCCATTTTCCATCATTGCCAAACAAAAGCCCTCTCACCATCAGGGTTCCAGTTCCTCTATGACTTAGTTAACTAACTGGTACTCAATCCCCATTATCCACAGGTGCAGTGAGCACAGTGGTTCTCAACCAGGATTCATAGTGTGCTTCTGGGAGCATCTGAAAATACACAGAGGTGTTTTGGTCACTCCATTAGCCTTTAGGGAAGGGTTTTTGCCAGAGATGGTACATGTTACTCAATCTGTAGAACAGACACGCACAGTCAAGACAAGTCCTAACCGAAAAACCATCAGCACCCCATTGAGATACACTGTGACTAAGGCACGCTGGTATCCCTTGGACATCCTTGTTACTTTTAACTCTGATGCACCTCACCTTCCTCATCTAATCTCAAAGATGTTTGAGAGAATCAAGAGATTTAGAAAGACAGTAACGACAATCCTACCTGCAGGGCAGCAGAAGAGACATAGATGTAAAAAACAGACTTTTGAACTCCGGGAAAAGGTGAGGGTGGGATGATTTGAGAGAATAGCACTGAAACGTGTATATTACCGTATGTAAAATAGAGGACCAGTGCAAGTTTGATGCATGAAGCAGGGCACCCAAAGCCGGTGCCTTTGGGCACCAAGAGGGGTGGGGAGACAGGTGGCAAGGGCAGTTCAGGACTGGGGGACATATGTATATCCATGACTGATTCATGCTGATGTATGGCAGAAAACAATCACAATATTGTAAAGTAATTATCCTCCAATTAAAATAAATAAAATTTTTTAAAGAATCAAGAGAAATGATGGATATGAAAGTCCTTTGTTGACTGGCAGATGTTATAAATGTATCATAGTCCTCCTAAGTGTGATTTTTTTTTTATGAGATATAGCTTACCTGCAGTGAAGTGCCCAATGTCTTAAGGGTACACATCTCTCTAACTACCACCCAAATGAAGATATAAGATGTTCCCATCACCTCCAGAAAGTTCTCTCACACCCCCTTTCCAGTGAATAACCACCTCTCAGAGGCAGTCACTCTTCTGAATTCTTCATAAATTAGTTTTGCCTCTTGAACTTCATGTGACTGGAATCACACAGTATATGCTCTTTTGTGTCTCCTTTGGATATGTAGCATTGTTGCTTCTATCTGCAGTTCATCTCACACTTTAGCAGAAGCAACATAGAACCATTTCATCTCCAGCCTCAGTTCTGTTCTGGGCTTTCCCAGCCTCACTTTCATGCTTGGGGAATTATAGTCAATTAGCTTCCAGCTGCCTTGGGTTAGAACCAGACTGTCATCCCTAACAAGGACAAGGTCTTCAATGTTATTAAGCTAACATATTCTGTTAGCTTAATATGTATTAATCTACTTATCTGTTCTTCAAATCAAGATTCTGCTTGTTCCATATTTAACTGTCTTATTTACATAGAAACAAGAATGACTATCTCTCTTAACTTGGGAGCAGGGTGCTTCAAGACAAAAAAATATACACTCTGCAAACAAGATGTGAGGGGTGGAATGGAAAACTCCACTGAGTGCTTTCCTGGCTTCTTGCCATTCTGTGAATACTTAATGATATATATTTTTTAAAGCCAACTGTTCTCACATTGAGGCCAGTTTTTCTTTTGCTAATAATTTCTTGACCTCAATCCAAAACAGATTGAAAATTAAGAAAGATATATTCTATCCACAGTTTTATATCACCAATAGTCCATTCAATTTCCACTAAGAGCAATCATTTATATATCTTTAAATATTAATGTTGACACTAAAGAACAGAAGACAATACAGCATTGAGAGCCCAAATTGAGTCAGAATTCCTGTGGAGGAGCAAGCAAGGTGGGGTTTCTTCAGACTGGTCAGTTTGGTTTTATAATGCTAGTTGTTGGAGGTGACATGCCCTACAAGGAAATGAACAAATCCAGAGGGAATGGTGTCTGTCACCAATCTGTGTGTTTGGATATACGGTTAAGCAAACGCATGGCACATTTTCTGTAATTGTCATTGGTGCCATGTTAGGTTGAAAATGGACCCCCCTAGAAGCTAGAGAGAAACCTGGAGAGAAATGACCTCCTGCTTCTCCTCTTTGTTTCTTGTCACAGTGACATCACTGCACCTTACTCAGAATCCCAGGATTAGCCTCTGTATTTCCTAGTGCTGTGTCCCAGAGCTCACCCTAATTTGGTTCTTAGATTAACACAGCAGGTGGCTGGGGAGGGCATTATTACCACATTGAACTATTGAAGAGATTAAGTGAATCTTGCAAGTAATGCAGTTAGTAAGTGCAGGAGGCCCTGCCTCTCTGCCTCTGTTCCCTCCAGTTCGTGCTGAACACCATCCCACGCAAAGCTTCAGAAGATGTTATAAAGATTAATTAAAAGGTAGAGTCTCCATTTTAAAATAATTAAATATAAAGCCTTATCCATAGAATCAGAATAAATTGTTATTTGTTATTTGTTATTTGTCATCAGGACAAATGTTTCATTTGTCCCAGTGAACTGACCATAAACAATCAGGTGTTACGGCTTTTTGACTGCCTTTTGTTGCCCTCCCACAACCCCCATCAAAATATAAGCTCTATGAGGGCAGTGACTTTGTTTATTTCACCATTATGTCCCTGCTGCCTACAGTGCCTGACACACAGTAAATAAATAAATGTTGAATAAATGAGGGGATGGAGGAATAAGAAAAAGAAGGAAAGAATAAGGCTCAGAGAGATCAAAGTGCCTTGCCCAAGGCCACACAGTCACAGTGACCTCGACATTCAAGAGGGATTGATCCTTTTGTTAAACCTCTCACTTTCTCTTCATTTCCATCGGCAGCATTCACTGTCTTTATGGGAGCCAGGAGGTGAGAGAGGGCAGAAGTTGCCGTTTTTCTTGATAGAACACTTTTAAGTCATCAGAGTTACTATATATCCTACCTGAGGAAGAGGGCAATAAATTTGCTTTGGGAGTAGATGCTGGTGACTGGATGGACTCACTAACCAGCAAGTAACATTCTGACTTATGGGGTATGATTCAAATTCTCAATCACAACGTGTAAGAGATTCTAGCAAGGCTGTGACTGTGCTAATTTCACAGATATCACAGGTTCAGATAGTCACCCTGAGGACCTTTTAATTTGCTTTTTTTTAAATACCATATCATCTAAGATTTTTGTGTATCATATGACATGTCCATAGAAAAGGTAGACTTGATTGTTGATACTCTTTTTCCTCAGACTTAGAGTGTACTAAAGAAGTATAACTGCTCACGAATGTGCAAATAATTGATTAAAGTCTGGCTTGTGAGAAAATTCTTGAATCACCTCTTGGTGTTCTAAGAATTCAGTATTTCTCAGTGCAAATATCAAATGCCTACTCAGATACACCAAATGGAGACTTGGCTGTTTTGAAGTATCTGTTTACTCAGGAGAAGAGAAAGCCCACACTTAGAAGAAAATGTGCCTTATTCTGTCTCATGTTCCAAATGCTTTTTTGCTTAAAGATTACTCCAAAGGGATGCCAACAGAGACCATGCAGCTTTATAGTGAAAGAGGGATCCAATCCAGCTCAATATTACATATTTATATTGCACAGAATTATAAGGCTCACAGCAGTAGGGAGGAACCAATACAGAGAGAAAGCGCTTAAGCTTTCTGGGAAGATTAAAATGCCAAGATGGTGATGGTAGCAGATAGCATAGCTAATGTCTTTTTAAAAATTTATATATGTATCTTTCTTTCTCCTTTTAGTCTGTATTCTAAGATAGACAGCAAATCTCTGGCCTAACAATGTTTTCTACCAGCAGAAAAATTACAGTAACCAAGCACACCTGAAAGCTCATAATTTTCCTAGCCAGCCATCTTTAGGCTTATTCCTTTTATTGCATTAAAAATGGAGGCTAATTAAGGCAACTGTGGCTAGAGCAGGCCAAATTGGATTTTCCTTATAGCTTTTCCTTCACCTCTGAGAGTGATGTCATTAAACGGTCAGGCCATGAAATGCTAAGGACAGCCTGTTTCCACTGTACCATGGGTCATGCTGGAATGCCAGGGAAATATACCCCAGAATGTCATAAAGCTTTAAAGACATACAATAAAACCTGCATGGAGGCCAAACAGAATATGGGCCTTTACTTCTCTTTATAAACGGACTCCAGGAAGCCAAAGGGAGCGTCAGTGGGGAGCAATGCAGGAAATGATGAAATGAACAGCATCACACAGCCATTCTGCAGACTTTGGGGTCTGGGGCCTATTGAATGGCTGGTCACCACACAGAGGTTTTACATAGAACTGGGAATTGGGACCACCAAATTGCACACCTTCTTGGCAGATATATTTAACCACAGGCAGCTCTTGAGTTATAGGACTATATTATATGGCCATTTGATACCTGCTTATAATTGAGCAAGCTCCAGTAGGTTTTCATAACAAAGATGTATTAGCCCAATCAGTTTACCTCATTTGTTTCCATGAGCCCTGTGATTTGAAGAGTTGAGAATTAGGTTATAGTCCACCAATCATGTTTGTTTCATCTAAATGGTTTTCTTAAAATGAAGTTCAGTTCAGTACAGTTGCTCAGTCATGTCCGACTCTTTGCGACCCCATGAACCACAGCATGCCAGGCCTCCCTGTCCATCACCAACTCCCAGAGTTCACCCAAACCCATGTGCATCAAGTCGGTGATACCATCCAACCATCTCATCCTCTGTCGTCCCCTTCTCCTCCTTGCCCTCAATCTTTCCCAGCATCAGGGTCTTTTCAAATAAGTCAGCTCTTCACATGAGGTGGTCAAAGTATTGGAGTTTCAGCTTCAACATCAGTCCTTCCAATGAACACCCAGGATTGATCTCCTTTAGGATGGACTGGTTGGATCTCCTTGCAGTCCAAGGGACTCTCAAGAGCCTTCTCCAAACCCATAGTTCAAAATCATCAATTCTTTGGCACTCAGCTTTCTTTATAGTCCAACTTTCATATCCATACATGATACATGACCACTGGAAAAACCATAGCCTTGACTAGATGGACCTCTAAGTAGTATTTGAGTCCTTAATCTTACCCAGACATAATCATTTGGGTTGATGCTGATCAAAAAATATGATGATTACTAACTATCCAGCATGTAATTAGTAACTAGTACCTAATATATGTAGGCATTTGTTCTAGGTACTAGGAAATAGCATTTATCAGAAAAGCTATAGTATCTGCTCTCAAGAAGATAAACTAAACACACATTAAAATGGTTAACAAAAGAGAGCCTACACAAAGGGTGAAGAAAACAATGCAGTTTAAGTAGTGATTGGAAGAATGTGATGGGAAACACAGATCAAGAGAGACAAGTATGATTTGGGAAGATGGGGGAAGATATAAAAATGCAAGGGCAGTGACTTTCAAGGAGGGATAAGCCTCCAGGGTTTCCCTTGTGGCTCAGATGGTAAAGAATCTGCCTACAATGTGGGAGACCTGCATTTGATCCCTGGGTTGGGAAGATCCCCTGGAAGAGAACGTGGCAACCCACTCCAGTATATTCTTGCCTAGAGAATCCTCATGGACAGAGGAGCCTGGTGGGCAACAGTCCACGGGGTCACAAAGAGTTAGACATGACTGAGCAACTAAGCACAAGCAGAGAAAAGAAATACAGTGGGAACTGTTATAGAACCAATTTGACTGGAACAAAAAAGTCGGCTCTGTTCCACTTATGGACTATCTCAAATGCTGAACTAAGAGATTTAAGCTCACTTTTATACACGATAAGGAGAGACAGAGATCTTTGAGACATCTGAGAAAAACAAGCATCCTCTTTATTCCACAGATGCTACAGGTAGATAAGTCCCTTAACAAGGGACTTACATCATTTGCAGCTATTTTATCATGAGCAACAAGCTTCCCAGGTGGTTCAGATGGTAAAGACTCAGCCTGCAATGCAGGAGACCAGGTTCAATCCCTGGATCAGGAAGATCCCCTGGAGAAGGAAATGGCAACCCACTCCAGTATTCTTGCCTGGAATTTTGGAATTCCATGGACAGACTAACACTTTCACCTATCATGAGCAACAGAGAAGCCAACTTGACCTAGTTTAAGTAATAAAATGAGCTTCTTGGCTTATACCATGGAAATGTCCACAGGTGCCACTGGCCTCAGGGAAGGCTTGCTTGGTCCAGCAGTTCCAATAAGGACACCAGAGGCTGATTCTCTTCCATGTTGGTTTCATCCTCAGACACCATGTTGACCATCTTTCCCATCCCCTCCTCCTCAAAGGCAGCTCCAGGCCCTCCACTTGTGGCAGCAGAAATGCTGCAGCCACTCCAGACCTCAGATCTCCTCCCATACCTTCCAGAGGAAGAATGAGCATCTTTTCTAGTAGCATCTGTGGAAGAAGGAGGGCACGTGCTTTTCTCAGAGGTCTCGAATGTCTGGTTGTATCTCGATAGACCTGATTATTAGCTTATCTGGGAACCAGTGGAGAAGTTGAGTAAGTAAATGGGAAATGTTGACTGGTTTAAGCCAAGCAGAGTTCAGGCCTAGAGTGCAAAATGGGGGTCAATGCCTCCCAAGACACAGCACTGAGAAGGAAAAGAGATTTCCTGAAGGAATCACCAAGTAATGCTAAGAAGAGAGAATGGCCACTGGGTGGCCAAAAATTGACAAATGTCCACCAGAAGGAAAAACGCGATAAAAGAAGGGTTATATGATAGTCAAGACCAATGAAATTGAAGAGGCATGAGCTAACTATCCAGGTATCTGCCTGACCTCCACCTGGCCCTATGTGTGCATACCTTGTTCCTTTTACTTCACTAAGCCTGAGAAAGGTGCCAATCTTGCTCCACGGAGACCCAAGGGTGATTTCTCAAGTGCAAGTAATTCTTACATTTTTATTTGGAAATAAAGGGATTATGTTTTTAGAGATGCCAGCATTTTTCAGAAATCTCATTTGTAAGCACAATGACCAGCCAAGAGAAGGCAGTAGGCATTCAGAATTCATCAGAAAAGTGTGGTCAGCCTTGAAAACTGCCTTTGTGTGTGTGTGTGTGTGTGTGTGTGTGTGTGTGTGTGTGTGTTGCTTTTTTAAAACTGTTGGGCTCAACCCTTTGGCCTTCACAAAAGCAAATTCTGACATTGACTTCAGTGGGGAGGAGGAAGCCACATTTTCAATAGAAGGGCACTTTTTTGTCTGGCTCCAGTCACTGAGGGCCGGAACCCATTGTGAACTACAACAAAGCTATCTGTGCACAAATGAGAAGCACACCCACCAGGCCTCACCAGCTGTTTTGCTTTCTTCAATGAAGTCACAACTGTCATTGCCACCACAGTTCAATGCCACAGCAACAATTGTGAGGGATTAGTGTCTGTTCTGCTCAAAGTTTCTGGAGCCTGAAGAGAGACACAGGTGTCCCCCACCTAGCTTCCTTCAAGGAAGGCACATATTCTCCCCCCACCCCCACCCTTACTTTACAAATGAATGTAGCCTGGGATGGTGTGAAACCAGGCAAAGATAGGAGGAAACCCTTGAATAAGAACGGCTGGCTGGAAGAAGGACAGAGAATTCAAAAGGAGACATTTGACAGTGATTGGAAACGTGACCCTTGTAAAGTGCATCTGAGCTTGACATGATTCTCTAACCCTAAGGATTCCTTTATGCTTGGAAGGCTTTTAATTCACACAAGTGGGTTGGGCCATAAGAACTCTTGATTGGGAAAGAAAATGCAAGTTCAAGTCAGAAATGAAAACAAAGAGCAAAACAGAAGCCTTCCACTCCCAGTTTGTGTTTATTTGCAGTCCACGAAGAGCTGGATTGACAGGGATTTAACTCTTATCCTCTCTGGCGGCGAACCGCTCAAAATGAGTAATGTTGATTTGCTGCTAAGACTGAAAGCTCTGGGTTTGAAAAAAAAAATCACCTGCCTCACGCAAATGGCACACCCTTTGTAAATACAGCAGCCGACAAATAAAGATAATACTACAGGTCTGAAAAAACTTCAAACAAGTGGAGAGAGAAGAGAAATGGCAACCCACTCCATTACTCTTGCCTGGAAAATCCCATGGACGGAGGAGCCTGGTAGGCTGCAGTCCCTGGGGTCGCTGGGAGTCAGACACAATGGAGCAGCTTCTCTTTCACTTTTCACTTTCATGCATTGGAGAAGGAAATGGCAACCCACTCCAGTGTTCTTGCCTGGGGAATCCCAGGAACGGGGGAGCTTGGTGGGAGCCTGGTGGGCCGTCTATGGGGTCACACAGAATTGGACACGACTGAAGTGACTTAGCAGTAGCAGTAGTGTCAAAGGTAGAGAGAGGCAGAGAACCAGAGGAAGCCATGGGGACAAGGATGGGTGTGAGAGGTGATGGGATATTTTTCTCCATACGTAACTAGTACTTAGGGCAGAACAGAGCACTGACCCTCTGTGCAGTCGAAATTTACATATCATTTATAGTCAATCCTCCTTATACTATACACACAGTTTCTCAGTAGTATTCACATTCCACACCCCCAGACTAAACCAACTTTGAATTGCATAGTACTGTAAAAGATAATAATAATAATCTGCATGTAAGTGAACCTGTTGCAGGAAGGGGGACCCCTTCCAGGGCCTGAAACTGGGCTCTTGTCTAACATTCGGAAAGAATTGTCCGAGGAGACATGTGTGCTGACAAAGCAAGAGATTTTATTGGGAAAGGGCACCCGGCTGGAGAGCAGTAGGGTAAGGTAACCCAGGAGAACTGCTCTGCCACGTGGCTCACAGTCTCGGGTTTTATGGTGATGGGATTAGTTTCCAGGTGGTCTTTGGCCAACCGTTCTAATTCAGAGTCTTTCCTGGTGGCGCACGCATCGCTCAGCCAAGATGGATGCTAGTGAGAGGGATTCTGGGAAGTGGACGGACACACGGTGTCTCCTTTCAACCTTTCCCGAACTCTTCCAGTTGGTGGTGGCTTATTAGTTCCGTATTCCTTATCAGGATCTCCTGTCATAAAACAACTCATGCAAATGGTTACTATCGTGCCTGGCCAGGGTGGGCGGTTTCAATCAGTGTGCTTCCCCTAACAAACCTATGCAACTCAAACCTGTGTTGTCCAAGTTTCAACAGTATAACAGTTCTTCACATTCAAAGCTGGTGAGTGCTATGTCTGCTACTGATGGCATAAAGGAAGTGATCTTGGACTTCTTTTCCTTTCTTCTCTCTCTTCCTCTCATTCCCTCTTCTAAAATGTTTCTTTGGCAAGTAGTTTTGTTAGGGGAAGCACACTGAAACTGCCAACCCTGGTCAGGCACCATAGTAACTATTTGCATGAGTTGTTTTACGACAGGAAGTTCTGGTAAGGAATACGGAACTAATAAGCCTCCACCAACAGGAAGAATTCGGGAAAGTTCAAAAGGAGACACTACTTGTCTGACTACCTCCCAGAATCCTTCTCTCTGGCATCCATCTTGGCTGAACAAGGCATGCGCCACCAGGAAGGACTCTGAGTCAGAATGATTGGCTAAGGACAACCCAGAAACTAATCCCATCACCATAAAACCCGAGACTGCAAGCCATGTGATAGAATTGTTCTCCTGGGTTCCCTTACCCTGCTGCTCTCCACCCGGGTGCGCTTTCCTAATAAAATATCTTGCTTTGTCAGCACATGTGTCTCCTCAGACAATTCATTTCCAAGTGTTAGACAAGAGTCCAGTTTCGGGCCCTGGAAGGGGTCCCCCTTCCTGCAACAATTTCTAAGGCCCCTAAAACACTAAGTAAGTGTAAACAACTCTAACTCAATTGTTTGAAAGCTCACCAAACAAACAATACTGAGAATCCTGCATACTTTTGCCAAAAGAGAACAGTGTGAACATACCTTTGTACTGCAATGGTACCATCTTATATTGATTTTTTTTTTTTTTTTTATCAAGGTGCTCTGTGCATGTGATAGTAAGTCAAGCAGGGCAGCTCCCAATGAAATCAGTTGTCTTCAGCTGTCTTCAGCTCTCCTGACTTGTTCTATCATTAAAAACAATAAAAGTTCTCTGTTTAGTTCTTCTAGTGGTTTCTACCTCATCTCTATCTTTTATGCCTGTTTCTCAATTTCTTGACTTAACTCTGGTCTATTTACTAAATCTGGTAGGAAAGATGATGTCTTAGCTTGCTTTTGTTTATCCCATCTCTTCCACTTTTTCTAGTGCTCGAGAGTTAGATGATAATTATTAGCTCTTCTATGGGTAATATTTGTTATTATAAATAATATACTCAAATATTATTATAAAATGAATAATATGCTTGAATCTCTAGTTTCTCTTCTAGCAACTCCCTCCATTATAAGATGAGGATGTTGCTTATTTGGGGCTTGTCTCTTCCTTTCTCCCATTCTTCCTGCTCCTCGCCTTCTGTTGATAAAACCCTTACCACTACATCACTGAGGTAATGTCTAATTCTTCAGTTCAGTTGCTCAGTCATGTCCAACTCTTTACAACCCCATTGACTGCAGCATGCCAGCCTTCCCTTTTCATCACCAACTCCCAGAGCCTGCTCAGACTCATGTCCATTGAGTCAGTGTGATGCCATCCAACCATCTCATCCTCTGTCATCCCCTTCTCCTCCTGCCTTCAATCCTTCCCAGCATCAGGGTCTTTTCCAATGAGTCAATTTTTTCAATCAGATGGCCAAAGTATTGAGGCTTCAGCTTCAGCATTAGTCCTCCCAATGAATATTCAGGACTGATTTGCTTTAGGATTGACTGGTTTGATCTCCTTGCAGTCCAAACGACTGTCAAGAGTCTTCTCCAACATCACAGTTCAAAAGCATCAATTCTTAGGCGCTCAATTTTCTTTATGGTCCAACTCTCACATCCATACATGACTAAAGGAAAAATCATACCTTTGACTAGACAAACCTTTGTTGGCAAAGTAATGTCCCTGCTTTTTAATATGCTGTCTAGGTTGGTCAAGAAAAGCTGTCTAGCTTTTCTTCCTAGGAGTGTCTTTTAACTTCATGGACACAGACACCATTTGCAGTGATTTTGGAGGGCCCCCCCCCAAAAAAAAAACAGTCTGTCACTGTTTCCACTGTTTCTCCATCTATTTGCCATGAAGTGATGGGACCAGATGCCATGATCTTAGTTTTTTGAATGTTGAGTTTTAAGCCAGCTTTTTTTCACTCTCCTCTTTCACTTTCATCAAGAGGCTCTTTAGTTTCTCTTCTCTTTATGCCGTAAGAGTGGTGTCATCTGCATATCTGAGGTTATTGATATTTCTCCCGGCAATCTTGATTCCAGCTTGTCCTTCATCCACTCTGGCATTTTGTAAGATGTACTCTGCATATAAGTTAAATAAGCAGGGTGACAATATACAGCTTTGATGTACTCCTTTTCCAGTTTTGAACCAGTTCTAACTGTTGCTTCTTGACCTGCATACACATTTCTCAGGAGGCAGGTTGGGTGGGTCTGCTATTCCCATCTCTTTCAGAATTTTCCAGTTTGTTGTGATCCACACAGTCAAAGGCTTTGGCATAGTCAATAAAGCAGAAGTAGATGTTTTTCTGGAACTCTCTTGCCTTTTCTATGATCCAACAGATGCTGGGAATTTGATCTCTGCTTCCTCTGCCTTTTCTAAATCCAACTTCCGAGAACCTGGAAGTTCTTGGTTCACGTACTGTTGAAGCCTTGCTTGGAGGATTTCGAGTACAACTTTGCTAGCATGTGAGATGAGTGCAATTGTGCAAGAGTTTGTATATTCTTTGGCATTGCCTTTCTTTGGGGTTGGAATGAAAACTGACCTTTTCTAGTCCTGTGGCCACTGCTGAGTTTTCCAAATTTTCTGGCATATTGAATGCAGCACTTTAGCAGCAGCATCTTTTAGGATTTGAAATAGCTCAACTGGAATTCCATCACCATCCACTAGCTTTGTTCATAGTGATGCTTCCTAGGGCCCACTTGACTTTGCATTCCAGGATGTCTGGCTCTAGGTGAGTGATCACACTATTGTGGTTATCTGGGTCATTGAGATCTTTTTTGTATAGTTCTTCTGTGTATTCTTGCCACCTCTTCTTAATATCTTCTGCTTCTGTTAGGTCCATGCTGTTTCTGTCCTTTATTGTGTCCATCTTTGCATGAAATGTTCCCTTGGTATCTCTAATTTTCTTGAAGAGATTTCTAGTCTTTCCCATTCTATTGTTTTCCTTTATTTCTTTGCACTGATAACTGAGGAAGGCTTTATTTTCTCTCATTGCTATTTTTTGGGAATCTGCATTCAGATGGGTATATCTTTCCTTTTCTCCTTTGCCTTTAGCCTCTTTTCGCAGCTATTTGTAAGGCCTCCTGAGACAATCATTTTGCCTTTTTTGCATTTCTTTTTCTTGGAGATGTCTAATCCTTAACCAAGTCTTTTGTGCTTTGTCTAATAAAACTAACTTTAAAAGAGGAAATTCAATACATACTGTTACTCCTGGTCACTGTCAAGGGGAGGCATTCCTCTCCTAATTCAACTCTATTATCAAGTAACAGCTCACAGAAAGCACCTATTTGAGAGACTTAACCATTGCAGAGGGGTTTTGGTGGTGGTGGTGGTGGTGGTGGTGGTGCTCTTTAGTCACTAAGTCGTGTCCAACTCTTTTGCAACCCCAAGGATTATAGCCTGTCCATGGGATTCCCACTCCAGTACTTTTGCCTGGAAAATCCCATGGATGGAGGAGCCTGATAGGCTGCAGTCCATGGGATCGCTAGAGTCGGACACGACTGAGCGACTTCACTTTCATTTTTCACTTTCATGCATTGGAGAAGGAAATGGCAACCCACTCAAGTGTTCTTGCCTGGAGAATCCCAGGGATGGGGGAGCCTGGTGGGCTGCCATCTATGGGGTCGCACAGAGTCAGACACGACTGAAGCGACTTAGCAGCAGCATGGGATTTCCTAGGCAAGAATACTGGAGTGGGCTGCAGTATCTCCAGGGTGTCTCCCCGACCCAGGGACCAAACCCACATCTCTTGCATTGGCAGGTGGGTTCTTTACCACTGAGCCACCTGGGAAGCCCACAGAGAGTTTTAGATAGCATCCTAGTCACTTCCCTTGCCTAAGAGGTTTAAAGTATAACCTCTTTGAATTTTGCTGCTCCAATCATTGTACTGAACATTTGCATAAATTAGCACCATCTCATCTGTGAAACAAGTTGTTCCTTAACAGCCTTTTTTGATGCAGAGTACAAAAGACTGAACTATAAATGCACAGAACTGTTTGGCAGTCAAAGGTCCATTTTGATTGTTAATGTTTTAAAAGTGTATTAATCAATCTTTAACAGTGCCACTTAAGTGGTTTTCTAAATATATACAACTCAAACACACCTCTTTCCAGTAATGGAGATCTAAATGTGTCTAGAATAAAAGAACAAATTTGCTTTTTGAAATAGAACCTTAAAATTTTTCCATTGCAACCAGACCTTTTTTGTTAATGGATAGAAAATAATCCTTGTGTATTACTTAAAGCTTAAAGTAAGTGCACTAGTATAGCTGTACTAAATTTTTTCTAAGTAGCTACCAAGATGACCAACTTTCCCACTTTGCTTGGAACTTTTCCAGTTTTATCACTGAGAGTCCTATAACTGAGGAAAGCCCTCAGTCCTGGATAAATCTCAGATAGTTGATGACTTTACATATGATAACAGTGATGATAGTAATATCATTTGTGATCATAGTCGGCCAGGTGCTAAACTGAGTGATTTAGATAGCTTTAAATTTTAATCTTCAAATAATCACATAAAATAAATATTATTATCACCATTTTAGATATGGAAAAACGACAGCTTGACAAATTTAAATAACCTCTCCAAATTCACATAGTGCTTCCAGGTGGCTCAGTAGTAAAGAATTCACCTGCCAACACAGGAGATGTGGGTTCGATCTCTGGGTTGGGAAGATCCCCTGGAGGAGGAAATGGCAACCTGCTCCAGTATTCTTGCCAGGGAAAATCCCATGGACAGAGGAGCCTGGCAGGCTACAGTCCACAGGGTTGCAAAGAGTCTGACATGACTGAAGTGACTGAGCAACAACACAAGTTCACATACTCAATAAGTGGCTGAGCTCCAATTCAAAACCAGGTCATCTGACTTCATACTTGCTCCTGTATTAAAGCAAATTCCACTGCAGTTTGGATTTAGGTTGTCAGATAAAATACAAGATGGGCTTCCCTGGTAGCTCAGATGGTAAAGAATCTGCTACAGGCCATGGGGTTGCAGAGTCAGACAGGACTGAGTAACTAGCACTTTCACTTTCATAAACTATGGGGCACCCAGTCAGATTAAAATTTCTGATAAGCAGATGAGTAATTTTGTAGTGTATGTCCATTTATTTGTTGTTTATCTGAAATTCAAATTTAACTTGACAGCTTATATTTTTAGTTGCTAAATCAGACAGCCCTAACTTGGAGCAATCACCTATTCCAATAAAAATAAATCTTACTGATGTTTTATGTGATCCAATATTTTCTGAGCTGGTGAGAAACTCAGGTTTCAAATTAAAGGAAGTCAAATAAAAGAGACCAAAAATGCATATATGGGTTGCTTTATTTGAGAAACCTGTGTGATCTCAATAGGCTTATTCTGTGATAGCTTCATAATTGTGATACATTTGACAATGAGAGTAAAATGAAAGTAAGGGATATTTACTCATTCATTTATTCATTCACTGTATATTGAGTACATATTATGTTCCAGGCACTATTCCAGAGATTGAATTATACTCAAACCAAACAAAATCCCACCCCTCATATTTTGTTTTCTAGGAGAAAATGGGCACTGGGTAAATAAACTAGCAAGTAATTTGGTTTCTGGTAGTGGCAAAAGCTATAAAAGAGAATATAGCAGGGTGAGGAGACAAAAAGAAGGGAGGTGTTATTTGAGATACATATAGTAAAGGAAAGGTATTTCACAAGGGATAAAATCCTGAATGAAGGGAGCAAAGCCATGTGTATATCTGGGAGGAAGGGTGCTAGACAGAGGGAGCAACAAGGGCATAGGCCCAGGGGTGAGACCCAGCTGGGCATGTCAGAGACACAGTACGAGGCTGGGAAGTAAATCCTACAGAGGGAGACAAGGAGGCTGCGGAGGAAGAGGCAGGACTAGTCACTTAGGGCTGAGTGGCCGTAGTCAGGGCCTTGGATTGTATTCTAAGCATTAAGGATTTCCAGCAGGATGATAAATGATCAAATTTAAGCTCCAGAAGCTCACTCTAGGTGCCATGGAAACAGAGATATTGTTGCAAAAGTAGAAGATAGAGATGCTAGTGGCATGAATTAAGATAGAAGCAGTAGAGAAGAAGAGAGTTACATTTAGGATATATTTAGATTATGTAACCTAGGCAAATGTGAGACTTAAAATCACCACAGGCGACTCAAGTGCATCTCCAAGATAAAGGAGCACCGCCACTTTAAATGATGATTAGCCATTTGGGATATTAGTTCAGTGCCTCTCTGTGAGGGTGTACCCAGGGGACTTAAAAAATACTGATGTGTCTGTTCCACCCTGAGAGATCCTAGGAGTGCAAGGCTGGAGAGCAGGATTCTAAAAAATCTCTTTAGATGATTCTTATGGGCTTCCTGGGTGGCTTAGATGATAAAGAATCCTCCTGCAATGCAGGGGACCCAGGTTCTATCCCTGGATTGGGAAGACCCCCTGGAAAAGGAAATGTCTACCTACTCCAGCATTCTTGCCTGGAGAATTCCATGAACAGAGGAGCCTGAGGGCTACAGTCCATGCAGTCACAAAGAGCCAGACACAACTGAGCAACTAACACTTTCTTTTCACTTTCATATGCAGCTGAGTTGAACATTTCTGATCTAGAGAATAGTGGGAACCCTGGGTTGTGAGATAAACAACATTTCAGGACATGAGACAGGAAAGGAACAAGGGTAGATAAAATGAGGTTGAAAAAGTCACTGACGATGCTTTGCTTTTAAAGCAAGTTCTATTAAAAACACCCAAAGATACCAACCATCAACCATAAACTTGTATGGTTCCAAACACCTCTGATGTTAGAGCGGTTGGAACAAGCGTCCTTCGTGAGTACCTACTCTGGGGTTGGCATGGTCTTCTCCTCTCCACGTCTCCCTCTCTATTGCCCTTAGAGAAGGTAGGCCCCTCCACCACCTCAATAGATGAAAGGTTATAAATCTAAGCCAGTTGTGGAATCCCATTCCTTTCTACCCCTCATTCATGGGAGGCAGAAAGGAATGGAAGGGTAGACATATTGCCGAGTCTGGCCAGTAAGATGGATGTGAAAGTCGCTCAGTCGTTGCCGACTCTTTGCAACCCCATGGACTATATAGTCCATGGAGTTCTCCAGGCCAGAATACTGGAGTGGGTAGCCTTCCCCTTCTCCAGGGGATCTTCCCAACCCAGGGATTGAACCCAGGTCTCGCACATTGCAGGCAGATTCTTTACCAGCTGAGCCACCAGGGAAGCAGATAGCTGCTTATCGCTCCTGGGACAGATTTTGCCTCCTTATAAAAAGATAGAGCTTCCCAGGTGATGCAGTGGTAAAAAATCTGCCTACCAACGCAGAAGATGCAAGAGACACAGGTTCAATTCCTGGGTCTGGAATATGCCCTAGAGGAGGGCATGGCAACCCACTCCAGTATTCTTGTCTGGAGAATCCCAAGGTCAGAGGATTCTGGTGGGTTATAGTCCGTAGAGTCACAAAGAGTTGGACACAACTGAAGTGACTTAGCACGCACGCACTGCTGCCTATCTCCAAAGCCTGCCATGGCCACGGAATTGACCTAACTTGAGAACGTCATCTCTTTCACCAATTTTTACTTAGGCTGACTTACTTTCGAGGGGGACATAGACCTCCTGGAGATCGCAGGATATTAGGAGGTGACCAGACAGCAATTCTCTTGAGTGTCTTCCAGGGAAGTCATATGGTGAACATTCTCCTATGCTCTCAGGAGCAGCCCTGAAATCCCTTTGCCATTGTTGGGAAAACTCAAACAAAAATCAAAGTAATAATCAGTGTCACTTAGTGAATTAGTGATGGAGACAGGAACAGAATCCAGACTTTCTAACTTGGGGATCCCCTGCTTTTAAGTCTAAATGGTGCTTTTTATTTTAATCCAGCTGTGCTGAGTTAATAAGACTTTGACGAGATCCAGCCCTGTGTTTTGTAGAGTTAACATATTTGATATTTACCTCGACTATTTGTTGTCTGTTTAATAAGTTTTGTTTGTCTTCCCAGATGCACAGTATTTGGCAGTGTATAATCACATACAATTGTTTACACCATTTACAGTTCGCTTTCAAGTCTTGCCAAGAAAGGCTTGGTGTAAGCTAGCTGTCTGCAGCAGCCACACTAAGTTAAGCCTTTGAAAGGGTCTAATCGGGTCTATATAAATAAACAAAATGATATGGAAAATAACTCGGTATAAATTTACTGCACTGCTGGCCAGCTGGTAAATATGCAGACCTTCTCTCCTATGGAACAGATAGGATTAAATTTTACTCAGGACACTACAGTCCTTGTAATGATTACAGAGAGCTCTTTAAGTTTTAATTTAGAGCCCAATCCAAACCCCCTCCTCCCCGCCTACACACAATCCTTTCAGTGGCAATAAATTTCAATCATGTGGTTAGCAAAGCTTCACTCTGGCTTTTATTTTCAGAGAAAATGGTCAGTAAAGCAAATTTCATATCTGCTCATTAGAAGGCTAATGGGCAGGTCACAATAACAGGGTGGGGGGAGGGGGAGACCCACAGATGGTTCAATCATCCTTTAAACTAATAAAGGAGATCAGCAAGAATTCACCCATGATATGCTTGGGCCACATGAAAGAAACTAGTACATAAAGGGAGGCAGCATCTTTCTGAAAATATTCAGGGCAATTAAACATTTGCCCTCATAAAATAATGCAAAGCTTACCTCTTCCTCGTGGGGGTGGAAGGGGTTGTGTGGCATGGTCTTCATGTATAATGCAGTATAACACAGGCATTTTAGGAATGACTGAGAATTAATATTGTTAATCACTGGGGTAAAAAGTGAATTTTACGTTCATCTCTTCAATAAATGTCCATGCGTGTCGGGCACTGTGCTAGGTGTCACAGGCCAGGGCAGGAGATTTGCAAAGATGTGTAAGACCCAGTCTTTGTTGTTAAAGAATGAATAATTTAGGAGATTTTGTCTTCTTTATGCCTTTCTTCCTGCTGATTCCTCCAGTGAAAAGCCAGCCTCGGCTACTTTGGAATAAGCACACACATCCTTTAGAACCCTTTTCAACAGCTAGTTCTCCCTTGTGCCTTTATTTGTCGCTAATTCCTTCTGCTTTGTATCACACGTGCTTGTATATAAGCTTGCATGTTCCACAATGCCTCAAGGCAAATGTGTTGATCTTTGTGTCCTGTTCTTAGCGCAATAGGTATTCAATGGATATCTGTTGGATCAAGGAGTGATTGAACAATAGTATATTTCTTTGAATATTAAAAAGACAAGCTACTTTAATACCTGATTGGAGTGTTTGAATTTACCTCCTCTGAAGTGGTACCCGAATGGCATTTAAACTTGTCCACATTGTTTAATTAATACCAGAAAGGAGTGTGTTGGCTAAAATCCTGTGAGATCATTTCTATTTCATCTAGCAAATATTATTTAAAATGTCTTTTTCAGAATTTTCGTTGATTTAGGAGTGTGTGTGAGATGAGGGTATTGTAGATATGTTTATAAGGGAGAGTCCTTGTATGTCAGAAATACATACTGAAATATTTAGAGATGGAATTAGATGATGTCTGGAATTTGCTTCACAATAACTGCTGCTGCTGCTGCTGTTAAGTCGCTTCAGTTGTGTCTGACTCTGTGCGACCCCACAGACGGCAGCCCACCAGGCTCCCCCGTCCCTGGGATTCTCCAGGCAAGAACACTGGAGTGGGTTGCCATTTCCTTCTCCAATGCATGAAAGTGAAAAGTGAAAGCAAAGTCGCTCAGTCATGTCCGACTCTTCGAGACCCCATGGACTGCAGCCTACCAGGCTCCTCCATCCACGGGATTTTCCATGCAAGAGTACTGAAGTGGGTTGCCATTGCCTTCTCCTTCACAATAACTAGAGAGGGATAAAGAATAGGAATTGAAACAAACGAAGATCAGCCATGAGTTATCATTGCTGGGATGATGGACGTGTGGAGGTCCATTTTCTTTACTTCTGTATATATTTAAAATTTCTCATAATAACTTCTAATTCTTTTTACATTTACAGAAGAGAATCCAGCATAACATCATGACTAGATATTAAATGTGAAACCATAGACCTAAGTCTCTCCTGCTTTAAATGCCTGTAACACTGCACATTTCGGATGAAGTAAAAAGTAAGAGAAATGTACATTTACTTCATTTCTAACCACTTTCTTTCTTAGCCCTCAGAAAATGTTATCCTTCCAGGGGCCAACATTCACTTTCAAGGACTGCGACTCAAGCATTTCCTGTTACAAGTGCATATGCTGTGTAAGTTTTGCATTTGCATAGGGCTTCCCAGGCGGCTCAGTAGGAAAGTATCTACCTGCCAATGCAGGAGACACAGGTTTGATCCCTGAGTTGGGAAGATCCCCTGGAGGAGGAAATGGCAACTCACTCCAGTATTCTTACCTGGAGAATCCCATGGATAGAGGAGCCTGGCAGGCTAGGGTCCATGGAGTTGCAAAGAGTCAGACATGACTGAGCACACGCAAGTGCTATAACTGGTTATGCAGACCCAGAGGACTTGAGTGGATTAAAAAAAAATTAAAGTACTGCAATAACAGGCTCTCTCTTGCCTGGGAAATCCCATGGACGGAGGAGCCTGGTGGGCTGCAGTCCATGAGGTTGTTAAGAGTCGGACACAACTGAACGGCTTCACTTTCACTTTTCACTTTCATGCATTGGAGAAGGAAATGGCAACCCATCCAGTGTTCTCCCTGGAGAATCCCAGGGATGGGGTCACCTGGCGGGTGGCTGTCTATGCAGTCACACAGAGTCAGACATGAATGAAGAGACTTAGCAGCAGCAGCAGCACCTCCAGAAATACGCTGGAATCAACACTGGGCTGCCACAAAGCAGGGTGAGTAAATGAAAAATCTCCCACCTCCCACCCCCAGTGTGCTCCATTCTAGCAATTTTTATGAATAATGTGTCTCTTGGATAGAGTTGTTAGATAAAATGTAAGAAGCCAAGTGAAATTTGAATTTCAGATAAACAAGTAATACTTTAGGATAAGTATGTCTCAAACACTGCATGGGACATTTATTGCTGCTCGGTTGCTCAGTTGTGTCCGACTCTTTGCAACCCCATAGACTGAAGCATGCCAGGCTTCCCTTGTCCTCCACCATCTTCTGGAGCTTGCTCAAACTCATGTCCATTGAGTCGGTGATGCCATCCAACCATCTCATCCTCTGTCGTCCCCTTCTCCTGCCTTCAGTATTTCCCAGCATCAGAGTCTTTTCTAATGAGTCGACTCTTTGCATGAGGTGACCTAAGTATTGGAGCTTCAGTTTCAGCATCAGTCCTTCCGATGAATATTCAGGATTGATTTCCTTTAGAATTGACTGGTTTGATCTCCTTGCAGTCCAAGGGCCTCTCATGAGTCTTCTCCAACACAACAGTTCAAAAGCATCAATTATCATACTTATTTTTATTTGATAAACCTGGCAGCCTTATTCTTGGGTCTATGTGGTGCTTATAATTCCAATAGTTAGATGAGTTAATAATTAATTAAAGGCCTATTTTCCATATTTAGTTGGTTTAAGTATCCTGAAAAGCCTTATCCAGCTCTGCCCTTCACTAGAACATTAAACTAAAAAAGGTCTAAGTTTATTCAAAAACATCAAACTCTGTAAAGAATACTTGTATTTTCAAATCTAATTAATTTTCACTTTAAGCAAAATAACACATATTTTTATTTTATTTTAAAGTAAAATAATACTAAAAGGCTGATGATGAGAAATGGCTGGCTTCTGCCACACCCCCTCCCGAACCATAGATCTATTCACTCTTTAAAACCAACAGTAGTTAGAGGCCACCAGCCCTGTAGCTAAGCTTCATATCATTAAAATAGCCTTATACTGTTATTTTTTGAGTTATCAATTTTGGGCATTATGTATTGAGCTTCTATTGATACATACTTATTTTTTCCCCACTATTCTCATTCTCCCTTTCTAGTTTTATTAGTACTTTTACATAAATCAATAACCAAATGCTTCCATCACTATGACCCATTGCCAAGGACTGAATGGCATCTCCCTCCTACCCCACGAATTGATATGTTAAAATCTTAATCCTCAGAGATATTATCACTGAGGGAAATGGGACTTTGGGGGAAGTAATTAGTTTTAGCTGAAGCCATGAGGGTGAGGTTCCCATAATGAGATTAATGCCCTTATAAGAGGAGAACGAGAAACCACAGTTCTTTCTATCTTCCCTGGTTCTTGGATTTGCCAGCCTTCAGAACTGTTGCTTAAAACCACCCAGTAACACCTGAGTGGATTAATATTAATACAATTGTGTGTATACTCACTGCAGAGCCAAGTACTATATTATGATTGGAATTTCTTCTTTTAATTTTTTTTTTTTTTCAAGAATCAAGAATTTTAGGACTTCCCTTGGTGGTGCAGTGGCCAAGACTCTGAGCTCCCAATGCAAGCCATCTAGGTTCAAACTCTGGTTGGGGAACTAGATACCACATGCTGCAACTACGACTTCACACGCTGCAACTGAAAATCCCACGTGCAGCTACTAAGACTGGAGGAGCCAGATAAATAAATAGATATTTTAAAAAGAATTTCCTCTTTTTTTCACTTGCATATTCAAAGTGCAATTCAAAGTATGGCCCCACAGATCAACAGACTCAAGATCACTCAGGAATTCATTTAGAATGCTGGAACAATTGAATATCCACATGAGGAAAAAAAAAAAAAGAATTTCAACTCATATCTCACACTCTTTACAAAAATTAACTTCCCAGGTATCATAGACCTAAATGTAAAACCTGAAATTATAAAGCTCCCAGAAGAAGACATATTGGAAAAAATCTTTGTAACCATGGGCTAAACAAAGATTTCTTAGATATAACCTGAAAAGAACGATCCATAAAAGAAAACTTTGACAAATTAGACTTTACTACAATTAAGAACTTATGCTGTAAGAAAATACTTTAAAATAAAGAAAAGACAAGTCATATACTAGAGAAATATTTTCAATGCATATATATGATAAAAATTTACACACAGAATTTATAAAGTATTCTGAAAACTCAGTAATAAGAAAACAACCAAATAGAAAATGGGCAAAAGATTTGAACAGATACTTTACCAGTGAACATACACAGAGAGAAAATATGCACACAAAAAGGTGTTCAATGTCGTTGCTGCTGCTGCTGCTGCTGTCACTTCAGTCGTGTCCGACTCTGTGCGACCCCATAGATGGCAGCCCACCCGGCTCCCCCGTCCCTGGGACTCTCCAGGCAAGAACACTGGAGTGGGTTGCCATTTCCTTCTCCAATGCATGAAAGTGAAAAGTGAAAGTGAGGACGCTCAGTCATATCCGACCCTCAGTGACCCCATGGACTGCAGCCTTCCAGGTTCCTCCATCCACGGGATTTTCCAGGCAAGAGTACTGGAGTGGGGTGCCACTGCCAATGTAAATTAAAATCACAACATGATACCACTACTAATTTACTGAAATGGCTAAAATTAGAAAGACTGACCATACCAAGTGTTGACAAGGGTGTGGAGAAACTAGAACTCCTATACATATGCACTTTTGGTGGCATTTAATATGGTATAAACCACTTTAGAAACCAGTTGAGCAATTCCTTAAAAAGTTAAACATATGATCTTGGCATTCTATTCCTAGGTATTTACCCAAGAGAAATAAAAGGCTTATGTCCACACAAAGACTTCCACATAAATATTTGTAACAACTTTATCTTTAGTAACCAAAACTAGAAACAATCCAAATGTCTATCAACAGGTGAATAGATAAGCAGATTGTGGTATATCCATGCAGTAGGATTTTACTGAGCAGTTGGAATGAACTACTGATACACACTACAACATGGATGAATCTCAAAATAATTATGTGGTCAAAGAAGCCAGGCCAAGTGCATATCACAGGATTCCACTTAGATGACATTCTAGAAAACATACACTAAAACTTATAGTGACAGAAAAAGATCAGTGGTTGCCAAGGGAGAGTGAGGAGTGTGACAAAAGGATTACAAAGGACAAGAAAAAAATGTCCAGGGAAATACTATGATGTCACAGGTGGACACAAGGTCAAAAATGTCAAAATTTCCACTTTAAATATGTGAAGTTTATTATATGCCAGTTATCCCTTGATAAAGCTGTTAATAAATAGCAAATGATAATTGTGATGTCATGTAGGTTGAGAGGAAAGGTGGGGGGGTGTTGCTTCTCAGGCAGCTTCACAAAGGAGGGGAGATTGTTTTTGTGACTGTTGAAAGCTTGAGGACGTTGTCAAGAAAATACCAAAAGAAGTTCATGGTAAGGGTAATGTAAGTTGAGGTACGTTACTTGCTAATCTTGGGGGTCTGCAACAATGTAAAAATTATGTTTTTCATCAAGATAGAGCTATTTGTGTGTTCAGTTAGAGGTGACAGTCCAACTGCCTATCTAAGCCCTGTTTCGCTTCTCCTTTTCCTCTCTCTCTTTTTTTGGCTGCATCCTGCAGCATGTGGGATCTTAGTTCCCCAACCAGGGATTGAACCCATACCCTTTGCCTTGGGAGGGCAGTCTGAACCACTGGACTGCCAGGGGAGGCCCCATTCCTCCTTTCATATTGATTTGCTGGGGCATATTGTCACCTACGTGGTTTTTCATCACCCAGGACAGCTTTATATTCTTCTTCAGTTGTTTTGAAATTTGAGCCATGATCAGTTGTAGTTTCTTTCTTGGAAATGTCAATCAGTTGAGTATGATATCAACAGATAATCTTTCCTTTCAATCCATCTATAGCTCAAGCATCCTCATGAATTGTCTCTGTCCCTCTTCCTTCCATCACTACTTCTTGTCTCAAATGTTTAGGCATATTTAGGAGAGGTTAGATAGAATGATAGGCTTCCCAGGTGGCTGAGTGGTAAGAATCCGCCTGCCAGTGCAGGAGACACAGGTGTGATCCCTGGATCAGGAAGATCCCCTGGAGAGGGAAATGGCAACCCACTTCAGTATTCTTGCCTGGAGAATACCCATGGACTGAGGAGCCTGGCGGGCTACAATCCCTGGGGTCACAAAGAGTTGGACACGACTGAACATGCACGCACAGCATGCCTTTGTGCCTTTGTCTTACCCCGCCTTTCATGCAATGACTTTGTCATGACTTCGAGCCAGCTAGAATATAATATGATCATAGAAGTCTCCCTATTATGATTGCAAGTAATCCAAGTGTGCACAGAACACTACATATTTCAGAGACTCTCTTCCCATTGCTATTTGGGAGCAGTTTGAGTTGACAACCATTTTCCTCCACTTCCAATTGCCTCCAAAAACCTGTCCCCGTGTCCAGAGAATTCTAGTGAGTTGAACTCCTTGGCTTGCATGAGAACCCCTCAGAACCCTACGACCTCAGCACATGAGGCATGGTGGCAATATGCTGGGACATTCTAGACTTCTGTGTGTTCATCACAGAATTACACAAATTCTATTCTAATTAAAGCCATGGGCTTTGTTTCAACAAAGCTCAGAAACCAGTGGAAATCCAGGACTGGAATAGTCAGTGTCTTCGATCAACTGTGAAGTAAACTCTACTCCTTCCTGAAAACTGGCATAGCTAATGCCAAACCATCTGGCATTTCCTCTTAGGATGGTTAGAAAAGAAAAACAGATTTGCAAATCTTATGAAAGATTCGTGTAGGATTCTGTATCATGTCATTGGACTTATACTTTTAGAAAAGTCATGCAACGTATGCCACTTTTAAAGATTAGAGTTTGTGCCCTAAATAGAATTTGAGGCCTAAACTCCATCCATGACTAGTTTGCCAATATACAGCCTTTTAAACAGAAAATGTGGACTAAAAGATGGTGCAATTATTTATGACTATAGCTAGAGATTTGGCAAGCTTTACTTCATATCTTGATAAATCATCCAAACACTGAACAGCATTTGTGTTCAACTGAGATAGAATCAGAATTAATAGGGTAATGTCGCCCAAGAGTGTATATTATTAATTCTTAATGGCATGACATTACTTTCCCTGATGGAGACATTTAATATCCTGGAACCAGAGTGTAGAGCAATATATTAGAAAGTGAGTGCTATTGCTCCATCACACCCCCGAATAGAGCCACCTACACACGAAACTGTCATCTTTCTCTTTGCATCATTTATTCATTCCCTCTTTAGAGTTGTCACCTTCTGCCCAAAGTAATGAACAAAATAGATGTCATAATGGTTCCTTTGTACCCTTTGGTACAGGGCCATGTACCCATTAAATGCTCATTAAATTGATCTCATAACAAGGGAATTGGGGGGAAATTCTCCAAACAAGATTAAGAGATTTAGTAGACTGCATTGGTTAAAAGCTGTCTTGATTTGGGTTCCCCCCAAAGCAGACCCTGAGACAAGGAGTTAGGTGCAAGTAACTTATATAGAAGTTGATTCCAGGGGGCACTGAGGGAGAGTTAGGGAAAGGAGGGACACCAACAAAGGGTAAATTAAAGATCCAGTTGTGAGCTGCTGGGGACCCTCTGTGATACTTGTGAAGCAGACCTCAGAAGGATTTGAGGGAGGACAAGGAAGCTGGGCATTTTTTTCCCCAGCTCTTGTCCTCACTGACAGTCACTTCTAGGAGGTTAAATTTCTGTGCACAGGTCAACTGAATTTCCTGGCCAGAGAAGGCCCTCGTGCAGAGATAGGCAAGAGGTCTGTGGGCATCTGAGGAAACTGTCTGCAGGGGACCATCCAAGCGGGCATGTGGGGGGCTACCTGCAGGTGTTCTCCCAGGGGGAGCATGAACCACAACTGCTGCAAGAACTCTGGGCAGATTTGATTTCCATCCTCACTCTGAAATTGGCTAGCTGTTTGGTCTTGGACAAGGTAGCTAATCTCTCTGATCTTTGATCTCTTCATCTTGGAGAATGATAATAATATCTCACATGTAGTGGCAGTTCCAGGTCTAGGGGTGCCAGAAAGGAGTGCTTAAGGACTGTCTAGAAGTTGCATTTCCACAGTAAGCATGCTGTTTGGTTTTGTTTTTGTCTAATAAGAATGCATGTTTATGTGGGGTGGTTGATGGAGAATACAGCGTTGCTAAACTTCCCTCAAGCTAGTTCCATGAGGCTACCGTTGTGCTTACCTTATAGCACGGGTGTAAGCATAAAATGCCTTAAGGCAAATGTGATTGCATTCAGTTCAGGGCAGTCACTCAGTGGTGTTCGACTCTTTGTGACCCCATGGACTGCATGCAGCACGCCAGTCTTCCCTGTCCATCACCAACTCCCAGAGCCTACTCAAATTCATGTCCTTCACATCGGTTAATGCCATCTAACCATCTCATTCTCTGTCATCCCTTTCTCCGTCTGCTTTCAATCTTTCCCAGCATCAAGGTCTTTTCCAGTGAGTTGGTTCTTCGCATCAGGTGACCAAAGTATTGGAGTTTCAGCTTCAGCATCAGTCCTTCCAATGAATATTCAGGACTGATCTCCTTTAGGATTGACAGGTTGGATCTCCTTGCAGTCCAAGGGACTCTCAAGAGTCTTCTCCAACACCACAGTTCAAAAGCATCAATTCTTTGGCGCTCAGCTTTCTTTATACTCCAATTGTCACATCAATACATGACTACTAGAAAAACCATAGCTTTGACTAGATGGACCTTGTTGGTAAAGTAATGTCTCTCCTTTTTAATATGCTATCTAGGTTGGTTATACTAACAAGGTATACTAACATTACTCCCCTGCTTAAAACTCTTCAATGGTTTTTCATTGCTCTCAGGAAAAATACCAAAATCTCTTAACACAAGGTATAAGACCCTGGCCCCTCCCTGTCACTCAGAGCTGCCTTCCTACTTTTTTCCTCCTCTCTTCTCTAGGTTCCTTGGATGTACTATGTATCTGTCTGCTACAGGATCTTTGCATATGTTGTTCCTTCTGAAATATTCCTCAGCCCTCACATCCACAAGCTAACCTGACCTTCTGTCCCTGAGATGCCCCCCTTTAGGGTAAGACTCCCATGCTTCTTATTGCTTGGGCCAGCTCTGCTTCCACGTCGCTGCTACACCTATTCTCCCATCACCCATTATCCTCCCTAGCTGTCAGGGAGCTGATTTCCAGTTGCCTTAAACTTCAGTTTCCCAACACAAAAGCCATTCTTAGGCCAGGGAGGTAAAAGGCAGAACACAAAGACTTATTGAGATGGGAAAAGACAACTCTTCCTTATTCACTCCTACAGCACTAAGAACAAGCCACAAATTAATATTTTGCCATAATTATCTCATCAAAAGCCAGTTTTGACAGGGCACTCAAAGCCGGTGCACTGGGACAACCCTGAGGAATGGGATAAGAAGGACATGGAAGGTGGGTTCAGGATGGGGACATATATACACCCATGGCTGATTCCTGTCAATGTATGGCCAAAACCACTACAACATTATAAAGTAATTAGCCTCCAATTAAAAAAAAATAAATTAATTGAAATTTTAAAGAAGCCAGTTTCATTTCTTATTCATTCATTATTAATGTAGGAGAAAAATTGTGTAGTGCTTGGAATTCCTCCTATATATGTTTTATCTTTGCAAAATATTCCTATTTGCAAGTGAATAATTCCACAGTTCATTGATCATGAGCTTTTTCTGAGTACATTTCAATCAGTACAACTATTTGCTAATGTCTGTTCCTCTTTTAATTCACCCAGGAAAATATATTGAGCTATCAGTTTCTCTGCATAATGGAAACAAATACTGATGGGAAACAGGAGACATATTATGGCTGACATGTTAACTTTTTTTCTGTGGCCCAAAGAATCTCCCAAGAGCCTCTGCAGTGTGACTTCACTGCCAGCTTCCTGCTGAAACTCAGTGGGCAATAAGGAACTACATGATTTTAAAATACATATACATAGGACTTCTCTGATGGTTCAGTGGTTAAGAATCCACCTGCCAATGCAGGGAACACAGGTTTGATCCCTGGTCTGGAAAGATTCCACATGCCACAGAGAAACTGAGCCCCTGTACCACAACTACTGAGCCAGCGCTCTAGAGCCCATAAGCTGCAACTACTGAAGCCCGCATGCCCTAGAGCTCATGTTTTGCATCAAGAGAAGCCACCTCAATGAGAAGACTACACACCACAACGAAAAGTAGCCCCCATTCACCACATCTAGAGAAATCCCATGCAGCAACAAAGACCCAGCACAGTCAAGTAAATAAATTAATTTAAAAGATATATATAAACACAGGTGATAAAAAATGTTGAGAAATGTTTGTGCTGTCTCACATGCAACTTTATCATAGAGCTCCTTCTTTGGAAAAGGCTAAAGCTAGATTTAGAAAGAGAAACAATTGCTATGATTCTTTTTAACCGTTTCTATCTTTTCAGTTCTTAAGGATGAAAAAAAAATGCTTTCCCTCAAATTGTGTCTTACTAGCTTAAAGGAGATTGAAGTTCATGAGAAAGAACATCAAAATAGCCCTGACTGTATAATCTCCATGGATCTTCATGATGTAATTAATCACATCGGTTTTCTGGCAACAGTAGTAAAATAGTGCTCAGTGCAAGAAACTTTCCTGAAACATTTTTGCTGTAGTCATTCTTACTTACAACAAACATCACATCCAAGGAGTGTGCAGGCATTTAACTTTAGGATCTCATCCAGTAATCTGCAGATTTTAATTTTTTCCAAGGATGTAGAGGAAGGTAGGATGCAGCAATATCATTAAGCTGCCAAGATTTATCTTTATCCTCTCTGTAAGCCAGCATTCTCCTATTACCATACGATAGGACAACAATTACCCAGAGCCAGGTGTCTGGAAATTTTTGCATGATTAGCATAGAAATTTGCTTCATTTGCTGGGACTGGCAATAAAATATCAGACTTGGGAATCATGCTTTCCCTACCCCCTTCCACAGAAGGATATTCAACAGCCATGTTTATGTCATGTAACTTGCCCCTGGCTGGAGGTGACCAGATTAGAGGAGGACAGTTCATCTAAAATGGTTTTAATCACATTCCTTCTCTCAGTAATTTGAAATTGGAATGAACAGATCAGGTATCTCTTAGGAAGAGCAGATACAAGCTAAGATGTTGTGGGATAACCATCTTTGCCCTTGGTCTGGCTAGAGATTCAGAGGAAGTAGATCTAGGAAGAGAGAAAAAGTGAAGACGTGTTTGAGTACAAAAGAGAGAAGCGAGAAGAGAGAGTTCTGCAAGCTTCTCATGCGTCCTTCTCTGACCCAGTTGCACTCCTGTCCTTAAGTTCTGTGAGTCACTACCATATTTTTTATAATATATTTCTTTACATGATACTTAAAACCAGAGACCCAAGCATTGGGTTGACCCAACCAGAATACAAGCATTCAGCCAGTGGTAACATTTTGTTAGGAGATAAGAGATTAGTGTTTATCAATCCTTTTAAGGAAGTGTTTGTGTTTTAAGTGGGTTCTAAAATCAGAATCTTTAAGACATTGTTATTACTGGCAGGGATGAAGTGAGAGACATACAGTGACTTTTGAAAAACCTCCAGTTAAGTTGAATCCCACAGATTCTTAGGAGTCTATCTCTCCAGATTGAGAAAAATAGCAATTTTTGCTACTGCTTTTAAAATCATTGTATTTATTTATTTATTTTTGGTAGGCAAATGGACTGCCATTCTGGTTATTTCTAACACTGCCATTGGTGATCAGAGCAACTTGCTTCCATCCGCCTAAGCAGGACTGGTGGGAGGAGCCCTCCTATGTGGTGACTGCCTGAGTTGCCCAGGACCCAGTCCCTGTTAGGGGCTCACCAGAGAGAGCTTTGCTGGCATCTTTCCAAAGTTATGCCATTGAGTTTGTGCGTAGGTGAAGTATTACTTGTGCTGTGTTGGCTCAGTGTCTGGCTGTAGACAGAACATGTTTACCTCCAATCCCATTCATAAAGAATGTTTATCTTTTCATGTGTCTGTTTTCCGGCCTCCCAAACACAAGGGCACAAAAATCACAGAAGAGTATTACCTTTTATTCAGCTATTCTTTTAATAAATAAATAGTACTGAGTACCTTCCTGAGGCCAGTATTACTAGGTGTTGAGACCTGCTGCCCACATTAGCCTGGGGTTGGCAATCCACTTAGCCTTCCCTCATTCTGTCAACTAGATGACCATCCTAGGGATACCCCAGACCAGCTCTTTTTGACCTCTTCTGTTCTACTTTGTCTTCAGCTTTCTTCGTTTTTCAATATCCCGCTCCCCTACCCAATTGCATACCCATTTCTTGATCTGTCTTTTCTTGCCTTACTGGCTTTGCTATTTGGAGTCCATCTAGGACACGTGTTCAGGGCTCTGGCCTCTAATGTAATAAACCATTTTTTCCCTCCAGAGTAGCATGGGCTTGATGGCAGGGATATATTTTTTCTTCTTTGTATTCTCAGAGCTGAAAAATGTACATGGCAACACTCAGGATATATTACTGAAAGGAAAAAATGAATGTGGCTATGACACAATCAATTAGCAGGAATATATCAATGCCAAGTCTCACACACTGCTTTTTCCTTGGATGTGCTCCAAAATCAGAGGAGAAAAGAAACCAGAGATGGGGTAGAGGGACCTAGAAGTCAGAGGCTCTGTGTCTCCCATGCTGAACCACTTTAGTGTTCACTTTCACTGGAATGCTTTGTAAACTGTTGTCTCCTGCTCCAGCAAAAATGAAATTGCATCATGAATGCCACTCTCTCCCTTTCTAGGAGTCACCATATTTCATCCTTTTTGGCAACACTACCTTGATTCCTCCCTGAGCCTCTTATTTTATTTTTAGTAAAAAGAGTTTTATTTTCAGACTCAGTGTCTTGGAAGTGATCTTGTCCCTTCAAGTCACAGACTCTTCTCTTTGTTTACTTCTGGCATCAGCCACTAATGCTTTCTGTAGGTTTATGGCCCAAACTTCTCTCTCTATAAAACCTATAGTAATCTCTTTGATGCATATTGACCAAGTTACTGAGATGACTTGCAGCTCATGGCTGTCAGACCACTTATTATATTCAACTTTCATTTACCAACCATCCCACTCTAATATGAATTTCCTCCTGGAAACTTGCAAATATTCCAAATCCTGCATTTATATTTTGACACATTCATTCCACCTGTCTCTCATCAACCCACAGTGAGTGTTAGAATTATTTTTTCTCACAGTTCCTGCCTTAGGAGATGATGACATGCAAATCCAAACTGAGTCTATCACGCGCATTCGCTTTGGTGTGATATGTGGGTGGACTACGGTGACAATAAATGGGCCAGAGTCATGGAAGACAGGCTTTATGCCAATTTTCTTATTCTGTTTTTTTTTTTTTTTTTTTTACTGTTTTCTTAAATTTATTCTTTCATTGAAGGATAATTGCTTTACAGAATTTTTTTGTTTTCTGTCAAACCTCAATATGAATCAGCCATAGGTATACACATATCCCCTCCCTTTTCAAGCTCCCTCCCATCTCCCTCCCCACCCCACACCTCTAGGTTGATACAGAGCCCCTGTTTGAGTTTCCCGAGCCATACAGCAAATTCCCATTGGCTATCTATTTTACATATGGTTGTGTAAGTTTCCATGTTATTCTTTCCATACATCTCACCCTCACCTCCCCTCTCCCCATGTCCATAAGTCTATTCTCGATGTCTGTTTCTCCACTGGTGCCCTGTAAATAAGTTCTTCAATATCATTCCTCTAGATTCCGTACATATGTGTTAGAATACGATATTTATCTTTCTCTTTCTGACTCACTTTACTCTGTATAATAGGTTCTCGGTTCATCCGCCTCAATAGAACTGACTTAAATTGTGTATATGTACCACAAGTTCTTTATCCATTCATCTGTCAATGGACATCAAGGTTGCTTCCATGCTCTAGCTACTGTAAATAGTGCTGCAATGAACAGTGGGATACATGTATCTTTTTCCATTTTGGTTTCCTCAGGGTACATGCCTAGGAGTGGAATTGCTGGGTCATATGGTGGTGTATATTGTCACCCTGCTTATTTAATTTATATGCAGAGTACATCATAAGAAACACTGGGCTGGATGAAGCACAAGCTGAAATCAAGATTGCTGGGAGAAATATCAATAACCTCAGATATGCAGATGACACCACCCTTATGGCAGAAAGTGAAGAAGAACTAAAGAGCCTCTTGATGAAAGTGAAAGAGGACAGTGAAAAAGTTGGCTAAAATCTCAACGTTCAGAAAACTAAGATCATGGCATCTGGTCCCATCACTTTATGGTAGATAGATAGGGAAACAGTGGAAACAGTGGCTGACTTTATTTTTCTGGGCTCCAAAATCACAGCAGATGGTGACTGCAGCCATGAAATTGAAAGACGCTTACTCCTTGGAAGGAAAGTTATGACCAACCTAGATAGAATATTAAAAAGCAGAGACATTACTTTGTCAACAAAGGTCCATCTAGTCAAGGCTATGGTTTTTCCAGTAGTCATATATGGATGTGAGAGTTGGACTATAAAGAAAGCTGAGTGCTGAAGAATTGATGCTTTTGAACTGTGGTGTTGGAGAAGACTCTTGAGAGTCCCTTGGACTGCAAGGAGATCCAACCAGTCCATCCTAAAGGAGATCAGTCCTGAGTGTTCATTGGAAGGACTGATGTTGAAGCTGAAACTCCAATACTTTGGCCACCTGATGCGAAGAGCTAACTAATTTGAAAAGACCCTGATGTTGGGAAAGATTGAAGGCAGGAGGAGAAGGGGACAACAGAGGATGGGATGGTTGGATGTCATCACTGACTCAATGGACATGAGTTTGGGTAAACTCCGGGACCTGGTGATGGACGGGGAGGCCTGGCGTGATGCACTTCATGGGGTTGCAAAGAGTCGGACATGACTGAGTGACTGAACTGAACGGTGGTTTTATTCCTAGTTTTTTAAGGAATTTCTGTACCATCTTCCATAGTGGCTGTATCAGTTTACATTCCCACCAACAGTGCAAGAGCATTCCCTTTTCTCCACACCCTCTCCTGCATTTACTGTTTGTAGACTTTTTGATGAGGGCCATTCAGACGGGTGTGAGGTGATATCTCATTGTAGTTTTGATTTGTATTGGTCGAATAATGAGTGATGTTGAGCATCATTTCATGTGTTTGTTAGCCACCTGTGCATCTTCTTTGGAGAAATGCCTGTATAGGTCTTTTTCCCACTTTTAGATTGGGTTGTTTGTTTTTCTGGTATTGAGTTGTATGAGCTGCTTGTATATTTTGGAAATTAATCTTCTGTTGGTTGTTTCATTTGCTATTTTCTCCCACTCTGAGGGTTGTCTTTTCACCTTGCTTATAGTTTCCTTTGCTGTGCAAAAACTTGTAAGTTTGATCAGGTCCCACTTGTTTACTTTTGTTTTTATTTCCATTACTCTAGGAGGTGGGTCATAGAGGATCTTGCTTTGATTTATGTCATCGAGTGTTCTGCCTATGTTTTCCTCTAAGGGTTTTATAGTTTCTGGTCTTACATTTAGGTCTTTAATCCATTTTGAGTTTATCTTTGTGTATGGTATTAGGAAGTATTCTAATTTCATCCTTTTACATGTAGCTGTTCAGTTTTCCAAGCACCATTTATTGAAGAGGCTGTCTTTGCCCCATTGTATAGTCTTGCCTCCTTTGTCAAAAATAAGGTACTTATAAATGCATGGGTTTATTTCTGGGCTTTCCATCTTATTCCATTGGGCTATATTTCTGTTTCTGTGCCAGTACCATACTGTCTTGATGACTGTAGCTTTGTAGTATAATCTGAAGTCAGGGAGGTTGATTTCTCCAGCTCCATTCTTCTTTCTTAAGATTTCTTTGACTCTTTGGGGTCTTTTGTGTCTCCATATGAATTGTGAAATTTTTTGTTCTAGTTCTGTGAAAAATGCCATTGGTAATTTGATAGGGATCACATTGAATCTGTAGATGGGATTTGATAGTATAATCATTATCACAGTATTGATTCTTCCTGCCCAGGCACATACAATATCTCTCCATCTGTTTATGTCATCTTTGATTTCTTTCATTAGTGTCTTATGATTTTCTGTGTACAGTTCTTTTGTCTCCTTAGGTAAGTTTATTCCTAGATATTTAATTCTTTTCATTGCAATGGTGAATGGGATTGATTCCTTAATTTCTCTTTCTGATTTTTCATTGTTACTATATAGAAATGCAAGTGATTTCTGTGCACTGCAACTTTGTATCCTGCAACTTTAATTAGCTCTAGTAATTTTGTGATACTATCTTTAGGGTTTTGTATGTACAGTATCATGTCATCTGCAAACAGTGAGAGCTTTAGTTCTTTTCCAGTCTGGATTCTTTCTATTTCTTTTTCTTCTCTGATTGCTGTAGCTAGGACTTCCAGAAGTATGTTGAATAATAGTGGTTAAAGTGGACACTCTTGTCTTGTTCCTGATCTTAGGGGGAATGCTTTCAGTTTTTCACCACTGAGAATAATGTTTGCAGTAGGCTTATCACATATGGCCTTTACTATGTTGAGATAGGTTCCTTTTATGACCATTTTTTGAAGAGTTTTAATCATAAACGGATGCTGAATTCAATTTTCTTATTCTTAAGGAAATCCTATTAAGAACTTGCAGGCTATATATAAGTATATTTTGTATCTAGGTGAAGTTGGAAAAGAAGAAATTTGAAATAAAAAAAGCAAAATTATTTAGTGACATTCTCTAATATACAGATGAGAACAAAGCATGCTCAGAGAAGTTGAATGAGAGACACTGACAGAATCAGGAGTAATTATGGATTCTCCTTTAGTGAGTGGGGATTTAGTGGACTGCTAATGCCCAGAAATCCTGGGGTCTCTTGTAAAAAGGCACAACTTTTATCTTCTACTGAACACAAGGACCCATTTCCTTTCTGAACCCTTTACAGTTCAACCTGAAACAGTGAGAATTGAACACCAAAAACTGGTGTTCAATTGGTATTAGAGCTATGCAAAAAGATAGTTTAAATCCAGTGTACAGTGGAACAAATCATGGAGAAGGGTTTCTTTAGCACATTCAAAAGGGAAAGATGATAGCAGCAAAAGAAGCAAGAACAACAGGAGTAACAGCAGAAGCATCAGCACTGAGTACTGCATAAGCACAAACTCAAGGCTTTGTGGAAAGAGTCAAGAGAGAAACCTGTAACACACACAAAAAATGCTGATATTCTTTTTCTTTTAAGAATTGCAAACAACAAAAATTAATTGCAAGCAGCAACAATAACAAAAACAACAAAACTCATACTAAAGACTAAAACCAGATGCAGAATTGTTTCCTAAGACACCAGAGGAAGCTATCAAGGGCTGGTCAGCAGCTCAGCAGTGTAAGCAATGACTCAAGCTCTCACACACTTTCTCCCTCTCCTTCCTCAGTATGTCAACATTCCATCCCTATGCTTACCACCTATGGTCAAGATGACTGCTGGGAACACTAAGCATTTCTTCCCTTATGTGGCATCACTAGTAACAAACACAATTTTTAAAAATGCAGCTAGCTCTCCTTTTATGGCTATCTTTGTGTGTGTGTGTGTGTGTGTGCACACACACACACGCATGCGCATGCGCACATATGTATGTGTTCTCTATCATGTCTGACTCTTTATGACTCCATGGACTGAAGCCCACCAGGCTCCTCTGTCTATGGAATTTTCCAGGCAGGACACTGGAGTGGATTGCCATTTCCTATTCCAGGGGATCTTCCTAACTCAGGGATTGAACCTACATCCCTTGCATCTTCTGCATTAGTGGGCAGATTCTTTACCTCTGCACCACCTGGGAAGCGCTGTCTTTTTATAAGGAGGTAAAATCTGTCTCAGGAGCTCTTAGCAGCTACCTGTTCATCTCACAGGCCAGACTCAGTAAATATGCCCACTCTTAGCTGTAAGGGGGCTTCTCTGGTGGCTCAGAGGTTAAAGCAGCTGCCTGCAGTGCGGGAGACCCAGGTTCGATCCCTGGGTCAGGAAGATCCCCTGGAGAAGGAAATGGCAATCCATTCCAGTATTCTTGCCTGGAGAATCCCACGGACAGAGGAGCCTGGTAGGCTATAGTTCACGGAGTTGCAAAGAGTCAGACACGACTGAGCTACTTTACTTTAGCTGTAAGGAAAATTGGGCCCATGAGTGAGGGGCAGAAAGGAATGGGATTCTACATTAGATTTATAATGTGGCTTAGATTTATAAATACCATGTCATGCGGGAGACTCGGGTTCAATCCCTGGGTTGGGAAGATCCCCTGGAGAAGGAAATGGCAACCCACTTTAGTATTCCTGCCTGGAGAATTCCACGAACAGAGGAGCCTGGCGGGCTACAGTCCATGGGGTCACAAACAGTCGGACACAACTGAATGAGTTCACTTCACTTAGATTTATAACTTTTCATCTGTTGGAGTGGTGGAGGGGCCTATCTTCTCTGAGGTCAATGGATTTTCTTCCACAAAGTTAAGGTTCTGATAGTAAGGGAAAGGCGGGATATTATGTAGAATACAAGTAAAGCTATAAACATGAAGTACTTGCTTTAAGGAGGAACTGAATTTAGGAGTGCTGTCTTTAGACAGTGTCTCTTATAGGCCTTTTTTTTTTCTGATCTCCATGGTTTGGAGTTACTAAAGCAAGACTGCTGCTGCTAAGTTGCTTCAGTCATGTCCGACTCTGTGTGACCCCATAGACGACAGCCCACCAGGCTCCCCCATCCCTGGGATTCTCCAGGCAAGAACACTGGAGTGGGTTGCCATTTCCTTCTCCAATGCATGAAAGTGAAAAGTTAAAGTGAAGTCGCTTAGTTGTGTCCGACCCTCAGCGACCCCATGGATTGCAGCCCACCAGGCTCCTCCATTCATGGGATTTTCCAGGCAGGAGTACTGCACTTCCTCTAAGAGACTTTCTGTTTTTGCTATTCGAGTCTGCATAAAGTTTGAAAATGCCTTAACTGTGTATTTTTCTTTTGAATCCTAGTCCTTACATCAGTTAGGTATGATGGGAGAAATAGACCCAAAATAAAGTGACTTTATAAAGAAACTGGGGACTTCCCTGGCAGTCCAGTGGTTAAGAATCTGTGCTTCCACTGCAGGGGACGTAGGTTTGAGCCTTGGTTGGGGAACTAAGATCTTGCACATTATGTGGTGGGGCCAAAAAGAAACAAATGATCCAACAATCCCATTCCTGGGCATATACCCAAACAAAACCCTAATATGTAAGTTTTTTTTTTTTAAATTTTATTTTTAAACTTTACATAATTGTATTAGTTTTGCCAAATATCAAAATGAATCCATCACAGGTATACATGTGCTCCCCATCCTGAACCCTTCTCCCTCCTCCCTCCCCATACCATCCCTCTGGGTCGTCCCAGTGCACTAGCCCCAAGCATCCAGTATTGTGCATTGAACCTGGACTGGCATCTCGTTTCATACATGATATTTTACATGTTTCAATGCCATTCTCCCAAATCTTCCCACCCTTTCCCTCTCCCACAGAGTCCATAATACTGTTCCATACATCAGTGTCTCTTTTGCTGTCTCGTACACAGGGTTATTGTTATCATCTTTCTAAATTCCATATATATGCATTAGTATACTGTATTGGTGTTTTTCCTTCTGGCTTACTTCACTCTGTATAATAGGCTCCAGTTTCACCCATCTCATCAAAACCCTAATATGAAAAGATACATACTTGCACTCCTGTATACATAGCTGTGCTATTTGCAACAGCAAAGACATAGAAGCAAACTAAATGTCCATTGACAGAGGAATAGATAAAGAAGATGGGGTATATTATGGAGTATTACTCAGCCATAAAAAAGAATGAAATAATGCCGTTTGAGGAAACATGGATGGACCCAGAGATTATCATACTAAGTGAAGTCAAAAAGAGAAAGACAAATACCATGTGATATCACTTATATGTGAAATATAAAGTATGACACAAATGAACATATCTGTGAAACAGAAACAGACTCACAAACATAGAGAACATGGGTGGGTGGGGTGGGGTGGGGTGGGGATGAACATGGGTGGGTGGGGTGGGGTGTGAACGTGGGTGGGGGGTGAAGGTCGGGGGGTGGGGTGGGGTGGGGTGGGGGGTGAACGTTGGGGGGTGGGATGGGGTGGGGGTGAACGTGGGTGGGTGGGGTGGGTGGGGGGTGAACGTGGGTAGGGGAGGGAAGGATTAGGAGTTTGGGATTAGCAGATGCAAACTAGTATATACAGGCTGGATAAACCATATGGTCCGACTGTATGGCACAGGGAACTATATTCAATACTGTGTGATAAACCATAATGGAAGAAAATATGAAAAAAGAATATATAAAGAATATATATATTCTACATATAGAATATATATATATATATATATGTCAATGCATGCGTGCTTGCTCAGTTGCTTTGGTCGTGTCTGACTCTTTGTGACCCTATGGACTGTAGCCCATCAGGCTGTTTTTGTCCTGGATTCTCCAGGCAAGAATACTAGAGTGGGTTTCCCATGCCCTCTGCCAGGGGATCTTTCAGACCCAGGGATTGAACCAGTGTCTCCTGTGTGTTCTACATTGCAGGCAGATTATTTGCCACTGAGCCCCTGGGGAAGCCATATATATGTCAATATATATCTTAATCACTCTGTACAGCAGAAATTAACACAACATTGTAAATCAACTACACTGAATAAAATTTAAAAGAGAGAGATAGAGGGTTATTTCTCTTGGTACAAGTGCAGCGATAGGTAGTTCAGAGCTGGTACAATAGTTCTGGCCACAAATCCCTCAAGGATACAGACTCTGTCTTCTTGCTTCCCCACAAGGCTCTGAAGGTTAAATTTATAGCCCAAGATGGCTACTCTAGGAGTTGCCAACATCTCTGTATTCCAGTCAACAGAAAGGGGATAGGAAGAAGACAAACTTCTGTTCTCTCTGTTTCATAAGTGAAAGTGAAAGTGAAGTCACTCAGTCGTGTCCGACTCTGTGTGACCCCATAGACAGCACCCATCAGGCTCCACCGTCCCTGGGACTCTCCAGGCAAGAACACTGGAGTGGGTTGCCATTTCCTTCTCCAAAGCATGAAAGTGAAAAGTGAAAGTGAAGTCGCTCAGTCGCGTCCGACTATTAGCGACCCCATGGACTGCAGCCCACCAGGCTCCCCCGTCCATGAGATTTTCCAGGCAAGAGTCCTGGAGTGGGGTGCCAAAGACAGTGCTGTATACTCACTCTTACTGTCAGTTAACTAGCCCTTATTCACAAGGCCAGTCTAGCTGTAAGGGAGGCTGGACAATACTGTCTTTATTCTGAATGGTCATGTGTCCGGCTAAGATAGGATATTCTCTTATCTAAAATGTAAGAAATTCTATTTCTGTGAGGAAAAGAGACTGGATATTAAGGAACAGCCAGCAGTCTCTGTCTTCCCTTCCTCTATTGTATTTAGTTCATGTGAGGCAAGCCAGAAATTCTTTTAAAATTAAATCCAACTCACTCAATCTCAGTGGGAATATGAGCTGATAGCATAAGAGGGAAAAATAGTCATTAATGACAGACATATCTGAAACTAGGTTATATGCACTCCAATTATGCAGACCTTACAAAAATACAACTGCTTATGGCATGAATGAATACTCATAGATATGAATTTTAGAACTGAAAGACTAAAGATTATTAGTAGCCATTGGCTGAATACAAGATGTTAACTCTGTCACCTTGATTCTGTGAAGCATTGATGTTCATCAAAAATATTTTCTGGAAAACTATTTTTTAAATGAATCATGGCAGCATTATAAATAAAAATTCCTGAACACTCTTGAACCCAATCAAAATAATTTTGTGAGAAATTTATGAGAAAAATTTTGATAGACTTTTGAGTTTTAGCTTTAAGAAGTAATATGAAAATAAGGTAAGCCAAAGTGGGGCTGAGGTAGACTTTCCCATTAGTTTGCTGGGCTGAATATTTTACTTTTACTATTTGATGGTGTCTTTTCTATCTAAATATAATTCTATATTTAAAAATGTGTGAAGACTGAAAATACAAAAGCAGAACTAGAGACAGAGAGTAAAATAAAAACAATGAGTTTTGATCTTTAAATCTTCATCCTATTTTTATATGAAGAGTGAAAGCTTGCTGACTTTAACCAACTCATGTTTAAAAATGAAACATTTATCGCTGTGCTTATGTATCAAGAATATACAATGACTTATATTTACCTTTTTCTTTGTATTTTGATATTTAAGAAACTGACATTAAAGAATCAAGATTTTGTTTTTAAATCTTTCAAATTAAAACCAAAGTATCTCCTCTGTAGGAAAGATGTCACTTACTATAATTTTAACTGTGATACAAAAAACCTTCACAGGACATACACCATATTTTACATAAACCATAAACCAGGTTTTAGAAGTTGATTTTTTTTTAAAAGAAGATTACATTTTTTCATAATAATTTTCTTTGTAAAATCTAACTTTTCCTACATAATCATGACAAACAGGTAGAAAGGAAAAAAGACAAAGGAAGCAGATCTTTACTCTTGTAAATATAAACATAATAATATAAATTGTCATTTGAAGCATGATCATGAGTAGTGCTACATGAATGACTGAGAAAAAAATAACAGCTCATATCAAGTGGTTTGTTGTCTTGGCTCTGTTTGTTTTAACTGCCACATGCAGAGCTTTAAGTGCATAGTTTTCTGTGTTCTTTTTACCCTGAATCATCAAAATGATGGTTCTGCTTCTAAACCAACTTTTTATAACTTGTTAATATCAGAAATGACCATGCTCTTGACTTCAATCCAAGTTTTAAAATTCTATTTGAAATCTTTCATGTAAAACAGAGTATTTTCTGGAGTAAATTTCATTATGCCAATTTAACGCCATGATCAATTTTATGTTACAGTTAAACTGTCTTGTGTTTTCATTTTTACTAAAATCATTTTAGCTGGAATCAATTCCAGTTCTTTTACATGAAAACTTTAAAATTATAATTTAGTATTATTTTTTCTCTTCATGAGTGTAACAGTCATTGGAGCTTATGACATTATGAACTTTCATTTGTGGTTAATTAACAAAGGTTAATTTTTTTCTACACAAACTTTGTAGATCTAAATTTTTACAAGAATATTTGATATTTACATCAGCTCAGTCTCTCAGTCGTGTCCAACTCTTTGCGACCCCATGGACTGCAGCACTCTAGGCCTCCCTGTCCATCATCAACTCCCAGAGTTTACTCAAACTCATGTCCATTGAGTCAGTGATGCCATCCAACCATCTCATCCTCTGTCATCCCCTTCTCCTCTGCCTTCAATCTTTCCCAGCATCAGGGGCTTTTCAATGAGTTGGTTCTTTGCATCAGGTGCCCAAAGTATTGGATTTTCTGCTTCAGCATCAGTCCTTCCAATGAATATTCAGGACTGATTTCCTTTAGGATGGACTGGTTGGATCTCCTTGCTGTCCAAGGGACTCTCAAGAGTCTTCAACACCACAGTTCAAAAACATTAATTCCTAGGTGCTCAGCTTTCTTTATAATTCAACTCTCACACCCATACATGATTACTGGAAAAACCATGGCTTTGACTAGATGGACTCTGATGCTGGGAAGGATTGGGGGCAGGAGGAGAAGGGGACACGACTGAGTGACTGAACTGAACTGAACAGGCAGGATGATCTTATAAAACCAGATCCTGTCACTTGCATGTTTAAAACTCTTCACTGACTTCCGACTATATTTAAAATAAAATCTACATCTCCTAAAAACAAGGCTCTGCAAGATCAGAACTCTCCTTGCCTTGATAATCTCATCATCTATTCTTTCCCTGGACTTCCCGGGTGGCTCAGATGGTAAAGAATCCGCCGGCATTGCAGGATACCTGGGCTCAATCCCTGGGTTAGGATGATCACCCCTGGAGGAGGGCATGGCAATCCATTCCAGTACCCTTGCCTGTAGAATCCCCATGGACTGTAGCCTGCCAGGCTCCTCTGTCCATGGGGATCGCAAAGGGTCAGACACGACTGAGCAACTAAGCACAGCACAGCATATTCTTCCCCTGGCCTATTTTCTCACTTAAGGACAGCACTACATTCTGTCCTCTACCCATAGTTTTCCATCCTTTTCTTGTTTGTTCTTACTCCAGATCTTCACTGAGCTGGCTTTTTCCCTTCTCGGTTTAAGGAGCCTCTTTATCGGGCCCTTCTTTACATCCCTCCTGTAGTTTTGGGGTAATTCACATAAATTATTTGGTTTTTCAGTCAAAATAAAAGTTACATTTACACTATGTTCAGTTCAGTTCAGTTCAGTCGCTCAGTCGTGTCTGACTCTGCTACCCCGTGAACTGCAGCACGCCAGGCCTCCCTGTCCATCACCAACTCCCAGAGTTCACTCAAACTCACATCCATTGAGTCAGTGATGCCATCCAGCCATCTCATCCTCTGTCGTCCCCTTCTCCTCCTGCCCCCAATCCCTCCCAGCATCAGAGTCTTTCCCAGTGAGTCAACTCTTCACATGAGGTGGCCAAAGTACTGGAGTTTCAGCTTTAGCATCATTCCTTCCAAAGAACACCCAGGACTGATCTCCTTTAGAATGGACTGGTTTGATCTCCTTGTAGTCCAAGGGACTCTCAAGAGTCTTCTCCAACACTACAGTTCAAAGGCATCAATTAGTTAAATCGCTCAGACGTGTCCGACTCTTTGCGACCCTGTGGACTGTAGCCCACCAGGCTCCTCCATCCATGGGATTCTCCAGGCAAGAATACTGGAGTGGGTTGCCATTTCCTTCTCCAGGGGATCTTCTCTACCCTGGGATCGAACCCAGGTCTCCCACATTGCAGCCAGACGCTTTAACCTCTGAGCCACCTATAGTCTATTCAATGTGCAATAGTATTATGTCAAAAATACATATCTTAATCAAAATAATTTAATGCTAAAAAATGCTAACCATTATCTGACAATGGTAGAGTTGCCCAGTAACCTAAAGTGAGGTGCAATAAAATGAGGTATGCCTAAAATATCTTTGCGGAGTTATTCAATGTTCACTTTCTTAATTAGAAAGTAATCTCCATGAGGCTAGGCATTCTGTCTGTTTTGTCATTGCAGTATCTCCGATTCTGTAACAGTGCTTGCCTGGAACATAAGTGGACTTTTAATTAATTGCCGTTGAATGAGTGAGTATACAAACAAGGGTTATATACAGACGAGGAAGAGCAAAATAAGGAATAAAAAGTCCATGTCTGTATTTCAATAACATTTTTTTTTTTTCTGAAGTGCATATAAGATTTTGGAAGAGTAGTTAGGTGAGGGCAACCGCACACAACCCAAACCAAGCCTTTTTCTCGCCTTTGCATGCCCGCGGTAGCATCACGCCTGCGCAGACTCTACTGCCCCACCCCTCTAATCAAGGGGGACGGGGCTAGATGGACCTCCGCTTGGGCGCGCGAAGATGACATCACTCGGCGCGTCCCCGGGTAGCCCGTGGTAGCACCCAGTCTGAGGAAGTGGAGACCCGCGGGCAGGCGGCTGAGACAGGTAACCTGTTCGCTCCCTGTTGGGTCCCTGCCTTCATCTCCAACGGCACCGGGATGGCGGCGGGGCCAGCAGCGTCCCGTTTTGAAGGCGGCTGGGAGCCCGCCTCTGCCCTCATCTTTCTTAATCAGTGGGGTGCCCATTCCGTCTGTCCTCCCAGAATCCGGAGGCTGAACCCGTTCTGGGGACTGGCCTGAGCGTGCCACTTCTCTCCGCCTCAGCTCTCGGCGTGGCGATGGGTTCCGACGATCCTTTCTCCGGTGGCACAGACGCTTCCTCAGACTGCAGCTGCCACCGCCTTCCTCAGTTGTCTCCAGGCCCACCTCACCCGCTTCTCTCCGCTCCTACCCCCTATATAGGGCTTATCTCCAATCTTGTTTACGGAGACAGAACGGCTTTCGATTCTGTTCATTTCCTCTTGCAGCGACACCCAGCCATCTCCCCTCGAATCCTTACTGAGAGTACCAAGTTTTGAGTTTTTGTGTCCCTTTAGAGCATTCGTTCACTGTCAGTAAGGAGTTTTGTTCATTAAAGCATGTATAATATTTGTTGGGTAAAGGGCTGGCGCAGTAATGTGAAAATTTATTGCAGCAATAAATGATCTACATGGCATCCAATCAGCTGTCGAGATAGATGAAACAGCATTTCATTGAAATGCTCCTGTCCCTGTTTTTTTTTTTTTTTTTTGGTTTTTCAAGCAAAGATGACAATTACCCTCACAAAGGTAGCTGTCAAAATAAATAAGCAACAGTACCTAACTGGAAATGTTTAGACTGCCCCCAAATAATAGAATTTCGTGTTTTTTATACGGGAATACAGGTTATTACAAAACCAACCAGAGTTGACGTGGGAGGAGAAACAGGAGTCCGACTTTTTTTTTGTCTTATCGATGGTTCGTTTTTGTATTTTCTTGTACTTTTAGTATGTCTAAATTTTTTGAATAGGGCATATGATACTTACTGTCTTTCTGGGATGTCTATGATGACTTGATAATTGGTAAGATTAGTTTCTTATATTTGGGGAACAGGTAGAAAAAGGTTAGAGAATAATACTAGTCGCTCATTGTTGACCATCTGCTATATCACAGCGACTGTGTTCAATACTTTGCATGTGTATTTTCCTGAGCTCACACAAGAACCTTTTGAGTTAGAAATCCGTATCCTCAACTTATAGAAATGGAAACTTTGGCCCAGTTATGTGAAAATAACTTGCCAAAAAGTAACAGTAACTATACTGGAGGAGACAAGCTTGAAGTTCAGGTCTATGTATGACTTGAAAGCCTGTACTTCTTAAAAAATTATAATTGTACTATGATAAAATTCTAGGCTTTTTACAATAATAATGGATACTTCTGTGAGTTTATTCACTTGTCTGTCTAAATGATTTGACATTTTCTAATATCTTTAGTATTAAGTTCTCATATACCTAGAATCAAAACCCCTGAAAAGTTTATTTATTTATGATCCCCTTACACACACACACACACACACTTTTCTTTAAGAATGAGGTAATTGGCAAATAAGATTGCTGAGGACCTTTCTGTTTGGAATTCTTGCAGAATAAGTAATTTGGGACAGTTGAAATTTTTACCCCTTTAGAAATGAAAATCGTATTGACTGTTTTTGATGGAAAATTTTTAAATGCACTAAATAATTCTTTGCCTTCTTAAACAGTAAGTATGCTGAACATATTTTAACTTTGCCTTATGTCTCAGAGCAGTCATTATGAATTTCATTTATTGTTATGTTGTGATTTGGTGATTTTTGTTATATTTGACCCCTCAAACTGCTTTGCATTTTGAGTTTTCCTGTACTTTTTGTAGTCCATTCCTTAGGATCAGCAAGAAATTGTAAACCATAACAATTAAAAATAAGGCCCCAGAAACCATACTTCCAGGATTCCAGTCCTTGCTGTGTCACTTACTAGTAGGACAGTGAGTCCAGACAAGATAGTTGACCTCTTCATTTGTAAAATAGGAATAATAAGAATACTTGTCTGAGATTGTTGTTAGGGTAATATTACATATTAACTACTGAGTTAGTAGTACATATAAAGAGGTTATAGGACACCAGGCATACTGTAAGAGCCATATAAATGTTTGCTAATATTATTATTAGTCTGATTTTGGCCTCTGATTCTTTGAATATTGTATTATAGTTCTCTGAAACACTTTTTTTTTTTTAGTTTAGGTATGGTAGATTTACAGTGTTGTGTTAGTTTCGAGTGTACAGTGAAGGGATTCAGTTATACGTGTATGTGTGTATATATATATATTCTTTTTCAGATTATTTTCCATTATAGATTATTACAAAACATTGAATATAGTTCCCTGTCCTTATTTATTTGTTTTATATGTAGTAGTGTCTATTTGTTAATCTCAAACTGCTAACTTATCCATCCCCTCACTTTCTTCTTTGGTAACCATAAATTTGTTTTCTGTGTCTGTGAGTCTGTTTCTGTTGTGTGAATAAGTTTATTTGTATTGTATTTTTAGTTTCCACAAATGATTTTATATGGCATTTGTCTTTCTCTGTCTGACCTATTTCATTTAGTATGGTAATCCCTAGGACCATCCATATTGCTGCAAATGGCATGATTTCATTCTTTTGTATGACTGAGTAATATTCCATTGTGTGAATATATATATGAATGTACATACATACCATATCTTCTTTATCCATTCATCTGTTGATGAACCATTAGATTGCTTTCGTATCTTGGATATTGTAAGTGATGCTGCTGTGAACATCGGGGTTCTGTGTGTATCTTTTTAAATGAGACATTTTGCCCAGGAGTGGGATTGCAGGATCATATGGTAATTCTATTTTTAAGTTTTTAAGGAACCTCCACACTGTTCTCCATAGTGGCTGCACCAATTTATATTCCCACAACAATGTAGGAGGGTTCCTTTTTCTCTATACTCTTTGCAGCATTTATTATTTGTAGATTTTTTTTTTTTGTAGATATTTTAAAGATGGCCATTTTGACTGGCGTGAGGCGATACCTTATTGTAGTTTTGATTTGCATTTCTCTATGAAACTTGTTTTTCTTTTGTTGTTGTTCAGTTGCTCAGTCATGTCCAACGCTTTACGACCCCGTGGACCACGGCACACAGTCCTTCACTATCTGCCTGAGTTTGCTCAAACTCATGTCCACTGAGTCGGTGATGCCATCCAACCATTTCATCCTGTCTCCACCTTTTCCTTTTGCCCTCCATCTTTCCCAGCATCAGGGTTTTTTCCAATGAGAAATACTATTCTTTGAATAGTATTTATTTTTTATTTTTCCGAACTTTAAACTTTTTCTTTTGTATTGGTGTATAGCCAGTTACAGAGAAGGCACTGGCAACCCACTCCAGTACTCTTGCCTGGAAAATCCCATGGACAGAGGAGCCTGGTAGGCTGCAGTCCATGCAGCCTAGAGTCGGACACGACTGAACGACTACACTTTCTCTTTTCCCTTTCATGCATTGGAGAAAGAAATGGCAACCCACTCCAGTGTTCTTGCCTGGAGAATCCCAGGGACGGGGGAGCCTGGTGGGCTGCTGTCTATGGGGTCGCACAGAGTTGGACATGACTGCAGCGACTTAGCAGCAGCAGCAGCAGCATAGCCAGTTAACGATGTTGTGGTAGTTTCAGGTGAACAGTGAAGGGACTCAACCATACATATACATGTATCCATTCTCCCCCAAACCTCCTTCCCATCCAGGCTGGTACATAACATTCCATGTGCTATATAATATGTCCTTGTTGATTATCCATTTTGAATATGGTAGTGTGTATATGACTTACCCAAACTCCCTAACTATCTCTTCCCCATGACAACCATAAGTTCATTTTCTAAGTCTGTGAGTCTTTTTCTGTTTTGTAGTTCATTTGTGTCATTTCTATTTAAATTCTATATATAAGGGATGCCGTACCATATTTCTCCTTCTCTGTCTGACTTACTTCACTCAGTCTGACACTCCCTAGGTCCATCAATGTTGCTGCAAATAGTGTTATTTCATTCTTTTTGATGGCTGAGTAATAATCCATTGTATATATGTACCACACCGTCTTTATCTGTTCTGTCACAGGACATTTAGTCTGCTTTCATGTCTTGGCTGTTGTAAACAGTGCTGCAGTGAAGATTGGGGTGCATGTATCCTTTAAAATAATGGAGCTTTAATTTCTGTTTGAAATTAAAGTATTTGGGAAATATTTCACGGACAGAGGAACCTTGTGGTCTGTAGTCCATGGGGTCACAAAGAGTCGGACACAACTGAGTGACTTCACTTTCGATTTTAGTGTTTTAAATTATGGTTTAATTTGAATAGTTTCTACTCTTGAATATCATTTGATTTACACTTCCATTTATGGTGCTCTGCACAGGTATACTATTGCACTCATGTTATCATGCTTCTTTTTGAATAAGTACATCCTTATAAAACCACCATTATGTATTGGTCTCATATAAGGTATCTCCTCAGTATAAGGTATCTCTTTCCTTCTTGCACCTTTCAAGGAGCTATACAAAAACTGACTGTATCAACAAGGTGAAATAATGTTCCTTAAAAAATTTGCAAGGTATGTACCCATTTTCAGATGTGTGCTTTAAACCAAGAGCAGCTAAGAGTTGATATTGCCTCCTTTGATGTCCATAGTTAGGAACTTGAACATAAATTATCTATCCTTTATTTTAATACTATTAAGGCTGCTAATCATCTTAAAACTTCTTGTTGAAAATATAGGCTATATTTTTTAAAGTTTTCTTAAAGATGGTTAAATGTACATAACATGAAATTTTTTAGTATACAGTTCATTGGCATTAAGCACATACAGCGAAGCGAAGCGAAGTTGCTCAGTCATGTCTGACTCTTTGTGACACCATGAACTATAGCCTACCAGGCTTCTCAGTCCATGGAATGTTCCAGGCAAGAGTACTGGAGTGGGTTGCCATTTCCTTCTCCAAAGCACATACAGAGTGTTGTTTAATTATCGTCACTATTTTCAGAAATGTTTATCTTCCCAAACAAAAATTCTGTAGCCATTAAACAACAGCGCCTCATCCCCCTCACTTCCTACACCATCCTGCCCAGCTCCTGTTATTCTACTTTCTGTCTCTATGAATTTGCCTATTCTAGGTTCCTTGCACAGGTGGAACCATACACCATTTTCCCTTTTGTGTCTGGATTGGTTCGTTTGGCATGTTTGTACGGTTTATCCAAGTTATAGCATGTATCAGAATTTCATTCCTTTTATAGCTGAATAATATTCCCTTGTATTACCTACCACATGCTGTACTTTTGAAGCATATTGAATTTTGCTTCTTTAAACGTTTAAAAATTTTTCAATCTTTTATTTTATTTTTAACTTATTTAAACTGAAAAAAAAAAAAATAGCTCACCAGTTTCTCTCATCTCCCACCTTGGTTACTGATTGATTCCACATGTAAGAGATCAGACAGTATTTTCTTCTGTCTGACTTATTTCACCTAACATAATGCCCTCACGGGTCATCCACACTGTCACAAAGGGCAGGATTTTGTTCTTTGTTATGACTGAATAATATTCCATTGTGTGTATATACCACAGTTTCTTTATCTGTTTACCCACTGATGGAAACTTAGGTTGTTTCCTTATCTTGGTTATTGTAAATAATGCTGCAGTGAACATGAGGGTACATATTCCCAGGTGGCATTAGTGGTAAAGAACCCACCTCCCAGTATAGGAGACATAAGAGACTTGGGTTCAGTCCCTGGGTCAGGAAGATCCTCTGCAGGAGGGCTTGGCAACTCACTCCAATATTCTTGCCTGGAGAATCCCATGGACAGAGGAGCCTGACAGGCTACAGTCCATAGAGTCACAAAGAGTTGGACGTGACTGAAGCAACTTAGCATGTATCTTTTTGAGTTAGTGTTTTTGTTTGTTTGGATAAATACCCAGAAGTGGAATAGCTCGAAATTATGGTAGTTTTATTATTTTTAATTTTTTGAGTAATCTCTATTCTATTTCCCATAGTGGCTGGACCAGTTCTCACTAATAGTGCACAGGGGTTCTCTTTTCTGTACATCCTTGCCCACACTTGCTGTTTTCATCCTTTTTGAAAGTAGGCATTCTGATAGGTTTGCAATGATATCTCAATGTGGTTTTGATTGGCATTTCCCTGATAATTAGTGATATCAAGCACCTGATAATTAGTGATATTAAGTACCTGTTGGCCATCTGTACATCTTCTTTAGACAAATGGCTATTCAGATGCTCTGTCCATTTTTCAATTGGATTTTGTTGTTACTGAGTTGTATGAATCCTTTATGTATTTTGGATGTCAGCCCTTTGTCAGATACATGATATATGAATCTTCTCCCATTCAGAAGGTTGCCTTTTCATTTTATTGATGGTTTCCTCACTTTGCAGAAACTTCTTAGTTTCATGTGCTCTGAATTGTTTGTTTTTGCTTCTGTTGCTTTTGCTTTTAGTGTCAGATGCAAAAACTCATGACAAAGACTGATGCCAAGGAGCTTCATTCATTCATTCATTCATTCATGTTAGTTGCTCAGTTGTGTCTGACTCTCTGTGACCCCATAGACTGTAGCCCGCCAGGCTCCTCTGTCCATGGGATTCTCCAAGCAAGAATACTGGAGTGGGTTGCCATGCCCTTCTTCAGGGGATCTTCCCGACCCAGGAATTGAACCCGTGTCTCCTGCACTGCATGAAGATTCTTTACCTTCTGAGCCACCAGGAAAGCCCCTGCCAAGGATCTTATCACCTATATATTCTTTAGGAGTTTTATGACTTCAGATCTTACATTCAAATCTCTAATCTGTCTTGAGTTGATTTTGTATGTGATGTAAAATAGCGGTCCAGTTTCATTCTTTTGTATGTGGTTGTCCGATTTTCCCAGCACCATTTGTTGGAGAATTTTCTTTGCCTCATTGTATATTCTTGGCTCCTCTGTCTCCCATCCAAGTACTAACCAGGCTTGACCCTACTTAGCTTCTGAGATCAGATGCGATCTGGCGCATTCAAGGTGGTATGGCTGTAGACGCCTTTGTCATAAATTAATTAACCATACATGCATGGGTTTATTTTTAGGTTCTCTATTCTGCTCAGTTGATTATGTGTCTGTTTTGTGTGTATGTGTCTGTGTGTGTGTGTGAATTATGCCTCTTTATACCTCTCATTTCCTGTGGTATGAACTTAATACTTGATGATTTGATTTGATTGTGAGTTCCTCGAAGATCAAGATTGGAGATAACAACTGAAATAACATTGTTATTGAACTTTGAACAAAATACTTGGTGACAGTGTTAAACTGGAGCTTGAGTACACATTATGTTGTTGTAGTTCAGTTGGTTCAGTCACCAAGTTGTGTCCTACTTTTTGTGACCCCATGAACTGCAGCACTCCAGGCTTCCCTGTCCTTCTCTTTCTCCCACAGTTTGCTCAAACTCATGAGTTGATGATGCCATCCAGTCATCTCACCCTCTGTCTCCCCTTTCTCCTCCTGCCTTCAGTCTTTCCCAGCATCAGGGTCTTTTCCAGTGAGTTGGCTCTTTGCATCAGGTGGCCAAAGTATCAGAGTTTCAGCTTCAGCATCAGTCCTTCCAATGAATATTCAGGGTTGATTTCCTTTAGGATTGACTGGTTTGATCTCCTTGCAATCCAAGGGACTCTCAAGAGCCTCCTATAAGAGTATACATTATAGTGTTGTTTTTCTTCTCACCTAATATTTAGTCAAAAATAGTAAGGAAAATAATAATGATGACTTTCTTAGCATTTCTATAGTGGTTATAGTATGCCAGGCATTGTTTCAAGCACTTTACCTATGAAGTAGGTACTATCATTGTTCTGTTTTGCCAAAGAAGAAACTGAGGCACAGAGAAATTAAACGAATTGTTAAAATTGCAAGGCTGTTAGGTGGTGAAGTTTGCTCTAGAGTTGATCTATCCTAAATTTTGAGCTGACCAACCATTAAGTCATCATCAGCTTTGCAGTGTAAATTGTTTTGCCTACCACACTCTTTCTCTGTCCTCATCTTTTATATAATCTTTAAAATGGAACATTACTTTTGAGCTTAGTAGGAAATGGAAGAGCAACTGAACCCAAACTGTCAACTGTCAAAAGGATAACACGTGCTTCTCATTTGAATGGAGTGATAGCATTTTAATGAAATTTAGACTGCATTTTTACAGCTTAGTTCATCTTATCTTTTTCTAAGAGCCTTGTCTTTGAAAAGCAGATCCTAAAACTTTTTATGATCTCATATTGCATATATATTATGTTGGTGTTTGACTTTAGATATTGTACAATTCCCACACTGCTGTACTATGGGTAAAGAGAGCTTTTTATTCATAATGTTGTTATTGACTGTCACAATGGTTTATAGTACATTCATTTTATTGCTAACTCATTACTCTATGTTGCTTGATTCCTGAAGAAATTATTCTGAGATAGCATTTTTCTGTATATAATCAGTTCCATTATACTTTTTTTTCCTTGGCCTTTGCTTACATTTTATTTCTTTGACACTTGGAATTGAAGGTTTTGGGTTTTTTTTAACCTTCAATTTAATCAGGATATGCTCGATATATTTTGACATCAAAGAGGACAAATCAGCCTGTTTCTTTTGGCACCAATAATATCTTGCATATGTAGCAAGTATGGTGCATATTTGGAGGTAGGAACTGCCTGAGTACTGTCTGGTAGAAATAGAATTGTAGAATGAATGCTCAGGGCACAAAGGTCCTTAGATATATCTTTTTTACCTCTTTATTCAGCAGCTGGGAATCTGAAGCCTGAGATGATTGAATGATTTGCCTATATTTATACAGTAATAGAGCTTTCCCAGTGGCTCAGTGATAAAGAAGCTACCTGCAATGCAGGAGACGCAGTTTCGATCCTTGGGATCCTCCATCCCTCCAGAGGAGGGCATGGCAACCCACTCTAGTATTCTTGCCTAGAGAATTTGCATGAACAGAGGAATCTGGTGGCTAAAGTCCATATGGATGCAAAGAATCAGACATGACTGAAGCTACTTAGCACACACACATGCATATAGTATTAGAATCCATTTTTTAAACTGTTTTTTTTTCCCTAATGTATCAGTGTTCTGTGTTCTTTGGAATCATACCCCATTGTATTTGTGTAATATTCTTACTTGTAAAAGAAAGAAAAGTGGAAGAAAGTGAAAGTTGCTCAGTCGTGTGCGACTGTTTGCTACCCCACTGACTATATAGTCCATGGAATTCTGCAGGCCAGAATACTAGAGTAGGTAGCTGTTCCCTTCTCCAGGGGATCTTCCCAACCCAGAGATCGAACCCAGGTCTCTTGCATTGCAGGTGGATTCTTTACCAGCTGAGCCAAGGCACTCCCCAGTGTTTTGCTCATATACCCTTAATTATGATTTTTCTTTTAATAATATGTCTGGGTGAGAGATAATGACCTGAATTGGACCAGCTGCAGAGAATGAACTAACATGATGGATCCAAGAGATACTTGGATTAAATTGATAGAAGTTTGCAAGTGTTTATGTGTAGGTGAGAATAAGAAATCTAGGGTCATCTCTAGGATTCTAGTGTGGGTAACCGAGTAGATGGTGATGTCATTCACTAAGAAAACTGAGAAGAAATCAGGGCTGGATATATGACTTGAAGTTACTAGAGCATGCATTGCACAAATAAGATGGAAGCTAGAACTATAGGACACACCAACAGCTAGGAGGTGGGAAAAGGAAAGACCACAGAGGAGAGAATGGTATTGCAAACACCAAAACAGGAGAGCATTTTAAGGAGGGTGTGGTAATTTGTGTTAATGCTCCAAAATTAAGGGCTGAAAGAACCCACTGAAATTGATACAGGAAGTCATTTGTCTCCACTGTGGAGTTTGGTGGCATAGTAGGAATGTGAGCAGGGAGTAGTGGGCTGAGAGGGAGGTAGAATAATAGGGAAAGGACTGAAGCCAGTTCTTTTAAGGAAGTTGCTGTGAGAAGAGAGAGATGGAAGGAAAAGTGTTTGTTTATTTGTACTTTTTCCCCCCTAAGAAAGGATAGAAACAATCACTTATTTCTCAAGTGAAAGGGCTGGGAAAGAGGATGGAGTTCAGGTAGATGATTTAGGGAGTTAGGTAATTGTTGTAGTAGCGTCAAGGAGGAGACCAGCATGATATGGTATCCAGTGTTTGCTGGAACAGGATGGATACTTCTTCCATTTTCCTAAGAGAATAAGGAGAAGAATGGAGATAGATGTAAATAATTCCCCCATAGGATGGGGAAGAAATATGTGGAAGTTCTTGTCTATTGTTCAGTTGCTCAGTCATGTCCAACTGTTCGTGACCCAGTGGACTGCAGCATGCCAGGTTTCCCCGTCCTTCACTGTCTCCCAGAGTTTCCTCAAACTAGTGTCTGTTGAGTCAGTGATGCCATTCAGCCATCCCATCCTCTGTCACTCCCTTCTCTTCCTGCCCTCAATCTTTCCCAGCATCAGGGTCTTTTCCAGTGAATCAGCTCTTCACATCAGGTGGCCAAAGTATCGGAGCTTCAGCATCAGTCCTTCCAATGAATAGTCAGGGTTGATTTCCTTTAGGATTGAGTGGTTTGTTCGAGAGTCTCAAGAGTCTTGAGGGTTTCTCAAGAGTCTTCTCTAGCACCACAGTTTGAAAGCCTCAGTTCTTCAGCCTTCTTTAGTGTCCAACTCTCACATCCATACATGCCTACTGGAAAAACAACAGCTTTGACTGTATCGAACTTTGTTGACAAAGTGACGTCTCCATTTTTTAGTACTCTGTCTAACTTTGTCATAGCTTTTCTTCCAAGGAGCAAGCATCTTTTGATTTCGTGTCCATAGTCACCATCTGCAGTGATTTTGGAGCCCAAGAAAATAAAGCCTGTCACTATTTCCATTTTTTCCCCATCTATTTGCCATGAAGTGATGGGACCAGATGCCATGATCTTAGTTTTTTGAATGCTGAGTTTTAAGCCAGCTTTTTCATTCTCCTCTTTCACTTTCAGTGAGAGGCTCTTTAGTTCCTCTTCACTTTCTGCTGTAAGGGTGGTATCATCTGCATATCTGAGGTTATTAATATTTCTCCTGGCAATCTTGATTCCAGCTTGAGCTTCATCTAGCCCGGCATTTCGCATGATGTACTCTGCATAGAAGTTAAATAAGCAGGGTGACAGTATACAGCCTTGACATACTCCTTTCCCAATTTGGAACCAGTCCATTGTTCTATGTCCAGTTTTTTTTTTTAATTTAAATTTATTTATTTTAATTGGAGGCTAATTACTTTACAATATTGTATTGGTTTTGCCATACATCAGCATGAATCTGCCACGGGTGTACACGTGTTCCCCATCCTGAACCCCCCTCCCACCTCCCCCATCCCATCCCTCTGGGTCATCCCAGTGCACCCGCCCCGAGCATCCTGTATCCTGCATCAAACCTGGACTGGCGATTCATTTCTTATATGACATTATACATGTTTCAATGCCATTCTCCCAAATCATCCCACTCTCTCCCTCTCCCACAGAGTCCAAAAGACTGTTTTATACATCTTTGTCTCTTTTGCTGTCTCACATACAGGGTTATTGTTACCATCTTTCTAAATTCCATATATATGCGTTAGTATACTGTATTGGTGTTTTTCTTTCTGGCTTACTTCTCTCTGTATAATAGGCTCCAGTTTCATCCACCTCATTAGAACTGATTTAAATATATTCTTTTTAATGGCTGAGTAATACTCCATTGTGTATATGTACCACAGCTTTCTTATCCATTCATCTGCTGATGGCTATGTCCAGTTCTAACTGGTGCTTCTTGACCAGCGTACAGGTTCTTTAGGAAGCAGGTAAGGTGATCTGGTATTCCTATCTCTTTAAGAATATTCCACAGGTTGGTGACCAATACGAAGGCTTTAGCATAGTCAACGAAGCAGAAGTAAATGTTTTTTTCTGAAATTCCCTTGCTTTTTCTATGATTCAGTGGATGTTGGCAATTTGCTCTCTGGTTCCTCTGCCTTTTCTAAATCCAGTTTGTACATCTGGAAGTTCTTGGTTCAGGTACTGTTGAAGCCTAGCTTTTGAGCATTACCTTGCTACCATGTGAAATGAGTGCAGTTGTGTGGTAGTTTGACCATTCTTTGGCACTTCCTTCTTTGGGATTGGAATGAAAACTGACTTTTTGCAGTCCTGTGGCCACTGCTAAGTTTTCCAAATTTGCTGACATATCAAGTGCAGCACTTTAGCAGCAGCATCTTTTAGGATTTGTAATAGCTCAACTGGAATTCCATCACCTCCACTAACTTTGTTTGTAGGAATGCTTCCTAAGGCCCCCTTGACTTCACACTCTAGGTAGGTGTAGCTGTAGGTGAGTGATCACACCGTTTTGATTATCTGGGTCATTAAGATATTTTTTGTATAGTTCTCCTGTGTATTCTTGCCACCTCTTCTTAATATCTTCTGCTTCTGTTAGGTCCATACTGTTTCTGTCCTTTATTGAACCCATCTTTGCATGAAATGTTCCCTTGGTATCTCTAATTTTCTTGCAAAGATCTCTTGTCTTCCCTATTCTATTGTTTTCCTCCATTTCTTTGCACTGATCACTGAGGAAGGCTTTCATATCACTCCTTGCTATTCTTTGGAACTCTGCATTCAGATGGCTGTATTTTTCCTTTCCTCCTTTGTTTTTCGTTTTTTCTTAGTGAAACAACTGACGTTGCTGATATTGAGTGTTTGATTTGGAGGAGAATGAGGGATTGATGGGACAGAGTTTAAAACAGTCATAGAAGGAAAAAGAGTGAGTGAAGAGGTAACTAGGGAGAGATAAGAAGGACTGCCTGCCTGCTAATGCTGAGCATTTTGCTGAGGTTTAATCTCAATACATAGTGTCAGCTACTTTTATGATTATGGAACATGTTTGTTTTGCTTTTGTTGAGCTCAGTGCACCAAGTTTAAAAGTAGAAAATTTTGAGGATTTAATTGGTTGAGGATTATGTTTTTATAAAACAAGTGTGTCAGAAGGATGAAAAGGCAAGAGAATTGAGGTTGAAATGTTCTAAGAGTGATTGAGGAATGGACCAGTTATCTAAAGAGGACCATAGAGCAGGGCTTCTCAACTTTAGAAACATAATTTTCTGTTGTAGGATCTGTCTTGTGCATTGTGGGATGGTCCGCATCCCTGACGTCTACTTACTAGATGCCAGTAACAGCCCCCTCCAGTTGTGACAACTAAAAGTGTCTCCAAACATTGTCAATTGCCCTCTGAGGGGCAAAATCACTTCCATTTGGAACCACTACCTTACAGTCAGAGGAGCAGATGGATTGGAAATAATCAGAAGGCTGAGGGACTGACTTTGCCGATAAAGGTCTGTCTAGTCAAAGCTCTGTTTTTTTCCAGTAGTCATGTATGGATGTGAAAGTTGAACCGTAAAAAGAAGAATTGACTGCTTTTGAACTGTGGTGTTGGAGAAGACTCTTAAGAGTCCCTTGCACTGCAAGGAGATCGAACCAGTCCATCCTAAAGGAAATCAGTCCTGAATATTCATTGGAAGGACTGATGCTGAAGCTGAAGCTCCAATACTTTGGCCTCCTGATGCAAAGAACTGACTCATTGGAAAAGACTCTGATGCTGGGAAAGATTGAAAGCAGGAAGAAAAGGGGATGACAGAGGTTGGATGGCATCACTGACTTGATGGACATAAGTTTGAGCAGGCTTTGGGAGTTGGTGATGGACAGGGAAGCCTGGTGTGCTGCAGTTCATGGCGTCGCAGAGAGTTGGACACGACTGAGTGACTGAACTGAACTTAACTGAGGGACTGAGGTCTCAATGCAATAAATAAAAGAATTGGCAAGTAAGCTAGAGAAAGAGTAGGGAGATAGGAAGTTGTGTTTTGAGATAAAATTATGGAAATTACATATTTCAGAGATAGAGCTATTCCAAGTAATAAAAATTTCAAGAATGGACTATTGGTTTACTGAGTGCAGTGAAGGTGAAGATTGTTGGCACTGAGTAGGTAATTTTGGGAGAGAGAACATAGTCAGAGCAGGTTGGAAAAGCAGCCGTAAGACAGCCTGAGAGTTTCTGAAATAAGATCAGAATTAAGATTTTCTAGATGTTTGTTTTCTTACTCTATCCAATAAGTGTTACTCAAGTCTTTTTCTAACATTGTCAGTTTCCTGACCTTGTACCTCCATGCTGCAGTGCTTTAAAAAGTCATTGAGGGGGACACTTCCTTGGTGGTCCAGTGGTTTAGAATCCACCTGCCAACGTGGGGGACACGGATTCTATCCCTTGTCTGGGAACTAAGATCCCACATGCCAAGGGGCAACTAAGCCCATGTGCCACAACTACTGAGCCCCTGTGCCACAACTACTGAAGCTCACGTGCCCTAGGGCCTGCACTCTGAAACAAGAGAAGCCACTGCAATGAGGAGCCTGCATACCACAAACCAGAGAGTAGCTCCCACTCCCCACGAGTAGAAAAAGCTCATAGGCAGCATTGAAGACCCTGTGTGGTGCAACCAAGATCCAGCACAGCCATAATAAATAAATAAATAAATAAGTCATGGCCACCTGATGTGAAGAGCTGACTCATTTGAAAAGACCCTGATGCTGGGAAAGATTGGGGGCAGGAGGAGAAGGGGATGACGGAGGATGAGATGGTTGGATGGTATCACCGGACACAATGGACATGGGTTTGGGTGGACTCCAGGAGTTGGTCATGGACAGGGAGGCCTGGCATGCTGCAGTTGGTTCATGGGGTCACAAAGAGTCGGACACGGCAGAGCGACTGAACTGAACTGATGGTGTACTTCCCTGACAGTCCAGTAGTTAAGACGTCACTTTCCAATGCAAGGGGTGTGGGTTCAATTCCTGGCCAGGGAGCTAAGATCCCCACATGGCTCGTGGTCAAAACAAAACAAAACATAAAACAGAAACCGTATTGTAATAAATTCAATAAAGACTTTAAAAATGAACCATATAAAAATAATCTTTAAAAATAAATAAAATAAAAAGTCATGGAATTCATCCAGCTTATTTATTTTTACAGTGTTTTCCTGATCTGATTTTGTGATCATTTACCTCTAAGTATACCACTTTTCTGGAGAAGGCAATGGTAAGCCACTGCAGTACTCTTGCCTAGAAAATCCCATGGATGGAGGAGCCTGGTAGACTGCAGTCCATGGGGTCCCTACGAATCGGACATGACTGAGCGACTTCACTTTCACTTTTCACTTTCACACAATGGAGAAGGCAATGGCAACCCACTCCAGTGTTCTTGCCTGGAGAATCCCAGGGATGGCAGAGCCTGGTGGGCTGCCGTCTATGGGGTCGAACAGAGTCGGACACGACTGAAGCGACTTAGCAGCAGCAGCAGCATACCACTTTTCAAAAAGCCCGTTGTTCTGTGCTATGTGACTGAATTTCAGGACATTTCTTTTGTGTTTGAACATCTCAGTCTTTGTCTGAAGTAATGTCAGCTTATCCTTAAATCCTGCAACCTCTTAGGTGTTCCCTTTCTTCTCCCACTTGCTCTTTATTGTTTCCTGTTTATTTAGAACATATAATTATGTATGTACAATGTTGATTGAGAGGTAATTACAGTGGTCTCAGTAAGCAAAATAAAAATTACTAATAGAATATGCCTTCAAATATGCTTTTTTTCTGTTTGATAAATCCAGACTTCAGTGAAATTTGTATTTTTGCCTTATCTTAATGAACTTATCCTACATTATTCATTAAGAATGAGTACTAAAAAAAAAAAAGAATGAGTACTAACACCTGTTTTACAAAGCATTAAAAATATACATATTATCAATGGATATAAGTAGACTTAGGCTTTCTTATTGTAAGTATTGTCATTGCAAAATAAGAAGTAAGTAGGTGATATTAAAAGCCTTGATCTTTGAATTGGAATATTTAGTCCATTTACATTTCAAGTATTTTTTTTTATTAAAGTATAGTTAATTTGCAATGCTGTGTTCAAGTATACAGCAAAGTGATTCTTTTTATGACTAGTATTTTATATAAATATACACATGCATACATACATACATACACACCTGCATATATACCACACTTCTTTATCTATTTATCTATCAGTGGACATTTATGCTACTTCCATGTCTTGACTGTTGTAAATAGTGCTACTATGAGCCTTGGGGTCCACATATCTTTTCAGATTAGAGTTTTCTTGGAATATATGCCCAGGAATGGGATTGCTGGATCAAATGGTAGGTCTATTTTTAGTTTTTAAGGAACCTCCATACTCTCCATAGTGGCTGTATATTTTACATTTCCTCCAGCAGTGTAGGAGGGTTCTCTTTTCTCCACACACTTTGTAGCATTTATTATTTTTAGACTTTTTAAAATGATGGCCATTCTGACTAATGTGAGATGATACCTCATTGTAGTTTTGATTTGCATTTTTCTAATAATGAGCATCTTTTCATGTGCCTGTTGGCCATCTGTATGTCTTTTTTAGGGAAATTTCTATTTAGGTTTTCTGCTCATTTTTTGATTGGGTGTTTGATATTACACTGTATAGGCTGTTCATATGTTTTGGAAATTAATCCCTTGTTGGGATTCCTTGGTGGCTCAGATGGTAAAGAATCTGCCTGCAATGCGGGAGACCCAGGTTCAGTCCTTGGGTTGGGAAGATCCCCTGGAAAAGGAATTAACAACCCACTCCAGTATTCTTGCCTGGAAAATCTCATGGATGGAGGAGCCTGGTGGGCTACAGTCCACAGGGTTGCAAAGAGTCAGACACGATTTCACTTCAGTCCCTTTTTGGTAGCATTATTTGCAAATATTTCTCCCCAGTTTGTAAGTTATCTTTTTGGTATGTTTATAGTTTCCTTTGCAATGTAAAAGCTTTTTAGTTTAATTAGGCCCCATTTGTTTATTTTGTTTTTATTTCCATTATGCTAGGAGATGGACCCAAAAATTATTGCTGGAATTTGTCAAAGAATGTTCTACCTGTGTTTTCCTCTAGGATTTTATAGTATCTGGTTTTACATTCAGGTCTTTAATCCGTTTTGAGTTTATTTTTGTGTATGGTGCTGAAGAATGTTCTAATTTCATTCTTTTTCATATACCTGACCTGTTTCCTTAGCATCACTAATTGAAGAGACTATCTTTTCTCCATTTATATTCTTGTCTCCTTTGTTGTAGATGAATTGACCATAAGTGTGTGAGTTTATTTCTGGGATTTCTGTCCTGTTCCATTGGCCTATGTGTCTGTTTTTGTGCCGGTATCATTCTGATTTGATTACTGTAGCTTTGTAGTATAATCTGAAGTGTGATTCCTCCAGCTCCGTTCTCTTTTCTCAAGATTGTTTTGGCTATTCAGGGTCTTTTGTGTTTCCATGTAAGTGTAAAAATTTTTTGTTCTTGTTCTGTGAAAAATGCCTTCGTAATTTAACAAGGATTGCATTAAACCTGTAAATTGCCTTGGATAGGATGGTCATTTTAACAGTATTGATTCTTCCAATCCAAGAACATGGTATATCTTTCCATGTTTGTGTCATCTTCAGTTTCTTTCCTCACTATCTATAGTTTTCAGAGTACAAGTTTTTTGCCTCCCTAGGTAGATTTATTTCTAGGTATCTTATTCTTTCTGATGCAATAGTAACTAGGATTGTTTACTTAGTTTCTCTTTCTGATAGTTGTTGCTGCTGCTGCTGCCTCGCCTTAGTCGTGTCCAACTCTGTGCAACCCCATAAGTGGCAGCACACCAGGCTCCCCTTCGCTGGGATTCTCCAGGCAAGAACACTGGAGTGGGTTGCCATTTCCTTCTCCAATGCGTGAAAGTGAAGTCGCTCAGTCGTGCCCGACTCTTTGTGACCCCATGGACTGCACCCTACCAGGCTCCTCTGTCCATGGGATTTTCCAGGCAAGAGTACTGGAGTGGGGTGCCATTGCCTTTTCTGCTGGTAGTTGTTAGTATATAGAAATGTAATCTGTATGTTAATTTTATATCCTGCAACTTTACCAAATTCATAGATGATCTCTAGTAGTTTTCTGGTGGTATCTTTAGGATTTTTTTAAATTTATTTTTAATTTTTTAAAATATAAATTTATTTATTTTAATTGGAGGCTAATTACTTGACAATATTATATTGGTTTTGCCATACATCAACATGAATCTGCCACGGATGTACACGTGTTGCCCATCCTGAACCCCCCTCCCACCTCCCTCCCCATGGCTTTTCTGTGAATAGTATCATGTCATCTGCAAGCAGTGACAATTTTACTTCTTCTTTTTCAATTTGGATTCCTTTTATTTCTTTTCTTTTCCAATTGCTGTGGCTAGGACTTTTAATACTATGTTGAATAAAAGTGGGGAGAGTGGGCATCCTTGTCTTGTTCCTGGTCTTAGAGAAAATGCTTTCAGCTTTTCACTGTTGACTATCATGTTATCTGTGGGTTTGTCATATATGGCATTTATTATGTTGAAATATGTTCCCTCTGTGCCCAACTTTCTGAAGAGTTTTTATTATAAATGATATTTGATCTTATCAAAAGCTTTTTCTGCATCTATTGAGATGATCATATGGTTTTTACTTTTCAATTTGTTAAAATGGTATTATGTTGATTAATTTTCAAATATTAAAAGAATCCTTGCATCTGAGATCCCACTTGATCTCACTTGGTCACAGTGTATGATCCTTTTAATGTATTTATTGTTGGAGTCAGTTTGCTAGTATTTTGTTGAGGAGTTTTGATAATTGAACTGTTACCAACAGATAGGTACTTATTGGTATTTTGTTAATTATTTTCTTCTTGCTTTTGTAGTTTTGTTGTTATTGTTCCTTTCTTCTGGTGCTGTCTTCTTTTGTGATTTTATGACTATTATTAGTGTTACATTTGGATTCTTGTTCGAAATGAGGTTTGGAACAAGAGGTTTTTGTTTGTGATTATGAGGTTCATATATAACAACACATATATCTATGTCTATATCTTTATCTATCTATCTATCTATATATATATATATATTTGTTGATGATCTCTTAAATTTAAATGCATTTTAACCATCCTACAGTTTTGCTCATTCCCCCAACTAAGTTTAATGTTTTTGATGTTACATTTTATATTTTTTTGTTTCGTGTATTTCTTAACTACTTATTGTGGATATAGGTGATTTTACTACTTTTGTCTTTTAACCTTCCTACTAGCTTTATATGCAGTCTATTTACTACTTTTGCTGTATGTTTCCCTTTACTCATGAGATTTTCCCTTTTATAATTTATGATCATATTTCTAGTTGTGGTCTTTTCTTTTCCACTTAGAAAAGACCCTGTAACGTTTCTTGTAAATCTGCTTTAGTGGTACTGAACTCTTCCAGCTTTTTAGTATCTGTAAAACTCTCTCTCCTTCAAATCTGAATGATTACCTTGCTGGTTAGAGTATTCTTGGCTTTAGATTTTTCCCTTTCATCACTTTGAATGTACCTTGCCACTCCCTTCTGGCCTATAAAAGTTTCTTCTGAAAAGTTAGCTGATAGTTGTATAAGAGCTTCCTTGTACACAAGTAGTTGCTTTTTTTATAGCTGCTTTTAAAATTCTCTCTTTAATTTTTGCTGTTGTATGTATAATGGACTTCTTTGGGTTTATCTGGTTTAAGATGCTCATCTGTTTCCTTCCATAGGTTAGGGAAGTTTTCAGCTATTACTTCTTCAACTAAGTTCTCTGCCGATTTCTCTCTTTTTCTTCTGGAACCCTTTACAATATGAATGTTAGTATGCTTGACATTTTCCCAGTGGTCTGTTAAACTGTCCTCATTTTTAAAATTCTTTTTTCTGTTCAGCATGGTTGATTTTCACTACTCTGTCTTCTAGATTGCTAATCCATTTCTCTGTATCATCTAATCTGTTGTTGATTCCTAATGTATTTTTTATTTCAGTTGTATTCTTCAGCTTTGTTTGGTTCTTCCTTATATTTTCTAACTGTTGAAATTCTCACAGTGTTCATCCATTCTTCTCCTGACTTCATTTAGCACCTTTATGATCCTTACCTTGAACTCATTTTGGGTAGATTGCTTATCTCCACTTTTTTTCCTCAGATTATGTCTTATTTCTTTACTTGGAACACATATTATTTTGTCACCTTATTTTGCCCAATTCTGTTGTTTATGTCTATGTATTAGATAGTTCAGTTATGTCTCCTGATCTTGGGGAAGTGGCCTCAATGTAGGAGATATCCTGTGGGATCCAGCAATGCACTCCCCTCTGGTCACCAGAGCTGTATGCTCTAGGGGTGCCCCTGTGTGAGCTGTGCATGCCCTTCTGTTGTGGTGAGGCAGACTGCTGTGGGCAGGGTGGTAGGCACATCTGCCGCCTGTGGTGGCTGCAGGTCTACTGGAGGCTGGGTAGGCTTCTGGTGTGGTTAGCTGCTCAGAGGTTGGGGGGTGGTGTGAGTCTGTTGCTGACCTGCTAGAGAGCAGGACCCGGTTGCCATGTGGCTATCCACATGGCAGGGGGATGTGATACAAATTATTTTTCATGGAAGCTGATCTATTTGATATTGGATTGCCCAAAAAGTTCATTCGTTTACCTGTAAGCACTTATGGAAAACCCTGAATGAACTTTTTGGTCAACCCAAAGTATAAAAATCAGTTTCTAGCAAGGAATAGCCTATAATAGTTAAATCCTCTGCTGGTCATTAACAATATTTTATGACCTTATTTCCACACTTAAGTATGGAAATTTCTAAGATTAATTACCTCAGTAATAATCATTGACTTTCTTGGTGGTCCAGTGATTAAGAATCTGCCTGCCAATGCATGGGACATGGGTTCAGTCCCTGCTCTGGGAAGATCCTGCATGCCCATTTGCCACAGCTACTGAAGTCTGCATGTGCTAGGGCCCTTTGAGCCGTAGCTACTGACTGTACACCGCAACTATTGAGGCCCATGTGCCTAGAGCCTGTGCTCCGCAACAGGAGAAGCCACCATGATGAGAAGCCCGCATACCACAGTGAAGAGTCGCCCCTGCTCACTGCAACGAGAGAAAAGCCTGCACACAGCAACAAGACCAGCACAGCCAGAAAACAGAGAAAAAGAATGGTAACCAGTTGTTTTTCATATCATATGGATCTGATTTGTTTTGGTGTTTAGCATCTAGTACCTCAAAGGAAAAATGGGTTGCTTTCTCCAAACCATGAAAATGAATGTTATGCTAAATACAACAGCATGCCAGAAGACAACAGTTTGTCAAAGAAGTTGGTGGTAAAAAGCAGCAACATTACATCCATCAGTTGCTCTCTAGTGGCAGATTACGTTAAACCGTTTGTGTGCTCAGTTTGCACCCATATTCAGTACTTGGAAAAATCTAAGATACTTCATTGGTTACACTGGAGCAACTAGATGCCTGAGGATTTAGACTCTTATTTATAGGAAATCTCTTTGATTCAGAGCATTGGCTTAACCTCTTTGCTTAGTAAAGTGAGTGTTCTGGGTTTTGGAAATGCCATGGTTATAGTATATGTGGTATTTAGTCATTTTCTTACAGTGATTAAGGAAATCATATATTTTTTATTATATATAGTAAATTATTAGTGTTGTACAGTATTTGCAATATTTAGCTTATGGCCAACACTTTAAAAGTATCTTCCCCTATTGGTGTATTTGTTCTCCAGGTTTACTTTTTTCTTCAGCATGTATCATCATCTCAAAGAAAAATAAACTGTTTAGCTTTACCTATAAAACTTCCTAATTAATTTTAAGATGGTCCCCAAGCTGTTAGTTATACGTTCAAATTGAAAAAATAAATGAGCTCCTGAAGACCTTCTAAAGATATTTAAGCTGTATCAGTGCTTACCTTGCTCCCAAATGGTTTTCATTTTGTAGGAAGTTGTCAAAATATCTTTTCTTGGGAAAGATATACATATGTAATTCACCACTTAGACCTAATGCTGGGAATACATTTTATATCTTGATGAGATAAATTTGAAAGCTTTAGAGAGAATGGGGCACCCCACCCACTTGTACTATATAAATTCTGGACCTGTCTCTGAATGGAGAAATCTGTGTTATGTATTTATTCTTAAGAAGGACCAGCATGTAAATATTGAGATCTGAATGTTCATATTTCTAGACAATTTTTTGAGTTTATACTTGATTGATTGTGCCTCCAGATGCTGTACTTTTTCCTGAGTTTGTCTGTACAGTTGTAGTCCTGTGACAGTCATCAGATAAATCACTAAATGGAGGGAGCCTGTCTTGATTTCCAGCTAAAGGAAGTGTAGTTCCCCTAAGACAGGAACAGATGCACCTCTTGTCCTTTCTACAGCTTTTTCTAAAAGCGCAGTTTTAGGGTAGGAAGTAGGGTCAGACAGGCCAGGGATTGGGGGAGGAATGGGAAGGGTGTTTATTGCTGGAGCTGCCAAGAAAGGACAAGCTTATTGCTCACACTACAAATTTTGAATGATGGGAACTTCCTGAAGATACTGAGCAGCAAGAGTCCTACACAAGAAGGTCTGTGACTGGTGTTTAGATCATTTGCCAGATGGAGTGATTTTTTTTTTTTTTAATTTTTTTTTTTTAGTATCATTGAACTCAGTGGAGGAGATCAGAGTTAGGTTAAGCCAGTGATTCTCCAGTCTGGTCTTTGGACCAGCAGTATCAGTATTACCTGGAACTTGTAAATACAAATGGTAGTCTGTATTTTAACAAGGTCTTCAGATGGTTTTAAATGTATGTCAAGTTTGAAAATCACTGGCCCAGGAAATTCAAAGTGGTTGAGAACCATTTTGCCTAATTGTGGTGGCAAGTCACAATGTTGAGAAAGAATGAGTGAAGATGTAACTGAGTGTTGGAGCATCCTTTAATCTTTATGTAAGTATGGCATTTATTTCAGACTGAGAGACAGAAGAGATACTGATATCTTCACTATAGATAATGGAATAACAAATAACACTTGTATTATAGATAGAGAATACTTCTTGTTAATGGCTGCAATTCACACTAAATCTAAATTCTGCCAGACTGTAATAGAAGAGAACTATTCACTTTGCCTTCTTTTCCATTTCAATATTTATTCTGAGTCTTTTTTAATATATACTTTATATATGCAATGACTTGTGAGAATCCTGTTTTTGTGGTTTCATGATGGCAAGAGTTGGTTCAAATAGCTTAAGTATTTCAGAAGCATTAGGGTACATAAGAATCACCTGGCCATCTTGTTTAAAATGTGGATTACTGGCCGCTATCCCTGGAGATTTTTATTTAATAAGTCTGACATAGTGTCTAGGAATCTGGTTTTTTTTAAACTGAATAGTTGATTTACAATGTTGTGTTAGTTTCTGGTATATAGCAAAGTGACTCAGTTCATATATATATATATATATATATATATAAATTTTCATATTCTTTTCCATATGGTTTATTACAGGATATTGAATATAATTCCCTGTTCTATACAGTAGTACCTTGTTGTTTATCTGCTTTATAGTTCGTAACTGCTAATGCCAAACTCCTAATTTATCCTTCCCTCACTTCCTTTCCCCTTTGGTAACCATAAGTTTGTGTTCTGTGTCTGTGAGTCTTTTTCTTTTCATAAATAAGTTCCTTTGTGTCATATCTTAGAACATATATTTTTAACAGGCACTACTCCCACCAGCCTGTACCTTCCCATTTGATTCTAGTGCATGTGATCCTCAGATCATACTTTGAGAAACACTGTGATAGATCTCTGAGAAGAACTGCAGTTTATCTGGCTATAAAACAAGTGTTCTCATGAGTTGCTGAGGATATTTACAGATGTGAGTCAGAATTGCTAGTAATGAAGGTACCTGAATGTATAATGCTCATTGGAATTTGATGCTTGGGATGAAATTCTTTGAGAAATCATAAGTAGTCTTCCTCGGTCAAAATGCTCCCAAAGACCACTTTGACAGTGTAATATTATAACACAAAACCAATCAGACTTAAATGTTTTGTACTCTTATATATTCTCTGAATGATCTTTAGGAAGCCTATCTTTACAGGCATGGGGCTACATATCAAAGCTTCACACAGTCAAAGAATATATTAGCTTGAGAAAATATGAGGCAAGTATATCTTTCCAGTCTCCAAGCCATGTGCTCAGAGTCTAAATGGCATCAAGGGTGTTAAGAAATAATATGTCAGTGAGTCTACTGGCCAGAACCCTAAGGTCACTGTCAGGGTCAGGAGTAAATAAATTTATATTTTTCTTGCATTGAATTATTTTTAAAAGTTGTTATATCTAGCTTTCAGGAAAATGATCAATGAATAAAAAACGGAGCAGGAAGCTTTTTTTTTTTCTGTTCTCTTTGGAGAGAGCTTTCACTTACTATCTTTCTGTATACCTCACTATTCCAGGGGCTTCCCCTGTGGTTCAGCTGGTAACAAATCCACCTGCAGTGCAGGAGATATGGGTTTGATCCCTTAGTTGGGAAGATCCCCTGGAGAAGAGAAAGGCTACCCACTCCAGTATTCTGGCCTGGAGAATTCCATGAACTGTATAGTCCATGGAGTTGCAAAGAGTTGGACACGACTGAGTGACTTTCACGTCACTTCACTATTCCAGAATTCAGTTAGGGCTTCTTAAATGAAGGAGAGTAAAGAAAGTGGCATGTTCTTGATTCACCTACTTAGGATGGATAACTGTCAACAGAGTTCCTCCCTCTGCAGTGGGAAAAGGGAATAAAAAGAAAAGGATAAAAAATTCTAGCATCTTCAATGTGAGTGTTTTTGAGGAGAGGTGGTATGGTCACATCCCTCCATCAGAAATGGGAATAAGCTCCTCTTTGGAATCTGTTTCAAGCCACCAGTGGTACTAATATTTCAAAATGAAATGTAACTTATTTTCTTTAGGCAAGAGGAACAGGTGTAGCAGAGCCCAGCCTCCTCTCTGCCCTGGAGTCACTACTTTAATTGTGGGCCCCTCTGTGACCTCTTGCAGAGAAGGCGATGGCACCCCACTCCAGTACTCTTGCCTGGAAAATCCATGGACGGAGGAGCCTGGTAGGCTGCAGTGCATGGGGTCGCTAAGAGTTGGACACGACTGAGCGACTTCACTTTCACTTTTCACTTTTATGCGTTGGAGAAAGAAATGGCAACCCACTCCAGTGTTCTTGCCTGGAGAATCCCAGGGACGGGGGAGCCTGGTGGGCTGCCATCTATGGGGTCGCACAGAGTCAGACATGACTGAAGCGACTTAGCAGCAGCAGCTGTAACCTCTTGAGGGGAGAAGGAAATGGCAACCCACTCCAGTATTCTTGCCTGGAGAATCCCAGGGACAGAGGAGCCTGGCGGGCTGCCGTCTGTGGGGTTGCACAGAGTCGGACACAACTGAAGCAACTTAGAAGCAGCAGCAGCTATAACCTCTAGGACTAGTGTCAACAGGAAAGAAGCCGGTTCAGGAAAAAGCCCCATCTGATTATTAGACAGTCGTCCTTCTGCCAAATTCAGCTCTGTTTGGCAAGCCGAATGGGACAGTAGCACTAATATCACAGAGTGTCCAAGAGCTTGTAGAGAAGGCCTGGCATCCCCGTTCTTTCTGCTGCTTCCCTCATGGAGGCCTACTGCCCACCATTTCCTGTACATTCCGTTCCCTATCCCTGCCACACCCCAGCACTGTTCTCAGTGCCAGCCCTGTTGCTCCCACTGACCATGTGCCTTACTTTATAAAAAAGAAACATCCTAAAAGTGGTTTTCTGAACATCTAGTTTCCCTGTCACTTTTTAAAGTATAGCTATGTTACCAGGCAAAGCTGTTTGTGTTTTTTTCCCAACCAGTGTTTTCTTGAATTGTATGCAAGGTGATTTAAAATGGTACAAGGATAGGCATAGTTGGAATTTTAGTATATGGTGGAAAACCCTGGCACATTGTGGTCCATGGGGTAGCAAAGAGTCAGACATGACTGAGTTACTGAACAACAACAACATTCCAACTGTATTTATTAAATATTTTCCTTCAGTCGACTTCACCAACTGTATTTATTGAATATTTTCCTTCAATCGACTTCACCATTGATTCGTGCCAGGCTTCCCTGTCCTTTACTGTTTCCTAGAGCTTGCTCAAACTCATGTCCATTGAGTCAGTGACGCCATACCACCATCTCGTCCTCTGTCACCCCCTTCTCCTCCTGCCTTCTATCTTTCCCAGCATGAGGGTCTGTGTGGGTTGATATGAGGATGGCAAAAATACTCAACATGACTAGGTGACTAAAGCTTGGGAATTACTGTTTTAAACAAATACTCAGGGCTAATATTTTTTGAAATTGTCTTCAAAGTAAGTTCCAAGATTGAAATGCTATGCCATGTTGAAAGGAGACATGTACTTAGCATGGCGTAATTCTTTAATTGTAAATTCCTGTTGAAATCAATGGGTATCTTTTAAAAATAGTCCCTTTAGGGCTTCCCTGATGGCTCAGTTGTAACGAATCTGCCTGCCAGTGTAGGAGAAACGGGTTTGATCCCTGATCCAGGAAGATCGCACATGCAGCGGGACAACTGAGCCTGTGTACCACAGCTGTTGAGCCTGTGGTCTAGAGCCCGGGTGCTAAAACTAATGAGGCCCACGTGCCCTAGAGCCCTTGCTCCACAACAGGAGAAGCCACTGCGATGAGAAGCCTGCACGTCCCAACTGGAGAGTAGCCCCTGCTTGCCACCACTAGGGAAAAGCCTGCACGGCAATGAAGACCCAGCACCGCCGAAAATAAATAGATAAAGTGACTAAAATAAATAAAAATAGTCCCTTTAGAATAGCAAGCTTATAATAATCCTTGCTATTATCATTTATATGTTTTTATTGAGCCTTTTAATCTAGATTATATAAGAGTTTTTATCTTCTGTAGGACACTTAAGAGGAAACCACTGTAAAACTTTGTTTAAATCGTTTGCTTTTCTTTCCCCCCAACTTTTTAAATAATAGCTTTATTTAGATGTAACTCACATATCGTAAAGTTTGCCCTTTAAAAGTATACAACTCAGTGGTTTTTAGTATATTCACAGAGTTCTGCCCTCACTACCGTTTAGAAAACTAAAATATCCTAAAAAGGATTTTGTCATTACTCCAAAAAGAACCTCTCTATCCATTAGTAATCTGTCCCCATTTCGCCTTTACCCAGCCCCTGGCAACCACTAATCTACTTTCTGTTCCAGTGGTTACGCCTGTTCTGGACAGTTCATATAAATGGAATCATATAATATATGGCCTTTTGTGTCTTCCTTTGACTTAGCATAGTTTTTTCAAGCTTCATCTTTTTTTGGTATGTATCAGTGTGTTATTCCTTTTTATGGCTGAACTATTCCACTGTATGGCTATACCACATTTTGTTTTCCATTCATCACTTGATTGGCATTTGCATTGCTGCTTTTCTTTGAACAGTATTAAAAATACCTGGGGTTTTTGAGATAGTCACTGGATGACTCTGCAGGTGTGTTCTAGAGGGGATTCATGCCGTGAGTGGGAACTGGGTATCTTGCTCCTGTGATCATGAATTCAAGGAGTCTGTATCTGTAATCTCTTTATGCTAATAAATATATTCTTTTATGAGCTCAAGCAGTGAATTTCCCTCTGTAGCAGAACATTCGTTATTAAAAAACTACTTTCACATTATTTAGGGCTTCCCTGGTGGCTCAGATGGTAAAGTGTCTGCCTGCAATGCAGGAGGCCTGGGTTTGATCCCTGGGTTGGGAAGATCCCCTGGAGAAGGAAATGGCAACCCACTCCAGTATTCTTGCCTGGAAAATCCAATGGACAGAGGAGCCCTGTAGGCTACAGCCCATGGGGTCGCAGACAGTCGGACACGACTGAGTGACTTCAAAAAATTTTTTCACATTATTTCTTTAAGGCCCAAATTTTTAAAATAGCTTCTATTAAAAATAGTGCTTTTCAACATTTCTGGAAGAGGAAATCTTAAAAGGCTGATATTTTTCTCTGCATTTTCTTATCCAATTTCTTTAGTTTTACCCTACTGAACCCTGTAACCCAGTTCTATTAATCTGGTCCATTTCCAGTACATGAAAATTTATGGACATAATAAATTATATTACTTCTCCTAATAGAGTTTTTAAAGTTTTGTTAATTTTTATCATAGCATAACAAAAATTCCTGGGTGGTCTAATAATGCTTTCATCATTAAATGTTAGACATTAAGCCAATTCTTTTTATTTTTAAAGGGTATATTGTTGAATTATATCCACAAAAGTGTTCAATAGTTATTTTTCTTGGGCCTGTGGTATGCAAAGCTCTTGGTGAAATAATACCCCTTACTTTTGCATCTGCTTTAGTTATACATTGGGGCTTCCCTGATGTCTTAGCAGGTAAAAATCTGTCTGCAAGGCAGGAGACACAGGCGATAAGGGTTCAGTCCCAGGGTTGGGAAGATCCCCTGGAAGAGAAAAATGACAACCTACTCCAATATTCTTGCCTGAAAAATACCAAGGACAGAGAAACTTGGTGGGCTACAGTCCAAAGGGTTTGCTAAATCAGACACAACTGAGTAGTAAGGATGCATTCTTGCATAGTCATACTTTATTTCAACTGTTGTCCTCTATACTCGGTGCATTGAAGACAGTGACTGACCTCCAGTGTGACCTGAGATGATTATGAGGGTTTTAGAAACTGTCATGTGAGAATCAGGTCAAAGAACTGATGTCCCATTTTTGAAGAGAATATTCAGGCAGTGACGTGACAGTCTTCCAGTCATTCAGGGCTTGTCTGTAGAAGTCTTGTTCTTTTGGAGAGTGACGGGGAGAAATTTGATTGAAAGAAGCATATGTCAATAAGGCTGGAACTCCTCGCAGCCTAAAAGTAGACCTAAATCATGAGTTTATGTTCTAATTTTCCATCCTTATTTACATTTCCTCTGTCTTCTAATCCCTAGATTGTCTAGTCCAGTGTCTCATGGTAAGAATGGTTTTTGGTTAAAGAAGTAAAGTGAAGTCGCTCAGTCGTGTCCAACTCTTTGCGACCCCATGGACTGTAGCCCACTGGGCTCCTCCGTCCATGGGATTTTCCAGGCAAGGATACTGGAGTGGGTTGCCATTGCCTTCTCCAGGGGAACTTCCCGCACTGTAGGCAGACGCTTTACTGTCTGAGCCACAAGGTATATGGAATGCTATATTATTGAATCATCATTAATACATTATTTTAGCTTTAATAAATAAAATATAAATGTGTAAAGTATTATTTGGTATTATGCAATTTTATGTAATTAACTTTTTTTAGGCCAGGACTAAAATATACCTTTCAGTTGGTGTGTATGTTTAAGATTTTATCACTCCATAAAATATGGAGCCTGTAACATAATATAAATTGCAGGACCTGCAACACAGTATAAATTGCCTTACCAGTAAGCAATAGAGAATAGAGTGTGGTGGTGTTTGTGAGTGGTAGGAAGAAGGTTGACAGTGAATAGCCATAGGAATATGAGAATAACTTTGACCTGTTTCAGTGTTGCCTTTCTCTTTCATCTTAAGGGTTTAGGCTCTGATTCACTTCCTGTATTTTAAATGGGCATTTTTGATCTAGAGTTGGACTGTGCTTCAGGCAAAGTGTAGTTTTAAGAGTCTGTGATCTGAAGTCAGACCATATAAATCTAAATTTCAGCTCTGCCATCTAATAGCTATGAACTTAGGGAAGTATCTTTAGCTATTTGAGCCTTAATTACTCATCTTTAGAATGGAGATGAAAACCTTACTTCATCACGTAGGGAGGAATAAATGCGATCATGTACTTACTGCATCTAGACTTCTCATAGCAAGCAGTTGTTAGATGCAGTTGTTAATTGTTGTTAATACTACTTTGCAGAGGTCAGGTGCCTTCTCAAAGATTTCTGAGAGGCGGTAGTCCAGAGGAGTTCTGAACTGACTCACTTCCTAAAGGTGAAAGACTCTGGTCTGCCTGATTACTCTAAGTCACTCCAGATTCATTTTGCTAGCTTGGAACCAATACATTCTAGGGAAGTTTTTGGGTGAATGGAATACTCCTGGCCTGCCATAGTCTAGATCTGTTCCTGCCTTGTAGGAGAAAAGAAGTACCTTTGTCTCAGGGGAGATATAGAAAAGAGCAAGAAAATTTTTAATTGATGGGGGTAGGGGGCAAAGTGGACTACATCTAAATCTTCGTGAGTGCTTAGCATGCCAAGTCTCTTCAGTCATGTCTGACTCTTTGCGACCCTATGGACCATAGCCCGCCAGGCTCCTCTGTCCATGGGATTCTCCAGGCATGAATACTGGAGTAGGTTACCATGTCCTCCTCCAGGGAATCTTCCCGACCCAGGGAATCTTCCCGACCCAGGGATTGAACCCTGTGTCTCCTACATTGGCAGGTGAGTTCTTTACCTCTAGTGCCCCCTCGGAAGCCCTCATGAGTATCATAAAACTATTCAAAGTTGTATGATTGAGATATCCATTCAACAAGTGTCTATTAAGCATTTTTGCATACCACTTAGTTTTGTCTAGGAGAGAGTATGTTAGAAAATGTTGGGTTTCATTACTAAGACTGCTTTTCAAATCCATATTGGGATCTCTTTATTATGCTCTTTTCCTGGTGGCAGGTTGCAGGGGCTCATCTGGTTTTCTCTCTTCTCTGAACTGCCTCCACCCACTCTTCAACCTTTCTTTGTTGTCCCTATGGTTGTCTTCAGACTCTTTTAACATTAGGGATTTTCTTGCTAATCCTTATGGAAAAAATAGAAAAAGACTAACATGTGTAGGATTGTTTAAAGATTTGGAGGTTTTTACAATTAAAATTACCAATTTAGTGCTAAGATAGTAGCTGCTAAAATTGAAATTGGAAGATAAGATGGGCTTCTTTCCTCTTGCTAAGCAGCAAGCCCCCCAAACCAATTCTGTTCCATGTACCACACCTCTGTCTCCTCTGTGCCCACTGAAAAGCCATCTTTCCAGCACCAGAGGAGATAGAATTCCCCCTGGTCTCAAGTGTACAGTTTGTATTTCCAAGGAACTCTAGATATGATGATACTCCATTTTAAAAAATACCTGGGATTTTGTTTTAATCAAGTATTATAAGATGACAGACATGTAGACAAACTGCCTTTGAAACAAGAGTTTATTATTTACAGTTCCAAGAGAAGGGAGTCGGCCTTGCAAGGCCACAGCTAGAGGCACAGAGGTTGATCAGGAGGTAGGAGGAGTGAGAGGAAAGCATGAGCATGAGCCTTTATTGTGGTTTCTGGGGGAAAGGCAAGGTAGGGCAGGGTCCTCAGACTTAGGATCGGCTAGTTTGAATTATTTCAGAGGGTTCTGAGCTGCAGGGGTGGTTCCTAGTTGTCTGGTATCTTATCTTAAGTAAGTTAGACTGGGAGGAATAGTGACTTGATGTGTGAGTTAGATAAAGGATGTGGTTGAGGGTGTGGACTATGGATTGGTTGGTTTGCATATTAGCTAGCCCTGGAAGGGGCTGTCTCTCTAGGATCAGTAAGCCCTCAAGACCTCAAATTATTACAAAATACAGGAAAAAAAAAAAAAAAGACTACTACATACTCTTTCCAGCAGAACTGTGCTTATCATAGAGTGATTCTTTTGGGGACATTTTCTTATTGAATGAAAACAAAGAATGGTAAAGCGGCTCCCTGTATCCCCAGGGTTTACAGTCTAGCTTAGTGCATAAACCCTGCACACATGAACTGTGACTAGTCATGCAAGGCACAACTTTCTGTGCTAGAAAGATCCACACAGTGTAATGGAAGTTCAATGAAAGGGGAGATCAGAATGTCCTAAAACAATATAGGGCAGTGGTTAAGAGGACAGTCTTGGAGTCAGAATGCTGGGTTCATCTGGCTTCATCATTTATTAGTCATATAACCTTGAAAATGAAAGTGAAGTCACTCAATCGTGTCTGACTCTTTGCAACCCCATGGACTGTAGCCTACCAGGCTCCTCTGTCCATGGGATTTTCCTTAAACACGTTGTTTAATCCCTGTGTTTTAGTTTCCTCATCTATAAAATTAGTTTAATGATACCCACTTCATAGAGTCATTGTGAGACATTGAAAGTACTAACTTTAGAACAAAACGTAGCACTTGGTAAGTATTCAGTTAATGTTGGCTGATATTAGGGCTGTGGAGGAAGTTTAGTGGAGTGGATAGAATTGATCTTTAAGCAGAAGAGAGAGAGGAATTATTCCTTTTTTGGGTAGGAGAGGGTACGGGGTGGTGGCTGGAACCGAGTCTGGCAGATTCAGGTAAAAGAGGTTGGTTTGGTTGGATAAGTTTGAAAAAATAGGTTGATGAAAGCTTTGATCCTAAGGAGTCTGTGTTTTTGTTTCTTTTCCTTTACACCATAGAAATTCATTTGAGGCATGCTGTTTTACTTTATTTTTTTTAAAGCAGGGACATGACATTAAATGAGTACTTCAGGGACCTTCATCTTGGTGGTGTGGTTTTGGAGAGTTAGCAAGAGAAACTATGAGTTAGCAATAGAAACAAACAACTTTAAAATCTTTGTGCTTTGAAAATACAAAGACATGTTTCTTGCTCATGCTGATGTCCATCACAGTTCAACTCAAGGCTCTTAGCACAGTCATTCAGAGATAGAACAGCTAATATATCATATTTTGTTTGCCTTAAGAGAGGGAAGAGAACACTCTGGAGGCTCACATCCCAGCAATTAAATACTAGGCCTGGAAACGACACTCACACTTTCGTTTACAACCATGGGGTACAACTAGTCATATGGTAGTAACCAACCATGAGGGTTCCAGAAATTGTAGTATTCTCTGTTTGAGAGGAGGGCCCAAGGAGGTAAAACTGGAAATATTTGTATATAGCAGTAATGACTCTTCACCGTACATGACTCCTCATTTAGAAGGTTGTCATATGGTAGTTCAAGTAAGTGGTCTTAACTTTTGAATTAGGATTGTTGCAGTCAATGTGGAGAAGTCAGATTGGAGAAAGAATTAAAATTTAAAATTGGTAATTGATTTTATAGAATTACAAAGGAAAGAGGAGTCAGGAAGAGGAAAAACTTTTAGATGCAGTGGAAGGTGATGCTGCCATACCAGACAGAAACATGGAAGGTGGTGTATGTTAAGTAAGTTGCAGGATGATAGGTGGTTGTCCTGCAGGCCTCTAGAGCTGTATGCTTGAAGTATACTCCACCAACCAGTCCTGACCCACAAACTCTAGTTGGTCTGCAAGCAGATAAGTACAAAGAGTAATCATTAATAATAATAATAATTGGTAATCTTGGACTTCGTCAGTGCCTCAGGGATAAAGAATCTGCCTGCAATGCAGGAGACGCAGGAGACTTGGGTTCAACCCCTGGATTGGGAAGATCCCCTGTAAGAGGTCTTGGCAACCCACTCCAGTATTCTTGCCTGGAGAATCCCATGGACAGAGGAGCCTGGTGGGCTGCAGTCCGTAAGTTCACAGAGTCAGATACAACTGAAGCAACTGAACACACATCATAGTAATTCTTGTAGTGCTATGGTTTGTTCTGATTATGTTAAATCTAATAATTTTAAAGTAAGGGCTTGTATTTTGTATGTCTTTTTAATTTTTTTGTGATTTGATTTTATTATGTTTACAGAAGTATTGACCTGTAACAGGGGGAAAAAATGCATAGCCCTATACTCCAGATAGTTTTGGAAACATTGCTTTGGAGTTAGGTGATTGGAGCTTGAAGATATGAGCTGTTGATAAGGTACTGAGTCCTTTCCATAGGATGATTAGTTGAGTATCTGAGATGTGAGCAAAAGGAAGACTCCAGAATAGAAGAAGGCCCAGGACTGAGCCTTGGGGAACACCCAGTGTTCTGTGGGCAGAGTTATAAGAGAAAATGTAGACAGTACAAAGTCTTAGAAATCATTGGAGAGTGGTAGTATCAAATGCCACAGAGGGTCAAGGAAAATCAGAACTGAGGTCAAGCTGGATTTGTTAAGATGTAAGTCATTGGAGGGCCTCCCTGGTGGCTCAGCGGTAAAGAATCTGCCTACAGTGCAGTAGCCGCAGGAGACATGGGTTCAGTCCCTGAGTCAGGAAGATCTCCTGGAGGAGGGCACAGCAACCCACTCCAGTATTCTTAGCTGGAGAATCCCATGGACAGAGGAGCCTGGCAGGCTACAGTCCATAGGGTTTCAAAGAGTCAGACATGACTGAAGCAACTTAGCCTGGCACAGCACAAGTCATTGTGAGTGTTTAAAAGTAAACTTTTAGTGAAGTGGTTTGGTCAGATGCCAGATTTCAACAGTAATAAGAAATGTGTGATGATACAATGGATGAGGTATAAACTATCAGTTGAAAAAGTTTGATGGCAAAGCAGAAGCAAAGACTAGAATGGTAGTTACTGGGCCAAGAAAGGGAAAGCACATTTTTGTTATTCTTGTTTTTTTTTTTTTCAGCAGGAAAACCTGAGCAACTTTAAAGGCTCCTGTCAGCCAGAGGTGTGAAAGTTGGTGTGGGAAGGAGGAAGGAGGTGGCAGTGGTCTGTGGCCAGGAGTAGGAGTGGAGAGCAGAGGCCGTGGGGATGAACCTGGGAGTAGCAATGGGGGCGGGCTGAAGAGGAGCGGCACAGAGCCTAGACAGCTGCTGGCAGGCAGCACACTGAGGGTGGCTACGGAGCAAGCATGGGAATGGAATTTGCAAATCTCAGCAGACTAAAACTGAGGAAAATACAAGGTGGGGTATTACTGTGGTCAAGCAGTGACACAGTGGAGGTGATCACAGTTAAGAAAGCAGGACTCATGAAATGGCTCAAAATTGTGACTGGGTTCAGCCTAGGAAATTCAACTTCTTACTGTAATCAATTCCTATTGACTCAGTAAGTAGGAGTATTAAATAATAATGTAATGGGAGGAAGAATAAAGTTGGGCTACTTAATCCCCAGTAATGATTAAAAGCAAAATAAAAAAATGTTACAAAATGGATTTAGGATAAAATCATTTAATTAAACTTATAGCTAAATTTAGAAACAGTCATTATTCATCTGAAGTATGAAAAAATGTTAAGTGCACTAAACATTGTAAAATTTGAAAAATGCCTAAAAATTTCTGCCTGTCAGACAAATCTGTTACTGATGTCTCATTTTCGTTGAATTCTCTCTTCTTTTAAGTGTTAGAGTGGGACAAAAACTGGGCAGAGATGCAATGTCTATTGTTTGTACCCACTTCTCCCTTCCCTGACCAGATCATTCTCCCTTCACAGTCTTGAATGCAGCCCTCAGGAAGCCCCCCACCTTGGCTGTTTCCTGTGATGGGCCTCTGTCTTGTTATCCAAATGGCCTGGTTAGTCTGGAAGATTGCTCAGCAGTAGAGGCCGTGTATACAGTGATTAGGGACACTGGAGTCCAGCTGCATGAGTTCACATGTTGGTAATCTTGGACACTTAACCTGTCTGAGGATAATTTCCTCATCTTCAAAAGGAGATATTAAGAGTAAAAAGAGAGTAGGAGAATGGCAGATACATAGTAAGAATTCAATAAATATCATTTCTTCTAAACAGATACTCTCTAATAGGTGTTTTCACTCCTTTCACTAGTTTCAAGTTTTTTGTAAGTGCACTTTAAAAAAACCTGACAAATCCAGATTATTTGCCCCTGGATAGTGGCAAATCTAGAGTTTTGTTCCCTGAACAAGATGACAAAGGCCAAGGGAAGATGGCAGAATAAAGGATTATAGGAGGACATGGACAAACTTGATAAGAGAAGTGTACCTACAACAGACTATGCTCTGATTGATTCATTCTTTGTTGTGTTCCATTGACATGTCTTTAATACTTTTGACACAGAAAGGTTATTTTCTAATTTTAAGATTTAGATGTTTCATTTTAAATCTTAAATTGTTGGTAGTCCCAAAACAGTTGTCAGTGTTGATGAAGACATGTCTCCTTAGGAAGAATCAGATATGAAGTTCAGAAGTTAAGTAACATTTCTGCCACATTCACTGGCCGGTCTCCATGGGCAAGTATGACTCCTTTTTTGTAAAAGGAGTAGAAGAGTGAAATCTTCCTTTCTCTGTAACTGTAATGAGTTTTCCTAGGAATCCTTTTCCAATCACTCTGCTATAATTTAGTTTAAGTGGCACTTTTTTAGAAAACTGAAACAAGCTGTACTTTGCAAGCAAGTAGCATTCAAAGGGATAATTCTTTCCTCTTTGAAAATGGAGTGAAATCACTTCCAATATGATCTTTGCAACCCAATGCCTGCTGATAATGTGAACATAAACACATTAAGCACCAAAGAGGAATGGCATCTGGATGCTAAGATGTGATCAGAACAGCCAGAATAAACACAAGCTGCCATGAGGGAAGCTGAATTCCATCATACCACATCATGTTGAAGCATAATTCAGTGTAGTCATATGCTGATGTGAGTAAAGTCAGTTTTTGTTTTCAGTGTTCACATTTTAGACCTCTCTCTTCCTCACCCCTTGACTGGTTTGTTATATAAATCAAGCCACTGCTGACAGTGATTTGCTTTCTTTATCCAGGAAAATGTCTTTGCCTCTGATTCTGACTTGGCTTCACTGCATTGATCATCATCACAAACACTTTTTATAATTCCTCCAACAACCTTAACTCTAGTTTTTGAGGGTGTTCTTTTTTTTGTTTTTTTTGTTTTTGGGTTTTTTTTGGCGTATGCTTATCACAATAGGGTCTTTCATTACATGATCACAGATTATATGCAGTCACTCTTGTATGCTTCATAAAAGCATTAAGTTTAAAGAAAAGATACTATTAAAACTTGAGACCAGAGAGCACAGTTTATCTTATTTATAGTTTGGCTTAAAGATTGGTATTTAAGTTAATATCATACCACATGTGGTAATCCTGCAAAGTGCTGCATATTTTTATTTATAGTTAAGGGAATAAAGCAAAATCCCCTTCTCATTATGTTATCTTTCATTATTTACTCAGTGATAAATGACGTTGCCTCGTGTTTTGCAATGAAATGAGTTTTGCAGTGAAAGACCCCATTGTAGCATGTATTTATATGGGGCGGGGGGGTAGGCAGGTTGTTAAGAGTTATGGTTTCAGAGGGAATTTAAACTCTGAATATCCTGGTACTTGTTCAGTTAAAACATATAGGTTAATGTTGTTTTTAACACTGCATTTTTACTTTAAAAGAAAAAAAAAGGAATGAACGAAGGGGCAAAACTTAAAATGCTGGAAACCAGATAAAATGACTGAAGGCATGTCAGCATATCCCAAACACAAAGATTAAAATTGTACCAGGGAGAACAAGATGGCAGAGGAGTAGGTGGACGTGGAGTACGTCTCTCTCTACAGATACAGCAAGAATACTCCTTCAGACACAGAAGTGCATGCAGAGCACCAGCTGAGAACAGACAGGAATACCTGACCAGTGGAAAAGAATACATAGAACCATGCAAAACTCGGTAGGACGAAGGAACTAGGGGGAAAAACAGGAGTGTTAGTAGGCCTGGACCTGCCCTTCGAGGGTGGGGGAACTGAAGCAGGGGTCTGATCCCCACCTCAGGGTAATTGAGTCAGAGGAGAAACATTTAAGGCTGAGGACCTGTGGCTGCCTAAATGGAATGAGAATCAGTCCTTGCCAAAGCCATACATATGCGGGCAGAAATGTGGGTCTCCTGGAAGGGAGGGGCAGCTGGGAGCTGGAGTTTAGGGATTGTGGAGCGATCCCAGTGCAAGGGTTGCTATTCACTGCGGAGAGACAGATGGAGGGAATGTGAGGGAGGAGATTGTGGTGGGAAATGCCTGTGGAGGAAAGCGAGGCAGCCATGGAAGCAAGGTGATACTGCTGAGTCACGTGTAAGGGGTGAAGCCATCACCATAGCCTCTTTCTCCACACACAGGCATTGGCAGCTGAACAATAGAGAGGCTGGCCCATCCAACGCCTGACGCACTGAACTACAGAGTAGGACCCCACCGAGGGTGCTCCTTCAGTGACTGATGTGTGAACTACAGAGTAGGACTCCACCCAGGGTGCCCCTTTAAGTGCCTGATGTGCCGATCAACAGAGTAAGACCCCAGGCAAAGGATCCCTCTAAATGTGTGAACAGGTAGAGCTACGGAGAAAGACTGGCCAAAGAGGCCTTCTGATCACCAGCTACAAGAGGCTCAAAAAAAGACTGATAGGGCCGTAACTCCTTTTGGCAGAGGCAGTTCTTGTCTCTGCACACTTGGCGCCACCAGGGTCCCTGCAACCCAAGCAGCTGTGCCACTTTCACGCTCAACCCTCACTGGGGCAGAGCTGCCTCAGGCAAAAATCAGTCTTGCATCTACGCACGCAGGGTCGCTTCGGTCATGTCCAACTCTTTGTGACCCTGTGGTCTGTGGCCTGCCAGGCTTCTGTCAGGTGGGGTTCTCCAGGCAAGAATACTGGGGTGTACTGGCCAATACTGGTTGCCATACCCTTCTAGAGCACTGTATTTCCTGCTCCCCTAGCCGCCAACTCCCCTGTGTACCTGGTGCTGCCAGAACCCCTGAGACCCAAGCAGCTGCACCACCTCCACACCTGGCCCTCACTGGGGCAGACCCAAGTCCTCCAGGGCAGCCTCAAGAGCAAACCCCAGTGGGTGACCCACATGCAGCTATGGAAATAAAACCACAATTGAAACCCAGGGGCAATGTGGCTAAGGAAGAAGACCCAAAACCTTCCCACCATCTATATAAGCTGCAGATTAAATCCACACAATCCACTAGGCAGACTCTGTCTATGGAATATATAAAAGGACCTTGAGAGCTCCCACAAAAGAAAATGCACTAGTTGTGATAGCTGTAGACATTGGAGGCAAGAACACACAGGAGTAGGGCCATATTAGAATCTGAGCTGCCCCCACAGCAGGTGCAGAGACCAAGCACAGTGTCGAAGGGCACCCTAGAGAGGTGAGGTGGACTGTGACTCTCAGTGAGGACAAGGACTCTGACAGCAGTGACTCAGGGAAAACATTTATTATTCTTATGTTTTGACTTGTTCTGTACATTCTTTTGGATTTTTTTCTTTTTTTTCTCCTTCTGTTGTAGTTGTCAATTTTATTGGCACTATGAAATCTGATTAAGCTTTTGAGCTTTTTTTTTCATTCACACTTTTCATTGTTGTTATAAACTTCTGCCTCTATGTTGGGCTTTTGCAGTTCTGTGGATTTCTCTTTTTTTCCCTCTCTTTTTTTTAATTTTAATTTTTTGAAATCTATTATTATTTTTCTACATTTATTCCTTTGTTTACTTTTCCCACTGTTCTTTTCCCTTTACAGTTAATCTTTAATGTATATAAATCTTCCTTATCTACCTCTATTTAACTTTGCGTATCTATTTTTCCTTTCTTTTCTTTCTTTCCTCTCAACATATTTGTTAGTTTTTGTTTCATTGCTTTCTTCCCCACTTGGCACCTTGCTTTACTTTTGTTTTCTAGTTTGTGCTTTTGTTAGTTTTGTTCTTAACCGGTAGATATAATTTTTGGTTTCCTTTGTTTGCTGAGTCAATCTATTGTACTTACTTTTTGTTGGACTGTTTTGATTTTGCTAATGGGTGTATATGTATATGTGTATATTCCACTATTTTAATTATTATTTGCTTGATTTTATAACTGCCATTTGTGTGGGGTTCATCTTTGGTTTCTCGTTTTGGGGTATTTGTTTTAATCTCACTTAATGCCATAAGAAACCACTTATGGAATCTTCGTTCCTGACCAGAGATTAAGCTCTGAGCCTTTGGAGTGGGAGCACTGACTCCAAGACCCTAGACTATGAGAGAACTAACCCTAGGGAGTATCAAATAGTGAGAACTCACACACAGGAAACCACTTGAATACAAGACCCAGCATCACCCAACCACCAGTAGCACCCTGTGCAGGATGCCTCATCTAAACAAACAAAAGTACAAACCCAGTCATCAGCAGACAGGATTACCACCTCACTCAGCCTTGCCCATCGGAGGAAAAACAACAAAAAAACTCAGTACAAATCTCACTCTATATGAAGCTTACACAAACCAAGGGACCAACCTTAGGGCAGAAACCAAAAGGAAGAAAGAATTCAACCTTGAAGCCTGGGAAATGGAGACCTCAAACACAATAAGTAAAAAAAAAAAAAAATAATAATGAAAAGCAGAGAAGTACTACACAAATGAAGGAACAAGCTAGAAACACAGAAGTCCAAATAAATGAAGAGGAAATAGGCAAACTACCTGAAAAAGAACTCAGAATAATGATAGTAAAGATGATCAAAAACCTTGAAAACAGAATGGAGAAAATGCAAGAATCAATTAACAAAGACCTAGAAGAATTAAATAATAAATTTAGAGACAAACAACCCAATTACTGAAATTAAAAATACTCTGGAAGGAATAAATAGCAGAATATCTGAAGGAGAAGAACGAATCAGTGAGCTGGAAGATAAAAATGGTGGAAATAACTTCCTGAAGAGCAGAATAAAGTAAAAAGAATGAAAAGAACTGAGGGTAGTCTCAGAGACCTCTGGGACAATATCAAATGCATCAACATTTGAATTATAGGGGTCCCAGAAGAAGAAGACATAAAGAAAGGGTATGAGAAAATTTTTGAAGAGAGTATAGTTGAAATTTTCCCCAACATGGAAAATGAAATAGTCAATCAAGTTCAAGAGGCACGGAGTCCCATACAGGATAAACCCAAGGAGAAACATGCCAAGACACATGCTAATCAAACTAACAAAGACTAAGCACAAATAAAAAGTATATTAAAAGCAGCAAGGGAGAAGCAACAAGTATCGTACAAGGAAACCTCATACATTTAACAGCAGAAACTGCAGGCCAGAAGGGAATGGCAGGATATATTTAAAGTACTGAAAGGGAAAAACCTACAACCAAGATTACTGTACCCAGCAAGGATCTCATTCAAAACTGGTGGAGAAATAAAAAGCTTTTCAGACAAGCAAAAGTTAAAAAAATTGTACCAGAGATGATGGTGATCTTTTGATTGGCCAGTTCAGCTGTTTAAAAATTGTTTCAACTTTAAAATTTTATTAACTGTTAAGAACAAGTGATTTCTATTAAACTGAGGAGACATGAAAATAAGGAGCTGAAAGAAAAGTTCTGAGGGAGTGGATAGTTTAATAGCTGCTCAAACCTTTGAGTAGAAAACCAGTTCCATGCTATGCCCATTTGTCCAATATTCATAAGAATTTTTACTTGATTAAGGAAAGAGCTAGATATTCTGGAGGAAAGGTTATACTTTTAAAATATATTTGTTTTGAAATAAAATGTTTAAAAAGACAAATGAGGGGAAATACCAATTTTGAATAAAATAGAAATTAACTCAAGCTTCACTCATTCAGAATTTTAGATAATTTAACCAGAAATGGGCTGCCATTTTGCAAAGTATAAAAATAAGGACTTCCTAACAAATTATAAGATTTTAGGACTAATGTGGTTGAGGCAGATGTGCTTTGCCTCCAATTCATTGAGCCCTTGAAAGCTATAACTCTGTTGTTTTCTGGGCCTCCATTGTTTCTGATAAATCAAGTGACATTCTGATGGGAGGCCATCTATCATTTGTGTTATTGTCCCCCTGAATGTCATATTATTTTGGTCTGGCCTCTTTCAGTTTTTTTATTTTTTGGTTCTCAGCAGTTCAACTATAATATGTTTAGGTGTGGTTTTCTTTGCATTTATCCTGTTTTAGATATATATAACTCACATTTTCTTTATCTGTTTATCCATCAGTGGGCACTTAGGTTGTTTCTATATCTTCAGTTCAGTTCATTCAGTTGCTCAGTTGTGTCCGACTCTTTGGGACCCCATGAATTGCAGCACACCAGGCTTCCCTGTCCATCACCAACTCCCGGAGTTCACTCAGACTCACGCTAACATATATAAGGGTGCAGTGAATGTGGGGGGTTGCATATATCTTTTCAAATTAGTGTTTTTGTTTTCTTTGCATAAGTACCCAGAATTGGAATACCTGGATCATATGGTAGTTCTAAATTTTTTGAGAAGCTCCATACTGTTTTTCATAGTGCTAGTACTGATTTACATTCCCACTAACAGTGTAGGAAAGATCCCACTTCTCCACAACCTCTTCAGAAACACTTGTTATTCCTTGTTATTTTGATAATAGTCATTCTGACAGGTGTAAGACCGTACTTCACTGTGGTTTTGATTTGGATTTGCTTGAACTGGTGATGTTGAACGTGTTTCCATCTGCTTTTTGGCCATCTACCTGTCTTTTTTTTGAAAAATGTCTACAGATGCCCTGTCCAATTTTTAATCACCATTTTTGTTTTTATTGAGTTAGATGAGTTCTTTATATATTTTGAATATTAGCCCTTTGTTGGGTATATGATTTACAAACAAGTTCTCCCACACAGTAGGTTGCCTTTTTGTTTTACTGGTGGTTTCCTTTGCTCTGTGGAAATTTTTAGTGTGTTGTAGTCCCATTTGTTTATTTTTGCTTTGGAGTCAAATTTTTAAAAAAATTTCCAAGAGTGATGCCAAGGAGCCTACCACCTGTGTTTTCTTTTAAGAGTTCTATGCTTTCTCAACTTATATTCAAGTCTATAATCTGTTTTGAGTTAATTTTTTGTATATGGTGTAAGGTAGTGGTCCAGTTTCTTTCTTTGGCGTGTGACTGTCCAGTTTTCCTAATACCATTTATGGAAAAGTATTTTCAGTGTTTTTGTATTATATGTATGTTGTATATTTCTAGCTCCATTGTCATAAATTAGCATATGTGTGGGTTTTTTTTTTCTGGACTATTTATTCTCTTCCATTGATCTATGTTTCTGTTTTTATGCCTGTATTATACTGTTTTGATTACTATAGCTTTGTAGTATTGTTGAAATCAGGAAGCATGGTACTTCCAGCTTTGTTATTTTTTCTCAAGATCGCTTTAGCTATTCATGGTTTTGTAGTTCCATAAATTTTAGAATTGTATGTTCTCAGTTCAGTTCAGTTCAGCCGCTCAGTCATGTCCAATTCTTTCTGACCCCATGAACCGCAGCACACCAGGCCTCCCTGTCCATCACCAACTCCTGGAGCTTACTCAAACTCATATCCATTGAGCCAGTGATGCCATCCAACTATCTCATCCTCTGTTGTCCCCTTCTCCTCCTGCCTTTAAACTTTCCCAGCATCAGGGTCTTCTCAAATGAGTCAGCTCTTTGCATTAGGTGGCCAAGGTGTTGGAGTTTCAGCTTCAACATCAGTCCGTCCAATGAACATTCAGGACTGATTTCCTTTAGGATGGACTCGTTGGATCTCCTTGCAGTCCAAGGGACTCTTCAAGAGTCTTCTCCAACACCACAGTTCAAAAGCATCAATTCTTTGGTGCTCAGCTTTCTTTATAGTCCAACTCTCACATCCATACATGACTACTGGAAAAACCATAGCCTTGACTAGACGGACCTTTGTTGGCAAAATAATATCTCTGTTTTTTAATATGCTCTCTAGGTTGGTCATAACTTTCCTTCCAATGAGTAAGCGTCTTTTAATTTCATGGCTGCAGTCACCAACTGCAATGATTTTGGAGCCCCGAAAACTAAAGTCTGACACTGTTTCCACTGTTTCTCCATCAATTTGCCATGAAGTGATGGGATCGGATGCCATGATCTTCGTTTTCTGAATGTTGAGCTTTAAGCCAACTTTTTCACTCTCCTCTTTCACTTTCATCAAGAGGCTCTTTAGTTCTTCACTTTCTGCCATAAGGGTGGTGTCATCTGCATATCTGAGGTTATTGATATTTCTCCCGGCAATCTTGATTCCAGCTTGTGCTTCATCCACCCTAGCGTTTCTCATGATGTACTCTGCATATAAGTTAAATAAGCAGGGTGACAATATACAGCCTTGACGTACTGCTTTTCCTATTTGGAACCAGTCTGTTGTTCCATGTCCAGTTCTAACTGTTGCTTCTTGACCTGCATACAGATTTCTCAAGAGGCAGGTCAGGTGGTCTGGTCTTTCCCTCTCTTTCAGAATTTTCCACAGATTATTTCCACATAGTCAAAGGCTTTGGCATAGTCAATAAAGCAGAAATACATGTTTTTCTGGAACTCTCTTGCTTTTTTGATGATCCATTGGATATTAGCAATTTTATCTCTGGTTTCTCTGCCTTTTCTAAAACCAAAAAATGCAATTTTGATAGGGATTGCATTGAATTCTTAGATTGTTTTTGGGGGTATGGGCACTTTAGCAAAAGTATTTCAGTCCTTGAGTATGGACTATCTTTCCATTTGTTTATGACTTCTGTTTCTTTAATCAGAGTCTTATAGTTCATAATGTTTAGGTTTTTTACCTCCTTGGTCGAATACATTCCTTTTTTTTCTTTTTGATGCAATTATAAATGGAATTGTGTTCTTCTCTTTCTGATAGTTTGTTTTTACTGTATAGAAAGGCCACACATTTCTGTATATTAATTTTGTATCCTGCAACTTTATTGAGTTCATTTGTACTTCTGAAAGTTTTTTGGTGGTCTTTTGAGTTTTTTCTATATGGAGTATGTCATCTGCAAATAGTGACAGTTTTACATCTTATGTGGATGTCTTTTTTTTTTTTTTCCCCCTTGCCTAATTGCTAGGGCTAATACTAAGTTGAATAAAAGTTCCAAAAGTAGGCATCCTTATGTTGTTGCTGATCTTAGAGAAACAGCTTTCAGGTTTTCATTGTTAAGTATGATGTTAACTGTGGGTTTGTCCTATATGACCTTTATTGTGTTGAGGTATGTATCTTATATCCCCATTTTGTTGAGAGTTTTTAATCCTAAACAGTTGCTCAATTTTGTCAGATGATTTTCTGCATTTATTAGGATGAGTATATGATTTTTATCTTTAATTTTGTTAATTGATATATCCCTTTGATTTGCTATGTTGAATCATCCTTGGATCTCTGGAATAAATCCCACTTGATGATAGTGTAATGTCTTTTTAGTGTATTGTTGAACTCAGGTTGTTAATATTTTGTTGAGGATTTTTGCATCTGTGTTCTCTGGGGATCAGTTCAGTTCAGTCACTCAGTCGTGTCTGACTCTTTGCGACCCCAGGATATTAACCTGTAATTTTCTTTTCTTTTCCTTGTGTCCTTGTCTGGCTTTGGTATCAGGGTAATGCTGGCCTCATAAAATGAATTTGGAAGTGTTCCTTCCTCTTCAGTTTTCTGGAACAACTTTGAGAAAGATATGATTAAATCTTCTTTGAATGTTTGGTAGAATTCACCATTGAAGCCATCTGGTTCTGGACTGTTTGTTGGGAGATTTTTGTTTACTGCTTCAGTTGGCAATGGCCACCCACTCCAGTACTCTTGCCTGGAGAATCCCATGGACAGAGGAGCCTGGTGGGCTGCAGTCCATGGGGTCGCAAAGAGTCAGGCACGACTGAGTGACTTCACTTTCATTTTTCCCTTTCATGCATTGGAGAAGGAAATGGCAGCCCACTCCAGTGTTCTTGCCTGGAGAATCCCAGGAACAGGGGAGCCTGGTGGGCTGCTGTCTGTGGGGTCGCACAGAGTCGGACATGACTGAAGTGACTTAGCAGTCAGCTGCCTTAATAGTAATTGGTCTATTCAGGTTTTTAATTTCTTCATGATTCAGTGTTGGAAGACTGTATGTTTCTAGGAATTTATATATATTTTTTATGTTGTCCAGTTTGTTGGTATATAATTGTTTATATCAAGTCTCTTATGATCCTTTGTATTTCTGTGGTATCAGTTGTAACTTCCCCTCTTTCATTTCTGATTTTATTTATATGAACTTTCTTTTTTCCTTGGTGAATCTAGCTAAAGTTTGTAAATTTTATCTTTGCTGAGTTTTCCTTTTAGTTTAGTTATTACAATATTTATGTCCTAATTATAATTCTGATAGCTGCTTTCAGGTCCTTGTCTGCTAATTCTAATATTTTGATCCACTCAAGTCAATTTTCCTTGATTGCTTTTTCTTTGAATTTGGGTCATATTTTCTTGTTTCTTTGTATGCCTGATAATTTTGGATTTCAACTTGGACATTGTGTTGGTATTTCATAGAAACTCTGGATTTTGTGGGTTCCTCTAAGCAGTATTAAATGTTTTATTTTAGCACAGTTAACCTGGCTGAACTCAGACTTCTGACTTTATTTTCCCTGCAATAGGCGGCAGTAGAAATCTGTTTAGTTCAGTTCATTTAGCATAAGGGGAATGTTTGGTTTGCCCCAAACACAGGGTCATTTAGAAAATTGGGCAGTTTATATGTAGAATATGAGGCTCTCATCTTTCCTGATGTTTTCCTTCTTTATTTTCAAGCTGCTGAGTCATTTCTGAACTCTGTCCTCTGATCTTAAATCAGTGAGACTGTGGAGTTCAGTTTGAATTTTAGTTGCTCTGCCTAGCACCAAGTAGGGCCTACTGTCTGATGGAAAACGGTGAAACAGGAAACTCAGTGCCATTCTCTTCTCCCAGGTGTCAATTCCCTACAGTTCCTGTCAGCTTTTTGCTTATTCCCGTCTTGTTGTGTTGTTCAGTTGCTCAGTCATGTACAACTGTTTGCAACACACACCAGGCTTCCCTGCCCTTTACTGCCTCCTGGAGCTTGCTCAGACTCATGTTCATTGAGTTGGTGCTGCCATCCAACCATCTCATCCTCTGTTGTCCCCTTCTCCTCCTGCCTTCAGTCTTTCCCAGCATCAAGGTCTTTTCCAATGAGTCGGCTCTTCACATCAGGTGGCCAAAGTATTGGAGCTTCAGCTTCAGCATCAGTCCTTGCAATGAATATTCAGGGTTGATTTCCTTTAGGATTGGCTGGTTTGATCTCCTTACTGACCCAGGGACTCTCAAGAGTCTTCTCCAGCACCATCAATTTTTCAGCACTCTACCTTCTTTATGGTTGAACACGTACATCCATACATGAATACTGGAAAAACCATGGTGTGACTGCATGGACCTTTGTCCATAAAGTGATGTCTTTACTTTTTTAGCACTCTTTCTACATTTGTCATAGCTTTCCTTCCAAGGAGCAAACGTCTTTTGATTCATGGCTGTAGTCTCCATCCGCAGTGATTTTAGAGCCCAAGAAAACAAAGTCTGTCACTATTTCCATTTTTTCTCCCATCTATTTGCCATAAAGTGATAGAACTAGATGCCATGATCTTAGTTTTTTGAATGTTGAGTTTTAAGCCAGCCTTTTCACTCTCCTCTTTCACCCTCATCAAAAGGCTCTTTATTTCCTCTTTGCTTTCTGCCCATTAGGGTGGTGTCATCTTCATATGTGAGGTTGTTATTTCTCCTGACAATCTTAATTCCAGCTTGTGCTTTATCCAGTCCAGCATTTCTCATGATGGACTCTACATATATGTTAAATAAGCAGGATGACAATATACAGCCTTGACGTACTCCTTTCCCAATTTTGAACCAGTCCATTGTTTCATGTCTGGTTCTAACTGTTGCTTCTTGACCTGCATACAGGTTTCTCAGGAGGCAGGTAAGGTGGTCTGGTATTCCTATCTCTTTAAGAATTTTCCACAATTCATTGTGATCCACATAGTCAAAGGCTTTAGCATAGTCAATGAAGCAGAGGTAGATGTTTTTCTGGAATTATGTTGCATTTTCTATGATCCAGTGGATGTTGGAAATTTGATCTCTGGTTCTTCTGCCTTTTATAAAAGCAGCTTGTACATCTGGACATTTTCAGTTCATGTACTATTGAAGCCTACCTTGAAGGATTTTGAGGATTACTCTGCTAGTATGTGAAATGAGTGTAATTGTTCAGTAGTTTGAACATTCTTTGGCATTGTCCTTCTTTGGGATTGGAATGAAAACTGACGTTTTTCAGTCCTGTGGCCAGTGCTGAGTTTTCCAAATTTGCTGACATATTGAGTGCAACACTTTAACAGCATCATTATTTAGGATTGTAAATAGCTCAGCTGAAATTCCGTCATCTCTACTACGTTTGTTTGTAGGAATGCTTCCTAAGGCCCACTTGACTTTCCACTCCAGAATGTTTGGCTCTAGGTGAGTGACCACACCATCGTGGTTATTTTGGTTATTACGACCTTGTATTCTTGCCACCTCTTTTTAGTATCTTCTGCCTCTGTTAGGTCCATGCTGTTTCTGTCCTTTATTGTGTCCATCTTTGCATGAAATGTTCCCTTGATATTTCTAATTTTCTTGAAGAGATCTCTAGTCTTTCCCATTCTATTGTTTTCCTCTGTTTCTTTGCATTCTTCAATTAAGAAGGCTTTCTTTTAAAAAAAAATCATTATGATTTATTTAAAGCAATATTAACTTTTTTTTTTTTAACTTTACAATATTGTATTGGTTTTGCCATACATCAACATGAATCCGCCACGGGTGTACACGTGTTCCCAATCCTGAACCCCCTTCCCACCTGCCTCCCCATACCATCCCTCTGGGTCATCCCAGTGAGATAAGAAAGCTTTCTTATCTCTCCTTGCTATGCTTTGAAACTCTGCATTCAGATGGATATATCTTTCCTTTTCTCCTTTGCCTTTCACCTCTCTTCTTTGCTCAGCTCTTTGTAAGGCCTCCTCAGACAACCATTTTACCTTGTTGCGTTTCTTTTTCTTGGGAATGGTTTTGGTCACTGCTTCCTGCACAGTGTTACATACTTCTATCCGTATTTCTTCAGTCACTCTCTATCAGATCCCATCCCTTGAATCTTTTGTCACTTCCACTGTATAATCATATGGGATTTGATTTAGGTCATACCTGAATGGCCTAGTGGTTTTCTTTACTTCAATTCAAGTCTGAGTTTTGCAATAAGGAACTCCTGGTCTGAGCTACAGTCAGCTCCCAGTCTTGTTTTTGCTGACTGTATAGAACTTCGCCATCTCTGGCTCCACAGAATATACTCAATCTGATATGGTATTGACCATCTGGTGATGTCCATGTGTAGAGTCATCTCTTGTGATGTTGGAAGAGGGTGTTTGGTATGACCAGTGCATTCTGTTGGCAAACTGTTAGCCTTTGCCCTGCTTAATTTTGTACTTCAAGGCCAAACTTGCCTGTTATTCCAGGTATCTCTTGACTTCCTGCTTTTGCGTTCCAGTCTCCTATGATGAAAAGGACATCTTTTTTTGGTGTTACTTCTAGAAGGTCTTATATGTCTTCACAGAACCATTCAACTTCATCTTCTCTGGTATTAGTGGTTGGGACATAAACTTGGATTACTGTAATGTTGAATGGTTTACCTTGGAAATGAACCAAAATTGTTCTGTTGTTTTTGAGATTACACCCAAGCACTGCATTTTGGACTGTTTTGTTGACTATGAGGGCTACTCCATTTCTTCAAAGAGATTCTTGCCCACTGTAGTAGATATAATGGTCCTCTGAATTAAATTCACCCATTCTGGTCCATTTTAGTTCACTGATTCCAAAAATGTCAATGTTCATTATTGCCATCTCCTGTTTGAACACTTCCAATTTACCTTGATTCATTGATCTAACATTCCAGGTTCCTATGCAACAGTGTTCTTTACAGCATCGGAGTTTCACCTCCATACACATTCAGAACTGCGTGTTGTTTCCACTTTGGCTCAGCCTTTTCATTTTTTCTGGAGCTATCTCTCCAGTGTTCCCCAGTAGCATATTGGACATCTACTGACCTGGGAGGTTCATCTTTCAGTGTCATTTCTTTTTACCTTTTCATACTGTTCATGGGGTTCTCAATGCAAGAACGCTGAAGTGGTTTGCCATTCCCTTCTCCAGTGGACCACCTTTTGTGAGAACTCTCCCTCATGACCCATCCATCTTGGGTGGCCCCCGTGGCATGGCTCATAGTTTCACTGAGTTACACAAGTCTGTGATCCTATAATCAGTTTGGTTAGCTTTCTGTGATTGTGGTTTCCATTCTATCTGCCCTCTGACAGATGTGGATAAGAGACTTGTGCAAGTTTCTTAATGGGAGGAACTGGCTGTGTGGAAAGCTGGGTCTTGCTCTGGTGGGCAGGGCCATGCAGAGTAAATATTTTATCCAGTTACCTGCCGATGTGTGGGCCTGTGTTCCCTCTAGGTAGTTTGGCCTGAGACGGCCCATCCTGGAGTCTGCAGTCTCTATGTTTGGCCTAATGGTGACCTCCTCCAGGAGGACTTATGACAACATGTTGCACCTCCTAGGAATGCTACTTCCAGTGCCCTGACCCCATGTCAGGCCACTGTCTACCCATGCCTCCACCAGAGACTCCCAAACACTCTCAGCCAAAGTCTGGCTCAGTCTCTTATGGGATCACTGCTCCTTTCTCCTGGGTCCTGGCGCACCAAGATTTTGTTTGTGCCCTCCAAGAGTCTGTTTCCCCAGTCCTGTGGAAATTCTGTAATCAAATCCCACTAACCTTCAAAGTCAGATTCCCTGGGGATTCCCAGTCACATGTGCCTTTAGATTTTTGTTGTTGTCTAGAGCTTCTAAGTGCTTTGAATGGGAGGATTGGTCTGATATAAGCTACTCCACTATTATCAGAAGTGGCATTCCCCTTCATTTGGGAGGAAGAATAATTAAATAATCATACAAACAGATAAAAGCTAAAACTTCTTTGTGTTGTGAAGAAGTGCACAGAGCCATGAGATTTAATAATAGGGGAATTTGACTTAATCGGTGAGACAAGGAAAGATGTAGGAAAAATGAGAGTTACTTAGACAAAGAAAATATTGAAGATGATTCCACATATTTGTTGAATGAATAGTTGAATGAATAAATTTATAATCCAGATTTCTCTGTATCTTGGCTTCTTTCTTTGCACATATTCTTTTTAAAAAAAGTTTATTGTAATATAGTTGATCTACAATTTTGTGTTATTTTCATATATACAGCAAAGGAAATCAGTTATGTTTATATATATATCCACTCTTCTTTAATTTTTAAAAAATGTGTTTTATTTCTTAAAGTCTTTATTGAATTCGTTACAATAATGTTTCTGTTTTGTTTTGGTTTTTGACCCCAAGGCTTGTGGGATCTTAACTCCCTGATCAGGGATCCAACTCATATCCTTTGCATTGAAAAGTGAAGTCTTAACTGCTAGATCACCAGGAAAGTGCCTATCCAATGTTTTTTAAGATTTTTTCTTTTCCCCATATAGACCATTACAGAGTGTTGAGTAGAGTTCCCTGTCTTTGCACATATTTTTATCCTTTCAATCTTTAATCATCTCTCCAGGCTTCTGTGATGATTAATGGGTATCTGTAATTTGGTGCTTTTAGTATTATTCAGTGAACCATGTCCTTCATGAAAACTTCTTGAGACAAAGGACTTGTGTGTATGGACTATTTAAGTGGTATAGCTGGGTCCATGGCCTTCTATATGATTCACTGAGTTAAAAGGAAGTCCCCCTCCCAATACCAGGTGTTTAGATATTCTGGGTGAAAATAATAACATACACATGTATACACAGACACACAAATGAAAATTCGAAACCAAGAAAGTTATCTTAGTTGACCAAAATGGAGAGAAAATGTAAAGTCAGTATGATGAATAGATGAATAGGAGCCTAACCTAAGAGACTCTCACAGGAGAATAGATATAGGCCTTAATAGCTAGCTGGGGATGGAGGGCAGGGGGTGGTATAAGCAGTAGGGGAGCCTGATCTCCACCAAGGAAGGGATACCCAGCCATGGACTCAGTATATGTGTAGAACTAAAACTGAATTATTTGCCTAAAGCCAGAAGCCATGATAGGGAGATCCTTATATTTGGTGGAGAAAGAAAGTTCTGTTACACTGTTCCAAAAGAGAGGCAAGGAAATCTGCTGTCTACTTCCCATATATGGGAAGAATTCCTGAGTCCTCCAACTAAAGGAGCACACTGTGTCTATCTTGTGCAAGCCAAGTAAAAATAAATCCACATTTAGATATATTGAAGGAAACTGTAGAAACCCAAAGATAATTAAAGGACATAAAAGCTTCTAGGGAGGAAAAACAGACACATATCAAGAAATGCAGATTAATTACAAACTTCTTACAGAAAAAAGATGTCAGAATATAGTAAGTAATATAGTTAAAGTGCTAAGTGAAAATAACTGTCAACCTGAAGCTCTACACTTAAAGGATCATATAATAGTGAGGATATATTAAGGACATTTTCAAACATACAAGTGTTGGAAGAGTTTACCATTCCCAGACTCGTCCTTAAAGAATTACTAAAGTTATACTTAAGTAAAAAGGAAATTGGCAAGTTTTATTTTCTAAAAGGGGTCATAACAGGATCTACCATTTTACTTGCTGTTCTCCAGTGTGACCTAACCACTCCCCACATCATGAGATGGAGCTGAATTCCCACTTCTTGACCGTGGACTGGCCATATGACACTTTTTAAAAACCGATAGCATGTGGTGGAAATAATACCACATTGACTTTTGAGGCTAGATGAGAAAATTCATTCAGCTTTCAACTGGTTCTTTGGGACGTTTGCTCTGGAGGCTGCCAGTTGCCATGTAAGGTTTCTGACTATTCTGAGATTTTCATGTTCAAGAGATATTTTGTAACCACTCTGATCATCAGACTTCCCAGACAAGCCTATTCTCCACTGAGTGCCATAGTCAAATTCCTAAGATTCAGAAAAATGGCCTGAGTAATATATATGGTGTATAGTAAATATATTTTATCTGTATAAAGAATGTAATAAAATGGTTGCTATTTGAAGCATAAAATTTTGGGTTAATTTGTCATGTAGCAGTAGTAATGGGACTAAAATTGAACCCTGAAAGAGGAGTGAAATGTAGGAATCCATCATGGCAAGGAAACTTGTGAACAAAGAAGTATTGACTTTTTCCTAAGTTGGATGAGGGTTAAAAATACTGTCATAGTAAGATAGTAGGAACAATAATATGGAAGCTGAAATAGAGTAGGGAAGATGAAGGACTCAGGATAAGACTTTCTAGGGTCCTTTTGTTTTTCAGAGATTGACTTCATGTAGTCATATTCAAGAAGAGAAACTGTTAGTCAATCAGTAGTGTCTGACTATTTGCCACCCTATGGACTGTAGCCCACCAGGATCCTCTGTCCATGGATTCTCCAGGCAAGAATACTGGAGTGGGTTGCCATTCCCTTCTCCAGGGGATCTTCCCAACTCAGGGATCAAACCTGGGTCTCCTGCATTGCATGCTGATTCTTCACATATTTCAAGAAAAGAAATAGATTGTATAAGCTATGAAACACTAGAGGGAAAAAGAGAATTCAGAAAAATTCAACAAGTAGAAAAGTAAAAGCTAAGAAATAAAGTCATGTTAAATAGAAAACACAAAATAAGTTGGTTGAGATTACTACTGTTATAATCATGATAAATGTAAAATTATTTTCAGTTGTCAAAAATGACTGTCTATTTTTAAAAATACAGCCCAACGTTGCTTAAAAAAGGTACTCATGGCAAACAACTCAGAGAAGTGAAAAATAAAAGTATATAGCAGATGTATCAGTGTCTCAGGAAAAAAAAATTTTTTTAATGCATGTGCGACAGCATTGATATTAGGCAAAATAAAATTTTAGGTGCTTTGCCCAGGAAACACTTGCATGTGTACCAGGAGTCATGTACAAGGATGTTCATTGTAACATTGTAATAATAAAAGTTTAAAAGAACTTAAATATCTATCAGTATGGAAATGTGTGGATAAATTGTGGAGTATTCATAATAGGAACGGCAAACAGCAATTAACTAAGCTAGATTTATTTCCATTTGCATGGCTATAGTTCACAACTATTGAGTGAAAGAAATAAGTTGCAAAATAATATGTTAGCATGACATTTCTAACATAATACATTTGTACTTCTAGTTCAGTTCAGTTGCTCAGTCGTGTCCGACTCTTTGCAATTCCTTTCCCTATTTGGAAATAGTCTGTTCCATGTACAGTCCTAACTATTGCTTCTTGACCTGCATACAGATTTCTCAGGAGGTTGGTCAGGTGGTCTGGTATTCCCATCTCTTGAATTTTCCATGGTTTGTTGCGATCCACACAGTCAAAGGCTTTGGCATAGTCAATAAAGCAGAAGTAGGTGTTTTTCTTTTTCAATGATCCAGCGGATATTGGCAATTTGATCTCTGGTTCCTCTGCCTTTTCTAAAACCAGCTTGAACATCCGGAAGTTCACGGTTCACATATTGTTGAAGCCTGGCTTGCAGAATTTTGAGCATTACTTTGCTAGCGTGTGAAATGAGTGCAATTGTGCGGTAGTTTGAGCATTCTTTGGCATTGCCTTTCTTTGGGATTGGAATGAAAACTGAACTTTTCAAGTCCTGTGGCCTGCTGAGCTTTCCAAATTTGCTGGCATATTGGGTTCAGGACTTTCACAGCATCATCTTTTAGGATTTGAAATAGCTCAACTGGGATTCCATCACCTCCGCTAGCTTTGTTCGTAGTGAAACTTCCTAAGGCCACCTTGGCTTTGCATTCCAGGATGTCTGGCTCTAGGTGATGATCACACCATCATGATTATCTGGGTTGTGAAGATCTTTTTTGTTTAATTCTTCTGTTTATTCTTGCCACCTCTTCTTAATATCTTCTGCTTCTGTTAGGTTCATACCATTTGTCCTTTATTGTGCCCATCTTTGAATGAAGTGTTCCCTTGGTATCTCTAGTTTTCTTGAAGAGATCTCTAGTCTTTTCCATTCTATTGCTTTCCTCTATTTCTTTGCAGTGATTGCTGAGGAAGGCTTTCTTATCTCTCCTTGCTATTCTTTGGAACTCTGCATTCAGATGCTTATATCTTTCCTTTTCTCCTTTGCCTTTCGCTTCTCTTCTTTTCATAGCTATTTGTAAGCCCTCCTCAGACAACCATTTTGCCTTTTTGCATTTCTTTTTCTTGGGGATGGTCTTGATCACTGCCTCCTGTACAATGTCACGAACCTCCATCAATAATACTTCAGACACTCTGTCTATCAGATCTAATCCTTTGAATCTATTTGTCACTTCCACTGTATAATCATAAGGGATTTGATGTAGGTCATACCTGAATGGTCTAGTGGTTTTCCCTACTTCCTTCAATCTATGTCTGAATTTGGCAATAAGGAGTTCATGATCTGAGCCACAGTCAGCTCCTGGTGTTTTTTTTTTTGCTGACTGTATAGAGCTTCTCCATCTTTGGCTGCAAAGAATATAATCAATCTGATTTGAGTATTGACCATCTGGTGATGTCTGTGTGTAGAGTCTTCTCTTGTGTTGTTGGAAGACGATGTTCGCTATGACCAGTGCATTCTCTTGGCAAAACTCTGTTAGCCTTTGACCTGCTTCATTTTGTATGCCAAGGCCAAATTTGCCTGTTATTCCACGTATCTCTTGACTTCCTACTTTTGCATTCCAGTCCCCTATAATGTACTTCTATACTTCATAAGTAATGAATTATACTTCATATGTTTCATAAATAATGAATCTTGTACTTCTCAGATTCTTTCTATTTCTAAAATTAGCAAATTTCACATCAACAAGCTGTGTTCCTATGACTATATGCATTTGACTGTCTGAGGAACCATCCCCAGAAGCAGTATATGTTGGTAACTTAATTCCTGACTTTCATTAAGAATAATCACTGTATCCTAAAGAATGAACACACTTGCAATAGAAGAAAACTGACTTCCTCTGAACAAGTAATCTGTAGAATTAAGTATTTTGTAACCATTCCCAGTATGCCCAATGCTACATAGTAAGTACATATGGAAAAATCTCTCCTTTTCCCCTGAATTGCCTACAAGAAAAGAGGTATGGCAGAAAGAAGTACAGATATAGCCTGAGGAGAGATGAGAGCTATCTGGAAGATGATGTTTGAGCAGTAACTTTCTTCTAGAACGTATGCAAACCAGAATTCATGTTCTGTAAATAACTAGACCTTGAATGTCCTCAGATGTCAAATTCCACAGATATTTGTTGAGAACCTACTATATTCATGGTATTTTACTTAACATAGTCATGAACACAGAGGTTAGGAGTCCCAAATTCTTTATAGGCCTTTGGAGGATGGCTGGAGGATGGAGGTAACTATAAAACGAGGCAGGGAAGTCAAGGGCCATGAGAGTGATACAGAGGGCTTCGCAGCTTGAGAGGAGAAAGAGGATTTGGAGCGTTCCAGAATGGAATCTGTTTCACACATCTGTAAATGTGCTCATTTCTGTTTTGGTGATTAAGGGTGATAAGACAGTTTCTTTGCTGTACTATAGCTCTATTTATTAGTATTTAATCCTTTCCCATTTACTCCCCAACACCCCACCTTTCTTAAGAAAAATATCACTGTACAGTAAATCTTTCAAAGCCTCTAATGGTGTTGCTGAGACAATCATTTAAGCATTTAAAACACACACCACATAGTACATTTATTTTAGAAGCAGCAGTGGTTAGCCACTGGAAACTAACCATTGGGTTTGATAAAGGGGGGAATTTTATATGTTATGGCTTATGACAGAGAATGGAAAAATGCTTTAGTGAGATGGACTGGCATTTAAAATTGAAACACAATAATAGCAAAAAGTGCTGAAGTCAAAGAACTGCTTAGAAATATGGTTACTATTTGCTGAGAGAGGCCTTTTGAGGTGGCCAGATATATGCGTTTGCAACCACAGTCAGTTCAGTTCTTCCCTAAATGTGGAACTGTGACCCTGATTGATACCAGTGAGAGTTATTTACTTGCAGAGAAATATTTAGATGATTCATAAATCCAGGGCAAGTAAGAAATAAGTGTAATAGCAACACGGTTTTAGTAGACTTATACATTATACGTAACTTAGGCTGGAAACCATGCAAAGGTAATGGTGATCTTTTGAGTCTTCTGGGTTTGCTTAAAAATTCTCCTTTTTTCCCCCAAAGCTATTATATTCTGTATTGATTCTAGTCCACAAAACTGAAAGAAAATAATTTTTTTAAAAAGGTAGAGTGGAGGTATGGAAGAGAGTCTTAGCATTTGATTTATGACTTGTACAATGTAAAGGAAATGATCATGAGAGCTGGAGGATGAGAATTTCAAGAAAAAGTATCAGCAAGTGAAAAAGCATCAGAAATTGACGTTGGGCAAATTGCTTTACTCTCTGGATGTCATTATCTTTATTTGTAAAACTAGAGTGTTAGAAGAGAACCTTAAGGAATTTTTCAGCTTGAGAATTCCATGAAGTAGACTAGTTAAAATGGACAGAAGGACCAGATATGGTTTTTGTTTGCTTATTTTCTTTCCAGTTTCATTGAGATTTAATTGACACATAACATTATATTACTTTAAGGTGTATAACATAATGTTTTGATATATGTGTATGTTGCAATGCTTTGTTTTAAAAAATGGTGGCCTTGGAGGTGTTTGAAACGTTGGTAATAGGATGAAGGCATCAGTTCAGTTCAATTCAGTAGCTCAGTTGTGTCCGACTCTTTGCGACCCCATGAATCACAGCACGCCAGGCCTCCTTGTCCATCACCAACTCCCGGAGGTCACCCAAACTCATGTCCATCAAGTTGATGATGCCATCCAGCCATCTCATCCTCTGTCGTCCCCTTCTCCTCCTGCCCCCAATCCCTCCCAGCATCAGAGTCTTTTCCAGTGAGTCAGCTCTTCGCATGAGGTGATCAAAGTACTGGAGTTTCAGCTTCAGCATCAGTCCTTCCAATGAACACCCAGGACTGATCTCTTTTAGGATGGACTGGTTGGATCTCCTTGCAGTCCAAGGGACTCTCAAGAGTTTTCTCCAACACCGTAGTTCAAAAGCATCAATTCTTCACCACTCAGCTTTCTTCACATCCAACTTTCACATCCATACATGACCACTGGAAAAACCATAGCCTTGACTAGACGGACCTTTGTTGGCAAAGTACTGTCTCTGCTTTTTAATACACTGTCTAGGTTGATCATAACTTTTTTTCCAAGGAGTAAGCATCTTTTAATTTCATGGCTGCAGTCAGCATCTGCAATGATTTTGGAGCCCCCCAAAATAAAGTCAGCCACTGTTTCCATTGTTTCCCCATCTGTTTGCCATGAAGTGATGGGACCGGATGCCATGATGTTAGTTTTCTGAATGTTGAGCTTTAAGCCAACTTTTTCACTCTCCTCTTTCACTTTCATCAAGAGGCTTTTGAGTTCCTCTTCAGTTTCTGCCATAAGGGTGGTGTCATCTGCATATCTGAGGTTATTGATATTTCTCCCAGCAATCTTGATTCCAGCTTGTGCTTCTTCCAGCCCAGCGTTTCTCATGATGTACTTTGCATATAAGTTAAATAAGCAGGGTGACAATATACAGCCTTGTTGTACTCCTTTTCCTATTTGGAACCAGTCTGTTGTTCCATGTCCAGTTCTAACTGTTGCTTCCTGATCTGCATATAGGTTTCTCAAGAGGCAGATCAGGTGGTCTGGTATTCCCATCTCTTTCAGAATTTTCCACAATTTATTGTGATCCACACAGTCAAAGGCTTTGGCATAGTCAATAAAGCAGAAATAGATGTTTTTCTGGAACTCTATTGCTTTTTCCATGACCCAGCGGATGTTCACAATTTGATCTCTCGTTCCTCTGCCTTTTCTAAAACCAGCTCAAACATCTGGAAGTTCACGGTTCACATATTGTTGAAGCCTGGCTTGGAGAATTTTGAGCATTACTTTACTAGCGTGTGAGATGAGTACAATTGTGCGGTAGTTTGAGCATTCTTTGGCATTGCCTTTCTTTGGGATTGGAATGAAAACTGACCTTTTCCAGTCCTGTGACCACTGCTGAGTTTTCCAAATTTGCTGGCATATTGAGTGCAGCACTTTCACAGCATCATCTTTCAGGATTTGAATTAGCTCAACTGGAATTCCATTACCTCCACTAGCTTTGTTCATAGTGATGCTTCCTAAGGCCCACTTGACTTCACATTCCAGGATGTCTGGCTAGGTGAGTGATCACAGCATTGTGATTATCGTGACGGAGGCATGGAGAGGGACAAATGTTGGCAAGAGAAAAATGTCGAATGAAACAACATTCCAAATTAGTGAAAGGGGATAGTGTTGGGAAAAATACTTCTTTTCCATTTCTGAGGTTTCCTTTCTTGTGGAGGGAGCTTAATCACTGTAACATTCCTGGTCATTTTACTTCTCCTTTAAGGTAGGTAGAGTGACTTATTCTGGTAAATTTTGAAAGAAGAAACTAGGTGTGCTCTGCTCAGCTCAGTTCCTCCCTTTTGCTTTTGGCAGCAGCCCTGACCACAGAGGACTGTTTTTCTTATGTCTCCAGGCCCTGAGTCTTACCTGTTGAGGATACCTGCTCTCTTGGGAGCTTTGACCTGATCCATCATTGCCTGTGACCAATCTAACTTGAGGATTTGGTTTTTAGGTACCTTTGACTTCCACACCAAGTCATATCATTCAGTTTAGTTTTCATCAATAATGTGATATTTTGGTCTCCCTTTGCCACACCCTATCTTATTTCTCAGTATGTTCAGAATTTGGATTGGCAAGAAGAGTTCTGTTTATTTCTCTCTCTCAGGCTCCAAAAGCTAGAATGCAGGGGGAAAGAACTGGCTTTGGTGAAAAGGGATTATTATGTTTTCTCTGAATCTAGAAAAGGCAATATATTTCCTCTGAATCAGAAAGAGGGCACTAATTATAGAGAACTGGAAATCCTTGAGGTATAATGGAGTTTCAGGGATTCAAAATCATCACAGTTAGGTAGGAGAACAAATTAATCAACCGAGAATGAGTCATCAGGCATGGATTTGGAAAGTTAAAAGAAGATAAGGTTTAGAATTGCCTGTCTATGGAGTATACTCAAGAATCCACTGAAAGACGTTTATAGATGGGGGCCAAGATGATGGAGTAGAAAGACCCTGAGCTCACTTCGTCTCATGACCACACCAAAATTCCAACTATTTTCAGAACAATCATCACTGAAAAAGATCAGACCCTATCAGAGAAGATCTTCTGTAACTTAAGATATAAAGAAGGACCCACAATGATATGGGTAGGAGGGACAGATTCATAATATAATCAGCTCCTATAACCACAAACTGGAGAATAATTGTAGTGCAGAGGATCTTCCACAGGAGTGAGTATTCTGAGACCCACATTGGGCTCTCCAGTTTGGGGTTCCTGCTCCAGGAAGACAAGCCTCCAGAGCATTTGGCATTGAGGACCAGTGGGACTTAATTTCAGGAATCCCAAAGGACTAGTGGGAAACAAACTTCACTCTTAAAGTATTTACTACATAAAATCTCATATGCTCTTGGACCCAGCGGAAAAGCAGTAATTTGATAGAAGCCTGGACCAGATGTACCCACGGTTTTGGAGGTCTCTCAGAAAGGCAGGGGTAGCTGCAGCTGACCCTGGGGACATAGACATTGGTGGCACCCATACTGGGGAGCTGCTATTGTGTGGATACTGGTACTGATAGGCAACATTGTGAAACCCTTCCTCTAGCTCATTAGCTGCAAGGCCTGGCTCCACCCAACAGTTTGTAGGCACCTGTGCTGGAGCATCTCCGGTGAAACAATGAACTGGTTTGGAATACAGACCCACTTCTCAGCAGATGAACTGCCTGAAGAGTTCCTGAATCCACAGCCACCTCTGTATGTGCCTCTAGGTATTGTCCTGCCCACCAGAGGCCAGGACCCAGGTCCACCCACCAGATACAAATCACCAGATACAAGAAAACTGTGATCTCACAGCCTATGGACCCAGCCTGCCTAGAGCAGGCCAGACTCTGCCCTGAAACCAGCTGGGTCCTGTCCCTGCTTATTGGCACATAAACACAAGCTTTGGAACATCCCAGACACTATACCCCCTGTGTCAAGAACTAGCCGTTCCCCACCAGTGATCTGACACCAGCTCTGGGATCCCTGGGCCGTGTAGGCAGACTCCAGGACCCAGCTCTGTGAGCCAATAGTCCAACACTAATCCCAGGACGTGGCTTCATCCATCAGTAGGGAATCAACAGCCCTGGAATCTTCTGAACCCTGACTCTGCACTATCCCCAGAGTCCCCTGGGGTTCTGCAGTCAGTCATTTTGTGACCATGCCCAGCCAACCATCTGCCAGAAGCCTCCACACAAGCACAGGGCCTGGCAATCAAGTGGATTAGGGCCAACAAAGACTACTAGACCACCTACATAGCCTACCACAACAGAAGGACCCAAACAGCCCTCATGGGGCAACCCCTAGAACATACAGCTTGGATGATGAGAGGAGGATGCACTACTAGGACACAGGACTGCTCCTACAGAAGGCTACTTTTGGGGGGTCAAGAAACATACTTAACCTTATAAGTAAAAATATAGACAGCAACTTAGGCAAAATGAGGCATCAGAGAAACATATTCCAGACAAAGGAATAAGATAAAACTCAAGAAAAACTCAGTGAAGTCTCCAGATTGGTAATCTAACCAAGAAAGAGTTTAGAGTAATCATCACAAATATGATCAAAGAACTTGAAAGAAGAATGGATTTACAAAGGGAAAAGTTAGAAATGTTTAACAAAGAGAAGTATAAAGAACAACCAAACAAGGATAAAGAATACAATAAGTGAAATGAAAAATATACTAGAAGGATTCAACAGTAGACTTAATGATACAGAGGATGGGATCAGCAAGATGGAAGACAGAGTAGAGGAAATCACTGACATTGAGCAGATAAAAGAAAAAGAAGAAATGAAGACAGTTAAAGAGATCTCTGAGAGTAAGTGCACTAATATTTGTATTATAGGGGTCTCAGAAGGCAAAAGGCTGAGAACATATTTGAATACATAGTAGCTGAAAGGGAACAGTCATCAGGAAGCCGAGAGAGTTCCATATAGGAGTAACCCAAAGAGAAACACACCAAGACACACTGTAACTAAAATGACAAAATTTAAGAGTAGAGAATATTAAAAGCAGCAAGTGAAAAGCAATAAGTAATATACAAGGGAACTTCCATAAGGCTATCAGCTGACTTTTCAGCAGAAATGTTGCAGGCCAGAAGAGAATGACATGATATATTTAAAGTGATGAAAGGGAAAAACCTACAACCAAGAATACTCTACCCAGCAAGACTCTCATTCAGATTTTATGGAGAAATCAAAACATTTACAGGCAAGCATCCTCTAAAAGGATTCAGCACCACCAAATCAGCTTTACAACAAATGTTAAAGGAACTTCTCTAGATGAGAAAGAAAAGGCGACAACTAGAAACAAGTAAAATTACAAAATGAAAAACTCATCAATAAAGGCAAACATACTATAAAGGTAGGAAATCATCCATGCACAAAGCTACTAGGAAAGTTAAAGACAAAACTAGTAAAATCATCTGTATCTACAATAAGCAGTTAAGGCAACACAAAACAATTAGATTTCAAATATGATATAAAAAATGGGCTTTCCTGGTGGCTTAAATGGTAAAGAATCCGGCTGCAATGCAGGTGATCTGGATTTGATCCCTGGGTTGGGAAGATCCACTGGAGAAGGGAATGGCTATTCATTCCAGTGTTCTTGTCTTGAGAATCCCCTCGACAGAGGAGACTGGTGGGCTACAGTTCATGTGGTCATAAAGAGTCAGACATGACTGAGCAACTAAGCACAATGATAATCAAAAATAGTAATCATGAGGGGAGAATAATACAAATGTTGGGTTACTAAAATGCATTTGAAATTAAGAGATCAGCAACTTAAAACAATTTTATATATATGTTGCTGAACAACCAGTGGCTCACTGAAGAAATAAAAGAGGAAATTAAAAAAAGAAAAATCTAGAGACAAATGAGAATGAAGACATTCCAAAACCTATAGGACATAACAAAAGCAGTTCTCAGAGGGCATTGTATAATGATACAAGCTTACCTCAGGAAATAGTAAAATCTGAAATAAACAACCTATCCCTATAACAGATGTAAACTTTTATATATAGAATGGATGAACAACCAAGACCTACTGTATAGCACTATATTCATATAGTTCAGAAGAAATATGTTCAATATCCTATGGTAAACCATAAAGAAAAGAATATAAAAGTGTGTGCGTTGGATCACTTTGCTGTGTTGTAGAAAGTAACACGACATTGTAGATTAATTATACTTCAGGAAAGAAAAGAGAAAGGAAAAAATAAAATGTTGATGAATTATATCTCAATGAACCTGGGAAAAATTATATCATAACTTATAGGAAAAACAAAGCAAAATAAAACCTTAAGCCCTACACCTAAAGGAACTATGGCAAGAAGAACAAATAAAACCCAAAGATAGTGAAGGAAAGAAATGAAGATGAGAGCAGAAATAAATGAAATAGAAGCTAAAACAATTGAAAAGACCAATGAAACTAGAAGCTAGTTCTTTGAAAAGATAAACAAAGTTGATAAACTAGACCTATCAAGAAAAAGAGAGGGCCCAAGTTGATAAAACCAGAAATGAAAAAGAAGTTACAACTGACACCAGAGAAATAGAAAAGATCATGAGACTACTGTGACCATCTCTGTGCCAATAACCTGGATAAACTGGAAGAAATGGACAAATTCTTAGAAACATACAGTCTCCTCAGACTGAACCAGAAGAAACAGAAAATTTGAATCAACTAATTCCCAGTAATGAAATTGAATAAGTAATTTTAAAACTTCTGACAAGGAAAAGTCTAGGACCAAATGGCTTCACAGGTGAATTCTACCAAATATTTAGAGAGGAGTTAACACCTATCCTTCTCAAAATATTGTGGAGGAAAGAACACTTCCAAATTCATCCTATGAAACCAGCATTGCCTTGATACGAGATAAAGATATCACACACCCAAATACTTAGCAGGTAAGGAAAAGTGAAAGTCTCTCAGTCATGTCTGACTCTTGTGACTCCATTGACTGTAGCCTACCAGGCTCCTCTGTCCATGGAATTCTCCAGGCTAGAATACTGGAGTGGGTAGCCATTCCCTTCTCCAGGGTATCTTCTCAACCCAGGGATTGAACCTGGGTCTCCTGCATTGCAGGTGGATTCTTTACCATCTGAGCCACCAGGGAATCCCAAGAATACTGGAGTGGGAAGCCTATCCCTTCTCCAGCAGATCTTCCCAACCCAGGAATCGAATTGGAGTCTCCTGCATTGCAGGCAGATTCTTTACCAGCTGAGTTACCAGGTAAGGAATCCACCTGCAATGCAGAAGTCACAGAAAACATGGCTTCAATCCCTGGGTCAGGAAGATCCCATTCTAGTATTCTCTTGCCTGGGAAATCCCATGGAGAGAGGAGCCTGGCAGACTATAGTCCATGGGATTTCAACAGAGTCACATAGGACTGAGTGACTAAGCATGCACACACACAAAAAGATAATTACAGACTGATATCACTGAGGAACATAGATGCAGAGATCCTCAGCAAAATATTTGCAAACCAAATCCAGCAATACTTTAAAAGGATCATATACCCTGATCAAGTGGGATTTACCCCAAGGATGCAAGGATTTTTCAATATCCACAAATCAATCAGTGTAATACACTGCATCAACAAATTGAAAAAATGTAACCTGTCACTGTTTGCAGGTTACATGATACTATTCATAGAAAATCCTATGCTGAAAGAAATTGAAGATGACACAAGCAAATGTTCGTGGATTGGAAGAATCAATATTGTTAGAATGATATACTATCCAGAGAAATCTACAGGTTTAATGCAATCCTTATCAAAATACCAATGGTATTTTTCACAGAATTAGAACAAAAAATTTTTACATTTGTATGGGAACACAAAAGATCCCCAAAAGCCAAGGCAACCTTGAGAAAGAAGAACAGAGATGGAGGAACCATACTCTCTGACTTCAGACTATACTACAAAGCTACAGTAATCAAAACAGTGGTATTGGCCAAAAGCAAAATATAGACCAATGAAACAGGGTAGAAGGCCCAGAACTAAAGTAATGCACTTATATTCAATTAATCAATGACAAAAGAGGCAAGAATATACAAGGGAGAAAAGACAGTCTCTTTAATAAATTGTGGTGGGAAAACTGGACATTTACATGTTAGAGAATGAAATTAGAACCTTCTCTAACACTATTCCAAAAAATAAAATAGATTAAAGACCTAAATGTAAGACCTAAAATCATAAAACTGCTAGAAAAATAACATGGCAGAACACCCTTTGACATAAATCATAGCAATATTTTTTTGGCTCTATCTCCCAAACAAAGGAAATAAAAGCAAAAATAAATATATGGGACCTAATTTAACTTAAAGGCTTTTAAATAGCAAAGTAAGCCATCAACAAAGTGAAAAGACAACCTACTGAATGGGAGAAAATGTTTGCAAATGATGTGACCAATAAAGCGTTAATATTCAAAATATATAAACAGTTCATATGGTTCAACATAAAAAACAAGCAACATGATTACAAGAGAAGATGCTTAACATCACTCATCATCATCAGGGAAATGCAAATCAAAACCACAATGAAAGACCACCTCACACCTAGCAGAATGGCTGTCATCAAAAAGAACACAAATAGCATTGGCTGGAATGTGAAGAAAAGGAAACTTGCACAGTGTTGGTGGGAGTGTAAATTGTTGTAACCACTGTGGAAAACTGTATGTAAGTTTCTCAAAATTCTGAAAATAGAACAACCATAGCAATTGCACTCCTGGGTATATATCCAAAAAGACAACTCTTACGTGAAAAGATACATGCACCTCAGTGTTCTAATTAACATTGTTACACTTGCCAAGATATGGAAGCCATGTAAATGTCCATCAACAGATGAATAGATGTGGTGTGTGTGTATGTATGTATGTATCTATCTATCTATCTATATGAAAAGACAGTCTACTGAATGGGAGAAAGTGTGGTGTATATATATGTACACAATGGAGTACTATGAAGCAATAGAAAAGAATAAAAATTTTGCCATTTGTAGCAACATGGATGAACTTTGAGGGTATAATTCTAGGTGAAATGTCAGACAGAGAATGACAAATACTGTGAGAGATCACTTATATGTAGAATCTGAAAAAATCAACAAGCTAGTAAATATAACAACAAAAAAAGCAGACTCATGGATATAGAGAACAAATTGGTGGTTACGGGTGGGGAGAGGGAAGGGGAAGGGGCACATAAGGGTAAAGGAGTAAGAGTTACAAACTATTTTGTATAAAATAGTCTACAAGGATATATTGTACAATATAAGGAATATAGCCAATATTTTATAATAACTATAAATGGAGTATAACCTCTAGAAATTGTGAGTCACTGTGTTATACACCTATAGCTTATATATGATATTTTTAATCAAATGCACTTCAGTTTTTTAAAAATCTCATAAAGAGGACCAAAAGATTTCCAGTTAGGTTGACAGACAAAGTGGCATTAACAGTCTTGGATGGACAGGGCTCTAAGGTAGCCTAGGGATAGCCACCAGGGACAAAAGTGGTGAAAACCACTCTACACAACATATTTTATTGTTAAATTATATTAACTTTCACATTGGGACTCTATTATTAGATAATAAATGGTTTTATCTATATTATTACAAATTCTAATGTATTCTTTTTCAAATTTCATAGTTTAGACAGCCACCAAGTTAACCCTTTTCTTAGTTGATTCAGAGTTTTTTAAACAAAAAACAATGTTTTAATAGCCCCATCAACAAAATAGTACATTATAGCAACTCCAAAATCCAGCAGGGTCAAGTTTTAACAATCTGTTGTTTCTAATTACATAAATATAGCCAGTAGCTTTACTGAAGTTTATTATAAATAATATGACAATTTCAGTTCTCACACTGAAAGGAAAATACCCTAGCTTATTTCCTTTGCCCATTGACTTTCCTAGGACTAAAGTGTGTGCCATGCATGTGTGCTAAGTCGCTTCAGTCGTGTCTGACTCTGTGTGACCCTATGGACTGTAGCCCACCAGGCTCCTCTGTCCATGGGATTCTCCAGGCAAGAATACTGGAGTGGGTTGCCATGCCGTCCTCCAGGGGATCTTCCAAACCCAGGAATCAAACTGTTTCTTCTGTGGCTCGTGCATTGCAGATGGGTTCTTTACCACTAACAGCACCTGCAGGTTCTTTACCACTAGCAGCACCTGGGAGCCCAGAGTGTGTGTGCCAGCTTCTCCATAAAGTGATCTCAGACTATTCTTTTACATCCCTGATTACTCTCGGTTCTTATCATTCTAAAAGTCAAAGTGTATATGAACACTCATAGTTTGGTGGGGGGAGGGGGGGAGAGAAGGGAGCAGGAAGGGTTTCAGGAGGCAACTGCACTTAAACTATGTGGAGGGAGAATAGATTTGGGAGATGGATATGGAAGGTGGGAGCCAGGAGCACTCCAGGCATGACATAGTAGTCCAGAAAGCATGGAGGTAAGGTGTCAGGTCATCTTTAGGGAGCAGTGGATTGAGCAGGCCTTTATTTTTTGGCCACACCATTGAGTCCTGTGGAATCTTAGTTACCTGACCAAGGACCGAACCGGAGGCCCCTGCAGTGGAAGCTTGGAATCTTAACCACTGGACCACCAGAGGAGTCCTGAGTCTGCCCTTTGACTAGAGGACAAGGATTTGAAGGGGGTGTGGTCTCCATGACAAGGAAAATAGCTTGAAACTAGACTGTACAAGTCTGCCAGAAGCCAGATCCTTTTAAGGCTAGGTGAGATTTTGATGAGGAAATAGATTGTAGGGAGGTAGAAAATGAAAATTCAATAGGTTTAATTGTTGAAATAAGATTCTAGAAGGAAAGGAAATAATCTAGGAGATGAGCAGATAAAGTTAGAAGGAAAGTGAGGAGGACTTAAACAATAAAAAGGGAGGGCTCAATTTTACTTGAAAAGTCAAACAAGTAATGTTGTTTTGTAGTTGATGAAAGAATACCTCTTGATATTTAGAAATACAAAAGTGATTTTAAGTAAATCTGCTTTGTCAGAGTTTTCATTTCCTTTCCTCTGCCATTTTTTTTTTCATTTTTTGGTTAAAATATGTTGAAAGAAATTAGGTACACAACAGGGACTGAAATAATTTAAAATAATTTTTCTTTTAGTTGGATCGCTGTTCTAAAATAAGACTACATTTTGATTCAGAACTTTTACGAAGAACTTGGGTATTTTATTACAACATCTGTTTCTACATTTTAATTTCTCTCCTTCCTTTTATAGGTATTTGCATACTTTTTTTTTTCCCAATGAGAAGACCTTTTTGTTTGCCACAAGAAGGCTATTATCCAGAATGTTAATGGGTTTTCAGCTATTAAGATGTAATGATATACCTTGAGTATTTAACTATAAATTTGAAAAATCTCTGTGAACAATCTCAAAGGAATACTTCGAATGCACTCCTGGTAAATTGGCTCATTTTCCTGTAATTTACTGGAAGTGCTGATATGAGAATAGTCCTAATGTGAAAAGTACATTAATCCCTGGAGTTACATTGTATGTATTAAATTATTATTCTCAAAGAATAAAACGTATGAGGCCATTTAGCCTTCATTCACATCTGTTACTTAGAATCACAGTAGAAAAACAATCACTTTTTTTCTGATGCACAAAATTAAAAATACATTTAATATCTTTTAAAACAAGGGGTACAGTGATGCTCAGTTACATTTTTGCCCAACAGTCGTTCTTTTCCAAGACAAGGACTGTTCTACAATAGTTAGGAACATGATTCTTCTGGTTTTGTGGAGGCCTCTTTTATTCCACTGATAACTGAAATATTTTTAGAAATCCATAATGTAGTTTGATGTCAGCCAAAAAGATTAGTCTGCCTTGTAGCCTTGAGCTTCTACTACACTGTGGAATTATTTAAGGAGGTAATCAACTTGCAGAAGCAGCAGTTGCAGGAGCAAAGGATCTTATTTGGGATTTTGTCTGATTGTGTTTTTCTTCTTTACCAGGGGATGAAAGTTGTGGAACCCCAGTTTGTGACATCAGGTGTTTTTTGGAAAGCAGCCATTTATGACTCTGGAAGACTGGGACTAATAGGAAGCCCCTTCTGAGATTTTACCAAAATTCTTGAACAGTACTACCATGGACATAAAGCTGGATCCCTCTCGAGATGACCTGCCTCTCGTGGCCAACACCAGCCACATACTTGTGAAACACTATGTACTGGATTTAGATGTGGATTTTGAAAGTCAAGTCATTGAAGGCACCATAGTGCTTTTCCTCGAGTCTGGAAACAGATTCAAGAAACGGAGTAGTTCCACCGAGGTAACCTGCCCATCAGAGTCAAATGAAGCCTGCAAATTTAGGATGCCTGAACCCTGCCAGATTCCTGTGACAAATACAAAGACCTTCTCATCTAAAATAGGATATAATGATTTTGTAATCTGTGGTAAAGGTGAAAAAGATACTTCTGGTAAAGATGGTAACCATGACAACCAGGAACAGGCTTCTGGGATTTCTAGCTCAAAGTACTGCTGTGACACAGGGAATCATGGGAGTGAGGAATTTTTGCTAGTGTTGGACTGCTGTGATTTATCTGTGTTAAAGGTTGAGGAGGTGGATGTTGCTGCTGTGCCAGGTATTGAAAAATTTACAAGGTCTCCCAAGCTCAGGAATCAGATTGTACATGAAGTCATGGCTCTGCCTGCAGATCGTTGGAGGGAGCAGTTAGACTATTACGCTCGCTGCAGCCAGGCTCCTGGCTGTGGGGAACTCCTATTTGACACTGACACTTGGAGCTTACAGATCAGGAAGACAGGGGCTCAGACAGCTACTGACTTTCCTCATGCCATAAGGATACAATACAGAACCAAACCCCAGGGGCGATCAGTTACATGGACCTCAGACCAGAGTGGCAGGTAGGTTATCTGGGTACTCCGCAGTTCCCTGGTCTTTAATCTTACACACTGGGAGATGAACCTTTGCAAAGATGCTCCTCTTTATTCTGTGGCATTACCCATCTAACCTTAAGTCCTTCGACCCTCAGGGAAACAGGTAAACTCCCAGGCATGCTGAACTCAATAGGATTACTTCCCTGAAGATGAAAAAGATTACTTTATTAAGCCCCTGTATTTCTGAGTTAGGAGACTGAAAGTCAGATTTAAGGGTTAAATCTCAAGCCTAGCTCTCTGTTGAGATCTCTGCTAGCAACTTCCAGTACTGTAGATGGAAACGATATGTGTCTTTGAGCAAATATTTTCCCAAAGTTCCTTCATATTCCCCCGAGGGAATAAATAGTTGCTGTGTTGGGTTGGTGTGAATTCTGGCAAAGTGCTTCCAAATAAAGCCAGCTCTGCTTTGTGACTTTCTTACTGTATCCATCTCTTGGCAGCTATGCCTCCGTGGACTTCATCAGTTATTATATAAAGTGAGCCCTCAAAGCACTGGGGAGATCTGTTTCTGAGGAGTGTGACAGTCAGTCCTGCTGAGTTGACACTTGCTTCTTTGGCTGTGATTCTGGGTATTTGACACCAAGGGGACTCCTGATTTTATGTGTGGAGAGGCGGAATTGATGAAACGTCAGTGTTCGGGGGAGTATATAGGCAATTCTTTTCTTCTCTTCCTCCAGCAGTTTAGGGTTTTTAGAATTTGAGAATTTTCAAGTCAAACTTTATTGATTCCTCATTATTTTACCTATTTATTTGTGCTAATGTACTGTGAATCAATACAGTAATTATTGCAGGGCTTAGTTGGAAGAACGTTTCTCTCTGTGAGCTTGTTTTTGAAGTGCCTTCTTATATAGCAGAGGACTCCCTTAATGAAGGCAGTGGTCTAGATCAATTGCTTACATCTCTCCCGTAACTCACCCCCCTCAAAAAACCCTTTCAGATTATATTTTTTTAAAGCATCACCTTGAGTTTGAGCTCTCATTATCCCGCTCCTTGCCTCCAGTCTTACCTCCTGCTCTGGTCTCTCTCCCTGCTCAGAATGAGTTCACTTCCTGTCTTATTTCTGCTAGAATCTGAGGCAGCCTTTGGGATAGGGCAGGGTAGTGCAAATTTACATCAATAGAAAAGCATAGTGATTTGTTTATAGAATTACTTACTGAATATTCTTGGGAGTCTGTGAAGGAAAGAAATAGATGTTCTTATTGTATCTTTAAATTTTTTGGAAATTATTAAAGATGAGCTTTTAATAAGATTTAACAATATACTGTCTCTGAATATTTAACTAGGAAATTCTAGTTTTCATACTTCCAGATATTTCATTTTTGAATTAGAGTAATGGCGAAGAAGAAACTATTGACAGTATTTGGAAGAAATACTCATTCATGGTCTCAAACATAACTTTCTTCTCTGTGTTTACTACAGAGACTAGACTTGTGAATTACATTACATATGAAGTGTTGAGTAGGAATGAGTTGTTGATAAATGCTAGTTTCCTTAAAAAAACTCTCAAAAGGTCCTTGGGCACATTTTACTCCTGAAAGGTTGACTTGAATTTACTCTTGATGTCTCCTTTTCTGAATATTCAATAAATACATGATCCAGCAAGAGTTTAAACTGTATCCTTGGAAGTCTGTAATTATATGTTAGTAAATACATGACATTTATGGAGTCTTACAGAGATAATAAATTTGTTTTTTAAACCTTAAAGGATTTTTCCTCCCTTCTTTTTTCTTTTTTTGGGGGAATTTTATTACAGTCACAATGAATCTTCCGTGAATGGTCACTAAATTCTCCCACATGTTTAAGAATAAATCTAGGTATATACTGGTAACTATTTGGATACTGTAAGGACTTAAAATGTCCAAGGATTCCAGGTTGCTAGATAGAAATAATTTCTTGTTAGTAATCACCAGGGTTTCAAATTAAAGTAGTGGTTAAATTTTTACCATTGAATGGCAGAATACTATCAACTACTATAAATTTTTAGTCTGGATGAGAAACTTTTTATTCTCATTTTACAAGTAGGAATATTCTATAAAGTTACTGAAAGCTCCTAGAAAAATCTATGTCTTAATTGTGTAAAGGAGCTGTGTTTCTTTTAATTTTTACCATGTCCCTTATTGTAAGCAAAGATTTCAATACATTTTAAAAAAATGAATTATATTAGCTTTCAAAAATTTTCCATTTTTAAGCAGATACTAGACAGAAATTTAAGAAAAACTCTAACCTTGTACCTGTCCTTTCAAGTTCCAACAGTGGCTTCTCCCCTTCCCACTCTCATTCTACACCTTGTTGAGAATTTTCAATTGCTTAGTCATTTTGGACCCTATGACCCCATGGACTGCAGCATGCCAGGCTTCCCTGTCCTTCACTATCTCCTGGAGTTTGTTCAAACTCATGTCCATTGAATTGGTAATGCCATCTAACCACCTCATCCTCTATTGTCCCCTTTTCCTCCTGTCTTCAATCTTTTGGAGCATCAGGGTCTTTTCCAAGGAGGCAGCTCCTTGCATCAGGTGGCCAAAGTATTGGAGCTTCAGCGTCAGTTCTTCCAATGCATATTCAGGGTTGATTTCCTTTAGGATTGACTGGTTTGTTGAGAATAAAATTTGTTATTTTGTTTGATAATATGTAAATAAATAATCACTTAGGAGGTCAGAGGATCCCAGGAGGAAATTATAAAATGTGACGGAACAATCTAGCTATATTAAAAATGTATGAAACAATCTCATTGAAGAGAGTAGAGGGGAAAATGTGCTGACCTAAGTAACTTTAGAATGAGTTGAATCTGTAAGGCTGAAAGCAAAAGGAACTGTAGATAATTACTGCACTATAGTTGATAGAATTGTTTCCCATGGGAATACAGGTTAACAATTCTGGTACCACTCTACATGTATACTGGAATTGAGTAATTTAGTAAATGGATGCAGATGATGGGAGCCAGGTTTCTCACTGTTAAAGTGGGAGTTTACAGATGAGCAAGGGGAAGAGGATAGAATGATTCATGTGGAAATGGATTAGAATGGGAGACATCACTATGAACTCACGTTTAGCATAGTACAGATACAGATGGTTGCATGTAGAAATAATTATACATATGGGGTGTTAGCAAGCGTTAGCATACACACATGTATTTCCTTGTTTCTCAGCTGAGTGGGTTTAGAAGCAGTGAGTACTCCCTGGTGCCCAGATCTTGGTTTCTAATATCATGCTCCAGTGAAGGAACCAGAGTTCTTGGAGAAATGGCTGGGGCTAGAGCAGGAAACATAAAAGATGAAGCTGTAGCATCTATTGTGCCAGAAAATAAGGAAATGCTCTAACAACAGCAATAAGAACCTGGAATTGCATGAGTGTATTAAAGTCCAAGGACTCATCTGAAAGAACTCCTAGTGACCAAAACTAAGCAACAAAGTAAAATAGTTTTATCATTAACCCAAAGTTTAAAATAAATATTCATGAGTCCATACTAATATAAAAAAGTGATTGACTTAAATAAGCAAATGGGGAGAATGGCCAAATTCATGGTGCAGATGTCCAAGTTACATAGAAACTCTGCCCTCAAGAAGGTAGAACATAATTCCTCCCTCCTTAAGTGAGGACTATTCATAATGACTTCCTTCCAAAGAGGACGGTATGGAAAGAAGGAGAAAGTAAATTTTCATTAGTGAAACCTGACAAACATGACCTCTGCAAGGAGATCAAAGCTGACATCAACACTCATGAGTCATGTTGATAGTATGTGATGAAAATAGCATCTTTGATCTTCCTCCTCAAAACCCATAGCCCCGATCTAACCAAGAGAAAATATCAGATAAATCAGACTTTTAACAAAATACCTGACCAGTACTCCTCAAAACTCTCAAAGTCAACATAAGTAAAGTCTTCAGAAACTATCACAATCAATAGAAACCTAAAGAGACATGATAATTAAAATTAATGTAGTATTCTAGAATAGAAAAGTATATAAAGGATTTTTTTTAAAGAGAGAACTAAGGAAATCAGCAAAATCTGAACTTTAGTTAATAATAATGTGTCAACTGTGACAAATATACTAATGTAAGTTGTAGGGAAAACTGAGTATGGAATATATGGGAAGTCTGTGTTTTATCTTTGTAGTTTTAAAAACACATCTAGGGACTTCCTGATGCTCCACTGGTTTAGAGTCTGCCTTCCAATGCAGGGGATGCTCAGGGAATTAAGATCCCTGCTCAGGGAACTAAGATCCCACATGCCATGGGGCAACTAAGCCAGCATACCCCCAATAAAACATCTCAGATGCTGCAACTAAGATCTGAAGCAGCCAAAAATAAATAAATATTTAAAAATAAATCTAAAACTGATAAAAAAGTCATCAAAAATAAATTTCAAATTTGAAAAAATAATCCTCTTTCCACCCTGAAATTCCCCTTTCCTAAGAGCTGTCACCCCATTTTCTTATCAAGTAGCAATGTTTTCTAGATGGGAACTGAAAATACATTTGCCGCTGTAAAAGAGTATTTCTTTTCTGTCATTGTCAATAACTTACTCTCCCTCATTGTTATTCTAGTTCTAAGATGAAATAGTTGGAAATATAAAAACTATATTTTCCTACTTTCTTTCCACCATTGTGGAGTTCTGGCTTCTCTCGAATCTACTTGCTCTTTCTTGCCTCCATCATTCAGATACTAGATTTTAAATGACCTTTAAAAATGACTGATAAAACAAACACATACATAACAATATGATACATGCTTCTTGGAAAAAGTACTTACTTTTGTGTGGTGTGTGAGTATGTTTGCCCTTTAAAAATACTTAGATGAGAACTGGAGCCATTATTGTTGCTAAGCTAGATAAGAAGAAGACAATATCTTTTTGATTCTAGAGCCTCAGCATACTTTAGAAAAAAAAACTTTAAAAAATGGAAACCTTTATTCAAAGTTTATGTGTTTCCTGCATTTTTTCATTTCAGTGAATAAAATGTTATTTAAAATCAAAGCATTCTTTCTGGTAATTCATTCCTTTTCCCCTTTGGATCACTGAGATAGTTGTGGAACCAGCCAAGTGGTCTAGGAGATCTTGCTTAAGCTGATGACATCACTGAATGAGTTGAATGGAGGGGAAATCCAGTTAAATATAGGAAATTTATTTTAGAAGCAACAATTATTTGGTCATTGTTAAAAATATCTGACTAGGAAAATACATTATAACTTAAAATCATAATAAAATTAAAAATTTCCTTAATCACTATGATGTTGCTTTGTTTTAGATAAAGTCAGAATGATGTTGGCAAAATACTAAGGAGAGAATGATTTTTAAAAATTATATTTATTGTTCAGGTATTGGACCAAAGAAGATGTAGACCTTTGGAATATTTTTAGTTTAACATCAAAATCAGATGTTAATACATGTCCCCCTCACACACACATACAATAAAATAGTTTCATTTTTTTTGTATCTCACTATACAGTTTTAAAATTAAAAGAATGAACAGAAGATATTTTAGAAGCAATTTCAGGTCTAAAATGAACATTTCTGTAATTAATACCTTTTTTCTCCCCTATTTGCTTCAAGAAACCAATATAAAATTCATGAAAACTGAAGGGGAAATACACATTAATTCTATAATATCATTGTATAACTACAACAACAATCAAACAACAATAACAAGACATGAATAACCAAAATCAACAAAAAATAATAAATAAAAATGACCTATAACCAAAAGTGTAGAGAGTTGAAAAGAATCTAGAAGGTGAGAGCCAAGAGACCCAAGTACTCAAAAGGTAGGCTGCCAACTAGCTGTGTGACTTCAGACAAGTCATTTTACATCTCTGGAGCTTAATTTCCTCATGTGTAAAATGAGAAAATTCCATGAGAGGATCTCCAAATGTTTTCCATACATAAAATCCTATACCCATAAGGGGCTTCCAGATGAGAAGCACTGTCTTTGCCTTTACAAACAGCTCGCTAGCTTTGCACCCAAAACATCTCTGTTGAAGAAGAGGTGAGTTTCTGACTCAAAGCCCCTTTTAGTCCAGTCCATTTTGACTATACCAGAATCTATCCAAGTCAAACCAGTATTCTCGTTGTACTCATTATATATGTTCAGTATGATTGATGAGTATGATTGATGAGTCCTGGTTTTGGTGATCACACTGTGAAGAAGAATGATAATACAGAAGGGATGTGTGTGAGAGAGAGAGATTGTGTGTGTGGGAGGTGTGTGTATGTGTGTAGAGATGAGAGAGGAAGGTAAGGGGGCAGTTCTGGTTGACACTTCATGTTTTAGTAGTCTGGCTCTTGGTTTTTATGTCACAGAAAGCAAGAGGGTTGCTTACCTACAACGGAAACTAACTTAGGTTTAACGAGAACATGGAGCCATAAAAAAAGGTCAGGGGCAGGAAGGAGAACAGGAAAGAAGGAATCAGAGGAGTCCTGAAGACTTTGTAACTGGGAAGTTACAGAGAATCTGAAATATTCTGAAATATGAAGTATTTGAAAATCTGAAATATGACAGAATGTGAATCACCAACCTGTTGTATCTGTGGCCTCCTGGCCTCCAGTGACCAGATCAGTGCCTCAGTGCGGAAAAACATCGAATCAAGCCACACCACAGCAGCAGCGGGCTCGTCACCTCCCGTCTGTTGAAGCCACCTTCTCCCCAGTTGTTCATCTGTGATAATCAAGTCTCTGAAAATGGGTGATTTTTATGGAAAGTAGTATTTTAAAACTAAAAATAACTCCCTTTCACTCCAACTGCGAAAAGAAAAAATAAAGAAAATATATGGGTTGAGCCTATTCCCTACAAGTTGTAAAGATGGCTTCCCCTCAAAAAAGATAAGCAAACATATTTAGTTGACATCATAGTCCATTTCCATTTGGGCTGCTATAACAAAATACTGCAGAGAGAATGGTTTATAAACAACAGAACTTAATTTATCACAGTTCTGGAGGCTAAAAGGCTGAGATGAGGGTGCCAGAGTGGTCAGGTCCTGGTGAAGGCCCTCTTTTGTGTTGCTGTGACCTTACCTGGTGGAAGGGGCCAGGAAGCTCTGTCTAGCCTCTTTTATAAAGGCATCAATCTCATTCATGAGGGCTCCACCCTCATGACCTGAGCACCTCCCAATGACCCCACCTCCTAATACCAACACTTTGGACACTAAGATTGCAACATATGAATTTGGACAGACACATTCAGACCAGCAGCACAGTGTATCTCCTCTTCATTTGACTGTTCTGAGAATACACAAACATGTAATAAGAAGCTGAAATAATTGTTATTCTGACAGGTTCTTAGTTTAGTTCTTTAATGGCAACAAGCCATGGCCTGGCTGTCACCCCCTATCTTACCCTGTTTTCTTTCTCATTTTCAGTTGCTTTCTCCCATTCCCGCAACTCCTGTGCAGTTAATCTGGGCTCCCCAAGGGGTCTTCCATGTGGGTGGGTATCCCAGCGCATGTGGGATGAGCCCTGGTAGGAGAGTTTTCCTTTTCGTATTGGAAGGAATTGTTCAGTTGGGAAATAATGATGTTTATAAACATCAGAGAATTGCAGGCTTGTACCTAAACATCTATCCCATAGGCATTTTAGCAACATGGCCAAGGTGCAAGGCTGTGCGTGCTGAATAAACACAGCTGCATATATTTCAGTGATCACACATCCAGATAACTGCAGAGCATGTTTATAAATGCACATAGATTTTCATCCCCTCCTGGGACACAGTGGGTAGGGAAGAGGAAGGGTGGGGAATGTGTGTGTGTGACAAGAGTCATCACAGAGTATGATTTTTCAGACTCCATGAAGACCTCCTGTCCACCCATTCTCTACTTTCTGTCAGATGCCCAAAATTCCACCACTAGACTTTTACCCGGGGGTTAAAGATTTCATCCCTCTTAAAATGTAGTTACTTGACTTTAGATTGCTTTGGACATTTGCACCGTGATGTGCGACATGCATAGGCTTATCAGATTGTAAAAGCTCAAAAAGCCATCCGTTATAAAGTCACAGGCACTTGGTCTGGATGTATTGGGGAGGGAGGAGTGAGCTGAGAAAAAGAAGAAAAGACCAAGAAGGAAGTAGACTGAGCATGGAGAGAATGTACATTTTCAAGGAATTTTACCTAGGATTGTTTTCCTGTTTGTTTTTAAAATTTATTTCTGTTTCTTTTGGCCGCACTAGGTCTTTGTTGCTGCATGCCGGTTTTCTCTAGTTGGGGTGTGCGGGCTTTTCGTTGTAGTGATTTGGGTCACATAGGCCACCCCGATACAGTGTGGGAGGGGCCTCCACAGGGGTGTGAATACCTGGAGCAGGAGTCACTGGGGCCGTCTTGAGAGCTGGCTGCCTCAGGGAGGCCTTCCCTTTCTTCTCCTTCTGCAGTGAATCGCGGAGTCTTTCTGATCCGTCCTCTGCACTGTTTTCTCACATGTGCACCTGTGCACGCTAAGCCGCTTCAGTTGTGTCCGACTCTTTGTGACTGTAGCCCCCAGGCTCCTCTGTCCGTGGGATTCTTCAGGCAAGAATACTGGAATGAGTTGCAATGTCCTCCTCCATGGGATCTTCCCAACCTAGGGATCGAACCTGCGTCTTTTATGTCTCCTGCATTGGCAGGCGTATTCTTTACCACTGGCGCCACCTGGGAAGCACCTTCTCACATGTGACCTCATCTCAAATCTGATAGTTTCTTCTGGAAAGTGATATGGAGGCTGTGGAGGATGGCTTAGGGACCTCATACCTAAGGGCACAGGTGGAATGCATAATAATATGCCAGCAGGGCCTCCAACCCAAACTTACAGGGAGAAGAAAAGCAAATGTCCTGGCAAGCCAGTCTTTTGAGGAGAATTTGCTCCGTGTGCAGACAAGGGAAGAGCTGTAACACCAGAGTCACCCTAGGGAAGTGAGGTGCTGAGTGTAAAAGCAAGAGAGCACAGATAAAGCACAGATACTTTCCCGAACTACCCTAAGACTTAAAACCATAATATGGGGTCAGCTCCCCCTTCCCCTCCCCAGAGAAAGTCTTAGGCGATCTCTAGACAAGGGTCTCCCACTTCCCTGTGAGCACCACAAATAGGCTTATCTCCACAAGCCTGCTTAAATTGGAAGTGGATTCCAAGAGCTCATGAGCTGACAGACATTGTGGGGTCCGTTCTGCTTTATTAAGATATGAAGCCTTGATTCTCAGTGTCTGTCACTGTCAGAGGAAGAGTTATGCCTGCCGTTCAGCCAGGGGCAACATACTCTGTTTCCATTGACGATGCTTTTCTTCTTGGGATCCTTCTCTATGATGGACTTTTTGGGAAAAAAAAACAGGTGGAATTTTCAGAACTAGGCATGCCTTGACCCCACCTACCTGAGCTATTTGAGCTGCTACAGCATCCCCGACCAGGCACCTACAACCAGCAGCCCCAGCTAGAACGAGGTAGTTTTAGAGGGACTTCATCATTAGGTCCTCAACTGCCTGAAGTTAACTCAGGCTCAGTCAATTAACCAGGGTGGGAGCTCAGTACTCCCTGAAGTCAATGGGAGACCCTGGGCCTTCCATGAAGTTTTGCCTTTGTTCTTGGATCTGTGATTCTGGGACACAGCCATGGATTTTTGGACCAGAACAGACAGACAACTGAAGTCACATACCTGCCCCCTATCCCCATTTTGCATGCGACTCAGAGAGGTCAGGGATTTTTCCATAGCCATTTAATGAGCTGGTAACCCAGCCAGCAGAGTCAGACACGAGAGTGACTGAACTGAACTGAACTGAACCCAGCCAGTACTAGTCTTATGAATGTCTAGTCTTCTTTCTCTGCCTCTAATCATGGCATATACACTTCTAGAAGGTAGACTACCCGTTTGCTCTAAGGTCCATTTTCTGCTCTTATTATCTTCTCCCGATGACAAGGAACCTCATTTCCCAGGCTCCCTTGTCTTCTGACTTCCTGTTGGGTTTGGCCAATGCAGGGCATTGATGGAACACTTGAGAGCAGGAGTTAGCAAGCAATAAACAATTTCCTGGGCTTCTCTGGTGGCTTAGATGGTAAAGAATCTGCCTGCAAAGCAGGAGACCTGGGTTTGATCCCTGGATCAGGAAGATCCCCTGGAGAAGGGAATAGCTATCCACTCTAGTATTCTTGCCTAGAGACTGAGAGACTAACACACACACACACACACACACACACACACACACACATTTCCTCTCCTCTTTCTGCTTATTTTGGCATCTCTAGCAATGACTGGGTCTCCTTGGTCCCTGCACCCATCAGACATTCTCCACTGTGATTCTGGCTTCTGTCAAATGACTCCTGTTGCTGTAAGCTCAGAACACTCAGCAACAGCAGCTCCTCCAACCCATGGAGTCACAGCTCCTTACCACTGTGGCTAATCTCTGGGTTGCATCACTATCTGCTGTTTGGCTTCTCAGTACTTCTATTACTTCTAGGACCAATCCCCTAAATTAAATTACCTCTGTTTATTAAGACCTACAATGGTTTGTGTTTTCCTTCCCGGACCCTGACTGATGGAGTGGGGTCATCATTCTGTGTGTTCTTGCTCACTGTAAGAATACAGTAAATCTTCAGTCATAATAGTGTTAACTATTCTAAAAAGGAAAACCAGTTTATGAAAGAGAGGTAGCACTCCACTTTTATCATTTACTCCATAAATCAAGCTGATTAAAACTATATCATATTTGCCGTAACTCTTGAAAAACGAAAAGTGGAAACATTTTCCTAAGACCTCTTCCCAAGGGTCTGTCTGTGCCTTCTACTCAGTGGTGTTAAAAGAATAGATTTCTTTGATCTCAGAGATTTTTTTCCATTTCTCTTTGTGACTTATCATGGAAGGGATTATTCTTGGTGTGAGTAGGTTTGTATTTTTTAATTTTAGCAGAATGGGCCCCCATGTCATGCCATTGATTTCTTATACTTGCTTTGGTAACAACTCTGCCCTTGGCCTTCCCATCACAAACCTGGTTGTTGTGACCTACAGTCCTGTTTATGTGCCAACCCCTGTTCTTGGCCTCCGCACAAGGATTCCCACAAGGTTCCATTTGAAATGGTGGTTTCCAAGATTGGGGGTATCTGCCCGCCAGCATTGCATTTGAGACCACCAGCTTGTTTTTCCAAGTATTAATATCTCAGTATCACTAAACATATTTTCTTTTCCAGAATATTTTCCAAAAGTTTTGTAAGAATGTCTCTAAAACTTTTTTGTTTTGAAGGCCTAAGGGGAAGGGCAAGGTAATGTAAATTTTAACTTGGCAGACTAGTATTTAAAACTTTATCCAAAAAATATTTTTCCCCTTAGAAAAAAAACCTCTTTACATATTTAAGTAATTCATTTGGGAGAAATAACCACTCGGCTCTTCACATAGGCCTTGGCAGATGTCAGTTCAAGATGCTTTGAAACCAATCAACTACAAAGTCTCAGATATTTTCTCTTTGAAAGCTCAACTTAACATTTGCTACCATGGTGGTAAGGAAAGTGACAACTCATTTGAAAGATTCTCCCCCTTTGTTTCTTTGTCTTTCTTCTGCAGGCCATGTGTTTATACTGTGGGATCTCCCATAAACAACAGGGCCCTTTTTCCATGCCAGGAGCCACCCGTTGCCATGTCAACATGGCAGGCTACAGTTCGAGCAGCTGCATCCTTTGTTGTTCTAATGAGCGGGGAGAATTCTGCAAAGCCAACACAGCTTCAGGAAGGTACTGTACATGTGTTCTGTGCTTCTTTATGTATTGCACACATGTTGGACCCAGGAACCCAATACACAGGGTTTTTCTCCGCTTTAAAAGAGCTCCTTTATTAGCTGGGTTGGACTGAACATGATATAAAACATCCTGCCAGAGAAAATACCAGGGGATGGGGAAGGGCACTTGGGAGCCTGTGCATGGCATGTGGGGCCCTTCAATGCCAGAGTTATCAATTCTTAGATTATTAAGGCAGTTCCTTTCACCTGATGGTTTGTGGACCATAAGTGGGTGGTCTTGGTTGAAGACTTTCTGGACAGGCAAGTATGTCGTGGAAACACCATTACAGTTGAGTTGTTTGTGTTTTGGTCATGGAGCCTGTGCAGGGTTATTTATAATGCTGAGCAATAGTTCTCCTGTTGGCTGCCCACTGGAGTTGTCCTGGTATTGCTCTGTTCTTACTCTATTGGGCCATGAAATTTTGAGTCAAAGGTGTAGAAGAAAGATGCAAGGCAGGTACTAATGCATCATCAAGGTTTTCTCTGTGAATTTCCTACTTATTGCAGTAATTGACACTTTCAGTTGAGATCTGGAGCTTGTTGATGCCAGGTGAATTTTTTTGTAATTGTAATATTTCTTCATCTAAATATGGTGTCTCCTTCCACCATTTATTATAGAAACTTTAAAATTTACAAAAAGTAAAAGTAATAAAGTGAAAGAGGAGAGTGAAAAAGTTGGCTTAAACCTCAACATTCAGAAAATTAAGATCATGGCATCTGGTCCCATCACTTCATGGAAAATAGATGGGGAAACAGTGGAAACAGTGTCAGACTTTATTTTTTGGGCTCCAAAATCACTGCAGATGGTGATTGCAGCCATGAAATTAAAAGATGCTTACTCCTTGGAAGGAAAGTTATGACCAACCTAAACAGCATATTAAAAAGCAGAGACATTACTTTGCCAACAAAGATCCATCTAGTCAAGGCTATGGTTTTTCCAGTAGTCATGTATGGATGTGAGATTTGGACTGTGAAGAAAGCTGAGTGTCAAAGAATTGATGCTTTTGAAGTGTGGTGTTGGAGAAGACTCTTGAAAGTCCCATGGATGACAAGGAGATCCGACCAGTCCATCCTAAAGGAGATCAGTCCTGGGTGTTCAATGGAAGGACTGATGCTAAAGCTGAAACTCCAGTACTTTGGCCACCTCATGCGAAGAGTTGACTCATTTGAAAAGACCCTGATGCTGGGAGGGATTGGGGGCAGGAGGAGAAGGGGATGACAGAGGATGAGATGGCTGGATAGTATCACTGACTCGATGGACGTGGGCTTGGGTGAATTCCGGGAGTTGGTGATGGACAGGGAGGCCTGGTGTGCTGCAAAGAGTCGGACACGACTGAGCGACTGAACTGAACTGAAAAGTAATAAAATTAATTTTAAAGAAAATGTTTGCTAACATTTTGTAGTATTTCCTTCTGGTATTTAAAATCTATGTATATAGTATATATTGTCATTTCAAAATTGCCAGCAGAGCATATAGCAGTTTTCACTTACAGTATATCTTGTATGTCTTTCCAGACATTAGGTATTTTTTAAATTAATGATTTTAATGTCTGCATAATATTTTATGAGTATATTAGATTTTATTACATTTCCATATTACAGACAGTTGTATTGTTTCCAAGGTTTTTTCACATTACATAAAGTCACATTAAATTTCTGAGGAGACAGTTTGTATAAACTTAGAATTATTGAGTCAAAAGTTTTGAACCTGTTGAAGGCTGTTGATACTTATCTTAAGTTGTTTTTCAGAAAGGTTGTGACACTTTACATATCCGTCAGTAGTTATGAAGGCCCCCTCATCCTTGGAGTTTCACCCATCTGATAGGCAAGAGAAGGTTTCTTTTTAATTTGGATTACTTTGATTATCAATGAGCTTTCGTATGTCCTTAGCTGTTTTCATTTCCTATCTGTTAATTTCCTTTGCCCATTTGTATATTGAGATGTTAGTGATGTTTCCAAAAGTTTGTTTTGTCTTGTAGTTTGATTGGATCTTTGAAAAATAAAGTTATTGGGGCTTCCTGGTTAGTGACCACATGGAGACATGAGGAGAATAGTACCCCTGGAGAGGGCATGGAAGTTCCATGCTCTTTCTCACATACCTTGCCCTGTGCAGTTTTCCATCTGGCTGTTCCTGAGTTGACTTTCCACTGGTCATCAAACCCAGCAGACAAGTGCACAGGTCTGTTTCTTCAGGTCTTCATTTCGTTATGGAGGCTCTCGTGTTACGTAAAACTTCTATTACATAAATCTGTAATCTGTTCTCCCATTCAAAAAAAATAAAATGAGATAGAGATATAATCTCTTATATTTGTGTATTTTTTCTCAATTTTTGTATACTTTTTAATTTTATAGAGTATTTCTGATCTATACGACATTTTAATTTTTACATAGTCAGATATGTCAGGTTTCTCTTGGGAAGTCTTTCTTTACTCTAAAATTCACCTGTTTTATTCTAATATTTTAATCTAACTTTAATTTATTTTTTAGTAACTTCACTCTATAATCTGTTTGTAGTTTAATCTGGTCACTGTTGTGAAATAAGGACTGTTGTTGTTTAGTCACTAACTTATGTCTGCTCTTTGCAATCCCAGGGACTGTAGCCCTTTCTGTCCATTATTATGCCCACCTTTGCTTGAAATGTTCCCTTGGTATCTCTAATTTTCCTGAAGAGATCTCTAGTCTTTCCCATTCAATTGTTTTCCTCTATTTCTTTGCATTGATCACTGAGAAAGGCTTATCTGTTCTTGCTATTCTTTGGAATTCTGCATTCAAATAGAACTATCTTTCCTTTTCTCCTTTGTCTTTCACTTCTCTTCTTTTTTTTTTTTCACTTCTCTTCTTTTCACAGCTATTTGTAAGACTTCCTCAGACAACCATTTTGACTTTTTGCATTTCTTTTTCTTGGGGATGGTCTTGATCACTGCCTCCTGTACAACGTCATGAACCTCCGTCTACAGTTCTTCAGGCACTCTTTCTATCAGATCTAATTCGTTGAATCTATTTGCCACTTCCACTGTATAATCGTAAGGGACTTGATTTAGGTCATATCTGAATGGTCTCAACAGATAACAATTTTCAACAAAATGTGGAAAATTCTTAAAGAGATGGGAATAACAGACCAGCTGATCTGCTTCTTGAGAAATCTGTATGCAGGTCAGGAAGCAACAGTTGGAACTGGACAAGGAACAACAGACTGGTTCCAAATAGGGAAAGGAGTATGTCAAGGCTGTATATTGTCACCCTGCTTATTTAACATGTATGTAGAGTACATCATGAGAATCACTGGACTGGATGAAACACTAGCTGGAATCAAGATTATGGGGAGAAATATCAATAACTTCAGATATGCAGATGACACCACCTTTATGGCAGAAAGCAAAGAAGAACTAAAGAACCTCTTGATGAAAGTGAGAGAGTAGAGTGAAAAAGTTGGCTTAAAATGCAACATTCAGAAAACTAAGATCACGGCATCTGGTCCCATCACTTCATGGCAAATAGATGGGGAAATGATGGAAACAGTGACAGACTTTATTTTGGGGGGCTCCAAAATTACTGCAGATGCTGACTGTAGCCATGAAATTAAAAGACACTTGCTCCTTGGAAGAAAAGCTATGACCAACCTAGACAGCATATTAAAAAGCAGAGACATTACTTTGCCAACAAAGATCCGTCTAGTCAAGGCTATGGTTTTTCCAGTAGTCATGTATGGATGTGAGAGTTGGACTATATAAAGAAAGCTGAGAGCCAAAGAATTGATGCTTTTGAAGTGTGGTGTTGGAGAAGACTCTTGAGAATCCCTTGGACAGCAAGGAGATCCAACCAGTCCATCCTAAAGGAAATCTGTACTGAATATTCATTGGAAGGACTGATGCTGAAGCAGAAACTCCAATACTTTGGCCATGTGATGGGAAGAACTGACTCATTTGAAAAGATCCTGATGCTGGAAAAGATTGAAGGTGGGAGAAGGGGATGACAGAGAGTGAGATGGTTGGATGGCATCACCAACTCAATGGACATGAGTTTGAGTAAATTCTGGGAGTTGGTGATGGACAAGGAAACCTGGGATGCTGCAGTCCATGGGATCGCAAAGAGTTGGACATGAATGAATGACTGAACTGAACTGAACTGAACTGGACTGTAGCCCACCAGGCTCCTCTGTCCATGGAATTCTCCAGGCAAGAATCCTGGAGTGAGTTGCTATTTCCTTCTCCAGAAACAAGGACTAAACATTTTTATTTTCAAATATAAAACCAGTTATCCAAGATCACTTAATGAATCTTTTCTGATTGTGATGTCTTTTTCATCATAAATTAGATTTACACATGTAACAAAGTTTTCAATGAATGTTTACTTTATTCTCAAAGTCAAAACAAAACAAATTATACATCTAAAAATTTAATTAAAAAAAAATAAGTCATATTTACATGGTTCATTTACAAATAAGCAAAGGATAAAAAGAAATTTTATGATGTCTTCTTTTTACTTCTAATTCCCAACTACCCAATAACTCTTCCCCAAGGCAACAAGGTCACCAGCTTCCTTTATATAGTATATTTTTTCCTCTTCTGTTGCACAAAACATAACATGCTGTACACATTTTTGTGTAATGATCTGCCCTTTAGAATAACCTGTTCTTATAGACAATTTCCAGAGAAGACAATGGCAAGCCCCTCCAGTACTCTTGCCTAGAAAATCCCATGGACGGAGGAGCCTGGTAGGCTGCAGTCCATGGGGTCGCTAAGAGTCGGACATGACTGAGCGCCTTCGCTTTTACTTTTCACTTTCACACATTGGAGGAGGAAATGGCAACCCACTCCAGTGTTCTTGCCTGGAGAATCCGAGGGACAGGGAAGCCTGGTGGGTTGCCATCTATGAGGTCTCACAGAGTCAGACATGACTGAAGCGACTTAGCAGCAGCAGCAGCAGCATAGACAATTTCATATCTGACCATAAAGAGCTTCCTCATTATTTTTAGTACTATAGAGTGTTCCATAAATGGATGTTCACAATTCAGTTAAGCAAAAGCTCTTGACTTTATTCTATATTATATAAGGAATTTAATGGTCATTTCTGGGTTAGGAAGATCCCTTGGAGAGGGGATTGGCTACCCACTCTGATATTTTTACCTGGAGAAGTCCATGGACAGAGGAGCCAGGCAGGCTACAGTCCATGGGTTCACAGAGGTGGACATGATTGAGCAACTAACACTTTTCACTTACTTCTGTCAATTTCCCTCACCCACATTCTCTGGTTTTAATTAATATAATTTGGAATTTTTGGCTCATATTATCTATATATTTTGTTTTTATTTTAAACCTTCTCAAGGAATTATAATCACTATTGTACATTTTTATCCAGTTTCAAATTATATTTGCAGTAAGTATTCAGACTTTCCTTACTCTTGATCTTTTAAGTTTGACTCATCTCTTAGTCAACTGGGAAATGGCTATAGTATTTTTTTCCCCAGAATGGTGGCTATTGGTATATTTTATGATCCAGACAATTGTACTCATTTTGCATGCTAGTAAGGTTATGCTCAAAATCTTTCATGTTCAGCTTCAACAGTACATGAACTGAGAACTTCCAGATGTACAAGCTAGATTTAGAAAATGCAGAGGAACTAGAGATCAAATTGCCAACATCTGTTGGCTCATAGAGACAGCAAGTAAATACCAGAAAAACATCTACTTCTGTTTCATTGACTATGCTAAAGCCTTTGACTGTGTGGGTCACAACAAACTGGAAAATTCTTAAAGAGATGGGAATGCCAAACCACCTTACCTGTCCAAGAAACCTGTATGCAGGTCAAGAAGCAATAGTTAGAACCAGACATGGAGCAATGGACTGGTTCCAAACTGCGAAAGGAGTATGTCAAGGCTGTATATTGTCACCCTGCTTATCTAATTTATATGCAGAGTACATCATGCGAAATGCCAGGCTGGATGAATCACAGGCTGGAATCAAGATTGCGGGGAGAAATATCGAGAACCTCAGATAGGCAGGTGATACCACTCTAATAGCAGAAAGTGAAAAGAAACTAAAGAGCCTCTTGATGAGGGTGCAAGAAGAGAGTGGGAAAGCTGGCTTAAAACTCAGCATTCAAAAAACTAAGATCATGACATCTGGTCCCATCACTTCATGGCAAATAGAGGGGGAAAAAGTGGAGGCAGTAACAGATTTTTTTATCTTCAGTTCCAAAAACACAAAATCAGTCACTGTGGATGGTGAATGCAACCATGAAGTTAAAGATGTTTGCTGTTTGCAATGAAAGCTATGACAAACTTAGATAGTGTATTAAAAAACAAAGACATCACTTTACTGGCAAAGGCCATATAGTCAAAGCTATGGTTTTTCCAGTAGTCATGTGTGGATATGAGAATTGGACCATAAAGAAGGCTGAGCCCTGAAGAATTCATGCTTTTGAATTGTGCTGGAGAAGACTTTTGAGATTCTCCTGGACAACAAGAAGATCAAACCAGTCAATCCTAAAGGAAATCAACCCAAATATTCATTGAAAGAACTGATGCTGAAGCTTAATCTCCAATACTTTGGCCACCTGATGCGAAGAGCCAACTCATCAGAAAAGACCCTCATGCTGGGAAAGACTGAAGGCAAAGGGAGAAGAGAGTGGCAGAGGATGAAGTAGTTGGATAGTATCACCAGCTCAATGGACATGAATTTGAGCAAACTCCATGAGATAGTGAAGGACAGGGAAGACTGGCATGCTGCAGTCCGTGGGGTCACAAAGAGCTGGACACAACTTAGTGACTGACGGACAACAAATGTATTTAATCAGTACCCCTATGAAGATATGGAACATTTCCATTACCTAGAAATCCCCTTGTGCCTTTGCCATCCCTACTTGAGTGATTCCTCCCTAACCCCACTCCAGTCAACTGCTGATCTTATCTCCATGTCTATAAATTAGTTTTGGCTCTCCTAAATATTCTTGTAAATTGAGTCATTCATGTGTACTCTTTTGTGTCTGGCTTCTTTCACTTGACATGGTTGTGAAACAGACCCACATTGTTGTGAGTATCAATAGGTATTCTTTTTAAAAAGTTGATGAGTAATAATCCATTGTATGAGTAAACTAGTTTGTTTATCCACTCACCTGTTAATGGACATTTGAATTTGTCATGTACATTATGAAAAGTATTCTGTGAATATTTCTGTGTAAGTCTTTTTGTGGACAAAGGTTTTAATTTCTCGAGGGTAAATACCTAAGAGTGGAATTGCTGGATCATATAAATATATTTTAACTTTGCATCTGGCAAACTATTTCCAAGTGATTCAGTTATTTTGCATTCCACCAGCAGTTTCTGAGAGTCCAATAGCTGTGCATCTTTGCATACACTGGATGTTGTTGATCCCTTTAATTTTAGCTCTAAACTGGGGTGAAATACTGTCCTGTGGTTTTAGTTTGCATTACTCTGATAACTAATAATGGTGAGCAACTTTCATGCAATTATTGTATATGCCTTTAAAAAGTGTCTCTTCCAAGACATTTTGTTGTTTTTTTTGTTAGATTATGAGAATTTATAATTTTATATATTTGATATTCTTTATATATTTGATATTCTAGCCTTTAGTCAGATATGTGTCACAAGTGTATTCTCCTAGACCGTATGGTTTGCCTTTTCATTTTTGATTTACCCTTTATACCACTGATTTTCCATAAAGACATTTTATTCTTTAGTAATTCTGTTATAGATTGTTACTATAATAATCTTTGCAGCTCTTCCTTAAGCTTTTTTTGGTTACTTTGTTGTCTTTTGATCTCACTCTGTTGTACTGTTTGAGCTAGCTGTCTTCTCACAGCTTTTTCTTTCAGTTCTATCAGTTTATTGCCACCAGCCCGTCTCCCTCCACCCTCATGCACAAGTGCTCAATCATGTAACCCCATGGACTGCAGCCCGCCAGGCTCCTCTGTTCATGGACTTTTCCAGGCAAGAATACTGGAGTGGATTGCCAGTTCCTTCTTCAGGCTTCTCATGGCTTTTTATCTTTTTTTCGTAGAAGTTATATCTTCATATCATAATTGGATGCCAATATTCCAAACTTGTTTTCCTTCCAGTAGTAAATTCATTTCTGAAGTGTGTTCTTCTTCTGAGTCCTTAGAACAATATTTACTTTTACCTTTATTCTGCAGTATTTTTGCCCCATCATGCTCTTGGGTGCATCATGCTCTTGGGTGCACCTCTCTGGGGTGTTTCAACAGACAGGATAAGGTCTGTGGACTTCCCTTAGCTCCATTCACTGTCCACTTCTGTGCTACCCGAAATCCCCTCGCTGTTCAACAGATGACAGGTTAGTTATGCACATAGCCCCTCTTGTGAATTGTCTAGTGAAGTTCTTTGGGACTTACACAGCATCTTTTTTTTAACCTCCCTGCTTGTTTCCCTGGCTTGCTAAATTGAGTAAATTCACCACTGTACAGAGGTCTCAAGCAGGCATCGATACCTGGGCTCCTCCAGCCTCCATTTCTGGCTTACTTGTGATGATGACTAACTACATTTCCCAAGATGCAATGCTGGGAGTTGCATCTCCCAACTCCCATCTCAACAAGCCTACATACTTTCTCATTCCATGATTGGGCCTTTGCAGTTCAGATGTAAAAGCTGTGTTTGGCACTGTTTCTCAAATTTGAGCATTATTTTACTTTTCAGAGGGAAAAAATTCTTCGGATTCACCAGGGTTGACTTAAGTTATTTGTGTTAGAATAATATTTTAAAAACTATAAATGTAAGCTTGTAACTCTTATACATCTGTCATGTCAAAATAAAATATAAATTAAATACAGACCAAACTATTAAATCATTAAAATTCAAATGAACAACTTCAATTTAATGTAAAGATTATTATTTTGCTGAAATGAAAATGTTCCCTACAACATGTATGTGGTGCTGACAGCTCCGTGAAGGTTCTTTGAGGTCGTTGTTTCTGTTCTGCCCTGAGCCATGTGGTGATCTTCTTCTCCACCACTTTTCTTCCATATGCTGTAAAGCTTTTGCTTACACAGCATGCTCTGATGTCATTTAGCCTTTACCCACCAAAAGCATCATTCTTATGTTCTGTTCTCATTATCACTCAGTAATTAAAGCAGTGCTACATGTCTGTGTGGAATCATATACACTACTGCAGATGTGAACTCTGAAATTGTTTGGCAGGACTCCTTTCTATCTGGATAATCCAGCCCACTGGCCAGATCCAGCCTACTGCCTGTTTTTATAAATAAAGTTTTATTGGAATACAGCCATTGTCTATGGCTGCTTTGGTGCTGCAATCAGTATCGGTATCAGTTCAGTCGCTCAGTCGTGTCTGACTCTTGATGACCCCATGAACTGCAGCAGGCCAGGCCTCCCTATCGATCGCCAACTCCCAGAGTTTACCCAAACTCATGTCCATTGAGTTGGTGATGTCACCTGACCATCTCATCCTCTGTTGTCCCTTTCTCCTCCTGCCTTCAATCTTTCCCAGCATCAGGGTCTTTTCAAATGAGTCAGCTCTTTGCATCAGGTGGCCAAAATATTGGAGTTTCAGCTTCAACATCAGTCTTTCCATTGAACACCCAGGACTGATCTCCTTTAGGATGGACTGGTTGGATGTCCTTGCAGTCCAAGGGACTCTCAAGAGTCTTCTCCAACACCACAGTTCAAAAGCATCAATTCTTTGGCACTCAGCTTTCTTTATAGTCCAACTCTCACATCCATACATGACTACCGGAAAAACCATAGCCTAGACTAGATGGACCTTTGTTGACAAAGTAATGTCTCTGCTTTTTAAAATGCTGTCTAGGTTGGTGATAACTTTCCTTCCAAGGAGTAAGCGTCTTTTAATTCCATGGCTGCAGTCACCATCTGCAGTGATTTTGGAGCCCAGAAAAATAAAGTCAGCCACTGTTTCCACTGTTTCCCCGTCTATTTGCCATTAAGTGATGGGACCAGATGCCATGATGTTAGTTTTCTGAATGTTGAGCTTTAAGCCAACTTTTTCACTCTCCTCTTTCACTTTCATCAAGAGGCTTTTGAGTTCCTCTTCACTTTCTGCCATAAGGGTGGTGTCAGCTGCATATCTGAGGTTATTGATATTTAAGGCAATGGCACCCCACTCCAGTACTCTTGCCTGGAAAATCCCATGGATGGAGGAGCCTGGTAGGCTGCAGTCCATGGGGTCGCTAAGAGTCGGACATGACTGAGCGACTTCACTTTCACTTTTCACTTTCATGCATTGGAGAAGGAAATGGCAACCCACTTCAGTATTCTTGCCTGGAGAATCCCAGGGACAGAGGAGCCTAGTGGGCTGCCATCTATGGGGTCGCACAGAGTCCGACACGACTGAAGCGACTTAGCAGCAGTAGCAGCAGCAGCAGCAATCTTGATTCCAGCTTGTGCTTCATCCAGCCTGGCATTTCACATGATGTAGTCTGCATATAAGTTAAATAAGCAGGTGACAATATACAGCCTTGATGTACTCCTTTTCCTATTTGGAACCAGTCTGTTGTTCCATGTCCAGTTCTAACTGTTGCTTCCTGACCTGCATACAAATTTCTCAAGAGGCAGATCAGGTGGTCTGGTATTCCCATCTCTTTCAGAATTTTCCACAGTTTATTGTGATCCACACAGTCAAAGGCTTTGGCATAGTCGATAAAGCAGAAATAGATGTTTTTCTGGAACTCTCTTGTTTTTTCAATGATCCAGCGAATGTTGGCAATTTGATCTCTGGTTCCTCTGCCTTTTCTCAAACCAACTTGAACATCTGGAAGTTCATTGTTAACATATTGCTGAAGCCTGGCTTGGAGAATTTTGAGCATTACAGGGCCTATACAGTCTAAAATATTTAGTAACTAGCCCTTTACAGAAAAAAGTCTTCTGACCCTTTCAATATCTATTTGAAAGTTATCATCAAAAATTAAAACAAGAGTTGACTTTTAACATTTTCTATGAAAATGTTAAATACCACCAAGAATTTATCTGTGGATTTTTTTTTTCAGAATTACTAATCAGGGCAAAGTTATAATAAAGTAAATGCTAATTGGGATTTGCTTATGTACAACTTACACCTTATGTGATACCTCAGAGTAGACTTTTCCAGTTCAAACTGAGGGAGGATTTAGCTAGACCAGAAGAAAGAACTTTCGGCATCATACTGCATGCCTCGTGCAGCCCAGCAGCTGGGGTTTATCAGAGGACAGCCAGGCAAGTACGGTCGCAACACCCTCTGCCCCAAATGGCTGTTCTGAGGATGGAATAATATCTCCAAATGTGTCTGTACTCCTTGGAGAAAAAGGATATGTGGACACAAGATGCTATTACTTCCTTTCCAAGTCATGTTTTCTAGATTGGTGGATTGGTCTCATAGGACCTCCATTCTGTTGTGCACAATGCCCTTTAAAACAATGAGCTATCCTTGAAAACATGAGCGGCAAAACCCAACCCGCAAGTCACAGTTTCCATCACAGCAACACGTCAACCTGATTAGTACATTTGCCAGGCATCAGCTGATTTCCCGAAAGAAGCAAAGCACCTGGGAGCAGCACAGTGTAATGAGGCAGATAACAGTGCCCGAAATGATAACAACCCTTGGGCAGAGGACGGAAATCAGATGACGGACCTCTGAGTTCTTAGTACATGGGGGAAATCGTTCCTCCTGGCGGTTTTAAAGAAGAAGGCCGATGGTTTAGAGGGTAGTGTGATGACTGTCATAAGAATTTTAGTAGCCGAGAAGTCACTATCCTTTTTCTCAAGAAGGCTAAGTTAAAACCATAGATTTAGTTTGACTCGTTTGGCTCCTTTATTGTATAACTTGCTCAGCATAATGTCATTTGGGCAGACAGAAATGTTAGCCTGTGTATTATTGTCAGCCTGCATTCCCTGCCGAAATGTAGCTAAACAATTAAGCTCAGAGACCCAATGCCCAGTACAGTGTTTTGTATATAACAGGTACTCAATACCTATTTGTTGAATAAATGTGTTCTCTGTAATCAGACAGATGTAATAGGTTCATGGAAGAAGCATTCAAAATCACTATTGATAGTAACAAAAATGATTTCAGGGTCATTCCTTTAGTTTTGCTTCTGATTGAAGTTTATAACTTTTCCCCAGGTTCAGTATATTTTAAAAGGGGGAAAAAATGGTGTAGTACATTCTAATTTCCTCCTGCTTGGTAATTTTGTTGTTGTTAATTTAATTTTGTTTTATTTTTGCAGGGTCTACTTCCTAGGAAATTAAAACACACACACACACACACACACACTCCAGTTATATTTTTCATGGGAAGCCATAAGTAAAGGAATAAGACTGACTGACTGAAACTTCTTCCAACTGTAGGAGAAAAAGCATATGAACAAGTGAAAGACATTTGAAAAAAAAACTATATGTACCCTCGCTTAAGATGTGATTTCATTTTTCTGTGCAAAAGTAGGAGACTGTAGACATTACTTCATCCTGGGCAAAATGCTGCTTTCTGGTGTGCCCAATAGACCAGCTCCCTGACATTCTCTCTCTTGATTTTGTGTGGGAAATTCCAGGGAAAAGCCAAGATTTCAGGGTCCAGACCCCTCCCCCCCACCCCCCGCCATGTGCCATTGAAAGCTAACTTTTCTTTCCTTTTGATGGCTCAAAATGAGCAACACTACTATTTAGACTGCTCCCACAGTATGAGACCAAGAATTACATATGAGGAAATGGTGAATTAAAAGACATTTAGAAATGGTTATGATTAAGTGTTTTCACAAAGAGAGAATGCAAAGTAGAGAGAGCTCCTTGTTTCTCGAACTGAGGAAACTTTATTCTGGGCCCGTATGCACATGTGTGTTTCAAGGGGTAGGAGTACAGAGTGAACACATCTTTTCTCTTTAGAAAGCTGCTGCTGAGTGAGGACTGTGTTCTGCTCTGTTACATCCCCCATAAGGTCCCACATAATGCCCTGCACTTTCTAAACATCAGTTCATTCTTTTGTTTGTGACTTGCTTTTTGACTAGTTCTTGCTTGCCCTCCTAGTATTGCACTTACCGTATTTGACACACAGGGAAGTCATCGTGATTTCTTTTAGATGATCATGATTCCCGCAGGCTTGTGTCTTGTTGCTATGAATTTTTGTCTTAGGCTTGACACTCATGAATTTTCTCATGTCAGTAAAGTACTAAAGCACACTCGTGACCCTCTGGCACAGAATGATTTGGTGACCAGTTTGCCCGTCCACCTTGTATTTAAGTTTAAGGAGAACTAGGTTATCCATCAGAGAAGGCAATGGCACCCCACTCCAGTACTCTTGCCTGGAAAATCCCACGGATGGAGGAGCCTGGTGGGCTTCAGTCCATGGGTCGCTAAGAGTCGACTGAGCGACTTCACTTTCACTTTTCAATTGCATGCATTGGAGAAGGAAATGGCAACCCACTCCAGTGTTCTTGCCTGGAGAATCCCAGGGACAGGGGAGCCTGGTGGGCTGCCGTCTATGGGGTCGCACCGAGTTGGACACGACTTAAGCGACTTAGTAGCAGCAGCAGCTTATCCACACAGGTCAGAGTGCGGGTGACACTTGGCATGACAAGCCTGGTGAAACGTATTCCTTTAGGTATTCCATTAGCCACGAGGGAAAACCTCAGAACCAGTGGCGGTGCTTGCGTTCTGGGTTCAGTAGGTGGCGCTCTTCTACCTGGTTCACGGGAATGATCTTGAAGGTCATTCTCTCCTGGGTCTCCTGTGCCATAGGCGGTACCATGTTGCCAGGAAAGGAAACCTGAAGCCTTGCCGGGTGGCATCAGTGCCTGAGAAGCGGGTGGCATGATCTGGCGTATGGCCCTGGTCAGGCAGTGCTGGTTGCATACCAGCCGAGGGCGTCTTACTGTCTCCTTTGTTCTGGTGCCAGTTCCCGCCCTTGAGCAACAGCGGAAAAGAACTAACGAAAGACAGTCACGCCATGGGTATTCAGGAGGGTGGCTCTAGCTCATAAAACCAGAACGTGTAGACTCAGCATCTCAAAAGTAGTGAAAGGAAAAAAAGCTGGGGTTTGCCGAAAGCCTCCAGAGAAAGAAGCCAAAAGAGGAAGAGCAACCAAAACTGGGAGCTTTACCTACTTTGTTATGTATCTATTATATTTATTATAGTAAATATATAAAACTATGTAATAGGAACTTTAAATGTAGTGTATCTATGTATACTTATAAGTTCATACTCGTATATTATGTGTTCCTATACATACCATCAAGCATTTTAAACTTGTAATACAAAGAAGAGACACGTGGAGTAGTTCTGGCAGGAAGTTCTGAAATTAAGAATAGTGGGTAGAGAAAGAAACAAGCTTGAGGTAGGAAAGAAGCAGGTGCTACAGATGAATTGAGTAAAGAAATATGATATGTAAATAAAAGCATGTATCAATTTGATGTTTCCAAATGCTTCATGCTGTTTGTCTAACTTAAAGTGGAAAAGTTTAAAAGATAAAGGAAAAGCTTTTAATAGGGAGAATTTAAGTGCCTGTTTTAATTTTCAGTGAAACGATAGCTCTTTAAGAACAAGTAATTTGGTGAATGCATAACTCTGCAAACATAAATCGTCAGCTTTTGCCTCTGTGGAAGCAGAGTGTTTGTGTGTGGTGTAACTGTGGCTTTGGTGTGTATTGAGTGAGTATATCCAGGACTCTTAAGAATAGTACACTGATGTTCCATAGATTTTGTATTTAATTTACTATTAGTAGGCATGCTTGATGTGTAGAAATAACTAAAGTATCTTGATTTTTTCCCTGAATTTGTTTTCTTTTTGTAAGGACAATTTCTTCAAATAATTAGCAAAGTATTTCACAGGTTTAGCGTTAAAAAGTTCTCTCTCCTCCTGTGAACGAAATACTCCATCATGTTCTTCCTTTTTTCCTCCCCACTTTTCTTACCCTAAAAGAATCTTCAAAACCATTCATAGGACAGTTTTTTAGAATAGTATATGAAGGAAATAATTGAGGTAATTTCCAGTTATAAGTATAATTTTCAAAGCTTACAATTTGAAAAATTACCCATCTCAAATTCTTATCATAAGAAAGTCATCTTTAAGGAAAATTTCAGTCCTGAATTGAAGGTAAATGTTTACTTGTATCTTGTAGCTGCTGCTAGCACAATTCTAAGAACAGTATCTGATATATCTGGCTTACTAGTGAGACAATTAAAGGATAAGGATTTGAGAGGGCATAGCAGCTTGCAAGAACTTTTCGAGGAGGCCCAGGAGGGAGGTGGGCTGGGTGGCTGCTCAAGCCTGCACAGTTAGGTGCACCACTTCCTCTGGGCTCCTTCATATGGGCCCCCTCCCTGGGCGTCTTACTGATGAATCCCCTCCTGGCCGTGAAATCATCCAGTGGTGTGATGGGCTTCTGGCCTCTGCAGAGGAAAAACTCGGGGTGAATTCAAGTACAGCATGTTCTCTTTGTTTTGCAGCTGGTGTAGTGAGGGAGACTAGGGCAAGTGGATTGAATCAAAAAGGAAAATGAAGGCATTCACTGTCTATTTCATCGAGGATGGCTCATTTCAAGTAAACACCATTTAAATAGTCTCCAAATGGCCCATTCTATATGAAGTCATACAGGATGCCCCCTTTGGGCTGTCATTCTCCTTTAAATGGATCGCTTTGTGTGCACAGTGTTTTAATGCCATTCAACCTTAAACCCCATCTGTGGGCCTCATCAGGCCACAGGCTTCAGTGCACATGTGGCAGCCATACCTTCGACATTCTTAGTCTCTGCCGCCAGAAAGTCAGCCCAAGCAACAGGGGGAGGCAGCTGTAAAGACGACAGCAGTTAACATTTCTTCAGCACTTACTATGCACCAGTTACTATGCCTAGAGATTTCTGTATGTGAGGTACAGACTATGATTATTCCTTTGTTACAGATGAGGAAACTGACGCATGGAGATATTAAGCAATATGCCCAAACTGGTAAGTGTGGATTGGAGAATTGAACCTTTGCAATCAGATTCCAGAGCTAGAACTCAGTCTGTGGACATTTTTAAGAGAAATAAACTCTTGTCAATTCTCTTTCCAAAGTAGGCTTATCCCAAACAATAGATAATCCAGAAATTATTTCTCTTTGTCTTTGGAATGCATGCTCTGCTTTTTGGAGCAGTATTCCCCTTGTTATTTGCATTTTTTTTTTCTTTGCAGTATGGTTTGAAAGTGAGGTCAGGTATTTCCCGAGCAGCTACCTCCCCATGGCAGTGGGTGGTCGTCATGCAAGACTGGACTCAGTGGAATAATCCATGAGCAGACAACCCAAGAGACAGTTTTCTACCAAATGAGGTTACTAGACCTTCCCTCATAGTAATGAACTAGTGAGAGCCTCCCCATGAACCCCACTGAAGCATTCTGTTGTTGCAGCACCAGCTCCAGATTTACTCAGGGTTGTGCAAAAAGCCCATGACTGGACCTTTGGGAAGCTTCTGAGAAGAGTCCAACTAGGGTCTTTTTGAGAAGAGGGTTCCTGGCCAGTTCTTATGTGGCCCAGACTAGTTATCTGCCCCTGTTTGACGGTAGCTTGGTAGCCTAGAAAACTTTTTTGCTTTAAAAGCCTGAAATGTAAAACAGTTTCTTCCATATGAGTTCCACTAAGTAGAGGAAACTAAAAATAATAATAATAACAAGCTTTGAGGTCTGTATAGGAGACAGTCATCTTGAACATTTAAAATATGGGTTTGGGGGATGTTCCCAACACATTTCCCCCTCAAGTCCTTTTCTTTCTGTTACTTAACTTCCCAGAAGACTGTGGAGAGACCATGCGAGACCGAAAACACTGTCACTGGACTGACTCAGGTTCTGTTATCACTTTCTCTACCTCACTCCCAAACTCTAGGTCATCTTAAGGTTTCTGACTTTTTAAAACTGCTAATCTCATTCCAGCCCTCTGCCACACCCCTCTGTGGCTTCCTGTGCCCTCCCGACATCACCGTGAAGGTACAGACATCCTCATGAAGATGCTGGGACGTGATGAGATTGGGCACTCTGTGGATTCTCCATGACCCTCTGCAGGCATCTAACAGATACTCTTACTCCATCAGCAGTGTTCTCTCTGAAAGCAGTTTCAGTTTCTGCTATTTCCATGTCTCATCTTGTCCATGTACTAAATGGATGGTACAGGAACCAGAAGGACAGCAAAAAAACCAATTGAAAAGTTCCATGCAGAACATAGGGAGAAAGCCTATTGTGTATAGTATTCATTCTTTCCCCTGGAGGCTTCATTGAGATATAATTGACATGTAACATTATGTAAGTTTAAGATGATCAATGTGATGGTTTGATATATGTATATACTGTGAAATGATTATTAAATAAGGTCATATGGTTATATAGTGTGTTTATGTGTGGTGAGGACTTTTAAGATTTACTCTCTTATGCAATTTTCAGATGTACAATATTGTTAACTATAGTCACCATGTGGTACCTCACATCCTCAGAACTTACTTATAACTAGAGGCTTGCACCCCTTGAGCACCTTCAGCCTTTCTCTCTCCCAACTGTCCTCCACCCACCACCACTGCTGCTGCTGCTGCTAAGTCGCTTCAGTTGTGTCCGACTCTGTGCGACCCCATGGACGGCAGCCCGCCAGGCTCCCCGTCCCTGGGATTCTCCAGGCAAGGACACCGGAGTGGGTTGCCATTTCCTTCTCCAGTGCATGAAAGTGAAAGGTGAAAGTGAAGTCGCTCAGTTGTGTCCGACTCTTAGCAACCCCATGGACTACAGCCTACCAGGCTCCTCCGTCCATGGGATTTTCCAAGCAAGAGTACTGGAGTGGGGTGCCATTGCCTTCTCCGCCACCACTAGCAGCCACCAATCTACTTTCTACTTCTATTAATATTTTTTTTCTGTTAGATTCTACACGTAAGTGAGATCATACAGTATTTGTCTTCTCCTGGCTTATTTTACTTAGCATAATGCAATCAAGGTATATCCATGTTGTTGCAAATGGCAGGATTTTTTTTTTTTATGAATGAATAATATTCTGCATGTTTGTGTGTCTGTGTATCACATTTTCTCTATCCATGTATCTACCATTTGGGGCTTAGGATGTTTCCCTATCTTGGCTATTGGCTATTCTGAATAATTCTGTAATGAACATGGGGAGCAGATATCTTTGAGAGAGTGATTTCATTTCCTTCAGGTATATACCCAGAGGTGACATTGCTGGATCATGAGGAATTCTATTTTTAAAAAAAAATTTTTAGGAACCTCCATAATGTTGTCCATAGTGGCCACACCATTTTATATTCCCCTCAGCATTGCACAAGGGTTCCTTTTTCTCCACATCTTCGCCAGCACTTATCTCTTGGCTTTTTGGAAATAGTTATTCTAATAGGTGAGGTGATACCTCGCTGTGGTTTTGATTTGCATTTACCTGATGATTGGTGATGTTGAGTACCTTTTTGTCTACTTCTTGGCTATTTGAGTTACTTCTTTGGAAAAATGTCTATTTAGGTCTTTTACCCATTTTAAAAGTAGGGTTAGATGTCTTCTTGCTGTTGTGTTGCATGAGTTCCTTGCATATTTCAGATATTAACTCCTTATCAGATATGTGGTTTGCAAATACTTTTTCTCATTCAGTAGATTTCCTTCTCATTCCACTCATGATTTCTTTTGCTATATACAAAATTTTTAGCTTGATGTAGTTCCTCCTATTTCTTTTTGCTCTTGATCTTATATCAAAAAATCATTACCAATGTTTTATTCTTAAAGGATTTCTTAGTAGAATAGTGCCTACTCCTTATTGCAAAATTGCCTCTTCTGAGTTATATTTTATCATTTTAACAGTATCTCAGAACCAAAAATGTTGTTCTTTTTCTGACAAGATTCTCTTTTAATTGACCAGTTGTGTTATTTAAAAAATTTTTTTAAATGCACATATTTAAAGACTCAAATAGTTCAACTGGGCTTATTATACTCCCTTCCCAAAATAGCAGTCCTCAGTACTTCCAGCATATTTTTCTTACTTCAGAAGTTATCTTCTTTTTTATTTGATTATTTGATACTTATCTTCATAATATTCAGTAAGATGCTCGATTGTTCAGCATTGGTTTTCACACTATGGCAGATAGGGTTTTGGTACTCTTCCCCTCCCTCTACCCACTCCATCACACACATGCTCCCTTCCCAAAACTTTATCTTCACAATATAATTAATAGCATAACTTTGATTAGATCAATATTCATCACATATTGTTATATCTATGTTTGCTAGTGCAACTTTGATTATATTATTATTTCTGTATTACATGCTAGTTTTTCATGGAATTAATAATAGCCTTATTGTCTGTTCTCTTTTGCTTGGTTTTCTATGTATTTGCCAACCCCAAGATTCTTTGAAAGTTGTTTAAATCTTTACAGATGCTCAGATACATCAGATTTTCTCTCAGTTTCATCTTCCTGAAGCAGTCTCTCCTGGGACCATATACTCTGCCTTGCGGGGCACGTTACACTCTCTGCTGGTGCACAGCTGGTTCCTGGGAATGCCCTTCTCCATTATTCCACAGGTTCCCTTTGTGTCTCTCTTATGTTGGATCATCTATGTTCCTCTTACTGGTTTACTACCTCCTTCAGAGGCATAATTTGCATACTCTAGTAGCTTCCAGAAAACAGAATGTGTGGGAGGCAATTTAAAAAAAAAAAACTTTACATGTCTGAAAATGTCCTTATTGTAAGTGATTTTTGTTTTCTCTCTCTTTTGGGAAGCTTGTAAGATCTTGCCTTTATCCTCAGGGTTCTAAATTTCATAACGATGTATCATAATGTAGGTGGACTTGTTCCGGGTGTTCTGGATATTGTGTGCCCTTTCAGTCTGAAAACTCATGGTCCCTTAAATTTGGGGAAATTTTCTCAAATTTTTTAACCTACAGTTTTCTTCCTTCTATTTTCTCTGATGTCTTTTTCTGGAGCTTCTGTTACTTGGATATTAGATTGTCTTCTTTTATTTCTGGGGAAATTTCAGCTTTATATTCTGTCTCACTCCTATTATTGGGTTTTTCTTTCCTTCTCTCATGTTTTTTTAATTCTCTGTCAACTCCTCTTTTTTTCATCTTATACTGTTCTTGTTTCAGCAGTGCAATAAATTCTCTGAACTTTCAGTATGTACCTGTTTGGTGTTTTTTGAAGTTTTCTTCTCCTAGCATGGTCACTGTCCTCCAAGTTGCTTGCTTCTTTTTGGTTTTGTCTCTCTGTTTTGCATTAGGGGCTTTCTAAAGATGCTTGAAAGTCCTTGATTTGTCTGTAGGCATTTGGGTGTAGGGGACTAAAATGTAATTGGAGCACTGAGTGAATGCATAGGCCTTGTCATCTGTAAGTTTCATCGTAGACAAGTCATAGGAAACCTCCAATTTCAGTATCCTTGGTTGTCTCTCTTGGGCTTGTCAGGTTTTTTCATTTTCCTGCCTGGAGGTAAAAACTTGGTTGTCAAATAGGGGGAAATGACTGGTGGTAATGGTAAAGAATCTGCCTGCCAAAGCAGGAAATGCAAGAGACACGGGTTCGATCCCTGAGTCAGGAAAATCCCCTGGAGTAGGAGAGTGCAACTCCAGTATTCTTGCCTGGAAAATTCCATGGACAGAGGAGCTTGGTGGGGTACAGTCCATGGGGCTGCAGAGAGTCAGACTCGACTGAGTTACTAAGCACAGCACACACCTAAGGCTGGTGGTCTCAGCATCTGATATGCATTTGTTCATTTAATCCCATTCATTTGCTTCAACTATGCCATTCTACTCTCAGAGACCCTCTCTTTTATTCTCTGGAAGATAAACCTCCAGTTATTTGCTAGTATGTGTAGGGGGTTGGACAGGTAGCCCAGGTGTGAGGAACAGGGGTGGCCACCCAGGGATCTGAGCCCTTCTGAGTCATCTGACCCATCCTGCTTACTTTAGCACCTCTACTCACAGCCTTTTGGGAGGACCTGGGGGATAAAATGAGATGAATCTTGTCTTTCTCCCAGCTGACTTAGGATTCAGATCTGCCATGTTATTTTCCTCTTTTACCACCTGCATTCTGGCTTCTAGTATTTTGTGGATAATTGTCTCCTATTTTATTCTCCTTGTTCTTTTTGGTTTATGCCTTTTTAAAAAATCCTTTTACTGTCCTTTAATTGGATTTTAGGAGAAAGCAACCTAGTTCCACTATCCATTTTTTAAATAAGGATTATATGTTTTTTTGCTATTGAGTTGTGTGAGTGCCTTATATATTTTGGATATTAACTCTTTATCAGATATGTATTCAATCTTCCATTTTTACTTGCAAGCCTCACTGTTGCTGTTTATTTACTGAATCTCTCCCCCCACCAAGGAGCTGAAGTTTTTGAAAGAAAGGTTCAACAGCCCATGTTCAACAACACTCCAAAATAGGTTTCAGAGATAGAATGACCAGACCACAGCCCTGTGATCCAGAGAGTATTGTTATTCAAAATTTCTCTTTTAAACCTAGGCTATTCAAAATCTAGGATATTTCACTCTTTTCCCATACCTTCTTTCCTCTTCTCATATCTCCTCCTCCCCACCCCCCAACTTATGCCAGCTCTCATTGTGTTGTCCAGTCCAAATTGAAGTTCTTCATTGGAGCAACTGTCGGGGAGGTGTCAGGTTGCAGAGAATGAGGCAGTTATGGGAAAGCAGAAAAATTAGGGAGGTAGACTCAGTACAGCATGTCATGTAGGATCCATGTCATGCTTTTATCAAGACTGACATGGGATTGTCATGTCAATGACAATGGCTGAGATTGTCTCTACCTTCTTCTTACTGGCCTGGGATCATAGCAGCCATTCTTTTTTACAGCTGTAGTTTTTCTTCAAGCCCAGGAGAAGCTATGCATATCGTCAGATTGTCTCCAGCATCACTGGATTTGGTTCTCTTTAAAGAGGAGCCTGCCTTCAGCTTCTTAGTCAGCTGTGGAGAAAGTGATCTCAAGAGTGGCCACTCTTTTTGCAGAACCAGTATCAAACTTACAAGCAAGTTTGAGAAAATGGCTGCCTCTGTAAAGGGTTTCCAGCAGCATGCCCTTCTGTATTCCTTCTTCAGGTATCTCCTCTATTGACTTCCAAACTTGATAGCATATCTTGTTTATTCAAACTTGAGATCTGTTCATTTTGTCCTAAGTTTAAGTTTTTGTTTCCTATTTAAAATTTTGATTTTTATCAGAGAAGTTCTGTAATGTATTTCTTTCTATCTAAATTGTTAGTTTCAGAGGGTAATAAATAATGACCTCTCCAATCTTCCAAAGTTCAGATTCAGTTCAGTTCACTTCAGTTGCTCAGTCGTGTCCGACTCTTTGCAACCCCATGAAGCGCAGCATACCAGGCCTCCCTGTCCATCACCAACTCCTGGAGTTCACCCAAACTCTTGTGCATCGAGTCGGTGATGCCATCCAGCCATTTCATCCTCTGTCGTCCCCTTCTCCTCCTGCCCCCAATCCTTCCCAGCATCAGGGTCTTTTCCAATGAGTCAACTCTTCGCATGAGGTGGCCAAAATATTGGAGTTTCAGCCTCAGCATCAGTCTTTCCAATGAGCACCCAGGACTGGTATCCTTTAGGATGGACTGGTTGGATCTCCTTGCAGTCCAAGGGACTCTCAAGAGTCCTCTCCAACACCACAGCTCAAAAGCATCAATTCTTTGGCACTCAGCCTTCTTCACAGTCCAACTCTCACATCCATACATGACCCCTGGAAAACCATAGCCTTGACTAGACGGACCTTTGTTGGCAAAGTAATATCAGATTAGTTGAGATTAAAAAAATCCAAGTATATGGAGAGCAAAATCCAACTTTTATTACTGATTTTTACTGGTAAAGCACTTTGAAAAATGTCATTAAAAGTCTGCTGGTCAATGTAGGCCTATTAATATTTCAACTCTGAAATTGACTTTATCCACTCATTGACCAAATTGGATGACAACAGTCCATTCTATGAGTGTTTAACCCTCAGCAACTTAAAATAAGAAAGAGAAGATTAGCTCCTCAAAAGGAGTTAGCAGGGGCTGAAAGAGAGGCTGGGAGTGTTACTCTAGCGGTAGCTCCCGCTATGGGAACATGAAGAGTGAAGCACAGTGTTCCATATGTGAGGTGATACTAGATTCCCTAAAGATAACACCACTAATTTATAACGCATGCTCAGAAAAAAATATTACGTTAAGTCAGGTTGAATGATACATTGAGATTTCAGTAACATTAAAATCATTTCCTCATGTTACAAGAAAAGAAGCATAATGTGATAAGTTATCAATCATTTGTTCCTTTGGTAAGAACCTTCTCTATGGTTTGGACTAAGTGGAGGGGGTACACTTTTGGCTGTGGTAGGGAGCTCCAGCTACAAATTCCAGCCCTGTTACAAACTAGCTGGGAGTCCTTGGCTTGCCTGAACCTCTCAAGCTCTGTTTTTCATCTGCTTGATGAGGAAAGGGGACTACCCCAATATATTAACAGATAAAAAGGATGAGAGATAAGACCTGAACTTCTGTAAATAAGTAGTTTCAGGGTTGGTACTAAAACCCATATACTTTCCTTCCCGATCTCATTTTCTTTTTCTTTTTCTTTTGCTATATCCATTTTAGAGTGACCTGTATTGAATTTAGACAAAGTAGTTTGGCAGCACAGAAATGGTCATTTATTCATTCATTCAACATAGCATCTTCTTTTTTGTGCCAAGTATTGTGCTGGCAATATGGATAAGATATGTTCTTGACCCCATAGTAGCATACAACCTCTGTCCTTATGTGTTTGTAGCTATTAGTGACCGCCTCAACCCTTTATTTATAGCCTCACTTGAAGGGCTTCAAACTGATCCATGGAAGAGATCCAAATCTTCTTGGCTATGCTGAATCCATCATCTCTCTTTTGCTGAGACCTAGAATAATGCCCCACCTCCAAGAATTAGCTCATCTCAACTTAGCACACAAGCTCTTCAAGTGCCTAAAGAGAAAAAAATACAGAGTAAAGTCCAGGACCATGCACTGGACTCATTATGTTTTTCTCTTTCTGTTTGTAGACTACTCAAGTTGGCATTACTACCTCACCATGCCAATGCCAGCCTCCACCTTCACAATTGCAGTGGGATCCTGGACAGAAATGAAGCCGGAGATCTGCTCATCAAATGATGTGGCAACAGAGAGATCCTTCTCACCTTCTGAAGCTGACTTCAGGTTTGTACTTGTGAACTTGCGGAAAAACAAACACTTGAGGGAGCAGTATGATGCATTTATTCCAAGCACTGGGAATGTGAGTCATTCCTGCTGAGAAACTAAACCAAAATATGATTAATCAAAGCAGGAAAAACCCTACTGGGAGCGAAAGAGAGTTGAGAGGCAGAAATGTGGGCATATTGTTTATGCAGAAAGAAAGATAAATATATATGAGATCCTCTGGATAGTCAGGTGAAATATTTTTATGTGTTTCATTAAGTCAACAGAATCGTCAGATTCAATACTTTATCTCCTTCTACAGCTTTTAACTTTGGTTTTTGGTACTTATTTTTTCAAAAGCACAACTGAATGGAAAGAAGGTGCTTGTCTGATGGATTACTTTGTGGGCCACTTTGCTGTTTTGATTCCTTGCCTGTTATCAGCCGTGTGCTTGTGGGGGCTGCTGTCCCTCAGTGGGGAGAGTCAGCCTCCTTGGAGCTCAGGACACGAGGAAGCTGTCAGAAGGCCATTAGGTTATGAGAATCTTGCTGGGTCAGGGCTCTGTTAACTTCAGTAGCAATTTCTTCTTTTTCAGGATGGATCAGAGAAAATCAAAGCTTTTAAAAATTAGTGTGGGCCTTTGGATATTCACTTGTAGCCTCCTCCCTGGGCTTTCAGCTATATCTAGTTTTCAGAGCCAAAAGGAAAGAGAATGCACATAAGAGGCACAGAAGTGTGCTTGCTCATTGTGTGTGTTGCATCATGCTTTGTTCCAGGATGACCTTGACACCCACCTCAGTTTAACCTTTTTTTCCTATAGACACAAAGTCACTAAGTCAGTACCTTTCAGTGAAGAGCAATGATACAGATGCTCATTTCATCCTTGAAAACCAACTAAGATATGCTCTTAGTGAAATTCCTCTTGTTTGGGTTTTATTTTGCTATGTTTCTTTCATTCTTACCACAGTGACAATAGTAGTCAGTACCCTTTGGAGATAAAGCCACTGAGGCCTCTATTAACATAGGCATGACTTATTGCCCACATTTGCTTTTTGGAGGGAGGGAAGAAATTTCTACTATCTGCTCAGTAACTTGTCTGTCAGGACTGTCTGCCCTGAGCTCTATAGAGGATCCTAGATTGTTTATTGGGCTTTATTTATGTACTCTTGAGGGAAGAACATTGTGGATGGAAATGACATGTCTTACTTTCACATGGGAACATTTAATTGCCTGTGCTGCCCTCTGGTCCTCTCTTCCTCTGTTACTGAGATCGCAGAGTAGGCCTCACTCTGCAGGTTCATGAAGCCCAGATTTCTGAGCGAGGAGGACAGGTGCCCTGAAGAATTACTTGGATTTACAGCACACTTGGTATGAATGACAAATAACCTTTTTTCCATTAAGCACTGAAACACCAGGGTTATTTGTTACTGCAGCATATCTTAGCCTAGCCTTAATGATACAGAAGCCACGGGGTGTTGCAGTCAGAGAGGGTCTTGATGTAAATGTCATCTCAGTTAGTCCTGAGGATAAGCCTATTAGATTGATAGGCTTTATTATCTCCTTTTTTCACATAAAGATACAGAAGCTTCAGACAGCAACTTCATGTCCATATCCCTATTGAGTTACAACACATGGATTCACATCTCAGCTTGACCCCCTAGAGAGGTGATTCAGAACCTTGCCTGAGGACTTTTAAAGGCTACATGTAACATCCACACCTCACCTGGAATCTGATCTACCTTCCCACTGTCATTGATTGGAATCTATCATGTTAGAACAGAAAACAGAAGTTGAGAGCATTGCCTTTGAAGCTGAAGGAGCCATTTCTATTGATTATGTCTCTTTGGGCAGGCCATACTTCCCTTCTCTGTAGAAGAAAGTCTTTGTTCAGGGTTCTCAGATTCTTTGTGGTGAAGAATCACTGTGCTTTTCATCTACACCCTGAGGGCTCATTGACTCTTAGGGGAGGTGTGCATCAGGAAATGTGTGCCCTAGGAAACGAGGAGAAAGCAAAGATAGAACTTTGTTATTTTGTCCTTCTAGCCATATTCTCCGGAGAAGGAAATGGCAACCCACTCCAGTATTCTTGCCTGGAGAATCCCAGGGACAGAGGAGCCTGTTGGGCTGCCATCTATGGGGTTGCACAGAGTCGGACACGACTGACGTGACTTAGCAGCAGCAGCAGCAGCAGCCATATTCTCAGAGACACACAGGAGGAGAGTGGGCAGCAGTCATTGCTCTCTGCTGCCCAGAAGTAACTGCAGTGGCTTTTCACTCTTCTTGCATCTATAGTTGTGATGGGAGCAGGATATGGACAGATCAAGTGGAGATTCTGGAAAGAGATGATATCTGAAATTCCTCTTGGGGTTTAGGGGAAGGGGTAATTTTGATTCCCCTTTTGTCCTCCTGAGTTTAGAACCAATTTAGAAACAGACAGAAGGAAAGCAAAATAAAGCTTTTATTGTTGACAGAAGCTGGACTGAGGGAGTGCTCAGGTGCATAGTCTCAGTGGACATTCTAATACTTCATTTCCAAATTACACAAATTTACTTACCCACCCAGTCACCCACCCAGGTGGACCTCTGCCAGCCTCCACAAGACAGATGCACACAGATTGCCGAACAGCCAAAAAGTAACCCCTCTGTGGGCAAGCAGATGGAAAAAGAGAAAGCCCAAAGTGGCAAGCCAACCCCATCAGCTGTGGAGAGAGGTCAGAGTTGCCACTCTGGGGAAGCACGTCCTTGTATGGAAACACAGGCCTGTGGAATGGAGTCCCTCCCACGCTCCCTCTGTGTCTGACATGCTATGACTAAGTTTTCCCTCCATTTATCACTGTGCTTGTCCATCAGAAATGTACTGCTGATAAAATAATAGCTTACATTTGCTTAATCCTTCCCTGGCTGCGTGCTCCATGTGTGCTGTCTTTAGTCATCAAAGGGTGGCTTTGTGTTTTTATCCATTAAATCTTTGGCTCCATGCTAAGTTTGCCAGCAAAGGTGCTCTAAAGTGCCAACTACAGTGGTGTTTTTGGTTATATTCACATCTGGTCCCCTTGCCTCCCTCAGCATCTCCGCCCCCTCCACCACCCTACCCTTTCTATTTCAAACCTTCCCAAGACCACCAGTTCAACTCCTGTAAATGTAACTTTTACAGGGGCTTTATACACCACAGGCTTGCATTTGCCTGAAATTTCATCTGGGTCTCAGAGACTTAGCCAAAGTATTGGTCACTGAACTTTTGATCACTGTTCATGTGGCCTAAATTATGTGAGGAATGTTCCCTCTTCCAGCTCCAGCTCCATGCATGCTCTAGCCCATTCTAGGTGAGCAAATGCATTAGTTAAAAGGCACTTAGGTAAACTTCTGAAAGTTTATCAATTTTATTTGGCTGCAGTATAATCTTCTCCAGCCACAGGGGAATTTTTGTGTTATGTTTAACCTCTCAAGGCCTTTGTTAAAATATTGTCTTCACTTGGGGGCCATTCAGTTTAAGCACAACATGGAAACTTGGATAAAGTCCAGAGGACTCAACAAAAATGATTAAATGCAAGGAAGGCAGGCAACACGAAGAAGAAAAGACATTGAGGCTGTTCATCCTAAAGAAGGGACAACTTGGTGCAGGAAGAGGTCTTCTTTAGAGCTGCAAAGGTGATGAAAATTCCCTTGTGGACCTTGGAGGATAAACCCTGTTTCTATCTCTGAGAGTCTGGAAAAGAAGGAATTACATATATATATATATATATATATATATATATAGGGTTTCCCTAGTAGCTCAGACAGTAAAGAATCTGCCTGCAATGCAGGAGATCTGGGTTCGATCCCTGGGTCAGGAAGATCCCATGGAGAAGGAAATGGCAACCCCTCCAGTATCCTTGCCTGAAAAGTTCCATGGACAGAGGAGCCTGGCGGGCTACAGTCCATGGGGTCGCAAAAGAGTCAGACACGACAGAGCAACTCACACACACACCCACATAATATGTATAATATATTATATATTTATAATATGTAAATTATAAATATATATAAATCATAGGAAAAATGCCAATTTCCATTACATCCTTCACTATGAGCAAACCTTTTCATATCTTCCTGGCTTGGTTTGGTTTCTCCAGCCCTTGCTCTCTCAAGATATTTCAGCTTTCTGTCTCTTACTGTACACATTTCAGTTTTCTCTGCAGTGCACTAAATGCCCTGAGAAAATGCATCCAGCTTCCAGACACTCCTACATCGCAGTTTATGTTAACATCACTGTCGACAATTCGCTGGGGGCTGGTGGTGGCATTTTGAACACTTGTGATTTTTATGGTAAGCAAGCATCTAAGCTGCTTGCTAAAATATGTTAATAAATTGTGTAACCTATGTCACTGTAACTTTCAGAATTAAAACTTTTTTTTTCTCCCAAGAAAACTGTAAGCTCCTCAAAGATAGGGTTGGAAATTTATTCATACGTGTGTACATAGCAGCATCCTTTGAGGTGCCTTGAATAGAGCAAAGATACTGGAAATATTTACTAAGTTGTCAGGTTGAACTGAGGAAGGGGAGTGTGAGCAGTAAAGGGTACGCTTTCCAAGGGAGACTTTTCTAGCAATCCCTTTGAACCTGTGGTAGGAAAACATTTGTGTCAAGTGGTTTTAGTACAGGACCTTCTTGAAACAAGAGATTGGCCTGAAGAAGAGCTTCTTGACAGTTTTCACTTTTGTGATTATGAGTAAAACATGGTCATTCTTACTCTTTGGAAAGACCTCTTATAAAATAATTTTAGCCTAGCAGTTGTGTGAGAGGGAACCAGTGATCAGCTTCCCATCATTTACCAGTCTAACATATATTTCACCAGTTCTTCCCACTCCTGGCAACATTAATGGGCACTAATACTATCAATACAAGGAAGAGTAGGAAGCCAGAGAACCACAGACCAGCTAAACTCAGCTTTGAGAAAAATCCAGGATCCTCTTTACTCAAGAAGAATCATGAAGTATGTGGAGCAGAAGGGTCAGCAGAGAGGAGCTTATGACCCAGTGTGATGAAAAGAATAGCTCTTATCCTTCAGAATGTTGTGTGCATTAGTTGGGATGATGCATATAAAGTGTTCAGAACAGTGCTTGGCACCTACTCAATGTTCAATAGCAGTTGCGGTAGGACTTATTATTGCTTATTATTCTTACTTAATACTACAGATTATTTATTAATCATCAGGCATTATTAATAATATGTACTATTAAAATATTTACTCTGATACAAGTCTGGACACAATGAACTGGTATTTACAAATTCTTGATTTGTTGGTGATATTGAGAATGTATTGCAGCAGGCACATACACAGAGATTAATAACTGACGGTTAGTGTGAAAGGAAGATATGGCATCATTGGGTTAATATTGCTTCTGTGGGAGACCATTCATGACCTTATAAAAGTACAGTATCACCTCACCATTTCAGGAACATGGCTGATGCGTGAAAGGGGCTCCTGTGGTGGTGGGTTGTCATGGAATCGCAGTGCCAGAAGAAATCTTAGAAACTGTTTTAGATTCTCTGTTTTTAATTAAAGCATAATTAACATACAACAAAGTGCACGGATTCTAAGTGTTTGGCCTGATGAGCTTTTGATGATTGTATGTGCCCTAAACCAGACAGAGAACTTCTATCAACCCCCTGAGTTCCCTCACATCCCCTTCCAATCAACTCCTCCCCTCCCCCAGCAGCCACTTGTGTGAGAGAGTGTTAGAGATTAGGAAAAAGAGGCCCCAGATACTGAGTTGCCTGACTCAGGTCAGCTAGCCAGCCTGAGACCAGCCTCTGAAGCCTCGGTTTCCTGATCCGCCCCCGCCCCTCAACAGGAACACATGTGTGGCTTCCCTGATGCCGTTTCCATTTTTATTGGGAGTCTTCTGGTCTCACTTAGTTTGATTATAGCTAGATTGCCTTAAAGTCCTGCACATTCTCTCAGGCTTTGATTATGAAAAACAGTGGTAATTCACACAACTGGAATGACTTTCATTACCTTGGCTAGTGTCATTCCTGTCCAGAGAAAATTTAACTCACCCCTTTTTTCTTTTTAACAAAGTAGCTTTTGGGGGTGTACCTTTGGCTACCCCAAACTATTCTCTAACTTTGGATTGAATTGATGTACCAACACAGTATTTGTTATTAGGTGGACAGTTGCAGCCTTTTCAGTTAGATGTTTACCAGAAGGCATTTCTACTCACTCTGTCTGTAAAGCAAGGTTATTAATCCAGAGACTTTGACTAATGTTCAATAATAATGAAGTTCTTCCTGTCACTTTATCCTCTCAGAAGTTTTTATGAGTCTCCACCCACTTCTCTTACCCTAACCTGTGGTAAAATATCATTGGTGCAGGAAGCTGTGTTCTGTGTCCCAGGCTGGCAGAGGTGAGGCTTATCTCCATGGCGGTGGGGATCTTCTTGGGCAGTGCTAGCCTCGGATGGGTGAACGGCACTTTAAGCACGTGGAAAGGAGTTATTGGTGTAGTCTGCTCATATTGGGATGTGCCAACATTTTAAGGTGTTTCAATATTCATTGTGAAGAAGTACCTACAGTTAGAATTATAATTTGCAGTATCAAATTAGAGGGACTTCCCATTCTGTTTGAATAAAGGCTGTGTTAGCAGGTGAAAAAATAGTTTCCTTTGATGTTGGTTTCTTTGGGTAGATACGTTCTCTTGAGGCCTCTGAGTCAGGTTCTAGGAATTCTTTTCCGGCTCCACCTTTGCCGCAGTGGTGAGATGGTGTGGGCCGGGCTCTGATCTGTTTCCTTAAAAGGTTGATTCAGTTAAATTTGTATTGAAAGTGGATTGGGGAAAGTGTTGTATCAAAGTGCTCCTATATTCCTTAACAGCAAAACTTTTGAGGGCCTTCATAAAGAACAGTTATTGTAGGTTACTTTTCAGTAAAATGGATTATATTCTTTTGAAAATCTCGAAATGGCATTGTGATTTGTTTCACAGGATACATCACCGAGTCTACATCTTTTATTCTAGGACATTTCAGAGTGGGATCTTTAACTTGGTTGCACTGTTCCTTCCTTTCTAAATTGCAAATTATTCTGAACTGGAAAAGATTTTTCCCATAGTGACATTTGAAAAGCACATTTCTAAGGATAGGAATTGCTTTTTATTTTGCTGGGGGATTGTTTTGTTGTTTTGAATCTTAGAGATTCTCCCTGTTTACTCTAAAACAAGATTTTACTACTTCCACTTAGCTTAGATTGAAGATAATCAATTCAGCACTTTGATAAGTGTTTTGACCTGTAATTTTTTCACCACTCTATAGAAATAAACAAGACAAGAACTCAAATGAACTATTTTGCTTATGAGTCCATTAGAACCACTGTCTCCTGGAAGTTGTCTATGTCTGTATAAGTACCTCATCTCCATGGAAAGAGGAATAAACCTAATTTACCATAAAATGCATCTATTTATTTCATGTTGCTCCCAGGTATATTGGCGTTTGTGGTCACATGGAATACCCCTGCCGCTTCCAGAAGGCTTCTGCCACCACCCAGAAGATCATTCCTCATCGGGTCTTTGCTCCAGCGTGCCTGAAGGGTGCCTGCCAGGAGACCCTTCTGCCGCTAATCCCTCCTTGCCTCTCTGCAGCACACTCTGTCCTGGGAACACACCCATTCTCCAGGCTGGATATACTCATTGTCCCTGCCAACTTTTCAAGTCTAGGGATGGCCAGGTATGTTATTCTGTTGTGGTGGCTGGAGAACATACTTTGGAATTTTTTTTTTTCTTCTAAATTTTGGCACATGTGGCATGCAGAATCTTAGTTCTCAGACCAGGGATTGAACCCGCACCCCCTGCAGTGGAAGCACAGAGTCTTAACCACTGGACCACCAGGGAGATTCCTGGAAATTCTTTGATTATTTCTTGCTTTCTCTGAGCTGTCAGAGCAGTCATTTGATAGATTGGAAGGGCCATCTCACACTCCACCATGCATGAGCCTTTGCATGTCATGGGCTCAATTCAGTTGCCTTGAAAATAACAACTCACATTGTTGCTGTGATTGAGAACACATTGTGCTCCCAGAGTGGCGTATGCTGGATCGTGGCTAATCAGTGGCTAGTTAGCTTAGGCGGTAAGAGCATAATGCTAGTGAGCCCAAGGTCATAGCTCTGGGCAGAGTCAACACAACTTGGTTCTAGGGCACAGGCTGCCGCGTAATCCTGTCCAGCTGTCTCATCCATTCTCACCACTGGTCACAAGGGCAACGACTTGAGAGCCCCTGTGTCAGAGAGACTGTGGATGGATCAGTGTAAATCTATCACCACTGCTAGAAAAACAGCTCAGAGCAGATGGCTTACTAGGGGAGGTTCAGGGGGGTCACTTGTCTTGCTACTATTTTTTAATATAATAAATATACTGTATTATTCTTATTGTCATCCCAATTTAGTTCATATGGAAAATCAAGACCTGCATGTTGGACCTTTCCCTGTGTGTAATTTATGCCTAAAATCCATTCATTAATGCTGTTGTTCATTCAGTAATAGGGAGCTGTGTTTCACTCAGCATTTTACTTGGTTATGTACTCAGGCTTTTCTTGGTTATATTTCTGTTTGAAAATCTTAATCATTAACAAGTGAATATGCTTGACTAAGGATGGGAAAAATAAGCTCATCAAAACATGTGACTCTAAGTTTTTCCCTATTAGTCAAGGAAATTCCTGCTGCCAATTAATTTCCATGCTTTTGAACAGCTGTCATTTGTGGTGTTTTCCCTGAAAGCTGCACACATTCTTAGTAAAACCCATGAGTAGAAAAGAACTGACCAGAACATTTGCCTTTGATCTGTACTACACACGTATACTTTTAAAAAGCTAGCTGGCTAGTCTTAATCCTTGAGGAGGTCTGAGAAGGTCATTTAGACTGTTTTTTATCCTATATTCATGAAGATAATGGGAATGTAAAAACTAGGATAATTATATGTATTTGGTTATGTGCCTCATGTAATTGTCTCAGCTGTCTATATATAGAATTTGTCTTAACAAGGGGGCTTCCTTGGTCCCTTTGAAGAGTCTGCTGGACTTAATTTGAGTGGAATTATTGGCAAAGGAAGGGTTGTTCATTAAATGTTTCTTATTTGTACACAGTTTTGAGGGACTGCATTTATTTGGAAGTTTTTAGCACTTTATGAGAGTTGCAGTTTTTCAGGGCATGTTTGCTAACAGTTCCAAGTTCTGACCTGAGGGAACCAGAGGCCAAGTAGTTTTCATACAGAGAAACTTATTTTCTACAACTCCTTCCTGACATCAGTCTGCCAAAACCAGAATTTGTTGACCTGTAGGCCAATCTATAAAGCTTTTCTTTTTAAGTTTGCCTGCCCAGGCAGGTAGGCTGTGTGTTTGCTGCTTTTTGCAGTATTAAATTGATTTAAACATGCTTAAATCTGTTTCTTTAAAGTAATAAGCCTAAGTATCCTATGGCCAAATGGTACTGGGTACAAATGTCAAAAGCTGTGATGGTGATAATAACTGAGTAGAAACAAGACTGCTTTTATGCTCAAAAACAGGAGAACCGTACATTTAAAAATTTGTGGTTGGTTGTCAAATATCATTTTTTTCCTTCTTTTTAGACTGTGGAAATAGTCTGCCCTGGTCTAGATGTTTTCCTGGGCTTAGTTACCACTCCCTGTATTTGAACAGTGGAGGGGGGATTGTGGTGTCTTACACTGCCAGTTGGGGGTGGGGAGACACTGTTTTTCCTAACTCTGACCTAAATTGATTCCACTTGCTTGGCTTGACTCTCTCGGGATCCCAACACCTTGAGCCACATGTGGCCGAGTAGGGTTTATGACTCAGCTGGCTCCTGGGGCCCCGTTGCCTTATTTATGGCCAAGGCTTTGCTTGGGGCTGTGTAAAACAAACTGGAACAAAAATGACAGTCTTGCAGGTCAATTCTGTACCCTAAATAGGAGTAGAGAAATCTCAAGTCTAGTAGGAGCCATTCCAAAAGACATCTCCACTGAAATTTGCCATTGTTCTATTAGTTGTAATGCACTGGAGATCAAAGGATTTCTTGATAAATTAAATGGTTCTTTCCTGAGTCCACATTTTATAAACATGTATGCAAGATCATAAATTCCATACCTCTGGACTTCTTTAGTGACTCGGTCTTAATCTTAACGAATAACATTTTATACTAATTTCGTATTCTTGTTTGCTAGATGACTTTAAACAGTCCCACATGAACTAAAATGAATAAATTATTAATAACCATTTTAAAAAGTGTTTAAAACTTTTGGATGATATCCATAATGATTTCCCTGTATTTTATATTTTACATATCATAATTTGTATGAATAAAATTTTCCTCTCCGAGTCTGTTTTTGAGCCTGATTTTGGTATTTCAGTATGGATAAAAAAAAACACATTTGTATAATTTAAATGTATGATAATGACAAATCAATTTATAAGGAAGTAAATAATACACAACATTTCAGAATTTGGAGTGCTTTTCAAACATAGCAGTAAAAGTAGAACATTTATCAGTATTGCACTTCATGATTTTTATTACTGTTTAATATAACAGGACCTGTAACATATTAACTCCTCCCCCTTTTCTGAATCACTGTTCCAGAGGAGAGATACTTTCATGTTATTCCGGCTTTGAGAAAAACGACTATTCGCCTCTAAGACACCATTGACAGTCATATTCCCATTCTTTTCTCGTTTAGGAAGTGTGGGCTTGCTGTTTTGTTTCATTTTACTTTTGCTTTCCTATGAAGGCGGAATCTGCCGTATACGGAGCCCTGGAGTGCACCTTTCTTGGGTTGAGTACTGTGGTGTCTAAATGAAGATAAGAATGCATTTTAAATGAGTCTGTAGTGTATAGAACAACTCTCTTCTTGTTGGCATAATTAGCATTCTGCCATTTTCATTGTGCCTTGTGTTTTCTCAAATGTCTCAGCTGGGTATTGACTAGTAAGCCTAATTTCCTAGGTATTGAGAAATACATGAAAGGAACGCGTCATCCTGCTTACACTCTTTGTTATAATAATAATAATGTTAATGGAATAATATCCTGGAATCAGATTTATGACAGTTGCCTCAAAATTAACACCTCTGTCTTACCTCTGTGGATGTTTATAATAAACGCTTAGCTTCACCATTTGTCTTTCAGCAGTTCACAATTACATGTCCCAGGTTGTAATTAGGTTGGCAGAACTACCTTGCTGACTTCCAAATACGTTCTTTTTTTTCCCCTCCTCTGTTTGATTTTGAAGGATCTTCTGCTTATCATTTCAGAGTGGTTTTATGTTTAGAGCATCAAATGAAAAAGCCATCTCCTAGAGGCTGTACTTCCCCACTCCACCGCTCACATGTAGACCATTCACCCCCGGTCTCTCTTGAAATACTGAAAAAAAAAAAAAAATGGAAGCAGAATGATTGATGATAGGTGACAAATTCTGCTTTGACCTTTTCCCCACTGGTTCTGTACCAGATAGTCTTGTTCATGAGTTTATTTGCTTGTTTATTCATTTATTCATTCGTAAAGCTCTATGAAGCACATACTGTGTGCCAGGTAGGATTTAAGATGCTGAGTCTACCGGCATGAAAAAGGTTGATGAGATCTCCATCATCATGGGAGTTACATTCTAGTCAGGGGAGAAAATAGTATGCATAAAAACAAATAATTAAGATGTGTACTGTGCAAGAGGAAGGGGACGTATGTATACCTATGGCTGATTCATGTTGATGTTTGGCAGAAACAAACACAATTCTGTAAAGTGATTATCCTTCAATTAAAAAACAAATACATTAAAAAGATTTTTTTTAAGTTGAAAGAAATTGAAGACAATACAAATAAAACACATTTTTTTTAAAGTTGTGTATTATGAAGAAAATAAAGCCAAGTAAGTGACAGAATAACTGGGGACCAGAAGCATTGTTAGGGTGAGGAGGGAAAAGCTTCTTTAAAGAATGAAACTGAAGAATGGTAAGGAGCCAGCCGTGTGATAATCTGGTGGAAAAGCAACTCAGACTGAGGAATGTTCAAGTCCGAAGGCCCCAAGCTGGGAACCGTTGTAATGGGCTGGAGGAGCAGAAAGAAGGCCAGTGTGGCTAGCATGGCTTCCCTTAGACGTACTTTGGGCACCAGGAAATGCCAGAGTCCGGCAGGGCTTCTGTCACCTGAGCCACCTGTAACCCATGTGAGGAGAGTGAGGAAGAGCCGCTAAGAAAGGGCAGAGCTTGAGCAGAGATCCATGGTTCCAGGCAGTCCTGTATATGGAGAGAGAGTTGCCAGGGAGGGCACATCTTTTCTGGGGACCAGTGGTGCTCTGGCGGCTCATGACCAACTGCTTGGAACCTGACTTGCTTTAGTACCTGCTGTTCTTGAGCAGAGTTCCCCACAGAGAAGGCATCAGAGCACTCAATGCGCCCCAGCAGCTGCTTGCTGATTCCTTGCAAGCTCTTTTTTGACGAAACAGATCACAGGGAGGGAGGCATTACTTACATGTTTTCTCAGCCTAATTTTTAAGGTTTTCAAAGACTGGACAAAAATAGGACTGATAAGTAAAGAGCACAGAGAAATAATTATCAATTACTGAAATATCTTCAGTGCACTTCAGAGCAGAGAAAAATGATAAAGCTCCCTATTACACGTGGCTTGTTCTTAAAAGATTTGATTGTGCAATAAAAGGCTTCTGAATGCTTATGCTAGTTCCTGACTGTTGCATACCCAATTTTCTTAAGTACCTCAATTTGCGAATAAACGGTGTGCACATACATGCCCAAGAATGAATGTAACCGGCTCTCCCTCCACCCCCTCCTCCTGGGGTTAGACAGGGTGTTGTCCTGTTTATTCTTATCTCCCAGCCAATGTGTAATAGAAGAAGCAAACCATAACGTGCTGGTACAAAGGGCCTGTTGTTTTCAGCCTTCTAATTGTGCTCCTTTCTATTGGGGAAGGAAGCAGTCATAAATTTTTGTCATTATCTTAAGTAGCAAGGTTTCACAGTTTGGGGAGTTTTTCTTTACTTGTTCCTTGTTAGCTTCCAGTTGAATTTTTGAATCCCCTGAACTAAAAACTGCCATACTTTTAAACAACCCTCCGATAAATTTCAGGGACTTGTGACCCTTGATTTCAAGGCAGGATGCAACCATAGTGACTCTTCCCTTGGGGAACCGGATTTCAAGCCCTAAATTAGTGCACCTTTCAGCTCACCAAGGTTTCCAGCTCATCTGCTCTCTCTGATGTGCTGTGGATTTGGGGGTCTATGTGTGAGTTTTAATTCTTTGTTATTGTCACCATTTGTTTCCCAGACTTTAATAAATTCTTAAACTTCTTTCTGCATGGATTGTTTTAAAAAATATTTTGAAGGAGCACGTCTTTCCCCCGTTTTCCTGTATAACTCTTCTGCTTTTACAAACAAGTGGGTGTGAATGATAGAAAGCAGCTCATACCTTCCTTTCTTCCTATAAAATTTTAATCCTTCGTTTACTGGCACCCCTGCCGTTCACTGGAGCAATGAACAGAGTGTATCGTGGGTAGCAAGGTCCGTGGGTCTACACAAGGGGGCTCAGTCCCCCTCAAATGCTTTCCCTTTGTTGCTTTATTTCTCCACTTTGTTTTCTATTTCTGCTTTTCTTCTTCCTTTTTTCTGTTTTTAATTAATTTATTTTTAAGTAGAGGATAATTGCTTAATAGCGTTGTGTTGGTTTCTGCTGTACAACATGAATCAGTCATACACGTGTATCCACATGTCCCCTGGGAGGGGGGATGAGATTCTATTTTTCTTCTTGAGAAAATTGTTTGAGTTTATTTTACTCCTACCTTACAGAGAAGGGCTTTCCCCTTCTAATGCGTTCTGTTTCTTTCATTTTTCTTTCTTGAAATAGAAATGGGTATTCATAAGGCAGTGTTCTTCTGGGACTCTGGAAGCCCTTGACTGTGATTATCTGGTTAGTTTTGACATAATCAGTTTGTAGTGAAAGAGGCAGGAGGGAGAAGGTGTGCATATGCCCCATTCTTTACAGCACAGGTACAGGACCATATATGATGTCCCCTAGTCACTTAGAGCTGGAAAATCAGAGACAGAGGTAACAGGGCCTTACCCTGGGATGGTCCTCAGAGCCTGGGGTTCAGACTGAGGCAAGACTCATCCGTAACACTCTCTCTCTCTCTCTCTATATATATATATTTATAAATATATATATTATTTATATTTATAAATATATATATTATTTATATTTATAAATATATATTATTTATATTTATAAATATATATATTATTTATAAATATATATTATTTATATTTATAAATATATATATTATTTATATTTATAAATATATATTATTTATATTTATAAACATATATATTTGCTTCAAGGTCCCCCTATAGAATCATAGTGTCTTGGAGTCTACTTGAAAATCAGCATTCACTATGGGCTTGTTTTGAGGCAGCCTTAGAATCTGGGTACCAGGCAAATTCCTGGATCACATGCGTGTGTTGGGGCCAGATTCTCTCTAGAGAGGAACAACAGGCAGAGCAAGCTCACAGCTTTTGGCTTAGCCAGAATCTTCTTGCCATCAAACAGCTGTGCTGCTTGTCAGATCCAGAAGTAGCATTTTATCATCATTATGCCACGATTCCTCACCCTCTGAAAGATTATGCTTAAGTGTTTTGTTTTCTTTGAACTGTCCTCCACACGCATAGACTGACAGTCTTACCTCTGAGAGCACCACTGGGGTCATCCTTCAAGAGAAGTTGTCAGGCCTTTGAAAGGCCTTCCTGAAGCAATCACCCCTCTACCTACATTTGTAATCTTCTCTCTCTATTGATGTCATCATAGGCCCCTAATCTCTTCCAGCCCTTGAGCCTGAAATGGCCAGTCAAGCCAGGCTTTTCCATTTTTCCATTGCAAAGAAACGGCTCATACTTTTTTGTTCCTCCCCTTGGTTATTTCTCTACAGAAGCATCATTACTGAATAGAATATACACTGTGGGTGAAAAAGAAGCATGAGGTTGAATGTGCAAAGTTGTCTGAGTTGGACTATTCCCAGTCGTGTGCGTTCTCACTCCTGAAGCCACTCCACGGGGTGAGCACATACTCCCGGCCTCTGGACTGTGTTGTGCCTGTGCTTTGGCATGGAGCGGTGTATGTATTTCTCTTAAGGCTAGACTCCTTTGGAGGAAAGCACCAACTCGGGAAATAGTTCTCAAGCAAAGCGCAATATATGAATAGTCCTGCTCAAGGGAACATTGCCTATGTCGTAATACAGCCATTGTGCAGCTGGAACCCACCATGTCCAAGCCCTGTAGGCCTGTTTGCATAAAGCGGGCCAGAGATTTCCTTGTCACTTTACTCCCCACTAAAATGTAATTGGAAGAATATCCCAGCTACTTTTTCTTCAAAAGAAGCAGTAACTTTAAAAGGCCAAAGATGTGAGGAAGCTCACCTTTAAAGATGTGTTACTTAAAAAAAAACAAAACTGATTACTTCATGGGATTTGTGAGTACATTGCAAAAATCCACCCTGATTTAACCCCAGAGTGGAGCTCGAAGTAGCTTGAAGTAGAAATGTTTTATTTCTTGGTTAACTAACTGTGCTATTTATAGAGGTGACTCCTCAGAAAGTCTAGACATTGTTCCGGAAAGACGGAATACCAAATCTGCCCTTCATGTTCCCAGTCAGTGTGCTGAAAATGACCACTTCCCCTCTTTACCATCAAATGGAAACCTTGGAATTCCATTTCAAGATAGTGTGAGTGATACTTGGGTTCCCCGGCCAAAACTTAGGTTGGCCAAGGAGCTGGGGGTGCTCTTGTAAGCCTGGACACCCACTACCAGGCCTTTGTTTCTTAGAGGCCAGCCTGCTGAGATATGGGGACTGTGGTTGGAAGACCCTTGTGTTCGAGTTGGGCTTCCCTGGTAGCTCAGCTGGTAAAGAATCCACCTGCAATGCAGGAGACCCCAGTTCAATTCCTGGGTAAGGAAGATCCCCTTGAGAAGGGATAGGCTACCCACTCCAGTATTCTTGGGCTTCCCTGGTGGCTCAGATGGTAAAGAATTGGTCTGCAGTGTGGGAGACAAGGGTTCCATTGCTGGGTTGAGAAGATCCCCTGGAGGAGGGCATGGCAAACTGTTCCAGTATTGTTGCCTGGAGAATCCCCATGGACAGAGGAGCCTGGAGGGCTATGGTCCATGGGGTCGCAAAGAGTTGGACACCACTAAGCAGACGACTAAGCGTGGCACAGCACAGTTTTCAAGTTAGTCTCTTCTGAGAGCCCAAGCATCTACTCTCAGAATGAGTCAGCTGCAGTTTCTGGCTTTTATCAGCCATGTGCGATTTCTGAACATCTTACTGAAAGCTGGCAGTTGGAAAGGGATGGATGGGCAAAGCCAAGGATTCATTCAGCAGACTCATGTCAATGGACAGGTGTGATGAATGCGGACGATTCTCTGGCTCCAGGAAATATGAAATCTTTAGCCTAAATCAAGATTTTCTACCTAGGTTCCAAGAAGACTAAAGTTTTGTGGAATGTTAATAATGTGGGAAAAGGAACTGTGGGTTAATTAGTTTAGGAAATGAGTGGATTAAACAAAGTAAAAAGGGAGTCTTTACTGGAGGGCTTCTGAGAAAGCTTTTAATATCTTTACTATCCTGATTTAATATCCTGGCATGTATATGCCTCTCAAAGACCAGGCCAGAATATGCAATATTCCTCCAAGACCTTGCTCAGGGATCCCCTGTACAGTGCACATTTCATCGGGCTGTTTTGGGTCTCAGGGAAACCACCTTCTCAAAACACACTTTAGAAAGTGATTCCTGGGGAAGAAATATCTTGGAGCCCATGACATGACTGGCTGTGGAGTCCAGCCTTCATGTGGTCAGTGGCAACTGAGGCCTTGCTTTAGGGCAGTGAAGAAGACAGGCTCACCACTTAATGCTGGGGGTCCCACACCTTTCTGATTATGCATTGATTTTTGAACAATCACCCCTTCCATATATTTATATTTATTTATAAGTCATATACATTTAGTACAGTGTTACTATATTAGGTTGGAGAAGGAAATGGCAACCCATTCCAGTATTCCTGCCTGGAAAATCCCATGGATGGAGGAAGCTGGTAGGCTGCAGTCCATGGGGTTGCAAAGAGTCAGACACAACTGAGCAACTTCACACACACACACACTATATTAGGTATACTATAAAAAAAAATATATATATATATTGGATATACTATAAAACATTACTTAGTGACAGGACAACAGCTATAAAATACATACAAAAATGCAAGTTTAAGAGGATGAGGAAAAAACATTGATGAAAGGAAGTTCTGACATTTCTTCCTGCACACCACGGGGTTGGCTAGTGCCCTAGAATCTCTGCAGCTGGTGGGCCCCACCACGGAAACTCTGAGTCAGTGGGTTTGTGCTATCTTGGTATCTGGAATGTTAACATGTCTGCCCAGGTGATTCGGCTGCAGGTGTTATTTTGGGGGAACTCTGGACAGGTAAGTATCTCTTGGGAATCTTTCACAGACTCTCCACCCTGCTGTCGTCTCTCAGGTGAGCATGTTAGACTGAAGAGAGAGGATGGTGGGGACATTCCTTGGTGATGCCCCCTGCTTGTTCATTACTCATAAGGAAGGTGTGTTCCCCAGGAGTTGGGCCCAGTGACAGGCCGGAATCCCCAGCAGGTGACTGGGCCTCCCTAGCCTAGTTCTCTTCTCTGGAAAAGTAAGGGGCTGATTTAGAATTGCCTGCAGAGGGGCTTAGAGCCTTAACATTCTTTGATTTGATTAGGTTTGAGTTTTATTTTGAACAGGAGTGGGGGTGACTCAATTTCATTCAGTAATTTACATACATGTATATTTTCTTTTTGATGTAAAGGGCGAGTTAGATCATAGCCTGCAATTTTCTTGTACTTGGGCACCTGGGCAGCAGTAGGCGTTTAAATGTTAGGCCTGCAAGCAGGAGGTTCAGAAGGGGCCTCTCTTACCTCTAGTTAATTGCAAAATAAACAGATCTCAAGGGCAGGGGCCCCTTCCTTTCATAATAGCCGCCTCTGCTCTGTGCACCATCAATGCAAAACAGCATTTCCAAACATTGCATCAAGAGTGTGCTCCGTAGAAAAAGGCCTGCTGCCTTCAGCCTGGCAATTCACCGCGCAGGCCCCTCAAAGTTAGCAGCTAACTTGTCCTCTCCCACCCACCCAGCCTTGTTTTTAGCCTCCAGATATCTCTATTTGCAAGCTAATAAGTTGCACATACATATGTTTGAACAGTTGTCAGGCTTGTCTGCTGCTCAAACTGTGCTTTGGTTTAAAACAAACAACAACAGAGAACCCAGAGGTGGGGGATGGATGAAGACATTTCAGTTTAACCTGCAGGTGGTGTTGTTTTGACCTTGACAGTCAGCTTTAAACGACCTGTCAAGCACCTTTGTGTGCTTCTGGGCACACCCACCTGGAAGATATTATATCCCCTCAGCTTTATGTGCCCCAGCAGGCAGGCACCAGGTCCCTGGATTTTGTTTTCATCGGTGGAAGGTTAATGCATGCATGGCAGGACTTTACTGAGAGGGGCCCAGCTACAAATGCTGTTTTCATTTAATTCTGATTTCTCTTCTTCCTTGGCCTAACCCTCCCCGCCCCAGGCTCTCCCCCCAAACCCCTCCAGATTCCCTCCACCCCCAGTCTGTCTTCCCTGTTCTTTCAACCTCTCTGCTTGGCTTCAAACCATTTCTTCTTGGCTTTGATATCTTCTTGCAGAGCTGCAAGCAATCAGGAGATTATGGACCCCAGAGCTCAGCAAGGCACATTGCCTGGTAGGGGGGCTCAGGCCCCGGTCCCCAGGCCACCACAGGAAATGGGACCCAGAAAACCTGCCAGTCTCCAGACCCTGTGCCCCTGTGCCTGCTCTGGTAACCAGATCCCCAGGGTTGGGGTGGGGGCAGGCAAAGTACTTTCTCAGATCAAGTGGTATCTGGGGAGACAGACCTCTTTGGGAACAATTCTGACCTTTCCTGTATGGTCAAGGGTCATCTCTGCGGCATCTATTTGAATTTTATCTTTTTTAAACTTTGAGTTTTTCCTGGGCTTTCTGAGGCCCTACATAATGGTGTCTGGAAGTTGGGATGAGGAGAGTGAATGGACAGATAAAGGAATCCAATTGGATTCAGCCTCATGCCTACCAGTGCTTGGATAGTTTCAGGCAATTTGAGGATACAGATGCTGGCTCTTTATGCAGGGAATCCCTCTTCCTTGGCTTCCATGTCTAAGGCCCAACGTTGTTGAAGGTAACCAGTACTATATCTCTAAAGGTAGAGATGAGAGGGAGGGTGTTTGTCCTCAAGAACAAATGTACATCTTACTATCCTGTAATACTTCCTCCAGTGTCTGAAAAGAAATAGGCCCACATCTAGATATTTACCTTTCCAATGCTGCCTGCACCAGCCATGTGTTCTGCCGTTCGGTGAGCTCCCAGAGGTGCCTCTGCTGGTCCTGTAGACACCCCCCTGAGATGAGACTCGAGATCTGAGAGGAAGATCAGTGCTAGTCACCCATCCTCCTCAGACCTCAGGAACCCTCCTAGGCCAAGGCAGTACCTCACACTGTCTCCCTCCAGGGGTGCACACCCTGTACCCCTCACAGTCTCTGCCCTAGGGGTCCCTCTGCGTTGGGATCTTGTTATTTAACTTTTGGCACAAGTCATTCCCTGGGATTTCCCAGTTGGAATGAAGAGTAGCGTAGGGTGAGAAGCATCTGATGTGAGGGCAATTGGACTAAGCTTCCAATCACCAGGGGAACCGGGTCTCAGAGAAAGTAAGAGAAGCAGAAATATAAGAGATAACTGGTGTTCACTTGTGTGCCCTGCCCTTCCCATGGGTCTTTGATCGTTTTTTGGCCTAAGGTTGTTGAGCTGTGTTTCTCACATTTACAACCCAGAACCCAGACTAATTTACAAGGGCTACTTCTTTTTTGCCTGTACAAACAAAAGCCTGTTTAGACCTTAGGATTAGAAGGAGTCAGTGGCTTTGAGCAGCTCTGGATCCTGTCCCCTCAAGCCTTCATTCTTTTAATGATTCACCTGACTCTGTAAGTTGTAGAATGTCTCCATATATGTGTGTTTGTGAGCATCAAATGAGAGACTATATACCTAGGTATGGGCTTCCCAGGTGGCATTAGTGGTAAGGAACCCACCTGCTAAGGCAGGCAATATAAGAAACTTGGGTTCAGTCCTTGTGTTGGGAAGATCCACTGGAGGAGGGCATGGCAACCCACTCCAGAATTCTTGCCTGGAGAATCCCATGGACAGAGGAGCCTGGTGGGCTACAGTCCATAGGGTCACAAAGAGCTGCGACTGAAGCCACTTAGCACACACACCCACTTTTAGGTATATGTATATACATACAACATCTATTAACATATATATATATGTATATATATACATTCATTTGATCCTCCAAGACAAGCTCTCAGTCCCCTTCCATGGCCCAGCTGTCACAAGTTCCCCACAGCTTGCTTTTGTGGCAGCTCTGCCCAGCCTGTCTAAGACCTGGGAGCCCTGTTACTGATGAGGCCTCTCTGCCCAGCCCCTCCCATGATTTGCCCACTTTCTGCTCAGCTGAGTAGTTTATCTTGTGGGGTGATGAGTCCCAGCAGGTGCTGACAGCCAGGATCAGGACCTGGACTTCTGTGTCTCTCTGAGGCGTAGGGCAAGTGGAGCCTAATGATGGGTTGTATGCTTGAGCTGAGTGACAAAAAACCGCTGGCCCACGCAGGGGTGGTGAGCTAAGCCAAGGCAAGTGCTAGGTGACTGAGTGCATCTACTGCTGTGCTGCTGTTACTGCTTGCTTCTTCAGAGTCCGTGTTTGTCCTTTCAACCCTCGGGATGCCGTTTGAGATGATGGAAAGAGAGCTCTGACTTTGCAGTCAGAAGACCAGGTGCCAGTGCAACTGTGCTGTTGACTGCTGTGAAACCCAGCCCAGCAATTCGTTTGTGAAATCTCTGCTCGCCTCCAGGACTCTTGGGCACATTAGATAAGATCATGTGTCAAATGCCCTCAGACCTTGTTTCAGTCAGCTTGGAGAAACTTGGTAGTTTTCTAGGTCAAAAAACATCTAAGATTTATTGCTTATTAGTGTGAAGCACAAGCTTTAAGGTCCCTACCAACTCAGAATGTCCAAGATTCTCTGAAATAATAGCTGCAGGGAGAAGAAAAAATAGGTGTGATAAGTTGCCATGGTAGTATGAAAACATGAAAAGTTTGTTTCAAAGAGTTCCTGAGTCCAGATTACTCAGACTGTACTACAAGTGGAATCTCTCATTTCACCGAAGGAGAATTTTAGAGTAGCTCCTTGTTAGGTCTTCCTTCAAGGATGTAGCTTGAACTTTAGTAGTTTATGTATTAACTTTCCTTCCCCTCAAAAGGAAATTGAAAAAGGCAGCAGAATAAAACACCTGGTCATTCTGGTTTAGGTCAAATGCATTTCTTAGATCCATTTCCATATCTAATAATAAACTGAAAGAAATCCTGATCTTCTGGAGGTTTGGGATCCCACCTGGACTCAACTGTCTAAGCTCCTCTGGGGCTTTGGGTCCACTGGTTGGACTCAACCAGTGTTTTGACCGTGACAGTCAAAGACTGAACATAAGGACTGAACCCAAGTTTCTTATATCTTCTGCCTTAGCAGGTGGGTTCTTTACCACTAGTGCCAGCTGGGAACCAATGAAAGGACCTAATGAAAAGAGCTCCTTGACCTCTTTTCCCATCACATTTGGATCATAGATTGAGTACCATCCACTCCTAAAGCAGTTTCTCTGGTCTGTTCTCAGTATCAGAGGCATTATCTGACCTCTGCTTGAAAGGACCATGTTATGGAAACTTCCAAAAGAATGCTGTGTTGCCATATCTGCTGCTTCTGAATGGAACCAGAGGCCCAGAGTCAGAAGTAAGGCCAGGATGGAGGGGCAAGTAGCAGCAGGTCGGGGGTGACCTGCGCTCCTTTCCTTTGAATATCACCCCCGCCCTACAGCCCTTCCAAGGTCCCTATCCCAGAAGCATACACAGTATTCCGTAAATAGTACTGCCTGGTTGATTGAGATAATCCTGTAGACCAGAATGAGAATGGCTCACAACACTTCTCCAAAAGAAGCAACCCAAGAAAGCCTTTGAATAATAAATTTCCCTAGGAAAATTGCTTTCTATTTTTGTTCCCCTCCTCTCTTCCCATCTGCCCATCCCTCCCATTAATTGCTGTTATTTAGTCACTAAATTGTATCCAACTCTTTTGCCACCCGACTGTAACCCACCAGGCTCCTCTGCTCATCGAATTCTCCAGGCAAGAATACTGGAGTGGGTAGCCACTTCCTTCTCCAGGGGATCTTCCAGACCCAGGGATCAAACCTGTGTCTCTTGCTTGACATATGGATTCTGGGGAACCTAGTTATCACTTATATGATAAGTAGAATCTAAAAAATGATACAAATGAACTTATTTATGTATATACTGGCATTAGCTTTTTGTATAAGCCCCCATGTCTTGTTAAAAAACAAAATTCAAAAAAATAATTGAAGATCTAATTGGCTTTATTCAGTGATTCATGAATCGGACAGCAAGCAGAAAGGTACTCTGGGAAGCTGTACAAAATGGAAGGTTGTTAAAGGCAGAAAGTGGGTGAACAGGGAAATCAAAAATAAGAGAAAGGGTTGTTTCAGGCGAAGTCACCTTCCTTTGGAGGAAAGGCATCTCTGTCATGCAGATGACCTCACTAATGTTGATTAGGAAACTCCAGAGTTTAGTTGAAAATTCTCCCCCTGGAAGAGGCTGAAACTGCAGTTGTGCTAGGTGAGTTCTGATTTGCTGCTGTGCGGTTTAAGCACAAGTGGCAAAATTTAACCTCTAACTGTAGGTTAAAACATGTGACATTTTTGTGAGATTTCACAGAATGGAATATCAGCGCTTTTGTGTGGCTCACTAAAGCAGGGATGGAAATAAGATTAATAAACCTAATGTATCATTGTGAAGCTCTTGCTTATTTAGGCCCAAGTCCTCATCTAATAATGGAGAAGGAAATGGCAACCCACTCCAGTATTCTTGTCCAGAAAACCCCATGGACAGAGGAGCCTGGTGGGCTACAGGCCATGGGGTCGCAAAAGAGTGGGACGCGGCTTAGCAGTAAAAAACAACAACCTCATCTAATAAACCAAGTGGAAGCACTGATGATCCCCTTTTCAGCAGTTTTGTAATGGTCTTGTTCCTCAGATTTCGTTAATTTTAATGACTGTAAAGTTGTGCTCATCCTATTCTCAGTAACTTTGGAAGTTTCAGGAACTTCTTTTTTAAGAAAATGAATCCACATATTTAGGAACTTTTTTTTTTTTTTAAAGAAAATGAACCCACATATTTTATGTTTCTAAATAGCATTAAGAAGTGCCATTTATTTTTCTAGGTTAGAGAACTGGATATTATTTATATAATTTGAGACCTTGGTGCTTTTTATTTGGGTTGCACCCTGGCGTTGAGTGAGCCATACTAGCTGGTGTGGGGACCTGCTGCTGGGCTTCTAAGAGCAGAGCCTTCACTCCAGAGGTAGGCCAGTGAGAGGCTACACTGAGCTCAGACCAGCAACCAGCCTAATGAAATAATGCCTTTGTGTAGGTTTCAAGTCAGAAAATTTGAAGGAGGAAAAGGGAAAATATTCTTTAACCACATAGAAAAAAATGAAGGGGAAGGCGGATGCTATCTCTTTTTTACATAGGAGGATGTCGAGGAGACAGAGATTTTTAATGGGTTTGATCTTCAGACTTAGGCAGAAGGCCAAGCATGATCTGAATACAGAAAACACAGAATGAAATGCCAGGAAGGGAAGTGGAAAGTAGTGGGTTATGGAAACAACCAAATGTGTCCGAATTTCCAGGCTCTTGAAGGAATTGGTTGAATAGTGGCAGCGTTGCTGAAACAGGTTTTAACTCAGTTGAACATCCATACGCCACCCCCCACATAATTCTAAAGCGTATCACTCAAAACTCAATTTGAAATAGTAGGCAGGGCCTAGCCTGCTACTCTATTATGGTTTGATGTTGGCCAGAATAATCTGATTTCTTCGGTAACATCAATGGGAGGCAAGCAATGGACATGATTTATCTCAGCCTTAATAAGGCATGACACTAAAGAACAAATTTGGAAAATGTTTTACCAGCACGGCAGTATTTTTTTTAAATCTCTAAAGGGCAACCACTTTAGCCGATACCAAATTAATATAAGCTGTAGGCCTCTACACTGTGTGTGCAAACACACACCACAAGCATTTGGCCTGTTGACCTCTCTGGTGGTTATTTCCTGTAGACACACACACAGATTATAGTGATCACCACACTGGTTTGGCAGGACAGTCATCACTTAGGGGAAGAGACAAAGAGAACCGTTACAGAAGGGCTCTGAGGTTCAGAAAGCGTAGAGATTGGAGATGCTGATCATTTGTGTCACTTCCCCCACCCAGCAGGACCCTGAACCCCTTTACAGATTTGGTCATCTTGTTAGAAGCTAAAAAGCAGCAACTGGAGGGTCATTCTTCTTATATTTTGAAATGGATGCCTCATCTGATGAGTAGACTTGTGCTTGTCTGGCCTCTAAGGCCAAAGGAAATGACTCTTCATAAAAAGAAAATTGCAGGGGAAGTTCTTTTTTATAGCTAACCCTTGCTCCTCTTGCTGCAGTAGCACACCTTCTCTCACAGGTTAAATCCAGCAGTAGAAGAGCTGGTCACCCCCTCCGGAATCAGGGGGTGCTTTATTGCTTATGTGCTTTGTTCCTAAACCTTCCAGCTTTTGCTTTTCTGAGCTAGATAATCCCAACAGTTTTGAGTTCCTTATTATGTTTCTATTTTCCTTTTCTTTAAGCATCTCAGTTGCTTTCTTCTGGATCACTTTCTAGTTCTCTTTATTACTCAGAGGTTGAAAAGTCCAAAACAAGACACAGGAAGCTGCAACAGTGTCTCCAGGATGAACACAGGGTCCATTTATGGAGCTCTTAACCCTAGATCCAGCATTGCCCCGAGGACATGTCATGTGTTGTCCTGTTGAAGCCTTTACAGCCTCTACAGGGTAGAGATTATTACCGGCATTTTGTAGATGAAGAAACTGAGACACGAGTAGTTCTCTCTTTCCCATCACCCAAGTGACAGCCGAAATTCAACCCCAGCCTCTGCCTGTGGAGCCTGTAGCCTGAGCTGCTTTTCCCTGGTGCCATGATTTCACTCCCCAGCCCCAGAACCTTATGTTTAACTCTAACAACTGTGCTAGGCAGCTGACTCTCTTTCCATTTACATCGTTATAGCTCCCTTTACTACTTTATTAACACATGGTTAGTCATTCCTTACTTCAGGCTGGTCAGCATGTGTTCCTGGAAATTCATTTTAACCACTTTTCCAAGTTCTTTGATTCTCTTTGGATTCCAATTCAGTCCTTCAAGAGGCTGTTAACTCCTCTAAGCTTGATTCCCTGAAAGACCTAATGAGGTCTCTTAACTGGCACGCCCTTTAGCAAGTCTTGAGTGTCCTGTGCCCTTCCTGATGTCATTCCCCACACTACGCTGGCCATCCTCGGGGTTTCCATGGCAAACCGAATGGAATGATGTGTAGAGTGAGCGGTCGTGTTGGCTACCTATTCAGAGTTGTAGGATCCACCAGAATTTCACAATAACTTCAGAACTAGGGAAATCTAACTTGGACTTTGTTTCAAGGACAGAGTTACCAAATACTCATTGCTCTTACTGAGAATCTGGGGCACTGCCAACATGCCAGTCTGTGGAAGCCATGCCTTCGGAATGAAAAAACACTGTCTATGAAAAATATTCACCCAATGCTGAATTTTATCACAACCAGCAATACCAGGCATGTAGATGACATTCAGTTACTATTTATAAAGTAGGGGAAAGAATGCATATTATAGGGGTAGCAGTGATGATGAAATCAACTTTACATTTTGCCAAAGATGTCTGGTGTGATTTTCCCAGTGTATGAACATCAGCTTAAACAGGGGAGAGTAAGACAGGAGTCACCGTTAGAGTAATACCCCAAATGAAAATTAAAATGAAAAATATTCTCTCATAACACATTTTTTAGGAATAACAACAACAACAACAAAAATCAGTGTTTCAGAACCTCCTCAAGCCCCTTAAAAGAGGATCTCAAGAGTCTTTGGTCTTTAGCATTTCTTCTGTCCTTTTCTGGTTTCTTTCCCAAAGATGTTAAAATCAGCCAAGGATGGTCTCCTGTGAATCCCTTGTAGTCATACCCATCATCACAAATGTAGCTTGCTCTCTGCTGTATTTACGAGCTCAGAGGCACTTGGAAACACTGTTGGGAATAGTTCCTAAGTTTCAGGTAGAACCAGAAAATAAACAATTTCATTTCTACCTCTGTGATTTTGCTCTTTCAATCAATGGTCAAATTCAGCTCAAAACAGGATCTTGAGTACAGAAGTTTTTTTTTTTTTCTTTTCTGATGACTGCGTAGCGCACGCAATTATTCTGTAAACCATGGGAATGTATTCCTGAGTGAATTTGCAGAAGGGTGTGGAACCAAGAGTTGAAGGTCCAGCAAGAAAATGGTTCCTTATTTACAACACAAGGGAGTGAAGCTCCTGAGGCTCAAATTCCATGTCTCCTTCAGGGAATTATGGATGCATTCATTTACCTTGATGGAGGAAAATGATGACTGAAAATTAAATAGAGAAAACAACTATTCTGTTCATTTCTTTTTCCTCTTTCAGTTTTGCTCTCTAGTTTTTGTAATACTGTTCTCAAGTCTTGAAAATACAACTGCTTCCCATTTGGTAAGCAATTTTTTTCCCTTTCCATTTGGCAACAGCATTTTCCTGTGTTTTCAATGGCACCAAAATTAACATGGCTGTTTTTATTTAACAGGAACAACTTCAAGTTTTATATTACACGCCCAGCCAAAGAATCTTTGATTTTGCCCTGGTGTTTCCCAATATGTTAGCATGGCTTTGAAAACAGGGCTCTTTAACTGCTGTTACAAAGACAGCAGGGAGAGCGTGGCAGATTGGGGAGAGAGGAGTGAGCGAATGGAGGAGATGAGGGAAACTGGCCTCCCCCAAGTTACTATTTTTAAAGTTTGCTTGCCTACTGAATAGCTCAATTTACAAATCCTACTGGATATCATTTTGACCTTCCCCACTTTTCTTTCCTGTTGAAAGCGTGATGGATGCGTTGGTGGGAGACAAACCATTTGTTCTATAGTTTTTTCCATGTGCTTGCTCCCTTATGAACACCAGATCCTCTCCACTCCCCTCAGTAGGGGATACCCACACTGTCAAATGCGTCCTGCGGGAGGTATCCAAGCCCAGATTTCTTACGAGGTGGGATCTGGATCCCAATTAGAACACTCCAGGAAACACGCATCTTTATTTGTTAAACAAATAGTCTTATGTGAGCCTTGGCTAGGACACTCACTTATTTTAAATAAGTGAAGTAAACGCTAACGTGCAGGGGAGCACTTTCTTATGTATCCTGTAACTCTGAAGCCCAGTTTTAAGGTTTTAAGTTAGAACATGCAGAGCTCTTTTTTCCCTTGGCTCGGGTTCTAGAGAATGTTGTTTCCTCATTTAGTAATTGGAGAGTTAATGGGGTTCTTTGTGATGCTACTGTAGGAGAGAGACTGTGTTTTATTCAGTTCTGGGACTGTAATTAAAGTGGCGCCCATCGGCATAGTTAGAGTTAAGATCGCTTCAGTTTTTCCAATATAAACTCATATTCAGGGGTTTAATAACCAGCTATAAAAATTTGCTTCTAGCTACAGACCTGGCATATTCAGTGTCAGCCTAGGAATAACCTTTACTTAAAAAAAGTCTTTTTAAAAGTATAATTAAAAAATCAGTTTAGTTGTTTATAATATTAAGTTATAAGGATGCAAGGGAATAAAAATAGCTTCTTTTTTTTAGCAAAAACTTGTGACCTATTTTTAAAATATGGACAGTGTTGTAATGTATTTTTTATATCTTCAAAAGAAAATACAGCAAAATCTCTGTAAAATTTGTTTTAAAAGGATATTGTTTCAGTTTTCCTTATGATGACAGGCAGGGCATTTTTATTCTCCCAAGACATGAGCCTCCCATAGGACTACTGGCAAAGCTGTTTTGTCAGTGGGCTTCAAGTTCAAAACTCCTGTTGAGCTCTTCCTGACAAAGAGAAATATGGCCCGCCCTTCCAGTTATGAGGCCATGGCTACTCGCTTACTCCAGTCCACCCTAACCTTCTGGGCTCTGCGTGTTGGAACACAGTGAGTAGCCCAGGCACAAAGCCAAGTTAGAGACCCCCTTGGAGGCCTGGGAAGCCTTCCCCCAGTTCTTGCTCTGTGTCACACAAGGGTGGGGAAGGGGGGGGAGGAGTGTGCCTCTGTAGGAGTCTCTCCAATTCAGTGGCATTTGTTGTAGCAAGTGACTTTAGGTGGGGCCATTTGTGTACATGCTGAGAGTTGGATGTAGCACAGTTTGTCCAGGTGATTCAAAATTTCTCTAAACAGAACCACCTTTAAAGCATCCTGCTTGACAGGTTGACTTCTACCCATTCTTTTTCTGGTCACCAGGGTCTTGACTGATGGCATGTGTTAATAGTGATGGTAGTAGTAGTTGTGGTGGGTGGAGAAGGAAAGGTATTGGTCATGGTGATGGTGCTGATAATGTTACTAGTGGACGTGAGATGGCCATGGTAGTAGTCAATGGCAGTACCAGCAGTGGAAATGCAGACGTAACGATGGTGATAGGATACAGATGGTGGTAGTGGCAGTACCGGGGGCCACAGACTTCTGCCTGCAGAAGCCATCCTTCATCTTACAGATGCAGTGGCTTAGGGAGTCTGCTTGTCGTCCCTTCTCCACACACAGTATGCCCAGTGGAGCTCACAACTAGCTTTTGGTAGATCTTGCCTTCCACTGAAGGATGAGGTTGGTTTGTGGGAGAGACGAGTACATGCCCTTTCTCAGAGGCAGGTCTCCATTTTCCAGTCAGAGAACAGTCCATCTTCTTTGTATGGTTTCCAGGTTAGGATCAAGGAACACAGTGACCCGCAGCCCAGGAATCAGAGTCATCAGAAGAGAATGGGACGTATCTAGTAATTCTACCAAACCTGAATTGCTGCTGTGTCCTAGGAACCCTGCTCTGTGTTTATATTCATAATTATCTATACATTCTTTCAACTATTCTGTGGAGTAGGTTTTTATTATTTTGGTTTTACATATTTAGCAAAGTGAGGCTTGGCTCACAGGTAGCAAAATTAAGATTTGAAAACCACGATCCATGTGACTCCTACTCCTTCCTTCTTTGCAGCCACCAGAGAGCTATTTCAGCCCTCATAAGGCTTTCTAGAATGTTTCTTGTCTTTGCTTAGGTAAGGGTATGAGAAGAAATTCATAAGAGAATATTCTATATTTGGTTTTCTTCTCTAACTTAGCATGAGGGCAAAGAATGCTTTTTCTCCCTACATATTTCCTTACACTCATAGTGTACTCAGATGACCCTTTTACAATTCATATGGGAACTGTTTGGAGGCTCTTCCCACATGTTTTCAAGACTGGAACTGCGGTGTGATCTTTTCCTGACCTGGCTGGTCTTTGGCCAGATAGGACATTGAGCAAGCCAGAAACCAGGCCCCAGCAGAAAAAAGCAAATAGAGATAAATATTTATCCTCGTCCCAGTGGGATCCCTAGGTTTTCAGGATCAAAGGCCTACTTTGTGTGTGTCTGTTCGTGAGCCTTGGATAAGTATACAGAAGTAGGCAACTGGCAGGGTAGTAAAGACTCTGTGGTACCCAGGCTCTTTAACCCTCAAATAAATTCCCTGGGGACATTGGGCGGGGCGGGGGGCGGGGGGGCGGGTTGGGGAAGCAAAACAAAACAAAACAAAAGGCCAGAATCTCATTTATAAAAAGAAAAATTTAAATTGGATTCCCTAGGCACAGAATAAGAAAAAGATGGAGAAACACAGTGGGAACAAAAAGAAAAGAAAAAAGATGACAAGTGAAAAAGAAAAGACCAGAGAGAGATGCCAAAAAAAGAGAGGGATGCAGAGCAAAAGTTCTAGAGTTGGTACAGGGGAGTATTTCTATAGGAAGCATGGAGGCAGATGCTATAATAGATGTTTTTTCTTCCAATTCTGTGAATTGTCTTCTCAATTTCTTGATAGTGTCCTTTGAAGCACGAAAGCTTTTCTTTTTGATAAAAATTCAGTTTATCTTTTTCTTTGGTTGCTTGTGTTTTTGGTGTCATATCTAAGAATCCATGAAGATTTATACCTACATTTTCTTAAAGAGTTTTATAATTTTAGCTCTTTCCTTTAGGTCTTTAATCTATTTGGAGTGGTATGATCTGAAAACTTCATCCTTTTGCATGTGAATATCTACTTGTCCCAGATTTTTATTCATTAATTCAACAAATATGTGTGATGCACATGTTGTGTGCCAGGTGCTGTGTTGGATGCCAGGGATAGAGATGTCAGCAAAACAGTGGCATCAGAATGTCTCAGAACCTGGGGATTAAAAAAGCTATTCAAGAAACTTGGGGAGTAAGGTAGACTTTTAGAGGATTTAGAGGATTTCGACTCTTGAGCAGAGATTTTTACAGTATAGTACAAGGAAACCTGCATTAAAATTACCTGGACTGCTTGTTAAGAAAGCAAACAGATTGACTATATATATATATATATATATATATATATATACATATATATGTGTGTGTGTGTGTATATATATATATATATATATATAGTCAATCTGTTTATAATATATAATAATATAATATATATGTGTGTGTATATATATATAAATCATTCTTACATAACTCAAGTATAAGAATCACTGCTTTATAAATCGAAAGCTAGCTAGGCCTGGTTATTATTTCCTATTAGATTATTATAAAAAATCTGAATATCATTGATTTATATTTTTCAACATGAAAGAAGTCAGACTTTTCTGTGGCCTTAAGATCCAAAGTAGTGAGGCCATTGTCTAACCCACATACCAGACTGCAGTTGTGGAAGTCATTCTTCCAAGAGCCTATTGATGAAGAAATATTTTAGATGGGAAATATGATATATCTCTGGAAAGAGAAGTAAAAAATGATTCCCCATTCCTAAATTGGATGCACTTCATGAAACAAGCTATATCCACAATGCCAGGGCATTTGGCAGAGTATTCCTGAGCAGCTGGCTGCAGCTGCTCTTTCTACCAAATTCTTCTCTCTTCCATAAGCACACACACAAAACATCTGTGTGAATACCCCTTACTCGCCCTGGCTGCTTGGCAAGTGCTGGTGGCCCCAGGGAGAATCTTCCCTTCTCGCACCTAGATTTCCTTTGCTGTTCATTCCCTGAGTGGAGAAAGAACAAAATGCCTTGATACTAGCTCTCTCTTGGTGTTTGGGGCATTTGGTGGTTTGGATACTAACTGACTTCATGAGTGCAGGTGGCACAAGGGAGCTCTGTAAAGGAGAAACACAGTGACACGTTCACAGGTGTTTCTTTACTTTGCACAATCTTAAGGGTTCATGTGTGTGAAAGAGCAGTGTTAGGAAAATGACAGCATGAGCCACATCAAGTGCTTGACTTTTAAAATGGGAAGTGAACTACTTCCAGCATATGAACTGACTGACTATAAAAGACTGCTTTTGTACATTCTCTAAGGAACAGAAAGGGGAAAGATGATGATCCTTTGAAATGTTACACTGAGTCCTAGAAGAAAATATGAATGAATTTCTTTTTTAATCTGAAAGTTGAAAAAAAAAATCCTGGCTTCAAAATCCAGAACCAATAAAATGAAAGATTAATAAATTAGACATGAAAACAAAATATATTTGCATGTAAAGAAAAAAATAAAAGCCAATAATTCATTGGGAAAAAAATACCTGCCGTTTAAGCCACAGACAAATAAATAATGAGCTTCTAAACAAAGAGTTCACAGAAAAGAAATGTAAATATCTCTGAAACCTAGAAAAAGATGCCCAACTTTGCTCATCACAGGAGAAATGCAAACTAAAACTTCTGAGTTATCTTACCTATCAGACTAGCAAAGCTCCAAGAATTTGACAACATACTCTGTTGTCAAATTCCCTGGAGCACAGGGAAACAGGCCATCTAGTTTGCTGGTAGAAATACAAAACAGTTTAACTTCCATAGAGGGGAATTTACAGTTATCTAGCAAAATTAGATAGGCATTTGATTTAGCAGTCCAGTTTCCAGGAAATTATATTAAAGATACACTGGCAAAAAAATATGAAAATACCTATGTATGTGGTTATTTATTGGCACAGAAAAGACTGAAAACAACCCAAATGCCCATCAGTTTGGGCCTATTTAAAGAAACTATGGTACATACACACAGTGGAGCATTATACAGCAGTATAAAGAAATGAAGATTATTTCTAAAGGCATCTTAAGGTGTATGTTAGGTGGAAAGAACAAGATGTAGAAATATCAGTTGCACTGCATGCTGCATGCTCAGTTGCTTCAGTTGTGTCTGACTCTCTGCAACTCCATGGACTGTAGCCTGCCAGGCTCCTGTGTCCATAGGATTCTCCAGGCAAGAATACTGGAGTGGGTTGCCATGTGCTGCTCCAGGGGATCTTCCTGACCAGGGCTTGAACCCACATCTTTTATGTCTCCTGCATTGGCAGGCAGGTTCTTTACCACGAGTGCTACCTGGGAAGCCCAATCAATTCCATTGGTATTTAACAAAAACAATGAAAATATAAATGATTCTTTGGTGGCTCAGTTGGTAAAGAATCCGCCTGCAACAGAGGAGATCACCTGCAATGCAGGAGATGTGGGTTCAGTGGGTTCAGACTCAGGGGAGTCAGGAAGATTCCCTGGAAGGGAAATGGCAACCTACTCCAGCATTGCCTGAAAAATCCCATGGACAGAGGAGCCTGGCAAGCAACAGTCCATGGTGTTGAAAGAGTTGGACATAACCTAGCAACTAAACCACCACCAAGATAGAAGGAAGGTAACAAGGTGGCAAAGACAAGTACAGATAGACTTCTGCTGACTATACTTGCTTTGTGCATTTGACTTTGAAACTAAGTAAATATTATATGTAATTATAAAACTAGTTATTTCAAGCCATGTCTAAAGAATAAAAGCAAATGAAACAAATGAACTTGTCTGTATTTTGGAGCTGGTAGCATAGCTGCACAGAGTAACTGTTCCAAGTGACTTTAAAGTATGGTGATTTGATCTGTACCAGTAATACTCCTAGTGGGAGGACTCTGGTCTATCTAGCATTTATAGTGATGATATTGTTATAGTGATGATATTGTTATTTTGAAACTGTTGCCTATTGTAGGGTAAAGCAAATGAATAATTATGTTGGTGTCTTTGACAACTGAGATTTAAGGCATGGGAGAAAGAAGATCCAGATGTAAAATTGATGAGGTGAAGTGAAAACTTAATAGTCATGAATGTGAATTGGAAGTGTGTGTATGAACTCATCATGAGAAAAAATAATTTCCCATCTCTGTCAGCTGAAAGGCTGAGGAATAGTATCTAGCAGTGAACATCCCAAGAACATAGTGTGTGGAGTCTAAGACTCTTTTCTTGCTAAAAGGAACTGAGGCTTTTTATAGACATGGTTATTTCCAAATTTGGGGCAGACAGTGTATAACTTGGGGCAGCAGTGTATAACTGGAGTTTCTTGTCTTACCACAGAGCAAAGAAGCTACAGAGACAACTAGAGCCATTGCCAAAAGACTTAGGAACCAAATTGAAGAAGTTCTTACTGGGACAGTTTGAGCATCAATAGGGTAATAAACTGCCGTGGTTTAAAACACAGCAAACATGTTTAAACCCACGGGTTCATAATAATAAAAATAAATTCACATAATTGGTTGCCTTTTAAGGATGCTGGAGAATTAACTCACTATTTTTAAAAAGAAATAAATAAAGGAAAAGAATCAGGCATTTTTCCTATCTTTCTTGCAAACACTGCATCTCAGCATAATCAAATTGTTGAGAAAGTGAGTTTCTCTTTATAGAAGAATTTCAGCTAATAAATTAAGAAGTAATGGTTTCCTTTGCTGTGCAAAAGCTTTTAAGTTTAATTAGGTCCCATTTGTTTATTTTTACTTTTATTGCTTTTGCCTCAGGAAACAGATCCAAAAAAAATATTGCTACAATTTATGTCAAAGAGTGTTCTATGTTCTCTTCTAGGAGTTTTATGGTTTCAGGTCTTACATTTAGGTCTTTAATCTATTTTCAGTTTATTTTTGTATATGGTGTGAGGAAATGTTATAATCTCATTGTCTACTTCAACAAAACAACAAAGCAACTGATAGAATGGGAGATAATATCTCTAAATGATATCACTGACAAGGGGTTAATATCCAAAATATATAAACAGCTCATACAGCTCAATATCAAAAAACCAAACAACTCAGTCAAAAAATAGGCAGACAAAGAGTATATATAGATGGCCAAAAGACACATGAAAAGATGTCCAACATCGCTAATCATTAGAAAAATGCAAATCAAAACCACAATGAGATATCGCTTCACACCTGTCAGAATGACTATCATCAAAAAGCCTACAAATAACAATTGTTAGCAAGGTTTTGGAGAAAAGAGAACTCCTGTGTATACAGTTGGTGGGAGTGTAAATTGGTGCAGCCACTATGGAAAACGGTATGGAGGTTCCTCAAAAAACTAAGAATAGCACTACTATATGATCCAGCAATTCTGCTCCTGGATATATATCTGGAAAAGTGAAAATACTAATTCAAAAACATACATTTGCTATTCTAAGCAACATTGTTTACAATATAATCTATTCATCAGTAGATGAATGGATAAAGAAGATGCAATGTGGCCTAATGTGGATGGACTTAGAGAATATTATGCTTAGTGAAATAGGTCAGACAGAGAAAGACAAATACTGTACATATCACCTATATGTAGAATCTGAAGAAGTGAAGTGAAGTGAAGTCGCTCAGTCGTGTCCAACTCTTCGTTACCCCGTGGAGTATAACCCACCAGGCTTCTTTGTCCATGGGATTTTCCAGGCAAGAATACTGGAGTGGGTTGCCATTTCCTTCTCCAGGGGATCTTCCCAAACCAGTGATCAAACCCAGGTCTCCCACATTGCAGGCAGATGCTTTAACCTCTGTATATAGGTTTAGCCACCTGTATATAACAAAACAAACTACGTAGTGGTTACCAGTGGGGAGAGGGAAAGGGGAAGAGGCACATTAAAGGTACAGGATTAAGAGATACAAGCTGCCGTATATAAAATAGGAAAGCATCAAAGATGTATTGTGTAGCACAAGGAATTAGAGCCATTATCTTGTAATAACTTTTAATGGAGTATACTGAATCACTATGCTGAATATCTGAAACTCATATGATATTGTAAATCAACTATATTTCAATAAAAAACTGTGATTAAAAAATTATAATAATAAACTAAAATAATAAAAACAGTAAACACATATACAAAAAATAGATCAAGCCAAAGGTGTTAGGACAGTATTTGGTAAGCTTTAAAATGTTTGTCACCTGATTTATGCAAAAGCAAGCTTCCCTGCAAAGAATGTGCCTGCAATGCAGGAGACCCAGGCCCGATCCCTGGGTCAGGAAGATCCTTAGAGAAGGGAATGGGTGTCCACTCCAGTATTCTTGCCTGGAGAATCCCATGGACAAAGGAGCCTGGTCCATGGAGTTGCAAAGAGCTGGACATGACTGAGCAACTAACACTTTTATGCAAAAGCATAAAATATACTCTTCAGTATTTTAGTCAACAAACAATAGTAATAGAATGTGATATTACTGTTTGCAGCGCCTAGTTAATTATAGATCCTAGGTACTGATTGTTTGTGCCTTTTCATAGTGATATTTAACACACTTCCATTGAAATATTCTTCCCCAGCTAAAACCAGTCTGACTTTGATCCAGCCTCTAAATCTGACCACCAATTTACAGGAAATACGGATGACAGAGTAACAAATTAAATGATACTATGGGAGTATAGTGAGCAAAATCTAGACAATCTTAAGCTCTGTAAGACAAACAGCCTGGTTTATTCAACAACTGAATTGCAAGGGGAGAGAGAGAGAGAAAGACAGAAGAGGAACCTGAAAGAAATTTAGGGAAACACCAACCAATTCCACTATATGGCCTTATTTGGATGACAATTTGGACAATCCAGCTATAAACAGACATTTATGAGATTATCATGGAAATTTGACAACTGACTGGATAGTTAATATTAAGGAATTATTACAGTATTGAAGGCATAATATTGGTATCATTGTTTTGTTTAACAGTCCTTTTAGGGTTACATACTGAAATATTTGAGGGATACAAGGTGTACATTCATGAAACAGTGATCGCATGATATAGTGAACAGTATAAGAAAGTATATTGAATTATTTTTGTGTGTTTACTTGATTCTTTCCTCACTGATCTCTGAGTCTCTGGGCAATGATCCTTTGTTTTCACTTCTGTATCCCCAGTGTCTACCTATTGAATCACATTTAAGGATGAAAGTGTCTGATATTTGTATGTATTGTAAATATCATAAGAACTGCAGGCAGTGAAAGAAGAGATCTTTGTTGCATACAGTTAGCAAGGAATGCAGAAGGATAGGAAATGTTTTGAGGGTAGTAGAGAGAGCATCCAAGGCTGATAAGGAAAAATGAATGGGTAATAGAGCAGCAATGATAATGGTGTATTCAGGAAATGGGAGTGGATGTTGAGGGAGGTCTAGCTGAACCAGAAAGTTGCTGGACTTAAACACTTTGATGTCAGAATGGGAAATTTATACTTGATAAGATGGGCAGTATGGAGTCATTATAGATTCTTGAGAAAGGAAAGGGCACAATAAACTCTAGAATCTAGAATTTGACCCATATGGCCAATTCATTTTCAACAGAAATGCCAGATTAGTTCATGGGTGAAAAGAGTCTTTTCAACAGATAGTTCTAAAATAGCTAGATAGCCATATTAAAAATGAATATTGACCCTTACCTTATGCAGCACACAAAAACGTACTCAAAATGGGTCATAAACCTAAAGTAAAAGGTAGCATAAACCTCCCACTAAAAAGTGTAAGAGAAAATCTTCATGATCTTAGGATACAATATACATGAATCATAAAAGAAAAACATTGATAAATTGGACTTAATCAGAATTTTAAATTTTTGCAATTTGGAATACATACTTAAGAAATTGAAAAGGCAAGCAGACAGACTGGGAAAAAATATTCACAATATATGTATCTGAAAAGGTACTTTTACCCATAGTAAATAACTTACAATTTAATAATAGGAAGAAAATCTAATAAATGATTGATGGAAGATTTTTTAGAATTACTGTGTTGTATACCTGAAACTAATATAATATTGTAAATCAACTATACTTTAATTTTAAAAAATATTTTTTAACAGATACTTTAGGAAAGCAGGTCTATAAATGGTTAACAAATTCTTGAAATGCTGCCCCACATCGTTGGTCATCAAAGAAATACAAAATGAGCCTCACTGACACCTAAATTGACTTCTACACATTAGAAATGGCTAAAATTAAAAAGACCGACAGTAGCAAGTGTTGACAAGGATGTGGAGCAACTAAACAATTCATACATTTCTAGTGGGAATGTGAAATGGTACAAACGCTTTGGAAAAGTTTTTTCAGCTTATAAGTTAAACATTCACTTACAAAATGAGTTAACAATTCCACTTTTAGATAGTTCCCCAAGAGAAATGAAAACTAAATTAAAGTTGTATTTATGTCCACACAAAAACTTATACACCGATGTTCATTGCCATTTAAACTAGAAACAACCAAATATCCACCATTAGGTTAATGCATAAATAATTGTCACATATCCATACTATCCATATAATTGAATTCTAGTCAACATTGCAGGCAACTTTGGAAATTTTGTGGGCTTGGTTCCAGACCACTGCAATAAAAGCAAATATCACAGTAAAGCAAGTCACACTAATTTTTTGGTGTCCGAGTACATATAAAAGTTATGTTTAAACTGTACTGTACTCTATTAAGTGTACAATATCATTGTATTTTAAAAACAATGTATATACCTTAATTAAAAATGTATACATTTTTAGTATACACATGTATACTAATTAAATTATTAAAAAAAAGAAGAAAATAAAAATGTGTCTAAACAAAAAAAAAAATTCTTTATTGCTAAAAGTGCTATATGCGGAGTTGCCACAAACTTTCAATTTATAAAAAATATAATACCTGTAAAATACAATAAAGTAAAGTGCAATTAAATGAGACATGCCTGTTAAAAGAAGTGACACAGCCAGCAACATGGTTGAATCCCAAAAGCATTATGCTAAAATAAGCCAGGTATGAAAGAGTGAGTGGTATAACTCCATTCATACGAAACTATAGAAAAGATAAATCTTTATTGACAGCAGATTAGATTAGCTGGGATGGGACATAAGTGGCAAGAAGGAAACTATTCTACATCTTGCCTTCATCACTGTTGTAGCGATTACTTGGGTATACACATTTGTTAAAACTAATCAAAATATACCCTTTAAGCTAGTGCATTTTATTATATGTAAGTAAAAGTGAGCAAAGTAGATCAGATGGACAAGAGTCCAACTAGGGGAGTGCCACCACAGGATATACAGGAGAGGTTTACTTCCCCTGCAATATATACTTTAAGAGCTTCCCTGGTGGCTCAGACGGTAAAGAACCTGCCTGTCAATGCACGAGATGCAAGAGAAGGTGGGTTTGATCCCTGGGTCAGGAAGATTCCCTTGAGTAGAAAACGGCAGCTCACTCCAGTATTCTTGCCTGGAGAATTCTATGGACAGAGGAGTCTTGCAGGCTATAGTTCATGGGGAAGCAAAGAGTTGGACACCCTTGGTCTGTTCCTTCCTATACCAGATCAGTGTTTTCCTTCATTACATGCATTACCAGGAACAACTGTGGCACTGGGGAGAATGTGGAGATTGATGGAAGAGGGTATGGAAAATTTCCTATCATCAAATAAGCCTTTTTTTTTTTTTTTTGCTCCTTTAAAGTAAGTCTAACTTACTTACTGTCATGTCCCTAGCTTGGTTTCCTACATTTCCCAGTGACTTGAATTAGAGGTGCAAGGCCTCTCTAAGAAATATATTGAGACTTCTGTTCATATTAAAATTTTTTTCTATTTCTTTCTCTTTAACTCAGACAAGAGAAAAGACTTTCACACAGAGTTTATAGGCAACTGCTTGAAATTATTTTCTTTTTGCTTCAGTCAGAATAGTATCTGTAAAATTCCAAAGAGTAGACGACTGGAGAGAGTAGAGGGCCAAAGCAATTCTTTATTTATGGTTAGTCCCAGTGTCTCTTCCAGGCAATGAGTTCAAAGACTCCTTTGATCAATTGATTGATGTTTCAGTAGGCTTTTTCTGGATTCTTCTACCATTCTTTGTCTATCTGTTTTCCCCTAGAAAATCAGTCAGTCCCAGAGCAGAGGATCTTGAGGTCAGAGATGTAGTGGTGCAGGGAGTGGGTGTGGACCTGGGTATGTTTATTGGAGAAAGAGGCTTGACAAGATTATTTGCATTTGGTTAACTTTTTTTTCTGCTAGTTTGTGTGTGTGTGCGTGCGTTCGTGTGCATGTGCACATAGGCACACACACCTTTTTCAAGAAAATGTAATGATCACATAACATAAAACATGCACAGAACTCCTATAAACACTCACGTACACTCACACACTTTGTGTGAACATAAGTTTTCATTTCTCTATGGTAAACATCTAAGAGACGATTGCTGGGTCATATGGTTAGTGTATGTTTAACTTTATAGGAAAACATCCTGTTTTGGAAAGTAGCTTTCCACAATTACATTTTAATCAGTGATGAACAAGAACCCCTTGCTCTTTACACTGGTCAACGTTTGTACTGTCTGTTATTAACATTTTAATCATTCTGTTGACATGTTATGGTTTCTCATTGCAATTCCCTATAGTTCATTATGTTGAACCCCTCTTCATATGCTTATTTTCTTTGGTGTGGTATCTGTTCAGATATTTTGTGTATTATTAATTGGGTTGTTTGTTTTCTTATCGATGAGTTCTGAAAGTTTATTATTTATTTTGGATACCAGTCCTTTGTCAGATAATGTGATTTGCAAATATTTTCCTCCCAGTCTGTACTTTGTGTTTTTATTTCCTTAACAGTGTCTTTCATAGAACAACTGATTTTAATTTTGATGGAGTCCAGTTTATCAATCTTTTCTCTTATGGATTTTATTTTTGGTATCATGTATAAGAATTGTTCATCTAATTACAGGTCATAGAGATTGTCTATGTTTTTCTCAAATTATAACTATATGCTTTTGTTGTTGTTCAGTTGCTCAGTTGCGTCTGACTCTTTGTGACCCTGTGGACTGCAACATGCCAGGCTTCCCTGTCCTTCACTATCTCTCAGAGTTTGCTCAAGCTCATGTCCACTGAGCTGATGATGCCATCCAACCATCTCATCCTGTCACCCACTTCTCCTACCCTCAATCTTTACCAGCACAGGGTCTGTTCTACTGAGTCAGCTCCTCACATCAGGTGGCCAAAGTACTGGAGCTTCAGCTTTGGTCTACAATTAATTTGAGATAATTCTTTAATAAGGTGTGTAGTTAGGTCAATGTTCATTTTTTTGTCTTTGTATATCCAGTGATGTTTTAACCTCACTTGTTGAAATATTACTCTTTCTCCATTACATTGCCTTTGTGAAAAAAACTGTGACCATTTTTGTATGGGTTTATTTCTGGACTTTCTAATCTTTTCCATTGATCTCTCTGTCTCGCTCTTCTCCAATAGTGGACCTATCTTGATTACTGAAGATTTATAATAATTATTAAAATTAGGTAGTCTAATTTCTCCAGCTTTCCTCTTTTAAAAAAGCGCTTTAGTTCTTCTAGTTCTTTTGTCTTTTCATATAAAATTTTAGAATTAACTGGTCTATATCTACTAAAAAATTTTGCTGGGATTTTCATTACAGTAATATTTCATTACTTAATATTTTCATTAAGACTAAAGATAAATTTGGAAAGAGCTGTTCTTTACTGAATCCTTACTTTGAGTCTTCCAATCCATGAATATAGTATGTTTCTCCACTTGTTTAGGTCTTTGATTTCTTTCATCAGTGTTTTGTAGTTTACAGTATAAAGACCCTATACATGTCTTATTAGATGAAAATCTAACCATTTCACCTTTTTGAAGTTACTATAACTGGTATTATTTTTAAATTTTGATTTCCACTTTTCATAACTAGTATGTAGCCATATGACTCATTTTTGTGGGTTGACTTTTCATGTTGTGATCTTATTTCTCTTAGTTATTATTTTTTTTATTTTATTATTATCTCTTAGTTATTATCTTATTTCTTCTTAGTTCCAGAAGTAAACAAATGGAATAGCCTTATTTCCTCTTTTCTAAACTGTATGACTTTTCTTTCTTTTTCTTGCCTTGTTGCACTCTTAGGACTTCCAATATGATGTTGAATGGAAGTGGAAAAAGTATATGTCCTTGCTTTATTCCTAATCTTGAGGAAAAGCATTCAATCTTTCACCTTTAAATTTTTTTAATTAATTTATTATTTTTTTACTTTACAATATTATATTGGTTTTGCCATAAATCAACATGAATCTGCCACGGGTGTACACGTGTTCCCCATCCTGAACCCCCTCCCACTTCCCTCCCTGTACCATCCCTCTGGGTCATCCCAGTGCACCAGCCCCAAGCGTCCTGTATCCTGCATCGAACCTGGACTGGCGATTTGTTTCATATATGATATTATACATGTTTCAATGCCATTCTCCCAAATCATCCCACCCTCTCCCTCTCCCACAGAGTCCAAAAGACTGTTCTATATATCTGTGTCTCTTTTGCTGTCTCGCATACAGGGTTATCATTACCATCTTTCTAAATTCCATATGTATGCATTAGTATTCTTGCCTTGAGAACCCCATGAACAGTATGAAAAGGCAAAATGATAGGATACTAAAAGAGAAACTCCCCAGGTCAGTAGGTGCCCAATATGCTACTGGAGATCAGTGGAGAAATAACTCCAGAAAGAATGAAGGGATGGAGCCAAAGCAAAAAGAATACCCGGCTGTGGATGTGACTGGTGATAGAAGCAAGGTCCGATGCTGTAAAGAGCAGTATTGCATAGGAACCTGGAATGTCAGGTCCATGAATCAAGGCAAATTGGAAGTGGTCAAACAAGAGATGGCAAGAGTGAATGTCGACATTTTAGGAATCAGCGAACTCAAATGGACTGGAATGGGTGAATTTAACTCACCCAGATGACCATTATATCTACTACTGCGGGCAGGAATCCCTCAGAAGAAATGGAGTGGCCATCATGGTCAACAAAAGAGTCTGAAATGCAGTACTTGGATGCAATCTCAAAAACGACAGAATGATCTCTGTTCGTTTCCAAGGCAAACCATTCAATATCACAGTAATCCAAGTCTATGCCCCAACCAGTAACGCTGAAGAAGCTGAAGTTGAACGGTTCTATGAAGACCTACAAGACCTTTTAGAACTAACACCCAAAAAAGATGTCCTTTTCATTATAGGGGACTGGAATGCAAAAGTAGGAAGTCTAGAAACACCTGGAGTAACAGGCAGATTTGGCCTTGGAATACGGAATGAAGCAGGGCAAAGACTAATAGAGTTTTGCAAAAAAAAAAAAAAATGCACTGGTCATAACAAACACCCTCTTCCAGAACACAAGAGAAGACTCTATACATGGACATCACCAGATGGTCAACACCGAAATCAGATTGATTATATTCTTTGCAGCCAAAGATGGAGAAGCTCTATACAGTCAGCAAAAACAAGACCAGGAGCTGACTGTGGCTCAGACCATGAACTCCTTATTGCCAAATTCAGACTTAAATTGAAGAAAGTAGGGAAAACCACTAGACCATTCAGGTATGACCTAAATCAAATCTCTTATGATTATACAGTGGAAATGAGAAATAGATTTAAGGGCCTAGATCTGATACATCTAGAGTGCCTGATGAGCTATGGAATGAGGTTTGTGACATTGTACAGGAGACAGGGATCAAGACCATCCCCATGGAAAAGAAATGCAAAAAAGCAAAATGGCTGTCTGGGGAGGCCTTACAAATAGCTGTGAAAAGAAGAGAAGCGAAAAGCAAAGGAGAAAAGGAAAGATATAAGCATCTGAATGCAGAGTTCCAAAGAAGAGCAAGAAGAGATAAGAAAGCCTTCTTCAGCGATCAATGCAAAGAAATAGAGGAAAACAACAGAATGGGAAAGACTAGAGATCTCTTCAAGAAAATCAGAGATACCAAAGGAACATTTCATGCAAAGATGGGCTCGATAAAGCACAGAAATGGTATGGACCTAACAGAAGCAGAAGATATTAAGAAGAGACGGCAAGAATACACAGAAGAACTGTACAAAAAAGATCTTCACAACCCAGATAATCATGATGGTGTGATCACTCACCTAGAGCCAGACATCCTGGAATGTGAAGTCAAGTGGGCCTTAGAAAGCATCACTACGAACAAAGCTAGTGGAGGTGATAGAATTCCAGTTGAGCTATTCCAAAACCTGAAAGATGATGCTGTGAAAGTGCTGCACTCAATATGCCAGCAAATTTGGAAAACTCAGCAGTGGCCACAGAACTGGAAAAGGTCAGTTTCATTCCAATCCCAAAGAAAGGCAATGCCAAAGAATGCTCAAACTACCACACAATTGCACTCATCTCACATGCTAGTAAAGTAATGCTCAAAATTCTCCAAGCCAGGCTTTGGCAATACATGAACTGTGAACTTCCTGATGTTCAAGCTGGTTTTAGAAAAGGCAGAGGAACCAGAGATCAAATTGCCAACATTTGCTGGATCATGGAAAAAGCAAGAGAGTTCCAGAAAAACATCTATTTCTGCTTTATTGACTATGCCAAAGCCTTTGACTGTGTGGATCACAATAAACTGTGGAAAATTCTTCAAGAGATGGGAATACCAGACCACTTGATCTGCCTCTTGAGAAATCTGTATGCAGGTCAGGAAGCAACAGTTAGAACTGGACATGGAACAACAGACTGGTTCCAAATAGGAAAAGGAGTACGTCAAGGCTGTATATTGTCACTCTGTTTATTTAACTTATATGCAGAGTACATCATGAGAAATGCTGGACTAGAAGAAACATAAGCTGGAATCAAGATTGCCGGGAGAAATCTCAATAACCTCAGATATGCAGATGACACCACCCTTATGGCAGAAAGTGAAGAGGAACTCAAAAGCCTCTCAATGAAAGTGAAAGTGGAGAGTGAAAAAGTTGGCTTAAATCTCAACATTCAGAAAACGAAGATCATGGCATCTGGTCCCATCACTTCATGGGAAATAGATGGGGAAACAGTGGAAACAGTGTCAGACTTTATTTTTCTGGGCTCCAAAATCACTGCAGATGGTGACTGCAGCCATGAAACTAAAAGACGCTTGCTCCTTGGAAGGAAAGTTATGACCAAGCTACATAGCATATTCAAAAGCAGAGACATTACTTTGCCAACAAAGGTCCGTCTAGTCAAGGCTATGGTTTTTCCAGTGGTCATGTATGGATGTGAGAGTTGGACTGTGAAGAAGGCTGAGCGCCGAAGAATTGATGCTTTTGAACTGTGGTGTTGGAGAAGACTCTTGAGAATCCCTTGGACTGCAAGGAGATCCAACCAGTCCATTCTGAAGGAGATCAGCCCTGGGATTTCATTGGAAGGAATGATGCTAAAGCTGAAACTCTAGTACTTTGGCCACCTCATGTGAAGATTTGACTCATTGGAAAAGACTCTGATGCTGGGAGGGATTGGGGGCAAGAGGAGAAGTGGACAACAGAGGATGAGATGGTTAGATGGCATCACTGACTCGATGGACATGAGTCTGAGTGAACTCCCGGAGTTGGTGATGGACAGGGAGGCCTGGCGTGCTGCGATGCATGGGGTCGCAAAGAGTCGGACACGACTGAGCGACTTATCTGATCTGATCTGATAACTGTATTGGTGTTTTTCTTTCTGGCTTACTTCACTCTGTATAATAAGCTCCAGTTTCATCCACCTCATTAGAACTGATTCAAATTTATCCTTTTTAATGGCTGAGTAATACTCCATTGTGTATATGTACCACAACTTGCTTATCCATTCTTCTGCTGATGGACATCTAGGTTGCTTCCATGTCCTGGCTATTATAAACAGCGCTGTGATGAACATTGGGGTACATGTGTCTCTTTCTATTCTGGTTTCCTTGGTGTGTATGCCCAGTAGAGGGATTGCTGGGTCATAAGACAGTTCTATTTCCAGTTTTTTAAGGAATCTCCACACTGTTATCCATAGTGACTGTACTAGTTTGCATTCCCACCAACAGTGTAAGAGGGTTCCCTTTTCTCCACACCCTCTCCAGCATTTATTGCTTGTAGACTTTTGGATAGCAGCCATTCTGACTGGCATGAAATGGTACCTCATTGTGGTTTTGATTTGCATTTCTCTGATAATGAGTGATGGTGAGCATCTTTTCATGTGTTTGTTAGCCATCTGTATGTCTTCTTTGGAGAAATGTCTATTTAGCTCTTTGGCCCATTTTTTGATTGGGTTGTTTATTTTTCTGGAATTGAGCTGTAGGAGTTGCTTGTATATTTTTGAGATTAGTTCTTTATCAGTTGCTTCATTTGCTATTATTTTCTCCCATTCTGAAGGCTGTCTTTTCACCTTGCTTATAGTTTCCTTTGTTGTCCAGAAGCTTTTAATTTTAATTAGGTCCCATTTGTTTATTTTTGCTTTTATTTCCAATATTCTGGCAGGTGGGTCATAGAGGATCCTGCTGTGATTTATGTCGGAGAGTGTTTTGCCTATGTTCTCCGGTAGGAGTTTGATAGTTTCTAGTCTTACGTTTAGATCTTTAATCCATTTTGAGTTTGTTTTTGTGTATGTCACCATTAAATATTATGCTGTGCTCAGTTGCTTCAGTTGTGTCTGGCTCTTTGCAAGCCCAAGGACCATAGCACGCCAGTCTCCTCTGTTCATAGGATTCTCCAGGTAAGAATATTGGAGTGAGTTGCCATGTTCTCCTTCTGGGAATCATCCCTACCCAGGGATTGAACCAGAGTCTCCTGCATTGCAGGCAGATTCTTCACTGCTGAACCACCAGGCAAGTCCTAAATGTAATGCTACCTGTGCTGTGCTGTGCTTACCTGCTCGGTTGTGTCTGACTCTTTGCGACCCCATGGAATGAAGCCCACCAAGCGCCTCTGTCCATGAGGATTCTCCAGGCAAGAATACTGGAGTGAATTGCCATGCCCTCCTCCAGGGGATCTCCCCAGTCCAGAGTTCAAACCTGCATCTCAGGTTCTTTACCACTAGGGCCACCTGGGAAGCCCTAATATAAGCATTTAATAGTATAAATTTCTCTCTAGCACTGTTTTAACTGTATTCCACACATCTTGATATATTATTTTTTTCATTTTTGTTTACCTTAATATTTTCTGATTTCCTCTGAGACCCTCTCTTTGACCAGTGGGTTATTTAGAACTGTGTTGTTTAATTTCCAATTGTTTACAGATTATCGATTTTCAGTTAATTCTACTATTGTCAGAGATCACATCTTTTGTGATATCAATTCTTTTTTTTAAGGTTTTTACTTTCATCAGATAATGTTATATTTACTTGCAATTGTTAAGCATATTTTAAAGAATTCAATAAGAGAAAATTTGTCTATTATATCTACATAGATACTTACCCTTTCTCTTGCTTTTCCTTCATTCCTGATGTTCCAAGTTTTTTTTTCTGGTTTTGTTTTCCTTGTGTTTGAAGAACTTGCTTTAGCAATTATATGCTGACAAATTATCTTACTTTACCTTCATTTGAGAATGTCATTTCACTTTCATTATTAAAGCATATTCTGAAACAGAATTCTGGGTACATCTTTTCTTTTGACACTTTAAAAATGTCACTTTCTTCTGGCCTCCATAGTTTCTAATGAAAATAACATAGTCACTCAAATCATTGTCCTGTTATAAGTGATTTCGCTGGATGCTTTCTTTGTCTTTAGTTATCAGCAGTTTGATAATTATTTATCTCAGAATTGATTTCTGTTTTGTTTAAGCTTTGCTCTTCTTTTTGAATCTGCAGCCGTATGTCTTCTGCTGAATTTGTTGAGTTGTCAGACATATCTTCAAATATTTTTTTCTGTACCACAGTTTTTCTCTTCTGTACTTTTTAGAAATTTGAAGTATAGTTGATTTGCCTTTTCTTACTGTTCTTGGGGTTCTCAAGATGTTAAATGCTGGGCAGGAGCAATCATAAGCTGAAATCAAGATTGTTGGGAGAAATATCAACAATCTCAGATATGCAGATGATACCACCCTAATGGCAGAAAGTGAACAGAAACAAAAGAGTCTCTTGAGGAAGGTGAAAGAGGAAAGTGAAAAAGCTGGCTTAAAACTCAGAATTCAAAAACTAAGATCATAGCATCGGGTTCCATCATTTCATGGCAAATAGAAGGGGGGAAATGGAAACAGTGGAAGATTTTATTTTCTTGGGCTTCAAAATCACTGCAGATGGTGAGTGCAGCCATGAAATTAAAAGATACTTGCTCCTTGGAAGAAAAGCTATGACAAACATAGACAGTGTATTAAAAAGCAGAAATATCACTTGCTGACAAAGGTCTGTATAGTCAAAGCTATGGTTTTTCTAGTAGTCATCTACAGATGTGAAAGTTGGACCTTAAAGAAGGCTGAGCACTAAAGAACTGATGCTTTTGAACTTTGGTGCTAGGGAAGACTCTTGAGAGTCCCTTGGACAGCAAGATCAAACCAGTTAGTCCTAAAGGAAATCAACTCTGAATATCCATTGGAAGGACTGATGCTGAAGCTGAAGCTCCAATATTTTGGCCACCTGATGAAAAGAGCTGACTCATTGGAAAAGACCCTGATCCTGGGAAAGACTGAGGGCAAGAGAAGAAGAGGGCAACATAGGATAATATAGTTGGATGGCATCATTGACTCAGTGGACATGAATTTGAGAACACTCTGGAAGACAGTCTGATAGCCAGAGTGCCTGATGAACTACGGACAGAGGTTCCTGACGTTGTATAGGAGACAAGAATCAAGACCATCCCCAAGAAAAAGAAATGCAAAAAAGCAAAATGGCTGTCTGAAGAGGCCTTACAAATAGCTGTGAAAAAAGAGAAGTGAAAAGCAAAGGGGAAAAGGAAAGATATACCCATTTGAATGCAGAGTTCCAAAGAATAGCAAGGAGAGATAAGAAAGCCTTACTCAGTGATCAGTGCAAAGAAATAGAGGAAAACAATAGAATAGGAAAGACTAGAGATCTCTTCGAGAAAATCAGAGATACCAAGAGAACATTTCATGCAAAGATGGGCTCAATAAAGGACAGAAATGGTATGAACCTAACAGAAGCAGAAGTTGCTAAGAAGAGACGGCAAGAATACAGAGAAGAACTATACAAAAAAGATCTTCACAACCCAGATAATCATGATGGTGTGATCACTCACCTAGAGCCAGACATCCTGGAATGTGAAGTCAAGTGGACCTTAGGAAGTATCACTACAAACAAAGCTAGTGGAGGTGATGGAATTCCAGTTGAGCTATTCCAAATCCTGAAAGATGATGCTGTGAAAGTGCTGCACTCAATATGCCACCAAATTTGGAAAACTCAGCAGTGACCACAGAACTGGAAAAGGTCAGTTTTCATTCCAATTCCAAAGAAAGGCAATGCCAAAGAATGCTCAAACTACCACACAATTGCACTCCTCTCACACGCTAGTAAAGTAAAGCTCAAAATTATCCAAGCCAGGCTTCAACAATACGTGAACCATGAACTTCCAGATGTTCCAGCTGGTTTTAGAAAAGGCAAAGGAACCAGAGATCAAATTGCCAACATTTGCTGGATCATCAAAAAGGCAAAGGAGTTCCAGAAAAACATCTATTTCTGCTTTATTGACCATGCCAAAGCCTTTGACTGTGTGGATCACAATAAACTGTGGAAAATTCTTCCAGAGATGGGAATACCAGACCGCCTGACCCGCCTCTTGAGAAACCTGTATGCAGGTCAGGAAGCAACAGTTAGAACTGGACATGGAACAACGGACTGGTTCCAAATAGGAAAAGGAGTATGTCAAGGCTGTATATTGTCACCCTGCTTATTTAACTTATATGCAGAGTATCAAATGAGAAACACCGGGTTGGAGGAAGCACAAGCTGGAATCAAGATTGCCAGGAGAAGTATCAATAACCTCAGATATGCAGATGACATCACCCTTATGGCAGAAAGTGAAGAAGAACTAAAGAGCCTCTTGGTGAAAGTGAAAGAGAAGAGTGAAAAAGTTGACTTAAAGCTCAACATTCAGAAAACTAAGATCATAGCATCCGGTCACATCACTTCATGGGAAATAGATGGGGAAACAGTGGAAACAGTGGCTGACTTTATTTTGGGGGGCTCCAAAATCACTGCAGATGGTGATTGCAGCCATGAAATTAAAAGACACTTAATCCTTGGAAGGAATGTTATGACCAACACAGACAGCATATTAAAAAGCAGAGACATTACTTTGTCAACAAAGGTCCGTCTAGTCAAGGCTATGGTTTTTCCAGTGGTCATGTATGGATGTGAGAGTTGGACTATAAAGAAAGGTGAGTGCCAAAGAATTGATGCTTTTGAATTGTGGTGTTGGAGAAGACTCTTGAGAGTCCTTTGGACTGCAAGGAGATCCAACCAGTCCATCCTACAGGAGATTAGTCCTGAGTGTTCATTGGAAGGACTGATGTTGAAGCTGAAGCTCCAATACTTTGGCCACCCGATGCAAAGAGCTGACTCATTTGAAAAGACCCTGATGTTGCGAAAGATTGAAGGCAGGAGCAGAAGGGGACAACAGAGGATGAGATGGTTAGATGGAATCACTGACTCAATGGACATGAGTTTGGGTAAACTCTGGGAGTTGGTGATGGACGGGGAGGGCTGGCATGCTTCAGTTCATGGGGTCGCAAAGAGTCAGACTGAGCGACGGAACTCTACTGAACTGAGAGACAGTAAAGCATAGGAAAACCTGGAATGCTGCAATCCATGGAGTCACAAAGAGTTAGACATGACAGTGACTGAACAACAGCAGCATAGTTGATTTACAATATTATATTAGTCTCAGGTGTGCACAGCAACCCATTGCAATATTCTTGCCTGGAGAATCCCATGGATAGAGGAGCCTGGCAGGTTGCAGTCCATAGGTTCACAAAGAGTTGGACACGATCAAAGTGATCTAGCATGGATGCAGGTACAGCATAGTGATTCAGGTTTTTTTAAAGGTTATATTCCATTATAGGTTATTACAAGGTATTGAATATGATTCCTTATGCTATACAGTAAATTCTTGTTGCTTATCTATTTTATGTATCATAGTTTGTATCTATTACTTCCATACTTCTAATTTGTCATTTGATTTCTATGTCTGTGGGTGTTTCTCTTTTGTATGTAGATTCATTTGTATTATTTTTTAGGTTCCACATAAATGGCATCATATAGCATTTGTTTTTCTCTGACTTATTTCAGTAAGCAGAATATTCTTTAGATCCACCAATGTTGCTGGAAGTGGCAATATTTCATTCATTTTTATGGCTGAGTAATATTCCTTTCTGGAACTTTAAGAAAAACAAATATCAGTCCTTTTAGTGGCTGCAGGTCCCTGAGGCTTTAAGCATTAAAAGAAATTTTTCTCTGTTATTCAGCTTCTGAGTAATATTCAGAATAGTATAGCATTCTGTCACTATATCTTAAAGTTTACTAGTTCCTGTGTCACTTCTAATCTACGATGGAGCCTATTCAATGAAGTGAATTTTTAAAATATTATTATATTTTTCAGTTTCACAACTTTTATTTGGTTCTGCTTATACCTTCTATTTCTTTCTTTTTTAAAATTGGTATAGAGTTGACATGTAACATTGTATTAGTTTCAGATATACAACATAATGATTAGATACCCGCATATATTATGAAATGATCACCATGATAAGTCCCGTTAACATCCATCATCACACATAGTTAAATTTTTTTTCTTGTGATGAGAACTTTTTAAGATCTCTGTTAGCAATTTTCAAATGTACAGTACAGTGTTTTTAACTATAGTGACCATGCTGGATGTTACATCCTGCTAGTGCAGTGTTAGTTGCTGAGTTGTGTCTGACTCTGCAACCCCATGGACTGTAGCCCACCGGGCTCCTCTGTCCATGGAATTCTTCAGGCAATAATACTGGAGTGGGTTGCCATTCCTTTTCTGTAAGGGATCTTCCTAAACCAGGGATTGAAACTGCGTCTCCCACATTGCAGGCAGATTCTTTACCATTTGAGCCACCAGGGAAGCCCAGAACATTACATTATATCCTAGGATTTATTTATTTTATAACTGGAAGTTTGTACCTTTTGACCTTCACTCCTCACCTCTGGCAACTTCCAATCTATTCTCTGTATGAGGTTTTTGTTTTTTCTTTAAGATTCCATATATAAGTGAGATCATAAGTTGTTTGTCATTTTGTCTTTCTCTGTCTGACCTTAGCATAAAGGATTTCTTTCTTTTATGGCTGAATAATATTCCACCATGGTGTATGTGAGTGTGTGTGTGTATCACATTTTCTTTATTCATTCATTCATTGATTGACACTTAGATTGTTTCCATAATTTAGCTGTGCTAAATAATGCTACATATGACTTCTGTCCCTATGCTGAGACTTTCCTTTTTTCTGTTCAAGTGTGTTCATCCTTACTTCACTGAATATTTTTACAATAACTACTTTAAAGTTTTTGTCAGGTGGTTTCAGCATCTCTGTCATCACTGCATTGTCATCTGTTGACTTCTTCCCACGTGACTGAGATTTTCTTGATTCTTCATATGCAAAGTAATTTTAGATTGTATCCTGGACATTCTGAACATTATGAGATTTGGGGTATGGTTAAATCTCTGGATTAGGTTAATTTCTTTTTTTAGAGCAGGTACAACTGGCTTTAGGCAGGAAGTTATGACCAGCCTTCTGCAGGTTATGGTTTCAATGTCTGCTCTGTAGTAGACGTCTTTGCAGTGTTGCTTGGATCTGTCCCTCCTGTACTACCAGTGGGTGCTGGGAGATGGCCTTTCCCTTGGTGCAGCCTCAGTGTCTTCGGTATGCCTTTTAAGGTCAGATCCCTACATGCACAGCTTCGGAGTAAACTCAGCAGTTTATAAACAGCGTTGTTGGTCCCTGAGCCCCCCTCTCTCTGCATTCTCCTTGGTATTTTCGATACCTGGTTCTCCTTTTTTTGGTGCTTTGGCCAGAAATCTGGGGCTTTGGTTGCCCCCCTTTGACACACTGCCCACAACTCTGCCCCTGTCCAGGCCCAAGCAGTGAGAGTATTGACATAGAAAAAAAAAGGCAATGGGTGTTTTCCCCTAGCCTCTCAGGATCACAGCACTCCAAAAGTAAAGGGAGGTTCCCCTCAGTTTTAGGTGCTTTCCACCCCGCTTCCTGTCACCACAGTCACTCAGGATTGCCTAGGGGTAGAATGTGAGCAAAGAGAAGAAAGAAGAGAAGATGAAGTAGGGGATTTCTTTCCTTGTCTCCCCTCCTTGCCTGTCTCTTAGGTTTAGGTGTTCTTCCTCTCCATCTGGTTCCTCCTTTGAATTAGAGGATTTGTCCTGGAGCTCTATCTGTCCTTGCCTTGGTGCTTTTCATTGGTTTTCAGATTGCTTCTGAGGAATGCTGCAGAAAAAACAGGAATTTCACCACTGGTTCAATAGTATTTTAAATTCTGGTCTTCGTGTACAAATCTCCTGCTACAATTTATTTTTCAGAGTCTTCTGGTAGTTGCTTTATACATTCTGTCAGTGTTTAAGATTTGCATTCATTGGGAGAGAGAGGGTGAAGTGGGTTTATTTCATCCTACTTGAAAACGGAACTCCCCTGGACCTTTATTCTTTTAATTAACATTTGTTTACCCTTCATGAACCAAGAATTTTCCTTCAAGGACTTTATGGTAGTCTTCATTTTTTTCTTATAGTTTGTATTATAATGATACTAATAAGAGCTGATTGAAATTGATTATTGCAGTGGTAGTTTAGAAAATAAAAACTTATTAATCCGTTTTTATTTATGAAAACTGAATAAAATTCAAAATATTTTCATACTATAAATGGAATGTTTATCTTATATGGAAGTAATAATACTTAAGAAGAAACAAACATAGAAGAAAATGTTGAAGTCTTCAAAAATTCCATGCTTACCCTCCAAAGCCTTATTCGTGTGGCAATTAACTTACTGTATTGTTTGAAGGCTGTACAGTGCCAAGTCTGGTGGTTTTTCGGTTTCTGTCAGCAGATGGGGTTGACTGTGTCACCTCTGCTTTATTTAATGTGGCCTCTGTGTGGCGCAACAAGTGTGGGGGCACAGTGCCAGGGAAGCAGGGTCCCCGACCCTGTGACATAATGTCTCTTCAGAGAGGCAGAGCCCAGGGCACTCCTCCTCAGGCCGGCTCTGGGAGCTCTGGAGAACAACCTGAGTGTAGTGGACGCCCCACTGCCACACCCGGCCGAGTGAACAGGCACGAACAGCCAGCTCTTTGACAGCTGTCACCTTCCTCCCTCCCCGCTTCCCCTCCCTCTTCTCTCCTGGTTAGTGGGACATCCATTCAGTGACTTAAGACACAAACCTCAAGTCAGCCTGAACTCTTGCTGACCTCACGTTCACTGCGTCTATCAGTCACCAAGCGCTGCCTGTTTTTCCTCCAAAATATCTTCGGAATGGGCCCTCTCCTCTCCCTTCTGCAGGTGCTTCCTGATGAGAGCCCCTGACATCTCACTGGAGCTTTGGAGGAAGCCTCCTCTCAGGTGCTCATGCCTCTGGCCTGTCTCCCCTCAAGCCCTTTCTCTACGCCACTGTCAGAATCATCCAACCTGCCTGAAAACCAACTAGAATTGGCTGCTTATCCCCTTAGCATCTTACACGAGGCCCTTTGCTGCCTGCCTCTGCCCATGTCTCAACACAGCACTCAACAGAAACAATGATCTCTCCTGTCCAGATTCCTTTACACTCCAAGGGTTTTGTGCCTCTGCACCCTTTTACATCTTTTTCCGTAGCCTAACTTGCCCTCCCTGTTTCCCCACTTCCCTCCCTTGCTGCCTGGTGAGCTTCCACTTATCCCAGAAAACCCATTTCAGGACTTTCATCCTCAGGGATCCATCTTTGATACCCCAGAGTAAGTTCATTCTAGGTTTCTTCTTTCTCATCATATATCCGTGTGTTTTTCTTATTACACTTTTTGTACTCTATTGTGATGGTGTGTGTCCATGCCTCCTTCTCTTAGCCTCAGTTTTCAAGGAGCTCATGGTCTCCTGTGTCTTATTCACACTTGTGTCCTCAGTGCCTAGCACCGTCTGGCATTTAGAAGAAACTCAAGCAGTGAATGAATGTCTAGTTTGTATCATCATCATTTTTGCTCTTTCAGCCTACTGGGTAGGTTGGGCACCAGGGATAAAATGCCCAAGAGCCTTTGAAACAAAGCTTTTTATGGAAATTAAAGACAAAATCCATTCAGTTTGACCAGGACTCTCGTTTTGTCTTGTCTAGTATTACTGCAGTAATTATGGTTCTGGAACACTGTATTACTCTTCAGAAAGGAATGATTATATTGTATCATAGTTTTTTCTCTTATAATATTCAAAAGCAGAGACGTTACTTTGCCAACAAAGGTTCGTCTAGTCAAGGCTATGGTTTTTCCCGTGGTCATGTATGGATGTGAGAATTGGACTGTGAAGAAGGCTGAGCACCGAAGAATTGATGCTTTTGAACCGTGGTGTTGGAGAAGACTCTTGAGAGTCCCTTGGACTGCAAGGAGATCCAACCAGTCCATTCTGAAGGAGATCAGCCCTGGGATTTCTTTGGAAGGAATGATGCTAAAGCTGAAACTCCAGTACTTTGGCCACCTCATATGAAGAGTTGACTCATTGGAAAAGACTGTGATGCTGGGAGGGATTGGGGACAGGAGAAGAAGGGGACGACAGAGAATGAGATGGTTAGATGGCATCACTGACTCGATGGACATGAGTCTGAGTGAACTCCCGGAGTTGGTGATGGACAGGGAGGCCTGGCGTGCTGCGATTCATGGGGTCGCAAAAGTCGGACACGACTGAGCGACTGATCTGATCTGATCTGAACTATACTATTTGCACTTGGCTTTTTGATTCCCTCCAATATACCTTCCTGTCTTTTTATATATATCTAACTGTTATTTTATTTCAATTATTGCTGTCTGATTGTTGAGCCCTATGCTGTGGAAAAGATTTATGTTATGAAGATAATTTTTCAATAGACCTAGATACAGTTAATGCTCATCTCACTATATGTGGGCTATTTATTTTCCTCCATGGAGTTGCTCAGTCATACCTAGCATATTATTTAAAACTGAAAACAGTCAATAGACAATTTGTGCCAGAAAACCTGAGCATGAAAGATGAAAGATAAATCCACAGTCTGTGCCCTGGAGGAACTCAGGTCTCAGGAGGCAGATGGACCTACTCTGAGGGCTGTCTATGGAACCCGAGCAGGCCAGGAGGGGGCTACCTATGGGAGTGAAGTTCAGTGTGAAGCCTTTTAGGCCAGGGTGTAAGTTACCTGAGCCAGTCAATATGGCAATAAAAAGGTGTCCCTTTCAGAGAGAAAAAAAAAAAAAAGCCCAAGAATTTAATCATTCACTCAGTCTGTCAATTAACAAATATTTATTGAACACTCACTATATGTCAAGTACTGTTCCAGGGCCTCAGAACAGACAAAGTCCACTCCATCACAGAGCTGAAGTTCTGTTGCAGAAGACATAATAAACAAACAGACAAAGGTGTGCTGTGTAGTCAGGTATTGCAAGTGCTCTGTAGGATAACGCAGGCTGAAGGAACTGAGAGTGAGGACAGTTGCTGTTTTTTATGGCAAATTCAGCACTTAAATCCAGTACTTGGATGCAATCTCAAAAATGACAGAATGATCTCTGTTCTGTTCTGGTTTCTAAGACAAACCATTCAATATCACGGTAATCCAGATCTATGCACTGACCAGTAATGCTGAAGAGGCTGAAGTTGAACTGTACTGTGAAGAATTACAAGACCTTTTAGAACTAACACCCAAAAAAGATGTCCTTTTCATTATAGGGGACTGGAATGCAAAAGTAGGAAATCAAGAAACACCTGGAGTAACAGGCAAATTTGGCCTTGGAATACGGAATGAAGCAGGGCAAAGGCTAATGGAGTTCTGCCAAGAGAACGCACTGGTCATAGCAAACACCCTCTTCCAACAATACAAGAGAAGACTCTACACATGGACATCACCAGATGGTCAACACCGAAATCAGATTGGTTACATTCTTCGCAGCCAAAGATGGAGAAGCTCTACACAGTCAGCAAAAACAAGACTGGGAGCTGACTGTGGCTCAGATCATAAACTCCTTATTGCCAAATTCAGACTTAAATTGAAGAAAGTGGGGAAAACCACTAGACCATTCAGGTATGACGTAAATCAAATCACTTACGATTATACAGTAGAAGTGAGGAATAGATTTAAGGGACTAGATGTGATAGACAGAGGGCCTGATGAACTATAGATGGAGTTTGTGACATTGTACAGGAGACAGGGATCAAGACCATCCCCAAGAAAAAGAAATGCAAAAAAGCAAAGTGGCTATCTGAGGAGGCATTACAAATAGCTGTGAAAAGAAGAGAAGTGAAAAGCAAAGGAGAAAAGGAAAGATATACCCATTTGAAGGCAGAGTTCCAAAGAATAGCAAGGAGAGATAAGAAAGCTTTCCTCAGTGATCAGTGCAAAGAAATAAAGGAAAAGAATAGGATGAGAAAGACCAGAGATCTCTTAAAGAAAATTAGAGCAAGAGAACATTTCATGCAAAGATGGGCACAATAAAGGACAGAAATGGTATGGACTTAACAGAAGCAGAAAATGCTAAGAAGAGATGGCAAGAATACATAGAAGAACTGTACAAAAAAAGATCTTCATGACCCAGATAATCACGATAGTGTGATTACTCACCTTGAGCCAGACATCCTGGAATGTAAAGTTACCTTAGGAAGCATCACTATGAACAAAGCTAGTGGCAGTGATGGAATTCTAGTTGAGCTATTTCAAATCCTAAAAGATGATGCTGGAAAGTACTGCACTCAATATGCCAGCAAATTTGGAAAACTCAACAGTGGCCCCAGGACTGGAAAAGGTCAGTTTTCATTCCACTCCCAAAGAAAGGCGATGCCAAAGAATGCTCAAACTACTGCACAATTGCATTCATCTCACACGCTAGTAAAGTAATGCTCAAAATTCTCCAAGCCAGGCTTCAACAATACATGAACCATGAACTTCCAGATGTTCAAGCTGGTTTTAGAAAAGGCAAAGGAACCAGAGATCAAATTGCCAACATTCGCTGAATCATCGAAAAGAAAAACATCTTTTTCAGATGTTCCAGAAAAACATCTATTTCTGCTTTATTGACTATACCAAAGCCTTTGACTATGTGGATCACAATAAACTGTGGAAAATTCTGAAAGAGATGGGAATACCAGACCACCTGACCTGCCTTTTGAGAAACCTGTATGCAGGTCAGGAAGCAACAGTTAGAATTGGACATGGAACAACGGACTGGTTCCAAATAGGAAAAGGAGTACATCAAGGCTGTATATTGTCACCCTGCTTATTTAACTTCTATGCAGAGTCCATCATGAGAAACGCTGGGCTGGAAGAAGCACAAGCTGGAATCAAGATTGCCAGGAGAAATATCAATAACCTCAGATATGCAGATGACACCACCCTTATGGCAGAAAGTGAAGAGGAACTCAAAAGCCTCTTGATGAAAGTGAAAGAAGAGAGTGATAAAGTTGGCTTAAAGCTCAACATTCAGAAAACTAAGATCATCTAGTTGCATCAATTCATGGCAAATAGATGGGGAAATGGTGGAAACAGTGGCAGAGCTTATTTTTAGGCTCCAAAATCATTGCAGTTGGTGACTGCAGCCATGAAATTAAAAGACACTTACTCCTTGGAAGAAAGTTATGACCAACCTAGATAGCATATTAAAAAGCAGAGACATTACTTTGCCAACAAAGGTCTATCTAGTAGAGGCTATGGTTTTTCCAGTGGTCATGCATGGATGTGAGAGTTAGACTATAAGGAGAGCTGAGTGCCCAAGAACTGATGCTTTTGAACTGTGGTGTTGGAGAAGACTCTTGAGAGTCCCTTGGACTGCAAGGAGTTCCAACCAGTCCATCCTAAAGGAAATCAATCCAGAGTGTTCATTGGAAGGACTGATGTTGAAGCTGAAACTCCAATACTTTGGCCACCTGATGCAAATAACTGACTCATTTGAAAAGACCCTGATGCTGGGAAAGATTGAAGGTGGGAGGAGAAGGGGATGACAGAAGATGAGATGGTTGGATGGTATCACCAACTCAATGGACATGAGTTTGGGTAAACTCCAGGAGTTGGTGATGGACAGGGAGGCCTGGTGTGCTGCAGTCCACCGGGTCACAAAGAGTTGGACATGACTGAGTGACTGAACTGAACTGATGGCAAATTCAGATGAAATTTTCTGAATATGTGATATTTGAGCACAGACCTGAACAAAGGGAGGCAGATGGCCAGGTGAGACAGAGTCCCTGAGGTAAGAATATGCTTAGCATGTTGAAAGATAGCCAGGTAGCTGGTGTTGAATGAACAAGGGAAAGAGTGATGGTGCATTGGAGAAGTTACAGAAGACACAGTTTTGTAGGGCCTTCTTGGTCTTTTGTTCTGAGTGACATGTGGGGACCATTTTTAGGTTTTGTGTAGTAAGTAACATGATTTGATTTATACCTTGAAAATGTGATTCTGGATAGATGCTTGTTATTTGTGTTTGGAAGATAGGGACAGGTAAGAGCAGAAGCAGGTATCCAGTTAGAAAGCTAATAGAGAAATCTGTGAGAGATAACAGTAGTTTGGACTAGGATGGTAACAGTAGATGAAGTGAGAAGTGTTCAAATTTGGGATATTTTGAAGATCAAGTTAATGAAATTTTAGAGTGAATTGTATGTACGATGTAAGAGAAAAAGGAATCAGGGACAACTTCAAGGTTTAGGATCTGAAAAAAAAAAAACAGTGGTGTTATTTTTATTGAGATGGAAATAGCAGGGAAAGAATAAGGTTGTTAGGGAAAATCAGGATTGATTTTAAATTTGTTGAGTTTGAAATGTCTAAGTGGAAATATAGCTGGAATTCAAAGGGAAGCTCATAGCTGGAGATATGAATTTTGAGGAGTTCTTCAGGATTCAGGTGGTATTTAAAGTCATGGGACTGAAAAGCACATTGTGGAAGGAGATAGAAAGAGAAGATAAGAGGGATGAGAACTGAGACATGATAGCCAAGTGTATCAGCCACTGGACATGAAATACACACGCTCCGAGAATGGACTATGGGATGTGGTCCAGTGGAGGTCACTGGTAACCTTAAAGAGAACAATGCTGATAGCATTGTGAGAAGGAAAGCCTAATTGGCAAGAGCTGGAATCAAGATTGCTGGGAGAAATATCAATAACCTCAGATATGCAGATGACACCACCCTTATGGCAGAAAGTGAAGAGAAACTAAAAAGCCTGTTGATAAAAGTGAAAGAGGAGAGGGGAAAAATTGGCTTAAAACTCAACATTCAGAAAACGAAGATCATGCCATCTGGTCCCATCACTTCATGGGAAAGAGATGGGGAAACAGTGGAAACAGTGGCTGACTTTATTATTTTTGTGCTCCAAAATCACTGCAGATGGTGATTGCAGCCATGAAATTAAAAGATGCTTCTTACTCTTTGGAAGGAAAGTTATGACCAACCTAGACAGCATATTCCAGAGAAGGCAATGGCACCCCACTCCAGTATTCTTGCCTGGAAAATCCCATGGATGGAGGAGCCTGGTAGACTGTAGTCCATGGGGTCGCTAGGAGTTGGACACGACTGAGCGACTTCACTTTGATTTTTCACTTTCATGCATTGGAGAAGAAAATGGCAACCCACTCTAGTGTTCTTGCCTGGAGAATCCCAGGGACAGGGGAGCCTGGTGGGCCGCCATCTGGGGTCGCACAGAGTCGGACACGACTGAAGCGACTTAGCAGCAGCAGCAGCAGACAGCATATTCAAAAGCAGAGACATTACTTAGCCAACAAAGGTCCGTCTAGTCAAGGCTATGGTTTTTCCAGTGGTCATGTATGGATGTGAGAGTTGGACTGTGAAGAAAGCTGAGCGCCAAAGAATTGATGCTTTTTAACTGTGATGTTGGAGAAGACTCTTGAGAGTCCCTTGGACTTCAAGGAGATCCAGCCAGTCCATTCTAAAGATCAGTCCTGGGTGTTCATTGGAAGGACTGATGTTGAAGCTGAAACTCCAATATTTTGGCCACCTCATGCGAAGAGCTGACTCATTGGGAAAGACTGATTCTGGGAGGGATTGGGGACAGGAGGAGAAGGGGACGATAGAGGATGAGATGGCTGGATGGCATCACCGACTCGATGGACATGAGTTTGAGTGAACTCCGGGAGTTGGTGATGAAGAGGGAAGCCTGGTGTGATGCGATTCAGGGGGTTGCAAAGAGTCGGACACGACTGAGTGGCTGAACTGAACTGAAGGAGAGAATTGGGAGGGAGTTGAGATATCTAGTGAGGAGGCTCTTTGAAGGAGTCCTGTAAAGAGATCAGAAGAATAGGGAAGTTTATGGTTAAAGATGTGAAGTCAAGAGGGGATGTTTTAAGAACAGACTTTATCAGAGCATGTTGGTAGACTGATGAGGTGTGAGTAAAGAGGAAGAAATTGATGAGAAAGGAGAGAATAAGAAGATAGGTAATGTTGGCATCAACTGTATGCATCATTGTGGTGAGAAGGAAGGGGGCTCTATAATAGTAGCGAGTCTTTGAGGGGCACAAAAAAGGTTCCCTCACTGTCACAGAAGAGAAGGCATGTGTGGAGTGGGCACAGGTAGGATGGTAGAAGAGTTCCATGTTGATTGCTTCTGTTTCCCACAAAAGCCACGGTCAGAGGTCATTGCCATCAACCAGGTGACATCTCTCTTTGATTCTCTGTGCTGTTGATTTCTTGTTAACACCTACCTTTTTGAAATTGAATAGAGTCTTATAGAAGATTGAAGAAAATGAAATTCATTCAAGAAGTAATGAAGCAGAACTATGTTATTAGCTGCAGGCGAGCAGCTGATTTCCTTAATAGGTTGAATCATTCACGGAGTGGGACATTGGGGCCTTCGTGTGCGGTAGAAGAGGAAACAGATATGAGTGGGAGAAAATTTGAGTTATGTTGGAACCAAAACAATCTCATTAGTTACTCTTAATATCCTTAGACATTCTGTAGGGACAGTTGATATCCTTTAACAGATGAAGAATGAGAGCCCAGGGCATTTCTAACTGCCCGTAGCACCCAGCAAAATGATGATAGATTCAGAATTTAAATGATGGCCTTGAATTTTCAGTGCTTTACTTGGTTCCTGAACTGAAGAAAAGTGGTAAATCTTGACTATGAACCACCTGCAGGATTGGGGACATATGATTTAGTCTGTAATGTTCAGGCCCTAACTGCTTCACATAATTTCTACCACTTAAAGTGGAAATTATTTGGCTACTGGCTCCAGGGGGAATGTAATACTGTAATTAGTCACTGAGTTCCCCTTTTAAGGCCCTTTGTGGAAGAGAGCATCTAAGCAGCATATATTTGGTTAATGAGGGTTAATGAGTAAAACATGGAGCCTGACTCCCTGATGGCTGGAACTGCTGCGTTTCCTCCCTTTTATTAATGTGTCACCAAGTAAATTACAGTGGGACACACACATGTTATTGTGGTAAGCATAAGCACAGAATGTAAGATGCATCCTGATTTCAGCAATGTTAAAATAGGGGTAGAGATCACAGGAAGGGGAGAAAACATATCTTAGAACTAGAAATTAGGCCTCTCAAATTTTCATTTGACATTATGCTGTGAAAACACTTATACTTTAAAGATAAAGCTATATTTAGCTTGAGGTTAGCTTTAATAATGTTTTACTGATAAGCCTGACTTCATAAATTAGTTTTAGGTTTAAATGAGATAATGCATGTAAGACATTTACAGCAGTCTCTAGCACACAGTAAGTAAAGGCTCAATAAATATTCATCATAAATAATGATTATTATTATTATATTTGTCTTAATATATTTTCCAGGGAGCAATGGATTATTGAAGTATTTCCAACTGTAATTACTTTTAGTCAGTAACAACTTTATACTAATTATAAGAAGAAAGTGAAAGTTGCTCAGTCTTGTCCGACTCTTTGTGACTCCACAGACTATAGCCTGCCAAACTCCTCTGTCCATGGAATTCTCCAGGCAAGAATACTGGAGTGGGTAGCCATTTCCTTCTCCAGGGGATCTTCCCCAGCCAGGGTCTCCTGCATTGCAGGCAGATTCTTTACTGTCTAAGCCACCAGGAAAGCCCAATAAGAAGAAATGGCCCTTTTAATTAAGTTATTAATATGCGAAAAACAAAATGAACTTATTGAATGCCTAATTGGGCATGTCCCTGCTTGTTAGCTATTATAGCCTATTACAGAGGCTGTGGAGATGGCCAGTAACATGTATTAAGCCTTAATGTGTGCTGGAGTCTATTGTAAGCACTATAGATTTAATCCTCCCAGCAATCCTCTGAGTTAGGAACTCTAATTATTCATTTTTTCAGAAAGAAGAAAACTGAAGCCCAGAGAACTAGATAGCAATTGGTTCAGTGGAATATGAGCGTACTGCCTGTGACTCCAAAGTGTATGTCTTTGACCACTACACTCTACAGCCTGTTTCTAATATGACGTAAACCTGCACCAACCTGTTGGTTGCCTGCATAAAACCTTGTCCCACTTTCTTCCTTGCTGGAAAATCTTTGATTTTGTTGGGTTGTTTACATCTCTCTATGTGTCTCAGAGAAGGTGAATCCTGTCCACATTTCCATGAGTCAGTCCTGGCTCATCTAAATCAAACTTGGTGTCCCTTTTCCTCTTCCCAAGAATCTGGCTAAGCAAGACAATGTTTGACAAGATTCTGGTCGAGGAACTCTGAGGATTTCAAGGGCTTCTGAGAAAGATTTCTTCACTGAGAGAAATAGACACGCAGGAAAAGTCACCTCTCTTCTTTCCCTGATCTCATCACACCTGGATGTGACGTGTAGCCCTGTGGCAGCCAGTTTTCCACCGGCCGACAGAGGAGGCTGATACCCATCCTAGGCGGGGCACGGAGGATTTCAGGGCGGTGAAGCTATCATTACTCTGTATGATACTATACTGGTGGATACACATCACTATGTCTAAACTCATACAACATACAACTTTATGAGCATTCTGTGAGTTTGGAATAGTGAGTGAACTTTGATGTAGACTATGGACTCTGGGAGGTAAGGATGTAAGGAACTTAGGTAAGTTCATCAGTTGGAACAAATGTATCACTGTGGTGGTGGGGATGCTGATAATGGGGAAGGCTATGTGTCGTGGCAGGGCATATATGGGAAATCTACATTCTGCTCAGTGTTGCTCTGAACCTAAAATTGCTTAAAAATTATTTTCTTTTAAAAAATAGAAAAAATTTTCTATTAAAAGAAAAGCAAAGGAAACTCACAGAAAAATACAAGATAAAAATGTACCTATGGTTGTGACAACTAAGAATATTAACAGAATGAAACTGTACTAACTGATCAAAATCACCTAAGAGAAAAATTATGTATCAGTGTGTGTCAGTAATAAAAATTTTAATAAAAATATTTGAAAGGGTAAATGTATGTTTCTGAGAAAACATCTGTTGCCCCATTCTCTTTGAGCCTGATGACATTCAAGATCCCATTCAAGTATAATTTCCTCTGAGGAGCCTTCCCCAGAATCATAGACTGTTTACTCACTGCTCCCTCCTTTGTGTCCTGTAGAGGACTTAGTATTTCTGTTATAGCACTTAATGTCACTGTGATTTAAAGATTAGTTTTTCAAGTTTGTCTCTGCCAGTGGAGCATGAGCTCTTGAGTAGAAAACAATTCCTTGTTGAGAATAGCTGTCAGGAAGCCCAGAACCAAGCTCAATCATGGTACCTAGATTAACCTAGATGTGGTGGTCATTGACAGATACTGCAGTCCTAGAGTACTGATTCTCTATCTTGGTTGATTTTTAGCATTCCTGGTTCCCATCCACGGAGGTGATGATTTATTTAATGTGGGGTGCAGCCTGGCTGTTGGTATTTTAAAGGCTTCAGTGGATTCCAGAGTTTAGTCAAGTTGAGACCATTGTCCTGAAGGACATAGCCAGAGGGAAAGATGTTGAAGGCTATTTTGAGAACTGTGATAACAATAGATATAAAGGGGATCCAGAATTGGATCCAGGGAGTTCAGCAGGGAACTTGTCACAGTAGCCCTGATAAGAGAGAATGATCTCAACAGGTGGGTAGGATCAGTGGGCCCAATAATTGAAGGTCTACTGTGGGAGATGGCTTATGGGAGTGATTCTCATCTGGATTACCTGTTAGCATCACTGGGGAGGCTTTTAAAAAACATAAGCATTTGAACCCCATCCAGAGATTCGATTAAATTGATCTGCTGTGGCATCTAGGCAATGGTTCATTTTGATTTTGTTAAAGTTCTCCAAGTGATTCTAATGAGATTGAGAACTACTGTCTTTATAAGAATAGCAGTAGAATTTGACCTACTTTAATATTAGAAATTGAACAGAGACTATCCCAAGCTTCCTGACTTGTGATGTTGAGGAGAAATTTGCATAGACCAATTGTGATGGGAGGGCTGGCTAGAAGTTGGACATAGGGTAAGGAATGAGAGAAGAAGATAAATACTACTTGATGAGATTAAGTTTGAGTTGACAATGGAGTCTGAAACCCATGACAGTTATTTGACTGAATGTTACACAAACCTAAGTTGAGCTGGAAAGCTGAGAGCAATTACCCAGTGTGGCCCAGATGGATTCCCTCCTATCCCAGCCCGTTCTGACAAGTGGTCTATGAGTGCTTTGACAGTTTCAGAGAATAGATCAGTAAAGTCATTTTGTTCACACGTTTCATAAATTAGAAATACCATGATCATTGTCACAGTATTCTTGTTCTTAATAACCTTTATACTCTTAAAGATTGTGTATGTTAGAAAAGACTATCAATCACCTTGTCTTGGCTATTTCTTGGTCAGCTAAGTGAAGTTCCTCTCAGTTGACATATTTTTACATCATCTGCCATTTTTGTTCACATAAATTTTCATTTTTTACAGTCATTATATACCAATTTTTAAAAAGGCTCAGTGGTAAAGAACACAAGTAGAATGGAATGAGTCAGGTAAATTACTAGTGCTCATAATAATGTTAACTGTAAATATTGAACAGGATACCAGTACAGAGATAGAATATGTATTTGTAAGCTGATGTGACAGATGATTACTTGAGTAGCATGATTTAACATAAGCAGCCAGAAAAGGAAGAAAAAACAATGGTGAATATCTGAAATTACATTTTATTGAACTGGTAGTCCATTCAACACCATTTCACAGTGCCCTTTCCTCGAATAGCGCCATGATGTCATTGAAGCTTTTCTGTCATTTTTAACAAAACAGAGGTAAATCTATTAAGTTTTTCCAAAACATATCCAAAATTGTGATTTTCAAAATGAAATTTGTGAATTCTATAATGAAATCAGAGAAGTCAAAATGGCTAGGATGATACTAGACCTATACTCCACATAGAGAAAACCAGACACAATTGCACTATGTGGGGAATCTCATTAAAATTGTCTCCAAAGTTAATGACAAGTGTGATTCTCAGAGAAAGCAGAATAGGGTACTTGGCAAAATGCTTTTATCTAGTGGATATTGCATAATGTTCATGATATAAGTATGGAAAAGCAGTTACTGTTATACAATAGTACATGCTACCAGATCTTTTTCTTTACATTTGAGGAAAACCAGTGATGAGCAGATTATGAATCAACTCTTCATCTATGTGCAGTGCTCATATGAAAGAGAATTGCTTGATGAGTTTCTGTTCAGGGAAAACCCTTGTCATAGGGAAGAATGTTTTGTTTGTTTTGGTCAGTGATTATCTTATGAGCCATAAAAGAGAATGAAAAGGTATGTTGGAATCAGTAGTGACAGGTAAGGAAGGAGAAGGGACATTGCTACATGAATAAAAGAAATTGCACTAGAATGTGAATAACAGCATTATTTCATTTTCAGAGAACAGTGGGTGATCTGCACGGTGACTCTTAATCCTGATTGTAGTTGAAAGGAGTAATGAAAAGTGTGTCAATTTATCGCAGTATGAAGAAAATGAGCAGCAAATAGCTTAGTGGAGGTGAAGGTGCCTCACAAAAGATTTTAGAATGTGGAATGAGTTAAAAACTTATCTTTGTGATGCTGTTTAGTGTCTGTAAAAGCCATTTATATTATTTAGGTCACTTTTTCAAGTGAAATGCTATTTTGGACCTGAACATGAAGATGTTTAATGTTGATGAGCAATCTTGTTATCTTGTGAGTCTTTGAGGACAGAGATCCAGTCTTGTCTCTTACTGTATCCCTATGCCTAGCTATGTCTGCAGTAACTCAGTAGATATTTGCTGAATGAATGGATTTTCAGTCATTAGTGAAAAAACTGAGGCTATAGTATGAAAAAGTGTAAGTCGCTCAGTCATGTCCAACTCTTTGTGACCCCATGGACTGTAGTCCATGGAATTTTGCTACCACATGGACTGTAGTCCATGGAATTCTCCAGGCCAGAATACTGGAATATGGGTAGCCTTTCCCTTCTCCAGGGGATCTTCCCAACCCAGGGATCAAACCCGTGTCTACCACATCACAGGTAGATTCTTCACCAGCTGAGCCAAAACCACACACAAGTGCTGCAACATGCTTGCCAAATGCAACCAAAAGGCAGATTAGGCATCTGTTGCTCTAATCCTGATGGAATATTCAGTCCAGTCTTCTAGCTCTTGAATATAAAGTGCCTGTCAGTTTATGTTTACTAGCACTGAAAGAAGTCCTTGGTGAGAAATCATCCCATAATTTCTAGGACTACACTGCATGTGAACATCCAAATATATATGACAGAGCCTCCAAACACTTGTGGCCCTTCAGACAATCTCTCCATGTGAGCATTTTAATTTAGTAGAAACAAAAAATAAGGAACTACATAGAAGATAGCTCAACCTATTTGTCATTATATATGTAATAACAAAATAACTTATCATTATAGACATAATGTCAGACAGACATTGCTGCTGCTGCTAAGTCGCTTCAGTCGTGTCCGACTCTGTGCAACCCCATAGACGGCAGCCCACCAGGCTCCCCTGTCCCTGGTATTCTCCAGGCAAGAACACTGGAGTGGGTTGCCATTTCCTTCTCCAATGCATGAAAGTGAAAAGTGAAAGCGAAGTCGCTCAGTCGTGTCCGACTCTTCGCCACCCCATGGACTACAGCCTACCAGGCTCCTCTGTCCATGGGATTTTCCAGGCAAGAGTACTGGAGTGGGTTGCCATGGCCTTCTCCCAGACATACATTAACTAAGACTATAAACTACATCATCCCTTTCACTGATATGAACATATTTAAAATAATGATTTTTAAACTTTTTATTTATTTATTTTTGGCTGCGCTGGGGGCTGTGTGTTCAGTTCAGTTCTGTTGCGTCCGACTCTTTGTGACTCCATGAACTGCAGCATGCCAGGCCTCCCTGTCCATTACCAACTCCCAGAGTTTACTCAAACTCATGTCCATTGAGTCCGTGATGCCATCCAACCATCTCATCCTCTGTTGTCCCCTTCTCCCGCCTTCAATCTTTAGCATCAGGGTCTTTTCAAATGAGTTAGTTCTTCGCATCAGGTGGCCAAGTATTGGAGTTTCAGCTTCAGCATCAGTCCTTCCAATGAATATTCAGGACTTATTTCCTTTAGGATGGACTGGTTGGATCTCCTTGCAGTCCAAGGGACTCTCAAGAGTCTTCTCCAACACCACAGTTCAAAAGCATCAATTCTTTGGCTCTGGGGGCTGTGTGTGGGCTTTCTCTAGTTGCGACAAGTGGGGGCTACTCTTCATTGTATTGTGCTGGCTTCTCATTGTGGTGGCTTCTCTTGCTATGGAGCACAGGCCCTAGAGAGCGCAGGTTTCAGTAGTCGCAGCCTGTGGTCTCTAGGGTGTGGGCTCAGTAGTTGTGCAGGGGCTTCGTTGCCCAGAGGCATGTGGAATCGTCCTGGACCAGGGACTGAACCTGTGTCCCCTGCTTTGGCAGGTGGATTCTTAACCTTTGGACCAGTAGGGAAGTCCCAAATAATGATTTTTTTAGTATCATGTTTTAGTTTATCCTTCATTGTGAGGAATCTTATTTTTAATTTGCCTAAAACTGGTGGTTGGTGTGTGGATCAGATTCCCACTGGTCTTGATAAATGATGGCCTAGAGATAGACAAATACATTTGTAAATTATTCTTATAAAACTCCATTATACAAAGTCACAGGTGTCCTCTTCTTGGAGTCTGGAGGGAGACTCAAAGAACATATGATGAAGGAGAGGTGCACTGCTGTACTCCGATGGCCATGAGTCACCACTGAGGAAGCGTGAGTAGAACTCAGAAAAGGGCCATCTACAGGGTTCAAGGCTTCAAGTCACTCGCATCCTAAATTGTGTCTATCACAAGTCAAGAAGCCAGCCCTCGCTGGGCAGGCCAGCACCTCTGGGCTGGGGGCACAACAGCAGAGAGGTTAGAGGCCCTGAGTGTGATGGGCACATCTGGTGCGTGTGCCTCAGGCCCCATGCCATGGACCAGCGTGCACTTGCCCTCACTCAGCAAAGGTGCAGCCACACGGCAGACTGCAGTCTTCAGTGTGGCTGGTGATGACTCAGCTGTGAAACCAGAATAGTCTCATTGAAAACAGATTATTTGATCAACTAGCTATCTACCACCAAGGAGATTAAGGGGAGGCAAAAGGTAAAGGAGGAGCAGGAAGATGATAGAGGTACTATGTCTGTTTGAAGTTCCTATTAAAAAGAACTGGTAAAAAGCAATCAGCTTGAAATAGCTCATTATATCAATAGAATAGGCTAACAATACTTAACACTTAATTTGCCTTTAAGAAATAGTAGGCAATTTGTCGTCATTTAAGCTAGTAGACAAATCTCTAGCATCTGCAATAAGTGAGGAGAGGCAGAGCACACGGAGTGCTGCAGGAGGGCCCACCTGACCTGAGTATGCATCCCAGCTTGGCCGCCCGACAGCTACTTGTCCCTGGGAGAGCCTGCGTCCGCTTCCGTTTCTCATCTGTAAAATGGGGCAGCTGAGCTAAGTGATCTCCACAATTCTTTCCTGCTCCCTAAATATTATGATAAGTGAAATATTTTTAATAGTTTTAACTGATTCCCAGTTATGTCCTGGACTGTCTGAGAAGCACCTTTGCTCGGAAAATTTTCTTACATTAAAATATCTTCACCTTCCTGCCTTGCCTCTGTCAAACTTGGGCAGCATTGAGTTACCTCACTGAATTCCCTCAACCACATTTTCTCTCTCTCCCTCATCATCTAGAGTTCTCTTTATGCTCTCTTACACAGCTCTTATGATAGTCATTTCTTCAAGAATATTTTAACTGCTGTGAAATTCACCTCACGTATGTTCATCTTAAACTGCAGAGCCATATTGACAACAGCTTTGAAAATTTCCGATTTCCTTTAGCAGGATTAATTTCCAACAACTTAATATCCTTTTCCCATCTGGAGGCACTGAATGAAATAATAGCAAGATGGCTGCTCTAGCAAGAGAGCTATTATCCCTGTCCTCCGAGTGGGAATATTCAGTTCAGTTCAGTTGCTCAGTCGTGTCTGACTCTTTGCGACCCCATGGACTGCAGCATGCCAAGTCTCCCTGTCCACCACCAACTCCCAGAACCTACTCAAACTCATGTCCATCGCATCAGTGACGCCATCCAACCATCTCATCCTTTGTTGTCCCCTTCTCCTTCCACCTTCAATCTTTCCCACATCAGGATCTTTTCCAATGAGTTGGTTCTTTGCATCAGGTGGCCAAAGTACTGGAGTTTATGCTTTAGCATCAGTCCTTCCAAGAATATTCAGGACTGATTTCCTTTAGGATGGACTGGTTGGATCTCCTTGCAGTCCAAGGGACTCTCAAGAGTCTTCTCCAACACCACAGTTCAGAAGCATCAATTCTTTGGCATTCAGCTTTCTTTATAGTCCAACTCTCATATCCATGCATGACTACTGGACAAACCACAGCTTTGACTAGACAGACCTTTGCTGGCAGAGTAATGTTTCTGCTTTTTAATATACTGTCTAGGTTGATCATAGCTTTTCTTCCAAGAAGCAAGCATCTTTTAATTTCATGACTGCAGTCACCATCTGCAGTGATTTTCGAGCCCCCAAAAAATAAAGTCTGTCACTGTTTCCCCTGTTTCCCCATCTATTTGCTTGAAGTGATGGGACTGGATGCCATGATCTTAGTTTTCTGAATGTTGAGTTTTAAGCCAACTTTTTCACTCTCCTCTTTCACTTTCATCAAGAGGCTCTTTAGTTTTTCTTCATTTTCTGCCATAAGAGTGGTGTCTGTGTATCTGAGGTTATTGATATTTTTCCTGGCAGTCTTGATTCCAGCTTGTGCTTCATCCAGCCTGGCATTTGGCATGATGTACTCTGCATATAAGTGGGAATATTACAAGTATGTTAAAATGTATTTCTTCGCAGTACACGTCACCTCATAAGTAGTATTTGACTTCTAATGAGTTAAAATAAGTCATTGAAAATGTATATTTCTTAGCATCTTGTCTTACAAAATTATAGATTGTCTTGAACCAGGGCATATATGCTATCAGTTTGCCAAATCCATACCTTTAATATATGGGGCAAAAACTATGACCGCCTATGCTATGCTATGCCAAGTCACTTCAGTCATGTCCGACTCTGTACGACCCCATAGATGGCAGCCCACCAGGCTCCCCCATCCCTGGATTCTCCAGGCAAGAACACTGGAGTGGGCTGCCATTTCCTTCTCCATGACCCCCTAGGTAGGCTGAAAGATAGATTTGAAAGTACAAGGCCTTTAAATGTCATGGAATATTATCCTTTAGGTATTTGAAGGTAGTTGTTTATCTATTATAAATAATTTAGTGTATTGTATAAGTGAAAACAGAAGGTCACTGTAGGTCCAAAAACACTTTGGAGGCAATATTAAGACATTGTTTACTTTGGGTTGGACATAAGTCCTGAGCTTTGTAGCATTTTTGTCCTTGGTGGGCAGTTGTTTCTTTTGTTTTCTCTTTCCTTATCGTTAATTCTTGATTTTGAGAATATGGAGTAGAGATGGTGCTGAGAATGGAGGTGCCACGTTTATCCGTGGCTGAATAGTCTATGGCGCAATTCAGATGGGGAACACAGAGAGTAGAACTTCCTCCAGTATAAACCACTGTGTTGTAGCAGAATTATGTAATGGACTCTGTATTAACTGTATTAGGTTCCTATAGCTGCTATAACAAATTACCACAAACTTGTTGGTTTAAAACAATGGAAATTGATCCTCTCACAGTTCCAGAGGCCAAAAGTCTGAAACCAGAATGACTGGGCTGAAATCAAGGTGTTGGCAGAGCCACATTGCCTCCTCAGGCTGTAGGAGACAATCTGTTCCTTGCCTCTTTTACTTTCTGTTGGTGGCCAACATTTTTTGACTTGTGGCTGCGTCACTCCAGTATTCAAGACCAGCGTCTTCAAATACCTTTCTGTTCTGTTCTCATATCCCCCATTTCTTCTGTGTGTTAAATCTCCCTCAGCCTTTCTCTTTTTGAACACTTGTGATTGCATGTAGGGCTGGCCTGGATAATCCAGGATAATAATCTCCCCACCTCAAAATTCCTAACTTAATCCCCTCTAAAGACCTTCTCCCTTTTTTCCTTATTTATTGAATGCTATATGAAGTGACTTTCACAGGTTTCAGGAATTAGGATATAGATATCTTTTGTGTGCTCAGATGTGTCTGACTCTTTGTGACCCCGTCGACTCTAGCCCACAGACTCCTCTGTCCATGGGACTTTCCAGGGAAGAATAGTAGAGTGGGTTCCCATTTCCTTCTCCAGGGGATCTTTCTGACCCAGGGATCAAAGCGGGGTCTCCTGTGTCTCTTGCATTGGCAGATGGATTCTTTACTACTGACCCACCTGGGAAGCCATAACTATCTTCTGGGGGGTCATTTTTCAGCACATTATCACAGTTTCCATTTGCTCCAAATAAATTCACTAAATATCATGGCTCCTATATTTTCCATATCTCCTATATCTTCTTCTTGTCCTGATATAATCTAATAAGTGTTAAGAGCATAAATATATTATCTCAAACTAATTAATTTATTTAGGACCTGCTATGTGGCTGCCACTAAATTCTGTGACTACAGTAGTGAGCAAACAGATATGGTCCCTGTCCTCATGGGGTTTATAGTCTTGTTGGGGAATTGGATATTAAATACTCTGAAAAATATAATATTACAAACTGGTAAATGCTATTCAGAAGAAGTGGCTCCTGACAAGCTCTTAGGGAAGGTTCCTCTGAGGAAGTAGTGTTTCAGCTGAGATCTGAAAGATGGTATGAAGTAAGCCAGACTAGGAGTAGAAGGAAGGGCACTTCATGCAGAGGACAGCCTGTAGTTAGAAGGAATGTGGAACTCTGGAGGACCTGGAAGAATCGTTGGTAGGACCTAGGGAGTTGTGGCGGATTGGGGTGAGATGAGATTGGAGATGTCACAGACTAGGCAGGGCCTTCTAGAAATCTGAGCTTCAGCTTAAGTGTATAAGGAAGACGGTGAGTTTAACACAGTGAAGGAGTGGGACTAGGAGTGGGCATGGCATGATCTGGTTTGTGTTTTCACAGAATTACCCTGGATTCTGGTTGGAGAATGAATTGACAGTGATGGGAGTGGTGGCAGTGGAATATGAGAGCAGAGGTTTGGCCATAGGCCGGGTAAGAGGCAAAGGTGGCTTGGACCAGTGTGGAGATAGTGATTGTGGGGGAAATTGGAGAGATTCAAGATGTGCTTTAGAGAAATGGCAGAACTTGCAAGTTTGATGTGGGGGAGTTGTGAGAAGAGGGAGGTGTCAAGGATTTGAATCCCAAGTTCCTGGCATAAGCCGCGAAATGGATGGGGGTGCCGCTGACTGTGGGAGGCCAGGAAGAGCGCTTTTGGAGAAAAGATCCTGAGTTCAAGTTTGTATGTGTTAACTTTTAAGATGTCCCTTGGCACAGTGCCTGGCACGGAGCACACCACAAGTAGTTGCTTCTATTTCAGTCAGTCATTTCAAAATTATAACTGGCCTTTGAGTCAATAGACTTCGGTTCTAGCTGTGACTAGGCCACTTCTCATACATAAACCTATCTGGGCTTCAGCACCCTCATCTGTAAGTGGGAGTCTATCAAACTCGATGTGTTTTGTGCTCCCTTTCAGCTTTAATCTGCCTGCAGTGCCATGAAATTCTTTGGTCTTGAGCACCTGAAACGCTGCTCTGGCCAGCTGGATCCTCTTCAGAGAGGCTGATGCACTAGAACTCTGCGTATGGGTGGCAGTTTCTGGTGGAAGCTGACGCAGAGGGAGCCCCGGCCAAGGCAAACTGTGGCTAGTGACGAGGCCTCGTGACGAAGGGGAAGGATGTGGTTTGAGGAGCGCGGCAGCTGCTGCTGTCACCAAATGAGCGTGAAATTCACTGCACTTTGGAGGATACTGCAACCCAGGATGGCTGTTCATTAACTGGCGAATTAATGTGATTTGGGGGTGTATAGAGAAATGGTGATGGGCAGAAAAGAAGATGAGGAGAGAAAATCATACTTGCTGTGCACTCCTCTGTTGTGAGTTAGAGTCACTGTTGGAGCCAGAGTGGGTGTCAGGGATAGATCATCTCCAGTCCAACTCCCTTCATTTACAGAGAAAGAAACCGAGGTCATCAGCAGTTTCCACTGTGGCTGAGCCGAACCAACACTCAAGCCTCCTCACAGCTGGTCTGTGCTTTCTTGCTCTACTAGGCTGCCAGTGGTGATTCTTGGGAGCAATTTTAGGCCCAGTTTTGGAAAAGGGTCAGATTTGGTTTCATTTACCTTAGACCAGATAGATCCTGGAGAGGTTACTTACTCCTCCTAAAACTCCAGATAGAAAAACACTTGTGTGACTTGTTGCATTTTGGGCCTTCTCCTCAGTCAGCACTTTGTTAGTCACTAGTAAACCCAGCTGGGTCTTGAGTCCACAGGGATCCTCCATTTTACTCACCTCATCTGGGCTACCCAGTGGTCACAACAAGTACTGACTCTTCCGAAACACATTCTGCAACTGAAGGCTGTGCCCAGGTCTTTCATTAGATTGGACAGTGCCCTTTCCTCCAAAGGTATTCGTTGATTTTTTAAAAAAAGAAACTGAACTGTGGCTTTGTTTATGAGGAGTAGCTGAAAGGGAACTTTATTAGGAAAGTTGCTGCTTCATCCTGTGATTGTGGTTAGCTTGTGAGTAATTGAATTCCCTGGCCTCTTCTTTGGAAGCAATGACTGGTCAGCCTGTGGCTTTATTGTTATTTCACCAACATAGGAGGCAGATCACGCTACCGCTACTTAATGGTTTAATTTAAAATGCCCCATTGGAGGTTGTAGGCAGGATTTCGTATGTGCCTGCTGCATAGCGGGAAGCACATTGCTCTAGAAGTCACCACTGGGCTGAGGTCTGATCAGGATCTCTACAGAAAAGCAAGAGCCTGGGGTTGAGGCACTACTGAGTCAGCCCTGGGGACTCATAAGCGGGGTATTATATGCAAGGCAGGGAGAATCTGTAGCACAGATTCATCTCCTAAATATGGGGTGAATTGTGAAGTAAGCCATCCTTTACGAGGATTCTCTTCAAGGCTGAGAGACCACATTCTGAGAAAAGGGAGGGCCCTCTTTCCAGAGGCCACACATCTGGTTGACCTCCTTCCAGTCTCCTTGAACATGCTGTGCTCATTACTGAAACAGTGGTTTCCCTGCTTTTGGTCCCCACCCTGGGGACAGCCAGCCCATTACCAGTGCCTCTCCAGGTTCTGCCCCTCCTTCAAGGCTCACCTCAAGGGCTAGTCCTGCCTGGAACCTCCCCCAAGAATCCCAGTCCTCATGGCCCTTTGGTTTCTGAAATCCTTCCATGATGACCATCTCACTTCACAGTTTCACTCTTTGTTCTTTGCTTCTGTGTGCTGTTTCCTCTAGGCGGGTGTGTTGAAAATGGGTGGATTGGCAGTTCATGCATGTTCTTTTCTGTTGGCTAAATCACTAACTTCTTAAGGATGAAAACCTGGTCTTGAATTTCTTTACATTCTCTTATAGTGTCAGGTTTAATTCTGAAGACAATATGTGCTCACAAATACAGTCAGCCATTCTTATCTTTGGATGAGGAGGGCCAAGCGTACTATACCATTTTATGTGAGGAACTTGAACACCCATGCATTTTGGAATTGGCCAGCATCCTGGAACCAGTGGTCCATGGATACTGAGGAGTGACTGTACTTGCCTACTCACTGGAAAGAGTTCTCAGTCTGTTTATAAAATGATAGATTTCAAAAAGACATACGGAAAGCCTACCTGTGCCTGTTTTTTTAATTATTTTCAAAATCATATCACTATCCAATTTGGCTACATGTAACAGAAAGCTCATAATAATAATGACTTAATTAAGGTAGAAGAAGAGTTGGACCACAAAGAAGACTGAGCCAAAGAATTGATGCTTTTGAATTGTGGTGCTGGAGAAGACTCTTGAGAGTCCCTTGGATTGCAGGGAAATCAAATGAGTCAGTCCTAAAGGGGATCAGTCCTGAGTGTTCATTGGAAAGACTGATGTTGAAGCTGAAACTCCAATATTTTGGCCACCTAATTCCAAGAACCAATTCATTTGAAAAGATCTTGATGCTGGGAAAGATTGAAGGTGGGAGGAGAAGGGGACGACAGAGGATGAAATGGTTGGATGGCATCACTAACTCAATGGACATCAGTTTGAGCAAATTCTGGGAGATAATGGAGGACATGGAAGCCTAGCATGCTACAGTCCATGGGGTCACAAAGAGTTGGACACAACTTAGCAACTGAATGACTACAGTTAAGGTAGACATTTCTTTCTTTCTCCATGTTAAAAAAAAAAAAAAAGCAGAAGTAGAGTCCAGGGTGGAGTGGGACTCCACAGGACAAGAACCCAACATTCTCTCTTGCTGCTGTGCTATGCTAAAATGATTTTCGTTCTCAAGGTCAACTCCTAGACTCTCAAGGTCAACTCATAATCCATAAAGGTTGTTTGAGTTCCAGCCATTACATCACATCTTAGGCAGCAGGAAGGAGACAGGGGGGAAGAAGAGGAGGCAAAGGAACCCCTCACACAGGCTGTCTTTCAAGGAGCTTTCCAAGAAGCTGTTGTTGAATGTTTTTGTTTACATCTTATTAGTTCACATCTAGTACACCTATCTGAGTTGGACCATAAAAAAGATTGAAAGATTGAAGGCAGGAGGAGAAGGGAATGACAGAGGATGAGATGGTTGGATGGCATCACCAACTCAATGGACATGAGTTTGAGCGAACTCTGGGAGATGGTGAAGGACAGGGAAGTCTGGCATGCTGCAGTCCATGGGGTCACAAAGAGTCAGGCATGACTAAATGACTGAACAACAACACCACCTAGCTGCAAGGGAGGCTGGAAAATGTACTCTTTGTACATATATGGAGGGCATGTATTCAGTGGAAACTTAGGAATACTAAGAAAGACAAGGGAAAACAGAGACTCTAATACATAGGATGGATCAATTGAGGTACACTGAAATAACTGAGTCTTTTTAGCTTTATCTCATCAAACCATTCATGAATTTTTCAGTGAGCCATGCTTTGCATCTATTATATGCCTGACACTAAGTGATAGAGAGAACAAGACAGATGTATTTACTCTCAGAAAGCTTACAATTCAAGTGAGGGAGACAACAATAAGCAGGAGAATAAATATGTGAACAAGATACCATGAGATAACAGTGAGCACTAAAACAAAAATAAAATCACTTGCCTTGGTTAGTTTCAAAAACTATCTACCTATTGGATATGCTTAGAGTTGTTTATTACATGAATGAAACATTCAGTCTTCTTCGAATCTATTTTGATTTCTCCTTTGGATTGTGCCTGTAAATCTCTTACGAGCTTTTTAGGGGGAAATGCATTAAAAATTGCTTTGTTGGGCCACTTATAAGAGGATTTATTTAGACTGGAAAGTTTTAAGCTGACATTTCTAAAAAGTTTATATCGAGTATGTTTATATTAATTAAGGCTTTATTTATATAATATAAATGCACATTTTCAGGAGCCATTTATTTAAACATGTAAAGGCCATTAAGAAAAGTGTTGTCAGTAAAGAAGAGATTTCTAATGGTATGTGTTTAATAAAGCTACATAATTTATAAAATACTTAGAAAAATGTTAATGTGTTATACTCTTGTTCTCCAGGGAGGAATTTTTATTTCCCTACATTTCACTCACAATGGTATGATTCTTTTTTTTTAATTTTATAATATGTTGCCATTAGAGTCAGATATGTCTTTGCATAGGGTTTATTTGTTTGTTTTGTTTTTTCTTGACTGAGCAAAAAAAGAGCCATCAGTGACACTTGTGTTGCTTTGATTTGATATCTTTTGTAGCAGTCCAAGTTGATTTCTGGAATCCTGTAGTAAAATCACTTAGGGATAAAGAGATATTTTATAACTCTTTCATTAACCCATGTTTGACTTTCTAGTTTACAATATTAATTTTCAGCTATTTTGATCCACAGCCTATCATTTCTTAGGGTAAAGATCACAATCTGGACAAGAAAGAGAAAATCCACATTGTTTAGACTATTTTTAAATAAGAAGCCCTGGAGAACAGTTCTTGATTTTGCATGTAGAAACGTTAATCAATGGTAATAAACTGTGCATTGACGACATGTTTAAAACAAACCAGAACTTAGGAGAAAAACAGGAAATTTGACCAAACAACTCTTCCTAGTAACAGGTTTTATGTGTCTTTGTTAAGATCATCACAGCTTGTTTTAATTTTTTTCAACTTCCTTTCCAAAATTTGATGTTATATTTCTTTGCAGTTTTATATACAGCTTTCATTTAATAAGCACTGTTCATGTCAAACTGGATTTCTGTAATAGAGGAATTGCAAATAAAAGGAACCTATAATGAAATTGTAATGCTACATATTAGTCCATAGGCAAATTGGTGTTACAATTGTTAATTAATGAGTCTTTTGGGACTTCCCTCATAGCTTAGTTGGTAAAGAATCCGCCTGCAATGCAGGAGACCCTGGTTCGATTCCTGGGTCAGGAAGATCCACTGCAGAAGGGATGGACTATCTACTCCAGTATTCTTGGGCTTCCCTGGTGGCTCAGCTGTTAAAGAATCCATGTGTAATGTGGAAGACCTGGGTTCGATCCCTGGGTTGGGAAGATCCCCTGGAGAAGGGAAAGGCTACCCACTTCAGTATTCTGGTCTGGAGAAGTCCATGGACTGTGTAGTCCATGGGGTTGCAAAGAGTTGGACACAACTGAGAGACTTTCACTTCACTTCACTTCACTTGCCAGAATAGTTCTTGAATAGCCTTTAAGTCCATCTCTTAATTGGTAACATTATCTGGCATTTTGTAGACGGTGAAGACCTTTTGCTTACCATTCTTTCTTAGGCTTATTCTTATATTCTTAATTTTAAACTTGACCCTTTGTTACCATCGTCATGCTAGAAACCATTCCCATTTAATCTGGGACAGCTGCATTTGTTTAGATACTATATGCTTAAGTTCTCACAGAAATCTGACCTAAAACAGACAGATGTTTGAACTCCTATGTAAAAATCTATTCTAAACATTCTGGGCTACTGCTAGACAGGAATGCCAAACATTTCCAACCACAAATTATACTTGATAATAACCACCTTGATAGCAGAAAGCAGCAGATCCCCAGTTCCATTACATGATCTGGAGGAAGATAACAGGTCTTCGGCATTTTAACTTAGATTTGCTATATTTACAGATGATTAAGGCCAGTGCAAATTGCATCACTGTAAAAATCAGAAAGTATTAAGTCATATACAGAAATTCTCTGAGCACAGAAATCTGTCCTCTCTTCTCCATGTAACTGGATTGTAGCAGAAAATTGTTAACTGTGAAGCAGGAGCAAGCCAAAAACCAGGCAGGCTGAGTACACAAAAAGCCATATGGTTCAAGGAAATGGACACGCGTTTCCTTTTAAAGTTTCTGAAATCAACATATTCCTGAAGAACCATTTAAATGAGCTCGCCAGCATGTTTTATTTTCTGCAATGTGGGGCATGCTGGTTATGAAATGGGAACCCTGAAATGTGATACATCCATCTTAACCAGCTCAGGGTTTTATTCAATTCTTCAAGCCTTAATCCTATTAACTTTCTTGCACAGAGGAAATGCAGGACTCCTCTCTGATGATTCTGCTTAGGCCTCATGGCGTTTGTAAACCAAGCCTTGAATTTTACAAATGAAGCTTATTGGTGGATGAAAAATGTAACAAGCCTCAGTGAAGCCACTTTTCAAAAAGAATATTTCAGATTGTTGACTTTAAACAAAGTCCTTAGAAGAGATTAATGATGACAATCAGTTTTTAGAATTTGAGGATTTTTTAAAGGCAGCTCACTTGAATATGCACATTTTTGGTGTGAATCACATCAAATAAATACCTGGCATTTTAAAACCAAATCTTTGGTTTTACAAATAAAGTTCATTGGTTGATTAAAAATATAAGCAACATCAATGTAACCACTGTTCAAAAAAGATTTTGTAAGACTGTTTATGTAAGGGGTTTTGAAGGGTTTGATGATTCACAATGAGTTTATATAATGTGAAGATTTTTTAAAAACAACTTTACTTAAATAAGTCAAAATTTTAATATGAAATGCATTAAGCTTATTTCTGGCTATATGTCCTTTGGACATAGATCTAAGCCAGCAAAATACCAAGACCTAATTATGCTGCTGATGGAAGTTAATCTCATTGTAGTGAACATGAGCTAATAACGCATTAGTCCATATTATATTATATACTTTTCAGTCTGTGGTCTGCTGTTTTGATTAAATTTAGTATCTACCATTTAGATTTGAAACAGCAAAATCTTCCTATTACTACCTATCAAGTTTATAAAGCCTTTCCTTTCTCTAAGATTTTGAACGAGATCACCATTACTTGCACAACTTTATCCAATGTAAGATTTTATCCGTAATGTGAAATCAGAGAGGATATATACATCCATCCATTTCTGTTCAGTAATACTTGCTACTTCCAGGAGGTGAACTGTCGTTAGCACAGCCTGCCTATGCTGCGGTGGCCTGGAATGTCCAGTCATTCCAGTTTACAGAACAGTTTCACTGGGGTGTTTGCTTTCAGAGGTCACTTCAGTGTCAGCCTCAACAGTCCGCACACAAGTCTTCCTGTTTCACGCCGCTGGCAAAGTAAAAGAATATATTTTATCCAAGACATCCTCCCTACTTTCTTTTCTTAGTCTAAATTCTTTGACTTTACATTAAAGGAGTGATGAAATTCACCTCATATTCTGAAGAATGGGTTTATTCTTCTGTCCGGTTTCCTATTCTGACTCTTTTCCTGCCTTGGAAGGCATCTGGTCTTTTAGCCAGGACAGCTGACTGCTCCTCTTCCCATCATCTTGTCCTGAAGTCAAGAATGGCACTAGGTCAGCACCCCTTATCATCCTTACCAGAGTTCTCTCAACTCTGATAGGATCTGTTCAGACTCAAAACATCAAGGAACATTCTCTTGATGAAAGAACCTTGCTTCTTACGACTTACCTGTAGCCAGGTAATTTAAGCCAGTTACCTTTCATTTCAACCATGTCAAAGTATCAAATAAAGCTATAACATCAGACCAGCTGGGAAAATGAGAGGCTGGACAGTAACATGTTTATAATATAAATCCTTCCTGTTTTCTCAACCCTTGCCCCGTGGCTGTTTTACATTTTGACAGTCAGAACACTCTAGAGATTTGCCTACAGACAATGGCCACCAAACTAAAGATTTGTTGGTTATTTATTAAGGAAAATTGCAAAGCTCAAATACATGAGGCCACTTCTGGGTAAAACAGTGGATCCAAACCAGTCATTCCCAAGATCCATTAGCATTAATTATTACAGTAACCAGGATAGCCAGGCCTTGGGTCACTTATTTCCCAGGAAAGCAGTTTAGAGGATGCAGATGACTACTGCTTCTTTCCAGATCCAATACCCTAGATGTACCCTGGGTCACCAGTGCAGGGAGGACACTTTGCCAGGGCTAAGAATATCTGTGCGTCCCCTTGATCTTGAGGATCAGTTTTCTGACCTTGGAGAAAATCTGTTTCAAAACATTGATTTTTTTTTTTAGTTGTTATAGCTATATATCACATGTCTCTTAAGCTTTTGAGCCATTTGGCCAATGTTTGTGAAATGCTTTAAGTATGATAAGTAAAGGTAAAACCAATTCCTAACTGGAATTTGAAGAGGAGCCCCGGGGAGTTATTGACAGCCCAAAATTGTGTTGAGTGTGCACTGCTGAGCATACCCCCCCACACACAGACACACACAGAGACTGCTGTCTCTCTTTTTCTTTCTCACAAAAGTGTTCAAAATATTTCAGTAAAAAGTATAACCATATCTGTTCAGTTCAGTTCAGTCGCTCAGTCATGTCCAACTCTTTGCAACCCCGTGAACCGCAGCATGCCAGGCCTCCCTGTCCGTCACCAACTTCCGGAGTCCACCCAAACCCATGTCCATCGAGTCGGTGATGCCATCCAGCCATCTCGTCCTCTGTCGTCCCCTTCTCTTCCTGCCATCAATCTTTCCCAGCATCAGGGTCTTTTCAAATGAGTCAGCTCTTCACATGAGGAGGCCGAAGTATTGGAGTTTCAGCTTCAACATAAGTCCTTCCAATGAACACCCAGGACTGATCTCCTTTAGGATGGACTGGTTGGATCTCCTTGCAGGCCAAGGGACTCTCAAGAGTCTTCTCCAAAACCACAGTTCAAATGCATCAATTCTTCGACACTCAACTTTCTTCACAGTCCAAATCTCACATCCATACACGACCACTGGAAAAACAGCCTTGACTAGATGGACCTTTGTTTGGCAAAGTAATGTCTCAGCTTTTGAATATGCTATCTAGGTTGGTCATAACTTTCCTTCCAAGGAGTAAGCATCTTTTAATTTCATGGCTGCAGTCACCATCTTCAGTGATTTTGGAGCCCAGAAAAATAAAGTCAGCCACTGTTTCCACTGTTTCCCCATCTATTTGCCATGAAGTGATGGGACTGGATGCCATGATCTTCGTTTTCTGAATGTTGAGCTTTAAGCCAACTTTTCACTCTCCTCTTTCACTTTCATCAAGAGACTCTTTAGTTCCTCTTCACTTTCTGCCATAAGGGTGGTGTCATCTGCATATCTGAGGTTATTGATATTTCTCCTGGCAATCTTGATTCCAGCTTGTGCTTCATCCAGCCCAGCCTTTCTCATGATGTACTATGCTGCTGCTGCTGCTAAGTCGCTTCAGTCGTGTCTGACTCTGCGCGACCCCGTAGACGGCAGCCCACCAGGCTTCTCCGTTCCTGGGATTCTCCAGGCAAGAATACTGGAGTGGGTTGCCATTTCCTTCTCCAATGCATAAAAGTGAAAAGTGAAAGTGAAGTCGCTCAGTCGTGTCCTACTCTAGCGACCCCATGGACTGCAGCCCACCAGGCTTCCCCGTCCCTGGGATTCTCCAGGCAAGAACACTGGAGTGGGTTGCCATTTCCTTCTCCAATGATGTACTCTACATATAAGTTAAATAAGCAGGGTGACAATATACAGCCTTGACGTACTCCCCTTTCCTATTTGGAATCAGTCTGTTGTTCCATATCCAGTTCTAACTGTTGCTTCCTGACCTGCATACAGGTTTCTCAAGAGGCAGGTCAGGTGGTCTGGTATTCCCCTCTCTTTCAGAATTTTCCACAGTTTATTGTGATCCACGCAGTTAAAGGCTTTGGCATCATCAATAAAACAGAAATAGATGTTTTTCTGGAACTCTCTTGCTTTTTTTGATGATCCAGCCATGTCTACTTACTGATATTTGGGGAAAAGGTGGTTTCAGAAGAGATTGTGATAAGCATTGCTAAATAACATTAGGAAGTATATATTCCACTTAGAGTTCCTCTTTCTCTTCAAAATGGCAGACTTATTTTTCTTTCTTTCAAAGCATGGGTTCAAAACTTGTGCTTCCTAAAATGCTGTTCAGGAGATGCAGCTCAGTAAGATACTTTCAGTTAATTAAACACTCATTTCAGACAGTCAGAAGCCATGCTTCTTTGGGGAAAGAACTTGGTAGTTAAGTATTCTCTGGACTGGCTATGTTATTGGTGGGGCTGTGTGCAAAATTAAGTGTGGGACCCCTTATTCAAAGGCAGAGAAAAAGGTAGTAATATAGAGAGTTTTTTCCCCTTTTTCCTCAATCTGTCTCTCTACTTCTCATAGTGTGTTATATTTGCTTTCCTGGTGGCTCAGATGCTAAAGAATTCGACTGCAGTGCAGGAGACCTGGGTTCAATCCCTAGGTTGGGAAGATTCCCTAGAGAAAGAGTGGCTACCTATTCTAGTATTCTTGCCTGGAGAATTCCTTGGACAGAGGAGCCTAGCAGGCTACAATCCATGGGGTCGCAAAGAGTCAGATTTGTCATTTATTATTTTTAAGTAAAGAAAATATTTAAAAATTTAGTTATTTGCATGAATTTTACAACTCATCTCTATATTATCAGTCAATTTTAAATGCAAATGTAAGAATATTTAACTTATAAGCAGAGTCACTGAAATGAGACAGTTCTTCATAGCTTATACTCACATGTATTCTTTTTTCCTTACCAGCACATCAGAAAGACTGCACAAAACTAACTCTCAGTTTTTATTTTACTTCTTGATACATGTACTGTCTACTTTTGTCTTACTGATGAATAAAGAAAAACTAAAAAGAAATGAACTGTAGGTTGCTCTATCTTTCCTTTTCCTCCATGCCTTTTTGCATTATAAGTGGGTGGCTAACACAGAGAAATAGCAGGAATAAGAAATGATGTGATAGGGTTTTTTGGTTGCTAGTGTTTCTTAGAACAATATTACTTTCTTTCTGCATTTGAAGAGAATTCTGGTTCAAATGGAAAGCAGAGCCTCTCAGGCTATCAGCAGTCCCACTTACTCAACCTTAGATGTAACACAGCTTCCTTCCACTCACTTTGAGTCTCACTGGACCTCCCACACATTGTGGGTCCACCAGAAGTCTTTGTTCATGGGCACTGCAACTGCTATATGAGGGTGGGGTGGCAAGGAGCAGTAGCAGATACGCATTATGCTCGTAGCTCCTCTGCTTATGCACGCACTCCATTATTCCATTAGTCTTCACTTACATGACACGGTTTCAAAGACAACATTACTGAGAATTTCAAGAATTTTAACCCAAGCACGAGAAACACTTGTGTGACTACACAGGTCACATGCTCATGAAGTACTTCTGAGTACTCCTGTGCCTTAGCTGACCTCCTATGTAGACTAAGATTCTAAAAGGTGTAGGGTTTCAAGCTTCACCTGCCTCATCCAGTTTTTCTTGCTGGGAAGGTCTTGAGAGCAAAAATGAGCCAGAGGCTGAGGCTTCTCCCCCAGTCCAGACTGCCCTTGCTCTGTCTTCCAGCCCCTATCAAAGAGTTGTGTCAAAGGGGGCCTTATCCCTTTTAATTCAGCTCCCTCTTACCTAACCCTCCTCTAATCTCTCCCCACTCAGCCCTGTGAACTGGAAATAAGGGTTACTAAGATCCATTTTGAGACTTACCTGGTAGCTCAGCTGGTAAAGAATCCGCCTGCAATGCAGGAGACCCCAGTTCGATTCCTGGGTCTGGAAGATCCCCTGGAGAAGAGATAGACTACCCAGTCTAGTATTCATGGGCTTCCCTGGTGGCTCAGATGGTAAAGAATCTGCCTGCAATGTGGGAGACCTGGATTTGATCCCTGGGTTGGGAAGATCCCCTGAAGGAGGGCATGGCAACCCACTCCAGTATTTTTGCCTGGACAGAGGAGCTTGGCAGGCCATAGTCGATGGGGTCACAAAGAGCTGGACATGACTGAGCAACTAAGCACAGCACAGGATGCATTTTATTATTGCTAACAGCTCACCACTATTATCAAACAGGCTTGACTTCTCTCTCATAGGTCAATAATTTTGAGCCATAGGATGGTTTTTATTTTTAACGTAAAATATCACAGAAAAATAAAGAGGTTTAGAGGATTACATTTATCTGAGTACCCATCATCCAAATCAGACCTAAACCGTTACACACACAATGACATTCCCATTGTGTTACCATTCCCAGCTTCATTCCTCTTCCTACCCCTCCCTCCAGCAACTACTATTATTTTTATTCTCCTGCATATCTTTATTTTTTTTACTTCATATGTACGTACTCTTAAAACATGCCTTTAGTATTGCTTGTTCTTTTTTAAAACCTGCTGTGAACAGCATCATTCAGTACACGTCCGGCAGCTTGTTTTTCACTCTCAACTATTTGTTTTTGAAATTTGTCCATGTTGTTATGGCAGTAGCCTTGGTGTCCAGTTTAATTTTGTTTCCAAAGTTCCAAGTTTGAAATCTTGTAGAGAGTTGTTTGTTGTTAATGAATGCCCTATATCTAGCTTGGGTTGGTTTTATCTAGTGATTAGCCTTTGAAGCTTTATTTAACTAAAAACTTGTTTGGAGACTTGAGTCATCAACCCTTATCTATTACATTGGGTTTCCATTCAGCCATTGTCTGGGCAAAATATGTGTTGGAAAAGTTTACTAGTGTCTCTTGGCAGTCATTTGCTGTGGGATGGCATAGCCATGTAGAATGAAGTGGGTAATGTTTTTTTTGTTTTTTTTTGGTTATACTTTTTACCTTCAAATTAGATTGAATTAGGATACAGTAAAGCATGTAGAAATGTAGAATGCAAGCCAGATAAGGCTTATCTTACCCAGAAGCAGAATGAATGATTACGCATCTATAGAAATGTCATTTGAAGACAGCCTATCTCCTGTGAATATCTCTCCACAAATTATTGTTTTATATAATCATTGCCCAATCCTGCTTTTGAGAGTCACACTTTGATATGAGTGACATAATCAAATTTATTTCTCTAAAAGAAAAGATGGGGCAATGTAAGGGTATTTGGCACTTGGGCAGGGGAAGGGATTAAGGCCATGACTTTTTTTTTTTAAGGGAGAAGGCATGGCCAAAGCATGATTTTTTTTTTTTTTTAAAGGGTAAGAGTACAGAGAATTAATAAGAATCACTTCCATTTCTAGAATACCAATCACGTGCTGAATACATGCCAAGTGCTTTACACATATTCAAATACTATTCAGTCCTCACAACAAGCCTGAAAAATAGACGTTGCTTTTATCACTTTGTAGAGGAGAAAAATTCAAAGACATTAAGACAGTTCCCTCAAGGTCATAGAACTGGTAATGGGAGGGCTGGAATTGGACCCTGACATGGCCACAGAGGCAGGGTTCTTTACACGATCCAGCAAACCAAGCTTGCTGATGCCCCAGTTTAGCAGCAGCCCAGCCTTGCCCGAGACGAGAATCACCCCTGGTGCTGGGCACAGGGTGATGCCTGGATGTATGCTGTGACTTTTGTGAATAGGGAATATATAAATTGGATGTGGGTCAGCTCAGTGGGAAAAGAAGTAGAATGTTAGTGGTTATGTGGTTTCTAAGGAAGAGCCAACAAAACTAAAAAGTCACCGTGATTTGGGTTTTACAGACCCGCCTTTGGCCTCAGAGGATCCCTACCCGGCTTGAGGTTTGTCTGTGGCTGGCTGGCCTTCTGAAGGGTGGTCGCCTGTCTCTGCTCCACTGGGCCAGGCCAGAGTCCATTCCTTCGGCAGTTAAGTAGTGTCCTTTCTCAGTGCACAAGGTCGGTCACTCCCCTTTCTCTCCGTCTGTTTCTCAGCCTTCTACCTCTACCCTCTGAAACGTGGGTGTAACTCCCAGTTCCATTCTCCTAAAGGTCGGTACCCTGGATGCATTCTGGTGCCCCACCCTGACACCATATTTCTGAGCCTGTGTCAGCAACCTTTCTCCTCACTCTCATTACGGTTGTTTCATGTGACCTGGATTCATCTTGCTATCTTTAGCTTTGCTCTCTTAACCATAGACCCAGGTAATTCCATGACTCAAGTGATCACTTTATCTTCAGGCCTTGGCTGCTTTTCAGCCTTGCTGTTTTAAGTGTGTCCTTTATTTATCATCAACCCAGGAACCTCTTGGGGTTGATGGCATAATTTTCAGACTTCCTGACATCTGAATGCAGCACATACACACCCTTCTTAATGCTGGCTGATTTTAATCTTCTCAGCCACAATAAATCTGACACATACCTCAAGCCAGTGGCATGCTTGCCTTGATATTTTGATCCATTTTCCTTTACCACAGAGATTGCTTGATTTAAGAAAATAGCTCTGGCATGTGCTGTTTTTACTAACATTCGAGTGTCAAATTGGCATTCCAGCACACTTGGATTTCTGCAACCTTTTATTAACCTTATCATACCAGACTTAAAAGTATTTTACCTATCTGATATTTGCTGGCACTAAAGATCAGTTGAGTTTCTGCCTTGCCTTGTATCCTATAGAGTAATAAGAAATATGACAAGTTGAAGATTTTTCATACTAGATTTTTTATTGTCCAACATATCTATATTTTATGTCCAAAATATCTATAGGAAGTAAATGGTTCTGGTGATGATAAAAGTAGTACCTGGAATTTCCATTTTTCTTTTTTCTTCTCTGGGTCTCATCTGAATGACATTCTCCAGATAGGTCTCATGTTTAAAATAGATTTATGGCAGGGTAAATAATCACACTTCCTGATAAAAATCTAAATGAGGGTACTAATAATTCTTTAGTCTTATTTTTGTTTTGCTTATTTGGTTTTAAAAAGTCATATATCCAACTCCTTATTTGTCTGAGGAGGAAGCTAAACCCAAGAAAGGTTGACCTATTCATGATAATTTATGGCAGAAGTAGTCTCAAGCCCATGGCTCATACTCAGAACTTCTAGGAGGAATTTTGAAAACTTAACTTGCACATACTATTGAGTCGCTAACTGATGAAGGGACTTCCCTGGTGGCTCAGAGAGTAAAGAATCTGCCTGCAATGCAGGAGACCCAGGTTTGATCCCTGGTTCAGGAAGATCCCCTGGAGAAGGGCATGGCAACCCACTCCAGTATTCTTGCCTGAAGAATCCATGGACAGAGGAACCTGGTGGGCTACAGTCCATAGGGTAGCAAAGAGCTGGACTCAACTGAGCAACTAACTAACTTCCAACTGACGAATAAATAGAAATGCCTCTTAAAGGGGAAAGTTCTGTATTCCATTAGGTTAGCTTTTTATAACCCATGTGTCTCCATATTCTTGAGTAAACGAGCTTAAATATCTTAAACTCATTTATACTCAAATCCTGTTATCCTCAAATGAAACTCTAGCTTATCTCCATGAGATATGCCCACCATTCTATTCAGTCAGTAACTGTTCAGTTTATATGGTATGTTTTGCAAGATTTAGATACAATATTCCATGTCCTTGAGTACTGCTACTGCTACTGCTAAGTCACTTCAGTCGTGTCTGACTCTGTTCGACCCCAGAGACGGCAGCCCACCAGGCACCGCCGTCACTGGGATTCTCCAGGCAAGAACACTGGAGTGGGTTGCCATTTCCTTCTCCAATGCATGAAAGTGAAAAGTGAAAGTGAAGTCTCTCAGTCATGTCCAACCCTTCTCGACCCCATGGACTGCAGCCCACCAGGCTATTCCGTCCATGGGATTTTCCAGGCAAGAGTACTGGAGTGGGTTGCCATTGTCTTCTCCGGTCCTTGAGTAGGTGTCTACTTAATTGGAAAGGAAAGACATGAGAGATTAGCAAACAGCAATAAAGTACTGATTGTGTGGTACCAATCATTGGTGCCACAGAACTTTAAGGAAAATAAAAATCATTGGAAGTTGGAGCAGTTCCGAGAGCCTTCCAGAGAGGTTTCTCACTTACAACAGGGTTAAGGTTTTTTAGAGGGAGGTTAAGTATTACAACGACTTCCCTGGTAGCTCAGATAGTAAAGCATCTGACTATAATGCGGGAGACCCAGGTTTGATCCCTGGGTTGGGAAGATCCTCTGGAGAAGGAAATGGCAACCCACTCCAGTACTCTTGCCTGGAAAATACCATGGATGCAGGATCATGGTAGGCTACAGTCCATGGGGTCACAAAGAGTCGGACACGACTGAGCAATTTCACTTTCACTTTCTAAGTATTACAACAGGAGGATCTGTCAAAGAGGTACCAAGAGGCTGTGAGAGGCAATAAGAATAGGAACTATATCCAGAGGCTGTGAGTTATAACACAGATAAATAGAGTAGGAGAGCAGAGGTATTAGATGATGCAAAGAAAAACCAGCAAGAAAAGGGTGGGAAAAAGAAACTGGGGGGAAAATTGGGGAGGGGAAAAAAGATGAAAATGAATCACCTAATTAATGGGTGGGAATGCTGGCTGATGGTTTCCAAGGGCACTATTTCTAGTCCAATTATCTGTCAAAAATGCTTTGGCTTAGTGGCCAAAGGAAACTTAGGAGAAAACTCCCTGCTAAAATACTTGAATACTTTCCCCACACCTCTACTTTATTTCTTAATTTGAAAGAATATGAAAGAAGGTGTTATACCTTTTGACTAAGAATATAATTTTAAAGTTCTGATTCTAATTTTTTGGAGTTAACATATGTGAGGTGTGGTCTTTAGCTCATCACTTTGGGAAACACCTGACATCTTTGGAGCCAGAGTACAACTTAATAAATTACAGTTGCCTGGATGGTTATGAGATAGCTCTGAAAAGTAACTCAGACTTGGACCAAGTTGGAAGAAGGAACAAAAAAACTCCAATGCATTTCACTTTTCTCTTCCTCTGTATCTGATTTGTACACAAGAATTCATCAACCTAGGGAATCCTAGCTGTTACCTGCGGACCATAAAGAAAAAAATCCATTTTCTCTATTCTATTTATTGTACTCACGTATTTCATACATATTTATCGGCTTAATAAACAGGAGAAAATGCTTAGTATTTTTTTTCAAACAGCTTCTTTAAAACAGTAATATCTTATTCTCTGTTTCATCAGCATGCTATAAAAAGATTTAGGTAGTACATGATATATTCCCAACATAGTTCAGTCTAATCACAGCCACTGTGCTCAGTGAAGTGAGACGATCATAAGTCCTACTCTTGGTGGAGGATGAGGAAACTATGAGTAGTTGATTGAGTACAGTCCTTCTTGTGTACAGCCTGAATGTGGAATGCTGCTTCTCTTCAAAAAAAAAAAAAAAAAAAAAGAAGGAATGGATATGTAAAAAATACAAGAGAATTATATTTTATTTTGTGATCCTGGAGAAATGTGGTTTCTCTTGAAACCTGAATAGAAAAAAAAGTAGAAAATAGTTATTAGAAATTTTCCTGCTATAGTTAATTAAAGATAATTATAAAAAGTTTTAAACTTTATTAATGCAGTTCTCCAATATTACCATCCAGGCAGCACCTTGAGCATCCTCAAAGGCATTGCTTTTTTTAATCCCAGAAAAGTCTTAATGATTTAATATTCTTCTGCAAGAATATTCTACTTTTGGTGGTTTTAATTTTTTTAATTGATTACAAACAGCAAACAAAAGAACATTCTTTTTGGAAAAAAATATAACCACATGAAAACTGAGTTATTTTTATAATAATAATACTTCATACAGATCTGTGCTCTTTCATCTAAGAACTTTCAAGGACTTTTCAAATGTTGACTCATCAGTCCATGACACAGAAGAGGGGCAATAATTCTCCCTCTGTTTGATTTCAAAGAAATCACTGCATCCTAAGGTCCAAAGACATGTGGACTCTCTTTTTTTTCTTTTTTTACTTCTTCCTCCTTCTTTTCTTTTTCTTTGTTAAAGGCCAGAAGAAATATGGCTTGGTCCCAACCCACTAGAAACTCAATGTGATGAGAAAGGAGTCATGGAAAAGCTCTTCAAATTCCCAGTAACACATGCTACAACTTAAAAACCAGAGACAGAAATCTCTACATATTTTGAAGGGTCCAGAAAGGCATTCAGAAGACTCTGAGCCCTAAATTATTCCAAGATATAGATGCAGACTTGCTTTGCCGAATTGACATTTTAATCAGTATTTTTAAAAAAATGTTAACAGGACAACTATGTTATTTATAGTATTTCTGCCAATGGTGGATTTATGCCTTTTACCCAGGTAGGGAAAGAGGATCAAGGTGAATTCTTGGCTGGAGAATTAAATAATTATTTAAAGAATTAAATAAATATTTCCCAGGCCCAAGATAGAAAAATAGGCTGCCAGTAATTAAAAGTTTTATGAAGTATCCATTAAGATTTTATTGATTACTAGTCTCAAATTTTATTCTTTATTAGACAATGATAGACTTATTTCCTTTGATAGGTACAATTCAGTGGCCTATCTGGATACCCTTCAAGTGGTTAAAGTGGAGAACTATGTTGGAGGATATTATTCAACTCAGAAATCATATTTTTTCACTTACATTGTTTTTTAATTATTCTAGTTCCAGTTCAAGAATGGTGTGAGAGTACTGTTTACGAGTATGGATCATTACATATGAGAATAAGAAAGTTCTAGGAGTAAAATACTTCTAAGTATCAGAAAAGTGTATTTCTTTCATCTATCTAAAATAGTTTGAGTTGATAGCAGTAGATATTAATTAAAATGTTAAATATGAGTTAAGGATTGAAACAGAGATCAGAGAAATTTTATGTGACATACTAAAGACCATTGCTGGAGAAGACTCTTGAGAGTCCCTTGGACTGCAAAGAGATCAAACCAGTCAATACTAAAGGAAATCAACCCTGAATATTCATTGGGAAGACTGATGCTGAAGCTACAATACATTGGCCACCTGGTGCCAAGAGCTGACTCGTTAGAAAAAACACTGATGCTGGGAAAGATTGAAGGCAGAGGAGAAGGAGGTGGCAGAGAAAAAGATGGTTGGGTAGCATGACTGACTCAGTGGTCATGGATCTGAAGGAATAGTGAACGACAAGGAAGCCTGGTGCTATAGTCCATGGAGTTGCAAAGAATTGGACATGATTTAGCAGCTGAACAACAGAAGACCATATCCCTTTAAGGATCACAGTCATGGTGAAGGGGCTTGCATAACTCAATGAAGCTATGAATCATGCCATGCAGGGCCACCCAAGACGGCTTGGTCATAGTCAAAAGAGTTCTGACAAATCATCATCCACTGGAGAAGGAAATGGCAACCCACTCCATGGACAGTATGAAAAGGTGAAAAGATATGATACTGGAAGATGAGCTCCTAGGTTGGAAAATGTCCAATATGCTACTGGAGAAGAGTGGAGAACAATTACTAAAAGTTCCAGTAAGAATGAAGCGGCGGGGTCAAAGCAGAACCAGTGCTCACCCGTGGATGTGTCTGATGGTGAACGTAAAGTCTGATGCTCTAAAGAACAATACTGGATAGGAATGTGGAAAGTTAGGTCCATGAATCAAGGTAACATGGATGTGTTCAAGCAGGAGATGACAAGACGGAACATTGACATATTTCAGTTCAGTTCAGTTCAGTCACTCAGTCGTGTCCGACTCTTTGCGACCCCATGAATCGCAGCACGCCAGACCTCCCTGTCCATCACCAACTCCCGGAGTTCATTCAAACTTACGTCCATCAAGTTGGTGATGCCATCCAGCCATCTCATCCTCTGTCGTCCCCTTTTCCTCCTGCCCCCAATCCCTTCCAGCATCAGAGTCTTTTCCAGTGAGTCAACTCTTCGCATGAGGTGGCCAAAGTACTGAAGTTTCAGCTTTAGCATCATTCCTTCCAAAGAAATCCCAGGGCTGATCTCCTTTAGAATGGACTGGTTGGATCTCCTTGCAGTCCAAGGGACTCTCAAGAGTCTTCTCCAACACCACAGTTCAAAAGCATCAATTCTTGGGCACTCAGCTTTCTTCACAGTCCAACTCTCACATCCGTACATGACCACTGGAAAAACCATAGCCTTGACTAGATGGACCTTTGTTGGCAAAGTAATGTCTCTGCTTTTGAATATGCTATCTAGGTTGGTCATAACTTTCCTTCCAAGGAGTAAGCGTCTTTTAATTTCATGGCTGCAGTAACCATCTGCAGTGATTTTAGAGCCCAAAAAATAAAGTCTGACACTGTTTCCACTGTTTCCCCATCTATTTCCCATGAAGTGATGGGACCAGATGCCATGATCTTCGTTTTCTGAATGTTGAGCTTTAAGCCAACTTTTTCACTCTCCACTTTCACTTTCATCAAGAGGCTTTTTAGTTCCTCTTCACTTTCTGCCATAAGGGTGGTGTCATCTGCATATCTGAGGTTATTGAGATTTCTCCTGGCAATCTTGATTCCAAGATTGTGCTTCTTGTGCTTCTCCCAGCCCAGCGTTTCTCATGATGTACCCTGCATATAAGTTAAGGAATTAGTAACTTCAAAGGGACAGGGATGGGAAATTTAATTCAGATGACCATTATATCTGCTAATATGGACAAGAATACCTTAGAAAAAATGGAGTAGCTCTCATAGTTAACAGGAGTTCAAAATGCAGTTCTTGGGTGCAGTCTCAAAAATGACAGAAACGTCTTGGTTCATTTCCAAGGCAAACCATTCAACATCATAGTAATCCAAGTCTATGTCCCAACCACTGATGTCAAAGAAGCTGAAGTTGACCATTTCTGTGAAGACCTATAACACCTTCTAGAAATAACATTAAAAAAAAAAATGTCCTTTTAAACATAGGAACTCAAGAGATACCTGAAGTAACAGGCAAGTTTGGCCTTGGAGTACAAAATGAGCAGGGCAAAGGCTAACAGACTTTTGTCCAGAGAACACACTGGTCATAGCAAACACTCTTTTCCAACAACACAAGAGATGACTCTACACATGGACATCACCAGATGGTCAATACCGAAATCAGATTCGTCGTGTTCTTTGCATTTGAAGATGGAGAAACTCTATACAGTCACCAAAAACAAAACCTGGATCTGACTCAGATCATCATCTCCTTATTGCAAAATTCAGCCTTAAATTGAAGAAAGTTGGGAAGACCACTAGGCCATTCACGTATGACATAAATCAAATCCCTTATGATTATATAGTAGAAATGACAAATAGATTCAAGATTTAGATCTGTAGGGCCTGAAGAACTAAGACAGAGGTTCATAACATTGTACAAGAGGTAGTGATCAAAACCATCCCAAAGAAAAATAAATGCAAGAAGGCAAAGTGGTTGTCTGAGAGGCTTTCCAAATAGCAAAAGAAAGAAGAGAGCAAAAGGCAAGGGAGAAAGAAAAAGATAAACTCAATGGAATGCAGAGTTCCAGAGAATATCGAGGAGAGATGAGAAAGCTTTCTTAAATGAACGGTGCAAAGAAATAGAGGAAAATAATAGAATGGGAAGGACTAGAGATCTCTTCAAGAAAACTGGAGACATCAAGAGAATAATTCATGCAAGGATAAGCAAGATACAGAACAGAAACAATAAGGACCTAACAAAAGCAGAAGAGATTAAGAACAGGTAGCAAGAACACACAGAAGAACTATATTAAAAAATTTCTTCATGACTAGGATAAGCATGACAGTGTGGTCACTTACCTAGAGCTGAACATTCTGGAGCATGAAGTCAAGGGGTCTTAGGAAGCATCACTATGAACAAAGCTAGTGAAGGTGATGGAATTCCAGCTGAGTTATTTCAAATCCTAAAATTGTTGTTAAAGTGCTGCACTCAATATGTCAGCAAATTTGGAAAATTCAGCAGTGGCCACAGGACTGGAAAAGGTCAGTTTTCATTCCAATTCCAAAGAAAGGCAATGCCAAAGAATGTTCAAACTACCACATTGTCGCACTTATTTCACATGCTAGCAGGATTATGCACAAAATCCTTCAAGCTAGGCTTCGACGTAAATGAGGTGAGAACTTCCAGATGTACAAGCATTATTTAGAAAAGGCAGAGAAGCCAGAGATCAAATCGCCAACACCCACTGGATCATGAAGAAAGCAAGGGAGTTCCAGAAAAACATCTACTTCTGCTTCATTGACTACGCAAGTCTTTGACTATGTGGATCACAACAAGCTGTGGAAAATTCTTAAAGAGATGGGAGTACCAGACCACCTTACCTGTCTCCTGAGAAACCTCTGTGCAGGTCAACAAGCAACAGTTAGAACCGGACATGGAACCTTAGACTGGTTCCAAACTGGGAAAGTAGTACAACAAATCTGTACACTGTCACTCTGCTTACTTAACTTCCATGCAGAGTACATCATGGGAAATGCTGGGCTAGATCAATCACAAGCTGAAATCAAGATTCCATTCATCTGCTGATGGATGAATGGATAAGAAAGCTGTGGTACATATACACAATGGAGTATTACTCAGCCATTAAAAAGAATACATTTGAATCAGTTCTAATGAGGTGGATGAAACTGGAGCCTATTATACAGAGTGAAGTAAGCCAGAAAGAAAAACACCAATACAGTATACTAACGCATATATATGGAATTTAGAAAGATGTTAACGACAACCCTGTATGTGAGACAGCAAAAGAGACACAGATGTGTAGAACAGTCTTTTGGACTCTGTGGGAGAGGGAGGGGAGGATGATTTGGGAGAATGGCATTAAAACATGTATAATATCATATAAGAAACGAATCACCAGTCCAGGTTCGATGCAGGATACAGGAAGCCTGGGGCTGGTGCACTGGGATGACCCAGAGGGATGGTATGGGGAGGGAGGTGGGAGGGGGGTTCAGTATGGGGAACACGTGTACTCCCATGGCAGATGCATGTTGATGTAGGGCAAAACCAATACAATATTGTAAAGTAAAAAGAAAAAAAGATTACTGGAAGGAATATCAACAACCTCAGATATGCAGGTGATACCACTCTAATGGCGGAAAGCAAAGAGGAACTAAAGAGCCTCTTGATGTGGATTAAAGAGGAGAGTGAAAAATCTGGCTTGAAACTCAACATTAGAAAAACTAAGATCATGACATCTAGTCCCATCTCTCCATGGCAAATAGAAGGGGAAAAAGGGAAAGCAGTGACAGATTTTATTTTCTTGGGCCCCAAGATCACTGCAGACAATGACTGCAGCCATGAAACTAAAAGATACTTGCTCCTTGGAAGGAAAGCTGTGACAAACCTAGACAGTGTACTAAAAAGCAGAGACATCACTTTTCTCATAAAGGTCCATATAGTCAAAGCTATGTTTGTTTCCAGTAGTAATGTACAGAGGTGAGAGTTGGTCCATAAAGAAAGCTGAGTGCTGAAGAATTGATGCTTTTAAACTGTGGTGTTGGAGAAGACTCTTGAGAGTCCCCTGGACTGCAAAATCAAACAAGTCAATCCTAAAGAAAATCAGCCCTGAATATTCATTGGAAGGACTGATGTTGAAGCTGAAACTGCAATACTTTTGTCACCTGATGCAAAGAGACGACTCCTTGGAAAAGACCTTGATGCTGGGAAAGATTGAAGGCAAAAGGAGAAGGTGGTGACAGAGGATGAGATGGTTAGATAGCATCACCGACTCAAGGGACATGAAATTAAGCAAATTCCTGGAGATAGTGGAGGACAGAGGAACCTGACATGCTGCTGTCCATGGGGACACAAAGAGCCGGACACGACTTACCAACTGAACAACAACAAAAGACCACATGCAGAAGGTGAAGGAAGAGTTCCCACTGAATGATGATATTGTGGGGCCTGTATCCCAAACAGAACTTCTGAAAGCTGGAGCTCAGGGCTGACTTCTGGCTACTTCATCCCTCAGGACTACACTCCAAGATAGTCACTTCACTGAGTGGCCTCCACCTGGAATTCCATGAGGTTCATCCCTAGCTCATGCTCATCTGCTTTGGAAGGCGAGGAGGTACCTGGATCTTCCCTGTGAGCCTCTGTCTTCATCAGCACCAAGTAAGCCAGAAGCCTGAGCAGTCTTTCTCTCCTGGTTACAGAGAGAGATGCAGAGAGGAAGGAACTATGAAATACCTTCGAATGATGCTTTTTACTTCTTCCTTTGTCTCAAATTGCCTCCAGGTATTAGCAGGTGAAATTGTTAATGAAAGACAACTAAGGATGACTAAATGAGGTTTTGCAATCCAAACACAAGAAGCTGTTTTACTAGCTGAAAAATGAACTTATAAGGAATTGGGTGTGGCAGCTCAACTCAACTGCTGGGAAAGCTGAAGACAAAATTCTGTGAACTACTAAGGACTTTCTGACTGAACCTGTTGTTGTTGTTCAGTCATTAAGCTGTGTCTGACTCTTTGCGACCTCGTGGACTGCAGCACGCCAGGCTCCTCTGTCCTCTACCATCTTCCGGAGTTTGCTCAGTTTCATGTCCATTGAGTCACTGATGCTATCTAAAGGTCTCATCTTCTGTCACCCTCTTCTCCTTTTGCCTTCAATCTTTCCCAGAATCAAGGTCTTTTCTAATGAGTTGCCTCTTTACATCAGGTAACTTATTGGAGCTTCAGCTTCAGCATCAGTCCTTCCAATGAATATTCAGGGTTGATTTTTCTTTAGGACTGACTGGTTTGATCTCCTTGCTGTCCAAGGGACTCTCAAGAGTCTTCTCCAGCCCCACAATTTGAAAGCATCAGTTCTTTGGCACTCAGCATTCTTTATGGTCCAACTCTCACACCTGAACTGGAAAAACCATAGCTTTGATTATACAAACCTTTATCGGCAAAGTGATGTCTCTGCTCTTTAGTACTCTAAGTTTGTCTTAGCTTTCCTTCCAAGGAGCAAGCATCTTCTAATTTCGTGGCTGCAGTCACCGTCTGCAGTGATTTTGGAACCTAAGAAAATAAAGTCTGCCACTGCCTTCAGTTTTTCCCCTTCTATTTGCCATGAAGTGATGGGACCAGATGCCCTGATCCTAAGCTGTAAAGACTTAGAGTAATGGAAGAAGCATAGCACAGAGCATAGATACTGGTATTGGGACTGCAGGGTGCTAACCCCAACCCTGCCACTTGTTTGCTATGTGATCTTGGGGGAGTCGCTTGACATCACTACACTTCAGTTTCCTCAGCTGAAAAGTGGAAACAATATTACTATGTTACCTATCTCACAGGATTTTTCAGATGAAATGAGTTAAAGCATGGCTAGCTCTTAAATCAGAGACGGGAACCAAGGGGATGTTATATTAATAATGGCTGTGATGATGATTTTTTTGATTATGATTATGTACTAAAAAATGTAAAAATATTTTGTATTAGTTACCTGCTGAGATTCAAATGATTAAAAGGGAAAAAACATGATGGAGTACACATAGGAAGTTGTAATGAGCTGGGCCTGGCCCTGCTCCCTCCTACCCATATTCCGTTGGCTAGAACTCAGTCACACGGCCACACCTAACAGCAAAGGAAGCTAGAAAATACACCCTAACACCAGAAGGCCAGGAGCAAGAGGGGAATGTAGATTTTGCTAAGCAAAGTCTCTGTCGCAATCCTAAAACCATGGACAATCTCCTACATGTTCTCTCTTTTAGAAGATCAAGTGAATTATTAATACATGTGCAGGATCACTGTCCTATTTTTTGTTAACTGAACATTTTATATGTGGCCTGGAAAACTTTTTTTCTGATTTGTGAAAGACTTTTATATCAAAAATATTACAAAATCATATATATCGGATTAATGTGGTTGTATGTTTAAAGACTTTTATTTATTTAACAGGGTATCATTGTATGAAATCAGGACAGTGCCAAGAGATGTGAAACACATTCTCTGTTCAGTAATAAACAACTGACCCATCGTTATAAAATCCACATTCACTCTATTGACTCAACAGCCAGGGTCAGTGTCAGTGCAACTGAGGTTAGTACACTTGAAACCCCAAAGTGCTAGTGAAAATTAAAACCACAGAACTTTGGGGGAAATTGAGAGATCTGAATGGAACACAAGAGTCTTAGCAATGGAAAACTGTCTGATGAAAAACCCCCCCAGAGGAAAGGTAGAAGTAACCTGCATCTGACAGGTGGTAGACAATGGACTTTCCTTGGCACTTTTTAAAGTACACAAATAAAATAGAGCCAAGGGCCGGATGTGCTTTTCTTGATGTGCAAACACTTCTGAGAAGATGGCCACAAACTAAATTTGTAAAACTCCAATTGTAATGCTTTAGAAAAGATACCTATATATCTGAGCCATACAGAAAAGGTTTTTTTCTTTTCAAATTGTAATAAATATATTACTTTTAGAGTTCAGAAAAGTAAAAAGAAGACTATATCATGTGAGATTTTTCTTAGCATAGGGGTTTAGGCTGATTGTTCTTTGTTCTTTAATACTGTTTAATTGCTATGGGACAGTGGAGACAGTTTTACACATGGTTTATGTAATATTTTAAATTAAGTTCATAAGTCTGAAATCCCAATAGCTGCAGTTATCTTTAAAATCTTTTAAGTACCCACAAATATACTGTATGTAGATTTGTTTATATAAATCTATTATGTAATATGAATATGTAATATAGACTAGCATTCAATCAATGATGAAATGTACATGCAAGTGCTGTCTCATAGCACTACTTAAATTATTTAATCTGCTTTTTTATTATGAGTTGAACTTCAGCCTCTACAAAGAGAAGCTAAGCTGTGCGTGTTTAAGTGAAATAAGCCCATTGAGAAATCCAATGTAAACACTGAAAGTTCCACTCGGTAGGCACTGAGGGAGTTTTATTGGCAACAGATATATCATACTGTAAGTTTTCTAATTATAAGGCCATGGGTTGCTTCAACTGACTATTGAAAATAGTCTGTTCACCAAATTTTCATCTTCTTCCTAATAGTACATCTTAGAGACAGCATTATGTAAATTACATTAGTATACAGATAATTTAATGACAGGGAAAGAAGAATGAAAATAAGCAAGACAATCTATCATAACAGTTGAAGTGACATGTCAGCCGATTAGGATTTTATTCCCTTCTCCATAAAATGAGACTTCAAACAATTTTGGCCATAGTGCTCATATAATATTAATCTGTCATAGAATAAATTGAGACCATGCATATGTTATATGTGCCTATTTATGTTTTATTTCAAAGCAATTACAGAGTCCAGGAAGTTGCAAAGAAATGTACAGGGAGGTCCCATTTACCCATCACCCAGCCTCCCCCAGTGTTAATATCTTGCTTAACTGTAGTATGATGTCAAAACCAGGAAATTGACATTGATAAAATCCACAAGGCTTATTCAGATTTCATCAGTTACACATGTATACATTTCTCTCTCTCTGTATGTGTGTATATTCAGTTTAGTTCAGTCGCTCAGTCATGTCCGACTCTTTGCGACCCCATGAATTGTAGCATGCTAGGCCTCCCTGTCCATCACCAACTCCTGGAGTTCACTCAAACTCATGTCGATCGAGTTGGTGATGCCATCCAGCCATCTCATCCTCTGTTGTCCCCTTCTCCTCCTGCCCTCAATCCCTCCCAGCATCAGAGTCTTTTCTAATGAGTCAACTCTTCGCATCAGGTGGCCAAAGTATTGGAGTTTCAGCTTCAGCATCAGTCCTTCCAATGAACACCCAGGACTGATCTCCTTTAGAATGGACTGGTTGGATCTCCTTGCAGTCCAAGGGACTCTCCAGAATCTTCTCCAACACCACAGTTCAAAAGCATCAATTCTTCAGTGCTCAACTTTCTTTATAGTCCAACTCTCACATCCATATATGACTACTGGAAAAACCATATCTTTGACTAGGCAGACCTTTGTTGGCAAAGTAATGTCTACTTTTGAATATGCTATCTAGGTTGATCATAGCTTTTCTTCCAAAGAGTATCCTTTAATTCATGGCTACAGTCACCATCTGCAGTGATTTTGGAGCCCCACAAAATAAAGTCTGTCACTGTTTCCATTGTTTCCCCATCTATTTGCCATGAAATGTTGGGTCTGGATGCCATGATTTTAGTCTTCTGAATGTTGAGTTTTAAGCCAACTTTTCACTCTCCTCTTTCATCAAGAGGCTCTTTAGTTCTTCTTTGCTTTCTGCCATAAGGGTGGTGACATCTGCATATCTAAAATTATTGATATTTCCCCTGGAAATCTTGATTCCAGCTTGTGCTTCATCCAGCCTGGCATTTCACATGATGTACTCTGCATATAAGTTAAATAAGCAGGGTGACAATATACAGCCTTGACATACTCCTTTCCCGATTTGGAACCAGTCCGTTGTTCCATGTCCAGTTCTAACTGTTGCTTCTTGACCTGCATACAGATTTCTCAGGAGGCAGGTAAGGTGGTCTGGTATTCCTATCTCTTGAAGAATTTTCCACAGTTTGTTGTGATCCACACAAAGGCTTTGGCATAGTCAATAAAGAAGAAGTAGGTGTTTTTCTGGAACTCTCTTGCTTTTTCGATGATTCAGCGGATGTTGGAAATTTGATCTCTGGTTCCTCTGCCTTTTCTAAATCCAGCTTGAACATCTGAAAGTTCATGGTTCACGTACTGTTGAAGCCTTGCTTGGAGAATTTTGAGCATTACTTTGCTACCGTGTGATGAGATGAGTGCAATTGTGCGGTAGTTTGAACATTCTTTGGCATTGCCTTTCTTTGGGATTGGAATGAAAACTGACCTTTTCCAGTCCTGTGGTCACTGCTGAGTTTTCCAAATTTGCTGGCATACTGGGTGCAGCACTTTAACAGCATCATCTTTTAGAATCTGAAAGCTCAACTGAAATTCCATCACCTCCGCTAGCTTTGTTCATAGTGATGCTTCCTGAGGCCTACTTGACTTCACATTCCAGGATGTCTGGCTCTAGGTGAGTGATCACACCATCATGGTTATCTGGGTTGTCAAGATCTTTTGTGTATAGTTCTTCTGAGAGTCAGACATGTCTGAACAATTAGGCACACACACAGTAGTTTTAATTTTAATCTGTGTTGTTGTTTGGTACATACACATTTAGGGTGGCTATATCTTCTTAGTAAATTAATACTCTTTATCTCTTGTACTTTGCTCTGAAGTCTACTTTATTTGATGTTAATATGGTCACCCCTGCTCTTTGAATTCATGTTTGCATGATATATCTTTTTTCTACTATTTTATTAATACTTTCAACCTACCAATGCTTGGAGAAGGCAATGGCACCCCATTCCAGTACTCTTGCCTGGAAAATCCCATGGACGGAGGAGCCTGGTAGGCTGCAGTCCATGGGGTTGCACAGAGTCGGACACAACTGAGCGATTTCACTTTCACTTTTCACTTTCATGCATTGGAGAAGGAAATGCCAACCCACTCCAGTGTTCTTGCCTGGAGAATCCCAGGGATGGGGAAGCCTGGTGGGCTGCCGTCTATGGGGTCGCACAGAGTCGGACACGACTGAAGCGACTTAGCAGCAGCAGCAGCAACCAATGCTGTGCTTGAAGTGAGTTTTTGTAGAGAGTTGCTTTTGTAGTTGGGTTGGATTTTATCTTTTAATTGGCATATTTAGACCATTTGCAGCTAATCTGAGTACTGACATATTAGGGCTTAAATCTAACATTTTATTGTTTTATGTTCATTCTTCTGTGTTTGTCATTTTTCTGTTCCTTCCTTCCATTTTGATTATTTACATTTTTGATTATATCGTTTTTTTGTAGTTTTCGTACTAGTTTCTCTAGGTGATACCATTTACATATGTAAGTTATCACAGCCTATTGTTGTTGACATTTTACTCTTTCAACTGAAGTGTAGAAATCTTACATTTTAGATCGCTTTACCCTTCCCAGTTTTAAAATATGTTTTAAATATTCCATCTACATACATTGAGTACCACATTACATAGTGATATAACTTTTGTTCCAATCGTAAAATACAATTAAAGAAACCTGTGACGTGAAGAATAGTCCATTATATTTGCTTTTATTTTTATCCATTTTGTTCTTCTTGTCTTTGTGAATGTCCCAATCTTCTCTTATAATTTCTTTTTGTTACAGAAACTTCTTTTAGGCATCCTTTTAGAGTTGGTCTGCTAGTACATTCTCTTAATTTTCCTTCACCTGAGAATGTATTCTCTTTACTTCTGAAAGAGAGTTTCACTATATATCACATTCAGAGTTGATATCTCTTTCAATACTTGAAAAATATTGTTCCACTTTTGGCCTCTATATTTTCAGATGAAAAACCAATGTCATTTGAATGGCTGTTCCTTTATGGGTAATGTGATGTTTCTTTCTGATAGTTTTCAAAATTTTTTCTTTTTCTCTGGTTTTCAGAAGTTTAACCATGCTGGGTCTTGGTGTGGATTTCTTTGGGTTTTTCCTATATGAGATTTGCTCAACTTCTTGAAACTGTAGGTTTCAAATTTGCCAAATTTGGGGAGTTTTCAGTCATTATTTCTTTGAATACCTTTTCAGTTCCAGATTCTCCCTCTTTTCCTTCTAAGATTTTGATGATATGAATGTCAGACCTTCTGTTATTTTCTCACAGAGCCCTGAAGCTCTGCTTATTTTTTCCAATCTATTTTCTTGCTGTTGTTCATACTGAGTCAGGTTTATTGGTCTGCCATCAAGTTGACTTATTCTCTTCTCCATTATCTCTACTCTACTTACCAAGTCCATCCAGTGAGTTTCTACTTTAATGATTGTATTTTTCAGCTTTATAATTTCCATTTGGTTCTTTTTTATAACTTCTTTTTCTTTACTCAATTTTTCTATTTTCTTATTTATTTCAAGATAATTTTTCATTACTTGTTTAAGCATTTTTTAGAGAACCTTTAAAAACCATGTGAAATAATTCCTGTATCTGATTCTTCCTGGAATTGGCTATTCTGAAGGAAAATTAATGATCCCAACCTCAAAACTTTTTGAAGCCAGTGGCTAACTGAACCAAAACTGCAATAAAAACAAGCCAGTGTTTGCCTAGAGGTATACTGATTTGGCCTGACAAAGGAAAGAGCATACCTTTTCATGGGGTGAAAGTGAAAGTAACTTGGGTGCCCTGTAGTTTATGAAAGTGAAATGTTAGTCACTCAGTCATATCCGACTGTTTGCAACCCCATGTACTCTAATCCACCAGGCTCATCTGTCCATGGAATTCTCCAGGCAAGAATACTGGAGTTGGTTGCCATTCCCTTCTCCCGGAGATCTTCCTGACCTAGGAGTTGAACCTGGGTCTCCCACATTGCAGGCAGATTCTTTACCATCTGAGCCACTGGGGAAGCCCTTTCATGGGGTAAATATTACCTACTTCAGTCTTTTCTTTTACCCACAGCTGAGTATACAGTAAAGTGAAAATGAAAGAAAGAAAGGTGAAGAAATAGGAACATGTGACCTAAAATCAAGAAAAGAATTAATAATTAAGGAACAGACTACTAAAAACCCAGATGTTGGAATTAGCAGACAAGAACTTTAAGCTATGATAAATATGTTAAAGGATCTAACAGAAGTGGTAGACAATAGATGGGGAGTATCAGGAGGAAAAAAGGAAACTCAGAAAGAATTGCATGGAAAGTCAAAAAAAAAGAAAAACTATTAAATGACACATTTACATAATGGGATAAAGAACAGAGTAGATGCAGAGAAGAAGGGATCAGTGAACTTAAAAACAAATCAATTGAATTTATCTGAAATAAAGTGAAGCACATTTATCTGAAATGAAAATAAAATGAAGAGAAAAAAAAAAAGTTGAAAAAACTGAATAGAGCATCTTAGAACTATAACATGTTATAAATGTTCTGACACACAAGTAGTTATGGTCCCAGAAGGAGATGAGAGAGAATGCAGAAACAAAATACTTGAAGAGATAATGGCCAATAATTTTACAAAGTTTATCAAAGAAATCAACCCACAAATCTAACGTGCTCAACAAACCCCAAGCCGGATGACAAATTTAAAACAAAATGGCACCTAAGAATATCATGTCAAATGCTAAATATCAGTGATAAACAGAAAATTTTAAAGTGCAGCCAAATTAAAAGTTCACATTACATTCAGAGGAACAAAATTAGAAATGATGGCAGGCAACCTCAGAAATAATGGAAGCTGAATGCAGGGTGGAAAAGATCACTACAGCAGAATATGGTATCTAGAAATTGACACATACACTCATGGTCAATTGGAAGGATGTCAAGGGAAATCAGTGGAGGGAAGGGAGCTGATAAACCTATGTATCACTATGAAAGCAAGTGAACCTCAACCCCACCTTACTTCATAAGCAAAAATTAATTAGAGATGATCATAGACATAGATGTGAAAACTAGAACTGTAGCTCTTCTAAATCTTTTTTTTTTTTTTTGGGTTATGCCATGCAGCTTGTGGGATCTTAGATCCCTGACCAGCTATTGAACCTGTGCCTTGGCAGGGAAAGCACTGAATCCTAACAGTTGAACCACCCGGGAATTCCCTGTAACTCTTCTAGAAGAAAATATAAAAATATTTTCAAGACTTTGGAGTACACTTGGATTTCTTAGCACATAAAAAACAGTAACCATAAATTATAAAATCAATAAATGTTAAAGCTTTGATTATAAAGTTTTGAAAATTAAGTTTGCCATAGACAGAGACAAAATATTCACATTATAAAGGGCTTATGTTTCAAATACATAAAGAAGACAAATAAACCAACCTAAAATATGGTAAAAGGCATGAGTAGTCACCTCATGCACATACCAAATAGATTTACAAATGGTCAATAGCAGAAGAAAAAGTATACAAAACCACCAGTCATCAGGAGAAAGCGAATATTCAAACCATCTGAGATATCACTTATATATGTACAAGAATGTCTGATAGGTAAGATTAGCTAAAAGAAAACATTTTATTTTACCAAATATTAACAAGTGTATGGAGCATCTGGAGCTGTCCTCTGTTGCTGGTGTAAGTGTAAGATGGTACAGCCATTTTGAAAAACTTTTTTGTAGTTTCTTATAAGGTTAAAAATACACCCACCATGTGACCTAGCAATCTCACTCTGAAGAATTTATCCGAAGGAAATTATCCACAAAAAGTATTGTGCAAAACTATTTAGAGCAGTCTAACTCTTAATAGTCTCAAATTGGAAGCAACCCAAATGCCTACTAACAGAATAAATGAATTGTAGCATATTAGTATAAGCATTGTAGGCAGAGGCTTTTACAGTCTGAGCCACCAGGGAAGTCCTAATGAAATATTACTCAGCAGTAAAAAGGGATAAACTACTTTATGACACAGCAACATGGATGTCAAAAACATTGTGTTCAGTAAAAGAAGCCAGGTACAAAAGAATGCATACTACATGACTCCATTCAGATGAAATTCAAGAATATGCGAAAGTAATATGTGTTTTAGAACTCGAAAAAGTAGTTGTCTTTGGGGTGAAGATGGAATTGACAGAAATAAGGCATGAAGGAACTTTCTGGGTAATGGAAATGTTCTATCTCTTGATATCAGTGGTGACTATTTGTGTTTATTCAGCTGTCAGAACACCTAAAGATCTGTTCATTCTGTTGCATGGAAAGAAAAGAAAGAAAGTGAAGTCACTCAGTCATGTCCGACTCTTTGTGACCCCATGGACTGTAGCCCACCAGGCTCCTCTGTCCATGGGATTTTCCAGGCAAGAATACTGGAGTGGGTTGCCATTTCCTTCTCCAGGGGATCTTTCCAACCCAGGGATCGAACCCACGTCTCCTGCACTGTAGGCAGATGCTTTACCATCTGAGCCACCAGGGTTGTCTCGTTGCACTTAAATTTTTAAAAGTAGTTGTTGTTTTTTTTTTAATTGAATTAAAATTTACATGCAACTTTTTAAAATTCAATTAAAAAAAAACAAAACCCTCACCAAGTATCTCCAGTGTCAGAGACACCTGGGTTCTAGGCCTCAGCTACACTATTTACTAGCAGTGCTACCAATGAGCAAGATATTTAACCTCTCTGAGCCTTCGTTTTCTCATCTCAAAAGTAAGAATCAAGGTAATACCTACCCGAGAGGGATGGCTGAAGATCAGCATGGCTTAATACATATAAATTGCTGAGCACAGTACCTGGCATGTAATAAGTATTCATTAAGTGTTAGCCACTATTATTCTTGTCCTTTTTTCCCCCTCCCCTCTTTTCCACTTGAAGAAACTGAGAATGGTTAACTAATTTGCCCAAGGATACTGGTAGTATATTTCAGAGGTGGAAAATGAATCCATTTTCACTCCAGAGCAGCTCTGAAGGCAATTCTGCTGCTGTTTCTAATGAATAAGTCCTATATCAAATTGTTTGGTAAGGACATGGAGAAACATGATTGATTGGTTGATTGGTTGATTAATTAATCCAACACAGAGACATGATAGGCAGTTAATCAATCTTGTAATATCAAACTGTACTGTAAGAAGATTAATCTGACTGTATTGTATAGGATGAGCTTCCCTGGTGGCTCAGTGGTAAAGAGTCCACCTGCCAATTTAGGAGACTTGGGTTTAATCTCTGTGTTGAGAAGACACCCTGGAGAAGGAAAACGCAACCCACTCCAGTATTCTTTCCTGGGAAATCCCATGGACAGAGAAACCTCGTGGGCTACAGTCCATGGGGTATCAAAAGAATCGGACACGACTGAGTGACCAAACCAACAACATTGTGTAGTATAGATGGGATCATATGAAAACTAGTTAGTTATGAGGCAGTTGGAATGGTCCTGAGAGGGTGGAACAAGCCTCAGCAAGGGGGTAACAATAGGAACAGAAAAGAAAGAATGGATTCCAGATGATGGATAGGTAGATTTTAGATGATCTGACAACTGATTGAATGTTGGAGTTCAGGAGAGGATGGGACCAAAAATGACTCTGAGGGTGATGGCAGGGCCATTGGTAGGAATGTCAGGGGAGGGAATTGGTTGTGGGTATGGGGGGCAGGAGAGCCAAGATAAAAAACTTCTTAAACTAAGTAGATTGTTAACAGCCAGTACTGTACACCTAAAAGTGCAGGGTCTGACAGATAGTTGTGAATACTGCTTGAGAGAGGTAGGCTTAAGACTGGCAGATTTGAGAGACACATGGTAGTGAATGTTTTCTGAGTAAGTAGAGCAAACAAGAGGATGAGAGCTGATAGTGGCCACATTGAAAGCATGGAGGAAAACGAAGCCATGGAGCAGGGCAGTTGCTACTTGAGTGTAGGACGGCAGTGCTATCGTCACTTGGCCGACTGGACATATATTTTATGCCATTTTCTTGATGTGGTTGCCTCCCTTTCTTTGTAGAATCAGATATATGACAAAGCCTATTGCATTTCCTAAGCTCTGAGTGGGCTTAGTGTGCGCTTATAGAAAACTGTGGCTCAGAAGTGAAATGACATAGCTAAGGTCACCAGACCTTGATGTGGTAGAATGTCAACCAAGGTATTTGTTTCTTTTTTACTGTTGTTGTTGATACAATGGCATTTATTTAGGCACTCTTCTGAGTATATGGTAGGATAGAAAGGAATAATATTCTCAAGGAGTTTATAGTTTTACCAAGAAGACAGACAATGCATAAAACAGCAGGATAAGAGTGCAAGGCTGTTTAGATCACATGCTAAAATGAGTTTAGTCAATGACGGTCACAATAGTAAACTAAGGAGAAAGTCAATGAACTTAGTCTGATTTCATGGATGAGTAGGATCTTCAACCTTAAGAAAAATGAGTATAAAATGAGCATATGAGAGTATAAACCAGGATTTTAACAACCTACATATCAAATCCTGTTTTAACTTTTTCATTGATCATTTTACCATAGAGCCTATGAAATGAATGGCTTAGTAGCCAATCAGTCTTGTGCTGGTGGGAGGAGAGACTGTCCAGAGGTAGTTATCCTCAGAAAGATAAACTCACTGAATAGGCATCATTTGTTCATTCATTCATCAGCCATTTACTGAATAGTAATTATGTACCAAGCACAGTACCAGCTATTAGAGATACAACATGAGTAGCATAGGTCTGTCACTCTTAAGAAAACAATAATACAGAAACAACTTTGTATGGTCTGGGAAAGAAAAATGTAAAGTGGGTAATTGCTTTTAAAAATATAGTTCATAGAACATTTATAGAAATCAATCATGTCTGCTATGCTAAGTCACTTCAGTCGTGTCCGACTCTGTGCGACCCCATAGACGGCAGCCCACCAGACTCTGCCATCCCTGGGATTCTCCAGGCAAGAACACCGGAGTGGGTTGCCATTTCCTTCTCCAGTGCATGAAAGTGAAAAGTGAAAGTGAAGTTGCTCAGTCGTGTCCGACTCTTAGCGACCCCATGGATTGCAGCCTAACAGGCTCCTCCATCCATGGGATTTTCCAAGCAAGAGTACTGGGGTGGGGTGCCATTGTCTTCTCCGAATCATGTCTGAGGACTTACTAAAAATGTCATTCTGTTCCTCAAAAGTGGAAATAAGGCTGTGTCTGATCCCAATGCAATAAAATAATAAAGTTAAGAAATACTAAAAGAGAAATACCCCCTAAAATAAAACTCTTCTCTTTTAACCTTTGCATCAAAGAAGAAATTAAACCTAAACTGCAACATACCTAGAAAAAACATAAATGAAAACACCATATAGTTCAATCTATATGGTGACATAAAATTGTTTTTAATGAAAAATTCATAGACCAACACCACTTCTTAAGAGGTTAGAAAATAACAATGAAATCAACCTAAGGAACACAGAAGAAACAGAGATCAAAGCAAACATGAGGTAATTAGAAAACATGAAAAAGAAAGCCAGAGTTCATAATCCAAAAGTTGATGTTTTGCCAAGCCAGTAGAACAGAGATAACTATTGGCTGGCTTAATTAAGAGGGGAGAGGGAAGAACTTGCTAATACAGAAGATTAGAAACGAAAAATGGCAAACAACAACAGATGCAGAGGAAATTAAAAGAATCATAAATAGTCCTTTGTGAACTTCTCAGCAAATAGTTTTGACAAGCTGGGTGAAATAAATGATTTTCTAAGAACATGTGAATCACTGAAAATTAATACCAGAAGAACTATTATTAAAAAACCAAATAAACAATACCCATGGAAGAAATTGAAAAAGTTATTGAAGAGTTATCCCTGGAGAAAAACCAGGCCCAGGAGGTTTTATAGGTCAATTTGTTCAACACTTCAATAAACAGGCAAATCCTAACCATAAAAATAGTTTCGTAGATGGTAAGGCTTTCAGGTTATATTTATGAAGCCAACAAACTACTTATACCACAACCTGATGAATTAGAGTAATAACATACTACAAGCTACTCTTATTTGTGATATCAATGTAAAAATCATACAAAGATTATTAAAAATAATTCAGTAATATATAACACATAAAAGTCATGATAAACCCAAACCAAGTGAATTTTATATCAAAAGTATAAGAATGGTTCCACCTTTAAAAATGTATTAACATAGCTTAATATAGGTCAAAGATGTCAAAGCTCAATAGTTGTAAAAAAAAAACTAAAAGGCAGTTAACATAATTCAACAATATCCCTAACAAATACTTTTAAAGAAAACAGAATAAGATGAATATTTCTTTAACATGTTTAAACTGGGTGTATGTGTGTATATTTGTAATTGAAAGCTGGTATTGTATTTAATAGTGACACATAAGAACATTCTGTTTAAAGTGAAGATTAAAACAAGATAAGGTACTCACCATCACCATTTTTATGTAACATAATTTGGATTCTAGACCACTGGTCAGTAAACTGCTATGGGCCAAATGCCTGTTTTTGTAAATAAAATTGTATGGAACACAGGACTGCCCATTTGCCTCGTACTGTCTATGTCTGCTTTCATGCTGCAGTTGCAGAATTGAGTAGCTTTGGCAGAGGCTGTTTGCAATAAAGTTCATAATATTTACTGTCTGGCCCTTTATAGAAAAAAGTTTGCCCATCTCTGTTCTAGACAGTACAAATAGAGAAGGCAAAGAATAAAAGATACAATTATTAAAAAGAGGAAGCAAAATTATCATTAGTGGCAGAAGATATATCAGAAACCCAAGACAATCGATTGTATAGAAAACAAAAACAATAGGAGAATTCAACAAGATGGACAATTGCAAAATAAATTTCTTTAAAAATAATAAAATTTCTATTTTAGAGTCTCTTGATGAAGGTGAAAAAGAGAGTGAAAAAGCTGGCTTAAAACTCAACATTTAAAAAACTAACATAGTGCCATCTAGTCCTATCACTTCATGGCAAATAGATGGGGAAATAATGGAAACAGTGACAGACTTTATTTGGGGGGCTCCAAAATCACTGCAGACAGTGACTGCAGCCATGAAATTAAAAGATGCTTTCTCCTTGGAAGAAAAGCTATGACAAATGTAGACAGCATATTAAAAAGCAGAGATTACTTTGCCAACAAAGGTCTGTATAGTCAAAGCTATGGTTTTTCCAGTAGTCATTTATGGATGTGAGATTTGGACCATAAAGAAGGCTGAGCACCAAAGAATTGATGCTTTTGAACTGTGATGTTGGAGAAAACTCTTGAGAGTCCCCTGGACTGCAAGGAGATACAACTAGTCAATCCTAAAGGAAATCAAACCTGAATATCCATTGGAAGGACTGATGCTGAAGCTGAAATTCCAATACTTTGGCCACCTGATGCGAAGAGCCAACTCATTAGAAAAGACTTTGATGCTGGGAAAGATTGAAGGCAGGAGAAGGGGACAACAGAGGACGAGACGGTTGGATGGCATCACTAAGTCGATGGACATGGGTTTGAGTAAACTCTATGATATGGTGAAGGACAGGGAAGCCTGATGTGCTGCCGTCCATGGAGTTGCAAAGAGTCAGACACGACCGAGCAACTAAACGATGATGACAATTTTATGAATAGTAAAAAAGGATAGTAGAAGAAGAGCTCCTATTTAGAAAAACACAGAAAAAAATATTTCTTGCATTAAACCTAATAAATATGTGTAAAAACAGGAAGAAAACCCTACACTTTCTTGAGAATTATAGGGGAAGAAAGATGATAGGCTTATAAAAATATGTCTATTACTTATTTTACATTAAGCTTTTACAAAAATGAAAAACCTCAAATACTTTGTGAATTCAATGTGATGCCAGTTAAAATATCAGTAGGAAATAGGTAGAATTAATGGGAGAAGTGTGACTTAAAATGATACTAAATAATATAGATACAGATAGATGCATATATGTATAGAGACAGTGACTGAACAACAGCATAAAGATGTGTATATATGAGGGGCTTCCCTCATAGCTCAGTTGGCAAAGAATCCGCCTGCAATGCAGGAGACCTGGGTTTGATCCCTGGGTTGGGAAGATCCCTTGGAGAAGGGAAAGGCTACCCACTCAGTATTCTGGCCTGGAGAATTCCATGGACCATATAGTCCATGGGGTCACAAAGAGTCAGACACAACTGAGCATCTTTCACTTCACTTCATACAAGGGTTAGTATATATATTAGTACATATGTTCTGTCCACTCAGAGGACCTGAAAGCAAAGAAACCCCAGCAGCAAAGATAACACCTGGTATCAAGATCTTAGTTTCTAATGCATGTGCATGCTCAGTTGTGTCTGACTCTTTGCAGCCCCATGAACTTTGCAGCCCACCAGACCCCTCTGTTCATAGAATTTTTCAGGCAAGAATTCTGGAGTGGGCTGCCATTTCCTCCTGCAGGGGATCTCCCAAGCCAGGGTTTCCTGCATCTCCTGCATTGGCAGGCCGATTCTTTACCACTGAGCTACATAGGAAACCCTCTGTTTTCCAATAAAAGGAAACTGAATTCCTAGAGGAAATGGCTGATAATAGGGCTAGGACAGGAATATACAACGTAAGCGTAAGATAACCACAATGCCAGAAAGTTAAGTCCTAAAAACACCAAACCCCCCTGACAATGATGTGGATACGTCAAAGGGATGCACAAGCCAACTGAAAGAGTTCCTAATGACCAAACCTGGAACCATTTGAGCAATAAACTAATGCCATGTTAGATTAGAGTTTATACCGATATCAATAAGTGATTGAATAAGTAAATAAATGGGCAAGAAGAGACAACTCTCCTGTGCAGAATTCCAAATACTCTATGTGGAGACTCTCACTTAAGGAGATGGATCATAATGCCACACACCTTAAGTGTGGTCTGTGTGTGGTGACTTCCTTCTAAAGGGTACAGCATGGAAAGGGAGTAAAAGTGACTTTACTGTGGAGACATGGCAAACATTACTAGACCTCAGCCCCTTGATCAAGGTCAACATCAACAGTAATAAGTCATGTTCATAACATGTCCTTTGATGTGATATGATGAGACTAGCCTTTTATGTCTATGCTCTTTCTACCCCTGTAACCTGTAATCTGTAACCCTTGTCTAACTATGAGAAAAGGGTAACACAAACCCAAGTTGAAAGATGTTCTGTAAAATACCTGACTACTGAAAGTCCTCAATACTTTCCAAGTTCATAAAAAACAAGGAGTGTCTTGAGAAACTGTCACAACAAAGAGGAAGCTAAGACATGAAGACTAAATGTAATGTGGTTCTGGAAAAGATCTTGGGTCAGGAAAGGGACAGTAGGTCGAAACTAAGGAAATTTGAATGAACTGTGGACTTTATAATACTGTATTAATATTGGTTTATTATGTTACTCAGTTCAATTCAGTTCAGTGGCTCAGTCGTGTCCGACTCTTTGCGACCCCATGAATCGCAGCACACCAGGCCTCCCTGTCCATCACCATCTCCCAGAGTTCACTCAAACTCACATCCATTGAGTCGGTGATGCCATCCAGCCATCTCATCCTCTGTCGTCCCCTTTTCCTCCTGCCCCCAATCCCTCCCAGCATCAGAGTCTTTGCTAATGAGTCAACTCTTCGCATGAGGTGGCCAAAGTACCGGAGTTTCAGCTTTAGCATCATTCCTTCCAAAGAACTACTAGTATGGTACATCTTGACAAATGTATCACATTAACGTAAGACGTTGACAATAGCGGAAAGTGAATGCGAGGTATACTATCTTCACAATTCTTCCCTAAATCTAAAACTATTCTAAAGTAAAAATTTATTTAAAAGAATCACAAGGTGAATGTAAATATGTTTTATAGACTGACCTCAATAAATTTCCCGGATCACAAACATATAAACACATATTTTAGAAAAGTGAAAGAAAAGAAACAAAGATACCAAAGGCCATCCAAAAAAGTAAACGTGAGAATGAATGGGAAAAATTTAAGATCAATAAAGGGTTCTAGTTATATCAGTTATAAATGTTACAAAATATATTGGAATTATTTTTTACTGAGAAGGAACTAAACACTTGAAATGTGACAGAATGGAACACAGAAATAGATTCAAATGCATTTAAGATTTTTTTATATGATAAAGGTAGTATTTCACATCAATGATTAAAAGATGGATTGATTAATAAATGTTATTGAAATAGCTGATAAACTTTGAAATTTAGCCGTGTATCATATTTCTTTCACAGAAATCCAGATCAAACATTGAATATTTAAAAAATCAAACCATAGTAGTAAGCAAACATGGGTAAATTTATTTATGGTTTTAAAATGTGGGAAGCCTTTTACAGTCAGACAATAAAACCCCAAGCCATAAAGAGAAATAGTAATAAACATGTTCACATCGAAATTTTAAACTTCTTTATTGAAGAAATTCCACAAACAAGACCAAAAAAAAACAACAACAAATGGAAGAGGGAAAATATTTACAACACATGACAAATAAGGAGCTAAAATCCTTATTTTATAAAGTATTTTAACAATAAAAAAAAATCTCCCCCCCCAAAATGAAAATATAATATAACCCAAAAGTGGGCAAATGAACTTGGCATTCTCACTTCTTCTTTTGTGAGGGGAGAACTTTTCTGAGGGCAACTTGGCAATATTTATCGAAGTTTGAAAAGCATATTGTCTTTAACTCAGCACTTGCACCACTGGGAATTTCACCAAAGCATAGGTGTGTAAATGGGCAAGAATGTTCACTTCAGCACTGTTGGTAAAAACAAAAGTCTAGGTTATCATACTAAGTGTCAAGAAAATCAGACAAAGACAAATGTCATATGGTACCACTTATATGTGGGATCTAAAACTAACATAAATGAAATTATTTACAAAACAAACAGACTCACAGACATAGAAAACAGTTTATAGTTACCAAAGTAAAATGGTGGGGAGGAGGGATAAATTAGGAATTGGGGAATAAAATGTATACATTATTGTATATAAAATAGATAAACAACAAGAACCTACTGTATAGCACAGGGAAGTATACTCAATATTTTGTAGTAACTTATATGGGAAAATAACCTGAAAAAATATATATAAACTGAATCACTTTGTTGTACACCTAAAACCCAGCCCAGAACACTGGAGTGGGTAGCCATTCCCTTCTCTAGGGGATCTTCCCAACCCAGGGATCAAACCCAGGTCTCCCACATTGCAGGAGGATTCTTTACCATATGAGCCAACAGGAAAGCTCCCTAGAACTAACACAGTTTTGTAAATCAAACATGAGTCCATCGTGCCAAGTCTCTTCAGCTGTGTCCAATTCTGTGCAACCCTATGGACTGTAGCCCACCAGGTTCCTGTCCATGGGATTCTCTAAGCGAGAATACTAGAGTGGGTTGCCATTCCCTTTTCCAGAGGATCTTCCCGACCCAGGGATTGAAGCCACGTCTCTTACATCTCCTGCATTGGCAGCCACGTTCTTTACCGCTAGTGCCACCTGGGAAGCCCAAATCAAATATACTTCAATTAAAAAAACTAGATAATTTTTAAAAACTCTAGATATCACCTATGTCCATTAGCAGGGCCAGGATAGATGCATTCTGCCACACCATTCAGTGAGTATTCTTATAAGGAATGAGATGGAACTACATGTGGGACAAGCTCCAAGATGTAGTTATCAAGTCAAGAAACAAGATGCAGTGTCCATCTTCCATTTGCCTTATATACCTGGAAATATTTTCTGAAAGAATTCGTAATAAACATTTAACAGTGATGCTGTTAATCTGTGTTGCCTTTTTTTCCAGCAAATACATGGATCCAGTTGAACTTTTTGAAATACTGAACATAATTCATGTATTCCCATGAATTTAGAGAATTTGAAGGGATCAGAGAAACCTGGGTTAGGAATCACTATTATAATATGAAGAGCACTGGACAGGGAGTTAGGGCATGGATGGCAACCCTATCTACTGGCTGCCAACAGCTTGCTTGCTGTGGGTCTTTAGCAAGTTCCTTACTCTTTTTAAGCCGAGTTTTCTTCTCTGTAAAATGAAATGATGGCTGGTGGCAAAAGACCCTTCTAGCTATCAGATTCTGTTTTTGAACATTACATTCTGTAAACCTTCAATGCCACCAAAGCGATTGTGACAACCACTTTAGACACCAAAGGTAAACACTGTTCTTCAAATTGCATTCCCATAGTCCAAAACAAAATTATCCTCAGGTCCTGATGATGTGATATTGAGAGCTGGTGGTTCTTCACCCCTCAGGGTGGTGAGTGCAGACCCGCTTTTTCTCACCTTTTCTAAGCCTTTCCTGTGCTTCCTGTCTTCCAGGAGATTCTCTTGCATTTTCATCCTCTTCTTCCATATTGCTCCTTCCTCACATTGGGTTAGGAAAGTGTTCTATGGTGTTCATGTAAAAGATATCACGGGAAACATGTTATCATCTCTGGAATAGTAGTTAGTACTAATAACTCTTTGAAAGTTTTCTCTGCATGTCTGTATCTTACTCAACTTTCAGGTTTCCCCCAGTTGAGAGGCGGGAGTGTAGATAATTCAAATGTCATCTATATTTGTCTTTAGACATGTTTTTTCTTCTTAGCTTTGAATTCTGGTTACGTCTGAGGTTCCAGGAACTGACTTGAAACAAAATCACGACTCTTTGCAGTGAGCATACATCTGACTCATGAGTGAAGTGGGACATTTTCCAGATGCCCCATTTTTTAGACCTTGTTCAAGTCTTTCCTCTAATAACTTCATACTTTGATTAACCCACTTTCTCTCAGATTTTGGCAAAACTGACTTTTCCTGTATTTCCTCATATCAGAAAATAGCTACCATTCTATTTCTAATGGATGCACAGTTGATAAATAACATGAAACATCTCTTCAGTACGTGGTTAGTTGAGAGTCATTATCAAAACAATTAAGTATTAATGGAATGTGGTACTCACTGTCAATAGACAGGAAGTCAAAATTTCATAATCTTCCCTGATTTATGTGGAGTTGATATATTTGTGGCACCTTCCATCTTTTACTGGGGAAGACAAAGAACAGAGTTCAGATTTGCTCAGATTACAAAAGAATTGATTGCCTCCTCCTCTGTGCCCCATGCCCCTCAATACATTCTTTCATTGTAGCAATTTTAATAATCTAACCTAGTATTAGGCAATATACTATAGCGCTGTGTGCTGTGCTTAGTCACTCAGTTGTGTCTGACTCTTTGCGACCCCATGGACGATAGCCTACCAGGCTCCTCTGTCCATGGGGATTCTCCAGGCAAGAATACTCGAGTGAGTTGCCATGCTTTTCTCCAGGGGATCTTCCCAACCCAGGGATTGAACCCAGGTCTCCTGCACTGCAGGAAGATTCTTTACCATCCGAGCCACCAGGGAAGCCCTACTATAGTGCAGTCAATGTTTATCTTTAAAAATGAGATGTAACTGACATGCAACATTATATATGAGTTTCAGGTGTACAACATAATGAACCTATATGTGTATTTAGTAAATTGTGAAATGATCAATGTAGTAAGTCTAATTAACATCTATCATCATACATAGTTATGCGTTTTTTTCTTGTGTGGAGAACTTTTAAGATTTACTTTCACAGCAACTTTCAAGTAGACAATAGAGTATCATTAACTTTAGTCACCATGCTATATATTTCATCCCCAGGACTTATGTATTTTATAACTGGAAGTTTGTACATTTTGATCCCCTTCACCCATTTTTGCCTACCCACTACCCCCTGCCTCTGGCAGTGACCAATTTGTTTTCTGTATCTGTGAGTTTGGGGTTTTTTTAGAGACTGTATATAAGTGAGATCATAAAATATTTGTCTGTGTCTGACTTAATTTCACTTAGCATGATGACTTCAAGGTCCATTCATGTTGTTGTAAATGACAGGATTTCTGTTTTTTTAAGACTAATATTCCATTGGGTATATATATATATATATATATATATATGTGCATATATATGTACATATATATATATGTATATACACACCACATTTTCTTCATCCATCTATCACTTAAGTTATTTCTGTGTCTTGGCTATTATAAATAATGCTGTAAGTGAACATGGGAATACAGATATCTTTTTGAGTTAGTGTTTTCATTTCCTTAGGATAAATACCTCAAAGTGGAATTGCTAGAATTTTTGAGGAACCTGCATGTTTTTCATAGTGGATGCACCAACTTACATAATTTATGTAAATTACAAATTTACATTTCCTCTAAGCGCACACTGTTTTCTTTTCTTTTTTTTTTTTTTTGCTACATTCTCACCAACACTTGTTATTTCTTGTCTTCTTTATAACAACCATACTGACAGGTGTGAGGTGATATCCTGTGGTTTTGATTTGCATTTCCTGATGATTAGTGATGTTGGGCACTTTTTCATATACCTGTTGGCCATCTGTATGTCTTCCTTGGAAAAATGTCTAATCAGATACTCTACCCATGTTCAATCAGATTTTTTAAATCTTCTTTTTTTTTTTTTTGCTATTGGGTTGTATGAGCATGTTATGTATTTTAGATATTAACCGCTTATCAGAAATATGATTTGTAAATATGTTTTCTTATTCAGTAGGTTTCCTTTCATTTTGTGAATGAGTCCTCTGTTGTGCAGAAGCTTTTAGTTTGACACAGTTCCACTTGTTTATTTTCCTTTTGTTGTCTCTGCTCTTGGTGTCAAATCCAGAAAATCATCACTGAGACTGATGTCAAAGAGCTTGCTGCCTGTGTTTTCTTCTAGGAGCTTTATGCTTTCAGATCTTACACTCGAGTCTTTAATCCATTTTGAGTTAACTTTTGTGTATAATGTAAGATAGTGGTCCAATTTTATTCTTTTGGATGTAGCTGTTCAGTTTCCTTAACATTTATTGAAGAGACCATCATTTCCCCATTGTAAATTCTTGGTTCCTTTGTTGTAAATTAATTGACCATGTATGCCAGGCTTTCTGTTCTGTTTCCACTGATCTATGTGTTTGTTTTTATGTTGGTACCATACTGTTTTGATTACTATAGCTTTGTGGCATAGGTTGAAATTAGGATACATGATACCTCCAGCTTTGTTCTTCCTCTCAAAACTGCTTTGGCTATTTAGCATCTTTTGTGTTTTCATACAAATTTTAGGATTATTTGTTATATTTTTGTGGAAAATGCCATTGGAACTTTGGTGGGGATTACATTGAATCTGTAGATCACTTCGGGTAGTGTGAATCTTTTAACAGTATTAATTCTTCCAATCCATGAGCATGAAATATCTTTCCATTTATTTGTGTCCTTTTCAATATCAGTGTCTTATGGTTTTCCATGTAGAGATCTTTCATTTCCTTGATTAAATGTATTCCTATGTATTTTTTATGCAGTCATAAATGGGATTACTTTCTTAATTTCTCTTCCTGATAAGTCATTATTAGTATATAGAAATGCAGTGTTTTTTTATATATTGATTTTGTGTCCTGAAAATTTACTGATTCATTTATTAGTTCTAACTCTTATTTGTCAGAGTCTTTAGGGTTTGGGGGAGCACTTCCCTAGTGGCTCAGATGGTAAAGCGTCTGCCTACAATGCGGGAGACCCTGGTTTGATCCCTGGGTCGGGAAGATCCCCTGGAGAAGTAAATGGCAACTCATTCCAGTATTCTTGCCTGGAAAATCCTATGGACCGAGGAGCCTGGTAGGCTAAAGTCCATGGGGTCACAAAGAGTTGGACACAACTGAGCGATTTCACTTTTAATTTCACTTTAGGGTTTTTTTTTTAACATATAATATCATGTCATCTGCAAATAATGACAGTTTTTATTCCTTCCTTTCTAATTAGATCACTTTTAATTCTTTTTCTTGCCTAATTGCTTCAGCAAGGAACTCCAATTCTGTGTTGAATAAAAGTGGTAATAATGGGTATCCTTGTCTTTTTCCTAATCTTAGAGGAAAAGTTTTTAGTAGAGTATGATGTTAGCTCTGGGCTTGTCATATATGAACTTTATTATGTTGAGGGAATAGTGAATGTTTTAAATGCCAAGACAGGCCCTGAATTTATTCATCCTTAGCCCCCATCCATTTGGTCCAGCGTTCTACATATGGTTGATGTTCACCTGATGGTCAATGTGGGGTTTGTCTCCTGAATGTGGGATTAAACTTGAGTTCTTAGGACTCTCCACTGCTTCTCAGTGTCCTGCATACCTTTTGCTATCCACAAGAGGAAAAAACAAAAGAAAAACTCGATTCTTCAGTTACTTTTACTTACAGGGCATATGTTTCTGAAACTTTAACATGCATTTGAATCAACTGAAGATCTTTTTAAAATGCAGATTCTGATTTGGCAGTTCTGAGGTAGGGCCAAGAGTGTTAATTTCTAATAAATTAGCTCCCAGGAGATGCCCATGGCCCTGGTCCTAGACCACACTTTGAGTATCAAGAACTCAGAGTTGACTTATATGTGCTATTAACTGAGTGTTTATGAAGGAGAGACATATTTTAGTTTCCCAGTGAATATGTCACTTAATATTTCTTACACACATATATATAGAAAGAGGTGAAGAAGAGTTAATAGGGTTCAGTATGAATGATGTTCAGAAGGTGAGAAAGGAAAATGAAGCTGGCTGGATCTTGTTTTGTGTGCTGTGCGGATCAGCAAACAGATCCAGAGTATGGGTAGAGTGAGCAGGGTCCACTGCTAAAATATGGGTTACTGGGAGGGTGAAACCCAGCATCTGCTTAATGTCTCCCCTAATAGCACACTCCCACTTAGGACTGGAAATGTAGGAATATATTGTATCTAAAAGAAATGACGAGGAATGGCATTTTAGACAGGCAGGTAGCAATATCCCAGTTGGGAATTTACCAAGATATCAGCAGTATGATTTATATGACTTATCATCTACAAAGGTATGTTTATATACCTCTTTTACCACAATTTTGGTACATTTTCTGGCCCTTAGTTTCCTAGAGTTTTCTTAGATAGGAATATATTTTGTGTGTATGGCAATTAAAGAAGAAAATTGGAAGCTCATTTTCTATATTTCTGTGATAATTCTTTGCATTTCAGTTTCCTTGAAGTAGCTCTGCTTGTTGTTTCTGTTTGAAATGTTGCAGCAAGGCGGCAGCAGCACCCCCTCTCCCAACCCACTCCCCTCCACACAAGGGGAAATAGAAGCACATGAATGTGTAGCGGTCACAGCAGACATCCTCATCACTGTCTCTTTATGTCAACTGAAAGTTGAAGATACATGGAAATCCACGCTAGATACGTGTTTAAAAATGTCATAAAACACTTCTGATTGCCATTTGACCGCACACCATAGCTACTCAACTTAACCTTCTTTTTGTCCAAAATGCTGAACCTTCAGTTGAACTACCCGCAAATCTAGCTGAATTAATGTCTCCAAAAGTAAAGGAAGTGAGATCAAATGATCTGAGGAAAGCCTGGGCAAGACATTCATGTATCGGAAATATAAATGGCATTGGAAATCCTGATATCTTCCCTGCACAGTGTTTGTGATGCTCATTTTAGAGACAGGAAACTGGGAACCAGAGAGGTGGAGTGCCTGGCCTGAAGCCACACTTGAGCCAGTATTTGAACTCAAGTAAGTCTGGCCTCAAAGCCTGTGCCAGACCCACTAGGTCTCTGACAGTGTACTGTGAATCCTCTAGGGCAGGGGCCCCAGAGCCTGGACCACGGAGTGGTATCCGTCCAGGGCCTGTTTAGGAACTGGGCCGCACCACAGGAGGTGAGCAGCCCATGAGCAAGTGAGCTTCACCTGCCACTCCCCATCGCTCACAACTGCCTGAACCAACCCTACCCCCTAATCTGTGAAAAACTGTCTTCCATGAAACTGGTCCTTGGTGCCAAAAATGTCGGGGACCACTGTTCCAGGGCATTCGGTTCCACTGGAAGCTTTTTTTTTTTTAATCGCAGGGAAACATTATTCAGAGGCTTCTCTCTCTGACACTCAGGTAGAGCCTGTGCCTTAGCATCACCCACCCTCTTGTTTCCTTCAGGCTTTTTAAAAGTCTACAGTAATGTAGAATGTGATAATCTCATTCCACATTAAAATATCCTTTTTATCATGAGCAACAGCAAAAATCAGGAAGATCTTCTCATTATACATTTCCTGGTAAATGCACACCTTTAAGAATTTCATTTTGTGTGAGAAAGTCAGAATCTGATTAAGATAGCAGTTTACAAATGTTACATTTGGAGGCCACACAAAAAATATTTCATTTTGTTCTGATTGGTATTGTTGGGCTGAGTTTTAGTTTCTTTTCTCAGCTACCTGAAATCCATATATTTGGGTTATACCATCACCATTTGTTAGAGATAGGTGTCTTCATAGAATTTCTAGTAGTTTGGGAGAAGTTGAATGTTCTAGAATCATAGCATGTATTTCTGCCGCACTATTAGCATTCTAGCTAAGGGGAGTTTATTGTTCCAGTTTTTGTCATTATAATAGAGTCCTGTTTAATGTTGCATGATCCGTGGGTTGCCATAAACTTGGTACAAATTGGAGTGCTGATATAACATGAAATGAAGAGCCTTGTCTGAATGTTGCTTTTGTTTTGCATTTAACAAATTAGTATGTTGACATTTGTCACTGATGGATTTCATTATTTGCTGAAAGGGTTTTAGGGGGTTTGACAGCATGAATGGTTTGTCCTACAGACTTTTGAGAATTGATAAAAGCATCTTTGTTCTTTGTACAAAAGCACAACAGATATCTTATTGATGGACACACAAAAAGGGATGGCTTGTGTAGCTGCAACATAAAGTAAACCAAGAAAATAATTTTTGAGTTGCTACTTACGCTTTTATGTGACTTCTTCCTCTCTTTCTTTTTTTTCGTGATCAAAGAATGTGTTTCATTCATCTCAATAACATGCTCAAGAGCAATCAGTGATCTTTTAAGAAACTTAAAATATTGGTTCCTTTATACTCCATTTGCATATTGTTTAAGAAAAGTAGTTTAAAACGTTATAAAAGCAGTTATTGTGTAAGGATTGCATTAAATAACTCTTCCTGAATCCCCAGATAACAAAGGGGTAACATGGAGGAGGCAGAAATGAAGAGTTGCATATAGAAAAGGAAAAAAGATAAAGTTTGGTTTAAAATTCTAGTTTAATTAAAACAGCAAAAATACATGTTTTTCTGTCACTTCTTTTCTGTAGTATTTAGGAGAACAGCCTTGTCATCCAAAAGTACTATCCCTGTACATACCATTGAGCCTATTGGAAAGCTGTTCACCTCACACTTTTGCCTCAATGCTATTAAAACCTATTGTAAAATATACTCACACACACACACACACACACACACACACACACACTCTCTTTGAGTAAAGGCCATGATAGAAAGCTACAAACAATGAATAAAATTTATCAATGATCAGATAATAACACCCATCACTAACAACTGCCAACACTCAGACTAAAGCAGTCAGTGTGTGGAACCATCCATCACCCCTGTCATATCAGCTGGCAGTGGAGAGCACAGCCTTCTGTGTGGGGGTAGGGGGCTACAAAGGCCGTGAGTGAGCAAAAGATAAATCAGGGTGGTAAGATCCAAATACAACCCAAAGTTTCTAGGTGAAAACACAGGAACTAAGAGAGGAAGAGAAGTGAATGACTCAATAAAGTAGTAAAGAATCTCATTTTTTGCATGTCCCCCTGCCCATAGTTAGACTGTGGTCTCCATGAGACCCCATCCTGTCCCTTCTGTTCGTGGATGTATCCCAAGCACTAAGCACAGGGCCTGGCAGTTAGTAGGCTCTCAGTAAAAATTTGCTGAATGAATGACTGATTCAGCATCACTGTCTTCTGACTGTCTTCTCTGTCCTGTTTGTCCCATGTAGTCTTGGATCAAGAGCTTCTGTTCTTGGAATGAAATTACTTTGTGAATCAGGAACCAAAGCTGGTCCCATGCGCTTGTGTTCAGAGTGGTGTTAGAAGAGCCGGGCTTGAGTTCCTGCTCTGCCACATATAAGCTTGCTGTTTAAGTCCAGTCTTTTCCACATTCTGAGCTTCCATGGCCTCACCCAAAGGGAAAAAAATCCACAAGCATCACAAAGCTGTCAAGATTCAATTAAAAAGAGAAAGAAAAGGTGGAGGTGAAAGGTTTTTAAAAATCATAAGTGTATTATTATTCACTGTATTAACTTTATTCACTGTATTAACTGAGTGGGTAAGTGGCGTGGCTCAGTCGTGTCCGACTCTTTGTGACCCCATGGACTGTGGCCTACCACGCTCCTCCGTCCATGGGGCTTTCCAGGCAAGAGTACTGGAGTGGGTTGCCATTTCCTTCTCCAGAGGATCTTCCCGACCCAGGGCTTGAACCTGGGTCTTCCGCATTGTAGGCAGACGCTTTACCGTCTGAGCTACCCCCGCCCATCGTACTAATTGAGGGATTTTTCTTCTAAGAGGTCACCAATGGAAGAGTTAATTTACAAAGGACAATAATAATAAGTAATGTAATCAATGATATGTGCATAACATAAATAATAAGCAACTTAATGGTATTTTAATATCAGGGTTTATTGGTCTCCCAAGGCACAGGGAAGACTGAACCCTGCAGCCACGTGTGGAACATGTGGACAGCCCTGCTTTGTGACTTCCGCACGCTGCTTCTCAGTTGTCCCCCAGCAGTCACCTCAGGATCCTTTCTGTGAGGAGAAAGCTGAAGAACTGAGAGATCCAATGGTTGGTCCCAGTCCCTGTGCAGTGGGGCTTTCCACATTTGCAGGGTGCGGGGTCCCCTGCAAAGTGTGCTCAACTCCACACATCAGGTTGTTTTCTGGAAAGAAAAGTCTTAGAGGGAGGGGTCCGCCTGGGTGTGTGCCCCTTACACACACACACATCCTCTCCAGAGGCCCTAGGGGCTCAGTGGGTCAGGACGAGTCTCCCTCAGCCACCCGTGAACTTGTACCAAAGCCACCCCTCTGTAAACGAAAGACAAGGCAGTTTCTCCCCTGAGCAGATGAGAAGGCTTGGACTGCTGGCTTTGTGATGGCAGCGTGGTGTGGAGATCCAGGGGTCGAGGCTTGGTTTCCAGTCTGCCCTGGGCCTCAGTTTCCCTGTCTGCTGTCGGAAAGTAGAGGTTGTGTCAAATGACCATTGAGTGCCTAAGACTCTTTGAAATCCAGGCTTCTTCCTTTCCAACTTATGGAAATTATTTTCCCCACTTTTCCTGAGAGGGGAAGTGTAAGACCCCGGGCTGTCTGTGACAACTGCCAAAGCGGCTGTTTTTTTAATGGAAAGTCAGCTTCCTTCTGAGGTTGCTTAACATAGCAGAAGGTTCTGGAGAACAGAGAAGCCCAATGTTTTCCTTTAGCTTCTTGACGTCATTTGCCTGTGGGTGGGTTCCTGTCCGCCGCCTCTCCAACCACACCAAATTTTATTGCACAGATTTAAAAAACACACCTCGGCATGGCAGGCCACCTAAAGAAGCAATGGAGTCTAGAAGCCCCGCCGCTAAGCTGCGGCTGAGAGAGGTAGTTTCGGGCCAGCCTCGGACTATGCCAGGATCCCATCTTGAGAAGTAAATTAGCCATCCTCCCCCTCCCGGCCCCCAGCCAATAAAAGCGGCATGTTCACTTTACACTATCTCATGGGGGATTTGAAGAATCAATTCTAAACACAGACTTGAAAGCACTTAGCAAGAATATGTTGCGGGGGAGGGGAGACACTTCCATTTGTGGCGTGTTTATTGTCTGCCAGGTACTAGGGTGGGCACTTGACTTTCATTCTTTAACTGAGCTGTATAATGATCAGACACAACACTGTCAAACAGTTGGTTTTCAGGTCACTAAGAACCCAAAGCTTATCAAGAAGATGGTGGACAAGCAGAGGGAGAGAAGGGGAAACCAGACCTACTGTAGGCCCCTAGGAAGCTGAATGTCTCTAACATTCTTAACACCATCCACACACAGTTTAAAAATCCAATTATGTCCATTTGCAATGCACAAATAGGAGGCATTAGAAAGATACCCATTCACACAAATATTTTGCCCTCTTGGTGCTTGCAAATGTCAGAGAGTTCAGCTGAGTGATGGCAAATCTAGCTACTGATAAATAACAGAGATGTTCATCTTACTCCAATATTTTCCTTTCTGAGTTAAAAATTATTTTGCAACTCCCCTAGTATGTGTTTAGATGATTGGTCTTATAATGTGTGCTAGGTGGTGAATTCAGGAGACCTGAACTTGGTCGCCAAAATAAGCAACATTGCCCATGACATTATGGAATAAAAACACGCTCTCGTCTTGGTCAGGCCTACTCTGAGGCTTCCATCGCTTGGTACCGTGAGCAGTGTTCATGGTGAGGTGCATGTGTGGAAACCATCCCACACGAAAACTGTGACTCAGGTCTGTTCTCAGAAGCACTGAGGTAATGGCTATTAATATTTTATTTCATACATTATAGTGTTTGCAGGAGCAAACACTGTAGTTAAGGTTACATGCATCGACGCTCCAGCATAGCCTGGTTTTTCTTCAGGCCAGGCTTTCATTTCACAGTTGGGTTCAACCCAAAGGTGAATTTTCAGGACCTTAAAAAAAAAAGAAAAAAAATTGAACACAATTAGGTAAATCATTATAGTTACACAACTTTAAGAAATATGTCCCTGGTTATACTTAGAAAATAGTGGGAAATGCATTCTTTCTCTTTGTTGTTACTCTCTTCTCAAGTGAAACAGGTGAACAACAAACTGACTTGGTACACTATGTGGTTGAAACTTTCCTTAAAGGTAGTCCTTTGTCAGCAGAAGGAAAGGCCAAACGTTGCCTGAGAAGACGTTAGTAAGCAGCTGCCGGTACGCGGTGTCATGCCATCTCAGAAGCCTGTTATGAACGTGGCTGTCGAGGGTGGCACATGCAAACTTCTGCTCTCGGTCGCCATGAGCTTCCAACCTTGAGTGACTCACCAGTTTCAGGCAAAGGATCTCCTTTGGTTCTGCTCTGACTGGGATTTTGTAAAACCGTTTTGAATAAACCGTCTGGCAGATTCAGGTCCGATATGACTCAGCTATGGCACACAGGCAGCTCCCACCATGTGGCATGAACGAGCTGGCTCTCTGGGTCTTTGTTCTCCACTGTGTAGAATGGGGAGGCGCCTTTTGGATCGAGTGTGCAGACGCTCCTGAGCATGGCTCATATCTTCTCCACCTTCTTCGCCGTGTGCTCATCTCTCTCCAGCAGTGAGCCTGATTCTGCCTTGGCCTTTGAATCTGTGTGTCCCTGCCCTAGGTGTGCCCTTCTTCCCACCCCACCCCTAATTCCTTCTGGACTAATTCCTTCCCCTTGACTGTGCTCCCTATACACCTGCCTTTTCTCCTCATCGCCAGCCCCCTGTCAAAATGAACTCACTCTCTTTCCTGGAGCCTTCCTGGCAGTTGGAACTGAGGTGAACACATGGTCACCTTAGGGGTGGTGGCTCTGAAGCAGTGTTCTTTCTCCAGTGGGCCCAGATTAAGGGTAATACTTAATCCTCTGGGGCTGACTGAGGCATCTGTGGAAGGCTGGCCGAATGAAATCACACTGTCTAACCAGAACTCCAGCTTCGCTGCAGTGGTGTCCCAGCCTTGTTCACCCTGGGGTGCAGATGCAGAAGGGGGTCTTGAGTGGCCCTGTAGCACCTCATCTGCAGATCCATGCAGATCCACTCAGCCTCCCTCAAGTCTTGCGGGCCACTGCTGCTCCAGTTTCCTCTTCTCCCGTGGACTTGAAGATGGACTTCTACCCTAAGGCACCTGGCTTCACACTGAGCAGGCAAAGGACTGAGGTGGCACTGGTCTGGGGCAGTGACCAGGGACCAGCTGTTTCTGAGGACAGCACAGTGTCATCATCAGGGACCTGTCCTCTATACTTTTCCACAGTGTGATGCGGTAATGTTTCTGATTCTTTTGTTTGAGAAGTATGGGAATTTCCTTAGATCTTGCCATTTCTGCAGAAAAGGGTCTTGAGTGAGGGAAGGGCAGTCTATAGGATGTGCCATGTGAAACTGCTCATCTCGGGAGGCTGAAAATGTCAAGTATCAGAAATTTCATACAGTTCATCCTAGAAGCTGAAAAGATGAAGGAGGGCCAAGGCCTTGTCCTGATGTTATATTTGCCTAGAATATTATATTACAGAAGAGCATCAGTCTTGAATATCAAAGAATATTATTGTAGATACTGTTGCTGCTACTACTTGAAGTCACTTTAGCAACAATTGATAGAGACAGAAGGAACACTAAGTCATCCCCTGGGAGCCATGAGCCTTGGCCCTGGCCCCTGGTCTCCTGCCTTTAAACTAGTTATTTAAAATTGCTCTCTCGCCACTCCCTTGGTTGTCTCGTTTGGGCCAATGTGGTTAGTTTCAGAGATAAGGGATGCTGGGTGATCAATTGCCTCAGATGACATAGCTGCTGCAGTTTCATTTTCAGAATGTCATGGCAATGAAAGAGCCATTTGCTAACATAAGGGGCGGGATTCATTGATGAGTGGTGTTCACGTCCATGCTGTCACTGCCTCACCCTGATTTCTCAGAGCAGCCGCTGGCTCGGTGTCGTAGCTGAATGATGTCATTTCAGTATAACGTAATTTTCCAGCTGGCCAGGATGGAAAAGGGGTTTATTATTGTCTCGTGTTTTCCACCGTGTCTGAAAGAAAATGAAGCAGACGCGGATATATGACAGTATCAGTTGTGTTTTTACAGGTGTGTCTGAAGGATACAATGTACCTTTTACTTGCAATAGAAATGTGACTCTATGGCAAAAGCAAATTAAAAAAAAAATACCCTTTTCCTCAAAAGATTTAAAATATATGTATAATTAGTGTTGGGAACTGGCCTGGAATACATTCATTGGGAAAGACGAGGGACAGGAGGCCTAGTCTGCATCTCATTTCTGCCCCTACTGACAACACTCTGGCTTAATCTTTGCCTTGATTCTCCAAGGAGAAAATGGAGATCTCCCAAGATATTTGTTTGTGTGTGTGTTTTTTTTTAGCTTTTCACTGAAGTATGATACATGCAGTAAAGTGTACATCTTAAGTGTACCACTTATTAAAAGTTTGCAAACTAAACACACCTCCGTAACAAGCACTCTGATCAAGAAACAGAATATGACCAGTGCCCCAGAAAACCTCTGTGTCTTCCCCCGTCCAGTCACCGCCCACCTGATGCACACAAGGCCCAGTGTCCTGACTTCTAATAGCATAGATTTTTGCCAGTGAGACCCAGTCAGACATCTGACTTAGAGAACTGTAAAATTTGTGCTCTTTTAAGCCCCTAAGTTTGTGGTTATTTGTTACAGCAGCCATAGAAAGCTGACACAGTGATGGTAGATGGTAGAGTCCCAAGTCAAAGCCAGGGCGCTGTCTCCAAACCCTGAGTTCTTAAAAACCACCACCAGGTATAGTATTGCCTTTAGCTTTAGTAGAGTTTTGGCCCTCTGTGGAGGATCAGAAGGTAAATAAAAGTCAAATTTTTGCCAGCATCAGGTGAAGTTGGGAAATAGGTGGAATGTGTCTTTGAAGTATGCAACTTGCCCACCCCACTATCCACATGTTTAGAATGCCTCCTGTCTAGAAAAATGTGATATGGTATGTTACTAACACTTCAGTGTGGATTAATTTATTATATTATCCTCCCCCAAAGTATTTGCTAGAGAAGGAAATGACAACCCACTCCAGTATTCTTGCCTGAAAAACTCCATGGACAGAGGAGCCTGGCCGGCTACAGTCCATAGGGTCACCAAAGAGTCAGACATGACTTAGCGACGAAACAACCACAAAAGTATTTGCATTCTAAAAGACCCAAGGAATGACTCTCTAATATTGATGAGAAAGAGGGCTACCCTGGGGTACTGCAGCTGACCCTGTGGGTTGGTGAGCCCAGCACCCCATAAGCAATCCCCTTCCTCCTATCTACCTCTACCAGAGAATCAGAAAAAACCAAAAATCTGCTTACCCAATGCTGCCCTGTAACTTGGGTTACCAATGAGGGGAAATATGCTGCAGGCTTTCTAGGAAAGATTCCGATGAAAGGAATAGATGTTGCTGGCGCAGCTTCCCTCCTCTGCACCTCCCCCTCCCTTTTTCCTTCTTTTGAATATGCAAGTGATGCCTGCAGCTGCGGTGGCCACCTTGTGACCATGAGGTAGCAAGCATGAAGATAAAAGTGAGCGTGGTAAGGGCGGCAGAGTGTGGTTGTTGTTTATCAGTCGCTCAGTCACGTCCGATTCTTTGGGACCCCATGAATGGCAGCATGCCAGTCTTCCCTGTCCTTCACTATCTCCCTGAGTTTGCTCAAACGCATGTCCATTGTGTTGGTGATGCCATCTACTCATCTCATCCTCTGCAGCTCCCCCTTCCCCTTTGCCTTCAGTCTTTCCCAGCATCAGGGTCTTTTCCAATGAGTCAGCTTTCTGTACCAGGTGGCCAAAGTATTGGAGCTTCAGCTCGAGCAGCAGTCCTTTCAATGAATATTCAGTGTTGATTTCCTTTAGGAGTAATTGGTTTGATCTCCTTGCTGTCCAGGGGACTCTCAAGAGTCTTCTCTAGCACCAGAGTTTGAAAGCATCAATTCTTTGGCTCTCAGCCTTCTTTATAGTCCAATTCTCACATCCACATGTGACCATTGGAAAAAAAAAACATAGCTTTGACTGTACAGAACTTTGTCATCAAAGTGATGTCTTTGCTTTTTAAGAAGATGTCTAGGTTCGTCATAGCTTTTCTTCCAAGGAGCAAGCGTCTTTTAATTTCATGACTGCAGTCACCATCTGCAGTGGTTTTGGAGCCCAAGAAAATAAAGTCTGTCATCGTTGCCATTTTTTCCCCCTTCTATTTACCATGAAGTAATGGGATCAGATGCCCTGACCTTAGTTTTCTGAATGTTGAGTTTTAAGCCAGATTTTTTACTCTCCTCATCAAAGAATCTCTCTCTGACCACACTGCTGAGTCACGGAACCAACCAGCAGCCATCCTCCTCAAGGGCTCGTGTTACGGGGAGGGAGAAAACCTCTCCTTGTGTGTGCCAGCGCTAGTCGTCTTTTCTGTTACTTGCAACTGAAGGCACCCCAAACGTGGACACGGGCACTAAGAATTATTCCAAAGGTGAAGAATTCCTACGGTCCCCTCCCCCCATACACATACTATCAGTAAAGTGAGCACCTCCAGGGGAACCATCCCAGGAAAATGGGACTTAACTCTAGATAGCCAGGAAACCTGATACGTTTGGAGAAGAAATGCAGTGCTCGTAATTTTAAATGAAAAAGGTTAGCAAGACCTTTTACTTGTTTATTTTTGTTTCTGGTAAGGTTTATTACCTTTTTAAGGGAAATGCTGTTAAGTTCAGTACCTCTGAGCATGACCATCTGTTTCATACTTTCTAGGACCACCCTGGAAAATATGAGGCATATTGTCCCTTTATCTCCACGCGTATGCTGTGTTGGGCTATTTGTGGAGTCACAAAGTGAGATTCGGAAATATGGCTATTGTTCTTAAAAGCTCAGTTATTTATGAACCCCCAAGAGCCAGATGATCCCCTATTCTTAATGGCACTTATTGCTGTGGATGAGTACTTTCAAAAATTCAGAGAGACATTTACTTTGTAAGCAACCACTAAGAAGATCTCTGGCTGGATAAAGATAACTGAGCAGGCTAATCCTTTTAACAAAGGTGGTGATATATATTATGGCAGCTGAATGCTCCTTTACAGCCCTGGGAGAACAATCAGTGAATTCATTCATTTAATTCATGAATTTTCCTTCTATTTACACTTTAAACAAACATGCCAGTTGTTTGCTTAGCTAACAAGCTCTGCCTTCATTATAAGCCATTAGTGGCTGGCAATAATTGAAACTGTGTTTGGGTTTAAAAAGTACAATAAACCCAATTAATCCCACTCTTAGTAATATGGAATTTGTAGTGACTGACTTGACCTAGGCTGGAGTTTGTGTCTGCTCTCTTCACAAAGCCAGAGTTGCTGAACTGTCTTATAGCCATAAGCAAGTTTGATAGTAGATTTTTTTCATAAGAAAAACTAAACAGGTTAAATCCACATGTCCATAAGGAGTCAGGCAGCAAATATAAATAAGCACATGGGCAGAGCACCCTTTAAGAAATACCTGATCTTCTCTACCTGCCTTTGATGGAGACATGGATAGAAGGAATATTTCACTTTTCTCTTAATCCTGTTATAAGAAATAGGTAGAGGGAAGCACATATAGTCACATGATTATAAATGACAAGTGGAGTCAGCCAGTGGTGAGGAGATGGAGGAGTGGTGGGGAGCTGGTGAGCCCAAGTCCCCTTTGAAAGGGTCAGCTGCTGTTCAGCTGCAGTTACTACATAGGAATGTGAGTCGAGTGTAGTCACATCTTGCAAATTTTAAATAAAATTAGAAAATCTGGATTTCTAGTGAAATCTTCCCATTTATAAATTTTGCCAATTGATTTTTTTTTTTTTTAAGTTAAAAAGCAGCTGCCACAGTGCAGATTAGTGGCTCTCAAAGTGTGGTCCCTGGATCAGCAACATCAGTATCACTGGATACTTTATAAAAAAGGCAGATCTCAGGCCCCACCCAGGCCTGTGAATCAGACTCTTTGAAGTTGTGGGTCCAACAATGTTTTAAGAAGCCCTTCAGGTGGACTGCCGGGTTCAGCAATACTGCAGGCAACACACATGAAAAAGTTATCAGTAATTTATACGAAATTCAGATTTAACTGTGTGTCTGGTATTTATCTAGCAACTGTATCTTTAGGTGATTCTGAAACACATCTCACATGGATCAAGCGAAACATGCAAAAGAGAGCCAGACTGCCTATATCTGAATCAGCTTTGATACATACTAACTATGGGATCTTGGCAGAGCAGTTGTGTAACTGCTCTATGACTCAGTTTACCTGCATGTAAAATGGGGATAATAATATCTCTCTCACAGGGTTATTGTTAGAATTAAATGAGTTAGTGAATGGAAAGTCCTTAGAATGGTGCCTGAGAAAGGTTAAGCAACATCTAAGAGTTTACCATCATCAGTCCTTTATTTTTCCTTTCCTTTTTCTCCACCATCATCATTCCAACTGTCAGGGAATACTTGAATACAGCTTCCTTCAGTTCTCTTATCCTTGAACAAACTTTGATTTTGTGATAGAACTGATTCTACACCCTAGGCCCTCAGGTAGCCCTAGTGCTTGTTCTCACACAAAGTAACCTCTTGCTTTGAAAGCTAGCTGAAAAATGGTGTGGCTGTCTGTGTACCAGTGGCTGCTTCCAGGGCTCTCTCTCTCAGCCTGCGTTCTGTGCTGCACCAAGGCCTGTGTCTATAACCACCTGCCTTTTGGCTTCATGTGTGCCTTCACCAGCCCCCAGTACGCCACTGAATCACATTTCTGACCACATCTCGCAGTTTCAGATCCCCAGACTGCCTGACGGGGCCGTGGATGCTTGTTCGCCGTTGTGAAAGCAAACTGATGGCCCCCTCCCGATTAAATTTCTGAGTACTCTTTGGGAAATCCCCACCATTTCTTTCTCTAGACTTGATTTGCAAACCCAAAGTGCTTGCACTGTATTTCAAAGGAAACTCATAACCGCACTGCTCTTACTGAGGGTGGTGCAAGCTACCTAAATGTGCCCCTTCATGAAGCAGCTTTCCATGCTGCCACGCGGTCACAAATGACAGACTTGTACACACAGAGAAAACCAACTGGATGAGCTCTTCAGCTTCTCAGCTGCGCCGTGTTATTGCTGTTCTGGGAATGAAGCACGATGCATTATTTTATTAAATAAAGATTTTCCCTGTATCACAGTAGAGGCTAATTTTATTAGCTCTCTTTATGGGAACAAACGTCATCACCCTGGCTGGGGAGGCCGGGAGTTGGGGGTAAGGGAGCGGAGAGAATCACATTTGGTCATCCACGTGCTCCAGTGGAGGCTGCCAACATGTTTTAATTGGTAATTACTTACCAGAAGAGTTCTCCAGATCCTGCAGAAAACGCACAGCTCTCAGTTCATAACTCACTTACAGATGATTCAGAAGACATCTTCAGCTACAATAAATATCGTTGATATAGTTTGGGTATGGCTGTGCCCCTGGTGTCCAAAACACCGGAGTGTTCAATAACTTCAAGAAGTGAATCCTTTGTTCTCCTCTCTGAGAATCCGGAGACTCCTTAGGCTGAACATGTACCTTAAGCTTCAGAAACAGGAATTGTAAAATGCTATCATATACTGTCTTTTGTCTGTTGATTCTTTAGCTTTCAAACCTGAAATAGTCACTGGCAGCTTTATTTAGCATTTTAGGTGAGCATGACCACAAGATGCCAACCCCACCACCTTCTCAAGACAGAGTAGGCCAAGTTAGGTGTAGTCAACTCCTAAAACTGAGTACTAATGCTGCCTCCACTTAGCATGCAGCGCTGAGGTCCAGAAAACCAGCACTAGGAACGATGTCTGCCCATAGAAGTGAAGTGTCCACCACTCTGCTATGGCTCTGCAGTCTCTGGCCAGAGGCGATCTTTGTTTTCAAGAGTCAGAGGTGGTCTCCATGTTTTGTCATTCAGTCAGCTCAGTTCAGTTCAGTCGCTCAATCATGTCCGACTCTTTGCAACCCCATGAATCGCAGCACACCAGGCCTCCCTGTCCATCACCAACTCCCAGAGTTCACTCAAACTCATGTCGATCGAGTCAATGATGCCATCCAGCCATCTCATCCTCTGTCTTCCCCTTCTCCTCCTGCCCCCAATCCCTCGCAGCATCAGAGTCTTTTCCAATGAGTCAACTCTTCACATGAGGCGGCCAAAGTATTTGAGTTTCAGCTTTAGCATCAGTCCTTCCAATGAACACCCCGGACTGATCTCCTTTAGGATGGACTGGTTGGATCTCCTTGCAGGCTAAGGGACTCTCAAGAGTCTTCTCCAACACCACAGTTCAAAAGCATCAATTCTTCGGTGCTCAGCTTTCTTCACAGTCCAACTCTCACATCCATACACGACCACTGGAAAAACCATAGCCTTGACTAGATGGACCTGCTTTTGAATATGCTGTCTGGGTTGGTCATAACTTTCCTTCCAAGGAGTAAGCATCTTTTAATTTCATGGCTGCAGTCACCATCTGCAGCGATTTTGGAGCCCCCAAAAATAAAGTCTGACACTGTTTCCACTGTTTCCCCATCTATTTCCCAGGAAGTGATGGGACCAGATGCCATGATCTTAGTTTTCTGAATGTTGAGCTTTAAGCCAACTTTTTCACTCTCGTCTTTCACTTTCATCAAGAGGCTTTTTAGTTCCTCTTCACTTTCTGCCATAAGGGTGGTGTCATCTGCATATCTGAGGTTGTTGATATTTCTCCTGGCAATCTTGATTCCAGCTTGTGCTTCTTCCAGCCTAGCGTTTCTCATGATGTCCTCTGCATATAAGTTAAATAAGCAGGGTGACAATATACAGCCTTGACGTACTCCTTTTCCTATTTGGAACCAGTCTGTTGTTCCATGTCCATTCTAACTGTTGCTTCCCGACCTGCATATAGGTTCCTCAAGAGGCAGGTCAGATGGTCTGGTATTCCCATCTCTTTCAGAATGTTCCACAGTTTATTGTGATCCACACAGTCAAAGGCTTTGTCATTATCATGCTATTATTATTTTCTCTTAGCAGTTGGCCAAGGCCAACGCTCTCCCCAGAAGCACCCCTTCCCCCCTCCTTGTGCCTCAGTAAGAGCCCCCTCTCCTCCCAGCTGTTATCCATGGTCAGCTTTCAGGCCTTACCCTGTCTTCTATGAGCAGCCATGGAAAACATGGTGGGATCCAGGAGTTATACCTCCACATGCAACGAAACCATGCACTTCTCCTGAGATAACCACTGTAAACCAGAGATGATAAACTTGTAGCTCCTGTCCTTGGGTTGGTTTGCTCTGACACAGCATTATTTTTTAAATTTTGTCTACTTCTTCCTGTTGTTTTCTACTTTCCTCTTGTAGTTACCTGTTTCCCTATATTATTATCACTCCCCTAATCTTGTTATCTGGTTCCAAATAGGAAAAGGAGTACATCAAGGCTGTGTATTGTCACCCTGCTTATTTAACTTATATGCAGAGTACATCACGAGAAACGCTGGGCTGGATGCAGCACAAGCTGGAATCAAGATTGCCAGGAGAAATATCAATAACCTCAGATATGCAGATGACACCACCCTTATGGCAGAAAGTGAAGAGGAACTAAAAAGCCTCTTGATGAAAGAGGAGAGTAAAAAAGTTGGCTTAAAGCTCAACATTCAGAAAACTAAGATCATGGTATCTGGCCCCATCACTTCATGGGAAATAGATGGAGAAACAGTGGAAATAGTGTCAGACTTTATTTGGGGGGGCTCCAAAATCGCTGCAAATTGTGACTGCAGCCATGAAATTAAAAGACGCTTACTCCTTGGAAGTAAAGTTATGACCAACCTAGATAGCATATTCAAAAGCAGAGACATTACTTTGCCAACAAAGGTCCATCTAGTCAAGGCTATGGTTTTTCCAGTGGTCGTGTATGGATGTGAGAGTTGGACTGTGAAGAAAGCTGAGCACCAAAGAATTGATGCTTTTGAACTGTGGTGTTGGAGAGGACTCTTGAGAGTCCCTTGAACTGCAAGGAGATCCAACCAGTTCCTCCTAAACAAGATCAGTCCTGGGTGTTCATTGGAGGGACTGATGGTTGAAGCTGAAACTCCAGTACTTTGGCCACCTGATGTGAAGAGTTGACTCATTGGAAAAGACTCTGATGCTGGGAGGGATTGGGGGCAGGAGGAGAAGGGGAAGGGGACGACAGAGGATGAGATGGCTGGATGGCATCACCAACTCAATGGACATGTGTTTGAGTGAACTCTGGGAGTTGGTGATGAACAGGGAAGCCTGGCGTGCTGCGATTCATGGGGTTGCAAAGAGTTAGACACGACTGAACGACTGAACTGAACTAAAAGAATTAAAGAGCCTTTTGATGAAAGTGAAAGCAGAGAGTGGAAAGTTGGCTTAAAGCTCAACATTCAGAAAACTAAGATCATGGCATCCAGTCTCATCACTTCATGGCAAATAGATAAGGAAACTGTGGAAACAGTGGCTGACTTTATTTCGGGGGGCTCCAAAATCACTGCAGATGGTGATTGCAGCCATGAAATTAAAAGACACTTACTCCTTGGAAGGAAAGTTATGACCAACCTAGATAGCATATTCAAAGGCAGAGACATTACTTTGCCAACAAAGGTCCGTCTAGTCAAGGCTATGGTTTTTCCAGTAGTCATATATGGATGTGAGAGTTGGACTATAAAGAAAGCTGAGTGCTGAAGAATTGATGCTTTTGAACTGTGGTGTTGGAGGAGACTCTTGAGAGTCCCTCGGACTGCAAGGAGATCTAACCAGTCCATCCTAAAGGAGATCAGTCCTGGTGTTCATTGGAAGGACTGATGTTGAAGCTGAAACTCCAATACTTTGGCCACCTCATGCGAAGAGCTGACTCACTTGAAAGGACCCTGATGTTGGGAAAGATTGAAGGCAGGAGGAGAAGGGGACGACAGAAGTTGAAATGGTTAGATGGCATCACCAATTCAATGGACATGAGTTTGGGTAAACTCCGGGAGTTGGTGATGGACAGGGAGGCCTGGCGTGCTGCGGTTCATGGAGTTGCAAAGAGTGGGACATGACTGAGAGACTGAACTGAAGTGAACTGAATCTGGTTATCTACTTCCTTCATCTTGTTCTCCACTTCCCATCTTGTTTTCTACTCTCTACCTTTTGTTATCTGCTCTCCTCATTTTATCTGTTTCCCACCTCTCCTTATCTACTTCCTCATCTCTTTATCGACTTCCCTCGATTGTTGTCTGCTTCCTTACTGTTGTTATCAGCTTCCCCCATCTTATCTACTTCCCCTATCTCTCTCTCTCCTCTCTCATCTCCTTGTCTACTTCCTCTGCGTCATTGTCTACTTTCCCACTGTTATCCACCTCCCTCTTTTTGTCATCTTCTTGGCTCCTGAAGTCCTTTGAGTTTGTGACCTGCTTTCAACCATCTCTTCTTGAAAAAAAGAAAAATCAGAAGATTTGCAGGGCAGTGAAACTATTTTGTACGATACCATAATGGTGGATACATGTCATGATATGTTTGTCCAAAATTCACAGCGTGCACCACACCAAGAGTGGACCCTAATGTAAACTACGGACCCTGGGTGGTGATGCATCAAGAGAGCTGTCATTTCTAATAACAAAAGCACCTTCTGATGGGGGATGTTGATAGTGGGGGAGGCTGTGTGTGACTGTGGAGGCAGGGGCATATGGGAAATTTCTGTTCCTTTCTGCTCAGTTTCTCTGTGAACCTAAAACTTCTCTAAAAAAAAATAACATCTATTTAGGAAAAAGAAGTCAGGCCTAAACAAAAGTGGGTGGAAGGTGGAGGCTGGGGAGGAGCAGTAGCAGAATGGCATGTCGTCCTCCCTGGGATCCTAAAACGCTACCCTAAGGACTGACCCATGCGCCCTCATACGCGCCTGTCTAAGCATCTCCTTGCAGTGGCCCACAGGGACGTGGCAGAGAACGAGGTTAGGAAGAAGGGTGTTGCACTCAGGAATTCAGCCCTTGCGGAGTGGGGGGAGGGTGTGGAGCGGGCAGGCATCAGCTGTGTTAGTGATGCTCCCCTCTCTCTTCCCCTCTCCTTTCCTTCCCTACCTTCCTTCTCACCAGTAAGAGGCTGAAGCTCTATGATCACAAGGTCTGGTAACCTCCAGTCAGTTTTCACTGTGATACGAATTTAAGGAACAGAGAGAGGTGCAGGGCATGGCTGGTGGCTCCTCTTGGGTGAACACAGAAAATGGAGTTCCAGGGAGAGTAGTGATCATTGCACCACTAGGCTTGAGATGGCACAGAGGAAGGGTGATCTTGAAATCACAGGTCTAAACCCAGTGACCCTGGGCAGAGTAAGTCAGAGTAGGGCTTCGGGGTCAAGAATGTGTGAGCAGAAATACCAGTTCCATGACTTACCAGGTGTGTGACCTTGAGCTAGTCACTTTACCTCTCTGTACCTCACTTTCATCATTTCTAAAATGGGGGTGATAATAAAATCTGTCTCTTGAGGTCATGAGGTAGATTAAATGAGATAATGTATATAAAATACAGTGCCTAGCACACTGCACATACTCAAGCACTTGAGTCTTTAGAAGAAGGATGTTTCGGGTAGAAGTCTCTGGCCCTGGGGATTCCACTCAGTCACTCTATGCTATAGTCATGCTAGCAGTTTGAGCCAAAATTCGTTTAGATAAGTGACTACATGTTTTACTGCCTCTTTGCTATTTAGCATTTTTAAAGGAAAACACATACTAATTTAACCTTTCCTCTCAAACCTAAATCCTTGTATTGGTCAGATGCAGTAAGTTTTCTTCCAGTTGTTAGATTTGGTTTCCATCTCCGGCTACTGAAAGGGCCACATCCCCATGTCTCATAAGGCTCCAGTCTAAGACTACACTATGTGGCCAGAGTGGAATGGCTGATGGAGCAGAAGGAAGCAGTCCCAAAGCCAGAGGGGAGCAGGGGCCTTCCAGATCCATCTGGGCCATCTCTTTCCTTTGGGGCAACAGCTATGTCCCCTACCTTAGACTGCATCTGGGAGTGTGACTGAGGGATTTCATTGTAGAATGAAGGGGCCGGAACTGAGCATTTGGTTTGTAAATGTACCGGGTGAGATGCGGGCACATAACCACATCACACCTGACAGAGGAAGAGGAAGCACGTTCTGAGTTTGTTGTTCAGTCGCTAAGTTGTCCGACTCTTGTTGTCCGACTCTAAGTTGTGTCCGACTCTTTGCGACCCATGGACTGAGGTATGCCAGGCTCCTATATCCTCCACTACTTTGCAGAGTTTGTTGAGATTCATGTCCATTGAGTTGGTGATGCTATCTACTCATCTCATCCTCTGCCGCCCCCTTCTCCTTTGCCTTCAGTCTTTCCCGGTATCTTTTCCAGTGAGTCAGGTCTCTGCACAGGTGGCCAAAGCATTGGACCTTCAGCTTCAGGAGCAGTCCTTCCAGTGAATATTCAAGGTTGATTTCCTTTAGGATTGAATGGTGTGATCTCCTAGCTGTCCAAGGGACTCTCAAGATTTTTCTCCAGGACCAAGAAATTCAGTTCAGTTCAGTTGCTCAGTCATGTCCGACTCATTGTGACCCTGTGGACTGCAGCATGCCAGGCTTCCCTGTTTGTCACCAACTCCCGGAGCTTGTTCAAACTCATGTCCATCAAGTCAGTGATGCCATCCAGCCTCTGTCATCCCCTTTTCCCCCTGCTTTCAATCTTTCCCAGCATCAGGGTCTTTTCCAGTGAGTCAGTTCTCTGCATCAGGAGGCCAAAGTATTGGAGCTTCAGCTTCAGCATCAGTCCTTCCAATGAATATTCAGGACTGATTTCCTTTAAGATGGACTGGGTGGATCTCCTTGCAGTCCAAGGGACTGTTGAGAATCTTCTCCAGCATCACAGTTCAAAAGCATCAGTTCTTAGCTGCTCAGCTTTCTTTATAGTTCAACTCTCACATCCATATATGATTACAGGAAAAACCATAGCTTTGACTAGATGGACCTTTGTTGGCAAAGTAATGTCTCGGCTTTTTAATATGCTCTCTAGGGTGGTCATAGCTTTTCTTCCAAGGAGCAAGTATCTTTTAACTTCATGGCTACAGTCACCATCTGCGGTGATTTTGGAGCCTCCCAAAATAAAGTCTCTCACTGTTTCCCCATCTATTTGCCATGAAGTGAGCAAATTTGGAAAACTCAGCAGTGGCCACAGGACTGGAAAAGGTCAGTTTTCATTCCAATCCCAAAGAAAGGCAATGCCAAAGAATGCTCAAACTACCACACAATTGTACTTATCTCACATGCTAGTAAAGTAATGCTCAAAATTCTCCAAGCCAGGCTTCAGCAATACGTGAACCGTGAACTTCCTGATGTTCAAGCTGGTTTTAGAAAAGGCAGAGGAACCAGAGATCAAATTGCCAAAATCTGCTGGATCATCGAAAAAGCAAGAGAGTTCCAGAAAAACATCTATTTCTGCTTTACTGACTATGCCAAAGCCTTTGACTGTGGATCACAATAAACTGTGGAAAATTCTGAAAGAGATGGGAATACCAGACCACCTGATCTGCCTCTTGAGAAATCTGTATGCAGGTCAGGAAGCAACAGTTAGAACTGGACATGGAACAACAGATTGGTTCCAAATAGGAAAAGGAGTACATCAAGGCTGTATATTGTCACCCTGCTTATTTAACTTATATGCAGAGTACATCATGAGAAACGCTGGACTGGAAGAAACACAAGCTGGAATCAAGATTTCCGGGAGAAATATCAATAACCTCAGATATGCAGATGACACCACCCTTATGGCAAAAAGTGAAGAGGAACTAAAAAGCCTCTTGATGAAAGTGAATAGACGAGAGTGAAAAACTTGGCTTAAATCTCAACGTTCAGAAAATGAAGATCATGGCATCTGGTCTCATCACTTCATGGGAAATAGATGGGCAAACAGTGTCAGACTTTATTTTGGGGGGCTCCAAAATCACTGCAGATGGTGACTGCAGCCATGAAATGAAAAGATACTTACTCCTTGGAAGGAAAGTTATGACCAACCTAGATAGCATATTCAAAAGCAGAGACATTACTTTGCCAACAAAGGTTCGTCTAGTCAAGGCTATGGTTTTTCCTGTGGTCATGTATGGATGTGAGAGTTGGACTGTGAAGAAGGCTGAGCGCCAAAGAATTGATGCTTTTGAACTGTGGTGTTGGAGAAGACTCTTGAGAGTCCCTTGGACTGCAAGGAGATCCAACCAGTCCATTTTGAAGGAGATCAGCCCTGGGATTTCTTTGGAAGGAATGATGCTAAAGCTGAAACTCCAGTACTTTGGCCACCTCATGTGAAGAGTTGACTCATTGGAAAAGACTCTGATGCTGGGAGGGATTGGGGGCAGGAGGAGAAGGGGACGACAGAGGATGAGATGGCTGGATGGCATCACTGACTCAATGGACGTGAGTCTGGGTGAACCCCGGGAGTTGGTGATGGACAGGGAGGCCTGGCGTGCTGTGATTCATGGGGTCGCAAAGAGTCGGACACAACTGAGCAACTGAACTGAACTGATGGGTCTGATGCCATGATCTTAGTTTTCTGAATGCTGAGTTTTAAGCCAACTTTTTCACTCTCGTCTTTCACTTTCATCAAGGGGCTCTTTAGTTCTTCTTCGCTCTCTGCCATATGGGTGGTGTCATCTGTGTATCTGAGGTTATTGCTATTTCTCCTGGCAGTCTTGATTCCAGCTTGTGCTTCTTCCAGCCTGGCATTTCACATGATATACTCTGCATATAAGTTAAATAAGCAGGGTGACAATATACAGCCTTGACATACTCCTTTCCCAATTTGGACCCAGTCTGTTGTTTCATGTCTGGTTCTAACTGTTGCTTCTTGACCTGCATACAGATTTCTCAGGAGACAGGTAAGGTGGTCTGGTATTTCCATCTCTTGAAGAATTTTCCACAGCTTGTTGTGATCCACACAAAGGCTTTAGCATTGTCAATAAAGAAGAAGTAGGTGTTTTTCTGGAACTCTCTTGCTTTTTCGTTGATCCAAGGGATGTTGGCAATTTGATCTCTGGTTCCTCTGCCCTTTCTAACTTCAGCTTGAACATCTGGAAGTTTACGGTTCACGTACTGTTGAAGCCTGGCTTGGAGAATTTTGAGCATTACTTCACTAACGTGTGAGATGAGTGCAACTGTGCGGTAGTCTGAGCATTCTTTGGCATTGCCTTTCTTTGGGATTGGAATGAAAACTGACCTTTTCCAGTCCTGTGACCACTGCTGAGTTTTCCAAATTTGCTGACATATTGAGTGCAGCACTTTCACAGCATCATCTTTCAGGATTTGAAATAGCTTAACTGGAATTCCATCACCTCCACTAGCTTTGTTCATAGTGATGCTTCCTAAGGCCCACTTGACTTCACGTTCCAGGATGTCTGCCTCTAGGTGAGTGATCACACCACCGTGTTACCTAGGTATGAAGATCTTTTTTGTACAGTTCTGTGTAGTCTTGCCACTTCTTAATATCTTCTACTTCTGTTAGGTCCATACCATTTCTGTCCTTTATTGTGCCCATTTTTGCATGAAATGTTACCAAGGGATGGGTAACTCCTATTTGTCCTCCCTTTCACATTGCCCCAAGCTACTTACTCTGAGTCTGTATGCATACTCTGCTGCTGCTAAGTCGCTTCAGTCGTGTCCGACTCTGTGCGACCCCATAGACGGCAGCCCACCAAGGCTCCCCTGTCCCTGGGATTCTCCAGGCAAGAACACTGGAGTGGGTTGTCATTTCCTTCTCCAATGCATGAAAGTGAAAAGTGAAAGTGAAGTCACTCAGTCGTGTCCGACTCTTAGCGACCCCACGGACGGACTGCAGCCCACCAGGCTCCTCTGTCCATGGGATTTTCCAGGCAAGAGTACTGGAGTGGGGTGCCATTGCCTTCTCCCGTATGCATGCTCAATCGTGTCCAGCTCTTTGTGACCCCATGGACTGTAGCCCACCAGGCTCCTCTGTCCATCAAGTTTCCCAGGCAAGAATACTCCAGGGGAATCTTCCGAACCCAGGGATAGAACCCATATCTTCTGTGTCTCCTGCATTGGCAGTCAGATTCTTTACTAACACTGAGCCACCTGGGAAGCAATCCGAATCTTTAACCTTTCAGTTATCTGGATTATATTTGCAACTAATTAAGTCATGCAAGCAAAAGTTGCTTTCACATAATCATGAGGTCCTTTTAAAACTATCCAGTTTAACTCTGGAAGTACTCAGGGTTCCCTTCTTTCTTGATTTTTCTTTCCTCTCTGGAATGGAATGTTGGGCTCCACATGTTGAGACTGTGAGAAACTTTGAACCCATAAGTTCAAGCTTGGTGAGTATGTGTCTGTTTCCTGGACGAACTTCCCAAGGACCTGTATAAAAAGTGAATCTGCTCCCCCTAAGGCGTGTTGGATCTGCTCCAGGATAATGGTGGGGTGCCCTGGGGTTCTTCTTGTCCCTAACCAGAAGCAATTTCCTGTCCTCTCGGTAGGCCTGCAGCCTGCTCTAACCCGCTGGGGCCGCGGTGCTGCACCTCTCCCTGAGCCGCAAGGTGGGCCACGCCGGTCATGTCTCCCTGGACAAAGCAGAAATAAATCACACACCAGCCCCTGCTTAAGATCTGATGAAATTCTCCATTTCCTCTCCAAATTGAATTCCTCCCGAAGGACTGGAGCGGCTCCTGAGAGTAATGAAGGCACTCCTTCCTCCTCTGCTAGAAGCGTGTTTTAAATTAACGGACACGGCCTTCTAATCTGCGTGAGGAGGGAGCTTTTAGGAACAGTCCTGAGAAACTGTTTAGACCAGAAACGATATTTTTAAACTTGAGGGGGGAGGCAGCAGACAGACAATACGACGTGGCCTTTGTCGGGAGGCAGCCCCGCTGGTGGTCTCCCGGGAAGGAAGGAGCACACGCGTCCCGCTGGGGCCCTGCCCGCCCCCCTGCTCTGCCCCGCCCCTGCCCTGCCCTGCCCCGCCCCCTGCTCTCCCCGCTGGCCCCAAGATCACTTGCAGTGAGAATTTATGACGGAGAATACAAATAAGAGGGATTGTGCTTTTTGACAGTTGAAAATATTCCTTTCCCACCCATTTCTTATTTGGGAAAAATGATCAACTCTGATTTGGAAAAACATTTTTAAAAAGAACCATTTTTAGGACGAAGATGTCACTGAAGTGATTATCTTCCATCCTCTGTAATGATGATGAATCAACAATTTGGCATTTGTAGAGGCAGTTGACACAGGCCCTTTCAAGGGAAAAAAGAAAAAAGAAAACCCGTTTTCAAATGGAGCTTGTCAGAGTGAAGACTGATGCCCGGCTGACTGACTAGGACCATGAATACAATTCTGACAACTTGGGAAAATGTGAGGAGCCCAGGGGTGAAACTTATAAATCAAGTGAAAGGTTTGAGTAGAAAATTCTAAACATTCATTCTGTTTTGAAGGAGGGTGTGGAAGAGATTATCTGTTGGTAGAGGAATATTTAATATTACTCCTTGAAGTGAGTTTGAGCATTATACTGTTCTTCATTCATTGTTGAAAAAAAAAGCAGTTTAAAAATTCTAGTTACCTTTAAAAATCCTGACATTTAAGTTCAAAAGGAGAGGAGTAAATTCTCCTTAACTTGAAAAAAAATTCTATTGATCCTTTTATGTCAGGATTTTGTTAACAACCCGTGAGAAAGATTATCAAAACCTCACTCTGTGTTTTTATTTAGTTTAAGAAAGAAGCCATTTTCTTTATAGGGAGGTATGATCCATAGGTAAAACCCAACCTTAGACAGAAAACTCCGCTGCAGGAGAATTTGGGGTCTGGTTCTCAAACTGGAAAATTGCTTTTCAGGGAGAAGGTCATGTTTTCCACTGATAATAGGGTCATTTGTATCAAGCGAAACGCACACCCTTCCAATCTAGAAGGAAGTTTAAGCTTCGGTTTTCTCAGAAGACAGTAGGAAACACATTTCTCCCTGGCTAGGAAGAGAGTATTGAGGACAGGGAATGGGAATTCAGGCACCGTTCCAGCAATGTCTGGGTCTGTCCTGAGCCCAACCAAGGCCAGGGTGTATCTCCAAAATACCGGGTCTGGTGGAGACAACGAAGACTGTTGAAGGGGAAAAATTACAGGACAGGAAAATGAAATGCCACCCCCACACAGCTGCTTTGTGCATTCCTTCAGCCCTCTCAGACTTTGATATTTGCATAAAAGGGCCTGGATCAACTTCCACACTGGGACAAAGCAGCCAGCAGGTCGCTGTGGACAGCGCAGGCTTTTTCCTCATGAACAGTCTGCAATTTCACAGTCATCAACGTGTGTACCCCTCCTGGGCCGAGGGGTCAGCTCAGCCACACCATGTCTGTAACTCTGCGTGCACCGTCTGGGTCTCTGGCCAGCAGACCTTTCCAATGCAGGCTTGTCTTTGAGCCTGTTTACAAAGCCTGAAGTTACTTCTGTTTTGTTTTAGCCAAAAGGGTGAAGTGCTGCCAGCAGTATGTCTGGAATGTTATTTACTTGGTACATTTCTGTGGCTTTTCTTTGTAGCACTGCACATGCCAGAGCAAAGGGTCATTTACTTGAAAATGCCAGGTTTCGCAGTTTGTCTTCTCCATGGGCGACTTTCTCAGGAAGAGGAAGTTTAGCTCCTGTGCCTCTTGGTTCCCCCCCGCCCCCGTCCCTCTCTCTCACCCTTCTCTCTTTGCTTCCTGCGTTCCTCCCTGCCTTCCTTTTTTTTTTTTCTCTGAGTTAGTGCTCTGAAATACTGTTGGCGCCTGCTGCATTGCACCCTTGTATCCTAAATGTCCCAGCTACACTTTTATTTCCCGGAGTTTCTGGTGGACTCTGCTGAGATCCTGGCAGACACTTTCTCATTTGCGTGCTTGCCCTGTTATTATTTCACATGAAAGCTGTCTGTTTTGGCACACATGACTGCCGTGATTTCAGTTGAGCTCCCTGAGCTGAATGGGTGATGTTGTGCAAGGGAAATACAGGTGGGGTTTTCTCTATTGGTGGCCGTGGGGGCGGAGGACAAATCTGCAAGCAGTTCTGGCTTGTGCAGGGCCCACATGATGGCAAATGCATGGCTCTTAAAGGAAGGAACCAGTGTGTACAGTTTCTTAATTTGGAAGGTTTCACAACTGCTTGTGTTCAATTGATGGAGGAGGGGTTTGTTTGTTTTTTTTTCAAAGCAAGTTCTTCATTCATAAGACTGTAAACAAGTCCTGGATAAATGAGAAATACCGAAGCACAGGAGGCACTCCCTTTACCTCTTCTCTCTTCAGCCTCCCTTCCTGCCGTTTCATCAGTGCAGCTCTACTCATGGTGTTTGGGGTTTTAAAGCAAAGTATGGGAAATGAGATTAGATATTAATAAATCTCCCTGGCTGGTGCCAGCCCTGGGGCCATTTGCACACCTGAGTGAGTTAACTTCCTTCTCTCTCTCTGCCTATCATTGTGGCATGTGAATTACAAGCATCTGTAGATAGGAAAAGATACCTTTGAAAATCTCAGCCTTACAGAGATTCAGCCTTTATCAGAGTCTCTTGAAACCTCACCCATCCATGGCACCTGTGAGTTTGTTACCTCTGTAACCAGCCCTGGCCTGAAAGAGAAAATGTTTGGTTCCATTCTTGTCGGCTTTTCCTGTCCTTCTGCGTGACTTCTCACTTTGTCTGTAAGCTACTCGGATTTTTGGCTGAAGGGTCTTCTTTGATCACTGTCTTGACAGCATGGGCTTCACGTTCCCACACCTGCTCTTCTTTTACAGTCCAGATTTCAGGGTAAATGCTTCCACAGCCTTGTAATTTCTTCCGTGTAAAGCTCGGCGCAGGTTACTTATTACAGGTAATAGCCTTTTGATGACGGAGACAACTGCTTGGCAGAAACGGCAGCCTGAACCGCTGCCAGGAACGCAAACTGCCACTTTATTTATTTCTAAAAGCATCTAAGCTGCGAGCCTATCGGTCGTGATCTAGCATGCACATGATAATAACAGGCTGGCAGGGCTGAGAAAGCTGCCCCAGGGGGCGGCCATGACGACAGGCCCTGACAAGACTCTTGTGTGTTTTCTCCCCCATTATCCACAGCCCACACATCGTCTTCCTCTCTCAGAGCACCTTGACTGGAATGAGCCAGCTCTGTGGGACCCGTCTCTGCCATGAAATTGCTCACGCCTGGTTTGGCCTGGCGATTGGGGCTCGAGACTGGACGGAGGAGTGGCTGAGTGAAGGGTTCGCCACTCACTTGGAAGATGTATTCTGGGCCAAGGCACAGCAGGTAAGTTTCAAGTGCACTAAGCATTTCAGTACCCAGAGTCAAGTTCAACTGAGTCTTTCGCTCATTCAACAGATAGGTATTGAGTGCTCATTATGCACCTCGGCACTTGTTCTGTTTGCTTTGTAAATGAGAGGAGAGACCTTGCTCCGCATGGGGTTCACTGAGGTTCGTGATCTAGTGATGACAGGGAGACCAGGTAGGTAAACGACAGCATCTGCAACTTGCAGGGATGAGTACTGTCAAGAAAATGAAGCCAGATAGAGAGGGGTGGAGGAAGTGCTGGTTTAGAAGGTGCTTATCGGAGAAGGTCTCTGATGAGGAGACATTTGAGCAAAGACTTGCAGAACAGGTGGTGCTGCGGCATACTCAAGCACTCCTTTGGGGTTGTGGTTGTGTTGACATCGACTGTGTTCTGCTTTGATAAGTGATGAGATGAAATTTTAAATCCAGAGTCATGATCTTAGGTGTCTGCTGCAAGTAATGAGGAATGAAGCAGCGGATGTTGCAGATTAGGGAACGAGGATGACTGTGGTACACCGGCCGCTTCCCCTCAGTTCTGACCAACTGCTGTCATGTTGAAAGGAGGGCTCAATAGAGCCTGGACTTCTAGTGTTTTAAAAGAAACTATGACTCTGGATTTTTATGTGAAATTTATCAGTGTGAAAAATATGCAGACCAAATACACACCGAGGCCAGACCTGCTCAACACACTCCTAGTTTACAAGCTCAACTTTAAAGAATTAGCCACCAGCAATAAGGAAGCTGTGGCAGCTAACCTGCTTCCTGCTTGTTTTCCAATTCCTAATATCTGGTCACATCTTTTCCCCTACCATCTCTGCATACTGGACTATTTGAATTCTGAGATTCACAAGTTTGTACACATCTGCATGATTTTGTTCAAGTTCTTTCTGCCTGTTGAAATCCTGTATATCTTTCACTAGCCAGCTCAAGGTCACCTTCCTTTGATAGCCCAGACTCTTCATCTCATTCACAGTTCAGTAATGCTCTTCTAGAAACTTTGAGTTTCCACAGTAGTTGTACTTACCTCTTTTTTCTCACTTGTTTCTTCTTCCTCCTATCCTCATGAGTAGGCGATAACCTCTCTCACAGTGGCACAGTGCCCTGCTCATCCTCCCACCCCGCTTTCCCACCTTGGCTACTGAGCTAGCAGTGTGCATAGCTGTATACCCCTCCACGCAGAATCCTGTGAGGAGAGGTCCCATGGCAGATTCTTGAGCAGAAAGGCTGGGTTTGAAGTAGGACCCAGGTTGGAATCCCAGCTTTGCTGCTTACCAGCTTTGTGAGTGTCAGGAGGTTAAGTCACCTCCCTGAGGCTTAGTTTCCTCATTTATAAAATGCTTAACCTTGCAGAGTGGAAGGGGTGGTGTGTGAATGAGCTTATTAGCACCGTGCCTGACACATGGAGTGTGTGCAAGAAATACCAGTTGTCCTTCTTGTTTTCGTCATCTTTGTTTTTGCCACCACCTTGCATGGAGTAGGCATTCAGCAAGGATTGAATAGGTTTAATGTAAATGTGCCTCTCTCACCATCTCTCCCCTGAGGTGCTTCCATCTGAGACAATCAGATTTGTGCTATTCTGGTAATCATGAGTGTATGTCAGGTGTCTGATGACCATCTCTCTGCCCTTTATGTCCTGAATCCCCAAAGAGCAGTCCCCCTTTATCCTTCCTCTTGCCTCTACCTCCTGGAATCTCTCTGCTTGGGTCCTGCCTCTGCTCTGCCCTGCATCTACCATTCTCTGCGAGATTCACAGAGAAAAAAGGCTAAGTCCACAACGCTGCTTTGAAAAAGGTCAGAGTCTAATGTTGAAGATAAGGAAAGCATATAGTGGAAGGAAGAAGAAAATAAGTTAGAAAAGAGAGGTAAACACTAATCAGGTGGGAGTTCAAAGGTGAAAGAGGCTAGATATGAGAAAATCCAGAAAACCTTCTTGGAGGAGATGACTTCTTATGAGCCTCAAAGGGAAAATAGGGGTTAAAGTTTCTCTGTCCCTCCTTTACCCTTAACCTGGAATAGGGGGCAGTCCAGCTCATCATCCTTTAAGGTACATGCAGTAAATCGTCAATATGTGAAAACACAGACACCCCCTGAAGCGAAGTGTCCATTCTGGAATCAGCACAAAGTTTGGAAACATTTCCAGGGTTCATCCCTTGCTCTGATCCCTTCCTTGAAGGTTGAATAAGACTGAGCTGCTGGTGGTCCCTGCCAAGCCGCCTCAGCCAGAGAAAAGTGCTCCTCAGGGCAGCAAAGGGTGGGTAGCCTCAGGGGACTCTCCCGATCAACAGGTTACTTCATCACTGAACAAGGCATGAGGGTGCAATGTTACTTTTCTGCCCAGGAGACTGTACTTTGCAGCGCCACACGTTATCAAGTACAGCAAAGGGGAGTGGGGGACCTCTGAACAAGGAGATAGAAACCTTCACTCCTCTCAGTGGGATTCCATAGAGAGAAGTGAATTGAATTAGTGGCAAGTTGAGTTATATAACTTGTCATCGACTTGGAGAAAGTCTAGACTTCTTGACAGGCGTCTTAGTCAGCTCAGGCTGCCATAACAAAGTACCACAGACCAGGAGACTTAAACAAGCTGGGAAGTTCAAGATCAAGGTGCTGACAGGCTTGGTTTCAGGTGAGGCCTCTCTTCCCTGGCTTGATGAGGGCCATCTTCTCATTATGTTGTCACACAGCCCAGAGAGAGAGTTTCAGTGTCTCTTCCTCTTCTTACAAAGACACCAACCCTTTTGGATTAGGGCCTCATCCTTTTGAACTCGTTTAACCTTAATTACCTCCTTAGAGGCCCCTATCTCCAAACAGTCACACCAGTGACTAGGTCTTCAACATAGGGTTTCTGCTGGGGGAACACAATTCAGTCCATAACAACAGGACACACAAATTTTGTTGATCATGTCACCACTGCTAGCTACTTGGCACTTCTGTCTCTCCCTGAATGGCAACCTGCACCCTGGCCAACCCTAACCTTCCCCATTTTTAGAACATTTCACACTCTTTCCAGGCCCCATGAGCTTTGTACATGCTTCCCCTCTTCCTGAAATTTCTCCTCTCCTGGCTGACTCCTGCTTTCCCTGAGGACCAAACCCCATGTCCTCCACAGGAAAACCTTCCGAACACCCTGGTTGTCCGGGGGCTCTGGGGTCCTTCTTCAACCCCTACCATCACTGGACTCCAGTGGTTAACATTCTCATCTGTCTCCCTGGACTCCTCAAGTTCGTAGTTGTGTCCATTATGTCCCCAGGGCCTAGCAGAGACTCAGTAAATATCTGTTAGTTTCCAGGAATGCCTGTAGACACTGACAGTTCGCTCCCCAGTGGATGTCCTGCCTCCCACCCCACCCACCCCCCACTGTGGCATTTAAAGCCGAGGGGCCTTGTGAGCACACGGATGACAGCAGCCAGTTCTGCCCAGTAGGGCAGGGGTGATGGCCTTCCCGCCCGAGAGGGAGTCTAGGCATTGGGCTCTTCCTGGTTATATGCAAACAGAGTCATCTGGGTTACATTAGCTCCACTGTAAACAGCCCTTAACAAAACCGGGGGCTGGGAAAAAATAGGAGGTAAATGGAGGGGACCTTTCCCACCCTGTGCGAAAAGACAAGGCAAGAAAGGGCTGGATGGAATCAGAGTGGAAACCGGCCCCTAGGGAGGTCTGCTGTCTCCAGGGCAGGACGGACGGGGCGGGAGTCGGGGGGGAGAGGGAGGCTGTTGGACAGGGAGCACCTCCCAAACAGGCAGCACGGGAGGGAGGGCTGGTTCTTCGTTTGAGGACCTAAAAGACCTCTTTGGCCGTCGGACTTTCCCTGTGGGGCACAAGGCACAGTGCGGGCTGTCTGTGCCATCCCCCCTGAAACAAAGCCCGCCGCTCCATTGGGCGGCTCTGACTCTGCAGAGGACAACAGTGACTGTTTTGTGCATGTGTGTTTGTGCGTCTGTGCTCCAAGCAGCTGGCCCCCCACGAGGCCCGGGAGCAGCAGGAGCTGAGGGCTTGCCTACGCTGGCGTCGCCTCCAGGACGAGGTGCAGAACTCCCCGGAGGAAATGCAGGTGTTGAGGTAAAGCCCCCATGATCCTGTCACCTTCCCGTCCTCCCTGTCACGCTCCTGCTTCCCTTCAAGGCACATCCAGGCCATCTCTTAAATCTGCTGGGTTTCCTTTTTAAATTAAATTGGGCTAGATTACTCATCCTCCCAGGGATGTGACTGTTAACATTTTAAGTCTTTCAGGGCGTGGGTTTGGATTTGCCTTCTGACATTTTCCTGGTGTCTGTGTTCAGGAAAAAAAGGGCCATTTCCCGGATCAAATTCTTCATTTGAAGTTTTAATAGTCACTTTACACGGTGACCATGGACTTGGAGAAGGTGAGGGTCTGGTAGCCTGGCAGACAGTAACCCTTTAAAGCCAAAAGGAGAAAAGAAAAAAAAAAGCCTTTAGGAAAATATTGATTCCTAAGTGTTTAGTAGTAACAGATGTTTGTGTCAATGGGGCCTTTTGTTCCGGCTGGGTCCCCGGCAGGAGGCCACTCCCATGCTGGTGGGAGGATTCTACTCTTGGCTCCCTGGTTTTATTTTCAGAGCGTGTCTTGCAGCACTTGTAGGATTACTTCTCGCCATTTCACCATTTTTTTTTTGGTTTCTCTCCTCTCTTTTTCTTCACTTCTCTAAATAGTTGTTTATCTGAAACCTTGAGCCTAGGCCCCAGGAGCACTGTGGTTACTATGGCAACAGAAGCTTTCCTCCTGCCCCCCTGTTGACTGGAGCCAAGCCTTTGGAATCTGCAGTCAGACAGGTGGGAAGGCGGCCATCCAGGGATCACCCCTTATTTTAGATGGCAGCCCCCAGGGCCAGTCTACCACCTGGATAGAAGCCTGCCTGGACCAGTTCTGTTGCCACTTGTTTTTAAATAAAACCCCCCTCTGCAGTGACTGCACACTAAGGCCGGGGTCTGAGGGAAATGCCGAGTCCAGCCTGACCCCGGCGAGGCTGGCCAGTGCTTTTGTGCAGCAGCGCTGGGTGTGGCCGCTCTTCCCAGGGAGATGTCTTCCCTCGCACACTAACCGCAGGCGTCAGCTGACTCATCCATTGTTTAGGAGCCAGGAGCCTGCCCTCCCCACCCAGTGCCACCATGAGCATCCTTTCCCTCAGCTGCCAGAATGGTGACACCCATGGCCGCTGTGGATAGGGTCCCCGCTCTCTCGGAAGTTTCACTTAGCAGAGACCCTCGTGTGTGCACAGCTAGTTACAGGCAGTAAGAAGCTGATGCGACGGGAACCCGGAGATTTATAGTAGGGAGGGTGGGGAGTGCCTCTTGGAGGAGCACCAAGGCCTGGAGGCAGGAAAGGGCCTGGCATGCTGGGATTGAGGAAGAACGGAAGGTGGTGGTATGGTTGGAAGGTCGGGAGAGGCGGATGGGAGCTGAATCATCCGGCCTTGTCCTGAGTTGCTCCAGGGCCTTATGGACAGAGGATCTGATCTGTCTGGTGTTTTTACACTGCTTCCCTGGCCACTGTGTGGCATGGACTGCAGGCAGCAGATGAAAAGCAAAGAGAAGGGTTTGAAGGCTGCAGTAGTTCACACTAGCGGTCCTGGTGGCGGTGGGGTAGACGCAGGAAGCAGACCTGTTTAAGACATGCTTTGGCAGTGGAAGCGGCAGGTCTTTGGTCTATTGAATATGGAGAAAAGGAAAATGAAAATGTCCAAAATGACTTCTAGGCTTTTGACTTGAGCAGCTGGGTAGACAGATGGTGATGCCATTTGGTGAGATGGTAAAGACTTTGGGAGGAGCAGGCTTTGGAGGGAAGAATAAAGATTTTGGTCTTGCGTGTTGTTAAGTTTGATGTGCCAAATAGACATTCAGTATGGAGAATGCAGTGGGGTTTACAAGTCAGGAGCTCAGTGGAGAGACTGAAACATTCACCCTATGGATACTTACAATTCTGAGCCCGTTGAAATCAGCAGGTAGGGAAAAAAAAGTAAGAGAAGAGGTTGGGAGGAAGATGAGGAGTCAGCAGAGAAACTGGGGAAATCAATGTAGAGAAAACCCAGAGGCCAGGAGTCATGGAACCCAGGAAAGAAGATGAGTCAAGAAGGTGAAGTGGGGTGTCAGATGTTGCTGAGGGGTTTGTAAAAGGGATGGAGAGAAGTGACCTTTGTTTGGATCACATGAAAGATGTTGGTGACCTTGACATGCATGCATTTATTCATGAGTTGTGGAAAAGGGAGTCAGATTGAAGTGGGTCGAGAGTGAATGGGAGGTCAGGAAGCAGAGACACCGAGTCTGGGCTTTGTGAGAGGAGTTGTGCTGGGAGGGGAGCAAGGTGAGGGTCTGGGAGTTTTGTTTTAAGGCGGCTGATGCAGGAACAGACTGGTGTACGAGCTGTGTAACTTCACCAATCCCGCCAAGACTCAAGGCTCTCAAGACTCAGTTTCCCCGCTTTCCAAGTCTCTTAAGTCCCTTCGATGCTTCCAGTTCTGAATGACCACAGACCATCCGAGTGGGTAAGGATATTATAGCTAAAGTTAGTTGACGCAATGTGTTCCCAACATATAAACAGCCAGATGTCCACTGGGAAGTCAGTACACACATGCAGAGAGCCTTGTCTCAGGGGTTCATGGAACTTCTGACGTCCAAGAGCTTTTCCTTTGTGTGTGGAGCTGGGAGAAGGAATACACTATTTTTAGACCCTTGTGCTAGAAGGCTTATTATGGCATTTGTTTTTCTTCGTATTCAGAAATTGTGTTTGCCTAAATTTAGGCTAACCATGAAACGAGTGCATTTGAAAGATTGTTGCGCATCAGTATGGAAAATATTGTTATCAGATGCACTTACAATGAAGAGGAAATGTTTCTGAACCTGCCCTGAATTGTATAGTCTCAGTTCAGTTTACTCCCATCCCTTAGAATTCTCCCTTAAATGGGCACAGAGAACCTAGAATGACAGAAAGTGGAAGGAAAAACCAGGGTTGTAAACATTTATTCTCAGATTTTTGTTTTAATACACAAATAAGACCTTGGGAAAGAAGTCTCATAAAATGATAATCAAAGATGCTATCTTTTCCCCCTTTCTTTTAAGATACCCCATGGTCTTGAAATAATGGACCAAGAACAATTTAGAAGTCTTGGTTTCACGTTGCCAGATGCAACAGAAGCTTCAACTTATCTTTGCAACAACTTTCAACATGGTTGACCACTCTTTCTAAAAACACTTTCTGCTCTTGGCTTCTGTTTCACAGTCTCCTTGATTACCTTCTGCTTCACTGATGGTCCTTCCTCACCTCTCCTGCTGGCTATTTCACATCTTCACTTAGGTGACTCATGGTTTTGAAAGACTGGTTACGGTGTCCAACATCATATAGCTGATTAAGAGCAGAGTGGGGGTTGAAATAATCCTCTTTTCCCTACCCTATCTCCTTGACTCTGAAGAACTCGATATAGCATTTAGTTGTAGTAAAAAGAAAAAAGAAAGAAAGAAAGAAAGAAAACTCCAGGCATCTTGAACTGTGGAAGGACATGAAGGTTGTGTTGAAAAAAGACTTTTTGGACCAAAGCATCTTTGTGTTTTTACACATGAGTGTGTCTGATGATTTCAGTCAATATAGGGAAACAGCAAATTCAGTATTGTGTTGATGATATTAAAGGAGTATTAACAAAGTGAGAAGAGAAAAATTAAAATTATGTTTGTCTCTGACTTGCTAATTTCAGTCATGTATAAGACCTGTTCCATTTGTACCTTCCATATTCCCAATGTTGAATTACAGCTCTCATCAAATGTGTCTTAAATCGACCTAGTGGTAAGTTTTATTTGGTTCCTTGTGTTTTCCTAGCTCTCTCAGCCTTCACTGGCTGGGGAGCCTGTAACGTGCCTGCAGGCACAGTTTCAAAAGGCTAGGGTCACATTACTACTGGCTCCATGCCTTTTCTCATTTGTTAATTATTAAAATGCCTTTCCCATAGACGAGACCCCAGTGGCTGTCTCCAGACCCTCCCTCACCTCTCCACCACCCCGGGCAGAACCGTTCAGCCTGCAAAGCCTGATCTTACTGCCGTTCCACTCTCCCCTGCCTGGAGCCACCGCTTTACTCTGTCCTATTCCTTTCCCCAACCCCTGGCCTAAAAGCCCCTCCCTTGTCCAGTGTAGCAGCCATGACTCTTGATAAGCAACGTGCCTTCTGAAAGGCTCCCGTGCCTCTGGTCTCCAGGGTATAGCTACATCCGGCCTCTTCCAAGTGCTTTCAGTTAGCGTACCATGACTGGCCAGCAGGATGGAAGAGCTCTGGTGGCAGGGTCAGAAGAAATCTCTGTTGGTTTTTATTGTTTATGATTTATTATCACTTCCCCCCTTTTCTGGATTCATTGTTAAAAGTCAAGCTCGTGCTGAGAAAACCTTAAAATATATCACGTTGAAGAGGTGCTGACAAGCCCAGTGTCTGACGTGGCTCTTTCTAGCTACTGCCTCCACAGTTGATATGGTTCTAGAGAAATGTGAGCTCTTTTCCTATCTTCTTCGTGAATCCCTCGCTGCTCCCCCCGCCCCATTACAAAGACATCCCATAATAAGAGGAAACCCTTCAAGTCTGTAACTCTATCTATGGCCAAAATGGAATGTTCCCGACACGAGTCCTTTGAATTTGCACAGTACCTAAGCACTGCTTTCCATTTTTCCCTTAAAAGCCTATGTGTAAACCTTCTCTAGTATGCATGAAGTCTTCACCTTTAAAGTTTTTCTCAAAATTCTTATTTCTAATCCTTCAAGAACACAGCAATCTTTTCCCACCCACGTGTGGGAACGTGTCCATCCACAGCCACACAAGCCTTTCTCATGGAAAAACTCCAGCCCAGAGCGTCAGTCTTCACCACTGCTCCTCCACCCTGAGCCTGAACACTCCTCGGAATTCTTCTTTCAGTCTTCACTGGTCCTGCGGGCACAAATAAATCCCTTCGCTCCTCCTTGGGCAGCTCCCTTCTGTGTTGCCTTTGGTATCTATTCCAGACCTTCCCCACCCTCCCTTCCTTCTCTTGCTCCTGCCCCAAAGGAAAGACTGAAGCCACCAGCCTTTGATTCTGTAAGCACATCAGCATCCATGTCTATCCTGACCTCTCAGATGTCTGAGTGCCATCCTGACAGTCTCAGTACAGCTAAAGAGAAATGCCTGGTTCCAGAAACAGAACTAGAAATGAATATGCCTTGATGCATATCACAGAGCTACATATATGAGTAAGCTTTAGACCCCTCTGCCTATAAGGGAGACGCGAAGGAAGATTGGCATACCATGGAAGAAGTTCCCGTCACTTTGGACATGAACTGGGTCACAAGTCTAGGGAAAATTGTTCCTAAGGGCCCGGTGCCCTTATGATCACCAGATTCTGTAAACATAGTTTACCTTATTAGGCTTAACTCATTAGGCTCCTCTCCTCTTAATCTTACCCTATTAGGCTCCTCTGCTTGGTTTGGTACTGTTAATAACTCTTTCCTTCTGGAAATTTCTATCACCTGACTTTCATGGCTGCCCCTCTTCTGGTTCTCCTTGGTCCCCTCTGCCGTCCCCCTTCCATCTCCTTCACAGTCTTCATCTTCCTGTACTTAGAGTTGGCCTTCCCTAGGGGACCCCCTCCCGACTGCTCATCCTCCTGGAGTGGTTTCATTTAAACACTTTCTCTTAGTGGGGGTTCCTCCGAAGCAGATGAAATTCTTGTCAAAGAGATTTGTTAGGAAGAAGTCTCAGAAGGGGAAAATGGAAGGGAGAATTGATGGCCAAGCCGGGTGCCATGATATCAAGTCAGGTTATACAGGAATGCTCTGGAGGCAGTGTGGGTCAGCTTCAGAGTGGTCCCCATCAGGGGCAAGGAGCCCAGAGTGTAAATGTTCCAGCACCTGTCATCATTGCTGAGAGAGAAACACATTCCAGGTGCTTCTGGTTCTTGTGTTCACAGGCGAAATAGGCTCAGGCAACCTGAGGGTCACATCTGACAAAGAGTCACAGAGAACATGCCAAGAGCTTACGTGAACACAAATGATGAAAGGGTCCCATGGGATATGAGTGAGGCATGGGCACAGCTGGCCACACCTGTCATCTGTGCTGCAGGTTCCCAAACCTCCAACTCTCTCTTAAAGATCAGATGTGAATGCTGAACTGTCCATATGACACCATCTCTCCCTGGTGGCTCAGATGGTAAAGAATCTGCCTGCAATGCTGGAGACCCAGGTTCCATCCCTGGGTTGGGAAGATCCCCTGGTGAAGGGAATGGTTACCTACTCTAGTATTCTTGCCTGGAGAATCCCCATGGACAGAGGAGGTTGGTGGGCTACAGTCCATGGGATCGCAGGAGTCAGACACAACTGAGCAACTAACATCTTCATTTTTCTTCTTTCTTTCTCCCTGTAGCCCGCTGGGCTCTTCTGTCCATAGGGGTTCTCCAAGCAAGAATACTAAATGCCGGGTGCTTGATAAATGCTGAAGAAGTGAATGTTGTAGACAACATGATCTCTGAGTTTCTTTGTAATTATTTAAAGTTGAAATATTGTTCACAAGAGAGTAGATAGACAAATTCTAGGCTGCATCCTCAGAATTCAAAGAGCTAAGAGTTTAATATTTGTAAGCTTATTTAGAAAGGGCCATTCAGAAGATGTGAGGCTTGAGCTTGGAGGGTAAGAGAGAATTGCATTGATGCTAGTAAAGCAGTGAAGGGAAAGGAGCTCAGTGAGCAAAGCCTGGCAGGCATAAACAGTGAATTGATTGTGGACATAGCCATTAAGTGAGAAATGGGTTTCCTGACTAGGAGAACTGTTAAGAACCTATGAGACTGAAGGTGGACCAGGCTGAGTAATAGAGTTCCTTTGATGCCAAATTCAAGAGTTTGCATGTGACTGTCTAGGCAGTGGGAAACTTTTTTCAGTTCCAAGAATGACATAGTGAAAATGGAATTCTGGGAAGATTACCCAGCCTTTGGGATAACATACAATCAGAGAGAGAGTGTAGAGAGGCCAGATAGAATTAGATGGGTGTTTTAGGCTCAGAGGTTAAAGCTTCTGCCTGCAATGCAGGAGACCTGTGTTCGATCCCTGGGTCGGGAAGATCCCCTGGAGAAGGAAATGGCAACCCACTCCAGTATTCTTGCCTGGAGAATCCCATGGACGGAGGAGTTTGGTGGGCTACAGTCCATGCGGTCACAAAGAGTCAGACACGACTGAGTGACTTCACTTTCACTTTCAGGAACCCAGACCTGAGATTTGAAGAGCTTGGGACCCTCTTCTTAAATGGTCATTTGGGGTTTTTCAAAACTGATTGAAATGTCTATACAGCTTCAAGACAGCTTCTAATAAAAGGATGTAAAGCTGTCTCTGATCCTAGATAAGGACCGACCCAATAAAGGAACTGGTTGAATACGTGAGCTTTGTGAAGTTTGTTATGACTTGAACAAGGTGAAGGGCAACAGTCCCAGTGCCTTCTTGGCCAAGACCTAGTCTACCCTGCCTCTTTTTAGAAAAAAAAATCATCTGAGGATGCAGACCTAAACTCTCCAGAGCTCATTAGTGCTCAGTTCTCAACCCAGGAAAAGTAGCATCGGGTTAAGTCAGCCCTGGAGCCAAACGCCTGGATTTGAGTCCAGTGTTGACTCTACTACTTGCTATATGACCTTGAGAGAGGTACACAACCGTACTGATCTTAGCTCCTCACGGCAGAACGGGAATAGTAACAACAGTTTCCACTTTGTAGGTGAATGTGAGCAATGAATGTGATGAGTACATACAAATCATTTAGAACACATGTGTTAGACTAAATCACAGGAAATTGCCATTTTGATACATCTAAAATGACTGACTATTGTGAATTTCCTGTGGTTCAACTTATAGTAAATACTCAACACGTGTTTGGTACTGTCATCTAGACCCTCTGGCACCAGATACATGTTTGCTCAATGAGTGACAGAGGGCTCAAGGATACAGCCCCATGGCCAGCCTCACTCTATCCTGGTTTTTTCTGGTTTCTATCTCTTCTTTTGTGGCTGCCACCCTCCAGCTGGCGACCACGGAGGCATCCTGCTCCTGTCTCTTTACCAAGCAGAGCCTAGAAACACCTACCTTTCCTCCTCACAAACTTGCAATTGGCTGGAATGTTCCAAAGTGAATTTTGCTAAGAAGTTAAGAGAATTTTTTCTTCTAAATAGTTATTGGCCACACCCCACACAGCATGTGGGTTCTTCGTTCCCCAACCAGAGGTTGAACCTAAGCTCCCTGTAGTGGAAGCTCAGAGCTTCTACCACTGGACTCCCAGGGAATTCCCAGGAGAGCATTTTTTTAAAAGTAGAAGAACGCCTGGTTACAAATAGAAAGGGTAAGATTAAAAGCAAGCACACCGCGCCACCACCCCCACCCCCCAAAAAAATCTGAACATTAAACAAAGATGCTCAAGTGAACAGCCTGAGGAAAGAATTAACTTGGCAATGCTTCTAAGACTGTTGGGAACCTACTTCTGGTCTAATCTCTACAGAAGGGCCACCCTGGTGTCCCCTCTGGCTCTGCTCTGTACAGCTTCCCTGGCCTCTATGCAGAATCTGACTACAGCCCTGAGAAAAAAAACGTTCTTTGGTCTATGGCCTTCAGGAGTTCTTGACCGAGCTCAGACCACTAGCACTGGCCTGTGAGGTTCTCGATATCTGTATCTTGGAGCTCTTGCCCTCCACCCTCCATCACCCAGGCTCAAGCTCCCCTCCACCCCATTATCGCTGTCTGCTTTACTGTTTCTGTTTTTTTGTTGTTGTTTTTAATTTGAATCACACATGCTGGGCAGCTATCTGTATGGTCTGCTTCTACCCTTTCGTGACAGGAGGTTGCTGTACCTGTGCCAGCATTTTCTGAAAAACTGGAGGGGCTCCCAGCCAACCAGAAACAGACCCTGCCCTTTCCTGTCTCAAAGGCCAGCTCCACCCCCTTGAGCTGCCCACTCAGTTCCTGAGGGTGGAGGGACAACCTCAGCTCACACTGCTTTTACCCAGCAAAGATGACAGACACATCCTGAATAGTTGACTCAAATAACCCTTCCTTCTTCATTTTTCAGACCATTCTCTAGTTACTCATCACTCAAGTATTTCTAAGGGAGGGGTAGAATTCTCTTTGATAGGCCCATAATTACATATGTAATATACCTGGTGTTTCTTTTTTGCAATAGCATTTAGTAGACTACATTCTTTTTAAATATAGAAAAACATAAAGAAGAAATAAAGTAGTTCATAAGCACTACTAGTTAACCATGTTTAAAAAAAAAAGAAAACTCGGTTTCAGTTTCATTTCAGTTGCTCAGTCGTGCCTGACTCTTTGCGACCCCATGGACTGCAGCACGCCAAGGCCTCCCTGTCCATCACCAACTCCCAGAGTCCATCCAAACCCATGTCCATTGAGTCGGTGATGCCATCCAGCCATCTCATCCTCTGTCTTCCCCTTCTCCTCCTGCCCTCAATCTTTCCCAGCATCAGGGTCTTTTCAGATGAATCAGCTCTTCTCATCAGGTGGCCAAAGTATTGGAGTTTCAGCTTCAGCATCAGTCCTTCCAATGAACATTCAGGACTGATTTCCTTTAGGATGGACTGGTTGGATCTCCATGCAGTCCATGGGACTCTCAAGAGTCTTCTCCAACACCACGGTTCAAAAGTATCAATTCTTCTGTGCTTAGCTTTCTTTATAGTCCAACTCTCACATCCATACTTGACTACTGGAAAAACCATAGCCTTGACTAGACGGACCTTTGTTAGAAAAGTATAAAATTCCATCCCTACCACTGTAGTCCTCACCTTGAGATAATCATATTGTCTTGTGAATCCTTTGGAAAATAAGCCTTATAAGCATATATGCATAATTTTTCTATATTGCAACCCTGTGGGGTACTGATTCATTATAACACTATTTGCTTATAAAATATTTTCCTAAAAAATAATTCCTATATTACATAAACCACTCTATAATAGTTCACTCCTATTTTGCTCATCCTCTGAGGATATCTCATGCCCTCAGCCAATTCTAGCACTATCTACATTACATTCTTGGGTAATGAGTATTAATTTGCCATTCAGAAAAACTCTGAACCAGTGAGTACTTTTGCCTGTAATCTCATGTAATCCTAAATTGACTCTCTTCTACAGATTATTTGTCTACTCCTCATATGCTTTGCATTTAGTTTGTGTTTTGGCCAATTGTTTTGACCAAGAATGACTGACAAAAGCTGTACAACTATTTGATTGAACCTGCTGCAAAGACACAAGAGAAGAATATCTTGGTGGTGGTTTAGTCACTAAGTCATGTCCGACTCTTTCGACACCATGGACTGTAACCTGCCAGGCTCCTCTGTCCATGGGATTCTTTAGGCATGAGTACTGGAGTGGGTTGCCATTTCCTTCTCCAGGGGATCTTCCTGAGCCAGGAATCGAACCTGGGTCTCCTGCATTGCAGGCAGATTCTTTACTGACTGAGCTACGAGGGTAGCCCAAAATATTAACAAATAGTAAAAAAAAATTTTACTATGTAAAATTTTTTAATAAACCCAATTTCACAGTGGCTCCTCCCCTTTTCAAGTCAATGGTTGAAGAGAGAAGGGATAAAAAAGAGGGATTGTATTTCTGTTAAACATTGTACTGTAGGGTCTAGTCAAAGTAACTAGCCAAGAAAGTAAAATAAAAGACATTCACATTGGAAAGGAAGAAGTAAACTATCTTTTTATGGATGACATAATCTATATGGAAAATTCTAAAGAATCCACCCCAAACACTGTTAAAACTAATAAACAAGCTCATTAAGATTGCAAGATACAAGAGCAGTATACAGAACATGGTTGTGCTTCTTTCTGTTTTAATTAAATATTGTGTTAGTTTCAGGTGTACAGCCAAGTGATTCAGTGATTATATATATATAGACACACACACACACACACACACAGATGCTGTGCTCACATGTGTGCTCAATCATGTCCAACTCTTTGCAACGCCATGGACTCTAGCCCACCAGGCTCCTCTGTCCATGGGATTTTCTAGGCAGGAATACTGGAGTTGGTTGCCATTTCCTTTGCCAGGAGATCTTCCTGACCCAGGGACTGAACTGTCTCTTGCATCTCCTGCACTGGCAGCAGTTTATTTACCACTAAGCCCAAGAAGCAATGGCACGCCACTCCAGTACTCTTGCCTGGAGAATCCCAGGGATGGAGGAGCCTGGTGGGCTGCCGTCTATGAGGTCACACAGAGTTGGACACGACTGACGCGACTTAGCAGCAGCAAGCCCAAGAAAGACAGATATCTTTTCCACATTATTTTCCATTTAGGTTATTTACAAGATATTGACTATAATTCCCTGTGCTATACAGCAAATCCTATTGTTTATCTACTTTATATATGGTAATGTATATCTGTTAAGCCCAAATTCCCAATTTATCTCTCTCCTTGACTTCCGCTCTGATAACCATAAGTTTGTTTTCTATGCCTATGAGTCTGTTTCTCTTTTATAAATAAGTTAATTTCTACTATTTTTTAGATTCCACATTATAAGTGATATCATATAATATTAGTCCTTCTCTGATACTTCACTTAGTATGTTCATTTCTAGGCCAACCCATGTTGCTGCAAAATGACAATCTTTCTTTATTTTTTAGGGCTGAGTAATGTTCCATTGTATATATTGTACCACATCTTCTTTACCTATTCATTAAGACAGTTGTGTTTCTTAACACTAGCTATAATAATCTGAAAAGTAAATTAAAAGACAAATTCATTTATAACATCAAAAATGACAAAATACTTAGGAATAAGTTTAACAAAAGAAGTGCAAAACATCCTAAAAACTATAAAACTCTGTTGAAAGAAATTGAAGAAGAACTGAATAAATGGAAAATCATCCTGTGTTCATGAATTGAGAGACAGGGTTGTTAAGATGCAATCCTCCCCACACTGATCTACAGATTCAATATAATCCCTGCCAAAATTTCAGCACTTTTTTTTTTCTTTTTTGCAAAAATGGACAAGCTGATCCTAAAGTTCATATGGAAATTTAAGAGACCCAGAAAAGCCAAAACAATCTTGAAGAACAAAAGCAGACTACTCATACTTCTCAGTTTTAATACTTACTACAAAGTTACAATGCACTTCCAAGGTGGCTCAGTGGTAAAGAATCTGCCTTCCAAGCAGGAGATTCTGGTTTGATCCCTGGGTCAGGGAGATCCCCTGGAGAAGGAAATGGCAATCCACTCCAGTGTTCTTGCCTGGAGAATCCCATGGACAGAGGAGCCTGGCGGGCTACAGTCCATGAGGTCATAAGAGTTGCACATGACAACAATAAATAACAAGATTACAGGAATCAAGACAGATGGTACTGGCAAACGGGCAGACATGCAGGTCAATGGAATAAAACTGAGAATCTGGAAACAAACACTGTCATTCACGGTCACTTAGTTTTTTGGGTTTTTTTTTCTTTTCTTTTTGGTTGCACTGGATCTTTGTTGCTGCGCCAGTGCTTTCACTAGGGGCTACTCTTGGTTGTGGTGCCCAGGCTTCACAATGAGGTGTTTTCCCTTGTGGAGCACAGGCTTTAGGCACACGGGCTTCAGTAGTTCCAACATGCGGGCTCAGTTGCTCCATGGCATGTGGAATCTTCTTGGACCAGAGATCTAACTCGTGTCTTGGCAGGTGGGTTCTTATCCACTGTGCTGCTGCTAAGTCGCTTCAGTCATGTCTGACTCTGTGCGACCCCACAGACGGCAGCCCACAAGGCTCCCCCATCCCTGGGATTCTCCAGGCAAGAACACTGGAGTGGGTTGCCATTTCCTTCTCCAATGCATGAAAGTGAAAAGTGAAAGTGAAGTCATTCAGTCCTGTCCGACTCTTAGTGACCCCATGGACTGCAGCCCACCAGGCTCCTCCGTTCATGGGATTTTCCAGACAAGAGTACTGGAGTGGGGTGCCATTGCCTTCTCCACTTATCCACTGTACCACTAGGGAAGTCCAGTGAGTTGGTTTCTGACAAGGGTGCCAGAACTATTCATTGTGGGAAAGAATATTCTTTTCAAAAACTGGAAATAGAACTGCCTTATGATCCAGCAATCCCACTGCTGGGCATACACACTGAGGAAACCAGAATTGAAAGAGACACGTGTACCCCAATGTTCATCTCAGCACTGTTTATAATAGCCAGGACATGGGAGCAACCTGGATGTCCATCAGCAGATGAATGGATAAGAAAACTGTGGTACATAAACACAATGGAGTATTACTCAGCCATTAAAAAGAATACATTTGAATCAGTTCTAATGAGGTGGATGAAACTGGAGCCTATTATACAGAGTGAAGTAAGCCAGAAAGAAAAACACCAATACAATATACTAACGCATATAACCCTGTATACGAGACAGCAAAAGAGACACTGATGTATACAACAGTCTATTGGACTCTGTGGGAGAGGGAGAGGGTGGGATGATTTGGGAGAATGGCATTGAAATATGTATAATATCATATATGAAACGAGGCGCCAGTCCAGGTTCGATGCACGATACTGGATGCTTGGGGCTGGTGCACTGGGACGACCCAGAGGGATGGTATGGGGAGGGAGGAGGGAGGAGGGTTCAGGATGGGGAACACATGTATACCTGTGGAAGATTCATTTTGATATATGGCAAAACCAATACAATATTGTAAAGTTAAATAAAAAAAAAAAGAAAAATGTGCATGGGACAGCTAGAAATTCCCCATACAGATGAATGAAGTCAGACTCTCTGCTTCACATCACATATAAAAACAGACTCAACATAGATCAAGGACCTAAATGTAAGTTAAAGCTATTAAAGTATTAGGGGGAAAAGCCGTAGGTATAAGTCTTCATGAGCTTGGATTAAGTAACAGTTTCTTAGATATGACACCTCAGTCAGTTCAGTTGCTCAGTCGTGTCCAACTGTTTGCAACCCCCATGAATCACAGCACGCCAGGCCTCCCTGTCCATCACCAACTCCCGGAGTTCACTCAGACTCATGTCCATCGAGTCAGTGATGCCATCCAGCCATCTCATCCTCTGTCGTCCCCTTCTCCTCCTGCCCCCAATCCCTCCCACCATCAGAGTCTTTTCCAATGAGTCAACTCTTCGCATGAGGTGGCCAAAGTACTGGAGTTTCAGCTTTAGCATCATTCCTTCCAAAGAATCCCAGGGCTGATCTCCTTCAGAATGGACTGGTTGGATCTCCTTGCAGTCCAAGGGACTCTCAAGAGTCTTCTCCAACACCACAGTTCAAAAGCATCAACTCTTCGGTGCTCAGCCTTCTTCACAGTCCAACTCTCACATCCATACATGACCACAGGAAAAACCATAGCCTTGACTAGACGGACCTTTGTTGGCAAAGTAATGTCTCTGCTTTTGAATATGCTATCTAGGTTTGTCATAACTTTTCTTCCAAGGAGTAAGCGTCTTTTAATTTCATGGCAGCAGTCACCATCTGCAGTGATTTTGGAGCCCAGAAAACTAAAGTCTGGCACTGTTTCCACTGTTTCCCCATCTATTTCCCACGAAGTGATGGGGCCAGATGCCATGATCTTCGTTTTCTGAATGTTGAGATTTAAGCCAACTTTTTCACTCTCCACTTTCACCTTCATCAAGAGGCTTTTTAGTTCCTCTTCACTTTCTGCCATAAGGGTGGTATCATCTGCATATCTGAGGTTATTGATATTTCTCCCAGCAATCTTGATTCCAGCTTGTGTTTCTTCCAGTCCAGCGTTTCTCATGATGTACTCTGCATATAAGTTAAATAAGCAGGGTGACAATATACAGCTTGACGTACTCCTTGTCCTATTTGGAACCAGTCTGTGGTTCCATGTCCAGTTCTAACTGTTGCTTCCTGACCTGCATACAGATTTCTCAAGAGGCAGATCAGGTGGTCTGGTATTCCCATCTCTTGAAGAATTTTCCATAGTTTATTGTGATCCACACAGTCAAAGGCTTTGGCATAGTCAATAAAGCAGAAATAGATGTTTTTCTGGAACTCTCTTGCTTTTTCCATGATCCAGCAAATGTTGGCAATTTGATCTCTGGTTCCTCTGCCTTTTCTAAAACCAGCTTGAACATCAGGAAGTTCATGGTTCACATATTGCTGAAGCCTGCCTTGGAGAATTTTAAGCATTACTTTACTAGCGTGTGAGATGAGTGCAATTGTGCAGTAGTTTGAGCATTCTTTGGCCTTGCCTTTCTTTGGGATTGGAATGAAAACTGACCTTTTGCAGTCCTGTGGCCACTGCTGAGTTTTCCAAATTTGCTGGCATATTGAGTGCAGCACTTAACAGCATCATCTTTCAGGATTTGGAATAGCTCAATTGGAATTCTGTCAACTCCACTAGCTTTGTTCATAGTGATGCTTTCTAAGGCCCACTTGACTTCACATTCCAGGATGTCTGGCTCTAGGTGAGTGATCACACCATCGTGCTTATCTGGGTCGTGAAGATCTTTTTGTGCAGTTCTTCTGTGTATTTTTGCCACTTCTTCTTAATATCTTCTGCTTCTGTTAGGTCCATACCATTTCTGTCCTTTATCGAGCCCATCTTTGCATGAAATGTTCCTTTGCTATCTCTGATTTTCTTAAAGAGATCTCTAGTCTTTCCCATTCTGTTGTTTTCCTCTATTTCTTTGCATTGATCGCTGAAGAAGGCTTTCTTATCTCTTCTTGCTATTCTTTGGAACTCTGCATTCAGATGCTTATATCTTTCCTTTTCTCCTTTGCTTTTTGCTTCTCTTCTTTTCACAGCTATCTGTAAGGCCTCCCCAGACAGCCATTTTGCTATTTTGCTTTTCTTTTCCATGGGGATGGTCTTGATCCCTGTCTCCTGTACAATGTCATGAACCTCAGTCCATAGTTCATCAGGCACTCTATCTATCAGATCTAGGCCCTTAAATCTATTTCTCACTTCCACTGTATAATCATAAGGGATTTGATTTAGGTCATACCTGAATGGTCTAGTGGTTTTCCCTACTTTCTTCAATTTCAGTCTGAATTTGGCAATAAGGAGTTCATGGTCTGAGCCACAGTCAGCTCCTGGTCTTGTTTTTGCTGACTGTATAGAACTTCTCCATCCTTGGCTGCAAAGAATATAATCAATCTGATTTCGGTGTTGACCATCTGGTGATGTCCATGTATAGAGTCTTCTCTTGTGTTGTTGGAAGAGGGTGTTTGGTATGACCAGTGCATTTTCTTGGCAAAACTCTTTTAGTCTTTGCCCTGCTTCATTCTGTATTCCAAGGCCAAATTTGCCTGTTACTCCAGGTGTTTCTTGATTTCCTACTTTTGCATTCCAGTTCCCTATAATGAAAAGGACATCTTTTTTGGGTGTTAGTTCTAAAAGGTCTTGTAGGTCTTCATAGAACCGTTCAACTTCAGCTTCTAAGAGTCATCAGGGAAATGTAAATCAAAGCCTCAGTGAAATATTACTTTATACTTACTGCTACTGCTACTGCTAAGTCACTTCAGTCGTGTCCGACTATGTGCAATCCCATAGACGGCAGCCCACCAGGCTCCCCCATCCCTGGGATTCTCCAGGCAAGAACACTGGAGTGGGTTGCCATTTCCTTCTCCAATGCATGAAAGTGAAAAGTGAAAGTGAAGTCTCTCAGTCCTGTCCGACTCTTATCGACCCCATGGACTGCGGCCTACCAGGCTCCTCCATCTATGGGATTTTCCAGGCAAGAGTACTGGAGTGGCGTGCCATTGCCTTCTCTGTTATACTTACTAGAATGTGCTAAATCGCTTCAGTTGTGTCCAACTCTTTGTGACCCCAGGCTCTTCTGTCCCTGGGATTCTCCAGGCAAGAATACTAAGTGGGCTACCATGTCCTCCTCCATGGGATCTTCCTGACCCAGCAATCAAACCCAAGTGTCTTATGTCTTTTGCATTGGCAGAAGGGTTCTTTACCACTAGGCTACCTGGAAAGATAATCAAAAAGGATAATGAGGATTTGGAACAATTAGAACCCTCATACAGTGTTGGCGGGAATATAAAACAATAACGGCTCCTTTGGAAAGCAGTCCAGCAGATCCTCAGAAGTTTAAACATAGAATTACCATACAAACCAGAGATTTCACTTTGAAGTTTATATGAGAAATGAACACATAAGTTCATACAAAAACATGTACGGGAATGTTCATAGTAGCATTATTCTTAAAAACCAAAAAATGGAAGCAACCCCTGTCCATCAACAGATGAATTGGTAAATAAAATGTGTTATATTCATACAATGGAATATTCATTGGCCATAAGAAGGAACTGAAGCACTGGCCCCTGCTACATGAGTGGATGAATCTCGAAAACACCATGCTAACTGCAAGAAGCTAGACATAAAAGGAAATGTACAATTCTATTTATCTGAAACATCCAGAATAGGCAAATCTATAGAGATAAGAGAGCTTCCCCGATGACTCAGGGGTAAAGAAACTGCCTGCAATGCAGGAAACTCAGGAGATATGGGCTCGATTCCTGGGTCGGGAAGATCCCTTGGAGGAGGGCATGGCAACCCACTCCAGTATTCTTGCCTGGAGAATCCCTGGTCAGAGGAGCCTGGCAAGCTACAGTCCATAGGGTCACAAAAGCTCAAACATGACCAAAGCGACTGAGCACACGTGCACATTGAGACAAGTAGACTAATGGTTATCAGGGTCTGAGGGAGAAAGAGCAAATGGAAAGTGACTGCTTATGGGGTTTCTTTTGGGGGTCATGCAAATGTTCTGGAATTCGATACTGGTGGTGTTTGCACAACCTTGTGAGTATACTAAAAACCACCGAATTACACATTTTTAAAAAGGTGAATTTTATGATATACAAGTTGCATCTTTTCTCAATTGTTTAAAAAAGAGAGAGATTGATAGAAAGCACTGGATGTTGTATAACGGCACTGTAGCCTTAGTAGGGTTGACCAGCAGTTTTCCAAAGGAGAGATAGAAGGAGAACTTAACGCAGGAGGCAGCCACTGTCCTCAGGGCTGTGGATGCGACCAGAGGAGCCGCTCCCAGTGCTGGATGCCAGGAAGACGTCACCATGGTGTCTGTGGTATAACACCCCACGCAGAGATGATTCACTTCAAAGGAAGCATCCATCAAGTATAAGTATATACACACCAGTGTGTGTGTTAATTTTTTCCACCCTGGGTAATCCTGATGATTGTGCTGTTATTGACACACGAAAGGCTTTTTTTTTTAACTGCTCCAAAGTATTCCAGGTTATGGATATTCCATGACTGACTAACCACTTGTTTGGACATGTTGATAATTTCTAGTTTTTTGCTTTTACAAACCATACCGTGTGGACTAGTCTTACCTTACACTTACCATTAGTGCACAGCATATTAAATGTAAGGCCTCAATAGAGTATTGAGTACAGAGCTGCTCTCCCAGCTACTCGTCCTATTTTACATCCAGGTGTGTGTTGGGCTTCAAACTCGGGCGACTCCTCCATCCCCTGCCACCTCTAGTCCCCAGCATGGTGCCATTCTCCACCCAGGAGGGAAAAGTCCTTCTCCGTTCCCACAGACCATCTGCTCCTCTTTGAGTCATAAGAGGAAACGATCCTTCCCGTCATTTCAGCATACGGCTCCACACATGCTGTCAGTGTTCAAAGCGTGCTTCTAACCTCCCCTTGTCAAGTGAAGTCATATGTGTTTCATTTGCCTCTTTCTGAGATAAAGTCATGGAGTTTTTGTTTTGTTTTGACATTACCAAAAAGTTTTCCATAGCAGACTGACAGCTGGTATTCTGTTACGATCACCCTGGCCCTGAACAGTGAGAGGCCCCTTTTATCCTGGTTTATGAGGATACTAGTTCAGGTATGTTGCATTCACCTCTCAAAGACAACACTGTACAAAAAGTAACGAGAACCTTGTATTGCTTGGATAGGATGCTCTTTAGCTAAGCCGAGCCCCAAATATAAGTGGTTGAATAAAATTCAGTTATAGTTCCTCTAATTCATTTAGGGTTTTTTTGTTTGTTTTACATCAAAATCACCCCTTATGGATTTAGTGAGGCTAAGGCTGCCGAAATCAGATTGATTATATTCTTTGCAACCAAAGATGGAGAAGTTCTATACAGTTAACAAAAACAAGACCAGGAGCTGACTGTGGCTCAGACCATGAACTCCTTATTGCCAAATTCAGACTGAAATTGAAGAAAGTAGGGAAAACCACTAGACCATTCAGGTATGACCTAAATCAAATCCCTTATGATTATACAGTGGAAGTGAGAAATAGATTTAAGGGCCTAGATCTGATAGATAGAGTGCCTGATGAACTATGGACTGAGGTTCATGACATTGTACAGGAGACAGGGATCAAGACCATCCCCATGGAAAAGAAATGCAAAAAAGCAAAATGGCTGTCTGGGGAGGCCTTACAAATAGCTGTGAAAAGAAGAGAAGTGAAAAGCAAAGGAGAAAAGGAAAGATATAAGCATCTGAATGCAGAGTTCCAAAGAATAGCAAGAAGAGATAAGAAAGCCTTCTTCAGCGATCAATGCAAAGAAATAGAGGAAAACAACAGAATGGGAAAGACTAGAGATCTCTTTAAGAAAATCAGAGATAGCAAAGGAACATTTCATGCAAAGATGGGCTCGATAAAGGACAGAAATGGTATGGACCTAACAGAAGCAGAAGATATTAAGAAGAGATGGCAAGAATACACAGAAGAACTGTACAAAAAAGATCTTCACGACCCAGATAAGCACGATGGTGTGATCACTCACCTAGAGCCAGACATCCTGGAATGTGAAGTCAAGTGGGCCTTAGAAAGCATCACTACGAACAAAGCGAGTGGAGGTGATGGAATTCCAGTTGAGCTATTTCAAATCCTGAAAGATGATGCTGTGAAAGTGCTGCACTCGACATGCCAGCAAATTTAGAAAACTCAGCAGTGGCAACAGGACTGGAAAAGGTCAGTTTTCATTCCAATCCCAAAGAAAGACAATACCAAAGAATGCTCAAACTACCGCACAATTGCACTCATCTCACATCCTAGTAAAGTAATGCTCAAAATTCTCCAAGCCAGGCTTTGGCAATACGTGAACCATGAACTTCCAGATGTTCAAGCTGGTTTTAGAAAAGGCAGAGGAACCAGAGACCCAATTGCCAACATCCGCTGAATCATCAAAAAAGCAAGAGAGTTCCAGAAAAACATCTATTTCTGCTTTATTGACTATGCCAAAGCCTTTGACTGTGTGGATCACAATAAACTGTGGAAAATTCTGAAAGAGATGGAAATACCAGACCACCTGACCTGCCTCTTGAGAAACTTATATGCAAGTCAGGAAGCAACAGTTAGAACTGGACATGGAACAACAGACTGGTTCCAAATAGGACAAGGAGTACGTCAAGCTGTATATTGTCACCCTGCTTATTTAACTTATATGCAGAGTACATCATGAGAAATGCTCGGCTGGAAGAAGCACAAGCTAGAATCAAGATTGCTGGGAGAAATATCAATAACCTTGGATATGCAGATGACACCACCCTTATGGCAGAAAGTGAAGAGGAACTAAAAAGCCTCTTGAAGAAGGTCAAAAGGAGAGTGAAAAAGTTGGCTTAAATCTCAACATTCAGAAAACGAAGATCATGGCATCTGGTCCCATCAGTTCATGACAAATAGATGGGGAAACAGTGGAAACAGTTTCAGACTTTATTTTTTTGGGCTCCAAAATCACTGCAGATGGTGACTGCAGCCATGAAATTAAAAGACGCTTACTCCTTGGAAGAAAAGTTATGACCAACCTAGATAGCATATTCAAAAGCAGAGACATTACTTTGCCAACAAAGGTCTGTCTAGTCAAGGCTATGGTTTTTCCCATGGTCATGTATGGATGTGAGAGTTGGACTGTGAAGAAAGCTGAGTGCCAAAGAATTGATGCTTTTGAACTGTGGTGTTGGAGAAGACTCTTGAGAGTCCCTTGGACTGCAAGGAGATCCAACCAGTCCATTCTGAAGGAGATCAGCCCTGGGATTTCTTTGGAAGGAATGATGCTAAAGCTGAAACTCCAGTACTTTGGCCACCTCATGCGAAGAGTTGACTCATTGGAAAAGACTCTGATGGTGGGAGGGATTGGGGCAGGAGGAGAAGGGGACGACAGAGGATGAGATGGCTGTATGGCATCACTGACTCGATGGATGTGAGTCTGAGTGAACTCTGGGAGTTGGTGATGGACAGGGAGGCCTGGCGTGCCGCAATTTATGGGGTCGCAAAGAGTCAGACATGACTGAGCGACTGAACTGAACTGAAGGCTGCATAGCGATTGACCTTCTCTCATAGCTCAGCGGATAAAGAATATGCCTAAAAGGCAAGAGACCAGGGTCCTATTCCTGTATTGGGAAGATCCCCTGGAGAAGAAAACGGCAACCCACTCCAGTATTCTTGCTTCGAGAATCCCATGGACAGAGGAGCCTGGCAGGCTACAGTCCATGGTGTCAGAGTTGGACATGAGTTAGTGACTAAGCCACCACCACCAACAAGGCTGCCTAGCAAACCTACTAACTCCATTATACTGGAGGAATGATGTTTTACTTCTAAATGCTGCAGCTTAAATATACTCTGGGCTCTCTTACCTCATAAAATCATGGACTATTAGGTCAGAAAGGACCTTAAAAGTGGTTTTGCCTAACCTTCTATATCCCTGACAGCCACCCAGCTTCTACCTGAATATTCCGAGGGTTCTGTCCTCACCGCTCCTGTGGGAACTGCTTGTCTTGGAACAGCCTTCCTTAGCTTAGGCTGGAGACTGCCTGCATATCGAGTCTGTCCTCTTAGCCCTCATCTCCAGAGTTGCACAGGATTTGCCCCTTCTCCCCCAAACAATCCATGTATCTGTAGACTGTGGTCTTTCCTTTCCTCATCGCTAGGTCTCAGGGTTGGGAGCACACTTCCTTCCTTGAGTGTAGTTCTTTGCTGTTCTCTTTGTTGACAGTGGCCTTCTCCAGTGGACACCTGAACTGAATACAGCGCTCTATTTGAGGTCACACCTGTGAAGAGTGCCCTGGCACTATTATTGCTCCCCTTCATCTGGATAACTCAGAAAAGAAAGGACAGCTATTAGTAGAGTTAGTTGAAGGCACTCACATGTAGACCATTATTGTTGTTCAGTCACCAAGTTGTGTCTGACTCTTCATGACCCCATGGACTGCAGCACGCCAGGCTTCCCTGTCCCTCACCATCTCCCGGGGTTTGCCCAAGTTCGTGTCCATTGAATCAGTGATGCCATCCCACCATCTCATCCTCTGTCAGTATCTTCTCCTGCCTTCAATCTTTCTCAGCATTAGGGTCTTTTCCAGTGAGTCAGCTCTTTGCATCAGGTGGCCAAAGTATTGAATATATTCCATTTTTAAACCTGGTATTATACACCTTCTCAGGGAAGTCTTACCATTCCAGTTCAGTTCAGTTGCACAGTCGTATCCTACTCTTTGCGACCCCATGAATCACAGCACGCCAGGCCTCCCTGTCCATCACCAATACCCGGAGTTCACTCAAACCCATATCCATCGAGTTGGTGATGCCATCCAGCCATCTCATCCTCTTTTGTCCCCTTCTTCTCCTGCCCCCAATCCCTTCCAGGATCAGGGTCTTTTCCAATGAGTAACTCTTCGCATCAGGTGGACAAAGTATTGGAGTTTCAGCTTCAGCATCAGTCCCTCCAATGAACACCCAGGACTGATCTCCTTTAGGATGGACTGGTTTGATCTCCTTGCAGTCCAAGGGACTCTCAAGAGTCTTCTCCAACACCACAGTTCAAAAGCATCAATTCTTCGGTGCTCAGCTTTCTTCACAGTCCAACTCTCACATCCATACATGACTAGTGGAAAAACCATAGCCTTGACTAGACAGACCTTTGTTGGCAAAGTAATGTCTCTGCTTTTCAATATGCTATCTAGGTTGGTCATAACTTTCCTTTCAAGGAGTAAGCGTCTTTTAATTTCATGGCTGCAATCACCATCTGCAGTGATTTTGGAGCCCAAAAAAATAAAGTCTGACACTGTTTCTACTGTTTCCCCATCTATTTCCCATGAACTGATGGGACCAGATGCCATGATCTTCATTTTCTGAATGTTGAGCTTTAAGCCAACTTTTTCACTGTCCTCTTTCACTTTCATCAAGAGGCTTTTTAGTTCCTCTTCACTTTCTTCCATAAGGGTGGTGTCATCTGCATATCCAAGGTTATTGATATTTCTCCCGGCAATCTTGATTCCAGCTTGTGCTTCTTCCAGCCGAGCATTTCTCATGATGTCCTCTGCATATAAGTTAAATAAGCAGGGTGACAATATATAGCCTTGACGTACTCCTTGTCCTATTTGGAACCAGTCTGTGGTTCCATGTCCAGTTTTAACTGTTGCTTCCTGACCTGCATACAGATTTCTCAAGAGGCAGATCAGGTGGTCTGGTATTCCTCTCTCTTTCAGAATTTTCCACAGTTTGTTGTGATCCACACAGTCAAAGGCTTTGGCATAGTCAATAAAGCCTTGACTTAATTGAAAAAGCGGATTCCTATGCATATTTTTTTCCTTAGTTACATTCATTGAGTGCTTCCAATGTACTAAACACTATTCTAAGCACTCTACATACACTTAATTAATCCTCAAAATGGCTCTAGGTACCAGTACAGTCTTCCTCCCCATTTGACGAAAGAGGAAACAGTAAGCGTTTAGCAAGGGACCAGCTTTCTGCCTCTAGGAAGAGGCAGAGCCGGGATGAAAGCAGATGCAAGTCGGGCTCCAGAGCCCTCTCTCCCTGCTGTCTGCCCCGATCCCCAGCAGGATTCCCTGTTAATTCTCATTGCTCCTATTGATCTCACCTACTATTCGTTTATTGTTTTGGAAAGCCACATCATCACCTCTTGCTGCCTGTTGAGTTTACAGACAATTTAATATACCAAATCTTTTTCATAGTTAAATACTTTTAAAAGCTTCTTTGTCCTTCTTGATTGTTGTTTTTATTAATTTCAGATCCTCATTCCAGCCTGTGGTTTCTGTTTTTGACTGCAGATGCTATAAGTCAACCAGTTAGACTTCCATACTCAACTTATTTGCAAATTTATTAAGCCAGTAAGTCATCATTCCTTGGAAGGACTCCCTCCCGGTTATACCAAGTAATTAATCAACGGCCTTGAGGTTCTGTTTTTTAACCTTCTGCAAAGCTATGACACAGCCGCCATGTGCTCACCACTACCTCCATCTTGGCAGCTGCCTTAGAGAAGTCAGGATGCTGATACCCACAGTGAATTTCTGGAAGTTGCCCTCAAGATCCCATTGCTACCTCCTTGCAGCCCATCATTTTCTAACTGCTCACAAGCTATTTGTTCGATACACGGTCACAGGCTTTGCTTCCCCTCCTCTCATTCCCTCTTCCTTTGCAAAATCGGAATGACGTTTGTCTCTCTCCGTCAGTCCCCTTCCTATTGTCTCCATGATTTGATGTTTCCAGAGGCCTGTGATTGCAGGTGGAAGCTTTCTGAGCTGTGGCATGCCCCTCAGCTGGCCTGGAGTCAGAACTTCTCTAAATGGTGAAGTCACCCTGTCCACTGATACCAAGAATCAGTTCTCAAATATGAAACATTGGTTGCCACATAACAATGCTTGTTCCACCATGTATAGCTTGAAAATTATTTTCCTGGGCAGAAAGGTTGAAGCAAAGTGGGAGTCGAGTAGTTCTGTTCATCCTGTCACCTCTTAACACTTGGTTTTCTTTAGACTCTACACATTGGTGCAAAAGCCCTTTTTATTGTCCTGGGCATTCTTTCTCCCTTAGCACGAACTCATTCGGAATGTCTACCTTTCTGACAATGAATTTCCAGCTCCCCAGCTCTTGTAGATAGCTTCCTCCAGCATCCCCCTTTCCTCTTTTGTACATGCCCTCTTACAACACCCTCTTATCCTGGGCACGCTTTGCTCATTTGCTTCTTCATCTCCTTTGAAAACTGCAAATTACCTCTTGGTGTGCTGAATATGAAGATATACTGCACAGACTAATTATATTAATCCATTCTTTTTTTTTTTTTCTCTTTTCTTTTTGGGGGATTTCGTTCTTAGAAAGGAATTTCTGATTTATGGCCATTCAAAACTCAAGCACTATTTTGGTTTTTTATTAATGCTCATTACTTCCTGCTTTTCTAAGTTTTTTCTTTCATTTCCCTGCCCTGCTTATCAAAATGTGCAGAGTTTTTTGTGTTTTCCACAGTTCTGCTATCTACAGACTCTTTTCTCATCGCCCTCATCAGCAGCTGACCTCTCTTGCTCTGTGAACCAACCACTGGCTTCTTTCACCCTCAAGGGACAAAATATACCTTCTTCACTTTCCTGTGGCTCCCTGGAGAGGTGCCTCTTTCTGTCTTAAATCATTTTATCAATTGCCTTTTTCAACACTGGCATGACAGCCTGCTGTGTCTGCTATAGGATAATGGTCCCTGATGGGGAAAAACCTTCATGCTGGGTAGCTGTTAAATCCACTGTGAAAAACACACAGATAATCAAACTTTGGCCAAACACCAGAAGCTTCGACATGGTACAACTTCATTAGTTAAAGGTGTGCACAAACTTCTGTCCTAGCCTCTTCGGTAACACTGTCCAAAGGCAAGGCAATGGCGAGCGTTCATTATGCGGCACATTTTATAGGTGGAAAAATTGTTGCAGAAACAAAGGAGAAGACCATACAATTCCTGTACTTTCAATCATTCTGCCACCATTTCTCACCCAGAATTTTACTAATCTCTTCACAGAGTGATATAGACTATAGGGGGTTGTGGGGGTCAGGGAGTGTCAGGAATATGCCCAGACCTAGCTTACTAGAATTTTAAGCAATACCTGAATTTTTTTTTTCAATTTGTTTTCTGATGATGATACAGCAAGGAGCGGGCTTACAGATCAGCCACAGGAGGGTTTACACTCCAAATCAGGAGTATCTGAGCAGGTGGTACTAGTGGTAAAGAACCTGCCTGCCAATGCAGGAGATGTAAGAAATGCACGTTTGATCCTTGGATTGGGAAGATCCCCTGGAGAAGGAAATGGCATCCCACTCCAGTATTCTTGCCTGGAGAACCCCATGGACAGAGGAGCCTGGTGGGCTACAGTCCACAGCGTTGCAAAGAGTGAGACACAACTGAGCAACTAACACTAACTAACATAAAAAGAAGGCATGGGACTACATATATGTGCTTCATCAATTAAAAAAAATTTTTATTTTCAAATAATTTTAGATGTGCAAATAACTACTAAAATGGTAGAGTTCCTGTGTATCCTTTCTCCTGCTTCCCCCAATAATAGCATTGTACAATGTGACTATAGGGTGATGTCTTTCTAATATCTTTGCCTGTCAGAGGAAGGCTTAGCTGGCACGCCTGACCCCAACCAGTATTCACTATGATGAGACTGTGCACGCGTGCTAAGTCACTTAAGTTGTGTCAACGCTTTGCGACACTATGGACTGTAGCCTGCCAGGCTTCTCTGTCCATTGGATTCTCCAGGCAAGAATACTGGAGAGGGTTGCTGTGCCCTCCTCCAAGGGATCTTCCCGACCCAGAGATGGAACCCGTGCCTCCTACAGCTCCTGCATTGCAGGCAGATTCTTTACTGCTCAGCCACCTTAGCTTTGTTTATATTGTGGTTGGGCTTCCCAGGCGACAATTGTGGTAAAGAACCCACCTGCCAATGCAGGAGACGTAAGAGGCGTGAGTTCCATCCCTGGGTCGGGAAGATCCCCTGGAGGAGGTCATGGCAACCCACTCCAGTATTCTTGCCTGGAGAATCCAATGGACAGAGAAGCCTGGCAGGCTACAGTTCATAATGTCGCAAAGAGTTGGACACGACTGAAGCAACAGCATGCACGCACGCATACTGTGCTTACAAAATGCCAATAGGCCTCTGGCTAAGTGCTTTTAGACACTTAGACACTTTAGACACAGTCACTACCACTGCCCCCTTTTTACAGATGAAAACTGGGCTTACGTGAGTCACGGTGTTGCCTGACTCACTCAAGATTACATGGCATGTAAGTGGCAGAGTCACGATTCTTAACCAGGGTGTTAGCTGCTTCCCTGGGAGATGTCACGTGTGTATTCGAGGCTCAGAATTCTCCAGGGGTCTTCACAAAGGTGGTTTTTAACATCCTCCACTACTTCAGGGTGAGTGATGCCCTGCCACCAGACTGTCAGACACCCATGGGGTAGCTGCCACTGATAGAGCAGGGATGTTGGGATGCTGATCAACCCCTTTCTGTCTCATTTCTGGGATGCTTTGTCCCTGGCTGAAGCACCGCAGTAGCAGGTTTACAGATGAAGCTGTGTTGTGGCTCTTACTTTCATGCCAAGGAGTACAAGGCTGAGAGCACTGGCAGATGGCCCATCTGGGCTGTGGCAGAGCAGTAGGTGTTGAGACCCAAGCTGACATGCTTGAGCACCTTTCGGAGGCCTTTTCTCAAATCCCACCATTGGCAATCATCCTGCAGAATTGGTTCTTTGTTCAGGAGATTTGATTCCAAATCCAATCATGTATCAAATATCACTGCCATCTGACAGCTTTTTAAATGTCTATATTGCTTCTGAGAGTGAGTGGAAAAGGAAGGAGGTGGGCAGGGAAAGGTCATGCCAATCTCGGTTGTTACATTTGGTGCCAGGTACAACAGAAACCAAGAGCATTTAAGCCCAAACGACCTTGGTAACTTGATCTCTCACATTCCATGTATTCCAGCCAAGGAAATAAACACTGGTGTAAAATGTTGAAGAGATGCTTAACACTTTTATGTTACAAAGTGCTTTTACATTATCTGAGCCTCATCACACTCTTTACAGGTGAGAAAATTGAGCTTCAGGGAGAGGAAACATGTTGTCAAAGATTCTCCACTTAGTATTTGGCACAATTGAGGTGGGGGCCTCAGAAAGCAGCAAAGACTTCGGTGTTCCATGGACCTAGGTTCCAGCCTCACTTCTGCCACTACTAGCTTTGTGGTTGTCTCCAGGCCTCACTTTCCTCCGCTTTTAAATGGGCATCATCACAGTACCTACCCCATTAGGTTCTTGTAAGGGTACGAGTACGTGATACATAAAAAGCTAGACAGGATAACAGGAATGGTAGCTATTAGTATTAGTTCAATTCTCCATCCATTAGCAATGAATCTGGCTTCAGCTAATGGAATAGTCAAGCAATGTTGACTTAAAAACAAATGGGAGTTACTTTCTCTTACAGTAAGTGTGGAGGCAGGTAGTCTTGGAAGACTGTTTACCTTCTTTCATTCCATCCCAGTCTCCACAGCATGTTGATTTGCTGCCTCATGGTTGCAGAGTGGCAGCTGCAGTTCCATCCACCATGTTTGGGGGATATTTCCCCTTTAGTAAAGAAAGCAAAAGCTTTCCCAAAACCTCACTACCAACCACAGCAGACATCTGTTTTTTTCTCATTGTCCTGAACTGTGTCTTCCGATTCTCGGTAACTGCAAGGACACTTGGAAAGTGAGTGTTTGACTTTTCAGACTTAATTGTACAAGTGGCAGTGAAGAAGATAGATGAGAATAGGAGATTAGGCCACAGTTCCTGCTGCCTCTTACAATGTCATTAACATTTGTTTTGTTTAACTAGTCCTTAGGTGTAGAGAGCTTAGTTAACCCTAATCGTGTGTTCATGGCACATGAACAGCAAAGCCCCTTTTCTGGACTAAGTCCATCTTATTTTCACAAAATGTGTACTATTTCACGTGCATCTATTTTTTTCTTAACTTTTTTTTATTGAAATACATATACACTAGAGTGCACAGATATTTCTAGATGGCCCAATAGATTTTTGCTATTTATCTTCATTAAAGCACCACTCAGATTAGCATAGAATATTCCCACAATCCCAGAAACTTTTCTCTGTTTTCCCTACTCTGTTTATACTTTCTCCCAAAGGTAACCTTTCTTCTGATCTGTATCCTTGTAGATCTGTTTTACGTGTTCTTTGACTTGACTTAACTGGAGTTGTACACTTGTGTGTAGCCTGTAGAATCTCATGCACAGGGAGCCTGGCAGGCTACAGTCCATTGTGTCACATAGAGTTGGACACGACTGAAGTGTGACGTGGCATGCACACACATGTAGTCTTTTTGGGTGTGACAGTTCATTCACCTGTGAGACTCACCTGTTATTGTAGGTAGTGGTAGTTCATTTGTTTACTGCTCTCTATGCTTTGTCTCCCTGCACAGACTTGGAGTAAGTGGTCTTATGAGAACCAGAATAGCACAGACATGGAAGTCATCCCTTTTCCACTCATGGAGTATCTTTTCTTTATAAAACCACCCACTTTGATTTCTCACGAAGCTCGCCTGGGCACTGCTCTCTCCAGCACCATGTCTACTTTAAAAGGAATCTCTTGGGGACTTGTACATTTGCCTTGGATGCTCTCAGCATAAAAGCATTTTCTTGAACACTTGGAGAGGGTGGAAGAGGAGCGTAAGAGAGCAGTGCTTCCTGAAAGGACGTTTTTAGTCAAAGGAAAAAAGTGCCAACGAAAGTCGTCATTTGAAACTTGAGCCTGGAAGCCAGCCTTTGGAGCAGAGATTTAGGTTGGTCTTCCAGTGTTCTCCCCTTCTAACAGTCTCCATTTAGGGCTCAAGGGCAAAAGAAACAACAACTCTGTCTGTCTTGGGGGTGGGAAAACTGGTTTGAATTCAGGCTGACTCTGAGAAGTCTTCCTTCCCCCCAAGGCTCTGGCTGGTGGGCTTTCCTATCAAAGCCAGCACGGCTTTCTTTATAAAATAAACATTCAACTCCGGGAAAAACTTGAGAGCAGGAATAAAGCTAATGCTTTTCAGTGGAGTCTTAAATGAAGATGAAAGGGACTAAACAGTTATTCCTGCAAGTATGGTCATGTCTAGGAATCCAGTAGAAAAATTCAAACTATGCACATTCACTCTAGTGGCTGGTCGTCATCATCTCTCTTTAGGTATCTGCTGGTTCTGAGCCTTGTGTCTGCTGGGATAATGAATTCGAATATTCAGCAGAGACTTAATCATGGATTCTTTGCTAGGCAGCTAGAGCACACTGCAAAGGGACTAGTTTGGCAGTTGGGTCATCTTCGGGCACTGCTGTTCAGATCCAGTACCCTTCCGTTTTTGTGTCGGTGGGCACAGAGGATTAAGGGCATGAACCATTGAAATCTACTGCCTCTAACGTCTGATGACCAACCTTGAATTCAGCAAGACTTACTGCTAATGACTTTAGAAAGTTTTATTAAGTTATTGAGTAATGTATCCCTTGCCCTCATGAAGGGCTTTTCATATATTATTTCACTTATTCCCCACAGGCCCTGGGGAGATAGGTAAAGTTGTTCCCAGTTTTGCAAATCAATAAATTGAGGATTAGAGAATTTAAGTTACCTGCTAGTAAGTAACAGGTAATAACGAGTAGGTTTGAGAGTCAACACTAAGTCTTTCAGATTACAAAGACTGTATACTTTGTAAGATCAACTAGCTTTTAAAAATAACCCCTCCATATATATATACAGTGAAATACTACTCAGCCATAAAAGATGAAAAAATGCCATTTGCAGCAACATGGATGCAACTAGAGATTATTATACTAAGTGAGGTAAGTCAGAAAGACAAATACCATATAATATTACTTATATACAGAATCTGGAGAAGGCAATGGCACCCCACTCCAGTACTCTTGCCTGGAAAATCCCATGGGCGGAGGAGCCTGGTAGGCTGCAGTCCATGGGGTCTCTAAGAGTCGGACACGACTGAGCAACTTCACTTTCACTTTTCACTTTCATGCATTGGAGAAGGAAATGGCAACCCACTCCAGTGTTCTTGCCTGGAGAGTCCCAGGGATGGGGGAGCCTGGTGGGCTGCCGTCTCTGGGGTCGCACAGAGTCGGACACGACTGAAGCGACTTAGCAGTAGTAGTGGTAGTATATACAGAATCTCAAGTGTGACGCAAATGAACTTATCTATGAATCAGAAAGAGACTCACGATACATAGAACAGACTTGTGGCTGCCAAGGAGAGTAGGGAGGGAAGAACTGGGAGTTTGGGTTAGTAGGTGCAAACTATTATCTATAGAATGGATAAACAACAAGATGCTATTGTATAGCATAGGGAACTGTATTCAATATCCTGTAATTAAACCATAGTGGAAAAGAATATGAAAAATATATATATGTGTGTATAACTGAATCACTTTGCTTTATAGCAGACATTAACACGTATTGTAAGTCAACTCGATGTCAATAAAATACATTTTAAAACAACAAAAACCAAATATATAACTAAAAGTAAAAATAACCTCTTGCCTTTCTGATGTGCCAGCCCTTGCCTTCCCCTCACCCCAGCACATGCTCTTCAGAGTTTGTCCAATAAGTGACTGGTTGTCGAACAGCTAAAAGCTGTAAATGCTTTGTCACTTACTTTGAATTTAGTTGTTGAATTGTCACTGTAACACAATTATATTTTATTAAGGAAATTTTTAAAAATATTTAAAACCATAGAGCTTAATGGAAAACATTCTGATGGATAAGAAGAAGACTGGTTTCAATCCTTAATGTCACCATGAATCAAAACAAGCTGTGAGACCTTGGATACAGACTTAATTTCTGGGTGCCCATTTCTCTCATTTGTGAAATGAGGAGGTTAAAGTATGTGATTACTAATGTCTTTCTCTGTTCTAAAAACATGGGCCTCCATGCCTCTTCTTGTTTTGCTCTTGTGATTCTAAAATGGCTTCAGAGTACAGATATTTCTTAAAGGAGCCTTAATTACTAAATGCAAATCAAGAGAAGTGGATAACATTGGGGCTTTCAGAATTTTTTGGAATATATAAGTTCTTTACTCTTCCAAGCAAAGCTACATTTTCCACTGTGTTTCCCAGTCCAACATTCCCACCAAAAGAAAAGTGTATAGTTTCTTAAATAATTCATATTGGAACTTAGATTCCTTGAAGGTCTGGCAAGCGTTAATCTTGGATAAGGTGATGTAAAATATTGCCAATAGCCAACCTCAGGTTGCCAACCCAAAATATAAGTCCCTCCTTGTTCAGTATATGAATTTATAACGTAAACCATTTAAAATTCTACCTGGCACTATTGAATAGAATTGACACTGTTGGGCAACTCTGTAAAGAAGAAATAAGGCAATATTGTGGTCCAAATAGTTAAGAATATGCTATACTTAAAGAAAATTTTACTGCATCATTTCAGACCCAATAAAGAAAAAACTGGCCACGTGAGTGACTCAGGATCGTCTGTCATCAGACATGGGCTTAATCCGGAGAAGGTCTTCATGCAGGTTCATTACTTAAAGGTAAGCCTCTCTGAGTGACAGAAGCCAGGACTTTTTAGATTTTACATGTGAACAGTGAAGGTTAGTAACAAGGTTGGGGCAAAACAAACATATCGTCAACATTGTAAATGACATTTGATTGAGCAGATTCTGATCGTCCAACAATTAAAGCATTTCACACCCAGCATGAAGCATGAATCAAAGGAAGGGGAACTGTTCCCTTCCCTGTACCTCCCTTCTCCCCGCTTCACGTCAGCTTTGAAGAGCAGAATCTTAAAATTGCTGTCAGGTTCCTACTAGAAGACCAGAGTGATTCTAAGTATTTTAATTTGTAAAATCCTTTTCTGATAGCTAAAGGAGAGAGGAGCTGGGCCCCTTTTCCCTATTTGTCCGTAATGGACATCCAGGTTTCATGTAAGCTAAGGGCAAATGAGACAGTGACAAATGGGTTGAAACACAGTAGTTGTTCTTTAAGCTCCAAACCCAGCCCTACTAGTAACAATGCAAAGGGCTGCCTGGGCAGGTCAGTCCAAACGTTCTAGGTGAGCATAATTGCTGGTGGGTAAGTTAGAGTTGATTTTCTAAGTATTTTTCTGATGAACCCATGATGGGCATCTTTTTTTTCTCCTTCCTTCCTTCTAGGGCTATTTCCTTCTCCGGTTCCTTGCCAAAAGACTTGGAGAGGACACCTATTTTTCATTTTTAAGGAAGTTTGTGCACACTTTCCATGGGCAGCTGATTCTTTCTCAGGTAATTAGTGAGTCCTCTTGACTCCATGATATACAGCTGGAGAGGGTGTGGCATGTGGTAACTAGATTGTGTATTAAAAAGTAGGGAAAAGATTTACATTTCAGTGCAATAGGAAAAATAGGAAGTTAATGAAGTGGACACAGAAGTGTTTCTGGGAGGGTCATCACCTGGTCTTTTAGGACAGGCTGTAATCCAGAACTGTCCTGTGTGCACAGGCCTGTGGGTAGTTGCACCTGAAGTGAACTTGAAAACCAAAAACAAAGCGATTTGAACTCTCTCCTCCACCTGGAATGAGCTTTGCAAGGTGGGCTCTTTCTCGTCCTCTGTCTTAGCTTCAACACCACAATCCCAGAGTCCCTCTCACGGAACAGAAATGTGTCCACCCTGTTCTTCTCTCCCCGCTGCCCTTTTCATTGTCTTCATTGCCATCACCATTCTTCATAATTATATTTTCCTTTCCAGATTCATTTGTTTCTTTTCTCTCCCTTCCATTCTGTGCGTAAGCTCAATAAGGCCAGTCCATGCTCTTCATTTCACCAGTCACTGATTCACACACAGTATGTGCACCATATGTATTTGATAAATAGTTTAAAAACAAGATACGCTGAAATATTCAGACAGCCTGGCCTGTCAGAGAGAGCCTCTGTCAGCTTAGCCAGGTGTTAGGTTGAGCTGCACATTGCGAGAAAGTTATCAAAGAGGCAGAGGCGCTGAAAACAGCACTCGTAGCTGATGGAGAATAAAGGATGCAGTCTCAGCACAGATTGGACGGTTGTGTTTTTGTGTGTGTGTGTGTGACAATTGTGTGCATATACAGTTTTGAAGTCAAATTGTGCACAATGTTAGATGCAAAGGGTGTGCATGTGTAATCCAAACACACATGCAAGGAATAGCATGAGTGTGACACGACTAGATAGCTGTTCCGTGTCTCCACACTCTTTTTATTCTTTGGTTGAGATAAAGGGGGCGTAATTCTAAACATGTATTAGGAAAGGGAGCTTGAAAACTGGCTCAGGAGTCTTCTATGGTTGGGGGACTGACCCACCCAAACCTCTTCTCACCAAGATACTGCAGAGTTGAAGGAGTGCGTTAGGTTTACCGTGGCCATTCTCGTAACAGCTTTGCGTGGAACACTTAATGCTCCCTCTACCAAACTTTCCATTTTACTTTTGTTTAACTCTTGAATTATAGCTTTATTGTTTTATCATAACAGCCTTATTGAGATACAATTCACATACCATAAAATTCACCCTTTTAAAGTGTTCCAGTCAGTCAGTAGTTTTTAGTATATCCATAACATTGTGCAACCATTGCTGCTGATTCCAGAACACTTTTATCACCCCAAAAGAGATCCCACACCTATTAGCAGTCACTGCCCAACTTCCACCTCCCCCCAAGTTGTACACAACCAATCACCCACTTTCTGGCTCTATGGATTTGCCTATTCTGGACATTCCGTATAAATGGAGTCACATGATATGTGGCCTTGTGTGACTGGCTTCTTTCATTTAACATATTTTCAAAGTTCATGTTGTAGCAGGTATCAGTACTTCATTTCTCTTTTTTAATTTTATTTTCTAACCTCTTAAATTGTGATGAAATATACATAAGAAAATTATCATTTAAACCATTTTAAGTGTATAGGTAATGCATTAAGTACATTCACATTGTTGTCAACTATTACCATCATATGTCTCCAGAACATTTTAATCTTCCCCAAATGAAACTTGTATCCATTAAACAATAACTCCACATTCTTCCCTCCCCTCAGCCCCTAGCAACCAACATTCTATTTTCTGTCTCTGAGTTTGACTATTATAGGCACCTCATGCAAATGGAATAATGTAATATTTGTCCTTTTATATCTGGATTATTCGAGTTAACAAAATGCCTTCCAGTTTCATCCATGTTGTATAGCATGTATCAGAATTTTCTTCCTATTTGTTTTTATTTATTTAGATCTATCACATAGCTTGTGGGATCTTAGCTCTCCAACCACGGACTGAACCTGAGCCCTTGGCAGTGAAAGCACAGAGTCCTCACCATTGGATCGCCAGGGAATTAATTCCCTTAATTCTTTTTTAAGAATCAATATTTCCATAGTATACATATACTATACTGGGTTTATCCTCTCATCCATTAATTACCCCTCTTGGCTCTTGTGAATAATGTTGCTGTGAACATTAGTGTACAAATATGTGTTCGAGTCCCTGCCTTCAATTCTTTTGAATATGTACCTAGAACTGGAATTGCTATATTATATACTGATTTAATTTTTTTAGTAATTGCCGTGCTGTTTTTCCACAAGGGCTACATTATTTTGCCTTCTCACCAGCAGTGCACAAGGGTTCCAGTTTCTCCACATCCTTACCAGCACTTGTCATTTTATTTTTTGATAATAGCCATCATAGTGGGTGTGAATGGTATTTCACTGTGGTTTTAATTTGCATTTTTCTGGTAACTATGTTGAGGATTTTTTCATGGACTTATGGGACTTTTGTATATCTTTTTTTGAGAAACGTCTGCCTATATGCTAAATTGCTTCAGTCATGTCTGACTCTTTGCGACCCTATGCTCTGTAGCCCACCGGGCTCTTCTATCTATGGGATTCTCCAGGCAAGAATACCGCAGTGGATTGCTATGCCCTCCTCCCGGGGATCTTCCCCACCCAGGACTGAACCTGTGGCTCTTATGTCTCCTGCATTTGCAGGCAGGTTCTTTACCCACTAGCACCACCTGGGAAGCCCTAGGAGAAATATCTGTTGAGATCCTTTTCTGATTTTTCATTTGGGTTGTCTTTTATTATTGAGTTGTAAGAGTATACATTCTAGACTCAAGTTCCTTATCAGATACATAACTTAAAAATATTGTCTTGCCCAATTACTCCTATGTTTGTTCTAAGAGCTTAGTCATTCTAGTTCTTATAGTTAGGTCTCCTACCCATTTTGAGTTAATTTTGTATATGGTGTAAGGTAGATGGCTCAGCTTCATTGTTTTTTGTGTGAATATCCAGTTGTCTCACTTCCATTTTTGTCATAAAGACTAGTCTTTCCCTCCACTGAATTGTCTTGGCATCCTTGTTGAAAATCAGTTGACCGTAAATGTAAGAGTTTATTTCTGGCCTCTCAATTCTAAATTCTATTGATCTCTATTTCTGTCCTTCTGCCAGTCCCACAGTAAGTGTGGAAATTATTGCTCTTTCAACTGACACATACTCATTATAAAAAATTTAATAAACAATACAGAAAAATACAATGAATGTAAATATCATTCAAAATATCACCGTCCATACTTATAATTAATAGTAGGTGAACATCATTCTAGAAGTTGCATTTCTTTTATCCATTTCTATCTTTCTATATATGTTGTGTGTGTGTGTGTGTGTGTGTGTGTGTGTGTGGTTAGTTGCTCAGTAGTGCCTGATTCTTTGCCACCCCATGGACTATAGCCCACCAGGCTCCTCTGTCCATGGGGTTTTTCCAGGCAAGAATACTGGAGTGGGTTGCCATTTCCTACGTGCCTGATCATACACACATTTATAGATAGATGTATTTAGAAATAGTTTTATAAAAATAGACTATGTGCTTTTAATGAAAAAATGTTTTAAATGTTACTTTACTTGAAATTAACACATGAAAAAGAAACTAAACTGAATATAAAAGACTTTCTTGAGCTTAAGATAAATAAATAAAGATAAAATAAAGATAAAAAATCATTTCCTAAAAGATTCTTCTACAGTTAAGAAACACAATTACAAAAAATCTTTAAGAGGTTGAAATTGTTCTTTTTTTCCTTTTGAGATATATATCTTAATTTTAGAAAGTGTCAATTTATTCTCCTATGTTAACATTAATATAAAAGATGAGGCAACCAGTAGTTATGTTTCAACTACTTTTTTCCTGGTTCTAGATTTTTCTTAATTAATATTTTTACATAGTTCATGTTTATATCATTTATATTGTGTGATGTTACTGTAATTTTCACAGTTGTATAGTCCTAGTTCTGTATTTAAAGGATTTCATTATTCACTAACAGTCATTTTACCCTGCTTCTATATTTATGAATGCTTTCTTTTGATTCAGCACTTTGTTAAATTGAAGTTCAAGTTGCTTGAGAATGTTTGCCTGTTGCCTTTATATTTGAATTACAAACTGGCTGGGTATAATATTCTTGGGTCATATTTTCATCTCCTCAGAATATTGTGGCTATTGCTCAACTGCCTTCTGGCATTAAATACTGCTGTTGAAACTTTTAAAGTCAGTCTGTTTTTTCCTCTTTATACCACTCAGATGACAGAAGAATTCTTTACTTTTGATGTTTATTAATTTAATCCAAAGTGACTTGGTGTTCATGAGTCTGCATCAGTTTTGTTTTGTTTTTTCCCTGGAAAACACTGCATCTTTAGACTCAACATCTATTCTTCCTTGTTTCAGTAAATTATCTTAATTGTATCTTTGAACACATTCATTTTTTTTTTTTCCCTTACAGGATGCTGAGTTTCAAGGTTACTGGTTATTTTTGTCATACCATCATTGTCCTCCATACATGTTATTTTCTAGTTATTTGCTTCTGTCTTTTTGTTCTTCACAGAATATGTTTATCTCAAGCAGTATTATTTTTATTATTAATGTTATTGTTATAACAGTATTATTATTTTTCTTTAATGGCTATTCTTTTCCTTGATGTTTCCATTTTATTAATGCTCCTATGGTGGTATTATTTTGGTCCCTAATTTATTCCCTTTGCTTTGAAATCTCTTCCTCTCATTTTATTGTTTTGTCATCTTGTCTTTGAGTTTTCATTTCATTGAATTTATGTTCTTATTCATTTCAGTTGCTCAGTCATGTCCAGCTCTTTGCGACCCCATGGACTTCCCTGTCTATCACCAACTCCTGGAGTTTACCCAAACTCATGTCCATTGAGTTGGTGATGCCATCCAACCATCCCATCCTCTGTTGTCCCCTTCTCCTCCTGCTTCAATCTTTCCTAGCATCAGGGTCTTTTCACCTAACATTCCAGGTTCCTATGCAATATTGCTCTTTACAGCATGGGACCTTGCTCCTATCACCAGTCACATCCACAACTGGGTGTTGTTTTTGCTTTGGCTCTGTCTCTTTGTTCTTTCTGGAGTTATTTCTCCGCTGATCTCCAGTAGTATATTGGGTACTTACCAACCTGGGGAGTTCATCTCTCAATGTCCTATCTTTTTGCCTTTTCATACTGTTCATGGGGTTCTCAAGGCAAGAATACTGAAGTGGTTTGCCATTCCCTTCTCCAGTGGACCATATTTTGTCAGCACTCTCCACCATGTCCCATCTGTCATGGGTGGCCCTACACGGCATGGCTTATAGTTTCATCGAGTTAGACAAGGCTGTGGTCCATGTGACTAGATTGGTTAGTTGTCTGAGATTGTGTTTTCTGTCTGTCTGTCCTTTGATGTCCTCTCTCAGTGTCTACCGTCTTACTGGGGTTTCTCTGACCCTGGACCTGGGCTATCTCCTCAAGGCTGGTCCAGCGAAGCACAGCTGCCACTTCTGACCTTGGATGTGGGATAGCTCTTCTCAGCCACTCTAACGCCATTCCATGTTATTATTATTTTCTTTTAATTTATATTTTAGTGTAAAGCATTTGTGGAGAATTTTCTTCTGTGCCTTGGATTATGTTTTCTTCAAGACTGGATTCTTTGTCTTTTACATTATGCTTCTTATTTCTAGCTCTATCTTTATGTGGGTTTTTGCTGTATTGGTTTGCACAGTTGCCATACTTTTTTCTTGCTCATTCTCAGCATGAGTTGCACAGTCCTGATCCTGTATTTATTCTCATATGTATTGGAACATTATCTTCGATTTCTTTTGCAATTTCTCTTAGACATGTTTTTCTTCCCCTCTGAGCTCTAGTTTTAAGCTTGGATATTATGCATGGAGAGGTGGAGAAGAGCTCCACTGGAGCTGCGTATAGCCTTTATTGTAAGAATTTGGCTCCGCCAACTCATGAAATTTTGTGAAAGTTTTCCCATCCAAGATTCTCTTCACCTAATTTGGGTGCTGCTTTTTCCACTGCAGGTATTCTCCCAATTAATATTGTTCTTCCAATGCAGCTTGGAGCCCTAGAACCCATACAGTTCATAAGAGTACCATCTTCAGTTGTTTATTTCCCAGGTTTTGCTCATCTCAATTGAGCAAACATTTTCAGTCCCTCCACAGACAAAAAGAGAGGAAAAATAAAGATATTCCTGTGTTTTTTCCAAATGTGTGGGTATTTGTGAGAACTTGTGGGGTTTGGGCAATTCACCAGTACCACTACAGCTAAGCATGATGGAGGGGGCGGTGCAGAGGGAGGGTTGGAGGCTGTCTTGGAATGTTATGTTTCTTTCTTTAGTTTTTTCTTTGAAGTTTATGCCACAGGCTGTACTCTTTCCTTGTTTGGTGCTGCTAGTGACATTTTTCAGAGAAGGCAATGGCACCCCACTCCAGTACTCTTGCCTGGAAAATCCCATGGACGGAAGAGCCTGGTGAGCTGCAGTCCATGGGGTCGCTAAGAGTCGGACATGACTCAGCGACTTCACTTTGACTTTTCACTTTCATGCATTGGAGAAGGAAATGGCAACCTACTCCAGTGTTCTTGCCTGGAGAATCCCAGGGATGGGGGAGCCTGGTGGGCTGCCGTCTATGGGGTCGCACAGAGTCGGACACGACTGAAGCGACTTAGCAGCAGCAGCAGCAGTGACATTTTTGCTAACTTTTAGAAAATGGATTGTGTTTTGTTGATATTGCTAGTTAGTTTTTGATGAGGAAGGCCATGATTCAGTTTCTATACAAAGAAGATCTTCAAATTCTTCTTTTTCCAATTGAATTTTGAATCCTTTCATTTCTGAACACCTCATCTACCCAGTACTTCAGAATTATCATCTTTCTACCTCTCAACTAAAATTGCTCTCTTGAGCAATGACTGATTCCTGACCGTTTCATTTCTTTTCAGCATTTATCCTGCCATCACTGTCCTTATTTCAATATTTTGATTATTTGTATTGTCCCTCCTACTGTCCCCTCTCTATCAGCATAGTGATTATTCATAAAACCTCTGACAGAAATTCCTAGTTCTATGTAAATATCAAGCCAGAGTCAGTTTATCCAGGAGAAGCTACATGCATCTGCTTTTTGTTGAAAACTTTCACCGGTACTATAAAATAATTACCAAATTAACCATGTGCCAAAATTGGTGTCATTTAAAAAAATATTTTAATGCTTAATTTAGTGTTTTTAGGTGATAACCAAAATAAGCTATGTAGGGCTGACCTGGTCAGTATATAGATTATTAGGAGAATAAGAAATGAAAAAAAAAAAAACAAAAAACTTCCCAAGGAATACATTTTTTGACTAGAGTATTGGCTTGCAACAGTTGTCAAGAATCTAGATAAAATTTCACCCCAACTCACTGTCCAAATAGCAGGAATGTTGTTATTTTTGTGTCTTTGGCTTTTATATTTTCAGGCATACTCTAGTGGTAAGAAACTAGGGCCCTAGTATTTGTTGCTAACGGACTTTGTCAGTGATCTTAGATCACATCAGTGCCTTAAGTCCTGTTAACAATCCTAGAATCAGTGTTCAAGGAAAACCCTCCTTGTCCAATTGATATTTATAAGTTGCTTTTATAAAAATGCCAACATGCTGAAGTAAAGAGTGAAGACAGATGAAAGAATTGAAAAGAAGTGGTAAGGGAAGGAATACTCAAAAGAGACATCTTTCTTCTTAAACATTCTGTTGTGGAAAATGGGGAAAGGCTTCTATGATTAGTCCACTCCAGGTGTATATGCCAATTTTTGAATGGAACCAGGAAAACTAGTACTTTGTAGTTAAGATTATGCGTCAGTTCAGTTGCCCAATCACGTCCGACTCTGCAACCCCATGAACTGCAGCATGCCAGGCTTCCCTGTCCATCACCAACTTACGGAGTTTGCTCAAACTCATGTCCATGAGATTATGTGTATGAATGGAATAAGAAGGACCGGTTGAGTTGATTCCACTGGTGGTACAAAGACTACCCTGGTGAGACCAAGTGTCTTCTTGGATTGGATGGAGCACAGGATGGAAGAATGTTTAGCACTATAGACAAACATTCCCTGCAGATATAGGCTTCATGTCTTAGGGATGTTTGAGGTATTGAGTTTTTGTGATTCAGTGTGATCCAGACATTACTTTGCCAACAAAGGTCCGTCTAGTTAAGGCTATGGCTTTTCCAGTAGTCATGTATGGATGTGAGAGTTGGACTATAAAGAAAGCTGAGCGCAGAAGAATTAATGCTTTTGAACTGAGGTGTTGAAGAAGACTCTTGAGAGTCCCTTGGACTGCAAGGAGATCCAACCAGTTCATCCTAAAGGAAATCAGTCCTGAATATTCATTGGAAGGACTGATGTTGAAGCTGAAACTCCAATACTTTGGCCACCTGATGCGAAGAGCTGATTCATTTGAAAAGATCCTGATGCTGGAAAAGATTGAAGGCGGGAGGAGAAGGGGACGACAGAGGATGAGTTGGTTGGATTGCATCACTGACTCAATGGACATGAGTTTAAGTGGACTCCGGGAGTGGGTGATGGACAGGGAGGCCTGGCGTGCTGCAGTCCATGGGGTCGCAAAGAGTCAGACACAACTAAGTAACTGAATTGAACTGTGGTCCCTTAGACCCGTCCTCCTCAGGACTGATTGGCAGCCTTCAGCTAGCTGTATGGCCTGCAGTTCTCAGCTCTGAGCAGGAAGAGGCAGATGGCCACCTGCTAAGAAGTGGGACAGTTACCTTTTCTAAAAAGTAAAGCAGAGCTTCTTGGGGACCTCCTACGCTTTTATTGTATTTACAGAAAATCTGAAACATTGTGTTCTGCAATTTTGTAAAGAAAGATCCAATTGTAATAGGAAAATGCAAAAGGGCAGAATTAAGGTTAACTCTGGATTTCCTGCTTCTCAAGCAATTAAATTCTCCCCCTTGTCATTGAGTTAATGTAATTTTCCCCCCACTTAATAGAGCATAAATTATTGGACAAATATGGGATAAGTTGATATGGACTATAAGGAGATAATGCAGTAAAATTAGTAAGAAATTACAATTACAGTACTTGAATTTTTAAGAAGCAAGAATTCTGTCATTAAGCCAATGAAATATCTGCAAAGTAATCTAATAATATATCAGATTATGAAAAATTAATTTCTGATTCAAATTTTTTACAAAATAATTATTAATATAATCAAATCATGACTTTAAGAACCTCAATCAAAAATACTTCTTTGCTTTCTAAATATTGCTTTTGTTTCCTTTGATATTTTTTTCTCAATATACCCACTGCAGTGTATACTATATTGCATTCTATTTGGATTGTCTCCTTGCATTTTTACTGATGAATTTTTTTTCACTGAAGTATAGTTGATGTACAACATTGTGCTAGTTTCTGGTGCACTGCAAAGCGTCTCATACCTTCTTTTTCAGACTATCTTCCATCATAATTTACTGTGAGATACTGATATAGTTCCCTGCACTGTGTAGTAGGAGCTTGTGGTTTATACGTAGTGTTGTGTGATATAGTAGTGGTGTCTGCTAATCCTAAACTCCTAATTTATTTCTCCCCTCTTCCCCTTTGGTAACCATAAATTTGTTTTCTATGTCTGTGAGTCTCTTTCAGTTTTGTAAATAAGTCCATTTGTATCATTTTTTAAGATTCCATATATAAGTGATGTCATATATCTATCTTTGTCTGACTTACTTCACTTAGTATAACAATCTCTAGGTTCATTCATGTTGCTGAAAATGGCATTATTTCCTTCCTTTTTTCTGGCTGTGTAATATTCCATCGTGTGCATATATATATATATATATATGTGTGTGTGTGTGTGTGTGTGTGTCTGTGTCTGTGTGTCTGTGTATCTATCATATCTTCTTCATCCATTCATCTGTTGATGCTCACTTAGGATGCTTCCATATCTTGGTTACTGTAAATAGTGCTACTATGAGCATTAGGGGACTTAGACTGATACTGATTGAGAAGGCAATGGCACCCCACTCCAGTACTCTTGTCTGGAAAATCCCATGGACGGAGGAGCCTGGAGGGCTGCAGTCCATGGGGTCGCTAAGAGTCAGACACGACTGAGCAATTTCACTTTGACTTTTCACTTTCATGCATTGGAGAAGGAAATGGCAACCCACTCCAGTATTCTTGCCTAGAGAATCCCAGGGATGGAGGAGCCTGGTGGGCTGCCGTCGATGGGGTTGCACAGAGTTGGATACGACTGAAGTGACTTAGCAGACTGATACATGTTAATATTAGTTTTGTTGTATTTGTGTTATGTATTTTGGGTGAAGCAATAGGCAAGTAGAGTCTTAGAAGGAGAACAGAGGTTGCAAGAAATAAATCTTTCACCAGTGCTCTTAATAGGGAAATTCTGTCTCTGGAAGAAATGGACCTAACCACCCATAAACACATAGGAAGGGACAGCTGACTCTGCCAGTGTAGTGATGGCTATGCTTAATGCCATGATAGAAAAAGAACACCTTGTCATACAAATTGTTCGCAGATTTCTAGTCCTGTGTATTCCATCTGTTTGTAATACAATGGTCTGCACTGCTGCTTGCATCTCACACTCTGAGTTCCATGGATCTCATCAGAGCCCTGTGCTGACCCTGGCTCTGCAGACTAGGTTGTGGTAGAGGCGTCCGTCTGAAGGGATGCTCATTTATTAATGGCAGTGTCATATTTTATCATCTGGGCTTACACATGTGCCCTCTTTAAGGACCAATTTAAAAGGTGATTTCCAATTTATTAAAAGAAAACCTGTAAGTTCAGGTCTTACTTATCACTCAATATTAAGTCCCTAGAAAGTTAAATATTGTTCTTGTTTGTTTCATGTTCTGTATTTACCCAAAATGTATCTTATCAAACCTGCAGATGAGGAAGGGTTGACACTAGGCTTACCCATTTAGCATATAAAAATGTACAACCCCCATGTAAATTAAGATTTCAGATTAAGAACAAAGAACTTTTTCATGTAAGTATGCCCTCAATTTACCTGGGTATCCTATGTTTTATCTCACAAACGTAGTTTAGACCAAATCAAGATTCCAGAATAAGATGGACTGAAAAGATTGGTCACAATACACAAGATGCAGATCAAATATAAATGTGACTTTGAATATTCATATGCAAATATTTTTTAGTTCTTCTGATATTATGGGTATGTTTTTAAAAGAATCCTTATCTTTTGGAGGTATTTACTGAAACATTGGTGAAATTATGTTAACGTTTGGGATTTACTTCTAAATAATGCAAGAGGCAAGTGAGTGGATGGTGCAGATTGGCTATGGGACACTGGGTGTGTAAAGTTTAATTACACTTTGCTACTTTTGAATGTGTCTGAAATTTTCCATTTTCCATAGTAAAGGATAAAATGGGTATGTGTGTAAGTCATGCCCTTAGATTAAAAAAAAAAATCTATTCTTGAAACATCTTAAATATCAAACAATTGAGGACTTGTGCCGTGGCACCAGAAGAGGCTGCAGATGGAGGCAGGAGCCTGTGAGCTATTTTGGGGATTGTGACATCTCTGTTCCTCCACTGGGGTATTAATTGTCTTGGTTTTTGTCTTTATTATCCATAGAGCAATGCAAAAAAGCCATTAGTTACTAGCCTCTCAGAGTTGGGATTATTCAGTGTGTAACAGGATCTCTGATGGCTCAGTGGTAAAGAACCTGCCTACCAGTGCAGGAGACACAGGAGGCATGGGTTCAATCCCTGGGTTGGGAAGATCCCCTAGAAGAGGAAATGGCAACCCACTCCAGTATTCTTGCCTGGAGAATCCCATGGACAGAGGAGCCTGGCGGGCTACAGTCCATGGGGGTGCAATAGAGTCGGAGATGACTGAGCAACTGAGCACAAACACACACAGGATCTCTAGGGAAGCTGATGAGGAGGAGAACAAGGTTAAGTTAGAGGGACAGTGCAGGGTGCTATGGCTGGCCTTTTGAAAATAGTTAAACATGGAATGAAATAAACTGTTGGGTTAGGTCAGAATAACAAACGTTACTTTTTTCAATTTGTTTGTGGTTTTTACAAAAATAAGTCTCTATAACTGATTGGACTGCGGCCCTGGTAAATGAATAAATTGAGTATATAGCCTAATATTTCAGTGTCAGCCTGCCTTCCCTAGCAGGTGAATTGTCAGCAGCTGGGAATGCTCAATCTCTGGCATGACTCCAGGAAGGGTTATTTATTGATGGACATCTTTAATGATTTGCTTTTATCTTCTTCCAGGATTTCCTTCAAATGCTCTTGGAGAACATCCCAGAAGAAAAAAGGTGAGGACCAATTTAGGAATTAAGGGCCCAGTTTTATTTTGAATGTTAAAAATGATTCTGCCATTGTTTGGCAAATTGCAGCCTGGAAGTTTAATCTTCCTCTGTTAATAGAGGAGGGACCTAGCCCAGCCAGCAGGAGTCCTGGGATGATCAACGGGACCTAGAAATATTGGGAGTGTGGACTCTAGGAGCCAGCACGAACAGCTGGAGACACTCTTTGGCCTCAGCTGCCATGAAAAAGAATGGAGAAGAGACAGTTCTAAAAGTTAGGGTGACTTGTTTTGGAATGTCTGAAATGTTTCAGATTTGCCATCCTTTTATTTTTAAAGTGAACATGCAAGGTTTGCTTCGTGTAAAAATCACATCGGATATGTCCATTATTGCTGATGTCAAGAACAACAGGTTACCTGCAAGAATTTTTCTTTTCTTTTATACTTGCCCTGAAATAACCTTTCAGGTCCTCTAACAGAATGGAGCAATTTCCTTAGGAACTAATACAAAAAACGGAAAAAGAAAATTAATAGAGATGGTATATTACCTCCTTAGGCTGTTACCCACGTCTGTTTCTGAGTAATGACTATACATTCTTTCAGGAGAACTTCTCAGAGCACAAATAGAGCAATTTTCATGGAGCTGACAAGGTGCATTTTTCATTTTGGAGATCTTTCTTTACATCCCCTTCCTAATAAGCTTATGGAGTTCATTTGGATGTCCCAAGCCCTCTAGCTCCAAGCCCACCTTGGGCTCCCGCAAGCCCACCTAGATTTTATCATTGTGAATATTTATTATGACCCCACAAAGTAACTTTTGTTGTGACTGTGGATGTTAAGAGCAGCATCTCCATTGAACGGTGCCCACTGACCACCAACCTTCGCCCTTCAAGAGGCTGCCTCGCCCAGTTAGGATCACATTTTGACTAGCAGACTTAAGCTTTTTAAAAAAATTTTCCTTAAGAGTTGAGACTTCATTGCTACAATGAATGTATTTCAGCAAGAATACTAGAATATATTTTGAAACTCAAACATTGTCTTTCCCGCCAGCTAACCTCAGAATCTAATCCAGCTTTTGAAGCAGACTGTTCATCCTTTTACCGATGCAGCACGTTGTACCAATTTTATCCAGCTCTCCGAAGGCCCCACGCCTACCCGTGGAGCCTCTAATCTTTGACTCCATCGCAAGCTGATCCTCAGACACATCTGTTAGGCATGTGAGCTGTGCTGAACAAGACAAAATTTTTCAGGTTAGACCAGCCAGTTAAGGTCCCAGGGCCAGCCCGCCTGTGTCATACTGCCTTTCTCTTATTCTCTTACTTCAATTAATTTTAACATTCTCTATTGAGTACCTCCTTCACCAGGTTTTAGGCTGGACACTAGGAAATAAAAAATTAATTCTATGCTTAGCCTTCAGGGAGCTCCTAGTCAGCTGCTAAAGATGTACATGATACAGGTCATGACTCAGGGTAGGGAGTTCTTTGGTGAACTTCAGCACGGAGATAGGGCTCAGCAGTCCTACGGTCAAGCCTTCAGGCCAGAGGTCTACTGAAGGTTTCAGGTAGGGGAGTGCCATCAGCAAGGTACTTGGGGGTGGGGGGCAGCATGGGAGAGAGATGGGATGCAGAGAACTAGATATCAGGAGACCAACCAGAGACAGAAACGGCAGCTCACTGAAGATCCAGAGCTGGGACCATGGGTGGATGGTGGCAGCGGGCTATAAACAGATCTCAGGAATACCCCCAGGAGTGCCGCAGTTAAGTTGGTTGATTGGTTGAGCTGAAAGGAGGAGTCCTGCATGACCTGACCTTTCTCTGTCTGCCACTCGGTTACACGCTGAGTTTAGAAGTCCTGGCGATCCAGGCAGCAGGTGTTTGGTCTCAGGAATCAGTATGGGGCAAAGGGAGGGAAGGTTGAGTGTTTGAAGGTGGAAGAGGGGAGATGAGACACCATGTTTTAGACATCTTCAGTGAGTGGTTTCTGTCCAGATGCTGATGAGACCAAGAAGAAGAAGCTAGGAGTGCTTATCCAGCGTGCCTTCCCCACCTGATAGTCCAACAGTATCAACAGCTGCCAGTTCTTTCTTTGCTCATCGGTTATTATGTTTTGTGCACACATTCACGTGTTTGTTTTAATTCAGTACTCTTCCTCCCCCTTGAAGCTAGGGAGTGCTTGTTTGTAAATGTTACCTCAGCAATCTTCATTAGCTACCCAAGCGCAGATGACTTGCTCTGATCAAGAAAAGAAGTAACCATGTATAAAGCCTTGAGGCATACACTGTTTGTATCCCCACGTAGGAAGGGAACGCAAAAACATAAATTACTGACATTTAAAAACCCATACAAAAAAATAAATAAAAAATAAAAACCCTTACAAAATGTAAGTTGCAGTTCAGAACAAGAGCCTTTTCTGCTTCACACCCTGAACGTGGAAGCCCCCAAAGCCTGAGTCCCTCGAGAACTGCACTGCCCGTGTTCTCTGCACCTTCACTGTTCCTGACGCACAAGCCTTGCGCTTTCCTGTAGGCACGCAGATAGAAGGTGATCTTTAGAATCTCAAGGGGCCGAAGACAGAGCCAAGAGTGATAAAGACCTTTCTCCTGATCAGCACTGAGTTGATAGGCACAGGCAGCAGATATGGCTAATAGTCAGCACCCTATCCTTGTCATTCCACCCCCAGAAGTCAATTGACCGAGCAATGTAGAACACGCAGTACATACAGTGCTCTTTCACACACACCTGGGTCTTGTTTCTGTGTACTATAACATTAAGAAGTAGTACTGGTCACTTTCCCGGCCTTAAACACAACTTATTTTTCTAACCAGCATCATGCAGGGTGGCCAGCCCATTCCCTCCCTTGTGGCATTAACTACATGTGACTACGTTCAGAGCTCACAGGGTCTGGAGACCCACTCCTAAAACTCAGAGCTGCCTTTCAGGACACAGGTGTACAGCATGGGAGCTCTCTGGCCAGAGGGTGAGACAGCCGGCTGTTCCGGATACCCGGGAGGCCTCAGTAATGAGGCAGAAGCACTGTTCACTAGTACAGAGACGGCGGGCGTGCAGGCGTGGGTCTGTGTACTTTTAGCTGTCTGTATAAAATCAATTTCCATAGTGAGCAGACATGCAGAAGAGTAATTTCCTGTAAGTCCTGGGTCCCAGAGAAGTGGAAATGCTTCTGCTTGTCTGTTGTGATTATTTAAGCTCCATGATCTCAGAGGGGAAAAACTCACCATTGGCCTTGACTCTGAGTGTCTTGATTTGAAAAAGTCAGCTTTCAGCTTTACCACTGCTACATATCCAAGCCCAAAGCTGAAACTTCATCTGTACTATCATCTCAGTAATCATGATCAAAACAGGAAAAATATGTACATTTTAAAAAATAAAACATAGAGCCCCTTTGATTCCTGAAAATTCGGCATTTTCAGACCGTCTCCCATAATTTCCTTGGGAGGTAAGGCTACTTCTACTACTTCTATAATGTTTACGTTTGTTTTTAGTGGATGGAGTCAATGCTTTGATCTTCCTCTCAGAATTTAACATCTTATTACACTTAAGGAATCTGTAAGTGGGCATCCGTGCAGTTTGATGTCTGCACTGAGACTGGGAGTCTAGAAACCTAGGTCTTTTCTCTAGCTCTTTCCTTTAGCCCGGGCTGACTTTGAACAGTTTTCTTATGCTGCAGTTTCTCCATCTGCTAAAAAAGCCACACAACAATTGACACCCACTTCACGAGGATATTATGAGGAATGAAGTGATAATGGTTATAAGGTGTTTTGAACCTTTCCAGGGGAAGGTGATCTGGAAACACAGGTTCTCTTCATTCACAGGAGAGTGTCTTTTGCTCCTGGATGCAGCTGAACAATGAACTCTCCTGTCCTCACACTCCTGCCCTCCCAAGGGTCCCCCTATCTCTTCTGAACTGTAATTGGGGGCAGACAAACAGGGCAGCCACAGCAGCAGCCAGGTCACCTTCAGCAGGAGAGATATGAGCAAGAAGTCAGCATTGGCGGAAGCCAGCACAGGCCTTCTCCTCTTGCAGGCTTGTCTGCACCGTAAATCATGAACAATATATTGTGAAGCCTGCATTCCACACAGGAAGAAAAGTGAGAGCTTTGCAGCCAGACAACACAAGGTTGAGTCCCAGCACTTTGAGCACCATCTAGAAGGCCCTGAGCAACTCCCTTAGCCTCTTGGACCTCTATTTGCTCATCTCTAAGATGGGGATAATAGTATTAGTCTTGTACAGAACCCTATCAGAACCCTGTGCCTGATAGGCATCCATTGAATGTTTGCCACAGAGATAAGCTTTAGCCTGTTCTCAGTCTTCACTGGTGAAGATGTCCTCAGTCAGTAACACTCCAGGACTCAACTCCCCAGGCCCTGCCCTCCACCATGCCATCCCCTGACCGTGCCACCCCTAAAGAAGTATCTTTCAGCTAAAAGTCTCCAAAGGAAATTTATGTCCCTGTCCTCTTACTCACTCCTCCATGGGGATGCACAACAGCTGTTCACCATCTTTTGTAAAACCGCCTGAAAATGGCCCTGTAGTCAGTCCCAGACTTCTCTTCTTCAGGATATTTAATCCCAGTTCCCTTGACCTCCCTTGTGGATCTAATGTGCTTACCCCTTTGATCATCACTACTGCTGTCTTCTAAATCCTTTCTAAATTCTTCATTTTAAGTTGTTGCAGGTTTAAGGATGCCCATTTTCCTAGAATCCACAACACAGTGCAGCTCAGTTCCAAGTGCTGCCGCCTTCCTGGGTATCTCCTGAAGGATGGGTAACCAGACCTTTTGTCCCTCCTTGGCTGGAAAGGAAGAAGATGAATGGGCTACTTAGAGAGAAGCACCAAAGAAGGATAGACGGGGATAAAAACAGACCCTTGCTTCTAAATTGGGTCAAACAGTTGAGGTCACCAGCAGGGCCTCCATAGCTGCTCGAGCCCCAGGCAGGAGCTCTACACACCAGATGAACAGCCCCCTGGGTGCCAGACCAGGTGGGAACTGTCTGCATTTGTTCCAAACAAGAATGAACCTTCTTCTGAACATCATCCTCAGTGGAAGTTGCCAAATCCGTCTTACCTTCCAGCCTGGCACATGTCACTAGAAAGTAAAACAACCTCAAGTCCCCTTGGGCGCTTCTCCAAGTGGCCCTTTGACACCACTTTCCTCCTCCTGGCATATCAGTTATGCCAGGTGAGGGCATTTCCAGAGCCTCTTTCTATGGCCAAACAAATAAATCAAATCCAAGAAAGTATAATCACCTTAATGTGCTGAGAGATGCCTCCTCTCTTCTGGTCATCCCACCCCCACTCCAAGTATGCTCACGTGTGCACATGTGCGCGCACACCCACACACACAGGCATCTGAGGGCACGTGTGCATGCACACACATGAGCACACGCTTCCACACTCTCACAGCCTACAGATGAGACTCGGCCATGGGCACTGAGATGACGACAAAGAAACTGGGGAAGAGCCCAGGAATGGTGGCTCCTGGCCTTTCACAGCCAGTAATTTCACTGACCTGGGAACTGGGCAAACAGCCTAGGAGGATAGTCATCTTCCCCTTATTCACTTCTGGCCTCTTCCCTGTCTGGTCATCCCGCAGATGAGCATCATCTCGAAAATGAATCCAAACTAGTTTTTCTCCTCTCTGTGTATTTTCTCTTTGTTGAAATAGCAACAGTTGCCCCCTTCAACCACCTTTGCTTTTGCCCTGGGTAGGAAGACCTCCCAGGTCCTATCACTTCATGGCAAATGGATGGGAAATGTGGAAACAGTGTCAGATTTCATTTTCTAGGGCTCCAAAATCAATGAGGATGGTGACCACAGTTATGAAATTAAAAGACGCTTGCTCCTTAGACGAAGAGCTATGACAAACCTAGACAATGTATTAAAAAGCAGAGCCATTACTTTGCCAACAAAGGTCCATCTAGTCAAGGCTATGGCTTTTCCAGTAGTCATGTATGGATGTGAGAGTTGGACCATAAAGAAAGTTGAGTGCCGAAGAATTGATGCTTTCAAACTGTGGTGCTGGAGAAGGCTCTTGAGAGTCCCTTGGACAGCAAGGAGATCAAACCAGTCAATCCTAAAGGAAATCAACCTTGAATATTCATTGGAAGGACTGATGCTGAAGTTGAAGCTCCAATTGCCACCTGATATGGAAAGACCCTGATGCTGGGAAAGATTGTGGTCAAAAGAAGGGAATGACAGAGGATGAGATGGTTGGATGACATCACTAACTCAATGGACTCATATGAGTTTGAGCAAACTCTGGGAGATAGTGAAGGACAGGGAAGCCTGGGATGCTGCAGTTCATGGGGTTTCAAAGAGTCAGACACAATTTGGCAACTGAACAAATTGTTGTACAAGGGAAGACCAAGACACATTAGTGACTTGTTTGTCAGTGAAGAAGAAAAGGAAGGACAAGATCAGTCAACCCTGTCTTCCCTAAGCCACCTAGGCCCGCTTTTGCCTCCCTTCTCACTACGTCCAGACTACAGCAGAACGGTACAGGTGTGACGGGAGCACTTGGCCTTCAGCACCTTTACTGATGCAGACAGCACTGTATCTTTCCACAACCTCTTTACAATTCCAAAGGGTGGGAGGAGGGAATATTTCATATATGTAATGGAGTATATAATACATAAAATTTTAAAAGATACAGACCTTAATGACTTGGGAATGTCTTACTGGGCAAGGTGATTATTAACTTAAAAAGGAATAATTTTTATTGAGTCAACAATGAAATGTGTTTTCATTCACTCAGATAAAAAGTATCTATGGGGATACTTATGCCACAACTGTTTTAAGTGCAGGGTTAAGAGAAGTGAGTAAAACAGACACCGACCCTGGTCTCAGAGAGCTTTGATCTAGTAAGGAAACATTTACAAGTCAAGTAACAAAATCAATTGCAGTCTCAGACTGTGACAGAATACTGTGCCACAGAAGACAGGGCCTGTGTGGGTGTGACATACGCAGCCTGGAAGAAGATTCCAAGAAGGCCTCTGTGGCTGGAGAGATTGGGCATAAGCAGGAGTTATCTCAAAGCCAGGGAGGAATTGCTTAAACTTCAATAAGACAGGAAGACATGACCTAAAGTTTGTGGACCCTAAACATATTGTACCTTTAAAGGAGTATTTAAATCAGCAGGCATGAGACCAAAAGATTTCAGCTGACTTTGGATCAAACAAGCAATCATAACATTTCAAATAAAGTGGAATGAAGACGTGCTTGAAAACAGGCATCAGAAGCCGTGTGTGCTGCATGGCTCTGAGCCTCCTTGGGTTCCGATGATGAATTGTATCATTTTTGCTTGCTGTCACCCATCGTCACCATGAAGTTGGCATTTCATTTTGATGTACTCAGTGCTGCGAGGTTCAGATTTCACGTTACTCCACCTCTCTCCAGGAAGCAGCCACGCCTGACATGTCCCATGAACATGCCCTCTCCTCCCTGCATAGGCACTCCCAACGAAGACTTCCTCTCAAGGCATCAGGGACCTCCTGTGGGGCCACTTTGATTCTTAGATCTCATCGTGTGCACTCCTGTGGACTTGAGAGACGCTCTACTGAATATGACCATGCCCCCTCCTCACTTTAACCTGAGACATCACTGCACTTCCTCCAAATTTCTCTGAAAGAACAATGCTGCAATGTGCCCCGATAGATAGAACCATTCTGTGTATTAATAATAAGTGCGCTGTAACTTTAAAAATTTTATTGATTGGTTTATTTTTGGCTGTGCTGGGTCTTCACTGCTGGGCTCAGGCCTTCTCTATACGTGCGATGAGGGGGACTACGCTTTGTTTTGGAGCACGGCTTCAGTTTTCATAGCACACAGGCTCAGTAGTTGTGGTGCGTGGGCTTAGTTGCTCTGAAGCATGTGGAATCGTCCCAGACCAGGGACTGAACCCATGTCCCCTGCTTTGGCAGGTGGATTTCTACCCACTGTGCCACCAGGGAAGTCCACTCTGTAACTTTTTAATCCTTTACTTTTTCGTTGTCGTTTTATTTTTAAAGGCCGGAGCTGTCTGTTGGAAACATCTTCCGAGACTGGCTGGAGAGTTCTGGAATTCCACAGGTGAGCTTCAGATAACCGCCTCATCAGACTCTGTGGAGAACAGTAAAGCTTATCGCTTAGTGTATCAGTCATGACAGTGGGTTTTTTTTTTTTTTCCCAATATCTTTATACAAGTAAGCAGACTTCCCTGATAGCTCAGTTGGTAAAGAATCCACCTGCAATGCACGAGACCCCAGTTCAATTCCTGAGTTTGGAAGATCCCCTGGAGGAGGGATAGGTTACCCATCCCAATATTCATGGACTTCCTTGGTGGCTCAGATGGTAAAGAATCTCCCTGCAATCCGAGAGACCTGGGTTTGATCCCTGGGTTGGGAAGAACCCCTGGAGGAGGGCCTGGCAACCCACTCCTGTGTTCTTGCCTGGAGAATCCCCATGGACTGAGGGGCCTGGTGGGCTACAGTCCATGGGGTTGCAAAGAGTCAGACCTGACTGAGGGACTAAACACGTGTAAAAGTAACCAGCTCACTGAGCTGCAGTGTCCCCGAGTCAGGAAGATGATATCTCCCACGCTGTTCAGCCTGCCGTGGTGGAGTGTGCCTCGGGCCTCTGCCCATAGTGACTGTGGTGTGAGAGGTGGACATTCTGGCTGACTCTGAACTGAGTGTTCAGTGAGGTCCTCCAAAACGTGACGCACACTTTGGGCAGCGTCACCAGGCAGCAATCCAGCGCCGCCAGCGTCTCGAGCTCTGCTCTGTGGACGCAGCCAGACAGCGAACTGGCCTGCCTGTCACTCTCCTCTGACCCAGCATACCCATAGTTTCCCCCTCATCGGCCCATGCAGCTGCCCTCGGCTTTCTCCTCTACTTCTGCATCTCTGCCTCCAGCTGCTCTTCTCATCTGAAGGAGCCGTTCAGACTCATTTCTCTGTCTTGGGGACCAGGATCTACCTCTCCTTCAGGTTTATTTCTCTGCTCCCCCTTTCAGCCCATAGCGATTCTGAGGGAGACATTCCCAGGCGACCCTCACTGCGTAGCAATCACCTGGCCTAAAGCCTCCTCCCCCCTGCTCTCTCCCTGGGTCTTGTGCTTCCCAGAGCCTCAAGGGCCGCCCCGAGCTAGAGCCTGGGCCCTGCCTGGAAGCGCCTGGTCAAAGGACCCGTTGGGCCTGGAACTCTTCCAACCTCCAGAGCAGCTGCAGACCTGTCACAGTGGGCCTGAGTGTCTGGGAGTGGACCCCACGGTGGGGAGAAAGTCAGCCCGGGGCGCAGGCAAGCAGCGCTGTTAGCCTGCTCGTTTCTGGTTTCATGACTGGTTATACGAGCTTCCCCTTGGGAGTGTCTGAATGTCAATGAATGTCTGTGAACCATGAAATTAAGGAACAGGAGGGGCTGTTCTCCATTACCTTTTCATCCCTCACCTCTCGTCTTTGTCCTGTTCTGCCACACATGGGGCAACGTCGGCCACCAGCCACCAGCAGCTCATTCCTAAGGAAGGACGCACTGCCTTCGGTTCAGGAATGCGTGTCACCTGTTAAAACTTATTTGTTTGCCCCAGGCCTTCTGGGAGCAAAAAAGAATAAAATGCTGTGTCCTAAACACGCAGAACAAAGTGAATGGTTACCTGGTCTTGGGAGGCAGTGCTTTCAACTCGTGTATGTTACGTATAATGAGCTCCTGTGATTTCTAAGACGGCGGCTTCCAAACCAGGCCACTATCTGAGTACAAAAATCCCGGGGAACAAAGTTAAGGTTTGTCTGATCCCAAATAGCCACACCCTGCTCTTCTTGTTTTCGAAGAGGGTGAGGGGTGGGTATCCCCCCCAAAGCCGGCTGCCTGGAGTTCCCAGGCTGGGCTGTTGCAAGGCTCCCAGACATTCTTAGGGGGGCCTGAAAGCTGGGAAAAGTTGGGAGCTCAAAGAGCAAAATCCTGCATTTCCTGGCCCAGAACAACAAGGCAGCTGTGTTCAGCAGTTAGCCCCAAGGGAAGAGAAAAGAAAGAGTCCTTAATCGAGTGCCCAGAAGCAGGCGCATCCGACTTGTGCCATCGCACTGGGGCTGACCTGCTCACTCCCAGGAGGTTCTGTAATTTCCCTTGAAGAAGAAGAGGCTTTGCCACCGGCTTTTGCTTTTCATTAAAAGGGGGAGGGGTCTATGGAAAGGAAAGATTTGCCTCTGAGCCGTAGGTTTTTTCCAAAGGTCTAGTTGCATTAGTGACAGCTTATAGCATAGACAAGAATCTCCGCTGTAAACTGACGAAACCTGCTGTCAAAACACAGCCAGGTGCAATGAGGCCAACCCGGCTATAAATTGTCTTTAAGACCCAACTGGTATTTCCTTGGGTGCTTAACTGTTCAGTAAAAACAACAGCGTCAGACAGAAAAGACCCTGATTTAGTGCACATCTTTACATTGGTGAATGATCAGACGGCATCTTTTCATCTCTTCACCCATTTTCTGCCATTATTTATGTGGCTAATGGTGATTTACCTACTCACAGCCCTTTCCGCGCTCCTTGGGAGTTCCCTCTCGTTTCCACTTCAGTGAGACTCTGCGCCCTCTTGTTGCAGGAGCTTCACAGTGAATGGGACACCTTGTTCTTTGTCCCTATCATTATAATATAAAGTTACTGGTGTGTTTGGCCTGGAATGACAACCAGAGCATTGAAATCATTCCAATGCTCTTTGTTCTCATTAAAAATTTCTGTCTACCAGCAATTGAAGTCATTCATGACAGAAGAGTCACATTCTACTGGTGAAGTTTTCATTCCACAGGTTATAGAGGCTTTTTGTCTTCTCTAAGGAATGTTTGCCTTGGGATTGGCCTCCATTTTCCTTCTTGGCCACATTGAATGGAAATCATTTTTTTAATGTGTGGAAATAGCTTCAGCAGCTATAAAAGTAAGCGTGAACCCCCCAAAAGTAAAGGAAATTGGATACAAAATCTGTTTAAAGAAACACCCAACCCTAACCTATGGCTTTGCTAACAGACTTAAAATTGATTTTACCATTGATAATACAGATTATTTCATTTATGATGTTCTTCTGATTATAAAAGTATTACATACTGAAATATTAAGAAGTTTGTAATAAGAAAATTAAAATGGCCCAGAGATAATTCTTTAAGTCATTTATTGATTTCAATTATTTTTTATTGCACCGTGTGGCATGTAGGATCTTAGTTCCCTGACCAGGGACTGAACCCCCTACAGTTGAAGTGTAGCATCTTAGCTACTGGCCCACCAGGGAAGTCCCCGGAGTTAATTTTTTGACAGAAACCCTTTTAGTCATTTTTTTGGTCTCCCTTTTCAAAAATAAAAATAATATGTTCTCTGAAGCAAGTTCAAGCAAAACCAAAGTAAAAAAACATAAAAGCCCTTGCCCCTTTCAATCTTACTCTGCAGAGATAATATATGCCTGGTATGTTTCCTTCTATACATTTTCTGTGCTATATATTACGTAAGTGCATATCCTTTCTTAAAAACATTGGACTTTTATTAGCTAAACTTAAAAGTTTTCATTTAAAAATACATCTTAAGCAATTTCCCACATCCCTTGAAATAATTCAACAGCAGTAATTTTTAACAGCTGCATAAATTTCTAAAAAGTGGTACCATAATTTAATTTACCAGACACTCCCAACTGTTGGAATAGTATACAGTACTTCTAAGAAAGTTGCCCATTCTGCTAATTTGACAATCCTATAAATAGATTTTTATTTCTTTTCATGTCTGCCCAAAGGTCTCCTCCCACCTGCCAGAACATACGTACATATTCCAATCTTTTTAAAAACATTTATATCAAATGTAATAGAAATAACTTTTCTCCCTCCAGCCCTTCTTCTGTACTTCTGTATTTTAGTTGTCATAGAACTCTCCGACCCCTCCTTTTCTTTGATTTCCTGCCCACATTTCCTGATATCCTTATATATACACTTATTAAATTTATAATTTTATTTCCTTTCCTAGCATCTTCCTCCCTTTTTCATTATATTTTGCTTGGACTAGTGCAGTAACTAACTGTTCTTTTTGCCACCAACTTGTCCCCCTCTCCATCCACCATCCACACCAATGCTAAGTGAATCTTCCCCCAAACACCGTCTACACCCCTCCTCACCAGAAACCTTTTTCCCCATTTAGAAAAAACTCTTGGGCCTGCCATTTGAAGCTGTAAACTGCCCCAAGTTACCATTTTAAACTTTATTTTCTACCACTCCTAGGCATATGCCGGATCATAATTATTAGTCTCCAAATAATTATGAGCTGAATTTTAATTTAATCTAAATTTAAATTGAAAATCTAATAATACAGTCGTGGTTTGGACCAATTTAGGTTTGTAAATGAATCCACTTGGACCAATTTAGGTTTGTAAATGAATCCAGTTTTTCAACTGTCAATTCTATGAAATCTACTTCAGACCAAGCATTTCTGATTAAAACTTAGCATCCAATTGAGACAGACTGTGAAAACACATCAGATTTAGAAGACTTAGAATGACAAAGTGAAGGTAAAATATCTCATTAAAGGTTTTCAATATTTTTAGGTATTGAAATAATTATATTTTGGATACTTTGTAAAATAAAATATATTATTAAAATTAATTTTGGCTGCTACAACTTACTTTTTATTTGGGCAAATAGAATATTTTAATATATATATATTTATTTATTTATGGCTACTTCGGGTCTTAGTTGCAGTGCACAGGCTTCTCTCTAGTTTTGGCTTTTGAGCTCAGCTGCCCCAGTGCATGTGGGATCTTAGCTTCCCGACCAGTGATTGAACCCATGTCCTCTGCATTGAAAGGCAGATTCTTAACCACTGACCACCAGGGAAAGCCCCAGCAGTGAGAACATTTTAAATGACAAATGTGGCTTGCACATATTCATACTGAATAGTGATGCTTTAAAGCTGTTATCTGAATTAAAATCTGAATGCATAATAACTTAAAATCCACCACTGATGTACTTGAAATCATCTATAGTTTTGTCAGCTGTATGGCTAAAGCTGGAGCTAGTTAGTCCATAGACGCCCTTCAGTCTGGTCTGAAACCACGAATGATTATCATCCACTTTTGAGTGCTGCTCTCACCACAGTTGTTCATAAGGGTATGAACGGATTACCCTCCTCTCTTCAGTGCTTAATTTCAACTCCCAGGTGACCCACTTTCCAAGGCACCAACAAGTAACACAATGAACCAGTGAACCCCACAGCCCTTCTATGGCTTAGGCTATTCTTTAGGGAAAAGTGCTTAGCAGCCTTAAATGACAAAGTCACAGGCAGCAGTGGCAATGATGGGGATAGAGAGGATGGGTAATGGCCAATCATATAAAGTCTCCCAGAATCAGAAACAGGCAGGACTCAAGCTCCCAGGATTTAGAACATCAGCTTATTGTGTCATCTTGGAAAATGCCTCTCCTTTCCAAACAAACACCTGCAAGTGGCCAGAGGCCACACAAGCAAATGATGGAAAACAGAAGTCTTATAGGAGAAAATCCCGCAGTCACAAAATTGTGGAAGCTTGATAAGACATGATGCAAAAGACTCCATGTCATTGGAGCCATGACGTGCTTTTAGCACAGAGCAAGCCAGGTGGTTTGTTAGGGGAATAACATGTAGGCTTCTTTTAGCACAGATTATGTACTATTATCAGCATAATTTAAAGGCCTATTAGGATAGTTAATCTTAGTGGTATCTATAAAAAATTCTACATGTAACGGTCATTCAAAAAAAACAAGATTGGTTATTTTGCAAATTCCAGAGAAATTATATTTTTCAAATTATATGTGCTTTGCATGTGCAAATGTTGGTTCTTTTGTGCAATCATGATCACATTATGGTTTTTTTATATCAATAATAGCAGTTGCCATAATGTGGTGTGTGTTTTGAGCTCCTAGTAATTTTGCTGTCATTCTTGTCCAGTGGTTAGATTCACAATTTCTAAGTGACTAAATGCAGATGGTGATTACAGCCATAAAATTAAAAGATGCTTACTCCTTGGAAGGAAAGTTATGACCAACCTAGACAGCATATTAAAAAGCAGAAACATTACTTTGTCAACAAAGGTCCGTCTAGTCAAGGCTATGGTTTTTCCAGTAGTCATGTATGGATGTGAGAGTTGGACTATAAAGACAGCTAAGTGCTAAACAGTTGATGCTTTTGAACTGTGGTGTTGCAGAAGACTCTTGAGAGTCCCTTGGACTGCAAGGAGATCCAACCAGTCCATCCTAAAGGAAATCAGTCCTGGGTGTTCATTGGAAAGACGGATGTTGAAGCTGAAACTCCAATGTTTTGGCCACCTGATGCAAAGAGCTGACTCCTTTGAAAAGACCCTGATGCTGGGAAAGATTGAGGGCAGGAGGAGAAGGGGACAACAGAGGATGAGATGGTTGGATGGCATCACTGACTCAATGGACATAAGTTTGAATAAACTCCGAGAGTTGGTGATGGACAGGGAGGCCTGGAGTGCTGCAGTTCATAGGGTTGCAAAGAGTCAGACACAACTGAGTGACTGAACAGAACTGAACAGAAATGTCTTGTCAGGGATCCTTGGAGATACTTCCTCTGGCCTCACTGGGGCAAGGCCTGCATTGTTGATGAGTCACCACTGTTTCACTTACTGTTCATCAAAGCTATGGCCCTTCTCACAACTCCTATATGATGCTTGGCAGTCACAGGAGATGAGGAGAGATTTTATTTAAATGTGTCCATTTTTAGCCTATTTTCTTTATTTCTGGCATCTGTGGCATCATGCTCATGTTAGTTAGTTCAGGCGCCATAACAAAATACCAGATGAGGTGGCTTAAACAACAGACATTTGGAGTCTGAAAGTCCAAGATCAAGGTGTGGGCAAGTTTGGTTTCTCCTGAGGCCTTTCTCCTTGGCTTGCCCATGGCCACCTTCTTGCTGTGTCCTCAGTGGTCTTTCTTCTGTGTATGTAGAGATCTCTATCTTAATCTCCTGTTCTTATAAGGACATCAGTCAGATTGGATGAGGTCCCACCCATGCAATTTCATTTTACCGTAATCACCTCTTTTTGGCTCCTACCTCCAACATAGTCACATTCTGTGGAACTAGGGGGTTAGGACTTCAATATGTGAGTTGGGAGGGGGGTACAAATTTAGCCTGTAATAATGCTGTTTCCCAATATTTCTCTGATTAGTTCTACATTTCTTGTGAATCCCTTCAAAGTGGCCAATAAAAACCACTCAAGTCAAACTTACCGTATTTTATTCCCTTATAAATGAATATGCTTTGGGCATAATTATTTGGTCCCAAATGATTTCAGTATCCTGTCCACAAAATTTTTCAAGTCTCTGATGAAACGAGAGAAAGAAATGTAGGAAGGAAAGATCTGTCCTCCCAGAGAGAAGTAGGAAACTAAAGGTCTGTCTCAGTTCAGTTCAGTTCAGTCGCTCAGTCGTGTCCGACTCTTTGCAACCCCATGAATCGCAGCACTCGAGGCCTCCCATTGTGTATTACTACAGGTATCTGATTTGACACTATCCAAATGACTCATTTGAAAAGACCCTGATGTTTCAATCTTTATTGAAGGCGGGAGGAGAAGGAGACGACAGAGGATAAGATGGTTGGATGGCATACCAACTCAATGGACATGAGTTTGAGTAAGCTCTGGGAATTGGTAATGGACAGGGAAGCCTGGCATGCTGCAATCCATGGGGTCGCAGAGTCGGACGCAAGTGAGCAACTGAACTGAACTGAAAATGTATTGACCTCTTCACAGCATAGGGCACCAGGAAGAAACAGGAGACATTTTCCTTTGGTGCCCCAAATGAAAGCTCCCTAGCCTTCCTTCTTTTCACTCCCTTTCAAAACCTGATTTCCAGAAAGAATTTGAATCTCATTTGCAGTAATCTAAGACTAGACACCAAGTGAATAATAGGGATTAAAAGTGTTTCCTTTCCCTTGAAAATTTCCTTTGTAACTGTATCAGACCTTAGGCTTCGACAGAACTGTCAAGCATCCCAGACCAGATGCATGAGATTTGCCAGAGGAAGCTTTTTCCAGGATCTGAAATCACCCCTCCAGCTAAGTGCCTTCCTTCCCGCCCCTTCCCTTCTTTCTAGGAATATAGCCTGTATATCTGTCCTTCGTGAGGGATTGTGCATGATTCAAAGATGAGAGAAACACAGGCTTTACCCTCAGAATGCTTAATAATTCAGTAGGAAAAATAGATACACAAATAACTGATCTTCGGGAAACAGCAATATGTGGTGTAAAACTAGCTCACTTTTATTTATTTAGTTTTTGAAATTTATTGATTTAGGTAGTTTTGGCTATGCTGGGTCTTCGTTGCTGTACATGGACTTTCTCTAGTTGCGGCAAGAGAAGACTACCCTTCATTGTGGTATTTGGGCCTCTTATTGCCGTGGCTTCTCTTCTTACAGAGCACAGGCTCTAGCGGCATGGGCTCAGTGGTTGAAGCTTGCGGGATCTAGAGCTCCGGCTCTAGTTGCAACTTGCAGGCTCTAGAGCTTGGGCTCAGTAGTTGTGGCCCACTGGCTTAGTTGCTCTGCGCCCTGTGGAATCTTCCTGGACCAGGGATCTGACCGATGTCCCCTGCGTTGGCAGGTGGATTCTTATCCACTGCAGCAGCAGTGAGTGAGTGATAGTCACTCAGTCATGTCCGATTCTTTGCAACACCATGGTCTGTAGCCTGCCAGGCTCCTCTGTCCATGGAATTCTCCAGGCAAGAATACTGGAGTGAGTTGCCATTTCCTTTTCCAGGGGATCTTCCTGACCCAGGGATTGAGCACAGGTCTCCAGCATTGCAGGCAAATCCTTTACCATCTGAGTCACTGAAGAAGCCTATTATTAAGAGACATTTCTAAGTACAAAGACAGGTCAACGTAAAAAGTATCAGCAAATACATGCTTCGTCACCAGGGAAGTCCCTACCTCACTTTTAGAATTGGGAAGAAAGGGGTCATTTTGCATTTGTGGAAGAAGAAAGGACTGAGTTACCATTTTAAGTCAACCTTGAAGAACAGGTAAGGGAGAAGTCATTTTAGGCAAGGGGTGTGACATGTTCAATGTCTGGTGGTGAAAACTAAATATGCATGTTTGAGCAGCATGATGCAGAGTCAGATCTCAGTGATGGGGGCAGCGGCAGTGTTGAGTAACTAGCTTGTCACAGCACGAGTGAGGTTCAATGGGTAATGCCCCAGAACAAGGGGAATGGAGGCAACTTCCCCAGTGTGAGGGGTGGAGGAAAGGCCCCCTTTCCCCCCCGACCTCCGCCTCAGGTCAGCCTCACTCTCAGCTCCCTTGCCCTGGCCTCAGCCTCTGCTGCACTCTAATCAAGGCCATAGGCACGTCCAGCTCTTTGCAACCCTGTAGCCCACCAGGCTCCTCTGTCCATGGGCTTCTCCAGGCAAGAATACTGGAGTGGGTTGTCACCATTCCACCCCCTAAAACAGATAGGTGAATGCAATTTATTGTGATAAAATATATCTGGTGAATCCGTATTGACCACCATTTGCAGCAGTGATCTTTCCCACTCCGTTTTCCTTGTTAGGAAGGAGTTTATTGTTGCCTGCTTTGCTTGGAGAACAGGATCTGAGAAGCAGATTGATCGTAAGACAGGACACAGCTAGACTGCACAGGGTTGAATGTGAGAAGGAAAAGTTCACCAAAGATTTACCAGAGGCTTGTAGACAGAGTGCTAGTGACTGAGTGGCAGTAAGGTATCTGGGCCGGTGGGCCAGCAGCCTTGCTAGAAAGAAAACTCCCTGGATGAAGAGCCAAGCCCTTCCCCTCCACGCAGGTATTCGGGACTCTCGTGGAGTGAAAGGAATAGTTAGAGACACTTTTGCTCCTTGGTTTTCAACTTTTGAACTTTCATGTCCAGAAGCTATTCGTTTACACGGGTACTTTTTAAAAAGGTTATTTATTTATTTTTGGCTGCACTGGTTCTTTGTTGCTGCACATGGGCTTTCTGTAGCTGCGCTGTGTGGGTTTCTTGTTGCAGTGGTCTCTCTCGTTGCAGAGCACAGGCTCTAGGGCTCCGAAGTTGCAGCACATGGGCTCTAGAGTACACAAGCTCAGTAGTTGCGGTGCACGGGCTTGGTTGCTCCATGACATGATGGATTTTAGTTCCTCACCAGGGATCAAACCGTATTCCCCGCATTGGCAGGAGGATTCTTAACCACTGAACCACCAGGGAAGTTCCAACATGGATACTTTTAGAAAGCATCATTAAATACCTTGAGGGCCAGTAGTGTCTTCCAAGAAAACACATCTATAGGTTACCCTTAAAGAAATAAGTGGGAAGGGATGTGAAACAAGCACCAGTTCATGCAGCGCAGATGATGTGCACAAATCCTGCCAAGTGACAAGGGAGAACACTGAGGAAATTGACTGAGACCAAAGCTGGCATCCTTCAGGATCTCAGACTGGATGTACATTTTTAAAGCAAACTCAGAGGAAAGTGTATGATAATGGCTTTCTTGGGTGGATAACAAACATTTGAGAAGTATCTTTTTTCCTTTAAAAAGAATAGCAATTCTAAACTGGCCCAGATGGACAGAGACATGTTTAGGAGTGACAATGTGGAGAAGAATCCTGTATTTGCTTAGTGGACTAAGGATAAACCTGCTGTTTCGCCTTTTGAACCAAAAGGTAGAGGAACCAGGAGCTACTGGCTTTGGAAAGTGTGTTTGGCTCAGTTCAGTTGATGGAGACAGTTGGTAGTGGCCCGTGCACACACAGATTTTAATAAAGAGATAAGGTTGGGTATGTTCTAGAAGCATAGCTTTTCAGGCTTGGGTTGGAAGCCCTCACTTGGTCCTGTTATACTGAGACTTGGTTTGGGAATAATCCAGGAAGCTGCTTAAAACTACAAGCCCCAGACTCAGGCAACATGTACTAAATGAGGATCACATAAGAAGGTCTGGGACCAACTGATAGAGCCCATAACTATGTCATCTTCTAGAGTATATTCTATGGAAATAGTTCCTCTTTGCTGAGTACAATCTGAACTCTTAGAGTCCCTCACTTTTATATTTGGCTTTGGGGTTTAGTTTATTTGTTCAACCAAAATGCCCAGCCTTGTGCTGGGCCATGAGCATACAAAAGCCAAAAGGGCACGGCCCCTGCCCACAAGCCCATGGTCTATGGGGACATTTGCAAACCAGCCATTGTTCAAGGCATGCTCAATGGGTCTCTACTGTGAGTTTGAGACCTATGAACCAGAGGTTCATGACATTTGTACAGGAGGCAGTGATCAAGACCATCCCCGAGAAAAAAGAAATGCAAAAAGGCAAAATGGTTGTCTGAGGAGGCCTTCCAAATAGCCATGAAAAGAAGAGAAGCGAAAAGCAAAGGAGAAAAGGAAAGATATACCCATTTGAATGCAGAGTTCCAAAGAATAGCAAGGAGAGATAAGAAAGCCTTCCTCAGTGATCAATGAAAAGAAATAGAGAGAAACAATAGAATGGAAAAGGCTAGAGATCTCTTCAAGAAAATTAGAGATACCAAGGGAAATTTTAATGCAAAGATGGGCACAATAAAGGACAGAAATGGTATGGACCTAACAGAAGCAGAAGATATTAAGAAGAGGTGGCAAGAATACACAGAAGAACTGTACAAAAAAGATCTTCATGACCCAGATAATCACAATGGTGTGATCTCTCACCTAGAGCCAAATATCCTGGAATGTGAAGTCAAGTGGGCCTTAAGAAGCATCACTATGAACAAAGCTAGTGGAGGTGATGGAATTCCAGTTGAGCTATTTCAAATCCTAAAAGATGATGCTGTGAAAGTGTGGCACTCAATATGCCAGAAAATTTGGAAAACTCAGCAGTGGCCACAGGACTGGAAGAGATCGGTTTTCATTCGAATCACAAAGAAAAGCAATGCCAAAGAATGTTCAGGCTACTGCACAATTGCACTCATCTCACACGCTAGCAAAGTAATGCTCAAAATTCTCCAAGCCAGGCTTCAACAGTATGTGAACCGTGAACTGCCAGATGTTCAAGCTGGATTTAGAAAAGGCAGAAGAACCAGAGATAAAATTGCCAACATCCGTTGGATCATAGCAAGAGAGTTCCAGAAAAACGTCTACTTCTGCTTTATTGACTACGCCAAAGGCTTTGACTGTGTGGATCGCAACAAACAGTGGAAAATTCTTCAAGAAATGGGAATACCAGACCATCTGACCTGCCTCCTGAGAAATCGGTGTGCAGGTCAGGAAGCAACAGAACTGGACGTGAAAAAACAGACTGTTTCCAAATCAGGAAAGGAGTACATCAAGGCTTTATACTGTCACCCTGCTTATTTAATTTATATGCAAAGTTCAGTTCAGTTCAGTTCAGGCGCTCAGTCGTGTCCAATTCTTTGCGACCTCATGAACCGCAGCACGCCAGGCCTCCCTGTCCATCACCAACTCCCGTTTACCCAAACTCATGTCCATTGAGTCGGTGATGCCATCTAACTGTCTCATCCTCTGTCGTCCCCTTCTCCTCCTGCCCTCAGTCTTTCCCAACATCAGGGTCTTTTCCAGTCAGTCAGCTCTTTGCATCAGGTGGCCAAAATATTGGAGTTTCAGCTTCAACATCAGTCCTTCCAATGAATATTCAGGACTGATTTCCTTTAGGATGGACTGGTTGGATCTCCTTGCAGTCCAAGGGACTCTCAAGAGTCTTCTGCAACACCACAGTTCAAAAGCATCAATTCTTCGGTACTCAGCTTTCTTTATAGTCTAAGACTCACATCCATACATGACTACTGGAAAACCATAGCTTTGACTAGACAGACCTTTGTTGGCAAAGTAATGTTTTTGCTTTTTAGTATGCTGTCTAGATTGGTGACAACTTTCCTTCCAAGGAGTAAGTGTCTTTTAATTTCATGGCTGCAATGACCATCTGCAGTGATTCTGGAGCCCCAGAAAGTCAAGTCTGCCACTGTTTCCACTGTTTCCTCATCTATTTTCCATGAAGTGATGGGACCGGATGCCATGATCTTCGTTTTCTGAATGTCGATCTTTAAACCAACTTTTTCACTCTCCTCTTTCACTTTCATCAAGAGGCTTTTTAGTTCTTCTTCACTTTCTGCCATAAGGGTGGTGTCATCTGTATATTTGAGGTTATTGATATTTCTCCCAGCAATATTGATTCCAGCTTGTGCTTCATCCAGCCCAGCATTTCTCATGATGTACTCATTCCAATCCCAAAGAAAGGCAATGGCAAAGAATGCTCAACTACCACACAATTGCACTCATCTCACACGCTAGCAAAGTAATGCTCAAAATTCTCCAAGCTAGGCTTCAGCAATATGTGAGCCATGAAATTCCAGATGTTCAAGCTGGTTTTCAAAAAGGCAGAGGAACCACAGATCAAATTGCCAACATTCGCCGGATCACCAAAAAAGCAAGAGAGTTCCAGAAAAACATCTATTTCTGCTTTATTGACTATGCCAAAGCCTTTGATTGTGTGGATCTGAAAGAGATGGGAATACCAGACCACCTGACCTGCCTCTTGAGAAATCTGTATGCAGGTCAGGAAGCAACAGTTAGAACCGGACATAGAACAACAGACTGGTTCCAAATAGGAAAAGGAGTACGTCAAGGCTGTATATTGTCACCCTGCTTATTTAACTTATATGCAGAGTACATCATGAGAAATGCTGGATGAAGCACAAGCTGGAATCAATTATTGCCGGGAGAAATATCAATAACCTCAGATATGCAGATGACACCACCCTTATGGCAGAAAGTGAAGAAGAACTAAAAAGCCTCTTGATGAAAGTGAAAGAGGAGAGTGAAAAAGTTGGCTTAAAGATCGACATTCAGAAAACGAAGATCATGGCATCCGGTCCCATCACTTCATGGAAAATAGATGAGGAAACAGTGGGAACAGTGGCAGACTTGACTTTCTGGGGCTCCAGAATCACTGCAGATGGTCATTGCAGCCATGAAATTAAAAGACGCTTACTCCTTGGAAGAAAAGTTATGACCAACCTAGCAGCATATTAAAAATAGAAACATTAATTTGCCAACAAAGGTCCATCTAGTCAAAGTTATGGTTTTTCCAGTAGCTATGTATGGATGTGAGAGTTGGACTATAAAGAAAGCTGAGCGCCAAAGAATTGATGCTTTTGAACTGTGGTGTTGGAGAAGACTCTTGAGAGTCCCTTGGACTGCAAGGATATCCAACCAATCCATCCTAAAGGAAATCAGTCCTGAATATTCATTGGAAGGACTGATGCTGAAGCTGAAACTCCAGTACTTGGGCCACCAGATGTGAAGAACTACTACTGCTGCTAAGTCACTTCAGTCGTGTCTGACTCTGTGTGACCCCATAGATGGCAGGGCTCCCCTGTCCCTGGGATTCTCCAGGCAAGAACACTGGAGTGGGTTGCCATTTCCTTCTCCAGTGCATGAAAGTGAAAACTGAAAGTGAACTCGCTCAGTCGTGCCCGACTCTTAGCGACCCCATGGACTGCAGCCTACCAAGCTCCTCCGCCCATGGGGTTTTCCAGGCAAGAGTACTGGAGTAGGGTGCCATTGCCTTCTCCGGACTCACTGGAAAAGATCCTGATGCTGGGAAAGATTGAAGGCAGGAGGAGAAGGGGACAACAGAGGATGAGATGTTTGGCATCACCAACTCAATGGACATTAGTCTGAGTAAACTCCAGGAGTTGGTGATGGACAGGGAGACCTGCTATGCTGTGTGTGTTCATGAGGTCACAAAGAATTGAACACAACTGAGCAACTGAACTGAACTGAACTGAACTGGGGAACTGGAGAGGTTGACTTCTGTACTTTCCAATTTCAGCCAGGATGCCAAGTCCATTAGAAGACAATTTGCTTGGAGACTAGAGACTTGGCTGTACTGCCCCCATCCCCCACTGCCTCTTGGTCACAAGTTGTCCAGCTTATTGTGCAAGAGAGTCCACGTGATCGTCCTCAATGTGCAATGCCTAGTGGGTCATGGTAGAACCTATAGCCCTTACCTGTTCTTCATTTTCATACATATTGCGCGCCCATACAGAGATTCACTTAAGTAAGGACACTGTAGCTCTTGTAAGGAGTGATTCTATTTAACAGAATTTCTTTGACAGTGCTTTATCTGTTTCACATAGAGGGGTCTTTAGGAAGAAGGAACAAGTAAACTCAAAGAATTATGACAAAGATACCAGCTTTGGATTACAAACCTCTGTCAATAGAAAAACATCCAGTTCTACCTTTTAAGAGGAACTCCTCCCATTCTCTCTTCTATAAGGCTGAAGACATACTCTGGTAGGATCTCATCAAAGGCACATTATTCTATATTTGCATCGTGCCCTTCCCACACCCAGGGAAAGCCATGAGACCTAGCCTTGCAGTGTGTTGTGTACATGAGTGCACACACATGCAGGCCTCTTTGACTCTTTGACATCACACAGCATCATTGCATAAACTGATGCTCAGGTCTGCATCCCAGGCCTGTGGGCGGCGGCTCCTACTGTGGCCATTCACAGCGCTCACTGGACTTCCACCCTCGTCTGCTGCCTGCCGGAATTTCTGCTGACAAGAAAAGCTATTAGGAACACTTGACTGCTTTTAGAACAGGGGACTTTTTTCTTCTCTTTTGTGGAGAACCATTATGTTGTATAAAATAGATGTGTATTTAATATCTGTATGGTATATATCTTTTGGGTATTGCCTCTATTGCTTCATGGCTAAATTTTAGGCTTTTCTGGTGTTGCATAAATTTCAGTCTGCTTTAGAATCCTAGGTAGGAGTGAGTCTTGGAGAAGAGCTCATCTTTTCACCCAAGGGATAGCTATACCCCAGGGGATGCATACTGATATGCCCAAACTCAAAGCCCTAGTTAATGGCAGAGCCAGGGCTTCAGTCTAAGACCCTCAGTCCTCAGTCTACCCAATTAAGGCATTTTGCATTTTTAACAGGACTGCTTTTAATTCAAATTAACTTAGTCCCATTCTTGCCTTAGGCCTATAAAGAGATAATAAATGAATACAGCAGAAAGCCTAAACAAGGATGATTTTTAATTTAATTAATGACTGTTCTTTTCCCGGAATATGTTTATTTCTATTATTTAGAGCGCCCAAAAAATGTACTCTGTGTGTACAGGAATGTGAAAGCCCTCACAATCCAGGGCTTTTCATAAATATTGTCACAGGTATACACAATCCTTTTCCATTTAGATGTTTCTAAATGGGAATCCTGTATGTCTGATGGAATACTTTGCATAGAAAGTATGAGGATGGAACTTCTCTGGTGATCCAGTGGTTAAGAATCTGCCTTGCAATGCAGGGGATGTAGGTTCAGTCCTTGGTCAGGGAACTAAGATCCCACATGCTGCAGGGCAAATAAGCCCGCACACTGTAATTACTGAGCCTGTGTGCTGCAACTAAGACCCAACTCAGCCAAATAAATATTTTAAAAAGGAAGAAAGAAAGTATGGGCTTTATTACATTGGAAAGTTGTTAACTTTGTGTGTGTGTGTGAATGAATGTGAGTGTCATAGAGATTAGTTTAGGTCTTTGTTTTTTGAGAGATGCAACTATTCCTCTCATGAGATGGAAACTAAATTAGATTATAAATACCAGGTCATCAAAACAACAAATGAGAAAAAGCAATTGGCTGAACCAAAAAGTGTCTTTATGTATCTTCCAAAGCATTTAAGGGGCGAGTCCTGTGTCCGGTTATTTGCATTCACAAGCAAGCACCAACCAGAGTCCCTGGCTTTTGCCCTCCTCTGTCACCTCTGCTGACCCAGAGGAGGAGAATGCCAGGGGCACAGCCCTGTGGTGGCCAACCAGCAAGTGTATCACAGGTCAGGGTAACAGTCAATGATTGTCAAATTGTCAAAATCCAAACGTGTGTTTAAAGAAGGGCAGCGTTCACGTCACACATATCTCTGAATGGCGGTTGTCCATGATTTGTTGGTGTTCGGTAATGAGTGCGTCCAGCTCATTCAGAAGACCCCATCCTTCCAGGTCAATTCTCCACCTCCGGCCTTTACCAATTCAGTATTTTCTGCTTCTGATCCTGTCTAGTTATAACTGCTACCATCACACTCTGAGTGGGATTCAGACAAGTTGATGCATAAAATGCCAGGCTGCATTATTCTGAGGTTAGTGAACAAGAGTAGAGGCTGGATAGAGGAGGAGAGTCAATTGTGTTATATGCAATGTGCTGTTTGGACAGAGCATGCAGCAGTGAAGTTTTGTTCTGCTATGTCCTATGTTGAATGAAGGAGGGATCTGATACGTTAGGTTCAGCTTTGGAGAGAGTCCTGTACCACTAAGCTGTGTGGCTGTGGGCAAGCCACTTGCCTTCTCTAAGTCCTCACTGCTTCTTTGAGGAAAGAGGGGAACAGCCCTAGGTGAAGGTCAGAGCCATTTTGAGCCTCATGTCACCATATACTTTGCTGAGGTTCAGCTCTTGTCACCTCTGAAAGGAGGAAGTTGGAATTTACTTTTCCTCCAAGTGTCTTCCTTTCCTCTCCAGGAATCTGCTGAACTGTCCTCAGACTGAAAACTTGCTCTTAGTTTGGAGTGATATCAGGAAAGTTTTCATATGTTTCGTCCTGAGTGGTGTTTTACAAATGTACACGATCCAAAAAAAAAAAAAGGTTTGTGCCTTGCTTCTCTCTTCCACTGGAAAATTGCCAAAATCTTTCAGATTATTGGGAGAAATTAAGTAATAGTCAATCTGCCAGAACATTTATGCTGGTTGATCATTGAAGGATAGGCATTTACTTCTATTAATAATTAAAACCAAGTATTCACAGGTATTAACCTGTTTGACCCTCAGGAGATGAAAACAATTTTGGTAGGGTTGTTAATGTCTTAAAATTACTGCATATCAATAAAAACTGCAGTGAGTTTTACCTTGGACCATGGCAACTACTTCTAGGATACATTTTGAGACATAAATACTGGTATATGTTCATTGTCCAAATGATCTTGGGAAAAATCATCCAGTGAGTTCTAAGTTGCTTGTTGAAGGAGGGGAAAACACTGGGGGCAAATGCTCCAGAAGGCACACTTCATTTTTATGCTGCTTTTATAGTTAAACCATTAGAGTGTTTGCCACTTTAAAAATAAAAACAGAGCCAGTAATGAAATATTTATGAGAAATTGCTACAGTGATTGCTGCATAGTTTCTAGTGGGATGTTGCCGTGTTTCTTATATTGAGAAAATAGAACCTATTCAGTGTTGAGGTAAAACAAGAAATGATCAAACCCAGATGCTTTCCTAAAATTATATTTTCAGTGCATTTATATGTCTGTTTCAAACTGTGCTACATACTAAAAATATTTTCCTTTGTAGGCCGAGGGAAATTTCAAACCACATCGAGGGCATCATAGATCAGATGGTTTTTCTTAAAAGCGCTAAGGGCATCCTGGTTGTTATTAGCCCCGGCTTTATAAGATGACATTATTTATGCCGCAAAGAGTCACAATTCAGTTCTTAATTTTAGCAACTTTATTGGCATGAAAATGCATGGGAGGTAGTTCAGAATCAAGACATCAGAATGGGGGACAGAGACTTCAGGGCAGCAAGTGACGATGGGACCAGCCTGGAGAGAGTCCCTTCAACCCTGCTGCCCACTACCCTGCAGAGAAGTCGCTCCCTAGGTCCAGCGGCTCCTTCAGCCTCTGTTTCAAGGACTTCATCTCCTCTTCCCTCTGTGCTTGCTCCCTCTCCCCTCAACTGTGCATGCTGAAGCTTCATATCCCATGTGGCCAACCATAGACACATTCTCTTTAAGACTCTTCTTGGTTGTATTGATTACAAAGTTGCCTCCTGAGTTCTCACTGGTTCTCTCCTCCTCAAATTGTATTTCTTTGTTACTGCATTGATTTTGTGGTTGAGAGATGTCTTCCTGGTTTTGGCATACTTTTAGTGAATTAAACTGTAAATGGGTAAATCAAAGAATATATAGGTTGTATAACTCCCCCTGAGAGTGAAAGTCACTTAGTTGTATCTGACTCTTTGTGACCCCATGGACTGTAGCCCGTCAGGCTCCTCTGTCCATGGAATTCTCCAGGCCAGAGTACTGGAGTGGGTAGCCATTCCCTTCTCCAGGGAATCTTCCCAACCCAGAGATCGAACCCAGGTCTCCTGTATTGCAGGCAGATTCTTTATTGTCTGAGCTGCCTGTAGAACTGTATTTTTTATTTAATCCTTCTCCCTTCCCCCGAGAACACTGGGGTATATTATTTTATGTATTAGAATATCCAGAATGAAAAAAGGGCTATCATTTTATTGAGTCAGTGCATTTTATTGAGTACAATGCTCAGTTTCTTATACATAGTATATACAATTGCTGTATGCTTCTTCTAGTCACAGCTCTCTCACCTGATCATGTCAACCTTATTGACATCATTATTACATGCATGTTATGGATGAGGAAAAGGAAACCTGTCTAACTTAAAAGCCCAAGTTCTTAATTATCACATTATTGTTGGTTTTAAATGTATGTAGCTGCTATTAGGATTTTAAGATGTTTTCGCATCTAGCACCTGGTCAAGCTGGTATCTTCAGAGAAGAATGTAGAAATATCAAATTTCATTTTATGGTCTTCCTGTAACAACAGTGGGCTTATTGTTTTAAGTGAGGCGGGGTCAGAAACAGAATGATCTCCTTTAGAATCAGGCCTACGAGGAGAATTTGCTCCATTGAGTCCACCGGTCCTTTGGGAAGGGACAGGTACTAGTTTGGTGTGGCTGAGATGATGGGTCATATCTCTAAGGCTCTGTCCAACGGCATCGTGTCTGTGTGGTGGTCAAATGAGGCTTTTTATTAGGCAGTCACAACTCGGTTATTTTGAGATCTCTGAAAGGTTGTGTGCTGCGCTGTGCTTAGTCGCTAGTCATGTCTGATTCTTTGTGACCTCATGGACTGCAGTCCACCAGGCTCCTCTGCCCATGGGGATTCTCCAGGCAAGAATACTGGACTGGGTAGCCTTTCCCTCCTCCAAGGGATCTTCCCAACCCAGGGATCAAACCCAGGTCTCCCGCATTGCAGGCGGATTCTTGACTGTCTGAGCCATCACTTAGGTTCTGAGGAGAAAGAGGAAAGGAATTAGCGTTAACTGGTCTATTTGTTGACTTCACCATCTCATTGTGTTCTCAACACAGCTCTGCAAGGCAGATGGCATTATCTCTGTTTTATAGGGGTTGTATGCCATAGAGATGGCAGGAATGGATGCACCCATTGGAGGAGTCTAAATTCTCAACTGTGTACTTCCCGTTACACATGGCTTTGTACAGAAATACTTAAGTCACATTCACAAGCCAGCACCAAAAAATAGCAATAGCATATTTGGTTGTATATTAGCATGATCCGGTGCCCTTGAACCTGAGAGCAAGGCAGTGAAATAAGAAGTGCTCAAATAGAAGGCAATGCTAAAATAGACCATAGTATTTAAACTGTAAACTGAAAAAATAAATAAATAAACTGTAAATTGAAATCCATTATAAAAACAATCAAATGACCACAAGATTGTTAGGTTTAAGAGATTCTAACATACCCAATATTAATATGAATATAAATGAGCTGGGTGGATTTTTAAATTCTGTGTATTAGGAGATGTTTATGATGAGTCTAATAAAGCTCCAATGTTCTTTGTGGTTCTTTTCCATCTCATACTACTGGGCACAAAAGCTGTGTTGTGTGCAGAATGGCTGGGTTTATCCCTACTAGAAAGAATTTATGTTTGGTATCTAAAGAACAATGCGAGTTTGCTGCTTGGCTGATCAATGCTGGATCAAGTTCACATTCCCCGGCTCCTACTCTCCCACCTACACATGCAGGGGGTGGAAGCAGAGCAAAGGGAGGGAGAGAGAGAGAAAGACAGAGAGAGATGTGAGCTCGGGCTTTCCTAATATGGACACAGCTGGGCCTATGTAGCATTAAATATTGATTTAATCCACCGCTGGAGGAAACATCCTTTAAAAAGTAAAGAGATTAGCAGCCAATTAATTCTGGCCCCTCCCATTATTTTTCCGGAACATCTCTTAGATGGATCTAAATGTTTGGTGAACAAACATTGTGGGAAATAGCTTTTTCTCATGTATTATTTACATTTGGGACAGGCCCACCTCCCAAATTGTGATGGCTTGTATTCTCCCTAGTGTGTGTGTGTGTGTGTGTGTGTGTTCCTACTTCTTAATAAAAGCAGGATGGTTTAGGCCCATTCCTGTCATTTGCAAATTGTGATTTCATTGGGTTCCTTTGGGAGGCCAGATGATAGGCACTCCAGTGTGAGTGCCAAGATTTTTAAAAATAGAAATATTGGCAAAAGAAAAATAGACATGCCAAGGGCCACAGACTCTAAAGAGCATGGGTACTCCATGCGCATGCACTTGGAGTATGTGTGCTCATGGGGTAACAGATACCACACCCATTCCATTTTAGGGAGTAACCAAAGGGACCTGGACATGAGTGTTTGCTTCTCAAACTAGTGAAGTATTAACATATATGTTTGTGTTTTAAGTGAGTAACTGGCATCATGGGAATTCCCTGGCCCTCCAATGGTTAGGACTTGGCACTTTCACTGCTGGAGCCTGGGTTCAGTCCGTGGTTGAGGAACTGTAAGATCTGTAAGATCCTGTAAGCCACGTGACAGAGCCTAAATAAATAATAACCGATAAAGCATTTTTTTCAGAATAGTTTTCCTGTAATATCAGTGTAGTGTGTCTTTTCTAAACAAGGAAGTCTGTTTGGTTAAAGCATGATGCCCAAGGCTCAAGGAAGTCTACCTGGGTTGCTTCCTATGTGAAATAGTTTTTGCACACAGCAAAGGGTCTCTTCCACTGGTCTTTTCCACTATCCTCAAATCCTGTGCAACAATCTTCCAAATACTTATACATTTCAAGGGAGTGGGTGGCAGCCATCAACATGATCAGAACATTGTTTACAGGGGATACATGGGAAATAGACCACCTCATGTGTACAGAATTCGAGGTCAGCCCTAAAATCAGGGTCCCTGAGGATAAGGATGTATGCTGTTTTCATTCAGGATCCAGAATAATACGAGCAACCTGGAAAAAATTAAAATGTCAAATATCCATCCATTTTTGCCTTTCTTTGGGGTATTGCTGAGATCTTCTACTTCTTTTTAATTCTTGTGTGTGTGTGTGTGTGTGTGTGTGCGCGCGCACGCACATGTGCTTAACTAATCTTGCCCCAAAGTTTACCCCTAAGACTAAGCTACAGGAAATGCTACCCTGGGTCAGCCAGACAGCCCATCCTGTCCAGCTATGTGTTTGCCATCTGCCCAAAGGGACTTATTGTAATCGAACACAATAGGTGGCTATCCTCTGTGGCACTGACCTTGAAATTTAGATGTCTCCCAAACACCTGGAATTTTTCATAGTAACTTATTAGAGATGGGTCATCATTAAAATCGGAGAAGGCAATGGCACCCCACTCCAGTACTCTTGCCTGGAAAATCCCATGGGCGGAGGAGCCTGGTAGGCTGCAGTCCATGGGGTCGCTAACAGTCGGACACAACTGAGCGACTTCACTTTCTCTTTTCACTTTCATGCGTTGGAGAAGGAAATGGCAACCCACTCCAGTGTTCTTGCCTGGAGAATCCCAGGGACGGGGGAGCCTAGTGGGCTGCTGTCTATGGGGTCGCACAGAGTCGGACACAACTGAAGCGACTCAGCAGCAGCAGTAGCAGCATCATTAAAATGATCCAAACCAGTGGTTCTCAACATAGGTTACCCATTGGAATCCCGGTGAGGGAGGGGGCCCTGTGTGCCTGGGGCCTACTTTCACAGTGGTCTGGAATGCCTCCTGGGCCATAGGCTTTGTAAAGTGTCCTGGTGATTCTAATTAGCAGTTAGGAGTTGATAACCATTGATCTGATACCACCCCTACATAATTTTATATTTCATGTGTGAAACTCTTTAAGATTATTCTGTCCAAGAATGTTCAGTTTAGTTCAGTTCAGTCACTCAGTCATGTCCGACTCTTTGTGACCCTATGGACTGCAGCATGCCAGGCCTCCCTGTCCATCACCAACTCCCGGAGTTTACCCAAACTCATGTCCATTGAGTCAGTGGTGCCATCCAACCATCTCATCCTCTGTTGTCCCCTTCTCCTCCCACCTTCAATCTTTCCCAGCATCAGGGAAATGAGTCAGCTGTGAGTCAGCAAATGAGTCAGCTCTTCGAATCAGGTGGCCCAAGTATTGGAGTTTCAGCTTCAGCATACATTGAACACTCAGGACTGATTTCCTTTAGGATGGACGTGTTGGATCTCCTTGCAGTCCAAGGGACTCTCAAGAGTATTCTGCAACACCACAGTTCAAAAGCATCAATTCTTCAGTACTCAGCTTTCTTTATAGTCCAACTCTCACATTCATACATAACCACTGGGAAAACCATAGCCTTGACTAGATGGACCTTCGTTGGCAAAGTAATGTCTTTGCTTTTTAATATGCTGTCTAGGTTGGTCATAATTCTCTTTCCAAGGAGTAATCGTCTTTTAATGTCATGGCTATAGTCACCATCCGCAGTGATTTTGGAGCCCCTCAAAATAAAGTCTGACAGTGTTTCCACTGTTTCCCCATCTATTTGCCATGAAATGATGGGACCGGATGCCATGATCTTCCTTTTCTGAATGTTGAGCTTTAAGCCAACTTTTTCACTCTCCACTTTCACTTTCATCAAGAGGCTCTTTAGTTCCTCTTCACTTTCTGCCATAAGGGTGGTGTCATCTGCATATCTGAAGTTATTGATATTTCTCCCAGCGATATTGATTCCAGCCTGTGCTTCATCTAGCCCAGCATTTCTCATGATATACTCTGCATATAAGTTAAATAAGCAGGGTGACAATATACAGCCTTGACGTACTCCTTTTCCTATTTGGAACCAGTCTGTTGTTCTATGTCCAGTTCTGTTGCTTCTTGACCTGCATACAGATTTCTCAGGAGGCAAGTCAGGTGGTCTGTTATTCCCATCTCTTGAAGAGTTTTCCATAGTTTATTGTGATCCTCACAGCCATGAATGTTAAGCACCTGTAAAGAATTGCAGTCATACATGTATACTGAGGGCAATATACTAATATCTATTTTCTATGTCTGTTCCAATAGACCTTTATGGAATAGGATTATATTTTCCAAGCTGTGTTTTAATCTATATGTTTAATTTGTGGTTTATTCTCTAATAAACAGATATCTTCCCTTGTGGCTCAGCTGGTAAAGAATCTACCTGCAATGTGGGAGACCTGAGTTCAGTCCTTGGGTTGGGAAGATCATGGCAACCCACTCCAGTATTTTTGCTGGAGAATCCCCATGGACAGAGGAACCTGGCGGGCTGCAGTCCACGGGGTTGCAAAGAGTTAGACACAACTGAGTGACTAAGCACACATGCTGCTGCTGCTAAGTCACTTCAGTCGTGTCCAACTCTGTGCGACCCCATAGACGGCAGCCCACCAGGCTCCCCGTCCCTGGGATTCTCCAGGCAAGAACACTGGAGTGGGTTGCCATTTCCTTCTCCAATGCATGAAAGTGAAAAGTGAAAGTGAAGTCGCTCAGTCGTGTCAGACTCTTAGCGACCCCATGGACTGCAGCCCACCAGGCTCCTCCGCCCATGGGATTTTCCAGGCAAGAGTACTGGAGTGGGGTGCCATAAGCATATATCTTAAAATCAGGCAAGGTGTTCCCTGAGGTCTCCTGCTGGCATAGAAAGAACACTACATTTCCATCCAGGAGAGCTAAGGCCACACAATGTAAGATAGTAAAGGCATTATACTTCCTGAAGACTCATTCTCTTCATCCTGAAGATGGGACAGTGTGAGAAACAAACAGAACAGTCTGTATGTGGGAAGCGCTTTGTAAACTTAATCCTGTACAAAATTGACCGCTCTGGTTCTTTCTACCAGATCTGAGGTTCCGTGGTCTCTGGTACATGTAATACTTTAGCACTTTTTTTTGTCTTCAGGTCACTTCCCCCCAGCTTGTAGTGATGTTGTGTTGCTTCTTACTTCCAGTAGTCTAGACTTTGATAAGTAACAACTGCCTCCTCTGGTAAGCACATTGCGTTTGTCATTTGATCTTCTCAACTCTATGAGAAAGAGGCTTAAAGAGGTCATAGAGCTAATATGTGGCAGAGTCTGGATTCAAACCCAGACAGGCTGTCTGGGCACTTTTACCATGTCGCCTTATTGCCTGGTCATACTAGTCTCCTGAGAACAGGGTGGAGTCTTATTCATCTTTGTATTCACAAAGTCCAGTGTTATGTTTTGCAGTAGGCAAACTCAGTATGTTTGTTAAATGAATAATCGGTCTATATGTTCCTCTGGTTTTGATATCAGTCAAAAGTGATAAAATACTTGGTTGGTTAACATTTTTTATATCAGTCCTCTGTGATGTTTGTATAGTATATTTGTTTTGGGCTGTATTTTTTTAACAGTTTTTTCACTCAATTTTTATAAGTAGGGTTAATCATATGTCCTTACCTTCTATACTTAATTCACTGCTAAGTGTTGTTAATGGAGCAAAATATTAGAACCATAACATTTTTTTCATAACCCCCCTTTCTCCCTCCAAAAAGGAAAAAGAAAGTGAAAGAAAGAAAAATAAACCCCCAATATTTTATTTATTTATATTCCTTCTTGTCCAAAACAGAAGTAAGCAAACTCTTGGAAAGCAAAATATAAAATGATAAAAGTAAGTTAAAGTAAGAAAACTGAAGTCGCTCAGTCATGTCCGACTCTTTGCGACCCTGTGGACTGTGGCCTATAAGGCTCCTCCGTCCATGGGATTTTCCAGGCAAGAGTGCTGGAGTGGATTGCCATTTCCTTCTCCAGGGGATCTTCCCAACCCAAGAATCGAACCCGGGTCTCTCGCATTGCAGGCAGATGCTTTACTGTCTGAGCCACCAGGGAAGCCTGAAAATAATGTTAGGAAAATAATATGGGGCCAGAAATTATATTAGCATACAATATATATCCCCTGAAGTTCCTATGCCTGCCTTAAAGTTGGGTCACAGAGCTTTCTAGAAGAAGGAAAAGGGATAAATATGCAGTATTCATGAGGTAAACCAAACCAGTTGCCTAAGTCCAACTATTCCTGTTGTTGATGCTACGGAGAAGTTTTTCCTGTGGGTCCTCACAGAAAATTTCTATTTAATGTAATAAACAACCCTCTAAAACCATCCTTACAGTAAACACTGTGATGGATTTTATGGGCTGTTTTTTATAATGTACCTCAGTAAAGGTTGATGGCTTCTTCCCAGAACATAATGCAATAAGAGGAATTTCACACAGAACCAGGATGATGCATCCCATGCCAGCTGTGTGGTGGTCTGCCTTCACCTCAGAAAATCTCAGGCCATCCTGGGTCAGAGTTTGGGTTTCAACCAACTCTGTGAACCTCCTGACCATTGGTTTGGGAGGGGGCTGTGCACTGTGGTGTATGTTTCTTTGGGGAGCCAATAGTTGATAGCTAATGCTTCATTCAGAGAGGATCAAGAAATGGAAGAACTGGGTATGCTTCCTCAGACAAGCTCTTAGAAACTTCTGAGCAACAGTGAATTCAGGAATATGGTTACTAAGAGGAAGAGATTCTGTTAGCCAGGTCACTACAAAGCACTTTTGTGATAGCTTTCCTTTTTTGAAAACTATGGTTTATAAGGACTTCCACTGAGAAGTTCATTTGGCAGTCCTCTTCAGAAAGAAATTAGGCATTCGTTCTAACACAGGGACAAAACAGGCAATAATATGAATTATAATTTTTCTGAAGTCAAGCAGTCAAAATAAATAAATAAAGTCAAGCAGTCAAATTTTAAAAAAAGGTATCATAAAGGAATGTTACATTTTAAAATGATAGAGCAAAATTTAAAGACATAAACATTGGATAACTTAGCCCCTAATCCTTGCTTGTCATTATTTGCAACTTAAACTAACTTTGATTTTATTTCCAGACATATGTAGTCTCTTACCTTTTAATTTACTCTTACCTTTAATTTTAAGGACTGTAGGGTCCTTCTGTAGCCAGCAAAAGCTTCTAGACCTTTCTCCCTTGTTTGGTACTAAAAGGCCCTTTGACTTCTAGTGGATGGGAGTGTAGTATAGTGCCCATGGGAGTGTCATCTGCAGTCTGAAGCTATTTGGTTTAATTAAAGGGCTCCCCTGGTTTGCCCTCTCCTCCTTCTGCTTGCCTAGGAGGGCATGCTGCTCCTCATTCGTCTGGACTGCACCTCATCCAAGGCAGAAGCACATGTCCATATTAATGGTATGAAACTGGTTATCACCATCATTTTCCATTGAAAGGAATCGTTTCCTCTCAACCAAAAAAAAAAAAAGGGTTTCCTCCCAAAAGTAATCCCCAGCCACTAGGTTAACTAAATGCTTTTATTTTAAAGTAATGGCATTTTTCTCAGCTTCTGAAATTGTCTTCAGCTATTATAAACTGCTTTCACAAGAAAGTTTCAGAAAATAAGTTTTTTCAAAACTTGCATCTCTACTAGAAAAATAATCTTTTAAAATGTAATTCAAACAGAAAACATTTGTTTTTAAAAGATAGCTTTAAAGTACTTTCACCACATTTTCAAAGATAATTATTAGAGCATTCATCCTCAACTACAAGAATTTAAATTTTTTAAAAATAGTCTTCAAGTTCCTCTACATCCTACCTTCCCTAGGACCTGCTCATGAAGCAACGTAGGTTTAGGTGGATAAAAGAAGAAATGTGTTGAGGTTATATTAAACATGATCAAAAAGAATTAATATTTTTCCAGTGTCATGAAATAGGTCATTCAAGATTAAATTCAGTTCCTACCACCATTTTGGAATACAACTTTAGTGATTAATATTTGAGGGAATTTGAAACTTTTCTTTCCCATTTGTAATTTTTTTAAAGCATCATTTTAGAAATACCCTGGCAATGTAATTGATGTCCCATGGTGTCTCCTTTTTAAAAATGCACAATTCTGTGCTCTTTACAATATAAGATATTTTAGTAGAGAAACAAAAAGGACTTAATTAGAAAGATCTTCATCTTAAGATTCTCCCCCTTGAAATTTCATATGCCATTTATTCAGCCATTTATTCCTACACTGGACATTGAAATCCAATCAGGGAAACAGACATTTGATAAATTAGTAAAAACTGTTATAGTAGAACTGTAGTAGAACTTCCTTGACAGCTCAGTTGGTAAAGAATTAGCCCGCAATTTGGGAGACGTGGGTTTGATCCCTGGGTTGAGAAGATCCCCTGGAGGAGGGAAAGGCTACCCACTCTAGTATTGTGGCCTGGAGAATTTCCATTCACTTAATACATTTATTGAGCATCTATCTACTATGTGCCAGGCAGTATTTTTAGTGACTGCATAAAGATCAGTAATAGAAGAGACAGATCTCTTTCTTCCTGGACATTGAAATCCAATCAGGGAAACAGACATTCAATAAACTAATAAAAATTGTTATAATAGAACTGTACCGTGTGGGAGTGAATTCTAATGTTAACTATAGTAGTGTTAGTTGTTCAATCATGTCCGACTCTTTGTGACCCCATGAACTGTAGCCCACCAGGCTCCTCTGTCCATGGGATTCTCCAGGCAAGGACACTGGAGTGGATTGCCATTCCCTGGACTTTACTTAATAATGTATCAAATATTGGTTCATTAACTGTAACAAATTCTCTCACTGATGCAAGATACTAATAATAAAGAAAACTGTGAGTTATGTTTGCATACAGGAACTTTGTGATATCTGCACAAATCTGTTTGATTTTCCTAAAAAATAAAGTCTCTTAATAAAAAATTTTAAATATCCATAAAAGATGATTACTTTAAAGGAAATAAATAGGATATATTAGAAACATAGCAGGATGACATAATTTGGATTGGGGAGTAAGGAAAGACCTTTCTGGAGAAGTGTTGCTTAAGCCTAGAACTGGAGAATAAATGGCAACCCACTCCAGTATTCTTGCCTGAAGAATCCCAGGGACGGAGGAGCCTGGTAGGCTGCCGTCTGTGGGGTCCTACGACGACATGACTGAAGCGACTTAGCAGCAGCAGCCAGGCAAAGAAGGTACCATTTGAACTACCTTTGTAAATATCATTCTGGTTTCTTTGCTGAGTTTGGATTGGGTTTGGGGGGCAAGAGGACAAAGGAGTCAAGTGAGTAGGCACTTAGAATACATCACAGGTGTTGCTACCCACTTAAAGTCCTAGAAGAGCAGAGTAACAGTAGGATGCTTGTTTTTGCTCAGCTTGTGCTAGAAACTGTTAGGTTCTCTGTGAACCCGGTGCTAGGAAGCTTAAGGGAGACTGTCAATGGCAGCAAGCCGGTGTTCCCAGGTCTCAGTTCCTAAGATCTTTCCAGTGGCTCAGTGGGATTTTTAGAATGAGGAATGATCGTGTGTGTGTGTGTGTGTGTGTGTATTTGAGACCACAACCAGATGAAAATTATAAGGGGAAAAGGCTTTTAAGTACTAACTACCCAGCTGTAACAGCAAATTTTTATACAAGTATGTATAAGGTTTAATTTGCAATAGTTACCTTTCCTCCTGCTGCTGAATTGTTGGAATTTACTTTGGCTTTCTTTCTTCTGAGACTGCATATTTTTTAATTGTTGCTAAATCAACCAAGAGGACACTTAAGAAAGGTCCATTTAGGCATGGCACTGTACATCAATATTGAACTGCTTGTATCAGGGTTTTTAGGGACAGTGAATTCCCAAGGAAAAAACTTCTACTGGGTAGATGGAAATGTCGGTCAGTGATAGATTTCTATTGATTCTGGAACTGTTTTTAGTAGCATGAAGGCTTAAATAGTTCAAAGTTTTATTTCCATTTAAAATTAAGCAGCTCTACAATTACATAATCCACTTTATCATTTGTAATTTTTACCTGCCTATGTATGTGCATTTGAGACTTGCAAGCTATGTTATTTTTATGCATTTCTTTTATAGTACAAAAATTGTATGTGATGGTTGTACATCATGTATAAAAAGACTCGATAACACTTTGAAAAATCTTTAGCAAATGAGCATGCATTTCATAGCACTTAGCTAATAATGGTTAATATGTCGATTTAACGCTCTATAGGCTTTTCTTTTCTTTTCTTAATTCCGGGAAACACAAACACAAGTCAAGACTCTCCCATTTGAGCAGAACTGTTGTTTGTTTTAGGAAACAGAAATGCATCATCAATGTAATTTTAAGTAGTTCAGTTATGAATATGGGATGAAGGGATAAAATGAAGTTTTCTACTCTGATGTCTCCATTAAGTAGCTCCCCTTTGTGTAAAATACTCCATGGCAAAGTTGCTTCTATTTAAAGTAGTGAGTTTGATCTTGGCTTTGATCTAAAGCTTTTGATCTTGAAAGAAGGATGGAGTAGCAATAAAGAGAGGGCAAGAGAGATTTTCTTTAGAGAAATGCGATAAAGTTAAAGGAATGGTCAAGATCAGCAAACCCGAGTGCGACCCGACTCTTCTCCCCAAGCACTCACCCCCCCAGGCTGGCTCAGCTGCTGAGGATGGAAAGAAAGCCTTTTAGGGGATCGGCGGGAAAAAAAAAAAAAGAGGGTATCGTACACGTTTCTAAACCAAGTGGAAACTTTACCCCTATTTTTGAAAAGGTATTGTCCCCGTCTTAAAGTCTACTAGTCGCTTTGGCGGTGGGGAGGGGGGTCCTAAGGCCGGGCGAGTGCACCGCCGGCCGCGCTCAACGAGATCGCATTAGCTCCCGCGACGCGCGGGCGGAGCTCGGAGTTTGCCTTTCACGCGCTCGCGGTTTCTCCCCCAGGAGGTCACCTGCCTCCTCCCCGGAGTCCGGAGGGGGCACTGAAAAACGTCAACTTAATGGCGTCTAATTCATTCCCAGAGGAAACTCCATTAGGAAAGTTCCTCTCCCTCCGCGAAAGCCATCTGAACACTTGGGTTTCTGACTCGCAGAGCGAGTTCAGGCTGGCGGCGGCGGTGAGGGCGCTTCTCCCGCTAAGCCCTTTCGCCGGCCGGCGGGTAGCACTTCTGCTCCCACCGCGGCCGAGAAGCCCTTTCGCGGGTACCCCAGGTCCCGCATGGGTGGGACTGGAAAGGTAAGCGCGCGCGCCGGGGTCGACCAGCGCCAGGGAGGCGCGAGCCCGCGCGCGGAGAAGAAAGATGTTTGAGAAGAGAACAATAAAATAGCCGGCACGCCGGCGGGGGTAGGGGCGGAGGCGACCTGCGGGGAGGGTGGCGCGGCCGCCTATACCTTTAAGGCAGGCCCCGCCCCCGCCCAGCGCCCGCCCGCCGCCCGCGCCGCCGCCCGGGCCCCGCGCCGCCCGCCGCCCGCCCTGCGCCTTAGGTGTTGCGGGCCTCTAGCGCCCGCCGCTTTCCGCCGGGCCGGCGGGGCGACGGCTCTGAGCGCGGGCTCCGGCGCCCGGCTCTCACCTTCACCTACTGCGGGCGAGGTAGGGGGTCAGCGCGCCGAGTTGGTGGGGCGCGGGGGAGGGAGGCAGGGGCGGCTCCCGGGATAAACTTGACTCTGTCCCCTTCCCCCGCAGCCGCTGCAGAGGGAGCGCCAGGCCCTGGCGGAGTGCGGGCTCGCGCAGCAAGTGAGCGCCGAGGTGAGTGCGGGCGACGCGGTCCACGCGCTCCCCTTCCTGCCTCCCCGGGCCGTGGGTCCCGCGTTGCATCCCTGGCGCGGAGCCCGGGATCGGCGGCGGCGGCGCGCGACAACGGTGGGTAAGATGGCCCTCGTCCGGGGGCTCTTGCGCGCACCGGTGCGGGGGCGGCCAAGCGGGGTAGTGACGGAGGGAGCTGCCGGGGCGAAGGTCACGGCCTCGGCTCGTCGCAGACCCGAGGGCCCGCAGCGTTGAGGCGGCCTCTGGATGCCCTAAAGGTGCCGGTGGCTCCCCCAGGTGAAGCCGAGGAAGGCTGCGTCGTGAGGCCGTCGATCGTTTCTTTTCTTATGCTGAGGGGTGGCCCTGGGGACCTGTCGTCCTATGTTTAAAATGCCCTGTGGTTTTTGAACTTCAGGTCGCGAAATGGGTCCGAGTGAACCGGAGACCCCGAAAACGGAAACGAAAGGACAGAGAAGAAGTGTTTGAGAAGGTAAGGGTCCCCGAAAGAGAGCACTGAATGGAGTTCTTGATCAGTCTCCCCATCTGCCCCCCTCCCCCCAATACTTGATCACAACAATAGGGTAGCATTTTTTTTTTAACGTTTTAATTAAATTTGCAGTAAACCTTAGATTTACCTAGGTATAGTTCTATAGAAATACTGATTGATAATCCAAGTGATTATCAACGTACTTTGTTCTCAGGAAGTGAAAACGACCCAGGATGCAGATTTCTTTCATGCTCTTTAAATAGAGCATCAGAACAAAAAGCCAGTTCCATTACATTATTACATTAGACCAGTAACATTTAGTATGGTATATGGTATTATTATGATATAATATCTCTAAAAACCAGGGAGTGTTCGGAATAAATGACCCACAGAGTAAGGTTTCTCTGTTTGATCCTGAGAGAGACCACTCACACTCGTTAATTTAGGCTATAGATACTCTCAAAAATGGAGAGAGAAGATGAAAGTAGTGTATTACTTTTGAAACAGTGGAGGGATTTTGTTTACTTAAAGCAAATGAGAAATTTGTTTTTCTATATTTAGAATTTCAGTATGCTCCTTTGCAGAAGTTTGGACTACCTGTTTTCCCCTGAAATTGTATTAAGTTAAAACTTGATTTGTCATTGTAGTAAATATTATGAAATAAGGTAAGTAGTCTGTTATTTCCTGAGTGCTTTTGTTGAAAACTCTTAAAAGTGAATGTTTTTACAAACATGGAAGCAGATAGGATTTTTGTTGCTTTTGCTTTAATGATTTTACTGTTTTTTGATTCTTGAAAGCACCAAGGGATTAAAATAGCAGTGTGTTGTTTTTCTGCTGCTTAGAATGTATGATGAATCATTTCTGACTCTGAAGCCAAATTCTTGCTGATAGCATTGCTGCCAACTTCTGTGATGTGTTGCCTTAGTATGGGCATTGCAGCGTCCGAGAATGTGCACAAAGCACATCATAATGAAGGTGATACCAAAGTTTCAGAGTGCATTTAAGGATACCGAGGGCAGCTTCTGAGAGAATTACAAAAAGAACTGGCCTAGGAGTTCGGTCATTTGTAAGGAGACATTCAGTGTATGAAAAGCCCTTCCCTTTTTAAACAAAGAGTCATACATGTCACTTCAGTTAAACAGTAATAGAAAAAGTGGTCATTTTGAACTGGCTTGAGTTTTCTGACTGTACCTTAGCATGCTGTGGTAGGTTGTGTTGGTTTAACTTTTCATGGTCTAGGTGTTTTTAAAAATGTTCGTGAGGTGATGGATGAATGAGATCATAAAATGTCCAAAGAAGGAAAAAGAGTTACAAATTGGCTCGTTTAGTGGTTAAAAAAAATATTTTTTAGCTATTATTTTTTTTAAACCCAAAGTAAGATTATCCAAGCACACAATGTTTCATGCATAAAAGAAGGGGAAACCCTTTATGGATTACCAGGTACCATCACTACCAAAATCTGAATTTGAAGTAACTATATCTGTGAGACCCACTGTGTCATCCGCCTGTGACCTGACCACTGCCCTCTGAGAATGAGAAGGCTAGGGACTGAGGAGTTTGCCTTCCAAGAACATTGGAGTTCTTTCTTCACTGAGGATTTCTCCTTGAGAGAGGCTATTGTGTTGGAGCTTATGGGGAGGACGTGCTTCTGACTTTTCTTAGAAATTGTGGGCAGTAGTTTTGAAGAGGACATGAAAATGAAGTGGGTTGAGACTGTCATGCCGAGCTTCCTTTCAGGGAATGAAGCTTAAAGCTGACTAGCTTTGAGGGTGGAGGTGGCGGGGAAGGGGGCAAGAAGAGGGGAGGTTTAAGAATTGTGTAAGAAAGTATTAATTATCAATGTCTCCAGTTTTCCCTTCTGGTTCTGCACAGCAGCTCAGCCCTTTGCCCACTGTTTTGCCTCTGCTCTATCTTGAAGAGAGTTTGGAGCTCACTGAGGCAAAGCATGTGATATTTTCAAGGACAGGGAGAAAGGGGGTGCGATTAGCCACCGAGGGCGCTAGAACAAGTTCTGAAAGACACAGAAGCTGTACAGCAGCTGGTAGCCGAGGTGTGACCTCTGATTGCCTGAGTGTCTATTCCAAAATATGGATCAAATTCTGTGGTATTGAATATTGAAACCTAGGTCTTATGTTAACCTTTTGCTGGGATTTGAACCTGTTATTCATTTGAATCTAGGTTGTTAATTTAGCATGGAGTTGAGCTATGTTTTTTAAAATGTTCACCATGCCACAGGTAGCATGTTAGTCAATTTTTCTTTTTTCATGCATTTACTGTTTTTCTATAACATTAGAATTTTTCTCCTTTTATTTGTTTTATGTAACCGTAAAATAAAGAGTTTAGTTGTTTCTGTAGGTTGGACATTTAAAATCTAGCTATGGCTTTTATTTGCCTGCTTTGTCTCGGCCCCTTGCTCTCCCTCCTGCGGCCCTTTCCTCCAAACCCTAGGTCTCTATTTGCATCTTCAGGCTTCAGGCAGGATTCGGCCCCAGGAATTAACGTGGGGGATGACTGGTCTGTATTTAACTATGCTAGGTCATAGCATTTTCCCTCTGATTTTTACTGACTGGGGGAAAGCCATCTTCTGACCTGCCTGAGGAAGGAAAACAAAAAGCAGTGGTGCAAGGCCAGAGTCTTAAAAATGGTCATTTGGCTGGAGTTAAACATTAAAGAATGTAATTTTATAGGAATAATTATTTTCCCTCCTTAAAATCTTGAAAGTGCTAAGTGGTGGGCATAACCTGGTATAGTTTGAAATACTAGTCGAGGTTTTCAGTGAACTTAGAAGGAGAAGCAAAACAAACTTATCCTGTGCTCAACTGTGGGTTAAAATAACGAATAAGGAAATAAAGTAAGCTGACTGAGTGAGAGGTGCCCCTGCAAAAGTGCTCTCAGATGCTCTCCTGGCCGGCACCGCTGTGTCGCGTCGTTCCCACCCACCCACCAGGTAGCTCTGCTGTCTTTCTGTGCCACCTAACAGGTTTTCATTTCTTGTCTTTCTGAAAATGAGGCTTTTTTGGTCTGCATTTTCTCCTATGTTCTCTGACTTTTGTTTCCATTTTATTTTATCTTCAGGTTTTAGCTCTTTTTTCCACTGGTATAACTTAATTTCTTTACGTTTTTGTTTATTTGTTTTCTTAATTTTCAGTTTAAAAACTCACGTCTCTTTTGCTGTTAGGCCTCAGGTATTTTTCGCCTTACATTCTGATATTCTTCCTTTTTCACTATTTCACGTTCCTTTTATTTAGTTAGAATAATTTATGCAACAGAAAGGCAAGGGGATGTGAACAACTGTACAAAGAACAATTAGGATGAATGGGTAAGCCTGCTCTGCAAAGGACTGGTTAGACAATGGTGATGCCAACAGTGAATTTGTACAGTGTATATTTTTAAAAATAATGTTAATAGATTTTGCTAAGTGACTGTTGGTTTTGAAAGAACACACATGTTTTTCCTGCTTTTATCTTTAACTGATTCAAAGATAAATGCCAACTGGATAATTGAATACAATGCCATTGAATACAATGGATATTGTATTCAAAGATTAAGGACTAATACAAAGTTCTTATAAATATATACATGTAAAATAATGTTTTTGATAGTTCTTTTATCAGTATTTCAGGGATTAGGATATACTGTAGAATAATAATTTATGAAATCATATATTTGAAGAAAATACCTGAATGGTGTCAGTGATTTTTTTTTTTAAGAGAAGGAAAATTCCAGTTTTCATATTTGAAGGAAGCATGCTTCCTACTTTATACACATCTGATAACAGAGGGAACAAATTTTAAGATACTCATTTCTGGTTATGATGTCAGAAGTATTCACCGGCATACTTTCAAAACATTGGAAATTCAGCAATACTAAGCGTTGCTGTTATTATTAACAAGCACTCCTTCCTGTGAGTTTGTTTCCAAGTAAGAGTCTTGGCGAGGGTGAGATGGGTCTCTGTTACGAGTAGTCATAAGAAACACTAGGTACAAATGGTTTCCAACAAAAGCACCCTGTACGGTTACCTTAATTATTCCTTGCTGCTAGAACCTGAAAAATAATACCCTTGAGCATAAAATTGTTTAAATTTTAGTGAAATTTTCCTTGAAATATCGAGTGAAACATGAAAGTCTAGGAAGAAGGTTGTGAAAATGGATTTATAATATTCAGTGGCCATTTTAGTAGGAGGCAAAATGATAAATTCGATTTTCTGAGTCCTTCAGAGAAAAATACTGGACCTATTTTGTTTGTGACACTAAATTCTGGCGCATTTTCACTCTGCTTTTGTTTCGCTTGTTCTTTGCACACGCTTGATTCTGAAGTCCTTGATAGACTTGATGATAATTCACAGAACATTTTTAAATCCAACTTGGTTTAGGCATTTTGCCACTTTTATTGGCCCTTTGAAAATTTTACACATTCTAGGAGAATGTTTTTATTACAGTTCTGATACTGAAATATTCAACATGATAAAGGTAGGTACAAATTTTAAACTAATAAAGTCCTTTACTGCTATTTGTCTTCTGTGACCAAGATCTGTTTTCTATTTGGTTTATGATTTCTGGAAAACAGTATTTAAGACTAATAAAAATTATCTGGTTCTTTCTTGGATCTGTAACAGCAGATGGCAACTGTGTTAGGCTTGACTCTGGAGCTCTTAGGATACGGAGCTTGGCAGAATGGTGCCAGATGAATTTAGGGAGTGCTGAACCGAAGGGTCTTCTTTTCTTTATAGGAACTACTCAGATTTAGCAAAATGGTAGGTGCGGCAGCCAGTTTTATGTAATTGAGGCAGCCTTCGTGCTGAGTGGTTTCCCAGACATTGGTGCCCTTTCCTTTTTTCAAAAATGCTCTTGCCCTGTGAGAATTCATAACCAGTCTACATATATATAGCTGTAATCTCTTACAATAGCTTCATTGATACTTGATCTCGTAGAAAAGCTTTATGGATTCGAATGAGTCACAGCTCTGGAGGCAGCAGCGCCCTCCCTCACGCCCTCCCTATCAGTGAGTGCCTTTGTGTCCTGCGCTGTTCTGATTGTGCCTTTGGGTGACAACTTACTTGAGCGATGGGGGGAGGCAGAATAATTTATTAAAAATAATTACAAAGAAACCAAACAAAAGGGTAATTACAACGCTGTTAATATGCAATTTGTTATATTGCTGAAGTATTTCAGACTCAGTCTTTTTTGTGGGTCTCCCTTTTTTCCTCTGTAAATCCCTAGAAATCCCTACGTAGTTTACAAAATTTTCTGTACCTAGGTCTCAGATCAGACCTGGTTTCACAGGATCTTGGTTGTTTTTCTTTTTACCCCTTGGCAGGATCAAGATAGAATTGCTGATAGAATGTGTTTTTGATAGCCTCACGAAGGAATTCTGACCTGTATAATTTTGTATCATTACATTTTCATCTATTTCATAGATTTTTTTTTAAGACTCTGCAGTTCTTTAAAAAAAAAAGTAAGAATTCCAAGTGTACTGAAATTCCTTCCCATTTTCAGCTGACATGATAGGAAAAATTTAAAGTATTGTTATCCATTTACCCTCACGCACTTATTCACATATTTTAAAAAGAAGCTTTGAATGGAACTATTAATATAATAATAGCTGACACTTGTCATGTGTCAAGCACTCTTTTAAGTGCTTTACATGTATCAGCTCATGTAAATGTACCATTAAAGTAGTGTCACAAAATAGCAATATGATATGAGGATGTTGTAGACTTTGTCAAGCACTTTGTGAAGGTAGATGAATTATAAACAAGTCGAATAATTGCTATAGAAGAGAATGCTTTGGGCAAGATTTTAAAATTCTTTTTAACCCAGGCTATTGACAGTCCTAGACCACCAACATTTAAAGCATACGTTTCAAAGTTAGGAAAATCTCAACCAGCATGTATTTTGAAAACACTTGAAAGTGTGCAGATAATTACCCTGGTGTTGATTTTAGCGGATTTGATGCCAGCAGCCATCAACTCTTATACGCCGTGAGAGATGAAAGCCATTTTAATATAAAACATAAGAGTTTGGCTAGAAAAGGAAGGCGGGCAGGGAAAAATTTCGTGACTTTAGTTTTATAGGAAGCATTAGTTATATTCCTATGACAGAATGCTTTACTTGGCAATCATTGCTCATGTTAGGCGTTTTAGTGAACTGCTGTTTGTGCCTGGTATCATATGGCACTAATGAGATGCATTGTTCTAGTAGCACCTACTCGTGTCAGTGCAGTTTAGGGCCTGTCATTGTTTCCATTAATCTTCTATTTTAGGAAGTCGACACTGGCCTATGTCTTTAAGTCTAGCCAACATATATTTCATTTATATTTTTGGGTCTCTGCACAAAGGAAAAATGACACTCAAGCATTGTGTTTTCAGTGCTTAGAAAAGGACCTAATTATATACACCCTTGGCAAATATTGGTTGAATCAACTAGATGCACGAATCTCATTAATGGTACCTTTATGTAAAGTCTTACCTGGCTTCTGCATTAAGAAATTTTAATGACAGAGTTTTTCATTAAAGCATGCTTGGTAGATCTTTACTATAAGTCGTGGGTCATCTTTTTCGTCTTTTCTATAAAAAGCTCAAAGCCAGGAAGACTGACACTGACTCCAACTCTGCCTCCTACTTATGTGCTCCGTAAGTTTGTCGCTTGAGTTTTGCTTTTATCTGAAAATCCTTGTATTTTGGCCAGTTAAGCCAATTTGTATTAATTATAAAATTAATATTTCCGTTTTATGGTACATTTTTTTCTTGTGTCCTTTTTTTGGTATTTAGGAAGGCTTGTGTTTTTGTTCTAATGGTTACTTTCACATGATAACATTTTTGCCTCTTGTTCACTTTTGTTTGCTCATGTGTATTGATTTCTCTGCAATATTTCCTGCAATATTTAATATCTAAAATTAGATATTAACCTTTTCTCACCACTCTCCTCTTTGTCTTCCATCCTGTGACTTGAAGTGTTTTATCTTTCAGTTTCCAGGTAAATACCTGTAACAGTCAACAAACTAATGTATTTTTCATATAATTTTCCCATCCCCTTTACCCTTTATGATAGCTGTACTAGACCTACAATGTCAGAGCATGTAACCATTACGTATTATACTGTATCCTTTATAAAACCACTTAGCTTTAATTCCGCAAGTAAGTCTATATTTAATGCTCATCATCTACCCTTATATTGATCTTTAGTCTTTTGGTTTTTTGAAGCTAGTTCTGTAGTGGATTTCTCAGGAAGAGCTTGGGGCAGTATTTCCTGAGCTCTTGTATGTTTATAAGTTTATATGCTTTGTACATGAAGGTCAGTTCAACTAAACATAAAATCCTTGGCGCATATTTTTTTTAAGTATCTTGAATATGTCCCTCCATTGTCTTGCATAAAGTCTGACACTAGCCTCATTTCTTTTCATCAGAGTGACCTGCTTTTTCTCCTGGATGCCCAGATATTTTTTTTTGAATTCCAAAATTTTTTATTTAATATATCTCATTATGGGTCCATTTTCCCAACTGTCACTCGCTTTTGAACTTTACTTTCTTGATCTGTAGAATGAGAATAATGACAATTGTTTTTGCTTGCTCAGAGAATGGATTTGAAGACTAAATAAGATACTGTATGTAAAGTGCTTTAAATTTATTTTACTTCTTAACTCTTTAAAGCCCCTTGTTGTCAGGAACTTTAAAATTTTAGAGTATTTCATTTTGTAGTCAGTTGGATTCCAGTTGGCTTTATATTTGTGAGAAATCTAAGTGGATACTCCGAAGTCTACTTTGTGTATATGGCAATAAAGAAGCTCACTCTGATCCACTTGGGCAGAACTACTGGCCTAAAAGCACTGTTACTTTTTGCAAACACCTCTTTAGAAATTCCATCTCCATCGTATTCCTCTCATATGTTAGTTTCCCACAAAAAACTCTGGGTTTATGTAATTTTCATTTATATGTGCATAAAACAACACAGAAGGAAAAAAGGACTATTCTTCAGAGAGCTGAAAACCTTAAATGAATCTAATCAGTCAGCATATTTTCTTAGATTTGTTGTATATAAGGCCTTGGGTAAGATGCTGCTGGAAAATACCAAAGAAATAAGAGATGTCATTTCTGGCCATGGGAGATAAAACACACAACATATCAAAGATCACTTACAAAATAGCATGTGATAAATCCAAACCAGTGTAGCACAAACCAAGGACATGAGTATGTATATGTTGCATTTTACCTGAGGCTACCCTGGACTAAGAGTTTCCATTCCTGGGCCTTGTTTTGATAAAGCAACCCTTTACACATGCAGGCTGGAAGTTATGGTGGGAAATTGGGTAATTGAATTAACTGAATCCATTTTAATGCTTTTACCTGATTTGTAAGCACAGATAGGGGTCTGATTGACATACATGTAAATAGTGTTAGTGTCTTTATTTGAATATGTGATTTTAAAAAATAAATGCATCCATGTTCTGGAAGTAAGGCTGGAACCCATCATAGAAATTCTGCTGACACTTAGGAATCAGAATGATTTGGAAACTCAAGGCTAGAAATGCAATACTGTCTCTGATTCTGTGTAGTGCATTCCTTATTAAATTCTATATTTACTTAAACAATTTATTTACTAACTAACTTCATTGCATATCCACAACATGCAAAGCACTTAGTAAGGAGTAGGGAGCACAGAGGAATGGAAAACAGTCCTCAGAGCTTTTACTGTTGAGATGTAAAAAACTGGAAAGAAAGCAGAATTGAATCAAACTCCTTTCAGAGGTAACATCAGGTATACATGCAGAGTGATCTGGATCTCAGAAGGAAAGGAGGTTGTATCACTTTGGGTTGTTGGCATTATCCACAAGCCTTGTCCAGGCTAATGAAGCGATACAACTATTGGTTCCAGTTCATTCAGCTCTTGATGAATTGTAGAGTTGAGGATGTCATAATTTCTGTTCCCAAAATTCAGGTTGTTTTCATGAGAACCTACTGAAACTGTGAAGTCGGTCGAGTTGACCCTTGAACAACTTGGAGGGTGACCCAGGAAAAACTTACAGTGAGTCCCCATATCTGAGGTTCCTCCACACCCCTGGATTCAGCTACTTATGGATCCGGTAGTCCTGTAATATTCACTAATGAGAAATATCCACGTGTGAGTGGGCCACATGCAGTTGAAACTCAGGTTGTTCAAGGGGAAGCTGTACTTCTCTCTGGCTCGCTAATGTCAAGTCAGTACTGCAGCAAACTTAGGCTGCCTCTGAACTTGAGGATGTAAGTTTTTCATTCTTTGACGTGTATCTTTCAGTTTTGGATTTTTTTCCTTCCTGTGTGGTTTCAAGGCGAAATGAGAATATCACAGGTGGGGACTTGCAGAGGTCTTCAGAGTTTCCCGCTCTTGTTGGTTTTTGGATGTTGTGTTATTTTACCCAGAAAGATCCCATGTGTTTTCAGCACTGCAGATGACTTTTTTTTTTTTTTACAGTATTTCTAAAGACAGTTATATACTCCTTTTATTTATTTACTTTTCCCCTTTTATTTTTTGATGATGAGAACAAACGAACTTGTCAGGTAGGCCACAAAAATGGCATGAAGTGTGTATCCAAATCATTGATCGTTTTATGTATCCTTCTATAAGTGAAACAAGCATTGGTTTTTTTGGAGTATTAAAATCTAAATCATACATCTGTGAAGATTCAGATTTTATGTATATGAAAGCAACTAAACTGTTTTCCTAATTAGTGCCGAGGAAACTATGTAAAATGGGGAAATGGTCTCAGAATATAGGTCTTGATTTTTCTGACAGATTCACTGAAAAGGCAACAGTAGTCATTTTATGTGTAGTTTCATGTATAACTGAAAGTAGTAAGGCTCATTCTGTTAATTTTCTGGGGCAGTTTTTGTTTGGTGTCCAAGAAAAATTCGTGACATTCATGAACAGCATGAGATGTTCAAGTAGAACAACAGAAAGGATGCAGAAGAGAAACAGAACCTACTGCTGGACTGTATTCATATACAGATTGGTTTCTGGTGTTTTCTCCTAAAGTGTCACACATACGAGCTTTAGTGTTAATTGTCGAAACATGCACTTTTATATTTATTCTTGACATTAAAGGTAAAGGATGCTGAGTGCTCTCATAGACAATAGGAGATAGCGATTCTGATTCTCTCTCTTAACAACTTTATTGAATTATATGTTGTATATATTTTATATGCCAGGAAACTCACTCATATGCAATTGTACAGCCACCACTACCTTAAGCTTTAGAACAGGTTTCTGTCACCAAAAAGTTCCCGTGTGTCCATTCATGGTCAGTTGCTATTGGTAACCCTGTGCAGCTACTAGTCTGCTTTCTGTCTTTATACCTTTGCCTTTTCTAAAAATGTCATATAAATGGAATCATGTGCACTTGAGTCTTTTGGATCTGGCTTCTTTTATTTATCATAATGTCTTGAGGACCAGTGATGGTCCTCAGGAGCCAGTTTCTCTGCCTGCTCATCAGCACTTGATATCATCAGATTTTTTTATGTTAGCCATTCTTACGGGTGTTCAGTTCAGTTCAGTCACTCAGTCGTGTCTGACTCTGTGACCCCATGAATTGCAGCACGCCAGGCCTTCCTGTCCATCACCAACTCCGGAGTTCACTCAAACTCACGTCCATCGAGTCAGTGATGCCATCCAGCCATCTCATCCTCTGTTGTCCCCTTCTCTTCCTGCCCCCAATCCCTCCCAGCATCAGAGTCTTTTCCAATGAGTCAACTCTTTGCATGAGGCAGCCAAAGTACTGGAGTTTCAGCTTTAGCATCAGTCCTTCCAAAGAACACCCAGGACTGATCTCCTTTAGAATAGACTGGTTAGATCTCCTTGCAGTCCAAGGGACTCTCAAAAGTCTTCTCCAACACCACAGTTCAAAAGCATCAATTCTTCGGTGCTCAGCTTTCTTCACAGTCCAACTCTCACACCCATACATGACCACTGGAGAAACCATAGCCTTGACTAGACGGACCTTTGTTGGCAAAGTAATGTCTCTGCTTTTGAATATGCTATCTAGGTTGGTCATAACTTTTCTTCCAAGGAGTAAGCGTCTTTTAATTTCATGGCTGCAGTCACCATCTGCAGATTTTGCTACTGCTACTGCTAAATCGCTTCAGTCGTGTCCGACTCTGTGATTTTGGAGCCCCCAAAGATAAAGTCTGACACTGTTTCCACTGTGTTTTTTAATACGTTAAGGCTTCTGTTTCTTGTGAGGATCTGTAAGTGTCCAAATAATCCTAATAAGGTTTTGTCCTCCATTTTGCAGATCTGAAGGCGGTAGTGCATTCAGTGGAAAATCTGAGTGTTTCACCCAGGATCCCCAAATGAGTCACTGAGCCTAGAGTCCTCATGCGTCAGCTGTAGTGACCTACTTTTGTTCCCACTCTGTCTCCCTGTGACTCTGGTCCTCTTTGTCCGTGTAGGCTTGTTAGCTGTTGCTTTCTTTTGATTCTTGTAGAATAATCCATTCTTATGTCTCTGGGATTTTGACTGATAAAATCCAGTTGTTTTCTACAGAGGGGTGGTGGTGTCTTGGAGAGGTAACTCTCCTCCCTACAGTGTGCAGACCTTGGGTGGACTCAGACCTTGAGTGGCTCGGGCCTGGCTCCCACTGTGGCCCCCTTTGCACCACCACCTCACATCCTGTCAAAGGGAGATAGGTGTCTTGCCAGAGTCTTTTGGAAGTTAAGTGAGGTGTCTTATCTAAAACAGGTGGCATTTACTAAGTACTTAGTATGTTTTAGAGCACCTCTTCAAATAAGATGGTGAAAGACTGACTACCTAATGGTATGTGGATAGACACCATTCATTTGGGTTTTTTCCTTCTCCACAAAAATAAGACAGGAAAACATTCTTAAATTTATTTACAGACCAAAAAAAAAAAAAAAAAAAATCCATACACCCCCAAACAGCCTTGATTTCTTCCTGTAATTGTTCTTTGGTTTTCAGCAAATACAGGCATAGGCATACAAAACTGTTAGCGTTTTGTCTTTATCTTTTGACTTTGTTCAAGAAGACCAGTCCTGTTTCTCAGCACTCATCTACTGTTTCATTTGCATCTCTCCAGTTTGTCCACTATAGTAGAATAAATTGTCATTGTTCTTGTTCCAAACAGGAAGCTCTCAAAGTGCTCTTCAGGCTGTTGATAAGATTTCTATTCTAGCAAAGCTCCGTTTAAATGAGTCTATAATCATTTTTTGTGCTCAAGTCATCGCTTTTGTTTCTTCTCAAGCTGTTTTGATCTGAAGTTCCTTTGAAGGCTGGTGGAGCTTATACAAATTCCAGCTAATGAATGACACTTAGTATTGGGCGCACCTCCTCCTCTTGTCATTTGCAGTCATTTCTGGTCTAAGGAGAGAACTGTTACCTTTCACTAGGCAGGGTTGCAGTGTTTAATTTATTTCATGACAAAAAGTGAATTTTAGTACAGGTGGTTGTCTTGAAATACTCTCTGAAATGGTTCTTGGTCATGTTGAGTTTCTAACATAGTTTAGAACATTGTTTTTGTAACTGGAAATCTCATCTTTGTGTAGTACAGCAGCACAGAATATCAGGAAGAACTAAGAAATTGAGGTAGCTTCAGAAACTAAAACCACCACCAACAAGGAGCTGTCTTAAATAACTGTTATAAGTGGAGCACCTGGAGGAATGCGCTAGTGACTATAATGTTATGAAAGCTACTTGAAGTCCTTGACACTTGAGTGTGCCCGGCCACAAGAGTGCACAGAGGTTGGGAGAGCATCCGGTGGAGAGCTCGACAACTCACGCTTCACTTCAGCACTTCATGTGGGATTCAGTATGGGACTGGAGTAGTTAGGCTGGGGGAGGGCCTTTGAGCCTCTCTAACTGCAACCCTTGTTTTCCACGCGAGAACTTGGAGGTCCACAGCACTGACCTGGGGCCAGCCCCAGCTCTGTTCCGCTGTGCTCTTTTCAGCCTTCTGCTGGAACAGCTCCTGAAGTGGGCTTGTGGAGGGGGAGCAGCTTTGGGTTCTGGCTGAGGAGAAACCCGCGCAGCTGGTCTCTTGTGTCATGGAGCAGGGATACCTGAGCAGGGTGGAAAGGATGCCATGGGAGACCCAGGCTGCCCCTCCAAGGCCACTCCCTGTGGCCTGGAAACTCTTCCAGAGTGGGATCTTTGCATGGAGCACCCTCGAGTGCTGGCTTGCCTAGGTGTGGACTGGGTCAGATTTTGAAAGCTCAGGCCTTCCAAAGAGTGGGCAAGACTCTGGTGAGACAGTTAGGTGTCTGCAAGGGTTTGTATGAAATTTTGCTTTTCATATTAAGTTAGTAATCTTTACAAGGTATAGATCATTTGAGGTTTTTCTGATATTTGTCATGGACCAAGCAACTATGACATGAAAATCACAGTTTTTGCTGTGTGTAATCAAACAACAGATTAAAAATGTTGTTGCTGTTTTTAATCCAACAACAGTGTGACCCGATAACAAGGCATTATATTTTGGAATGCAGTAAAGTTACTCTCACAAATGCCTTTTCTTCAGCCTGTGCGCATACTTTTTAATGTATACATTATAATTTTTTCTAAATGCAAGACTGCTTTCCATATTTAAATATATTCATCCCTTGATGCTTTCCAGATGTAAAGTGAAGTTTTTCTGTAGTTTTCTGACTTGGCTATTTGCTTACGGGCCAGATGACACCAGCTCTACCCCCAAAACAGTAGTATCAATAAATGTTGAACTTGGGTTATGAAAGGTTTAGCTCCCCAGAACTCTCTGTACTACTGGCAGGACAAAGTGAATGGGAATATTATGGTTTAGGGAAGGAACTGGCTTGCGTGTTCTCTGCAACACAACTGGCAGGTGGTTTCCCAGACGGACAGGTGAACGGAAAAGGCAGGTTCTGAGCCCTTCCATTTGTGTTGAAGGCGCCCTTCCCAACAAAATGAAAGGTGCTGGAGAGAATGCGCTGGTTGATACTCCTGCATTGCTAACACCTGGTGTACTTTGAGTCTTTATTAAACGTTAAGTCACTGGCATGGATAACAGTAGCATTACCTAATCTTAGCGCACTGGGTTATCATAAGACAAATCGAAATGACGTTGAACTATCTTCCGACAGAGGATCACTGATGTACCACTGGGCGTGTATGGCTGGGTGCCTGTGCATGCGAACACACACAGTTTACCCATTTCACTGGCCCTTCACCTCTGAGCAGGGGAGGTTTGGGCCGAGGCCTGCTCTGTGACCACTCTCTCTCATCTTGGAGGAAGGCTGCAGCCGCTATTTCCAGAGCTGGCGCTGTTTGCGTCTGCGTCTGACTCTGACTCATGCTTCCCTAGAACGGCCCTGTGCATAATGCAGAGTCATTGTCATCATGAGCCATCCTAGGGAGAGGCTCAGTGGAAAAAGTGAAGGTGGAACAAACCTATCTCTAGAACAGAAGGTGAAAAATACTTTTCTGCTTAGTTTTGCTCAACTTCACATTGGGTTTTTGGGGAACTGCTGTAATCCAGTCGAGTTCAAGATAAAAGAGAGAAGAGAGGAAATCTGACTTATTGCTATGAGACTCTTTGCTCTGGTGTTCAGATTCTTGACTAGGAGGAGGAGTAGCAAGTAAAACACCAGAAGTGATTGTTACAGTTTATGAACATGTATTCGTAGTTTCTTGGTTTTTAATTTTTTATATCAGACCTATTTTGCAATCATACACTGTTAGAAGAGAGAGGAATGTATTATAAATATATGTGACCTTCAGTATTCTTATTACTTGTCTTTAAAATAATCTTTTCAATAATCTTGGAGAGTGAGACACATTATTTAAATGAAGATTAAAAAGTATTTCTGTGGTACTCGGAATTTTTCTGTGCAAAACTGTTAACTATTTAAAAGTAACTATTTAAAAGTAACTTCCTTTTTTAAAAAGACAACTCATTTAGTAAATCTTAATATCAGAAATAATTCAAAATTAAAATAAGTAAACAATAAAATACTGTTTTGACAATAGTTCCGTTTTAACAATAGCTCAGTAGAGAAGAGTTGAGTTGTTAAGAACGTTTACTTCCCAGGCAGTTTCCCGACTCTAGTTTTCTTGGCAAGAGAAATGTTAATCTGTTGTGAACAGACACTTTTTTTCTTCTTTTCCCGGAACATGTGTGGTTTCCATTAACTTCTCTCTCCACAGAACTTTGGAGATGGCCGCAGCTAATGCCTTGTGGGTCATCTGCACTTTTAGAAGTCAATTGAAATCGTAAAGCACATTTCCTCCCCACTAGAGGCCTTCATGGTATTGAAATCCTGTATTCACCTCTTACTAGCTTTTTCATCTTGAATAAACTAGCCTGTGTAAGCCTCAGTTTCCTCATCTGTGAAATAGTTACTGCAAAGCACTTACTAAAGAGCTGGCACTGTGTCACTGCTCACCAACAGTAGTTATTAATGTTATTGGTGATGGTCTTTTTCAGGGCATAAAGGGCTTTTTCTTACCAGGGCATAAAGTCATTTGTTGTTGGTGGTACATTAATGAGAACAGAAGGAACCCTGAGAACCAGTAAGCTAGACCAAGGAATGTAACCATGGGAGGAATGGCCATAAGGGTGTGAGTTTTGAACATTAGGCTGGTGTCTGTAGGACCAGCTGAAGTGTCCCCAGAGTTAAGACCAAGGAGGCAGCCTCATCACTGCCTTGACAGGTCCCAGCCATGCCTTGAGGTGCACCTATCTCCCAAACTGACACAGGAATCTGCTTTCTGGGGCCACTGTTCAGGGAAACACTGCCTCGCAGTCTGTTGGAAGTTTCCACTGGGACCTTCCAAAGAGAATTTTAGTTGACATCATCAGAGCTGTATTATTGATTTGGCTTCAGGTCTTAATTTAAGTGATCTTAATTTGCAAAAAGTGTGGCCATCAAGAAATACAGTGCTTGTTGGTGTACCGAGCTTCCAAGAAGCTTTTGAAAACAAGTGTTGAGATAACCCCATACACATATCCTATAGCTACAGAGGTCTGAGTTTGCAGTAATATGATTCTTATGTAGAACTGACTTGGAGTAGTAAGTTTCCCCAGGTACTGACTTACTAATAGAAACCCACCCAGACGCAGAAGAAATGGGCCCAGTGTTTGTCTCAACTATGAGTAGTGGGTTGTGCCTGATTTTAAAAAGGCTTCTCAGAATGTCCTTGCTCATGTAAACCCAGGATCAATATTTTTGGGGAAGAAATCTTTATAGATAAGCCATAACAGTACTTGATAATCAGATCTCATTTTCAAGTAGTTAAAAGGGTCATTGGACAAAACTCTATGAACTGACTTTGGCTTTTTAATTGCTAATGATTTAAATTCCACATGCCCTCTAAATTATGAGCATGCTTAAATTTTTTATGGGAAGGAAAGTACTTTTTTTTAATGTAGGGTAATTTTCATGTCAGATGTTACACTAGCCAGCTTGCTCCATCAGATTATGAAGGTTGCCACATTTATTCACCTAATCCCTCTTTTTCCCTTGTGAAGTGATTTTAAATAGAGATTAAGGCATGAGAGAGAAAGTGGGATGGGATGAGGGGAATGAGTCATGAGAACACACTGCTGGTCATTTTTGTTAGTCCTTGGCATTCTTGGAATATTCTTACCTCTGTTGACAGAGAGCAGTCTGGGTGTAGTTCAGCTGCAGGCTCAGACGCAGTCAGGGTGGTGTGGGCCCGTAAGGAGGCCCCTGGAACCTTCTCCCCATTTCCTCCCAGGCAGAGCAGTGAGAGCCACTGGAGGGATTTCATAGGCCAAGGGGGCACCTCTCAGCCGAGAGCCACAGCAGTGTGAGGTGTTTTTCTGTACTCCAAGCCCAAGCACGGGCTCTGCCAGTAGGTCTGTTCGTCACTGTGTCTCTGAGCAGAGGGAGAACAGTTTTATTGCTTTCTTCCCAGAGTAGAGGAAATGCTTAAGAGCAGTGGGAGAGCAGGGGACAAATATAGTATTTCCCTTTTCCTGCCTGAATACTCTTTTCCACAACATATCATTTTCATAAGATCCTATCCACTTGAACTAAAAATAATTCCACACGGTTTCTATCAGATTGGCTCTCTTAACCACTTATGTACTTTTTTTTTCTCTCCCCTATTCAGAAACTTTTATACAGGGATGTATATGATGGTCCTAAAATGCATGTCTTCTAGACATGGAGCATGCTCTGGAGCTGCCAGCTGGGACCTTCTGTGAGTAGATGGCAGGGGCAGTCTTGTTGGCCTGGCTGTGGGTGGTCAGGAAACTCCAGAGACTCTGATTAGCTTATCCTCACACTTATTTCTTTCATGACCCTTTTTCCAGCAGGGGCCATTTTGTACGCTTGTCACCCTGACCCTTCCAGCCTTCCATCTATGAGCCGTGTCAGCCCATGGCACTCAGACTTAGCCCTAGAGCCCATTCTGGTTCTGTAGTAACAGTGCCAGATACCATCTAGTCCCTTGTCCTGTCGCAAAGACGGCCCGTCATGAGTCTGCAAAGCAGAGCTAGTGAGTTTATTTAGTAGCCGCTTGGCGGAAGTTGCCTCTTTTAAGAGATGGGAGTGCAGGCGTTGTAGGTTGACTTAGGGTGTTGTGCATAGCCTGATTTACCAGATTACATTTTTCTGATTATGTAAAATTATTAAGTTGATACTGATTTTAAAAAAAACCTAAGTTTGAGGTAAGTGGCTTGTGTTAGGTTTTAATACATGAACATAAGATTTTAATACATAAGAATTTCTGTAGTTTCTCATTTCCTAATTGCTTTGGGTGTCTATTATTGTGCATAGCCTAGTGCCTGGCCTGGCTTTGCCCATTACAAAGGTCTTGCTTGTGTTCATAGGGGGCTGGACTCTGTTCCCAGGCCCCAGCACTGCCCCCGCCGGCAGCGCTCAGTAATAAGTAAGCTACTCATGGTTACTGGCTAATAGGGCCATGACCCGGTTTGAACTACATAATAAGGAAAGAGCAGATTTATTTGCTCCTCTTGCATGACTCCCTCCCCTCATGCTCCTTTATTATCTTTAAGAGGAAATTGAATAGCAAAATTCTGCATTCTCATAATGTTAATAGCCTGATGTCATCTTTTCCACTCTGGAGTCAAGAAAATAAGAGAGACAACCAAAACACAGATTTAACACTTTGCAGCTGTCTAGGGCTTCAACTGTAGACTCTCTCTGTGTATATATATGTTATTAACTGCTTGTGTAAGGTGTAATATACATACCATATAATTCAGTGTACAATTCACTGATTTTTAGAAAATTTCAGAGTTGTGCAGTCAGCACCAGAATCCAGTTTTAGAAAATTTCCATCATCTCAGGAAGATCCCTGGTGGCAATTAGCAGTCACTCCTTATTTCCCCCAGTCTCCCAAGCACCGGGCAACCAGTAATCTACTTCCTGTTTTTAATAATACTATAAGTTTGCCTTTTCTGGATTTCATGTCAGTGGAGTAACACAGTATATGGTTTTATGTATTTGCCCGCTTTCACTTAATGTTTTTGAAGGTGCATCCACATTGCAGCACGTGTCGGTAGTCTGTCCCTTTTTATTCCTAAGTAGTGTTCTGTTGTGTGGGTATACCACATTTTTGTATGTCTGTTCACAGGAGATGGACATTGGGGTTGTTTCTGGTTTGGGGCTATATTTATCCCTAGTTGCTCAGTTGGTAAAAGAATCTGCCTGCAATACAGGAGACCTGGGTTTGATCCCCGGGTTGGGAAGATACCCTGGAAAAGGAAATGGCAACCCACTCCAGTGCTCTTGCCTGGAGAGTTCCATGGACAAAGGAACCTGGCAGGCTACAGTCCATGGGATCGCAAAGAGTCGGACACAGCTGTGCAACTAACTTTCAGACTTTCAGCTTAAAGACTCACATAAGTTTCTGTGTGGATATGTGTGAAGTTTTTTTATTGTTTTGGGTGGGTTTTTTTTTTTTTTTTTTTTTGTGGCTGTATGCTTTTAGTCCTCTTATAGTTACCTAGAAGTCATACAGTAAATTTACGTTTAACTTTTTACGAACCTGCCAGATTGTTTTCCAAAATGGTTACACCCTGTTACATTCCTACCAGTGATGTATGAGGCTTCTGTTTTTTCCACATCCTTAATCACAGACCATATTTAAGGAATAACCTTAACCTTTGACTGTTTTTAAAATATTCTTCTGCACAGAAGAAAGCTAGGAACAATTTTCAGGTTTTTGCAATTTTTCAAACATCTTTAATACGTGTTAACTAAAATCACAGTCCTTGGCACTCGATTCTCTCTAATGTCTAGATTCTGCCAGCAGGCTTGGTTGTAATAGTTTGTCAACTTTCCATTTTGCTATTTTTTCTTATAAACTTGATATAAAATTAGATTAGTTTACTTTTAGAAGGGATTTTATATTTGTGCTTTTCTTTTTTTAGTTTCTCTTATTATTCAAACCAAAGGTTGTAAGTTTATATTTCTGATTATGTACATTGTTTTAATATAGAGTAGACACACGTATATATAGAATCATGTTTTATGGTGCTTTAAATAATTAAATGGTAAAGTTTCTAGCTTACAGAATTAGGTAGCTTTTAAAGTTTCTTTATTAAAAATGCAACTAAAGAATGTTTGTATAAATCTGGGCTATTTCCAGGGAGCTCACAAAAGTTGTCGGGAAGACTCTGTCATATCACTTGACATAGCAGGGATTACTGTACACTTTCAAGACCAAGTGTTGAAAGTTGCTCATTATTTTGTTTATCCTAGGTTTTGCAGGTATGGTTTATTCTGGCAGTGAGCTTATCAAATAAACTTATTTTCTAAATAAGTCATATAATCAGTCATGACTGAGCATTCTGGTAAAACAGCCCTTGCATCATGAGTGAGGTTCATGACCACTGTTGCGGTGTGAGCAGAAGCAGGAGTCTCAGAAACCTTGTTACAGGCCCATCTGTCCTTTGAATTTGTGATGATCCAAAATGGGTTTTAGCATCGACCAGGTTAAAGGTAATACCCCAGGGAGGGCGGGCACCTTACCTCACGAGAGGAAAAGACGAGAGGCACCCAAGTGACAGAAGTCTGTGGGAGGGAGATAGTGGCAGAGATGCTTATGATCTGGGAGCTGAAGAGACAACCTCAGCTGAACATGATTTGCATGAATTAGTCTGGCTTCCGTAGGTGCTTTATCATTGTGGGGTTAGTTTGGTGAAAGGGGGTGGTTCTCACAGGGCAGAATCACCCCCATGGGGGTGATGTTGGGGTTACAGGGACTGGGGGTACTCCTGGCCTTCAGTGGGTTCAGTCCAGGGACGTAGTGTGTACGATGCACAGCCGTTTCCAGCGTGGCAAGGAGTTACGCTGCCTCCCACACAGTTGCCAGGTGTTTGCTGGAGAGTTACACAGGTGAAAAATCTGTGTCTAATACTTAAGCTTTAAGCTCTTTTATATACACAGCTTCAATATTTACTGAATTATCTAGGAATGTAAGTGCCAGGTAAACCTAGGAAGATTGTATTTTGTTGAATTTTCCAAGAGTTGTTTGCCATTTCAAAAAATCTTGTCATCAGTGGGAATGCTTTTGTATCTGAGTAACTACACCACACACCTGCTTAGTTTGTGTTAATAGGTCTGTGTTTATGGGGATTCCTCAGGCCTCTCATTGCTTCACTATGTCTTATAGGGTACTGAGGCGTGGAAATACTGAAATCTGAATTAATGCATTCTGACAAACCTTCCTTTTAATTCTCCTTTGTGTCAGAGATGAGGCATTCTGTTAAGGTCTCCCCATATGTGTTATGTGAGTTACGGTATTGCAGAATTTCATTTCAGGATAGTTTTAAAAGTGAGGCATTGTTTCTGATACCATGAGAGCCGTGGGTTCCAAGTTACGATAGGCTTTTGGTCCACATTACCAAAATATTAAATGTTTGCATGTGTGTGGAGGGAAGGGGCAGAGGTGACGGGTCAGCAGCAGCTCTCAGACAATGCACGTGGAGCGAGCATCCTGGTAAGGGGGAGGTGCTTGCGTGTCTTGGTCTGTGCTCAGTTCTGTAAACTGATTCTCTCATGGGCCCTGTGGTGTCCCCTAGGATGCAGCCTTCTGTACTTGCTTCCTTCACCAATGCAGAATCATCCCCATCACTGTGTCCTCTAAGTGGGGAAGCAGTGATATCAAGAGGCCAACCACATACTTCTGGGAAGAGATGTGGTTGGGAGGTGCGGAGCAGAGATGAGAGTGAAGAATGAAGCTATCAGGCTTCATGATAACATGACTGAATTCCTTAGGGGTGTTGCACAGACTCAGACCTCAGATCGTTTCACCAATCTCAATTTTCCCGGCCTTTGCCGTTTAGCAGGTGTGTGTGTGACAGGAGCTGAGCCCTATCGCCAGCCCCCAGCCCAGAGCCACGCTTCCCCAGGCTGTGTCTCTCAGCACCGAGGTTGGTTGGCGCTCTCAGGTATGAGTGCCCTTCTCCCGCGCTCTGCATTTCTCCTGCCTGAGCTCCCAGTGCCCTCCCGAGCTGTGGACACCTGCCCTCCCTCCGTTCATTGCTCCAGGCGACTTGGTCTCCTGCCATTCACTCCTTCACCACAGGGTTTGAGAGACCTAGCATTTTGCTGGCTGTTTTAGCACTGATCAGTTTGTAAATTTTTCTAATAATGTTCTACTCCTCCTTGTATCTGTTATTGATATTTTGGGTGTTTCAGTGATTATAAACACCGTCTCCAGGAGCTTATCAGGGAACACGGTAAAGAGGAAAAAACTGAATTCACCCGTATCACGGGAGCTATTGAGGAAGGTTTACTCAGGCGCAGGAGGTTGGAATTAACTTTAATTTGGTTTTGTTTGTGATAACCAAGCGCCTGTTAACATAAAAAGCTGAGTTTCCCCTTACCCTTCGCATATGCCTCGGAAAGTCCCTTGGTGAAGTCTGGGTGACACCATAGGGTGGCATGGATTACAGCATGCCCAGCAGGGCTGATCTGGTGGCCTCCGTGTTCCACCAGTTCTTGTTGCTGAGATTGTGGAAATCTGGATTGAATGCCAAGTTGACTGTTGCAGCCATGGTTATGTTCCAGTTTCTGCCCAGGATAACTCAGTTTTGTTTTCTGGTGTGGCACCTTTCCTGTTTTTCTATTTCAGCCAGGTGTATTCAGGCCTGGCCTTCCAGTTTCAAACAAACCATGAGTCAAGGAAATTAACATTTTTTTCTCATTATAAAAGTGATACTGTCTATTAGAGAAAATACAGGAAATCTAAGAAGGTGTAAAGAAGAAAATTGAAAACTACTGGTAATCCAGTTATCCAGAGAGCTACTTACTCTTAATATTTTGGTATTTGTCCTTGAAATCTTTTGGTGGAAATAAATATTGAAAAAGAATGAGAGCATGCTTTTTATTCGTCACTTCTACTTTGTGACTTCCAGGGTGGTTCATTCAGATTACTGTTTTTTAAAAAAAAAAATTCAGTGATTTTGAAATGCTGTGTCTTTGGAAAGATCTTTACTTGTCATAAAAGATGACTTGATTGATGAGTACTGGAATCAACATTTAACTGCAGCCATAGTCCTGGCTTTCTCTAGGACTTGTATACCTTAACTAAATCCATTTGAAAACAATCCCCAGTATACTGGAGTAAACTTCTGTAAATGCAGACTGTGGTCTGATACCACTATCTCCTGAATGGATGGTTGGACTGGGTGATGAGGGCCTCTGGTTGACTCCTTTTACCTTTGACTTCTGTGTGTGACAGTCGATGTTAAATGTGGCAGCAGAGTGCTGTTTTTCCTCTTCTCTCAGTGTGAATCAAACTGACATCCGTTTCAAGATCTGAGGGTATGCTGCCAGCTCGCCTCGTGACTTGTGTGTCGAGCTTGCAGTCACAATATGGAAATTATGGAAGATGAGCCTCTCTGTTCAGCAATTAACTGTGGGGCTATTTCTGTTCTACTTTAAGAGTTACGGTGAAATTGATACTCTCGACTTATTTCTAAGGAATATGCAGTTACACAATGGTCTCCTGCTTTCTGGCTTTTATTAAAATGCAAATAGTCTTTTTTTTAAAGGCAAATAGTCTGAACTTCAAAGTAGCATAATTGAATCCTGAAAGGGGTTATTACTCTGATGTTTTGCTACTTTGGGTATTTTTGTTTTATCTTTTGGCCTGGTTAGCTTTTCTGACCCATTTTGCTCTTTACACCGGTGTAGACCCCTCCTGCTGAGGTATGGTTCCAGGCCAGTGGGGAGGCTGGTGTTTGCAATGCCCAGTTCGTCGCTGCAGTGTTCAGGCACATACAAGTGAAGTAGTGTTAGCACACACAAGTATGTGTCAGATGCACGTTTGTGTGGGTGAGGAGCATTCATTATTTTGGCAATTCATTTCTCTTCATTTACCTGTGTTTACTTGAATGAAATGGAGTCAGTGCTTCTCTCTGTATTTGTTCTTCATGCATCTGCTCTTCTTAGTTTAAGAAGATGTCATGAGGGTGCTTTCCCTCCCAACATCCAGTAACAGAACATGTTGGCCATGCTCCGCATGTTCCCAGAGAACCAGAACGTGGTGTCAGGTAGGTCTCCATCTGAATGTGAGGAGGAAATAAGTTCCTCAGAGCAGCTTTCTGTAGAAGCTTATACCTGATTGACACCTCACCATCCATCAAAGACCGGGAACACAGCCCTGTGCTGGCGCCCTGGTGGTGGCCAGCAGGCGGAGCTTGAGGTCTGAACTGTGTGCTCCTGAAGACAAAAAGGGACCTTTGGGCTTTACTCCCACAAGGCACCAGAGAGCTGCTGAACCTCAACTCTGTATCCTCTTTCAGCCCAAATTCCAGAGGGTGGGAGAATTATTACATAAACTCCCTCAGCTCTCAACTGGATCATGTCATTTTAGGTTCGCTTTTCAAAATGTACCTCAGTTCAGGCAGGTGAACGCTCTCTGCTCCCGTCTTTCAGCGTGTTCCCATGTATCTGGAGGGTTCTCAACATTTGTCAGCTGTGTGCCACAGCCGAGGGGCTTGGATGTTCCAGACCCCACCCCTTCTTTTGATTACCTGTGTTTCTGCTAAAGACCTCTTCTTCCAGTGTTTACAGCGGGGCATGAGTAGGTCGCTGAGTCCCCTGTAGCTTGTTGCACTTTGTGGTTTCTCTCATCCTGCTGTATTAAGCAGAGCATGGAAAGGGACCTGATCAGAAGGCACGTGTTCCAGCATCTCACACTAACGCGAGGGGGCCGGAAAACCTCTGGTGTGATTCGGAGTAGGCCTGAAGACACGCTTTGTCTCATGTGTCCGAGGAGACACTGCGGGCCCTGACTGGCCGAGGCCAGCTGCTGGTAGCGTGCTGTCCTTTGCGGTCTCCCCTCCTGGAGCTGTAGTTACGCCTCCTGGCCCTCGGAGTCCTGGGGCTGGCCAGGTGTTGTGCAGGTGCAGGGGAGCCATTCTGGGCCTCGAGGTCTGTTTGACCTCACGTGGCCAGTCAGGAGGCCTGTCCCTTCAGGACCAGAGAGGACTTTGCCTCTGGGGAGATGAGGCAGGCATCTGTCTTTAAAACGGGACTCTCAGATTTGTTCGATATAAGTGAGTTTTGTTGTTCAAAGGTGCTTGCATTGACACAGAAGCTGCAGGGTGAGATTCAGAGGTGTTTTTCTCTGTCTTTGGGGGAGCAGTGAAAGGCAGCAGTGTTCACCTTCACCTTAGGCGTCCCGTGGGACTGGTCAGAGGTCAGCTGGGTACGGTATGTGTGTGCTCCTGTGCGTAATGGGGAGAAGGGTTTTCTAACATTGGGCCAGGTTCTTGAACACTAGAGTTCATTTTAGAATGGCTATTTTTGCTATTTTGGGGATACCCATATAACTTCCCAGGAGATTGGAAAGTGCAGCTGGAGGCACACCTGACTTGGCTGACTTCAACCAACCCAGATAGCTAATATAGCCCCATGACTGGGTGCTGCTAATCTCTAAGGTAGTTCTCTATGCCTGGGTCGTGGACACTGGTGGTTGGCACAGTTGAGGTGCCAGCTTGGTGTGTCCTCATTTCGCCTCTTCTTCTGATACCTCTGTTCTTCATTCTGGTACTAGTCTGTCTTCCCCGCTGTCAATTCTGGTGCCAGGTGCCCAGCATGTGTCTCCATTCTCATCTTTGGTCCCTGCAACAGCTCACATAGTGACTCCTTCCCTCTTTCCGAACCTCTTTGTCCAGTTTTCCTCTCCTTCCGACCTTGTTACTGTGGCTCGTCTTTCTTCCATAGATGCTCTGGTGAGCCGTGAGAATTGATGGGTTTACGTGAGTGGTCCTCTCCCCATTTGTCAGTGACTCTTCACGTTAAATGAGATTCACTGAAGGTACAATTCTGTGACTCAAAGTGCCCCTTTTGAAAATAAAATGTTAGGTTAATTATATGATAATATAGTTAATAATAAATTAAGTCTAGTTAATATGCCTTTCACCAAAAATACCACATCGGGAATTTCTAATGTTTAGAAACATGAGCTTTACATTGAATTTTTGGCGAGAGTCAGCAAATCACATGGAGAACGCAATGGCACCCCACTCCAGTGGAAAATCCCATGGACGGAGGAGCCTGGTGGGCTGCAGTCCACGGGGTTGCTAATAGTCAGACACGACTGAGTGACTTCACTTTTCATTTTCATGCATTGGAGAAGGAAATGGCAACCCACTCCAGTGTTCTTGCCTGGAGAATCCCAGGAACGGGGGAGCCTGGTGGGCTGCCATCTATGGGGTCACGCAGAGTCGGACACGACTGAAGTGACTTAGCCGCAGCAGTAGCAGGTTATCCACACCGGAGAAGGAAATGGCAACCCACTCCAGTGTTCTTGCCTGGAGAATCCCAGGGACGGGGGAGCCTGGTAGGCTGCCGTCTATGGGGTCGCACAGAGTCGGACACGACTGAAGCAACTTAGAAGCAGCAGCAGCAAATCACAATACTGTTTTTTGTTTTTATTATGTGACGTTTCAGAAACAGTATCATGTAGGTAGAAGTTAAATGGCAGAAATCTCATGTGTGAGCAATTAAATGTTGTATACTGTAAATAGAAATTTATAATATCAAATTACATACGTGCTTAATCAAATGGAGGCATTAAAATTTTTGTATGTTGTTCTCTGCCCCTGTTTTGCTGGCAGCTGTGTTAGTGCAGTGAAACTATCAAAATTGAGAGAATTGCTTTCTAAATGACATGTTGAGGCCACGTCCCCACTTTGTCCTCTATTCGAAGTTTGGTCTGGAGTCCTACAGGGTACGTATTTGAAAGCTATATTTTTCAGATACATGTGAAATGTAGTCAATATTCTTATTTCATGCTGAAAGCCAAGAAGTATGCAGCAATTATTTTAACTTTATTCTTAACTGTACTTTTGAATAATAGCTTAGGTATCTTAAGGGGGATCTTTGACAAAGAAAAATGTGTCCAGATACCCACTAAAAACATACTTTATGCCCCCATTTTCTCCTTTCTTACTCTATAGTTGTATCTGATGGAATAACAACAGGATATCCAAGGAAAAAGCTGGTAAATGCAAATTACCAGCTGACACAGACATAAGAGAATTTGAGACCATGCTCCTTATAACTTGGAAATTGTAAATGGGACATACATGGCGTAAGGAGTGAGGTTGAAACACTTTGAAAGTAAAGAACTGGTCTTGAAAGGCTCTTGCTGTTGTTTAGTCGCTACGTCGTGTCTGGTGTCTGACTCTGCGACCCCATGGACCGCAGCCCACCAGGAACCCTCCGTCCATGGGATTTCCCAGTCAGGAATACTGGAGTGGGTTGCCATTTCCTTCTTCAGGGGATCTTCCCGACCCAGGGATCAAACCCGGGTCTCTTGCTTAGCAGGCAGATTCTTTGCCGCTAAGCTACCAGGGAAGCCCATTTGAAAGTCTTTGTTTTTTGTTGTTTGTTTAGTTGCTCAGTCATGTCCCACTTTTTTGCAACCCCATGAACTGTAGCCCACCATCCATGGGATTTCCTATGTGGATATTAATAATTTTGTCCTTAAGTCACACACTGAATCAGTTTTTATGAGCCAAAGGTTAAAGGTGCTTATTTGGAAGATGTAAATATCCTCATGTTTTTAATGGAAAAAGGTTGGAACACTAATGCTTTCAATTCTGATCAGCTGACCATCTTTGATTTGACAAGAACCACACTGGGATAAAGGATATACTGTTTCAGTGATGTAATATGAACCTCTAGAAAGAGGAGCTTGACAGGCAGGCTTTGCTGCCATTCTCTTTCATGACTGGGTTGGATTGAGTGATACTGTTTGGTTTTATTGTTATCAACCTGGGATTGAAGTGGAAAGACATCCTATACACATAGCATTTCATTTAACAGTTTGGAAAACATTTTTAACAATAACCACATACCACTTTTCTCCTGAAACTGTGGACATTGACTGTTGGCATACTTGAAAAGTCTGCTCCTGTTCTGCATCCCCTAGGAGTGGTCAGTGCCCAGAGTCAGCCGTGTGACTGAAGTTAGGAACAGTCGGAACATCTTGAATTATCAATCTCCTTTATATTGGTGATTTGCTCTTCTCTGTACGGATTCCTTTGACACCAGATTCAGAGAATGTTTTTTAAAGAGATTGCTCGTGGCATAGCTGGTCTGTCAGTAAGAGCAGGTGCCCACCCCTCTTGATTTGTGCGCTCAGTGTGCCTCCTCCCTGTGCTCGAATATGCGTCACCTGGGACGTGAGCTGAGACTCGTGATCGTAGACGTCTAGGAGACGCTCGTGTTGTAACTCTGGTCGCACTGAGTTTTCTTGAATACAGAGGATTATACAAATACTTGTGTTTTAAATCTGCCTGTATTTTTGCCACCTAGTGACTGAGATGTCTTTACGAATTCCTGCCATGTTTAAGAGTTCCTTTATGTGGGTATATACATACATGATCCTGTGAGAGCACCTCTCTAAGCCTAAGGTTGAGCCCAGTTGCCATCTTCCAGTGACCTTGCTTGCTTTTTCAAGATCTTACCACTGATTTCTCAGCTTTTTGTTCTTTAGTCGCTAAGTTGTGTCCAACTCTTTCACGACCTGGTGGACTGTATCCCATCAGGCAACTCTGTCCATGGGGTTTCCCAGGCAAGAATACTGGACTAGATTACCACTTCCTTCTCCAGGGGATGTTTCTGACTCAGAGATCGAACCCAAGTCTCCTGCATTGGCAGGTGGATTCCTTACCCCTGAGCCACCCAGGAACACTTTTAAAAAAATTGGCTATTTGAAAATATGAAAGTAAAATCTTTTCATTTTTGAAGTTATAATTTATAAAGATAGAATTTATCTGGTAGGTCCTACTTTCTTTTAATCTTTGCCTATGGAAACAAAATTCTGAATTTAAAATACCTAAGAGGAACACTCTTAAAATGACAAGAATCATAATGGAAGGTGGGGGAAGGTATTTCATCCTTTACAAAGGTGTTTAATCTTTTTTTGAAAAGCTTTCCTTACTCCTTAATTATCTTAAATATTGGCTATAAAACAAAATATGTATTTTCTTGCTCTTAAAAAAGAAAAGTGTGGCATTGGATTCCTTTCAGCAGATGTCAGAATGGTAGGGAATTGTTTTTCAGTGTGGGGAAAACATCATAGTCTGTTCCAAGTGTCACCAGGCATGATAGAACTGAGATGGAAGAAAGCTGTTGCCACGAGTCCCACGTCTGACCTCGAGATTTTAGGCTTGCAGTCAGCCGAGTGGGGCTGTGGGTTTTGGAGCCCTGTGATCTTGTTCTTCCAGCCTGACCACAAGCTTGTCCTTGCATCAGTGCCTCGAGCGTCTTCTCTTGCCTGTTCAACTCTTAGGGGATCAGATGCTGACTGTGATTTGACAAGATGTGCCTTCTCAATGTGCCACTTGTGGAGGATGGTAGCGTCTGTTAGACGTTTCATTTGCAGCAGATGACGCTTCTTTTTAGTTTGAACATCACAGAAGTATGACATGTCTTGAGTGGGCATGAAAACTGTAGGGGAACCCATAGAGGCTTTTGAAGTGTTTTACTAAAAAGACCTCAGAACACTGATGGTAGTTTAGTTTGGGTAGAGGTAACTGTTTCATGGCATTTTAGGAATAACGTTTTTTTGCCCAGCTTTTAGCCTTTATTGTGACTTTTAAAAGAGAGGGAAACTTTCTTTAACAACCTCTAGCCGTTTAAGAATTGTTTATTTTAGCCAGAAAGCTGATTAGAGTTCACTAATAGAAAATGATTATACAAATAACCATGAAAAATATTTTTGTCCTTGGCACCTGAAGTCATTGTCAAAGTCTTGCCTCATTTGGTTATAAAGTGTGTGCAGGGTTTTATTGTTTGAGATGATATTAAAAAACAAAGCATAGTGTCTCAGCACCAAAACCCGATGAACTCATGTGTTTTCCAAGGAGTTTAACTTGCATTTTCCCCTTGAAGTAACCAGATTTCTCTTCCACCCTTAATTTTGTGGAGTAAGTAAAGCATAACCTTTGTTCTGGGCACAGTTTCTTCTAGGAGCTTGCTGGAGAACTGAATAAAGAACGTTTTAGGAATAGTTAACTGTCTACTTTACTAAACTAAAAAGGAAACTCCATGAGCTCTGTTCATGCCTCTTCACGGGCTCTCTGTAGGCTTTCAGACACTCCTGGAGAAGGGAAATGATTAGTCCTGAAAACTATGGCAACATTATAAGTGAGTTATTTAAATTGTGTGGCCTGTTACCTGGCAAGTCAAGCTAAGAAATTCCTAAGGGTCAGTGTCTGGTTCACTCTCAGATAAAGTGATCCTGACCAACTTTCTGACTGAGCCCCCATTTACACAGTGTGACCATGAAGTGTGGTGACAATGGGAACGTTGGCATGTCAGACATGTACCAAGTACATGGTGCTCCTTGGATGGAAGTTTTTCAGTGTGGGAGATGCTTCTAGGGTGAGAAACCTTCCATCTATTTATCCATCCATTTGTCCATCCATGCTCTATGCAAAGCAAGCTCTTTACCGCTTAGACGTCATTCTCCCCAGTCTGAAGCTACACACACTGTCCTGATAGTAGAGGACGATGTATAGGAGGAAGGACACACGTTTCTTGAAGATAAAGTGCCTTCAAGCAGAACAGAAAGACATACTGATTTCTCTCCAGTTTTATACAAAGCAATGGTATAACTAAACCAAACTCTCTGGAAAACTGGATATCATTAACCTTGAATGACAGGCTAGATGGGAATGAGCCCAACCTCGAGTGTAGTTGGGGAAACATACCATTTCCCGCAGCTTCATTTAGTGTGCATCAGGCTGTGAATTCTTCTGTGCTTTGGTTTCTAGGCAACTTACACAAATTTTAAATCTGAATATAAAACACATATACTCTTCCCCCAGAAAACAAATAAAATTATAGACAGCTTAATGATATAACCTCTGTTGGCCACAACTCTGTAACTACAGCAGATAAATCCAGGCAACTGACAGTTTAGGAGATTCTGGTAGTTAAACCTAGGAAATGAAGACAAAGCAGCTGTAAATAACTCCGTTTGTTGTAAAATGCTCTTTTTTCAGTCCAAGCAAATCATGGGTATTCTACTTTTGAGGTACCCTGAAAGAGAATTTCTTTTCCTGTACTTTTTAATTAGTCCTGTATTAAAATTTGTAGAAGTTATAGATCTTGTTATAGCCAGCAGAATGCTCAGTGCTTAAAGGGGTACTGGATGAATATTAACTTCATTGCTATCTCTCAGTCATTTTTTCCTGTAGAAGCTCTTTGGACTCAAATATTTAAGTATCCAGTTCTGAATGGACAGGAGCTTGTCAGTGCCTCGCCTGCCACAAGAGGGGAGATGATAGGAGCAGTCCCATTGTCCAGGTGGTTTAATACTGCTATTGGATATTTGACCTTGAAGATAACCTTGGTTAGCTTATAGAAGAGGTGGATTTAATATGGTTGCCTATAAATTTAGCAGTCTGAGTGATCTTGTTAAATTAGGCACTGTTTAGATTCACATGGGAGAGAAGGTGATGGCACCCCACTCCAGCACTCTTGCCTGGAAAATCCCATGGACGGAGGAGCCTGATGGGCTGCAGTCCATGGGATCGTGAAGAGTTGGACATGACTGGACGACTTCCCTTTCACTATTCACTTTCATGCATTGAAGAAGGAAATGGCAACCCACTCCAGTATTCTTGCCTGGAGAATCCCAGGGACTGAGGAACCTGGTGGGCTGCCGTCTATGGGGTTGCACAGAGTTGGACACGACTGAAGTGACTTAGCAGCAGCAGCAGATTCACATGGAGAAGTGGCCAGCTCTAGGTCTGAAAACAAGGGTTATTGTGGATCTGCTGGATGGACAGAAGTCAGTCAAATGGAACACCTATGGGTATGTGTTCAGTGCCTTTAAACATTTAATAGTGTGATGGCAGGGAGGGTTAGGAGGGGAGAGGGGATCAGGCAGGCCACTTTATATGCTTCTGGAGTCTGCATTTTGAACGTTGTGGATCAATTAAGACAGGTCCAAATAAAACTAATACTGTGGGGATAAAAAAAATAAGCCCTTTGAGATAGGATTTTAAAAATTGGATTTGTTCTGTCTAGTAATAGCATTGTTCAGAGCTCTGGGGATGAGCCTGCACCAGAGTTCTAACCTCTGTACCTGCAGAAAAGTGATTCAGTGCCTCTGGGCTTGAAACTCTCCTGAAATGGGGAAGCCAGACATCCTGCCATTTTTACCTTTATTCCTGTGCTCAAAGGAGGTGGTCACAAGTTGTTCTTTACTTTCATAGCACAAAAATTAAGTGACTGTAATTACATTGGCAGGTTTAAGAATGATATTTTTATGAATAATAAGTCAGTAATATACTGTGCTACTAATAGAAACAAGTCCATGTATTTTTACATGGTTATCTTCAGTGCTAATTTTTCATGGCTTCACCAAAAATGAGACCACAGTTTTAAGCAAGTCCTCTCTTACCAGCAAAACACAGCATTTTACTTAAGAAATACTTCTCTCAAAAGCTTTAGGGCAAGCTGTACAAACAGAAACAACTTATGAGTTTGCTAATTTGTTTATCCCTGCCATGGGCATCATGGTTGTTTGTATATATAAACATTTATATACTCACTCATTTCTTAAGTTACTGGTTTTAAGAAATCTTTTAAATAGCCACAGACGTTATTTATTGTCAAGAACAATGATTTGTGATGGCAGATTACATAAGATTGTTGACATTTTTTAAGTCAGATTTTATAAAAACAGTTTTCAGGATGTTAATTTTTTTATAGTTACTGTATGATTGATAATTTCCTTTTCCCACAGAACTAAAGCATGTTAAAGATGCTATTTTAATTTAATTCTGGGATTATAATAAGAATAGCATTAGGAGCATGTAAGAGGAACTAGAAGAGGGGAGTATGGGACTTCAGTAAGGGATCGAGGAGCACAGTGTCAGGCAGCTTTGAACTGACAGCTTCACCAGTGGGCTCTGCTTCCCCAAGCCCCTTCCTACAGGCTTGCCATCTACATCGATAGGAGTGTATGAAATCAAACGGCCATTACTTTCCTGTCCTTTGTAAAAATTTAATGCCCAGCCTCTTTAGTCTGCATTTTATTTCCCCCCTTTAGAATATAGCTGCCAGAAATAGTTTTCCGAGAACTAGAGACCAAACAGGGCTGTGTATCATGATGTGCAATTCTGCCACTAAAATTGACAATCAAATACAAAGTCAGGTTTAGCTTCTAGCCTTGGACCATTGTAAGCCACATGATGAGCACCTTTTTCCCAAGGAGAAAGGTCAGAAGCGCAGGCCCAGCAGTGTTTCATCTGGGGTTGCTTCCCATTGTCTGAAGCACCACATTTTCCAGTCCTGCCCCAGATCCCCTCTCCATTCCTGAGATTAAAGGGGAGAGCAGAGGTGTATTCCTCCCACCCCTCTCCTTCACTGATCTCTGACCACATGCTCCAAGAGACGCCTGTTGGTGCTGCAGACTTTCTTGTCCTCTCCCACTTGCATTTTCGTGGAGGTGGGGCCATCTGTGCACCACAGAACCACCCTCAGCTCAGCCTCCTCTTGAAGGGGTGCAGTAACTTAATTTTGAATGATCCCATCTTCTCTCATGCCATTTCATTTCCATAGACAGTAATGCCAGGTGAGAGTGAAAGATAAAAAACACATCCCAGTGAGGAATGATTGGGGGAAATGGCTTTTGTGATGTAAGACATAATAAAGAATTGTACTTCATTCTTCAGTGAAGAGTTTACCTGGAAAGATACGGCCGTTTAATGGTTTTCCTTTGGAAAAGGTAACAGTGTGAACTTTGGAAAACATCCTAATAGGCCATTCCCTGACAAAGTCTCTACACAATGGAAAAAGAATACAGGTGTTGATCTTGAGAATGTGTGGGTTGTTCCAGCCTCTTTCCCTTTCCTTTTGCTACTTACACACTTGTCAAGCTCCTCAAACCAAAAGGTCCTCTGCCATTCAGGACCTTAACCAGGTTTAACCTATGTGAATGAAACATTTAGGGGCAAAGGAAGACTGTTAGCAGCGGTAACATGCCCCCTGAACAGTGTAGGAAATGGCCTCATGAAAAGACTGATTCATTCTACAGAAACAGAAAATAAGGGAGAACTATTCATAAATAAGACTGACTTTTAAACCAGTTATGTAATAATGTAAAATCTGATATAGCCAGATTGTAATTGCAGTTCTGTGTATTCAGAGTCCATGTGTATAGTGTTTGTGTGTCTGTGTTTGGGGGAAGGGAGAATGACACTTTAAAAATTAGGGTAAACTGGCCTGTGAGCTCACCATATGTGTTGAATTGAACACAACTCTTCTGCATTTAATGAAGACTTTAGCCTTTAGGGGTAAATAAAACATCCCTAAACAGAGATGGCCTGAATATTTTTTACTGGCTGTAATAATTAAAGCCATGAAAAAGGTGGTGGGGTTATGTTACTTATTAACTTGAATCGCTCCTAGATTTGATCAAGACGTGGCTGCTTATGGCGCTTTGTTTCATGTTTGTCCTTTGTTTCATTGACGTGCTCTGCCCTGGCCTCCTTGGCACTATAAAAGCAGCCGGGCAGTTAGGAACCAGGCCCCAAAGGGCCTTTAGACCTCCTATCCAGCTTTCTTCTTTCTCATCCCACCCCAAGACCCCACAAACTTTACAGCCACTAGAAATGAGCCTGAAATCCCCCCCATAAAGATGTGTACTTGGGCAGAGGTGAAAGGAGGAACTTGGAAGAAATCTTCTCCCTTAGAAGATTAGAGTTCAGGTATAGCTGAGGGATTTTAAAGATTGCTTTTATTTTCCTCACATGTTGAGCCAAACATTAAAAAGCAGTGAGGTTGCTTGTGAGAGGAACTTGGAACCCAGATGTATTAGTTTTCTATTTCTGCTGTAACAAATTACCACAAATCCAGTGACTTAAAACAACACAGATTTATTGTCGTACAGTATCTGGAGGTCAGACATCCAAATCAGTTTCACTCAGTTAACATCAGGCTGTCATTAGGACTTCGTTTCTTTCTGGAGGCGCTAGGAAAAAATTCATTTCCTTGACTTTTCAGCTTTCTGAGGTCCTTGCATTCCTCCACTTTCAAAATAAGCACGGTTAGGCGGAGTCCTTTTCATGCTGCCATCTCTCTGATTGTCTCTTTCCCCTCTCCCTTCCTCATGTACAAGGACCTTGTGATAGTATTGGGCCCTCCTGGACCATCCAGGATCATTCCCCATCTTGAGGTCAATTGATTAACAATGTTAACTTCCGTTTGCCATGTAACCTAATATAGGGATTGGGAGGTGGCTGCTATCCTGATTGGCTTCCCAGGTGGCTCAGTGGTAAAGACTCCGCCTGCTAACACGGAAGACATGAATTCGATTCCTGGGTCAGGAGGGATATCCGCTGGAGAAGGAAGTGGCAACCTGCTCCAGTATTCTTGCCTGGAGAAACGCATTGACAGAGGAGCCTGGCTGGCCATAGTCCATGGGATCACAAAAGAGTAGGACACAACTGAGCGTGCGCACACACGCACGTGCACACACAGTGTCCTGCTTCCTATACCACAGAAGGCTGATAATGTAAAGGGTGAGTGAATTGAGGAGCTCAGAAGGTTGGATAGGAGACAGATACAGGGTGTGGTGATAGCAGTAGTTTTTTAAAGCTTCTTTTACAGTTTCGTAGGAAAAATACACATACACAGAGACACACACACAGACACATGCACACCACACACACACACACACACATACACACACACGCTTCCCTGGTGGCTCAGACGATAAAGAATCTGCCTACCAATGCCGGAGACCTGGGTTTGATCCCAGGGTCAGGAAGATCTCCTAGGAAAGGGAATAGCTACTTCCTCCATATTTTTGCAGGAGAATTCTCATGGACAGAGGGGCCTGGCAGGCTACAGTTCAGGGGGTCGCAAAGAGTCGGACTGAATGACTAACACTTTCATATACTTGTACACACACATATATGCCATAACACAATGGAAAAAAGTAAGTTGGGTTTTATTTTACTACAATATCCAATATCATTACTGAATATAAAAAGAAATTTTAAGTGTGACATCCAAATAATTTATAATTTTAGATTGGGGGAAATTGGCATTTCAGAGGTTAAAGCGTCTGCCTCAAATGCGGGAGACCCGGGTTCCATCCCTGGGTCGGGAAGATCCCCTGGAGAAGGAAATGGTAACCCACTCCAGTATTCTTGCCTAGAGAATCCCATGGACAGAGGAGCCTGTCGGGCTACAGTCCATGGGGTTGCAAAGAGTCGGACACCACTGAGCGACTTCACTTCACTTTACTTCTATTCAAAAGAATGATCCAAGTATTATAGTTTCATTAACTTAATCATGTTTTGTGAACATTTTTGTGCTATAATTTGTTTTTATTAACATAGCTTCAAAGGAAAACCTCCAATAAAAATGATACTCTATTTTTAACACTATAAACATCCTGTTTGGTGTGCACATCTGTTAAAATTTTATGTAGTTTTAACCACTTTGTATATTAGGTAGCTAAGGCCTTGGTGGCTCAGAGGTAAAAAATCTGCCTGCAATGCAGGAGACCTTTTCCGTCATCTTTTCTAAAATGTTGGGAAGTGCGTTCTTTATCCCCCTCACTCCCACCCCAAGGCCATGGCAAAGTCAACTGAGATAATAGATGTGTGAAGTTCCCAGGGAGAAAAGCGCCACCTGCATTTGCATAAAGCAAGAGCTGCTCTGGTTAATCTGTCAACAGCTTCCTAGTAGAAAATGTCCCTGAAAATAGATATGCCATTTACCTATAAAGGCTTTCTTTTCCTGTGAAATTAATGGCTAAGATTTTTTTTTTAATTATTATCTTAAATTTTTTCTTCTCAGGTTGAACTGATTCTCACATTTTCTTCATTTAGTTGCTAAAAATTTGTGTTAATGGGCTCAAGGTTGAAACTTTGATCTTGCTACAAGACAAGTTACATTAATTCAGAATTGATTGTGGCGGGTCCTGGGGGTTGGGGAGATTGGAAGAAGACACCCCAGGCCTGCAAGGAGCTCAGAAATTTGAGCATCTGTACAGCAGCACTCTAATGATTGTGTTACATGGCCTAATAGAACTGCCTGCTGCTGCTCCTAAGTCACTTCAGTCGTGTCCGACTCTGTGTGACCCCATAGATGGCAGCCCACCAGGCTCTGCCATCCCTGGGATTCTCCAGGCAAGGACACTGGAGTGGGTTGCCATTTCTTCCAATGCATGAAAGTGAAAAGTGAAAGTGAAGTCGCTCAGTCGTGTCAGACTCTTCGCGGCCCCATGGACTGAAGCCTACCAGGCTCCGCTGTCCATGGGATTTTCCAGGCAAGAGTATGGGATGAATCAGAGGACAAAACCCAAAAAGTTCAAATTGTTTCTGGGAGGCTTCTTGAAAAAGGTAGCCCTTGAAAAGTGATTCACATAGTGAGCAAGCACAAGAGAATTCCAGGCAGGGGGGATATCGGTTCATATTGGGATCAGAACTGGAAATGAGCATGTTGAACAACACACATTTGGTCACACATGTCATTGGTTTAGTCAGAGGACAGAGAGAGGGTAAATCAGGGCTCAGAGTTATGCAAATTAGTGAAACTCTTCCAGCCTGGCAGCGGTGGGCAAAGTGGGTGTAATAACCCAAGTCCTTACAGCAGTGCAGGCCTGATGCAGGGGGTGGGGGAGACCCTGGGAATCTCCGGAGAGGAGAGAGGAGCTTCTTGGGCAACTGGTTTACATTGGCTGGTTAATTTGGTAGGGTCCCTGGCTGCATTCTTCACCCTCTGCTACTTGTCTGCACAGTTGGTCTTTTAAGGAGCTTTGGGGAGGATGGTGGGCCATTGTAGATTCACTCCTGGGAGCCAGCGGAGAGGGTCTTTATAAAGACGGAGAGGGCTCCAGGGGTGTTGTTTGCTGATTTCCTGACCTTTTGCCGACACCCTTGAGAGCGTGGTGCGCCCAAGGTCACTAGGTGAGAGTAGCCCTGCGGGCTTAGACCCGGGTTGTAGGTGACTCGCGGAAAGGTGCTCCCAGTGCCCGCTGTTCAGGCGTTCGGAGGAAAGAACGGGTTATTCAGGGATAGTTTCATTGCCTGCACCAGGCAGGGCCGGCATACGGACCGCGCAGTGCAGTGCGGAGGGCCGCAGCCCTGGAGAGAGGGGGCGGGGTAGGGCCAGGATGCCCCTCCGTGGTTGCCTCCGCCAACCCCACCCTTTCCCCGCGCCCTTCCCCCGCCCCACTACTGTCTCACCCTGGACAGTGTCACGGGTGGCGGACTTCAGCCGGGTCCTCGCAGCCAGTGTCGGGTGAGTGTCCAGAGTAGGGAGGAAGAACCCCTTGCGTGGTTAAACCGTTCCTGGAGCCGGGCTTTGGGACTGGAGTCACATGAGATTCCCTAAACCGCCCGCCCCCCATACAATCCCCCCTCCGCCCCCAAACATAAACCATTTCTTCCCTGTGGAGACTGCCCCTTCCCGGTGGCCGCTGGTGGCTCTGTCCTCTGGCGAAGAACTCAGGGCTTCTGTGCGTAGTGAGGGATCCCGCGCACTCACCGGCACCTCGGCTCTGGAACCGAGAGAGTTCCACGGTTGCTGCACCACAGCCGCAGCTCCACTGAGACCAGGATACTTGGATTTTAGTTTCCTTCATTAATAATCCATTGTCCTCATGCTTCTAATTTGGATCATTCCTTGCTTTGAGAGAGGAACATGCTCCGAGGACAGATGTCAGTCTTCGTAATTAAACTTAGATTAAGTTAGTTGAGAGCAGCGGGGAGCAAGAAGTGCAAGGATTTAGGGCAAGTCCAGCCGGTCAGCCGGCCCTGCCAAGTTGGTAGTGGCATTTGGGGACTTGCCTTGGAAAGGAGTCACCCACCTCCGTGTTGAAGGGCATTGGGAGGCGGGTGGTGAGGCACAGGTGGCTCCAGCAGTGTTGGCCGGCAGACGACTGTGCTCTGCTTTGGAAAGGGGGGAAAGCATTTCCCAGATAGGGTTTCTTTCAAAAAATAATAATTTCATGGGATAGGGCTATTGATTTGGCTTGCAAAGGGGGAAATGGTATTTATAAAAAAGAGCTTGAACAAATAGAATTGGAATCAGTGAGTACTGAAATCTGATGTTGGTGAGAACTCTTGTCTTAGGTGGAGATACTCTGAGGACAGTATGTGGTATGTGATTTTTATCTTATCTCTTGCTCTCTACCTTTTGAACTTAAAGCAGAATTGCAGACCAACAGCTTAATCAGCTAGGGCTTTTTCCTTTCAAAGGTAAATTCTGAAATAAATATGCGTCATGGTGCTTGCCTGTTAGATGTTTACTTTTGCAAGAACATTTTGGTATATTTTGTAACTTTTTTTTATTCTTGTCTTACTGAAGAATATTTGTTAATTATCTGAAGGTGGCTATCATGCATTTTCCAAACTGAAAAAAATTCATTTAAAAAGTTGACTAATTTTAATGTTGTGATACATTTTGAAAATATGCCTCAAACTTACTAATGTTCCTAACATTTAATGTTCCTAACTTACTAATGTTCCTAATGTCCTGTGTTGCACACAAGATAGACTTGGCTAAGAAAACTTTTAAAGCATTTAAAGATTTAGATCTTGACCTGGTGGGGAATTTTGGGAAAGATAAATTTGGGGGACTATCAGCTCTTTCCTGAAGGAGCTTGCTTCTGTGTCCTCAGTTGCTCCTTGTGTTTATTTCATCTGCACAAGTGTTTGGTAATCCTTTTAAAGTTTTTATTTCCCAGGCACCTGGTTTTCTTGGTTTAAGTATTTAGGAATGTCCTGTTACTTTCAGGGCTTTAAAGTTTTAGGTGAGATAGACGCATTAGCATTTGAAAGTGTCTGCATTTGGTTTTGTTTCTTATTTGAAAGTGTTTGCATTTGGTTTTGTTTTTTATTTTCTACTTGTTTTAACTTGAAATTAGTTGCTTTTGTTATTAAAAGAGATTAACTTTCAAGGTAGTTACTGCAGTGAAACTTTATAGAATTGTGTTCAGATACCTGCCATTAATATTTAGAGAGGCAAGTTTAGCTGCTAAACAAACAGCATTTTCTAACAAAGAACTAAATTAATTTTCCATAGTGTGGCAGTTAAGATTTCTTCATTTAAAAATGGAGAAATTTTATTTTATTTGTTTTAAATGGAGAAATTTTAGAACATATCTAGTAAATGCATGGAGTGGGACTAAAAACCATAGTTACCTGAAATTTTGAAAAAATGAAAATGTTTTTGAAATATATTTAAAGGGGAAGACATGGGTCATACAACCTATTTTATGCAATGTTTTTGAGGCGGTTGTTTTTATTATTTTTCTATAATCTTTCACATTAACTTAATTTCTAGATTATTCAGTAATTCTAAAATGGATGCAGATTGCTTTAAAGATCAAACCAGAACTGGAAAAGGAAGTAGAGAAAGGTTTTTCTGGAGTGTTTGTTTTTTTTTTTCTAAGCACATGTTTTATGGTTATAATTTTCCTTATCCTGAAATATCCCCTGTACATCTCAAACTGGACTGAAGAGATTAATACTCAGAACTGTGAATGGACTATCAATTTCTGGGGAAGATAGGCCTAATCAGTTCCACCAGGACTAATTAAGCATTATGCAGATTGTTTACTAGAAAGATGCCCTGGGTAGTTTTCCCTTTAATTCACATAATCTGTAAACTGGAAAGAAAACAGCCCTCCCATATCTTTGTACATCTTTCACCTGTCTACCAGGTGATCCAGGAACATTTGTGAATGTTCTTCTGCAGGAGAGACTAAACTCACAAGTTCAATATTCATTTTTTGGAAATGGTGTTTTTTCTTTTTTATTGTCTTTGTTGTAACGGGAGGGCATGGTCTGGTGTTTTTCAAAAGACACGCTAATATCCTTGTGAAATGGCATGTACACTAGAGGCTAAGCTTTTTTTTTTTTTTAAGTACAGTGAGCAATGAGAGAAAGTCTTCACATTCTATAAATTAGAAGAAAAATTGCCACAGCTATGATTGTCTTTGTTCTCAAAGCCATTTGAATTGCAGGCTGTGTTGGGACTGGTTCGTACATTGTTTAACTGCTGAGACTAAAACTTCTAATTAGAGTAATTACTGGGTGGGAGCTGACTGGCGGGGCGGGGTGGGGGCCAGGGGTGTGGCTGGGAAGGGGCGCCGCACGGTGGGAACCCGGCTCGGCTGGCCCGCGGGGCGGGGCGGGCGCGGCGGCGGCCTCTCCGGGGATTGGCCCGCGAGGAGGAGGCGGCGCGCGGCGGCCGCTGCCGATATCAGCCGACGCCCGAGACGGATCCGGGCGGACTCCGGGCTCCGGCCTGCGCCCCGACGGGAGCCTCAGTAAGTAAGAAGTTTTCCTTCTTCCAGGTCGGGCCCGGGGCCGTCAGCTGGTGTTCGTTAGGAGAATTAAGGTGGTTTCTTCCCCGTCTACCAAATCCCTTCTCATTTTCCTCCTCTTAACCTCAGTCTTTCCACCAGATGAGTTTCAGCAAGAAAGCAAGCCAAGTTTAACTTGTTCACTCGTGATCGTTCTGCTTCATAAATCTGTCCTTATTTGCTCACAGCTAACAGCCCATTCTGTGGAGGTTGCATTCCCACTGCCACGATGGTATCATTTGATGTGAATGGGAGTTCTAGTTGCCTTCAAAAATACTATATGGTGCTTCTGACGGGCTCTTGCCTTTGTTTTCACACCGTTGTGCTTGTAAACATTTTGAACTTTGAGTGCATTCAAGGACATGGGCGTTGGTATTGTAATTTTTTGTGCGTATTTTATTTACGAAAGCTTCAAGGAAGACAGATCTGTTAAATACATTCAGAAGTGCTGCTTACTTAAAGGAAAAGTGTAACAAATTACTGCTCAGACTGGAACCTTCTTTAGAAGTGTAGTACAGGTTAACTTTAGTCTCTAGAGCACTGTCCTCTTTGCTGTTTGTTAAAGGATGTGTGCCAACATAGTAAAGGGTTCGGGTCTTTACTCTCAATTCCTAGAAAACATTCTTAGTTGGAAACGTAGCCCAAGTTTTAAACATTGATTCTTTAGAAAACTTTGTTAGGATTGCCCTAGAGGGAGCAGCCTTTCATGTTTTGTCTCAAAGGTAACTACTACTTGTAAAGTTCTGAGATGAGATCCTACAATGTGAAATCAGCAGGAAGATGGTTTTCAATCTATGAAGTTTCATTTAGTAAATTTAAAAATCTGTGCTCACCTATTGTTTTGGTGGAGGTCTGTGATCACTGATTTTTCAAGTTGACTTGTTATAAGTAAGTCAGCTTCACTCTGGAATACAATGGGTAGATTACAATTGGTATGTCGTAACTTCCATAAAAGCACAGTTGCAGAAATTCTGTTAAAATGTAGAGAGTAAAATATTTTTTGAAGTTTCTCCTTTTAGTTTTAACTATATAAGAAAAAACCTCTTAAAAACTACACAAAGAAAATAGTTTTCATTTCCTCTTTTTTTTTTAACATAAATTCGGAAATTTATAAAGCAGATGAGCTTGGATACTCAGAAGAGGGAAGGTTTGTCTTTTTTGTAGACTTGACTGTTTTTCATTAAAATTGAATAAACAACTCAAAAACTTAGAAATGTCTTAACATTTCTTGTAATTTCCAAAAGTTCTGTGCTATTAAAGTGTATTATGCCTATTAAAAATACTACTAAATTTTTCTTATATGAGCACATTATACATACATAAAGGCAGATATAAAAAGCATGCCAAAACTTGAGTACAATTTGTATGAAGTTGCTTCAGGAGTCTCTGAAGAATAACATGCAATACTTGAGATTTTAGTAGTTTACTTACTACTAGTAAACGTACATTATGTTTACTCATCTTCATGCCAACCAGGAAATATGAAAAGGTGTTGGTAGGTCTCAGACCTGCTAGGATTTTAGGTTCGTGGTTAGTAAGTGGTTAATAAGTATGTGTCTGTTTTGCCTCTTTGAAGACTTAGTTCTGTTGATTGCCTTTGATGTATTTGAGTTCACGTGAGAGCATTTTTCTGTGGCAGCAAACAAGGCCGAATTTCAGATTTCCTGCTCCTGTAACCAGCTTCAGGCTGGTCCGGACCATGAGTCCAAGTTGGAGCTCACAGTAGACGTAAGATTGTCTAAATAATCTTATATAAATATTATATATATAAATATATGTGTATGTATATAATGTCTAAATTCTGATGACAGTAAGAACATTTTTATAATACTGTTTCAGTCTGCTTGTTGGGAATAGTTCTTATCGTGATGAGAAGTACATTGGTTTATGAATTACTCAGTCCTTTGCGCATAGTGTGCAACTTTGGGTAAACAAAGCTGGCATCATTCACGTGCGTTCAGTTTATGGTTCTGGTTCCCATTCACCTGTTTGTTTCACAGTCTCACATGATGTGCACATAAGACAGCCATTTCTCTCTCACACAAAATGCTGACCTATTAAGAGCTTTTACTCCCTTCACATGCATTGAAGTTGAGGTGGAAGGGAGAGAAGGAAGCGTTAAAAATGAAGGAAGCATTTCTTTAAAGTGTGTGAAACTTGTTCTCTGCCTTTCTTTTTCCTGAAGCTCTTTAAGTCCATTGTTTTTTTCAATAATGTGAATTTCTGTGTCTAAGTGACCCTTAAGAAGTTAATTCTTTGCTCTGTTCCTCAATAAAACTTTTCAAAGTTAATCCAGGATATAAAATGTCTGGACTAGAATCCGAAAGTGTATGGAGTTGGAGTGAAATCTGACTCCTGGGCTTTATATACATTAAATCATTCTCAGAAAACTGAGACATTGGATAGTAAATTGTACAGTACTCTCACCACATTTTTATTAAGTAAAAACAACTCGATTCCTTTATTTTGAGAGCAGTAATTTTTGTATTTGGACTCTTCGCCCTCTTCACCTCACGCCCCCATTTCTCTTTAGTTGCGGTTGGTTGTACATATCGTTTAGAATATGTTTCTTTGTCGACTTTATGACAGAAACCACAACAAATTGTCAACGTGTGACTAATATTTATGTTTAGTTTGAGTTTGGTAGAAAGCGTAAGAAGAATATTAGAAATTAAAATCTTAACAAAAGTAATAACTTAGGTTGTTTTGACTATGCACCTATGAAGAAGAAAGGACAGGAACTAGGAGTAATAGAATGTTAGTATTGTCCACCAGAATAAATAACCCAAGAGTGCAGTTTGTTTGTGAATTATGTTCTCTGCTTAAAAATTTGAGTGGACGTGTGTGTCTGCCCTTCAGTCGCCCGTCTCACGCCGAGCTCCAGAGCATGAATTGGTCTCTCCCTCCGCTTTCTCTGGCTGTTCCTCACCTTGCAACTCTTGTTAGTGTTTTTGTGGCTTACTTTTTTATAGATGTTAACTTTGATAATTTTTTAAAACATAATCTGTAGTAACAAGTTTTAACGAGACTGGAAAGCCAAAGGACAGGTCCCTGTGAGAGATACTCCTGTTGAATCCCTGCACTTCGTGCGAGATGGGTGGTTACGTGCAGTGCAGTCTGGCTTATTCATTAGTTTAAAAAGGCTGCAGAACCATCATTTTGTTGATTGCTTCCAACTACAGTTGAGGAGGCATTTCGGTTATTTTACCATTAACTTTTAAAGTAAAAACCTGTTATTAATACAAGTTTCCAAAACTTTTTTAAAATTTTGATATATTTAAGTTGTGTATTTTGGGAACTTGTTTTGGTTTAGAAGTGAGCATCACTTGTGGTTTGAATTTTCATCTGTAGCTATGTAAATTTTCTTTCAGTAGAGTTTTAACCTAAATCACTGAACTGTTGCTTGACAGCTGTTCTTGGAGTCATTTTTTTGTATTACTCCATCTTTCCATGTTGGACATTAAGCCCTTTATTTAAATTTGATAAGAGTATCTGGTATGAAGTAGGTGACGCATGAAATGAGCAAGATGGGATTCCACCCCTTAAGGAGTTGCCTTAAAAAGGTACATTCTTTTTATAGAGGTTAAAATATGGTTTTGTTTGAACTCAGCTTTACTTGTATAAACTAAAAAGAGAAGGATCCTATTTTTATCCATAAAATTTTGAAGAACTTAATTTCAGTAAATCCTGGTTTTTATTTCCTCCCACTTGCTAATCACCTGTAATTAATGGAGGAAACCACTGTTTTCAGACTGAATATCCATAATCCTTAGGAATATTGTTTAGTCTCTTAAGTCATGTCCGACTCTTTGCAACTTCACGGACTGTAGCCCGCCAGGCTCCTCTGTCATGCCATTTCCCAGGCAAGAATACCGGAGTGGGTTGCCGTTTACTTCTCCAGGGGATCTTCCTGACTTGGGGATCGAACCTAGGTCTCCTGCATTGGCAGAAGGATTTTTTTTTTTTTAACCACTGAGCCACCTGGGAAAGCCTCTATTTGTACATATGAACACCTTAATTTTGTGCACATTAATAGACCACTTTTTACCAGGAACATAGGGCTATACAAAATAAACTCAACTGAATGTTAAAAGAATCTAACATTGATGCAGTTATTTTCTAGAAGTACTAAATTTGTAACAGATTATCTGATTTTGACATATTGGGAGTAATAGCAGAAGTTAAAGAAAGGAAGAAATTCTGGGTTTGAGTGAAATTACACTTACTGATTTTCCCTTGGAAAAAACTCTGGAAATCTTTGATGGTTCATTTGTATTATAAATGACAACATAAAAATCTGAGCACGTGACTGATGCAGTGCTTTATGTATATTTTCAAAGCATTTGGAAAATTTTAAATTCTTTCTATATTTCTTTGTTTTTTCCCTTTTTATTCTTTATACCTTATAAACTGTTGAGGACTGACTTTCAATAGATTGCAGCAAGGGAAGTGCTCTATAATTCTTTGAATATTTGAGCATTGCTTGCACACAACTTACGTCTTAGATTTAATGGTGTTATTCATCTCTGCTTAGAGAAGTACTGACATCAAAACTTTTGAGATCTATGTTGCTTTCAGATATTGTTGTTATGACTAAGAATAAAGAGACTGTGATAGATTTCTTGGTGCACAGTCCTGCTAGGGGATCTACTTTTAACTAACTCCTTTACAGAAGACCCTGGTTTCCAAGTTTCTAGCTCAGTACTTTGCTAGAGCATATGCTTTAATCATTTATGCATTTCAATGCTGAGATTACAGTATTAAATTTCTTTATAAAGTGGATCTTCTCTCCTTTAAGTAAATTACTGGGAAATTTTTAACATGGTTTAAGAAAAATAGTTCAGCTTGATCTAGAGGCAGAAAAAAAAAGACCAGGCAGCTCATGTAGGTTACTAGGGAAGAAGTTGACATAAAGAGTTTATTTCTTTTTGTGTATCTTTAGAAGGTTATTCACAGAAATCAGCCATAATCTTCCTTCTCTTCCTAACTTATCACCCACTTAATAACATTTCTTTTCGTTTTAGCATTCTACAGAAACAGTTACATCTCATTCTTTTTAGTAGCTGCTTAATACTCTGTTGTGTGATGGTTATATACCATGGCCACGATTTTGACACACAGATTTTGACTGTCAATTTTCACAATAAAGGTCTTTTCATATGGTGGGCTTTTGAAAGTCATAAATTAGTTGGTATGCAAACAATTTTGAATTAGAAAATATCACTTTATAACTTAGGAATTCAGATTCATAAAATCTGTGCTCTTATTTTAGATAAATGTATACTCTTTTGGAAGATAAATTATTAAATACAGTATTAGGTAAGAGCATTAATTCTAAAGAAAGGAAGCAGATTTCTATTGAGAAAAACAAACCAAAAACCTGTGAATACAAGAAGTCAGAAGTATTTGAGTGTTTCAAGTGTTCCAAATTCTTTAGAAAGCCTTAAACAAGCCCTACATGGAGCAGGAGTGCTGTCCTGACAGGATGAATGGACTGAGTCATTTAGGAATTTATAGTTTCTTCCTCATGAGCAATAGTTTTCTTAAGAAGCATAAAATTCAGATCAGGAATGGTATCCCTTTGGTCCCTTTGGTTATTGGTCTGGCAAGTTCCTGAATAGGGAAAGCAGACGCAAAGATACCAAGCATCTCTTATAAAATATTTTGAAATTTTCAGTTAGAGTGTTTACAAAGACTTATTTTCCAAACTGCTATGACATAAACCATTAGTGTACACGATGATAAGAGCTGACAAGAGGGTTGCATTTTATGTAGTTTAAATAATATGCTTTGATTCAAATTGCATACAGTTTGGCTAATAATATTTTTACAAAAGTTAGGAAAGTGTTAGCGTGTGAAAATTTGACCTTTGTAATGTGACATGAGTGAGATTTGAGAATGATTTATGCCAGTGAATTATTTCGGATACTCTTTGCTAATAATGGTGTGTATTTTGATCACTGTGGTGTCACTTTTGGAAGCACCACAACAAAACCGTGGCTCAAAAGCTTGGTAATCTTTTTCAGCTGCAGCTGTTAGACTTGTTTTTCCCAACAGTATATACTTTTTGTGTGTGTGAAATGGGTTATATAAATATGCTTGAGTTTCCCTAAAATTTGTCTGTAGACATACTGTCTATAAAGATGTTTGATAATCAGAAATACTGATTATGCTGGGTAAATATGTCTCTTCATTGATTCCTTTATTTTGAAGAAAATCATTTTCATTTTTAATTATTTTATTTGGTGACTTTCATTGGTTGGCAAATCAAATTTCCGTCCCCAAAATAATATGAACCAGAGACTTCTATTCTTAAATTTGGCAGTTCTTTAAAATGTATTCTTTTCCCTCAACATGGAGAGGATGGTTTTTCTTTTGGAAGTTTTGTTTTCAGGAGCAGTTTAGATCAATTGGGTTTTTCTGCTATACAAGTTGTAATTTTAGACTAAAAACATTTTATCGTGATAACATTGACAACAGATCTTGGCCAGACACTTGCCTATGTATATTTTATTAAATAGTTCATTTTTCTCGCTTAAAAATGTTTATCATTAAGAAAATGACAGATGAAAGATCAGTGATGTGAGGGCCATGGCCCTGGCCAGTGTTTGGAGCAGACAGAGTCAGCTTCAACAGAGTTCTGATACCCTGGATTTTGTGTTTCTTTTTGGGTCGTGAGGAAGAACTCCTGTTTTGAGGAACTTCGTAGATTTTTATCTTCATTGTACACCATTTTCAAAAATCATTGTATGACAATTTATACAGTTGAGAGAATTTTACATATTTTATTTTAGTTTGAAACGGCATCTGAAAGATGACTTACTTAAGTTCGGTCTTGTGTCCTTTAGTCAGAGCTCCTTGTTGCCCTTAGTGGGAAGAGTATGTGAATGAGAGCAATTTGCTGTCACACCTGTGTGGACCTGGGGGGCACCTGAGAGCGTGTAGTATGGCGGGTGTGTTTTCTGAGAAGAGTAAAAAGTTTGTCAGACTTTGGGGGACATCTTACTTAAAAGACCTTTTACATCTGTGGGATTACCTTTTTAATCCAAGGGGCAAAGGACAACTGCTGTCTCTTTTGTGCCTCTGTGCCAGAAAACGTGTGACTTTCAAAGGTCAGCCGCCCTGATTCTGGTTTGGACCCTGCTTGTGTTGAATTTCAGCCAGCGTACCGGAGAATTTGAGATTTTCCTCCCTCCCCCATTTCTTCTGTTTTTGTTCAGTGTAAACAGTTCCTGCCGTAGTAACATAGACAAATATAGCAGAGAATGCTTTTCTGGAAGAAGAATGCTCCCTTAGCATTTTTTAACCATTTTTGGGAAGAATTGATCTTTCTGTGTATTTCAGACAAACTGAAAGAGAGGGAGGCCGTTGCTGTAAAGTGAAGTGACATCATATGTATTGCCCCCATTGATCCGCTTTTAGTCTCCAGCCAGGATAAAAGGAAATGGCATCAGGGAGGAAGCATGCTTCATTTAGGCACAGATCCCAGAGTGATAATGGGGTAATAATAGAACTCACGCCACTGTCATTCGGAGGCCGCATTAGTCCCAGGCTCACTCCCCGTCTGGAAGCCTCTCTGAGACTTCCTTCGTGTGCGGCTGCAGCTCGCCAGCTGGGCTGCGAGGGGAGGTGCCCGCCTTCGCTTTTCGAGGGGTGCAGCCGTTGACATGGACATTTCCATGCCCCGGCTTCCTTGTGTTGGTCCCGCCTGTGCAAGGTCAGTAGTGAGATGCATTTGGGAACATGATCTGATCGAGGCTAGCTGGCCCTTTCAGAGTCCTGCGTATGGAAGAAGTGGTGGAGGGGCCTCGGTCGTGTGGGTGGTCTTCAGGGAGCAAGGAGTGAGTGATGCTCCCGTGACAGCAGTAAGAGGCTGGGAGGCTTCGGAAGGAGTCAGGGTTTGTTTTCTTTGTGCTCCTTGTAGACTTGGAAGGTGGATTTGGAAAATCCATATTTTCTTTCCAAGAGCCTGCGTAGAAACCCTTTAGAACTGTTCAGACTTGTGTGGCTTGCCCCAACCCTTAGGTTGACTGGGAAAAAATTACAAGGTAGACTTTTCTTCTCTCTTTGTGCATTTCTGGGTAATTAGCAGTCATGGAATCCTCCATGTTTAGAGCATGAATACAGACTTCTAAAATTCTTAACAAATCTCATTGTATTGACTTGACCTTCTTTGGTGTTTTATTTTCTGTGTTCGAGTTAAGTTTGCCAATGTTGTAAAGTTCTCTGTTTCAAGTACCCGCATGACTTTGGCACCCCATGCCTATTTTGTCTGAGTTTCTGAGGCAGATGCATTTTAAAAATACCAAGCTGGTTTCCATATGGAAAAAATAATAACCCCGTCATGAGTTCCTTGTTTGTGCAAAGGAAAGAACTTTCTATTCCTATCACTGTTGAACTGTGGGTGTGAGTGCTACTAGACCCTCAGAAATAAAGACAGGTTCTTTCTATCATGTCGGAAGGGGCTGCTTTCTCAGGAGATAATGCGCTGAAGCAAGCGCTTTATTTTTCTTAATCACTCCATGGTGTGACTAAAGCCATGTCTGTCTCCACCCGGCTCCGTACTGCTGTATTAAACACAGTTGGCCTAGAAGTCATGTGAAATTTAATTTGATTTCTACGTGGGTGGGAGTGGAGTGACCCGCACAGCATTTCCCAGTGCTGCTGTGCCAGCTGCCAGGGCGGGTGGCACCCAGCACTGCGTCTGAGCTCGATTGCTCATGTATAATATCTCTGAGTTGCTTTGCAAACATTTTAGTTTATTACTTAGTACTTCTTTTTCATTGTAGGGTGGTTTTATAGGGAGTAAATGTTTATTTTACAAAGAGAAATGTGCTGTATTAAAGTGAGCGACTTACCACATTTTTGCTGTAATATCCTCTTTTCAATCTTTAATCTTACGTGAACATTATGTAATGTTTACTCACTCATTTGTGACTGAAGGATACTGAATTAGTTTTGTTTTCTGTGTACTGAAATAGCATTTGATCACTGATTTGAAATACACGCCCCCCCCCCCAATTAGAAGAGTTACAGTTGAAAGGCAGATGGCTACAAGTTGTTTACTGGAAGTCACTTGTACAAGTCCATCTGAAGAATGCTGCACATTGTGGAGGAATGTTCTCGTTCTCTGTGTTGGTCCTTGGTGCCTCTGCCTGCCTCTGAACAAGCCGGTTCTTGCATCAGTCACGGGATGCCTTAGTGAAGGAGGAGGGAGAGCTGGTGGGGTGTGTGCATGCCTGCTCTTTACCTTTCTCCAATTAAATTAAACTTAACAAATAACCACCAAGGCTTGACTCCCCTCCCTTGTATCTTGGCTGCCCATCTTAAGTCAGGGGGCTTAGTCTTAAGTATTTTTCCATTGTGTAAAATTAGGACAGAAACTTGCAGTGATCCTCTTGATTCTGTTTCTCTGTGCAGGTATGTATGAACTTTTTGTTTAGGAGGAAACTGCAAGAGAGGTAAAAGTGTGAATCCAGGTATTTTGATAGGATCACATATTAGTAACTCTGAACTGGAGTTGATTAGTTAAATCCAGTTAGGGTAAGTTGAAGACCAAACTGGTCATCTTACCCAGGGTTTCTTTCCTCCCTGGGTCTCTCTAGTCTAAACCAAATCCTCAACTGACAATAGGCCTCTTTGTAAGCTCAGGCATATAATAGGGAGATGCTTTTCTTTCTACTCCTTCCTTCTCTGTAATTCCACAAATTGGCTGGGCTTGTTCCTGCTGTGTTTAGTTAGTCATTGAGGCCCCCACCCCCAGGTGATGGGTGTTCTGTGCTGTATCAGGCTGGGCTTTTCCCTAGAAGCTGTCTTCTTGTGTATCTGTGGCTACCCTAAATTGGCTGCCTGTGGAAGCACTGCTGATCAATTTTGAGAGTGCTCCTGGGGCTGCAGGACTGGCCAGCCGTTCTGACCCGATCTGGGGACGCCCCCAACCCTGCCCCTGTACAGGCAGGTGGGCTGCTGCTGGACGCGCACCAGCCAGGCCACTGCAGTTGAGGCAGAGGTTGGGGGTGGAGGCACGTGGAGCACGTTTTGGAAAGGGATGTAGCCATGGGGTGGGGACAGACCATTTTGAGGAGAAAGAATAGACTCTGTGAGAAGGGTTCAAGTGCAGGAGGGCAGTCAGGGAGTGGCCTTAGGGGGAAATGAGGGTGGGAGTGGCCTTAGGGGGAAATGAGGGTTACAGTCAGGGCTGGGGCTGAAGGTTTAGCCTCCACCAGAGGAAAGCCCCTCTTGGAATGCAGGGAAGGAAGATCCAGAGAGCGAGACTGCAGGGAGATGGATGGGAAAGAACGTGAGGGAAGCGGGGCCGCGCACGGAGTCTCAGCTCTGCTTCCTGGTCAGGAATGCCAGAGGCTGGGTGAGATGCCTCCCTCTGCCCGGGGCCACGAGGGCCCGCTGGCCCAGCGCTCGCGGTGTGAATGGTGTACAAGGGTATGCTATGGATGCTCCGCAGCAGCTGTGGTTCTGGACTGGGTCTGTTTTGTAAAACAGCAGATTTCATAGCAAGATAGTAAAAGTAGCCTCCTGTGTCTGAAACTGGAGAAAATGGAAAACTGGCTTTGTGGTACTAGTCATTATGTTGTAAATTGAAACCTTTAAAGCATCTTACAAACACAGTAGTTTTAATGGAAGGAAATTAAGTGTTCTCCCGTGTAATCTCACAGGGTCGGTGCTGAGTTGTAACTGTTTTTGCTGAAGCACCTTTCTTCTGTCAGCTTGAGAGAGGATCCACCCTTGACTCTTCAGCGGATGGAGTGATGTTATGAAACGAAAATACCCAAGAATCAAGTGTTGTGCCTTTGTGTCTGTCCGTCTGTCTAGCGGGAAGTGAGGGTTTTATTAGACCTTAGAAAAGCGAGGCGAGAAAATAATAGGAAAGGCTTTCTTCGTGGCATTACGTGGTAAATGTCATGTATGCGGTCTCTCCTGGGTTTTCCTTCCAGCACGTTTTGGAAAAGCGTGTGTGTGAATGGAGGCAGGAGGCGGAGGCGGACTGCACGCCTGGGGGCTGAAAGGTAAAGAGAGGATGGGGGAGAAACCGATAATTTTAAACATTGCTTTTAGAGAACAAAGTAGAGATTAAAATCCAGGTGTTCTTGTGAATATTCTGTTGCTATAGTATTGACTTTCAGAACTGGGTTAGTTGGGTTAGTTGACAAGGACTGTCTGGGCATAGGCAGGAATGGAGAAAAGCTAAATGTCGAGAACAGTGGAATTCATAGTAATTCTTTTAAAACCTTCATTTTAGAATAAATATTTTTTGGTTCCTACAAGATGCATCTTAAATTGATTTTTTTTTTCTTTTGTCAATAGTTTGAGTTCTGTGCTAGAGGCTGGTCTAGGAACTAAGTTCTTGGATTTCACAAGTATTGTTTCTTCACAGATAAGTTTGAGTTATTTTTGAAGTATTAATATATAAAAACATCTTCCTCTTTTTGCCTTTAAATGGTAATGCCATTTTTCCTTACCCTGTATGAAAACTCAGGAATGTGAGTGACCTTGTGTAGTTGGGGTGGGGTGGCTGTATATATGTATATAATCATACATAACAACCTTTTTTCTGATGGAATAGTAAACTTACAGTTTTTATAATGGATTATGAGACATGGCTCTAGTTTTATTGCATGTTCTTTATTTCTTGGTGTACATTTGCAAGATTTATGTTTTAAAGAAGGAAATATGAAAGTTGCTTCTTATTTCTGTTAAACTTTAATGTGTTTACCTAAAATCAGATGGTTTCTTAAGAGTATTTGTCTAGGCTAAATGACATTTTTTGGCATATGCATCCTGTAAAGAAAAAGATGTAATAAAACCATGGTAATGTTTTAAGATAAGCATAGTTTTTATCATTCACGGTGTATATGTACCTTGTCATCACATTGTACATCTTAAAAAAAAATGCATGGTGTACAACCTAAAAAAAAAAAAGATAAACCCAGTTTTGATCTGCCCTTAAATATAGAACTGACATGAAAAACCCATGGAAAGTAGGATTCATCAGGCGCCAGAAAGCAGTGTCTTTGGAGAAGCAGTGTAAACCTTGAGGTTTTACCAGAGTCAGGCCTCTAGTCTTCCCATGTTTCAGACAGCCACTGCAAGTGCCCAGGTTACCCTGGTTTGGCTGGCTTTGGTCTGAACATTTGGGTTTAATTTCTTGTAAGCTGAATGGCATCTTGACAGGCTGTGTGGTTTTGTCCTCAGCTTCTTCCAGACCAACTGGTCTTGCTTCTGGAACATCTGTTGAAGCAGAGGACTGTGACTCCACGAACTCTGCAGAGCCTTGAGAGGATATACCGCCTCTCGGAGCAGGATGCCGAGGTAATGAGAACACCCTCAGAGTTTAAACCATGGGCCCTCACTGCTGGTGAAGAGTGATGGTCCCATTGTGTCCCAAACTATGGAAACTGCTTCCCTGGTGGTGTGCTCCAGTAGGGGCCTCTGATCCTGGGCATTACCACGGTATTTTTAAGTCCTGAGTTTTCCCCCCTTTCCTCTTAAATTGTTAAGACGCATATAAGTCTCCAAAAGGAATGAGCAGACGAATGGAAGGCTTCTGAATTGTGAACTTGGGTGCATCATTGTGTGCATGACGGTGGCGCCGTCCTGTTGCATATTAAGGAAACTTGGCTCAGACGTGCCAGAGCTTCTTGGTTGCATTCAGTTAGAACAGGAAGGGAGCCATGTGTAAAGGAAATGAAAACTAAATCTTAACAGCCGTGGTTTGAAAAGCAAAATTGAATGCTGTGGGAAAGCAATATGATGTGGGCCTTAATGTCTTTTAGCTTATTATGAAGAATGCAATGTGAATCCTAAGATGAGTTCCAGGGTTTTTCTTTAATACATAAAATAATAAATATTGTATTTAGTCATCTTAAGTTAAAAACACACACACACACAGAAAAATTCTCTTATATAAAACTCTTAAAAAGCAAACATTTGATTTATGTTCATTTGAGAATAAATGAACGTTTGAAAGCTGTACAGTCCAATATGGTAGCCATTAGCCCATGTAGCTGTTGAGCACTTGGTATGTGGCTGTTGTGCTGTAAGTGTGAACTTTGTGGGTACTGGAGACAGTATAAAGAGAAGCAGAATGTCTCAGTAATTTCTTCTTATCAATTACAGTGTCAGAATGATACTTTGGACATGTTGGGTTAAATAAAACATTATTAAAATTATTTTCACAATTCTTAAGATGGAGTAAGTCAAGAAAAGCCTGCTCATTATTAGATTAAAAGGTAAGATCAGCATTTGTTATACATTTTAAAACCCTTACATAAATTCAGGAGTTAATTGAAAAACTCCAAAGGAAACATATGTAGCTTTTTACCCATCTCAGCATAGATCAAACATGCAACTGTTGCTATTTATTTTAGCTCTTATATTTTTGTTTATAGGAGATTCTAAATGCCAGCCTGTTATTTTTAATTAGTGTTTAAAAGCGGTTTCTATTCATAGGCATGAGGTTATGCTTTAATCAGGACTGAATACCACTGAAATGCCAGGCCCCAGTGACGGGCAGTGGGCAGACGAAGGCGGGAGGATCAAAGCAGGTGCCGGGCACCTGTCACTCCTCACCAGAAGCTGGGAGGTGGGAGACCCTGTTTTCCCCCATTCCTGTTGGCATAAACATAAGGCACATTGTGTCCTTAACTTACAGATCAACTTTGTTGTTATATGTAACTTCTTAAACCTTTGAGAAATATAACCAGTTTTATTTTGGCTGCTTGTTTTGTGTCTCAGACTGCACTGTGAAGTCCAAAGCCAGAGCAGTCTCTTCAGGCTTGGCTCTTTGGTGTTGAGAGACTGGGGTCTGGGGGAGGCTTTGGTTGGTTTAAGTAACTGGCCTGGTCCATGCAGTTCACAGGTCCTCACCCTGCCAGGCACTAGGGATATAGCGATGGCAAGGGTCATCCTCAGCAGGTTGGGATTCTTTGGAAAAACAGCTCATGAGTAAATGAACAGGATAGTTTCATATAAGAGCTTCAAAGGAGGTTACAGGTGAAAGTGAGCTCCAGTGTCTCTAGATAGACTTCAGGAAAGGCCACAGGAAAAGGTGACATTCAAGCCAGGACCTAAGGGCAAGAAGGAGTTGGCCATACAGAGCCAGGGGGCCCAGGAGTGATTTCCGTACAGAGCTGACAGCATGCCGTGTGCTAGGAGAGGGGTCAGCAAACTTTCTATAAAGGAGCAGATTTTAATATCCCAGGCCATACAGTTTCTGTCACAACTACTGAACTTTGCTGTTAACAGCTGCCTTAGTATATCAGCAAACAGAAGTGCCTGTGTTTCAGTAAAGTTGTTTATGGACCCTGAAACTTGAATTTCATATAATTACCACATCTCACGATAATTCTTTTTGTTAGGTGTTCCTTTTTAAAGCTATTCTGAAACATCCACAGCACTCTTAGCTGTGGGCTGGTTTGGCCTGCCCCATCCTGGGGCCAGTAGGATTGAGGTCGGGTGGATAGGGCCCGGATTAGGGCCTTAGGGCCCTGAGGCCTAACATACCACTGCCTTGCCCCCTTCCCAGGCCCTCTGAGGCCCTGGCATCTAGTCAGTTACACTGACAGCGTGTCTCACTGTGAGGTTTCCTTGAAATGTCACTCAGAACCAGGAAAACAATAGGATATTGGCCAACCAGGGTGTTTTCTAGAAACTTCATTAGTTTAAATGTGATTTACTGTGACACTGATTAGCAGGAATTTTGTTGACTAACCATCTGCCTTTATTTTAAGTGACAGGACATTTCATGGGAGAAAGAATTATTTGCTGGAAAAATGAGGATTCTGACTTAATTCTTGGCGCTTCTCCTTGACCAAACATATAGTTCCTTTCGGTTATTATCAGGGCTTTTAAATACGTAATACATAGCGGTCATTTAAAACATGGCTGAAGATGCTGGACTGTGGCAGGGCTGTGTACAGAGCATCCCTACGGGAAGTGGCTCCAAAGGTAATTTCCTGGCAAGGAACCACGTGAGTTATGGAGCTGACACTCTTTGTTCAGGGTGCTGCCACAGGTCCTGGGACCATGATGCTGAATTAGGTGTCTGTGCAGAAGACTTCAGCCCAGGACGGCCGGGGTGGGGTTGGGGGGTGTCTAGCACAGAAGCAGGGAGTGCTCATGACAGTGGGGTTTTCCTCACATTTCCAGGAGGCTCATAAAGCGCACCCCCTCTCCCACCACTCCTCCTTGGACTAGCATTTCTCCTAAAAGCATAGATGTGAGGTCACTTTTTGAGAAGGTGAGCCTGCTCTTTCCATAGCTCATTTAATGCCCTAATTTCCCAGCGCTGTGAAACTCTCTCCGTGGTGGAGCAGCATGTTCTTGATGGACCAGACGTCTCGACTGTGTGAGAAGCCTGTGCTGCCGTGCACCAGTCCCTGCTCAGTAGTTGCTTTATCTTCTTGGCTGTCACGCCCACTTGTCCCTTCCCTCCCACCTTCTCTGTGTGGGTGGGCTGGTGCTGTCTCACTGGGAGGTTTATTTTAATGATTATCCTTGCGTGGCTCAGTATTTGTATTAGTTGTGTTGCTTCTGTGTTCTGTTGTGTTCACAGAATGTCCAGTTTGGTCAGGATTTCTGGGTGTGGCAGCCAGGTTGATGTTTGCCAGCTGTTTGCTTGTCAGCGGCACACGTTTCCACGTTATGTGCCTCTTGTCCTCCGTGGGGTGCGTCACGTGGTGTGAGTACACAGGTCTGCCCTGCAGGGGGGACACGTGTGTTCATAATCTTAAAAGGAAACGTGCATGAGGGCACATGTAATAAGCTGGGCACAGTGACGTGTGTCATCTTAGGCCATCCTCTGCCTTGCCTTGACACTCTTGTTGCCGCCATCTGAAAATTAGGGCATTGGTGGAGGAACGTTTGCATTCCTTAGCCTAGGAAGTAGTACTAGCTACAGGAGTAGTTACTGTATTTTACCTCCTCAATCAAAGAAACCTCTAGCCATATGCTGGGCTGCTTTAAACTAGGTCAGAAAATGAACTGAAAGGGAAGCTTAGTTCATAGAAGTGCATTGTCTATAGTTTCTCAGCATATTGGTTCAAACAAAGAACCCATAAAGGTTTTTATTTTTTATTTATTTATTTATTTTTTAACAAAAATCAAGTTTTTGTGGTTTTAAATAATTGTATTTATTTTTGGCTGTGCTGGGTCTTCGCGGCTGCGGGGGCTTTCTCTGGTTGCAGCGCGCGGGGGCTGCTCTCCGGTTGCGGGGCGCGGGCTTCTCTCTGCGGTGGCTTCTCGCCATGGGGCATGGACTCCAGGGAGCACAGGCTTCAGTAGTCACAGCTCCCAGGCTCTGGAGCACAGGCTCAATAGTTTGTGGTGCACAGGCTTAGTTATGGTTCTGTGGGATCTTCTCAGGTCAGGGATCAAACCCATGTCTTCTGCATTGGCAGGTGGATTCTTTACCACTGAGTCACCACGGAAGCTCCATAAAGGTTTTAATACACAACTCATTCTTGAAACAAAAGGTATTTTCTAAGATCCATTTTAAAATAATTTCCTGCCTGCTTTAGCAGGTCTCCTCAGCTGTAAAAATAGCCTTTCCGTGTTAACAAGGTGAGGCTCCATGCACCTCGGCTCTGTGTGACCTTTGTCCACAAGAGCCCCACAGCTGACCCTGAAGCAACTTTATTTCCATAGACCACAGTTCAACACTTCAATACTGGGGCACCCCTTGGGTGGATTTTCAGAAAACTCAGAAACAGCCACTCACTGTTTCATCTGGCTTGGATGGGAGTGGTGGGGTGTTAGAAAGTTCCCCCATGGTGCCATGCTCAGCTCTGGTGTATCATTTAGTAGGCTGAGCCAGAAAATTAATTTTGGGGAGAGGTCATTATCAGCACCAGTCTTCCCCTCATTGTATTTGGGGAAGCACTGTTGGTTGAAAGGAAAAGGCCCCCTGGGTTAGGTTGGGGTGGGAAGGAGTGAGCACTGTTTCTCCATCTGCCCCTGGCCCCAACCTGTGTTCAGGGCTGCCGCTCTCCCAGATGCATCTTGGCAACAAGCTGGATGTGGTCAAAGGTCCCCAAATGGCTGGAGGCCACCTGCAGATCGCCCACCCTCCTGCGCCCCGTTTTCCTGATCTGCACAGCAGTACCTGGACTAGTCTGCTGGCTGTCAGCCTTTTTGACCACGACTAACTGGCAAAAAAGGGCTTCACAGAAATACTTCTATGTTTGCTATTATTTCCTGATTCATTTTCATTAAACATGTGCATTGTGATGCACAAATTGATTCTATGACCCACTAACTCCAATACTTTGGCCACCTGATGCGAAGAGCCAACTCTTTGGAAAAGACTCTGATGCTGGGAAAGCGAAAGAAGAGGGTGGTGGGGGATGAGATAGTTAGATCGCATCACTGATTCAGTGGACATGAGTTTGAGCAAACTCTGGGACAGCGTTTGCCTGGTGCAGGACAGGGTTGCCTGGTGTGCCGCAGTCTGTGGGTCACAAAGAATCGGACACAACCGAGCGACTGAACAGCAACAAATGAGTCACCGCCCATAGTTAAGAAAATGAGAGACAAGACGATCTCAGTCTTCACCAGCTTTCCTACCTCCTCCCTGCAGACTTGTGGCCAAGGTTCCTGAGCCTCTGTCTCCTCAGGATTACAATAGAGCCACAAATCCCTTCTTTGTGGGATTGTTAACAACATGAGAGGTTTTGAAGTCATGTAAGATTCACATTCTCTTGTGGAATGGTCAAGTTTTGTTGTTTAGCTCAAAAGTGAAGTCGCTCAATCGTGTCCGACTCTTTGTGATCCCATGGACTGTAGTCTACCAGGCTTCTCTGTCCATGGCATTTTCCAGGCAAGAGTACTGGAATGGGTTGCCATTTCCTTCTCCAGGGGATCTTCCTGACCCAGGGATCGAATCCAGGTCTCCTGCGTTGCAGGCAGGCGCTTTACCCTCTGAGCCACCAGGGAAGCCCCTTGTTTAGCTCAAACCACCTATATATTGTCTCTCTAATCTGTCAGGACTGGACGTGAGAAAAAAAAGAAGTAGAATCTACCCCACTGTTAGCCCCTGAGCAGCTTCTGGTCACAGAATCCTTAACCTGGGGGCTTGTTGGCTTTTTCTGTGGTGGAGTGCTTAATCACTCAGTCGTGTCTGACACTCTTTGCAACCCCATGGATTGTAGCCCACCAGGCTCCTCTGTCCATGGAGGAGGCAGGATTTCTCCAGGCAGGAATATAGGAGTGGGTTGCCATGCCCTCCTCCAGAGGATCTTCCCAACCCAGGGGTCGAACCCAGTTCTCTCACATTGCAGATGGATTTTTTACCGTCTCAGCCACCAGGGAAGCCTAAGAATACTGGAGTGGGTAGCCTATCCCTTCTCCAGGGGAACTTCCCAACCCAGGAATCAAACCGGGATCTCCTGCATTGCAGGTAGATTCTTTACCAGCTGAGCTATCCGGGAATGGTGGAGGGGGTTACTCTAAACCACAGTTTCTCAGCCTTAGCATTACAGATACTTTGGATTGGGTAATTCTCTGTTGGGGGATGTCCTGTGCATTATAAAATGTGTCACATCTCCAGCCCTTTTTCCTGACATGCCAGTGGCAGTTCTCTTCCTTTCCTGTCCCACCCCTGTTTTGGAAATCAGAAATGTCTCCAGAAGTTGCCAGATACCATCTGGGGGATACAGTCATCCTGGTCAAAGAACCATTGCTCTAAAGCAGCTGACCACAGAAGGCACTTTTTTCATCTCATCATCAGCGAAGTGCCTGACGATTACAACACAGAGTGGAATAGCTTGAAGTTGGTTAACTATGTTTAGGGGCTGCCCTGAGCCAATTGTATTCTGTCAAGGCTCCAAAAAATGTAACCTTGGGGGAGGTGAAAGCAGAGATGTCTCACATGGAAGAAAAGGAAGGAATTGCAAACTAGCGTGGTAGCAAGTAAATCTGAAGAAGCAGGTTAGTGAGGGCACTAACCTGCTTGACGACTAGTGCCCAGAAAAAGCCAAGCCAGCATCTGTCTGTCTACATTTTGCTCTTGAAAAGGACACTTTCAAGGTGGATTGCAAACAGAAAAACATCCAACCTTGTAGCCTTTCCGCCACCTCTGCCTTTCCTCTGGGGAAAGAGCCCTGGAAAACCATGTAAACTGGCCACCTCCCTTGGCAGGGAGGGCGTGGATGTTAATACTTCATCAATAGGAGAACTCTTTGTTTATTTTAAAATACTACAGCCTTTCTTTGAAGTCTACAGGTGGAAGGTATGATTGAAGGCCTACAAAAGTCTTGACAGCTCTGACACACATTTCTGAATTTCATTTGGACCAAAAGCGTAGTTTCTATGAACTGAAAACATTCCATGATCAACAGATCTCTGGAGACACATACTAAAAGGGCAGAGAATAAATCCCAAAGTTTGATGCCTGAAACTGGGCACTCAAAGCCGGTGCACTGGGATGACCCTGAAGGATGGGTTGGTGAGGGAGGTGGGACGCAGGTTCAGGATGGGGGACACGTGTACACCCATGGCTGATTCAATGTATGCAAAAACCACCACGATATTGTAAAGTAATTAGCCTCCAATTAAAATAAATAAAAAATTTTTTAAAGGTTAGGTGGGTATCATGTGTTTAAAATCTAAGCCTGATGAGTAGCCATGACTCTGCCCATTCCCTTTATGTTAAAATCGCTTCTGGTCACAGTGACCGGCTTCTGCACAGTGTTTGGGGTCCGTTCCGAACCATGCAGCTCAGCACTCCCTTTCTCCCCTGGTTGTTTTTCCATTGTATTCTGACTCCAAAATAAAGAAAACATTGCTATTTTGTCCTCCTGACTGGAAGTTTAGAGGAAAAATTAGATGTAATCTCAGTGGGCTCTGTTGCCACTTCAGGGTGCTCGGCAGTTTGTAGTTAGTAAAGTGCAGGTGTGGAGCTTGGTGTCTCCTTCCCCTCTGGTCCACCTCGATGTGGAATCTAAGGAGCACACAAGCAGAACCCGGCCTTGCTGACGTCAGCCCTGTGATCGTGGCAGTGTGTGAGGGCAGCCTGCCGGGCTGGCGCCACGGCCCCTGTAGGACCACAGGGCTGTGCGAGGTCACCGAGGCCCCGAGTCTGGGAGTAGTGCCAGAGCGCTGGCCCCAGCCCCCTCGGTGGGTGCCTCTTCCTTCCCTCCTTCCTTTTTGGAGTCTGTGCTGGGGGCCTCCCCAGGTCACTGCCCAGCAGTGTCAGGAGGCAACCATCATGGAACAGAGCCCCAGGAGGCAGGATGTCAGAGCGAACATACAAAAAGGAGACCGTTGTGGAGGGTCCGAATGGTGTGGTGCAATCAGCCAAGTGGTTTTCCGGGGTCAGATACAGGGGGCAGGTGGATTGAGCTTCCGGAAAGGCGGGTTGACACCTGCCATAGCCAGCATCTGGCCGTTTGTCACAATTTCTTCCCAGGGACAAGGGGTCTGGCTCCTCAGCTCTTTGACACATCAGAGAGTCAAAGGCTGATGGATCTGAACTTTAAGATGTGAGCTAGAAGTATTGTGGCTTAATATTTTTTAAAATGCTAGAGCAGTGCTGGTGAGGGGCACAGCTGTCCTTTGGACACAGCATTGTAATTTGTGGGTTTGGAGAGCTGGGCAGGATATGGCTGATAAAAGGGACTGGGGCGATTTTCCTTAGTTACTTTAGACATAGCGAGATTTTTAAACCATGTGCCTTTTATAATGTGCCAATAAACAAAGCTCTTACGTAATTCTTTAGCTATATTTGTGTATTTTTTTCTTTGTTGTATTTGGTTTAATGAGACATTTAATGTTTTAGAACATGTCTCCAAAGTCAGGTAGGTATATCTATATATTTCTTCCTTGGAATTTTCCTTCTTACTCAATTCAGTGCCCCTAGAATTTTTCCATGGAAACCTTGTAACCAATCAGGTCTCAATTGCTATATACAGTGATAAAAGGGTTTTTGAAAACTGATCTAACATGACAAAGAACTTTGATTTTGTTTGTTTGTTTTGTTTAGATTAGTATTCCTCTCCTATTCCTGAGGCCAGAGCCTGCACTTTATTTACCTTGAGTTGTTAACTGCACTTTGTGGCTAATGAGATGTTGTTTCAAGAAAAAATGAGCCACTGCTGGCATAATCTGCCTAATTTTTCTTTCAGTTCAGTTCACTCAGTTGTGTCCGACTCTTTGTGACCCCATGGACTGCAGCATGCCAGGCCTCCCTGTCCATCACCAACTCCCAAAGCTTACTTAAACTCATGTCCATCGAGTCGGTGATGCCATCCAACCATCTCATCCTCTGTCGTCCCCTTCTCCTCCCACCTTCAATCTTTCCCAGCATCAGGGTCTTTTCCAATGAGTCAGTTCTTCATATCAGGTAGCCAGAGTATTGGAGTTTCAGCTTCAGCATCAGTCCTTCCAATGAACACCCAGGACTGATCTCCTTTAGAATGGACTGGTTGGATCTCCTTGCAGTCCAAGGGACTCTCAAGAGTCTTCTCCAACACCACAGTTCAAAAGCATCAATTCTTCGGCACTCAGCTTTCTTTATAGTCCAACTCTCACATCCATACATGACTGCTGGAAAAACCAGAGCTTTGATTAGATGGACCTCTGTTAAATAAACAATTATAATCAGTCATAACATTTAGAATTTATCTATACATAAAAGAGGAAAAGGACATTTAAGTTCCTGGTCATTTAATTCATTGCCATTGCTTCTTCCACTGTACCTAGCAATAGGTCCTGTTGTATAGATATTTGAAGGTTTAGGAGGCGTTATCTACTCTTATTGTCTGTGTATGTTACCCACCCCCCCGGTCTGTCCAGATGATCTCAGAGGCAGAGATGCACACATTTTCTGGGTTATAAATAGCATTGCCCTGATGCTCTTCTTTCCATAGCACCGCAAACCCAGCTCCTGTTCCTCTTGTCTTTAATGGTGTTAAGAGTAAAGTCAACGTGTGGGGTTTTAGTGGTGTTCCTGCCTGTGTTTAACGGTGTTCTTCATACCTGTGTCGGTAGTTTATGTACTTTTGCATTAGGTTGCTGTAGTGAAATCCACACTTCCAAAAAGCACACAGTTGTCTGAGCACTGCCGTTTCCTTTCATAGTTACAAACGGAGTTCTCATCCCATGCAGTGCGCCTTAAATGCCCTGGAACAGAGGGCTCACTGTTGCCATGGTGTCTTCCCAGATTGCTTTTTTTCCCTCTGGTGCCTTTCCCAAACACCTCCCTTCGCTCTCTAGTTCCATGGTACACCAAGATTTGAAAGCTGGATTTCTCTGGGCTTCAAGCTGTGGAACCTTCAGGCTGTAGATAGAATGCAGTCTTCCTCAAGCTTGTGGGAGCCTCCTGAGTGTCGTCTCCTAGCCTGCCCTGCAGGGAGGTGGCGCCACACAGACCTGCAGGATTCCCTGGCAGTGTATGCCTCTTACAGGTGAATGTTTGTGCTGATAACTGATAGCAGAGAGAAAGCAATTGTGTTGAATTCACATTGTTTTTAAAAAGTGGAAGCACCTCCACGGATGTGGTATGAAGGCGTTTTTGGTTTGTCAGGGTATGAAGTTTTAAAAATCAGCTTTATGGGGTGGCACTGAGGATGACTTTTTAAGCTGCTTGGTCTGTGTGTTGCTGTGCAGCTTTGAACCATGTGGAATTGTGTTCCATTGACCAACTGATTGTGCCCGTCAGTGGGTAGAAGCAGATGCCCAGGCTGAGTGTATAGGAAGTCCACAGGCAGTGGGGAGAGCAGCCCAGAGCCAGGCCTGCCCCTGGGCTCCACTGTCAGACAGCAGGCAGTTGCCTCAGGTACCATTTCCTGAACCGACCTTCCCCAGCTTGACTCTTTGGTTGTTTTTAATAGCAAATATTTTGAGAAATAATTCACTTCTCATATGACTCACCATTTCAAAATATACATTTCAGTAGTTTTTAGTATATTCACAGAGCTGTACAGCCATCACTACAGAGAGTTGTAGAATGTCTGTCACCCCCCAAAGAAACCCTGTACCCTTTAGCTATCATTCCCGTCTCTCCTCCCACTCCAGTCATTGGCAGCCAGACTCGTCTCTGTGTCTACAGATTTGCTTACTGGGGACTTCCATGTAAATGGGATCACATAAACCTTTTGTACGGAGAAGGCAATGGCACCCCACTCCAGTACTCTTGCCTGGAAAATCCCATGGATGGAGGAGCCTGGTAGGCTGTAGTCCATGGGGTCACTAAGAGTCGGACATGACTGAGCGACTTCCCTTTCACTTTTCACTTTCATGCATTGGAGAAGGAAATGGCAGCCCACTCCAGTGTTCTTGCCTGGAGAATCCCAGGGATGGGGAAGCTTGGTGGGTTGCTGTCTTTAGGGTCGCACAGAGTCGGACAAGACTGAAGTGACTTAGCAGCAGCAGCAGCAAACCTTTTGTAAATGGCTTCTTTTCACTTAGCATACTATCTTCAGGAATCACTCGTGTTTTGCATGTATTGATACTTCATTTCTTTTTATCACCAAGTATTTTTGATGGTACGGGTAAGCCACGTCTGTTTAACCATTCATCAGTTGATAGACATTTGGGTTTTCGGGCTGTTACATGTAATGCTGCTATGAACATTTGGGTGCAGTGTTGTGTGTAGATATAAGCTGTCATTTCTTTTGGGTCTTATACCTAAGAAGTGGAATTGCTGGTTTATAAGTCCATTTCTCTAGCTTCCATTAGGAAGGTATTAGAAGAAATAGCCATTAACAAGAAGTGGGCAGGGGAGAGTTGAATTTTTTCGTGGAACACGTGGTAGGGCTAGAAACCCACTGAGCTTAGGCTGTCCCGCTCAACAGCTAGTGTCTTTGCCTCCATTGCCTCTCCGTCTGAGAGGCCCCTTCTCGGGGTCTCCTGTCTGTACCCCTGGGCCGCTCCCACTGCCCTCATTACACCCTGTTAGGTCCTGTCGTGACATTTGTCACTAACATGAGTTCACTGAACTTTTCTTGGACTTTATACTGAAATGTAAGCTCCAAGAGGGCAGGAGCTTGTCTGTTTCACTCACCAAATCATCCTTAATACCCAAAACTTAGCTTTTGGAGAATGACACTTCCTGGATCTCCAAGTGTTCTGGAACAGAGTGACTAGTATATGACATGATAAGGTGATTGGATAACTAAGGTTATAGGGAAACCCCTTCGAGAGAGAGCAAACCTTTTTGGTCGATTTGATGTGGCCCTCCGGAGTCGGTCACGTCTGCCCCTGAGGAAACAGAGAGGAGGCGCAGGTGTCCCTTCAGAGCTTCTCAGAGGAAGAAGTAACCCATGGTCACTGTTCTGGCAACAGTAAAAGTCTTATTTCTTTTTCTTTTTCTTTTTCTTTTTTTTTTTTAGCAAAGGCCATTTGTCAGATATTAATGAGGAAAGGAGGTGCAGTGTGTAATTTCCCAATTATCAAATTCCACATTGGAATGTTGCCATTTAGTGTGCTGTTTTGATAGGGAGGAAGCTCAGTGAGGGAAGGCTCACTGAGCTTTCCTGATAGCTCAGTTAGTAAAGAATCCGCCTGGTTTGACTCCTGGGTTGGGACAATCCACTGGAGAAGGGATAGGCTACCCACTCCAGTATTCTTAGGCTTCCCTTGTGGCTCAGTTGGTAAAGAATCCGCCTGCAATGTGGGAGACCTGAGTTCAATCCCTGGTTTGGGAAGATCCCCTGGAGAAGGGAAAGGCTACCCACGCCAGTATTCTGGCCTGGAAAATTCCATGGACTGTATAGTCCATGGGGTTGAAAGAGTCAGACACGACTGAGAGACTTTCAGTTTGGCTTTGATAAGGGAGGGAAGGCTCACTGATCATACTTCAGGGCGGACTCATCATGGGCTCCTGAAGTCTACGTTTTAGAGCCAGCTTTGTTGAATAGTGTTGATGACATTAAATGAAACAGTATATACACAGGAGAAGGAAGAAAGGCTGGAACTTGCCTGAGAGACCGTGTAAACCTTGGTGTTTGTCATGACCTTTGACCCTCACTGTCACACTCCATTGCATGTCAAGTGTGATGAGCCCCATAGCAGGTTTGGATGATTCCTGTTTTGCGCGTTGCCATAGCTCTGGTCATAACTGGTAAAATCTGATATTGCTGGCTATAACCAGTTACCATAGAGCTGAGAGCTTTAGGGACTGACTCAGGCAAGGTTAGGAAAAAGAGCTGAGAGCCTGTTGTCTGAACTCAGGGCAACGAGATTTACCAGCCTGGCTTTGTGGCAGCACACAGAGCTGCACCCCCTTTAGTTAAAACAGTGTTAAGATCATAGCCCTTTGAAAGTAAGGAGCTGTAAGTGAGAGGAGGAGGGAAGTGTTGGGAATCTTGGTGTGACAGGCATACCCCCGACTGCCACATGAGAAAGAGACATCCCAGACCATCGCAGATGCGCCGGAACGGAATGCTGGAAAGGCTGTCTGTCCCAGAGCCGTTCTGGAAAGGTCTCCCCGCGCCCCCCGGCTGCCAGTCATGCTTCCCTCAGCAGCAGTCAACCCACTTTAAAGCAACAATAAATCTAATTTAAGGACACAAATTGAAAAAGTAGATTTGTTTATTGCAGTGTTAGACTTATTAACTCACAAAAGCCATGAGCCTTGGTCTTTCTGTTTACAGATATAAAATGGAACTCAAAATGAGGTTTAATGTGCTGCCCAGATCATGTTCCCTGGACAGATTTTTTTTCCCCCCTTCAACAGTAAATTTTAGAATCAAAAGGACTGAAAAAGAGGAATGTTTCCTGTCATAAATAGTTTGGGTGGCATTCTTCAAAGCATTTTACAGCTTCCAACCGTGCATTATAATTTCAAAGTAGCTGAAAAGCAGTCTGAGTTTTTAGAATGGTACATTCATTCAGAAACATTTATTAAGCAGATACTTATGTGCCAGGCATTGAGACAGGGCCTGGAGATGGCCCGGGAGCACTCGGGCCCCAGCTGTCACCAGGCTTGTATTTTATTGTTGGTAAAGACAAACTACTGAGTAAGGAAACAGCAGTTTCAAAGAGCTGGAGAAGCTGTGAGACCCGGCTCTGGGAGAGTGACACACGCCTGGGGAAGTAGGCGGGGTTTATGAGTTCTGGGCCCAAGAGGTGAGTTAAGGGGCGTGGCCATGCCAGTTTCAGGTCGTTGGCCAACCTCCCAAGTGCTGAGTGAGGTGGCCTAGCCCTGTGCCCTAGTGTCACCGCAGGCCTCCTTGTTCTGGACCTGTGTCGACTTGTAGACACTTGTAGCTTCTTGATCAAAAGCTATTAACACACTGTGGGACTTTCTAGAACACACTAGAAATAGACTTCTGGCTTGGGACTTTGTAGAAGACACTAGAAGTGGACTTCTGGCATCGTCAGATGATTGAAAGACTAATGGAGCTGTAGTATATCAATAGGAGGAGCATCCTACAGTTGTCGTTACATCAAAGTATATGGACCACACTAGTGAATCTGGCAGTGACACCTGGAAAATAAGGAAAAACATAAAATAATAAAACTATCTTGTTTATATGTGCTAAGTTACTGGTTTATAACTTTTAATATTCAAGAATAAAGAAGGGAAGCAGCCAGGTACAGGAGCCACAGATGCTTTTTCAAGCGTGGCTGTGAGATGCGCCAAAACAAACCGTAGCCCCAAGCTTGTGGTGACAGAAGATAGGCCGATTTTCTGCTTCTGACTTTGGCCGTGCAGTCAGTGGCGCCGTGGCTACCGGAACCAAGTTGAGGGGTGTTGGCCAAGCTGTTGGAACTGAACTGTTTTGTCTCACCCCTTCAGCATGTCTGCTCAGCCTCTGATTCCTTTTGCTCTTCAGTCACAATAACTCTTCTGTGTGAGACACAGGTTTTCAGACTCCATTCCAAGGAACCCAGCCTCCCACCCCCAACCAAAGGAGTTGAGTGTTTAAGATGTTTCCTACCTCGCTGATTTAAACCACTTGAAGAACTCACTTTTATTTTTCCTCCTTGATCTGTTTACGTGTATATATATACTGGAGTTCCAAATTACGTTATTATAAGAATTACGTTTAAGGAATGTCTGAAAACTACTTTGGGAAATTAGTCCATTAGATAGTAAGTGGCCTGTAGGGGAGCGTTCTCATAAGAGTTTTTATTTCTTTGAAATGGCTTGTTAAAATTGAAGACAAAAAAAAAAAAAAACAAGATAAAAGGTATAAAAGAGCATTGAGAATTGTAAAGTGTTAATGAACACAGGGTCTAGGGTAGTAGTGGATTGCAGACAGAAGCATCTGGTCAGTGTGGGAGACTGGGAGTGAGCTGGTTCAGGGATTATTCTTCCTGAAATTGGCATTTCCTCAGTGTCCAATCCCCCACCCACCCACGCCTGGCACCTTGCGTTCACACTTGGCTGTATGCTGAGAGGTGCTCTGTTTCCCAGGGAAGCCGGAGCAGGTTTCTTGTGCAGAGTTCAGCCCACAGAGGAAAGAAAAGCCCCACAGTCAAGAACAGCCTAGATTTCCTGGCAGGACAGGCTGACACTGGCCGGAGCCGGCTCACAGAGGCCTCCTGGCTCTGTGTTCTGCGGCGTCATGCTGGTGGATTGCGGGCAGGGGGCGTTAACATTCACCAGCATGGGCTTCCTTTGCAGATCAGGGGTCAGCAGCCTTGAGCCTGCAGGTCCAGCCCACTGCTTGTTTTTGAAAATAAAAGTTTATCTGAAGATAGCGATGCCCTCTCATTTACATATTGTCTATGGCTACTCCTGTGATACAGGGCAAATGGATTGAGAGAAAAGCCATAGACGCTTACTGTGACCCTTGACAGAAAAAATTGGCAACCCCTGTTCTCCAGTTTAATAGTAGTTAGTTCTGGATGCATTAACATTTTCAGATTGAAAAGCGTTTGGGGAGAGGCAGGCAGGTAGGGAGTTAATCTCTCAGTAGTTTTTCTTTCCTTTTCCAGGAGGGAGCCCCAGCATGTCCTAATCAAGGCCGTGGTTATATCACAGAGGTGCCCACTGGGTCATGGGACTTGTCCCTGAATCTGAGCCATGGTTTGACCATACAAGGCAGGTGCCGGAAATCAGAGGAGCCAGCCAGAAGTCGTTCGGCTTGCCTCTTGGGTAGCGATAATGTCCTTGAAATGGTAGAAATGCCATGCAACTCAGGCTGGTGCTGGGGCCAGGCTGTCTTTGCAAACAGTTTGCAAAGTCCCCAGGCGTCTGGCCCCTGGGTGTACTTGCCAGGGGGTGGCCTGAGAAGTGCCTGCTGCCCCAGGCTTGAGGACCCTCCCTGCAGGCTTCCTCCCCTTGGCCGCTCCAGCTGGTGTCTCACTGTCCGGAGTCCAGGCTCATCTTCCTGGGCTGCTGCGTGGTCCCACCCTGCCTCCCCACCTCACCCCCGCGCCCCATCCCAGTCCTTCCCTCCTCACTGCCCACCTGACAGGCACCTTGCTCTTCCGGTTTTTAGCACTTAACAAACTTTTCCTTGGAGTTGATAGTCTCACGTTTTTATGAATTCAATAAACAGAACTTTTGAAGTAAAAACGAAAGCCAGAAACATGCTGCTCCTACTAAGAGACAAGCAATGACTGTGAGAGTCGCTGTCCTGATGCTTGCTGCGGCGACCAGGGTGCGCTCCCACCGCAGCCCACGAGCAGAGGCTGTTCTCTCCCCCGCCCTGGGAGACAGCTCTGTGGATCAGGCCCCGGGCTCATGAAATCACTTCAGCAGGTCACCAACCAGAGAAAAGAACACCAGAACTATCAGGAGTTGCTGTAGTGAGGGAAACTGATAAAGGGAAACGTTTGCTTCTGTGTGTGTGTACACGTGTACGTATCCTGTGCAGACAGTGGTTTGGCTCTCTGGCCCACATGTCTGCTCACGCCTCTCAGGCGGCTCGGGCCTGTTAGCACAGATATGCTTCATTGTGTTATGGGACCGGCAGCACGGCCCTGGGCGGTGGGCACACCGCCTGTCCTGTCCTGGTGCTAGCTAGCAGGATTTGGGCAGAACCAGCCACTGTCTACACTGAAGACTCAGTGAGGAAAAAGTGGGCTTCCAGGGCCCTGTGAGACCACACGCTCTGGAGCTCCTGGAACGGGTCCCGCAGCCCTGCTCTTCATCATCACGGGCAGTCCCACCTCTTCCCACTTCTGAAATATCGCTTTTCTGATTTTCTCAGGTTTCTTATTCTTTTCCTGACCTGATTCCGCCCCCCTCACCCTTGCCTCTTTCCTTTGGTAGCCTGACAGCGTTGCTGGAATTCAGGCTAAGATGCTGGCTGGCTCAAGGCTTTCAGGTGATTCCTGGTGCGGGTTTGGAGTGACTTTATGAATCTGAATCACAGTTGAAAAAGTCATTAAAAGTTTTTTATTTCTCTTGAGACATTGTGGTATTAACTGAATATTTAAAGTGTAAGTGTTGATCGGTTTTGGTGTATGTATCTACCCATTGAATGCCGATGCTGAATGAACAGAGTCAGGAAGCCACAGATACTGTGGCTGGGCCAGATGTTCCCAAAGGTGTATCTACAGTGTTCACTTTTCATCTCACCGAGGAAGTTGAAAGACGAGGTGACCACTGCCCCCGTTGATGAATAAATTAATTAGAAAATAAAGAAGAGCAGGTCTACAGAGTGGATAGTTTTGTTTGTAGAGCCCTGCCTCTGCTTCTGAATTCTCTGCTGCTCCCCAGCACTGAGAACTTCACTTTCCTCCATTATCAACAGAGGAGGAAGCTGGGTACGACCAAGTGAGGACCTCTGTCAGGGATTTCTTTGAGCTTCTCAGTGATCTGGAGAAAGGAAGATAGTCCAAGAGTGCCCACTGAGGAAGTACTGCTGGGAGAAATTGAGACGAATGGCACCCTGCTGCCTCATTTTCAGGAAGACCTCCGTTCCAAGTGGTGACCAGTTTCCTTGTAAATTTTGGGTTCTCAGCCAAAAGATAGAGATTTTCTTTGTTTCTTAAAGAAATACAAAGAGGAGTAAAAGCCCTGTCCGCAAGCGAGAAATATTTGTTGGGCCCTCAGCCTCACACAGCATCTCTGTGATGTCTTTTAAACATCCTGTCATTGAAATTTTGCAATATATTTCATTCTGTTGTAATGAAAAGGCTTGTTGTTTTTCCTGCTCTTTGTAGGGTGGGGAAAGGGGTTGTTCTGTACTTCCTGGATGTCATGTTAGCTTTCAGGGGTCAGAAGACTAGATCTCTTATTAATCGTGACAATACACTGATTTTTAACAGGAAGAGAAGTGGAAACGCTGACTTCATATTGGCTGTGGAGGCCTCTCTCACTCAGCCCAGCTCCTTAATCCTCTTCAGTCATAGTGGACTTACCCGACTAAGAAACAAACTCTGATTTGTGTTTTGTTGTTTCTTTATGTGTAAATAAGATAAAGGAGAGCAGAGGGTAGAGTTGGGGGGGTGCGTGGAAGGCCGGTAATAAATACCTCCATTCTCAAAATGAGGTCTAACAAAAGATAACATCCCCAACTTTTGGAATGATCAGCAACTGTCCTTATCAAGGGCTTGGTGCACAAGCCTGTCTTTAGCTCACGGTGGAGCTGACGGACTTCTCTTATACTTGACTCTAAGAGCTGGGACAGCTGTCCCCACGTGCAATTGTGAGAAGTAAGGCTCTTTTGCAAGGCTCCATAGCAGGTGGCCCAGTGCCCTGGCTCTCAGGCTGCACGGTGGCCCTCCCACCAGGCCTTCTCCTTTCCCAGAGCTTATGAACAAAGAACACGGCATTTCCGGTGCTGCATGGATGCGACTGGTGGTACCTGAGGCATCTAGGTTTCATTGAGTTGGAAAAGAAACCAGAGAAATGGACCAAGGGACCCTTTTGGTTCTGTCCTGTACTTGAACCAAAACACAAGAGCGGGATCCGATTGTTCTGGGAGCTTCCTCAGATTGGTGCAGTCTGGGCTCTGGTCAGTGGTCCTTCTGCTTACAATATCTTAGTCGCTACCCTTTCCTTTATGCTGTCCCTTTCTGTTGGCCATGTAGGAAAGAACAGTTTGTTGAAGGTGGAAAGCTTTCCAAGACCTGTCCAGCCCAACCTGCTTCCCTTTTGTTGTGATGATCCGAGGCTATTAGCTCATTTCCGTGCGCCTCCGAAATTCCTTTGTGGATGTAAAAAGTTCGTTGGCATCCTGTTCTTAGAAGTTCAAAGGGGCTGGCTGCCTGTAAGCAGAGGGCACCACCATGTGTCTCAGAGTGCACTGTACCCTAGGGGAAGGATTCTTTCCAAAAAATGTTTCTTTGCTTTGTTCCTAATTGTTTGTGTGTAAATCTATTTATAGTAGATTAAAGGAGAGATCCGGCCATCAGTGCATAATGATATAATTTACAGGGGTCCCAGCCAAAATGTTGAAATTGCTTACATTTTACTATTGCCACAAATGGATTGCTGTAAAGGGTCTTCCTCTTTCAAAGGCAGTAAAAACAAAGAGTGATGGAAGGAGGCTTTTTTATTTTTTAAATGCATGTAATCACTTCCATGTATAGCTAATGTTGAACCAATAATGGAATATAAAACGGTGGACTGCTCACTGGGCATAATTGAGAGGGCTTTAATGCAGTAGACAATGGCCCAGGACTGGATTTAGGTAGAGTCTCAACGGAAAGAGTGTGTCTGAAGTGGCCTAGAGATGAAGAGGTGGTGGGGGAGGGGCAAGACTGCCCCTTATCAGCCAAGGCAGCCAGGGCTGGGATCAGACTCCCATGTTGTCTGTAGGGTTGGGGGGGGCTTCCTGACAAATACCTGCTGGTGAATCTTTCATCACGCATCTTCACTAAACGATACACACATGTAGCTTGTCTGTTTTCTGTAGGTTGTACAGCAAAATGTGCAGCCGGAGCTGCCTGCGTCAGGGTGGTCTGCTCTCCTCTCCCTCCAGCAGATACCCCAGGCTCCTCAGAAGGCGCTCTTTGCCTCTTAGGAATGTGCAGAGCAGTGTCTTCTCCCTTTTACTGTGTGTATTGTTACAATCTACAGCACTGAACCAAATCACTTATTGCAGAAAATCAAGTAGTTGTGGTTTATGAAGGCAACCGTCATGGACAGCATCCTACAGGGCAGAGCACCAGCCTGCCTGGCTGGGGGCATGCGTTTAATTTCCCAGTTACGTTCTGCATTTATCTACTGTATGGCAAAATTGTATTTTAAAACATCAGAACACCTAAGTGAAACATGCACTTTCTTCCCCTAAAGTTGACTGGCAGCCCTCTTAACGAAGAGCGTGGTTCCTTTCTTTGTAAAAGACATTAAAATGAAATTTTAAAGTCTCAACAGTGTTAACAGAGTAACTTCTTCTAACAGGAAAAGTTCTCCATCATTAAACTTATTAGGCCAAGGAAATCTACCAGTTTGTTGCTTATGGGATTTTTCTCTCTTTTCTTAAGGTTCGCCATCGCTGGTGTGAACTCATTGTTAAGCACAAATACACAAAAGCGTACAGAGACGTGGAGAGGTTCCTTCAGGAGGATCAGGTAAGTTTCATTTTTCAGCAGATGGGGATTCTTTAAATGCTGTCCCGGACTATGCAGTATGCTTAACACGGGGCCCAGTTTGCTGCCTTCTCTACTTAAAAAACAAGTGCTTCAGCACTTTGCAACGATTTTGAAGAGTTGGTAGGAGCACACCTACCCAACTTTTGCGCTTTTTTCTTCTCGGTATCTCTTTAGAAGCTCACCTGGGTTGATGGAGCTGTGGCCCACTGCCGTTAACCAAATAAAGCTTGGGCAGACCTCATTACATCTTTGAACCCCAGGTTCGTTAGGTTGGGGATTGTGGCCCCGTGATGCGATGGTGTGTATCTGTGCCTTGTGGGTCTGGGGATGAGACTGGGACAGCCCCGGCTGGCCGGGACAGTCTGGTCTGTGTCTGCACCTGCCATGCCGGGTAGACCCCTGTGCTGAGCTGCTTTCCTTTGAGGACTTTCCTCACTGTTCACCAAGGAGAGCAGTCACCTTGCAAGAGCCCATGAACCTGTGTGAAGGTGTTTCTTTGCCACGTCTGCTGGGCTGCAGTGTGTGGGGTCAGCATCTCCCCCACCCCCCAGCTTGCTGGGCCATGGTGGTGCATGTGCCATGGCTCCTGTCGGCTGTGGCTCGTTCCCTTGGCATGGCCAGTGGGTGCCTCTGAGTGAGCTTTCTGCAGAGCACTGCGGGCTGATAGAATGGAGCCGTGTTTCTGTTGGGGTGGAGAGTTGGGGCAGTGCAAACAAAGGCTCTTTTGAGAGGACGGAGTATAGGGGGCAGCCAGCAAGTAAGGGCTCGTTATTCCCACAAAGAAAAAGACATGACTTTTTACCAGAAGAAATGTCACATTTGCACAGTGAAGCAAGAGGTGTTTGGAAACATGGAGGGACAAAATTTAAGAGCGACTTAAAGTCTGTTCTGAAAACCAAAACTGACTGCACTGTATTTGGAACCATGATCTCTGCCAGATAAGGGTTGCCATCAGCTTTTTCAGAAAGAGATTTTTTGAGCTCCTCACCACCAGGTTTTCATTTCTGCACTGTCGGAAGTCCTTGCTCCAGCAGAACATAGTCATAGCATAACTAAGCTTAGAACAAGAGAGAAGGCGGATCCAAAGGGATCTTTTTGGTCTTTCAGAACATAACTGACTGTTTTTAAAACTGTAGGGAAAAACGCAGATGTGATTTTCACCACATTGTTTTCGAGACAGAAGAGCCAGTGTGTGCCCATGGAAGGAGAGCAGGAGGGCTGGGCTTGAGCGGCAGTCCTCTTCCAGGGCGGCCTGAGGCTCTCCCCACCTGTGTGACAGGAGGTCTTCATTTCCCAGCTGTGCTAGGAGGGAGGCAGGTCCATGTCTGAGACACACACACACACACACACACACACAGCACTCAGGTCTCCTCGCAACTGCAGGGGTTCCCATAGGGTCAGTTGTCGTGGGAGCCTCCCTGTCCCTGTTCCCGTCACTGGAGAAATGTTCCCTCTGTCCTCAGTTCAGCCACCAGGGTTGATGGAATTGATAGCTGAGAATTCCTTGGTGAGTTTCAATAAGGAGAAGGGGATCGGAAACTGCGGTTTCCTGAAGCACCGCTGTTCAGCTGTCTGCCTTTTCTAGGGCCTTTGTAACTTCCAGCCTAGCACGTCTGTGTGAAGCAAACACAGACTGTGCACTCGAGCGCATGGGGACACGTGATTCCTTTTCCTTATGCTCTCTGGCCTCTGTGCCTCCCACAGGCCATGGGCATCTACCTCTACGGGGAGCTGATGCTGAGTGAGGATCCACGGCAGCAGCATCTCGCCCGCAGGTGCTTTGAGCTGAGCAGGGAGCAGATGGACAAATCCTCAGCCGAGGTGGTGGCTGAGATGTTATTTTAAAGAGGTGATTCTCTCTCTCTCTCTCTCTCTCCTTTTTCCATTCTTCAGCTCTAGCCGAGATTCCTCCTAGGAGCCAAGTAAGTCAGTAAGCCAAATGGTGAGCTGAGAGCCCTGGCGGCTTCAGTCCTGGGCTCCCGCCCTGAGGGGTATGTGGTGCCTTGTCTGGCAGAGCGGCCACGAAAGCCCATGCCGTCCGCCCTCGCAGAACAGCCCCTTCCCCAGCACTGTTTTGACCACTTCAGGTTTTATTATTTGGGCAAACAGGAGTCACAGGAGAACATCTTGAGTAGGTTAGAAGGTGAACTGGAGAGCATGGCCTCCCCACCCTGCCCCCCAGTCTTCAGGGTGAAGGCTAATGTGGGGGTGTGTTGCCGGGCTACCCCGCATCCTGAGCTGTGAGGAGGTGTGTGGGAACTTGAGGTCCCTCGGGTTGTCCCCACCTGGCAGGAGAGGCTGGCAGGCCCTCCTGCCCTCCGCCGGGTGCCTCTCCACGCGGCGTGTCCGCAGCAGGCTACCTCGTGTTGCAGCAGAGTCAGAGTGGGAGTCCTAAATGGTTTAAACTGCTTCCTCTGTTAATTGTGCTTGAAATTGACCTGTTAGATGTACATTCTAGTAGTTTTTAATGGAATTTATGCATTCTAAATGTAATTTAGCAATGATTCATAGGTTTTATGTAAAACTGTGAAATTAAAAGTATTTTTTTTCTTTACCATTATCCTTTCTCTGACTCTCCGGGTTTCTTCAAGATTTTACATCATAACAGGGCGTGTCTGATTTTGTGTCTTCTTTTTTTTAACTTCAGATTTCATTCTTCATGTTGTATAGATTTTCTATAATTTTAATGGATATTTAATATATTACGTTGATATTGTTGGACATTTAATTTGTTTCTAATGTTTTCCTCTTACAAAAAACCATTTCTGTCTAATATGTTTAACTGCCGTATTTATCTGAGAGAACTCTTACTGCTGAAGAGGTTCTTCCAGGAGAGTTGAAGAGCTGTGTTGGCAGGAAGGGAGGTAGGGGGAACAGTTGCCCCGACTATGCGTCTCGTGGCGAAGCGGCTGTGTGCGGGCTTCCCCCGCGCTCCTGTCGGGCAGCTTCCAAGCCCATTCAGAGACAGCCCAGCTTAAAAAGCAGGGCAGTCACACAGTTGCGCGTTGCCAGCCTCAGACAGTGATCAGTGCCAGTCATGTTTCTCTTCAGGTTTGCCACTTCACAGAGAGTTTGTGTTGCTTGAAGTATGTGAAACTGCAGCGGTGCAGGCTGTGCCTTTGATGTTCCCTGTGCTCCAAGTGGTGGAAAACCACCGTGGGCAGCGCAGCTACGGTGATTCCTCATTGTGCTTTTCTGCCCCGAGCAGGCAGAGGAGTAGTCTGGTCAGGAGCCTCCCACCCCGCACTCCTGGATGAACGCAGGGGCCACTCACATGCCCTCTGCCCCCTCCCTGGCTGCTCAGTGAAGGACCGTGACGGGGCTACCCCCTGAGCTGCGCCCTCCAGCAGTTGGGAATCCATCCCACCCCTTGAGGACCCCCCACAGACATCCCCAACACTCAGAACCTGTGCCCCAGGGGGTGATGGGCTGGGAGACTGAGCGTGGCGGCCCTGACCAGCTGGTTGGTGCATTTTTCATTTCATCTCCCAAAGCTGCGCTGGCATTTGTGTGGTCATCTGTGAGTCCTTTGATTTTAAAAAATTATACCCCTAAGATGCCGAGTAAGTGAACACCAAGCAGAAGGAAAACCCACTTGGTAGCGTGGCAGGCCTGGAGGTGGTGTCGTCGCCTTGTGTCTGAGGAAGCTGGTGCGTGCGATGTGGGCGGCACCACCGCCCCCGAGTGCTCTGGCTGCTTGGGTTCCTGGCATGCTGATTTGTGACTTAAGATTAAAATCACATTGCCAGGGATTACCACGCAACCACGACCCTGACTGCTGCTCCAGAAGCCGTAGTTGCGCTCTCTGCAGTTCGGGGAACAGACGCATCTCGTAGCTCCTCTCTGCAAGCAGAAGAATCCGACACTCGGAAGATGCTCGCCGGCCCTTTCCTTATGCCCAGCGACGACCTCTCTGACGAGGTGCAGAGCTTAGCTGATTGGTGAACAGTGACTGGTTTCCGCTTTGTTCACAGTGGCTAAGTTCTGCACCTGAAGAGAAGGTGAGATGGGGCCAGTTAAGGTGGAGCTGCTGGGGCAGAGGCCGCTGCTGAGCGGTCAGCTCGGGGCCAAGCAGGATTCTGGAGGATAAGGGCCCGCCTGGCCCCAAGGATGCACTTTGTCCTGTTATGAATGCAAACATTCCCAAAGTCTACAGAAATATAAATCCACTAAGTAAACATCTGTCTGAAAGTTCAAATGTATTGAAAGCTGCAGAATTATTAATTTTAAAAATCTAAAACCAAACGAATCATAGAAATTAAGTAAGACTGTGTCAGCAGCAGATGACGTGTGAGTAGAGCCGGGTACTTTCAAAGGAGACGTCCTCTTGTGATTTCCGAGCGCGGTGAACTCTCTCTTGTATTTGCAGTCCAGTCTGTGTCTTCTGCAGCGCCAGTGGAACGAGGCCGAGCGAGCTCCCAGCCGAGGCGCCGCTTCTCCGGGCTGTCAGTTGGACCCGCCCTCCGGTGCCTACTGAGCTGATATCAGTTCTCATTTTACACACTGGCTCAGTTCAGCAGGAACAGGAGTCGAGCCCTAGAGCAAAGCCTTCCTGTTTGTAAGTGCCCAGAGGCCTGGGAGCTGGGACTGCAGCTGCGTGAAGACCGGCCCGAGTGCCCGCAGCAGAGCTGACCGGCAGCGGTGGTGGCCCCTCTGTATGTGTCCTGTGTGTGGGTGTCGGTAGAGTCAGAGTTCTGTTGACACAAGAGAAATGAGCTTCCACCCAAAAAGGCAGAATGCTGTTAGCGCCATGCGTGTGACATGGGCAGCGCCCACCTCTGTCATGGTGTACTATGGCCAGAAAGCAGGCGGAGTGACTGCGGGTCTGAAACAGGCCGCCTCTCTAGTATCTGTCCTGTGAATGAAGCCCAAGTTACAGCCACCGGCTTTCACAGCCGTGTGAGAGCGAAGCAAATGACACACGGTGCAGCTGTAAAGCCCATTCTCAGGGCTGTGAGATGCGCCCTGGTCTCTCCCTGTTCTCCGCTCATGGTCCTCTCTCCAAAGCTGAGAGCAAAGGTTACTTGTTTACAAGAATTCCTCCGTTGTGACCTGGCAGTAAACTTTATTGCTGTTTCCTTTGCAGGAAAGATCACAGCGAGAATCTTTTTCATGCATCTGCTCGTAGCCCCGGTGGGCCCAGGCTTGCATGGACCCTGGACATCAAAGGAAGAGCAATGGGGCTGCTGAAGCCGGCAGTCAGTGGCCGCCCACGCCTTGTGGGGTGACCTCCCCAAAGGGCCTCACCGCAGAGCTGGTGTCAAGAGGCGCACCCTCATCAGCAGTCTCCATGGGGCCGTGTGACGCCTTCGTGCCCATCCTGGATGAACCATCTCAAGATCCTGAGTGTTAATTGAGTCTCCCCTTTGAGTTCAAGTCAGTTCTTCCATCCAAACATGGAAGGTCCCTGAGGCACATGGGAAAACCCACTGCACCTCCTCCACCCGTCCCTCAGCATGTGGATCTGCATTTCTGCACTCCCGGAAAGCCAGAGCTTGTCTGCCAGGCCCAAGGAGCTGCTGCTCCCCACCTCCACAGAATTACATTGATTGATCTGTCCATTATTTAGATTTTCCAGAGTTTTAGTAACTTTTGGTAGAAGTGCAGGATAAGATTCTTTAAGATTTGTTGATAATGTAATGGATTCATGGGTTTTTTTTTCCTTTCTGTTTACTTCTGAATTTAATACTTACAAAAAGAGAGAGAAAAGGGTGTAGTGTCCACATTCTTGTCTCCTTTTCTTACCTCCATGGTTCCTCTAGTGTTGACAGTGGTGCTGATACTCTGGGGGAGGGGGGCGCGTGCCTCCTGCGCATGATAAACGCATCTTGGGCACAGTGGGAACCTGTGGCGACGGTGCTCCTCTTTCCCACAAACGTTTGAAGTTAAGAATAGAAGCTAAGCTTCCCGGGATTGCCCAGAGGGAAGGGTGGCCTTAAAACACCTCAGAAGCCACCCTGGTTGGTGCAGCACGTGCGGCTCAGCTGAGCGGGCGTGGACCCGCCCGCCTGCACCAGTGGCGCCTCGGGCCAGCCTGGGGGCGATGGGCAGCTCAGCACAGCTCTTCATTAGAAGCTCCTGACCTCAGAATTATGCACCAGTGACTTACCGTTTTAGAAAGTCTCCCGGGGTTTGCTGCTTCGCTCTTACGTGTGCTTCGCATGTGTTGCTTCTGTGTGCTTTGTTTACCGTGTTGATATAATAAAAATCTGATTTTTGAATAAGTGTCAAAATGCTGTTCTTTGTGAATTAAATGACTCTCCCCCTGGTTGGTGTGTGTTGGCCCTCTGAGAGGCGAAGCAGCAAGCCCGGGGCACAGCCGGGGTCTGGCTGCAGTCGACCCATCAGCCTGGTGGTTTGGTCTCGTTTTGCCACATTGTTGTCTTCTTTAGAAACCCCTGAGGCTCAGCTGAGCTGCCGCATGGGTGGTTTTGCACCGGCCCACAGGTGCCCTTGCCCTGGTCCACTGCCCTGGCCCGGGTCTGAGCACAGGTGTGGCCAGCAGGAGGGGCCCTCAGACCCGTGCCGAGCGACAGCCTTGCCGGCCATGCCTGTGGGTCGTCTGCCTTTGCACCTATGGGCACGGGCCTTTGGCGGTGGGGGCCCTCCAGCCGCACTGGTGTTCCCGTCTTCTGAGCTCCTGGGGTGGTTGTCCCAAGTTCCCCCCACACCTCCCGAGAGGCCAGAGCCTGGCTGGGACTGCTGGGCTCCAGGGTGGCCACCACTCAGGAAACAGGTTGTGGAACTAACACTGCATTCTTACATGGTTCATGTTGTGAAAATAGTTCCCTGTGGTAAGGGGCAGGTCCTAGGACCGAGGCTGCTTTATCAGCAGGACCCGAGCCCCTTGGGAGGGATGCCTCTGTCCAGGTGTGAGTATTCACAGAGGACCCAGGAGCCCCAGGCACAAAAGGTGGTGGTCTCGGGGAGACGAGGGTATGGGAGCCCACTGCCCTTCCCGAATCCTCCTGTGGGCCAGGCCTGCACAGTGGGATTCCCCAGGATCTCAGAGTGACAGGTGGGATTTGAATGTGCAGCCACCTGGCTTCACCCTGAAGCCGAAGCTCCAATACTTTGGTCCCCTGATGCGAAAAGCCAACTCATTAGAAAGACCCTGATGCAGGGAAGATAGAAGGCAGGAGGAGAAGGGGACGACAGAGGATGAAATGGTTGGATAGCATTGTTGACTCAATGGACTTGAGTTCAAGCAAACTGGGAGATAGTGAAAGACGGAAGGCTGGTGTGCTGCAGTCCATGGGGTTGTGAAGAGTCGGACACGACTGAGCGACTAAACCACCACCACCCCCCCCTGGCTCGGGGCTCTCCCCACAGTTCGTCTCAGGATGTAGATTGTCCCTTTGGTGATAAATCTTAAGGGACACCCAGTTTTCTCATTCAGTCAAGAGAAGACGTTTCAGTCAAACTTGCCTTAGGAAGCAAGTTTGCTGTCGGGATGGGCCTGCGTGGGGCCAGGTGAGCACTAAACTGGAATCTGCTACAGTTATGTTCCCGTGGGCAAGTCCCCAGGACTCTCCCGCCTGGGAGTCGCTCTTATTTAGCGGCAGTTTCTGATCTTTGCTACCCCAGAACGGTATGTTTCCAGCATCAACGTTTCCAATCACGTTCCCAGGGTGAGCAGACAGGATGGAATGAGCTCTTCCCTGCAGCTGAGATGAGGAAATGAGCCACTAGGAACCTGCATGGTCACCAGTCCAGGTGACACCTCCACCCAGAGAGGGACACCCAGCAGGAGGCTTCGTCAATGCCCTGGTCTGGGGAAGCAAGGGAACCCTAGGCCCTTCTGCAGGTGGTATAGGTCGGCTGTGGACTTCTCAGCAGTGGAGTCTGGACTGGACTGCTCGCCCCGTTAACGTTGCCCTCGGTCCAGAACCATGCTGAGGTGACAGCTGGTTCAAGAGCTGGTTAAACCAGTGAGGAGAGGTGGTCTTGTTCTCTGAGCAAGTTAAGTGGTTCATTGCCAAGTGACTGTCCTGAAATGGAGGTGCTCCCCCGACCCAGCACAGGATCCAAGCCCTTGCCTCAGCTTCCCACATGCTGACCTGATCCTCGGGGCCCCACATGAGGGACTGCACCCTGGCCCAGACCTGGCTGTCACCCCCTGGCTGGCCTGGAGAGCCCCTTGCCTTCCCTGGCCACCCACTTGGCCTCTTCACCACCACTTGGCCTCTTCACCACCACTTGGCCTCTTCACCACCACTTGGCCTCTTCACCACCACTGCGCCTGGACACAGGACTGGGGGCTCCAGTGGGACCCATGCAGAACCCAGAGGTGGGAGGGGAGACAGGGAAGAAGTCAAGAGGTTCAGGTCTCCCTTTTGGGCTCTATTTTAGTATTAAAGAGTTTCAAAGCACTTATTTTGATTGGAATTCCACATCAAAACATGGCAATAATAGTCTCCATCCCAAACAAAGTATAGAAATGTTACATTAGGCAGAACCTGGTGCCCCAAGGGCAGTGACCAGAAATAGCAAACCTTGTCCCTAACCATAACGCATCACTTTCTGTGGAGAGAAGACTTCTAAAAGGTTTCTGCAACTGGCTTGACCCCACAGGCACTTGGCAGAGCCCTGGGCAGTGCCATCGAGGCAGCGAGGCCGCTCTGCAGGGCGGTCTGCTCGCACCGGATTGCCCCAGCTACAGCCGGCTTCAACAAGGGCAGCGGTAACCCCCTGGACAGCTGGAAGGCAGAAGCTGAGTGGCTCCTCACAAAGAGCTGTTTTTGTTAGAGCCTTATGCTCCAGGCCAGCCACCTCATTCTATAGATGTAGCCAGCTGGGTGGGAGGATGAGGCGTGTGAGAAGGGATCTGCCCAGAACTTCAGCGAGGCCAACCCGCCCTGCAAGGAGCATGGTGTCCCAGCAGCTCCTGCCAAACAGAACCCTGGGTGTCCCAAGCCTGCGCCTTCCCTCGGGTGGAAAGCTCACCACACCCCATTCCCAAGAAGTTGAGGGTTGCGGGGAGGAATGCTTCCTCTGGCACTTTGCCAGCAGGTAACACGTGTTAGCTGGTAGCTTGCAGCAGCATCCTCTCCCCAGGGCACCTTGGACTGGACCACCTTGGGGTGCAGAGAGAGGTGAAGGTGGGGGGCCCTCTGTGCAGGGCCCAGCCGTGGCAAAGATACCATACAAGGTGCCAGGACAGTGCTGAGCCCAAGTCTGACCACCTGGAGCCTCCTCGGCCCAAGATGAGGAGACGCCTGGGGGTTTAAAGGGCTGCCTGGACCTCCCAGGGCAGTGCCCAGAGGCCAAGCTCAATGAGGCGAGCACTCAAGCCCCTAGGCCACTATCCCGGGGACAATGACCTCGCCCTCCCTGGCTGGGCCCTGGGAGTTTACAAGGTGGAAGGGAGGAAAAGCTGGCTGGGGCTATTCATGGGTGAGGTTTTATAGATCTTTTCCCACTCTTTGGTGCTGTCTGGGAGATTGATCGGCTAATGAGGTATTTCTGTTCCAGTCCAATGACTGGAGGGTGTGAAAAAAAGAGGGAGGAGGCTATCAGCTAAGCCTAGGGGCGGAAGGAAGTTACCATAAAACTACAGATGTTCCCAGTGGTTCCCAGGACTAGTGTTCTGCCTGGATGATGGGTGGGCATCCAGGCACCCTGGCATTGGAGCATCAGAGCAGAACAGACCTGACCCTGGCGGAAGGATCAGCCAAAAAGCCTGCTTGTGGGGGTTGGGCCTGAGAAAGGCGGCTGGTACCGGAACCCCATGCTTGTCTGTCTGTCTGCGTGTGTGTGTTTGGGAATACGAGTCAGAGTGCAAAAATGCAGATAAAGGCCTCTCAGACTGCACGTTTTCCTCCTCTCCAGACCGCTCCCATAAAACTAATCTGGTCCCTTCAAAGTGTCATTTGAGATAAAATAAGTTTCAGGGGTTTGATTTCTCAGCCCCAAGGACTGAATTGGGCGAACTGCTCCAGGGACTGTCCTCAGCCTCCAGTAGCACTGCCTAGCCCCCCGGCCTTTTCTGGGCAGCTGATGGGGTGGCCAGGGCTCCCTCGTGGGATGCCCACCTTGGAGGACAAAGCTCCGCCCTGCAGGGGAGCCTCGCGCCACTTTCCAAACAGCTCCTCTGTGGCTTTGTCTGGGAAGCAGAAGGGATCGGGTCCACACCGTGGTTTCTGTTTTCTTAAGCCTTTTTTGTACTCCTTCTGCCTGTAACTTCCTCCAGCCCGAGCCTTTGGCAATGCTTCCACCACTGCAGGCCCAGCACAGGTGTTCTTGCCTGTGGGGTGGGGTGGGAGGTGCTGAAACCGCCTGCCCGACCACACTGCTTGGAGTCTCAAGTTCAGAAAGTTCGTTTCCACGATAACAGGCCGCCCTTGTCACATGAGGTCTGGCAGGACAAACCTTGGAAGTGGAAATATTTTTCTTAAGACCGGCGAGGACACTCTTGGTTAGATTGGAAAGGCAGGAGTGATACCTCAGGTTTTCATGTTCTCACTGCAAGATTTACGTCTCCTGGGACTTAGACGTCAGTTCCGCCTAAGGAGGGAGGCTCAAGAAAATGTGAATTATGGGGATAAATCAGCAGTTTAGATAGGAGCCAATTTTAGTGTTCGCCCATGGGATGGTACAGGCACAAGGGTGTATTTATGTTGAGTTATAAAGCAAAGACATAACTTAAAGGAAAGGAACTGTAGTTTGATGATTTTTAGCTGCTTTACTAAATGTGATTATGTCAGGGAAGAGAGAACTGCAGAAATTGTGGCTTCATCGCAGCTGGGGGCTGAGGAGGCATTCTGTAGAGCACGAGAGTGGTTATTAGTGATCACAGAAGCTGGGCAGATGGACAGACTGACATCAAGGAAGTTGAAGTCACGGCCCACAAACTGCCCCAACTGGGGGGACCAAGGCCCCGGCCCTCAGGCCACCTTCCCTCTAGGTCAGGGTACCTCTTTCTAGAAAACTCTTTATTTGTAAATAAGCTGTGAAGATGACACCGAGCTGGTGGGTGAGCAGGGGCGCCAGAGCAGGAGTCTCCTCTCTGAGTTACAAGTGGGCGTGGAGGCCCGCTTCCCTTTGCAGCATCATTTAACAGTGAGCTTCTCTTAGAACGAACGTTCCTTTACATATTGATGATTGTAAATTCTTTTTGCATACATCAGATGTGCAAATATAAACAGTATGTAAACAAAGAGCGAGTGCCGTTCCACCTCTTGACCAGCTCCTCCTCCAAGGCCACCACTGTGAGCAGAGTGATGGCCGAGCCGGAGCAGGCACTCCCGCAGCGCACGTGCAGACCCCCGGCGTATGCATGTGTGGAGAAGAGTGTACACGGATCTTTCCACGGCTGCGACATCTGAATATCATATGGCTGAGTCGTCTCCTTAGGTCCGTTTATTCAGATCCCAGCCCTGCTCGATGTCACCTGTGTAGTCGTTTGGACTTCGGTTTCCTTATCTATAAGCCATGGACAATATTGTTAGGTGGTCGTGAGAATTACATGAATTAATTTACGTAAAGCCCTGATAACAGGGCCCGGCATCAACTGTAAAGTCATGTGCTACGCTTTGATGGTTGTTTTTATTTAACCAGCCCTCTACCAAGGAAGCTGTGAGTTGTTTCCAGTGCCCTAGGCATTCCGCATATACACAGGCAGCCGTGCATCTGTGGGATAATTTCTGGACTTGCTCACGGTGGGTCCACGCAACCTGAAGTGGGGGGAGGCAGCTCTGAAGAACTGGCTTTTTTGTTACTAGATAAAAGGATATATAATTAAAAAATTTTTATTTAATGTTTTACTGCAATAACATATATGTGAAATTTATCATTTTAGCCATTTTCAAATGTACATTTCAGTGGCATTAGAGACGTTCATGTCCTTGTGTGCCCATCACCATCCATCCACCTCCAGAACTTTTTTATCACCCCAAAGTGAGACTCACCCATGAAACAATAACCTTCCGTTCTGTCCCCACAGCCCATGGCACCCACTGTTCTGTTTTCTTTCTCTCCAAATTTGACTATTCTAGGTACCTCATATGAGTGGAATAACTTTCCTTCCAAGAAGCAAGCATCTTTTAAGTTCATGGCTGCAGTCACCGTCTGCAGTGATTTTAGAGCCCAAAGAGAGAAAATCTGCCACTGTTTCCATTGCTTCCCCTTCTGTTTGCCTTAAAGTGATGGGATGGGATCCCATGATCTTAGTTTTTTGAATGCTGAGTTTTAAGCCAGCTTTTTCACTCTCCTCTTTCACTCTCATCAAGAGGCTCTTTACTTCCTCTTTGCTTTCTGCCATTTGGATGCTATCATCTGCATATCTGAGGTTGTTGATATTTCTCCTGGCAATCTTGATTCTAACTTGTGAGTCATCCAGCCCAGCATTTCACATGATGTACTCTGCACTGAAGTTAAATAAGCAGGGTGACAATATACAGCCTTGACGTACTCCTTTCCCAGTTTTGAAGCAGTCCGTTGTTTCATGTCTGGTTCTAACTCTTGCTTCTTGTCCTGCATACAGGTTTCTCAGGAGACAGGTAAGGTGGTCTAGTACTCCCATCTCTCTAAGAATTTTCCACACTTTGTTGTGATCCACACAGTCAAAGGCTTTAGCACAGTCAATGAAGCAGATGTGTTTTTGGAATTCTCTTGCTTTTTCTTTGATCCAGCGGATCATAAATCCTTAGACTAATTCAACAAATATTTGTCAGGTACCCATGGTATACCTGCCACTATTCCAGGCCCTTGTATTGGAGACAGTCAAGTATATGAGATTACCTGGGGTCCATCCTGTATAGGGCCCTGAATGCTGTTTTAAGAATGTTGGGTTTTACCATGCTCTGAGTGTGATGTGAAGGCAGTTGGAAAGGATCACTGAAACTCTGCAGGTGGGTGAGGGTGGGAGCAGGGAGAGTAGGCGATGTTGGTGTCTCAGAGGACAAGGAGCAAGGAGCGGTCAGATATAGGGACGTCCTTGTGACGCAGACATGGGGGTGAGAGGAGGGGAGGGCAGAATGCTTACAGAATTGGGCCTGAGTCCCTGGAAAGTTGGAGCCACCATCGACTGACTTGAGGAGACTGTGGTTTTGGTGCAGGGTGGGCTGGTGGAATCAGCCCATTTTAGTCTGACATTGTTGCTGACCGCCCAGTGGAAATAGCTGTTGGGCTATGGGTATTCAGGTCTGTGGTCTGGAGAGGGTGTAGCCCCTCTGCACAGAGGTGGCTTGTGAAAGGCCAGCAGAGGGGCCACAGGGTGGAGACCTAAGGATGGAGTCCAGGGTGCCTGCAGAGTAGAGGTCAGGGGATGGGCAGGGCCCAGCCCCCTCAGACAGAGGAAGGCCCTGGAATGTTCCACTGGCCAAGGGAAGCTGTCAGGGAGGAGAGAGACTCAGTGGGTCAGGTGCTACCCAGACTGGTGTAGGAGGCCTGAGAAGAGCTGGCTGGAGCCCTGGGGAGGGCACTTGTGACCCTGACAGGGACAGTCCCCACGGGGTCCCTCTCTCGGGTCTCACCAACCTGTTGCAGTGACTCAGGCTTTAAGAACATATGCCAACATGCATGCTTGTCATTATACTGCATATAACACTTCACTTTCAGGATTCTCTTGACTGTACTTTGTTTTTTTTTTGTTTTTTTTTGGCCGAGAGGCATGTGGGATCCTAGCTCCCCAGCCAGGGATTGAACCAACACCCCCTGCATTGGAAGGTGAAGTCTTAACCACTGGACCACCAGGGAAGTCCCATTTCTTGGCTTTTCTTAAAAATTTTATTTTTCCATAAGAATTTTGGAGTCAGGACACCTAGTTCTCCTATTAGGATTCTATTAAGTCTAATTTATATCTCTAAGGCAGTTATTGTGTTTCTATCCAGGATGTCTTTCCAGAAGGAAAGAACTCCCAGTTAGAGCAGTGGTTCTCAATTTGGCAACGTGTGGACCAAGTTTCAGTTGTCATCTCTGGGCTGGCACCTAGTTCAGAGAGGGTGGGATGAAGCCCCCACTGCAGAGCCTTGCTGGGGCCCCAGGGTTAATGGCGCCGCACTGATGACCCCTGCCTCAGATGCCTGCAAACCAGCTTTCTGCCAAGGGCCCTCCTCCATCTTCTCTAGTGTTAGGCTGTTTCATGGCACTCATCCTTCCGCGATGCTCTAGAAGAGTAGACAGGGTGTGTGGACATGTGTCCTTCTCTTTAGCTGCCCAGGTTCTGACCCCCTCCTATCTAAGGGGGATGCGGTGGGTGGCAGCCAATGTCACAGAAGTGAAACCAGCTGGACAGCAGAAGAGCTCTTACAGCTCTTACAGCCTAAGAGCATGTGGGGGCCTGGGCTTCTCTAGGCAGGCGCAGCAGCTGGGACTCTGGCCAGCCCTTCAAAGAGTGCAGTGCAGGGGCCTGTCTCCCTACTGAAGGCAGCAGAGCTTGCAGGACAAGCTGTTAATACAAGGGTCCTGAATTGCAGAATTCAGTGGCAACAGCAGGAATTTCCTCACCTGGCCACTCTGAACCTGGGTTTTGGGCACTGCTGCTGGCTGCCTAGAGCTAAGCCCTCTCTGCTTGACAGTTCTGTGGGCTTTTTTTTTTTTTTTTTTGGCTGGGTCATGGTTGCTGTATGTGGGTTTCTCTAGTTATGCGTAGCAGGGTCTACTCTCTAAGTCTTGCTGCGTGGGCTTCTCACTGCGGTGGCTTCTCTTGTTGCCAAGCACAGGCTCTAGGGCACTTGGGCTTCAGCAGCTGCGGGCCGCGAGCTCAGTAGTTGTAGCTTGTGGGCTCTGTTGCCCTGAAGCATGTGGAATCCTCCCAGACCAGGGATCGAACTCGTGTCCCCTGCATTGGCCAGTGGACTCTCAACCACTAGACCACCAGGGAAGTCCTCTGTGGGCTTTTAAGTACTCTCTGGATCACTTCCCTTTTGCTTTCAACATTGTGTCTGTTGCTTGCAACAAGAATCCTAACTTGATGCACATGGATTCACCACATTGTGAGAAAAACCAGAGGTTGAGATTTTCAACACTGATTTAAGAGACTTTCTGCTTCTATAGAAGATCTACGAAGTATGAAACTCAGTATCCAAGCATACAAGTTTCCTACCCCAGACACCAAGTACGGTTGGCTAGCACAATTACATCAAGGATTGGGGGAAAAGGAAGTCCCACGTTACAACCTTCCTTTGTTATTATCAGTCTGTGTACGAGGGATATGATTTGGCCCCATGCTATAAACAAACTGTGGGCCTGGATCTTAGAAGAAGGCTCTGAGACACACATATTTATTTTGCCTTAAATTTGGTTCTTTAGGAATGAGATGGTTTGGTGATGATTAATAACAGGATTGTTTGACAAAATATACAAAATATACAAAACCCAGTGTCAGGCAGAGGAAGGAAATCATCACCAGCACCACTGGCTGTGGGTGGGGTGGTGATGGGCCGGCAGAGGAAGAGAAAGGCAAGGACCGTGGTGCAGTCAAGTTTATTGTCTTCCTCCCTGGAGAGCACAGTTTGGATCCCTTGTTGAATAAGGTAGAACATTCCTCAGGTTTGCGCTTACTGTGTGAACACTAGGCCCCTCTGGGTAACAGGGACAGGCTCGGTATCAATTTGCCTTGAATTTCTGCCCACTGCCCAGGTCCGGATCCTCTTCCATTCCCCGTTCTTCACTTCTCTGCCTCGACGGATGTGGCTTTCTGCTGTCCCCTCTCATCCTGCCTGGTGCCCTTGTCCCAGCAGTGAGAACGGGGCCGGGTATAGAAGATGGAACTGGCATCCAGGGCCGCCCGGGCAGCAGCTCGTCCCCACATGCCCCCTGCGGTCTCAGGTGCCTCCTGGATATGACAGGAGCCCCCCAGTACCCCACGTCAGGAAGCAGGGTGATTGTCCAGAGAGCCCAATGCAAGCTGTTTGAGGTAAAACTGGGGGCAGCCAGATCCTGAGAGAGCCATGGGGATGTGCTCTGAGGATGAGTGGAGCCGCAGGTGGGGTCCCTCCTTCCCAAGGCCCAGGGAGCCGGGGAGGCTGGAGCGAGAGGGCTGTGAGTCTGAAACACCAGAGTGAGCAGGAGGGTGGGCTGTGCGCTGTCAGATGCGTTCACGCTTCAGAAACTGAGGGGGGGCACAATGCGTACATCAATTCAGCTTACACTCGGTGGGAATATTTAAGTACGGCTTACAGGGAAAAAAGGGTCTGTATTACGACGCATCTCGTTTTGTTTCAGCAGCTGCTGCTGACTCGCCTACCCTATACCCACTCTCCTCAGCAGTTTTGAGATATCCAGTGGCAAGTTTCCTAGGCCTAGAGATAAATTATAATTGGTCTTTTCTAGGGGCAGACCTATCTAGGTTTTGAGAAACCTGAAGCTTCCATAATTGGGTAGTAGAGAAAATTTTTTTTCTGAGAAAAATTGTAATACTTAATACAAAGTTAGGGGCCATGTGACTTTTACTTAGACTGACAAATGATAAACCAAATTATAGATTTTAGAAAGCTGGCAAACTCTACAAACACCATGAAGTCCTGATGAGTAACATCACCTCTGTATTAAGGGTGGCCGTTTAATACATTTTTTTCCCTACAGTTTTGGGCTCTGTCTTCTTTGATCTAAGTCCAAAGCTTAGGAGAACTTAGAGGCTTTGTAAAGGACTTAGGAAATACTACAGACAGACTGAAGTAAGGTCAGGAAGGCAATTTCCAGAAATGCAGATTAAACAATCTGAGATAGATAACTGTCCTGTTTTTATTATTTGCTGTGAAATACAGTGTGAATGGATGTCCACGTGGAAGCATACCCCACCCCCCCAGGAGGGCTGGTTCACGGTAGCCACTTGGTGTAGGGGGTACTCACTACCACTGAGCTGAGCCTTTCTTCCATGTCCACTGAAGTTGGTCACAGCTTCCCCGGCAAGAATCCACAGAGGAGAGGCACCCTCACTCTAAGGGAAGCGCGTGATGATGGCACTTGTGATAAGAGCATTTTAACAGCATACCTTTCATACTGTAGCATTTCTCAGATGGAAGGCTCAGGTCAAAAGGTCTTGGAATTTTCCAGACCTTCAGGTGGGTCCATATACCAAAACAAGTAATTCCTCTAAAAGCTTAATGTCTAATACAACAAAACTTTACTCATCCTCAAACAGACGCCAAGAATAAGGCAGATTCAGAGATGACTAATACATAAATCCAAGTGGACATAAAAGTCCTGACTCACTCAACAGATAATACACAAAAAGGCCAAAGCATAAACCTAAAAGGGAAAAATGTCTTTAACTGATGTGAAATAAATATTGTTGAGGTTCCAATTCTTTATTAGAAATTTCCAACCCCCATTTTAGTTAACAAGACGCTGACATATAATCTCTTCCAATGCTTCCAGAACACAGCCTGACCCTACCCTGTCAGCCACCTTTGAGGTAACACGAGCTCTCTCAGGAACCACCGGTGCTTAGCGATGTAAAGCAAAAGACCCCAGAGCGTGCGTCACTTCACTGCTAAGACATGTTGCTCCCGTCACCACCACTTGTCGCTGGGCTTAGTGGGCTCTGCTCAGGGGCCACGGGAGGGAAACTCGAGGGACCCACACTACCCTGATGAAGGACGTCTTAGGAAAGCAAGAGAGCATCCTGGTGGATAAGATGAGACACTGGTAACAATTACCAGACTTCTTAAAAAAGTGGAAAAAGGCTACAGTATTTTCTAAAATGATCAATGGTGCATGACCAACTTCTTGTTCCAAAGAGTTTGAAACATCCAAATAATAGTCGTGTGTCTTGGTTTGATATGCGGAAAAAAGGAAATGGAAATCTCTTTCCCATCTAGGCTTTTCTTTAGCGGTTCTCTAATCGACATGTGGGCTGAGCAGGCACAGGGGCTGCTGAAGCCACAATCCTGTCATTAGTGAGTAAATCTCACCTGACATTTTTTGTAAAACATGTACTACCAGATCTTGCCAGATGTTTACGGCTCATTTTTACAATGCGAAGAGGGAACACATTCTACAAACTTGTGGCTGTTAAGAAGTGGCCCCATCATTTCATCGTGTGGAGTCATTGGTTAACTTGCCCAGGCAAGGCTTGCTCTCGCAGCTCTGTGAGGAGCTCTCTGGCCAGTTTTCTCGACCTATGGGCTTCCACGCAAAGATGATCCCATCTGTACAAAGTATAGTCCAGGAAGCCAATAATCTCGTTCATTATCGCATCTGTCTGAGCCATCTGGAATGAGGACAGAAAAGAAGACAAATTAAAACACTTTGCAGACAGACTCGTCTCTTCATCCAGTGGACCAACCATAACCATCCTGTCTCCCAGAGGCAGCTGCATTCCGATCAGCTCCAAAGGTCTATTGTTTGTTTTCAAGGTGATGAGCAAAGCAAGACCATTCTCAAACCTTGGCCAACTCGTGAGCAGAGTCATTTCCTAAAGCTCAGACACACAACAGCTACAGACAAATGCTTTATTTCTTGGAACACCTGTCACAGCTTTGCTGGGGTTATTTGCTGTGAGAAACAGAGGCAAATGAGCGTACTATGCTTGACTTTCTACAAAAGGCTCACTCTAATATGAGAACTGGAAAATGCTGAAAAGAGAGTGCCACCTGTTCTCACACAGACAGCTTTACAAACGGCATTCTTGGGCTCGCTGGCCCACTTGTCTGTTAATAGGCACCTAAGATTTTGACCCCCTTCATGGATCACAGCTTTGTTGAAGCTCAACAGTTAAAAAGCTAAGATCATAGCATCCAATCCCATCACTTCATGGCAAATAATAGGGGAAAAAGTGGAAGCAGTAACAGATTTTATTTTCTTGGGCTCCAAAATAACTGCAGACGGTGACCGCAACCATGAAATTCAAAGATGCTTGTTCCTTGGAAGGAAAGTTATGACAAACTTAGCATATTCAGAAGAAGAGACTTCACTCTGCTGACAGAAAGTCTGTATAATCAAAGCTATGGTTTTTCCAGTAGACATGTATGGATGTATGAGTTGGTCCATAAAGAAGGCTGAGCACTAAAGAACTGATGCTTCTGAATTGTGGTGCTGGAGAAGACTGTTAGACTGCAAGGAGACTAAACCAGTCAATAGTAAAGGAAATCAACCCAAAATATTCATTGGAATGACTGATGCTGAAGCTCCAATATTTTGGTGCAAACAGCAGACTCATTGGAAAAGACCTTGATGCTGGGAAATACTGAAGGCAAAAGGAGAAGGGGTGGCAGAGGATAAGATGGTTAGACAGCATCACCGACTAATGGATATGAATTTGAGCAAACTCCGAGAGAGAGTGGACAGAAGCCTGGCATGCTGTATGTGACCATGGGGTTGCAAAGAGTCAGACACGACTTAGCAACTAAGCAACAACAACAAAGGTTTTAACGCTTGACTCTTACGGGAAGCAGGAAACACAGGAACGGTCGTTTCTGCTGAATACAGCCTTAGTTGTTGGTGCCCTTAAGTGCCATTTTCCTAAGAGTTCGGTTCAACAAAAAGGGGGAGAATCTCACAATCTATCTGTGTGAAGAATTTACTGTGCTTTTTCAGACAGAAGTATATAAGAACCTCTGTTTTTGAGAGTAATCTATGCTTTTTGTTTCTTTTAAATATAGAACGCTTCACAAATCGACATGGCATCCTTGCACAGGGGCCATGCTAATCATGTCTGTCTCCTTCAGACTTTAGGCTGTGAGCTGCCAAAGTGAGCACCACGCATGCGTTTGCTGTGTGAGTCAAATGTTTAAGTCGCCTGAGCAGCCCAAGGCCAGGCTCCTTCCCCGTGTGCACGCTGGGCCCTTCTGGTAGGACGACCAGCTGCCCTGGTCCACCTGGGACTCTCCAGGGCCCAGAACAGCCTTCAGTCCCACGCCACCTCTGTCCGTGAGTCAAGGCAGATCACTCGGCAGCACGGGTATTGAGTGAGTGAGAGCAGGGGACACCCTGGGCCCCCTATACAACGCTGGTGCTCCTCGGCCACCTACTGGCAGCCGCCCAAGCCAAGAGGGTCTCTGCAGGGGCTGGGGGCGGGGGCGGGCTGCCGGCCTGGGCGGATTCGATGTGGCTCTTGGTGTCCAGATCATCCTCTCTTGGCTTTTATTTAGAAGCCATCACCGACGCTCTGTGCAAACCACCTCAACTCCCACGTTCCACTCCAGGTCTCTGGTCACCCTGCCCCCTGCCGCTGAGGGAGGGACGCTTGGCCAAGGGCGTCTGTATGGGGCTTCAACTCATTGTGAGCTCCGCAACGACAGAACTGAACTCTGTATTTCAGATCAGGGCTGCCTTTCGGCTGAGAGCGCTGTGGTCCAGCAACAGAAGATGGAAGGAAACCGAGAGGGAAACGTGAACTCAGAGCAGGTCGAGGGGGCAGGAGAGGATGGGCCTCAGGGGCCGGAGGAACCTGGGCCCCAGCCGGGCTCCTTGTGCCTCATCCTCATCACAGAGGCTCCGAAGAAGGAGAGAGTGGAGATGGTAAACCAGGAGCAGGGGGCAGAGAAGCCGAACAAGGGGCGGGAAGGGCAAGGGTTCTGACCAAGGGATTCAGTGGGAACTCAGAGCTGAGCCCTGGGGCCTGTGCGTGAACCCAAGGAAGCAGTCGGTGGGGAGCATCCTGCAGCAGAGGCTGGGGTGTGGGGCCACGAGAGGGGGAAGGTGAGCTGACGGCACACGGGGCCACTCGGCTAAGGAACACGGTGCAGAGAGCACAGGGCTCAGAGCCTAGAGCTCACAGATGACAGCAAGACCAGGACCCGGCCGGGGGCTGGCTCTGCTCCCTACTCTCTTTCTCACCAAAGCCAGGCCAGGGCTGGGGTTCTGGGGGTGGTGATGCCCAAACCCCTGGGAAAGAAAGGCTGTCCCACCAAGCCTAGGCTTTCCTAAGTGGCCACCACCTGCTCCCAGTCAGGCAGACCTGGCCCGGAGCTCTTCCCAGGGTGCTCGAAGAGGACCCCAGGAGGAGCCAGTGCTGGGGGGACTCCTTGCATCTGTCCTGCTCGTAGCAGTGCTTGCTGGGCTGGCTTCAACAGACCATGTGGCACTACAGGAAGCCTTCAAGTAGGAAAGGCCGGTATGTTAGTAAAGGCAGTTTCAGAACATCTCTAAGGGCAGAGCCCAGGAGGCACTCTGAGCTACGACCGCTTCTGAGGTGCCGGGAGGCCAGCGCCCACCTGCCTAGGAACCGGTACAGGGAAACAAACACCGGGTTTCATCCTTTAATGATTTTTTTTTTTTTTTGCAGCTGAGCTGACTTAGGAAAGTGTATAAAGATGTGCGGGGGTTTTCCGAGCTCCCCCAGGCTCAGGTGTAGATCAGCAGTGTTGACTGGGGTTGAGCTATTTTGTGGGAATTGGCCTCTGGCATCGGTGACAAGCCTGAGCTTGGTGACATGACCAGCTCCTGAGTCACAGCGGCCATTCTGTGGGTGAGACCTGAGAGGGTGGTCCGTGTGAATGTGGACTGTTCCTGGAATGGAGGGAAATATGGTTGGAATACGGAAGCAGAGAACTGGGTGTCTCTGAGGAGCTTTCTCTAGACTGGATTCTCTCACACCCTATGGGCTGGGACTCTGTGATCTCCCTGGCCTGCTTTCCACCCCCAGGGGGACAGGATGTGGGAGGAGAAGGAGAGCACAGGCTCAGGGAGGAAGGGCAGCCAGGCCTGAGCAGGCTCCTTGGGCTGAGGCCCCTCCCCCAGGTTCCAGGGCCTGGGCAGGAGGTCAGAGGTCAGGCAACAAAAATACCACCAACGCTTGCATGATTCAGAAGTGCCTGCCTTTGACTTTTTTGTTTTTGAAAACAGGTTTTCTTTTATATATGCGTACTAAGTTGCTTCAGTCATGTCCAACTCTTTGCAACCCTACGGACTGTAGTCTGTCCATGGGATTCTCCAGGCATTTCCTCCTCCAGGAGATCTTCCCGACTCAGGGATCAAACCCATGTGTTTTACTTCTCTTGCATTAGCAGGTGGGTTCTTTACCACTAGCGCCACTTCTCACATATATATGTTTTTTAAAATTTATATATATATATATATATACACAAATACATTTATATATATGTATTTTTTATTTGGCTGTGATGGGTCTTAGTTGCGGCATACGGGATACAGTTCCCCCACCAGGGATTGAACCTGGGCCCCCTGCGTTGGAAACTCGGAGTCTTACCCAGTGGACCACCAGGGAAGTCCCCTTAACTTTTAAAATAACTTTCAATTTTAAAACAGTCTTAGATTTATAGTTTGACCAAAAAGATGATACAGAGAAATCCCATACCCCCACACTCAGTTTTCCTGTAAACATCTTACATTAGTTTAGTACATCTGTCAGAATTAATGAGCCAGTATCTATTCATTTTATTAACCCGACTTTTAGGTCAGACTTTATTCTGACCTCAGTTTTCCCCTAATGTCCTTCTTCTGGTCCAGATTCCGTCTAAGACACCACATTACATTTAACTGTCGACCCTCCTTAGGCTCTTGTTGGCCATGACAGTTTCTCAGACTTCCCTGTTTTTGATGACCTCGACAGTGTTAAGGAGTATTGGTCAGGTATTTTTGTCAAATGTCCTTCGACTGGAGTTTGCCAATTGTTTTTTTCATCACTAGACTGGGGTTACGGGTGTGGGGTAGGAAGGCCATAGAGGTCAAGTGCCATTTTTATCACTTCCTATCAAGGTGACTTTAGTACTGCGGATGTTGATCTTGATCACCTGGCTGAGGCAGCGGCTGACAAGCGACTAGTATAATTTATTCCTGGCCAGAGAGGAAAGTTGGTTGATACCCAGTTCTACAGGTATGAGGAAACCCACCCCAAATGGATTTTGAGGTGAGATGTGCATTTTATAAACACACAGGACAGATCGCTGTGCTGGGGTGGGCCCTGAGGAGATGGCACCCCACATGTGACAAGCAAGTCCTCTTCTGCTCTTGGCCACACCTGGGCTCTGGGAGGTCTTCTGTCTGAGCCCTAGCGGATGGCCTGACAGGCTGGCTGTGTGGCCTGCCTGCCCCACATACCTTGTTCTCCTGGGACCGAGGAGAACCTTCTGGGCACTGGTGACTGAGTTTTTGGCAATCCCACTGGTCACTGGGACTTGCTTCACGTTCACATTCAAACAGAGCAGGAGAGAGCAGGAGGGGGCCTCTGGGTATTGGGAACATTCCTTTCTTGATTTGGTTGCTGGTTTGCATGGGTGTTTTTGGTTTGTGAAAATTCATCAAGTTATACTTTAATGTATATATTATAAAAAATTAGAAACAGAAAAAAAAAACAGCATTTTTTTTTTGAGATGAGCTTATAACATAAAATTTGCTATTTTAACCATTTTAAAATGAACAATTCTGTGGCATGAATTATATTCACAGTGTTGTACAACCACTGCTACTGTCCATTTCCATAGCTTGCTTATTATCCCAAACGGGCACTCTGCACCACTCCCCACTCGATTCTACTATCTGTCTCTATGAATTTACCTATTCTAGGTACCTCACACAGTACCTCACACGAGTACAATCATGTAGTATTTGTCCTTTTTTTGGTGTCTGGATTATTTTACTTAGCCCTCAAGGTTCATCCATGTTGTAGCATGTGTCATTCATTCATTGTAAGGCTGAATAATATTTTACTGTATGTATGTATGTACAAAGCATCTTTGGTTTATCCATTCATCTGTTGATGGGCATTTGGCTATTAGGCATAACACTGCTATAAGCAGGACCGAACAAGTATCTGTTTGAGTCCTTGCTTTCAGTTCCTTTGGGTACACACACAGAAGCAGAACAGCTGGATTATATGGTGATTCTATCTTTAAATTTTTGAGGAACCATCAAACTGTTTTCCACAGTGGCTGCATCATTTTAACATTCCCAACTGGAAAGGTGAGTGTTCAATTTCTCCATGTCCTTACCAAGACATGTCTTCCATTTTGTTTGACTTGGTTTTTAGTATATGTCCTAGTCCCTGGGTCAGGAAGATCCCCTGGAGGAGGGCATGGCAACCCACTCCAGTATTCAATCCCATGGAAAGAGGAGACTGGCAGGCTACAGCCCATAGGGTCACAAAGAGTCGGACACAACTGAAGCGACCGAGCACACACATATGTCCTAGCGGGTAATGGAGCAGTACCTCACTGTGGCTTTGATTTGCATTTGATTTGATTTGCATTTGCATAAGAGCTAATGACCAACTTAGACAGCATATTAAAAAGCAGAGACATTACTTTGCCAACAAAGGTCTGTCTGGTCAAAGCTATGGTTTTTCCAGTAGTCATGTATGGATGAGAGAGTTGGACTATAAAGAAAGCTGAGTGCTGAAGAATTGATGCTTTTGAACTGTGGTATTGGAGAAGACTCTTGAGAGTCCCTTGGACTGCAAGGAGGTCAAACCAGTTCACCCTAAAGGGAATCAGTCCTGAATATTCTTTGGAAGGACTGATGCTGAAAGTGGAACTCCAACACTTTTGGCCACCCGATGCGAAGAACTGACTAATTTGAAAAGCCCCTGATGCTGGGAAAGATTGATGGTGGGAGGAGAAGGGGACGACAGAGGATGAGATGGTTGGATGGCATCACCGACTCGATGGACATGAGTTTGAGTGAACTCCGGGAGTTGGTGATGGACAAGGAAGCCTGGCGTGCTGCAGTATATGGGACTGCAAAGAGTCAGACATGACTGAGTGACTGGACTGAAATAAGGAAGGATTTCTTTGTAATTAGCAAATGTTTTTTTAATTTAAAAATTAAACTCTTTGAGCCACTGCAGTAAGCACATTCTCAGTGAAGTCTTGTTCTTCTTCACAAGGAGGAAGAGTCACATACTGTAACAAAAAGATGGCCTGAGGAGATGGGAGACTAGCTTCCAGCTTGGATCCTGGCCATGAGCTGTGTGACCTGGGAGCAGTCTCCTTCCTTATCTGCGGCCCTCTTCCCTCCTCTGTGCCATGCAGGTGTTGCACAGGGCAGGCTCCCCATCTGGCCTGGCTGTCTCTTCCCTTCCTGTCTATCCATGCTTGGACAGCATCCTGGAACATAGGCTCCTCAAAGGCCAGGCCCTTGAGTGATAAGTCACGCTTCCCTTGGGTTGTGAATGAGAACCAGGATGCCAGAAAAGGGGAGACTTACGAGGGTAATGACTTCCCGGGCAATCGTGTGTCCTCCAGGAGCCCAGAGCAGGAAGTGCAGGAGGAGGCGTCTGACCAGCTGCTGACAAGCAGGCGGTCTGGGGTCTCCACCTAGGTTCTCTCCAGCTGCAGCCTGCAAATCCCTGGCCGAGAGGGCTGGACTCCTGAACAGCTTCGTGAGGCAGCCAAGCACTGTCTTCACCTCCACCTGGGAATATAATTTCAAAGGAAGAGATCAGGGGGAGGGTTGGGACATGTGTGGGGCTAGGATGATTCAATTCTCTGAAGCAGCCCCAGAAACGGGAGAGGACTCGTGCCCGAGGAAGATTAGAGAGGGTGGACCATGTCTGAGTTTACACTGCTCCACACAAACCCAAATGGGCGTAATGGAAATTTCTTGACTTTCGTCTTGCTCACTAAGCAGCCAGGGCACCATGCCAGGAATTGACCTTTTTTTGTTGTTGTTGTACAAAGGAAATGGAGAAAAGTCCTCAGCAGAATGTAGTCATATTTTTATATTGTGGGAAAAAGAACAAAAGGCTCCTTGAAAACTTGCTCACTATCACAGCCATGGATCAATTAAAGCCCCGTGCTTGGACCTCCACTGAGTCAATGTGCTGATAAGAATAAGGTTTGCCTTTTGCCATCTTTGGTTGGGAGGAAGTGCCGGCTCAAACACACACACACACCCACACACACACACACACCCACACACACACACACACACATACACACACACCACATGTGTTTTGTTTTAGACACTGGGACACTGTTCATACATATTTAAAGCTCAAGCAGAGGTCACAAGTCTGTGGAATCCATATAATAATAGTGATTGTTACAGGTCTGTGGGTTGTTTCTGCATAAAAAATATTTATTTCATGCTGAGACTTCAAGAATGGTACATCAAGTTGTGACTTGGAAAACAAAGCAAAAACTGAAAGCTGTAGATCCAAAATGCCACTTGGACTCATGAACAGCTATGTTCCCTCATTTTCGAAAGAACACTTAGGCCCACTCTAAAAATTCCCATGACCGATTTTATGGATTTTGTGTGAGTCCTTTTTTTCTTTGAAAATTAAGGCTTCATTCAGTGAAGTCTGTCATAAATTCCAACATACTAGCAGCGTTGTGTGAGCAACTCTGACCACAGTGAAGATCATGAGAAACTGCACCCTGGGCCCTTCCGTGGTGGAGGGCCACGTCCTAACAGGAGAGGGCCACTCCCTCACCACCTCGTGTCTAGGCCCACCCTGATGGCATCCACAGGAGCCCATGGCTGTCCTGCGTCTAGGCTGGTCTGCAAAAATGTCAGGGCTTAGGAAGCGATGCCTCCATAATCATGTTCTTCTTGTTCATCTTCTCCCCTCACCCAGTATTCCCTGAGGCTTGCCTTGTTTCTTTCTCTTTTACTCCAGGCCACCTTTCCCTTCAAATACCTTCCTCATATGCCAAAAACGTTAATGCTTTCTAATCTTATAAGGAGAAAAATATAAGCTTTCTTCTCTAAGTATTAATTTTTATCCTGCAGTATGAAAATTTACGTATGCTTACTGTAAAACATTTGAACAAAAAAGTAAAAAGAAAAAAAATCAAAATGACGGTAACAACTATTCAAAGAGACTTATTAAAAGTGAGGTTTATATCTTTGTCATCTTTTTTCTATGCATTGTGAACACAGCACTTACTAAATACAAGGACTGTATTCTAGGGCTTGCACAGTGCACTATAAACAATTTACCATTATCTATATAGCACAAGTTCTTTGATAACACGATCTTTCATGGCAGAATGCCATTCTGTGGCTGTGGAGTGAAAGTCGCTCAGTTGTGTCTGGCTCTTTGCAACCCCATAAACTATACAGTCCATGGAATTCTCCAGGCCAGAATACTGGAGTGGGTTACCTTTTCCCTGGAAGATTTCCAGGGGAATCTTCCCAGCCCAGGGATTGAACCCAGGTCTCCCACACTGCAGGTGGATTCTTTACCAGCTGAGCCACAAGGGAAGCCCAAGAATACTGGAATGGGTAGCCTGTCCCTTCTCCAGCGGATCTTCCTGACCCAGGAATTGAACCGAGGTCTCTTGCATTGCAGGCAGACTCTTTACCAACAGAGCTATCAGGGAAGCCCATTCTGTGGCTGTAATACACCAACAATTTATTTAGGTAATATCCTAACTACTAAAAGTGTAGGCCATTTCCAGTTACTGCAGTTACAAACAACACTGCAGTGATCCTGTATATCAATCTTTGCGCAGCTCTCTACTTACTTCCTTAGGAGATTCCTAGAAGGGGAACCACAGGGTTGAAGTGTATGAGCCCTCACTTAATTTTTAAAAGTATACAAACATAGGAAGTTTTTTTTTTTTATCATGATTCAGTTCAAAGTTAACAAAAGGAAGTGAACACTGGCTGGCAGAGAACAGTCTGCAGAGACAGGAGTGGGTATTTGCACAGGCCGTATTGCATCCCAGGCAGGAATGGTTGCTCTTTGTCGCTCCCCGTCTCGAGCTCCCATCACCACCTGCCCCAACCTTGAATCTCAAGGATGCCCAGCAGAGGTGATGTTTCCAGCCACAGGACACTATCACATCCAGGTCAGTACTGTGATTTAATTACGCCTTTTAAGGCAAAAGCACAGGTATTCTCACGAGAGCTCCATGGACAGCGGAGCCTGGCGGGCTGCACAGCGCATGGGGTGACGAAGAGTCGGACGCGACTGAGCGACTCACTCTTTTAGTTTCACTTTAAGGCAAAAGCACAAGCAGTGCCAAGCTCAGTCAAATCGAACAATAATCATGTTTTTAAAGGTAGTTCACAGTCTTTCAAGTCACCCAACAGACCCATCAAAGGGATTAAGCTCACAAAACCCAGGGGAGTGAGAACTGTATATTAATACTACTAGTTAAATTAGGAGAGCTGGGCCCCGCTGCTCCCCAGGATACCACCCACACCAGGGCCTCAGCCCCAGGCAGACGGCCGCCTCGGACAGAACAGCTAGGCAGAAAACTGACGTCCCGGCGCTAAGCTCCTCTGAGTGATCTAATCTGTTTTGATCCAGGCTGCCAGCGCACCCCCTGAGTGAGAACTATGTGTAAGTTTTATTAAAAAATAAACCAAAAAAGGACTCATTTAGTTGGTAGAAAGATATGCCAATGCAGAGCTCTCTAGAAAATAAATCTTACGGGACTATTTACTTCTCTATACTTCAAAAGTAATCTGTCAGTTTCTATGATCCATACAGAATTTAACATAAAACCTACCAGTTTAGCTAATACAGAATCAAATATGAAATATATGTAAAAAGCTTCAGAAATCATTAGTATTCATATGTGCTGTGTGCTCAGTCGTGTCTGACTCTTTGCAACCCCATGGACTGTAGCCCGGCCAGGCTCCTCTGTCCACGGGATTCTCCAGGCAAGAATACTGGAGTGGGTTGCCATTTCCTCGTCCACGGGATCTTCCCAACCCAGGGATCAAATCCACGTCTCCTTTGACTCCTGCACTGCAGACAGATTCTTTACCCACTAAGCCACTGGGGAAGCCCGAAAACAAATTAGGATTCTCTTTACTGTGATATTTTAAAAGGGAAAAAAATAGTAAGCTCTCTTTTTAATCTGATAGCAATCTTGAAATACATGTTAATTTCTCTTAAAAAAATGTTCTATTGGGATCCAGAATGATCACCAAATTGCAACTTTTTGAAATCACAAACTTTTCTCGCCCCTGCCACGTAACATGCTTTTAAACAAGTAAAATATACAGCCATACTGAACTAGTCTCTGTTTTTTTCAAACAACAGAAAACATCAAGCAAATGGGAGCACTGCTCTCTACATAAAGAAACCCACTCCCTTTAATTATTAAAGTCAGGAAAAAGCGGTGGCAGTTGAACTTTTAAAAACCAGCAAATAAATGTTTGTAAGGAAGGCGCAAATGCCTTTAATCAATACATGGCTCCTGTAATTATCATATTCCACACAAAATAACAACTGTCTTTGCCATAGGCACTTAGCCACTCCTGTACTTCGCTGCTCTGCTATTTAGGAAACGACCAAGTCGTTTTTTCAGAAGCTAAGTGGTTAATATCATGTGATTACTTTAGTAAGAGTTCTAAACAAAGCCGGTACTGTGAGGATCTACTGACTGATCCAAGAAAGGACTTAAGTCAAGAGGGAAGCAGACAGGGCCAGGCTGCAGGGAAGAAAGAGGATGGTGCTCCTCAGAAGAGGGTCAGACCCTGTATGACGGCCCCTGGAGCGTGCAGCCCCGAGGCCGGCACGCCTGTGATTCAGGACAGAGCAGCAGTGACTAAGGAGAGAGAATGGCCCAGGGACAGGAGGGCTGCACTTGTTTCCTCGGTGTCTCCTGCGAGACCTGGCCTCCCGGTCCACTCCTAAGGGCAAGAAAATATCTTGACTGCACGCCCAGGTCCCACTCACTCTTCCAGGCCCACGTCTTCCTGTACCTGCTGAAGTGCCTGGAGGTCAGTGAAAGCCAAACCCACCACCGCAGGGTCCCTTTCTGCACCCAAGAGACCGCCCCCGAGGCCGCAGGCCTTGGGCCGCGCCACCTACCATGGTCCGCGCTCTCTGCTGATGCCCGGCGCCTGGGCTGCAGCTGAAAGCCAGGAGCCACAGCAGGGCCTCTGGGGGTTCAGCCTCAGCTTCTGACATCAGTAACTGCTCAGCCGTGATATCAGCCCATCCTCCAAAGTGAACAAACAAGAACCAGCTCTCAAAGGGGCCTCCATAGGACCTGGAACAGAAACAAAACACAGGGCAGTTAGGCAACTTGATTTCTTTTCCTTTTAGGTTTTTAAAGAGACTGTAATGTCTGTGAATGGTTGGCTTCAATTGTTCTTAGCCACTGAAGTACAGCTTGTAAGGAATACAAGTCAGGCTCAGAGAGAGAGCTCAAAACGCCACCCTGAACCCTCACAGGATGTTCAAAGGCAGGCTTCCCTAAACCCCCCGTACCCTGACGACCTCAGACTTTTAAATCTTGACACCCAGGGCCCCTGAGTGAGCACAGACATTGGAGAAAGGAAGTTTTGGCCCGTGACCAGCAAGAGTGATGCAAGGTGAGCGCCCGTGGGTGCGCCACTCTGCCTTCTGCCTGGGCTGCACAGCTGGGCTGCTGTGGAGACGGGGCCCCCAGCCACAGGGCAGCCACCCAGGTAGCCCAGAGCAGAAATGAGGGGACCCCCTGGGGTCCAGACAGAGCCCAGAGAAGGGACGCAGGCGGAAACATGTGCTATTCCTTTACTCACAAAACGTTTTAGCCAATTTTGGCAATTGTGAGTTTTTCAGTTTAGTGCAGTTCAATCACTCAGTTGTGTCTGAGTCTTTGTGGCCCCATGGACTCCAGCACGCCAGGCCTCCCTGTCCTTCACCAACTCCTAGAGCTTACTCAAACTCATGTCCATTGAGTCAGTGATGCCATCCAACCATTTCATCCACTCTCGTCCCCTTCTCCTCCTGCCTTCAATCTTTCCCAGCATCAGGGTGAATCATTTCTTTGCATTAGGTGGCCAAAGTATTGGCATTTCAGCTTCAGCATCAGTGCTTCCGATGAATATTCAGGACTGATTTCCTTTTTGATAGACTGGTTAGATCTCCTGGCAGTCCAAGGGACTCTCAAGAGTCTTCTCCAACACCACAGTTCAAAAGCATCAATTCTTCGACACTCAGCTTTCTTTATAGTCCAACTCTCACATCCATAAATGACCATGGTTTTGACCAGACGGACCTTTGTTGGTAAAGTAATGTCTCTGCTTTTTAATATGCTGTCTAGGTTGGTCATAGCTTTTCTTCTAAGGAACAGTGTCTTTTAATTTCATGGCTGTGGTCACCATCTGCATTGATTTTGGAGCTCAAGAAAATAAAGTCTCTCACTGTTTCCATTGTTTTCCCATCTATTTGCCACGAAGTGATGGAACTGGATGCCATGATCTTAGTTTTTTGAATGTTGAGCTTTCAGCCAACTTTTTCACTCTCTTCTTTCACTTTCATCAAGAGGCTCTTTAGTTCTTTGCTTTCTGCCATAAGGGTGGTGTCATCTGCATATCTGAGGTTATTGATATTTCTCCCAGCAATCTTGATTCCAGCTTGTGCTTCTTCCAGCCTGGCATTTCTCATGATGTACTCTACATATAAGTTAAATAAGCAGGGTGACAATATACAGCCTTGACATACTCCTTTCCCAATTAGGATATAGTCTGTTGTTCCATGTCTAGTTCTAACTGTTGTTTCTTGACCTGCATACAGACTTCTCAGGAGGCAGGTCAGGTGGTGTGGTATTCCCCTCTCTTTCAGAATTTTCCACAGTTTGTTGTGATCCACACAGCCAAAGGCTTTGGTGTAGTCTATAAAGCAGAAGTAGGTTTTTTTCTGGAACTCTCTTGCTTTTTCAATGATCCAATGGATGATGGCAATTTGATCTCTGGCTCCTCTGCCTTTTCTAAATCCATCTTGAACATCTGGAAGTTCATGGTTCACATACTGTTGAAGCTGCCTTTCTTTGGGATTGGAATGAAAACTGACCTTTTCCAGTCCTGTGACCACTGCTGAGTTTTCCAAATTTGCTGGCATACTGAGTGCAGCACTTTCACAGCATCATCTTTTAGGATTGGAAATAGGTCAACTGGAATTCCATCACCTCCACTAGCTTTGTTCATAGTGATGCTTCCTAAGGCCCACTTGACTTTGCATTCCAGGATGTCTGGCTCTAGGTGAGTGATCACACTATCATGGTTATCTGGCTCATGAAGATCTTTTTTGTATAGTTCTCCTGTGCATTCTTGTCACCTCTTCTTAATAACTTCTCCTTCTGTTAGGTTCATATCATTTCTGTCCTTTATTGAGCCCATCTTTGCATGAAATGTTCCCTTGGTATCTCTAATTTTCTTGAAGAGATCTCTAGTTTTTCCCATTCTATTGTTTCCCTCTATTTCTTTGCACTGATCACTGAGGAAGGCTTTCTTATCGCTCTTTGCTATTCTTTGGAACTCTGCATTCAAATGGGTATATCTTTCCTTTTCTTCTTTGCCTTTAGCTTCTCTTCTTTTCTCAGCTATTTGTAATGCCTCCTCAGACAATCATTTTGCATTTTTGTATTTCTTTTTCTTGAGGATGGTCAGGAACCTCCATCCATAGTTCTTCAGGAACTGTGTCTATCAGATCTAATCCTTTTTTTTTTTTTCTCACACAATCTGTTTATTTTTTCCATTTTACAAGTGAGGAAACTGAGGCACGGGGAAGTGAGCAAATGGACTCACGGTCATACCCCTGGAAAGGGCAGGCTCCTTCATCCTTCCCACCCACTGTCCAGTGTCTCTGCCTCTCTCCACCGCAAGGCTCTGAGTGAGCTGTCTCTGCTGGCTGACCACAGTTCCTTCTTTGCCGCTGTGTTCTGCTCTAGACAGGCTCTCCCCTCCACCACTCCACTAACATGGCTGCCTGTGCTTCCTGTGAATCTATTTGTCACTTCCACTGTATAATCGTCTAAGGGATTTGATTTAGGTCATACCTGAATGGTCTAGTGGTTTTCCCTACTTTCTTCAATGTAAGTCTGAATTTGGCAATAAGGAGCTCATCATATGAACCAGAGTCAGCTTCTGGTCTTGTTTTTGCTGACTGTACAGAGCTTTTCCATCTTTGGCTGCAAAAAATATAATCAATGTGATTTTGGTATTGACCAGCTCGTGATGTCCATGTATAGAGTATTCTCTTGTGTTGTTTGAAGAAGGTGTGTGCTATGACCAGTGAGTTCTCCTGGCAAAACTCTGTTAGCCTTTGACCTGCTTCGTTTATACAAAGGCCGAATTTACCCGTTATTCCATGTATCTCTTGACTTCCTAGTTTTGTATTCCAATCCCCTATAATGAAAAGGACATCTTTTTGGGGTGTTAGTTCTAGAAGGTCTTGTAGGTCTTCATAGAACCATTCAATGAACTGTATATCAAATTCTTTCCTCTCATCATGTATTGATCAGTGCTGAAAAGTTAAAGCTTTTGTGAAGATGTCCTTTTGTCACATAGGGAACCGGGAGGTGGAATAAAGGATAGACTCTGCTTAAGGTAAAGACCCACTAATTTTGCTTAGAGACAGTCCTAGCAGCCTAACATCTCCCGTGGGAGAAATGGAGCAGGACTAGCCTGAGATCACATGGGGCAGAATCCTCCTTCTGAACTGGGGAAGCTCCTGTAACAGGAGAGCCCTGGGCCCCTTTTGCAGTGCTCCGTCCTTGCTGGATCTGGGTTCACACTCCTCTGCTTGGCTCATGGAATCCTGGGGCCAGCACTGTCCCCACCTCCTCGAGCCACTGCTTTCCTCCTGTCCCCCGAGAACAAGTGAGTAAATTGTGAAATCTAGTTTGCCAAACAATGACAGAAAAGTGGGGCATTCATCTTACTTCCTTGTCCCCACAAGAGGGAGAGCTGATGCTGAGTAGTGGCCTGGGTTATGGTCCAAGGTAAGGAACAGGCTCCATGGGGTCTCCTTCCTGCAGGCCTCACAGACGAGTAAGCTGAGCAGGGTCCCCCATGCCCCCTGCTCCCACGTGGGCATCCCGCGCGGATCACGGTTCAAGGCCTGGGAATGCTCCCTCCTTTCCTCTAGCAGCTGAGTGTGCAAGGCAGTCCCATGGGGCTGGCTGAGAAGGTGCCTAAAGCTACTCACAGACCCCTCCCAGCAGGTGGCCTGAAGCCTAGTGGAGGGAGATCTGGTTTAGGTGGGGCCCCCAAGAAGTCTGGGGCCTTATCCTGCTCTTCAACACAGATAACCAGACGGTGCACTGGGGGCTGCCAGGGCATGGAAGGTCATTAATACAGCCCACTTGCCCACTTGGCTGTCTGTCTCTCCTGCTGGTTCTGTCTCTCCTACTGGTAAGAGTCTTGGGGTGGGGTGAGTACTTGGCACCCAAACCTGCATCAGTGATGATAAGCAGAAGAGCACCGGCCACAATTTGTGATGACCAGTAATGAGATTATAGAGAATTTCAAGTAGGAAAAGTGGCAAAGGGAACAAATGAAGACAGTCTTAGTAGACTAGTGTGCATGCATGCATGCTAAGTTGCTTTAGTCATGTCCGACTCTGCGTGAGCATATGGACTGCAGCCCACCAGTCTCTTCTGTCCATGGGATTCTCTAGGCAAGAATATTGGAGTGAGTTGCCATTTCCTTCTCCAAGGGATCTTTCCAACCCAAGGATTGAACCGGGTCTCTTACGTCTACCTGCACAGACTAGTATAGACAATGAATAAAATACTCTAAAAGCAAGGAAGTTAAGAGGAAGCAGAGGGCGCTATGTTGCAAAGAACTTAGCAAAGTCTAAATGTGAGTGGTCTTAGGGAAATAATATATGTGTTATTTCCCTAATATTATATTTATCTAATATAATATTAGAAATCATGTTAGAATGGATTTTCTAATTTCAGACAAAAATTTATTACAAAGAGGAGGAAAAGAAACATTTCATCCTACCATGCAGGAGAAGTTTAGAATTTCCTTCCCTAGAGAGGCAGGGTAGACAGAAGGGCCTAGAGAGATGCCATTCTTGTTTTGCAAGCCAGGGGGAGGGGGGTGGGTGGGGGGTGCAGCATGTGAGCAGTGCTTTTTTCCTAAGGTCTAGTCTATGTATCGGAGAAGGCAATGGCACCCCACTCCAGTACTCTTGCCAGGAAAGTCCCATGGACGGAGGAGCCTGGTAGGCTGCCGTCCATGGGGTCGCTAGAGTCGGACACAACTGAGTGACTTCTCTTTCACTTTTCACTTTCATGCATTGGAGAAGGAAATGGCAACCCACGCCAGTGTTTTTGCCTGGAGAATCCCAGGGACGGGGGAGCCTGGTGGGCTGCCATCAATGGGGTCCCACAGAGTCGGACACGACTGAAGCGATTAGCAGCAGCAGCAGTAGTCTATGTATTGTTATACTTGTACATTTCCAGATCTAACACCAGCCATTACTCTCAACAGCTTCTAGGCCAGGTATTTACACATGCAGCCTATTTATTTTGAGCTGCTTGCAGTGCTCCCTCCACTTCTTACTCAGCAGTGGGTATGCTGTTTGGGGATACATGCAGCCATACCTCATTTTACTGCACAGAAACACAGAAAATGGTGTTTTTTTTTCCCACAGATTGAAGGTTGTGGCAACCTGGCACCAAGCAAGTCTACTGACTTCATTTTTCCAACAGGATTTGCCCACTTCCTGTCTTTATGTACATTTTGGTGATTCTCATAATATTTCAAACTTTTCCATTATATTGATCATGGTGATCTGTGATCTTTGATGTTGCTACTGTTGTTTTGGGGTACCATGAACTGTGCCCATATAAGCTGATGAACTTAAAAGATAAATCTGTGTGTTCTGACTGCTCTACCAGTCAGTTGTCTTATCTCCTTCTTTTTGGGCCTCCCTATTCCCTGAGACACAACAATATTCAAGTTAGTCCAACCAATGCCCTTTTCTTCAATTGGAAAAGACCCTGATGCTAGGAAAGATTGAAGGCAAGAAGAGAAGGAGATGACAGAGAACGAGATGGTTGGGCGCCATCACTGACTCAACAGATTAGAGTTTGAGCAAGCTCCAGGAGATGGTGAAGGACAGGGAAGCCTGGTATGCTGCAGTCCATGGGGTTGCAAAAAGTCGCACACGACTGAGCAACTGCCAACAATGTCCTACAACGGCCTCTAAGTGTTCAAGTGAAAGGAACAGCTGCACATCTCTTACTTCAAAAGGTTGAAATCATGAAGTTCACTGAGGAAAGCATGTTTAAACCGAAATAGGCTGAGAGCTATAGGCCTCTTGCACCAAACAGTTAGCCTAGTTATGGATGCAAAGGAAAAGTTCGTGAAGGAAATTAAAAGTGCTACTCTCATGAACACATGAAGGATAAGAAAGCAAAACAGTCTTATTGCTGATATGAAGAAAGCTGTAGTGGTATAGATAGAAGATCAAAACCAGCTACAACATTCCCTTAAACCAAACCCTAATCCAGAGTAAGGCCCTGACTCTTCAATTATGTGAGGACTGAGAGAGGTGAGGAAGCTGCAGAAGAAAAGTCTGAAGCTAGCAGGGATCGGTTCATGAGGGAAAGAGGCCATCTCCACAACACAAAAGCGAAGGGTGAAGCAGCAGGTGCTGGTGTAAAAGCTGCAGTAAGTTATTAACGATGCTGGCTACACTAAGGCAATGGCACCCCACGCCAGTGCTCTTGCCTGGAAACTCCCATGGACGGAGAAGCCTGGTGGGCTGCAGTCACTGGGGTTGCTAAGAGTCGGACACGACTGAGCGACTTCACTTTCATTTTTCACTCTCATGCATTGGAGAAGGAAATGGAAACCCACTCCAGTGTTCTTGCCTGGAGAATCCCAGGGACAGGGGAGCCTGGTGGGCTGCCGTCTATGGGGTCGCACAGAGTCGGACATGACTGAAGTGACTTAGCAGCAGCACACTAAACAACAAATTTTCAATACAGATGAAATAGCTTTATATTAGAATAAGATGCTATCTAGGACTTTTACAGCTGGAGAGGAAAAATCAATGCCTGGCTTCAAAGCTTCAACAGACAGACTAACTCTCTTGCTAGGGACTAATGTAGTTGGTGACTTCAAGTTAAAGTCAATGCTTATTTACCATTCTGGATATCCTAGGGCCTTGAAGAATGATGCTAAATGTACTTGGCCTATGCTCTGTCAGTGGAACAATGAAGTCTGGATGACAGCACGTCTATTTACAATGTTTTACTGAATATTTTCCCTGGAGGAGGAAATGGCAAGCCATTCCAGTATTCTTGCCCAGAGAATCCCATGGACAGAGGAATCTGGCAGGCTACAGTCCATGGGTCACAAAAAGCTGGACATGACTGAGTGACTGAACATACTGAATACGTTGAGATCTACTACTCAGAAAAAAAAATATTCCTTTCAAAATAATACTGCTCACTGACATTGCACCTGGACACCCAAGAGCTCTGATGGAGAACAATGAAATGAACGTTGTTTATATGCCTGTTAACACAACATCCATTCTGCAGTCCATGAATCAAAGAGTCATTTTGACTTTCAACTCTTACTATTTAAGAAAAACGTTTCATAGGGCTGTAGCTGCCATGGGCTTCCCTGGTGGCTCGGGGTAAAGAATCCTCCTGCCAATGCAGAAGATGCAGATTCAATCCTTGGGCCGGGAAGATTCCCTGGATGAATATTCTTGCCTGGGAAGTCCCATGGACAGAGGAGCCTAGTGGGCTACAGTCCATGGGGTCAAAGAGTCAGATATGACTTAGTGACTAAAAACAAAACAAATAGCTGGTGTAGAGGGTGATTCCTCCACGGGATCTGGGCAAAAGTAAACAGAAACCCTTCTGGGAAGGATTCACCACTGTGGATGCCATCAAGAACACTGGGACTCGTGGGAAGAGGTCAAAATATCAACATTAACAGGGATTTGGAAGAAATTGATTCCAGCCCTCATGGATGTCTACGAGGGGTTTACGACATGAGTGGAGGAAGTAACTGCAGGTGTGGTGGAAATAGCAAGAGAACTAGAACTAGAAGTGGAGACTGAAGACAGAACGGCTACAATCTCATGATAAAACTCTAACAGATGAGGATCTGCTTCTTACAGATGAGCAGAGAAAGTGGTTTCTTGAGGTGGAATCTATTCCTGGTGAAGTTGCTGTGAACACTGCTGAAATGATAACACAGAATTTAGAATATCACATACACTAGATGATAAAGCAGGGACAGGGTTTGAAAGGAATGACTAATTTTGAAAGCAGTTCTGCTGTGGGTAAAACGCTATCCAAAGGCACTGCACATTACAGAGAAATCATTTGTGAAGGAAGAGTCAACTGATGTGGCAAACTTCACGTTGTCTTAAGAAACTTCCGCAACCACTTCAACCTTTGGCATCTACCATCCTGATCACTCAGCAGCGTCATCATCAAGGCAAAAAGATTATGAGTCACTGCCATTTTTTAGCAATAAAGTACTTTTAAATTAAGGTATGTATACGTTTTTTTAAGACATAATGCCACTGAACAGTAAATAGACTATAGGACCGTGTAAGCCTAACTTTCATACGCACGGGGAAACCAGAAAGATCACGTGATTCCCTTTACTGCCATGGTCTGGAGCCGAGCCTGCAATATCTCCGAGGTATGCTTGCAATGCCTTCCCCTATCTTTCCTTGCTCACAGGAAGATAAGGATACCAGAGAAACCACGTGTGAAAGAGATCTAGGAGTCATCGGTCTTTGCTTACCCGTGGTCTTCAACTATTTCTTTGAGCATTTCAGAGATATGTTTCAGTGACTGGTGCCATAGTCCCTGCGGAATATCTGTGGGTGGAGAGAGCCATCAGAGAGAAGCTGAAAAAAAGTCAAACCTAGTAGGAATCAACTGCAGTGGAGACCAGAAGGGGCCCGTTTAGGGGAAAGGCCTAGTTTTCCCGGTCCACGGAATCCATACCACCACCCTCAAGCTGATCCCCCCAGAATCCATCTCTCAGGCCTGGGAAGAAAGGCCTGTTAGTGTTACACAGAGTTAAACTTCAAAGGCTCTTTAATTCAGGTACATGAGACTGCACAGGCAGCCCACAGTAGGATTTAGGAAGGCTATGTTGAAGATGCCCGGCTTTTTTTCTTTTCTACTCATCCACCCCCTCATCTCTCACTAATAATTTGTGGTTTCAAAATATATTAAAAAAAAAAATAGTCAATAAGGAATTAGGAATGTGCTTCCCAACTATGATTGGGATGAATTTAGAATATGACTTCAGGTTTACAATGATTTTAAAAGGCCAGAAAAAAACATATGGATATTATACAGACAAAGACAAATGTCTTTTCTTAAGTTTTTCTGGTTTCACATTTTTCCCATGGTCTTAAACACTTCTGAGCATGTATAGATCTGTAGTTTTAAACAACAGCTGAAAAAGGTTATCACATTTCCATGTAGTGATAGATTCTGTAATTAAATACACCAGAAAGATAATGTAAGTGATACAGGAACCACTGCTACCCCACAAATGCTACAGATTAAAGAATCATAAATTATCTCTCTCCCTCTTCTGAGTTCTCGTAACTCTTGATTTGCAGCTTTTCAAAGCATTTTCATTTTCTCCTTTTATTAGTTTTTTAGATAGTTATTTTATGTCTCTTTTACTTGTAGCTCCTGGATATTCAGGGTTCATAAGTGACTCATCTTTTATACCTCATAGGACTTTACAGTGGGCATAAAATCAATCTTTGATGAATAGAAGACTCTACTCTTAAGAAACCCTTCAATCTGTGGATATAACATTATTTTTTCCAAAAGTAATATGCAGAAAATTATGCAGGAACCAGCACAAATAGTCTTTAGTTTGTAGATGTCCAAACTTAAAAAGTAACCACCCTGATATTTTTTGTGGCGCTCATTTAGCTGCTTACTACATAGGCTGACCTTGGACTTTGCTGATCTGACCTAGGCTGTGAGACTTGCCCCTGGAAAGGGAATCACTGATGCTCCTGTCTTATTAAAGTTTTCCCATTGTGTTCCCACAGTGTAAGTTTCACAAAACTGCTGACCAGAGATCCCACCAGGCCTGTCTCCACCTCCACCTCTGGCATCTGAGGGGACAGTGGGTCACTTTGGGTGAGAACTTAATCTTTTAGAAAAGGGAAGAGTATTTTTGTTTTTGTAAAATGCTCTGAAACCTCAAATCACACTTTCCTCAAGTGAATCTACTTATTCAAGTCTCAGGAAAAAAAAGGTAGGGGAAAATGGCACAGAAAGGACATATTATGGGTCCTTCCTATCTTCCCATGGTCAGATGAGATGCCTTTTTCTACAGCATAGAGTCTGTCTTGTTTCAGTGTCACCTCTTCTTAGATTTCAGGCATTAGTGGGGAAGGATGTCTGTATTCTCTATTTCTGAAACGTTTCATAAACAGGAGCTCACAGGCATGTTAATAGATCAACATCAGTTGAATGAGGACAGATTCATCACTTCCCCAGATGAATATGGCCTCTGGAAGGCTGGCAGATGAAATCACAGAAGGCTGTGGTCTAACATACTTACTGAATTCTTTCAAAAGACTTCCCTTGGCTAGGTTAGGAGAAATTTCCCCTAAATTTCCTTAGCTTCCTTCATCATTTTATCTTTTCATTTGCAGCAGGGGGCACAGAGAAGAAAGAATGAAATAAAGATAAATGTACTGTTTTATTCCAAATCAGCCAAGTCTTAGCCTGTTCCTGGCATCCAGGTGGACCTTCCTGGCACTAGCAGAGGCCTTGTGTTAACCAGAACAGACTGTCAAAACCCAACTGGAGGCCATTGTTTTCCTCTCTTTTAGTAAATGATCGTAACTGGGAAGCCAAGCAAATTCTCATATCAAAATCCACAGAATGTGTGATGCTGAGAGTTTAAAGGAACATTATCCATCTCCCTGGTTTTACAGATAAGGAACTGGGAGGAAAGGGTTATGATTTTGTCCCTGTACTTTCCCAGAAATTATTTTAATATGGGCAGAATCAACCTTCACATACCTTTCGGGTGTTGGAGGAGCACCATGACAAGAGCTGGAGAAGCATAAGGAAAGAAGGTCTTGAGTGCAAACTTCAACTATAATAGAACAAAAAATTTAAAGCCGTTTGAATATTAGCATTGGAAAAGGTTTAAGGAAATATAAAATATTGCATCCTCTGCCCCCAAAAGAAATTCCAGTACTTTATGTGGTCATAATCTCTTGCACACTGATCAAAAATAAAAGATGCTTCTGATAATCTTATAAATATGTTCTAAAAAATTAAACCTTTTTAAAGATGCCTTCCAGGACTTAAGAAAAATAAAGTTATGCTCTTGATGTCTTTATGTCAGTTCTTTACCTCACATGAACCCAGTTATATACATAAATCTATTTATGTGAGAGTTTCCAAGGCAGCTGGGAGATGGGTTTTATCACAAAGTAGCAGAGGTGTCACACATCCTCTGAGGGCCAAAGCGCTGTACCCTCCGTGCCCTCGGAAGGCACAGCAGCTCCGAAGCACTTTTGTAAAAAGTTGAGGTAAAATCTGCCTACAGTGAATTGTAAGGGCTTTAAGTGTACAATTTGATGACTTTTGGTAAATGTGTAAATTCAGCGTGACCATCATTCCAATCGAGACACAGAACATTTCGATCACCTCAGAAAGTTCCCTTGTAGCTGTTACAGTCAATCCTTCCACCCCACCCCGGCATCTGATATTTTTTTATTTTGATGAGAGAGAGTAATTTTGTATATTCTTGAATTTTACACAAATGGAATCAGAAGAGTGTGTGTTTCTTTCTGTTTGGCTTCCTTGGCTCAACATGTTCTTTTGAGACTCATCCTTGTTACTGTGGATTAAATACTTCATTTTTTAAGGAAATTGTTCTAAAGTAGAACTATGTATGAATATACCATAATCTGTTTATTTATTCTGCCATAGATGGATATTTGGATTGTTTCCAGTTTGGGTTTTATTATGAATAAAGATGCAACTAACATTCATATTTCTTTTTTGTAGACATGTGCTGTTATTTCTCTTGGGTAAATACCATAGGAATGGAATTACTAGGTCATAGAGTAGATGCTTGCTTAACTTTGTAAGAAATTGCTATGTAATTTTTCAAACTGGTCAACAATTTACGAGAATTCCAGTTGCTTCACATACTTGTTGGGCTTCCCTTATAGTTGGTAAAGAACCTGCCTGCAATGCAGGAGACCTGGATTCAATTCCTGGGTCGGGAAAATCCCCTGGAGAAGGAAATGGCAACCCACTCCAGTATTCTTGCCTGGAGAATCCTTTGGACAGAGGAACCTGGCAGGCTACAGTCCATGGGGTCACGACAGTTGGACATGACTGAGCAACTTCACTTTTCATTTTATACATATTTTTTGAAGTGTGTATTCAAGTCTTTTGTCCATTTTTTTTTTTTTGTCCATTTTTAAAACTGAGTTGTTTCTTATGTTCTTGAGTTGTAAAAGATCTTTATATATTCTGGACACAAATCCCCTATTAGATATATGTATTGAGAATATTTTTTACCTGCTGGGTGGATCGCTTTTTCAGTTTCTTAAGGATGTCTACAAAGATCAGACATTTTAAATTCTGATGAAGTCTAATTTATCCATTTTTCTCATACTTCTTAGTGCTTTTCTACATTCCTTCTAAGAAATATTAGATTATCCTCATGTCAAAAAAGATACTCTCATTTTCTTCTAGGAGCTTTATGGCTTCAGCATTTATTTTGAAGTCTATGACCCGTCTCATGAATTTTCATGTCTGAGAGGTAGAGGTCCATGTTTTCTCATCTGGGTGTCCAGCTGTTTCACTGACACTTGTTGAAAACCTTCCACATTTAACTTCCTTGGCATCTCTGTCAAAAACCAGTTGATTACATGAAAATATCTAGACACGATTCTGTTCCACTGGTCTATCCTTTTGCCAGTACCTCACTGTCTTGAATTTGATTACTGTAGCTTAAAGTCTTGAAATCAATCAGTGTGAGTCCTCTGATTTTGGGGGGAGGGTTTTTTTGTTTTCAAAATTATCCTGGCTACTTTAGGTTCTTTGCATTAGAATCAGCCTATCAATTTCTGTTTTAAGAACTATGTTGGGATTTTAACTAGGATCACATTGAACCAGGCATCTCAACAATTCATGATTATGGTTTCTCTTCATATGTTTAAGTTTTCTTATTTTGTGGCTTTCCACATAGAGATCTTACACACCTTTTGTTAAATTTTCTCCCAAGTATTTTATGTATTACTGTGGAGTTGCCTGTTTCTCTTTTTACTTCTCTGTTTTTACTTTGTGTATCTCAGACCTCTGTTATTAGGCATATATCCATTTGTAATTGGTGTTTCTCATGATGAACTATATAAACTGTCCCTCTCTTTTGTCCACACTCCTTATCTTAAAACCTAATCTGTCTGCTGCTTGTAGAGCCAGACCAGCTTTCTTGTGCTTATTATTTACATATCTCTTTCCTTCCTTTTAATCTGTGTCTTTATAATTAGAATGGATTTCTTGAAAACAACATATAGTGGGTCTTAGTTTTTCATTCAGTCTGACATATTTCCTTTTTACCTAGTATATTTAGTTGGTTTTCACTTAGTTTTTGTAATTAATGTACTTGTAGGTATATTTGAATTGATCTTTAAACATTTTTATTTATTTACTTAGGTATCAGTTGCCCTGTGTCTTTGTTGACGTGTATGGGCTTTCTCTAGTTGCAGTGAGGGGGCTACTCTTCACTGGGGTGCCCAGGCCTCTCATTGCGGTGGTCTCCCTTGCCGTGGAGCACGGGCTCTAGGGCGTGCAGGCTCAGAAGTCGTGGCTATGGCCTTCGCTGCTCTGTAGCATGTGAGGTCTTTCTAAACCAAGGGTTGAAGCCATGTCCCCAGCATTGGCGAGCGAGTTCCTCACCACTGGACTACCAGGGGAGTCCCTAGGTTTATCTTCTGAGATTAGTTTCTTTTGCCTCATCTGTGTTTTGTTCTGGCAGCCCACAGCTCTGTCTTTTGACACCTCAAGCCAATCAGATTATGCCTTGGGTTCGGGCCACCCCCAGCCTCATTTAATCTCCTTCCCACCCCTCACAGGAGAGCCCTCTGGGAAAAGTTAGAAGATTACCCAATGTGGTTTACATTTTCAAGAGTTGAAACCCCTCCAGTTTTTAATCTGCTTTTTGGGTTGCTTTCCAGTACCTTCAAATAGTTTTTAAAAAATATTTTCTCCAGAGTTTATAATTTTTATCTGCAGGCAATTTAGTCCAATACATCATTAAACTCTGTCACTACTAGAACCAGAACCTGAACTGATTTGCTGCTTGTCCTGGAGCCATTAGGCAAGTTCAGGAAAAAGGCCTGTCATGACAGCCTTAAGTTTTTGGCTACTAGTCTGACTGGGCACATTGATGGGGCTGCAACTATGCTCTCCAAATAAAACAAGGATGAGAGGAAAGGATAAAAAAGAGAATGAGAAGCACTGAAGATAAACATTTTTTGACAATGGGAAAGAATGCGGATTGATGGGATTTCCCATAACCGCTGGGGGGAGTGTAAACTGGCACAACCACGCAGGGCGACAATTTGGCAGTACCCGCCACAGCTGCCTCTGCACACCTAAGAGGCAGCACTAGCGCTCTTAAGCATATCTTGAATGTTCAGAGAGACTCTATTTAGGAAAGAAAACAAAATCTGGAAATAATCCAAAGGCTCACCACCAGGAAGACAGCTACGCTGTATACACTCTCCCCACAGAGCACTACAGGCAACCCCAGCACCGCCCACCGCCCCAGGGCCAGCCTGGGGACACACTGCTGGAAAGACCAAAGCTCAGAAGGCTGCACACGCAGGGCCACTTTCACCTGCCGTTTCCGTTATAAAGCGCAAAAGCAGTCAATAAAGAAAACACGTCTAACAACCATATACACATGATCAGGCTTCCCTGGTGGCTCAGTGGTAAAGAATCTGCCTACCAACTCAGGCGGAGAAGGCAATGGCGCCCCACTCCAGTACTTTTGCCTGGAAAATCCCATGGATGGAGGAGCCTGGTGGGCTGCAGTCCATGGGGTCGCTAAGAGTCAGACACGACTGAGCAACTTCACTTTCACTTTCCACTTTCATGCATTGGAGAAGGAAATGGCAACCCACTCCAGTGTTCTTGCCTGGAGAATCTCAGGGATGGGGGAGCCTGGTGGGCTGCAGTCCATGGGGTCACACAGAGTCGGACACGACTGAAGCGACTTAGCAGCAGCAGCAACTAACTCAGGAGGTGTGGTTTCAATCCTTGGGTTGGTTGGGAGGACAGACCTTCTCCAGAAAGAAATGGCAACCCATTCCAGTATTCTTTCCTGGAAAATCCCATGCACAGAGAAGCCTGACGGGTTACAGTCCAGGAGGTCACAAAGAGTTGGACATGACTTGGCTACTAAACAACAACATATACATGATCAAACTGTTTTCAGAAAAAAATAAAGGACAGCAGTTACCTGAAGGGAGAAAGTCAGGATGATAGAATAGAGGAGCATGGGAATAACCTGAAGTTTCTACTAGGGGACCAGGTCTTGTTAGATGTCAGTTCAGTTCAGTTCAGTCGCTCAGTCGTGTCCGACTCTTTGCGACCCCATGAATCGATGTCAGGTTGGTAGATATTCATTTATTAATAATGAATATGTGGATGAATGAATAAAACACAGAAAGAGGGTTACACATGGATCATAGGACAGAGGGTGTCAAGCATCAGGGGTTATGATTAATCTATGCAGGGGCACTCAGGAAGGCCGGGGATTGATGATGAGGACGGCACTGCCTAAAAAGGCAGGCAGTCAGGAACAGCCCCAGGAAGAGACGTGACATGACATATGGGGACGAAGGCATCTACAAAGTGAAGAGGTTGTTGCTCTTGCATCCTGAGCCCAAGGGAAGGACAGTGAATTTCTGGCTTTTTTTTTTTTGGATCCCTGCTTCACCTTCCACCAGGACCCATTCTGTGTCCCTTACACCACCAGATACGTGTAGCCTGGGTAGGGTGTATGTTCAATCACTCAGTCGTGTCCAACTCTTTGTGGCCCCATGTACTACAGACCACCAGGCTCCTCTACCCATGGAATTTTCCGGGCAAGAATATGGGAATGGGGTGCCATTTCCTACTCCAAGGGATCTAACCTGCATCTCTTGCATCTCCACAACTGGCAGGCAGACACGTGGGCAGGGTACTATCCTAAATTAAAAGTGACTGTAAGTCTGAATCTAAAGTGTTAGGGCCAACCCTGCAACTCAAGGACAAAGTTAATAAGAAAGACAGACTCAAGCTAACGATACAGAGCAACGCGTCTTTTACCAGTGCCCTCCACCCCAACCTCGGTCTGTTTCAGGAGTTCAAGGTGCAGGTTTTTTAGAGGTTGGTTCCTAACTGGAAAAACAAAGAATGTTCAGGGAGGATAAAAGATATTTATAGTTTGCCTCAAAATAAGCATGAGGGCCAACCAGTGCCTTTCAGCAGAGCTCTCCTCCAGAATTCCAGGCTGGGCACCATTGATAATGCTGTTTGCTACAGTCTAGCTAACTTCCCTAGGGAAGGAGAAGACGGGAAAAAAACATCATAAATATTTATCACTGCCTTAAAAACAGAAACATCTGCTAAAACCTGAGAGGTTTCTTGGCATAGGGGTCTATGGGATTTTAGTACAGCAGGCATCACAGCACTGCTCCCCTAAGGCAAACTGCAGAAAGCATCCCAAGGGACCATGACCTCACAAGAAACTGCAGTGGGTTCAGGCACTTCAATGGGCAAAGGACCACACAGACATCAGGTCTGTGGCCATTAGAAGTGCAGGCCAATTAAAATTCCCAAAGGTGAAAACTCTGGTAGAAAAGGCTCCAGTTTCACAGGTCACTCTATTGGTCAGCTGCCTCTGCTGACCGCCCTCCCAGTGCAGGTCCCTAGGCCTGGCTTCTTGCTTACTGACTGAGTCCAACTCACACGTTTTGGTCATGGCCATTCCCAGCTCCTCCTCTATAATTATTCAAATTATAACAGAATAGTGTCACACTCACTACCTCCTCTCTCTCCTGGAATCCAATTCACATTTAGGCCTCTGATATGAATGGAAACTAATAATTAAGAATGTCCAGTATTGCTTTATAATAAGTGCCATTTCCTTCTTAGCACATGCCATAGAGACTCTAGAATACCTCTCTGGCCTGGGAGGGGCAGAGTCTTACTCAACAAACAGTGTACAACACAGGGCCCAGAAAGTTCACCCTCCGGGGTGGCACCTGATCATATGGTAGAGTTCTCTGCATAGCAATAGATAAATGCTTCTGGGTACCAGGACACGGGACAGATAGGAACCATCTTGATTTACTTTCAATTAGAATGATTTTCCCTGGAGGAGGAAATGGCAACCCATTCCAATATTCTTGCCTGGGAAATCCCATGGACACAGGAACCTGGTGGGCTACAGCCCACGGGGTTCCAGAGAGTTGGACACGACTGAGTACACGCTCAAAATGGCTTTTCCTTTGCTGGTGTATTTGTTTGGAAACTTTCTCCATGAACAAAACAGTCTACCAAAATCACTGAAAATAAAGTACTCTTTTCTGATGATTAATCAAATACTCTTAACAGCCTCTTTTTCCTTGGGGGAATGAATAATATCTGCAATATAACGAACCTGCTTGTTTTCTTTTTCCAGAGCTTCTACAAAGCATCGTGTAAACACCTGAAGGCCGGCTAGTACTTCTGGGGCTCCATCGGTTTCCAGGAGTGCGGACCTGAACAATGCAAGGCCAGATCACAACACATTCAGTGATTAATCTGGAAAATATGTGAACCAAAATATGTAAAAGGGAAACACGGAAACATTCTTTTTGTGCCATAAGCTTCAGCAGCAATGTCAGCTCATCAGATTTCAGTTCTTGCGTGAAAGCAGGAGAAATCTGTCACTCCCTTTTCTGAGGACTTCCTTTAAAATTGCAATGTGCAGAGCTCCCTTTCTTGGTTTTTAAATTATTAAGCACTTCATATCTCTTCCACGTGGGCCTGGGATGCTCTTTACAAATATTTGCACACTGTATACCCACAAATGGAACATCCACAGAACTTTCGCTTTTGCAAGTGGAGAAAGGGGTGCCCCAGGGATATCCAGCAAAGGGGTGGAAGAATCTGCATGTTCCTGGTTTGGTTTCTATGCATTTTCATACAACTAACTTTTCTTTACGTTTGTTTAAACAACACCAAAAAAAAAAAAATAGAACTGAAACTTTGCTAGCTTTAAACTAAAAACAGCATTCTGACTTATTTCTACACTAATTTAGCTTAAAGCTCATATGTTTCAAGACCAACTTGAGTGCTGGATTACTTGCTATTGTAAAGCAAGTAATTGCTTTTTCCAATGTCTGCTGTCTGCTGTGGGGCCTCTATTTGCTGAGTTTGAGGGGAACTGGATAAAGAGGGTAGATACCCTGGCTCTGGCTGCACGAGCACCCAGGAAAGAGGCTGGCCACCCACCTGTCCACTGGGGGTAAGCTCCCCGCGTGGGGTCTGGCCCCTCACTAACTGTCAGTCATAACCCAACCTGGTGTCCAGTGGGCTCATCTTTCATCGTTGTAAATCCACTGCATTTACCAAGAAGTTCTTGTATTTGCAGAATAAAAATTAGTGTGCTGTTAGATAACATGCATAGTTGATTCTGCCTTTCAGAAGTGCTCTGTTAAGAATGGCATTATTTATTTATTATTTTTAGTATTCCTTAGCTTTAAAAAGATTGGTCAGCCCTCATGTGGTGAAGGGAGAACACTACTACCCTTTATTTTTAATTGAGAAAAACTCTACATGAATAATGCGTGATGCCAAATCTAATTCAATTCTGATTTTCAACCATTATTATTCGATTTTTAAAAGGTTAAAAAAAAAAGATAGTTATCTTAGTTCTCAGGCATTGGCTTTTAAATACACATTGACATTTGCATTTTACCAAAAAGCTCAGCAGGATGGGATGGAATTAGAATCTAATTTCCCCATGGTACAGCCAGAGACTACCACAGAATTTTTTATTCATATTTGGAAGCTGAACATATTTAGACCAATCACAAGCAGAAACAGCACAATATTTACCTGAATATTTCATCAACAACTCTGAAAATGGCGGGGTGGCAGGCAGCAGCTTCAGGCTATAAAGGAAAAGACCACGAGAAAGTAAAATATCAGAAGCATTTCATCAATAATGACTCGCTCTTATCAGGGAAATGAGTTGTCCACAACTGCTGGTGTCTAGAAAGTGGATATATTCCTTTGAGTTAGAAAAAACAGAACAACTAGTCCGTGGCAAAAGCCCTCCATACAAATACAAACAGAAGTTCTCTTGGGGTAAGGGGATTATGGACCTTTCTTCTTCTTCTTTATTCAACTTATACTCTGTAAATCCCAGATTTTCAACAATAAGCCCACATGATACACAAAAAAGAGTCAATAAGTATCATGGGAAATCAGAAAATACCACCTACCAGCAGGCTATAATGAAGACGCATAGCCTACCTGTGTTGCTGTGCTGTGCTCTGCTTATTCGCTCAGTCCTGTCTGACTCTTTGAGACCCCCTGGACTGTAGCCCACCAGGCTCCTCTGTCCATGGGCATTCTCCAGGCAAGAATACTGGAGTGGGTTGCCATGCCCTCCTCCAGGAGATCTTCCCAACCCAGGGATCAAACCCAGGTCTCTTGAATTGCAGGTGGATTGTTTACCATCTGAGTCACCAGGGAAGCCCTGTGTTGCTAGCTTTCGGTAACGTCCCCTATGTGTCTGATCTCCTCATATGACTTAAAAGTGCCTCAAAGTCAAAGCTAGACCTGTTATCTTTTCATTCCTGCTGATTAGGAAATGAGTACATAGTGATTTCAAATTATTATTAAGGAAAGCAGTGACCACCACCATGTCAGACTAAATAATATTACATCTTAGAGCACTATGAATTTAGCAGCTTAAATTATTTAGGATGAAGAAAAAAATAAAGATACTATCATCTTTATTTTTCCATACTAAATTAGGAAAGCCATCTAATTTAATCCACAAATATTTTTATGAGAGTTTTGATGATTTAAATCTGCAGAAGCCAACTTACTGTGGCCTGGGTGGGGCTTCAGAGGGCCTAGCCCAGATTCCATATCTTTTTGTTTGCTTTTTTCTTTTTTATTGGCCGCATGGCTTGTGGAATCTTAGTTCACCACCCCGGGGATCAAACCTGGGCCGTTGCTGGTGGAAGTGCAGAGTCCTAACCACTGGACCATGGGCAAATTTCCATGATCCCATATCATTCTGGTTGGAGCTCATACCATGAGATTAAGCCAGAGGAAGATGCCATGTGTGTTCTAAAACAGATATAATACAGTAGCATCCACAGGTTAGTAAATTAGGCTTTATATGGAATTTCTTTGAGTCACATTGAACTTTGGGGAACAGTTTTTCATACCCCCTCAACAAGAAAAGTAGAAAAAAGGATACATATCTTTTATCTTTTCTAGGCCAGACTAAAGAATGGTGCCTCTCTCCAGTAGCTTCCACTCTGTTCTGTGCTGGCATTTCTAAATGTACAATAACATTGAACGTGTGCCACCTAGTGTTCACACACCGCCATTACAGCTGTCACAGAGGCTCCAGGAAAGAGCATTACCACTTGTTAAAATGATGGGATAACTCCTTTTATTTGAAGAGATTAATGATTTGTAGGATGCAAATCTCTGCTTTCTAGGTAGTCAATACTCCCTAATCTTTCGTTGATTTCCATTTTTATCTAAAAGAAACCAACTAAAATTTTTCATAGATTAAATTCATTACATACTCAAGAAAGTAATTTGGCCGATTGATGGTTCAACAGAAGAGAGGTAGAGTATTTTTTGACTTTGATCTCAGACAAGTCAGTTATCTCCCTGCTTCTCAGCCTCACTGTAAATACTAACAGTTATTAAAAGGTCCCTGGATATATGCCCAGAAAATATCACAGAAGTTTCTATGTATTCATAATGGAAAATATCAAACAAGAAGAGAAAAGCAAACTGCCTATCTTGAAGAAATGTGACTCATCAAATTTGCCAGAAGAGTTTTTCCAAGTTTTATATATAGACAATATGGCTCTTGAATAAGAGTGTTTGAGAACCAAACACCGTCATGTGACACATAGAGGCTAAAAACGCACGGACAGAAAATAAGACTAAAATTGAAAATGGTAAAATAGAACCATTCCCTTTCTTCTAACTACTCCAGAACCACTCTATAAACCTGATGCGAGTAGAAAATCAATCTATCCTGATGACAGAGATATCTAAATGGCAGAGAAAAGGCTGATCAATGCATAGAACAGGGCTGCATTGAAAAGCAAGCAGGAAAGCAAGAAAGTTCTGACTCTGTTGAAAAGAGGACCACAGCTTGGACATGCTCTTCCTTCATGCAGTGTTTTCTAGTGAAACAGCTCAATCAAATGTTTTAAATATATAGACTGTGTGGAATCTGCCTGTTCTCTCCATGCAGATCAACTCTCCTCTTAGATTTCCTTCTGTCCAAACAGCTCAGACTGTGGTTGCCCTTAACCTGCTTCTACAAAGCTGTTTTAGCTTTCAAAACAGATAAGATGCCAGGGAACCCTACTGAAACAGCAATGGCAGAGATTTTGATTTAAAAACCAGTCTCCCTTGCCACTCCAGAATTATGAACAGCTCTTTCTCATCTGCAGCCTTTACTGATGGTTTTTAAAATGAGACTCTTCACACTTTCCGAGCACATAATTTCAGGGTCAGTGAGTCCCCTCATGAAGCCCGGAGTGCTCACAGGCCAGGCATGTGTCCCAAGGACACCAAATCACAAAAGCAAACTTAAGCCGCTTTTCTTATCAAGGAAATCCTCCAAATAGAATTAAAGTCTTAATTTATGCTTCTTTGGAAGCCATAAATTACCACTCCCCCCACCCCAAATCTTTATACATCCATGTGAGGGAAGAGGCAAACATTTAACCCCTCTGTGTCCTGTTTTATTTGTAAAATAGGTCTCCAAAGTAACACAACAGGTCACTCTGCAACTCAAACTTCTGGGTCCTAGCTCTGAAACCCCACAAACCAAGCAATTATCTTTCCTATTAGAATGAGGACAGAAAAGAAAACCTTTCTTGGATTCCATCTGTTTGTCTGTTTTTCCCATCCTGCCAAAATCTGTTCCTTCTCAAGCTCTTCTCTTCTCCATCTGGTCTAATGATTTCCATGTACAGATTATTTCAAGTCTAGGGAAACTTCATTACCAGGAGGCCATCAGTAACAGCGGTTGTGCCCTTCTTCCCTTCTCTCACCCTGCCCCCAGTTGTCTCACTGATGTCAGAAGAGGAACAGAAGAAGAGGGAAAGCCCTGGACTCTGGTTTCCTTTTCTTATGGGCCAGCTTGCCGTGAGGGGCACATTCTCTTCCCTCTTCTACAGCTACCCAGGACTCTACTGCTTGTTTCTTCTCTGCTCAGACAGACAGCCCATTCTCATCACTCAGAAGAAGAAAAAAAAACAAGGGAAGGCTAAGCAACACAGAGAAGTGTGCAGCAGCTGCGTTTTCGAGGCTGCTTTGTAGGCAGAGGTGAGGAAGAGGCCGGCTTGCCACTCTGTGCCATGAACTGCACAAATAACACCCATGCTCACTCTCTGTCCTTCGTGTCTATGCATGCGTGCTAAGTCACTTCAGTTGTGACCCAACACTTTTGTGACCCTCTGGACCGCAGCCCCAGGCTCCTCTCTGTCCGTGGGCTTCTGCAGACAAGAATACTGGAGTGAGTTGCCATGCCCCCTCCAGGGATCTTCCTGACGCAGGGATTGAACCCGTGTCACCTGGGGCTCCTGCACTGCAGGTGAATTCTCTGCTGCTGAGCTACCCGAGAAGCCCTCCTTGGTGCCTAACCTGTTATCTTCATCCCAGTTCATCAACGATTATTACTAGCCACCTGAGAATTCTCAGGAAGAAATCTTTCCTTTTTTCCTATCATTTTCTGAATCTGTGTGAGATAGAAAGAGTATGGGGAGAGGGGAGAGAGAATACAAGCCAGAAAGGGAAATTAAACTATTGATTTGAGGTAATTCACTGAGAAAAGTGAATTCCTCTTGTAAAAAACAAAAAGGCAGCGAAGACATGGAAACAAAATTCTCAAGCCTTCTTCATTTATCATCTTTTACACATATTTTTCCTAAAAAATAGAGAAGTTTCAGGTGAGAGATAAACTGAAGTTCAGTAAGCCTGGGGTAGATTCTCTTTCATGGTCTATTTTTATGGCCAGCAACATATCCCACTGTGTATCTGACTCATCCAAACCCTTGACAAGCAGGACCTCTTGTGTTAATCTATGTATGTAAATTAAAAGGTGACTATTCATCAAAAAATAACACTCCTCTTAAAAAAAAATTTTTTTTTTAAGTTTCATTTCAATAGACTCTTTTGACTTCAAAAACAATTTGGTCTAAAAAAAACTACCTATATAAAATAATCTTCATATCTGTCATATAAAATAAGGCACCTTTATAAACATGTATTTTTTATTATGCCATTTTCTTCTTTTCTACTTTCAAAATACCAAACTTAAGACTGTAAATATCCCTTTTGCATTTTAAGATCTATTTTGTTTCAAAACATTTGTGTTACTTTCATCAAATTTGAGCTTGGAAAAATTATTCTTTCTTTTTAATCTTTACCAGATGTTGTTTATACTACCAGGATTTTTTTTCAGTACTCTATAATGAAATTATTGTTTAATTAGTGATAAATCTGTCATTTCTGGGCTTAAGGGAAAAAAAAGAAAAAACTTAACAAGTACCAAATGTACTTTTGTGTTTTAAATTTACCCGCGCTGTCTGAGAACGTTAAGATACAGGGATGCCAGCTCTGGAAGCCGAGCAAAGTCCCCCAAACCTCAAGTTCCTCCGCCTGGCCCAGCAGCCTCTCTCCCCTTGGCTTGTGTAGCCTGGGTGGGAAGACGGCTCCTCAGCCCCCTGCTGCTTCTTGGCTCAGCCTCTGAGTGGCAGTGACCTTCTAGGTCAACTACTGCCCTGTTTTGGGTTTTTTTTTTGTTTATCTCTCTTCATCTCTGACTGGCTGCCAAGGCCTGCCTCCCAACAGTGAAAACAGAACTTGCCATCTAGGTCTCTTTTCTTCACAGTGCTGGGTGATCTGGTGCCCCCCTGAGGTCGATGCAGGAAAGTGCAATTATTGTCAGATGTTTCTTTTTACCTTTTAGCCACAAGCATAAACCACCTCCACACTTCTCTATTGGATCACTGCTAAATTATCTATTTTAGCTTTTGTTAAATTACAGGCATCACTTTAAAGAGCTCAAAGAAAAAAAAGAAATGTTTAAAAGACTGCTAATGAGAAAGCAGGAAAAGAAAAAACCCTAGAACATTAGTAAGAAGTTATTCAAGCAGAGAAAAATGACATCACCCAGGATGTAGAGTTAATTCTTCGGTATAATCTTTTATTAAAGGGGAACTGTGTTTGGAGTTCAGCGTAAAATAAGTCTCTTTTTCTTTCTGAAGTGGCTATGATTACTATCTGGAGAATGGAAACAAGAATGCATCTTATCTCATATGACGGAGGTCAAGGAGGACACTGAGTTATCTGTAGGCTTGTTATTCCTAAGCTCTTATTAGATCAAGAACTACTTTCTTAACCCTATCTTTATTGAGGTACACTTGACAAGATAAAGAGCTAATTTTGGTGCAGCTATGAAGAGAAACACCAGGAGTGTTTCCTGATTTAAAATCTGAATAAACAAAACCAATCCCCCTTCCTTCCCCTCCCGCTGCACTCTTTCGTGGGCAAATCTCTGGACCCAGCTAGAGGGGCAGGCGGCATGTGAGGCCAGCCAACGAAGGATCGAATGGAAGGGCATGGGAACCAGGGTATATCCCAGCCCGGGCATGCAGCAGGGCAGCCAAGCACAGTGCCACCCAGCCAGCACTTTTCATTCAAATGTAGAATATAAACAATAGCTTTCTGGGCTCCACAAACAGAATTGTAACTGGAAAACACAACATCCTTCTGATTTGGGGCCAGCCTTGGGAAACCAAACAGTGCCAAGAAAGCTGCATAATTAGCAAGTGGCTTTCACTGCTTTTGGTGACATGAGTTTTTAAGGTCGGGTCTGAAGCTATGGATTATGGTCCTCCATTGCCTGTTCTGTCAAGAGAAACACAAGACCATCTGCTTTTGCAAAGTGTCAGTCTGCTCAGTGGATGACAAACTGAGGCTAAGACCTCGATTTATTCAGGAGCATCAAATGTGGCAGGTGGCCATAGACTTGGGGGAGGTCCAGCCTGAGAGAGTCAAGAGAGCGAGCCTCAAAAGGAAACAGGTTTTGAAAACTTACTTTTATTTTAGAAGTCAAAAAACATACACATGCACTTCGAATTCAGGTGACTATTAGGTCAGCACCTTATTATTCATAGTCTTAATGGAAAACACCCAGCCTGGAGGCCCTGAGAGGCCACAGAACATTTGGAGAGACCATTTCACTTTGTACAACCTGTACAACACGTTTATCTTTTGTTTTTGCAACATCTTGGTAACTATAGAACTTCTAGGGCTAATTCTGGATAGTCCCAAGAGATGGAAACATAATTAACAGTGCTCCATATAAAATACAAGTTACTAGACCATCACACTTTAATTATTCTCAGAATCTAACTCTAATGTAATAGGCATCAAGTTACTTCTAGAGGAAAGCACAGCAGTCCTATGCTATCCGAGTCTTCCAGATCTTTCTGATACTTCCGCAGGGTCCTGTCACGGCCCCGAGATACCGTGCTCTGATAAGTGAAGCAGATGATGCAATCAGGAAGCACGTTCTTCAGGTTACCCTTCCAATCACTCGGTCACGTCACAGGCTTATTCCAGCCTGCTTGGTTGTGCGGCACCGAGGGCCCAGGATCCTGAGGAGAGCAGCCCACGCCAATCAAGGACTTGCAGCTCTGTATTGTAATTACCTCCTTGAACCGTAAGGCAACAGAGGGGTTACATCCTGCCAATGCCACAATAAATTAAACACAATAACACCCTCTGAAATCCCCCTTTAACCATAATGGAAGCTCTGCATCTCTATACACATGATCCTGATAAATGCTTTTGTAAATCAACTGACTTCAAAACTGTTTGGGGGAAAATGGTTTTAAACCGTAAAGTGGAGACTGAAGGTTATACAATGCAATGTTTAACCGGAATGCCTGCTTTCTCTCTCTCTCTCTGTCATCCTGGGTTTACTGATAGGCTCAGGCCTGAAGGCCACAGGTAAAAAGAGCTCAAAGAAGATTTAGAATCACAAGGTTGCAGAATCAAATCAACTTAGGGTGATGAAACTGGAATTTTTCCATAGAGAGAAGACTTAAAGAAAATTTAATAAGGACCTTGAAAGCAAGGAAATAGCTCAGTTACTATATTTTGCCACTGAAAAAAGACCAGAGAAAATGAAACTATAGCATGTATCTTTCAGTTAGAAATAGATTTACCTGACAATAAAGGTAATGTTTTGAATGGGCTGCCAGGACTTCTAAAAGCCTTTGTTTATTTTGAATATTATAGTTATTCTTATATAAGGTACATTCTTATTTCTCACCTTAATATGCAACTTTTTTTTTTTTTTAATGCAACTGTTTTGAAAGATGAGTTCAAGCAGAATTTCCCTAAAAGTATCTCTCTTTCTCTTTGGGCTCTTTCAATCTTTATATCTATTTTCTTTTCTTTTTTTTTCTATCAAACATTGTAAACGTCTAGATCAGTAGGGTTTGATTTGGGCCAGCTAACTCACAGATGAACGCAGCATGGCTGCTGGTCACTGTGACCCTATCCACGGTCCCCTCGAAGGCCCCAAGATGGGACGGCAAAGAGGAGCCTGGGAGACGGGGAGAAGGTAAAGCAGGGCCGTGGTCACACTCTTGACCTGGTAGGGACTGATCAGGACCCAAAAAGAGAGCTGGGATACAGGAAGAAGGCAGCAGATTCAATTATGATTCTCTCACACAGCCTCCAATTTGAAAGAGAGAGAAAACCTAAGTTCTAACTGGATTAACCAAACAGAAGGTATCTCGGTGGATGTTGTGTAAACTCAGCCAATCTCAGTGCGCTGTATGAGAGACAGACACACCCTGCCCCCAACACAAGCCTCAGCTCAGTGGGCAGGGGAACACTCTCCAGTCCAGTTTCCTGGCCACCAACTTAAGATCTGAGTGTTCACCATCTATCTCTCTTGAACTAACTTTCTCCATCTGTACAAGAGGAAACAAATCTCTGCACCATATCTCCCCTCGGTGACAAAAGCGAGTAAGAAAGCCTGTTGGAGCCCACGAGGTTCCTGTAAGATGGAGGCCTGGAAGCATGACACCTCCCGGAGAGCTTTGTTTATTCAGAGTGCATTGGTCTTCACTCCGACTCTTACAAAAATGCACATAAATTCCAGAGCTGCCCCCCACAGAGGGAAAACACTGGATCGGTCAGGTTCTGAGGACACCCTGCTAGCCTGGGCCCCTGACACTGGATTAGGCAATGGGGCCCATTTGGTCCACTGAGCACCACACTGCCCAGGCCTGAGTTCTGAGTGGAGGGGAGCCTGGGCAGCCCCTGCATAGAGGCGGGGGTTCGAGGATGGCAGCCTGACACCAAAATAGCTGTCAGAATTCTTTGTAGTTACTTTGTTGTTCTAACCATTTTTCTGGGGGTGTCATTTTATATCTTTTAAGTATTTGATTTTTCCTCCAGTGAAGGATTAGAAGTTTATTTTTTGAATGATTTTCTTTGTTAATTGATTCCTCCTCTTGTTCATAGGGGCTTCCATGGTGGCTCAGCTGGTAAAGAATCCACCTGCAATATGGGAGATCTGGGTTCAATCCCTGGGTTGGGAAAATTCCCTGCATGAGGGCACTGCAACCCACTCCAGCATTCTTGCTTGGAGAATGAACAGCACGTTGTTCATAGGGTGTGTGCTGTGTGTGCTCAGTCCTGTGAGTCTTTTGCGACCCCATGGACTGTAGCCTGCCAGTCTCCTCTGTCCATGGAATTCTCCAGGGTGGACCACTGGAGTAGGTTGCCATTCCCTTCTCCAGGGGATCTTTCCAACCCAGGGACTGAACCCAGGCCTCCTCCATTGCAGGCAGATGCTTTACCATCTGAGTCACCAAGGAAGCCGGAAATGAGAAATTTGTTGGCCAAACGTCAATTCTTGTGAATGTGCGATATAAGGCGTGAGGTGAAGTCGCTCAGTTGTGTCCAACTCTTCGCGACCCCATGGACTGTAGCCTACCGGGCTTCTCTGTCCATGGGATTTTCCAGGCAAGAGTACTGGAGTGGGTTGCTATTTCCTCCTCCAGGGGAATCTTCCTGACCCAGGGATCAAATCCGGGCAGATGCTTTACCATCTGAGCCACCAGGGAAGTTGTAGTGATAAAGTTTTTTTTCCCCTGGCTGTGCCACTCAGCTTACATTACCTTAGTTCCCCATCCAGGGGCCGAATCCAGGCCTGAGGCAGTGAAAGCACCGAGTCCTAACCACTGCACTGCTAGGGAATTCCTTTGCCCTATTTTTAACACAAGGAGAAAAGCCCCAGACATTAGGTATTTCAAAAATAAAATGTAGATAGATGATGATTTTAAAAGGTGCCAACTGCTCGTTTGTTTACATTTTCCCCTTTTGCTGATTAAAAGAGAGAATATACAGCGTCTTCCTTAAGGGTTTTTCTCCTCCTCAAACCCAGCACATACCAGCAGTGAGTCTTTCATAAAGCATTTGATCCTTCTCAGAGAATTTCTCTCACTGGAGATGAGCTTTTCAAGAAGATGAAGCATTGTATTTTCAAGGCTGGGAAGGTGCCGAAGCCAGAGGCAGAGTATAGCTGACGTGGGGAGAGAAATCTTCTTCCTTTCAGTAAGAAATAAAACTTTAAATATAAATGAGTCTCTGAAAAAAAGATTAAGATTTCAAAATGCAATAACAAATCCAAATCTTTTTTTTTTTCATCATGGTCACAAGAGCAGTTAATATTTATAATATCAAATGAATACTCACCAAGTAACTTATTTTGACCAAAGAAAAAAAATGTGTTCAAAAAGGACAAACAAATATACAATGATGATATAAAGAGAACGATTAAAAAAAAATGTTGATGGAAAAGGGCCTTGAGATATTCAGGCAAACGTAGTTCCTATTTTAAGAAATAGCTATGTTTGAAATTTCACCACAGTGGTTTAACATGTGAAATCAAACTTGGATTTGAGTCCTAGAGCCACCACTTACTCACTGTATGACCTTAAGAAAGCTAACCTCTAAACCTCAGTTTACTCACCTGTAAAATGGGCCTACTTCCCTCCTAGTGTTGTAAGAAGGATCAAATGCAATAATAACATGTGGACAATGACGAGCACAGTTCTTGGCACATAGTAAATATTTAACCACTGTATAAATCTCTTGAAATTTTTCTTTAGTAATAATATCATAAAAGGTGATTATGGCCTAGCTGATCCATAGTTGATCCTCAGCATGATACTCTACAGACTTACCACTGAGTGTAGTTACATTTCTATGGGAAAATGTATTTGGAGGTTCCTCCTATGTCAGGTCAGTGAATCAGGGGCTCTGCTTCTCCTGGGAGGGGGCACGAGGGGGCATCCATCTACTCTGAGCCACAGTCGGGGGTTGGGGGGGCTCCTCCCTGTCAACACTGGGCCTATTTGGGCCTGGTGAGACTTGTTCTTCTTCTCTTGGCCCTGCTTTTCCAAGGCCTCCTGCCCTTTTACCTGCAGCACCTTCCAGGTTCTGCTAAAGATGTTTACTGCTTTTACTAAGACAAACAGAAGTAGGGGCACTAATGTTTCCCATTACCCAACAACCCCTCCAGTGTCTTTCCCTCCACCATCACTTCTGGGCCATTTCTCTGCAGGAGCTGGCATGAAGCCCAGGAATTGGGTATAGGGGGAAGAAGTGAACAGGCAAAGACACAGGGTAGGAATTGCTGCTGCTGCTGCTAAGTCACTTCAGTCGTGTCCGACTCTGTGAGACCCCACAGACGGCAGCTCACCAGGATCCCCCGTCCCTGGGATTCTCCAGGCAAGAACATTGGAGTGGGTTGCCATTTCCTTCTCCATAGGAATTGCTAGTAGTTTCTTTTTCTCTTCTCCCTTGGCATAACTCTTGTAGACCTTGTCCAAGATCAACTCTGAGGCAAGACTAGAAGAAGCTGAGGAGTTTCAGGGTCTGTCCACCAGAGCAGGCAGTAGGGCAGGAGAAAGGGAGGGAGGCTTGGCCCTCCTCTGACCTTCTTTCTGACGCCCCCTCACCCTGACACATACACACACATCAAACTGTATTAAAGACAGTGAAGGGAAAGGACAGGCCAAGGAAGGACAGAGTATCAGGAGGGGCCCAGGTGAGACCAGGTGGTCAGGGACAACCTCTCCAGTTGAGTTTAGCTGGAGATCAGCCTGGTGGGGGGGATTCCCTAGTGGCTCAGTGATAAAGAATCCGCCTGCATTGCAGGAGCTGCAGGAGACATGGGTTCGATCCCTGGGTTGGGAAGATCCTCTGGGGGAGGGCATGACAACCCACTCCAGTATTCTTGCCTGGAGAATCCCAGGGACAGAGGAGACTGGTGGGCTACCATCCATTGGCTCTCAGAGTTGGACACGACTGAAGAGGCAGCAGGCGCATGCACGGCGTGGTGGGGCAGGCAACACAGAGGGCAGTGGGAGGAGGCCTCCGCAGGGGGTGCTGCAACTGAGTCAGATGAAGAGAGCAAAGGTGAGGCGGCCGGTGATGAGGCTGTGCAGGACCAAGGCCAGGCCAGCATCCGGTATTTTATTCTGGCCCAGAAGGTTTTAAACAGAGGAGTGCCAGGACCCAATTTACATTTCAAAGATCACTCTGACTGTTGCATGGAGACCTGAGTGCTGAGTGGATACAAAATTCCAGAGGGAGCTTGGACCTGGGTGGCACGGGGGAAGGAGTGAAATGTATTTTAGCAGTAATATCAAGAGACACTGGTGATGAATTTGAAGAGGAGGTGAACATGAGGTGGGAATCAAAACTGTTCCAAGTTTCTTGAGCTACAAGATGGACAGATGTACCATTTACTCAATGGAAAGAATGGAAGAAAAGATTGGTGAAGGGTTTACTAAGAGCTCCGTTTAGGGTATGTGAGTTTAGAATGTCTGAGGCACAGTCCAACAGAGATGTAAAATAGGTCCTTGAATATCCAAGTTGGAAGTGTTCTGGGGAGAGGGCTGGGCTGAAGATCTATATTCAGGAGCTGTCAGTTGGCATGGAGCAGCATGAAAATGAAGGAGATGTCCAAAGGAAAGAGGTTTGAGCAGGGTGAAAAGAGGGCCCAGGTCTGTGCCTCAGGAGTTTCAGCAGGTTGAGGGTTGGATGGGGTGATGGAAGCTGGCAAGTCATTGAAGACAGGAGTGGAAGTGCAGTCAGCACTGCAGACTGGTCTTCAGAGGGATGACTATGCTGGGAGTGACTGACAACAGGAAGCCACACAGGGGTGGTGGCCTGGTGTGCTCCTGAGAGGTGGTGTTTTAGGCTGAATACTGATGGGCCAGACGCAGAGGGGGAGAGGCTGAAGGACCAGCATGTGTGTATGTGCCACATGCTCAGCTGGGTCTGACTCTCTGCGACTTCATGGACTGCAGCCTGCCAGCCTCCTGTCCACGGGGTTTCCCAGGCAAGAATACTGGAGAGGGTTGCCATGTCCACCTCCAAGGGATCTGCTCGACCCAGGGATCGAACCTGCATCCCTATGTCTCCTGTATTGCAGGTGGAGTCTTTACCCACTGAGTCATCTGTAAGACCAGTAGCTGCTGTTTATTAAGGGCTCACCTGGAGAAGCGAATGGCGAGCCACTCCAGTATCCTTGCCTGGAGAATTCCATGGACAGAGAAACTTGGCAGGCCACAGTCCATGGGGTCACAGAGAGTTGGACATGACAGCCACTAACACTGTTTTGTCACCTCGAACAATGCTAAGCATTTTACTTGTGTTTTCATTCCCATAACAATCCTATGAAACAGGTACCATTATTACCCTTATTTTTTGAGGCTGGAGAGGGACCAAGGTCTCACAGCCCTGATTAAACCCAGGAGGTCTGATGCTGGAGCTGGTCCTGTGCCTCAGGTTATACCTAAGCCTCTCTCTGCAGGCAGGAGAGTGGAGGGTGTTGCTTCCATTTGGAGCCTGACACAGGGGTGAGAGCACACAGTTTTCCTGGGTGAGCTAGATGCCTAGAGCCTGTTTTCACTTCCTTCAGTGTCTAAGGAAGTTTTTCCAAAGTCCAGGCTATCAGCCAATTTTAGCCACATTAACAAACTCCTGGGAAGGGATTTCTGTTCAGCTTTCTTGAGGAAGAACACCCTTTGGGAGCAGGGGGAGGGTGTGGATAGCCTCTGTCTTAGAGCCAGAAAGCCCCTGGAAGGCGGGAGGTTCTGAGGTGCAGAAGGAAGAATTCCTCCTCCCTTCCCAAGTAACAGGGACCTCCCTTGACCTGCTCTAATCACACCTTGTCTTTTTTAAAGCATCTACTGAAATAAATATGTACATCATTAGAAAAGTGTCTCACTTCAGTGAGAGTTCATCAGAGATAGCCCCACTGCTAAGCCCTCTGAGCAGCAACATGCACAAATGTGATTTCTATTAATACCATGAGGTTGCAATGGCTGGGCAGTGCCCAGGGCAAAGAGGCAGGAAATCTTGAGAATGATGAACAGTAGATGGATATGAACAAATGTAAAAGGCAGCTGAATGGTAGTTCCAGTGAATATCTGAACTAGAAAATACTGCTTAGTTACAAATCTATATAAGAGTTGCATAAGTTCTGTACCAAGTACCAAGTACATAATTTTTGTTCTATTCTCAGACACAGTTTGAAAAATGTATATGTTAACAATTTTTTTTTATTACTCCTGATTCAGACCACACTCTACAAACTGCTGTAAATGATTAAATTTATGGATCCATGTTTAGTATTTGAATCATCTATTTTTTACTTTTTAATTTTTACAGTGTTGTTTGGCTTCTGCTGCACAGCGACACGTATCAGCCACAACTACACACCCATCTCCTCCTGCCTGAGCCCCGCCCCCATTCCACCCCACCCTTCTAGGTCATCACGGAGCGCCAGACTGGGCTCCGTGTGTGAAAAAGCAACTCCTCACCAGCTGTCCGCTCTACACGTGAGAGTGTACGTATGTCGATGCCACTTTCTCTATCTGTCCCGTCTTTTCTCACCCCCACTGGGCCCACAAGTCCAGTCTCTATACTTGTGCCTCCAGTCCTTCCCTGCAAATGAGTTCATTAGTACCATTTTCTAGATTCCATATCTCTGCGTTAATATGTGACATTTGTTTTTCTCTTTCTGACTTACTTCACTTGGTATAATAGACTCTAGATTCATCCACCTCATGAGAACTGACTCAAATTTGTTCTTTTTTATAAGCTGAGTAATATTCTATTAACCACAATGGTGTGATCACTCACCTAGAGCCAGACATCCTGGAATGTGAAGTCAAGTGGACCTTAGGAAACACCCCTATGAACAAAGCTAGTGGAGGTAATGGAATTCCAGTTGAGCTATTTCAAATTCTAAAAGATGATGCTGTTAAGGTGCCGCATGCAATATGCCAGCAAATTTGGAAAATTCAGCAGTGGCCATAGGACTGCAAAAAGGTCAGTTTTCATTCCAATCCTAAAGAAAGGCAATGCCAAAGAATGCTCAAGCTGCACAACTGCACTCATCTCATCACACACTAGCAAAGTATTGCTCAAAATTCTCCAAGCCAGGCTTTAATAATATGTGAACCATGAACTTCCAGATGTTCAAGCTGGATTTAGAAAAGGCAGAAGAACCAGAGATAAAATTGCCAAAATTTGTTGGATCATAGAAAAAGCAAGAGAGTTCCAGAAAAACATCTACCATCTACTTCTACTTTATTGACTATGCCAAAGCCTTTGACTGTGTGGATCACAAAAAACTGTGGAAAATTCTTCAAGAGATGGGAATATCAGACCACCTGACCTGCCTCCTGAGAAATCTGCATGCAGGTCAAGAAGCAACAGTTAGAACTGGACATGGAACAACAGACTGGTTCCAAATAGGGAAAGGAGTACATCAAGGTTATATATTGTCACCCTGCTTATTTAACTTATATGCAGAGAACATAATGTGAAATGTTGGGCTGGATGAAGCACAAGCTGGAATCAAGAACGAGGGGAGAAATATCAATAACCTCAGATACGCAGATGATATCACCCTTATGGCAGAAAGTAAAGAACTAAAGAGCCTCTTGATGAAAGTGAAAGAGAGTGAAAAAGTTGGCTTAATACTCAACATTCAGAAAACTAAGATCATGGCATCTGGTTCTATCACTTCATGGCAAATAAATGGGGAAACAATGGAAACAGTGAGAGATTTTATTTTGGGTGGCTCCAAAATCACTGCAGATGGTGACCACAGCCATGAAATTAAAAGATGCTTGCTCCTTGGAAGAAAAGCTATGACCAACCTCTTTCAGTTCAGTTGCTCAGTCATGTCCGACTCTTTGCGACCCCATGGACTGCAGCATGCCAGGCTTCCCTGTCCATCACCAACTCCTGGAGCTTATTCAAATTCATGTCCATCAAGTCAGTGATGCCATCCAACCATCTCATCCACTGTTGTCCCCTTCTCCTCCTGCCTTCAATCTTTCCCAGCATCAGGGTCTTTCCCAATGAGTCAGTTCTTCACATAACGTGGCCAAAGTATTGGAGTTTCAGCTTCAGCATCAGTCCTTCTAATAAATATTCAGGACTGATTTCCTTTAGGATGGACTGTTGGATCTCCTTATAATCCAAGGACTCTTGAACACCACAGTTCGAAAGCATCAGTTCTTCGGCTCTCAGCTTTCTTTATAGTCCAACTCTCACATCCACATATGACTACTGGAAAAACTGTATCTTTGACTAGTGGACCTTTGTTGGGAAAGTAATGTTTCTGCTTTTTATGCTATCTAGGTTGGTCATCAGAGAAGGAAATGGCAACCCACTCCAGAATTCTTGCCTGGAGAATCCCAGGGACAGAGGAGCCTGGTGGGTTGCCGTCTATGGGGTTTCACAAAGTCGGACACGACTGAAGCAACGCAGCAGCAGCAGCAGCAGCAGCAGCAGGTTGGTCATAACTTTTCTTCCAAGGAGCAAGCGTCTTTTAATTTCATGGCTGCAGTCACCATCTGCAGTGATTTTGAAGCCCCACAAAATAAACCTAGACAGCATATTAAAAAGCAGAGACATTACTTTGCAACAAAGGTCCATCTAGTCAAGGCTATGGTTTTTCTAGCGGTCATGTATGGATGTAAGAGTTGGACTATAAAGAATGCTGAGTGCTGAAGAATTGATGTTTTTGAATTGTGGTGTTGGAGAAGACTCTTGAGAGTCCCTTGGACTGCCAGGAGATCCAACCAGTCCATCCTAAAGGAGATCCATCCTGGGTGTTCATTGGAAGGACTGATGTTGAAGCTGAAACTCCAATACTTTGGCCACCTGATGCGAAGAGCTAACTCATTTGAAAAGATCCTGATGCTGGGAAAGATTGAGGGCAGGAGGAGAAGAGGATGACAGAGGATGAGATGGTTGGATTGCATCACTGACTTGATGGACATGGGTTTGGGTAGACTCCGGGAGTTGGTGATGGACAGGGAGGCCTGGCGTGCTGCGGTTCATGGGGTTGCAAAGAGTCAGACACGACTGAGCGTCTGAACTGAACTGAACACTGGAGTATATGATCACCTATTAACAAAAAAAAAATCTATTTTTCTTTAAAACATCAAAGATTTAACTCTTAATAACTGATCTTGGATTAAGAAATCACCAAAGAAATCACTGCATAACAGAATTTCGTTGGACCAACATATTGGTATTACATATAATGTTCTAAATTTGTACCAGGTTGGTTCTGAAATTAAAAGTTATATTATATATAAATTATATCTCAATGAAACCAGGAAAAAAGGCAAATTATAAAAGAAGAAGTGCAAATGCCCCCCAAATATGTAGATTTTCAACCTTATTAATAGGAAAGAAAGGTAAACTAACATATCAAGGAGGTATTAGTTTTTGTGTTCACATCAGCTAATGTTTAGATGAATGACAACATCCAGTATAAAAGTAGGTGTAAGTGACTGGTGTTCTTAGATGTAGGACAGGGAATGGGTTCATCCTTTTGGTTAAGTCATGTGATACTGCCTAATAAACTGCAAAATACACATATCCTTGGCTGTCATAACCATACTTTTATGAATCTTTGTGGCAGAAATAAAAGCACTAGCTAGAAAGTATTCATGTAGCAATATTATAAACAGAAAATTAGAAACAATTTGAATGCATCCACTGGAAAACAGGGCTTACCAGGTGGTGCAGTGGTAAAGAATCCACCTGCCAACGCAGGAGACACAAGAGACGCAGGTTTGCTCCCTGGGTCAGGAAGATCCCATGCAGGAGGAAATGGCAACTCACTCCAGTATTCTTGCCTGGAAAATTCCATGGATAGAGAAGCCTGGCCGGTCCATGGGGTCACAAAGAGTTGGACATGACTGAACGACTGAATACACACACACACACACACACACACACACACACACACTGGCAAAGAGCTAAACAGATTAAGATCCGTTCATATCAGGATATATGTTTCTATTTTATAACGAGTTAGATCTATACCCTTTGAGGGATACACAAGATTTGTTGGTTAAAAAACCTGGTTCCAGGGTCATATGTATGATGTGATGCTGTTTTTCCTTTTTCTTTTTTTAAAAGCTAATTTAAGAAGAAGAGAAAATTGTTTCATGTAGATTTCTAATGTTTATAAGAGTATAAGGTATGCTTACGAGAAGGACTGGAGGGTGGTAAGGAGGCGGGTAATTGACATTTTCTGTGTATACGTCTACATTGTTTGACCTGACCTGATAAAATGTATGTATTTCTGTGGAAATTTTAAAGAGCTAGTAAAGGAAAAAAAGTAAAAATATTTTTAGGCAGATTGAAAAATTTCATTCTACTCACCATGTGTTAGTTATAGAAACTCTAAGGCTGTCCTTTTCCTACTTTCTATACTTGTTTTAGCTATCTAACTTGGATACTGATCAAATGACAAATTCAAGAAAAACAGTTTATGATTAAAAACTTGGCTCTCCAAAATTCTACCTAATTCTACCTAATATCTACCAATATTCTACCTAATAATCACAGGAAGTTTTAGGCATTATAGCTATGGTTTGGGAAAATGATAGGGACTTACATGGAACACATTATAATTTTCTCCTGCAACATACCAAGGAGTAGGCTCCCAGTCTGCGCTTTCATATAGAATATCTGACTTTAAATAACAATTTCTGACACTGGGCAGGAGAGGCCTGGACAAGAACACTCTGCCCTGTCCAACATCTCACGCAATATATTAAGATTCTTCTGACAACTGCCTCCTGGACATTTAAAAACTGAACTTTGTTTCCCCAAATATTCAATTTAGTGGGTTAGTTGTGTGTCCCATCCTCTCCAAAAAGGAGGAAGTAGGTAAAGAAACTGGTCTAGCCACTTGTTAAATAATTTTGGCTCCAGATGTTTTTATTATTAATTAATTAATTATTAGTTTTTGGTTGCCCTGGGTCTCCACTGCTGTGCGTGGGCTTCCTCTAGTTGCAGCAAGCGGGGCAACTCTTCATTGTGGTGCACAGGCTTCTCACTGCGCTGGCTTCTCTTGTTGCAGAGCACAGGCCCTGGAGTGGGCAGGCTCCAGTAGTTGTGGTAGGCAGGCTGAGTTGCCCCGTGGTATGTGGAATCTTCTCTGACCAGGGATCGAGCCCCTGTCCCCTGCATTGGCAGGCAAATTCTTACCTACCAGGGAAGTCCTAAGTGTTTTTGTATAGCTTCAATACAAAAACCAGAATGTGGAACTCAATTCTTTGCCAGAAAGGCCCTTGAGAGGTGAAGTACATGTTCTAATGCTGTCTGAGAAGCAGAGGAGGGGAGGGAGCCTCCCCACTTGAGACAAACGCAGGCAGGCTCCCCCTTTCCAAACCAGAAAGAGATCAAGGGCTGCGTGGGCTGCCAGAGGAGCCCACAAAAATCAAGACCAACTTTTCTGGAGAACTACTTAATCCCAAGGAACTGGAAAGAATATTCTCTCTTACATTTCAAAGATGTATTTCCATGACAACCTGATCGGAGAAGTACATCAAATTTGAAGAAGCTGTGCCATCATTATCACTTATATGTGCAGAGAAGTCACTTCTCAAAGCAAAGGGCAGCAACACCAGTCAAAGGAAATATCCAAATCCAAACACACTGGCATGTCTATTACAAATCAGCATCAGCAGGTTTTTACTTGAAAAGTAAACTTTTTCAACAAATAATTTTGTGATCATATCTTAGTAAGGTAAAAAACTTAAGGGAGTATTAGTTACTACTACTGCTTTGCTAACTTTTTGTCCTTGGTATTACACTAGCTTTTCTTTGTTTAGACATTCACCTATATTGACAATATTTAAAGCCTGATTTTTCTTTCTTTCTTTTTTTGGCTGTGCTGTGCATCTTGCAGGATCTTAGTTCCTTGACCAGGATTGAACCCAGGCCCCAAGAAGGAAAGTGCCAAGTCCTAACCACTGGGCTGCCAGAGAATTCTGGCAATTCTTAAAGCCTGGTTTTTCTTATCTGAGCTGAAAAAAAAGAAAAACCCACAAAACTAGAAACTTGGCTGAAGTTGGCCTTTTCTTATAATTTATTTTTTTCTTCTTAAGCACCATTGGAGGCTATATTAGCTTTTTCAGCATTGAAAATTTATTTACATCTGGCCTTAGTTCAGTGATAATTTGATTAGCAGGAAAAGATATAAGCTTGAAAAAGCCTAATAGAACATTATAGAAAATAATATAATTATTATTTAAAGTCAACAACAACAATAATAACAGCAACCAGCTAACAGTTACTGAGTGTTTTGAGTACCAGGCATCATGCTAAACATTCTATAGGCACCGAAAGTGAAAGTGTTAGTCACTCAGTTGTGTCCAACTCTTTGGACCCCATGGACTATAGACCACCAGGCTCCTGTGTCCATGGAATTCTCTAGGCTAGAATACTGGAGTGGGTAGCCATTCCCTTCTCCAGATCTTCCCAATCCAGGGATCGAACACCAGTCTTCCGTACTGTAGGTGGATTCTTTACTGGCTGAGCCACGTAGGAAGTACCCTATAGGCACCGGAGTCATTTAAATATGTTTCGGTGTGCCTGGGACGGGTCATCCTACCATAATTGTAACAGGCACCTCTTTTAACTCTCAAAAGTACTCCAGACTACAATTTATAATTGTATGGCTACCCTCTTTAACACTCACAGCTGCCCCATGAGGTTAGTTGTCTGGCCAGTCATACACTCACTCTTTCATTTGTTCACTGGCTCATTCATTCTGGTATGTAGAAAAGATTTTCCAGCTAGTCATCAAACTTCTCAACATTATTGAAGCAATGGATTTAGGCTTATCTTAAAGGACATGTCATGCAGAATTACTTGTACTCCACAGATTTATGGGAGGACTGCAGTAGCCCTCCCAGAAAGGTTTTATGCAATGTGCACCCTGCAGGTGGCTATTATGGCAACCCCAGGGATAGATTAAAGAAGTCAGGCTTGGCTTTTAGGCCAAGAAATTATAAATTTCCTCTCGGTTATCTAAACGACAGAGAGGAGCAATCATCTGCTGTTTAAAAGAAGACGGGCTGTCCATTTCTGGAAATACACGACTGTATTTGGAGGCCAAGGCCAAAGACACCCAGCCAATTGTAAACCAGATGAAATTCCACTGGTGATTGTGGTAAGCAAATAGTTGGAAGGCTAAAAACAGGGCAGGGCACCTTGGTCAAAGAAAGTACGTGGTTTCTAAATGACTATGCAGCCCATGTGGGGAACTCTTCAAGGGGCTGAAGGAAAGGGGGTATGAGTGCAGGGGTGGTAATCTGAATCAGCCTCCCTGTGTCAACATGTGGCTGGGACGCTGCGTCTATGGGAAAGTGTCCATGGAAAGGTTCCAGGCCTGACGCCACTGTTTGGGGAACTTGCTGAGCTGAGGCCATAGGAACTGGACAAGTTGAAGACCACCCAGCATTTCTGGATGGCCTGTTCCCTATGGATTAGCAGACATAATTTTCCAAACTAAATAAATTTTATTAGTTGCTGAGGGAGAACATGCTATCACAAGTAAAATAAACAGCAAGGAGTCCAGGCCTACTCATGGAGCTGCTGCCCTCAGCTTTCCATCCGAGCACTGTGGGTGGAGAAGGGTGGCTAGTCTCTAAGCGGGTCACCTCCCCGCCAGTAAGTTCTGGAGCAGCTTCACACAGTTTTGCAGAGCATGCCAAGGAGCATTCTCCTTGTTCCCTTTAATTCAGCTCTTGTTGAAAAAGTAACACTGGAAATACAGGTTGTTAAGACCATATGTGTCAATAAAATGCATTACTAAACAAATCAGAAATATAGCTACCAAGGTGAAAGGCAAAGAGCATTTTGCTTAAAAGTAAATACTTTCAAAAACTGCTTTGGAGGGTGAAAATGCCATGCGGTGGGGTGAGCCACTGGAACCTACAGTGTATGCTCAGGGGATGACGTGAAGGGCACCCATGCGGTGGGGTGAGCCACTGGAGCCTACAGTGTATGCTCAGGGGATGACGTGAAGGGCACCTGCATGTGGAGAACACTTACTGCGTTATACAGACTTCTGGGTCGATTCTCATCCAATATCTTACAGATATAACAAAGATAAGCAATCAGACTCCTCAGAAAGTTCAGACTCTTGGGTAAATTTTGAAATAAGCTTAGAGTAGACAGAAAAAAGACTCCATGGTTTTAACCATGAAAATTATGTTCTGACCCTTTTTTAAAGCATCAAATAATTTAATTTTCTCTTTTTCTTTCTAAATCTTACCTTAACAAATTCCTAGGTTATAACATTTCATTAAAAAAAAAAAAAAAGAAATTAAGGGCTTCCCTAGTAGCTCAGTGGTAAAGAATCCACCTTCCAATGCAGGACACAGGGTTCAATCTCTGATCTGGGAGGATCTCACATGGCGCAGAGCAAGTAAGCCCGTGCCACAACTATGGAGCCTGTGCTCTAGAGTCCAGGAGCTGCAACTCCTGAATCCCATGTACTCTAGAGCCCGTGCTCAGCAACAAGAAAAGCCATGGAAATGAGAAGCCTGAGAGCCACAACTAGAGAGCAGTCTCTATACACCACAACTGGACAAAAAACCCTGCCCAGCGTCAAAGACCCAGCACAGCCAGATAAATAAATAATTTTTTAAATGAAATTAAAATATAGACTATAATTGTTTTAAGAATTATACATGAAAAACAATAAATAGTCTATTGGTAATTACTTCCTCTGAAAGAATGATGGCAGCTTTGAGGTTATTCATTTTCCAAATGTAATAAATCAATTTGAAAATGGGAAGAAGATCCACTTACTACAGCCTAACAAATAAATAAGTAAATAAATGAGTTAACAAAAAAAGAATTCCCAGAAAAATAAGAGAGATGAGTGGGAAATAGCCCTACTTTATATTAAGCATAATAGAAAGATTCTGTTATTAAAACAAAATGGTACTGAAGCATGAATATACTATAGGCCCAAGAAACAGAACATAAAATAATAAAACAGGCTTAAATACATACAGAAACTAAGTATAATTCAATCTGTGGATAAGAAGGGCTAACTCTACTACCAACTGTACTCTGCCACTTATATAAGAGACTTGAGCATCTCATGGAGTCCTGAAGTTAATCCCACGTGTGTACTGAGAGATGACTGATTGAGAGAAGACTATTTGATCAAGGGAGCATCTTCAGTCAGTGGAGGGTTGAGGGGGTGACTGCACCCTTTATCACATTCAAGATGGTAGAATGTTCTATAACCTGAGAGTGGGGAAAACCAACAAAATTACTTCAACAAATAATTTGCAAAACAAAAAGAACCTACAGATTGAAAGAGATTTGTGAACCTATCAAGCAAATGCAATGTATGGACTTTGGACTCTTAATTCCAAAAAACAAAACTGAAGAATTTGTTTTGTGTCTAAATATGTGGTGATGACCAGGAATCAGTGTCAATTTTAAGATATAATAATAGCATTGTAGCTAATGTTTTTAAAAAATGCATCATATAGAGACTTCCGGTTTCCCAGTCTGCATTTAAGGAGCTTGGAAGTCATCACTTTGTCTTAACAAAAGTAAAAAGCAGAACAGACTGGAAAATCAACATCTCTTCTTGCATCCTTAAAAGAAGGGAGGGCACAGGGTAAACCTTGGTCCCCAAGATTGGAGATAACAGATAAATGAATACAGGGAATCATGGCTGACTGGAGCAGAGAACCACAAGCAGAAGCGACCACAGGCAGCAGTGCTGGGCAGGGAAACCTGAAATGGAATTAGTGAATGGCTGGAGGGTCAGTGTGAACAACTGTGACAGTTAAAAACTCCAGGGGATCTCAGGCATAAAGGATCCCCACGATACTGTGAGGTTTACCTCTAGGAGTTCCCACCAGGTTCACATGGTAAATACCAGTGAAGAAGCCACCCCTGCTTTAGGCAGGAAGAGGTGAAAGGGAATCATTTTTAAATTCAACAAAGCACTCTGTTTTCTTAATAAGGCCTGACCTCATGGGAAACTAGTTAACCAGAGTCTAATCTGCTGGGAGAAATATCAATAACCTCAGATATGCAGATGACACTACCCTTATGGCAGAAAGTGAAGAAGAACTAAAGAGCCTCTTGATGAAAGTGAAAGAGGAGAGTGAAAAAGTTGGCTTAAAACTCAACATTCAGAAAACTAAAATCATGGCATCCAGTCCCATCACTTCATGGCAAATAGATGGGGAAACAGTGAAAACAGTGACAGACTATTTTCTTGGGCTTCAAAATCAGTGCAGATGGTGACTGCAGCCATGAAATTAAAAGACACTTGGCTCCTTGGAAGAAAAGTTATGACCAACCCAGATAGCGTATTAAAAAGCAGAGACATTACTTTGTCAACAGGTTCATCTAGTCAAAGCTATGGTTTTTCCAGCAGTCATGTATGGATGTGGGAGTTGGACTATAAAGAAAGCTGAGCACTGAAGAATAGCTGCTTTTGAACTGTGGTATTAGAGAAGACTCTTGAGAGTCCCTTGTACTGCAAGGAGATCCAACCAGTCCATCTTAAAGCAAATCAGTCCTGAATATTCAAAGGAAGGACTGATGCTGAAACTGAAATTCCAATACCTTGGCCACCTGATGTGAAGAACTGACTCACTGGAAAACACCCTGATGCTGGGAAAGATTGAAGGCAGGAGGGGAAGGGGACGACAGAGGATGACATGGTTAGATGGCATCACCGACTCAACGGACATGGGTTTGGGTAGACTCTGGCAGTTGGTGATGGACAGGGAGGCCTGGCGTGCTGCAGTCCATGAGGTCGCAAAGAGTCGGACATGACTGAGCAACTGAACTGAACTAAACTGAACCTGCTGGGATATTATAAGAGCCTAACTGATTAGGGAGAAAGGAAATAATCACTTTTAGACAGCTCTAAGCATCTTATCTCACTTAAGAGGAAGAAAAAACTGAGAAAAACTTATAAAGTTCACAGTGCAGAAGCATAGGCTCACTAGAAGACTGAGATCTAATATAAGACTATCTGAGCGAAATAATTTGGGCTAGCAAACCAGACTGTGGGATATCTACCACGCGAAAAGCCAGCCCTAACCTAAGACCGCCAGGCCCGCGCACGGAACAAAGAATTGAACAGAGATAGCCGGCTGCAGACCTTCCCCCTCCGGTGACAGGCAGCCAGAGCCGGAAGGGGGCAATCGCAGCCCCGGAGAGACATTATCTATAAAACTGTAAGCAGGCTTCTTTGCTAACTAAAACTTTTTGGGGGTCTGGACGGTTAACATCTGCCTGAGAAGGTGTGCCGGTTTTACACCCAGATAACCGAGTGGCGGGGAGGCGATAAGTCGCAGCATTGGCGCTCGCCAAACACCTCATCACTTGAGCTGCTCGTACCTGGGAAGAGCACAAAACTCAGGCCCAACTGAGTCTGCGCCTCTGAGGACTACCCGAGTGCCTGAACCTGAGCGGCTTGGACCTGGGAGGTACATGCAACCCAGGGCCAGCCTCGGATTGTTCCCGGCGGAACAACCTAGAGCCCGAGCAGTGTGGGCAGGGAGGCTACACGCGCCGTGAGCGGGGGCAGACCCAGTGTGGCTGAGGCACTGCGAGCGCACGCCAGTGTTATTTGTTTGCAGCATCCCTCCCTCCTTCCCCACAGCGTGACTGAACAAAGAGAAGAAATACAGCTCCACCCATCAGAACACTGACACAAGCTTCCCTAACCAGGAAACCTTGACAAGCCACCTGTACAAACCCACACACAGCGAGGAAAAGCCACAATAAAGAGAACTCCACAAACTGCCAGAATACAGAAAGGACACCCCAAACTCAGCAATTTAAACAAGATGAAGAGACAGAGGAATAGCCAGCAGATAAAGGAACAGGATAAATGCCCACCAAACCAAACAAAAGAGGAAGAGATAGGGAATCTACCTGATAAAGAATTCCGAATAATGATAGTGAAATTGATCCAAAATCTTGAAATTAAAATGGAATCACAGATAAATAGCTTGGAGACAAGGATTGAGAAGATGCAAGAAAGGTTTAACAAGGACCTAGAAGAAATAAAAAAGAGTCAGTATATAATGAATAATGCAATAAATGAAATTAAAAACACTCTGGAGGCAACAAATAGTAGAATAACAGAGGCAGAAGATAGGATTAGTGAATTAGAAGATAGAATGGTAGAAATAAATGAATCAGAGAGAATAAAAGAAAAACGAATTAAAAGAAATGAGGACAATCTCAGAGACCTCCAGGACAATATTAAATGCTACAACATTCGAATCATAGGGGTTCCAGAAGAAGAAGACAAAAAGAAAGACCATGAGAAAATACTTGAGGAGATAATAGTTGAAAACTTCCCTAAACTGGGGAAGGAAATAATCACCCAAGTCCAAGAAACCCAGAGAATCCCAAACAGGATAAACCCAAGGCGAAACACCCCAAGACACATATTAATCAAGTTAACAAAGATCAAACACAAAGAACAAATATTAAAAGCAGCAAGGGAAAAACAACAAATAACACACAAGGGAATCCCCATAAGGATAACAGCTGATCTTTCAATAGAAACTCTTCAAGCCAGGAGGGAATGGCAAGACATACTTAAAATGATGAAAGAAAATAACCTACAGCCCAGATTATTGTACCCAGCAAGGATTTCATTCAAGTATGAAGGAGAAATCAAAAGCTTCTCAGAGAAGCAAAAGCTGAGAGAATTCTGCACCACCAAACCAGCTCTCCAACAAATACTAAAGGATATTCTCTAGACAGGCAACACAAAAATGGTGTATAAATTCGAACCCCAAACAATAAAGTAAATGGCAACGGGATCATACTTATCAGTAATTACCTTAAACGTAAATGGGTTGAATGCCCCAACCAAAAGACAAAGACTGGCTGAATGGATACAAAAACAAGACCCCTACATATGCTGTCTACAGGAGACCCACCTCAAAACAGGGGACACATACAGACTGAAAGTGAAGGGCTGGAAAAAGATTTTCCATGCAAATAGGGACCAAAAGAAAGCAGGAGTAGCAATACTCATATCAGATAAAATAGACTTTAAAACAAAGGCTGTGAAAAGAGACAAAGAAGGTCACTACATAATGATCAAAGGATCAATCCAAGAAGAAGATATAACAATTATAAATATATATGCACCCAACATGGGAGCACCGCAGTATGTAAGACAAATGCTAACAAGTATGAAAGGAGAAATTAACAATAACACAATAATAGTGGGAGACTTTAATACCCCACTCACACCTATGGATAGATCAACTAAACAGAAAATTAACAAGGAAACACAAACTTTAAATGATACAATAGACCAGTTAGACCTAATTGATATCTATAGGACATTTCATCCCAAAACAATGAATTTCACCTTTTTCTCAAGCGCACATGGAACCTTCTCCAGGATAGATCACATCCTGGGCCATAAAGCTAGCCTTGGTAAATTCAAAAAAATAGAAATCATTCCAAGCATCTTTTCTGACCACAATGCAGGAAGATTAGATCTCAATTACAGGAGAAAAACTATTAAAAATTCCAACATATGGAGGCTGAACAACACCCTGCTGAATAACCAACAAATCACAGAAGAAATCAAAAAAGAAATCAAAATTTGCATAGAAACGAATGAAAATGAAAACACAGCAACCCAAAACCTGTGGGACACAGTAAAAGCAGTCCTAAGGGGAAAGTTCATAGCAATACAGGCACACCTCAAGAAACAAGAAAAAAGTCAAATAAATAACCTAACTCTACACCTAAAGCAACTAGAAAAGGAAGAAATGAAGAACCTCAGGGTTAGTAGAAGGAAAGAAATCTTAAAAATTAGAGCAGAAATAAATGCAAAAGAAACAAAAGAGACCATAGCAAAAATCAACAAAGCCAAAAGCTGGTTCTTTGAAAGGATAAATAAAATTGATAAACCATTAGCCAGACTCATCAAGAAACAAAGGGAGAAAAATCAAATCAATAAAATTAGAAACGAAAATGGAGAGATCACAACAGACAACACAGAAATACAAAGGATCATAAGAGACTATTATCAACAATTATATGCCAATAAAATGGACAACGAGGAAGAAATGGACAAATTCTTAGAAAAGTACAACTTTCCAAAACTCAACCAGGAAGAAATAGAAAACCTTAACAGACCCATCACAAGCACGGAAATTGAAACTGTAACCAAAAATCTTCCAGCAAACAAAAGCCCAGGTCCAGACGGCTTCACAGCTGAATTCTACCAAAAATTTAGAGAAGAGCTAACACCTATCCTGCTCAAACTCTTCCAGAAAATTACAGAGGAAGGTAAACTTCCAAACTCATTCTATGAGGCCACCATCACCCTAATACCAAAACCTGACAAAGATCCCACAAAAAAAGAAAACTACAGGCCAATATCACTGATGAATATAGATGCAAAAATCCTAAACAAAATTCTAGCAATCAGAATCCAACAACACATTAAAAAGATCATACACCATGACCAAGTGGGCTTTATCCCAGGGATGCAAGGATTCTTCAATATCCGCAAATCAATCAATGTAATACACCACATTAACAAATTGAAAAACAAAAACCATATGATTATCTCAATAGATGCAGAGAAAGCCTTTGACAAAATTCAACACCCATTTATGATAAAAACTCTCCAGAAAGCAGGAATAGAAGGAACATACCTCAACATAATAAAAGCTATATATGACAAACCCACAGCAAACATTATCCTCAATGGTGAAAATTTGAAAGCATTTCCTCTAAAGTCAGGAACAAGACAAGGGTGCCCACTTTCACCATTACTATTCAACATAGTTTTGGAAGTTTTGGCCACAGCAATCAGAGCAGAAAAAGAAATAAAAGGAATCCAAATTGGAAAAGAAAAAGTAAAACTCTCACTATTTGCAGATGACATGATCCTCTACATAGAAAACCCTAAAGACTCCACCAGAAAATTACTAGAACTAATCAATGAATATAGTAAAGTTGCAGGATATAAAATCAACACACAGAAATCCCTTGCATTCTTATACACTAATAATGAGAAAACAGAAAGAGAAATTAAGGAAACAATTCCATTCACCATTGCAACGGAAAGAATAAAATACTTAGGAATATATCTACCTAAAGAAACTAAAGACCTATATATAGAAAACTATAAAACACTGGTGAAAGAAATCAAAGAGGACACTAATAGATGGAGAAATATACCATGTTCATGGATTGGAAGAATCAATATAGTGAAAATGAGTATACTACCCAAAGCAATTTATAGATTCAATGCAATCCCTATCAAGCTACCAACAGTATTCTTCACAGAGCTAGAACAAATAATTTCACAATTTGTATGGAAATACAAAAAACCTCGAATAGCCAAAGCGATCTTGAGAAAGAAGAATGGAACTGGAGGAATCAACCTACCTGACTTCAGGCTCTACTACAAAGCCACAGTTATCAAGACAGTATGGTACTGGCACAAAGACAGAAATATAGATCAATGGAACAAAATAGAAAGCCCAGAGATAAATCCACGCACATATGGACACCTTATCTTTGACAAAGGAGGCAAGAATATACAATGGATTAAAGACAATCTCTTTAACAAGTGGTGCTGGGAAATCTGGTCAACCACTTGTAAAAGAATGAAACTAGAACACTTTCTAACACCATATACAAAAATAAACTCAAAATGGATTAAAGATCTCAACATAAGACCAGAAACTATAAAACTCCTAGGGGAGAACATAGGCAAAACACTCTCTGACATACATCACAGCAGGATCCTCTATGACCCACCTCCCAGAATACTGGAAATAAAAGCAAAAATAAACAAATGGGACCTAATTAAACTTAAAAGCTTCTGCACATCAAAGGAAACTATTAGCAAGGTGAAAAGACAGCCTTCAGAATGGGAGAAAATAATAGCAAATGAAGCAACCGACAAACAACTAATCTCAAAAATATACAAGCAACTCCTACAGCTCAACTCCAGAAAAAAAAAAAAAAAAAAGACTACAGAACACTTCCCCTCCCTTCACCTCTCACTATCACATTACAAATAGCTAATTTACAGCAGTTCCTTTTACTTAGTACACATCTTGTCCAGCTATTAAGAAAAAAGTTACTAAACAGAAAGAAAAGAGAAAAAAAAAAATTGAAGAGACAGAATCAGAACCAGACATGGCAGAGATGCTGGAATTATCCAACTGAAAATTAAAAACAACAATAATTAATATGCTAAGGGTCTAAGGCTAGGGTCCCTAACCCCCAGGATCTAATGCCTGATGATCTGAGGTGGAGATGATATAATAATAATAGAAATAAAATGCACAATAAATGTAATGGCTTGAACCATCCCCAAACCACCACTCCATGCCCAAGTCCATGGAAAAATTGTCTTCCATGAAACCTGTCCCTGGTGCCAAAAAGGCTGGGGACCACTGTTCTAATGGATAAAGTAGACAGCAAGCAAGAACAGATGGGTAATGTAAGCAGAGAGTTGGAAATCCTAAAAAAGAACCGAAAAGAAATACTAGAGATAAAAACACTGTACAGAAATGAAGAGTGCCTTTGATAAGCTTATTAGTAGATTTGGTGAGAAAACAGTCTCTGATCTAGAGGATATATGAATGGATACCTTGAAAACTGAAAAGCAAGGACAACAAAACTGAAAAAAAAAATTTCCAAGGGATGTGGCACAGCTACAAATGGTCTAATAGAAGAAGAAAGAGAGAAAGGTACAGAAGAAACATTTGAAACATTTGAAATAATGAGAATTTTCCCAAATTAATGTCAGACACCAAATCATAATTCCAGGAAGCTCAAAGAACACATGCAGGATTAATACTAGAACCTTACACACAGGCATATCATTTTCAAACTGCCTCCCAAAAAAATTAAAGAAAAATTCTGAAAGAAGCTAGAGGGGAGAAAATATCTTACATATGGAGGAACAAAGATAAGATTATATCCAAATTCTCAGAAAACATGCAAGCAAGAAGAGAATAAAATAAAATATTCAAATGTTAAGATAAAAAAACAACCATCTAGAATTCTATACTCTGAAATTATCCTTCAGAAGTGGAAAAGAAATAAACACTTTTTTAGACAATGAAAATTAAGATGATTTGTTGCCAATAGAGCTTCTTTGTAAGAAATGTTAAAAGATCTTTAGAGAGAAAGAAAATGATAAAGGGAAGAAACTCAGAACTACATGAAGAGAATTGAAGAAGGAATAACTGAAACCAAAATAAAAGCTTTTATTTTTCCTGTTCCTAATTGATGTAACAGATGATACTTTGTTCAATAATAATAATATGAACACTGTATTCAATTATGTATGTTTATGTGTGTATGTATATGCTGATGTTTACTCACATACATGTGATATGAATGATAGCAATGATCTAAGGGACAAGAGGGAGGAATTAGGATTACTTTGTTATAAGGCACTTAGTAAGCTTGTGCCTCTGCACTGTAAACTTCAAAAAGTGAATTGATGAAAGTGGATTTGAATTAAATGTTGATGTATATTGCAAACTCTAGGGAAATCACTAAAACAGGTAAGAAAAGAAGTGTAACAACTATGCTAAGAAAGGAGATAAAATGAGATAAAATGCTCAATTAGAGCCACCAAAGGCAGAAAAAGGGGTGAAAGACAAAAGAGGAAAAAATCACAAGGACAACAAATACGAAGCAGTAATAAACATAATACATACTAGTCCAACTATAACGATGAGCACTTTGAACTTCAATGGTCTAAATGTACCAAATAAAGATTGACATTGACAGACTATATCAAAACAAGACCAATTATAGCTTGTCTACAAGAATTCCATGTTAGAGGAGGAGAAAAAGATGGCGGAGGAATAGGTGGACGTGGAGTACCTCTCTCTCCACAGATACATCAGGAATACACCTTCAGACACAGAAGTGCATGCAGAACACCAGCTGAGAGAGGACACGAGTACCTGACCAGCAGAAAAGAACACACAGAACCACACAAAACTCGGTAGAATGAAGGAATAGGGGGAAAAACAGGAGTGTTAGCAGGACTGGACCTGTCCTTGGTGGGTGGGGAACTGAAGCAGGGGTCTGATCCCCACACTGGGGCAACTGTTTGAGTCAGAGGAGAAACATTTAAGGCTGAGAGTTTAACAGCTGATCAGTGACAGCCTAAATGGAATAAGAATCAGAGAGTCCTTGCTGTAGCCCCAGACATACCCAGGACAGGGACACAGGTCCCCTAGAAGGTGCAGCAGCTGGGAGCTGGAGTTCAGGGATTATGGAGCAATCCCAGAGCGAGGGCTGCTGTTGACTGCAGAGAGACAGATAGAGGACATGCGAGGGAGGAGATCGTGGTGGGAAATGCCTGTGGAGGAAAGCCTGGCAGCCATGGAAGCAAGACAATACTGCTGAGTCACACATAGCGGGTGGAGCCATCACCATAGCTTCTCCCTTCCCACACTCCAGCATCAGCAACTGAACAATAGAGAGGCTGGCCCATCAAACACCTGACACCTGATTGCACTGAACTACAGAGTAGGACTCCACCCATGGTGCCCCTTTAAGAGCCTGACGCCCCGATCTACAGAGAAGGACCCCAGCCGGGGAGGCCCCTCTATGTGCCTGATGCCCTGAACAACAGAAAAGGACCCCAGGCAAGGGATCCCTGTAAGTGCCTGAATGGGTGGAGCTATGGAGAAAGACTGGCCAAAGAGGCCTTCTCATCACCAGCTACAAGAGGCTCAAGAAAAGACTCTGTTAGGGCCATAACTCCTTTTGGCAGAGGCAGTTCATGTCTCTGCACACTTGGCGCCACCAGGGTCCCTTCAACCCAAGCAGCTGTGCCACATTCACGCTCAACCCTCACTGGGGCAGAGCTGCCTGAGGCAAAAAAAAGTATTGCATCTACGTAAGCAGGGTCACTTCGGTCATGTCCAGCTCTGCAACATTGTGGACTGTGGCCTGCCAGGCTTCTCTGTCAGGTGGGGTTCTCCAGGCAAGAATACTGGGGTGTACTGGCCAATACTGGTTGCCATACCCTTCTAGAGCACTATATTTCCTGCTCCCCTAGCCACCAACTCCCCTGAGTATCTGGTGCTGCCAGAACCCCTGAGACCCAAGCAGCTGCACCACCTCCACACCTGGCCCTCACTGGGGCAGACCCAAGTCCTCCAGGGCAGCCTCAGGAGCAAACCCCAGTGGATGACCCACATGCAGCGATGGAAATAAAACCACAATTGATATCAAGGCACAGTGTGGCTAAGGAAGAAGATCCAAAACCTTCCCACCAGCTGTATATGTTGCAGATTAAACCCACACAATCAACTAGGCAGACTCTGTCTATGGAATATATAAAGGGACATTCAGAGCTCCCACAAAAGAAAATGCACTAGATCTGATAGCTGTGGACATTGGAGGCAAGAACACACAGGAGTAGGACCAGATTAGAATCTGAGCTGCCCCCACAGCAGGTCCATGGACCAGCGCAGTGTCAGAGGGCACCCTAGAGAGGTGAGGTGGACTGACTCCCAGCGAGGACAAGGACTGTGACAGCAGTGACTCAGGAAAAACATTTATTATTCTTATGTTTTGACTTGTTCTGTAAATCCTTTGGATTTTTTTCTTTTCTTTTTTTTTCTCTCTCTATTGTATTTATCGATTTTATTGGCAGTATGAAATCTAATTAAGCTTTTGAGGTTTTTTTTTTCATTCACATTTTTCATTGTTATAAACTTCTGCCTCTATGTTGGGCTTCTGCAGTTCTGTGGAGTTCTTTTTTTTTTTTCCTTCCTTTTTTTAAATTTTAATGTTCAATTTTTTAAAACCTATTATTATTTTTCTACATTTATTCTTTGTTTACTTTCCCCACTGTTCTTTTCCCTTTATAGACAATCTTTAATGTATATAAACCTTCTTTATCTACCTCTATTTAACTTTGCTTATCTATTCTTGCTTTCTTTCCTCTCAACATTTGTTAATTTTGGTTTCATTGCTTTCTTACCCACTTGGCATCTTGCTTTAGTTTTGTTTTCTAGTTTGTGCTTTAGTTAGTTTTGTTCTTAACTGGTAGATATAATTTTTGGTTTCCTTTGTTTGGCAGATCAATGTATTGCAGTTTATTTTTGCTGGACTGTTTTTATTTCACTTAAGGGTATATATGTGTATTCCACTATTTTAATTATTATTTGCTTGATTTTGTAACGGCCATTTATATGGTGTTCATCTTCGGTTTCTCGTTTTTGGGTATTTGTTTTAATCTCACTTTATGCCGCAACAAACCACTTATGGAATCTTTGTTCCCGACCAGAGATTAAACTCTGAGCCTTTGGAGTGGAGCACTGACCCCAAGACCCTAGACTCAGTTCAGTTCAGTCGCTCAGTCATGTCTGACTCTTTGCGACCCCATGAATCACAGCACGCCAGGCCTCCCTGTCCATCACTAACTCCCGGAGTTCACTCAAACTCATGTCCATCAAGTCAGTGATGCCATCCAACCACCTCATCTTCTGTCATCCCCCTCTCCTCCTGCCCCCAATCCCTCCCAGCATCAAAGTCTTTTCCAGTGAGTCAACTCTTCGCATGAGGTGGCCAAAGTACTGGAGTTTCAGCTTTAGCATCAGTCCTTCCAATGAACACCCAGGACTGATCTCCTTTAGGATGGACTAGTTGGATCTCCTTGCAGTCCAAGGGACTCTCAAGAGTCTTCTCCAATACCACAGTTCAAAAGTATCAATTCTTTGGAGCTCAGCTTTCTTCACAGTCCAACAGACCCTAGACTACCAGAGAACTAATCCTAGGGAGTATCATATAGTGAGAACTCATACAAAGGAAACCACTTGAATACAAGACCCAGCATCACCCAACCACCAGTAGCACCCTGTGCAGGATGCCTCATCTAAACAACAAACAAAACAAAAATACAAACCCAGTCATCAGCAGACAGGATTATCACCTCACTCAGCCTTGCCCATCAGAGGAAAAACAAACAAAAAAACTCAGTACAAATCTCACCCTATATGAAACTTACACAAAACAAGGGACCAACATTAGGCAGGCAGAAATCAAAATGAAGAAAAAATTCAACCCTGAAGCCTGGGAAAAGGAGATCTCAAACATAGTAAGTTAAAAAAAAATAATGAAAAGGCAGAGAAATACTACACAAATGAAGGAACAAACTAGAAACACAGAAGTCCAAATAAATGAAGAGGAAATAGGCAAACTACCTGAAAAAGAATTCAGAATAATGATAGTAAAGATGATCGAAAACCTTGAAAACAGAATGGAGAATATGCAGGAATCAATTAATAAAGACCTAGAAGAATTAAAGAATAAACAGAGACAAACAACACAATTACTGAAATTAAAAATACTCTGGAAGGCATCAATAGCAGAATATCTGAAGCAGAAGAACGAATCAGTGAGCTGGAAGGTAAAATGGTGGAAATAACTTCTGAAGAGCAGAATAAAGTAAAAAGAATGAAAAGAACTGAAGACAGTCTCAGAGACTTCTGGGACAATATCAAACACACAAACATTCAAATTATAGGGGTCCCAGAAGAAGAAGAGAAAAAGAAAGGGAATGAGAAAATTTTTGAAGAGATTATAGTTGAAAATTTCCCTAACATGGAAAAGGAAATAGTCAATCAAATGCAAGAGGCACAGAGGGTCATATACAAGATAAACCCAAGGAGAAACAAACCAAGACACATACTAATCGAACTAACAAAGACTAAACACGAAGAAAGAATATTAAAAGCAGCAAGGGAGAAACAACAAGAAACATACAAGGGAAAACCCATACATTTAACAGCTGATCTTTCAGCAGAAACTCTTGCAGGCCAGAAGGTAATGGCAGGATATATTTAAAGTACTGAAAGGGAAAAATCTACAAACAAGACTACTGTTCCTGGCAAGGATCTCATTCAAAATTGATGGAGAAATAAAAAGCTTTTCAGACAAGCAAAAGTTAACAGAATTCAATACCACCAAACCAGCTTTACAACAAATGTTAAAGGGACTTATATAGTCAAGAAATACAAGAGAAGAAAAAGATCTACAAAATCAAACCCAAACAATTAAGAAAGTGGCAATAGAAACATATATATAAATAATTACTTTAAATGTAAACAGATTAAATGCTCCAACCAAAAGACACAGACTGGCTGAATGGATACAAAAACAAGACTCATATATGTACTGTCTACAAGAAACTCACTTCAGACCTAAAGACACACATAGACTGAAAGTGAGATGATGGAAAAATACATTCCATGCAAATGGGAAGCAAAAGAAAGCTGGAGTAGCAATCCTTATATCAGACAAAATAGACTTTAAAATAAAGAATATTACAAGAGATAAGGAAGGACACTAAATAATGATCAAAGGATCAATCCAAGAGGAAGACACAACAATTGTAAATATGTATGCACCCAACATAGGAGCACCTCAATACATAAGACAAACATTAAAGGAGAAATTGACAGTAACACAATAATAGTAGACTTTAATACCCCACTCATACCAATGGACAGATCATGAAAACAGAAAATTAATAAGGAAACACAAGTCTAATATGATACATTAGATGAGATGGATCTCATTGATATCTTCCTGACATTCCTTCCAAATGCAGAAGAATATACCTTCTTCTCAAGTGCACATGGAACATTCTCCAGGATAGACCACATCTTGGGTCACAAATCAAACCTCAGTAAATTTAAGAAAATTGAAATCATATCAATCATCTTCTCTGATCACAACGCTATGAGACTAGATATCAATTACAAGGAACAAAACTTAAAAAACATACACATATGGAGATTAAACAATGCATTTCTAAATAACCAACAGGTTACTGAAGAAATTAAAAGGGAAATCAAAAAATTTCTAGAAACAAATGACAATGAAAACACAACTCAAAACCTATGAGATGCAGTAAAAGCAGTTCTAAAAGGAAAGTTTATAGCAATACAATCCTACCTCAAGAAACAAGAAAAACGTCAAACAGACAACTAAACTAAACTAAACTAGACAAACTAAAACAACTGGAAAAAGAAGAACAAAAAACCCCCCAAAATTAGTAGAAAAAAAATGAAGTAAACAATAGTAAAGATTAATAAAATTAAAAGCTGATTCTTTGAGAAGATAAAATTGACAAACCTTTGGCCAGACTTGTCAAGAAAAAAAGAGAGAAGAAATAAATCAACAAATTAGAAATGAAAAAGGAGAGCTTACAAAAGACAGTGCAGAAATACAAAGGATTATAAGAGACTATTATGAACAACTGTCAGGAAGCAACAGTTAGAACTGGACATGGAACAACAGACAGGTTCCAAATAGGAAAAGGAGTACATCAAGGCTGTATATTGTCACCCTGTTTATTTAACTTATATGCAGAGTACATCATGAGAAACGCTGGACTGGAAGAAACACAAGCTGGAATCAAGACTGCCGGGAGAAATCTCAATAACTTCAGATATGCAGATGACACCACCCTTATGGCAGAAAGTGAAGAGGAACTCAAAAGCCTCTTGATGAAGGTGAAAGTGGAGAGTGAAAAAGTTGGCTTAAAGCTCAACATTCAGAAAATGAAGATCATGGCATCTGGTCCCATTACTTCATGGGAAATAGATGGGGAAACAGTGGAAACAGTGTCAGACTTTATTTTTCTGGGCTCCAAAATCACTACAGATGGTGACTGCAGCCATGAAATTAAAAGATGCTTCCTTCTTGGAAGGAAAGTTATGACCAACCTAGATAGCATATTCAAAAGCAGAGACATTACTTTGCCAACAAAGGTTCGTCTAGTCAAGGCTATGGCTTTTCCTGTGGTCATGTATGGATGTGAGAGTTGGACTGTGAGGAAGGCTGAGCACCGAAGAATTGATGCTTTTGAACTGTGGTATTGGAGAAGACTCTTGAGAGTCCCTTGGACTGCAAGGAGATCCAACCAGTCCATTCTGAAGGAGATCAGCCCTGGGAGTTCTTTGGAAGGAATGATGCTAAAGCTGAAACTCCAGTACTTTGGCCACCTCATGTAAAGAGTTGACTCATTGGAAAAGACTCTGATGCTGGGAGGTATTGGGGGCAAGAGGAGAAGGGGACAACAGAGGATGAGATGGCTGGATGGCATCACTGACTCGATGGACGTGAGTCTCAGTGAACTCCAGGAGTTGGTGATGGACAGGGAGGCCTGGCATGCTGTCATTCATGGGGTCGCAAAGAGTCGGACACGACTGAGCGACAGTCTGATATGGCAGTAAAATGGATAACCTGGAAGAAATGGACAGATTCTTAGAAAAGTTCAATCTTCCAAGACTGAACCAGGAAGAAAAAGAAATTATGAACAACTCAATTATAAGCATTGAAATTCAACTTGCGATCAAAAATCTCCCAAAAAACAAAAGCCCAGAACCAGATGGCTTTACAGGAGAATTCTATCAAACACTCAGAGAAAAGCTAATGCTTATCCTTCTAAAACTTTTTCAAAAAATTACAGAGGAAGGAACACTTCCAAACTCATTCTACAAGGCTACCATCACCCTGATACTTGAAACAGACAAAGTCAACACAAAAAAGAAAACTACAGGCCAATATCACTGATGAACATAGATGCAAAAATCCTCAACAAAAGTTTAGCAAAGAGGATTCAGTAACACATCAAAAAGCTTAAACAACATGATCAAGCTGGGTTTATTCCAGGGATGCAAGGATTCTTCAATATACACAAATCAATAAATGTGATACATCATACTAACAGATTGAAAGATAAAAACTGTATGATAATCTCAATAGATGCAGAAAAGGCCTTTGACAAAATTCGACACCCATTTATGATTAAAACTCTTCAAAAAATGGGCATAGAAGGAACCTACCTCAACATAGTAAAGGCCAGATATCATAAGCCTACAGCAAACATTATTCTAATGGTGAAAAACTGAAAGCGTTCCCCCTAAGATAAGGAAGAAGACAAGGGTATCCACTTTCATCACTATTATTCAACATAGTTCTGGAAGTCCTAGCTACAGCAATCAGAGAAGAAAAATAAAAGGAATCCAGATTGGAAAAGAAGAAGTAAAGTTCTCACCATTTGCAGATGACATGATACTGTACATAGAAAACCCTAAAGATAGTATCAGAATATTACTAGAGCTCATAAGTGAATTTAGCAGTTTCAGGAAACAAAATCAATACACAGAAATCACTTGCATTCCTATATACTAACAGTGAAAAATCAGAAAGAGAAATTAAGGAATCAATACCATTCACCATTGCAAAAAAAAAGAATAAAATATCTAGGAATAAAATTACCTAAGGAGACAAAAGAACTGTACACAGAAAATTGTAAGACACAAATGAAAGAAATCAAAGATGCCATAAACAGATGGAGAAATATTCTATGTTCATGGGTAGGAAGAATTAATATTGTGAAAATAACTATACTACCAAACACAATCTACAGATTCAGTGTGATTCCTATCAAATGACCAATGGCATTTTTCACAGAACTAGAACAAAAAATTTCACAATTCATATGGAAACACAAAAGATCCCGAATAGTCAAAGCAGTCTTGAGAAAGAAGAATGGAGCTGGAGGAATCAACCGTCCTGACTTCAGATTATACTACAAAGCTACAGTCATCAAGACAGTATGGTACTGGCACAAAAACAGAAATATAGACCAACAGAACAAGATTGAAAGACCAGACATAAACCCATGCACCTATGTGTACCTTATTTATGACAAAGGAGGCAGGAATATACAATGGGGGCAAAGACAGCCTCTTCAATAAATGGTGCTGGGAAAACTGGGCAGCTACATATAAAGGAATGAAATTAGAATACCTCCTAACACCATACACAAAGATAAACTCAAAATGGATTAAAGACCTAAATGTAAGACCAGAAACTATAAAACTCTTAGAGGAAAACATAGGCACAACGCTCAATGACATAAATCAAAGCAAGATCCTCTATGACCCACCTCCTAGAATAATGGAAATAAAAACAAAAGTAAACAAGTGGGACCTGATTAAACTCAAAAGCTTTTGCACAGCAAAGGAAACTATAAGCAAGGTGAAAAGATAATATAAATAGAAAAGAAAAAGGGAGAAAATAATAGCAACTGACAAAGGATTAATTTCCAAAATATATAAGCAGGTCATACAACTCAATACCAGAAAAACACACAAACCAATCAAAAAGTGAGAAAAAGATCTAAACAGACATTTTTCCAAAGAAGACATATGGATGGCTAACAAACACATGAAAAGATGCTCAAAACTGCTCATTATTAGAGAAAAGGAAATAAAAACTACAATGAGATATCACCTCACACTAGTCAGAATGGCCCTCATCAAAAAGTCTACAAACAATAAACGCTGGAAAGGGTGTGGAGAAAAGGGAATGCTCCTGCACTGTTGGTGTGAATGTAAGCTGATACAGCCACTATGGAAGACCGTATGGAGACTGCTGGGCATACACACTGAGGAAACCAGAAGGAAAGAGACACGTGTACCCCAATGTTCATCGCAGCACTGTTTATAATAGCCAGGACATGGAAGCAACCTAGATGTCCATTAGCAGATGAATGGATAAGAAAGCTGTGGTACATATACACAATGGAGTATTACTCAGCCATTAAAAAGAATTCATTTGAATCAGTTCTAATGAGATGGATGAAACTGGAGCCTATTATACAGAGTGAAGTAAGCCAGAAGGAAAAACACCAATACAATATACTAACGCTTATATATGGAATTTAGAAAGATGATAACAATAAACCCTGTGTACGAGACAGCAAAAGAGACACTGATGTATGGAACAGTCTTATGGACTCTGTGGGAGAAGGAGAGGGTGGGAAGATTTGGGAGAATGGCATTGAAACATGTAAAATATCATGTATGAAACGAGATGCCAGTCCAGGTTCAATGCACGATACTGGATGCTTGGGGCTAGTGCACTGGGACGACCCAGAGGGATGGTATGGGGAGGGAGGAGGGAGGAGGGTTCAGGATGGGGAGCACATGTATACCTGTGATGGATTCATTTTGATATTTGGCAAAACTAATACAATTATGTAAAGTTTAAAAATAAAATAAAATAAAAGGAATCAAACCACCATATGACCCAGCAATCTCGCTACTAGGCATATACCCTGAGGAAACCAAAATTGAAAAAGACACATGTATCCTATTGTTCATTGCAGCACTGTTTACAATAGCTAGAACATGGAAGCAACCTAGATGTCCATTGACAGATGAATGGATAAAGAAGTTGTGGTACATATACACAATGGAATATTACTCAGCCATAAAAAGGAACACATATGAGTCAGTTCTAATGAGGTGGATGAACCTAGAATATATTCTACAGAGTGAAGTAAGTCAGAAAGAGAAAGATAAATATTGTATTCTAATGCATATATATGGAATCTAGAAAAATCATACTGAAGAATTTATTTACAGGGCACAATGGAGAAACAGACATAGAGAATAGACTTATGGACATGGGGAGAGGGGAGGAGAGGGTGAGATGTATGGGAAGAGTAACAGGGAAACTTACATTATATGTAAAATAGATAGATAGCCAACGGGAATTTGCTGTATGGCTCAGGAAACTCAAACAGGGGCTCTGTATCAATCCAGAGGGTGGAATGGGAAGGGAGATGGGAGGGAGGTTCAAAAGGGAGGGGTTATGTATCAGATCAGATCAGATCAGTCGCTCAGTCGTGTCCGACTCTTTGCGACCCCATGAATGGCAGCACGCCAGGCCTTCCTGTCCATCACCAACTCCCAGAGTTCACTGAGACTCAAGTCCATCGAGTCAGTGATGCCATCCAGCCATCTCATCCTCTGTCGTCCCCTTCTCCTCTTGCTCCCAATACCTCCCAGCATCAGAGTCTTTTCCAATGAGTCAACTCTTTACATGAGGTGGCCAAAGTACTGGAGTTTCAGCTTTAGCATCATTCCTTCCAAAGAACTCCCAGGGCTGATCTCCTTCAGAATGGACTGGTTGGATCTCCTTGCAGTCCAAGGGACTCTCAAGAGTCTTCTCCAACACCACAGTTCAAAAGCATCAATTCTTCGGTGCTCAGCCTTCCTCACAGTCCAACTCTCACATCCATACATGACCACAGGAAAAGCCATAGCCTTGACTAGACGAACCTTTGTTGGCAAAGTAATGTCTCTGCTTTTGAATATGCTATCTAGGTTGGTCATAACTTTCCTTCCAAGGAGGAAGCGTCTTTTAATTTCATGGCTGCAGTCACCATCTGTAGTGATTTTGGAGCCCAGAAAAATAAAGTCTGACACTGTTTCCCCATCTATTTCCCATGAAGTGATGGGACCGGATGCCATGATCTTCGTTTTCTGAATGTTGAGCTTTAAGCCAACTTTTTAACTCTCCACTTTCACCTTCATCAAGAGGCTTTTGAGTTCCTCTTCATTTTCTGCGATAAGGGTGGTGTCATCTGCATATCTGAGGTTATTGAGATTTCTCCCGGCAGTCTTGATTCCAGCTTGTGTTTCTTCCAGTCCAGTGTTTCTCATGATGTACTCTGCATCAGATCAAATCAGATCAGTGGCTCAGTCGTGTCCAACTCTTTGCGACCCCATGAATCGCAGCACACCAGGCCTCCCTGTCCATCACTAACTCCTGGAGTTCACTGAGACTCTGCATGTAAGTTAAACAAACAGGGTGACAATATACAGCCTTGACGAACTCCTGTTCCTATTTGGAACCAGTCTGTTGTTCCATGTCCAGTTCTAACTGTTGCTTCCTGACCTCCATACAAATTTCTCAAGAGGCAGATCAGATGGTCTGGTATTCCCATCTCTTGAAGAATTTTCTACAGTTTATTGTGATCCACACAGTCAAAGGCTTTGGCATAGTCAATAAAGCAGAAATAGATGCTTTTCTGGAACTCTCTTGCTTTTTCGATGATCCAGTGGATGTTGGCAATTTGATCTCTGGTTCCTCTGCCTTTTCTAAAACCAGCTTGAACATCTGGAAGTTCACGGTTCACATATTGCTGAAGCCTGGCTTGGAGAATTTTGAGCATTACTTTACTAGCGTGTGAGATGAGTGCAATTGTGCAGTAGTTTGAGCATTCTTGGCATTGCCTTTCTTTGGGATTGGAATGAAAACTGACCTTTTCCAGTCCTGTGGCCACTGCTGAGTTTTCCAAATTTGCTGGCATATTGAGGGCAGCACTTTCACAGCATCATCTTTCAGGATTTGGAATAGCTCAACTGGAATTCCATCACCTCCACTAGCTTTGTTCATAGTGATGCTTTCTAAGGCCCACTTGACTTCACATTCCAGGATGTCTGGCTCTAGGTGAGTGATCACACCATCGTGATTATCTGGGTCGTGAAGATCTTTTTGTACAGTTCTTCTGTGTATTCTTGCCACCTCTTCTTAATATCTTCTGCTCTGTTAGGTCCATACCATTTCTGTCCTTTATCGAGCCCATCTTTGCATGAAATGTTCCTTTGGTATCTCTGATTTTCTTGAAGAGATCCCTAGTCTTTCCCATTCTGTTGTTTTCCTCTATTTCTTTGCATTGATCGCTGAGGAAGGGTTTCTTATCTCTTCTTGCTATTCTTTGGAACTCTGCATTCAGATGCTTATATCTTTCCTTTTCTCCTTTGCTTTTCGCTTCTCTTCTTTTCAGAGCTATTTGTAAGGCCTCCCCAGACAGCCATTTTGCTTTTTGCCTTTCTTTTCCATGGGGATGGTCTTGATCCCTGTCTCCTGTACAATGTCCCGAACCTCATTCCATAGCTCATCAGGCACTCTATCTATCAGATCTAGGCCCTTAAATCTATTTGTCACTTCCACTGTATAATCATAAGGGATTTGGTTTAGGTCATACCTGAATGGTCTAGTGGTTTTCCCTACTTTCTTCAATTTCAGTCTGAATTTGGTAATAAGGAGTTCATGGTCTGAGCCACAGTCAGCTCCTGGTCTTGTTTTGCTGACTGTATAGAGCTTTTCCATCTTTGGCTGCAAAGAATATAATCACTCTGATTTTGGTGTTGGCCATCTGGTGATGTCCATGTATAGAGTCTTATGTATATATGTCTTATGGATACATGTGTACCTATGGCTCAGAGAAGGCAATGGCACCCCACTCCAGTACTCTTGCCTGGAAAATCCCATGGACAGAGGAGCCTGGAAGGCTGCAGTCCATGGGGTCGCTGAGGGTCGGACACGACTGAGCGACTTCACTTTCACTTTTCACTTTCATGCATTGGAGAAGGAAATGGCCACCCACTCCAGTGTTCTTGCCTGGAGAATCCCAGGGACAGGGGAGCCTGGTGGGCTGCCGTCTATGGGGTCGCACAGAGTCGGACATGACTGAAGTGACTTAGCAGAGCAGATACCTATGGCTGATTCATGTTGAGGTTTGACAGAAAACAACAAAATTCTTAGAGCAATTATTCTTCAATAAAAAGTAAATTAATTAATAAAGAAAAAAGAAATCCATGTTAAATATAAAAATACATATAATTAAAACTAAATGGGAAACTTCCTTAGTGGCTCAGTGGTAAAGAATCCACCTGCTAATGCAGGAGACACAGATTTGATCCCTGATCCGGGAAGATCCCACATGCCTCGGAGCAATGAAGCCCGTGTACTCTCTCCCGTGCCAGAGAGCCACAATTACTGCACTCATGTGCTGCAACTACTGAAGGCTGAGCACCTAGAGCCTCAGGTGCTCAAAAGAGGTGCCAAAACAAGAGAAGCCACCACAATGAAAAGGCTACGCACTGAAACTAAAGAGTAGCCCCTGCTCCCCACAACTGGAGAAAGCCCACACAGCAACAAAGACCCAGTACAGAGAAAAAGAAAACGAAATGGACAGACAGGGGCTTCTCTGCTGGTTCAGTGGTTAAGAATCTGCCTGGCAATTCAGGGGACAAATGTTTGATAACTTGTCTGGGACGATCCCACATACCATGGGTCAACTAAGCCCCCTGTGCCACAACTACTGAGCCTACGCACTGCAACCACTGAAGCCCATATACCCTAGAGCCCATCATCTGTAACAAGACAAGCCACTATGAAAGAAGACCCTGCTCATCACAACTAGAGAAAGCCCATGTGCAGCAATAAAGACCCAGCACAACCAAAGTAAAAAATTTAAATGTATATAAATTTTTAAAAACCTACATGGATGGAGAAAAATATGCCATGCTTAACACTAAAAGAAAGCAGGAGTAGTCATGTTAATTTCAAATACAACAGACATTAAGGCAAGGAAAATTATCAGGAATACAGAAACTGATTAAATAATGATAAAGGGCTCAATTTTCCAAGAAGATATAACAGTCCTTACTGCTGCTACTGCTGCTGTTAAGTCGCTTCAGTTGTGTCCGACTCTCTGCGACCTCATAGATGGCAGCCCACCAGACTCCCCCATCCCTGGGATTCTCCAGGCAAGAACACTGCAGTTTGTTGCCATTTTCCTCTCCAATGCATGAAAGTGAAAAGTGAAAGTGAAGTCTCTCAGTTGTGTCCGACTCTTCGAGACCCCATGGACTGCAGCCTACTAGGCTCCTCCGTCCATGGGATTTTCCAGGTAAGAGTACTAGAGTGGGGTGCCATCGCCTTCTCTGATAACAGTCCTTAGCTTGCATATATGCCACAACAGAGTGGAATATATTTTTGTCTTTTCATACTGTTCATGGGGTTCTCAAGGCAAGAACGCTGAAGTGGTTCGCCATTCCTTTCTCCAGTGGACCAAGTTTTGTTATAACTCTCCACCATGACCCACCATCTGTCTTGGGTGGCCCTACATGGCACGGCTCATCAGTTCAGTTCAGTTTGGTCACGCAGTTGTGTCCGATTCTTTGTGACCCCATGGACTGCAGTATGCCAGGCTTCCCTGTCCATCACCAACTCCTGGAGCTTATTCAAACTCATGTCCATCGAGTCAGTGATGCCATCCAACCATCTCATTCTCTGTTGTCCCCTTCTCCTTCTGCCTTCAATCTTTCCCAGCATCAGGGTCTTTTCCAATGAGTCAGTTCTTCGCATCAGGTAGCCAAAGTATTGGAGTTTCAGCTTCAGCATCAGTCCTCCCAATGAATATTCAGGACTGATTTCCTTTAGGATTGACTGGTTGGATCTCCCTGCAGTCCAAGAGACTCTCAAGAGTCTTCTCCAACACCACAGTTCAAAAGCATCAAAAGCACAATTTTTCCACGCTCAGCTTTCTTTATAGTCCAACTCTCACATCTGTACATGTAAACTATATCACAAAGCTATAATAATCAAAACAGTATGGCATTGGTATATACACATCTGTCAGAAAAGACAGCCCAGAAGCAAACTCATAAATATACGAATCAACTAAATTATGACAGCAGGGCCAGGAATATACAATAGGGAAAAAAACAGTTGCTTCAATAAATGATACTGGGAAAATGGATAAACCACATACAAAAAAAAAGAGACACTGGACCCCTATCTTATACTAAACACAAAAATCAACTCAAAATGGATTAAGGAATTGAATGTTAAGACCTAAAACTGTAAAACTCCCAGAAGAAAATAGAGGACAAGCATGACATTAGTCTTAGCAATGACTTGTTTGACAACAAAAGCAAAGGCAACAACAGCAAAAATAGATTAAGTGGAACTACATCAAACTAAGAAGTTTCTATACTGCAAAAATCTTCTACACTATCAACAAAATGAAAAGGCAACCTATAGAAGGCAAGAAAATATTTGCAAAGTATATGATAATGAGTAAACATCCAAAATATATAAAGAACTCATATAACTCAATAGGAAAAAAAATGAAACAATCTGATTAAAAAGTGGGCAGAACATATGAACAAACATTTTTCCAAAGAAGATATGCAAATGCCCAACAGGTAAATGAAAAGGTACTTAATATCACTAATCATTAGGGAAATGCAAATCAAAATCACAGTGAAATATCACCCCATACCTATTAGGATGGCTATCACAAAAAGACAAAAGGTAACGAGTATTGGTGAGAATGTGAAGAAAAGGGAACCCTTGGCGTAACATTGGTGGGAACACAAATTGGTGCAGCTACTATGGAAAACAGTCTAGAGGCTCCTCAAAAAAATTAAAACTAAAACTACCAAATGATCTAGCAATTGCAGTTCTGGGTATATATCCAAAGGGAATAAAAACAAGGTATCAAAAAGATATCTGTTCTCCCGTGTTTATTATGTATATTTAAAATAGCTAAGATATAAAAACAAGCTAAGTGTCCAACAATAGAAGAATGAATAAAGATGTGGTATTTATATCTGTACACACACACATACACACAATCAGGTATTATTCAGGCATGAGAAGGAAGGAAATCCTTGGCTGTGACAACATGGATAGACCTTGAGGGCATTATGATAAATGAAGTAAGTTAGAAAGAGAAACAAATACGGTAGCAGTTTATGTGGAATCTAAAAAAATATAAACTCATAGAAACAGAGACTAGAATGATGGTTACTAGGGACTGGGGGTGTGGGAGAAATGGGAAGATGTTGATCAAAAAGTACTTAAAACTTCCAGTTATAAGATGAATAAGTTCTGGGGATCTAAAAATACATCATGCTGATTATAGTTAATAATGGGCTTCCCTGGTGGTTCAGATGGTAAAGAATCTGCATGCAACGCAGGAGGCCTGGGTTTGATCCCTGGGTTGGGAAGATCCCCTGGAGGAGGGCATGGCAACCGACTCCAGGATTCTTACCTGGAGAATCCCCATGGACAGAGGAGCTTGGCGGGCTACAGTCCATGGGTTTGCAGAGTCAGACATGATTGAGCGACTAAGTACAGCACAGCATGGCACATAGTTAATAATACTGAATTGCGTATTTGAAAGTTGCTAAGAGTACATCTTAAATATTCTCACAACAACAGAAAAAGAAATGGCAATCCTGTGATGTGAAGGAGGTGTTAACTAACACTATAGTGGTAGTCATTTGCAACTTAAAAGTGTATAAAATTAATTCATACATCTTAAAAAATATACCACGTTATATATCACTTATATCTCAATTAAGCTGGGGGGAAATAAAATGTAATAAGTAAATAAAAACTCTGATGTTTTCTCTTGTGCCTACATGGAAACATAACAAGAACCCAAGTGCATTTTTGTCTTATTTTGTAATAAATCCAAACATCTTTTTAAAAATTTCCTAAATTGTATCCATATTATTTTAGATATATATTTTACATATTTAAATTTTTATATCAATAAAACATTTTACTTATAATTTAATAATATTTTATTCAAAAATAAACTTTATATTTTCTTATATTAAAACTGGATTATTTGCTTTACAAAAGAGAATTAAAAGACTTCTTTCATTTCACAGCTGTTTCATGGGGAAATATGAAATCAAAATACCAGAGATTTCTCTGACTCATGAGAGTAGGACATCTAGTCCAAAGTATTGTGCTAAAAACTGTAAATGTATCTTCCTGTGTCTTAATAGGATATTCTCAAATTCTATCATAGTGCGAGCTAATTGCAGCACTAATTTAAGACCAATCATTCAGAGTCTTTAAAAAAAGGAATTAAATAATTCAAATGTGTATTTGACTTAATATTTCATCAACAGAACTGTACTTCTGCCTTAAAACTGAATCTCCAGATATGGCTGACCTAGTTGTGTTGCTTCTATTCACCTGGTATTGGCACTAAGAACAGGAGTTTTTTTTAGATGAACTTAGCAATACACACATATGGTACAGAAATACTTGAAGTGTTAAATAACTATTTTGTATCTCGTGGTTTTCCTAGAACAACTGAGTTGACATTTGCATTCATAGTACAAAAACTGAGTAATGTACCTAACAGAAATCAGTGCAGCAACAGTGGTCACTGTACACTTTGATACAACATACAGTAAAAACACTGCCAGTTTCACATAAAAATGCATTTCACAGTAAGTATTAATATAAAATATTAATTTTACCCTTGAGGATACTTTTAACTTAAAAAAATTCTGTGTGGTGAAAAGTATGCATAAAGATTTCTTCTATATACCAAAAAGTGATGACTGTCCAGAGGAAAAGCACTGTGCAACTTGCTGAGCTGCGAGATCAACTAGCCACTGTTTTCATAAACTTACTTGAGAAAAATGCCTGGTGGACAAACAAAGGTTATTCAGACTTGAATATTTGGCACATACTTTTTCTAGATTACAGAAGTGACCTTAGCATACTAAGGAAAACAACTGACGGTATTTGTAACCAATGATAAATTTGAGTTTTTAAGCAGGACTTAGAATCTTGGAAAATTTTGCTTTCACCAATGTGAGCTTTATAGCTTCCCAACACTTAAAAGACATTCCTGATAAAATGAAAATATGTCAATGTTTGGAAGATCTGCATAACTTAATGAACCAATATTTTCCAAATAAACCATGCATGAAGCTACAAAATCCATTAAAAGTGCAAGACAGACCAATGGGTTTTAATGTAATAGTGTGAAAAGCTCATTTACATAATTTCAGAATCCACCTTGCAACTAACCTTTAAAAAACCTCACCATTTTCAACTTTTGGTGAGGTATTCACCTCAAATATCCACAATCTGAGATGGCTATTAAAATATACTAGTGCTTTTTCCAAGTGCATGTCTATGTGAAGCTGGATTTTCTTATGCTTCAACCAAAAAAACACTGCATCAGACTGAATACAAAAATACTGTGAGAACCTAGCTGTCATCTTTTAAGTCAAAAAATAAAGAAGTTTGCAAAAATGTAAAAACAATGTCATTCTTGTTAGACAATTTTTTTTTCTTGGAAAAGGTCAGTTTTTTGTTAAAAAATATGCTATTTGTACTAATATTTAATCAATTTATTGTTATTTTAAAAGGAAATGATAAATATTAAAAAGATTTTTAATTTCAAGTATGGTAAATATTGATAGATAGAACCCACATTTTTAAAAAAGGTCACTGAGATCCTCAATAATTTTTAGGAATATACAGTGGTACTGAGACCAAAACATTTGCAAATTACATTTCCAACATACTGAAGTATTCTAAAAAAAGGAAAACAGAATTGGATGATGAAGTAAAGGGTCATCACTTACAGCAAAAAAGCCTCATTCACAGCATCAAAGAACTCAGGGCAGAGTACTTCCTGAGGTTCATGTCCATGGTAGGTGAGCAGAGCCTCTACTAGTGGTTCAAAATCTGGCAAAGTAAGAAGTGGGACACAGATTCGTGACAGGGACCTTACTCGTTCAGGAGACATCCTATGGAATAAATAAAATGAGCAGTAAGTACCAAAATCTTAGAGCCACACATAGTTAAAGGCATATAAAATCTTCATGCTGAAAGAATTTAATTATTTCTTTGAGTTATTTTTTGATTTTAATTTCTTTGAATTATTTCTTTCATTTCTGAGGTTATAACTACCAATATTCATCACAATTTGCAATTAAAACAAAGACACCTAAAATATTTATTAACTAGCTAAAAGTAACAAAAAAAAATCCATTTGATGTTAACATGAATAACATTTTTTGTTAAAAAATAACTATATTTTACAAAGCAAAAAAATATTTAGTGAGAAGAGTGGCACTATTTTATATGTTTACAAATCTCTTTCCTATATGGTTTGAAAGAAGACAGTGAATTCTTATATTTAGTTGTGCATATTGAGAGTCCCTTGGACTGCAAGGAGATCCAACCAGTCCATTCTGAAGGAGATCAGCCCTGGGTGTTCTTTGGAAGGAATGATGCTGAAGCTGAAGCTCCAGTACTTTGGCCACCTCATTCGAAGAGTTGACTCAATGGAAAAGACTCTGATGCTGGGAGGGATTGGGGGCAGGAGGAGAAGGGGACGACAGAGGATGAGATGGCTGGATGGCATCACTGACTCGATGGACGTGAGTCTGAGTGAACTCCGGGAGTTGGTGATGGACAGGGAGGCCTGGCATGCTGCGATTCATGGGGTCGCAAAGAGTCGGACACGACTGAGCGACTGATCTGATCTAATTTATTGCAATACATTATTTCGGTTGAATTACATGGAGTCTAGTCCCACATAGATATGCATCAGTCAGCTTTAAAAGGCAGGAGTGTTATAATAGACTCTTCACACAATTATACATATTCTTGTTTGACAATACACTAAAATTCATCAAGTGCTGTTCACACTCATTCCTGAAAATCTGTCTAGGAACACAAGTGGAGCTGCCTGCCAGAGGTCTAGAGGGTTGGTGATGGGTTATCTCTACCATGAGAAAGGCTGACATTATCCACAAATTACTGGTCAAGCATTACCCTGAAAGCTGAATCAACCTGATATCAAATTTGATACAGAGATCAGCATTACCCTGATGTCTGTATCAAAAAGTTAAAAACAAAAAATAAGCTTTTCTTACTTTTGATTTCTTTGTCCTTTTGTATTATATTCTAGCAGAACTACTCAGCTCAATCTTTGGAATCATTGTTATTTAGCTTTATCTTCTATTCAGCCAACTTATTGACTCCCCCCCTCAAATGTCTCCTCTTTAGGAAAAAAAAACAAACCATTCCTATTTCAAGGATTTAATAAGTTTCTCTTCTTAAGATAATTAATAGTTGTTTTTCACTGGCTCAGTCATGTCTGCCTCTTTGCAACCCCATGGACTACAGCATGTTAGGCTTCCCTGTCCTTCACTATCTCCCAGAGTTTGCTCAAACTCATGTCCATTGAGTTGGTGATGCCATCCAACCATCTCATTCTCTATTGCACCCTTCTCCTCCTGCCCTCAATCTTTCCCAGCATCAAGGTCTTTTCCAATTAGTTGGCTTTTCGCATCAGGAGATCAAAGTACTGGAGCTTCAGCTTCAGCATCAGGCCTTCCAATGAATATTCAGAGTTGATTTCCTTTAGGCTAATTAAAGAATAATGAGATAATTATTCTTTTTTTTATTAAAAAATCCAATCACTTATCCTTGTAAATGTATATATTGGTATATTTGCATTTTCCGTTTGTTACATTTGGTTCATTTTTCCTTATGGTGTCAATTTTCATGAATATCTGGTGGTTTTCACTTGTTCTTTCTGGAATTTGGGATTCCACATTAGCCTCTCCATGAATGCTCTGTTCAGTGTAGTTGCCCTCCAGCGCTAGGGGGCAGGGTCAGGGATGTGGTGCTGGCTGCGGTTGCCAATAAATTGCATTCTGGGCACTAGAGCACCCCCCAGACTGCTGGGCGTTGATAGCCATTTGATACTTATTCTCTTTCAAAGGCTCCTGTCCCTCCTATTTGCTGGAAACAGGACACTGTTGTCTCTATTCTGGGGCTAGCGGGTGAGGAGGAGGAGTGGATGAGGGACTGGCCAGCTGGCTGCTATTCCTGCAGTACTAACAAGGACTACTATCTTGTTGGCTGCCATCTACCCTCCTATTTCTTGAATCTACCCTAAAAAAAAATGCTCTTACAAACTTCTGGGGATGTGATATTTACCTTAAAAATATGCCCCTACCTACCACTCTAAGCTTCTCTCATAATTTGAGGGTCATCAAAAGCCCCCTCTCGTTCTCGTGGTATTATGTATTTAATTGTTAAAATTATAGAAGTTGGGAGTATAAAGTAAACACTAGGACATTCAGGTGCTTAGTTCATCACTTGATTTCATTTTTTACATTACATTTTCATGTTAATCTTCTGGCTAAATCTAGAGTTCCTACTCGTCATAGGTTATGCACATTAATCTTCAGGATTTTTCCAAGTTTTCTATATCAGAGGTACTCAAAGTACAGGTCTAGAAATCAGCAGCAGCAGCATCTCTAGAAGTGAGGCCAAGGAATCTGTTTACATTTTTCCAGGGTAATCTTCTGCACACTAAAGTTTGAGAAACACTGCTCTACTCTTTAAAAGTCTCCAGAATTAGTTATCAATCTCTAAAAATCAACTGAATACTTTAATTGCATATAAGGTTTACATTATTATTAGTTTCTTATAAATTATTAGTTTAGCTGTATTATTTACTTGATAACAGCAAAATTCTCATAGAGACAATTTTTTGTCTAACTACACAATGATTAAAAAAAAAAGTCAACAAAAGAGTCCAACATGCAGTACTTGGGTGCAATCTCAAAAATGACAGAAGGATCTCAGTTCATTTCCAAGGCAAATCATTCAACATCATAGTAGTCCAATTCTATGCCCCAACCACTGATACTGAAGAAGCTGAAGTTCACTGGTTCTATAAACCTAAAAGATCTTCTGGATCTAACACCAAAAAAAGATGCCCTTTTCATCATAGGGGATTGGAATACAAAAGTCAAGAGATATTGGGAATAACAGACAAGTTTGACCTTGGAGTACAAAATGAAGCAGGGCAAAGGCTAACAGCTTTGTCAAGAGAACACACTGGCCATAGTAAGCACCCTTTTCCAACAACCCAAGAGACGACTCTACACCCAGATACCACCAGATGGTCAATACTGAAATCAGATTGATTATGTTCTTTGCAGCCAAAGATGAAGAAGCTCTATACAGTCAGCAAAAACAAGACCTGGAGCTGACTGTGGCTCAGATCATGAGCTCCTTATTGTAAGATTCAGACTTAAATTGAAAAAAGTAAGGAAAACCACTAGGCCATTCACGTATGACCTAAAATCAAATCCGTTATGATTAACAGTGAAGTTGGTGCACAGATTTGAGAGATTAGACTCAGTAAACAGAGTGCCTGAACAACTGTGGATGGAGGTTTGTAATACTGTGCAAGGGGTGGTGACCAAAACTATCCCAAAGATAAAGAGATGCAAGAAGACAAAGCGGTTGTCTGAGGAGGCTTTACGAACAGCTGAGGAAAGAAGAGAAGTGAAAGGCAAGGGAGAAAGGGAAAGATATATCCAGCTGAATGCAGAGGTCTAAAGAATAGCAAGGGGAGATAAGAAGGCCTTCTTAAATAAACAATGCAAAGAATAGAGGAAAACAATAGAATGAGAATGATTAGATATCTCTTCTAGAATACTGGGAGATATCAAAGTATTATTTCATGCAACGATGGGTACAATAAAGGACAGAAACAGTAAGGACCTAATAGATGCAGAAGAGATAAAGAAGAGGTGGTAAGAATATACAGAAGAACTGTACAAAATGATCTTAATGACCCAGATAACCACGATGGTTTGGTCACTCACCTACAGCCAGACATCCTGGTGTGTGAAGTCAAGTGGATCTTAGGAAGCATTACCACAAACAAAGCTAGTGGAAGTGATGGAATTCCAGCTGAGCTACTTAAAATTCTAAAAGACAATGCTGTTAAAGTGCTGCACTCGATAATGTCAGCAAATGTGGAAAACTCAAGAATGGCAACAGGACTGGCAACGGTCAACATTCATTCCAATCCCAAAAAGGCAATGCCAAAGAATGTTCAAACTACTGTACAGTTTTGCTCATTTCACAACACAGAGTACTAACCATTATACAATCATGGCCAATCACTCATTTCACATGCTAACAAGTTTATGTTCAAAATCCTTCAAGCAAGGCTTCAGCAGTACATGATCAAAAACTTCCAGATGTACAAGCTTGGTTTCAAAGAGGCAGAAGAACAAGAGATCAAACTGCCAACATTTGCTGGATCATAGAGAAAGCAAGGGAATTCCAGAAAAATATCCACTTCTGCTTCATTGACTACACTAAAGCCTTTGACTGTGTGAATCACAACAAACCATGGAAAATCCATAAAGAAATGAAAATACCAGACCACCCTACTTTACCTCCTGAGAAACCTATATGTAGGTCAAGAAGCAACATTTATAACTAGACATGGAACAACAGACTGGTTAAAAATTAGGAAAGTATGAGAAGATTACATACTGTCACCTTGCTTATTTAACTTCTATGCAGAGTATATCATGCAAAATACCAGGCTGGATGAATCACCAACTGGAATCAAGATTGCCAAGAGAATTATCAACAACCTCAGATATACAGATGACACTACTCTAATGGCAGAAAGCAAAGAAGAACTAAAGAGCCTCTTGATGAGGGTGAAAGAGGAGAGTGAAAATGCTGGCTTAAAACTCAACATTCAAAAGACTAAGATCATGGCATCCAGTCCCATCACTTCATGGCAAATAAACTGGGAAAAAGTGGAAACAATGACAGATTTTCTTGGGCTCTAAAATCACTGCAGATGGTGACTGCAGCCATGAAATTAAAAGGCACTTGTTCCTTGGAAGAAAAGCTATGATTAACCTAGATAGCATATTAAAAAGCAGAGACATCACATTGCCAACAAAGGTCCATTTAGTCAAAGCTATGGTTTTTCCAGTAGTCATATACAGATGTGAGAGTTATCTTATAAAGAAGGGTGAGCACTGAAGAATCGATGCTTTTCAAACTGTGCTGGAAAAGACTCTTTGAGATTCCCTTGGATTGCAAGGAGATCAAACCAGTTAATCCTTAAGGGAATCAATCCTGAATATTCATTGGAAGGACCGATGCTAAAGCTGAAGCTCCAATGCTTTGGGCACCTGATTCGAAGAGACGACTCACTGGAAAAGACCCCAATGCTGTGAAAAATTGAAGAGAAAAGGAGAAAGAGAGAGCAGATGAGATAGCATTATTGACTCAATGGAAATTAATTTGAGCAAACTCTAGGAGACAGCAGAGGATAGAGGAGTCTGGCGTGCTGCAGTCCATGGAGTTGCCAACAGTCGGAGATGATTTTCCAACTGAACAACAATAACACAATGATATCTTCTCATTGTGAACAGTTTGTCTTTTCTCCTTAAATATTCACCCATTTTAAAACTCACTTCTTGTTCTTTACCACTTTTCCAAATGGCTGAGGTCTCTCAACAGCATTTATCTTCCACAGTGCTCTATCATCTTTCTCTAACTCACCATCCAGATTGTTTTAGACCTAAAATTAATTCGTGTGTTTTTGAGTCTATAATCTACATTGTTAACAAAAAGATATATTTACCTTGAGTTGTAAATACCTTAAACTCTTGGAATATATGAGCTTACTGGTTAGGATAAGAAAAGAGAAAGCTACTGTGTTTGTGTGTGATGGAAGCTGCTTCTTTTGTGTGTATATTTTGCACAGCAGCTAGCAGAATATTTTGCACAGAATAAAGGCTCCATGAAAGTTTGAGAAATTGCAAAATATGCCTGGGCATTACATGCACTCATAATAAATCCAGAATTCTGAAATACAGGAGGAGTACATGATGCTCTTGTCTCTATAGCCTTACCAATCAGTTCTCTTCTCTAAAAGACCTATAAGTACAACTTTTCTCTCATTATCTTAAAAAAAAGGAGAGTCAGAGACTATTATTGGTCACTGAGTGGGTAAAAAAGATGACCTCAGCACCAAGGGCATTTATCAAGAATTGACACTTACAGGCTGCAGATTATATCTCCTAATTAGGCTGGAAAAAGTCCAAGATAATTTTCCTGAAAAATTCTAACGTCTCAGATAACTGAGGTAGCTCTTGATTCTACCAAAATGCAGACAGACCAAATGATAATCTTCCAAAGTGCTCACAGCCTTCTTTTACTGGAGTGTGGAGATTTAACTTCAACCAGACTTATGCAATATTTTCCAGACTGGATTATACTAAGCATTAGGTCTTGACTGATTGCCAGAGCAGCACTTCCAAACGATTTTTGCACAAGAATTCAACTGCAGAAGAATCAATGGTAACCATACACTGCTAGAGATATCCTTCCCATGTGGGTGCACTGCACTTTCCAAACCATCTGCAGCAAACCACAGAAATACAAGCTGAACTGATGATGCTCAGAAAGTCCAGAATGTTGCTCCTTCTAGACAGTTTATAGCAAAGAACAAGAGAGATTTTAAACATTCTGTCATTAGATTGTTGATTTTAGTTGGTGGCAAGTGAAACTCTATTTAAAGCACTATGACAAGATCATTTATCAGACCTCTAAAAATAATGCAAAAGGAAATTCCAAATAGGTTTTCCTATTTTTTTCCTTTTGTTCCACTGACAATTTATGCACTGAAGTTATTAATTTCTATATTTTCTATAGGCTTTGAGAATTGTTTTGAAATGAACTTTAAACATTCAAGTGGCAAGAAGAAAGAAAATAGAAACCCTCTATAAAAAAACAAATCCCAGAAAAAAGCAGTGTAGCACTGTTTATGAGGGATTTAAGTTAAGAGTCTTTGAGTTGCTTTAACATTTGAAGCCATATTAGCAGAAGGAAAGTAATGATAAAACCCAAGTTTCATAAATAATAGGAATGAATATCTGGATTCAAATGTACCAGAAAGTAGTTTTCCCACAATGCTATATTCAAATTCAAATCTTTTTATTTTTAAATTTTAAAAATATACAGATAACTTCAGACACAGAGTAGGAAAAACTTACATATTATTGTGATACATATTTTAATTATTATAAATAACTTATGACGGTAACAACTATAATGGCTCCAGCATGTTTGGCAGCTCTCTCAAATATCATGATGCCATTCCACTAACTAATTTCACAAAATCAGTTTCTGCTCAAGACAAGAGAACACACTTTGGCAGAATTCACTAGAGAATTGTAGACTTAAGAGTTCTGAGTCTCACACAAGCTTTCAGGGACCCAGGTTCTTTTCTGGTGGTAGAACCAAACTTTCTGGTTTTAGGTCTTAAAAGCAGGATTTTCAAAACTCATAAAGAGACTCAAAAAGTATGTTGGGCATCAAATTCCTTTTTAAATTCAGCTTTCTGGTAAGAATAACAACCTAACCCAAGAGACAGAATTTCTCTAAAATTTCAATGCTTTCAGAAAAATATCCACAAGAAATTTCTGTTGAAATCTAGAATTCTTTCTAAAAGGAAAAAAAAAAAAAAAAAAACCTCATAGAAAATATCATTCTAGAGAGCAAATAAGGAATGTATCAGATGTGTCAGTGTCTAGAGGACATTCTATTAGCATAGGCAGTGTCTCTTTAATTTTTTGATTCTTTTTAAAATATTTAGTAGCATTCTCCAGTGAAGTTATCTGGTCCAAGACTTTTCTTTGTTGAGGAGGATTTTGATTACTGATTCTATCTCCTTACTAGTATAGATTTATCCAGATTTTTAAATTTATAATTTGGTATATCAATAAAAATTTATCCATTTTTTGTTGGTGTATAAAGGTCTATAATCTGTCTTATGATCCTTTCTATTTTTACGGCATCAGTTGTAACATCTCCTCTTTCATTTCTGGTATTTATTATTTGAATATTCTGTTTTTGTTAGTCTAGCTAAGGGGTTGTCAATTTTGTTGATCTTTAAAAAAACCAAACCTTTTTTCTGTTTTTCTATTCTCTAGTTTATCTCTATTATAATCTTAATTTTTTTCATTCTTTCTGAATCCTTGGGTTTAGTACATTCTTTTACTAGCTCCTTGAGGTATAAAGTTAGGTTACTGATTAGAGGTATCTCTTCTTTTTTAATGAAGGCATTTATCACTATATACATCCCTCTTAGTACTGCTTTTCCTACATCTTATAATTTTTGGTATACTGTGTTTTTGTTTTCATCTGTCTCAAGATATTCTTCAATTTCCCTTGTGATGTCTTCTCTGATATATTAATTGTTCAATAGTGTATTGTTTAATTTGCACATATTTGTGAATTTCCCGATTTTCCTATTATTGATTTTTAGTTGTGTACTGTCATGGTTAGAAAGATGTTTGGTATGATTTCAATCTTAAATTTGTTAGAACTTGTTTTGTGGCCTAATATATGATCTATCCTGGAGAATTTCTATGTGTGCTTGAGAAGAATGTACATTCTGCTATTATAGAGTGTCCTAAATATAACTATAAGGTCCTATTCATCTTTGATGTTTTTCAAATCCTCTGTTTCTTTATTGACCTTTGGTCTGGTTGATCTATACATTACTGAAAATGGGGCATTGAAATTTCCTATTATTACTGTGCTGCTTTCTAGTTTTCCCTTCAATCAATATTTGCTTCATATATTTTGGTGCTTTACTGTTAGGTGCATATGTATTTTAAAATGTTTTATCTTCTGAGAGAACTGATCCCCTTTCCCATTATATAACGTCCTTCTTTGTTTCTTGAAACAGTTTTTGACTTTGTCTAATAAAAGTATGGCCACCCCTGCTCTCTTGTGGCTACCATTTGCATGGAATACCTTTTTTCACCCTTTCACTTTCAGCTTTTATATATATCCTTACACCTAAAATGAGTTTCTTGTAGAAAGCATATAGTTGGCCTTATTTTTTTAGCCAATTAGTCACTCTATGGTTTTTGATTGGAGATTTTAATGCATTTACAGTTAAAGTAATTACAGTAAGTCCCCCTACATATGAACTTACAAGTTGTGAATTTTTGAAGATATGAATGTGCGTTCACATATTTAATCATGTTAGTTCACATGCCTGGCATATATTGTCACGTTCACGCATCCTTTACAAGGGGTTGTGCTTTTGTGTACTTTGCTGTAGAGTACTATTTTTGTGCAACACGAGGAGCTTACTAATGAAGACCAGATGGAACTGGAGGACCAGAGAAAGGATGAAGAGAGACAAAATGAAGAAGTAACTGAAGAACCAAAGAGATTCATGACAGGAAATGGCAAGGGGATTTTCTTTATTTTAGGAGGCACTGTTAGCTTTTGAGGCACAGGACCCAAATGCAGAATGGAACGTGATGGCTATAGCAGTTGATCAGAATGCAGCCCAGTGTATTCTATATCATTCTGTGTCATCTGGGATGAGCAAAAAAGAGCTGCTACCTAGACATCATTGGGTCATTTTTTCAACAGGGTAGATAGAATTGAATCCAGCAAGGAACCAGAACATGTGCCATCAATGTCTGGCATGAGTGAAATTGCAGCTTGCCTTCCATCTCCTATTGCTGATGATCTTTTAGCTCTACCATCTCCCAGCCTCCTCTCCCTATCCAGTCAGTAACTCTTCTTGCCTGTTTACTCAGTGCCAGCCCCTGTATACCAGCTATTGCACTGGACTACTGTACTTTTCAAGGTACTCTGCTATAAGATTAAAAATGCTTCCTTTATATTGTTTTTTACATATTACTTGTATGAAACATATCATAAACCTATTATAGTGTTAGCTGGCTAACTCTCTTGGCCTTAGGAACAAACTAGATTTATGAACACACTCTCAGAACAGACCTCATTCACAAGTAGGGGACTTCCTGTACTAATAGAGAAGGACTTACTATTGTCATTTCGCCGTTTTCTGTATGTCTTTGGTTATTCTGTCCCTATTCTTCCCACTTGCTGCCTTTCTTTGTATAGTTGAAAAAAATTTTTTTGGTAGGGATATGCTTTGATTTCCTTCTCAATTTCCTTTATGCAACTTCTATAGGTATTCTCTGTGTTGTTACCATGGGGATAACATTAACTATCTTACAGTTACAGCAATTTATTTTATTTTTTATCTTTTCTTAAATTGGGATATAGCTGATATATAATATCATATAAGTTTCAGGTGTACATAATTTTTAAAAGTTAGACTCCATTTATAGTTACTATAAAATATTGGCTATATTCCTTGTGTTGTATAATATATCCTTACAGCTTTTTTAAAATTTATTTTTAAATAGAGGATAATTGCTTTACAGTGTTGTGCTGGTTTCTGCCTTACAACAGTGTGAATCAGCCACAAGTATACATATATCCTCTAGCTCATGAACTTCCTTCCCACCCGCTATCCTACCCCTTTAGGTTGTAGCTTATTTATTTTATACATAATAGCTGCTGCTGCGGCGGCTAGTACCTCTTAATCGCTACCCTTAGCTTGCCTCTCCCTATCTTCCTTCTCCTCACTAGGAACTACTAGTTTGTTCTCTATATCTGTGAGTCTGTTTCCTTTTTGTTATACCTACTAGTTTGTCTTATTATTTAGATTCCACATATAAGTGATATCATACAAGTATTTGTGTTTCTCTGTCTGACTTGTTTCACTTAGCACAACACCCTCCAGGTCCATTCATATTGTTGTAAGTGGCAAAACTTTGCTGTTTTTTTGTGGCTGAGTAGTATTCCATTCTGTGTGTGTGTGTGTGTACTATCTATTTTAAACTGACAACTTCAGTTGTAGGAAAAAAAATCTTTACTTCTTTGTATCTCCTCGCTGTGCTTTATGATTTTGATGTCATAAGTTACATCGTGCAATACTTTTTATCCATTAACATGGTTTTACAGTTATCATTTTTTAATGATTTTTATATTTTAAGTTAGGAGCCTGGTAGGCTGCAATCCAAGAGGTCGCTAAGAGTCGAATACAACTGAGCGCCTTCACTTTCACTTTTCACTTTCATGCATTGGAGAAGGAAATGGAAACCCACTCCAGTGTTCTTGCCTGGAGAATCCCAGGGACGGGGGAGCCTGGTGGGCTGCCGTCTATGGGGTCGCACAGAGTCGGACACGACTGAAGTGACCTAGCAGCATTACAGTATTACATGATTTTATATTTGTTTATATATTTACTCTACCAGAGAATTTTGTATGTTGGGATGCTCTTGTGTTGCTGTCTAGAGTTCCTTTGTTTTCAACTTGAAAAACTCCCTTTAACGATTCTTCTAGGAAGTTTAGTGGTGATGAACTCCTTCAGCTTTTGCTCATCTGGGAAGGTCTTAATTTCTCTTTCATACCAAGGACAGTTGGCAGAATATAATCATCTCAGTTGGTAGGTTTTTCTTTTTTAGCACTTTGAATGTATCATCCCACTCCCTTCTGGACTTAATGTTTCTACAGAATAATGTACTAATAATCTTTATGTGAGTTTCCTTGAATGTGATTTGTTTTTTCTTACTGTTGTCAATATTCTCTTTCTTTGACTTTTTTGCCCCTCCAACCTCCTTTCTTTAACTTTTGACAGTTTGATTGTAACATTTCTCAGATGGGCCTTTTCAGTTTATCTTGTCAAAGGTCTTTAATTTGGGTGTCCAATTCCTTCCTCATATTTGATAAGCTCTTTACGTTTTTCTTTCTTCTTCTGGCACTCTCACAATGTGTATAACTGGTCCATTTCATGGTGTCCCATTAGTTTTTAGGCTTAACTTTTATGTATTAATTTTTCTTTATATTTTCCTAATTTAATAATTTCAAAAAACATGTCTTCCAGTAGCTTGATCAAGTCTGTTGAACCATTTTAGTGAATTTCTAAATTCAGTTGCTGTATTCTTCAGCTGCAGAATATCTGCTTGGTTGTTCATCAATAACTTCTATTCTCTTTGCTGGTGGTCCCATTTGGTTCATGCATCATTTTTTAAAATTTTGTTCAGTTGTTTATCTGTATTCTATTGCAGTGCATTGAAGTTTTTTTTAGAATGATCATTTTGAATAATCAGCTAATTCATAGACTTCCATTTCTTTAAGGTAGGTTTGTAGAGATTCCTTTTATTCCTTTGATTGGGCCATGTTTTCCTGTTTCTTTGTGTGTCTTATTATTTTTTTGTTGTGTTTTTTGAATTTGAAGAGTCACCTCTCCTGGTCTTTATGGACTGGTTCTATACAGGGGAAGATTTTTAATCAATCTGTCTAGAGAACCTGGGGGGCCTTCAAACATTTTCTGGGGATGCATCTTCTCTATGTTTGTGTACATAATTTCCCAATTAGAGAGCTCTGAGTTTCTTTTTCAAGAGTTTCTTATCTCTTTCTCCCTCTAGTGTTTATCTGTGGTACCACAGATTCTCTGATGGTACAACAAGCTACTAAGCTCTTTTGTTCTCTGTAGCCCCTCAGGCATCCAAAGTATACTCCTTCCCTTACTGCCTCAGGTCAGGGGAGACAGAAACTAATCTCTAAGGTAGTCCAGGGTAGCCCCTTTAAAGGAGGAGGCGATGGCACCCCACTCCAGTACTCTTGCCTGGAGAGTCCCATGGACGGAGGAGCCTGGTGGGCTGCAGTCCATGGGGTCGCTAGGAGTCGGACACGACTGAGCGACTTCACTTTCACTTTTACTTTCATGCATTGGAGAAGGAAATGGCAGTCCACTCCAGTGTTCTTGCCTGGAGAGTCCCAGGGACGGCGGAGCCTGGTGGGCTGCTGTCTATGGGGTCCCACTGAAGCGACTTAGCAGCAGCAGCCCCTTTAAAAGCTGAAACATTGTATGTACATTCTACTCTTCTCCCTAGCCCCCACCCGAAAAGAGAAATTGTGAGTTGGGTACTTTGTCCTAATCATGTTAACCTCAGCCGGCCTCTGTCTGTGGCACTGCCAGTTCTCTGTTGCTACAAAAATCAGCTAAGCACTGTTTAACTCTCCATGGTCTCCAGCCATTAAAAGTATGCTGGTTTCCTGTCAGTGGTCAGAGTTAGGAAAGACAGATGGCAGTTCCTCAGGTAGTCTCCCAAAAGTTAGAACATTGGACACATGCCATTCTTTCTTTCCCAAGGTAGAAGCTTCAACCTAGATTTTTTTCCTTCCAATCCCCCAAGCCTGAAAAGCTTAGGGGAGGGGCTACTGTGGTTGATATGAAATGGCTTTCTTACATGTTTCAATATGGTTATGCTTGGTTTTGAGCTTGCCAGGGGTACTTCATAATTGATTTCTGAATTTCTTACAAAGGCTCTTTGGATCATACACTACTATTAAATTAGTGCTTCTGTGGGGAAACAAGACTTATGCTTCCTATTCTGCTATCTTGCTGACATCACTCCTTAAGAATTTTTAAAATGTTTATTATTTTTTCAGTTTTCTTCTTTCAGTAATGACCTGCTTATATCTTGTCCATTTCCATACTGGAGTGTTTGCCTTATGATTAATTTGCAGGAAGCATTTCTATAGTCTGCACACTAATCCTTTGTCTGTTTTATAAACTGCAAATACCTTCTAAATCTGGCTGTTCTTTTCTATTTATTTAATAGCTTCTTGTTATTGCTTCTATTTATTCTTACTGAATTCTAAGAAATCATCAACTTTACCTATGGTGGGAGTTTGGTGTAGAGTATAAATACACATTGCATCCTACTGACTTTTTAAATCCCCTTCAGTAATTTTTAATTCTATTACTTCAAAGATCCATTATTCAACATTCACCTCAAGGCTAAATCAAAGTCTTTACCTGATGTATAAATGATGGTAAGTGCTTTCCACACACCCTATGGGCACTTGATCTTATTTTTTAAGGTGTACTTTATATACCACAAAATGTACCTGTTTAAAATGTAGAATTCAAAAGATTTTATTGAATTATGAATTTATTGACTTGGATAACCACCATCATCATCATCCACTTTCAGGACATTTCCATCACCTCAAGATCTTTTGTGCTCATTTGCAGGAAACCCCTCTACCTACCTCTGGTCCCAGGCAACAAATACTCTATTTTCTGTCTCTCTATTATGATTTATCTATTCTGGACATTCTACAAATATGGACCCATACAGTATGTGGCCTTTCATGATTGGCTTAAGTATAATGTTTTGTTTTTAATAATTTAGATTATTTATTTATGGCTGCACTGGGTTTTCATTGGCGCATGCGGGCTTTCTCTAGTTGCGGAGAGTGTGGGCTACTCTTCATTGCGGGCCCCAGAGCACACAGATTTCAGCAGTTGCGGCACACAGGCTTAGTTGCTCTTAAGCATGTGGAATCTTCCTGGACCAAGTATAGAACCCGTGTCCTCTGCATCGGCAGGCGGATTCTTATCCACCACACCGCCTGGGAAGTCCAAGCATGTTTTTGATGTTAACACATACTGCAGCAGGAATCAGAAGACTGGTCCTTTTTCACTGAGGAATAGCATTCTATTGTATGGACAGAGCATATTTTATCCATCCATTAGTTGATAGATATTTGGGTTGCCTCTGCTTTTGGTCTATTATGAATAATGCCAGTATGAACATTCACATACAAGCATTTGTGTGCTTATTAGCCACTGGTGTATGTATATATATTTTCAATGACATACATTCCCATCTTTTACCAGTTTTTTAACTGAGTTATCTGTCTTCCTATTACTGACTTCTTTGTATATTCTGGGTATGAGCTCTTTATCAGATGTATGATTTGAAAATACTTTCTCAGAATCTATGACTTGTCTTTTCATTTTTTTTAAACAATGGTAACAGATAATTTTAAATTTATTTTTGTATTCACTTGAAGATGGTCCTCTGGATTGTTTCTGTTTCTGAACTACTACAAATAAAGCAGCTATGAATATTTATGTAGAAACATTTGTGAATACCTACATTTTTCTTTGTCATTTCTTTGTCATGAGTGAAACTGCTGGGTTCAATGGTAAGAATGTGTTTAACTTTATAATAAACCACCACACTGCCTACCAAACCAGTTATAGTGATTGCTATCCTTATGGAAATGCTATGCTTAACTTTCTGAGGAACTGCCATACTGTTTTCTACTAGGGCTTTACCACTTACATTCTCATCAGCATTGTGTGAGGGTTCTACTTTCTCCACATCCTTGCCAAAATGTCATTTTCCATTCTGTTTGTTGTTTTTTAAATTATAGCCATTCTACTTAGGCGTATTGTAGTATCCCACTGTGACTTTTAATTTGAATTTCCATAATAATTAGTCATTTTAAGCACCGTTTTATATGCTTATTGGACAGTTGTACATCTTTTTACAAATAATAAAGTCTCTAATAAAGTCCCTAATAAAGCCTCTTAATCATTTTTGGTTTTTTTTTGTTGTTTTGTTTTGTTTTTTAATTTTATTTTATTTTTAAACTTTACAATATTGTATTAGTTTTGCCAAATATCGAAATGAATGTGCCACAGTTTTGAATTGAGCTTTTGTTGTTGTTTTTAGGAGTTTTTTTTATAGTCAGGATATTAATCCTTTATCAGATATATTATTCCCAACTGATTGTATTAATTGTAATGAAATCCAGTTTATCTACCTCTGCTTTGTTTCTTATGGTTTTGGTGTTGTATTCAAAAAAATCCCTGCCAAATCTCATGTTATAAACATTTTCTCCAGTGTTTTCATCTAAGAGTTTTATATTTTACTTTAAGGGATTTAATACAAATGGTTCCTAAAGGCTGAGGGCAAACACCATTTCAGACAGAGCTTTAATTGGCAACAGCTTTATTAAAAAAAAAAAATTACAAATTTCTTTGGTTCCAGATTCTTCTAATGATTTGTTAAAAATAAAAATGCTCACCAATCAAAACAACTTTGAATTCTTTCATTTAGTGAAGAAATATTTTGTAATACGATTAATTGCATTTTAATTTGTCTGAATCTATTTGATTTGGTTAGTCTAGATTTTGGTATATTATGTTTCTTAAAATAGGTTATTTGTGCATACCAAATATCTGCTGCCTTGTAAATAATTTTGATTGTGTAACTGTGTGTGTGAATGATACAGCCTCACACTGAGCCATGCATTCTTTCTTTTGTGTTGGATTCTGCATATGTGGGTATCAGTTTTACTCAATTGGTACCCAAGAGACATTGTTTGATCTACTTAACGACCTGAGAGTTGAGAGAAAAGTGATTAAAAAAAAGAAAATCTGTAAAAATTGCCAATTTGCCATGTATCCCCCTGAAAATAATCTCTCTACATAGAATATAACCATAATTATGAACATGCATTTCCTAAGAATTATAAAACTTTTCTTTCATAACAAACTGATACATTTTGAAACTTGAGAAGGGGGATGTTTAGTTTAACACCTACCGTCTTTGACTGCTAAATCCATTAAGATGATTCTCTCGGAGTTCAGACACTAATGATAAAACCATCTGTAAAACAAAATCAGTTGCAGGTTAACTCACGCTGCAAACAGGATTACATCAGTTCTATTTTTCTTGGTGTGAGTGATATTTCCGTTGAGATTCCCCACTCTCTTCCCCCACCAATCCTCTCCTTGCTTTACTTCTTCAAAATAAAAAGAAAGCAGTGCCAAATCACATTTACTAATAATCTGGATTTTATGTTTAATGTCTGTTACTCTGTACTCCTAAATATTTAAGCAAATTAATACTAGGCAAGTCATTAATTTCCCCCAAATTAAAACCAAACCTATTAAAAATAAAACCATGCTAGAGTTAGTTTACTTTTTTCTTTCTTATTATTTTTTAAAAATGCTGTTCATGTATACAGCTTCCAAAAGACTAGAACAGTATTCAAACATTAAAATCTCAAACATTTTTTAAAAGAGCTGTGCTAAGACCATAAATTGTTCCTTGAATTTGGCTAAAATTTAAGGCAGAAGAAATCACAGCTTTAATTCTAAGATGTAAATATATAGAAGGTTGTTATTTATTGAATATTTTGCCTTAACATAAAATTCCCATCAGGTTATTTTTAAATATGAAATTTGTCCAACAGTAAAAGACTGTGTTTATATTGGTTAAGGAAGTCTCTTCTCCCAGAAATCTTTGAGAGAATAAATGAGATGTGTTAAGGGACAGAGAGGTTGGTTGATTTAGAATAACCTCTCCTGGTTTCCTTCTTCTTCTCTAATCTCTCATCGCACATTTTTTCCTTACATGGCCATGAGTCCACCCAAGGTAAGAAGAGATAAACACAGAAAAGTTAAACATCTCTCCTGGAGGAGTGAAATATTTCCATTTACCTTTTTTGCAGATGGTACATTAAGCAATGAAAATTTCAATACTAATAAATTAAAAATACTCACATTTTTAAGTAAACCAGGATAGTAGTCTGTGGGTGCATACCCAAGAACTTGATTAAAAAGACCAACTTCTTTTATATCAAATCTGGATGTGGAAACTATATGAGATAACAACCTCTAAAAAACATAAACAGAAAAAGAAAAAGGTCTCAAAATGAAATAAGTGCCTATTATGTATAAGGCCAAGAAGCTGGGTCATTTGTAAATGGGGTGGTCTCAATGAAATGAATAATCATAATTTTTCCAAATACTCAGTTCACTTTGATTCAGATATAAAGAGGAAATAAGTTAGTGATAAAATTATTACATTAAGTAAATTAAAAAAACATTAATAGTGAAATACATATAACTAATGAACAAGGCTTTAACTACACTAAAAATGTGATCTTTACTGGTTTTAAACTCAGTGAAACATTCTTATCAGAGTAGAGATGATTACTTAATACCTGACAAGGAACACATCACAAATCACTAGGGAAAGGAAAGATTATGCAATAAATGGTACTAGGAAAAACTACTTGAAAAAAATTATATTCTCATCTTATGATACTTATCAAAATATACTTGAATTTACTATAAATTAAAGAGATCAACGTAAAACTGAAATAAAATAATAAGCAAGAAGAAAACAGAAGTACTTTTCACATGTCTGAATGGGGAAGAACTTTATAAACTCAAAGTCAAGGGAGCAAATCAACAATTGTTCTAAATTACAACAAAACAGCTCCCCCTCAAAAAAAACACACTTTGTGTTTCCCAGAACAAACTAAGAATATTAACAACAAATAATACTGCATATGTAATCAAATTTGGACTTTCCAGGTGGCCCTATTGGTAAAGAACCCACCTGCCAATGCAGGAGATGTGAGAGACATGGGTTCGATCCCTGGGTGAGGAAGATTCCCTGGAGGAGAGCATGTCAACCCACTCCAGTATTCTTGCCTGGAGAATCCCATGGACAGAGGAGCCTAGCAGGCTACAGAGTCGGACATGACTGAAGCAACTACACACACTGATACAGAATCAAATGTAGTGTTCAGTTCAGTTCAGTACAGTCACTCAGTCGTGTCTGACTCTTTGCAACGCCATGAACCACAGCACTCCAGGCCTCCCTGTCCATCACCAACTCGCAGAGTCCACCCAAGCCCATGTCCATTGAGTTGGTGATGCCATCCAACCATCTCATCCTCTGTCGTCCCCTTCTCCTCCTGCCCTCAATCTTTCCCAGCATCAGGGTCTTTTCAAATGAGTCAGCTCTTCGCATGAGGTGGCCAAAGTATTGGGAGTTTCAGCTTCAATATCAGTCCTTCCAATGAACACCCAGGACTGATCTCCTTTAGGATGGACTGATTGGAATTCCTTGAAGTCCAAGGGACTCTCAAGAGTCTTCTCCAACACCACGGTTCAAAAGCATCAATTCTTCGGTGCTCAGCTTTCTTTAGAGTCCAACTCTCACATCCATACATGACTACTGGAAAAACCATAGCTTTGGCTAGATGGACCGTACAAAATACCATATGAAAAATATTAAGAGCATTAAAAAGGCATAGGAACAGATAATTCCTAAGACGAAACACTAATGCCCAAGAAACACATGGATAAATGTTTAGCCTCATAATCAAAAAGGGTAAATGAATTAAAGTTTTTACAGACATGAATACCTAAGGCTAATCTGGGTTCTCTGAAACAGGTGTTCTGTGTCAGCTATTGGAAAAATTCAGATGGAATCACACATCAGTGCTACTGTGAATCAGACAAAGGCACCCACAGAGTGTGAGCGAGTATAACACAGCCCATAACCCACCCCTAAGCTTGGACTGACAGGGCTGCAAGGAGATCCAACCAGTCCATTCTGAAGGAGATCAGCCCTGGGAGTTCTTTGGAAGGAATGATGCTAAAGCTGAAACTCCAGTACTTTGGTCACCTCATGCGAAGAGTTGACTCATTGGAAAAGACTCTGATGCTGGGAGGGATTGGGGGCAAGAAGAGAAGGGGACGACAGAGGATGAGATGGCTGGATGGCATCACTGACTCGATGGATGTGAGTCTGAGTGAACTCCGGGAGTTGGTGATGGACAGGGAGGCCTGGAGTGCTGCAATTCATGGGGTTGCAGAGAGTCGGACACGACTGAGCGACTGATCTGATCTGATCTGATGTTTGCCTAGACATTTGTAACATGTAGACATGTTATAAGTGGTAACATTTAGACACCTTATAGGTTGGTTACTTTATAGAAAACAACTTGAGAATGTATATTAAAGGTTTTAAAAGCATTCAGGACTTTTAATGTATCTGGCATACATGTAAGGAACTAAATCAAAATATGACAATGTGGATTATGTGCAAAGATGTTCACCACAGTGTTATTTCTTATAGCAAAAAAATGTCTAACAGGAGGGAATTATTAATCTGTGATACCCTCAATACTGTGGCTCATTGTAAGCCATTAAATGCTTATAAAGAACTTATGACATCATTTTAAATGGTTATAATATTAAATGAAGAAAGGAAGATGCAAAATTGTATATACAGAAATGAGCTCATCAATATAAAAATAATCCAGACATAGGAACAAAAAAATAATGAAAAAAAATATCACCAAACATTAAGTCTCTAGGATGGCGCTATTATGGGTTTATATATTTTTCTTCTTTCTGCTTTGCCAGTTAACACAAAGGGCACATATTACTAACTCATCATGTCAATTCTATTACAAACTATTTTACATATTCAAAAAGATACAAAATAATACAACAATTCCTCCACCATGGAACTTAATAAAGCATTAGAAACATCAAGGAAGACCTCTGTGCCATCTCTCTTTTCCCCATTACAATTCGTCCCCGGGGAAAACTCAACCCTAGTCCGGTGGGCACCCTTTTAGGTAGATTATGATACTTTCCCCCTGTGAGCTCTGACTTGCCTCAGTTTCCTCAAAACAGAACTCCAGGTAGTAAGTTCATTTGTATCATTTCTTTTCAGATTACATATAAGGGATGTCAAACAATACTTCTCCTTCTCTGACTTACTTCACTCAGTATGACACTCTCTAGGTTCATCCATGTTGCTGCAAATGAACTTACTTACAAAACAGAAACAGACGCACAGACTTAAGAGAGTGAATTTATAGCTGTCGGGGGAAGGGATAGTTTGGGAGTCTGGGATGAACATGTACATCTACTATGTATGGATAAAATGGATAACCAGCAAGGGCCTACTGTACAGCACAGGGAACTCTGCTCAATGTTACGTGGCAGCCTGGATGGGAGGGGAGTTTGGGGGAGAATGGATACCTGAATATGTATGGCTGAGTCCCTTTTCTGTTTACCTGAAACTATTACAACATTGTTAATTGGCTATACCCCAATACAAAATAAAAAGTTCAGAAGAAGGAAAAAAGAACTCCAGACAACACTACTAAGTATATTTAGGTTGAAATCTGCTGAAAGAGCTCAGCTGGTAAAGAACCTGACTGTAATGTGGGAGACCTGGGTTCGATCCCTGGGTTGGGAAGATCCCCTGGAGAAGGGAAAGGCTACCCACTCCAGTATTCTGGCCTGGAGAATTCCATGGACTGTATAGGTTATGGGTCGCAAAGAGTCGGACGTGACTGAACAACTGTCTCTCTCTGCTGTTCCTACCTGAAAGCCAACCTACTGTTTTCAAATTAGAAGATTTCATAGCAAGCTAACAAAGTAACTTTGAAATACTACTACTTAGTAGAAGATATTAATAATTAAAAAAAAAAGACTCAGCCATATGCATAATATGACGCACAAAAAATGAAACCACCGGGGAGGGAGAAAAACAGGAAACTTACAGAGTTAAAGTGAGCTTTTTAATAAGACATAAGACAATGAAAAGGTTCCTTCTAGAGTGAAGAAAAGTCTGGATGGAAGCTACTTGCCAAGTATTGGCCTTTTTTTCCTTTCAGTTCAAAGCTATCCTTTATAAATATAGCAAGCAAACAGGAGCTGACAACAGCCCCAGGAGAATTCACCTCCCAGTTATTTTCAAACACTAAATGCATTCTGGGTGAGATCAAGCAGTTGTGGTTAGGTTGGCAGAGCCAGGGGAGGTAAATTACTGTCAGTGTACCATTCTTTGAGGGGAGGTGTTTACTGGTGGACTCTTAGTTAACCACAGCAAGGGGCACACACATGGTGCCTTCAGCAGGTGGGACCTGACTCCCTGTGGGGAGTGCAGTGTAGGTGTTCTGGTGAAGGAAAAGTCCAGCCAGGCTTGGCTAACCATATGCTGCAGCCATGTGGAGGTGGCCACATCAGACCAGGCAGGGGGAGAGGGAAACAGTTTCCTTATTAGGAAAGTAGGCTGCAAAAGGCTCAGAATCAGGAGCAGGCTGGGTTTCCCACAGAGGAGATCAGTTTGATGCTAGATGGAGGGAAAACAGCACTGGAAGTGTTTAACTTTCTGTTACCAGACTGGCATTCTATTTAGCAAACATTTAAAGCATTTATATGCTGTGAGCTGTACTAACAATTTACAGAGAGCAACTCATTTAATCCCCACAGCCTATGGTGTAAGTGCTATTACTGAATGTGTTACTGATGAGGAAACTGAGACACACTGAAAGAAACATGCCCAAGACTGGTTACCTACTTTAAGGTAAAACCTTATAAGGAATGTCCCTGTATGGGTTCTCCTTGAAGCAGCTGGAATAGTTAAACAATGCAAATCTGACTGGATTCCCTGGTGGCTCAGTGGTAAAGAATCCACCTGCCAATGCAGGAGAGATGCAGGAGATGTGGATTCGATCCCTGAGTCTGGAAAATACCCTGGAGAAGGAAATGACAACATACTCCAGTATTCTTGTCTGGAAAATCCCATGAACAGAGGAACCTGGAGGGTTACAGTCCATGGGGTCATAAAAGAGTCAGACATGACTTAGTGAACTGCATGACAACATTCAGCTTGGCGGTAGTTTAGTCCCTTAGTGGGGTCCGACTCTCTGCAACACCATGAACTATAGCCTGCCAGGCTCCTCTGTCCATGCAATTTCCCAGGCAAGAATACTGGAGCGGGTTGCCATTTCCTTTGCAGGGGATCTTCCTTATCCAGGAATCGAACTTGAGTCTCCAGCCTTTCAGGTAGATTCTTTACCGACTGAGTCAACAGGGAAGTCAACATTCAGCTTAAGACTCCCAATAACTCTTAGGGTGAAGCTCAAACCTCTCCCTAAAAGATGGAACCTTGCCCCACTGGTTTTGCAGCCCCTGTCTGGGGCTGATTTCACCCTCTTAGCTTGTTTGGGGACCTGAAGTCTCTTTGGTCCCTTAAGGCTTTGGTATGTTCTAGTCCCTCTGACGGGGTCTGCCCTGGTGGCTCAGAGGTTAAAGCGTCTGCCTGCAATGCGGGAGACCTGGGGGCTCTTATAGCCCAATTACCTGCTTAAGTGTTGCTTCTTGAGGGTTTCTAGAAATGATAACAAAGTTTTTTTGAGTGCTTACCATATATGAAGCACTGGGCTATGTTCTCTAAGTATGGCATCTCACTTAAAATCCAATAAATTCAGTTTTTAATAAAACTCAATTAAGCAAAGTTTCAATTAAGCCTAAGGTCATGGCACCCTGTCCTATCACTTCATGGCAAAGAGACAGGGAAACAATGGAAACAGTGACTGACCTTATTTTCTTTGGCTCCAAAATCACTGCAGACAGTGACTGCAGCCACGAAATTAAAAGACGCTTGCTCCTTGGAAGAAAAGCTGTGACCAACCTAGATAGCATATTAAAAAGCAGAGACATCACTTTGCCAACAAAGGTCCATATAGTCAAAACTATGGTTTTTCCAGTATTCACGTACAGATGTGAAAGTTGGACCATAACGAAGGCTGGGCACAAAAGAATTGATGCTTTTGAACTGTCGTGTTGGAGAAGACTCTTGAGATTCCCTTGGACTGCAAGGAGATCAAACCAGTCAATCCTAAAGGAAATCAGTCCTGAATATTCATTGGAAGAACTTACGCTGAAGGTCCAATACTTTGACCACCTGATGGGAAGAGCCGACTCATTTGAAAAGACAGTGATGCTGGGAAAGATTGAAGGCAGGAGGAGAAGGGAATGACAGAGGATGAGATGGTTGGATAGCATCACCGACTCAATGCACATGAGTTTGAGTAAGGTCTGGGAGATGGTGAAGGACAGAGAAGCCTGGTGTACTTCGGGGTCCCTAAGAATTGGACATGACTGAGTGACTGAACAAGAAACTGGTGGCTACTATCATAATTCACATGGTTGACTCTTAGAAATTAAAGCATGAATTACTACAGACCCAGCTGGGATAGAAAATAACAGGGCATATACAATAGAAGAAAAGCAGTTTCAAGGCAGCAACAGTTAAGGGTCAGCTAAGACTGCAGGTCCTAAGGAAAACTATGTAAAGGTTTTCCCCTTTAATCCCAGCTGCCCAGAGGGACTTACATGCTGGGCGTTGGAGTGCATGGAGTGCATGGAGGCTAGCTCCCCCAAACTGCATGAGTTTACTCTGGAGACTGAGCCAATGAAAGTTAAAAAAAAAAATCTAGGACATTCAATAGACTTAGAGGGTGCAATCAGGTACTGTAAATAATTACCAAGCAGTGTTTAAAACAGCCATAAACAGTTCCCTAGACAGTATTCACAACAACTGCATTATACAAGCTGACTGTAACACGGTCTTGGAAACACAAAAATAACTTAATTGGCAGATCTGTCCTGGCCTAAATTTCCAAAATGATATGGTTAGAAACTGATTTTTTAAAAATCAATTGCTATAAAGATTAGTTTCCCCCACTACCTCCTGCTTTTTTTTTTTTTTTAATAATAAGAAAAACAAGGGAGAGGGTGGGATGATTTGGGAGAATGGCATTGAAACATGTATAATATCATATATGAAACGAGTCGCCAGTCCAGGTTCAATGCGCGATACTGGATGCTTGGGGCTGGTGCACTGGGACGACCCAGAGGGATGGTACGGGGAGGGAGGAGGGTTCAGGATGGGGAACACGTGTGTACCTGTGGAGGATTCATGTTGATATATGGCAAAATCAATACAATATTGTAAAGTTAAAAAATAAAATAAATAAATAAATGGAGAAAAAAAGAAATTAAAAATTAAAAAAAAAAAAGAAAGAAAGAAAAACAACTCTATACTTAGTGTTGGCAAGGATATGGTGAGAGGGGCACTCCATTGCTGTTGGGAGCAGAAATTTGTAAAGCTTTTCTGGGAAGTCACTTGATGATATGTAACCAAAGCATTAAAATTCATATCTCTCTACCCAGTACCTTGATTTCCAAGAATATATCCTAAGCAAAAATTCAGGTTCATGGCAGTATTACTTTTTACAGTGAAAAATTAGAAGCAACCAAAGTACCCAACAGCACTATACTGGCTGAAATTCATCATGGTTTATCCAACAGCATGAATCACACTGTAAAAAAGATATTTAATGCCACAGAAAAGACACCGTGACATTAATCTGTAAAGCAAGGTGTAAAAACTGTATATTCAATGTGGTACTGATTTTATATGCAAAAAAATACTAGGAAGAAACATGACAATTATTACCATAACATTATTTCAGGGAGTGATTTAAAATTTCTTCTTTATACTACCTGTATCTCCAAAGTTTCTACACTTACTATATCATACTTTTTATCATTAACTTATGTCTGTTTGTTTTTTTTTTTCTCATAATTCCCTAATGCAAATTGCTATGAAGGGACACAGAGATTTATTCCTGGATGAAATAAGCATAAGTCCCAGAAACAACATACTGAGGCCTTATTATGTTTCCATAACTTATAAAAAGACACCTGAAACTTTGGACCTCCAAATTTCTCTTTTAAAGTAAACTTAAAAATTGATAAGCACTTCTCATTGAGAAGAACAATTTTTCTTACTGCCACCTAGTGGTAAGTATTCTAAAGCCAAAACCATATGATTCCGTAGGCATTGGCCCTTGGACAAAAATTAATTCCTATAGTCACACAAGTAATTGACTCATTTTAAAATGCTGAAAAAACTTGGAAATCTTCTACTCCAACCGCTTATTTTACTGATAGGAACTGGGCTTCTAAATACATAAATCACTATCAACAAAAACATGTGCATGTAGATTGAATTTTTTTTTTGGAAAAAAATGCCAATTTGAAAGGCATAAAGAAAAAGTGCAAATACATCATCCTGACTGGTGATCTAAATCCTTCATGGGTGGAAAGTATAGGAACCAACACAACTGTGCATAAAACATTTTAAGTCCAATTTTGATCCATGAAGGAGTTTGGAGGACTCTGCTAAAGTTTGAAAAGCCATTTAAATATACTTATAACCATGAAAGTGAACTTTCAAGGAGAAAAGTAAATAAATCAGAGGGAAAATCCATTTCCCTTGTTTTCAGGTGTTCTTTCTTGTTCTAGCCTCATTGTATCTGCTCCATCTTGTAACAGGCAGCACATTCACAGGCGGGTTAGGAAAGTTGGAGCAGTGAGGCTGTGGTTTGGCGTAGGGTACGGGTGTGGAAGAAGGGCTGTGGTTTTTGCTCAGGCAAAGGGTTAGCAGAGCCAAATTGTGGTCAATATTCTTGAACTGAGACAGAGCACATATTTTATACTTCTCCAAACAATTTCTTCATCTGATCATTTAAGTCTTTTAGAATTTCCACCACTTTGGTCTTTATTACACCTATCTCTTTACACATATTAGAGATAAAAACTTTTGTAAACAAGGATGCCTTATTCATTCTTTCATTCTACAAACACATATTCAAGCCACTCTACTGGGTCTATTGTGATAGGAAGCCCACTACAGTCTGATGAAGGGAGACAGAGATGGAAATATCCATAATACAAGACAGAATGCATTAAGTGCTATGATGAGGGGTAAGACAATCACTGTGGGAACAGAGGAAGTGATGATTAGTTCCAACTGTAGGGTTTCAGAGTGTTCCCTGAGATGATGACTTTTGAGCTGATTCTGACAGCTGGGGAAGGAGGTATAGGAAAGAAAGAAAGAGATGGTCTATAATGTTGGCTGGGATAGACAGAGAAAAATGGCTTAGCGGGATTAGAAACGGCAACGGAAAGGGGACCATGGTATGTAGGCAAAGACAGGGGAAATGCTTCTGTCACTTCGACTGTTTTAATACTTCCCTGGACTCCTAAGCATAGCCTCCCCTATGGGGCCTCAGAATATCTGGTCAAACTTGCTTCTCCCAATTTTTCTCTTTGATCCCTGTGATTTGGAAACATCAGACTCTCTGCTGGTCATCAAACTCACCCAGCCTTTTCCCCATATCATTTCTTTCTCCTGAGAAACCCAACAACCCTCACCCATCTCTAGCTGCCCAAATTATACCTATCTTTCAAAATCTATCTTTCCCCAAGATTCTTGTTCCAGTTTGCAATAGTATGAGATAGTATTCCCTGAAATCTCCATGGTATCCTATTTGTATTTTTCTCACAGTGCCTTCCAAGTTCTGCCTTGCGCTGTAGTTATATTTCCTCTTTCTACTCATTAGTAAGACAGTGAAAAGGACTCTCTTAGCTAGTCTTTATATTCTTTAGAGCAACTGTTAACTTGCCCTTGGCATTTCACATACTAGGTGTGCAATAAACCCAAAGTGAATTAAAACTCAATAGAATGAACTGCTCATTTACATTCACTGAAAAATAAAATTACTATAGGATTCCTTTGTGACCTCATTACACTACAAAATGAGCAATTTTCCTTTTCACGATTTCCCAAGTTTCAGTCCATGAAATACCCACAGATGATTGGAACAAAACATGACATTGCCATGCACTTTTACTTCAAAGAATTTTACTTAATTTGGCAACACTGCCTGGAATCTCGCACACTGATGTGGATATAATTTCACTGAATAATGCACTGCTCTGGAACTTCCCTGGTGGTCCAGGGGTTAAGTCTCTGTGCTTCTACTGCAGGGAGAACAGGTTCAGTTTCTGGTCAGGGAACCAGGATCATGCACACTGCATGGCATGGGTCAAAAAAAAAAAAAAAAAGACTACTGATTTGGGACCTTAAATGTTTTCATAATATCCAACTGCTGTTAAAAAATACACTGCTTTGTTGCTACTCAGCCTGTGGCAACCTATAAGAATGCCACAGTACTAACAGCACCCAGAAGGAACAGGAGAAGCAGTGAGTAGCAAGGGCCATCTTTTCTGAAAGAAGCACTGGAAAATTAAAAAACAGCCTCAAATATACTTAAATTAAAATTATACATTAAAAAATCTTTTCCCCCTGCAAACTCAAATAAGAAAGCAAAGCTTTTGTTGGTTCGATCCAATTTATTCAATTATTTTTGGCTCCAAAATTTAATCTTCAAGGTAAAAGATAACAAGAAGACTCTTGAAAGTCCCTTGGACTGCAAGAAGATCCAACCAGTTAATCCTAACGGAAAACAGTCCTGAATATTCATTGGAGGGACTGATGCTGAAGCTGAAACTCCAGTACTTTGGCTCCTGATGTGAAGAACTGACTCACTGGAAAAGACCCTGATGGTGGGTAAGATTGAAGGCAGGAGGAGAAGGGGACAACAGAGGATGAGATGGTTGGATGGTATTACCATCTCAAAGAACATGAGTTTGAGCAAGCTCCAAGATTTAGTGATGGACAGGGAAGCCTGGTGTGCTGCAGTCCATGGGGTCACAAAGAGTCAGACATGACTGAGTGACTGAACTGAACAAGATAACATCCTTAATCTTCTCTTTTCTCAAGTTTTCACAGAAGTATCTGTTGTATTCTGACTTTGGCCAGCAGAAACGGGCCATTTTGATTAGTTGGCAGGTCCTTTCAACATATAAAATACCTGTGTCCAAACACTGAATTAGTCACTTCCTTTTTTATGTTCCCATGACATTTTATGTAAACATCTAATAAAACATTCATATTATCCTGAAATTGTTTGTTTACATAAGTGATGTTAAAATTCCCAATAAATCACTGCTAAGTGATCTATATTTTTCTAAATTAGATAGCATAGTGAAAATCATCTACTTTTCTTAATAATACAATCTTTTATTATCATTTCTCCTTGCCAACAAAGACATTCTAGAAACTAAACCAACATGTAAGCATCAACTAAAGATATTACTTCACTAAAAAGAAAAGTTGCCCTCTATAAAGTACTAAAATGGCAAGAAATGTTCTGTACACAGCACTGCATGACAAAACAACAAAGATAAGTGTTATAAAACTAAACAAAAAACAAAAACCATGTACTAAAGACTGGCACAAATGAAGAGATATTCAGGTTGTAGCAAGAAAAATTCAATGTCATAAAGATGTCAATTCTCTGTCTTGCAGACTCAATATACTACCATCAACAATTCTAAATATGATTTTTGTGGTAGAACTTCAGAAACTTTTCTAAAATTTACATAGAAAAGCAAGTAGCCAAGCACAGCACATACTAAGAGAAAGAAGAAAATTACAGAAGTAAACATATAGCTTTATTCTATTTCTATGAAGTTTAAAAACATACACAAGACCATCTCCATGGAAAAGAAATGCAAAAAAGCAAAATGGCTGTCTGAGGAGGTCTTACAAATAGCTGTGAAAAGAAGAGAAGCGAAAAGCAAAGGAGAAAAGGAAAGATATAAACATCTGAATGCAGAGTTCCAAAGAATAGCAAGGAGAGATAAGAAAGCCTTCCTCAGCGATCAATGCAAAGAAATAGAGGAAAACAACAGAATGGGAAAGACTAGGGATCTCTTCAAGAAAATTAGAGATACCAAGGGAACATTTCATGCAAAGATGGGCTCAATAAAGGACAGAAGCAGAAGATATTAAGAAGAGGTGGCAAGAATACACAGAAGAACTATACAAAAAAGACCCTCACGACCCAGATAATCATGATGGTGTGATCACTCACCTAGAGCCAGACATCCTAGAAATGTGAAGTCAAGTGGGCCTTAGAAAGTATCACTACGAACAAAGCTAGTGGAGGTGATGGAATTCCAGTTGAGCTATTTCAAATGCTGAAAGATGATGCTGTGAAAGTGCTGCACTCAATATGCCAACAAATTTGGAAAACTCAGCAGTTGGCCACAGGACTGGAAAAGGTCAGTTTTCATTCCAATCCCAAAGAAAGGCAATGCCAAAGAATGCTCAAACTACCGCACAATTACACTCATCTCACACGCTAGCAAAGTAATGCTCAAAATTCTCCAAGCCAGGCTTTGGCAATATGTGAACTACGAACTTCCAGATGTTCAAGCTGGTTTTAGAAAAGGCAGAGGAACCAGAGATCAAATTGCCAACATCCGCTGATTCATCAAAAAAGCAAGAGAGTTCCAGAAAAACATCCATTTCTGCTTTATTGACTATGCCAAAGCCTTTGACTCTGTGGATCCCAATAAACTGTGGAAAATTCTGAAAGAGATGGGAATACCAGACCACCTGACCTGCCTCCTGAGAAATCTGTATGCAGGTCAGGAAGCAACAGTTAGAACTGGACATGGAACAACAGACTGGTTCCAAATAGGAAAAGGAGTACATCAAGGCTGTATATTGTCACCCTGCTTATTTAACTTCTATGCAGAGTACATCATGAGAAACGCTGGGCTGGAAGAAGCACAAGCTGGAATCAAGATTGCTGGGAGAAATACCAATAACCTCAGATATGCAGATGACACCACCCTTATGGCAGAAAGTGAAGAGGAACTCAAAAGCCTCTTGATGAAAGTGAAAGTGGAGAGTGAAAACGTTGGCTTAAAACTCAACATTCAGAAAATGAAGATCATGGCATCTGGTCCCATTACTTCATGGGAAATAGATGGGGAAACAGTGGAAACAGTGTCAGACTTTATTTTTTTGGCTCCAAAATCACTGCAGATGGTGACTGCAGCCATGAAACTAAAAGACGCTTACTCCTTGGAAGAAAATTTATGACCAACCTAGATAGCATATTCAAAAGCAGAGGCATTACTTTGCCAAAAAAGGTCTGTCTAGTCAAGGCTATGGTTTTTCCAGTGGTCATGTATGGATGTGAGAGTTGGACTATGAAGATAGCTGAGCGCCGAAGAATTGATGCTTTTGAACTGTGGTGTTGGAGAAGACTCTTGAGAGTCCCTTGGACTGCAAGGAGATCCAACCAGTCCATTCTGAAGGAGATCAGCCCTGGGAGTTCTTTGGAAGGAATGATGCTAAAGCTGAAACTCCAGTACTTTGGCCACCTCATGCAAAGAGTTGACTCATTGGAAAAGACTCTTATGCTGGGAAGGATTGGGGCCGGAGGAGAAGGGGACGACAGAGGATGAGATGGCTGGATGGCATCACTGACTCAATGGACGTGAGTCTGAGTGAGCTCCGGGAGTTGGTGATGGACAGGGAGGTCTGGCGTGCTGCGATTCATGGGGTTGCAAAGAGTTGGACATGACTGAGTGACTGAACTGAACCGAACTGAAGCAAGCTGTTGATCAGGGCTACATAGACAAGTGGCAGAACTACATATTCTTCAAACTACTTCCAGACGCAGGTTCTAAGAGACAAAGTGGAATAAATCAAATGAAATATTTCACCACTATCACAATACTTATTCTGCACCTGTTAGAATGAAGCACCCGTAATTCTGAGACTTCTCAAGAAGGAAATATTATTATGATGTAGTTTGACTTTTAACTCTTCTAAAATCCGAAATCCTTCTTAATATCTGAAATAATAAGGAAGATTGTTTTCATTATATGAGATATAATGCAAACCCATTGCTGATGATAAAACTAAAAAAATCACGATGAAAATTGCTTGGAAACTTCTTTAGGATTCTCTTAAACATTTTTAAGCTTCCATGTATTTATTATTTCTATAATATAAATTACAGATTAAAAGACTGTTCAATGTGCAACTGGTACATCTAATAATAGAATTATCTATAATTAAAATGGAGAAGAAATGAGTCCTCAATTAAGGTATAGGTTTATTTCTAATGCATTCTTTAAAAATCAGACATGACTAAATTAGTTTAAAATTATTCTGAGGAAAAAGCCCTCATTGTTTTCATTACAAATATTTGTGATAATGTATTCTTCAGCAAAGGCATAATAATGGATGGTTATACTTTTTATGTAATTAAAATAGGCTAAGCTTAGGACTTAACACATTATTACCTTCAAACACAAGATGGCAGTCCAAATAAATTAAGTTAAAGAATGCCAAAGAAAACAATGTCTAATTTCCAACCTAGAATGTAACAGCTTGTTTCCAACAGGTAACGGTCTTGCTTATTAGTCTTATTAGAGCATCACAGGTTCAAAGTAATAGATCTGCAACTATAAGAGTTACTTTCATTTTAATTAAATGACTGTTAAATGACTTCCAATTTTACAAAGTCTGTATCTCCTTAAGTATAAGTGGACAAAGTTTAATTCAGTGAACAACTTACTACTGAAGAAAAACTAACCATACATGAAGAACTAACTACATGAAGAAAATGTGTTGAGAAACACTTTTCTCTCTAATACATGGTTGGGAAGCAAAATTCAATAAGTAGTTAGTCATTGATTATTTTGCCTCCTTCATAAACCACACTCTCAGATCTCTAAAAGTTCAAACATGATTTCAAACCAGGGAAGAAGCCAGAGTATAACAGTCATTGACTGTAAATTTCGGAGACTAATCCCTTATTGGTCACAGCATTTGCAAATGTTTTCTCCCATCTGTAGGTTGTATTAGACTATATTAATGAATTTTTGTATGAGTTAAGAAATAGTGAAAAAGAAAAGAAAAAAGATCATGGGGCTTTCAAGTTAAACAGACTTTGATTTGAGTCCTAGGTACATGACCTTGGGGTAATTTGTTTTTTAATTTAACCATGTGTAGGTCTGTTCAGTTCCTTCTTCTATAAAATGCAGATTATAAAATTGACACTATAGGTTTGCTATAAAATTGTTAGGCATACACATGGGAAGTGGCTAGCATAACATGTCAGCTCACAGCATATCCTTCATCATCAATGGCTGCTGTTATATTTTGTCTCATTTGGGTAAAAAAGGAACCTATTCCTGGGTTCTAAGTATATTTAATCTTCTCTCTCTTCACTATTACAGTCAAGGTTGGCCTCCTGCTCTCTGTCTCACCATAAATGCCTGCTTTTGCATACACTTAGATCTAACAGTGAGGGTAGCATCTCGAGGTTTGCCACAATCAAATAAGAAATGTATGAAGAGGTCCAGGAAGACCCATACGTGAAAACTGGTTGCCTCCCTCAATGTTTCTCCTGGTGTGATGTGTAAATACCTTGATCTGAATCATCTTTTTTTCTTACTACCATGCAGACAGTCCACTAAATCAAAACCTCAGGCTGAAGACCCCTAGGATCTGCTTTTCCATCAGGACCACCAGCCATCACACTGCACTGTGACCTGAGCACCTGACCACCGCCCAAACACTGGGTATTTGAACACACTGTATACTTGTCTCCTGTGCACTGCGGAGAAAATCAAGAGAACAGAGAGAAGCCCAGGTCACCCTATCACCTCCCTACCTCTGCTGGAGCCATTCCTTCCTCTTGTCACAAAAATCTACTATAACAGCAGTCCAGACAAGCCTTAGACTACCCTGTGTAGCAAGATCGCTTGAGGAGAATGAACTTGTGGTTACTAGAGTGTAAGAATGGGGGGAGGGATAGAACGGGAGTTTGGGATTGACATGTACACACTGCTGTATTTAAAATAGATAACCAAAAAGCATATTGTTAAATAATACTAAATTTTCAGATAAAGAGAAAAAAAACAATCAAGTATTTTTAATTTCCCCAAATTAGAGACACAAGTTCCTCTTTCTCTCCCAAACGTCCACTTTTCAGGGATCCCAGGAAGGCAGCTATGTGTCACCGTGGCCATGGCTTCTGAGTACGTAAAAGGTGGTATTTTTCATGCAGTCCTTCCCATAAAAAACTAACCTTGGCTCTTGCCCCTGCCTCCTACCGAACCCCCCACCCCTCTCATGCTATTTTTGCTTTTGGGCAGAGGACACAGTTAGGAAGAACCATAGGCTTAGAACTCTACTGTTCAGTCCCATGAAGAAGGTCCTGAGTTCCTGGGAAGGCAGAAATTCTTGCCCAGTGAAAGGCAAAAAACATTATTTTTCCCTTGTACTTATTATTTGTGTCCGTACTTTTAAGGCTATACAATCAGTAACACTTATATCCCTAAAACTGTTGCTACCAGTATTACCATGTAGTCTTAAAAAACTGTTTGAGCCTGTTTTCTCTAAAGATTAATTAATTCCTACTAATTTCTACTTCCTGCAGTTTCCGTTCTGTCATTGTATAAAGCGTACCTCACACCTCCCCAAAAACAATCCTTCCCTGCATGATCTGTGGACCCCCGCCTCTTTTCTTAATCTTTTTCTCATTTCACTCTGGACACTCAAAATTATGGTATGATACTCCTCTATAATTTTAAAAATAATATTACAAATACAAAGTTATAATGATATTTAAAATCAAGTTCAAAAATAATTTCTTTTAACTTAAAACTTGGTATATGTAATATTTTCACAATGGCATACTATGCATTCAGCTATGCTATTATTTGAATCCTTTGAACATCAATTGGAACAAAGTTATTCCCATTCCTGTTGTACTTTTACAACCATAGCCAAAACAAATTACTGCAGACAGATTTCTGCAGCTTTTCCTTCAAAATTCTGTTTTCAACGTTTTTTTTTTTTTTCATTTTAAAATTTATATGTCCATTGAAACCACTCCAGTATTCTTGCCTGAAAAACCCCACAGACAGAGGAGCCTGGTGAGCTATAGTCTATGGGGTCGCAAAGAGCTGGATATGGCTGAGTGACTAAAGCATACTGCAGCTTAAATGAAGTGATCTACAATAAAAATTTAACTGGCCAGGTGTTTTTAGAGTCTTTTTTTTGTTGTTTTAACTGTGAAATAAACACTCAGAAATCTGGAGAATCACAGTGGTTAAGTTTGTAAAGCATGAAGGAAGGCTGCTCATTCAATGAACCTCCCAACACCCACTGTTTACATAGCCTACTCCACGAGCAGGATGCTGACATGACACAATTCACAGAATTTCTAAACATAGCACCAATCATAACAGAGTCTGCACTTTTTACTTTTGCTTACAGAACCTCTTGCATGCTCACTCATTAGTTCCGGGGGGCAGGGGAGAGAGGATAGAGTTGACTTTCCAAAAACCAAAATCAAAAGGCTTCAGAAAATAAGCCTGAACTTTAGTTCATAACAATCTGAATGATTCAAACAATGGCATTAAAACATATCAATAATCATGTAATGTAGAAAGACTCTAAGTAGATAGACCTGGAAGTGTATACTTTACTAAATATACTTACTATAAGCAGGTCACATGTTTGATACTTTGCCAAGCTTAAATAACCACATCCTCAATTCCCTGCACCCCTCCCCCCTTTCTACAGTATTGTGGTACATGCCTTGTAAAACCTTTGTGAATTCAATTCTGTATTTCTCTTCACCAGTTGCCTGCAAAGCTGAACTGCTAACAACATCAGACACCTGAGCCGATGACTCTGATTTCATTACCACATTCCTTGACAGGCTTGGTGCAGCCTTCCAACCCTCCTATGCTTCTCTAGTCAGTCTGCTTGGCAACTTCCTGAGCAATTATTAATATTTCATGTTTTCTCTCTCATCACACCATGCCCCCCTTCCCTGATGAAGACCTTTCCTCATCTACAGTTGAAGAAAAAACCGCAATTAGCAAGAATCTCTCATCTCATCACCTAGCGGTGGGCAAACTCATTTACTGAGCACTCATTTTGTACCTTACTTGAAAGACATAGCAGTGAACAAGACTGCTGCATCATGGAGTTTTTACTCTAGTAGGGGGAAGGGGAAGAGGAAATGAATAAATAAAGAGATCAACAGTGAAGTGACATGGTGTTATAGAGGAAGCAATCAGGATGCTGTGATTAGAAAAAAAAGTAGGGGAAAGAGGCGGGGGGAGAGTGGATTTACTTCAGATAAGTAAGGAAAGGCAACTCTGAAGACTGACCTTGCAGAAGGAAGAGCATTCCCAGTCAAGCAATCAGCAAATTTACAACAAATGCAAGAAAGAAAGTGCTACAGAAAAAAACCCAAGAAGGCCAGTGGACCCGGGCCGTGGTGAGCAGAGGGAAGAATGGTATGAAATGAGAATGGAGATGAAACAGGATTCCAAACACATAGTGTTTTATAGGTTGGGGTAATAGGGACTATGGATGTTATTTCCGGTCCATCAGAATAACACTAAAGGGTGTTCTGTTGTTACTGTTCAGTTGTTCAGTCATGTCTGACTCTGCAGCTCTATGGACTGCAGCGTGCCAAGGCTTCCTTGTCCTTCACCATCTCCTGGAGTTTGCTCAAAGTCATATCCATTGAATTGGTGATGCCATCCAATCATCTCATCCTCTGCCACCCCCTTCTTCTCCTGCCCCTCAATCTTTCCCAGCATCAGGGATTTTTCCAATGAGTCAGCTCTTCACATTAGGTGGCAAAAGTATTGGAGCTTCAGTTTCAGCATCCCTCCTTCCAATGAATGATTCAAACAATGGCATTAAAATATATCAATAATCATGTAATGTAGAAAGACTCTAAGTAGATAGACCTGGAAGTGTATACTTTACTGAATATACTTACTATAGCAGGTAATTTCCTTTAGAGTTGATTTCCTTTAGGAATGACTGGTCTGATGTCCTCACTGTCCAAGGGACCCTCCAGAGTCATCTCTAGCACCACAGTTCGAAGGCATCTTGGACGCTTAGCCTTCTTTATGGCTCAACTCTCACATTCATACATCATTACTGGAAAAACCATAGCTTTGACTACATGGACATTTGCCAGCAATGTGATGTGCATGCTTTTCAATACGCTTTCTAGGTTTGTCACAGCTTTCCTTCCAAGGAGCAAGTGTCCTTTAATTTCATGGATGCAGTCACCATTTGCAGTAGTCAATAAAGATGAACAGAATAAGTAGTCAATAAAGCAGAAGTAGATGTTTTTCTGGAACTCTCTTGTTTTTTCAGTGATCCAGAGGATGTTGGCAATTTGATCTCTGGTTCCTCTGCCTTTTCTAAAACCAGCTTGAACATCTGGAAGTTCTTGGTTCATGAACTGTTGAAGCCTGGCTTGGAGAATTTTGAGCATTACTTTGCTAGTGTGTGAGATGACTGCAATTGTGCTGTAGTTTGAACATTCTTTGGCATTGCCTTTCTTTGGGATTGGAATGAAAACTGATCATTTCCAGTCCTGTGGCCACTGCTGAGTTTTCCAAATTTGCTGGCATATTGAGTGCAGCACTTTCACAGCATCATCTTTTAGGATTTGAAATAGCTCAACTGGAATTCCATCACCTCCACTAGCTTTGATTGTAGTGATGCTTCCTAAGGCCCACTTGACTTCACATTCTAGGATGTCTGGCTCTAGATGAGAGATCACACCATGGTGATTATCTGGGTCATGAAGATCTTTTTTGTATAGTTCTTCTGTGTATTCTTGCCACCTCTTCTTAACATCTTCTGATTCTGTTAGGTCCATACTGTTTCCATGCTTTAGTGTGCCCATCTTTGCATGAAATGTTCCCTCGGTATCTCTAATTTTCTTGAAGAGATATCTAGTCTTTCCCATTCTATTGTTTTCCTGTATTTCTTCACATTGATCACTGAGGAAGGGTTTCTTATCTCTCCTTGCTATTCTTTGGAACTCTGCATTCAGATGGATATATCTTTCCTTTTCTCCTTCGCCTTTAGCTTCTCTTCTTTTCTCAGCTATTTGTAAGGTCTCCTCAGTCAACCATTTTGCCTTTTTGCATTTCTTTCTCATGGTGATGGTTTTAGTCATCACCTCCTGTACAATGTCACGAACCTCCGTCCATATTCTTCAGGCATTCTGTCTATCAGATCTAATCCCTTAAATCTATTTGTCACTTCCACTGTGTAATCGTAAGGAATTTGATTTAGGTCATACCTGAATGGTCTAATGGTTTTCCCTACTTTCTTTAAGTCTGCGTTTTGCAATAAGGAGTTCACGATCTGAGCCACAGTCAGCTCCTGGTCTTGTTTTTGCTGACTGATAGAGCTTCTCCATCTTCGGCTACAAAGAATATAATCAATCTGATTTCAGTACTGACCATTTGGTGATGTCCATGTGTAGAGTCGTCTCTTGTGTTGTTGGAAGAGGGCATTGCTATGACCAGTGTGTTCTCCCAGCAAAAGTCTGTTAGCCTTTGCCCTGCTTTATTTTGTACTCCAAGGCCAAACTTGCCTATTACTCCAGGCACCTTTTGACTTCCTACTTTTGCTTTCCAGTTCCTTATCAAAAGGACAACTGGAACCTACCAAAAAGGATATTCTACATCCAAATACATACAAGGGAAAAAAACTTACAACAAGGTGCTAGGAGGGGCGTACTTGTGATATAATCAAATCCCATACCCCTCAAGTAGGGGACCCAGAAACTGAAGAACAATTATATTGCAGAAGCTCCTCCACAGGAGTGAAAGCTCTGAGTGCCATGTCAGGCTCCCCACCCTAGGGTCCTGGCACTGGACAAGCCCCCACAGCATTTGGCTTTGAAGGCCAGTAGGGTTTGCCTGCAGGAGCTCCACAGGACTGTGGGCAACAGAGACTCCACTCTAGGAGGGCACTTTCAGGTTCCCTAGTATACCAGGATTCAGGGGAAAAGCAGTGACTTTACAGGAATCTGGGGTTGACCAACCTGCTGGTCCTGAAGGGTTTCCTGGGGAGGTGGGGAGAAGGTAGCATTGGCTCATTCTGGGGTTATAAAAGCTGGTGGCGAACATACTGGGGACTATTCATCTCTGGGAACTCTTACTGGAGGTACACATCAAGACCCTTGCTTGGATCATTAGTGCCAAAACCTGGACTCACCCAATAGTCTATAGGCTCCAGTGCTATGATGCCTCAGGCCAAACCACCAATATGGCAGTAACACAGCACCACTCATCAGCAGACAGGCCGCCTAAAGACTTCCTGAGTACACAGCCACCTCTAGACAAGTCCCTTAACACAGCCCTACCCACCAGACACCAGACGGCCAAGGCCCAGCTCCACCCACCAGGGGGCAAGCACTGGCTGTTCCCACCAGGAAGCCTACACAAGCCTCTAGACAAAATTCACTCATCAGGAGGCAGCTACCAGGAGCAAGGAAACTACCATCCCACAGCCTGTAGAATTAAGTCTGCGAACAGAGATCAGAAACTATTCTGGGACCAGCTGATTTCTGGCTCTTGGGTGCCAAGAGGAGAGTGTATTGCTGGGACATAGAGAACATCCCCTAGAGAGGGCTATCTCCAAGGTCAAGAAATACAACTAACCTAACACATACATAAAAATACAAATAGAAATTTAAACAAAATGAGATCACAAAGGAATATGTTCCAGATGAATGAACCCCAGAACAACAACTCAGTGAAGTGGAAACAGTCTCTCTGAGAAAGAGTTCAGAGTAACAGTTGAAAGATGATATAAGGACTCAAGAAAAGAATGGATGCACAGAGCAACAAGTTTTTGACAAATAAAAAATATAAAGAACAAACAAACAGCTGAAGGATTCAGTGACTAAAATGAAAAATACACTAGAAGGAATCAATAGCAGAATAAATGAGACAGAAGAATGGATCAGTGAGCTGGCAGAGTGGCGGCAATCACTGACACAGAACAGAAGAAAGAATGGAAAGAAATATGGACAGTTTAGGAGACCTTTGGGACGGTGTCAAACACAGGAATATTCACATTATAAGGGTTCCAGAAGGAAAAGAGGGAGAGAGAGGACCTGAGAAAATACTTGGAGAGGTAATAGCTGAAAACTTTCCTAACATGAGAAAGAAAGTCACCCACGTCCAGGAAGCACAGAGAGCCACATACAGGATAAACCTAAGAAGGATTGAGACACATAATAATCATATTGATTAAAATTTAAAGAGAAAGAGAAAATATTAAAAGCAACATGGGAAAAATCAACAAATAGCATACAAGGAAATCCCCATAAGATTATAGCTGATTTTTTAGCAGAAACTCTGCAAGCCAGAGAAAGTGGCAAGATATATTTGAAGTCTGAAAGGGAAAAACCTATCAGGAATACTCTATGCAGCAAGGCTCTCATTCAGATTTGATGAAAAAAATAAAAAAATTCACAGATAAGCAAAAGCTAAGAGAATTTGGCACCATCAGATAAGCTTTGCAATAAATGCAAAAGAAGTTTCTCTAAGCAGAAAAGGTCACAATTAGAAACAAGACAACTACAAAATGGGAAAGCTCATCAGTAAAGGCAAACATATAGTAAAGGAAGGAGACCATGTACACACCAATATGATATCAAAACCAGTTAATTTTGAGAGGAGGAGAGTACAAATGCAGAATGTTTAAAATGTATTTGAAAGTAAGATACCAGCAACCTAAAACAATCATGTATATACAGACTGCTATACCAATACCTCATAACTGCAGAAACAAAAATCTATATAGATGCAACACAGAAAAAGGAATACAAACACAACACTAAAGGTAGTCATCAAACTACAAGAGAACAAAAGAGGAAAGGGGAAAGAAAAAGATGTATAAAACAATTAACAAAATGGCAGAAAGAACATATGCATGCCTGCCTGCTCAGTCGTGTCTCTTTACCACGCTATGGACTGCAGCCCACTAGACTCCTCTGACTATGGGATTCTCCAGGCAAGAAATACTGAAGGGGGTTTCCATTTCCTCCTCCAGGGGATCTTCACAAGCCAAGGATCAAACCTTCATCTCCTGTGTTGGCAGGCAGATTCCTTACCACAGAGCCACTTAGAAAGCTCAAAGAGAAAATACATATCAATAATTATGTTAAGTGTAAACAGATTAAGTGCCCCAACCAAAAGACACAGAATGGTTAAATGTATACAAAAACAAAACCCACATTTATGCTCTCTACAAGAGATCCATTTCAGATCTACAGACACATACAGAGTGAAAGTGAAGGGATAAAAAAAGATATTCATGGAAATTGAATTCAAAAGAAAGCTGGAGTAGCAATGTTTGTATCAGAGAAAATAGAGAAATATTTCTCTTTAAATATTTATCTTTAAAATAGAGAAAGTATTTATGAATTTCACTTCAGGACAGCCATGGTGGCATTATAAAATATCTTTTCTAAGAAACTAGTATGCAAAAATATCACCCTATTTACCATCTCCTTAAAACAATCTGCACTCAGGTCACACTTTAAAAGTTCCCACACCCCTTAAAATCCCATCCATGCCCTCTTATTGTTGCTCAGATATAAACAAGCCTTCCCAGAGTCGACCCCTGCAGCCCTACCTTGTACCCCGCAGCTTTCACTGCTTCCTTCAGCCCTTTATATTCATCACGGTCCCTCTCATTACATGTTGCCTGTTTCCTGTATCCCCTTCCCTCTGCTCTTAACCTACTAAACTGCTAATCCCTCTTTAGGTGTCAGCTCCAGCCAACAGCACTTCATGTCCATTTGCCATGATGTTACTGGCCCACCCCTTTTCACAGGCATGGTCCCTTGGTCTAAGTGAGCAATGACTGATGCCAGTCTGCACCCTGGAAACGCGTTCCACAGGGCAGGACCTGGTCAGTTTGAGTACCACTGTACATTCAGCACAGAATAGGCAGGGCCTGGTACACACAGGCATTCCATCTGGTAAACGACTGAGTGGACGAACAGAGAGAAAAACACCATTAGAGGTCCCTGGTTTCCATTTCAAGAATGAGTGTTTACAGCTGTGAATCCTTCCAGGGTTTTGAAAGATACATATTCACCTTGGAACAATGACTCTCTTGCTTGGAAGAGACTCTTCCATACTTTACTTCCCCCTCAAAGTCTTACATTATTAAGAACCTTCTATATAAGAGAAAGGACACGTATCAGGTAAAATTTTTCACAGCTCATATGAGTCTTCTTTTTCAGCAAACACTGGTCTTGCTCTTATGCTAGTTAGCATATCTACTGAGAGTAATAGATATTTAACATTTACAAATGTTTTCTCTGTCTTTTGGTGTAAATCTGAAGATTAAAACCTCTCATTTCTAAATTTTCATTGTCAAATCTCTAATATTAAAGGCAAATGCAAAAAGATGCTATTAGAACAACTAGTGAATACTTGGAGTTTGAAAACTGGCGCAGATGAACCACTACTGCGAGCTAATGTAGGACAGCACTTAGGAACCCTGAAACTTCTGGGGTTCAAATTGGCACCCACCACTTAATGGCTTTACAGCCTTAGGAAAGATACTTAATCTCCCTTTACCTTAGTTTTCTCAAATACAAAATAGGGAGGTTGTTGAAGGATTAAATGAGATAAGACATTATTTCCAAGTAGGTGGCATTTTGTATGTGGTCAGGAGGTGTGCGTTATCAACAGTACTGCTACTACTTTTCATCCACATGTAAAATACAAAGGAGGTCTAACCATAAGGCAGTGTGGCTGTTTCACTTTCACAGAAGATCGCAAAATGTTCCCTGAAGTAGTTGATTTGCCAAATGAGAAGTTTCAGGCAAATGTTTTATGGGTCTCCTCTCATCTATGACACAGAGATAACTGTATCTGCCCTGCGATATCACAAGTTGTTGTGAGAATTAAGTGAGCTACATATGCATTTGGCTTGAAATCTACTAAACAGAATCAAATCCAAAGTATTAATATAGTTTCATTTTCCTTAGAAATTCACTATTCCTCAAATAACTTACATGTATAAAAAGCAGATCACATATAAATGGTAGATCATTTTTTTCTTAAAAACATAAGGAATAAAAAGCACCTATTTTAAGTTCATGATATTTATTTGAACTAAGAATAAGCCTTTCTCAATCATACAGTGGAAGTGAGAAATAGATTTAAGGGCCTAGATCTGATAGACAGAGTGCCTGATGAACTATGGAATGAAGTTCGTGACGTTGTACAGGAGACAGGGATCAAGACCATCCCTATGGAAAAGAAATGCAAAAAAGCAAACTGGCTGTCTGGGGAGGCCTTACAAATAGCTGTAAAAAGAAGAGAAGTGAAAAGCAAAGGAGAAAAGGAAAGATATAAGCATGTGAATGCAGAGTTCCAAAGAATAGCAAGAAGAGATAAGAAAGCCTTCTTCAGCGATCAACGCAAAGAAATAGAGGAAAACAACAGAATGGGAAAGACGAGGGATCTCTTCAAGAAAATCAGAGATACCAAAGGAACATTTCATGCAAAGATGGGCTCGATAAAGGACAGAAATGGTATGGACCTAACAGAAGCAGAAGATATTAAGAAGAGATGGCAAGAATACACAGAACTGTACAAAAAAGATCCTCACGACCCAGATAATCACGATGGTGTGATCACTCACCTAGAGCCAGACATCCTGGAATGTGAAGTCAAGTGGGCCTTAGAAAGTATCACTACTAACAAAGCTAGTGGGGGTGATGGAATTCCAGTTGAGCTATTCCAAATCCTGAAAGATGATGCTGTGAAAGTGCTGCCCTCAATATGCCAGCAAATTTGGAAAACTCAGCAGTGGCCACAGGACTGGAAAAGGTCAGTTTTCGTTCCAATCCCAAAGAAAGGCAATGCCAAAGAATGCTCAAACTACCGCACAATTGCACTCATCTCACACACTAGTAAAGTAATGCTCAAAATTCTCCAAGCCAGGCTTCAGCAATATGTGAACTGTGAACTTCCTGATATTCAAGCTGGTTTTAGAAAAGGCAGAGGAACCACAGATCAAATTGCCAACATCCGATGGATCATGGAAAAAGCAAGAGAGTTCCAGAAAAGCATCTATTTCTGCTTTATTGACTATGCCAAAGCCTTTGACTCTGTGGATCACAATAAACTGTGGAAAATTCTTCAAGAGATGGGAATACCAGACCATCTGATCTGCCTCTTGAGAAATTTGTATGGAGGTCAGGAAGCAACAGTTAGAACTGGACATGGAACAACAGACTGGTTCCAAATAGGAAAAGGAGTTCGTCAAGGCTGTATATTGTCACCCTGTTTATTTAACTTATATGCAGAGTCTCAATGAACTCCAGGAGTTGGTGATGGACAGGGAGGCCTGGCATGCTGCGATTCATGGGGTCGCAAAGAGTCGGACACGACTGAGCCACTGATCTGATCTGATCTGATGCAGAGTACATCATGAGAAACGCTGGACTGGAGAGTACATCATGAGAAACGCTGGACTGGAAGAAGCACAAGCTGGAATCAAGATTGCCGGGAGAAATATCAATCACCTCAGATATGCAGATGACACCACCCTTATGGCAGAAAGTGAAGAGGAACTCAAGAGCCTCTTGATGAAAGTGAAAGTGGAGAGTGAAAAAGTTGGCTTAAAGCTCAACATTCAGAAAACGAAGATCATGGCATTTGGTTCCATCACTTCATGGGAAATAGATGGGGAAACAGTGGAAACAGTGTCAGACTTTATTTTTCTGGGCTCCAAAATCACTACAGATGCTGACTGCAGCCATGAAATTAAAAGACGCTTACTCCTTGGAAGGAAAGTTATGACCAATCTAGATAGCATATTCAAAAGCAGAGACATTACTTGGCCAACAAAGGTTCGTTTAGTCAAGGCTATGGTTTTTCCAGTGGTCATGTATGGATGTGAGAGTTGGACTGTGAAGAAGGCTGAGCACCGAAGAATTGATGCTTTTGAACTGTGGTGTTGGAGAAGACTCTTGAGAGTCCCTTGGACTGCAAGGAGATCCAACCAGTCCTTTCTGAAGGAGATCAGCCCTAGGAGTTCTTTGGAAGGAATGATGCTAAAGCTGAAACTCCAGTACTTTGGCCACCTCATGAGAAGAGTTGACTCATTGAAAAAGACTCTGATGCTGGGAGGGATTGGGGGCAAGAGGAGAAGGGGACAACAGAGGATGAGATGGCTGGATGGCATCACTGACTCGATGGACGTGAATCTGGGTGAACTCTGGGAGCTGGTGATGGACAGGGAGGCCTGGCGTGCTGCGATTCATGGGGTCGCAAAGAGTCGGACACGACTGAGCGACTGATCTGATCTAATCTGATCTGAACATAGTCAAATGTTCTTTTAGATTTAAACAATCAAAATATATTCTCTAGAACAAGTCGATTAAAATTATACTTTGCTGGAAACTGAAGTACATGTCCTAACAAGAAAGCAAATCCACACAATGCAATCTGGTACTAAGCAATATAAAAATACAATTAATAAAAGATCATTTTAAAAGCTTTAAATAATGTAACATTAACCATTTTAGAATCATTTTATTTGCTTCCTTTTTAAGCAACAGGCAAATGTTAATTCAGCTAAAGCATTTTTTATTGCACATCACACACACACACACACACACACACACACCCCTTGCACTGCTAGTCTCTCATCAATTCCAGCTCAGTTAACCTCTGTGAAATTAGTACAGGAAAAATAAACTATGCTGCTACTGTGGCTAAGACCACACAACTTTTCATGGAACTGATCCAAGATCTGAAGTTCCATTTGAAAGTCACTAACAAAACCCTTGGAAATGTTAAGAAAAAAAAAAAAGCCAAAGACTAAAGTCCTGGTGAGCCCTGAAGTCTATGCTTATCCACACTCATGAAAAGCAATCACAGGTCCAGTCTAGTTCCCGCCTTCTCTCTGCATTTTCTTCAAAGCAACCCACTAATAAAACTGCTATTTCTTTTTTCAGGAAAAAAAAGAAAAGTTTAAGGAATGCAGACAGATTCTAAGTAAACAAAATTCTGGAAAAAACCCATTTATGTTACTACATAACAAAAACTATAATAGTTCTTAAATAATCCACAATGAAATCTGTTGGTTTAGCACCTAGTGATTTAAAGTTCTTTCTTTATGCATAAGAAAACACCACACTGTCATCCTAGTCAAGACACAGAAGGCCACCTACTTAGCAGCAGATATAATTTTAATCTGCTGATTGGTAGATCTGTGATCTGTGATAGGTAATAGCAGGTTTAAAAGGTTTCCAAGTTTAAAAATATTTCCAGAACCAAAGTCCGAAGTCCTTTAAATACTCCAAACCTCAGATTATGATATTGCATTACTTTCTATAATAATATACACACTTTTTGCTTTTCTATAATAAACACCTTTTCTATAATAAGATACACACATTTTGCTTACTTAAAGAAAGCATTTACAGCTGTACCCATGGAATACAGAAGGGAGATGCTTCTTTAGTACTATAATCTCAGAAGAAAATTGAAAAAAAAATCAATTAGATACGTATTTGGCAGAACTCAAGATATAATAAGATTTGAATTATCATGCAAATCACCTACAATACCAAATATATAAAATTGCTGCATTAACCTCAGAAGATGGAAACTTCCTCCCTAATCCATGTGACTAGAGACTAAATGGAAGACTTCAGAGGTGTTGTTGGCTGTGTGGAGGGCTAGGGAAACTCCCTCAGCAGAAGTAGAGAGGACAAGGTGTAGAGAGTCCAGTTTTAAGAAAAAGCCAGCTCTCCCAGCAGAGGTCAGAAGTTAGACAACTTCCTACATTGATCTGTGAATCAACTCAGCCATAAATTGCCAAGGAATACTCCATGTTTCTGGAGATACATAGAAGATAAGCAATAACTTGTTCCAAAGGTTTAAGATAATTCTAAGTAGAGACAAAGGAACTGGATCAGATATTATATGAATCCATTTTCAATACAGGAGTTTACTCCATAGGGCAACTAGCCACTTCTGATTCAGAAGTATCACATTCTAAGAGATTAGTTACAAAGCAAGATAAACTAAAAAGAAAAGATTTAAGGTAAGACAGAGACAAATGATTTGGCAAAACTAATACAATTATGTAAAGTTTAAAAATAAAATAAAATTTAAAAAAATAAAATAAAATAAAAAAGAAAGAAAATGAAAATGTGACAATCCAAAACCAATGGGGCGCAGCAAAATTGGTTCTAAGAGGGAAATTTATAGTTATACAAGTTCATCTCAGGAAACAAGAAAAATCTCAAATAAACAACCTAACCTTATATCTAAAGCAATTAGAGATTATCATACTGAGTGAAGTAAGTCAAAGAGAGTAACACAAATATAAGCTTTCAGCTTTTTATCATGAAGAATGATGTTTGCTGTGGGTTTGTTGTATATGGCCCTTATCATGTTCAGGTACGTTCACTTCATGTCCACTTTCTAGAGAGTGATTATATGATATTACCTATATGTGGAATCTTAATGAACTTATTTACAAAATAGAAGTAGAGTCAAACTTATGGTTACTAGGAGGTAAGCGGGGGAGGGATCAATTGGGAGAGTGGGATTGACATATACACATATACGTATATATAAAATAGATAGCTAATAAGGACCTACTATATGGCATAGGAATTCTACTCAATACACTGTAATGGCCTATATGAAAAAAGAATCTAAAGACTAGATATATGTATGTGTGTTAACTGATTCACCATGTTGTACACCTGAATCAAAGGCAACATTGTAAATCAACTATACTCCAATAAGGAGAAGGCAATGGCACCCCACTCCAGTACTCTTGCCTGGAAAATCCCATGGATGGAGGAGCCTGGTAGGCTGCATTCCATGGGGTCGCTAAGAGTCGGACAAGAATGAGCGACTTCATTTTCACTTTTCACTTTTCTGCACTGGAGAAGGAAATGGCAACCCACTCCAGTGTTCTTGCCTGGAGAATCCCAGGGACGGGGGAGCCTGGTGGGCTGCCATCTATGGGGTCACACAGAGTTGGACACGACTGAAGCGACTTAGCAGCAGCAGCATACTCCAATAAAATTTTTTTTAATATAAAAAAATAGAGGAACTAGAGAAAGAAGAACATACAAAACCCAAAGTTAGTAGAAGGAAAGAAATGATACAGATCAGAGAAGAAACAAATAAAATAGAGACTAAGAAAACAATAGAAAAGATTGGTGAAGCTAAAAGCTGGTTCACTGAAAAGATAAACAAAATCAATAGCCAGACTCATCAAGAAAAAGAGGGTAGGAGCCCAAACCAATAAAATCAGAAATGAAAAAGAACTTAAAACCAACACCACAGAAATACAAAGAATCATAAGAAATGACTTCTGTGCAACTATATGCCAATAAAAAGGACAATCAAAAGAAAAGGACAAATTCTTAAAAAGGCACAATCTCCCAAGACTGAACCAGAAAGAAATAGAAAATATGAACAGACCAATTACTAGTAATGAAATTGAATCGGTAATTAAAAATTTCTAACAAACAAACGTCCAGGACCAGATGGCTTCACAGGTGAATTCTACCATACATTTAGAAGAGAGTTAACATCTATCCTTCTTAAACTATTTCCAAATAATTTCAGAGGAAGTAACTCTTCCAAATTCAATTAAGACCTGCATCACCCTGATACCAAACCAGACAAAGATATGACAAAAATAGAAAATTACATCTATGGCTAATTCATGTTGATATATGGCAGAAACCAACACAATATTATAAAGCAATTATCCAAGTAAAAGTAAATAAATTCCAAAAAAATTTTTTTTTTAAAATTACAGACCAATATCACTGATGAACATAGATGCAAAAATGCTCAACAAAATAATAGCAAACTGAATCCAATAATACATTAAAAGGACCACATACCATGATCAAGTGGGATTTATCCCAAGGATTCAAGGATTTTTCAGTACCACAAAACAATCAATGTGATACACTATATTAACAAATTGAAGAATAAAACACATATGATTATCTCAATAGACACAGAAAAAGCTTTTGATAAAATTCAGCATCCATTTATGATAAAAATTCTCCACACAGTGGGCATAGAAGGAACATACCTCAACACAATAAAGGCCACATGTGACAAGCCCACAGCTAACATTATACTCAATGGTGAAAAGCTGAAATTATATCCTCTGAGATCAGGAACAAGACAAAGATTCCCATTCTTGCCACTTTTATTCAACATAGTTTTGGAAGTCCTAGCCTTAAGAAGCGGAGAAGGCAATGGCACCCCACTCCAGTACTCTTGCCCGGAAAATCCCATGGATGGAGGAGCCTGGTAGGCTGCAGTCCATGGGGTCGCTAAGAGTCGGATACGACTGAGCAACTTCACTTTCACTTTTCACTTTCATGCATTGGAGAAGGAAATGGCAACCCACTCCAGTGTTCTTGCCTGGAGAATCCCAGGGACGGGGGAGCCTGGTGGGCTGCCGTCTATGGGGTCGCACAGAGTCGGACACGACTGAAGTGACTTAGCAGCCTTAAGAAGAAATGAAAGAGTTCCAAATTGGAAAGGAAGAAGTAAAACTGGCAATTTTCAGATAATGTGATATTATAGCAGAAAATCCTAAAGATGCTACCAGAAAAGTATTAGATCTCATGAATCAAATCTATAAAGTTGTAGGATACAAAATCAACAAACAGAAATCTGTTGCATCTCCATACACAAACAATGAGCTACCAGAGAAACTGAGGAAACAATCCCATTTACCACTGCATCAAAAATAAAATACCAGAAATAAACCTACCTAAGGAGACAAAGGACCCATACTCAGAAAGCCATAAGAAACTGATGAAAGAAATTAAAGGCAACAAAAATAGATGGAAAGATAGACCATGCTCTTCAACTGGAAGAATCAGTGTCATTAAAATGACTGTACTACCCAAGGCAATCTACAGAGTCATTGCAATTTCTAACAAAATACCAAAGACATTTTTCACAGAATTAGAACAAATAATTCTAAAATTTGTATGGAAACACAAAAGACTGGATAACCAAAATCATCTTGAGAAAGAAAAACAAAGGTAGAGGAATCAAGCTTCCTGACTTCAGACTATACTTAAAAACTACAGTAATCAAAACATAATGGTACTAGCACAAAAACTCACACACAGATCAACAGAACAGGACAGAGAGCCCACACACTTATGGTCACTTAATCTACAACAAAGGAGGCAAGAAAACACAAAGGAGAAAAGACAGCCTATGCAATAAGTGGTGCTTTGAAAACTGCACAGCTACATGCAAATAATGAAATTAAAGCATTCTCTAATACTGTATGGGCTTCCCTGGTGGTTTAGCTGGTAAAGAATCTGTCTGCGATGTGGGAGACCCAGGTATGATCCTTGGGCTGGGAAGATCCCCTGGAGAAGGGAAAGGCTACCCACTCCAGTATTCTGGCCTAGAGAATTCCATGGACTGTGTAGTCCATGGGGTCGCAGAGTCAGACACAACCCAATGACTTTTACTTCACTGCTGCTGCTAAGTCGCTTCAGTCGTGTCCGACTCTGTGCGACCCCATGGACTGCAGCCTACCAGGCTTCTGCATCCATGGGATTCTCCAGGCAAGAACACTGGAGTGGGTTGCCATTTCCTTCTCCAATGCATGAAAGTGTAAAGTGAAAGTGAAGTTGCTCAGTTGTGTCCGACTCATAGTGACCCCATGGACTGTAGCCTACCAGGCTCTTCCATCCATGGGATTTTCCAGGCAAGACTACTGGAGTGGGGTGCCATTGCCTTCTCCCTTCACTTCACTAATACCATATATAAAAATAAACTAAAAATGGATTAAAGACCCAAATGTAAGACAAGATACTATAAAATTCTTAGATGAAAACATAGGCAGAACACTTTTTAACATAAATTGTAGCAATATTTCTTTGGATCCTTCTCTTAAAGGAAATAAAAGCAAAAATAAACAAATGGGACCTAATTAAACTTAAAAGCTTTTGTAAAGCAAAAGAAACCAGTGACAAAATGAAAAGACAATTTACTGAATGTGAGAAAAATTTGTAAATGATCAATAAGAGATCATATATAAATAGCCTGTAAAATTCAACATTAAACAAAGAAACAACCTGATTAAAAAATGGGCAAAAGAATCGAATACACATTTTTCCAAAGAGGAAGTGAACAGATGGCCAATAGGCACATGAAAAAAATGCTCAATATCACTAGTCATCAGGGAAATGCAAATCAAAACCATAATGAAATATCACCTCACACCTGTCAGAATAGTTATCATCACAAAGAACACAAATAACAAATGTTGGCAAGGATATGGAAGAAAGGGAACCCTCATCCAGTGTTGGCAGGAATGTAAATTGTTGTGGCCACTGTGGAGAAAGTATGGAGGTTTCTCAGAAAATCTCAGAACTACCATATGACCCAGCAATTCCATTTCTGAGTATATATTGGAAAAAAAACCACAAACCACGAATTCAAAAAGCTGCATGCACCCCAATGTTTACAAGCAGCACTGTTTGAAACTGCAAAAGACATGGAAACAACCTAAGTGTCAATCAACAGAGAAATGGATAAAGAAGATGGGGTGTGCAATGGAATACTACTCAGCCAAAAAAAGAACAAAATTTTGCAATTTGCAGCAACATGGATGAACCTGGAGGGCATTATGCTGTGAAATAAGTCAGACAGAGAAAGACAAATATTGTATGGTATCATTTATACATGGAATCTAAAAAAATAACACAAATTCGTGAATATAACAAAAAAGAAGCAGACTCATAGAGAACCAATTAGTGATTACCAGAGGGGAGAAGGAAAGGGGGAGAAGGAACATAGGGATGGGGAGTAAGAGGTAAAAACTATTAGGTATAAAATAAGCTACAGTGGTATATTGTATAGTGTAAGATGGGGAATATAGCCAATATTTTATAATAACCATAAATGGAGTATAACCTTTAAACATATTGGAGTGAGTTGCCATGCCCTCCTCCAGGGAATCTTCCCAACCCAGGGATCAAACCCGTCTCCTGCAATGCAGGTAGATTCTTTACTGTCTGAGCTACCACAAAAGCCCATTAAGATGGGGAATATAGCCAATATTTTATAATACCTATAAAAGGAGTTGGAGAAGGCAATGGCACCCCCACTCTAGTACTCTTGCCTGGAAAATCCCATGGACGGAGGAGCCTGGTAGGCTACAGTCTATGGGGTCGCTAAGAGTCGGACACGACTGAGCGACTTCACTTTCACTTTTCACTTTCATGCATTGGAGAAGGAAATGGCAACCCACTCCAGTGTTCTTGCCTGGAGAATCCCAGGGACGGGGGAGCCTGGTAGGCTACCGTCTATGGGGTCACACAGAGTTGGACACGACTGAAGTGACTGAGCGTAGCGTAGCATATAAAAGGAGTATAACCTTTAAAAGTTGTGAATCACTATATTGTACACCTGTAACTTATATAATACTGTACAGCTACTATACTTCAATTCAAAGAAAGATTTAAGATAAGAATAAATGCAAAGTAATGGTTATTTTGCCAATTACTTTCTTTTTCTTCTTCATTCCCAAACTAGAAATCAATTGAAAAATAAAAAAAGTTAGGTAACTGATGCAAATGTGGTTAGAAACATCCTAAGTACACATAACATCAAGGCATTCTATGTTTATTAAAATTTTTATGGATGCTATGATTACCATAAGAGTCATATATGAATCATGGCAATCTACAATGTTTGTTAAAAGTCATGTATACAGATGGGAGATTAGGTCAAACTTCAAAGCACATCAATTAAATAAGTAGAAGTGATCATAACTCTACAGGTTCCTTAAATTTTCAAGAGGGCATTGGCAGTTTACTTGATAGATACTTCATTTATAAAAAGACAAATTATGAAAACATCCTGAAAATGTAAAGGAGACATTTCATTAAAACCTCACACCTGTGGGCTAATTTTATATATTTTATAGGCCCACTGGGATCAGATTCTCAGAGAAGCCAATGGAAGATTGATTTGAGAACCACTGAAACAGTTTCAATATCTATAATAACAATTATTAAATTTCCTCATCTTAGGACCCCAAAGAATTTTGTTTATATAGATTTTATAGACACTATTTACTATATTAGTAATTAAATCTCAGAAAAATTTACAATATTATCTATTAATTCACTAGAGATAATAATAAACCATTTACATGTTAATATTATTTATGAAAAAAACTGTACTTCTCAAAATAAAAAAGTTTTGAGTTAGAGTGCATGGTTTTACATTCTGGGGGCAAATTTCTTTAATGTCTGACAATAGAAGACAACTGTGTTCTCATGTCTATTGCTGCATTCAGTCTATTTTGACACGTTGTTTTGGTTCTATTTATAAAGGAAATCCAGCATTACAAAGATACATAATTGGAAAAGGAAGGATACAGCAGGCTTCCTGGAAGGATCTTGGAGATTCCAATTTCCTTGAACCACACTGCTAATGAGAGCTGCTAATCAACGACACAAAACACAGTGGTGAATATTTACACTTTGGGCGAGGTGAGGGGGACACAGGACTTAACTACTGGACTACTACAGGACTTAAACTACTTATTTACAGGAGCATGTAAATATCACATAGGTATATGCTAATATGCTCTTTATAGGCCAGGAAAGGAAATGAGTTTTTGTTGTTGTTGTTGTCTTAATTTATTTTTTAACTTTACAATATTGTATTGGTTTTGCCATATATCAAAATGAATCTGCCACAGGTATACATGTGTTTCCCATTCTGAACCCTCCTCCCTCCTCCCTCCCTGTACCATCCCTCTGGGTCATCCCAGTGCACCAGCCCCAAGCATCCAGTATCGTGCATCGAACCTGGACTGGCGACTCATTTCATATATGATATTATACATGTTTCAATGCCATTCTCCCAAATCATCCTGCCCTCGCCCTCTCCCACAGAGTCCAAAAGACTGTTCTATACATCAGTGTCTCTTTTGCTGTCTCGTATACAGGGTTATTGTTACCATGTTTCTAAATTCCATATATATGCATTAGTATACTGTATTGGTTTTTTTCTTTCTGGCTTACTTTACTCTGTATAATAGGGTCCAGTTTCATCCACCTCATTAGAACTGATTCAAATGCATTCTTTTTAATGGCTGAGTAGTACTTCATTGTGTACATGTACCAAAGCTTTCTTATCCATTCATCTGCTGATGGACATCTAGGTTGCTTCCATGTCCTGGCTATTATAAACAGTGCTGCGATGAACATTGGGGTACATGTGTCTCTTTCAATTCTGGTTTCCTCGGTGTGTATGCCCAGCAGTGGGATTGCTGGATCATAAGGCAGTTCTATCTCCAGTTTTTTAAGGAATCTCCACACTGTTCTCCATAGTGGCTGTACTAGTTTGCATTCCCACCAACAGTGTAAGAGGGTTCCCTTTTCTCCACACCCTCTCCAGCATTTATTGCTTGTAGACTTTTAGATTGCAACCATTCTGACTGGCATGAAATGGTACCTCATAGTGGTTTTGATTTGCATTTCTCTGATAATGAGTGATGTTGAGCATCTTTTCATGTGTTTGTTAGCCATCTGTATGTCTTCTTTGGAGAAATGTCTATTTAGTTCTTTGGCCCATTTTTTGATTGGGTCATTTATTTTTCTGGAGTTGCTTGTATATTTTTGAGATTAGTTGTTTGTCAGTTGCTTCATTTGCTATTATTTTCTCCCATTCTGAAGGCTGTATTTTCGCCTTGTTTATAGTTTCCTTTGTTGTGCAGAAGCTTTTAAGTTTAATTAGGTCCCATTTGTTTATTTTTGCTTTTATTTCCAATATTCTGGGAGGTGGTCATAGAGGATCCTGCTGTGATGTATATTGGAGAGTGTTTTGCCTATGTTCTCCTCTAGGAGTTTTATAGTTTCTGGTCTTACGTTTTAAGAAAAGTAATTTAAATTCATGTAATGTGGGCTTCCCTGGTGGCTCAGAGGGTAAAGCGTCTGCCTGCAATGCAGGAGACCCGGATTCGATCCCTGGGTCAGGAAGATCCCCTGGAGAAGGAAATGGCAACCCACTCCAGTACTCTTGCCTGGAAAATCCCATGGACAGAGACGCCTGGTAGACTACAGTCCATGGGATCACAAAGAGTTGGACACGACTGAGCGACTTCACTTTCTTTCTTTCTTTCTAATGTAGTTATGCCTTAATTTCACTCAAGAAACCAAAAAAATAAATAAATAACCATACAGAACAATATCTTTCAGTCTTCTTATTACTTTTCTCTCTCAAATTGCTAGATATCTTTTCTATGAAAGAAATTCAAGGGGCTACATCTATATAAACCCATGAATCTCTGTCATGAGGACATCAGCATAATCATAACTGGAGCAATACTTTGAAAACAGGTCTGCTGAACCTCTTCTGGATTCAGGCAGTGAAGAACCACACAAGAGCCTGAAAAGAGACATTTATGACTCTAAGGCACATGTTCTGTGAAGAAGGGTTTACGCTGGTGTCTTAAGGCAAATTCTGGGAACCATCAGGAAGCTCAGAAAAAGGAAGATGGAACACTCAGTCATAAATGTATCTTAACCAGTACTATTAAACTGAAAAAAAAAGTCAACATCCCTGCTTTTGATATTGTTACTAAACTCTAAATGGTAATTTCTAAAACCAAAACCAACCTGCCTTACCCCTACTCCATTTAAAATTAAAGTAATCCTTCAATTTATAGATGAAAGACAAATCCAAAAGAAAGTTAAATTCAGCATCCTTAACTTGTCCCAGTTGCACCCAGACTCTCAAGTTCCAATCCTCTCTGCCAGAGGGTCCCACATCAAACACCCGATGGCTCCCCATAAACAGACTGTAATGTACCATAGAACAAAGGGCGCCCAAAATAGCTGCAAAATACCAAAGGGGATTAGCCAGCAATTTTTTTTTTTTCTTAAATTAAGCCGTTGTGATCTAAAGCTTGGCAAGTAGCATTAGAACACAGAATTAGATTTGCTTTATCATAAATGAAAATGACTAAAGTATTTTTTAAATGCTTTCATGAACAGCAATAAAATTCTCCAAAGATCTATGTAGAGTATTGTTTGTTTTTTTTTTTTACAGGTATGATTTAAAAGAAACTCATTTCTTCCAAAACATATAATCACTCTATTTGCTCTTTAAGCTGGTTTTGACAATGTCATTATAAATTAGAATCACAGGCAATTTATTTATAATCAGTTTATGGAAAAGAAATACAATATAACGTGACTTTATTAGGGACTCTATTTTATGAAATATGACTGAAAATTATTTTCTCCTTTTACATACTTTCTTTATATTACTTAATCATGTATGCTAATATATCAACTAAAATGGTATGTTTTAATTAAAACATTAACAACTAGAAACAGTCTGCCTATAATTTTGTATATGAAGACTAGTAACAGACTGTCCATAATTTTAAGACAAGAGAGGTGAGAGGACGGTAAAGGTACACATTTGTAACATTAACTTCTCTTTTACTAACATATCTATATTTTTCCAAGTCTTTCTTTTAAAAATCACCCTCTCAGAGAGAAAATGTTAAAGCTTCAAGATAATAAATAACCATTTGTACACATTTACTACTTAGCTCCTCCCTAGAGAAACTGACTAAGAGTTTCAATAAATTCCATTATTTCTCATGAATGCACAAAAACCAGCAACTTTGCATTTCCATCACTTGCTGCTTTCATCGATATTCATAAACGTTAAGGATCAAGACAATAAAAGCTTATGAAAAAGGAAAATAGATTACTAAAGAAGAAAATAGGGTAGCAAGCACAATGTTTTTGAATGAGGAAGAAAATCTTTGCAAATGATTCAAATTTCCTTTCAGTCAAACAAACATCAAAGGAAAAAAGGGACAAAAGTTAGATGTTTTAAAAAATAAAATTAGAAAATAAATTGATTAAATGCAACTTTACAGGGCTTACTGTGAGAAACTACTAACTTGTAATCATCGCAACATCCTACTAGTCATTTCCAGCTTTTGGACTGACATAGAATTTTAAAGTGTTAAAACTATACTTTATTATGTTGCCAAAAAAAAAAAGCTGAACAAAGAAAGCAAAAGCATATGCAATAAGGTTTCATCTGAGAAAAATGAACAATTTAAGCAACAAAAATTTAAAAGGAGCAGATTTGAGAAGAAAAAGTGGAAAAGCAACCGAAAAGAAATGAAAATCCTGAAAAGCCTGTGAAGCACTGTTTACTTGTGCTCTGCTTCACAATCCTCTCATAAGGGGTCTGGACGGCCTGAAATGTCTGTGGACCGTGACCACCCACACTATGGGAAGCACCGTGATTAAAGAGAGTGCTGTACTCCAGTATCTGCCAGCATGGTTTGTGCCATGTTGTAATTATTAAATTTGCAGTCTTTTTATAATCCGTTGCATGTGTTGTGGCAAGTCCCCTACACTGTCTAATAGGAAAACCACTGAACATGAATAGCAAGTTATTTTTAATGTGCACAAATGGCTAGAAAACTGGATACTTTTAATATTACACTTTCAACTTTCACAAAAATGGTTTAACTTACCATACATCTAAAGCTACAATGAAAACAGATATGCCACTCCAAATTCCCTTCAATCCTCTTAAAGAAGATATATAGCCCAAGTTAAACCCCTTAATAAGTAGCTAAAATGTAGGTTAAACATATACCAAGGAACAATTCACCCTCACATCTCTCCAGTGATTACACACATGAGAGAATACCAAGGAATACAACAGTTGTAAAATTCTGCAAGCCTATTAACCCCTAAACTTGTTGTCTATAAAATATGTGCTTTCCATTCTAATTTTCCCAAGGGTAATGTGGTTTTAAAGACATACTTTTCAAGGAATATTAGGTAGTGTGAAAAAGTCAGTCAGAACACCCAGAACAGGCATTCAGAAAAATAATGTGAACTAAATGAATGGGAATGCTACAAATCCTGGCTGTTGAACCAACCTCCCCCAATCCTACCTTCCCACCTTGCTGAAGAAGCTGTCACTCAGGCATAGCAGGCCTTTTTTGTAGAAGCCAGGATAATATGAAGTTGGGTTTTTCTTTAAGGTCTTTTTAAAAAAGATCAGCTCAACCAGAAATTGGCAGGCAGGACTGGCCCAAAGACAAGTAAGAAAGACCTCCAAACCTCCACCTAAACCTGCCTACTTCAGAGCCCCTGCCCTGGGAAGAACGCATGAGTGAGCTCACACAGACAGCTGGCCATGGCTTTTATCACTAAATAGGAGGGAAACCGAAAGAATAAAAGAAAACAAAATAACCATAAGAATTTTTTAAAAGATCCTTTATAGAGGCATAAAATCAAAACAACCAAAAAATCGGACCCATCTCTGTAATGCTCCTGCCAAAATGAGCCTTTCATCTGGAGGACAGATGACAGTCTCATTTTTTTCTTCCCAGTGATCAAAGTCCTTGAAGATTATTTGCATAGGTTAAGCAAGGAATGAGGATCCTTCTCTCCCAAACATACCTCATAAAGCCATAAAACCCCCCAAACCACAAGACCAAGACAGAGAAAACCAACTTTGAACTGTACTGGCCTCCAGGAGACATCATTTCCCATCGCTACCCTGGATGTATGCTCCTGTGAATGGCAGATGGCTCTGCTACTCAGTGATGGGGCAGAGAGAAGAAGGAACAATCCTAAGTATCTCTCTCACAACCTTCCTGAGACCCACTGCAACCTACCTCATTACGTAGCAAAATGCTACAAAGATAAAAAAATGACACAAAGCTGTGTAGACCATAAAGTAGTTTATGTTTAGAAGCTTAATTTAGCTTAAATTTACTTAGTTCCAAGGAAAGGGAAAACAAAAATATACATATAAGTTTATAAAGTTATGTCTTTGAGTTAAAGGCCTCAGATTGTTTAAGAGTTCCTTTTTGGTGTTTATTTTAGAATTTTACTAATACCGATTAGACTATGAGTATGACACGAATGGCTCTGGCTGTAGCATTTTGGTCTGGCTCTTAATCTCCATCTTCTAGTAAACTTCTTAAGAAGTAGGCAAGAGATTCAGGGAGGAGGTAAAGGACAGCAAAGTAGTAAACTCTTTAAATGACTTCTGCTAATCCATAAGCCTTTTAAGAGAAAAGTCACCCATACATATCCTTTACTACTTTACTGCTATTTTATACAAAGGCAGTTTTCTTCTTTTTTTTAACCTGATACGGTTTCAAGTTTAAGGAGTTTTCAATTTTAGAACCAGAGGTCTTGGGCCCATAAGGTTATTTGTCCCTGACCTGGTTAGAAAATAGGGATTAGAATCTGTGTAACACCTATTTTTTAAAAAATATTTATTTGGCTGCACTAGGTCTTAGTTGTGGTACACCGGGTCTTCAATCTTTGCGCATGCAGGTTCCAGAAAGAATGGGAACGCAGCATGCAGGACCTTTAGTTGTGGCAGCAAATTCTCAGTTGTGGCATATCCCCTAGTTCCCTGACCAGGGATCAAGTCCAAGCCCCTGCATTGGGAAAACAGGGTCTTAACCACTGGACCACCAGCGAAGTACCATACATATGTTAAATATTTCACTTATACACATTATACTGAATACACTAAAATTGATACAAATCTCCTTAAAAGTGCCTGATTTATGGACACACAAACACAAGATTAAAGTGGATTATGAGCCTTTAAGGGTCTTTTGTATTATATACTGGTCTCAGTACAAATTGTAACAAAAATTACATTTGCAACATTCGCAAGTTGTTTATTCTTTAAAGTCCTCCCAAAACCCCTACAACTGTGTGTCCAAATCACACAGGTGGGTGGTGGCATTATTATCATTATTAGTTTCATAGATTAAAAAGCTGCTCAAATTGCCCATGTGACTGGCCTGTGGACACTAAATTTGTGTAGGTATGTATATGCAAACACAAACATGTCCTAGTCCAGTCCCTGGAAATTGTAAGCATGTCATTTACACACCAAAAGAGAATTAAGGTGGCAGATGGAATTTAAATTGCTAATCAGCTGATTTTAAAATAGGGAGATTATCCTGGATAATCTACTCAGGCTCAGTTTAATCACAAGCGTCCTTAAAGGTAGAAGAAGGAGATCACAAAGGAAGAACCAGAGACACGGAGTTTGAGAAGGACTTGCTGGTTCCGAAGATGGAAGAAGGGACCACAAGTCAAGGAATATGGGTAGCATCTAGAAGCTGGAAGAGACAAGGAGATGGATCCTCTCCTAGAATCTCTAAAAGGAATGCAGCTCTGTTGACACCTGATTTTAGATCAGTGAGATGTTGAAGCTGAAACTCCAATACTTTGGCCACCTGATGCGAAGACCTGACATTTGAAAATTCAGACCCTGATGCTGGGAAGATTGAAGGCAGGAGGAAAAGAGGATAACAAAGGATGAGATGGTTGAATGGCATCACTGACTCAATGGATATGAGTTTGGGTAGGCTCCAGGAGTAATGGACAGGGAGGCCTGGCATGCTGCAGCTCACGGAGTCACAAAGAGTCAGACACAACTGAGCGACTGAACTGAAATGAACTGAACTGAGACCCATTTGTACTTCTGACTTCCCAGTAAGATAAAAACGTATTGTTTAAGCCACTAAATCTTTGGTAATTTGTTAAAAAAGAAATAGGAAATTAATACACAGGTCATCAGCAGTAGGGCCTAGATTCCAACAGAGAGCTTCAGACTTGATCTCATTTGCCAAGGCCCTTATTTCCCACTTTGCTTTAACAGATAAGCCATAACCTTTTACCTCCAAATGTCACTGCATTTAAATTACTTAAATTTGGACAAAAGACCTTAACAGGATCATACTTCACATATATGAAACTTAGACAACTAACAACCTCTCTTTTCCTCTTGCTGCTTTTAAAATTCTCTTTTTATCTTTAACTTTGCCAATGCATTATTAAATACAATATGTCTTATTGTGGGTCTTTTTGGGTTCATCTTGTTTGAGACTCTCTTTGTGCTTCCTCTACTTGGATATCTGTCTCTTTCTTCAGGTTCAAGAAGTTTTCAGCCATAATCTCATCAGGTACATTTTCTTTTCCTCTCTCTCTCTTCTCCTTCTGGGATCCCTAAATGCAAATGTTCATACACTTAATGTTGTCTCAAAAGTCTCTTAAACTATCCTTTAAAAAAAAACAAAAACATTTCTTTTCTTTTTGCTGTTCTGATTGATTTCCATTTTCTTAGTTTCCAAATAGCTTATGAGTTTTTCTTTAACACCTAATCTGCTGCTAATTCTTTCCAGTATATTTTCCCTCTCAGTTATTATATTCTTCACCTTGACTTTATATATATATATATTTTAGATTTTTTTTTAATTTGTCTTTTTTTTCCATTCCTTTAAAAAAAAAAAAAACTGTTTCTGGTTTTGTTTGTTTTACTATTTATCAAGTATTATCTGTTTCATTAGGGTTTTCTCTTTTGTTCTTTTTTTAAAATATGATTCCTCTCTCTCCAGTCTGTATGTGCCCAGTGGCTTTGGTGGGAGGTCTGTATTTGATCTGAGCATGAGCCACACGCCCCTTCAGGCTGGAGTTGCAGGGGTGACAGCCAGAGTAGGTGCAAACAACGCTTTTCCTATTCGCAGTAGTTGTCACTACCCTATCGGGGTAGGAGAGGGACCTGAGAGGCTGGAGCAGGAGCCTGGGGGAGTTGCGTTTCTCCTGAGTGTGATGCAGTGTCTTTGTTGGGGCCTGAGAGTCATCCTTGATGCCCCATCTTCCTTGTATGGTCCCCCATTTTATGAAATACAGTATTAACACCTGTTAATTCTGAAACCAAATCTGAAGTACCTCTGCTTTCTTTAACCACCTGGTAACCATTCTGGTTCAAGTCCCCAAAATCCTTTGCCTGGCCTACTACAACAATGTACTTCCATGCTGGACTGCTCTCCGCCAGCAGACAGATGAAAATTAGAACCTGAGACGTCTGTTTCTAGACATATACTCAGAGAAACTCTAGCACACGGATGCCAGGAGGTAGGTATAGAAATATTCAGAGCCACACTGTTTGTAACAGCAAAACCTGGAGTAAGAAAAACACTATACGGTAGTGAAAACGAATGTTCTACAGCTACATATATGAAGCTCAAAGTATATATATGACATTGAGCAAGTAGGAGAATAACACATCATCATATTTATATGAAATTCAAACATAGAAATTACATTATGTATTATTTATAACTAAATCAGTATGTTCAGTTCAGTCACTCAGTTGTGTCTGACTCTTTGTGACCCCATGGACTACACCATGCCAGGCCTCCCTGTCCATCACCAACTCCTGGAGTCTGCTCAAACTTATGTCCATTGAGTCAGTGATACCATCCAACCATCTCATCCTCTGCTGTTCTCTTTTCCTCCCATCTTCAATCTTTCCCAGCACCAGGGTCTTTTCAAATGAGTCAGCTCTTTGCATGAGGTGGCCAAAGTATTGGAGTTTCAGCTTTAGCATCAGTCCTTCCAATGAATATTCAGGGCTGATTTCCTTTAGGATGGACTGGTTGGATTGCCTTGCAGTCCAAGGTACTCTCGAGAGTCTTCTCCAACACCAAGTTCAAAACCATCAATTCTTCTGCACTCAGCTTTCTTTATAATCCAACTCTCACATCCATACACGACTACTGGAAAAACCATAGCTTTGACTAGACTAACTTTTGTCAGCAAAGTAATGTCTCTGCTTTTTAACATGCTGTCTAGGTTGGTCATAACTTTTCTTCCAAGGACCAAGTGTCTTTTAATTTCATGGCTGCAGTCACCATCTGCAGTGATTCTGGAGCCCCCCAAAATAAGTATGTAGTCAAACTATTTTTAAAAAAGCAAGGTAATAAATAGAAAAATCAAGATAAGATAAGAGAGAGAATGAACTATGTGAGGGGGAAAAGTAATATGGCTGACTCTAATAACAGCTAATTCCTAATGCTGAATGGTACATATTTATTATTCTTTAAATTCTACAATGATACACATAGGTTTTTTTTTTTTTAAAGGGATGCTACAATTTAAAAACCAAAAAATTATTGAGCTTTAGAGGAATAAATGTTAATCTAATCAGAAACTAATTCCCCTGATATGACACTCACAATGACAATAATAACTAACATTTATCATCACTTAATGTCAAGCACTGCTATAAAAACTTTATATACACACAACACACCTGTACACCCACATTCACATATATCATACATATAATCATTTAATTATCCTAACAACACTATGAGGTGGTAAAATTATTTTCCCTTTGTGAAGAAAACTGTAATTCTGAGAAGTTATGTGACTTGCCTGAATTAATATCAAGTTAATGTCTCCCTGGTGGCTTAGACGGTAGTGTCTACCCACAATGTAGGAGACCTGGGTTTGATCCCTGGGTCAGGAAGATCCCCTGGAGAAGGAAATGGCAACCCACTCGAGTACGCTTGCCTTGGAAATCCTATGGATGGAGGAGCCAGGTAGGCTACAGTCCATGGGGTCACAGAGAGTCAGACACGACTCAGCAACTTAACTTTCACTGAAGAAGTGGCAGACCCAGAATTTGAATCCAGACAGTTATGCTGCACAGTGCGTTCATTATAAAACAGTCTCAGATTGGAATAATTACTACTAGATCTGACGTAAATGCCCAAAATTCTTTCAAAATTTAACAGTCTTAACAAATGACAATTATCTGACAACAAAGATTCTTAAAACATTTCATATACATTCTACAAACTTTTACAATTTATATGCTTATAGGATAGGTTATGGAGAAGGCAATGGCAACCTACTCCAGTACTCTTGCCTGGAAAATCCCATGGACGGAGGAGCCTGGTAGGCTGCAGTCCACGGGGTCGCTAAGAGTCAGACATGACTGAGCGACTTCACTTTTCACTTTCATGCATTAGAGAAGGAAATGGCAACCCACTCCAGTGGGTTCTTGCCTGGAGAATCCCAGAGACGGTGGAGCCAGGTGGGCTGCCATCTATGGGGTCGCACAGAGCTGGACACGACTAAAGCAACTTGGCGGCAGCAGCAGCAGCCGGATAGGTTATAATAGAGCTTTGTTATCTGAAAATGTTAATTATACAGAGGGCAAGTAGCATCCTACTATACACACTAATATATAAAACTGATTTGGAAATTTCTTAAAGCCTTATTAATTTGTTCAGATATTTTTAAAGCACCCCAGGTGTCTTCAGAACTTCTATTCATAACATATGTTCTGAGTTCTTAACTGAGAGAATCCAAAAGAGAATTAAAATGATCATTATTTTATGTCACTAATTCTGGAACAGCTTGTTACTTCAGAATAGCAACTGGTACAAAAGATTTAAACCCAGCACATCAAGAATTACACTAAGTAGAGACATTTAAATACTTTAAACATGAAGGGACAGCAATTGTCAGACTAATAAAAACCAGAAACCAACTACATGCTACCTATATGAAACCAACCTTAAATATAAAGATACAAATAGTTTAAAAGTAAAAGGATGAAAAAGGATGTATCATGTAAACACTAATTAATAGAAAGCTAGAGTTTTTGTTTTTTTTTTAAATATCAGACAAAGTAAACTTCAGAATAAAAAGTATTACTCAGGACAAAAACATACATTTCACTAATAATAAAACAGTTGATTCAACAAGAGGACATAGCAGTTCTAAATGTGCTTGTACCCAATAACAAAGCTTCAAAATAAACGAAACCAAAAAAAATGACAGAATTGAAAACAGAAGTGGATAACTCCCACTTATAATTAAAGACTCTAACACTGTCTCTCATTAACTGATAGAAAATTAGTAAGGCTACAGAAGACTTGAATGACACTATTATTAAGAGACAATTCTCCATGAGTCTCTTGTAATTCTGAATGTTCTGTGAACAGAGGCACTGACTGCCTTTCTGCCAGACTATCTTTTCAAGGATGCTTCTATAGCAAACAGCTTTGGAAGAGAGAAATAGGGTCTCAGTCATAAGCTAAAGGCAAGTTTGTTTACTATCCAATATATTACGAATCCCTCCAGGGTAAAATGAAATTTGTCTTTAGCCTGTTATAAGAGATTTGAGGACTCCAAGATGAAGGTTCTTTAGCTGTGACTGAAACACATCTATGAACAGTATTTACCGGGGATTCTGTGAATCTCCCCTATAAGATATGGGGACACAGGAAACAGACACAAACATCAAACTCACACTGTTCGTTGTGCTATGAGCGATAAAGTCCTTTGTTTCTGACTCAGGAGGTCTACGTCTCCTGACAGCAGGCATTGAACAGTGGCAGACTACCCTGTCAACTTGCAAGCAGGGAAAACCCCAGACCTTTCACAGTCTTCCCAACATTCAACCACTCGATTCAACTGCCATCGATAGAATACTCCATCTAATGTTATCTTCAAGTTTACACGCAATACTCACCAAAACAGTCTCTGAGAACCAAAAATGACTGAAATAATAAAAATATTTTCTTAGTCACAATCTAACTAAACTATATATCACTAACAGATATACATACATATACACAAATGTGTATGTGTGTGTGTGTGTGTGTGTGTGTGTGTGTGTGTGTATCTGGAAAACCCTCACATACTTGGATATTAAACAACGTATTTCTAAATAATCAATGAGTCAAAGAAAAAATCTATAAGCAACTAATGCAATGATTTGAGGGAAATTTATAGCTTTCACTTTTACTGTTACAAATGAAGAAAGGGCTCAGATAAAGTATTTAAATTCCAGCTTAATAATTAGAGGGAAAAAAGATTCAAACAAATCCAAAGTAAGTAGAAAAAGGAAATAAATATAATAGGAGAAATAAAAGAAACAGAAATGTATGAAAAACATAAAAATTGATGAGGATCAAATTGGGTTCTTTAAAAGACAATTTAATAAATTCATTCAAAACCGAGCTCCTTTCACGGGAAAAAAAGTGGAGAAGACATAAGTTCTAATGTCAGAAATAAATGTAAGGACATTGCAACAACCTTTAGAAATTAAAGTACTTAAAATGAATGTTAGGATGAGATGAAGAAATTATGGAGAAGTGAAAAATTACTAAAGCTGACTGAAAAGGAAATTAAGAACTTAATAGAATTACCTATTAAAGAAAATAAACACATAATTTAAAAACATTCCCACTGAGAAAATATCAGAACCAGATAGTTTCATTAGTCATATTAATTAAACATTTAAGAAATAAAAAAATACTGCTACTATATACACTTAGAAAATACAGGTGAATAACACGAACCATGAACTTCCAGATACTCAAGCTGGATTTACTGCCAATATCCACTGGATCATAGAAAAAGCAAGAGAGTTCCAGAAAAACCTCTACTTCTGCTTTATTGACTATCCCAAAGCCTTTGACTGTGTGGATCACAACAAACTGTGGAAAATTCTTCAAGAGATGGGAATGCCAGACCACCTGACCTGCCTCCTGAGAAAACCATATGCAGGTCAAGAAGCAAGAGTTAGAAATGGACATGGAACAACAGACTGGTTCTAAATTGGGAAAGGAGTACATCAAGGCTGTATATTGTCACCCTGCTATTTAACTTACATGCAGTACATCATGCGAAATGCCAGGCTGGATGAAGCACAAGCTGGAATCAAGATTTCTGGAAGAAATATAAATAAACTCAGATATGCAGATGACACTACTCTTATGGCACAAAGTGAAAAAGAACCAAAGATCTTCTTCATGAAAGCTAAAGAGGAGAGTGCAAATGTTGGCTTAAAACTCAACATTTGAAAAACTAAGATCATGGCATCTGATTCCATCACTTCATGGCAAATAGATGGGGAAACAATGGAAACAGTGACAGACTTTATTTTCTTGGGCTCCAAAATTACTGCAGATGGTGACTGCAGCCATGAAGTTAAAAGACGCTTGCTCCTTGGAAGAAAAGCTATGACCAACCTAGACAGCATATTAAAAAGCAGAGACATTACTTTGCCAACAAAGGTTTGTGTAGTCAAAGCTATGGTTTTTCCAGTAGTCACGTTGGATGTGAGAGTTAGACCATAAAGAAAGTTGAGCACTGAAGAGCTGATGCTTTTGAACTGTTGTGTTGGAGAAGACTCTTGAGAGTCCCTTTGACTGCAAGGAGATCCAACCAGTCCATCCTAAAGGAAATCAGTCCTGAATATTCATTGGAAGGACTGATGCTGAAGCTGAAACTCCAATACTTTGGCCACCCGATGCTGGGAAAGATTGAAGGCAGGAGGAGAAGCGGATGACAGAGGATGAGATGGTAGGATGGCATCACCCACTCAACGGACGTTAGTTTGAGTGAGCTCCAGGAGTTGGTGAAGGACAGGGAAGCCTGGTGTGCTCCAGGGTCCATTGGGTCATAAAGAGTCAGACACAACTGAGCAACTGAACTGAACTGAACTGAATGCTGATATCAAAACCTCCTAGACAAAAGAAAACTGGAGACCAATATTCTTCATGAACATAAATATAAAAATCTTTGAATAAAATTTTAGCATATAAAAAGTAGCAATATATAAAAAAGGATTATGGTACACCACTAAATAGGGTTAATCTCAGAATGAGAGGGGTTGCTAACAATCTAAAATCAGTAAATGCAATTTGTGATACTAATAATAGTATAAAGGAATAACATCATTCCAATACATGAATAAGAACCCATTTTATTTTTTAAAGAGAAAGATTTTATGATAGGTTTTTAAATGGACTCTGTGGGAGAGGGAAAGGGTGGGATGATCTGGGAGAATGGCACTGAAACATGTATAATATCATATATGAAACGAGTCACCAGTCCAGGTTCGATACACGATACTGGATGCTTGGGGCTGGTGCACTGGGATGACCCAGAGGGATGGTATGGGGAGGGAGGAGGGTTCAGGATGGGGAACATGTGTATACCTGTGGCGGATTCATGTTGATATATGGCAAAACCAATACAATATTGTAAAGTTAAAAAATAAAATATAAAAAAAATAAAAATAAAAGTTGCTAAGAATAGATCTTAAGAGTTCTCATCAGAAGAAAAAAAATTATAATTTCATGAGTGATTGATGGATGTTAACTAAACTTACTGATGTGATCATTTTGTAGTATGTACGTGTTTCGATTCATTATGTTGTACACCTTAAACTAATGCAATTATTTTATATTAATTATATCTTAAAACTACAGGAAAAATAAAATCTTGAACTAGAATGTTCCTAAAAGCAAAAAAATATATATATATAGTTGACATGCAATATTATGTTAGTTTCAGGTATACTACATAATGATTTTATATCTGCATACATTATGAAATCATAACAATGATAAGTCTAATAACAATCTGCCCTCATACAAAATTACTACAATATTATTTGCTGATCATATTCCTTAGGCTGTACATTATATCCCTTTGATTTATTTATTATATAACTGGAGGTTTATACTACTTAATCCCAATCAGCTATTTCACCCACTTACTCCAACCCCTTCTCTCCTGGCAATCACCTGTTTTTCTCTGTTATCTATGAATCTGTTTTTTGTTTTGCTTTTTAGATTCCACATATAAGTGCAACATTTAACTTTCACTATCTGACTTGTTTCACTTAGCAAAATACCCTCTAGATCCATTCATGTTGCCCTTAATGGCAAGATTTCATATTTTTTATGGTTGACTGAATTTCCATTATACATACTTATAACATATTCTTTATCTTTTTTTTAATGGACATTTAGATTGCTTCCTTATCTTGGCTAGTGTAAATAATGCTACATTGAACACTGTGCTTCATATATTTTTTGAATTAGTGATTGTGTTTTTTGTTTTTTTTCAGGGGGAGGGGAGAGTAAATATAAAAAAAGTGAAATATGGTAGCTCTAGTTTTAATTTTTTGAGGAACCTAAAACTGTTTTCCATTCTGGCTGCAACAATTTATAATCTCACCAACAGTACATGAGGGTTCCTTGGTCACATCCTCAGCAACACTTGTAATTTCAAGGCTTTTTGATGGAAACCATTTAGACAGGTGTGAGGTGGTAGCTCATTTGGGTTTAATTTGCATTCTCCTAATGATTGATGTTGAGCATCTTTTCATGTGTCTGTTGGCCATAATATGTTTTCTTTGAAAAATGTCTATTCAGGTCCTCTGACCACTTTTCTTTTTGTCTTTATTGGAGTATATTTGCTTTACATTGCTGTGTCAGTTTCAGCTGTACAGCACAGTGAATCAGCCATATGTATATATGTATCCTCTCTTTTTTGGATTTCCTCCCCAATTTGGTCACCACAGAGCACTGAGTAGACTTCCCTGTGCCATACAGTAAGTCCTTTCTGGTTACCTATTTTATACATAGCAGTGTGTGTGTGTGTAGTGTAGTGAAAGTCACTCAGTCGTGTCCGGCTCTTTGTGAGCCCCCAAACTATACAGTCTCTGGAATTCTCCAGGCCAGAATACAGGAGTAGACAGCCTTTCCCTTCTCCAGTGGATTTTCCTGACCCAGGAATAGAACCAGGGTCTCCCGCGCTGCAGGAGGATTCTTTACCAACCGAGCTATCAGGGATACCAGTCTAAATCTCCCACCCACTCTTTTCCCTTGGTACCCACACATTTGTTGTCTACATACATGTTTCTCTCTCTGTCTGCTTTGTTAATAAGATCATCTATATAATTTTTCTAGATTCCACATATATGGTTTAATATATAATATTTGTTTTCCTCTTTCTAACTTACTTCTGTAAGTGAGAAGTAAGTTTCTTCTAACTTTCTAACTTACTCACTCTGTATGACAGTTCTAGGTTCATCCACATCACTACAACTCACTCAATTGTATTCCCTTTTGTGGCTGAGTAATATTCATTGAATATATGTACCACAACTCTTCTTTATCCATTCGTCTGTCAGTGGACATTTATGTTGTTTCATTATTCTGGCTATTATAATAGTAAATACTATTTACAATAGTATATAGTGCTGCAATGAATATTGGGGTGCATATACCTTTTTGAATTATGTTCTTCTCTGTATATGCACAGCAGTGGGATTGACAGGTCATTTTACTTTTTAAGAAACCTCTTGGGTTTCGTTGGTAGCTCAGTGGTGAAGAATCCACCTGCCAAGGCAGGAGACAGGGGTTTGATCCCTGGTCTGGGAAGATTCCACATGCCTTGGAGCAACCAAACCCAAGAACTACAACTACTGAGCCTATGCTCCAGAGTCTGGGAGCCGCAAATACAGAGCCAACATGCCACAGCTACTGAAGCCCGTGCACCTTAGAGCTCATGTTCCTCAGTAAGAGAAGCCGATACAAGGAGAAGCCCATGCCCTGCAACTGCAGAGTCCCCGCTTGCTGCAACTACAGAAAAGTTCACGTAGCGACAAATACAGAACACAGGCAAAAAATAAATAAGAAAGAAAATTCCATACTGTTCTCCATAGTGACTGTATCAATTTACATTCTCATCAATAGTGTAAGAGACTCCCCTTTTCTCCACACCATCTACAGCACTTACTGTCTATAGATATTTTTTATGATGGCGATTCTGACTGGTGTGAGGTGATACCTCATTGTACTTTTGATTTGCATTTCTCCAATAATCAGTGATGTTGAGCATCTTTTCATGTGTTTGTTAGCCATCTGTATATCTTCTTTGGAGAAATGCCTATTTAGATCTTCCATCCATTTTTTTGACTGGGCATGAACTATTTGTGTATTTTGGAGATTAATCTCTTGTAAGTTGCTTCAATGGAAAATAGTTTCTCCTATGCTGAAGGCTGTTTGTTTTCATCTTTTTTATGGCATTCTTTGCTGTGCAAAAGCTTTTCAGTTTAATTAGCTCCCATGTGTTTGTTTTTATATTCATTATTCTCAGTTCAGTTTGGTTCAGTCGCTCAGTCGTGTCCGACTCTTTGCAACCCCATGAATCGCAGCACGCCAGGCCTCTCTGTCCATCACCAACTCCCGGAGTTCACTCAGACTCACGTCCATCGAGTTGGTGATGCCATCCAGCCATCTCATCCTCTGTCGTCCCCTTCTCCTCCTGCCCTCAATCCCTCCTAGTATCAGAGTCTTTTCCAATGAGTCAACTCTTCGCATGAGGTGGCCAAAGTATTGGAGTTTCACCTTTAGCATCATTCCTTCCAAAGAACACCCAGGGCTGATCTCCTTCAGAATGGACTGGTTGGATCTCCTTGCAGTCCAAGGGACTCTCAAGAGTCTTCTCCAACACCACAGTTCAAAAGTATCCATTCTTCAGCACTCAGCTTTCTTCATGATTCTAGTAGGTGCATTAAAAAAGATCTTGCTACAATTTATGTCAAAGAGTGTTCTGCCTATGTCTTCCTCTAAGAGTTTCTATAGCGTGTGCCCTTACCTTTAGGTCTTTAATCCATTTTGAGTTTATTTTTGCATATGGTGTTAGGGAGTGTTCTAATTTCATTCTTTAGATGATGCTATCCAGTTTTCCCACTATCACTTTTGAAAGAGACTGTCTTTTCTCCATTGTATATTCTTTATCCATTGTCATAGATTAGGTGACATAGGTGCATGGGTTTGCCTCTGGGCTTTCTATCCTATTCCACTGATCTATATTTTTGTTTTTCTGCCAGTACCATATTGGCTTGATTACTGTAGCTTCGTAGTATAATCTGAAGTCAGAGAGCCTGATTCCATCATCTTCATTTTTCTTTCTCAAAATTCATTTGGTTAATTGGGGCCTTTTGAGTTTCCATACAAATTGTAAAAACTTTTTGTTCTAATTTTATGAGAAGTGCCACTGCTAAATTTGATAAAGATGGCACTGAATATATAGAGTGTTTTGGTGAGTATAGTCATTTTTGCAATGTAGATTCTTCCAATCCAAGAACATGGTATATCATTCCATCTCCAAGTAGTTGTCTTTGGTTTGTCTCCTTTATTCCTAGGTATTTCATTTCTTTTGTTACAATGCTAAGTGGAATTGTTTCCCCAATTTCTCTTTCTGCTATTTCATTGTTACTGTATAGGAGGGCAAGAGATTTCTGTGTACTAATTTTGTATCCTGCAACTTCTCTAAATTCACTGATTAACTCTAGTAGGTTTCTGGTGCAATCTGAAGCATTTTCTATGTATAGTATCATGTCATCTGCAAGTAGTGAAAATTTCACTTCTTTTTCAATTTGGATTCCTTTTGTTTCTTTTTCTTCTGTAACTGCTGTGGCTAGGCTTTCCAAAACTATGTTGAGTAAAAGTGGTGAGAGAGGACACTGTCTTATTTCTGATCTTAGAGGAAATGCTTTTGGTTTTTCACCATTGATAATGATGTCTGTTGTGGGTTGGTCACATGTGGACTTTATTATGTCAAGGTACTTTCCCTCTATATCCACTTTCTGGAGAGTTTTAATCATAAATGGGAGCTGAATTTTGTTAAAAAGCTTTTTCTGTGCCTACTGAGATGATCATATGGTTTTCTTTAGGTAAAGCTGGTTTGGTGATACTGAATTTGTTGCTTTTACCTTGGTGCTTTTAATATTTTTTCTTTGTAGTAGACTGGCCAAAAGACTCGTTTGGTTTTTTTCTGTAAGATAGCTCTAACAGCACTTAGTTGTCTTTAACTTCATTCAGAATAATTTTGTCAGATTGTATTGTGACAGCTATAATATTAGCATGCATTCACCATAAAGATGTATCAAAATTTGTGAATTTTTGTGTAATCAATTTAATACTGAGAATAAAAGAAAAAAGGCAATATTTTCAGCATATGATGCTTTATTACTTCAAGAAATGTAAAAACGCAACTGAGATGGAAAAAAAGATTTGTGCACTATATGGATGGAGAAAGTGCTGTGATTGATCAAACATGTCAAAAGTGGTTTGCAAAGTTTCACGCTGAATAATACTGAACTTCAAGTTGATAGTGATCAAATGAGACATTAACTCACAATAATCAATGCTATACCATGTGGGAGATAGCTGACATATTCAAAATATCCAAATCAAACAGTGAAAATCATTTATACCCACTTAGTTATGTTAATAACTTTGATGTTTGGGTTCCACAGAAGCTAAGAGGAAAAAATCTCCTTGATTATATTTCTGCATGCAATTATCTACTTAAATGTAATGAAATTGTTCCATTTTTAAAATAAATTGTGATGGACAATGAAAATTGGATACTGTACAATAATGTGGAATGGAAAAGATTGTGCAGCAAGGAAAATGAACCACCACCAACCACACTAAAAGCCTGTCTTCATCCAAAGAAGGTGATGTTGTGTATATGGTGGGACTAGAATGGTGTCCTCTATTGTGAGTTCCTTTTAGGAAACCAAACAATTAATTCCAACAAGTACTGCTCCCAGTTCTACCAACTGAAAGCAGCATATGATGAAAAGCATTCAGAATTAGTCAACAGAAAATGTATAATCTTCCATCAGGATAACACAAGACCACATGTTTCTCTGATGACCAGGCAAAAGCTGTTATAGCTTGTCTGAGAAGTTCTGATTCACTGGCTATATTCACCAGATATTTCATCTTTGGATGTCCACTTACTTTGGTTTTTATAAAATTCTCTTAATGAAAAATATTTCAATCCCCTGAAGACTGCAAAAGGCATCTGGAAGAGTTCTTTGCTCAGAAAGATAAAAAGTTTTGGAAAGATGGCATTATGAAGCTGTCTGAACAGTGGCAGAAGGTAGTGGAACAAAATGGTGGATATGTCATTCAATAAAGTTCTGAAAATGAAAAATGTCCTTTATTTCACTCAAAAACCAAAGGATCTTTTTGGCCAATCCAATATGGAGTTTTTGTTAGTTTGATTAATATGTGTCTTGGCGTGTCTCTCCTTGGGTTTGACTTTATGGGACTTCCTGCACTTCCCGAATGCTGGTGAGTATTTCCTTTTCCATGTTAGGGAAGTTTTTGATGATAATCACTTGAAATATTTTCTCAGACCCATTCTCTTTCTCTTCTTCTGGAATCCCTATAATTCAACATTCTGGGACTCAAATGTTGGTGTGTTTAATATCCCAGAGGTTTCTAAGGCCTTTCCATTTCTTTTCATTCTTTTTTCTTTATTCAGCTCCATAGCAGTTATTTCCACCATCCTATCTTCCAGCTCAGTCATCCATTCTTCTGCCTCAGTTAGTCTACTATTGATTCCTTCTAGTGTATTTTTTATTTCCGTTATTCTTTTGTTGATCATTGATTGTTCTTTAGTCCTTCTAGTTCTTCTAGGTTCTTGTTAAATATTTCCTGTATCTGTGCCTTCACTTTATTTCTGAGATACTGGATCTTCTTTACTATCATTAATCTGAATTTTTTTTTCAGGTAGATTGCCTGTTTTCTCTTCATTTATTTGGTCTTGTGCGTTTCTACCATGCACCTTCATCTGCAACATATTTCTCTGTGTATCCTTTTGCCTGACTTACTGTGTTCGTGGTCTCCTCCTCACAAGCTGCAGGTTGTAGTTCCTTTTGTTCTGCTGTCCTCTCGTTGGTGAGACTGGCCCAGGGGCTTGTGTAGGCTTCCTGGTGGGAGGGCTAGTTCCTGCACTCAGGTGGGTGGAGCTTTCTTTTACCTTTGATGGGCAGAGCTGCATCAGGTGGTGTATTTTGGGGTGTCAGTGAACTTAGTATTTTAGGCAGACAGTCTGCTGATGGGTAGTGCTGTGTTCCTGTTTCTCTGGGTGTTTAGTGTGAGGTGTCCAGCACTGGAGCCTGAAGGCAGCTGGGTGGAGCTGGGTCTTAAGTGTCAACACAGCACAAACTAATTTAAAAATCTCAGGAGCGGCAGCTGCATGGGCACAGGAGGGCGGAGAGGAGCTACTCCACATTCAAGGTCAGGAGGGGCGAACTCGTCCAAGGTAAGGAGCAGCAGCTGCACTTTGCTGGAGAAGCCGTGAAGAGATACCCCATGTCCAAGGTAAGAGAAATCCAAGTAAGACAGTAGGTGCTGTGAGAGGGCATCGGAGGGCAGACACACTGAAACCATAATCACAGAAAACTAGCCAATCTGATCACATGGACCACAGCCTTGTCTAACTCAATGAAACTAAGTCATGCTGTGTGGGGCCACACAAGATGCACGTGTCATGGTGGAGAGGTCTGACAGAATGTGGTTCACTGGAGAAGGGAATGGCAAGCCATTTCAGTATTCTTGTCTTGAAAACCCCATGAACAGTATGAAAAGGCAAAATATAGCATACTGAAAGAGGAATTCCCCAGGTCGGTAGGTGCCCAATATGCTACAGGAGATCAGTGGAGAAATAACTCCAGAAAGAATGAAGGGATGGAGCCAAAGCAAAAACAATACCCAGTTGTGGATGTGACTGGTGATAGAAGCAAAGTCCAATGTTGTAAAGACCAATATTGTATAGGAACCTGGAATGTCAGGTCCATGAATCAAGGCAAATTGGAAAGTGGTCAAACAGGAGATGGCAAGAGTGAACATCGACATTCTAGGAATCAGTGAACTAAAATGGACTGGAATGGCTGAACTTAACTCAGATGACCATTATATCTATTACTGTGGGCAGGAATCCCTTAGAAGAAATAGAGTAGCCATCATGGTCAACAAAAGAGTCCGAAATGCAGTACTTGGATGCAATCTCAAAAACGACAGAATGATCTCTGTTCATTCCCAATGATCACGGTGATCCAAGCCTATGCCCCAACCAGTAATGCTGAAGAAGCTAAAGTTGAACGGTTCTACGAAGACCTACAAGACCTTTTAGAACTAACACCCAAAAAAGATGTCCTTTTCATTATAGGGGACTGGAATGCAAAAGTAGGAAGTCAAGAAACACCTGGAGTAACAGGCAAATTTGGCCTTGGAATACAGAATGAAGCAGTGCAAAGGCTAACAGAATTTTGCCAAGAAAATGCACTGGTCATAACAAACACCCTCTTCCAACAACACAAGAGAAGACTCTACACATGGACATCACCAGATGGTCAACACTGAAATCAGATTGATTATATTCTTTGCAGCCAAAGATGGAGAAGCTCTATACAGTCAGCAAAAAACAGACCAGGAGCTGACTGTGCCTCAGATCATGAACTCCTTATTGTCAAATTCAAATTGAAATTGAAGAAAGTAGGGAAAACCACTAGACCATTCAGGTATGACCTAAACCAAATCCCTTATGATTATACAGTGGGTGTGAGAAATAGATTTAAGGGACTAGATCTGATAGAGTGCCTGATGAACTGTGGATGGAGGTTCGTGACATTGTATAGGAGACAGGAATCAAGATCATCCGCATGGAAAAGAAATGCAAAAAAGCAAAATGTCTGTCTGGGGAGGCCTTATAAATAGCTGTGAAAAGAAGAGAAGTGAAAAGCAAAGGAGAAAAAGAAAGATATACCCATTTGAATGCAGAGTTTCAAAGAATAGCAAGAAGAGATAAGAAAGCCTTCTTCAGCAATCAATGCAAAGAAATAGAGGAAAACAACAGAATGGGAAAGACTAGAGATCTCTTCAAGAAAATAAGAGATATCAAGGGAACATTTCATGCAAAGATGGGCTCGATAAAGGACAGAAATGCTATGGACCTAACAGAAGCATAAGATATAAGAAGAGGTGGCAAGAATACACAGAAGAACTGTACAAAAAAGATCTTCACAACCCAGATAATAACGATGGTGTGATCACTCACCTAGAGCCAGACATCCTGGAATGTGAAGTCAAGTGGGCCTTAGAAAGCATCACTACGAACAAAGCTAGTGGAGGTGATGGAATTCCAGTTGAGCTATTTCCAATCCTGAAAGATGATGCTGTGAAAGTGCTGCACTCAATATGCCAACAAATTTGGAAAACTCAGGAGCGGCCACAGGACTGGAAAAGGTCAGTTTTCATTCCAATCCCAAAGAAAGGCAATGCCAAAGAATGATCAAACTATCGCACAATTTCACTCGTCTCACCCACTAGTAAAGTAATGCTCAAAATTCTCCAAGCCAGGCTTCAGCAATATGTGAACTGCGAACTTCCTGATGTTCAAGCTGGTTTTAAAAAGGCAGAGGAACCAGAGATCAAATTGCCAACATCTGCTGGATCATCGAAAAAGCAAGAGAGTTCCAAAAAAACATCTATTTTTGCTTTATTGCCTACGCCAAAGCCTTTGACTGTGTGGATCACAATAAACTGTGGAAAATTCTTCAAGAGATGGGAATACTAGACCACCTGACCTGCCTCTTGAGAAACCTATATGCAGGTCAGGAAGCAACAGTTAGAACTGAACATGGAACAACAGACTGGTCCCAAATAGGAAAAGGAGTAAGTCAAGGCTGTATATTGTCACCCTGCTTATTTAACTTCTATGCAGAGTACATCATGAAAAACGCTGGGCTGGAAGAAGCACAAACTGGAATCAAGATTGCCGGGAGAAATATCAATAACCTCAGATATGCAGATGACACCACCCTTATGGCAGAAAGTGAAGAAGAACTAAAGAGCCTCTTGATGAAAGTGAAAGAGGAGAGTGAAAAAGTTGGCTTAAAGCTCAACATTCAGAAAACGAAGATCATGGCATTTGGTTCCATCACTTCATGGGAAATAGATGGGGAAACAGTGGAAACAGTGAGAAACTTTATTTTTGGGGGCTCCAAAATCACTGCAGATGGTTATTGCGGCCATGAAATTAAAAGACACTTACTCCTTGGAAGGAAAGCTATGACCAAACTAGACAGCATATTCAAAAGCAGAGATATTACTTTGTCAACAAAGGTCCATCTAGTCAAGGCTATGGTTTTTCCAGTGGTCATGTATGGATGTGAGAGTTGGACTGTGAAGAAGGCTGAGCACCGAAGAATTGATGCTTTTGAACTGTGGTGTTGGAGAAGACTCTTGAGAGTCCCTTGGACTGCAAGGAGATCCAACCAGTTCATCCTAAAGGAGACCAGTTCTGGGTTTCTTTGGAAAGACTGATGCTAGGCTGAAACTCCAATACTTGGGCCACCTGATGCGAAGCGTTGTCTCATTGGAAAAGATCCTGATGCTGAGAGGGATTGGGGGCAGGAGGAGAAGGGGACGACAGAGGATGAGATAGCTGGATGGCATCACTGACTCGATGCACATGAGTCTGGGTGAACTCCGGGAGTTGGTGATGGACAGGGAGGCCTGGCATGCTGCTATTCATGGGTTCGCAAAGAGTTGTACACGACTGAGTGACTGAACTGAATTGAACTGGGCTCAGGAATTCTCAGCAAACCAGAGTGCTGGACTTAGTGCTCCCACCCTGGAGGCCCACGCCTAACCCCTGGCAGGGGATCCAAGAGCCTATAAGCCACACAGCACAGCCTAAGGAAAAAGAAGGAAAAAAAGAGGAAAACAAAAGTCAAAACCCAAGATAAATAGCAAAAACAAAAACAAACAGCAATAACACATAAAAAGAAAACAACAGATAAACCAAGCCCAAGACAAATGATAAAAACAAAAGCAAACAGAAAAAATAAAAAAAAACCAGAAAACAAAAGAAGAATGAACAGAACTCAGAAATGAAAAGAATCAGTGAAGACTAAACTAACAAAACTAAAAAAATGGCAAACAAAAACAAAAACAGAAAGCAAACTAAAAAAAAGAAGAAAAAATAGAGCAAACACATGAAATGGTCAAAAGAAAAAAGAATGAAAACAAGGGGAAAAAACACAAAAGAACAAAAAAAGTAAAAGATAAATTAAAAAATAAATAATAACAACAAACAAAACTGAACAAAACAAACAAGAAAGAAAAACAGTAATAAAAGTATTATCTTGAGGCCTCCTCCATCAGTGTCCCTGCTACCACAGTGACCCAGAATCTCCCCAGGAGGCCATCCAATACCTGGAGGTGGGTCTCTAGATCCACTGTGGGCACTCTGGGGCTGGCTCAGACTATGACCTGGCTGGTCCATCTTCCACATGTACTTGCTGCCAAGGTCCACTGCTGCTAAAACTAAACTGCTCTCACTTGTAGGAACAGTCATTATCTAATCAGATATTCTACACATGTAGGATTTACCGAGCCAATCCTGGCTTGTACAGCTGCATACAGAGATTTCCATTTCTCTTCCTTATTCACAGAGCCCCTGGAGCTTAGATTTGATTTAGGTCCCACTTCTGCATGTGTGCCACCCTCAGGTATCCATTCCCTGTGTCCGTGAGAGGGGGTGAAAGCTGCAGCTGATTGGGGCACACTTACTCATTCAAGGTTGGGGAGGTTGAAGGTGGCCATGACTGGGGTGCCAAGTGCCTGTGACAGTGAAAAGCAGCAGGCAGTTGCAAAAGACTGGGGCACCCTTGCTGTGCTGCAAGTCCCTCCAAGTGCTCGCAGAGGCAGGGGCTGGTGTGTGCGGGTGGTGGTGGCCCCACCCACTGCATACCATTCAACAATGGCACCTCCTTTCCTAGGCAGACCAGGCTTCCTCTAGGAGCATTCATGGCTCTGGAGCCCCTCACTCCCATCCCACCTGTTATATTCATGCAGCCAACAGTGGTCCCTTCCCTGGATATTCTTTTTATCCCCAGGCTTTAACACTGGAAATAACAGCAGATTCCTATCTCTGGGGCATCATGGCTGATTCCTGACAAGGGTTTGGCATGGGTGGTGCCTAGGACCCCAGAGTCTACGTGGGTGGAGGAAGCCATGGTTGGAGGGGTCGGCAAGCCTGCTCAGATGGGTGCCCTTCCTTGTGCTCACAGAAGCAGAAGGCTGCAGGTGGGCCCCATCCTTTGCATGCTACTCAACAACAATGCGTTGCTTCTGTCATGTCCCAGGCTACCTCATAAATTCCCAGTTGTGGATCTCCTTACTCCTGCCTGTTGGGGCTGTCTTTTCACAGCCAACAGCTGTCTCCTCCCTGGGTTCATGCTCCAAATCCAACTTTCCAGCACATAGGCCCCCTCCACAACAGGAGACACACCATTCAGACTGCGGTGCACAGAACTGTGGCACAGACCACAGTCCTTACATTGTCCTGCCTTCCACAGACCATCTGCTGCATTCCTCCTCAATACCCTGGAAGTCCCTTTCTGTCCCAGCTGATCTCTCCCACTGGGAATCTCTCACCTCCAACTTCTTGCCAGGATTCCTAATCCCTTTTTCAATTCCTTTTTTCTTTCTTTTCTTCCACCTGGTTGTGAGGAAACTTTTATTGTTTTCTTAGTTGTCTGAAGTATTCTGCTAATATTCATCAGGTGCTCTGTGGTAACTGTTCCATTTGCAGATATATGCTTAATGTACTTGTAAGGCAAGACAAGTTCCATTTCCTCCTACTCTGCCATCTCAACTTTAAAATCCTCTGTTTTGTGTGTGTGTCTGTGTGAATGAGCTTTTTAATGTTTGCGGAATTGTTTGCTACAATTTTTAAATTTTATTTATTTTTATTGAAAGATAATTGCTTTACAGAATTTTGTTGTCTTCTGTCAAACCTCAACATGAATCAGCCAAAGATATACAGACATACCTTCCCTTTTGAACCTCCTTCTCATCTCCCTTCCCATCCTGCCCCTCTAGGTTGATATAGAGCCCTTGCTTGAGCTTCCTGAGCTATACAGCAAATTTCTGTTGGCTATCTTATACATACAGTAATGCAAGTTTCCATGTTACTCTTTCCATACATTTCATCCTCTCCTCCCCTTTCCCTGTGTCCATAAGTCTATTCTCTGTCTGTTTCTCCATTGCAGGATGGATTGTTTCTCCATCCTGTAAATAGATTCTTCAGTACCATTTTTCTGGATTCTGTATATATGTGTTAGAATATGATATTTATCTTTCTCTTTCTGACTTAATTCACTCTGTGAAGAGGAACTAAAAAGCCTCTTGATGAAAGTGAAAGTGGAGAGTGAAAAAGTTGGCTTAAAGCTCAACATTCAGAAAACTAAGATCATGGCATCTTGTCCCATCATTTCATGGGAAATAGATGGGGAAACAGTGGAAACAGTGTCAGACTTTATTTTGGGGGGCTCCAAAATCACTGCAGATGGTTACTGCAGCCATGAAATTAAAAAACACTTACTGCTTGGAAGGAAAGTTATGACCAACCTAGCTAGATAGCATATTGAAAAGCAGAGATATTACTTTGCCAACAAAGGTCCATCTAGTCAAGGCTATGGTTTTTCCAGTGGTCATGTATGGATGTGAGAGTTGGACTGTGAAGAAAGCTGAGCACCGAAGAATTGATGCTTTTGAACTGTGGTGTTGGAGAAGACTCTTGAGAGTCCCTTGGACTGCAAGGAGATCAAACCAGTCCATCCTAAAGGAGATTAGTCCTAGGTGTTCATTGGAAGGACTGATGCTAAAGCTGAAACTCCAATACTTTGGCCACCTGATGCAAAGTGCTGACTCATTGGAAAAGACTCTGATGCTGGGAGGGATTGGGGGCAGGAGGAGAAGGGGACAACAGAGGATGAGATGGCTGGATGATATCACCAACTCGATGGACATGAATTTGAGTGAACGCTGGGAGTTGGCGATGGACAGGGAGGCTTGGCGTGCTGCGATTCACAGGGTTGCAAAGAGTCAGACACAACTGAGCGACTAAACTGAACTGAACTGAACAGGTTCTAGGCTCATCCACCTCTTTAAAACTGACTCAAAGGTCTTCCCTTTTATGGCTGAGTAATATTCCATTGTATATATGTACCACAACTTCTTTATCCATTCATCTTTCAATGGACATCTAGGTTGCTTCCATGTTCTAGCTATTATAAATAGTGCTGCAATGAAAAATGGGATACATGTGTTTTTTCAATTTTGGTTTCCTCAGGGTATATGCCTAGGAGTGGGATTGCTGGGTCATATGGTGGTTTTATTGCTAGTTTTTTAAGGAATCTCCATACTGTCCTCCATAGTGGCTGTATCAGTTTACATTCCCACCAACACTGCAAGAGCATTCCCTTTTCTCCACACCCTCTCCAGCATTTATTGTTTGTAGACTTTTTGATGATGGCCATTCTGACTGGTGTGAAGTGATAGCTCATTGTAGTTTTGATTTCCTTTTCTCTAATAATAAACAATGTTGAGCATCTTTTCATGTGTTTGTTAGCTATCTGTATATCTTCTTTGGAGAAATGTCTGTTTAGGTCTTTTACCCGCTTTTTGATTGGGTTGTATGTTTTTCTGGTGTTGAGTTGTATGAGCTGCTTGTATATTTTGGAAATTAATCTTTTGTCAGTTGTTTCATTTGCTATTATTTTCTCACATTCTGAGGGTTGTCTTTTCACCTTGCTTATAGTTTCCTTTGCTGTGCAAAATCTTTTAAGTTTAATCAGGTCCCACTTGTTTACTTTTGTTTTTATTTCCATTATTCTAGGAGGTGGGTCATAGAGGATCTTGCTTTGATTTACATCATTGAGGGTTGTGCCTATGTTTTCCTCTAAGAGTTTTATAGTTTCTGGTCTTACACTTAGGTCTTTAATCCATTTTGAGTTTATCTTTGTGTATGGTGTTAGGAAGTGTTCTAATTTCATTCTTTTACATGTAGCTGTAAAATACTCTCTAGGGTTAATTCTCTGGTAGTCTAGGGTCTTAGAGTCAGTGTTCCCACTCCAAAGGCTCAGAGCTTGATCTCTGGTCAGGAACAAAGATTCCATAAGTGGTTTGTTATGGCATTAAGTGAGATTAAAACAAATACCCCAAAACGAGAAACCAAAGATAAACACCAGACAAATGGCAGTTACAAAATCAGGCAAATAATAATTAAAATAGTGGAATATATACATATATACCCATAAGCAAAATCAAAACAGTCTAACAGAAATAAAGTACAACAGATTGACCTGGAAAACAAAGGAAACCAAAAATTCTATCTACCAGTTAAGAACAAAACTAAAGCACAAAGTGGAAAACAAAAGTAAAGCAAGGTACCAATTGTGGAATAAAGCAATGAAAATAAAACTAACAAATATGTTGAGAGGAAAAGAAAGAATAGATACACAAAGCTAAATAGAGGTAGATAAAGAAGATTTATATAAAGATTAACTGCAAGGGGAAAAGAATAGTAGGAAAAGCAAACAAAGGAAAACATGTAGAAAAAATAATAATAGGTTTAAAAATTAAAATTTAAAAAAGAGAAAAGGAAAAAAAAAAGGAAAACTCTACAGAACTGCAAAAGCCCAACGTTGAGGGAGAGGTTTATAACAACAATAAAAATGTGACTGTGGCGGGGAGAAAAAAGCTCAAAAGCTTAATTAGATTTCATAGTGCCAATAAAATCGACAACAGGGAGAAAAAAAGGGAAAAGAAATTTTAAAAATCCAAAAGAATCCACAGAACAAGTCAAAACATAAGAATAATAAATGTTTTTCTTGAGTCACTGCTGTCAGAGCCCTTTCGCTCACTGGGAGTCACAGTCTACCTCACCTCCCTAGGATGCCCTCCAACACTGTGTTGATCTCTGGACCTGTTGCTGGGGCAGCTCAGATTCTAATCTGGTCCTACTCCTGTGTGTCCTTGCCTCCAATGTCCACAGCTATCAGAACCAGTGTGTTTTCTTTTTTGGGAGCTCTCAATGTCCTTTTATATATTCCATAGACGCAGAGTCTGCCTAGTTGACCATGTGGATTTAAGCTGCAGCTTGTACAGCTGGTGGGAAGGTTTTGGGTCTTCTTCCTTAGCCACACTGCCCCTTAGTTTCAATTGTGGTTTTATTTCCACCTCTGCATGTGGGTTTTCCACTGAAGTTTGCTCTTGAGACTGCCCTGGAGGACTTGGGTCTGCCCCAGTGAGGGCCAGGTGTGGAGGTGGTGCAGCTGCTTGGGTCGCAGGGATTCTGGCATAACCAGGTACTCAGGGGAGTGGGTAGCTAGGGCAGCAGGAAATACAGTGCTCTAGAAGGGTATGGCAACCAGCATTGGCCAATATGCTCCAGTATTCTTGCCTGGAGAATCCCCCTGACAGAGAAGCCTGGCAGGCCACAGTCTACAGGGTCAGAAAGAGTTGGACATGACTGAAGCGACCCTGCGTGCATAGATGCAAGATTTTTTTTTGCCTGAGGCAGCTCTGCCCCAGTGAGAGTTGAGTGTGAAGGTGGTGCAGCTGCTTGGCTTGCGAGGACCCTAGTGGTGCAAAGTGTGCAGGGACACGGTCTGCCTCCGCTGCAGGAGTTATGGCCCTATCAGAGTCTTTTTTGAGCCTCTTGTAGCTGGCGATCAGAAGGCCTCTTTGGCCATTCTTTCTCCATAGCTCCACCCATTCAGGCATTTAGAAGGCTCCCTTGCCTGGGGTCCTTCTCTGTTGTTTGGTGCATCGGGCAAATAGAGGGGCCCTCCTGGCTGGGGTCCTACTTTGTAGACTGGTGCGTCAGGCACTTAAAGGGGCACCCTGGGTGGGGTCCTATTCTGTACTTCAGTGTGTCAGGCCTTTGATGGGGCCAGTCTCTCTACTGTTCAGCTGCTATGACACTGGCGTGTGGGGAGAGAGAGGCTATGGTGATGGCTCCACCCGCTACATGTGACTCAGCAGTATCAACTTGCTTCCATGGCTGCCAGGCTTTCCTCCACAGGCATTTCCCTCCAAATCTCCTCCCTCACATACCTCTATCTGTCTCTCTGCAGTCAACAGCAGCCCTCACCTTGGGAGTGTTCCATAATACCTAAATTCTAGCTCCCAGCCACTGCACCTTCCAGGGGACCTGAGTCCCTGTCTGGAGTATGTATGGCTGCAGCAAAGACTGTCTGATTCTCATTCCATTTAGGCTGCCACAGGTCAGCTGTTTCACTCCCAGCCTTAAATGTTTCTCCTCTGACTCAACTGCCCCAATGTGGGGACTGGACCCCTGCTTCAGTTCCCCCACCTGCTGAGGGCAGGTTCAGTCCTACTAACACTGCTGTTTTCCCCCTAGTTCCTTCATCCTACGGAGTTTTGCAAGGTTCTATATATTCTGTTCCACTTGTCAGGTACTCCTGTCTGCTCTCAGCTGGTGTTCTGCATGCAGTTCAGCGTCTGAAGGTGTATTCCTGACGTATCCGTCGAGAGAGACGTACCCACGTCCATCTACTCCTCCACCATCTTGTTCTCCCCTCAATTCTCTGCCTACTTTTTTTTTATGTTGAGTTACATGAGTTCCTACATATTTTGGATATTAACTCCATATATATATATAGTTTATATATATAAATATATATATTTAGCTTATATATATAAATATATATATGTTCAGTTTATATATAAATATATATGTTTAGTTTATATATAAATATATATATTTAGTTTATATATATAAATATATATATATTTAGTTTATATATAATATATATATATTTAGTTTATATATATATAGTTTATATATAAAGTTTTCTAATCTGACACAGTCCCATTTGTTTAGTTTTGCATTTTTTCCTTGCCCTAGGAGACAGATTCAGAAAACTATTGTGAAAATTGATGTCAAAGAGCATTATGCCTGATTTCTTCTAGGCTTTTCATGGTTTTAGATCTTTCATTTAAGTTTTTAATTCATTTAATTATTATACATGCTATGAAAAACTAATCTAGTTTGATTCTTTTGCATGCAGCTGTCCAGTTTTCCCACGTATATTGAGTGAAGAGGCTGACTTTTCCCCATTGTATATTGTGTCCTTTGTTATAGATTAACTGACCACGTAAGTGTGGTTTTATTTCTGGGTTTTATCCTGTTCTATTGATCTATGTGTCTGTTTTAGCAACAGGACCATACTGTTTTGATTACTGTAGACTAGTAATACAATGTGAAATCAGGGAGCATAGTAACTCCAGTTTTGATCTTGCTTCCCAAGATTGTTTGGGCTACTCAGGGTGATTTGTATATCCATATATATTTTAGGATTCTTTTTTCTAGTTCTGTCAAAAATGTCATGAGGATTTTTACAGGGAACGCATTGAATTTGTAGATTGCCTTGGGTAGTTTGGCCATTTTAGCAATCAATACAAACTCTTCCAGTCTGTGTATACAATATATCTTTTCATTTCTTTGCATCATCTTCCATTTCATTCATGAATGTTTTCTGGTTTTCCCAGTATATGTCTTTCACCTCCTTGTATAATTTATTCATATTTATGTTATTTTTTAAAAGCAATTATAACTGGGACTGTTTTCTTAATTTCTCTTTCTGATAGTTTATTATTAGTGGACAGAAACACAACAGATTTCAGTATATTAATTTTGTATCCTGCAAGCTTGCTGATTTCACTTATTAGTTCCAATAAACTTTTTGTGGCATCTTTAGGATTTCCTACACATAGTTCATGTCTCCAGCGAACAGTGGCTGTGTTGTCCTTTCCTATTTGGATGCCTTTTCTTTGTCTTGTCTAGGACTTCCAATACAATGTTGAATAAAGTGATGTCATGTTTCATGTCTCATTCCTGATTCCAGAGAAAAAGCTTTCAGCTTTTCACTGCTGAATATAATGTTGGCTATGGTTTGTCATATACAGATTTTATTATTTTGAGATACACTCCTTCTATAATCACTTTGTTCAGAGTTTTTATCATAAATGGATCATGAATTTTGTTGAACGTTTTTCTGCATCTTTTGAGAAAATTATGATTTTTAGTCTTCAATGTATCAATGTGGATTGATTTGCAAATATTGAACCATCCTTGCATTCCCAGAATAAATTTCAGTTGATCACAGTATATGATCCTTTTAATGTACTGTTGAATTTGGTTTGCTACTATTCTGTTGAGGATTTTTGCATCTATGTCTATCATTGATAATGGCCTGTCATTTCCTTTTATTGTTGTGTTATTTCTGTCTGATTTTAGATGGAGGGTGATGTTGCCCCTATAGAATAAACTCTGAAGCATTCTTTCTCGCAGTTTTTGGGAATAGTTTTAAGAAGAAAAAGGTATTAATTCTTCTTTAAATGTTTGGTAGAATACACCTGTGAAGTCATCTGATCCTAGATTTACGTTTTTGGAGATGTTTTTTGATTACTAATTCAATTTCATTACTGGTGACCAGTCTTTTCATACTTTTTATCTCTTCCTAATTCAGTCTTAGGAGATTGTATGTTTCTAGGCATTTAATCATTTCTTCCACATTGTCTATTTTATTGGCATATAATTATTCATAGTAACCTCTTATGATCCTTTTCATTTATGTGCTGCCAGTTGTAACTTCTTTTTCATTTCTGATTTTCTTTATTTGGGCTTCCCCCCACCCTTTTTTTCTTGATGAGTATGTTGTTGTTGCTGTTCAACTGCTAAGTTCTGTCCAATTTTTTGTGACTCCTTGGACTGAAGCATGCCAGGCTCCCCTGTTCTTCACTGTCTCCTGGAGTTTGCTCAGACTCATGTCCATTGAGTTCGTGGTACTATCTAAGCATCTAATCCTCTGTGCGCCTTTCTCCTTTTGCCTTCAGTCTTTGCAAGGATGAGCATCTTTTCCAATGAGTCAGCTCTTCACATCAGGTGGCCAAAATATTGGAGCTTCAGTTTCAACATCAGTCCATCCAGTGAATATTCAGGGTTTATTTCCTTTATGAATGACCAGTTTTATCTCCCTACAGTCCAAGGGACTCTCAAGTCTTATTCAGCACAATTTGAAAGCATCAATTCTTTGATGGTCAGCATTCTTTATGGTCCAACTCTCACATCCATATGTATGATAAGTATGGCTAATGGTTTATCATTTTACTTTTTCAAAGATAGTTCTTAGTTTCATCGATCTTTTCTATTGATAGTTAGTCTCCATTTCACTTACTTCTGCTCTGATCTTTATGATTTCTTCCCTTTTACTCACTTTTGTGTGTTTCTCTTTATTTTTCTAGTACCTATTTTTCTAGGTACGAGGTTAGGTTGTTTACTTGAGATTTTTCTTGCTTCCTGAAGTAGGCTTGTATCACTAAGATCTCCCTTATAGAACTGCTTTTGCTGCATTCCATAGGTTTTGGAGTGTGGTGTTTTTGTTTTCATTTTCATGTTTCATTGTCTCTAGGTATTTTTAAATTTCCTCTTTGACTTATTTTTTGTGTGTGTGGTTTTTTTCCTAGTCTCATACCATTGCGGTTAGAAAAGATGCTTGATAGGATTTCAATCTTCCTACGTTTATGGAGACTTGTTTTGTAATCTAGTGAAGTGAAGAGAAAGTTGCTCAGTTGTGTCCAACTCTTTGCGACCCATGTATAGTCCATAGACTTCTCTAGGCCAGAATACTGGAGTGGGTAGCCTTTCCCTTCTCCACAGGATCTTCCCAACCCAGGGACCAAACCCAGGTCTCCCGCATTACAGGCGGATTCTTTACCAGCTGAGACATCAGGGAAGCCCAAGAATACTGGAGTGGGTAGCCTATCCCTCCTCCAGGGGATCTTCCCGACCCAGGAATTGAACCAGGGTCTCCTGCATTTCGGGCAGATTCTTTACCAATTGAGCAATCTGGAGAACATTCAACGTGAACTTGAGAAAGATAAACATTGTGCTGCTTTTGAATGGAATATTATACAATATCTGGTCTAATGTGTTATGGCTTGTGTTACCTTACTGATTTTCTACCTAGATGATCTCTCCATCGATGTCCGTGGAGTGCTAAAGTCCCCTACTATTACCATGTTGCTGTCACTCTCTCTCTTTATATCTGTTTATATTTGATTTATGTACTTAGGTTCTCCTATGTTAACATATATATATATATATATGTATTTACAATTGTTGTATCTTCTTGTTGGGTCAATTTTTCTATCATTATGTAATGTCCTTATTTGTCTCTTCTTATAGTCTACTTTAAGTACTATTTTGTCTCATCGAAGTATTGCTACTCCAGCTTTCTTTTCATTTCCTTTGCATAGAATACCTTTTCCATTACTTCTCACTATAATTCTAAGTGTGTCCAGATCTGAAGTGTCTCTTATATACAGCATATATGGGAATTGTTTTTGCATCCATTCAGCCACTCTTTGTTTTTTATTGGAGCATCTAATCATTCATGTTTAAATAATTATTAATAAGTTAGTACTTAGTAGGGCTTCCCTCTTAGCTCAATTGGTAAAGAATCTTCCAGTAATGCAGGAAACCCTGGTTTGATTCCCAGGTCGGGAAGATCTGCTGGAGAAGGGATAGGCTACCCACTCCAGTATTCTTGGGCTTCCCTTGTGGCTCAGCTGGTAAAGAATCTGCCTGTAATGTGGGAAACCTGGGTTCAATCCCTGGGTTGGGAAGATCCCATGGAGAAGGGAAAGGCTACCCACTCCAGTATTCTGGCCTGGAAAATTCCATGGACTGCAGTCCATGGGGTCACAAAAAGTTGGACACGACTGAACAACTTTCACTTAATGCTTCCCTTGTGGCTCAGCTGGTAAAGAATCTGCCTGCAATGTGGGAGACCTGGGTTCGATCCCTGAATTGGGAAGATCCCCTGGAGAAGGGAAAGGCTACCCACTCCAGTATTCTGGCCTAGAGAATTCCATGGACTGTATAGAAATCAGACATGACTGCAAAGAGTTGGACATGACTGAGCAACTTTCACTTGTACGTACTGCCATTTTCTTAATCATTTTCAGGTTGTAGCTCTTTTTTATTCCTTTCTTCTTCTTTTGCTCTTTTCCCTTGTGGTGTGATAGCTATCTTTAGTGTTAAGTTTGGATTCCTTTCTTTTTTGTTTGTATATCTATTATAGACTTTTGGTTGTGTTAATGATGAGATTTATATATATGTGTGTGTGTGTGTGCATATATATACACATATATATGTATCTGTTCATATATATACATATGATTATTTTAAGTTGATAGTCTCTTAAATTTGAACACATTTTAACAACCCTGCATTTTTACCCTTTTCCCTCCATTTAATGTTTTGATGTTATATTTTGCACCTTTTGGTTTTGTGTATTTCTTAACTATTTATTCCAGATGTCGATAATCTACTGTTTTGTCTTTTAACCTTCCTATCAGCTTTATAATTGGTTGATCTACAACCTTTACTACATATGTGTCCTTACCAATAGGATTTTTCCTTTTGTGCAGAATATTCCATCCAATAATCTCAGAATACACATTTTTCTCAAATGCATATGGAACTTTCTCTAAAACAAACCACACCTTAGGCTACAAAACAAGTCTTAATAAATTGAAAAAGCCAGAAATCATGCAAAGTATTTTTTTTCAATCACAGTGGAATGAAACTAGAAAACAATAGTAGAATAAAATATAGAAACATCACATGTATATGGAAATAAAACAACACACTCTTAAACAACCAATACTTTAAAGAAGAAAACACAAGGGTTACCTAGGGCTTCAGGATGTGGAGTTCTTGTTCAGTGGGTACAGGGTTTCAATTTTGTAAGATGAAAAAATTCTGAAGATGAATGGTGATGGTGGTTGCACAACAGTGCAAATTTTTATGCAACTGAACTGTACACTTAAATAGTTAAAATGATAAATGTATATTTTACCACCATTTAAAAAATAATTCAACATTGATTTGTTGTAAAACTTTCAATGAACTATAAATAGAAGGGAATTTCCTCAACTTTATAAAGGATACCTATGGAAACTAAAGTTATGCTTAACGCTGAAAGGCTGAATGCTTTACGATCAGTAAACAGGCTAGGTGTCCACTGTCACAGCATGTATTCAACACTGTAGTGCAGTTTTAGCCATTTCAATTAAGCAAGGAAAAAGCTAAAGGCACATAGATAGGGAAGTAAATACTGAAACATGACTACATACAAAATCTTAAACTATGTAGAGCTAGTAAGTACAGCAAGGTCCCAGAATACTAGGTCAATTTTTAAAAGTTTATTTACATAAACTGGCCATACAAGACTGGAAAATTAAATTAATAATAAGCATTCCAAAACATGAAATACTTGGATATAAATTTAACAAAATATAACCAAGAAATATATACTATAAACTGTAAAATACTGATGAAAGATGTTAAAGACTTAGACATGGACAGCTACACTGTGCTTACAAATTAGAACACTCAACACTGAACACTAAATTGTCCCCAAATTGATCTATAGATTCCAATCAAAATCATTTCAAACAATTTTTAAGAAACTGCTAATAAATATGGTTGGAATAACTGGATATCAATTTAGAAGAAAATAAATCTCTCCCCTTTCCTCACATCTACATAAAATAGTTAACACAAAATAGATCGTGTATCTAAATGCAAAGGCTAACACTATATAACTTTTGGAAGAAAACATGAGAAGGCCTATATAAACTTGGTATAGGCAAATTTTCACACACAACTCTGAATCATAAGAGAAAACTGACAAACACAAATTTCAACAAAACTTAAAACTTTTGCACTTTGAGGTATATATACTATTAAGAAAATGAAAGGGCAAACCACAAATGGAGTGAATACTTGCTCTAAGGAAAGATAAAGCAACACTATCTGGAAAATTTTTAAAAAGCACTCTTACACTTTAGTAAGAAGGCAATATTTTTTTAATGAGGAAAATATTTGAGTAGACACTTTACAAATGAAAATATAAGCACAGGAAAAGCTTTAATATCAAATTATCGGATATATTTATATTAAAACAACAAAGACTACTATACAGCCATGAGAATGGCTAAAACAAAAACAGACAAAAAATATGAAATGCTGGTGACTCTGTGGAGCTAGTAGGATTTTCATACATTGCTGCAAAGAATATACACCACTTGGCAGTTTCTTCTGCGTGGTGGTGGTTGAGTTGCTAAGTTGTGTCCAACTCTTGCAACTTCATGGACTATAGCCTGCCAGTCTCCTCTGTCCGTGGGATTTCCAAGCAAGAATACTGGAGTAGGTTGGCATTTCCTTCTCCAGGGGATCTTCTCAACCCAAGGATCAAACCCAGGTTTCCTGCATTGCAGGTGTATTCTTTACTGAGTGAGGCAGTTTCTTACAATGTTAAGCATGTACTTATTACACAGTCCAACAATTCTCATCCAAAGCATTTATCCAAGCTAAATAAAAACATATGACTACTCAAAACTTGTACAACTATGTTCACAGCAACCTATTCCTAATAGTAAAAAATTAGGAACGCAAATCAATACCAACAGATAAATGAGTAAACAAATTAGTATAGCTACTAAAGAACATACTCTTTAATAATAAAAAGAAATCTACTCAGATAAACTTGTGTTTAGTCACTAAGTCACTTCCAACTCTTTTATGACCCCATGGACTGTGACCCGCCTGGCTTCCCTGTCCATGGGATTTCCCAGGCAAGAATACTGGAGTGGGTTGCTATTTCCTTTTCCAGGGGATCATCTTGACCCAGTAATTGAACCCATGTCTCCTGCATTGGCAGGCAGATTCTTTACCACTGAGCCACTAAGGAAGTCCTCAGATAAGCTACAACATGGATAAAGCTCACCAAAATTATGCTAAAGGAAAGTAAGCAGACAGAAATGTATATACTATATTACTCTGTTTAAAAGAAATTATAGGAAAGAAAAAGCTAATCTGTGGTGACAGAAAACAGATCAGAGTTGACTAAGACCAGGACTGAGAGACTGACTGACTGTAAAAGGGCAATAGCGAACATTCTATGATGAAAGAAATGCTTTATTTCTTGATTGCTATGATGGTTATAAGGATGTATACATTAAACCTATCCAACTTTACACTTTAAAAGGGCAAATTTTATTCTATGTATAATCTGTCTCAATAAAGCTAATTATTAAAAATAATATTATAACCACAATAAATTATCATAATTATATGTAATAAAAGTAACAAATTTAGAAAAACATAAAAAGGAAAAATCTACACAGATCCCACTACTTTTCATTTCTGTGTTCCCTTCTGATCTTAGTGAAGGCACATATACTTTGCACAACTGTTATCATTTGATATAAGCAATTTTACATGCAACTTTTTTATATATTTACATTATACACATTCTTCACAATATCTCTTAGGCTACATAAAATGACAACAGAATATTCCATCAAGTAGACATGCTATAATTTGGTTATTCACTAATGCCTAGATATTTGGGTTACTTATTCTTCCCAATCATGAAAATTATTATAATGAACATCATGTATTAAGATCCTTTTTAAATTTGAATATTGCTTGGGATAAACCCCCAATAACTACAACTAACTTTTTTTTCTCCATTTTTATTTTTTTTTCCTTTTTCACTTTAGAAGTTATAGTAGGATGCTAGGGCTGCTGTAAAAAAATACCACAAACTGAGTAGCTTAAAATCACAAAAATTTATTGTCTCACAGCTCTGGAGGCTAGAGGTCTGAGATCAAGGTGTCATCAAAGTTTGTTCCTTCTGCAAGGAAGACTGTGACTTGCCTCTGCCCTGGTTTGTGGTGATTTTCCGACAGTCTTCAGCATTCCTTAACTCACAGAAGTATAATTGCAATCTCTAACTTCACCTTCACATGACATTCTCCCTGTGTGCCTCTGTGTCAAAATTTTCCCTTTTTATAAGGTCATGAGTCACACTGGATTAGCAGCCCACCCCATTCCAGCAAACCTCTTCTTAACTAATTACATGTACAGTGATCCTGTTTACAAATAGGTTCACATTTCAAGGTACTGGCATTTAAGATTTCAACACATGAATTTGGCGGGGAACACATTCAACAAAACATATGTTATTACAAATTCAAAAAGCAGAAATACATATAATGAAAAGGAAACCCTTTTCAGTCTCTGAGAACCAAGCCTTTCTAGAGAAGTACTCACTATTAGCATCTTAATTTTTCCAACATTTGAATAACATCTTCAGTTCATTTCAGCTACTCAGTTGTGTCCGACTCTTTACGACCCCATGAACCGCAGCACGCCAGGCTTCCCTATCCATCACCAACTTCTGGAGTCGACCCAAACCCATGTCCATTGAGTCGGTGATGCCATCCAACCATCTCATCTTCTGTCATCCCCTTCTCCTCCTTCACTTAATCTTTCCCAGGATCATGGGCTTTTCAAATGAGTCAGCTCTTCACATCAGTGGCCAAAGTACTGGAGCTTCAGCTTCAACATCAGTCCTTCCAATGAATATTCAGGACTGATCTCCTTTAGGATGGACTGGTTGGATCTCCTTGCAGTCCAAGGCACTCTCAAGAGTCTTCTCCAACACCACAGTTCAAAAGCATCAATTCTTTGGCGCTCAGCATTCTTTATAGTCCAATTCTCACATCCATACATGACCACTGGAAAAAACATAGCCTTTACTAGACGGACCTTTGTTGGCAGGGTAATGTCTCTGCTTTTTAATATGGTCATAGCTTTCCTTCCCAGAAGTGTCTTTTAATTTCATGGCTGCAGTCACCATCTGCAGTGATTTTGGAGCCCCCAAAAATAAAGTCTCTCACTGTTTCCACTGTTTTCCCATCTATTTCCCATGAAGTGATGGGACCGGATGCCATGATCTTCGTTTTCTGAATGTTGAGCTTTAAGCCAACTTTTTCACTCTCCTCTTTCATTTTTATCAAGAGGCTCTTTAGTTCCTCTTCACTTTCTGCCATAAGGGTGGTATCATCTGCATATCTGAGGTTATTGATATTTCTCCTGGCAATCTTGATTCCAGCTTGTGCTTCTTCCAGCCCAGCGTTTCTCATGATGTATACTCTGCATATAAGTTACATAAGCAGGGTGACAATATATAGCCTTGACATACTCCTTTTCCTGTTTGGAACCAGTCTGTTGCTCCATGTCCAGTTCTAACTGTTGTTTCCCGACCTGCATACAGGTGTCTCAAGAGGCAGGTCAGGTGGTCTGGTATTCCCATCTCCTTCAGAATTTTCCAGAGTTTATTGTGATATACACAGTCAAAGGCTTTGGCATAGTCAATAAAGCAGAAATAGATGTTTTTCTGAAACTCTATTGCTTTTTCGACAACTCAGCAGATGTTGGCAATTTGATCTCTGGTTCCTCTTTCTCTGATTCCTTTTCTAAATCCAGCTTGAACATCTGAAGTTCACGGTTCATGTATTGCTGAAGCATGGCTTAGAAAATTTTGAGCATTACTTTACTAGCGTGTGAGATGAGTGCAATTGTGTGGTAGTTTGAGCATTCTTTGGCATTGCCTTTCTCTAGGATTGGAATGAAAACTGACCTTTTCCAGTCCTGTGGCCACTGCTGAGTTTTCCAAATTTGCTGACACACTGAGTTGCAGCACTTTCACAGCATCATCTTTCAGGATTTGAAATAGCTCAACTGGAACTCCATCGCCTCCACTAGCTTTGTTCATAGTGATGCTTCCTAAGGCCCCCTTGACTTCACATTCCAGGATGTCTGGAATTTCTAGATGAATGATCACACTATCGTGATTATCTGGGTCATGAAGATCTTTTTTGTACAGTTCTTCTGTGTATTCTTGCCACCTCATCTTAATGTCTTCTGCTTCTGTTAGGTCCATAGCATTTCTGTCCTTTATAGAGCCCATCTTTGCATGAAACATTCCCTTGGTATCTCTAATTTTCTTGAAGAGATCTCTAGTCTTTCCCATTCTATTGTTTTACTCTATTTCTCTGTACTGATCGCTGAGGAAGGCTTTCTTATCTCTCCTTGCTATTCTTTGGAACTCTGCATTCAAATGGGTATATCTTGCCTTTTCTCCTTTGCTTTTCACTTCTCTTCTTTTCACAGCTATTTGTAAGCCTTCCTCAGATAACCATTTTGCTTTTCTGCATTTCTTTTTCTTGGGGATGGTCTTGATCCCTGTCTCCTGTACAATGTCACGAACCTCATTCCATAGTTCATCAGGCACTCTATTTATCAGATCTAGCCCCTTATATCTATTTCTCACTTCCACTGTATAATCATAAAGGATTTGATTTAGGTCATACCTGAATGGTCTAGTGGTTTTCCCTACTTTCTTCAATTTCAGTCTGAATTTGGCAATAAGGAGTTCATGATCTGAGCCACAGTCAGCTCCCAGTCTGGTTTTTGCTAACTGTATAGAGCTTCTCCATCTTTGGCTGCAAAGAATATAATCAATCTGATTTTGGTGTTGACCATCTGGTGATGTCCATGTGTAGAGTCTTCTCTTGTGTTGTTGGAAGAGGGTGTTTGCTATGACCAGTGCGTTCTCTTGGCAGAACTCTATTAGTCTTTGCCTGCTTCATTCTGTACTCCAAGTTCATAGTTGCCTGTTACTCCAGGTGTTTCTTGACTTCCTACTTTTGCATTTCTGTCCCCTATAATGAAAAGGACATGTTTTTGGGGTGTTAGTTCCAGAAGGTCTTGTAGGTCTTCACAGAACCATTCAACTTCAGCTTCTTCAGTGTTACTGGTCGGGGCATAGACTTGGATTACCATGTATTTAATGGTTTGCCTTGGAAACAAACAGAGATCATTCTGTCGTTTTTGAGATTGCATCCAAGTACTGCATTTCAGACTGCTTTGTTGACTATGATGGCTACTCCATTTCTTCTAAGGGATTCCTGCCCACAGTAGTAGACATAATGGTCATCTGAGTTAAATTCACCCATTCCAGTCCATCTTAGTTCGCTGATTCCTAGAATGTCAACGTTCACTCTTGCCATCTCCTGTTTGACCACTTTCCAATTTGCCTTGATTCATGGATCTAACAATCCAGGTTCCTATGCAATATCGCTCTTTACATCTTGGCCTACCATAAACAGCACTTTGAACTGCTGATGTACCACAAACTAAATCTAGTACGGCAATTTTTATTCACTATAAATGATAAAGGAGTAGTCTTTGAACACCCAAACATTGAAACTTTTTTTTTCTTTCTTGCAAGGTTTCTGCAGGGTCCCCAGGGCATCTAAGAATCATAAACTCATAGATTCCCTGATGGCTTAGATGGTAAAGAATCTGCTCACAATGTGGGAGACCTGGGTTGATCCCTCAGGTGGGAAGATCACCTGAAGAAGGGAATGGCAATCTACTCCACTGTTCTTATCTAGAGAATTCCATGGACTGAGGAGCCTGGTGTGCTACAGTCCATGGGGTTCAAAGCATCAGAGACGACTGAGGCCTAACACACACACACAGTCTGGTTTGTGCTGAGCAGTAGCACTCTGTTTTTTGAATTGCTTTAGAGTCACACTTAGATCCAGAATGGTCTGCCACTTATTAGCCAGTAGATTACTTTACTAAGTATGAGTTTTCCCATTTATAAAACAGGGTAATAATACCCACTTAATGGAGCTGTGAATATTTATTGAGATAATGCTTCTAAGGCACACACTAGGCACTCAATTAACAGTAACACTAATAATTTAAAAAATAAAAACATTTTAAAATTATGATAAAAATAACATACAATTCACCATCTTAACCATTCAGTAGTACTGCATGTACTGTTCAGTAGTATTAAGTATATTTATACTATTGTGTAATAAATCTCCAGAACTTTTCTTCTTGCAGAACTAAAACTATGCCCTGTAAATAAATCCTCTTTCTCTCCCCGCTGCTTCCATACTTTGTTTCTATGAATTTGACTACTTTAGATACTTCATGTAAGTGGAATCATACAGTATTTGTTATTCTTTTTTTTTAAAACAAAGAAGTGAGAGCATGTGATTCATAAAAGGTCTCACTAGCAGGGCCAGAACAGATTTGGATTTTCTGATTCTTAAAAGAGTGACTCATTTGAGGTCATTTTTTAGTTCCTGTTGAACTATGAAAGCCTTCTGATAGCCAGAATTTTGGTAAGTACTGCTATGTCTACCATAGAGTAAAGGACTATTTAAACCACAAAGCTTTTAAAAGATCTGGAAATCAAGATTTATGGGTTTAAATATGCCTGGTTCTTTTGTCATGCTGCTAATTTATGGAAACTCCAATGTTGTCCATATTGTTAAACAGAACCAGATCTGATAGGAACAATAGTCAAACTAAGACAGAGTATACAATGTCTAGGTCAAAAAGAGTAAGTCACTTATAGTTACCAGCTTATAATGTCTGATCCTGAGAGAGAGGTTAGTCTCCTAAAGAAATACACATGTAGTCTGGGAAATAACTGAACTTTAAACCAGATGTAGAGACCATGCTGCCACATGCAGTACAGGCACCCACAGAGCCCCTCACCAGTGGCCGTTCACTAAGAAATGCACTTTGCTACAGACATTACTGTTTAAATTTGCTCTTCATAGGGATTTATCCCTAAACAGCCCAAGAAGAACTATCCAGGCAATTTAGATTGAAATATGGTGAGCCTATATCTTAGAAACTTATATTTTATCTGTAATGCACAGATCTAAAAATTCCACTCACTCCAGACTAAGGTTGGGGCACAATAAGAGAAGTGAGGGTGGGGGGAGTGGAATGAGGAGAGATCTGAGAAGGGGATCTGGTCAATGTTCTATTTACTAAGCCAACTCAATTAAAGTTATAGTTTAATGGAAAAGCCAACATGATCATAAAACAAAAGTAAAACAAAATAAACAGAAAACATAAAACAGGTCATCCGGAGAACATCACTAAACATCTCAAACATCCTGCTCCTAATTGGCAATAAATGTCTTGATCTGGCCTATTTGAGCAGTGGCAACTTACTAAAAAACAATCTGATACGATTTAGAGTTATAATAAGCAGAACTCCATCTAAATGAAATGAAAAACAGAAAAACCTAGCCATGAACACAAATGGTATCTCATTTTGTCCCTTCAGAGGAAGCAAACTTTCAATATGGGAAGTTTAATAACAAGTTCAGTGTATTTCAACTTCCTCAACAACATGGACATATAAAGACAAAAAAAATTTCACAACTAGACATTATATATGCAATGAACTGCTGATCATATAAAATGAACTTAAAATACTTGGGAATGAGGATAGCAGTGATTTTCAGATTTTCCAGAGCCCTGAAAAATCCTAAACATTGTATTTACACTGCAAAACTATGAAATGTTGAGAAAACTTTATCAGACTAAAAACATTGTATTTTGTAAGGCAGATGCCGTTTTATGGATTTACAAGTATTTGCTGAACCTAGCCTACTCCCAGACTCCACTGCCCAAACACAGTATGGCAGACAGCTCTGGTGGTTTCCAAGGAAGCATACATGAAGAAAATTATAAAGTTTTTCACACTTTCCCTGTTCCCAGCCAGTTCTATTCAATTACAGACATGAAGATAAATGGAAAAGGACTCAGTTTGTATTATATTCCCTGCACTATGGTTCCAAGCATGTACAGGGACAATAAAGAGCAGTAAGGAAGGCAGGGGAGAAGACAGGCTCTCTACATGACCATGTGCTTGAACATGGCATGCAAGAGGAATAGGGGACAGCTGGGATGACCTGATCTCCTCCTTCTGTCTCTTGTACATTCTTGACTTATTTCAAGGATCCTGCCTTCTCTGCCTCTTACATTTCTCAGTGAATAGTACTACCATCCACCACAATGCCCAAGTCAGACACCCAGGAGTTCTCTCTTAGAGGGAAATAAATTGTTCAGTCCTCATATTTCCAGAGAAAATAAAATGTCCTCCCCACTTCCTAGGAGGAAAAAGCAGAGAAGGAATACTTCTGGTATCTGTGAAGAATGTTGTGAAGTCACATCATTCTCAGCTGTCTCTGCCTTACCCAAGATCACGTCCCTTTCCCAGAGGTGGCCATATCTCAGTGACTGATGAACACAGAGGTATAAAGGCCCAGTCCTCCTTCTCCAAACAGGACAGCTCTTAAGGCTCTCCCATCTCTGTTCCTGCACAGCAGAGGCTTCTATTGAGACTACATTGCAGCTAATCTTTTCTCTCTGTTGTCCTGCCTCCTTCCTTTTTCTTCTACAACTGTCACTCCCCAAGACACTCCCTGCACACTCTATCTCAAAGTCAGATTCCCAGAGAGCCCAAACTATGACATCATCTTTCAATCCCCTCACTCTCTCCTCTCCAGGAAAAGAACTGGTCAGTCTGGGAGAAGAAACTAAAAATGCTCAGTACCACACGTTCCTCTCCATGTGTCTTTCTGACTTACCACATGAAGAAAGGATGTGATCTGATTTACTGTTGAACCATGCTTAGCCAGGAAGGCTTATTCCTTGGCAGGCAGTCATAGCTATAGTGGTTCATCTTAGCAGTGATGAGGAGCCTAAATCCAGAGAAGTCCAACTGAACAATAAGCTACATTCTTGAAACAGTTAAGGGACTGATGTTTTGACTTCCAACTGCCTACCTCTGATATTTTACATCTTAACTGTTTCTTATCTCAGGAGAAGACAGAGGTGTAGTTTATTAGTTCTCCCAAACCTCAACATTACTCTTAACTGTTTCTCTCTCCTTTCCCTAACAATTAATCAGTATCAAGTTCTGCCCTAATATACTCTCAAATGTATTTTCAACAGTAAAGCCACTATTGCATTTATGTTTACTGAGGGAATTTGTTGCTGTTCAGTAGTCAAGTCATGTCCAGCTCTTCGTGACCCCATGGACTGGAGCATGCCAAGCTTCTCTGTCCCTCACCATGTCCTGGAGTTTGCTCAAGTTCATGTCCATTGCATCGGTGATGCTATTCAAACATCCATCCATATATTAAGGAAATACATATATTTAATTAAGAAATAAATACATTTACTTAGGAAATATTCACTTTTAGGAGTATTTGTGTTTTCTTGGCCATGGTCAACCTTCTCTCTGTTCATTCTCTTCTTTCCAAGTAGAAACCCCTTCTACCTACCACCACTACCATATTTTACCATCTAAAATCGTACTCATTTATTTACTAATTCAGCAAATAATAAGTAAATGCTTACTATGTACTAGGTTTTAGAATAAAGTCTCTGCTGTTATGAAACGTCTAACCTAGTTGCAAGGTAACAGGGAGACAGAAAAAAAATTAGTATGTTAGAGGATGATCAGCACTAAGAAGAAAAATAGTTCAAAATAAGACGAGCAAGTGCTTGAGACAGGATGAGAAGGAAGGCCTCTCAGATAAGGTGGTATTAGAGCTGTGGCCTGAATGAGGTGTCAGAAGAACCATGTGGCTCCCTGGGAAAGAGTTGTGGAAACACTTGTATAAACTCCAGGGAGGGGGTTGCTGGGTATACATGAAGAATAGCAAGGCCAGTATGGCTGGAGTGAAGTGAGAAAATGGGAGAGAAGATCAGGAAGAGCACTTGGGGCCAGGTCACACAGGGCCTTGTAAGCAAAACATACACTGCATTGCACTCTGAATAATACGTGAAGCTATCAGAAAGTTTTGAGCAGAGGAGCTTTCATATTTTATATACTCATTATCATTATTATTATTAACAAGTAGTTATAGCATATTACATATTCAATGACAGAAATATATATATGACATACAGACTTAGCACAGAGAACAGAGCAAGCAATACAGTGGTGCTGGTGAAAACGGGTTACTAACAAATTTTTCACAGCTCAGAAATTACTTTACATGTATACCAGGGACCAAGAGAGTCCAGAAACAGACCCCTCAGTACACACACACACACACACACACACACACACACACACACTCAATTGGTTTTCACCAAATGTGCCAAGGAAATTTAATGGGAAAAGGATAGTCTCTAAAAAGCATTGTTGGAACAATTAGATACTGCTGCTGCTGCTGCTAAGTCGCTTCAATCATGTCCGACTATGTGTAATCCCATAGATGGCAGCCCACCAGGCTCCTCCGTCCCTGGGATTCTCCAGGCAAGAACAATGGAGTGGGTTGCCATTTCCTTCTCCAATGCATAATATGGAAAAAAAATTAATCTCAAACTTTACATTATACTATATGCAAAAATGAATTTGAAGTGATTAACAGACCTAAGTAGAAATGCTAAAATTATAATACTTGTAGAAGAACACATAGGAGAAAATCTTTGTGACCTTGGGGCAGACAAGATTTCTGAGGGCACAAAAAAATATGAACTATGAGACATATTACACTGATAAAATGTACTGCATCAAAACAAAGTTTTTAGTATATTGGGAAATGAAAAGTCATCAGAAAATGAAAATTCAAGCCACATTGGAAGAAAATAATTGATATATATATATATTGTTGATAAAGAATTCTTACAAGCAGAGGCATCTTTTAAAAGATCATTCAGGCTGAATCCATAGGAAAGCAAGGTGAAAGCAGGAAGACAGACAGACTACACTGCAGTGGTCCTGATGAGAAGTGATGGTAGGTTGAATGGAGGCAGTAGCACTCAAGCTGGTGAAAAGTAGTCAGATTCTGGATGTAGTTCATAGAGAGAATCCACAGATTTGTTGATAACTGAATTGTAAGAGAAAAAGAATAGCCACAGATGACTCCAGAGTTTTTGATTTAAAAAATAAGAAGGATGAAGGTTGATTTTAACTGGGTTAAGGAGGTCTGTAGGGAAAACAAATTTGGGGAAAAGACAGGAATTCATTTTGGAGATATTCAGTTTAGGATGCTCGTGGACATCTGAGTGCAGACATCAAAGAAGCAGTTATAAGTCTGGAGCTCAGAGGAGAGGTCTGACCTAAAGATGTAAGCTTAGGACGACTTAGAGCATATGTACATACACACATCTTCCTATGCCCTTCCCCACCACAACAATCTGTCCCTCTTTCATGGCTCTTTCCCTGTTTGATCCTGAAACAGATTCATCTCAAAATAAAACAAAACAGATGCGCTAATCTATATTTTAGGAAAAACAGAATGAACATATTTCAAAATTATTAAAATTTACTTAATTTTAATCCATTTAGTAATCTTAAATTGTGTGCTTGCTATAAGCTAGAAATACAATAAAGAAAACAGACACAACTCAATTCTGTGGAATTTAACTCATTCCAACCCCAAAGAAAGGCAATGCCAAAGAATGCTCAAGCTACCACACTATTGTACTCATCTCACATGCTAGCAAAGTAATGCTCAAAATTCTCCAAGCCAGGCTTCAACAGTACGTGAACCATGAACTTCCAGATGTTCATGCTGGATTTAGAAAAGGCAAAGGAACCGAGATCAAATTGCCAACTTCTGTTGGATCATCGAAAAAGCAAGAGAGTTCAAGAAAAACATCTACTTCTGCTTTATTGACTATGCTAAAGTCTTTGACTGTATGGATCACAACAAACTGTGGGAAATTCTTCAAGAGATGGGAATACTATAGCACTTGATCTGCCTCCTGAGAAATCTGTATGCAGGTCAGGAAGCAACAGTTAGAACTGGACATGGAACAACAGACTGGTTTCAAATAGGGAATGAGTACATCAAAGCAGTATATTGTCACTCTGCTTATTTAACTTATACACAGAGTACAGCATGAGAAATGCTGGACTGCATGAAGCACAAGCTGGAATCAAGATTGCTGGGAGAAATATCAATAACCTCAGATATGCAGATGACACCACCCTTATGGCAGAAAGTGAAGAACTAAAGAGCCTCTTGATGAACATGAAACAGGAGAGTGAAAAGGTTGGCTTAAAACTCAACATTCAGAAAACTAAGATTATGGCATCTGGACCCATCACTTCAGGGGAAATAGATGGGGAAACAGTGGAAACAGTGAGAGACTTTATTTTGGGGGGCTCCAAAATCACTGCAGATGCTGACTGCAGCCATGAAATTAAAAGACACTTGTACCTTGGAACAAAAGTTACGACCAACTTAGACAGCATATTAAAAAGCAGAGACATTACTTTGACAACAAAGGTCTGTCTAGTCAAAGCTGTGGTTTTCCCAGTAGTCATGTAGGGATATGAGAGTTGGACTGTGAAGAAAGCTGAGCGTCGAAGAATTGATGCTTTTGAACTGTGGTGTTGGAGAAGACTCTTGAGAGTCCCTTGGACTGCAAGGAGATCCAACCAGTCCATCCTAAAGGAGATCAGTCCTGAGTGTTCATTGGAAGGACTGATGCTGAAGTTGAAACTCCAATACTTTGGCCACTGGATGCGAAGAACTGACTCATTGGAAAAGACCCTGATTCTGGTCAAGATTGAAGGCAGGAGGAGAAGGGGACAACAGAGGATCAGGTGGTTGGATGGCATCACCGACTCAATGGACATGAATCTGGGTAAACTCTGGGAGTTGGTGATGGACAGGGAAGCCTGGTGTGCTTCAGTCCATGGGGTCGTAATGAGTCGGACACGACTGAACTGAACTGAAGGTGATCAGTGGCTTCCCTGGTGGCTCAGACAGTAAAGAATCCACCTGCAATGCAGGAGATCTGAATTGAGAAGCTCCCTTGCAGGAGGGCATGGCAACCCACTCCTGGATTCTTGCCTGGAGAATCCCATAGACAGAGGAGCCTGGTAGGCCACAGTCCATGAGGTCACAAAGAGCTGGACATGAGTGAGCGACTAAGCACAGCACACAAAGTGACAAGTACTGCTTAAACAGTGCTTCCTTAAATTTTTTTAGTAATATAAATTTTTTAAATATTCAATTAAGAAAAAGTGGAAATATTTTTCCAAAGCCACATGAAGAAAATTCTGCCTTCTGATGCCCCCAGCAGCTTGGAGGACAGTGAAAGACCTTTCTGTCACTGGTCACTACCAGTGTTCTGCTGTAGGAAGTGTAGACACAGTGCAATCACACATACTATATGAACTGTGGGCCAAGTCTAAATGCTTTTCACGTGAGTGGGTGATTTTACCAGGTCAAGGCTGTTTTCATGGGCAGAAGTCTGGAGAAGCACAGATCTTGCTTTCTACATTGCATCTGGCCTATGGAAGAATAAAGGACCATCATCTTCACTGCAAAACTGTCTAACCTCAGTAGGAAAGTCTTTTTTTTTTTTTTTTTTTACTGTAACTACACTCCATTTTAACAATTTGACTTTTTATTATAGTATTCAGTTTTAAGCCTGAACCTTTGAATCTACAAGTCTTAGCAAACAGTATTTTTAGAACATTAGTTTATCCTTGTACATTATTTTCCTGAAATGGCCTACACTGCAGTATTTGCAGAAAGTTAAAACCACATCCATAAAATATCTAAGTTATGTCACTTTTCCCAAGAATGCTGCAAAGAAGCTTTTTAAAAAATGATGCACCAAATCAAGGTTATACTATACATGAAAGCTTCAAATGTGAAGAAAACAAGAGGTATACCACTCATAACTGACTTGAAGAAGAGTTTTTGTGGGGATACACATCAGAGAAAGGGATATTTAGCAAAGAAATTTATATTGGCCACTCTTTTACTGTATGGCAAACTATAATATGGGATGTCAGGTGTCACTTGAAGGCCACTCTCTCTTTTGGCAAGATCTTGTGGTGACACTCATTATTTTAGTTTAAGCCATTTCAGCCTGCTACTATGGAAATGAGTGTGAGGTGACAAATATATCATGATCTCACCTCAGAAGTGTGCAAAATACTGAAAATGTACAGAGGCTGGGAAGGATGCCTTCTTCCTTCCTCCCTCCCTCCCTCTTTTTCTTTCTTTCTCTTTTAAGGGCTTTACATAGATTATTTCATTTAATTTTCAAAAAAATTAATCAGGTAGAATCTGCTATAATCTCCATTTCTAGGTGAAGTCAGTAAGGCTCAAATAAGTAACCCGAAAAAGACAATAAAAAAGAATTTAGTCTCCCTCTCAACTCCCTAGATATTATGCTTAGTGGTATGCATAAATATATATGATATACAGTATATTCTAATTTATTTATAAATAAGAATGCTCAAGGTTTCCTAGCTTATAAGAAAAGTAATATAATTTATATTCAACGAGAACTACATGATCTATTATGTTTTAACATTTTTGTCTCTTCCTAGAGGCTCCTCAGGCCTAGTCTTACCCATGCTAAAGAAACTGGCTGAAAATCCAGCCACATTTCCTCTGATTCTAAATCTCTAATGTCTGAAATCACAGTCCATACCAACATAAAATCAGAGATCATCGTAGCGACTGGGGTTGCTTCATTTGCCTTAGAGTTCCATTTTCAACTTGTTCTTTCTCACAGAGGCCCCACTCCACTGTGTCCAAATTTATTTTTTCTCCAACAAAGTAGTGGAATTTCTCCTCTAGAAGCTTAGGTTTCCATGAGGCTCCTGAATTCATCAGTATCTGCCCAAGTTAGTGTTTTCCAGGTGCCCCAGAAATGGAGCAGGTTCACAGGCTCCTGCTGTTCCCTTCCAAAACCAGAGTTTTCCTGCCTTTTACCCTATTTCTACACAGGTGACCAAGCATATGGCTGTTAGCATATTTGATGCTACTTTGGGTCCATACAGTTTCTCCTGTCTTTTCACTGACCCTACCCAGAACTGTACTGTGCAGTGAATCTCTAGTCTGTTGTCAAGGGCTTTGTACTTAAAGGATATTGTTTAATAATCATTAGGACAAAGTGGATTCTAGCTCCCAAACAATGATGAAAACCTTTCCTGACACATTGCTGGAGTTCACAAGACCAGTTACCTATTCATAAATCTTCACTTAGGACTGCAGATCCTATTTTCAAGCACCTGTCCCCATACCTTAAGTTAATTTTAACTTTATGGCCCCTGAGCAATGCAGAGTGGATCTGTGAATGCTTCTGGATCATTATCCACCCAACATAGACTCCATCTGTGAGTAACTTACCCTATAATAAACTGCTCCACTGATTACATGGAGCTGCCTGACTCACTTTTCGATCTTAAGATGCCTTCTTATTTCAATGGGCACTTTCATCCTCTCCATCCTCCAACAGTAAGACTCCTCCTGGGTCACTCAGTATATGGTGCTAGATCCCACAGCTCCCACAGAGGCACTTTTGTTCACAGACAGTTGTCAAATTATAGACGTCATAGGGAGACTAAACTGAGGGAAGTCTTATGTCACCATGATGTTGACGATGGTCTTTTAAAGGACACCCTCTTCAAACACATCTTTCAAAACACAAGTTGCACAGTGAGTGGAAAAAACAACTATGTTTACAATAAAGTATGAATTAAAGCAATTTTTGCTCATCCTGGGATCCAAAATCACTGCAGAAGCTGACTACAGCCATAAAATTAAGAGACGCTTGCTTCTTTGAAGAAAAGCTATGACAAACCTAGACAATGTGTTAAAAAATAGAGACATCACTTTGTCAACAAAGATCCACATACTCAAAGCCGTGGTTTTCCCAGTAGTTAAGTGATATACGTGAGAGCTGAATCATAAAGAAGGCTGAGTGACAAAGAATTGATGCTTTTGAACTGTGATGTTCAATAAGACTATTGAGAGTCGTTTGGACTGCAAGGAGATCAGATCCTCAATCTAAAAGGAAATCAACCCTGAATATTCATTGGAAGAACTGATGCTAAAGCTGAAGCTCCAGTACTTTGGCCATCTGATGCAAAGAGCTGACTCAATAGAAAAGACTTGGATGCTGGGAAAGACTGAAGGGTGTAACAGAGAATGAGATGGTTGGATGGCATCACTGACTCAATGGACATGAGTTTGAGCAAACTCCAGGAGATAGTGAAGGACAGGGAAACCTGGTGTGCTGCAGTCCATGGGGTCACAAAGAGTTGGACACGACTAAGGGACTGAACAATAACAATAAATGCAACTTTTAAGAAACTAAAAGTATTTTGTTGAATTCATTATTTATTCACTGTATATTTTGAACAAATAAGGTTTCATTCTAGTCTTTTCCCAGAATTTCCCCTTGCCTCTCCTGTTCTACTAATCACCCCCAGAAAAATGCTATTTTCACTTTTAAAATACCATTCAAATGTGGACAATTATTCTTTCCCTAAATTTTGATATCCTAGCTGCACCAGGCTAGCATTTTCAAATCCAAAACAGAACAAAAACAAATAATAGTAGAAATCACCAATAACACAGACATAATCATGTTCCCCTGGCTGACCAATACCTAGTGCAGTTATGCTGCACCAAACCCACTGTCCATTTCCTCTGAGTCCCCTGCTGCTGCTGCTAAGTCGCTTCAGTCGTGTCCGACTCTGTGCGACCCCATAGATGGCAGCCACCAGGCTCTCCCATCCCTGGGATTCTCCAGGCAAGAACACTGGATCGGGTTGCCATTTCCTTTTCCAATGTATGAAAGTGAAAAGTGAAAGTGAAGTCGCTCAGTCGTGTCCGACTCTTAGCGACCCCATGGATTGCAGCCTACCAGGCTCCTCCGTCCATGGGATTTTCCAGGCAAGAGTACTGGAGAGGGGTGCCATGGCCTTCTCAGTCTGAGTCCCCTACCTCTCTTAAATATTGAGGTATAAAACACCATTGTATCTAAAAACACTGATTTCCTAGCAAAGCAGAATGCTTTCTGTAGAAATGCCCTGATGCTGATGTGTTACACTAAAAGTAACAAAACACAATTTGGGGTTCACTCAAGAATCACTTTTTTCCCCTCTGAGTGCACAACATATGATCCTGTATTTCTGTACACTGTGAAATGACCACTGCATTAAGTCTAGTTACCGTCCATCACCATACCTTTTTTTCCTTGTGAGAACGATTTTCACCATTTACTCTACTAGCAACTTTCAAGAATGCAGTACAGGGTCATAACAAACACCCTCTTCCAAGAACACAGGGGAAGACTACACATGGACATCACCGATGGCCAACACTGAAATCAGGCTGATTATTCTTTGCAGCAAAAGATGGAGAAGCGCTATACAGTCAACAAAAACAAGACCAGGAGCTGACTGTGGCTCAGTTCATGAACTCCTTATTGCCGAATTCAGACTTAAATTGAAGAAAGTGGGGAAAACCACTAGACCATTCAGGTATGACCTAAATCAAATCCATTATGATTATACAGTGGAAGTGAGAAATAGATTTAAGGGACTAGATCTGATAGACAGAGTGCCTGATGAACTATGGATGGAAGCTCGTGACATTGTACAGCAAACTGGGATCAAAACCAACCCAAGAAAAAGAAATGCAAAAAAGCAAAATGGCTGTCTGAGGAGGCCTTATAAATAGCTGTGAAAACAAGAGAAGTGAAAAGCAAAGGAGAAAAGGAAAGATATACTCATTTGAATACAGAGTTCCAAAGAATAACAAGGAGAGATAAGAAAGCTTTCCTCAGTGACCAATGCAAAGAAATAGAGGAAAACAAGAGAATTGGAAAGACTAGAGATCTCTTCAAGAAAATTAGATATACTAAGGGAATATTTCATGCAAAGATGGGCTCAATAAAGCACAGAAATGGTCTGGACCTAACAGAAGCAGTAGAGATTAAGCAGAGGTGGCAAGAATACACAGAAGAAATGTACAAAAAAAATCATGACCCAGATATTCACGATGGTGTGACCCAGAGCCAGACATCCTAGAATGTGAAGTCAAGTGGGCCTTAGGAAGCATCACTACGAACAAAGCTAGTGGAGGTGATGGAATTCCAGTTGAGCTATTTCAAATCCTAAAATATAATGCTGTGAAAGTGTTTCACTCAATATGGCAGCAAATTCGGAAAACTCAGCAAAGGCCACAATGACTGGAAAAGGTCAGTTTTCATTCCAGTCCCAAAGAAGGGCAATGAGGCACATTCCCTCTACTCTCACTATGCTGGGAGTTTTTATCATACATGGATGTTGAATTTGACAAGTGCTTTTTCTGCATCTATTGAAAGGATATATGATTTCAACCCTCAGTTTGTTAACATGGTGTATCATACTGTTAGTCACTCAGTCATGTCTGACTCTTCGACTCCATGGACTGTAGCCCACCAGGTTCCTCTGTCCATGGAATTCTCCACGTAAGAATACTGGAGTGGGTAGCCAGTTCCTTCTTTAAGGGATCTTTCTGACTCAGGGATCGAAGCCAGGTCTCCTGCACTACAGGCAAATTCTTTACCATCTGCACCACCAGGGAATCATATTGAATGATTTGCAAATCTGAATGCAGAGTTTGAATGCATTTAAATGCAGAGTTCCAAAGAATAGCAAGGAGAGGTAAAAAGCCTTTCTCAGTGATCAGTGCAAACAAATAGAGGAAAACAACAAAATGGGAAAGTCTAGAGATCTCTTCAAGAAAATTAGAGATACCAAGGGAACATTTCATGCAAAGATGGGTTCAATAAAGGACAGAAATGGTATGGACCTAACAGAAGCAGAAGAGATTAAGAGGTGGCAAAAATACACAGAAAAACTATACAAAAAAGATCTTCATGACCCATATAATCATGATGGTGTGATCACCAACCTAGAGCCAGACATTCTGGAATGCAAAGTCAAGTGGGCCTTAGGAAGCATTACTATGAACATAGCTAGTAGAGGTGATGGAATTCCAGTTCAGCTATTTCAAATCCTGAAAGATGATGCTGTGAAAGTGCTGCACTCAATATGCCAGCAAATTTGGAAAATTCAGCAGTGGCCACAGGACTGGAAAAGGTCAGTTTTCATTCCAATCCCAAAGAAAGGAAACACCAAAGAATGCTCAAACTACGGCATGATTGCACTTATCTCACACACTAGTAAAGTAAAGCTCAAAATTCTCTAAGCCAGGCTTCAACAGTACATGAACCATGAACTTCCAGATGTTCAAGCTGGATTTAGAAAAGGCAGAGGAACCAGAGATCAAATTTCCAACATCCACTGGATCATAGAAAAAGCAGGAAGTTCCAGAAACATATCTACTTCTGTTTTATTGACTATGCCAAAGCCTTTGATTGTGTGGACAACAACAAACTCTGGAAAATTCTTCAAGAGATGGGAATACCAGACCACCTAACCTGCCTCCTGAGATATCTGTATGCAGGTCAGGAAGCAACAGTTAGAACTAGATATGGAACAACAGACTGGTTCCATATCAGGAAATGAATGCATCATGGCTGTATATTGTCACCCTGCCTATTTAATTTACATGCAGAGTACATCATGAGAAATGCTGGGCTGGATGAAGCCAAGCTGGAATTAAGGTTGCCGGGAGAAATATCCATAACCTCAGATACGCAGATGACATCACCCTTATGGCAGAAAGTGAAGAACTAAAGAGCCTCTTGATGAACATAAAACTGGAGAGTGAAAAAGTTGGCTTAAAACTCAACATTCAGAAAACTAAGATCATGGCATCTGGTCCCATCATTTCATGGCAAATAGATGGGGAAACAGTGAGAGACATTTATTTTTTTGTGCTCCAAAATCACTGCAGATGGTGACTGCAGCCATTAAATGGAAAGAGGCTTGCTCCTTGGAACAAAAGTTATGACCAACCTAGACAGTATATTAAAAAGTAGAGACATTCATTTGCCAACAAAGGTCCGTCTAGTCAAAGCTATGGTTTTTATAATAGTCATGTATGGATGTGAGAGTTGGACTATAAAGAAAGCTGAGCGTCAAAGAATTGATGCTTTTGAACTGTGGTGTTGGAGAAGACTCTTGAGAGTCTCTTGGACTGTAAGGAGATCCAACCAGTCCATCCTAAAGGAAATCAGTCCTGAGTGTTCATTGGAAGGACTGATGCTGAAGTTGAAACTCCAATACTTGGGCTACCTGATGTGAAGAACTGACTCACTGGAAAAGACCCTGATGCTGGGAAAGATTGAAGGCAGGAGGAGAAGGGGATGACAGAGGATGAGGTTGTTGGATGGCATTGCTGACTCAATGGACATGAGTTTGAGTAAACTCTGGGAGTTGGCGATGGACAGGGAGGCCTGGCATCCTGTAGTCCATGGAGTTTCAAAGAGTTGGACACAACTGAGTGACTAAACTGAACTGATTTGCAAATGCTGAAAAATCCCAGAGTAAATACCACGTCATCTTGGTGTATGATCTTTTTAATGTATTCTTGAATTCAGCTTGCTAAAATTATACTGAGGATATTTGCATCTATATTCATCACAGACACTGGACCATAATTTTTTTGTGATGTCTTTATCTGGTTTTGTTATAAAGGTAATCTTTGTCTCACAATATGAGTTGGGAAGTATTACCTCCTCTTGTATATTTTGGTAATTTGATTTTTTTAATGCTTTGTATAATTCAGGTGGCTCAGATGGTAAAGCGTCTGCCTACAATGCGGGAGACTCTGGTTCGATCCCTGGGTCAGGAAGATCTCCTGGAGAAGGAAATGGTAACCTACTCCAGTATTCTTGCCTGGAAAATCCCATGGACGGAGGAGCTTGGTTGGCTACTGTCCATGGGGTTGCAAAGAGTCGGACACGACTGAGCGACTTCACTATCACTATAATTCACCGGTGAAGCCATCTGGTTCTAAACTTTTGATTGTTGGGAGAATTTTAATTACTGAATCAATCCTCTTACTGGTAATTGGAATATTGAGATTTTCCATTTCTTAATGATTAACTGTTGATAAGTGGTATGTTTCTAGGAATTTATCCATTCTTTTAGGTTGTCCATTTTATTGGTATGTTCAGTTGTTCAATGTGGTCTCTTAAGAGCCTATGCATTTTATCGATGTCAGTTGTAACATATTTATAATACTGTATTTTAAGTTGAAAACAACTCAAATTTGAATGCACTAAAGCTCTGCATTTTTACTCTCCCCATAACACATTTTATATCATTTTTTTTGTATTCTTATTTTGTGTATCATTTAACTAATTATTGTAATCATAGCTACTTTGTCTTTTAAGCCTCATATTAGCTTTATAAGTGATTAATCTACTACCTTTACTATACACAGTAAGTCTCTTACATATGAACGTTCAAAATTTAAACTTTCTCACGTCCAGTCAGCTAAGTGAGTTCGTACGTCTGGTGTAGACTGTCACGTGCATGCATCCTCTAGACGTGGTTGTACTTTGGGGACTTTACTGCACAGTACTGTATACAATACAACCATACAGTATCTCTGTTTCAACCCCAGGATGTCTAGAACCAAGTGTAAAAGCAGCAGTGACGCCGCTAGTACTGCTAAGAAGTGCCAAGCAATAACAATGGAATCAAAAGTGAAAATAATTGAGAGAGAAGAGTGAGGCAAAAAGATGGTAGATGTCGCCTATACCTATAAAACAAATTGTTCAACCATCAGCATGATTCTAAAGAATAAGGATAATATCATGGAATGTGTGAAGTCTGCTGTGCTAATGATGTCAACAATAATATCAAAGAAGCATAGAAAAGTGTTAGAGGAGATGGAGAAACTTCTCAGTGTGTGGCTGCAGTAGGATCAAGTCCCATTCAGCTTAATGCCAACTGAAGGGAACGCTAAAAGCTTTTACGAAGATCTGAAGAAGGAACATGATGAAGAGTCAGAGGGCATATCTTTTAATGCCAGCCATGGCTGGTTTCATCAGAACAAGGACAGAGCCAACATTCACAACATTAAAGTAAATGACAAGGCAGCAAGTGCAGATTTGGTAGCTGTCCAGGAATTTCATGAACCACCCTGAGAAGTATTGATGAAGGCGCATATTCACCTGAGCAAGTTTTAAACGTGGATGAGACAGGACTGTACTGGAAGAGGATGTCAAACTGAAATTACCTCAGTAAGCAGGAAAAGCTGATGCTAGGCTATAATGCAGCAAATGACACGCTAACTCCTGCTTGGTGCTATATGAAGCTGAAGCCTCTCTTAGTTTACCCATTGAGAGAGCCCAGGAGCCCTTAAAAAACATAGCTAAGGGCTCCCTTCCTGTTGTGTAGAAGATTATAATCCCAAAGCCTTGCTTATGCAGGCAATTTTCCAGGGCTGGTTTTTCCACCACTTTATCCTGGAGGTAGAGAAATACTGCTTGGAGAACTACATCCATTCAACACTGTTTTGTTGCCTGACAATGCTCCATTCATGGAGACCTTCATCCCAATGTCAAAGTATTGCATCTACCACCAAATACTATGGTACTCATTCAACCTATGGTCCAGAGAGTTAGAGTGACTTCCAAAAAATATTTATTTATGTCACACTTTTTATCAGGCAGTGACTAATCAGGCACTGACTTTGCCTGGCATGAGGTTACTGCCATCACAATGAATGGGATTTGGAAGAATCTTTGCTTGCAGTTTGTTCATGAGTTTTGTGGATTTGAGAAAATGGATGAAGAGTCCAAAGAGGTCTTCAGCAATTTAGTGACTCTCAGTGAAAAGCTGGGGGTAGATCTGCAAGAGGACAATGTCACTGAACTCCTTGGTGTGCAACACAAAGAGTGAAGAGAGACAAGAGGAAGGAGTAACTGCAGAAGCAAGGAGATTCATGATACAGGAAATAGCAAGCGAATTTTCTTTATCTTAGGAGGCACTGTTAGCTGTTGAGGCACAGGATCCGAACGTAGAACAGTACATGACAATTGCAGCAGCCATTCAGGGCACAATCCAGTGCTACTGAGTTATCTCTAACTAGAAAAAAAAAACGCTAATACCCAGATATCACTGCATCTTTTTTTCAAGAGGGTAGACAGAGGAGGTGGCAAGAATTCACAAAAATCTATACAAAAAAAGATCTTAATGACCTGGATAACCACGATGGTGTGATTGCTCACCTACACCCAGACATCCTGGAGTGTGAGGTCAAGTGGGCCTTAGGAAGCATCACTACCACAAAGTTAGTGGAGGTGATAGAATGCCCTCTGAGTTATTTCAGATCCTAAAAGATGCTGCTGCTGGAGTGCTGTACTCAATATGCCAGCAAATTTGGAAAACCCAGCAGTAGCCACAGGACTGGAAAAGGTCAGTTTTCATTCCAATCCCAAAGAAGGGCAATGCCAAAGAATGCTCAAACTACTGCACAATTGCACTCATTTCACATGCTCGCAAGTTAATGCTCAAAATCCTTCAAACTAGGCCTCAGCATTATATGAACCAAGAAATTCCAGATGTACAGCCTGGATTTAGAAAAGGCAGAGGAACCAGAGATCAAATTACCAACATCTGTTGGATCATAGAGAAAGCAAAGGAATTCCAGAAAAACATCTACTTCTGATTCACTGACTACACTAAAGCCTTTGACTATGTGTATCACAACAAACTGTGATTCACTGAAAGAATAAAGACTCTTCAATGATGGTACTGGGACAATGAGGTATCTATGTGGAAACAAAGTGAAAATAGACTCCTACCTTAGGTCACACAATGAAACAGTTACAGGTAGATCACAGACATAAATGGGAAACACAAATAAATATTTTTTTAGAAGATAATGTAGGTTTTCATGATTCTGAAGTGGGATAAATTTTCTGAAATAAGATACAAATTTACTCATCACAGAGGAAAAGATTAATAAATCTCACAACAATAAAATTTTAAATGTCATCCTTAAAAAGGCATGACAGGTACTTTAGAGGCCATTCCCTCATAGCTCAGTTGGTAAAGAATCTACCTGCAAAGCATAAGACCCCGGTTCGACTCCTGGGTCAGGAAGATCCACTGGAGAAGGGATAGGCTACCACACCAGGACTCTTAGGCTTCCCTTGTGGCTCAGCTGGTAAAGAATCTGCCTGTAATGTGGGATACCTGGGTTTGATCCCTGGATTGGAAAGATCCCCTGGAGAAGGGAAAGGCTACCCACTCCAGTATTCTGGCCTGGAGAATTCCATGGACTATACAGTCCATGGGGTCACAAAGAGTCAGACACGACTGAATGACTTTCATCATCATCATCAAAGCCTGTGTTGTTACCTGCCGGGACCCAGTGAGGCATTCCACTCGTGACAAAGGTCATGAGGAAGGAGGCTCGGCATATGCAAAGGCGGGATCGAGCCTCAGGAGTCCGCCTGGATATTCTCGAGCATCTACCCCCCAAAAAAACCAGAGTCTGCCTACTTTATTGCTTTGTGCTCTCACCTCTGACTTTACTGGGGGCTGTCCCCTACCACCATCTCTCTCTCTCTGTCAAAGAGTTAACTTAGAGCTCCAATTAATAAAGTTCCTGGGCAATTAGGAGTGTTTAAATCCAAACCCCTCAGATGGCTCTCTAACTCACCTGACAAGTTTACCCGGACTCCTACAGCTATGCATACGGTTGTTTACAGTCTCCCAGCCTCGAGAGGCACAGGAAGCTTAAGATATTCAAATAGCTTAGAACCTCTCAGAGAGTTAGAAACTGTCAGAATAAACTAGTAAAGGATTTCATTGATGAGTCAATGCTTGTTGCCAAGTTTTCACATCCCCTGAATTGTATCCTTGAATATGTATTAATTAATAGTTGGTATATAGAAAAAATAAGTAGTGGCCTTGGTGTTAGTAACTTTAGACCCTTAAGGTAATAAATTCTTTCCTTTGTTGTAAACCCATTACACATCCGCCCTATAGGAATGCAATTTTATCTTTGGAAGATGGCGCCAAACCTTAAAATAATTACTCTTAGAGAAAATAAGTCTTTGTTGATAAGTCCTTGTCAAGAGTCATAAAATGTTAGTAGGCCTTCTGGCCAGAAGATGATGTAAATCACCTAAATCATTTGTATACGGTAAATTTGCAGGAAAGAAACCCTGGTTTTTGATAAGGATCAAAAACTACTGACTTTGCATCCCCTATTATCCTCTATGTGTAACTTAGGGTATAAAAGCCCCTGTTGAAAATAAAGCTACGGGCCTTGCTCACCAATGCTTGGTCTCCCCATGTCATTCTTTCCTTTAACTTCCAGCTGAAGTCTCCATCTGGAGCGTGGATATCCTCTGCGACCACTTATTTGCCTGGGCTTCTAAGACCCACTCGAGAAGGTGTCTAAGGTGGGGCACCTTCCGCTATTCGAGAGGGCGCCTGCGGCCTCCGTGGTCAGAGCTAACCTGGTGTCACGGGTTATATTGATTTTCCGCGTAAACCAAGCTGCTCAGCCTCTTTTCTCCACTGAATTTTCCTACTGAGCTATCCTCATTCTATTACTCTTTATATCTCTAATTACCATTTGAATAGGTCGCCGACGCCATCTCCCCTTCAAATACCCTGGGTCAGCCGGGGCTGGTCCTCGGCAGTTACCTATGCTTCTGATGGACTGGCTACAAACTAAAGGTCCAAATGACTTCCTCCAACTCAGGATGCTAACCCCAAACCCAGATTATTACTTGTACTTCTGAACAACTGGCTAAATCAGAGGTCCCCACACTCCCTTGTTGAGTTCAATTAATTTATTAGAGTGGTTCACAGAACTCAAGAAACCCATTTACACACTAGATGATCAACTTATTATAAAATGACGTTAAAGGACACAAACCAACAGCCAAATAAAGAGATGCACAGGGCAATGTCTCAAACAAAGGAGCTTCTGTCCTTGTAGAACTTGAGGCCTGTCAAGATGGCATGCAGTATCATTCTTGTTCTGTATAGAAGCTCTCTGAAAAGGGGCAAAAAGCTGTCCTTCAGGTTTTTAGGGAGGCTTTATTATAAAGCCATGACTGACTAAATCATTGGCCAAAGGCAACTGGTTCAACCTCAAGCCCCCTTCCCTCCCAGGAAGTCAGAGAGTGGGACTGAAAGCTCCAACCTTCTGCTTACAAGGTTGGTTTTCTTGGGAACCAGCTCTCAACACAATATTAACAAAAGCTAACATATGACCCTCTAAACATCACCTTATTAACATAACACAAAACACCTTTTATCACTCTCAACACCTAGGTGATTCCAAGGGTTTTGGGAGCTGTGGTCCAGGAAATGAAGATGAAGACCAAAAAATAAATAAAAAATATATATTGATCATCTGAATGACCAAATAGATATTTCTTATAAGTCACAATAGTGCAAACACATACTGCATTATTTTGTTTTTACCAAATTAAAATAGCAGGCCAAACAGCATAATTAAGCGGTAAAAGCTAGAGCAATGTAAATAAAGGTCAGGATAGTAGTTACTGTTAGCCATGCACTAAAGCATACAAATGGGAAAGGGCCCTCGCGGGACAGGTAGCTTCTAGGAGGCAGGCAATATTCTGTTTTATTACCTGACCTGGTGGGAATTGCAAGGATATTTATATGGAACAATTTATTAAGCTTGGCACTTATGGTTCATGCAGTGTTTTGTATATTGGTTAGATTTTGTAATTTTAAAGTTTTTTCATTATTATTCTAAAGAATCACGAAGAGGACAGAAGGAATACAGGAACATCTGATTATTACTTACTACTGCATTTTGAAATGGTATAAAGATTGAATAAAAGCATTTTAACTGATCTCCACTTCTGTTATTCTGCCATTTCCATCTCATCAGATTAAAAATAATAGTGGTATAATCTTATTCAAAGAAGACAGGTATTTCCTATATTTGGCAGGCCTAGATTTGGATTATAAACTCTGAGAAAAGACTATTTTCACATCTATGATGGTATCGTTGGGCTCTTTACTGCCTGGAAAACAGTAAGTTCTCAAAAAGTATCAGTTCAGTGGATTCACTGGTAAAACTAAGTTTTTCAAAAACCAAGCATTCCAAAGAGATGTGAAAAAAGTCCTATGACTTCAATCAGTCTCTAAACTGTAAGAATAGCTATTGAGGTGGTATTATTTGATGGTACATTTGTGGTTACTAGTAAAACTCCAGAGAAATTAATGTATTTCCAAAACAATATGTTAACAAAGATTAACATTATAGTAAGCATCAGGCAGAATTTCCAGGACAAGTATGGAATTTGCCTCTGCACCATCTTCCATTGGATGCTATCTGTGCCATCATTGGAGGGCTGGCAAGATGGAGTAGAAGGATGTGAGCTCACTGCTTCTTAAAAAAAACCCCAAAATCACCAATGACTGCTTAAAAACTATTGCCAAAACAAACAACAATGCTGAAACCTAACAGAAAAGAGACCCTACATTCAAAGACAAAGAGGAAGCTACAACAGGATGGTAGGAAGGGCACAATCAAGATAAAATCAAGTCCTATACCTGCCGGGTGGGCAACCCACAAATTGGGAAATAATTATACCACAGAAATTCTCCTATAGGAGTGACCCACATCAGGTTTCCCAGCCTGAGGGTCTAGCAATAGGAAGGGAAGCCCCCAGAGAATCTGGCTTTGAAGGCCAGTGGGGTTTGATCAGAGGAATTCCACAAGACTGGGGGCAACTGAAACTCCACGGTTGGTGGGGGGGTGCACACAAGATCCCATACATACCAGGACCCAAGGACAAAAGTCGTGACCTCATAGGACACTGGGCCAGACCTACCTGTGAGTATCTGACAGTCTCCTGCAGAGGTGCAGGGACAAGACTAGCAGTGGCAGTTCTGGCAAAGCATTCATTGGCACAAGCGCTCCTGGAGGTCACCATTTTCTCCTTAAGACCTAGCCCAACCTATCAGGCTGCAGACTCCAGTGCTGGGACACCTCAGGCCAAACAACAAACAGAATAGGAAGACAGCTCCAACTGTTGGCAGTTAGCCTGCTTAAAGTCTTCTTAAGCATAGCCCTGTCCACCCAAGAGACAAGACCCATATCCATCCACCAGTGAGCAGGATCCAGACCTACCCACCATCACAAGCCTCTCAGACAGCCAGTAGAAGCAAGAAGAACTATAGCCCTGCGGAACAGAAAATACAATCACAGAAAGTCGGACCAAAATGAGAAAACAGAGGAATATGTCCCAGATGAAGGAAAAAGATAAAACCCCTGAAGAACAACCAAGTGAAGCGGAGACAGGCAACCTATCTGAGTAATGAGTAATGAGAGTGAAAATGATCTAAGATCTCAGAAAAAGAATGGAGGCACAGTTTGAGAATATGCAAGAAATGTTTGATGAAGATGTAGAAAAACTTAAAAAACAGAGATGAACACTACAATAATTGAAATGAAAAATAAACTAGAACAAACAATAACAGACTAACTTAGGCAGAAGAATGGATAAGTGAGCTGGAAGACAGGAAGGTGAAAATCACTGCCATTAAACAGAATAAAGGAAAAAAAGAATTAAAAGAAATGAAGACAGCCTAAAAACACCTCTGGGACAATATTAAATGCAATAACATTTGCATTATAGGGGTTCCAGAAGAAGAGAGAGAGAAAAGACCTGAGAAAATATTTGAAGAGATAATAGCAGAAAACTTCTCTTTCGTGGGAAAGGAAATAGTCACTGAAGTCCAGGAAGTGCAGAGTTCTAGGCAGAATAAACCCAAGGAGCAAAATGCTGAGACACATACTAAACACACTGACAAAAATTAAAGAGAGAAAACACTAAAAGCAACAAATAACCTACAAGGGAATACTGTAAGGTTATCAACTGATACCTTAGCAGAAACTGTAGACAGAAGGGACTGCCAGAGGAGCCGGCCAGGCTCCTCTGTCAATGGGATTTTTTTGCAGGCAAGAATACTGGAGTGGGTTGCCATTGCCTTCTCCAGGGGACCTTCACGACCCAGGAATAGAACTTATGTCTCCTGCATTGTATGTGGATTATTTACCATTGAGCCACCAGGGAAGTTCAGGAGTGACACAATATATTTAAAAGGGAAGGGAAGAGCCTACAACCAAGAATATGCTATCCAGCAAAGTTCTCATTCTGATTCAACAGAGAAATCAAAAGCTTTACAGACAAGCAATAACTAAGAGAATTCAGCACCATCAGACCAACTTTGTAATAAATGCTATAAGGAACTTCTTTAAGTAGAAAAGGCCACAACTCGGAAGAAGAAAATTATGAACAGAAAAGCTCACCAGTAAGGCAAACATAAATGTAGTAAATCATCTGCACACCAATATATCAAAATCAGCAACTGTGAGAAGAGAGCACAAATGCAGGATATTGGGAATGCATTTGAAATTAGAAGACTAGAAATTTAAAACAATCTTGTTTATATATAAACTGCTGTATCAAAACCTCATGGTAACTGCAAACTGAGAATCTACAATAGATACACACACAAAAAAAAAGAAAAAAGAATTTAAACACAATGCTAAAGTTAGTCATCAGATCACAAGAGAAGAGAACAAAAGAGGAAGGGAGAAAAAAGACCTACAAAAACAAATCCAAAACAACTAAGAAAATGGCAATAGGAACACGTGCTGCGCTGTACTCAGTGTGCTTAGCTGCTCAGTGGTGTCTGACTCTTTGCAACCCGTAACTGTAGCCAGGCTCCCCTGTCCATGGGGATTCTCCAGGCAAGAATACTGGAGTTGGTTGCCATGCCTTTCTCCAGGGGATCCTCAACTCAGGGATCGAACCCAGGTCTCCCACATCGCAGGTGGATTCTTTACCATCTGAGCCCACCATGGAAGTCCAAGAATACTGAAGTGGATAGCCTATCCCTTCTCCAAGGGATCTTTCCAACCCAGGACAGGAACCGGGGCCTCCTGCATTGCAGATAGATTCTTTATCAGATGAGCTACCAGGGAAGCCCCAATAGGAACATCAGATCAGATCAGATTAGTCGCTCAGTCGTGTCCGACTCCTTGCGACCCCATGAATCACAGCATGCCAGGCCTCCCTGTCCATCACCAACTCCCGGAGTTCACTCAGACTCACATCCATCGAGTCAGTGATGCCATCCAGCCATCTCATCCTCTGGCGTCCCCTTCTCCTCCTGCCCCCAATCCCTCCCAGCATCAGGGTCTTTTCCAGTGAGTCAACTCTTCGCATGAGGTGGCCAAACTACTGGAGTTTCAGCTTTAGCACCATTCCTTCCAAAGAAATCTCAGGGCTGATCTCCTTCAGAATGGACTGGTTGGATCTCCTTGCAGTCCAAGGGACTCTCAAGAGTCTTCTCCAACTCCACAGTTCAAAAGCATCAATTCTTCGGTGCTCAGCCTTCTTCACAGTCCAACTCTCACATCCATACATGACCACAGGAAAAACCATAGCCTTGACTAGACGAACCTTTGTTGGCAAAGCAATGTCTCTGCTTTTGAATATGCTATCAATAATTACCTTAAACATAAATGGATTGCTTCCCTGGTAGCTCAGCTGGTAAAGAATCCACCTATAATCCAAGAGACCTGGTTTTGATCCCTGGGTTGGGAAGATCCCCTGGAGAAGGGAAAGGCTACCCAATCCAGTATTTTGGCCTGGAGAATTCCATGGACTGTATAGTCCATGGGGCCACAGAGAGTCGGACATGACTGAGCGACTTTCACTTTTCACTAAACGGATTAAATGCTCCAACCAACAGACATAGACTGGCTGAATAGATACAAAAACAAGACCTGTATATGTGTTGTCTATAAGAGACCAGCTTCAGATCAAAAAACCCACACCGACTGAAAGTAAGGGAATGGAAAAAGATTTTCCATGCAAATGGAAATCAAAAGGAAGCACTACTGATAAGATAGACTTTAAAATAAAGATTGTTACAGGAGACAAAGAAGGACACTACATAATGGTCAAAGAATCAATCCAAAAAAAAGATACAACAATTATAAAAATATATATATACTCAACACAGGAACACTCCAATATATTAAGGCAAATACTAACAGCCATAAAGAAACTGAAAGTTGCTCAGCTGTGTCCAACTCTTTATGACCTATTCAGCTATTGGGCTTCCCTGGTTGCTCAGATGGTAAAAGCATCTGTCTGCAATGCAGGAGACCTGGGTTCGATCCCTGAGTTGGGAAGATCCCCTGGAGAAGGAAATAGCAGCCCACTCCAGTATTCTTGCCCAGAAAATCCCATGGATGGCAGAGCCTGGTGGGCTACCATCCATGGGGTCGAAAAGACTGGGACACAACTGAGCGACTTCATTTCACTTCACTTCAGCTATTGAGCAGTTTCAAGTGTAACAGGTATAATGAGGAAAAATGAGTTTTTAACTGTTAATTAAATTTAAATTTGAAAACAGTTGATTCAGTTTTAAGTTTCTCTGAAACAATTTGGATATGTGAACCTACTTTTTCAATGCTGTATTTTATAAAATAGATCAAGAATATCAAATGAAAACTTAGCCTCTGAACTAAGAGGCAACATATACACTGAATTAAGTGTAACATATACACTGGATCTCCAAGATTCAATATACAAAAATATTATAAAATAATCACATTAATAATTTTATATAGATTATGTATTTAAATAATAGTATTTTAGATATATGGGGCTAAATAAAAATAATTATTAAAATTAGTCTCAACTTTTTCTTTTTACATTTCTTAAAGCAGCTAATAAAAAATTGAAAACAGCTATTAGAATGTACTTTGTTTCTGTTGGACAGTGCCATACTAGTATTAGATATAAATGACCACTCATTCCTTCTTGAAATGCTGCTGTTTTCCCCTTTTACTTCTTGGACTCCCCCTTTCTAGTGTGCAGTGTAACTTTCTTCCACTCACTCCTTAAATGCCAGAGTCTCCCAAGGTTGTCCCTAGGCCCGTTCCCCTCCTCACACTAGATACTCTTCCTGGGTAATCTCACCCCTATCCAGGGCTTTCACTGTTCCCAAATCCTGAGGACTGTCAACGCCTATGTGCAAATCAGCCACTCTCCTGAAAACACTAGGTTCAACTCCACCTACGCCTAAGTATAGCTGCACCTAATCTGTCATTATATCTTTACATATTTACCTTATTAATATCATAAATCTTGCCCCTCCTCTCCATTTCATTCAGGTTTTCACAATTTCTCGCTTTTACCACTACAATAGCTTTGAAAGTGCTATCCCTGACGCCTTCCAAATCAACTTCCTTTTGCTATTTAGTTTCTAAAACTCACACCTGGCCATATGATTTTTCTATTGAAAATACTCTGGCGGTTTTCCCACTGCTTTCAAGGCAAAATAAAAACTTCTTATAATCATACATAAGGCTTTATGCTTCATTATCAACCTTATAAAATCCCAAACTCAGGCATATCTAAGCACCTGAAGCTCCCAGAATACATCATGTGTTGTGATCAATTGTGCCCGACTCTGTGTCCCCATGGACTGTAACCTGCCAGGTTCCTCTGCTGTGGAATTTTTCAGGCAAAAATACTGGAGTGGGGTTCCATTTCACACTCCAGGAGATCTTCCCAAACCAGGGATCGGTCCCGAGTCTCTTGTGTCTCTTGCACTGGCAGGCAGACTCTATCACTAGCAGCACCTCTCCTAGTCATCCTTCAAAACTCAGCTGATGTATAATGCCCCCAGGAAAGGTCTCCAAATGCCCAAGTTTGAACAAGTGTCCATCCGCTGTGTCACCATCACCCCTATACACAGCTCTACCAATAACCCACTGGCACTGCCCTAGAATGACCTGGTAGAGTCTGTAAATTCTCTGAAGGTAGGAATTAAGTGGGGCTTCCTTGGTGGCTCAGGCGGTAAGGAATCCGTCTGCAAAGCAGAAGGCCCAGTTTCGATCCTAAGGTTGAAAAGATTCCCTGGAGAAGGGAATGGCTACTTATTCTAGTATTTTGCCTGGAGAATTCCATGGACAGAGAAGTCTGGTGGGCTACAGTCCACAGGGTCACAAAGAGCCAGATAATTGGACACAACTGAGAGACTAACACACACAGGAATTAAGTGTTTTAAATTTACCTGCCACAAGAAAAGAAAACTACAGGCCAATATCACTGATGAACATAGATGCAAAAATCCTTAACAAAATTCTAGCAATCAGAATCCAACAACACATTAAAAAGATCATACACCATGATCAAGTGGGCTTTATCCCAGGGATGCAAGGATTCTTCAATATCCGCAAATCAATCAATGTAATACACCACATTAACAAATTGAAAAATAAAAACCATATGATTATCTCAATAGATGCAGAGAAAGCCTTTGACAAAATTCAACATCCATTTATGATAAAAACTCTCCAGAAAGCAGGAATAGAAGGAACATACCTCAACATAATAAAAGCTATATATGACAAACCCACAGCAAACATTATCCTCAATGGTGAAAAATTGAAAGCATTTCCTCTAAAGTCAGGAACAAGACAAGGGTGCCCACTTTCACCATTACTATTCAACATAGTTTTGGAAGTTTTGGCCACAGCAATCACAGCAGAAAAAGAAATAAAAGGAATCCAAATTGGAAAAGAAGAAGTAAAACTCTCACTATTTGCAGATGACATGATCCTCTACATAGAAAACCCTAAAGATTCCACCAGAAAATTACTAGAACTAATCAATGACTATAGTAAAGTTGCAGGATATAAAATCAACACACAGAAATCCCTTGCATTCTTATACACTAATAATGAGAAAACAGAAAGAGAAATTAAGGAAACAATTCCATTCACCATTGCAACGGAAAGAATAAAATACTTAGGAATATATCTACCTAAAGAAACTAAAGACCTATATATAGAAAACTATAAAACACTGGTGAAAGAAATCAAAGAGGACACTAATAGATGGAGAAATATACCATGTTCATGGATTGGAAGAATCAATATAGTGAAAATGAGTATACTACCCAAAGCAATTTATAGATTCAATGCAATCCCTATCAAGCTACCAACAGTATTCTTCACAGAGCTACAACAAATAATTTCACAATTTGTATGGAAAAACAAAAAACCTCGAATAGCCAAAGCAATCTTGAGAAAGAAGAATGGAACTGGAGGAATCAACCTACCTGACTTCAGGCTCTACTACAAAACACAGTTATCAAGACAGTATGGTACTGGCACAAAGACAGAAATATAGATCAATGGAATAAAATAGAAAGCCCAGAGATAAATCCACGCACATATGGACACCTTATCTTTGACAAAGGAGGCAAGAATATACAATGGATTAAAGACAATCTCTTTAACAAGTGGTGCTGGGAAATCTGGTCAACCACTTGTAAAAGAATGAAACTAGAACACTTTCTAACACCATACACAAAAATAAACTCAAAATGGATTAAAGATCTAAACGTAAGACCAGAAACTATAAAACTCCTAGAGGAGAACATAGGCAAAAAACTCTCTGACATACATCACAGCAGGATCCTCTATGACCCACCTCCCAGAATATTGGAAATAAAAGCAAAAATAAACAAATGGGACCTGATTAACCTTAAAAGCTTCTGCACATCAAAGGAAACTATTAGCAAGGTGAAAAGACAGCCTTCAGAATGGGAGAAAATAATAGCAAATGAAGCAACTGACAAACAACTAATCTCAGAAATATACAAGCAACTCCTACAGCTCAACTCCAGAAAAATAAATGACCCAATCAAAAAATGGGCCAAAGAACTAAATAGACATTTCTCCAAAGAAGACATACAGATGGCTAACAAACACATGAAAAGATGCTCAACATCACTCATTATCAGAGAAATGCAAATCAAAACCACTATGAGGTACCATTTCACGCCAGTCAGAATGGCTGCGATCCAAAAGTCTACAAATAATAAATGCTGGAGAGGGTGTGGAGAAAAGGGAACCCTCTTACACTGTTGGTGGGAATGCAAACGAGTACAGCCACTATGGAGAACAGTGTGGAGATTCCTTAAAAAACTGGAAATAGAACTGCCTTATGATCCAGCAATCCCACTGCTGGGCATACACACTGAGGAAACCAGAAGGGAAAGAGACACGTGTACCCCAATGTTCATCACAGCACTGTTTATAATAGCCAGGACATGGAAGCAATCTAGATGTCCATCAGCAGATGAATGGATAAGAAAGCTATGGTACATATACACAATGGAGTATTACTCAGCCATTAAAAAGAATACATTTGAATCAGTTCTAATGCAGTGGATGAAACTGGAGCCTATTATACAGAGTGAAGTAAGCCAGAAGGAAAAACATAAATACAGTATACTAACGCATATATATGGAATTTAGAAAGATGGTAACAATAACCCGATGTATGAGACAACAAAAGAGACACTGATGTATAGAACAGTCTTATGGACTCTGTGGGAGAGGGAGAGGGTGGGAAGATTTGGGAGAATGATATTGAAACATGTAAAATATCATGTAAGAAACGAGTTGCCAGTCCAGGTTCGATACTGGATGCTTGGGGCTAGTGCACTGGGACGACCCAGAGGGATGGTATGGGGAGGGAGGAGGGAGGAGGGTTCAGGATGGGGAACACATGTATACCTGTGGCAGATTCATTTTGATATTTGGCAAAACTAATACAATTATGTAAAGTTTAAAAATAAAATAAAATAAAAAATAAATAAAATAAATTTACCTGCCTGGGCTATTCTTAATGAGTATGTATTTATTAAATGGACATAAAATTAAATAAGGGAAACCTACAGAATAAACTGCAAGGCTAAAAATTTTAAACTAGGCTAATATAATCACTAGTTAAATGAAGAAAGTTAACCTGATCACTGCAGATGGTGATTGCAGCCATGAAATTAAAAGACACTTACTCCTTGGAAGGAAAGTTATGACCAACCTAGATAGCATATTAAAAAGCAGAGACATTACTTTGCCAACAAAGGTCCATCTAGTCAAGGCTATGGTTTTTCCAGTGGTCATGTACGGATGTGAAAGTTGGACTATAAAGAAAGCTGAGTGCAGAAGAATTGATGCTTTTGAACTGTGGTATTGGAGAAGACTCTTGAGAGTCCCTTGGACTGTGAGGATATCCAACCAGTCCATCCTAAAGGAGATCAGTCCTGGGTGTTCATTGAAAGGACTGATGTTGAAGCTGAAACTCCCAATACTTTGGCCACCTGATGTGAAGAGCTGACTCACTGAAAAAGACCCTGATGCTGGGAGAGATTGAGGGCAGGAGGAGAAGGAGATGAAGGGGCAGGATGAGATGGCTGGATGGCATCACTGACTCAATGGACATGGGTTTGGGTAGACTCTGGGAGTTGGGGATGGACAGGGAGGCCTGATGTGCTGCAGCTCATGGGGTCGCAAAGAGTCGGATGACTGAGTGACTGAACTGAACTGAACCCGATCACTCTAAAAATACTTTATTAGATGGCCTATTCCAGGACTGAATGAGCTAGCCAATAAAAATATATGTCCTAAATAATCATTAAGAGAGCAAACATTCAACAAAAGCAATGATTAAGAAATTTAAAAACTAAATATGTTATTCTACTTCTATAGCCTGTTTTTCGGATCTTTTCTTCCCTAATTCTATTTATCAGTTCCTTTCTTTAGCTCTTAACATTAACTTTCTTTCCAATTAAAAGGTGCATTTTTTTCCCTTCCCTCACTCAATCCTTTTCACTTCTTACCGTCCTTCCAATTCTCCTTTTAATCTAACAAAAAATACACTGTCTTTGTTATCTCTGCCAGCCACTTTGTATAAAACAAAGGAATGGTAAAAAGCAGTGAATGGAATGATATCACCAGTCAGACAAAACCATGTGCGTTAATTTGGGTGGGTGATTTCATAATACTAAGCAGCTAATCTGGACCATATGCATAGTAAGTGGAGTTTGACATTCATGTAAGTCCTTGGGGTTACTGCAGCAGGACAGCAAGAGGTAAGAAAGAACAGCCAAGTTACTGGTGGTGAGGGCAGCTAAGCACAGCTTTACAAAATTCTCCTCTTTGTGCCCATCATTCAAAAGAAAGCAGAAACAGACAGCGGGAATTCAGGAAGCTGTCAGCTGCCTGAACTAGCATGGTTGGGTAACTGATTTGACGGTGTTTGCAGCAACAGCCAATCAGTACCAGATGCTAGTCTGAGCACACTGACCAGAGTACCAACTTCAGGACACAAAATAAAGTGCTCCCAGGGCACTTACAAAATTCAGTTTTAGTACGGAATGCATTCTGAGAGAGGCATAGAAGTATCTGAAGAGGAATTATATAAGTATTTAATGTAGGTTGGTAGGAAGAAACAGTTGCTATCATAGAAGGAAAGAGAGTACATTCTTTCAATTACCTAAGAGCAACTTTCTAAAACTGCTCAAAATTAGCTTTTGTAGGCATAGGGAGGTTCACCCTGAGGATCTATCTCATACGGAAGTCACAATCAAACAAAAATGAAATCTCTTGAAAAACTTTATAACCAGCAAGATAATGTAACAGTGAAGGATGTGTTTGAAAGTTTCTAGACTATCAAAGCAGCATTTTTAAATAATCAGTTGAATTTAAAGCAGTACAGGGCTTTTGTACACTTACCCGTGTCCAGGAATTAAGTTTTGATTCTCTAGAATTCTGTGGATCTTTCTTAATCAGACAACACAAGCACCATATTAGGATTTTGGGGCTTTCATCTGCAGAAATGAAGGTTAAAATAAGTAGGCTTGATAAAATAGAAAGAAAAGATAATCAGTATAAAATCTGTAAACATTATATTTAAAGGAAACACATTTATTATAAATGTTTTAGAAAAATCACAAACTACGAAGGTTCACTGAACAAGCATCCGGGATCATGTGTGAAACTTAATTTTGTGGGTTTTTTTTTCCTTCTTGGGTTCAAGGATTACTTATGCTTAGCCTTTGTGTGGTCAATTCCTTTTCTGTCACAGAAGCAATTTTTAAAGCCAAAAGAGAAAGATGGAAGGAACTAAGAGAATCAGTCCTTTTTATTTTCAAGATCAGTTCTTTATTTTATTTTCAAACCATTAGTAATTTCAACCTTTTTAAGGCAACATCACTGCTATGAGTGGTAGTCAATATTTATGATTTAATCTAATTGGCCAAAATACCTTCACTTGTTAGAAATAAATTTAACAAAAAGAATTGTTTTAAAAAACATTCTTTTCAATACCAGATGGTTTGGACAAAACAGAAGCCTTTCACATGCTCCTCATGAGGCAGGAGGTAGATGGGCTCCTTCTCAGAGTAAAGCAACTGGAGGTTCATTCCTTGTGGATACCAGGACAATTAAGGGAGAAGGCTGGGCCTTGCCCAATCCACATATTTCTTATTCTCGAAGTCAGGAGACCTCCCTGACCTCACACTTGAAGAAAAGGCTCCTCAGAGGTCAAAGGAGAGTTGTATTAAAGGATGTTCCCCACCCAGACACCTTTTTAGTAAAATCTACCTTGGCTAAGACGTGTGTGCACACCCGAGAGGATCCTGAGATAGACCAAACATGGACCGTGAACCAGGTAAATCAAAATGACTGGCCAAAGGAAAAACGGAAGAAATGCCCCACAAAAGTAATTCAAACTGCCACAAGGACGCACTCAGGGATTCTCCCTCTGAGTCTGCCTGTGTGTCTATCCACACAACTGTACTTTTTCCCCCTCTTAATAAATACTTTGTTTCACCACTTTCTGTCCTTGTGGGAATCCTTTTCTGCGAAGCTGAAGGGCCAGGGCCCTTGTCACTAACCACTGGTCTAGTGGCTAGGAATCTGGGGCTTTCACCGCCACAGCCCAGCCTCAGTCTCTGGCTGGAAACCCAAGTCCCCCTCCAAGCTTTTGCAAGCTGAGGCCACCTGATTTCACTAATGCTTTACTCTAAAGCGTAAAACTTTACTAAATATGTGATAACAATGTCGACCTTTGAAATCTTCTATGTGGACAGCACATCTATTTGGTAAGCCATTTTCTCTTTTCTCCTTTGGCAACTAAGTCCATTCAAGTTAGAGATTTTAGAACACAACTGGAAAGCAAAAATGAGGCCTAAAAACTGAAGATGTCAGTATCTGAACTAGAGCCAAGCTACTGTGGACTCTACCACAAGGCCATGGAGCTCAGGCTGAGGAAATCCAGCACCTGTAATCACACCTCTGCAGATCACCTGATGCTCTTTACTTTGTTATCAACTGCAATTTCATAAACAGAGCATTTCTGATGGCTTCTTAACAAGAAATAAGGAGAACACAAACTATAGTAAGCTACCTCTGCATTTTCTACCACACATCAAAGGACTCTGATACTAATTTTAAACCCATCTCGCCACCCCCCCCCCATAAACATTCATAAGCCTATGCTCTTCTAATAACTAACATTTCTGAACAAACTTTACCAGGAGTTATCCTGAGAGATATTCATATTTTTCCTAGTTTTTATGAGCTCAAATACCATCACTAGCTTGCCTGAAATCAGTTTATTGCAAGAATCATGTTATTTACCCTCTGAAGATTCTAGAGTTCTTCAGGCTGAACCAATGCCATTGATTAAAAATCTGTTGTACTGTTTTAAATATCTGAAGAAATTATAACTATCTGCATGTCACAAGTGTGATAATACATCTATTGATAGGCTTATGCAAGCAACTTCCTGTGTTAAAGAGAATGCAACCCAATGGGAAGCATTTCCAAAAAATCAGACTTCACCAATAAAAAGAAAAAAGACGAAGAATGAAAATGTTAGCGATAAAGCACAAATCTAAAAAATCCAAAAAATGAGATCTTTCCCCAGGTATTAAGTGACTCTGCACATTTATTTCAACAAGTGTATTATTTTTTACTTTTCTCTCAACAAGAAGAGCCAGAATAACTTTCAACCAGCCTTAAGGAGGTGCCTTTTTTGCCCAGAATCAATGCACTGAAATGTACTATTAATGAGCTTACTTTGCTTTAGAGACTTAAAAATGAAAGCCACCACTTGTTATTCATGAATGCCACCAGCACTGTCCACAGGGGATGGCATCTGTCAGGTTCTTCCCTGGAGGCTCAGGTACCAGGGCTGGGGCACTGGGGATAGAAAATTGCCTGGGATTCATCATGTGGGCAGTCATCAGTGCAAATCTGCATTCTAAAAATTAGTGTAGGGGAAAGGAATACTAACATGTATTTGTCACCCAATTATTTTATTTTTTGATATCTTGAACTGAAAGTCTAAATGAAAGCTAAATTAATTCTATAGTTTCAAACTGACAGCAGCATATTTTTAGACAATAAATATTTATTGTTTTCAGTTGCCAAGTTTGAAGGCAAACTCTCAGGTGAGTTCAGTCGCTCAGTTGTGTCCAACTCTTTGCAACCCCATGAATCACAGCACGCCAGGCCTCCCTGTCCATCACCAACTCCCAGAGCTCACTCAGAGTCACGTCCATCGAGTTAGTGATGCCATCCGGCCATCTCATCCTCTATCGTCCCCTTCTCCTCCTGCCCCCAATCCCTCCCAGCATCAGGGTCTTTTCCAGTGAGTCAACTCTTCGCATGAGGTGGCCAAACTACTGGAGTTTCAGCTTTAGCATCAGTCCTTCCAAAGAACTCCCAGGGCTGATCTCCTTCAGAATGGACTGGTTGGATCTCCTTGCAGTCCAAGGGACTCTCAAGAGTCTTCTCCAACACCACAGTACAAAAGCATCAATTCTTTGGTGCTCAGCTTTCTTCACAGTCCAACTCTCACATCCATACAAGACCACTGGAAAAACCATAGCCTTGACTAGATGGACCTTTGTTGGCAAAGTAATGTCTCTGCTTTTGAATATGCTATCTAGGTTGGTCATAACTTTCCTTCCAAGGAGTAAGCGTCTTTTAATTTCATGGCTGCAGTCACCATCTGCAGTGATTTTGGAGCCCAGAAAAATAAAGTCTGACTCTGTTTCCACTGTTTCCCCATCTATTTCCCATGAAGTGATGGGACCAGATGCCATGATCTTCGTTTTCTGAATGTTGAGTTTTAAGCCCACTTTTTCACTCTCCACTTTCACTTTCATCAAGAGGCTTTTGAGTTCCTCTTCACTTTCTGCCATAAGGGTGGTGTCATCTGCATATCTGAGGTTATTGATATTTCTCCCGGCAGTCTTGATTCCAGCTTGTGTTTCTTCCAGTCCAGCGTTTCTCATGATGTACTCTGCATATAAGTTAAATAAGCAGGGTGACAGTATACAACCTTGACATACTCCTTTCCTATTTGGAACCAGTCTGTTGTTCCATGTCCAGTTCTAACTGTTGCCTCCTGACCTGCATATACATTTCTCAAGACGCAGGTCAGGTGGTCTGGTATTCCCATCTCTTTCAGAATTTTCCAGAGTTGATTGTGATGCACACAGTCAAAGGCTTTGGCATAGTCAATAAAGCAGAAATAGATGTTTTTCTGAAACTCTCTTGCTTTTTCCATGACCCAGCGGATGTTGGCAATTTGATCTCTGGTTCCTCTGCCTTTTCTAAAACCAGCTTGAACATCTGGAAGTTCACGGTTCACTTATTGCTGAAGCCTGGCTTGGAGAATTTTGAGCATTACAAAAAGCATGAGTAAAAGAGGCTGCTGCTGCTACTGCTGCTAAGTCACTTCAGTCGTGTCACACTCTGTGCGACCCCATAGACGGCAGCCCACCAGGTTCCCCTGTCCCTGGGCTTCTCCAGGCAAGAACACTGGAGTGGGTTGCCATTTCCTTCTCCAATGCATGAAAGTGAAAAGTGAAAGTGAAGTCGCTCAGTCGTGTCCGACTCTTAGCAACCCCATGGACCGCGGCCTACCAGGCTCCTCCGTCTATGGGATTTTCCAGGCAAGAGTACTGGAGTGGGGTGCCATTGCCTTCTCCCAGAAGAGGCTACAGTTATGATATTAATATGTGAATCATGAGGGCAGAGTTAGAACCTACCAGCCAGAACTCTAAGGTGAAGGCAGTAATTTTACACAGAGAACACCACTGAATAAAAGGCGTTTTCTCCCTTTCTATTATCTAATTTTTCTCTTCTCTTTGTGTCTTTTAATTTTCAAATCCCTCCTCCTTCTTTATTATCCTTATTTCTGATCTTATTTTCACTTACCATTAAGGGAAACTTACTTCTTTCCTTGATGGAAATTGTTTATTTTGTATTGTATTTCAAAGGTAATTTTGATACTATGAAATCATAAGAAAAGATACTTTCCTGGAAGAAAGTGCCCAGCGAGTCAAACAACAGTGGCAACACAGCCAAGATTTGCTCACTCATGGAGTTCTCTGCCTGTCAGTCTCCTCCAGGAGCTTGACACCAAATGGGTACTTCAAGCAGGAAACTGAAATTTAATGGGCAATTCAAGAAATTAAAATTTAATGGGCAATTCAAAAGGTAACATAAGCATTTAAACAGAGATGGAGAATTTGCTTCTGGTTGTCAGAGGGGCCAAAGTAATGGAGATTAGGTGCTAAGGAGAGATCACAGACAGACACAAGTTTAAGGCCACAGGGATAAATCAGTACAGCCCCTCACGTTCACACATAAAGAATCTGAGATCCAGTGAGCTGGGTGGCTTGCCTTAGAAAATCCCATCTCATCTACTGTCCTTCAAGAGCTAGTCCCCACAAAACCTCCCCTGTGAACCTCTCCTTCCCCTCAGCAACTCATGCAAAGCTCCACAGCACCAACCATCATCCTGAGTCTGGCTGACCTACTTAGGTCTCTTTTTTCCCTAACCAGAAGCTCCTTGGGTGCAGAAATTGTGAGCCATGTTTTCCTAAGGCTTGCTGTTTTTTAAAAGAATAGTGAATATATACATTCACATGAAGCTAGCTCATGGTAAAGCCAGGACTGGAACATTTCAACCACAGTGGTATAATCCGCAGGAACAGATCATTACAAAAATGCAGGCTTTAGAGGAGTCAAATCTTGAATTTTATTAGTTCTGTATTCTGAGAAAAGTGGCATATCTATAGTAATCCATAAATAACTATCCTGCAAACCTATCATGAATTCAATCAGACCCACTATGCAATCCGTAGAGAACAGTGCTCAATACCAAGTGAGCAACGCTGCTCATTTTACTTCAATTCTACAACCCAAACTTTTTAACATATTAACATTTCTGAATTAAGGATATGTCCTATATCCACTGCTGCCGTTGTTCAGTTGCTAAGTTGTGTCCAGATCTTTGCAACCCCATGGACAGCAGCAAGCCAGGCTATGTCGTCCTTCACTATCTCCTAGAGCTTCCTCAAATTTATGTCCATTGAGTCACGATGCTATCGAACCATCTCATCCTCTGTCGTCCCCTTCTCCTCCTGCCCTCAATCTTTCCCAGCATCAGGGTCTTTTTCCAGAGTCAGCTTTTCGCATCAGGTGGCCAAAGTATTGGAGCTTCAGTTTCAGCATCAGACCTTACAATGAGTATTCAGGGTTGATTTCCGTTTGACTGGTTTGATTGCTTTGCAGTCCAAGGGACTCTCAAGAGTATTCTTCAGCACAAGAGTTCAAAAGCATGAACTCTTTGCTGCTCAGCCTTCTTTATGGTCCAACTCTCATATTTGTACATGATTACCAGCAAAACCATAGCTCTGACTATATGGACCTTTGTCAGCAAAGTGAAGTCTCTACTTTATACTATGCAGTCTAGGTTTGTCAGAGCTTTTCTTCTAAGGTCTTTTAATTTCATACTATCTGCAGTGATTTTGGGGAGAAGGCGATGGCAACCTACTCCAGTACTCTTGCTTGGAAAATGCCATGGACAGAGGAGCCCGGTAGGCTGCAGTCCACGGGGTCGCTAAGAGTCAGACACAACTGAGTGACTTCACTTTCACTTTACACTTTCATGCATTGGAGAAGGAAATGGCAACCCACTCCAGTGTTCTTGCCTGGAGAATTCCAGAGACACGGGAGCCTAGTGGTCTGCAGTCTAGGGGTCACACAGAGTTGAACACGACTGAAGTGACGCAGCAGCAGCAGCAGTGATTTTGGAGCCCAAGAAAATAAAGCCAGTGTTTCAACTTTTTCCCCTTCTGTTTGCCATGAAGCAGTGGGACCAGACGCCATGATCTTAGTTTTCTTAATGTTGAGTTTTAAACCAATTTTTTCATTCTCCTTTTCACCTTCATTAAGAGGCTTTTAGTTCCTCACCACTAGGTACACTTAAAGGACATATTATTTCCTTTTGCTAAAAAGTGGTTATTCAATTCATGAAGTATCTAACAATGAATTATGCCTTTAAATGGAGGAAATTCAAGAGTTTCTTTTCCTTTCTCTTGCCACCAATGGCCTAGCTCAATGATTTTCAAACTTTTGGTCATGATCCGTTGATGGATTGTAAAATGAGTTTGGGGTCATGAAAACCATTAAAATGGTATTGTGAATACGAATTGCAGGTAATAAAAGTAAGCATATTTTCATGAAATGTGTGTGTGTGTGTGTGTGTGTAACTGTATCTACACATATATACACGTGTACAGAAAATGTATTTCTGGTCAAAAGTTTTTAAGAAACACTAGCTGAGTTGAAATATATAAATTTAGGACAGGCATGGCCCTGGTACACAAATACAGTGATGCCTTTGCCATTTTAGACCAAGAATTTGAAAAAGCTAAGAGTCAACTCAAGGGAGGAAGAGTCAACCCAAGGGAGAAGGGGAAGCAAGAAGAGTGTAAGTGAAGAAGAAAAACAACAGATGAAGACGGTGGCAAAGTGAATGAATGTGAGTATACATACTATACCAACACATGTACGTTCATGGAAGTAAATGCAAATGCTGTCCCTTCCCCATCAAGTTCAATCTTCTTATAATTACTTATAACAGGTGAGGACAGAGATATTATATAATTCTCTAAAACATGAAAGGGGAATATTCGTTTTATTTTTGATTCCATTACCATTATGGGGACTTCCTAGGTAGCTCAGTGGTAGAGAATCCATCTGCCAATTCAAAAGACGTACCAGTTCTGTTCACTTCAGTTGCTCAGTCATGTCTGACTCTTTGCGCCCCCAAGGAATGCAGCACGCCAGACTTCCCTGTCCATCACCAACTCCCAGAGCTTGCTCAAACTCATGTCCATTGAGTCAGTGATGCATCCAACTATCTCATCCTCTCTCATCCCCTTATCCTCCTGCCTTCAATCTTTCCCAGCATCAGGGTCTTTTCAAATGAGTCAGTTCTTCACATCAGGTGGCCAAAGTATTGGAGTTTTGGTTTCAGCATCAGTCCTTCCAATGAATATTCAGGACTGATTTCCTTTAGGACAGACTGGTTAGATCTGTTTGCAGTCCAATGGATTCTCAAGAGTCTTCTCCAACATCACAGTTCAAAAGCATCAATTCTTCGGCACTTAGTTTTTTTTATAGTCCAGCTCTCACATCTATACATGAATGACTACTGGAAAAACCACAGCTTTGACTAGACGGACCTTTGTTGGCAAAGTAATGTCTCTGCTTTTTAATATGCTGTCTAGGTTGGTCATCAGTTTTCTTCCAAGGAGCAAGTTTCTTTTCATTTCATGGCTGCAGTTGCTATATGCAGTGATTTTGGAGCCCAAAAAAATAAAGCCTGCCTCCGTTTCCACTGTTTCTCCATCTATTAGCCATGAAGTGATGGGACCAGGTGCCATGATCTTCGTTTTTTGAATGTTGAGTTTTAAGCCAACTTTTTCACTCTCCTCTTTCACTTTCATCAAGAGGCTCTTTAGTTCTTCTTCACTTTCTGCCATAAATGTGGCATCATCTGTGTATCTGAGGTTATTGATACTTCTGGAAATCTTGATTCCAGCTTGTGCTTCATCCAGCCTGGCATTTTGCATGATGAACTCTGCATCTAAGTTAAATAAGCAGGGTGACAATATACAACCTTGATATACTCCTTTCTCAATTTGGAACCAGTCTGTTCTTCCATGTCTGGTTCTAACTGTTGCTTCTTGACCTGCATACAGATTTCTCAGGAGGCAGGTAAAGCAGTCTGGTAATCCCATCTCTTGAAGAATTATCCAGTTTGTTGTGATCCACACAGTCAAAGGCTTTGACATAGTCAATAAAGCAGAAGTAGATGTTTTTCTGGAACTCTCTTGCTTTTTTGATGATCCATCGGATGTTGGCAATTTGCTCTCTAATTCCTCTGCCTTTTCTAATTCCAGCTTGAACATCTAGAAGTTCAAGGTTCATGTACTATTGAAGCCTGGCTTGGAGAATTTTGAGCATTCTCAAAATTGCTAGCATGTGAGATGAATGCAATTGTGTGGTAGTTTGAGCATTCTTTCTTTGGGATTGGAATGAAAACTGAGCTTCTCCAGTCCTGTGGCCACTGCTGAGTTTTCCAAATTTGCTGGCATATTGAGTGCAGCACTTTCACAGCATCATCTTTTGGGATTGGAAACAGCTTAACTGGAATTCCATCACCTCCACTAGCTTTGTTCGTAATAATGCTTCCGAAGGCCTACTTGACTTCACACTCTAGGATAGCTGGCTCTAGGTCAATGATCACACCATTGTGGTTATCTGGCTCATGAAGATCTTTCTGTATAGTTCTTCTGTGTATTCTTGCCACCTCTTCTTAATATCTTTTGCTTCTGTTAGGTCCATACCATTCCTGTCCTTTATTGAGCCCATCTTTGCATGAAATGTTCCCTTGATATCTCTAATTTTCTTGAAGAGATCTCTAGTCTTTCCCATTCTATTGTTTTCCTCTATTTCTTTGCACTGATCACTCAGAAGGCTTTCTTATCTGTCCTTGCTATTCTTTGGAACTCTGCATTCAGATGGGTATATCTTACCCATAGATGAAGGAGATGTGGGTTCAACCCCTGGGTTGGGAAGATCCTCCAGAGGAGGAAATGGCAACGCACTTCAGTATTTTTAGTGGGAAGATTCCAAGTACAGGGGAGCCTGGCAGGCTATAGTCCATGGGGTCAGACACAACTGAGCACACAGCATCATTATATTATGCAATTAGTTTTTTACTTTTAAAAACATGAAAAGTAAAGATTCTATTAGCTAACAACATAGTCAAATCAAGACATTAAATCTCTATGTACACTTTCAGATATGCCTACTCCACCCTATGCTAAGCTCTGTGAAAACCAAGAGAACAAAAACCACATTTCCTGCGACGTTCAGTCTTCCAGGACATTAGACAGGCAAGCCAATAATTATAAAGCAGTATAGTAAGAGTTATAATTAAGGGAGATGCTGGCAACTGTGGATACACTAAGGAAGGTTCCTAACTGAGTCCTAGCAAAGCTATTTCAAAGAAGTTTTGAGGATTTGAGATGACAACAAAGTTCCAAGCAAAAAGAACTGCATGTCACAGGCCCAAACATCAAACACTGTTACTAATTTAACCTAGCTACAAGGCACATGATATTGCAACAGGAAATGTGGCTAGACAGGTAGGTAGGAGGTCAGTGAAGGGACACCTCCCTCAAAGTGTCTTCAAATTCCTCCTAACCTTGGATAAAACCAAAATGTGTTCCCTAAATAATGGCAGAGCCAAGGCAGGATTCAGACACTAAAGAATTTTACACATGGAAAAGAGCACATGAGTTAATATTAAATTGTGAAACAAAATTATTTCACTATAATCATTTTATACTGAATTAAAAAATGAGGCTGCAAGAATCATCCGGGAGCATCTGCTGTCTAATTCAAGACTTTCTATTCTCCTACACATCTGTGTGTGTGTGTATCCATACACATGTACACAAACATATATGGACAACAAAAAAGAATCCCATCTTTGTAAAAGAACAAGGAATACATTTGATAAGTTGTTTCATGAAAAATAAGAGAAATGCTTATCATTTAAAGCTCTGAATGCTGTTAAACAATGCAAAGATTAAAATTATCATTAAAAGATTGGATTTTTAGAGGACACGCTTCGGATTCTTACCGTAAGCTAAGATAAAAGGACTCCAGCAAGATTTTGCCAACAGCTGGCAAATTGTGGGGAATCTTTCAATGATTGCATTTGAATCCTATAAAAGAAAATTATATTTGGTCAGTAGAAGGACACTACACAACTCAAAAATAGTGAACTGTCAATATAGGTTGAGAGAACTTGAATGCTTCTTATTTCATGTGTATTTTACAAAAATAGGTGAAAAACAGATTAGAGAAGAACTTTAAGTAAATAATTCTAATAAAGTTTAACAAGCAATCACCATACTTTATCCTTAAACCAGCTTACTAAAACTAAGAATTACAGCAAGTTTAGGAAAATCAATTTTGTTGCAAAATTAACTTTATTTTGGGCTTCCCTGAGAGCTAAGTTGGTAAAGAATCCACCTGCAATGCAAGAGACCCCACTTCGGTTCCTGGATTGGGAAGACCTGCTGGAGAAGGTATAGGCTACCCACTTCAGTATTCTTGGGCTTCCCTTGTGGCTCAGCTGGTAAAGAATCTGCCTGCAATGTGAGAGACCCGGGTTCGATCCCTGGATTGGGAAGATCCCCTGGAGAAGGGTACAGCTCATGAAATGAAAAGATGCTTACTCCTTGGAAGAAAAGTTATGACCAACCTAGACAGCATATTAAAAAGCAGAGACATTACTTTGTCAACAAAGGTCCATCTAGTCAAGGCTATGGTTTTTCCAGTGGTCTTGTATGGATATGAGAGTTGGACTATAAAGAAAGCTGGGCGCCGAAGAATTGATGCTTTTGAACTGTGGTATTGGAGAAGACTCTTGAGAGTCCCTTGGACTGCAAGGAGATCCAACCAGTCCATCCTAAAGGAGATCAGTGCTGAGTGTTCATTGGAAGGACTGATGTTGAAGCTGAAACTCCCATACTTTGGCCACCTGATGTGAAGAGCTGACTCATTTGAAAAGACCCTGATGCTGGGAAAGATTGAAAGCAGGAGGAGAAGGGGACGACAGAAGATGAGATGGTTGGGTGGCATCACCAACTCAATGGACATGAGTTTGGGTAAACTTCGGGAGTTGGTGAGGGACAGGGAAGCCTGGCATGGTGTGGTCCATGGGGTGGCAAAGAGAAGGACACGACTGAGAAACTGAACTGAACTGAACTGAACTCACTCCAGTATTCTGGCCTGGACAATTTACCTTTAAATCTATATACTTTATCCTTAAACCAGCTCACTAAAACTAAGAATTATAGCAAGTTTAGGTAAAAATCAATTTTGTTGCAGAATTAACTTTATTTTACTCATATTTAAGTCAAGAAAGGCCACTTTATTAAAAAATAACAAAGACTGCTTAAAAGCAAAAAAATTATGGGTGATGAACACGCAGAGTACATCATGAGAAACGCTGGGCTGGAGGAAGCACAAGCTGGAATTAAGATTGCCGGGAGCAATATCAATAACCTCAGATATGCAGATGACACCACCCTTATGGCAGAAAGTGAAGAGGAACTAAAAAGCCTCTTGATGAAAGTGAAAGAGGAGAGTGAAAAAGTGGGCTTAAAACTCAACATTCAGAAAACGAAGATCATGGCATCTGGTCCCATCACTTCATGGGAAATAGATGGGGAAACAGTGGAAACAGAGTCAGACTTTATTTTGGGGGGCTCCAAAATCACTGCAGATGATGATTGCAGCCATGAAATTAAAAGACGCTACTCCTTGGAAGGAAAGTTATGACCAACCTAGATAGCATATTCAAAAGCAGAGACATTACTTTGCCAACAAAGGTCCATCTGGTCAAGGCTATGGTTTTTCCAGTAGTCATATATGGATGTGAGAGTTGGACTATGAAGAAAGCTGAGCGCCGAAGAATTGATGCTTTTGAACCGTGGTGTTGGAGCAGACTCTTGAGAGTCCCATGGACGGCAAGGAGGTCCAACCAGTCCATTCTAAAGGAGATCAGTCCTGGGTGTTCTTTGGAAGGAATGATGCTAAAGCTGAAACTCCAGTACTTTTTGGCCACCTCATGCGAAGAGTTGACTCACTGGAAAAGACCCTGATGCTGGGAGGTATTGGGGGCAGGAGGAAAGGAGGACAACAGAGGATGAGATGGCTGGATGGCATCACTGACTCGATGGACGTGAGTCTGAGTGAACTCCGGGAGCTGGTGATGGACAGGGAGGCCTGGCTTGCTGCGATTCACGGGGTCGCAAAGAGTCAGACACGACTGAACGACTGAACTGAACTGAACTGAATATCTACATAACACCATATCTTCACCCTCATTTTTTTTAGTTCTAACATAATAAGAGAACTTCCTGTGTCAGCTCCAGTAGCACTATCTCAAGTAAGGTTTAGAAGGACAAGAACTCTGGAACTTGTAAAAAGAAATAAGAGCAGCCAAAACATACAGATATATATCTCTGTTTATTACTATTGTGATTACTATATGCTAAATGACCTCATACTTGTCCACAACAACCTAAAACCTAACATACACAAAAATATCCATCAAATAGAAAACAGCCTAAGGTTCAAACATACACATGCCCCTTTTCCTACTTCTTTACCTTTCAAGAAAGTTAAAAAATGAAATAAGACCAAATTGGGATAATGTACACATAAGCTGAAATGATACGCATTTCCTACTGCTGAAGCAATAAATTCCTCACATATGTCTCAGCATTAGTGTCAGCCCTGGACTTTCCAGAATCACTTTAAGGTCAAGTTACAAAAGTCTTGTTAAAAAAGTTAGCATTAGTTGTTCATACAGACTGCAACATTTCTACTTTCTAGAGACATGAGAACTGACATCATCACTATGAATTATTCTTCAAATTTCCTACTTGCTCCTTTGATTAAGGAAAGAAAATTTTAACACAAGAATACCTATATTAAATGGTAATTTTGCTTCTCATTTTGAAATTAGAAAATAAGTATAATGTTTTCATAATATGAAAATGCACTAATTCACAAAAATACCTATTGCAATAAAACTAAGAAATTTTATGTCAAAACAAAAATACATCAAATTTTGAACACAATAACTTACATAACAATAGTGAAGACACTCATAATCTTAGTAGTCACAAGAAAAGTCCACTTAAAATACCTGAAAGAAGAGATCTTAAATTTTATCATCTCTTAGTTGAGCCCATTTTAGAACAGAGTTGAGAAAAGAGTAAGCATTTCTTCAAACTCTTCAATATTTGAGAGATACAAAGACCTTTAAAAGAACCCCAATTATGACCTGACAACAAGTGTCAAAGTCTTGTTTATTTAAAAACAACTTGATTGGTCAGGAAGTCTCATGTGACAATATAACTCTTCAAGAAGGAAAAGACTGGAGTCATAATAAATCAGACACTAGCAAACCACTTCCTGTCTCCATTACTTATAGGTAATTTGTCTGTCTAATCCTTCAGTATGTGAGGTCAATACCACAAGTCCCTGACTGCATTCAGGCTTAATGAAGTCTGGTGAAGAGTTCCTGATGTCACAGAATAACACTATTACTTCATTTTGATCCACTACTCACCATCTCTTTCAAGGTTTCATACATCCGCCTCAGGAACTCCTGGAACTGTGGCAGGTGAAGGCAGATGTCTCGCTGGGTTTCCAAAGTGGAGGCCTGGGTCCAGACAGAAAGTTTCTGCATCCAAAACTGATAATTAGAAGGAAGGCCTGCTGAGTCTTCAGCCATCTCAGAAAAAGGGACGAAGTATTGTGCCTTCACGGTGGTTGGCTACACACTGAAGAAAACAGTAAACATATGTCAAATCTGTAAGAAAGAGGGGGAAATAAAACATTAAGAAAGAATCTTTTCTCAGTGTCTTCACAACCACTGATGAGTTTTGACAGTGGGTTACAAGGAGGATTACAAGGGATCAAAACAGCATGCCTTCTGTGAAGTCATCTTTGAGTTATTTTAAAATGTGTCACCCAGCTGTATCTCCAATTTTTACCATCTGAACTTTCTATCATGAGTAATATCATTACACTAAAAGTCATTATACCTCCACAGGCACATCACTAATTATGTACAAAAAGCACAGCTGATAATACTTTATATCTTCTATTTAAGATTGAGCTATTTTTAAATGTTCTGAATATGAAGTTCATTTGAGTATTTTAATGTAATGGGAAATCAAAAACATCCATGGAAGTTTCATAATAGTCTGTGTCTAAGAAATGTTTTTGAAGTTCTTATGTTTTATATGCATTTCTGGCTTCTCATTTAGGTGTAAAAAAAAAAAATCTCTGGGCATTACTGTCTAATGAATTTTCTTCCTGGTTTCTCAATTCTTAGAAAAAAGTAAAATAATTCATTCCACATGCACGGATTTGAACAATCTGCTTAATTTATTTAAAGACTGCTGTGTATGCTTCATCTCCATTCACAAGAAGAAATCATATTTTGGTAAAGTAAGATAAACTCTAATTATTGGGAAGGTATATCTGTCCTAAGTGACAGAAAATAAAAACCCATAAACCTGACTACACATCTGAAGAACATGTTAAAAAGAATCGTAGAGTTACATACACAGAGAACATATGCCTCAGGCAGAGTCGGGTAAATAAACTCCAGGTGCCTCCCCACCACCCCAGCTCCTCGCCACCCACAGTCCTAGGAAGCATACAGGGGAGAGAATGGAAGGCTACCTTCAGCAGGTGCAGGCTTTTACAGACTCCTACTTTCCTGGGGCAGGGATGATAGTCAGCTATCTAATTTCAAAAGACTACTCTGCAAGGGGTGAGTGAGTTTAAATCTTCAAAAGCAATAATTAACAGATAAAATGCTCCCAATTAAATGCCAAAAACATCAACAAAGGAGGTTTTCATTACTAAACAAGAAAGTAAGAAAAAAATAAGAAGGTCGTACAATTTGGCTACAGTGCAAAAGAAAAAAATCTAGACCAGGAAGATGAAAATTTTAAAATAGAACTAAAAATTTAGTTTTGAAAAGTACCATAAAGTTTCTTAAAAAGTTTAATAATAGAGAATATATGCATACTATCAAATGGCACCCAATAGTCAAAAATCCAGACATCTGATTATTGTCTCCTATTATCTTCATCCAAGCCATCACCAATACCTGTTCATTCTATTCCTAAAATAAATATTCATGCTTTAATTTGACCTCATTCATTTCTTTCCATTTCCACTGCTGCTATCCCACCCCATTCCTGTCTATTTCTTTCCTAGAGTCTTCTATCTGGTCCCACCTGTTCCTCTCCAATTCATTTTCTACACTGTCAACAAAAACAACTTTCCCAAATGTAAATCAGACCCACTCTTGCCTAAAAATCTCTTCAATACGTTCCTTGGAAAGAAATCTCAACTCCTTGCATAAATTATCCCAGCTCCTTACCAGAGTCTCTAATAAGACCTTGATAAACAGAGCTCCAGCATACCCACCCACCTCCTATGTTGCCTCTAGCCAGCTGACCAGTCCAGTCAAGGCCTTGCATCTATTTACCAACATATGAAACCCTGCTTCCAGGTCTTTCTGCTGATTCCTCCACAGCTCTTGGCAAATCAGTTAATTACTCTGGGCATTTATTTGTTCACTCACTTACTATCTCCTCTACTGGTAAATACATCCTCTGTCATCCTTGAATTTAGCCCATGCATGGCCAATTATCGGAGAAGGCAATGGCACCCCACTCCAGTACTCTTGCCTGGAAACTCCCATGGACAGAGGAGCCTGGTAGGCTGCAGTCCATGGGGTCGCTAAGAGTCGGGCACGACTGAGTGACTTAACTTTTACTTTTCACTTTCATGCATTGGAGAAGGAAGTGGCAACCCACTCCAGTGTTCTTGCCTGGAGAATCCCAGGGACGGGGGAGCCTGGTGGGCTGCCGTTTATGGGGTCGCACAGAGTCGGACACGACTGAAGTGACTTAGCATTAGCATGGCCAATAATAACTGTTGAATGAGGGAATATTTTCCAAAGTATAGTTCTAAGCTAAATGTTATAACAAAATGCGTTAGAGATCATGCAGTGTAGTGGTCCTGGATGCTCTATTTCACAGCCTATCTGGGGAGGGTGGCAGTGGGAGCAGCCTGATGGTAGTGATTGTGAAATGGGTGGTGCTCTGGCTGTGATGGGAACAGTAAGGGTGGTCCTGACATTTCGTATCCCAGAGTCAAGGACACGGAACATGCTGCAATGCATTGGAACAACAGCTCAAAAAGGAAAATGGTCTTCCCCCAAAGGCCAGTGATGCCCCAACTGAGAAATGCTGACCTAATCTGAACATTCTGGAAAGGACATCTGTTGGTTTTGTCTGTTTACCATTCCTCCTCCATTTTTAGTTACAACATCTTACTCTTCCTTTAGGAAAGTATCTCTCTTACATTCCCCAAGTCTTGGCAGATCCTTTAATCATTTTATGGTACCTATGTCATCAAGCCAAGGAGTGAGAGGATGATTCAAATTTAACAAAGCAGACACTCTGCTGGGAATCTGAATCTTCAGTAGCTTGTGATAAGGGTGGAATTAAGCCATCCAAAGAGTCTCTTGATCTAGATCTCTATGCATGTCCTTAACAAACTATGAGTTTGCAGCGTTCTCTTTGATTCGGTCAGTTACCCAGGAGCCTTCCAATAATAATAGTTTTGCTTAAATTAATGACTGTTGGTTTCTGTGATTTTTAACACAAGAACACAAACTGATATCTCTGATGTTATATAATATCTGATACAAACTGATACCAGATAGTGGGCTGCAGACAACACATCTTTGCAGAAAGGAGGGGAATTTAGAACGGCTCCTAGGCCAAGTCAGGTAAAATGGCAGCGAAACTCCTGTTCCTATTATGGAACTGGAAACCAGAAGTCCATGGAAGAGGGTAATACAGATCAATGAGGCATCACCTTCACACAAGGGCCCTGAATCATTAAGATATTCTAGTAGGAATGGCTAAGTGAAAGCACTGGACTATCAAAACAGTCAAACATCTGATGATTTGCAGAGAACCCCACTTCCCAGATGAGGGGCAATGGGTCTTAGTCAGTGATATTACACTGTCATAATCGGGTGGTTACTCCAACTCAAGAGAGAACCCCACTTCCCAGATGAGGGGCCAATGGGTCTTATTCAGCAATATCACACTGTCATAATCGAGTGGTCACTCCAACTCAAGGTGCACTTTTGGATGTGAGTCCTGACTGGGGCAAATTAATACCCTTGGCACCTAGAATTCAGTTATGAACGGGTTATCTCCATTTCTCCATGGGGATAAACTGAGGATATGAGAAAGCAGTTGCCTTTTACCTGCCTCAGAGATATCAACTCCAGATACAGCACATTACACTGGTCTACCACAGTGAAGATACCAGGCTGACAGAACCTGGAGAGTATGAAGATACAGGTGCTTTGTCTGTATTCCATATGGTGGGATACAAATCACATGAACATACAGGGTCTGCCACTCCAGAAGTTTCTTATAATCCAACGATCTGTGTTAGATGACAACGTGTCTTTAAAATGAAGATACACAAGAATCCAGTACCAGAGGTTGCCTCCATTGTGGAGGCCGAGGTAGCTGGAAGGTAAGTGCAGGAAAGGAAATCTTTTCTGTAATTTTACTGTACACTTTTTTGCACTTTTTCAATTTAATGCCATGTGTACTAGTTACTGACTCAAAATAATAAACAAACAAAAATAAGGTGAATGATAACTGCTATACCTACCTCACACCCACTAAGAGGCAAAATGCTTGGCTGATACCTCTGGGATTCTGAAGGTAACATGTACTACATGGGTTTCAGACCACTCATTGGCTTATCCATTTGCCAGAGAAAGAGAACATATGGGTAGAGCCCAGAGCAACAATCACTGCACAGCTTATCTGTCCATACTGAACTGCTCTGCCACTCAGCTATGACCCAGCTCTGGTCAGCTACGACACCCTATGCTCTTGAAAACCTGTGTGGAAGATCTGGATTCTGGAAAAAGCTTATAACAGCCCTCAGTGACTGGACTGATCTCCAAGCCACAAAGCTGGGTGTGCCCAGCAGCACTCTGTCATCATGTGCAAATTACGCCTGCTGGGTCAAAATGCATGAATGAGGTTTCTGGATGCTATCTGTATATGTCTTGCTTGCTATGTCATATAACTTTTAAAAATTCCCTTCTCTTTTATTTCCCCTTCTACTACTGCATATATAAAGTATATTATAAGTGGATAGATTTGCTAAAAATCTATAATTTACAGAAAATAACAAAGATGGGAAGAGGAACTGACATTATCCAGAACTCTTGGACTTGAAGCTAAATGCATTAACCAGGCATTACTTTGAATTATCTCCCTTTTCGGAAGGAAGAGAGAGCTAAATTATGTTAGTGGAAACTGTTTTAAAAATTCTGTGTATGGAAAGCAATAGGTTCAAATGTCCTGAGTAACCAACATGAGACAGTGGATATATCTGTTGTTTCTGCCCCCCAACACCCTATCCTGTTCTTTTAATGTATAGTCAGCCCTCCTTATCTGCAGGTTCTGCATCTATATGGATAGAAAAAATTTTTAATTCCAGAAGTTTCCAAAAAACAAAACTTGAATTTACCATGCACCCACTACTATATACATAACTTTTATCTTATATTTACAACTATTTATATAGCATTTACATTGTATTTTAAGAAATCTAGAAATGATTTAAAGTATATGGAAGAATGTGTATAGGTTATATACAAGTATTATGCCACTTTATATAAGGGAATTAAGCATTTGTGGATTTTGGCATCTGTGAAGGTCCTGGAATAAACACCTTGCAGATATAGAGGGATAACTACATATGCACCTCACTTTTGCTCTGAAGAACTTCCCTTCTCTTCTGCATGGTTTTAATGAGACTAAGGTTTGCCTCCTCAGAACTGGAAGAGTTACATGGGTCTAACAGATACAACTAACAACTGGGAAATACACTATACAGATAAAACAAGTTTATGCACTTTTGATCTGACATAAACCATATACTTTCACTCAATAAGGAGAGTAATTTATAATGATCTCACTTAAAACACAAATTATGGGGCACAAGCGAAATTCTGTTTATGATGTTTATTCTTCTCTTTTTTTTGATAACTGTTCTGTAAGTATGTTTTAGTATACAAAAAAATGGTAGAGAAAACAGCCAAATGTACCCTATTTACCCTTTAACCAGTTCAAACAATTATCGAGATTTTCCATTTTTAAAGCAAAGCACAGATACCATATCACTTTACTCAAAATACCTTTATTTATATCTTTTTTTAAAAGACTTTTAAAAAAAGAAACTTAACTACACCTCTTTCATACCCAATAAAGCCACTAATAATATCTAACAGCCCTTCTATGTTCAGATTTCTTAAAAAATTCCCTTTATATTTGGATTATTTATATTACAATCCAAACAACATCAACACATTGCATGCAGTCAATACTGATATCTTTCCTTTAAGCTGTAACAAAACAATGTAAATCTCTAACTTGTAACAAGTATCCCACTTTTATTTGTTTTAACCTTTTCATTTAACCCCTGGAGAAACCAACACATATGACCTACAGAATTTCTCATACTTGTACATTTAGCATTCTTGTGGTATTGTGTGATGTGTTTTGTTCTCTTCTTTATTGTTCATAAACTGACAGCTAGATCTAGAAGGTTCATTAGATTCAGAGTCAATTCCTTTGCAAGAATATTTCACTTGTGGATTTGTGTTCTTCAAATTAAATGAGAAGGTATACATAATTTGGTAGTCCCACATATCATAATGTTGAAACTGATGAGTGGTTTCAGATATTATCAACCAAATCCATCCATTATAAAGTTCACCACCACTTTTTCGCTAATGGCTTTAGAATCCACTGATGACATTTTAGGTCTATTAGAGGATGATAAATACTGATTTTTCTAACTTTATCCATTCTCCTGTGTTTATATTTCTTGATGTTTAGAAGCTTTATATTTTTAGGTAGTCAGATTAACAAAATTTCCCTTGCAACTCCAATGTATGCCTCCACAATCCTGTGAAACTGACAAAAATACTGCTAACTTTTCTCACTTTTAGTGGCACAGGCCCTCTTCTAGGTTCTAGCTTCTCAAGGAATGGCAAGGCCCTGAGGTTGAAAAACTGCAGTAAAATGTCTGCTCAGAACTTAGGACTTGCCTTCATCCCAAGATCTTAAACCCTTGAGTTGTGAGTACATTCACAGTTCTCCAATATCTTCCAAATACGTTTTATCAGGCTCTTTTAGCCACTCTAAAATGGCTGGAGGTAAAATCTATAACACGTTCTCTTGATTAACCAGGATAGGTGAGGCAGACAAAAGTATGATACAGACTATATTTAATGTAAACATACTTAGTTAAAATTGTACCCAATTTCAGTTCTATTTCAGACTACAGAGTTAAGACCAACCTCCTGCTGAAAGTTATTCTATAAGGCTATGTGAAACATAAAAACATAATTCAAAAATCATCAAACAGCAAGAGAGTGTGGAATTTTCAGAGAAAGATCTTGGCACATAAGGTTGCACAGGCCAAAGGAGACTTTTCCAATCCTGCAGAGGTGGTTAAATGGCAAAGCAGCTCTTTTGACAACTTTACTAGAGAGTAAAAGTAGGAGGCCAAGCCTGTCAAAGTGAGGTCCTGGTAAACCACCTCACACTGAGGACTGCACCCACAGAGATGCACCCTGAGACCATGGGTAGCCCAGAAATGAACTCGTCAACATGGAGACTATAGCCCGGCTATGAAACCAAAACTTAATTAAAGTGGTCCCAGGTTACTAATGCTGCTAGCCACCTGGAAGATGCAAACAACTCCCTCTCTGAAAAAAAGTAATATCATCGTAGTTTTCTAATTATTTCTAAAGTTAAATTTTTCAAATCCAACAAAAATTGCATAATTAAAGACAAACATACAGAAAGGAAAAAAAAACATAAAAGCCCCAAAACAATGAACAAAAACAAACACAAAATGAAACAGAGAGGGACTCAAGATAGTTTAAAAACTAGACAAAAATGGAGAAACAGACACAGAAATATGGACATGGGGAGAGGGGAGGAGAGGATGAGATGTACAGAGAAGAGTAACATGGAAACTTATATTACCATATGTGAAATAGATAGCCAATGGGAATTTGCTGTATGTCTCAGGAAACTCAAACAGGGGCTCTGTATCAACCTAGAGGGATGGGGAGGGAGATGGGAGGGAGGTACAAAAGGGAAGGGATATATGTATATCTATGGCTGATTCATGTTGAGGTTTGACAGAAAGCAACAAAATTCTGTAAAACAATTATCTGGTAATAAATAAATTAAAAAAATATATAAAGTAACTAAGAGGGTCCCTTGTGAAGATAAAAAATTTCATCAAGAAACTAAAAATTATAAAAAATGACCCTGCAGATGAAGAAACAATACAGCAGAATTCTAGAACTAAAAAAAAAAAAAAAAAACTGAAATGAAGAATTCAACAAATGGGTCTGACAGTTAATTAGACCCAGCTGCAAAGGGATTTGATGGACTTGGAAGATGTATTAGAAGAAACTAACCAGAATTCAACACAGAAAGTAAAAACAGTGTGAAATTACAGAAGAATGGATAAGATACATAGAAATACAGTAAGAAAAAGCTAGAAAGCATATATTCAATGCAATGAAAGGAAGAAAGGACCAACTGAGAATACTACATCCAGCGAAAAGATTCTTCAGGAATAAAAAGGTAAAAGAAAGACTTTCAGACACATTGAAAGAATTTCTCACCAGTAAATCTGCTCTAGACGATGCTCTTCAGGCAGATGGAAATGACCCCAGGTGGAAGTCTAGAGATGTTAGAAGAAATGGAAACCATAAAAAATAGTGTATCATGGGAAATTTAAAATTAGTACTTAGAGTATAAAATAAGAACAGTATCATTAGTTTTATATATATATATATAATATATAATTTAAATTTAAAATATACCAAACAATAGTACGTACTCTAGGAGAAGGACAGACTTATAGAGTTCTAAATTTCTTGCATTATCCAGGAAAATGAGGAAAAAAGTGTTAACGTTTGACTTTAATAATTCAAAAATGCATATCATAATTTCTATGCTAGCCACTAATGAGAGAATAAAAGGTAGTATATAATTTCCAAGTTATCAGAGGAGAAAAATTTATAGTAAAAAACACTTAATTCCTAAGAGGGCAAGACTGGACAGAAAAGGAATACAAAATAGGCAAAACAAATGAAAAAATACACAATAAGAATGGTTGACTTTAAACTCAAATACATCAGTAATTACATAATACACAAATGGATTAAATTCTACAAGCAAAAGCCAAATATTATCAGTTTAGAAAATTTTTAAAAAGCTATATGCTGTTATAAAAGACATATCTAAAACATAAGGGTACTGGGATTATAGAGAGGTTAAAAGAATAGGAGGAAAATACCATGCTAACTTAACCAAAAAAATCAAACAGTTTCTATTTAAACACACTCTGGGGGCAAAAAGCTTACTAGAGGTAAAAAGGATCACTTCGTAATGACAAAATGTTGAATTAACCAGGAATATGTGAGAGTTCTAAATCTGCATGCACCTAATAACATAGAAATGTAAAACAAAATGCAAAGTTTAAAATATAACACAGAAATAACATAACTACGAGGAAAATACTGCAGTCACAGCAGGAAATTTTTTTTAAAGAACGATTCATTAACTAGTCTTTATTTTATATTATCATTTGAATTAATTTGTCTAGATTGACCCCAAAACCCTAAGAGTTCGTCTTCTACTTCTGATACTCACATGAGGGATTCAGGCTCTAATCATGATCATGAGTCCCGTCTCGCACCTCTGGTCCCTCTTTTTCTTTTTCCCTTTATCTTCCTCCTTCTCTTCTTCCCCCTCCACTTTCTCCTGCTTCTCTTTCTTTCCTTTCCTCCTTTCAAATGGTACTTTGGTTCATTTAGTTACCAAATCAGAATGAACAGCATAGATTTGCCTGTTACCTGTATGAGTTTAATCGGCATCAATAAAAAACATTTCTAAATGTTCTTTCAAAGAAAACTCTAGAGACTATCCTCAAGCTCAGCGTCCCCAGCAATACCTCAACCACACAGTCTAACCTTTATTTTTTCAATTTTTGACCCATGCAATTTCAGAGACTCATAGCAAGAAACTTCCACACATCTCACAGTAAACTGTGGAATAATCAGACAACGATCTACAAAGTACACATCTTCCCTCAAAGCACCCTATGAACTTAAGTGTTTATGTACACTACCAGAATGCTCAAAGAAGTATTATTCGTCACAGGCCCAATTTGAAAACAACCCATGTGCCGATCAAGAGTAGAATAAACAAAATATTCATAAAGGGAATACTATGGAGCAATGAAAATATAGGAACTACTACTATAGGCATAGAGATGATCTGACAATCATAAGGTTGAGAAAAATAAGCTATCCATAAGATATGATTCATTTATATAATTTTATATAATTCAAAAACAGGCAAAACTAAACTGTAGCGATTACCCTAAAAAAGCCATGAAATCTGCTACCTTTAGAGGAAAGAAGGCAGTCCTTTTGGGAGGGTACATGTGAATGGTTTCCGGGATGCTGGCAATCGTCTATCTATTGACCTAGATGAAAGTAACATAGGTATTAATGTTTTACTAATTTATTAAAGTATAAATTATGCTTATGCACTTTTCTGTATGTATTACCTTCCACAATAACAGGAAAAAATTTTTTTAACTTCCAGCTACATATTTACTGTACAGACATCGCCCCAAAGGTAAGGAAAAAAAGAAAATGTACAGTTCATAAATGCTGCTGCTGCTGCTAAGTCGCTTCAGTCATGTCTGACTCTGTGCGACCCCACAGACGGCAGCCCACCAGGCTCCCCCGTCCCTGGGATTCTCCAGGCAAGAACACTGGAGTGGGTTGCCATTTCCTTCTCCAATGCATGAAAGTGAAAAGTGAAAGTGAAGTCATTCAGTCGTGTCCAACTCTTAGCGACCTCATGGACTGCAGCCATCAAGACATAACTTACCAAATGAGCACAATAAAAGGTTTTAAATTGTTGAAATAGTCTGCATTTTCTATTTTCAGCTAAGTTCTCTAGAAAAATTAAAAACCACCAGAAGTGGCCAGGGATATATTTCCAGTGCTTTCTTTGTCTTTCTCATGCCTGTCCTCATATAATGTTTCCGTCTTCCCAGTCTTGGCTCTGAAGAAGAGAAAATCCAAGGCTTCTCCCTCCATATCCAGTCCCTTAGCTATTTATATGGCTACTGCTTTGCCCTGTAAGGGCTACTGCCACAAGAAGGAAAAGACATCCAATCTACCACACAGAAGAGAATAACTGGTGAGAGCATGAGGTGATCTGTGTTCATACATCAGGCAGGGTTAAGGCATCTCAAAAAGAAAGAAATGCCTTGTAAAATAGGGATGGCTCTTCAGATTCAGGGAGATTTCAACTTTTTTTTCACAAACGCACTGTTTGTTTTTTTTTTAAATCCCAGTTAATCTACACACTGTTCATGGGGTTCTTAAGGCAAAAACACTGAAGTGGTTTGCCATTCCCTTCTCCAGTGGACCATGTTTCATCAGAACTCTCCACATGACCCGTTCGTCTTGGGTTGCCCTACACGGCATGGCTCATAGTTTCACTGAGTTAGATAAGGCTGTGGTCCATGTGATCAGTTTGGTTAATTTTCTGTGATTGTGGTTTTCATTCCATCTGCCTTCTGATGAAAAAGGATAAGAGACTCATGGAAGCTTTCTGATGGGAGAGGGGGAAACTGGATCTTGTTCTGATGGGCAAGGCCATTCTCAGTTCACTTCAGTCACTCAGTCACGTCCGACTCTTTGAGACCCCATGGACTTGCAGCACGCCAGGCTTCCCTGTCCATCACCAAATCAGGGAACTTACTCAAACTCATGTCATCAAATCAGTGATACCATCCAACCATCTCATCCTCTGTTGTCCTCTACTCCTGCCTTCAATCTTTCCCAGCATCAGGGTCTTTTCCAATGAGTCAGTTCTTCGCATCCAGTGGCCAAAGTATTAGAGTTTCAGCTTCAGCATCAGTCCTTCCAATGAATATTCAGGACTGATTTCTTTTAGGATTGACTGGTTTGATCTCCTTGCAGTCCAAGGGACTCTCAAGAGTGTTCCCCAACACCACAGTTCAAAAGCATAATTTTTCAGTGCTCAGCTTTCTTTATAGTCCAACTCTCACACCCATACATGACTACTGGAAAAACCATAGCTTTGACTAGACAGACCTTTATAACAGAGCAATGTCTCTGCTTTTTAATATGCTATGTAGGTTGGTCACAGATTTTCTTCCAAGGAACAAGCATCTTGTTAATTTCATAGCTGCAGTCACCATCTGCAGTGATATTGGAGCCCCAAAAAATAAAGTCTCTGACTGATTTCATTGTTTCCCCATCTATTAGCCATGAAGTGATGGAACAGGATGCCATGATCTTCGTTTTCTGACTGTTGAGCTTTAAGCCAACTTTTTCACTCTCCTCTTTCACTTTCATCAAGAGGCTCTTTAGTTCTTCACTTTCTGCCATAAGGGTGGTGTCATCTTCATATCTGAGGTTACTCATATTTCTCCTGGCAATCTTGATTCCAACTTGTGCTTCATCTAGCCCAGCGTTTCTCATGATGTACTCTGCATATAAAGTAAATAAGCAGGGTGACAATATATAGCCTTGACGTAGTCCTTTCCCGGTTTGGAACCAGTCTGATGTTCATGTTCAGTTCTAACTGTTGCTTCTTGACCTGCATACAGATTTCTCAGGAGGCAGGTCAGGTGGTCTGGTATTCCCATCTCTTGAAGAATTTTCCAGATTGTTATGATCCACACAATCAAAGGCTTTGGCACAGCCAATAAAGCAGAAGTAGATGTTTTTCTGGTATTCTCTTGCTTTTTCTATGATCCAGTGGACGCTGGCAAGTTGATCTCTGGTTCCTCTGCCTTTTCTAAATCCAGCTTGAACATGTGGAAGTACTGTTCATGTACTGTTGAAGCCTGGCTTGGAGAATTTTGAGCATTACTTTACTAGCATGTAAAATGAGTACAATTGTGTGGTAGTTTGAACATTCTTTGGCATTGCCTTTGGGATTGGAATGAAAACTGACCTGTTCCAGTCTTGTGGCCACTGCTGAATTTACCAAATTTGCTGACATATTGAGTGTAGCACTTTAATAGCATTATCTTTTAGGATTTCAAACAGCTCAACTGGAATTCCATCACCTCCACTAGCTTTGTTTGTAGTGATGTTTCCTAAGGCCCACTTGATTTTGCATTCCAAGATGAGTGATCACACCATGGTAATTATCTGGGTCATGAAGACCTTTTTTGTATAGTTCTGTGTATTCTTGCCACCTCTTCTTAATCTCTTCTGATTCGGTTAGGTCCATACCATTTCTGCCCTTTATTCTGCCCATCTTTTTATGAAAAGTTCCCTTGGTATCTCTGATTTTCTTAAAGAGATCTATCTCTAGTCTTTCCCTTTCAATTGTTTTCTTCTATTTCTTTGCATTGATCACTGAAGAAGGCTTTCTTATCTCTCCTTGCTATTTTCTGGAACTCTGCATTCAAATGGGTATATCTTTCCTTTTCTCCTTTGCCTTTAGCTTCTCTTCTTTTCTCAGCTATTTGTAAGGTCTCCTCAGAGAATCATTTTGCCTTTTTGCATTTCTTTTTTGGGGGGATGGTGTTGATCACTGCCTCCTGTACAAAGTCACAAACCTACGTCCATAGTTCTTCAGGCACTCTGTCTGTCAGATCTAATCCCTTGAATCTATTTGTCACTTCCACTGTATGGTCGTAAGGGATTTGATTTAGGTCATACCTGAATGGTCTAGTGGTTTTCCTTACTTTCTTTAATTTAAGTCTGAATTTTGCACTAAGGAGTTCATGACCTGAGCCACAGTCAGCCCCAGTCTGGTTTTTGCAGACTGTATAGAGGTTCTCCATCTTTGGCTGCAAAGAACATAATCAATCTGATTTCAGTATTGACCATCTGGTGACCTCCATGTGTAGAGTCTTCTCGTGAAGTTGGAAGAGGGCATGTGCTATGACCAGTGTGTTCTTTTGGCAAAACTCTATTAGCCTTTGACTTGCTTCGTTTTGTACTCCAAGGACAAATTTGTCTGTTACTTCAGGTATCTCTTGACTTCCTATTTTTATATTCCAGTCCCCTATAATGAAAATGACATCTTTTCTGGGTGTTAGTTCTAGAAGGTCTTGTAGGTCTTCATAGAACCGTTCAGCTTCTTCAGCATTACTGGTTGGGGCATAGACTCGGAATACTGTGATACTGAATGGTTTGCCTTGAAAACAAACAGAGATCACTCTGTCTTTTTTGAGACTGCATCCAAGTACTGCGTTTCAGACTCTTGTTGACTTTGATGGCTACTCCATTTCTTCTAAGGGATTCTTGTATTCTCAGTAAATCTTTAATCCAATTATAGTTGATGGGCGGGAGTATGTTCCCTCCGAATTGTTTGATCTGAGGCCAAACTATAGTGGAGGTAATGAAGATATTGGAGACCTCCTTCAAAAGGTTTCACACACTGCTACACTCAGTGCCCCCAACACTGCAGCAAACCACCACCAACCCATGCCTCTGCTGGAGACTCCTGGGCACTCATGGGCAAGTCTGGGTCAGTCTCTTGTTGGGTCACTGCTCCTTTATTTTGGGGGCTCCAAAATCACTGCAGATGGTGATTGCAGCCATGAAATTAAAAGACACTTGCTCCTTAGAAGAAAATCTATAACCAATCTACATAGCATATTAAAAAGCAGAGACATTACTTTGCCAACAAAGGTCCATCTAGTCAAAGCTATGGTTTTTCCAGTAGTCATGTATGGATGTGAGAGTTGGACTATAAAGAAAGTTGAGTACCAAAGAATTGATGCTTTTGAACTGTGGTGTTGGGGAAGCCTCTTGAGAGTCCCTTGGACTGCAAGGAGATCCATTCAGTCCATCCTAAAGGAAATCAGTCCTGAATATTCATTGGAAGGACTGATGCTGAAATTGAAACTCCAATACTTGGGCCACCTGATGCAAATAACTGACTCCTTGGAAAAGACCCTGATGCTGGGAATGATTGAAAGCAGGAGGAGAAGGGGATGACAGAGGATGAGATGGCTGGATGGTAAACTGACTCAATGAACGTGAGTTTGAGCAAGCTCCGTGAGTTGTTGATGGACAGGGAAGCCTGGGGTGCTGCCGTCCATGGGATCGCAGAGTCGGACAAGACTGAGCAACTGAACTGAGCTAAACTGAATATACACACTAATTAGAGAACTGAAAACTACACTTTTGATTGATATCAAATCCTTGATATTGCCCCCAGTGTAAATCCTTGGCTTTCTTAGAGTCCTGCTCAGTATATATGCCTTCACATGGATATCTCTGCCTATATTAATTTCATACAAACAACTAACAAAATATTATTTAGCATTTTTTATTTAAGAGCATAAAAGAAAGGTGGATGATCAATGACATTTCTTCAAAACTCAGGATTTTATCAAGCATTTTCCATACACACAAACCCCCCAATATGTACTAATATAGCAAAAGCAAAGGGCATAGAAAGTTAGAAGGAAATCTCCCTTTTCATTTCTTAAATATACAGAATCAAATCATGTTTTCACCTTCTCCACATACAGAGACTAAAATTAACAGTAACTGTTAGTCTCAGTTTATGTTTCCCAAAGAAAATAAAATCAGCTTCAGAAATTCTCATGTAGATTGAACTAAAGTAACAGTCCTATGAGCAGAAAGACCTGGACATCTGAATAGAAGTGACTAACCTGTGAAAGACTCCCATGTGCTTGTTCATGTCCCTGTTTTGGGTTCATCAGAGGAAAGCAGGAGGTGGGAGGGGAAGAAACAAAGTAGCAAGGGAAACCAGCCTTGGGGTCCTTCAAACATCTGAGATACTGAAAAGAGAGTCCAAATGTCTCAGGTTTGGATCAAGGGCCTTTGTCCTTTCCCCCTCATTTATAAACTGGTCAAAAGCTACTTTGTTGCTTGCTAAAGCACTTTTTTATGAACTTAAATCATGATGGCACAAAGATAAACTGTCTATAAAGGTTCATACTGAAAGTTGCCAAATTGACAGGGCTCAGATTCAGAGTGTAGCAGGTGAGAGAGGTAATACTTTAGGGCTAAAAGTTCCCCATTTATGTTGGCCTCTTTAGAAAAACTTCCCATGTAGCTCAGTCAGTAAAGCATCTGCCTGCAATGTGGGAGACCTGGGTTCAATTCCTGGGTCGGGAAGTTCCTCTGGAGAAGGAAATGGCAATCTACTTCAGTATTCTTGCCTGGTGAATCCCATGGACATAGGAAACTAGCAGCCTACAGTTCATGGGATCGCAAGACTTGGACATGACTTAGTGCTATTTTTCTTTAGAAAATAGGATATAACCAAAAATTTCATAGAAATGTTTACACGAGATATGAGGAATTCACCAAGCATAATTCATTAGATTGGAAGAAGGAAATAACAGCATCAAAACACTTAAGCACTGTTGGAAGAAAGGTAACAAAAAATAAACAAATGGGAGATAGACTGGAGCAAAGTGCCCTAATCCATTAAAAATAAAAACATTTCCCTTAATTTAGTAATCAAGAAGTGTTAAGAACCTGGCAAGGGACTGCCCTAAAACAGTGGTTCTCAAATTATCTTTCAGAAAGCAAAGTAGGCTCCTAAAGTTGTGTGTTAACACCTGAGTATTGACGCAGCCCCAGCGTCAAAGAGCCACAGGCAGGGATGCAGAGGATGTTGAGTGTACCACAGTGCTAGGACCAGTGACCACTAGTGACGTGAGCAACTTCAGCCTCTCGTTTAATGTTATGTGACATTATTTTCCTATCCTAAGTTACTAAGCTTCAGGGTGAAAAAATACACAATCTATAATCTAACCTGTGATATTCTGGCCCTCAATTAGTATTGCTACTGAATGACACTTTCACATCCCATATGGCGGTTCCATCTAGAGACATCCTAGAGCTTAGGTGGAAAGGAAGTGGAGGAGGGGTGTATTGGGAGATAAGGATTAGCAGATACAAACTGTTACATACAGAATGTATAAACAACAAGGTCCTACCATATAGGGCAGGTAACTATATTCAGTATGCTGTGATAAACCATAATGGAATAGAATATGAAAAAGAATAAATACATAAGTATGTGTACGTGTGTGTGCATGTATAACTGAATCATGTTGCTGTATACAGAAATTAACAGGACATTGTAAATCAACTATACTTGAATAAAATTGAAAAAAAAATTTTTTTAAAGCTCAACACTAATCATTAGGTAAAGGCAAATCAAAACCACCATGAGATATTACTTTAATCCCCTTAGGCTGGCTATCATCAAAAAAAAAAAAAAATAGCAAGTGCTGGTGAGAATGTGGAGAAACTGGAACCTCAACTGCTAGTGGAAATGCAAAACAGTATCGCTATGTAAAAATGGTATGGTGATTACTTTTAAAAAATTAAACACTGAATTACCATCTGATCCACTTCTATTACATACCCAAAATAATAGAAGTAAAGACTCAAATAGATAATTTTTTCCTCATACTCATAGCAGCATACACAATAGGCAAAAGGTATAAACGACCCAAATATTCACCAAAAGATGGATGGCTAAACTAAATATATAAATATATACAGTGAAATATCATTCAATCACAAAAAGGAAGGAGTTTCTGATATATATATGGATGAACCCTGAATCCATACAGTGTTAACATTATGTTAAGAGGAATAAGCCAAACACAAAAGGACAAATACTATATGATTTCACTAATAGGAGATACTTACAGAGTGGGCAAACTCATAGAGACAGAAACAGAATGGTGGTTGTTGGGGGCTGAGAGAAACGGAGAAGGCAGGGATTTACTGTTTAATGGGTAAATAGCTTCAGATGGGAAGAAGAAAATACTCTAGAGATGAATGGTGGTAATGGCTGCCCAACAATGTGAATGTAATTCAGGGCTGCCGAACTGTACACTTTTTAAAAATGGCTAAAATGATAAATTTTATGGTTTCTATATTTTACCACAATTAAAAAAAAAAAAAAGAATAGACCAGCAGTGACTCCAGTCAAAGCTGAGGTAGGACCTGGAGCACATCCTGCGTTCCAGTCATGCCCTTCCACCAAAGCCCCCTCCCTCAGAATAATTCCATAAACACTGCTGGTTGCCCATCCAATAGCCTTAACCCATCTACTGCTTCTTTGCTAAGAGAATCAGTTTTGTCCAGAAATCTCATAGCTATTGAGTCTTGGGGAAGGCTGGGATCTTCCCAAATACCAGGGGTGAATCTTTTTTTTTTTTTTAATTGACGGATAATTGCTTTACAGAACTGTGTTGGTTTCGGCCAAACATCAACATGAATCAGCCATAGATATACATAGGTCCCCTCCCACTTGAACCTCCCTCCCACCTCCCACCCCAACCCACTTCCTCTAGGTTGTTACCGAGCCCCAGTTTGAGTTCCCCGAGTCATACAGCAAATTCCCATTGGCTATCTATTTTACATATGGTAATGTAAGTTTCCATGTTACTCTCTCCACACATCCCACCTTCTCCTTCCTCCCCAACCCTCCTCCCCTATATCGATAGGTCTGTTCTCTGTCTGTGTCTCCACTGATGCCCTGAAAATAATTTCATCAGTACCATCTTTCTAGATTCCATATATATGTGTCAGTATATGATATTTGTTTTTCTTTTTTGGACATACTTAGCTATAGGTTCATCCACCTCATTAGAACTGACTCAAATGCATTCCTTTATATGACTGAGTAATATTCCACTGTATATATGTACCATAGCTTCTTTATCCATTCATCAGTCAATGGATATCTAGGTTGCTTCCATGTCCTAGTTATTGCAATTAGAGCTGTGATGAACAGTGGGATACATGTGTCTTCTTCAATTTTGATTTCCTCAGGGTACATGCCGAGTAGCAGGATTGCTGGGTCATATGGTGATTTTATTCCTAATTTTTTAAGGAGTCTCCATACTGTCTTCTGGGCTTCCCTGGTAGCTCAGCTGGCAAAGAAGCCACCTGCAATGCAGGAGACCCCAGTTCAATTCCTAGGTCAGGAAGTTCCCATGAGAAGGGACAGACTACCCATTCCAATATTCTTGGGCTTCTCTGGTGACCTAGATGGGTAAAGAATATGCCTACAATACAGGAGACCTGGGTTTGATCCCTGAGTTGGGAAGATCCCCTGGAGGAGGGCATGGCAACCCACTCCAGTATTCTTGCCTGGAGAATCCCCATGGACAGAGGAGCCTGTGGGCTACAGTCCATGGGGTCACAAAGTCAGATGTGACTGAGCAACTAAGCACAGCATAAACTGTCTTCCACAGTACTGTATCAATCTACATTCCTACCAACAGTGTAAGACAGTTCCCTTTTCTCTACACCCTCCCCAGCATTTGTTGTTTGTAGACATTTTGATGATGGCTATTCTGACTGGTGTGAGGTGATATCTCATTGTAGTTTTGATTTGTATGTCAATAATAATGAGCAATGTTTGAGCATCTTTTCATGTGTCTATTAGCCATCTGACCATGAACTCCTTACTGCCAAATTCAGACTTAAATTGAAGAAAGTAGGGAAAACCACTAGACCATTCAGGTATGACCTAAATCAAATCCCTTATGATTATACAGTGGAAATGAGAAATAGATTTAAGGGCCTAGATCTGATACATAGAGTGCCTGATGAACTATGGAATGAGGTTTGTGACATTGTACAGGAGACAGGGATCAAGACCATCCCAATGGAAAAGAAATGCAGAAAAGCAAAATGGCTGTCTGGGGAGGCCTTACAAATAGCTGTGAAAAAAAGAGAAGCAAAAAGCAAAGGAGAAAAGGGAAGATATAAACATCTGAGTGCAGAGCTCCAAAGAATAGCAAGAAGAGATAAGAAAGCCTTCCTCAGAGATCAATGCAAAGAGATAGAGGAAAACAACAGAATGGCAAAGACTAGGGATCTATTCAAGAAAATCAGAGATACCAAAGGAATATTTCATGCAAAGATGAGCTTGAAAAAGGACAGAAATGGTATGGACCTAACAGAAGCAGAAGATATTAAGAAGAGATGGCAAGAATACACAGAAGAACTGTACAAAAAAGATCTTCACGACCCAGATAATCACAATGGTGTGATCACTGACCTAGAGCCAGACATCCTGGAATGTGAAGTCCAGTGGGCCTTAGAAAGCATCACTACGAACAAAGCTAGTGGAGGTGATGGAATTCCAGTTGAGCTATTTCCAATCCTGAAAGATGATGCTGTGAAAGTGCTGCACTCAATATGCCAGCAAATTTGGAAAATTCAGCAGTGGCCACAGGACTGGAAAAGGTCAGTTTTCATTCCAATCCCAAAGAAAGGCAATGCCAAAGAATGCTCAAACTACCACACTCATCTCACACGCTAGTAAAGTAATGCTTAAAATTCTCCACGCCAGGCTTCAGCAATATGTGAACCGTGAACTTCCTGATGTTCACCCTGGTTTTAGAAAAGGCAGAGGAACCAGAGATCAAATTGCCAACATCTGCTGGATCATCAAAAAAGCAAGAGAGTTTCAGAAAAACATCTATTTCTGCTTTATTGACTATGCCAAAGCCTTTGACTGTGTGGATCACAATAAACTGTGGAAAATTCTGAAAGAGATGGGAATACCAGACCACCTGACCTGCCTCTTGAGAAACCTATATGCAGGTCAGGAAGCAACAGTTAGAACTGGACATGGAACAACAGACTGGTTCCAAATAGGAAAAAGAGTTCGTCAAGGCTGTATATTGTCACCCTGTTTATTTAACTTATATGCAGAGTACATCATGAGAAACGCTGGACTGGAAGAAACACAAGCTGGAATCAAGGTTGCCGGGAGAAATATCAATAACCTCAGAGATGCAGATGACACCACCCTTATGGCAGAAAGTGAAGAGGAACTCAAAAGCCTCTTGATGAAAGTGAAAGAGGAGAGTGAAAAAGTTGGCTTAAAGCTCAACATTCAGAAAATGGAGATCATGGCATCCGGTCCCACCACTTCATGGGAAATAGATGGGGAACAGTGGAAACAGTGTCAGACTTTATTTTTCTGGGCTCCAAAATCACTACAGATGGTGACTGCAGCCATGAAATTAAAAGACACTTACTCCTTGGAAGGAAAGTTATGACCAACCTAGATAGCATATTCAAAAGCAGAGACATTACTTGGCCAACAAAAGTCCCTCTAGTCAAGGCTATGGTTTTTCCTGTGGTCATGTATGGATGTGAGTTGGACTGTGAAGAGGGCTGAGCACCAAAGAATTGATGCTTTGAACTGTGGTGTTGGAGAAGACTCTTGAGAGTCCCTTGGACTGCAAGGAGATCCAACCAAGTCCATTCTGAAGGAGATCAGCCCTGGGATTTCTTTGGAAGGAATGAGGCTGAAGCTGAAACTCCAGTACTTTGGCCACCTCATGTGAAGAGTTGACTCATTGGAAAAGACTCTGATGCTGGGAGGGATTGGGGGCAGGAAGAGAAGGGGACGACAGAGGATGAGATGGCTGGATGGCATCACTGACTCAATGGACGTGAGTCTGAGTGAACTCCGGTAGTTGGTGACGGACAGGGAGGCCTGGCGTGCTGTGATTCATGGGGTCGCAAGGAGTCGGACACGACTGAGCGACTGATCTGATCTGATTAGCCATCTGTATGTCTTCTTTGGAGAAATGTCTGTTTAGGTCTTTTTCTCACTTTTTGATTGAGTTGTTTGTTTTTCCAGTATTTACTTACATGAGCTGGTTGTATATTTAAGAAATTAATCCTTTGTCAGTTGTTTCATTTGCTATTATTTTCTCACCAGGGGTGAATCTTGATTAATGAGACCAGTGGATCTCAACATTTTGTTCTCAGACTCCCCTTTACAGTCATACACATCACTGAGGGCATTACTGACAACTTTTATTTATGTGAGTTATATATATCAATATTTACCACATTACAAATTAAAACTAAGAAAAATTTAAAACCCAAGAATATATTCCACTAGCTGGAATACATTCCAGAGCAATGACATCACCATAAATCAAGAACTCTTAACAACTCTACTGTAGACTAGTGAGAAAATCAGAGTAAGAAACACAAATGACGTTTTAGCACCACTATGAAAACGGTTTTGCCCTCATCAGTCTTCTGAAAGTTCTCAGAGATACCCAACATCACATTTTCAGAATGGCTGGTGTATTCCAGTCATGGTATTTCCATTTGGCTTTCAACTAACTATAGGAATGGGCAATGTTATACAACTCTGGACAATAAGAACTGAGCTTCCACTGGAGAATATTAGTGGATAAATTCACTTTTCCCCTGTATTATACACTGCAGTCTTCTTGTTACCCAGGGATTCAAGGAGTAAGTAATCTAACATGCTGCAAACAGCAAAGCAGAAAGGTGCACCTGGGTCCCCTCACTAGCACAGCTAAGGGAATGAAGCAGCCAACCTTGGAATTTCCCTTTTGGTTTAAGCCACCTTTTATTGGGTTTTCTTACAGTCAACTGTGTCCTCGCTGGCACATCTCCTCAGAACCTAGTTTGCTGAACACATTCTGAAAACCAAGGCTATGTATGTAGCTGGCACACAGTAGAAGTTCAATAAATATTTGCTGAATAAATAAGTAAACAAATAAATCCACTAAGGCTGCTGTAGAGGAGAGACTCAGATAAAATGCTGGCTTTGGGGCTGACAGAAAGACATGCAGTTCCCATACTGTCAACATTTAAAACGAAGTTCACTATAAATCTCATAGTATCAAAAATGGCTGTGTATTATATACCCGTCAGGGTGGCCAAAAGGTTCTGAAATTACTTTCATTTGGTCTGCACAATCTCCAAGTATGAGAGGTAAGTCTACATTTGCCAAATATAGACCATAACCTACTCAGTGGCAACCTGATAAAAAGCACTGTTTTGGGTTTTTTCCCCCCCATTTTCCCTGAGTTTGAATCAACTGAAGTCACTTCTCCCATGAAATAAGCACTACACAGAGATTTACGGACAGAAGGCTAGAAAACACAGTGTTTATGGGAGAAGGAAAAGAGACAAATATCTAGCCTCCAGTCAATGTCATTAACTAGGGGTACAATGGCCTTATCAGAAACTACCTAAAACCTCCATTAAATATAATCAAATATAAAGTTACGAAATTTATGCTCAACTATGCTTAAATTTGACAATATCCTTCCTCTTCCTTACTGAAACCCTGATACCAGTATTCTCAATTTACTTTTTAATGTTTCTTTGCTTCATTACTTTAAACAGGATTGATAAATTTGTCCATGTATTTGTAGCTTTCTTTAAAAAATTTCACAATAAAATATTCTTGCTCCCATAAAGTGCTTATGAAAGAAACAAATGACACACATTTTCCTGTTAAAACAATGAGGTTTTAAGAAAAATTCCACTAGGAGGAGCTGGCTTTTTCTCTGTTGAGTCAGGAGTGTTTTGTCTCTGAGACACTCTAATCAAAAACACAGACCTGAAATTTGCAGATAATTTCAAACAAACCCCAATCATAAACAAAACCTGGACCAAAGAAATCAGAGGAGGCAACTGCAATCCAGGTGCAGAGTGTACATACTCTTCACTCAGTTTTGCAAAGAATTAAGGAAACTTAACCTAGCAGATAACTTTCTGGGGGGTTACTGAGCTCCATTCTCCCATCCATGCCCCAAGCCACGTGGGAAAACGAGCTGCTCTCTGGATCTAGCCTCCAAATAGAAACATCCCTTTAGGACTGCTTGCCTTTGAAGCTGCTCAGATAGAAACTCCTGACCTTGTTTTCCATCAGAGCAGCAAGGACCTATCACTGAGACTTGAGAAATATCAGTCTTCCCACATACATTCTGTTAGAAATAGTGGTGACTTACTTTCATTGCATTCTTGTCCTCAGTTCACTTAACTGACAGACAGTAAGACTGTGAGCTTTCAGTGAGATTGGAAGAAAAATGGGCTGAGAAGCACATTCGATATTAAAATATTAGAAATCTTCTCGCCTTTGTCATTAGTAACTTGGCTCCAAGTTATTTCTGCCTCTTTCCATCCTTGGTTCTACTCATAATTTATTACTAAATAAATAAAAACAAAAAATCCCACATATTTATTGGACAACTACCATATGACAGGAACTCTAAAAACACTGCAAATAAAAAAATGGCAGCATTCCCATTTCCTCTCAAGCAACCCATAGCTAATGAGGAAATCATGAACTGCAAACAGATAAAACATAATTCTTTCTGGGAAGGGCTGGGAGAGAAGAAAACATGGAATGCTACAGACAGCATCAAAAAGGGGCACCCCAGCCGGCCAGGAACAGCACTCACTCACTCTCTCATTCACACATATTATTTACATTTTCACTTCTGTTCCGGTTTCAGCATCTAAAAGCAGTGCTACTTGGCACCAAGACAAACACAACTGCAGGCTCTGACGTCTTAAGACACTATTTAGTTAGAACTGTGGGTGTTTGGAAACAATTGAATTCTTAAAATTACCATCAAAATAAAAAATAAAAAGTGAAATCCTTGTAGAGAACCATGGCATCCTAATAAATCCCACCTGCTTAATCCCACTCATCTTTTTGGGGCTGCAAGCCTCTGAAGGAGGAGTTTAAATGATTGTATGCTGTGGGTCACTGAACTCAAACAGAAAAGCATTTTTGTGGTTAGCTTTTAGTACTATGTAAAACCAAATATCTCACTTTGTTTCCTTTAAACCCTCAGCCCATGTGACCTCCAGTTAAGATGGCAAGTAAATTCACTCCTTGATAGATCCCCTCTCCTCCAAACACAGCAAAGAGGGAGGAAACAAGAAGAGAAAACCAAAAGGATGCAAGCAAGTTCAAAAACAATAGAAAAATTTCTGTCTAATAGGTATGAGGCAGAAACAGAGTGGAGTAAATCCTCAGGGTTAAAGCCTTTAGCCTCCTAAGCTCAGGATCCAAAAACAAGCACTGTAACTGGAAGCATGAAACCTACAAAAGTTGGTGGTAGTTCAGTTGCTCAGTTGAGTCCTACTCTGTGATCCCGTGGACTGCAGCATGCCAGGCTTCCTCGTCCTTCACTATCTCCCGGAGTTTGCTCAAACTAAGCATAACCCACAAAGGACAGAGTCAGACCTAGCATCCTACTTGAGGCAGGGTTGGAGGTGAAACTGGAGGAGGGCTCCTGATTCCTGAAAGAAGACTGGTTATCTCATCCGGAGCTGTGGCCTAGAGAGGAAGGAGAACACAGACCAGCCAGAGATGAGGAATTCAATGAAGCAGCCTGTGATTGCCCAAGTAACTGAAACACCACAGCAATTCTGGACTAGGGCTCCATGAAAGCCCCAGAGACAAATATAAATTGCTTTAAACAAGGAAGACTAAGCAGAGAGGGAGAAAGAGAGGCAGAAAATGAATCAATGAAAGCAATTAAAAAATATGCTGCATTCAAAACATGCCATTCAACCAAAGTTCTAAAGTACATGAGGAAATCTAATCCCAATAAAGGCAACTAACAAAATCAGCCATCAAACCACTAATTCATTTCAGATGAAATGAATATTATAAAATAGTCCAACAAAATAAGTATATTTAACTGAATTAAAGACTTAAATTTAAGACCTGAAACCATAAAACTCTTAGAAGAAAGCAAGCAGCAAGCTCTTTGACATCGGTTTCTAGGAATTTTTTTTTGATCTGTCTCCTCAGGCAAGGGCAACAAAAGCAAAAATAAACAAATGAGACCACATCAAACTAAAAAGCTTTTACACAGCAAAGCAAACTATCAACGAAACAAAAAGGCAACCAACTGAATGGGAGAAGACATTTGCAAATGATACATCCAATAAGGGGTTAATAACTAAAACATATAAGACACTCATACAGCTCAATATATTTTTAAAAATTCAATTAAAAAAATAAAGGACGTGAAGACATTTTTCCAGAGAAGACATAGAGACAGTCAACAGGCACATGAAAATATACTCAATATCATTCATCATCAGAGAAATGCAAATCAAAACCTGTCAGAATGATTATCATTCAAAAGATAACAAAGAATAAATATTAGTGAGGATGTGGAGAAAAAGGAACCCTAGTACAGAGCTGGTGGGAATATAAATTGGTACAGCCACTATGGAAAATAGTATGGAAGTTTCTCAAAAAATTAAAAATAAAACTACCATATGGCCCAGCAATAACACTTCTGGGTATTTATCCAAAAAAACCCCCACTAATTCAACAAGATATATGCAAACCAGAGTTCACTGCAGCATTATTTACAATAGTTGAATATGGAAGCAACCCAGAAGTCCATTAATACATAAATGAGTAAAGATGTGAGACACGTACAAACAGACACATACACACAACGGAGAAGCACAGATGCAGACACACGCACAATGTAGTATTACTCAGCCATAAAAGTGTATGAAGCCTTGCCATTTGAAACAACATGGGTGGATCTCTTCATAGAAGATATTATGCTAAATGAAATCAGTTAGATAGAAAAAGACAAATAACCATAAAATTTCATTTATATGTGGAGTCTTAAAAGGTCCGTATAGCCAAAGTTATGGTTTTTCCAATAGTCATGTAAGGATGTGAGCTGGACCATAAAGAAGGCTGAGCACCGAAGAATTAATGCTTTTGAACTGTGGTGCTGGGAGAGACTCTTGAGAGTCCCTTGGACTTCAAGATCAAACCAGTTCAATCCTAAAGGAAATCAATCCTGAATATTCATTGGAAGGACCGACGCTGAAGCTGAAGCTCCAATACTTTGGCCACCTGATATGAAGAGTGGACTCATTGAAAAAGATCCTGATGCTAGGAAAGGTTGAGGCAAGAGGAGAAGGGGGCGACAGAGATTGAGACGGTTGGATGGCATCACTGACTGAATGGACATAAGTCTGAGCAAACTCAGAGAGATATGAAGAATAGGGAAGCCTGGTATGCTGCAGTTCAGGGGTTGCAAAGAGTAAGACACGACTAAGTAACTGAACAACAACAACAAAAACACCACAAATGAACAAATAGAACAAAACAGAAAAAGACTCATAGAAACACAGGAAAAAACTAGTAGTTGCCAGAGGAGAGGTGAGTAAGTAGAAATGGCAAAATAGGTAAAGGGGATTAAGAGGAACTACCAACTTCCATTTATAAAATAAATAAGTCATGGGAATATAATATACAGCAAGGTGAGTATAGTCAGTAATACTGTAATAATTCTGTATGGTAAGAGATGGTAACTAGACTTACTGTGGTCATTATTTTGTAATGTACAAAAATATCAAATCGCTATGTTACACACCTGAAACTAATACAACATTGTAAGTAAATTATAGTTCAATTCAAAATCAAAGTAATTGTATTTAAGATGTTAAAAACTTAATTAAAAATAAGAAATTATAAAGCACAAACTCTGAGTTAAAACAATAGATGATTAAAAAAGAATCAATTGAAAATTATATAAGTGAAGAATACAGTCATTAAAATTAAAAACACAGTACACAAGATCCTTTAGGCAAAACTAAAGAGCTAGAAAATTTGAAGACAATACTATGAAATTCACTCAGAATGCAGCCCAGAAAGAAAATCAAAAATTATGAGAGAGAAGTTAGGAAACATAAAGGTTAGTTTAACAAACATCTAGAAGGTGTCACAGCAAAACAGAAAAAAAGAAAAAGTAAAGAGAATGGAAGAGAAACAATACTTAAAGAGATAAAAGCAAGAAATATTCAAGAAATACATGAGTTCTTAGATTAACAGTACATTCTAAATACTGAAAAAGACAATTTAAAAATTATAGATATATAAGGAGCTCAGCTCTGTCCTCCGTGATGACCTAGAAGGGTGGGCCGGAGGGGGGCCTATGGGAGGAGGGGATATATGTATACTAATAGTTGATTCAGATGTGGTACAGCAGAAACTAACATGACATTGTAAAACAATTATACTCCAACTTAAATAATAATCAGGTAAATAAATCAATTTTTAAAACCCACACAGACTAAAATATTAATTGTAAAAAGAAAATCTCAAAAGCTACCAGAAAGCACCCTGAATATCACTGGATCTGCTGGACTGCAAGGCTCAAGAGACAAGCCGCTAGAGCTGCAGCTGAGACGATGGGGAATTAAGCATCTCAGAGCAGCACGCTCATGCTGAGGCAAAAGTCCCATGAGCATTTTGCCGCTTTCTTAACAGTTTGTGGATACAAAGTGAGGTGACTGTCTTTCATTTTAGAAACAAAAAGCCTCCTGAAAAAGCAGAACTTTAAATGTTTCTAAAAACTTCTAGCAACAAGAGATTTGTCCACCCTGGAATGACATGTAGTCTGGATTTAAATTTCTCTTTCTTGCCCACCATGTTTCTGCCAGCAGCCCCTAACATGGACTTTTTGGATGTCTTGTTCGTCATGGTATCACAACCAACTTCAGACCAATGGACTCATTACACATACAGCAAAAGAACTGAGACAAGGAGCTGATGCCAACAGGGTTCAATGTCAGCTCTAGTTATCATCAGCTGCTATCTGAACTTGATGTTTTTCGTCTTTGATCCTTCACCACTTATAAATTTCTTTACAACATATTATTTCATTCCATTGCGTCTTGTCTGGAAGCATAAAGAAACAAGAATGAAAGCCTGAGTTATCTGGAAAGGATAACAGATGTTATCTGGAGGGTAATATCTTCATTTAACAGACGTTATCTGAAGTTATCGGGAGGACCACAGACGATTTCCAATAGAACAACTGGTCTCAGAAAACTGGTAATATATAACACACATCATAATTGTTTAGATAAAGACTAGACTAATCACTTTGCCTACAAAGGTTAGTATAGTCAAAGCTATGGTGTTTCCAGTAGTCCTGTATGGATGTGAGAGCAGGATAATAAAAAAGGCTAAGTGCAAAGAACTGATGCCTTCAAACTGTGGTGCTGGAGAAGACTCTTGAATGTCCATTGGACTGCAAGGAGATCCAACTGCTGCTAAGTCGCTTCAGTCGTGTCCGACTCTGTGCGACCCCAGAGATGGCAGCCCACCAGGCTCCCCCGTCCCTGGGATTCTCCAGGCAAGAACACTGGAGTGGGTTGCCATTTCCTTCTCCAATGCATGAAAGGGAAAAGTGAACGTGAAGTCGCTCAGTCGTGTCCGACTCTTAGCGACCCCATGGACTGCAGCCTACCAGGCTCCTCCATCCATGGGATTTTCCAGGCAAGAGTACTGGAGTGGGGTGCCACTGCATCCAACTAGTCAGTCCTAAAGGAAATCAACCCTGAATTTTCATTGGAAGGACTGATGCTGAAGCTAAAGCTCCAGTACTTTGGCCACCTGATGCAAAGAGCTTACTCACTGGAAAAAGACCCTGATGCTAGGAAAGACTGAAGGCAGGAGGAGAAAGGGACGACAGAGGATGAGATGGTTGGATGGCATCACCGACTCAACGGACATGAGTTTGAGAAAACTCCAGGAGATGGTGAAGGACAGAGAAGCCTGGCATGCTGCAGCCCATGGGGTCACAAAGAGTCAGACATGACTGAACGACTGAACAAGAGTCATCAATTTTTCATAAAGATTAGTGAACCTCTCATTTAGGTTCCCCTGGAAAGCAGAACTCAGCCAAGCTAAAGAAGGTAAGAGACCTGAATTTGCCTTATTTCCAGATATAAAATCTCTCACTAAAACCACCCACATCATGCTATCCAAGTGGTATACCTGGTAGTCACTCAAGGGGATCAAGAGGGACAAAGGCTCTAGAACTAGCCACAGGGTCTCATAAATTTTCTAAAAATTTTGTTATAGTATGGCACAAGAGCACCACCTACTGAAATGTTCCAAGGGACAATTTATCCATTTACCAAAAAATGGCTTGTTCTATACCCACCTCTAACCAACTGTTTACCTTGGCTTCAGAAAAACGTGACTGTGGAGGGATGGACTTCAAATCATTTCAATATAACTGGCTGTGTCTCTTTCTTGTTTAAAACTAGGGTCCTTGCCAAGACCTCCTGAAAAAGGAATCGTTGCCCTCATTTTTGCTTTAATAACCATAGTAAAATGAGTCTTGCTACTATCAGTATCCTACTCAGCTTCAGCTATCTCAGTGAATACTCTATTTCTAGATCTCTTCTCCTATCTGTTTTCCAAGAAGCAGAGAAAACTCAAGGGGGCAACCTATGGGTTCTAATGAGTCTAGAAAGGATATATATCAAGTCATTCAGTCAAATTTTAAACCACACAAGGCACAATACTAAGACTGGGGAATTGTGCTTTTTTTCAAACTCATTTGAAGATGATTACAGTAGCCCCCCTTCCCTCGAGGAGCTTAAAATGAACACAGAAGTTCTAGACCAGCAAAGCTGGAGGCCAAATGAGCTGCTAGTAAAATACAGAAGAAAATACACAGAGAAGGACAGTTTGGGGGGTTGTGTAACTAATATCATAGTAAGGCAGATTGTTTCTACTATGCTGCATATATACAGAATAAAGCAAAAGCCATGGCAAAAATAGAGCTCTTTCTGTAGCCCCTCAGGCTCTCATGAAGCTCTTAGTTACTGCCAATTACAAAATCCTTGACCCAGACTTGCTTGAACAGCTCACATAAATTCTAGCTTATATGTCATGTAGTCTTGTTACTTTTTATTGGTCCGATGGGGGTACTCTGTTTATGAGCCACTGTATGCATAACCTCTACCAGGCCTTAAGTGTGATGAAAAAGCAGCAACTCATGTTTAATCCCGATCATGTCGTGCTTTCTGTCATCAGTTACTGTCAGGGGTTCCACCATAGCCAGAGTACTCACACGAAAATAGAGGGGATCCTCTACACGGCACAACCATGGAAGAAATAACACATCGCCCCAAAATGCCAGTCATCTGATGCCTGTAAGAGTACAAATTTGTTAACTTGGAAATCATTGAAAATTTCAAAGCAATAAATATGTCTTTATTCTATTTCAATTGCTTCGTAGAATAAAAGAGGATACTCTAGAAAAATTCCAATCACAGTTCTCTTGTGTTCATACATGGCTATGCTAAGTGCAGTTTGCACTATATGGTGTGCTTGTTAAAGCCCTGCAGCAACGGGAAACCAGAGCAGTGTCATAGGAAGGGTAAATCCAACTGAATGTGAAAACCTCAGCAGAGAGACTTGCTGGGAAAGAATGAGGTTATACAAGAAAGAGGCAAATTCTAAGATAAAAAGCAACCAACTAGTTGACAGAAATAAAGCAGGGAAAAAAAAAAAAAACATGTGATTCACAGGCCCATAGAATTGGGGGGAAAAAAAGACATAATATTGGGTTTTATTTGTCCAATATAAAATAGATATTATTAAAAAATAATGTTAGACAACAGAGGGGCCTCCCAGGTGGCTCAGTGGTAAAGAATCCACCTTCCAATGCTGGAGATGCAGGTTCAGTTCCTGGGTTGGGAAGATTGCCTGGAGAAGGGAAGGGGAACCCACTCCAATATTCTTGCCTGGAAAATCCCATGGACAGAGGAGGCTGGTGGGCTATACTCCATAGGATTGCAAAAAGTCAGACACAACAAAGAGTTGGACAACAATATACCAACAGAGGCCTAGAAAAAATTTAGTAGGTCTGCTAGATTTGACCCCGTTTGGGCCCTCATTAGAATTTCAGATGTAGTGAACATTTGCAGTTACCTCTCCAACACTTATTTTCTACATTCCTCCTTCCTAACAGGAACCTAAAATTTCTTAGCCAGCAGATTTTGGTGAGACAAGAATGAGCTCTGATTGGGTTAAGCAGTGGTTCTCGATCAGGGACAACCTTGACCCACAGGGGACCTCTGACAATGTCTGATGGCATTTTTAGTTGTCACAACTAGAGGAGTGTGCTGCTGACATCCAGTGGATAGAGGCCACGGGTGCTACTACACTTCCTACAATACACAGGACAGTCCGCAAGACCAGCAACTGTCTGGTCCAAAATGTCACTCCCTCACCCATGCTAGAACACTCGATCACTAGCCCAGGAGTTTCTGAGAACAGACTCTCTCCTTGTCAGATGTGAAGAAGGAAATAAGAGTTCCAGCTGCCGCTCACAGCTATCTCACCATGATATAGAAGCCAGCCTTAGGATTAGGTGCAGTAGGCAAACACAGGTTTCAGGTGATGGCTCCTTGCCATGAGGGCTCTTAAAAAGATAGACCACTTTTTGGAAAATAACTCCGTTTTTTCTCCTCATTACCTGATCTTTTCACTTCATAGAATATTACATAAATCACTAAAGGCAACATACCGACATTATAATTTCAGATAAAGAATACTCATTAATTCACTCAACACATCAGTTTCTTGTCAAGAATATGACAGAACGAAAAGATTTTTAAAATTATTCAAATGCCATTGCATACATAGTAGCCTAAATGATGGCCCCCGCAAATGTATGGTCTCCCTGGGACCTGCAATTATTACTTTGAAGGAGTGAATTCATATTCACTTTGTATGGCAAATAATATGATTAAAAATCTTGAAAGGAAGTACTTATAATGGATTACCAAGGTAAGCCATAAAAGAAATCAGATGTATCCTTGTGAGAAACAGGGAGTATGAGGCAGACACACAGAGGAGGAGACAGGTGGGCAGAGATCGGAGCCATGTAGTCACGAGCTCAGAAGTGCTTTCGCTGGCAGTCACCAGAAGCCAGGACCGGATTCTCCTCTAGTGTCCCCAGAGGGAAAGCAGTCCTGCCAGATTTCAGACTTCTGGCCTCCAGAACCATAAAATACCTTTCTTCTGCTTTCAGTCTCTAAATTGGTAATTGTTTGTTACAGCAGCCTCAGGCAATTAATGCAGCATCTTTCAAGGAGGTATATGAATTGTAAACTTATATATTGCTATTTTTTTTGTACCAAAAAATACTTCTTCTTTGATGTCAAAGGTGTCCACAATCAGAAGTTTATTCTGTCAAAGTCCCAAAGGAAAAAAAAAATTATCACTAAGCACTACTGATATTGAACACATGCCTGAAAATTCATCACCTGACTCTCTGCTGCTGCTGCTAAGTCGCTTCAGTCGTGTCCGACTCTGTGCGACCCCAGAGATGGCAGCCCACCAGGCTCCCCTGTCCCCCGGGATTCTCCAGGCAAGAACACTGGAGTGGGTTGCCATTTCCTTCTCCAACCTGACTCTCTACCATCTTGCAAAGAATGGTTCCTTCCCTCTTCCATCAATTCCCACAGCCTATCATGCCACCTCTTTCTTATTTATTGAGGCAACAAAGCATCATTAAATTTTATGTATAAACTGTAGTTATTTTCAAAATTTTATTTACTTCTTATATACAAATGCTTTCATTGCTCAATGTTATATTTGTCTATTTGTGCAAAATGTTTGGGTATCTTAGGTTGAAACACATAATAAATTTTTCCATTAAAGTTAAGAGGTAGCTTTTTCTTCACTGGCTTTTCACTTAGTGACTGCGTTTACAGAAATGAATTATATTTCTATATATAGAATAAGATATATTTAAGATATATTTATTTAATATATCTTATGTAAGGTACATTAAGATATATTTATTTCATCTACAGTATGATAAATGCCACCTGGTAAGTAGATTGATTTCTTGGCCCTCTTCATCAATGTCTTATCAAGAATATGGGACAAAATTTTAAAAAATGGTTCAAACATGCCATCTCATCTACAATAAGCTAGATGCTACTCCCCCATCTAAAATACATATCCACATCCTAATCCCTGGAACCTGTTACTATTATTTTTAAGGAAAGCAAGAGGTATAGGTTGGAAGTCAGTGATTTGGCCCAGCCCTTTCACATCACTGCAGAGGTAACAGGGGGCATGAGGAAGGAAGTACCTTCCTTAGACCATCCATCTGGCTGGAGTCCCAGCAAGAACAGAGTCCAAGTCTCCTAGCACCAACTCCCTAGTATTCTACCCAGGGTGTTATGAAAGGACTGAAGAAAAATGTGATGAATAGAATCAGAAAACAACAAAACCTTTTTTTTTTCTCTTTTGAGAAAGGATGAAATTGTATAGACATTCTTTAGCCTAGAAAAGGGAAGAGAAGGTCGTTCTCGTGGCTCAGACAGTAAAGAATCCGCCTGCAATGCAGGAGACCGGGTTTGATTTCTGGGTTGGGAAGATTCCCTGGAGAAGGGAATGGCTACCCACTCCAGTAATCTTGCCTGGAGAACTCCATGGCCAGAGACTGGTGGGCTACAGTCTGTGGGGCCGCAAAGAGTCAGACACAACTGACTCAGCACACACACAGTAAATGAGTTAATAAATGCCTAGAGGTGAAGAAAACATTAACTGGCTAGAGGCCACCTGATGTACACTTATTTTGCACTAATAATAAGACCTTTCTTAAGATCTTATAATAAGACCTTATAAGACTCAACTCAAGGAGTCTTAAAGACTCTCTTACATGAGATTCTACTAGCAGTATCTCAGTTGTAGAATAAAAATTCACACAACTAGTTCAAGTCAAATGGGGGGGGAGGGAACACATTACAGAAAAGCTACAAACGATCTCATGGAGATCCGAGAAAGGAAAATGGAGTTTAGATGGACCAAATGGGAAGTGAAACTAGAAGCTCCCGCCGCCGTCTCTCATGGGTCTCCGTGCATCTGCTCCACTCCACAGCTTCTCACTTTAGACTGGCTTCCTCTGCACTTTTGTTCCCTCTGACCAGCTCATGGCTTTTACGGTGTAGTTCAGAACCGAGTCACAAGTCCCTGTGATCCTTCAGTCAAAGGATTCATCATCATCTAATTAACTCAGACCCTCAGGGTCCATATTCTCAGGAAGAAAATTTAATTGGCTCAATGCATTCAACAAAGTCTCTAAATTGTTTTCTACCGGGTCAGCTGCTCATCCCACAGAGACTGGTGTTTGACAGGTACTAAAGTCTGTGCAGATTCTTCAAAGGCAGGTAGGCAAAGAGGAAATGATCAGCATGTGCATTATGGTAATCAAGAGTTATATAGCTCTTTTAGTTAAGGACACTCAGGAGAATTGCGTCATTTCTGTATTTGAGATCTATGGAAGAGATGACCACAATCTGTAAACAAAGAGTAGGACACTAAAACTTCCTTCTAGCTCTATGAGTCTATAGCAAAACCTTACTACTTAGGGCTGTATTCTCAGGTTTTATCATTTAATATCCAGAAGTATCTTCAATTAGCAGACTATCAGGGAAATCTTAGGAAACAAAAAACCATCTCTGTTATACAATCTGGTCACTGACCTGCCATTACTTTGAGGAAAGGAGTAAAAAGAAGATATCAGCAGTCCTTATAGAAGAAAAAAATCCTCTGAACTAACTGTGATCAAAGTACAGTGCAACAGTTGTACAGAGCAATGGAATTATAACAGAACTGGCTCCTTGGGTAATTTAAAAAAAAAAAAAGGCTGATAGGGGTTGAGAAGAGGGGAGGATAAATAGGCAGGATACAGAGAATTTTTAGGACAGCGAAACCACTCTGCATGATACTCTAATGCTGGATATATGTCACTATACATTTTTCTAACCCCATAGAATGTACCATACCAAGAGTGAACCCTAAAGTAAACGACGGACTTTGGATGATTATGATATGTCAGTGAAGGTTCATTAACTGTAACAAGTGTACAGTTAATGTGGCAAGGATGTTGATAATGGAGGAGGTTGTACATATGTAGGGGAACAAACTATATGGTAAGTCTGTACTTTCTACTCAATTTTTCTAAGAACCTAAAACTCCTCTATAATAAAATAAAATAAAAGAGTCTTTTTTAAAGGCCATGGTGACAGGAGCAATTTTGGCTCAACAAAACTCAAATCTACTCTAGACGCTCAAAGAATAAGGTTCAGAAATAGCAGGAGCAGAGTGAAAAAGGTAAAAAATGGATCTCAACTATTACCTGGCAGCAGCTGCAGCCCTCACACCCTATATAGTAAAATTAATCAGTTCTCTGAGTTACAATTCCATAAATTCAGACAGCCAGATGCTTGCTTCCTCCAGACATAGAGGATAATTTGTGTTGGTTATACTGTGAGGTATTATCTGCTTCAAAGTCTACTATGTGACTCCTCAACCACCAGGAAATTAAAATACAAAAGCTTTTTATTGTGTCTCCCCCTAACTCTACCCTCAAGATACTATGCATTTCCAATGTCAACTAAGAATTTCATAAGGGAGAGCTCCTCTCACATGTAAAATATGAAGGTTTTTTGGTTGCTTGGTTTGTTTATTCATCCAACTTAGACTACAGGATATTCTACAGCAGCACATGCCCTCTGGCATTAATTCCACGGGCCAGATTTTCTTTAAACCCTTCCTCTAACAGATGTTCCTCTCCCTGTCACAAGCAGTCTGATCTTTTTACCTTTCTCTACCTCATTTTCAAGACCACTTGTTTAGAGGCAAGGTGATCTCAAGTAACAGGTTAATTATGTAGGTATGTATGTGCCCAGCCTAAGGGCTAATAATGTGCTACTGATCTACTGATCCTTCCCTGTCACACCACAAGAACTGTATTTGGTCTGGCAATGCTCAAAAAGTTTAACCATATCTATCTGGTTAAGATAAAAAATTTAAAACATCAAAGAAAGAGTATGAGTCTATTTGCTTAATAACTATGGGTAAAAATCTTGAAAATTTTCACAGCTTAAGCATGATTGTAACCTTTGGCTTAGGAAGCATTACCACGAAGAAAGCTAGTGGAGGTGATGGAGTCCCAGCTAAGCTATTTCAAATCCTAAAAGATGCTGCTGCTAAGTGCTGCACTCAATGTGCCAGCAAATTTGGACAACTCAACAGTGGCCATAGGACTCAAAAAGGTCAATTTCCATTCCAATCCCAAAGAAAGGCAACACCAAAGACTGTTCCAAATACCACACAATTGCACTCATTTCGCATGCTAGCAAGGTAATGGTCAAAATCCTTCAAGCTAGGCTTCAACAGTACATGAACCAAGAACTTCCAGATGTACAAGCTGGATTTAGAAAAGGCAGAGGAATCAGAGATCAAATTGCCAACATCTGTTGGATCATTAAAAATAGCAAAGTAATTCCAAAGAAACATCTACTTCTGTTCCATTGACTACGCTAAAGCTTTTGACTGTGTAGACCACAAAAAACTGTGGAAAATTCTTAAAAAGATGGGAATGAATATCAGACCACCTTACCTGCCTCCTGAGAAACCTGTATGCAGGGAAAGAAGCAACAGTTAGAACCAGGCATAGAACAACAGGCTGGTTCAAAACTGGGAACAGAGTACGTCAAGGCTGTCAATTGCCACCCTGCTTATTTAACCTCTATGCAGAGTACTTTAAGCTAAAAGCCAGGCTGGATGACTCACAAGCTTGAATCAACATTGCTGGGAGAAATATCAACAACCTCAGAAATGCAGATACCACTCTAATGGCAGAAAGCAAAGAGGAAACTAAAAAGACTCTTGATGAGGGTGAAAGAGGAGAGTGAAAAAGTGTGAATGTCCTGTATCAACAGTGCTGAAAAGAGAGGCAAATGCCAGGTGCTTATTAGGCTGTGCTCCAAAGTCATCGTCAGGTTTCTAACTATGATGGTGAAGCATGGTTACATTGGTGAATTTGAAATCATAGATCATCACAGAGCTGGGAAAATTGCTGTGAACCTCACAGGCAGGCTAAATAAGTGTGGAGTGATCAGCCCCAGATTAACATCTAGAAAAATGCCAGAATAACCTGCTCCCATCCTGTCAGTTTGGTTTCATTGTACTGACAACTTCAGCTGGCATCATGAACCATGAAAAAGCAAGATGAAAACACACAGGAAGGAAAATCCTTGGATTTTTTTTTCGAGGGATGTAATACCTACAAATAAAATGCCTGGCAGTGGTGGGGGGAGCAGGGAGGGGAAGAAGAGGGAACAATCCCACTTACAATTGCATCAAAAAGAATAAAATGTCTAGGACTAAATCTAACCAAGAAGTAAAAGACCTATGTGAAAAATTATAAGACACTGTTGAAAGAAATTGAAGATGGTACAAAGAAATGGAAAGATATACCATGTTCATGGATTAAAGACTTAATATTGTTAAAATGACCATACTACAAAATGACCATACTACTTCAATGCAATTCCTTTCAAAACACCAATGGCATCTTAGTACTGAAACAAATAATTCCAAAATTTGGGTAGAAACAGAAAGACTTTAGCACAAAACAAATTTGAGAAAGAACAATAAAGCTGGAGGAATCACATACCCTGATTTCAAACTATACTACAAATTTACAATAATCAAAGGAGTATGGTATTGGCACAAAAACAGACATATAGATCAATGGAACAAAAAACAGAGCCCAGAAGTGAACCCGTATTTATATGGTCAATTAATCTACAACAAAAGAAGTAAAACAATACAATGAGAAAGAAACACCCTCATTAATAAATAGTATTGGGAAAACTGGACAACTACATGCAAAAGAATCAAATTGGATTACTCTCACACTATATACAGAAATCAACTCAAAATGGATTGAGACCTTAAATGTAAGATCTGAAATCATAAAACTCCTAGAAGAAAACAGACAGTGGTTTTCAGGAATATATAAATTTTAATATATCTCCTCAGGCAAAGGAAACCAAAGCAAAACTAATTGGGACTGCATCAAATGAAAAACCTTTTACAAAGCAAAACAAAGAGATCATTCAAAAGATGAGCACTGATAACATTTCTGAAGGCACTCACCAAAAATATCACCATCACCTCTTACTCTCCTTAACAGCGGCAATTCACATAAAATTTTACTTTTATATTTAATAGTTTCAAAATTTATAAAATGTTTCATTGTTTTAATCAATTGTGAACCAGAAATAATTCAAAAGATAATTCATAAAAAATTAAATGCATAATCTTATATTATATGCATTTTTATTGCAAAATCTTAACTCTATCACGTGTCTATATTCTTGTTTCATTGTATTATACTCAGTCAGGAGAAGTTCCTTCATTTTTGAACCATCTGTCCTGAATATCTTCAATTTACCTTACTTGCCTCATTTCCAAACGGAGCATTATTCTTTCCTGCTTCCGTGAGTTCTCTGGGATCCCTTGCTTTTCCCACTCATGATCTACACACATGCCTTCCCATCTCATTTAGACTTTTCTCCATCTACTCTTCTCCCTATTCACTGCCTCCTTCTTGAGGTCTAGACTTGACAGCAAAATAGACTGCTGGAAGAGAGATGATGATATGAAGAAATTTCCTGAGCCTCATCAAGGAATGAGGCAAATAGTGGAAGTAATTCTGCAGCATGGCCCTTGAGTTTTTATTAAACGCAAATACCCTGAGAAGATGAAACATACTCTTAAACATTAATACCAATGTCTCAGGAGGAGCATGCTGAAACAGGGAAAGGAAGAACAGACGAAGGTCCCAATCAATGATAGGTGAAACGAGAAGGGGTCAAATGCAAATTCTGCCTACAGCCAGCCTGGGCAATTCCAAATTATTTAGCCTGCCATTTCTGGAAGATATAGTTATAAAGCACAGAGTACACAATCAATGAGGCATGGTCTGCAATATTTATTATAAAGCATTAGCAAGATCACTCATTCTGTGACTGTCACATTGATTCTGAACCCACTCTTTACATTTTGTTTTAAACACCATCTTTCTAGAAAACTATTTACTGGAAGTGCAAGTTTATCTAAATATTCACTGGGTTCCACAGTAATATTAGGCATAAAACAACTCATTTTTATGAGTTAAGAATTTAATGAGTGGCAATAGCTACTCTACCATCTTGTCTTAAATCACTGCAGATGGTGATTACAGCCATGAAATTAAAAGACACTTGTTCTTGGAAGAAAAGCTACGACAAACCTAGAGAGTATATTAAAAAGCAGAGACCATCCTTTGTCAACAAAGGTCCGTCTAGTCAAAGCTATGTTTTTTTCCAGTGGTCATGTATGGATGTGAGAGTTGGACTGTGAAAAAAGCTGAGCGCTGAAGAATTGATGCTTTTAAACTGTGGTGTTGGAGGAAACTCTTGAGAGTCCCTGGGACTGCAAGGAGATCCAACCAGTCCATCCTAAAGGAAATCAGGCCTGAATATTCATTGGAAGGACTGATGCTGAAACTCCAATACTTTGGCCACCTAATGTGAAGAACAGACTCCTTAGAAAAGACCCTGATATTGGGAAAGATTGAAGGCAGGTGGAGAAGGGGACGACAGAGGATGAGATGGTTGGATGACATCACCAACTCAATGGACATGAGTTTGAGCAAGCTCTGGGAGTTGGTGATGAATAGGGAAGCTTGGCGTGCTACAGTCCATGGGCTTGCAAAGAGTCAGACACTACTGAGTGACTGAACTGAACTGAATAGCTTAATTATTTTGACTGCCACTAGAAATAAGATTAACCTTTTCCAAAAACATGAACAGCTACTTATGAGTCTACCCTCTCCCTCTTCATCTAGTAAGTGTCAGTGTAACAGAGTAACTAAGGAGGCTGCCTCTGGAGGTAGACTGCCAAGGTTTGAATTCTCACTTTGCCCTGTGACCTTGGGAAATTACTTAACCTCCTCATGCCTCAGTTTCTGCATCTTTAAATGGGGAAAACCTAGGAATTACTGTGAATAATAAAATGTATTACTATCCAGAAAGCACTTAGACTTGTGCCTGGCACACTGTAAGCACTCAAAAAATGTTAGCTACTATCATTAGTTATGGCATTTCTAACAAACAATGATGATATCTTTCTCCAAGATTCCTCCACTAGGTAGAAATAATCTCTCCTGGTGAACTTAAATGCCTGTCAGCAAAAGCACTCCTGAAACCTAGGGAATCAACAGAGAATAAGCATCAGTGCCTTGGACAGGCTGCACCACACAAACCTGAAAGCCACAGAGCTGTTTGTTTTACTATACCACAAATATTAGAGTCAGAGATTTCAAAATTTTGCTAAGCCAGTTCCTGCTACATTCAAAATATGGTAATATAAGATGGTTTGGTCTGCTATCAAGTCATGGGCTGTATAAACACTCGTTTATAACAAAAATGACTGTAAAAGTGCTATGGTTCTTAATGGTTATATTAAATTATATTTGAGGCCTTTTATTTTTCTAGCTGCAAATAATATGGAGAAGAGTCTACTTGAGAGTGAGAACCAAATTTAACTAAACTGTAAATTTCTCAAGATAACTTGAAAACTTCAGTTCAGTCTCTTTTAATGCGCAAGACCAAGCACAGCACAGCGAATAATGTGAAATCCAAGCACGTCACCAGGAAACGGAGCTCCAAACTAGCTCTACCGTTGTCAGCTGTGTGGCTCACAATATTTCATCTCTTTAAAAGAAAAGGGTTATGATACCAATCGCCTAGAACCAAAAAGTATAATGATACCAATCGCCTAGAAATAAAAAGTAGATTAAATGAGACAAATGTTGACAATGTGCAGTAGCTGTAACTGTTAATAAATAACACAGGAAAACATCATTTACTTGAGCTCTGAGATTACTCCTACACACACACACACACACACACACACACTCATACAATAAAAAGAAGAAAAAGAAAAAATAATCTACGATGTAAGGAGGAAAGCTTAAAAAGACATTTAAAAATTCCTCCTATATAACAAAGGTTTTTTTTATACCTGAGAGAAAGTGAAGATAAAGAAAATGCTATGTTGTCGCAGCAAAGATCTGTGAGTAAAAATCACAGACATCTACTAAATAACATGAAAGACTTTGAAAAGAAGCTATTTTTTAGTCAGTATCAAAGATGAAATTTATATGTAATTAGGAACTTCAGGAAGGTTACAACTATGATGGAATAATTCACCCAGAGTTGGCTCAGAGAAACTATAATTTTAAATTAGTACAATATTATAAATAAAATAAATATTTTAAGTAAACATAAAGTAGAATGTTTTAAATTCTATGAAGTTTTACACTTAACATTAACATTATGTTCTTTTATGTATATCATAATTAAAAAGTAAAAATGATGCCATGTTAAGAAGATCACATCAAGAAACACATATTTATTCTTTCATCAACTGATATCTGGACTGCTGATTAAATGAAAAAATAGTCAATAACAGTGGTAATACAAAAAACAGAAAAAAAAATCAGAGTAAAACAAAAGAATACCAATTCTTGACTATAAAATTAGCAGTTAAAAAGTAATTCCCAGTGCTGGCAAGAATACAGTTAAATGGCCACTCATATACAGGTTTATGGGAGTGTAACTTGTACGAGTTTTTCTGGAGGATAATAGGAAAAGTATCCCAAAAGCTTTGAAAGTGTTTACACCCTTTCACCTATAAACCCACTTCTAGGAACAGAGCCTAAGGAAATAACCAGCTATGTACACAATGAGTGATATATAAGGATGTTCACTGCATACAACAGCAAAAAAACTGTTATCTAAATTTCCAACAAGCAACTAACTAATTTGTAATATAGCCAGATAAAAGTACCAACAAACCCCTGTCTCATTTTAGAGGGACATGATTTAGTGGCATGGAAAAATGCTTGTGTTAGATGACTAAATTTAAGACTATAAAATACTATACACAGGATGACTGCAATTTTATATACACAAATATATTTGTGCAACAAAAACTGAAAAGCTAAATACTGCAATGTTAACAATAGTTACCTCTGTGTGGTGATTTTATTTGCTTAATTATACTTCTCGTTATTTTCTAAATTTCCCAAGATAAAAGGAAATGTATTATTTTTATATCCAGTAGTGTAGTCATCCTTGTGGTTTACCCAAAACACTTATTACAGCTAAGTCTATGAGGGTAATCCCACATCTCTTAACTGGAGTAAAGTTACAACCATAACTGTATCCTGGCCAAGGAGATACAAGGAGACATCTGGGATAGAGGCCTCCAGGAAAGGTTTTCTTGCTCCTGAGAAGGAAAGTGTGAGAGCTACTGCATTCTTCAGAAAATGGTAACATCTAGATGTGATTAATTTATTTGTCATTCAAAATACATTTACCTGAACACTTACTGTGCACTTCTTGGCCCATCTCTAAATTGGGAGATTGTCTGCTATTACTTCTAAGAGTTCTAAACTAGTAAACTTTAGTAGTTAAATACAAAAATCTTAATTATCATCCATCTTCCACTTTATTCTTCACAGGTAAGAGAATTTGTTGGCTCAATGGCAGTTTATTAAACAAGAAAACAAACTTACCACCACCACAACATAAACCTGACCAATTGCACAGGTTAAACAAAACAAAAACAAAGACAGTACTTCAAGCCATCACTGCCCTATTACACAGTATGTACTGACAGTACTACAAAAGGAGTATGAAAACCTGCAACAAAGACTAAGAGCTCTGTTTCTCTCATGCTAACTTCAAGGCCATGAAAAAAACACAGAAACCTTTAATTTCAATGCACTTAAGAATTCACTAAACCCGACAGAGCTTGCTAAAATCACAGAGGAATTTTAAGTGCCCAGATTTGCTATATGTCCTCATGATGGAGATTTCTTTCAAAAACAAACATACAGTTCCATGTCTTTTTGAAAGCACATCCTAAAATCTGGATGACTTGGGGGCTGCCTATCACTGAGAACCGCTGTATAGATTTGTAATATAATAATGCCCTTAGGGACTACTGGGGTATGTACAGTTCTTTGCCCCAAAACTAAATGGTCCCATGTGGCTGTATTTTTTTTATGTGACATTTATTGGCTGTTTTAATTAGGAAAAAAGTTAAGAAAATATGTATATCTTTCAAAAGTTAATTTTTAAAAGGCAACATGAACATATTACAAAATATTTTAAACACTGAACAATTCATTCTTGATTCATTTCTATAAAAATACATCAAATATACTGAGGTTATTAGAGGAAGACATAACTTCATCCTCAACAGACTTTCTCAATCTCTTGATATAAAAATGATGATGATTATAGCAGCTAACACTTACACAGTGCTTATTCTATGGCAACAACAACCATTAGCTCTTTTGATGTCTCAATATCCACAACACTGTTTTATAAATGAAGAAACTGAGGCAAAGAGAGATTCAATTTCTTGCCCAAGTTCACATATCTTATTCATTGAGAAATAGATCAAGCACTCATCCACATCACAAAACACTGATGACATGTCACAAAAGGAAATGAAAGCTGAATATGAAAAGTAACTTTTGTTTTTATCTGTTAACAAAAGCAAAATTTTTCAGGGACTCAACCTAAAAATTTTGGCTTATTTTCTTAAGGATAAATTATCATTTTATTCTGAGTATTTGCATTCCTCATTTACATTCAAATTGCTTAATTCTTCTCTCAAATCTCTCTAACAACCCCATCCCATACCACATCATCAGGGTCAACAGGCTCATTCTAAAATTCTCAGTGGGTCCTTCCAACTGTCAGAGGCAATCTCTCTGTCTGCTGTTTCTATTTACACATCCCAAGTCTACCCACCCAAACTTCTGTGGGGAAACCAAAGACAATGTCTGCCTCTGCCAAAGGATAAAGGGAGAAAAATGTTTTCCACACAGTTAAAAGAATCCCTTTTGTCAAATCAATCTGATGATGCTGAATGAACTGAATACTTCCCTGCGACCACCTCACCACTGGCTATTTAATATGAAATTGCATAATTTGCAAGATGGAAACGATTCAAATTGCCCTCAAAAAGTTAAACTAGAAAATCTGCTATTTTATCTCTAACAAAAAGGCAGGAATTTGTAGAAAGAAACTGTATACCTGCAGTATGCTTTTTCCTGAATAAAATACATTTCTATTTTCTTAAGTAAAAATTCAAGACACATATCTAAGATAAGGGATTTTACCACTGCTACACAGTAAAATCCATTTTTCCAGCTGATAAGATTTCCCTATCCTCCCAAGCCCAAGTCACAATTTCTCTCAAGAGCTCTGAAATTTAATTTGTAAATTGTACAAATTCATGTCCTGAGCTCCTGACAATCTGTGTATTAAGAACAGGGGATCTGACATGAAAGTAAAATGTCTGACACTTAACACTAATGAATGAGATTTTTAAAATTGGTTTTTTATCTAAAAACATTCATGCTTTCTCTAAAACAAAGGCTAATGTTTCAGCAAGGAAGAATAATTTTTAAAGTAGGGTTTATATACAATTTCATTGGTTTTTCCAGTGATCATGTATGGATGTGAGAGTTGGACTGTGAAGAAAGCTGAGCTCCGAAGAATTGATGCTTTTGAACTCTGGTGCTGGAGAAGACTCTTGAGAGTCCCTTGGACTGCAAGGAGATCCAACCTGTCCATCCTAAAAGAGATGAGTCCTTGGTGTTCACTGGAAGGGCTGATGTTGAAGCTGGAACTCCAATACTTTGGCCACCTCATGTGAAGAGTTGACTCATTGGCAAAGACCCAAAGAGTCGGACACAACTGAGCAACTGAACTGAACTGTCCAAGTGATTGTGTCTTTTTTATGTAAGATGATCTCTCTTTCAGTTCAGTTCAGTCACTCAGTCATGTCCGACTCTTTGCGACCCCATGAATTGCAGCACACCAGGCCTCCCTGTCCATCACCAACTCCTGAAGTCCATCCAAACCCATGTCCATTGAGTCAGTGATGCCATCCAACCATCTCATCCTCTGTCGTCCTCTTCTCCTCCTGCCCCCAATCCCTCTCAGCATCAGGGTCTTTTCCAATGAGTCAACTCTTCGCACAAGGTGGCCAAAGTACTGGAGTTTCAGCTTCAACATCAGTCTTTCCAATGAACACCCAGGACGGATCTCCTTTAGGATGGACTGGTTGGATCTCCTTGCAGTCCAAGGGACTCTCAAGAGTCTTCTCCAACACCACAGTTCAAAAGCATCAATTCTTCAGCGCTCAGCTTTCTTTATAGTCCAACTCTCACATCCATACATGACCACTGGAAAAACCATAGATCTGTTAAGAGATAACTAAACTTGCTATGGAACTATTTGCTCCAACAGATCTTAATAGTTGTAAGTTAGACATTGATGTATTTTATTTATCTGCCTATGTGTTATTAATACTTGAAAACCACTGGACCATGTCAAGATTATTGCTTGGTCCAAGCATGCCATGATACAAATTCTCCTGGCAAGTTGCACTCTCATACAGGTGTCTGTGCTTTTATGCTTTCTGTAAATTTCCTTGTATGCATTCTCATAATAGGTAATAGTTATATCACCTAGCACCTGGATTCAGTGTTTAATACTGGTGCTAACATCTTGCATTATCAAGCCTGTGATTTCCTGTGCTCTTCCATCTTGATTCATTTGTTGAGTATTCACATTCAGTGCTTCTATTTGATTAGCACTATAGCACTTCATTCTTTTTCTTATTTCCAATCACATTTCTCTTTCATTTTTATGCTCCTCTAAGAATTTAATTTTAATCTATAGCTTCTCCATTTATATTTCACTAATGTGAAATCAGCAGGTAATGCTCAAAATCCTTCAAGCTAGGCTTCAACACCACATGAACTGAGAACTTCCAGATTGTACAGCTGGATTTAGAAAGGCAGAGGAATCAAAGATCAAATTGCCAAAACCTGCTGGATCACAGTAAAAGCAAGGGAATTCCAGAAAAACATCTACTTCTGCTTCATTGACTATGCTAAAGCCTTTACTGTGTAGATCACAACAAACTGTGGGAAATTCTTAAGGAGATGGGAATACCAGACCACCTTACCTGTCTACTGAGAAACGTATAGGCAGGTCAAGAAGTAACAGAACCAGACATGGAACAACAGACTGGTTCAAAACTGGGAAAGGAGTTCATCAAGGCTATATGTTGTCACCCTGTTTATTTAACTACATGAAGAGCATATACAACATACAAAATGCAATGCTGGGCAGGATGACTCACAAGCTAGAATCAAGACTGCCAGGAGAAATATCAACAACCTCAGATATACAGATGATACCGCTCTAATGGCAGAAAGTGAAGAGGAATTAAAGAGCGTCTTGATGAGGGTAAAAGAGGAAGAGTGAAAAAGCTGTTTTAAAACTCAACATTCAAAAAACTAAGATCATGGTATCTGGTCCCATCACTTCATGGCAATAGATGGGGAAAAAGTGGAAATAGTGACAGATTTTATTTTCTTGGACTCCAAATCACTGTGGATGGTGACTGCAGCCACAAAATTAAAAGATGCTTTCTCCTTGGAACCTAAACAGATTATTAAAAAGCAGAGACATCACTTTGGCCACAAAGGTTCGTATAATCAAAACTATGATTCTTCCAGTAGTTATGTACAGTTGTGAGAGTTGGACCATAAAGAAGGCTGAGTGCTGAAGAATTGATGCTTTCAAACTGTGGTACTAGAGAAGACTCTTGAGAGTCCTCTGGACTGCAAGGAGATCAAACCAGTCAATTCTAAAGGAAATTGGTCCTGAATATTCATTGGAAGGACCTGATGCTGAAGCTGAAGCTTCAATACTTTGGCCATCTGATGCGTAGAGCCAACTCATTGATAGAGACCCAGATGCTGGAAAAGATTGACGGCATGAGGAGAAGGGAACGACAAAGGATGAGATGGTTGAATGGCATCACTGACTCAATGAACGTGAGTTTGAGCAAACTGCAGGAGATGGCAAAGGACAGGGAAGCCAGCGTGCTGCAGCCTATTGGGGGTCGCAGAGTTGGATCAATTCAACAACTGAAAAACAACAACAATGCACCTTTTACAGCTTGTCAAAGGCATTACATGGGATTCAGTCTTTGTTTTTTTTTAATTTTCTGAACCTTTAAAAACCCTGAAGAAGTAAATGCTCAGAAGAATATACTTCCTACATATAGCACTATCTCCTTCCACTGACGTATATATAAATTAACAGGTACAGTTTTCACACAATCACTGAGTGTTTGCATTTCCACTAGTTATATTCAGTTCAGTTCAGTTCAGTCGCTCAATTGTATCCGACTCTCTGAGACCCCATGAATCATAGCATGCCAGGCCTCCCTGTCCATCACCAACTCCCAGAGTTCACTCAGACTCAGGTCCATTGAGTCAGTGATGCCATCCAGCCATCTCATCCTCTATCATCCCCTTCTCCTCCTGCCTCCAATCCCTCCCAGCATCAGAGTCTTTTCCAATGAGTCAACTCTTTGCTTGAGGTGGCCAAAGTACTGGAGTTTCAGCCTTAGCATCATTCCTTCCAAAGAAATCCCAGGGCTGATCTCCTTCAGAATGGACTGGTTGGATCTCCTTGCAGTCCAAGGGACTCTCAAGAGTCTTCTCCAACACCACAGTTCAAAAGCATCAATTCTTTGGCACTAGCTTTCTTCACAGTCCAACTCTCACACCCATACATGACCACTGGAAAAACCATAGCCTTGACTAGATGGACCTTTGTTGGCAAAGTAATGTCTCTGCTTTTGAATATACTATCTAGGTTGGTCTTTTCTTCCAAGGAGTAAGCGTCTTTTAATTTCATGGCTGCAGTCACCATCTGCAGTGATTTTGGAGCCCAGAAAAATAAAGTCTGACACTGTTTCCACTGTTTCCCCATCTATTTCCCATGAAGTGATGGGACCAGATGCCATGATCTTCGTTTTCTGAATATTGAGTTTTAAGCCAACTTTTTCACTCTCCTCCTTCACTTTCATCAAGAGGCTTTTTAGTTCCTTTTCACTTTCTGCCACAAGGGTGGTGTCATCTGCGTATCTGAGGTTATTGATATTTCTCCCAGCAATCTTGATTCCAGTTGTGCTTCACCCAGTCCAGCGTTTCTCATGATGTACTCTGCATAGAAGTTAAATAAGCAGGGTGACAATATACAGCCTTGACGTACTCCTTTTCCTATTATTACTAGTTATAGTAGGAACCTAAAAACTACACAATTGAACCTTGAATAAATAAACATGATTATATTATAAAAAGAGCACACCATAAAAGGGTCTGTGCTCAGTCCTGTCCGACTCTTTGTGACCCAATGGACTGTAGCCCATCAGGCTCCTCTGTCCATGGGGATTCTCCAGGCAAGAATACTGGAGTGGGTTGCTGTGCTCTCCTCCAGGGGATCTTCCCAACTCAAGGATCAAACCCGGGTCTCCCACACTGCAGGCAGATTCTTTACCATCTGAGCACCAGGGTAGCCCTCCATAAAAGGATAGTTGTCTTTTGCACTTGTACTATTACGGTATTATTAGGTTGGTGCAAAAGTAATTGTGGTTGCACAGGGTATTATTAGGTTGGTATTATTAGGGTATTATTAGGTTGGTGCAAAAGTAATTATTAGGGTATTATTAGGTTGGTGCAAAAGTAATTGTGGTTGCAGTAATGAACTTTGGTGTTTGAAATTGGAATACATTCTTAAATAAATGTGGTTATGTTATACATCATTTTAAAGTGCATTTCTCAGTTTGTGTTTCATTGCTACTGACATTACTTGATGTTTATTTTATTTATTTTAGACTAGGGAAATGATGTTAGACAAAAAGCGAATTCGAGCAACTTTCTTATATGAGTTCAAAATGGGTCGTAAAGCAGCAGAGAAAACTCACAACATCAACAATGCATTTGGCCCAGGAACTGCTAATGAATGTACAGTTCAGGAATTTTGCAAAGGAAACAAAAGCCTTGAAGATAAAGAGCGTGCAGTAGCTAGCCGTCAGAAGTTGACAACAACCAATTGAGAGGATCATCAAAGTAGATCCTCTTACAACCTCATGAGAAGTTGCTGAAGAACTCAACACTGACCACTGCTTTGGCATTTGAAGCAAACTGGAAAGGTGAAAAAGTTAGGTAAGTAGGTATCTCATGAGGTGACCGAAAATCAACATATGTCATTTTGAAGTGTCATCTTCTCTTATTCTAGGCAACAACAACGACAAACCATTTCTCAATTGGATTGTGATGTGCAACAAAAAGTGGATTTTATACAACCAGCGATGGCCAGCTCAGTGGTTGGACTGAGAAGAAGCACCAAAGAACTTTCCAAAGTCAAACTTGCACCCAAAAAAAAGTCATGGTCACTGTTTGGTGGCCTGCTGCCTGTCTGGTCCACTACAGCTTTCTGAATCCCAGCAAAGAAGTATGGGATCTGAATCCCATCTGAGAAGTATGCTCAGCAAATTGATGAGATGCACCAAAAACTGCAATGCTTGTAGCTGGCACTGGTCAACAGAAAGGACCCTTCCTCTTTGCGGCAATGCACAACCACACATTACACAAGCAATGCTTAAAAAGTTGAACAAATTGGGCTAAGAAGTTTTGCCTCATCCTCCATATTCACCTGACCTCTCACCAACTATCACTTCTTCAAGCATCTTGACAACTTTTTGCAGGGAAAATGCTTTTACAACCATCAGGATGCAGAAAACGCTTTCCAAGAGTTTTTCAAATCCCTAAGCACAGATTTTTATGCTACAGGAATAAACCTATTTCTCATTGGCAAAAATGCGTCGATTGTAATCATTACTATTTTGCTTAATAAAGATGTGTTTGAGCCTAGTTATAATGATTTAAAATTCATGGTCTGAAACCACAATTACATTTATACCAACAGAATAATAATTTTATGTGTTAATATCAATAGCTAAGGCTTCTAATCATGCTAAAGTTCATAAATCACTCTTCTCCACAGAATTCATATAAATTCTAATATTCATAAATCCTCCATTGTTCTCAAACTTTTTAAAAATTTTAATTTTAACCTTTACTGTAGCATACAAATTTCAGAACGATGCTTAGACATGCCTTAAGTTTAGGCCTGCTAAGAGAATGTTCCCAGAAAACTGGTCTTCATGTCCATCCAATCTTGCAGTAAACTTTGAAGAATGTGTGAGGATTTCTGTGTATCAATTACTTCTCCCTGCTGAGTGGGTAAGGATATCACTGGGTTCCAAACAATAATATTCAAGCATGAGGAGTGGTAAATGACCCAAAATATATAAAAACCTCATGAGAACTAAAGGGACTTGATACACAGATTTCCATATCTACTACCATTAAGGAAACTGAACATCTTCCAATTATATCTTCCCATCATCAATATGCACGTTAATCCACAGATCTTAGAACTCTAAATCCCAAGAACAATAAATGCCTTATTTGAGGTTTCCCAGAAGTAGTTTATTTGGAAAGTAAACTGTTAGGGAAGTGGAGAAAGAATATAGTGAGGAGAACTTCTAGGATAATCACTAAAAGCACAGATATAGATTAGGTAATTTAGAAAATAACATGAACAAACTATGAACTATATTTTTATACTATCAATCAAAAAGAATGCAAGAAAGGAGAGAAAATAGAATGCAGAATAAAGTACAAAGAAGGATGGAAATAAAAAGCTGATTTACCACTGATCACATCAAATGTAAATAGACTAAAATGATCTAGTTTAAAAAAGATGATCAAAATGAATTTTTAAAATCCAAACATATAGTGTTTATCAGGGTGACAACTAAAACTTCAAGAAAAGCTGAGTATAGATATAAACACTGACAAAAATAGGGTTGATGTACACAGGCTTTAAAGCAGAAATCATTACCAGAGAAAGAGGTTCACTTCATCATGACAAAAATTCAACTCATGAGAACACTATAATCATTCTAAATTTGAATACACCAAATGATACAGTATCAACCTACATAAAGCAAAATTTGACAGAACTCCCAAGAAGAAAATGGAATAATTCCATAATCAAAACAAGTGGGACATAATTAAAGTATTTATAGCTATAACTGTGTATATTTTTTAAACATTTAAAAATTAATGTACTCATGGCTCAGATGGTAAAGAATTAGCCTGCAAGGCAGGAGACCCCAGTTTGATCCTTGAGTCAGGAAGATCCCCTGGAGAAGAGAATAGCTACCCAACTCTAGTATTCTTGCCTGGAGAATTCCATGGATAGAGGAGCCTGGTGGGCTACAGTCCCTGGGATGCAAAGAGTTGGACATGACTGAGCAACTAACACTTTCACTTTCACTTCAACCTTATCTCATGCACAAAATTTCTCAAAATGGATCAGACTTTAACATAAGAGCTAAAACTATAAAACTTGGAAGAAAACATAGGAGAAAAACTTTATAACACTGACCTCAGTAATGTTGTCTTGGATATGACATCAAAAGTACAGGTATAAAAAGAAACTGAACTTCATAAAAATTTAAAACTTTTAGGCATCAAAGAATACAATCAAGAGGGTGAAAAGACAACATAAAGAATGAAAAAATATTTGGAAATCATGTTTCTAATGAGTTAAAATGGAGAATATACAAAGAAGTCCTATGACTCAACCATAACAACAAAATCAACTTGATTAAAAAATGGGCAAAGGTCTTAAATAGACATTATCCCAACAAGATATACAAATGGCTAATAAGCACATGAAAAGAGTAGAACCACTAATCATTAGGGAAGTGTAAATTAAAAACCACCAAAAGTTATCAGTTCACATACATTAGGATGGCTATCATCAAAACAAACAATAGAAAATAAGTGCCAGTGAAACTGTAGAGAAATTGGAACCCTTGAGCACTGCTGGAATGAATGGAACATGATGCAACCACTATGGAAAAGAGCATGCGACTGTTCCTTTAAAAATTAAACTGAATTACCATACGACCCAGCAATTCCACCTCTGGGTATATATCCAAAAGAACTGAAAGCAGTGAGCAGAACATGTACACCAGTGTTCAAGCAGCACTGTTCATAACAGCCAAAAGGTAGCAACAACAGATGAACAGACACACAAACTGTGGGGTATACATACAGTGAAACTTTTACGTTATGTATACTTTTATATGTTATTTAGATTTTATGTTAGGTATATTTTACCACAATGAAAAAAAATTTAATTAATAAGTTAGGTATCTCAAGAAGTGAGAAGAAAAAAAGAAGAATCCAAATAATAGCAAAAAGGAGGAAATATTAGATTACTATTCAGAAGAAACAGTTTAAAGAAGAAAAGTTCAAAACCTAGTTATGAATCTGTTACAAATTAAATTTCCTAAATATAAAAACCTTATACAAGAAATATGTCCTTGAGACCTTTGTCAATACTACTAAAGTAAATCACAGGGCAAAAAAATTACAAAAAGTTTTAAATGGCTCTTTCAGACTTTAATTGCTGTACCAATCAAAATCATCTTTAGTCAGGTAGAGAGAGACAAATATTACACAATATCACTTATGTGTGGGATCTAAAAGAATAATACAAATCAACTCATTTACAAAACAGAAACAGACTCACAGACATAGAAAACAAACTTAAAGATACCAAAGGGCAAAGGGGAGGAAGAGGGATAAAAGCAGAACTTGAAGAGGAGCTAAACAGCTCCTTGATGAGGGTGAAAGAGAATAGTGAAAAAGCTGGCTTAAAATTCAACATTCATAAAACTAAGATCATGGCATCCAGTCCCATCACTTCATGGCAAATAGATGGGAAAAAATAAGGAAACAGTGACAGACTTTATTTTCTTGGACTCCAAAATCACTGTGGACAATGACTGCAGCCACAAAATTAAAAGATGCTTGCTCCTTGGAAGGAAAGCTATGACAAACCTAGACAGAGAATTAAAAAGCAAAGATAGAGGGAGGAGCCAAGATGACGGAGGAGAAGGACGGGGAGAACACTTTCTCCCCCACAAATTCATCAAAAGAGCATTTAAACGTCGAGTAAATTCCACAAACAACTTCTGAATGCCGGCAGAGGACATCAGGCACCCAGAAAAGCAACCCAACTCTTCGAAAGGAGGTAGGAAAAAATATAAAAGACAAAAAAAGAGACAAAAGACGGAGGGACGAGTTCCGTCCTGGGAAGGGAGTCTTAAAAAGAGAGAAGTTTCCAAACACCAGGAAACCTTCTCACTGCCGAATCTGTGCAGAGCTTTGGAAGCACAGAGGGCAACATAACAGGGAGAAAAAATAAATAAACAATTAAAACTCGCAGATTGCGAGCCCTACGGTAACTCCCCCAGTGGAGAAGCAGCGCAGACGCCTGCACACGCGATTAGCAAGCGGGGGCTGGGCAGGGAGGCGCGGCGCGGGCTGCATCGCTGAGAGTAAGAATCTGGCCTGAATACCCTGAGCGCTATCTGAGCGAAATAATTTGGGCTAGCAAACCAGACTGAGGGATATCTACCACGCGAAAAGCCAGCCCCAACCTAAGACACCGCCAGGCCCGCGCACGGAACAAAGGACTGAACAGAGATAGCTGGCTGCAGACCTTCCCCCTCCAGTGACAGGCAGCCAGACCCGGAAGGGGGCAATTGCAGCCCCAGAGAGACATTATCTATAAAACTATAAGCAGGCTTCTTTGCTAACCAAAACTTCTTGGGGGTCTGGACGGTCAACATCTGCCTGAGAAGGTGTGCCGGTTTTACACCCAGATAACAGAGTGGCGGGGAGGCGATAAGTCGCAGCATTGGCGCTCGCCAAACACCTCATCACCTGAGCTGCTCGGACCTGGGAAGAGCACAAAACGCAGGCCCAACTGAGTCTGCGCCTCTGAGGACTACCCGAGTGCCTGAACCTGAGTGGCTTGGACCTGGGAGGTACATGTAGCCCAGGGCCGGCCTCGGATTGTTCCTGGCGGAACAACCTAGAGCCCGAGCAGTGTGGGCAGGGAGGCTACACGCGCCGTGAGCGGGGGCAGACCCAGTGTGGCTGAGGCACTGCGAGCGCACGCCAGTGTTACTTGTTTGCAGCATCCCTCCCTCCCTCCCCACAGCGCGACTGAACAAGTGAGCCTAAAAAAAAAAAAAAAAAAAAAGTTTCCTCCACCGTCCCCTTTGTGTCAGGGCGGAAACCAGACACTGAAGAGACCAGCAAACAGAAGAAGTTATAACAGAGGGAAACCCCTTGGAAGCTACAGGCAATAGATTAAACCCTGTGGTTACTACCGACTACATAGGAAGGGGCCTATAGATCTTGAAAAATATAAGTCGGACCAAGGAACTAGCCAAAAATGAACTGAACCCACAATACTCATAACAAAACCAGAGAAAGTCCTAGATATATTTTTACTATTTTTACGATCATTCTTTTAATTAAAAAAAAAAATTTAAGTCCTCTATTCTTTAATTTTCACTTTTATAACCTATTACTTTGCACAAAAAAAAAAGACCCTATTTTTTTCTTCTTCAGCAAACTTCATATATATATATTTTATAATTTTTGACCTTGTTTTTTTTTCTTTTCTTTAACATTGTATTTTTGAAATTCCAAACTCTACTCTAGTTTTTTAATTTTAGCTTTTTAGTATATGTTATCAATTTTGTACCTATAGTTTTTTTTATAATTTCTGTGACTTTTTTTTTTTCTGTTTCTTTCTCTTCTTCTTTTTATAACATTGTATATCTGAAATTCCAAACTCTACTCTAGATTTTTAATTTATGCTTTTTGGTATTTTATATCAATTTTGTACCTGTATTTTCTTTATAATTTTTGCGACATTATTTGTTTTTGTTTGTTTGTTTGTTTTCTCTTTATGTTTCTTCTTCCTTTTTTTTAACATTGTATTTTTGAAATTCCAAACTCTATTCTAGATTTTTAATTTTTGCTTTTTGGTATTAGTTATCAATTTTGTACCTGTATTTTCTTTATAATTTTCGTGATCTTGTTTTTCTTTGTTAGTATTTTCTCTCTTTCTTTTCCTTCTTCTTTTCTTTAACATCGTATTTTTGAAATTCCAAACTCTACTCTAGATTTTTAATTTTTGCTTTTATGTATTTGTTACCAATTTTGTACCTTTAAGAATCCAATCTTCAGGACCCATTTTTCACTAGGGAGTGAGATTACTGGCTTGACTACTCTCTCTCCCTTTGGACGCTCCTTTTTCTCCACCAGGTCGCCTGTGTCTCCTCCCTAACCCCTCTCTACTCTACCCAACTCTGTGAATTTCTGTGTGTTCCAGACGGTGGAGAACACGTAGGGAACTGATTACTGGCTGGATCTGTCTCCCTCCTTTTCATTCCCCCTTTTATCCTTCTGGCTACCTCTGTCTCCTTCCTCCTTCTTCTCTTCTCTGTATAACTCTGTGAACATCTTTGAGTGGTCCAGTTGTGGAGTGCACATAAGGAAGTGACTACTGGCTACCCCACTCTCTCCACTATTGATTCCACCTCATCTCATTTGGGTCACCTCTAACTCCCTCCTCCCTTTTCTCTTCTCCATGTAACGCTGTGAACCTCTCTGAGTGACCCTCACAGTAGAGAAACTTTTCATCTTTAACGTAGATGTTTTATCAATGGTGCTGTATCGAAGAAGTTTTGAAACTACTGTAAAAATAAGACCGATAACTGGAAGCAGGAGGCTTAAGTCTAAACCTTGACTCCAGGGAACTCTTGACTCCAAGGAACATTAATTGACAGGAGCTCATCAAACGCCTCCATACCGACACTGAAACCAAGCACCACACAAGGGCCAACAAGTTCCAGGGCAAGACATACCAAGCAAATTCTCCAGCAACACAGGAACACAGCCCTGAGCTTCAAGATACAGGCTGCCCAAAGTCACCCCAAAACCATAGACATCTCATAACTCATTACTGGACATTTCATTGCACTCCAGAGAGAAGAAATACAGCTCCACTCACCAGAACACCGACACAAGCTTCCCTAACCAGGAAACCTTGACAAGCCACCTGTACAAACCCACACACAGCGAGGAAAAGCCACAATAAAGAGAACTCCACAAACTGCCAGAATACAGAAAGGACACCCCAAACTCAGCAATTTAAACAAGATGAAGAGACAGAGGAATACCCAGCAGATAAAGGAACAGGATAAATGCCCACCAAACCAAACCAAAGAGGAAGAGATAGGGAATCTACCTGATAAAGAATTCCAAATAATGATAGTGAAATTGATCCAAAATCTTGAAATTAAAATGGAATCACAGATAAATAGCATGGAGACAAGGATTGAGAAGATGCAAGAAAGGTTTAACAAGGACCTAGAAGAAATAAAAAGAATCAATATATAATGAATAATGCAATAAATGAAATTAAAAACACCCTGGAGGCAACAAATAGTAGAATAACAGAGGCAGAAGATAGGATTAGTTAATTAGAAGATAGAATAGTAGAAATAAATGAATCAGAGAGGATAAAAGAAAAACGAATTAAAAGAAATGAGGACAATCTCAGAGACCTCCAGGACAATATTAAATGCTACAACATTTGAATCATAGGGGTTCCAGAAGAAGAAGACAAAAAGAAAGACCATCAGAAAATACTTGAGGAGATAATAGTTGAAAACTTCCCTAAAATGGGGAAGGAAATAATCACCCAAGTCCAAGAAACCCAGAGAGTCCCAAACAGGATAAACCCAAGGCGAAACACCCCAAGACACATATTAATCAAATTAACAAAGATCAAACACAAAGAACAAATATTAAAAGCAGCAAGGGAAAAACAACAAATAACACACAAGGGAATTCCCATAAGGATTACAGCTGATCTTTCAATAGAAACTCTTCAAGCCAGGAGGGAATGGCAAGACATACTTAAAATGATGAAAGAAAATAACCTACAGCCCAGATTATTGTACCCAGCAAGGATCTCATTCAAGTACGAAGGAGAAATCAAAAAGCTCTTCAGACAAGCAAAAGCTGAGAGAATTCTGCACCACCAAACCAGCTCTCCAACAAATACTAAAGGATATTCTCTAGACAGGAAACACAAAAACGGTGTATAAGTTCAAACCCCAAACAATAAAGTAAATGGCAACGGGATCATACTTATCAGTAATTACCTTAAACGTAAATGGGTTGAATGCCCCAACCAAAAGACAAAGACTGGCTGAATGGATACAAAAACAAGACCCCTACATATGTTGTCTGCAAGAGACCCACCTCAAAACAGGGGACACATACAGACTGAAAGTGAAGGGCTGGAAGAAGATTTTCCATGCAAATAGGGACCAAAAGAAAGCAGGAGTAGCAATACTCATATCAGATAAAATAGACTTTAAAACAAAGGCTGTGAAAAGAGACAAAGAAGGTCACTACATAACGATCAAAGGATCAATCCAAGAAGAAGATATAACAATTATAAATATATATGCACCCAACATGGGAGCACCGCAGTATGTAAGACAAATGCTAACAAGTATGAAAGGAGAAATTAACAATAACACAACAATAGTGGGAGACTTTAATACCCCACTCACACCTATGGATAGATCAACTAAACAGAAAATTAACAAGGAAACACAAACTTTAAATGATACAATAGACCAGTTAGACCTAATTGATATCTATAGGACATTTCATCCCAAAACAATGAATTTCACCTTTTTCTCAAGCGCACATGGAACCTTCTCCAGGATAGATCACATCCTGGGCCATAAAGCTAGCCTTGGTAAATTCAAAAAAATAGAAATCATCCCAAGCATCTTTTCTGACCACAATGCAGTAAGATTAGATCTCAATTACAGGAGAAAAACAATTAAAAATTCCAACATATGGAGGCTGAACAACACGCTGCTGAATAACCAACAAATCACAGAAGAAATCAAAAAAGAAATCAAAATTTGCATAGAAACGAATGAAAATGAAAACACAGCAACCCAAAACCCGTGGGACACAGTAAAAGCAGTCCTAAGGGGAAAGTTCATAGCAATACAGGCACACCTCAAGAAACAAAAAAAAAGTCAAATAAATAACCTAACTCTACACCTAAAGCAGCTAGAAAAGGAAGAAATGAAGAACCCCAGGGTTAGTAGAAGGAAAGAAATCTTAAAAATTAGGGCAGAAATAAATGCAAAAGAAACAAAAGAGACCATAGCAAAAATCAACAAAACCAAAAGCTGGTTCTTTGAAAGGATAAATAAAATTGACAAACCATTAGCCAGACTCATCAAGAAACAAAGGGAGAAAAATCAAATCAATAAAATTAGAAATGAAAATGGAGAGATCAAAACAGACAACACAGAAATACAAAGGATCATAAGAGACTACTATCAACAATTATATGCCAATAAAATGGACAACGTGGAAGAAATGGACAAATTCTTAGAAAAGTACAACTTTCCAAAACTCGACCAGGAAGAAATAGAAAATCTTAACAGACCCATCACAAACATGGAAATTGAAACTATAATCAAAAATCTTCCAGCAAACAAAAGCCCAGGTCCAGACGGCTTCACAGCTGAATTCTACCAAAAATTTAGAGAAGAGCTAACACCTATCCTGCTCAAACTCTTCCAGAAAATTGCAGAGGAAGGTAAAATTCCAAACTCATTCTGTGAGGCCACCATCACCCTAATACCAAAACCTGACAAAGATGCCACAAAAAAAGAAAACTACAGGCCAATATCACTGATGAACATAGATGCAAAAATCCTTAACAAAATTCTAGCAATCAGAATCCAACAACACTTAGATCATACACCATGACCAAGTGGGCTTTATCCCAGGGATGCAAGGATTCTTCAATATCCGCAAATCAATCAATGTAATACACCACATTAACAAATTGAAAAACAAAAACCATATGATTATCTCAATAGATGCAGAGAAAGCCTTTGACAAAATTCAACACCCATTTATGATAAAAACTCTCCAGAAAGCAGGAATAGAAGGAACATACCTCAACATAATAAAAGCTATATATGACAAACCCACAGCAAACATTATCCTCAATGGTGAAAAATTGAAAGCATTTCCTCTAAAGTCAGGAACAAGACAAGGGTGCCCACTTTCACCATTACTATTCAACATAGTTTTGGAAGTTTTGGCCACAGCAATCAGAGCAGAAAAAGAAGAGGAATCCAAATTGGAAAAGAAGAAGTAAAACTCTCACTGTTTGCAGATGACATGATCCTCTCCACCAGAAAATTACTAGAACTAATCAATGAATAAGTTGCAGGATATAAAATCAACACACAGAAATCCCTTGCATTCCTATACACTAATAATGAGAAAACAGAAAGAGAAATTAAGGAAACAATTCCATTCACCATTGCAACAGAAAGAATAAAATACTTAGGAATATATCTACCTAAAGAAACTAAAGACCTATATATAGAAAACTATAAAACACTGGTGAAAGAAATCAAAGAGGACACTAATAGATGGAGAAATATACCATGTTCATGGATTGGAAGAATCAATATAGTGAAAATGAGTATACTACCCAAAGCAATTTATAGATTCAATGCAATCCCTATCAAGCTACCAACGGTATTCTTCACAGAGCTAGAACAAATAATTTCACAATTTGTATGGAAATATAAAAAACCTCGAATAGCCAAAGCGATCTTGAGAAAGAAGAATGGAACTGGAGGAATCAACCTACCTGACTTCAGGCTCTACTACAAAGCCACAGTCATCAAGACAGTATGGTACTGGCACAAAGACAGAAATATAGATCAATGGAACAAAATAGAAAGCCCAGAGATAAATCCACGCACATATGGACACCTTATCTTTGACAAAGGAGGCAAGAATATACAATGGATTAAAGACAATCTCTTTATCAAGTGGTGCTGGGAAATCTGGTCAACCACTTGTAAAAGAATGAAACTAGAACACTTTCTAACACCATACACAAAAATAAACTCAAAATGGATTAAAGATCTAAATGTAAGACCAGAAACTATAAAACTACTAGAGGAGAACATAGGCAAAGCATTCTCTGACATACATCACAGTAGGATCCTCTATGACCTACCTCCCAGAATATTGGAAATAAAAGCAAAAATAAACAAATGGGACCTAATTAACCTTAAAAACTTCTGCACATCAAAGGAAACTATTTGCAAGGTGAAAAGACAGCCTTCAGAATGGGAGAAAATAATAGCAAATGAAGCAACTGACAAACAACTAATCTCAAAAATATACAAGCAACTCCTACAGCTCAACTCCAGAAAAATAAATGACCCAATCAAAAAATGGGCCAAAGAACTAAATAGACATTTCTCCAAATAAGACATACAGATGGCTAACAAACACATGAAAAGATGTTCAACATGACTCATTATCAGAGAAATGCAAGTCAAAACCACTATGAGGTACCATTTCACAGCAGTCAGAATGGCTGCGATCCAAAAGTCTACAAGTAATAAATGCTGGAGAGGGTGTGGAGAAAAGGGAACCCTCTTACACTGTTGGTGGGAATGCAAACGAGTACAGCCACTATGGAGAACAGTGTGGAGATTCCTTAAAAAACTGGAAATAGAACTGCCTTATGATCCAGCAATCCCACTGCTGGGCATACACACTGAGGAAACCAGAAGGGAAAGAGACATGTGTACCCCAATGTTCATCGCAGCACTGTTTATAATAGCCAGGACATGGAAGCAACCTAGATGTCCATCAGCAGATGAATGGATAAGAAAGCTATGGTACATATACACAGTGGAGTATTACTCAGCCATTAAAAAGAATACATTTGAATCAGTTTTAATGAGGTGGATGAAACTGGAGCCTATTATACAGAGTGAAGTAAGCCAGAAGGAAAAACACCAATACAGTATACTAACGCATATATATGGAATTTAGCAAGATGGTAACAATAACCCTGTGTATGAGACAGCAAAAGAGACACTGATGTATAGAACAGTCTTATGGACTCTGTGGGAGAGGGAGAGGGTGGGAAGATTTGGGAGAATGGCATTGAAACATGTAAAATATCATGTATGAAACGAGATGCCAGTCCAGGTTCGCTGCACGATACTGGATGCTTGGGGCTAGTGCACTGGGACGACCCAGAGGGATGGTATGGGGAGGGAGGAGGGTTCAGGATGGGGAACACATGTATACCTGTGGCAGATTCATTTTGATATTTGGCAAAACTAATACAATTATGTAAAGTTTAAAAATAAAATAAAATTTAAAAAAATTAAAAAAAAATAAAAAGCGAAGATATTACAACTGTGCTGACAAAGGTCCATCTAGTCAAAGCTATGGTTTTTCCAATAGTCACGTACGGATATGAGAGCTGGACCGTAAAGAAGGCTGAGCACTGAAGAATTGATGCTTTCAAATTGTGGTGCTCGAGAAAACTCTTGAGAGTCCCTTGGACAGCAAGGAGATCAAAGAGTTAATCCAACAGGAAATTAACCCTGTATATTCATTGGAAGGACCCTGGTTCAATTCCTGAGTCAGGAAAATCCATTGGAGAAAGGATAGGCTACCCACTCCAGTACTCTTGGGCTTCCCTTGTGTCTCAGCTGGTCAAGAATCCACCTGCAATGCAGGAGACCTGGGTTCAATCCCTGAGTTGGGAAGATCCCCTGGAGAAGGGAAAGGTTACCCACTCCAGTATTCTGGCCTGAAGAATTCCATGGACTGTATAGTCCATGGGATCACAAAGAATCAGACATGACTAAGCAACTTTCAGTTCACTATTCATTGGAAGGACTGATGCTGAAATTGAAGCTCCAATACTCTGGCCACCTGATGCAAAGAACCGACTCACTGGAAAAGACCCTGATGCTGGGAAAGACTGAAAGCAAAAAGAGAAGAGGGTGGCAGAAGATGAGATGGTCATGGTATCACCAACTTAAAAGACATGAATTTCAACAAACTTCAGGAGACAGTGAAGGACAGAGAAGCTTATCAAACTGCAGTCCACGGGGTCGGAAAAAGTGGGACAGACTTAGTGACTGAAGAACAACAACAAAATGGAATTAATAGGTATGCATCACTACATATAAAATAGATAAATAACAAGGACTTACTGTATAGCACATGGAACTATATTCAGTATCCTGTGATAACCCAAATGAAAAAGAATCTGAACCTATACACTGAAAACTAACACAATGTTGCAAAGCAACTATAATTTTAAAAAATCATTTGTAAAGCTAGTGACACAGAAGATAATAACAAGTGCTAATGAGTTGGGGAGAAATTGGAACCCTCGTATGTTGCTGGTGAGAAGGTAAAGTGGTGCAGCAAGCTGTGGAAAATAGTCTGGCATCTTCTCAAAAAGTTAAACACAGACATACCATATGACCCAGAAGCTCTAGTCCTGGTTATAGCCTCCCCCCCAAAAAAAAAACACACAGGTATTCGAAGAAAAATTGTATACATATGTTCAAATCAGCACTATTCATAATAATCAAAAAGTGGAAGCAACCCAAATATCCATCAACTGATGAATGGGATAAAATACGGTTATTATTTAATCATAAAATGGAATGAAATATTGATACCTACTACAATTATCAACCCTGAAAACATTATAGTAACTGAAAGAAGAAAGACACAAAAAGCCACATATGGTAAGATTCCATATACAAAATGCCCATCACTACTTGTGCCATCCAGTTACCTCCTAGACAAAAGGTACAAAAGAGCAGGTAATAACCTTTCAGCAAGGTCCTTCTGACCGTGGGATGGCCATAAGCAGTTATATCAGGGAAAGAAACAAGTGGTGGAAAAAAACATGGGGGGCGGGGGGGCAGTTTTAATCCATAATGTGAAAAATTCAAAGGAGAAAAACAAAGAAAGTGGTAGATGCTTTCTTTCCTTTTTTTAAAAAAAAATAAGGTATAGCTAATTTATAAATTAGCTATAATATTATAAAAATTTTATAATATAAAAATTTTAGGCATACAACATAGTGATTCAATAATTTCTAAAGGTTATACTCCATTTATAGAAATTATAAAATATTGGCTATATTCCCTTGCTGTATATCTTTTCTGGTTGATTTATTTTACACATAGTAGTTTTATCTCTTAATCCCCTGCCCCTTAAAGAAAACTTAGTAACTATTTTTTCCCTTTCTACATTTTTACAAATTTATTTTACATGGAGCTAATGAGAAATTTACTGCTCAGGCATTCTTCAATTCATCAATGAGTGACTGAATATGGCAGTTAGCAACTTCTATATTAGACTACTTCCTAGAGTTCTGAAAATCATATACAGCTTATTCATAATCTCCTTCACTTGTTTTTGTCTCTGTCATCTTGTGGAGCACATTTCTAGTTTAAAACATCTTCACCTTCTAGAACTCAAGAGGAAACTTGTCCCTAACACTAGGACTGTTTTATGCTTCACATTAACTTTGTGTTACACAAAGAAAATCAGATCATAAGACTGCAGACCTTTAAAAGGAAAAAAAGATCTCCTAATCATCTTCTGCATGTTAATTATAAATTGTCTAGTGACTATTCATTTAGCCTTTGTTTTCTATACGTGCTGTTTTTCAGTCGCCCAGTCGCATCCAACTCTTTGCAACCCCATGGACTGCAGCACGCCAGGCCTCCCGGTCCCTCACCATCTCCCGAAGTTTACCCAAGTTCATGTCCATTGCATCAGTGATGCCATCCAGTCATCTCATCCTCTGATGCTCTCTTCTTCTGCCGTCAACCTTCCCCAGCATCAAAGACTTTTCCAATGAGCTGGCTGTTCACATCAGATGACCAAAATACTGGACCTTCAGCATCCGTCCTTCCAATGAGTTTTCACGGTTGATTTCCCTTAAGATCAATTGCTTTCGTCTCCTTGCTGTCCAAGGGACTCTCAGGAGTCTTCTCCAGCACCACAGTTTGAAGGCATTAATTCTTCAGTGCTCTGCCTTCTTTACAGCTCTCAGAACTGTATGTAACCACTGGGAAGACCACTAACCTTGACTATATGGACCTTTGTCGGCAGAGTAATGGCTCTGCTTTTTAACATACTGTCTAGTTCTCACAGCTTTCCTGCCAAGAAGCAATTGTCTTCTGATTTCATGGCTGCAGTCACCATCCACAGTGATTTTGGAGCCCAAGAAGAGGAAGTCTGTCACTACTTCCACCTTTTTCTCCTTCTATTTGCCATGAAGTAATGGGACCAGATGCCATGATCTTCACTTTTTGAACTTTGAGTTTTAAGTCAGCTTTTTCACTCTCCTCTTTCACCTTCACCAAGAGGCTCTTTAGTTCCTCTTTGCTTTCTGCCATTAGAGTGGTATCATCTGCATATCTGAGGTTGTTGATGTTTCTCCTGCCTATCTTGGTTCACGTAATGCTGACACCTAGCATGCAAGATTTTAAACATGACCTTCCTAGCATGGGAGATGACTGCAACTGTCCAATGGTTTGGACATTCTTTAGTACTACCCTTCTTGGGAAATGGATGAGGATTGACCTTTTCCAGTCCTGTGGCCACTGCTGGGCCTTTCAGATTTGCTGATGTATTGAGTGCAACACGTTGATAGCATCATCATCCTTGGCTGGAATTCCATCAGATCGACTAGAAGGCCCACTTAACTTTACACTCCAGAATGTCTGGCTCTAGGTGATTGACCACATGCCCGTACTTATCCAGTTCATCAAAATCTTTTTTGTACAGTTCTCCCATGTATTCTTCCTATCTCTTCTTGATCTCTCCAGCATCCACTAAGTCTCTATCATTTCTATCCTTTAATGTGCCCATCTTTGGGTGAAATGTTCCCTTGATATTTCCATATGTTTCTATACGTAGTAAAACAAAAGTATAATTTTTATCCCCCCTTCAAAATTATGGACCTTTACTCACACTAAAGGTTATTTTATTAATAGAAATTGACTATTAATCAAAAACATCAAATACTTGATGTTTCATATTTTATATCCATGACCCTGGTTTTCTACAAAAAAATTTCCACAAAGAATAACAGACTTCTCCTTCCTGTCTTCAGAGTACACAATTACCTCTTCAACTTCTACAATTTCTCATTCACCTGAGCAAATTTCACACTGGCTAGAGTACTCAATGAAATAGGTTCACTAACTTGATGACTACCATGGACTCATTCACATTTTAGTTCATAATCACAATTAGATATCCTAATCTTTAATTTATTCAAAACTTCACTATTCACACCAAAAAATCAACATGTTCTTAGATCTTAATATTTTCTCTTCTCTTTCTTCAATAGGACTAGTAGTTCATTTTATTTATAATGCATTTTAAAATGTTTTATTACTTCATAAAAACTATTGTGTAAACTCTGATGCCGAGCAGACAGTAAATTCACTCTGAGGCAGACTGTAAGGCGTGAGTTAAGCTTACTCACTAGGTCAATGCTTCAGGCTCACAAATTTGCCTCATAGTATCTATTACTCAAATATGAATCTCAGCAAAACTACAATTTACTGCATGTCATAGATTTTTTAAATCAACTGCAAATATTCAGAACTGTACATGTTAAATCTGAAAATATCAAGTCGACTGTATATTATATTGAAAACCTTCTATATCACACTCCAATGTAAAATGATGTAAGAATCATGATACAGACACACTGATCTAATGTAACAGGAGGATTCATTGCCTGGAAAACAGAAAAGAGACAGAGGGCCCAGGTGTCATGTCTTTTGAATGACAAAGAAGACTGAGATAAAGTGAAGAAAACATATTTGAAAAGAAATGTTCTCTTTTTATCAATGCTCCTTTAGATTCCACATCAGATTTCTATATCTTTAAGTATTTTTTTTCTTAACCAAAAGTAATTTGTTTGGATTGTCCAATAGGGTTCCAGTAAAGTATCAGATCAGATCAGATCAGTCACTTAGTCATGTCCGACTCTTTGCGACCCCATGAATCGCAGCACGCCAGGCCTCCCTGTCCATCACCAACTCCCGGAGTTCACTCAGACTCACGTCCATCAAGTCAGTGATACCATCCAGCCATCTCATCCTCTGTCGTCCCCTTCTCCTCTTGCCCCCAATCCCTCCCAGCATCAGAGTCTTTTCCAATGAGTCAACTCTTCACATGAGGTGGCCAAAGTACTGGAGTTTCAGCTTTAGCATCATTCCTTCCAAAGAAATCCCAGGGCTGATCTCCTTCAGAATGGACTGGTTGGATCTCCTTGCAGTCCAAGGGACTCTCAAGAGTCTTCTCCAACACCACAGTTCAAAAGCATCAATTCTTCGGCACTCAGCCTTCTTCACAGTCCAACTCTCACTGGCAAAACCATAGCCTTGACTAGACAGACCTTTGTTGGCAAAGTAATGTCTCTGCTTTTGAATATGCTATCTAGGTGCATCACAACTTTCCTTCCAAGGAGTAAGCGTCTTTTAATTTCATGGCTGCAATCACCATCTGCAGTGATTTTGGAGCCCAGAAAAATAAAGTCTGACACTGTTTCCACTGTTTCCCCATCTATTTCCCATGAAGTGATGGGACCAGATGCCATGATCTTCGTTTTCTGAATGTTGAGCTTTAAGCCAACTTTTTCACTCTCCACTTTCACTTTCATCAAGAGGCTTTTGAGTTCCTCTTCACTTTCTGCCATAAGGGTGGTGTCATCTGCATATCTGAGGTTATAGATATTTCTCCCAGCAATCTTGATTCCAGCTTGTGTTTCTTCCAGTCCAGCGTTTCTCTATAAGTTAGGAAAATATATATATATATCCTTATTGGATTATGGTATATCAAGTATATTCAACTCCTCTGAGCATAGAAATAAAAGTGCTCTCAAAACAACAGTTCTAGATAATACCACCTGAGGAAAAGCATCTAGTTAATGAAAGCAAATATCCATACTAACAGGAGGAGATCTAGGGGTAAGTGCCAAAGAGGGCAAAGAGAACTTTTAGGATGAAAGTAGAGAAAAGGCAGGTAGGATATATTGAATTAGCCAAATAAGCACAAGTCATGTGTTGGGACAAGACTGGGCTGGCTTTTCAACCGGAGTACACACCAAAAAAAGAACACCAGCATTCACATTCAAGACACTTGCACTAGGCTGGGGTAGGCTAGCTCTCATCCATAGAATACCTTATGGTGTGTTACACCCAAATTTTTCAAAGTTGTAATTAGGTTCAAAGGCAACTCATAGCTTTACTGGTTTCAGGAATGGAGAAATGGCTCATAACTCTAGTCAATTCTCTTAAAAAGCAAGACTTCTAAAATCCCCTTCATTTTAAATGGTAAGATTAGTCACAGTCACTGAACTTAAAACTAAAGCTGCAGTGTGATAAATGTTCCCATAGTAAGACAGACTCAGCAGAGCACTTAACCCAGCCCCAGGGTGTCAAGAAAGAGACCTGAACAGCATGTGGGGGATCGTCAAGTGAATAGGAGGCAGGATGTTACAGGCAACGGGAACAGCGTGTGCAAAGACTGAGGCAAGAGGACCTGTCAGTAGACAAAGAATAGACTAACAAGATGTAACGCAGCTGTTTTAGGATCTTGCCAAATCAGGACTTACTCTCCTTTCTGGATAAGCCCTACAGTGAGTTCTTTTTTAATCATGAAAACAAACATCTTAGGGCATCTAGAGATAGAGACCAGCCAAAGGATTACTCTATTAGTGCTTTGTGTCTCAACCTCACCGTTTACATCCCTCCACTGGAGACATTTCTTTCTTTCTTCCTTCCTTCCTTCCTAAGATCTTCAGGAACACCACTCTCTTAGAGGAGACTTACCTACAACCAACCTCTGTTGGCATGTTTGAGCAATTGCTTCAACAGAAGCTGATGTTTACTCTTTATCACCTTGTCTGGGGAAAAATGACAGACTACGGTGACATCTAATCACCTCTATTACTTTATCGGGCTCAATAAAGTACATAGCTTCTTTATAGTCAGTAATAAAAACATTGAAATAATATCAAGCATAACTTCTAGGTAGAGCTTTTTCAAGGAATTTGCCAGCTAGTACAACTATCTGCTACAATATGTACAAAGTGTCTCTATGAAGAAAAACACAATTCTGACTGGGGTTTACTAATGGACAGTAGACCACAATAAAATTTCTGGCTTCTCACAAGAAAAACATTATGAATGATAAGTGTCAAGAGGACTGCAGGTTAAAAAAATAAATTTGACCAAGGCTGTCACCTTGCTTAGGCAAGCAGTAGATGGAACTGAAAGAGCCTTATAAGATTGATAAGGATATTGGACGTTATTCTGAATAATAGGAAGCCACTGGAGAATTTTACCACAAAAGTGATGTAATTAGATTTGTATTTTAGAAAGATTACATAGAAGCAGCACGTAAAATGAGTAGAAAACAGGAAGACTGATGATCATTTTTTAGTAATCGAGGCCTAGTCTAATGCATGAAAGAATGAAGAAAAGTGCCTAGATATGAGACACTGAAGACATAGTGTATATAATATTTATATTTAGTGTCTGACTGAACATGAAGAGGGAGGAATTAAAGATAACATTCAGGTCCCCTGGTAAGATGGTGTATATCCCTGGTAGCTCAGCTGATAAAGAATCCACCCGCAATGCAGGAGACCCTGATTTGACTCCTGGGTCAGGAAGATCCACTGGAAAAGGGATAGGATACCCACTCCAGCATTCCGGGGCTTCCCTTGTGGCTCAGACAGTAAAGAATCCACCTGCAATGTGGGACACCCGGGTTCAGTCCCTGGGTTGGGAAGATCCCTGGAGAAGGGAACGGCTACCCACTCCAGTATTCTTGCCCAGAGAAACCCATGGACAGAGGAGCCTAGACAACTACAGTCCTTGGGGTCCATGGGGTCACAAAGAGTCGGACATGACTGAGTGACTTTCACTTTCGGGTTTCTGACCAGGGAACTAGATGCAGGGTACCACTGTGTACTAAAAGAAGGAACAGAACAATAAGGACACACCTAGATTGAAAGATGCATTAGTTTAGGGCGTGTTGAGAACAAGATACTTGAGGCACACAAGTGAAAATGTCCAATGAGTATGTAGGCTAGGAGACAGATCTGAGCTAAAGACATGGATGTGGGAACCATCAACAGATAGACGGTATTTGTAGCCATGGAAAGGGATGAGCTAATCTAGGGAGGATGAAAAAAAAATGAGAAAAAAAAAAAGGGACTGTGCCAAGGTCATAGGGATATGAGAGCTACAGAGTACTTACCTGACCCGTGGTTATTTAAACGAGGAGCAGAGTGAAGTTAATCAAGACAGTAGTTTTGTTAAGGAAGTAAAGTCTTGCATTCACGGAGAACTTGCACTGATTCTCTTGGGAAAAATGAGCAGACCTGTAGTAGGGAATAGGAGGAGCACCCACCCATTCGGTTCTTGGCTCCAGTTTCTAGGTTAAGTCTGCTACCTTCAAAAGGACTACAATCATCCAAAATAAATAATCAGTAAGAACGGACTGGCAAAATCATTGTTGTTCTAGAATTTTTTTACTTAGTACTGTAATTCAAAACTGATACCATCTGTGCAGTGAAGCAGTGTATCTTACTTAAATATAAAAATCATTCTCATACCACTAATGTAATCCAAAAGCTGAAACAGAGCAGCAAAGTCATACAAGTAATATCAGATGTAGTTTAACTGCTATTAAACACAATGATTCTACATTTTGGTTCCAGGTTTTAAAAATACTATAGTATATGTGGTTTTGAATAAGACTGTACACTGTAGCATGATTCTTAGGTTACTTTTTTCTGTTCAAGTGTCGACAGGAAAAAAATACAGCTTTAGTCTGACTTTATAGGTACACACCATCTACCCTAATTTTAACTTGATTTGAGCCTTAAGAGTACTCTTGCAAAGTAACAAACATGTACAAAGCTAAGGTCAACTAATAGCTAGTTTCTAAAATGTACTGAATTTTTGAATGAACAATATTGAAGTCCCTATAATACGTAATGAGCTAGAATAAAATTAAAAATTTTCCAGTTTCAACTAGAACTTTCCCGAAGATGATAAACAGGTTCTTTCAAAAAACTCAATCTGATTCACCCAGAGGTTCAGTTCAGTTGCTCAGTTGTGTCTTTGTGATCCCATGAACTGCAGCACACGAGGCTTCCCTGTCCATCACCAACTCCCAGAGCTTGCTCAAACTCATGTCCATAGAGTCAGTGATGCCATCCAACCATCTCATCCTCTGTCATTCCCTTCTCCTCCTGGCTTCAATCTTTCCCACCATCAGGGTCTTTTCCAATGAGTAGGCTCTTCTCACCAGGTGGCCAAGGTATTGCAGCTTCAGCTTAAGCATCAGTCCTTCCAATGAACATTAAGGACCGATTTCCTTTAGGACTAACTGGTTTGATCTCTTTGCAGTCCAAGGGACTCTCAAGAGTCTTCTCCAACACCACAGTTCAAAAGCATCAACTTTTCAGCAATCAACTTTCTGTATGGTCCAACTCTCACATCCATACGTGGCCAATGGAAAAACCATGGCTTTGACTAGACAGACCTTTGTCAGCAATATCTATGCTTTTAAATATGCTGTCTAGGTTGGTTGTAGCTTTACTCCCAAGTAGCAAGTCTTTTAATTTCATGGCTTCAGTCACCATCTGCAGTGATTTTTGGAGCCCAAGAAAATAAAGTCTGTCACTGTTTCCATTGTTTTCCCATCTATTTGCCATGAAGTGATAGGACTAGATGCCATGATCTTTGTTTTCTGAATGTTTTGAGTTTTAAGCCAGTTTTTTAACTCTCCTCTTTCACTTTCCTAGTGGCTTTCCTGACTTCCCCTTGTGGCTCAGATGGTAAAGAATCTGCCTGCAATGTGGGAGACCTGGGTTTGATCCCTGGGTTGGGAAGATCCCTTGGAGAAGGGAATGGTGACCCACTCCAGTATTCTTGCCTGGAAAATCCCATGGACAGAGGAGCCTGGCAGACTATAGTCCCTGAGGTTGCAAAGAGTCAAACATGACTAAGCGACCTTCACTTCACTTCACTTCTTTCACTTTCATCAAGAGGCTCTTTAGCTCCTCTTTGCTTTCTGCCAAAGGGTAGTGTCATGTGCATATCTGAGGTTATTGATATTTCTCCTGGCAATCTTGATTGTTAACTGGTTGTTAACTGCTTCATTAACAATTATTCTATTGCTAGATATAAGTTTGCTGCTGCTGCTGCTGCTACGTCACTTCAGCCGTGTCCAATTCTGTGCGACCCCATAGACAGCAGCCCACCAGGCTCCCCCGTCCCTGGGATTCTCCAGGCAAGAACACTGGAGTGGGTTGCCATTTCCTTCTCCAATGCATGAAAGTGAAAAGTGAAAGTGAAGTCACCCAGTCGTGTCCAACTCTTCATGACGCCATGGACTGCAGCCCATCAGGCTCCTCCGTCCATGGGATTTTCCAGGCAAGAGTACTGGAGTGGGGTGCCATCACCTTCTCCGGATATAAGTTTGAAGTGAAGTGAAGTGAAGTGGCTCAGTCGTGTCCGACTCTTTGCAACCCTATGGAGTGTAGCCTACCAGGCTCCTCCATCCATGGGATTTTCCAGGCAAGAATACTGGAGTGAGTTGCCATTTCCTTCTCCAGAGGATCTTCTCGACCCAGGGATCAAAGCCAGGTCTCCCACATTGTAGGCAGACGCTTTACCATCTGAGCCACAAGGGAAGCCCTGGATATAAGTTTAGATATAATCAATAACCAAAGTGTCCCAGGTGGCACTAGCGGTAAACAGCCCAGCTGCCAGTGCAGGAGACATAAGAGATGCAGGTTCACTCCCTGGGTCAGGAAGATCCCCTGAAGGAGGGCATAGCAACCCACTCCAGTATTCTTGCCTGGAGAATCCCATGGACAGAAAAGGCTGGCGGGTTACAGTCCAGAGGGTCACAAATAGTTGGACATAACTGAAGCGACTTAGCACGCACGCACATATTCAATAACGAGACTCAGAACACATTTTAGTAAAAATTTGTCCAACTGCATACCGAAATTATTATTCAAAATCTTTTTTTCTGAGGCCCAGAACTAGTGCTATGCCTTAGTCAATACTTAACTTTTCTTCAAATAAGTACAGTACACTATATATACTAACAATATAGCTCTATTACCAAAATAAAATCTGTATATACTTAAAATGCAGTTCTTTCTGAAAGTCTTTCCGTTTTTATCTATCATCCATTCACAATGTACGTGTCACTGATACCAGTTTCTTACCATTGTGTTTGTAGACCTTTGCTGGTATATTTTTCCTGCACCTTCTACACAGGCAAGTACCTTTTCCCACAGCACACCATGAACTCATGGGAAATGGGGACTTTGTGGGAGCAGGGTGGATAATCGGGAAATTTTTAATATGGAACATACTTCAGATGCTATACTTCTGGTGTGTGATAACTCAACTGTGGTCATTTAGGATGTCCTTATTCTTAGGCTGCTGCTGCTAAGTCACTTCAGCCGTGTCCAACTCTGTGCGACCCCAGAGACAGCAGCCCACCAAGCTCCCCCGTCCCTGGGATTCTCTAGGCAAGAACACTGGAGTGGGTTGCCATTTCCTTCTCCTTATTCTTAGGCAATGAATACTGAAGTAGTGGGCAGGGTGGGGAGATATGCCACCATATCCACACTTAACAAATGTTAGCAAAATGAAAATGAAAAGTGTGTGTGTGTGTGTGTGTGTGTGTGTGTGTGTGTACAGGTGGTCATTTACTGTCTTTCAATTTTTTTAAAAAAGAAAATTTGTAGGGGAAATGTCTGTGGTAAAAGAGTGGTGCCATTCCTACTGTCTGGGAGAAAGAGGAGGGGAAATGCTACAGGGGATTCTGATGGGGTTGCTGCTGTTATTGTCACTCAGTCATGTCTGACTCTTTGCAGTCCCATGGACCGCAGCATGCCAGGCTTCCCTGTCCTACATCTCCCAGAGTTTGCTCAAACTCATGTCCATTGAGTCAATGATGCCAATCAACCATCTTATCCTCTGTCACCCCCTTTCCTTCCTGCCTTAAATCTTTCCCAGCATCAGGGTCTTTTCTAATGAGTCAGCTCTTCCCATCAGGTGGCCAAAGTACTGGAGCTTCAACCTCAGCATCAGTCCTTCCAGTGAAAATTCAGGGTTGATTTTCTTCAGGATAGACTAGTTTGGTCTCCGTGGGGTCCAAAGGACTCCAAGAGTCTCCTACAGCACCACAATTTGAAAGTATCAGTTCTTCAGTGCTCAGTCTTTTTTATGGTCCAACTCTCACATCTGTACATGACTGCTGGAAAAACCACACCTTTGACTATATGGACCTTTGTCGGCAAAGTAACGTCTTTGCTTTTTAATATGCTGTCTAGGTTTGTCACAGCTTTTCTTCCAAGGGGCAAGTGGCTTTTAATTTCATGGCTGCGGTCACCATCCGCAATGATTCTGGAGCCCAAGAAAATAAAGTCTGTCACTGTTTCCATTGTTTCCCCATCTATTTGCCATGAAGTGATGGGACCAGATAGCATGATCTTAGTTTTTTGAATGTTGAGTTTGAAGCAAAGTTTTTCACTCTCCTCTTTCACCTTCATCAAGAGGCTCTTTAGTTACTCTTTGCTTTTGGCCATTAGGGTGGTATTACCTGCACAGGTGAGGTTGTTGCTATTTCTTCTGGAAATCTTGATTCCACCCTGTGCTTCATCCAACCCAACATTTCATATGCTGTACTCTTTTATCCATATGGGCACTTCCTTACAGGCATGAAAGGTTCCTGGCCCACATTTAAAGGGGCTCCAGAACCCTTCAGCCTGAGCGCTGTGGCCAGCCTCCTCCCCAGTGCTGGATGCACGAGTTGTTTCCCAGGTTCTGGACTGACCTGTCCAGGTAGCTCACATCCACTTGTGAGGGGTGACAGCCACAGTATCTGTCGTTATTGTCTCTTTGTAAGGCTTTGCACACAAAAATCACTTGATATTAGTGTCCAACTGACTCTATATTCTCCCAAACACAAGGAATCAAAAAGAAATTAGGTTCCTTAATATCCCTGTTTAACATTATATTAAACAATTATCAGGTGGCATATTTACCCCCACCATCTTCCTGTCTCACCCTCCTGTCCCCACTCACTTGAAAACTAGATTAGATTCAAGCAGAAGGAAAATCTGATTAGTGTGAGGAATCAGAAATAGGGAAAAGAAAAGAAAAAGAAATCAAAGTAAAATGAAAATTTAAGTAAAAGGAAAATTTAAGCCAAAAAAATTAAAAAGGAATATGAAAGATAATAATAAGGTAATATTGTTGGATGTATGACCAAGAAGAAGAAGCCTGCAGGAAATAAATTTAATCTCTTGCTTAAATTATCACTAAACCACAGCTCTCAGTACAACTAACAACTTTAAAATCCCAGTCCGCAGACATGTGGTTATCCCACCCTGGTACTTGTTATGCCAAATATTACTGCTGACTTGGGGTGCTCCTGAGTCAACTGAGAGGACCACCATCATTTCCATTCCCTGCCAAGAGACACATTAGTGACTGGGGGCTGGAACGAGAGCCAGTGGCAAATATACCACAGCAGCAGGCCAAGGACTACACAAAAGAAGTCTGGCATTGAGGTTAAAATTAAATGAAATGGAAGAGAAATAAAGACAAAGGAGGATGAAAAGAACAAACACAGCATCAGCGTGGGTTCTCTCTACACACAGGGAAAGCAAACATCTGGAATTATTTGGTGCTGAGTGCCACCAAATATAAGGCTTTGTTCCCCTCCTACGATTACTTCTTAGTAACACCATACAAAGAAAAAATAAGACCTACAGGCTAAAATGAAGGAGAGTGGTTAAAGTGGGTATAACAATAACCATTACACACACACACACACACACACACATTTTTAAAGTAACAGAGCAGTTAACCACACAGAGAATATTCCTGACTGACTTGGAGAGACATTCATCCTAAATTCTGAAGTCAATGAAGAAGTTGCAGAAGATACGTATAATAACATGCTAACATTTTTGCAAAATTATGCCTCTACAAGCAAAGGAAAAGTTTTTAAATGATTCCAAAAGAAATGGTCATATTATGAGTGATTTTTACCTCTTTTACATTTTTCTTGCATTTTTAAATGTAATTAAAACAAAAATAACAAAAATCCCTTAAAATTCCTTAAAGTAAAAGAAAAAACATCCCCTTCCAGGTCACTCACTCTTTGTGTGTGTGTGTGTGTGTGTGTGTGTGTGTGCACGCACACGTGCACACTCAGTCATGTCCAACTCTTTAAGCCATGGACTGTAGCGCACTGGGCTCCTCTGTCCATAGAATTTTCCAGGCAAGAATGCTGGAGTGCGTTGCCATTTCCTACTCCAAGAGATCTTCCTGACCCAGGGAATGAACTCATGTCTCTTGTTTCTCCTGCATTGGCAGATGGATTCTTTACCACTAAGCCACCTGGGAAGCTAAATGCGTATTCAATCTACAAACAACCCCTTTTACACAGAACACAGCTTTGAGTCAGCTGTCCCACTCAGTGGAGAGGAAGTGCCACAGACACAGCCTAGCTGCATTATGGTACAAAAAACACAAGTTGTGAAGATCAACTGAAAGAACTTGAATCCAGCATCTTTATTCACTAGTTCAGTGGCCCAGGAAAAACTACATGAAAATTTCCGAGTGTTACCTTCAACTGGCTTTGGAAGTGGAACAATAAATACCACACAGGGTTGTTTTGAGGACTCTGAAGACCAGGTCCCACATATGACAATATGGACTGGTAAGCCAGTTACCATGGAGACTATGACCCTTCTGAACAATTCTGTACAGTTTATTCTCTCATGAAACATTCTGTTCCTAATAATGCCAGACTGCCATTTCTACTGACCTCCCCTCAGTCTATAATTCCTCAGGTTAATTAGTGCTCAGCAGAACAACCTGGATACTGATGCTTCCTTCTAAAGCACCTGCATCTACTACCTCCAGGAGAGAGCAGAGCAAACATCCAGAAGAGTAAAATAGGGAACAGTGTGTCAGGGTATAAAGGCATGTTTATCCAAGTTGTTCATCCTATGATACATAGCAAGCCCAGTAGGAGGAGAAAACACTTTCTAGGGGGAAATACTACAGAAGCATGACCAAAAGAATAGCTTGATAATCGCAAATATGGTTACAGACTGAGCTTGACATATTATACTTTAACAGAATTTGCACTTTTGTAATAGGGAGAAGGCAATGGCACCCCAGTCCAGTACTGTTGCCCAGAAAATCCCATGGACGGAGGAGCCTGGTGGGCTTCAGTCCATGGGGTCGCTAAGAGTCGGACATGACTGAGGGACTTCACTTTCACTTTCCACTTTCATGCATTGGAGAAGGAAATGGCAACCCACTCCAGTGTTCTTGCCTGGAGAATCCCATGGACGGAGGAGCCTGGTGGGCTGCCGTCTATGGGGTCGCACAGAGTCGGACACGACTGGAGCGACTTAGCAGCAGCAGCAGCAGCAGCATTGTAACTGGTGTTCATTTCTTAGTTTCAAACATTTTAAGGATATCCACCAACAACTTTAATATTCATAAGTATGCCCTGAATCTATAGAAATCTGGAACCTTTGAGACAGAAAATAGTGAGACATCTGAAGCAACTATTTAGAAAAGTGCTGCTAAGAAAGGCTTTCTACAATGATGAAAATTTTTGCTCTATATCTATGCCATCTAATTCTTTGCAAACAAATATGGAAAAGTTCTATACAGTCCGCAAAAACAACACTGGGAGCTGACTGTGGCTCTGAACTCCTTAGTGCAAAATTCAGACTTAAATTGAAGAAAGTAGGAAAACCACTAGGCCACTCAGGTACAACTTAAATCAAAACCCTTACAATTATACAGTGGAAGTGACAAATAGATTCAAGGGATTAGATCTGATACACAGAGTACCTGAACTATGGAAGGAGGTTCATAACACTGTACATGAGGCAGTGATTAAGACCATCCTCAAAAAAAAAAGAAAATGAAAAAAGGCAAAATGGTTGACTGAGGAGGCCTTAGAAACAGGTGACAAAAAAAGGAGAAGCAAAAGGAGAAAAGGAAAGATACACCCATCTGAATGCAGAGATCTAAGAATACCAATTTAAGTCTGAATTTGGCAATAATGAGTTTATGATCTGAGTCACAGTAAGCTCCGGTCACAGTAAGCTCCGGTCTTGTTTTTGCTAACTGTATAGAGCTTCTCCATCTTTGGCTGCAAAGAATATAATCAATCTGATTTTAGTATTGAATATCTGGTGAGGTCCATACATAGAGTCTTCTCTTGTTTTGTTGGAAGAGGGTGTTTACTATGACCAGTGTGTTCTCTTGGCAAAACTCTGTTAACCTTTGCCTTGCTTCCTTTTGTACTCCAAGGCCAAATTTGCCTGTTACTCCAGGTATCTCTTGACTTCCTACTTTTGCATTCCAGTCCCCTATAATGAAAAAGACATCTTTTGGGGGTGTTAGTTCTAGAAGGTCCTGTAGGTCTTCATAAAACCATTTAACTTCAGCTTCTTCAGCATTACTGGTTGGGGCACAGACTTGGACTAGTGTGATACTGAATGGTTTGCCTTGGAAATAAATAGAGATCATTCTGCATTTTTGAGATTGTTCCAAGTACTGAACTTCCAGATGTTCAAGTTGGTTTTAGAAAAGGCAGAGGAACCAGGGATCAAATTGCCAATATTCACTGGATCACTGAAAAAGCAAGAGAGTTCCAGAAAAATATCTATTTCTGCTTTATTGACTATGCCAAAGTCTTTGTGTGGATCACAATAAACTGTGGAAAATTCTGAAAGAGATGGGAATACCAGACCACCTGACCTGCCTCTTGAGAAATCTGTATGCAGGTCAGGAAGCAACAGTTAGAACTGGACATGGAACAACAGACTGGTTCCAAATAGGAAAAGGAGTTCATCAAGGCTGTATATTGTCACCCTGCTTATTTAACTTCTATGCAGAGTACATCATGAGAAACGCGGGGCTGGAAGAAGCACAAGCTGGAATCAAGATTGCCAGGAGAAATATAAATAACCTCAGATATGCAGATGGCACCAGCCTTATGGCAGAAAGTGAAGAAGAGCCTCTTGAAGAAAGTGAAAGAGGAGAGTAAAAAGTTGGCTTAAAGCTCAACATTCAGAAAACGAAGATCATGGCATCTGGTCCCATCACTTCATGGCAAATAGATGGGGAAATAGTGGAAACAGTGGCTGACTTTATTTTTCTGGGCTCTAAAATCACTGTAGATGGCGATTGCAGCCATGAAATTAAAAGACGCTTACTCCTTGGAGGAACATTATGACCAATCTAGACAGCATATTAAAAAACAGAGACAACACTTTGTCAACAAAGGTCCATCTAGTCAAGGCTGTGGTTTTTCCAGTGGTCATGTATGGATGTGAGAGTTGGACTATAAAGAAAGCTGAGCACCGAGAATTGATGCTTTTAAACTGTGGTGTTGGAGAAGACTCTTGAGAGTCCCTTGGACTGCAAGGAGATCCAACCAGTCCATCCTAAAGGAGCTCAGTCCTGGCTGTTCACTGGAAGGACTGATGTTAAAGCTGAAACTCCAAAACTTTGGCCACCTCATGCGAAGAGCTGACTCATGTGAAAAGACCCTGATGCTAGGAAAGATTGAGGGCAGGAGGAGGAGGGGACCACAGAGGATGAGATGGTTGGATAGCATTACTGTCTCAATGGACATGGGTTTGGGTGGACTCTGGGAGTTGGTGATGGACAGGGAGGCCTGGCGTGCTGCCGTTCATGGGGTCACAGAGTCGGACACGACTGAGCAACTGAAGTGAACTGAACTGTATTTTGGACTCTTTTGTTGACTATGATGGCCACTCCATTTCTTCGTAGGGATTCTTGCCCACAGTAATAGATATAATGGTCATCTCAGTTAAATTCATGCATTCCAGGCCACTTTAGTTCACTGATTCCTAAAAGGTCGATGTTCACTCTTACAATCTCCTGTATGACCACTTCCAATTTGCCTTGATTCATGGACCTAACATTCCAGGTTCCTATGCAGTATTGCTCTTTACAGCATCGGACTTTACTTCCATCACCAGTCACACCCACAACTGGGTGTTGTTTTTGCTTTGGCTCCATCTCTTCATTCTCTCTGGAGTTATTTCTCCACTGATCTAAAGTAGCATATTGGGCACCTACCAACCTGGGGAGCTCATCTTTCAGTGTCCTATTTTTTTTTTTGCCTTTTATACTTTTCATGGGGTTCTCAAGGCAACAATACTAAAGTGGTTTGACATTGCCTTCTCCAGTCAACCACATTTTGTCAGAACTCTCCATCATGATCCGTCCATCTTCAGTGGCCCTACAAAGCATGGCTCATAGTTTCATTGTGTTAGACAAGGCTGTGGTCCATGTGATCAGACTGGTTAGGTTTCAGTGATTGTGGTTTTCAGTATGTCTGCCCTCTGATGGAGAAGGATAAGAGACTTATGGAAGCTTCCTGATGGGAGAGACTGACTGAGGGGGAACCGGGGTCTTGTTCTGATGGGCAGGGCCATGCTCAGTAAATCTTTAACCCATTCTGTCCTTATTGCCAAATTCAGACTAAAACTGAGGAAAGTAGGAAAAACCACTACACCCTTCAGGTATAACCTAAAGCAAAACCCTTACTATTATACAGTTGAAATGACAAACAGATTCAAGGGATTAGATCTGATAGAGTGCCTAAAGAACTATGGATGGAGGTTCATGACATTGTACAGGAAGCAGGGATCAACACCATCCCCAAGAAAAAGAGATGCAAAAAGGCAAAATGGTGGTCTGATGAGGCCTTAGGAACAGCTATGAAATGAAGAGAAGTGAAAGGCAAAGGAGAAAAGGAAAGATATGCCAATTTGAATGCAGAGTTCCAAAGAATAGCAAGGAGAGATATAAAGACTTCCTCAGTGATCAACGCAAAGAGAGGAAAACAACAGAATGGGGAAAACTAGAGGTCTCATCAAGAAAATTAGAGATACCAAGGGAATATTTCATGCAAGTGAGTGAGTGAAGTTGCTTAGCTGTGCCGACTCTTTACGACCCTGGGGACTGTAGCCAACCAGGCTCCTCTGTCCATGGGATTCTCCAGGCAAGAATACTAGAGTAGGTTTCCATTTCCTTCTCCAGGGGATCTTCCCGACCCAGGGATCAAACCCTGGTCTCCCGCATTGGAGGCAGATGCTTTAACCTCTGAGCCACCAGGGAAGCCTGTGCAAAGATGGGTACAATAAAGGACAGAAATGGTATGGACCTAACAGAAGCAGAAGATATTAAGAAAAGGTGGCAAGAATACACAGAAGACCTACAAAAAAGATCTTCCTGACCCAGATAATCACCATGGTATGATCTCTCACCTAGAGCCAGACATTAGAGGAATGCTAAGTGGGCCTTAGAAAGCATCACCAAGAACAAAACAAGTGGAGGAGATGTAATTTCAGATGAGCTATTTCAAATCCTAAAAGATGAAGGTGTGAAAGTGCTGCACTCAAAATTACAGCAAATTTGGAAAACTCAGCAGTGGCCACACAACTGGAAAACATGTTTTCATTCCAAGCTCAAAGAAAGGCGATGCAAAACAATCCTCAAACTACCACACAACTGCATTCATCTGACAAACTACCAAAGGAATGGTCCAAATTCTCCAAGGCAGGCTTCAATAGTATGTGAACCGTGAACTTCCAGATGTTCAAGGTGGACTTAGAAAAGGCAGAGGAACCAGAGATTAACTTGCCAACATTCAAAGGATCATCAAAAAAGCAAGAGAGTTCCATAAAACAGCTGCTGCTGCTTTATTGACTATGCCAAAGCCTTTGTCTGTGTGGATCACAACAAACTGTGGAAAATTCTGAAAGAGATAGGAATACCAGATCACCTGACCTGCCTCCTAAGAAATCTGTATGCAAGTCAAGAAGCAACAGTTAGAACTGAACATAGAACATCAGACTGGTTCCAAATTGGGAAAGGACTATGTCAAGGCCGTATATTGTCACCCTGCTTATTTAACTTATATGCAGAGTACATCATGAGAAATGCTGGACTGGATGAAGCACAAGCTGGAATCAAGATTGCTGGGAGAAATATCAATAGCCTCAGATATGCAGATGACACCACCCTACGGCAGAAAGCGAAGAAGAACTAAAGATCCTCTTGATGAAAGTGAAAGAGGAGAGTGAAAAAGTTGGCTTAAAGCTCAACAATCAGAAAGCTAAGATATGGCATCTGGTCCCATCATTTCATGGGAAATAGGGAAACAGTGGAAACAGTGAGAGACTTTATTTTATGGGGCTCCAAACCAATACAGACGGTGACTGCAGCCATGAGAGTAAAAGATGCCTCCTCCTTGGAAGAAAAGCTATGATCAACCTAGACAGCTTATTAAAGAGCAGGGCATTACTTTGCCAACAAAGGTTTGTCTAGTAAAAGCTATGGATTTTCCAGTAGTCATGTATGGATGTGAGAGTTGGACTATAAAGAAAGCTGAGCACCAAAGAACTGATGCTTTTGAACTGCGGTATTGGAGAAGACTCTTGAGAGTTCCCTGGACAGCAAGATCCAATCAGTCCATCCTAAAGGAAATCGGTCTTGAATAGTCATTTGATGGACTGATGCTGAAGATGAAACTCCAGTATATTGGCCACCTGATTCAAAGAACTGACTGATTGGAAACCTTGATGCTAGGAAATATTGAAGGCAGGAGAAGGGGATGACAGAGGATGAGATAGTTGGATGGCATCACCAACTCAATGGACACAAGTTTGAGTAAACTCCGTGAGTTAGTGATGGATAGGAGGCCTGGCAAGCTGCAGTCCATGGGGTCGCAAAGACTGAACAACTGAACTGCACTGAACTGAAATGAAGAACAGCAAGGAGAGATAAGAAAGCCTTTTTAAGTGAACAATGCAAAGAAATAGAGGAAAACAATAGAATGGGGAAGGCTAGAGATTTCTGCAAGAAAATCAGAGATACCAAGAGAACATTTCATGCAAAGATGGGCACAATAAAGGGCAGAAATGGTATGGACCTAACAGAAGCAGAAGAGATTAAGATGTGGTGAGAATTCACAGATGAACGGTACAAAAAAGATCTTCAAGACCCAGATAAGCACAGTGGTGTGATCAGTGACCTAGAGCCAGACGTCCTGGAATGTGAAGTCAAGTGGGCCTTAGGGTGCATCACTTTGATCAAAGTTAGTTGAGGTGATGGAATTCTAGCCAAGCTACTACAAATCCTAAAAGATGAGGCTGTTATAAAGTGCTGCCCTCAAAATGACAGCCAATTTGGAAAACTCAGCAGTGGCCACAGAACTGGAAAAGGTCAGTTTTCATTCCAATCCCAAAGAAGGGCAATGCCAAAGAATGTTCAAAGTGAAAGTGAAAGTCCCTCAGTCATGTCCGACCCTTTGCAACCTCATGGACTATACAGTCCATGGAGTTCTCCAGGCCAGAATACTGAAGTGGGTAGCCATTCCCTTCTCCAGTGTATCTTCCCAACCCAGGTATCAAACCGAGGTCTCCCGCATTGCATGCAGATTCTTTACCACTTGAAAAAAGGAAAGCCCAAAGAATGTTCAAACTACTGCACAACTGCACTCCTGAGAAACCTGTATGCAGGTCAAAAATAAACAGTTATAACCGGACTTGGAACAGACTAGTTTCAAATTGAGAAAGCAGTAAGTTAAAGCTGTATATTGTTACCCTGCTTCTTTAACTTACCTGCAGAGTTCAGTTCAGTTCAGTAGCTCAGTCGTGTCCAACTCTTTGTGACCCCATGGACTCCAGCACACCAGGCCTCCCTGTCCATTATCAACTCCCAAAGTTTACTCAAACTCATGTTCACTGAGTTGGTGATGCCACCCAACCATGTCATCCTCTATCATCTCCTTCTCCTCTCGCCTTCAATCTTTCCTAGCATCAGGGTCTTTTCCAATGAGTCACTTCTTTGCATCAGGTGCCCAAACTATTGGAGTTTCAGCTTCAGCATCAGTCCTTCCAATGAATATTCAAGACTGATTTCCTTTACGATCTCTGTTGGATCTCCTTGCTGTCCAAGGAATGGACAAAAGCCTTCTCTAACACCACAGTTCAAAAGCATCAATTCTTGAGGGCTCAGCTTTCTTTACAGTCCAACTCTCACAACCATACTTGACCACTGGAAAAACCACAGTTTTGACTAGATGGACATTTGTTGGCAAAGTAATTTCTCTGGCTTTTAACAAGCTGTCTAGGTTGGTCATAACTTTTCTTCCAAGGAGCAAGCGGCTTTTAATTTCATGGCAGCACTCACCATCTGCAGTGATTTTGGAGCCCCAGAAAATAGTCTGTTGCTGTATCCACTGTTTACCCATCTATTTACCATGAAGTGATGGGACCAGATGCCATGATCTTAATTTTCTGAATGTTGAGTTTTAAGCCAACTTTTTCACTCTCTTCTTACACTTTCATCAAGAAGCTCTTTAGTTTTCTTCACTTTCTGCCATAAGGGTGGTGTCTTCTATTGGTATTTCTCCCAGCAATCTTGATTCCAGCTTGTGCTTCATCCAGTCCAGCATTGCTCATGATACTCTGCATATAAGTTAAATAAGCAGGGTGACAATATATAGCCTTTTCATACTCCTTTCCTGATTTGGAACCAGTCCATTGTTTCATGTCCAGTTCTAACTGTTGCTTCTTGACCTGCACACATTTCTCAGGAGGCAGGTCAGGTGGTCTGGTATTCCCATCTCTTGAAGAATTTTCCACAGTTTGTTGTGATCCACACAGTCAAGGCTTTGGTGTAGTCAATTAAGCAGAAGTAGCTGGGTTTTTTTGGAGGTCTCTTGCTTTTTCAATGATCCAACAGATCTGGCACAGTACATCATGTGAAATGCTGGGCTGGATGAAGCACAAGCTGAAATCAAGATTGCTGGGAGAAATATCAAAACCTCATATATTCAGATGATAAGACTCTTTTGGCAGAAAGCTAAGAGGAACTGAAGGTGAAAGAGGAGAATGAAAAAGCTGACTTAAAACTTAACATTCATGTCAATGTATGGCAAAACCCACTATAATATTGTAAAGTAATTAGCCTCCAATTAAAATAAATAAATTAAAAAAAAAAAAAACTCAACATTCAAAAACTAAGAACATGGCATCCAGTCCTGTCACTTCATGGCAAACAGAGGGGAAACAATGGAAACAGTGACAGACTTTATTTTCTTGGGCTCCAGAATTACTGCAGATGGTGACTGCAGCCATGAAATTAAAAGATTCTTGCCCCTGGGATGAAAAGCTATGACAAACTAGACAGAGTATTAAAAAGCAGAGTCATTACTTTGGGGACAAAGGTCCACAAAGTCAAAGCTATGGTTTTTCCAGTAGTTATGTATGGATGTGAGAGTTGTATCATAAGGATGTTGAGCACCAAGGAACTGATGAATTGATGCTTTTGAACTGTGGTGTTGGAGAAGACTCTTGAGAGTCCCTTGGACTTCGAGAAGATCCAACCAGTCCATCCTAAAGGAGATCAGTCCTGGGTGTTCATTGGAAGGACTGATGTTGAAGCTGAAACTCCAATACTTTGGCCACCTGATGCAAAGAAGTGACTCATTGGAAAAGACCCTGATGCTGGGAAAGATTGAAGGCAGGAGAAAAAGGGGACAACAGAGGATGAGGTGGTTGGATGATATCACCAACTCAATAGATATGAGTTTGAGCAAGCTCCAGGAGATGGTGAAGGACAGGGAAGCCTGTCATGCTGCACTCTATGGGATCAGGAAGTGTCAGACATGACTAGTGACTGAATAACAACAACCACATCCCTAAACACAGGTGGCTATTAAACACATGAAAGGTGGCTAGTGCTAGTGAGGAACTTAATTTTAATTTACACTTAATTTTAACTAATTTAAATTAATTTGTATCATGACGTGTGGCTATTGACTATGATACTGGATGGCACAGATCTAGAACACTGGGTTAATGACTTCCGCTAATTCAGAAGAGATGGTATGTGGATAAGTTAGCAAAGTTTGAAAGCTAACAGACAAGAAGAGAAACAAAACACACAAAAAACAACAACAAAAAATCCAGCACCATGTTATTGATAATATTCTCTTGGTTCACATAGGATTCACCTTGATAAAGCTGAGGTCCTATTCTGATCTCAAGCTGTCTTAACTCAGGGTGAAAAAACCAAAAACCATACGGTGGGTGGCTTAAACAACACAAGTTTATTTTCTAATAGTTTTAGAGGCTAAAAAGTCAAAAGGTTCTGGACAACTTGGTTCTTGGTGAGATCCTCTTCCCTGACATCTATCTCTGTGTACTCACATGACCTCTTCTTTGGTGTGTGAAGGAAAAGAGATCTCTTCCCTCTTTTTATAAGGCCACCAGACCTATCAGATTAGATTCCACTCTGGCTTTCCTAGTGTCTCAGAAGGCTGGGAATCTGTCTATAATGCAGGTGACCTGGGTTGAATCTCTGTGTTGGGAATATCTCCTGGAGAAGGGAATGGCAACCCACTCCAGTATTCTTGCCTGGAGAATGTCATGGTCAGAGAAACCTGATGGACTACAGTCCATGGGTTCACATGATTCAGACATGACTGAGCAACTAACACATCAGTTCAGTTCAGTCACTCAGTCATGTCCGACTCTTTACGACTCCATGGACTGCAGCATGCCAGGCCTCCTGTCCATCACCAACTCATGGAGTTTACTCAAACTCATGTCCATTGAGTTGGTGATGCCATCCAACCATCTCATCCTCTGTCATCCCCTTTTCCTCCTGCCTTCAGTCTTTCCCAGCATCAGGGTCTTTTCAAATGAGTCAGCTCTTCGCATCAGGTGGCCAAAGTATTGGAGTTTCAGCTTCAGCATCAGTCCTTCCATACTGATTTCCTTTAGGATGGACTGGTTGGATTTCCTTGCAGTCCAAGAGACTCTCAAGAGTGTTCTCCAACACCAAGTTCAAAAGCATCAATTCTTCAGCGCTCAGCTTTCTTTATAGTCCAACTCTCACATCCATACATGACTACTAGAAAAACCATAGCCTTATCTAGATAGATCTTGGTTGGCAAAGTAATGCATCTGCTTTTTAATATGCTATCTAGATTGGTCATAACTTTTCCTCCAAGGAGTAAGTGGCTTTTTATTTCATGGCTGCAGTCACCATCTGCAGTGATTTTGGAGCCCCCAAAAATAAAGTCTGCCACTGTTTTCACTGTTTCTCCATCTATTTGCCATGAAATGATGGGACCAGATGCCATGATCTTTGTTTTCTGAATGTTGAGCTTTAAGCCAACTTTTTCAAAAACACATCATTTAATCTTAATTATCTCTCTAAAGGGCCTATCTCCAAATACAGTCACACTAGGGGTTAGGGCTTCAGTGTATGAATTTCCGGGGGGGTTGGGGGGGTGGTGACAAAATTCAGTCTCTGCTCAATCTTCCATTCTCCCTTAAGTAGCTTTTTTATCATGAGTTCCAATATTTCATGAGCCATATTCCTGCCCTTAATTCATAATCTTCTAGAGGCTTAGTTTTCTGCCTTCTCTTACCACACGACCAGTTTACACCTGAGTAAAGTTTTAACCTTGCCATCAGACAACTCTGAAATTCATTGAAAGTAAAACTTATCTTTGGTCCTCAAAAATAACTTCTTTCCTCTTTAACTATGCAGAAAATAGTTAGCACAGCAGGTCCAAGACCGCTCTCCTTAGAAAGAACAGCTTGTAAAGGACAGTTTGGGAGGTTGGGATGGGCATGTACACACTACTGTATTTAAAATGGATAACCAACAAGGAGCTACTGTAAGGCACATAGAACTCTGTTCATTGTTATGTGGCAGCCCAAATGGAAGGTGAGTTTGGAGGGAGAATCAGTACGTGTATATGTATGGTTGAGTCCCTTTTCCTGTTCACCTGAAACTATCACAACATTGTTAATCAGCTATACCCCAATAAAAAATAAAAAGTTAAAAAAAAAAAGAAAGAAAGAACTTGCAAGGGTGGCCCTTGGCTAGGGTCTGGGAACTTGGATACTGTAATAGTTCCTACTGACCTAACTGCTAAGACGGACTCTCTCTGCACAAACTTTACAAACAATGTCACTGATCTTGAACATCTGCTTTCCTTCCAAGGGTTTGAAATTTTGATACTTGCTAGACAGTGGATGACTATGCAACCAGCCCCCAAAATAAACCTTAGGCATTGAATCTCTAATGAGCTTCCCTGATGGATGACATTTCACATGTGTTGCCATAATTCTGCTGGTGAAATTACATGTGTTTTGTGTGACTCCTCAAGGAAAAGACTCTTAGAAGCTTGTGTCTGGTTTCCTCCAGGCTTCATCCCATGCACTTTTTCCTTTGTTGACTTTGCTTTGTGTTCTTTCCCTGCAATAAATCATAGGCATGGAAACAACTATATGCTGAATTCTGAGTTTTCCTAGTAAATTATCAAACCTGGAGATTGTCTTGAGCACCCCCAACTTATCAAACAACAAACATTTTTATACTAAAAAAAAAAAAAACCTGCTTATAGAAGCATTACTCCTGGAGGCAAACTTTAAATATTTGGAGGTCAAGCACCAAAGAAAATGAAGGGAAGATATAATCAACAAAACTTACAAAAAAAAAAAAAAAACTAGAAGACAAGCACTTTCAGATTGGAAGGGCTAGCCAAGCGCCCATCACAATGGATGAAAAGTTTCATACAACAGCACATCATTATAAGATTTTACTGTAAAAGAATTGGAAGACAGAGGGAAATGGAACAACTCTGAAGGAAAATTACTCAGAATTCACAATTCTGAAGGAAAATGATTTCCAACCTGGAATTCTATATCCAGACAAACTATCAATCGAGTATAACTAGTACAGTGACTAGAAATAATTAACCTCCCACACACCATTTTAAGAAGGTACTAGAAGACGTGCTCCCCCAAAAGCAAGGAGTTAACCAACAAAGAGGATACAGTAAAGAGAAGATATATATAATACCAGACAAAGAATAGAAGAATGGATGATAAGGAAGAAAAATCCTCAGATGGTTGCAAAGAAACTTTTAAACAAGAAAAGAAGGGGTTATTTATATCTGCCCAGATTTCTACCTCATGTAAATAACAAAAGAGTTAAACCTTCACAAACTCTTAAAGTAAAAAGAAAGGGGAAAAAAAGAAAGAAGAGGAAGGCAAAAGCAACAGCAGCAGTCATTGTGGTATACCAATCTTCTATGTTGACAGAAATATCCAAAGCTCTTCTGAATAAGGGATAACAAGATCAGCTACGTGCTTTCACAACTACCAATGTTAGGTTACAACATGATACTTGACAGTGGCTGGCAATTCTCCTGATCAAAAAAATATGTTCGACTGAAGTTAGAGAACAAATGTAAATGAGAGATTTTACTGGCTTCTTTTGATAAATGCCTCTTTTTATTCAAGGACTAGGGATAGTTTATCAACAGTCACATAAGTGCTCCATTACCCAATTTAAACGCTCCCTCAAAACTCTAGATAAGAAATTCAGAAAAGGCAAATGAATTTTAAAATCTAGTCAACAATAAACAAGGAAACAAAACCAAAACAACCACCTTGCCTTCTCCTCCCCACCCGCTACCACCCAGAACTACTAGCCCAGTTCATTCAAAGAGCTTAAATTTGATCCTTATAAACTCAAAATTCATACAAGATGTCAAAAGATATCAGAGCACAGAATGTAATTCTAGAAAATATTATAATGCTGAATTGATACTCAACCAGTCGTACCACTAAGTGGAAAATAAGGAGAAAAGCAAATTAGAGTGGTGCAGATTTTGAATGCTTGTCCCACCCTGGTCTAGCTGAAAGGCAAAACCACAAGAAACATGCTCAGAATCATTTAAATAAAATTCCTTAAGTACAGGATTCTAAAATGTCAAACTAATACAATCTTAAAATAGCAACTATTTTTAGTGCCTTTTTATTTTTTTTAATTGACCAAAGCAATTGAATTCCACTAGCAGCTAATTTTTGCCAAATTTAATTATAACAAATTCATTTAAGTTATAAGGCCATAAATAAAGAATAAAATATTTATACCATATTTTTGCATTCCTACAATTCAAAAACAACAGGATCAAATTTTTTTCAGGCCGTGAATAAACATGTCATATTTTAGGCTAAAAGCATATTTTATTCCAAAATTAGGAGTGAAAATGAAGCTCAAAAGAAATGACCTCCCAGTCTTGAATTCAGTGGCATTAATATTAATGACAATCCCACTCATTTCAAAGGCATGTCCCAGAGTGTTTATATTATGAAAAATGGGTCTGGAATGTCATCTTCAGTAAATTTTAAATTGTTTAATCTGAGGTTTTGCTAGATTTGTAACAGCTGCACTTGTGTTTACAACTATAATTTACAGCGTGGCACTCTTTTACACATTTTTTGGGGTATAGTTGGTACAAACATGTTGTACTGATCAATGGAAATGAGTTTGGTATCTCTCTATAGCTACAAGTTTAGTCAGAATAAAGTTTTGTTTTGGATTAACATTGTAAAACAAATGCATCATAGACCTTCAGAAGTTTTATGGTATTGGTTAGAGAAGGATGGGACAAAAACTTCCATTCATATACAAACATTTGGAAAATGACTCAATTTGTGTTTGTAGAATTCAAATTTTGTTTGGGGAAAAGATATACATATCAAATACACTGTGGGTCTAATTTGTTTGCTGGCATTCACTGAGGGTCTTGGGGCACATTACCAAGCAGAAACTGGTTAAGCAGTATTCAAAAGTTACATTTCTTCTAATGCCTCTATTTACACAGTAGAAAGATGCAACAAAAAAGTCTGCCAAAAACTTGCTTAAGAATGCTTCAATAGGAAGCATCAGAAACCCTTGATATGGAGCTGCTGGTGCAATGAAAAGAGCACCAGACAAGAGTTAGTTTCCCGGGAAAACACTCAACAGCTTTGCCACTAAGCAACCTCATTTTCCTTCTCTGTAAACATTTCAAAGAGAAATTATTATTGAAGGTGAATGTTTTCTGCTAAAATCAGTTGACTCTTTTAGTAACTGAAAACATTATCATGCCATAAGAATTAAGACACATTTAAAAGATGTACAACAGAAGTAACCCTAGCAGTTCTTCAGCAGCTATGTTCTTTTGGGCAATCTCTCAAGAACCCCTAATCCTGGTCCAAATTAATTTTTTTGAAAAAGCTCCACTCTATTTTTCGTTTGAATACCTGTCTTACTTTGGTACGTATGGTTTCATGAAGTATGAAACACATTTAGTAGGGTTTATGACCAAGGTAATATTAGAAATGAACCAAGACCCAAAAATAGTGAAAAAAAAACCAAGCTTATAAAATCAATAAACTTTAAACAAAAATCATTAGAACAAAAGCTCTGATTTCTAAAGGGCGTATGGTATATTATTGCTGGATTCATGGGGTCGCAAAGAGTCAGACATGACTGAGTGACTGAACTGAACTGAACTGAATAACAATAAGCTTTTCTTCCCTACAACTATGAAACTTTGAACTCATCAGAGAACATAGATTACTAACTATAGCAATTTCCCCAATAAGTATGATACATTTGTTCTGAACTACCCATTTCTTTTTCTAAGTGTCATTTCAAGACGATCCAAAAGTTAGTAAATCACTTCATACAAAAGTCATAAATTCAAATGTTCAAAAGAGGTCAGTAAAATGAGTAAAGCAATCAGATGGGCTTGAGGCAACCAGAAAAGTAAAGACTATCCAAAGAAGATGGCCAGAACTTAGCTCCTGCCAGCTGCTGCCAAAAAAAGTCAGATTTAGTATTGTCAGACTGCTTTTCAGCTTAAAGATAAGCTGAAAATAACTTTCATCTTAAAGATAAGTAAAGTAACTTAGTGTTTAAATGTAGGTAAATTGAGGTAGCAGATAGATGAGCCCCAGGTTGAAGAGTTTCTCCCCACCTCAATCTCTGGCCAGGAACGGATATCCAGCTTGGAGCCACTATAGGCCAAGGCCATCCGAGATCACACTGACAAAAAAATTTTCAGACATCATGCAAGCCATATACATCTACCATATTTGTTCTTTACAGATCTAGTTAAAATACTACTTACAAGACTAATAAGAAGTTTAGTGACATTTTTAATGCTTCAATTATATTATAATTCATGTTAATATATTCAACAGTTTACTTTTTCCTACGAAAATTATTACCTTAACTTCATCAAGCAAGAGAAGTCATCTGGCCAATCACAAATGGAAGACAGTAAATGATTCTTCCTTTACCAAATACCCAGGTATGCCACAACACCCTCTACTCCCAATCCAACCTGGAAGGTAACCTCAGCCAGAACAAGAATCAAGTCCACTACTACATCCCCAGCACCTAGCACAGTGCCTAAGTCATCAGAGTTGTATGTGACAGAGTTTACCAGCACTCCCCACATCTGTGGCAAATGAATACTTCCCAGCAGCTTGGAAGTTAGGCTGGCTGTATGACTAAGTTCTGGCCAAAGAAATGAGAGTATAAATGATGTACATGCCTTTTCATGCCTGACCTCTAAAACAACCTGTGCAGTCTTCTAAATTCTCCCCCAAAACACAAAGCTGGAAGTAAAGAACTGAATCAGTGCAGCTAGAAAATGGAAGGACCCCCAGAGAAACTGGGGAACCTTCAGGAAATCTGTATATAAAAACATGCACAAGAGAGACAACTGACATACAGCGGCCTGACATACATCATGCAGCAACTGACGTACATCATGCAAAATGCCAGGCAGATGAAGCACAAGCTGGAATCAAGATTGCCAGGATAAATATCAATAACCTGAGATATGCAGATGACACCACACTTATGGCAGAAAATAAACAGGAACTAAAGAGTCTCTTGATGAAAGAGGAGAGTGAAAAAGTTGGCTTAAAACTCAACATTCAGAAAACTAAAAGCATGGCATTTAATCCCATCACATCATGGCAAATAGATGGGGAAGAGTGGAAACACTGAGAGACTTTATTTTGGGGGGCTCCAAAATCACTGCAGATGATGACTGCAGCCATGAAATTAAGACATTTACTCCTTGGAAGAAAAGCTATGACCAACCTAGACAGCATATTAAAAAGCAGAGAGACATTACTTTGCCAACAAAGGTCCGTCTAGGCAAAGCTATGGTTTTTCCAGTCGTCATGTATGGATGTGAGAATTCGACTATGAAGAAAGCTGAGCACTGAAGAATTAATGCTTTTGAACTGTGGCGTTGGAGAAGACCCTTGGACTGCAAGGAAATCCAACCAGTCCATCCTAAAGAAAATCAGTCCTGAATATTCGTTGGAAGGACTGATGCTGAAGCTGAAACTCCAATACTTTGGCCACCTGATGCAAACAACTGACTCATTGGAAAACACCCTGATGCTGGGAAATACTGGAGGCAGGAGGAGAAGGGGACAACAGAGGATGAGATGGTTGGATGGCATCACTGACCCAATGGACATGTGTTTGAGCAAGCTCTGGGAGTTGGTGAAGGATAGGGAAGCTTGGCACGTTGCCATCCATGGGGTTGTAAAGAGTCAGACATGACTGAGCAACTGAACTGAACTGTCACACTAGCAAAAATTAACACTTGTATTATGTTAAGCCACTGAGATTTAGGATTTTGTTACCATAACTAGTATTTACTTTGACTAATACTGTGTTGAATATTTGTGAAATGAATGCCTAAGTAAATACTTAAGTGCCTCAGTCAAGTAAGAACCTAGGCATCAAAAGTGCAAAGATTCCTGTCCCTGAGTTGGTTGACAAATGCTTACATAATGATCTTCAATCCCATTACAGACACCATGGCTTGAATTTCAAAACATATGGGACTGTGGAAAACAACCATAAAATTAGCACAAAGGCAGTCAAAACAGTTATATGAGAATACAATCTTCAAGAACTTATGTGTACTTCAATGTAGGCAGAAAAGCACATATCAAAAATAACCGCTCATGATTTTTAAAATCTCATCAGACCTGGAATAGAGAAAAACTTCCACAACCCAATAAAGGGCATATATGTAAATAACCTAGAACAGCCAAACAACTTTGAAAAGAACAAAGTTGAAGGACTTACATTTACATTGATTTCAAGACTCATCAAAAGGCTATAGTAATCAAGGCATGCTGCTGCTGCTGCTGCTGCTAAGTCACTTCAGTCGTGTCCGACTCTGTGCAACCTCATAGACAGCAGCCCACCAGGCTCCCCCGTCCCTGGGATTCTCCAGGCAAGAACACTGGAGTGGGTTGCCATTTCCTTCTCCAGTGCATAAAAGTAAAAGTGAAAGTGAAGTCACTCGGTCGTGTCCAACTTTGTGCGACCCCATAGACAGCAGCCCACCAGGCTCCCCTGTCCCTTGGCTTCTCCAGGCAAGAACACTGGAGTGGGTTGCCATTTCCTTCTCCAATGCATGAAAGTGAAAAGTGAAAGGGAAGTCGCTCAGTCGTGTCCGACTCTTCGCAACCCCATGGACTGCAGCCCACCAGGCTCCTCCGTCCATGGATTTTCCAGGCAAGGGTACTGGAGTGGGATGCCATTGCCTGAACCCTTTGCTCATACAATATATAAAAGTGAACTCAAAATGGATCATAGACCTAAAGTGTAAAAGCTAATACTATAAAATCTCTGAAAGAAAACATAGGAAAAAAAAGAATCTCAGCAACCTTGGGTTAGGAAAAGATTTCCTATATAGGACATAAAAGGCACAAACTTTAAAGTAAAATAATCAATAAACTGGACTTCAACAAAATTAACTTCTTGCTCTTCAAAAGATACCATTATGAAAATAAAAAAGGAAGTCATAAACTGGGAGAAAAACATTTGCAAATCATGTATCTGACAAAGGACTTGTATTACAAAAATACAATTTAAAATGATTGTGCAATATTACTACAAACACATTAGAAGGGCTAAAATTAAAAAGACTGACCATCCTAAGTGTTGGTGAGGATGTGGAACTGGAAACTCTCATATACTGCAAGTGGGAATAGAATGGTATAACCCCTTTTGAAAATAACTTAGCAATTTTTTTATTCAAGTAAGCTAGCTGATTTACAATACTGTATTAGTTTCAGGTGTACACAGTAATTTTTTTGTCTGTTACTTTTTATTTTTTAAATTATGAAAATATGATAACACACTTACAGGAGACTTGGAAAATACAGAACAAAGTTACAGTTCTACTATATAATTATTTTTAAGTAGATAAATTAAGATTTTTAGTTGGAGTTTCAATATCAAACTCTCAAAACTTAATAGAATGAATATACAGAGAAGTAGGATATAGTAGACCTGAAAAGTACTATGAACCAATTCAACATAATTAAGATTTATATAATTTTCACAAAACAGTAGAATAAAAATTCTATTCAACTTCCCACAGATTATAAACTATGAGACACTAAAACATATTCAGGGACATAAGACCAGGTTCAAAAATTTGATAGTCTAAAGGTACTGAAATCATACAGAGTCTGTTCTCTTATCACTGTGGAATTACATTAGAGATCAATATCAAAAGATATTTGAAAATAACTCACATATTTTCAAGTGTGATATGACATTTACCAAGAGAGATCTTGACTTAGCCACTGAAAGGTTCAATAAAGTCAGAAGACTGAAAAAACACAGACAGTAATTACAGAGAAACATTTTAATAAGAAATTAATACCAAAATGAGAAATTAATATCAAAGATACTTTAAAAATCCCATGCATTTGGAAATTAAGTGTCTACTTTCAAATGATGGGTGTTACCTAAGAAGTCATAACAAGGAAATAGAAAGCACTTGTAACAGAATAAAAAGGAAAAGAGAAATTTACCAGAATTTGTTGTATGCAGTTGAAACTGCTCAATGCAATTAAATGCCATGTGGCATCTTGAATAAGGTATGTATATATCCTTACACATACAAACATGTATCAGTTCAGTTCAGTTCAGCCGCTCAGTCGTGTCCGACTCTTTGCAACCCCATGAATCGCAGCACGCCAGGCCTCCCTGTCCATCACCAACTCCCGGAGTTCACTCAGACTCACGTCCATTGAGTCGGTGATGCCATCCAGCCATCTCATCCTCTGTCGTCCCCTTCTCCTCCTGCCCCCAATCCCTCCCAGCATCAGAGCCTTTTCCAATGAGTCAACTCTGCGCATGAGGAGGCCAAAGTACTGGAGTTTCAGCTTTAGCATCATTCCTTCCAAAGAAATCCCAGGGCTGATCTCCTTTAGAATGGACTGGTTGGATCTCCTTGCAGTCCAAGGGACTCTCAAGAGTCTTCTCCAACACCACAGTTCAAAAGCATCAATTCTTCGGCGCTCAGCGTTCTTCACAGTCCAACTCTCACATCCATACATGACCACAGGAAAAACCATAGCCTTGACTAGACGAACCTTTGTTGGCAAAGTAACGTCTCTGCTTTTGAATATGCTATCTAGGTTGGTCATAACTTTCCTTCCAAGGAGTAAGCATCTTTGAATTTCATGGCTGCAGTCATATATACACACACATATACATACACACACAAAAGCATTTCTACTATGCCTGATTGCTACTATGCTTAATAAAGACTTGAGAAAGAACATAGAAAAATAAATAAATAAAGAGACAGAAAATTGAAAAACATAAATGAGCAATGAAAAGGAAACAGAAAAAGTGAAACCAACTATATAAAATGAAAATATCATCATAAAGTCTAGTTGTTTTTAAACATGGCTGCTCATTAAATATGTTTATCTGGAGCTTTGGAGGGAAAAAAAAGAAATATCTGAGCGTCTGTATTTTTCAAAAATTTCCAAGATAATTCTGATATCCATCTGGATTTTAAAAAGTGGTCACAGGTTTTTCTATAAAATGGTAGTTTTAGTGATATAAAATTATATTATTTTCTGTTGACCAATCATGATACAGTGGTACTAAATTAATAATAGTTACATAATCACAATAGTAAAAGATGTTTTCACAATCAATAGCCAGACAAAAACAAAAGATAATTACAATTGCAAGCCATAACGGAAACATGATTAACCTAACAATATAAAATAAATACATACAATTTGGAGGGGTTAAGTAGAGCAGTGTGGTAAGCAGAAGTGCATACATGTACTTGTTTTAATCCACGCGGCCAGTCTATATCTTTTGTTTGGTGCATTTGATCCACTTACATTTAAGGTAATTGGCAATATAATTACCATTTTCTTAATTGTTTGGGGTTTATTTTGTGTAGGTCTTTTCCTTCTCTTGTGTCTCCTGCCTAGAGAAGTTCCTTTAGTGTTGTAAAGCTGGTTTGGTGGTGCTGAATTCTCTTAACTTTTGCTTGTCTGGAAAGCTTTTGATTTCTCTGTTAAATATGAATCACAGTCTTGCTGGGTAGAGTATTCTTGGTTGTAGGTTCTTCCTTTTCATGACTTTAAATAAATTATTCCATTCCCTTCTGGCCTGTAGTTTCTGTTGAGAAATCATTTGATAAACTTATGGGAGTTCCCTTGTATGTTACTTATTGTTTTTCCTTTGTCACTTTTAATATTTTATCTTTGTCTTTAATTTTAGTCAGTTTGATTACTATGTGTCTCAGTGTATTCCTCTTTGCATTTATCCTGCTTGGAATGCTCTGCACTTCCTGGACTTGGTTGACTGTTTCCTTTCCCATGTTAGGGAAATTTTCAGCTATTATCTTTTCAAATATTTTCTAAAGTGCTTTCTCTCTGTATTCTTCTTCTGGGACCCCTATAATGTTGGTGCAGTTAACATTGTCCCAGAGGTCTCTTACACTGTCTTCATTTTTTTTTCATTCTTGTTTCTATATTCTGTTCTGTAACAGTGACTTCCACCATTCTGTCCTCCAGGTCATTTATCTGTTATGCTGCCTCAGTTCTTCTACTATTGATTCCTTCCAGTATATTGTTCATCTCTATTTGTTCTTTAGTTCTTGTAGGTCTTTGGCAAACATTTCTTGCATTTTCTCCATTCTGTTTCTGAGATCCTGGATCATCATTATCATTATACTGAATTCTTTTTCTGGAAGGTTGCCTAGATCCACTTCATTTAGTTCTCTTTGGGGTTTTATCTTCTCCTTTCATCTGGGACATAACTCTCTGCTTTCTTATCCTCATCAACTTTCTGTAATGTGGTTTCCATTCTAGCCACTGTGAAATTGTGGTTCTTCTTGCTTCTTCTGTCTGCCTTCTACTGCATGAGGCAAAGAGCCTTGTGTAAGCTTCCTGATGGGAGGGGTTGTGTGGGAAAAACTGGGTCTTGCTCTGGTGGGCAGGGCCTTGCTCAGTAAAGCATTAATCCAATTATCTGCTGATGGATGGGACTGTACTCCCTGTTAGCTTTTTGTCCTGAGGTGACTCAGCCCTGGGTTTTATTTATGTTTTTGAACTGTGGTGTTGGAGAATATGCTTGAGAGTTCCTTGGCCTGCAAGGAGATCCAACCCGTCCATTCTAAAGATCAGTCCTGGGTGTACTTTGGAAGGAATGATGCTAAAGCTGAAACTCCAGTACTTTGGTCACCTCATGAGAAGAGTTGACTCATTGGAAAAGACTCTGATGCTGGGAGGGATTGGGGGCAGGAGGAAAAGGGGACGACAAAGGATGAGATGGCTGGATGGCATCACCAACTCGATGGACATGAGTCTGAATGAACTCTGGAAGATGGTGATGGACAGGGAGGCCTGGTGTGCTGCAATTCATGGGGTAACAAAGAGTCGGACACAACTGAGCGACTGAACTGAACTGAACTGACCCAGCCCTGGGGTCTATAGGGTCATGCATGGTAGGGTTAATGGTGACCTCTCAGAGTACTTAAACCAAGGGACAGCTTCCAGGACTGCTGCTGCCAGTGCTCCCATCCCTGCAGTAAGCCCCCCAACCCACGCCTCCATAGGAGACCCTTGAACACTAGCAGGTAGGTCTGGTTCAGTCTCCTGTGAGGTCACTGCTCCTTTCCCTTGGATCTTGGTGCATATCAATTTTGTTTGTGCCCTCCAAGAGTTGAGTCTCTATTTCCCCCAATCCTGTAGAAGTCATGTAATCAAATCATGCTGGCCTTCAAGGGCTTCCCAATCCCTTTGCTGGATCCCCAGGCTGGGAAGCCTGACATGGGACTCAGACCCCTCATAACAGTGGGAGAACTTCTTGGGTATTATTGTTCTCCAGTTTTTGGGTGGCCCACCTGGAGGGTATTGGATTTGATTTTATCGTGATTGCGTCCCTCCTACTGCCTTGTTGGAGCTTCTTCGTCTTTGGATATAAGATATCTCTTTCTGTTGGGTTCCAGCATCCCCCATTGTTCAACCACTGTTCAACAGCTAATTGTGATTTTGTTGCTCTCCCAGGAGATAGGCACATGTCTTACTCTACCATCTGGAACCGGAAACCGCAATTTCTTAAAAAGCTAAACTTTTACCTACCCTACAATTTAGCCCTTCCACTCCTACACTTTTACCCAAGAGAAATAAAAGCTATGCTCATCCAAACACCTTAACATAAATATTCATAAGTTTTATCTGTATAAAAAAAATTGAAAACTACCTAAATGTCCATGAAAAGGAGACAAAAAACTGCTATATCCAAATAATGAAAGACTACTCACCAATAAAAATGAACTAGTAACACAAGCTACACAACACAGTTACCAAAACAATTATACTAAGTGAAAAAAGACCCCTCAAAACAGAGGATGTATTATCTGAATCAATTTATATGAAATTTTACAAAATGTAAATTAGTTTATAGTGACAGAAAGCAGATTAGTGATTGCCTGGGAATGGGAGGAGCAACCGTTAGAACTGGACATGGAACAACAGACTGGTTCCAAATAGGAAAAGGAGTACGTCAAGGCTGTATATTGTCACCCTGTTTATTTAACTTATATGCAGAGTACATCATAAGAAACGCTGGACTGGAAGAAACACAAGCTGGAATCAAGACGGCCGGGAGAAATATCAATAACCTCAGATATGCAGATGACACCACCCTTATGGCAGAAAGTGAAGAGGAACTCAAAAGCCTCTTGATGAAAGTGAAAGTGGAGAGTGAAAAAGTTGGCTTAAAGCTCAACATTCAGAAAACAAAGATCATGGCATCTGGTCCCATCACTTCATGGGAAATAGATGGGGAAACAGTGGAAACAGTGAGAGACTTTATTTTGGGGGGCTCCAAAATCACTGCAGATGGTGACTGCAGCCATGAAATTAAAAGACGCTTACTCCTTGGAAGGAAAGTTATGACCAACCTAGATAGCATATTCAAAAGCAGAGACATTACTTTGCCAACAAAGGTTCGTCTAGTCAAGTCTATGGTTTTTCCTGTGGTCATGTATGGATGTGAGAGTTGGACTATGAAGAAGGCTGAGCGCTGAAGCATTGATGCTTTTGAACTGTGGTGTTGGAGAAGACTCTTGAGAGTCCCTTGGACTGCAAGGAGATCCAACCAGTCCATTCTGAAGGAGATCAGTCCTGGGATTTCTTTGGAAGGAACGATGCTAAAGCTGAAACTCCAGTACTTTGGCCACCTCATGCGAAGAGTTGACTCATTGGAAAAGACCCTGATGCTGGGAGGGATTGGTGGCAAGAGGAGAAGAGGATGACAGAGAATGAGATGGCTGGATGGCATCACTGACTCGATGGACGTGAGTCTGACTGAGTGAACTCCAGGAGTTGGTGATGGACAGGGAGGCCTGGCGTGCTGTGATTCATGGGGTTGCAAAGAGTCGGACACGACTGAGCAACTGATCTGATCTGATATGGGAATGGGAGGAGAGAGTGGAGTAAAACAGGTAGAAGAAAAGTTGACAAAGGAGCACTAGGAAAGTTGAGGGTATGATATCCATGTTCATTATCTTAATTGTGGTGATGGTTTCAAGGATGTATTCATATTTAAAGAGTACAATTTGATATGTTTTGACATATGTATGGAGAAAAGGAAAGATATACCCATTTGAATGCAAAGTTCCAAAGAACAGCAAGGAGAGATAAGAAAGCCTTCCTGAGTGATCAATGCAAAGAAATAGAGGAAAACAGTAGAATGGGAAAGACTAGAGATCTCTTCAGAAAATTAGAGATACCAAAGGAACATTTCATGCAAAGCTGGGCACAGTAAAGGACAGAAATGATATGGACCTAACAGAATATAAAAAGAAGAAGTGTCAAAAAGACACAGAACTATTCAAAAAAGATCTTAACCACCCAGACAAGCACGATGGTGTGATCACTCACCTAGACCCAGACATCCTGGAATATGAAGTGGGCTTTAGGAAGGGTCACTACGAACAAAGCTAGTGGAGGTGATAGAATTCCAGTTGAGCTATTTCAAACCCTAAAAGATGATGCTGTGAAAGTGCTGCACTCAGTATGCCAGCAATTTGGAAAGCTCAGCAGTGGCCACAGGCCTGGAAAAGGTAAGTTTTCATTCCAGTCCCAAAGAAAGGCAATGCCAAACAATGCCCAAACTACCACACAAATGCACTCATCTCACACACTAGCAAAGGAATGCTCAAAATTCTCCAAGCCAGGCTTCAATAGTATGTGAACCATGAACTTCCAGATGTTCAAGTGAGATTTAGAAAATATTAGCAAAAAAGACCTTCTAAAACCAAAGATGGAACCACAAAGGGAAGGAGAAGTGGAGATGCAGGATAGTCAAGACCCATACCAGGTAGTCAACTCACAAATGTGAGAATAATTACAGTTGCACAGAGGTTCTCTCCAAGGAGCAAGGACTCCAAGACACTCATCAGGCTCCCCAGCTCAGGGGTCCTGCACTGAGATGAGCCTCCACAACACTTGGCTTTAAAAGTCAGAGTGGATTACTTTCAGGAGAGCCAGAAGGCTGTCTAAAATAGAGACTCCACTCCTAAAGAGCACATACAAAATCTCACACATCCTAGGACCTAGAGAAAAAGCAATCATTTGAAAGAAGCCTGGGTCAGACTCAGCTGCTGATCTTGAAAAGCTTCCCAGAGAGGCAGGAGGCAATTGGAACTCACTCTGGAAGCACAGACACTGGTGGTAGCCATTTTGGGAAGCTCATTCTACCTGGTGGACACTGGTGCTGATAAGCACCATTTTGGAATCACTCCTCTAGCTTATAAGTGCTGAGACTCAGGCATGTCCACCAACCTGTAGGCAGCAGTACTGAGATACCTCTGGCCAAACAACTAGCAGGGCTGAGACACAACCCCCACCAGCAGACCTGCTGCCTTAAGACCATCTAAGCCCACAGAACCCTGGGATTGGTCCTGATCACCAGAGGGCACAGGATCCAGCCCAGCACACCAATGCACTGGCACTAGCCCTGGGACCCCCAGGGCTCTGTAGCCAGAGACCTCAGAATGGGGCTGCATCCCCAAGGGTCCCACTAGTGCTGGGACCAGCCAGGACCAATGGAGAGACAGCAATCCTGAGATCCCTGGGACCACTGCCCCACCTAAGCAGGCTGACACTAGCTCTTGGATCCCAGGGGCTCTACAGTCATATACTTTACAACCCAGCCCCAGCTACCAGTACACCAACATCAGGACTGGGATTCTTCTGGCCATGCAGCCAGCTATACTAGGACCCAATACCATCCACCAGTGGCTGGCAGCCTGCACACAAGGTCAGACCTGGCAATCAACTGGACCAGGGCCAGCTACTCCTGGCTACTCAGCAAGCCACAACAGAAGGACCCACACAGCCTATACAGAGGGCATCCCTAGAGTACACATTTCTGGTGACAAGAAGGGAATGCACTGCTGGGACACACAGAACATTTCCAACAAAAGGTCCTTCTCCAAAGTTTGTAAATATAACCAACCTACCAGATATATGAGGCTTCTTTCCTGGTGGCTCAGAGGTTAAAGCGTCTGCCCGCAATGCAGGAGACCTGGGTTCGATCCCTGGGTTGGGAAGATCCCCTGGAGAAGGAAATGGCAACCCACTCCAGTATTCTTGCCTGGAGAATCCCATGGATGGAGGAGCCAGGTAGGCTACAGTTCACGGGGTCACAAAGAGTTGGACATGACTGAGTGACTTAACTAACCAGATATACAGAAATAAAAACAGCAAATTAGGCAAAATGAGGCAACAAAGGAATATGTTCAAAACAAAGGAATAAAATGAGACCCCAGAAGAAAAATTAAGTTAAGGTATTCTACTCAACAGAAGTTAAGGCAATCTACTCAATAGAAAGTTCAAGGTAATGATTATAAAGATGTTCAAACAACTCAGGAGAAAATTGAATGAACAGATTGAGAAATCAGAAGTTTTTAACAAAGAGTTGGAAAATATAAAGAAGAACTAGGCAGAGATGAAGAATACATGAAAAATACATTAGAAGGAATCAAAAATAAATTAGAAGATACAAAGAAATGGATCAGCAGGCTGAAAGAGAGTAGTGAAAATCACTGAAGCAGAATAGAAAAAAGAATAAAGAGACCTCTGGGAAAACATCAAACATACTAACATTCACATTATAGGTATCCCAGGAGAAGAGAGCAAGAAAGGAGAGAGAACATATTTCAAGACACAATAGCTGAAAACTTCCCTAACCTAGGAAAGGAAACAGATATCCAGCCAAGTTCAGGAGGTACCGAGTACCAAACAGGGTCAACCCAACAACACATTATAATTAAAATGACAAAAATTAAAGATAAAGAGAGACTAATAAAATCAGAAAGGAAAAAGCAACAAGTTAAGAACAAGTGAATTCCAATAAGGCTATCAGCTAACTTCAACAGAAACCCTACATGCCAGAAGGGAGTGGCACAATATATTTAAAGTGATGAAAGTGAAAACCTACAACCAAGAATACTCCTCTACCTGACAAGGCTTTTATTCAGATTTAAAGGAGAGATCAAAAGTTTTACAGGCAAGCAGCTGAGTTCAGCACCACCACACCAGCTTTACAACAAATATTAAAGGGACTTCTCTACACTAAAAAGGCCACAACTAGAAACATGAAAATTACAAAAAGTAAAGTCTCATTGATAAGGTCAAACACACAGTAAAGGTAGTAAATCAGCCATGTATAAAGATAAAAGGAAGATTAAAGACAAAAACCAAAAAACACCTATATGCACAATAAGTAATTAAGAGATACAAAACACAAAAATATGTAAAATATGTCAAAAACAGTAAAAATGAAGGATTGTTAAAATGTGTTAGAGCTTAAGAGATCAGCAATTTAAAATAATCACAGATAGATTAGATGGATGGTGATGTACAGTGTGGGGAACAGAGTCAGTAATTGTGTAATATCTTTGTATGATAACATAATAACTAGACTTATGGTGATCATTTTGAAAAATACAGAAATACCAAATCTGTATTTTGCGTAACAGGAACTAACAGGGTGTTGTAAATCAGTTATTCTTCAAAAATAAAGAAACTCACAGAAAAAGAGGTCAGGTTTCTGGTTACCAGAGGCAGGAGGTGGGGGGGAAAGGGAACTGGATGAAAGTAATCAAAAGGTACAACTTCCAGTTATAGGATAAATAGGTACAGGGAATATATGCAATAGTTTATAATTATAAACACAGTATAACTTTTAAAATTTGCAAATCACCATGTTGTACACCAGAAAGTTATAGAACATTGTACATCAACTATACTTCAAAAAAAGTTAGAAAAAAAGGTAAATAAGTCTTAGGAATGTAACGTACAACATGATAATATAATTAACACTGTTCTATGGTATGCAAGAAAGGTATTATGAGAGTAAGTCCTATGATTTTTCATCACAAGGAAGAAATCATTTTCTATTTTTTAATATTTTGTATCCATATGAGATGATGGATGTTCACTAAACTTACTGTGATAATAATTTCATGATGCATATAAGTCAAATCATTATGCTATACACTTTAAACTTACAGAGCACAAGATGTCAATTATATCTCAATAAACTGGAAAGGGAAAAAGTTTAACACCTAAAACCATAAAGTTCTTAGAGAAAAATGTAGGCAATAACTTCACTGACACTGGTCTTAGTGATTTTTTTTTTTTTTTTTTTTTGGAGTGGACTCCTAAAACAAGGGAACCAAAAGCAAAAATAAGCAATAGGGCTATATCAAACTAAAATTTTTCCCACCCTGACGCTTCCCTATCATCAAAACAAAAAGGCAACCTACTGATAGGAAGAAGACATCTGCAAATCCTATATCCAATAAGGAGTTAATATAAAAAATATACAAACTCAAATTCAACATCAAAAAAACCCAAACAAGCCAACTAAAAAATAGGCAGAGGATCTGCATATTTTTCCAAAGACATACAGATGGCTAAAAGTCCATGAATTGCTCGATATAACTAGTCATCAGGGCGAATCACATCCCAATTACAGCCAAATCATAGCAAATCACAACCATAATGATGTATCATCTCACATGTTAGAATGCCTGTTATTAAAAAAAAAGAAATAACAAGTGTAGATGAGAATGTAGAGAAAAGAAAACTCTTGTGTACTGTTAGTGGGAATGTAAATTGGTACAACTATTATAACAAACACTATGGAGATTCCTCAAAAAATTACAAGTAGAACTACCATATGATCCAGCAGTTCCACAGGGGGCTGTTTAAAATGTCCCCTAAGCATAGGGCTCAAGTGCTAACTAGTATTACTAAACACAGGAAGGCTTTGATACACCTTAGGGAGAAAATATATGCTTTAGGGTTACAGTGATAAGCTCTGTGGAAGGTAACTAGGTAATTGTTCAAGGTTAGGTTTTTGCACTATGGGGAATTTTATACCACTTATATGTATATTGTCACCCTGCTTATTTAACTTATATGCAGAGTACATCATGAGAAACGCTGGGCTGGAAGAAGCACAAGCTGGAATCAAGATTTCCAGGAGAAATATCAATAACCTCAGATATGCAGATGACACCACCCTTATGGCAGAAAGTGAAGAGGAACTAAAAAGCCTCTTGATGAAAGTGAAAGTGGAGAGTGAAAAAGTTGGCTTAAAGCTCAACATTCAGAAAACAAAGATCATGGCATCTGGTCCCATCGCTTCATGGGAAATAGATGGGGAAACAGTGGAAACAGTGTCAGACTTTATTTTTTTAGGCTCCAAAATTACTGCAGATGGTGACTGCAGCCATGAAATTAAAAGACGCTTACTCCTTGGAAGGAAAGTTATGACCAACCTAGATAGCATATTCAAAAGCAGAGACATTACTTTGCCAACAAAGGTTCGTCTAGTCAAGGCTATGGTTTTTCCTGTGGTCATGTATAGATGTGAGAGTTGGACTGTGAAGAAAGCTGAGCGCCGAAGAATTGATGCTTTTGAACTATGGTGTTGGAGAAGATTCTTGAGAGTCCCTTGGACTGCAAGGAGATCCAACCAGTCCATTCTGAAGGAGATCAGCCCTTGGATTTCTTTGGAAGGACTGATGCTAAAGCTGAAACTCCAGTACTTTGGCCACCTCATGTGAAGTGTTGACTCATTGGAAAAGACTCTGATGCTGGGAGGGATTGGGGGCAGGAGGAGAAGGGGACGACAGAGGATGAGATGGCTGGATGGCATCACCGACTCAATGGACGTGAGTCTGAGTGAACTCCGGGAGTTGGTGATGGACAGGGAGGCCTGGCGTGCTGCGATTCGTGGGGTCGCAAAGAGTCGGACATGACTGAGTGACTGAACTGATATGTATTACTAAATCAAAAGATAAATAATTTTATAAAAGAAAGAAAATAAAAAAGAAACTGGCAAATCTAGAGATAGGGCAGACCTCATGATTAATCCACCTCCATCCTAATCCCCTAATGACAGCAAAATAGTTCAGTCATTATGGGAGTCCCATTATACAACATACCACCCAAAAAGAGAGTATACACTTCTGCTCTAGCAGCCCAAGTAAAAGACCTCAGATGTTTTTTGGAGTGTATTTGCTTAAACTTATGCCCATCCCTAACCAATGACTGTGATCATGCAAATTTTACTAATTTAAGGCAGACTGTTTAAGACAACCAGAGTCTACCAGAGAAGCTAGTAGTGAGACTGGTATTCCCCGGAGTCTATGTAACAGTGACTTCTGAAAGAAAATCCAGGCACTGTTAGGAAGGAAAAAAGCAAGAAAAGATGCTGGGTAGGCACCCAACAAGGTCAACAATCATGAAGCAGCAGGCGAAGAGTTGTGGAAATACAGCACACACACATAAGACAATAGTATGAACAACAGTGCGTAAGGACCAGAAATGATCATCAAGCAACCAGGGCTTGGTAAGGAGATCTATGGGAACAGCACATAAATGTACACACAGAATCAGAGAAATGGGATCAGGGTTAAGTACAAGGAGGATGTATAATGTGATTACTCTGAATAAAAAACAACAAAGGAACCAGCTCCAAGAGGGTGTTGGAAGTGATTAAGCTAAAGAGCCCCTCCAAATTCCCATGAAAGAAGTCAATCAGTTTAGCAATTCTACACCTTCAAAGCTGACTAGGTAAGGGATCACCGAGCCAAACTCAAATGTTTAAATAATGCCTTCCCTGAATAATTGTGTGTGTATGTAAAATACAGCAGTCTCTAACTGTCTTATGGGTAGTTAGCAGAATATCTGACTCCAGATCTCAGATTATATAAAAACAGAGTAAACATTAAAAATGTTACATATAACATATATTCTGTATTACAAAATCAGCATTGGGCTTCTAAAGGAAAATGAAAAAACTACAGTCCTAAAAATCTGAAAAATGAAAACCATGGGATAAAGGATAATAAGAAGTATAGCCAGACAGATGTAAAATCATGCCATCCGGGGTCCTACCCACTGGATGCCATAACACTGACCACAACACCAATTCCTTTCCTCTTCCCCTTCCCTCTTACTCCCTAACCCCACTTCCCTTGATACCTATACTCTATTTTTCAAAGGTCTGAAAGAAGCAAAGAACTATAAAGCCCAATTCATCACTACGCAAAAGCATGACATAATCTCATCAAAACCTACCTTTTGTGATTTGGAAGTGATAATAATCCTCAAGTTTTACTTTCACAGTTCAAGAAAATGAATAAGCTAATTACTCTCACCATTTACTTTCTCTTATGAAGTTAGAAGCAAAGAGAATAGATCAACCTGGGTCCAATCAGAAGGAAAAAAACCACACAGCAGTTTGAATAAGGGAAATCAAATATAAAGAATTATTCACTATAACTGAGTTAACCAGGAGACTGGCTAGTCAAAAGTAAAAAGAAATCTAAAGAATATAGGAATAGCAGATATAAACAGCACCCACTACTTTCTGGTAGTGGAATTCAGCACCCAAGAACAACACCCCCTTTGACTCTACCCACCAGGCACCCGATAAGATCTAAATCTTATTGGAGAGGACACAGCCACGGCTAACCAAATGACAGTGAAGTCTCTATGGGTGCTGTGCCAGTAGAACTTGATGGAAATCCACCTTTTGTAACTTGCCAGATACCTACCGTACATGGTGCCAGGAAAACCTGGTTGCAAGCAAGTGTCTCACCAGAGGCACTCTATTAAAAAAAAAAAAAAAATCACCCAAGGGGAATGTTGGGGCAAGCTGCAGGTGACTAAGTGCTACTGGCCCCATTGCACCCCAGGACTGGGCACCAGAGGAGCAGCACATGCCCAGGAGCCTGCTAGAGGGACTGCAGGTCCCAGGAGCCAGGCAGTCGGGGAGCTGAGCTCTGAGGAATCACTCAAGCTACAGAAGCTGGACACTGAGGAAGTCATGTGGGCTGCAGGAGTGAGAGGCACTTGACCGGACAGTACATAAAATATCACACTGGTCTACTACTTGAACACAACCATGCTGACTGGATCTGATGAACAAGAAATGACAAAGTCCTTTAGTTGCCTTATTAACACACATGCCAATAAACCCCGAGAAACTCATGGGTCCCCCACCTCAGTGAAGTAAATGGGGTTTAATAGTTTGAAGCAGCAGTTAGCAAACTTCTTCTATAAAGGTCCACATAATAAATATTTTAGGCTTTACGGATTCTGTCCTTTATTCTTTTTTTTTTTCCCCAAACATTTAAAAATATTTTTAAAAATTCTTAGCTTACAAGTCACACAAAAACAGGTAATAGGCCAAATCAGACCCACAGCATGCAAGATATATACTCTGCAAGGTGAAATATAAGCTGCTCTAATGTACCACCTATCATGAAAAGAGGCACAGTTGTGCAATAAGTTCTTTGAATTTTGAAGGCAACACATTTGCATGCACTATTTTGACCCATCTATAGAGTCATGGGTAAAGCTGCCTGCTTTGAGTAGAATCAGAGCAAGAGAAGGCTCTGAAGCTCAGATCCTTCAAGGATAAAGGTCTGCTCATTTACCGGGAAAAAATTCTAACCATCTAAGGCTCTGGCTGAGGGCCCAGGAAATACGGAATAAGTTGTACAAAGAAGTCATGGATATCAATTATGGCCTTATGGTCAACTAGAGGAACAAGGATTGTAAAAGTTTTACATATTTTCTATTTGCTCATTATATGTGTATGTGTATATATATGTATTAATATACATTATTTTATATATATATACACACACACACATACATATGTTAACAAATTTCCTTCTCTTTCCTTATCATTTTTATTTTATGGACAAGTTGTTAGAAGATGGCTTTACAATTTTGTCTTTACACAACAGAACATTCAGTGGGACTATGGCTGATTTTAGAAAGCGTTTAGAGACTCCTTTTAATTTTGGCATGAATCATAGACCACCACCCTACCCCGCTGGGGGTTACTGTCTCCTGTGCAGAAGAGTGCGGAAGGACTCTTCGTTCTTAGAGAGTGGAGTGAAGACCGTAAGCAAACTGGCCCTGTCAATGGTGCCCAAGGGCAACAGCATGCTACACCTGCCGCTGTGGGTGTGCCCAGACTGCCGGCGCACACTGGCGAAGGAGGAGCGCCACAGTGGCCTCGACCAGCCGGCGATTTTGCTGTTTTGAATGACACTCCTGGAGCACAGGTTTACACATCCTGGTGTATATACATGTAGCAAAGGAATTGTTGAGTCAAACAGTTAGCTCAGCTTGTGAAGAATCCGCCTGCAATGCAGGAGACCCGGTTGGATTCCTGGGTCAGGAAGCCTGTCCCCTGGAGAAGGAATAGGCTACCTACTTCAGTATTCTTGGGCTTCCCTGGTGGCTCAGATGGTAAAGAATCTGCCTGCGATGCGGCAGACCTGGGTTTGATCCCTGGGTTGGGAAGATCCCCTGGAGGAGGACATAGCAACCCACTCCATTATTCTTGCCTGGAGAATCCCCATGGACAGTGGAGCCTGGTGAGCTATAGTCCTGGGGTCACAGAGTCAAACACAACTGAGTGACTAAGCCATGGCTGATTTTGAAATGTGACATAGTAAGTAATAATACAATGACTCTTGGAATTGTGCATTTGCTCATTTGGAGAAAGAAAAAAATGTCTTCACTTGTAAGAATAGCTTTATCTTGTTGGGCAGAAATACAGTTAGTTGTTATACAATCAAACAAGAGGCCTTAATAAATTTTAAAAGCACATGTTCTGACCACAATGGACTTAAAATCAACAATAAACATACATGAAACCCTAAAATATTTGGAAATTAAATCCACACTTCTAAATAATCAATGGCTCAAAAAAGGGATCACATAGTAAACTGAAAATATCTTGAACTGATGACAAAAACATAAACATATCAAAATTTGGGGGATGCAGCCTAAGCAGTGCTTAAAGAGAAATTTGTAACTGAACAGTTGTATTAGAAAAGAATAAAGGTCTCAAATCAATAACTTAAGCTTCTACCTTAAAAAACTAGAAAAAGAACAACAAACTAAACGTAAAGCAAGCAGAAGGAAAGCTATAATAAAGATTACAGCGGAAATCAATGAAAACAGAAAAACAACTGGTAAAATCAATGAAACAAAAAGTTGGTTCTTGAAAATATCAAAACCAATAAACTTTTAGCTACACTGAGCAAGAAGAGAAAAAGATACTAACTACCCCAATCAGAAATGAAACAGGAGGCATCACTGCTGACTCTATAGGATCACTTTTATGCCAACAAATGACACAACTTAGATAATAGGGGGGGGCGGGGAAATCCTAGAGAGAATCAACTTACCAAAACTTACTCAAGAAGAAAGAGAAAATCAAAATTGACCTGTAACATGTAAAGACATTGAAGTTGTCATTTAAATTTTTCCAATAAAAATTCATGAACAGATAACTTCATGGATGAATTCCACCATATATTTAAAGAAGAAATAATACTAATCCTTTACAAACTCTTTCAGAAAATGTAAGAGGAGAGAACACTTCCCAACTCATATTAAAATGCCAGAATTGCCATAAGATCAGTCAAAGACAGCACAAGAAAATCACCTGCCAATATTCCTCAAAAACACAGACACAAAATCCTAAACAAAACATTACTAAACCAAATCCAGTAACACATAAAAAGGATTATATACCATGACCAAGTGGGATTTATCCTAGGAATGCAAAGCCAGTATAGCATTAAAAAATCAATTAATGCAATGAGTCATATTAATAGAATAAAGTAACTAACCACATGGTTATCTCAATAGATGCAGAAAAGCATCTAACAAAATCCAACATTTGTTCATGATAGGGACTCTCAACAATCTAGGAACAGAAGGAAAGTTTCCCAACTTTCTGAAAGGGCATTTCTGAAAAGATCACAGTGCTACCATCATTCCTAATGGTAAAAGAGTAACAGGGAAGAACAAATCTGACTCCACATTAGACCTGTTTCTTTTGCTTTAGTTAACAATGATTGCATATAGTCTGAAATATATAGGATAACCTATTTTCAAGGCAGATCTTTAAAAGTCCATTCATATACAGATAAAAAGTTGCAGAAGAAGGAATAACATTTGTTGGAGGTTTACAACATCATGACCTGACCTATGTGGACAGCTGCAAGAACAAAGAATTCCTGCACCAACAGTCTGCAACAACCAACCAACCAAGTGAGAGTCAATTCCTAGGCAGGTTGATAAGTCCAGCGGTCCCCAAGAAGAGAGGGGTCTGGAATTCTCAAGGAGGAGGAAAGGACAAACTGTTTTTCCCTCTACATTCCTTAGGATTATATAACAATAATGTATCCTGCTTGAGGACAGTCTCTGAAAAAAAAAAAACCTTCTGGCTAATCCTGTAATCTTAAAATGTAAATTATGGGAGTAGGTCTAGTAAGGTCTTTACAACCACCAGACATTCTTTTGATTCACTAAAATAACTAATTAAAAGTATATAACTCCATTGCTAATACTAGCAAGGGGGCACTCTTTCTGCCCCCTTCTGATGTCTATGTCAGAAGCTTTCTCTATCTCTTTTATACTTTAATAAAACTTTACTACACAAAAGCTCTGAGTGATCAAGCCTTGTCTCTGGCCCCAGATTGAATTCTTCTCCAGAGGCCAAGAATCCCAGCATCTTTCATGGTTCAGCAACAACATTTCACAAGGGCACCCTTTTCTCACTTTGCCCTTAAAAATGCTTTGCTGTAACCCTTCAGGGAGTTTGGGACTTGGGGGGTTGCGGGGAGAAATAAGCCACCTGTCCCCTTGCACGGTGCGGCAATAAACCTTTCTCTGCTCCAAACACTGACCTTTCAATTTTGTTTGGCCTCACTGTGCATTGGGCACACAAGATTAAATGCTTACCTCCTAAGATCAGGAACAAGTCAATAAGATCCATGCTCCTTACTTCTGTTCACAACGTATTAGAGGTTCTAGGCAAAAAAAAAAAAAAATTAAGGCATCTAGATACAAAGATATATCTAGTCAATCCTAAAAGAAATCAGTCCTGAATATTAATTGAAAGAACTGATGCTGAAGCTCCAATACTTGGGCCACCTGATGCAAAGAACTGATTCACTGGAAAAGACCCTGATGCTGGGAAAGACTGAAGGCAGGAGGAGAAGGGAATGACAGAGGATGAGTTGGCTGGATGGCGTCACTGACTCGATGGACATGAGTTTGACAAGCTCTGGGAGTTGGTGATGGCCAAGAACCCTGGCATGCTGCAGTCCATGGGGTCGCAGAGTCGGACACAACTGAGCGACTGAACTGAACTGAGATACAATAAGTAAAAACTGTCTATATTTGCAAATGACATGATACTGTATGTAGAAAATTCTAAGGAATTCACACACAAAAAAACCCTGCTTAATATAATAGTAAAGTAAGGTTGCAGGACACAAGATAAATAAACAAAAATCAATTATATTTTTACGTATTGGCAATGAACAATCCAAAAACAAAATCTGAAAAACTCTACTCACAATAGCACAAAAAAGTTAAACACTTCAAAATAAAGTTAACAAAAGAAGGGCAAGACTTGTGCACTGAAAATTACAAAACATTGCTAAAAGAAATGAAATGTCGTACAAAACAGAAAGACAGTCCATGTTCATGTTAAGATGGCAACAGCAATTCTCCCCCAAACAAATCTACAGATTATATGCAGTTTCTATCAAAATCCATCACAGTAGGCTTTTTCGGAAAAAATGACAAAATGATACTAAAATTTATATGGAAATCTAAGGAAACCAGCATAGCCAAAACAATTTTGAAAAAGAAAAAAATATCAGAAGACTTATACTACCCAATTTCAAAACTAACTACAAAGATACCGTATAATCAAGACAGTGTGGTGCTGGTATGAGAAGAGGCATAACAATGACTCAAACAGAAATGAGAGTCTAGAAATAATTTATGGTCACTTGATTTTTGACAAAGGTGCAAAGGCGATTAAATGGGAAAAGGATCTTTTTATTTTTCCTCAACAAATAATGCTAAAACAACTGGATATCCATACACACAAAAAAGATGAATTTGGACCCATACTGCATACCATACACAAAAGTTAGTAGAAATTGAACATGAACCTAAAGCATTATTTTTTAAAAAAACTGATAAACTGGACTTCCTCAAAATAAAAACTTGTATTTCAAAAGATACCACAGAGAAAATGAAAAGACAAGCAACAGACTGGGTAATAAATTATTTACTGAAATAATTTATAAAACATACATTGGGCTTGTACCCAGAATACACAAAGAATGTGTACAGCCCAATAAGAAGGCAAACCAATCCAAAAATGGACTAAAGATTTCAGTAGACATTTCAAAGACAACATAGGAACAGTATATAAGTATTTGAAAATTTGTTCAACATCATTAGCCAATAGAGAAACGCAAATTAAAACTAATATGAGATACTACTTCATACTAAGATGGCTATGAAAAAAGACACAGTAACAAGTCAAGATATGGAAAAATTGAAACTCTCACACAGTGCTTCTGGGAACATGATACTGTATGGCCATATTGGAAAACAGTTTAGCTGTTTCTTAAAAAATTAAAATGTGAACCTACTACACAACCCAGTAATCTCCTTATGGGTATTTATCCAAGAAAAATGAGAACATATGTCCACACAAAGACTTGTACATGAATGCTCATAGCAGCATTATTCATAATAGCCAGAAAGTAAAAACAACTGATGTCCATCAACTGATGAATGGATAAAGAAAATGTAGTATAATCATACAATGGTTATTTATCAATAAACAGGAACAAACTACGGATACATGCTACAGCATGGATGAATCTCAAAACCATTATGCTAAATGAAGCCAGACATAAGATGGCACTTATTTCATAAATCCATCTCCATAAAAGGCTAATTGATAGTGATAGAAAGCAAATCAATGGTTTCCTGAGGCTAAAAGCCAGCACCAGGTCTGAGTACAAAACCTGCAGAGGCAAACTTATTAAGGTGATGTAAAATTTCTAAAACTGAATTGCTGTGATCACTGCACAATCTCAAAAATCTTCTAAATTTACTAAAAATCACTTATTTAGAAAAGAGGATACAGTTCCAAAAGGTGATTTTTTTATATGAACTTTGCTTTCCTGTTATTAGAGATACGTAAGAGGAAGATTATAGATGTTCCTATCTTAACAGGGAAATGTTTTCTACACACTCAGCACAGTTTATTGAAGAGCCTAAGAGAATGAATGGACCAGGGAACTCTGCAAAGTCTCTTCAAAAATCAGTCCAAAAATGTCTCTTTTTTTTAATGTGTTTCATGGGGTAGTGATAGGCTTGCTACCATTATTACATAGGTTTGGGCTATCTTTTTAAGGTAAACGTTTTTCCTGTTACAGCTACAAACAAAGTAAAATAAAGATATGTAAAAATAGAGATCTGTATTTTTCATGTTCTTAAAAAAGAAAGTCCAAAAAATAAGTGTGATATTTAGTATAAAATTTTCAATGCTCAAGATTTGCCTTTTTATCTACTTTATTTTCTGATGAACTTTTAAAGTTTTTCCTTCTCTACTAAAACACTGCAAAGTCAATGCACTTCTTTTATAGATGTTTCTTTCATACTAAAAGATCAGTCTTTCAAGATCTATGAACAAAAACAGAAAATGTACATACCCCAGCCTAAAATAAAATTGAATAAATCCATTTTGGGGTGGGGGGGATCAAGATGGCAGAATAAGAGGACATGCAGGTCACCTTCCCCCATAAATAGAGCAAAAACACATCTATATGTGGAACAATTCTCAAGGAAAACTACCTGGAAACTGGCAGAAGAACTATAAAATCAAAGCTATAATAAAGATACACACATAATCGGGCAGGACAGAAAGAAGAGTAATGAGTTGGACCTATGCCCCTGGGAGGGGACTAAAAGGAAAAGGGAGATCACACAAGCAGACACTTATCCTGTGAAAGTGAGTGGGTCAAGCCACAGAATGGGTGTCCCAGTCCTGGGGACCTATGTGGATGAGACAAGCCCCCTTGGCTGCTACTAGGACAGATAGACTGAAGAAGTCAAGGCTCCACTAGAAAGAGGTGCATAGGTATTGCCTCACCACTAGACAGGGAGGAGGGAGGTCTGTCTTAGAGGCTGCTCCCTTGCCACATTCCCCACTCCACTCTGAGAAAAATCCCTGCCCCTTCTCTGTCCCTGTCACAGCTTGGCCCTGGCTCTAGAGTAGCCAGGACCTGGGGAAAGATTCAATCTAGGGACACCGAGGCGACAAGAGGGTCTGTAGGGTGTGGGCCTGCTAAGACAGCAGTAGCCACTGTTGATGCTTATTTACAGTACCACAGTGCCAGTGGGGAAGTCCAATTATCTCAACAGATGCAGAAAAATCATGTGACAAATTTCAACATTCATTCATGATAAAAATTGGATATGGTGGGAATATATCGCAACATAACAAGAGACATTTATGACAAATCCACAGCCAACATAATTAAGACCCAACTATTAAATGAAATTAAAACTTTCAACTGTTTCAGCTGAAACCCTTTCAGCTAAATTAAAAATCCAGACAAAGATGCCCACTCTTGTCATTTCCATTGCTGTGTCCTAGACACAGCAATAAGACAAGAAAAATAAATAAAAGGTATCCAAACTGGAAGGAAAGAAGTAAAACTGTCACTATTTGCAGATGACATGATACTCTATAGAGAACGTTAGAGCTTCCACCCAAAACTATAAGTATAAATGAAATCAGCAAGACTACAGGATACAAGATTAATATGTAGAAATCTATTGTATTAATAATCTGTTACACTAATAATGAAACATCAGAAAAAGTAAAACAATAAACGTATTTAAAATTGTACCCCAAAAAATAAACACAGGAATAAACTTACAAAGGAAGTAAAAGACTTATACTCTGAAAATTATAAAGCAATGATGAAGGAAACTGAAATGATTCAAAAGAAAAGGGGGAATAAAATAGAAGTGGAAAGCTAACTCATGTGCTTGGACGACATGAATTAAAATTATTAAAGTGCCCATACTATCCAAAGCAATCTACAGATTTAATGTAATCCCTATCAAAATACCCCTAACATTTTTCACAGAATGAAAACAAATAATCCTAAAATTATATGGAACCACAAAAAAAAACCCTGAACTGCCAAAGCATCCTGAGGAAAAAAAACAGTAAAGCTGGAGGTACAACCCTCCCTGACTTCAGACTATAATGCAAAGCCACAGTAATCAAAACAGCATGGTATTGTCAGAAAAAGACACACAGATCAATGAAACAGAATACAGAGCCCCAAACAAATCTATGCACCAATGTTCAATTACTCTATGACAAAGGAAGCAAGAATATACAATAGAGAAATGATAGTCTCTTGAATAACTGGTGTTAGGAAAACTGTACAACCATATGTAAAACAATGAGATTAGGTTATTTCCTCACATCACATACAAAAATAAACTCAAAATGGTTTAAAGACCTAAATGTTTACAACCTGAAACCATAAAACTCCCCAAACAGAACAGAGGTAGAACAGTTTTACACAAATATAGCAGTATTTTCTTCGGTCAGTCTTCTATGGAAAAATAAATAAAAGCAAAAACAAACAAATGGGCCTCCATCACCTCCACTAGCTTTATTGGTAGTAATGCTTCCTAAGGCCCACTTGATATCACACTCCAGGATGTCTGGCTCTAGGTTAGTAACCACACAGCATCATGGTTATCCAGGTCATTAAGACCTTTTTTGTATATCTCTTCTGTATATTCTTGTGACTTCTTCTTAATCTCTTTTGCTTCTGTGAGCTCCTTGCCATTTCGTCTCTTCTCATGCCCATCTTTGCATGAAATGTTCCCTTGATATCTTCAATTTTCTTGAAGAGATCTCTAGTCTTTCCTATTCTACTGTTTTCCTCTAATTCTTTGCATTGTTCAATTAAGAAGGCTTTCTTATTTCTTGCTGCACTTTTCTGGAACTCTAGATTCAGTTTGGTATATCTTTCCCTTTCTCCTTTGCTTTTTTTCTTCTCTTATTTTCTCAGCTATTTGTAAAGCCTCCTCAGACAACCACTTTGCCTTCCTGCATTCCTTTTCTTTGCAATGGTCTTCATCACGGCCTCTTGCACAACGTTATGAATACAGTTCTTCAGGCACTCATCTACCAGAACTAACCTCTTGAATCTATTTATTACCTCCACTGTATAATCATAAGGGATTTGATTTAGGTCATGCCTGAATGACCTAATGGTTTTCCCTACCTTCCTTAATCTCAGCCTGAATTTTGGAATAAATAGCTCACGATCTGAGCCAGTCAGCTCCACGACTTTTTGCTGACTGTATAGAGCTTCTCTATCTTTGGAGGCAAAGAATATAATCAATCTGATATCGATATTGACCACCTGGTGATGTCCATGTGTAGAGTCATCTCTTGTGTTGCTGGAAAAGGGGTTTTGCTATCAGTGTGTTCTCTTGACAAAACTCTGTTACCCTTTCCCCTGCTTCATGTTGTACTCCAAGGCCAATTCTGCCTGTTACTCCAGGTATCTCTTGACTTCCTACTTTTGCACTCCAACCTTCTATGATGAAAAGAACATCCTTTTTTTTTTTTTCTGGTGTAAGTTCTAGAAGGTCTTTAAGTCTTCATAGAGCCATTCAACTTCAGCTTCTTCAGCATTAGTAGCTGAGCTATAGACCTGGATTACTGTGATGCTGAATGGCTTGCTCTGGAAACAAATTGAGATTGCTCTGTCATTTTTAAGACTGCACCCAAGTATTGCATTTCGGACTCTTCTGTTGACTATGAGGGCTACTCTATTTCTTCTAAGGGACTATTTTCCACAGTAGTAGATATAATGACCATCTGAATTAAATTTGCCCGTTCCCATCCATTTTAGTTCACAGATTTCTAAACTGTCAATTTTCACTCTTGCCATCTCCTGCTTGACCACATCCAATTTACCCTGATTCATGGACCTAACATTCCAGGTTCCTATGCAATATTGTTCTCTGCTGCTGCTAAGTCCCTTCAGTCATGTCCAACTCTGCGCGACCCCACAGACGGCAGCCCACCAGGCTCCCCTGTCCCTGGGATTCTCCAGGCAAGAATACTGGAGGGGGTTGCCACTTCCTTCTCGAATGCATTAAAGTGAAAAGTCAAAGTGAAATCACTCAGTTGTGTCCGACTCTAAGCGACCTCATGGACTGCAGCCTATCAGGCTCATCCATCCATGGTATTTTCCAGGCAAGAGTACTACCTTTACCACCAGACACATCCACAACTGAGTGTCATTTCCACTCTGATCCAGCTCTCTTTCTGGAGCTGTCTCTCCACTCCTCCCCAGTAGCATATTGGACACCTATAAACCTAGAGTGTCATTAAAGGACTGAAAAAGTATGGACCAACAGAAGAAGAAGATATTAAGAAGAGGTGGCAAGAATACACAGAAGAACTATACAGAAAAGATCTTCATGACCCAGATAATCATGATGGTGTGATCACTCACCTAGAGCCAGACATCCTGGAGTGCAAAGTCAAGTGAGCCTTAGGAAGCATCACTATGAACAAAGCTAGTGGAGGTGATGGAATTGCAGTTGAGCTATTTCAAATTCTAAAAGATGATGCTGTTAAAATGCTGCACTCAATATGCCAACAAATTTGGAAAACTCAGCAGTGGCCACAGGACTGGAAAAGGTCAGTTACCATTCCAGTCTCAAAGAAAGGCAATGCCAAAGAATGTTTAAACTACTGCACAATTGCATTCATCTCACACACTAGCAAAGTAATGCTCAAAATTCTCCAAGCCAGGCTTCAACAGTACATGAACTGAGAACTTCCAGATGTTCAAGCTGGACTTAGAAAAGGCAGAGGAACCAGAGATTAAATAGCCAACATAAACTGGATCATTGAAAAAGCAAGAGAATTCCAGAAAAGCATCTACTTCCGCTTCACTGAGTATGCTAAAGCCTTTGACTGTGTGGATCACAACAAACTGTAGAAAATTCTTAAAGAGATGGGAATACCAGACCACCTTACCTGCCTCTTGGGAAGTCTGTATGCAGGTCAAGAAGCTACAGTTATAACTGGACATGTAACAATGGATTGGTTCCAAATTGGGAAAGGAGTATGTCAAGGCTGTATACTGTCACCTTGCTTACTTAACTTATATGCACAGCACATCATGCAAAGTGCTGGACTGGATGAAGTACAAGCTGGAATCAAGATGCTGGGAGAAATATCAACAACCTCAGATATGTAGATGATACCACCCTTATGGCAGAAAGTCAAAAGGAACTAAAGAGCCTCCTGATGAAAGCGAATGAGGAGAGAGAAAAAGCTGGCTGAAAACTCAATATTCAAAAAACAAAGATCATGGCATCCAGTCTCATCATTTCATGGCAAATATGTGAGAAAACAATGGAACAGTGACAGCCTTTATTTTCTTAGGCTCCAAAATCACTGCAGATGGTGTCTGTAGCCATGAAATTAAAAGACGCTTTTCCTTGGAAGAAAAGCTATGACAAAACTAGGTCACATATTAAAAAGCAGAGACATTACTTTACCAACAAAGGTCCGTACAGTCAAAGCTACAGTTGTTCCAGTAGTCATGTATGGATATGAGTTGGACCATTAGGAAAGCTGAGCACAGAAGAATTGATGCTTCTGAACTGTGGTGTTGGAAAAGACTCTTGAGAGTCCCTTGGACTGCAAGGAGATCGAAGCAGTCAATCCTGAAGGAAATCAGTCCTGAATATTCATTGGGAGAACTGACGCTGATGCTGAAAATCCAATACTTTGGCCATCTGATGTGAAGAACTGGCTCATTGGAAAACATCCTGGTGCTGGGAAAGATTGAAGGAAGGAGGAAAAGGGGATGACAGAGGATGAGATGGTTGGATAGCATCACTGACTTGATGGACATGAGTTTGAGCAAGCTCCAGGAGTTGGTCATGGGTAGGGAAGCCTGGCATGTTGCAATCCATGAAGTTGCAAAGAGTTGGACACAACTGACCAACTGAAGTCAATCAACCTGGAGGGATTCATCTTTCAGTGTCATATCTTATTCCTTTTCATACTGTTCATGGGGTTCTCAAGGCAAGAATACTGGAGTGGTTTGCCATTCTGTTCTCCAAAATGGCGCCCAATTAAATTTTAACATTGTTGCACAGCAAAGGAAACCATCAAGAAAACAAAACCACAACTTACAGAATGCGAGAAAATATTTGCAAATTATGCAAATGACAAGAAGTAAATGTACAGAGCTCATACTACTTAACATCAAAAACTAAACAACCCAATCGAAATATGGGCAGAAGACCTGAATAAACATCTTTCCAAAGAAGACATACAGATGACTAACAGACACATGAAAAGATGCTCAACTTCACTAATTATAAAAAATGCAAATCAAAACCTCAAGAGATATCACCTTATACCTATCAGAAAGGCCATTATCAAAAAGTCTACATATAACAAATGTTGTCAGGGATGTGAAGAAAAGGGAACCCTCCTTCACTGTTAGTAGAAATATAAACTGGTGCCAACCACTATGAAAATCAGTATGAAGGCTCCTTAAAAAACTAAGAATAAAACTACCATATGATTCACTCTGTGTATGTTTCTGGAAAAAACAAAAACACTAATTTGAAAAGGTACATCCAGCCCAATGTTTACAGCAGCACTATTTATAATAGCTGAGATATAAAAACAACCCAAATACCCAATCAAGAGATGACTGGATTAAGATGTGAATTATATAAAAACAATGTAATATTCAGTTCAGTCGCTCAGTCGTGTCCAATTCTTTGTGACCACATGAATCGCAGCACACCAGGCCTCCCTGTCCATTACCAACTCCCAGAGTTCACTCAAACTCATATGCATCGAGTTGGTGATGCCATCCAGCCATCTCATCCTCTGTCGTCCCCTTCTCCTCCTGCCCCCAATCCCTCCCAGCATCAGGGTCTTTTCCAATGAGTCAGCTCTTCGCATGTGGTGGCCAAAGTACTAGAGTTTCAGCTTTAGCATCATTCCTTCCAAAGAAATCCCAGGGCTGATCTCCTTCAGAATGGATTGGTTGGATCTCCTTGCAGTCCAAGGGACTCTCAAGAATCTTCTCCAACACCACAGTTGAAAAGCATCAATGCTTCAGCACTCAGCCTTCTTCACAGTCCAACTCTCACATCCATACATGACCACAGAAAAAACCATAGCCTTGACTAGACGGACCTTTGTTGGCAAAGTAATGTCTCTGCTTTTGAATATGCTATCTAGGTTGGTCATAACTTTCCTTCCAAGGAGTAAGCCTCTTTTAATTTCATGGCTGCAGTCACCATCTGCAGTGATTTTGGAGCCCAAAAAGATAAAGTCTGACACTGTTTCCATTGTTTCCCCATCTGTTTGCCATGAACTGATGGGACCAGATGCCATGATCTTTGTTTTCTGAATGTTGAGCTTTAAGCCAACTTTTTCACTCTTCTCTTTCACTTTCATCAAGAGGCTTTTTAGTTCCTCTTCACTTTCTGCCATAAAGGTGGTGTCATCTGCATATCTGAGGTTATTGATATCTCTCCCAGCAATCTTGATTCCAGCTTGTACTTCATCCAGCCCAGTGTTTCTCATGATGTACTCTGCATAGAAGTTAAATAATCAGGGTGACAATATACAGCCTTGACATACTCCTTTTCCTATTTGGAACCAGTCTGTTGTTCCATGTCCAGTTCTAACTGTTGCTTCCTGACCTGAATATAGGTTTCTCAAGAGGCAGGTCAGGTGGTCTGGTATTCCCATCTCTTTCAGAATTTTCCACAGGTTATTGTGATCCACACAAAGTGAGCCATAAAAAATAATGAAATTTGTAGCAACATGGATGAACCTGGAAGATATTATGCTTAGTGAAATAAATGAGACAGAGGAAAAAAATACTGTATTGTATCACTTATATTTGGAATCTAAAAAATAATAAAAATGAAGGTATAATACCGAAAAAGACTCATAGATACAGAAAAAGACTCACAGATATAGAAAACAAATTTGTGGTTACCAAAGCAGAGAAGGAAAGGGGGGAGGGGCAAACTAGGAGTATGGGATTAACAGACACAAACTACTACATATAAAATAGATAAGCAACTATACTGTATAGTACATGAAATTATTCCCATTATCTTGTAATGCCTATAATGGAGTATAATCTGCAAAAACACTGTAACTTGAAACTAACACAATATTGTAAATTGACTATATTTCAATTTTAAAATAATAATAATACATTTGATGCTGATTTCCAGGCTGACTTGAGGCTCCACCATTACCAACCTGAAACTGCCACTGATGTGAGGTTTCCTAGGCTGTCTCTGTGGCCTGGACAACCAATCCAACTTTTTACTGGCCAGGATGGCCTACCTTTAACTGGTTTTCATAAATACAAAATTTGTATAATTGTTACTGGAACTACTTGGTGAAATATGGAACTAGTTAAAAGTACCATTTATTTTTAAATGTACACACACAGTTTCACATACAAGCAGCACCACATCTTTCACATTCAGCTAATCAATCAAGTTAATGTTTTTTATTACAGTATAGAAAACTCAGATCTTCCAAAATCATGTTTACTTAGTGTTTTTCAAGAAATCAAGAGGTACATGACTAAATAATGAAAAGGGTGAATTAAAATATATAATATACCAAGGTATAGTTAACTCACTTTTAAAGAAGCAGGGTCTAACTTTTACTCTGCCAGAAAGAGGGCTTTGATACAACTAGGAAAAGCAAATTATTTTCTGATGCGGTCTTTCTTGTACACATATGAATAACGTATATGAGGGCTTACTTCCCTACGAATCTAGTGCAGTATATTAGATTGAAATAGCATTTTAAGTTTAATGGATAAACTCACAATGATTATGTTTTCTATCAAAGTTTTTGTACAAGTGATCCCAACACGTGGTATGAATTCTACCATTTGTAACAATCTTTCCTCTCCTCCTGAGGGAAGTAATGAAAAAATGTTTTGAGCTGCACACCACTAAAGGTGAGTGACATCCGGAAAGAACTGAATATTGGTGGCCCAAAAGTGCCCTACTCATGTGATAAAAAGTCAACCACATCTCAGTTATGATGCATTAAATGGGAAAAGGGTTAGAATGAAACCAGGAGCCCGAGAGCTTTCCAACAATTTCAGATTACGACAAACATTCCAACATAGGTCTTTGCTGGAAAATTCCTCAGCCTTTCCTTGACATTCTGGTCCCAAATTTCCTATGTTTTTAAAACTCCAAATCTTTTTTCCCTTTCCGGACTCTTCCAGCCCATGCAACATGACCATAGAGGGTTCATGTTGTAAACGCGTCCACGTAAAAAATTACCGAAAAAGCAAGCTAAACTAACATCCCCAACCCTCCGCAAAAAAAAAAAAAAAAAAAACCACCTCCCCAAGGCTTTGGACGCTATTTGGCCTGCCATTCCAAAAAAGTGAGTTTCTGGGAAATTGTCGCCCATCAGAACCCAACTCTCCTCCTAAGATGCAAAGCTGGGAAAGCAGGAAGGGTAACAAACCGCCCCGGGCTCCTCTAATTGGGCCCCCACCACCCAGCACTCTGGGGGCGGGGGGCGGTGCGACGAGCAGGCAGCCAGCTTTAAAGGGTGATGAATTTTAAATGGCGAGCTTTTCAGAGCGCCCAAGGATCCAGGGCAAAGAAAGTCACCTTTGCTCCTGTCCTTTTAAGCTGCCTCCGCTTCATGAACAGAAAGAAGCAAAACAGCAATCCCCAGTTCCCACAGCTATGGGGAGGGCTCCCTTCCGCTCGACCCCTCGGTCGGCTCCACCCCCTGAGCCTGCCCCGCCCTCTAACCACGCCCCTAGCCTGCGGCCCCGCCCCCCAGGGTTGGCCCCACCTCAAACCTCTATCCACTTCGCAGCCCCGCTCACCGCCCAAGCCCTGCTCACTCACCTAGGTGCGGTGCGCGCAGCGGACGTTCTCGCGAGCCTTTCCCCCCTACCCCAACCCACACCCTCAAGCTGACGTGTCGGCCAGACCCCCGAGGGAGGCCGACGCCTTCACTCGCGCTCTGCGGCCTCTCTCTTACCGGTGGTCCGCGCCAGAGCAACTTCAGCAGTTTGGGCAGTGGCGGCAAGGCTGCCAACCGCCCGGGTTCTGTGGCTTGAAAATTTGACTTTCCCTCGTATTGGTTTTTGTGTTCTGTTTTGACTCTTAGAATTTTCCCGCGGCTGTTCGGCAGCTGAGCCGCGCGCGCACGTATTCGCAGTGCACTCTGGGGCTTGGCCAGCGACCCTGCACCCCGGCGGCCTCGCGGGAAAATTCCGACGAATCTCGTGCTCGTGGGGCGGGACGCGGGCCCAGGCTCGGCCGGAAGTCGGTCCGTTGGGGCGGGCCTAGGCGAGGGGTCCTACTGAGGCTGCCTTAGTTGTTCCTGAGCACTAAGCTGGTGTCGCGGGTTTCAAGTAGACCGCAGGAAGGACCTGAAGGGGGAAAACCCTGGGTTTTTAAATAGGTTGTTGCTCAATTTCAAGATTCTGTTCAAAATGCAGAAAATTTTTAAAAGAAAAATTGAGTCTTTGTCAGGAATGTAAAACCACTAAACAAAACCTAGAATATTTTCTAGGTATAGTCACATAAAAAAGGGAATCTTTCTTTGGATCCCTCACCACCAGCAAAATCAGTTCCATACAGTGTTTGATTGGGTTCAAATCAGTTCTACGCTGCATTTAAACCACTTAAATGGAAGGCATCTTTTTTTGTTTTTTTACAAACTTCCATTTTTGTCGTATTAGCGTGTCTTGGTGGATTTTTAATTCTTGAACCTAGTAATGCATGAAGTTTTTTCATAAATGTTTAAGTTCTTAAAAAAATTTTTTTTGAGGAAATATTTTTAAGATTTAACTTTTTTTTATCTATGACTTACAATTGTAAAATTACAATTTTACAGGTGCTTTCAAAAAACAAGGCAAGGTACACACATAATAAAAATAACCAAGCACCTTCAGCCTTCTTTAATGAAGGAATACCTACTTTACCAAATAAATTGGATTCAGGGATTAGATAATATATTAAATTTGTAAGTAAGGAAGTTAATGTGTTGGATAACTGTAACAAAAAAAATTGTTTTTTTGTTTTTTTTTTTATTAAAAGTGAAGGCGCTCAGTCGTGTCTGACTCTTTACAACCCCATGGACTGTAGCCTACCAGGATCCTCAGTCCATGGGATTTTTCAGACAAGAATACTGGAGTGGGTTGCCATTTCCTTCTCTGGGGGATCTTCCCGACCCAGGGATCGAACCCGGGTCTCCTGCATTGAAGGCAGGCACTTTACCGTCTGAGCTACCAGGAAAGCCTAAACGACCCAATCAAGGAGCTACAAAAAGAACCCTATCTAGAATTTGGGACAGAATTAGCAAGAACTGTAGCTATATAAAGGAATGAGATGTTAAACATATTCTTGAAAATATTGTCTGCCAGCTAAAGAGGTCTGTGCTTATTTGATGTGTGCCTAGTTCAATGTCTTCCCTGGTGGCTTCCCAGAACTTCCCTGGTGGCTCAGATGGTAAAAGCGTCTGGCTACAAGGTGGGAGAACTGGGTTCGATCCCTGGGTCGGTAAGATCCCCTGGAGAAGGAAATGGCAACCCACTCCAGTACTCTTGCCTGGAAAATCCCATGGACGGAAGAACCTGGTGGGCTGCAGCCCATGGGGTCCCAAAGAGTCGGACACGACTGAGCCATTTCATTTCACTTCACTTAGTTCAGTGTAGGTAGATCCACAGCAGAGCTTAGGTAGAGAGCTACATACTTGAGTGACATTCATCATGCCCCTTGGCCTTAGGAAGAAAGTCATTTTTGTGGTGACAAATATGAGCAAGTTTAGGTTTGTTTACCAGCAAGGGAAGCCACTAAACTATGTATTTCTTTAGAGAAAATATGTTCTGTTACTGAAGAAAGCTGAGCGCCGAAGAATTGATGATTTTGAACTGTGGTGTTGGAGAAGATTCTTGAGAGTCCCTTGGACTGCAAGGAGATCCAACCAGTCCATTCTAAAGGAGATCAGTCCTGGGTGTTCTTTGGAAGGACTGATGCTAAAGCTGAAACTCCAGTACTTTGGCTACCTCATGCTAAGAGTTGACTCATTGGAAAAGACCCTGATGCTGGGAGGGATTGGGGGCAGGAGGAGAAGGGGACGGCAGAGGATGAAATAGCTGGATGGCGTCACCGACTCAACAGACGTGAGTCTGAGTGAACTCCTAGAGTTGGTGATGGACAGGGAGGCCTGGCGTGCTGCGATTTATGGGGTCACAAAGAGTAGGACATGACCGAGTGACTGAACTGAACTGAATGTTAATTGAGGTCCTGCCGTATTATAGTTTTGTGCTGAACTGTGCTAAATTGCTTCAGTTGTGTCTGACTCTTGACCCTATGGGCCATATCCCAGCAGGCTCCTCTGTCCATAGGATTCTCTAGGCAAGAACACTGGAGTGGGTTACCATGCTCTTCTTCAGGGGATCTTCCCTACCCAGGGACAGAACTAGCATCTCTTCAATTCCGTTCAGTCACTCAGTCATGTCCCACTCTTTGCGACCCCGTGAACCTCAGCAGGCCAGGCCTCCCTGTCCATCACCAACTCCCGGAGTTCACCGAAAACCATCTTCACTGACTCAGTGATGCCATTCAACTATCTCATTCTCTGTCCTCCCCTTCTCCTCCTGCCCCCAATCCCTCCCAGCATCAGGGTCTTTTCAAATGAGTGACCTCTTTGCATCAGGTGGCCAGAGTATTGGAGTTTCAGCTTCAACAACAGTCCTTCTGATGAACACCCAGGACTGATCTCCTTTAGGATGGACTGGTTGGATCTCCTCGAAGTCCAAGGGACTCTCAAGAGTCTTCTCCAACACCACAGTTCAAAAGCATCAATTCTTCTAGACTCGGCTTTCTTCATAGTCCAACTCTCACATCCATACATGACCACTGGAAAAACCATAGCCTTGACTAGACGGACCTTTGTTGGCAAAGTAATGTCTCTTTTTTTTTTTAATTTTTTAATTTTATTTTATTTTTAAACTTTACATAATTGTATTAGTTTTGCCAAATATCAAAATGAATCCGCCACAGGTATACACGTGTTCCCCATCCTGAACCCTCCTCCCTCCTCCCTCCCCATACCATCCCTCATATGATATCTAGGTTGGTCAGAGCTTTCCATCCAAGGAGTAAGCGTCTTTTAATCTCATTGCTGCAATCACCATCTGCAGTGATTTTGGAGCCCAGAAAAATAAAGTCTCTCACTGTTTCCACTCTTTCCCCATCTATTTGCCTTGAAGTGACTGGATGCCATGATCTTAGTTTTCTGAATGTTGAGCTTTAAGCCAACTTTTTCACTCTCCTCTCTCACTTTCATCAAGAGGCTCTTTAGTTCCTCTTCACTTTCTGCCATTAAGGTGGTGTCATCTGCATATCTGAGGTTATTGATATTTCTCCCAGCAATCTTGATTCCAGCTTGTGCTTCTTCCAGCCTACAGTTTCTCATGATGTACTCTGCATAGAAGTTAAATAAGCAGAGTGACAATATACAGCCTTGACTTACTCCTTTTGCTATTTGGAACCAGTCTGTTGTTCCATGTCCACTTCTAACTGTTGCTTCCTGACCTGCATACAGGTTTCCCAAGAGGAAGGTCAGGTGGTCTGGTATTCCCATCTCTTTCAGAATTTTCCACAGTTTATTGTGATCCTCACAGTCAAAGGCTTTGGCATAGTCAATAAAGTAGAAATAGATGTTTTTCTGGAACTCTTGTTTTTCGATGATCCAGTGGATGTTGGCAATTTGATCTCTGGTTCCTCTGCCTTTTCTAAAACCAGCTTGAACATCTGGAAGTTCACAGTTCACATATTGCTGAAGCCTGGCTTGGAGAATTTTAAGCATCACTTTACTAGCATCTCCTACCTCTCCTATATTGGCAAGTGGGTTCTTTACCCCTAGCACCACCCGGGAGTACCCATAGTAGTTTTATATCTTTTAAATTCAGTAGTTAATAAAGAGTTGCATGACTCAACAGTATATGAAAGAACATCATATTAAGCCTAATTTAGACTTAAATGCAGAGAAGGCAATGGCAACCCACTCCAGTGTTGCAGTCGGGTGGGCTGCAGTCCACGGGGTCTCGAAGAGTCGGACACGACTGAGCGACTTCACTTTCACTTTTTACTTTCCTGCATTGGAGAAGGAAATGGCAACCCACTCCAGTGTTCTTGCCTGGAGAATCCCAGGGACGGGGGAGCCTGGTGGGCTGCTGTCTCTGGGGTTGCACAGAGTCGGACATGATTGAAGTGACTTAGCAGCAGCAGCAGCAGACTTAAATGGGTAACAAGTATAGTATAAATTCTGAGTCAGACACAACTGAGTGACTTTCACTTTCACTTTCAGTATAGACATTCATTTTATCTGGCATCCGTATGTATGGAGCTATCCTAATACTTTAAGCACTAAGGAGATGAGCACTCTGTAAAGTGCCTGAAAAGCTTCCTGAGAAAAATATTTAGATATGAATCCTATTTTTAACTCAATAGAAAATTAAGTATGTGTGCTTCTAGAAACAATTTTGATTACAGTATAGAGTGAAATCACATTTAGGTAATAGAGCAAAAATGAAAAATGGCATGCAGAGGTGAAAACTGTTTCATCCTTAGAAATAGAATCCATTCTAATGGAATCCACCCTTTAGAATCTTTACATTCTATTAGGAATAAACATCACAGCTGAGTGCTGCAACCGACATTACCAAATCCTCCTTCTGCATTCAATAAAGTGTAAGTGAAAGTCGCTCAGATGATCTGACTCTTTGTGACCCCATGGACTAAACAGTCCATGGAATTCTCTAAGCCAGAATACTGGAGTGGGTAGCCATTCCCTTCTCCAGGGGACCTTCCCAACCCAAGGATTGAACCAGGTCTCCCGAATTGCAGGCGGATTCTTTACCAGCTTAGCCACAAAGGAAGCATTCAGTAAACAAATAAAATCAACTGTTTTGGATTCTAGCCATTGTTCAGTTTAGTTCAGTTCAGTCGCTCAGTCGTGTCCAACTCTTTTCGACCCCATGGACTGCAGCATGCCAGGCCTCCCTGTCCATCACCAACTCCCAGAGTTTACTCAAACTCATGTCCATTGAGTCAGTGATGCCATCCAACCATCTCATCCTCTGTCATCCCCTTCTCTTCCTGCCTTCAATCTTTCTCAGCATCAGGATCTTTTCAAATGAGTCAGCACTTCACATCAGGTGGCCAAAGTATTGGAGTTTCAGCTTCAACATCAGTCCTTCCAATGAACATTCAGGACCAATTTCCTTTAGGATGGACTGGTTGGATCTTCTTGCAGTCCAAGGGACTCTCAAGAGTCTTCCTAACACCACAGTTCAAAAGCATCAATTCTTCTTCACTCAGCTTTCTTTATAGTCCAACTCACATCCGTATGTGACTACTGGAAAAACCATAGCCTTGACTAGACAGACCTTTGTTGGAAAAGTAATGTCTCTACTTTTTAATATGATGTCTAGGTTGGTCATAACTTTTCTTCCAAGGAGTAAGCATCTTTTAATTTCATGGCTGCAGTCAGCATCTGCAGTGATTTTGGAGCCCAAAAAAATAAAGCCTGCCTCCGTTTCCACTGTTTCTCCATCTATTAGCCATGAAGTGATGGGACCAGATGCCTTGATCTTTGTTTTCTGAATGTTGAGCTTTAAGTCAACTTTTTCACTCTCCTCTCTCACTTTCATCAAGAGGCTCTTTAGTTATTCTTTGCTTTCTGCCATAAGAGTGGTGTCATCTGCATATTTGAGATTATTGACATTTCTTCCAGCAATCTTGATTCCAGCTTGTGCTTCTTCCAGCCCAGCGTTTCTCATGATGTACTCTGCATAGAAGTTAAATAATCAGGGTGACAATATACAGCCTTGACTTACTCCTTTTGCTATTTGGAACCAGTCTGTTGTTCCATGTCCAGTTCTAACTGTTGCTTCCTGACCTGCATACAGATTTCTCAAGAGGCAGGTCAGGTGGTCTGGTATTCCTGTCTCTTTCAGAATTTTCCACAGTTGATTGTGATCCACACAGTCAAAGGCTTTGGCATAGTCAATAAAGCAGAAATTGATGTTTTTCTGGAACTCTCTTGCTTTTTCAATGATCCAATGGATGTTGGCAATTTAATCTCTGGTTCCTCTGCCTTTTCTAAAACCAGCTTGAACATCTGGTAGTTCACATATTTTTGAAGCCTATCTTGGAGAATTTTGAGCATTCGTTTGCTAGCATGTGAGGTGAGTGCAATTGTGCGGTAGTTTGAGCATTCTTTGGCATTGCCTTTCTTAGGGATTGGAATGAAAACTGACCTTTTCCAGTCCTGTGGCCACTGCTGAGTGTTCCAAATTTGCTGGCATTTGTAGCCATTGTAATAAGACTCATATTTCCAGAATTAGTCCAGACACCACCTAGTTTCCAGCTCTCACAACACTTAACACTATCTTGTCCTTGACTCTGATATTTGCTGCTGGTACCTCATCTATGACTATTTAATAAGTGTTTAAGTCCCAGGCCCTAGGCTGATTATTTTTACTTCTTACAGTGACCTTATGTTGTAGATAATATTGCAGTTTCACAGATAAAGAAGCTGATGCACACAGCAGTCTCTACTAATAGATACTGTATCTTCACATACAAGTAGATTGACTCTGGTGCTTCTTATTACTTGCCGTTCTCTTGCTTATGCCCCAATCTGGGTAACAAACCACTTCTCAAGGTTTTAGTGTGCAGCGGTGGGGGAGGGGTGATGTGACCCCGAAGGCTATGCATGTTCATCACTGCACTGCTTTCCGTATAAAACATTCTGAATGAGGAAATGAATGCTGACAGTATGGAAATGATAACAGTAGTAATAATGTTTGTGCATGAAATGCATGGAGAAATGCTCCAAGTAGGGACTTCCCTTGTGGTCCAGTGGTTAAGAATCTGCCTTGCAATGCACAGAACATGGGTCCCATCCCTGGTCAGGGAATGAAGATCCCGCACCCCGAGGAGCAACTAAGCCGTGTGCCAGGGCACTGTGAAGCTGCACCACAGCGCTCTGAAGTTCGTGAGCCACAACTTCGGAGCCCACTCGCCACAACTAGAGAGAGTTTGTGTGCCAAAATAAAAGATACTGTGTGATGCAGTGAAGATTCTGTGTGTGGCAACAAAGAACTGACACAGCCAAATAAATAATTTTTTTAATGAAATGGTCCAAGTAATAGTGAAGGTCTTTGATCTGTCACCCTGATAGGAGGGAAAGGACCTGAGGTCAGGAAACAGAGGGCTGCCAGAGGTGGAAATTAACAAGAAAAGAGAAATGTATTATAACCGTTGCATAGTACTGCCCCTTCCCTCAACATGCTCATACCGTAGGTCCTGTTGAAAAGAATGAACCTTAGAAAGACATATTTGTACTAATTGCCCAACTCCTTGCCACAACTACTTGAACCAGAAATAGTAATCTGATATTTGCTGAACCAATTAAACTTTTGCTGGGGAATTTGCAGTTGCAGCTCTGAGATTGATTGTACCACCCCTGCATCACAGAAGCCAAACCTCATGCCAACCATAGTTACTGAGGGAAGAAAAAATTTAAGTAGCAAACAAAGTTGGTTGGCAGAAAAAAACAGAGAAGTTTGAAAGATCATGTTATTCCATGAGAGAGAGAGGGTAGTTTCCATTTCCAACTTCCCATGTTTAATCCCAGTTGCAAACTGAGCATGCTTATTTTTCTGTTTTAGTTGTCCATGAGATTCCCCTATATCCTTGCAACAATCACTCCTTCACTTATTCTGACTTCCATGAATTTCTCTTCCTTACTGCAAAGCAAGCCCTGATCAAGGACCTGGAGGTGGCAGCTCTTCTTTGTGTCAGTGGGCATTAGCACTTTGGATAAAACTACTTGATAAATCCGTGGATACCTCATGAGCACCTCCCAAGCAGAAGGCATGAAGCATATAGGGTGCACTGAAGACACAGAACCATTGAACTATCCTGGAGTTGGGAGAAATCTCACAGCTCACCTCTATAGTCCAGGAGCTCCCTAGATGTGGGCCAGTAAAATGTCAATAATATTAGAGCACTAAAAGAGTTAACTTTTTATTAGGTCAAATAAAAACTTTGGGGAGTAAGGTAGAATCTACCATTATTTCAATTTTTTAGAAACATTTTTGACTTAAAAAAAAAAAGAAGGATGGGAAAGAGTCTCGAAGAACAATCTTATAAATTGAATAAATTTCACTTAATGAAAAACTGATTAGATTGTCTTTATTAATCTCATTTTACCACTTCCTCTTTCCTTATTAGTATGAGAACACTGCTTTTATTAATACTTATATGGCAACCCACTCCAGTATTCTTTCCTGGAGAATTTCATGGACAGAGGAACCTGGCAGGCTACAGTCCCTGGGGTCACAAAGAGTCTGACATGACTGAGTGACTATCACTTTCACTTTCAGCATGGCAATGTGCCCAATAAAAAAGACCACATTTTCCAGACTCCCTTGCTATTAGGGGGTGGCCATGTTACAAAGTTGTAGCCAGTGAGAGAAAAGTGGAAGCTGTTGCATGGGACTTTCAGAAAGGCTTCTCGAAAGATAGACAGTAGGTAAGGAGCTTTAGCCCTTTCCCCCTTTCTCTTGCCCTCTACTAGAGGTCCAGTCATCTTAGACCATAAAGTACCTCAAGGACAGTGGTCTTGGAATAGGATGGCAGAACAAAGGAAATAAAAGGACCCTCAGTTCAGTTCAGTTCAGTTGCTCAGCCATGTCCAACTCTTCGCAACCCCAAGGACTGCAGCACACCAGGCCTCCCTGTCCATCACCAACTCCTGGAGTTTACTCAAGTTCATATCCATCGAGTTGTTGATGCCATCCAACCGTCTCATCCTCTGTTGTCCCCTTCTCCTGCCTCCTTCAGTCTTTCCTAGCATCAGAGTCTTTTCAAATGAGGCAGTTCTTCACATCAGGTCACCAAAGTATTGGAGCTTCAGCTTCAGCATCAGTCCTTCCAATGAATATTCAGGACACTGGGTCCCCAATAATCATGAGAGTCATCTGGTTTGCCTAGCTCTGAACTTCTTTTAGAAAAAAGAAAAACAAATCTGTTTTGTTTCAATTACGGTTATTTTTGATCTCTCTTCCTAGCAGCTGAACTCAGCTGAGGTTAGACTATACATAGGATTTGAGGTTACTGTGATGAAAAAAATAAAAGAAAGAGAAAAAAATACATATTCTCTGCCCTTGTGAAGCTTAGCCTAGTGAAGGGGATCTTCTTTTAATTAATCAACATCTTCTCTTCTAGTCTCATAAATGTCAAAACAAGATAAACTCAAAATACTATTATGTTTCATTCAAAAAAGCCAGAGGAGGGAATCCTAAACCACCTCAAGAAACAGGAAGGACTCTTACTAAAAGCCTATAAATGTAGAATGGAGAAATAACTATCATTTTGCAATCTCTGACAGCATTCCCAGAAAACAACAAAAACTTTACATAAATATATATATATATATATGTGCTTTTCCTTGTGGCTCAAATGGTAAAGAATTTGCCTGCAATTTGGGAGACCTGGGTTCAATCCTGGGTCAGGAAGATCCTCTGGAGAAGGGAAAGGCAACCCACTCGAGCATTCTTTGCAGGAAAATTCCATGAACAGAGGATCCTGGTGGGCTACAGTCTGTGGGGTCACAAAGGGCTGGACATGACTGAGTGACGAACACACACTATCATCAATGCATATGCATATATATGTATGTATCTAAAGGCAGTTTTAGTCTGTTTTTTTTTTAGTTCAGTAAAAAATGCATTCCTATTTAGAGCATGCATTCCCACCAATCATGGTGTGTTGTAACCAACATAGCACATTTTTATTGCCTGCAAAAATAATAAATTATATTTTAAAATAAACACATGGCTTAAAAATAATTTTCTTCATAAGGATTTCATAATGATTCACTTGGAATGAAATTAATAGTAAAGAACTCCTAAGAATAAGCACTTTAAAAATAGCAAATTATGCACATTTATGATTTGATTAATTCTGGCAACTATTAAGTCAAAAATAAGTGTTTTCCCGATCTTGTGTCTGTTTCAGATTGACCCTTCAATTGCCTAGCATTTTCCAGTAAGACTAGTTAACTGCATTTATTCATGTGCTACATTAAGGTTTCAGTACAGTCAGATCATACAATAAAACAACTGCTGCTGAGTGGGTAAATGGAGAGATGTAAGAGTGTGTGTGTGTTAGTCGTTCAGTCGTATCTGACTCTTTGCTGCCTAAGAGTCACAACGAGTAAATCTTTGAGTAAACTAACAGTAAATCTCTTTGTTCTCATTTTCTAAAAATGGTAGTATGTGAGGTGATGGAGCTGTTAACTTCATTGGAAGGATGGATGCTGAAGCTGAAACTCCAATACTTTGCCTGCCTGATGTGAAGAACTGACTCATTGGGAAAGATCCTGATGCTGGGAAAGATTGAAGGCAAAGGGAGAAGGGGATGACAGAGGATGAGATGTTTGGATGGCATCACTGACTCAATGGACATGAGTTTGAGCAAACTCCAGGAATTGGTGATAGACAGGGAAGCCTGGTGTGCTGCAGTCCATGGGGTCACAAAGAGTCAGACACGACTGAGCAACTGAACTGAACTGAACTGGAGCTGTTAACTAATCTATCTGTGATAATCATTTCACAAAATATATGTGTATCAAACCATATTGTACACTTTAACTCATACAATGTTATATGTCAATTATAACTCAAAAAAGCTAGAAAAAAATCTGCTGCTTGATAAAGGAAGAAATCCCAAAAGTGACACCAATATGACATATATATATATGTGTACACACACACTGGAGAAGGCAATGGCACCCCACTCCAGTACTCTTGCCTGGAAAATCACATAGACAGAGGAGCCTGGTGGGCTGCAGTCCATGGGGTCGCTAGGAGTCAGACACGACTGGGTGACTTCACTTTCACTTTTCACTTTCATGCACTGGAGAAGGAAATGGCAACCCACTCCAGTGTTCTTGCCTGGAGAACCCCAGGGACGGGGGAGCCTGGTGGGCTGCCGTCTATGGGGTCGCACAGAGTCGGACACGACTGAAGTGACTTAGCATAGCATAGCATACACACACACATACACATATATATATACACTTACATATATGCACTATATTTTTATTCCTCAGGGTCCAAGATCTATAAGGGAAATGGGAGAAACTAACATTTAATGGGAGAAACTAACATTTAACTAGCATCTATAATGTCACACATTTTGCTAAGCACATTACTTTTATTGTCTCGTTTGATTAGTTTTTCTGGCATAATCTCATCACATGTAAGTGTAGTTTTTAAAAATGTCACTCCCATGTTGCATGTAAGCCAAAAGAGAGAGTGCATCAGGAGAAATCATTTTAACTGTAAAAAAGAAAGTTAGGACAGCAAGAGACAGATCATCATCCACAGTCTCTCTGGGGCTTGATCACAGCTTCCTTAAATGGCTTGGATCTCGTTTTTCACACTGACAGATGCCTGTCTTTGTGTTGCTCCCTGCCCTCATGTGTATGTATCTTAGTTCCCAGCAAGGTTACAGTCACCTTAAGAGCTAAAACTGATTGCTAGTGGCCTCAACCTACAGCAGCTTGTAGCGGGTTTCAGTTAGGCCAGAGTTTGAGGTTGGGTCACAGTGCTGAGAGCATCAAATCTTAACCACTAGAACAATTATTGGTCAGTGACAGGCCCTAGCCCTTAAGCTTTGCAAAAAATAGAATTCTCATAAAGAAGGAAAGTAATCAAGTAAATATTTATTAGGAGGAAAAGGAGGATACTACATGTAGAGAGACACATGGGCAGACTCTGAGAGAGTCCCGCTCTCATGGCAGTTTGAATTACTTTTATGGGACATTTCCTCTGGGTTTCCTTTGGCCAATTATATTTATTTGCCTGGCTCAAAGTCCATATCTGGTATATCTCAGGATCCTCCCATGTGGGCGCACTCATCTCGTAGCCAAGATGGATTCAACTTAAGAGGCCTATGGATAGTTAGCATTACTCCCCTTTTGACTTCCAAGGAGCCTTTCTACATTGTGTAGTCAGGGAGGTCTTCTGACTTCAAGAAGGAGAAATATGGAGTCTCTTATCTTCTATCTGGCCAGAGCCCAGCCTCCTCTCCCACTTGTCCCACTATTAATATTTTGGAGTTTCAGTCCACAGGGAATGAATCTCCAATCACTTTACCTTGGCGGACCTATCTATCTCCTGCCTCAAAATCAGGCCCTATTTTTCTGTATCTCTTGAGGATCCAACAAAACATTGGGCCAGAAAGAATAAGCCAGCACCCTGAAGGTTGCATATGGCTAACAGACTTGTTTTGTTTAGCTTGAAGACTGCTGGAGAAAAGAAAATGAATTGAAAACATTTAGAAATCAGAAGATTTCACAAAATATTCTCTATATCCCTCTTCTTCTTTATAAAATGGAAAACATGGGCATCTTGGGCCAGCATTTCTGCCTGGGAACTGTTATGTGGGAAGTTAGACATGAGGGACAAGAGGAGGCCTGGCTGAAAGGGATGCAAGCTGATCTCTAAGATGCATCCCAGACACACCCAGGAGGGCTCACAGATATGCTACAAAGTAACCACAGAGACTTTTCAACTCCTGCACATGTGCCCTAGACATACAGTGGATACACAATAAACACAGGGGATTCTCCAAGTAAACTTAGGCAGTTAAGGGCCCAGTAAGGGCTCATGAATATTCTATATCTAATTATAACAGACTGAATTATGGGAATTGGACTATAAAGAAAGCTGAGTGATGAAGAATCGATGCTTTTGAACTGTGGTGTTGGAGAAGAGTCTTGAGAGTCCCTTGGACTGCAAGGAGATCCAACCAGTCCATTCTAAAGGAGATCAGTCCTGAATATTCATTGGAAAGACTGATGTTGAAGTTGAAATTCCAATACTTTGGCCACCTGATGCGAAGAGCTGACTCATTTAAAAAGACCCTGATGCTGGGAAAGATTGAGGGCAGGAGGAGAAGGGGGCGTCAGGATGAGATGGTTGGATGGCATCACTGACTCAATGGACATGAATTTGAGTAAACTCCAGGAGTTGGTGATGGACAGGGAGGCCTGGCTGTGGTTCATGGGGTCGCAAAGAGTCAGACACGATGGAACGATTGAACTGAACTGAACTGAATTATGGGAAGACAAAAATAACACAGTCTGCTGTTGTATAACTTACAATTGTCAATTGGCCTTGAATGTATCCCCACTGCATTTCCTTTCGTTGACTGGTGATGTGTACAAGCTCTACTTTGCACACACCATAACCAAAAGGAGACTGGGACGATGAAAGCAAGAAGCCAAACAGGCTCAGTAGGAAAAATGAGAAGGACTTCCTTTGGGATCAGCTTGCTCCTGTATTTTTGGAGTACCTGTCTAATAAAATATCTTTCTGCTTGAGCCTAACTGAGCTGTGACTTGTCTGTCATCTTACACTCTTTGGTCTGTCACTCCTAATATTTGCTGTGACAAGAAAAGAACAGAGAAAGAGAAATAAGCTGACTTGACAGAACCATCAGCTATAGTTCAAGAGCAGTTGTTGTTCAGTAACTCAGTCATGTCCAACTCTTTCTGATTCCACTGGATTGCAGCTTGCCATGCTTCCCTGTCCTTCAGCATCTCCTGGAGCTTGCTCAGCTCATGTCCATTGATTCAGTGATGCCATCCAACCATTTTGTCCTCTGTCATCCCTTTCTTCTCCGGCCTTCAATCTTTCACAGCATCAGAGTCTTTCCCAATGAGTCAGTTCTTTGCATCAGGTGACCAAAACATTGGAGCTTCAGTTCAGCATCCATCCTTCTAGTGAATGTTCAGGAGTGATTTCCTTTAGAATTGACTGGTTGGATCTCCTTGCAGTCAAAGACACTCTTTGGAGAAAGAGTTTTCTCTAGCACCACAGTTCAAAAGCATCAGTTCTTTGGCACTCAGCCTTCTTTATGGTCCAACTCTCACATTCCTACATGACAATTGGAAAAACCACAGCTTTGACTAGTTGGACATTTGTTGGTAAAGTAATGTCTCTGCTTTTTAATATGCTATCTAGGTTTGTCATAGCTTTTCTTCCAAGGAGCAAGCGTCTTTTAATTTCATGGGTGCAGTCACTGTCCACAGTGACTTTGGAGCCCAAGAAAATAAAGTCTGTCACTGTTTCCATTGTTTCCCCGTCTTTTGCCATGAGATGATGGGAGTGGATGCTATGATCTTCCTTATTTGAATGTTGAGTTTTAGGCCAGCTTTTTCACTCTCCTCTGTCACTTTGTCAAGAGGCTCTTTAGTTTCTCTTTGCTTTCTGCCATAAGGGTGGTGTCATCTGCATATCTGAGGTTATTGATATTCAAGAGCAGTACCTCCTATAAACAGGCAGAGGTTCTCCATCTAGGTAATCTCCATCCCACCCTAGACTGACCCCAATAAGCACTTTACTTTGGGACTTCTGTAGTAGACATGCTGTAGATATCTTTAGTGATACTAATAGTATGCTCTTATTTTTCAAGTGTGGAACTTGCTTCCTAAAGCTATGTTTGGCCCAGAAACTATTTGAAAATCTGCACAAAACATTTTTAATGTGTAAATTGTTCTCTAAGGCCTTGCTAATCAAACTGTAACAATGAACCTACAGCATTAGCATCAACTGGGAGCTTGTTTAAAGCTCTACTGAACCAGAATCTGCACTTTAACAGCATACCCAGGTGATGTGGATATGAAATAAAATTTGAGAAGTACTGCTCTAGACAAAGGTCGTGGCTAACCCTATCACACACACACACACACACCAGGGAAGAATAAAGAGGCACAAGGCCTTCAGCCCACGGTGGGAGCATGTCTTAAACATCCTTCCTTCTCCAGAGAAATATGTAGATTCTGTAAGGTCCACGTGAAGGCATAAGGGTTTTTTTTGTTCTCACACTTGTCTAAAAATCTGCCTCTGACAAAAGAACAGACAGCACAATGTAAAAGAGGCAAAGGACTTAGACATTTCTCCAAAGATCCACAAATGGCCAATAAGCATATGAAAAGACGTTCAACATCATCAGTCAACAGAGAAATGCTAATCAAAACTATTTCGCACCTGGTAGAATGATTATTGAGATTGCTTGGTGGCTCAGATGGTAAAGAATCTGCCTGCAATGCAGGAGACCTGGGTCCATCCCTGGGTTGGGAAGGTCCCCTGGAGAAGGGAATAGCAACCCATTCCAGTATTCTTACCTGGGAAATCCCACGGCTAGAGGAGCTAGCAGGCTACAGTCCATGGGGTCACTAAGAGTCGAATGCGACTGAGTAGCGCGCGCACACACACACACACACACAGAATGGTTATTATAAAAATGAAACAAAACAGAAAACAACCATTGTTAGTGGTGATGTGGAGACATTGGAACTCTCATACATTGTTGCTTAGAATATAAAATGATTTAGCCTTTTCGGAAAACAATTTGGCAGATCGTCAAAAAGCTAAACATAGAATGATTATATGATCTAGCAAGTTCCCTACTAGCTCCCCTCTCCCCCTCCCCCAAATAGAAAACAGACTCAAAAAGATAATTGTGCAACAATGTTCATTGCACCATTAGTCTCAATAGCCAAAAAATAGAAACAGCCCAAGACAAATGAATGGATGAACAAAATTAGGTATATGCCTACAATGGAATATAATCCAGCCATTTAAAAAAAAAAGGATGAAGTTCTCATCCTTGCTGCAACATAGATATATGTAGAGGACATTATGACGAGTGAAATTAGCCAAACGCACAGAAGGACAAATATTGAAATATTGTATGATTATATATACGTGAAATATTTAGAATAGGTAGATTTATAGAGACAGAGATAGATTAGACATGACCAGGGCCTGGGAAAAAGGAGTAATGAGAAGGTCTGTTTCAGATGTTGAAAAAGTTTTGGAGATTGTAATGATGGTTGTATAATGTGTGTGTTAGTCTCTCAGTCATGTCTGACTCTTAGCGACCCCACGAACTGTAGCCGGTGAGGCTTCTCTGCCCATGGAATTCTGCAGGCAAGAATACTGGAGTGGATTGCCATTCCCTTCTCCAGAGGATCTTCCCGACCTAGAGATTGAACCCTGGTCTCCTGTACTGAAGGTAGATTCTTTACTGTTTGAGCTACAGGGAAGTCCAATAACACTGAATCAAATTAATGCTGATGATTTGTACACTTAAAATGGCAAATTTTATGTTATACATTTTTTGCCACAACAAATTTTTTTTTTGTCTCTGGGCTCCCCACATAGTGTGGGTGAGATAAAAGTTGATAGTCAGAGTTAGTGGACACTAAATGGACCTGTGACTGCTGAGCCTGTAGGCTGGAGGGAATGTGTGACATAGACTCAGTGAGATCTACAGTCAGTGAAGGGCAGTGTGATGCCAGGTTGGAGGGGTTACCCCAGACTGTGACTAATATGACAAGAAGACCAAATCAGAGGTGGATATCCAGGCAACTTGTAAACAGGACTAGAGCCATGATCACAGAGGCCAGAGAAGTCAAAGTATACCTCAACTGGATATCCCAACCCTTCTCTGTCACCACAGGAGTGTATAAGACACTCTACCCCTAAGATCTTAAGATATTGTCTTAAGAGAAGCAAGCGGGGAGGGGTAAGTGAGAAACATTTCTATCTGAGAAGACAGAACAACAACTAAAGACACTGCTATAATCTTTAAGCCAGGTAGAATTAACAGTTAATTTAACTCCCTCTCTACTCCCCACCCCCACCATGAACCAAAGGGTAGGGTTCATGAGTAAGACCACACTGAATAAACATAAAGAAATTCTAAGAACATGGCACTGCATCCCCCAGCTCCTGTTAAACCTCTTACACTGACTCTAGTGCCCCTCCTTTGGGTTCTACATGCTTTTGTGCTAAGTGTCAGGCCCTGCATGGACTATTTTTGAAAAGCTGGAGTTGGGCTCCTGGAGCCACCTTACCTGCAGGCACAGACTGTGAAATTGAACACTTGCTTGGTTTCTTCCTCTTCCTTGTCCTTCTTCCTCCATCCCCTACCCAGTTTCTTCAGACAATCCTTAATAAATCACTTGCTTCTGGGGAACAAGCCTAAGACATGCATTTTCTGTGCATTCCCACATTATACTATAATTTAACATTTTCAGCCTTGCCACATCTGTTACTCGACTGACCTCAAAAGTATTCAAGTTTGTGGTCCCTGTTCTAGGTGTTCTGCATTGTTTGTGGGAAAGCCTGAGCCAGCTCTGTGGTAGGAGTACCTCACAGAGGGAAATTTTGAGCAAGATCAGAAGGAATCAAGATTGCCAGGAGAAATATCAACAACCTCAGATATGCAGGCTTCCCTGGTGGATGAGATGGTAAAGGACCCACCTACCAATGCAGGAGGTATAAGAGACATGGGTTTGATTCCTGAGTCAGTAAGATCCCCTGGAGAAGGAAATGGCAACCCATTCCAGTCTTCTTTCCTGGAGAATTCCATGGACAGAGGAGCTGGTGGGCTATAGTCCATAGGGTCGCAAAGAGTCAGACATGACTGAGCAACTTTCACTTTCACTTTGCAGATATGCAGATGATACCGCTATAATGGCAGAAAGCAAAAAGGAACTAAAAAGCCTCTTGATGAGGATGAAAGAGGAGAGTGAAAAAGCTGTCTAAAAACTCAACATTGAAAAAACTAAGATCATGCCATTGGGTCCCATTACTTCATGGCAAATAGAAGTGGAGAAAGTGAAAACAGTGACAGATTTTATCATCTTGAGCTCCAAAATCACCGTGGACAGTGACTGCAGCCATGAAATGAAAAGACACTTGCTCCTTGGAAGGAAAGGTATGACAAACCTAGATAGCATATTAAAAAGCAGAGACATCAATTTGCTGACAAAGATCTGTATAGTCAAAGCTATGGTCTTTTCAGAAGTCATGTATGGATGTGAGAGTTGCATAAGGAAGGCTGAGCTTTGAAGAATTGATGCTTTTGAAATGTGGTGCTGGAGAAGACTCTTGAGAGTCCCCTGAATTGCAAGGAGGAGGAAATGGCAACCCACTCCAGTGTTCTTGCCTGGAGAATCCCAGGGACAGCGGAGCCTGGTGGGCTGCCATCGATGGGGTCGCACAGAGTCGGACATGACTGAAGCGACTTAGCAGCAGCAGCAGCAAACCAGCCAATCCTAAAGGAAATCTACCGTGAGTATTCATTAGGACTGATGCTGAAGCCAAAGCTCCAATACATTGATCATGTGATGTGAAAAGCAGATTCATTGGAAAAGACCCTTATGCTTGGAAAGATTGATGGCAGGAGAAGGGGACAACAGAGGACAAGATGGTTGGATGGCATCACTGACTCTGGACATGAGTTTGAGCAAACTCCTGGAGATGGTGAAGGACAGGGAGGCCTGGCATGCAAAGAGTCAGACACAACTTAGCAAATGAACAGCAACAATAAAGAAGGACCAGTTAAGGAGCAAGATCACAGAGGTGGGCCCCTACCTTCTTCCTCTTTTTGGCCACCGCTCCCCCAAAACCCAACTCTGCTTCTAGATACTAGACTTCTAGATGTTAGACTGGTGAAGCTGTTCCAGGAGCCCAAGACCAGTTTTCCAAAGTGAGTCACAGGAGGGCTCAACCCTTTAAATTCTTTAAAATTTAAAAAGCAATGCAGGTTTATTTCAGAAAACGTAAACTAGTAAGAAATAATAAAAATTAAAAATTAACCAATTCAAATTTTCTGTTTTATATCAAGGAATACATTATTTTTTTTCTCTTTTCCTATTTTCCACTGGATACTTTGAGATTTCTTCTGCTAGTCTGTTATACAATATGCTTGTTCAGCAGTGGTTGTATTCATGTTTATCCCTATTGACTTCTTAAACTTTTTAACATCTGCATCTCCCCCTAAAAGAACTGCTCAGCTGCCACTACTCGTCCCAGGTGTCACCATCTCTCATCTGGATCACTGCCCAGCATTGCTCTTGGATGTCTCTGATTCCACTTTGCAACTATATAGTCCTTTTTAAAAGCCAAAGTTGACACTTCACTGAACATCCCCCAGTTGCACCCTGCGTGTCTCAGGAAAAAAAAAGTCAAAGTCCATAGCTTGGCTTACCAAGGCCCACCATGTCTGAATTCTCACTACTGCTGTGACATCATCCCTCTCTGAATTCCCCCTTAGCTCACTTGGCTTCAGAACATTGACCTTTTTGCTCTTCCTTGAGCATGACGTGAAAGGTCCCATCTTCAGTTCAGTTCAGTTCAGTCGCTCAATCGTGTCCGACTCTTTGCAACCCCATGATTCACAGCACGCCAGGCCTCCCTGTCCATCACCAGCTCTCGGAGTTCACTCAGACTCATGTCCATCAAGTCAGTGATGCCATCCAGCCATCTCATCCTCTGTCGTCCCCTTCTCCTCCTGCCCCCAATCCCTCCCAGCATCAGAGTCTTTTTCAATTAGTCAACTCTTCGAATGAGGTAGCCAAAGTACTGGAGTTTCAGCTTTAGCATCAATCCTTCCAAAGAACTCCCAGGGCTGATCTCCTTCAGAATGGACTGGTTGGATCTCCTTGCAGTCCAAGGGACTCTCAAGAATCTTCTCCAACACCACAGTTCAAAAGCATCAATTCTTCGGCGCTCAGCTTTCTTCACAGTCCAACTCTCACATCCATACATGACCACAGGAAAAACCATAGCCTTGACTAGACGAGCCTTTGTTGGCAAAGTAATGTCTCTGCTTTTGAATATGCTATCTAGGTTGGTCATAACTTTTCTTCCAAGGAGTAAGCGTCTTTTAATTTCATAGCTGCAGTCACCATCTGCAGTGATTTTGGAGCCCCCCAAAATAAAGTCTGACACTGTTTCCACTGTTTCCCCATCTTTTTCCCATGAAGTGATGGGACCATGATCTTCGTTTTGTGAATGTTGAGCTTTAAGCCAACTTTTTCACTCTTCTGCTTCACTTTCATCAATAGGCTTTTTAGTTCCTCTTCGCTTTCTGCCATAAGGGTGGTGTCATCTGTCTATCTGAGGTGATTGATATTTCTCCCAGCAATCTTGATTCCAGCTTGTGCTTCATCCAGCCCAGCGTTTCTCATGATGTACTCTGCATAGAAGTTAAATAAGCAGGGTGACAATATACAGCCTTGATGTACTCCTTTTCCTATTTGGAACCAGTCTGTTGTTCCATGTCCAGTTCTAACTGTTGCTTCCTGACCTGCATATAGGTTTCTGAAGAAGCAGGTCAGGTGGTCTGGTATTCCAATCTCTTTCAGAATTTTCCACAGTTAATTGTGATCCACACGTTCAAAGGCTTTGGTATAGACAATAAAGCAGAAATAGATGTTTTTATGGAACTCTCTTCCTTTTTCGATGATCCAGCAGATATTGTATTAGCCGTCACTTCTTCTTTCTCTCACATTTTTCATGTTTTTGCTCTAGTATTCCTTAATGAAGTATATCCTGAAGCTCCTATTTAAAATGGAAACAAAAACCCTCCCAGCACTCCCAACTGCCTTATCATGCTCAATTTTTATTCTTTTTGACCAAAGCGTCTTCTAACATGTTACGTAATTTACTTATTTATTACCTTTATTGTTTATTTTCTGGTTCCTCCAACTAACATGTAAAGCCTTGAGGGTAGAGATCTTCTGGCTTGCTTACTGATATATCCTGAATACCCAGGCAAATGTCTGGCACAAAGCAGGCTTCCAATGAATATTGGTTGAATGAATGAATGAATGATGCTCAACTTTTCTTATAACTTATCTTCCAATTTTCTATTTGCCTTTTTCCTTTTAATGACTGGAATATTTCTTCTTCTTTTTTTTAATGTTAGGTTGAATTATACATTTCTACAATCATATTTTATTTTCAAAAGCACTTTCTTATTTTCTAAAATGTTCCATAGTTACTATCTCCCATTTGTATCATGGGTGCAATATGTTCTCTTATTCTGAAGTTTTCTTGAACTGATTTTTTCCTCTATTTCCTGTTTTTGTTTTCTATACTGAAAGATTTCTTCAAATTTGGGATGAACTTCATCTACTTATGGGGCTTCCCTTGTGGCTCAGCTGGTAAAGAATCCACCTGCAATGCAGGAGACCTGGGTTCAATCCCTGGGTTGGGAAGATCCCCTGGAGAAGGGAAAGGCTAACCACTCCAGTATTCTGGCCTCGAGAATTCCATGGACTGTACAGTCCATGGGATCACAAAGAGTCGGAAACGACTCAACAACTTTTACTTGTCTATTCTATTTACTTGTCTATTTAAGATTGAGGCGCTACAAACTCTTTGGAAATCCCACATACCTGGTTGGATCCTGTTAATGGATGGTCCTTACTGGGTAGTGATAGGTGTCAGTCTGTCCTTTTTGTAGCTGAGAGGGCTTCCCTGGTGGCTCAGATGGTAAAGAATCTACCTACAATGCAGGAGACCTGGATTCGATCTCTCGGTTGGGAAGATGTCCTGGAGAAGAGAATGGATATTTACTCCAGTATTCTTGCCTGGAGAATTTCATGGACAGAGGAGCCTGTTGGGCTATAGTCCATGGGGTTGCAGAGTCAGATGCAACTGAATGACTAACCTCACCAACTGACTGCATACATACTTAGTCATGTCTTACTCCTTTTAAATCTATGGACTGTAGCCTGCCAGGCTTCTCTGTCCATAGGATTTCCCAGGCAAGAGTACCCAAGTGGGTCACCATTTCCTTCTCTGGAGGATCTTCGACCCAGAGATTGAACCCACGTCTCCTGGGTTTCCTGAATTGGTAGGCAGTTTTATTTATCACTGAGCCACCTGGGAACCTTAAAAATTGGTAGCCGTAGAATCTGGGGAAGGGGGCTGGTTAGTCTTTCAGCAGAGAAGAATCCTCTTAGCTCCTTCCTGGGAGCATATCCCTGGCTACCAGTGGTAAGGGACCTGAGCAGAATATATGGAGCTACTGTTCTTTCAGTTTGGAGTTTCTCAGTACAGAACTTTACCCTGCCATAAGTTGGAGTGCAGTTTTACAATCAGAGTCCATATGATTCAATCTTTCTGTCTTTAGCCAGTGTGGGTGAAAGGTTATTGCTGAACCACCCAAATACGCCGGGAATCTTGGCCTCCGGAGGAAAAGAATTCAATCCAGGGCCAGAGGCTTGATAGCTCAGAGCTTTTCTGTAATAAAGTTTTATTAAAGTATAAGGGAGATAGAAAAATCTTCTGACATAGACATCAGAACGGGGTAGAAAGAGTATCCCCTTGCTAGTGTTAGCAATGCAGTTATATACTCTCCAATGAATCCAAAAATGTCTGGAGATTGTAAAGACCTCACCAGACCTACTCCCATCAGTTCAGTTCAGTCACTCAGTCGTGTCCAACTTTTTGCAACCCCATGAATCACAGCACACTAGGCCTCCCTGTCCATCACGAACTCCCGGAGTTTATTCAAACTCAAGTCCATCGAGTCGGTGATGCCATCCAGCCATCTCATCCTCTGTTGTCCCCTTCTCCTCCTGCCCTCAATCCCTCCCAGCATGAGGGTCTTTTCCAATGAGTCAGCTCTTTGCATGAGGTGGCCAAAGGATTGGAGTTTCTGCTTTAGCATCAGTCCTTCCAATGAACGAACACCCAGGACGGATGTCTTTTAGGATGGACTGGTTGGACCTCCTTGTAGTCCAAGGGACTCGCAAGAGTCTTCTCCAACACCACAGTTCAAAAGCATCAATTCTTCGGCGCTCAGCCTTCTTCACAGTCCAACTCTCACATCCATACATGACCACTGGAAAAACCATAGCCTTGACTAGACAGACCTTTGTTGGCAAAGTAATGTCTCTGCTTTTGAATATGCTATCTAAGTTGGTCATAACTTTCCTTCCAAGGAGTAAGCATCTTTTAATTTCATGGCTGCAATCACCATCTGCAATGATTTTGGAGCTCAAAAAAATAAAGTCAGCCACTGTTTCCACTGTTTCCCCATCTGTTTCCCATAAAGTGATGGGACCAGATGCCATGATCTTTGTTTTCTGAATGTTGAGTTTTAAGCCAACTTTTTCACTCTCCTCTTTCACTTTCATCAAGAGGCTCTTTAGTTCCTCTTCACTTTCTGCCATAAGAGTGGTATCATCTGCATATCTGAGGTTATTGATATTTCTCCCAGCAATCTTGATTCCAGCTTGTGCTTCTTCCAGCCCAGCATTTCTTATGATGTACTCTGCATAGAAGTTAAATAAGCAGAGTGACAATATACAGCCTTGGCGTACTCCTTTTCCTATATGGAACCAGTCTGTTGTTCCATGTCCAGTTCTAACTGTTGCTTCCTGACCTGCATATAGGTTTCTCAAGAGGCAGGTCAGGTGGTCTGGTATGCCCATCTCTTTCAGAATTTTCCACAGTTTATTGTGATCCACACAGTCAAAGGCTTTGGCATAGTCAATAAAGCAGAAATAGATGTTTTTCTGGAACTTTCTTGCTTTTCAATGGTCCAGCACATGTTGGCAATTTGATCTCTGGTTCCTCTGCCTTTTCTAAAACCAGCTTGAATATATGGAAGTTCACAATTCATGTATTGCTGAAGCCTGGCTTGGAGAATTTTGAGCATTCCTTTACTAGTGTGTGAGATGAGTGCAATTGTGCAGTAGTTTGAGCACTCTTTGGCATTGCCTTTCTTTGGGATTGGAATGAAAACTGACCAAATTTGCTGGCATATTGAGGGCAGCACTTTCACAGCATCATCTTTCAGGATTTGGAATAGCTCAACTGGAATTCCATCACCTCCACTAGCTTTGTTTGTAGTGATGCTTTCTAAGGCCCACTGGACTTCACATTCCAGGATGTCTGGCTCTAGGTGAGTGAATGATCACACCATCATGATTATCTGGGTCGTGAAGATCTTTTTTGTGCAGTTCTTCTGTGTATTCTTGCCACCTATTCTTAATATCTTCTGCTTCTGTTAGGTCCATAGCATTTCTGTCCTTTATCGAGCCCATCTTTGAATGAAATGGTCCCTTGGTATCTCTGATTTTCTTGAAGAGATCTCTAGTCTTTCCCATTCTGTTGTTTTCCTCTATTTCTTTGCATTGATCGCTGAGGAAGGCTTTCTTATCTCTCCTTGCTATTCTTCGGAACTCTGCATTCAGATGCTTATATCTTTCCTTTTCTCCTATTCGTTTCACTTCTCTTCTTTTTACAGCTATTTGTAAGGCCTCCTCAGACAGCCATTTTGCTTTGTTGCATTTCTTTTTCTTGGGGATGGGCTTGATCCTTGTCTCCTGAACAATGTCACAAACCTCCATCCATAGTTCATCAGGCACTCTGTCTTTCAGATCTAGTCCCTTAAATCTATTCCTCAGTTCCACTGTATAATCATAAGGGATTTGATTTAGGTCATACCTGAATGGTCTAGTGATTTTCCCTACTTTCTTCAATTAAGTCTGAATTTGACAATAAGGAGTTTATGATCTGAGCCACAGTCAGCTCCTGGTCTTGTTTTTGCTGACTGTATAGAGCTTCTCCATGTTTGGCTGCAAAGAATATAATCAGTCTGATTTTGGTGTTGACCATCTTCTCTTGTGTTGTTGAAAGAGAGTGTTTGCATTTTCTTTTTTGCATTCCAGTCCCCTACAATGACAAGGACATATTTTTTGGATGTTAGTTCTAAAAGGTCTTGTAGGTCTTCAACTTCAGCTTCTTCAGCGTTACTGGTTGGGGCATAGGCTTCAATTACCGTGTTATTGAATGGTTTGCCTTGGAAAGGAACAGATCATTCTGTGGACATTTTAAGATAACAGAATTAGCTGGAAGTTTTAATCCAGAGACTGTCCTCAGGCAGGATACATTGTTATATAATCCTGTAAAGACTAGACCTACTCCCATAATTTACATTTTAAAATAACAGAATTAGCCAGAAGGTTTAATCCAGAGACTGTTGTCAGGCAGGATAAACTATTGTTATATAATCCTAAGGAATGTAGAGAAAAAAAAAAGTTTGTCCTTTCTTCCTCCTTGAGAATTCCAGACCCCTCTCTCCTTGGGGACCCTGAGACTTCTTATCAACCTGCCTAGGAAATGACTCTCTCATTCCCCCTTTTTCTTTTAGGAGAATTATGTTGCCAAGGGAAAGGGGTGTCGTTTTCATTCCATAACTACTTCCTGCTGTTTAGGGGCGTGGTCCCTAAATTGTTGAGACAACATATTCTCCTAACTCTCATATTGAGGGTCTCTGATCCAGGGGCCCCAAGTAATAGTTGGAGGAGGCTGTGGCACTTGTAGGACCTTGGACAACCATTTGTAACTTAAAAACCTTCATGTGACTAGAAACAAATCCAATTACACAGCTACAGATGCAAGGCAAAATAGTCATTAAAACAAGTTAAAATCAAAATGAAAAGTCACATTATGTCCATAGTTACATCAGTCATTCTTAAGGTTGTTAGATGTCACCAGTTTAAGAAGAGACATCACATGCGATTGTTGTCTAAGGTATTTGCACACTTGGAGAAAGTCTTTTTCTTGAAGTGGAGATGTCCACCACAGGAAACCTTCCACTGATGAAGAGGGGACCTCTCCATAGACCCAGCAGTTAGCAGATTATGAAATGCAGTGTAGGAGTGAGCCCAGGACAGGAATGCCAAACGGCAGACTCAAGATTTTTGGAGTCAGCAGAATTAGGCTCACATAGATTATCAGGCCCATCTTTTGGCTTGTCCAGACAGTCCCATTATGGAAGTGGATTGGGAAGAAAGTGGGCCAGGGGCTTCAGTAAGCATGGAGTAAGTTGCCCCAGTATCTAAAAGGAAATCAACGGATTGGGCCCCCACCCCCACAGTTATTGATACCTGGGGTTCCTCAGGTGTAATTAGGATGGGAGCTTGTGTGGGGACCCTCAGGCACCTTCAGTCCTGATTGTCTTTGAGAGTCCAACCCCTGAAACCTACGCCTCTGGGGGCAGTCTCTCTTCCAGTGTGGTCCTTTGCAGATGGGACATGGAGCTGGGGGTGGCTTAGATGCCTGAGGGCAATTCCGCTTGAGGTGCACCTCCTTTCCACAGTAATAGCAAGCCCATCCCTTTTCACCTGGGTCCCTCTGGGCATTTTTCTCAGGCTGTTTAAGAAGGGTTCTCATAGCCATTGAGAGGGCTTCTGCCTGTTCCTTTGTCTTTTTCTGCCTTTCTTTCTTTTCCTCATATTCCCTACCATAATAGACTGTCTGAGCCAGTTGTAACAGATTATCTAAAGACTGATTTGGTCCATACGCCCATTTTAATAGCTTATGGCAGATATCTGGAGCCGACTGAGTGAGAAATCTATCCTATAAGATCACTTTTCCGTCTTCATTTTTGGGATCAATCTCAGTGAATCTGAGAAGGGCTTCTCTTAGTCTATCTAGGAATTTACCAGGAGCTTCCTTCTCCTCCTGTTCTATGTTTGCCAAGTTGCCATAGTTTAAAGGCTTAGCGCGTGCCTGCCTGAGTCCTTCAAGAATACATCTGACAAAATGACTCTGATCCCATCTTCCTTCAGCTATGTTGTAGCTCCAGTCTGGTTCTGTAGTTGGGACCACCTGATTCCCAGTGCGGAGGGTGATTATCTCGTCCTCCCTCTTCCCTACTGATTCATTACCAAGCCATTCATCTCCATAAGCAACCGCTTTTCCCAAAACTCAACTTTTTGAGTTGGGAGTTAGCGTTTGTTTCAAGATATACATCACATCCTTCCAAGTAAGGTCATAAAGCAGAGTAACACCTTTAAAAGCTCTAATATATTTTTCTGGGTCCTCTAAATAGTCTCCCAGATCCTCCTTGATTCTTTGTATTTCTTGATCAGAAAAAGGCTTATTAACTCTGATAGACTGATTACATCTCCCAGTGGGTGCTTCATAAAGAGGCAACAGCTTGTGTGGCTGTTCCTCAGGCAGCTGCTCTTCACATATGATCCCAGGGATAGATTGGCAAAACCTGCTTTTCTTTATCTCTTTGTCTCCTGTCCTCCATCTCATCTAGCAAAGTAGGAAGACAGGAAGGAGCAGAAGGAGTCACACCCAAATCTATACCCTTAGGACATAAGTCTGGCATGTTTTGCAGAGAGAAAAAGGGCAACACATATGCTACTTCTACCCATTTCCCTTGTTTTCCACAGAACCGGTCTAATTGTAAAACAGTATTATACTTAAGAGACCCTCCAATCGGCCACCATTCACCATCCTCCAATGGATACTGTGGCCGTGCAGTATCACATAGGAAGACCAGATGTGTCTTCTTTAAACCCTGGGGATCAAATCTATCCCAGTTTTTCAGGATACAGTTCAAAGGAGTGAGACTGGAATTGTTAGCTCCCATCTGTAAGAGAGCTAACAGTCTGTAAGAGAGAAAAAAGCGACCAGTGCCATCTTTCTACTGGAGTCGTCCCTCCCTGCTCTAGATGGGGGTGTAGACAGACTACACCAAAGCTTTCCTTTCCTGGTCGGACTTAGTCTGTCCCTTACCAACGCAGGTGCCGTACTCATCCCTCCCGGTTCTACCACTGAGATGGGGTGGGGATGCACCAGGGGTAGACCTGATGGCATCCTCAACTGACGTCCAGATCTTTACCATTACCTCTGATGCCACCCGGGGTGCAATCAGAGTAACCTTCCGGAATGCCTCCCAGGCTAAGACCGCTGGGGGCACCATTCGTCACCTGAGTGCCTGTGCATGACCCTGAGTATATTCCTGACCACAATAAGACCAATACGTACATAAAACTGAGATGTTCCTTCCAAGCATCACCACACCAGTATAAGAGTCTCCTCTGGTCCACTAAGAGCCAGTGCTACCAAAAGAAAAAATCCCATTGCAGTTCCAATCCAAGGAATCTTTAATCTCAGAGATGCTCTTGTAGCTAGAGCTCCATCTAGCTTCCAAATTTTTGATTCCTAGCGAGGCTAGGAGCTTCCTGACTACCAATCCAAGTTTGGGACCTAAGTCATAGTACACAATAACAGCATAGATCACAAGTCCCTTGAAAGTCTATGACCTGATAGATTAAGTTAGTATTTCTAATTTCCAAGGAGTTATAAAATGGTCAAAGAGACTGAAAAGTTTGACCAAGAAAGGAGAGTTTGGTCCATACGCTTTGCCCATTTCTGGTCAGTTCCCAAAGGAGACGTTGGGTGCCTCTTGGCATTGGCAGGTCGGTATAAACCCCCGAGAGGTTTCTGCCATAAGCTGTATGAGGTCACTGCAGAACAGCAGAGCAGGGCTCTTCACTTGCTTCACACAGGGCATTTCATTCATTCATGCAAGCACACCGTAGAGTTAGTAAAGTGCAGCAGAAAAAGTGTTCGCTTGGAGAACAAAGAACTAGAGCTCCAAGCATTCTTACCTTGTCCTGAAGAATTCTGGATGAGCCCCCAAGATGAAAAGTTGTTATTGAACCACATAAAGACGCCGGGATTCTTGGCCTCCAGAGGAGAAGAATTCAATCTGGGGCCAGAGATGAGGCTTGATTGCTCAGAGCTTTGTGTAATAAAGTTTCATGAAAGTATAAAGGACATAGAGAAAGCTTCTGACATAGGCATCAGAAGAGGGCAGAAAGAGAACCCGCTTGCTAGTGTTAGCAACAGAGTTATATACTCTTCAATGAATCCAAAGAATGTCTGGAGGTTGTAAAGACCTCACCAGACCTACTGGACAGGAAGGCATTGTCTTGAGGATGTTGCCTCAACAATTTAGGGACTACGCCCCTAAGCAGCAGGAAGTAGTTATGGAGTGAAACTGACGCCCCTTTCCCTTGGCAACATAATTCTCCTAAAAGAAAAGGGGAGAATGAGAGAGCCACTTCCTAGGCAGGTTGATAAGAAGTCTAGGGGTCCCCAAGGAGAGAGGAGTCTGGAATTCTCAAGGAGGAAGAAAGGACAAACTTTTTCTTCCTCTACATTCTTTAGGATTATATAATAATGTATCCTGCCTGAGGACAGTCTCTGGATTAAACCTTCTGGCTAATTCTGTTATTTTAAAGTGTAAATTATGGGAGTATGTCTGGTGAGGTCTTTACAACCTCCAGACATTCTTTGGATTTATTGGAGAGTATATAACTCCATTGCTAACACTAGCAAAGGGGTACTCTTTCTACCCCCTTTTGATGTCTATGTCAGAGGCTTTCTCTATCTCCTTTATACTTTAATAAAATTTTATTACACAAAAGCTCTGAATGATCAAGCCTCGTCTCTGGCCCTGGATTGAATTCTTCTCCTCCAGAGGCCAAGGATCCTGGTGTCTTTGCATGGTTCAACAACAACCTTTCATGGGGGTGGGGTAATTCTCCATCTGTGTGGTGGAAAGAGGTGGAGTAAGGCTTGGGGGTCCATTTCTTACAAACACCACCAATTTTACTCCTGCTTTTAGGTCTGCTGTGCACCCACACTTCGGAAGTACCCAGCAGCTCCAATTCCCAGGCCATCCCAGGGTTCAGTAGTGCAAATCTGATCACTTCTGATCTTCTCAGCAGGTGGAGATTTTAGCTTTGGTTTGCTAAGACAGATGACAGCCACTGGTTTGCCTGCCAGCTTCCAAAGTTTTGTTAAGCTCTTGCCTATGTTGTTGTCTATTCTGTTTTTTTTTTTTTTTTTAATTCTTCTGCATTTATGTCTAATTTATTTTGCCCTATTTTAATGCAGTTTTGGGAGGGAGCAAAAATTAAATTATTTAATTGCAAGTGATTTGCATTAAGACCAATATAAATATTATTTGTGTAAAAATAAAAGAAAAACACTCATTTTTCTTTTGAGGGTCATTTCTTGAATTTTATCATGCTCTTTCAAAACTAAAATTTACAGCTCACCCTCATAAAATGTATATATACCTTTGTACACTACAAATAATCATAAGATTTTTTTTTTAATCACAAGATTTTGATCTGTGTGAATTTCAGTTTGGTGAAGGTAAGAATCCACCATAGAATAAATGAAGCTGAATCACCGATTTAATTAAGATTAATACATGTATTTAAAGTGTTTGTACATTTTTAGAGTTATGTATAATGACCCAGAGATTATGGATTTGAGTTTACATCAGAACACATTATGAAATGAAATCAAGTTTTACTCCACATATGCTCATTCATGCAAAACTATCTTAAAAGTATCTAGTCTTTAAAGACACTTAAACATTAAACAAATGATGGCTGGAAGCATTGTGATTCGACCTTTTATAACATTAATAATTTATTCTGCTGGGCTACTGTTTCTCAATATTTTTAAACGAGTATCTCTTTTGGACAAATGAGTTTTTTTAACTCATCTTTTCTTCCAGTCCTTGCCATTTCTGTTAAATTTACTTTAAGGGAATAGAATATATTTATTGTTTTATATTCTATATTTTGAATTACAAAAGTAAGGTTTTATTTGCAATTTTCAAATATGAAGCATTAAATAAATATATTTATTTAAATCACATTTTCTCATTTCCTCAGATTCTAATTAGTTCCCCCTGCTGGGGTAGGAAGGAGAACAGGTGACGGATGAAGCTGGTAACACTTTGTTAAGAATGATTTTGTTGTGTGTGTTGTGTGTTTAGTTGCTTAGTCAGGTCACACTCTTTTCGGGCCTTTGGACTGTAGCCCGCCAGGCTCCTCTGTCCATGGGATTTTTCAGGCAAGAATACTCGAGTTAGAAGCAATCTTTTTTCCTCTTATTCATGAGCATAACTGTCCTGTGAAATTGGGGGCAAGGGAAAGAATTTTCAAACAATGTATATTTTATACTACATATGGGAATGAACAAACAATTCAGATGACCATTATATCTATTACTGTGGACAAGAATTCCTTAAAAGAAATGGAGTAGCCCTCTTGGTCAACAAAAGAGTCCAAAATGCAATACTTGGGTGCAGTCTCAAAAATGACAGAATGATCTCAGTTCATTTCCAAGTTAAACCATTTAACATCACAGTAATTCAAGTCTATGTCCCAAACACTAATGCTGAAGAAGATGAAGTTGAATGGTTCTATGAAGACCTACATGATCTTCTAGAACTAATACCAAAAAAAGGATGTCCTTTTCATCATAGGGGATTGGCATGCAAAAGGAGGAAGTCAAGAGATATCTGGAGTAATAGGCAAATTTGGCCCTGGAGTACAAAATGAAGCAGGGTGAAGGCTAACAGAGTTTTGCTAAGAGAGCACACTGGTCATAGCAAACACCCTTTCCAACAAAACAAGAGGTGACTCTACACATGAACGTCACTAGATGGTCAATACCAAAATGAGGTTGATTATATTCTTTGCAGCCGAAGATGGAGAAGCTCTATACAGTCAGCAAAAGACCAGATCATGGGCTCTTTACTGCCAAATTCAGACTTAAATTGAAGAAAGTAGGGAAAACCACTAGGCCATTCAGGTATGACCTAAATCAAATCCCTTATGATTATACAGTGAAAGTGACAAACAGATTCAAGGTATTAGCTCTGGTAGAGTGCCTGAAGAACTATGGACAGAGGCTTGTAACATTGTACAGGAGGCAATCACCAAAGCCATCCCCAAGAAAAACAAATGCAACAAGGCAAAATAGTTATCTGAGTAGGCCCTACAAATAGCTAAGAAAAGAAAAGAAAGGCAAAGGAGAAAAAGAAAAGATATGCCCATATGAATGCAGCATTCCAAAGAATATCAAGGAGAGATAAGAAAGCCTTCAGTGAACAATGCAAAGAAATGGAGTAAAACAATAGAATGTTAATAACTAGTGATCTCTGCAAGACAATTAGAGATACCAAGGGAGCATTTCAGGCTCAATAAAGGACAGAAATGGTATGGACCTAACAGAAGCAGAAGAGATTAAGAGGAGGTGGCAAGAATACACAGAAGTACTGTACAAAAAAGCTGTCAATGACCCAGATAACCATGATGGTGTGGTCACTCACCTAGAGCCAGATATCCTAGAGTGAAGTGGACCTTAGGAGGCATCGCTATGAATGAAGCTAGTGGGGGTGATGGAATTCCAGTTGAGCTATTTCAAATCCTAAAAGATGATGCTGTTAAAATGCTGCACTCAATAGTTCAGCAAATTTGGAAAACGCAGGCGTAGCCACAGGACTGGAAAAGGTCAGTTTTCATTCCAGTCCGAAAGAAAGGCAATTCCAAAGAATGTTCAAACTATCATACAATTGTGCATATGTCACATACTAGCAAGGTAATGCTCAAAATCCTTCAAGCTAGGGTTCAACAGTATGTGAACCGAGAACTTCCAGACGTATAAGCTGGATTTAGAAAAGGCAGAGGAACCAGAGATCAAATTGCCAACATCCACTGGATCATTGAAAAAGCAAGATAATTCCAGAAAAACATCTACTTCTTCTTCATTGACTATGCTAAAGCCTTTGACTGTGTGGATCATAACAAACTGTGGAAAATTCTTAAAGATATAGGAATACCAGACCATCTTACCTGCTGCCTGAGAAACCTGTATGCAGGACATGAGGCAATAGTTAGAACTGGACATGGAACATGGAACTGTTTCCAAATTGGGAAAGGAGGACATCAAGACTGTATATTTTCACCCAGTTTATTTAACTTATATGCAGAGTACATCATGCAAACTGCTGGACTAGATGAATCACAAGCCTGAATCAAAATTTCCAGGAGAAATATGTACAACCTCCTATATGCAGAAATGCAGATACCCTAATGGCAGAAAGTGAAGAGAAACAGAAGAGCCTCTTGATGGAGGTAAAAAAAGAGAGTGAAAAAGCTGGCTTAATACTCAACATTCAAAAAACTAAGATCATAGTATCTGGTCCCATCCCTTCATGGCAAATACATGGGCAAAAAATAGAAACAGTGAGAGACCTTATTTTCTTGGGCTCCAAAATCACTGTGGATGTTGACAGCAGCCATGAAATTAAAAGACGCCTGCTCTTTGGAAGAAAAGCTATGACCAACCTAGACAGCATATTAAAAAGAAGAGACATCACTTTGCCAACAAAGGTCCATCTATCTAGTCAAAGCTATGGTTTTTCCAGAAGTTATGTACAGATGTGAGAGTTGAATCAGAAAGAAAGCTGAGTGCCAAACAATGGATGGTTTCATACTGTGGTGCTGGAGAAGAGTCTTGAGAGTTCCCTGGGCAGTAAGGAGATCAAATCAGTCACTCCTAAAGGAAATCACCCCTGAGTATTTATTAGAAGGACTGTTGCTGAAGCTGAAGCTCCAATACTTTGGCCACCTGATATGATGAGATGACTCATTGGAAAAGACCCTAATGCTGGGAAAGATTGAAGGCAGGAGGGAAAGCGGGTGATAGAAGATGAGATTGCTGGATAGCATCATTGACTCAAGGGACATGAGCTTGCACAAACTCAGAAAGATAGTGAAGGACAGGGAAGCCTGGCCTGCTGCAGTCTATGGAGTCACAAAGAATCAGACTCAGCTGAACCACTGAACAACAATAACGTTTTAGTCAATGATTTCCACCAAGGTCTACTCTTTTCCAGACTTGACTAAATCATTGTGATAGTTAAACTGCTGGTATAATTGAGCTTAAAAACATGAGCTGATTAGTTTATCATGGGAAATTTATCATCTTAATCTTGGTAAGCAGTCCCAAACTACTTTAATAAAATGAAATGAAGTGTATTTAACATCTCTTCCACAATTATGACAGTGGTTATTTCACCATTTTAACAACATATTTAACTGCATTAAATTAATTCATAGAAAAGTTATCATTAAAATCCAACTATATACTTAGGAATATATCTACCTAAAGAAACTAAAGACCTGTATATAGAAAACTATAAAACACTGGTGAAAGAAATCAAAGAGGACACTAATAGATGGAGAAATATACCACGTTCATGGATTGGAAGAATCAATGTAGTGAAAATGAGTATACTACCCAAAGCAATTTATAGATTCAATGCAATCCCTATCAAGCTACCAACGGTATTCTTCACAGAGCTAGAACAAATAATTTCACAATTTGTATGGAAATACAAAAAACCTCGAATAGCCAAAGCGATCTTGAGAAAGAAGAATGGAACTGGAGGAATCAACCTACCTGACTTCAGGCTCTACTACAAAGCCACAGTCATCAAGACAGTATGGTACGGGCACAAAGACAGAAATATAGATCAATGGAACAAAATAGAAAGCCCAGAAATAAATCCATGCACATATGGACACCTTATCTTTGACAAAGGAGGCAAGAATATACAATGGATTAAAGACAATCTCTTTAACAAGTGGTGCTGGGAAATCTGGTCAACCACTTGTAAAAGAATGAAACTAGAACACTTTCTAACACCATACACAAAAATAAACTCAAAATGGATTAAAGATCTAAACGTAAGACCAGAAACTATAAAACTCCTAGAGGAGAACATAGGCAAAACACTCTGTGACATACATCACAGCAGGATGCTCTATGACCCACGTCCCAGAATATTGGAAATAAAAGTAAAAATAAACAAATGGGACCTAATTAACCTTAAAAACTTCTGCACATCAAAGGAAACTATTAGCAAGGTGAAAAGACAGCCTTCAGAATGGGAGAAAATAATAGCAAATGAAGCAACTGACAAACAGCTAATCTCAGAAATATACAAGCAACTCCTACAGCTCAACTCCAGAAAAATAAATGACCCAATCAAAAAATGGGCCAAAGAACTAAATAGACATTTCTCCAAAGAAGACATACAGATGGCTAACAAACACATGAAAAGATGCTCAACATCACTCATTATCAGAGAAATGCAAATCAAAACCACTATGAGGTACCATTTCACGCCAGTCAGAATGGCTGTGATCCAAAAGTCTACAAATAATAAATGCTGGAGAGGGTGTGGTGAAAAGGGAACCCTCTTACACTGTTGGTAGGAATGCAAACTAGTACAGCCACTATGGAGAACAGTGTGGAGATTCCTTAAAAAACTGGAACTAGAACTGCCTTATGATCAGCAATCCCACTGCTGGGCATACACACTGAGGAAACCAGAAGGGAAAGAGACATGTGTACCCCAATGTTCATCGCAGCACTGTTTATAATAGCCAGGACATGGAAGCAACCTAGATGTCCATCAGCAGATGAATGGATAAGAAAGCTGTGGTACGTATACACAATGGAGTATTACTCAGCCATTAAAAAGAATACATTTGAGTCAGTTCTAATGAGGTGGATAAAACTGGAGCCTATTATACAGAGTGAAGTAAGCCAGAAGGAAAAACACCAATACAGTATACTAACGCATATATATGGAATTTAGAAAGATAGTAACAATAACCCTGTGTACGAGACAGCAAAAGAGACACTGATGTATAGAACAGTCTTATGGACTCTGTGGGAGAGGGAGAGGGTGGGAAGATTTGGGAGAATGACATTGAAACATGTAAAATATCATGTAAGAAACGAGTTGCCAGTCCAGGTTCGCTGCACGATAATGGATGCTTGGGGCTAGTGCACTGGGACGACCCAGAGGGATGGTTATGGGGAGGGAGGAGGGAGGAGGGTTCAGGATGGGGAACACATGTATACCTGTAGCGGATTCATTTTGATATTTGGCAAAACTAATACAATTATGTAAAGTTTAAAAATAAAATAAAATTAAGAAAAAATCCAACTATAGAAACATAAAGAAAAGCACAAATAAAATAAAAATTAGAGAAAATAGACTTCATCAAAATGTAAAACTTTGTGCCTCAAATGATATCATCAAGAATGTGAAAAAACAACCCACAGAATCAGAGAAAGCATTTACAAATTATATATCTAATGAGAGACTTATATCTAGAATGAATAAAGAATTCTTACAACTCAACAATAAAATGATAAATAAGCCAAAATAAAAATCAGTAAAATATTTGAATAGACATTCCTCTCATGAAGATATACAAAGGTCCAATCAGCACATGAAAAGATTCACAATATCATCAATCAACAGAGAAATGCAAATCAAAACCACAATAAGCCACTGCTACATACCAACTAGGTTAAAAATGGATAGTATTAAATACATGCAGAAATTTGAACTCTCAGACATCACCGGTGGGAAAGTAAAAAGGCTTTTCCAAAGCCACTTTGGAAAAAGTGTTTGCTAATTCTTCAAAATGTTAAAATGGAGCTTCACAGCAATTCCACTTGTTATATCCCACAGAAGTGAAAACGCATGTCCGCACAAAACTTGTACATGAATATTCATAGCAATATTTTACATAATCACCCGCAAAATGGAAACAATCCAATGTCTATCAACTGATGAATGGATTAATAAATGTGGCATATCTGTAGAAAAAAATATTATTCATCCATAAAAAGAAATGAAGTACTGCTACCCTGCTACAAGGTGAGTGAATCTTGAAAGCATTATGCTAAGTGAAAGAAGCCAGACCCAAAAAGCACATATTGTATCATTCCATTCATATGAATGTCCAGAAAAGGCAAATCCACAGAGACAGAAAATAGATTAATGTTTGCTATGGGCTAGGATCAGGGGGAATGGGCAGTGATTGTTAATGACTATGGTGCATCTTTTGGGGTGATAAAAATGGATGGTATTGAATAATGGTTGAAGTGAAGTCACTCAGTCATGTTCGCCTCTTTACGACCCCATGAACTTCAGCCTACCAGGCTCTTCCATCCATGAGATTTTCCAGGCAAGAGTACTGGAGTGGGTTGCCATTTCCTTCTCCAGGGGATCTTCCTGACCCAGGGATCGAACCTGAGTCTCCCGCATTACAGGCAGACACTTTACTGTCTGAGTCACCAGGGAAGACCTAAATAATGGTTAGTGCTGTGTAATACTGTTATTCTATGAAAAGTCACTGATTTGTACACTTTCAAAGGGTAAATTTTATGGCATGTGACTCATTTCAATAAAGCTTTTATGAAAAGTAATCTCCCTAATTATCTAAAAAAATCTTTGATCTACCAGACAATTGTTGGAATCAAGAAGGCCCACACAATTCATTTGATTTATAAATCTCTCAAGGCTCTTTCAAAATCCATCCATTTCCCTTTTCTTTTTCATGCCCCTGACTTGTTGAAGCAATCCCTTAATGAATACTTCAGATTACTGCTTTACTTGTTGTAGTACCATGTAACAGTGAATTTCCTTTATTTAAAATTTTCTCTCAGCCCCTTTAATGTTCTACCTTCATTCTCGAGGAAATAAGCTTCATTCCCTCTTATGGGAAACTTCTGAGCTTTCAAAAACTTAGATTCTCATTAGCCTGCCTCTCTCCGCATCACCCCCAGTCATCCCTTCGACCTCCCTCCTTGCTGACCTCTGCCTGTTCTCCATTACCCTTCAGCCCAGCCTGGCCTCCCCAGGGTGGCGCACAGAATTGCAACTCCAGATGTGGACTAGACCAGGGACGCGCCTATTGGGATGGTTATTTCCCTTGATCTGGATGCCATCCTTTAGTTAATATAAATTAAGGTCTCATTAGTTCATTCACCAGCTCACATTCTCATCTCATTTTCCCCTTGAAATTAACTAAAACATCTAGAATGTGTCTGTGTGTGTGTTCTTATACAAACTTAACATCGGGGTGCGTACTTTAACAGTGGGATTTCTGAGCCTAAATGTAGGTTTTAATTTTTATTCATGTACATTACATTTCATTTTGTTGATTTTTGTCCATCTCTTTAGTCTTTAGAGATCTTTTTGAATCATGAGTTTTACATACTTTACAAATCTGAGAAGCACATTTCTCCATTGCAAGCTCAAATACAGACCTTTCCTTTAAAGGCCTTCTTTCCCATATAACATTGATGCTTTGCCTGTTTGACCTCTTTGGTTTAATCAACTATAAATCCACCAGACTGTACCATTACCCAGGCCTTAGTTCTCCATGTGCTCTACAATAATATCATGAAAGACTCTGAGAAATGCTTATCTGAAGCCAAGAAACTGGCCATTTGTTTCCAGACTCATTTCATTTTTCCTTACCTTTCATTGCCACTTACTAAACAGTAAAGGGTTTTCTTGATCTCAAGAATGAAGCGAGTCCCCAAATTCCAAGACTAAATTGTTTTTCTAAAAAATTTGATAACTACATGACTGCTCACAAATTCATAATTTCTAATCTTTGAGACATGGTCTTAAAAAAAATTATCACTAAGTTGTTTTAACAGACCTCTGTTTGTATTGAATATTTCCCTTCCTTTATCTTGCCTGAATTTTGTCTTATCTAGATGACATGTTGGAGAAAATATTCATTGACTTCAATATCCTCTTTTCAGGAAAATATTTTCTAATTTTAAAAAATTTCTTGAGAGTATCTTGTATTTATGTAAGCTCTCTTAAATGTCTTATGATAAATACCATATGTAGATAGTAATATCTTAACTTCTTATTCATTTTGACATCCTTTGTAGGAAACAGCATGCTGAAATCTATCTACTTTTTTACAGAAAATAAGAAGGCAAAAAGTAACTGCTAAATGCAGCAACGATGCTGTGAGTTCGATAAAGTTAAGTTGAGAGATTCAGAGACTTCCTTCTGTTAGGTTATGAAGGAAAATCCCCCACGCCCACAGCTCATAAATGAGAGACCCACAGACTGCCTGGATGGCTGGAGAGTCTTTCCTTTCTGTGACTGGTGCTCCTGCAGGACCATTTTAGGCTCTGCGTCTGAACTGGACACATTCAGCGATGGACAGGTGAGCTCAATGCTGTGCCCTTTTTACCGTCAGTCATCCTGGGAGCACTTGCATTCAGGGAATACTGGTTGGTTTAGGATTGCAAGGAAATGGCAGCACTCCCTCTGCTTGATGAGGTGATCACACTATAGGAAGATCTCACATTCTTTTTCAACCATTCCAAATGGAAACCAGCCAAGCTCTGGACAACGGCACATGGTTTGGACTCTGTAAGAAGCAAACTGGATCCTGCTGAGAGAATTCTTTCACTGCTAAAAGAGTAAATAAAGCAAACATTCTGTAGGAATCCTATGTAGATAGTGTGGGGAAGGCTGTTCTGTCAGAGCTGACTTTTCAGAAACATCTCCAGCCTAAAGGAGACGTATGCATTTTGCATAATTCAGCCCAGTAATGGGTATACTGTGCTTCGGGGAAACATTCTAAATGTAACCATATTAATGGAGCTCGTAACTTTATTGGTAGAGTAATGAGGATCTGAAAGATAGGGTTAGTCTGATCTGTTACTGGATAATGTGGTAATTAATGCTTGTGATGTAATAAGGAAGCCCTAATTAGGGAACTACAGGGGAAAAAAAAAACCTCAACAGGCTTTTTCACTTAGCCAAAGCTTCCACCATCTAAAGAAATTTTGCAATGTCATTTAATAAGCTTCATGGACTCAGGACATAAAATCAGAGGAAAGACTATTTTTTAAAAAAGTAAGCAATTTAATGATCAACTGAGACTTCATATCTTTCCTTGTGAAAATTCCCACATCATAACAGATTACTGTGAAAATATGATTTGAGGTTATAATAATAAACTAGCCTATGTTTGTGATGTTTTCAAGTAGTTTGTATTCAATTCTTTTAAGACTTTTGGAAACATACAGTACCATTTTCAAGTGGACTTTTACCTACAACCCAATATTCACTCTCATTATGACTTTTAAAAGTTCACCCAAAGTATTAAGGACAAAAACAAACACTCCCAACTTTAAGGGGAATTTTATACTCCCTTTTCTTTGACAAACAAAAACATTTCAGGATATCAGATCTTAGTAATAGTTCTCCCTACATACATAGCATATTTATGTCAAATTATTCCTCTGTATTGGAAGAACATTCTAGAAACTTTACTATGCACAATACATATATGAGAGACATCTTCTTACATTAATATATATATATATGAAATAATTATACAGCCTTTTAGATGATACTAATAAAATCCTTTTTTGCATCCTATTTAGTGGTTTCTGGAGGTTAATGACCAGCTTCTAGAGGTTAATGACCATCTGAGGAGGATCAGTGAACTAAGGCTTTGTCAGAACTATTAACTTCAACCAATCATTAATTGCTAGAAATGTCTTGGGTCTGGGAGGTTAGCTATAGTACAAAATTAAGGAGAAGGAAATAGAAACTCTTAATACTATCTTTATGGGCCATTCCCTTTGATTTGAAATGAACATGGCAATTATTGTTTTGTACATTGGCCAATCAGATGATTTAAATCACCATGCAGCATTCTGCCCAACAGTGCTTTAATTAAAGGCCTTGTATTTAAAAAGGAAATAAAGTCTACTAATTTCTATCTACTTCAGTTGCTTATAATTTGTATATCCCTTGCCAGAGTCAGTTTCATATTGTTTCTAAGCATCTTTGTACAGGATTTTTAATCTTTTTAAGAAGTCCACCTATTTGTTAATCAGTACACTGGAGTGTAATCAGTATTCAAAATGATCTAGGACAAAATCAAGAAGTCTTCTCAAAACACTACAATTTAAGTAACCACCTGCATTTCTCAGTTCCCAGAGAACTCTCTCTGAATCTTTCAGTTTCACACAAATCAGTTTTGTATTGGACAGAAGGTTTTGTATTGGGCAGGGAAAATATCTTAGGTGTCTATGCAGTGTCTTTTTGGTCTTGGCACATGGAAGTCCTCTTAAAACATATATTTATTTGACTGTATAAAAGTGAACCAAATCTCTTTATATGCATCTTTAAATATATAAATAGAATAGCAGCTATTCTTATTTTCAAATACTCATGCTATACATGATTAAACATGTTCAGAACAGTGACCATATTACTAAGTGAAAGAAGAAAGTATGTAAAATATGATCTGATCTTTTTTAAAAGAAAGGCAAATATTCTCAAATTATTTGAATTATTAAATAAAGCTACACAACTGTGAAGTTATGCAATTAAGTGTCTCTCTTTTTGAAAAAAGTCCAGGTTTCTTGAAGAACAATGGGTTGGGAAGCTGTAGGCAAACAAGTCAAAAATCCTCAAAGCATTCTCCTTAGTCTTGCCTTATATCAATCACCCTTTCTTATTATCTTCTCACCCCTAAAAGGTGCTGCAGTGGGGAAAAAGTGGGTGGTAGGCTTTGGGGTAAGGAATGAGTTATAAAATGCAAATTATATAGAAAGGAGCTTCTGCTATAGCAACCGCTTATGTTTACTCTGAGCCTTTCTTGAGTGTTTTGTGAGCACCATCCCCTTAGTTCTCTGAGATGAGTAGGTGGCAAGACTCTTGATCTTTACCTGACAGAGATCTATAATATAAAAAAATTAAATGACAGCATAAGATCTTAACAGAAAGCACTTGCATGATGAGAAGGGTTAATTTTAATGTATGGCCTCAAGCGCAATTCAGAGCAATCGACCCTACACTCGGTTTTCAACCTCATTGTTAGGCATCTTCCAACATGCAAAGTTCCCATGTGGTAGGATTCCCAAGAAACTGGTCGCAGTGGTTACCTTGACGTAGAGAAATGTGGCAGATGGAGGGAGGGGTTAATGAGGGAGAGATTTTTTTCACTGTGTATTCTTCTGTGCCTTTTGGATTTATCTATTCAAAAATTAATTTTAAAATTAAAAAAAAAAACACACAAAACAGTCTTCAAGAGGGCAAATTCAATCAGAAAATCTGCTCCAAGCTTCCCTGGTGACTCATTAGTAAAGAATGTGCCTGCAAGTGCAAGGAGACACAGGTTCAATTCCTGATCCGAGAAGATCCCAAATGCCGTGGAGGAACTAAATCAGTGCACCACAACTATTGAGCCTGTACTCCATCTGGGAACCACAACTACTGAGCCCACCAGCCCTAGAGCCCGTGCTCTGCAACAAGAGACGCCACTGCAGTGAGAAGCTTGTGCACCACAGCTGGAGAGTAGCCCCTGCTTGCTCCACCTAGAAAAAAGCTCTCACAGCAACGAAGACCCAGCACAGTCAAAAATAAAAAAATAAAACTAAAAAAATAGAAGATCTGCTTCTTTGATGTTTTCCCTCCATTCTCCAGGAAACTTGGTGGTTGTGTTTTATCCTCTATGTCTCTTGGTAATACTCTAATAGAAATCATTGCAAAGAAATTAGCCTATAATTTATAGTTTATATTAAATTATATAAATTAACAGCTTTCATAGGAATAAGTGCAGTGTGTTAAAAGGTTCTTTGGCTTTCCCTCTCTGTGAATTTACATATTTACTGCACTTTCTGTATCTGGGTTGTGGATCACACCAAAGACACTTCAAGTGTCTTTACAAATCACCAAGAGTTTTTAAAAGAGGAGATGAGGGCAGGCCCTCACTTGGGCTTCGCTGGTGGCTCATCTGGTAAAGAATCCGCCTGGAACACGGGAGACCCGAGCTGGATCCCTGGGTTGGGAAGATCCCCTGGAGAAGGAAATGCCTACTCATTCCAGTATTCTGGCCTGGAACATTCCTTGGACTATTCCATGGAGTCGCAAAGAGTCAGACATGACTGAGTGACTTTCACTCACAGTCATTCTCCTTTTCCTGATTTCACCCAGTATTCAACTCCTTATCAATTTGGTCTTGATTGAATAAAATACAGCCTTAGGCTGACTAGCAATGAAATACCGCTTTAAACAGGAACAAGAAAAGAACTAAATCAGGGTAACCACTGCAGAGAGGCAGTAAGCAGTGAGAAACAAACTAAAGGATCATAAATATACAATTTTGTACCCACCTCTCAACATTTGACGTTTATCCCAGTATATCCCAAGGGTAGTATTGTATCTAGACAGACCGGCTCTTTCAGCCCAGAAGAGAAAAACCCAGGACAATGTCCCTCCTTGACCTCTGTGAGCTCCAGAGTGGTATGCCTCCAGCTCTGAAGTACATCTAGATCAACCCCAGCAAATGAAAGTGCGTACTTTTCTTGTTAAAATGCAGATTCTGATTTAGCTGATCTTGAGAAAGGCCGTAGATTCTGCACTGTAACACTGTCAGGTGACACCCTTGCTGCTGGTTCAGGGAGCGCACCTTGAGCAGAGAGAATTCAGACAGAACCTGTGCCTCAGTCACATCAATTGTGAATGAGTTGTATGAACGGTTACCCTTGTGCCAGCGATTAGGGATTTCTTTGTTCTAGCTAACAAGCCTCGGGATTGGCAGCCTTGGGCTCATGAGGCATTCCCACAATGCCATCAGGGATCTCACATCCTTTAACTGGTTTTGCTTTGCTGTCTTTCATGTGTGATTTTCATTCTCATGCTGACCATGAGAATGGTCATGAAGCTGCCCTTCTGGGTATCATATTCATTTTTTATGCAGGATGTAGGGTTAATGGAGGAGAAGGCAATGGCAACCCACTCCAGTACTCTTGCCTGGAAAATCCCATGGATGGAGGAGCCTGGTGGGCTGCAGTCCATGGGGTCGCAAAGAGTAGAACACGACTGAGCGACTTCACTTTCATGCATTGGAGAAGGAAATGGCAACCCACTCCAGTGTTCTTGCCTGGAGAATCCCAGGGACAGGGGAGCCTGGTGGGCTGCCATCTATGGGGTCGCACAGAGTCGGACACGATTGAAGCAACTTAGCAGCAGCAGCAGGGTTAATGGAAGAGGGCAAATGGTATGCGACAGCTGAATCTGCCCCTTTTAATCAGGAAAACAACAGTTTTCTTGAAGCCAGAATTCTACTTCTTATGGGCCAGTAGACTTCTACCAACATCTCACTGGGCAGACATGTCACATGACCACATGTAGCTTCCAGGGAAATTTATAAATAAATTTTTTCAGCCAGTCTTACTGTTACCCTGAACAAAATGTTAAAGTGAAAGAAGGGAAGAATAGATATTGAGTAGGTGTGGTAGGTAGAATAATGGCTTCCCAAAGATTTGTTGTTGCTGTTGTTCAACTGATAAGCTATGTGTGACTCTTTGCAACCCCATGGACTGCAGCACACCAGCTTTCCCTGTCCTTCACTATTTCCGGGAGTTTGCTCAAGTTCATGTCAATTGAATCAGTGATGCTATCTAACCATCTCCCCAAACATGTCCCCATCCCCTAATCACTGAACCTGTGATTAAGTTACTTTACATGGGAAAAAAGACATTTTGCATATTTGATTCATTTAAGGCTCTTCAGATGGGGATATTATCCTGGATTCTCTGGGTGGACACAAGGCAATCACAAGGGTGCTTAAAAGAAGATGGCAAGGAGATGTGATGATGGCAGTAGGAGTCCAAGTGATGTAGGGCCATGAGCCAGGGAAAGTAAGTACATCTAGAAGTCTGAAAAGGCGAGGAAATGGATTCTCTAGAGTCTCCAGAAGGAAAGCAGCCCTATGACTGCACTTTGTGCCACTTTGTGTGACTGTGACTTTGATTTTAACCCAGTGAGATTTACTTTGAAATCTTGGCCTTCAGAACTGTAAGATAAATCTGTGTTGTTTTAAGCAACCAAGCATAATTTGCTACAGAAGCTTTAGGATACTGATACAGTAGCCAACTAGTGTTGCCCATCACAAAGTTTGAGTTAGGAGAAGGTGTGAAGAGACCTGCAGCAAGGAGGGAAAGAAACACAAGAACTCAGGACACAGGCAAGGCCATACCTTGTCATTGACAAACACACAAATGGAAGCAAGGGTCATCCATAGCTGAGTGAGTACTTGAAGGAGAACTACTGAGAATATGACTCTTGAGAGTCCCTTGGACAGCAAGATCAAACCAGTCAATCCTACAGAAAATCAACCCTGAATATTCATTGGAAGGACTGATGCTGAAGCTGAAGCTCCAATAATTTGGCCACCTGATGCAAAGAGCTGACTCATTGGAAAACACCCTGATGCTGGGAAAAACTAAGGGCAAGAGGAGGAGGGCAACAGAGGATGAGATGGTTGGATGGCATCACTAACTCAACGGGCATGAGTTTGAGCCAACTCAGGGAGATAGTAATGGACAGAGAAGCCTGGCATGCTGCAGTTCATGGGGTTGCAGAGTCAGATATGACTTAATGACTAAACAACTGAGAAGAAAGAACACCAACACAGTCGGCAAAGACAACTGTTCTGAACTAGGAACATTTAGAAACTCATCTGTTTGTTTTATTTTGTTTGGCAAGTAATGTTTCTATAATGGAATCAGGGGCCACTAGGGGACCACAGTGATCATCCAGGCCAAGCTCCTCATTTTCCATCTGAGGAGTCAGGCCTGAAAATAAAACAGGCATCTGTCTCCTATGCAAGCATGTTCTCTACCACATCCCACTGCCTCCTGCTTTTAAGTAAAATACACCATACTTAAATTTGAATGTCAGATAAACAATTTTTAGTGTAAGTTCTGTATGTTTCCTATTGCTCCTATAATAAGCTACCACATATTTGGTGGCTTAAAGCAACATAAATTTATTATCTTACAGTTTTATGTGCCAGAAATCCCACTGGGTCTCACTGGGCTAAAATCAAAGTGTCAGCAGGCATGCATTCCTCCTGAAGGCTCTAAAGTAAAATCTCTTTCCTTGCCTATTACAGCTACTAGAGGCCACTGGCAATTCTTTGACTTGTGGACCCTTCTTCTGTCTTCAAAGTCAGCATTGTAGCATCTTCTAATCTCTCTCTGTTTCTGATGCGTCTACCTTTCTTATCAGGACCCTTATGATTGCATTGGATCTACTCAGATAATCCAGGATAATCTGATGAACCTAACTTAATCACATATGAAAAGTCCCTTTACACATATAAGGTAAACAAGATTCAGAAATTAAAATGTGCACATCTCTTTGGGTCATTTTTCTGCCTTCTACAAGTGTGTCCCAGATACTGCATGGGACCTACTTATACTAAAAAAGTATTCATTGTTTTTCTGACGTTCAAATTTAACTGGGCATATTTTGTTTTTATTTGCTAAATGCGGCAACCCTAGTTTTAAGGGGGTGTGGAAGGTGTATATTCTCTATGACGTAGTAACTGTTATACCTAAGGCTCAAACAATAAGTTAAAAATTGTATTTGGACAAGTGAGCTATTTTTTTACCCATTTTATAAAATGGAAATAGCCTTTTAATATTTTGTACTATATTTTTAGGGAAAAGCTGCTAAAATTTTTCTATCAAATTAATCTTCAATGTGGAAATTTTATTCCTAAGAATTAGTAAATGAACATATCTTAACAGTCAGAGAGAAAAGATGCCAAGTATTTATTTTTAAAATTTCCAATTTTCCCAAACACCACATGGTTCAGTTCTCTCAACCAGCCCATTAATAAACCTGCTATCCAAAAATGTGGGCCTAAGCTTGGCTTAGCTTGGCCATATTAATTACTGAGTGTATAGAACGTTTCCCTCTTTTAAACAAAACATTTCATGGGCAAGAAGGGGGCCAGGAAATAGGACTATCACAGTCTAGGATGGATTCACCTGATTTCCAGTCCAGCTGCTTTTTGAGTAATCCCTGGAACAACTGTCTCTGTGGGCGCTGGAGGTCCCAAGGCCTTCTCATTTCTTCCGACTTCTCTTACTCGACTCTTCTCTAGTCTGACAGTAGCAGGACACCGTGTCCTCCTAGTGAAGGGGATCTAACTTCAACTACTTTCCACTCAAGGAATCAATCAAAATGTTTCCTTCTCTCAGTAGTTCTCCTCAAGCCCCCTTTAATGACTATGTTTAAATTAATTACATTTTTTACTGACATGTAAGTACTACAAGACTGAAGTCCATTAAAAAAAAAAAATCTACCTTAAATAGATTGCTCTGGTGGTGTTGGATAATAACAAAAATTATCCAGAACTTAGAAATAAAGCCCTGAAGGTGTATGTCTTTTTAATGTCATACTAGAGAATGGTTTGGAGAAGGCAATGGCACCCCACTCCAGTACTCTTGCCTGGAAAATCCCATGGATGGAGCCTGGAAGGCTGCAGTCCATGGGGTCGCTGAGGGTCAGACACGACTGAGCGACTTCACTTTCACTTTTCACTTTCATGCATTGGAGAAGGAAATGGCAACCCACTCCAGTGTTCTTGCCTGGAGAATCCCAGGGATGGGGAAGCCTGGTGGGCTGCCCGTCTATGGGGTCACACAGAGTCGGACACGACTGAAGTGACTTAGCAATAGCAATAGAGCATGGTTTGAATCTGCCCACAAAGGAGAGACCTGGGTTTGATCCCTGGGTTGGGAAGATCCACTGGAGATGGGAATGGCCCCACTCCAGTATTCTTAGATTACCCACTCCAGTAATCTCCCTGTGATGCAGGAGACCAGGGTTCAATCCCTGGGTTAGGAAGTTCCTCTGGAGAAGGGAATGGCAAACCACTCCAGTTTTCTTGCCTGGAGAATTTCATGGACAGAGAAGCCTTGCAGGCTGTAGTCCGTGGGGTCTCAAAGAGTCGGACACAACTGAGTGACTAACACATACAGTCAGAGCATGGTTTAGCAGGCCCGTCTAAGGATTATTTCATTCTCTGTGTCTAGGAAGTTGAGCTATTATGTTACTGTACTTCTCTAGCTACTACTAAAGATTCAGACTTTATGCAGTTGATTATTAACTTGCAGACGTGTATCCTATCCAACAGAAGTGCAGGTAATTTCTTTCCATAGAAAAAATATCTCCAAAGGTTATGATTTCACTGCTCTGAAGCATATTAACCAGTTTTACCTTCAAGCTAGTCAGTCAGTTCAGTTCAGTCACTCAGTCCAGTCCGACTCTTTGCGACCCCATAAACTGCAGCACGCCAGGCCACCCTGTCCATCACCAACTCCCAGAATCCACCCAAACCCATGTCCATCGAGTTGGTGATGCCATCTAACCATCTCATCCTCTGTCATCCCCTTCTCCTCCTGCCCTTAATCTTTCCCAGCATCAGGGTCTTTTCCAATGAGTCAGCTCTTCTCATCAGATGGCCAAAGTACTGGAGTTTCAGCTTCAACATCAGTCCTTCCAATGAATACCCAGGACTGATCTCCTTTAGAATGGACTGGTGGATCTCCTTGCAGTCCAAGGGACTCTCAAGAGTCTTCTCCAACACCACAGTTCAAAAGCATCAATTCTTTGGTGCTCAGCTTTCTTTATAGTCCAACTCTCACATCCATACATGACCACTGGAAAAACTATAGCCTTGACTGGACAGACCTTTGTTGACATAGTAATGTCTCTGCTTTTTAATATGCTGTCTAGGTTGGTCATAACTTTCCTTCGAAGGAGTAAGCATCTTTTAATTTCATGGCTGCAGTCACCATCTGCAGTGATTTTGGAGCCCAGAAAAATAAAATTAGCCACTGTTTCCACTGTTTCCCCATCTATTTGCCATGAAGTGATGGGACCAGATGCCATGATCTTCGTTTTCTGAATGTTGAGCTTTAAGCCAACTTTTTCACTCTCCTCTTTCACTTTCATCAAGAGTCTCTTTAGTTCCTCTTCACTTTCTGCCATAAGGGTGGTGTCATCTGCATATCTGAGGTTATTGATATTTTTCCCAGCAATCTTGATTCCAGCTTGTGTTTCATCCAGCCCAGCGTTTCTCTGCATAAAAGTTAAATAAGCAGAGTGACAATATACAACCTTGACGTACTCCTTTTCCTATTTGGAACCAGTCTGTTGTTCCATGTCCAGTTCTAACTGTTGCTTCCTGACCTGCATATAGGTTTCTCAAGAGGCAGGTCAGGTGGTCTGGTATTCCCATCCCTTTCAGAATTTTCCACCGTTTATTGTGATCCACACAGTCGAAGGCTTTGGCATAGTCAATAAAGCAGAAATAGATGTATTTCTGGAACTCTCTTGCTTTTTCAATGATCCAGCAGATGTTGGCAATTTGATCTCTGGTTCCTCTGCCTTTTCCAAGACCAGCTTGAACATCTAGAAGTTTACTGTTCATGTATTGCTGAAGCCTGGCTTGGAGAATTTTGAGCATTACTTTACTAGCATGTGAGATGAGTGCAATTGTGCGGTAGTTTGAGCATTCCTTGGCATTGCCTTTCATTGGGATTGGAATGAAAACTGACCTTTTCCAGTCCTGTGGCCACTGCTGAGTTTTCCAAATTTGCTGGCATATTGAGTGCAGCACTTTTACAGCATCATCTTTCAGGATTGGAAATAGCTCAACTGGAATTCCATCACCTCCACTAGCTTTGTTCATAGTGATGCATCCTAAGGCCCACTTGACTTCACATCCCAGGATGTCTGGCTCTAGGTCAGTGATCACACCATTGTGATTATCTGGGTCGTGAAGATCTTTCTTGTACAGTTCTTCTGTGTATTCTTGCCACCTCTTCTTAATATCTTCTGCTTCTGTTAGGTCCATAGCATTTCTGTCCTTTATCGAGCCCATCTTTGCATGAAATGTCCCCTTGGTATCTCTGATTTTCTTGAAGAGATCTCTAGTCTTTCCCATTCTGTTGTTTTCCTCTATTTCTTTGCATTGATCTCTGAGGAAGGCTTTCTTATCTCTCCTTGATATTCTTTGGAACTCTGCATTCAAATGGGTATATCTTTCATTTTCTCCTTTGCTTTTTGGTTCCCTTCTTTTCACAGTAAGGCCTCCTCAGACAGCCATTTTGCTTTTTTGCATTTCTTTTTCTTGGGGATGGTCTTGATCCCTGTCTCCTGTACAATGTCACAAACCTCCATCCATAGTTCATCAGGCACTCTGTCTATCAGATCTAATCCCTTAAATATATTTCTCACTTCCACTGTATAGTCATAAGGAATTTGATTTAGGTCATACCTGAATGGTTTATGTTAGAATATTCTTCTAACCTCCTTCCCCCCTTTTTTTTAAATGACTTTCCTGATGAGTGATAGAAACCCTTGTCCCTGAGATGCTCCATCCATCTTCACACTCTTATCAGATCCTTATTAACGAACTGAATAAAATCTTTGACATGTACACATCCTAGATTCATATGAGAATCATGTTTTAACTTTTTGAAAATTATGTCTCGATACTAATAAGTCCATGTAGCTTATGCTATGAATTTGCTGTAACAACATCTTTCATCACAGGTTGAAGGCCCAGATTCTTAGCGCAGATTCTTAGCCCAGATTCTTGGCATTCAAGCTTCTTTATATTCTGGCCCCTGCTGGCATCTCCTTTACTGTGAAGCACTCCCCAAGCTCTTCTCTCCAACCCACACCATCCTTTCCTCTGGCAGAGTCAGATATCCCCTCATCTTTTGCACCCAACATCCCACACACATGTTTATTGATAAATTGAACTACTGAACTATTTTCCTACCTTGTGTTGAGATGCAACCTAGAGGTTAATTAAGATAATTTCTTTTCAAAATTGCATTTCATCTCCTGGCCACAGAGATTGCTCCATATGGGGTTCAGTAAGCATTGTTCTCAGGACATTGACAGGAATGGGTGTGACAAAATCACTCTTTTCTGCTGGATGTGGTCAAAAGCCTGAAGCCCTAGAATCTGGTGGCAACCATTTTGGGGGCATGGGTGGAACCACCTCAGGATGAGCAGAAAGCATCAGCGAAAACGGGAAAGGAATCGAGGCCTTGCTAACATGAGGCAGCTTCTGGATCAGTTCTATTTCCAGACTTTTCAGTTCAGTGGACTAGTAGAGCTCTTTGATCTCTTAAGCCTGTTCCAAGTTACTTTACTATTATTTCCAGTCAGAAGCAGCCTAGCTGATACTCATACCTGTATCAGTCATTTGTATATCCACCAATGCTTCCTGAATCATTCTTTATCTGCCTACCTTCTGCCCAAAGAGATCTTTGTGTTTCCAGCACCTTACAGTTTCTGACTTAATCTGACTTTATAAATATTCCCTGAATTAGGTAAAGGCAAACCCTTTTGGGGGCTTCCCAGGTGACATTAGTGGTAAGGAACCTGTCTGCCAAAGCAGGAGATGTAAGAGAAAATGCGTTTCATCCCTGGAGCGGGAAGATCCCCTAGAGAAGGGCATGACAACCCACTCCAAGTATTCTTGTCTGGAGAATCCCATGGACAGAGGAGCCTGGTGGGCTATAGTCCATGGGGTTGCAAAGAGTCAGACATGACTGGGAGACTTAATGTGCATGCACATACCCATTTGGTAACACTATATTCTTGATATTTCCTACAAGTTGTAAAATGAAAACTGACTTTTCCCACATTCAGCAGCCCCCAGGGTCTACAGAATTCCAAGTCTTCATCATCTTTTCAGGCACCCCTCTCATCCTGCCTGGAACCACGTGAATCCATGCATGCTTCTTCCCTACTCTGCCCACCCCTGTTCCCTTCTTCTGGGATTTGCAGAGAAAAATGTGTGGGCTGGCAAACTGCAGGTCTAAGAGTGTGCGTGTGTGTTAAATTGCTTCAGTTGTGTCTGACTCTTTGTGACTCTATGGACTGTAGCCCACCAGGCCCCTCTGTCCATGGGCATTCTCCAGGTAAGAATACTGGAATGGGTTACCATGCCCTCCTCCAGGGAATCATCCCAACCAGGGATTGAACCTGAGTCTCTTATGTCTCCTGCACTGGCAGGTAGGTTCTTTACCACTAGCGCCACCTGCAAAGCCCGGGGCTAAGAGAGCCCTACATAAGTGTACTCACATCACATGTCAACTAGATGCACTCTGTCTCTTGCTACTTTGTATCTTGGAAATGATTGTGAAAACTCAGCATTCAATGTGGAGATTTCTTCCAAAAGTTATGAGTCCCTTTCTTTGAACAGCCCCACTTTAGGACCAGGCTAGAGATCACCTGGGAAAGAGATTTTGCTGACAGATTTAGAGGGCCTGGGAATGAATCTCTTCTTAATGACCAGGCAGAAATGCTGGGAAGTATTTTGGAATCGTCTCTCTCAACTGGTATTCACAACATCTTCATCTGATGAGTATACTTGTCCCTCCTGAATAATCATTTTTTGACAACCATGCCAATTTTGTTTACTGGATTCATTTCTCTCTTGTATAAAGAGTGGGTACTCTAAAGATTTGTGAGGAGACCAAGCCTGAAGAATTTTTTGTGCTTAATATATTTGCATACCTTGAGAGGAACAAGGGAAAAACATTACTTTGAGCTAATTTTCAGTGATAGAAACCGGATAGATTTGGTCATTTAAAACTGAAATTCAGTAAGTCCTTAAACACCCAGGAAAAAAATTTGTCTGCTTCAATTCCTAAATAAAATTGGTAAAATGCTAAAATAATATTGAATGAAATCAAAGTGGTCTCTGCTAGTTCCATATTTCAGACGTTATTTACTCCTTGTTAGTTCCCCAGAACCCACTTCATCTGGGGCAAACCATTGCTAATAATTTATACACAATTCCTCAGATCTCCATGTTAAAATAGGGAGAAATAACCAGTGTTAACCTGTTTTTTACACCAAAGGCCAAAGATTTCCTTCCTATCTACCACCTGGGGTCACATAGGAGTGTGGTGTTACCATTTAAACATGAAAACTCCTCAGTCTCTATGCTTCTTCCTCTCCTTCTCAATTCATGAAACACTTAAGAGTTGAAAACAAGTGTGTAGTTCTTTTTTTTTTTTTTTTTTTACTGTGCTGGGTGGGTCTTTGTTGCTACACGGACTTTTTTGTGGTCGTGGTGAGCAGGGGCTACTCTACAGTGGTGGTGTGCAGGCTTCTCCTTGCAGTGGCTTCTCCTGTGGCGCACAGGTTCTAGGGTGCACGGGCTTCAGTAGTTGTGGCTCCTGGGCTCTACAGCAGAGGGTCTGTACTTGTGCACACAGGTTCCATACATGGAGCACACAGTTACTCCGTGGCATGTGGGATCTTTCTGAACCAGGGATCAAACCTGTGTCTCCTGCATTGGCAGGCAGATTCTTAACCAGTAGATCACTAGGAAGCTCTACTTTTATTTTTATTGTTAAATTTTGAGAAAGTTCTCTTTATATTCTGATTCCAATCCTTTATCAGATTTCTAATTCAAAAATGCTTTCTCCCAATTTGCAGCATGACTTTTCATTCTTTTCTTTGAACTTCTATGAATAGAAGTTCGTAATTTGACAAAAATCTGACACCAATTTCAAAATTATTATACTTTGTGATTTAAACAAATTTTTGATCAACCCAAAGTTTCAAAGATTTCCTCTTATGTTTTCTTCTACCAGATTTATAGTTTTAGGGTTCACATTTCAGTTTGTGACCAATTTTGAGTTTATTTTTATACATCATGTGAAATATGGACTGAATTTCATTGTTTAACATACAGATATTTAATTGTTTCACCACTATTTGTTGAAAAGATTGTCCTTATTCATGGAATTACCTTTGCACTTCTGTTGAAAGTCAAATGATTGTATATATTTGCGTCTGTTTCTCGACATAATTTTCTTCCACTAATCTATGTCTGTCTTTTGTTGTTCAGTTGCTCAGTCTTGTCTGACTCTTTGTGGCCCCATGGACTGCAGTATGTCATGCTCCCCTGTCCTTCGCTATCTCCCTGGGCTTGCTCAAACTCATGTCCATTGAGTTAGTGATGCCATCCAACCATCTCATTCTCTGTCGCCACCTTCTCCTGACCTCAATCTTTCCTAGCATCAGGGTCTTTACCAGTGACTTGGCTCTTCACATCAGGTGGCCAAAGTATTGGAGCTTCAGCTTCAGCATCAGTCCATCCAAGAATATTCAGGATTAATATCCTATAAGATTGACTGGTATGATCTCCTTGCTGTCCAAGGGACTCTGAAGAGTCTTCTTCAACACCACATTTTGAAAGCATCAATTCTTTGGCACTCAGCCTTCTTTATGGTCCAACTCTTACGTCTGTACATGACTACTGGAAAAACCATAGCTTAGACTGACCCTTTATCGTCAAAGTGATGTCTCTGTTTTTTAATATGCTGTCTAGGTTTGTCATAGCTTTTCTTCCAAGGAGCAAGTGTCTTTTAATTTCATGGCTGCAGGCACTGTCTGCAGTGATTTTGGAGCCCAAGAAAATAAAGTCTGTCACTGTTTCTTTTTTCCTAATCTATTTGCATGAAGAGATGGAACTGGATGCCATGATCTTAGTTTTTTGAATGTTATGTTTGAAGCCAGCTTTTCACTCTCCTCTTTCACCTTCATCAAGAGACTCTCAAGTTCCTCTTTGCTTTCTGCTATTAGGGTGATCATCTACATATCTTAGTTTATTGATATTTTCCTGGCAATCTTGATTTCAGCTTGTGCTTCATCCAGCCTGGCATTTCTCATGATGTACTCTGCATATAAGGTAAATAAGCAGAGTGACAATATACAGCCTTGGTGTACTCCTTTCCCAATTCGGAACCAGTCCATTGTTCCATGTCTGATTCTAACTGTTGCTTCTCGACCTGCATACAGGTTGCTCAGGAGGCAGGTAAGGTGGTCTGCTATTCCCATCTCTTTAAGAATTTTCCACAGTTTGTTATGATCCACACAGTCAAAAGCTTTAGTGTAGTAAATGAAGCAGAAGTAGATGTTTTTCTGGGATTCTCTCGCTTTTGGATGTTGGCAATTTGCTTTCTGGTTCCTCTGCCTTTTCTAAATCCAGCTTGAACATCTGGAAATTCTTGGTTCATGTACTGTTGAAGCCTAGCTTGAAGGATTTTTACCATAACCTTGCTAGCATGTGAAATGAGCACCATTGTATAGAAGTTTGAACACTCTTTGGCATTGCCTTTCTTTGGGATTGAAATGAAAACTGACCTTTTCCAGTCCTGTGGCCACTGCTGCGTTTTCCAAATTGGTTGGCATATTGAGTGCAGCACTTTTACAGCATCATATTTTAGGATTTGAAATAGCTCAATTGGAATTCCATCACTTCCACTAGCTTTGCTGGTAGTAATGCTTCTTAAGACCTACTTGACTTCACACTCCAGGATGTCTGGCTTTAGGTAAGTGATCACACCACTGTGGTTATCTGGGTCATGAAGATCTTTTTTTGTATAGTTCTTCTATGTATTCTTGCCACCTCTTCTTAATATATTCTGCTTCTGTTAGGTCCATACTCTTTCTGTTCTTTATTGAGCCCATCTTGGCATGAAACATTCCTTTGGTACATTAATAAAAAACTGTCTTGATCATTGTAGCTTTTAAGGTAAAGTAAATTCTCTCTTTTTTTTTTTTCAATGTTGTGTTGGCTATTCTAAGTCCTTTTCATTTCCATATAACTTTTATAATCCTATTGTCAACTTGGACCATAAAAAAGGTCTTGAATTTTTATTTTGATTGCATTGAGTCTATGGATCAATTTGGGGATAACTGATATTGTAACAATATTCTGTCTCCAATCTTTAAACACAGTATATTTTTGAATTTATTTAAATTTCTTTAGTTTTCTCAACCATGTTTCATAGTTTTCAGCACACAAGTCTTGCACATATTTTGCTGGGTGATATATTTACGTTTTCAGCACACTCAGATGATAAAAATATATTGGTAAAAAAAGACAGGGAGATAAAAGATGTGATGTTATTCCAGCCAAAGAAGACCTTAGATATGGCCAGAGTGGACATATTTTTATGCTGGGGTTGTAAGGGCATTTGCCACTTCTTCTGTTATTTGCCCTACACGTCTTCTTTTGGGAGGAATCAAGCCAGAAGCAGGAGCCACACTGCCAGTGGCTCTGTCATGCTCAGCCCAGCAGTTCTGATAGAGCTGTACCTGTGTCGATACCTCCCCACCCACCCCATCACAATGATTGGGCTCGTGGTTTTTTTATTGGAACCAAGACATGCCAGTGAGACTCAAAGCTGGGAGCCTGGATAGAAAGAAGTAATGTTTTACTTTTAAAAGAAGTACCATCTATGACAAGGATATCATAACCCTGGAGCTATGGAAAGCTACTTTTGTCACCTCTTATTGAACCTCCCTGCCTGACAAATTTAGAGAACTACATCAGATCAAGTAATCAGAGGACACAATAACCAGCCTCCAACAAACCTCCAAGGTAGCCTCTTAGATAGCCTCCCTCTGATTCTTGTCACCTGGTATTCACCTTTATGGAGGCCCCACTTTGAATGGGGATGATCTATGTAGCCAATAGTTATTGCAGAAATGATGGGGCTTCATTTCCAAAGCTAGGTCATAAAAGATATTGCAGCTTCCACTTTGCCCTCTCTTGGAATACTTGCTTCAGGGAAAACCAGCTGCATGCCCCAAGGACATCAAGAAGCTCTGTGGAAAGTTCCATGTAAGGTGAACCTCAGGCCTCCTACAGACATGTGACTGAGTTATTCTCCAGCCCCAGCCAAGTGTCAGATGAAGCTCCAGAGAGCCTTTTTATTGCAATCTTAGGACAAGACTGAGGCCAGAATTGCCAACTAAACTGTTCCTGAATTCTTAACTCATAGAAACTGTGTGAGGTAATAAATATGTATTATTGTTTAAAAGCCACTATTTTTGAGGTTAATTTGTTATGCAGTATTAGATAACAGACTTCCCTGATGGCTCAGATGGTAAAGCGTCTGCCTACAATGCAGGAGACCTGGATTCGATCCCTGGGTCAGGAAGATCCTCTGGAGAAGGAAATGGCAATCCACTCCAGTATTCTTGCCTGGAAAATCCCATGGATGGAAGAGCCTGGTAGGCTACAGTCCATGGGGTCGCAAAGAGTCGGACACGACTGAGCAACTTCACCTCATACTAACAAAGCTCAGTCAGATTTGCCCCAACTTAAAGACGATCATTTTTTTCCCCTGACTGTCTTCATTTTTATTTTCTTTATGGAAAATAAAGAAGGGTCAGCTCCTCCTGGACTGCGCTCCCTTGCGTGATCTTTCGTTAATAATTTGCTGACTTCTTTCCCAGTCAGAACCCTGTTGCCCTCCTTTGACTCTTGCGATGTACCTAAGTTCATTCCTCACAGCCACCGGTCTCCAATTCCATAGTCCCTGGAATAGTCCCATGTGTTCATTAAAAAATTTCTTTTCTCCTTGTCCAGTTCCTCTGTTTCCAAGCAGCTCTGTTCCTTGCATCATGTTTTTCTTATATACTCCATTCGTTTTTGCCCTAACCATCTTTCTTTCTTCTCTCTTTTATAATTATATAATTTTCCATATATATCATTCCTTAAATGTGCCCTTTTTGTTTTTTACAATACTTGTACTTGCTGTTAGTTACATTCTTTTATCCATTCATTCACCCATTATTCATTCCTTCAATAAATACACCTTGTGTCCCCACCACATGCCAGGCATTATGTACACTAAGCGCTGGTGGAACTTCTTTTGCCCTAGAATATCCTTATCCTTGCCTTTACATGCCCTCTTTCTCCACCTGAACTTTCACTTAATTGAATTACCTGACTTTTATTGTGAGCCTACTCAAGGTCTGCCTACAATGTGGGAGACCCGGGTTCAGTCCCTGGGTCAGGAAGATCTCCTGGAGAAGGCAATGGCACCCCACTCCAGTACTCTTGCCTGGAAAATCCCATGGACGGAAGAGCCTGGCAGGCTATAGCCCATGGGGTCGAGAAGAGTTGGACACAACTGAGCGACTTCACTTTCACTTTACTCAAGGTCAGACACTGTGCTAGACATGCTTTAAACCTCTGTTCAAATTACCATCTCTTGTAAGACGTCCTTTTTCTGCCAGAGTTAATTGCTTCTGCCATGCTCTGTATTGGTAATTCAACAGTGTTTTGCTTACTCACTTGTTTGTTCTCTCATCCGCTCATCAGGTGTTTTTGAGAGCCTGCTGTATGCCTGACTTTGTGTTAGGACCTGAGGAAACCATAGTGTGAGGTAAGTGCCAACAGCTGTTTGTGGCTAATGCAATGGAAATTCTAAGGTGGAGCAACTAATGATGGGCTGTAATTATTTCCCTTGGTCCCTGTGTTCTTCAAAGATCTTGAACTACCTGAAGGCATAGGTTACATCTTCTTGTTATTCCCAGTACCTAGCACAGTCTCAGGCACATAAAAGGAGCTTACTTAAGGTTTGTTGTTTGAAGTCCACTACTGTGTTATTTGACAACTGGGAACCAGCCAGCATTGGGTCATCACACAGCCATCAAATTAAGACTTTCTCCAGGGCCCCACATTTTGGCTTATGTCTTTTCTCAGAGTGGTTTTAAAATGAAAGCTCATCTACAACTCAGTTGCATTTCAGATCCTTTGCCCTGGTCAGACTGGCAACACGTCAAATTCACTTAAATTTATAGGAGAAGATTTAATAGATTTTGAGGGGTGGCTCATAAATATTGGATGCTTTAGAGAGAGGTGAAGGAGAAAAACTAGCTTTTGGAAGATGAGATGGTGGCCAAATGTAAGCTTGGTCTCCTTCTAAATCTTTCTAGGGCTAATGAAAGTTCAACAAGTTAGCTTTAGCCTGGGGTCTGAAAATAAATGAAGCATCCAAGATGAACCAAAGACTAAAAACAGAAATTAATTGAATAACATTTACAAATATGCCCCAGCCCTGTGTAAAATACTATTGATGTCTGCATTTCTGCCAACTTCGTACTTTTGTAGCTGTTTGGTTGCTAGGTCTTGTCTGGCTCTTCGACTCCATGGACTGCAGCATGCCAGGCTTCTCTCCCCTTCACTATTCCCCTGAGTTTGCTCAAACTCATGTTCATTGAGTCAGTGATGCCATCCAACTACCTCATCCTCTGTCATCCCCTTCTCCTCGTCCCCTCAATCTTTCCCAGCATCAGGGTCTTTTCCAATGAGTCTACTCTTTGCATCCGGTGGCCAAATATTATAGCTTCAGCTTCAGAAGCAGTCCTTCCAATGAATATTCAGGGTTAGTTTCCTTTAGGATGGACTGATTTGATCTCCTTGGTGTCCAAGGGACTCTCAAGAGTCTTCTCCAGCACCACAGTGCAAAAGCGTCAATTCTTCGGCCTTCTTTATGGTTCAGCCCTCACATCCATACATGACTACTGGAAGAACCGTGGCTTTGACTAGATGGACCTTTGTTGGCAAAGTGATGTCTCTGCTTTTTAATATATTGTCTGGGTTTGTCATAGCTATTCTTCCAAGAAGCAAGTGTTTTTTAATTTGGTGGCTGCAGTCACTGTACGCATTGATTTTGGAGCCTAAGAAAATAAAATCTGACACTGTTTTCACATTTTCTCCATCTGTTTGCCATAAAGTGATCAGTCCAGATGCCATGATCTTAGTTTTTGAATGTTGAGTTTTAAGCCAGCTTTTTCACTCTCCTCTTTCACCTTCATCAAGAAGCTCTTTAGTTCCTCTTCATTTTCTTCCATTAAAGTGGTATCATCTGCATATCTGATAGATATACTCACAATTAATAAAATAATTTGCAGATACCTAACAATGAAAATATTCTCTTTATTTCTAGAAAATAAGATGCTGAAGGGAGTCTCATGAAGCAGCTTTGGGAGTATCATAAGATTTTGTCAATTACAATCTGTCTTCAGGTACCCTTGATGGTTAATGGGATTCTTCTCTAACCAGATTAATTCATTCTAGAAAAGGAGATGGTGAGATAACAGTAAGCACAGAAATATTCCACTGTTTGGAAAACTTGCATTCCATGTGGTTGTTAAGCTTATTTGCTTATCTTAATCCTAACTTTGTATTGACCTGCATTTCAAAATGATGACATGCTCTGAAATCTCAGACCCCAGAATAGAACAAAGCAGAAGGGTTAGATTTCCTTAATGCCACTGTCACTTTGCTAAAACAGAATCCTCCTATAGTAAATATGCTATTTTAGAAATCTCTTGTGTCACAGAGATTTGTGACACATGTGATTTCACATGTGATTTCACACATGTGAAAGCATTGACTCATTTGTTTTTCCTTATTATATTTTAGAAAATATAATTTTATCAACAAAATGATTACATTGATTATAATTCAGAAGTTATCTCCAAATTTTCTAATTCTATACCAGCAAGTTAATTTATTTTACTCAAATGGATTGCAACAAACACAATTTCATTTAAGCTAAATTGACCTTCTGACTATCCCCATGCTTGGATGATTCTTTTGGGGGTGTTAGGCATTCCTGGAATTGATCATTAAGGAGATAATATATCCTGAACTTCTTTTTTCCCCCTCTCTGGGCAAATTTGTCTACCCATCTTGGAGGAATATGTTCTCTAATTCCAGTGCCTTTTCTCTCTTCCTTTGTTCATCTGGAGAACATTTGCTTGGCTTGTAAGATCAAGTCAATGGCTGTATCATCCATAAAAACTTAATTCCCCACTTAACTCTGGGAGAACAGCACTCCTCCTCATGTGTGCATTTTTGTCTCCTGTTACTATGTGTGTGTAAATATTTAAAAATAAAATTTAGCTTTCAATTTTGTGGTAACTGTGGATTCACATATATTTTTAAGAAATAATATAGGGAGATTTATATACTGTTTATTCAGTTACCCTCCAGTGGTAACATCTTTCAAAACTCTGTATAATATTACAACCAGAATATGGACATTGATACAGTCAAGATACAGGACAACGCCATCACCAGAAGAATCTCTCTGTTGCCTTTCATAGCTATACCCAGTTTCTCCCTCATTGTTGTTATTATTGTTTAGTTGCTAAGTCATGTCCAACTTTTTTGCAACCCCATGGACTGTAGCCCACCAGGTTCCTCTCTCCATGGGCTTTCCCAGGTGAGACTACTGCAGTGGGTTGCCATTTCCTTCTCCAGGGGATTTTCCCAACCTAGGGCTCAAACTCCCATCTCCTGCATTGTAAGGCAGGTTCTTTACCACTGAGCCACCAGGGAAGTCCTAAGTGATCATTAATCTGCTTTTCATGTATATAACTTTGTCATTTCAAGAATGTTATATAAATGGAATAATACAGTATATGACCTTTGGGGATTAATTTTTTTTCACTCAGCATAATTCTTTGGAGATTCATTCAAGTCATTGCATGTTGTATATATCAATGATTCCTTTTTATTGCTGAGAAGTTTTCCATGCTCTGGATGCAGCAAAGTCTGTTTAACCATTCACACATTGGTTATTACAAACAAAGCTGTTGTGAGCATTTATGTGCAGATTTTTGTATATAAGTTTTTATTTCTCTGCAATAAATGCCCAAGAGTAAAATTACTGGATGATATGGTAGTGACATGATCAGTTTCATAAGAAACTATCAGCCTGTTTTCTAGAGTGGCTGTTTTTTACATTCTGGCCAGAAATCTATGAGTGATTTGGTTTCTTCACATCCTTGTCAGTGTTTGGTGTTCTCTGTTTTTTATTTTAGCCATTTTGATAGGTGTGTAATGGTGAATATCTTTTTATGTGTATATTTTATGTGTATATTCTTCATCTTATCAGCAGAGGCTAGAATTTTGTATTATATTGAATAAGAGGGGTGCTCTCTTGCCTTGTTCCTGATCTCAGAGGTAGACTGTTATGTAATTCATTATTGAATGCTAGCTGCAGCTTTTTTGGTGGATACTCTTTATCAAGTCATGGAAGGTCCCTCTGTTCCTATATTGCTGTTTTTTTTTTTTTTTTTTTTTTATCATGAATGGGTATTGGATTTGTCAAATACTTTTTCTGCATCAATTGATTTAATTGTGGTTAGTTCTTTTTTGCCCATTGGTTAGTAGATTACATTGATTAATTTTAAAATGTTGAATCAGCCTTCTGTACCTAGAATAAATTCCAGTTAGCCATGGTATAATTCTTTTCATTCATTACTGGATTCAGTTTGCAAATATTTTACTGAAGGCTTTTATGTGTAAGCTCATGAGAGATATTAATATGGAGTACTGGGGGCTGTTTTTGTGTGGTTTTGGAATCAGGCTAATTTCACAAAATGGAGAAGGCAATGGCAACCCACTCCAGTACTCTTGCCTGGAGAATTCCATGGATGGTGCGGTATAGTCCATGGGGTCACTAAGAGTCGGACATGACTGAGTGACTAACAGTCTCACAAAATGAGTTCAAAAGTATTCTCTCCTCCTCTACTTTCTGCAAGAGTTTGTATAAATTGATATTATTTCTTCTTTATATGTTTGGTAAAATTCTCCAGTAAAACCAGGAATAAACGGGGATATCCCTGCAGATCCTAAAGCCATTAAAAAAATCCATCTAGTCAAAGCTATGGTTTTTCTAGTGGTTAGGCATGGATGTGAGAGTTGGACTATAAAGAAAGCTGAGCACCAAAGAATTGATGCTTTTGAACTGTGGTGTTGGAGAAGACTCTTGAGAGTCCCTTGGACTGCAAGGAGATCCAACCAGTCCATTCTGAAGGAGATCAGCCCTGGGATTTTTTTGGAAGGAATGATGCTAAAGCTGAAACTCCAGTACTTTGGCCACCTCATGTGAAGAGTTGACTCATTGGAAAAGACTCTGATGCTGGGAGGGATTGGGGGCAGGAGGAGAAAGGGACAACAGAGGATGAGATGGCTGGATGGCATCACTGACTCGATGGACGTGAGTTTGAGTGAACTCCGGGAGTTGGTGATAGACAAGGAGGCCTGGTGTGCTGTGATTCATGTGGTTGCAAAGAGTCGGACACGGCTGAGCGACTGAACTGACTGTTAATATCTGTCTCTTAATTGGCATTTTAGATCATTAATATTTAAAGTAATATTAAAATCTGAATATTTGTGTTCCTCCCAAATTTATATACTGAAACCCTAATCTCCAAAGGTGATTGTATTACTTTGTGAGGCCTTTAGGAGGTGATTAAACCATGAGGGTAGAGTCCTCATGAATGGGATTACTACTCTTATAAAAGAGATCCCATAAGATTCCCTAGCCCCATCCACCAGGTGAGGATAAAACTAGAAGTCTGTGACCTGGGAAGAGGGCTGACACAACCCAACTTCAGGACTTACTGTAAAGCTCCAGTAATCAAGACGGTGTGGTATTGGTGAAAGGAGACAAATATATAAATGAAACAGAATAGAGAGCCCCAAAATAAACCCAGATAAATGTAATCTTTTCAATAAGTAGTGGTGGAACAATTGGAAATCGACATGCAAAAAAGATGAATCTAGATATGGATCCTATGCGCTTGACAAAAACTAGCTCAAGATCCTAGATCTAAATTTGTAACACAGAAGTATAAAACTCCGAGAAGCACTGAGGGTACATACCTCAACATAATAAAGGCCATATATGACAAACCTACAGCTAGCATCTTCCTCAACGGTGAAAAGCTGAAAGCATTCACTCTAAGATCAGGAGCAAGACAAGAGTATCCACTCTCACCACCACTTTTTCAACATAGTTTTGCAAGTCTTAACTACAGCAATCATAGAAGAAACAGAAGTAAAGGGAATCCAAATTGGAAAAGAAGTTAAAATGTCCCTGTTTGCAGATGATGTGATACTCTACACAGAAGAGCCTAAAGACGCTACCCAAAAACTACTAGAACTCATCAATGAAACTGGTAAAGTTGCAGGTTACAAAATTAATACATAGAAACCTGCTGCAGTTCTATGCAGTAACAGCAAAAGATCAGAAAGAGAAATTCAAGAAGCAATTCCATGGACCATTGCATCAAAAAGAATAAAACACCTAGAAATAAATCTACTTGAGGAGACAAAAGACCTGTACTCTTAAAATCATAAGATACTGATGAAAGAAATCAAAGACATAAATAGATGGAAAGATATAGCATGTTTTTGGATTAGAAGAATCAATATTATCAAAATGACTATACTACTCAAGACAACGTACAGATCTAATGCTATCCCTATCAATTTACCATTTGCATTTTTCACAAATCTAGAACAAAAATAAATTTGCATGAAGACGCAAAAGACCCCAAATAGCCAAAGCAATCTTGAAAAAGAAAAACAGCTGGAGGAATCAGGCTCCCTGACTTCAGACTATACTATATATCTACAGTCATCAAAACAGTATGGTACTGGCACAAAAATAGAAATATAGATCAAAGGAACAGGATAGAAAACCCAGAAATGGGCCCATGCACCTATGGTCAATTGATCTATGACAAAGGAGGAAAGACTACACAATGTTGGACATATAGTCTCTTCAACAAACGGTGCTGGGAAAACTGGACAGCCACATGTTACAAAATGAAAGTAGATCATTCCTTAATTCTGTATACAAAAATGAGCTCAACATGGGTTAAAGACCTAAATGTGAGGCCAGACTCTATAAAACTCCTAGAGAAAAACATAGGCAGAACACTCTCTGACATAAGTCATAGCAACATCTTTTTGATGCATCTCCCAGAATAATGGAAATAAAAGCAAACATAAACAAATGGGACCTACTTAAACTCAAAAGCTTTTGCACAGCAAAGGAAACAATAAACAAAATGAAAAGACAACCCACAGATTGGGAGAAAATGTTTGCAAATGAGGTGACCAGTAAGGGATTAGTCTTCAAAATTTACAGCTAGGACAGTTAATAGCATCAAAAAAAGAACCCACTCAAAAAATAAGCAGAAGATCTGAATGGACATTTCTCCAAAGAGGACATACAAATGGCAAATATGCACATGAAAAGATATTCAACATCGCTAGTTATTAGAGAAATGCAAATCAAAACTACAGTGAGATATCCCCTCACACTGGTCAGAATGGCTATCCTCAAAAAAATCCACAAACAACAAATGCTGGAGAGTGTGTGGAAAGAAGATGTAAATTGATGTAAATTGATACGGCCACTATGGAGAACAGTATGGAGGTGCATTCAAAAACTAAAAAGAAAGCTACCATATGACCCTGCAATCCCACTCCCAGGCATATATCCAGAGAAAAACATGGCCTGAAAAGATACATGCACCCCAATGTTCATTGCTACCACACAGTAGCCAACACGTGGAAGCAACCTAAATGTCCATTGACAGAGGAATGGCTAAAGAATGTGTGGTACATATATACAGTGGAAGATTACTCGGCCATTAAAAAGAATGAAATAGTGCCATTTGCAGCAACATGAATGGACCTAGAGAGTGTCATCCTGCGCGAAGTAAGTCAGACAGAGAAGGAGAAATATCTTTTGACATCCTTTATGTGTGGAATCTAAAAATAAATGGGTGAACTTGCAAAAGAGAAAGAGACTCACAGACTGAGAAAAGGAACTTATGGTTGCCAGGGAAAAGGGATAGTTAGGGACTTTGGAAACGACATGAAGCACTGCTATATTTAAAATGGGTAACCAACAAAGACCTATTGTACAGCACATGGAACTCTGTTCAGTGTTATGTGCTAGCCTGGAGGGGAAAGTGGTTTGGGGCAGAATGGACACATGTGTATGTATGGCTCAGTCCCTTCGCCGTTCACCTGAAAATACCACAACATTGTTAGTTGGCTATACCCCAATACAAAATGTGTTTTGTGTTTAAAAAAGATAAAAATAAAAATAAAAACTCTTAGAAGACAACCGGAAAAAATCTAGGGGACCTTGAATTTGGTGATGACTATTTTTATTATTTTTTAAAAAGCTTTTTATTTTGTATTGGGGTATAGTTGATTAACAAACAATGTTGTGATAGTTTCAGGGAACAGTGAAGGGATTCAGCCATGCATATACATGTATCCGTTCACCCCCAAACCCCCCTCCCATCCAGGCTGCCCCATAACATTGAGCAGAGTTCCCTGTGCTGTACAGTAGGTCCTTGTTGGTTACCCATTTTAAATACAGCAGTGTGTACATGCCCATCCCACACTCCCTAACCATCGCTTCTCCCTATGCTTTTCCCCAGCAACCATAAACTCCTTCTTGAAGTCTGTGAGTTTCTGTTTCGTAAGAAAGTTCATTTGTATCGTTTCTTTTTTTGTTGCCACATATAAGGGTTTTCATACAATACTTCTTCTCTGTCAGACTTACTTCACTCAGTGTGACACCCTCTGTGTCCATCTATGTTGTGGCAAATGTGGCAATGACTTTTTAGATACAACAACAAAAATACAATCCATGAGAGAAAGAATTAGCTGAACTTCATTAAAGCTTTCTGTCTACAAATGATACTCTCAAGAGGATAAAAGGATAAGCCACAGACTTGGAGAAAATATTTGCAAAAGACATGTCTAATAAAGGACCATTATCCAAAATAAACAAGTATTCTTCAAACTTAACAATTAAAAAAATGAATAATGCAGTTTTAAAAATAGGCCAATAATGTTAGCATACCTCACGAAGATATACAGATGACAAATAAGCATATGAAAAATATTTCACATCGTATGACATAAGAGAAGTGCAAACTGAAACAATGAGATACTACTACACACATATTAGAAAGGCCAAGATTCAAAACACTGGCAACACCAAAGGCTGGTGGGAATGTGAAACACCGCGAATTCTCATTCATTGTTTGTGGGAATTCAATACAACTACTGTGGAAGATAGTTTGGTAGTTTCTCAAAAAGACTAAGCCTAATTTTATCCTAAGACTCAGCAGTTATGCTCCTTGGTATTTACTTAAAGGCGTTGAAAACTTATGTGCATATAAAAACCTACACACAGATGTTTATAAGAGCTTTACTCATAGTTGTCAAAACTTGGAAGCAACCGAGATGTCCTCTAGTGGATGAATAGATAGCTGTGGTACATCCAGGCAGTGGGATATGATTCATCATTAAAAAGAACTGAGCTACCAAGCCATAAAAAGACATGGAAAATCCTGGAGTATATATTACTAAGTGAAAGAAAACAATCTGAAAAGGTGACATACTGAATAATTCCAACTATATGACATTCTGGAAAAGTCAAAACATTGGAGAAAGTAAAAAGATACGTGGTTGCCAGAGGTTGCAGAGAGGGAGGGATAGACAGATGGAGAACAAAAGATTTACTATAGTGGTGGATACATGTCATTATACATTTATCCAAAACCATAGAATGTTCAACATAATGTAAACTACGGACTTTGGGTGATAATGATGTGTCAGTGTAGGTTCATGAATTGTAACAAATATATACTCTTCTGGTGGGGGATATTGATAATGCAGGAGGCTACGAATGGGGAGTAGGGGGACCAGAGGGCATATGGGCTAGTTCTGTAATTTCCTCTCAATTTTGTTCAGAATCTAAGACTGCTATTCAAAAAAAGTCTTAAAAAATAGGTGCTAGAGTCACTTAAGGTTTTTATGAGTTTAAATGATATATCAAAAGTACTTCGCTTTGTGCTTGACATGTGAGAAGCCCTCAGTACTGCAATGAAAGATAAATAACATGATAAGGGGGCATTATTGCACAGGTAAATGACAGCTGGGTGATACAAAGTGCAGTAGAGATTAGCACAGAAAGTAGCGAGGAAAGGCTTTCTGGAGGAAGTGGGCCTCGCTGGCCCTTCATAAAGGAGCAATGCTTAGACAAGCCTCAAGGTGGGAGTGGTGAGGATGGCTGCAGTATTCCAAACAAACCAGACCTGACGTGCTATGGTGAGGAGTCTGCAAGGTGCACGGCAGGACGGAGAAAAGATTATGTGGATGATCCACGAGGTCTTATGTAGAAGTCATAGTAATATGTCCTGAAAATTCCTCCCCTACAAAGTCCCTAAAATTTGGGATTATTCGTCTTTTTAAATGTATAGCTAAATTTTCAAAAAATAAGGGAAACCTTTGAATTCTAAGATGTATGAAAAGGATGGATGTAAGGAATTAATGAGCACTGAAACCAGCTGCTGCCATGGGAGCCTTTGTCAGCCCCTGACTGCCTGGAGCCAGGCTGTCCAGGGATGACAAAGACAAGGGATGTCAGAGTGGAGATTCCCACGTAAACCTGCAACTACTTCAGTGGGTTATCTGTACAAAAATCTGCCCCCTCACAGGGAGACTGGAGGAAAACTTGTCCTCTTCTGGTTGTAGCTCAGAGGGAAAAAAAAAGAAACAAAACACCACCAAGAATTCACAACCGCAGGCCAGCTCCTTATGGAGGAGTGTGGCCTAAATTCACACTGCCCACATGATTTGGTAAATTTCAGCTAAGAATTTGGTTCAGAGTAAACCAGGGTTGACAGTGCCTGAGATATATGGCAGATGCAAACTAAAATTCTCTCTGGAGGGATGCTTCTTAAACCAGGCCTCTAAGAACTTCTTTAGAGAAAATTATAGGGAACATGCAGCAAAAAGAAATTTTTTAAAAAAATCAGAGAATGTGTAAGTAAACAATGTACTATGAGTGATAGTAAAATAACAAACCATAGATCCAGATCAGCAAAGATACCAAATATTAACGTGATCACAGAGCATAAAATCACTATGTTGAATATATTTGAATACATGAAAGAGGCTATTAAAAGTATAAATAAGGAGCAAGAGACTTCAAAATGACCAGGCAGATGTAGAAAGGGAAGTGATGAGAGATGAACCTGCAAAGCAGGTAGTGGCAAAACTGTGGGGAGCCTTGCCAGGTGAAAAACATGGTACTTCGTATACAGACATAATGGAGCCATTGTGAGACTGACATATGTTAAGTGGAGTTTAACTAGGACTATTCTGGTAGCCGTATGCAGAAGGGACTAGAGGTGAGAGGGTGTCATAAAGATCAACTGGAAATTCCACGGCAGGAGTGCTGGTGTGTGCTCCTAAGAGAAATGAGAGTGGAAAGAATCTGTGGAAGAAGAAAAGCAATCCTGATAGAGAAACCAACAATATTTGGTGGCTGGATGACAAGCGAGTAGGGAGGATTCTAGTCTAAGCCTTAGAGGCTCTGATTAACATCTTGTATTCCCTTCTCCTAGGACTTTTACCCCAACCCAAATCCCTGGATTCATCCTGAGCTTGCAATGGCCCCGATGACCTGAATATGAGCAATGTGTGACCAGAGGGGAGCTACGTAACCCCTCAGGAAGCATCAGGATGCAGTAAGCTTCCTACTAACCAAACACATGTGGACTTTACACAACTCCGCTGCCACAGGGTATTAATAATCGTGCATCAAATATTACAAAGCCCTCTTCTAGGCCCCATCTCATTTGATCCTGGAAGCAATCCTTGAAGTAGGCTGACAAGACCTTGTTACTTATCCCTATTTGATGAGTGGTGAAGTTGAGACTTAGGAGTATGAAAGAAGACTCCTCCAGGCCACACAAGCTGTTTAGTGGTGAAGCCAGCACTAGACTCTCCCAGGCTAGAGCTCTTTTAATTATTCCATATCTAGGAGGGGGAACCTGTTGGTTGTTTATGTTCTATTGTATTTTTGGTCCTCACATTGATGCAGGGCCTAATGCAAAAGAAGGGATGTTGCTAGAAACCTTAGTTCTAGTTAATTTATAGCTATAAAGAAGAGACTAATGCAATGTATTTTGCAATTTCTGAGATGCTTTTGATCATAAGCTAGAATATTGAGTCGAAGGGGGGCTCTATTCGGGGAGGAAGGTTGAAAGAGATGCATGGAGTTGCTTAGAGAGATACAGTTGTAAAACGGGATAGCAGTTGAGTTTCTGACACTAAATTTTTGGTGCCCTATGGTGTTAATTAGACATTTCTTTTCAACCTGATTGACAGTGCATTTTAATGAAGAAATAACAGCCCAGCAGAGCCTGGCAGTATACTCTTTTCTTACAATTTACAAGCTGAACTTCTCTTGGCAACCTACATCTGGTTTGCTCCGCTAGTAAGTCTGTCAGTAGAACAATGTATAGGCTCTTTCATTTCAATAGGTTTGCTCTTATTAAAGCCTTCTGCATTTTCCTCAGCTTAATTCATTAGGGTTGTTAAATTTCATCAAATTACTTTCCTTAAGTTAAAAAAAAAAGCACAGTTTTTACCTGCCTGAATAAAAGTGGGATAGTATGGAAATGTGTAAGTTTTTAAGGGAAGAGTCTGTATGTTAAAGGTTGTATAGTGGAGGCTTCACGGAATTCTTTTAAAGTATTTTTTTCTTCCTTTAAATGGGATGTTTCCTGGAAAATCAGAATAAATCCTAAAGGATTGCCTAAGCCTCCTGTGACCATTTGGAAAAAGAAGGTCTCCACGTGTTAAAAATGCCTTGACCACCTCATAGTGCGGATACATGGTGGGTGTTTTGGAACACGTTTTTTTTTTTTTTAAGATTTCACCTTCATTTTATATTTATAAATGGGCTTTAAAAATTAACAAATCATTTATTTTTTACTTCTACCCAGGAGTAAAATGGCCATCTCTACCAGAGACTAACAGGATCCTTGCTTTTCATAGATGAGCCAGGTGACTGGGGAGGACAGGCAGGAGAGACTGGGTGGACTCCCCCTGCCTGGGGATGGGGTTGAGAGCAGGGCTGAACCTACAAATTGGGGGTTAAGTGACTCCAGTAGAGGCTCTAAAGGCAGAGAGCCAAGCAGATCATTACAAGCTTCTTCTCCAGGAAAGTGGAAGCCATTTAAAAAATTCCGGGAATTGCTTGGAACATGCAGCATTCTTAAACAAAGAACCTTTGTGACATTCAGAATTACTGAATTTAGGAGAGGAAAAGACTCACACCTCACCTGCCTTCCTTCCCTTGGTCTACTGCCACTGCTTTGTCGAGTTCATTTGAAAAGACCTCCAAATTTGGAGTCTAATCACAGTCCAACATTCTTGTGAGAAGGGCGAATGGGTGTTGTACCCTATTAAGGACTCTGCCCCTATGCTATTTCCAGGTGTTTGCCCACCTGGCTTTCATGATCTTCAATTCTGTATTAAAATTTTCCTGGGTTAGAAAAATGCTTGAATTCATACTTCATACAAGCTTCTGTTAACACAGGCATATGATAGAAGAAAATCACAACAAGAATAAACTTTAAGATCCACCCCGTGGCTTATGCTCACATCTTGTCATTTAGAACTGGGTTGTGTGAACACACTCGGCTGCAAGAGAAGGTGAGTGATTTCTGGGCCCAGTGCTGCCCCAAATAAAGTCATAGATTGATGGTAAGGAACAGAGAGAGAATGGATATTGGATGGACCCTATCAGGTTCTGCCAATTCACCATCGTTTGGAAATTGGGACATTTCTAATGTTACTTTCTGTGAACAAGTTACAATAGCCCCAGATTGTTGTAAAGCTCTTATGAGTTTCTTATTGTTCAGTAATAGAAATTCTTCATAAATTTCTCTAAGTTAGAAAATAAAATTGAGAAAAGACAGAGCAAAAATACTTTCAACCTATTAGAGAGAACTACACAGAGACACACAGATACATATGCATACACATAAAATACTTTTAAAAATAAACTGATTAACTTTGAATATATTTATTTTTATTCCAGGCATTGCCATCCTATGAGCTTGATTCTAAAGCAGAATGTAGGTTTAACCTTGCCCAGAACTACAGGATGTTTGTGTATCTGAACTGCTAGACTCTCTCTCCCTCTCTCTCTCTCACCTGTGTGCACATATGCACACACACACATTTGCTTTGTCCATTTATCTGTAGATTGTTTCTACATCTTTGCTATTGACAATAGTGCTATAATGAACATGGTAGTGCTAATATGTTTTTGAGATCCTGCAATTTTTTTGGATAAATATCCAGAAGTAGGAATCTAAGATCATATGGTAAGTTATGGTTTTTAATTTTTGAGGAAGCTCCATACTGTTTTTTTGTAGCTGTGCACCATTTTGCATTCCCACTAGCAGGGTACAAGATTCCAATTTCTCCACAGCCTTGCCAACACTTGTTATCTTTTTTTTTTTTTTAATAAAAACCATTCTAACAGGTGTGAGATGGTATTTCATTGTGGATTTGATTTGCACTTCCCTGATGAACAGTGGAAACAGTGTCAGACTTTATTTTTTTGAGCTCCAAAATCACTGCAGATGGTGACTGCAGCCATGAAATTAAAAGACGCTTACTCCTTGGAAGGAGAGTTATGTCCAATCTAGATAGCATATTCAAAAGCAGAGACATTACTTTGCCAACAAAGGTCCATCTAGTTAAGGCTATGGTTTTTCCTGTGGTCATGTATGGATGTGAGAGTTGAACTGTGAAGAAGGCTGAGCGCCAAAGAATTGATGCTTTTGAACTGTGGTGTTGGAGAAGACTCTTGAGAGTCCCTTGGACTGCAAAGAGATCCAACCAGTCCATCCTGAAGGAGATCAGCCCTGGGATTTCTTTGGAAGGAATAATGCTAAAGCTGAAACTCCAGTACTTTGGCCACCTCATGCGAAGAGTTGACTCATTGGAAAAGATTCTGATGCTGGGAGGGATTGGGGGCAGGAGGAGAAAGGGACGACAGAGGATGAGATGGCTGGATGGCATCACTGACTCGATGGACGTGAGTCTGAGTGAACTCCGGGAGTTGGTGATGGACAGGGAGGCCTGGTGTGCTGCGACTCATGGGGTCGCAAAGAGTCGGACACGACTGAGCGACTGAACTGAACTGATGAACAGTAAACATTGAGCGCTTATTCTTATACCTATTGTCTATTTGGGGCTTCCCCGGTAGCTCAGCTGGTAAAGAATCCGCCTGCAATGCCGGAGACCCTGGTTCAATTCCTGGGTCCAGAAGATCTTTTGGAGAAAGGATAGGTTACCCACTTCAGTATTCTTGCACTTCCCAGTGGCTCAGATGGTAAAGAATCTGCCTGCAATGCGGGAGACCTGGGTTTGATCCCTGGGTTGGGAAGATCTTCTGGGGGATGGCATGACAGCCCATTCCAGTGTTCTTGCCTGAAGAATCCCCACAGATAGAGGAGCCTGGTGGGCTACAGTCCATGGGATAGCAAAGAGGTGGATACAACTGAGTGACTAAGCACATTGTTTATTTGTATATTGCCCTTAGAGAAATGTCTGTTGAAATCCTTTGACCATTTTTAAATTGGGTTATTAAGTTTTTTTTATTATTGAGTTGTAGGAGTGCCTCATCTATTTTGGAACTAAGCCTCTAATCAGATATATATTTTGCAAATATTTTCTCCAATTCTGTAGGTTCCCTTTTTATTCTATTGATGGTTACCTTTGCTGTGCAGAAGCTTTTTAGCTTGGTAGAGTCACACTTGTTTATTTTTGTTTTTCATGCCTATGTTTTGGTGTCTTGTCCATGATATCACTGCCAAGACCAAAGTCATGAGCTTTTCCCTAGACCTCACATTAAGGCTCAGACCTCAGCTCCAGAGATGCCATGTCCTTGAGGTGCCTTCTAAGGTGAAGAGTGAATCCTTGGCTCCTTTCCTCACGGACTGGAAGTTGGCTTGAGAAGAGGGTTTCTGGGGGCCAGAAACTGTGCCAGAAGAATAACCAGTAATGATAAGGGTGCCTAAAGCAGAAGTGCAAAAGGGCAGATAGGGTGAAAGACTAGGACACTAGAAAAGTCCAGAGAATTCCCCAAAGAAAGTGGGGAGGCCAGGAGTCAGGGTGTACCTGCCTGGGCTTTTATGTAGGCAGCCAAGGCAGGACTGGGTGAGCCAGGTTGCTATGTTGGAAGGCTCATGACATAGGTGAGGGTCCCCACTCCAGACACATGAAGGTCTCTTTATCAATATCTGCCCAATGACTCTTACATAAGTCTGCTCTGTTTAACATAGCCTTGACCTACAGTGTTTTTGGTGTTTAAAGGTTTCACTTGCTTTGAAATTGACAATGCTGTTGTGGGCACTTTCTGGTATTTTCAGAAGACTGTCACATGCTAACACATTTGATTCATAAGCTGACTAATTCAGGAAGGGTCTCTGTTTCTTGGCTAAGGAAACTAACATGCACAGATGTTAAATTACTTGCTCAAGGCGCTCCTGCTGCCAGTTTGGGTGCTGTTTTTTCTCAAGGCAATGAGCTTGACAACAATGCACAATAATCTATTTATCACTTACAGATATAGCCATTCACAGAAGGTCAGGTTGACCAAAGCCTTTGTGATCAAAACACCAGCCGAATGGACTGTCAGGGACTCTCCATCTGGGCTGTCCACAGCCCCCTCCTCAGGAGTAGGACTGTTCCACCCAGTCAGCAGCTGGGTACCAGGATGCCACTCTGGGTTGTGAGGACAATATGGTGGTAGCATAGGAGATCAGTGCTCAGCAGCTGAGAAGGAAGAAAAAGCCCTATGGACACATGAAGTTCTCTTCTTCCTAAAATGAGGCTAGTAACGACTAACTCACATTAAATGTGAACATGAGAAAATGTGATGTTATCTGTGAAGCCAGTGTATAAACTAAAATGATCCTATGGATCATTCATGTATATATTGTGGCACAGGGCCTGGCATATAATATATGTTCAGCAAATATTAGATATTATTATTGATAACAAAACATAGTCATTGTATTACCTTATAGTTGTGCACAAATTTTCAGTTTATAAGCTGCCTTCACATATATTATCACGGGCTTCCTAGGTGGCACTAGTGGTAAAGAAACTGACTGCCAATGCAGGAGACTTAAGAAATGTGGGTCGGGAAGATCCCCTGGAGGAGGGCATGGCAACGTACTCCAGTCTTCTTGCCTGGAGAATCTCACGAACAGAGGAGCCTGGTGGGCTACAGTCCATGGGGTTGCACAGAGTCCGACACAACCAAAGTGTCTAAGCACGCATGCATGCATAGGTTTATTATTATTATTCCATTTTTATAGATGAGGATACAGAGGCAAGGTTAAGTAGCTTTCCCAAGCTCACAGCAGATAAGTTATAGAGCTGGGACTGTATCTAACTCAGAACTCTGTTTTCTAGCTAATCTAGGCGTGATTATTTTGCATGGTTTTCAGATCCTTCATTATTCAGATTCTCCTCCTTGGGGCTTTCTTATAAAAGTCTATTTTAAAATCCACTGTCTATAACTGCAAAAATATCCCAATATGGCCTGACTATAAGACAGTACAATGGGCCCATTACTTTCTTTGTTCTAGATGTTAGACTTTTATTATTGCATCCCAACATTTTATTGGCTTTTTGAACAGCGTGGTCCCCCTGATGGCTTATCTAAATCTGAAGTCTTCTCAATTCCCTAAGTTCTTTTCTCATGAACTGTTGTAAACTTGGTCTCCCCCATTCCCAACTCCTACGAAAGAAATTGAATGTTAGTCTTTAATATGTTGCTTTGTTGAGGCCCCAGCCAGAGTGTGGAAACTCTTAAGGAATCAATAAAATATTCTGCCGGGTGTTCCAAGCAAGATTCCCAAATGCTAATTATTATTGTTAAATGAGTGACTCATCTGAAAGAGTTTCCTTTTCAAGTTGCATTGCATCATGGGGGAACTGTTTTAAATAGACCACCCTGTACACAAACATTTTCATCTTAAAGCATTCAGGCACCATTTCTGTATAGTAAGAGTAATTGTCCCCCCCCACCTCACAGACGGGCGACTTCACAGACAGCACAACGTGAGAGCTTCCAAGAGGCCCAGAGCTCCGAGGTCTCCTCCCGCTTAATTTCCAGAGGGTGAGATTGTATCTCATCATAAAGGGGAAAATTTAGCAGAAGAGAGAAAAAGAGCTGAGCAACCCAACCGAATTAAAAACAAGCCCTTCCTGAACAAAAGAGGATTCTTTAAAATGGGGTTTAAAAAGAGGGACATAGAGGATAGGAATTCAAATTAAAATATTTTCAGCACTACTTTTAGCAAGGCAGGAGGAAAATGAAACGAATTTCAAGCCACTATAGAGAAGGAAAGTCTGTGATCCTGGCATATATAGAATACAAGGTAGGGAGAAAGGAGGACCTTGACTGGGAGCAAGTGAGTGAGATGCGCAGGAATTCAAGTTAACTGGTTAATTTGCAGACAAATAAGAACAATATAACTTTCACTGTTTGGAAGAGGGAGAGATCTCTTCTTAGAAAAACAAAAACAAAAACCCAAAGCAAATCTTCACCTCTTCTGTGCATATTTTCCCTCTCTGCAGTGATGAAAGTGTTTGCACCAATTTTCCAGGGAGACCAGAAAATATGTATGGTGTGTTTTGTCTCCAGTGGCATCCTGGGTCACTGAGCACCGTCATTCAATGCGATTTGTTGATGGATAGATGGAAGAATCGAACCTTTTCAGCACTAGGGGAAAAAGTAACCAGAACTTAGTGTCTATGTAGGAGCCCCCATTAAAAATAATTTAAAATGTTAAATCTATAAATTTCAGAAAACACCATGCCACGGGAGGAGGCACAAACATTATAACTGGAAGAGGACTGGCTAGTTGGATTTTGCCTCTGTTGGCTAAGATCATGTTTCTAGAAGCTGAGTGACAAAAACATAGTGTTCCATGTGCTGTTTGAATGGACCAGATTTGGGCTCTCCCTGTCAATTGTGTGTAGAAAGAAAGGCCCAAACTGCAGACCAGGGTTGCCCAGAGAACTGGTGGGCTGGGGAGGGGGTGGGGGCGTGGCGGCGGGGGAGGGGAAGAGCAGTCTCTGCTGGAGGGAGAAATGATCCACCAGCTCATTCCCAGCTGAGCACATAAAGGGGGTGCATCCTGACACCCCTGCCAGTTCCCAAGGGAACAGGAGGCAGTTTGAGCTCTCCTCCTGGGTGCCTCGGGTTCACTCACTGTCGTTGCCTCTTCCCTGGGGCTGGGGCGAGAGCCCAGGCTGGCCTACCGTGCCTGGAAAAGCTTGTCTGCTCACGTCCTGCCCTCTGCTACAGGCTCAAGTGGCGTCTGCTCTGAACCTGAGCTGAGCCCATTTTCCTGATCTTAGGTAGGATGTTCAGAGAGGGCACGGTGAGGGGCACCTGGCTGCGATATGGTACCACCTGGAGTGGGCACAGGAGACCGGAATGGGAAGGCTATTGTCTGGGCCCCTGCCATGTGCCAGACCTGTGCTGAGTGCTTTTTCAGCAGTTCTCCCACTCGTCCTCATTTTACGTGGAGGACATGAAAGCTTGGGGACAGCAAGCAGTTTACGGAAGGGAGCTTTGGCCTTCCCAGGTGGCGCTAGTGGTAAAAACCCCCCGCCTGCCAATGCAGGAGACATGAGAGATGTGAGTTCAGTGCCGGGGTTGGGAAGCTCCCCTGAAGGAGGGCACAGCAACCAACTCCAGCATTCTTGCCTGGAGAATCCCATGGACAGAGGAGCCTGGTGGGCTACAGTCCATAGCGTCACACAGTTGGACATGACTGAAGCGACTTAGCAGGCACCCACGATGTCTCATCAGTAGAAAAGCAGGATTGCAGCCTGTGTCTGTCTAAGTCCGATGGTCAGGAGCTATCAGTTTTGGCCCAGAAAACCACCAGCCCTTGGCCTTAGGAAGTAAGTCAAAGCTTCCAGTGTGGTGGTGTCATTTCCACACAGACAACAGTGATCCTGTCAGGCCTAAAAATCTTTAATGCCAGAATTCTTACCTTCTCCCGGAAGGGAGAGGCCAAAGTCTGAAATTAGACTTCCTCCCAGATTCGGATCCCAGGAGATTTGCATTTTGCAGTTGTGTTGAGGGGCATTTTTAGGATCTGCATCCTTGGGGGAGAACGGAGTCTAGCAGGACTGAGCTGCCAGACAGTCTCAGCCCAGGCCTCAGCCAACCCCAGCAGCTCTGGAGCTGGAAGTGACCTCTGAGGGCTGGTATTTCACCCTTCTGCCCCACTACTCATTAGATGGGAGCTGTCCTGGGGAAGGGGCATGAAAGGTTGTTGTTCAGAACCGTAGGGAGGCACTCAGTTAAAGCTGTTGGCAGCCAACCCTCAGTGCAGCTTAGGGAACCAGGGCCTCAGTTCTGGAGGGGACTCTGGGAGATGGAGTCACAGTACGGTGTATAAAAATACCACAGCCTTCAGGCCAAGATGAACCAGACCGGAAAACAGGGCGTTTTAAAGTATCCCTCTGTTGAGAGATACACAGGCTTCACAAGTTAATATATCCGAAATTGGGCTGCATTTTGCAGTTCATGCTAAAGTAGGCTTGCCAACCCTTCCCCATTCTGCCTACCCCAAAGCTGTTATTAAATTGATGGTGGATACTAGAGTAGACAATCTTAGAACTGAGGAAATGCTATAATGAATTGCCTGGTGGATAAATAAGACCCTAGGGGCAAAGGGATCTCAGGTCTGCAAATTGCTTAAGAAGAGGGACTCTGGCTCCCGTTCACAGCCAAGAGGTATGAGCTCCGATCTCTTCTTTGCTTCAGAGCTACTTTCAAATTTTGTTTGTTTACTTGTTTTTAGTCTGAACCTTTAAAAATAAGAAAACAAATGAGTAATCTGTCCTATGTATCTGTAGGTCCTCTTGAATTAATAAGCCTTCAGAATTAGTAAACCTTCAAATTGCTCAGAAAATCTCCCTAGAAAGTTGAACTCCATTGTGGGAAAAGAATGATGTTGCCCTGTAAATAGAATGTTAAGTCCACAACTATTTTTAGGTAATTTTTATTTTATCAATGCAGTACATGCACAATATTTATAAAGTGAAACAGTATTCAACAGCTTGTCCCAAAACTGTGGTTTCTGCTCTCCTCATCCCTCCATTCCTGTCCTAGGGACAACAGTTTTTTAAGCTAGTTTTTCCTGCCATTTACATGTCCATGTCTAAGTAATGTATGTAACTGAGTGAATTATTTTGACTCATCTGTTTTATCTACTGACTTCATACTACTACGAAGGGGAGCCATCCCCTCAGCCTTCTTTCCTTTGTTCCCCCAATATAATTATGTCACAAAGTTTAGAATTAGTCAATACTTAGTGTTTCCATTACTATGGCTGTACAGATATTCTTAGCTGAGCATTTTATTCTTCCTTAACCTTTTCCCTCCTGAAGTTAATGATTGCCTTTCTTCTTCTTTCCAACACCATTTAATAACCTCCTGGTACAACTTTCTACAGGGAAAGTCCTCAGGCTTCCTCATGAAGGAATCCATCCATTCCATTTATTTTCTTGGAGATCCTACAGACCTCCCTTCTCCTTCTCTCTGGGCCAATGGTGTAGATGTCACCTGAAACTTCTTTTCTGTCATCCTTGTAGCTGCCTTGACTAGGGATTATATTCCCTAGTTCCTAGATCTTACATCTTCTCAGGGGAGGAATGGAATGGACAAAGCACAGATACATACATATACACATATATCTGTATGCTAAGTCACGTCAGTCGTGTCTGACTCTGTGTGACCTCACAGGAGCGGCCCACCAGGCTCCTGTCCCTGGGATTCTCCAGGCAAGAATACTGGAGTGGGTTGCCATTTCCTTCTCCACTGCATGAAAGTGAAAAGTGAAAGTGAAGTTGCTCAGTCGTGTCAGACTCTTCACAACCCCATGGACGGTAACCCACCAGGCTCCTCCGTCCATGGGATTTCCCAGGCAAGAGTACTGGAGTGGGTTGCCATTGCCTTCTCCCATATATCTGTATACCCACATGTATAGTGTATGTTAAGTTTACAGTGATATCATTACACAATATCATTACACTCAGTAAAAGGCATGGAGATTAATTGTATAGTTCAGGGGAGTTGATAAATGAATATTCCTAAGTAAGATATATACCATTTCTATACCCCCAAAAGTTGCTTTGTGCCATTTCCCAGTTAGTGCCACCCCACACTCCCCAAATAACCATTGGTCTGATATCCATCACAATAAATTAGATTTGTTTTGCCAATTCTAGAACTTTATATAAAAATATTTTTGAGATTATCTATGTTGTTGCATGTAGCTTTGATTGCCAGATAAACTTTATTTTATGAATGTGTTTAGGTACTATTTGGCTTTTGAAGCTATAAGCATGTGTTAGTTTGAGGATGACAAACAGGTGTACAGTGGCGGAGGACGTGGAGATGAGCATGTTCCCTGTGCCCTGCTGTCTCTGTCAGGACTGGCTATACTTGTATGTTGGGGTTTCTCTTAACAAGCCTCCTAGACTCCCTTTGATTCTACGCTATGTAGAATGCCCTGTTTTCCATAGCCCATATCTTCCTCTTCCTTGGTTTACTTCCTCATTTTTGTGAAAGTATCCTCTAGTAGCCTCTTGAGAAATGATGTGTAGGAGATACATTTTTTGAAAACTAGAATGCCTGAACTGGTCTTTATTTTACTGTCATATCTAATTGATAGTTTGTTGTATATAGAACCTAGATAGGAAATAATTTTTCTTTCAATTTTTTTTGAGGTATTGCTACATTACTCTTAGTTTCCAATGTTATTGCTGAGACGTCTAAGAGCATTTTTATGTCTTATCAGATTGTGACCTTAAAAAATAGTCTCTGAAACATTGGAGGTTCTGAATTTCACAGTGGCATGGTATGGATTAATTTTCATCTGTAGGGCTAAGCCATTTCCATCTAGAAACCTGTATCCTTGGTTATAGGAAGATTTCTTACATTATGTCATTATTAATTTCTTTCCCTCTGTTTCCTCTATTCCTACTCTCTAGAATAACAATTATTTGAATAATGGAAAACCTGAACTTTTCAAGATCTCCTACCAAAGAATCTAGACTCATTAGGATAGCCTGCACAATTGGAAGTGGTCTTGATGGCCTTCTCGGGTGATTTATTGAAACGTGAATTCAATGGGTCAGCAGAACATTGGTGAGGAAAATCATCCCAGTTTTCTGAAATTTAATTGTGCAGTGCTGCGACGGGTGTGCCAAAGCGCAGGCGAGAGGAGCCACCCCATGTCTGGGGTCAGGGGCAGAAGCCGGGAGGAGCCCATGCCCAAAGGGCGGCGGCCAAGAGGAGTTACCCCACGTCAGAGGTCAGGAGCAGCGGCCGAGAGTACCAGACTGTGACAGCATAGGAACGGCCGAGAGGAGCTACTGCGCTTCTGAGGTCAGGGGCGGCAGCCAGGAGGAGCTACCCCACACCCCAAGGCCGAGGCCAGGGGCGACGAGCGGGAGGACCTACCCCAAGCCCCTAAGCCCGAGGCGAAGGGCAGCAGTGGGGAGGAGCAACTCCACGACCAAGGCCAGGGGCGGTGGCCGGGTATCCAAGGAGACGTGGCTGCGCGGGCGCAGGAGGGCCTAGAGGAGCTATCCCACGTTGAAGGTCAGGAAGGGCGGCGGTGAGGAGATACCCCTCGTCCAAGGTAAGGAGCAATGGCTGCGCTTTGCTGGAGCAGCCAGAGATACCCCACGCCCAAGGTAAGAGAAACCCAAGTAAGACGGTAGGTGTTGCAAGAGGGCATCAGAGGACAAACACACTGAAACCTTACTCACAGAAAACTAGTCAATCTAATCACACTAGGACCACAGCCTTGTCTAACTCAATGAAACTAAGCCATGCCCGTGGGGCAACCCAAGATGGGCGGGTCATGGTGGAGAGATTTGACAGAATGTGGTCCACTGGAGAAGGGAATGGCAAAGCATTTCAGTATTCTTGCCTTGAGAACCCCCTGAACAGTATGAAAAGGCAAAATGATAGGATACTGAAAGAGAAACTCCCCAGGTCAGCAGGTGCCCAATATGCTACTGGAGATCAGTGGAGAAACAACTCCAGAAAGAATGAAGGGATGGAGCCAAGCAAAAACAATACCCAGCTGTGGATGTGACTGGTGATAGAAGCAAGGTCCGATGCTGTAAAGAGCAATATTGCATAGGAACCTGGAATGTCAGGTCCATGAATCAAGGCAAATTGGAAGTGGTCAAACAAGAGATGGCGAGAGTGAATGTCAACATTCTAGGAATCAGCGAACTGAAATGGACTGGAATGGGTGAATTTAACTCAGATGACCATTGTATCTACTACTGAGGGCAGGAATCCCTCAGAAGAAATGGAGTGGCCATCATGGTCAACAAAAGAGTCGGAAATGCAGTACTTGGATGCAATCTCAAAAATGACAGAATGATCTCTGTTCGTTTCCAAGGCAAACCATTCCATATCACAGTAATCCAAGTCTATGCCCCAACCAGTAACGCTGAAGAAGCTGAAGTTGAATGGTTCCATTCATTCTACAAGACCTTTTAGAACTAACACCCAAAAAAGATGTCCTTTTCATTATAGGGGACTGGAATGCAAAAGTAGGAAGTCAAGAAACACCTGGAGTAACAGGCAAATTTGGCCTTGAAATACAAAATGAAGCAGGGCAAAGACTAATAGAGTTTTGCCAAGAAAATGCACTGGTCATAGCAAACACCCTCTTCCAACAACACAAGAGAAGACTCTACACATGGACATCACCAGATGGTCAACACCGAAATCAGATTGATTATATTCTTTGCAGCCAGACATGGAGAAGCTCTATACAGTCAGCAAAAACAAGACCAGGAGCTGACTGTGGCTCAGACCATGAACTCCTTATTGCCAAATTCAGACTGAAATTGAAGGAAGTAGAGAAAACCACTAGACCATTCAGGTATGACCTAAATCAAATCCCTTATGATTATACAGTGGAAGTGAGAAATAGATTTAAGGGCCTAGATCTGATAGATATGCCTGATGAACTATGGAATGAGGTTTGTGACATTGTACAGGAGACAGGGATCAAGACCATTCCCATAGAAAAGAAATGCAAAAAAGCAAAATGGCTGTCTGAGGAGGCCTTACAAATAGCTGTGAAAAGAAGAGAAGCGAAAAGCAAAGGAGAAAAGGAAAGATATAAACATCTGAATGCGGAGTTCCAAAGAATAACAAGGAGAGATAAGAAAGCCTTCCTCAGCGATCAATGCAAAGAAATAGAGGAAAACAACAGAATGGGAAAGACTAGGGATCTATTCAAGAAAATCAGAGATACCAAAGGAACATTTCATGCAAAGATGAGCTCGATAAAGGACAGAAATGGTATGGACCTAACAGAAGCAGAAGATATTAAGAAGAGATGGCAAGAATACACAGAAGAACTGTACAAAAAGATCTTCACGACCCAGATAATCATGATGGTGTGATCACTGACCTAGAGCCAGACATCCTGGAATGTGAAGTCAAGTGGGCCTTAGAGAGCATCACTACGAACAAAGCTAGTGGAGGTGATGGAATTCCAGTTGAGCTATTTCCAATCCTGAAAGATGATGCTGTGAAAGTGCTGCACTCAATATGCCAGCAAATTTGGAAAACTCAGCAGTGGCCACAGGACTGGAAAAGGTCAGTTTTCATTCCAATCTCAAAGAAAGGCAATGCCAAAGAATGCTCAAACTACCACACAATTGCACTCATCTCACATGCTAGTAAAGTAATGCTCAAAATTCTCCAAGCCAGGCTTCAGCAATATGTGAACTGTGAACTTCCTGATGTTCAAGATCGTTTTAGAAAATGCAGAGGAACCAGAGATCAAATTGCCAACATCTGCTGGATCATGGAAAAAGCAAGAGAGTTCCAGAAAAACATGTATTTCTGCTTTATTGACTATGCCAAAGCCTTTGACTGTGTGGATCACAATAAACTATGGAAAATTCTGAAAGAGATGGGAATACCAGAACACCTGATCTGCCTCTTGAGAAATTTGTATGCAGGTCAGGAAGCAACAGTTAGAACTGGACATGGAACAATAGACTGGTTCCAAATAGGAAAAGGAGTTCGTCAAGGCTGTATATTGTCACCCTGCTTATTTAACTTAAATGCAGAGTACATCATGAGAAATGCTGGGCTGGAAGAAACACAAGCTGGAATCAAGATTGCCAGGAGAAATATCAATAACCTCAGATATGCAGATGACGCCACCCTTACGGCAGAAAGTGAAGAGGAACTCAAAAGCCTCTTGATGAAAGTGAAAGTGGAGAGTGAAAAAGTTGGCTTAAAGCTCAACATTCAGAAAACGAAGATCATGGCATCTGGTCCCACCACTTCATGGGAAATAGATGGGAACAGTGGAAACAGTGTCAGACTTTATTTTTGGGGCTCCAAAATCACTGCAGATGGTGACTGCAGCCATGAAATTAAAAGACGCTTACTCCTTGGAAGGAAAGTTATGTCCAACCTAGATAGCATGTTCAAAAGCAGAGACATTACTTTGCCAACAAAGGTTCGTCTAGTCAAGGCTATGGTTTTTCCTGTGGTCATGTACGGATGTGAGAGTTGGACTGTGAAGAAGGCTGAGCGCCAAAGAATTGATGCTTTTGAACTGTGGTGTTGGAGAAGACTCTTGAGAGTCCCTTGGACTGCAAGGAGATCCAACCAGTCCATTCTGAAGGAGATCAGACCTGGGATTTCTTTGGAAGGAATGATGCTAAAGCTGAAACTCCAGTACTTTGGCCATCTCATGCAAAGAGTTGACTCATTGGAAAAGACTCTGATGCTGGGAGGGATTGGGGGCAGGAGGAGAAGGGGACGACAGAGGATGAGATGGCTAGATGGCATCACTGCCTCAATGGACGTGAGTCTGAGTGAACTCTGGGAGTTGATGATGGACAGGGAGGTCTTGGCGTGCTGCAATTCATGGGGTCACAAAGAGTCAGACACAACTGAGCAACTGATCTGATCTGAAGTTGCTTCAGTTGTGTCTGACTCTTTGCAACCCTATGGACCATAGCCCACCAGGCTCCTCTGTCCATGGGATTCCCCAGTCAAGAACACTGGAGTGGGTTGTCATGCCCTTCTCCAGGGGATCTTCCCGACCCAGGGATCAAACCCATGTCTCCTGCATTGGCAGATGGGTTCTTTACCACTAGGTGGTTCTTTACCACCTGGGAAGCCCCATTGTTTACATTTCGTGAAAGGTGAGATTGCCTGAAGTAAGGATCTTTATTGTTTCATAGGCAGTAGCTATCATTTGGAAAAATGATCAGAGACTTAGAAGGCCCAAGATCGGATGACTGGTAACAAGGAGGCTTGCAGAAGATTGTGAATAGACTTCTTTGTTGCAATGTATAAGAATATTTGTATTCCGTGTGATTGGCCACACTAAAGCCTGTACCACAGAGGTGGCTACAAATATGCAGGTGGACAAATGACCTACCCTGAGGATATTAATTGTCCTCTTTCTGTAGTCTACCAGTTGCTTACTCTATGGGCTTCTTTAAAAAGTGGCTATAGAAGTAAGAAAGGAGGCTGGCAATGAACAAAACCATGTCACTTCCCTTCACCAAGACTGATCACCTCATTCTGGAGTGCCTAACTTGCCAGAAGTAGTGACCATGCCCGAAACCCTGCCAAGGTATCATGCCTGTTAAGACAAGCTAGTTGCCTGTGGCAGGTGGAGAGTGCATGTAATTTTTTTTTTTTAAAGTAAGCTTTATTTTGTAGAGCAGTTTTAGGTCCACAGCAAAATTCACCAGAAGTACAGAGACTTCCCATATACCCTGTGAGCCCACATATGCCTAATTTCTCTATAATCAATATCCCTCCCCAGAGTGGTACACTTAGTGCAGCTGATGAACCTACATAGATACTTACTTCGGGTTTGGATTTGCTTTCCCTACCCACCATGCTTCTCCCAGCAATGTCATTTGTGGACTTTCTGAATATCTATATATCTCTGTGTTTTTGACAAAAAAGCTCACTTCATAAAGAAGTAAGGCAATTGAAAAATAAAAAATGAGTTTCACTTCCTACATATCCAGAAGCATCTCACTTCATAACAAAATAGCCTATAGAAGACAGGTATATTGCCAACACCACCTTGTGACAATGGCATGTTGTTTCATGAGATATGCAAATACTTAGAATCAGTGACCAATGGTGTGGCTTTTCCCCACTGACAGAATTAATGAGTTGAAGAAGGTATGGCAACTCTTATTATTACATTCAAACACCTACTTAGAAAATTTCCCCTTATTGCCCTTGCAAAATTTTGTTTATTGCCTTAATGATTCTGGGCTCTATTGATTTAGAGATCTTAGACCCCAAAAGAGGAGTGCTTCTCCTGGGCACACAGCCACTGAATTGGAAGCTGTGAGTTCCACATTGATTGTTTGAGGTTCTTCATATTATTAAGTGATCAGACAAAAGTTGAATTGTTAATTAGGTTGATTTATACTAATTTTCCAGAGAAAGCTGGTTTGTGCCACCTAGCAAAATCTAGGAGGAGTATGAGGGGAATCCAGAGGATCCACTTACTGGTTTCACCATGTTCAGTGATTAAAAATTAATGAGAGACCACAGCAACCCTGTGCAGTGAGACCAAGTGCTCAGATCCGTTTGGGATTACTCCATTGGATAAATGACCCTGAAAAGTAAAACCCAAATTGAAACAGAACATGGAATGCATAATGGGGGGGATCATAAATATCAGTTAAAATCTTATAACCACTTATAGACATAAGCATTCTTATATCTCCCCTTTTAGTCTGGGCTAGTAGCACTGTAGCCAGTATAAATATTAAAAAAAAAAAACAACAAACTTTATAGGCTTTTAAGTATTTGAGTCCAGTCCAACGATTGCAAAAACCATACCACGATTCTTACGCCATTCTATCCAGACTTAATTACTGCTAATTGAGGCACATTGGGCTGTTGTGGGACCACATATCCCTTAGCTCCTAGGAGCTGTTATCCAACTTAAATGTCTCCTATATGCCAACTTATTTATGTACGTGGAATAAGAAATTATAAAATATGACAAACATGTATACATATGAAGATGAGTCAAACAAAATTTGCAGAAGGAACAAATAATAAAATAATTAAAAAAAAAAAAGACTGTTTAGCAGAAGAAGATAGAATCCATGAATTGCAATACAAATCAGAAGAAATAACCCAGAGTGTAGCACAAAGAGACAATAAATATGGACAATAGAGAAGAGAAGGTAAGAGCTATAATGTAGTTTGATAAATATAACAAATACTTGATTTCCAAAAGGAGAAGAGAGAAAGAAATAGCAAAGGCAATATTTGAAAAGGTAATGGCTAGGAATTTTCTAGAACTGACTAAAGACATCTGTATATACATTTGAGATGTACAGTAAGCCCCAGGCATGCTGTTTTAGTTGTCTGTGGCTGCTGTAAAAAATTACCACAAATGTGGCTTAAAACAACAACAGAAATATATTCTTTCACAGTTCAGTTCAGTTACTCAGCTGTGTCCAATTCTTTGCAACCCCATGGACTGCAGCACACCTGGCTTCCCTGTCCTTCACCATCTTCTGCAGTTTGCTCAAACTCATGTCCTTTGAGTCAGTGATGCCATCCAACCATCTCATCCTCTGTTATCCCCTTTTCCTCCTGCCTTCAATTTTTCCCAGCATCAGGGTCTTTTCTTCCAGTGAGTCAGCTCTTCTCATCAGGTGTTCAAAGTATTGGAGTTTCAGCTTCAGTAAGAGTCCTTCCAATGAATATTCAGGACTGATTTCCTTTAGGATTGACTGGTTTGATCTCCTTGCAGTCCAAGGGACTTCCACGAGTCTTCTCCAAAACCACAGTTCTTCTTTATGGTCCAACTTTCACATCTGTACATGACTACTGGAAAAACCATAGCTTTGACTATATGGACCTTTGTCGGTAAAGTAATGTCTCTGCTTTTTAATACATCGTCTAGGTTTGTCATTTCTGCGCAAGTCTGAACTCAAGCTATTGCAGGGCTGTACTGCCTCAGAAAACTCTGAAAAGAATCTATTTCTTCCGTCCTCTAGCCTCTGGCAGCTTTGGCTTGTGGATATATCACTTCAACCTTTGCCTCTGTAGTCACAGTGAGTCCTACTCTATTTGTGTCACATCTGTCTTTGCCTCTTCTTATGAGGAAATTTGTGGTGGCATTTAGGGCCTGTGTATATAACCTTCTCATCTCAAAATAATTTAACTGCATATGCAAATATTCTTTTTTCCAATAAATTCAGATGTTCCAGAGATTGACATGGATGTATTTTTTTAGGGGCCAGTTTTCAACCGACCACACACATTAAATGTAATAAAAAAGCTCACATATAGTCACATTGAAATGAAAGTGCAGAAAAACAAATTTTAAAAAAAGAGTAACCACAGAATAAATATAATTTCTCTTCAGTGGATTAGCAGTTAGACTGAAGGCTCATTAGCAATAATGGAAGTCCAAAGTCAGAGAAATAACATTGCAATGTGTTGCAAGAAGGTAACTATCATCTAAAATTTCACACCCAGGAAAACCATCTTCCAAAAGAGAAGAAGAGATAAAAACATTCTCAGAGAAAAGAATTAAGACAGTTTGTAAACAGCAGATACTTACTGATTTTAATTCTAAAGACTATATATTATAAATTTAATCATTAATTAATTCATTCAACAAAAGTATTTGAGCTTTTATTATGTACCTAACACTGTTCTAGGTACTGGGAATGCAATGATGAACAGGCAAAAATCCTGGTTTTTAGAGCTTATTTATATTCTACAATGAACAAAGAAAATAGACAACACCATAAAATATTTTTTAAAGTATTGTATAAAGTGGTAAGTACAGAAATAATTAAAACAAGTCAGAGGAATGTAAAATATTGGGTGCTGGCTTTTACATTATATGTGGCCTTGTTAGGGAAGACTGCACAGAGAAGTGACTGTTGAGTCAGTCTGAAAGGACTGAGGAAGCTAGCCAACTGGATACCTCGAGTGTGTGTCAGGTGGGACAGGGAGGGGACAGATGGAGAAACAGAACATTCTAGGTAGAAAGAAGGCTGCAAAGGCTCTCAGGTGGGAACAAGCCTAGAGTGCTCAAAAAACAAGAAGAATGCTAGTGTGGCTAGATTTGAATAAAAGGAGAGAATAGAAGGAAATGCAATCAGAAAAGGAATGGGGCCAGATCCTTTGGGACTTTTATGTCATGGTATGGACTCAGTAAGTCTCACCATGAGGAATATGGGACACCTTCAGAAAGTTTGAGCAGACTGACATGATCTGACTTGAGTTTGAGCAGGATCACTGGGCTCTAAATTCAAGCAAAGGATAATTGTGACTTGGACTAGGATGGAGGTCGGGGGGAGGATGGTGAGAAATTGTCAAATTCTGGATATATTTAGGAAGGAAGCCAAAATAATTTGCTAATGTAATAGATGCGAGGTATGAGAGAAAAAAGGAGTGAAGTATGCATCAAGGTCAGGAATGGTTATACAACTTGCAGAGCTCAGCACAAAATGAAATCTCAAGTCTCCCTGCTCAAAATTTGTGAAGAATTTCAAGACAGCTGCTAACGGGCATTAAGTCAAATTGAAGGCCTTTTGTGTGTGGGAGGCTGTGTGACCATACAGGTTACAAGTCCTTGAAGCCTACCCTGATCAAGATTTTAGGCCTGAGCAACTGGAAAAATAGAAGTATCATTAACTGATACTGTGAACACTGGAGAAATGATTAGAAAGGTATTAACTATACCTTTTATCAATTAAATATGCATACTGTAATTTTAAAATTAACCACGATATAGAAACAATATGTATAACTTCTAAGTTAATGGGATTGATATAAGAATAATCAAATGGGATTGATATAAAAATAGTCAATGAGAAAAAAGGAAGAAAGTTTAAGAATATACACAAAACAGATAGGATAAATAAAAGGCACACAACAAGGTGCTTTATTTAAATGAAAATATAAGCCAAGAATCATATTAAATATAAATGGACTAATTTCAGATAAGAGACAAAAAATTGTCAATATTTCATATATATTTAAAAATCACTCAACTACATGGTGTTTAAGAGAGACATATATAAGGGATGGAAAAAATATCTGGAAATATTAACCAAAGAAAATTTGTATACCTGTATGAATATTAGATAAAATGGACTTTGAGGCAAAGGCAATATGAGAGTTAAAGAGAGCTAGTTCATAATGACACAAGATAGATTTACAAGAATAATAATTTTAAATTTGTATATATGTATATCAATACTATTGTATAGCCTTAATATATTAAAAAAGAAAAAAGTATATTACTCCCCTGCTAACACTAGCAAGGGGGGGCACTCTCCATCCCTCTTCTGATGTCTGTGTCAGAAGCTTTCTCTTTCCTTTTTTATACTTTAATAAAACTCTGCTATACAAAAGCTCTTGAGTGATCAAGCCTGGCCCAAAGCTTGATCTTTGGTCCCAAAGCTAAATCTTCTTCTTCAGAGATCATGAATCTGACTTCGTTCACCATAGGCCATCATCTTGGGGGGCTCATCTAGGATCTTCAGGACAAGAAGTGAAGTGGCGCTGGAGTGGCTATGAGGAGATACCCACATTCAAGGGCAGAGAAGCCCCAGCAAGACAGTTAGCTCTGGAGCTGCGGCTGCACGGTGCTGGAGCAACTTTGAGGAGATACCCCACATCCAAGGGCAAAGGAGAAGCCCCAACAAGATGGTGGGAGGAGCAAAATCATCTTTAGAATCAAGCCCCATACCTGCCAGAGATGCTCAGAGGGCTCAAAAATACCTTGTGCACACCAGGACCCAGAGACCCCACAGTGACTGAGACAGACCTGTGTTTGAGTGTCTCCTCCTGAGGAGGTACGGGTCAGCAGTGGACTGCCGCAGGGGCAGGGGCTCTGGGTGCAGTAGACCTGGGTATGGTGTAAGCCCTCTTGGAGGAGGTCACCATTAGCCCCACCATAGAGCTGCCAGGACTTAAACAGGACTGGGGAAACAGACTCTTAGAGGGCACAGACAGGACCTTGTGTGCACCAGAACCCAGGAGAAAGGAGCAGTGACCCCACAAGAGACTGACCCAGACTTGCCTGTGAGTGTCCAGGAGTCTCCGACAGAGGTGTGGGTCGGTGGTGGCCTGCTGCAGGGTTGGGAGCACTGAGTGTAGCAGTGCCAGCATGGGACATTTTGAAGGCAGTAACCATTTTCTTCATTACCTCCACCATAGTTTGGCCTCAGGTCAAATAACAGGGAGGGAACACAGCCTGGCCCATCAGAAAACTGGATTAAAGATTTATTACTATGGCCTCACCCATCAGAATAAGACTCAGTTTCCCCCTCAGTCAGTCTCTTCATAAGCCTCATATCCTTCTCCATCAGAGGGCAGACAGACTGAAAACCACAATCACAGGAAACTAACCAATCTGATCATGTGGATCACAGCCTTGTCTAACTCAGTGAGACTATCAGCCATGCTGAGTAGGGCCACCCAAGACAGACAGGTCATGGTGGAGAGTTCTGACAAAACGTGGTCCCCTGGAGAAAGGAATGTCAAACCATTTCAGTATTCTTGCCCTGAGAACCCCATGAACAGTATGAAAAGTAAAAAAGATAGGACACTGAAAGATGAACTCCCCAGGTCGGTAGGTGCCCAAGATGCTACTGGAGATCAGTGGAGAAATAACTCCAGAAAGAATGAAGAGATGGAGTCAAAGCAAAAACAACACCCAGCTGTGGATTTGATTGGTGATGGAAGTAAAGTCCAATGCTGTAAAGAGGAATATTGCATAGGAACCAGGAATGTTAGGTCCATGAATCAAGGCAAATTGGAAGTGGTCAAATAGGAGATGGTAAGAGTGAATATCAACATTTTAGGAATTAGTGAACTAATTCCTAAAATGACCATTATATTTACTATTGTGGGCAAGAATTCTTTACGAGAAATGGTGTAGCCATCATAGTCAACAAAAGAGTCCGAAATGCAGTACTTGGATACAATCTCAAAAATGACAGAATGATCTCTGTTTGTTTCCCAGGCAAACCATCCAATATCACAGTAATTCAAGTCTATGCCCTGACCAATAAACCTGAAGAAACTGAAGTTGAATGGTTCTATGAAGACCTACAAGACCTTCTAGAACTAACACCCCCAAAAGATGTCCTTTTCATTATAGGGGACTTGAATGCAAAAGTAGGAAGTGAAGAGATACCTGCAGTAACAGGCAAATTTGACCTTGGAGTACAGAATGAAGCAGGGCAAAGGCTAATAGAGTTTTGCCAAGAAAATGCACTGGTCATAACAAACACCCTCTTCCAACAACACAAGAGGAGACTCTACACATGGACCTCACCAGATGTTCAATACTGAAATCAGATTGATTATATTCTTTGCAGCCAAAGATGGAGAAGCTCTATACAGTCAACAAAAACAAGACCAGGAGCTGACTGTGGCTCAGACCATGAATTCCTTATTGTCAAATTCAGACTTAAATTGAAGAAAGTAGGGAAAACCACTGGACCATTCAGATATGACCTAAATCAAATCTCTTATGATTATGTGTGTTCCCTGGTGACTCAGAGGATAAAGCATCTGCCTGCCATGCGGGAGACTAGGGTTCGATCCCTGGGTTGGGAAGATCCCCTGGAGAAGGAAATGGCAATCCACTCCAGTACTCTTGCCTGGAGAATCCCATGGACAGAGGAGCCTGGTGGGCTACAGTCCATGGGGTCGCAAAGAGTCGGACACAACTGAGCGACTTCAATTTTTCACTTTTTTTTTTTTTTATGATTATACAGTGGAAGTGAGAAATATATTCAAGGGATTAGATCTGATAGACAGACTACCTGAAGACATATGGACGGAGGTTCCTGACATTATACAGGAGGCAGGGATCAAGACCATTCCCCAAAAAAGAAATGCAAAGAGGCCAAATGGTTATCTGAGGAGGCTTTGCAAAGAACTGTGAAAAGAAGAGAAGCAAAAAGAAAAGGAGAAAAGGAAAGATACACCCATTTGAAAGCAGAGTTCCAAAGAATAGCAAGGAGAGATAAGAAAGCCTTCCTCAGTGATCATGGCAAAGAAATAGAGGAAAACAATAGAATGGGAAAGACTAGAGATCTCTTCAAGAAAATTAGAGATACCAAGGGAACATTTCATACAAAGATGGGCACAATAAAGGACCGAAATGGTATGGACCTAACAGAAGCAGAAGATATTAAGAAGAGGTGGCAAGAATACACAGAAGAACTATACAAAAAAGATCTTCATGACCCAGATAATCACGATGGTGTGATCACTCACCTAGAGCCAGACATTCTGGAATGTGAAGTCAAGAGGGCCTGAGGAAGCATCATTGTGAATAAAGCTAGTGGAGGTGATGGAATTCCAGTTGAGCTATTTCCAATCCTGAAAGATGATGCTTTGAAAGTGCTGCACTCAATATGCCAGCAAATTTGGAAAACTCAGCAGTGGCCACAGGACTGGAAAAGGTCAGTTTTCATTCCAATCCCAAAGAAAGGTCATGCCAAAGAATGCTCAAACTACTACATAATTGTGCTCATCTCACATGCTAGCAAAGTAATGCTCAAAATTCTCCAATCCAGGCTCCAACAGTACGTGAACCATGAACTTCCAGATATTCAAGGTGGATTTAGAAAAGGCAGAGGAACTAGAGATCAAATTGCCAACATCTGCTGGATCATCAAAAAAAGCAAGAGAATTCCAGAAGAACATCTATTTCTGCTTTATTGACTATGCCAAAGCCTTTGACTGTGTGGATCACAACAAACTGTGGAAAATTCTGAAAGAGATGGGAATAGCAGACACCTTATCTACCTCTTGAGAAATCTGTATGCAGGTCAAGAAGCAACAGAACTAGACATGGAACAACAGACCGGTTCCAAATTGGGAAAGGAGTACGTCAAGGCTGTATTTTGTCATCTGCTTATTTAACTTATGTGCAGAGTACATCATGAGAAATGCTGGACTGGATGAAGCACAAGCTGGAATCAAGACTGCTGGGAAAAATATCAATAACCTCAGATATGCAGATGACACCACACTTATGGCAGAAAGTGAGAAGAACTAAAGAGCCTCTTGATGAAAGTGAAAGAGGAGAGTGAAAAAAAGTTGGCTTAAAGCTCAACATTCAGAAAACTAAGATCATGATATCTTGTCCCTTCACTTCATGGCAAGTAGATGGAGAAACAATGGAAACAGTGAGAGACTTTATTTTGGGGGGCTCTAAAATCACTGCAGATGGTGACTGAAGCCGTGAAATTAAAAGGCGCTTGCTCCTTGGAAGAAAAGCTATGACCAACCTAGACAGCATATTAAAAAGCAGAGACATTCCTTTGCCAACAAAGGTCCATCTAGTAAAAGCTATGGTTTTTCTAGTAGTCATGTATGGAGGTGAGAGTTGGACTATAAAGAAAGCTGAGCACCGAAGAATTGATGCTTTTGAACTGTGGTGTTGGAGAAGATTCTTGAGATTCCCTTTAACAGCAAGGAGATTCAACCAGTCCATCCTAAAGGAAATCAGTCCTGAATATTCATTGGAAGGACTGATGGTGAAGCTGAAACTCCAAAACTTTGGCCACCTGATGCGAAGAACTGACTCACTGGAAAAGACCCTGATGCTGGGGAAGATTGAAGGCTGGAGGAGAAGGGGATGACAGAGGATGAGATGGTTGGATGGCATTACCAACTCAATGAACTTGAGTTTGAGTAAACTCTGAGAGTTAGTTATGGATAGGGAAGCCTGGAGTGCTGCAGTCCATGGGGTCACAAAGATTTGGACATGACTGTGCCACTGAACTGAACTGAATATATTTAAATTAAAAATTGACAACTAAAATAAGAAATAGGTATGCTTATGATTACAGGACAAAATTTAACGACATTTCTCTCAGTCGTTGAAAGAAAAATTCACAACATAGATTTGCACATTGTTGACAAACTCAGCCTAAATTATATGTAGAACCCATGTCCAACAATTGCAAATACACACTTTTGAAGCAAACAGGGAACATATAAAAATTTACAACCTAATGAGCCATAAAAATGAGTCTCAATAAATTTTACTGAAGAATGTTCTCTGACCACAATGAAATTATGATTCTAACATAATTATAATTTGTTATGCTTAAAAAGACTATGGTGCTAATGATAAGGAACCCTTCTGGCAATGCGTGAGACATGAGAGATACAAGTTTGATCCTTGGGTCGGGAAGAGATCCCTGGAGAGGAGCATGGCAACTGACTCCAGGCTTCTTGCCTGGAGAATTCCGTGGACGGAGGAGCCTGGTGGACTACAGTCCATGGGGTTGCAAAGAGTTGAACATAACTGAAGTGACTTAGCATGCATGCATTGAAAGTTAAACCAAAATTAAAATAAAACTTTTCCATTTGGTTGGAAATAATAAAGACACTCCTAAAATATTATTGGTCAAAGAAGTCACAATCGAAATTAGATAACATTTGAACCAAAATTACATAATACATATTAAAACATATGGGACAGAAAACATCTTAAAATAGAGTAAAGTCTAAAAATTAACAACTGAAGCATACATCTCAAAAATTAGAAAGAGAACAGCAAAATAAATAGAGGATTTTAAAAAGGAAGCAATAAATATAGGATTAGAAGTTGGTGAAATACAAAACAAATGTGTAAAATGAGGACCAGTAAGGTCAAAAGTTGGTTCTTTAAAAAGATCGATGATTGATATATTCTTGTCATGACTAATCAAGAAAAAAGAGAAGGCATAAAAAACTCAAATCAGAAATTTTATCAAGATAGAGACATCATTACAGATGTTGTAGACATTAGAAAGATTAAAAGAGAATATTACAAACAATTTTATGCTAGTTAATTTGAAAATTAGACAAAATGGAAAAAATTTCTAGGGAAAAAAAAAAAACTACCAATTTTGAATTAAGAGAAAGTAGAAAAACCAGACAGTTCTAGAACACTGCTTGTCCAAAAGAAATATAACGTGAGCCAAAAATATGAGCCATGTGTGTAATTAAAATTTTTCTAGTTGTCACACTACAGTCCATGGGGTATCAAAAGAGTTGGACATGACTCAGGATAAAAGCAGGTGTGATAAATTTTAGTCATAATGAATTTTATTTAATCCAATATATTAAAAATATTATCATTTTAACATGTGATCTATACAGCAATTATTAACAAATATTTTTCATTCCTTTTCAAAAATGACTTATTTGTTTGCCTATGTTGTGTCTTAGTTGCAGCACATGGAATCTTCATTACATCTTGTGGGATCCTTCATTGCGGCAATGGAAACTCTAGTTGTGGCATGCAGGCTTAGTTGCTCTGGGGCATGTGGGATCTTAGTTCCCTGACCACAGATCGAACCTGTGTCCTCTGTGTTGCAAGGCAAATTCTTAACTACTGGACCACCAGGGAAGTCCTTTTCATTCTTTTTTGGTATTAACACTTTGGTATGTATTTTATACTTGTAGTATATCTCAGATTAAACTAGCTACATTTCAAGGGCTCAACAAATATATATAGCTAGTGGCTACTATATAGGACACTGCAGATTTAGGCCAAAGTTAGAGAAACTGCTCTACCAGATACCAATATTTTATTTTATTTTTTAACAATGTAGTAATCAGGACAGTGTAGATTTTGTGCAGAGCTAGACAAATACACCAATGACTGCCTTGTTAATATCCAAGAAGTGCAAACTTGCTTTTCAGATGCCTCAGAGATGTGGTAAATAGTCACATGCAGTGAAACATTAAAACAGTCAATAAAGTTGAAAGGTTTTAAACGTTAACATTTATCAAGAAGGGTTATCTGAAGTATAGTATGAACACAATGGGAATCTAGTATGAACACAATAAGAATCGACATCTAGAATTTTTAAGACTGCTTGATAATGCTTATTGACTGCCATAAAAAGGATCATTTTTATGTTGGTAGTTCATGGATATTTTTGTGTTATTGTTCTCATTTAAAAATAATATTTAGTAAACACTAAAAGGGTGAAGAATTGATGCTTTTGAACTGTGGTGCTGGAGAAGACTCTTGTGAGTCCCTTGAACTGCAAGGACATCCAACCAGTCCATCCTAAAAGAGACCAGTCCTGGGTGTTCATTGGAAGGACTGATGCTGAAGCTGAAACTCCAGTACTTTGGCCACCTCATGTGAAGAGTTGACTCATTGGAAAAGACCCTGATGCTGGGAGGGATTGGGGGCAGGAGGAGAAGGGGACGACAGAGGATGAGATGGCTGGATGGCATCACCAACTCGATGCACATGAGTTTGGGTAAACTCCGGGAGTTGGTGATGGACAGGGAGGACTGGTGTGCTGCAATTCATAGGGTTGCGAAGAGTTGGACACGACTGAGCAACTGAACTGAACTGAACTGAACTGAAAAGGATGAAGGACACTCCAACTCCTCTATAATGGTATCAGTTCAGTTTAGTCCAGTCACTCAGTTGTGTCTGACTCTTTGCGACCCCGTGGACTGCAGCACACCAGGCCTCCCTGTCCATCACCAACTCCCGGAGATTACTCAAACTCATGTCCATTGAGTTGGTGATGCCATCCAACCATCTCATCCTCTGTTGTCCCCTTCTCCTCCCACCTTCAATCTTTCCCAGCATCAGGGTGTATACTTTTGGTGTGTTTCCATTCAATTTTTAACATGTGTGTGTTTAAAATAAATTTTGATTATGTGGTTTTGAGAAAAGTAATACACAGGCATTGAAAAAAATTTGGAAAATAAAGAGAAATAGTGAAAAAAAAAATCATCCATCATCTCAACAGCCAGTGAAACCCTTCCAGCTTTAATCATCTTGTTTCTTTATAAACCCTTCAATACAACCCAAGCAAGGGAGCATTTTAGCTCTCCATTTAAGATGAGAGGTAGTGAAACATTTCTCCACATCAGTGAAGCTAGGAAATCAAACAGGGTCTCCCTCACTCAGTCATTGAAGTAAGCTGGAGCCGCACAATAAGGGTCCACAGTGGCATGTATAATTAGGAGGGGTATGTTGGTAAATGTATTACAAGCAAAGAAAGGTTACAAGATCTAAGGAGTCAAGCATGATGGATTGCTTCAAAGCAGGCTGCTTGCCAAGTGGGGCCTGTATCATGATATACAAGAGAATCACTGCAAAGAAAATCATATTGTTGAGGATCCAAAGGGTGTACTTACATGTATGTGTGTATGTGTATTATTTAAATCCCTTGGATGGACATATGATTTCCGTTACTGTCTTTCAATTTCAGGGTTTCCATCTGGAATTTTACCTCACTAAACCAAATACTGCAGGGCCAGTGAGTTTGAAGCCTAATTAATTTTTTCCCATTACCAGAAGGCAATCTTGGAATAAGATCTTCAAAAACATTATAATCTTTCTGTAGACATATTTATCTCTTTCCATCAAAACAACATACTAGGGTTTACAACAAATTCTTTCAGATGAAATTCAAAATTCTACAAGTGTTTATGTACTAGTTGACAGATACTCCATTCTAAGCCAGTCAGAAAATTGAGTTTTTTTCCAGGCCCGTAAAACTGTGGTTGAGCCTATGACACATCAAAACAGAGAAATGAAAAGTGAAAATTAAGTCAGATTTGACATTTACCATCTCAATAACAGATACATAAAAATGGTGAGTTATTTCAATGTTTGAATAAAAAATCTAAAGGTATAGACAAAAAATACAGACACAGACAGTACACTGGACTTTCCATTAATTTTTTTTAGTATTATACAGACACAGTAGATGCCCAGAACTGAAACTGGAGGTAGAAGGCAGCAAGGAAATGAGGGTCCAACTACTTCCAGGCAGAATCTATGTCAGATTCACTTCTTCTTTCCATAATTTTTAGACCAGTCCCTGGAGCTTGTGCTCAAAATACGTTTATGATTGAGTGATCAGCTGACTGAATGAATGTGTGTGTGAGCATATGGAATTGTAGTCTGTGCTAACTACCTATAGCAGTTAGGCAGAAATATTTGGCTTTTGGTAGCTGTGTTAGAGGGAAAGTGGGGTGAATATGTCAAAATAATAGCAATTTGAAGCTAGTTTTAATTTTGGTGTGTGGTACCATGGGGCAGGTTTTCAGTTAAAAGTTGTTCAATGCTCCTCTGGCTCTCAGTATTCACAAATGCATTTAATAAACCAAGTATTTCTGCCTAATTGCCATACATTGAGGTCAGGCTGACATGAACAGGTAGATGAGACTTAGCCTAAAGTTTTGGTTGGATCAATTAATCAGCCTCACTGACCCAGAATTGTGGAGATGACATGTACTATTCACTGTATTAATCATTCTGACTAATATTAATATTGTACTTCTCGCCTGAAGTGTGGCAAAGTGAAAGTTTCACATCCTATATCAATGTGACATTGAAATGTATTAAAAAGCAGAGATATCACTTTGCTGACAGAGGTCTATGTAGTCAAAGCGATGGTTTTTCCAGCAGTCATGTATGGATGTGAGAGTTAGACCATGAAGAAGGCTGAACGCTAAAGAATTGATGCTTTCAAACTGTGGGGCTGGAGAAGACTCTTGAGAGTCCCTTGGACAGCAAGAAGACAAGACCAGTCAATCCTAAAGGAAATTAACCCTGAATATTCATTGGAAGGACTGTTACTGAAGTTGAAGCTCTAATACTTTGGCCACCTGCTGCAAAGAGTAGACTCACTGGAAAAGACCCTGATGCTGGAAAAGATTGAGGGCAAGAGCAGAAGGGGGTGACAGGGGATGAGATGGTTGGATGGTATCACTGACTCAATGGATATGAGTTTGAGCAAACTTGGGGAGATAGTAGTGAACAGAGAGGAGTCTGGCGTGCTGCAGTTCATGTGGTTGCAAAGAGTTGGACATGACTTAGTGACTGAACAACAACAAATGATAGTAAAAAGTCAAGCCAAAAAGATCTTCATATCTGGGTTAATGATGGGTACCTGAATCTAGATTTCTCTCTACATATACTATACATCTAATTCTCAAACATAAAATCACCAAGTAGCACACACCAAAAATTCCACACATAGCCCACACCTTCAACATTACTAGTATACCGAGAATACCATGACCTTCATATAACCTGAAAATAGAGAAATAAACACCAAATTTCAGGTGAATCCCACCATCACCTCAAGCTTGTGAATGCTGAGAGTAGAGAGATGGAGACTTAAGTGACCCACAAAAAAAATAAGAGACAAAAGTAAAAGTACATGAAATATAGGCAAAATCACCCCAGAAAAGCCCAACAGTAAGTGTCAAAAATACTGAACCCATGTCTGGACTTGGTAGTTCAAAGTGCCAGCTGCTGCAGAGGGGTTTCAACTGAGCAGCCCTGGAAGTGGAAGCCTTGAAGAAGCACTGCTGCTTCAGTGAAAAAATCAGACAGAGAAGTGATTGTGGCCTGGAAGATGTTGCCATGAAGAACCAGAAGAAAATAGAGAAAATTAAAGATCATGAAAAAACCAAAAGAGAAACAGAATGTTTAGGAGATACAATGGCTCATGATCCTGTATTCAATGACATCCCGGTAGTAGCTTGAAAAGCACTGTGGAGCATGGAGGGAGTATGCACACCTCAATAACTAACAAATGCTACAAATCAGGCTGCTGATCCTTCTGGGGATCTGATTGTGAAACATTTATCAGCACACTGTTGCACCAAGTTATCCCCTTTCTCTATCACCACCATCACAACTGCCAACAACATTATCCACTAAAGAAAATGCATTTCAATAAACTGACATGAGAAGGTACTGCAGGAACCCTGCCCACAAATGCTTATAAATTAGAAAATTGTTTCCTATGAAACAATTACAAAAAGAAAACAGCAAATGTACATCATAAGATTTGAGTTGATAAAAATCCTCCCCCCACCCACCGCCAAAACCATTCATAAAGCAGAACGAAACAGCACAACCCTGCAAACTGAATTAAGTATCCCAAAGCAAATATATGGAGATAGAATTTTATTAATCCTAGAAATCATAAATTAAAAAACTAAGAACATAAATGGATGTAAGACAGGAATAAATGCAGTATAAACTGATTAAATTCAAGAGAGATATTGAGAAAAAGACTCACTTACCTCAGAAATTAAGAATAAATTACAAATTTCAACAAGGGACACTGAGGAAAGCAAAACAAACAAGAGAAAGTGAAATAAGTAAGTTAAAAGCGTCTATGAGAAAGTGGCTGACACAGAAGGCGGACAAAAAGGTCCAGACATGAAGAATTTTAGTCTCTGAAGAAGCAAGCAAAATATTGGAATGGGACTAGTATTTAAAGGTATATTCCAAGATAACTTTCTGGAAATAAAAGAAAAATTCCATCAATATATAGAGTAGACTACTGTGTAACTCTGAAAGTCGATGTAAGACAATGATTTCCAAGACATATCCTTGTTAAACTATTAGACTTTAGGATAAAGGAAAGAAATTCTTAGAGCCTCCAGGCAAAAAGATTCAGTTACTCACAGGAGAAAAGTCAGGCACGTCATCAGCTTCCCCTGAGACTCACACAAATTAAGACAGCAGTGAAGCGGCATGTTCATGAAACTCAACGAAAGTGCTAGTCAAGAATTTTATATCCATCTGTGCCATTTAAACCATGCATGGGATACTGTACATATTTTCTTTCTGAAGAATAGACTAGAAAATGAGCTTCATTCAGCAAAATAACCAATGATGAGTCAGAGTTTAGTGATGGACAGGGAGGCCTGGCGTGCTGCAGTTCATGGGGTCGCAAAGAGTCGGACACGACTGAGCGACTGAACTGAACTGAGCCCTTTATGTAGCTAATTGTAGAGTTAGGAGTAAAAAGGGGGAGGGAAAGTGAGAGGAAAGCATATAAAAATTATATATTCTGATAAAGTAGAGAGAATACAACTGAAAAATGGAGTACACAGGACAAATGTAGGGGAAAGCAGAATAAGACCATTGCTTGTTGTGATAACTGGGAGTCAAATGATACCATTGATGGGTTGGATAATAAAAGGTTCAATAGGAAAAAAGGAGTTCGGGAACTACAATGTGTATCTATCTATCTATCTATATATAGATACACACACACACACACATATCACAAAAGGAATAACTAGAACAAAAAAATTCTTAAATACAGAAAGAAACTTTAAAATGAATATAGATGATTTTCTAAATAGTAAATAAAATATAATATACACTCTAATTATAAAATAGTGTGACAAAATTCAGACCAAACATATGTCATATTGTGAAGGTGCTCTAATTTGTCTATAAATATGAAAAGATCTTCAAATTGGCTTATAATATAACTAATTCTCTGCTGTGATCAAAATACACACCTAAAGCACAGTGATTCAGAGTAAAAACAAAGAAATGGACAAAGATTTACCAGGCTAGTGGAAACAATAAGAATTCAAGGATTGTTATTGTGATACAAGACAAAGTGGAATTTAAATCAAAAAGCATTAAACAAGATAAAGAAAGACAATTACTGAAGTTAAAACCATAATTCACAAAGGACTGGAACCTATATTGGAAAGGAAAATGCTATAAAGACAATTATTGGAGCAATTGTCAAAACTGCAATATGTTGGACTGTGGGACTGTATTTTAGATCCAAGTGTCATATCAAAGTCAGTTCTTAGGAAATACATTCAGAATTATTAAGATGAAAAGGTACATGATGTATACAACTTACTAGTAAATGGTAAATGTAGTAAATCTGGGTAGAGGGTAAATGAGAGATCTCTGTATTGTTTTTCGCTAAATTTGGAATTATTTTTTAAGAAAGTGAATTGTATGCATTTGTTAAAACACATCAAAAGAGGTCCACTTCAAATTTGCGCATTTTATCACATGTAAATTTTATTTTAAAAATTCCACAAATCATAAATGAATGTTGAACTCAAATTAATAGATGTATGTTTAGGTGTTTAAGGGTGATGTCAGCAATCTTAAAACTCTTAGAAAATAAGATGACTTGATGGAAAGTGAAAGCCGCTCAGTCGTGTTGGACTCTTTGCAACCCCATAGACCATACAGTCCATGGAATTCTCCAAGCCAGAATACTGGAGTGGGTACCCTTTCCCTTCTCCAGGGGATCTTTTCAACCCAGGGATCGAACCCAGGTCTCCCGTATTGCAGGTGGATTCTTTACCAGTTGAGCCACAAGGAAAGCAAGAGCAAAAGATAGATGATGACTAATGTGAAAAAAGCAATACAGCAAAATGTTAATTACAGAATGCAGGTGGTGGGTATGGGTATTAATTGTATAGTTTTTTCAACTTTTTCTATATGTTTGAAAATTTTCATAATAAAATGATAGAAGAGAAAGGTAAATTGGTAGTTTGGTGCTATGGAGGTTTTACAAATAACTAGAGGACCAATTAGATTTTCCACTTTTCAGCACTTTCTTTTTACTTGCCCTCTTTTAGAATCTAACATCTGGTCCAGTCACATCAGTCTTGGAAACAAGGGAGCCACTACTTGTGTCTTACTTGAGTCCTAATGCTCCATGGATGGGCAAATTTGTTCATTAATAGAACCAGACCTCACAAATCAAACTCCAATTTCCTTTTTCTCTAACCTAGAATCAATTAGGCCAAAGTTCCTCATACTTTGAATTTACTTCCTTTAAAACATACTTTGAATTTATTTCCTTTGTGGGTGCACATGCATCACACACACACACACACACACACACACACACCTGTCTTCCCTGGGTGAGGCAGAGCCAGTTCCCACTGCTGTGGAAGTCTGGTTCTGGTTTATTTTTTAGGGTAAGAAAAAGGCCATTAAAATTCTCTCTGATGGTTGAGTCAGTCCTTGTAGGGGGAGGGGAGGGATGGAGACAAGGGAAGAAATTTCCTGGTAAGCAAAGCCCCACTTAAAAATTTTCCCGTTCTTTCTTTTTGTTTCTTCTTTTTTCCCTCTTGAAGCGGCTCTCTCTGGAGTCAAAGCATTTTACAAAAACAAACCACTCCAAAGCTTTCAAGTCCAGGGAAAGCTCAAGCAAAGTTAATTAACATGAAGGTTCTCACAAAAGTTAATTAACATGAAGGGACTCACAAAAGCTGTCTGTTGGCATCTGCTCGCCTCCCATGCGCAGTGGTCCCTTTGTCTGATGGCAGACTCCAGCCCAGTCTTGCCTGCTTTGCAGCATCTCCCAGGGCCCAAGCTGCCTTCATTTCTCCCAAAGCACGTCTGCATCCTTCACAAAGTTACATGATATTCTAGGAGGCTCCTTGCTTCCATGATGAATCACAGCTGCTGTGAGAAATCCTTGAAAAACATCAGTTTTCAAAATGTTAGTTTGAAAAAGAAAAGAGGAAAGAAGTGTGGAGAAAGAGGGAAAGAGGGGGAAAAGCAAATGAGGAAGGAAGATGATAAAATCTTTTTCAAAAAAGTGCTTTGTAACAGAAAGATGATTTCTTTGTAGACAAATTAAAAAATATAGATACATACAAAATATGTCACTCAAACAATAATATGATGACATAATATAATAATAATGAAACATTAATTAATAATATATAACTATCAAATAATATTACATTAATATTGACAGGCAATATTGAATACTATTTGCATATTAAATAATATAATGAAAATGTTCACCTTCCTCCAACTTTGCCTCTGTTCTCATACAAAGATACTTTTTTTCAGAAACAAAATTATAATATACCAACTTTTTGTAACCTGTTTTTTAATTGATCGATAGATCATGAACTTTTTCAGTGTTGGTAGCTATTGGTCTCTGTACACCCTCAAACATTTTTCTGAATTCTCAGATAATCAAACTGTCCCTAATAAATATGTATATAAGTTTTGCTATATCATTTATCAGCCCTCTTATGCATATACAGACAAATATACTATATGTGTGGTATTTACTGAACAAGTCACGGGGAAAAAGGTTATATCTCTTAAAGAAGGGCTTACTATATGGATTCTTCCCTACGAAGAACTGTACATTTTTTCAGATTTACATATTTTGAAGTTATGTATCATTTACCTAGAAATTTGATACTGGGAATGTTTGTTAGAAATGCTGATTTGATTTCCTTTAGAGACTTTAAAATGTCTATTTACAACTTCCTAATGGATATGAGTCATACTGCTGCTGCTGCTGCTAAGTCGCTTCAGCCGTGTCCGACTCTGTGACCCCATAGACGGCAGCCCACCAGGCTCCACCATCCCTCGGATTTTCCAGGCAAGAGTACTGGAGTGGGGTGCCATTGCCTTCTCTGATGAGTCATACTGACCATGTGCAAATCTTTCTTCATTCAGTAACTGCTGAAGTAGATGGTGATGGTCCTTTGACAACTCTGTGTTGCTACATCAATGTGCCTGCCCAGGTGTGTTCACTTGGATTTATTTACAAATTTTGACAGGTCGGACTGATGTAGTTAAGACACAAAGACTGAGCAATGTTTGCTTCTCATTGCAGATATTTCTTATTATCATTGTCAGAAGTTTTTTTTTTTTTTTTTTAATGCTTTTTATAATTCCAAGCATCACTAAGACCACTGGGCTTGATTGCCCAGTAACTGCTTTGCTGGCTTTCATAAACAGAAGTGTTTTGAAATGACTGGCTCAGGAAGAAGAGAGTGCTATACATATGACAGCCTTCCCAAGCCTGAGGTGATAAGGACAGGCTAGAAACAGGGTTGATTGCTTTTATTTTCCCTGGTATAGGCTGTGTCAGAAAAGTCTGCAGCTGATGACAAAAAAGTGTGGATGTAATAGGTAAATGCAAATTTAGAGATCAGAAATATTTGTAGGCAAGTCCTAGACAACAGTGAACCCAAATCTGAAAAAGTAAGAAAGACCATTCTGGATCTCGGGAAGAAGTACACTGTGGGGATTAAGAGCATGACCTGAGTTTGAATCCTGTCTTTGCTCCTCAATGGCTGAGATGGTGGTACATATAATTGTGGTGGACCAGTGCCCTGCATCCATTCCAAGGTGAAGAAATAAAAACACTTTCCAGACTCCTTTGCAGCTAGTGGTTAGGATGTGGTTTCATCCCACCCCTTCAGGGCAGTCAGAGGAAGCAGAAGTGAATTTCAGGGCCATATTTTTGTGGTTTCTGGTGTTTCTCCTGGAAAGCATGGTTGTGGTGGCATGGTGCCAAGAACTTTCCAGTGTGACTGGTGGCTTCTTGATTTTAAGAAGCAGAAACCCTCTTGGTAGTATGTTTCTGTGGTACTGACACTGCTTTTCAAAACTCAGCCCACAGCTTTCCTCTCTGGTATTCTCAATAATTCTGTTATTCTCAATCATTCATTACCTTGTAACACATCTCTTTTTGCTTAAACCTGCAAAGAATGGATTCTTCTCTTTGTAATGGAGCCAACAGAGCTGCTTAACCTCTCTGTGGTGGTTTTGGTGTGTTTCCTTGACTAGGCTTAACTGCAGTCCCCCAGCGTTCTATTTCCAGTGTGTTCCTGATTAGGTTTGTTCTCTTCCAGACTCGGAGCATGGAAGGGAAGCAGTGGCCATTTTGTAGCTTGTACACACAGCTGACTCATTGGAAAAGACCCTGGTGCTGGGAAAGATTGAAGGCAGAAGGAGAAGAGGGCAACAGAATGAGATGGGTGGGTGACATCACCAATTCAATGGACATGAACTTGGGCAAACTTTGGGAGATGGTGAGGGACAGGGAGGCCTGGTGTGCTGCAGTCCACGAGGTGGCAAAGAGTTGGACATGACTTGGCAACTGAAAAACAACACCAACACCCACCTTCTCCCAGGTGTTCAATTAAACACTAACACAGGTGCTACTGTGAAGGAATTTTGCAGATGTGGTTAAAATCCCTACTCAGTCACCTTTAAGTTCATTAAAAAGGTTATTATGGGTGGGCCTGGCCCAATCAGTTAGAAGGTTTAGGCCTTCCTCAACTTTAGAGGTTCTCTCCTGTGAACAAGTTTCTGCTCATGCCTGTGGGGTTCTATCTAGCCTGCTCATGATCTTTTTTTCCTGTCTGCACAAAGAAGGACCTTGGATTTGCTTAGCCAGATTCATAATTTCATAAGTCAATTTCCTGTAATAAATCTATCGATCTGTCCATCTGTCATTTATTTCTCTCTTTTACTGCCTCTGCTTCTCTGGTTGAACCCTAACTGATACACACTCTGAACCTCAGTTTGATTGCATCTTAGGACTTACTGTCTCACACTAGGCTTGCTCTCTAAGGATTACATGAGAGAGTGGATGCAAAGCACAGTACCTGGCAAAGATGTCAACTATTTTGCTCCCACCTAATTCTGGACATTGATTCATAGGGTGACTATAGCTTTACCAGATATGTAACCTCAAAAAGCCAGTCCTCTCTCCACAAATGACTGCCAGTTCAAAGTGATGCTTCCTGCCTCTGAATTTCTAGGTTTTGTTTACCTCTTCCTGAAGCTTAACCCCTATGTTCCTTCTAGTGTCCTTATATCATCTGATATGGGCTTTCCTGGTGGCTCAGTGGTAAAGAATTCGCCTGCAATGCAAGAGACTGCCTGCATTGCAGAAGAAGTTAGTTCGATCCCTGGGTTGGGAAGATCTCCTGGAGAAGGAAATGGCAACCCACTCCAGTATTTGTGCCTAGAAAATCCCACAGACAGAGAAGCGAGGAAGGCTACAGTCCATGGAGTCACATGAGTCGGACAGGACTTAGCAACTAAACCATCACCACCACCATCATCTGATATACTACATTATGCATCATTTGTTCCCTCCCTAGCTCCCACTAAAGTACCCAAAAAGATTGGGGTAGATATTGGTTAAATTGAATGCATCTTAAACTTTTTCATAAGCTGCATAATACTCTTTGCAAGCAAAATATGTGTGTTATTGGGATCAATGGACTCAACCTAGTCCTCCTTTCTCACTCCACCACCAAGCAGTGATGGGAAAAGATGAGTATATGGCTAAATTTATGGCTACTCTGAGAACCCAATGGGGCATCTCTTTTGTACTAAAGAATTAAAATCTCAGAGGTTAAGTAGCTCCTTAGGATGGTCATTTGTTTGGTTTTATTATTACCGCTTGTACTCAATTGCTCAGTTGTGTCCAACTCTTTGCAGCCCCATGGACTGTGGCGTGCCAGGCTCCTCTGTTCATTAAATTTTCCAGGCAAGAATACTGGAGTGGGATGCCATTCTCTACGCCAGGGCATCTTCCCAACCCAGGGATTGAACCCATATCTCTTGTGTTTTTGCATTGGCGGGTGGATTCTTTACCACTAGTGCCACCTGTAAAGCCCCACATATTTTCAGATGGGACGCACTCACATTCATCCTGTATATCTCTCTCCTCAAATGATGAGACATAAGGTTACCATGTGACATAGCAATTCTACTACGACATACCCAAGAGAAATGAAAAAATAAGTCCACACAAAAGTTGGTGTAAGAATGTTTATAACAACATTATTCCTAATCACCAAAAGCCAGAAACAACCAAAATGTTCCTCAGCTGAACAATGATAAACAAAACATTGACTAGCCATACAGTGAAATCTTATTTAACCATAAAAGGAATGAAGTACTGATACTGGCTACAACATGGATGAACCTTGAAACATTATGTTGAGTAAAATACCCAGTTGCAAAAGACCACATACTACATGATTCCACTTATCTGAAACATCTTAAATAGAGCGGAAGGCAGATTAGTTGTTGCTTAGGACTGGGGGTAGGGGCAATGGGGTAGATAGAGGAGTGAAAGCTAAATGGAGATGAAAATGTCCTAAAATTGACTGGTGATGGTTGCATAATAGTAACTACGCCAAAAATGATTGGTATGTTCACTAAAAGCTGGCTTAAAACTCAACATTCAAAAAACAAAGATCATGGTATCTGGTCCCATCACTTCATGGCAAATAGGGAAATAATTGAAACAGTGACAGATTTTATTTTCTTGGGCTCCAAAATCACTGCAGATGGTGACTGCAGCCATGAAATTAAAAGATGCTTGCTTCTTGGAAGAAAAGCTATGACCAACCTGGACAGCATATTAAAAGGCAGAGATATTTACTTTGACGACAAAGGTCAGCATAGTCAAAGCTATGGTTTTTCCAGTAGTCATGTATGGATGTGAGAGTTGGACCATAAAGAAAGCTGAGTGCTGAAGAATTGATGCTTTTGAACTGTGGTGTTGGAGAAGACTCTTGAGAGTCCCTTGGACTGCAAGGAGATCCAACAAGTCCATCCTAAAAGAGATCAGTTCTGAATATTCATTGGAAGGACTGATGCTGAAGCTGAAACTCCAATACTTTGACCACCTGATGTGAAGAACTGACTCACTGGAAAAGACCCCGATGCTGGGAAAGGTTGTAGGTGGGAGAAGGGGGCGACAGAGGAGGAGATGGTTGGATGACATCACCAACTTGATGGACATGAGTTTGAGCAAGCTCCGGGAGTTGGTGAAAGACAGGGAAGCCTGAGGTGCTGCAGTCCATGGGGTTGCAAAGAGTCAGATGTGACTGAGTGATTGAACTGAACTGATGTATACTTTCAGTGGGTGAACTGTATGATATGTGAATTATAGCTCAATAAAGCTATTAACAGTAAAGGAACCCAAAAAGTAAAGATAAAATTTATTCAACAGACACATGCTATGACTTTTACATTTTAGCCAGCAAATACACATGCTTCAAGTATACCTGTCTTAAGCCCAGATTCCAGAGTCTTTCCCTAATTAAATGTTCATCAACTGATGAACTCCTGCCTGATTCATTGGCCATCACCATTTTAAAATTCCATATCCAGAAATGAGTTAATACAACTGTTATCATGGAATTTGTAGCTCTTCCTAGTTACGTTACTTCTTTAACTGTTCTTCATTTCTCACTTCATGGGTTCCTTTGCTTCCTCTGCTCCCTCTTTGGGGCACTCCCTGGGCTCCACCCTCCCTGGTTTCTCTCTATCTAACCTCTTTCTTGGCAGGTACTCATCAACTATGGTTTCTATTCCAGTGGTTCTTGGATTGACATCTTTCTGGACCTCTGGGAATAACATCTTTTCAAGTGTTTAAATACCACTGGTTCAAAAGTAAATCCATGTCCTCCCCAACTCTGTCTGCTCCCCCTCACTCCCTCATTTCACTTGCAGACATCCATGTCCTCACAGCGGCTCACCTAGGTAGCACACTTAGCTGCTGGTCATGCTGGACTGCTCCGGCCACACCAGACTCTGCACTCCTTCCCCAGCTGTGGGACCATGGTTGGCTGATGTCTGGGCTCATCCCTCACTGGGAGTTGCACTTGATGGAAGAAAGACAACTGGCCCTCGACTGTGCCCTTTTCCTGGCGGCAGCCTGCACCCAGTGACTGGTCAACGTGAGATGTCAAGCTCTGGCCTCTTTGCCATAATTTGAGCCAACTTTGAAAGGCCACATCAGCTCCCATGGGAACAGCTGCATGGCAGCTTGACTTCTGCCTCTGCTGGCGCTGCTTCGCTTTCCCAGGTTGTGACCCTGAGAGCACTCCCCAGGAAAACTCTGTACACAAATCTCCTTCTCCGAGTCTGCTTCTCCTGCAATTCAACCTTCAACATGGTCTGTCACTTTTGACATCCCCAGTCTCTTCCCTTTTCAATGACAATCCAAAGCCTGTCACAGTGGCCTGTGAATCTGTGGCTCCCAGATCAAGTCCAATGTCATGGCTGAGCCTACATCATTTGGGACAAAAAACCCGATTTCATTAGGCCTGAGCATAAAAAGCCTTTTCAGAACTGAAAGTTTCAGGCATAGTTTTAGATACAACTTGATCCAGGTTTGAAATGATGTAGCCAGCCTTGACTTCATTTTCTTCCTTCCTTGGCTCTGCCTTCTGCCATATTGACTCCTCTCCCAGAAAAACTCTACCCCTCCCACATTTCTATGGATAGACACATCTTACATCTGCTCTTAGAAGTTTCAGAGAAAGCTTCATAACACCTAACAGGTTCTAACTGGTTCATGCTCCGATCCTTGGACCAGGCACCATGGCCAGGAGATGATGCTCTTGTCAGACAGCCTGAGTCACTGATCCTGAATCCTGGGATGAAGGCAACTCTACTTGAAGCAAATAGAGATGGGGAATGGGATGCTTCCTCTGGAAGAAACTTGGTTATCCACAGAATGTTTGGATGTTGGAGAACATAAACCATAGGTTGTCTCTATAGTTCCACTTCACAGCCACTGCAAAAGTTTCCTGTGGCTTTCCTGCTTCAAGATTCTCTTTTAGCATGGTTCATCCTTCCTTCAGAGCTTGAAAACACAGACATGATCAGCTCTCTGTTCAACAGTCTTCAGGGGGGTGTCCCTGTTTTGGTAAACAGGTAAGACCGTTTTCTTTAAGCTAGATTTCAGGGTCATCTTCTCCCAACGTGCCTTACATGCAGTGCTTCTTCAACCTTCAGTAACTTAACAATCACCTGGAGAGCTTATTAAAATATAGGTTTCTGGGCCTCTATTTCAGAGATTCTGATTCAGTTATGTTGAGCTGAGGTCTGTGAGTTTACATGACTAGCAATTTCTAAGGTTATGCTGAAGCTGCTAGTCCTGGGACCAGAGTTTGAGAACCATGGCTCATGGGTAGCATTTGCTCCAATGAAACGAGCCCCTCGTCTTCAGATACACTCCAACTTTATTTTACTTTTTAACTTTACAATATTGTATTGGCTTTGCCATATATCAAAATGAATCCACCACAGGTATACATGTTTCCCATCCTGAACCCTCCTCCCTCCTCCCTCCCCATAACCATCCCTCTGGGTCGTCCCAGTGCACCAGCCCCAAGCATCCAGTATCGTGCATCGAACCTGGACTGGCGACTCGTTTCATATATGATATTATACATGTTTCAATGCCATTCTCCCGAATCATCCCACCCTCTCCCTCTCCCTCTACCACAGAGTCCAAAAGACAGTTCTATACATCAGTGTCTCTTTTGCTGTCTCGTACACAGGGTTATTGTTACCATCTTTCTAAATTCCATATATATGCGTTAGTATACTGTATTGGTATTTTTCTTTCTGGCTTACTTCACTCTGTATAATAGGCTCCAGTTTCATCCACCTCATTAGAACTGATTCAAATGTATTCTTTCTGATGGCTGAGTAATACTCCATTGTGTATATGTACCACAGCTTTCTTATCCATTCATCTGCTGATGGACATCTAGGTTGCTTCCATGTCCTGGCTATTATAAACAGTGCTGTGATGAACATTGGGGTACACGTCTCTTTCAATTCTGGTTTCCTCAGTGTGTATGCCCAGCAGTGGGATTGCTGGATCATGAGGCAGTTCCATTTCCAGTTTTTTAAGGAATCTCCACACTGTTCTCCATAGTGGCTGTACTAGTTTGCATTCCTACCAACAGTGTAAGAGGGTTCCCTTTTCTCCACACCCTCTCCAGCATTTATTGCTTATAAACTTTTGGATCGCAGCCATTCTGACTGGCGTGAAATGGTACCTCATAGTGGTTTTGATTTGCATTTCTCTGATAATGAGTGATGTTGAGCATCTTTTCATGTGTTTGTTAGCCATCTGTATGTCTTCTTTGGAGAAATGTCTATTTAGTTCTTTGGCTCATTTTTTGATTGGGTCATTTATTTTTCTGGAATTGAGCTGTAGGAGTTGCTTGTATATTTTTGAGATTAGTTGTTTGTCAGTTGCTTCATTTGCTATTATTTTCTCCCATTCTGAAGGCTGTCTTTTCACCTTGCTTATAGTTTCCTTTGTTGTGCAGAAGCTTTTAAATTTAATTAGGTCCCATTTGTTTATTTTTGCTTTTATTTCCAATATTCTGGGAGGTGGGTCATAGAGGATCCTGCTGTGATGTATGTCGGAGAGTGTTTTGCTTATGTTCTCCTCTAGGAGTTTTATAGTTTCTGGTCTTACATTTAGATCTTTAATCCATTTTGAGTTTATTTTTGTGTATGGTGTTAGAAAGTGTTCTAGTTTCATTCTTTTACAAGTGGTTGACCAGTTTTCCCAGCACCACTTGTTAAAGAGATTGTCTTTAGTCCATTGTATATTCTTGCCTCCTTTGTCAAAGATAAGGTATCCATAGGTACATGGATCTATCTCTGGGCTTTCTATTTTGTTCCATTGATCTATATTTCTGTCTTTGTGCCAGTACCATACTGTCTTGATGACTGTGGCTTTGTAGTAGAGCCTGAAGTCAGGCAGGTTGATTCCTCCAGTTCCATTTTTCTTTCTCAAGATTGCTTTGGCTATTCGAGGTTTTTTGTATTTCCATACAAATTGTGAAATTTTTTGTTCTAGCTCTGTGAAGAATACCGTTGGTAACTTGATAGGGATTGCATTGAATCTATAAATTGCTTTGGGTAGTATACTCATTTTCACTATATTGATTCTTCCAATCCATGAACATGGTATATTTCTCCATCTATTAGTGTCCTCTTTGATTTCTTTCACCAGTATTTTATAGTTTTCTATATATAGGTCTTTAGTTTCTTTAGGTAGATATATTCCTAAGTATTTTATTCTTTTCGTTGCAATGGTAAATGGGATTGTTTCCTTAATTTCTCTTTCTATTTTCTCATTATTACTGTATAGGAATGCAAGGAATTTCTGTGTGTTGATTTTATATCCTGCAACTTTACTATATTCATTGATTATTTCTAGTAATTTTCTGGTGGAGTCTTTAGGGTTTTCTATGTAGAGGTTCATGTCATCTGCAAACAGTGAGAGTTTTACTTCTTCTTTTCCAATTTGGATGCCTTTTCTTTCTTTTTCTGCTCTGATTGCTGTGGCCAAAACTTCCAATACTATGTTGAATAGTAATGGTGAAAGTGGGCATCCTTGTCTTGTTCCTGACTTTAGAGGAAAAGCTTTCAAATTTTCACCATTGAGGATAATGTTTGCTGTGGGTTTGTCATATATAGCTTTTATTATGTTGAGGTATGTTCCTTCTATTCCTGCTTTCTAGAGATTTTTTATCATAAATGGATGTTAATTTTGTCAAAGGCTTTCTCTGCATCTACCGCCCCCCCCCCGCCCCCCGCGGAGAAGGGGGGGAGGGGGGGAGCGGGGGGCGGGATGGGAGGGAGCCAAGCTGGGTCCGGTGGGGAAGGGCCCACAGGGGCGGCCCCAGGAGTGGTGGGGTGGTGGGTTGGGGGGGTGGCGGCGCCTCCTCCAGCCCCGCTTCGCGCCCCAGCCCGGCCGACCCAGCCCTTAGAGCCAATCCTTATCCCGAAGTTACAGATCCGGCTTGCCGACTTCCCTTACCTACATTGTTCCAACATGCCAGAGGCTGTTCACCTTGGAGACCTGCTGCGGATATGGGTACGGCCGGGGCGAGATTTACACCCTCTCCCCTGGATTTTCAAGGGCCAGCAAGACCTCACCGGATGCTGCCGGAACCGTGACACTTTCCAAGGCACAGGCCCCTCTCTCAGGGCAAACCCGTTCCAGGGCGCCCTGCCCCACTCCAATTTTCTTATCCTCTGGGACTTAGTCTCTTCCTTCTGTTGATAATGCCCTTCCCATAATCTCTGTCTGCTGAAATTCTATCCTTCCAGGCCATATTCAAATGCCTTCTTCTCTAGGACCTCTTTCCTGATCTATCCCTTTATGCCCCATTTTGCTTAATTTATTCCTTTTAGAAAAATGAGTCGTTGTATTATATAATATTCAATTGTTTATATCTCTTAATTTATCTAACATTTGTCTTTAAAATATAAAAAAAGTTTGTTCCTTTTAAATTTTATTCTGGATAATTATAGAAATGTTTGCCTCAAAAAATAGGAGAAAATAAAAACACAAAGTCATTTTGAGGACAATCAGGGGAATTTGAATATGAATTAGGTATTACATGATATGAGCGAATTATTGTTAATTCTGTTTGATGTAATAATAGCCAGAGTTGTTAGATTTTAAAAATTCTTGGTTAGAGATGCTTATGAAAATATCTGCATGTGAAATGGCGTATTGTCCGAGCTTTGTGTTTAAATACTCCAGTAAACAACCAAAAATTGGAGGAGGACAGACAAAAGCTAATTGGGGAAATAGATGAATGAATTGTTGGAATAGAGATCATTTTATGCTCTATTTGTGTGTTGGAAATTTTTCCATAGTAAAGCAAAAACAAATAAGCACATATATGTGTCTTAACATTTACACACATACACACATATATAGAGAGAGAAATCAATTTTAAGGTTCTTCAGTTCAGGGATTGTGGTCATATTTTTTTTCAGTACTGCACAGGATATAGAACAGTGCCTGGATCTAGATAGCGTGCTATACCTAATAACTAGCTGTGTAAAGAACAGTAGAGGCAAACAGCAGCAATGGAAACAGTTTCCGTAAGTAATGCTTAAGGCTTGAGGCTCAGAAGTCCATTACTAATTCTCCTTCTTCCTTGCATTGCTGCTGCTGCTGCTGCTAAGTCGCTTCAGTCGTGTCCAACTCTGTGCGACCCCATAGACGGCAGCCCACCAGGCTCCCCCGTCCCTGGGATTCTCCAGGCAAGAACACTGGAGTGGGTTCCCATTTCCTTCTCCAATGCATGAAAGTGAATAGTGAAAGTGAAGTCGCTCAGTCGTGTCCGACTCTTAGCGACCCCATGGACTGCAGCCTACCAGGCTCCTCCATCCATGGGATTTTCCAGGCAAGAGTACTGTCCCTGGCAAGTCTTTTAACCTCATAGGGGTCTTAGGGTTCTCATCTGTAAAACAGAAGTAATTAGAGTAGTTACTTTGTAGAGTTCATTTGTTTAACAAATACTTTGCTTAAGGAAGAACTGTGTTCTAGGCACCCTTGTAGCTTTTAGAGGTACAGTTGTTGTTTGGGCACTAAGTCGTGTCCAACTCTTTGCAACCCCATAGACTGTAGCCCACCAGGCTCCTCTGTCCATGAAATTCTTCAGGCAAGAATACTGGAGTGGGTTGCCATTTTCTTCTCCAGGAGATCTTCCTGACCTAGGGATCGAACTCGCATCTCCTACATTGGCAGGTAGATTCTTTAGCGCTGAGTCATCAGGGAAGCCCAGGAATACCGTAATGAATATCATAGCCAAAAATTCCTTTCTTCAAAGAGGTAACAATTGGCAAAATATACAAGATGTTGCTGTGTTGTGCTTAATCACTCAGTGGGGTCTGACTCTTTGTGACCCCATAGACTGTAGCCTGCCAGGCTCCTCTGTCCATTGGGATCCTCCAGGCAAGAATACTGGAGTGGTTTGCCATGCCCTTCTCTAGGGCATCTTCCCAACTCAGGGATCGAACCCAGGTCTCCCACATTGCAGGCAGATTCTTTACAGTCAGACCACCAGGGAAGCCCAAGAATACTGGAGTGGTTAGCCTATCCCTTCTCTAGGGGATCATCCAGGCCTAGGAATTGAACCAGGGTCTCCTGTATTGCAGGCAGATTCTTTACCAACTGAGCTACCAGGGAAGCCCATAGAGGATGTTAGAAAATGCTAAATGCTGTGAAGAAATTAGGCAGAAAAGGGAAATGGGGTGTGCTGGGGTAGGGATGGGGATTGTATTTGCAATTTTATCCTGGATTCTTGGGCAGGGTCCTTGAATAGGTGACATTTCAACAAAGACCCGGATTTGATAGGGAGATAGTAATGTGTCTATCTGGGAGATGAAAGTCCAGTCCAGGCGGAAGGGAGAGTAAGTGCAAGTGTCCTGAGGCAGAATAGTGCCTGGGGTGTTTGAGAGCTAGCAAGTAGCAGCATTACTTGTCTGCACAGTGGCTTTGGTGTGGAGGCATCATACCCCAAATCAGAGGCAGCGCACTTTTTCTGTAAATGGTCATATAGCAAATAGTGTTGGATTTGTGGGCCACGTGGTTTCTATCACAATTACTCAACTCTGCCATTGCAGCATGAAAGCAGGCATAGACAATACACAAATGAATGAACATGTCTGAGTTCAATAAAACTTTATTTACAAAACAAGTGGTGTCTGGATTGGGTCTGCAGGCCGTGGTTTGCTGACTCTTGCTCTAAATGCATCTTTCACTCTAAGATTTGGGAAAACGAAAGGAAGATGAAAAAAGAAACACATAAAACAAAGGTACTGTTTCTTTATAATTCATCTTCTCACTTTGGTTTTAGAGCACCACCACCTCTGCCAAAAAATTCCTTTGGTGTATGGTGTGGAATTCCTTTCATGGCCTCAGCTCTGTTTATATCTTCTAATTCAGGCTTTGCCTTTTCCTCCTCTTTTAATTCACCTTCATAATTTCTAATTTCTCTGCTGCTTCACTCCCTTCCTCACTGCCCTAGCCTTCTCTCTTCCTCATGTTTTCTGTTTTTATTTGCAGTTTAGCACTCTTTCCTGTTCATTTTCAGTCCTTCTTAGTGTCATATTTAATGGGTTTGTTCGGTGAAATAAATTAGGACCTGAAACATATTGAGCAAGAAACCGTGGTTTTATTGCTAATGTCACTGCTACCCAGGGTGGAGCTCCACTGTTAGCATCTGTACTTTGGATAGACTTCTGTTGCCCTTGATGCTGAGAGTCTGACTCCACTGAGTGTTTGAGGGAACAAGCCTTCTTATGGGAGGGAGAATGAGAGTAGAGAGGAGTAAATTTGGAAGGGGTCAAAGTTGACAGGTCAGGGCTTACCCAATGGCTCAGTGGTAAAAAATCCTCCTGTAGTGCAGGAGCCACAGGAGATGCCGGTTTGATCCCTCAGTTGGGAAGATCCCCTGGAGGAAGAAATGGCAACCCACTCCATTATTCTTAACTGGAAAAAATACCATGGACAGAGGAGCCTAGTCAGCTACAGTCCATAGGGTTACAAAGAGCTGGACTTAGCGACTGAGCATAAGCATGAGCCAAGTTGATGGGCCAGGACTTCCTGTGCATGTGCATATGTTTGGGCAAGTACATGGAAACATGATCTGTGCTTTGCAGTCCAGGGTGGATGCAGGCTATGCCCTCAGCAGTGGAAGAATACAGGCATCCTCCCTTACTTACACTTTGAAAAGTCTACCGTAATTGAGTATGCCTTATGATTACAGGCCATTAGAGACCATTAGTAAATGAACTATGAGATTTCAATCATGAAATGCAAACTCTCTTGTGAAATGCAAACCTAGTTTCACATATTAATTGCTTCTAATTACGGAGGAACATTTTAGCCAATTAGCTTTTGGAATTTAAGTGTAATCAGAAGGATAATTCAAAGATTTGCTAATTGCTTCCCCAATTGCAGCTGCTTACATTTAGTGCAGACAAAACTCTGTGTGCATGGTCATGCATGTGCCCACAGATGGTGACTGCAGCCATGAAATTAAAAGACGCTTACTCCTTGGAAGGAAAGTTATGACCAACCTAGATAGCATATTCAAAAGCAGAGACATTACTTTGCCAACAAAGGTTCATCTAGTCAAGGCTATGGTTTTTCCTGTGGTCATGTATGGATGTAAGAGTTGGACTGTGAAGAAGGCTGAGCGCCGAAGAATTGATGTTTTTGAACTGTGGTGTTGGAGAAGACTCTTGAGAGTCCCTTGGACTGCAAGGAGATCCAACCAGTCCATTCTGAAGGAGATCAGCCCTGGGATTTCTTTGGAAGGAATGATGCTAAAGCTGAAACTCCAGTACTTTGGCCACCTCATATGAAGAGCTGACTCATTGGAAAAGACCCTGATGCTGGGAGGGATTGGGGGCAAGAGGAGAAGGGGACGACAGAGGATGAGATAGCTGGATGGCATCACTGACTCGATGGACGTCAGTCTCAGTGAACTCCGGGAGTTGGTGATGGATAGGGAGGCCTGGCATGCTTCGATTCATGGGGCTGCAAAGAGTCGGACACGACTGAATGACTGATCTGATCTGTTAGTGACTGAGAGTCCCGGAACTCTTCTGTTACAGTTGTGTGGACAGCAGTCACCCATCCTTTTGAAATTATCATGTGAAAGAAATGCAGGTGGAATGAGGGCAATAAGAGAGAATAAGAATGTTAGATGTTCTAAATCTGACTTGATGACTGAAGGTGTTGGTTTATGTTAGGCGTGTCATGATGTCTCCAGATTTCTTGGATACAAGATGACAATGGACTCATATAGCTTTAGTCTTCTGTGTGTGCTTGCATGTGTGCTCAGTTGCTTCATTTGCATCCAACTCTTTGCAACCCTATGGACTGTAGCCTGCCAGGCTCCTCTGTCCATGGGATTTTCCAGGCAGGAATTCTGGAGTGGTTGCTGTGCCCTCTTCCAGGGGATATTCCTGACCCAGAGATTGAACCTGAGTCTCCTGCATTGCAGGTGGATTCTTTACCACTGAGCCACAGGGGAAGCCCTGGTCTTCCATGATTCATGTCCAGCTCCCAAGATTCATGATAACCTGTCATGATTCCACGGAAGGTGGGATCTGTACAGGAAAAGGTAAAGCATCCACTGGTAGAAGGGCCAAGTGAGCTTATCAACACTGCAGCAGTCAGAATATGAGTGTTATGGTCTGGCAACTGCTCTTGTAGCCTATGGGTGTTCTGACCATCTCTTGACAATTTCTTCCACCCAAACTTTTTCATACCCCTCCCTTATTTTCATGGTTTTTCCTATAGGGTTGGCCTTACTTTCTGGACATCTGAGTGGGTGCCTCTTCTCTCTCTTCTAATTACGGAGGTAGCTCTTTTCTCTCTCAACGCAGGGCAGGGGGCCTCCTGCTTTTCTCTGTTCCTGCCTCATCTTGCTCCTTCTCTTGCTCAAAGGAGACTCTCAACAGGAGTCCACCTACCCATGCTGCTGATTGAACTTTGTAATTAGAAAGATTATTCTTTTGGCATCTCAGGCTAAATGCTGCAACCCTCATTATTATATAACAACTCACTAGTCAGGACTTGCTCATCAATTTCTCTTCTTTCTATATTTTTTTATATATAAAAAAAAAGCTTTTCTTTTTTTTTCTACCACCCCTCTTTCCACAAAATACAAGCTGTTGTACATTGTGTACAGAGATGGTGCTGTTGACAGAGGTATTTCATGGGCTTACTTCAGTGTGTGAACTCTTATTTGGCTTTGTTTTTTGCCCCGTTGGTAGCTTATATCACACTTCTATACCGTCAATCCTGTGGATAGGAAGGAAATGAATGAAGAGAACATTTTCCAGGGGAAAAAAAGGATGTAAAGGGATTTAACTGACTTTGAGAAAGATCTGGCTGTGGTTGCTTCTTCTTGATCTGCTTGCTGGGGTGTCTCATTCTCAGGCAAATGCTGCCTCTACAATGTGGTTCCCTTCACAGCATCTTGGCTGAAAGGTCTCATTACTTTTGTCCAAAGAAAGGAAACCCCTAAGGAGAAGGCATAAACCAATGATAGTAACACTGCCATGTAGAATTTATTGCTTTGGCCACATCAAGCTGAGTTGGGGATATCTCTATTGGTCACTTCTTTTTGTAGCAGAGTTCCCTGGGTCCCTCTGTTTTCCTGAGGTCCACCATGTTCCCAACAGACCAGAATGTCCTTTCAAGATCCTTATTATGGCAGTTATTGTAATTTCTTAGCAGGGAACCTATGCAGAAAAGATGTCAAACATGCCTTCCATATTGACGTGAACAATTTAACAGATTTGTGTTCAAGGCATGTTTTCATTAGGTGCAGCCTTCATTAAAAGTAATTAAAACTTGGCAAATATTCTTTTTGGATGATTAATAGGCCATCTCCACTTCTCGTTTTGGGAGGTCAATTACCAGTTACCAAAAATGAAACACCTGCCTTTACATCAATGTGGCTGCTGCCCGAAATTTAGCAGCATGTAGCATTCCTGAAGCTGTTAAATATGTCTGTCGTGCCAAAAAAAATGGGGCCTTATGTTTACCTAAGTCCTGAATAAATACGGTGGATTTGGGGACACAAATCTGATTAAATATTAGGCCAATATGAAAAACTAAGTTAGCTGACTTAGGTATATGTAATTTATAAAGAATATAAAATTAGATGGCAGTGAACGGTCATTTTAGTGGTATAAAAAAACACATTGAAAAGAAAGTGTCTCTCAATTTGAATCCCAATTAATGTAATTAGTCTTTTACATGCTCGGTTTCAGGGAGTACAGATTCCCCATGACTTCTGAATGAACCAAGCGAGCATTTTGTATGAACTTTACCCCTGAGGTAGAAAATGAGATTATATAAGATATAAAACGCTGCTTAATATTTTATGATCCACCCCCCCTCCCCCCTCCCCCCTCCCCAGGTAAAGTATCCATTAAAGAGGACATTGTATTATTCCCTGGTCAGTTTACTGTTCACCTGAAAACCTTTCCCTAGCTGCTCTCACACTGTGTACATGAGAGGGCCCATGTTGCCCTGGAGGCCAAAAGGTGGTGATTGAACCAAACTCAGTGTGAGGTCCAGAGGTTGTTTCTGATTCTTTCAGTTGACTCTTCCTGTCCCCTCTGGTCCAGACCTCTTCACAACATTGTTTTCAACCTTCAGAAGTCTATGAGGGACATGCATTTATATACAGACAGGGCCACAGAGGCCCTGAAGTTTCAAATGACTTGCCCAAGTCAGTGGGTCAGCTGGAGCCCTCTTAGAGGGAAGGGTGGGAGAGGGTCTGGCCTGGCGCGGACCTCTCCCTTCCCCAGCCCTCCACTGCCCCACAGCTGCGGCAGAGCACTGAAAAGCGAATTCGTCTCTTGACTCTCAGGCACAAACGCAGAGTTCACAGGCCTCCACTCTCCCACAGACGAACATGTGTTTTTGTGGAAAGACCACACAGAGTCAGGATCCCTACGCTGCTTCCAGATCTGGCCTGCATTGGCCATGCAGCCCGAGTCAAATTATAGAACCAAGGCCACATTCAGCTGGAAGGAATTTAGAGATCGCCTTCGCTGGTGCATCAGAACCACCAGGACAGCTTATGAAAGCACAGATTCCTGGGCTTCAGTCCCAAGATTCTGACTCAGTAGGTCTGGGGTGGCCCTGAAGATCTGCTTTTCTAGTAAACTTCCAAAGCATGTGAGTGCTGCCGATCCAGGCACCCCATGTGAGCAACACTGGGCTATGGTAACCTTAAGATAGGTCAGCAAATGCTTTCTTAAGGGCCAGTTAGTAAATATTTTAGGCTTAGCAGGCCGTATGGTCTGTGCTGCAACTATTCGACTCTGCTGATGTAGCTGGTAAGTGGAAGTGGACAATCTCTACATGCGTGGGTGTGTGTGTCTTCTGATAAATCTTTATATAAACAGGTGGCCCACAGGCTGTAGTCTGCTGACCCCTCACCATACGCTGATAGTAATTTGAGTTCTTCCCACCACTCCCTGCTTTCGGCTGTAAAATGAGGATGCTATTTCTAGTCTTACTTTTCTCCAGCCCTATGATGAAGAAAAATGGGTTGCAAAGAGTTGGGTATGACTTAGTAATTGAACAAGAACATGATGAAGACAGAGTATAATCATCTGATAAATACTCAGAAAAAATACTTTGTATCATGTTCAATCAGTCCCATATTGTTAGCTATACTGTTTTTAAATATGATATCTTCCTTTAATAATCATTAAATTGGATTTATAAATATTCCCTCTAATTATTAGGCATCACACACACACACAAAATTTTAAAAAGGCTAAGAGATGACAGTAGGGATCATTTTGAAGGGTAATTTAGGAGGTTTCCTGGTGACAGAAAATAAAAATGTAGAACTCCTCCTATGTCAATAATTCCTCCATGAAGAACAAAAATGAGTATTTAACGAGGTTAGTCAGACAAAAACAACAAAGTTTATGATGACCTGACATGCTGCCTTTGTAAGATATTCTAATTAAAAAACATTCCACAAACAAAGACATAACCAACAAGTTATATTATTTTTTATTCATGTTAGAATTTCTATCAGTGTTTGAACATTAATATTTAGAGAGTTTGTACATTTTTGCCTTCCGAGGTTTAAAATGAGAACCACACTAGGTCACAAATTGTAACTAATACAACACATTCCACAACTCCATGAATATTCACTCAATCTCACTCTCTTAACACTGTTAAGACATTTTCTTTTCCTTGCTGTACTTTACAATGAAAAGTGTGCCCCACTCATGTCTCAGCAAAGTTCCAGACATTATGGATTCATCACATATAAATTCTTTAAAAATATACTTCTGTCAAAAGACTTGATGACTACTATGTACACTACAAAAATAAATTTTCATATAAATAAATTATATGGCATACTTTTATCTTTGTAATTGAAATGACACAAACCCATTCCTGCCAAAATTGGCAGACAATGAGACCCAGTTTGAATATTTCCTTTAAACTCCTTACACTAAAACCTACCATGAGTCCTTAATGAAAATGTTATATACTCTGAACTATTTAACATTAGTAAGCACTCTATACAAATAAAAATTCTGTTCAAAAGTAAAACATAGCTGTAATAGTGTTTCCAATAGAAATAAAATCCCTGCATTTTTCTGTTATAAACTGGCATGACAAATACTGTAGGAAAACATTCTTATGATACAAAATTATAAATATCAGCAAAGATTTAAAAAAAAATTAAAACATCCAAATGAACAAACAAGACAGACAAAATAAAACTATTTTATAAAAGAGAGAGAGAAATTCTGGTTGTCTGCCAGCCCCCGAGTTCTCCCTTTGCCAATGTGACTATCGGAGAAAGTTCTATGCTGTGCAGAAAGCAGGGGCCAGGCAAGCAGTCACGCACCACACAAGCTGGGCTCAGGAAAGGAGCGAGGCATGCCTCGAGCCAGAGGGAAGCAGACCTCTGCATTCTGCATCATCTCTCTCCTGAACGCAGGATATATGTTTTCTGAGCAGAGCCTAGTGTTAGGTAGACAGACAGTGTAGCTGACAGAGGCACCAACAGTAGCAGTGGGGCCATGGGGCCCCTGGCATAGTAACACATACATCTGGCAGCCACGGTCTAGTGGCGAGTTTGAGAGTCTGAGGTCACTACACTGCTGGTACTACTGGGGGCTGTTGCCTTTCGATGAACATTTTCCATGTAAAACAGGAGGCATAATGGGAGCTGCCATGTGTGCACTCCTACAGTAGCTTAGTCTGGGTACCAAGTGCTTCCCAACACTTGCTGGTCTCTGGCTGAGAGCCCGGGAAGATCAAACCTCAGAGCAAGGCAACAGAATTGATATGGAAGCAAATCTTTTAAAATAATGCCTGGTTGAGAGACATATCTCTATATACATTCTTCATTGAGGGGGAGGGTGGTATGCAATTAGCATCTTCCTAGTCTTCAATAAATGTACTAATGATGGTGAGAGGAGGGAGATGAGTTACTTTAGGAAGCGTGCACCTATAATGTTAGTATTAACAAGTGGAGAATCATCCTTCTGAAGCTCATATCCTGTAGAATTTCTGACTCTGTACCACCATATTGGATGCTCACTATATAGAGGATGCAAACAAATCCAGAAAGCCCCAACCAACTGTGCAATTTAGCAAAAGAGGGAGTTTAAATTGTAGGGACTCAAAACATCACTTCTGGGCTAATTGTAGACCCAGAATTAAGAGGTCGTTGTCTCCAAAAGACTTATAATCCACTCTTAAACTTGGGTGGTGGTGGTGGTGGTGGTGGTGGGGTGTGTGTGTGTGCGCGCGCGCGTGTGTGTGTGTGTGTGTGTGCGCTATGTGTTGGTTCCAAGAGAGGTATAATGAAGGCTGCATACTTAGAGGATATGCTCACAGCCCAGCTGAGGCTCCCCACGAGGCAATTTTTCTAGGTTTTAATACCAATGAAGATGAAGAGGTGTGAACTCTGTACCCTGAGGTTCCAACATACACCACAATGGTCCATGCAAAGGAACTCATCTCCTCTGAAGCATGAGCTGGGGTGTCTGGATGGCAGCCAATGATCTTAAGAGATGCCCTGAACTCGAAGCAAATCTGGCAAAAGGATAAGGCGATGTTTAGGGCTAGCCCTCCACCACCACTAGCACTAGAAATATCCTGACTCTTCGGCCTAAGGTAGAGCCCACCAAAGGTTACAGATAGTAAAAAGAAACAAAAAAAAGAAAAAAAAAATCACAGTACAGTACATTAGGAAATCACACACGTGTTCACACACACAGCCAAACAGGAGAATCGCACCCAACTACACCTAGAGAAGCCATCGGGGTTAACGTGCTTTCTTCATATCTGCTCATTAAACAACAACAAAATTATCACGCATAGCGTGTTTGGAAGTTAACAGTAACATTTCATACTACCACAGGGTTGTGATATGCAAATTTAAAATATTTTAAACAGAAACCTTTACAAAATAATCCTATTACATAAGCAATATTTGCATAGAATTATACAGGTAAATTATACAATATTTAAGCAGCAGCAACAATATGCTGAAATTTAAGACTAAGTTAAGCTTGGCTGTGGCACAGAGACCAATGTACACACAGGGAGGGCCCCTCTGTGATCCCCCCACTGCCCACTCTGGAGGCAGGAGTGGGGAAACCCCAGTAAATCACACTACTTTACATCCATTCCTTCGTATGTTACATATGTGTACACCTCTTAAATATTTATAGAAATATTTCACAAAATAATACAATCGGTTACAGTAACGATGAACTGCTCTCTGGCACAGCACACCTTTCTAATTCCACGTTTCTCTTCAAGCAGTTCTGGTGGGGTGGGGTAGGGGTAGGGAGGGGCTTCCAATCTTTGGCCTCTTTGCTTCAGATTTTACTCACCCTTTAAAGAAAAAAGGAAGTCAAATAAAGTAACAGGTCTATGAGTTCATATTTATAAAACACAAACACAGGCAAAATAAGTCTGAGGTATAGAAATCAGGATGGTGGGGGCTGGGGTGAGGGCATGAGGGGCTTCCAGGGGCAGATTATGATCCCTTCCTCGATCTGGGGCTGGGGACAGGGATGTGATCATTTTGTGATGTGTGTTCATCAGACACAGCTGCTATATGGCATTAGAAGACGGAAAAAGAGGTGAAGGGGCAGCGATCAATATTATTGTTGAGATGCACCAACACCTTCCCCCTCTGTAAGCTTACAGTAAGTGAAGTGAGAAGTGAAGCTGCTCAGTCACGTGCGACTCTCTATGATCCCATGGACTGCAGCCTACCAGGCTCCTCCGTGGAGTTTTCCGGGCAAGAGTACTGGAGTGGGTTGCCATTTCCTTCTCCAGGGGATCTTCCCGACCGGGGGTTCGAACCCAGGTCTCCCGCATTGCAGACAGACACTTTATCCTCTGAGCCATCAGGGAAGCCCAGTAAGGGACAGACCCGATTTAGAATTCCACTGATTCTCCAAGGATGACTAAGCTTGAACAGGAAGCCCTGTCTGTAGGTTAAGAGGTTACTCTGTCTGCAGCCCTCTAGTCCCGGAGAGCATGCGTGCTCAGTTGTGTCCAACTTCAGGACGCTATGGTCTGTAGCCCGCCAGGCTCCTCTGCTTATGGAATTTTCCAAGCAAGAAAACTGTAGTGGGTTGCCATTTCCTATTTCACAGGGTCTTCCCCACCCAGAGATCAAACCCACGTCTCCATGGAAGCTGAGGGACCACTGAAGAGCCCCGCCCACCTTCCCGCCGACCCCGCCCACCTCAGTTGGAGCTGCTGCCGTGGCGTCTCTCCTCACATTCCACGTCCTGCAGCTCAATGACCTCCACCTTGGGTTCCCTCCTCTCACACCGGACATTAAAAGGCACATGGGGGTCCTCAAACAGCCCGTGGTCAGTCTCGGGGTAGTCCTCGTAGCCTGGGCAAAGCCCGCTTCGGGGGTTCCTACTGGGCCCAGGCCCAGGGGCGGGCGGAGGATGCACGGCAACAGTCACGGACGCCGAGGCCGTCACGGTGGTAATGGGCTGGCAGTAGCTGGGCAAGGAGCTGCCCATGGCAGTGAACGCTGGGTTGTGATGCCGAGGGTTGTGAGAACGGGCTCCCCGGGGGCCCGTGCGGTCCCTATTGCTAGGGCCAGAATGCCCTTCAGTAGAAATTTCGAAAGCGTCTCTGCGCGGTTTATATGGAGGCGCCCTCAAGCATTCTCTGGGGGTTTCTCTTCTGGGCTGCTGTCCTGGCTGTCCAGGTGGCAGGGTCCTTGAGTCCAGGTGGGACTGCTGTCGAGGATTTGAGGGTGGGTGATGCCTCGGTTCAGGATGGACCACCTACAGAGGGCAAGGGCAGGTTGAAACAGGCCCAGTGCTAACCCCAGGCTGGGCGCCACCCCCTGCTGTTCCAGCCCCCTCTTCTTTCTTGGCTCTGGCTCCTGCCTGGCCACCCACACACAGCTCTTTCTGAACTAGAGCTCAGTCAACCCCACAAGTGGCTGGGAGTGCCCTGGGGAGCTAACAAGGGCCTTCTACCCACAGACGAAAAACCCATTCTCTTTGAACCTCAACAACGGGGCAGAGGAGCGCCCTACTTGGACCCTGCGTGTAGGCTTTCTCCGGCACAGCTGGCTGGATGCATAGGGCTGCAGCCCATAAATGCAGGGCTGTGGTCTAAGCATCCAGCTGCCTCCCTCCCATAGTCTGCCACCCCACCCTGCTGGGTAGTCAGATCTGGAGTTCCTCTTCTTCTAAAACTGCCAAGTGCCTGGCCCTGGCTCACCCACACGCAGGACGTTGCCAGGACTGTCTATACCTACACTGTTGAATATGGCTATTTACATTTAAGTTAACTAAAATTAAAATTTCAGCCCCTTAGTCACAGTAGCCACATTTCAAGTGCTCAACAGCCACATGTGGGCAGTGGCTGCTGCACGGGAGAGTGCAGGCAGAGAGAGCATTTGCATTGTCACAGAAAGTTCTATGGGGCAGCACTGCTCTGTCCTGTTGTTAGGAATCTGGTTTCTGGGTCTCTATACAAAGCACGGAGCAACACAGTGGCCACATCAATCAAAAGGACCGTGACCAACTTCAAAGTCGTTCAGCTTGTACCTATTTTTAGGCTCCCGCTGAACAAAACCAGATTCACACTGCAGCTCAGCAGGCATCGTCACGGGGGGTAAGAGGAGGAAAATTTAGGTTATTTGGTTGGCCTCTCTCTCTTTCATGGAAGGGCAGCTCCGGCCTGGGACTGGAATACCCATTTCCTGGAGGGACAGCAGGAGGCCCCCAGTTGGAGCAACATTAGCCTTAGAACCTTCCTTGGGTTTTGTGTGCTGTGCTCCAGGCCTGGGGGGCTGAGAACATCCTAGGGAGTACAGAGAGGGGAGAATGTAGCTGGGGCTCTCCGAGCCTCTGAGGAGAGGCTCCTGGGCCGCTCATGGTTTTCCTGAATTACTGAAGGCTGGTTCTCAGCTTCTCCGCTCCTTCCAGCCACACAGAATGCGAGCTTGGAGCCATAAAAGCTTCTGGTGAAGTCTCAGACAATAGTGATTGAAGTAATTTTATACTAAGGGCAATTAAAGGTAACAGAGGTGGAAGGGAAAAAAATAACTTCTGCTGGCAATAAAAATACCATTATATTTTAAAATAAATATCATCCTAAAATTTATGTAACTTTAAAATAAGGGTGGGAGGGTGGGTAGGGAAGCAAGGTATGCTTTACCTCTGGTTCTTAAACAAGATATATGCTGATGGATGCTTTGTGTAGTTTCCAATACTGGCCCCTGCCCTTTTCAATCCATATGAGATACAACCATATGAAATTGACATTTCTATAGTATGATTCTACCTAACCTATACTTTTTTTTTTTTTTTGCATCCTGTGTTTTGCTGTTCAGAGCAGGCAGGGGCTGCCTCCTGGGGTGACTTGTGACTTACAGTGGAGCGGGCGAAGACAGGGTTTTCTGTGGCTTCCACGATCACTTGGTGGGCAGGGCCCCCAGCACCCTGCTGGGCCTCGTAGTGCCGCAGCTCCTCACTGATGCCTGACACGGTCGTCTGAGAACTGTACTCCGAGTCAGAGGAATCAGACCCGTTGTTTGTGTGACCGGCGGGCACAGCAAACCGGACCACGCTGGGGGGTGGCTCAGGAGAAGGTGTGGGCAGCCGGTTCAGCCCATTGGCTGGAGACACCTATTTAAGGGGGTTCCGTATGTCAGGTATGTTATCATCCATTTACCTGGGAGCTACACTCAAGGTTCAAAACACAGTACTGTTCAGGGGTCGCTGCCCTCCCTCACTCCCCCTCCTGGCCTCCCACACTACTCTGTATTCACTTAGCCCAATCCTTGCCACTTAGAGGACCCTTGGGCATGACAGATGGAGCAAAAGGACTGCCCTCTGCTTTCACACACTGGAAAGGCAGGTTATGCCCTTTTCACTCCTGTTCAAACCCAGATATTCATCTTGAGTGGAAAATGCTTTATTGATAGAGACCTATAACACTTAGGTTGCCAATCACCAGGTTTCAAAAAACCAAAATAAAAGCAACCTAAACCAAACCAAACCAAACCAAACCAACACAACATCCTCCAACACTAATAAACTGAAGAGAAAAAAGGCTATAGTTATTGAGTTGTTTGCTGAAAAAGTAAACAACCAGAAAATGGGGATAAAGCGTAAATATCTAAATTAAGACCGACACCAGGAAAAATAGCATACAGATGGCCTGTGGGCTGCACATGACACCAGCAACGATTACTGACCTCAGGATACGGTCCGAAGAAGGACAAAAGGACTGGCAGCAAAACTAGTCCATTGAGAACACCCAGGATTGTTAGGATTGCCAGGACAGCAAAGAAGTACCTTAAACATAAAAGGGAAACAGGAACATTTACCATGGCAAGTGAATTAAGGTACCCTTCATGTGCCCAAATGTCAGAGCCAAAAATGAACAAAACCCACACCAGTGAAAAGGCTGTTACAAAACTTCAGTTCAAACCCAGCACAGGATTACTTTCGTTTTTCTTTTAACCTTCTGACTTTGAGGACTGCATTCCGCAACCCAAAGTGTTAGTTCATGAAGGGAAGAAAAAAAAAAATTAGGTTGTTAATTTGCTGAAATCTCATGGCATGTAATGTTATTTATGAATGTGTTACACAAACACAAAAATATGGAATGTGAACTGAATGGCTGAGCAGACTGAAAGCACAAATACAATGCAGAGGGGCCCCGTTCACGAAAACCCAGCAGAAGCAAACAAATGAAGTGAAGGGTGTAGAATTTAAACAATTTAGCCCAGGAGGAAAAGCAGCCCACTTCTGCAGGCAGCTAATCCACTGTGAAATGCTTCTGCATCTTAGAGCAGAATCTCTAATTAAGTCTCCAGTGTATCAGGTAAGGCTTTCCCTGGGCTTTCATTAACCACAACTTTCTGCCTAGAATTCTGTGAGTTCCAGTTTTACCAAATAGCTCCAACTGCGACCTTTTTAGAACACTGGAACCAGCTTTCCGCAAAGAAAACACTGCCCATTCTGTGGTTGCTGGGGCATTTTCGGGGGAGGGCGGTCCACAATGACGGGTTGCTCTGCTGGCCAATCTTTTGTTGAACAATTTAGCATCTCTGAATACTCTTGTTTTGCGTCAGCCAATTCAGACATAAAGGCCGCAGCACCATGAAGAAGAGGAGAGTGCACAAGTGGCCCTGCTTTCCCACCATTGAGGGCTAAGGTCTGGGATCCTTCACGAATACCAAGGTGAACCTGTCAGCCAGGGAGGGTGGCTGGCGGATGTTCCACACAGCTGGAGGCAGAAGGCTACACGCAAGCATGTGTTTCTCTAACTATCGGTTTCTAGGGCAGTTTTGCTGGAAGGGGGCTGGGGTGGGGGAGAGCTCAGGATGTTCTGGGAAGAGGGAGGGCAAGATATCTATATGTTAATGGTCCTCTTGATCATAAAACGGAACAGGCTCCAAACTTCACTGTGCCTATATATGTTTCGCTCTTAGATGAAAGGAAAGAGAATCTCTATAAAAATACAAATACCTCGCAGCTATTGTAAACACTAGAAACTTCTGAGCTGCATTAGTAAAACCAAGCAGCCGATGTCTTGCACTAATGTAAACTCCTGGAACTTTAGGTTTAGGCATATATCAGCAGCAGGCATTAAGACATTTGCATCCCATCCATCTAACGGTAGAATAAACAGACCAATTAGATTTCTGACGGCTTAGTGTATACAATGTCTGCTCATTTAGTCGACCTCAGTGAGGGCTTTATCAGGTTAATCCATCCAGTTCTAGAAAATGGGAAGCCCTTTTAAGTGCTTGAAATAAGAGCCCTGCTATCTCTGGGAGAGAACAAGAAGCCATGGGTTAGATGAGAGAGTTGGGATCCTGCCCTCCACCCAGGTCCCAGATGGTTGCTCTAATCAGGCTAAGTTTCTTCTCTGTTGCTCCCCTGGCATCCCCCAACAAGGCTGAGTTAGATCCTTTGAGATCCCATCACACTCTGTTTCCCATGGTTTTGAATTGCTTGCGACCTTGTCTCTCTCCGCCATAGACCATAGCTATGTAGAGGGGGACAAGGACGACGTTACTGCTGTGCTGGTGTGTGAAATGGCACTTATGAGGTGTTCACCATAGTGTTGAATGAGAAATTACACAAAAGAATCTTTCCTGGATGTAGCGTTTGTACATCATAGAGAAACAACTACTAATGCTCAAATAAAGGAAAAGTCAACATCAAATTAAGAGCTCAAAACAAACCCCCCCTCCAAAAAAAACAACAACAACAAAACCCAGACCAAAACCTTCTTCTAGTTTAGGCATATATATCTACCTGATGCTAGCCAACGAGGTGTACTAATTGGCTTGCTAATGGATCAATCCTCTGTGCTGAGAGATCAGCAACAGGGCCATCACCTGGGAGCTGGCTAATAACTCAGATCCCGCTCCCCACCCCCGATGAAGTCTGATCTGCATTTACAGAGAGCCCCGATGATTCATGAGCACATTATAGTTTGAGAAGTACTGGTTTACACCTCTCCACTCACTCTCCACTCAAACGACAGTGAGCCAACCCTGGCACTCATTCTAGGAAGGCTACATCTCCATAATGATGCCAAGGACCTATCGTCTTTCGTAATAAAGAAACTTTGGCTACAATTTAAAATCCTTAAAATCCTCTTTTTTTCACTTGGAATTGAAAGTCCTATTACAACATACACACTAGGAAAGCCGGTTTAGATTCTCTCTCCAGATTACCAAAGTGTGCCTAACAATCCAGTCATTTCTCACATTTCATTCTGCTTTACTATGGTCCTAATTCTGGACTATCTTTTACTTATTGATGATTCTGGCCTCGACCCTCCACAGAGCAGCAGGGTTACATCTAAGAGCAGCTGTTTAAAAAAGCTGTGGAGGCTCTTCAGAGAAGAAAATGGTCTCACCCTGTAGTTCTCAAATTCTTTTCAAAAGGAAAACTTGCTCTCCTTTCATACTTCACAAAGTCAAGTCCTTAAATAAATTCACCAGAAACTGCTTGCCATGAAATCCAAATAGAAAGATGTATCCAAATGAGGCTTGGATTTTAAAAATTTGACACCAAAGTCACACAGTAAATGTTTCTTAAATCTTACTGTAAGGAACTTGAACATGAAATCAAGGTATGCTGTCTTCACTTCCTAAAAGAATAAAATTTCTGAAAATTTTAGGTATCTGCGTGTTTTCCTCTCTGGAGTTTTGAAGGCCAATGGAAGGCCAAATTTAGTCAGTCAAAGGGCACCAGGTCATTTCCTTCTGTTGATATGTCTAACCTTAATACCAAGAGCTGGGATGTGGTGTCAAGCTGCAGAGCTGCCTTTGTTTCTAGCCCCAAACCCTCCATCTTTTGTCCTCAGGATATTCCCCAAAACAGCTCTAGAAGAGAGCCTGTTCTTATGCCTCTCAGCGTGTGCATGCGTGTTCAGTCGCGTCCGACTCTTTGCAACCCCACAGACTGCAGCCTGCCAGGCTCCTCTGTCCATGGAATGTTCCAGGCAAGGAATACTGGAGTGGGTTGCCATTTCCTACTCCCGGGGATCTTCCCGACCCGAGGATCAAACCCAAGTCTCTTGCAGCGTCTGCACTGGCAGGTGGATCCTTTACCACTGTGCCACCTTGGAGTTAACAAACTCAAAAGCAAGTGGAGTCACAGATTGTGACAATCATCCCTTTACAATATATATGTATATCAAAACACCATGTTGCACTCCGTAAATACATACAATTTTTGTCAATTATTCCTCAGTAAAGCTGTGGCGGGGGCAGGCTCAGTAGGAAGTAGTCACAATGAAGACGAAGACAAGCTGCAATCGCTCAGAGACAAAAGGAAATAAGTTACAGAGAACACATTAGAAAACAAGGCTTACCTGACAATGAAATCAAATTCAGATCCTGCAAGCATCAGCACTCCCAGGAGAGTGGAAACGGCACCATCGAGAACAGGCGCAAACATGTGCTCCAGGGCGAGCACGGCCCTGCGGTTCTTGTCACCAATGGCTGTTAGAAAGGCCTGCACAATGAGAGTTCGGGTGATCAGATTCCTGGATTTCATTTAGTCAGTGGCCAGCTTCGTCTTAAATGCTATAAGCCGGTTTCATCTGACTCCACTGTACCCCTCAGATCTTACTGTCTAGCTATTGGAATGTTTAATTGGGGTTGCTCATCTTGGCTAAATCTAGGCTTACACTAAATTGACCTGTTAATAATAATGGATTGTATTTGGTGTTGATGTAAATCTTGAACAACAACAAAAAAGATGGAAAGCGTATTTAAATTTAAAAACGATGCCAAAACTATATAAAAATGAGCAAAATGTTCCCTTCTTTTCACTGTCACTCACCCTTGAGTTCACTCCCCATGTGAGCGATCTTACATTATTCACATGGGAGATCTCTAGTTGTGAAAGCAACAGCATTTCTCCCGATTTTTTGAAAGGTCAAGATCTTACTTTAAAATGGGCTTAGCACCGAGGTGCCAAGTACGTATTTCCTCATGATTATACTGAGGTTAGAATTTCTGTCACTGTATTCAGACTAATATGTAGGACATGTAAGTACTATTAACGTATCACAAGAAATTCAATCAAGCCTGTTCTAAATATGGGTGGACATGTCCAACTCTTTTGTGTTCTCTAGGTCTTCTAGGTCAAGGGCATTGTTGATACCAAATGGAAACCTTATGTAGGTCTTGGTATATCACACTATTGGCTTGAGAGTATGACCCAAGACCATTTTAATGTGGGTTAGTTACTATTACACCCTGCCTGTTCCCCTCAGTGGGACCTAACAGGGAGGGCCGAGCCTGGTACAAGCTTGCTCTCTGAAAGTGCAGGCTGCTCTGGGATGCTGAGAAGAGGGCCTGGAGCCCTTGCAGGTGGCATATGCGTCTTGGGGAAAGACATGTCCATTAAGGACTGCTTAATGGATGAAGAAATAAAACTACACACAGTGTACCAAGGTGTATTACTTTTCTCTAAAGTGGGGTCTATGTAAGTGATGCTCTTTCAGAGTTGAGGAGACTTTAGGGTCAAAGTAGTTATCTTTTTCTCCTGAGAGGAAAGCACTAAAATGGCCTGGAACCATGCTGTCTGTGCTGTATTTGGGCCATGAGGCCATAAGCACCAGAATTGAGTTGATCTTCTTGCATACAACTTATGCTACTGGAACAATAAACTGCCAGATGCCCACTGATCCTTTGATGACTTTCACATACAGGATGTGGTAAGAATGCCATGTCCTGTGTGTGGATAGTCTCTTGATGAAGACTTGGGCTAGCAGCACAAAGCCAAGTTGGCTCTTGAGACTCCTTACATTCTCAAGATTAAATCTTGCATGAGGAGTAGAGGCGTTCCTTCATTGTTTATTCAACACTGGTATGGATATTTATGTTCCTACTACCTCAGAGACCCAGGGTGCTGCAACAGTTTAAGAAAAGATATTAAGCATTTCCACCACAAAAATCTGATCTAAAAAAAAAAAAAAATCTGATCTAGGACCACCCTTGTCTGTAATGATAGCCACCAAAAAGAGTGGTTTTCATTCACAACAGAATAAAATGATTTTGGATTTTTAGCTCATATATAAATTTTTCTCATTTTTCAAAGAAATGATATTATGTGTTTTCTAAGTTCTAAGCTCTTCTTTCTAAAAATCCCCTCTCCTTCTTCCCAGCTCAACTGAGGAAAGCAATTTGGGTAGGCTCAAAATTTAGAGAACTGTTTCTATATTATTACCATTTTATTATACACTGGGGGAAGAACAGGTTAACTGCAACAGAACATTCTTTCTGAAATACAAAAGTTTATAATCCCTAAGTAGCATAAATATGGCCCTGAAAGAGGACAATAGAAAGTAGTAGACAGTGTGTAGACACACAGAGGCCATGTGTTGAGCCCAATGCTAGAGACTGCAAAAGCAAGGCTAAAAGTAATCTGATCCAAGTCCAGTGCGAGGTTTCCTGGCCAAGGATTCCAAACATCAGTATTTATTCAGTCAACAAGTATTTACTGAATGCCTATGTAAACCCAAGGTCTTAGGCTATAAACACAAGTATGGATGGAGCACAATTTACACATCACTGTGGGGCTTTTAAATAATTCTCTGATAAATGTATACGAAGGACTTGTCTCATGGATTAGACTCCTCTTGAAGTTTACCCTCCTTTTTCACAAGACTGGGCCCACAGAGAGAGGGGAGAGATTCCTATGGAGAGCAACACTAGTTCTTTTATGTTCTGTTGTCATGAATTTGGAGGCTGGGAGGTCGAAGGAACTGGGGTGGGGGGTGGTGCTCAGATGGGGAGTTCATTAGCCCCAGGGTATTTCCTTAGCTGCCAATTCACTTCACTCTCAACTATGCCCGCCCACCATGCCTGCGAGTGTGGTCTCATGTTATTCCCGCTTCATTACTGTGGTTTTAAAAACTATGTATTTGTGCACACACATACTCATATAACATCTGTCTAGGAACAGCTGACACCTTTAGGACCCGTGACACAACTGACACCACCAAATAAGCAGAACCCTTCTGGGCCCACTCGGACACACCGAGGACACAGTCTACTGCTGACATGGCCCGGCTAACGTCCACCTTTGATGACCTGCTTCTTAGATTCCCTCAGAGGGAAAGGAGTCCAGCTGAACTGCAGCCACTCCTGGGGAGTGTCTGTGCTCCCAAGCCTTTTGCTGTGATGTGTCAGATGTGCTCCTTGATGGTGGAGAAAATGAAAAGGTTCCCAACTTGTAAACTAAACGAGCTTGAGGAAATAGGTTGCCTTTTCACAGCTTTCACTGAAACTATCTCCCATACCAGAGCGACATGAACAGTGAATTCCACTCCAATGCCGACGGAAGCAATCAAGATGACCACAGGCACGGCACTCAGCTTGATTCCAATGAGGCCCATCATGCCAAAGAGCTCAACTGTCATCAAAGCCAAGACTGTCACCTTTTAAAAAAAACACAGGATGAGTGGCTGGGCACAAACACACTCTGGGTGTTGCAAAAATTCTTTCCAAACTATTCCATGAGTGTGATCTATAAAGAGTTATACAGATATGTACTTATTGCTGGCTACAAATTTAATATAGTTTAAAACAAGGCGTTTCCTTCTGTTTTGATCTTAACCATCAGAGACCATCCTTCAACTTGTAACTGAGCTGAAACTTTTTTGGTTGCCTTGCCCTCCATCCTAAAGCAAGTTGATAGGACAGGCTGAATAAATATTCTTTTACGTAGAAGTTACTTTGCTTTTGTTTGGAGAGCCTGTGGGCTGAGTGAGGATGACTTAGGAGAAAGGGGACGTATGGTCAGCTGATGCGGGTCAGGTTACAGCCCCTTCACTCTGAAGAAATGTGGAGTCACTGGAGTGGACAAAGCAAACAGTTAAATCCAGGGAAAAGCTTTTTTTTATTTGCCGTTCTTTCATCTGCCTTGTAAAAATTTCTAGGGAGATGGAAAGAATCCGTGAGGTGGACTTTGGAGTTTTTTGGGCCAAAGAGGAGAAAATACAAATAAAACAATAAACTTTACAAGAGAAGGAGAGAATGATCTTTCCTTCTGGGGGTGGGGGACAGCAGGCAGTGAAGGGCGAGCAGACAAGAACAATAAAAGTCCCCTTTGCTTTCTTTTAATAAGCTAATGAAAGATGGATAACATCAATTGCTTAAGTACCATGAAAACTCCTACAGACTAAACATTTACCTTTAAACATACCTGCTGCACAGACTTATGGTGCAGAAACAAGACCTGGTCTCTGTTTTTATAATTTTGGCATTTTGAAGGCTATACCACAGTTCATGGAATTTAAACACTGCCATGATTTTATTAGACTCTACACGAAACTAGCTTCAAACCTGCAAGCATTATACTTGGTGAAAGAACGTAAAAAAAATAGATTGGCAATACTTTATCATTTCTCCCTAAGAGTTAAAACAAATACACCACACAAAACCATCTCTAAAATGATTTATCCATATACCACCGTCCCAACTTCTCTAATTATCCCTCCATTTAGAAGAATCTTCTCTATATTTGGTATGGGTGTCATAACAAAATGACACTTGAATAAAAAAAAAATTAGTTATGCTTTGAGTGTTTGTATCAATATATACTCAGCTCTATTATGGAAAGTGTGCTCAAAAACTCCCCCATCTTTACCTAAAAAGTTTAATGCTATAGGAGAGGAGACATAAGATTAAGGCCATTAAAGACTCTACCTAAGCATGAACCTCGCCACCTCCAGTAGAATAAATACAGTATGGATGATGCAATCTATACCCTCCTCCCGAGGCCCAGACATAAACAAAACTTCCCGGCTGCAGAAAGAGCTATGCTGAAAGGAATTTGACTTCCACAAAGACCCTTAGAATCAACTCACAATGATCCCGGCCGTCCAGGGGTTCAGGAGGAAGACGGCGCACACGAGGAACGTGCAGGCCAGCACCACGCTGATGGACAGGAGGAGCCAGTGGCGGAGGCCAATGTACTGCTCCCAGAAGAGGAAGGGGTAGCCATTGGGGTAGCTGGAGAGCCCCAGGCTCGTGTAGTTATTGCAGATGGTTCTGACTTTTTCGATGGCTTCAACGAAGTCCGAGGTGTCACGCAGGCCGTTGAGGTAGAAAGGGAACTGAGCATATTCGATGGGCTCTGCCGCGGGGACTGCACAGGAAAGACAACAGGGAGAGGGCCCAAGAGTCAGGGGCTCCCGGCAACACTGACAGAGGCAAACAGGCTTCATCCGAAGGCGGAAAAAAGGCAGCAAGCGTCCCACCGTTAGCCTCCCAGACGTGAGTCCCCAGATTCTCCGTAAGTGCAATGAGGAGAGAAAGGACTCAGCAAGAAAGTCTGCTTACTTCTCTTCTTTCAACGTGAAAGACAAACAATACCAGTGATGGTCTTGATAGTCTTAAGGTCTTAACAGTTTCAGTCTTTGGTTTAAAAAATTTTAAATGATACTGAACTTTTGATTTTGGGGGAGGGGGGTTGCAGGTGGAGGAGGAGACTGTGATCTGTATATTGATTTACCCTTAGATTTTAATCTTCTAGAAGCAGTCCTTGTTTGCAATGGGTCTAAACAACTTAAGAATTTAATTGTGGTAACATTTTTTTCTGTTCAACTGACACAAGTGAAAATACTAAGTTCAAACCATTTTACTTAATCACTTATGAGAACAAAATAACTCAAAAGTCATGCTTTACTGAGAAAAATGCTTAACTTTCTTATCCTTTTAGTGATCTTACACACTTAAACCTTCCATGCTTCTTTTTTAATGCAATGCTAAGTCTTCAGCAGCAGGGGAAGAAATCCTCACACAACAAGCATTTAGTTACTGCCGTTGTGTGTTCCAGACCCTTTGGGGTCATTCAGCTGACTTGCTAAACATGATTTGCCCTATTATAATCTCAACTATAAATTTTCATTAAGACAAGCCTTGGCTGCTTGCCACCAAGCTCTGAGGTTTAGATACAGGGAAGCACAACCCGCCTGCTCTCCAGCCATGTTCGCAAAGGGACTGTCTTCTTTCTCACGTCCATCCTCAGCCTCATACCCAAGGCATAAGCAACTAATACCTCTAACATAAATGCAAATTAAATCCATCCAGAACCACCTTTCAAAGTTGGGGCTGAGAGGTGAAAGGAAGAGGACGCTGTTGTATACAGACTTTTCTGCTCCGGTTTAAACAGCTTTGACAGAGTACAGGTGCTTGGTGGCTTATAGGAATGACTCAACTTGCCAAAAATCCCTTCAACACCAGAGTTGACAAAGTTAAGATAAACATATAATCCCCAGTGATAAAACTCTGCAATAGTAAAACAACACTCAACCTGGAGGCGTCCCCAACTTTCACATGGAACAGCTGGCATTAAAGAGAGATGCCTGGTGGATGTTTTAGTCAAAGGCACAAAGAGAGATTAGAGACTCTTATTTCTCAGTGTGATAGAGCATGAGTTGTATTTGATTACACATCCTCATCTGTCTCCCAGAGTTTTAAACTAAAAGAAATACATTGTTCTGTTTACACTTTTGAACCCTAATTGGTGTCAACGGATGAGGGCTATAACTGAGCTTGGAAGTACAGGGTGCAAGGAGCCCTCACCAGCTTGCAGGTCCAGTGGAGGGCTACTTACTTCTCAGCCTGGTTTCTGGCATGTAGTCGGCTTTGTCATGAACCCACTCAGGACGGTGAGGCCGGATGTTGGCTTGGGAGGCGGCATAAGCTACAGGGTCGTTGCTGACCCAAGCAGTCAGGTAGATGTAGAAAGCACTGGGGTTAATGATGCCGTCTGCATCCACCAGGCGCCGTTTAGTCAGCTGCAAAATGGGTAGAACAGGAGACTTTCAGAGTGGGGGCTTGGGGTCAATGCACTCCTGCCTACAGAGAAGCAGAGACTGCACCAGCATTTGCAACAAAGAAGAGAATGTCTCTGTTTGCAAGTGCAGAAAATCCCATGAGAACACCTTTGGTTCCTTTTAAAATGCACTTATCAGAGAATGCAACAATCGGCATGTTTATAACACACATACACACACACACACACAGTTCGGCAGATGGCCCAGGAATTGACTGAACCAATTAAATCTGAATGCTAAAAGAGTGTCTGCAGCCAAGGCAGAGAATGAACAATCTGGAGAAACATATTTATAGGAGGGGAAAGGGGAAAAAAAAACCTGGCAAGAATCCCCATACACGTCTGTGTGCAGTTAACCTCTGCTGTTAACACTGAAGGAAATGCCACCCAGTAAATGGAGGAGAGCTATAAAAATAAAACAACATCTGTATAAATTTTGCTAACACTAGCCTCCTATGACCTGTGTATTCAAAAGATGTCCATCGCCAGAAAGTAGAAGGGACGGGTGCACAGTCTTGGTCTTTCTGGGAATCTTAGTCTGAGCGAGGTGGTCACATTTAGCATATGTGCCACATCCTAAGAGGAAGCCAAATAAATACTACGCTCCCTCTAGAGCTGGTCTGCGGGCCTTGTATAGGTGAAACACATCCAGAGACAAATACACACAAACACACATGTACATATGCATATATTTTTTCCTGTTTACTTCAGATGGAGACCTGGTTCCAATGCTTTTCATCTTTAACAAAATGAAAAACACCAGTGACAGAAGTTAATAGGGAAAGAGTAAAGGAAGAAAGTGGAGGAGAGGGAGAAAACTAAATTTCAGGGATCTGGATTCAATTAATCCACAGGATATGTAACAACTGTATGTCTTCAAGCCGTCTCTGGAATTACATAGTACAGCTCACACGGCCTCCGTGCACCCAGCACGCTTTTCTCCCTCCCAGGCAGAGGAAATGATGTCTGGCGGCCTGGCCCAATCACATTTGTTCCACGGTGTCCCTGGTCCCTAAAACCAACCCAGCCCCCAGCATCCCCCTGCCATCTCTCAGACAGACTCCTCTGCCTGCATCCTTGTCAAACCTGACAGCACGCTGCATGCGGCCATAAAGCACTAAGTTCACACTCCATAATAACTCTGAACAATGTACTTTGTAAATCTGTCACCTTTAATGCCAGCAAAAATGGGGAGACAATAAACAGAGCTGCTGGGAAGATCATTAGCATGACGGTTTTCTGCTTCAAGGTGAAGCAAGTAAGCTACAAAGAACAGTGGGAGGAGGACCTGGGGAAGCCAGGAGTGGGACTGGACTCCTCTGAAATGTGAAGGGTCCAAATGCCCTCAGCAGCATGCCCAAGAAATCAGAGGGGATATGCTGGAATCCAAGTGTCACAGCCAAGAGGCAAATGCAGCTGGAGAATATGATTACCAAACAGGAACAGCTCTTCTTTCGTTGGGGGTAAGCACAACAGTGAGTCCATGAAGGGTCCAAAGATCTGCATTTCCGTCTGCCTCACTCATGACAGAGCAATCTGTCTGTCCTCCCCTACCCCTCATGCCACAGTGACCCAAAGGAATCAAACCTAACAAATCTTCCCATCCTGCTAGTAATCTCTCCTAACCCATCCATCACCCCAACTTCTGTTCTTTCAAATTCTGCTACCCAACTGACTCACCTTTCCAAGTTTGAATATAACCAAGACTGACATGGTAACAAGGACTAGAATTCAAAAGAGAACAGTACGCAACACAGTATGTCTAACATCTGAAAGAATCTGCACTGCCTCAACTATACTTTGTTCTGACAACTGCTCTGAAGATAAGTAACACACTTGTCCCCATTCGACAGATGAGCAAGGTGAGGCACCCTGGTTTGCCCGCAGCCACACAGTTATCCAGTGGGATAAAAAGCCCCAAAGCCCTGCTCAACAACTCTCTCTGAAGCTCCCAAGGTGTAAGGCAGTGAGAGTACCTGACTGATGTCAATGGGCTTATCACGGCTGCCGGTTTGTACCAGGAGTTTGTAGGCAAGGACCCCATCATCCGATCCATTTTTGTAATTGTTTGGCATGATTTTCCCGGTTTCCCAGTCACTGTCAAATGCATCCTGAAGTCCTAGAAAAGGCAAATGTGTGTAATATATTATAACTCTTAACCAGATTGATCCTGGTCCTAATGGGGTGGACTGAGGACAGAGGAGTGTTCGCCATAAACTCCAAGCATTCTGTATTCTGCTTATTCTTGACTTCACGTGATACTCGTGTTTTGTGAATGAACTTCAGGATGCTGATAATCACTGCTTCAAAAGGCAGAAGGGAGGGAATATTCATTTCTAGGAAACAAATACACATGTTTTGACCCCAAACTCCTCCCTCTTCTCCCCCAGGTCATAAGAAAGCAAGAGAAAGCTGGGTGAGGAAGACACACTAGGCTCAAACACTGTTTTGTTATACATTAGGGACTAAGCCATGGGTTCTTCAATACAACCAGAAATTCCACTCAGAGCAGGAAAAACACATTCAAACCCCCAACTTCAAACAGCAACTGAGTTGCTTCTCCAGCCCAGGGTGAGTGAACATGATTCTGTCAATTTGTTCCATCTGTTCGACTTGTGGAGCTAACACAAGCTGTGGGATCGGCTGCCAGGTTGTGTAAAGATCACAGCCAACACCTATTCACTCTCGACTGTTCTCTTCCTCTTTGCCACCCTTCCTTGAAGAGGGGGTGTGAAGGAGGGGGAGGATGGATCTTGTGTGCGCGTGTGTGCAGGGAAATACCTCACAGGGTAAATTTGGATCAGATTGAGAACAGGAAGCCACAGGCCAATACAAGGGGGCTCTGTGAGAACAGATGACAAACCGCAAGGCCGGGGAGGGGGAAGGAAAGAGCTTTGTGGGCTTGGGGGATGGGCGAGCCCACCAGCCCACCACACACAGCTGCGCTTGGCCTCTGTAATCAAAACCATCATTACAGACCTGACGGTTTGGCTACAGCTGTAAAGAGATAAGCGTGTTGGAAGAGAAAACAGGGCCCTGGTGACCCGGCCTTAGGCGCTGAGCAACTGCTGGCTCACACACAGTCTCCTCTGACACCCTCACCCCTTTCGTTGCCCTGCACCCCCAAATCACCTCCCACGTAGAACGCCAGAGTCCCAGCCCCTAAGAAGCCACATCTTTTGAACAAGCTGCACACGCACAGGTTAGCCGTGATCAGTAGGAACGGAGGGAGCGTCTTCAGTCACCTCAAAGTCACCTGCCCCCCACTCCCCCCAACACACAGAACTGGTTCTGTTTTTCGTGCTCAAAATGGGGGCTGAAGTTGAGCGAAGAGGAAAGCACAGACCCTCTCTCGTGCTCTCTGTCCCTCTCTGTCTGATCTTCTCTAAACCTTTGCTGTGGGCATTGTTTTCACAGGAACAATTTGGGGATGAGGCCCGCGGGCTCCATGGTGAAAGAAGGCCCTGTTTGGGGAGTGTGGAGCGGCTGCAACGCTGGGTGGGGAGACCACCAGGAACGGCTGTGCTTCCCTTGCACACAGACTGTTTTTCATAGCGAGGCATGCACACAACCCTCAGTATTGAACAGATGTTATTTTATTACCTAAAGCCTTTTTTTTTTTTTGGTTTTTGAAAAAAAACAAACAGGAGAGAAAAAAACCACCTCTACCCCACAACCCCCCAGAAAAGAGGCCTGTTCTGGTTTCCTCACCGTAATAGAATTTTCATCACTTTGTGGCTTCCATGGCACTTTAACCCTTTCCTCTTGACCTGCTAATCCTGAGGAACAGCTCAGGCTTATAGTGAGTGTGGGGCTGTCTAAGCATTTTACACTGACTACCTCTCATTTAATTCTTAAAACCTCATGAGTTTCTAAGCCTGCTAGTATTCTTTTACAGATGAGAAAACTGAGGCTTAGAATGGTGAACTGACGTAAGGAAAGTCACACAGCAGCTAAGTGCTGGAGTTAACCTTTGAAGAGGCAGCCTCTTCCAGAGTTGGCTTGAACCACAGATGCTCTGAACTGCCCTGAATGCACTGCAGTGCCCAGGAAGCATTTGTCGGAGCCTCAAGGATAAGACAGCAGAGCTAACATGGGCATCAATGATACAAAGTGGCAATCAGGGGTCCCAAAAATCTGAGTGCAGTTGTTGGATATTTATACTCTGAAGACACCCTCGAGTGAGACAAAGAAAGAAGGATTTGATTTGGGGAGGTCACCCCCCACTGGCTATTTATTTTAGTTCAACTCATCATTGACGCTGCTGGCCCCTACTCGCCATTCACTCTACTGGGGCTTCAGGATGAATGAGAAATAATCACTGACTTCATAGAAAAGCTAAGTTCTTTCATAATTAGTATATTATTTTCTGACTAATTATCAAAAAACTCAAGTAATAAGTTTTGGCCTAAGTGCACACAAATTACAGAATCTTGACACAAAACAAGGAACAGGAATTTGCTTCTTCCCTTGGCTAACGCTTCATATTCCGACACATGCCCTGCAGCAAAGAACTGTGATGTTTCACTTATTTTACAGCAAAACATGAAATTTTGGCCAACTTTTTCATTGAAAATATTTTATACCAGAAATTATTTTCTAGTGTGAAGTTTTGAGTTAATTATCCCTATTGCCAATTTTTCTTTGATATAAGAGCTTAAAAAGAAAATGTTAATCTAAATTTTATTTGTGTAATGAAGTGTGAAATATAAACAAACACCATTTGTGCAATACGGTTTTATCACTAAGGCCACCTCATTTGCATATATGTTTAAAGGTGACATTTGAGATACTTTCTGTATTTCGATTATATATTTTTATGAGTAAACCCCTCCTCCCTTAAAAAGACCACTGGAATGTTGCTAAAGACCTATGGGATTGACATGGTTTTCTAATGGGGGTCCCATCACTTATAACTACCCAAAATGTTCTTAAGGAAAGCGGATTCAAGGACAACTACTTCCTTGGAAGAAATAAATGTTCAAAGACCAAATCAACCACACAAAAGGCCTGAAAAGCATCTAGGCAGCTGGTGGTCCCAGTATCTGGCCTTCTGTGTACAGTGCTCTGCTGGACCTTGGCAGAGTCAGAAGCAGAGATCTGGTCTGGCTGGGACCCAGATCAGGGGCCATGAATGGATCTTATTTGGTCTAGATGGGTGTTGTTCACTTAGCAATGAAAACAGGATTCAAGCACACCTTTTAAAAAGATTCTCAAGTCCAAATGTTTTAGGTCTTTAAAGGGATGAAAGCATGAGGATAATTTATAATACGCTATAAAAAGGTTAGCTTTCTGCACTGCCTGGAGACAATGCCCTGCTGCCTCCTTCCCAAGCTCCGCCTAACATGCCATACTGAGCATCCAAAGGAATGGCCAAAGACACTGGAATCAATTCCACAATAACCCTTCTTCGCTCAGATACTGGCAGTGCTCTGCAGACCTCTTTGTTATTTGTGGCAAGTTATTTGCATGTCTTTGGCCAAAGGGGGAAAAATGAAAAGCAGGGAATCTCTCAACTTTCTGGGTCCTCTTTTGATTCACTATCTGGGGAAAAAAAAAAAACAGCCTCCCATACTACTGTAAAAAATAAGACCTGTAACAAATTTAAGTTAATCTCATAAGCATGTTAAAAAATATTGTTAATGTCATGTAGTCCTTTTTGCCTTCCTGAGAAAGAGCTCAAATGTGATAATACACACAAGAACAAAATTCTGGGAACATGAGTCAAAGCTAGAATCTGTATTGAACAATTTTCAATCGAATTTACATTGTTTACCATTTCATGCAAAATCACAGGGAAACTGGCTGCTTAATCTTTACATACAAGTGTACTGACTTAAGACCATAAAAGGCATTTAAATCTGTATTTAAACAAGCCTAATTAAGTGGGAAATTAAGACAATCATTTGGATAACTTAAGCCAAAAAATGATGGGGCCATAATTATTTTGGTATTTCGGTAAGAATATTTTTGCTTGAATTGTGTGTGTAATTATCTTGATTCTCCACTCCACTTTGCATGTGTCAACACATAATAAATGAACAGATGTTCTTAGAATTACTGAATACATTCATATTCAGTCAACAATTAGGAGCAAATTTAGGCCCTCTTTCTCTCCAGTTTACTACTAGTTCCTAGAAATGTTTCTAAGGACAAGGTAAGAAGTGAAGAAAGACATTTTAAAGCAGAATTGATTATTTATGATATACTATCAGATGCCATTGAGCGTTTAAGTTTATTTCATATGCCAAGTCAAGAGATGGTCAAAATATGGAATTTTAAATTATATTCTCCAATGATGCAAACTACTGGTGTAGTAAGCTATGATCTGGCAGCGAGTCAGCCTAGAAATTCCATCAACATTTGAATTTCACTTGGTCACCAAACTAACCACTATTCAAAAAAAAAAAAAAAGAGTACTAGAAGCATCCAGCTCCATATTTTATAACCTACTTTCCCATTTCCTACTGTGTACTCATAAATTCTTACAGAAGTTTCTCAATTGGCTATTTGAATTGTTTGCATTGTTTTACAGGTAAAAACCAGATTTGGGAGCTGCCCCAGAGTCTATATAAGAATTTTAAGCAATCCTTAGAACTCAATGAAACATGTCAGTGTTACATTATGATCTAACACTTGAGTAAAGAGAACAAAGAGAACCTGTGGAAATCGAACACACCAAAGACCAAACGGTGAATGTTCACAAAGGATGAGTGCCCTCCAGCAGCATCTTACCTTGGAGCCAGTCTCTGAAGTAGTGCAGCCACATTTTGGGAAGCTGTTTATTTTCTTCCAGCATGACATACTTCACATTACTGAAACTCTTATGAAGGTCATAAAGTAAGTGCTGGATATTCGGGTAATCTGCTTTCTGAGTGACTATATACATGTTGTAGAAAGAAAAGTATTTGAACTGTGCAGCAATAAAGTCATATTCTCTAGTTTCCCGAGGCACAATGTCTGTAAGATCCAGCCCATCACGCACTCGGGTGGTCCCATAAAGGCTGACCCCCAGCAGGCCCAGGAAAAGGAAGATCACCACGACCTGCAACAGAATAAGGGGCCCGAGATCAGACCCAGAGGAACATAACCGAGCCTCTCCTGACAAAGATGAGCTGTTTGGTTTATACCTCATTCTTACCATAATACTGCCTGGAAATAGCATGTAGGGGTCGTTTTTCCAGAGCAATAAAAACAGAAAATCATGGTAAATGCATTTTAAAACAAGCTCACAAAGTATAAAATGTTAAAAATGCAAGGAGTTGATGCAAATTTGAAAGAAACATTTGCCACATATAGATTCATGCCTGTAGAAGATGAGCTCATTAAAATGGCCTCCAGCTCTAAATGGGCTGACTCCTTAGGAGGCCTGAAATGTATCACATCTGAAGAAGCAATCTAATGAATTTCAAAGGCGCCTGCTTTGTTATTTTTTGAAGAATAGAGTCTTCTGTTTTGGTAATTACCTTGGCTTTTGGTTTTAAGAGGAAAGGAGCATAGTGCTTCTCAGCGAAAGATGAAAGTGTCCACCTGGTGCAGGGGGGTTCCAGGCAGTGGAGGCTGGAGTCCGAGAACTGGGAGAGCAGGTCCCTTGTGGAGCTGGTGCTCTCAGGGCTCTGGCAGCTGAGTGTGTCCTGAGCCATGGTGACGGGCTGCACGGAGATCTCGGAGCGTGGCTCGGCAGTGGTGTAGTACACGTGCGTGTGGGGGTCGTACTCTGTGCGAAGCTGTACCGTGGACTGCATGGTGATCTGGGTTTCATGGGCGAAGCCGTGGCTGCTGTAGGGGGGTGGGGGGCTGTAGCGGGTGTTATCGTGAGTCTCTGTGTAGGCCTGGGGTTCAACCTGAATCACTCTGCTGACACAGGGGCTGAAAGAGGGGGAATTATATTGCAGTGGGATACTGAAACAAGGAAACAATGCCTTCATTTTTGCCAATGACTGATTCTATCCACTTTACATAGTTCTGATTTAGGAACAAAATGTTATCACTGAACTCCACAAACATCATCTGGTTTATCTATCTGGACAGAGACATAAGTAAGTCAAAGGGGGCCAAATGGATGCTTGATCCTGAATCTGGCTGACAAAAATCAAGTTACATGCTGATGAACCTTTTTAATGCAGAATTCCTTTAAAAAAAGACTCAAAAACCAAACCACCCAAAGGGTGATACTTTTTCCAGATAGTGGTTTTAAACCATTGTTCTGCCCATAGGGATACAACCCACTCCCAATGATCAGCAACACTGGTGTGTGATAAACAATGACCACTGTATCACAACCTCGGGGCTGTTGAGGATGCTCGAGGGAGGGGAGAGACCCCGTGACTCTGACATCCTCCTGAGGAAGCACCCTCTGTCTATCATCTCCCCTGTGTCCAGCACACTGTTAACTACACCGTGACTCAGACATCCTCCCGAGGAAGCACCCTCTGTCTATCATCTCCCGTGTCCAGCACACTGTTAACTACACTGTGACTCTGACGTCCCCCTGAGGAAGCATTCTGTCTGTCATCTCCCGTGTCCAGCACACTGTTAACTACACCGTGACTCTGACGTCGCCCTGAGGAAGCATCCTCTGTATATCATCTCCCCTGTGTCCAGCACACTGTTAACTACACCGTGACTCTGACGTCCCCCTGAGGAAGCACCCTCTGTCTATCATCTCCCCTGTGTCCAGCACACTGTTAACTACACCGTGACTCTGACGTCCCCCTGAGGAAGCACCCTCTGTCTATCATCTCCCCTGTGTCCAGCACACTGTTAACTACACCGTGACTCTGACGTCCCCCTGAGGAAGCACCCTCTGTCTGTCATCTCCCGTGTCCAGCACACTGTTAACTACACCATGACTCTGACGTCCCCCTGAGGAAGCATCCTCTGTATATCATCTCCCCTGTGTCCAGCACACTGTTAACTACACCGTGACTCTGACGTCCCCCTGAGGAAGCAGCCTCTGTCTATCACCTCCCCTGTGTCCAGCACACTGTTAACTACACCGTGACTCTGACGTCCCCCTGAGGAAGCACCCTCTGTCTATCATCTCCCCTGTGTCCAGCACACTGTTAACTACACTCCCTTCCAAGTGCACAGACTAAAAAGTTCTCTAAACATTACCACTATGTTCCCAACAAATAAAGGCGACAGAAGACAGAAAATGTACCTTGTGAAACAGCAGAAAATATCCAATCTCCTGTCCTCACGTCGATACAAATCCATGCTGAGAATTGCAGGAAAAATCAGCAGAACCATAGCAAAATTGAACACCACTACTACAGCCGCCTGGGAGAAAAAAAAAAATGTGGAGGTCACTAACACATCTCCTCCCAGTCAGAGGACTGCTTTGAAAAAATAAAGATGCTTTAAACAACATCCTTCTTTTACTTTGTTACTGAGGTATTTAAACCCAAAATAGATGCTGGAATTTCTTATCACTTTGACAGACCATTTGACTGTAATAGGAGGGACTCATCATTTTGATCCTTTCCATCTCTAATAATTCCATGAGTTCATGGGGTACAAACACAGGAACTAAACTAAACTAACATCTTCTAGCAACCTAACCAAACCAAACTGACAAAGGCAGAACAAAGAAAATACTTGTTATTTTACTTTAAGACAAAAAGAAACATTTTCCTCCTAGAATGTTCCTAAGAGTTCACGCAGCCCTGGTTTTACACTTAGAAATTTTATATATAAAGTGGATCGAGTATATCAAAATGTCACCTTTAAAACATGAAATAAAATTTCAAACACATCCCCTGAGGTTTTTAATAGGCACATTCCAAATAGCCTCTAGAGTAGCCTGGGGGTATGTGTGAGCACAGTAACATAAAAGGTCAAGGAGAGTTAAGCAGAAATTCCTGTGTGTGACTCTAGCACGCAGAATAAATAAGTACAGATTCAAAAGTCACTCCATAACCTAGAATAAACATGGGGCTCGATTCTGTAGTGCTTTGGCAAGTCTCCTGCTGACCTAGTAAAAATTATACAATTGGGCTGTTAATAGGGGAAAGTCAACAGAGGACAGTTGAAAGTCTCTCCCATTCACAAAGGCATGGAAAGAAGGAGCACGATGAAAAAATGTGAGTGGAATGCTAAGCAACCAAGAAATCATCAGAAATTTGCTTGAAAAATAAAACCTCTTAAGAGGTTTTTCAAAGAACTGCTTAGTTGTAAAACCATCTCAAACTGGGTAAATGTCTCAGGGTGAGAAAAGAAAACTTGATTATAAGTGGTATGAAACACTATCAGAAAACTTCGCAAATGTCTTTGGATAGTAATTTTTGAATTTATGCTTGAGGTGAAATGCAAGCCCAAGTTTTGGAGAGATGCTTTTCAATGATTAATACTCTGTCCAGTCTAGCAACCCACTCCAGTGTTCTTGCCTGGAGAATCCCAGGGATGGCGGAGCCTGGTGGGCTGCCGTCTATGGGGTCACACAGAGTCGGACACAACTGAAGTGACTTAGTAGCAGCAGTCTATAAAACCAAAAAATAACCAAGAGTCTCCTAAAAATGACCCAATCCCTCTCTTTTTAATCTGCCTTGAAAACTCTTCAACTCAAAATATATGAAACATGTTAACCGGCCACTGTGATAAGGTATTTTAAAGATCTGTCCAATAATATGTTACAAGCAACTCACTATTTTGACTAGAGGGTTAATCTAACAGGCAAATAATTTAAAAAGTCAGGGCTCCATATTAGATATGGAAGACACAAAGATAAATAAGACAAAAGTCCCGTTCTCAAGGAAAGACACAGCTAGAAACAAATTACAGTTTAGGCTGATAAATGTAGTAATAAAAGCAGGCCAGAGTTCCAGAGTGGCTCAGAGGAGGGGGAACAAGAAGTTGGGGGTACACATGGGGGTGGGGAGGGTGGTCAAGAAAGGTTTCTTGGGAGATGGAGAATACAAAAAAGGGTTTTGGGAAAACCAGGGAGGAAGGATGTGTGGAGGAAATTCAGTAGGTGGTGTCTGAGTTTAGGAGCTATGAAGCACTGCTAAGTTTAAAATTCTGTTAAGAGTTAGAGAAAGGGGCAGGAGTGATGGGAGGTCAGGTAGCTAAGTTACATAGCATCCATCTGATTCCTGCTGCAACCAGGAGGCGACATTAGCCCTGCTGTCATCCCTGTTACCTAATAAAGACCAGTGGTGCAGAGGAAGGCCACCTACCTGAGGTTCCCAGTAAATCGGACTCAGACTCAGGCTTGATGTGTCTGTGTCAGGGGACAGACAATGGTGACCGGTGGGCGAGGGGGTGGCGGGGGGGTAGCACAGGTAGGATTCCTGACCAATCAGAACTGAGGGGAGAATGGGCCTGATTCTCAAGGGTTTTCCAGGAAACCTCAGCCTTGGGGGTTGGATCCTTTCAGCTTCTCTTTTTATTACAGTCATGCTTAGATCAGGAGTATAATACAATAAGAAACTCTGGGCATCTCATTTTGAATAGAAGTTCCTCGGGATGGGAGCAGAGACTGTGAAAAAACTTCATATACACGAACATGTATACAGGTGGCCTAGATGTTGTGGCCAGAACAGCACTGATGCTTTCTGCAGTAGATGGGGGATGTATCTGATACCAGCCCTCATCCATCCAAGAAATTTGATGGGCATCTTGCTTGGTCTCTTTGTGGTGGAAATGGAGCAATGAAAGAAGAAACCCAAGGCAGTCTCCCATCTCAACTTATTGTCCAACAGCTTATTAAATATACAAGTAGGGTATTTTCTGATAAGAAAGTTGTAGAACTCCAATATCCTCTAAAGAGCACCGAAATGGTAAAAACAAACAGCAAGAATTTCTCAGTAAGAGGAGTGTCACCACTAGAGCAAAGAGCAGTTTAAGAAATTTTAGGTAAATCCGAAAAGCTGATTTTATACCAGCTTTTCAGGGGATGATTTTATACCATCAATCAATTCTCATTGCTGTGCCTAAAGGAAATGTCCCATTCCCCTGCAAAGCATCTATGGGTGGCCCCACTGAGACACTTGCAGAGCAGAGAGGAACTGGCCTGCCTAGAGGGGCCCTCATCTAAACCCTCTTACCATCTGGAACAATAAGGCATCCCGTTTCGGGAGTTTTCATTGAAGAACAAATACCATTCAGTTACCAGCAAAACCCTGGTGCACGGCATTGGTTCTCAAAGAATTATAGACAGTGCCACTGCTTTCTGGTATAGAGGTGGCATTTGGACAGATGGTAAAGACTGAAAAAGAGGTTTCTTTGGGGAAAAAAATCTATTTATTTTGACAAGGTTACACAATTGAAAAAACTTGACAGGGAAAAATTCTAAATGTCGGTTTATTACTGGACAAAACTGTTTTGTATATGTCCCTTTAGACATATGCTTAACCTATAGCATCCTGAATATACAAATACAAATGAATAACCAAAGTTTCAACTTAACATGGTTACTAAAGGAAAGATAAATTATATAATGGTCAATTTCAAATGTCAATACATTTTAAAGGGAACCAAGCATAAAATGTCTGATGGCTACTGCAAAAATCATGGCATGCTTTTTTTCCTTACATTTTCCATCTTTTTTTTTTTTTTTTTTACAGAGAATGAACCAGTATCACAGGAGGCCATTTTTTAATAAATGAAGATTCCTAGAAGCTGCAGATGCAGTTTTCTAGATACTCCAGTACCCTGGAATAGAAGTGCAAAACCAACAGCATTCAATTCATCTCAGTAAGGTGCTTACCTTAGGAGAACTTAGCGAACTGGATTTTCTAAAAGACGTAAGGAAAACTCATGTAGCTTTTCAGACCACCACACCATAGGATATCATTAAAGGAGAGTATGCCTTGATGAATCATCAGTTTGTACTGAGAGAGAACAGGAGAAAATGAGAGAGAGGGACAAGAAGAAAAGAAGGAGTGTGAGGCAGCCAGAACAGCGAGGGAAAAGGCAGGCAGAGAAGGACAGAGGCAAGAGGGAGGGCCCACTGTTAAAAGACTCTAGAGCAGTTTCTCAGGGCCAGGATCTGCTGTATACAAGAGCAGGCTATCAACGGGTGGTGCACACATGTACGCCTGTGCAAAAGGCGTCCTACAACTTCAGCTGTACCAAAAAATACTAATAATTAGTGGGCATCTGTTATTTACCTTTCGTATTACTGAGCAGTTAGATGTATTTTCATTTTCCTTGAATTCTGGTCCCACTTTCAGATTTAACTTTGTTCATTTATTCACTCACTACTTCTATATTTTTTATATATTTATAATAAAAACTTAACCTTTTTCAGTATTTCTCTTTTGGGGGTTCTGGTGGTCAGAGTGATGGGTACAAAATTTTACACCAAATGTTAAACAAGTGTAGTGTCCACAGCTAGCAAGATCACTAGTTGCTTAGGCTTATATAGGTGATTAGTGAAAAAAGATTCACATTGGAAGGTTAAAAAAGAGCTGAGTGTGTTAATAAAAATATAAATATAAACCTAATCTATGATTTGTCAATTTCTTCTCCTGGTCACAATCCTTAGAACCTTTTGGTCATTAAAAGGAGCAAAGCAGCATGAATAAAGCTGGATGGATGTTAACAAAAGTTTAAAAAGTGGCAATAAAATGTTTCCTTTAAAAACCTGGCCATCTCATGAGTTACTACTGCATTGTAAGACACAGAGAGAAAGGAAAGTCACTGTTTCTTTAATCTTTCTTGGACAACAGTTGAAGCTTTGAAATTTGAATTTAATTCACAAAACCTCAATAATATCCTTGAGGAAGACCATGTCACAAACTGGTCAAGTAGCCTTCTTTATCTGCTGTGTTGACCAATTTCAGGATGTCCCATGAGTTTCAAGCAGCTGAAGAGCAATGCCCATACTATAGCTGCATCCCCAGTTGAGGGAACTCTTCATTCTTACAACTCAGCTGGCTCCTTGGCACAATATCTCAGAGGCCTCTAGGTGTGAAAGGGCCTGGTTTGGAAGGAGCAGAACAAAGAAGGACAAACTTGCATAAGAAAGGGAGAGGAATTCTGAGTTTTTGGGGGCAGCTTAAGAATGGCGTAGGGAACCAAAAGGAAAGAGAAGAGGGACCAGGAGAGACTGTGGGGTTATCCAAGGAAGGAAAGGTAGCAAACAAGGGACCAAGGAACTCCCCCAGGCAGAGACTGGCCAGTATCTCCTCACCTGCTGAAGTATCTCATGATCAGTCTTAGGTTCTTGCCTAGCCTGGGCTATACTGCAACCTCATCCCATGTCAGTGAGTCTGCTTTGTGCAGTGGCTTTGTGTTGGGGGTTGCTTTAGGGAAATCAGGGCTTTCCTGGTGGCTCAGAAGGTAAAGAATCTGCCCACAATGGAGGAGGAGACCCGGGTTCAATCCCTGGGTCAGGAAGATCTCCTGGAGGAAAGCATGGCTACTCACTCCAGTTTTCTTGCTTGGAGAATCCCATGGACAGAGGAGCTGGCGGGCTACAGTCCACAGGGTCACAAAGAGTAAAACACGTCTTAGTGACTAATACTTTCTCCACTTTCATTCAGGGAAATCAAGAGAGGGTGGCCAGCAGGGGAGGGCAGTTGAGCACAGAATTTAGAAGCAGGGGTGATTAAGAACTGGCCGCACCAGGGACCAATCCAAGGGCTCCTGTTCATCTGGAGCAGGGGTTTCTAGGCATCCCACAGAGTGGCCTGGTACCATTTTGTTTAACTCTAAAGAAAAGGGCGAGTCCCTAAGGCAGTAGGTTATGAGGATGTCCAGGCCTCAGGGCTTTGGAGCTACAGGGCTTGAAAGGAAAAGAAAGAACCCTAGAACTTTGTCTCACAGGGAGTGCCAGCATCACTGTTTAAAGAAGCATCCACCCCAGAAGAGAGAGCCCCAAACACTGGCCTGCTTCTTTACTTCATGGTGGTAGAACCGTAAGCACATCAGTGGAGAAAAGGAGACATGGGAGGCTCACTGTGAGCAGTGCTCACAGACCCGGTCCCTGGAGACGCACCTGCAGGGAGAACGCCCGCAGAGCGGGAATTGGGATCAACGCGGCCATGAAGAAGGCTGTGACGTTGCTGATGGAGGTGAGGGCCACGCTGGCTCCCGTGCGCTTGAGGCACTCCCCGGTCCTGTCCTGAGAAAGAGAAACCACAATGCTGGGAGCTGCAAGGTGGGGCCTCAGACCACATGTTGTCTGAACAATTAACAATTCAAAATAAGTGGCAAAACAAGAGAACTAGTATTTTACAATGCTTATGTGAGGGGACATTTCTGCCTTTCTCTCTAACACCAACACTGAAAACCTATCTATAGGCACATGTTGTTCATGGTCATTTCTACCCAAAGCACAACGCTGCAAGATAATGATTTAAGTAAATTTTTAATATGATTAAAAAGGGGCAAGGAGAAATGAGAATAAGGTGACCAAAAAACTCAAAAAGACAAATGTGCATACTGGAACAAGTGTCCTAAGATTCTTATAACTTACTTATTTACAGGCAGTAATGTATCTTCTGACTTGGGACTAAAATAGTTACTGGGCCAGACTGAGAAAAGGGAAAGGACAAACACTCAAGGAACACAGAGGGATTTCTGCTTTCCTCAACGCTTTCTTCTTTTGTTTTTGTATTACCTCAAAAGGAATTCTTTTATTCTGTCCCGTTTCACTAAATGCATGCGCCAGAAGAAAGACATCATCCACACCAACGCCAAGAGCGAGAAACGGCAAAACCTGCAGTGGAAACACAGCACAGTGACATTAGACAAATGAGGGCCAACTCTGGGAATCCTAAAGCTATTTAAAACATTGCCACCAGCACCCCTAATAGTTGCCCAATGGACAGCTTTCATGAACTCATGTGAAAAATCTACTTTTATCTGATAGTTAAATCCCCATATGTAGAAGTTGTAGCTCACAGTAGATCTTGTACATTCCTAAGTTCCATGTATAATAATTTTTTTAAGTTAATAAATGAAACAGAATCTAACTCATTTAAAGCAGTGGTTCTCAGAGCGTGAGCCCTAGACCAGCACTGATAGGAGCTGGCTAGCTGCCCCCACCCTAGATGGGCTGCATTAGAAACTCTGGCGATGGGGCCCAGCGATTAGGTTGCACAAGCCCTCCAGGTGATGCTAATGCACATTCAAGATTAAGACCCACTGCTCGAATGCATGATATAAATTCTACTAATAAATGAGGCATCTCTGACTAATCAACAAGCCCATTCGGACCTGCCCACTGTCAAGTGGTCCATTGAGAGACAGCACTCTCTGAGGAATGGGGCATCCAAGCGAAAAAGGACTGGAAGACCCTTGAGGTGACACGGACACACAGGAGGCCGACTAGGCCAAGCCTGGAGAGGGGCGTTTGTCAACAACAGCGGATGGATGGCTCCTTTGGTACCTGAGTTGTTGCAGCGTTAAAGGAAATCCCGATCAGCGAGCACAGGCCCAATCCTGCAGCCACTGACAGCGCAACCAACAGGACGCCAGCCAGCCCCACGGCACCCTGGGACCTGGAGCAGTCCCAGCGCAGCATGGTTAAACAGGCATAGGCAAGCTGCGAGCAGAACAGTTGGGGCAGGGGCGGGGGAGGTGAGGGAATGACGGGGGATCGGAGGGTGGGGAGAGGGAGGGGGAGACACAAAACAAAAGCCAAACATTAGAATGTGTAGAGATTCTAATGTTTTCCCCCACCCATCACCCCAAATCAAAAGGTAGAACTTATTACATCCCAACAACAACGAAAATTTACATTACAGACATCACACGAAATGGTACAAGTCAAAGATGGGCAACCGCAAATGGTACTAAATGCTTTACATGACCACTTTTTAAACCGTTATGAAGCTGAGCTCTCACTGTCTTGGATGCACGTGTGTGTTAAGAGCAGTTAAAAAGCAGGGGCAGTCATGAAGAGGTAGAAACTGAAAAACAAAACCAACCCCCTCCTCCCCTGAAGAAGTGAACTGACTGTTTTGTTACCATCAGTAAATAGCCGCTGGCCACTCGGATGACGCTGACATCAGAGAAGGACTTGAGGATGTCATCCAGGGTCGTCGTGGTAAAGGAAAGCACCTTCTGAGTGGAGTTCTGAGCAACACTCTGATGAACCACCTGTGGTCACAATGCAAGGACAAATTCCCAGATGGGATTTAAGCTGCAATGAGCTTCAAGAGCACGGACTTCAAGTGACATGTCCCCTTTGCCTAACCCCCACTACTTTTGGATGCCTTAAAAAGAGTTCTACACGATTGGTATTTGGACTTGGATTAATATGAAATGACCTGGGCCCAAGACACTGAAGGCTATTGCTAATCAAGTGAGAACGTGGAGCTGCAGTAAGCTCTGTAATTGAAGTTCACTCTGAGAGCTCTATTTACTCTGCATCTGAGACCGCTATTCTCCTCTCCATAACTCCACAACTGATCTGCAGGTCCATCAGTTCCCCACTAATCCAAAACAACTCATTCTTATGGGCACTCCTCCCGCCCCCTTTCATTTGCTGGCCACTTTTAAAAGGTCACATGCAGCTCAGTGGAGGTCACTGCTTGGGAAACAAAGGCCAGCTCCTGTCACATGACCTAACCAAGGGGACTGCAGCTGTGAACAGATTCTATGCCTTGCTAATGTTTTCCAGATACCTTTTCTTGCTAACCAAGTGTTTTTTTAAACTCTGTTATGCTTCAGCTCTGGGGTTCACAACTGGTTCCTCACAATGTTTCAGGGCATTGCAGTTAGAATTAGCATCACCCAGTTAGGAAGATTTTCAGTAGAGAAAAGGAAAAAGGTCTCATCCCACCAGATTCCCAGAATTACAATCTACTATGAAAATAAATGCGAGTGTAAACAATGTTTTAAAAACATGAAAAGGAAGTACTCAGTAACTAAAGGGTCTATACTAAGATTCAAAGGGCATCAGAACACCAGCCATTTACCTCCACGTACGTCCTTTGCCAAGCCTCCAGGATGGCTGCTGCCTTGTCCTCGTTCCAGTTGATGTGTGAGACATACTCATAACCCTTGAAGTGTTCATACATTTGCTTGGGAGTCATTAACTGAAACATGGTCTGCAGAGCATGGGCACTGTGACGGGGTGGAAAAGCCACAACATGAGCATCCCCAGGGAGCAGCTCTCACTGTGCAAAATCCCCACCCAGCACCCTTGACTCACCACAGCCATCCTGTCCTACGTGAGCACATGTTTCCATTAAAATGGAACCTGGATGGTTATTTTATTTAATAGATTGATGTACCATATTAAAGGTGTAACCTTACAAACCTTTTACAGATATACCCCCAAATTAAATTAATAGGCAATTTCCTTTCTCAGTTTCTATCCAACGCAACAGGAAGGGTAGGGGAGTAGATAGCTTGACCAGATATGCTGGGCTCAGCATTGCATGCTTGCTTGTGCAGAAACCCCAGACGAAGGCTCTCTCGAGGGAGAAATCTCAGACGGAGTGCCTGACACTTGACGGAGCAGAGTCCACAAGTGCACAGAGGATAATTCTCATCTAGCCGTCAGTTGTTGGTCTTTCCTTTTAACAGTCTGTGACAGAGTTCAGCTCGTATCACTTAACTCCACATGGTACGACCAATCCCTCTTGCCTACTTTATATTCTCCCCAATTTTCTACGTAGTAGGTAGATCTTCTAAAACTCTACAATCACTCACTATGGTCTTGATGAAAATCAGAAACCTGTTTTTGAAAAGTTCCCCAGAAGGTGATTTTTGAGCTGGTCTGGTCACTAATATTTTCTAATATTCGAATACACCAGACAGCTAGCTAGGATAACAGTTAAGAATTAATACAAACACACTTGCAGATGTCAGAAGAGAAGTGGTTTCTGAGGAGAGGACAGAGAATAGGCGGCTTGGTGGTGGATTACCTGACAAGCTTCCCAGTGCTGTTCTTGACTGTGCCACCCACAATCAGTTCCTCCTGCCAGTGCATATACTTTCTGGATAATCCATGACACCCACCATTCAAAACAAGGGCCATATCAAGAGGCTAAAATAAAAAGACAGCCACATAATTACAGGAATTAGTAGGCAGGTCACATGCCTTGTTAAAATCCAGTGCATTAAGGGCTTGTTTGTTTCAGTGAGAACATTAATAACAAGGCTAATGAGAGGTGTATGGCAAATCTTACAGCAAAATTTAGCTCTTTAAACAAACCTAGTTCCACAGACCAAAACAGTTGAGAGCAAAATCTTAAAAACAAGAGAACTAAAAATGGGGGCAAATATCAAGTTTTTCTCCCTTCCTCTCCTGAGGAGAATGCAATGGCTGTACTTACTTTGGTTGCATTTTTGTTGGGGGCTGTGGCGGGACAGTCTGGATCAGCTGGATTGAGGCAGGGCCGGTCCATGTAACCATGACCAACTTCAGCCTTATTCAGCATTTCCTCCCAGCTGTCCACTTGATAGTTTATTTTCTTTAACTCTTCTAGGAATTCCAAAGGGTCAAAGTTTGTCCACTGCAAAGGAGGCTTACCTCTGTGAAAGAAATTAGGAGGTGAGACAATGAAAAAGAGGCATCTAAGCCCTGAGTAAAATAACCAGACTGAATCCAGATTACATCTGGATTGTATGATGCTTTGGGGGGGATACAACTATAATTCTGGGACCCTGGAACAAAAATGAAATGCTCCTTTTCAGTATGCTGCTATGCTGTGCTTAGTTACTCAGTCGTGTCCAACTCTTTGTGATCCTATGGACTGCAGCCCCCCAGGCTCCTTTGTCTATGGAGATTCTCCAGGCAAGAATACTGGAGTGGGTTGCCATGCCCTCCTCCAGGGGATCTTCCCAACCCAGGGATGGAACCCAGGTATCTCGAATTGCAGGTGGATTCTTTATGGGCGGAGCCACCAGGGAAGCCCAAGAACACTGGAGTGGGTGGCCTATCCCCTTTCCAGGTGAATTTCCCAACTCAGGAATTGAACCGGGGTCTCTTGCATTGCAGGTGGATGCTTTACCAGCTAAGCTACCAGGGAATCCTCCTTTCCAGTATGCCTATATGCAAACTATATCAGGAAAATAATTCATGAATGGACATGGCATGCAGAAAGCTTATAAATTAACAAAAACATTAAAGAATCTTTACTTGCTTATACAGGATATTTAATACCTAAAAACAAAATTAGCCAAATGGGTGCTCTGAAGCAGAAGACTAAGACCCAACATTAAGCGGGGAGGGAATGTGGGGAGGAAATCACAAAGTCAAATTAGCACTTGCCAGCCTAATAAATGCTTTGTAAATGTCATCAATAAAAATATTTGATCTCCGTTACCTTTAATAATCCCATACTTATGAGTGTTCTCTGACAGCCCAGCAGTCAACCCCACAAGACCCCTGCTGCCTCTGCCATCACCGCCATGAAGGACACTTCCCTCCACACTCACTTTTGAATTTGTGCTGTTGACAGACCAGAAAGGCTTTTGGCTGCCTGTTATGTGGTTCAAACCACACTGTAGCTGCTCAACCAGGCTGAAGTCATTATTCAGAATCTCCCAACCAGAAAACATAAAACCCCTTATTTCCCATCTAAAACTGTACACTGAAGGTCAGGGTATGGCCACTGCAAATTGCTTTTGCAGATATGTGCAAGCTAGAAGAGAAACAATAACCCAAGCACTAACTCTTGCATAATTAACTGAAAATGTCTACATTAATTAACAATTATTCCTTAAATGATGTGGTATACATAATATTCAACTGCTAAACTGTGAAGCCTCCCTTACCATGGCCTTCAAAGATAGTAGGTTTCTCTCTTAAATGTCATTAATGTGATCCAAAGAAAGGTTAGCATTTCACTTAACAGGAAGATCTTAACCTTTAACACGAACCCACTAATAAATTCTCTCCTTAAAAAATAAGCTAAACCTATGTAAATGCTAGGTCTGCAAAACTGCAAACATTTTAAAGAGTTAAAAATCACACATACTCTGAAATAATTTGCATTTTATTTGCATATAAATAGGCTGGTAAAAGTGAATGAAATTTAATGATGCCTACAGAACTTTTTTTGAAAAGAGGAAAAACATTCTGCCCTCTCCCCCAGCTATTCACTCAAAACATGCACATGGAATTTCAATGTTTTTATTTTTTGTTCAAAACTAAAATAGAATAAGCAATGATAAAGTAACATGAGAAAGATTATAGGGTTTAGAAATCACAGAGATCAGAAAATAAGATCACACACTTACAGTAGGTATGCCGTCCCAGACTGTAACTTCGCCCCTTCCCAGAAGCAGTCCAAAGGTGTAATAATTAAACAAGGGTAAAGATACTCTATTATCTGTCAAAATTGAAAAGAACAGGCCATGCATTATGCTAACGTATACTACTGGGCTATTTGAGAATTTTTTGCAAACAAAAAGAAAGTATATACCTGATCCATGTAACCTGTTTCTGTGATAAGTTCTCCAGATTTATAACACAAATGTTCCAATTTCCACTGCCTATAAAATAAAAAGCAGAGACAAATACTTCTTGTAATAAAGGAAATCTGTGCAAAATCAGAACTACAGAATGTACAGAAAGAACTCCAATTTTGATCACTTTTCAGTATCTGTCAAAATGAGCAGAGCTTTCCCAAACAGATTCAACAAGCTTACTTTAATGAATAGATAATACACAACTGTAATTAACATGTGGGGTGTTTATGTAAATGAATGCTACCAAAGTACTTGAAAAGTCTTGTTTTCTTAAGTGTTCTCCCAATAATCTTGTTTACACCATTAACCTGCTTTTCCACATACATTAAACAACTTTAGGGCAGATAATTCAGAGCTGAATTATCAGAAAATCAAAATAGGTGGGGACTAAATTAGTGAAGTTCATCAGTTGGATGAGCAAGCTCCGGAAGTAGATGATGGACAGAGAAGCCTGTCATGCTGCAGTCCATGGTGTCGTAGAGAGTTGGACACAACTGAGCAACTGAACTGAAAATGTATTAACATATACTGAGGTGGAGAAAATACTACTTTTTTATTGGTAGGTAATGTCCTTATTAACAGTGTTCAAAATTAATGTTTCTCCTCTTAACCACAAATGTAAACAATATTTCCAGGTAGACTGCTTTCCCACTTTACATTCTTCTATTCTTGTCCTATAGAAATTATATTAAATATACTGATCAACAATTACCTCTATTAACTATCATCTGTCTATTATTATAGAGTTTTGTTATCCCTAAAAGAGTGCTAAATAAACCCAGACCTTCTTCCCAAGTGTATTAGGGAAATAAGTCCAATTCGAAAAAAGAGAAAACTAGGAAAGGGTAAGGATGAGAATTCCAAGTAAAGAAAAACATATATAAAACTCTGTCTAGACTGCTCTATTCCTTTGGGCTCCTTTTTCTGTCTTGTACCAGTTACCCAAAAGGACATTCTGGACTTTGCCCTCTTCCTTATGGAAACTTCCCATATGTCCCAGTGCCACATATCTCAGTGCCTCGCTGAAATGTCACCTTTCTATTAAGCTTTCTTTGATCAGTCCCATTGAAAGTGACCCCTTTCTCTTGAAACCCAGAACAGTGCTCTCCTTGTTGACACGAGCACCTGTAGGAGAAACTGCCTGTGTTTGCTTTGTACCTGCTTCTCTGTATTGTCTTTCCTCTGCCTAACTATAGGCTGTCAGCTCCTGAGAGCTGGGCCCAACTCACCCACCACTCATCCATCTGTACATATACTTACATTTTAATTCCATACAGCACAACACATACTATCTAGCACTAGGAGGTTCTCAACATCACTTATCAACTAACTCTTACTTACACTTGCTTGAGAAGGGCATAGCTATGCTTCAAAAAATCCACTGGGCTTAGAGTCAGAAGGGTTTGAAACCTGGCACTACTATTTGACAACTATTTGAACTAGGACAGATGCTTTAATTAATCAAATCTAGTTTTTTCACCTAAAAAAAAAAAATGAAATGGGTTGACCGAGGTGTTCTTTAAAGTTCAGGTCAATGCATAAAAGTTCTCTGGTTCCAGTGTTGTGTAAGATGGTAATTTCATCGTACAGATGCTCCCACCTTCTCCTTAAGTGCGTAAGGGACAAGCCCTCTTAAGGCAGGGTCCCGTTTTGTTAGGAATGCACTGGGCATGCTTACAGCAGCCCTGGGACACCCATTTCCAGGTTCTTTATGGGCCTCCACTTGCAAATTCTGCAAAACTGCACTGGGGGCTTGCTTCCCTGACAGCACTCCTTACAGACTGAGAGGGCTGTGCTGAGAAGAGTGAAGATGGGCTCTCAGGCCAAGTCTGCCTGACAACAGCACTAAAACCCCTCCTTCCCTTTTCCAGAGCCCTTCCAGATGTCCACGCACCTGATCTTCTTCTGGTAACCTCCTGAGAAGAAGAACGCACCCACGATCACAAACTTAGTTCACAGATGAGGAAACAAAGGTATGCCAAAGATAGATGACTTGTCCTGCGCTGGGGCCTGGGGACTTGATCTCCAGCGGCATGGGGTTTTAGAGTCAATCCAATGACGACCATGGAACTTGGAGGTTACAGTAGGAGGGACAAGTACAGATTTTGGTTTTACCCTCCACCCTTCATTCTCTCTGGACAATGAATGTACCTACCCTGCTGCGTCCTCTCCTCTCCTGTGAAAAACTACTTGCCAAGCACTCAGTTTAGAGGTGTCTGATGATGGGGGTGGTGGGGGAGGGGGGAGAGGATAAAGTTAGTTAAATGCCAACCCAGCGGTATTTTCAGTTCTAGGAGAAGATTCAGTTTAAATTCAGCAATCCAAGCAGTTAGTCAGTCAAGCAACTCCAAGTGCCTGCTCCCATCTAAGTGCTGAGGTACAAGAATGGATAAGATGTGGTCCCTACACTCTGATCCAAGTGTTGGGGTATAAGAATGGATAGGATGTAGTCCCTACACTCTGTTTAGATAGGTAAGAAAAACGACCAGTGGTTTCATTCCAGAACTTCCTATGCTTTTACTACATCTACAGCATTGCTAAATCAGCTACGAAGTTGAAGGGTAGTATTTTGCAAAGGTGTGTTAATCCACCTTACTCTGCCTACCTGTCCCCAGGAATTCACCACAGGAGTTCAAACTATTTTTTTGGTTGTTGTTTTTGGTAACACACACCAATTGTTAACAACTGTACTGAATACAAAGTAATGAGAAGTAAGTAACTTCTTTCTTATTCTTTGTGAATTGACAAAAATGTAACTGGTTCAGAAATATCTAAAATAGTGAAACATCTTTGGAATGGGCAGGCAGCCACCCAAATGACTGTTTGAAGGACCATACTCATTTGGGTAGAGTGCCAAGATACTTACTGAAAATACATTGTAAAGTAATGTAATTCATATGTTAACTAAACTCTAGAGACAAATCAAGACTTTAAAAATCACTTCACTGGAAAACGACCTGAACTAACTAACACTCCAGGTGTATTTCCGGAGCAACTTCATTGCCTACAACAAAGGCGTCTGAAGCTGGCTGCCCTCCCCACCACCTTACCTGTTATACATGTACACATGGACCCGGCTGGCCTGGAGCGCCGAGTCCAGGTGCTGTCGGAGCGCTTCTGTGGTCAGGACGTTAGCACCTTCTTCCTTGGGGGTCTGAATCATGAGTTGAGGATTAAACATAGCCTCTTCTCCAATCTTCTGGCGAGTATAATTTAATTCACGACTTACTCGTCCACCAACTGGTAAACACGTAGAGGTTTCAATTAGAACAGCAAAATCCCCAAATTCACATTCCATTATCTCATTAAAAGGAGCAGGGTACGTGATAAATGAGCTCTGGTCATGAAGATCTATGGCTGATGTTAGAGGAGTAACATTCACTTTATTATGATTGGCAATGTTAACTCTACCAATAACAAACATATAAAAAATACTCACTAAACCTATTAACAATGGTCCTGCCGGTCACATACGCAAACCGAATGCATGCGTGCTTTGTGCACCTTCTAACTAATACACCATATGTATAAGGGGGAGGGGGGAAGGAAAACTTGAGACACCTTTTCCTTGCAGACCAGACCAAATACCCCTGTTACAATTTCTTTCACTTGTATAAACAATGTGGCCCTGCAGTGCATTTCAAGATAAATGGCTTCAATTTACACTCTTCTCCTAAATAATCTGGCAAAGGTAACAAGGAAATGTTTCTCCTTGTTGGAAAAAGAAATAAGGAAAGGTGGCAAATGTGTATTTAGCACAAAACTTGCCAGGAGAAAATAAATAATGTGATTCATGTCAGATGCACAAGGGGAAATCCCACTTGAGGGGAACCACATGGATCCGCCATGGCTGTCTTGGGAGGCCCTGGAACCTGCTCTCTCAGACTCACGTGTTCAGCATACAGAAAGTACAGGTGTCAGGTTCTGAGTCACCTGGGGGTGGGCTGCCTGTGTTCTGGAAGCTTCCCTAGTAAGTCTGAACCCCCGCCCCAGAATCTCCAGCAGGCAGCCATGGCTGGAGATGAGAAAAGCCAGCACAACAAAGCAAAGTAACGCTGTTACTAAAAACTGTTTGTCTTCTTCCTCAGGTCCTAGGTTATACTTCAATTAGGGCTTTAGAACATGCCAAGCTCAGGATGCTGCAACATGTGGCAGGGAGTCTCACTTCCCCATGGGGCTGTGTGCGCAGATGGGCCATGGGCACGGATGGGCGCTGTGAGAAGAAGCGCCGAAGAGGCTGCTTTGATTCAACATGGGTAAGTAAGGGCTTTGAGGGAAGACCCACAGGGGCAGCAAACGTAAGAGAATCCTGGAGCACCCACACACTCCAGTTCCTACAGGCACTGTACGCTGAATGTTTACTGAAAGGCAGGCCTTCAGCTATCTTTCAGAAAGAACCCTCAGGGATCACCTCAGTTTTCCCATGAGGAGAAATCCCTTTTCAAGTTTAGTATTCAAGGACATAAACATTTGGTTTGAGCAACTAAATAAGTACTGGGAACAGCGGGTTGTTTAGTTCTCTTGGCATATTTTATAAACAAGAGAGCAGGATAAAAAGCAAATAATGCCCTCATTAGGAACACCAGTCCAGATTTGCAGACTGGCAGGGTCATCTGTGCAGGTTCACGCAGATGGCCAAGGCCACCGCAGAACTCTGTGAGGTGAGGTTGAACATACTATGTGTGTGTTCGAGAGAGAAGAGGAAGGGGGAGGGGAGGTTAAGTGGGAAGGGGTGGTTGGGAGAAGAGAGGCGGAGAGAGAGGGAGGGGAAGAGACAGAAAAGTAATCAGTTGGCTATAAAAACTATTTAGATGCTGTAGAAAATTTTGATAAATGCCCAGGGAATTATTGAGGCCCTAGCAATCAATGCAAAGTTAAAGACCATAGGAAAACCTAGGAAACAACTTGCAATAGAGGAAGAATTTACATAACACCACAGGCCTTCTCAGGATCCTCCACTAAAGCTGCCTGCAGGCAGGGTCTAGCTCCTTCTGGCAGGAATCTCTATGCATTATTTCAACCAATTAGCTAGTGAACTAAATTGCACTCAATCCACGTTCTCCAGAGATAGAAAAGCTGTTTGAGGCCAAAAAAAAAAAGCCAATTACTAGTCTAGAGGTCACTTCAGAAAACCACAGAGTTGCACACCAAGGAGCTCCAAATAGCCTTTTTGAAAAAAAGTAAGCTCAGTCCCTTCCTTTTCTCTGGACATAAGACATCAATGCCCCACACATATCAATCATTTATATTTCTACCTGCCTCCTTAAACACTGGCATAGTACATGATTTCTCATTCTGTTTACAAAGTTGTAGTACTTGCTTTACCTTTACTGAAGCTTAAAATGTCATCTGAGTTAAAACCACGCAATAAAAACAAACAACATCAAAGCAGGACCACAGACATTCCACTTCCCCCCACCTCGATCACCCCGGCCAAGAAGCTGCCTGTAACTATAACCAATACGGTGATGCCCTGAGAGGAGTGCGCACGAAAATAAAAATCAAATGCAAGAGTCATGCTGCTAAGAACTTAAAACTCTTCTAGACCAACCTCATAGTGGATCATTTATCACAGTTGGTTTCAGAAATGATGCTATTTCCTGCAAGACAGGAATTATATAACATCTTTTCAGAATTTTTAAGATGTATATTTAACACCTACATTTTAATAAAGGGGTGTATTTGTCATATCTATAGGCTTAAAAACCTTTTGCTTGTCCACCTCTTTGCTCCAGTGATAAATATGAGTATTTTGTTAACGTGACAACCAGTTTTAACCAAGACTATTATCACCGGCAGATTTACCAACTAGAGGTGAAGGACTCTGAATTCTAAAGTTTTCTCAACCGGCTATGCTATGTCCTACTTTTGAGTACTGTTATTTTTCCATATTATGTGACCATATTTTACTTAATACTTCATCTTACACAAACAAACATGAATGTTTTTGAAAAACTATTCAGTAACTTTTTAAAAAGTTTAGTTGATACCCACTTGCTTTGATAAACAGTTGTACCATAAATCATTCAGCCAGTAAGCATTTGAGGGGTCAAGTGCTATGTGCTACACACTGGGGTGTGTGGTGGCTAAGACAATTCCAAGAGGCTCTCTGGCCAGTGAAGCAAACAGGCAGTACACAAGCAAACCGATGTGGTAGCTTCATGGCATGACAAGTACCAAGGAGGAAATCAAGATGGTAATGCCATGTGAGTTATTGGGTGGTGGAGAGCAGGGGAAGGGCCAATTCAGATGGAGTTGCAGGGAAGACCTAGAAGGAAGAAATGCTGATGCTGATGTGGAAGAGCTGGGGGAACAGCATTCTGGCCAGAAGAACCAGCAATCACAAAGTCCTCAGGTTTGCCTTGCCGCAGGGAGAGAAAGAAGGCAAGAGTGGCTGGAGCTTGGTGAGACCATGACCTAATCACTCACTTGGCTGCACTGGTAGACTGAGCTCCTTCTCGGGTGAACCTGTGTCATAAACCGCACAGCATTCATATGGTCTTACATTAGTATTCAGTCAAGGCACTCTGGAAGAAGCTACCAGAAACAGAAACCCCTTTGGACAGGGCAGTTTTATGGACTTACTGACTTTTGCTGCTCTAGCAAATGCCTATCCTAAAATCACAGCTCAGTGACGGTGTCCGAGATGTTCCTTGTCTTACCATCTTCATCAGCATGCACAAGTGTGAAGCTGTGGTCTCAGGAAGCCATTTCAGGTGACTGAAATTACAGGTGTGGTATGGGGGAAATGTTTTGCTCCCTTCTCTTCACCATCGTCAAGGTCAAAGTCCTTCATTATTACTTAAAAAATAATCTCATACTTGTGCAATACTGCATAGTCATTTTTGACTACTGAGCAGAATGACCCATATGTGGGGATACAACCATGTAAACATGGTTATTACAATGTGGTGGTTTATGAATAATGTTTACCTGCTTCCCTTTGGGGGGGTTTATCTCTATTTCTTAATCCTTCTGCAAAGAACATATAAAATTAAGATTCCCATGCGACAAAAAGAGAAAAATACGAAAGCTACTTGATAGGCACCTGAATTAAAAATAAACTCAATGCAAGAATATTATGCACCTCTATCATAGTCTGAAGTCCTCTCATAATTTTTCCTTCTCCTAAACTCAACAGACAAAGCAACAAAATAACAACTGAGCTTTTTGAACAAGACTCAGGAAAACTGATACTGAGGATCCTGGGATACAAAATAAAATTTATATGCGTGTGGTGCTTTCCATTTGCAAAGCCCTTCAACACTCATTATTTACTTATCTTTAAACATTTTGCTTAGTGCTGTGCTATGCTTAGTTGCTAAGTTGTGTCTGACTCTTTGTGACCCCATGGACTGTAGCCTGCCAGGCTCCTCTGTCCATGGGATTTCCCAGGCAAGAATGATGGAGCAGGCTGCCATTTCTTTTCTGCTTAGTGCTACCCACCCCATCAAGCTGGAGCAAGGTAGATGGATAGGCAATAGGAACAGAGATCAGAAGACCTGGGTTCTGAGTCCCAGCCTTGCCACTTGAGGAGCTGGTTTGGGATATAGTTGAGTCTCAGTAACCTTCTCTGTAACGTGGGGTAAAAATAGCACTACTGACCTCACAGGATGGTGCGAAGACTGACAGTTAGGTGGAGTTTCCCAAACCCTTAACCAGGAGCTGAGCAGACCTCCATTAATTACTCTGTCTACTGAAGGGCATATATTGTCACCCATCTTTACAGAGCAGGAAACACAGCTGCAGAGTTTGGTGACTTGCCCAAGGTTCCCAGCTGACAGCAAAGGTGGAGTCAACCTTTAACCAACTGCCCTGCAAACCTCGGGGCTTCTGTGCACCAGCCGAGGACACGAGTTCAGGAGTGCCCAATTCCACATACCAGACCACCAATAGAGCTTTTAGAATTACACAGGACGAATGATTGCTATCTTTATTTAAAGGACAGCAATGTTACCTCTCAGATTTTTTACCACCATCAAGGAGATAGTTTTTTTTCCATAGGACTCCAAGGGCAGCAGTGAACAGGCCCCATTTTCCTGTGGTCCCCAGAGGGGCTGTCTTAGAGGAGCAGAGTGATGAGGGCACCCTGACCTACAAAGTCTACCATTTCATTTTTCAGCAACCAGAGGCTTAAACCAGTTCTTTCAAAGAAGTGGTGTATAAAGGATCACTTCTGCAAAAAAGTTCTTGATCAAGTTAGGCTGATCCTTCCCTCCCCAAATTCAACTAAGTATAATTTTCCCAGGTGAAGAAGGGCCATTAGATAGGTGGGAAACCCTTCTGCTCAGGGGTCCATACCTCTGGGTCAGTGCCCTTCCAGTCCATGGCAGACATCAGACATTCCCTGTGATGTTCTGCTGGATCCTTCCTCAGCACAGCCTTTCGCACAGAGCTTAATAAACATCTGTGGCATTCATGCAAAAAGCTTTTGCCAAAAGCGTATTGTAATTCACATAAAGATGTTCTGAAGGACCAACCAAAGTGTTTTTCCCAATAAATTCCAAGTCCTTTCAGGGAGGAACTGTCCGCTGCCCACTCACCTCGGCTCGCACTCAGTGTGTCGGATGAATAAATGAATGAACAGCCTCAATACAGAGCCTTGGGAACAGGCAGTCATCTGTATAAGATATTAATTCTCCCCAAAGCCTCAAAAGTCAATCAGTCAAAACAAATGACCCTTTCAGCCTGAAAAGTACCCACTCAGAGTCCAATTAGGAAAATGGGGTCTGTGTATATGCAAGTGGGGCATTTGCATTTGATTAATCCCATGAATTATCTAACAGCCTCTAGACAGATTTTTTTTCCTCCCTTTAGTTGCTTCAGGTCCTCTTTTCAATCTTGCAATTGGTAATTGTGAGCATGAAAAAGTACAAATCTCTAAAAGAGTGTAACTGTAAAATTATTAGCACCAGCTCATTTTCTAAACTGGAAAAAAATGAAGATTCAGTAATTTGGGCAATGGGCTGAAAACTTCTGGGCTGTGAGTTTCAGTCACTCTTCTACCCATCTCTTTTATTCATGACTAGCCAAATGCTGCTTAAGCTTCTAGGCTGCTTTTTTTTTCCTCCTGGTGGGATTGTGCCCTTGGGTATTGCCATGGGAAAATGCTACAGTCATATAGCCCAAAGAGAATCTGTCTTCATGAACAGAGCCCAGTGCCATGAAAACAGCAAAAACAAGACAAGAGCCGGACAGACACATTGCAACGCCTCCCCAGGGACTGCGTGGGGGGACGAGGAGGGCCAAGTGCTGTGGTAGCAGCGGCTCTGAGCATGCGCCTACTACTAGCCCCCACACCAGCTGTTTGTGGTGCCATCTGTTCCCACCCGGGCTGCTTCCTCTGAATGGCTTTCCTGAAGCCGCCCGCTCGCCCTGTCGGACACGATCAGGTCAGCCCAGCGCTCTGCCCACACTGGACCTGCTGCCTGCACTGCCCCACCTCCCACCCGGTATTTCTTACAGGGCCACCAATTCCCAAGATGACACTGCGTCTGTCAGGAGGCCCATTCTTCACTGGTCGCTTGCTGCTGCGGCAAATGAGGGCTGCAGTCAACCCCACCTAAGAGGGGCCGTGTGAAGTCAAGCCTGCAGAGCTCAAGATGTCCTTGGCTTCCAGCAGAATGTGGCAGAGTGGAGCTTGGCTCTATCTCTAAGTGCATACTTGCCCAGCTGTGAACTGTCCCAGGCCCTACAGTGATTTCCCCCAACTGCTCAAATGATACTACAGGCAGATGTAAACCCCAGTCCTGTCCTTCTGCAGAAGCTGAGCAAGCCCAGGAGGGTCTGACACAGGGTGGCATGTTTGCTCAGAGGCAATGCTGGGCCAGGAAGAAGAACCAGGGATCCAAGACAGCCTCTTGTTATCAAGTTCTAAGTTCTCAGTTTAAGTCCTCCTACTGTCTTGTTTAAAAAAATAAAAATCCAAAGCAACTGAACAACAACAAAACTGAATGCCTTTGCAAAGCTGCAGGCTCTCTATCTAGCATTCAGGCTGTTGCATAACATTAACCCCAGTTCCCTTCTCCCGGGCTTCTGTGAGGCTGACATCACCTCTCTGCTCTGAACAGTCTCCTTGCCATTATCCAGCCTGAGCTTCTTTTCACTGGCCTCCTACTTGAGCAGCTTGGGGTGGGGGAGACGATATGAGTCCCCACCTTCGCACACAGGCTCCCTGGCCCCTGTGGAATTCCATCTCCTGCACTGACCCTTCCCTCTTGCATCTGTGTGGGGAGACGCACGTCACTGGGGGCCACTTTCATGATTGTGTTGCCATCAGGATTAGCTGGATTAGGGGCCCGATGCATAAGGACCCCCTGGTGCTGTGAGGAAGTTTCATCACTAGGTCAGCACGGTGTGAACTATATTCTGTCACCACCACCACCACTCCCTACAGCCACCAACTGAAAAGTGGGGCTGGGAGGGAGGTGGCAGAAAAAATGCTTCCAGGGCAAAACTGCCTCAACTCCTCTTAGTAATAAATTCCCTTGTGGTACACTTCGAAGGACATGAACTACTGAAGACTGTCTCCTTTTTAAAATAAGAAACCTACCCGATTCTTTTCCTATCCATAAAGAATTTCATGAGTCTCCCAGTGGCAGTACGTGGAATGTCACTGAGCATAGCTACCATAAAACACAAGGGCCCTTTGCTAAAACCAGTCAAGCAGTTTGGGAAGAGAGAGTGCTGGAACCTTACTATGTTCAAGGTGAACAAACACCTCCATGGTGGTCAATTCTCATTCTTCTAGAGATGCTTGCACTAGCTCTCCCAGGGAGGAGGGGAGGCTTCCCCATTTAATCTGAAGGAAAACACCATGGACACAAGTCGTGGATGGAATCAGGGGTGGGGCAAGCCAGGGGAAACAAGAGGATGGGGACAAAACCAAGAGCACAACTCTCAAACTCCTTTTAAACATTTTCACCGACAGAAAAGTTTTCCTCCCTTGACATCATTTGGCCCATTCACCTACCCAAGCCTCCCATTCTGGCCGCCACCACTCATGTGGACCCTGCATGAAGTAAACACAATTTGTAGAGAAAGTAATGGGATTTCTGCAAGTGTGTGTGAGTGTGTGCGTGTGTTTTATAGAACAGTCCTTCTTGCACAGAACCAGGCTGTTCCATCAAAGCCGTATCTGTTATATTTCTGTCTTTCTCTTCTGTTTGGTGTATTCACCAACAAGAGAAAAGGAGGTAAGCTTTGGCGGCCCTGACCTGCAGCTGGAACACAATACTTTCGCACAGCCCTGCCGACCCCTGACATAAATTTTACACCGCAGCTGGCATTTACACACTCAGCATTACCATATGTATAGCTGCTCGGTGCTAATTATGCTAATCACCTGTCTAACTCGCTGCTGCGAAAAATGGTTGTATTTAGCAGTCCAGTGCCTACCAATGCAGCTTACTGTGTGGCTGAAATGTACATTCAGACGGCCCTGAATGGCAAGATTTTTCCACGTTGCTGGCTACATTCAGGCCTCAGAAAAATTTATTCAAGTCAACTGGTTTCGGTCCGCAACAAAAAAGTTACGAGAAAAAAGTGAGTGTGTTCTTGCCCTAACATTCTGGATCTGCTTGCAAGCAAAATGATAAATCAATTGGTGTGGGAAACAAAAAGGGAGAGAGATTTCTTTTGGAAGCCATGTGAAACTGTAGCCTATTTAAAAAAAAAAAAAAAAGAAAAAAAAAGGGTCATCCTATCCCTCAAATCTCTAGAAAGAGCAGTTAATAGATATTTAGCCCTAATCCCAATTCTCTCAAATTGCAAGCTTTGTTTGCAATTAAGCAAAGTATTAAACATGTGCAGCTCTTTTCTGGATCATGTGTGGATTAAAATGATGGTATCATTTTTTTTAATTTATTACAACACTGTATGATTCTCAAGGGGGAAAATCAGGTAAGAGGAAGAATGTCTTAAAAGTAATTTGGGAAAATTCTTATCTTTCAAAAAGTTTCTATTTAAAAAGATACTGTGTAATACTTACATCTATTTTTGTGAGATTTTCTGGTTTCGCCACTGCAGGAGCAAAGGAAATCAAGGGAGGGAATGGGGGTGGGGAAGATGGGAGAATTCAGAGAAAGAAAAAAGAAAAAAAGTGGTTGGGAAGGCAGGGCGGGAGGAAGGCAGGAGAGAGTCAAAAAGCCTACATTCTCCTTAATCTCAAAGTTCCTCTTTTTATCATCATTGTTTCTTAAAGCAATTTTCTCAGATCATTCTACAGAACCCATTTATTAAATCAAGGTAACATTATCATAGGTTGTTTTAACAATTCCCGAAGTCCAAGCTGAAACCCCATTTCCTCCTAACTCACAAAACACTTTCCGATTCATTTTTAAAACCACTGAGTCTAGTCACTGTAAGCACTGCTTAGTATTTGATTATTTGGGTGTGCAGATCTGTCTAGCCATTCCAATTTCCTTGAACTGCCCACAGCACATAAGATACATTCTACGGAAGGGATGGCCCAAAGTGCTTGCTTTCTCACCTCCAAATGATCATAATTAGCAAATTCTTTATTTAAATTTAGAAATTGGGAACAAACTGGAAGGTCATTCATTTTGCAGTGTAACCTGGGTTATCCCACCCCCACCCTGGCTACAAAAGACCAGAGCAGTCTTGTGATAAATCTTAGGTTTATACACAGAAGGTGTACCAACCAGTATAAAGGGATTGTGAAAGAAGCTGGCTTTTCCTTGCAGCAAATAATAAGGGGAAGGCTCATAGTAGCTTGAGGATGCTGCTATGAAGACAATAGCTTTCTTCCTATCAGCTCACCCCACCATTCTGTTCAACTTTATATAAATATATCTGACCCAATGAAGCAACATTATACAAGCCACATCTTTCTCTCTTTGGCATCCCAATTCAAGTTGCTTTTCCTTACTAGTCCAAAGTATTAACTCATCTGGGTTTTTTGTAGTTTCAAATCTTGACTATGCAGCTAAAAATACAAATGATGGGATCACTACTGTGCTCGCTGCAGAAGGCTTACCCCTCTCGTTCCCTCTCAGTCTCTCGCTCTTCTTAAATAGGAGGTGGACCACCCTGTCTCATGGCACAGAGGACTGTTTACATTGCAGTACTTGACTGTGTAATACATCTGGCATTTTTGGGCAGGATTCCTGAGCTAGGGGCCAGAAGCCCTTAAGCAATGATTTAAAAGGAAAAAAAAAGTCATGCACATTGACTTAACAAAGCCCACTTCCAGCTCCTTTTGTTTACTTTCATATATGCTTCATCAATAACTGAAGACTATCTTGGTTGCTAAATTACGGAAGTCTCCTGTTTTTCATTTATTTTAACTATAACAGATAAAGCTTGTGCTGCAGTATGGAGGCTTGCTTCTCACTAGCCTTGCCTCCATAGCCAGTGGTGTTCTGGGACCCACATGCAGTGTGGATCATTTGGGCCTACTCACACCTGGGTTTCTGGATTAGAAATAAGGCCCTGCCTCCACATTATAAATCTCTCCAACAACAAACTTGTCACTCATTAGCAGGTACCTGACTGCCCACCAACAAGTTTCCTTAACACATGACAGCTGTTTTTCCAACTATGCTCTAAGCCCCCAATACAACAAAATGGTCACAGTCTTGAAGGGACTGAGGACAGGAGGCATCTTTCTGTAAATAGAACTCCTAAAACTCTCAACAGTCAAGCAGTTCCTCAATGGCAGCATTCTACTGTTTTGAAAGGCTAGTTATTTTGGTCAAACTTAAAGACATATGGAGAAAAACTGAGATATTGTAGTGAAGGAAATAACAAGCCTATATCCAATTAAGAGGAAAAAGAAATCTAAAAAGTATTACCATAAAGCTCCTAAATGCAGAGTTTAGAAGCGAAGAGTAATAAAAATGCTTGTATTTTGGTGACCCTGATGATGACTGTGTATTCGAGGCAGGTTTCCACCAAGGAAATCCCACAGAGCTTCCTCTTTCTGGGCTGCCAGAGATGCCTTCATGAGCAGCGCTGTCTGCATTCCGGGATGTCAACTGAGATTTCTCATGAGGACAGACCATCTAATGCTGTGGCATCAGCCAAAATTTGGATGTGGAAACCTGTCCTCTTCCACCTCTACCCAGGCTCCATGCTACCTTTGGTTCTGATGAGAGTTCCACCCAGGGAACACCTGAAGGTAGAGGACCTGGGCTGGAATGTCATGGTGTATGTTTCACTCAGCATCTCAGAAACACTATGGGGCCCAATTCTTCACATTCATATGGCACATTAAGCGCAGGGGACTAGGACTTGTTCCATAGGCCACACATCAGTGGACTCTAAAGTTACCTCAAAAGCTCATTAAAATGCCATGACTCTTCAATAGGAGAAGCACATCTACTGATAAGACCCCATCAAAGAAACAGTCTTGAAACCAACTCTCATACAACCTAAGAACCCTAAGGATGCAGATGGTAGCTCTGCATCTAGTATCTCCCACAGCTGATTTGAAACAATACATTTTCGAATTCCTTCCTGTCAGTTTGTGATTAACCAGATTTACTACCATTTCAGATTTCACACTAGTAATTCCAGAGAGCCACTAGGATTGGATTTGGGCAGTTTATGAATAGGTGGGAAGATGGACAGTTGGGAGGGAGAGGAGAGAAGAGAGGAGGGCAGAAGAGCAAAGGGATGGATACAGGTGATGGAGGAGGGAGGAAGTAGGATGGAGATAAGATTCTGGGAACTGATGAGCAGCAAAGCAAATAACAGTATTTTAATAATAGAATCATTCAAGTATGGCAATTATTTAGGGAAGTCTCACATAGCTACAATTCTCTCAACCTTTTTTTAAAATAGTGCTAAGTTAAAATAGTGTATTTTTGCAAAATGGCTTCTATTAAATCTGGTCTCCTTTCAAATAATTTAAACTATTTCCATACTTGTTTTAAAAGCAAAAAAAAAAAAAGGTTAAAATAAAACACTCCCCTCTTCTCAACCAGTTGAATAGATTACTCTTCAGGAGTTAAATCTGGGCAGATTCAGTCCTACTGGTGTGAACAAAGTAGGGGGGCAGCCATATAAACAGCCCCTTCCACTGCTTAACTGTGATCCCCGCCCCCCCCCCCCAATAAGAGAAGGAGGGCAGACAAGTTACAGCTCAGCCTGAGTGGACAGAGCTGCAGGGGTCATGGGGAGGTCAGCTTTGAAGGAGAAATCCCAATGAAATATAAACATGGCATTGTGGAAACCAGACAAATCTCCCATAGCTTGTCCAGCCAGCGTTAATCTCGCCATCAGCTGTGGAGCATAATCCAAACAAACTGATCTGGCGGTTCATACATCTGGAAGCTGTCATCTTCTGGAACCTCCAAGCAGCGTTCCACATATCTGAAACACTCCATCGCCCAACCTGACCTCTAAACTTGTCAGAGGGTCAAGAGTGGCAGGCACCAAAGAGATATAAGGATTTAGAGGGTCAGCTGCCATAGGAAGATGGCATCTGAGGCTATCTGTTATTTTTAAAGCACTTATTGTTGGGCATTTATTTTTTGATCGTTTTTCTCCAGATATGAAAGCTATGCCACAATTGCTTCCACCTGTATGTATGTGCCCACTGTCAGAATCGAATAACCATCTAGAACACATAGTCTTCATTTTAAAAGTGCCTAGGGGACCAAGGAGCAGAAAGAAGCTGTTGCCTTTTTTTTTCTCTCCTTCGTGAAATGCCAAAACCCCCAAACTGACGGCCCCAGAAACCAGAAACTGGCTGATAACCTTGGAGAGGGCAGTAAGAGCAGAGCCTGTGCACCGCCTGCCTGGCAGATGGGCTTCAGTCCTTCGTTGTTTCTTTGGTTCTGCTGCACAAGAGCACCTGGCAACAAGCAGTGTGTGGCAGGAACATCTGGAGAACTGGATCATCAAGAGCCCATGTACTATGTGGGATTTGGAAAGGAGCTGTTATTGCTGTATGAGCGAAGTCCAGTGGTGTCTTTTGTTGCTTTTTGTAAAGTCACATTCATGCTAAAAACCTTCAGTCTACTGTGTTGGAAATCCAGTGAGGTCTATCTGCAAAATTAAGTTACCCAAAGGAAAAGGAAAAAAAAATGTATCCGAATATAACACTTCTCCCTTCTTCTATGGCCTATCCCCACCTGTTCTCAAGTTTTCATGATGTTTTTACTTGCTACTTAATATAATTCTAAAGATAATCAAAAGTTTAAATTATTTGCATGGAAAAAGTTAGATACCTGGGTCAGTAAATATAGGGATGGGGAGGGAGAGTTATCTTAAAGCTTTCACATTTATGGCAATGCTTTAGCAGTGTAATAAAAGCCTTCCATCAGCATCCGTCTTCTAACTGCAATCTATTACCTATTATCTAAACCACTGGTTCTCAATTGGGGCAATTTTGCAACCCCCACCCCCACATTTGACAATGAATAGAAACACAATTATCACATCCAGGAGAGTGCTACCAGCATCTAGAGGGTAAAATCCAAGGATACTATTAAACATACCTCAGTGCACAGGACAGCTCCCACAACAGAGAATCATCCAGCCCCAAACGTCAATAGTGAGAAACACTGTTCTAAACTGAAAAGGTGAAGCTCAATTATCTCCTCTAACTGCCTAAGTTAGAGCCAAAAACAGCCAAGAGCACTGAAGGCTTATGCTAGCAACTACAAACTCTAGAGCACTTAGAAATACTAAGCAAGCATTTAAAAAAAAAAAAAAAAAGGCCATGTGCCTTAAGAAAAAACCAAGTTATAACTTGTGTCCTCCTCTTTTGATGCTGGCCTCCAGAGATGTTAATAACCAAACACAAGACAATGTGGATTCATTTCAAGGCTGTTATCTTTTGTAGTAAAGGAGGCAATGTTTAGAGAAAAAAACAAAAAGCTCAAAAAGATAAATGAATGTTCTGTCACTGGAGAATCATGACAACAAACTCATGTCTCAGAGAGGGTTGGAGTGGAGGGGTAGATACTAAGTGAGGCAGAAGGATAAAAGCACTAAGCAAAAATGCAAAACCAACAGAGAAATGGGCAAGATTAAAAAGAAAGCATTTCCCTTCTGTGAGATCCTGGGGAAGCTCTCTGGTACCAAGGAGGGAGCTGGAGGCCAAATACACTAGTGTAAACCTTAAGGCAGGCAAAGAATGGCTAAAGGAAGATTTGGCAAGTCCCCGCTGACACCACCCGCCAAACACCCTGAACACATCAGAGACCTTCCTGCTACATAGCTGGACCTTCTAAGACTCAAGGTGTCCCACCTCAAACCTGAGGTCCCAACCAAAGGTAAGCACTGGAAGTTCTCCCAGAGACCACACCCCCTGTCCTCTGAGCCTTATGCCCATGCTGTTCCTTTGACCTGGAATGCCCCACCACCAGCCCTGCCCCTGACTCAGGCCCCCTTCCTCAGGGCTATCCTACAAGGTGCCCCTGCTATCCTGCCACTGGTCTGTGTGTCTGCTGGGCGGAAGTCACCTGAGGACAGGGATGAGGGTCTTTTACCAACATCACTCTGGAGCTTTAGGCAGTACCTGACACAGAGCAGTCACTGAGAACATGTGCTGAATGAGTATTTTTAAGTAACACTCTCTCCCTGACCTTGCTGCCACTGGCTGGTGTTACTGAAACATTCCACATATTATTTCACCCACCCTCAGGACTCCATTCACAAGCAATCTAGATTTGAAATTTTTTTACTCGCAAATACTATAACCCTAAGACCCAAGCTAGCACCTAATGTATATTGACAGTTTCTTAAAAAGCAATCATTGTATGAACACTGTAACTACAGAATCAAAGAATTCTTATCACCAATGCCATAAAAAACATCTTCCTTATCTAGATTATATTGGCTGCACATTGTGGCCAATGTATTCAAACTGTCTTTATAAAGCCATGTTTCCTCAGCATGTTAAACAAAGCATGAAAGCCAAATCAAAGATACAGCCTATCAAGTGGATCCCTTTAATTTGCTGACTATATTAAAAAGATAACATTATTTTGGCAGATATGAGGATACTTGTAGTAAGTCTATGTGTATACACAGATATAAAGGCAAGTGAAGATATTAATACATTATCTATAAATCAATCTTATCTAGATATGAATGTACCTGTGTACAGATGTATAGTTGCTTTTGCATATACGCATGTCAATTTTTATCAACAGAAGAAATAACATTTTATAAATTGTTCCTCAGCACTCTCTCCCCTTGAAATCTCTTATGCTTTCCTTTCTTCTGTTGCTTTTTAACTAAGAAAATATGCGACCTCCATTCACTTGGTTTAGCAAGCACCCTTGTTTATGTCCAGAATATCTGCAGTCTCTATTAAGAAATGACTATCTAACAGATTTCTTTGCTGATAGTGATGAAGAATGTACCTAAGACACTAAAGTGCAAATTAACCTACATTCCAAGTTACTTCTCATTTTACTCTACTAAAGTTTAGGATAGTAGAGAATTCTTACTCTGAAAAGCAAATAATTCCATTATTTGCTGTTGATACAAACACTAAGCTCACTATGTCACAAACAAGACTTCCTCATTGTTACCTTTACTTTGAATTTAAATTAAAATTATAAAATGGTATGGTGGCCTCCTTGGTTGGGTTTATTTACACTTTTGAAACTGTTACTTCTACAGGGGAAGAGAGTATGGAATGAAGGAATGGCAAATCAAGGTCAAGGCAACAGAAGATCAGGCTGACTTAAGTCACCAGTAGGCAGGGTGGACATGGAGACACAGAGGATCCATAATTTCTCACATACAAAATAGGACAATAATTCAATCATCTAGTAAAAAAAAAAATGTTACAAAGGCTATCAGGTGATAAAAATAAAGATAATAGATAGCTACTTTACTGAGTGGTAAGGCATGTGATAATATAAATGGTAAGGGTAGTTGTTTAACAAGTGATAGTATGGAGTATCTGGCCAAAGAATCAGTGAGCCACACTGAAACTGCCAAAACAGAATGGGAAAGGAAATAGCTCAGAGGTCCAAAGCAGGCACAATGAGTCTTATCTCAGGTGTGTCATTTCCCAGCACTCTATCACTAAGCTAGAGCCTCAGCTTGTTTCTCCTCCCAGGACTTGAAATGAGTTATGTAATGCACAAACATAGTTACTTCTAAAAATATTTATACAATGTTATACAAATAAGTGGGGGCTTCCCTGGTGGCTCAGATGCTAAAGAATCTGCCTACAATGCAGGGAAGATGCCCTGGAGAAGGGAGTGGCTACCCACTCCAGTATTCTTGCTTGGAGAATTCCATGGACAGAGAAGCCTGGCAGGCTACAGTCCATGAGGCCACAAAGAGTTGGACACAACTGAGCTGGACTAACACACACACAAATAAGTTAACATTAGTTGTCTATAAACTTATTCAAAATCTACTGGCAAGTCTTGCTCAAAACAACGATATGGTCTTTTGTCATCATCATCGACACCCAACAAATTTGTTGGTCCAAGTAGCAGAAAGGGAAATTTACTCATCTCTTGCTCTGCCCTAGAACCTGGGGCAGCTGCCCACAGTCTAGCCAATCACATCATTTCTGAATGGTCCAGGGCCCCAAAGAGCTACTGCACCCTATCCCTGCCCCACAGGGGGCCTCCCACTGCTGCTGTCCACTCAGCTTGGGCCTTTGACCCCTTTTCTGAGCTTCTGCTTAGAACTCCCTCCCTCCTCTGCTCTAGGTTGCCCTAATTTGCCTCACCACCTCCATGGAAGGTTTTTTCTTCTGCCATTTAAGTTTCAAATTTAATGCAAGTCTGACATTCAACTCTAATAGTTGTAAATGTGTGAATTTGTGCACAGGGAGTGTCTCATATCTTCAGTGTCCCTTCAGTGCCCAGCACCGTGCTAGGACCATTATAGATGCACAGTAAACTTGCTGTTAAGACATTATATATGCTTAATAAAACCCTTCTTTTATCTACTAATGACAATGAGGCGCTGAGTCGAGGTAAATTACCCCATGGATTCAATCCAAAGAACACTGTTGTATTCATTACTAAGCTACTTAAGGCAAGAATGTTTTCTGGTCTTAATTATTTGGACTATTATTTTAATTGTCACTTCTCAACTAAAGACTCCACCATATGCTTGCAAAACACTTGAAAGCTGAATCTTCACAAACAAGGCAAGATTTAATATTCTCCAAGGCTAGGTCTCCAAGAGTATTCTGAAGAGGGATCAATTATGCAATTATGCATGTACTCTTAGGCTTCCAAATTTTGTCTTAGATATCACAAGGAATGCCTCAGATATTCCGGTTTGAAGTATCTACATAATTACCTCAACCCATCTCTCCCATCTGATTGTAAGAGATTACCTAGGTAGTGTTCAGGAGTTAAATGTTTCCAAACACCAACAACGTTACTTTCCAAAAACAAAACAAAACAAAAACAACCCCCTTCTCTCCCCCGCCCCAAACAAAACCCCTGAATCAAAGAGATTTACACAAAGAATGTAAAATGTTTCCGTCAGCGGTGGCGGCGTATGTCTCTGTCTATGGGTGATCTATTTTAAATTTACAACCACTTGAAAAAAAAAAGACTTCAAGAACCCCCAAATTGAGGAATGTGGATAAAAGACTGGCAGAACCTTTGGAGAGCTCCCATGGCCCCTCCCTCCAAACCCGCGTTCTTAAAACACATTTTTTTTATTCTCTCAGCCTGCAAAACACTGCTTTCTCCCAGAATAATTCCATTTTAAAAGCCCCCACCCGCGAGGAAACATTAATCTACTTTGCAAACAAGCGTTCCAGTCTGTGCTTTACTGTTTTTTTTCAACTCCTTTTCCCCCACCCCACCCCCCTTTTTTTGTACCTTGAGACAAATGTTTTTTTTCCCCAAGAGTTGAAAGCTGTCCAAAAACAGGACCACACACGCCGCCGCCTCCGCAGGCCCGCGTTGCTCCCGCCCCCCGCCCTCCGCGCGGCGGCCACGGCCGCCGGGGGCGCGCACACTCCCTCCAGCCAGAGGGGTGGCCTCTCTCTGCCCCCACCCTCCTTTCTCTTTGGACGCCGTGGGTGGGGGTGGGGGAGGGAAGGAAGCTGAGGACGCGAGCAGGCAGAGCAGACGCCTTCCTCTGGCCGCGTCTGGGCGCGCGGCGGAGGCGAGCGGTGGTGGCGGCTGGACCTGGGGGCCCCCCCGGCCTAGCGGAGTGGTCTGTCCCGCGGAGGGGCCCCCTTGCGCCCCCGCCGGCCCGCCCTCGCCACTCTCTCCCACAACACCTCGCAAAGCGCAGCTCCCGGAGTAGATTACAGCGCGGCCTTTGTCGGACGGGCCTGGCTCCTGGCCAGGCGCCCAAACAATAAACAATTCCCCCTGGTGCGGGCAGGGGGTTTTCGCTCTTCACAGAAAGGATCTAGGGGATCTAGGTGTATGCTGGCAAATATCTTTATCAATTGGAAGGAAGGGAAGGGGGCCCGGGTTGGGGGGACGAGAGGGCGCCGCGGCGGGCGCAGAGTTTCTTACCTTCCACCCACAGCTCCTCCACGTTGGTCTCGAGATTAGCTGCCTTTAATCCCACAGCGAAGGCCCCAAATATGAGGAGGCCTACAACCAAGAACTTGCCGCAGTTTTTTTGAATGTAACAACCCAGTTTAAATAAGAGTCTTTGAAACTTCGCTCGCAGCCACAGCGGCGCTTTCCGGCCAGTAGCTTTCCCCTGAGGATGAAGCAGAAGGGAGGAGTGAGCGCCCGGGAGTCGCGGGCCGCGCGTCCACGCCCGCTTGCGCGCACCCGTCCGGCATCCCGCGACGGCATGGCGGGGGGTGGGGGGGGGCTTGCCCAGCGGGCTGGAACCCAGGTCGGCCAGAGGAAACGCGAGCGGCGTGGGGGGGGGGGGGGGGGCTGGTCATAAATCAAAGTCAGGCTGCAGCGTGGGAGCTGCACCTCGGCCACAGCAGGGGCGCCCCCACGCGCAGCCTGCGTAGCATCCCCGAGTGACTTTAAGGTCTGGGAAGAGGGACTGCGGGAACAAGAGGAAGCCGAGGCAGTGAGGAGAGACACCATTCAATACAGGAAATATTCACACCGGTCCGGGAAGGGAGGGGCTGCGTAATCCCTGCGATGGAGCCCATTTAAGAACAAGCAAACCACTGCGCCCTTGCCCGCAAGTTCTGCCCCAGCCTTCACCCTTCTCGGGGTGCTCCGCCGAGGGCAGGGACTGGGTACAAGAGCGCTTTGGGAACAATGTATGGCGGACTCCCCCATTCTGATTCCCCCGCCCGACTTGGTAGTAAATTGGGATCCACGTGGTGAGCGTGGGCGCCGGAGCTCACTCGCGATGCATTTCCATGGCGTTGGGAGACGCCGTGTGAGCTGAATTAGGAAATGGGGCAGCCATCTGCAACTTACGACAATATTTGTGATCGGAAGAGGGCAGCCACATGGATCTTTCCCTCCTCTCCCTTCCCTTCTGGTTAAACGCGAAAAGCAGCCGAGTGCTCAGGGGACGAGCCCAGGCCGACGCAGTCGGGGGTCCTGACTGGGTGCTGGCTGTTCCCGGCGGCGGCGTTTCCCCTGCGCTGGCCGCAGCCCCGGCGGGCCCCTGTCTGGGTGCTTGCCTTCCCCAGATTCCACACATTTCAGCGAACCTCGTAAACACAATGAACCCGGCCGTTCCGCAGACCCGCACCACGAATTTAAGGTGGCAATTTGTTTACAACTTCCCTTTCCCCGCAAACTATGAGAAGTGGCTCAAAAATTGGAAAAGAAGAGAGGAGATGCCCTCTTCCGAGGATAATTTTTAAGGGAGCAGAGATTTCATGCTCAACAAAAGCAAAACCGGCTGCCAAAAAAGGAAACCACCTTTATTTCTGCTCCCTCCTCCCCCCCCTCCTCTCTCCGCCTCTCTCCACTCCGCCTCCCCCTCTAAGATGTTAAGAAATGTGGCAGTATTACAGGGGTTTAGGCTGCAAACAGGGGCAGGGGCGCAGGAGGAGGGGGCTTAGGGGTATCGGGCAGTGCCGCGCTGCTGCGGCTCTTGAGGTGGTCCACTGTGGACCGCTTTCCAGTGCTCCGGAAAAGGCACGCTGGGGAGGGCGCGTACGTACACACACACACACACACACACACACACACACACACACACACACAATCTCCACCCCCTGCAGACCTCCGACAGCCCTTTCCTCCCAGGACCGGAGGGAGGGTTTGAATTTTTCAATCCCCACTTGTCTTTTTCCCCCCTTGGAGGTGTGTGTGTGTGTGTGTGTGTGTGTGTGGCGGGGACGATTCCAAAGAGGAAGAGGAGGGAAGAGAGAGTGGGAGGAGAGGAGAGACTGAAATGCACCTTGGAAATCTGCTCCAGAGCGAAGGCGGCGTCGCAGTAGCTGGGCCGGTGCAGATAGTCCCAGTCCGGCACGGCGTTGCGGCGCAGTCCCCCGGTCCTCCTGCGCCTCCCGCCACCGGCCGGCCGGCCCGGGGCCCCGCTGCAGCTGCCGCCGCCGCCGCGGTTCTGGAGCTCGGCGGCGTTACCAGCCGAGGCCATGTTGCCGCCGCCGCCGCGGGAACCGAGGCTTCCCGGGCGGCCCGGCGCGCTGCTGCCGCCGCTGCGGGCTCCCGGCGCGCCCTGGCGCTCGGCTAGCGAGGACGCTGCTGGCCGCCGGCAGTTCGGGCTGGGGCTCCGGTTGACAGACCTGCTGCTGCTCACACAGCGGGCGCTGCTGCCGCTGCGGCCGCGGCCGCTGCCGGAGAGTCAGACCCTGCGCCTTCCATTGCCACATTGCGCGGGGGTCCCGAGGTCTCTGCGGCTGCTGCTGCCCACATCCAGTTCTCCGGAGGGCGAGAGCCGGCGCGTGGAGCCAGCCTGTCCTTCGGTCGCTCGCGCGGCGCTCCTGGCTGGCTGTCCCCAACTCCCCCTACCGCCTCCCGCCCCGCGCCGCGACCCCTTCACTGCAGAAAGCGCCAGCAAATCCCCGCCGCTCCCGCCGGCCTCGCTGACTCTCTCGGCGTCTCACGGGTAGCCCGAGCGGCCGCGGAGGGTAAAGGCAGAGCCGCCGCCGAGGGGTCCGTGGGCGCCCGGCGGGTCTCAGCGCTGTCGGGCCGGGGCAGCCGCCGCCGCCGCTGCAGTTGCGGCGGTTGTTGCTGGCGGTGGCGGCTCCTGAAGCTGCTGCTCGGGCTGCTCGGGGTGCTTGCGCTCTGGCTGCTGGCTTCTCGGTGGCTGCTTGGTCCCGGACTCTGCTTTCTTGTGCTCCTCGCTGACCCGCTGGACCATTCTGCCCCAGTGCAGCGCGCCTCTTTCGCTCCCGGGACCTGGGGACTCCGCTGTGTGTGTGTGCAGCGGGCAGCGGCCGCAGCAGCTCCTTGATTCAATAGATGAGATGGAAGAAGAAAAAAAAGAACTCTCTCCATTTGGAGAAAGAGGAGGAGGAGGGGAGGGGGTGGAGGGGGAGAGAGCGAGCGAAAGAGAAAAAGGCTGGAGCTCCCGCCCCCGGGGCTGTCAGATGGCTTGGGTTTCTGCAACGCGATTGGCTCGCGGAGGGCAGAAATTACTCAGCAAACATGACTATTATTAGCTGCTTAGCAACAGCTCACCAAAGTAGAGAGACCACCCAGGTAGGCAACCCCAGTGTGTGCATCCCGGGCTTCGGGGGGAGCCTCCGAGAGCGCCAACCTTCTCGCATGCAATACTTCCATTAAGGAATGCTCCCCCTCCCTTTCTTTCTTATTCCTTTTCTTTTCAACAGTGTCTTCTTTTTGTAAGATGCTTTGCTCGTGCGCGCGCGCGCACACACACACACATACACGAGTATTTGCCTCGCGATAGACACGGGGGGAAATGTAATAATTTTTAAAGCGCTTAAACAATTTCAGAAATTTCTTCAAAGAAAACCCTTTCAGAGGCACCTTGGCCTCAAGCTGCAGCAAATACTGGGAGGTCCAGCTTGAATTCCCAGGCCTGCACCAATAATGACAGGGTGGTGGATAGTGCGCCAGTGTGTGCCAGATTTTTTTTTTTTTTTCCCCTTCTCTCTTTTCTTTTATAACCAAAGAGAAGACTTGGGCTCTCGCAGGGAACAACGCCTCGCATTAAGATAAACAAAATGGAAAGTTAGAGGAGAGTAAGGACGTTGGGAAAAGCCACCCTTTCTTAAAATTCGCTCCCCCCTCTCCGTTTTCCCTCTCTAAACCCCACGGCAGCACAGTCCAGGTTTGAAGGAGTCAGTGTTTTATAAACGTGGAATCCAGACACAGAAGCAGTCTCGTGGAGGCAGAGGCGTTTTTATTTGAATCTTTAATGCGACGTTTGTAGAGGAGAAACAACAGAATCCTTTTAACAACCGGAGAAACAGAAATGTTTTCTTTAGAAAGAGAGAAAAGCTTTCCTATTTTGGATTCATTTGGACTCTCCCCCCTTTTCATTAACTACAAGTCCCTATTTAAAATCTTTTAAACCTTACCCCCCCCCAAACTGGTACGCATCCTGTTATATTTAATAGTAGCGTGACATAAAGGAGAATAAAGGCTTTGATGCTGGATTCATTTGAAACAAATTGTGCGCCGATTGCGAGGACTTGTCCGGACACTGCAGCCAGTGTCACCGAGACATCAGGGGGATTCGCTTCCCGTTGGGGCAGAAAACCTGCGAGTCTAAGGTGGATCCTGGGGTCAGAGACAAATTAAACTGCCTACACGGCTCCGATTTTTATTTAAAAAAAATTTTTTTTTGGAGTTTTTTTTTCTTTTGCAAGTTAAGTTCCTCCCCGAGATAGAGACCAGACCCACAAACTCTCTATTCTGCCTCATTTTAGTATTTGGTTCCCCTCACCGCCACTTTTTTTTTTCTTTCTTTCTTTTTTAAAAACAGTATTGAACTGCAGAGGCACTCCCTGCAGCAAGCAGCCGACTGAAGCCGTGAAATGGGGCAGTGTGGCTTTAAGATGCACACGGTGTGTGTTCATTGAAAAAAAAAAAAAACAGAAAGAAAAGGAAAGGAAAGGAAAGAAAGAAACCCAGATGGAGGGAAAGGGGGAGGAGCGGGGGAGAAGGCGGAGCCCACGCTACCACGTGACCTAAGGCCCAGTCGGCGCGCGCTCCAAGGGCCCGGAGGCCTATTGCGCGCGCGCGATTGTCCGAGCGCGCCCGCTACCGCGCGCGCCGAGCTCCGGACTCCCAACTCCTGCGCAACCCTGGTCAAGCAGGTAGGGAACTGGATGCGCTCGGCTAGCGCCAGGCGGGCTCCAAGTCTCCAGCGCTGGCTCCCGGGAGCCCAAGGGAGGCGCACGCCCCACCGGCGCGGACGGACGTGCCGGACGCGCCGTAGTACATTCCTGAAGGCGGTCCGGCCCCCTTACGTCGTCCAATGCCTGCGCGGCCTCCTCGTGGTCGGCCAATAGCTTATCGCTCGCGTTCCTTCCCATTCAGCAGCCCCGTCCCGAAAGGAACTGCAGCCCGGCGCGCCGGCCACCCGGGCGGCCCACGCGGCTCCCGCAGGGGGCCAGTCGGCCAGCCCTCCCCGCCGCCTTACTTCCTCTTCGGCGGCTCCCTCCTCCCTCCTTCTTTCAATCTCCCCTTTCCTTTCTCCTTCGTCTTTCACCCTCCCTTTTTTTCTCTCCCCTTCCTACCAGCCTCACCACCTTCCCTCTAGCCTTTTCTCCTTCCTGGTTTCACTGGGAGGCCCTGCCCTCTGAATCCCAAACTGGCGAAACGCGTGCGGTACCCTGGGCTGAATGGGGTGTCCTGCAGAATAAAGAGACAAAGACAGTAGAAGTGTCTGAGGCGGTGTTCACGAGATCGGGAGGAGGACCTGAGTACCCGACCAGCGCGTAAATTCAAAACTTAAAACTCCGAAGGAGCACGTGATTTTGTGAGCGGCTCTAGGAAGGGTTGCGAAAATTCAGAAAAGACAGCAGCGTGCATTTCCAATGACAGTACGTTAATAAATAAGATCGCAGGAATATTGGGCTCGACTGAGAGCAAGCTTAATCTTTGAGCAATATCCTGGTCTTTATTATGTTTGGTAAATAGCATATCGGGACACGTGATATATATATATTTTTTTCACTGAATGGTTCTACTGACGTTTCAAGTCAGACCGTTTTGTGCGTGCCGCTGGAAATTAATTTTTAAAGGTTTTGGGGGTGGTACCCCTAAAAAGACACGTCAGTCTTATATACGAGGCTTGCTGTGTGGCAAAGGTAACCATGTAGCTATAGGCAGGGTGCTATGTTTTTCTTTACGAAATTCTATACAGTGTTTTAGACCAAAACATTAGTTTTTCCTTTATTGCAATTTCAGTATAGATTATGGAATTCTAAAATGAAATGATAAGCTATGCACACATAACAATTTCCTATTACTCCCCGCGCAGCTACATGTACACCATTTCGATGACAAAACCTCTTGAATTCGGGTTCATCTCCCTGGGTTTGACTTAATTCCTAAACGTTCTGAACACTGATCTCTGGGCCCAGTTTTCAGCTCCCTTAGCCCCCTCACCCGCTGTTTGATAGGTTAACTTTTCAGTATCTCAGACAATAGTCTCGGCCTGTACATTCTACCATGGGTTCCAGGACGGCAATCCCCAGCCTGGGCTCTAACAAGCGCTATCTTAATCTCCCCACCCCCAGTGGCCGCTTCCCCTGTGGTCTGCTTTTTTCATACACGGAGATGAATTACTTTGAGGATCTAATTGGCCTTGTTTCTGTAACATTTTAAGAAAGGAAGAGGAGCCAGTGTAAAAGCCTGCTCGACTTGGGTGGTCAGGGCTGAGGCTGCCCCCAATTTGCCTCATTGCTGATGCATGTGAGTTCGACATTCCCAGCGATAATGTTGTTCCTAATCAATCTGCCCTTATTTACATTTGTAAGCATTGTCGGCTTTAATATGCATGCCCTGTGCAGGGCACCGCTGCGCCACACCGGGTTTGTTAACTTCAACCGGGATTCTCCAGACCTGAGAGGAGGCTGACAGGAGGAGCCAGGGCTGCAAAGGTGTCTGCTGGGAAAAATCTTCTTTAGTGGCCTTTCTGCACTGAACAAGTGAGACGCTTGGTGCCTTTTCAACCAGCAGGAGTTGCTGGCCCTCTTTCTTGAGTGTCCCATTTTCCCTTTCCAAGTAAAGTCCATCTCAATGCATCAATTGTCATTTTGGTCTCTCTGTCATGATCCAAGACTTCATTGGAATTTGTAGTTTTCAAAACACATTCCTTAAACTCTTAAAATATGATTCCTTCCTATCTTTTCTCTACTCCAATATTCAAATAACCATGGTCACACCACACACATCTCAAAAATGACATCTGATTATCCCAATGATGACATTGAAATAAAACATCTGCCCTTTGTGTTTGGACATTCCAGTGATAAGAAACTGTGGGAGCTGCACTTGGTGGAGTAATGAGAAACCACGCTGGAACTTGACTTTTCACTGGTTTCTCAGATCTAACTAATTAGGCCTTTAAAATCTAATGTAATTTAGCTAATATCTGCATAGTACAAATGAATGAAGGAGTAGATGTATTCTAGTAATTTGACCTTTGGGCCATGTTATAATTTTATCTACTGAGCTTAATACTCTTTTCCACAAATGCAAAGAATTGCAAACATTACATTAAGTCCCACAAGTATTCCTGTGGAGAGGCTGTGATGGGGAGAGAACTGGGGATTTAAAGTGATATGCTATTTGTGGATGGAGAGCCCAGGGCACTGGATGTGAGTGAAAGGCCAGAACCTGAGCAGTTCAAAGCAGGTACCTTGGATAAGAGTTGACTCAATTCAAGCCATTTTTTGGCTCCCTAAGAGTGCCTTATTATTTCCTCATTGGCAGCTTTTGTATTTGCTTAAAGGTGATGGTAGAAAATGAGTCTAAAAGGGGGAGGGAAAAAACCAATTCAGCAGCCCCAGAATGTAACCCCCTTAAGAATGACTCCCCTCCCCTTCTCCCTTCAACCTTCTGTTTCCTCCCGTATTTCCCCCTCCCCAGAACTGGAGGAAAGGGAACAGCTCTAGCCAACTTGTCAAAATAATGCTGCTAATTACCCCTGATCTCCTTTAATGGGAAGCTGCTCCCAATTCTACAAAAGAGTAAATGAGGGGTCTACAGCACAAACCCAGGAGCACTGGCTTTTTTTGTGTGTGTGCTTGCAGTGAGCTTGGGGGGGGGGGCGGTGGTAGAAGGAGATGTCCCGAGAAGGTCCCTGAAATCTTCATGTTTATTACTCCAGGTACACATACTAATTTGGAAAAGGGACTTAAGACTTTCTACGGTGCCAAAGCGATTGGTATTCTCTTGCTGGGAATGTCACTAACTGCAGAGAAAATGCTCAGTCTACAATGAACTTGAAAGAAAACAGCATTGACCCTTATATTTATTTCTTCCCTTGTCTATATATCTTCTTAGCCACATTACTTTAAGAGATAGAGACGTATTCTGGAAAGACCCAAACTTCCAACATTCTTCCATCCATCTCTCTCCTCGTCTCTAACTCCCCATCTAATACATCCATATCAAACTCTGCATTTGGCAGAAGGCACACCATTCATTTCAGTGATCTCTGCCATCGGGTCTTGCATGAAAAAGAAGCTGAGCAACATGATCCCTTTGACCCACTGCTGGAGCAACAAATTTATTAGAGATATAGGCATGAGAAATGAAAGGGAAGTAAAACAATTCCAGCTCATTGTGTGTCTTTCTTTCATACTGCTAATCCGGTTTACACATCACGCCTACACGTCTCAATAGGGCTTTATACACTGTGGCAGAGGCGGGAGAAAATAAAAGGTGTGTGTGTGAGAGAGAGAGAGAAAGGACAAAATAGGGAAGACAGATATTTTAATCTATTCAACCTATATTGATTTGCCTCATTAGTTTTTCTATCTGTAGAAAGTTGAAGATGATTTTTTTTTAAAGTCACAACATAATTCCAAATGGTGCTAATTCCTATTCAAATAGCTTGTTACTTTATGACTAGGTTATAACCAGAAATTAGATATACTTCTCAGTGAGTTTGAAATGAAGCTAATACCCCAAATTGAGAATGGGTGTCTACCTTGATTCAACATTTTAAAAGAAAAAGGTCTTAGACTCAAAGGTGAAAGGCTGTGAAACAGTCTTGTGGAAGGAAGCTGGGTGACAACTGGAACACACACAAACTCACAACTGAAAGCCCTTGTTTTACAACATGGGTACACAATGCACCTGAGGCAACAATTTATACCACCCAGATATAAGAAGTTACAGTAACAAAGGGTGACACCAAAAGGCATTGTCTTTCTTTGTAGAGGTAATTAATTGCATGTTGAACTACTGGAGCCAAAAAAAAAAAAAAAAAAATCGAACACACCAAATGCTGAAAAAGGACTATTGTGGGAGTTCAAGACCTCAGTATCAAAGTATTAAAAACTTAGAACCACCCATAGTGGGTTTTTATTATTACCTCCTGTTCTTTCATATGGTTCCTCCCTAGAGAGGAAGGAAGGTTAGAAAGGAAAGAAGATAGTCTTCTCTCCCATGTCTCTGAAAACAGAGGTCTCTAGGTGTCTTCCATAGACAACAATCCATATGGTTCTTCTTAGGTAATGGAAATCGAGATCTGAAAATTTGGAGTTTATTGCTCATCCACCAAGTAGGAATCATGTTTAGCAGAAACTTAAATACCTGAAGACACAGTATATGTCACCTCCGAGGTACAGTCTCTGGAGGTCTTGTGGTCCCACGGTTGGCACCAGGTCTACATGGATTTGGATCAGTCTGGCCCACCTCAGGGATCCCCCTCAGGCCCTACTTAGCCATCTCAGCACCGGGCTAGCCGCCCACCTCTTTAATGGTTGGCAGGCACCAGAATGCCCAATTCCGTGGGTGCAAGAGTCAACACATACCTCTCCTACCCGTGGCCCCTTCCTGAACCCAGGAAAGCCCCTTTGGCCCTTATTCCCACCAACGGCGACCGGGAGAAAGGATGCTTGCGCTTCGGGTTTTGATAAGGTACTTCTCTCCTAGCCCTGGGTGTCCCACTCAGAGTCCAGGCCCAGGTGCCGAGAACACTGGGTAGGGGTGCGAGAGCGTAGGGGAGGCAGACCTCCCCGAGCTCCCGGGAGACTAGAGAACTCGCCCGAGTGCGCGCGCTCCCGGCCCGCACCCTCCCCCCGGCGCTGTCATTCTTCGCACCAGCCTTCCATCCCCAGCGCTCTGCCTCCGCTGGCAGTCAGTAGCCACCACCAGGCTGATGAGCGGAAGCCAAGGTGGCGACCCTTTCAAGCGTGAAAATGGGATCCCAGGCGACCCCCTCCGTGAGAATTCCCCTCGGAGCCGTTCCCCGGCCGGGCCCGCCGCAGACAGCCCCCTCCCCGCCCCGCGGGGCCGGCCTCGGGGGGCGGGGGCCCGGAGCGTGCGAGCGAGCGAGCCTGGAGGCGCGGGCCGGCGCCCCTGAGCCCCGCCGGCGCAGCCCACCCAGCCCCGCGGCCCCGGCGCGCCGCCCGCCCCGCCCGCTCGCCCGCCAGTACCCGCAATCCCGCGTTCCCGGGGCGCACGCCGCGCGAGGGCGAGGTGGCGGCGGCGGCCGAGCCGGCTGCACTCACCATAGCCGGCCGTCAAGCCCTGCCCGGAGCGCGGGTGCCGATGGCGCGGACGCTGCGCTTGGATTTCACATCAATTCCTTTTCCCCCCCGCGCCCCCCTTTCCTGGTCCTCTGCTCCTCCGTCTTCTTCCCGTCTTCCCTCGTCTCCCCCTAGTCTTGTCGCCGCAGATCTCTTTGTCTTCCCTGTCGTCGTCTTTTTCTTCGTCTTCGTCTTCTCCTCCTCCTCCTCCGTCTTTACAAAAGGAACGGAAAGTGTAAAAACCCCGGCGCGCTGGGCCGCCGGAGGCTTTCGGCGGAGTGCGGCGCGGACTCACAATTACAAGCCTGTTTCTATTAAGCAGTTCCATGGCCCTCGGCGTGGGTGGTCTGCCGCGCCATAGGCAGGACCTGTCAGGGTCACGTGACAGATCCGAAAACTTTACCCCTTTACAATAAACTCAAGGAAAGCAAAGTAAACTCGAGGAACGTGCTATCAGCACAGCCCTCCTGGGTAAACAGGCGCTCCCCTCCCCGCCTTCCTGGGAGGCGCCCCGCCGAGCGAGCTCCAACGAGCCCCTGCCGCCCCTCCCCGCCCCCTGCGGCTCTGTCTGCGGGGGGTCGCCGGGCGGGGGGTCTCCGCTCAACATCTCGCCTTCCGCACCTATTGCTCCCCAACCCCACACACGTTATTTGCTAACAAATAGCCACTTGCCCAAACCCCCGAGTGGGCGGTGCTGGGGGGAGCAGGGAAGCTCATTTTAGCATCCTCGGCGCTCCGGGAAATGAGGGGTGCCCAGAGCGCTGCAGAGGAACACCACTTTCCTGTCTTCAGTTCTCAAAGCCCTTTCCCGCTCGCATTCCCACGGAAGCCCCGAGAAGCTGGGAGCATTCTGGTTGACAGGCCCACAGGCTGACAGGGAGGCAGAGAGCCAGGGAAGCCGGGCAGATAACAAGAGTCTCCCCGGGGAAATGTTCAGTGTACTAAGATGTATGTGGATTCGTGCAGCTTCTGTCGGAGGTCCCTGGGAAGCTGCTACTTCTGAAGTAAGACTAAAGTGGAATCCCTTGGAAACCAAGATTGGTAGCTGGCTGAGGAATCACTAATTGATATTTGCTCTTTTCCCTTCCAATTACTGTGGTTTTTGGGGTATGCCACCCAAACGCTCCCACCCACGCTGCCTTCCCAAACGAGGCCAGCTTGGGTGATTGGGCTTGACGGAAGTGCTGTGGCTCTCAGCCTCTTACCCTAAATGGAAAGTCCTATTCAGGAGAGACTCTGCTGCAATGTTTAATCTACTCAAACCTGTAGGGTAAACTGTTTCACATTCAGACCGCTGCAAGGTGCTATTTTAAATGTACCCCGTTTTGAATAAAGATGAATTACAGATACAGGGGGGGAGGGGTAACAAGTTACTGAAACTATCGGAAGTTACCTAGCTGGTCTTCAAGAAAAGCCTGCCTTTTTTCACCTCATTCTGGGCTGACAGTGTGATTAGAGGTGGGTGGGTGTGTACATGTTGTCATTAAAACAAAATAAAACAATACCTGAAAATCACAAAGGGGCTTCTCAGTGGCACTAGTGGTAAATAACCCAACTGTCAATGCATGAGAAGCAAGAGACAGGGGTTCAATCCCTGGGTGGGGAAGATCCCCTGGAGAAGGAAATGGCAACCCACTCCAGTACTCTTGCCTGGAAAATTCCATGGACAGAGAGCCTGGCGGGCTGCAGTCTATGGGGTCACACAGAGTCAGACAGGACTGGGCGCATGTAGCGTCCTTCCCCCCCGCCGCCGCGCCCCCCCCCCCCCAAACCACAAGTCATCTCCTTACCCCAAAGATGATATACCATTCTTTAACAGGGTCATTTGAGTTTACAGGGTGTTTGTGTTTGAAACACATTAAGTAATTAAACATTGGCATACTGGGGAGCCCTATGAATTAAGCTGGTCCAAAAAGTGGTTATCATTTCATACCAGTTGACTTTAGTATAAAATGGTCTCAAATGGATATTAGCTGAACATGGATTCTGTGTTATAATGATTGGGAAAACAAACCCACCAACATTTCCCTCTGAAAGACTACCTTTTGGTGTCATATCAAAGGATTCTGTTCATACCCTATTCTAAACCTGGGTTGGGGAGAGTGGGTGGGGACAAGGAAGAAGAAGGTATAAGTACATCTACAAGTAGAGTGATCTAGAATATGAAAGAGGAAAGGGGATAAGAAAAAGAGGAAACAGCTTAGCGAACAACTTTTAAATGGCCCAGAATATAAAGTTGTTAGGTAAGCTAGTTTTGCAGGGAAATTCCAGCAGAATTGTGGAGTTTGCCTTTCCCAGTTCAAATGAAGACCCTCGCACAAGCACATTTGGCTACCTGCTCCATGAGTATAGCCAAGGCTGATAATGAGGGGTGGACCCAGGTTTGGTGGGGTCTCAGGCATATGCAGTTTGGTAAGGGGAGACAGCTTCTTCAGGAAGTCCAAATTACAAACAAAATCAAGTACAGGGCCATTGAAGGGGAACTGTGGGAGGAGGGGCCCTGAAGCTTCACGAGCCCCCTGTGAAGTTACCCCTTTATAGTAAAGAACGGAGAGGTTACAGAGCTGCCCAGATTTTGTGGTCTCACCTCCACTAGTTAAGACTGAAGGTCTTAATGTCACAGTTCAATCAAATGCTTTATAGTTGGGAGCAAAGATGAGCTTGGTTTGAATGTGAACTGTTGAAGTTGGGCAGTGGTGGTTTAGTGAATCAGGGAGATAGAACCTTTGGTATCAGAACTTGAAAGGTCAGGAAGGAGAGGAGAGCACACTGGAAATACTCTCCCTCAATAGCAGCTTGCCCTTCCTTTCCTTCTTCTGAAATCAGGTTTTGAAAATTATCTCAGTACTATGCCCTCTCTTCTCTTCACTCCTAGATGTTAGAAACATTAAATCATCACTTCTGAGACATGTGTTCTCCAATCCCCCCATGCACTGGTACCTTCTGGCATTTCTCCGAGACTCTTTGCCAGGGTAAGTGGGCTCTTTCTCATCAAGCAGCTGCCTCCACCATTCTAAAGTTGTTTGTGTCTCATCCCTTCCTACAAATCCAGCTCCAGTGCTGCCTCCTCTGATAACCCTCTTCACATGGAGGTGTCAATGACTGTCAAGGCTTCCAGACAGCAGAGCTCAGTTGTAGCCTGCCCGATCTGATAAGCCAATTGGCATCAAGATGTTAGTGGCTGATGAGGCCACTAGACAACACATTTGTAAGTTAACTTGGACTTTTAGAGCATGCCCAGAGGAATAAGTTGCCAAGTTGGAAATTTCGGGGCATTAAAGCAGGACCAGTTGGAGACACATGGGGCATCTGAGGATGGAATAATGGAGGGACCTTTTGAAACAGGTCTGAAAACAGACCACATGGGCATGATCAAATTTGTTGATGGGCAAGGTCATTCCTGGCTGTTTGTCTCTGAATATCTGCTGCTACTTGAGATACAGTTGTTACCCTTGTCACACATAAACACACAGACAGGCACATGCATGCACATACATTCTTCTTTCTATGCTCCCCTCTTTCTGGGTCCACTAAATGTGGGTGCCTCAGCACTTTTACTCATCCCGTCCCTGCTGCAACCTCCAGCAACTAGAGGGTTTCAAATGAATAACTGAGGGTTCAGGAGAAACATTTGTCCACATTTGAGAACATCTCCATCTCAGGATGAATGCTACTCTCATACTCTGTCAGTCACCCTTGGTGTGGTCATTCTTTAATACTGGATCAGACAGACCAAGCTTTCATAAAAAGTAATTATGCCCAATGTAGAGATTTCCATTCTAAAATGACTACCCTCTCTTCCTGTCAGGAGGATACCTACCCCAAGACAAACCAACTTACAGAATTGGGGCTTTGAGGACTGAAGGGTAAGAAGCATTCAAGGTGGTTGGTTGGAATTAGGAGACTGAATGAACAATTGAATTATAGTGGTAACTGCAATGCTGAAACAGAAAAAGAATAATTTTTTTTAACAACAATGAGAAGTAAAACAGGATTGCAGAGCAAAAAAACCTGCACAAACAGCTTGGAAACAAAATGGGTGGAATGAGACCTGGAGTGTCATAAACGAGCTTTGTTTGAGTGTGATCTGTTGGAGTCATAAACCAAAGACTTTTAAGGACCACCATTACCAAATGTGGAGACATATGGAGATGTTGTAGTATTCAAAGGTAGGACAATAACCTCAGAAGGAAAAGAAGCAGGGAAAAGAAATACCTGTGGAACCTCCTACCTCAAAAAACGAAACTGACCCAAGTTGTTTACTCATGAACTTTCTCTGATCAGAGGACTCCCTCTATGGAGACCTTCAGGGGCAGCCTTGCCAATGCAGAATGGTAAGAAATGAAATGCCAAAGAAGATTTTTAAAGTATGGGAGGCAGGTGTGCCCAGGCTGGCTGGTGGTGATGGTGATGGTGGCAGATCAGAGCCAGGGGAAACAACTTATTGCAATCAAGCAGGTCAGAAGAATTATCAAAAAGTTCCAATTGTATTTAAGAGGACTGAAAAAGATATTAAATGTAGTAAATATAAAAAATACCCTCTGTCTGGAAAAAGAACAAAACTGGAGATAAAATCCTTCAGACCATACTGTAAAGCTACAATAATCAAAACAACATGGTATTGGCACAAAACAGACATATAGATCAATGTAACAGAACAGAAAGCCCAGATATAAACCCATGCACCTAAGGCCAATTAATCTATTACAAAGGAGGCAAGAATCCACAGTGGAGGAAAGAATCTGTTCAGCAAGTGGTGTTGGGAAAGCTGGACAGCTACATGCAAATCAGTGAAATTAGATTGACTACCTCATATCATATACAAAAATAAACTCAAAATGGTTTAAAGATCTAAATATAAGATATGACATCCTAAAACTCCTAGAAGAGAACACAAACAGACATTTTTTGCTATAAATCATGGTAGTATCAGTCTCTGAGGCAAATGAAATAAAAGCAGAAATAAACAAATGGAACATTACGAAACTTAAAAGCTTTTTGCACAGCAAAGTAAACCATCACAAAGTGAAAAGACAATGTACAAAATGGGAGACAATATTTACTAATGATGAGTTGTTTGAGCTGTTGGATATATCCAAATGACACAAACAGCTCAAACAACTCAGTAACAAAAAAACAATGCAATAAAAAAAATGAAAGAAGATCTAAATAGATATTTTCCAAACACAACATGCAGATGGCCAAGAGGCACATGAAAAGATACTCAGTACCACTTATTATTAGAGAAATGAACATAGAAACTCAATGAGGTATCACCTCACACCACTCAGAATGACCATCATCAAAAAGTCTACAAATAAATGCTAGAGAAGGTATGAAGAAAAGGGAAGCTACTTACACTGTTGATGGGAATGTAAATTCATGTAGCCATTATGAAGAACAGTATCAGTTCAGTTCAGTCGCTTAGTTGTGTCCGACTCTTTGCGACCTCATGAATCGCAGCACGCCAGGCCTCCCTGTCTATCACCAACTCCCGGAGTCTACTCAAACTCATGTCCATCAAGTCAGTGATGCCATCCAGACATCTCATCCTCTGTCATCCGCTTCTCCCCTGCCCCCAATCCCTCCCAGCATCAGGGTCTTTTCCAATGAGTCAACTCTTCACATGAGGTGGCCAAAGTACTGGAGTTTCAGCTTCAGCATCAGTCCTTCCAATGAACACCCAGGACTGATCTCCTTTAGAATGGACTGGTTGGACCTCCTTGCAGTCCAAGGGACTCTCAAGAGTCTTCTCCAACACCACAGTTCAAAAGCATCAATTCTTTGGCGCTCAGCTTTCTTCACAGTCCAACTCTCACATCCATACATGGCCACTGGAAAAACCATAGCCTTGACTAGACAGACCTTTGTTGGCAAAGTAATGTCTCTGCTTTTGAATATGCTATCTAGGTTGGTCATAACTTTCCTTCCAAGGAGTAAGTGTCTTTTAATTTCATGGCGGCAGTCACCATCTGCAGTGATTTTGGAGCCCCCCAAAATAAAGTCTGACACTGTTTCCACATCTATTTCCCATGAAGTGATGGGACCAGATGCCATGATCTTCGTTTTCTGAATGTTGAGCTTTAAGCCAACTTTTTCACTCTCCTCTTTACTTTCTTAAAGAGGCTTTTTAGTTCCTCTTCACTTTCTGCTATAATGGTGGTGTCTTCTGGAGGTTCCTTAAAAAACTAAAAATTGAACCATCATATGATCCAACAACTCCACTCTTGGGTATTTATCCAGAAAAGACAAAAACTCTAATTCAAAAATATACATGCACCCACCCCAGTGTTCACAGCAGCATTATTTACAATAGCCAAGACATGGAAACAACTCTAGTGCTCATCAACAGACAATTGGCTTAAGAAGATGTGATATATAATATATATATATATATATGTGTGTGTGTGTGTGTGTGTGTATAAAACTCAGCCATAAAAGAGAATGAAATGTGCCATTTGCAGCAACATGGGTGGACCTAGAGAATATTGTATGTTAGTCAAGTAAGTCAGAGAAAGACAAATACCATATATCACATATGTGAAGAATTTAAAAAGTGATGCAAATGAATTCTATATACAAAACAGAAACAGACTCACAGACCAAGAAAATAAATTTACATTCGCCAAAGGGGAGAGGGTGGCAGAAATTAGGAGTATGGGATATAAAAGATACAAACTGGTTTACACAAAATAGATGAGCAGCAAGGATTTACTATATAGCACAGGCAGGATATTCAATATTTTGTAATAACCTATATTGAACATAATCTGAAAAAAATAATTGAGTCACTATGCTGTACACCTGAAACTAAGACAATATTGTAAATCAACTATACTTCAATTTTAAAAAACAGCAACACTTACAGTTCTGATTTTGCATTTAACAGTAACGGCACTATTGCTACAGGGATACAAAGCAAAGCTATGTCCTTGGAAAATAGTTGTTTTCATATATGCTTGTATAATTTATATTTTTATTTAAGTATGAAGACTTTAAATTTACTGTCTGAAACAAATACCCTCAGTATGACAAAAGATGCTGTTTTGTACAATTTACATTGTTGCTTCTCAGATCATGTGTCTTAAAACTGGTGAAAAAAGGTGTAGAATCAAAGTTCACTTCCTTGTGCTATATGGTTCAAGGTTTGGAGCAGTGAGCCCAATTTCATTTCTACTCTATAAGAGAAAGAGGCTGTGTGAAGGCGAGGTTTGGTGGAGCTTGGGGGACGGTTTAAGGCGCAACAGGAGGGGTAAGGCCTCCCTGAGCCCTGTCATTGCCCCCTGTTCAGAGGCCACTTGGCCGCAGGTGGGCCTGCCCATGTCTCTGAGGGCCTCTCATGTATATAGACAGCAGCGCTTCTTGCGCTTGTGAAATGGACCCTCTGACGAGCAAGTGCCTGGCGAGATGTGCGCTTCTGTTCCTTGCAGCCTCCACGGGGAGGACACTGTCCAGTGGTGCCTTCTCTGGCAACTCTGGCCAGTTGTGGATGGAGGCCTCTTCAGCAGGGAGTTCGGGAGGCAGGAGCCTGGGTCTGCCTGTCCTGTTGTCTGACTCCAGGCTTGATGCCTCCCCCCCCCGCCCCCCCCGTACCTGTATTCATTTTCCAGGGTTTCCATAACAAAGTTCCACAAACAGAGTGTCTTAAACAGCAGAAGTTAACTTTCTGACAGTTCTGGAGGCTAGAAGTCCAAGAAGTCCAAGTTGTCAGGGTTGGTTTCTATTGGGGCCTCTCCCCTTGGCTTGTGGATGGCCGCCTTCTAGGTCTTCATGTGGACTTGGCTACGTTTGTGTCTGGGTTTGAATTTCCTCTTCTTGTAAGGACACCAGTCTTATTGGGTCAAAGTCCATCATATGACCTCATTTTAACTTAATTATCTCTTGAAAGACCTTATCTCCAAGTACAGTCATATTCTTGAGACACTGGGGCTTCAACATATGAATTTTGGGGGAAATTTTGTTCAGCCCATAACAACACCCAAATGTTGACAAGGAGCTGGCTTGCACCTGAAGGGTGAGTTCCTCTCTCTGCCTGTGATGTTCAGAGGGAGGAATCAAGAGGGGCTGGAGCCAGATACTTCTTGGCTTCTAGTACTGAGAAGACCTGGTCTGCCACCTCCCAAGAACCTGTCCACACCCTTGCAAAACTGATGCTGGTTGACACATTTCCTAAGAATGCTGGTGGACTGAGAAAATGACTTTAGACACCCAGCAGAACTCCCCCCACCCCCAACACACACACAAAGAATGAACACTGCTAGCTAATGATAAATCTGTCTTTATTTATTGCAGCGAGTTCCTTCAGTCTGTGGTTTCCAAGACTGGCTGCTCCTCAAAATCACCTGGGGAGTTTAAAAACAAAAACAAAGAAACAAAAATAGGTTCTTTTCTTCCATTTCAGAGCTACAGATTCAGAATCCCGGCCTTGGACAATGGCATTTTTCAAAAGGATCCCCCTAGAGCAAGCATAGTAAAATGAGAATGGTAGGATCTAGGCGCACGTATTTCCTGTAAAATTCTCCCAAATTTATTGTATGTTTGAAGTTTTTCCACAATGAAATGCCAGTGATAAAAGAGAAGGATACCCAGGTGATTCTGTTGTGCAGCTAGATTGGAAGACCAAAGGGACACATGGTTAAATTACACATGTATTCTTAACATTCTTCTCTATCATGGTACTTGTCACATTACACGATTGCTATTTTCCCACCAAATGAAAGATTTGTGAGCTTCTATTAACTTGCATAATCCTGTTAGGTGCTAGGAATTGGGGAATGAGAAAGAAGTCTTCCTTAAAAACACTATGAAATATGCATCAAACTGACAGAGTTTAAAAGTCTGACCATAGCCAGGGTGAGCAACACTGAAACAATGAAAGCTTTTGGGCACTGCTGGTTGGAGTGTAGATTGGGTTCATTGCTTTTGGAAAATAATTTGACATTATCTAAACAGGTTGAATTCCATTCCTAGATACATCTCTAAGGAAAAAAACAAGGTCCAGGATGTGCATTCACGAATGTTCACATCAGTATTGTTCGTGATGGCATAACTCTGGACATGACTGAAATGTCAATCAAAGTAGGAAAGATACACTGGAGAATTCACACAATGGAATCTGACTAATAGGTAAAAATAAATGAGCTATAGTTACCTTATAGTAATAGAGATGAATCTTACAAACATTATCTTGGGTGAAATACCTAGGTCAGAAGCAAGCTTCATGGGAATGCACATATAAATTTCATTTTTATAAAGTTCAAAATCAGTACTTATGAATAACCCATAACTTGTCACTAACCAATTCAAGGACAGTTACTTCTAGGGGTATAGGTGAAGGAATTGGGGAGTTTCAAAAACAATTCATTACTGTTCTTTAAAATGTACATACAAGCGATAAGTACATTTTTAAATGTATGATCAATTTCATAGTAGAAACATTTTTTAAAAAGACATCAACCTAGCCCCAGCTTCCCAGGTGGCACTGTGCACTGTGCTGTGCTTAGTTGCTCAGTTGTGTCCAACTCTTTGCAATCCCATGGACTGTAGCCTGCCAGGCTCTTCTGTCCATGGGGATTCTCCAAGCAAGAATACTGGAATGGGTAGCCATTTCCTTCTTCAGGGGATCTTCTCAACCCAGGGATCGAACCCAGGTCTTCCACGTTGCAGACAGATTCTTTACCAGCTGAGCCACCTGATAAAGAATCCACCTGCCAATGCAAAAGACTCAAGAGATGCAAATTCTATCCCTGGGTAGGGAAGATCGCCTGGTGAAGGAAATGGCTACCTACTCCAGTATTCTTGCCTGGGAAATTCCATGGACAGAGGAGACTGGAGGGCTAAAGTCCATGGGATTGCGAAGAGCCAGACCTGACTGAGCACCCACACACTTCCTAGCCCTAGAAAAACGGGTGGCCTGGTGGGTTGTGAAGAAGAACAAATAATATGACAGGTGCAGAAGCCACAGAGTATAGGGAGAGTGTGCCTGAGCCCCATCTCCTGAGCGCATGCAGAAGGGGAGAGGGGATGCTAAGAAAGGAGGAGACTGCTGACCAGATCAAAAGGAGAGAGAAAGGGCACTCCTTGGGAAGGGACAGCAAGATGGGGCAGCAGGGAGCCCTGAAGCAGCTGAGAGCAAATTCTGTTCTTAGAACCGAGCCCCTGCTTCTGGACCTGATCCTGTCCACCCTGTGAGGGACAGCCTTCATGCTTTCTTTATATCATGACAGTGCCCTAGGTAAGGACTAGAACCCCATGTAGTCTTTTCCTAGGAAATGAAGATATATAAGCTTCAAGTCAAGTCAGAAAACGTGCAAATGTACTGTTACTTTATGGGCCCAAACCTGGGTTTAAAAAAACCTGATTCATGTAATCCCTCCATGGGATCATCATATAGTGACATTTCAGTGGTTCTTCGTGTATAAGGTGGCAATATTTGTTTACTATAAACACTATGAAGAGTTATAAATGGGAACAATAGTAAAAATCCATAAAATGGAGAATTTGCCTTTTGATGGGATGTTTTATGAAACTGTCATTCAGCTATGGATAAACTGACAGACAGACTGCTTAAGAAATATTCAGTTACAAACAAGCCTTGGCCTGGAGGAAGTGAAGGTGAAGGCAGCTTACAAATTGCAGCTCATGATTTACTTTTACAGATGAACACTTCTCTTTAAATTTTCTGATTTGAAACAGGCTCCCAGGCCCCCCTTCACTGAGTGACCCACCCCTTTCCATGCCCCCACTTCTGCAGACTTACAATTAATTCCATTTGGTTCCACCAAGTACTTCTTGACACCCTCTATTTAAGTGTTTCTAGTTCTTTCCAACGTTTTATGTCATGGTATACATAGAAACGATAATGTTGGTACAACACAGTGGAATAAACTGGAAGAGATTTGAAGACATCTATCTATGGGGGGAATTAGTGGAAATTTTATATCTTCTTATATTATAAAATTACGAGATAAATAAATGAATGAAGTATTACAATGGAATATTATTCAGCTTTAAAAAAGAAGGAAATACTGCCATCTGCAACAACATGAGTGAAATTGGGGAGCATTATGCTAAATGAGATAAGCCAGACAGAAAAAGACAAACACTGTTTAGTATTACTTATATAGAGTAATTTTTTAAAAAAGTCAAACTTAGGGATTTCCTTGGTGGTCCAGTGGTTAAGAATCCACCTGCCAAAGCAGGGGACACAGGTTCAATCCTTGGCCCAGGAAGATTCCACATACCACAGGGTAACTAAACCCATGCACCACAACTACAGAAGCCTGCTTATCCTAGAGAGAGTGCTGTGCACAAGAGAAGCCACTGAAGTGAGAAGCCCAAGTGCTGAGCTAGATAGTAGCCCCCACTCACTGCAACTAGAGAAAGCCTTCGCAGCAAGGAAGAAATAGATAATATATTGTTTTAAAAACTCAAACCTAAAGAACCAGAGAATAGAAAAGTTGTTTTCCGGGGGTGGGGGTAGGAGAAACAAGAAGGGGCTGGTAATAGGGTATAAACTTTCAGTGATAAATAAGGTCTGAGGAGCTAGGGTATAGCATGGTGACCATAGTTGATAAAACTGTGTTGTATAATTGACATTTGCTAAGAGAGTAGATGGAGAAGGCAATGGCAACCCACTCCAGTACTCTTGCCTGGAAAATCCCATGGGCAGAGGAGCCTGGTAGGCTGCAGTCCATGGGGTCGCTAAGAGTCGGACACGACTGAGCAACTTCACTTTCACTTTTCACTTTCATGCATTGGAGAAGGAAACGGCAACCCACTCCAGTGTTCTTGCCTGGAGAACCCCAGGGACAGGGAAGCCTGGTGGGCTGCCGTCTATGGGGTCGCACAGAGTCAGACACGACTGAAGTGACTTAGCAGCAGCAGCAGCAAGAGAGTAGAACTTAAACATTTTCACCAAAAAAAAAAAAAAGTAAATATGTGAGATGGTGGATGTGGTAATTAACTCAGGATCTTCACAATGTATATTGTATGTGTATATATATATATATACACACAAGGCATATGTATATCAAAACATCATGTTGTACACTTTAAGTATCTTACTATTTTATTTGTCACTCAGTAAAGATAAAACCCCCCAGATGTACACCTGTTGAAATTACAGTCAAAGAATCTAACAAATTCTTTGTTAGGCAAATGTTTCTTGCTTTGACAAATTTCATATTGATATATCTTATGATAATGTAAATGGGTTTCAAGTTTTCCATGTGTTTGTTTCCTAAGGCTGTTATAATACAGTATCACACAAAACATTCTTAAAATAACAGAAATGTATTCTCTCAGCATTCTGGAAGCTAGAATCAGAAGTCAAGGTGTTGGCAGTGTTGGTTCCTTCTGAGAGCCCTGAGGGAGAGTCGGTTTCAGGCTTCTCTCTTAGCTTCTGGTGATGGCTGGCAATTCTTGGCATTTCTTGGCTTGAAGATGTGTCTCTCCAGTTTCACTCTGTCTCCCCATGATGTTTTCCCTGTTTGTCTGCTTCTGTGTCTCTTCTTCTTCTAAGGACACTAGTCGTATTGGACTAGCACAACTGCATCTTAACTGATTACATCTGCAACAACCCTACTCTAAACAAGGCAACATTCTGAGGTACTAGGGGTTAAAACCTCAATATATCTTTGGTGGGGGGGTGGAATTCAACCCATAGCATCATGGAACTTTTTCAAAACAAGCATTTCAAATTAACAGTGAAGCTCCAACTTGCAGAGTAGGCACACATGATTAGAACAGTCACCGTGACCCAACTCTGACATCGTTAAAATAGTGTACCAGTTGCAAAAAGGAGACAGATTCATTATATGTGTAAACAGAGATTTGGGATTTCTGGAGACTGTTTTCTGCCTCCCACCCTCAATGCCAACCAGCTCCACTTCTAGCATCTGAAACATGACCATCCCCAGCTGACTCTCAGAGCCTTACTCACTATCTGCACTGCCTCCAGTCACTGACGGTCAGCACCTCTGATGCTCTACTGCACTGTCAGCACAGAGCAACAAATTCTGCAGGCTGATAGGGACCTCAGATGTGGACCCCATCCCACTCTACTCCAGGAGTTCCAGCAAAGGCTGCTTTGAGGCTGGAGAGGCTCCAGCCTCCCTGGTCATCAGGGCTGTCCTCTGGATGACAGATTTTCACCTTTGAGGCAGTCCTGACGCTTCACTGTGCTGTGCTCAGGAATGAAGTGTAGCACCTAATGGTAAAGCTCTGTTCTGCCTTGGCCTCTGTTCTGCTTCTACATCTCTTACTGTTCCTCCCCAGCTTCCTTTGCTGGTTCCTATTCTTCCACTTGAGGAGAGCATGGCCACCCACTCCAGTATTCTTGCCTAGAGAATCCCATGGACAGAGGAGCCTGGCAGGCTACACTCCATGGGGTGGTGCAGAGAAGGACATGACTGAAGCAACTAAAGCAGCAGCAGCAGCAGCAGCAGCAGCAGCAGCATTCTTCCACTTGGGCTTCCCTAGTGGCTCAGTGGTAAAGAATCTGCCTGTAAGGCAGGAGCCTCAGGAGACGTGGGTTCGATCCCTAGGTCAGGAAGATTCCCTAGAGGAGAGTGTGACCACCCACTTCAGTAGTCTTACCTGGAGAATCCCATGGATAGAGGAGCCTGGCGGGCTACAGTCCATGGGATCCCAAAGAGTTAGACATGACTGAAACGACTTAGCACACATGCACACATTCTTACAGTTGCTCCTGAAAGGTTGGTGCTCCCCAGAGCCCATCACTGACCTCAGTTCCTCTTGCCCTTGTAGGTTGGAGAATGAGCCCACTGGCACCCAAATCTCCTTCCTGAGATTTAGACTCTATATCCAACTGCCTCCTGGCCACCTGCTTCACAGGTACCTAAAACAACATATTCCTGCCCTGCTCCAGGACAAGGATGAATTGCTTGTCCCCGCCTCATCCCCAAACCTGCTCCTTTCAATCAGTGGCTCTTCTGTTAATGCATTGGCCAGTCAGAAATTAAGCTGTGGGACTTCCCTGGTGGTCAAGTGGTTAAGAATCTGCCTTGCAATGCAGGGGAATGCGGGTTTGCTCCCTTGGGAATTAAGATCCCACACACTGCAGAGCAGCTAAGCCCATAAACTGCAACTTCTGAGCCGACATGCTACAACTAGAGAGAGAGTCCATGCACAGCAACAAAAGATTCCACATGATGCAATGAAGATCCCGTGTGCCACAACTGAGACCCAATGCAGCCAAATAAATAAATATTTTTATTAAAGAAAGAAATTAAGCTGTACCTTTGATGCTGCCTTTCTGAGACAAATGGATCTCATCCATCTACTTAATTTGTGCTCAGTCTCTCAGTCGTGTCCAGCGCTTTGTGACCCCATGGACTGTAGCCTGCCAGGCTCCTCTGTCCATGGAATTTTCCAGGCAAGAAGACTGGAGTGGGTTACCGTTTCCTACTTCAGGAGATCTACCTAACCCAGGGATTGAATCAGCATTACCTGTATCTCCTGCATTTGGCAGGGGGATTCTTTACTGCTATAGCACATGGGAAGCCCCTACTTCCTATACCTTCTACCTTTACATACATCCTTTAAGATGCAGTCAAATGGCACTTCATCAGTACACACAGAGATGGCACAAATTCTGCAGGAGAGGGTCAGAGAAACCTTCACAAATAAGATTTTCTCTTACAAAATTTAAGTCTCTCAAATATTATTAGTCATTTTGATGTTAAATTTTATTAATTAGTGTAATAAATAATCATTTTGGTATAGCTGTTCAGTCATTCAGTCATATCCAACTCTGCGACTCCATGGACTGCAGCACACCAGGCTTCCCTGTCCTTCACAGTCTCCTGGAGTATGCACTAACTTATGTCCATTGAGTTGATGCCATCCAACCATCTCATCCTCTGTTGTCCCTTTCTCCTTCTGCCCTCAATCTAGACAAATGGTTCTCAAAGTGGGGTCCCTCAATCAGAAACATCAGCATTACCTGGGAGATTGTTAGAAACATGAATTCTTTGCTTCACCCCAGTTCAGTTCAGTTCAGTCACTCAGTCGTGTCCACCTATTTGCGACCCCATGAATCGCAGCATGCCAGGCCTCCCTGTCCATCACCAACTCCTGGAGTTCACTCAGACTCACATCCATCAAGTCAGTGATGCCATCCAGCCATCTCATCCTCTGTTGTCCCCTTCTCCTCCTGCCCCCAATCCCTCCCAGCATCAGGGTCTTTTCCAATGAGTCAACTCTTCGCATGAGGTGGCCAAAGTACTGGAGTTTCAGCTTTAGCATCATTCCTTCCAAAGAACATCCAGGGCTGATTTCTTTTAGAATGGACTGGTTGGATCTCCTTGAAGTCCAAGGGACTCTCAAGAGTCTTCTCCAACACCACGGTTCAAAAGCATCAATTCTTCGGCACTCAGCCTTCTTCATAGTCCAACTCTCACATCCATACATGACCATAGCCTTGACTAGATGGACCTTTGTTGGCAAAGTAATGTCTCTACTTTTGAATATGCTATCTAGGTTGGTCATAACTTTCCTTCCAAGGAGTAAGCGTCTTTTAATTTCATGGCTGCTATCACCATCTGCAGTGATTTTGGAGCCCCCAAAAATAAAGTCTGACACTGTTTCCACTGTTTCCCCATCTATTTCCCATGAAGTGATGGGACCAGATGCCATGATCTTCATTTTCTGAATGTTGAGCTTTAAGCCAACTTTTTCACTCTCCTCTTTCACTTTCATCAAGAGGCTTTTTAGTTCCTCTTCACTTTCTGCCATAAGGGTGGTATCATCTGCATATCTGAGGCTATTGATATTTCTCCTGGAAATCTTGATTCCAGCTTGTGCTTCTTGCAGCCCCACATTTCTCATGATGTACTCTTCATAGAAGTTAAATAAGCAGGGTGACAATATACAGCCTTCACGTACTCCTTTTCCTATTTGGAACCAGTCTGTTGTTCCATGTCCAGTTCTAACTGTTGCCTCCTGACCTGTATATAGGTTTCCCAACAGGCAGGTCAGGTGGTCTGGTATTCCCATCTCTTTCAGAATTTTCCACAGTTTATTGAGATCCACACAGTCAAAGGCTTTGGCATAGTCAATAAAGCAGAAATAGATGTTTTTCTGGAACTCTCTTGCTTTTTCGATGATCCAGCGGATGTTGGCAATTTGATCTCTGGTTCCTCTGCCTTTTCTAAAACTAATAGAGTTTTGCCAAGAGAATGCACTGGTCATAGCAAACACCCTCTTCCAACAACACAAGAGAAGACTCTACTCATGGACATCACCAGACAGTCAACACCAAAATCAGATTAATTATATTCTTTGCAGCCAAAGATGGAGAAGCTCTATACAGTCAGCAAAAACAAGACCAGGAGCTGACTGTGGCTCAGATCATGAACTCCTTATTGCCAAATTCAGACTTAAATTGAAGAAAGTAGGGAAAACCACTAGACCATTCAGGTATGACTAAGTCAAATCCCTTATGATCATACAGTGGAAGTGAGAAATAGATTTAAGGGCCTAGATCTGATAGATAGAGTGCCTGATGAACTATGGATGGAGGTTTGTGATATTGTACAGGAGACAGGGATCAAGACCATCCCCATGGAAAAGAAATGCAAAAAAGCAAAATGGCTGTCTGGGGAGGCCTTACAAATAGCTGTGAAAAGAAGAGAAGCGAAAAGCAAAGGAGAAAAGGAAAGATAATAAGCATCTGAATGCAGAGTTCCAAAGAATAGCAAGAAGAGATAAGAAAGCCTTGCTCAGCGATCAATGCAAAGAAATAGAGGGAAACAACAGAATGGGAAAGACTAGAGATCTCTTCAAGAAAATTAGAGATACCAAGGGAACATTTCATGCAAAGATGGGCTCGATAAAGGACAGAAATGGTATGGACCTAACAGAAGCAGAAGATATTAAGAAGAGGTGGCAAGAATACACAGAAGAACTGCACCAAAAAGATCTTCAGACCAAGATAATCACGATGGTATGATCACTCACCTAGAGCCAGACATCCTGGAATGTGAAGTCAAGTGGGCCTTAGGATGTGTCACTACGAACAAAGCTAGTGGAGGTGATGGAATTCCAGTTGAGCTATTCCAAATCTTGAAAGATGATGCAGTAAAAGTGCTGCACTCAATATACCAGCAAATTTGGAAAACTCAGCAGTGGCCACAGGACTGGAAAAGGTCAGTTTTCATTCCAATCCAAAAGAAAGGCAATGCCAAAAATGCTCAAACTACTGCACAATTGCACTCATCTCACATGCTAGTAAAGTAATGCTCAAAATTCTCCAAGCCAGGCTTCAGCAATATGTGAACCGTGAACTTCCAGATGTTCAAGCTTCACCCCAGACCTATTAAATCAGAAGCTCTGGGATGGGAGCCCAGAAACCTGTGCTCTAGCAAGTCTTCATGGTGATTCTTGTACCAGCTAAAATGTGAGCTCCATTAGTCTAGATTGGCCAAAAGGGAAAGTGAAGATGTAATTGCCTTGTAAATTTGACTTCTGTAGGCAGACAGATGGGGCTTCCCTTGGTCAAGACCTGCACTTCTCTCCTCTCTCTCCCAGGTACAGTCACTCATCTAAGAGACTTACACATATTCAGGTTGGTTTCTTCCCAGCAGAAATACTAGAAAATGCTCCCTGAATGGAATGGAAATTTGTCTCAGCATCATAGTCTTGGTGTTTATGGCCCACACTCTTCATCTCCTTTTTGTTTCACAGCTAGAGCTTTCTTTGTTTCAAATTATCAGCCTCATTTGCCTTTCCTGATTTCTCATTCAATGGCAAACTAGCCAGTACCATATGGCTGCTTCCCAAGAATACAGAACTCAATGTCACCAAAACTGCCTGCATTTTCCAACCTCCAAACTATTCACTTGTATCCATCATCTTTTTGTTCATCTTATCTTCCTGGAAAGGACCTCAAGACAGATTCTGTAGATAGAACCTGGGTTCATTTATATCCTCCGACTTGCTTTCAGAGCTTAGTCTTTCTTCTCCTAGTCATAAGGAAAGTAAAAGAGTAAACTGGAATAGTGAACATAGGAATAGATCCCAGTGAATATAGGAATTTAATATTTAACAAAGAAGAAGATGTAGCTTGAAAAAGATTTCATGGGAACTTTGATGGTGCTGCCCTAAATAAATATCTCCTGGAAGAAAATGTAATTGTATTCTAATCTCAGATATTTGCAAAGTTGGAATGTTTACATGTGAAAAGTAAAATAATAAAAATCATATAGTTTAGCATGACCTCGGATTGGAGAAAACTTCTTTAGCAGAGGTTGTTGTTGTTCAGTTGCTCAGTTGTGTCTGACTCTTTGCAACCCCATGGACTGCAGCATGTAAGACTTCCCTGTCTTTAACCATCTCCCAGAGTTTGCTCAAACTCACGTCCAATGAGTTGGTGATGCCATCCAACCATCTCATCCTCTTTTATCCCCTTCTCTTCCTGTCTTCAATCTTTCCCAGCATCAGAGTCTTTTCCAATGAGTCCATTCTTCACATCAGGTGGCCAAAGTATTGGAGTTTCAGCTTCAGTATCAGTCCTTCCAATGAATATTCAGGGATGATTTCCTTTAGGATTAACTGGTTGGATCTCCTTGCAGTCCAAGGGACTCTCAAGAGTCTTCTCCAGCACCACAGTTTGAAGGCATCAATTCTTCAGTGCTCAGCCTTTTTAATTGTCCAGCTCTCACATCTGTACATGACTACTGGAAAACCCACAGCTTTGACTATATGGACCTTTGTAGGTAAAGTAATGTCTCTGCTTCTTAATATGCTATCTAGGTTTGCCATAGCTTTTCTTTCAAGGAGCAAGCGTCTTCTAATTTCATGGCTGCAGTCACTGTCCACAGTGACTTTGGATCCCAAGAAAATAAAGTCTCTCACTGTTTGCATTGTTTCCCCACCTATTTGCCATGAAGCGATGGGACCAGATATCATGATCTTAGTTTTGTGAATGCTGCGTTTTGAACCACCTTTTTCACTCTCCTTTTTCACCTTCATCAAGAGGCTGTTTAGTTCCTCTTTGCTTTCTGCTGTAAGTGTGGTATCATCTGCATATCTGAGGTTATTGATATTTCTCCTGGTAATCTTGATTCCAGGTTGTGCTTCATCCACCATGGCATTTCACATAGTATACTCTGCATATAAGTTAAATAAGCAGGGTGACAATAAACCTTGATGTATTCCTTTCCCAATTTGTAACCAGTCTATTGTTCCGTGTTTGATTCTAACTGTTGCTTCTTGACCTGCATAGAGGTTTCTCAGGAAGCAGGTAAGGTGGTCTGGTATTCCCATCTCCTTAAGAATTTTCCACACTTTGTTGTGATCTGTACAGCCAAAGTCTTTAGGGTAGTCAATGAAACAGAAGTAAATGTTTTTCTATAATTCTCTTGCCTTTTCTATGATCCAGTGGATATTGGCAGTTTGATCTTTAACAGAGGTAGGAAGTTCATAGCCTATAAGAGAAAAAAAAAATTTAAACAAAAACAAACTAAATATATCTGAATGATGAAAAAAATACAAGCTTCATATAGGGGAAACACTAGGAAGCAATGGACAATAGAGCAAACTGAAGAGTCTTGTCCGGGGTAGCCAGCAACTACTTAGCTCCAGCAGATGCTTTGTTGCCAGGTAGGGGTGGGGACACAGTGCAGCCAGAGGTTCTTCTCCTTAAATCCCCTTATACTCAGAAATTTTATAGTTCTGCCTGAGTTGTCTACTGGTGTCCTAACCTTAAAATGTTGAAATAAAAATTATTGTCTCACCAAAATATTATTCCTCGCCTTCTTTCTCTCTCCACACACACTCACACACACAGATCAACTTTATGTAAATGGCACTTTATGTAAATGTTTATTTTTTATTTTCTTATTTTGCCCAGATCACTGCCTATGCTAATTCACAAGTCACCACTGCTTCTTCATCCAATATCTTCTCCCACTGTAATTTCTCTTATATTCTTTTGCTCTCCTCATTCTCACAGGGGCCCTGGCCATAAGTACATTATTTTTTCTTTTGTGACGGGCTTATTTCACTTGACATACTATCTTCAAGATTCATCTATGTTGCAACATGTGTGATAAGTTCCTTCCTTTTAAAGGTTAAATAGTATTCTATTGTATGACTATTCCACATTTTGTTTATCTGTTCATCTATTGATAGACACAGGTTGCTTTGACCTTTTGGCTGTTGTAACACCTCTATAAATGTAAATGTGCAAATATCTCTTTTAGACTCAGAGATACTTTATGTGTTCGTCTATTTTGGGGGAGAGGGGTTAGGCCACTGTTTGCTGGTGTTAGCTCCTCCATAATAAATCCAATTTTAGAAGATAGATTCTGACTGAAACTGCGTATTCAAGGATGTTATATTTACTTTGAACACCTGGATGGCTTTACACTTGGAGTTAGTCTTCACAATACATAGTTAATCAAACCTTTAGAATATACTTCTGCCTACTTATCCAGAAATAGCTTTGGCAGGAATTTTATGCTATGTTGTGGATGTTAGAGTTCCAAAAATTACACAGATTAAAAAGAATAAGTGAGATGGCATGGAATCAGGATCCATTTTAGAAAAAATTAAGGCATTGATAAAACACTATTTTTAGGAGCCTCTGGTAGGCAGAATAATGGTCCCCCACAGATGTCCATGGCCTTCCCAGGTGACTCAGTGGCAAAGTATCCACCTGCAATGCAGGAGACACAGGTTCGATCCCTGGGTCAGGAAGATCCCCTGGAGAAGGAAATGGCGACCCACTCCAGTATTCTTGCCTGGAGAAGCCCGTGGACAGAGGAGCCTAGTGGGCTGCAATCCATGGTCTCTCAAAGAATCAGACATAACTGAGAGACTAAACAACAGCAACAAGAGATGTCCATCTCTTAATTCCAAGAACCTGTGAGTATTTTACATTACCTGGAAAAAGAGACTTTGCCAAGATAATTGAGTTAAGGATCTTGAAAGATGAGTTATTTACCCTAGATTATTTAGGTGGGTAGATCCAAACTAGAGTTCTTAAAAGTAAGACAGGGGCCAGGAGGAGAGGCTGAATGCCATGTAAGAAGGACTCCCCCTATCATTGCTGGCTTTAATGGAGGAAGGAGCCACAAGCCAAAGATCGTGGCCACCCGTAAAGGGCAAATTTTCCTCAGAGTCTGCAGAAAGGAACGAAGCGATGATGGCACCTTGATTTTAGCCCAGTGAGACCCACATCAGACTTCTAACCTACATAACAGTAAGATAACACATCTGTGTTGTTTTAAGCCTCTCAGTTTGTGATAGCTTGTTACAGCAGCAACAGGAATCTCATACGAGACTTCATCTTTTTCTTCCCCATTTTCCCTCTGTTCCCTGAGACCACACACAAGAGCTTAGAAAGAAAACATTTTTTTAAATGTTATTTATATTTCCTGGCTGAATATGCTGAATAGTCTGGCTGAACCATGTGTACCCTCAGTAAAGACATGACAAATAATTGAAATTTTGAGAGCCAATCTTGATAGCCTGAAAGTGGCTGCCAATCATCTGATGTTGAAGAGAATTCTGAGGCAGCACAGGTCAAACGGAAGGGACATGACTGACTAGTGGTGTCTGCTGTGATCGGGGAGATAGCATGTAGGACCTGTGCTTTCTACCCCTATTCTGGCCTTGGTATTCACCCCCTTTTCCAATCCTTTCATTTCCTTTGTTGTTTTCCACAGGGTCCCCTGTAATGACTTGTAAGCAAAGCTCTACCTGGTTAGAGTCAAACCCCAGGAATGTGGGGAATTATTCCAACTGTTCCAACTGGTAGAGATACTCAGTGGTGGTTGGCAGGCCACTAGATTGACCTCAAAAGATGAGGCTTACAATGGGTGTTGTGAGTGCCTCTCCCTACCTCCCAGACTCACTTGAGAGCAGGGTGTGCTCTTCAGGTTTCCAACTGCTAGAATCTGCATCTCTGTGTGTGGCATGATGATATAATAAGAAAGATGTATTTGGTCTTTGTCCCCAGTTCCTTCCACAAGAGCATCTAAAACCCTTGGAATTTCCTGAGTGATAGAGGTGAGAGGAATGTGTTATAATAAGCCTCTTTCATTCATACCTAAGTTTGTGCTGATGAGATGACTCTTGGTGAGCCCCTGGAGACCTGTAGGATGGGGGCTGTTTGCCAGAGGAACCAATCATGTGATTAGATCATTGAAATTTCCAGAAACCACTCCCCTCTGCCAGCCCTTGTCCTGATCTCCAGGAAGGGGAGGGGAGCTGGGGATTGAGCTCAATAACCAATGGTCAATGATTCAATAAACCTTTGGTTACATAATGACACCTGTACAAAATCCCTAAATGCTAGAGTCTGGGGAGCTTCTGGGTTGGTGAACTCATTCATATGCCAGTGGTGCCCTCCAGCTCAATGGGGACAGAAGAAGCTCCTGCACTGGGGCCCTTTTGGTCCTCTCCCCGTGTACCTCTTTCTCTGGCTATTCATTTGCTTCCAATATTACAGTAGAACTGGAAATAGTAAGTAAAGCAGTTTCTGTGAGCCATCATAACAAATTATCACACCTGAGGAAGGGGTTGTGGGGACAGAGGTGTGAGTAACATGGGCACCCACTATTTGTAACTGGCTGCTGAGGTGGAGGGGCAGTCTGAGAATTTAACTGGTGGGGCCTGTGCTAACTCTGGGAAGTTAGTATCAGAATTGAATTAAATTTTAGGACACCTAATTGGTGTCCACAGAGAATTAGAGAACTGCTTGGTGTGGAAAATTCACACATTTGCTGTCAGAAGTGTTGTGAGTAGAAACAGATCATAGAACTGCCTGAGAATTCTTGTCCCCCCAGTAGCCAAATCTACACTGCCCTTTATGGCCTGGGAATCAACAACCACCCTGCCCCCAGCAGCTCACACTGGGAAAGGGTTGTTGCAAAATGTGGACTCACAGAGCTGGTGCATCAATACCCCAGCTCCCTCAGCTTTGGGTTGTATAATTCTGAGGCTTGTGCTGTGTCCAGAGTTTCCCTGCAGGATCACCCTCTCCTCACTACCCATGACTACACATTTGGTTTTTCTATTTCTCTGCTCCTGCTTTCTAAGTAGGCCATACATTTTCAAATATTCAGTACTTAGAAGAAATACATGTCCATGATAAAAAGCCATGCAGCACAAAATGTATGGAACGAAGAGTAAGTGTCCTAGCTCTGCTCTTGACTTCAAATCCTATCTTCTCCAGAGACGATCATAATTTTTCAATTTTGTTTATCTCAGGATTATTTTACATATAATTAAGTCTATGTATAGTAGACTAGCATACCAAGCCTATGTAGAGGTAGCATATCAAACTACTGCTCTATCTTCTACTTAAAACCACAGCTCAACCCTCACCCCCCACCCCATTTTCAACAAAAAGACACAGAGTTGTCTATTTCTTAAAGTCTTTTTAGCACAGGCACCCCACTCCAGTACTCTTGCCTGGAAAATCCCATGGATGGAGGAGCCTGGTAGGCTGCAGTCCATGGGGTCACTAAGAGTCAGACACGACTGAGCGACTTCACTTTCACTTTTCACTTTCATGCATTGGAGAAGGAAATGGCAACCCACTCCAGTGTTCTTGCCTGGAGAATCCCAGGGACGGGGGAGCCTGGTGGGCTGCCGTCTATGGGGTCGCACAGAGTGGGACACGACTGAAGCAACTTAGCAGCAGCAGCAGCAGCAGTGCATTTTCACCAAATCTGTGCTGATTTGAGCAGGTGATGTAATTTGATAGGCATAATCCATAATTAAAATGATAACATTGATGATGGGGATGGCCATACCATGAGTTTTTCTTCACAGCACAAAGTCTTCACTCACTTTCATTTATTCTGACTGGATCTTCATGAACCTTACTATTTAATGCAAACTCTGCTTAGTTTGTCTCACAATTATAGCTATTTGCTATATGGATGAGAATGCTTTAGTAGTGAAGAATATCCTTTAAAAATGAACACAAACCACAGTACATTTGAGTTTGACTTCAGAATAGCACGTCTCTAAAGGAAGCCCACTGTGACCTGAAGAAAAGGAGACGATGGTGGACATTTAAATGGGGGAGGACACTGCAAAAACCTTAGAGGTGCCAATGACCAGGATAACAAAACCATCATTCCCATGGTCACTTTTTAGTGGTTTCCTCTGAGGGGTACTTTTAATATTCTTTCATCTACTATACATTGACTCTTTCACAATGTCTATGTTAAGGGAACAAAGTTCCCTCTAGAAGAGATGTTAGGGGATTCCTTATTGGCTGGAATACGGAAGACGCTAACGTTTCACACTCTAATTTGATTTTCAGGTTGTTTCAGGTGCATTTCTGCAGCAAAACTCTTTTAAAATTAATTGTTTCAGACAATGGAGCCTGCTCACTTTTTTTTTTTTCATCCAGAGTTGTGCAAGCTGTAGTAGACAACTTTGCATGATAGAGATAACTAGCAAAACACGGAAGGTTTGTGCCAGCTGAGCCCCTCGCTTCTCCTCCTAAACATCTGATCATGTATTTGTTATAACTGTCTCTCAAGTATCTTTGAATAGCTTTATACTTTTAAAATAGATTAGGGACAAATGAATTTTTTCTTAAAAGCAGGCTTTCCATAGAAACAAGAAACTTAGGGAGATTCTTTGAACAGTTATTAAAAAAATGAGAACTCTGAGAAGTTACAAATGTAACTTTTAAAGAATTCAAGACTTTATCAAGACTAAATTAAAATGCTGTGACTTTAACATAGGAATATATAAGAAGTCATTACTAGAGTTTCTCAGAAGACTGGGAATTTGGATGGTTCAAATTCACTTTCCATGTACACAGTAATACTCATCAAATGAACCCCTGGATTACTGCAACAGTTTACTAAAAGATGATTATTTTAGGTAGGTATATTTTTCTCATTTGGAGGGAAAGTCTCTGAAAAATAATTTCATGGTCTAGCTCAATAATTCAGCAGGTCAAATTTTGTCCTCATGATCAGGGACTGGGGAACAGTAGCTTTTATGGTGTGCTTCATTGTACAATTCCCAGCTACTTCAGGAAATTCCTTTCCAACTTCAGATAACAGTTACTTTGTGCCCCGAGTACTGGGACAACCCCCTTATAATTATATTCAAGCTCGGGTGTTTCGGGCACTGCTTTCAGTCATACACCATGGAGATTCATTAGACCTTCTTTTTCACTGAGCACTTGGCCACACGGAATGTTCATTTGGACGTTTCAGTCAAAGGCCCATAGAGCCCCGCTACTCTGCACAAAGTTGTCCTGTATTTGGTCAACTGACTGTTGAATAATTGGCACAGCTCTCAATGCCAATGTGAAAGAACCAGTAAAGGCAAAGAGTGCAGTGCCCGACAGTTAGGAAGGATACGCTGGTCCTGCGAAAATTCCGCTGTGTGTGGAGTTGTTCGTATGTATGTATTTATTGGGGTGCAGGGAACATCCTTCTAATACAGGGTAGTGGTTCAGAACTTAGACTTTGGAGCCGGATAGATTGTGCAGTTCATTAGTGGTTCATTAACCTTGAAGAAGTTAAATATCTTCCCTCTTCAACTGTAAAATTTTAATAATAGTACTAACCACCCAGTGCTGCTATGAGTTGGAAAATAAAATCCTAAGTGTAAAGGGTTCTGAACAGAGCAAGCACTCAATAAATGAGAATTATTTCTGTACAGTTTATCACCGTGACAGATACTTTTGGTGCCGCTGCTATATTTGTTCCCTTGTGCCCACCACTGCAGCCTATATTGGCCCCAACTTCAGTATCTGCATTTTTTTTTTTTTTTTAATTTTGCCAGAGGGCTTTCTCTGGTCACCAAACTGGTTCTGCTATCCTCATACAGCAGGCTGGAGAAGCTGAAGAATGAGTACCTCTGGAAGTAGCCTTCAAGCAAGGATTGACTGGTGTATAAATACCTCAGCTCTCCTGCCAGTGGGTCTGAAATAACCTTGACCTTGGAATTCCCACTGGGATTGAATCTCATTTATCCACAGCAATGACTTTCATTATGATGGACCTTTAATTGGCTGCCTTCCCGTCCCTTTCTTCCTACTGTACATCCCCACTTGCCACTCCCAAATAAGCCACTTGCACTCAGATCCTTCCCCAGGTCACTTCTGGGGAAACATACATTAAGCCAATCACCTTCAATATGAATCAGCCACAGATAAACACTTTGTCTAGGACTATGTATACACACTGGAGAACCAAATGGCAACCCACTCTAGTATTCTTGCGTGGAAAATCCCACAGACAGAGGAGCAGGCCACAGTCCATAGGGTCGCAGGGAGCTGGATATTACTGAGCAACTAACACACACACACACACATACACGTATGTTGTTTAATCTTATGTAATAACAAAGAGGAAAGCAGAAACATACAGTACTCATGTTTTGGGAGATACTTTTTGATTAATAATTCCAAAGCCTTCCAAATGTCCAAAATAGGTATTTTATAGAAACATGCATACACATATTCATTCCCCCATTACTTTAGTAGATATTTATTGAGTACTTACTATGTGCCCTGGTACAGATCTAGGAGCTGGGGATAAAATAGTGATCAAAATACAGATATATGACTACCAAACAGGTATTATTTATTTAATTATCTAAAGTGAAGTTGCTCAGTCGTGTCTGACTCTTTGCAACCCCATGGACTGTAGCCTACCAGGCTGTGAGGAGCCTCTCAGTCCATGGAATTTTCCAGGCAAGAGTACTAGAGTGGGTTGCCATTTCCTTCTCCAGGGGATCTTCCCAACCCAGGGATCAAACCCGGGGCTCCCGCACTGCAGGCAGATGCTTTACCATCTGAGCTACAGGGAAGAGCATATACTATTTATTTAATTACATGCTGCTGCTGCTGCTGCTAAGTCACTTCAGTCGTGTCCGACTCTGTGCGACCCCATAGACGGCAACCTACCAGGCTTCTCCATCCATGGGATTCTCCAGGCAAGAACACTGGAGTGGGTTGCCATTTCCTTCTCCAATGCATGAAAGTAAAAAGTGAAAGGGAAGTCGCTCGGTCGTGTCCGACTCTTAGCGACCCCATGGACTGCAGCCTACCAGGCTCCTCTGTCCATGAGATTTTCCAGGCAACAGTACTGGAGTGGGGGCCATTGTCTTCTCCATTTAATTACATACTTAATTATTTAATATAATCAGAAGTTTAATATAATTAATTATATAATAATTATGATATTTAATACTATTATTAATATGTAATATATTTGATATATTATTTGCTATATAAAATATATGTAAATAATATATATTATATAATTTAATGTATGCTGCTAAGTCGCTTCAGTCGTGTTCCACTCTGTGGGACCCCATAGACGGCAGCCCACCAGGCTCCCCCGTCCCTGGGATTCTCCAGGCAAGAACACTGGAGTGGGTTGCCATTTCCTTCTCCAGTGCATGAAAGTGAAAAGTGAAAGTGAAGTTGCTCCGACACCATGGACTGCAGCCTTCCAGGCTCCTCTGTCCATGGGATTTTCCAGGCAGGAGTACTGGAGTGGGGTGCCATTGCCTTCTCCAATTTAATGTATATATACTATTATAAGAATATAAGAAATATTATATTTATATTTTATGAACATTATGTATATAATATATTATATAAAATATATAAAAATACTATAATAATATATGTAGTATATAATATATAAATATAATTTGCTAAAAGCAGTAATATAATTAATAATTATATTAATTGTTGATTATATTAATCACACAGTTGATTAATATACATAAAGAATGGGTATTATTTATCTAGTATATAAATGAATGTATAATTATACAGTGAAGAATGCATATAACTATAAAGTGAGATTGTGCTCTGAAGGAGCACAATAGCAGTGGAGTCCTATGAAATCACCTAATAGTGAAATCTGATCTAAGCTGAGGAAGCAATGTTTCTGCTGTGTTATGAAAGATAAGTGGAGTTCAGTTCAGTTGCTCAGTTGTGTCTGACTCTGCGACCCCATGGACTGCAGCACACCAGACTTCTCTGTCCATCACCAACTCCTGGAGCTTGCTCAAACTCATGTCCATCAAGGGGGGATGCCATCCAACCATCTCATTATTTGTCATCCCCTTCTCCTGCCTTCAGTCTTTCCCAGCATCAGGGTCTTTTCCAATGAGTCAGTTCTTTGCAGCATGTGGCCAAAGTATTGGAATCTCAGCCTCAGCATCAGTCCTTCCAATGAATATTCAGGACTGATTTCTTTTAGGATGGACTGGTTTGATTTCCTTGCAGTCCAAGGAACTCTCAAGAGTCTTCTCCAACACCACAGTTCAAAAGCATCAGTTCTTTAGTGCTGGGCTTTCTTTATAGTCCAACTCTCACATCCATACATGACAACTGGAAAAGCCATGGCTTTGAATAGACAGACCTTTGTCAGCAAAGTAATGTCTCTGTTTTTCAATATGCTGTCTATGTTTGTCATAGCTTTTCTTCCAAGGAGCAATTGTCTTCTAATTTCATGGCTGCAGTCACCATCTGCAATGATTTTGGAGCCCAGGAAAATAAAGTCTGTCACTGTTTCCACTGTTTCCCCATCTATTTGCCATGAAGTGATGGGACAAGATGCCATGATCTTAGTTTTCTGAATGTTGAGTTTTAAGCCAGCTTTTTCACTCTCCTCTTTCACTTTCACCAAGAGGCTCTTTCACTTTCTGCCTAAGGGTGGTGTCATCTGCATATCTGAGGTCATTGATATTTCTCCTGGCAATCTTGATTCCAGCTTGTGCTTCATCCAGCCTGGCATTTCACATGATGTACTCTGCATATAAGTTAAATAAGCGGAGTGACAATATACAGCCTTGACGTACTCCTTTCCCAATTTGGAACCAGTTTGTTGTTCCATGTCCAGTTCTAACTGTTGCTTCTTGACCTGCATACAGATATCTCAGGAGGCAGGTAAGGTGGAGTTACCTAGGCTAAATGGATTGGCTTGGACAGTGGGGAGGTGATGATAAGAATATTTCAAGAGGAGGGACTAGCAAGTGCAAAGACCCTGATGATAAGAATATTTCAGGTGAGAGGGAGGAAACCTACATGAGAATCTAAAGGAAGGTCTGAGCACAGAGAGCTCAGGGGACAGAGAGCCAGATGAGACTGGAGAACAAGGCTGAGGTCTTGTTGTGAAGGCTTTCTAGATCATAAAAGGAGATGTCTTCATCCTGTGAACCACAGGAAGACAATGAAGGGCTTTATATGGAAGGGAAATGTAATCAGGTTTGTGTTTTGAACAAATAAAAATACTCAGATTGGCATAAAAACCATTGGTGGTAGGGTCGGAGAGAGTAAGGGAACAGATGGATAATTAGTAGGCTATAGCAGAAGTCCAGTGGAGAGATGGAAGTGCCTTAGTGGGTTGATGGGGAGAGAAAGTGACTAGATTCTAGAGATTTATGGGATATACAAAGTTGACAGGACTTGGGGATGGTGTAGCTATGGAAAGCAAGAGAGAAGGAGGTGTCAGAGATGACTCTTAGTTTTATGACTTGTGACTCTGCATGGAGAGTTGTGAGTTCACAACTCTTAACTGTTGTTGAGAGAAGAAAGTGAGTTTGCTTTCCAACATAATAATTTTGAAGTGCCTTTGAGTCTTCTAAATGGAGAGGTTGAGATGGCATGAGTATACGTATCTGGACACCAAGATGTTCTTTTTATTATTATATAACCTGTTCTTTCCAAGATTTTAAAAATTAGATGAAATATGCAGGGTTTGTATTTGCAAGTGTATGTGTGTGTTTCTCATCCATTTACAATATTCAGTTTAGCTCATAAAGATTTGTTGAAAATACATAAAATGGGCTTTCTCCCCAACATAGGAGATTAAGAAAGTACCCTTCTTATCCTGTGTTAATTTGGGGATAATTGCAAGAAAGTATGTACTTAACCTATTGTGTGTAACCTTATCTTGAAATTCTGTAATTTCTATTAAACTGGAAATATACAGGATTGGTCTTTGGTGCTGGCAGTGTGAGCAGTGGAGATCCCCAACAAGTTATCTCCTTCTATGTGAGTGAGTGTCCTCTGACCACTTCTCCTTATTCTGCATTTCTACCTGGACAATTCTTTCACTCCCATAAGTTAAACTACTCTTCATCTAACAGATATTTATGGTATGTACTGTTCTACGTACTTGATATACAGCGGTGAATAAAACACATAAAAACAATAAAAAAATTAATACCCTTATAATGCTTGAATATGCTAATGATTCACAAGTTCATGTTTAGCTCAGCCCTCTTTTCAGTGATTTAGACACATCTATATTTAATTATTCGTGGGTCCCTCAAACTTGAGATATCTGAAACCAAACGCCTATGCTTTTGTTCTATACCTGCTCTTCTGAATTCCCTGTTTGTCTAATGGTTGTGCACCCATCCAATTGCCCAATCCAAAGAACTAGGAATCATACTTAATTTACCCTTCTCCCTTACTCCTAAATCCTATCAGTAACCTATCTTCCTATTGCACCTAAAGTAGTTCTCAAAGCATTCCCCTCATTAGTTCCCAAGTACCCCTGCCTAATGAGATTGGCTCTCACCATCTCTTGCCTAGAGTACTGTAGGAATCACCTTCCTAGTCTCCCCAATCCTATATTGTTTCCTTTAAATCTCTCCTCTAGTCAGATGCTGGCAATCTTGATTCCAGCTTGTGCTTCATCCAGCCTGGCATTTCACATGATCTACTCTGCATATAAGTTAAATAAGCACGATGACAACACACAGCCTTGACATACTCCTTTTCCAATTTGGAACCAGTCTGTTGTTCCATGTCTGGTTCTAACTGTTGCTTCTTGATCTGCATACAGATTTCTTAGGAGGCAGGTAAGGTGGTTTGATATTCCTGTCTCTTGAAGAATTTTCCACAGTTTGTGGTGATCCACACAGTCAGATGGTAAAGCATCTGCCTACAATGGGGGAGACCTGGGTTCAATCCCTGGGTCAGGAAGATCTCCTGGAGAAGGAAATGGCAACCCATTCCAGTATTCTTGCCTCGAAAATCCCATGGATGGAGGAGCCTGGTAGGCTATAGTCCATGGGGTCACAAAGAGTTGGACATGACTGAGCAACTTTCACACAGTCAAAGGCTTTGGCATAGTCAATAAAGCAGAAGTAGATGTTTTACTGGAATTCTCTTGCTTTTTCTATGATCCAACAGATGTTGGCAATTTGATTGTGGTTCCTCTGCCTTTTCTAAATCCAGCTTGAACATTTGGAAGTTCATGGTTCATGTACTGTTGAAGCCTGGCTTGGAGAATTTTGAGCATTCCTTTGCCAGCATGTGAGATGGGTGCAACTGTGTGGTAGTTTGAACATTCTTTGTCATTGCCTTTCTTTGGGATGAGAATAAAAACTGACCTTTTCCAGTTCTGTGGCCACTGCTGAGTTTTCCAAATATACTGGCATATTGAGTGCAGCACTTTAACAGCATCACCTTTTAGGATTTGAAATAGCTCAACTGGAATTCCATCACCTCCACTACCTTTGTTCATAGTGATGCTTCCTAAGACTCACTTGACTTTGCATTCTAGGATGTCTGGCTCTAGGTGAGTGATCACACCATCATGGTTATCTGGGTCATGAAGATCTATTTTGTATAGTTCTTCTGTGAATTCTTGCCACCTCTTCTTAATCTTGTCTGCTTCTGTTAGGTCTCTACCATTTCTGTCCTTAATTTGTGCCTATCTTTGCATGAAATGTTCCCTTGGTATCTCTAATTTTCTTGAAGAGATCTCTAGTCTTTCCCATTCTATTGTTTTCCTCTGTTTCTTTGCATTGATCACTGAGGAAGCCTTTTCTTAATCTTTCCTAGCTATTCTTTGGAACTCTGCATTCAAATGGGTATATCTTTCCTTTACTCCCTTGTCTTTAGATTCTCTTCTCAGCTATTTGTAAGGCCTCCATAGACAACTATGTTGCCTTTCTGCATTTCTTTTCCTTGGGGATGGTCTTGATCCCTGCCTCCTGTACAATGTCAGGAACCTCTGTCCGTGGTTCTTCAGGCACTCTGTCTATCAGATCTAATCCCTTGAATCTATTGTCACTTCCACTGCATAATTGTAAGGGATTTGATTTAGGTCATACCTGAATGGTCTAGTGGTTTACCCTACTTTCTTCAATTAAGATTGACAGGAGAAATATAAATAACCTCAGATAAGCAGATGACACCACACTTACGGCAGAAAGTGAAGAGAAACTAAAGAGCCTCTTGATGAAAGTGAAAGAGGAGAGTGAAAAAGCTGGCTTAAAGCACAACATTCAGAAAACTAAGATCATGGCATCTGATCCCGTCAATTTATGGCAAATAGATGGTGAAACAATGGAAACAGTGACAGACTATTTTCTTGAGCAGATGGTGACTGCAGCCATAAAATTAGAAGACACTTACTCCTTGAAAGAAAAGTTATGACAAACCTGGATATCATCTTAAAAAGCAGAGACATTACCTTGCCAACAAAGGTCTGTCTAGTCAAAACTATGGTTTTTCCAGTTGTCATGTATGGATATGAGAGTTGGACTATAAAGAAAGCCCAGCACTAAAGAATTGATGCTTTTGAACTGTGGTGTTGGAGAAGATTCTTGAGAGTTCCTTGGACTGCGAGGAAATCAAACCAGTCCATTCTAAAGGAAATCAGTCCTGAATATTCATTGGAAGGGCTAATGCTGAAGCTGAGACTCCAATACTTTGGCCACCTGATGTGAAGAACTGACTCATTTGAAAAGACCCTTATTCTGGGAAAGATTGAAGGCAGGAGGAGAAAGGGACGACAGAGAATGAGATGGTTGGATGGCATCACTGACTCGATGGAACATGAATTTGAGCAAGCCCTGGGAGTCGGTGATGGACAGGGAAGCCTTGCATGCTGCAGTCCATAGGGTCTCAGAGTCAGACATGACTGAGATACAGAACTGACTGAGGCAGATGCCAGAACAGCTGGTCTAAAAGAAAATCTGGCCATGTTCTTTTTTAATGACTGAAACTGCTTAGCATGTCATTGAAAGCCTTCTGTAATTGTCCTCTGCTCATGTCTCCAGTTCATCTCCTTCCATCTTCTCCTTTCTTTCATATACAACAACACTGAGTCACCTGTAGTTCCCATTCCCCAAACATGAAAGGCCCTTCCCAGTACTCTTCCCCTATCTACTCCTGCTCATTTTCTAAGTCTAGGCTCCTGCAACATTTCTTCCATGAAATCATCTCTCATCTGTAATTCCCTCCCCAAGACTAGGTGGTTTCCAGGGCATTGTGTGATAGTTCCTTTATATACTGTCTTGAAATTTCCTGCCTAATGTTGAAATTGCCTGTCTTCCTCACTTTTTGAAAGCATGAACTGTGTATTAGTCATGGGTATAACCTCAGTGCCTGCCAGAATATCTGGCACATAGAAGGCCAACAATCAATATGTGTTGAACTGTATTGCTGAATATGTCCTATTTAGGGTACTTCTGTATTGGGGAAAGTTCAAGAATATGGTGTGTGATTTTTCTTTTCTTAGAGGTGCTAGGATAATGTTGTAGGAGTCCTTTAATATAAAGTGTACTTGAAATAGAAGGAGAAATATGACTTTCTGCAGAAAAAAGCTGTTTTCTTCAGGGAAAAAAAGTGAGACTCACCATGAAATGCTTTGGTATCTTTGAGTATCAATATACTGTAGCTTTTCTCTAAAAGAAAATTATCTTTTACAAGTGTCTCAAGGGTAATAATAGCAAAAGCTATACTAAACAAGGGAGTCACAGATTATTTTAAATTCTGAAATCTTCGTCTTACAGACAGGCTAACATTGTGTTGAATTTGGCATCCTCTCTTGACAATGATATGTACACAATTGATTCTATCACCTAGTTCTTTCCTGTCTTCAACTTATTTTCCTATAACAAAGGATGAAAAAATATTCACAACTCAGAACATATGTATATTTGGAATAGCTGGCTCTTTTTTTTTTTTTTTGGTTCTTTGAAAAAATGTACTTTGATCTTTAGTATACCACATGAAGGTCTTTTGAAAGCAGTATCTAATGGGGAAAATAAATAAGCCAAGAGCTGCTGTAACTTAAGATGTTTGCCTTGAGAACTATTGGTTTTTCTGTCAGTCTGTCAGCCTGCCTGTCTATGTGAGTGAGACTCTCCATTTTGAATGCCAGCGTTTTGTGTAAGTACCTTAGAGGTTTTGTTTTAATATCTAAACACTAACTCCTCAGTGTTCTTGCCAATTGCTGTAGAATTCTTTCATCACTCAGCAAGGGCAAATTTTCTTTTTTGTTTCTTATTCAGCTTTGCTTACTAAGGCTTTTAAATAGCTAAAGAAGACATCTCCACAGATTAAAAAGAATGACTTTTGTCTCTTGATTGATTCTGTAAACAAACAAAACAATCCAATTGCAAATTGATTTGGTGAAGGTGGAAACATTCAGTGTGTAGTGGATGCTGTAGTGTGCTGCCTAGATTCCCTCTTCAAGACAGGGACACTTACTCTCTATGCTGCCAGCAATGTTGGCTGATAACAACTCACAGCTAAGTTGCTCTTTGGGAACTGACTTCAGTCCAAGAAAGCTACATGACACAAGGCATGATGCCTCTTTGCTCTACTGTAAGAGGGATCAATTTATAAAATCTTGGTCTGCTAGCCTGAATTTGGGATGATTTTCAAGGGCCTTGTCAGTTCATGCACTCCCTACAATCCAATTTCTCACTCTGCCTCACTCACTTGAGTGTTACTCCTATGAGCACTACTGCATAACCCTCTTGCCCACATGTGTTAGACTCCTAGAAATCTTTCTCAGGAAATCCAGCCTAAGACATAAGATATTCAACAGTATCAATTCAGGGAAATGATTGGTGTATTAGAGTTCTTGGGAGAAACAGAAGTGTCAGGAGATACATATCTTAATATATATCATATAATATATCCTAATGTAGATCATATAATATATCATATTATATAAAATATAATGTATTAATGTAGATCATATAATATATCATATTATATAAAATATAATGTATATGTAATATATATATGTGGAGTAAGAAATGGCACCCCTCTCCAGTATTCTTTCCTGGAAAATTCCATGGACAGAGGAGCCTGGTAGGCTACAGTCCACAGGGCCACAAAGAGTCAGACACTATTGAGCAACTGAGCACACACGTATTTTTATATATATATTTGTACATATGCATATACATGTGAGTTAGGGCTGCCTACACCCAAGCAGTCAAAAATTCCTGTGTGATTTTTGACTCCTTCCAAACTTACCTACTAATAGCCTATCCCATCACTTCATGGGAAATAGATGAGGAAACAGTGGAAACAGTGTCAGACTTTATTTTTGGGGGCTCCAAAATCACTGCAGATGGTGACTGCAGCCATGAAATTAAAAGATGCTTACTCCTTGAAAGAAAATTTATGACCAAACTAGATAGCATATTGAAAAGCAGAGACATTACTTTGCCAACAAAGGTCCATATAGTCAAGGCTATGGTTTTTCCAGTGGTCATGTATGGATGTGAGAGTTGGACTGTGAAGAAAGCTGAGCGCCGAAGAATTGATGCCTTTGAACTGTGGTTTTGGAGAAGACTCTTGAGAGTCCCTTGGACTGCAAGGAGATCCAACCAGTCCATTCTGAAGGAGATCAGCCCTGGGATTTCTTTGGAAGGACTGATGCTAAAGCTGAAACTCCAGTACTTTGGCCACCTCATGCGAAGAGTTGACTCATTGGAAAACACTCTGATGCTGGGAGGGATTGGGGGCAGGAGGAAAAGGGGAAGACAGAGGATGAGATGGCTGGATGGCATCACTGACTCGATGGACATGAGTCTGAGTGAACTCCGGGAGTTGGTGATGGACAGGGAGGCCTGGCATGCTGCGATTCATGGGGTTGCAAAGAGTCAGACACGACTGAACAACTGAACTGAACTGACTAGAAGCCTTACCAAACACATACAGTAAATTAATACGTATTTTATATGTTAAATGTATATCTACATGTATTTTATGCATTCATGACATATTTAAGTTTCTCTTAATTTGGGGGATATTTCCATGCTGTATAGTTCACCTGTAAGTGTTTTCATATTGTTGCAAATCTCGAAAGAACTTTCCTAATATATTTACTGAAAAAAAAAAAAAAATCCAAGTATTAAGTGGGCCTGCACATTATATCTACTACTGTGGGCAAGAATCCCTTATAAGAAATGGAGTAGCGATCATGGTCAACAAAAGAGTCCAAAATGCAGTACTTGGTTGTAATCTCAAAAATGACAGAATGATCTCTGTTCATTTCTGAGGCAAACCATTCAATATCACAGTAATCCAAGGCTATGCCCCAACCAACAATGCTGAAGAAGCTGAAGTTAAATGGTTCTGTGAAGACCTATAAGACCATCTAGAACTAACACCCCAAAAAAGATGTCCTTTTCATTAGAAGGTACTGGAATGCAAAAGTAGGAAATCAAGAAATACCTGGAGAAACAGGCAAATTTGGCCTTGGAGAACAGAATGAAGCAGGGCAAAGGCTAACAGGTTTTGCCAAGAGAATATCATAGCAACACCCTCTTCCAACAATACAAGAGAAGACTCTACATGTGGACATCACCAGATGGTCAATACTGAAATCCAATTGATTATATTCTTTGCAGCCAAAGATGGAGAAGTTCTATACAGTCAGCAAAAACAAGACCGGGAGCTGACTGTGGCTCATACCATGAACTCCTTATTGCCAAATTCAGACTTAAATTGAAGAAAGTAGGGAAAACCACTAGACCATCCAGGTATGACCTAAATCAAATCCCTTATGATTATACAGTGGAAGTGAGAAATAGATTTAAGGGCCTAGATCTGATAGATAGAGTGCCTGATGAACTATGGAATGAGGTTTGTGACACTGTACAAGAGGCAGGGATCAAGACCATTCCCAAGGAAAAGAAATGCAAAAAGGCAACATGGCTGTCTGAGGAGGCCTTTCAAATAGCTGTGAAAAGAAGAGAAGTGAAAGGCAAAGGAGAAAAGAAAAGATACTCATTTGAATGCAGAGTTCCAAAGAATAACAAGGAGAGATAAGAAAGCCTTCCTCAGTGATCAATGTGACCAGTGCAAAGAAATAGAGGAAAACAACAAAATGGGAAAGACTAGAGATCTCTTCAAGAAAATTAGAGATCCGAGGGAACATTTCATGCAAAGACAGGCACAAATTAAGGACAGAAATGGTAGGGACCTAACAGAAGCAGACAAGATTAAGAAGAGGTGGCAAGAATACACAGAAGAACTATACAAAAAAGATCTTCATGACCCAAATAATCACGATGGTGTGATCACTCACCTAGAGCCAGACATCCGGGAATGCAAAGTCAAGTGGGCCTGAGAAAGTATCACTATGAACAAAGCTAGTGGAGGTGATGGAATTCCAGTTGAGCTATTTCAAATCCTGAAAGATGATGCTGTGAAAGTGCTGCACTCAATATGCCAGCAAATTTGGAAAACTCAGCAGTGGCCACAGGACTGGAAAAGGTCAGTTTTTATTCCCACCCCAAAGACAGGCAATGCCCAAAATGTTCAAACTACCACACAATTGCACTCATTTCACATGCTGGCAAAAGAATGCTCAAAATTCTCCAAGCCAGGCTTCAACAGTACATGAACCATGGAATTCCAGATGTTCAAGCTGGATTTAGAAAAGGTTGAGGAACTAGAGATCAAATTGCCAAAATCTGTTGGATCATTGAAAAAGTGAGAGAGTTTCAGAAAAACATCTACTTCTGTTTTATTGAGTATGCCAAAGCCTTTGACTGTGTGGATCACAACAAACTGTGGAAAATTCTTCAAGAGATGGGAATACCAGACCACCTGACCTGCTTCCTGAGAAATCTGTATGCAGGTCAGGAAGCAATAGTTGGAACTGGACATGGAACAACAGACTGGTTCCAAATAGGAAAAGGAGTACGTCAAGGCTGTATATTGTCGCCCTGCTTATTTAACTTATATGCAGATTACATCATGTGAAATGCTGGACTGGAAGAAGCACAAGCTGGAATCAAGATTGCCGGGAGAAATATCAATAACCTTAGATATGCAGGTGACACCATCATTATGGCAGAAAGTGAAGAGGAACTAAAGAGCCTCTTGAAAGTGAAAGAGGAGAGTGAAAAAGTTGGCTTAAAACTCAACATTTAGAAAACTAAGGTCATGGCATCTGGTCCCATCAGTTCATGGAAAATAGATGGGGAAACAGTGAAAACAGTGAGAGACTTCATTTTCTTGGACTCCAAAATCACTGCAGATGGTGACTGCAGCCATAAAGTTAGAAGACTGTTACTCCTTGGAAGAGAAATTATGACCAACCTAGACATCATACTAAAAAGGAGAGACATTACTTTGCCAACAAAGGTCCATCTAGTCAAAGCTATAGTGTTTCCAGTAGTCATGTATGGATGTGGGAGTTGGACTACAAAGAAAGCTGAGCACTGAAGAATTGATGCCTTTGAATTGTGGTGTTGGAGAAGACTCTTGAGAGTCCCTTGGACTGCAAGGAGATGCAGCCAGTCCATCCTAAAGGACATCAGTCCTGAATATTCATTGGAAGGACTGATGGTGAAGCTGAAACTCCAAAACTTTGGCCACCTGATGCAAAGAACTGACTCATTGGAAAAGACCCTGATGCTGGGAAAGATTGAATGCAGTAGGAGAAGGGGACGACAGAGGATGAGATGGTTGGATGGCATCACCAACTCAATGGACGTGAGTTTGAGTAAACTCCAGGAGTTGGTGTTGGTTAGGGAAGCCTGGTGTGCTGCAGTCCACGGGATCACAAAGAGTCAGACACAACTGAGTAACTGAACTGAACTGCGCAGTTCAAATCTGTATTGCTCAAGGGTCAACTGTGCATCTGTATATATATATCTCATACACATTATATATATGTAATAAATATCCCCTATTTGTTTATCATCTAAATATACTTCAGGTCTGGATTAGAGGATGGATAAGCAGGAACCAGGAAGACTGTGAGGGTGTACAGGGTTTCTTTTGGGGACATAAAATATTCTAAGATTAGATGTGGTGATGTAATTCAGTTTAACTTTGAGTCAGATTAAGTGCCGCATCAAGTACAATTGCTTTTTTCAGCTTGGATTTTTGGAATGTTTGAACACGAATATTGCCTTGGAAACAGTCTGGTAGCTTTCTGACTGGGAGATCATGGATTAAGATAGTAGGCAACCCTGTTGATTGGCTGAGAAGATGAGGGCTGAAAAGACAGAGAAGGAAGTACTGTCAGTTTTAAGGTTGTTCACTCATAAAAGCACTTTACACTTTGAATTTTCTCCAGAGTTTTCACTTCTCTATGTAGGTACATAGAGCAGAAGCAGATAAAATCTTGTGGGGAGAACTGCATAGCATGGTGAACAGCACACAGCCTGTTGGTATGTTAAGAATATGCTGTCTTTGCTTTGGTTTCCTGTATCCTTCTAGATCAAGCATTTGAGCTGATTGATCTTTGGTGTATCGACACACTGGACTAATGTGTTCAGAGAGGAGTCTACTATAGCAAATGTTTACTGAGCACCGTACTGTATGCCAGGTACTATTCTAGGTGCTGTGGATTTGTGGTGAATCAGTTTGATAATGAATTTTAGATTCAACATTCATTCATCCAAAACTATGTATTGAGTACCCATTGTTTTTCATGGCTAGGTTCCAACTTACGATGAAAATTCAAAAATAAAATTGCAGCTACAGAGGAATCATGTTTTAATGAATTGTGGAGTTAAATAAAGCCAGATGGGCAATCCCAACTTCACTCCCTCCTAGTTATGTGACTTTGGAAAAACATTTAAGCCCGGGAACCTCAGTTTTCTCAGCTGTAGAAGGTGAAGAGAGAATGGAGAAACTACCTATGTAAAATTCATCCTATCCTGTAAAATCTATTGAGATAACACATCTCACTGAATATGGAGCTCGTCTCGCCTTTAGTATCTAAAAACAAGTATTAATTCCCTTCTAATTTCTAGCTCACTTCCATGGATTTAAATTATAGTTTATGTAGAAATCCATTTGAGTAACACTCTAATAATTCATCTTCCTCATTTATAGGTGAAAAACTTGGGTCTACGTATCTTACCCAAAGTTGCATAACTAATTAATGTGAAATCAGCAGTGAATGCCAGCCATCTCAATTCCAGGCTCAGTGCTTTTCTATCACATCACAGGAACTTGAGTGATTTGTTTGTTTTCTGTCATTTTGCTTGCATTTTCAGTAGGGTTTAGCATTATATTTAAATCTGGAGATTTCACTGTGAATCTCAGATCGTTTTAAAAATGTCACCCTCAAGAGAATGATATATAGATGAGATGGTCAGGTGTTGATAATTTAAGAAGCTAATTGATAGATTCATGGGGATTTTTTTACACTACTCCTTTCACTTTTTGTGTATGTTTGAAATTTTCCATAATAAAAAAACTAAAAAAAAAATCTTCCAAATCTTATGCCAATACCAATTCTGGAAAACCCCTACGTCTACCACTTGTCTATCCCAAGAAGTTTCCATTTCATTTTCATTTATTCTTCATTTTCAGTCTTCAGTTGATTCTCAATCCCTGAGAGGTTTTGTATCCTATTCCCAAAGGAACTCAGTTTTTCATTTTAAGGCTGGGTGTTTAGAATGTCAGGGCCACTTTCTAATAGACAACCTCCTTGGCCACACTCGGTGGGTCACCTTGAAACAGGACGCTGAATGTTGCTCATTGTGCCTGCTTTTCATAGGGGGCAAAGCCATGCTCCATACTGTTCTCCACTGTGGCTATACCAATTTACATTCCCACCAACAGGGTAGGAGGGTTTCCTTTTCTCCATACCCTCTCCAGTATTTATTTGTAGACTTTTTGATGATGGTTATTCTAACTAGTGTGAAGTGATACCTCATTGCAGTTTTGATTTGCATTTCTCTAATAATTGGCAATGTTGAACATCTTTTCATGTGCCTTTTGGCCCTCTGTATCAGACCTTATAATACACTGAACAATTAGTCATGCCTGAGTACTGAGGATAACCTGTTCACTCAAGTTGTGCAGAAGCAGATGGAAAGCAAAGTCAGACTAGTGTGTATTCACAGAGGGTCTCCAAAGTGGCCTGGCAGCACTGGCAAAGCTAAGATAATCATGTGAAGGAGGTGCTTCACTAACTAGCACACTAAAAGGACACCTTGGCTATTATCTCCGAGCCCACGCCCACACCTCCGCAGGAGATGTGAATTTCCTGGTCTGGTGTGAGCATCTGAGCCTGGAGGAGAACCCAACTCTCTGATTCTTCCACTCAGTGCTCTTTCAGCTACCAGTGTCTCTCCACCTTCGCTGCATATTAGAATCCCCTGGGGACCTTTTGAAAATGCAGATGCCCTGGCACCAACTCAAACCCATTAGATCAAAATCTCTGAGGTAGGGGCTTGGGTGAATTTTTTTTTTTTTTCAAGTTCTCAGGTTATTCAAATGTGCAGCCAAGGTCCCAAACTGCTGTGCTGTACTGAGTTGTTGCCTCTTTTCTTCCAATGAGATTTTTGATCTGCTAGTCATGTCACACCTGCTCCCTCCACTTCACCAGTCTCCATCTAGCTACTTGCTCTCTGGCTTGCTGCCACTTAGGTTTCTGAATGACTGCATCCCTGCTTCTCCCCAGAGAAGTGTTCGGAGGCCAAACACCCATCACTTATTGTGGGCCCTTGCTTTTGAACTGTGGTGTTGGAGAAGACTCTTGAGAGTCCCTTGGACTGCAAGGAGATCCAACCAGTCCATTCTGAAGGAGATCAGCCCTGGGATTTCTTTGGAAGGAATGATGCTAAAGCTGAAACTCCAGTACTTTGGCCACCTCATGCGAAGAGTTGACTCATTGGAAAAGACTCTGATGCTGGGAGGGATTGGGGGCAGGAGGAGAAGGGGACGACAGAGGATGAGATGGCTGGATGGCATCACTGACTCGATGGACGTGAGTCTGGGTGAACTCCGGGAGTTGGTGATAGACAGGGAGGCCTGGTGTGCTGCGATTCATGGGGTCGCAAATAGTCGGACATGACTGAGCGACTGATCTGATCTGATTGTCTCCAAAAGTGCTCCTTGCATGATTTGAATGGTGGCTCCCCAAAAGATATATCATGTCCTGGAATGTGACCTGATTTGTAAAGACAGTCTTTGCAGATGTAATTAAGTGAAGGTTCTCCAAAGGCTATCACTCTAGGCCCTAAATCCATCAACAAGCAATCCTTATGAGAGATACACAGGAAGAAGGAAAAGCCCCCATGAGGACAGAGGCAGAGACTGGTATCCAGATATAACCAACAGATATCCAGGGCCACCAGAAGCTGGAAGAGGCATGGGAGGATTCTTCTCATTAGCGTTTGGAGATACCCTACTGACACCTTGATTTCACACCTTGAGCCTCCAGAACTGTGAGAGAATATCTTTTTTGTTTTAATCCATCCCTAGGTTTCCTGCATTGTTGGCAGATTCTTTACCAACTGGGCCACTAGGGAAGCCCAAGAATACTGGAGCAGGTAGCCAAACCCTTCTCCAGGGGATCTTCCTGACCCAGAATCGAACTAGGATCTCCTGCATTGCAGGCAGATTCTTTACCAACTGAGCTACCAGGGAAACCCTTAATCAACAGTTTGTGGCAATTTGGCATGGCAGCTTGAGGAAACTAACAGAGATATGATCTCAATACCCTGCTTTTTGCTTCATTGTACGGTAGCAGACAACCATCCAGTTCAACATGCTTCCTCTGGATTTGTTTTACTGAACTCATCAAGTTTTGCCCACATGAGTTTCCCTGGTGGCTAAGTGGTAAAGAATCTGCCTGCAATGCAGGAGATAGGAAATGGCAACCCACTCCAGTGTGCTTGCCTGGAAAATCTTGGGAGTCCATGCTTGCCATGGACTGAGGAGTCTGGCGGGCTATGGTTCTTGGGGTCTCGAAGAGTTGGGACATGGCTAAAGTGACTGAGTATGTTCCATTATTACATCTAGAAAGTTTTGGGGGTATCTACAAGGGCAATGCACCTTCTCCCTCTCTCCCTTCCAGCCTTTTCCTTTCTATCCAGACTAAACAGCACCCATCAAAAACCATCTCATAGCAGCCACATCTCAGCATCTTCTAATAATTTTATAGGTTTTCATTTTTTCATATCATGCTTCTTTTAAAATGAACAAAATTTAGCCTGGTTATTGGAAACAACTGAAACAATGTAGAAGAATGAGTTTTGCCTTCAGCTGTTACTTCCTGCCATCCAACTTCCCGTAATACCTACCATGTATGTGCGCTAAGTCGCTTCAGTCGTGAATGACTCCATGCGACGCTGTGGACAGTAGCCTGCCACGTTCATCTGTCCATGGGATTCTCCAGGCAAGAATATTGCAGTGAGTTGCCTTCTCCAGAGAATATTCATTCCCAACCCAGGGACTGAACGGTGTTTCTTATGTCTTCTGCACTGGCAGGCGGGTTCTTTACCACTAGCACCACCTGGGAACCCCCATACACCTATGGTAACCACTGTTAATCAAAAACACTCTGGTGAATATCCCGCCATCCATCTTTCCAGGCGGATGTTGAAAGCGATAACTGGCTCGGATGGCAAATATAAACTATGACACTGCTGGAAATAGCACTGCACTTGTTGAAGCAGGCAGGGGTGGGTTGCTTAGAGTCCATGGACTATTTCTCAAAGAATCTCTCTGAACACAGGCTGCAAGGAACAAAGACACATTAAAAGCCACTATCTCAGCCCTCTGGAGGTCTGGCCTTGTGGGGCAAGGTGGAGACCAGGGCAAGGGAAGCATGGGACATTTAAGGAGGCACTTGCTCTCAGGTTGTGCACACCTTAAGAAAGCTTCTAGTTAATTGATGAAGACCCCAATCGATGGCGGAGGAGGAGTCCTGGCTCTCTTTACTTGTGGCTTCTGGGTCTTTCTGAAGAAGGAAGGAGCTATAGCAGTTATTTCTGGTATGTACATCAGTAAGTCAGTTAAAGTCTGACTTTAAACCCTCCAATGTCTTCCCGTTTTACTTACAGTGAAAGCCAAAGCATCCTTGCTGGCCACACATGGTTTCCCCCCTCTACCCTGCTCCGGAGACTCTTCCACTCTCATCCATCGCTCCATCAGTATTCCCTGCACTTACCCTACCCATCACATGGTCCTCCTTCCTTTTCCTCAAACACTCCAAGTGTAGTCTATCTCAGGACCTTTGCAAACTTGCCATCTTCTCTGTCTGCGATGCTCTTCCTCCAGGGATCCAGGAGTTTCACTCGCTCAGTGCCTCCAGATCTCTTCTCAGAAGTCACCTAACCAGAAATGACTTCCCTAGCTGTGCTACAATAACAGTGCTCCTAGTCAACCCCACCACTCACTGTTCCCCTTGTGCGACTTCCTTCTCCTCTGATTGTCAGCTGGCTCTGTGGTCACAGATGGACTACCACGGGTTTTGTGAGAAATGGTACAAAAACAAGCCAGATGCTTTCTCCCACTGCCTTCACCGTGGGATGCCTGCCGAGTGCAGGAGCCACTGTGTTGGTGTTTGTTCCTGTATGAAGAGCCCCACAGACATGCCTTTTGGAAACTGGGCATCCCTGAGAGCACTGGCTTGTGTCTTTGTGAACTTTCTATTCCAAGGTGCTAATTAGCATCCGCAGGGTTGCCTTTTTCTCTTTGGCTTCCAGGAAGTTTGGGGCCAGATTTGAAATTCAACTATAACAACTTCATGACGCTTGAATGTCTTTCTTTCTGGTTGGGATTTTCCAGACTTACTTACATTTCCCCACCCCGATTGTTTGTTCCTGCTTTGCTATGTTCTGTGCTACAGTTTGTTCCTTTGTGTGATCCAGGGATGAGGTGGGAGAGAAATGAGCTGATTATCGAGGGCACAGATGAATCCACCAGTGCAGAGAAGACGAGACTCCTGGATCAACTGCACTGTGGGGATAAGCGGGTGGGACTGTGGCCCGGCAGGCCCTCTGGAAACTTAATACTGCCTGGGACGGAAGGAAAAAGACGGGTGGAAACAAGGAGCACAGTCAAGTCCTGAGGTCAAGTTTTTGCTCACAAAGTTGTGACTTATAATATGAATAATATGTATCCGTAAATTTACAGAATTTTTGAGCTGAGAGGAACTGTTGGTAAATCCAAATATTTTCTTGTAAAACTGAGGAAACTGAAGACCAAGCAATTTACTTAAAGTCCAAAACTATTTATTGGCAGAGACGAGATGAGAGTCCTTTTCTCTCTCCTCCTGGCCCAAAGCTTTTTCCATGATACCACCCACAAAGTTGCAGTTCTTCCCATTTTGTGTATTAAGAATTTTTCATTTGAGATCCTTGGAACACGTGTTAAGAGGTTATGCCTGCATGCATATAATTCCTTTTCCTCCGTGGACTTTCCAAATTCAATAAAGTAATGGAAGGGAAGTGCCTCCTGATGGTTTTCCTCAAAGCCCACCCTGATTTTAATGCTTGGGCTCAGAAGCACACTTGTTCCTGTGGGCTGTGGATGGAGGGTGAAGGTTAAATCACAGGGGGCGCTCGTGGGCAACAAGAGCAGAAACAACAGGGCTTGGGTGACTTGGGGCTGGATGTGGGCCACTTAAGTGAATTCCAGGTGACCAGGTAAGATCAGCAGAGTGGGGTGTGCAGGGAAAGCTGCCTGCTGGGTTCAGGAAGAGAAAGACAGGGTTTCCAGAGGTGCCCCAAACATGGCTGGTTTCTGTCAACACGGGAGGAATCCTCAGCCTAGGTGCTCAAAAATTCACAGAATCTGAGGGGAAGAGCGGGTTACAAACAGAGAACGGGAAGCCCCTGCTGCCTGCAGAATCACTAGTCTACAAGGAGCTGGAACACAACAAAACACAGCACAGGCTTCTCTGGTGAGTGGCACTGAGGATTAGGACCTAAGTTTGTGAGGAAAATTGTTCTGACGAATGGGTGTATTTGGCTAGTTCCAGCTAAGTGGTTTTCAATAGTGACTTCAGCCTAGAGCACTGCAAAGCTGAGCTGTGGCTTCCGGGTGGCATAGCGGGCTTTTTTTTTTTTTTTAACCAGCCAGTCAAGCACAGAGCCCAGGGGGTAGGTGGGGGTGGGGAGGCCCTTGGGAGAAGTTTAGGGCCTGGGAGCTGCTGCCTGGAGAGAAAGCTCTGCAAAGTTTATTGTCAAAAATCCCAGGAAATATTGGGCCTGCTCATTCCATCCTCTTGCATGTCTTGGGTGTGTCTCCTTAGGAGACCAGAGCCCTTTCAGGGCCAAGCTGTACTGGACAGGAGCTTCTACAGATTTAAGGCCCACAGCAGCACAACATTTTCTGTATTGCATATTACAAAGTGATGGCCCCTATGATGACAAATAACCAACAATGATCCCAACAATGACTCTACAGCTACTCTTTTAAAAGCTAAGAAAAGTGATGAAAGGTAGTTAAAAAGCTTTGTAATGGTCAGTCTTCTCAATGAGACACAGCTGTGACCTTACAGACACTGAAATGCAATTTTGAGCTTCACTCTCAAGTTTGTTTTGAAGGTTACATAAACTGCTTCTGGTTTTTTGAACTGTCTTTGTATCTATATTCCCTACGATGGGTACCAGGCCTAATTAAAAGAGGGCTTGAAGGAATAAACCAGCTGATCAAGTTAGAGCACTAAATTGGGAATCAGAGTAAGTTTTCTGACTGCCACTTAACATTCTCACCAGCTATGAGGTAGAACTGTACAAAAAAGATCTTCACGACTCAGATAATCATGATGGTGTGATCACTCACCTAGAGCCAGACATCCTGGAATGTGAAGTCAAGTGGGCCTTAGGAACCATCACTACAATCAAAGCTAGTGGAGGTGATGGAATTACAGTTGAGCTATTTCAAGTCCTAAAAGATGATGCTGTGAAAGTGCTGCACTCAATATGCCAGCAAATTTGGAAAACTCAGCAGTGGCCACAGGACTGGAAAAGGTCAATTTTCATTCCAGTCTCAAAGAAAGGCAATGCCAAAGAATGCTCAAACTACTGCACAATTGCACTCATCTCACATGCTAGCAAAGTAATGCTTAAAATTCTCCAAGCCAGGCTTCAATAGTATGTGAACCGTGAACTTCCAGATGTTCAAGCTGGATTTAGAAAAGGCAGAGGAACCAGAGATCAAATTGCCAACATCCATTGGATCATTGAAAAAGTGAGAGAGTTCCAGAGAAACATCTACTTCTGCTTTATTGACTATGCCAAAGCCTTTGACTGTGTGGATCACAACAAACTGTGGAAGATTCTTCAGATGAGAACACCAGACCACCTGACCTACCTCCTGAGAAATGTGTATGCAGGTCAAGAAGCAACAGTTAGAACTGGACATGGAACAACAGACTGGTTCCAAATTAGGAAAGGAGTACATCAAGGCTGTATATTGTCATCCTGCTTATTTAATTTATATACAGAGTACATCATGAGAAATGCTGGACTGGATGAAACACAAGCTGGAATCAAGATTGCCAGGAGAAATATCAACAACCTCAGATATGCAGATGACACCAGCCTTATGGCAGAAAGTGAAGAAGAACTAAAGAGCCTCTTGATGATAGTGAAAGAGGAGAGTGAAAAAGTTGGCTTAAAGCTCAACATTCAGAAAACTAAGGTCATGGCATCTGGTCCCATCACCTCATGGCAAATAGATGGGGAAACGGTGGAAACTGTGAGAGACTTTATTTTTGGCGCCTCCAAAATCACTGCAGATTGTGACTGCAGCAATGAAATTAAAAGATGCTTGCTTCTTGGAATAAAAATTATGACCAACCTAGACAGCATATTAAAAAGCAGAGACATTACTTTGCCAACAAATGTCCATCTAGTCAAAGCTATGGTTTTTCCAGTAGTCATGTATGGAGGTGAGAGTTGGACTATAAAGAAAGCTGAACACTGAAGAATTGATGTTTTTGAACTGTGGTGTTGGAGAAGACTCTTGAGAGTCCCTTGGACAACAAGGAGATGCAGCCAGTCCATCCTAAAGGAAATCAGTCCTGAATATTCATTGGAAGGACTGACGCTGAAGCTGAAACTCCAGTACTTTGGCCACCTGATGCAAAGAACTGACTCATTGGAAAAGACCCTGATGCTGGGAAAGATTGAAGGTGGGAGGAAAAGGGGACAACAGAGGATGAGATGGTTATATGGCATCACTGACTCAATGGACATGAATTTGAATAAACTCCCAGAGGTGGTGATGGACAGGGAAGCCTGGCGTGGTGCAGTCTATGGGGTCGCAAAGAGTCGGACACGACTGAGCAACTCAGCTGAACTGAACTGAGCTATGAGGTTGCTAATCTTCATTTCCCCAAGCTAGGCCTGAGGACCATGTATGTCAGGATCTCTCAAGTTCTTTATTAACAGTGTGTAGCTTCCTGGGCCTGAGACACACTCATTGCATCAAACTATCTTGGACACGGGACCAAGAACCTGTATTTTTAATACCCAATTCTTATGCTTATTCAGTTTGCTTAAAAGTAGACACTTTTGTAGCTATCACCCTGGTCAAGAAAGAACTTTACCAGCAATATAGAGATCCCCCTCAACTTATGTCTCTTCCTTTCCCCAAAGGTAACTGCTATCCAGATTTTATGGCAATCACTTTTTTGCTGTCTCTTTGCATCTACATTTAAGAATACACTGTGTTGGTTTTGTCTGTTTTTTCAAATTCTATATAAGTGAAATCATACAGGATATAGCCTTGGCATCTGCCTTTTTTTTTTTTTTTTTTTTTTGCCTTCTCACCATTCATCCTGTGGTTGTAATTGTGTTATATTGTATGACTAAACCATGATTTATTTATCTAGTCTACTGTTGGTGGACACTAGGTGGTTTCCAGTTTGGGACTGTTATGAATAATGCTGCTCTGAACATTCCTGCACATATTTCTGTGGGTTATACAATAAGAGTGGATTTTCTGGGTATCTTATCTCTAATGCTGGTAGGTAATGCAAGCTGTTTTACAAACTGGTTACTGCAAGTCCAACTTTAAGAACTGTTATCTATATTTTTGCAGGCAGGACCCAGTCATAGGTGTGGAGATGTGGATGTGGTCTGCTGAGTGGTGTGAAAGGGTGGCTCTGGCTACTGTGAGGAGAATGGGTTGTAAGAGGCCAAGTCAGGGAGCAGGGAGGTCAGTTAGGAGCCTACTGGTAGGTGGAAACAACCACAGAGTGAGCCTTACGTATGATTAATTGTCATATCCTCCCCCTAATTTATGGAGGTAATGGCTAGATTTGTTTTCCGCTGGAGTGGTATTGATAAGTTGGATTCCTCCTTCGTTGATTACTGCTAGATCCTCCTGAATTTATACCCAAAGTGACTACTTGATCTGTCTGGAAATGAAGACACATATTCATAAAGACCTGCTATGTGCCACACACAGTGCTGGGCTCTAGGAACACAATGGTGAACAGGACGGGGAAGACTTTGGCTTTGGGGAAGCTTAAAGTCTAGTGCATGAGAGAGATAAATGAGAAAAGACATGTAAATATATAAATTGTGAGATGTTCCACAGAAAAAGGACAGGGTGCTGGGAGAGAAAGGGGGGCCATGGGGAGGAGGCACCTCCTAGATATGAAGGATCAGGGAGGGAGGGGGAGAGAGCCTGGCTTGAAAAGTGACAGCTCAGACCTGAATGAATCTGTGGAGAGTCAGTGGAAGATGTTCCAGGCAGATAAGCCCTTCCCTTGTGTGGTCTCTTAGGGAGAGAGAAACTTGGTGCATTGAAGACCTGGAAGGATTATGATGGACTATGGTGGGGGAGGGTAAGCAGAATGAGCCTGGTGAGGCAGGCAGGACCCAGGCCTGGGTGTGGAGATGTGGATGTGGTCTGCTGAGTGGTGCAAAAGGGTGGCTCTGGCTACTGTGAGAAGAATGGGTTGTAGGAGGCCAGGTGAAGGAGCAGGGAGGCCAATTAGGAGGCTACTGCAGTCATCCAGGCCAGAGATGATGTTTAGCTGGACTAGGATGCTGCCAGAAGACTTGGAAGATGTGCATGAATTCAAGAAGCATGCTAGAGCTGGAACTGAGAAGTCTGGTGAGCAAGAATAATGACTCCCAGGTCTGGCCTGTGTAATGGGCGGAGAGTATACCAAGATGAGGAAATCTCTCCTATGGATGGAAAATTCCTTTTATAGCACTTAGACCTACCCACGTCCTCCTGTAGTTCCAAAGTCTTTCTACGTTCAATGCCAAAATGAAAGAAGTCTCCTAGTTTTTGTTAACAAACTAAACAAAAAACAAAAACCCTTTTATTTATATTTATTTTATGCTGAATTTATTCTGGCCTTAAGTTTTGTTTCTTCAAGAGAAAAATCAAATAAATAACCTAACTCTACACCTAAAGCAACTAGAAAAGGAAGAAATGAAGAACCCCAGGGTTAGTAGAAGGAAAGAAATAATAAAAATTAGGGCAGAAATAAATGAAAAAGAAACAAAGGAGACCATAGCAAAAATCAACAAAGCTAAAAGCTGGTTCTATGAGAAGATCAATAAAATAGACAAACCATTAGCCAAACTCATCAAGAAAAAAAGGGAGAAAAATCAAATCAACAAAATTAGAAATGAAAATGGAGAAATCACAACAAACAACACAGAAATACAAGGGATCAAAAGAGACTACTATCAGCAATTATATGCCAATAAAATGGACAACTTGGAAGAAATGGACAAATTCTTAGAAAAGTACAACTTTTCAAAATGGAACCAGGAAGAAATAGAAAATCTTAACAGACCATTCACAAGCACAGAAATCAAAACTGTAATCAGAAATCTCCCAGCAAACAAAAGCCCAGGACCAGATGGCTTCACAGCTGAATTCTACCAAAAATTTAGAGAAGAGCTAACACCTATCCTACTCAAGCTCTTCCAGAAAATTGCAGAGGAAGGTGAACTTCCAAACTCATTCTATGAGGCCACCAGCACCCTAATACCAAAACCAGACAAAAATGCCACAAAAAAAGAAACCTACAGGCCAATATCACTGATGAACATAGATGCAAAAATCCTTAACAAATTCTAGCAAACAGAATCCAACAACATATTAAAAAGATCATACATCATGACCAAGTGGGCTTTATCCCAGGGATGCAAGGATTCTTCAATATCCACAAATCAATTAATGTGATACATGACATTAACAAATCGAAAGATAAAAACCATATGATTATCTCAATGGATGCAAAGAAAGTCTTTGACAAAATTCAGGATCCACTTATGATAAAAACCCTCCAGAAAGCAGGCATACAAGGAACATACCTCAACATAATAAAAGCCATATATAATAAACCCACAGTAAACATTATCCTCAATGGTGAAAAATTGAAAGAATTTCCCCTAAAGTCAGGAACAAGACAAGGGTGCCCATTCTCACCACTACTATTCAACATAGTTGTGGAAGTTTTAGCCTCAGCAATCAGAGCAGGAAAAGAAATAAAAGGAATCCAGATTGGAAAAGAAGAAGTAAAACTCTCACTGTTTGCAGATGACATGATCCTCTACATAGAAAACCCTAAAGACTCCACCAGAAAATTACTAGAGCTAATCAATGAATATAGTAAAGTTGCAGGATATAAAATTAACACACAGAAATCCCTTGTGTTCCTATACACTATCAATGAGAAAACAGAGAACTTAAGGAAACAATTCCATTCACCATTGCAATGAAAAGAATAAAATACTTAGGAATGTATCTACCTAAAGAAACAAAAGACCTATATATAGAAAACTATAAAACACTGATGAAAGAAATCAAAGAGGACACAAATAGATGGAGAAATATACCATGTTCATGGATTGGAAGAATCAATATAGTGAAAATGAGTATACTACCCAAAGCAATCTATGGATTCAGTGCAATCCCTATCAAGCTACCAATGGTATTTTTCAGAGAACTAGAACAAATAATTTCATAATTTGTATGGAAACCTCGAATAGCCAAAGCAATCTTGAGAAAGAAGAATGGAACTGGAGGAATCAACCTGCCTGACTTCAGGCTATACTACAAAGCTACAGTCATCAAGACAGTATGGCACTGGCACAAAGACAGAAGTATAGATCAATGGAACAAAGTAGAAAGACCAGAGATAAATCCATACACCTATGGACACCTTATCTTTGACAAAGGAGGTAAGAATATACAATGGAGAAAAGAAAATCTCTTTAACAAGTGGTGCTGGGAAAACTGGTCAACCACTTGTAAAAGAATGAAACTAGAACACTTTCTAACACCATACACAAAAATAAACTCAAAATGGATTAAAGATCTAAATGTAAGGCCAGAAACTATAAAACTCCTAGAGGAAAACATAGGCAAAACACTTTCTGACATAAATCACAGCAGGATCCTCTATGACCCACCTCGTAGTGTAATGGAAATAAAAGCAAAAATAAACAAATGGGACCTAATTAAACTTAAAAACTTTTGCACAATGAAGGAAACTATAAGCAAAGTGAAAAGACAGCCTTCAGAATGGGAGAAAACAATAGCAAACAAAGCAACCGATGAAGAATTAATCTCAAAAATATACAAGTAGCTTCTGCAGCTCAAGTCCAGAAAAATAAGCAACCAAATCAAAAAAATGGGCCAAAGAACTAAACAGACATTTCTCCAAAGAAGACATAGAGATGGCTAACAAACACATGAAAAGATGCTCAACATCACTCATTATCAGAGAAATGCAAATCAAAACCATGATGAGGTACCATCTCAAGCCGGTCAGAATGTCTGCTATCAAAAAGTCTACAAACAATAAATGCTGGAGAGGGTGTGGAGAAAAGGGAACCCTCTTACACTGTTGGTTGGAATGCAAACTAGTACAGCCACCATGGAGAACAGTGTGGAGATTCCTTAAAATACTGGAAATAGAACTGCCATACGACCCAGCAAACCTACTGCTGGGCATACCCACCAAGGAAACCAGAATTGAAAGAGACATGTGTACCCCAATGTTCATCACAGCACTGTTTACAATAGCCAGGACATGGAAGCAATCTAGATGTCCATCAGCAGATGAATGGATAAGAAAGCTGTTGTACATATACACAATGGAATATTCAGTCAGTCAGTTCAGTTGCTCAGTCCTGTCCGACTCTTTGCGACCCCATGAATCGCAGCACACCAGGCCTCCCTGTCCATCACCAACTCCTGGAGTTCACTCAAACTCACGTCTATCGAGTCAGTGATGCCATCCAGCCATCTCATCCTCTGTTGTCCCCTTCTCCTCCTGCCCCCCAGCATCAGAGTCTTTTCCAATGAGTCAACTCTTCACATGAGGTGGCCAAAGTACTGGAGTTTCAGCTTTAGCATCATGCCTTCCAAAGAACACCCAGGGCTGATCTCCTTTAGAATGGACTGGTTGGATCTCCTTGCAGTCCAAGGGACTCTCAAGAGTCTTCTCCAACACCACAGTTCAAAAGCATCAATTCTTTGGCGCTCAGCCTTCTTCACAGTCCAACTCTCACATCCATACATGACTACTGGAAAAACCATAGTCTTGACTAGACGGACCTTTGTTGGCAAAGTAATGTCTCTGCTTTTGAATATGCTATCTAGGTTGGTCATAACTTTCCTTCCAAGGTGTAAGCGTCTTTTAATTTCATGGCTGCAATCACCATCTGCAGTGATTTTGGAGGTCAAAAAGATAAAGTCTGACACTGTTTCCACTGTTTCCCCATCTATTTCCCATAAAGTGATGGGACCAGATGCCATGATCTTCGTTTTCTGAATGTTGAGCTTTAAACCAACTTTTTCACTCTCCACTTTCACTTTCATCAAGAGGCTTTTGAGTTCCTCTTCACTTTCTGCCATAATGGTGGTGTCATCTGCATATCTGAGGTTATTGATATTTCTCCTGGCAATCTTGATTCCAGCTTGTGCTTCATCCAGCCCAGTGTTTCTCATGATGTACTCTGCATATAAGTTAAATAAGCAGGGTGACAGTATACAGCCTTGACATAATCTTTTTCCTATTTGGAACCAGTCTGTTGTTCCATGTCCAGTTCTAACTGTTGCTTCCTGACCTGCATATAGGTTTCTCAAGAGGCAGGTCAAGTGGTCTGGTATTCCCATCTCTTTCAGAATTACTCAGCCATTAAAAAGAATGCATTTGAATCAGTTCTAATGAGGTGGGTGAAGCTGGAGAGTATTATACAGAATGAAGTAAGTCAGAAAGAAAAACACCAATACAGTGTTTTAACGTATATATATGGAATTTAGAAAGATGGTAACGATGACCCTATATATGAGACAGCAAAAAAGACACAAATGTATAGAACAGTCTTTTAGACTCTGTGGGAGAAGGTGAGGGGGGGATGATTTGAGAGAATAGCATTGAAACATGTATATCATCATACGTGAAATAGATCACCAGTCCAGGTTTGATGCATGAGACAGGGTGCTCAGGGCTGTTGCACTGGGATGACCCTGAGGGATGGGATGGGGAGGGAGGTTGGAGGAGGGTTCAGGATGGGGAACACATGTACACCCATGGCTGATTCATGTCAATGTATGGCAAAAACCACTACAATATTGTAAAGTAATTAGGCTCCAATTAAAATAAATAAATTGATATAAAAATTTGTTTCTTTTGAGATTACCTTTTTCTTCTGTGCAACTTCCTCTGGTTTAGGAACGATCTGCATTTTTTTTAGTTAGAATCATCTCAATGTGGCAGAAGGAGCTCATGTGGATCTGTAAGTTCAACAGTGCATCTTGGAGGCTTTGTTCACTTGGATGTCCTCAATGAGCAGAGAATCTACATCTAGACCCATAAGGTCATCAATACTCTGCATTTTTAAGCATGTGCAGCAAAAATCCAACACTCTTTTTGGGCCACTGACCCTGCATCCAGCTCTGGGGATGGGCCTGGCATACCCACCAACTCTGCCATTGTAAGGATGGAATGACACACATTTGATTCTGTAAAATGACATCTTTTCAGATACGTATAACATTGATGGCCTGGGCAGTTTTTTGAGTGTTCTTAAAGTGAACTCAACATTTTGAACCTCTTGATTTTTAGGATTTTGTGGAGTTTTCTGAGTCAAATGAATAGCAGACTATTTTCAGAGATGGTCACATATTAGAAGAGCCTTACAGCCTTTCTTCTACCCTCTCCCACCATTATTATTTATTAAGGGTTTATTTGTATGCTTACAGTGTCCAAAGTTTCTGGGCCATAGTTTTAAGGTGTGAATTAGTGAGTGAGTTCTTTTTATTATATGGATGTATAAACCCAGGTCAGCTTCCAGATTTGACTGTGGGTAGGCTGCCCTGACAGGGAAAAATAGCAGATCTAGATATGATTCTCAGAACAAGTGAGGTTGCTTTAAAATTATCTTTTGAGGAGTACAGTTATGAAACATTGAGATATGATGTTAAACCCCCCCAAAAGTTCTGAATTAAGAAATGTAAAAGAAGTGACTGAAAAAGAAACTTACTTCAAAATTTTCACTAATGAATTGGACTAACAACATTTTTTCAATTTTTTTCTTAATAATTTTGTTTATTTTAGTTTGGCTGTGCTAGATCTCTGTTGCTTCATGGGCCTTTCTCTAGTTGCAGGGAGCAGGGCCTACTTTAGCTGCAGTGTGTGGGCTTCTCCCTGTGGCAGCTTCTTCTGTTGCAGAGCATGGGCTCCAGAGCACATGGGCATCAGTAACTGTGACTCATGGGCTTGGTAGTTGTGGCTCCTGGGCTCTAGAGCATAGGCTCAGTAGTGGTGGTGCATGTGCCTAGCTGCTCCGAGGCATGTGGAGTCTTCCTGAATCAGGGATCAAACCTGTGTCTCCTGCATTGGCACGTGGATTCTTTACCACTGGGCCACTGGGAAAACCCTCGAGTTAATTTTTCTTATGAGAATTTTAACAATATTAAGGCCAAAATGGGCTTCCTGCATAAAATACAAGATATAATCAATTTCTTTGAGGTCTGTTCCTTTGAATATAAACATAGAAGTGCTTTTAGTTTTGAGTTTGTGAGGAAATTACTAACTTTTCAAATTTGTTCATCTAGTGTATTTTAAAAATTAAGTTTTGCTCTCTTAGCTGGTTCTTCAGAATCCCCTTTTCACGCCCTGGAATCTGATCAGTTGAGACCACTGGAGAAGAGAGAAGGACGTGAACTGAATGTGCAGCTATCCACCTGCCACCCCCTTGCCTAGAAATAATGAAATGGCCAGGTCTTCTCCATTGTAAATAACAGTCCAGCTAGTGAAGCAGAGTTAGTACAGAATTTCCATGAATACTAGGGAGCTAAGCTTGGATACTACATAGTCAGGAATAAGCCACCAGAAGAAATACCAACCATGCAATGAAAATTTTTTCACAGAAACCTCATTGTCCCCACTACCAAGTACCCAGATCATACAGTGGGACCACAGAGAGAAACATGGCCATTTGCCACAGAACAAATGCCTCCATCTCATGCTTTCCAGGAGATCCCACTTCCCTCACTATGCCACCTTCTGTTGTTCCCTGCTGCTTTACAAGTCTCTTATGGATGCATCTGTTTGATACAATATAGAGCACTTGCCCACTCCCTTGAGAATGCAGTTCCAAATGGGTCCAATAATTACATCTTAGGGAATCTGGATGTACTCGGTGGCTCATCAGGTAAAGAATCTGCCTGCAATGCAGGAGATACAGGAGATATGGGTTCAATCTCTGGGTTGGAAAGATCTTCTGGAAGAGGAAATGGCAACCCACTCCAGTATTCGTGCCTGAAAAAGAAAAAAATCCCATAGACAGAGAAGCCTGAAAGCCTACAATCCATGGGCTCTCAAAGAGTCAGACATGACTGAGCAACTAGACTCTAGAGGAGTCTAGAAAGGGTGATGTTTCCCTTTTTTAGCCTCTATAGAGCAGGGACACCTTCTAGACAATGTTGGAGATGATGTTGAAATATTTTACGGTATCTTGGACGTGAGTCTGGGTGAACTCTGGGAGTTGGTGATGGACAGGGAGGCCTGGTGTGCTGCAATTCATGGGGTCACAAAGAGTCCGACACGACTGAGCGACTGAACTGAACTGAACTGAACTGTCACAGATAATTAACAAAATCACCAAAAGAAATGATCTTCCCAAATCACTGGTCTCCTGTTGCTAGCACTAATGCCATTCAGAAGAAACAATTACCTGTGTATTTCCTACATGTCCCAAACATTGTCATTTCAGGCACGCCCTCTTTCAGAACTAGTTCAGCATTGCTGTAAGCAGAGCACCCCATGTAAGCATCCATCTAAAATCAGTAGACTTGAGGACCCTCCTTTCCCATGGAAGGCCCTTGAACACCAAAGACTCAAGCAGTCATTCAGATCAATGGTCTTGCTTTTCCCTGATTTCTGTTAGTTTTTTTTGATTCAAGTCAAATGATGGATTAGAGGGCAATTCTTGTTTTTAAGAGTGTACTACCAGAAACATAAAATGTGAACATTGATGACAGTGTTCTGTTTCTTTTGTTCATGGCATAGTGGAGGGGACAAAAGTGGTTTGAAAAATTGTGGAAGACTTTCTGGGGGCTTCTCTGGTGGCTCAGAGGGTAAAGCATCTGCCTGCAATGCGGGAGACCTGAGTTCAATCCCTGGGTCAGAAAGATCCCCTGGAGAAGGAAATGGCAACCCACTCCAGTACTCTTGCCTGGAAAACTCCATGGATGGAGGAAGCCTGGTAGGCTACAGTCCATGGGGTCACAAAGAGTCGGACACAATTGAGCGACTTCACTTTTACTTTTCTGTTTCTAGTTCCACATGTAAATAATGTAGCAGTCATTACTTTGTCCTAACAATAAATAAAAAGTTGAACGGACTGAAAATTCAATAACTCTTCTAGGATCTGTGAAAGAAGACACAGGGAGAGCTGCTGCCTTCAGGATTGAAAACAGGTGAACCCAGGGAGCCATGGCTTACAGGAGTGGAGATCCACAAGTAGAAACTGCTTTGGGAAATGGGATGGCAAGAAAACAGGAAGGATAATTGTTGACTCGGTGGAGGTTCAGTGTGGTTGACTCTGAGGATGAAAAACTCCAGAGGGGTGCAGCCATAGGAGTGACCCACATATAGTAAGTTTTAGCCATCTAGTCCCGCCTAATGGTGGATGGCGGAGGAAAAAAAACAAGGAACACTTGTGAAATTCACAGTCTAGAGGCACAGGCTCACTAAATGCTGAGACCTCATCATAAGACTGTAAATGCTTCCTCGCTTCACTGACCCCTTACTAAAGGTCTATTTACAGCAGTTCCTTTTACTCATTACCCCATATCTAGCTCTCAAGAAAAAAATTACAAGGCAAACCAAAGAGGAAAAAAAAAAATCCCACAGAATTTAAAGAGACAAAGCAAGCTTCAGAACCAGATATAGCAGGGATGTGGAATTAGCAGCCTGGGATTTAAAACAATTATGATTAATATGCTGAGGGCTCTAAAGGATAAATAGACAGCATGCAAAAACAGATGGACAATGAAAGCAAAGAGATGGAAATCCTAAGAACCAAAGGGAAATGCTAGAGATCAAAAACACTGTCAAAAGAGATAAAAATATTAATAATTGTTGAATCCAAGGTGGTGGCTGAGGTTAACAGTCCCTTGTTGCAGAGACCCCAAGGTTGCCTGCAGATGGCTGCAGTGGCTCAAGGAGACCTAGCATTTCTTCATTTTAAGTGAAGAGGACAAACAGTATTACATGGATAATACTGGTTTCAACTGGAGTACACCAGGAAAGATCTTGATGGTTGAAAATATTAATATCTCCATTATGTCCTCAAGGATGACTCTGATATCTAGTATGACAATCTCACCAGACATCCCAACATTGCACCAGAAATTCCATTCCCTGAGGTAGATGGGTCCATCTCAAATGTCTAATTGAGCACTTCAAGCTTCTGAACCAGTAATCTGCTCAACGTTTTTGGCTCCAGGGCTGGGTCCATGGCTGGCAGCAGAAGGCCTGGCTCTGATTTAGAAGCATAAAGAACAATGAAACCAGTGAAGATCCAAGCTACTGAGACAGAAAACAGATTTTTGCTAGTCCAGGTCTCTGTCTTCCTATATCTTCCTCATCATTCAGCTTCTAATAAAACCTGAGCTCTGACACATATCCTCCAACTTTAAACCGGTTTCACTAGAGAGCTACTGCAGGTGTTGATGGAAGAATGAGAATTGTTGTTGGATTTCTGAGAAGGGATGTGTGGAGGAGGGAGACAAGAGTGGGACTCAGAAACAGTAAGACAACTTAAAGCCTCTCTCTGCTTGGGGGAATGGGCATCCTGGGGATATGGTATAGCTGAAAGTTTTTATACAGGCTTTTTGGCTTCTGGAAATAGACTATTGATAAAAGCTGCTTCCTACTAAAAAGGAGAAAGAGGAGGAGGATGAGGAAGCAGAGAATGAAGCAGATGCCCTTAGCAAACCGCTAATATAATTATGGCTAACTGGGAGAGCTATTTGGTTTGTCCTACTAATAAAAAAGTGTGGTGATTGAATAGGAAGAATTTGGGAAAGCAGACAAATCACATATTATTATTGCTGGAGAAAGTCAAATTCAAAGGAAACAATGCTCCAGGACTGACGAGAAAGTGAAAGTCTGTCATTCGTGTCCAACTCTTTGTGACCCCATGGGCTGTAGTCCATGGAATTCTCCAGGCCAGAATACTGGAGTGGATAGCGTTTCCCTTCTCCAGGGGATCTTCCCAACCCAGGGATCAAACCCAGGTCTCCCGTATTGCGGGTGGATTCTTTACCTTCTTTACCAGCTAAGCCGCAAGGGAAACCCAAGAATACTGAAGTGGGTAGCCTATCCCTTCTCCAGCGGATCTTCCTGCCCCAGGAAGTGAACTGGGGTCTCCTGCATTGCAGGTGGATTCTTTACCAACTGAGCTATCAAGGACCAAGGGAGAAGGTTTATTTCAAAGTGCTTAATTCACCACCTTTGATGATATGTTTGATTTTAAGTTTTTGGTTTTTTTTTTGGCTGAACTGGATCTCTGTGGCTTTGTGTGGGCTTTCTCTAGTTGTGGTGAGTGGGGGCTATTCTAGGTGCCTGGGCTTCAGTAGTTGCAGCACAGGCTCAGTAGTTATGGCTCATGGGCCCTAGAGCACAGGATCAGTGGTTGTGACACACGGACTTAGCTGTTCCCGGGCATGTGGAATCTTCCTGGACCAGGGATTGAACCTGTGGCCCCAGCACTGGCAGGTGGATTCTTATCCACTGTGCCACCTGGGAAGTCCTGAAGTTTATTTTAAAGAGTGTTTCTCACATTGTGGCAAAGGTGAAGAAAGTCAACTGACAAAAACATATTGTACCAGGAGCTCTTTGAATCTCCACACCCCTTTTAGAAAAGCAAACGTGATGTTCTACCACAAGTGATTCTTCATAAGCCATTCCTGGTCCTGGTGACTGCCTCCTTTGGTCTGATTTTTCTATCCTAGAAACCTGTACCACATGGAGTCAAAAGTTCATGATGTGGTGGAATCCACCACCCACCCGCTCTTATAAAACTCAGACACAAGTTTCCCACATCCATCATTTTTTTGCAACATGCCTGTGATTCACAATTGTTCAGAAACCAGTAGCAGAGCTTTGGTAAAAACAAACAAAAAAGATACCCACTTTCTTCCAATCCCTGTTTAGTCGCTCAGTTGTGTCTGACTTTTGCAACCCCATGGACTGCGGCACTCCAGGCTTCCCTGTCCTTCACCATCTCCCACAGTTTGCTCAAACTCACGTCCATTGAGTTGAAGATGTCCCTAGGATGTACCTTTTTCATCCAGGTGTCTTATCTGCACTTCCAGGTTCTTTGGGATCCCAGGAACAGAAGCACTCTCAGGCTGGCTCCCACCATTTAGGAAAAGAGTCACCTTCCTAGGGGTGAAAGATCAGGGCTGGGATGTCTTGGGCTTCTTCCCTGATGTGTTCCTCCTCCCCAAAGCACCCGCATCTTCTCTCCAGTGTCCCACCTCCACCTTGGCTAGGCCTTTCTCTCAGCCTCATCTGCTTTTGTCTGTATCTTCTGGCTCCTTTTCATCTTGATGCATCATCTTCTTGCTCATAATCTGGTTTCCTGAAAACTTTAGCTTGCTTATGGCCTCTTGTGTCTTCTACTGAACTTCATATGTCTCTTCTTCTGCATCCCTTCAGCTTGGGTTCCCATAGCCTGATTCTCTCCTTTCTCAAGTCGGGTTCCTAAGCATGAGAACACCACTGGCCCAGCTCACTCCCTCTTGGTTCATCCATGGAGTGATTACACCTGGGACTAACCATTTAGGTGGGCTGGGGTCCTGTGATAAAGCATAACTGCCTGGCTCTTTGAAGACAGTGGGAGCACTGGGCCCTGGGATTCCTCAATCCATTATTTCTTCTGAGCTGAATCCCCAACAATCCATGGACATTCTTTGAGACAGAAAGGAAAACTAGACTCAAAGCAATGATTTTTCAACCTAATCAAAAAAGGAAACAAATAAGAAGTATGAATATTAATTGCCTTATTCCCTATTCTAGAGAATTTAAGATAAGATCTATTGTTGACCTATCTCTTCACTTCAACAAGCTTCATTCAAGTACCAGGACTTCACCACCTCCATGTCCACCTGGCCAAGCTCTAAGTGTGGGTCTATTTTTTTGCCCATTGAGGAACATGACAAGTCCACCACTGAAAGGGACTGAAAACCTTTCCCTGCTGCATGTCACCTTGGCACTTTGGTACTGTGTTGGCCTCGCTGAAGACAGTGCATTAAAAAATCCCTGTGATCCAGGCTTGGGAAATCTTGATCTGTACATGTCTATGAAGGGAGAGTGCAGTGGGCACTAACTCACCCTGGGCGTTAGTTACCCCAGCCTGTCTGGGGCTTGCGCAGTGACGTTCATGAACACTTGGTGTTTTACCTTGTCTGTGGGCGTTAACTTCCCCCTTCTCTCCCCCAGCCCTGGACTGCCCTTTTGGTGCTATAAAGGCCCCCCAACCTGACACAGTTCCTCCTCGGAGGGTGCAGTGAGCCAGGCTGCAGTGTTCAACACAATCAGCACAGCTGGGGGAACCTATTATGGGGTGTGTGATGTGACAGGGAAAATTAGGAATGAGTGGTCTTTGATTTCTGCTTAACTCACTAGCTCTCCCCTAGCTTGTCACCTCCAGTTCCACCTGAATTCCCTGCGTTGCTGGGTGCCTGCCCTATTACCTGTCACTGCTGAGCTTTTGCTCCTGCGTTCTGTCTGGGAAATGTTCTCATTCTACTTAACCTTTTCAGTCTGAGATGTTGCTTCCTCTGAGAAGACTGACTTGACTCCCTCTCCCTGGGATGGGACTGGGTTCTGTGACACCCACACCCACATGCTCCCATGGCAGCTAGAGTTTTTCTTCTTTGTTGTAATCATTGCTAATTTCTTTGAGTGGAGACCCCTGGAGTACAGTGCCCTCATTGTTTGGTGCACAGAAAATGCTCAACAACTTCTTGTCTAGTGTTGAATGTGTGAGCTTGAAACTTGACTTGGCTAATGGAATCTTCTCATTCATTCTGGATTGAGGATGATATTATGCATTCTGGTAAGAATTCATAGCAGTGCTTCAATCAATAGCTAATATTTCTAGAACAATTATCACATATAAGCACCTCATGAAGTGCTTAAGTTTATCACAGGATTTTGTCTTTGTCATTCTTTTCAACCAGCAAGGCAGATATGTATTAAAAAGCAGAGACATTACTCTGCCTACAAAGGTCCATATAGCCAAAGCTATGGTTTTACCAGTAGTCATGTACAGATGTGAGACCTGGACAACAAAAAAGGCTGAGCACTGAAGAACTGATGCCTTTGAACTATGGTGCTGGAGAAGACTCTTGACTGTCACTAGACTGCAAGGAGATCAAACCAGCCAATCCTAAAGGAAATCAACCCTGGATGTTTATTGGAAGGAATGATGCTGAAGCTGAAACTCCAATACTTTGGCTACCTGATGTGAAGAGCCAACTTACTGGAAAAGACCTTGATGCTGGGAAAGATTGACAGTGGGAGGAGAAGGGAATGACAGAGGATGAGATGGTTGGATAGCATCACTGACTCAATGGACATGAGTTTGAGCAAGCTCTGGGAGATGGTGAAGGACAGGGAAGCCTGGAATGGGGTCGCATTCTGTGGGGTTGCAAAGAGTCAGACAGGACTGAGGGACTGAAAACAAAGGTAGATACTACTTTAAACTCTGTTCTACAGACTAGGAAACTGAGACTTAGAGAGGCACAGGGAATGGCGCCTGCCATCCAGCAATAAAGTGGGCATGACAGAGTTGCAACCTGGATGATCTGACCCCAGGCTTCCTGCCTGAGGTGACACCTGGTGCCATCAAGCCCCTGGAGCTCCTCTATTCAATGCAGGTATTATAAGCCTGCAAGAGACTTAAAATGCACCTTTTGGTATCTTAAACTGTGCTTTCTACTAGCAATCTTGAAAGTGTCTTCAGCTTAAAAATATGCTCCAAATCCAGGATGTCCTGCCAACTGAGGCAAGACATTTAAAAAATTGTAATTCTTATGAATGTAATCTAATTTTTTCTGTTCTTCTGTTATGTTTCTTTTGGTGTTGCTTTTTAAAATTATACAAGTAATACCAAAGTACATTCTTCTTGCTCAGTGGTTCAGATGAATTAGGAATACACAGAGTACAATGTGAAAGGCCTCTTCACCACTTGCTTCTCCTTCCTGAGCAATTTCATTTTCTACCTGAGAGGTAACAATTGTTGAGTTTGGAGTGGATCCTTCAAGTCCTTCTAGGTATGTGGCTAAGGAATAAAGTTCTTTTTCTATGTGAGTGGCATCATATTCTGTGCGTCGTTTGGTCCCTTAATTTTTTTCCTGCTGGATACTACATCTTGGAGACCAGCCTCATTCTACCAGCCTCATTCTACTTAAGGGCTTTATAGTATTTACTGGGGCTTCCCTGGTGGCTCAGACAGTAAAGAATCTGGCCTGCAATGCAGGAGAGCCGGGCTTGATCCCTGGATCGGGAAAATAACCTAGAGAAAGGAATGGTTACCCACTCTAGTATTCTTGCCTAGAGAATTTTATGGGCAGAGGAGCCTGGTGGGCTATAGGCCATGGGGTCACAAAGAGCCAGACATGACTGAGCAACTAACACTTTATAGTATTTACTAGCCTTTAACTCTTCCCTTACTGATGGAAATATGGGGAGTACCCAGAAAACTGCAAATCACAGCTTGCTTCCACTTTTTAAAAATGTTTATTTATTTTGCTCTAAAAAATGCTCGAGAGGAGTGCTCATTTTGTGTTGAGGTTTACTGCTCCTTTTCACAAATTCATACAATCAGTGCCACTCACACTTCCTAGAATGAGGAAAGCAGTCCATTTTGTTTCGGTAAAATTAGTGACTCACAATGTCCCCTCTCCCAGCTGAGAGAGGCCGTCTATTGTGCGCCTGGAAGGGGCACAGGATGTTGTTACACTTGGCTACCCAGTTGTACAATGGTGTCCGAAATTAGGCCCCGTGCTAGTTAAGCCCTTGTTTGCTCTTCAGATACTGACCATAGAGTGGCACAATGGGAGTGCTACCTGTGCTGCCAAGGCTTGCAGACGTGTGTGTAGATGTGTGGTCTGTGTGTGTGTTGCGTGGGTGGTATGAATATATATGAATGGTCTGTGTGGTGTGCAGTATGTGTGTGGTGTGCATATGTGATGTGTGGTGTGTGTATCTGCATTGTATTGTGTGTGTGTGGTGTTTGTGTGGCAAGTGTAGGGTGTGTGTAGTGTTTATGAGGGTTGTGTATCATGTGTGTTTGTGTATGTGTGGTGTTTCTGTGGTATGTGTAGGGTGTTTGTGTGTGCATTGTGTTGTGTGTGTAGTGTGGTATGTATATTGTGTCTGTGTGTGTGTGTCTGGTATTTGTGTGGTATGTGTAGGGTGTTTATGTGTACATTGTGTGTGTTGTATATGGCATATGTGTAGTGTGGTGTGTGTGTTTGTGTGGTGTTTGTGTAGAGAGTATGTGATGTGTGTGTATGTGTAGTGTTTGTGTGGTATGTGTTGGGTTAGTGTGCATTGTGTGTGTAGTGCATTGTGTGTGTGTGGCACATGTGCGTTGTATGTATGTCTGTATGGTGTTTGTGTAGAGAGTATGTGATGTGTGTGTATGTGTAGTGTTTGTGTGGTATGTGTTGGGTTAGTGTGCATTGTGTGTGTGTGGCACATGTGTGTTGTATGTATGTATGGTGTTTGTGTAGAGAGTGTGTTGCATGTGTGTATGTGTAATGTGTGCATGTGTATGTGTATGCAGACACCAGCCCACTCCTCTGCACACTCATTCATGTGAAGAGAAGAAGGTTTGCCTGAGTGGAGCAGGAAGGGGGCCGTGCTCCTTGACTCACTGTTTCATTGCTCTTGTACCAATTATTTCCAAGTCCAGAATGCATGCAGAACCTAATGAACCCATATTTCCCCTTCCGTGTAGAGCATCCTTCAAGGACAATGAACATCATCTGTTGAATCTGCAAATACAGAATCTCCTTGTGGGGAAACCTTGGGGAAATGTCTTGCTAGGAGTTATCCTTAGAGGAAACGCTACTCAATACATAATTTATGAGTGAGTTGTGGTGATTCATTTTACTTGAATCTATTACTGGGGCATTTGGCTTCAAAGTCCTCTGGCTGCTCTGTTTTCTGTGATTAGAAGGATCTACTTCATTCATGTTAACAGCTCTATGTTGATTTTTTTTTTCTCAGTTTGGTTGGATCTTAGTCTACTTTCATTTTTCTCCAACAATGTAATTTGAAAATAACCCATAAAATACCGAGGTAAATTCATGTATTAATTTAAACATTCATAACTCTTAATGCAATTCTTTAACAATTATCAAGATAAAAATAGGGCACTGAGATTAATTTCAAAGCATGCACTGAGGAAATCCAAATTCTTTATTCTCGTTCCCTTTGGGATTGGTGACCAAGTGTCAATGGCTACCAGAAATCAGCTGAAGGTGAAAGGACAATATTAGCTTTAGTCTTCAAAATATAGGGCTTTAGGATTACCTCTCTGTTCTCTCTAAAATGTGGCTCTTGAGGGAGGAAGCCCCATCTTCAGGGCAAGCCTGGACCACTGTAACCCAGCCTTCTGCATGGAGAGTCTCCGCCTGCTGCCAGACTGCCACATCAAGACGCAGAGAGCTCTCAGAGCTGGGCTCTGCCCAGTTTACTTCCCATCTGGGAGCAGACAGGCGGGTCTGCTGACTCTCCCCTGCTGTCACCTATCACGCAAGTCAGGTCTTGTGGATGAGTGCCTCCAAGGGTCTCTTCCAGAAGAGATGTGCCTTTCCCAGAAGGCCCCCAGAGCAGGGCACTACAAGCCCCCAGAGGTATGCCTGAGCTTATCAGCTGAGTCAGAAACAATCAACTTTATAATCCAGGATCTGATATTAATCTCTGCTTCCTCCAGCCTGGCTATGGGGCTGAGAGGGTAGCTCCTTCCTCCCAGAGCGCCTGCATTTTTTGAGGATGGAGTGAATGTTTGTGTTTTCATGAGGCCATGCGAAAGGAATGTGAATATTAGAAAAGAGCCCTATTTGTTAAAATGATAATTGCTAGAATGCTCTGAAGGCATCCATATTTGCTCTTCTATTTCTCATGAAAGCCTGAAGAATGGGGCAACATCTGACCCTGATGACTTGTACTCACCAAGGCCCTACCAGATGACAGAAACTTGCTGTCGTTTTGGTTATAATTTTCACTAATGACTTGGATTTCCCTTTGGCCACCAAATATTTCAAAGCAACTGGTTTTTACAGCATCCAAGAGCTGACTAGCCCCATGGCAGTTGCCCAGACTAACTTCATGAAGCGAGCGTGTGAATAAAATAATAAACGAGTGTATAAACATGCATAATTTATTTGAATCAATATTCATGCCTGATTACACCGTGGGCTGTTTCAGATGTTTGAAAGCCAGGCCTGGCTGGCCCCCGCAGACACCCCCTGCGGTAATTCCCTCAGGAAGTGAGCTCACCTCCCCTCCTGGAAGAGCGTTTAAAATATGCTTGTGTTCCTCCTGGTGCCAGCTCTGTGGGGCTGGGGTCAACTATGAGTTTCAGTTACTCCTTATAACAACCGAGAGAGTCCTCAGGAACAAGCTTGTACCTTTCCATTTGTTTCCTCCTGAGTGGTGCCTGGGCCTTCTAGTTCAGAGGGCCTTGGGGACAGGGAAGGAAGAGAGGAAGAACAGCAGCCCCTGAGAACATGGTCTCTTCTTGTGCTCTCTCCAGTCAAGCAAAGGCTCCATGCTATGGTTTAGAGGAGATGCTGGGCAGATGGAAACATTTGCATGTGCCCACTTTAACCATCCAAAGGTATCAGCCTCCAATAACCAAGGTCCCAGTGATGAGCAGCAGCATGGCCTGGCGGTCAAGTGTCAAGTTAGGTCAAGTCAGACAGATCTGGTTTGCACCCTGCCTCTGCACATCACCAGCTGTAAAGCTGTTGGCGACTTACTCAGCCTCTCTGTGCTTCAGATTTCCTATCTGTAAAATAAGGATGACAGAAAAGCCTTCCCCATCGGGAACTGAAATGATCTTAGAAATCCTGCTCATAGAAGAATGAATGAGGAAACAACCAGGGATTAGTGAATTCCTGGCTTTCCAGGACTCTGCACACATTTTGTGCAAATACCTCCTGGGAGGAGAAGGAGAACGCTGTGTTTCACTGGGACTGGATCAGAGGTTTAACAAAATCTGTCTTTTATGCTCTGGCCACCTCTTCACCACAATATTTTATGTGTCTTCTATGGAACATCAGAGGTGTAGACAGGCTCACATCTTTCAAGAAGTCATGGATTCTGGCTGGACTTGGCACCCAGACAATCAGAGGCATAGATTTTACTGTCTCTCCCAAGTCATCCTGATGATTCATGTCTTTACCTTGTTGTAATAACACAATAAAAAGGTCTCTCAAACACCCAAGAGGAGGTTGTGTGTTCAGTTACAGACTCTCCAATTGTCCAACGTGCTTCTAGGTCACTTTACCTTTCACTTCAGTCTCTTCTGCCTCAGTCTCCCTTGTTCTGTCACCAGTGGAAAAAATTATTTCCCTAAAGCTCAGAGTTTTTTAATCTTGGCACTACTAACATTTTGGATCAGATAATTCTTTGTTATGGGGGTTGTCCAGTGCCTTGAAGGATACTTAGCAGAAAGCCAGGCCTCTACACACTGGATGCCGGCAAGCAACCTTAGCCTCAGCTTGACAATTGAAAATGCCTTCTGACATTGCAAATATCCCCTGGGGAAGGGGAAGCAAAATCCCTCCTGAGAACCACTGTCCTAAATGACTGCAACATGCTTTTAATGTCACTTTAAAGACAGAGATGGGTAGTATACATGTGTATATACACACATGGAGTGAGCAGCACCAAAGAGCTCTATAGTGCAACCCAACACCAGAAGTTCAGAAGTTCTCTTACTTGTAGGGTAAGCTCACCCTCCCTTCTCTTCTCTTCTTCCACCCAACTCCGTGTTCAAGTAGGAAGCATTCTAAAAGCAGGTCACAAATTAAAGTCCCATGAAAAACAGGACTGCTGTGGAGGGAGTAGAGTTTTTTGAGTTGCAACTTTAGAAAGATTGAAAAGGCTGTTTCTTTGTTCTCTTTCTGCCTCCTTTTTCCTTTCCTCTCAGTGCAGCTGGTGAGGTAGGACTCTGGAGAGAACTTCAGCTTGGAAAGTCAGGAGGGGCTGGGGTAGGGCTGCAGGGAAGGGATGCATTGTGTAGGGGGGCTCTTCCCTCAGTTCTTCTTTCTGCCTGGAGCTGGTTCTGATGAGGGGACTTGGACCAGAAGGCTCCATCTCAAAGAGGTGCCATATACCAAGCCACTGCTCTGAACCCACCACCTGGGTGGCTGGGATGGGAGGAACACAGTTCCCCGTGGCTAGGATCAGAGAAAGCTGTTGGTGGAGAGTTGCAGAAGCAGATATGCACCTGGAAAGAAGAATGAGAAGCCACGTGGCAGCAGAAGCTATGTGGTGCAGAGACAGGGGGCAGAGAGTAGAAAGAAGTAGGGAGTCACGGGCTGAGTAAGGTGATAAGTAGCTTTGAGAGGCCCCCCTAACCACTAGAGCTACTGTAAATGTCGACTGGCAAGAAATAGCATTTCATTTCTCAATGAGGTTTGATGAGCTAGGTTTTTTCCTCAACACTCTGTTCATCCTCATAGTAAACTCCTGTTAGACTAAGCAATCTGATTGTGTGGGAAATGCCTAACCCAGTGCATCTCCAACTTCAACCTATAGATCTCCAGAGGTCCATAGACACAGTCTCTGCTGTTTGCAAGCGGTCTGAGAATAAGTCTGGCTTTTAGGTAGGCCAAAAGAATTAATGCAGTCACATTCTGAATCATTTAGAACAACTATACTGTCCAGTACGGGAGCCCCTGGCCACTTGTGGCCATTGAGCATTGAGGAATGACTAGTCAAAATCAAATTATGCTTTAAGCTTAACACACACACTGGCTTTTGAAATCTTGGTAAAAAAAAAGAGAATGTGAAATATCTCAGGAAGTTCTTATTACCTGCTGAAATGATAACATTTTGGGTAGTCTAAGTTAAATAAAATGTGATATGAAAATTGATTTTGCCTGTCTCTTTTGACTTTTTAATTGTGGCTACTAGAAAATTTTAAATCATATATGTGGCTTACATCACATTTCTATTGGACACTACTAGTCTAGATTATGCATTCTCAAAGGGGATGATATTGTACTTTGTGGGGTAAAAATTGGTTCTTGGGGGAAATGTGGTAAAAAATTGTAATCTTTAACATATTAGAGAACAGATATACATATAGCATATAAACAGATATATATAGTATGCCTATGGTATAAAAATTTCACAACAGCAGGGATTTGTAAATTAAAGTCTTAAAAACCTTGTCAAGTGGATAATAATGAAAATAACTTAGAAACTCTGATCTAGATGAGCAACTTATAATGTAAGAACTATTACATATGTGCAGGCCTGTGTCTGCATTGCTTATAGGATCCTGTTAGTGCTAAGTAGTAATATTTTAATGATCTGGAGTTAATGGGGGAAGATGGAGAAGGAAATGGCAACCCGCTCCAGTATTCTTGCCTAGAGAATCCTGTGGACAGAGGAGCCTAGTGGGCTGCTGTCCACAGGGTCGCAAAAAGTTGGACACAACTGAAGTGACTTAGCATGCATGCATGCATTGGAGAAGGAAGTGGCAGCCCACTCCAATATTCTTGCCTGGAGAATCCCAAGGATGGAGGAGCCTGGTGGGCTACTGTCTATGGGGCCGCACAGAGTCAGACACGACTGAAGCGATTTAGCAGCAGCAGCAGCAATGGGGGAAAAATTTAGGCAGGCTTCATATGTAATAAGGAATTTGTACTCAATGAAGATAAAATGACACCAATGTGCTCCTTTAAAGGCAGTCTGCAAATAAGTATGAAAGAGGAGAAAGGGGGTGGGTGGAAATGAGCAGTCATATGAGTGACTGGGGAGCCACTCATGAGAGAACCAGCGGCTGAATATATAGGAAATAACAGAATCCATCTATCACCGCATGTTGATTGGTGTTGTTACCTTGAATTCTGTTATTTTTTGCAGATTTAAAACATAATTTTTTAAAGGATTTCTATAGCATCAAGTTTATCTGTACTTGGGTTTTAATGGTGTTGATTACACCTCTTTTCTTTGGCTGAGTGTGAAATCAGAGAAGCAAGAGTCAGATGATCAAAATGACAGCTCTGCAACTAATACAAGGTAGACTGATGGCTTAGGTGTGTTGCATGGCACTCCAGGATGAAACATGGTCACCAGGCCTTAGACTGAGCTGGACAGCTTCACAGCAGAGCAACATCCTGACCGCTATGCAGGGCAGTCCCAGCGCAGGGAGGGGCCACACTGAGCATGCCCAGTTGCTCTTTCCTAACTCACCAATCAGACAGGCTCTTCGCCTCCCCAGGGAGGGTCCAGCAGCAAGGGCTACAAGTGTTCCTGTGTGTGAAATCGTAGGAAGAGGGGAATAAATGTTTCCCCCCCAACCAGCCCCGGGTTTTATGCTTATACTTATTTATGTAATGTAATAAAAGTAATTTAGGTTGGCATATGGGTTTGTACGACATTTTCAAAGCATTTATTGTGAGTCACTGACCTATTACAGGGAGATTTTGGTGGATTTCATGTCAGCGTGAGCATGAGTTGACTTACCTCTCTGTGGAACAAGCCCTGCCTGCCTTGCTCTCTTCCTGGCCCTGGTGGCTCCGCTCCTTCTCTCCACTTCGATGGTTCTCTGCCCCCTCACCCCTTGAAGCCTTTAACTGTACAGTGAAGCTGGAGGTGTAGTGAAAAGAACTGGGTTTGGAATTGACAGGTCCCTGTTCAAGTCTGGGTGCTGCCACTTCCAAGCTGTATGATTCTGGGCAAGGTACTCAACCATGTTGGCCTCAGTTTTCTCACCTGGGAAGTGGGGTGATGCCCCCCACTTCCAGAGTTGTTATGTGCATGAGAGCAGATGATGAGTGTAAACTCATTTCGTGTTCAAAAGAGGTCTCCCTCTCTGTGCTTGGCGAGTTTGGGGCCTTTTTTTGGTGTTGCATCTATTGAATTTTCAACTCTTTGAATGCCCATTTGCTTTTCATGGTTATAAAACTCAAATGAGCACCAGTAGGAGAAAAGATAGATAAAGTAAACCAGGCTTAGGGCTTGTTCAACTTCAAAATATAATTTTCAAAGTTAAATGATTTCAAACACATATTCAGTAATTGTGTATCAAAGATATACTTAATGTGTTAATGAGAGAACCAATGGATAGTAAAGCAGGTTTGAGTGAGGATTGAGAAGACTGGTATATATACAATGGAAGAAAAAATGCTGAAGCAATATTGCTAGTTCAGTTCAGTTCAGTTCAGTTGCTCAGTTGTGTCTGACTCTTTGCGACCCCATGAATCGCAGCACGCCAGGCCTCCCTGTCCATCACCAACTCCCGGAGTTCACTCAGACTCACGTCCATTGAGTCACTAATGCCATCCAGCCATCTCATCCTCTGTCGTCCCCTTCTCTTCTTGCCCCCAATCCCTCCCAGCATCAGAGTCCTTTCCAATGAATCAACTCCTCGCATGAGGTGGCCAAAGTACTGGAGTTTCAGCTTTAGCATCATTCCTTCCAAAGAAATCCCAGGGCTGATCTCTTTCAGAATGGACTGGTTGGATCTCCTTGCAGTCCAAGGGACTCTCAAGAGTCTTCTCCAACACCACAGTTCAAAAGCATCAATGCTTCGGTGCTCAGCCTTCCTCACAGTCCAACTCTCATATCCATACATGACCACTGGAAAAACCATAGCCTTGACTAGACGAACCTTTGTTGGCAAAGTAATGTCTCTGCTTTTGAATATGCTATCTAGGTTGGTCATAACTTTCCTTCCAAGGAGTAAGCGTCTTTTAATTTCATGGCTGCAGTCACCATCTGCAGTGATTTTGGAGCCCAGAAAAATAAAGTCTGACACTGTTTCCCCATCTATTTCCCGTTAAGTGATGGGACCGAATGCCATGATCTTCGTTTTCTGAATGTTTAGCTTTAAACCAACTTTTTCACTCTCCATTTTCACTTTCATCAAGAGGCTTTTGAGTTCCTCGTCACTTTCTGCCATAAGGGTGGTGTCATCTGCATATCTGAGGTTATTGATATTTCTCCCGGCAATCTTGATTCCAGCTTGTGTTTCTTCCAGTCCAGCGTTTCTCATGATGTACTCTGCATGTAAGTTAAATAAGCACAGTGACAATATACAGCCTTGATGAACTCCTTTTCCTATTTGGAACCAGTCTGTTGTTCCATGTCCAGTTCTAACTGTTGCTTCCTGACCTGCATATAGGTTTCTCAAGAGGCAGGTCAGGTGGTCTGGTATTCCCATGTCCTTCAGAATTTTCCACAGTTTATTGTGATGCACACACTCAAAGGCTTTGGCATAGTCAATAAAGCAGAAATAGATGTTTTTCTGGAACTCTCTTGCTTTTTCCGTGATCCAGCGGATGTTGGCAATTTGATCTCTGGTTCCTCTGCCTTTTCTAAAACCAGCTTGAACATCTAGAAGTTCATGGTTCACGTATTGCTGAGGCCTGGCTTGGAGAATTTTGAGCATTACTTTACTAGCGTGTGAGATGAGTGCAATTGTGCGGTAGTTCGAACATTCTTTGGCATTGCCTTTCTTTGGGATTGGAATGAAAACTGACCTTTTCCAGTCCTGTGGCCACTGCTGTGTTTTCCAAATTTGCTGGCATATTGAGTGCAGCACTTTCACAGCATCATCTTTCAGGAATTGAAATAGCTCAACTGGAATTCCATCACCTCCACCAGCTTTGTTTGTAGTGATGCTTTCTAAGGCCCACTTGACTTCACATTCCAGGATTATTTAGATACAAAATTGGTTAATGTCCTAGAACATAGCAAAACTGTAACTTTTGGAGTTATCTTTTCTCCTAGATAGAAACACTTTGCTTATTTCAGTGGACAAAAGTAGATTTTAAGTGTACAGTTTAATATCTTTACAAAGTCTTGGCCCTAAACAGTCAAAAATAGTGAATCAAACAAAAATCAAAAACTAGCCTCTGGAAGGCCTTTTAGACAAGACCTTAGTATGACATTGAAAGAAGAGGAGTAATACTTTTGCTTTAAGTTCAAGTTATGGATAATTTTTCAAAGCCCACATAGGATCTGATAATGAGAATAGATGTACATAGAGGCTACTTATTCTGGGTAAGTGTTGGAATGAAGTTTTTGGTTATAAATCCCAGTTATGTCTAATAAAAACTCTTTTTAAAAAATCTTAAAAAAAAAATTGGGAAAACCACCCAACTGCTATTTAAACTAAAATTTCCTGTTGGTTCCAGTGATTCTAGCATAATTTTTTTCTCTCATAAATTGTTTTCTACTATTTTGAGCACTGAGTATCTTCGGATAGTAACAGAAGGTTCAAAGCCACACCCTCCACTTGACAGTGATGCTTTAGGACAATTCCTAACCACTAGAATCTCCTGGATATAAAATCTTGTCTTGAACCATATTTGAACCTTTTGGTATGAGAACCCTGCTGGTTGGCTGGCACACCATAGCTTCCTGGTTTTCAGAAAGAAGGCTCAAGAGAGGCGCCTTGGACTTCAAATGGCTATTACAAAACAACATTTTGATGAGTTAAGTGTAAATGAATCAGAAGCATATGGATTTAATTAGCCTCCAAACACAGCCATTTCAAAATGCAGAAAGGAAAAAAGCATGCTTATGTCAAAACACATCTTGAGGTTTTCCTGCTAAATTCAAAATGATGGAAAAACAGATGGGACCATCTGCCAAATGTTCAGGTTGTACTCGCCACATGTACTATCTTATCAGGAATACAGAGCAGTGGGAAATTTCTACCACAGAAATCAACAGCGTTTCGGCACTGTGTTTGGCAGCCCATTTGTGGCCTACATTTAATTAAACCAGGGCTACGCATGGCTGCAGAGAATGCAACTTCTAAGTTTTTGAAGATTGTCCAGGGTGCAATCCACATGGGACCATCTGTGTGGTCTTCCTTTACAGTTGAAACCCCCATATTACTCTTCTCGTGCCCCTACAAGTTTTTCCACGTTACCTCTCAAGCTGGCCATGAAGACATCTAAGGGCTAAATACAAGTTACTTCTGTTGCCTGTTCTTGGTGAAACTAGTGGCGTCAGGCAGAGAGTCAAGGAACATACATGCATTTTCACTTACATGTGGAACTGTTCTTTCTCCCTAATGAGAAAGGTGCTAAAAGTTCAGGGGTCAAAAGCTGCATTCAAGTTGAAATGAAAGGAGGGGCCTGGTGGGCTGAAATAGGACAAGCCTCAGAATTTATTCATAGTGAAGCCAGAATGGAAACAGGGGACAATTCTTTTCATAGCTTTTTAAGAAATCATGTACCAGGGTTAAGCTATTTTATGCATTGAGGTTGTGCAGATTTACCACTGAATGGGCAAATAACACCACACATTTGTTGAACAAGAGCCTACAAAGTGCTTTTTCATATATTAATTTTTAATCTTCACAACAACCTGTGAATGGGGCAGAATGCTCCTCATTTTCCAGAAGAGGAAATTGGGCTGATTGAGGTTCTGAGATCTGAAGTTCTCTCAGTTAGGAAGGGGAAGAGCCAGACTTGTTTGCAAGTCTTTTAGTTTTATGACTAGGGCATTTTTCACTAGTCCATCCCACCAAGGAGGAATATGGAAATTACAAGTTTTATTTAGGTGTCTATGGTAGACTTTCACCCACTAGCCAAAGATGCCTCCCACTAGGGGAAAGCAGAACATGTCTTGGGGCTCCTGAACCTCTGTCACGGTTTTGCTTGAAAATCCTGGGTGATACTTGTTGTCCTGGTTTAATTATTCAATCGCTCAGTTGTGTTCAACCCCATGGACTGCAGCACGCCAGGCTTCCCTGTCCATCACCAACTCCCAGAGTTTATTTAAATTCATGTCCACTGAGTCGGTGATGCCATCCAGCCATCTCATCCTCTGTTGTCCCCTTCTTCTCCTGCCTTCAATGTTTCCCAGCATTAGGATCTTTTCTAATGAGCCAGCTCTTCGCATCAGGTGGCCAAAGTATTGGAGTTTCAGCTTCAGCATCAGTCCTTCCAGTGAATATTCAGGACTGATTTCCTTTGGGATTGACTGGTTGGATCACCTTGTAGTCCAAGAGACTCTCAAGAGTCTTCTCCAACACCACAGTTCAAAAGCTTCTATTATTCAGCACTCAGTTTTGTTTGTAGTCCAACTCTCACATCCATACATGACTATGGGAAAAACCATGACTAGACGGAACTTTGTTGGCAAATGTCTCTGCTTTTTAATATGCTGTCTAGATTGGTCATAGCTTTTCTTTCAAGGAGGAAGCGTCTTTTAATTTCATGGCAGCAGTCACCATCTGCAATGATTTTGGAGCCCAAAAATATAATGTCTCTCACTGTTTCCATTGTTTCCCCATCTATTTGCCATGAAGTGATGGAACAACAGACTGGTTCAAAATAGGAAAAGTGAAAGTGAATTCATTCAGCCGTGTCCGACTCTTTGCGACCCCATGGACTGTAGCCTACCAGGCTCCTCTGTCCAAGGGATTTTCTAGGCAACAGTACTGAAGTGGATTGCCATTTCCTTCTCCAGGGGATCTTCCCAACCCAGGGATTGAACCCAGGTCTCCTGCATTGTAGACAGACGCTTTACCGTCTGAGCCACCAGGGAAGTACATCAAGGCTGAATACTGTCACCCTGCTTATTTAACTTATATGCAGATTACATCATGAGAAACGCTGGGCTGGAGGAAGCACAAGCTGGAATCAAGATTGCTGGGAGAAATATCAATAACCTCAGATATGCAGATGACACCACCCTTATGGCAGAAAGTGAAGAAGAACTAAAGTGCCTGTTGATGAACATGAAAGAGGAGAGTGAAAAAGCTGGTTTAATTATAAACAATGCTATATTTCTGTTGGGAAAGAATGAGGGCAGGAGGAGAAGGGGGTGACAGAGGATGAGGCAGTTGGATGGACATCTCACAGACTCAATGGACATGAGTTCGAGCAAACTCCGGGAGACAGTGAAGGACAGGGAAGCCTGGTGTGCTGCAGTCCATGGGGCCACAGAGTTGGACATGACTTAACAACTAAACAGCAACAGTTTCACTCTCAGAGGTGTTACCAGTTAGATGGTAAGTGATCTAGATATTCTACTGTGAACCCAATCTAAAGGGTCAAATTTTGCTGGTTTTAGAATATTTGAATAAATCCTTGAATCTTTTCATATCAGGAGCTTCCTATGTTTTTCAAATCACTGTTTTCTTATATGGTAGAGGTACGTCTGTTTCTAGAGTTTTCAGGCCCTCAGGTATAAATACCCAATATAGAATGAAAACATTGGTTAGATATCCATGCAATTCTTTATCCCTTAGTTCTAAAAAGAAATCCTACAAACTATATCTTGCTCCAAAGTTGAGTATGGTTTTCTCAGTTCCCCAAGCAGGGATGGTCTTGGGCACCTCTGCTGCTCCCCTACTCTGTCCCTCTTCTTCCCTCAGGTATTGTCTCTTCTTGTCCCTATGCACGCAGTGCCCTCAGATTGTTCTCTGGGTTCCTGCCAGTCTCTCACTAAATGTCTTACTACATCCCCTCAAAGTTCAAATGTTCTCAATTTTTTTTGTCCTCAGATGTGTTCTAAGAAAGCAACTGAATGCCCTCCCTTCCAGTAATTGTCCTAAGCCTTGTTAATGGAGGTGTTTGGGGCAGGAGGACATTTCATACGCTGTCTGAATCACAGAGCTTGCAGGTAAGGCCAGTCCCCTGTGGGGTGGGGTGTGAGGAAAGAGGCAGAGGAAGGGGAAAAGATTTCTGTGGAAACCCCTGACTGCTGAGAGGAGTTGTCTCCATGCCTCGACTTGGCCCTTCTCACCTGTAGACTGCTTGCTTCCATGGAAAGGGTTTAGTCAGAGCAAGAAATTCCATGGAGAGTGGGAATCACAGTAAGGACTGAAGAGAGTTGAAGCATGGCCCCTCTGGTGAGTTTTTCTCTCCTTGTGGACTTGCCCCATCCTTCTCCTCCACAGAACATTCTTCTCTGTGACTTTACTGTCCTGGAGGGACGTGACCTGGGCTGGTGCTTGGACATTATGACTCCTACACCCCTTCTCTGGCCATCTTCTGCATTCTGTCACTTACTGTTCTTTGCCTGCTAAGTTGCTTCAGTCATGTCCAACTCTGTGCGGCCCTATGGACTGGAGCCTGCCAGGCTTCTCTGTCCATGTGATGCTTCAGACAAGAATACTGGAGTGAGTTACCATACCCTCCTCCAGGGGATCTTCCCAACCCAGGACTGAACCCACGTCTCCTTTGTCTCCTGCATTGCAGGTGGATTCTTTACCACTGAGCCACCGGGGAAGCCCCCAAGATGGCTAGCATTCATCAATTTCTTCCTTCCATGTATGTAGAACCTATCTCCCTGTTGAGAGATGGAGTCTATTCTTCTGCCCCCTTGAATCTGGGTGGGCTGGTGATGTTTAAGAAATAGAATACTATGAAAATGATGCCTTGCAGCTTATACCCGAGTCTCTTGAAACACTAGCTCTGGGAGAAGCCAGCACCTGTGAAAGTCCAGCTACTTCAAGACCACCATGCTGTGAGGAAGCATAATCTAGCCATATGGAGAGATGCCGTGCCAGCCCCAAGCTACTCCAGACATCCCAGACCAGACACCACAGAGCTGCATGAAGAAGCCTTCAGATGAAGTTGGCCTTGGCTTTAGACTAGCTGCAGGATACTAGAGACCTCAAGTGAGAACCACCCAGCTGATCCTATCAACCTCCACAGCCATGAGCAGTAATAATAAATTATTGTTTTACTTTGCTAAGTTACGGGGTGGTTTGTTAAGCAGCACCAGATAACTGGAACAGTGAGTTAAAGGAGCAGTGAGTGCCAGGGGTGTGGCAGGATACCAACAGTAGGCTGCAGGGCAGCGCATGGAGTGAAAGATAAAGCTAATGTCTAGGCCTCAGAAAGGACACTCCGTTGATCAGGTGACAGGGAAGAGTGGACAATCACTTCAGAGCACTGATCTCTGTTGCTTTTTTCCTAGAGTCCTTCCACTCAAGAGTCAAGTTCTCAAGAGGGAAGGAGTCCTGTTTTCCTAGCATGAGTCAATGGCATCTTGAGCCAAAGGTAACAGGTGTCTTGACATCTTGACTGACAGTAAGACACCATAACTGCCTAATAGAGAAGGTAGTTCTTAAAAATTAAAAAAGGAAAAAAAGAAAAAGGAAGTGATGTGAGGGGACCAGGATAAAGGGGAATGACCATTGGGAGGTCAAGACAAGTCCTGTTCACTTCACATGTAACTCTACTGTACTCACCCCCCAGTTCACTTTGCTATCTCCTAGTTCTCCAGTTATCAATTCTGAATCCCAGGACAAGAATCTGATTTACTTAGTTCATTTTTTCAAGTCTGGCAGCTAGGGGCCTGGATTGTCAAATGGTCAACTCCCCATCCTTTGGTCCCCAAAGCTGTAGCAAGATGGGAGGGCTCAATCATACGTTACAAAAACCTCACTGTGCCTCCTGGGGAAGGGGGCATGGGAGGAGCCATTACCTGCAGAAGAGGGTGTGCCTGGGCCAGAATTCCATACTGACCACATAGGCGGAGTTTATGATAATGGACTCTAGATTGAAGTCCCAGCCTTACCACTGGCAAGACTCTACAGAAGCTTCTCAAACTGTGATGACCAATTATCTTCTCTGTGATCACAATATGTACCCAGAGGCTTTTTGGGAGGAGCATATATCAGCATACTGCATGCCTCTGGTCAGTACCCCCCACCCTTGCCCTTTTAATGCACAGTGATTTCTAGCAGCTAGCCCCTGCATCTCTTTGTTGTTGTTTAATCATTAAGTTGGTTCTGACTCTTTGCAACTCCATGGACTGTAGCCTACCAGGCTCCTCTGTCCATGGGATTTCCCAGGCAAGAATACTGGAGTGGGTTGCCATTTCCTTCTCCAAGGGATCTTTCAGACTCGGATTGAACCCATGTCTCCTGCATTGGCAGGTAGATTCTTTACTGCTGAGCTACCAGGAAAGCCCCTGCATCTCTTTACTGAAGGGCTTTCTTTGTGTCCTTGGGTGAGATCTACTGAAGGCAGAAGTGCAAGGAATTCGTAACTTCTCCCCTCCCCCAGCAACACCCATCCAACGCTGTAGGAATTTGGTGTATAAGTACCCTTGCCCATTGGGTGGAATGCTTTAGAGACACAGGTGTCCCTGCATCATTTCCTAGAATATGATGATGGACTCTAAGAAATTCCATGGTAATTTCCAGAATTCTTCCAAGGGATCAAGCTCCAGTTGTTTACAGTGGTAGCTTGCTGGATGATGCATCTGTAATTAGGGGCTTATCCTACCCCATCTCACTTCCCCACTCCCACAGGTGTTTTCTAGCATCCTATATGGAATCAACTACTTACATGCAATTCTTGTCTAAGGGTCTGCTTCTGGGAGAACTCAAACTAAGAGAGAAAGAGGAAGGTTCCCTAGTCTATGACAAGAATGCTCTCAGCTTCCGATATTTGTCCTGTCCTGGTTCCTGAACTCCGTGGGGACAGTCCTTAGAGCACCTGGACTGCAACCCTGGGCCCCGTGGTACTCCAAGCAGTGCCCTCTTCTGTTTCGCACTGAGACCTCTGCAACCTTGGCATTAATAACATTCTTTGAGCCCTCCTTCCCAGCTCTGTGTTCTTAGGAGATAGGCTATGGTCCACTAAGATGCTTCTCAACCTGACTTTCAGAGGAGGGAATAGACCCCTGAGGGTTATGAGACTTTGGAAGGGGCTAATCATATTAAGAAAAGGTGGCAAGAACACACAGAAGAACTGTACAAAAAATATCTTCACAACCAAGATAATCACGATGGTGTAATCACTCACTTAGAGCCAGACATCCTGGAATGTGAAGTCAAGTGGGCCTGAGAAAACATCACTTATGAACAAAGCTAGTGGAGGTGATGGAATTCCAGTTGAGCTATTTCAAATCCTGAAAGAAGATGCTGTGAAAGTGCTGCACTCAATATGCCAGCAAATTTGGAAAACACAGCAGTGGCCACAGGACTGGCAAAGGTCAGTTTTCATTCCAATCCCAAAGAAAGGCAATGCCAAGGAATGCTCAAACTACCGCACAATTGCACTCATCTCACACGCTAGTAAAGTAATGCTCAAAATTCTCCAAGCCAGGCTTCAGCAATATGTGAACCGTGAACTTCCTGATGTTCAAGCTGGTTTTAGAAAAGGCAGAGGAACCAGAGATCAAATTGCCAACATCCGCTGGATCATGGAAAAAGCAAGAGAGTTCCAGAAAAACATCTATTTCTGCTTTATTGACTATGCCAAAGCCTTTGAGTGTGTGCATCACAATAAACTGTGGAAAATTCTGAAGGACATGGGAATACCAGACCACTTGACCTGCCTCTTGAGAAACCTATATGCAGGTCAGGAAGCAACAGTTAGAGCTGGACATGGAACAACAGACTGGTTCCAAATAGGAAAAGGAGTACGTCAAGGCTGTATATTGTCACTGTGCTTATTTAGCTTATATGCAGAGTACATCATGAGAAACGCTGGGCTGGATGAAGCACAAGCTGGAATCGAGATTGCCAGGAGAAATATTAATAACCTCAGATATGCAGATGACACCACCCTTATGGCAGAAAGTGAAGAGGAACTAAAAAGCCTCTTAATGAAAGTGAAAGAGGAGAGTAAAAATGTTGGCTTAAAGCAGAACATTAAGAAAAGTAAGATCACGGCATCCAGTCCCATCACTTCATGGGAAATAGATGGGGAAACAGTGGAAACAGTGTCAGACTTTATTTTTTTGGGCTCCAAAATCACTGCAGATGGTGACTGTAGCCATGAAATTAAAAGACGCTTACTCCTTGGAAGGAAAGTTATGACCAACCTAGATAGCATATTGAAAAGCAGAGACATTACTTTGCCAACAAAGGTCCGTCTAGTCAAGGCTATGATTTCTCCAGTGGTCACGTATGGATGTGAGAGTTGGACTGTGAAGAAAGCTGAGCGCTGAAGCATTGATACTTTTGAACTGTGGTGTTGGAGAAGACTCTTGAGAGTCCCTTGGACTGCAAGGAGATCCAACTAGTCCATTTAAAGGAGATCAGTCCTGGGTGTTCATTGGAAGGACTGATGCTAAAGCTGAAACTCCAATACTTTGGCCACCTCATGCAAAGAGTTGACTCATTGGAAAAGATTCTGATGCTGGGAGGGATTGGGGGCAGGAGGAGAAGGGGACAACAGAGGATGAGATGGCTGGATGGCATCACCGACTCAATGAACATGAGTTTGAGTAAACTCCGGAGTTGGTGATGGACAGGGTGGCCTGGCGTACTGCAATTCATTGGGTCTCAAAGAGTTGGACATGACTGAGCAACTGAACTGAACTGAATCGTAGCACAAAACTCATCACATTGTTCCTTCTCCGTTTAATGTGAATTCTGCATTTAACACAAATAAATGTGGTTTAAAAATATGCTTGTCTTAATGTACACTTCAATATTTTTAATTGCTTATGATCGGATAAAATTGATAGCTCAATAAGATGGTCCCTGCTTATTCTTGGAATTGATTTTCTGGTAGTTCTCCAGGTTCTTACTTTGACCTATTGGAGAAGCCTGGATCATAGGGTGACTTGGGACCTAGGTCTTTCCTAGGCTATTTACTACCCCAGAGGAGGGCCAGGCAGGAGCCAACCCAAGGAACAGTGGGGTTTCTTAGCTCCACTCTGGCCCCACCCAGAGGGAGCTGAGCCAAGTGGTTTGCTTCTTAGGCGCTGGTGTGTGGACATAACTGACTGCTCCCAAGTCTCACACTCAGTTCTTTTCTCCAAGGCAGACTTTTAAAGCCTAAGAAGTGACAAAGGTCTTAGTATTTCCTCTCTCTAGTATCTCCTGTCTCTTGGAACCACTCTCCTTTTCGGAAGACGACTGGGAGAGGAGAGGGACAAAAGGAAGAATTTGGTTTCCTTGGTGATCCAAAGGATGCTCTCAGCGCATCTGCCTTCCTTAAAGATCTTATTAACATCCCTGCCATGTGCTATGAGAGATTTAACCCGCTGCTGCTCTTCTTTAAAGATGAAATAAAACTCCTTTGCTTTTGCTTTCTGAAAGCAGAATGCCACGAAAATTTAGTATTTGTTGAAAAAGATATTAATAAGTTCATGACCTCTTGTCGATGCCTGGGTGGCTGGACGGAAGCGGTTAGAAGGAAGTGGGCAGCCCACCTCAATATGTCTTGGTGAGGAGTCATGAGGTGGGGGCTTAATCAGCTCTGGGGGCCCAAGAATGTATCCTATTTAAAAATGCATGCAGACAACATGTTTAACTTTTACTTTTTAAAACTGATTCAAGAAGCTAATGAGATTTTTAAAAAATTATTTTATTGAAGTCTAGTTGACTTACAATATTGTCTTAATTTCTACTGCTCAGCAAAGTGATTCAGTTATATAGTCTTTTATATATTATATAATCTTATATATCGTATATAGCTTATGTCTTATATAATCTTATATATAGATAGATTCTTTTTCACATTCTTTTTCATTATGGTTCAAAATATGACAAATACGCTTATCTACAAAATAGAAACAGGCTCACAGACATAGAAAACAGGGATTGTGGGATTTGATTTCATGTTATCTGGTAAAGCCAATGTCGGAGTCCTCTTTTTTCCAATTTGCACCCAAAATTTTATTCAAAAATAATGTGCTATGGAGAAACAAAGGATAAAGTGGGGAGAAGGTGGAGTTGATGAGCAAATTAAATGGCCTTTATGCCTTTTGCAAGCTGGCTAATTTACAGTTGAAACTTCACAACAGGCTCATTCTTCTTAACAACATCTGCATTTTATAATGCGCTCTGTGACAGCGGTTCTGCCATTATCTGCTGTGCATTTTATAATATGTGCTGCGCTGAGCGCCCAAGGCATGGTCAGGGAAGGCCTTCTTTCCACGGTGCGGTGATTAGATTTATGGCCGGGTCTCCATCTGAAGAGAGATTAGCAGGACTAAGGCTGTTTAGTTTGGCAAAGGCGAGAGGAGCAGGGGATGTGATAGGTACATTATAGAAAATGATAAATGAAGAAAGGGAAGACTTTGGGGGCCCCTCATTTGCCATTACAAAGACACTTAACACACTCTGGTCTCCACCCTGAGCATGTCATTAACCCGGGTGGCTTGAGGTTTTGGAAGGAGCATAGGCAGGCAGAGAGATCGCCTCAGGGAAAGGCGCTGTACTGATGGGAAATGTCTGGGCCGATATATTTATATGAAATAGCACCTATGGTTACATTAGCAAGGATCAGTTTACCGGGGCCATCCATCCTACTTGAGGGCATGGTGACAAGGCTGGCTGTGCTTCTTGCTTCCCCAGGGAGGGGCCCCAGACGACTTGGCACCAGTCCCCTCCACAGGGCGTCTGGGTTTCCAGCAGCCTTTTCTCTGTAGGAGACGGAGGGGGAATCCAAGCACTGAATGGATGCAGGAATCTGGGGGGCTGTGGGATGCTGCCAGTCCTTAGGAATTTAGTAAGGGCTACTATCAACGTGGGCGACTGAGACTGCTGGCCAAGTGGGAGAGACCTGAAAACTGCTGTCTTTTATAACTCACCTGGGACTTCCTATATCTCTGGCTCCACAGGGAACCGGATCCTTTAATCTCTGCAAGCCAGCTGACTCCTGAGCAGTACCTTGGATGGCAGTTTTAGCAGTGGGTAGCAGTGACAGGGTCTTGGGGCACGTTCCTAGCTTCTTCACTGACTCCTTTTGTCATCCTCAATTTCCTGGTTGAAGACTGCTGTCCTAACCCTAGGCTCCCAGAGGCTGGGGGTGGGAATGGTGGAGGGTCAGTCTGTTAATGTCTGACTAGCTCTTTGAAGTCTGCTCTGTGTAAGCAAACCCCCTCGGGGCCCTCATGCTGTAAACAATTCCAAACTGACCACCGCTGGTGAGTGAATTCTTCACCTTCCACCCTTCCCCTCCCAACAGCTCCCGGAGCAGCTAAAACCTCCTTTGCAAAACTGACTTTCCATGACTTCCCCTTCCTTCCTCTCTCTGTCCCTCCCTACTTCTTTCCCTTCCTGCTTCTTTTTTCTTTGCTCTCATTCTCTTTTGTTTGTTGCATATTTGGTTCCCTATATTGTGTAGGAATCTTGATTCAGAGCTTCCTCTTGGATGTGTATGGAAACATGTACTGAGGCAACCAGTTTGGCTGGTGGGTCTTTCTTTCTCTGAAATGGAAATGCAATGGAGTCCAAATCTGAACGGTGGTCTGGGGCAGTGGAAAGAATAGTAGGAGGAAAGCATTTTGACTTCTTTGTTTCTTAGTTCTGTGGCTTTGAGCAAGTGGTCTGAACTCTGGGTTATTGTCTTCAGCAGAAGGCAAATACCCATGTCCTACCTGAGATAGACAACCACACACACACATACACACACCACCACCACCACCACTGCGCCGCCCCCCCCACCCCCTGCCCACACACACACACACACAGCCACCCAGAGCCACCTTTACTGGAGATGCTGAAAGGGACATATGTGGGAAATTTGGATGGTCAGTGGAGGGGCTGATGGACCCCACCAAAGAGCAGATAAGACAGAACATCTAGACAGCAGGCCATTGCTAGGAGTTAAATGGCTTGGGAAGTATTATTTTACTATTTGACCCAGATGTGTTATTTATACTGGTTGTTGTTCAGTCACTCAGTCATGTCTAACTCTTTGCAACCCCATAGACTGCAGCATGCCAGGCTTCCCTGTCCTTCACTATCTCCTGGAGTTTGCTCAAACTCATGTCCATTGATATTCATACTAATTAACTGCAAAATCATATGCTGATGGGCTTTTGTAAAGAGAAGAACTGATGAAGGCAGTAGTAAAACAAATTGTATGGGTGTGTGTGTGCTGTGTGTTCAGTCACAGCCGGCTCTTTGCAACCCCATGTACTATAGCCTGCCAGGCTCCTGGAATTTGCCAGGCAGGATTTCTGGAGCGGGTTGTCATTTCCTACCCCAGGGAATCTTCCCAACCCAGGGATCGAACTCTTGTCTCTTGTGTCTCCTGCATTGGCAGGTGAATTTATCTATAGCCAAACTTAAAAAGCCGAATGAAAGGGCTTTTTATGTAAGGGCAAGATCATGATAGCCACATGTGATGTGCAACACACTGAGACTGTACTTTATTATCCTAGACTCTTGGCATTGGGCTGCATTTGTGAATCAAGTTGGTTCAAAGGACAGTGAAAGGTCTGGAGTCAGCTAGCACAGCTCTGCTAACTTCAGGCAGGTAACTCCTCTGAGCTTCTCAGTTGTCCAAACAGCTAATACTTAGTGCACCTCCTGTGCACTAAGCATCCTTCTTAGCAAATATTATTTACTATTACAATAACCCATATGGCAGGTACTATGGTTATATCTGTTTTACTGATAAAGGAACCTGAGGCGCAGGGCATTGAGAAACCTACCCAGGTTCAAACAGTTTGAATGTGGTGCGGGCAGGGTTTGAGTCTATAACACACACCCACCATGGTCCTAACCTCATACTTTAGTCAGGGTTCTGCAGAGGAACAGAACCAGTAGGATATGTAATACAACGTTTCCTATGAGAAACTACTCATGCAGTTATGGAGGCTGACAAGCCCCAAGATCTGCAGGATAAGTCAGCAGATCATGGTTAAATCTAATGCCAGATCTTGAGCTCCATTCACATAGAACAGCCTGTTGTGTTAAGCTGGCTGACCTCTGCAGATGTTGTGCTCCTTAACAGAGAGGAACAGTATTTCTAGAGGCAAATCATAATATCTCCTCCTCAAGGCATTTCTACTTTCCCCTTCTCAGTTCCCAGACTCCCTCTTCTCCTTGCCCATCTCTGAGGCTCTAACCAGGAGCCCAAGCTGGGCTGGGGTGACAGAAAGTGTGACAAGGACAGTGAACCAGCTGCCTCTTGTCCTACTCACAAGGGGTGCTGGATCCTGGGCCACCCACTCTGGCTTTATTTACTTCCAAGCCACAGTGAGGTCTGGGAGTCGCTCCCAGGCGGGGCCTTCTCCCTGGCGAGCAAGTCATCTCAGGGGGCGGGAATCGCCCAGGGCAGTGCCTTTGAGAGATGTGGCTGACTGTTTCAGTTCTCCGGGGTGGTCAGCCTGTAATTTCAAGATTTACTGGCCTCACGGAGATAGCCGCAAATGGGGCAACAGCGGTAATTACCAGAGGCTGCTCTTCTAATCCTTGGTTACAAATGTTAGTTAGAAGCTAAAGAAGATTCATGCAAGCATTTCCTGGAGTTCATGGGCTCCGTGTCCTTTTTGCTTTTCTTTTCCTCTCCTTAAAAAGGGAGAAAAATGAGAGAGACAGAGAGAGGGAGAGAGGGAGGGAGAGAGACAGAGAGAGGGAGACTGATTCTTATTTAATTTTATTGTGGCCACTAGGAATTAACGTCTTTGAAGTCCAAATTATTTTAATGCTTTTTTAGGTTTGTTTTATATTTGGAATTGGAAAAAATTAGGAAGCTGAATTCCTAAAGCTCATGAGAACCAGTGTTGTAGGTTTTGCCAGTTCGTGGCTGAAGATGGGCTGAACAGAATGATTTGGGGGGAAATGTCTCCAAGCTGAGTAAAAGAAATAAAACTTCTGGGATTCCTGCCCTCCTCAGAGAAGCCTGGAACATGAGTGCCCTGCCTGCTGCTGTCCTGCCGGAGCGCAGCTGGAGGAAGTCGCTTCATATTGTGTTCATTATCCTTAGAGAATCCTCCCTCAGCAATATTAACCCTGTGTGCTGTGTGAAAGTGACAAGAGATGGCCTGGGTCTTCTAGAGATGGTCCGTGGCCTTTGCCAGACCACCTGCCATCCTCGTCTCGGCCCCTCTGGAGGCAGTTAGAGGTCATTCACTAGGCCCAGGAGGGCTCTGCACATAGAACTGACCCCAGAGGAAGAGAACAGCATTGGTTGTTTTCTTCCAATTCCTATTTTCCTAAAGTTTAGACTTACTGCAGGCTCTTTTGCTCCTGAGGGCCACACAGACTCCCACCCCTCCCCGAGACCATGTCACAGCACAGGCAGCACTGGGAGGCCTCTCTCACAGGTCAGGCCATCTGCACTCCCTTCGTTTGGAAGTGCCATCACTTTACAAAGCCTGGTGGTTTTAAGACTCCCTCCAAAAGATCCTTGGTGTCCACCATCAGCCCTGGAGCAGGCTATTTCCACCTCCCTACCGATCGGAGTCTGCCTCTCCCGGGCAGCATCCTGTCTCCTGCCAAGTACACCCTCCCAGCGAGGCTCTGAGAGGTTTTCTCCTCTTCCATGGGACAAGGCAGCATAGTTACCACAATAGCTGTTGTGACAATAAACTCCAGCATATTCATCTGACCCTGGAGTAGAGCAGGTACCCAGGAAGGGAATGGAACTTCCCTGAGAATGTTCCTTTCCTCATAACTAGAGGATACACTGATGGACTCGACTAGAAGGAGAAAAATGGTTTTTACTGAAATAACCAATGTTTTCCTTTTTGCCGGAGTAAGCACTTTCCAAAGTGGCAATTTCCAAAACTTGAGCAAAGCATATTTGTTTTGTCTTGATCAAAGTGAGTTTGTGAATGGTCTCTCTGGACGAGACAACTTCTCCGTGATTTGGGGTGCCTTCGCCAAATCCTTGGAAACAAGGTCACCCGTTTTGAGGCAAGCAGTTCTGGAACCTGACGCTATCAGTTGTCAGCTGAGAGGTCCTGAGTAAGCCATGCCAGCTCTCTGCACCCCAACTTTTCCATCTGCCACTTGGGGTTGATGGTGAGTTGTGCCCGGGGTCCTGTGAGGATCATAGGTGATGGACAGATTCCCGCATGCGGCCTGGTGGACAGTGAGTGCTTAATAAATGCTGGTTGAACTGGTTAGAGTAAACAGATGCCCTGTCTCTCTCAGCCTTCTAGCACTAACCACTGGAAGCCTAGTGTCCCCTGCAGGGACTTCTCTGGTCCAGGACAGCTCCCCAAACTGAGTCCAGTGAGTTTCTATTAAAAGCCATGCCAAACTTTTAACCCCAAACCCACTTATTAGCAGCTGAAGCTGAATCACCTTTTCTTACTGTTCCTCCCTTCCTTCTTAGCTACTGTCATCACTGTTTGCCAGATCTTGTTGCTGTTTAAACTTTTACATATAGATAGCATCACTGACTCTATCTAATGAACTTGAATCTGAGCAAACTCCAGGAGACAGTAAAGAACAGGGAAGCCTGGCGTACTACCGTCCATGGGATCGTGAAGAGTGGGACGTGACTTAGCTACTGAACAGTGACAACAAAACTTTTACATATAGTGTCTCATTTAATTCTCAAGTAACACTTGTGAAGCACAGTGATTAATTTTATGTGTCAATTTGACTGGGTCATGGGTGCTCACGTATATAGTCAAACATTACTCTGGGCATATCTGTGAAGGTGTTTCTGGATGAGATGAACATTGCTATTGCAGACTGAGTAACTCAGATCACCCTCCTAATGTGTGTGGGCCTCATCCAGTCAGTTGAAAACCTGGATAGAACAAAAAGACTGACCCCTCTTTGAGTAAGAAAATACTCTTTCTCCTGGATGGCCTTCAAATAGCGACATCAGCTTTTTCCTGTCTTCAGACTCTAACTGAAACACTGGCTCTTCCTGGGTCTCCAGCCTGCTGGCCTTCAGCCTGGAGCCACACCATCAGCTCTCCTTGGTCTCCAGCTGCTGGCTTACTCTGCAGATCTTGGGGCTTGTCAGCCGCCATAACTGCATGAGCCAACTTCTCATAGGAAAGCTTGTATTACATATCCTACTGGTTCTGTTTCTCTGGAGAACCTTGACTAATATATGAGGTTATGAGCCTGGGAGGTGTGTGTTATGGACTCAAATTCTGCCTGCACCACATTTGAGCTATTTGAATCTGACTAGGGTTCTCAGTTGGAGAGGGCAATGGCACCCCACTCCAGTATTCCTGCCTGGAAAATCCCATGGGTGGAGGAGCCTGGTGGGCTACAATCCGTGGGGCTGCGAAGAGTCAGATTGGAGAAGGAAATGGCAACCCACTCCAGCGTTCTTGCCTGGAGAATCCCAGGGACGGGGGAGCCTGGTAGGCTGCCGTCTATGGGGTCGCACAGAGTCGGACACGACTGAAGTGACTTAGCAGCAGCAGCAGCAGGGTTCTCAGTGCCACTGGCTTCAGCTTCCTTATCAGTAAAACAGATACAACAATAGTATCTGCCATATGGGTTATTGTGATATTAAATAATATATACTAAGAAAGATGCTTCATACATAGGAGGTGCTCAGTAAGTATCAGCTGTTTAGACAACTGAGAAACTCAGAGGAGTTAACTGCCTGAAGCCACCTAGCTCCTGATGGAGCTGCACTGGCTGACTCCAGACCCTTCTGTATCCTTTGGACCAATTTGATTCACAAACGCTGCCCTCACCATGGAGTGGCCACCACTCCTGGAGTGGTCTGACTGGGGCAGAGCTGGGCTCAGATCTCCATTGTTCAGCCACATGGCCCTGTGGGTGGCCTTGGTGTGGGAGCAGCTGTTACCGGTGGCTCCCACCACTCTCTGAAAGGTTGCAGGCGACCATCAGCCTACCCTTGCCCTTCCAGCAGCATGTTTTTGTTTCTTCTTCCACCTTTTGCCCTCCCCTGCAGCCTTCTAGCCAGCCAGCTGGAGTTTTTTTCCCAGCTATGTTAGAAGCAGCACTCCAGAGTTGTGGTGTCCGCTGTATGGCCCATGGATTGGGTGGAGCAGGATGGGGAACAGAACACACTGCTAGGTCCTGGGGGTAGGGGGTGTGAAAGGAGAAAAACCCACAGCCCAGCTCTTGAGGTGCCACAACCAAATGGGAGAAATAGGGCAGGCCACCGAATAGAATTGGGTAGTCTGGGACACACTGGCACATTGCATGACAGATTCTCCCTCAGATAAATAACAGGTAAAGCTTTATTTAAGGCACTGAAACTAGATATGGCCAGTCCAGAAGGATACCAGGAAGTGTGCTGAGGACTGTTCTGAAGAGTGCATATGATTTAACTTGGTGAAGGAGAATGCACACACTCAAATTCCTTCAGTAATTATGATCTGTATCATACAATTAATAGCCATTTATTGGACACTTGCTAGAAACCAGGTATACAAATGCACACGTGTATAGGACCTTTCATGCATTCAGTCATCTCATTCAACACAAATTCCTTCAGTTGTTATAATTTATGTTTATAAAGATAGCGGTAACAATGATAACCTCCTTTTTAAAAATAACCTCTTTTGACTGAGCACGTATGATGGACCAGACACCCAAATACTATGCTCCGTATCTTTACATACAATTTTGCATTTTGCCAGCAGAGCAGTCTGGGGGAGTAAGTATTAATATCTGCATTCTATATACGCAGCACCTGAGGCACGGAGAAGTCTTGCCTTAAATCACAGAGCAGAGCCCAAATTCAAATCAGACCTGAGTTACAGGGATGGCAAACCCAATTCTTCTATTATCAGCCCCTCTATTTTTTGAGAATTATCGCACTGCAAAATGTGTTGTTCACATATGCTGAGTGTATGTCAAACAATAGGCTCGTGCTGAGTATAGTAAGAAGATCGAGTCCTTGAGCTCTGAGAGTTTTCGATACAGTCATGGTGCTCACATGAGCTAATAGCTCTAGAAGGAAAAGAAACAATAAGCTAGGGAGTCTCTTCTGGTGTTTTGGCATCAAGACCTGGTTTTACAGAAAAAGTATTGACAGAGATTCCCTGGTGGCTCAGATGGTAAAGAATCTGCCTGCAATGCAGGAGATCCAGGTTCGATCCCTGGGACAGGAAGATTTCCTAGAGAAGGAAGTGGCAACCCACTCCAGTATTCTTGCCTGGGAAATCCCATGAACTGAGGAGCTTGGTGGGCTACATAGTCCACAGGGTCTCAAAGAGTCAGACATGACTAAGTGACTTACACTTTTCATAAATAGGTTCATTTCCTGAGTAGAATTATTATTGTTTTCATTTCATTGTTATTATGCAGTGGCAAAATGCCAGTCAATGTGGAGTTTGCTTTTTTCTTCACACATTTTATAGCCTTGGACCTGCTTGGTGGGCAGCTCCTGTCAAGGTCCCTAGTGATGCCTGCTTCTGGTCCTCATGGCCCTGTGTAATCCTGCCCGAGGGTGGCCCAGACCCAGTGGTTTGCTTCTTATGAATTGGCAATGGTGCTGGCATGCCGTGTTCATGATTTAATAGCAAAGAGCTGACTCTCATCTTGCTGGCTTTCTATGTTTTGCTGGTATCATCTCTGGCCCTTTATTTGCTCACTCTGAAGAAGCCAGCTGCTGGATTTGGAGCTGTCTTACGGAGAGGCTTATGTGGCAAGGAGCTGAGGGACCCCTTGACCAATAGCCAGTGGGAAGCTAAGTCCTGCCAATGACCCCCTGAGTCACCTTGGCAGCCGATCCTTCACCAGGCAAGCCTTGAGATAAGACTGCAGCTCTTGCTGACACTTTGAATGGAGACTGCAGAGATCCTGAGGCTGAGCCAGGCCCAGATTTGTGACTTTTAGGAACTGTGAGATGATAAATGTTGTGGTCTCGAGCCACTAACTTTGGCTACTCTTGGAGAAACTGCCTGGTATGGTCTTGCTTTGGTGCTTTGCCCTGACTGTGCCCACTGTCTGGATGTTCAACCCCTTCACCTCCTTTCATTCTTTTTTCAAATGTCACCTTCTCCCTGAGAAGCAATTAAAAATGACAACTGTAGCCCCTAGTAATCCCAATCTTTCTTACCTGAATATACTATTTCTTTTCTGTGTTGCATTTATCACCTTTCAACACACTCTTTTATTCACTTTAAAAAAAAAAAAAAAAAAAAAACTATGCTTGCTTGGACAATTAGGCAAGGGAAAGAAATAAAAAGACATCCAGATAGGAAAGGAAGAAGTAAAACTTTATTTGCAGATGACATAGGTATACAAAAAATCCTAAGAAAACCACTTAAAAACTTAAAACTAATAAATGAATTCAGTGAGGTTACATGATACAAGATTAATATATAAAAATTGTATTGAATAATACAAACAATTAAATTAAGAAAACAATTCTATATACAAGAACATCAAAAAGAACAAAATACTTAGGAATGATTAACAAAGAAGTGCAAGACTTGTACATTGAAACTGGAAAACATCACTGAAAAGAATTAAATGCAAAGGCATCTGTCTTTCTGTGTTAGAATATTTAACATTGTTAAGATGGCTCCTGCTGCTAAGTCACTTCGGTCGTGTCCGACTCTGTGCGACCCCATAGACGGCAGCCCACCAGTCTCCCCCGTCCCTGGGATTCTCCAGGCAAGAACACTGGAGTGGGCTGCCATTTCCTTCTCCAATGCATGAAAGTGAAAAGTGAAAGTGAAGTCGCTCAGTCGTATCCAACTCTTAGTGACCCCATGGACTGCAGCCTACCAGGCTCCTCCATCCATGGGATTTTCCAGGCAACAGTACTGGAGTGGGGTGCCATTGCCTTCTCCGGTTAAGACGGCAGCACTCCCCAAATTGACCTACAGGCTCAACATAAACTTTATCAGAATCTTAGCAGCTTTTTTTTTCCCATCAGAAATTGACCAGCTGATTCTAAAATTCATATGAAAATTCAAGGTACACAGAATAACCAAAATAATTTTTAAAAAGAAGAAATAGAATTGAAAATATATAAATAAACTCTTACATTTATGTTCAGTTGATTTTCAACAAGAACACCAAAGCAATTCAATAATGCAAGAAAAATGTTTTTAGCAAGTTATGCTGGGGCAACTGGATATCCACATATGAAAGAATGAAGTTGGACCCTTACCTTATGTGAGATACAAATGAACTCAAGACGCTTCATAGACCTACATGTAAATGTTGCAACTACAAAACCTTTAGGACTTTCCTGTAGCTCAAGTGGTAAAGAATCTGCCTATGATGCAGGACACCAGGGTTCAATCCCTGGGTCAGGAAGATCCTCTGGAGAAGGGCTTGGTAATCCACTCCAATATTCTTGCCTGGAGAATTCCATGGACAGAGAAGCCTGGTGGGCTATAGTCCGTGGGATGGCAAAGAGTCGGACTTGACTGAGTGACTAACACACACACACACAAAACCTTTAGAAGAAAACATAGCAGTTAATCTTTACAACCCTGCATTAGACAAAGTTTTTTATATATGACAACAAAAGCATAAACACCAGAAGAAAATACAGATGAATTAAATTTCATCGAAATCTAAAACTTTTGTGCTGCAAATAGTACCATCCAGAAAATGAAAAGACAATTCACAGACTGGGAGGAAATATTTGCAAGTCATATGTTTAATAAGGGTTCAGGATTTGCAAATGTAAAGAACACTTACAACTCAACAACAAAAAGATAAACAACTCAATTAAAAAATAGGCAAAGGGTTTGAATAGCTGTTTCTCTAAAGAAGATAAACAAATGGCCAACAAGCACTGGAAGATGCTCGATGTCACCAGTCATTAAAGAAACACAAATTAAAATCCAGATGAGAGACTACTTCATACCCACTAAGATGGCTATAATAGAAAAAGGAAAATAATAACATTGGTGAGGACGTGGAGAAATAGAAACCTTTATACACTGCTGGTGGAAATGTGAAATAGTGTTGTCATTGGAAAACAGTTTGGTGGTTTCTCACAAAGTTAAACTTAGGCTTACCAATTTCATACCTTAGTATACACACAAGATGACTAAAACTAAACTCAAAGAAATGCTTGTACCAGGATTTTCATAGCAGCAGTCTTTGTGGCAATCAAAAGATCAATCAACTGATGAATTAATAAATAAAATGTAGTATACCCAAACAATTGAATGTTATTTTGCAATTAAAGAAATTAATTCATACCGTAATGTGGATGAACCTTGAAAAACATTATGCTAAGTGAAAGCAGCCAGTCACATGTTGTATGATTTCATGTATATGAAATGCCCAGAATAGGCAAATTTGTAGAGACAGAAAGTAGATTTGTGGTTGCCAGAGGCCAAGGCGGGGGTTAGGGAAATGGAGTGGGGAGTGACAGCTGATGTACATGTGGTTTCTTTTGGGGCGATAAAATGATGCTTGTATAACTTCAAATGTATTAAAGGCCATGGAATTGTACACTTTAAAAGGTATGTGAATTATATCTTAATAAAGCTGTTAAAAGTAAATTATGTGTGTTGTTTATTGACTGTCTCTCCCGCCTGGAGTATAAATAAAATGAGGGCAGAGGTCCTTGTCTATTTTGCTCGCTTATGTATTACTGAACAATTAGAAAAGGGACTGGTGCTCAATAAGTGTTTACTGTATGAATGAATGTAGGAATGTTTTGTGTTAACTTTTTGATTTCTAAAAAATGTGAATACCCTTGCATTGGGCAATGCATTATAAACTGACGTGTAATGGAATTAATTTGCTACCTTCCTTATATGGAACTTGGATCAGAGATAGTGGAGCAAATCAAAGAACTGGAGGAAGCCTGGCTTCAACAGGACAGGAAGCAGGACACGGCGTGATGATGAGAGCTGGCCTGGTTCTAAGGGAACAGCAGCCTCTGACATCTTGTATCAGGAGATACAGACTGGTGGCCTAGAAGCCAAATCTGGCTTCAGATGTGTTTTCAAGTCTCCTGGAAGTACTTTTGACATCCGTGTGTGAATTCTAGAAAAGTGGCCTGCCCTCCAGCTACACCACTTTCACTCAGCCTGATACTAAGGTATAGGACTTGGTGGGAGAAGCTTGGCTGGGTATTGGCCTTCTTATACCCCATCATGGTTGTCCTTGAAAAGTGGATAAGATGTCCAACCTTATACAGTGGCCGTGTGCATTAAAAACAATCTTGTATTGGCTTTAATATCCAAGTGCACACAGCTTATATGAGAGGTGATCCCAGGAAACGCCAGTGAAGTATGGACGTGAGAAAGGGAAAGGATAGGAGATAATTAAGAGTCAGTGACCAAGCTAGTTAGGGGTGGTGCTTACTCCTGGGAAAAGTCTAGGAAGCACTGGGGGATGTGGGCTTCATAGTTATCCCAGCCTGGGTTGAGGAAGCCGGGGCCTTGATATACCCAGTCCTAGCAGTTGCAGCTGCTCTGGAGGCTGTTAATTCTCTGACAGTTCCAGTTTCTGCACGTGGGCATAAGGCTTTCCAGTGCTTCAGAGAAGCAGCTCCTGGCAGCTGGAAGTCAGCCTGCACACACGGAAGTGATAAAGGCCCAGGATTTGGGCATGGTACCCATTGTTTCTTTATGATTGCCAACATTTTAGAAGCAGCAAGCTTTTAAAAAAAAAAAAAAAGTGAATTTCTGGCTTCTGGAGGAAAAAAATGTGAAGATCTGGCAAAAGTGGGCTAACATTCCTACTTGGCAACTTCTAGCTGGCCACGCACCCCATAGCAGGATCCCGTGTTCTAACCATCATGGCACCTTCCAGGCTGCTGCGCTCACTCTCAGCTCCGACGTGGCCCTAGGGGGCACTGGCATTTGTGATTCTTGCACAACTCCTGGCTCAAAGCGTAACTGGTGATGGCTGAGCTGGTGCGCCCTGTGAAAAGTGGCATAAAGAAAAATAAGGTATAGACTGATTTTTTCCCCCTATTTTCCCCCAAAGAGCAATGACCTGCACGTACTCGACGTGTGGTGAGAGTGCTGAAAGCTGTTGCCAGTAGTTTCATATATGTAGCTCCTGCTGTACCACTCCTCCAGATCTAGGAGGGGCTGGGGCTTTGATCGGGGGCCTCTTCGCGCATGACCGGCCCTAGGACTCGCATGACCAAGCCTGAGATGCTGGAGGATTCAACAGGCCAGCCCTTGTGTGTAGCCTCTGGTCCGGGCCTGGCCCGGGGCCAAGGCTTGGTGGTGCTCTTCTGTTTGAGAAAGCTGCTGATGCTGCGTGACCTGGGGCCCACTCTGTGCAGAGCTCAAGCCAAGCAGGGGTCCTTGTACCAGATTTGTGGAGAGCAGTGCCTATTAGTAACCAATTGGGCATCACAATAATCAGTTGCCGTGGAAAGCAATGAGAAGGAATCATTTTCATAGACACTACCCACCCCTACCCCCCACACACATGCAGAGCAGGCTACCATGAAGGAACCATGTCAGAAAAGTTGTTTTCAGAGCCAGTGTTTTAACTTAGTATCTGCAAATACAGAAAATCTGACCTCCAGTCTCTACCTCTGCAGCCCTCTCTTAGCTTACATAGCAGTTCTGTAAGGCTGGTTCTTTTCCTTGAGCACATCTCCCCATCTCTACCTGGCCTCTCCATCAATTTCAGAGGAGTGGGAATTCTTATACAGCATATGTCCGCAGAAGAAGAGAGCCTGGCAGAAGCTCTGTCACAATTTTAGCTCTGGCCTTGGAAGTCATGTGAAATCATTTTCACCTACTCTACCAGTGGCAGAGGCACACAGGCCTGCCAGGCCCAAGGGGAGGGGATGTGGACACCATCTCTTGCTGACAGAGTGGGAGATCCGAGTAGAGCACATGGGAGGGGAATTAGTGTTGCTGCTGCCTTTTGAAAGTGTAAGCTGCTGCAGTCTCCCAATCAGGCCCTGGGCTATGGGGTGGGATGCAAACCTAGAGACTCGGGAAACTCTGGGGTTCTTGTGGGGCTTTTGCCATCATTAGTCACTGGAAGTAGTGAGCCAAAATGAGACCACCGTTTGTGGTTGCTCCCTGTGTTCCTGGGTGGTGTGGCGGTGTTTGGAGTTTGGGTGAGCCAGCTGTGTGTTCTGTCCCCAGAGACTGTGACGTGAATGAAAGAGATGTCAAATTCTAGTCAATATTCATTGACTTTCTGAGGTTTACTAGGTGATAGGCCTGCCCCTAACATTTGTAGGGCTGTAAGACAGAGCGTCAGATCTAGTCCCTTGAATCTATTCGTCAACTATGGACGAACTATGGATGTAGGTTCCTAACATTGTACAGGAGGCAGTGACCAAAACCATCCCAAAGAAAAAGAAATGCAAGAAGGTAAAATGGTTGTCTGAGGAGGCTTTATAAGTAGCTGAGGAAAGAAGAGAAGCGAAAGGAAAGGGAGAAAGGGAAAGATATACCCAACTGAATGCAGAGTTACAGAGAGTAGCAAGGAGAGATAAGGCCTTCTTAAATGAACGATGTAAAGAAATAGGGGAAAACAATAGAATGGGAAAGACTAGAGATCTCCTCAAGAAAATTGGAGATATCAAGGGAACATTTTATGCAAGGATGGGCATGATAAAGGACAGAACCAGTAAGGACCTAACAGAAGGAGAAGATTAAGATTAAGAAGAGGTGGCAAGAATACACAGAAGAACTATACAAAAAAGGTCTTAATGACCCAGATAACTATGATGGTGTGGTCACTCACCTAGAGCCAGACATCCTGGAGTGTGAATTCAAGTGGGCCTTAGGAAGCATTACAATGAACAAAGCTAGTGGAGGTAATGGAATTCCAGTTGAGTTATTTCAAATCCTAAAAGATGATGCTGTTAAAGTGCTGCACTCAATATGTCAGCAAGTTTGGCAAACTCAGTAGTGGCCACAGGACTGGAAAAGGTCAGTTTTTATTACAATTCCGAAGAAGGATAATGCCAAAGAATGTTCAAACCACTGTACAATTGCACACATTTCACATGCTAGCAAGTTTCTGCTCAAAATCCTTCAAGCTAGGGTTCAATGGTACAGGAACTGAGAACTTCCATATGTTCAAGCTGGTTTCAAAGAGGCAGGGAAACCAGAGATCACATTGCCAACATTCACTGGATCATGGAGAAAGCAAGGGAGTTCCAGAAAAACATCTACTTCTGCTTCATTGACTGTGCTAAAGCCCTTGACTTTGTGGCTCACAACAAACTGTGAAAAATTCTTAGATGGGAGTACCAGACTACCTTACCTGTCTCCTGAGAAACCTGTATGCAGGCCAAGAAGCAACAGTTAGAACCAGACATGGAACAATGGACTGGTTACAAATTGGGAAAGGAGTACGACAAAGCTGTGTATTGTCACCCTGCTTATTTAACTTCTATGCAGAGTACATCATGCGAAATGCCAAACTGGATAGGCCTCAAGCTGGAATCAAGATTGCCAGGAGAAATATCAACAACCTCAGATTTGCAGATGACACCACTCTAATGGCAGAAAGTAAATAAGAACTAGAGAGCCTCTTGATGAGGGTGAAAGAGAAGAGTGAAAAAGCTCGCTTAAAACTCAACATTCAAAAAACGAAGATCACGGCATCTAGTCCCATCACTTCATGGCAAATAGAAGGGGGAAAAGTAGAAGCAGTGACAGTTTATTTTCTTGGATTTCAAAATCACTGTGGACGGTGACTGGAGCCATGAAATTAAAAGACTTTTGCTCCTTGGAAGGAAAGCTATGACAAACCTAGACAGTATACTAAAAAGCAAAGACATCACTGCTGACAAAGGTCTGTATAGTCAAAACTACGGTTTTTCCAGTTTTTCTAAAACTGTGAATGTGAGAATTGGAACATAAAGAAGGCTGAGCACTGAAAAATTGATACTTTTGAATTGTGGTGTTGGAAAAGACTCTTGAGAGTCCCTTAGACTGCAAGGAGATCAAACCAGTCAGTCCTAAAGGAAATCAGTCCTGAATATTCATTGGAAGGACTGATGCTGAAGCCAAAGCTCCAACACTTTGGCCACCTGATGGGAAGAGCTGACTCATTGGAAAAGACCCTGATGCTTGGGAATATTGAAAGCAAAAGGAGAAGGGGGTGGCAGAGGATGAGATAGATAGCAGCACTGATTCAGTGAACATGAATTTGAGCAAACTCTGGGAAATAGAGGAGGACAGAGGAGCCTGGCATGGTACAGTCCATGGGGTTGAGAAGAGTAGCACAGAACTTAGCAACTTGAAAATAACAACAGCAAAGCCGGATATACACTTGGAGACCTACCTACCAGATATTTAAATATTTACAGTTTATCAATACATACATTGTTTAATTAAACATTTATTACATACATTATTTAATTAAATAGACAAACCTAGACAGTGTATTGAAAAGCAGAGACATTACTCCTCCAACAAAGGTTTATATAGTCAAGGCTATGGTCTTCCAAGTGGTCACATACGGTTGTGTGAGCTAGACCGTAAATAAGGCAGAATGCCAAAGAATTGATGCCTTTGAACTGTGGTGCTGGAGAAGACTCCTGAAAGTCCCTTGGACAGCAAGGAGATCAAACCAGTAAATCTTAAGCAAGATCAACCTTGAATATTCACTGGAAGGACTGATGCTGAAGCTGAAGCTCCTGTCTTTTGGTCATCTGATATGAACAGAGGACTCATTATAAAAGTCCCTGATGCTGGGAAAAATTAAGGGCAGAAGGAGAAGAGGGCAGAAGGAGAAGAGGGTCTCAGAGGATGAGATGGCTGGATGGCATCACCGATTCAATGAACGTAAGCTTGGGCAAACTCTGGGAGATGGTGAGGGACAAGGAGGCCTGGCATGCTGCAGCCCATGGGGTTACAGAGTTGGACACAACTGGGAGACTGAACAACAACAATCCTGCCATCCTGGTAAATACCCTTTACAACAAGAATTGAATTATAATTTCTTGGGTTCCTGGTAGTTCTTGGGTAGGAAGGGCCAGTCCTCAGCCCCCATCCACATCTGCCTGCTTCACACCCCAGCTCTGTACCACGCTCCCAGGGCTTTGAATGTATGAGTGCAAACACCCCAGCCAGAACATCCATGTTCCATTCACACACTCTGCAAACAGCCACCACTTGGTCAGTTCTTGGGCCTGAAGTATACACTCCAGAGTACAGGCCTTCGTGGGAAGTGGGTCCGGGGAAGAGGCCCCATGAGGCTTGCAAGCAGGACTGGGGTCCCTTGGGTACGGAAACCTGGGTCCCAGGTACCGAGAGAGTAGTCTTCTCACTGCACGGGGGCACGGGAAGAAGGACAGTGACCAGAGAACGGCCTTATGGGTTCTCTGAAGTGTGCTGGAGGCCAAGGACAGGGGCCTTCCTTGCCCAGGTCCAAGACCCACCTGGTGTTGCTGTTGGTGTTGCTGTTGGTGTTCGTGTTGGACCCACCTGGCTGCCAGTGTGCTACTTCTGACAACTGGGGGATCTCTCTCTGGATGGATTTGGATAGATTTCCACAGGTAGGTTGAATATAACACTGTATGTCTTCAGCATCTATGAAGATGATACATAGACACACAGTTTGTTATTTTTAGTTTCATTAATTGGGGAAATTAGAAATTATAGGGACTCCAGGACAGACGATAGTACCTGCGATTGTCCAAAGCTTTCTTCAGAGCCTCCTCGTAATGATAACTGCCTCTTTCCCAAGACTGTGTCAGGGCTGTCCATGGGCCATTTCCTTTAATCCTGACCATAACCTTAAGAGGCAGTTGCCATTATTTTCCTCATTGAATGAGAAAAAGGGGGCTCAGAGAGGTTAAGCAATGTGCCCAAGATCACATAGCTAGTGAGTAGCAATTTCAGGATTTGAACTCTAGCAGCTTCTCTGGTGGCTCAAATGGTAAAGAGTCTGCCTGTAATGTGGGAGACTGGGGTTCAATCCCTGGGTCGGGAAGCTCCTCTGGAGAAGGGAATGGCAACCCACTCCAGTATTCTTGTCTGGAAATCCCATGGACAGAGGGACCTGGAGGGCTGCAGTCCATGGAGTCGCAAAGAGTTGGACACTTCCAAAGCACATGCTCTTCAGTGTTACACTTGAGGAGATTTTGATATGATCAACAGTTGTTTTCCCCCTAGTAACTGAGTGATAAATTCCTAGAGGCTCTTCATTGGGGTACCAGGATATCACTGGATTCAGGAAGCCAGCCACCAGCTAGTTTTCCTGCACACTCTGTGTGAAACTTGCATGCAGGCCTTCCCTTAGGCTGGTCCTTTCGTGAGAAGAAGCTGCAGAGTTGAACCAGACTGCACAATGCTTCCGTGATATGGAAATATGCCAGCTAAAGAGGGGAAGGAATTTTTTCTGTTTGGTTCCCTGCCAAACCAATTCAAGACATACATAAAATTTAAGTCTTTGATTCCCCTTATTTTTGTTTCCCCTCTGCATTTGGCTTTCCCATGAGTGGCCTCTCATTCCCTTACTATTATCTTTGATTGAATTATGAAACCGGAAGAATTTGCAGAACTAAGCCAGAGTAAATGGGTCTTGCTAATCCTGTGGTTAGAAGGTCAAATCAGCAAACACTTGGGTGTGAAGTGTCCAGGGCCAATTTCATTATGGCCCCGATTTGTAAAACCTGGGTGAGGAAAATTGTATTAATAACCAGAAAAGGATACCTTCAGTGCTTTTCCAGTTTCACTTATCCCAGCCTACTCTAGAGCACACTGAAGAAATTCAACTCCCTAGTAAGAAAGTCGTCTACCTTTCTGACCCAGCTTTCTCATCTGGAAACATTATTCTTTATTAAATCTCACAAATATTCTTGGGGTGTTAGCAAGGCAGAAGCTCTGCCTCCAAAGAACAAAGTTCCCAGGCCATATTCTATTTTGTTTTTACTTAGAAAGTCTATGGCTGCAAAACCTGGAATTATTGGATACCATATGGCATTACTGGGCGTCCCAGGTGATGCTACTGGTAAAGAACCCACCTGGCAATGCAGGAGACACAAGAGACATGGGTTCGATCCCTGGGTTGGGAAGATCCCCTGGAGAAGGTCACAGCAACCCACTCCAGTATTCTTGCCAGGAGAATCCCATGGACAGAAGAGCCTGGCAGGCTACAGTCCATGGAGTTGCAAAGAGTTGGACACAACTGCAGTTGACTTAGCACAGCACAGCACAGCACATAAAGAGTCAAAGAAAAGTCCCCATGGTAGATTGAAGAATTGTTTCCGTTGTTTTTTTTACCCCTCCCTGAATTTATGTCCTCTTTCTTCTGACTAGATGTGGAGAATATTTTCCTGCCTCAAATGATGTTGTGTTTGGCCGTGTGATTTGATTGGGCAGTGGGATTTTAGTGAATGTGTTGCAAACAAAAAATTGAAATGTATTTGTGTGATTAGGTCTGTCCTCTTGTACTTCGGTTGTCACCATGAGAATGTGTCCTACTTCCTGTTCATCCACAAAGGAGAGGAGATGTAAGGAGCAGACCCACCCCAAACCTGCAGCCTGAAGTCAGGTTCAGCACAGAGCCTACCCGCAGGTGTGTGAGCCAGAGGAGTATGAATGTTCACTGGTGAAGCCACTGGTTTGGAGTACTTTGTTTGGCAACAGTATTATTGCAAGCTAACAGTTTGCATTAGTCAGGATTCTTGAGAGAAACAGAACTGATAGGATATATACATAGAGAGATACCTAGGAGATTTGTTATGAGGGATTGATTCAGGCGATCATGGAGACTGAGATCTGCTACCATGATCTGCTGTCTGCAAGCTAAAGGCCCAGGAAAGGGGTCCGAATCCAAGGGCCTGAAAATCAGGAGACCCATGTCTGAAGGCAGGAGAAGAAGGACATCCTAGCTCAGGCAGAGAGAAATTCCATCCTTCCTCTGCCTTTCTGCTCTGTGTGGGCCAGTGGACTGAGTGGTGCCCACCCACACTGGTGAGGGCAGTGTTCTTTTCTCAGTCTACAGATTCAAGTACTAATCTCTTCTGGAAACACCCTCACAGGCACACACAGAAATCGGGTTATTACCAACTGTCTGGGTACTCCTTAACCCAGTCAAGTCGACACATAAAATTAACCATCACACAGTCCATTAGAGACTAGTAAAATGCATATCCTTTATTCTGTCAACACAACTCAGGAAAGCATGGATGCCCAGACCACATTATGTGGCTTTGAGGAGTCTCTAGTTGATCACGTAGACCTACAGTTGGGCTCTTCTTGCAGAAACTCAAATGATGAGATCTGATACCATATAATTTAAGGAAAACTTTTAAGGCTGAACAATGACCATCTAAGAAAGTTGGCCTGGCAGGGAGAAGAGGGAGTGAAATGTAGCGGTCATGAACAGGGCTGTGAAGTTTCCAGCTGAGGTAAAATCATGAAATAAATACTGAGAGAGAAAAGGAACATTGTATGTATATTCTCCAGGACTACATTTCTTCAAGGAGGTGAGTAAATGGTTTGAGTGTATGTGGATGCCAGGCTGTTTTTCTTGATTCTTTTCCTCTCTGGCTGCAGATTCATTAGAAAGGATCCCTCCTTTTGTAAACTGGTATTTGAATGACCTCTCAAAGCTGACACCTCCTTGGAGCTGACAATGCATTTGGCCTCTGTGCCTGGGCCTCTATTTTCTCTTTCCGCATTCACTCTCTGGGTGATCCCATTCAGTCCCATGGCTGTAGATCCCATCTTGATCCAGATGAATTAAAAGTATATCTATCTCCAGCCAGTGCTCCCCCTTGAACTCCAATCTCTTCTATACATCTGTCAACTGGAGGGCTTCACTGACCATAGTTATCACCCAAAACATGTCCCACATTAAACTGATATTCACCCCTTAAATAATCTCTGTCTGTCCTTCCATCTTAGTGAATAGAAATTCCATCTTTCTGACTGCTCAAGCCAAAACCAAGGAGATCAAACCAGTCCATCCTAAAGGAAATTAGTCCTGAATATTCACTGGAAGGACTGATGCTGAAGCTGAAGCTCCAATACTTTGGTGACCTGATGCAAAGAACTGACTCATTAGAAAAGACCCTGATGCTGGGAAAGACTGAAGGCAGGGAAAGAAGGGGACGACAGAAGATGAGATGGTTGGATGGCATCACCAACTCAATGGACATGAGTTTGAGCAAGCTCTGGGAGTTGGTGATGGACAGCAAGGCTTGGCATGCTGCAGTCCATGGGGTCACAAAGAGTCAGACATGACTGAATGCCTAAACTGAGCTGCTCAAGCCAAAACTAAGGAGTCATTTTGACATCCCCCCGTTTTTCATTCCCTGTTAGCAAATCATGTGGCCTCTGGTTAATATGTGTCCGGAAAGTAACTGCTTCCCCTGCCACCAAGGCCACTTACAGGCCCCAGGCCACCACCTCTCCCTTGTATTTTTCAGCAGACTCCAAACTGATCTCATCTTCCTAAGCCTTGGGCCTTTTTAGTTTGTTTTCAATATGGTGGCCAGAATGGTTCTGTTCAGATGTAAGTCAAATACGTTCTTGGGGTTCTCAAGAGCAGGATGAGAAGGGTCAACAAAGGATGAGATGGTTGGATGGCATCATCAACTCAATGGACCTGAGTCTGAGCAAACTCTGGGAGACAGTGAGTGACAGGGAAGCCTGATGTGCTGTGGTCTCTGGAGTCACAAAGAGTCGGACACAACTGAGCAACTGAACAATAAGTACATTATGCCTTTGCTTCCCATTTCACTCACAGTAAAAGGCAAAGTCCCTGCTCTGAGAATACAAGGAGCCCGTATCCCCTCTGCCTTCTGCTCTTCTGCTTTACGCCTTTCTCATGTCACTTTGTCTGCTGAGTTCCTCGATTTTCCTTGAGTATGTCAGGCTTGTTCCTGTCTGAGTGTCTTCACACTTGCTTTTCCTGCTGTCTGGACCACTCTTCCTTCCTCAAGATTCAACTTGGCTTCCTTGTATTTTTAAAGTCTTTACTCAAAAATCCTATTCTTGATTAAAAATAGCAGAAGACCTGAATAGACATTTTCCTGAAGAAGACATGCAGATGGCCAAAGGGCACAAGAAAAGATGCTCAACATGTTGCTTATCAGAGAAATGCAAATCTAAACCTCAATGAGGTATCACCTCACATCTACCAGAGGGCCATTGTTAAAAAGAACATAAACAACAAATTTTGGCTAGGATGTGGAGAAAGGGTGCACTTGCTCACTTTTGGTGGAAAGGTAAATTGGTATAACCACTGTGGAAAACAGTATGGAGCTTCCTCAAAAGCCTAAAAAATAGAATTAGTGGATGACCCAGCAATTCCACTCCTGAGCATACAAAGAAAACAAAAGCACTAATTTGAAAAGATACATGCACCCCCAATGTTCATAGCACCATTATTTATAATAGCCAATATATAGAAGCAATCTGTGCCTAATAACAGATACAGAAGGTGTTGTCAATGGAATACTGCTGCTGCTGCTGCTGCTGCCAAGTCGCTTCAGTCGTGTCCGACTCTGTGCGACCCCATAGACGGCAGCCCACCAGGCTCCCCCGTCCCTGGGATTCTCCAGGCAAGAACACTGGAGTGGGTTTCCATTTCCTTCTCCAATGCATAAAAGTGAAAAGTGAAAGTGAAGTCGCTCAGTGGAGTCCAACTCTCTGTGACCCCGTGGATTGCAGCCTACCAGGCTCCTCCATCCATGGGATTTTCCAGGCAAGAGTACTGGAGTGGGGTGCCATTGCCTTCTCCGTAATGGAATACTACTTAGCCATAAAAAAGAATTTAATTTTGCCATTTGCAACAACATGGATGGATCTGGAGGATATTCTGCTTAGTGAAATGTCAGACATAGAAAGACAAATACTATATGATATCACTTATGTGTGAAATCTAAAACATGAAACAAACTATTGAATGTAACAAAGAAAAAACAGACTTACAGATAGAACAAACTGGTGGTTACTAGTGGCAAGAGGGATGAAGTATGGGGGCAAGGTAGGGGTGGAGGAGTAGAAATACAAACTTCTATGTTTAAATGCTACACGGATATATTTGAAATACAACCAATATTTTATAATAACTATAAATGGAGTGCATGCATGTGTGGGTCTCCCACATTGCAGGCAGATTCTTTACCATCTGAGCCACCAGGGTAGCCCATAAATGGAGAATAACCTTTAAAAATCGTGGATCACTCTGTTGTATACTTGAAACATATATTATTATAAGTCGACTATACCTCCATAATAAATTAAAAAAATAATCGTACAGTGAGGAGGTACTCAATAAACACTTCACAAACAAATGAATGACTTGGGTTGCTCAGGGAAATGATATTCCATTTGATGATGCCCTTGCTTGTCACACTCTACCCCAGGCATGAATCCAGCCAGCACACACCATCTTCATCAGCATCTCGTATGATGTTGACACTCCACTGACCACGTGCCAGGTTGTACACCCTTCTGAGTCAACCTTCTGAATTCATCCAGGGTTGGAGAGTGTTTCCCCTGTACTCCGGCGCCAACTCAGAGGGACTTAGGGTTGTCCTGCTGATCTGACCCTCCAAGGCTCCCGGGCAATCTGAAGTCCCAGGACAACTGGGGAAGAGGGGCCCAGGGCTGGAAGATGACACTGAGTGTCTATAAGGGCCAACTCCCCCTGTGCTGACCACCTGGTGATGCCTCCCAGACGCCGCCTGGCGTGGGAAGGGATACCAGAGAGTGAAGCGAGTTAAAGAAATGAATATGTTTAGATTTTTTTACAGCAACAATGTTTGGTAAGAGTTGGAGCAGAATAAAACTAGCCCAAACAACTGGAAGGTCGTGGGTGGTCTCTGAACTTTGAGGGATATAACTGCATGTAATGGGGTGAAATTGAGCAAAGGAAAATGCTTTCACAGGGAAACTGATTATATGGGTCCTAAGGAAGTGGTAAAACCCCTCCCTGAAGTCATGCTGGGCTACTTTGGGCGAAGCGCCCACCAGACACACGGTGGAAGGGGTGGGGGCTGCCTTGCCCGGCTGCATGGCCTCCTCCATCCCCACAAAGTCCCTAGAAGGCTGCTGAGCCTTTTTCTTGAGAGAACCTCAGTTTTAGACCAGGATTGGGAAGTTTGATCTGAAAATGCATTTTAAGGAGATTGTGGGGTAACTTTTTAGCATTTCCTTAGTTTATAATCAAGAAATAGAAATGTTTCTCTTCTCTAAGAACAATCTAGAAGGATCTAGTGTAGCTGGGGACACACTTACTGTGCTTAAAAACCAGCAAGGCTTCTGAAGACCAGGAGCTCTCCCAGAGTGCGCCTCAGAACCTCAGGTGGAGTTTGTGTTTTGAATTCCTCTTACGTGGACCTGAGTCTCATGAGGATCCTTGTTAGGAATTTCTAGTTAGGTTTGGGGTAAGAACAGGCGACAGGGGGAAAGAAATGTGCCCTTTATCAACACGCATGTGGGAATATGTGGTGGAGGGGGTTTTTTCTTCTTCCCAACTTGTTCAAGAAAACAAAGTACTTGAAATGATAGCCCTCAGGTTCAATTCAGTCACAGCGTGTTTTGCTTGGCCAATATAGGCTTTTTACAAAACTCTGAGCCAACATTTAAAAATTGGGAGATTTCACATAAATATCTGATATTTTAGAATATCCTACCAGTTCAGAAGGCCCAGGAGCTCCAGTCGGCACCCACACCCGACACGGCAGCTGGCGGTCGTGCTCCCCTCCGTGAAGCCACAGCTCCGCACCTAACCTCAGACCTGCCAGGCGGGCCTCACACTTCACCGTTTGCTGCCTTGTCTCAGGAGGGCTGGAATTTGCCACTCCTGAAATAAAGTAATCTTTTATTTCAAGAAGTAAGCATGGGAATTTGAAAGTTAAAACAGTTGCCTCCTAGCGCAAATAAATTGTCCAAAAGACCCGAGGCTGTAAAACCTGAGAGTAATGCTTCAGTAGAGTCCGTGCAGGGATTAAAGCAAATAATTCCCTGTCCTGGGTTGGGTGATTAGAGAAGGGGCTCAAGCCAGAGATCCCTGTGCAAGGGATCTGATGGGCCTTCGCTCTCAGAAGGGGTGTGAGGGAAGCAGGAGCGGGTGGGAAGGAGCTCTGGGGTTGGGGGGTCTCAGCCTGACCCCCTGGGGGCTCTGGAGCTTGTACTGTGCTGGTTCCACTGAGGCATTGGGCATCCTTTCCCAATCCCGTGTCAGTCAGTCATAGGCTGGCTGATGGTGGGGTAACACCCAGGGCTAGGGGCTCGCATGCAGGGTGGGAAGAGGAAGACTGTGGGTTCTGAGCAGAGGAGGGCTGGGGTCTGTGTGGGACATTACCTCCCACCGACAGTTATAAAATAGTGGATTTTTACTGTAAGAAAATTAGCAAACATAAGAAAGTTTTCCCAGTGATGCAGTGGTAAAGAATCTGCCTGCCAATGCAGGAGACGCAGGTTCAATCCCTGGGTTGAGAAGATCCCCTGGAGAAGAAAATGGCAACTCATTCCAGTACTCCAGCCAGGCTAATCCCATGGACAGAGAAGCCTGGCAGGCTACAGTCCATAGGGTCTCAAAGAGTCAGACATGACTGAGCGACTGAGCACACACACAAGGGAAAATCATTGCTTAGGCTTCCCTGGTGGCTCAAACGATAAAGAATCTGCCTGCGATGCAGGAGGGACCCAGGTTTGATCCCTGGGTCGGGAAGATCCCCTGGAGAAGGGAATAACCCACTGCAGTATTCTTGCCTGGAGAATTCCATGGCCACAGGAGCCTGGCAGGCTACAGTCCATGGGGTCGCAAAGAGCTGGACACGACTGATCAACTACCACTACTGCTATCCTACAACTTAGAGATAATAATTGATCACATTATACAGAGAATATCCTTCCCTTTTCCTTTTAACTCTAAGTTAAAATAACTTGGACCCCTATCCCCCTAAATTGTGGGGAGTCCAGTGCCGCCCTTCCCAGTATTTCTGAGCATTCTGCAGAGCAGGAAAGGGGGCACGTCACCGGCCAAAGGCCTCCTCTGCTGGGCTCTGAAATCCATTACAGAGGTTGCCATGAGGCCCCTTCCACCAGCCTCCTCCCCTTCTCTTCTCTCTCCATGCATTTTCCCTAATGAAATCCTAGCCTATTTCATCCCATCTCAGCATCTGCCTCTCAGACCCGCACTTAATTCTCCTAGGGCTAACTGGTGCTCCTATGCATGTGCGGTTGTCTCTGGCCATCCTGGCCTCTGCCCCAGCATTCTGGGTGCAGGAGTGGAGTGGCCACAGGGAGAAAAGAAAGCAGAGAGGGCCCAAAGACTCATTTGGCCACTTGACAACTTTTCCCTGGTCTTCCTTTTTTGAGGATCCTCGGTCCCCTTAGAAGCCCACCCAGGAGGCCAGAGAGAGGCAGGGCCAGGAAAGAGAGGCTGTGTCCCAAACATCAGTCAGACTGGGGGTGGGGGTGCTGCACCGTGTCTTGCCCTGGCCCTGCTGATCTTCTCTCTCCTACTGTGTGCTGTCTCCTCGTTCTGTATCTTGTGCTGCTAAAACGTGATGATGTGGTCACTTTCTATTATCTGTCTCCTGAAGAGAGCTCCTTACCCGGCTTTCTGGTTTTGACACTGATGTTTTGATTTCCTCTTAGAAGAGATACGGTTTGGATCCCACCCACATCCCCTTGAGATTCACCTCCATGCTCTAAAGGTTGCTCACTGCAGACACCTATGAGAGTTTTTCTGGCCGTCAGAGATGCTTGGTCTGCACTCAGGGCCAGTCAAAAGTGCTCTAAAGTTAATATTCTGGAAGCAGCTCTGACCAACAACAGACAAGGAATGGGATAAATGCCCCAGTGTCTGGCCTCATGGTTGGGATAACTCTGGGGGTGCTCTGCACTGCCTCTTGAGCTCCCCACAGGATTGCCCTCTGGGGTCACTGGCTTAGAAACATACTCTTTATCATCTTCCTTTCTGTCTTCCCTCTCCCATACCAGAGTTTCTTGGACTTATCTCCCAAATAAAGCACTGGCACTGGAATCCTTATCTTGAGGTCTGTTTTAGGATACCAGAAAAAGCTATCTTCCCTTGCTCACTGCTGCTCTGGGCTAAATCTCTGGATATTGTCCTCAGGGTGGAAGAGAGGCTCTTGAGGACTGGTGCGGTCCTGTGGGTCCTGGTGTCACTGCTGAGAACACTGAAGAAGAGACCCCTCCTCCCAAGGGCAAGGAGCAGGAGGCTCAGCCCAAGGGTCACATGCAGGGGTTGCAGAAAAGGACCCTTGAATTGGTTTTGGCCCATGAGATGACTTGGTTTGGCCTGCAAGCTTTCAAACTTGAACTAGTTGTCAAAATCAGAAGAATTCATATGAAATCTACATTTGTGTCTTGTCTGGAAGAACTGGGAGATGTTGCTGGCCAGCTCCCCCTCCTCATGCTAATGATGGCCCTAAGTGAACAGCCGCTGCCCCCTTCAGACAGCGTGTATGCATTCCAAGTCTCCACTGCCTCTACCCACCTGGCTTGATGTGTTTCCTCAACTTACTGGGATCCTGCAGGCATCTGGGCCTGTGGTCCCATACTAAGATCAGTAGTACTAAGACCCTAGACCTGGGGCCAAGGCAAATGGCCCTGTGCTGACTCACCTGGAAGGAATGGTGATGGATGGGATATGAAGAGTGCTGGTGCCAAGCCCTGGGCTTGCTGTCAGGTGACCGATGGACCATGCTTGTTTCAAGGGCCCAGTACTTTCTTCAGAAGACAAAGTCATAAACACCAACAAGACCCTGAATATGAAGCTTTCCAACCCAGTTATTCTCAGCCCCTGGTCTTACTTGTTAGAAATACCAGGACTTGGACCCCATCCTTGGGAATTCTTATTGACTGGTCTGGGGTTGGCCAGGGGTATTGGTATTTTTAAGAGTGCTGGTGTGGGCCAGAGCAGGTTTGTCCAGCTCAGGAGAGCCCATGGCCTCTATTTCTTGTTGAAATAGACTACAGTGAGAATATTAACACCATGGGGACAGAGCTCACCCCATCCTTCCAGAGAGCCTCTTGTTAGACATTTCTCAGCACACTGTAGAAATGGGAACCACAACATGAGCTGCGGCTTTAGCAGGGATTAATAACCCTGATATGGGATCTGTTGCCAACTCTGGGGCAGATGCCTCCACACATGGAGAAAATGAGTGGGTGCCATGTTGAAACTTCAATTAAATTTTAGAGTCAGAATTTCCGTGCTGCTCTAACAGTGTGACCTTGGATGGTGCCCTCACCCTCTGGGCCTCCACTTGCCATCAAATGCACAGGAAGAGTGCTCTTTACCTCTCAGGAGAGTGGTGCACAGGAAATGAGATACATAAACTGGTCATTTGCCACAGTGTCTGCTATGGAGTCATCCTCTATGAATGCCGCTTGTCTTTCCCTTTGTCTGAAAGGGACACAGGTACACAAGGCAGTTTCCAGAGCCTCCTGCAAGGAGCTGTTTCATGAAAGGCCACTGACTGCTGCTCTGAGTGGGTGCTGGTAAAGGTCGACTTGGAGGCCAGCTGGGAAGAGCCACAACCAACTGTGGCTCTTCAGTGGCTGGACCTGGGCCCCAGGGGTGACGGAGTTAATCTTTCCATTGGAAATGACTCTTCCAACTATGACTGCTTTCCTTGATACAAGAAAATCAGGGGCTGTTGTCCATTGAAAGAAAAAAAAGAGCGACATTAATTACAGTTTCACCCATGACAATTTACTCGGACTAAAATCTTGCCACTCACCGCTTGTATGATCTCTTTTAACCTGAAAAGCAGCTCTTTTGCTCCCTTTCTAACCCAGACCCAGTATTTAGCAGGGTAATGGGATTTATGATTTTGTTTACATCAGTCTCCGTGGCGATCCACCATAAAAGATCTGTTGCTTGGCAACTTGGCATTGTGGAGCTGCAATGGAGGGGGAATTTTTGTCTCTCTGAAGCGAGGGCTTAAGGCATAATGAAAACTTCTGCTCATACTTCTCATGAATGCTTTTATTTTCAAGGTCAACCAAATGTTTTTTCAAGAAAGACTAATGCACTTTTCTTCAAGTGATGCACCGTAAAATGTTTCTCCAAGATTATCCTGTCTCTGAGCAGAGGACAACAGGCTCTAGATGTTTTTATTCTCTCCTTGCTGCTGTAAAATTAGGTTTGAGCAGCTCTGGGTCCGTCATAATGGAGTGGTTCTCGCTCACTTACTAGCATTTTCCAGGCTCATTAGCAAATGTCTTTTTTTTTTTTTTTTAATGAGCTGCTATATACTATGAATCACTTCTCATCTGAGAAACCAGTTTCAGGCTTGGTTTGTAGTTGGTTTACCACGATCCCTTTGATGATGAGGTTGATGTCAGTAGAGGCCTGAAGGGCACAAAACAGGACCCCAATTTCCCTCTGTGGTTCCTATTGACTATAGGCGTTTATACAAATGATCAAAGGGCCGGTTTTAGAATAGGCAAATGCACCTTCCTGACCTCTTTCTCAATGTGGGTACACACGAAAGAGAGAAGACGTTGATTCATAGAGACCTGCACAGACACAGCCCAGGCTGGAGGTGTGGAAACCATGATGAGAGTCATGGTGGAGATGACAGTAGATGACCAAGCACTTGCCGCTTGCTTTACACGTAACACCTTGCTTGGTTCTTGCATCAACACTTAGCCATGTATAACCAGCTGGCGGGCCAGTCACAGCTGCCCTAGCGCTTGAGAGCCCCCCAGTGATGCTCTCCTTTGGTCCAACCTGCCACCTTCTTCTCCCCACCCCCACCAGTCCCTTCACTTTCTCTTCACTGTTGTTCTTTACAGCTAAACTCAGAGCTCAGCTTCTCAAGATGAGTGGCCCTCAGCTGCCCCAGTCACAGGCCCCCAGTCACCCAGAGTCTTTAAACCTGAAGATTTTTTGCATCTGTATGAGGTGTGCTTGGTTGTGACTGAAATCTTCTAGGCTGTGACACTATGAACTCGCGCTTCTCAAACTTGAAGATGTGTGAGAATCACTTGTGGGTCTTGAGGTTCTTGAGCCTCACGCTCAGAGACTGTGATTTAGCACGTCTGAAGGGAGGCCCAGGAATTTTTATTTCTAACAAACACCCAGAAGACACTGCTGACCCCCCTGGGCCTCTCTTTGAGCAGTATTTTCTCTTGGTATTTTAGACTGGCCCCTACGCTGAAGTTTGTAAGCACTGCAGCATCTAGCCTGAGACTTTACATGGATTCAGTAAACGTTTGAAAAGACACTTCATAAAACCCAATTTTCATCTCACTTCTTGCTAAGAAGTTGGCAAATCTTACATTTGTGGACTGTTTAAAATTTATATGCATTATTTTGCATTTGTGGAGTGGCTTACAGTTCATATGCAATATGTTATTTGGCTCAGTGGGTATGGTTTTGTCTATTTTACAAATTAGGAAATGGAGCCTGAGATGATGACTTATGCATGGTCAAAAGGTAGTGTATAGTTTAGAAGCCAAGTAGTGAAATCTGTTCTCTCCACCAGAGCCGCCCACCTTTTTTTCCTGTCTTGGAGGAGATGTCTCAGTGCTATAAGGAATAGAATGCATTCTCTCTGAGGAGGTCGGAAACCTAGGTAAAGAAAGGAATCCTTCAACAGAGGCTGAGAGATTGAGCCAGCACCCAATTCTCCATTTATTAAATGGAGTTAACTACCCCATAGTTTGTGCAGAGGGTTAAATGTGTGCAGTGGGTTTGTCCTAGAGTGAGCTGTAATTAGTATTCCCAGTGAAGAAGAGAAGATACTAGAAGTCCTGGGACAGCAGGGCTACTACTCATGTTGATTCTAGATGCTTCATAGACAAAGACACATTCTTGAGATTTTTGGTAAGCTCTGAAATGCGTATACAATTTGCAGAACATCATTTTTGATGGAATTAAGTCTTGGTTCCAAGGCCGTCCTCATTTTGGAACATGGAAACCTATAGCTGTAGGTCATTTTGTTTCTTTTCTTCCTTTGACCCAAACTGTTTGAAAAGGAGTGTGTAAGAATCTGGTTATTCAGCCAACTCTTGGGTAAGCAAATGTTACTGAAGAATCAGGGATCAGGCAATGGCACCCCACTCCAGTACTCTTGCCTGAAGAATCCCATGGATGGAGGAGCCTGGTACGCTGCAGTCCATGGGGTCGCAAAGAGTTGGACACAACTGAGCGACTTCACTTTCACTTTTCACTTTCCTGCATTGGCGAAGGAAACAGCAACCCACTCCAGTGTTCTTGCCTGGAGAATCCCAGGGACAGGGGAGCCTGGTGGGCTGCCGTCTATGGGGTCACACAGAGTCGGACACAACTGAAGCGACTTAGCAGCAGCAGCAGCAGCAGAGAAACAAAACAATAATGCTTTTTATCAAATGCTTACTTTGTGCCAGTTATGGCCGTGGCATGAGGAGCTGTGAGGTATAAGGAAACTGAGGCTAGGAGTGGAAGGCATCCTGCCCAAGCTTGCATTCAGGTTCAGGTGGCTCTGCCTCCAAAGCCACCTTATTAACCACTCTGACACATCACCATGCCCCTCAATCAAAGCCCCAAATCTACAACTAAATTAAAAAAATAAAAATATGGGAAGAGAGACTTCTCCCTCCTCCAAGCCTGAGCTGTTTTCTAAACTGGCCAGTCCCAGTGCATATCTCATTTCCTCTCGAGTTTCCGACCCCCCAACACCCAGTAGTTGTGAAATATTCAAAGACTAAGAGGAAAGAGAGAATGAGGGGCAAAGAGATCCTTGAGGCAGAAAAAGGCACACGGCAAAGAGCTTGAGCCACTGATGCTTCAAAAAAGTTATCAACCCTGTGGTCCCTGAGGCCAGCAACCACGGGGTGGCTGGCTGGGCAGCTGAGGGTGGTGTGCGCTGCATAGCCAACAGGCCTGGGCTGCCCTGGTGGTAGTCTGGGATTCTTGGGCTCCCCGCCCCCCAAGTGCCAATTAGGTGAAATCTCCAGCCTGCTGTAACCTTGGAGCGTCTGCAGCCCTGCCTGCAAAATTCCCTCTGGCTCTGAAAACTTCCTGGGGTGACCCCTAAACTGAGTAACTTGAGCCTCCCTGCCGATGCATCAGCCCTGACATCATCATAAGAGCAGCTACTCGGTTAGCATTCAGTGTAAGGGCACACACTGCAAGCTGGCCAGAATTAACTAGACGCGGAAACCAAAGCTTAAGGAGGTTCAGGAAGGTGCCTAGGAACATAGAGCTAGTAAGGAAGTGGTCTGGGCGAAAGCATCCAAACCTAGCCCACCAGCTCTGAAATACACGTCCATCACTGCTCTGGGAAGCCTTTCACAGGAAGGCCCACACCTGGGAATCTTCTGTCTTAGGAGTGGGCAGATGGGAGAGAGGGCCCTATGAAGTGGCTGTGTTCTCCCCAAGCCCACCTTCAGCCCAGACCACCTTGCAGAGAGCCTGGAGGTCTTCCCGGGTGTGGGAGGGGGCTAGAGGATGCTCACTGGCCTCGGGCAAGTCCCTTACTTCCACCTCCATGCAGCACTTTGTTGAGGCTCTGCATTGCTGATGAAAGAATGTAGACCCAGCCTGAGAGAGGAAAAGGGGCACGAACAAGGTGAGTGGATGAGCTAATGCAGCTTAGTTTCACTGGTACTTGGCTCTGCCTCAAAAAGTCCAGGTGGAAGGTGTAAGTGGCTCTCAGTGTGGACGAATCCCCAAGATGCCTTCCTGAGTGAAAAGAACAAATCATAGATGGATAGCATACCACTATATAAACACACATATTCACGCAAAAACACTGCAGGCAGACCTTGGAGATACTGCAGGTTCAGCTCCAGACTGCAGCGAGAAAGCAAATATTACAAAAAAGCGAGCCACACTTTTTTTTTTTTTTTTTGGATTTCCTAGTGCATATAAAAGTTATGTTCACACTATAGTATAGTCTATTAGGTGGGCGATAGCATTATGCCTAAAAAAAATGCACATACCCTAATTTTAAAATACTTTATGGCTAAAAAATGCTAAGCATCATGTGAGCCTTCAGTGATTCATAATCCTTGTGGAATAGTAACATCAAAGATCACTGATCACAGATCACCATAACAAACAAAATACTAACAAAAGTTTGAAATATTGGGAGAATTACCAATATGTGACACAAGAGACACAAAATGCACAAAATCTGTTGGAAAAAAAGACACTGATAGACTTGTTTGATGCAGGGTTGCCACAAACCTTCAATTTGTAAATTAAAAAAGCAATAAAGAGAAGGGCAATGAAGTGAAGTGTGCCTGTATAGTTTCTGGGGGCACATATGTGCACGCACTTGCACGCATACATTCCTAGAAGGAGTAACTTCTAACTGGCTGCCTCAGAGATAAGATTGGCGTGGTGATCAAGAAGGACTTAGGCCTTATCCCAATGTTTTACTTTTTAAAAGCAGAACATTTGGGTATTAATTTTGCAATTAGATAGTAAATTTTAAATGATATTTTAAAAAGAGAAAGCACATTTGCTATGGCCACCACCCAAAGGGTGCCTTTTCGACAGCTCTGCATTGACCATTCCCTGAATGCCTGAGGCTGGGAGGCTTCTCGCTGCAGTCCTCCACTCATCTCAGTTTGAGTGGAGACTCTGCCAGTTTCTCAGTGTCCTTCAGCTCAGGGGCAGGCAGCAGGCTTGACTGAGTGGGGAAGTCCTTCCCCCAGGGGTGGGAGTCCCTCATTTTCTCTTTAGCCTTTCACTTCTTTTATTCCTTCCCTTTTAAGTGTCTTTGATCCATTGCGTTTGCCACATCCACTTCGTAGGTGGCAAAGAACAAGCGGTCTTTCTCTCTGGACATACCTGAGTTTTACTAGTAGATGAAGAGAGGGCATTCTAAGGGAGGACGTGTGTGGCCTGGAACACCGGCAACCAGGTGTGATGCCGGTGCTGCCTCCACTCGCCTGCATGTTTAGCTGTGCCTTGGGCCACGGGGAAGCAGGAGACGTGTGGTCTGCAAAGCAGGCAGGTTCTTCCTAACAAGGAATTCCTTCTCAACTTATTAGCCATAGGATTAAACAGACACTGCTTTCCCCTCTTCACTTAATCTCTGGTAATCCTAGATAATCTTCCCACTGAAGACGAAGTCCTCAATGGGGTTGACTCTTGCATCCATCCCACAAGTTTGGGTGGCCGAGTGCCTCTGAAAGCACAAACTCTCTCCCTCTAGTTCCAGTTCCAGTGTCTGGACAGATCCTGGAGTTGGTGAGTCAACCTGGTGTCTGAGTACAATTCTCACCTCTCTTTTGACCATGATAGAGAAGTTCCTTCAGCCCTCATCTTCCAAACCACACAGACTAACAAAGGGTGTTGGAACCTTTTCTTCCTTATTTCCCACTGGAAAGTCAAGAGTGGTCAGACTTCCATGCTGAATAATGAAGGCATACAACGTAGCAAAGAATCTGGTAATGAAAGGACCTGACTGGTTGAGTTTGAAGAGGATTTGAAAGGCCAAGGAAATAGTTTAATATAAAAAATTCATTTTATTTTATTTTTTCAATTATATTTTACTTACAAATACTATTCCCAGGCATGAACCCAGTCACGCCTGGGAAGAATATTTTCTGCTACTGATTTGGGGCACACTTCCTCCCCTTGACAAGGCCTTCCGGTGTAGGGATGAAAATGTGGCTTCTGGAAGCCGGAAGACCTGAATTTGAATCCCACTTCTGCACTTACTAATGGTGTGAACTGGGACAAACCATTCTCTGAGTCTTCTTCACAGGAAAAGCAGTCTTTATAATGGCCATCTTCCATGGTTGAGAAGCTTAGAGATAAAATGTATTTAATCTGCCTGGCATACACTATGTGGTCAGTAAATGGTAGCTACTATTATCATATTATTATCTGTCATGAGTGATATAAACCTAATCACAATAGGACATAAGCAAAAACGGAATTTATTAGCTTATCTAACCGAAAAGTCTAGAATTTAGGCATGACTTAATCTAAGTTCTCACACTGATTTATGAGAAATTAGTTTCTCTTTCTCTACCCCTTAGGCTGCTTCCCTCTCAGCTGGCTTTATTCAGGAGATGGCAAAAATGTTCACCAGTAGATCTACAGTTATATTCTTCCTATTCAGCAGCCCTAGGATAAAAAGGACATGTTTTGCAATTGTTTAAGCAAAGTCCCAGATTATTAAGTAGTCATCTTCCCATCCATAAGCCAATTATTGAGTCTGGAAGATTGGAATATGTTGGTCATGGCTTGGTCATGTACTTGATCTCGTGGGATAAACCCTGTATGAACCAGAAGGAAGGCTGAGGTGATAATCATAAGGAAAACTGGGATGGGTGCCATTATTAGAAGAAAGGATAATAGGCGCTGGGCAGGCACAAACAAAAGACCCCCACAACAAGGGCATGTTTTCAGTGAATTTTCTAATTGTGAGATTGACAACCTTGGAAGATTACTGTTCAACAGGGAGTTGCCATTAATTTCCTTAGCTGTGTGTAAGTTTTCTGGTTCTGTATTTATTCCAGAAATGAAAATGAGTGAGTGAATTAACATGTTTTTTTTTAATATATTCAAATACAGAAATATAATTTGAAATAGCCCTTTGTTCTAAATTCTCATGGAGCAATCATGCTGGGGTTTTGAAAGTAATTTGAATGAGCTTCTAGAAAATGCTTTGTAGATCTTACCATGATAATGGAGGGAACTTAGTAGACACCTAGGCCCTGCAAACTCCTATTCCTATTGTATTAATTGGACACCTTTGCAAGAAAAAGTTCCTAAAATGCTAGAAGATTCTCTTGCCATCGAGAATTGTTGTTGTTATTCAGTTGCTAACCTGTGTCTGACTATTTGCGACCCTGTGGACTGCAGCACAAGCCTTCCCTGTCCTCCACTATATCCTAGAATTTGCTCAAGTTCATGTCCATTGAGTTGGTAATGTTATCTAACCATCTTATCTTCTGGCACCCTCTTCTCCTTTTGTCTTTAATCTTCCCCAGTATCAAGGTCTTATCCAATGAGTTGGCTCTTAGCATCAGGTGGCCAAAATATTGGAGTGTCAGCTTTAGCACCAATCCTTCCAATGAATATTCGGCCTTGATTTCCTTTGAGATTGACTGATTTGATCTTCCTGCAGTCCAAGTGACTCGTAAGAGTCTTTCAAGTGTCTTCAGCATCACAATTCGAATTCACCATCAATTCTTCGGCACTCAACCTTCTTTTGGGCTTCCCTTATAGCTCAGTTGGTAAAGACTGCCTGCAGTGCAGGAGACCTGGGTTCGATTCCTGGGTTGGGAAGATCCTCCGGAGAAGGAAATGGCAACCCACTCCAGTAATCTTGCCTGGAGAAGCCCATGGACAGAGGAGCCTGGCAGGTTACAGTCCATGGGGTTGCAAGAGTCAGACACGACTTAGTGACTAACCATTCCCCCCACCCCAACCTTCTTTTTGGTCCAACTCTCACATCCATACATGACTACTGGAAAAACCATAGCTTTGACTAGATGGATCTTTGTTGGCAAAATGATGTCTTTGCTTTTTAGTACTCTGTCTAGGTTTGTCATAGCTTTCTTCCCAAAGAGCAAGATCTTTTAATTTCGTGGCTGCCGTCACCATCTGCAGTCATTTTGAAGCCCAAGAAAATAAAGTCTGCCACTGCTTCTACTATTTCCCCTTCTATTTGCCATCAGGTATTCTGAGTTTTTCGAATGTTGAGTTTTAAGCCAGCTTTTTCACTCTCCTTTTTCACCCTCATCAAGAGGCTCTTTAGGTTCTCTTTGCTTTCTGCCATTAGAGTGGTGTCATCTGCAAATCTGAGGTTGTTGATATTTCTCCCAACAGTCTTGATTCCAGCTGTGATTTCACATGATGTACTCTGCATAGAAGTTAAATTAGCAGGGTGACAATATACAGCGTTGTCGTACTCCTTTCCCAATTTTGAGCCAATCAATTGTTCCACATAAGATTCTAACTGTTGCTTCTTGACCTGCATACAGAATACTGGGTTCGAATTATTCTGTTTCAACGATGACAGAGCAGCATACTTTGATGATGTAGAGGATAGACACAAATCCTAACCCGAAGTACGTAAGTGCACAAATAACTGATAAAAGATAGAAATGTGAATGTTATTGAAAAGTATAAATAACTTGTCGGGGGGGATTCAGAAAAGGACAATGAATGTTTGGGGAGCACAAAACCCCTTCATGAGGAGAGCAAGTTGAAATGGACTTTCAAAGGTGTGATCTTTTTGGTAGAAGATCTTCTTGGCAGAATGAACCTGAACAGATGTCTTAAAGGATTGCTTGTGTAGTGCTCAGAGTGTCATTAGTGATGCTAGAAGCTGGGAATCCCTGGGGATATTGACCTGGACCCATACTACTTGTGGCAAGTGTCCCTTCCCCCCTGACATTTCCCTACCTGAGCCCATGCTGCTGGACCAACCCATGTGCTTCTTATTCAGATCGAAAGACACACTTCAGCAACAACCATCAGGGAACTTTGAGAAAAAAGCTTATTACTCACAGTACTGGAGGGTACACAGCATGCCCAGGGGGGCACAGAGTAAGGCAGAGAGATCTGAGTTCTGCCTTTATTGGAAGGGGGAGGTGGGCCAGGGCCTCAAAAGTTCAATTTTTATTGGCATATTTAAAACATACCAACAGGAATTAGAGTGAGGGAAAGGAAAAGTGGGGTCATTCAACCAGTCAGTTAGCTAGGTCACCCAGGGCTTTCCAAAAGGCAAACTTCATGGACTCGGGAGGCGGGACCGGGGAGGGGGCTGTCTTCTTATTTAGTTGTTTAGCTAGTAACTGTGTCCCACAGCTGGGACATGTTTACTTGAGATGAATGTCTTTGAATGGATGCTTTGGCAATCAAATACTTATTGTGTGGTACTTACAGTAGAAGGGTTCAAGCTTCCAGAGAAACTCTCCTTTCACAGTCCAAATAACAACAACTGGATTTCAAAGGGTGTTTTTGAGCTCGCAAAATGCTCTCACAAGCATTTTTTTTTATGGATCTGAGAACAAAGCCTCCCAACCAGTAGACAGAGTCTCTCTGACTGCCTGCTTTGGATTTGGGGTTGTGGTTCAGTGATGTGACCTGCCTTGGAATGAATGCATCTCTCTCCCATCCCCCGCTTCCCCCAAGACTGTGGTCTTCCTGCTTCCCAACCCTTCCTTGAGCTGTATTCATAGGATTTGCAGCTTGATCTGGGAGTTAGACCAGAGGCATTGCAGGTTTCATAACCTCACTACTGCTAACATCTTAATACTATATATAAGTTGATAGACTTCATTAAGAAATTTCGCTCAGTTGTGTCCGACTCTGAGACCCCATGAACTACAGACTCCACGGAATTCTCCAGGCCAGAATACTGAAGGGATCTTCTCAACCCAGGGATCGAACCCAGGTCTCCTGCATTGCAGGTGGATTCTTTACCAGCTAAGTCACAAGGGAAGCCGAAGAATACTGGAATGGGTAGTCTATCCCTTCTCCAGCAGATCTTTCCAACCCAGGACTTGAATTGGGGTCTCCTGCATTGGCAGGCAGAGTCTTTACCAATTGAGCTATCAGGGAAGACCTCAGTGGCAAAGGCAGAAAAGACTAAAGTGTCCCCTTTTCCAAGCTGATGGGTATCAGGTGTTCAACAAGACTCTACCTGAGAGGTAACTCTCTCAGAATCATGCAGGCAAGACTTTTCAGCCGTCACTTAGATTACTTCCTTCACCCCATATGTTTTTGTCATGGCTCATTAATTTATGCCATGGGAAGCCTTTTAAAAATAAAAAACAAATTAAAATTTTTTTTACTTGGCTCCTGTTCTGTGTTATAATTTGACTGAATGATCACCCAGAGAGCAGGCTATTCTGAAGGTCTGAGCTGGGCTGGGTGTCTGGACTGCTTGCTGGGTTTCCATTTCTGCCACCCCTGGCCTTGGTCAGGTTACTTTTGCTCCCTTGGTGGCCACTTCTCCATGTCTGAAAAGAGACTCTATTCTGGAAATAAGCTTATTCATAGAACAGGGATACTTCCCTGCATTCAACTTCGTCTTTCAAAGGCATTGAGCTTGATTCATGTCTCTACAATGATGTCAAAGATGAACTTCAGAAGAGGAAAAAGAGAAATCCCCAGCAGGGCAGTGGGTCATCTGGGCTGCTCTGTGTCTCCCCTGGGGGCTGTGTTCTGACATCGGCCATTGCCAAGTCTCTCCTCTCCCCTCCGTTTTGGCCAGGCCTTGGCTCTGAGAGGCACATCCCTCTCTGCTCAGCCAGTTAGTGTTTACTGAGGGGGGAGACACCCATGTGAAAGGGGAGGTGTTTATTGCTCCCCATCCAGATTTATTGGGAGGGGAGCAGTGGAGGCTTCTGGCAACTGGTGCAAGGTCTGAATTCATGGACCCCATTGCCACCCAAAAGGGGAGAACTGGTTTCAGAATCAAAATTGTTGGCGTGCCATTTGTGACTGTGCCAATCTAAATACCTTTCATATAGAAACCCCAAACAGTCTACCCGTGAAAGCCACCAACCTCAATGAGAAGGATTAGAGACCTTCTGATACTTGGATATGTTTGAAAAGAGAAAAAAGTGAAAGCAATGTGCTCAGTGGGTGTGGGACCCCCAAAGCTGTAGCCACAATAAGGTGCCAGGGTGAGAGGATTATGGCCAGGAAGAGGAAAATACCTGCACCCACAGCCCCGCTGGGAAGACTGTGGAAGGAAAAGAGGAAGCGCGTGACTGGAGGGGTCTAGCCAAGTGGGGAGTCTGAAATCAATAGCCTGCCTGGCTGCTCTTTATTCCTTCTGTTGGCAGAGTTTGGGAGCGGGTGAGTGGGCTGGGCTGTGTAGGGAAGGGTGCTCAGCGACTCCCAAGACAGGGAAGGCATTGCAGACTGGCCGGGCTTCCCTGGGAGATGTTTGCTTTGATCCACTAGAAAATTTCTGCAGCAGCTGTTAGAAGGATAGACTGCTGCTGCTGCTAAGTCGCTTCAGTCGTGTCCGACTCTGTGCGACCCCATAGACGGCAGCCCACCAGGCTCCCCCGTCCCTGGGATTCTCCATTCTCCAGGCGAGAACACTGGAGTGGGTTGCCATTTCCTTCTCCAATGCATGAAAGTGAAAAGAGAAAGTGAAGTCACTCAGTCGTCTCCGACTCTTAGTGACCACATGGAGGGAAATCAAGAATATGGAATGCCAGTTTCACTTGGCTTTCTGTGAGAGAGAGAGAAAGGGAGACTCCTCTTGAGCTTGTGAACAAACTTATGACTTTCCCCACCTCACTCCCAGGGATACACGCTGGGGCTGTGAAGAGTTGGGCGGGTCACTGAAGCCAGGTGAGAGCCTGGAGGGAGCTGTACTCTGGAGGCAGAATCGGAGGAAGCGCATACTGTAGTCCAAAGGAGCAGAGCTTGGTCATCACTGCATCCGTGGTGAGGAGCACAGTTCTATGCATTTTCATGGACTTTATTCCATTTGATCCCACAATACCTCTCAGGATGGACAAAGCAGGTGTTCTCTCCCCATTGATGGGGAGACTGAGGAGCAGAGTTTGGGTCTCTACCTAATGGTCTGCCTGTCCTTGGGCAGAAACCCGTTTTCACCTTCTCCGCAGCTTATGAACCCATGAAATAACTTTTTCAGGAAATTGTTGTTGTTCAGTTACCCAGTTGTGTCCGACTTTTTCAAACCCATGGATAGCAGCATGTCAGGCTTCCCTGTCCTTCACCATCTCCCAGAGTTTGCTTAAACTCATGTCCATTGAGTCGGTGATGCCATCCAACCTTCTCATCCTCTGTCACCCCCTTCTCCTCCTGTCTTAAATCTTTCCTAGCATTAGTATCTTTTCTAATGAGTCAGCTCTTCGCATCAGGTGGCCAAAGTATTGCAGTTTCAGTTTCAGCACCAGTCCTTCCAATGAATATTCAGGACTGATTTCCTTTAGGATTGACTAGTTTGATCTCCTTGCAGACCAAGTGACTCTCAAGAGTCCTCTCCAGCACCACAGTTCGAAAGCATCAATTCTTTGGTGCTCAGTTTTCTTTATGGTCCAACTTTCCCATCCATACACGACTTCTGGAAAAACCATAGCTTTGACTCCACAGACCTTTGTCGGCAAAGTGATGTCTGTGCTTTTTAATATGTTGTCTAGGTTTATCATAGCTTTTCTTCCAAGAAGCAGGCATCTCTTAATTTCATGGCTGCAGTCACCATCTGCAGTGATTTTGCTGCTGCTAAGTCGCTTCAGTCGTGTCCGACTCTGTGCGACCCCATAGACGACAGCCCACCAGGCTCCCCTGTCCCTGGGATTCTCCAGGCAAGAACACTAGAGTGGGTTGCCACAAGCAGTGATTTTGGAGCCCAAGAAAATAAAGTCTGTCACTGTTTCCATTGTTTCCAGGAAATTGGGACCACTTGAAGGTGGGGATCGCCTCTGGAGTAATAGCCAGGATTCCCATGGGGCCCTTCCTGAAGGTGAGGAACTGACTTCCCCACCTCTCAAAGAAGGTAAACTCAGTGAACACAAAATGAAGCTGTGCTGATTTAAGGGAACAGTCTCCAAACCCCAGGCCATGGGGAACGTATTTCTCACTGAGTCAGGCAGCTCCTCTGAGCTCTCCTGTAACATCTTCACTCAGCCCCACTGTGTGCCAGGCAGTGCCCTGGCACAGTGCCCAGACAAAACTGCATCCTCCTGTGTTTCCATGTGAGTGGCAGAGGACCCAGGAATGTCGAGTGAATGTGTACACTGCTCCACAGTGGTTAGTGCTGTGGAGGAAAACAGCAAGGCAGAGGGATGAGGAGGAAGGTCGGGAAAAGCAGGAGTTCCAGTTAAACAAAGCGGCTGAGAGGGCGCTCCTGAGAGAGTGCCTGTGGCAAAGACGAAAGGTCAGGGAGAAGTGAGCCTGACAGGTACCTGCAGGAGGACATTCCAGGCAGAGGAGCTGCAAGGGGGTCACGTGGCTGAGTTGGCAGGGTGAGGGCTGAGGAGGGGAGCAGGGCAGCAATGCCAGGGCCCAGTGATCCACTGTGAGGGGTCTGACTTTTCCTCTCAGTGAAGTGGGAAGCCATTAAGGGTTTGAGCAGTAGTGTTAAGATGTGGGGCTTCCCAGGTAGCTCAGATTCCTCCCAGGTAAAGAATCTGTCGGTCAAAGCAGGAGATACAGGAAACTCAGGTTCAATTCTTGGTTCTGGAAGATCCCCTGGAGAGGGAAATGACTCCAGCATTTTTAGAGTGGACAGAGGAGCCTGGCAGGCTACATTTCATGGGGTCGCAAAGAGTTGGAAACATCTGAGCAGGCATGTATGTTAAGGTGTTAGTAGCAGTGAGATTCTGAAACTTGCCATGCCTGATCTGGCTTCTAGATCAAGCTGCAAAATCTATGAATACAGCTCAAGGAAGGGTTGGGAATGGGTTTGTCTAGAGAGAGAGAGCTACCATCTAAGTGTCTACTGAAAACTTTACTTCTAATAATGCCTGGAGATGAGGTTGCTTTCAGCCTGGGCCTCTGCAGGTGACCCTGGTCTATGCCCCTTCACTCTCCTGGGGCAGCAGGGGCTGTGGCACTTTAGAGCCTGAGAAGACTGGACATCTGAGCCCTGTGCAAAGCATCGTGAGCACCATCAGGCGAGACATGCAGCCAGGTGGGGCTTGGACTCTCTGCTCCTTCCTCACTCGGGCAACTTCTGGAACTCTCCAAGCTTAAGTTCCTCATCTACAAAGTCAAGATAATGACAGTATCTGAGTCACAGGATTATTTCACAGAGTCAACAGTAACATAAATTAAAAGCATTCAGCTGATGTCTGAACATAGTAAGCTCTGAATAAATGTTAGGTATTGTTACTATTTAATACTTTCTTTCTTTAAGATATTTTGAGTTAAGGGGTAGAAACTACAGAAAAAAAGAAAAGAAATATTAAGTACCAAGTGTCTGAGATAAAGTTAAATTTAAATTAGGACATACTTTGAACTCTTTTAAAAAAATTTAAATTTTTATTTTTTTTAACACCAAAAACATTTTGTATTGGGGTATAGCCTGTAACAATGTTCTGGAAGTCTCAGGTGAATAGCAAAGGGATTCATCCATACATATACATCATATTTTACTAACTCTTAAAATAAAAACCCAAGCTTTTGAATGTTCATGTGAATAACCTATTTACTAAAACCTGCACTTGAAAATACTCAGATTAATGGGGAAAATTTTAGATGCTCCAATATTTCTCCATTTTTTACTTTAGTTAAATAAAATTTCATTTGCTAATCAGCTGACAACTGTTACTTTGTCTAAAAGAACCTTGAAATTTCAAGAGTTAAAATGAAAATGATTGATATTTTCCTTTTACAGTGTGATTGAGGCTAAGTCTGTTTTGGTCCTCACCCTCTCTGGGATTATTTGCTTCTTTGCACTCCTTCCACTTTTCCCGGCTTCTGTTATAAAACCTGAGAGCTTCTTGAAAGCAGGGACCAGGTGTGGCTCACCTATGTACTCTCAGCATATAGTGAGTACTCAGGACATATGTGTTTAAAAAAAAAAGTTACTGGTGACTGACTGATTCACTGAGGAAATGAATAAATGAATGAAGATCAGTCCTTCCGTTCAGAAGCTTCCCATGGGATGGAGAAGGCAGGTGTTCACAAAGATCAATCAAAATACAGCGTGTGATTGTTAGGACAGACCACATGCTATAGACAGGAGTTTTGAATTGGAGTGTGAATCCAAAGACTTCCCCGGGGGTACATAGACTGGGCGGGGTTTAAAGGAATCAGCTTCAGAGGCTAGAAGTCCACACTGAATGGAAAATGGCTGTGATGGGTCAGCTGGTCACTTTCCTCAGCTCCCCATTTACTTTACTAAAGAAAGATGTGAACCTCTCATTCTGTCTCACCATGGGGTCCTGTCCAGGAGTGCAAAAGTCTTTGGGGCAATAAAGAAATGATTCAACATATTGGTTTTGGGAAGCTTGTTGTATCTGGACACCGCTGACCTTCAGAGAACCTAGCATCTTTCTGTTAAAGGCTGAGTGCTCCAGAAGCAGAAGCCGAGACAGAGTCTGAGTGCCAAGGGAGAGCACTAGAAGTAGGATTGGGCAAAAGAAGTCAAATCAAGATTCAGGCAAACACTTGGAGCACTCTGGGGCCAGCCCTGCACACTGGGCAGAAGAGGCAGACCAGGCTGGCCCCCCTGATGCTGAGGCTGGCCATGAAGGAGCTGATGGTTGGAGACTGTCTGCTGGCCTCAGTCCCTAGGGCTGAGTGGACAGGCTTCTGGAAGGGGGTCTTTATGGGGCATCTCCATGTCCACCACACTTTCCCTGTGTTGCATGCAGTTCAGTTAAGGATAAAATGTAGTTCTTCAAAAGGAAGTATCTTGGACTGTTTTGAGTGTTCTGAATTCAGATATTCTGTACTGTGAGGCAGGAGTGATGAGGGTTTCTAGTCCACAAACTCTCTGCTTCCATTCCCTTAAGAATGCCAAAGAACTTATGCCTCCTAAAGAAAGATTTCCAAACATGAAGTAAAGAGGGCACCAATAAGCAATAGCAAAGGCCTAGTTCAAGGAAACAATTAATTCATGGTGTGGTGCAGAACCTTCTCAACTTCTTAGATGGATAGCTGGTTTACCAGTTTTTTCTATTTATTAATCTCTCATCTCAGAAGTATAATTCAGAGGTAAGATGACTGGATAGGGATGCATATTAACACTTTCATTTGAAACTGAAGTTGTTTTTTGCCTAACTGAAACTAAATCTGGTTTGGCTGCTAGGCTCGACCGTTCAAATTGCTTTGCCAAAACAGGTTGTATGGCAGACATTTTTATGAACCAAATGAACTAAGTCTAAAAATCTAAGCTTTTGGTGAAAAAATATATATCTCATGCTATGAGATAAAAGAATTGCATTGAAAATGGTATCAACTGGTTTTGGCTAATGGTGTGGGATTTCTCAACTGGAGTGATGAGAATGTTCTGGAATTAGTGGTGATGGCTGCATGACTTTGTGACGATATTAAAACCTACTAAATTGTACACTTTAAAGGGGTGAGTTTCTTGATATGGGAATTATATTTCAATATTAAAAGCAAAAATATTGGCAAACTTGTATTAAAATAACAAGTATTTTAATTTTCCCAACCTTTTCAGTTTAAACAAGGGCCTCTAAGTAAATGAGTAGCAGGTATAATTAGCAGTCATCTGAGAAGTTTTGGTACAGTCTTTTTGGTATATTTCCCAGAATTAGGAGCATGAATGACTAATGACTGGGTAACAAATACATTTTCAGATCTCTGGGTTTCAAACTTTCTTTCAACAAAGTTGAAGGAGGACCAAAGTGATTTGACAGCTGATAGGGCACTACTAACTTTCTATAAGAGATTCTTATGTCATTTCTGACTTCATGAAACGCTTTTCATTCATATCTTATTTTGAGGACAAGGAGGTTTCTCAGAGTTTTCTCTCTAAAAATGTGTGAAGTAGGAAGAGGAGAGATTCTGAATCCTATCTCATTTTAGTAATAAATAGTTTCCATCCATGGATATATCAGCTAACTGAAATAAATGTTATTTCAATTCTTTAAGAGGTGAATTTTTAATAAAATTTATCCTTAAATTTAATCATGATGCATAAAATTTCATAATATATTGTCTAGATTAGTTGCATTCTGATGGTTATTGAAACTATAACTTGGTCTAGAAAAAACTGCTTAAAATTTATAGACTTACAGTGAAAACAAAATTAAATTTTCAACACATTTGTGAGTTTTTTTTTTTTTTTGGTTGCAGAAAAGAATAATATAATGCTCATTTACAGAAAAACACTTTCAAGCTTAAAAACTTGTGACAGTTATTAAAAAGTACCAAGAGGCTATAGGATGGAAATAAAGTTCAAGGAGAAACTGGAACAATAAATTGGTGGAGAAGACTTGTCATATATTTTAAAAATTGATACTGGTGAGTATAGAATTGCTCCAATCCTTGGATTCCATTGACAACGTTTAAAAGAGTGATGTAATCGTTTTACTTTAAAATGCTAATATTTATAATACTAAGGAAATGACATCCTCTGCAACTATTTAAACTTAGAGTAAAAGATTTTTTTTTTTAATGTCATCTAAAAACTGTGTGAGAGGGTATATGAATTTTCAAACCACTTTTAGGGAACACACAAACCAAAAACTTAGGAGGCCTCTGTTCTTGGGGGCTAGAGAGGGAATAGCAAGATCTGCTCAGATAGGTGGAGTTTTATGGAGGAGGTGATGTGTGAGCTGGACCTTGACAGATGGAGAAAGGTGCCTGCCAGGCGGAGGAGGGCCCTTGGCAGCTGCCAGCCTGGGGAGGCTGATGTTTTAGGGGCACACTGCCAGCTCCTGGCACTCTCACTAGTATGCCCATTACCATAACCTTGAGCCTCATGACTGTGGCAACTAAAATCTTGGCCATTTTATTGGGATTTGAGTGAGAGAAGAAGCTAAGTGATGGGTCAGTAATTTAGCCTCAAGGTGACCAGGCCATTTACTGACTTCTTGGCAGAGGAGCCATTACTCTGCTGTATCTTCCCATTGGCCAAACTGTAATGCCTTTGTCATTGTTCAGCCACATCCTGTGTTAGCTTGGCTTCAACCCCCCACTCCCTTTCCTTGTCCCCAAGTGCAGTCTCAGAGCCCACAGCGTGCCAGGAAGACAACCCCCTCATCCTCAAGCTGGCATCTTGAATCCCTGTGATCCAGGGGTCAGTACAATAAGACCGGATTTGGAAATAGGACAAGAATAAGCTCACAAAGAGCAGTAGCAATCTTTGACTTTTGCTGTCTTAGTAGGAAGAAAAGTCTTTAGTAAAGTTGGGGGGTGGGGACAGGTCCTGGGCTGGAGGGTTTCCAATTAACTCGAAATGAAACGCAGGCATTTTCACCCACTGAGCTGAGTTCAGAAGTTTGTAGATGTCTTTGGGGGAAGGAAATTTGTGCTGCAGACCTCAAAATCATGTTTGTGTTGAATGGGGAGCCACAAAGCAGGTATGAGATTCTAACGAGTTCTCACACTTCTCGAAAATGCTACAACTGGAGCCTGTGCCGGGCAGCTCTCTTTGGGTGAGGAGAGCGGCTTTGGGGTGGGGGTCCACCCAGAGAGGAACCTCAGAGGCCCTTCCCCCCTCCCACCCTTGGCTTGGATTCTGCTTTTATGCATATTTATTTTAAAGTGTGTATACAGATGTGTGGGTTTGCTGTAAAGGATCTGAGAGCAGGGAAGCAAATGTGCTGTGCAGAACGTTTTGAGCCGCAGCCATCGAGACCCAGAGGAAGCGAGTTTGCTTTTTCAAGCTTGCCCAGATGGGCTGTGCGTGTGGGTTGTTGGCTCTGGCACCGCTGCCGGGCTCTGTAAACACTGCGTGGCCTCTCCCCCAGGACACGTGTGGACTGTCATGACTTACTGCCTGATCGGCTCTCGCCGAGGAGCTTCAAGGGCGCTTCTTTCTGGTCTCTGTTGTCCTGGGGGGAGGCCTTGGGGATGGCGATGGGTGTCAAGTTATTTGGTTCTGTCCTTTAAAGTCCATTTGGTCATTTCCCAGTGGACCTAACCTAACAGCCAAGAGGGACTTGCCCTCTCTTCGGAAGATTTCACAGCATCTGACCTGTACGTCCTTCCGGAGGGAAGATCAAGTTTGATGAGCTGCTGTAAGTTAGGGCTTGGACAGGGCGAGGGGCGCACCTTATCCTCCAGCCACTTTCCCCATTCTCTTTCTTCACAGTCACTATTTTTGCTCCTTTTCAGGTTCTGTTTTTATTGCCCCCCGGATGAGTGCCTTTTCTTTCTGCTCCTTTCACTTCAACCTCCCAGATACGACTGTGTGTAGGGGTGTCGCACGTGCACTCTGGGTTAAGTCAGCATGGCCGGGCGCCAGGTGCCAGGCTCCATAACCAACAAATCACACCCTCTCCACAGCCCCGCTCCAGCCCTTCTGAGACTTGTGTCTATAAACTGCGCCATGACAAGTCGCCTGGAAACTTCCTTTGCTGCTGGCAGCTCCACACCCATGCATTTCCTTTTTCCTGTAAAAAATCCATTCCCAGCTCCAACTCAAGACAGAAGGTCAGTTATATCGACACCGCCTGCACACAGACGCTGTATTTTCAGGAAAATATTTTCACCTTTGAAAATTTTCACCAGGAGTCCCTTCCCCTCCCCCATTTCCTACTGAACCCTCTCCCCACAATAGTCCTCCTAAAAGGTCTGTGCTATAGCTACACACCCCAGGGGGCTGTGTGCTTTGAGAAAATGTGCCAGTGGCAGTGAGGAGCTCCCCAGAGGCACCCATGAATTCTCCTGTCAGCAGGGGAAGGTCATTGAGAGAGACGCCAGGGGTCAGGAGATGGAATCTGGAAACAGAGTTCCTCGGCACGCTGCAGGATTCCTGCTTAGCTGATGATCTCCGGCAGCGTTTCTTTCTTCCCCGCCCGCCTTTCCTCATTTGTGAAACAGGAGAGTAATAATTTCCCAGGAGGAAATGTACATACAGGCACCTTGTAACTTTCCAGTGTTGGGATGTTTTATGAGATGGTGCTCTCTTCTTTATGATCAAGGCAAAGGACCCTTTTCTGCCTTTCCATGGAAGTCAATCAGTTTTCAGAAGCCTTGAGTTAAAATCAAATATATTAGCATAGGGAGGAGGTGAAGTGGACATTTGTTGGTTTTTCTGCTCCCCATTCGCGCTAATAGCACCCCATTTCCTTTCCAGGAAATTACCTCATCCCCATTCTGTGCATTCCAGGGAATTAACTCACTCATGCTGGTAGACTGTCAGTCAAGGCGCCCCCACTCTCCCCAGCCAGGTGGTGGGCTTGTTACCCACATGGGGCCGACTGGATTGCCCCTTTAAGGCATGGGATCTGGAGCAGTCGCAAGTGAGGATATGGGCTGGAGCTGACATGAACATGGTGGTGTGCTCCCTAACCCAACAGCTGTGGCTCTTGACTCGAGGACCCGAGGACAGTTCCCACTTCCTATTCATTCTGGCCTGGAAAAGTAGTGGCCCAAGCAAGTCTGAGATTAATGTTTCCTACCAGCCTGGTGCTAAATTAGCAGGAAATAGAATTCTTCTTCTTTCCAACCTGAATTGGTGAACTGGAGAGCAAACCCTGGAATGTCTAACATCATGCTGAGGATAATGAGTTAATCTGTAAATACAGATGGAGAGTGTGGACTCTTAGCAAATAATGGAACCCCGGATTCCAACATCACCAAACATACACGTCTTTCTGCATTTAAGTCAAATAAGGACGGCACCTCCTCTTTTTGCTCTTCTTCCTTTCGCTCCATTTCTTTTTTGTGTTTTTCTTTTGGTGTGCAAAAATCACTAAAAAAAGTGAAGCCAGTTCAATCTCTATCTCTTACTGTATCTATTTAACCATGTTAAGGGTTTCTCTTTATATCTGGGTGAGCAAAGTTTCAGCTTCCATAGCTAAAATCTGCAAAGCAGATTGGTCCTTCTGGAGCTCCTCCTGAGCCACAGAGTCTCCCAAGCTATTGCTGAAACTGTGTCAAACCAGCTTAACCAAAGCTGTAGGACCAGTGTTCCTTTCTCTTTCTTCTGTCACCTGTGGCAGAGACAGTATGGTTTTCTTGCAATCAGGCATGAATCTTCCTCTGTTCTCCTGAGTCTTTGAGGACACACTTTTTCTTTTAAGACAACCTTTCACTGCTGAAGCTCACAGGCAACTTGATGTGACTTGCACGTTCCTCAACGAAATTACCCAGGGCTTAAGTGTTAAAGTGCTAGCACTGAAAAGAAACCGTGGTAACCACATGAGTTCTTCAGTGGAAGGAGCCACATTCCATGTGGACTCCAAGCACTTGGAAGTCTGGGTCACACAGTCTGAGAGAAAGGGTGGACATTATCTCAGGACCCGGGAATGACAGTTATAGTCGGTCTTTCCCCTGTGAGGGCAGAATAGCTGTACCTTCCCTTTCCTGGAGCTCAGCCTAGTGGCTTATGAAGGGTCTCTGGGTAAATTTTTACTAATGTTTCCAAATTCTCTTTTGTATTTGTCAGTAATTACTATAACAAGTGTCCCCCAAATTTCACTGATTTAATACAATCATATTCATATGTCAATTATAACTCAAGAAAATTGGAAAACTATATGAGTTTATTTCTCATTTATGCCAAGGCCACTGAGAGTTGGGTGGCTCCCATGACAGCTCTCCTCTGAGAGCTCAGAGTGACTCAGGGATCACTGTGTGTGGCTTTACCAACCAAGCCAAATGCTTCAAGTCATGTGGACAGAAGAGAGAGGGTAAAAGGAGCACCAGATACTTAATCACTTCAATCAGAATTGCTATTCCATTGGTCAGATCTAGTCATGTGGTCCACTTACCTGCAAGAGGGGTCTGGGGAGTGTGGAGACACACTTGGATATTGGTGAGCACTAGCGTACTCTGTGATATCTTAGGGTCTCACCCCCTAGTGAAACTTCTCCCCTGCAGAAGTGTATTTTAGGAATAGACTGAAACCCTCTTGATACCAAGTAAATAAGTGACTTGTCTTCTTCCTCAGGAATGTGGTATTTAAAGCAGGCTAAACTTCTTAAATTGTGGAAGTGAGAAATAGATTCAAGGGATTAGATCTGATAGAGTGCCTGAAGAACTATGGACGGAGGTTCCTGACATTGTACAGGAGGCAGAGATCAACATCATTCCCAAGAAAAAGAAATGCAAAAAAGCCAAATGGTTGTCTGAGGAGGCCTTACAAATAGCTGAGAAAAGAATAGAAGTGAAAGGCAAAGGAGAAAAGGAAAGATAAAGCCATTTGAATGCAGAGTTCCAAAGAATAGCAAGGAGAGATAAGAAAGCCTTCCTCAGTGATCAATGCAAAAAAAAAAAAAAAAAAGAGGAAAACAATAGAATGGGAAAGACTAGAGATCTCTTCAAGAAAAATAGAGATACCAAGGGAACATTTCATGCAAAGATGGGCACAATAAAGGACAAATGGTATGGACCTAACAGAAGAGGGAGAGATAAAGAAGAGGTGGCAAGAATACACAGGAAAACTATACGAAAAAGATCTTCATGACCCAGATAATCACAATGATGTGATCACTCACCTACAGCCAGACATCCTGGAATGCGAAGTCAAGTGGGCCTTAGGAAGCATCACTACAAAGCTAGTGGAAGTGATAGAATTCCAGTTGAGCTAATGCAAATTCTGAAAGATGATGCTGTGAAAGTGCTACACTCAATATGCCAGCAAATTTGACATCATCTTTCAGGATTTGAAATAGCTCAACTGGAATTCCACTACCTTTGTTCATAGTGATACTTTCTAAAGCCCACTTGACTTCACATTCCAGGATGTCTGGCTCTAGGTGAGTGATCATACTGTTGTGATTATCTGGGTCGTGAAGATCTTTTTTTTTTTTTACAGTTCTTCTGTGTATTCTTGCCACCTCTTCTTAATATCTTCTGCTTCTATTAGGTCCATACCATTTCTGTCCTTTATCGAGCCCAACTTTGCATGAAATGTTCCCTTGGTATCTCTAATTTTCTTGAAGAGATCTCCAGTCTTTCCAGTCCTGTGGCCACTGCTGAGTTTTCCAAATTTGCTGGCATATTGAGTGCAGCACTTTCACAGCATCATCTCAGCAGTGGCCACAGGGCTGGAAAAGGTGAGTTTTCATTCCAATCCCAAAGAAAGGCAATGCCAAAGAATGCTCAAACTACTGCACAATTGCACTCATCTCATAAAAAGTAATGCTCAAAATTCTCCAAGCCAGGCTTCAATAGTATATTCAAGCTAGATTTAGAAAAGGCAGAGGAACCAGAGATCAAATTGCCACCTTCTGTTAGATCATTGAAAAAGCAAGAAAGTTCCAAAAAAAAATCTACTTCTGCTTTATTGACTACGCCAAAGACTTTGACTGCGTGGATCACAACAAACTTTGGAAACTTCTGAAAAAGATGGGAATACCAGACCACCTGACCTGCCTCCTGAGAAATCTGTATGCAGGACAGGAAGCAACAGTTAGAACTGAACATGGAACAACAGACTGGTTCCGAATAAGGAAAGGAGTACGTCAAGGCTGTATATTGTCACCCTTCTAATTTAACTTCTATGCAGAGTACATAATGAGAAACACTGGGCTGGATGAAGCACAAGCTGGAATCAAGATTGCCAGGAGAAATTTCAACAACCTCAGATATGCAGATGATACCACCCTTATGGCAGAAAGTGAAGAAGAACTAAAAAGCCTCTTGATGAAAGTGAAAGAGGAGAGTGAAAAAGTTGGCTTAAAGCTCAGCTTTCAGAAAACTAAGATCATGGCATCCTGTCCCATCAGTTCATGGAAAATAGATGGGGAAACAATGGAAACAGTGAGAGACTTTATTTTGGGGGGCTCCAAAATCAATGCAGATGGTGACTGCAGCCATGAAATTAAAAGATGCTTGGTCCTTGGAAGGAAAGTTATTACCAATCTGGACAGCATATTAAAAAGCAGAGACATTACTTTGCTAACAAAGGTCCATCTAGTCAAAGCTATGGTTTTTCCAGTAGTCATGTATGGATGTAAGAGTTGGACTATAAAGAAAGCTGAGTGCCGAAGCATTAATGCTTTTGAACTGTGGTGTTGGAGGAGACTCCTGAGAGTCCCTTGGACTACAAGGAGATCCAACCAGTCCATCCTAAAGGAAATCAGTCCTAAATGTTCATTAGAAGACTGATGCTGAAGCTGAGACTCCAGTACTTTGCCACCTGATGCAAAGAACTGACTCATTGGAAAAGACCCTGATGCTGAGAAAGATTGAAGGCAGGAGGAGAAGGGGATGACAGAGGATGAGATGGTTAGATGTCATTACCGACTTGATGGATATGAGTTTAAGCAACCTCCGGGAGTTGGTGATGGACAGGGAAGCCTGGCGTGCTGCAGTCCATGGGGTTCCAAAGAGTCAGACATGAATGAGTGACTGAACTGAACTGAAACTTTTAACCTAAAGGAGGATAATGGAGAGGTCTTTGGCTGGCTTCAGCTGTGTGACATTGGAGTTTTCCTGATTTTCAGACCCTGAAACTTAGGTGAATGTATATGAAGATGGACTTACTGATGGCTCAGCATTGCACATAGTCCCCCTTGCAATAGCTATCACTCTTAGAAGAAATAAAAGTGGAAGGAATTTCCACTTGTGATACTCATGTTAAATGAGGAAAGAACTGTTAGCTCTTAGTTCCTTTTGGCCCAGTGCTTGTCTCATTTGCCTTTTAATTTTCTGGTCAGACTTATGCTTGGGGCTTTCCAGTTCACAAACAATAGAAATGATTTCCATTGGGTGGTTCTGTCATCTGGTGGGTCACCCTGGAACTTTATTCTTTGTGCTCTGATTTAGAACAGAAGCAAGCTAAAGAAAGAAGAAGGGGAAAAAAATCTTCTTGACTCACAATTATAATGTGAATCAGTAATGAAGCTCTAAGTTCAGTGTGTGGGAAAAAGCATTGCTTTCTGTCCATCCACCTCCTGGTTCTAATTTCCAAGAACCAAGAAAAGAGCTTGAGAGAAAAAAGGAGGAAATAATAAAATCATGGGAAACTTGGGAGACATAATCAAAGGGAGGTTGAACTCAGGATGAAACCATTAGGACTAGGTTGCAAATAGAAACCCCAGAGCCCACCTCCAGTCCCTATATATATTTTGATTGGCTTGCTGGTCCATGCGGCATCAGATAGAAAATCTGAATTAGTAGCTAATATTTAACTACTTGGAGATTTCACATAAAATCCAGATTCATGTCTTCTCTGGAATTTGGGGCAGCACTATGCACATATCCCAGCAGAGCAATAGTTGGACTGAGCTAAGCAGTGGCTGCCCCCTTCAGACAGGGTACTGGCTGTCTACTTTCAGTTGACTGTGGCCCCCCCTCCCCACTGTACCCCGAACTCTAAGCCCAAGTGTTACGCCTCCTTATCTTCATCCCTCTTCTTCCTAGAGTCTCCTTCATTCACAACAACTACAGGACCTAAGGGACCTCTATGCCTTCCGAGTTGTTGAAAGGCATTTAAGACAATGAAGTGGTGACTGAAATTTAAATACAGTGAAAGAAAAGGAGAATAAGGACCTTGAAGACCACGAGAAGAAGGTCAGGGCATCCAATTCTTCCCAGAATTAGTGCTTTTTCATAGCAATGTATCAGAAAGACAAAATGGACTATTTCTGTCTCTTTTGTGATTGAAGGCCAAAGGCCCACAGATAGATGATACAGTAAGTGCCAGGTACCACCCAATTTATACATGAGAGGTGGGGCCAAGTCTGTGCCAGACTCACAAAGGGGCAGATGATCAGATGAGTGGAGGGGCAATGGAGCTGATGAGTAGAGAGTTTTGCTGAGAAGGGAAGCAGAGCGAAACGGGGCAATAGTTGGAAAGGGTGAGACCAAAGTTTGTTTTTTAAGTGAGAGATAACTCAGCATTTGTTCACTGATCGGAATGTTTCGATAGAAAGAGGAGATTGATGATGCTGTAAAAAGGTGGCCAGCTGCAGGTGTGAAGTCTTCAAGCCTGTGAGTGGGAATGGGATTGGGCCATGAAACAGAAGGGTGGATGATCCACATGTTAAAACAAGAAAGAAGAAGGCAGAACATAAAGAACAGGTGCACTGAAGCTGTAGATTTAGGTGTTTAGGTGGGCGAATGTTCTTTAGTAATCTTAGCCCCAGTTTTCACCTTTTCAACTATCGATAATAAGCTTACTAAAATTTGATTAAATTTAATTTTGGGGGTCTTATTTTCATATAAGGTTGTATAAGTTCACTGCCTAAAGGCACTGGCCAATGGGATGAAAGGAGACAAAAATCCAGCCTATACTCTCCGCTTACAAGCAGTATGCCCTGGTGTGGGGTTAAATCCTCCTGAAGTGAAGGACGTCCTTTTTTTATTATTATTATTTTTCAATTTGCACAAAGGACTTTACTGGTTAGAAGGGACTGTCCTTATTTTGTTCTCTAGTTGTGTAATGTGAGTTAATCTTGTCTCAGAAATGGGAATGTGAGATCCCTGAAGGAAAAGTCTGTCTCATATTGTTAGTACCAACAGCCAGAGTGTGCTTTCCTCTAGCATAGTCCATGGAAAACTTCTATAATATATAAATAGATGTCTTGTTAAAAAAAAAATCCATGCAAAATCAAAAAAAAAAAAAAAGAACAGAGAGCGGAGAATCAGAACTGTGAAACAGTCAGCAGCATGATACAACATTGGGGAAAGTATCAGGCACACTCTTCAATGACGTCTAATTGGGTGGCAAGGTGCCCACTCACATTTGGGGAGGAGTTCAGTCCACTGTGTTTATCCTGCTGAGCCTTCTGCATGAAAACTTCTTCTGGAGCCTCTTGTGATGCCTCAGACATGTAGGCCCACAGGGAGAAGATGTTTTGCTGGCTAATCTGAGTACTCCAAAAGGGTTTAGTTTATTTCCAAGAGTGAGATTTAGGCCCTGGAGTGATCTGACTCAGTATTTTCCTTTACCAGGAGCACAACACTTGTACAATTTCTCCGTCATTGTTGCTTCTTAGAATTATTCAGCAGTTCTTTCACTGGGCTTTTTTTTTAGGCTTTAAACTCCTCCCAGATGTCCCTCAAAATCATCCTAGCCCATTCATTTTTAATCTTTATTCCAAGACAGAGAAAAACTGAAAAACAATAGACTATCATGTGGATAGAATGCTGGTGAATACCTTAGAAACTGGTATGAGGCCAATTCAGGTTCTAATTCTAAGTTGTGTGGTCCTGGACAAGTAACCTAACCTCTCTCTGGGCCTTAGATTCCTCATCAAAACAAAAATAGAGTTGATACTAGGATTACTGTAAGGATAATTGAACTAAATATATATAAGGTACTTAGCGGATGGCCCACAGTAATTGCTCAGAAAACGGTGATGGCATCAACATTGTTATCACTGTCATCTTGATGCATTGATAATGTGCTTGGTGCAAAATTGTAGTTGCAGCCAGGCTGCAATTGTAAATCCTGAAGGTTTCTTGTTCGACTCACTGAATTATTGATATTGCTGCACAACATTTCTATTTTTAATTTCTTTTAGCTGGCCCCTCCCTTTAAAGGCCAGATAATTTTAATCTCAAAGCTTTCTCTCACATCATCTGACCCAGCTTTTCCGTACAGACCTTTCCCAGCAAATAGATCATGAGAGCTCATGAACAACTCATGCTAAAGATGGGTTTGGACAGACAATATTTAAACTGAAGATCATGGGATCTAGTCCCATCACTTCACGGGAAATACATGGGGAAACAGTGGAAACAGTGTCAGACTTTATTTTTTGGGGCTCCAAAATCACTACAGATGGTAACTGCAGCCATGAAATTAAAAGACGCTTACTCCTTGGAAGGAAAGTTATGACCAACCTAGATAGCATATTGAAAAGCAGAGACATTACTTTGCCAACAAATGTCCGGCTAGTCAAGGCTATGGTTTTTCCTGTGGTCATGCATGGATGTGAGAGTTGGACTGTGAAGAAAGCTGAGCGCTGAAGAACTGATGCTTTTGAACTGTGGTGTTAGAGAAGACTCTTGAGAGTCCCTTGGACTGCAAGGAGATCCAACCAGTCCATTCTGAAGGAGATCAGCCCTGGGTGTTCTTTGGAAGGAACGATGCTAAAGCTGAAACTCCAGTACTTTGGCCACCTCATGTGAAGACTTGACTCATTGGAAAAGACTCTGATGCTGGGAAGGATTGGGGGCAGGAGGAAAAGGGGATGACAGAGGATGAGATGGCTGGATGGCATCACCGACTTGATGGACATGAGTCTGAGTGAACTCTGGGAGTTGGTGATGGACAGGGAGGCCTGGTGTGCTGCAATTCATGGGGTTGCAAAGAGTTGGACACGACTGAGCAACTGAACTGAAGGCATTCTTGAGTATCATTTGAGTCCACCCAAGTATGGGCTTCCCTGGTGGCTCAGTGATAAAGTGAATCCACCTGCCAATTCAGGAGATGGGGGTTTGATTCTTGGTTTGGAAAGTTCCCTGGAGAAGGAAATGGCAACTCACTCCAGTATTCTTGCCTGGGAAATCCCATGGACACGGGAGCTTGACAGGCTACAGTCCATGGGGTTGGCAAAAGAATCGGACATGACTTAATGATTCAACAACAAAAACATGTTCTAAGTATAAGCTTTCCTGTGTGTACCCTTACCTGCTATTCACACTCAAAGCCTTGTGGACACAAGAGGATTAATTAAAGACCCAAGTTTGAGAGCCTGTGGTGCATCCTGCTTCCTGGAGGCAAGAGGGCAGTCAGAGATTCTAGACACAGGCAGCTTTGTCTTGTTTGGAGACTCATGGACAGCCTCATTCTGGTCATTTTTATAATTCCTCTCAGTCTTGGGTCACCACGCAGAGCTGCCAGCCTCATGAGAGTGCCCCAGGGAAGCAAAGGCTGAAACTTGCCTTTGGAAAGAACCGCATTCTCTCTGCAGGCCTTTGAACTTCCTTGGAGCATTGCTTTGGCCTGTAGACCTTATCTGCAATGTTTTCTTCTAGAGGCCCATTCCACCACCCCAGCAGTGGTGTGACACAGGCCACTCTCTCATCTGATTCCCAGCAGCTGGAAATGTGTATGTTTGCCTCCGGCCAGCACACACACAGACTGGGCCTGCCCCCCACATGTTCTTGGAGAACTGGCACTCAGACCCCTTTCCTTGATGCTTTGTTAACACACACTTCAAATGAGTGGGCAAGGCTTGATCTTAATCAAATGTCTCATTAATATCTGCCCTTGGTCCAGCTCCAAGTCCTGAGTGCTGTGTATGATAGGCATTTGCATAACAGGCACATACACATGTGGCCGTACCACCCACTGTCATAACATGACGGCCCCAAGTTTGTGATGAGTCTATTTTTTCAGCAGAGATGGTTTAAATGAGTGGATAAAATAAATACTTTTTTTTCCAAGCAGTACATGCTCAAGGACACTCAACAAGAAGTAAATGGGATGCGTTAAGTCCGTGACAAACACTATTCCTCACCTGTCTCTTTCTGTTGTTTCAAAGATCTGAGTGTAGATGCAACCAACGAGTGTTTGCTTGGCAAGTATCTAAGTATTTGGGCCTAGATTCTCACATGTATTGACAGAGTTAGTATTGACAGAGATTCCCTGGTGGCTCAGATGGTAAAAAATCTGCCTGCAATGCAGGAGACCCAGGTTCAACCCCTGGGTCGAGAAGATCACCTGGAAAAGGGAATCAGAATTCTTGCCTGGAGAATTTCATGGGCAGAGGAGCCTGGCAGGCTACAGTCCATGGGGTCACAAAGAGTTGGACTCGACTGAGTGATTATCACTTTCACTTTCAGAACATACAGCTTAGCTTTCTTTGGTGAATTTTCAAGACTGCCTGCACCCAAATCACTGGGGAGTCAGTTAAAAGGCAGATTCCTGAGCCTCACTCCAGACCTCACAAATCAGAAGTCATAGAGCTGTGGAAGTTTCATTTTTACAGTGCATCCCAGGAGATTTCAAACTACATGTAAATTTGAGAACCATCTATTCAAAAGTCCTTAACTAGAGGAGAACATCAGAATCACATTGAAAATCCTTATAAAACGTGGAGACAGAAGAAGATGTCTCTGGTCTGTACAGTGTTGATATTGATTCAATACATTTAGGGGTGGATCCCAACGTCTATATTTGGAAAAAGTTCCACAGTGATTCTAATTAAGAGGTACTCACATGGGTCCCAATGTTTTTAACTTTGGCTGGTGTACATGGGGCAGAGGAGGAGGAGGAGAATGGAAGGGGTTCCTTTTAAAATGTAGGTTCCTGGGCCTCACCTCCAGATATATCAATACAGCACATCCAGGGTGGGGCCTGTGGGCTGGTACTGAAAAAATAAAATTAATTTATTAATTCAGCTGTGCCGGGTCTTTATTGCATCATGTGGGATCTTTAGTTGTGGCATGTGGGATCTTGTTCCTTGGCCATGGATCAAACATGGGCCCCTGCATTGGGAGTGCTGATTTTTAGCCCTGGACCACCAGGGAAGTCCCAGGAGCTAGACAGCCTGCTCCTCAAATTCTAATGTGGATTGTTCTTGAAGATAGGGATTCATCAAGGGTGCATGTGGACTCTCCCTTCCCTCTTCCCTTGACTCCTGCCATCATGAAGCACCTGCACACCTGGGGACTTTGCAGATACTGTGCCCTTCCTGCTCTTGACAGCTGTGGCACAGTCAGCCCTGAGCACAGCCTGCCTGTCCACATGTGGACATGACCTATAGAGGTTTCCCCAGGAGGGTTGTCCAGAGCATCTCCCACTCTTCCTTTCCCTTTGAGTTTCATTTCTCTGGGACAATGATGAGAGTGCCAAAGAAATGTCTAGACTCTGAATTTTAACAAGTATGCCTTGAAGCACAGCATTATTTTCTGCAGTTTGAAGCCCAGAGATTTTTGTTGTTGTTATTGCAAATCAAAACAGCTCCATAAAACCAGGTGTAGAAGGGGGAAGGAGGCAACCTCTCTGATGGCTTTGTTGTTTCCGATCATTTAGGGTTTACTGGGTACTAGAAACAAACATGTGTTCATCAAGAACAGTTCATAATCCTGCCCCTGCACTGCCCCTCATAAGCAAAATATAATTGCCTCTTCTTTTAATAGAGTTTTTATTTTTAAAGATTTTTCATTTTTATTAAAGTAATATACACATATACTTTTGAAAGTGAAATAGTATGTTTAAAGCTTATAACAAAAAGAGTAAATCTTCCCGGGAAATTTTTCTCATAGGATTTCCTTGTGAATTTCTTGTCAATTTCTCTTTCGTTCGCTTGTTCTTTAACTCCTTTGCATGTTGAATCTTCTGATTGATCTTCTGATCCTTTATCTTTTCTCTCCTATTGTTCATCTCTTTATCTTTACCTTGTCAGAGGGATTACTTTGTCTTTATCATCTAGCCTTCTATTGACCTTTTAACCTAGTTTTCATATTTTCTGATTTTCAAAATGTCTTCCTTTTTCATTTTTAGTGTTCTGGTATTACTGTATGGATGGAATATATTCTATTAGTTCTCTGAAACTTGTAATTTCTCAAGCTTTTATTTTGCCCTCTTTTTTTTTTTTCTTCCAAGGTCCTGAGAAGAACCCAGTCTCCTGAGATCAATTGTTTGTATTCTGGTTTTTGAATGAGAGCAAACTAGAGGTTACACTGTTCAAAATGCAGATGTTTATCTAAAACTCTTGTTTTCAACTCATCTCCAAAGCCCTGACTCTTCTTTGCTCCCGTGTCTTTGTGTTCAGGGCCTCTTCCGTTTCGTGGCTCTAGACCCATGTGGCCCAATACCATAGCACCTCATCACCTGTGGCCATTGAGCACTTGTATGCTGTAAGTATAAAATACATATCAAAATTTGAAGATACTATGAAAAAAAAAAGATAAAATATCTCACTGCTAATGAAAACAATTGATTATGTGTTGAAATGATAATATGTTGGATATATTGAATTAAGTAAACTATACTGTTAAAATTAACTTACCTCTCTTATTGTAGCTATCGGAAAATTTGAAACCACAGCCATGACTTGCATTATATCCTATCTGACAATGTTGCTCTTCTGTGGTTTTAGGGACGAGGATGCATGGCTGCACTGCTCCTGTTTCAGCCCCTCGTATCTGTGGAAGCCATTGCCTGTGGTCCCCGATCCTTCCTGTGACGACAGATTGCTTGCCTCTCCCTCATGTCCTCTGCAAGTTCTTGGTTTCAACTTGCTCTGTGTAGGTCAGTTATTACTTGCGCCCCCCTCTACCCTCCGCCCACTCATTTGCCATTTACTTCACAAAGTTGACTGACATTTCTCCTCTTCTATTATCTTAGGATTTATAGATTTAATATTTTCCTTTACTGTCATTTTAGTAGGGCTTTGAAAGGGGATGGTGATAAATGCACACAATCAATCTGTCATTTGTAAATTCTAATGGCCCCTTGAATCAAAATAAATTGTTAGCTTTAAGGCTTATGGAATTTCACATTTCTGCCTAAAGTCTCTGGGCTAGTCAGCTCAGGCTGCCATAACAAAATCCCAGAGATTGGGTGGTTTAAACAGCAGGAATTTATTTCTTACAGTTCTGGAGGCTGGGAAATCCAAGATAGGAGCTGGCTGGTATGTTTCCCTGATTCTCTTCCTGGCTTATAGAGGGCTGCCTTCTCACTGTCCTCATATGGCAGAGAAAGAGAGGAAGCAAACTCTCTGGTGTCTCTTCTTTTGAGGATACTAATCCCTTCATGAGGCCCCTACCCTGACCTCATGTAAACCTAATTATCTCCCAAAGGCTCCATCTCCAAATTTCACACAGATGTCACTTGCTCCTCCACCCCTGCCCAAGTGCTTATCACTAAGATATTCACTTCAAAGTTTCCTTCATTCTTTTCACAGCAAAGATTTGATTACCTTTAATACATTCAGAAAATGAAGATCATGGCATCTGGTCCCATCACTTCATGGGAAATAGATAGGGAAATAGTGGAAACTGTGTCAGACTTTATTTTTTTGGGCTCCAAAATCACTGCAGATGGTAACTGCAGCCATGAAATTAAAAGACGCTTACTCCTTGGAAGGAAAGTTATGACCAACCTAGATAGCATGTTGAAAAGCAGAGACATTACTTTGCCAACAAAGGTCCGGCTAGTCAAGGCTATGGTTTTTCCTGTGGTCATGTATGGATGTGAGTGTTGGACTGTGAAGAAGGCTGAGCGCCGAAGAATTGATGCTTTTGAACTGTGGTGTTGGAGAAGACTCTTGAGAGTCCCTTGGACTGCAAGGAGATCCAACCAGTCCATTCTGAAGGAGATCAGCCCTGGGATTTCTTTGGAAGGAATGATGCTAAAGCTGAAACTCCAGTACTTTGGCCACCTCATGTGAAGACTTGACTCATTGGAAAAGACTCTGATGCTGGGAGGGATTGGGGTCCGGAGGAGAAGGGGACGACAGAGGATGAGATGGCTGGATGGCATCACTGACTCGATGGACGTGAGTCTGAGTGAACTCCGGGAGATGGTGATGGACAGGGAGGCCTGGCGTGCTGCGATTCATGGGGTCACAAAGAGTCGGACACGACTGAGCGACTGAACTGAACTGAACTGAATATATTTATTACAGAAATTGATAGGACATTTAAAATTTTATTTGGAAAAACAAAGGACCAAAAAAAGCCTAAACAATCTTGAAAAAGAACAAAGTTGGTGGACTACTATTACTTGACTTCAAGATTAGTGTGATTTATGGTTTTTCCAGTAGTCATGTATGGATGTGAGAGCTGGAGTATAAAGAAAGCTGAGCACCGAAGAATCTGTGCTTTTGAACTATGGTGTTGGAGAAGACTCTTGAGAGTCCCTTGGACTTCAAGGAGATCCAACCAGTCCATCCTAAAGGAAATCAGTTCTGAATATTCACTGGAAGGCCTCATGCTGAAGCTGAAACTCCAATACTTTGGCCACCTCATGCGAATATCTGACTCATTTGAAAAGACCCTGATGCTGGGAAAGATTGAAGGCGGGAGGAGGAGGGGACAACAGAGGATGAGATGGTTGGATGGCATCACGGATGTGATGGACTGATGTGATGGTGCATTTGAGTAGGCTCTGGGAGTTGGTGATGGACAAGGAAGCCTGGTGTGCTGCAGTCCATGGGGTCACAAAGAATCGGACATGACTGAGTGACTGAACTGAACTGAATCAGATTAGTGTGGTATTGATGAAAGGCTAGATATATAGACTGATGGGGCAAAACAGTGTCCAAAGATAAACTCATAATTGTATGGCTGAACAATTTTTGATGAGTGCTAAGGGAATGGGCTTCCCTGGTGGCTCAGACAGTAAAGAATCTGCCTGCAATGCAGGAGACCTGGGTTTGATCTCTGGGTTGGGAAGATTCCCCTGGAGGGCATGGCAACCCACTCCAGTATTCTTGCCTGGAGAATCCTCATGGACAGAAGAGCCTGGCAGGCTACAGTCTATAAAGTCACAAAGAGTTGGACACGACTGAGTGACTAAGCACACACAAGGCAATTCAACAAGGAAAGGAAAATGTCTTCAATAAACAGCACTAGAACAATGAGATATTCATATATTTATACACAAACACATATATATGTGTATACTTACATATATGTATGAAGATCCTCAACCCCTAATTCATACCATACAGAAAAATCAATTTGAGATAGATGTGATATTTAAATGTAATATATAAAACAACAAAGATATAGGGAATTCCATGGTGGTCCAATGCTTAGGACTCTGTGCTTTCACTCTGGGGCCTGGATTCAATCCCTGATTGGGAAACTAAGATCCTACAAGCTGTGCGGTGTAGCCCAAACAAATCCCTCCATTTCCTTAAATAAATAAGTAAATATATAGAAGAAAACCTAGAGTGATATACTCATGACCTCAGTGTAGGCAAAAATGTATTAGAGGGGACATAGAAAGCATAAATCATAAAAAAGTAAGTTGGACTTTATCAAAATTTAAAATTCCTGCTTTTAGAAAAACAAATCAAGAAAAATAAATGGACAAGTCAGACTGGGAAAAATGGTCACAACGCATACATCTGACAAGGGATTTATATCAAGAATATGTAAATAACTCCTGCAAGTCAATAATAAAAAGACAAACAACCCCAAAATTTAAAAAGTGGACAGGAGATATAAATAAACACTTCAGCAAAAGAAGATGCACAAATGGCCAATAATTACATCAAAGTGTGTTCAATATCATTTATCAGTTAAAAAAATGCAAAATAAAACCATAACGAGAAACTATTAAATGCCCACTGGAGTGGCTGAAATGAAACAGATCAACAACACCAACTATCAGAGAGAAGGTGGAGCAACTGGAACCCTCACATGTTGCTGATGGGAGTATACAATGTTATATTAACTTGTCAGTTTCTTAAGAACTGAAGATATCTACTCTAGGTTTCAGCAGTTCTTAGGTATGAGGCTGAAACTCCAATACTTTGGCCACCTAATGCGAAGAAGTGACTCATTTGAAAAGACCCTGGTGCTGGGAAAGATTGAAGGTGGGAGGAGAAGGGGATAACAGAGGATGAGATGGTTGGATGGCATCACCGACTCAATGGACATGAGTTTGAGTAAACTCTGGGAGTTGGTGATGGACAGGGAGGCCTGGCCTGCTGCAGTCCATGGGGTAGCAAAGAGTTGGACACAACTGAGCGACTGAACTGAACTGAACTGAACTCTTAGTCATTCGTTCAAGAGAAATAAAAATACACATTCACAAAAAAACCTTGTACAATACAGTTTGTAGCAGTTTTTTCATGATAGCTACAGCTAGAAACCACATAGCTAGTCTTCGACAAGGAAATGGGTAAATAAATGGTGACATAGCCATATGATGGAATACTCCCAAAGAACCAAATGTAGCTATAAGCAACAGCATGCATGAATCTCAAAAATAGTAGGCTGAGAGGATAAAGTCTCTCACACACAAAAAGAATATACCGCATAAGTCCATATACATAAAAGCTAGAATACACAAATTTAAACATTGATAACAGAAATAAGATCATTGCTTTCTTCATGTGATGTGTAGATGGACTGGAAAAGAGCATGAGGAAACATTTGGGGTGTTCTGTGTGTTGATAAGCATTTTTCAAGTCTGATTGAATGGAACAAATGAGATCTGCACATTTACAGTTTGTAAATTATACTTTAACATTTTTAAATAATTAAAAACAAAATGCTACTTAAAATGTATTCACTGGGATCCACTTTATCAGATGAACCTTAAGAAGTTCCTCATTTTATTCATCTACTTCCCTAATTTATACATTCTTCTAACTGATGTTAAAATGTTTCTCAGTTTATATTTTGTGAAATATATTTCTCCAAAGGTGTATCTTTCTAGGTAAGATGCCTAACCTAACTGATTCGATGACCTGGAACTAAAAACACAAAAAGGAATTCCTTATGACGTCCCAGAAGGTACTTGGAATGTTGAGAGAGCTGAGTTGCACACCTTTGCCTATGCTCCCCTTTATGGCTAAAATGCTCTTTCCAAAATTCATATTCCATTGCATCAGCTGAGAGTACACTTCGCCAGTTCTTAAAAGATACATTTTCATTTATGTATCTGTAGGACTCAGGAGGTTTTCAGCTATATAGTAGAAACTTCAACTTGAAATGGCTTATTCTTTTTTTCTTCTGAACTTTTTATTTTGTATTGGGGTATAGCCAATTAACCATGTAATAGTTTCAGATGAACAGGGAAGGACTCAGCCATACATATACATGCATCCATTCTCCCCCAAACGCCCCTCCCATTCAGGCTGGCACATAACATTGAGCAGAATTCCATGTACTATAGAATAGATCTTTGTTGGTTATTCATTTTAAATATAGCAGTGTGTACATGACCTTCCCAAAGTCCCTGACTACCTCTTCCCCTTAGCAACCATAAGGTCATTTTCTAAGTCTGTGAATCTCTTTCTGCTTTGTAAGTAAGTTCATTTGTATCATGTCTTTTTAGATTCCAGATACAAGGTATGACATACCTCATTCTGTCTGACTTATTTCACTTTGTATGACACTCTCTAGGTCCATCCATGATGCTGCAAATGGCATTATTTCATTCTTTTTAATGGTTGAGTAACATTCCACTGTACATATGTACCACATCATCTTTATCCATTCCTCTGTCAATAAACATTTAGGTTCTTCCATGTCTTGGCTATTGTAAACAGTACTGCAAAGAACTTTGGGGTGCATGTATCCTTTCAGATCATGTTTTTCTTTGGATATATGGCCAGGAGTGGGACTGCAGGGTCATATGGTAGCTTTATTAAAATAGCTTATTCCTTAAGAAAAATTTATTGTATCCTGTTATTGGAAGTCTGGAGGTAAGACAGTTCTGGAGAGGGTTATATTAGCAACTTGATGGCTTCCTTAAGTTCTCAGATTCTTTAATCTTTCTTTTGTGCCATTCTCAGCACATTGGCTTTGTCCTCAGGCAGTAAGTTTTCATGTTTATGACTGTACCTCATGGTTGCAAGAGGGCTGCTGCTGATTCAGATATCACATCACACACACACACACACACACACAAACCCTCTATAAGATGAAGATCCATTTCTTCCTGTATTTTTTTTTTAAACAAGGGAATCTTTCTTAGAAGCCACTCAACAGACTTCACGTGGCTACCTTATTGACCAAACATGTAGAGGGAAATGGGACTGCCATTATTGAGTTAGACCTATCAGATCTTTTCCCTAAAGACGATACTTGGGCTCTCCTTGAAGTCATGGGCACATACTGGAAAGTTTCTACTTGGCCACAATCAGTGCTAGGAGGTTGGAAATGGCTATATTGATGGATGATGGGTTGACAATTAACAGTTTCTGCTACAGTATCCTTTGCATTTGTTCTATTTTACCCACAAACTTAATCTTGAGGATAGACATTATTTTCCCCTTCCATATAAACATGGTAAATAGTATAAAGGTATGTGCACAATAGGCCTTTCATAGTATTGATTGGTTGATACCCCAGTCTCATTCCAGAAAGGAATTAATTCTGCTCAGAAGACAATCAACAAATGTTTCATGATTTCAGAATTTTCTAACTGATGGGACAATCATCATATGTATAAAATGATATATAAAATAATATATTTTAAAAAGAAAGTACATTTTATTTTACAACCAATTTGAGTAGCCTGGAGGGAGGATTTTCCTAGGTTCCTAGATTATCTCATCTATTTTAGTTTACAATGTGACCATTAAAAATAAGAAGTCAGTAGAAGACTGACTTTTAAGGGCTCTCATTTATGGTTAATATTCTTGCTTAAAAGAAGATTTGTGGAGTGGGCTTGTTGCCTCCTTTTCTTGGTTTCCATTAGTGCTGTTACCTGTGGCAACCCACTCCAGTATTGTCGCCTGAAGAATTCCATGGACAGAGGAGCCTGGTGGGCTACAGTCCATGGGGCCACAAAGAGTTGGACATGACGACTGAGGGACTAATACACACACACAGGATGGGTGAACTTGAAGGAACCCTCCATGATGGTTTCACCATGAGGCCAGATGTTCTTTGAGTAGGGTCTGGTCCTCCTCTGTAGTTAGGAGGAACGGGAGCTTTCAGAGATGCCCAGGATATCTGGGGCCCAGTTTACATGGTGTTTTATGACGGCAGATGGAGACACAGTGAACAGGGGATTCCAGAGTGGTTCCATGTCAGCACCTCTGCAAGGGGTAGGGGTGGGGGGTTGTTAGTTGACCTAAGAGATTCCATTCTAATGTGCTGAAGATGGATTTTAGGCCTGGACTTTGCTAAGGCTAAGAAAGATTCATTGCAAATTTCTATTTACTTGTCTGGCTTTCGTGGGATAGCCAGTGTTTTCCCTTGTCTTAGGTTATCTTTGGCTGGAGGGCAAGAAAAATAGTCAGTGATGTCTTGGAAATTTAAGGCTATACTATATGCCTCTTTTAAAAAATATTTGGTTATCCAGCAAGATATTTCTTGTGTTTCTACATCTAAAATTTCTCTGTGGTTTGGCAGTACCAAGGCTTTTCATGGCTGCCAGTCATATCTTAATTGGATCACCTTGTGGAAACTTCAGAGAGGTTTCCTAGAATTTGCTTCCAATTTCTGATGCCAACCCAGCTTTTATTATCTAAGGTGAGACAGACATGACAATCTCCTCATTTCCTTTCTCTTTAAAAGGACTTGCTACATTTTCCAAAATACCTCCCAGAGAGTGCTTACTGTGGGGAACATTCTCCTTTCTTGGCAAAAAATGTTCTTGCTAGCTTTGTTTCTCCTCAAATGATGATAAATTTTTTGCAAATGTGATTGAGAAAATAGGTAACAGAAATTTAAAGAAGGGTGAGAAAAACTCCCCTTTTTACTCATCCCTGAGACCATTGTATTGCTCTTTATTAAAATCATCCTTATGTCAGTTGATCTTGTATCATGAATTACAAAATGTATTTGCCTTTTATTTTTTGGTACAAAATTATAAGCTGTTTGAGGGTAGGGAAGATACCTAATTCCTTTCTCACCCTTTCAACATCAGTCAGATGTATAATAAGTGGGGACATATTTATAGAATTAAAATGTTTGAAATACAACTCTGGAAAACAAATGAGAGGGTATTAAGACTGTTACCAAAAATAGTTAGTGATATGACAAAAAATGATTTTAGTGAAAAAAGGAAGGCATAAACTTTGCATGTAATAAGATTTATCTTTTGTTATAAATGGGCACAGATATGTGAACACAGAAGGAAATATGACAAGGTAGTAAACATGGTAATTATTTGAGAGTGGTGAGATTGAGGTGATTTTTATTTTTTGCAACTTCAGTTATATTCAAATAACCTATATTAAGCATTTTATAATAAAGAAGTTAAACTTTAAAATTCATGTTCAGTTATTTTTATTTTTAAAATTATTTTTTTTTCAAAGAAAGTTAAGTGAGGATTTATTTAAACAAGAATATACTTTCAGAAAGAAAGTGGACAGACAGGTAAGTGGACATACAAGTGTTCAGCTATTTTTAAAAGATCATTTTCCTGTAACGTCTTAAGCCAAGACACTGCTGCTGCTGCTGCTAAATCACTTCAGCCGTGTCCGACTCTGTGCGACCCAATGGACAGCAGCCCACCAGGCTCCCCCGTCCCTGGGATTCTCCAGGCAAGAACACTGGAGTGGGTTGCCATTTCCTTCTCCAATGCAGGAAAGTGAAAAGTGAAAGTGAAGTCGCTCAGTCGTGTCCGACTCCTAGCGACCCCATGGACTGCAGCCCACCAGGCTCCTCCATCCATGGGATTTTCCAGGCAAGAGTACTGGAGTGGGGTGCCATTGCCTTCTCCGAAGACACTGCAATATTTATTAAAAATTATAGCAGCCATTTGTGTTTGGTCTGACTGCGGAGTGCTTCATATGATTATCTTTGTAGTTGATACTTAAGACTGCTCCATGCGTCTTAATGTCTCCTTTTTATAGCTGAGGAAATGGATGGACAGAAAGGCTAAGGGGCAGCCAGGCAGGAGGAAAAGGGATGGGGATTAGGCCCCGTGTATGCTAAGGCACAGGCCGTAACCACTGACCCCACTTGCTCCCAGTAGACCCTAAATGTAGATTCTTCAAACAGACCTTTGGAGCCTGTCAGCTTCATACTATCCTCTCTGCCCTTGGCTCATGTATTCATGAGTGTCACAATTGTATCATTTTCACGAAGTATTTAGTCCTTTTAAACTTATGAATATCTAATGCAAGCTGGAATCAAGATTGCCAGAAGAAATATAAATAACCTCAGATATGCAGATGACACCACCCTTAGGGCAGAAAGTGAAGAGGAACTAAAAAGCCTCTTGATGAAAGTGAAAGAGGAGAGTAAAAAAGTTGGCTTAAAGCTCAACATACAGAAAACTAAGATCATGGCATCTGGTCCCATCACTTCATGGGAAATAGATGTGGAAATAGTGGAAACAGTGTCAGACTTTATTTTTCTGGGCTCCCAAATCACTGCAGATAGTGACTGCAGCCATGAAATTAAAAGACGCTTACTCCTTGGAAGGAAAGTTATGACCAACCTAGATAGCATATTGAAAAGCAGAGACATTACTTTGCCAACAAAGGTCCGGCTAGTCAAGGCTATGGTTTTTCCAGTGGTCATGTATGGATGTGAGAGTTGGACTGTGAAGAAAGCTGAGCACCGAAGAATTGATGCTTTTGAACTGTGGTGTTGGAGAAGACTCTTGAGAGTCCCTTGGACTGCAAGGAGATCCAACCAGTCCATTCTGAAGGAGATCAACCCTGGGATTTCTTTGGAAGGAATGATGCTAAAGCTGAAACTCCAGTACTTTGGCCACCTCATGAGAAGATTTAACTCATTGGAAAAGACTCTGATGCTGGGAGGGATTGGGGGCAAGAGGAGAAGGGGACGACAGAGGATGAGATGGCTGGATGGCATCATTGACTCGATGGACATGAGTCTGAGTGAACTCTGGGAGTTAATGATGGACAGGGAGACCTCGTGTGCTGCGATTCATGGGGTCGCAAAGAGTCGGACACGACTGAGTGACTAAACTGAACTGAACTGAGTGCCTTAAGTCGGAGAAGGCAATGGCAACCCACTCCAGTACTCTTGCCTGGAAAATCCCATGGACAGAGGAGCCTGGTGGGCTGCAGTCCATGGGGTTGCTAAGAGTCGGACACGACTGAATGACTTCACTTTCACTTTTCACTTTCATGCATTAGAGAAGGAAATGTCAACCCACTCCAGTGTTCTTGTGTGGAGAATCCCAGGGTGGCGGAGCCTGGTGGGCTGCTGTCTATGGGGTCACACAGAGTCAGACACGACTGAAGCGACTTAGCAGCAGCAGCAGCAGTGCCTTGAACACTGGTCACAGCAACTGTAATACGAAAAATTAGCGTATTTTTGGATGAAAAGAACAAATAGGAAACATGTCCCAAGCTCTTGATGATAGTGGTCAAGGAACATTTACTTGCTAGGTAAGGTAGTTTTGTAATGCTTTAACTTTGAATAATGAACATGTATTATTTCTAGTCCAAAAGAATAATGCAAATATGAGAAAATCTAGAATTAATTCATAGGTAAAAGCAGAGTTAGCCAGCATTTCCTGTTAAGTGCCGGTTTATAAATAGCTTTGGCTTTGCAGGCCGTGTGGCCTCTGTTACACTGTCCAACTCTGCTAGGGTAGCAAGAAAACAGTCATACAGATGTTGCATTAAGGGATGGATAGGTTCTGTTCTAGTAACATTTTATTTATAAAAACAAGCACTGGACTAGATTTGGTCCACAGGTCCTAGTTTGCTAACACTTGTGAATTAGTCTTCTGCCACAACGGGAATTACCACAGATCTGTGGCTCATAACAACACAAATTTATTCTTCACCAGTACAGGAGAACAGAAGCCTGAAATCACCATCACTGGGCTAAAATCAAGGTATTGGCGTGACTGAACTCACTCTCTAAGCTTCAGGAGAGAATTCCTTCCTCCTCTCTTCTGGATTCTAAGGCTATAGTCATGGCTTGTGGCCACATCACTCCCATCTCCGCTTCTGGCATCATATTGCCTTTCTTTCTTCTGTAGTCAAACATCCCTCAGTGTATGTCTTTTAAGGGCACTGTGATTGCATTTAGTGCCCACTTGGATAATTGATGATAATCTCATCTCAAGGTCTTTAACTCAATTACACCTGCAAAGTCCCTTTAGCCATATGAAGTGCATTTATAGGTTTTGGGGCTTACAATGTGAGTATATTAGCTTAAAGTAACAAAAAGATTGGGGACTGCTAAATAAAGAATGTTGATTTAGGAACAAACTCACCTGAGTTGGGGGTCCCAGCTCCAGCAGTAACTGTATGTAATGAATGGCTTTTGGAGGGTCATTTTGCATCTCTGGTTTTTAGCTTTTCTCACTTATGATGTGAGCAAACGAGACTATGTGATCCTGAAACCTCCTTCAGCTCTGTCATCTTTAAATTTTATGATTTTGATGAAGAGTATTTTTAACATCTGCCTTCTGTCATAATGACCTTTATCATAAATAAAGTAAATCCAATCTAAGCAGTTTTGTGTTAAGCTGTATCAGGGACAATTCAATATTTATAAGCAAAATAAAGGAAGAGATAAATTTAACTATTCCCAAGTTAGCATAAGCATGGAGGAATTATAGGCCAAATGTCTCATTAAGAAGGAAACTTTAAAAATTTTACATGCCACTCTGTACAGAAGAGCATTTGAAGAGTCCACAAAAGTACTTTCAGAACTTACAGATAAAGAATAATAAACTCAGGATGATGAGAGAGAGAGGGTTGAATTATTACATGCAACTAGATGAAAAGAATATACAGAAAGGCATATACTTAGGCTTTATGCAATTTTAAGGGTGGATATAATTCTGTCAGTGAGTTTCCTGGTGGCAAAAGCAAAGAGAAAAAGGATTATATAAGAATAACATTGTTAAAATATTTTTTTGATTGCTAGAAGTCCCTGTAACATGAGTGATATTTCACAAGAGTCTACCCAAATGGGGGACACTAAAACTGTTCTAACATTACCATTTCATCCATTCCACCTTCAACAGATATTCATTAATGGCTACTACCTATTTGGTGCTGTACTAGTCAATAGGGAACTAGATAATCATGAACCAAATGGAGAGATATAGGGGCCTACCTTAGGGAGGCTTATCTACAGACTAGTCAGGGAAGACCTCTCTGGAGAATTGACATCCCAAGTGTCTACAGGATAACAGTAATCAGCCAGGCAAAGAGTAGGGAAGGAAATTTCTAGGCAAGGAGAAGAGAATGGCCTGTTTGAAAACCTGGAGGAAATTGATTGACATACACTTTCCAGTATTGTCCAGTAACATTGGTGGGAAGAGAGAATGGAGCATAGGCTAGAGCTAGAGTGTGAAGAGCCACATTAAGGATTCTGTACTTTCTCCCATCAGGCTTCCCTGGTGGCTCAGTGATAAAGAATCCTCCTGCAATGCAGGAGCTGCAGGAGACATGGGTTCAATCCCCAGGTCAGGAAGATACCCTGGAGGAAGGCATGGCAACTCCAGTATTCTTGCCTGGAGAATCCCATGGATAGAGGAGCCTGCCAGGCTTTAGTCCATAGGCTTGCAAAGAGTCAGACATAATTAAAGAGACTTAGCACACACGCACTTTCTCCCATAGTCAATGTAAAGTGTATTCAAGTAATCTTAGCTGCTATAACAAACAACTCCAATGGTTTCAGTGACTTAGTGTACACCGTTGCTTACTTCTGACCCTCGTATTGGTCTGATGCCATGTTCCTGGTGGATGGGCAGCTTTACCTGAGGTAGCAATTCTATTGTGTCTCCTCCATCTCTATCTCCATTTCCTGCTGATAGTGGAGGAGGAAGAGAAGATAGAGAGAGGGCAGGTATGCCTTAATTGCCTTGGCCTGAGTCACAGAGCCCCATCTAGATGCTAGGGGTGTTGAAAAGGGAGTCCTGGACTGGGCAGCCACTTGGCAGCAGTATCTCCACTCTGGAAGCGGAGTGTGGATTTTGGAGGCTAGTTAACTGTTTCTGCCACAGGAAGACCCTGGAGAGTTGTAAGCAGGATCATGATATGATCAACTTAGAATTTTTAAAAGATCATTCGGACTGCAAAATAGAGAATGGATTGGAGGGGGCAAGACTGGACACAGAGAGACCAGTTATATTGTGTGAAAAGAAAATGAAAGTTGCTCAGTTGTGTCTGACTCTTTGTGACTATACAGTCCTTGGAATTCTCCAGGCTGGAATATTGAAGTGGGTAGTCTTTCCCTTCTCCAGGGGATCTTCCCAACTCAGGGATCACACCCAGGTCTCCTGCATTGCAGGTGGATTCTTTACCAGATGAGCCACAAGGGAAGCCCAAGAATACTGGAGTGGTTAGCCTATCCCTTCTCCAGCGGATCTTCCTGACCCAGGAATTGAACCGGGGTCTCCTGCATCGCAGGCAGATTCTTTACCAACCTAGCCACCAGGGAAGCCCATATATTGTGTGATAAAGACAATAACAGCTGTCACAGAAGAGTGTCTAAGGGCATCTCCCAATGACAGCAAAATACGTGATGATGCTACTAAAGTGCACATTTGTAAAAGTCAAGATATGGCTGTTAGAAATATGTACAACCGTGACTACCAAAGGATTCATTTTCCTCTTTTAACCAGAAGTCTGTACGTAGGTAGCCCACTGGCTGATGCTAAATGTGATCAAATATTGTTCCAAGGGCTTGCTTCCTTCCGTTTGCTGCCTCACTGTCTTTGATGTATAATTTTTATTCTCATGGTCATGGGCTGGTTGCACCACTGGGCAGGAACAAGATGGAGCTGACAGATGAGCAAAAGTCATCTGTCTCCTCCTGACATTTTATTTAGGAAGAGAAGGGAAGCCCAGTTTGGGAGCCTTCGCATGTGTCTTATGGGTCACACGGCATCCAGTCTGCAAGGGAGTCTGGGAAGCTGAGTACTTTCAAATTACAAGCATGTGTATGTGCCTAGAAGGGAACTTGACTGAGAATTCTAGGGGGCCCACTTGGGGAGTGAGGTGAGACTGGAAAAGTATAGACTACTCCCATGGACTAGTCTCACAGCAGGGCATAGTATTCTCTGTTGATGACATTGTACCATCATGGCCAGTGACATCACAGCCCTTTATTCCTGTTCAGCCTCTCCAAATACCTGTGAGATAGTTTATAACCTCTGTTCTTAGTACAGTCATGGCGCCAAAATGAGGGACCTGACTGAACATCAGGGATTGGCAGTTGAGCCCTGTGATCTGAATGTCCAGCCCCTTTGCTAATACCTGTGCCAGAACCTGTCACTCAGGTCCAAGGCTAGGTCATGACCTTGAAGAATCAAGTATGTAGTTGCCTGAGTTTCCCAGAGAACATCACCGGAGATGTGTGTGAAGATTAGTCTAGCTCTGGATCACTCCTTCCTGAACCAACTCCTCTGCCGAGAGAGGAAGGAGCAAGAGAAGAGGCGAGCAGATGCAGGACAGTTAGGAGGCACCTGCTGGACGAGCTATCCTCTCCATACGACCACCAGGGTTCATGCCCTATTCACCAGGTGCTCCAGCCAGACCCACCTTCACCATGTAATATGTGCATTTCAGTGAATTTTAAGTCTTCTTATGGAGTGATCCCTCTTATAAGAAACTTCAGATGTTACTGAGTAAGTAGGAAAACTATTTGGGGGAATGGACCCCTGAACTCTTGAAATGACATTAGATATGCAATGACAGACTGTTTTTTTTTTTTTTTTTTTTGAAACCATGGATTCCCCTTCGGCTGCTGTTGTATCTGTCCTCAAGATGGCATTGAATCTCCAGGTCTCTTCACAAGTATTGGAGTTTCAGCTTCAACATCAGTCCTTCCAGTGAACACCCAGGACTGATCTCCTTTAGGAGGGACTGGATCTCCTTGCAGTCTAAGGGACTCTCAAGAGTCTTCTCCAACACCACAGTTCAAAAGCATTAAGTCTTCAGTGCTCAGCTTTCTTTATAGTCCAACTCTCACATCCATACATGACTACTGGAAAAAGCATAGCCTTGACTAGACGGACCTTTGTTGGCAAAGTGATGTCTCTGCTTTTTAATATGTTGTTTAGATTGGTCATAACTTTCCTTCCAAGGAGTAAGCGTCTTTTAATTTCATTGCTGCAATCACCATCTGCAGTGATTTTGAAGCCCAAAAAAATAAAGTCAAAATTAAATATAAGAAGATAAATGTAAAACACAGAGATCTGTATGAATCCCACAAAATCTCCCTTGAATGATTTTTCTTCCGAAGACTGCTTTCTTACATTTAAAGAATTGTTTTCCATTTGTCCCAGGATTCTGAGAGATGTTGATAGTTGTGCTCCAAAGAGTTGTTTTGTGTTCAGACAAATTTGAAGAACAGTACATACTCTAGACCAGGGGTTGGCAAACCTTTTCTGCAGGTCAGACAAAAGTAAGTATCTTGGCTTTGAGAGTTAGTATGGTCTCTTCTCAACTCTGCTCTTATAGCCAAGGACAACTTGTAAACACATGGGTGGGATTGTATTCCCCAAAAGGTCGGCACTGAGCCAGATTTGGCCTGGGAATCATAGACAGGACCCCTGCTGTAGCTTCTCATGAAGCTTCCCTTCTTACATGAGCATATTTAACCACACTTGAAGGTTTTGAGAAGTCCTGTGGAAATGAAATTTATCAGTTGAGCCTGACCCAGTGTTTCCCAATCTATTGGCCTGTGGAATCTTTTCTTGATGCATCCCTGTTAAGCCCTATGGAATAATGTCCTATGAATTATCCATTTGGGGAACAGTTTTATTTAAATGATCTCTTCTATAAGGATTAAGAAAAAGAAAATATAGGTTTCTTTTAGCTTTTATGAATTACTGAAAATTAAAATGCATGGAATTCAGAGATTTAGGAATAAGTTATTCTTTTCAAAAAAAATGTTGCTTCCTATTACATACAGTTGTACAGTGAACAATGTATCCTATTCTGGATAATTTGGAAGTGACTTACTAAATTGACTAGAGAGTTTTAAATTTCTAGCCTTGGCTCTGACTGTTCTTTTAGGGGAAAAAAAAACCTAAACACACTTGACACTAAAAATAGTTATCAAAACCTGACTGTTAAGGGAAATGAATAATGTTTTTCATCTTCATCTTGTTATTTGGTTCAACTTGAGACAATTTGGATTCTGATATTCTGCCTGGCTTCCACAATTTTAATAAATACGTGATTTATGTTTCTATTCATGTCATTTAAAAATGTTGAAAGAGACAATGCCTAGGTCTGAGTCCTGTGACACATCTCTACTGAACTGAATGAATTTATGAATTCAACTTTACATCAATCCACTCCATCTCTGTCCCTAATCATGATTTTACCCCTATTTTAATTACGATTTTGTCAAATGTTTTTCTGATATCAACATTTTCAACATCAATCATATTTCCCTGAGCTGCTAGTCTAACAACCATTTCAAAAAAGGAAATGAGGTTAATCTGAAATGGCTTGTTCTCAGTGAGCCTATCAAAGCTCATAGCAATCACTCTGGCCTTTAAATAATCTATTCATGTAATCTATTCTCATTGCCTGAGATTGAAATCATATGGTTTGCAGAGTCTGCCTGCTGCTTCTGTCTGGAAATCGAAATAACATTAGCCCATCTCTTGTCTTTTAACCTTCCTCCTGGTCTCTGTTATCTTCCAAGGTTGCTGGTAGGGACTGGTTCTGCCACTAGCTTCAGGTATGATTTGTCTAAATCAGGAGATTAGATTCGTTTTATATTACCTATTGTTTTCTTACACTCTGTCTGTATTAGGGTTCAACTCCCTCGGACAAATGTTCATTCTGCCTTTATTTAGCCTAAACAACAGTATCTTTGAAGAAAGATATAAGTTATGTATTTGCTTTATGCCATACTTCAACATCACACTACAGATGTCAATGGCAGGTCTATCTCTTGTGTGTTTTCCAAGTAAAGCTGGTATGATCCATTCTATAGTTTAGGATGGCAAAAAAAAAAAAAAAAAAAAGTCATGGCTATTTTAAGAGTCAAATGAGTATTAAATTAGCAAGGCATCCTGTTCCTTTGAAACACTTATCCAACTCTCATGCCCCCTCCCTCGTACCACCTGTGCCATTTTCCAGGGTTCTTAGGGTCTTACACAGTTCAACAGTGCTATTCTTTTTGGGTATAAGCACTGGGAGAATCGGAATCACCCACTAGCTTCATTGGTTTTTGCATCATTTTATTACCCTTCTGCAATGCCATGCTGGTGCTTTTGCTAATCTAGTGCCTTTGTGATGGAGGGCAACCCTTTGTTGTTGTTCAGCCCCACAGTTGTATCCGACTCTTTGTGAACCCATGGACTGCAGTACGCCAGGCTTCCCTGTCCTTCACCACCTTCCGGAGTTTTTTTGAACTCAAGTCCATCGAGTCGGTGCTGCCATCCAACCATCTCATCCTCTGTTTTTCCCTTCTCCCCCTGCCTTCTCTCTCTCCCAGCATAAGGGTCTTTTCCAGTGAGTCAGTTCTTCCCATCAGGTGACCAAAGTCTTGGAGCTTCAGCTTCAGCATCAGTCCTTCCAATGAATATTCAGGGTTGATTTCCTTTAGGATTGACTGATTTGATCTCCTTGCTGTTCAAGGGACTCTCAGTGGTGTTCTCCAGCACCACAATTCAAAAGCATCAATTCTTTGGGACTCAGCCTTCTTTATGGTCCAACTCTCACATCCATACATGACTACTGGGAAAAACCATGGGTTTGACTAGACGGACCTTTGTCAGCAAAGTAATGTCTCTGCTTTTTAGTACAGTAAATTTGTCATAGCTTTTCTTTCAAGGAGCAAGTGTCTTTTAATTTCATGGCTGCAGCCACTGTCCACAGTGATTTTGAAGCCCAAGAAAATAAAGTCTTTCATTGTTATTTTCATATCTGAGGTTATTGATATTTCTCCTGGCAATTTTGATTACAGCTTGTCCTTCGTCTATCTTGGCATTTCGCATGATGTACTCTGCATATAAGTTAAATAAGCAGGAAGACAAAATACAGCCTGGATGTACTCCTTTCCTGATTTGGAACCAGTCTGTTGTTCCATGTCCGGTTCTAACTGTTGCTTCTTGACCTGCATACAGATTTCTCAGGAAGCAGGTCAGGTGGTCTGGTATTCCCATTTCTTTAAGAATTTTCCACAGTTTGTTGTGATCCACACAGTCAAAGGCTTTAGTGTAGTCAGTAAAGTAAAAGTAGATATTTTTCTGGAACTCTCTTGCTTTTTCAATGATCCAACGATGTTGGCAATTTGATCTCTGGTTCCACTGCCCTTTCTAAATCCAGCTTGAACATCTGGAAGTTCATGGTTCACATATTGTTGAAGCCTGGCTTGGAGAATTTTGAGCATTACTTTACTAGCGTGTGAGATGAGTGCAATTGTGCAGTAGTTTGAACATTCTTTGGCATTGCTTTTCTTTGGGATTGGAATGAAAACTGCCCTTTTCCAGTCCTGTGGCCACTGCTGATACTAAAAAGAAAAAGAGAAGCTAAAGGCAAAGGAGAGAAAGAAAGATATATCCATTTGAATGCAGAGTTTCAAAGAATAGCAAGGAGAGATAAAGCCTTCCTCAGTGATCAGTTCAAAGAAATAGAGGAAGACATAGAATGGGAAAGACTAGAGATCTCTTCAGGAAAATCAGAGATACCAAGGGAATATTTCATACAAACATTTCATACGATAAAGGACAAATGGTATGGACCTAACAGAAGCAGAAGAGATTAAGAAGAGGTGGCAAGAATACACAGAAGAACTACACAAAAAAGATCTTCACGACCCAGATAATCACCATGGTGTCATCACTCACCTGGAGCCAGACATCCTGGAATGCAAAGTCAAGTGGGCCTTAGGAAGCATCCCTATAGCAAAGCCAGTGGAGGTGACGGAATTCCAGTTGAGCTAATTCAAATTCTAAAAGGTGATGCTGTGAAAGTGCTGCACTCAATATGCGGGCAAATTTGGAAAACCCGGCAGTGGCCACAGGGCTGGAAAAGTCAGTTTTCATTCCAAGCCCAAAGATTCCACATATAAGTGATATCATGATATTTGTTTTTCTCTGTTCGGCTTACTTCACTTAGTATGATGTTGATAATCTCTAGGTCCGTCCATGTTGCTGCAAATGCCATTATTTCATTCTTTTTATGGCTGGGTAGTATTCCACTGTATGTATGTATATATATGGGGCTTTTCTGGTGGTTCAGATGGTAAAGAATCCACCTGCAGTGCAGGAGATCTGGATTCAATCCCTGGATCAGGAAGATCCCCTGGAGAAGCGAATGGCTACCCACTCCAATACTCTTTCCTGGAGAATTCCACACACAGAAAAGCCTGGTGGGCTATAGTCCATGGGGTCACAAAGAATCAGACACAACTGAGCAGCTAACACATATACACATGCACATGCCCATTTGTCTTATATATATGTATTATATGTATATTTTTATACAATTCATAAGGTTGTCATGGCAAGTGTACTGGGACAGGGAAGCCTGGCATGTTGCAGTCCATTGGGTCAGAAAGAGTTGGACATGACTTGGTGTAAAGCAAATTTTATATATATATATATATATATATATATATATATATACACATGTATTACATATATTAATATATATCTCACATCGTCTTTATCCATTCACCTGTTGATGAACATTTAGCTTGTTTCCACATGTTAGCTACTGAAATAGTACTGCTATGAACATTGGGTTTCATGTATAAAGATAGATGTTTAAATTGCCTACAGTGTTTTTTACAAGCTTAACTCATTTGAAAGTTTGGCCTTTTTCCATCTAATCTTTTTGGTCTCTGATAGTTTTATTAGGGTGGTTTTCAAATTACTTAATGGTACTCCATCATGGACTCCTAGGAGAAGAAAGCAAGGGACTGTATTTGTTTGGGGAGATTACAGTGTGGTAACAAGCATGCCCAAACATGGAGTGGCAACAATTGCTCGCATGATGGTCCTGGGCCAGTCAGCTAATCAGTGAGCTAGTCCTTCCTCGGAGAAGGCAATGCACCCCACTCCAGTACTCTTGCCTGGAAAATCCCATGGATGGAGGAGCCTGGTAGGCTGCAGTCCATGGGGTCGCTAATTCAGACATGACTGAGCGACTTCACTTTCACCTTTCGCTTTCATGCACTGGAGAAGGAAATGGCAACCCACTCCAGTGTTCTTGCCTGGAGAGTCCCAGGGACGGGGGAGCCTGGTGGGCTGCCATCTATGGGGTCGCACAGAGTTGGACATGACTGAAGTGACTTAGCAATAGTCCTTCCTCACTCGGGTATTCTGGGCCCTGGCTGATGGAGCCTCAGTCATTCTCAACATGTGGCAATGTAGGAATGTATCTTACACTTTCCTCTTTTTTTTTTCAGATTGTAAACGTTTATTTTGAATTAGCCTAAAACTCAAAAAAGTTGCAAAAAATAGTACAGAGAGTTCCTGTACTTCCTCTATGATAATATCCTACATAACATACATAACCTTAGCATAACCAAGAGATAAGACATTAATACAATAGTATTAACCCAGGTATACCCCTTATTTGGCTTCCCCCAGATTTTACATACGTTTTAAAATTCTGCCTCACTTTTAACCAGATGAAATGTTTATTGTGTGTGTATGTGTTTCCGGCACTGTACTAAGCCCTGGGAACAGACTTCCAGTAACTGTGTCTGTGAATGGCCTCTGTTACTGATAAGCATTTCCTCCAGTTAGCTGGCAGATAATCACATGGTCTTACTTCTTTTCCTCCCCTTTTATATCTTCATCCAAGTGCAATCTAGCTTATTCAAACTTTGACTCACCGAAGTCCAGAGGATATAAGTTTCTCAGTATCCAATCACTGCTTGGTTTAAAGACAGTTGTACCTGATGCAGAGTAAATGCTTTTTTCTTCCACCACAAGTCTGATACTGTTCAATTAGACGTTAATAATTTGTTTCCTCCAAAATGTTTGATTTAGTTCATTCTTCTCCTTCTTCTTATCCAATGGCCTGATAATCATCAGAACAGGATTGTCTCCTCTCTAAGCCTCTGGTGGATAATGGCACCATTTTATTGGGTTTTAGTTTTCATTTTCAGCATAAAACAGCTATCTGGAGAAAATACTTCCATCTGTATTTGCAGCTCTATGGCACCTTCTTGCCATCCAAAACCCTTTTCTTAAACTGCACAGGAGAGTTTAAACAATTGTGAAATTCCTGAAGCTGCCCACTTTGTTGCCAAGAAGTCTTCCTTTGGCTAGTGTCCAGAGTGGTGGCCTCACCTACCTTTCTGGAGCCTGGGTTCCGACATAGCGCTCTCTCTCATTCTTCTTAATAAATGGTTTGAACATCTAAAGTAGCCACAAGGATTCCTGGCATTTGTCAGAGGCGGAAATCCGCATGGCAGACTGAGAGAGTCATAAAATCTTTGTTTTAGTTTAGACTCGTTTAAAAACTGGAATGAAATTAAAAACGTTTTTTCTTATGTGGTCACAGAGGTTTCCTCTTAAGAGGTGGGAATTTTACCAGAATATGATATATAGGGAAACTGATGATTGGAGTTTTGTTTCTATGTTTTTTTTCTGCTTATCCATGGAAGTATGAATCTTCTAACCTTCTTCCGAGTCCCTTACTGCAGTCAAAGCCCTGTGTCTGATGTATATTTTTACTGGTAAGTTTGAAATGACTTTACACCATGGTCTGCAAATGTGCTTTCAGAACGTGCCTTCTTTTGCGTGCAAACGTCCATTCCCACATTCTCATGTTTGTGGATTCTCTTTGTCTTCCAGAAGCACTAGTGTCTGTCCAAACCTTTCAGACCAAAAGGGTGTAACTTCTGGTTTGTGGTCTCATCTCTCAGAGTCTCTTGTTACAATAATATACAGAAGCTCAGAAAGGTCTGCGGAAAAAGGAAGAAAATTTCCCTTGTCCCTGTTCCCTAAGAAGCTCTGTTTAGGCACATTTGAAGGCATAAGAATAGAAGGTGTCTGGGGGTGGTGGTCCCCTAGTTGCTGGACAATAGTGATTGATGAGAGGCCTGGACACTATAAAACCATAGTGTCAGCTAAGAAATATGTTAGCTGCTACAGCTTCAGGCCTTGAATAAAATCTGACCCAGACAGTTAAATAAGAGGTGATTCTTGCAATCAAATAAATTCAGTTCTTTGAGCTTTAAAACAACCAAAGCCAGTTAAGAGCCATGATTAAAATTCTTTCATCCACCAAACGTTTCCTGAGTGTTTCCACTTTGAGCCGGGCTCATGTTTGGTTCCAAGAATACAGTCGTGGTGGCCAGCCCTCAAGAGGCTCTCCGTCCAAGGGTGACAGGCAAGAAGTCACCTAATAGAAGTCTGTGAGCAGAGAACTGTGAACAGAGGTGCACAGCAAGCGAGTGGGGGCACAGGAGGGCCTGCAGAGGAGATGGGGATGGACAAGAGGCACTGGAAGCTGTGTTTCAAGATGAAATAAGGCATGGTCTGAATCTTAAAGGTCGGGAAGGAGTTAGCCTTGTGGACACAAATAAGGATGGGCAGGTCAAGGGAGGGAGAGTGTGTGTAAAGCACTTAGGTGTGTGGGAGACACTCAGCGAGCTGAGGAGTTTGTAAAGCTGGGAGGGGCTTCCTTCTGAAGAGCCAGCCTAGGAGGTTCAACTTTTTCTTTTTTCTGTAACCAATGCAGAGCTACTGAAAAACACAGGTGTGATGTGAGTCAGTCTGTTAAGAATTATCTGCATGTGTATCATTCAAGGCAAAATACACAAATAGTCCTTCAGTTCAGTTCAGTCTCTCAGTCGTGTCCAACTCTTTGTGACCCCATGAACTGCAAGCCAGGCCTCCCTGTCCATCACCAACTCCCAGAATCCACCCGAACTCATGTCCATTGAGTCAGTGATACCATCCAACCATCTCATCCTCTGTCATTCCCTTCTCCTCCTGCCCTCAATCTTTCCCAGCATCAGGGTCTTTTCAAATGAGTCAGCTCTTCGCATCAGGTGGCCGAAGTATTGGAGTTTCAGCTTCAACATCAGTCCTTCAGATGCAAAAATAAGAAGTCGGATAGGTCAACCTGGTCCCATCCATGAAAACTCATCAATCAAAGCAGCCCGACAATCTTAAGTGGGCCATACTTTCAAAGAAGGAGTTACAAATTAAGATGCGTTTCCAGAAAAAGTTGTTTTTTTTTTTTATGTTTTCTTGTGCCATAGTGAAATTCACTCCACTAGCTCTCCACTTGCTACTGTCCCTTTTTCTACAGTGTAAGTAAAAACATATGTGTTGATTAACTTTTAGGAAGAACCTCACCTTCCAGTTTATCCTGGATTCTAAATTAGATCTATTCCTATTATCTTTGGGGGCAGGATTGTCTCTTTCTTGGTATTATGGTCATTATAGCATGAATTGCTTTCTGTAGTATTATTGGCTCAAATTTCGGGTAGAGAAAAATAGAAGATGAAAATGAGAGTTCAAGTCACAGTATTAGTAGTTAATTATTGAGATCTGTTTTACAAAATACCAAAATCCTTGAAAGAATGCAATATTTCCTGGAATTAAAATTTGAATATAACAAAGGGAGTGATGTTATGCTAAGAGATCCATAGAAAGGGATAATTTGCTTATCTTCCGTTTCTAGATAAAATGGGAGAGGATGTGTTTCTTTGTTCTACTTTCTGCCTTATACAGGGTGGACACAATTCCGTCCAGTATTGGTAGTCGCAATTTAAGCCTGTTGTCCTGGGGTCCTATATGGATTAACATTGGTCCCAGATATTCATTGTTTAATGAGGAAATGCTATTAATGTTTGCATTAAAATAAGCTGGGTTTGGTAGGCCTCTACCTCATATTTCTGGCTTCTGCCAAGGTCTTATTTAGTAGTGTGTGAGTGAACAGAGGTCCTACTCTAATATGTAGTTATGTCTGAAAGATAACAAGAAGTCTCTGTTCTTCCAATCCTTTCCAGACCATAAATAATCAACACCTTCCCTCCTTTCAGGGAAAGCATGCAGGACTCCCATTGATAATGCTTAAGGTGCTCAGGAACCAGGGGCTGATTCCTTCTGATTTCAAGAGCAAGCGGAGAGGCGCTCGCTGCTGCTGCACCGTCAGCTGCTCAAGTGCCATCCAGTTGTGTCATGGCTCAGCTACAAGGTACATGAAGCCACTGGGCTTCCAGTTGTTAGGGTCCATAGGAATGAGGAAAACCATCAGTAGTATATTATGCATACACAGGAAATAAAGATGGAGCAGTTCTGCCGAACCTGAAAGCAGTTGCTATATTTATTGTCATTTGTCATATGGTATAAATTTATAATTATTTATTTCTTGTTTGGTAACATTTAAAAATTTTATTTATAATCAACTTCTTCAGCAGATTTGTACTAAAAAAAGGTTTGTGTTTAATGAAATGGTAAGTATGAATTCCCTTGTGGCTCAGCTGGTAAAGAATCTGCCAGCAATGTGGGAGACCTGGGTTCGATCCCTGGATTGGGAAGATCCCCTGGAGAAGGCAAAGACTAAGCAGCATTCCAGCCTGGACAATTCCATGGATGGTGTAGTCCATGGGGTCACAAAGAGTTGGACACAACTGAGTGACTTTCCATTTCTCAAGAAAGTAAATAATGAATATGCAACTTCCAAAAACGTTTCTCAGCATTTACCTGCCGGGAGAAATATCAATAACCTCAAATGCACAGATGATAATACGCTATGGCAGAAAGTGACGAGGAACTGAAGAGCTTCCTGATGAAATTGAAAGAGGAGAGTGAAAAACCTGGCTTAAAACTCAACATTCAAAAAACTAAGATCATGGCATCCGGTCCCATCACTTCATGGCAAAAGATGGGGAAACAATGGAAATAGTGATAGACTTTATTTTCTTGGGCTTCAAAATCACTGCAGATGATGACTGCAGCCATGAAATTAAAAAATGCTTGCTCCTTGGAAGAAAAGTTATGACTAACCTAGACAGCATATCAAAAAGCAGAGACATTACTTTGCCAACAAAGGTCCATCTAGTCAAAGCTATGGTTTTTCCAGTAGTCATGTATGGACGTGAGAGTTGGACTATAAAGAAAGCTGAGTGCCAAAGAATTGGTGCTTTTGAACTGTAGTGTTGGAGAAGACTCTTGAGAGTCCCTTGGACAGCAAGGAGATCCAACCAGTCCATCCTAAAGGAAATCAGTCCTGAATATTCATTGGAAGGACTGATGCTGAAGCTGAAACTCCAATACTTTGGCCAGCTAATGCAAAGAGCTGAATCATTTGAAAAGACCCTGATGCTGGGAAAGATTTGAAGGCAGGAGGAGAAGGGGATGAAAGAGGATGAGATGGTTGGATGGCATCACTGACTCAATGGACTTGAGTTTGAGCAAACTCTGGGAGTTGATGGACAAAGAATCTTGGCATGCAGCACTCCATGGGTTTGCAAAGAGTCAGACACGACTGAGCTGAACTGAACTTGTGGCTCAGCTGGTAAAGAATCCACCTGTAATGCAGGAGACCTGGGTTTGATCCCTGGGTTGGGAAGATCCCTCAGAGAAGCAATAGGCTACCCACTCAAGTATTCTGGCGTGGAGAATTCCATGGACTATATAGTCCATGGGGATGCAAAGAGTCAGAAATGACTGAGCGACTTTCACTTTCATGGAGACCATTGAGAGACTGAGAGAACATGCAATAACAGGAATGAATGTGTAAATCCACTATGTTAAGCTGAAGAAACTAGCTGTGAAAGAGCACACTTTGTATGATTATGTTTAGATGAAGTTCAAGGACAGACAAAACTAAATACTAATCTATGCTGATAGAAGTTCCAAAGAGTGTTGTTTTGCTGTGAGTCTGTGTGTAGAAGGAACTCTCTGAAATAATGAAAATGTTCTGTATTTTCTTCTGGGTGTTGGTCACGTAGGTGAATACATGTAAAAACATATGTAAGATTTATTTAGATTTATATATAATATTATATCAGTTAGTTCAGTTCAGTTCAGTCACTCAGTCGTGTCCAACTCTTTGCAATCCTATGGACTGCAGCATGCCAGGCTTCCCTGTCCATCACCAAATCCTGGAGTTTACCCAAACTCCTGTCCATTGAGTCGGTGATGCCATCCAACAATTTCATCCACTGTCGTCCCCTTCTTCTCCTGCCTTCAATCTTTCCCCTCTTCAGGGTCTTTTCAAATGAGTCAGTTCCTAGCATCAGCTGGCTAAAGTATTGGAGTTTCAGTGTTAGCATCAGTCCTTCCAATGAATATTCAGGACTGATTTCCTTTATGATGGACTGATTGGATCTCCTTGCTGTCCAAGCGACTCTCAAGAGTCTCCTCCAACACCACAGTTCAAAAGCATCAATTCTTCAGTGCTCAGCTTTCTTTATAGCCCAATTCTTACATCCATACATGACTACTGGAAAAACCATAGCTTTGACTAGACGGACTTTTGCTGACAAAGTAATGTCTCTGCTTTTTAATATGCAGTCTACGTTGGTCAAAACTTTTCTTCCAAGGAGCAAGCGTCTTTTAATTTCACGGCTGCAATCACCATCTGCAGTGAATTTGGAGCCCCAAAAAATAAAGTCTCTCACTGTTTCCACTGTTTCCCCATCTATTTGCCATGAAGTGATGGGACTGGATGCCATGATCTTAGTTTTCTGAAAGTTGAGCTTTAAGCCAACTTCTTCACTCTCCTTTTTCACTTTCATCAAGATGTTCTTTAGTTCTTCACTTTCTGCCATAAGGGTGGTGTCATCTGCATATATGAGGTTATTGATATTTCTCCTGGCAATCTTGATTCCAGCTTGTGCTTCATCCAGTCCAGCATTGTTCATGATACTCTGCATACAAGTTAAATAAGCAGGGTGACAATATACAGCCTTGACGTACTCCTTTCCCAATTTGAAACCAGTCTGTTGTGCCATGTCCTGTTCTAACTGAGCTTCTTGACTTGCATACAGATTTCTCAGGAAGCAGGTCAGGTGGTCTGGTATTCCCATATCTTTAAGAATTTTCCACAGTTTGTTGTGATCCACACAGTCAAAGGCTTTGGCATAGTCAATAAAGCAGAAGTAGATGTATTCTGGAACTCTCTTTCTTTTTCATCGATCCAACAAATGTTGGCAATTTGATCTCTGGTTCTTCTGCTTTTTCTAAAACCAGCTTGAACATCTGGAAGTTCACGGTTCACATATTGTTGGACCCTGGCTTGGAGAATTTTGAGCATTACTTTACCAGTGTGTGAGATGAGTGCAATTGTGTGGTAGTTTGAGCATTTTGGGCATTGCCTTTCTTTGGGATTAGAATGAAAACTGACCTTTTCCAGTCCTGTGGCCACTGCCGAGTTTTCCAAATTTGTTGGCATATTGAGTGCAGCACTTTCACAGCGTCATCTTTTAGAATTTTAAATAGCTCAGCTGAAATTCCATCAACTCCACTAGCTTTATTGTAGGGATGCTTCCTAATGCCCACTTGACATAGCATTCCAGGATGTCTGGCTCTAGGTGAGTGATCACACCATGGGGATTATCTGGGTCGTGAAGATCTCTTTTGTATAGTTCTTCTGTGTATTCTTGCCACCTCTTCTTAATCTCTCCTGCTTCTGATAGGTCCATGCTGTTTCTGTCCTTTATTGTGTCCATCTTTGCATGAAATGTTCCCTTGGATTTGTAATTTTCTTGAAGAGATCTCTAGTCTTTCCCATTCTATTGTTTTCCTCTTTTTTTTTTCTTTTGCATTGATCACTGAGGAAGGCTTTTTTATCTCTCCTTGCTATTCTTTGGAACTCTGCATTCAAATGGATATATCTTTCCTTTTCTCCTTTGCCTTTCACTTCTCTTCTTTTCATAGCTGTTTGTAAGGCCTCCTCAGACAATTGTTTTGCCTTTTGGTATTTCTTTTTCTTGGGGATGATCTTGATCACTGTCTCCTGTACAATGTCACAAACCTCCATCCATAGTTCTTCAAGCACTCTGTCTATCAGATCTAATCCCTTGAATCTATTTGTCACTTCCACTGTATAATTGTAAGTGATTTGATTTAGGTCATACCTAAATGGTCTACTGGTTTTCCCTACTTTCTTCAATTTAAGTCTGAATTTGGCAATAATGAGTTCATAATCTGAGCCATGGTCAGCTCCTGGTCTTGTTTTTGCTGACTGTATAGAATTTCTCCATCTTTGGCTGCAAAGAATATAATCAGTCTGATTTCAGTATTGACCATCTGGTGATGTCCATGTGTAGAGTCATCTCTTGTGTTGTTGGAAGAGGGTGTTTGCTATGACCAGTGCGTTCTCTTGGCAGAACTCTTTTAGCCTTTGCCCTAATTTATTCTCTACCTGAAGGCCAAATTTGCCTGTTACTCCAGGTATCTCTTGACTTCCTACTTTTGCATTCCGGTCCCCTATAATGAAAGGGAATCTTTTTTGGGTGTTAGTTCTAGAAGGTCTTGTAGGTCTTCATAGAACCATTCAACTTCAGCTTCTTTAGCATTACTGGTCAGGGCATAGACTTGGATTACTGTGATATTGAATGGTTTGCCTTGGAAATGAACAGAGATCATTCTGTCGTTTTTGAGACTGCTTCCAAGTACTGCATTTTGGACTCTTTTGTTGACCATGATGGCCACTCCATTTCTCCTAAGGGATTTTTGCCCTCAGTAGTTGATATAATCATCATCTGAGTCAAATTCACCCATTGCAGTCCATTTTAGTTCACTGATTCCTAAATTGTCGATGTTCACTCTTGCCATCTCCTGTTTGACCACTTTCAATTTGCCTTGATTCATGGACCTAACATTCCAGGTTCTTATGCAATATTGCTCTTTACAGCATCAGATTTTACTTCTATCACTAGTCACATCCACAACTGGGTGATGTTTTTGCTTTGGCTCCTTCTCTTTATTTTTTCTGGAGTTATTTCTTCACTCTTCTCCAGTAGCATATTGGGCATCTACTGACCTGGGGAGTCTATCTTTCAGTGTCCTATCTTTTTGCCTTTTCATACTGTTCATGGGGTTCTCAAGGCTGGAATATTGAAGTGGTTTGCCATTCCCTTCTCCAGTGAGCCACGTTTTGTCAGAACTCTCCACCATGACCCTTCTGATTGGGCGGCCCTACACGGCATGGCTCATAGTTTCATTGAGTTAGACAAGGCTGTGGTCAGTGTGATCAGATTGGTTAGTGCTCAGTGATTGTGATTTTCAGTCTGTCTGCCCTCTGATGGAGAAGGATTAGAGGCTTATGGAAACTTTCTGATGGGAGAGACTGACTGGGGGGGAAACTGGGTCTTGTTCTGAATGACCGAGCCATTCTCAGTAAATCTTTACTCTGATTTTCTGTTGAAGGGTGGGACTGTGTTCCCTCCCTGTTATTTGACGTGATGCCAAACTATGGTGTAGGTAATGAAGATAATTGCGACCTCCTTCAAAAGATCCCACGCATGCTCTGCTGCACTCAGTGCCCCTAACCCTGCAGCAGGCCACTGCTGACCCACACTGAACTCCTGGACACTCATGGGCAAGTCTGGGTCAGTCTCTTGAGGGGGTCACTGCTCCTTTCTCCTGGATCCTGGTGTGCACCAGATTTTGTTTGTGCCCTCCAATAGTCTGTTTCCCCCAGTCCTGTGTAAGTTCTGGTGGATTTGTGGTGGGTTAATGGTAACCTTTATATATAACATATATAATATTATATAAAATACCTCAATAGGAAAAATAAAATGAAGAAAGAGAACAATTGATTTTTTCAAATCTATTTATAGAAGAAAAATAAAACTTTTGAAGTTCAAGCTAACAAAGATAAATCAAGAATTTACAAATGCTATTATAAATTCTGTTAAACATTTCCACAAAACAGTAAAATGATTGTTATTTTCAATAACAATACAAATACAAATTTTGATGGTGATCAAAACAAGGTTCTTACTAAAGGAAGATGTTAATGGTTGTGCTAGAAAAGTATTAGAACTGGTTGTGATGCGGACATAATAGCTACATTCAAACAAACTGCAATATCTACCCATCAAAATAAAAGATTTAGTTTTCAAAATTTGCAATTAAAAATGTATAAAAATGAAATTACAAGCATGTTTTTATAAAGTTGTATTAATTTTTTAAAATAAAGATATCAGTCAATAAATTCTTTGAAAATATTCCTTTTCTGTCCACCATCAACTGAATTTTAGAAATTGTTGAGCCTTTGCAGAACTACTTTGCAAATAAACTTAAATAAATAAATGTATGTGCTTAGTCGCATCTGACTCTTTGCAACCCTTTAGACTGTAGTCCACAAGGCTCCTCTGTCCATGGGATTTTTCAGGCAAGAAAACTGGAATTGGTTGCCATTTCCTACTCCAGGGGATTTTCCTGATCCAAGGATTGAATCTGGATCTCCTGCTTTGCAGGCGAATTCTTTATACCATTGGGGAAGCCCTGCAAATAAACTTATGTCTTAGAATGATCACAGACATTTTGTGAGCCCTTAAATTTGGCTGCACTTTACCCAAAATTAGTTTAAATTTTGCAATCAAAGTATTTAAAGAGCTGAAAATAAAAATTTTAACTATTACATATATTGAAATTACAAGTACTACAAGTTATTGACATTGAAAACAAAGTTGAAAATGGGAAGAATCTATAATACATGTCTACAAAAGCAAAGAACTGAATAAATTCGTCAATGAGGGCTCAAATGATGAATAAAATTTAATTTGGAATTCATTAATTGCATTGTGGGAGGACTCTTGAAGGCATTTCTGTATTTAATTAAATTTTTATTCTGAACCCTCATGAAATGACATTTTAAAATCTTATATTTTGCCACATCTACATTTGGCCAGTTTGACAAGCTGGCCTTATAAAAAGTATTTTGAGTGGGGATTAAAAAGACAGAAATTATAAAAGTTTGAGTGTAAGTATTTACCAATATCGGAGAAGGCAATGGCACCCCATTCCAGTACTCTTGCCTGGAAAATCCCATGGATAGAGGAGCCTGGTAGGCTGCAGTCCATGGGGTCACGAAGAGTTGGACACGACTGAGCGACTTCACTTTCACTTTTCACTTTCATGCATTGGAGAAGGAAATGGCAACCCACTCCAGTATTCTTGCCTGGAAAATCCCAGGGATGGGGGAGCCTGGTGGGCTGCCATCTATGGGGTCGCACAGAGTCAGACATGACTGAAGCAACTTAGTAGCAGTATCAGCAGCATTTACCAATATAAATTAGAATAATTAAACTGAAAATATTCTCTACCAGTAGAGAATTACTATACCTCTGAATTTGTAGGGAAATTTTTTTCTCAACTAAAAATATTACAGCCTATTGAGATGACTTAAAGATTTCAATACCTTAAAATTTATTAACTATAAAAAGTGACTTTGAAGAAGATGGCAGGCAATTTTATTAAGAGATAAAAGGATAATTATAAGAACAAATGAAGAAAGTGTATTTTTCAGGAAAACAATATTAATGCCATGACCTTCAAGACAGAGATAGCTAAAAAGCTGCTCAAAGCAAGTGAATGTGTACCAAGAATAATTCTACTTACATTAATTTTTAGCATTCAGATAAATATAAAGTTCTCCATTTTGATTTACACTATACAGGTACATGGTAATTGTAGTTTAAGAAAGTTTATTTTTGAAAATAGTCTTTTAATTGAACTATTTTATAGATCCATCAAAATAACAAAACCAGTTTGCTAATATATAAAAAATAGCTTAAAAAGATAAAAGTATCATTATTTTAATGCCCCATTTCTCTCCCAAAGTACCCCAGGTATGGTGATGGGTAAGTTGTTTCTCAAATGTCTTTACCTTTTGTATTAGTTAGGTTTAAATTTCCAAGTAACAGAGAAACCCAACAGCTTGAGCAAAGTCAATTTCTTTTCTTTGCAGAAAATAAAGCATTTAAATAAGAAATTGGTATCAAAATGGGAAATTAATATTATGATAGTTTATATAAAATCCCATGTATTTGGAAGTTGGATATCCACTTTTAAATGACAGATATATCTAAGAAGTAATAACAAGGAAAATTAGAAAATACTCAGAATAAAAATGAAAAGAGAAGTTAACAGAATTTGTTGCATGCAGCTGAAGCTGTTTAACACAGTTAAATACAAAGTAGAGTCCTGAATAAGGTACAAAAACAAATAACAGACACTAGAATAAAATTTTGTTAAATTTGAACAAAATCTGTGCTTTGGTTAATAATACTGTATCATTGCTAATTTCCTGTTTTGGTTTTTTACAACATAGCATTTTTTAATTTTCTCAGGCTGAATTAGAAGTTTCAAGCCTCATTCAAAAAAGTTTTTTAATATAAATTTATTTATTTTAATTGGAGGCTAATTACTTTACAATATTGTACTGGTTTTGCCATTACATCAACATGAATCCACCACAGGTGTACACGTGTTCCCCATCCTGAACCCCCTCCCACCTCCCTCCCTAAGCCTCATTTAAATTTTTTTTAAAAATCACTAAAATAATAAATTTTCTAGACTTTTAGCAGCAATACTAGATCCCCAAATACATGGAATTATATCAAAGTTTTGAGTGAATGTAAATGAGAAATCTAGCATTCTGTTCATACTAAGTCAAGCAAGTGGAATCAAAATGCCATATTTTTTTTTAACTAGGCAAAATTTTCTAAAATATATATTATACATACTCTATACATACATATACAGAAGCTTCTCTACTACTCTTAATGAAGGCTAACAACAACAAAGAGATGGAGAAATTGGAAACCATAAACTAGATAAAATGGGAGCACTGAATATGAAATTGAAAAAGTGAAACAAGCTATTTAAAAGCAAAAGATTATCATATAGTCCAGTTGTTTTTAAACATGGTTGCTCATTTGAAACACATCTATAGCTTTGGAGAAGAACAGTGATACCTGAGCATTTGTACTTTTCAAAAATTTCCAAGATAATTCTGTTGTGCATTTGGATTTTAAAAAGTGATTATAAGTTTTTCTATTAAATGATGGTTATAGTGATATAGGATTTTATTATTTCCTGTTGACTAGTCACGATACAATGGTATTAAGCGAATATTAGTTACATAATCACAATAGTAAAAGATGTTAATCAGTTTTTGCAATCAATAGCCAGACCAAAAAAATAAAAGATAATTACAATTGCAAGCCATAATGGAAACATGACTAACCTATCAATATAAAATAATTACATACAATTTTGGAGGTTAAGAAGAGTGATGTGGTATGTGGAAGTGCCTGTATACACATTTTCTCATCTACCCAGCCAGTTTATGTTTTTTGGTTGGTGCATTTAATTCATTTACATTTAAGGTAATTATTGAAATGTATGATCCTATCTTAATTGTTTTGGTTTTATTTTATGTAAGTCTTTTCCTTCTCTTGTGTTTCCTGCCTAGAGAAATTCCTTCAATATTTGTTGTAAAGCTGGTTTGATGGTGCTGAATTCTCTTAACTTTTGCTTGTCTGGGAAGCTTTTGATTTCTCCATCAAATCTGAAGCAGAATCTTGCTGGGTAGAATATTCTCAGTTCTTACCTTTCATCATTTTAAATATACCATGCCTTTCCCTTCTGGCTTGTAGAGTTTCAGTTGAGAAATAAGCTGATAACCTTATGGAAGTTCCCATGTATGTTATTTGTCATTTCTCCCTTGTCGCTTTTACTATTTTATCTCTGTCTTTAATTTTTGTCAGTTTGATTACTATGGATCTTGGGGTGTGCCCCTTGGGTTTATCCTGTCTGGGACTCTCTGTGCTTCCTGATCTTGGTCGACTATTTTCTTTCCCATGTTAGGGAAGTTTTCAGCTATTATTTCTTCCATTATTTCCTCAGATCATGTCTCTCTCTCTTCTCCTTCTGGGACCTCTATCATGTGAATGTTGGTGCATTTAATGTTGTCCCAGAGGTCTCTTGGGATGTCTTCTTTTTTTTTTTTTTTCCATTCTTTTTTCTATATTCTGTTCTGTGGCAGTGATTTTCACCATCCTGTCCTTCACATCACTTATCCATTATTCTGCCTCAGTTATTCTGCTATTGGTTCCTTCTAGTGTATTGTTCATCCCTGTTTGTTTGTTCTTTAGTTCTTCCAGGTCTTCGGTAAACATTTCTTGCATCTTCTCAATCTTTGCCTCCATTCTTTTTTTGAGATCCTGGACCATCTTCACTATCATTATTTTGAATTCTTTTTCTAGAAGGTTGCTTATCTCCACTTAATTTGGTTGTTTTTCTAGGGTTTTATCTTTTCCCTTCATTTGGGACAAAACTCTCTGCTTTTTCATCCTGATTAACTTTCTGTGATGTGGTTTGGATTTTAGCCATAATGGGATTGTGGTTCTTGCTTCTTCTGTCTGCCCTCTGCTGGATGAAGGTATAAGCTTCCTGATAGGAGGGACTGGTGGTGGGAGAAACTAGATGTTGCTCTGATGGGCAGGGCTGTGCTCAGTAAAGCTTTAATCCAATTATCCACTGATGGATGGGGTTGGTCTCCCTCCCTGTTAGTTGTTTGGTCTGAGGTGACCCAGTTCTGAGGTCTATGAGCTCTCAGTTCAGTTCAGTCACTCAGTCGTGTCTGACTCTTTGTGACCCCATGAATCGCAGCACGCCAGGCCTCCCTGTCCCTCACCAACTCCCGGAGTTCACTCAGACTTGTGTCCATTGAGTCAGTGATGCCATCCAGCCATCTCATCCTCTGTCATCCCCTTCTCCTCCAGACCCCAATCCCTCCCAGCATCAGGGTCTTTTCCAATGAGTCAACTCTTTGCATGAGGTGGCCAAAGTACTGGAGTTTCAGCTTTAACATCATTCCTTCCAAAGAAATCCCAGGGCTGATCTCCTTCAGAATGGACTGGTTGGATCTCCTTGCAGTCCAAGGGACTCTCAAGAGTCTTCTCCAACACCACAGTTCAAAAGCGTCAATTCTTCGGCGCTTAGCCTTCTTCACAGTCCATCTCTCACATCCATACATGACCACAGGAAAAACCATAGCCTTGACTAGCTGGACGTTTGTTGGCAAAGTAATGTCTCTGCTTTTGAATATGCTATCTAGCTTGGACATAACTTTACTTCCAAGGAGTAAGCTCTTGGGTAGGGTTCCTTCCCAAGCTCTAGGGTAGGGTTAATGGAGAACTCCAAGAGGACTTACACCAAGGTCACTTTCCAGGGGGCTGCTACTAGTGCTCCCACCTCCACGGTGAACCACTGCCAAATCACACCTCCACAGGAGACCCTCCAACACTAGCAGGTAGGTCTGGTTCAATCTCCTGTGAGGTTACTACTCCTTCCCTCTGGATCTTGGCACACACAAGATTTTGTTTGTGCCCTCCAAGAGTGGTCTATTTCCCCCAGCCCTGTGGATGTCCTGTAATCAAATCCCACTGGTCTTCAAAGTCAGATTCCCTGGGGATTCCCAATTCCTTTGCCATATCCCCAGGCTGGGAAGCATGACATGAGTCTCAGAACCTTCACAACAAGTGGGAGAATTTTTTTGGTATTATTGTTCTCTAGTTTGTGGGTTGCCCACCCAGCAGGTATGGGACTTGATTTTATCATGTTGCACCCCTCCTACCATTTCATTGAGGCTTTTCTTTGACTTTAGACATAGGATATCTTTTTTTGGTGGTTCCAGCTGTCGTGGTTGTTCAACAGTTGGTTGCAATTTTGGTGCTCTTTGCAGGAGGAGATGAATGCACGTCCTACTACTCTGCCATCTTGAACCAGAAGATCAGCAAGGTCAATTTCTGTTCCTCTTTTCTGTGGAAGTCCAGTGTCGCCTGTCCAGTTCTGCCCCTTCTGTCTTATTCATCCAGTGTATGGATGCAATCCCTCCCCATTGCTATACCTGGCTGCTCCAACTTCAGCTGTCTCAGGACATTGCAGTCATCAGGAAGGAAAGAAGAGGGAAAAGAAGGATGGGCACTAAAGGGACACACGCCAGTTGTCTTTTAAGAAATTTTACAGAAATCATTTCCTCACCTTTCTGCGTACATCGCCATGGCCAGAATTAAGTCATAGGGTCACACTAGCTGCAAGGGAGGCTGGAAAATTCAGATTTGGTCCTGGCTAATGATGTAACTTTCATTTTTTGCAGCCATGAAATTAAAAGACACTTACTCCTTGGAAGAAAAGTTATGACCAACCTGGATAGCATGTTGAAAAGCAGAGACATAACTTTGTCAACAAAGGTCCATCTAGTCAAAGCTATGGTTTTCCCAGTGGTCATGTATGGATGTGAGAGTTGGACTGTGAAGAAAGCTGAGTGCCAAAGAATTGATGCTTTTGAACTGTGGTATTGGAGAAGACTCTTGAGAGTCCCTTGGACTGCAAGGAGATCCAACCAGTCCATTCTGAAGGAGATCAGCCCTGGGTGTTCTTTGGAAGGAACGATGCTAAAGCTGAAACTCCAGTACTTTGACCACCTCATGAGAAGAGTTGACTCATTGGAAAAGACTCTGATGCTGGGAGGGATTGAGGGCAGGAGGAGAAGGGAACGACAGAGGATGAGATGGCTGGATGGCATCACTGACTCAATGGACATGAGTCTCAGTGAACTCTGGGAGTTGGTGATGGACAGGGAGGCCTAGTGTGCTGCAATTCATGGGGTCACAAAGAGTCGGACATGACTGAGCGACTGAACTGAACTGAATGATGTAACAAGTTAAAATGAAGGATTTAGGACACGAAAGAAGGATAGTACAGAACAGCAATCCCTGCCACACACTGTTCCTGCAAGTGCATGCCACCCACTGCCAGGCCACAGGCTGACTGGTTTGGTTAAAGAAGATGTTTTTTCTGTGCTTTTTAAGTACTCCAAAGATGAGTCCTTTACACCCTAGGTCTGAATTAGCTTCTTGTAACATTTTGTTCAGTCTTTCCTTTCACTTGAAGATTCATACAAATTTTGAAATTATTCTGTAAGATTTTTATATTTGGTTTAAAAGATGAATTATGTTAAAGTTAGTGTAGAAAAAAGATGTTCTAGGAAAATGCATCCGTTTTGTCTGTGGTTATAAATAACTCTTATTTGAGGACAAAATGTTTCTCTAATTTTGGGTGACTCCGCCATCCAAGGCCATTTACATAACTCTCCAAATACTAAAGAATTATATTTCTTCTGGTGGAATTCAGGTGACTGGGAATGCATTATTAACATGGTGCACCCCAGTCTTCCACTCACACCACCTGAATAGATACCTTTTGGCCATGAATTCTGTCCAGGGCTGGTCCTCATTTTGGTATACAAGGAATTTACTCCTTTGTTTAAAAGAAAACACAGAAGCAAAATAAAGTTCTGAGGAGGCCTGGAAACCATGTGTTTTCTGGGTGTTGTTTGTGTCAATATTTAGAATTCCAATGTCAATTATTTGGAATTTCAATATTTGAGCCATACACCCCTTGTTTGCATATATCCACTAATGATTATCATGCTTGACTACAGCAATGCATGGCCTTCCTAACAAGGAAACTTACAATAAGACAATATGAGAGTGTTAGGCACTTTTGAGAGGCCAATGTCAAATCTATACCTAAGACCACAGTTTGCATTAGAAACTAACAGATGCAGTGGGAAAACACCTAGTAGGAACTCTGAATGTAGGTGTGTGAGTGTGCGCTAAGTCGTTTCAGTCACGTCCAATTCTTTGTGACCCCGTGGACTCTGGCCCACCAGGCTTCCCTGTCCATGGAATTCTCCAGACAGGAATACTGGACTGAATGTAGGTGGGAACTATTATTCATTCAAAGAATATTGTGTGCCCAAATATGACATTCCTGTGCAGGACACTGAGGATAGACTGATGGCTCAGAGTGAGCATGGATGTCAGCCCAGTCATAAACTGGGCACTCATATGAAATTAGTTAATTAATTATAAAAAATTCTATGAAGGAAAAATATAGCCTGCTAAAAAAAAAAAAAAAAAAACAAAACCCTGCATAATAAAGATATCTAACCCACTCTGAGGGCCGAGTAAAACTTTCCCAAGACAAGCCATATCCACAGGGTGGCAAAGTTGGGGAACAGTGTTTTCAGACCTTGAATTTTTAAGAGCTGCACAGAGGCCGCCTTAAGGAATTGTTCAAGACTTTAAGCAGAGAAACAATGCATTTAGATTTGCCTTGTCAAAATACTCTGGGAGTTGGTGACATTGGCTTGGGTAGGAGGTCATATGGGCTTGGATGGAGTGAAGGCTGAAAGTAAAGGTGAAAAGAGGTGGGTGGAGATGTAAAGATCTAGGATTGACAAAACTTGCAAGGGGATGTGGGGATGCTGCAAGGGAGAGGCTGAGAAAGGACAACATGCAAATTTTATAGGAAAATAGGAGTGAGTGGTGGTGCCAAATACTGCAGTGGGGAGCCCAGGGAGAAGGAAGAAAGACAGACTTGAGGCATCACAATTCATTGAATTTAAGAAATCGATGAACCCAACCTTTTGCTTTACAATTACAGATACTTAGGCCCAGTAACAAACAGTAACCCTATCAGAGGGCTTGCTCCTTGAAGTATGGTCCTGGGACCAGCAATATAGGCTCGACTGGAAGCTTGTAAGAAATACAAAATATCAGATCCTCCCACACCTACTGAATTGAGGTCTACATTTAACAAGTGGGCTTCCCTGGTGACTCAGATGGTTAAGAATCTGCCTGAAATGTGGGAGACCTGGGCTCAATCCCTGAGTCAGGAAGATTCCCTGGAGAAGGGAATGGCTACCCACTCCAGTATTCTTGCCTGGGAAATCCCATGGACAGACAAGCCTGGCAAGCTACAGTTCATGGGGTTGCAAAGAGTCAGACATGACTGAGCGAATAATACTTTTAAAAAGAATCCTTAAGTGATTTGTATAAATAAAATTTGGAAGTCACTGTTTCTAAGGAACTTAGTATATTACAGAGCTGAGTTAATACTAAGTTAAATATATGCTTTGGAATAAGTTTTCTTGCTTGTATTAAATATGTTCTGTATGTGTGGGTTAGGAATGTTGCCCAAGTTTAAAAGGTAGGATAATCACTGCAGTGATTTAGGGATGCTTTATTTAATGGACAAAAGGGGTACTAATGTTTCACCTATAATACTAAGGGAAGGAGGAGGGGAAAGAAGAGAAGCAAAGGAGGGAGGGAGGGACGAAGGAAGGAAGGGTGAAGGAAAGGAGAAAAAGAGAGAGGGTAGGAAAGAGAGAGAGAACAAGTAGACCAGCTCTTCAAAGGCCATGTATGCGATGGATTATTCACAACTTGTGAATATGAGATGAGAAAGAATTGGCCCAGTCCACTTGGAATTACATATTGTGGACACATGCTTCAATATATTCTTAAAAAGGGAATCACAACTCCCAAATTCCTTTCTTTCATTAGTTCCTTTTTAAGGAAGGAATATTGGTAATGATTATGAATTTCTAAATGTTGTTCAAATAACCAGTGCTATAAAAAACTTCTCAGCAAGACATTTCTTTTTGTTTTTGTATTTATTAAGCCCCACTGGGCAGGAATTCCAGCTAACACTGTACCATGTGCCGAGATGTCTAGCATATTGTTGGTACTGAGGCATCAAATCTGCACAGGTGTAGGAAATGGTGTACTGTGTACATTATCTAGTGTTGTATAACCAAATACTCCCAAATTTAATGGTTTAACACAACAAGTATTTCTTGTCTCACAGTTTCTGTGGGTCAGGAATCTGGGTTTGATTTAGCTAGGCACTTCTGATTCAAATCTCCTGTGAGGTTGCTAAGTTGTTGGCTGAGGCTGAGGTCTCATCTGAAGGCTCAGTGTGTGGAGGCCATCTGCTTCTAAGCTTACCCCTGTGGTTGCTGGTGGGCCTCATTTCCTCCCCATGGTGCTGCTGCCTCATGGCATGACCGCTGGCTTCCCCCAGGGTGAGCAAGCCAAGAGAAGAGAAAAGACAGTGCCTAAGGCAGGAGTCACAGTCTTTTAATTACCTAACCTCAGACTGGTCACTTGATCACTTCTGTCATATTCTAACTTTTAGAAGCAAGTCAGTAAGTACAGCCTACACTCAAGGGGAGGGGGTGCATGAGGGTGTGATGCACAGAGGTGTTCTGAGGTCCATCTTAGAGGTTGCCTACCACACAATATTATTTTCTTCTCAGTTTCTGATCTCATCAGAGTGATATGATATTTAAAGACATTTTTCCTATTTTCCAACTTTTCTGACCAGCCCAGGGTACTGTATTTTAGCTCACATGTTCAGAGTAGAGATTTAGCTTACTATTTTTTATAGGGTGAATGGGACAGAACCAGAAAGCTTGTTGAGGAGATCTGAAAGGGCTGGGGCAGGGGATGCAGACAAGAAGGGAGGCATGCGCACCTGTCTCCAGCTGCCACTCTACCAGTACCTTCACACTGTAGGTCTTCTCTCTGCCTTCATACTTGGGTAATTCTATCCTTAGGCAGGCCTCTTCTTTACTCATACCATCCCTTGCAATTCCAAAGGCCCAGCTCACCCTCCTCTCTCCTTGCAGCCGTGGCCCTTAATGACTTAGCCTGCACTGCGCCTCCCTATGGAGGGTGCTAAAGACACCACTGTAGGCAGAAGAGACTTGTTGTGTGTCCTCAGGGACCTCACAATCCACTTGGAGAGACAGGGAGTAATCAAATAATCACACCAAACAATTGATACAAAAGAAGTGACCTAAAAATGGAGAAAGACTTATACTATCTGGGGTTTGCGCAAGACGTCTGAAGGGACATTGATGTAGAATATTGGGAGGGAAGCAGCATTCAGTGGGCGTGGCAGAGGGAAGTCATGAGACAGCGGCAAGCCCAGAATAAGGTGGCTGGTCTGAGAAGGAAAAGAGGAGCTAGGAGCCTGGAAGGAGCATCTGGGCTGAGCTGAATGCCTACCACAGATTCAGGCACATACGTCAGTGTGCACTTGGAGTGACAGTGTGAAAGACAGAGCTCAGGGGACTTGGGAGTAGAACATGGAATCCCCTGGGACCACAGCTGGGCTGGAAGGTGTCAAATCGCAGAGGCTGGGGCCTGTAGGACTTTGCAGGCAAAACTAAGAAGTGAAATGGCAGCAACTTCAGCGTCTGAGTTCTCCTCACTCCCCCTGCCATTTCTCCCTTGTTCCAGGTCTTGTTCTCTGCTTTCTACACAGACACCAACACCCATATCACACTGTGCTGAAACTGAGTCCCGGGCTTCCCAAGGAGCCTCATCCCTCAGTTCCTCGGTCTGCTGAGCCTCTCTGTAGCTTGCTGTGATCTGCGCTCTGCTTAGGAGGTTGTTGCCACTGTGGACTTTCTTTTCTGTGAATACACTGAGCTTGTGTCAACTCAGGGCCTTTGCACATGCAGTTCCCCCTGCCTGCAAAGCATCCACCTCTGCTCCAAAGGCTCCTTCCCAGGGCAGGACCACAGACATAAGTTTGCATAATGCTCTGTGTGAAAGGACAATATGAGTTTCCTTGTTTTAAAGGCGGGAAAGAAGCTTTCTCTTCCTTCTGCAGTATCTCTCTTGACTGTCATGGTTTTGTTGTTGTTGTTATTTAACATCATGCTCCCTTGGGTGTGAAGATACTTGGAGCACAAACTATCATATGCTCCTGGGGATCATGCTCAGCCCTGTGCTTTCCTGAGTTGGTGTCCCAGCCCAACTGTCCTGGGTGCATGCTCCATTGTCCCTTCACCCAACTCTTGCAAAACACAAAGTCAAAGATAAAATGATTAAGAATTTTGATACACTGACTCAAGAGCATTAATTTTTGATTGTGGGTCTCCCTTTGAGGCACTGTCTCAGGGGTCAGCTTGGGTCCCATATCTAAAATAGCCCCATGCTGCACACACTGTGTGAGTCCCAACCATCACATCACACTGTTTTATGTGTCTTATAGCAATACTATGTTCTGAAATTATCCCTTTAATCTGTTTTCTCTTTTGTTAACTGCCTCCACCATGAGAATGTAAATTCTGTGAAAGCTTGTCCTCATTATCTCCATGCCTGGTGCAGGAGCTGGCACGTGTAGACTGTCAATAAATATTTATTGATTGGAGGGATAAATTTAAAAGGGAGTTTATTGTGCATCAGTTCAGTTCAGTTCAGTCACTCAGTGGTGTCCAACTCTTTGTGACCCCATGAATCGCAGCACGCCAGGCCTCCCTGTCCATCACCAACTCCCGGAGTTCACCCAGACCCACGTCCATCGAGTCAGTGATGCCATCCAGCCATCTTATCCTCTGTCATCGCCTTCTCCTCCTGCCTCCAATCCCTCCTAGCATCAGGGTCTTTTCCAATGAATCAACTCTTCGCATGAGGTGGTCAAAGTATTGGAGTTTCAGCTTTAGCATCAGTCCTTCCAATGAACACCCAGGACTGATCTCCTTTAGAATGGACTAGTTGGATCTCCTTGCAGTCCAAGGGACTCTCAAGAGTGTTCTCCAACACCACAGTTCAAAAGCATCAATTCTTTGGCACTCAGCTTTCTTCACAGTCCAACTCTCACATCCATACATGACCACTGGAAAAACCATAGCCTTGACTAGATGGACCTTTGTTGGCAAAATGATGTCTCTGCTTTTGAATATGTTATCTAGGTTGGTCATAACTTTCCTTCCAAGGAGTAAATGTCTTTTAATTTCATGGCTGTAATCACCATTTACAGTGATTTTGGAGCCCAGAAAAATAAAGTCTGACACTGTTTCCACTGTTTCCCCATCTATTTCCCATGAAGTGGTGGGACCAGATGCCATGATCTTCATTTTCTGAATGTTGAGCTTTAAGCCAACTTTTTCACTCTCCACTTTCACTTTCTCCTCTTCACTTTCTACCATAAGGGTGGTGTCATCTGCATATCTGAGGTTGTTGATATTTCTCCCAGCAATCTTGATTCCAGTTTGTGCTTCTTTCAGCCCCGTGTTTCTCATGATGTACTCTGCATAGATGTTAAATAAGCAGGGTGACAATATACAGCCTTGATGTACTCCTTTTCCTATTGGGAACCAGTCTGTTGTTCATGTCCAGTTCTAACTGTTGCTTCCTGACCTGCATATAGGTTTCTCAAGAGGCAGGTCAGGTGGTCTAGTATTCCCATCTTTCAGAATTTTCCACAGTGTATTGTGATCCACACAGTCAAAGCCTTTGGCATAGTCAATAAAGCAGAAATAGATGTTTTTCTGGAACTCTCTTGCTTTTTCAATGATCCAGTGGATGTTGGCAATTTAATCTCTGGTTCCTCTGCCTTTTCTAAAACCAGCTTAAACATTTGGAATTTCACAGTTCACATACTGCTGAAGCCTAGCTTGGAGAATTTTGAGCATTACTTTACTAGCATGTGAGATGAGTGCAACTGTGCAGTAGTTTGAGCATTCCTTGGCATTGCCTTTCTTTGGGATTGGAATGAAAACTGACCTTATCCAGTCCTGTGGCCACTGCTGAGTTTTCAAATTTGCTGGCATATTGAGTGCAGCACTTTCACAGCATCATCTTTCAGGCTTTGAAATAGCTCAACTGGAATTCCATCACCTCCACTAGCTTTGTTCATAGTGATGCTTCCTAAGGCCCACTTGACTTCACATTCCAGGATGTCTGGCTCTAGGTGAGTGTGAGTGATCACACCATCGTGATTATCTTGGTCGTGAAGATCTTTTTTGTACCGTTCTTAGCTTTAAATAAACGTGCTTTTTCTCTAGCTCATGCACACTGGCAATGTGACCAGACTTCCGTCTCATCACTTCCCAGGCCTCTGTTTGGAGCCACGAGTCCACGTCAAGTCCACCTTTGCCTTGAAACTTGTTGCAGAATTCCTGCGGGCCCTGAGTGTTTGCTCTTTCTGCAGCCTTCTCACGTGTGCATTGTGTGTGTTATCTGCACCTTAGAGCCGCCAAGAGAAAGGAGCACAGCGATCCCCAGGGCTTTGGAGGGTCCCTCACTCCACAGTTCAACAGCAGCACAGCTGGCCTTCCTGACATCACCGTCCCTTCTTCTCTTGATCTTTCTGCCCACAATCCAGGAGGATCTGCCCTCCTAGGGCACACTCCAGTCACTATAATGAAAATCACTGCTCATGTTGCTGAATGATTACCACTTACTGGATTTTTGGAAGGCCCTGGGGTGTACCACTATCTCCAGTTCCCAGGGAGCAATATAGACAGTGTCCCATTAGGTCGAATTCTAAGGAGCTTAAAACATTCTTGGTTTTCAAAGCTATACATATAGGTATATATATAATATACATATTATGTATATTATATATGTATTATATATATATTATACATATTATGACTAACATTCCATTGATGGAAGCTTGGAAGTTGTTTTAGTTATGCAAGAGTTTCATACTAAAATATCATGCAGCATGAAAACTATAATGAGGGTGGAGAGGGAAGTGTCTAAACTCTAGTTGCAAAGGATTTCAAACAGCTCGATTATATAGATGCAATGACGAAATACAGAAAGGAAATACTAGTCCTCCATTTTTAAATGCTACCATGTATCTCATCTCTTCTAATAAAAATTTAGCAATATTTTTGGCAAATTCCCACATATTATGTGTATGTATGTGTGTTCCAATTTAAAGTACAGTTTATGTCTTTTTCTGTGACTACTCCATTTGACTAGACATATGAAGCCAAACTGTTCATTGCAAACATAAATATTACCTTTTGCTACTTTTCAATGGAATAAGTATCAATGGCTTTTAATTTTCCTGAATCAACTTTTTTTCCAGACAAACCGTAGAAGTGGACATATGCTATATGTGTATTGAAGCTTTTCAAATTTCACTTCAAAATTCTTTCTCCTGTTTAAAGCTAGCATGAAAACTAGAGTGAATGTGCATACTTAGAATAGGAATGAATGTGAAAAATGCAGGTCCTATCTCTGTTGGAAAGATCTGTTTATATTGCAATTACCAAAGTTGACAGGCCTCTCCTAAAATGTTTACTTCAGGACATGGTTTTAAAATATTTTCCCCTGAAATCAAGTGATGAATACAAGAAAAAAATGGTCATCTTTGTCTGTGGTTTCAGTGGCTTTGAGAGGCAAGAGACATTGATGGGTTTCAGCATCAGCTGAAGTATAGAATCTGTCACTCTCACTCCATAATTAAATGTCTGTGTCATTCGCTCATCATGGTTTCCAGTTCTTTGACATTCCCACAGTCCCACAGCCTTGAATGCAGAAAAAACTCAAGAAACTCTACTTAATTGAATGATGGACAGAGAAGGAGCGGCAGTGAAATCAGAAATGGTGGCACTGAGAAAACACATTTATAAAAATAAACATCCCCTGTCAGATATAGCATTGATATTTTTAATGAAATTAATATATTGGAGGTTGCCAAGTCACTCAAATAATCAATAATGAATACACAACTTCTATGAAAATATAAAATCTTTATTAAGAAATACAGTCATTTGACTCTAAAATCAAGTCCCAAATTTCAACATGAATATAGTGAGAAGCTTTACTAGTAAATTAAGAAGTAAACCATTGATCAGTATAAAGTATAAGAAAGGGCAGATTTGATGGGATGTGGAAGGGAGTGGAGAGGTAGCTTTCTGTTCTACAGGATGTCTGGTATATTTACACTTGTTGGTGGATTAAAGGAAATGCCTGCAAGACAGTTTTATCCTTGTGATTAAATTTAATCTTGTATGAAGAATGGTGTGCCAATCAACATTTTTTATGGCTTTGTTTACCAGATTCCAGAAGAATGCGTTGATTCAGACAATTTAATTTTCAAATCACTCAGCATTTTGTTACCAAAAAAATCTGATGAAGAGTTGGATTATTCTATTATCAGTTGGTTATTTTCGGGTTGTGCTGTGCCTCACATATTATCTTTTACATAGTAGATGCTCAGTAAATACTTTTTGGATTTAATTGAATTCTTTTATACGACTGGAAGGGGAAACAAGGTAAAGCTCTGCTCTCATGAGTATTCATTTTTTATCAGATTGACTTAGAATCGATAGCTAAAGAGCTGAAGAATATTCTTTCTTTCTTCTATGCCAACCACATTACTGTTTCCTCTGCTGCTGCTGCTGCTGCTAAGTAGCTTCAGTTGTGTCTGACTCTGTGCGGCCCCATAGACAGCAGCCCACCAGGTTCCCCCGTCCATGGGATTTTCCAGGCAAGAGTACTGGAGTGGGGTGCCATTGCCTTCTCCGACTGTTCCCTCTACACGTCAGCAACCTTTGTTGTTCCATTCAATCTGCTCATAACTTTGTCAGCTGTCCTTTTATTGAACTCTCTTGGGTAACCTCTTTGAGGGTGCTTTCTGTTTCTGGGACCCTAATAAGGCAGAGTTGGGGTTTTGCTAGCTGTTAGGTCAGGTTCTCTGGAATATTTGCAAACAAGAGGTGTTTTGGGGAGTACTCGTATAAGCAAGTGAGGGAAGCAGAATGAAGCAGAGGAAAAAGCTCTTTTGATGCAATTACAGATAAGGCATCAACTGATCTAACCAGACTCTGGAGCTGAGGGCTGTTTAGAGTTGTGTAGCATGTAGGTGAGGGGGCCGGGCTTTTGTGCCCCCATCAGGGATGCAGGCTGCCCTTGGAGGCAAGGTATAACTTTGGATGGGACAACTCCTTTTTGCCCAAGGCCATTCTCAGAGAGCAACTGAGCTGTGAGTCTTCAACCAGCAATGCTTCTGCCAGCTGGAGTATGAGTCTTCCTTCTGGAGGGTGGCACATCACAGCACCCCTTGCCCCAGATGAGGACAGAGGAAGTAGTGGCAAGAGGGTGAGGAGGGGCTCAGGGAGTGGTTACAGTGACAAATCCAGACTTAGGCTCTAAAGACAGTCATGAGTAAGGGACACGGTGAAGCCTAATCAATGATGGTAGGTCTTCATGGAGTTCTAGAGAAAGGAGTATTGCAGCTACCACTGAATCTTCCAGAAAGCAGAGCACCAGAAACAGAGATTGTAAGGGAGTTTCAGGGCTGGTCGTAAAGGGTGCATTGGGCCTGAGAGCCAGGAAGCTGGCAGGGGCATCAGCATTGGAGGAGACATGGTGGAGTAGGACATGTCATTTGTGGTGACAGTAAACTCACCAAAAACTGTGCTTTGAAAAATGATTAAAATGCTTGCAAAATAGATTCTAATGCTTTTTGTTGTTCCTACCAGGTATTGGAAAAACAGACATTTAAAAAGTGTATAGAGGAAGATAATGTTTTGCTTAAAACAAGACCACCAGTTTAGTTAGATTTTAGGTCTTAAAGCAGATTCCTTAGACTAGAGCTCATTTCCATTTGAAAGCCATGGCCCTTTTCTTTTTGTGAGTGCTGCAGCTACTCAGAACTCTGCAGAGTTGTAAACCAGTCTGTCCAGATTCTCATCTCTGCCCCGTCCCACTGCCCTTCTCCTTGGGAGGTTCGTCGTAACCATCTGCATATGGCTCTGCCTTCTCAGTGGCCTACCTCCGGGCCAGCGTGGCTGCCAGATGTCTGACCTCCTCTCTGGGAGAGAGCTGGGGATCACCTCTTCTGCCTGGAGGCTTTCAGCTTTGTGTGTCATTCTCAAAACCTGCTTTTGGCTTCCAGCTACCAAGAGAAAGCCAACTTTGATCATGCTTGGCTTAAGGAACACCATTAAAAGTTGGCAAGTGCTGTAAATTTTATTTTGGATAGAGCATTTTAAAGGTTAAGGAATGAAACTGAATGCATAGAATTTTCTTCTTCTTCTTTTTCTTTTTTCGTACATTTCTGAAAATACATTCCACTCCTTTCTCAAACTTACATTTAATGATCTAGATTCCTTGGTCCCCTGGCTGTTGGTATCTATTTCTGTCATTTTCATTTCTGGGTCCAACTCTTTAGTTTGTTTGTTTGTTTTTTTTCTCCTGTGTGTGTGTGTGTTTTTTTTTTTACCATGCAAAATAATTGCTATTTTGGATAACAAATAATCTTTTCTGCTTCTTATATCCTCATCTTCCTCCTTTCAGTATGCACCCTCCTTTTTCTAATTTCTTCTCCTGAGCAATTCCCAACTTAGAAATAATTCCCTCTGTGGTACTTCACTAGTCTTTAGCTCCATAGTTAAGACTTTCTTTTTAAAATTAGTCTTAGCATGTACTTGGCCTTCTCCAAAAGCTTCTGAAGTGGTTTTGTCACTGCGATTAGGGACCTAGAGGTGGTCAGAGGCCACCTCCTGAGTTTTTAGTCCATTAAATTGGACCATTTTTAAAAGCTTAAGTTCAACTTGTATGTAGAATTCATGCCACTGTCTGATTTTAATGGTTCCCCCATGACTCTAGGAACTCTAGGGGGGCAGTCATCCTTCACATCTTCATCATCCTCATTGTCAATCACAGATATGCTGACTTTCCTCAATGTGTGTGAAGAACAAGAGGATCTTTCTCAATAGAATGGATCATGCTCTAATAGATGCTATTGTCAAAACTTAGTATGAAAGCTGCAAAAGTACAGGAAATGAACTTTTGTTTCTAGAATTCTAGGGCTCCTATTGCAGGTAGAATTTTGAACAAATGTATTTTTATTAATTATAACCAATTAGTTGTCATTATTCAGTTAATTAAAAAATTAAAGCATTTCTTTGATTATAAAGTGAATAAGTGTTAATTGCAGAAAAGTTAAATGATGGAAAGTATAAAGAAGAAAATAGAATTTATCCATAATTGCATTGATTAGACAGAATCACTGTTGGCCATGGAACTATTGTTTCCTAGCTGTTTTTCTTTTGATATTACAAAAGTGGGACCAAATGATGTATTCAGTTTGTAAACTTCAATTCTCTTCACATTATGGATAGATTCTCATATATTTTAAGCATAAAATAAGTTTTACATGATCAAATGGCTAGCCACAATTTATTTAAGCATTTCTCATTTGTTCTGTATATTGATTATTTTGAATATATTAGAATCATAAATAATATTGCCATAAACACAGAACACCCAAGTAAAAATGGAGCTACTGAATCATATTATAGTGTTTTATAATTTGACAGAAGCTTGAAAGTTGAAGGCAAAATTTCAAAGCCAAATTTATGGAGATTTTACAACCTTAAAAGTGATTTTACTATCCTTCTGGACATTGTGTGAAGACTCTCTCACATTTCTTCTTTTTTAATAGCTAATATAATTGTTGCAATGATCTACGTGTGGAATATTTATCCCAAATATTTTATAGATGCCCAAGATCTGAAGGCAAATTGAGTATGGGCTGAGGAAGTTCTCTATATTCTGAGAAAGCTAAAATCGCAGTCAATGTGTCTCTGTAGTCGTGTGCTTTACTGAAAGCAAAAGAGGACTGTCATCCTCAACTCTGTCTGGACTTGTATTGCCTGACCCCACAGTCCATAACCCTGTCATCCAAATCCCCAGCCATCGCCCTTCTCTCATGTCTATAAATCTATTTGTCACCACCATTTCTCAGCACTGCATTTGCTCTTGACTAGAACATAAAGACAGAGTTCCTCATTTCCTGTGGCCATTAAGATCCCTCTGCTTTTTACTCAAGGGATGACCCCAGGGTGATAATTTTTTATTTCCCTCTTTAATGCATCCTCATCCTTGTCCAACTCAGTTCATTTCTCCTATGACGCCATCTCTTCTTCCTGGATTGAGCTGTCTTCTCTCTCCTTCTTTCTTTGCTCATGGTAAAGTATGTTATCATGTTGTGTGCTGATTATTAGTTCGTCTGCCCATGCATCCCTTATCAAAGACTACCTATTTATCCCTGTATGCCCTCTATCTGCCCAGAATCTGCCAGAGTGTGTGCAATTCTCAGTGCCCAAATGCTTGTTAAAAGTACGAGTCCTAAACTCTATTCAGTACTTGTTTGTCATGTAACGACACGTTTGTTGTGTCAAACAACATGGGATGTTCAAGGGGAAAACAGATTATATGAATAAAAGACTATAATGTGTGTGGCGATCTTCATCCATTTTTTTTTCCCTCAGATAACTTATAACTTCCTCTCACTAGTTTTTTCAAACTTTTCACATGTGGGCTCTTATATTTTTGTTATTGTTGTTTATGAAACTTGGGTTTATTTTCCAGCCTGGATGCATTCAAGACTGGACCATTCTGCCCTCGAATTCATGAGAGTTGATGGGAACACTTCAAGTTGGGTTCCTTTTGTTTGGTTATGTCCTTGTGGCCTTTCTGCTCTTTCTCTGCGCTTCGCTTGATTTTTAACCTCAGTTACATGTGCAGTCGGAGAAGGCAATGGCACCCCACTCCAGTACTCTTGCTTGGAAAATCCCATGGATGGAGGAGCCTGTTAGGCTGCAATCCATGGGGTCGCTAAGAGTCGGACACGACTGAGCGACTGCACTTTGACTTTTCACTTTCATGCATTGGAGAAGGAAATGGCAACCCACTCCAGTGTCCTTGCCTGGAGAATCCCAGGGACGGGGGAGCCTGGTGGGCTGCCGTCTATGGGGTCGCACAGAGTCGGACACGACTGAAGTGACTTAGCATAGCATAGCATAGCATATGTGCAGTCGAGTCTAAATGTGTCTGTGGATAGAGTATACATAGTCAGAACTCTCATGGTTTGAAAAAGACAAGCCAAGAACAGGCTCAAATAATCAGTATTAATCTTTTACATTATCTGGGTCCTCAAAGTCCGTGAGAAAGATGCTGCGTCCCCTCCACGTTAGAAAACTCTGTCCCCTTACAATGGCCTCTTCGGAATAGAATTTTATTGAAACCCTGTGTCTTTCAGATACTTTTTAAATAAATAGAAGAGTATATTTCAGACTCATTAAATCTTCTAGGGAGCAAATTAGCACATGGAACCATTTAAGGTAAATTAATTGGTTTTTTAACTGAAGAAGGAGAATGATATAATATCATTCCATATTAGTCTATAACTAACTGATGAGTAGTTCTTAAAATATTTACTTTATTTTATAATATCCAATTCTCAAAATTAAAAAAAATTGCTTCTGGGGACATTTTAAATATGTGAGTGTATTTTAATTAAATTGGCTAAATAAAAGCACATAGGAGTTTAAGGATTCATTTTTATACATTCATTACAGTCTGATTGGCAGTGCTATTGCCTTTTAAGATTTATAATATTGCTAAGCAAAAACACTTGGGTCATGCAGTTTAAAATGGCCTCTGCAATTCTGACCCAGCTAACCATATATCTGAGGATACACAAGAGTTAGTGAAATAAAACATGCCAGCTGGCCCAGGCATGCTGCCACATGGGTTAGGTACAAAATTCTATATAGTGCTCAAAACCCACTAAAGAACCCTCATTTTTACATATAAAAAGATTATAAACAAATAAAGCATTAGGTGAAGTAAGTCTTATATTTCAGCTGGAGCCCAAAAATAGTATTCCTGAACTTTGAGGGTAGAGCTTTGTTTAGTTTTAATTTTTGAGAAATTCGCTCTGTAAAAAAATAATTTTATTTTTGTAGAATTTTGATTATTAGCACAACAATTAGGCAACCTTTCCGTGGGTGTCAGAAAAAATGAACAGTTTTTGGTTCAGCTTTTTGAGATAAAAATTGTGTGAGCTTTCTGGGTGATATATTCCCAGACTTAGGGAATATATGTGACTTAGGGAAGGAGGAAAAAGAGATGAGAAAATATCTCGTAATATTATTGCTCTTCCCATTCATTCAACATTCTGAAGATCTAATGAGATTCCAAAAGGAAGCTTGGACTTTGGCTCAAGACCCTTTAGGAGCACTCATCTTGTTCATTTCCTGCACTCCTAGGAAAGATGACACAGTGATGTGTTCTGTCTATAACTTCGTGTGTATACTATGAATATATGCTAGTGTAAAGCATCTGTGCACAAGACCACACTCTCTAACTCTTTCCAACCCTGCAGCCATGTCCATGTGTGGACAGGCACCTGTGTCCTCAAAAGTGGCTCCGTGCACTCAGCCTTGAGGACTGGCCAGTGGCTCTGTGCACAGCTGCTGTGGTGGCAATGGGGTGCTTGTCCTTGTTTCATGACTGAGTGAGGCATGATCTGGGTGAAGCTAGGTAGTAGGGATTGTTGCCACTCCATTTGAAAAGAAAGGTCATCACTGCCATTCTCTTTATAGCCCGCAATTTCAGGAATCAGTGACTATGGAGGCTGCTGGTGCAGCCTCCAATGAGATGTCCCAAGTCATCTCCCTATGGGCTGATTAAGGCTTCATCAACCTGTGAAATGGGAGGGGCCACCCACGGGTCATGACTGTTAGACTTTGGCCTGACCCAACTGTGGCTTGCCATCAAGGTTGCTTAGTGGTAGAGCTGGATGTACCCCTGAACCTTCTACAGACAGGTGGTTGTGATGGGAAGGGCTGAGCGTGATTGCTGCCTGTGATTTTACTGCCCTGTTTGCAGGCTTTCCATGTAGATACATTGTGTACACATGTCAGCTATATAGAGTATTTGCCCCCATCATATTTGGTTAAAAGTGGGCCTAACACATCTCATTTTCTTCTCTTATTTTACAGCATGTGTATTTGATTTAACAAATACTTGAGGACTTGCTATCATAGACACTGAATAGCTGCATCATGATTTTTCTCCCCAACTTATGAGAAATGGCTACTGAGTTTTATCAAACCCCTGTTTAGGAGGCTGACATTGTAATATGCTTTTCCTCCTGTAATTTCCTTGTTTAATATATTAAGTTGAGAGAGTTTCTTACATTGAACCATTCTTGAATTCTCCAAATATACCCTAAGGAATCATGGTATGCAATGATTTTATATACTGTTGGATTCTATTTGCTCATATTTTACTTAGAATCACTGCATTTATACTAATTCAATAATATTCTATTCAGAATTTGTTTTCATAAGTGAAATTAGTCAATAGTATTCGTTTGCCTTTATTGGATTTTGGTTTTAAGACTGTCTTAGATTTGAAATTGAACTGAGAGGCCCTTCATCTTTTCTATAGGCCTGGGATAGCAGAACAATGATCTGTTTTTATAAATCATTTTTTGAGCCTTCGCCTCTGTATATTGAAAATCACCTCTACAGATGAGAATCAGTTTATTTTTCTGCTTTCCAGAATTGCTGCAAAGGTCAAACGTATGTGAAAATATTTTACAAATTCTAACATGCTACACAAATGTTAATTATGATTTTTATATATCCATAAGTTGAATTTCTCTGCACATTTTGTTCTGCCTTCAAAATCTTTTCTTCATTCTTTCTCTTTTATGTAGGTTTTGTCTACTTAAAATTCAGCATGATTAAGAACTCATTTCAGTCTTTGTTTCTGCCATATATTAACTTTGTGAACTTTCTTCTAACCACTGACTATTTTAAGTCTCAGTTTCTTTATCTGTGAAATGGTGACAATAGAATTTACCTCCTGGGGCTGCTGTGAATGTGAAGCTATTTTGACCATTCTTTAAAATACACTTGTAAAAAGCATGGCTTGGTCCTTGTCACAAAGGAAGCCTGAAATAAAATGTTAGTTATTATCACTACTAATACTTTTGGAGATTGACTTCTTTGGGAGACATAAGATGGGTATATTAGATAGCTTGACTTACTCAGAAGCTTACTGATATCCTGCCTTTGGTAAGTAAAAAGGATTTCAATTCAAGCACTTCCTCCAGATGGCATTTTGATATATACTAAATATTTCTTCTTCTTCTTTTAAGTAAATCTGTAGTTAGCTACTGCAGATTTGTGTGACTCCTTAGATATTTTGTCAAAGAACTGGGTGATTTTTTAGCATTTTGATGCTCTAGGATTTGAAATGCAAAGGCACATATTTGGAACTGTCTGGATAATAAACTGTATGCATCTTTGCTGAAAGAAAGGGAAAAGCCTTGAAAAGTGTTTTCCCCAACTCTGTATCCTTTCTGTCAGTCTTGACTAACTTGTATCTATGATGGAGACCTCTCCACAGCAGGTCCCAACAGGAGAAGAGGAAGCAATCTGAGGGAACTTGCTTTCTGCCAGAGGTCAGCCCTACCCCTGAGTCCAGTACACAAGATCTGGATTATGCCATGAAAAGTTGGTGTTCCAGAGAAACTCAAATGAGGAATTTATTCTTATTCCAAAAATAAACCTGAAGACATGTCATACCCTTTGGTGTGTTGTCTGAGTAGCTGACTGCAAAGAACAAACCTAAACCTTTAAGATGCTTTTTTCCTTAGTGAGTTTTACCTTAGTCTAAGCCATTGTAGTTATTTCCTCGTTCATAACAAGTCACCAGTGTTCTGAGTTTTAGCATCAACTGTGAACCTTGTTTTTGTTCGTTCACCAGAGTGGAAAATCATAGGGTTCATGTAATTAGCAGTCTAGAAAAATATCAACAGATGTTTCTTCTGTGGCCAGAAAATGTTGAGCCTAGGAGACCACCCTGAGGAGTAAGTGACATCTCCGGGGACATGTGTGCAGAAATGCTTGACTGCAGCAGTTCATGGGGACAGAGAGGGGTTGTGGCTACATAATTGCTGTTTTTCTCCAACATTTTATTTACAGTGAGAAAGGCTATTTTAATGTGGCTATATGACCAACCACATGATGAATCTGCATGGTTTCCATCAAAAGTAGCTAAAAATATCTATATTTTTGACCAAGTAATAAAGCCATCTCTTATAACGGCCCCACTCGCCAACCCAACCTTCCTGTCTACCTTAATTTGTTAAGTTTGGGGGGATTTTTCTAGTTACTTTGGTGGCATAATTTTTCTAGTTACTTTTTAAAGCACTTCCCTGGTGGCTCAGATGAAGCGTCTGCTTACAATGCAGGAGACCCAGGTTCAATCCCTGGGTCAGGAAGATCTCCTGGAGAAGGAAATGGCAACCCACTCCAGTATTCTTGCCTGGAAAATCCCGTGGACAGAGAAACCTGGTGGGCTATAGTCCACGGGGTCACAAAGAGTCAGACACAACTGAGCGACTTCACTTGGTGGCACAAGTAAAATATTAACTTTACAAAAACTTTTATGCATATCACTTATTACCAGTGCTGTACTGGAGCCAGCTTGTATATGTTGGTACCATTCATACTGAGGACTGACCTTGTGCATCTCATCCTAAACCCATGGTCAATGGCACCATGTTGGTAGCTTGAAACTGGCCATGGTGGGAGTATTTGCACCATGGAAATCAGTAGATGCTACATATCGTCTCCCCAGAGAGGTGGTTGTCAAACACTTGCTGGCACTCTGTGTCCTACCACTATTCTCTTACTATTTGATCGATTGAGGCAGAACTATGTTTTAAGACACATACTTAACGGACTGTATAATCCATGCAAACATCTTCTTTGACATGCCCTTCCTTAGAAAAAATGTCTTGTTCTAAAGTGGATATTTGGCTTCCTGCCACCATTTATCCTTCCTTTGGATAATTATACCCCAACTTCCATCTTCTGTTTGTGTGTAATTTATTGTTCACCATCAGCCCAGGGCTTTGGGCAGGGCCCATCCTTGCTCAGAGTTGGAACATGTTCCTTAGGCCATAGCCCACCAGAATATTGCCTTCCTCTGGCCAGGGTAATTGGTTTAGGCATGGGCACATGATCCATTTGGCAATGATGAAGTATGAGAGAATTTTGCCGAGACTTTCTGCTTTTTGTGCTGGAACTGAACTATAGAGATGTAATATCTGGAGTTACTGCTACCATCTTGCAGAGCACAGATGATGAGAGGTACCGCAGCCCAGAAGAAGTGAAACTGAGGGACGGAGAACACAACTGGGGCTTAGTGGCATTTTTCTCTCTCTTGTTGTCTTGCCTGAAACCTGCTCTTCCCATTGATTTTTCAGCTGTGTGAGCCAATATATTTTTTTATTCTAAGTCAATCAGGGCTGGATTTTCTATCACTACAACTTGAACAAATTTCACTGATATAACTGGGAGTTTCCCAAGTACTTTCTTCCTGATATCATAAAAAGTATTATATTAACCCTGCAACTAGTTTAAGAAAATCACTTTTAGATTTCCATAACCTGGTATGATATAGTCTACTTTATTCACTCTATAAGAGGTTAAAGGTAATTCTTAGATAATATCATTTATTCATGAATATCTATTTCTCCTAATTTGAACACAAATGAAAAAGAGCCTGGAGAATCTTAACTTATGGATTCTCCATTTAATTTACTGCCTCAGTCTTTAGAAACAGGATGTGGTTCCAAGCAAGAAAGAACATTTGGATAATCTTACAATTCATCACTGGTGGACACTCTTGACAAGCACTGTTATGATATTTGAACAGATCCCTCTAAGCCAAGGAAGAACATAACCTTTCTGCCATTGCCCAATCCATGTGTATTCAGCCTCATGGGGAAAACGCCCATCTTTGATCTACAGAGGATACTGTGTAAGTAACCACATTGTAATTCCCTATATTCTTATTATTGGGCAAGAAAGATGAAGCTAATGCCTTTGGAGTAATGCCTTTTCCCAAATCCCAGATTTGCCAGCATGAAGTGTGGCTTTGAGCAGTGACTATGGAATACGGTAGGTTTGTGATAAATAGCTTGAATAGATGACTGAAATGGTCCTACTGAACAAGTAGATTGTACCATGTAGTGGGGCATCCAGGATGCAAAATAATATATTTATATCAGCCAGCCTACATACACGTGGGTTCTGAAATATTATTAAATATTTGCTTCAGCTTTAAAAGTTACTAGAATACAGATTCTTTCTTCAATTGAAAATTTTATTTGTGTATTGGTTAAAAAGATTCTTGAATGCATCAGGTACTTTTATTAGTCAACTATTTTATTGAAGTTACAAGTTTGCCTATTTTCATTTTTATGGGAAAAAAGATACTGTTCTTAACTACCTGTTGCTGAAATAAATGAATGTGGCATCTCCTTTGTCTCCCCCAACCTCAATCTGGACTCTCTCCTGGAGCTAACGATGCTCACTCATGATTCAATCAGCCAGTTTAATTGCACAGCAGAGGTAACTTTAAAGAAGAGTTGGCAGCTTTATCTGGTTGAAATCACAGTAATCACAGTGATCACAGTGCCAATGAGGTCAGGGTAGTAAGTTTAAACCTGAAGGAGGCAAGTAGTTTCATGTAAAGAAAAACAAGGAAAAAATTCAATGTATTGTAAATGTGTCACATAAGGCAAAGGCAACCTCAAACCTGGCTGCTCAACTGGCAAGTTTGTTCAGTTGGTTCCAAATTGGTAGAGCAAGATAATCTAATCCATTGTCATATTTTCCTAATAAAGCTCATGAATGACATCTGAATCTGTAGAATGGGCACATTTTATGTTGCAAAAACCCACCAGGGAAGCCCAAACTAATGAAACACATCCTTTAATTAAATGTCTTTTAGTTACACAAGGATTGGAGAAGGAAATAGCAACCCACTCCAGTGTTCTTGCCTGGAGAATCCCAGGCACGGGGGAGTCTGGTGGGCTGCTGTCTATGGGGTTGCACAGGGTCGGACACGACTGAAGTGACTTAGCAGCAGCAGCAGCAGCAGTTACACAAGGAGTTTCTACTGTTTAGGCCTTTTGTTTCTATCTTTACGCTCGAAGATCCACAAAGTTCTCAGAACCCAACACAGTCTGTGCTCTTGCTGTTGTTCAGTCACTCAGTTGTGTCCAGCTCTTTGTGACCCTATGGACTGCAGCACACCAGGCTTCCCTGTCCTTCACTATCTCCTGGAGCTTGCTCAAACTCATGCCCATTGAGTTGGTGATGCCAACCAACCATCTCGTCCTCTGTCATCCCCTTCTTCTCGTACCTTCAATATTTTCCAGCACGAGGGTCTTTTCTAAAGAGTTGGCTCTTCACATCAGGTGGCCAAAGTACTGGAGCTTCAGCTTCAGTATGTCCTTCCAGTGAATAGTCAGGGTTGATTTCCTTTAGGATTGACTGATTTGATTCCGTTGTCTACAGTTATAAAAAGAGCAACATCACTATCAAGTCAATAACATTGGAGATCAGAGTTTCCCAAACTTTCTCAGTTCACAGCTTCCTTCAGTTCAGTTCAGTTCAGTTGTTCAGTCATGTCCAACTCTTTGCGACCCCATGAACCGCAGCACACCAGGCTTCCCTGTCTATCACTAACTCCCAGAGTCCACCCAAACCCATGTCCATTGAGTTGGTGATGCCATCCAACCATCTCATCCTCTGTCGGCCCCTTCTCCTCCTGCCCTCAATCTTCCCTAGCATCAGGGTCTTTTCAAATAAGTCAGCTCTTTGCATCAGGTGGCCAAAGTACTGGAGTTTCAGCTTCAACCTCAGTCCTTCCAATGAACACCCAGGACTCATCTCCTTTAGGATGGACTGGTTGGATCTCCTCGAAGTCCAAGGGACTCTCAAGAGTCTTCTCCAACACCACAGTTTAAAAGCATCAATTCTTTGGTGCTCAGCTTTCTTTATAGTCCAACTCTCACATTCATACATGACCACTGGAAAAACCATAGCCTTGACTAGACAGACCTTTGTTGACAAAGGAATGTCTCTGCTTTTTAATATGCTGTCTAGGTTGGTCATAACTTTCTTTCCAAGGAGTAAGCATCTTTTAATTTCATGGCTGCAATCATCATCTGCAATGATTTTGGAGCCCGAAAAAATAAAGGTCAGCCACTGTTTCCCCACCTATTTGCCATGAAGTGATGGGACCGGATACCATGATCTTAGTTTTCTGAATGTTGAGCTTTAAGCCAACTTTTTCACTCTCCTCTTTCATTTTCATCAAGAGGCTCTTTAGTTCTTCACTTTCTGCCATAAGGGTGGTGTCATCTGCATATCTGAGGTTGTTGATATTTCTCCCGGCAATCTTGAGTCCAGCTTGTGCTTCTTCCAGCTCAGCGTTTCTCATGATGTATTCTGCATAGAAGTTAAATAAGCAGGGTGACAATCTACAGCCTTGACATACTCCTTTCCTGATTTGGAACCAGTCTGTTGTTTCATGTCCAGTTCTAACTGTTGCTTCCTGACCTGCATACAGGTTTCTCAAGAGGCAGGTCAAGTGGTCTAATACTCACATCTCTTGAAGAATTTTCCACAGTTTATTGTGATCCACACAGTCAAAGCCTTTGGCATAGTCAATAAAGCAGAAGTAGATGTTTTTCTGGAACTCTCTTGTTTTTTTGATGATCCAGCAGATGTTGGCAATTTGATCTCTGGTTCCTCTGCCTTTTTTAAAACCAGCTTGAACATCTGGAAGTTCACAGTTCACATATTGCTGAAGCCTGGCTTGGAGAATTTTGAGCATTACTTTACTAGTGTGTGAGATGAGTGCAATTGTGCAATAGTTTGAGCATTCCTTGGCATTGCCTTTCTTTGGGATTGGAAAGAAAACTGACCTTTTCCAGTCCTATGGCCACTGCTGAGTTTTCCAAATTTGCTGGCATATTGAGTTCAGCACTTTCACAGCATCATCTTTCAGGATTTGGAATAGCTCAACTGGAATTCCATCATCTCCACTAGCTTTGTTCGTAGTGATGCTTCCTAAGGCCCACTTGACTTCACTTTCCAGGATGTCTGGCTCTAGGTGAGTGTGAGTGATCACACCATCATGATTATCTGGGTCGTGAAAATATTTTTTGTATAGTTCTTCTGTGTATTCTTGCCACCTCTTCTTAATATCTTCTGCTTCTGTTACCTGAAAAAATAAATCTATAGAAAGAAAAAACAATTTTGTTTCATTCTTTAATAGTCAAAATCACTACTGGGATGTGTGTTCCTGGTGGCAGTGCATAACTTCTCAGATACTGGAATTAGATTGGCCACCACTTGTTCATTCCCTCCCCCACTTTAGATTTCGTGCAATACTGGTTTCATGGAAACCACTGAAAACCCAGTCTTTCAAATATATGGCATCATCAAGAAGAATATAGCACATTTGATGTTGAAACTGTGAGCTCCTTTAAGCTAGCAGTTCATTCTGTGTCTGACAGACGTCAAGTAGCTTGGCATTGCCCTCAAAAATCTAAAATGCTCTACAATGATTTGAGGTGTTCACTGTAGCACTCCTGGGTGCCTTGACACACAGTTTGAGAACCATGGGAGTAAGTAATATTAATAAATACCCTTGATTCATCATTAACAGTAACAATTTTTGTCATCTTCACATAGCTATTTTTAGAACTTTAAAATATGATTTATCATGATTTTCTTTGAAGTCTAAATGTTTTGATCTTCTGTAATACTTGCTTGGAAAGGATTTCCAACCTGTAGTAACTAAGGTCAAGACAAGTAATCATCTGTCTGCTGTACTTTTAAGGACAGCACACATATTTAATTCGGTCAACTTTTGTCATTAATGTTTGTGCTTTTATAAAATACTGAATTGTGTTGAACTGGTAATTGAACTAGTTCATATAGAACTTGAATAGATGGAGAAGGAGAGCAGTTACATGTGAGAAGAACTGACCTTTCAATGGGACAACTGGGAGTCTTCATTTATTCTTAAGACTCAACTCATGACTAATCTCCCCTGAGATGCTTCCTGACTTCCTCTCACTAAAAGGAACTTCTCTGTGTTGACTTGTATCATAAGTTTATCACACTACTAGCTCACCCACTGGCCCCACCCACCCCAGAAGGAAGTCCTTAGAAGCAGAAGTTTCATCTTTTGTCTGTGTTATCCAAGAACCAAGCACAATACCGGATCATGAAAGCAGATGAATCACAATATCAATAACAAGAGCTGTAAGAGTTGAAAAGCCAAGTGTTGGTAGAAAACTAATGCTAAATGAATTATAAAGGGTATTGGAAGGGAAGTAGTGTTCAAGCTGAGTCTTTAAGGAAACCTAGGAATTCACCAGAAAGCAAAGGAGGCATTCCAGGTAGTCTGAACAGTAAGTGTGAATTCCAGGAGATGGTGAAGAAATGTTCAAATGCTTAAAAATGTGTCAGAGGTTCTGTGGGGTGGGAGAGGAGAATGAGTGTTTGGAAGTGGCAGGATTTGTGAGTGCAGAAGCAGGTTTGGGTTAGATTATTAAGGGCCAGTAGGCTGTTAACAAAGGATGAAGATTTAATCCACCAGGAAATCCATCAGGGAAGCTGATGCAGGGCTCCAAGTGGGGCAATGGGGTAATCAGATCTGTATTACAAATGGACCATTCAGGCTGCTGAGTTGGGGAGTGAATAGAGATGTGGAGATGAAGGAAATGACTTTTAGAATAGACCAGAAGGGAGATGAGATAGATGTCATTCATGGGGCCTGGGTTTCTTACTCCATGACCTTTATAAGATTTGCAGGTGACATGTATCCACAGAACATGTCAGGGACTTTAAACTTTTCATTTTGAAATAATTTTAGACATACAGGAAAGTTATGCAAATAGTAGCATGTTCCCATATATATCTACCTTAAGCATCTTCAGATGCATAGCGCAGCTACCAACACCAGGAAATTAATGCTGATGAAACACCAGTAACTAACAACCTACATACCTCATCTGACTTTGTTTTCTCCTCTTAATATCTTTTTTTCTGATCCCAGATGGACCCCACCTTGCATTTAGTTGTTGTGTCTCCTTATCTCCCCCAGTCTGGGCCAGTTCCTTGGTCTTTCCTATTCTTTCATGATATAGACACTTATGAGGGCCATTGGCCAACTATTTTGTTAAATGTCTTTCTATTTGGGTTTATGTATTATTTTTCTCCCGATTAGAATGATGTTATAGATCTTTGGCCTGAATACAAGGTGATAGGGTGCCTTCTCAGTGCATCATATCGGGATGTGTAGCTTTCTGACATGTCTTAACAAAAGGGACATTTTAGGAAATCTTATATTTTAGTCTCTATTCTTTCTCCTCTATTGATTTAGGTCCTTTACTGCAATTATCCTTTCTTCTTTCAGGAAGAGGTTCCCTGAATTCTTCAGTATAAGTTGGTCTCTTCCTTCTCCTATAGCAGTGATGGAGCTGCTGATTCTTCTCAGTATACATTCTCCTTGTCTTCTTTTCGGTAATGGAACACCTCAAGGTGAAGCTGAGTTCATGACTACCAGCTGAAAATTACATATTCACTTGAATCTGAAATAATAGACCAAGTTGGGGCCAATGGAATGTTAGTCAAGATGATCTCTGCTCATTAGAGACAACGTTTCTTCCTAGACTTTCTCTGGGAGCTATCCTCAGCCATGAAGACAAGGATAACTGGAGCAGCCACCTTGTCCATGACCAAGCTTCACAACAAGGATGGCAGAGCTGTTCTTGGGCTGTTTCATAAAAGAAAAATTATAATGCTACTATATTTGAGATCTTAGCTTATTCTCTATTACAAGTCATAGAGTTAAGACATCACAACCAAGATGATGTATATGTTTTCTTCTTCACATGTGTTACCTTATTAACATAGCTATATTTCTATTTAGAGGGTGAACACTGAAATTGCATAACATATTTCTTGCTATTCCCTAGAAGCTTATGCCATGGTTTATATATGTGAGTTTTCCAGGCCACTCCATTATTTTGGGGATGGGCAATAATAAGCTGGTAAATAACTTTGCTGTTTTAGTTAGGAATAGGTTAGCAAATGAAAACTTCTTTCTTTCTTTTTTTTTTTAAAGAATTCCTCTTTCCTAAATATAAGATAGATACTACTAACAGATCACATCATTCCATTCCCAAGTTGGGATGCAGTATCATAATCTTTCTCAAATAAAATGCCAGGCAGCCACTACTTATCTACTAGAGTTGATTCAAAAGGTGGCTCCTGGGGGCGTCCCTGGTGGCTCAGTGGTACAGAACCCACCTGCTAATGCACAAGACATGGGTTTGATCTCTGGTCTGGGAGGATCCCACATGCTGTGGAGCAACTAAGCCTATACACCACAACTACCGAACCAGTGCTCTAGAACTGAGGAACCACAACTACTGAGCCTATGTGGCCTAGAGCCCATGCTCTGCCGCAAGAGAAGCCACCACAGTGAGAAACCCAGATATCACAACTACAGAGTAGCCCCTGCTCACAGCAAATAGAGGCAGCCTGCGAGCAGCAAGGAAGACCTAGCGCAGCCAAAAATAAAAATTGTTCTTAAAATGTTTAAAAAAAGGATGACTCCCCTTTGGTATCCAGTAGAATTTTTACAGAAATACTTAAGTGTATCAAGTAGACTCTCACGATTTCCACTAGCATGTGGACAAGTCCATCACTTCACTATAAATAGCAAAGACCATAGTTAAGTATAGATCAGATCAGACTGTAAGGAAATATGTAAGAGAGGGTTTTCTCGTCTTTTCCCTTCATGTTTTACAGGAAAGAAGCATCTCTTACCACTCTTCTTTGTTTTCGAGTTCCCCTGAGGTTGGGTTTACCATTCCACTGCGGCTATCTGCTACCTCATAATTGTTTTCCCGGCTCTCTTTCTCCCCTGGGGTAGGAGTTTCTGGCAAGAGGGCATACTTTCCAACCACCATCTTGTCCAGCATCATGCTGCTGACATCGCGGACAGCTGTCAGTAGGCAGACACCCTTTACACTAGAATAACAAACTCCCAGATCTTGTGACCTAATGCAACAAGTTTATTTCTTACTGAGAGGATCTCCTCCTGGAATGAATCCAGTTATGGAGGTGCCATCTTTCTGCTGACCTCCATGGTGTGGCTGTGGATGGGTGGGGAAGGGAACGCAGTGGGTACCGCACAAGCTCTCTGAGTCTCACATTTCACTGGCCAAAGCAAGTCACGGGGCCACATGTTACTTCACAGAGGCTTCAAACTTGCAGTGATCCCAGAAGGAGAGGCAAACCAGGAGATTTGTGGAGAATCCTAAAGACTACTGCAGTGCCCAGGAAGTATTTGTGAATGAATGCAGTAGTCTCTTTTTACTTAACAATTGAGATGAAAACCTCAAAGGCCCATACTTCCCTCCTCCCCAAAGCTTGAAAAAATCCAGAACAGAGAGACAGTTATACAAGAGAATATATTTTCATGCCAACAATGTGAATTCTCATTGTGTGTCCTGAATCAGAAGGGAATAGCTTTCTTTCTTCTAAAGAAGGATTCTAACCCTTGAAAAATCTTGAAATTTGCACAAGGGCTTACATTTATTCATAACACACTTAAGCAATACATCTCCCACAATTGTTTCAGATTAATTTGTTCATTGAAGAATGTTCCTTTCCTCTTATAACACACTAAATGAACTGGAACTTTACTTTTCAGAACATGTTTACAATGGGTATAATAAAGTTTTATCCATTAAATTTTAAACATTAAGTATTAACCAAAGAGACAATTTACTTTGCTCACATGCTGTGGCACCAAGTCTTAGGTATAGGGGTTCAATAAAATTTGTTGTTGGATTAGTGTTCCCCTCTTTAAATTTCTCCAATAAACTATCTTCCAGAGCAATCTAAATGTCTTCTTGTAATAGGGAGGAGTCAATTTTGACTCTTCCCTGCTAGATCTGTTTCTTTGGTGCTTTTGTTACTGTAATCACACACAGCAGCCTGCCTCTGGGAATCCTGCGTCTCTGCCTACCTGTCAAGCTAAAGTACCTTTGTTCGGAATCCTGTCCACCTGGAGATGGCAGGAAGGACGAAATTAATACATCCCCCCTGCCTGAGGCTTGCCATTCTAGGAGATACTTGCAAGATTAAACAGTCTTTTTACTTTATTTCCTACTCCCTCCCATGTCTGACCCATAAAAGAGTCTGGCATCCAGACCCCAACAAGATGGTTATTTTGAGGCGTTAGTCTGCCATCTTCTTTGTCAACTGGCTTTCTGAATAAAGTCAAGTTTGTTGCCTCAACACCTCGTCTTTCATATCCACTGGCCTATCATACAGTAAGCAGAGTGAGCTTGAATGCTAATATTTTGAGCTTAAGAGAAGGAAAAGTTTTGCAGAATCCTGAGAGAAATTTGGTCAGGTCTTTAGAATTAATTATAAATTTCATCTTTATTTCTCTCTCTATTGGCCGGGAAAGCATTCTGAGACTTTTGAGACTTTACTTAATCCTTATGGGACTTTTAAAAGATTGGCTAAAATTTTTGCATGTTGCATTTCAATGTTAAGTGTAATAATGATGCAAATGCTTGTTTTAATTTTGGCTTATTTTCACTAGTATTAATTCATTGTTCTTATGGCTTGGTTTGGGGGAAAAAAAGATGACACTATTTGTCATACTTCGGGGATTTCTAGAATAGGAAATGCTATTGCTTTGTTGTACATCCTGTTTTCCGTCATCATGAGCATGGGCCACATTGGAGCCTGAGGGAGATGTGATGCATGTCTGTCACAGGCCTGTCCCATAGCATAATGTGGCAATCATGAACTGGGCATAGGCTCTGGGTAAATACCAACTTCCATGGCATGATACATAGGACCTTCCATGATCTGGCCTCTATCCACCTTTCCAGTCTTGCTTTCCACGACTGTCTCTTTTATAGAATGAAAGTGAAAGAAAGTGAAAGTCACTCAGTCGTGTCTGACTCTTTGCGACCCCACGGACTATACGGTCTGTGGAATTCCCCAGGCCAGAATACTGGAGTAGGTAGCCTTTCCCTTCTCTAGGGGATCGTCCCAACCCAGGAATCAAACCCAGGCCTCCCACATTGCAGGCAGATTCTTTACCAGCTGAGCCACAAGAGAAGCCCAAGAATACTGGAGTAGGTAGCCTATCCCTTCTCCAGGGGATCTGCCCAAACCAAGAATCGAAACAGGGTCTCCTGTATTGCAGATGGATTCCTTACCAACTGAGCTATCAGGGAAATCCTCTCTTATAGAATGGGGCAATAAATTTCCCAAGGGCAGGGATTGTGCCTCTCCTAGACAACGCAGAGTCCCTAATACTGATGGCAGTTTAGTTCTGATGAATACCTGTTGAATGAGGGTACACATTCTGGGCATATGACTAGCTCTCTCCTGCATCTGTGCCTTCCTACAGCTATTCCCCAATTTGGAAAATTTGCACCTCTCTTTAAAGTCTGGACTCAGCCATCACTGCCCCTGTGCTCTTTCTCTAACCTCTCAGGCAAAGCTGATTGCCTGTTTACTTCTGTGATGCTGCAGTCATGCTCCCAGTATATACTATGGTTTTACATTTGTCTGTCTTACTTGCAGACAATATACAGCTCCTTAATGGTAGGACATTGTCCTCTTCATCTCCTTATTCCAGAAGCTGGTTAAAGTGCCTGGCACAGAGCCTGCGTATTGAGTGCTTTGGGTTATAGCAGCTTATCCTATATCCTCATTACTGCAGGTTCTTCAAGTTAGGATCACGCAATCACAGAGTCATGTTGATGGCAGACATCTAATAAATGTTGCTGACATGAAATGAGAAGCAAGCACAAGATCTGATGGATCTGTATTTTAGGTCTTAAGACCAACAGGGTTGCTGAAGCTGTGAGTTGCTAGGGGCAAAGGCCTGTTCCCATCTTGCAAGGCAGTCATCAATTTCACCAACTGGGGGAGCTTCTCCTTCTCTGTTCTCACTGTTTTCTTCCATGTAGAGGGAGCTCAGTTGTTTATACTCCTGGTCTCTCTCTGCCTTTTTGTTTACTCCATTCAGGGATGTGGTGGGACTTAGCTTTTGGAAACATTTGGGAGAAATATGCTGGGCTTGCTCATCATTTTAGATATCCACAGGAAGCATGTATTTTCATGTGCTTCTCCACATCATAGGTTTTCTCCACACTGTGAGTCCCACCATCATGCAATACCTGAGGTGACTAGGTAATAAATTCTGCCTAATTCTGAGGTTCAGAGAGTAAGCCCATGAGGCTACAAAATAAAATGATGCATCCTCCATCATCAACTTTATCAGAATAAATGTGAAGTTCCAGGCCCCACTTCTCACACATTAAGGGGATGTTTTTTTTTTTTTTTCTTTCTCAATTTATTTATGGCTTGGCTAGGGAAGATGGCTGTTTACCGTTTTGCCTCGAAAGACCCCAAACAGCCTCCATAGGGTCGTCAGGGACTTTCAGTAGACAGGACTGAATCCATGATCCATCTTGAATCTGCTCAGAGACCACCCTGCTGCCAGTTCAGGGTGGTCCTAACACAGGGGGGCGGTGAAGGTGGGAGGTCCTTACTCTTGGGCGTGCTTCATTTTTATACTGATTGCTGGCTCCTACCACACAAGAACACCCTGCCTCAGGCAATAACTCAGGCCTCAAAACTATTTCTCACTTCTCCCTGCCCTTGGAGAACCAAGGCTCCTATTCTTCCCAAAACCCCTAAGAAAAAAAAAATATTCCGACCCACTAATTTGCACTCAGAAATTAGAGTCTGAAGAAGTCAATTAGATGTATTATCCCAGGGATACACAGCCTCACACAACACTTGCTGCTGCTGCTGCTACTCCAAAGTCGCTTCAGTCGTGTCTGACTCTGTGCAACCCCATAGACTGCAGCCCACCAGGCTCCCCGTCCCTGGGATTCTCCAGACAAGAACACTGGAGTGGGTCACACAACACTTAGAAGGCAGAAATACATTTATCTGAAGATTCAAACCAAAGAAATAACCTGCTAGGAGTTTAACTTCCCTCACTGGTCTCCAGGCCTCTCCATGTGGTCTCTCCATGTGGCCTGCCCAGCAAGGTGACTTCAGGGTGACTCGACTGGTTACATGGCAGTTCAGGGCTCAAAGAACAAAAGCTTCAGGCTTCATGTGCATCCCAAATTGGTACAGGCCCTGCCCATCACAGGGACTCGATGGGAGCTACAAGACTTAACCTCAGAAGCCCCAGAACACAACTTCTGCCATATTCTGTTGGTTAAGCAGTTTACTCACCCCACTCCAGGACTCTTGCCTGGAAAATCCCATGGACGGAGGAGCCTGGTAGGCTGTAGTCCATGGGGTCGCGAAGAGTCGGACACGACTGAGCAACTTCACTTTCACTTTTCACTTTCATGCATTGGAGAAGGAAATGGCAACCCACTCCAGTGTTCTTGCCTGGAGAATCCCAGGGACGGGGAAGCCTAGTGGGCTGCCGTCTATGGGGTCGCACAGGGTCGGACACGACTGAAGCGACTTAGCAGCAGCAGCAGCAGCAGCTCAGATTCAAAGGGAAGATAATTAGAGTCCACTCCTCTATGTAATAAGTGCCTAGTTACAATGATTAAAGCCTTGGAAAATATCTTACAGGAATTAAAACATATACAAAATTAAATGTAGCTGAATTAGATTTCTAATTCTTAAAAATATAATTTTGAATGATTATCATTTTCTATGAAGTCAGTCATGGGGGTAATATCACCTTGTCTTGTTTCACTTAAATTAGATGTAGCCATGGGACTTGCTTTGGCCAGAAAAATGCAAGCACAAGTGACATATGTCATTTCCAGACAGAAGTTTTAAGAACCAGTGCCTGGTTCACCATCATCCCCCTTTTCACCATCACCCCCCTTTTCCTATCCACAGTTATCTTTTTAAAGCACACATCTTCTTTAAGGTTTTAATCTTCTACAGGCAGACCCTGAAGATATTGTAGGGTCTGAGCAAACCTTGTAGGTTTGGTTCCAGACCACCACAATAAAGCAGATATTGCAATAAAACAAGTCACACAAATTTTTTAGTTTCCTAGTGCATATAAAAGTTATGTGTACAGTATACTGTGACTTATTAAGTGTGCAACAGCATTGTCTTAAAAAATATATACAGACTTTAATTTAAAAATACTTTATTGCAAAATATTGCTAACCATCATCTGAACCTTCATTGAGTCATAGTAGTATATTGTTAGGAAGAAGGTGTCAATAGACCTGCTCAATGCAGGGTGGCCACGAATCTTCAATTTGTGAAAACAAAAAACAACAACCCCCCCCCCCAGTATCTGTGAAGTGCAATAAAATGAGGTATATGCCTATATTCATGAAACCATCTCAAACTTCCATATGGTCCACATTTTTCTTAATATCTTCTAGACAATTCAGTTTGTTTATAATGACCATAGCTTTAAAAAAAAAAGTTCTTAAATTCAAAGGGCAACAAACAGCTTACTCAACTTAATCCAAGTGAGAAGAGCTTTCTTCCATTTCTCCTGCTGTATGTCAATGAATTGAACACAGCTACCCCTTAAAGGCATTTTTGTTGCAAGTAAATGAGAATTATTTGATCTATGTTTAACCTGCAGTTGGGAGAACTTGAGAGATACAGAGAGCCACAGAGAACAAGTCCCCATCCAGCTCTTCCAATTGCTATTTTAATTGGTCTGTGTGTGCCTGGAGGTTTCTTCTCCTTTGACAACATGTCAACTTTAATAATACAATAGTCAGTTACTTTTTTACCAGCAAACGCAAATTTATTCAGCAATAGTCAAAGGAATTGCTATTTATTGTATAAGTGTTAGTCACTCGTCATGTCCGACTCTTTACAATCCCAGGGACTATAGCCAGCCAGGTTCTTCTGTCCATGGAATTTTCCAGGCAAGAATACTGAAGTGGGTTGCCATTCCCTTCTCCAGGGGATATTCCCAACCTAGGAATCGAACTTGGGTCTTCTGCATTGCAGGCTGATTCTTTCCCACCTGAGCTGCTAGGATAGAGGCTTTTTATCATTGGGGATGCAAGAGTCTCTGATTGGCTGGGCTGTCCTGAGGCAAAGAGAGGTTTTCTTCCTTCTGCTGGATTGTAGAGTAGGGACATCTTCCCGTCAGAGAGGCAAGCGTATGTCTCTTCCTGTTTGGAGTAGTTGATGATACAAAGCAGGGCATGATAAGTTCCCCCACCTGCCTGTGCCAGTTCCAATTTTCGCTGAGGTTTTTTAAGTTAATTCCAAAGAGGACAAGTTATAACTGGGTATCTGGACCAGGGCAGGCTTGGGGTTTGCTTCTACAATCCTTTTTATGTGTATCAATAGGTTTACCCACTTGAAATATTCTTGATTTCTGCACTTTTTCTCAAGATCACATTTGTAACAGTTGTTCATGGGTGCACTTCCCATTAGAATGCAAACTCTGTGACAGCAAAGACAGTTCTTGCCTTGCTCAGCACTATATCCATCCCAGTTAGCACGGTGCCTGGCCCAGAACATGGACACATTATACTGTTGTCAGATGAATGACTGAAACCAGTATTCTTTTAGCAACAAGATCTTGTGAAACCTGGCAGAGATTCAGGAGGTCACAGTGAAACCACAGAACCGTGGACTGGGAACAATTAAAGATTACTAAATATGTTGTTAAATATGCAAAATGTTTTTACTTAGTGGAGTCTTTAAAATGATTTCATTACTTTTTCTTTATTGTTTGGTGTATGTACATTTAAAGCATTTCTGTAACATAGAGAAAATGATATGAACATTCATTTATTATCTTATTTTGACCTTATGTTCATTATTTATTTCCTAAAAAATATTGAGGAAGAACTGCCTATGTTCTTCCTAGTCCCTACCCTGAACTTTACATGTGAATGAATATAGGGTGGGCTTTGGGCTTCCTTTGTAGCTCCGCTGGTATATAATCTGCCTGCAATGTGGGAGATCTGGGTTCGATCCCTGGGTTGGGAAGATCCCCTGGAGAAGGGAAAGGCTGCCCACTCCAGTATTCTGGCCTGGAGAATTCCATGGATTACAGTCCGTGGGATTGCAGAGTCAGACACAACTGAATGACTTTCACTTAGGCTACAGGATTCTCAAACTCTGTTTCTTCCTTAGCCCAGGGAGCTTCTCTTTCTCTTGCTGGGGGTGGGGGAAGACACATCCTATTAGCAAACAAATTGCTTTATAATACTCCATTTGCCAGGTCTGTCTATTTCACCGTGTTTAATGTCTGTGTGATCCCCGTGGGTTGGTAGCTTTGACAGACATCTAGTATCTTGTTTATTCAACTTGTTTTCCCTTTCATCATAGAAGAGCTGCTTTCACCTCTCCAGTTTCATAGTTCAAATGAGGACCACCAGGTTTTTATTCAACCTCACTTTTCCCAGAGTCCACTGACTGAGAAAGTCCCCTGACTAGCATGAAAACAATCATAGCACCCCTCGCACACACATCTGGCCATGGCTGATTGGTTCAGGGGTGAGCACCTGACCTGATTCTGGCCAATCAGTGTGCTTCCCTGGGATTTTTTTTTTTTTTTTCAAGTGCAGCCATGAAATTAAAAGAGGCTTACTCCTTGGAAGGAAAGTTATGACCAACATAGATAGCATATACAAAACCAGAGACATTACTTTGCCAACAAAGGTCCATCTAGTCAAGGCTATGGTTTTTCCAGTGGTCATGTATGGATGTGAGAGTTGGACTATGAAGAAAGCTGAGCACAGAAGAATTGATGCTTTTGAACTGTGGTGTTGGAGAAGACTCTTGAGAGTCCCTTGGACTGCAAGGAGATCCAACCAGTCCATTGTAAAGGAGATCAGCCCTGGATGCTCTTTGGAAGGAATGATGCTAAAGCTGAAACTCCAGTACTTTGGCCACCTCATGCAAAGAGTTGATTCATTGGAAAAGACTCTGATGCTGAGAGGGATTGGGGGCAGGAGGAGAAGGGGACGACAGAGGATGAGATGACTGGATGGTATCAGCGACTCAATGGACGTGAGTCTGGGTGAACTCTGGGAGTTGGTGATGGACAGGGAGGCCTGGCGTGCTGCGATTCATGGGGTAGCAGAGTCAGACATGACTGAGCGACTGAACTGAACTGAACTGGAGTAAAAGATTTAATTTCTCTGTGATGGTGACACTGAGAGATTAGAGAAACCCAACCTTTCTAAAGTTGAAATATGGAAAGAAGCAGAAAAGAGAGAAATAGAGCAAAAATATTGGCAGGGTTCTAGATTTTTGAGCTGCAGCTGCTTCTCTGTCCTGTCCATGGGTTAGTAATTCAATTCTCCTGTAGAGTCTATAAGATAAATTCCCCCATTTTTCCTGAGCTATCTTGATTCCTGTGGCTTAAAACTGAAAGACCCAATCAATCCAGTGTCCCCTTTGCCCTCCCCATCCCACCACCAACTTCTTTTATCTGGATATATGATCAAGAGTATCTAAGAATTTCCTGGTTTTGAAATAAAATTTTGATTCCCACAAGGAGTGAGTGTAAAGGGAGTGTAATCATTGTGAAAAGGGTCTCAGTCATGGTGAGGGAATCAGTTCTCCTCTTTCCCTCCCTCCCTCCCTTTGTTGCCCATATAATTTGAGGTTACCTAAAACACTCTTCTCTTAAAGGGGAGGAAAGTCTCTCAAACTCATGACTCCACTATATCCATATATTTATAACATGTACATGTCTGGTGTCCAAGGATTTGGGATACTGGGCTCCCCTCCTCCAATTTGTCATTTTTCTTTTTAGTTGCTAAGTCATGTCTGACCTTTCACGACCCCATGGACTATAACCTGTCAACTCCTCTGTCAATGAGATTTCTTTGGCAATAATACTGGAGTGGGTTGTCATTTTCTTCTCCAAGGGCTCTTCTCAACCCAGGAATCAAATTCGCATCTCCTGAGTCTCCTGCATTGGCAAGCAGATCCTTTACTGCCACCAGGGAAGTACCAGCCTTGTCTAATAAATAGCTCTTTTTTAGGTTTGAGAACTTTAAAAAGAAAATACCAGTTTAGAAACATCCATAGTTCCTAGGATGATGCTGTATACACTGTGTTTACCTCTGGGTATCTGTCTGCTCTGGAGAAGGGCACGGCAACTGACTCCAATATTCTTGCCTAGAGAATCCCCGTGGACAGACGAGCCTGGTGGGCTACAGTCCATGGGATAACAAAGAGTCGGACACGACTGAGTGATTAAGCACCATCTGTCTGCTCATCAGATAATTAAGAAATTTTTACCTTTTATGAATTTTTAGAAAATTCCTGCCAAACATATCTCTTTATTCTTTTCTAAGGTGAACTTGACAGAGGACTGAGACTGAGGTCAGGGCTCTTGTCCTGCCATCATCCTCACTGGCCTGTGCAAGGCTTATGGTGACTCAGATTGGGCTTCAAACCAATCAGCAGCAGAACTGAGAGAAATCTGGCTGCCCCCTCATTTGGGCAGGTTTTGGTGGGAATTAGTCATGGGGGTGAACTTCAGTTTGCACCATGGGACCATCATGCCTGAGTGTTTTTGGAATGAGGTGTGGTTAACTACAGGTAGGGGCACTCTGTTTCATGTAGCTAGGTCAAGTTTGACCTGCATAATGGTTTCTGGGGCTAAGAAGTTGCCAACCCTACTCATAAGAACTTGATTTCTGCCTCCCAGAATGTGAATGATTATGTCCCCACCCTTTTTCTCTCTTTTGTTTCTCTTTTGTTCCTATTTTCATGCCGTTATGTTGGAGGTTTTATGTTCTTATATGATAATTCAAATCCTTTTTGGAAGAAGGCAAGTATAAACACATACATACATATGTGAGTATTTGTGCCTAGAGAATCCTATGGACAGAGGAGCCTGGTGGGCTACAGTCCATGGGGTCGCAAAGAGTTGGAGATGACTGAAGTGACTTAGCACAGCACATATGTGAGAGATTTTATGAAGCAAATGCTAATCAATATTCCTTGTAGTCTTCAGGACTGAAAAAAAGGAAGAAGATTGAAATTAAAGCCTGAGAGCATGTGGTAGAACACAAGAAAAAATTCCCTGCTCTTGAGAGATTAAGCTCATGAGAAACTTTAAGAATGCTGTTGTCCCAAATGGTTGGTAACACTTGTGTGGAACACACTGTGTGATTGCCCAAAGTCATGTGTGGCTTCTCAGTTTTTTGAGATGTGGTCATTCATATCCTTTCTGACCAAATCCATGTGCTAAGAATATAGAAAGAAAGACACAGTCCTGTCTTCAAAGAGTTCCTGATCTAAACAGATACCTAATCAGATCATTACAAGAAAGTACAATGTGTACAGTGATAGAGATGGACAAAGAATTATAGGATCATAGAAGATGCTGAGAGAAGTACTGAAAGGCTACATGATAAATGGAGAGGGCTTATGCTTAGGTTCAAAGCTCATTAACCAGGATACTATTGAGTCGTCTATCTTCAGGGTAAGTAACTATCATCTTTACACTGCAAGTTCTGGCCATAGACCTAGTGTTCAAAACATAAGGCAAAGATGTGACCATCCAAGGGAGGGTAGGATATACAGCAAATACACACTCCTCTCAGAGCACAAGGCCTCAAAATAGATAGGATAACCAAGAAGAAACCCAAGTGATAAAGAATTTGGAGAAAGGGAAGATGGGATAGGAGAGTGAAAACACAGATGAAAGAGATGCTACATCCATCTCTTAGAAGGGTGCTGCAGCTGATGGCCAGCAGGTGGCCATGTGCAGTGGCACAGGTTGTCGACTGCATCAGTGCACTCTGCCAAAAGGGAAGTGAGGCTGAACTGAGACTGCATTCAGCCTTTTGGGCCATATGCCTTGGTTTGGGGCTGACTCTGCTGGCAGGAAAGAAAGCTTGTTTTCTAAATTCTATATAAACATTATTAAGCAGTGGCCTTGAGTACAACCTTCTCTACTTACACATTTCTGCCTTTAAATAATCTCGAGCCTTGGTTTTCATCACTATTTTTTTTTTAATTGCATACTATGCTTTTTAAAAACATTGTCTGTTACATGACTTTAACATCATGAAGTGAAGTGAAGTGAAGTTGCTCAATCATGTCTGACTCTTTGCGACCCTGTGGATTATAGCCTACCAGGCTCCTCCATCCATGGGATTCTCCAGGCAAGAATACTGGAGTGGGTTGCCATTTCCTTCTCCGGGGGATCTTCCCGACCCAGAGATCAAACCCGGGTCTCCCTCATTGGAGGCAGATGCTTTAACCTCTGAGCCACCAGGGAACTACATCATGAAAGCAATGCATAAATCTTCAAAGTGTAAGGTGGTAGAAAGAGCATAGATTTTTTGGAGTTGAACAGGTGTTACTTCAGATCTCGGTTCTCTCATTTACTAGTTGCCAACTTGGACAAATTAGCTAATCTCTCTGTACCACTTTTCTTTTTACCTGTGAAGTTGAAACAAAGCTTCACTTAGCTTTCCTTCTGTCTTGGGAATGAGGGATAATAAACACAGAGTCTTCCTTTGTGCCTGGCATACGCATACTCAATAAACAGGAGCTATTATAACATACAGTCTGGCAATCATTGAAAGAAGATGAAGGAGCAAAGACTGTGCTTAATCTTTCCATCTAGTCATAATCAATTTTAATGTTTTAGTGTATTTTCTTTTTAGTTCTTTCTCGGTGCATTTTTGTTGTGCTTAGTTGCTCAGCCATATCCAACTCTTTGCAACCCCATGGACTGCCAAGTTCCTCTGTCCATGGGGATTCTCCAGACAAGAATACCAGAGTAGGTTGCCATGCCTTCCTCCAGGGGATCTTCCCAACTCAGGGATTGAACCCAGGTCTCCCACATTACAGGTGAATTCTTTACCATCTGAGCTACCAGGGAAGCCCATGAATACTGGAGTGAGTCCCTTATCCAGGGGATCTTTCTGACCCATGAACCGAACCAGGGTCTCCTGCATGGCAGGCGGACTCTTTACCAGCTGAGCTAACCAGGAGAGTGTTGTTTATATATAATTGAGACCACAGTGTGGGTCTGTGTGTGTATACTGTTTTGTCACAGAACAAGTCATAGCATTTTCTTATATCCTTAGAAACACTTCACAAATGTCGTTTTTAATTGCTGCATAGCAGGCATCCTGTGGCTATACAGAGTTTACTTAACCAACCCCCTATTGTTGGCCCTTTGAGTTGTTTCCAGATTTTTTCACAATTATAAATCCCATGCCTACTTTTAACTGCTTACAGGTTGCCAATTCTGTAGCATGCTGTTGTGTGGAAGGAATGCAGGATAATTTGTAATCCAAGCACCAGACCAATGTTTAGATTAAGAATTTACCCAAAAAAGGCAGAGAATAAATGGCCAAAAGAGACCCCAATCATCCTCATAGCGGTTGACCCAGAAGATGAAATCTTCTAGGTGATAGAACAAAGAACCAAGTCAGTGAGGCAGATAGAAATGAGAAGCAGAAATAGGACATTCAGTGCAAACTCTTTAGTGCAATTAATGCGGTGCCAGCAGAGCTCAGACTGGTTGCTGAACAGACTCTTAACGCAAATTAAGCAGTCACATGAAGTGAGCACAGACCAAGGGAACAGCTCCCATTAGCACCCTTACAGAAGATGGCATTCAAAACAGCATGAGCATAGCTACCCAAGAGCTGGTCAGGCCTCGAGGCCCGATCTCGTCACAGCTGCTGCCCCTGCAGTGCCTGTGTGTCCAGTGTGTTGCAGCAGGCTTCCGTATTCCTCCCGCAGCTCCACAAGCTTCTTCGATAGTTTACATATAAGAACACTGAGGCTTAAAGAGGTTAAACAACACACCTAGAAGCTGAGTGTCTACTAGGTAACAGGGCTGGGCCTTAACCAATCCAAAGCACCTGCCGCTCCCAGTCTAGCCCTCTCTTCCCAACCCCAGGCCAAGGAGTTCATGCTAGTAGCATGATGTTGGCCATGATCATAGGAGAATGTGAATGTAAATACAAAAAAACTCTAGATCTCCAAAAATTGCTAGCAGTGGTGATCTCTGAGTGGTGGTATTTTGGTGCTATTTTCTTTCTAAATGAAGTTCTGTGTTTTCCAAGTTTTCTGAATTATAATTGGAGAAAAGTCTGATGTTGACCACAGAGGGGATATAACATCATGGGAGGAAGTGCTTCAGGTCAGGGCTTTTGCTGTTGAGAGTCAGCAGTTCACCACTGCACTCCTACCGTCCTACTAATCTGATGTCCATCTGGTCTCCATCATATCAACACACGCTTTTTCTTTAACAAGGAAAAGGAATAAGACAGAAATGAAGGCTTTGTCTATTTAATGGCAAGACACCAACCTGATTACATCATATCAAGCAACTGATAAGCTCAATTTTGAACCATTAAGATCACTGTCGGGTTGAATTCACCATCTAGGTCAATGGTTCTCAAAGTATAGCCTTCAGACCAGTAGTATCACCTTCACCATCACCTGGAAATTACTCATGCTGATAAGTTATTGATTTTAAAATGTAAATATAGTGTCAGGTTAACTGGCTAAATAGTGGGAAATTTGGTTAACCAATTTGGTGTCTTCCACAGTGGTAAAGAATCTGCCTGCCAATGCAGGAGACACAGGAGACTCCAGTTCGACCTCTGGGTTGGGAAGATCTTCTGCAGAAGGACATGGCAACCCAATCCAGTATTCTTGCCTGGGAAATCCCATGGACAGAGGAGTCTGGTGGGTTGCAGTCCAGGGGTCACAAACAGTCAGACACAACTGAGCAACTGAGGACACATGCTGAACTACTGGTTCCAGACATTGTGTGGCTGAACTGAGGGCTGTTGCAGCCAAAACTGGGGACGGGGGAGGGGGTGGGGGCTGGAAGGGACAGAACTGTGGTATCTTCAGATACACTGGTGTGTGTGAAGTCCTGGAAAATGATAAAGCAGTTGAAATCTATTCAACCACTCCATCAGCAGGCACCTGCTTTATGTGCCTCAGGACGTTGTCCTGAGCGCTGAGGATCCAAAGTTGGCACATCACATCTCGAAGCTTCAGGAGCTGAGGGCTACATGGCACAGGCAGCCATGTTAGAACGCAAGTTGCAGAGTTGTAGGATGCGTAAAGAACTCTGGGAGCAGAGAAGGAGGCAATTAACTCAGCCTGCATGCAACTGGTCTTGGATGGTGGAATATTATATAAATATCACAGAAACCTGCCGTGGTCTCCTTCATCTCTACATATTTCTCTGTGGATCACAAATGCCTGTCATCAACTACTAATCAGGCTGATAGCCAGCACACTTTTATTCCAGTCTTGGAAACATTGAAACATGCCCAGCAGTACCTCTATTAAAACAGAGACTTCATGTGCAAGATAATGGAGGCAGAGCTGGAGCCACTGGTGTTTTTCTTGGAAAAAGCCCTCATTTGGATGGCAGGTGGGGGAGGTGGAATTTCAGAAGGCACATTTTCCAAAGCTAATGTCTATGTCAGGGAAGGGGAGACTGTGTTTCCTTTGTCTTCACATTGTCATTTTAGGGTGGCAAACCCAAAATGTATCAGGGAACATAACACACGTGGTCTCTCCACAGAGTACATCACTGCCTTGCTTTTCTCACTCAACCTCTTACAAGAGCCTGGAGCTGATGGCAAAATCTTGGTGTAGAAGAAATCAATCTAAGGAATACTTGAACAGTATTCCCATGGTTGGGCAATATATACATATACACACAGCATACATACAATTATGTCATTTAGATTGTCTGCATTAGTGGCTCCATTTGAGAAGGAATGTAGGGGAAATAACTCCTCTCGGGTTCCCTTTGTGGAAAGAAAATGGTTAAACTTCATCTACAGCAGATCGTGCTATCCCTCTTGAGCATGTACCATGGAGACAGCAAATGTTCAAAAACCATTCCCAGAAAAAAACAGGAAAGTAATATAGAGCTCCCCCTTAGTTTTTACATTTATAAAATATTTTATAAAGTTTATAAAGCTAGAGATTGTATCTAATGAATTTGAAGAACCATGGAAACAGGATATGCAAATTGTAGTAATACATCAGGGTAGAGCAAAGACTGGTCTATTTATCAAAAATGGTATGGACACAATTAGTGTCATTGCATTTCGCAGTCTGATCAGCATCTCAAAAGATCAACTCCCTGAGTGATTCTTCTGTCGCAATGGCTTACTAAGCACACAAATCAAAACTTTTGCTGCTACTGCAGTTACTCTCAAGTAATATCACAGTCATGGAATCATGACTCTCTCCATCGTACATGCGCACACACAAATGTGTGCATGCGTGCGCACACACACACACACACACACACACAAACTGCTTGTCTTTTTCCACCAGTAAATTCCTGGTGATGAAGTAAATGACAGAAGAAACAGATAACTTTCCATAAGCCACATTGAGCTTGCAACTCATAAACATGAAAATTTGAACCAGAAATTACAAAGGAAAAGATAGTTGGAAAGTCCTACATGATCCCTTTTCCAGAATTTCTTCATTTCCCTACCTCTGGTCTCCTAAAGCTGACACTTACTCTCTCAAATCTTTCTGAAGTTGACCTTCCATGGGGGTAAATGTGTCCCAGTGGGTGGGCTCTGGGGTTGTGTTTTCACTCATCCATGGTTCCAAGGCACTCGTGTATAGACCTCAGGCTTTAAAAGCAGATGGTCCTCAGTTTTAAGTCAGGGTAAATATAGGTCTGTGCCCAGAATCCTTGTGTGCCCTCGCACTTGATCATTCTTGTTGAGGGAGCTGATTTGTCAAGAAGTCTGATTGATGCCCACCCAGCTTTATTTTTATATTTTTCCACTAGATAATTGCAAGCTGTTTATAACATATTCTTCTTGCTCAATCTTTGCATGAAACCATAAGGATGAACAACACAAAGCCTCCCATAGACATGTTTCACATTACAAAGTGATTTAAGACTCTACAAAGGATGCAAAATATGCAAAGCAGCCCCCTGCTCCTTGGGAGGAAAAGAACTATTATTAGATATTCCATATTGTTATGAAGTATGATAATTGTGCCCAAAGGGAGCCATAGCCCCAAAGAAGTTGACTGCCTCCCGTTGAGCTGTCCATGCCTCAAGCACAGAGAATGTGCCACCACCAGTAACCACCGTGGCTTCCTGTACCCCACCACACCCAGGCAACTGGGTGACATTTGAAGCCTCCATCTGTACCAATTCCTTCAAGAGTATCTGCCATTTAATCACTCCAGGCTTCTGTCAGCTCTTAGGAAGCAGAGGGTCTCAAGGAGGAAACTGCTTCCTCTTATGGAACATCTTTTATGTGATGCCCAGGGCTTGGTACTTTATATCGTTTAAACACCCTAACAGCTCTGTGAACTGGATATGATCATTTTACAAAAGAAAGAAGTAGCTCAAAGAGGTAAAATTTAGTAGCTAGTAAAGAAGAGGAGGAGGGCTTCCCAGATGGCATTAGTGATAAAGAACCCTTCTGCCAATGGAGGAAATGTAAGAGACATAGGTTCAATGATTGGGCCAGAAAGATCCCCTGGAGGAGGGCATGGCAACCCACTTCAGTATTCTTGCCTGGAGAATCCCATGGGCAGAGGAACCTGTTGGGCTACAGTCTATGGGGTTGCAAAGAGTTAGACATGACTGAGTGATTTTAAGGAAGAGGAGGAACCAGGATTCTAACCCAGATCTGCCTGATTCCAAAGGCCCTGCTTGTCTCCTACACATTGAAGACTCTCATCTTTGTCATGTTCCTTCCCATATCTCTTGCTCCTAAACCTGATACATGCATGTTTGCTCAGTCATTTCAGTCTTGTCCGACTCTTTGAGACCTTGTGGACTGTAGCCCGCAAGGCTCCTCTGTCCCTGGGATTCTCCAGGCAAGAATACTGGAGTGGGTTGCTGTGCCCTCCTCCAGGGGAATCCTCCCAATCTGGAGATTGAACCCATTTCTCTTATGTGTCCTGCATTTGCAGGCGGGTTCTTTACCACTAGGGCCACCTGGGAAGCCAAACCTGATGCATAGTAGATCCTTAATACGTAATTTTTAGAACGAACCCTGTTAAAAATCAGAAATGAGTAAGCTAAGTGGGATAGAATCATGAACTCAGATTAGAACTATAAATCATCTTTAGCCAAAAGATATAAACACCAGTGAACTTTCAGTGAATTTTTAAGTGCTATGAAGGCTTCTAGATCAAACTTTTTTGGTTTCCTGGTTGGATTAAATATTTTAAAAGGCAATTTAAAGTGCTTACTTCCATAGGCTAAGTTAGATCAATCTGCAAACTGAAAGTTGGGTTGCCACAAATAGGTAACAATACCTACTAGGAATCACACCCTATCACATCTTCAAATACTGGTCACTGTCTGTCTGAAATTACCCTGTCTATTTGTTTGATTACGTGTTTATTGTCTCACTCCCAAATGTCATCTGCCACTCTACACTCAGGGCCTCATACAGTGCCAGACACATTATCAATCTACTGTAGATAGTGACTGAGATTGTACCTGATACAATAACAAATGGGAAAATGAGTATCTCTATGCTCAGAGGAGGAAATGGCAACCCACTCCAGTATTCTTGCCTGGAGAATCCCAGGGACGGGGGAGCCTGGTGGGCTGCCGTCCATGGGGTCGCACAGAGTCGGACACGACTGAAGCGACTTAGCATAGCATAGCATAGCATGCTCAGAGAAGGCATAACTCACTACACTTAAGCTATGAAGCTAAACCTTTGCTCACCCCAGAGGAATGCCATTGTCATTCAAAAGGATCAAACCTGTACCATTTTGGAAAGAATCTTCATATCATACCTCTCCTTTTTGGCCATTTGTATTGCCAATGCAGACAGCAAAAAGCAGACAAAGCCCCATAAGTCTGTACTATCCTATCTTCTGCTCTCCATGTCTTCTCAACTGTGGCTAATAACGGAAAGAAATTATGTTTATGGGTTGGAAAATAAATCTGTCTCTACTTTTCAGTCAGCATATTTATTATGTACCTACTGTATGCCAGGCACTGTTCTAGGTACTAGGAATACAGCATTCAGCAAATCAGGACTTCTGCTCATGACGCTTACATTCCAGTTGACAGGAGATAGATCATAAACAGAAAATTAAGATATGACAGCGTAGGATCTGAGCAGGACCCTATAGGGACAGACCCTCCCACCAGATCCTCTGCTTTAATTCCTCCCTGAAGTGCTTAGATGAGTATCTGATGCACATTTCCTGAGTTGTTTTGCAGATGCTAAAACTCCCCACCAAAGGGAGGATGTTAACTACTTAATAACCATCAGTATGTAGCCCCAGACCTATTAGATCCTAATTATATCCCTATTAAAGTGAAAGTGAAGTCACTCAGCCATGTCCGACTCTTTGCAACCCCATGGACTGGAGCCTACCAGGCTCTTCCGTCCATGGGATTCTCCAGGCAAGAATACTGGAGTGGGTTGCCATTTCCTTCTCCAGGGGATCTTCCCAACCCAGGGATCAAACCCGGGTCTCCTGCATTGCAGATAGATGCTTTACTGTCTGAGCCACCAGGGAAGATCCCTATTAGACTTTATTAGAACCACATGATAATCGATAATGTGACACTACCCTGTTACCTCACCATCAACCAATCAGAAAATTTTTTGCAATCTGATCACAAACCCTGTGACTCCCCTCCGTCAGCTGGCCCTTAAAATTGCCTCTCTAAGGGACTTCCTTGGTGGCCCACTGGCTAAGACTCTGCCTGCCCGTACAGGGAACATGTGTTTGATCCTTGGGCTGGGAAGATTCCACGTGCTGTGGGGCAGCTAAGTCTATGCACCACAACTACTGAAGCCCGTGCACCTAGAGCCTGAGTTCCACAGCAAGAGAAGCCGCCACACGGAGAAGCCTACACACCACAGCTAGAGAGCAGCCCCAGCTCACTGCAGCTAGAGAAGAGCCAGCAGCAGCAAAGACCCAGTGCAGCCAAAAATACATCAATACAATTTTAAAAATTAAAAAATAAAAATGCCTCCCTGAAATCCATTGGCACATTTGCATTTTTTGAGCACTAGCTGCCCCAGACACCCGGTCTGGCCCCTTACAATAAACAACGCATTTTTCTTTACCATGACCCAGAGTCGGCAGATTGGTTTTACTGCATTTAAGTGAGTGGACTCAAGTTTGGTTCAGTAACAACAGGAAGTAGTGAGAAGAAAATCATAATCAGAGGAAAGGGACCTAGAGGGGACTGAGAGGGATCAGGGAACACTATTTTATCTGGAGTGGCCAGGAAAACAGTTGGTGTGGTCGATTAGACCTAGGATCCAGACCATTTTGAGGGACTAGGGGCACCCAAGGAAACTCTCATGACAAGAAAGAGTTGAGGGCCCAGGTGTGGCTCAAGGTCAGTGGGCCAGTAGAAAGGAGGGTGGCTCTGAGCTTGCATCACCATGTCTACCACTCGACTCATCCCAGCCTCAGGGACTATTGCTGGGCCCTGGGAGGAGGGCTGTGGTGGCCCCTCTATGCTCAGAACTAGGCACCACTGCGTATGTGTGTGTGCGGGGGAGTGCGGGGTGGGGGAGGGGGCGGGGTGGTGGTGACTGTAGGGTGGGGGTGATGGCAGACCTGTTCCCGGGGTCCCTGTTACAGCCACATGTGACCAGCATGCCTGGGGTGTCATGGCATGGGCAAGACAGTCTCTGGGGAACTTAGGTGGCCTAGGCTTCAGGTCCCACCAGGGCGAAGTAGAGCATCAGAGAAGGAAGATGGCGAATGTCAGTCAGGTGGCACCTGAAAAGGTCACTTGTAAGGGATTCCTTCCAGGAAGCTCCTGGCAAACTGGGGCCCCGAGTTCCTCTGGTAGGAGGAGGGCCAGATTAACACTATGATGTTACTTTTACCCCCAGGCTGTTGTGTCCTGGAAAACAAGGCCAAAGCCAGTGAGAACAACTTGCTTTAAGCTTTAATTCTGAGGCCACCTAGCTTTGCTGGGGCTCAAAGTGTGGGCAAGATTTGCAGCCCCTGGTGTCCTTGACAAAGGATTCCCCCCACAGCAGGCAGTAGGTCTGATCTAAACTGCCTGCTGTGTTAACAATGCCATCATAGGGTGAAAGATTAGGACCTGGGAATTTGCATTTAATAGGTAGTAAAACAATCATGAGGAATGCAGTTGAACAGTAGTAATAAAAATATGTGGCTGGGAGAAACTAATACCACATGGTAAGTGGGCCTCTTTCATACTTGCAGAGTCCTCATACTCAACCTGTGGACAAAATCTTTAGGCTAAACTAAGACTCATATGGACCTACTTGTCATAACTAACCCACCAGACTTCAAATTCATCAGGCAACTTTTAAAAGGGAGAGCTCGAACCTCATGATGCAGAGGAGTCAGTGACTTTTTATGACTCTCAGGCCAACCTCCATCTTGCTGTTTATGCATCAACCCTGTCATCATGCCAGCTTAAATCCTTGAAATAAAGCTTCTCAAAATTGCTGGGTGGGTGCTGGGAAGACATTGTGTGAAATGCAAAAGTAAAATGTTATCACACACCTTCTTTCCAGCCAACGACCATCACTCACGTGGCGGAAGAGCCAGGAGGATGTCAAGCTCAGAAGACTGAGGGAGGCAGGCAGGAGCTCCAGGTGAGGAGGGCCAGGGACTTGCGGACACTCAGCACCTGCTGACATACGCCATGTGAGCAAGTGGGCCCATGATTCCATGTCTTTTCAGTCTCCTCAGAGGAGCAGGAAAGCCATCTTAAATGTAACGTCCCCCAAGTTTTAAAAGTTTGCAATTACTGTTTTTTGGAACCACAGTGTGAAACAAACAAGATAAATATACCTGTAGGTGGGATTTTCCTCTGGAGACCACTAGTCTGAGGTCTCTGGTTGAAAGGATGATTGAGACATCTTTAGAGAACACTGTGATCTTTCTGTATTCTTTCCTGGGGCCCTAAGCATCTCCATTAGTAATTCTTCCAAGATGACGCAGGAACTCTTTTGGCCAGGTTCTACCTTGGGCCACCATAGCACTTGATCTCCATCTGTGCCCTGAATCAACACAATCAGGTCAAATTGCAAACAAGTGGACCTTAACTGCAGCTCTTATTCTACATTTTTCAGACTGTGGAGAGCTCCATGTTCACCTTTGAAAAGAAAGTGTGAGGTATACATGACTCTGGGAGTGATGTGACTCCAGAAACTTGCTCAGAATGGTGATGACCACCTTTCCTTCAATAAGCAACCTGGGGTATTGAAAGAGTAGCTCAGTCAGAATGGATGACCTGAATTTGGGTGCTAGCTCTGTGATCTGGACCCCCAGTCATCCCCGGGAGGCCCCCAGGTGTCATAGAGCAAAGATGAATTGTTCCTGCCAAACTCTGCCCAAATTGCAGATTTATAAGCAAAATAAATGACTTGCTGTATGATGTTTTGGGGTGATTCGTTACACAGCAGTAGAGAGCCAAAACAGTCATTTTGACTATGGACAGGGAAAGATTTAGGAGCTCTGAGAAGCCAGGCATTCACAGCCCCAGAAGCAGGAGGCTTCTCCCGTTTCTCTGCTCCTGTCTCATGTGGTTCCTACGTGGCTGGGGTCCCACATGGCTGAGATTCTGCCCTCTGGCTCCTCTCTTTCTGGGTGACCTCACGTCTTGCTCTCTTCTAACAGCATGGCTTTCCTTATGTCACCAATTCAAATCCATGCAAAACAGGGCCTCTGATTGGCTCAGTTCATCATTCTGTGTAAGGCTGACTGTTGGCTTGTCTACAGATTGACTGTTGCCATATCTCCTGGAAAGTGGTTTGCAATTGACTGGTATGATCCATGTATCAAGAATGGAAATGAAACAAAGAACAAATAACAGTAGAACTTTGTGCAGTGGACAGCAGGTTTCAAATTGGGTACACATATTTTCTGAAGGGCATACTAGCTCTGTGACTTGTGATACAGACCTGGACATTTTCAAAGAACCAACTTGCAATTGTATTCTTTCTAAAATTGATCAAAAGGTGTTATGATGGTTTCCTTTCTCATCTTTACTTTTACTGATCAAATTGGCCTTCTCTCACTTCACAAATATCCTTACCCTTCCTGAATATTCTCAAGTGAACTGCTTCAAGATACGAAAAATTTCCAGAGTGCCTAACAAGGTCATAATTCAAATATTGTTGTTTGTTGTTGTTGTTCAGTCACTAAGTTGTGTCCGACTCTGCGACCCCATGGACTGTAGCCCACCAAGCTCCTTTGTCCGTGGGGTTTCCCAGGCAAGAATGCTCGAGTGGGTTACCATTTCCTTCTCCAGAGGACCTTCCTCACCCAGGGATAGAACCCACATCTCCTGCATTGGCAGAGGGATTCTTGACCACTGAGCCACCAGGGATTAGTATCCTCTGATGTTGATCCTTCATTCTAGGGATCATAAAATAGCCTTTAATCACAGAAAGAGATTTATTCCATTAAAATGATCTTTTTCTTTTTAAAAATGATCAAAATCAGTATGAATAATACTTTTAACCAGTTCTAATAACAATGAAATGGCACCTCAATCCAGAATACATTTTTAATTGCTTGAAACCTTATGGTACCATGGAATGTTTAAAATAAATTTAGATTTATATCTTTGCCACAGAGGAATATGAAAATCATTTTACTCTGAAATTATAGGTTGGGTCTCTGGGAAGGGGATTGTGACATGAGGCCTGGGGTGCAGAATGTTCACTGGGGGTGCCTCTGGAAGCACTCCTGTGGAAAGAAGAGGGGAGAAGCAGGAGTGGCAGACTGATGCAGCCCATGGAGGATTTGGCAACCCTATGGGAGCTCTACCAGTAGAAGGGTCTGTCAGAGTCACCCGCCCCTGGCCTGTGGGATGTGGGCTGCCTAAGAAATGGCATGACCTAGGGTGAGGCAGGTCTGCAACTGAGGCAGATCTGAGAGGGCTACAGCCAGGGGCTGGCAGCATTCCAGCAGCAGGCAGCTGAGAGGCAACAAGTCTTTCCTCAGAGGAGGGTCTTGGTGGTGAGTCATCGCCACCGTCACAAACATTGACATTTTTATTATGCCAGAAATTACATTCTTTCACAACTCTTTACACTTATGAAGAAATTCAGGTATAAACTTTAAAAAAACAAGGGAGTAGACAATCTGTGGGCTTCCCTGGTGGCTCAGATGGTAAAGAATCTGCCTGTAGTGCAGGAGACCTGCCTGTGTTCGATTCCAGGGTTAGGAAGATCCCCTGGAGAAGGGAACGTCTACCCACTCCAGTATTCTTGCCAGGAGAATTCCAGGGACAGAGGAGCCTGGTAGAGGGACATGGCACAGACTTCTGGAGACCATTGCAACAGGACTCTCTGGACCCTGGTAACAGCTGGGAAGCTTTTTTAGGAACATTTCATGGTCACAATGAAACAATGGCCTATTAACAATATCCATACAGCTGATTCTGCTTCCGTGGTGGCTCAGACGGTAAAGAATCAACCTGCAATATGGCTTCAATACCTGGGTTGGGAGTACCCCCGGGAGAAGGGAATGGCTACCCACTTCCAGTATTCTGGAGAATTCCATGGACAGAGGAGCCTGGTGGGCTATAGTCCATGGGGTTTCAAAGTGTCAGACACAATTGAGTGACTTTCACTTCACTTCATAGCAGATTTTGGTGAGTGTAGCTTGTGTTAGGGATATGGATCAGTCAGGGTTGAGTTCAACTCGAAAGAGAAACCTAATGACTGAGGCTTAAATAATGTGAGGGGTTATACTCTCAGGTAACAGGCTAGGAAGTTTTATGATCCAAGGCTTTATTAGCTCCATGGTGACATGGAGCTAAAAGCATATGACTGCTAGCTCTCCATTCAGGCCTTCTTAGGATGGCCCTCCTTCATGCACATGGCTACCAGAGTTCCAGCTGTCATGTTTCACACCGGGCAGAAGGAAGGAGGAAACGTGGAGTGAACATGGGCATGAGCTGGCTCTGGTAGACGCTACGATGCTCCAGCGACATTCCCTCAGGCTCCTCATTTCAGCCAGCCTCACACACAGTTCTAGGCACGATGAAGAGCATCACACATGTAGCATCTCTTTGCTTTGCTGGAGTCACAGAAGACCGTCAACTGTACACAGAACAACAAGTCAGCACACAGGCGTTAACAGCCCCAGGATGATTCCAGCCAATAGGGAACAGAAGGCCCAACCTGCTTGTTCTCCAGTGAGACCATCACGAGGCAGGTTCTAGACAGCTCCCTAGAGGGCCCTCAGTGCACTCAGGACTCCACCGTAACGGGCTTGTTACTGCCTCCTCTTATCCTTTTCACCTTTCCTCGTCTCACTCTCCCCTCCATTTCTGTTTCCTGTAATCACTGCCAGAGAAAATCTCCCACCCCCAAGTCCTGTCTCAAGATCTTCTTTTCGAATCATCTGACTCTGTCCTCATTTAAGGGGCTTTCCTAAAGGACCCCTTTTAACAAACTCCAGCTAATCCCGTTGGTCAGCGTTAGGTCACATGCTCATTCTGAGCTGAAAAGGAGATTGGGAAATATACATTTTTTAGATGAGCACCTTGGTACCCCCAATAAAGGTCAAGATTCTGTTCATATGGAAGAGGAGGATGTATATTTGATGGGCAGCTAGCCAGTCCTGCCACAGACACAGACTCTGTAAAAATGAAGGTGAATGTATTGATGTTTGGGTGATTTTCAAGCACAAAGTTTGTGAAGAGAAAAATTGGGGAAATGACATACATAAAAGTAAAAACAGATATAAACAGTATACAAAATACTTAGGAATTTCAGAGCTCAATCTCTGGTTGTTTCATTTCAGTTCAGTTCAGTTCAGTTCATTTCAGTCGCTCAGTCGTGTCCAACTCTTTGCAACCCCATGAATCGCAGCACGCCAGGCCTCCCTGTCTATCGCCATCTCCCAGAGTTCACTCAAACTCACATCCATCGAGTTGGTGATGCCATCCAGCCATCTCATCCTCTGTCGTCCCCTTCTCCTCCTGCCCCCAATACCTCCCAGCATCAGAGTCTTTTCCAATGAGTCAACTCGCCGAAGAATGCTCAAACTACTGCACAATTGCACTCATCTCACATGCTAGTAAAGTAATGCTCAAAATTCTCCAAGCCAGGCTTCAGCAATATGTGAACCATGAACTTCCTGATGTTCAAGCTGGTTTTAGAAGAGGCAAAGGAACCAGAGATCAAATTGCTAACATCCACTGGATCATGGAAAAGGCAAGAAATTTCCAGAAAAACATCTATTTCTGCTTTATTGACTATGCCAAAACCTTTGACTGTGCAGATCACAATGAACTGTGGAAAATTCTGAAAGAGATGGGAATACCAGACCACCTGACCTGCCTCTTCAGAAACCTGTATGCAGGTCAGGAAGCAACAGTTAGAACTGGACATGGAACAACAGACTGGTTCCAAATAGGAAAAGGAGTACGTCAAAGCTGTTTATTGTCACCCTGCTTATTTAACTTCTATGCAGAGTACATCATGAGAAACGCTGGGCTGGAAGAAGCACAAGCTGGAATCAAGATTGCCGGGAGAAATATCAATAACCTCAAATATCTGGTTGTTTAGGATCCATTTAACCTGGGAATGTCCTATGTGGTAAGAAAAAATGTACTGTGTTTCAGACAAACCATTCTCCACAATCGCCTCTTTGATGCGCCGATGGGATGCTGTTAGCCTTTGACTTGGCTTTGATTAAATGTGTTGAAATAGAAACACATTACTTTTCTCTTCCATATTTACTGATTGCCTCTTTTTCCAGAGAAAATTTGAGATGAGTTACAGCAGAACATAGTCAACAAAGCAATAACAAAATAGAAACCAGATTAGAGAGAACAAGATGACAATAGGTGTCTCTGGGATCATGCCCCATGACAGCCATGCATCAAAGGTGGATCAGTGCCTCCTGGTACCCAAAACTAAGTGGAAGGGAGCATGCTTTACATTATTTCTCTTACTGGAAGAGGACAACATCCCAATTTCCCTAGAGCAAGTGAATCAATCCCAGCATGGAAATCTAAAAACAACAAATAAAAAATGTTAGGGGTTACTTTTGAGAGTAGGGAGCAATGCATGTAAACTCTTTTTAAGAACATTTTTACAGCAAAGCCCAATAATGGGTTTCATGGGCTTGGGTCCTGCTGTGTAAGCGATTCCATAAATGTTTAAGCTGCAGCACTAATGTTCAACTAAGTGACAGTGATTCTGCAAATGGCAAAAATGCTTCCAGTGATGCAGCAAGTTTCAAGGATGCTGCTACTGCTGCTGCTAAGTTGCTTCAGTCGTGTCCGACTCTGTGCGACCCCATGGACGGCAGCCCACCAGGCTCCCCGTCCCTGGGATTCTCCAGGCAAGAACACTGGAGTGGGTTGCCATTTCCTTCTCCAATACATGAAAGTGAAAAGTGAAAGGGAAGTCACTCAGTCGTGTCCGATTCTTCGAGACCCCATGGACTGAAGCCTTCCAGGCTCCTCCACCCATGGGATTTTCCAGGCAAGGGTGCTGGAGTGGGGTGCCATTGCCTTTTCCAAGTTTCAAGGATAGATCTCAGAATTTCTAGAGGATTGGAGAGACTGCTTGGCTCTCTTAGAAACTATATGGGATATTAGGAACAGACACCCTGAGGCAGTCCTCAGATGAGGCCAGGACATTCTGGCAATTGGCTAACTGTTGAGGTAGTCACTCACTGTTTGGCTAATGCAATGCCTATTCCTAACTTCCTTCTCTTGCCTGTCTCTTTCTCTAAAACCCTCTTCTCCCTTGTTCCTGTTTTGAATATAGGTGTGATGTCTGGTGCAGTGGCAGCTACCATGAGGCTAAAAGTGTGACACTGAAAAGCCAACTGGTTGAGGACAGTCTTGAGAAAAGAGACAGAGTGCCTGGGTCTTAGCTGACACTGAACTCTGAGTGCAAACTTGAGACAGTCTACCTACAGATTCTTAAGTAAACAATAACATAATAGCAATTGTATATTAATAATAAATACTAAATATGGTGCAGTTTTCTAGTTCTTGGTGTTGAAACCTTTTACTTTGGGAAGAGATAGTCTGTGTACTTTAAAAAATAGAGAAGCAGTTGATGAAATTAGTACAACATATGAAAATAAAGAGTCAAATCGAGGATACCACTTCATATGCGAATAAGGGTGAGACCTACACAGAGTCAGAATTTTGCTCAAGAAATAACTTTGGGCCAAATACAGCATGGGAATAACTGCTTAGCTGAGCTCTCGATGTATGATGCCCTAAAATATGGCAAAGGTAGTTTTTAAAAATTTAAGAACAGAAATAAATAGTCACCCATTAGAACCATATAAACCCTCATTATAACTATCCTGGATCAACTGATTTGAAAAAAAAAAAAAAACACTGCTTCTCAGTGAGCCTACTGGGATAACTGAGCTGGAAATTATGTCCCTGGATTATTGAATTAATTCATCTGCAGCTTGAAGTTAGTCAATATAAATAGATTTAATCCTGGAAATTGTTAAAAATAATGGTCTTAGCTTCCAAAAAGCTAATATAATTCTAAAGTCATTATTTCTGAAAAACAGAAATCAGTGCTGCTTTTTAACAATAAAAGTATCTGTCTCATTGCTAGGTGACATACATGTAGTTTCTCTCAAAGCAGTTTTAAATAATTGAAAAATAATTCAAAAGAAAGGGAGGATGTAGACATCATAAGCCTGTTTAAAACCAATTAGAGAGAGTTATTCTTTGATGTCCTGAAGTCCTATGAGTATTTTCATACTGATCTCGCTTTTTATGATGATTTTGTGTGAGCTTCATCCTTGTGCAATTTGGCTACACATTGGCTATTATTACTGATTGGGGTGTGGAAAGCATTTCCAGCCCTGCTTTCTTCTTTTATATGAACTTGCAAACTAAGCTAATACTTCAGTAGAAGGCCTTGGAATGCACTGGTGTGTGCATATCTCGAAATGCTATTGTACTTGCTTCATTTGCTTCAATAATATGATATTAGTCATTTGTTAAAACTGAAATAACAATGAAATGCGAGTAAAAGGTATAGTAACGTTCCCCATGTAAAATTAAGCCATAAATATGCAGTTTGAGAAGACAAAGTGCTTTCTCCAAATGTTTCCAATTATAAGAGGAAAATGAAGTGTTTTTACTATTCGTGGGTCTTTTTTTGTTTCAAGTACATTGTTTTTTGAAAATGTGGGAGACAGACATGCAAATAAATGTTTTCTTTACAATCATCTGCTGTAAAACTCCAAGTTTCTCTTTTGTTTTTGTTGGGTGTAATTTATCATTTCTTATGTTGTGTCAAAAGTCATTTCTGTGAAACACATGGTGGAATGTCTCCTACAGTAAATGAAATAGTAATTCAACTTGTCGTTGTTTAGGTCATGGCGTGTTGCAAGAGACCACTTTTTCTGGATCACCAGCAACATAAACAAAGGGTTTATCACAAAATAAATAAATGTAATCTACAGTTTTCCATTTAACTGTATCAGAAAACATTTGGAGGACATAGCCACATGCTTGTTCAATTTAGTCGCAATAATGTTATTGGCATGACAAGGCCAACAAGTATTGCCAAAGTCAATACAGTAGGCTGAGATGTGCTGGGCGCGTTTCACGAGGGTGGTGAGATTTTATGTCAAGAGCCTCAACATTCATCCAGATGAGGTCCTGTTTTGGGGCCTCCCAAATAAGGGATCCCCTGTTTCCAAATTAGATAAGGCTTGGGGGACATTTGAAAGACTGATAGGTTTGGAGGAACTAGGAGAGAAGAAATAACTAAAGTGAGCGATACACTGATCATACATATGTGAAAATTTATGCTTAAAGAATCAAAGAAATATCAACAAAACTTAGCCCAGATTTAACTCCTATTAATTTGTTTTCATTTGCTACACAAAAAACTCCACGAACTTTTTAAACACCTTTTAGACTTGCATTTCTTTATTTCTGGAATAGCTAATGCATGATAATGGCACAAAGTTAAAAGTTTAAAAATGTGTATTTAATGAAGCATAAGTCTTCTTCCTACCCCTGCCCTTCAGACACACATCTCCCCCTCCCAAAGCAACCACTACTTTCAGAAACAACCTATGCATAAATGAATAAACACAGACATAGCAGAAATTTTTTCACTTAATGATATGATAATCTTTGAGATCATTCCTTATCAATATATACAAACCCACCTCAATCTTTTTAATGGCTGCAGTGTATTCCATGGCTTGCAATATTCATTGCTTTATTAATCAGTTTCTTATCATTGGACATTTACATCATTTCAGTAGTTCTTTATTAAGTAAGATGGTGAACTAAGTCACACTGAACATAGATATTTCATGAATGTGCAGACATATAGAGAGAATATAGCTCTGAGAGTTGAATTATGGGGTCCAAAGGTATGTGAATTTTACAATCTTTAAAGCTTTTGCCAAATTGTCCTCCAAAGAGCTTTACCAGTTCCCTCTGGAAATGTAGAGGAATGACTCCCCACAACTCAACACAGTATGTTGTCAAACTCAGTCCAAAATCTGAATGGCCTCTTTTATTCAGACATTAACAGTAAGTCAGAGTCACACTATTTTAACAGCTTCTTTTGCTTTTAGGGACTATAACAGACCAAACAGCCATCTATTCATCCATGTAACAAATAGGCATTGAGCTCTTATTAATTCATTCAAGAACACCTTCTATGTACCAGGCATTTTGCCAGGGCTGGTGATACAATGATCCCGGATTTTATTGACAATGAGAGAGACAGACATAATCACATACAAGAGCTTGGAAGGAAAAGCACAGAGTCTGTGAGAGTGTAAAACAGGACAGTCTGTTCTGGTCTGGAGTGGCTACAAAAGCTTTCTTGAGAAATGCTGTCTGAACTGAAGGATGAACAGGAAATCATGGAGGGTATGATGTATATGTGTGTGTACACAGGCACACACAGAATTTTTCCAGATAGTAGAGAAAAAGCATGTCACCTTCTTCAAAGATCCAGAAGGACAGGATGTGGAAGGAGGGAGGGGCAGAGACCGTGAGGAAACCAGCGCGGAGGGCACTATGGGACAAGTTCCTCAGCCTCCAGGGAGGAGTGAAAGGTGCCCAGCCTCAGGTGAGTCTGGTAAAGAACTGGGTGATAAGGGCCATCACAGGGGTAGATTTCAAGAGCAACTGATGAGTGAATCCCCATGGTTTCAGTTCCATTGGCTGCTTGTGTGCTTGATTTGTTTATTTAGTTTATTTGGTTTTGATAAATACTAATACTCTTTAAGGCTTTGGTCTACTTTGGCTTCCTTCATAGCTCAGTTAGTAAAGAATCTGCTTGCAATGCAGGAGACCCTGGTTTGATTCCTGGCGGGAGAAGATCCGCTGAAGAAGGGATAAGCTACCCACTCCAATATTCTTGGGCTTCCCTTGTGGCTCAGCTGGTAAAGAATCCACCCTGCAATGTGGGAGACATGGGTCCTCTTCTTACTATTTTATCCTAAAGGAAGGGCCAAGAGATATAAAAATGTCAAACTCCAGGAGTTTCTACATGTTCTCATCAGTGTGGTGAGAGGTGAGCCAAGACTGATGGCACAGTCCGCCTCAGGTGGGTGTCTTATCTCTCCAGGTACGTGTTATAGTGCTTCGGATATTGACTAGGCAGTAAGACAGACTAGGTAGTAAGACATTTCTGTGTTTTAGAATGAATGCAAAAGAGAGGTTAAAACTAAGTAGCTGCCCTTTGAAATTATTTTTAAATGAGTTGGAACCTCAAACTTGGTTTATAGTAACATGATATACATGCCATAAAGGAAATATAAATGAGTAAATGACTATCTCTTTGGCTGTTGATACACCATACTTTTCAAAAAAGCTTAAAACATGACTCATAGAAATATAAATTATATACACAAGGAAAAGTGTATAACTCATTTATTGATGAGGGGACCAGTAAAATGTTAAGTCTGGTTCAGTGGAGATTTTAAAGAACAAATTTATATAGTCAGACAATGAAAGGGATGCTGAAATAACTTGCTAGTAGATGCAAAACTGTTTAATATTCTACAGAGTAATAAGCTGCAATGTCTGTGGGTGTTTGGGGCTATCTTTTCCATCAGATGGAAACCAAATCCATCCCTGTCGGATAAAATTGTGTTGTAATGAGAAGGAATAGTTTGTTTTATTTTCAAATTAGAATCATTTCTCATTGCGATCAGTTTTCTACAAGTGAAACTTATCCCTGCAGAGCTATAAATAGTTTAGTCAATAGGAAATCAACAAGACCTGCCCAGAAGTACTGCACTAACAGAACATCCTGTAATCCCCTCTGCTTTTAAAAACATTGTATTACAGGGCATTAACTGCAATGAACTCAGAGCACTTGGTTATTCCCAAGGATTTTATGACCACATTATCATCCCCAAAACGATGTTTAGAAACGAGTATCCTGTTATTGCACCAAGATTGAAAGAAGTGTTCATAACATCACATATTATTAAGAGCTAAAAATTAGCACCTGAAGCAAGCTAAACTGCAGCCTATAATTAATTATTCTCATAGTCCTAGCTAGAAAGATCACTGCTCTTTGAACCACATTTTACATCTCTATTTCTGTCTAGTACAAACCCCTGATTTAAGCTCTCAGTCACAGAAAGCAAAGCCTTTAAAATGCCTTTCAATTCTTTAGTAACATCAATATAACATTCAATTACTAGCTTTCTTTTTGACTAGAGACCTTTGTCAAACACTGTATGAAGGTGATAAACAGAGTAAATTTTGTGGTAGAAAGCATTATCCAAAGATGCCACTTCCAGAATAGGATGTCCAATGCAAAAGTGAAGGATGAGCAGAAACACCATCTGGTCTGTGAAAGAAAAACAGAATAAGGTGCAACCAGAATCTGACATTAGGACATCCTAATAGGAGACATCAAAATCTAGCAGAACAAAGAACCAGAGTTCAGAAGTGTATCAGTCAGGGCTCAGAGAAGCTGAACCATGATCAATATTGTGGAATGAAGAATTTCATATAGAGATTGCGGGCAGAGATGGGGGAAGGAAGGATCTGAAAACGGGAGCTGAAGATTTGGTGAAAAGCCCTGGTTTTGGTGTATGAGTCAGAGTTCGCAGGAAATCTTGAAGGGACAGTCACCCAGCTCTAACATTGGGCGGGAGACAGAGGGAGGGACATTGGCTCGTCGAGGCTACCACTTCTGTGTCTCCACAGCAGTGCATTTAGTGGCAGGCCCAGTGTCGCCATTGAGCAGAAGGGCTGGCCATTGGGAAGGACAGATGAATACACAGTGGGGAGGCACTTCTCACCCCCGCACTCTACGATGACCTTCAGGACCTTTCGTTTCTATCTTCCCCAAGTCTTGTTGAGTGTCATTTTCAATCAGCTCTAACTTGGAACCACCTAAGGAAGGGGATTCACAGACATGCAGCTGACAGTGAAACAGGCCAACATACAGTGGGCAAGTCTGAAATCATCTTGTGGTAATGAATTCAAATAAAAGGCATAAAATGCCAGACGACATGACACTTTTAATCTCTAAGATTCTCTCAGAGAGTACTTATGACAGACAGACTTACTTTGAAGAATGCAGACCCCACCACTAAAGACAGGCCAAAAGTACTGAAGGACCAAGCAGCGACACGTATGGCTGTGTCTGTAGCCTCCCTGTAAAAAGAGGAAATGGATGTTTCGTGTTCGTCAGTCTGGGGGAGGGATTTGGACTACTTGAACCGTGCCCTAGTGGTCTGATGTGAACCCTCATCATGACCAATTCACAGTGACTCCTTCCTTGAGAAGGAAAGCATCTTTCAAGAAATGCTGGTCTCCATTTGGTTGATGTACTTCTAAGCTCCTACTTCCAATTTGATACAAAGTTTTCGTTTCACTGTCTCCTCTTTTTCGTCTCCTTTTGTTTTCCTTTTATTCTTGCCTTTTTTTCCCCTTCACAGGTCTGCATTTATGTATAGAGCACAAAATGGTAGATGGATTGATGGATAAGATCAGAATTCATAATAATGGGAAAGAGAAATGGATTGAGAATCAGAAAGCCCGGGCACTTTTGTAAGTATGGCGACTAAGGATGAAATTCTTAACAACTCTGAGGCCCCACAGAGTAGATTTCCATAAGATTAAGAGAAAAAGTACATGTGTTCTACTAGAAATTTGCTTTAGATATCTACAAGGCATTTTAATTTAACAAAAACTCAGAGAACTCCTACAGTAAAGCACTCTTTCCACCTTTGCTCAATCCAGTTTCCTACACTAATTTCATTCTGGAACCCTTTTCCCCATAATTTCTATTAATATTCTGCAGATGAAATACACTTTGGGAAAATTCCAGATGATGTCCAGGGTAGTTCTTTCACCTCTACGAAACCCTGAACTTCTCCATTTTTCTCTTAAAACTCAAACCACTACATAAATTTGAGTTACTAATTGAACGTTGATCTGCCTGGAAAGGGACACTTTTTTTTTGAATAAAGATTTCGCTGAGGGCTAGTTCAAATGGCAATTCATAAGATGTAACTGTCAGGGCTTCCCTGGTGGGTCAGTGGTAAAGAATCTGCCTGCCAGCGCAGAAGATAAAGGTTTGATCCCTAATCCGGGATGATCCCACATGCCTCGGAGCAACTAGACCCATGTGCCACAACTCTTGAGTCCATGCTCTAGATCCCAGGAGCCACAACTACTGAAGCCCCTGAAAGCCTGTGCTCCGTAACAAGAGAAGCCACTGCAATGAGAAGGCTGTGCACAATAGATAGTAGTCCCCCTCCTCCGCTTGCCACAACCAGAGGAAAGCCTGTGCAGCAATGAAACCTCGCACAGCCAAAATAAAGAAACACAATTATATTTTAAAAAGATGTAACATAAAGTGAGAAATGAATTTTCTGAATGTGTCTCCAGTTAAGAGACCAAAAGTGAGTTGTCAGTGTTTTTCAAATACTCAGAGAATAATCTCATTCAAAAATGTTGTTTTTGAATTCCAACAGCAGTGATATGCAGAAAAATATCACCCTCCCAGTTTGTATTGGACTACATCAGATCTTCTAAATCAGGAAGGCCAGCTAGAGTTCTAATCTTCCAAGTACTTGAGATAGATCAGTTGGTGGAGGGTTGGACAGCTGTTGGTTCTCAGTGGAAATAAGTTCAGTCATCCCGTTATGTTGGTCTTTTGGGTTTACCACTAGGGGTCACTAAAGAGAGACGGGAGATAGTCAATCTTTTCTAAGTAATTCCAGAACAGCCATGGGCTTTGGACAAGATGCAGGTGAGTGCTTCTCTAACTTTAATTGGCATGTGGATAACCTGGGGGATTTTGTGCAGATTTTGATCCAGGTTGGGATGGGGTGGGGGTGGGGGCTGAGATTTCTCTATTGCCGTCATTTCCCAGGTGATGTCCATGCTGTTGGGGCTAGAGTACAGGTTGTTGGGAAAAGCTCACACTCAAGATGGAACATCGCCTTAATCCAGCTCTCTTGAAGGAAATGGAGATTATGTCTCATCCAGGCTGGGTCCATAGTTCTTCTCATCCTCTCCTCCTCCCTCTCCTCCTCTCTCTTCTTCCTTCTTCTCCCTGCTCCTTACCCACTTGATTCCCTCCACCTCCTCTTCCCTTTTCTGCCAGCGGTAGTTTGAGCTCAATCATCTTGAAGGACACCTTCCCAAATATTTGTTATAGCTTTTCCTAACAAAATCTAGCTTGGTGGCATTAGTATCTATTTGTGAAATACTCATTAAAGAAACAGAAGCACAGCAAACAGTCAAATGCTTATTTCTCCTGAAAATTTTCTCTTTTGTGTATGTTACATTTTATATAAATGAGTTAAACTAGTCTGATTCTGGTCTGCTAGACCAGAATAGATGGGTACATCATATGTCTTTGGCGTTAAAGGCTATTTGATTTTATTCTTCAGTGCGTGCGTGCTAAGTCTCTTTAGTCATGCCCAACTCTTTGAAACTCTGTGGACTGTATCCTGTCAGGCTCCTCTGTCCATGGGATTCTCTAGGCAAGAATACTGGAGTGGGTTGCCATGCCCTTCTTCAGGGGATCTTCCCTACCCAGGGATTGAACCCATGTCTCCTGTGTCTCCTGCATTGGCAGGCAGGTTCTTTACCACTAGCACCTTCTGGGAAGCCCCAATATAATCTTCAGTCCCAACTACAAATTTATTTTAACCAATAAGAAACCTATTTTGTTTTTTTTCAGAGCTGAGAAAAAAAGACAATTGCCTACATAGAATCCAGAGTTTCATCTTCCACTCAATTCAGTAACTCAAAGGGAGTAAAAGTGAGTGATACAACAAATCTCTTTTGGTGTGAGAAATTTGTAAATGGATCTTTATGTAGACAAAGATAAAAAAAGTTGTAGATTTTTTTCCCAATTATAATTCAGAAAACTTGGAAAACACAGAACTTTATTTTAAAAAATAGTACTAAAATACCATCACTCAGGGATAACCACTATTAACAATTTTTGGAGATATTCCAGGGATTTTAAAAATATTTACATGCACATTCTCCTATGATTATGGAATACTGTTTTATAATCCGATGATTTCACTTCGTGATGTAAATATTATCCCTTTTCCATAACTATTTTTTACTCTAAAATTGCTAATGGTTTTGCTGTAATATATCATAAATATTCCACAATTTATTTAATTAAGTCTCTATTGTTGGATATCCAGGTTGTTCCTAACTTTTCAGACTAATAAAAATATTTACAAACATTGCTATACAGACATAGTTTCCCTTACATTTCATTATTTGGTTTGGAAAAGTTCCAAGGGATAGAACTTCCAGGTCAAAAGCTTTTGAAGTATGCTACTAAAGAACTATTTGGGAAAGATGCTCAACTATATGCTGGCAGCAGGAGGTGGTTAGGGGACTCTGAAGGCAAGAACAGTGCAAGGGGTTACACACGAAATCTACAGTCAGATTGCTCATATTTGAGTCAATCTTGGAAGACTGTTTAATTTCAATGCTTCTGTAAAGTAGAGATGATACTAGCTCCTACACCATCAAATTGTTTTGCAGGCCAAGTGATGGAATATACGTAAAGCTGGACATGGTAAGCAATTAACAAATGTCATCTGCTTTATTACTGTTGTTATTTTCCTTCATGCTCAGTAGTAATCCCAGAGTCTTTAAATGCCAACTGGTCTATAAACTTGGCTTCTGCATTTCTGCCAGGGGCATCTGTTGAGGTCAAGGAGACTGGCTAATGACTGGGGAAAAAAAACCTGTGAAGAGTGGACTTCAGAAGAAGGAGGTATAATAAGGCTGTTCTCCCCTGAAACCTGGGAAGGCTCACTGCAAACCTTTCCCAGAAATGAAGGCTCAAAAGAAATGCGCCAAATGGAAACTTTCAGGGGTACCAGTGCTACCCTTTCAGTTCATACAGCAGCCTCTTCATCCAAGAGAAGACAAAGAGTAGTTTCTGCGGAAGGACAAACTCAAGCCACCTTAAAGAAGAGGGTAGGTCCCTGTGGCAGGAGGGACCTGGGAGACGTAAAGCTTCCTCTGGTTTCCAGTTACTGTGGGGACACTTAGGGGTGTATCTCAGGACAGGAAGGAGAAAATATTTCCTTAGGATATGAAGGTGCTACTTGAAAGATGCGCTGAGGAGAGAAATACAAGTATCTTATTAATAATTTGTAATGGTGTGCAGGGTGGAGACACTTAAAAGGAAATTAAACTTCATGGTGATGAGGTGTGTCTGATTCAGACACTTTAGGAAATGAATGGTTGCAAGCTGCATTGGAACTCTCCCCACCCCACACCCCAGCCTCAGGCGCTGGGGCCAGAACTCACCCCACTTCCCTGAAGAGGGAACAGGAAGGAGGACACCAGCTGCCGGAAGAGGTCACAGGAAGTGTGTGTTGAGAATGGGGAGATGGAAGACCATGGGAAAGAAGAGGGTCCATAGGAACCTCCCCCGGTCTGGGGTGCTGGCGCTTGGGGTCCCCACAGGGAAGAGAGGAGCCTTGTGGCTGCAGAGGGACTCTGTCCCAAGGACACCCTCAGGGGGTTCACGCAACTTGAAAGTGAAAGTGTCAGTCACTCAGTCGAGTCCCATGGACTCTAGCCCACCAGGCTACTCTGTCCTTGGGATTCTCCAGGCAGGAATCCTGGAGTGGGTTGCCATTTCCTCCAGGGGATCTTCCCGGTCTAGGACTTGAACTCAGTACTCCTGCATTTCGGGCAGATTCTTTACCATCTGAGCCACCACGCCTCAGCAAAGAACTTCCACCTTCATGGGGAGCTGGTGGGAAGGAGTGACACGGTCCTAAGGAGACATGGGGAAAAGCCCCTCACTGTGGAATGTGGATGGTGAGCACCCGGCCTCAGAAATGCTGAAATCAACTTGCCTGTGTCTTTGCACAGAGGTGCTAGAGAGGCACCACAAACCGCAAAAGTGGAGGCCCCCACAGAGCAGAGCTCAAAAATCCAAAAGTGCCAACGACAGACTGGTAGGACCTCAGAAGCTCATTTGGGAAAATGAGGCGGACTTCCTAAAGAACATTCTAGTTTTTCACAATTAGAGCAATTTAAAAAAGTGGCTGAGAAAGATGTGTCCCTATCGCATAAACTAGAGATCAGCAAAGTTTTCCTGTGACAAGCCAGGTAGCAATATTTTTGGCTTTGTGGGCCATGTGGTCTCTGCTGAAGTTCTTTGTATTAAAGTCGGAAAGAAGCCACAGCTAATACATGAGTGAGTGGGTGTGACTATGTTCCAAAAAAATTTCTTTCCCCATATAGGGAGCTGCCTGGGTTTGGTCCACAGGTCATACAGGTCACAGTTTGCTAACCGGTGATGTACATAAACATCTAGAACATTAGATCTTTTTTTTTTTTGGTTTCAGAAATTAATTTAAGAAGCCTGTGTGTGGCACTCTGTTATACTGACTTCAGATTTACCTTAAGCATTTGTTTCTGAGCCAACATGAGCGTATGGACTCCAGTCTCCTCACTGGGTTGTGAGGATCTTATCGAGATGCGAGATCTACAGGGCACATCACACATGAGGTGTTCTGTTTGCAAATTCACTTCTTCGTGTGGTGAAGCTATATTTGAAACATACTCACATATAACATGGAGAAGGCAATGGCAACCCACTCCAGTACTCTTGCCTGGAAAATCACATGGACGGAGGGGCCTGGTGGGCTGCAGTCCATGGGGTCACTAGGAGTCGGACATGACTGAGCAACTTCACTTTCTCTTTTCACTTTCATGCATTGGAGAAGGAAATGGCAAGCCACTCCAGTGTTCTTGCCTGGAGAATCCCAGGGATGGGGGAGCCGTCTATGGGGTCGCACAGAGTTGGACACGACTGAAGAGACTTAGCAGCAGCAGCGCATATAACATAGATGTGAGAATCTTAATTCCTGTGAATTTTAAAAAGCTGGCTCTTGAAATTTTGTGACCTAATTTGCAAGCAGGGTTCAGTTCAGTCGCTCAGTCATGTCCGACTCTGCGACCCCATGGACTGCAGCACACCAGGCCTCCCTGTCCATCACCAACTCCCAGAGTTTACTCAAATTCATGTCCATTGAGTCAGTGATGCCATCCAACCATCTCATCCTCTGTCGTCCCCTTCTCCTGCCTTCAATCTTTGAAAAGATTGAAGAGAAAATCAAAGAAGAGAAACCATTACAAAGATATGTGAAACTATGAAAAGATGATAAACAGATTCAAAATTCATGCCACGTGAAAGACACAGAACTGAAGACCTGCGCCTTGCCTGTACTCCCCCTCCTTTCCCCAGAGAAGATATGAGATGGACTCACTCTTCTCATCTTTAAAGTAAGCTGCATTCATTTTTCTGTAAATATTAATTCAATACAGATCCATAACAAGAAAAATAGCTAAAACAAAATGGAAGTTTATTTCTATAAAATTAAAGGAGATTGAAATTTGACAAGTCCAGCTGGTATGGAAGTCCTTTTGGTATCCTCAGGGACCCAGGCTCCTTTCTTTTTGTTGCAACTTTCTAAGCCTGGTCATGGTCCAAGGTTGCTATCCAAGCTTCAGTCATCACATCTGCGTTTTGATCAGCAAAAAGGAAGATAGAAGGAGAAGGGTACATGTCATTGGCCAGAACTTAGTTACCCACCCACATCTAGCTACATCAGAGAGTGGGAAACGTAGACTATTTAGGTGGGTAACAATGTAGATAGAGGAGCCTGGTGGGCTACAGTCCATGAGATCACGAAAGAGTCAGACACAACTTAGTGACTAGACAACGACAATAACAAAGAGCCCGGATGAAAGTTGGGGTTCTTTTTTTTTAATTAGAGGATGATAGATATTGAGAAGCATCTACCCATAGAGAGTGTGCTCAGTCACTCAGTTGTGCCTGACTCTTTATAACCCCATGGACTGTAGCCCACCAGGCTCCTTTGTCCATGGGATTTTCGAGACAAGAATATTGGAGTGGGGTGCCATTTTTCTCCAGGGGACCCTTAGGGAGAGACAGGTATTAATTTCATAATGATTCAAAAGTATAAGTGATTAGCTGTGAGAAGTACTATGAAAGAGACAAAAAACTACTGGAGTCAATAAAAGTCTGTTTGAGAGAGCAGGGAGTGTTTAAAAAATACTACTCTTGAAAAGGGACTCTCAGCTGGAACTTGATTGATGGGTAGGTGTCATCCAAGCATAGAAATAGTAGGAAGAGCCTTCCTAGCAGAGAGCACAGTGTATGCAAATCCAGGCATCCTGGAGAGCTGGGCTCTGCCATGGTCCAGCAGCTGAATACAGGTCAGCATTGTAGACCTGGCAAGTAGTCAAGGGAGAGAGGCCTGTGGCTGAGCTGGGAAGCTGGGGAGGACTCAGAATATCAGGCGCTTTAGAAGTCATGTTGAAAATTTTGTTTTAGGCTCAACAGGAAGTCATTCAAAGATTCTAATTGGAGGGCTGGCTCCATCTGATTTATGTTTCAGAAGGGTCCTTCTGGCTGCCTGCTGCATGGGGTTGGCTGGCTGTAGGGTGGGAGGGCGAGGAGGTTCCCAGAGCAGGAGGCAGACAGTGGATGGGGACAGACAGTAGAGGTAGAACAGAGGGGTCTTGTAAGGACTGGCTGTGGGGGATGGGCTTTCTGGGTACGATGGTTAATGCTGAGCACCACTGGCCAAGAGACTCTGTTCTTGGGGGCGTTATTAACTGTCAAAGCCTCAGTCCTTAGGGAACAAGGGGTGCTGGCTGCTAATGAGGCTTCAGTCTTCCTGTCTGGGATCAAAGTGAAGAATCACAAAACAATAAGATGGGCTTCCCCAGCAGGTGTTTCTAGCATTTGTCCCTTAACCACCTTAAAAAGTCTTTCCTGTAGCTCAAATGGTAAAAAATCTGCCTGTGATGCAGGAGACCAGAGTTTGATCCCTGGGTCGGGAAGATCCTCTGACGAAAGGGATGGCAATCCACTCCAGTATTCTTGCCTGGAGAATTCCATGGACAGAGGAACCTGGCAGGCTACAGTTCGTGGGGTCACAAAGAGTCGGACACGACTGAGTGGCTAACAAACACACATACACACGCACCTTAACAAGGGTCCATGTCACTTGATCAGCATCTGGTTGGCTTAGAGCCCCCAGGGCAAGACTGGAAATGACAGGGTAGGGAGTAGAATTGTTAAGACATGAAGGGAGGAGATTCATTCCTTAGGTTCACACCCATCTAGGTGGTGTGCTATCTTGGTGCTCAGGTGACTGATGGATTTATTCCAGTCTGTAAGGTTAGGCCCATCAAAGCTGCCTGTGTTACTGTTTGGAAATGAAGCTTTTTCTCTGAGTCCCTGACCAACCACTGATCGCAAGAAGTTGGCCTGTGTTTTGAGGTCATTCCTGGACTTGGGTTAAAATTATAAGCTTAAGACAGAAACAAACTGTCACTTCCTTGTAAATCAAACAACACTGATGGAGCAAAGCACAAATTCAAAGGTCAGCACTGACATGACTAAAATGTTTTCTTTGCTTTATATTTTAATCGTGCAAGGATAACTGGAGATGAATACTAAACACAGTGTAGTTGAGAGTTTTGTTTTCGGAGTCTGGACCTACGAAATGAGCAACCCCACCACATTCACTGTGAGCCTGGTCAAGAATTGCAGTTTGGGGCAAAAGTGCTAAAACACGTGAACTGAAGCAAATGGTACAGATGGAACACGTGAAGAGTCCAGATTTGTTATCAATATCCTCTCGTCACCCCCGGTCAATGTGCACAACTAGATTTATCTTCTTGCAACAGACATACAAAAATATCACATTCCTTTATCATCGAAATGTTGCAACAGCATTATCAGAACTCCTTGGGGGCCTGATTTTCTTGGTAGAGGAATTACTGACACCCAGCTCGGCGCTCAAGGCTGAAGAATGTAATTATCCCATGATCACCAGGAGTACTTTGTTCCCTGGATGTCTCTCATCTACGGTGCATTTTCTGGATGCCTTCCTCTTCCATTAAAGCATTTATGTCTATAGACGTGCTTTAGAAGTCACCGGGGCTCTAAAAAATTAAAGGGAATGAATTTTAAAACCACAGTTATTTTACCTACTTCTTGGAAACAAAAAATAAAGGCTGACATCTGGTAAGTAAGAAACTTCCCCTGGAACTCAAGTAACTAACTTTTATTTTCTCATCATGAAAGGGGCGGATCTCCATTGGTGGCCTTTCTTATTTACACCACACACATGGCGATGGCTCCGACATCCAGTTCCTTTAGTATAAACAGAAAGGATGGCCTTTTTCTGTGGAAGTTAATGAATTGAAAAACAAAGCTGTTCTGTATACCCACTTCTTCCAAACGAATAAAAGAACTACAGTGTTCTGAGACTTGGGCAAAATAGTTGCATTCAAATTAATTTTGCCCCTTTTACTCTCCCCCTCCCCACTTCCCACCACTCCCCCCCAACTCGCTTTTTCAGGAGAAAAAAGAACCATTTAATCACCTTATAAGGGCAGAGAGCATTAAGGGAATAGAGCGAGAGTCATGAGGCCCAGATCTTATTCTTGGCTCAGACGGGGCCTCACTGGGCGATCCTGGGCCATCCCTTAACCGCGAGCCTCTGTTGATGCAGCTGTAATATGGGGATGCAGATGTGTGTGTGTGGTACCGATGTGGGACCTCGGGGAGAGGTCCAAAGCTGAATGTGGGGTCCATTTTTGCTGGTTGTACGCTATTTCCAATTTGAAAAGGCTGTCTGCAACTCAGGAATTACAAAGTGACCTGGTATGTCTTAGATGGATAACTGGTGTATAGATGCATGAAAAAGAAAAAAAAAAAGTCCTAAGGGCCTCCAGGTCTCTTGAAATTAGACTGCCAGGGCAATAAGAGCTGCTAGTATCTGATTTTATAAAGAGCTCATCACAAAAGTAAAGTATGGTTCATGGTTTTTGTTTTTTTTTTTCCCCTAAAAAATTCATGTGGTGTTTCCTATAGTGTATTTGAAGAATAAAGGAAAAAAAGAGTGAGCATGTCCAAGTTCCTGTAGGTAGCACCTGGGAGCCCCTCTTATGGTGGAAATCCAGTCAAATTCTGTACCCAGGCAGGGGCCCGAGGGATGTCACCCCTTCCTCTGGAATTTGATTGTGTTCACCAACCAGAGTCACTTGATGCTAAGTGCAGGTCCCTTTTGCAGGGTTCCTCATGAACCCAAGCAGAGGGAACAGAACCTGGCTGAGACCACCTTCTACCAACAAACATGCCACTCCATGCTTCTTCTGACTTTGTGGAAGCCCAGCAGACCTGCCTTCTCATGGCTTTCCTTTCTGCCCCAGAGCTCCCCTGCCCTGCCACCATGGCTGTCCAGACCTCAGCTCACCCATCAAGTCATAAGAAATGGTCTTAACAGGGACAGTAAAAAAGATTCACGTCCAGTAGCCAAAAGCCTGAAGTTGAGAAAGGAGACCCAAGAGTTTGTCTTACTACTGTTGTGGTGGGTGTCTTCGAACTTGCAGGGTGCTTGGAAATCACAAGTGGTAATGGTGATTCTGACCCAAGAAAGCTGTGGAATGAAGGCTTCAACCCACCCTTCTCTCTCTTCCTCCTGCAAACACTTCCCTTAACTCTACCTGTCCAAAGAGGATTCTTAGTCACGAGAGACACAGAGTTCACATTTGATTGGCTTCCAAACATGCCTTTTAAAAGTTCTGTGCTTCTCTACATATGTACTTCAGGTGTGCTGGGACTGGGTCTTTTTGCACACCTTACCTGCTTTACTTCCCCAATGGCTCAGTGGTAAAGAATCCACCTGCAATGCAGGAGTCAAAGGAGACATGGGTTTGATCCCTGGGTCAGTCCCCTGGAAGAGGAAATGGCAACCCACTCCAGTAGTCTTGCCTGGAGAATCCCATGGACAGAGGAGCCTGGCTGGCTACAGTCCAAAGGGTCACAAAGAATTGGACACGACTGAGCATGTGGTAACCATCAGTTCAGTTTAGTTCAGTTCAGTCACTCAGTCTCGTCCTACTCTTTGCGACCCCATGAATCGCAGCACGCCAGACCTCCCTGTCCATCACCAACTCCCGGAGTTCACTCAGACTCATGTCCATTGAGTCAGTGATGCCATCCAGCCATCTCATCCTCTGTCATCCCCTTCTCCTCCTGCCCCAATCCCTCCCAGCATCAGAGTCTTTTCCAATGAGTCAACTCTTCGCATGAGGTGGCCAAAGTACTAGAGTTTCAGCTTTAGCATCATTCCTTCCAAAGAAATCCCAGGGCTGATCTCCTTCAGAATGGACTGGTTGGATCTCCTTGCAGTCCAAGGGACTCTCAAGAGTCTTCTCCAACACTACAGTTCAAAAGCATCAATTCTTCAGTGCTCAGCATTCTTCACAGTCCAACTCTCACATCCACACATGACCACTGGAAAAACCATAGCCTTGACTAGATGGACCTTTGTTGGCAAAGTAATGTCTCTGCTTTTGAGTATGCTATCTAGGTTGGTCATAACTTTCCTTCCAAGGAGTAAGCGTCTTTTAATTTCATATCTGCCATCATCATCTGCAGTGATTTTGGAGCCCCCCAAAATAAAGTCTAACACTGTTTCCACTGTTTCCCCATCTATTTCCCATGAAGTGATGGGACCAGATGCCATGATCTTCGTTTTCTGAATGTTGAGTTTTAAGCCAACTTTTTCACTCTTCTCTTTCACCTTCATCAAGAGGCTTTTAGTTCCTCTTCACTTTCTGCCATAAGGGTGGTGTCATCTGCATATCTGAGGTTATTGATATTTCTCCTGGCAATCTTGATTCCAGCTTGTGCTTCTTCTAGCCCAGCATTTCTCATGATGTACTCTGCATAGAAGTTAAATAAGCAGGGTGACAATATACAGCCTTGACGTACTCCTTTTCCTATTTGGAACCAGTCTGTTGTTCCATGTCCAGTTCTAACTGTTCCATATATATACAGTTCCACTGTATATATTGTGGTAACTATATATACCTACTTTCCTTTCCTTCCTCTCCTGCTCCAGTCACTGCCAGAGTGAAACAAGAAAGTGGCCATGTTTTCCTTAAAAGCTGACACCCACCCTCCCCAACTCCAATGCTTGCAAATGGAGTCCAAATTTCTTTGCAGTGCGTACGAGGTTCTTCCCCATCTGGCTCTGACCCAACTTCATCTCCACTCCCTCTCAATTCCGTCTCTCCCCCTACCTCTTTCTAAACAGCTTCAGGTCTGGGAACACATTATTCCTTCTCCTGTAGTCCGTTACCTGCCTTTCCACTCTCTTATTCTCCCTGCTGAGTTCCCATGCATCCTTCAAGACCCAATTCAAATGTGATATATTAAAGCCTGGGGCTGCTCCCACCTCTGTCTGTGGGCAGAGTTAATTGCTCTTTCCTCTGAAGTATCACTGCCCCTCTGAGAGTTTCTCTTCCAGAGGAAGCATCACACTGTAGGGGACCTACTGCTCACATGCCCATTTCTCTCCCTAAACTATATGTTCCTTATGGTCAGGGGTAAGATCTTATCTTTATGATACTAGTTCCTAGATCAAGGCCAACAGATGTTCAATTAGCTGGCCAAGAATACATGTATTCAACTCTAGGTTCCAATCAATATATTCCTTTGCTTTAGAGTTTGAAAATTTCTAGAAATTGAAATCAGTGACTTCTTAGATAAGTTTTCTGAATTTTGGAACATAGGTATAAGTGTAAGCTCACCATTAGAACCGGTGCAAAGATGAAGATACATCTTAGAGTACAGAAAGAAAAGTGTTAGTCATTCAGTTGTGTCCGACTCTTTGCAACCCTGTGGACTATAGTCTGCTAGGCTTCTCTATCCATGGAATTCTCCAGGCAAGAATACTGGAGTAGGTTGCCATTCCCTTCTCCAGGGAATCTCCAGTTCAGTCTCCCGACTCAGGGATTGAACCAGGGTCTTCTGCATTGCAGGCAGATTCTTTACCACCTGTGCCACCAGGGAAGCCCTAGAGTATTTCACCTAGAGTGCAGAGCTTTACCTAGAGCACAGAGCTCTAGGTCAATGAAAAAGTCCTGTTTTAGATAAACTGCATTTGGAAAGAAGTTCACAGACACTGTTGTTGCTAAGTCACTTCAGTCATGTCCGACTCTGTGTGACCCCATAGACAGCAGCCCACCAGGCTCCCCCGTCCCTGGGATTCTCCAGGCAAGAACACTGGAGTGGGTTGCCATTTCCTTCTCCAATGCATGAAAGTGAAAAGTGAAAAGGAAGTCTCTCAGTCGTGTCCGACTCTTCGCGACCCCATGGACTGCGGCCCACCAGGCTCCTCCGTCTGTGGGATTTTCCAGGCAAGAGTACTGGAGTGGGGTCCCATAGCCTTCTCCAATACACTAACCTGAGTAGTAATAACACTTCAGTTTTCCTCGGTGTTAACTGTGATCAGACACTGCTCAGTCCTGCCTATGCGTGTACAATGGGCCCCTGCAACAACTTTTCAAGGTGGGTATTAGGATTATTACTCCAATTTCATAGGTGGGTAAACTGAAAATGTGGCAAGTTTCAGAGTCATGTAGCCGGTAAAGGAGGTATGAACCTGGAGGGCCAATGCTGGAGCCTCTTTGTTCCACCGCCACCCATTGCCACCACCACACACACAGTGCCATCTGATGAGCAAAGGGAGTCTGGTCGGTTGTGAAAGAAACATGAATAACAATTTTAGGAAACACCATGTGTCGACTACTGTTCTACCTATTAACTCATTTAACACTGGCAATGACCTTGTGAGAGGGGTACAATTATTATCCTCATTTTACAGATGAGAAAACAGAGACAGAGAAGTTAGCCGTTTGCCCAGAGGCCATGTAGCTAATAAGTGGCAAATTTGGGATAGAAACCAGACTGGCTGGCTCCAGAGACCTTGCTCTTAACGACCCTGCTCGGCAATCTCCCAGGAACCCTGGGACGAAGATAGATGTTCAGACAGGATCCAAAGCTGTGGGAGCATGAAGAATTGGAGGTTCTCAGGGACCATCCCCAAGGCCCACCAGAAAGCCCATAAGCTCCTTTCAAACTCCCCTAAAGACGCATAACCTCTAGGTAAAAACAATACTCTTACAAGGCAAATGCAGGCTTCATGAGATGCAGTCCAGAGGACCACCCCTGTTTCTTCTAAAAAAACATTCTGGGACTCTCAGAAGGCTCTGTTCTCAAGGGTCCTGCTATTGCCTGGATCGATGCAATCAGTGTTCCCTCCAACTTCCCCCATGAGCATCATCTTCTTCTAGTATACGTAGCTTCCCTCTCCCTTCTAGCATCTGTTTATCACACCCCAAACTTTCCTTATAACCCTCACTTGGCAGGACCCCTGGTGGCCTCCTTTACCTGTCAACTTGATTCTGTCTGATGACTCTCTGTTTACTTCTCCACTTCAAGCACAGCTACCAATCATTTTATTCCTTTAGCTTTTTTTGACTCACTTTTTTTTGGAAGGAGGGCACTGATAAGTCTCGTTCATCTTTTCAAATAAGATGGCACAGGTTGCTGGCCAACCTATAAACTTACTGTCCTTGGCCCAGGTATGAGGACTTTGAGCTTTGGGGAGACAGATGGGGACAAGAGGGTAGTGGGCAGGGCAAAGACACACAGGGAAAGACATGGCCACCTAAGGCTGCCTCTTCATCAAGGACTGAGGGCAAGGTGGTCCCTTTTGAAAAAGCTACAAAAATGGAAGCCACAGTGATGGATGAGGTGGGTAAAATACCGTAGACTGTGAACAGTCTCTCTGTTGCACATATAACCGACTCACTCCAGATCCAAGAAATCTTACCCTATAACTAGAGGCAGAGGGTGTTCCTACTGGTTAATATCTGAAAAACTAACTGATTCAGTCAGGTCCCAGCAGAAAACAGATGGCAAAGGCAGGCAGGATAAGTAGAGAGAGTTCAGTGAAGGAACTATTTACAAAGCAGTGAGTGGGCAGGGTATAGAGAAGCCAACAAAAGATGGTGATGCACTGGGGGGCCATGACCATCTCTAGCCCTAAAGGGCAGGGTAGGGAGTGGTCACTGGAGCCCAGAGACAGCTGTGCCATCACTGTGTCTGTGTCTGCAGGAGATGGCCACCCAACAGCCCCATGGCTTTGGGGAAAGGAATACAGTCTCTGCTCACCTGTGACTCAGAAGGAAAGGAGCCAGGAAACTCAACACCCACCTCCCTCCTCTGCCTGCTCTTTGATCTACTGCCAGGGCCTCGCTCCGGCTGCACCACGCTGGAGCCAGAGGGCAGAGAGGCCCACATGAAGATTCTGTGGAGTCTCCCAGGGCACACAGAGCATGGGGAGAAGGTGGAAGGGGTGCAGGACAGGCGGGAGAAGACACTCAGCACAGTGATTTCCTTGTCCTAAGGCCCTTGTTGTCCTGAGGTAACCGCACTGACGTGGTGCCTAAGAAAGTAGTGTATTCCTTGCTTATTACATTTCACATATTTTCAAGGAAATCAGGCTGTTAGCATACCACATCCTGGAGCTTCAAGTATGTTTTCCTGGGATCCCATGAGAATTTCCACTTCAGTGGAGTAGTTGAATATTCCCATAACACCAAAAAGGAACAGATGTGGGAGAGAGAGGGACACAACAGACCTCCAAGGACTCATCGTTCAGCTGAAGGCATGTGGTAGGGCTGGCAGTGAGGCCCGTGGGCCAGGGACAGGAGGGCATGTCCACACCTCAGGGGATGGCAGGATATGACCACCGTGGCAAATGTCAGGCGTCCAGAACATAAGGTGCAATCTAGGAGAGAAATGGGAGACAGAAAATGCTCAAAGGGATTTATTCTGAATTTATTAAGGTTAAACTTCTGCCGCGTGGTAGAATGGGGGTTTAAAAAAGAAATAACCCTTAATGTAAAAAAAAAGAAAAAAAAAAAATTTTTTTTCGCACGTGCCCCTGGGAGTGGCATATTCTCTCCCCACAGCAAATTCTATGGTTGCTGTTTTGAGTGGAGAATAGCATTTAAGCCCAGAACGACAGCGCAACTCCCATATCTGCATTTTCTTTAGGATAGAACTGTTCCCAGAGGAGGAGTTTGTCCTGAGTTAAAAGGTGTTAATTGATGTAAGTGTTCAAGTCTATAAAAAGTCGATGATAGAATAAGATATGGCACTCAGTGAAAGTCGCTTCATTATTTCATCTTTGAAGGCCCAAATGAAGGCATGTTTAGATAAAAAAATACCTCCCAGGGAGTTAAAAATGTACTGGCCTCAAGTATATCTCTTTCCCATCACTCATGCACGTTCACACGAAGAGGAAACCACTAAGGGAGGCTTGATGTTTAGTTGTTCTAGAAGTTGGTGGGAGGCAGGAAGGTTGAAGGTCCTGGCATGCGCCTCTAATTTATTTCCTTCTACTTTCCCAAGAGTGGGAGAAAAAATATTTGTGAACTTCATATTATTAAAAAGTTTGTGCTGTCTGCTTAGCCCTTACCTATAAGCCTTTCTCTTCTCTAGGCCAAGAATGAGCTTCGATCTCCAGATTAATTCACTTAGTAGACTCTGATTTTGTGTGGTTCCCCAAAAGGTAAGTATGAGTACTTTTTTTTTTCAAAAAGTCTCTTTGACCATTCCGCTGTGTCTTTTACGCCTTCTTCCTGCAGCCTTAGCCATTCCACACATGATTGCCCAAGGGCAAAGGCACATTTTGAATAGCCTTTCTGTTTCTCAAGCACACACTTGCATGCTCGCTCTTTCCCTTTTAATCTCTTTGTGTCTTCCCAACACACAATTAATACTTAACAGGTGATGGCTGGTGTTTCCCTAACAAAATTGAGGACTCCAAGCCTTCATCCCCTACTTAAGATGAATGGTGATAGCACACATGACAATCCTCCTGGGTAAGAACCTCACTTTGGGCATCTGAGCATTCCTCTCCTAAAGAAATTACGATACTCTCCTTTCTTCCCTGTAGCTCAAATGGTAAAGAGTCTGCCTGTAATGCAGGAGACCCGGGTTCGATCCCTGGGTCGGAAAGATCCTCTGGAGAAGGGAATGGCAATCCACTTTAGTATTCTTGCCTGGAGAATGCCATGGACAGAAAAGCCTGGAGGGCTATAGTTTGTGGGGTTGCAAAGAATCAGACACAACTGAACGACTTAACACTTCATTTCACTTCCTTTCTTCAGCTATCCTTGGGCAGTGATTTTCATATTGCAGGTCCTAAAATCAATGCAATGGCTCATGACTAGCATTAAACAAACAAAAAACAGTGAAATAGAATTTAAAATATCAAAATATGCTGCATACATTAAAACAAATATGAGAGTGTTGTTTAGTCATGCCTACTTGTATACGCTTGTGTTGGGTTACAATGTTAAAATACATTTCTTATTATGGATCACCTTAAAGTTCTGAAGTCATTGAACTCAGGTTATCGATAGGCAAATTCTTCAATTCACAGCCACATTTTTGAAGGCTTGGCCTTGTGCTTTGGTTGACCAGGTGCTCTGTTAGACTTGAAGGTCCTTGCCTATCCATGTTTCCAATTTCTTAAAAACATTTACATTGCTAATTCAGTGCTCCCAAGTGCTGCTCTCCTCCCACCAGGTAATCCTTCTTCCAAGTGACATTCCAGGGCTCAGAAAGGGATTACCTAGAGAGCCATTCTAGAGAGCCTAGCCATTACCTAGAGAGCCTAGACTTTGGATTCTGCTATCTAGGAAACTGTTCAGGGGTGAACCTGGGACTGATCTCATAGAAAGACTTCTGTTCTTTCCTTTCCCTCTGGCACACCCTTTCATAGCTCCAGTTCTAGACCCACCAAGCCATGGCTAGGAGATCTTGGAAATGGCAGCTGTGAGGGGATTATTACTGCAGTCCCAGGGCAGAGAACGCTCCAGAGGATTTTTGTAATATCTTCCTTTCTGTCTACTGACTTTTTGAAAGGTGCATGACATCCCATCATTTCAAGCCCAAGAAATAATTTAAACTTAAAAGTATCAGTGATTCGACAAAATTCTACCAAATAATCAAACATTCTCTCCACATTTCTTGAGCAACAGTTTTCTGTGTCAGAAACTCCAGCAGGAGGCAGGCACTAGGCTGGATATACCATAGGAAAGAAAACACAACCTCAGACCCTCAACTCTATGGCAAAAGACAGCTGTCCTAAGAAATCATTATGATACTTGTTTTCATAGACATGGGAATAAAATGCTGTCATTTCTCAGAGCAAGGAAGTGTCACTTGATCTGGGGAAAGAGGGGAAAGGTTTTACAAAGGAGGAGATGCTTGAACTGTCTTGAGGACCTGGGGGCATGGAGCTGGCTTCAGAGGGGACTCCAAAGTAGACTGCGTGCATGCATGCTCAGTCACTCAGTTGTGTCTAACTGTTTGCAACACCACGGACTGTAGCCCACCAGACTCCTCTGCTGATGGGATTTCCCAGGCAAGAACACTGGACTGGGTTGCCATTTCCTTCTCTAGGGGATCTTCCTGACCCAGGGACCGAAGCCCCATCTTCTTCAGCTCCTGCTTTGGCCAGATTCTTTACCACTTCATCACCTGGGAAGCCCTAGGGCTGGGTTGTAAAGAGCTTCATATGCCATATTTAAGAGGATGTATCATCCCAAGGGCAACAGGGAGCCAATAATAGTTTTAAAGCATATGATTCATATGATTTAACTTATAAACAAAAGTGTTTAATCCAACTCTGTTTGAAATAACAAACATTAGAAAAAATCAATTGTTGGTAATCAGAGGGTGTGTTCAGTAAATCATTGACTATCTATACAATAAAATAACATATGCCTCCTGTTTCACAAAAAATATGAAGATGCTTTTAATATTCATTAGCGTAAAAAGAGTGCTTGTTGCAATTTTATTGAACTTTTTAAACATTTACTACTGTAATACTTTTCCTTAAATTCAGTTAAATCGACTTTGAATATTTTCAAAGATTGCCTAATAAAAGTCCTGTGCAAAATGAGAGTCTAAAATAAAAGGAATAATAGGGAATCACCAGATTCAAATATTCTAAGTCCATACGAAGGGTCCTTCTTTGAGTCTTATACTGATGGTAATAAAAAAATACAACTTTTCCTTCCTTGTCACAAATTTCAGCCCCAGGTGATTTTCCTGAGATTTGTGTCTGTATTGCCACCCCATTGTCATTCCTTTGCTTTTCAGTGTTCAGTACTCTGCCCCTTGCTCACAGAAACCCTGCGTCCCACCCCTAGATGCTTATAGGAGGCCTGATTCAGCTGACAGCCAGGCAGCTCTGTCACAACAGCAACTCCTGTTCTATTCAGACAAACACGGTAACAAGGAAGAAAGAGTTCCTCTTCTCTTACCTGGCAAACCAGCTATTCTTTTCCAGCTATGAGTTTCATCATTTTTCTAGGGGTTAGATTCTATCATATGCTAGATTATTTATCATTCATGATGGACATATTCTCTTCACAGGTTGGACTAGAGAAACTGAAAAAATGATGAGAATTTCTGTATATTTCCAAGTGGTAAGAACCAGTACGAAGATAGAACAGAATATAAACCTCAGAATGAGATTCTAGAAAATTTAAGAATTTGATACACCCTAAGAAAAATAATATATAAATAATGTATCTACAAATGAAGTACCATCCCAAAGGTTATGCAAATATATATCCCATGCTGTACATTTAATAAATTTTGCAGAATGATACAAATTCTACTACAGATTTTCTTAAAGAGCTTCATCTTTAGAAAACTTCCCAAAGATCTTCTCTAGAAGTATTTCCCCTTCCCAAAGTTCAATGCTCATAGTAGCTACCAAATATCTCTCCTTTCTGTCAGCCACACAGATTCCTCATTGCGTCCATGATCTCTCCTTCAGCATCTCTCTTCCCTTCTACCCTGTACCATAATGGACCACATCAGTGGTCACTAGGACTTCTGACCTGCCCCCCATCCTAGACCTAGAATTTCTACACTTTCTTATCATCCCTTGCTCCCCATGGACAAAACACATTGCAATTCTTTGGAAATGGAGACTTTTTCTCACATCAGTGAAAAATTCATGGGCATTTGGGGAAATAAAATTCTCTACCTTGTTGACAAATCAGCAAGGATGGATTATTCAGTAATTGATGGCTGACACTGCTGAAGCTGAAGTGCCAGGCCACCTGATGCGAAGAGCTGACTCATTGGAAAAGACCCTGATGCTGGGAAAGATTGAAGGCAGGAGGAGAAGGGGACGACAGAGAATGAGATGGTTGGATGGTATCACCGACTCAATGGACATGAGTTTGAGCAAACTCTGGGAGATGATGAAGGACAGGGAAGCCTGGTGTGCTACAGTCCATGGGGTCACAAAGAGTCAGACACAACTGAGCCACTGAACAGCAACAAGTACTACTAGCTAACTACCCGTGGAAAACTGTTTAATTTTCTACCTCACACCAAAATACATTCCAGATGGTTTGAAGAGGTAAATTTGTAAAATAAAAACCTAAATGAACTAGAAAAATACAGGTGGATGTTCAACTGGTCCCATACAAATAGTAACACTAAAGACATTGGCTACCACTTCATAAAAATACGAAATTCTGCATGTCATAAAATGCTACAGAAATGTTTAGAAATGAAAAGCTAAAAGAATATTTGCAACAGTTATGACAGATCAGTGTTTCTTCTTGCTAACTTCTAAAAAAAAAAAAAACCCTTTACAAGTTAACATAAAGAAACAAGCATGTCACCAGGAAATTGATAAAAAATGGTAAGCAGACAATTCACAAATATCTGGAAAGCCAATAAATACTGAAAAAAAAGACGCCCAGCCTTCATGAAGCTAACATCCCTTTGAAGGTATGGTCTTGCTTTGGTAGAAGGAGTGGACCAAGCAGGTCAGGAAAACTGGCTTGTGGCCAGTGGGTGATAGCAAAATCTGTCCTGCTGACACTGGGTGCCGACTTGGACCTGACATGTGAGGACAGGATTTGAGAGGTGTATCCTTGCAGGATTTTTTCTTGTGAGGCTTTGGAAGTTGAGTATGTGGTAGAACAATCACCTCAACCATTACAACTGCTGCAAAACGCCTCTGCTGGCTTGCTCCAAGCAGCTCCTCCAAACTTCCCTGACTCAAGCCTTCGGGAGCTGCCTCGTCAGCACAGGCATCTCCTCCCCGCTCTATCCCACAGCTTCTGTGGGACAAAGTCTACTGTGGCCTCATGTCTCAGCTCTCTAGTCCTCAGACAAGCACTGGCACAGGACTCCTGGCCTGCCCTACGGCCAGCAGCTGCCCACCTTTGCAGCCTCTTGGTTCTGCTGGAGCCCCTTTAATTGTGCCTGAGTAACAGCAGTCCACCCCTCCTCCCCACAAAAATCACCACTCTTGATAGAAACAAGGCAGTGGGATACCCGTCAGGGCTCTGACCAGTATTAGCTCCCTAGACATGCCTTGTGGGCCAGCTGTGCCCATCCAGTACCCTTCCCTGCACTCCGCCTTTTCCCAGACAACCTCCTACATGTAAAGTGAGGGGACCTGGAGAATGGTGCTGGTCTTGGATCTCCAGCCACTCCCAGGATGCTCCAGCTTTCAAGGTGAGTGGGTGACATTAGTTGAACCTCAAACACTCCAGAGATTTCCCCCACATTATCTCGTCTCAATTAATAAGGAACTGAAATTGGCATCATATGTGGCATTCAGAGCCATTTGGTTCTTGTAAAGGAAAAGCTCTACTGTTTTCCTTTATACTATGCATAATACTCTGAAGACTTCTATATTCCAAATGTGTGTGGTTTTACCCTACACCAAGCAATTCTTCAATATTAGCTGGGTGTCCTACAATTTAATTCCATTCTGACACACTCTACCTGGAGAGAACATCAGATTACACAGGTTAAGGGCTCAGTCCCACCAGCCAGACCCCGTCCCCTTCAGATACTAATCCCAAGGCTAGGCAGTCATCTGTGCTTCTGACTGACTGGCTATAAAGGTCAGAGGTTCCCATGACCCTCTTCTTGGGTTTCATTAATTTGCTAGAGCAGCTCACAGAACTCAGGAAAATATTAACTAGATTATTGGTATATTATAGGCAGCTAGTGAAGAGGAACTAAAAAGCCTCTTGATGAAGGTGAAAGTGGAGAGTGAAAAAGTTGGCTTAAAGCTCAACATTCAGAAAACGAAGATCATGGCATCCGGTCCCATCACTTCATGGGAAATAGATGGGGAAACAGTGGAAACAGTGTCAGACTTTATTTTTCTGGGCTCCAAAATCACTGCAGATGGTGACTGCAGCCATGAAATTAAAAGACGCTTACTCCTTGGAAGGAAAGTTATGACCAACCTAGATAGCATATTCAAAAGCAGAGACATTACTTTGCCAACAAAGGTTCGTCTAGTCAAGGCTACAGTTTTTCCTGTGGTCATGTATGGATGTGAGAGTTGGACTGTGAAGAAGGCTGAGCACTGAAGAATTGATGCTTTTAAACTGTGGTATTGTAGAAGACTCTTGAGAGTCCCTAGGACTGCAAGGAGATCCAACCAGTCTACTCTGAAGGAGATCAGCCCTGGGATTTCTTTTGAAGGAATGATGCTAAAGCCGAAACTCCAGTACTTTGGCCACCTCATGCGAAGAGTTGACTCATTGGAAAAGACTCTGATGCTGGGAGGGATTGGGGGCAGGAGGAGAAGGGGACGGCAGAGGATGAGATGGCTGGACGGCATCACTGACTCGATGGACATGAGTCTGAGTGAACTCCGGGAGATGGTGATGGACAGGGAGGCCTGGCGTGCTGCGATTCATGGGGTCGCAAAGAGTCGGACACGACTGAGTGACTGATCTGATCTGATCTGATCTGATAGGCAGCTATAACTCAGGAACAGTCAGATGCAAGAGGTGCATAAAGATGTGGGAAAGGATACAAAACTTCCTTGCCCTCTCTGGGGTACCACTCTCCAGAATTTCTATGTGTTCACCAACCCAGAAGTTCTTTGAATTTGGGTTTTTTTTAAATGGAGGCATGATTGATTAAAGCATTGGTTACTGGTGGCTGAATTTAACCTCTAGCCCCTCTTGCCACCCTGGAGGTAGAAATCCTCTAATGATTGTTGCTTCCCCTGGCAGCCAGACCCCATCCTTAGGTTACCCAGGCCCTTTGAAGAAGTCACCTCATCAACAAACTTGGATGTGGTTGAGAGGTGTCTATGAGTAACTGGACACCCCTTTCACCATTACTAGTTTGAAGCAACTTCAGGAACTGAGGACAGAAGTTCAAATATTGAAGCAAAAGATGCTCCAACTGCTCGATCTCTTAGGAAATTCTAAGAGTTTTAGGAACTGTGAGCCAGGAATGGGACAAAGATCAAATATATATTTCTTAGTATAAATCACAGTATCACAGTTCTGTGAATGAACTTCTGTGTGTGTGTGTGTGTGTGCGAGTTTGTGTGTATGTGTTTCCTAACAACTAATATGATGCTGAAGTTCACATTTATTTGTTCAAACCTTCTATGTAGACTGTTTTTTTCCCTTATAGCTAACTATAGATGGATTTGAGCAGTATCTAGAATGATAAGGAAGTGTGAATTCATGGAATTTGTTCAGTGTTTCAGACATCTACAAATTAAAGTCAAATGTCAGACTTGCTACCCATGAAAGTTGCTTTTACATCAACAGGTATTTTTTGCCAGCTAAATCCTCTTATAGTCATTCAGCTCTATCCACTAGGCTGCATTTTAATCCTTATATTGCTATTAGCACAAATGGTAGTCATTCTACCTTTGGGTCCATATCCTAGAAGGTTTTTGCCATTGTCCACAGCAAAAGAAGTGATGCGTCCCCTTTCATTAGCCATGAATATAAAATACATGTTGTTTCTAATGAAACAGATGTTGAAGCTATATAAATTGAAAATGCTTGTAGCAATTTAGGATAAAACCGTTTTAGCTCTAGTTACAAAATGATCTTGAATTGAGTCTATAAAGGCCAAATATGGCAACAATTCCTTTGGGTTTTTTTCTTTGAAAATTCCTTCTGGTTTTTCTCAAAAATCTCCTTGGCTGTAGGTTGGAACTGGCCCTTGGATGAACCAAACCTTCCCAAAGGCTAGAGGTACCCCAAGAGGTGCTCATTTCAGGCTTTTAGGTTACGGTGACTATGAGGTTTGACCTGATGCTCTTGGTGTCTCACTGGTAACTCACATTCCCTTCACACTGTTTCTCCACTGCACCCAGGGCACCTGTGGCTCTGCCTGTGAGCTTTCTCAGCTGCAAGAAAGTGCTCTTTGTGTACTGCAACCCATGTGATGCCTCTTAGCTGCTGCTGCTAAGTCGCTTCAGTCGTGTCCGACTCTGTGCGACCCCATAGACGGCAGCCCATCAGGCTCCGCTGTCCCTGGGATTCTCCAGGCAAGAACACTGGAGTGGGTTGCCAGTTCCTTCTCCGATGCATGAAAGTGAAAAGAGAAAGTGAAGTCACTCAGTCGTGTCCGACTCTAAGCGACCCCATGGACTGCAGCCTACCAGGCTCCTCCGTCCATGGGATTTTCCAGGCAAGAGTACTGGAGTGGGGTGCCATTGCCTTCTCCGGTGATGTCTCTTAGGTTAACCTAAATTTCTTGGTCTATCAAACATACAGGTGACTTTCAGTTCCATGTGAGTGTGCAGGAAGATTTCATAATTATAGCTAGTTTTAGATCCTTGCAACTAACAGAGCTGAATTAGGTAAACATGAAGGAAACACCCATTGTCACCACCAAGGCAGGACTCTGACATGACCTCCTGAACTCTTGCCTCTTCCCCTACAAAAATCTCTGCTCCCTACCTCCCCTCCCCGAGCTTCCCCATCTCAGTAAAGAGCAATTTATTCAATGCTCATAGCACAAGCTTAGTCATCTCCCAAGACTCTTTCTTTCCTTCACACACTCTGTGGGATTTATCAATGAGTCCTGCAGCCTCCACCATCAAATACATCAGCAGTCCAACCACTTCTCATCACTGTCTCTGCTGAACTCTGGTTGAAGTCACCATCATCTCTACCTGGATCATTGCAAGAGCCTCCTGCTGGCCTCCCTACTTGCCCCCTCAGCCCTCTGTGGTCTAAGCCAGGCATTGGCAAACTTTATTCCGTAAAGAGCCAGATAACAGATATTTTAGGATTTACCAGTCATACAGTTCCAATCACAATTACAGGACCAGATTTGGCCCACAGGTTGGTTGACCTGCTATAATCTAATCATGTAACTACGTCCTTCCTCAGTAACCAGTCTTCTTTGTCCTTCTCACCTCCCTAAGCTCAAAAAGAGAAGCCTGTCACTGGCACAAGGCCATCAGACCCTACTCCTTCCCCAGCACCCTTCCTTGCCTCTTCCCCACCTGTCACTTCTCTCCATCCATGCGGACACCCTCTCATTTCTCAGGCACCCTGAGAATGCTCCGACCTCAGAGTTGAGCACTTTCAGGTTGGCCTCTGAATTCCCTTTCCCAAAGATCTCATGCATCCCCACCTCCACTCCCTTGAGCCTCTGCCCAGGTGTCACCCCTGCCCCTGTCCCAGCCACTGTATTTAAACAAGCACATGCATGCTAACTCGCTTCAGTCGTGACCAACTCTTTGCAACCCCATGGACTGTAACGCACAAGGCTCCTCTGTCCACGGGACTCTCCAGGTAAGAATACCAGAGTGGGTTGCCATGCCTTCCTCCAGAGGATCTTCCCGACCTAGGGATCAAACCTGTGTTTCTGGTGTCTCCTGCTTTGCAAGAAGATTCTTTACCCATTGAGCCATCAGGAAAGCCCATTAAACAAGCACACCAACTCCTATTCCAGGTGGCATCCTTGTCCCCTTTCTTGTTATGCTTGTCCCCATGGCACTTGTCACCTCTTGACCTACTGTGTATTTTTCCTGTTTCTTAATTGTCTGATTTCCTGCACCACTCCCCCCAAAACTAGAATGGAAGTTCCATGAGGCTAGAGATTTTATGCGCCCCCCCACCAACTTCAGAAAAGTATCTGATATGGAGACGCTTCATATGTTAAATGAGTGAATAAGTGAATGAATGAGTGAACAAGTGAATGAATGAGTGAACTGATCCCCATCTTCTGTTATCCTTTGATTGGAAATGAGTACATGCACTGTTGAATGTCTCAGTAGGAACAGCATGAAAATGTTCAATTCGGCCAGTTAACTCCACTGGGGTTCAGAATCATCCGAGACCTGAAGGAGCACACTGGCCATTTCCCGTGATCTGTTCTTCCAGGTGTGAACTTAGTCATGGCAATCAAGAGAAATAAACATCGTCTCACCATCAGTGGTGTCTTTGACTCTAGGAGCAGGCCCAGTTATTGAATAATCTCCTCTGCACACTAATATCATTTTCTACAGTCATAATCATTCATAATCCAGGTTTTCTTAATTTATCCTTTTGTTCTAAAACAATTATTTTTTAAAAAATCGATTTCAGTTTCAAGGTATGATTCATATTCAGTAAACTATTTCCTGTATGAAGTAAAATCTACAGTTAATGAAGACATTACTCCTCACAGTTTGCACAAGGAATTTTAACTTTGAAACACAAAAACTCCAAGGGATCCCCTGGAGTAATGTAGTTAAAGTACAAGTCTGGCTCTTCATCTTTATAATCACGGGGCTACCACTGTTTGCTCCAGATCTGCTGCTTACATGCAGGAATATGGAATAATGTGGGGGCCACAAACGTGGGGTCCTCTGGACAGGATCCTGCCCAAAGGAACATGAAGGAAAGCTGAAGGCTGAGCCCACATGTGTTGGAGGTCTGCTGTGTAACTGGGAGTGCTCCAAAGCGACCTCATGTACAATATAATGTTATCAAAGGATAAGTGCTAAAAATGTGCTGATTTGAAGCTTTCATCTATATTATTAAAGTTCAGTGGAATTCACAGCAATTGTTTAGAAAGACCTTCAAGTTCCTCCCTCTCCCCACTATCCCAGGAGGAGTATTTTATCACTGGTGATGTTTGGAATGCTAGCACATGGTGAAAATAAAAAGCGGACCAGATCTGTGGTGGGTTTCCTGGTTGTTTTTAACTTCTCTCAAACAATCTATCCCATTGTGTGCTGGACTGGACCACTCCCACCATCCCACCCGTGATATGCTACCACTTATCATTTCTCCCCATTTGGAAAAAAAATCTCTAATCCTCGGTAGTCACAAACAGCTGCCAAATGCACACAGCGTGTTCCTTCATGCCTCAGCTTCAAACTGCAGAACCGATTCATTTAGTAAGTTAGAACTGAAAAGGACTTCGAGAGTCTACTTAAAACCTCTCATTTTATAATAAAAGAAATGTATTTAGGTAATCAGCTATTTTGTTTCTCAATGAAACCTTTCAAGTGGGCAGCATAAGCATTATTGCCTACTTGGAAGAGGGACATTTGGGACCCCAGAAGTTAAATGACAAGCCCAAGGTTACACAATCTAGTAAATCACAAAGCTTGGTCTTAAACCCTCAAGGGCTTGTAAGGCCTATATTTGCTTATCATAATTATGTTGAATTCAAGGCCACTTATTTACGCAATGAGGATTAAAAATATTACTTTTAGGGAACTCAGAGCTACAGTTGCAAAATCTACAGTGCATCTGAGGAAATTGCAGATTTTTGCAGTGAGCAGCTAGGTTTGATTCATCTTTGTCTTTCTGGGGCACTGGGTACGTGTTTGTTTCACGGAGGAATGAAATGTTAGGAAAACCTCAATATCCAGTGCTAACCAGTCCACACTGAACCCTAGTGGGGTTGGTGATCATGATGGAATGACTCCAAGATCATGTCAACAAAAAGAAATTTAAAGACCTTTTAAAGAAGAAAAACCTGAAAATAGCCTCTAAAGATAACCATAATAGTAATAATTGCCATTTTTGAGTACCTCCCACAGACAGGCAGTTTCTCTTACCACACTGTGGAAAACCCTGCCAAGTTCTGATCAACGTGTACAAACGTGTTCTATCTACAACTGAGATTTTGTGTGTACAGCTACGATAATGTCCAGAGGTCAGGATGCTAAGCTAAAAGGGTTGGTCAGTTAAGGGGAGCATGGGGGACACTGACCATGTGCGTTACAGGATGAGGTGCAGGGTGAAGCTGTGCCAAGGAAAGCACCGTGTTTACTGACACCCATTGAGAGGATGAGTGTATAAGACAATGCTATCAGGCTAGTGAGCAGCTCTACTCAGATGCCAACACGATAGGGTGGGCGGTCAAGGGAAGAATATATTAATTATGAAAAGTTATTTTTCCAGCTTTCCAAATTATGTCCTTTTTAAGAATGCTGCCAACCTGTTACTCCTTTTGGATGTGCCAAAAATATTATGGTCTTCCCAGATGTGCTGCAAATAAAGACAGGTTGAGAATGATCATGCTGGGTATTTCACACACACAATTTGTAACTCTCACAATGATTCTACAGATAAGAACTCTCATGGGGTTTAAGAGCTCACCCCAGTTCACGATGTGGGTGGGTGGGAATTGTATTCAGTTTAGGTAAGTTTGCAAAACCCCTGTGCTTCCTTCCTTGCCTGCTCCCTCACACCTGTGGGAAAGGCCGTCTTGGGAAGAAGAAAGTAGGAGCATTCTGAATGGCAAAACTTGAACCAGGGTGGAGCTTCAGGGAAGCAGATCTATAGACAAACCTAAGGAAAGAATGTCCTGACAAGCAGAGCTGCCCACGAGTGACCTGGGCGGCCAAGGATGGTTGCAGGATCCTGAGTGGGAGGTTCCAAGCAGAGGCCTGGAATCCGGCTTGGTCAGGATCTCCCCAAAGAGGGTATGCAGAGAATCTGTCAGCCTGCCTTGGGATGGACAGTCCAGACCTTACACAGAGATGGGCCAGGCCACTACCAAGGTCGGGCCACAAGCCACGTGCTGCTCACACGTGGGCTAAGTCAGCTGTCCCTAAGGAGAATTCCAGGCAAACAGTATGGGGGCCCAATGAATATCAGGCCAATGACATGGATCACAAGGTGGGGACTCCTTATTGGCCTACCTGGTGACGCAAGTCATGAAACAGAAAAGCGAGGCGGGGAATGTTGGACAATGAGGACAAGGCAGGAGACAGCCGTGGGAACTGTGGGGGGAGGGGTGTGGAGTCAGAGAGACCACAGGTCGCCTTGGGCTGAGATGATCACAGCCTCACCAGCCTGTCAGCTGTGGAAAGCTGCAGCAGCATTTTGGCACTTGGCAATAGGAGCAGAAGCAGCCACATCAAAAAGGCTGGGTTGAAAACTGGCTCTACTGTGGAACCCCCAGCAAGTCCTTTAACTTCTCAGTTTCCTTGTGCATGAAAAGTGTTCTGCCTCCTTCAGGACAATCAAGAGGGAATGTGTGCAACATGCTTAACACAGCACCTGCCTCCTACTGCTGAGTCGCTTCAGTCGTGTCCGACTCTGTGTGACCCCGTAGATGGCAGCCTACCAGGCTCCCCGGTCCCTGGGATTCTCCAGGCAAGAACACTGGAGTGGGATCACTAAATGGTAGCTGTTACTATTTTCATTATTGCTGTTTTGAGTTTAGGACTTCCAAAAGCCTATTCTAAAAATCCCATTATCCAAATACTTTCCAACTCTTCAACTCATTTTTGGAATCAGGGAATGAGAAAGGATTTGTAGTCGGAGAACATTCTGGAAAGTTCTTTGGGAAACAGTCTTTCTTGTTCAGGCTGAGATCCTCCATTTGTGAAAACTGGCATGATAAAATATTTTAACACAGTTTTTCTGTCCCAAAGAAAAATCCTCAAAAATGTTAGTGATTATCTTCACTATTTTAACTAATCACATCATTATCATAGCTCCTTTTTGAATTTTGGAGTGTGAAGTTAGTTTTGTTTTGTTTTTCAAATGTATTATCAAGAATTGCCTGGTTTCTGGCTTACTCACTGATTACCATTTTTCTTGATGAGAAAATCTAATCAAAACTTGGTAGCTTTATTAATAAATATTTCTGAGGGTCTATTTGACACTGCATTAGTATTGCTAAAGCTCTCCTGTGCTATTATGGTAGTTCATGCTTGGCTCTTCAGTCTTTTTACATTTATTATAAACTTGAACACGGTGGGTCTTCACTGGGAATGGTTTTGCTCCCAAGCCACATCAGGAGGCAGTTCTGTTTGTTACCACTGAAGTTGAAATTGTTACTGGCATCTCATGGGTAGAGGTCAGGGATGCTGTTAAATATCCTAAAAGACACAGGATAGCCCCCCACAACAGAAATATCCAGCTCCAGATGTCAATTGTGCTGAGGCTGAGAAACCAGGTGTGACATCTATCTTTCCTGCCTTCTGTGCTTGAGAAATACCAAGAGAACCAGGGGCACAGGACTCCGTAGTCCATTGCACGAGGCACTGTCTTTGAGAAAAATTGTGTGGACTTGCAAAGCTTTTTTTTTTTTTTTTTTTTTTAAGCAAGGCACTAAGAGCATGTCCTCCTGCTGGCTGGGTGTCCCTCTTGGTTTCTATGCCCTGGGCACGGTGTGAGCATCGCCTCAGCTGAGCCACGTTTTCAGAGCAAATCAAACCTCCTAAGGAATTCACAGAACATGAGCACTCTGGACTGTTTGCCCAAGACTAAAAGAGGGAAGGGATTGTGTTTGGGGGGCTGATGATGCTGAACTTTCAACCCTCCTTAGCAATGTTTGCTGGCCAAAAAGCAAAGCCAGCTGTATTTGGACAGCACTTTACACAAACAGACAACACAGACTGTTATCTCCTAAATTGGAGGCTTTCTACAATGTCTTCTCGTGTGGGCACTGGACTCCGGCAGGAAGACCACCCACAGGCAAGCACACAGCACCTCCCAGGGAGGCCCTCTAATCACCCACCGTTCTCGCCACCTGTTCTGGGCTGTGTTATCAGATGTGAAGGAGCCAGCTAATAACCCTTTATAAGCTATAAATGGAAGTGGCCATGGCAGGGAGTTGATAAACATTTGGGGGGCAAATTATTTGTATAGCTGACTGTCATTTGCACCCCTCTCAACTTCTTGAAAGGACATGTTTCAAGTTACAGGATGTCCAAATGGCTGTTTGCACGGAGGGTGCCTGTTGCCGAGCAGTGTCTGTGGTCTCATTCCAGGCTGCAGTTAATGACAACAGCTCTGGATATTTTCAGCCTTCCTAGGCACCAGATCTTTTTCCTTAATCCTGTTTGGGGGTGAAAAGGAAATCCCAAAGCTAGAACTCCCTAAAGCATCTCATGTGCTTTGAAATCTCAAATCTCAGTTTGGGGTTGAAAAGGGTGGACAGAGTTGTTTAAGAACTGAGCTTTTATATGCTTCATTAGTTTGGGTTAGGTTTTATTTTGTTTCTACTAAAAGAACCTGAGGATGGGAATGCTACATATAAATGGACATCTGACTGTCTGAGGCAATTATAGCTCCTGGATTTCGTAGGTTGGGCTAAGCACAAAAGAAGTGTTTCGCTGATGCAATTCAATCACAGCTGAGCCGTGCTTTGGGTTGATGCCTTGGTGGCTCTCGGATTAAAGACTGAAGGGGGGAGTTCTGGAAATGAAAATGGCATGAGGAACAGGGAAGAAGGGCCCTGGACATTTAAATAAAAAAATGACACCTGTTTTTTCACCCGAGGAATGGGAGAGTGGGCAGAGCTTGCTGCCCAAGCCCAGTTTCTGCTTTTGTCTTCCCAGGGAAGCCAAAGTTGTGCACAGACCAGAGTGTGCATATGAGCAGCTTCCAGAGGCTCTGAGCCACTTGTGCAGGGCCTGTGGATGACTCATGCTGTGCGTATTTCATGAAGGGTGCCAGGTGGGTGCCTGAAGACCTAGGTTCCAGATCCCTCAGCTCTTGGGGGGCTGGGGACCTCACCTTCTCCACATCCCTGTCTTAATCTGCCACAAAGAATGCGTATGGCTGAAGGTGCTGCTGGAAGCTACAGAAGTCTGACTCAAAACTATCATCTGGAATCCATAATTCTATCATCATGGAATCCATAAATGGGTTGGAGAGAAGACCTCTCACCAATGAGATCGTCAACAGTCCGAGACCGTAGAGAACTGGCAGCAGTGTCCGAGGGAAAAGGAGAGCAGGGAGAATCTAAGGAAGAGGTCTGGCCATCCACTAGCCTCCATGGCGGTCGGGTTTGGGCGAGGACCCAGGAAGGGAATGCCAGGGTCAGCGGTAGGCACTGCACTATCCTTCAATCAGCCCCAAAGGAACAGAAAGGAGCCTCGCAGGTTGGCATTAGAGAAGCAGGTCAGGGCCACGTTGTGAAGGCAGAGGTGAGTTTTCCTGGGAACACCGGCACAGGAAGGGCTGGAAAGCAGCATGAGGTGTGTGGGTCGGGTGAAAAGGTGAAACGCTGAGAGGGAGAGAGCGCCAGCCCAGCATCAGGCCACCGGAATAGAAAGGGCCCGGGGAAAGAGCCCACGAGACTCAAGGGGAGAATCAGCAAGACCCTGCTGGGGGTGAGTCCCTGCCTGAGTCATGAAGAGGGTGAAATACCTTCCACAGAAACTGGCATGTCCTGAAGACTGAAAGAGAGCTTTGTTTCCTACATTTTGAATCTGGAGGCAAAGCATCCAAGCAGAAACACCCCACGGGTAGTTGGAAATACAGAACTGGGGTTGGAAAGGGTGCCTTGGCTTCTTTAGATCCTAACTTGATTTTTTTCATCACTCCAAGGTCAGCAGTGCCATCCCAGGACAGTAGACGTTATATTGTGCAACAACTATGTTCTAAATTATTAGCTGAAGACATGCTCTCGTCAGCTCACAGCCCTACCAAAGTGGGATTATAACTATTGCTATAGTCAGAAACTAAGTTCAGAGAAGTTAAGATATTTATCCAAGATCACATAGCTTGCAAGTGGCTGGACTGGGATTCAGACTCAGGTCTGGCTGATGGTAATGGCCACACTCTCCCCCATTCTCACTCATGACTCCCTTGACTTCTTAATGTAGGAATTCTTTCAGGTGAAACTTCTGTTTCTCTACAACTAATGCACTACCGTGAGCGCAAGGGTTAGTTTTTTTATATGTATTAAATATTTATCCTTCTTTCTGTTACCACATTCCTTACAAATAAATATCAAATTTTTATTAGTCTGCTATTTTGAAAAAATAAAACAAAAACAAGAACAAATAATCCTGTCCTCTTTCTGTTAAAAGCATCCAGTTTAGAGACAGCAAATCAATTATAGTTATTTGCTGAGTTAGAAATTATATTTCCTTTTTGGCAAAGTGATGGAAATTTCTGAAAGGCAAAGGAAACAATATAAGTGTATTCCTTATCTTTATTACAGAGCATTTATCTAGAAGATGTTGTTAATAGAATTCTTTGACAAAATTTTATAATTTTCTAAAAGTAAAACTTACATGCATCTCTTCCATGTAGCTAGCTCTCAGGCCAAATTCATCCATATCCATGCTAAAATATCATTTTATATTTAGGGAAGGAAAGTACATAGATTGTGCAAGGTCTCACAGTAATTAGAAGTAAAAATTTAAGATTAGTATTTACCACTTCTACTCTTAAAGTCATGCCAGAGTCAGGCTACCTCCCATATAGTTTCAGGGGAAAATGAAATCAGAAACCTAGCTATGGTGATTTTTACTGCGTTGAAGTTTTTGCCAAATTTGAGTTCTTAAAGGAATTTCTCTCCAGGGTGTTTTGGCAGAGACCATGCATTTTTTTTTTTTTTTCAACTTTCACCTGGAGTGTTTAGCTGGGATCCTCTACTGCACAATCAGTTTGCCCCAACTCTTTCTGCCTTCTTTAATTTAAATCAGAGTAAACAGTGTATGAGAGTATGCTACAATATATCTTTGCTGCTGACTACAAGTTACTTCTTCCATAACCCACTGGCAGGCAGGAAATGGATAGTCTTCATTAATTTCCTGGAGAATTACCATTTTCTGTCAAGTAGCATTGCTATTTTACCCAAGGGATTTCTGCACATTAGGGAGAAACCCTAGGAAAAGTGGCCCATGGGTGGCTTGGTGAAAACATTGTTTCTGTATTAAGGATCGTATAATTCCATGAACCCAGTCATAAAAATCAGTATGTCCACAGAGATCTAAAGCAAATTAAGTTAAACCGTAGAGATACGGAAAGACATTACTTTTTTATTTCATTTTTATTTAATTTTTAAATCAAAATCATTATACTTTTAATATGATTGTTACAGACAAGGCTTTATGCCTTTGTGGGCCAGGAAGAAAAAAAGGACAAGAAAAAAACAAGAAAAAATGTTGGTTTGGATAATACAAATTTTGCAACCCAGGGAGATAGTTGCAGGGCTTCATTTTATTTTTCAGCCTATACATTAATATTAAGCTACAGGAGCCCATTGCAGAAGCAATATTCACTTTTCCTTAGACAAAGAAAAATTAATAATTGATTTTGATGCTGAAATCTGCTTTGCAATCCTCAATCCAGGAATGGTAGCAAAACCAAAAAACTGAGCATGTGCAGGCCAACATCCCCACACTGCCCTCTGGTGGTAACCCACCTCTTGGCATCTTTGCATTGATACTAGGGGTCAGGCAGCTGGGAGCCTTGTGGACAGCTGAGGCTTGACTGCCTCGAAGGAGAGCATTGCACATAGTTTTATCCTTTTATATGCACCTCACCTTTATCACACGTCGGGTTTTCAGTCATCTCCTGCTCACCTCCCCAGTGGCCTAATAGCTACTTGGGGACAGGACCCTGTCATCTGCATCTTGTACACCTGCTTAATAGAACCCAGTGCCTGTTGGATGCATGTCAGATGCGTGAAGAAAGGGATGCCTCAGTAAACTAGAATGTCGCTGAATGATTGTCCCCACCTCCCCCCTATAAGGGGATTGTGTGGTTCTTAGGCTGTATGTATCATGTGCCCATAGAACTGAGCTTAAGTGAGTGCACCTGATTAGTGGGGACATGGCATGTGGGCACCTGCATCTTGGGGCCCACTTTAGATTAAGCTTCAGCCTCTGGTCTGGCTATGTAGCTGACAACTCTTTCCATCACTGATACAGCTGATGTGACTGAGCCATCAGGGCTCAGACACAATATTTGGGAAAGCGAAAACCCCAATTTTTGCTTCTCATTTCAAATCCAGGGATGCTAAATTGCAAAAGTGGAAAACACATAACAACTGTTAGCAACAGTTTGGACCTCCATAGCCTATTCACAGTGTTGCCAACCTCTTAGAAATAATACTTCCTGATGAAATAACTTAGTCCATTTTTTTCTTTCAGAGTTCTTCTTGCCCAAGGGCAAGTCATTTCAAAGGACCTCATCTCTGAAATTAGAGCATTGATTACCTAGAATTTTCCAGCTCAGATATTTCTTGATCTTAAATCTAGTCTTATGTAAATTATTTGTATTTTATTTGAATTCATTTAAATTTGAAAAGTAATAACTTAGACATGTTCATCTCCTTGTAGAGAGCCCTCTACTCTGTACTGCTGGTCTCTTTTCCCCAGCAGAGTCTCTAACCAGTCCATTTTTGACACTTGCCTTCACTCAAGATGGCCTTTGCAAAGATGGGCTTCTGCTTTTTAGACCTTTCAAAGGAAGCTCATGTGTATAACAATGTCCATAGCAGCATTGTTCATAGTCACCCAAAGCTGGAACCAATCTGGATGTGGTATGGTCCTATTCTGGAATACTAAACGGCCATGAAAATGAGCGGGCCACACAGAAGCAGATGAATGTGGTGTGATGACATGCCTGCTCAAACACCCAGGACTGGGGGATTAAACAAAACATATGACAACAAGAAAACAGGGCAAATACTTTACATTTTAGATTTTCATTTTTTCTTGAATGGGAAATTTCATGGAAGCACACATGAGAGGAACCTGAACTGATATCTCAGAGCAGAGCTTTTCACAGTATGATTGCAAAGCCCGTCATGATCATCCAAGGAGCTTGTGAAAACCGAAGCTGCCTGGGTCCATATTGGCTCCCCTGCATCAGAATCTTCAGGTGGGAGAGGAAAATCATAATAGAGCCCCCAGATGATGCTTACGCATTATAAACTATGAAAACTTGTTCTACAGCTTGGTTAAATCTCAAGGAGGATGGTTCTTTGTTAACCGCCTAGGTTTCTTATTGTGTCAAACATCATCGACGTCCCCTGATGGTCCAAGGCAAGGACCAAACCCTGTAACATTCAAAACTGAGGGGGACACATGCCTCCCCCATTTTCATGGGCTGTTTGAGAATCAGATTTATGGAGACCAGTTGGCCAAAGAGAGAATGCCAAGCAGCTGAAGATCCCTGAGCAGATTTTAGCCAAGACTTTTTTGGGGTCAGAGAGAGGCCAAGAATGCCACTCTTAAAGAAAAAGCCAGTAAGCCAGGGAATGTGGCTGCATATTTGTGAAGAGCTTAATACGTGCTGAGCAAAAGGCAAATAACAATAATCAAGCTAAGCTGTAGTGCCTTATTCCCCCTCCCTTTAAAGACATTGAAGCTCAACCCAAAAGCTGACCTCCAAGTTCCTATTTTATTATTCTAAGCCATATCATGAGCTACAGGAAATAATCCTGTTGGTTGGAGGAAATACTTAAGAAGCAGTTTTCGTCAGCCTTTGCCAAGTATACAGTGTGGTGCGGAAACTGAATGTAAAGTACATTTTATGTTCACCTGGTATTAACATGTGAGATAGTTGATTCATCCTTTTGGAAATGGAGACATCTTCTGGATCAAGGTAATAAAATGAGTGACTAGATCTATGGCCAATGACAAGAGCGGGAAGGGGTTGAGGCATAAACTGGGTAACTTTAGATAAAGAGGAAATAGCTTTATTTTCCCTACAATCCCTATGGTTTTGGTGTCAACCCATTCTGTTTTCGTCATTATGAAAAGAAGATTCATTTCAGAGTATCTCCCAGAATGTGATTAACTGATGAGTTGAGTTGTCCTTGGTTTCTGTTCATTGCTTTACATAGCAGTTGAGAGTGTGGACTTTGGAGTCCACTGACCAGGATCGAATCCCAATTCTGCTGCTTATTAGTGGGATGATCTGGATTGGGTAAACCGACTGTGCTGGTTTGCCGGCGACCAAGAGGTTCACTGGGATAATGGCACAGTCGGTGCTGAAACCAGGCAGGTCCCAAGCAAACTGGGACAAGATAGCCCTCCTACACCTGGAGCAAGTTACTTCACTTCTCTATGTTTCACTTTCCTCATCTGAGAAGTGGGGTGCTAGCCTAGCAGCCTACCCTGGGGAGTGGGGTTGGAAGAGTCCAGGAGGCAATCAGCATTGGGATCTGAGCCTGGTGCCCAGCGAGCACCAGTGTGTTCGGTCTCTTACACACTAAACACAGCCTGCTCACCCCTCCTGGCACAGACAGGGGTGTGATGACGGATCTAGACCAGGACATCACTTAGGGATATTGTGAACCTTCCTTTGCTGTGCGGTTGGCTGAGATGCTCACAAAACAGGTATTTGGTATGTTCCATGAAACAACAGTCATGACATGTGGGTGGTATGTTCCATGAAACAACAGTCATGACATGTGGGGCCGGAATATCCTCTGCACTTCTCTGGGTGGTTGCGAGTCCACTGTCAGTAGGGTTGTGTGACCACGCGCTCACCTATGAGCCATGGAAGCAGAAGGCCATGGCTCATTTCAGGAAGCTGGTAAGATGGTCACTGCCTCTGGGTGTGGACTGAGATGGGAGGAGAAAAGGGGTGGGGCTGGAGAGAGGGGAGGTCAGGGCAGACTTGGGACCTCGAGGGGTCAGAGATCTTAAAGACCACCTGGATGCAGAAGTCACATCAGAGAAGGAAAGATGATCAGGTCTGTTCTCTGATTTCCTCAAAAGTTTATGGGAAAAAAAGAAAAGAATGGCAGGAAGGGCAATCAATAAGGAAAAGTAGGTTGAGGCAACGCATACCTCATGGGCCAGTTTGCAGTAAATATTCTCTTCATTCATTCAACACATTCAACAAGTCAACACATATTTACTGAACACCTACTATGTGCCAGGTGCTGTGTGCCACCTGCACTGGAAGTGTACCTCCTTGAACACAAGAGGCAGCAGCCTTCTATTCTAGTGGGGCCACCTCTTCAGTCAACATATGGTTACTGTTGTTGTTCAGCCACTGTCATGTCCTACTCTTTGCAGCCTCACAAAGTGCATCATGCCAGGCTTCTCTGTCCTTCACCATCTCCTGGAGTTTGCTCAAACTTATGTCCGTTGAATCGATGATGCCATCCAACCATCTCGTGCGGTTACTGAGGCTTCTAGGCACCTGCCTTGTGATATTCACAGACTAATTAACAAACACATACATAGGAAAACATCAGGATGATGAGAGAAAATAATAATAGCTAATACTCAACAGAGAATTAACCCCCGGGGAGGTCAACAGAGCTGAGACTGAGAAGCTTTGCTCTAGAGGGCCTGAGCAGAGCATGATGTCAGGCAGGGATCACTGAAGGCCTCTGTGGTCTGTCTTTGAGCTAAATCCATGATCAGAAGGCACTGGCCATGCACACCCCTGGGAATGGCACATGTAAAGGCCCTGAGAAGGACAGGCCCAGGCTGTACAACAAAGCCAATGTGGGGGGAATGAGGTGGTGAGAAGATGAGGGCAGAGCAGGTAGCAAGTCCAGCTGAAGTAAGGAGGTTGGAATTTACACTAGACACAGCCAGAAGCCACTGGAAGACTGAAAATTATGAGATTACATGAGCCTTTTTAATCTTCTTTTTGCTTATCTGTGTTTTAAGACTGTTACGGGTTGACACGTGTCCCCTCCCCTCAAATTCACACGTTGGCATCCAAACCCCAGGACCACAGAATGTGCCTATATTTGGAGATGAGGCCTTTTGAGAGGTGATTAAGTTAAAATGAGGTCATAGGGTGGGCCCCAATCCAGTATGACTGCTGTCCTTATAAGAAGAGGAATTTTGGACACAGACATTCATGTAGAGGGAAGACCTGGAGAGGACACAGGATGAGACAGTCACCCCCAAGCCAAGGAAGGCGGCCTCAGAAGAACCCAGTCCTGCTGACACCTTGATCTCAGACTTCTAGCCTCCAGACCCGTGCGAAACAAATTCCTGTTGCTTAAGCCGCCCAGTCTGTGGTACTCTGCTATGGCAGCCCTGGTAAACTAACGCAGTGACTGTGCTCCAACGAGAGACAAATGTGTACACAAACACATAATTAAAGAAAAAAACAGTAAAAGTTTCTTTAAAAAGAATAGCTGAAGGAGACATTATCAACATGTTTGAGATTCCAAGTAGAAATAAAAGGTTTTTTCAAAAATCAGCTATAAGGAAAAGAGGAGAAATAATTTTAGAGAAACATGGGTACCTCAAGAAGGATCGAAGTAGGAGGTGTCAGCAGAATTCTGCCCAAAAAGGCAGAAGCCTTCATCTTGTGGTGGAGGCCACACAGTCTCCGGACACCCAGCCTTCAAGGGATTCAGTTTGGTGAGAATCACACAGGCTGTGGGGAATGCATCATGCCCGCCACCTGCCTCCCTCTGATGAGTTTTGTAACACTGCTTTGCAAAAAGCATTGCTGGCATCATAGTGGAAAAAGGAAGTAAAGGAGAGAGGAAGGGAGGAAAAAGGAAAGGAGGGAGGGAGGGGGGAGGGAAGAGGGAAGGAGGGAGAGAGGGAGGAGGGAGGGAGGGAGAGAGGGATGGAGGGAGGGAGAAAGGGAGGGAAGGAGAGAAGCAGGGAGGAGGGAAGGAGAGAAGCAGGGAGGAGGGAGAGAGGGAGGAGGGAGGGAGGGGGGAGAGAGGGAGAGAGAGAGGGAGGGAGAGAAGCAGGGAGGAGGGAAGGAGAGAAGCAGGGAGGGGGGAGAGAGGGAAGGAGGGAGGGAGGTGAGGGAGGAGGGAGGGAGGGAGAGAGGGAGGGAGAGAGGGAGGGAGGAGGGAGGGAGGGAGAGAGGGAGGGAGGAGGGAGGGGGAGGGAGAGAAGCAGGGAGGAGGGAGGGAGAGAGGAGGGAGGAAGGAGGGAGAGAAGCAGAGAGGAGGGAGGGAGGCAAGTGTTTAACAGAGTTTCAAAATGGCCAGGATGGTTGAATGCCAAAACTGAAAAGGAGAGTTTTAAAGAGAATACATAATAAAATATGTCAAATACACAAAGGAGGAGGGGCGAAGGAGGTGTATATTAGCCCATCTTACTTTTCACCTGGATGCATTCGGAATCGCGTTAGTTTGTAGACCACAGACATGACACCATGCACTGTCTCTGTATGTCCCATTATGAATAGACGCCAGACCTGTCAACTGTGGAATTGCCTTATTCGGATCTCAGAAGGAAAACACAGTTGTATCTTCTTTGCAATATAGTTTAATTTGCATAGACAAGGCTGGAGCAGGGCTGTTTGAATATTCTTTATTTAGAATCTCCATTATCACCATTTATCTGAAAGCTTGTAAGAAGCTGTCCTCTCAGCAAACGCCCCAGAGCAGTAAACACTGGCCCACTCCAGGGCCTTACTTCTCAGTTTGACATATGCTTCCTATTCCATATCCCCTGTGTGGAAACATCCCCTCCCCAAGTCTCAGTGGGTTTGGTGGGTATTGGGTCTGCCTGGGGTCAGGAGGTTCGAAATGGAGTTGAAAACGGATGAATAAGTGAGAACATGGAACAACGGACTGGTTCAAAATTGGAAAAAGAGTATGTCAAGGCTATATATTGTCACCCTGCTCATTTAACTTCTATGCAGAGTACATCATGCGAAGTGCTAGGCTGGATGAAGCACAAGCTGGAATCAAGTTTGCCAGGAGAAATATTAATAACCTCAGATATGCAGATGATATCAGCCTTACGGCTGAAAGCAAAGAGGAACTAAAGAGCCTCTTGATTAAGGTGGAAAAGGAGAGGGAAAAAGCTGGCTTAAAACTCAACATTCAAAAACTAAGATCATGGCATCCGCTCCCATCATTTCATGGCAAATAGATGGGGAAACAATGGAAACACTGACAGACTTTATTTTCTTGGGCTCCAAAATCACCACAGACTGTGCCTGCAGCCATGAAATTAAAAGATGTTTGCTCCTTGGAAGAAGAGCTCTGACCAACCTAGACAGCATGTTAAAAAGCAGAGACATTCCTTTGCCAACAAAGGTCCATCTAGTCAAAGCTATGGTTTTTCCAGTAGTCTTGTATGGATGTGAGAGTTGGACTATAAAGAAAGCTGAGCACCAAAGAATCGATGCTTTTGAACTGTGGTGTTGGAGAAGACTCTTGAGAGTCCCTTGGACTGCAAGGAGGTCCAACCAGTTGATCCTAAAGGAGATCAGTCCTGAATATTCATTGGAAGGACTGATGCTGAAGCTGAAACTCCAGTAGTTTGGCCACCTGATGCGAAGAGCTGACTCACTGGAAAAGACCTTGATGCTGGGAAAGATTGAGGGCAGGAGGAGAAGGGGATGACAGAGGATGAGATGGTTGGATGGCATCACTGGCTCAATGGACATGAGTTTGAGTAAGCTCCAGAAGTTGGTGATGGACAGGGAAGCCTGCCATGGGGCAGTCCATGGGGTAGCAAAGAGTTGGACATGACTGAGTGACTGAACTGAACTGAACTGAAATTCATATTGCATCTACGGCAGGATTTTGAATAATAAATTCTCTGTGATTCCACAGAAGAGGTACACTTCGGGCAGTGATGTTCCTTTTATCCCACTGAGAGGACTCACCAAAATGCCAGTTGTGTTTGCAACTGCACCACTTTGTAACCTCTAAAACCCAAAGTCCAAGGGTCCTGTTTGCCTCAGTCTGCCCAGTGTCTTTAAGATAGTGACAAGGTCATCACCAATTCTTTGTTTCTCAGTCAGATATATAAAAGTGAGGGATGAGGTGGTTGCTTTAGCACAAAGTATGAGCAGTGAAAAAGTCTGTTTACTCTCGATAAGCATTGCTAGCATAAAATACAGTACCTTTCTACTCTGCCCCAGCAGGCCATGGCAGCCAAAGCCCCATGCAGGCCTCTGTGAATGACAGTAAAGTGCAAAGTCGCCGCAGAAGGCTGCATTGGCGGTTCTCTGCCCTGGGGAGCTGCGTGGTGTGTGGTCCAGAAGCTCTCCAATTACCCAGCCCCACTCCCATTCCGACAAGTCCCCAGGGGGCACATGCTTTGTAAAGCTTCCTGGGGAATCCCCTACGACCCCACCACCCCCCACCCCCACTTGAGGCTGAGAATCAAAGCTCTGAATTGCTTTCCTGGTAAGAAGTCTCATCTCCCAGGATCTCGTCAGATTAAGCACTGAATGAACTTAATCTACAAATGCTTTATCTTCAAAAAGAAAATATTTTCATGATTATCTAAGTCAGTAATATGTTTATTACAGATTAAAAAACACCAGCAGGTATAAAGAAGAAAAAAAAAACAACTCCGTGTATATCCTTGCTAGCCGCTGTATCATCACCTGGGTTCTTGTCAGCAATGCCCTACTCCAGACCTCCTGAGTCAGAATCGGCATTCTTACCAGATTCCCCTCCCCCAGTGGGTTCTGTGCTTATTCAAGTTTGAGAAGCCCAGAGCTTGCTAATCCCGGAACGATATTTGAATGTATTTCCTTGTAGTTCTAAACATTTATTAAAGTTGGGGTAAATATTAGATTACCAGTATTGCAATTGCCAGCTTTTAAAAGGTTATTTTGAATTTATTTTAATATTATTCAGAGGTTCAGTTTGTGTCCTGATTTTCTCCTTTAATTGCCTACGCTATCCACCATCACTTCTACTTGTTTTTGAGGCTTTCTTAAAACCCAGTTTTTTCATTCTAGGGTGAAGAATAGAATGAGTGGCACATGAAGGGTTAATGTCTACCCACTGCTCTAATATCCACCTAAAAACCCCAGGCCCCCGCCTGCCAAGCCCAGATTTTGCAATGTTTGCCATGCGCTTGCTTCATGTTGAAAGATGAACGGAATGGAGATTTCTTTTTGTCTGCGCGCATTTGTGTGTGTGTGTGGTGCGTGTGTATGTGTGTTTCTCCGTGCAGTCTCCGTGTGTGGCCTCCTCTGGGTGAAAGCGCAGTGTTCCCACTGTTGCTTATCCTGAAGGCTTTCCAAACCTCCCTCTGTGCAGACAGCCAGGGGAAAACACCTCTGAAGAGAGAAAGAGCAGTGAGCAGCCTGGATTTCTCAGTCTGTTCCTGCTCAAGGAAGGCAGGTGAGGGACCCCCCCCCACCCCTTCTTAAAGGCCTCTTTTAAACCTGTTTCCTTTCGGAAACATAGTTTTGGAAGGTGTCTGCCGCATCCTCTGCTTCTCCAACAGCCCTAGGCGAACAGAAGAGGTGGCTGCTGCTGCTTGCATGGAGGGTCGATGGGCTGAGCAATCCTGGGGCATCTGCGGCCTGGAAGGCAGTGGGGGGTTGAGAGGGGAGCTGGGTGGGGGTGCTGCTTTGCAATGGCCGAAAGGCGGCGACAGACCCCCTCAGTCACAAGGAAGGCGAGGGGAGAAGCGAAGCACTGTCCACCCTGGTCTTCCTGTTCTGTCTTGCCCCTTTCCTTTCTCTGTAACAGGACTCTGATTTTACGAGGGCTGTTTGGCAGGCTTAGGCTGTCACGTTTCCATGTTTCCCAGTGGGTGCAGAAAGCAGGTCAGCCATGCTGAGCCGCTGCTCTGAGAACAGCCCCACACCTCTCACCACCGCTGTCTCCCCATGGGGCTAAGCCTCCGCTCACTCCCCTTCCCCCAGGTCCCTGTGAGCTGCTGGGCTCTCTCTGTTCCCAGCAGACTTGCTTGTCACCACAAGCATCTCAGTCATCCTGAGCATTGGCCCCGCTTGACTTCTCCAGCAGGCCCAGGCCACAAAGCCTTTTGTTTACAGATTTGTCATCCTCCCCACATTCCCACCAGCCCGTGGTCCAGGGAAAACACCCAGTACAAAAACACCCTGTTTGCATCTGGTAAATTTTCCACTAAAAATTTCAGCACCCAGGTGAATGGGTTCTGGATCCGACCTTCCAAATACTGAGAAATAAAAGAGGGTGTTTTATGTGCGTTTGGCACTCGCGAAGGCAGCACCCTGTGGCGCCCAGCTCGTGCCCCCACTGGCGTCACCACACGCAGCCCGCCTACTCCGCTGGTTTTCCTTACCTTGATCTCAGTCACCTACCTTGTTGTCTGAGGAGAAGGGCAAGCTGTAGATTGCTCAGAGCTCAAGATGGTTTTTCAGATGACTTGGGCCAACTCCTGAAACTACCTAAAAAGTGTACACAGGTGGGCCACCTAAGGAAAAGCCATTGATGGCATTTACCCCAACCTCAGTGAATTCAAACCACCAAACGCTTGTGTTTTCTACAACTTTTCCTAGTTTAACAGGACTGGATGGATGCCTCTGAAAAAATAACATTTCAAAATAATATTTTAAAACCGAGCATTATTTGTTTTTCCCTCTGTAAAGGCTAGTCTATCGTCATTTCTGCGTGGTGTGCTTCAGGAGAGGGGTGGCCGATGAATGGAAGGGATGTGACATGGCAATTAGGAAGAGCATGAGACATGAAGGAAGCAAAAATCCTGTGTTCAGATGTATTCAGCCACTTACCAGCACAGTCACAATCTTGCTGGGTCTCAGTTTCCTCTTCTGGAGAATAGGAAGAAGAATAGTTTCAGTTACCTTAAAAAATGATTTGATGAATGATATGATGGCCCAGATGATAAAGAACCTGACTGCAGTTCAGGAGACCCAGCTTCAATCCCTGGGTCAGGAAGATCCCCTGGAGAATGGAATGGCTACTTACTCTAATATTCTTGCCTGGAGAATTCCATGGACAGAGGAGCCTGGTGGGTTCCAATCCATGCGTCACAAAGAGTCAGATATGACCAAGCAACTAACACTTTCACTTTTTCAACTTCCAAAATGATTTTATGAATCATCTGAGCTAATGCTTATAAAAGCATTTATTCACCATAGAGTGCTACACAAATGTGAGCTATTGTGCTTGAAAAAATAACTTGAAAGGGACTCCCCTAGTGGTCCAGTGGTTAAGAATTCTCCTTACAATGCAAGGGTCGCAGGTTTGATCCCTGGTCAGGGAACTTAGATCCCACATGCCATAGAGCAGCTAACCCCATTACTGCAACTACTGAAGCCCGCACACTCTGGAGACCACATGCACAGCTAGAGAGTCCATCTGCTGCAACGAAAGATCCCACATGACACAATGAAGATCCTGCCTGCCACACTAAGACCTGACACAACCAAATAAATAATAAGTATTTTTTAAAAAAAATAAATAACTTGAAAGAAGTATTAAGAGTTTCTGGAAGCCTAGATATCCAGAATCGTGGGTCATTCTCTGATGGCAAATGGTGGTCTGCTCCATGATCTGTGCCACGTGCCCCTGTAGCTTTCTCAAGGGCTCAGGTTTTGGGGGGACTTCTGCTTGCTGCAGATATGAACAATAAAAGCTCCAGGAACTCCTTCTACACTTAACATGTTTCTTTGTTTTAAACCATCATCTTTAGCTCAATGGTTAAGGATGCCTGTGGCATTTGGGCAAGACTGAGGTAGCTTCTTTGAGTTTGGCTCTGCCACTTAACTTGTCTAAGGCAAGTTATTTAGCTTCTCTGAACCCAGTTTCCTCATGTAAAATGGGAATAACAATAACAACAATAATAATGCTATTATTATTATAATACATGGCTTACAGAGTTCTTGTGAGATTAAAAGTGCATCAAATTGCCAACTAGTACATTATCTAGCACATTGATTAAATGAATGTGTGATGATGATGGTGATTATTTTAAAGAATCTGAAGGAGAAAGCTTCCATTAACTGGTTCTTTTGCTTTGAGTGGTAGAACTTTCTATTGGTCATGCACTCATTCGACAAACATTTGCTGAAAACTTTCTATGAGACCAAGCATAACTTTTGGTCAGTTTAATGAAGAGCTACCAGCCTGACCAAACACTACCAGTACTCTAGTACTGAGAACTCCAAATACAGTGCACAAAAGGGGAAGCTAAGATTTGGTGGAGGGTCCTGGAGGAGGGCCTCTTGGGAGCAGAGTTTTGGCATTTGGGGTAGGTTGCAAACATGGTACAAATGACCGGGAACAGTGCTGCATTCGGATAAGGATAGATAGCAATAGCAAATAGATGCAAATATAGAGCCTAAACCAAGACAGAAGCTTATTTCTCTCTTACTCGAGGACTGGGTAGGCAATCCAGAGCTGCAGGGGTGACCTGATGGCTTCAGGGAGCCAGGCTCCCTCCCTCTTGTTACTCTGCCTTCTCCTAGGGTGTTAATCTGGTCCATTTGGCTCCCTGACATGATGATGGCTTTGCATTCCAGCTAGCAGGAGAAAGAAAAGGGAAGGCAAAGCCACTGCCTTTAAGAATATGACCTGGAAATTACACATATCCCTAGCGTAACTTAGTCATGTGATCACAAATAGCAAGGGAGACTGGAAGATGTAGTCCTAATGCTAGGTCGCCATGTGACCAGCTAATATGTGAGGGTTCTATTACTACAAGAAGGAGAGGATAACAATATAGTAAACCACAAAGCAGATGAACATTTTTGCCAAATAAGGGAGAGTAGGTCATAAGAAGGCAGAAGCAGTGGCTGCTGGCAGGGAGGGTGGGGTGGGAGGGTGGGGGCGGTGGGCAACTGAACCACTGACCACTGAGGACCCTGTGGACTGTGTGGTTGTAAAGAAGGCAGCGTGGGAGAAGGTGGAGCTTCAGTGCAGGCAGCTGCCATATGATGGGCACACTGACCACGTGGAATTCCAGAAGAAAGGATGATTTGAGACTTGCCCATCATCACTTAAATGGCTTTTCTGGGACAGCCTGATTCTGTTTGGGATTTTTCTCTGCTACTTGAGTTATTTGCTTGTTCATTATGGAGTCACTTCATGACTTTTCACTCAAGTTTCTACTTTCTTATATGAGCTCTATCCACTAATCACTGCTGCCTATGGTAGTGGTTGCATATAATGGCATCAACAAGGAAAGAGGTAGGATTAGACTAAGGACTTTTTGAAGTGGTTCAGATGCTCTGTTACCTGGGATGAGAAAGATGGATGTGATCCCTTTCATGATCTTCTCCAAATTTATGATCCTGAGAGGTTCAATTGAGCTGCTGAAAACTCAGTCTAAGAAGTCAGACAGATTTGAACTTGTATTGAACAATGTAGGAAAGGCATATCAGTGTATATGATTTTAATTTTAAAGTCCTTGTCTCCATCCTCATTTTTCACAGCACAATAGCACCAAGCTAAAATGATCCTTATAAACATATACTTCTTGTGGCTTGGATTTTTGTGCCAAAGATAACCTATGACAGTGCTGCCATTCTTTCAAGCTAAATGCACGTGAACACATGTTCTTACATTTTCATCTGTTTCTCTGTGGAGAAGTCATGTACTGAACCAAATAGCACATTCAGAGCATCATCGCATGACTTTAAAAGCTTCTGTCTACAAGCCACCAAACAGGCATCCGTGGTGGGTATTCTGTGCTCTCAGCTTAGAAACGTGGTCCCTCAACTCAGACATGGATGGTGTGCCCAGGATACCCAGAGGGTTGCTAGAGCCTCTGAGACTTGGAGAAAGAGAAACATGCTAAATGCGTCTCTGCAAACTTCACTTGTATCTGCCAAGAAGCAGTATAGCTTCTGGTATTCTAGGAGAATGTGGGCCTGTCATATTGATCCACAGGCACTGACTTTTCAAAAAATCGCCAGGAGCAATGGATGTGAAATCACCTGGGTTCTGGTCTTGTCACTCTGAAAACTCTGGTAGTTCCTTGTAGCTCCAAGTGCCAGACCCTTGCCAGACCTTGTCTGTTGGTGAGGATAAAGGGCTGGATATGATAGACCTGTAAACACATAAGTACGATATGCTGTGTGAATTGTAGATTGAAGTCTATAGGGCTCTAATCAAATTAGGGCACCAAAGGTAGGATTTGGTGCCCAAGAGCAAAGCTGTCTACATTCTGACATTTCAGGATACAAAAGAAAAAAGGCAGGCTCCTCTCACTCAAAAGTGAACCTGTCTCTCAAAGCATGTACATGGCACTTGAAATTGATGTTGACAATGGAAACATAACAAATAATAGAGATTGAGATGATAGAGGGACAAGAAAGAAGTGGAAAGACTTGGAGGTAGGTGGGCTGATGACTTCATCTTACAAAGCAGGGAGACAAGAGATTTCATCTTTAATTGACGGAAAAAAGAAATAATTGTATTTAAAAATACAAATAATAAAAAAAACCCCGAAATAACAATGTACCTTTGTTGACTGGAAGAAGGAAGAAGTGGAAGAGGGCCTCAAGTGAGCTGAAGTCAATAGACGGAGTCTAAATGGATAAATAGAGAAAGAAAAATAGAAAGATTATTCATAATTGTAGAAGTTACCACTTAAAAGTGTACTTCTGGGGAGCTCAGCTGGGGCTGAGGAAGCGTTAGGATGTATCACTTGCTTTTCATTATAAGCCTTTCTGTCTTGTTTGATTTTTAAGTTTTGTCATGTTTATTAGAATTAGGTTTACTTTCAAGTGACAGAGTGTAAATGACAACAAGGTTTATGCTAATGTGGTTCTGCTCCATGGAGTCTTCAGGACCATAGACTTCATCCAGCTCATGGCTCCATAATGCCATCCCCAGATGCAGTCCTTAGACTCATGGTCCAGGCAGTGAAATGTAAGTAACGACGAAAGAGAGGGCACAATGGGTGCAGAGACTACCTCTTAGAGGTCCTGGAAACTGTCACATGACAGTTTGTATTATATTTTATTGACCAGAACTTAGCCACATAGATGCTCCTAGCTGCAAAGGAAATTAGGAAACATAATCTTTGTGTTAAATTTTCATATACATATTTTAAATTTCTATTACAATGAGAAAAGGGAATATGTTAATACACTATGGGACATTTAGCTGACACATCTACGCTTACCTTGATATAAGTAACAACAAAAATCATGAGCATTTAACCAAAAAAGCTATATTTCCATTTTAAAATTCTGGAAATAAAAATAAAAATAGAATGGATTGATGAAAGGAGAGAGGAATGGGTAGATAGATTGATGTGTGATAAAGCGAATACAGCAGAATGATCATTCTAAAATCTAGGTAGTAGGTGTGTTCACCATATACATTTCAATTTCTCTATATATTTGAAATCTTTTATAACAAAATGTTGGGGAAAGTAGGGTTAGGCAATACAAAAGACCAATTTTTTTTTAAACTATTTTTGAAATTCAAAGTATGTCTGACTTGAGAATTTCATTTCTCCCATCCCTCCACTCAATTCCACAAGTTTTATACAGAACTCCTCTAATTCTTTATATTGTAACTTATTGCCCCTTACCCCCAACCCCTTTCTTCCCCCATCTGTCATTTCCTTACTTTCTGTTTTTCTCTAGGTCTGTGGCTTTGTCTTAATATATGGCTTCTGGTGTCTCGGGTTTGAATTGCCTGCTTGGGCCTCTTGCCATAGGCTCTGGTCTGATCTGATTATAAATAAGAGATAGCCCTGGTCCCTCATGGACCAGCTCACTAGACTTACTACTGGGGTGGGCTCCCCAAGCACCTCCCTACCCTGGGGAATTGAACCCAGTATTTTGTTCAACAACTTGAAAAAATATCCTCCCCCTAAGTCTGTCTCCCACTTTTTCTTCTTTTTTTATTTTGTGCCAATTTGCATATAGCAGTTATATTATATCTTAGAGAATGATGAAAGAAGACAGTTTAATTTCTAAGATATATACTTTCTAGAACAATCAGCATAAGTGAGAACATGAGATTAAATCTCATGTAGGTCACAGTTGAGGTTGTGGTCACTCATTCATTCATTCAATAAATATTAAAGGCCTACTGTGAGCCAGACACCATATGGCTCTGGTCAGTGATTCACCCTAAACACCAGTCATTTGGGAAGCAACTTAGCTTCCAAACGAAAGCAGTAATAGGGCCTTGCTGTTACACCATCCTTGAGGTTGCACCACAGCTGACCTTTTAGAAGAGGCTGCCCGATCAGGAGCCATTTTGGTAATTCAGTAACGAGGCACCTTGGACAGGGGCCAGGAGGGCCTGTGCTGGAAGCCCTCTCCCCTGTGTGATTTACACTGAGAGAGGCTTACCATTACCACCTGCCCCGACCCACCGCACAAGCCCCACATGATTTGACCTTGCAGGTGTGTTTCATGCTTGGCAAAATCTGAAGCAAGTAAGTAAACTGCACAGACTTTCTCTCAGTGTGTCTTTCTTCTCAGATGGACACATAAATAGCTCATTTATTTATTCCATGTCAACAATCGTCTATTGCTTCTTCCTACTCTCTGTTATATGATGCGGATAACATGTCACTGCCCAGATGGGCTTTTCATTCTGTTGAGACTCACTTGCCCTGCTAATGTTTCCTTTATATTCGGCCTTTGAATGCATCAGTTATGAATATATTTAGTGTGAGGCCTTTGTGCAATGTTCTCTGTCTACTTCTTCATTTCTGTAGAATTTGGCAAGGAGTGAAGAAGATAGATAATAAGGAATAAAAGGGTCAAACAAAGCCAATTGTTCAGCTGCAAAACAAAACGTCCTGCAATCTCCTTAGCTAATTCAACCCATTGGGAACAAAACATCTTAACTTGTTCATGTTGTTTTGACTTTCTGGATTATAGTGGGTAAAAGTGGTGAGTGCCCTCCGGCAAGCTTACTCCACATTTCTGCCCTCTGTCCAGCCTAAGTGGCAAAGTCCTCTTTCTGCCTAAAAATTTTATAATCAGGAAAACTTAATGTGAATCAGGATGGATCCATTCCCCTGCTGTCTCTTTGAAGTAAAAAAAAAAAAAAAAAAGAGAGAATTAATCATCATCATCATCATCATAATTGTGAGTTTCCTTTGTGGCTAAGACAATAAAGAATCTGCCTACAATGCAGGAGACCCAGGTTCCATCCCTGGGTCAGGAAGATCCCTGGAAAAGGAAATGGCTACCCACTCCAATATTCTTGCCTGGAGAGCTCCATGGACAGAGGAGTCTGAGGCTACAGTCCACGGGGTGTCAAAGAGTCAGACCCAACTGAGTGACTAACACACACAATAATAATTCCAGTTAATTTTCCCCCGGTTCCTTGAGAACTCATCTGTTTGGGAGCCCCAAGGAGATAACCCCTCCCTCATCCACCCAGAGTAAGAGAGCTGGGTTGTGGCCCTTCTGCTAATGCCTTTGGTACCAACCAGTGAGATATATGAGAAGGAGCCCCTTTAAATGCATGCAGGTGGCTTCTTGCCTCGGGTAACAAGTCTCATTGTCCTTTTGTGTCCTCACATTCAGTAAGTCTCTCGCAAAGCAATAAGTGACACTGTAGAAAAGGCAGGAGGACAAATAGGGATCCCTAAACAAAGAAGGTAGTCTGGGAGGAGGAAAAAAAGAAGAAAGAAAGAAAATCCCTTAAAACATCGTAAAAGCAGCCAAGTCTAAGCATGATCATATGAAAGAGCCGTTCTTTCTCTTTTATTTCACCAAGTCGAGTTGAATTTACTTTTGGGCTTTTTTTTTTTAAAAGAGATTCTGTGGCACAGATGGAGCTCCTCCAGAAACCAAGACAATGGGCACTTCCAATGACCCACTGAAAGGGATAATCCAATTCAAACAGACATTTCAGACAATATTTGTGTAATACAGGCTATATAATAAAAGCAAGAAGAGTAGTAGTCAAACAATGCTTTGGGTGGAAAAGCACCTTTCTTCAAGGAGCTCACGGTGATTTATGTGCTGTTAATTCAGAGGCAAGCACCTTGTTCAGCTGACCAAACAAGCAGCAATGACTGCCCTTCTGTGCAGGTGGGGAACCAAGAACCCAAGTGATGCACTCAAGCACTTTGTCCTGAATGTGTAGGAGTGTTAAAGGCCAGGCTGATCTTGCTCAGTCTTCACACAAGCTGAGGGGGCCACAGCGTCACTGTCCAGCTGCTGGCCAGTGCCCCATGGAGGCCACCACTCCTGGCAGGAGCAGGTTAGGGTTAGACTCCGTTGCCCCTAATCATCCTCCATTTCTCAACTCCATATGCATGCATGCATGCTCAGTCACTTCAGTCATAGCCAACTCTTTGTGAACCTGTGGAGTGTAGCCCGCCAGGCTCCTCTGTCCATAGGATTCTCCAGGAAAGAATACTGAGTGGGTTGTCATGCTCTCCTCCAGGGGAGCTTCCTGCCCCTGGAATTGAACCCACGTCTCCTGCGTTTCCTGCATTGCAAGTGGATTCTTTACCCACTAAGTCACCTGGGAAGCCCTTCTCAACTCCACAGTTGCCACCAAATCTAGCTTTGTGACTTTACCTTGTTAACTAATCTCCTGAAACCCTGGTTTTTAAATTATTAAACTGGAGCAATAAGGCACACTTCTCAAGATGATTATAAGAACTTAAAAAAAATATGTAAAGCACATAGCACTGTGTCTCCCATATAGGAGATGCAAGGAAATGTTGATTTTATATATTTTTAATATTTTATTACTAGGTAGAATTGGTGCTCTGCTGCTTTGCAAATATCAGACAAACTTCCCTTTGAGAGAAGTTTTAACAATTACCTTTAACGTAAGTTTAAGCTGATTTTACCTAATAAGGGAAAACTGTGATTATACCTTACTCCCTTAACACATGTGCATGTGTACTAAGTCACTTCAGTTGTGTCCGACTCTTTGGGAGCCTATGGAATGCAGACTGCCAGGTTCCTCTGTCCATGGGATTCTCCAGGCAAGAATACTGGAGTGGGTTGCCACAATCCTCCAGGGGATCTTCCTGACCCAGGGATTGAACCCGCATCTCCTGCAACTCTTGCATTGCAGGCATATTCTTTACCGCTGAGCCACTAGGGAAGCCCCCGCACACATGTATACACAGACATCAAATCTCTCCAAGGAGAGCTTGGTTATACTTTTTTCAATTTGTACTAAGTCCAACCATTAAAAAAAAAAAAAAGAAGATGTTCTATATAGCAATGCACAAATTTTAGCAGTCATGTGGTTACAACTTCATGAAGGAAGCTGGCAAGCACGGGTTCACTTTTGAATAGAAAAGGTTTCAGCCTGAATCTCTCCCAACAACTGGCAGATCATCTTTATAGGAAGCCAGTAGACTTTAAGATTAGTATAGGCTCTGGAGTCAGGCAGACTTTGGCATTAGCTCCCCCAATTCGGTGTTCTCACCTGTAAAATCAGGGCTGATAGTAATACCTGGCTCACAGCTCAGTGTAAGAATGGAACTAATGCAGGAGAAATGCTTAACACTGTTTCTGGGCACTACTTGGTAGGTGGAAGGAAGCTGTAATAGTTCACAACCATTGTGCAAAAGGTGAGAAAATTTTGCAAATTCAGTACAGCTGAAATTTTCCTCTAAGCCTGATATTATAGAGCTTTTAGCCACTACTCTTGAATGTACACCATGATCAGGCTTCTTGAGGAAAGGAAACTTAAACAGCTAATTAGAGAGAAAAGAGAGACACATGGAACATACATGGTAATCACAGGTGGATGGAACTGTTAGAACATTTTAAAACAGCTGCTGGAATTTAGGTTTCAGGGCTTCACCTTACTTTTTTTCTTTTTAACTTTGAAGAGTTTTGTGGGGACTGAAAACATTTCAGGATAAATGTCTACATGCAAGGCTTTTGGCAGAGACAGAAAAATTGTCATTGTGAATCCAGGTTTGACTTGGACAGGGAGCGACTTAAAAAAAACATCAGGAAGACAGAAATTTATGAAAATTGTATTTACTCAAGGCTGAGGACAAGGTTTCTGTCCAGTCTAAAAGTGATGTCATGCAAATTAAGAAAGGAAATGCTGAGGGGATACATTGGACAGTGTTTCCCAAAGTGTGTTCCATAGAACCCAAGTCTCTTGAGATGATTGGTGACAAAGAAGTTTTGTGGTCAGATAAGTTTGGAAAGCTGCATATTTACTCTGCCTCAGGAGATAAACTTTGCATATTTACATATAAAAGCTTTCAGAAGTCCTAGAGTAAGGAAATCTCTTATGGTGGACCCCATAAGTAGCGTCCAATTAGCTAATCCTCCTTTTTTTCTTTTTTTGTCATTAGAACTGTGATTTTGTTCAAAAGATAATGGCCCAACCCCAGGGAATGAATCATCATATTTATATGACAACTACAGGACCTGTGATCTTTTTGCCAGGTATGCACATGTGACTCAGTTCTTCTGATCAATGAAACTTCGTTTGGTGACTCTGAAAATAAAAAGAAACACAGGGAGAATGTGCTTTCTTTTTTGACATTTCCTTGTTTTCTGCTTGTGCGTGAAGTCGTGTGCCAGAATATGACTCCTGGAGCCATGACCGCCATCTTGGGACCATAAGAGGAGGGCCCTGAGAATACAGACAGGAGATGCCAATCTAGTGCCTGTTACTGAAGAGCAACCAAGCTTAACCCAGAGCTGCCCACCAACATACTTGCTAGTGTCAACAACTGTCCTCATGGTTTGAGCCTCTCCTGGTTGGGAATGGAATGCAGCTTACAGAAGCCACCTTTTCCTTTTGTTTACTCCAGCATTTCCCAGTGTGTGGCAGACTTCATTCAGGTCAGTTCAGTTCAGTCGCTCAGTCGTGTCCTACTCTTTGCGACCCCATGAATCACAGCATGCCAGGCCTCCCTGTCCATCACAAATTCCCGGAGTTCACTCAGACTGAAGTCCATCGAGTCAGTGATGCCATCCAGCCATCTCATCCTCTGGCGTCCCCTTCTCCTCCTGCCCTCAATCCCTCCCAGCATCAGAGTCTTTTCAAATGAGTCAGCTCTTCGCATGAGGTGGCCAAAGTACTGGAGTTTCAGCTTCAGCATCATTCCCTCCAAAGAAATCCCAGGGCTGATCTCCTTCAGAATGGACTGGTTGGATCTCCTTGCAGTCCAAGGGACTCGCAAGAGTCTTCTCCAGCAGCACAGTTCAAAAGCATCAATTATTTGGCGCTCAGCCTTCTTCACAGTCCAACTCTCACATCCATACATGACCACTGGAAAAACCATAGCCTTGACTAGACGGACCTTTGTTGGCAAAGTAATGTCTCTGCTTTTCAATATGCTATCTAGGTTGGTCATAACTTTCCTTCCAAGGAGTAAGCATCTTTTAATTTCATGGCTGCAATCACTATCTGCAGTGATTTTGGAGCCCCAAAAAATAAAGTCTGACACTGTTTCCACTGTTTCCCCATCTATTTGCCATGAAGTGATGGGACCGGATGCCATGATCTTCGTTTTCTGAATGTTGAACTTTAAGCCAACTTTTTCACTCTCCACTTTCATTTTCATCGAGAGGCTTTTTAGTTCCTCTTCACTTTCTGCCATAAGGGTGGTGTCATCTGCATCTCTGAGGTTATTGATATTTCTCCCAGCAATCTTGATTCCAGCTTGTTTCTTCCAGTCCAGCATTTCTCATGATGTACTCTGCATATAAGTTAAATAAACAGGGTGACAATATACAGCTTTGACGTACTCCTTTTCCTATTTGGAACCAGTCTGTTGTTCCATGTCCGTTCTAACTGTTGCTTCCTGACCTGCATATAGGTTTCTCAAGAGGCAGGTCAGGTGGTCTGGTATTCCCATCTCTTGAAGAATTTTCCACAGTTTATTGTGATCCACACAGTCAAAGGCTTTGGCATAGTCAATAAAGCAGAAATAGATGTTTTTCTGGAACTCTCTTGCTTTTTCCATGATCCAGTGGATGTTGGCAATTTGATCTCTGGTTCCTCTGCCTTTTCTAAAACCAGCTTGAACATCAGGAAGTTCATGGTTCACGTATTGCTGAAGCCTGCTTGGAGAATTTTGAGCATTACTTTACTAGCATGTGCTGCTGCTGCTAAGTCGCTTCAGTCGTGTCCGACTCTGTGCAACCCCATAGACGTCTGGCAGCCCACCAGGCTCCCCCGTCCCTGGTATTCTCCAGGCAAGAACACTGGAGTGGGTTGCCATTTCCTTCTCCAGTGCATCAAAGTGAAAAGTGAAAGTGAAGTCGCTCAGTTGTGTCCGACTGAGATGAGTGCAATTGTGCAGTAGTTTGAGCATTCTTTGGCATTGCCTTTCTTTGGGATTGGAATAAAAACTGACCTTTTCCAGTCCTGTGGCCACTGCTGAGTTTTCCAAATTTGCTGGCATATTGAGTGCAGCACTTTCACAGCATCATCTTTCAGGATTTGGAATAGCTCAACTGGAATTCCATCACCTCCACTAGTTTTGTTCGTAGTGATGCTTTCTAAGGCCCACTGGATTTCACATTCCAGGATGTCTGGCTCTAGGTCAGTGCTCACACCACTGTGATTATCTGGGTCATAAAGATCTTTTTTGTACAGTTCTTCTGTGTATTCTTGCCACCTCTTCTTAATCTCTTCTGCTTCTGTTAGGTCCATACCATTTCTGTCCTTTATCGAGCCCATCTTTGCATGAAATGTTCCCTTCGTATCTCTAATTTTCTTGAAGAGATCTCTAGTCTTTCCCATTCTGTTGTTTTCCTCTATTTCTTTGCATTGATCACTAGTAGCTTCTAAATAGCCCTTCCTCTTTTTTTCCGTGAAGGTGCTCTATTTATCCCAAGAGGAAGAATAACTGTGCAGCCATTTGACCACAGGGTCTGGTTTGTAGAACAGCTCTTTCCACCGCTCACCAGCAGTTTATACTCCATGGAGCACACTCCAGGAAATGCGTGCAGGAAGGGAGCAGGAGAGAGAAGCAGACAGCGGGTCCCAGACCCCACTCCCCTACTAATTCAGCCCTTTGTGTATCAGCTATACCATCTGGTCTCCATCACCTCTCCCCTCCGCCTGCAGCTCTGAGCACTTAGCATGCCTGAGCTCAGGCCCCGGGCATCACACCACACACTGGAGGCAGGGCAGTTGCCACCCACCTACCTTGCCATTCATTCCCAAGGTTGTAACTGTGTGTGCCTTACATAAGATGACAGCAGCACTGAAAATCCACTTAGGGATCAACTGATTCTTTTACTTTATTTTTTCAAGTGTTCCTTCCCTTGTCCTCCCCATTGCCCTTCGGTGAGAGCCAGGGGCCCTTGGCCAGGGCCTTTGGAACGGTGCTGGGCTTACCACGCTGGGGCTTCGTGTAGGGCTGGGGAGGCGTAATGTGACCCGAGCCTTAGAGCTGCGGGGGTCTCCGGTTCAGCCCGCTCCCATGTCGGTAGTTACCCGGCCTGTGTGAAAATCCCACAGCAGAACTCGATAGCACACCCGGTTTTAGGTTTCCCTGGCTGCCTCACGGCCAAGCGGGCTCAGCTGCCAGGCTGGGCTCCCCGGGGCGGGTGAGGTGGGGGTGCCTCTCCTCCGGGGCGGCTCCGGGGAAAGCTGACAGTCACTGCTGGCTGAGGCTGCGGGCTTAGGAAGCCGGCGTGGTGTATCAGCTGTGCCTTCAGTCGGCTCCAGAGGTTGAAGTTCTGTTGCCCGTTTTCCTACAAACACAGTCTCTTCACCCCACGGCAACCCCTGCTTCCGATCCAGAAAGCAGCAACAGCGAAATGATCCGGCGTTCTCTGCCGTCTTTACATGCAGAGCGGGGAGAAGAGGGAAGCAAAGCACCGTGAAAAGAGATTCGTTCCCCTCATTTTTTCTGTTATCCTAAAAACCCGAGGATTTTAGGGTTTTACTGCCCTGCTTCTTAGAGATGTGGAAACTGAGAATCCATAAGATTGAGAAGCCTGTCCGAGGACACAGGTGAGAAGCAACAGAGCTGGGCTTCTGCCTCAGGCCTGGTGTGGTAGCTGCTCTAAACTCGTCTGGCATTGCCTCTCTTCGAGGACAGGCCTCTTTGGTAGGGAAAATCCCCCAGAGCTTGTACTAGGTTCCTGTGCAGCTTTCAGAGTTATGGGACCAAGAGGTTTATAAAGATGTTCATGTTTAATTTGCTCAGCTGCTCCACAGTTTGGTTTGCAGAAGTTCTGCAGCTTTCATGAGAGGAGGTAAGGGGAGGGAGTGGGGTGGAAGAGACCAATTGTCTTGGAATGCCCACAGTGTAGACAGTTGGGGCCCCTGGGCTGGCCCAGTCTGCCATCCTTGGACTACCTGGAGGTGGATTACAGCTGCAAGGTGGCTTTCCATGCTGTGCCACAGCGCCTGGTGAACAAATGACATCATCGACTGAGGCCATCCCTTTGGCACATTCTCAGGAACGCTGGGATAATTTTAAAAGATGGCCAGGAGGAGGCAAGGGTGAGAGAGGACTCCCCTTTCGGAATCCTGTGTTGACAGCCATCTCTGACATCTCAGATGGGAACTGGCTTCTGCAGAAATTGTATTTTTAATATTAAAGGAAGAATCGGCAAGCTTGTGTGGGCCTAAATGAATTTCCAATGGATCAGCAGAAAAATCAACGAAAGGTTGTGTTTCTTGTTCTAATCCCTTCACTTATTCCCCCAAATGGTTGTCAGATGTTCAACCACACTGAAAGTCAAGGAAAGCCCACACCAGAGGCTAAACTTTTGGCTGCAGTGAGGTGTTTTAAAAACAGCAGTGTTACGTATGGTTCTGGAACCAGTTGAAAAGCCCTGAAGAAGAGCTTACCCTGTGTGCTTTCAGATGACTAGGGATAAGGCCAGAGGAAGGTGAAAGAAAAGGTCTGCTCATGGCTGGAATACAAAGAGTCAGTATGAAATCCCAGGTTCTTTAACCAAAGCTTTTAGTCCAGAGACTTTTCTCTCTGCATTGGAGAAGCACCGGTGTCCTTCGGAAGGACTTTTGCAATCTTTCCTCCAGAAGAAACCTTCTGATAAGAAACGGATGTAAGACTCTTGATTGCTGATGCTCATCAAATTTCTGTTCGTAAATAGTCGCCCGTTCATTTTCCATCCCGGATCAATTGGTAGTGGTTTTATGGAGCACTGTGTTGAGAAGGCTTCTGAGGCCTTGTCTGGGCTCAGGAGGAGGAAGTGGGATGGTCAGTCAGTGATGCCTACCATGGGTCCCCATAGCGGAGAGAGGCAGCACCCAGGCCAGACTTGGGGCTTCTCATGTGAACAGTCTCTTCCGAGGTGAGTGGGTAATTTAGTCTTTCGTATTTCCTCTTCCCACCTTGCTCTTCCACAGGAGGTACTGGGTGTGTGAGGATGGAGGTAGCAGTGGCTGCGACCTTGTGGCTGAGGGGAGGAGTGTCAGGTCAGGAGCTGCCCTGCGATTCTGGTGCTACCACCTGCATCAGGCTGTGTCGTCTGGCCCTCGAGCTCCTCAGGCTGCCATCTTGGAGTTCTGTGGGCTAACCTATAGCTTGTTCTCCTGCCTGGGTTGAAACCCCATGGGCCACCTTGACTGGGTCTCTTCTCGACTTTCGCTGGTGATCCAGACTCTTCTGAACTTCAGCCTCGTCTTCCATCTGGCCCCTGGCTAGGATGCCTGGCTTGCAGTCTCTGAGGCAGTGTTACTGCATCAGTTAGGATTATAGAGCTTCAAGTAACAACACAGAACTGTAATTCATACTGCTTGGAGCAATAAGAAAATGCATAATCTTACATCATGAGAGGAAAGGTGGACTGGACTTCTGGTACATGGTACTCACAAAGTAACGGTTATTTTCCCTTTCTCTGCTCCTCATCTAGAAGCTGTTCCACACCCTCAGACCCTGTCACATGGCTCTCAGTGGCAGTCGGTATGGCTCACTTTCTCACTAATGGCCAGAGACAACCATAACCTCTTCCCATGCAAAGATGGTAAGTTCCAGGCTTTCATTCTGGTGGGCTCTTCCTGTGGCTTTACTTCCCTGCTACCGCTAAGTCACTTCAGTCGTGTCTGACTCTGTGCGACCCCGTAGACGTCAGCCCACCAGGCTCCCCCGCCCCTGGGATTCTCCAGGCAAGAACACTGGAGTGGGTTGCCATTTCCTTCTCCAACTCAGGAAAGTGAAAAGTGAAAGGGAAGTCGCTCAGTCTTGTCCGACCCTCAGCAACCCCATGGACTGCAGCCTTCCAGGCTCCTCCTTCCATGGGATTTTCCAGGCAAGAGTACTGGAGTGGGGTGCCATTGCTTTACTTCCCTAGGGCAATGCAAAGTGGTCTTCCCTACACTGTGGAAGAGACTGTATACTCTCAGCCCACCAGGTGTGGCCCCTGCTTTTGGAGCTATAAATGCACTGGTTTATTATTCCTCTAATATTATCACTTCTCATCTGCAAACTGAGGGTGATAATGGTATCTAACTCATGAGATTGCTATGAGGATATGATGAGATAATTTATATAAAGCTGCTTAGTATAGCTCCTGGCATATGGAAATGTTCAATAAATGTTAGCTTTTTCTTTTAGCTCTTTTGTTAATTTTTCCTTTTGGCAAAAAATAAATATCAGCATTCTGAAATAAGTTTTAGAAAGATGATGTTCCAAAGTAGAATCAATTTGTCCCATTTTGAAATAATAATTTATCAGTAAGTGTATTGATATTTCATGAGAATATTTCATGATTCTAATCTTTGAAGAGCATGTACAACAGGTTCACAAGTTTGCTAGGTTCTTGATTCTTCCTTGAGCCAGTTTCAATGAAGAAAATCCACTGGAGCCACAGACGCCAAGGTTGATTTACAACTAAAGGTATGAGGGTGTCGCCAAAGGGAAAGATAATGTCCGCCACACAGAACTCTGTTGCCATCCTGCTGGCTTTTTTGTTCATACTCTCTATTTCCCCCACAAAAACTTGTGTCTCCTATGTGTGGACCCACCTACCACTCAACCGTGACTTACCATCTCTAACTCCATTCTGTTGGCTTCTTATAAGAAAAATGGGGTAACCAGCTGTCCCCATGTTGCTGGGTCTTTCCTGGATTTAGTACTGAAAATCCCATGTCCTAGACCTCCTCAATCTCAGATAAACCCGGTGGGTTCGTAGCACTATAGGTAAACCCCCTCCATCTGCTAGCCTGAGAAGCAGATTCTAGGAATCCTAGAAAATTAAAGTTTTTCCATCTCATCTTAAAAAGAAGTTTGGAGGGGTTCTGAAAACTATGAAAAATTACTAAAGGATTTTGAAGGAGCTAAAACATATAATGAAAACTGCATTTTAGAGAGATCTCTGCAAGTCAAAACCACAATGAGATATCCTTTTAGATCCACTAGGATGGATGGCCATAATCAAAAAGACAGAGAATAACAAATGTTGACAAGGATGTGGAGAAATTGAAATTCTTATTTACCCCTGGGCTGCTATACAAAATAGTCTGGAAGTTCCTCAAAAAGTTAAGCAGAGATCCATACAATCCAGCAATTCCACTCCTAAGTACTTATCCCAACGAATTGAAAACAGGTGTTCAAACAAAAACTTTTGTATCAACATTTTTAACAGCACTATTCATAATAGCCAAAAGGTAGAAACAACCCTAGTGTCCATTGACTGATGAATATTTATGGCAAAATGTGGTAGAACCATACGATAAAATATTGTTGTTATTCAGTCACTCAGTCATGTCTGAGTCTTTGCAACCCCATGGATTGCAGCGTATCAATGAAATATTATTCAGAGATAAAACTAAGTAAATCTATTTTATGTTGTACTGACCAGGCTACAATCTGGGTGAACCTTGAAAACATGCTAAATGAAAGAAGCTAGTCACAAAGGACTGCATGTTATATGGTTCCATTTATATTAAATATAAGCAAATTTATGGGCTTCCCAGGTGGTTCAGTGGGTAAACAATCCACCTGAATGCAGGAGATGCAGGTGACACAGGTTCAATCCCTGGGTCGGGAAGATCCCCTGGAGGACGGCATGGCTACCCACTCCAGTATTCTTGCCTGGACAGAGGCAAGGACATAGACAGAGGAGGCTGGTGGGCTACTGTCCATAGGGTCACAGTGTCTGAAGTGACTGAAGCGACTGAGAATGCATGCATGCAAACAAATTTATAGACATAGAAAGTATGTTAGTGGTTACCTTGGGCTTGGGAGATGCAAGCATTTGTGGGGGAGTAATCCTAAAGGAGATCAGTCCTGGATGTTCATTGGAGGGACTGATGTTGAAGCTGGAACTCCAATACTTTGGCCACCTCACGTGAAGAGCTGACTCATTGGAAAAGACCCTGATGCTGGGAAAGATTGAGGGCAGGAGGAAAAGGGGACAACAGAGGATGAGATGGTTGGATGGAGTCACCAACTCGATGGACATGAGTTTGATTGGACTCCGGGAGTGGGTGATAGACAGGAAGGCCTGGTGTGCTGTGATTCATGGGGTCGCAAAGAGTCAGACACAACTGAGCGACTGAACTGACTGACTGACTGAACTGATGACTAAGGGGTACAGGGTATCTTTGGTATAATGAAAATGTTCTAAAATTTATTGTGATGATAGTTGCACTCAAAGCCATTTAATGGTTTACTTTATTTAAGAGAATTTTATGGTTTGTGAATTATATCTCAGTAAAGGTATAAAGAGAAATACCTCTGACAATGTGTGCAGAATGAATTTCATGGAGATAAGGTTGGAAGCAAGAAATACAGTTAGAGGCCTCTAGTAAAATTCCAGGTAAAATGTCATAAAGATGAATGTCAATAGTGGCCAGGCAGTGAGAGACAAGAGCTAGTTTTGTGAGCTAATGAGAGCCCTGTTCTATAGAACTTAAGATTCAGGTCAGGTCAGTTCAGTTCAGTCGCTCAGTCATGTCCAGCTCTTTGCAACCCCATAAACCACAGCATGCCAGGCCTCCCTGTCCATCACCAACTCCAGGAGTCCACCCAAACCCATGTCCATTGAGTAGGTGATGCCATCCAACCATCTCATCCTCTGTTGTCCCATCTCCTCCTGCCCTCAATCTTTGTCAACATCACGGTCTTTTCAAATAAGTCAGCTCTTCACATCAGGTGGCCAAAGTATTGGAGTTTCAGCTTCAGTATCAGTCCTTCCAATGAACACCCAGGACTGATCTCCTTTAGGATGGACTGGTTGGATCTCCTTGCAGTCCAAGGGACTCTCAAGAGTCTTCTCCAACACCACAGTTCAAAAGCATCAATTTTTCGGAGCCCAGCTTTCTTTATAGTACAACTCTTACATCTATACATGACCACTGGAAAAACCATAGCCATGACTAGATGGACCTTTGTTTACAAACTAATGTCTCTGCTTTTTAATATGCTGTCTAGCTTGGTCATAACTTTCCTTCCAAGGAGTAAGTGTCTTTTAATTTCATGGTTGAAATCACCATCTGCAGTGATTTTGGAGCCACCAAAAATAAAATCTGACACTGTTTCCATGTTTCTCCATCTATTTCCCATGAAGTGATAGGACCGGATGCCATGATCTTCGTTTTCTGAATGTTGAGCTGTAAGCCAACTTTTTCACTCTCCTCTTTCACTTTCATCAAGAGGCTCTTTAATTCTTCTTCACTTTCTGCCATAAGGGTGGTGTCATCTGCATATCTGAGGTTATTGATATTTCTCCCTGCGATATTGATTCCAGCTTGTGCTTTATCCAGCCCAGCATTTCTCATGATCACAGTCATGATGGTGTGATCACTCACCTAGAGCCAGACATCCTGGAATGTGAAGTCAAGTGAGCCTTAGGAAACATTACTATGAACAAAGCTAGTGGAGATGATGGAATTCCAGTTGAGCTATTTCAAATCCTGAAAGATGATGCTGTGAAAGTGTTGTACTCAATATGCCAGCAAATTTGGAAAACTCAGCAGTGGCTACAGGACTGGAAAAGGTCAGTTTTCATTCCAATCCCAAAGAAAGGCAATACCAAAGAATGCTCAAACTACCGCACAATTGTACTCATCTCACACGTTAGTAAAGTAATGCTCAAAATTCTCCAAACCAGACTTCAGCAATACGTGAACCGTGAACTTCCAGATGTTCAAGCTGGTTTTAGAAAAGGCAGAGGAACCAGAGATCAAATTGCCAACATCCGCTGGATCACCAAAACAGCAAGAGAGTTCCTGAAAAACATCTATTTCTGCTTTATTGACTATGCCAAAGCCTTTGACTGTGTGGATCACAATAAACTGTGGAAAATTCTGAAAGAGTTGGGAATACCAGACCACCTGATCTGCTTCTTGAGAAACCTGTATGCAGTCAGGAAGCAACAGTTAATACTGGACATGAAACAACAGACTGGTTCCAAATAGGAAAAGGAGTATGTCAAGGCTGTATATTGTCATCCTGCTTATTTAACTTCTGTGTAGAGTACATCATGAGAAATGCTGGGCTGGAGAAAGCACAAGCTGGATTCAAGATTGCCAGGAGAAATATCAGTAACCTCAGATATGCAGATGACACCACCCTTAGGCAGAAAGTGAAGAAGAACTGAAGAACTTAAGATTGGTTGGCATCTAAAGCTGGGGAGATGAAGGGGATTTCATCATTGAGCCTCTCATGATGCCATTCCACAAGATGAGGCAATTCAGGAAGAGAAGTCTTAGAAGGTAAAAATGTTGAGTCCTATTTGGACTGGTCCATCGGAACATGGTTTTCAGGAGTCCTTGAGTCATCCAACTGACATAACATCTGTGCCACTGTTTATAGAAATCTAGAAAAGGGAAGGCATTGTAGGCTGGATAAACTTGGGATGGATGGTATTATCTAGAGCTCTAATGTCCATAATATAGCTGCTAGTCATAAGAGACTATTAAGTTTAATAAGTTAAAATTAAAGTTTCAAGGACTTCTCTTGTGGCTCAGATGGTAAAGCGTCTGCCTACAATGTGGGAGACCTGGGTTCAATCCCTGGGTTGGGAAGATCTCCTGGAGAAGGAAATGGCAACCCACTCCAGTATTCTTGCCTGGAAAATCCCATGGACGGAAGAGCCTGGTCAGCTACAGTCCATGGGGTCGCAAAGAGTCGGACATGACTGAGCAACTTCACTTCAAAGTTTCAAATTCAGACAATCGGTTGCACTATCCACATTTCAAGTATAGCCAGAGACTATCATTTTGGACAGCACACATACAGAACATTTCCATCATTGCAGAAATTCCTTTGGGGCAGTGCTGATCAAGGGAATATTGTTCAGTGAAAAGAGAACTTTATTAATAAGAAGATCATCCAAGGTCTTGGGAAGAGTGGAGTAGTGGGGCCAGACTCCAAAACTGACAAGGAGTTAGGAACTAGAGCTGATGAGTGTGGACAGTCTTTTAAACAAATTTTACTATGTAAATAAATGTGAGAATAACATCGTATCTGACACATACTAAGCATGTAATAAATGGCTGAATCTGAAGAGCCCCTGACAAGGTGGCTTGTGTTTCAGTGTTTCCTGTGGGCTTGGAGATCTTGTTGAATACCACCTCAGAGCTGTCATTTGGCAGGATAGCCATAAGTAGCCATGCAGGCCCACACCTTACTTGTTTCCCTAATGTAGCTTGGGTACTAGGAGAGTCTAATTCACGAAACCTTCATGTGTGGGTCTGGTTGACCAGAAGATTTTTTGCCCCCCATCTTGGGCAGCAATAAAATGAAAGGAATTCAGCTGGTTTTTTGACTTGAAATGGAAAGGAATACCTCACTGCTGGGAAAATGAAAAGTTATTATTTCTTCTTATTTTCCCCTTACATTAAAGAAATAATTTAGTGTTTTATTTCACATTACAAAAGAAATACCTTTTATGCAAAATAAATCAGGACACTCATATAAGCAAAAAAATTAAAATTATCCATGATATGTATTTGTGGATTTTAGCTCCAGAAAAGAAATCCTGACTTAATAAATATCATTATTTCCTGACATAACAAGAAGTCCAGGATAGGGTAGGTTTCAGGGCTGGTTTATTCATTGACCCATTGATGTCATTAAAAATCCAGATTCCTTGGGAATTTCCCAGGTGGTCCAGTGGCTAACACTTCACTCTCCCAATGCAGGGAGCCCGGATTTGATCCCTGGGCAAGGAACTAGATCCCACATGCCACAGCTAAGGGTTCGCAAGCCACAAGTAATACCAGGTGCAGCCAAATAAATAATAATAAACCATTTTAAAGGACATAGCTTAAAAAAAATCCAGATTCCTTCATTATGTTGTTTGCATGAAACTAACAATATGTTAGATGTTAATTTCACCTCATTTTTTAAAAAAAGGAACCAAGATTCTTTTTCTCTCTATGATCTGCCATCTTCAGTGTGGTTTAATCATCAATCTTATGGCAAGATGATGGCAACAGGAGCTCAGGGTATCACATTCAGACATAACTACATGGAAAGAGAGTCTTCCTCATCTTTTTTAAAAATGAGAAAACTTCTTGTAAAGTTTCTTACTGGGCTCCTCCACAAACCCTGTTTGCCAGAACTGAGGGACAATCTCACTCCTCAATCACTGCTTACAAGGGGCACAGTATTCCTTTCTGAGCCTTTGAAGCTGTGGGGGTGGTTAGTTGTCCCTGAGACACATAAATAAATGGAACTTGGGGAGATATTTGTTAAAAGCAGCAAGCTATTCTGAAGAAAATTAGGGGAAATGGATAATGGGGAGGCAATCAACATTGTCCATTGTTAGTAATCTGTAGATTTAACCTTCAGTAACATTTTGCTAAATATTATGTGTGTGTGTGCTAACCCTTTATTCTGTGATAATGTGGTTTTCCCTCCTCAACAATACATCATGAATATCCTTCCATGACATAAATAATTTTCTATAGCATCATTTTAATGGCCATAGATATTTCATTTTTTAAGGATATGGCATAAAGTATTTACCAAAGATAAATTTAAAATAAATATTCCTGAGTCTGATGCAGAAGTTTAAATTCCTATCTACTGTAGGCTATAATGGTATTAAAAAGTTAAGGTCTTGCTTTTCTGAAGGTAAGTAATAAATCAGGAGCCCCACAGTGGCAGTGCTAGTGGTGAAGAAGCTGTGGGTTAGATTCCTGGGTCAGGAAGGAGGAGGGCACAGCAACCCGCTTCAGTATTCTTGCTTGGAGAATCCCATGGGCCGAGGAGCCTCATGGACTACAGTCCATAGGGTCACAAAGAATCAGACAGGACCGAAGCAACTAAGCATGCACACACAATAAATCAGGAAGGAAATTTATGTTGACATTTATTTTAATAAATTATGTTTTAAATTAAGACATGACTATTTCTTAGCTCCCTAACAAAAACTCCTAGAGTAACCTTCCTCACACCTCAAATGAGTCCTTGATGTGTGGTTTACCAGATTTCTTTAATAATGTGGTAAAGATAACAATAAAATATTTGTCATTTCTGATAGCTTTAGGCCCTCATCTGTAAGTAAGCTGGAAGACTAAGACACTTACTTTACATTTCTTATGGATATTAATAATATTTCAGTTGCAAGACAAAGTAACTGATCTTTCTTAGAAGAATTTGCTTTTAGAGAAATTACTTCTCCCATGTGGATTACCTGAAAAACAGCAAGAAAAGCCATGCTGTCACAGGTTAAATAAAATTAGGAGTAAAGCATTGCTTTTACAGACTAATGATATATTTTCTTCTATTTTAAAAATATTTTAGAAAAAGAACATAGAGCCTCAATTTTGTCCACTTAATGAGTCTACAAAGATCTCAGTGGGAAGATGCAAGGTAAATCAGGTAGTCTGCTAGTTTTTTACATTTCACATTATGACGAATTTATACTGTTTCCTTTAAGGCTTGCATTTAGTGAGACATCCCATTCCTAAAAGTCTTGCCAACTAGTTCCTGCTTTTGAACTTGATTAGGTGAGGATACCAACATACCTCCTGATGGTGCTTTTTTCTCTATCCCAAACTTTTATTTGAGCTAAATTTTCTACCCACAGACTGTTTCATGTGCAAAAATTCCCTGCTAGTTTAGCTTATTGCTTGTTAAGTATATGGCCAACCCTTGATCATTTAGAAACTTAAAATCCAGCCAGTGTTTCTTTCAAACTTTGTTCATGTTTGGTTAGCAATTCCAGCTCAGGAAGAGCAAGGCATATTTTGTACAGTAGAAAAGGAAAGGACCAACCATCCAAAATATCAATTATATCTTTAGTCTATAATATTATAAACACCAGAAAAAATAATGCAGTCAGCATTACTTAATTTCAGTACTTATATAGCTTTTGTAGCTTGCCAGAAAAATTAAATGTTATGCAAATTTACCTCTCTCATCTTTATTCCCCTTCCCCAGTAAAAACACTGTAAATTGTTAAAAGTCTTCTGGTGACTTGTCATATTTGGCACCAGTTTCATTGGTTTTGGCAACTGTATTAGTGACTCATAGGAGAATACTTTTGGTCTCTTTACTAACAGATGCCTGTGCTAAAAGCAATGACAACAATGTCACGTGGCCCTTAAATTGCAGGAATTTGCTGCTGGTGGTCCAGTAAAAACAAAATTATATGAAAAGAGAGTCAGAAGATAAGACTTAAAATGTACATTGTTATAAATGTTTAGTCAGAAAAAGAGAATATCTTTTGTCATTTATTTAAATGACCTGTTGAAATGGGAATCTGCATGAGGTACCATAGGAACCACTAACATTTTGAACCCAGTGTGTTTGTAATCATATTTCACTTGAACCAGTGTTCGCATTTCTTGTTCAGGGAAGTGTCTCTATCACCAGAAAATTCAGGTGACATCTTATTCATGTTTTGCTTCTCTAAAAAATTCCTTTTTGAAAAAAAAAAAATTCCTTTTTGAACATTGATGTGTTATATTTGTGGGTCCTTAAAATTATTATCATTTCCCCATGTATCATCTTATTTGATGGTCATTATATGAGAGGTACTGTCTTTGAAACACAACAATATTTAGGCAACAAGTGTGCCTTGTTTGAATGCCTGTTTGTCTGCCACAAACTCTGCCAAGTACTGGAAAAAGAACTCTGAACAAGTTCCTAGCCTCAATGAACTCACCAGTCCAAAGTCAGAAGAAGCGAAAAAAAATCACTTGTGCTTATTAAGAGCTAGCATAAGTCCCATATGCTATGCTAGTGTTGTAGAGACAAGATTCCTTGATGTGAGGGATTCCCAGACTCCTCTCTATTCCAGACCCAAGGAGAACTGTGGTCTTGTTCAGCTTTGCCTCCTCCCCGTACTATAGGGAGATTCTGTATTTGCCAACCCTGATTATGGATTTTGTGCTTCAGAATCCAAGAGGATTAAAAAAAAAAAAAAGAATCCAAGAGGATAGATAGAGATAGAACTTCCCTGGCAGTCCAGTGGTTAAGATTGCCTGTGCTTCCACTGCAGAGGGCACAGGTTTGAGCCCTTAAAAAAAAAAGAAGATGCCAATATAGACTGAGTGAGGGGCTCGGCTGAAAATCATTAGAGAGAGAGAGAGAATGGGCAGAGAGAGATTGAAAAGGTGTGAGGAAAAAGAGGGCAATTATTTTTTATAAGATTAGTTCTTTGGCTTTACCATTATTAAAAATTCCTCATGGTGAGGAAAGAAGAAAAGACATTTAAGAAGGAAGTTGAGAGACTAAGTCATTACATATAAAATCAGATAAATGAGTTGCAGAGGGCCACTTAGCTCCAATCAAGAAACATGGCCATGACCAATTTCCTTTGATCTAGGATCCAGGCCCATGCCTCCAATCCCAGAAACCAGAAAGGAGTCTTTTTCTCTTCATCCAAGCTCTTGCTCATCTGTGACCCAGACAGGCAGTCACAGTAAACAATGATGCATTTCCCAGAGTTTGGAACAACACCAGATATAGGCATCGGCATAACGTCAATAAATCCTCCAAACTGATATACAGATTCTGCACAACCCTTATCAGAATCCCAGTTGGCTTTTTTGTAGAAATTGACAAACTGAACTTAAAAAGCATCTGGAAATAAAAATTCCTGTGGGAATAAATTCTATTTATGTGAAATATTCAGAATAGGAAAATCTATATAGAAAGTCATTTAGTGGTTAGCCAGGGCTAATGACAAGATTGGCAGGTGATAGTTGAAAGATAAGGAGTTGATGAAAATGTTCTGAAGACCACTGTGGTGATGGGTGCACAGCTCTGAAAGTATACTAAAATCCATTGAATTGTGCACGTTACATGGGTGAGATGTGTTCTACATAAATTGTATTTCAATAAAGCTATTACAAAAATGAAGCTATTTCAATAAAGCTATTACAAAAAGCTATATACTTTTTATTTTGCCTTTTCTTTTAAATTTCTTCTTTTTTTTAAATTTTATTTTATTTTTAAACTTTACAAAATTGTATTAGTTTTGCCATATCAAAATGAATCCGCCACAGGTATACATGTGTTCCCCATCCTGAACCCTCCTCCCTCCTCCCTCCCCATACCCTCCCTCTGGGTCGTCCCAGTGCACTAGCCCCAAGCATCCAGTATCGTGCATCGAACCTGGACTGGTGACTCGTTTCATACATGATGTTATACGTTTCAATGCCATTCTTCCAAATCTTCCCACCCTCTCCCTCTCCCACAGAGTCCATAAGACTGTTCTATACATCAGTGTCTCTTTTGCTGTCTCGTATGCAGGGTTATTGTTACCATCTTTCTAAATTCCATATATATGCGTTAGTATACTGTATTGGTGTTTTTCTTTCTGGCTTACTTCACTCTGTATAATAGGCTCCAGTTTCATCCACCTCATTAGAACTGACTCAAATGTATTCTTTTTAATGGCTGAGTAATACTCCATTGTGTGTATGTACCACAGCTTTCTTATCCATTCATCTGCTGATGGGCATCTAGGTTGCTTCCATGTCCTGGCTATTATAAACAGTGCTGCGATGAACATTGGGGTACACGTGTCTCTTTCCCTTCTGGTTTCCTCAGTGTGTATGCCCAGCAGTGGGATTGCTGGATCATAAGGCAGTTCTATTTCCAGTTTTTTAAGGAATCTCCACACTGTTCTCCATAGTGGCTGTACTAGTTTGCATTCCCACCAACAGTGTAAGAGGGTTCCCTTTTCTCCACACCCTCTCCAGCATTTATTACTTGTAGACTTTTGGATCGCAGCCATTCTGACTGGCGTGAAATGGTACCTCATAGTGGTTTTGATTTGCATTTCTCTGATAATGAGTGATGTTGAGATCTTTTCGTGTGTTTGTTAGCCATCTGTATGTCTTCTTTGGAGAAAGGTCTATTTAGTTCTTTGGCCCATTTTTTGATTGGGTCATTTATTTTTCTGGAGTTGAGCTGTAGGAGTTGCTTGTATATTTTTGAGATTAGTTGTTTGTCAGTTGCTTCATTTGCTATTATTCTCTCCCATTCTGAAGGCTGTCTTTTCACCTTGCTAATAGTTTCCTTTGATGTGCAGAAGCTTTTAAGGTTAATTAGGTCCCATTTGTTTATTTTTGCTTTTATTTCCAGTATTCTGGGAGGTGGGTCATAGAGGATCCTGCTGTGATGTATGTCATAGAGTGTTTTGCCTGTGTTCTCCTCTAGGAGTTTTATAGTTTCTGGTCTTATGTTTAGATCTTTAATCCATTTTGAGTTTATTTTTGTGTATGGTGTTAGAAAGTGTTCTAGTTTCATTCTTTTACAAGTGGTTGACCAGATTTCCCAGCACCACTTGTTAAAGAGATTGTCTTTAATCCATTGTATATTCTTGCCTCCTTTGTCAAAGATAAGGTGTCCATATGTGCGTGGATTTATCTCTGGGCTTTCTATTTTGTTCCATTGATCTACAAAAAGCTATATACTTTTAATGTTTTTCTTAGATGACTATTCAATTCAGCCAAGTTTTTAATGACTTTGAAAAAAAAAAAAAGGTGATGACTAACATCCTCCAGAAAGATTGTATTCAATGTGTATTCAACTCACATCCTCAACAGCAGCGTATGAAGACACCCTCCCCCTTGACTGCTATTCAGCTGGCAAGCACCAGAGGAACACATACTATTTTATGGCTGGCATCAGTTCTGAGAGGTTAGTGTCTTGTACTATACTGGTTGTTAAGATATTTTGAATATGTTTCCTAGAAGCTCCCTATACGCTGGTTTACCTTGGGAATCATAAAATTTTCATATTTTTGCAAAATTGATAAATTGAAAATAATTTGATTGAATTTCTTTAATTCTGAGTGGGGTTTGAGTGTGATTTCATTTTTAAGCATTAATGTTTTCTTTTTATCCAGGTAGTCTGCACAGTGAATATTTAATGAAACCATAAGAATTTAAAATGAAAAGCATCAGTCCCTAGCACTATCTCAGTCCTGTTCCCCAAGACAACCAAGTTACTCTTGTAATATTTTCTGATTTTAGTTGTGTGATTCTCAGAATCTTTAAATCTACTCAATACCTAGTAAATAATATACATATATCCTTATTTCTTGAAAGTGAAAGTGAAGTCACTCAGTCGTGTCCGACCTCTTTGCAACCCCATGGACAGTAGCCTACCAGGCTCCGCTGTCCATGAGGTTTTCTAGGCAAGAATACTGGAGTGAGCTGTCATTTCCTACTCCAGGGGATCTTCCTGATCCAGGGATCAAACCCAGGTCTCCTGCATAGATGTGTCCCTTAAAAAAACCATTTTTTAACTTTCTGTCACTGTATTGCACTCATGAGTACATGGGTACTCAAAGATATTTGTTAAGGGTTAGTTTATAAAATGGAAGAGCATGTCTAAGGAAAGAAGTTCAACTCGGCTTCATAGGTATTTCCATCTACTTCTGCACTTTCCCATTTGTTTCATTTAAAGATGATAGATCATCTTCTATCTTCCATATAGTCATGTCATTCTTTTTATCTTTATCAGTTCCTTTTGTAACTTTCAATAATATACTTACAATATGAGCCTAAGATTCTTACTAAAATAAGAATCTTAGGCGCATAGTCTTATCCTCTTCTGTCCTTTTTCCCTTTCTACTTGCCATGTTGTATCATCTATACTCAACAACTTCCACATTGTCAAGACTCATGTTATTTATCATTTATATTCTGCTCTGAAATGGTACATGCATCTGTGCTGTGTCAATACTTTAATTCTAAAAGCTAAAACTCAATAAAATCCTTATATTATTATGACCATTTAAAAACTTCACTGTAGATCCAAGTAATGGTCTAAGTTTATATCTCCCTTTCTTGTTCCTTCTAGAGCTTCTAATTGCTTATTTATTCTGGCATTGTTGGTTTTATTGCAACTTTATATTTTTTTCCCATTCTCCAAAGAATACTAGGAAATGTATGAAACTTCCTTTTCCAAGATACCTCCTTCTTGGACAGTTAGCTCCCTAACAGTGATTGTTTTCTAGGTTGCTGCATTATTAACTGCATTCTGGAACTTCCCTTTGTCATTCTCCTGGTTTCAGTTCACTGTGTCTCAGATCCTGATATCGCTCATCTCTAAATATAACTGCCTGAGAAAGGCCTTAGGAGAGAGAAACTTGGTCTGAAAATATTTTCATTACATTTAATTTATAATTAGACTGAGCACAAAATTTCCAGATAATAGTATTAGAATACTTTTGTTGTGAGTGGCAGAAAACTTGGTGTACAAAGAGAAGGGTAGGGGGTTTCTGGTGAAAATAACCAAAGAGTCTAGAGTTGAATTGTCTTCAGGTATGGTTCAATCCACAGGTTCATAGAGTTTTACCGGCTTTGGCTCTGCTTTTTTTAAAGTTGATTCTCTCCTTTCCCCCACCCACTGCATTGTGATCAGGGAATATGATCTGCATTAAAAAAAATAATTTTTGACATTAATTGAAATATACATGCTCAATTTATATCAAAGAAGTCTTATTATTTTCCCAGATTCTATAAATACATTTATATTGTATTTCAAAAGCCCAGCTTTATTTGTTTTCCTTAGCGTTTTTCTGATCTATCTTTCTCCCTTATTTGCTCTATTCCCACAGCCCCCTATTGGGCTCCAGTAGTTGTGATGGAGACCATTTTAAATTTAAAGCATTCCTTGGACTATGTGTGGTATAGAATCTCTATTAACCTACACCTAGGAGTCTGGTGCATGGGTATTCAAAGATATTTGTTAAAAGGGTTAGTTTATAAAATGGAAGAGCTTGTCTAAAGAAAGAAGTTCAACTCTGCTTCATAGGTATTTCCATCTACTTCTGCACTTTCCCATTTGTTTCATTTAAAAAAAAATTCTCTTCAGCTATTTGAAATCAGTATCTAATTTTTAGTGGGAATATCTCAGGGACAGAAGAAATACATCACTGACCGTGTTTTTGCCTGCTGTTTTTACCCACCCAAATTCTGACTATTCATTTTCTAAGAGTGCAGAAAACCTGTGGAAAAAAGATTCGTATTCACAACTAAAGTAAAGGAACTCACGGAGTGTCCATTTTCTCAGACTCCCAGAGTCCTAACGACAGGCACCTGGAGCAGCCCATCTGAACTCACAAACAGGGTGGCGTTGGCTCAGGAGTCAGCCTGAGGCCTCTCTCCTACAGACACTTCCAGGTACAGAGCGAGGGGATGCAGAGGGATGGCAGAGGTTCAGGGGCGCCAGGTCTGCTCCCCTTAGAAACATCGTCAAAGGGCCTGACCCCATGGAAATTTGTCTGCTTGATTTATGGAGCAAGTCTAGCCTCACCCAGAAAAATTTCTCTTTCCCCCAAAATGAACCTTCTGTATTCAGACTTTTTTTTTTCTTTTTCTTTTTAAAGACACAACTCTTCCCAACTCCAGTGAGTTAGGCATAATTTGAATTTGTCATATGGTGCTGATATACAGAAGGTTTTGTCTGGCTGTTAATACTGACAAAAGGAATTGAGGTTTTCCCAGTAGAATGAACAATCTGTATTTAATGAAAGCAAGATTCTAAAAATTGGCTTCTACAACATGTAGGTCTTATAAAATTGTACATGGCTCAGGGACCATTTGGATGATATACAGGCGTGAGCTATTTTATCCAAAGACATCTTCTTAGTGATTCCAGTTGAGGTCCAGGGCTAAGGACTTCACATAAATCTCATCTGAGACAGACCCCAGGTAGATCTTCCCTTCAGTCGGCATTCCTGTGTTCTGTGTGGCTCATTTCATTTTTTGACAGAGTAATAATCACAAAGTTGTGGTCAGGTATTGATTTTCAAATGGTCATATTTCTTAATGAACTCACTCCACAGTCTGCTGGGTGGGAGATGCTACTCACTCAATGGCTTATTCTGTTTTATTCTGGAATGAGAAAAACATTATTTTGGATCTCATTCTAAGCATCTCTTCAAGAAAAGCACCTTCACACTTGAATTTGAAACAAATCAAAGCATCTGGGCTAGTACACTGAGTGTCACTGATGTTTTCCTGTTTTATTCTTTCTAACCGAAGCAAAATTAGAAAGCTTTCCTTCCTCCAAATTGTAGGCAACATAAAAGATTAGAATAGACTGAAAAAGAAAACTTAGTTTCTAAAAAATTCTACTTCTAGGAATTTAATTAGCTATTATACACACACACACACACACACACACACATATACATATATATGCTGCTAAGTCGCTTCAGTCGTGTCCGACTCTGTGCAACCCCATAGACAGCAGCCCACTAGGCTCTGCCGTCCCTGGGATTCTCCAGGTAAGAATACTGGAGTGGGTTGCCATTTCCTTCTCCAATGCATGAAAGTGAAGTCGCTCAGTCGTGTCCGACCCTTAGCATGGACTGAAGCCTACCAGGCTCTTCCGTCCATGGGATTTTCCAGGCAAGAGTACTGGAGTGGGGTGCCATTGCCTTCTCCGACATATATATATATATATATATGTATATTTTAAAAGTCTAGCTATGAAAAGATCTTCAGTCAGCATTTTATTTAATTAAAAAACACCCTGGAAACTACTTAAATCCAAGTAATAAAGGGCTACATACATGCTAAGTTGCTTAAGTCGTGTCCGACTCTTTGCAATCTCAGGGACTGTAGCCTGCCAGGCTCCTCTGTCTATGGGATTCTCCGGGCAAGAATCCTGGAATGGGTTGCCATGCCTTCCTCCAGGGCACCTTCCCGACCCAGGGATCAAACCTGCATCTCTTATGTCTCCTGCATTGGCAGGTGGATTCTTTACCCACTAGCGCTACCTGGGAAGCCCAATAAAGGGCTACTGAAATATATTGTAGAATATATAGCATATATATAGCCTCTGACAGAACAGGATTCTTTGCAGTTGTTAAAAGAAATGAAATTGACCTATTTGCGTTAACAGAGGACGTTCTTCAAGACATCTCATGTGAAAATAAGGCAGGTGAAGTACTATGGGTATTAATTGTGTGATCCCCTCTGTGAAAAAATTTATATATGTGCATGTGTGTGTGTGCATGTTTTGTGCAATGCATGCTTTGATATATGAGCAAAATATTTTCTAAAAGAACTGTAAGAAACTACCAATAACAGGGTAAGAATGATCAAATGAAGAAGGAGAATATTACTTTTCACATTACAACTTTCTGTAATGCTTGAATTATGTACCTGAATTAATTTTTTAAAAACATGTCATCAGAGGTTATCTATGGGTAGGTTTATAGAACATTATTAGTATCTTCTTTATAGTTTATACATTAAAGAAAATCAGCAAATATTATTTTAAAAACCTAATTATGGGGATATTATAGTCTTAACAACAGCAAGTAAGACGGTTAAATTTCAAAGTTTAGTTGTTTCTTTAATACAACTTATAAATTCAAGCCTTTCCAATCTAACACAAATGATGCTTGTGCAAGAAAACTTTTGCTCTGGTATGTGAAATAGGCTTGAGAAGAGAAAGTTGTTTTAAAGTGTAATAATCTTAAATCAGGGTTTTCAAAAATACATTTTTGCAAAAATATCAATGCATAATGATTTCAAGAAAAATACATGAAATGAATCAACTGCAGACAAAATGCATTTCTGAGTGCTTTTCTTTAGTTGCACACGTGTTGGTCAGAAAAAAAGTTAAATTTAAAGATTTTTCTCAAACATACCATAGTTTGGCACAATCCTTAAGAAATACCATCAAATGAGGACACTGAAACATACTGCATGTTTTCCTTTCACGAAGCAGTTAAGTCATTGTGCATTTCTTTCCCTATACCTGATAGTTTCAACTCTGTGTTTAAAATGTCTTGAATCCAGCCCTGATCATTCACTTAAGACACAGCAACACTGTTCTCCGGTATCTGTACAGAGCAGCAGAGAGAACACAAAGCATTCACACTCCCCTCAGACTCGCTGATTAATTGATTGATTAAAAAGTGACATGGAAGTTGATTCTGGTATACATCACTCCCATAAAATTAATGATCACCTCAAGAGTGGTTTTAGTCCATATTCAACAGGACCTGGGCAGTGATTTTCATTCTATTTCATGTTTTTCTCTGATTAAAAATAGACTTATCTCTTCCTCTAAGTTGAATTTCAAAGTCCAGTTGCTGTGATTGCTTGGTAAGAAAGGTGTGAATCATATTTGCATCTGTGAATTGTGAAGAATTTTAGTTTCTGATGGTGAATAAAAAGGGGAAAGCGAGATGTGCTTTGGCTAGACACAGAGCTTCCAGGAAGCCTAGAGGTCTGTACCTTTGCTCAGAGTTCTACAGAGTCCTAGGAGATTTAAAAGCATTCTCTTCTCACTAAGCAATGCCTCAGAGGGTGCCAAGTCTCACCATATTTTTTCAGATTGCTTAATATGAGTAGTCAAATTTAGGACAAAAGTCTCTGTTATTTCCAGGGAAAATATTTTAACAATGTTTTGTAGGAGTTGACTTGCTCCAAATGCATTTCATTAAATATGAAATGGGCTTCCCTTGTGGCTCAACTGGTAAAGAATCAGCTTGCAATGTGGGAGACGTGGGTTCAATCCATGTTGGGAAGATCCCCTGGAGAAGGGAAAGGCTACCTACCCACTCCAGGGTTCTGGCCTGGAGAATTCGATGGACTGTACAGTCCACGGGGTCACAAAGAGATGAAACACCAAATAATTCCTGATGAAATACCTGCTCAGGTCATAGTTGGGAGTCTCAGGATAGACCCTAAGTCCACTGCTAGTCACATCACTGAATGTTTTCTTCATTGCATCAGAGTGGCAACTCATTAAACTTCATGAATTTTTCAGAAAAAAGTTTTTCTCATTCTGGTTCTTAGTGGTCTCCCAAACCACTTCAGTATTCTTGCCTTGAGAACCCCATGAACAGTATGAAAAGGTAAAATGATAGGATACTGAAAGAGGAACTCCCCAGGTCAGTAGGTGCCCAATATGCTACTGGAGATCAGTGGAGAAATAACTCCAGAAAGAATGAAAGGATGGAGCCAAAGGAAAAACAATACCCAGTTGTGGATGTGACTGGTGATAGGAGCAAGGTCCGATGCTGTAAAGAGCAATATTGCATAGGAACCTGGAATGTTAGGTCCATGAATCAAACCAAATTGGAAGTGGTCAAACAGGAGATGGCAAGAGTGAACGTCAACATTCTAGGAATCAGCGAACTAAAATGGACTGGAATGGGTGAATTTAACACAGATGACCATTATATCTACTACAGCGGGCAGGAATCCCTTAGAAGAAATGAAGTAGCCATCATGGTCAACAAAGGAGTCCAAAATGCAGTACTTGGATGCAATCTCAAAAACAACAAGATTATCTCTGTTCGTTTCCAAGGCAAACCATTCAATATCACAGTAATCCAAGTCTATGCCCCAACCAGTAACGCTGAAGAAGCTGAAGTTGAACGGTTCTATGAAGACCTACAAGACCTTTTAGAACTAACACCCAAAAAAGATGTCCTTTTCATTATAGGGGACTGGAATGCAAAAGTAGGAAGTCAAGAAACACCTGGAGTAACAGGCAAATTTGGCCTTGGAATACGGAATGAAGCAGGGCAAAGGCTAATAGAATTTTGCCAAGAGAATGCACTGGTCATAACAAACACCCTCTTCCAACAACACAAGAGAAGACTCTACACATGGACATCACCAGATGGTCAACACTGAAATCAGATTGATTATATTCTTTGCAGCCAAAGATGGAGAAGCTCTATACAGTCAGCAAAAACAAGACAGAGAGCTGACTGTGGCTCAGATCGTGAACTCCTTATTGCCAAATTCAGACTTAAATTGAAGAAAGCAGGGAAAACCACTAGACCATTCAGGTATGACCTAAATCAAATCCCTTATGATGATACAGTGGAGTGAGAAATAGATTTAAGGGACTAGATCTGATAGAGTGCCTGATGAACTATGGTCTGAGGTTCATGCCATTGTACAGGAAACAGGGATCAAGACCATCCCCATGGAAAAGAAACACAAAAAAGTAAAATGGCTGTCTGGGGAGGCCTTACAAATAGCTGTGAAAAGCAGAGAAGTGAAAAGCAAAGGAGAAAAGGAAAGATATAAGCATCTGAATGCAGAGTTCCAAAGAATAGCAAGAAGAGATAAGAAAGCCTTCCTCAGCCATCAGTGCAAAGAAATAGAGGAAAACAACAGAATGGGAAAGACTAGAGATCTCCTCAAGAAAATTAGAGATACCAAGGGAACATTTCATGCAAAGATGGGCTCAATAAAGGACAGAAATGGTATGAACCTAACAGAAGCAGAAGAGATTAAGAGGTGGCAACAATACACAGAAGAACTGTATAAAAAAGATCTTCACGACCAAGATAATCACGATGGTATGATCACTCACCTAGAGCCAGACATCCTGGAGTGTGAAGTCAAGTGGTCCTTAGGAAGCATCACTATGAACAAAGCTAGTGGAGGTGATGGAATTCCAGTTGAGCTATTTCCAATCCTGAAAGATGATGCCGTGAAAGTGCTGCACTCAATATGCCAGCAAATTTGGAAAACTCAGCAGTGGCCACAGGACTGGAAAAGGTCAGTTTTCATTCCAATCCCAAAGAAAGGCAATGCCAAAGAATGTTCAAACTACCGCACAATTGCACTCATCTCACACGCTAGTAAAGTAATGCTCAAAATTCTCCAAGCCAGGCTTCAGCAATACGTGAACTGTAAACTTCCAGATGTTCAAGCTTGTTTTAGAAAAGGCAGAAGAACCAGAGATCAAATTGCCAACATCCGCTGGATCATCGAAAAAGCAAGAGAGTTCCAGAAAAACATCTATTTCTGTTTTATTGACTATGCCAAAGCCTTTGACTGTGTGAATCATAATAAACTGTGGAAAATTCTGAAAGAGATGGGATTACCAGACCACCTGACCTGCCTCTTGAGAAACCTATATGCAGGTCAGGAAGCAACAGTTAGAGCTGGACATGGAACAACAGACTGGTTCCAAATAGGAAAAGGAGTACGTCAAGACTGTATATTGTCACCCTGCTTATTTAACTTCTGTGCAGTGTACATCATGAGAAACGCTGGGCTGGAAGAAGCACAAGCTGGAATCAAGATTGCCGTGAGAAATATCAATCACCTCAGATATGCAGATGACACCACCCTTATGGCAGAAAGTGAAGAGGAACTAAAAAGCCTTTTGATGAAAGTGAAAGAGGAGAGTGAAAACGTTGGCTTAAAGCTCAACATTCAGAAAACGAAGATCATGGCCTCTGGTCCCACCACTTCATGGGAAATAGATGGGGAAACAGTGGAAACAGTGTCAGACTTTATTTTGGGGGGCTCCAAAATCACTATAGATGGTGACTGCAGCCATGGAATTAAAAGACGCTTACTCCTTGGAAGGAAAGTTATGAGCAACCTAGATAGCATATTCAAAAGCAGAGACATTACTATGCGAACAAAGGTCCATCTAGTCAAGGCTATGGTTTTACCAGTGGTCATGTATGGATGTGAGAGTTGGACTGTGAAGAAAGCTGAGCACCAAAGAATTGATGCTTTGGAACTGTGGTGTTAGAGAAGACTCTTGTGAGTCCCTTGGACTGCAAGGAGATCCAACCAGTCCATCCTAAAGGAGATCAGTCCTGGGTGTTCATTGGAAGGACTGATGCTGAAGCTGAAACTCTAATACTTTGGCCACCTCATGTGAAGAGTTGACTCATTGGAAAAGATCCTGATGCTGGGAGGGATTGGGGGCAGGAAGAGAAGGGGATGACAGAGGATGAGATGGCTGGATGGCATCCCCGACTCGATGGACGTGACTTTTAATGAACTCCAGCAGTTGGTGATGGACAGGGAGGCCTGGTGTGCTGCGATTCATGGTGTCGCAAAGAGTTGGACACGACTGAGCGACTGAACTGAACTGTAACCTTGCTTCTGACCTTGATCCTCTCCTCAATGACACTCAATTTTAAATCTAGTTCAGTCACATTTGAAGTACTGTTCTAGGCCTTAACCCTGTGTTGCCTATCTTGGTTGTGATAAACTTAACATTACTTCATTTTGAGCCAACCCCTGCCCCAGTCCTATTTCCATCTGCCACCAGATGTTGTGAATCTGCATCCAAAGTGGGAGTTTGCTTGGACCATTTGTGTCTCTTTAAAGGTCTTGAAAGTAAGTATGTTTATTATCTTTGGCTTTGAAGACACCAGGCTTGCTTACCTCCCATGACATTTTGTCCTTGTATATCCTTGTATGTGAACAGTTTTGCAGCAGCAAAACTCCATCTCTCAAGGACCTTGGCAGCAGGGCAGTGAGTAATGGTTTTCAGAGAAAAATCTCTTTCTGAACCCATTTTGCTTCCCATCTCCTGGCCCCCGAACGACTGTTACTAATAACAATCAGACGTCATTTCTTCTCCCGCAGATGATCTTGTTTTTAGATGAACATCTTCAATAGAGCAAGTTGACAGATAATTTGCCCTCATCTTTCTTTTCTTTTTTTTTAAATTCTACAATATATTGCTATTATTTTCCTTTAATCTTTGCCCTCATCTTTCAATTATCTCCATTGTTTGTTATCACCAAGTATAGTGTTAGTTGCTTGGACATGTCTGACTCTTTGCAATCCCATGGACTGTAGCCCTCCAGGCTCCACTATTCATGCTATTCTCCAGGCAAGAATACTGGAGTGGGTTGTTGGGGTTGTGATTGTTCAGTTGCTCAGTAGTGTCTGACTCTTTGCAGCCCCACTGACTGCAGCATGCCAGGCTTCCCTGTCCTTCACCATCTCCCAGAGCTTGCTCAAACTCATGGTCATTGAGTTGGTGTTGCCACCCAACCATCTCTCTGTCATCCTCATCTCCTCCTGCCTTCAATATTTCCCAGCATCAGGATCTTTTCTAATGAATCTGCTCTTTGCATCAGATAGCCAAAGTATTGGAGCTTCAGCTTCAGCATCAACCCTTCCAATGAATATTCAGGATTGATTTCCTTTAAGTTTGACTGGTTTGATCTCCTTGCAGTCCAAGGGACTCTCAAGAGTCTTCTCCAACACCACAGTTAAAAAGCATCAATTCTCCAGTACTCAGCTCTCTTTATTGTCCAACTCTCGCATCTATACATCACTACTGGAAAAACCATAGCTTTGGCTATATTGACCTTTGTCGGCAAAGTGATGTCTCTCTTTTTAATACACTGGAGTGGGTAGCCATTCCCTTCACAAGGAATCTTCCTGACCCAGGGATTGGGCCTGGGTCTCCCGCATTGCAGACAGATTCTTTACTGTGTGAACCACCATGCTGCTGCTGCTGCTGCTGCTAAGTAGCTTCAGTCGTGTCCGACTCTGTGCGACCCCATAGACTGCAGCCCCCCAGGCTCCCCCGTCCCTGGGATTCTCCAGGTGAGAACACTGGAGTGGGTTACCATTTCCTTCTCCAATGCATAAAAGTGAAAAGTGAAAGTGAAGTTGCTCAGTCGTGTCCGACTCTTCGTGACCCCATAGACTGCAGCCCACCAGGCTCCTCCGTCCATGGGATTTTCCAGGCAAGAGTACTGGAGTGGGGTGCCATTGCCTTCAGACTCTCATTTCCTCATGTCTTTGAAGGTGTATCTCTATCTTTAGCCTTCTTTCAGAAGAAGCTTTTTCTACCTTCTTGCTTCAGCTAGTTTTTGACCTAGATTCCTCTACTCTCCCAAAAGCCAATACTCCACCCCCATCCCAAATCCTCAGGAAAGGAGCACAAGTAGGTTTCTGCCTCCAAACAGCATAATATGGAGAGAAGCGGTCCACTAATCTCTACTCTTCTACCAACTTACCCTCTAACACATGCCCCCACAGCTGTATGGCAGACCACATCCTAGCAGGGCCTGGCATGGATTCTAGAGGGAAAGGAGCTGGGCTCAGGGTCAAGATGAAACCTGAAGATACTATTTCTCTGAGCATAACGGGCCCTTTATGGTGGATGCATTTGCACAGTCTGGGGATAATCTCTTTGTCCAGGAGCAGACCTAAATTTAGAGGAGAAGTCTAGAATGGAGCAAATAACGCTTCTCTGCTATTCCAGTTACCAATTTGCTTTCCCAATGTAAGTAAGCAGAAATTACTTGCTAATCACTTAGAGACCAGGAATTGCAGACCTGATGCATGCAAATCAACCACAGTATTGTTTTCTAGCACAGTTTCTTTAAAAAAATCATTTGAATTTGAATGCCTTCTCCAGTTTACCTTAGCCTGGAGATAACACTTGCTTATCCTCAAGTGTTTTGAGTTTACACTTGCTTGGACTTCAGTTTAGTTCGGTTCAGTCACTCAGTTGTCTCCGACTCTTTGCGACCCCATGAACTGCACCATGCCAGGCTTCCCTGTCCATCACCACCTCCTGGAGGTTGCTCAAACTCACGTCCATCAAGTCAGTGATACCATGCAACCATCTTACCTTCTGTTGTCTGTCCCCTTCTCCTCTTGCCCTGAATCTTTCCCAGCATCAGGGTCTTTTCCAATGAGTCAGTTCTTCACATCAGGTGGCCAAAGTATTAGAGTTTCAGCTTCAGCATCAGTCCTTCCAATGAATATTCAGGGTTGATTTCCTTTAGGATGGACTGATTTGATCTCCTTGCAGTCCAAGGGACTCTCAAGAGTCTTCTCCAACACCACAGTTCAAAAGTATCAATTCTTAGGTGCTCAGCTTTCTTTATAGTCCAACTCTCACATCCATACATCACTACTAGAAAAATCATAGACGGACCTTTGTTGGCAAAGGAATGTCTCTGCTTCTTAATATGCTGTTTAGATTGGTCATAGCTTTTCTTTCAAGGAGCAAGCATCTTTTAATTTCATGGCTGCAGTCACCATCTGCAGTGATTTTGGAGCCCAAGAAAATAAAGTCTGTCACTGTTTCCATTGTTCCGCTGTCTATTTGCCATGAAGTGATGGGACCGGATGCCCTGATCTTTGTTTTTTGAATGTTGAGTTTTAAGCCAAATTTTTCACTCTCCTCTTTCACTTTCATCAAGAGGCTCTTTGGTTTTTCTTTGCTTTCTGCCATTAGGGTGGTATCATCTGCATATCTGAGGTTATTGATATAACCCATGGACTTAACAAGCATATTAATTGAGGAACTTTTGAGTTCTCAGCTCTGCATTAGGCATTACAGAGATGCCTTAGACAGATGAGGCAAAGGCCACAAACTTCTTCATAGTAAAATTTCCTGGGACTTAGACTCTCAAAAGGGGCTTCCCTGGGGCTTGGATGGTAAAGAATCTGCCTGCAATGCAGGAGACCTAGGTTTGATCCCTGGGTTAGGAATATTCCCTGTGAAGGGAATGGCTATTCACTCCAGTGAATAGCCATATTCCTGCCTGGAAAGTTCCATGGACAGAGGAACCTGGTGGGCTATAGTCCACGGAGTCACAAAGAGTCAGACACAAATGGAGACTAACACTTTCACTTTTCACTTTAGGATCTCAAGAAGACAAAGCAGGAAATATATTAGTGACAAAGTTAAGGGAATTTGAGCCAAGGGGTCAATGTTGGCCAACAGAGCTGGGGAGGCATCTTCATATATGAGGAAAGGATTGTTGAAGGGTAAGGAGGGATTGTGAATAGAGAAAGGCAATCAAAGATTCATGAGCCAAGATATAAATCTGTGGGCAGGTCCTTGAGGGTTTAAGATGAGGAGAGCCTTGTCTGAGTAGCAGGGTTTGTGTGAAGGAGTTTCAGGAGTTGCAGATTCTTTTCACATCGACAGTGGTTCTTGTCTCCTTTTAATACTCTCGTATTCAGTATTTAGATGATGTGATTTTTGTCTAACTGCACTGCCAAGCATCCCTCCTCCAGACCATATCAACCAAAGCAAGACTTTAGATTTACTTTTCTGTGGTATTCTCCCATTATAATCCTCTGGCTTTTCACACACAGGAGGCCTTTCCACAGCCATGCTATCAGGCACATGAAAGACTTTACTGTAGAGCCTGAGCCATATATGAGTCTGCCCAAGGCCAAATCTAACAGAGGAGACAATGTAAATGCCAAATGAATATCTGGAATAGTCAATTCAGGTTTACATCATATACCACGCACTGAATTTCTAAGGCAGGATAGCTTATTTTTATGATCAATCATTGCACTAATGTGTTGTTAATCACATTTATCTCAGGTTATGATTATTTAACAGTTAATTGTTGGAACGAAGAGGCATCATTCACTTTCTTAGCCTTTAGGCTAATTTGGCTGTTCACAGTTATGAGGTTCCTTTGAAAAATACTGGTAGCTTCTAGTAGTTATAGGTCTATGTCCTCTCCCTTATCCAACTCACCACCAGGATGCTTTTGAACTGTGGTGTTGAAGAAGACTCTTGAGAGTCACTTGGACTGCAAGGAGATCAAACAAGTCTATCCTAAAGGAAATCAACCCTGAATATTCATTGGAGGGACTGATGCTGAGGCTGAAGTCCAATACTTTGGCCACTTGGTGCAAAGCATTGACTCATTAGAAAAGACCCCAATGCTGGGAAAGATTGAAGGCAGGAGGAGAAGGGGATGACAGAGGATGAGATGGTTGGATGGCAACACTGACTCAATGAACGTGAGTTGGAACAAGCTCCAGGAGATGGTGAGGGATAGGGAGGCCTGGTGTGGTGCAGTCAGTGGGGTCACAAAGAGTCAGACATGACTGAGCGACTGAACAACAACAACAACAACAGGCGAGAAAAGGCCAGGGCACAATTTTTGAAAGAATGACAAGCCCAAGGACACAACATAAATGGATTAGAATGAAATGGGTCAAAGATGGCAGACAAGTCAACTTAACTAGACCTTGAACCTCAATCCGAAAGCAAAATGACATACCCAGAGGCACCATGACAGTTTTAAGGCCAACTGTTAAAAGACCAAAAAGTGGGTGATGGCCCAATTCTTGGACATCTCCACCCTCTCCCCAAAATTGTTGGAATAATCCTCCCACTCATTAACCTATGAAATTACCCAGTCCATAAAATGGCTACCCTGGTAACTCAGATGATAAAGAATCTGCCTGCAATGCAGGAGACCCGGGTTCAATCCCTGGGTGGGGAAGATCCCCTGGAGAAGGAAGTGGCAACCCACTCCAGTATTCTTGCCTGGAGGATTCCAAGGGCAGAAGAGCCTGGTGGGCTACATACAGCCCATAGAGTCACAAAGAGTCAGGCAAGACTCACACAAAATCTAACCATGCCACCTTTCTAGGCTGCACTCATCCTCTGTGATGGCCCACACTCTGTGGAGTGTATTTCTCTCTGAATAAATTCACTTCTTACCTACCACTTTGTCTCTCACTGAATTCTTTCTGTGATGAGACATCAAAAACCTGAGCTTCATTACACCTGAAACCAGGTCTGTGATCTCAGTTGGAAGACTGTGGGTTTTGGCTGGGTTCAAGTCCCAGGCATGTGGGTTCAAGTCCCAATTTGAGGAAAACAATTTCAAAAGCACATCTAAGATCAAATTCTGCCACATCAGTTCAGTTCAGTCACCCAGTCGTGTCCGACCCCATGCACTGCACCATGCCAGGCCTCCCTGTCCAATTCCATCCCATGCACTGCATCACGCCAGGCCTCCCTGTCCAATACCAACTCCCGGAGTTTACTCAAACTCATGTCCTTTGAGTTGGTGATGACATCCAACCATCTCATCCTCTGTTGTCCCCTTCTCCTCCCACCTTCAATCTTTCCCAGCATCAGGGTCTTTTCAAATGAGTCAGCTCTTCACATCAGGTGGCCAAAGTATTGGAGTTTCAGCTTCAACATCAGTCCTTCCAATGAACATTCAGGACTGATTTCCTTTAGGATGGACTGGTTGGATCTCCTTGCAGTCCAAGGGACTCTCAAGAGTCTTCTCCAACACCACACTTCAAAAGCATCAATTCTTCTACTGGAAAAACCATAGCCTTGACTAGACAGACCTTTGTTGGCAAAGTAATGTCTCTGCTTTTTAACATGCTGTCTAGATTGGTTATAACTTTTCTTCCAAAGAGTAAGTGTCTTTTAATTTCATGGCTGCAGTCACCGTCTGCAGTGATTTTGGAGCCCCCAAAAATAAAGTCTGACAATGTTTCCACTGTTTCTCCACCTATTTGCTATGAAGTGATGGGACCAGATGCCATGATCTTCATTTTCTGACTGTTGAGCTTTAAGCCAACTTTTTCACTCTCCTGTTTCACTTTCACCAAGAGGCTCTTTAGTTCCTCTTCACTTTCTGCCATTAAAGGTGGTGTCATCTGTATATCTGAGGTTATTGATTTTTCTCCCATTGATAGTGTCTTATACTGATAATGTTTCCTGTGGAGGTACGGGTCGGCAGTGGTCTGCCACAGGGACAGGGGCTCTGGGTGTGGGTATGGTATAAGTCCTCTTGTAGGAGGTCGCCATTAACCCCACAATAGAGCTGCCAGAACTTACATAGGACTGGGAAATAGTCTTGGAGGGCAACATGCCTTAACACTACTCATTTCTCCAGTGAAAATTTACTTCTAACACTCCCCATGATAAATAATAAACTCTCTGAGGCAGATGGAGATATGATTTGAAGCCCTTGCCTTGGGCTCTTCTGAAGCCTAAATTCTTGATAAGAGTTCTTTATATGTTAATCAACAACTGTTGACAAATCACCCTAAGGCATAGATGAAAGTTAAGTATAAACATAGATATCATCTGGTTTGCCTGTATTCTGGGTACTCCCTCCCTTTAATCCCTAACAGCTGTCCTAAAGCAACCTCCAGGAAAAATATAACCTAAGTCAAATAGCATGCTTGCTATCTATTCATGTGCAGCCTTCATGCACATCTCTAGCACTTCCCAACCCCTCTGTCATCCTAATGAGACTGATACCATTGAATTTCTACTATAAAGAAATACAAAAACACCACTGCTGGAATCCAAATCCAAATGATTGATTTCACAGGGATCCAGAGACAAGCTACTTGGATCCATATGTAGCAGATGTGTTGATACATTGTTAAGATCCCCCTTTAGCAATAAAAGACTTGTTCCCTGAGTTGCTGGGAGTTCTGCTGGAAGCAGGCCTTTCAGCAACACCTCCACTCCCACCCCATTTCCCTGGGAATCGCCTAGGCTGAAGACAGCTCCTTCATCCAAGATTACTTCCCAAGGTTACAAGTTCCTGGGGCAATTTGTATCTGAAGACTGATCAATAATAGGTCGTGAAGGGCTGGCCCCCTTGCCTCAGATGCTTGTGATGATGAGTCCCAGATCCAGAACTCCCAACTTGTCTGCCTACCCAATCCTGCTTCCCCGTCTTTGCCCACAGTAATCCCAAGACCACTCCCCAATAAACCTCCTACACACTAATCTTCATTTCAGAGTCTTGCTCTTTTGAAACAATTTACTCTTAAATCATAGGTTTGCAAGGTGCCCATGCATCTTTGCAGCATGTGTGGCATATATTTGTACCAAGAAAGGAGCTGTAAGCATCCTGAAGTGGAGGGACCTAAAGTATAATATTAAACAGGCCTAAAATCCTTGGGCTCCACACCATCTGCATGGTCTATTCTGGGGGAGGAAGGAGGCTCCATTCTGCCTCAGGACCCCAGTTTCTAGCTTTCAGTCACTAATTCAATTGTTCAAAAGATGATCTTTAAGCACTGTCTTAAATTTAGTTTTTACTTGTATGAAAGTTATGCGTGTGCCTGGCTGAAAGAATCAAAAGTTCTACAAAGCTTATTTGACAGAGGTGCTGGTAGAGCTGAATCATGGAAAAAGCAAGAGAGTCCCAGAAAAACATCTATTTCTGTTTTATTGACTATGCCAAAGCCTTTGACTGTGTGGATCACAATAAACTGTGGAAAATTCTGAAAGAGATGGGAATACCAGACCACCTGACCTTCCTCTTGAGAAACCTATATGCAGGTCAGGAAGCAACAGTTAGAACTGGACATGAAACAACAGACTGGTTCCCAATAGGAAAAGGAGTTCGTCAAGGCTGTATATTGTCACCCTGCTTATTTAACTTCTATGCAGAGTACATTATGAGAAACGCTGGACTGGAAGAAGCACAAGCTGGAATCAAGATTGCCGGGAGAAATATCAATCACCTCAGATATGCAGATGACACCACCCTTATGGCAGAAAGTGAAGAGGAACTAAAAAGCCTCATGATGAAAGTGAAAGAGGAGAGTGAAAACGTTGGCTTAAAACTCAACATTCAGAAAACGAAGATCATGGCATCTGGTCCCATCACTTCATGGGAAATAGATGGGGAAACAGTGGAAACAGTGTCAGACTTTATTTTTCTGGGGCTCCAAAATCACTGCAGATGGTGACTGCAGCCATGAAACTAAAAGACACTTACTCCTTGGAAGGAAAGTTATGACCAACCTAGATAGCATATTGAAAAGCAGAGACATTATTTTGCCAACAAAGGTCCATCTAGTCAAGGCTATAGTTTTTCCTGTGGTCATGTATGGATGTGAGAGTTGGACTGTGAAGAAAGCTGAGTGCCGAAGAATTGATGCTTTTGAACTGTGGTGTTGGAGAAGACTCTTGAGAGTCCCTTGGACTGCAAGGAGATCCAAGCAGTCCATTCTAAAGGAGATCAGTCCTGGGTGTTCATTGGAAGGACTGATGCTAAAGCTGAAACTCCAGTACTTTGGCCTCCTCATGCAGAGTTGACTCATTGGAAAAGACCCTGATGCTGGGAGGGATTGGGGGTAGGAGGAGAAGGGGACGACAGAAGATGAGATGGTTGGATGGCATCACCGACTCGATGGACATGAGTTTGGGCGAACTCTGGGAGTTGGTGATGGACAGGGAGGCCTGGCATGCTGCAATTCATGGTGTCGCAAAGAGTCGAACACAACTGAGTGACTGAACTGAACTGAGCTGAACTGGTAGAGCACTGACATCAGTTCTCACCTTCTTTAATAATAGAACTTCTAAGTTTTTGCTGAGCATATGACAACAGCCTTCCCTGCAGCTTGGTCAGGCTATGTGCCCACCATCTGGTCAATAGCCGTGTGCTGTTTCTGGGCCTGTTCCTCCAGGGTATGTACATGAATTCCCTTGAAATATTCCCCCTTCCCACTGGCTGCGATGACAAAAACTCGAATGGCTGCCTTTCTCCCAGAGATGAAAGCTAGACTTTGAGGGTTATAAAGCCAACCTTCCAACCCAGATTGTTTCTCTCTGGACCATATCAAAAAAGGCACATATACCTATCTTATTTAATTAAGCCTCTGTATTTTGAGGTCTTCTTGTTAAAGCAACCTATCCTGCATGTTCATCCAAATAGATATTTTTTTAAAGGACAATCTTGTCCATTCGCTTTTCTTTTTTCCAGAAGCAACTACAACATGTTTAACATACTTCTGATATTTCATCCCTGGGCATTATTAATTGAGTTTCCAGTCTGGAAGATGAATATTCTACTCTTTTTCTCCTTCTCCCCCACCCTCACAATACCAAGTGCACACTTGATATCCACTCTTCCATCTTCCAAGGATATAATGGTTACGTTGTCATTTTGGATAGATAAGATATTTCAGCTCAGTTCATTTCAGTCACTCAGTCATGTCCGACTCTTTGTGACCCCATGGACTGCAGCACTCCAGGCTTCCCTGTCCATCACCAACTCCCAGAGCTTGCTCAAACTCGTGTCCATCGAGTCAATGATGCCATCAAACCATCTCATCCTCTGTTGTCCCCTCCTCCTCCTGCCTTCAATCTTTCCCAACATTAGGGTCTTTTCAAGTGAGTCAGTTCTTCACATTAGGTTGCCAAAATGTTGGAGTTTCAGCTTTGGCATCAGTCCTTCCAATGAATATTCAGGTCTGATTTCCTTTAGGATTGACTGGTTTGATCTCCTTGCAGTCCAAACGCAAATGGTATATAAAACTGACCTCTGCACTGCACTATGCATGCTTTATCCTTTCTTTGGTAACATTTTGTTTTTCCCTGGAGATGATAGTTAATTTTTTTAAATTTTCTTAGCTTCCTATTGACTTATCATTAATTCAAACCTAAACACTGTTGCATGATCTCCTCTAAATACATTCAAAAGTAATTGGGATGCAATCAGTTTCATTTATTTGAAGAAATATTCCTGGAGCTTTCTGACTAGCTCCATCTGGACTTATTGTTTACTAAGTCTGATGTGTGTGTTTGACCTGCCATCTTTAATTGTACTTTGGGGCCGGTTTTGTAACTTTGGATTGCTAAGCAAGTCTTAATCCCCTGGAAGGGCTGCTAGCTATGTGACACAGCAAGTTTCCTTAGGAGAAGGCCCCCCATGTAAGTGTTCTTGTTGGAAGCTTTCTCCTGAGAACATTTACCAAATTTCTGCGCAACGAAGAGATTGCAAGTCTCTCAGCTGGATCAATGTCTTCTTTCTTGGAGTTCAGATCTGAAACTCTTCCTGCATTAGGCAGAAAAAAATGAATGCCAATTAACAGCTTCCTACAAAAAAAAACCACAAAAAACCAAAACCCTTTAACTCAAGATACCACTCTTTAATCATTTTAAACCATTCTGCACATGGATATTGGCCAACCTTAAATTTGACAGAATTCTCAAATATTTGGGGTATAGTATTAATACATAATCTTTTGGTCTTTGTCCAAGTTCAAGTTTAGGTATAACTCTTACTGAGAATGCCTGGAATCTGAACAGCCAAGTTTAGAGCTTAAACAACTTCCCCTTCCTCAATGTCTGTTTAACTGCCAACAGAGCCAGATACCCCCCATGCCATACCCACCCACCCCCTACAACTCTCAGGGAATTCTAGGAAGACAGCTCACCTTGGTATATTTTATTACAAGATTAAACCATGCAGGAAGGCTGGGAGAAAAGTTAAAGGGCAGACATGGTCAACAATTGTCAGGTTCATTCTTATTTCAGTTATCTTTCCCAAACTCCAGTATGATTTTGGATGTTTCAATAACCAGTGTGATCTGATAAAAGCTTATCAACTGAGAGCAGCCATAGAGAAGGGAATGAAGTGACTATTTCCCACTAGTGTCTGAAGTGAAGCTAAACCACTCAAATGTATGCACATGCCTACACAAACACACACTAACAATAAAAATACGAATACACAAAAAAGCAATACACAGACTCAATGCCTGAAAATTTTCATCTGGCTATTAATAAAAATTTTGGAAAAGTTTGGGAGGAAATTATTTTGAGTTGAATTTCAGGTGAATTTAAGAAGGCATTTCTAACTGGATATATCTTTGAAATGCAAGCTTCTATATTTGCAATCATCACCACACATTTTGAACATCTTCTGTAGGACCAAAGCCAAGTGCTGGCTGCCATGTACACAGATGACTAATGACAAAGCAATGCGAAATGCATTAAATAGCCAACAAGAAGAGAAGGAGGGGAAGTACAGAGGTGGGGACTTTATTCATACCTCCAAGAAAGGACAGAGTGTATACCAATAAGAAGGAGGATGCAAGCCATCTGTGTAACGGGGAGAGTATGAATATGGGGTACAGAGCTAGAGATGGGCCTGCCATGTATCTGGCATGTTCAGAGAGCAACAAATTGCTTAGAACACAGGATTCAGGTATGGAATAATAAAAGACAACTGCGAATGGGGTATGTATATTCATTCTAAACTGTGTGTTTGAGGTGAAATGCCAACTGAAGGCATTTGAACATCTTGAAGGCATTGGGAAACCACAGAAGTTTCTGTTGTTATTTAGGGGTGTGGGTTTGATTAGGGGAGGGGAGAAAATGTGATATATACATGCACTGCTTTGGGATAATTCATCTGACCATGAAGTATGACTGATCAGAATGGAGAAGAAATGAGGCTTGGGAGCTAGGGGCTGCAGCAGACTCAGGGTGAGGAAATGAGAGCCTGGCCTAAGGCTACCAGTTATTAAGCACCTTGCAATCTATGTCACAGGCTTTGTGAGCTCCACGCCTTATCTCAGGTAAGCTTCACGACACCCTGTGGAGTAGGGAAGTAACTGAGATCAGGAAACTAACTAAGAGGTTCAAGGTCACACAACAAGCAAATGACTCAGGTGGGATTTGAATTAATATTTTTTCTGATGTCCAAGTCCATGTTCTTTCTACTACGACACATCAGCCTCCTGTTTTTAATAATGGTTCATCATAGCAGTGATAAGAGGACATGCAGGGGACCCTACTTAGGACTAGGTTATCCTTGCAACCTCAGTATCTTTATGTTGTACCATGATTTTGTGAGTCACTCAATATCCTCTTCTTTCCAATTGAAATTTGTGGAGTAAAAAACCATTCTATGCTGCAGCGTCTCCCCAAAGGCCCAGTCTGTGATCGCCCTGACATGGAAAGTGAGTAGCGAAACATGTTTCAGGTTTGTGGGAAATTGCGAAGGACAAGACAGAAATCATAAAGGCACAATTGAATTACTTTGTGCCGTGGCCCCTGGGATAACAGCTGTTTTCCAGGTCTACAGTGGTTCTCATTAGGAAATTAAAAACTCAAAACTCCGCATCCGCAGCCTTGCACAGCTCTGACCACGTGGTGACAGGAAGCTCTGTGTTTGCACAGGTGGGGGATCCAGCAGCCTCACAAAGTGGGTGGCTGGAATCCCTGCCCTGAACACAGGTGGGCTATTGGACGAAAGGCAAACCCAGGAAGAGGCTCGAGTGTTCTGGTGCTGTCAGCCCCGCTCCACGGAGGGATGAGGGCCCCCGCAGTCCTCGCCACCTCGGCAGGTCATTTTAGGGCCATAAACAACTACTGGTTGAGAGCTCTGTCCACTCAACCTAGTACAGAAGGATCTGGTCTGGTGTAAGGTCAAGTGTCCAAACATTACTTACAATATGATACCTTTGTGCACCACTAAGAAAAACCCAAACAAGTTGTGCTTTTGACAACACATATAGGAATGTCATACATTTCAAAAAAGAAATGTGTTTAAAAACAAAGGGAGGACACAACACAAGACTTAGGGCAATGAGTAGCTACTGAAGGTCTGGGGTTTGGGAAGGCAAGGGGCCAGGAAGGGCAGGACCACCTGGACACCTAGGGTGTTGTCAGTGTTCTAGTTTCTGAGTCAGGTGGTGAGTTCATGGGGATTGGATAAAATTATTAAAACCAAAAAATCCACATGAAAACCATAGAGGATCGGGTGTAGACCAATGATGAGAGTACATCAAGAACCTAAGATTATAATTAATACATTTCTATTCCCCTGAGTTACAAAATGGACAAGAAAACAAAAGATGAGATGTTGCCAGAACTCTGCCGAAGTACCCCTATTCTAAAATACCTGGCTTTGAACATTCTTACCTTTGAACATCTTACCTTGCTGGAGGCTTCAGTGTGCAGCCTGATAACCTGGCACCTGCCATCTGCTGCCTTCTCGGTACACAGGACCACTGGTAACTCACATCTAGAGAGAGCATAGGTGTTGACTAAAAACTGGGAAGTGAGCAATAGTAGAAAACTTCATTGAAAATGAACAAGGAGAATGACAGTAATACCAGACTACATTGGAAATTTTCATGTCAACAATCATTCCTTCAATTAAAAGACATTTAATATCAAAGAGAAAGTCAGAAAACATGTAACTAGTCTTGTAGTCTCAAGAAATCAATTCCTTCTCACGAGCCAGAAAAAATTGAGTATACCTCTTACAGCTCCTCCCTTGCCCTCCTCTCTTCATTTTTTAGCCGCTAACCTGAGACATTCATTCCACCCAGAAGGAGCACAAAATGTTAATGAGTTGGGCTAGCTGATATCAAAGGCACCTCTGGGCTCTGAGGTCCATGCTGCTGTGTGAGTTGTGGCCAGGCCATGGGCCAGCAGTCAGGACCCAAGGCAGTTGCATTTCCCCCAGCTGAGATTGTCCAGTTCAGGGTGAATTGGGGGATTATCTTGATGCTTCCTCAGACTTATCTTATTTCTCTCTCTGAAGTCAGAAAATTAATTTCAACTTTGCATACCTTGAATGTTTCAAGCTTAGAACTAGAGTCACTGAAAATCAGAGAAAGGGAAAAGAAAGAGGGAGAAAGGCAGATGAAGATGAATGGGAATATGTGGCAGTCTGAGAAAAGCCAGGGGACCACAATTAAAGCAAAGCAGCACATCTCTAAATGTGTTGTCTAAACTCTTCTCACAACCAAGTTCATAGGATTAAGATGTGCTGGTGAGGTAGGCAACTTTCATTGTATTACTGAGGAACATGTTAACTCAACAGAAATGAACTGAGATATATCTATGTGCCAGGAAGTGTGTTAGGTCCCAGAGATAAAGAAATTACCAACCCAGATAATGTCCCATTCCTGGGAAGAACTTCTACAGGGACAAGAACCAGTTGCACTCAAGTAAATCTACAGCATAACACTGGGCAGAGATGCAGACTCTGAAGGAATGCTTTGGTGTCTGGGGAGAGGTGACACTGAAGATGTGATGATCAGAGAAGGCTTCTCTGCTGGGGAGACTCAAGAGAAGGAGCAGCCAAGTAAACCTCTCACAAGTGAGCTTTCTCAGAAAAAGGAAGGAGCAGCCACTGGCCAATTCCTGAGGCAGGAGTGGCTGCGTGTCAGGCCAGTTTGAAGACAGGAGGAGGCTTGTATGGCTGGAGTCGGAGCCTGGCACATGATAGCAGGGCCCAGTGCAAAATGAAAGTGCAAAGCCTTTGGTTCAAAACTTATTAAAACCTTCAAAACAGCATCAGTAGAGCACTGAACCAAGTGCAAGGCCCTTCTAAGCTCAGGATCTGGACAAGAGCAGGCCTGGTTGGCTCTAAGGTAGGAAATGAGATCTGAGAAATATTTATGACTGATCATGCTTGGCCTTGTAAGACGTTTCATGGAGCTTAGATTTTACTCCAAGTGCAACAGGAATGAATCATGGGTTCTAAGTAAGTAAGTATGTGGCCTGACATGGTGCTAAAAAGAGCTCTGACTCCTGTGGATGAGCCTGGGAAAACCAGGAATGACAATAGGGAGGCCAGCGAGGTTGCTAAAGAATTGTAACAATGACAATGAAGAAATAACTCAGTGTGGTATTCTTTCATCATAGTTGGATACAATATTGTCCTCACCACCCCTCACGTGTGTTCTTCAGCTCTGAGGATGAGTGAACCTGCTCTGGATGCTGGAGCAGATGTGAGTAACAAGCGTGGGTAAAGAACCTGGGCAGAAGGTGAAGCCAGGCTGAAAGTGTACTTTAAAAGCAAGGAGATCAGACCAGTCAACCCTAAAGGAAATCAACCCTGAATATTCATTGGAAAGACCAATGCTGAACTTGAACTCCAATACTATGGCCATCTGAGGCAAAGAGCCGAGAAAGAGCCAACTCATTGGCAAAGACTCTGATGCTGGGAAAGATTGAGGGCAAAAGAAGGGGGAGACAGAGCATGAGATGGTTGGATGGCATCATAGACTCAATGGACATGAGTTTGAGGAAACTCTGGGAGACAGTGAAGGACAGGGAAGCCTGGCGTGCTGCAGTTCATGGGGTCAAAAAGAGTCAGACACAACTTTGCGACTGACAAACAATAGCCTTCTCAGTTCACCTCTCCCTCAACTGATTCGACACCAGGCAGGGATAGGAAGTAGAAAGAATAGAGCATACTTCAGAAAGATTCTGTCCTGTGGGTCTCTGATCTGGAATTCCATTTCATTTTATTTGGGGGAGAATGGATACATGTATATGATGGCTGAGTCCCTTCGCTGTTGACCTGAAACTACCACAATATTGTTAATTGGCTGTACTCCAATATGAAATAAAATGTTTAAAGTTAGAGGGGAAAAAAAGGAAAAGGAAATTCCTGAGAACTGAAGGTCTTTCAGTGGCTCCTACAGGAGTCACAAGAGGGGAGATTTGAAATTCTAACCAAACCCAGGACACGGGTGGGCACTTAGGCATGGTTGAGTAGTAGAGTAGGTGACCTCTGCAAGGTGTAACTTCTGTGAGCATGTCACCATGTCCTTCCTCAGCCACTGAAGGGCAACCAGGAGATTCTACTTTCTGGATAATGGCTTCAAGAACAGTTTTGATGGAATTATGGGAGGGAGATTGAGGATGCTCCTGCCTGAGAAAGGAGGTAAATGTGGTTAAGAAAAAAAAGAGGCTTAAAACCAGCCAATCGTTCATGAACACCTATGCACTCTAACGTGGATTTGTATGCTGTGGCAACCTTAAGATTGATCATGATCTAAGTTTGAAAAGTAAAGAAAGAAAAAAGAGCCTAAGGTCACCCATTTAGAAATGAAGGAATCAGGACTCAAAGCCAAGCTTATATTTTTTCCATCTTGCCAAAACCATAACAGTGGCGATTTTAAAAAATGACCACATATCCTTGGACCTTCCTCTCATTGTCCCCTCCCGTGGAATCTGTGTGGGCTCATGAGTGCTTTAAACCATGAGTGTGGCAGAAGTGATGCTGCGTAGCTTCCAAGAAGGTCAGAAGAGAGGCCAGACAGCTTCCATCTGGTTCTCTTGGAACCCTTGTTCTTGGAATGTTCCCTCTTGTATCCTATCAGCCACACTATGAGAAGCCCAAGGCACACAGAGAGACCACATATAGGTGCTCTGGTTAAAATCCCCACTGAGCCCAGCTTGGAGCAGCCCAGCCCAGGAGCCAGATATGTGAGTGAAGAAGCCATGTTGGGAGTGAATCCTCCAGGCTCAGCTATCCAACCTTTTCAGGTGAGGCCACACACATCAGAGTAGAGACAAGCCAGTTCTACTGTGCCCTTTCCAAATTCTTGACCCACAGTCTGATAGTTGCTGTTTTACGTCACTAAACTTGGGAGAGTTAGTTATGCAGCAATAGGTGATGAGACTAATAATTTTGACTTGGACTGACTTATGGTGTGAATGGGTCTGAGAACAAATGTGTCATAGGAACAAACAATATGTGCCATGGTTTTGCATTATCTTGACTATAGAGGCAAGTTGATACTTGATTGCTATAACCTTGGTCTAGTATGTATTCTCTTAAATGTCATGTATTCTCTTACATCCAGTAATTTAAATGACAGCTGTCTGTCTGAAACAAGACGTTCTCGGGCCAACAATTGATATATCTTTCACATAAATTTTAAATGAAGCCTTTTTGGCTTATGTAAGATCATTAAAGTCTCCTTTTAAATCAATAAGTCCATGCTCTGTAGGCTGCAAAGTCATTACATGGCAAATGACATTTCTAAGTCAATGGCTGCTGGAAGCAATTTTAAATCAAAGCATTTGAATAGCTTCACTTTTTTTTTTCAGAAGTAATATGTTTTAGGTTATATTTCATATACAAGAAGGTTCGGTCAAATTTATGTTTTTTCAGATAGCCAAACCATATCCAGATTACACTTGAACCTTTCTTTGAGAGCTCTGTGTAGTATTCAATTGCTTTTGACAAGCATGATACCCTGTAAAAGATATGGCTTTCCTCTGAAAACCCCCTTCAGCTAAAAATACATTGTATCGAAAATAAATGGCTGTCTCATCTAAATTCAACTCTCTGTAGCATTTTGTAAACTTTCGTGACCATAGAGAATGAGCTCTTAAACCTGATTTCAGGGTGTCTAAAACAAGATTTGGGACTTCCGTGGTGGCTCAGACGGTAAAGCGTCTGTCTACAACGCGGGAGTCCCAGGTTCGATCCCTGGGTCAGGAAGATCCCCTGGAGAAGGAAATGGCAATCTACTCTAGTAGTATTGCCTGGAAAATCCTGGACAGAGGAGCTTGGTAGGCTACAGTCCATGGGGTCGCAAAGAGTCAGACATAACTGAGCATCTTCACTAAAACAAGATTTGAGTGTGAAGACATGGGGGCCCTGCCCTCCGGCCAGGGAGTCAGGCGACCCATTCAGACCCTCCTTTCCAGGTTTTCAGTGCAACGATGTGGGACACAGCAGCTTTGATTTCTTGGGTAGGATGTTGGCAGAGTGGGGAAATGATAATTCTTGAGGAACAACTTTTGAGGGGGGAAACTGAGGCTTTTTGAATAGAGCAAGGGAAAGTATCTGGGCAGAACCAGAAGAAAGGAGAATATATAGCTGATATATTTGTTTGGCAGAAGCTAAGAATGAGAACAGGAGAAGAGGTAAGAGTGAGAGCTAGCAGTGGGTGTGAAGTAACACCAAGAACTCTGAACACCCTTGTCACCAACACGACCATCTTCATAAAGCCTGTCGGCGGAGGCTGCATGCTTCTGGCAGCCATTCTGACTCAAGGGACCTGTTCAGGCACAAATCTGTGTTCATGTGCTGTGCTATACCCATGAATGCTATACCCAAGTGGACAGTTGTGTGTCCACAGTCAGATTGTCAGAAACCCACATGAAAAACTTGGGTTACAACAGTAATAAATCTTCTGGAAGATTAAATGACTCTGATAGCTTCCATGCTGCCATCTGGACTGTGGTCATTTTGAAGGCTGACTCTCTACTTGTTTTAATTGATGTGGCCAGCACTGCTTGTGTTGTTAGATTGAAAATAAAACTAGGGAAACCCACCTTACCACCACAAAGGTTATGGCCTTAATACAGCTACAGGTCTGCTTGTGAGCTTGTCAGGAATGACTCAAGACACTTGAGCCAAAGGCTCCAGTAAATCTAAACATTTGATAATTCTTGTTTTTGTTTAACTTAGTGAAGTAAGGCCAAATAGTCAAACCAACTGCTATGCAAAAAGCAGGCAATTTTTATAAAAACAGAAGGATTGTCCTCAAGATTCCAAGAATGTCTATGTAATCATGCTGTTTCTAAGCCCATTGGAGGTTTATCTTCCAATGAGAAATACATACACAGCTTCAAATTAAGTTCAACTTTGTTGAAAATGCCTTGAAAATTGTTACTGCATTTTACATATTTCATATTCCCCACTTAGTAGACACTCATGTAAAGTCAGATTCTCCAGAAACTACTCTCTAGGATGCAGATTTATGTGTGAGGGATTTACTAAGGAAGTACTGAGTTGTGAGACCAGTCAAGAGTAATGGAAGCAGAGCAGTAAGTGCAAAGAGCTAGGGTAGGGGTGGGTACCTGGAGAAAGAGAACCAGGCTTGTTTGACAAAAGGGAAGCCATTGCTAGCCTAAGGCATTTTGTGATCTAAGTTCAGTTCAGTTCAGTGACTCAGTCATGTCTGACTCTGCGACCCCATGAACCGCAGCACGCCAGGCCTCCCTGTCTGTCACCAACACCCAGAGTCGACCGAAACTCATGTCCACTGAGTTGGTGAGGCCATCCACCCATCAAAACCTCTGTTGTCCCCTTCTTCTCCTGCCCTCAATCTTTCCCAGCACCAGGGTCTTTTCCAATGAGTCAGCTCTTCACATCAGGTGGCCAAAGTATTGAAGTTTCAGCTTCAACATCAGTCCTTCCAATGAACACCCAGGACTTATTTCCTTTAGGATGGACTGATTGGATCTCCTTGCAGTCCAAGGGACTCTCAAGAGTCTTCTCCATCACCACAGGTCAAAAGCATCAATTCTTTTGCACTCAGCTTTCTTTATAGTCCAACTCTCACATCCATACATGACCACTGGAAAAACCATAGCCTTGATTAGATGGACCTTTGTTGACAAAGTAATGTCTCTGCCTTTCAATATGCTGTCTAGGTTGGTCATAACTTTCCTCTCAAGGAGTAATCGGCTTTTAATTTCATGGCTGCAGGCACCATCTGCAGTGATTTTGGAGCCCAGAAAAATAGTCAGCCATTGTTTCCACTGTTTCCTCATCTATTTGCCATAAAGTGATGGGACCAGATGCCATGATCTTCATTTTCTGAATGTTGAGTTTTAAGCCAACTTTTTCACTCTCTTTCATTTTCATCAAGAGGCTTTTGAGTTCCTCTTCACTTTCTGCCATAAGGGTGGTGTCATCTGCATATCTGAGGTGATTGATATTTCTCCCAGCAATCTTGATTCCAGCTTGTGCTTCTTCCAGTTCAGCATTTCTCATGATGTATTCTGCAAGAAGTTAAATAAGCAGGGTGACAATATACAGCCTTGACGGACTCCTTTTCCTATTTGGAACCAGTCTGTTGTTCCATGTCCAGTTCTAACTGTTGCTTTCTGACCTGCATACAGGTTTCTCAAGAGGCAGGTCAGGTGGTCTGGTATTCCCATCTCTTTCAGAATTTTCCACAGTTTATTGTGATCCACACAGTCAAAGGCTTTGGGATAGTCAATAAAGCAGAAATAGATGTTTTTCTGGAACTCTCTTCCTTTTTCGATGATCCAGCGAATGTTGGCAATTTGGTCTCTGGTTCCTCTGCCTTTTCTAAAACCAGCTTGTACACCTGGAAGTTCATGGTTCACATATTGCTGAAGCCTGGCTTGGAGAATTTTGAGCATTACTTTACTAGCGTGTGAGATGAGAGCAATTGTGCGGTAGTTTGAGCATTCTTTGGCATTGCATTTCTTTGGGATTGGAATGAAAACTGACCTTTTCCAGTCCTGTGGCCACTGCTGAGTTTTCCAAATTTGCTGGCATATTGAGTGCAGCACTTTCACAACATCATCTTTCAGGATTTGGAATAGCTCAACTGGAATTCCATCACCTCCACTAGCTTTGTTCATAGTGATCCTTTCTAAGGCCCACTTGACTTCACATTCCAGGATGTCTGGCTCTAGGTGAGTGATCACACCATCGTGATTATCTGGGTCATGAAGATCTTTTTTGTACAGTTCTTCTGTGTATTCTTGCCACCTCTTCTTAATCTCTTCTGCTTCTGTTAGGTCCATACCATTTCTGTCCTTTATCGAGCCCATCTTTGCATGAAATGTTCCTTTGGTATCTCTAATTTTCTTGAAGAGATCTCTAGTCTTTCCCATTCTGTTGTTTTCCTCTATTTCTTTGCATTGATCGCTGAGGAAGGCTTTCTTATCTCTTGCTATTCTTTGGAACTCTGCATTCAGATGCTTATATCTTTCCTTTTCTCCTTCGCTTTTTGCTTCTCTTCTTTTCACAGCTATTTGTAAGGCCTTCCCAGACAGCCATTTTGCTTTTTTGCATTTCTTTTCCATGGGGATGGTCTTGATCCCTGTCTCCTGTACAATGTCACGAACCTCAGTCCATAGTTCATCAGGCACTCTATCTATCAGATCTAGTCCCTTAAATCTATTTCTCACTTCCACTGTATAATCATAAGGGATTTGATTTAGGTCTTACCTGAATGATCTAGTGATTTTCCCTACTTTCTTCAATTTAAGTCTGAATTTGGCAATAAGGAGTTCATGATCTGAGCCACAGTCAGCTCCTGGTCTTGTTTTTGCTGACTGTATAGAGCTTCTCCATCTTTGGCTGCAAAGAATATAATCAACCTGATTTCGGTGTAGACCATCTGTTGATGTCCATGTGTCGAGTCTTCTCTTGTGTTGTTGGAAGAGGGTGTTTGTTATGACCAGTGCATTTTCTTGGCAAAACTCTATTAGTCTTTGCCCTGCTTCATTGTGTATTCCAAGGCCAAATTTGCCTGTTACTCCAGGTGTTTCTTGACTTCCTACTTTTGCATTCCAGTCCCCTATAATGAAAAGGACATCTTTTTTGGATGTTAGATCTAAAAGGTCTTGTAGGTCTTCATAGAACCGTTCAACTTCAGCTTCTTCAGCGTTACTGGTTGGGTTACTTGTGACTTGGATTACTGTGATATTGAATGGTTTGCCTTGGAAACGAACAGAGATCATTCTGTCGTTTTTGAGATTGCATCCAAGTACTGCATTTCAAACTCTTTTGTTGATGGCTACTCCATTTCTTCTGAGGGATTCCTGCCAGCAGTAGTAGATATAATGGTCATCTGAGTTAAATTCACCCATTCCAGTCCATTTTAGTTTGCTGATTCCTAGAATGTTGACATTCACTCTTGCCATCTCCTGTTTGACCACTTTCAATTTGCCTTGATTCATGGGCCTGACATTACAGGTTCTTATGCAATACTGCTTTTTACAGCTTCGGACCTTGCTTCTATCACCAGTCACATCCACAACTGGGTATTGTTTTTGCTTTGGCTCAATCCCTTCATTCTTTCTGGAGTTATTTCTCCACTAATCTCCAGTAGCATATTGGGCACCTACTGACCTGCGGAGTTCCTCTTTCAGTATCTTATCATTTTGCCTTTTCATACTGTTCATGGGGTTCTCAAGGCAATCCTATTTTAGGATTAGTTGCCTCCAAATGACTTTAATACTAAAGGCCATTCCCTGGCAGTGTTACCCAATCAACAGGAAGGCAAACAGAGACAGGGACACTGGGCAAATCTGGGGACAGAGTGCCATTTGTTTTATGATTTCTCCATCCTGCACTGCCTTGTCCTCCCCCAGCATTCCAGGCTCTGAACTCTTTCTGACCTTCTACTGTAAAACCTCCTTTTACTGTCCATTTTCTAAGCATTCAGTAATCTGACAAATCATCATTGCAAGGATATCAGTGAAATTTTTGGATTCATGTATTATGATTCATCACCAGGACTTTTCACATTCCAAACCCACAGAGGGAACCAGTAGAGGAAATATTTGTAACCAGAATAGTCCAGAGAAGGTAATTTAAGTAGAGATTTTTGCCTATGTCCCAAATTGCATACCGTTGTTCCTGTCAACTTCAACTTCATAGACTGCTGGTCACCAGCAGTGACATTCTATTTATGAAAAAAAAATTAAATAGACTTTCTCCTAACAGAATTTTTTTTTATTCCTCTTGTTTTCTAGATTGATGGGTTATATTATTCATTATTATTTTATGATGATAGTAATACAGAGAATGAAAGTCTCGCTTTTTATCAAGTACTTTCTATAAAAGAATATAATTATATATACAGTATATGTTATATATATTTATTTACATTAGAATATTTCCATTACATCAATGTGAGATGAGATGATAGATGTAATCTTATTTTATAGTCAAAGAAATTGTAGCAGATGCTGTTGTGCCCCATCCATAGAGGGTCTTATCACTTAGGTGCTGGCCTGCCACCTTCCTGCTACCCAGAGCTGTATCTCTTTGCTAAAATTAGGCAAGGCTACTCTTCCCCACTCACTGGAGATAGAAGTACAGAGGGGAATCACCACCCTCACCCCACATCTTTTACAATGAATGATGCAATTGGTGTATAAGTACCCCAGCTCCCTCTGCCCTCAACAGCGTTACACATATGCAGTCTGTTACATCTTTGCAGTATGCCCTGTTATATTTCCCACAGCTTTTCCATAGAATTAAGTTCCAGTTTAATTTTAGGAGCAACAGACTTAATAATGTGTCTTTACCCCGTTTTACTACTTCACTCTGCTACTGTATTTCTTCTACCCATGTTGTGCTGGTAAACTGGTGCTCAAAGCAAAAGAAAAAACAAAAATAGCCTTGATATGTAACACCTGCTAATTTCCTGGTGCGTGTACTGCCAAAAGGCATGATTTCTCTCCATTCATTGCTTTGCTGCATCAGTTTCCCTAGCCCTGTCTGTTTTCATGTTTGCTCGTGGAATTAGCAAGATTAACTTTGCCTAGAAAGAATAAGAACCATAACATAGTTATTGTATTCTTCAGTAGAACAGAAATAAGTTCATCAGTCTTGAGCTTTTCCTTTAAAAAAAAAAAGTTGCTGAAACACATTTAGAACCTCATAACTTCTGAGCACATTGCCTTAAAGTCACCTCTTTTTAAAAAAGAAGTAGATCTATTCAAAAGCAGATACTGAGTCTACTTATGTAAGTTGAGAGAATAAATTGTAAACTAGGCCATCAGACTGTTTAGGTCTGGGGAGAGATATGGATCATTTAGTTTACTCAAAAAGCTATTTATCAAAGGTCTGCTTTGTATTAGGAACTGGATGTGCTAAGAGTAATCTAGTGGAATATGGAGAAGTTAACATCACTGTTGTTTTTTAACCTTGGTCAATGTTTTGCTTGTATCTCTCTCATAATATCTTTATTACCATGTCTTACATTTATTGATTTGTGTATTCCTCTTACCCCCTTCATTAGATTTTAAGCACTTTCAAGACAGACACCTGGTCTCATTTATATACCATTTATGTGCCTCATAGATACTCGAGAAAAAGTGTTAAACTAAATTGAGATGTGAACACCTTTTAAAACTGAATTGAGAGGTGAATGCCTTTTTTATCAGTCCTGTGCTTAAGCTAGCAACAGAATTTAGGATTCCTGGCTTTATATTCTCAGCTGCTTTGCTCTCTATTTATGATATGTAACATAATTTGTAACATAAATGCCTTTTGTGTCCAAAGAGTTTAATTAATGGGACTCCTTGAATGCTTAATATGGCAACATTTATAAATGCCTATTTGGATAATATTTTTAAGTGTTAGATTTTATTCTGACTGAGCATATTGATTCTTTCACTGACTTCTATAAATGTGGCCCAAATTTGTGGGTGGCAAAAATGCAGCCTGTGGACCACATGTGTTCTCTAGGGTATATTCAAAACACGAAGAGTTCTTGAATTCCAGATGAAACCCAGGCTTCCAGTACAAATTGCTTAAGAGAACCCATGTCTAAGAGATTCTGAGCCAGTGATGGGGCTGGTCCCAGAAAAATATATGACCCACCCTTACCCTCCTCACAGTGTTTAAAGCCTTCAACTCACTTCTCAAGCTTAGGCCTGCTTTTAATTGAATACTTGGAAATCCACAAGAAATCTTTTGCACACACTTTGCTGTTTGCCACTCCAACTTGATTCTGTCAGCTTTTGCCCTTGTGCCTTCTTCACTTGCTATTCTTTGGAACTCTGCATTCAGATGCTTATATCTTTCCTTTTCTCCTTTGCTTTTCACTTCTCTTCTTTTTACAGCTATTTGTAAGGCCTCCCCAGACAGCCATTTTGCTTTTTTGCATTTCTTTTCCATGGGGATGGTCTTGATCCCTGTCTCCTGTACAATGTCACGAACCTCATTCCATAGTTCATCAGGCACTCTATCTATCAGATCTAGGCCCTTAAATCTATTTCTCACTTCCACTGTATAATCATAAGGGATTTGATTTAGGTCATACCTGAATAGTCTAGTGGTTTTCCCTACTTTCTTCAATTTAAGTCTGAATTTGGCAATAATGAGCTCATGATCTGAGCCACAGTCAGCTCCTGGTCTTGTTTTTGCTGACTGTTTACAGCTTCTCCATCTTTGGCTGCAAAGAATATAATCAATCAGATTTCGGTGTTGACCATCTGGTGATATCCATGTGTAGAGTCTTCTCTTGTGTTGTTGGAAGAGGGTGTTTGTTATGACCAGTGCATTTTCTTGGCAAAACTCTATTAGTCTTTGCCCTGCTTCATTGCGTATTCCAAGGCCAAATTTGCCTGTTACTCCAGGTGTTTCTTGATTTCCTACTTTTGCATTCCAGTCCCCTATAATGAAAAGGACATCTTTTTTGGGTGTTAGTTCTAAAAGGTCTTGTAGGTCTTCATAGAACTGTTCAACTTCAGCTTCTTCAGCGTTACTGGTTGGGGCATAGACTTGGATTACTGTGATATTGAATGGTTTGCCTTGGAAATGAACTGAGATCATTCTGTCGTTTTTGAGATTGCATCCAAGTACTGCATTTCGGACTCTTTTGTTGACCATGATGGCTATTCCATTTCTTCTAAGGGATTCTTGCCAGCAGTAGTAGGTAAAATGGTCATCTGAGTTAAATACACCCATTCCAGTCCATTTTAGTTTGCTGATTCCTAGAATGTTGACATTCACTCTTGCCATCTCTTGTTTGACCACTTCCAATTTGCCTTGATTCATGGACCTGACATTCCAGGTTCCTATGCAATATTGCTCTTTACAGCATTGGACCTTGCTTCTATCACCAGTCACATCCACAACTGGGTATTGTTTTTGCTTTGGCTCCATCCCTTCATACTTCCCGGAGTTATTAGAGATAAGAAAGCCTTCTTCAGCGATCAATGCAAAGAAATAGAGGAAAACAACAGAATGGGAAAAACTAGAGATCTCTTCAAGAAAATTAGAGATACCAAGGGAACATTTCATGCAAAGATGGGCTCGATAAAGGACAGAAATGGTATGGACCTAACAGAAGCAGAAGATATTAAGAAGAGGTGGCAAGAATACACAGAAGAATTGTACAAAAAATATCTTCACGACCCAGATAATCACGATGGTGTGATCACTCACCTAGAGCCAGACATCCTGGAATGTGAAGTCAAGTGGGCCTTAGAAAGCATCACTATGAACAAAGCTAGTGGAGGTGATGGAATTCCAGTTGAGCTATTCCAAATCCTGAAAGATGATGTTGTGAAAGTGCTGCACTCAATATGCCAGCAAATTTGGAAAACTCAGCAGTGGCCACAGGACTGGAAAAGGTCCGTTTTCATTCCAATCCCAAAGAAAGGCCATGCGAAAGAATGCTGAAACTACCACACAATTGTACTTATCTCACACGCTAGTAAAGTAATGCCCAAAATTCTCCAAGCCAGGCTTCAGCAATATGTGAACTGTGACCTTACAGTTGTTCAAGCTGGTTTTAGAAAAGGCAGAGGAACCAGAGACCAAATTGCCAACATCCTCTGGATCATCAAAAAAGCAAGAGAGTTCCAGAAAAACATCTATTTCTGCTTTATTTACTATGCCAAAGCCTTTGACTGTGTGGATCACAATAAACTGTGGAATATTCTGAAAGAGATGGGAATACCAGACCACCTGACCTGCCTCTTGAGAAACCTGTATGCAGGTCAGAAAGCAACAGTTAGAACTGGACATGGAACAACAGACTGGTTCCAAATAGGAAAAGGAGTACGTCAAGACTGTATATTGTCACCCTGCTTATTTAACTTCTGTGCAGTGTACATCATGAGAAATGCTGGGCTGGAAGAAGCACAAGCTGGAATCAAGATTGCCAGGAGAAATGTCAATCACCTCAGATATGCAGATGACACCACCCTTATGGCAGAAAGTGAATAGGAACTAAAAAGCCTCTTGATGAAAGTGAAAGAGGAGAGTGAAAACATTGGCTTAAAGCTCAACATTCAGAAAATGAAGATCATGGCATCTGGTCCCATCACTTCATGGGAAATAGATGGGAAACAGTGGAAACAGTGTCAGACTTCATTTTTGGGGGCTCCAAAATCATTGCAGATGGTGATTGCAGCCACAAAATTAAAAGACACTTACTCCCTAGAAGGAAAGTTATGACCAACCTAGATAGTGTATTCAAAAGCAGAGACATTACTTTGCCAACAAAGGTCTGTCTAGTCAAGGCTATGGTTTTTCCAGTGGTCATGTATGGATGTGAGAGTTGGACCATGAAGAAAGCTGAACGCCGAATTGATGCTTTTGAACTGTGGTGTTGGAGAAGACTCTTGAGAGTCCCTTGGACTGCAAGGAGATCCAACTGGTCCATTCTAAAGGAGATCAGTCCTGGGTGTTCACTGGAAGGACTGACGCTAAAGCTGAAACTCCAGTACTTTGGCCACCTCATGCGAAGAGTTGACTGATTGGAAAAGACTCTGATGCTGGGAGGGATTGGGGGCAGGAGGAGAAGGGGACAACAGAGGATGAGATGGCTGGATGGCATTACCGACTCGATGGACATGAGTTTGAGTGAACTCTGGAAGTTGGTGATGGACAGGAAGGCCTGGTGTGCTGCGATTCATGGTGTCGCAAAGAGTCAGACACGACTGAGCGAGTGAACTGAACTGAACTGAACCACTCTGTAATCATAAAGAATTTGATTTAGGTTATACCTGAATGGCCTAGTGGTTTGCCTTGGAAATAAACCAAGATCATTCAGTTGTTTTTGAGATTGCACCCAAGTACTTCATTTTACACTCTTTTGTTGACTATGAAAGTTACAAACTCTAAGGAGTTCTTGCCCTCAGTAGTAGATATAATGGTCATCTGAATTAAATTCACCCATTCCTGTTCATTTCAGTTCATTAATTCCTAAAATGGTGATGTTCACTCTTGCCATCTCCTGCTTGACCATGTCCAAGTTACCTTGATTCATGGGCCTAGCATTCCAGGTTCCTATGAAATATTGTTCTTTACAGCACTGGACTTTACTTTCACCACCAGACACATACACAACTAGGGGATGTTTCTCCTTTGGCCCAGTCTGTTCATTCTTTCTGGAGCTATTTCTCTGCTGTTCCCCAGTAGCATATTGGACACCTACTGACCTGGGGGTGCTCATCTTCCAGTGTAATATCTTTTCGCCTTTTTTACTGTTCATGGAATTCTCGAAGTAAGAATACTGGAGTGGTTTGCCATTCCCTTTTCCAGTGGACCACGTTTTGTTAAAATGCTCCATCATAATGTTTTAAAAGTTCATCTATGTTGGTTGGACCATGTATCTAAACGTCACTCTTTTTACAGCTGAATAATATTCCATTATATGTATAGAAAACCTTTTGTTTAGCTATTTATCTACTGATGGATATTTGGGTGGTTTTAATCTTTTGGCTATTGTGGATAATACTGCTGTGAACATTAGTGTATGGTATATGGGTCTCTGCTTTCAATTCTTGTGAGTATATACTGAGAAGTGGAATTGCAGGATCATATGGTAATTCTATATCTCTTTGAAGAACTGCCAGATTGTTTTCTACAGTGGTTGCACCATTTTACATTTTCACCAGCAATGTACACAGGTTCTAATTTATCCACATCCTTATTAATACTTGCTATTTAATAATTTTTTAAAAATTAGTAGCCATCCTAGTGGGTGTGAGTCAGTATTTCACTGTGATTTTGATAAGCATTTCCCTAGTGACCAGTAACATAAGCTTCTTTTAATGTGCGTATTGGTCCTTTGTATATCTCCTTTGGAGAAATATCTATTCAAATCCTTTGTTCATTTTTTGAATTGGGGTGTTAATTTTTTGCTGTTGAGTTTTAAGAGTTCTCTATATATTCTTTGTTAAAAAATGTTCACTCCCCCCCCACTATCCTCTATATTCTTGATAGTAATCTTTTATCAGACATATGACAATCTTTTATCAGTAATCTTTTATCAGATATATTTTCTACTATTCTGCAAGTTATCTTTTTACTCTCTTGAACCATCACTGAATGCACAAACATGTTAAATTTTCATGAAGCTCAATTATCTACTTTTTCTTTTGTTTCTTGTGCTTTTGGTGTCATGTCCAAGAAATCATCGCCAAATCCAATGTTGTGAAATTTTCCACTTCCTTTTTTAAGAGCTTCATAGTTCTGGTTCCAAATAGGGAAAGGAGTATATCAAGGCTGTATATTGTCACCCTGCTTATTTAACTTATATGCAGAGTATCATGAGCAATGCTGGACTGGATGAAGCACAAGCTGGAATCAAGATTGCCAGGAGAAATATCAATAACCTCAGATATGCAGATGACACCACCCTTATGGCAGAAAGTAAAGAGGAACTAAAGAGCCTCTTGATGAAAATGAAAGAGGAGAGTGAAAAAGTTGGCTTAAAGCTCAATATTCAGAAAACTAAGATCATGGCATCTAATGGCAAATAGATGGGGAAACAATGGAAACAGTGACAGACTTTATTTTTTCAGGCTCCAAAATCACTGCAGATGGTGACTGAAATTAAAAGATGCTTGCTCCTTGGAAGCAAAGCTATGACCAACCTAGACAGCATATTAAAAAGCAGAGACATTCCTTTGCCAACAAAGGTCCATCTGGTCAAAGCTATGGTTTTTCCAGTAGTCATATATGGATATGAGAGTTGGACCATAAAGAAAACTGAGCACTGAAGAAGAGATGCTTTTGAACTGTGGTGTTAGAGAAGACTCTTGAGAGTCCCTTGGACTGCAAGGAGTTCCAACCAGTCAATCCTAAAGGAAATCAGTCCTGAATATTCATTGGAAGGACTGACGCTAAAGCTGAAACTCCAATACTTTAGCCACCTGATGCAAAGAACTGACTTTTGGAAAAGACCCAGATGCTGGGAAAGATTGAAGGCAGGAGGACGAGATAACAGAGAATGAGATGGTTTGATGGCATCACCAACTTGATGGACATGAATTTGAGCAAGCTCTGGGAGTTGATGATGGACAGGGAAGCCTAGCATGCTGCAGTCCACAGGGTCACAAAGAGTCGGACACAACTGAGTGACTGAACTGAACTGAACTCTAAAGCAAAGTCTTTCTAACTGTGCTTTATCCATTATCTTACACTTAACCAACCTAAGATTGAAACAGTCATAAACTAGTCTTCCCAATGCATAGAAAGCACTTTATCTCTAATTTCACTGCAATAATCTTAATAGGAATCCTAGACAATGTGAGAGCTAATGTTACCAACTTAAATCCATACTTGTTATGATCGGTAAGTGATCCATTGATTTTCTCTCATTGCTCTATTACAACTAATCATAAGAAAAAAATCCATGACATTTGGTTAATTGGGCTCTAGAAATACAGTTTTCTAGTAGACATTCAAAAAAGACATACAGTCTTTGGAAAATTTTTACCAAACTTGATCTTAAACTTGTTTATGTTAAGCAATATGCAGCTCAACTTTAGTGTAGTGAATTAACAAGACTAAAATTTTAAAAATCTTTGCAGAATTTTGTACTTAAGCCTGGTTTAAACCATGCTAACTTGGTAGTTAGCTTTCATGTATTAGTGAAAAAAGAATCTAACACATCATAAATAAATCTACTTAAATAGTTAAAAGACTGCTTGTATATAGTCAAGCTAAATCAGCCACATGTAAGTGTGGCAATGATAGGTATGTCCAAGCTTTGTAGCAATACCTAGAAGTTTATCTTTAACGCAGCCCTGGAAGAGGAGTTACATCGAATATTTCAAAATTCAGTGACATAGACTGATTTCTACTTATTATTTAGATAGCCAGGCTTATTTAACTGACAAATTGGACTTAATACCATAGTTACCTACATCTTTCAAAGGCTGGTCATCATCCAACCCTGAAATAAATGTTAGCTGATTAAAGTAGTAATGATTAAAACATTTAAACCACATGCTTTAGATCTAAAAAATAAGGTTGATATGTGTAAAGGGGAGATTTATTAGAGGATTTGTGAAATATGGCCCAAACAAACTAATTCATCAGTTTAGGCAAAGGTCTGCCTATGAATTCAAGAATATTTTCAAAAAGAAAAACATCTGTTGCAATTTAAGTTTCTGTTTATAAGTGAATATTATGGATTATTTTCTGAAAAAGGATACAGCTATTTACATAAATGTTTGAAAGTTAACTTGAAATTACTCTTGTGTCTTTGAGGGGGATTTGTACTATTACAGTACTTACCATCCCTTCTTGGTGGTAGAAGGGAATTTGAACCTCATGGAAATGAAAGACGTTACAACAAATTATGATGCCAACTTTCCAGGAAGAAATCACTGTCTAGGCCTTCACCTATTTGTGTTGGGTTTAATAAAAGATGCATTCACTGGGAAATTTAAAGGTATTTCCAAAGATATACATATATCTCATCACTTATACATACAATGTATAACATTACACATTTACTCAGAACCTGACTTTCAAATTAGAAGAAACTTCACTGTATCGTGAGCTATATAAAGCAAGAGCTATGTAATTTAAAGAAAGCAAGAGTAGCTATATTAATTTCAGGCAGAACAGATATTAGCGCAAAGAAAATAATCAGAAATTAACAAGAGCTTTCCATAATGGTGGTGGTTTAGTCATTAAGTCATGTCTGACTCTTGCGACCCCATGGACTGTAGCCTGCCAGGCTCCTCTGTCCATGGGATTCTCCAGTCAAGAATACTGGAGTGAGTTGCCATTTCCTTCTCCAGGGGATCTTCCCAAACCAGGAATCAAACCCAGGTCTCCTGAATTGCAGGCAGATTCTTTACCAATTGTACTACAAGGGAAGCACTCCGGAACGATAAAGGGTCAACTCTTCAAGAAGTTACAACAATCCTTAACATGTATGTACTTAACAATAGAGCTGCAAATACATGGGTGCAAAAGCTGGTAGAAATACAAGAAGAAATCAGTGAATCCTTTATTATATATTTAGAGACTGAACATTCCTCTAACAAAAAGCAACAGACATAGCAGGCAGGAAATTAATAAGGACACAGCTTAACTCAGTACGACCACTCATCAAACATAACTAACATCGATAAACTACCACATCCAACAACAATAAGTGTTCCAGCTTACAAGGTACATTCACCAAAACAGACCAAAACAGATATGATAGCACATAAACAGACACTTTAACAAGTTTAAAGAAGAGAAATCATATAATGTCTGCTCTCAGACCACAATAGAATTAAACTCGAACTCAATAATAGAAAGGTAGGTGGAAAATCCCCAAATAATTGGAAATTTAACAACACATTACTACATAAAACACAGGTCAAAGAAGAACTCTCAGGAGAAATTTAAAAATAATTGTAACTAAGTGAAAATACAACTTATCAAATTTTGTGGGATTCACAAAAGCAGTGTTTAGAAGGAAGTTTATAGCATTGAATACATATGTTAGAAAAGATCTAAAGTCAATAATTTAAACTTCCATCATAAGAAACTAGAAAAGGAAGAGCAAATTAAATCCAAATTAGCAAAAGAAAATAAATAAAAATTAGAGCACAAATGAATAAAATTTAAGTAGGAAATCAATAGAGAAAATCAATGAAACCAGAATCTGGTATTTTTGAAAAGATTAGTGAAATTAATAAGCTTCTACTTGAGCTAACTAAGAAAAAAGACAGAAATACAAATTACTAATATCAGAAATGAAAAGAGGACATCACTACTGATTCCATGGAAATTTAAAGAATAATAAATATTATAAACAACTCAATGCTCACAAACTTGATAACCTAAATGATATGAACAATTTCCTTGGAAAATGCAATCTGTCAAAATGTACAGAGGGGAAATAGACTATCTAAATATGTCTATACTTATTAAATAAGTTTAGTTAATAATAACCTTTCAAGTTGGAAGCACCAGGCCCAGATGGACTCACTGGTAAATTCTACTAAAGATTTAAGAGAAAAAAAAAAAAATCAATTTTCTACAATCTTTTCCAGAATGTAGAAGCAGAGGAATTACTCCCAAACTTATTTTATGAGGTTAGTATTGCACTAACACCAAAAGCAGATAAAAAGGCATTACAAGAAAAGGAAACTACAGACCAACACCCCTCATAAACCTAGACGCAAACATCCTCAACAAATTATTAGCAAATCAAATACAACAATATATGAAAAGAATTATATACCACAATTAAGTGGGATTTATCCCAGGTATTCAAGTTCCAACATTCAAAAAGCGATTAATGTAATCCATCACATCAACAGAGTAAAGAAGAAAAATCACATAATCATATCATTAAATACAGAAAAACATTTAACAAAATCCAATACCCATTCATGATTAAAAAAAACAACTCAGAAAACTATAGGAATAGAGGGGAACTTCTCAACTTGATAAAGATTATCTACAAAATGTCTATAGGTAACATCATACTTAGCAGCAAAACACTAAAAACTCCTGCTGAGATTAGTTCCTTTCACCACTCCTTTTCAACATTGTTCTGGAAGTACCAGCTGATACAATGAGAAAGAAAAGGAATATAAAGTATTGTGATTGGGAAGGAAGAAATCAAATTGTCTTTATTTACAGATGGCGGAATGGATAAAAATACTCCAGCAACTAATAAGTAATTATAGCAAGGTTGCAGGATAGTTACAAGGATAATATAAAGTCAACCACTTTTCTATACACCAGCAATAAACAAATAGAATTTGAAATTAAAAACACAATATCATTTAAATTAGAACTCTTAAGAAGAAATGTGCTCATGAGTCATGAGCTCAGTTATGTCAAACTCTTTGTGACACTATGGACTGTAGCCCTCCAGGCTCCTTTGTCCATGGGGATTCTCCAGGCAAGAATACTGGGGTGGGTTGCCATTTCCTCCTCCAGAGGATCTTCCTGACCCAGGGATCGAACTACATCTCTGGTGTCTCCTGCATTGGCAGGCAGAGGCTTTACCACTGAGCAACCTGGGAAGCCCCTTAAGAAAAAATACTTAAGCATAAATCTAATGTACTGCATGTGCTTAGTTGCTCAGTCATATCTAACTCTTTGCAATCCCTTGGACTGTAGTCCACCAGGCTCTTCTGTCCATGGAGATTCTCCAGGCAAGAATACTCGAATGGGTTGCCATGCCCTCCTCCGGGGATCTTCCCAACCCAGGGATTGAACCCAGGTCTCCCACATTGCAGGCAGATTCTTTACTGTCTGAGCCACCAGGGAGACCATACAGATGTCCAAATATATATGAGGAGAGCTACAACACTCTAGTGAAAGAAATCAAAGAATTAAATAAATGGAGAGATCCTCCATGTTTATGGATAGAAAGATTCAATATCATTAAGATGTCAATTCTTTCCAATTCAATCAATAGATTCAGTACCAAAGTTTTAGAAAATTACTTTGTGGATATCTACAAAGGGATTTAAAAGCTTTTATTAGAGGCAAAGCACCCAGAATAGCCAACACAATACTGAAGATGAAGAAATTTACAGGACTGACCCTACATGACTTTAAAATTTACTAAAAGCTATAGACTCATTCGGAGAAGGCAACGGCACCCCACTCCAGTACTCTTGCCTGGAAAATCCCATGGACAGAGGAGCCTGATAGGCTGAAGTCCATGGGGTCCTGAAGAGTCAGACACGACTAAGCGACTTCACTTTCACTTTTCACTTTCATGCGTTGGAGAAGGAGGTGGCAACCCACCCCACTGTTCTTGTCTGGAGAATCCCAGGGACGGGGGAGCCTGGTGGGCTGCCGTCTATGGGGTCGCACAGAGTCGGACACGACTGAAGCGACTTAGCAGCACAGCCGATTAACGGAGAAGGCAATGGCAGCCCACTCCAGTACTCTTGCCTGGCAAATCCCATGGACCGAGGAGCCTGGTAGGCTGCAGTCCATTGGGTTGCTAAGAGTTGGACATGACTGAGCGACTTCACTTCACTTATAGACTCATTGGAAAAGACTTGATGCTGGGAAAGATTGAAGGCAGGAGGAGAAGGGGGTGTCAGAATGAGATGGTGAGATGGCATCACTGACTCAATGGACATGAGTTTGAGCAAACTCTGGGAGATACTGAAAGACAGAGAAGACTGGCGTGCTGCAGTCGATGGGGTCGCAAAGAACTGGACACGACTTAGTGACTGAACAACAACAATAGTAATCATGTGTGGTTTTGGTGAAAAGACAAATATAACAGACAAATAGATTAATAGAACAGAACAGAAACCCCAGAGATAGTCCCACACAAATATAATCAGCTGATCTTTGACAAAGGAGCAAAGTCAATGCAATGGAGAAAATATAGTCTTTTTAACCAGTGGTACTAGAACATCTAGATGTCCACATGTAAATAAATGTATCAAGACATAGACTTTACACCATTTACAAAAATTAGCTCGAACTGAATCATAGCACTAAATTTAAAATGCAAAAATATAAAATTCCTAAAAGATAAAGCAGTAGAAAACCTAGATGAACTTGAGTTCTGCAATGACCTCCCATAAACAACACCAAAGTCACAATCCATCAGAGAAAGAATTGATAAGATGGATTTCATAAAAATTAGAAACTTCTGTTCTGCAAAAGTCACTCTTAATAGAAGGAGGAGATAAGCATAGATTTTGAAAAAGTATTTGCAAAGGAAACATCTGATAAAGGACTGTTATCCAAAATATACAAAGAACTCTCAAAACTTAACAGTAAAAAAACAAGCAACTAGGTTAAAAAATGGGCCCAAGATCTGAATAGCCAGTTTACCAAAGAAGATACGTGTATGTGTGTGTTCAATCTTTTAGTCGTGTCTGACTCTTTTTGGCCCCACAGACTGTAACTCACCACGCTCCTCTGTCCATGAAATTTTTCAGGCAAGAATACTGGAGTGGGTTGCCTTTTCCTACTCCAGGTGATCTTTCCAACCCAGGGACTGAACCCACATCTCCTGCATTGGCAGGTGGATTCTCTACCACTAGCATCACCTGAGAAGCCAAAGATATACAGATGACAAATAAGCATATGAAAAGGTAGTCCACACCATAAGCCATTAGGAAAATGCAAAATAAGACAACAATGATATACCACTACACATCTATTAGAATGACCCATATTCCTAACACTGACACAACCAAATGTTGGTGAGGATGTAGGGCAATAGGAACTCTCATTCATTGCTGGTAGGAATGGTACAGTTATTTTGGAAGATAATTGGTAAACTCTTACAAAACTAAATATACTCTTACCATATAATCCAGCTATTGTACTTAGTATGTACCCAAAGAAGTTGAAAATCTATCTCCACACAAAAACCTGCACAAGGATGTTTATAGCAACTCTGCCCATAATTGCCAAAAATTACCAGTAATCAAGATGTCTTTCAGTAGGTCAATGGATAAATAAACTGTGGTACATCCAGACAATGGGATATTATTCAGTGCTAAAAAGAAAACAGCCAACAAGCCATGAAAAAATATGGAGGAAATAAATGCATATTACCATGTCTTTTATAGCTAATCAGAAAAGGTTATATACTGTGTAATTCCAATCATATGACATTCTGGAAAAGGCAAAAGTAAGAAGATAATAGAATCATCAGTGGTTGCTAGGTATTAGGGAGGAAGGAAAGATGAATAAGCAGACATAAAGGATTTTCAGGACAGTGAAACTATTCTGTATGCCATTGCGATGGTAGATGCGTGCCGTTATACACACATTAAAACCCATAGAATGTACAACACCAAGAGTAAACCTTAGTGTAAACCATGGACTTTGGGTGATAACGATGTGTCAGTATAGGTTCACCTATTGTAACAAATGTACAACCCCAGGCGAAGATGTTGATAGTGGAAAGGCTGTGCATATTGCCGGGTAGGGGGGATGTAGACAGGAGGTATTTGGGAATTCTCTATACCTTCTGCTCGATTTTACTGTGAATCTAAAGCTGCTATGAAAAATAAAGTGTAATGAAACAAAACAAATAACACACATATGCACATCAAAAAACATATAACATTCAAAGCAGCAGAATAGAAACATAAATGGTGGCAACTGCACACAATGCAATACTATGTGACAATGAAAAAGAACAAACCTTAGCTGCATGCATCAGAATCTATGAGTCTCACATAAAAGACATAAGAGAGGTGCCTGAATGGGCGGAGCCATAGAGAAAGACTGGCCAAAGACGCCTTCTGATCGCCAGCTCCAAGAGGCTCAAAAAAAGATTCTGATAGGGCCATAACTCCTGCTGTGGAGCCAGTCTGTGTTCCTGAACACTCGGCACCGCCAGGGTACCCGCAAGTCAAGCAGCTGTGCCACCTTCACACTCAACTGTCACTGGGGCAGAGCTGTCACAGGCAAAAAAAAAAGTCTGTTTATGCGAGTAGGGTCACTTCGGCCCTGTCCGACTCTTTGCAACCCTGTGGACTGTGGCCTGCCAGGCTTCTCTGTCAGAGAGGGGGTTCTCCAGGCAAGAATACTGGAGCATAGTGGCCAATACTGGTTGCCTTACCCATCTAGAGCACTATATTTCCTATTACCCTAGCTGCCAACCCTCCTGAGTACCTGGTGCTGCCAGAACCCCAGTGACCCAAGCAGCTGCACCACTTCCACACCTGGCCCTCACAGGGGCAGACCCAAGCCCTCCAGGACAGCCTCAGGAGCTAAACCCCAGTGGACGACCCACATGTAGAGATGGAAATAAAACCACAATTGAAACCCAGGGGCGGTGTGCCTAAGGAAAAAGACCCAAAAACTCCCCACCACCTGTACAAGCTGCAGATTAAATTCACACGAGCAACTAAGCAGACTCTGTGTCTATGGAATATATAAAAGGCCATTGAGAGCTCCCACAAAAGAAAATGCACTAGCTCTGATAGGTTGTGGACATTGGAGACAAGAACACACAGGAGTAGGACCAGATTAGAATCTGAGAAGCCCCCACAGGTCCAGAGATCAGTACAGCATTGGAGGGCATCCTAGGGAGGTAAGGTGGACTGTGGTTCCCAGTGTGGGAAAGGACTCTGACAGCAATGACTCAAGAAAAATAATTATTATTCTTATTTTTTGACTTGTTCTGTAGATTCTTTTGGATTTTTTTCTGTTTTTCCCTTTCCCACTCCCCTCTGTTGTAGTTGTTGATTTTATTGGCACTAAGAAATCCAATTAAGCTTTTGAGCTTTTTTTTAATCCTTTATCCTCACATTTTTTATTGTTGTCATAAACCTCTGCCTCTACGTTGGGCTATTGCAGTTCTGTGGAGTTCTCCTATTTTTTATATACTTTTTTTAATTAAAATTTTTTTAACCTGTTATTATTTTTTCTACATTTATTGCTTTGTTTGCTTTTCCTATTCTTTTCCCCTTGCAGTTAATCTTTAACATATATAAATCTTCTTTATCTACCTCCATTTAACTTTGCATATCTATTCTTTCTTTCTTTTCTTTCTCTCCTTTCCTCTCAACATATTTGTTAGTTTTGTTTTCATTACTTTATTCCCCAATTGGACCTTGCTTTAGTATTGTTTTCCAGTTTGTGCTTTAATTAGTTTTGTTCTGGTAGATATAAATTTGGTTTCCTTTGTTCGCTGGGCTAATCTATTGTACTTAATTTTTGTTGGACTGTTTTGATTTTGCTTATGGGTGTATAAGTATACGCATATATTCAGTCACACTTTCTATTGTTGTTATAAACCTCGGCCTCTACATTGGGCTTTTGCAGTTCTGTGCAGTTTTCCTTTTGTCCCCCTTTCTTCTTTGTTCTTTAATTTTTTTCTCTTTTCCCTTTTTTATAATTTTTAATTTTTTTAAACCTATTATCTTTTTTCTACATTTATTCCTTCGTTTGCCTTTCCTACTGTTCTTTTCCCCTTGCAGTTATTCTCTAATGTCTATAAATCTTCTTCATCTACCTCTATTTAACTTTGCATACCTATTCTTTTCTTTCTTTTCTTTTTTTCCTTTCCTCTCAACATATTTGTAGGTTTTGTTTTCATTGCTTTATTCCCCCCTTGGTACCTTGCTTTAGTTTTGTTTTCTAGTTTGTGCTTCAGTTCAGTCCAGTTCAGTTGCTCAGTTGTGTCCAACTCCTTGCGACCCCATGAACTGAAGCACAGGAGGCCTCCCTGTCCATCACCAACTCCCAGAGTTCATTAAAACTCATGTCCTTCGAGTCGGTGATGCCATCCAGCAATCTCATCCTCTGTTGTCCCCTTTTCCTCCTGCCCCCAACCCCACCTAGCATCAGTGTCTTTTCCAATGAGTCAATTCTTCGCATGAAGTGGCCAAAGTATTGGAGTTTCAGCTTTAGCATCATTCATTCCAAAGAACACCCAGGGCTGATCTCCTTTAGAATGGACTGGTTGGATCTCCTTGCAGTCCAAGGGACTCTCAAGAGTCTTCTCCAACACCACAGTTCAAAAGCATCAATTCTTAAGCACTCAGCTTTCTTCACAGTCCATCTCTCACATCCATACGTGACTACTGGAAAAACCATAGCCTTGTCTAGACGGACCTTTGTTGGCAAAGTAATGTCTCTGCTTTTCAATATGCTATCTAGGTTGGTCATAACTTTCCTTCTAAGGACTAAGCGTCTTTTAATTTCATGGCTGCAATCACCATCTGCAGTGATTTTGGAGCCCCCAGAAATAAAGTCTGACATTGTTTCCACTGTTTTCCCATCTATTTCCCATGAAGTGATGGGACCAGATGCCATGATCTTCGTTTTCTGAATGTTGAGCTTTAAGCCAACTTTTTCACTCTCCTCTGTCATTTTCATCAAGAGGCTTTTGAGTTCCTCTTCACTTTCTGCCATAAGGGTGGTGTCATCTGCATATCTAGGGTTGTTGATATTTCTCCCGGCAATCTTGATTCCAGCTTGTGCTTCTTCCAGCCCAGCGTTTCTCATGATGTACTCTGCATAGAAGTTAAATAAGCAAGTGACAATATACAGCCTTGACGTACTCCTTTTCCTATTTGGAAACAGTCTGTTGTTCCATGTCCAGTTCTAACTGTTGCTTCCTGACCTGTATACAGGTTTCTCAAGAGGAAGGTCAGGTGGTCTGGTATGCCCATCTCTTTCAGAATTTTCCACAGTTTATTGTGATCCACACAGTCAAAGGCTTTGGCATAGTCAATAAAGCAGAAATAGATGTTTTTCTGGAACTCTCTTCCTTTTTCCATGATCCAGTGGATGTTGGCAATTTGATCTCTGGTTCCTCTGCCTTTTCTAAAACCAGCTTGAACATCAGGAAGTTCATGGTTCATGTATTGCTGAAGCCTGGCTTGGAAAATTTTGAGCATTACTTTACTAGCGTGTGAGATGAGTGCAATTGCGCAGTAGTTTGAGCATTCTTTGGCATTTGCCTTTCTTTGAGATTGGAATGAAAACTGACCTTTTTCAATCCTGTGGCCACTGCTGAGTTTTCCAAATTTGCTGGCATATTGAGTGGAACACTTTCACAGCATCATCTTTCAGTATTTGAAATAGCTCAACTGGAATTCCATCACCTCCACTAGCTTTGTTCACAGTGATGCTTCCTAAGGCCTACTTGACTTCGCATTCCAGGATGTCTGGCTCTAGGTGAGTGATCACACCATTGTGATTATCTTGGTTGTGAAGATCCTTTTTGTACAGTTCTTCTGTGTATTCTTGCCATCTCTTCTTAATATCTTCTGCTTCTGTTAGGTCCATACCATTTCTGTCCTTTATCGAGCCCATCTTTGCATGAAATGCTCCCTTGGTATCTCTAATTTTCTTGAAGAGATCTCTGGTCGTCCCCATTGTGTTGTTTTCCTCTATTTCTTTGCACTGATTGCTGAGGAAGGGTTTCTTATCTCTCCTTGCTATTCTTTGGAACTCTGCATTCAGATGTTTATATCTTTCCTTTTCTCCTTTGCTTTTCGCTTCTCTTCTTTTCACAGCTATTTGTAAGGCCTCCCCAGACAGCCATTTTGCTTTCTTGCATTTCTTTTCCATGGGGATGGTCTTGATCCCTGTCTCCTATACAATGTCACAAACCTCATTCCATAGTTCATCAGGCACTCTATCAGATCTAGTCCCTTAAATCTATTTCTCACTTCCACTGTATAATCATAAGGGATTTGATTTAGGTCATACCTGAATCAAGTAGTGGTTTCCCCTACTTTCTTAAAAAACTTTGAACTTAAGTTAAAAAAACTTTGAACTTATGTTAATTTTGCTTAAGTTAGTTTTGTTCTTAACTGGTAAATATAATTGTTTATTTCTTTTGTTCACCAGATCAATCTACTGGACTTTATTTTTGTTGGACTGTTTCCACTTTGCTCAGAGGTGTATATGTGTATGTTCCATTTTGCCTGATTTTGTAACTGTCATTTGCCTAGGGGTCATCTTTCGTTTCTCATTTTTGGATATTTGTTTACTCTCCCTTAATGGCATAACAAACCACTTTTGGAATCTTTGCCCCTGACCAGAGATCAAACCCTGAGCCTTTGGAGTGGGAGCAGTGACTCCAAGACCCTAGACTACCAGAGAACTAACCCTAGGGAATATCATATAGTAAGAACTCACACAAAGGAAACCACTTGAATACAAGACCCGGCATCACCCAACCACCAGTGGCACACTGTGCAGGACTCCTCATCTAAACAACAAACAAAACAAAAATACAAACTCAATCATCAGCAGACAGGAGTACCACCTCACTCAGCCTTGCCCATCAGAGGAAAAACAAACAAACAAAAACTCAGCACAAATTTCACCCTATATGAAGCTCACACAAACCACTAAACCAAACTTAGGAGGGCAGAAACCAAAAGGAAGAAAGAATTCAACCTTCTTCAAGGAAAGAATTCAACTTTCCTTGAAGCCTGGGAAAAAGAGACCTCAAACACAATAACTCAAAAAAAAAAAAAAAAAAAGAAAGAAAGAAAAAGGCAGAGAAATACTGCACAAATAAAAGTGAGAAGTCCAAATAAATAAAGAGGAAATAGGAAAATTACCTCAAAAAGATTTCAGAATAATGATAGTAAAGATGATCAAAAATCTTGAAAACAAAATGGAGAAAATGCAAGAATCAATTAACAAAGACCTAGAAGAATTGAAGAATAAGCATACAGAGATAAACAACACAGTTACTGAAATTAAAAATACTCTAGAAGGAATCAATAGCAGAATATCTGAAGCAAAAGAACAAATCAGTGAGCTGGAAGATAAAATGGTGGAAATAACTTCTGAAGAGCAGAATAAAGTAAAAAGAATGAAAAGAGCTGAGGACAGTCTCAGAGACCTTTGGGATCATATCAAATGAACCAACATTTGAATTATAGGGGTCCCAGAAGAAGAAGAGAAAAAGAAAGGGTATGAGAAAATTTTTGAAGAGATTGTAGTTGAAAATTTCCCCAACATGGAAAAGGAAATAGCCAATCAAGTTCAAGAGGCACAAAGAGTCCCATACGGGATAAATAAAAGGAGAAACATGCCAAGACACACACTAATCAAACTAACAAAGACTCAACACAAAGAAAGAACATTAAAAGCAGCAAGGGAGAAGCAACAAACAACATACAAGGGAAACCCCATATGCTTAACAGCTGATCTTTCAGCAGAAACTCTGCAGGTCAGAAAGGAATGTCAGGATATATTTAAAGAACTGAAAGGGAAAAATCTACAACCAAGATTACTGTACTGAGAAAGGATCTCATTCAAAATTGATGGTGAAATAAAAAGCTTTTCAGACAAGCAAAAGTTAAGAGAATTCAGTACCATTAAACCAGTTTTACAACAAATGTAAAATGGACTTATATAGTCAAGAAATACAAGAGAAGAAAAAAGATCTACAAAATCAACCCCAAACAATTAGGAAATGGCAATAGGAACATCTATATCAATAATTACTTTAAATATACATGGATTAAATGCTCCAACAAAAAGATACAGACCGGCTGAATGGATACAAAAACAAGACCCATATATATGCTGTCTACAAGAAACCGACTTCAGACCTCAAGACACATATAGACTGGAAGTCAGAGGATGGAAAAATATATTCCATGAAAATGAGAAGCAAAAGAAAGCTGGAGTAGCAATCCTCATATCAGACAAAATAGACCTTAAAATAGAAAAGATTACAAGAGATAAGGAAGGACACTACATAATGATCAAAGAGTCAATCCAAGAGGAAGACATAACAATTGTAAATATCTTTGCACCCAACATAGAAGCACCTCAATACATAAGACAAACACTAACAGACATAAAAGGAGAAATTGACAGTAACACAATAATAGTAGGAGAATTTAACACCCCATTCACATCAAAGGACAGATCATCAAAACAGAAAATTAATAAGGAAACACAAGTCTTAAATGCTACATTAGATGAGATGGATCTCATTGATATCTTCAGGACATTTCATCCAAATGCAGAAGAATACACCTTCTTCTCAAGTGCACATGGAACATTCTCCAGGATAGACCACATCTTAGGTCACAAATCAAACCTCAGTAAATTTTTAAAAATTGAAACTGTCCAAGCATCTTCTCCAACCATAATGCTATGAGACTAGATATCAATTACAAGGAAAAAAAAAAAAACTGTAAGAAACACAAACACATGGAGATTTAAACAACACTTTTCTAAATAACCAACAGGTTACTGAAAAAATCAAAAGGGAAATCGAAGGATTTCTAGAAACAAATGACAATGAAAACATGGCAACTCAAAACCTATGGGATGCAGCAAAAGCAGTTCTAAGAGGGAAGTTTACAGCAATACAATCCTATCTTAAGAAACAAGAAAAACATCAAAGAGACAGCCTAACTTTACACCTAAAGCAACTGGAAAAGAAGAAGAGAAAACCCCCAAGATTAGTAGAAGGAAAGAAATTATAAAGATCCAATCAGAAATAAATGAAAGAAACAATAGTAAAGATTAATAAAACTAAAAGCTGGTTCTTTGAGAAGATAAACAAAATTAACAATTAGCCAGACTCATCAAGAAAAAAAGAGAGAAAAATCAAATCAGCAAAATTAGAAATGAAAAAGGAGAGGTTACAACAGACAATGCAGAAATACAAAGGACTTTTAGAGACTATTGTGGACAACTACATGGCAATAAAATAGACAACCTGGAAGAAACGGATAGATCCTACGAAAAGTTCAGTCTTCCAAGATTGAACCAGGAAGAAATAGAAATAATGGACAACCCAACTACAAGCACTGAAATTGAAGCTGTGATCAAAAATCTCCCCAAAAAACAAAAGCCCAGGACCAGATGGCTTCACAGGAGAATTCTATCAAACATTTAGAGAAGAATTAATGCCTAGCTTTCCCTGGTGGCTCAGATGGTAAAGCATCTGCCTGCAATGCGGGAGACAGGGTTCAATCCCTGGGTTGGGAAGATCCCCTGGAGGAGGAAATGGCAACCCACTCCAGTACTCTTGCCTGGAAAATTCCATGGACTGAGGAGCCTGGTAGGCTACAGCCCATGGGGTCGCAAAGAGTCGGACATAACTGAGCGACTTCACTTTCCTGACTTTCATGAATGCCTAGCCTTATAAAACTCTTTCAAAAAACTGCAGAGGAAGAAACACTTCCAAATTAATTCTACGAGGCCACCATCACCCTGATACCAAAACCAGACAAAGACAACACAAAAAAAGAAAACTACAGGCCAATATCACTGATGAACATAGATGCAAAAATCCTCAACAAAATTTTAGCAAACAGAATTCAGCAACACATCAAAAAGCTCATACACCATGATCAATCTGGGTTTATTCCAGGGATGCAAGGATTCTTCAATATACAGAAATCAATCAATGTGATACACCAAAGTAATAAATTTAAAGATAAAAACCATATGATCATCTCAACAGATGCAGAAAAAGCCTTAACAAAATTCAACACCTATTTATGATTAAAACTCTTCAAAAATGGGCATAGAAGGAACCTACCTCAACATACTGAAGGTCATATATGGTAAGCTTATAGCAAACATTATTCTCAATGGTGAAAAACTGAAAGCATTCCCCCTAAGATCAGGAACAAGACAAGGGTGTCCACTTTCACCATTATTATTCAACATAGTTCTGGAAGTCCTAGCTACAGCAATCAGAGAAGAAAAAGAAATAAAAGGAATCCAGATTGGAAAAGAAGAAGTAAAGCTCTCACTGTTTGCAGGTGACATGATACTGTACATAGAAAACCCTAAAGATAGTATCATACAATTACTAGAGCTAATCAGTGAATTTAGCAAAGTTGCAGGATACAAAATCAATACACAGAAATCACTTGCATTTCTATATACTAACAATGAAAAATCAGAAAGAGCAATTAAGGAATCAATCCCATTCACCATTGCAACAAAAATAATTAATATCTAGGAATAAACTTACCCAAAGTGATGAAAGAACTATACACAGAAAATTATAAGACACTAATGAAAGAAATCAAAGATGACATAAACAGATGAGAGATATTCCAGTTCCTGGGTAGGAAGAATCAATATTGTGAAATGAGTATGCTACCAAATGCAAAGATTTAATGTAATCCCTATCAAATCACCAATGGCATTTTTCACAGAATTAGAACAAAAAATTTCACAATTCATATGGAAACACAAAAGACTCCGAATAGCCAAAGCAGTCTTGAGAAAGAATGGAGCTGGAGGAATCAAGCTTCTTGACTTCAGGTTATACTACAAAGCTACAGTCATCAAGACAGTATGGTATAGGCACAAAAACAAAATATAGACCAATGGAACAAGAATAGAAAGCCCAGAAACAAAACCATGCACCTATGGGTATCTTATTTTTGACAAAGGAGGCAAGAATATACAATGAGGCAAAGACAGCCCCTTCAATAAATGTTGCTGGGAAAACTGGACAGCTACATGTAAAAGAATGAAATTAGAACATTTCCTAACATCATACACAAAGATAAACTCAAAATGGATTAAAGACCTAAATGTAAGACCAGAAAGTATAAAACTCTTAGAAGAAAACATAAGCAGAACACTCAATGACATAAGTTAAAGCAAGATCCTCTATGACTCACCTCCTAGAGTAACGGAAAAAAAAAAACAAAAGTAAACAAGTGGGACCTGATTAAACTTAAAAAGCTTTTGCACAGCAAAGGAAACGATAAGCAAGGTGAAAAGACAACCATCAGAGTGGGAGAAATTAATAACAAATGAAACAACTGACAAAGGATTAATTTCCAAAATATAAAAGCAGCTCATACAACTCAATACTCAACTCATATGAACTCAAAAACAAACAACCCATTCAAAACGTGGGGAAAAGACCTAAACAGACATTTCTCCAAAGAAGACATATGGATGGCTAACAAACACATGAAAAGATGCTCAATATTGCTCATTATTAGAGAAATGCAAATCAAAACTACAATGAGATATCACCTCACACTAGTCAGAATGGCCCTCATCAAAAAGTCTACAATCAATAAATGCTGGAAAGGGTGTGGAGAAAAGGAAACACTCTTGCATGGCTGGTGGGAATGTAAATTGATACAGCCACTATGGAAGATGGTATGGAGATACCTTAAAAAACTAGGAATAAAATCACCATATTACCCAGCAATCCCACTCCTAGGCATGTACGCTGAGGAAACCAAAATTGAAAGAGACACATGTATCCCATTGTTCATTGCAGCACAATTTACAATACCTAGAACATGGAAGCAACCTAGATTTCCATCAACAGATGAATGGATAAAGAAGTTGCGGTATATATACAAAATGGAATATTACTCAGCCATAAAAAGAACACATGAGTCAGTTCTAATGAGGTGGATGAATCTAGAAACTATTATACAGAGTGAAGTGAGTCAGGAAGAGAAAGATAAATACCATATTCTAACACATATATATGGAATCTAGAAAAATGGTGCTGAATAATTTATTTACAGGGCAAGAATGGAGAAACAGACAGAGAATAGACTTATGGACATGGGGAGAGGGGAGGAGAGAGTGAGATGTATTGAAAGAGTAACATGGAAACTTACATTACCATATGTAAAATAGATAGCCAACGGGAATTTGCTGTATGGTTCAGGAAACTCAAAACAGGGGCTCTGTATCAATGTGGAGGGGTGGGATGGGGAGGGAGATGGGAGGGAGGTTCAAAAGGGAGGGGATATATGTATACCTATGGCTGATTCATGTTGAGGTTTGACAGAAAACAGCAAAATTCTATAAAGCAATTATCCTTCAATAAAAAATAAATTAAAAAAAAGACACAAGAGAATATATATTTTACTATTACATTTATATCAAGTTTAAGAACATGATAGAAATCAATATCATAATTACCTTTGGTTGTGGGGAGGTTTGAAATAAGAGGAAGCATGAGAAAATCGTCTCTGGAGTGCTGAAAATATTCTGTATTTTGATCTGGGCAGTATTTCCACAGATTTATTGATACATAAAATTTATTGGACTGTACACTTACTATTTGAAGAAGGGAATGGCTACCCACTCAAGTGTTCTTTCCTGGACAATCCCATGGACAGAGGAGCCTGGTGGGCTATATAGTCCATGGGGTCACAAAGAGTCAAACACGACTGAGTGACTAACACACACATATACATACTTAATATTTGTGCACTTTGATGTACAGCATGGATTCTTTCCCTCAGATTGTCCTTCAGCCTGGTTCTCATATTCTTTTGGCCTGGGTCCAAGATGAAGAATATATGGAGCTCATCAGCTGAAATCCTATAGGAAACTGAGAGACCAAGGTGCAAGCTGATTTGCTAATAACAGAAGGTAGCACTGCCAGCAGTGATGGAGAGGGCCTTCTGTATAGACAGCAGTGTCCTCACCTTCAGGCTTTTACAGCTGTGATTCCTACATGGGCAGCAGGAGCAGCACCATTTGTTAAAGCTGCTGTGACATTGGAGCGATCATAGCTGTGTTTTATATACACAAGCACTGAAGATTTCACTACTGAGGCGGAGGAGAAAGATGAAGGCTACTTTGGGGGGGCCAAGAAAACCAGTTCATGGAGCCCACTACTTCTGAAGACTGCTGTCCACAAGGAGGTCAATGTATTTATGCCCTTTTCAACTAGACTTTTGAACCATTTGAGATAAAAACTGGAACCAGACAGATAGAATGCAAATGTTAGCCTCATTATTGATAGATCAATGGGAGAAGAAGGTATAGAGACATGAGAAGAATTAGATTCTCAATACTTAACCTCAGAATTAGAGGCAGTGCTAGAAAACCACAGCCCCCCTGCTCCATTGTAAAGACAAAGACTTTATCACTTACTTCATGATCAAGAGCAGCCTAAAACATGTGCCTTCTACAGACAAGCATATACCAGTAATAAAGAAAGAGGAAGGAGCTAAGCTATAAGTTCACTATCTGAAGCTCCCTACTCAGATAAGGTACTCCCTTTCAGAGGAGGACAGAGTGAGGCAGCACTGTGCCTCACAACTGTGCCACACAAATGGTTGTGCTCTACCTGGAAACCTCAGGAGTGGGAGATGAGTGCCTTCCAACTGGAGGAATATGAGCAGATAGAGGGTTGTCATTATCACTATGGTCTGTTTTTAGTCAGATGATTGTATGGTCTTGGAATTACGTTGCAAAAAAAAAAAACAAACAAACAGGCACACCCTGAATGTAGGACATGCTGCAATGACATGTGGTGGCCATCACATTATGTCAGGGTCCTGAGAGGGTATGAGGAGACAACAGGAAAAAAAATGATTTTTTTTTTTGTCTATTTATGAGAAGAAAATAAAACAGCAGCCTTGTATTTGGATCAGAATGTAATTTTCACAATTATAGGTGAATCTTGCCCCAAGATGACTGACTGTAAAGAGTATTCCTTCTTCCTTTGAGGCAGGTCTGTGTAGAAAGAGAAGATACATACTCGGGGAATCAAACATCTGGACAGCTAGATCCCCCATGAAAAGTCAAACCCAGCCTCTCTCTTGTCTAAAATGGGAGTAGAATGCTATTCCGATCTTCTGGGGTAGGGCTCCAGTTATGAAGCAGGAAAAAATCTCAATGTGCTCACAAAGGTGCATGCTTTCATAGAGAAAATAAAGGCTTAGGTCATTCCAGGCTGCGATAGAGTGAACTAAATTGCTGTCAAGTTTTAAAGAAAGGATTGCCATAATCATGTGAACAATGTGTACCAAGCTTTAATGTTAAAGTACCAAGCTTTAATGTTAGTCACTCAGTCATGTCCAACTCTTTGCGACCCCATGGACTGTAGCCCACTAGGCTCCTCTGTTCATGGAGTTCTCCAGGCAAGAATACTGGAGTGGGCTGCAATTCCCTTCTCCAGGGGATCTTCCCAACCCAGGTATCAAACTCGGGTCTCCTGCATTGCAGGCAGATTCTTTACTGTCTGAGCCACCAGGGAAGCACACACCAAACTTTAGGTATTTTACAAATATTGTACTTGGGACATCTTATTTTCAGTTATTTATTGGGTGACATTTTCTTAATGTTTTAGAAATTATTAACATTTTTGAGAATGATTCATATTTTTATCTATAACAGTTCATTTAAATGTGTGATTTTAACAGCTGTTGCATTAACAGCTTTATCCATTAGTTCTTTATCCAATTAATTCTAGGAAAATATAACTTTAATTTTATAATGGTCATCAACAACTACATCACAAAATTGAATTCACTTGAAAGATATGCCTTACTATTTTAAAATCAAAATTCATGTAGTCTATTAGCAACCATGTGATGAAATACAAACGGAGGGTCTCACACCCTCTGTAGGGTAGATTATCAAGCCACTTAGTGCACCCTTGAGAGCACACAGGTGTTCCAGTGACGGAATCAGAAAGAAAGTGACCAGAAGGGATACCAGTGAGGGAGGGACAAGGTCTACAGGAGCAACCACAAGGAAGAAGGAAAGATTGTTACAAACTGCCCCTATTTAACAATTTTGCAAAAGACTTGGATCTAAATGTCTAGCAAATTGAGATGATAATTTATAAAAGCATAATTATACACTTAATGTAATTCTTAAAGTTTTACTTTAATCTTTGGTGTAACTTCTTCTCTTCTCTGGATTGTTGCCATGATAAGGATTAGCAAAGAGACATTCTTCATAGAAACAAGAAGAGACGATTCCCTTTTATACTGGCACTGGCTTTTTTCTCCCTGATTTATTCATTCATGGGCTCTTCAGCTGTCCTTAGTCTATGGGAAAGGATGTTTTCCTGTTTGTCACTGAATGCCTATTTTCCCCTTCCTTGCACTACTGATTAAGAGAAGGAAACTTTTACTTCTCAAAAGTCCATTTTAGATGTTCCTTGTATGACTCAACTGACATGTTCACTGGTGACAAGCGACCTCACTATGACTAACCAACTTCTACTTTTGATGTCTTTCAATAGAAGAAATGAGTAGGAGTTTCCTTTCAGGTGGCCTTAACTTCAACAACAAACAACTAATCAAATCTATAAAGGAAAACTTTCTCTTCGTGAGATCAGAAAGTTTTATTAATGCAAATTGCTTACTGCTGCCAAGTTCTACCTTTCAAAATGATGATAGAAGACAACTTTATGTTGCTCTAGGGATTTTTTAAAGAATTTTTTACCTGGCACCCAAGAGTAAAACTTTTTTCTTTTCAGAAAAATGTAAGAACGCTCTTCTTAAGAAGCTGTCATGTGTATGTAGCTGACTGAAATGCGGGATTTTGCACGCAAGGTGAAAATCTACATTCAGCCAAAGGTAATTTGAAAGCTAATATTTAATATTAGGTTGCCATAAGCTCCAGATCCTATCTTGCTAACCATCCTGAAGAACCTTGTATATTATCCATGGTGGATTTTGGAGCAGACTTGGATCATCATGGCATTTGAGAAGGGGTTAAAAGTTATGGTAGCTCTAGAATAAGATGAAGTTTCAGTTATGGGTTTGAAAATATGATGAAGGGCCCATAATTTAGTGCTTATTGATGTTTCCAGGGCTTGTTGGAAATCATAGGATATCATGACAGATTTTCAACACATGTATTAAAGTGAAGGGGAAAAGAGAGGGGAAGAGAAAGGTATCCTGGATGGTATAATAAAAGATAACTAGAAAAAAAGAAAAATTGAATATTAATTGCAGAATGATAGCAAGGATAATTAAAACTCTTTAACATTAATTATTTAATTTGAGCTTTTTCATGTTAATTTAGGTCATAGAATATGACATAACTGATGCATAAACCTTATGATTATCTTTACACTTTGGTCAAAAGACCCTGAATTAGTAAGAAATATAACCTTGATCACATTACTTACTATTGTACAAACAAATGTCAATGCCAGATACCAAAGGAGTAATTTTTATCACCATAGCACAAAACTAACAGATATTTCTTCAGCTCAATATTTCATTTTTATGTTTAACAGATAAATCAATTTGCTACTAAGTTTGTTTCTCCAGCTTGGACTGTAAAAACACAGCATTTTCTGGGAAGCTTTGCAATTAATGCAGTATTACAGAGATGCCAAGACACAACTTCAGTGAGGTGCATACTTATACAGGTAAATTCATGTGTTATGTTAGTTAAATTGTAAACTATTTACTTAGTCATTTTGCTTACAAAAAATGTTAGATTTTATATTAAGTCAGAATTTCATCAATCTCTTAATTAAAACCTTGGCAAAGATGGATGTCTATGGTACTGGAAATAATTAAAAATATACTGACATCTATGAGTTTCAAGTTGTATAATGCTTGTAGCCATTAGCATCCATATTTATCCAGAGAACATGCATAATGTTTAGAAATACAGATAATTGGTATTGTGACTTCAACTGCCTGTATCTTAAGGATGATTACCATTATTTTCTTGTCACTTATTTAGTAATGGGTTAATGACATTCTTTGTAAACAGTGCTGGTTCATTTTTGAGCTCAGCTCTGTATCTTTAATAGAGAATTCCTTTAGATTCTTTTCTCAGAATTCTAACAGTTCTGTCTTTTATAAATGTTTAAATAATTTTTTTTTCCAACTTTTTACTATGAATGTTTTTCAAGCATATAGAAAATCTGGAAGAAAAACACAACAAACACTTGTATCACTCATACATGTACCATCTAGATTCAGCTATTGTTAACTATTTTGCTTTATAAGCTTGTGTGTGTGTGTGTTTGCTGAATCCATTTCAACATTAAGTGGAGACTTCACGATCAAAAAAATGTTAGTCACTCATTCATGTTCGACTCTTTGTGACCTCACGGACTACAGCCCACCAGATTCCTCTGTCCGTGGGATTCTTCAGGCAAGAATAACTGAAGTGGGTAGCCATTCTCATCTCCAGGAGATCTTCCAAATCCTGGGATCAAACCTGGGTCTCCTACATTGCAGGCAGATTCCTTACTGACTGAGCCACCAGGGAAGCCCTATAGACTTCATGATATTCTTCCCTAAATATTTCAGTTGTATCCTCTAAAAACAGGACATTCCACTACAGGACACATCATTAACGCATCCAAGAAAATGAATTCTATATTATTTAACACCCAGATCACATGCAAATTTCTTCATTTGTTCCCCAAATACATTTTTATGTAATATTTTGTACAGCTGGGGTTTTGTGTGTCTCCTTAGTCTCTTTTAATTAGAACAGTGCTCTCCCCAGTACTCTCTATCCTTCATCACACACACACACATTTTCTTTTCTATGGCACTGAACTTTTAAACAAAGTTCTATCTAGTCAAAGCTATGGTTTTTTCAGCAGTCATGTATGGATGTGAGAGTTGGACTATAAAGAAAGCTGAGCACTGAAGAATTGACGCTTTTAAACTGTGGTGTTGGAGAAGACTCTTGAGAGTCTCTTGGACTGCAAAGAGATCCAACCAGTCCATCCTAAAGGAAATCAGTCCTGAATGTTCATTGGAAGGACTGATGCTGAAGCTGAAACTCCAATACTTCGGCCAGCTGATGTGAAGAACTGACTCATATGAAAAGACCCTGATGCTGGGAAAGATTGAAGGTGGGAGGAGAAGGGGATGACAGAGGATGAGATAGTTGGATGCATCACGACCATGATGGACACAAGTTTGAGTAGGCTCCGGGAGTTGGTGATGGACAGGGAAGCCTGGCATGCTGCAGTCTTTGCTCTATGGGGTCACAAAGAGTCAGATACAACTGAGCGACTGAACTGAACAGCTTTTGTGTGGGTGTAATTCTTTTTACATATGATATCATCTGCAAACAGATAATTTTACTTTTCTTTCCAAGTTGAATGTCTTTTATTTCTTTTTCTTGCCTAATTACTCTGACTAGAGCTTCTAATAGTATTTTGAACGGAAGTGGTAAAAGTCGGCATCCTTGCCTTGATCCTAATTAATCTTCAAGGAAAAGTGTTCAGTTTTGGAAAAAAGTGTTCAGTATATGAAAAAAAAGTTTTCCATACATGTTCATTATGTTGAAGTAATTTTCCTTCTATTTTAGTTTGTTGAGTGTTTTATCATGAAAGGATATCAAATAACTTTCTGCATTGAGTTGATCATGTGGGTTTTTATCCTTCATTTTATTCATGTGGCATATTACATTAATCAAATTTTATATGTTGAATCATCTTTTCATTCTAAGAATACATTCTGTTTATCATGGTGTAAATTCTTTTAAATGCTGCTACATTCTGTTTGCTAGTATTTTGTTGATTTTTGCATAAGTGTTCATAGGGATTTGGCATATAATTTTTTCTCATAATGTCTTTACCTGGCTTTGGTATTAAGGTATGCTGGCCTCAAATAAATTCAAATAAACTAGGAAGTGTTCCTTCCTCTTCAACTTTTAATAAAAGTTTGAGAAGTATTGGTATTGGTTCCTCTTTAACTGTTTGACAGAATTCAAAAATGAAACACGTGGGTCCAGGTTCTCTCTGTTGGCAGATTTTTGATTACTGATTCAATCTCATTACTGGTTATAGGTCTACTTAGATTTTCTATTCCTCTGGGATTTAGTTTTGGTTAGTTTTACATTTCTAGGAAATTTGTCCATTTCCTCTGTGTTACCCAATTTTTTGGCATATAATTGTTCATCATATTCTCATAATCTTTTTGATTTCTGTAAAAAATATAGTAGTGTCCCTACTTTTCTTATTTTAGTAATTTTGAGTCTACTCTCTTTTTTCTTAGTCCATCTAGCTAATGGTCTGTCAGTTTTGGTACTCTTTTCTAAAAATTCATGTTTTTAAATTGATTTTCTCTATTGTTTTTCTATTTTGTATTTCATTTGTGTCTGCTCTTATTTTTATTATTTCCTTCTGCTAGCTTTTGGTTTAGGTTTTTCTTTCTCTAGTTCCTTATGAGTTTCCCTGGTGGCTCAGATGGTAAAGAATCCGCCTGCAATGCAGACTTGGGTTCGATCCCTGGGTTGGGAAGATCCCCAGGAGAAGGGAATGGCAACCTAATCCAGTATTCTTGCCTAGAGAATCCCCATGGACAGAGGACCCTCGCAGGTTACAGCCCCTGGGGCTGCAAGGAGTCGGACATGACTGGGTGATTCACTTTCACTGTAATTTCTCTAATTCCTTAAATTGTAAAGTTGTTGATTTGGGAGCTTTTTTCTTTTTAAATTTCCTGCTTAGCACTGCTTCTGCTTTATCCCATAAGTTTTGGTACATCATGTTTTTGTTTTCATTAGTCTCTAAGTATTTTCTAATTTACCTTGTTTTTCTTCTTTGAGTTATAGTTGCTTAAAAGTGTATTGTTTAATTTCCACAATTGTGTTAATTTTCCAGTTTTACTTTTGTTTTTATTTTCTAATTTCATCCCATTGTATTCAGAGAAGATACTTTTTACTTTATATGTTTTGTATACTTTTAAATCTGTAAGACTTGATTTCTGGTCTAAAACGTGGTCTATCCTGGAAAATGTCTCATCTGCGCTTGAGAAGAATATGTGTGCTATTGTTGGGTAAACTGTTCTGTAAGTGTCAGACACGACTTAGCAACTGAACAACAAGATTGTTCTGTATATCTATTAGATCTAGTTGGTTTATTGTATTAAATTTTCTATTTCTTTACTTACCTTCAGTTTCGTTCTATCTATTATTGGAGTATTGAAGTCTCCAACTATTGTTATGGAATTGCTTTTCCCTTCAATTCTGTCAGCTTTTGCTTTGGATTTTGCTAGTGTGTCATTAGGTGTGAAAAGGGCTTCCCTGGTGGCTCAGCTGGTAAAGAATCTTGCCTGCAATGCAGGAGACCCTGGTTTGATTCCTGGGTTGGGAAGATCTCCTGGAGAAGGGGTAGGCTATCTACTCCAGTATTCTTGGGCTTCCTTGGTGGCTCAGATAGGAAGGAATCCTGCAATGTGGGAGACCCAGGTTTGATCCCTGGATTGGGAAGATCCCCTCAGTTCAGTTCAGCTCAGTTCAGTCGCTCAGTCATGTCCGACTCTTTGGGACCCCATGAATTGCAGCACACTAGGCCTCCCTGTCCATCACCAACTCCCAGAGTTCACCCAAATTCATGTCCATAGAGTCGGTGATGCCATCCAGCCATCTCACCCTCTGTCGTCCCCTTCTGCACCTGCCCCCAATCCCTCCCAGCATCATTTTCCAATGAGTCAACTCTTCGCATGAGGTGGCCAAAGTATTGGAGTTTCAGCCTCAGCATCAGTCCTTCCAATGAACACTCAGGACTGCTCTCCTTTAGGATGGACTGGTTGGATCTCCTTGCAGTCCAAGGGACTCTCAAGAGTCTTCTCCAACACCGCAGTTCAAAACCATCAATTCTTCGGCGCTCAGCTTTCTTCACTGGAAGTGCATAAATGTTTATAATTGTTATATATCTTCTTCCTGTGTGTGCATGCATGCATACTGAGTCACTTCAGTCATGTCCAACTCTTTGCAACACTATGGGTTATAGCCTGCCAGGCTCCTCTGTCCATGGGATTCTCCAGGTAAGGCTACTGGAGTGGGTTGCCATTCCCTTCTTTGGGGATCTTCCTCTTATATAATGTCCTTCCTTGTCACTTATAACTTACTTGATTTAAACTGTACCTTTCCTGATACTAGCATAGCTTCCCCCAGTCTCTTTTGTTTACTCTTTGCATGAAATGTCTTTTTCCATTCTTTCCTTTTTAACTGTTTGTGTCTTTGGATTTCATATGAGTCTCTTGTGGACAGTATGTAGTTGGTTCATGTGGTTTTCTCTGTTCTGTCATTCTCTTTCTCCAATTTTGATTGGAGAGTTTTAACCCATTTACATTTAAAGCAATTACTGACAAGAAAGGACTTCTTTTATTGTGCTATTTGTTTTCTATATGCACTATAGCTATTTTGTCCTTCATTTCCTGCACTACTATCTTCTTTTGTGTTTTAATGATTTTTTTCTAGTGAAATGTTTAATTTCTTTCTCATTTTTTTGGTGTATATTCTACAGCTATTTTCTTTGTGGCTACCATGGTAATTACATTTAACATCCTAATGTTAGAAATATTTAATTTGAATTTAGATGAGCTTAATTTCATAATATACAAAAACTCTGCTCCTTTGTCCCCACCAATTTCAGTTTCTGATGTCAGAAAATTACATGTGCATACACTGTATGCCCACCAACATGGAAAACTAATAATAATAATTAGTCTCGTAAATTAGGCTGAAAACAACATTCGGACTCACAAAGCAAAGTTACAGTAAGGGGAAAAAATAGGGATAATTACTTCTTTTATATGACTTATGCTTCTGCCTTCCTCTCCTACTTACTAGGCTGCTCTTGACTTTTGCAGAACTGTTTGCATAAAGGGAAAGATTAAGAAACAAGAATGGACATTTTAAGTAGTACTTCCATGAGACTGCATAGACCTTCCTTGGATGTCTCCCATATGGTGCTTTTCTGTGTTCTTCAGAGTCACTATTTTACCCCTGTGTATCCAGTTGTTCCAGGATCCCTTTGGGGGTCACCTTGAAATCTCTACTGGCTTTCTGTCACCTAAGGCCCACATCTTGAAGAGATGTGCATCTTTTTGTCACAATAACTCTGGGAGTGAGGTGGCCCCAAATACATTAACATTTCTTACTTGACTTCAGGGCAATTAGCCAGCCACAGTAGTTGCCCTTCAGATTCTTAAGGTTCGAGCCAAATAGTCCATCATGTTCCACAAATTCCAAGGAAAGCATATTAAACATTCCATGCGATTCCTCTGACTCTCCTTTTGCTTGTCTTGAGGTATGGAACTTAGTTCTGCAATAGTTCTATCAAAATCATTTTCTTCTCTTTCTCTAACCTCCCATCCCTATCCTCCAATCCCTTCCATCCAACACTTTCATATACTCAATGGTGATGAGAAATTAGGATCATGAAATCTGTTGATGGTTTCCTTTGGGTATCTTACATGGAAGACTATCTTACATTAAATGTGAAGTTTGTCATTTTAGGGCCTCAGTTGAAAAAATCTTGTAACTTTTTCCCTTTAACTGTTGTTGTTTAGTCACTAGGTCATGTCTGACTCTTTGCAACCCCATGGACTATAGCCTGCCAGGCTTCTCTGTCCATTGGATTTCTCAGGCAAGAATACTGGATTCGGGTGCCATTTCCTTTTCCAGGAGATATATCCAACCCAGGGATTGAACCCAGGTCTCCTGCATTGGCAGGTGGATTCTTGACTGCTGAACCACCAGGGAAGCCCGCAGTCTCTTTGGTACAACTATGCCTTTTATCATTTCTCTGGCTAATTTCTTTGTCCTTACGGCTTTTCACATTAAAGTTTATATTGTCTGATGTTAATATTCTGAGTTACTCTATTTTTTTTTCATGTGTGTGCTTAGTTGTGTCCAACTCTTTGCAACCCCATGGATTGTAGCCCATTAGGCTGCTCTGTCCATGGAATTTTTCAAGCCAAGAATACTGGAGTGGGTTGCCACTTCCTACTCCAGGGGATCTACCCAACCCAGGGATTAACCTGCCTCTCTTGCATCTCCTACACTGGCAGGTGGATTCTTTACTGCTGAGCCACCAGGGAAGCCATGTATTATCTGATATTAATATTCTGAGCTTCTCTGATAGTTTTTCCCCCTTTACTATTTTCCTATTTTATGACTCAGATGGTAAAGAATCTGCCTGCAATACAGGAGACCCAGGTTTTTATACATTCAAATTACATTATTATCATGACTATGGTTTTACACAGTAAATGGTTGTTTGCTAATTTTGTTAGGCTAATCATTCTTCTAACATTTCAGATGTTTTCTGAGTTCAAAATCCTTAAAAAGTTTTTGTAGTGAGAGTCCACTGGTTCTATGCTTTTGTCTGAAAGTATTCTTATTTTGCTATCATTATAGTGTAGCAGACTATAAAATTCTAGGTTGAAAGATATTTTCTTTGTACTATTCCATTGTCTCCTGGCTTCTTACTCTTCTCTTTACTACAGAGAAGTCTATTGCTATCAGTTAAATTGTCATTCTTTTCTATATAGGTAATCTGTCTTTTCTAATGGTTGCTTTCAAGATTCTTTGTTACTATCTTCTGTAATTTTACTTCAGTGTGTCTAACTTTTTGCATATATATTTTTATATTGCACTCAATTCATTGTGCTTCCTGAATCTGAGGATTTTAGCTATCATTTCTTTGAAAATTTTTGTTCTTCAATCTCACCTTTCAATACTTCTGAAAATCCATTTTTCTTAAGCTTTCTTTTATACTTTACATCTACTTGACATTTTGTCCTCCATTTGGGGTCATTTCTTTAGATCTTACAGTTCATGAATTTTCTATTATGGTTTTTTCTTCTTTCTGGATATGTCCACTCTGCTTTTTAAAATTTTTATTTCAAAATATTTTTGAAGTATATTTGATTTAAAATGTTTCAGGTGTACAGTAAAGTGATTCAGGTCAAATTCTTTCCTATTATAGACTATTAAAAGATACTGAATATAGTTCCCTGTGCTATATTATGGTGTGTTTAATCTGATATTTAACTTACTAGTGAGTTTTTAATGTCAATAAGTAAAATTTTCACTTCCAGAAGTTCTAGTCCTCTAAAAAAATCTACTTGCTGTTTTTTGACAGTATCTTTTTTCTTTCTCATGTTTTCAGTTTCATTTTTTAAAATATCAGTAAATTTTTTAATCTATACACACATATATTTTTTTGCAATCCTTCTAATAACTGAAATTACTAAGGCTCTATCTTTGTTGTATGTTTCCCTACTGAATTTTGCCCATGGAAGTTCATTTCTGTGTTTTTCAGTTTGGGGATTATGAACTGTTTTATAGGACTTTTCTCTGAGAATTTTGAGATTTAAAATGTTTTCTTTGAGACAGGATATGCTATTTTCCTTCTACCAGTCTGGATGTAATGAACCTGGCACTACATTATGCTATTACTGCATCTTGGGGTTTCCTAGATCATGCAGATTATGTGAATTCAAATCATAATCCATTTGGGGGATGATTGTGGTTTCAAAATGTCAGGGGACACACACACACACACCTGTCTGGAGTCTTGCCAAAAAAAAATGACTTCTTCATCCTCCCTGTTTTTTGCTCTCCAGTTCTCTTCTATTCCACCATTTCCTTGAGGATGTTACCTTTCAAGGTTTCAGATTTCAAATGAGAGTTTCAGTTCCATTTGGGGGCCTTGGCTTCTGTTGCCACAAGACTGTTAAAACTCAGACTTTTTGGTAACTGAGATGGGTGAATGCCTCCATGACAACAGTGGCATAAGTGCCAGCTTAACAAGCTAGTTTTCACCTTCCTCCTTATTTTTGGCCTATAAGTATTTTACATATTTTTTGCAAGATCAGCTATGCATTTTGAGTATTTTTTATAAAGTTATTTCAACCGGAAGTTCCTCGTGTTTTGTTGCAGATTTGTTAGGCTTACTATGTGACATGTAATATAAAATATTACATGAAATTGCATCACAGGATTTAATTTTTCAAATCTAAAAATATCTTCTGTGAAAATTTTTATATACTTATTAGGCTGGAATAAATATTAGGAAACATATTCTCATCCTGATTTTGTTATTTCTATTTGTGACCTGGAACAAATATTCTAACTATTTTGTCTTTAAATTAGAGTGTAGGATCATGGAATCCATAAGATTTCTTCAAGTTCTAATATTTAATGAGTCCATGAAGTAAAAACAGCATTGGTAAGGTTCAAGAAGTTATATTCATCACCTTCCTAACACTGATTCACTATGTATCCTTCATTATACCTGACTTAAAAATCAAACTGTCCTTCTGTTGACCCAAGTTTTTTGTTTCGCCTTTTAATGATAACATATATAAAAAAAACACCTATCACATAAAATTTAACTTCTTCACCCATTTTAAAGTGTACAATTCGTGTTAAGTACAATCATACAGTTGCATAATACTGATTTGTAAACTTAAAGGTTTAGGTTACTTACTGGCAAGTTCCAATGCTGTAAAGCAAGGTCTGATGCTGTAAGAGCAATATTGCATAGAAACTGGGAATGTTAGGTCCATGAATCAAGGCAAACTGGAAGTGATCAAACAGGAGATGAAAAGAGTGAACGTCGACATTTTAGGAATCAGTGAACTAAAATGGACTGCAATGGGTGAATTTAACTCAGATGATGATTATATCAACTACTGTGGGCAAAAATCCCTTAGGAGAAATGGAGTAGCCATCCCAGTCAATAAGAGTCCGAAATACAGTACTTGGAAGCACTCTCAAAAACGACAGAATGATCTCTGCTCGTTTCCAAGGCAAACCATTCAATATCACAGTAATCCAAGTCTATGCCCTGACCAGTAATGCTGAAGAAGCTGAAGTTGAACAGATCTATGAAGACTTACAAGACCTTCTAGAATTAACACCCAAAAAAGATGTCCTTTTCGTTATAGGGGACTGGAATGCAAAGTAGATGTCAAGAAACACCTGGAGTAACAGGCAAATTTGGCCTTGGAGTACAGAATGAAGCAGGGCAAAGGCTAATAGAGTTCTGCCAAGAGAATGAACTGGTCATAGCAAACACCTTCTTCCAACAACACAAGAGAAGACTCTACACATGGACATCACCAGATGATCAATACCGAAATCAGACTGATTATATTCTTTGCAGCCAAAGATGAAAAAGCTCTATACAGTCAGCAAAAACAAGACCGGGAGCTGACTGTGGCTCAGATCATGAACTCCTTATTGCCAAATTCAGACTTAAATTGAAGAAAGTAGGGAAAATCACTAAACCATTCAGGTATGACCTAAATCAAATCCCTAATGATTATCAGTGGAAATGAGAAACAGATTTAAGGGACTAGATCTGATAGACAGAATGCCTGATGAACTATGGATGGAGGTTCATGACACTGTACAGGAGGCAGTGATCAAGATCATCCTCAAGAAAAAGAAATGCAAAAAAACAAAATGGCTGTCTGAGGAGGCCTTACAAATAGCTGTGAAAAGAAGAGAAGCCAAAAGCAAAGGAAAAAAGGAAAGATATATCCATCTGAATGCAGAGTTCCAAAGAATAGCAAGCAGAGATAAGAAAGTCTTGCTCGGTGATCACTGCAAAGAAATAGAGGAAAACAATAGAATGGGAAAGACTAGAGATATCTTCAAGAAATTAGAGATACCAAGGGAATTTTCATGTAAAGATGGGCTCAATAAAGGACAGAAATGGTATAGATCTAACAAAAGAAGCAAAAGATACTAAGAAGAGGTGGCAAGAATACACAGAAGAACTGTACAAAAAAGAGCTTCATGACCCAGATAATCACGATGGTGTGATCACTCACCTAGAGCCAGACATCCTGGAATGTGAACTCAAGTGGGCCTTAGGAAGCACCTCTACGAACAAAGCTAGTGGAGGTGATGGAATTCCAGTTCAGCTATTTCAAATCCTAAAAGATGATACTGTGAAAGTGCTGCACTCAATATGCCAGCAAATTTGGAAAACTCAGCAGTGGCCACAGGACTGAAAAAGGTCAGTTTTCATTCCAATCCCAAAGAAAGGCAACGCCAAAAATGCTCAAACTACCGCACAATTGCACTCATCTCACACACTAGTAAAGTAACGCTCAAAATTCTCCAAACCAGGCTTCAACAATACGTAAACCGTGAACTGAACTGAACTGAAAATCAACTAACTAAAACCCCTGAGACTCAATTTCTTGCATTGTCTTATATTTTCATACTGCTATGGTGAATGTGTGTTCCCTCAAAATTCAAATGTTGAAATTCTAATGCCCAGTGTGAGGTCTTTGGGAGGTGAGAAGGTCATGAGATGGAGTCCTCATTAATAGGATACAGTTCAGTTCAGTTCAGTTGCTCAGTCACGTCCGACTCTTTGGGACCCCATGAATCACAGCACGCCAGGCCTCCCTGTCCATCACCAACTCCCGGAGTTCACTCAGACTCGTCCATTGAGTCGGTGATGCCATTCAGCCATCTCATCCTCTGTTGTCCCCTTCTCCTCCTGCCCCCAATCCCTCCCAGCATCAGAGTCTTTTCCAATGAGTCAACTCTTCGCATGAAGTGGCCAAAGTATTGGAGTTTCAGCTTCAGCATCAGTCCTTCCAATGAACACCCAGGACTGATCTCCTTTAGAATGGACCGGTTGGATTGCCTTGCAGTCCAAGGGACTCTCAAGAGTCTTCTCCAACACCACAGTTCAAAAGCATCAATTCTTTAACGCTCAGCTTTCTTCACAGTCCAACTCTCACATCCATACATGACCACTGGAAAAACCATAGCCCTGACTAGATGGACCTTTGCTGGCAAAGTAATGTCTCTGCTTTTGAATATGCTACCTAGGTTGGTCATAACTTTCCTTCCAAGGAGTAAGCGTCTTTTAATTTCATGGCTGCAATCACCATCTGTAGTGATTTTGGAGCCCCCAAAAATAAAGTCTGACACTGTTTCCACTGTTTCCCCATCTATTTGCCATGAAGTGATGGGACCAGAAGCCATGATCTTAGTTTTCTGAATGTTGAGCTTTAAGCCAACTATTTCACTCTCCTCTTTCACTTTCATCAAGAGGCTTTTTAGTTCCTCTTCACTTTCTGCCATAAGGGTGGTGTCATCTGCATTAATAGGATTAGTGCTCTTGAAAAAGAGATACCACAGAGCTCTGTAGTCCATTCCACCATGTGAGGACACAGGAAGAAGGGGCCAGCTATGAGTGAAAGGGGGCCTTCACCAGAATAGAACCATGCCAACACCTTGATCTTGGGCTTCCCAGCCTCCAGAACTGTAAGAAATAAATGTCTGCTGTTTATAAGCTATCTAGTCTGGAGAATTTTGTCATAGCAACCAAAATGGACTAAAACATATACCTATTTTTTTCTTGAGCCTTTTTGCTAGATTAACTCACAATTTGGAAGTCACAATTTTGACTCCTGCAGTGGGAATATAAAGAAAGACTACTTTTTTTGTAAAACACTAAAAAGGTTTAATCATCTTTCTCAGGGGTCACCTTGATAGTCAAGTAATATTCTTTTGAAATGTCTATGCTACCATCATCTGTGTTTTTTCTCTTTTTGTAGTTTTTACATGCTTAATTTTGCTAGATACTACTTTGCCAACAGTTTTCACGTGTGATGTAGTTATCCAATATCATTTATATTGACTTCAGGAATTCCTGAATGTTTTGCAAGTCTTTTAATTTCACTTTGGGGTATACTATTATAGTGTTGGATGTTTACAATATTACCACCTAGACAAAGACATCACTGTAATGGGCTGAGACAAACACTATTGTTAAATGGGGAAAGGAATGTTTGAGGGTGTCTAATTTTGTGAGGCATCTAATTCACTAAAACATATTTTTATGTCCTGATTATTTCTACTCCACCATGTATCATGACAATGGTGGTGAGATGAAATAAGAAATAATCAGAAACTGAGGTTCCCTCTGCTTCCATTGGTCCTTACCAGGGAGGCCTGGCATACTACAGTCCATGGGGTTGCAAAGAGCTAGACATGATTGAGCAACTGAACAACAAAAACAACTGCCTTTGTTAGTCACTAGAGTGTTCCATCAACCAGATGATCCCTTTCATTTAAATCAATATTTATTTCTAAAATTTTTGTTAAATCAGTGGACCTCTGGAAAAATATGACATTACATAACTAGTCATTTCAGTGGAGGGAAAAATCAAATGTCTTCTCTAATAGGTGTAGGACAAAAAAATAAGCTAGATTGGAATTTCCAATTTCTATTGATTTTAGGGACAAAATTTACAGAATTTAAGTAAAACAGATATATTTCATCAAGTCCAAGAATTTTTTTCTACATTTTAAAATTTCTAATATCAAGATGCATGTAATGACAGTAATAAGTTTTGTTCAGCTGCACCTAGAAAATATGTCTTACAATCTGTGCTGTTTAAGTTAGAACCTAGTCTAAAATTCTAATCTAAGTAATAATGCATTATCAACTATTGGCCAAAATATTAAACTGAAGCAATTGCTATGCAGAATGCAACTTTCAAGTGGACAAATTCCATTGATAACAACAGTATATTGCAATACTGCTGCTGCTGCTGCTGCTAAGTCACTTCAGTCGTGTCCGACTCTGTGTGACCCCATAGACGGCAGCCCACCAGGCTCCCCTGTCCCTGGGATTCTCCAGGCAAGAACACTGGAGCGGGTTGCCATTTCCTTCTCCAATGCATGAAAGTGAAAAGTGAAAGTGAAGTCGCTCAGTCGTGTCGGAGCCTCAGTGACCCCATGGACTGCAGCCTTCCAGGCTCCTCCATCCATGGGATTTTCCAGGCAAGAGTACTGGAGTGGGGTGCCATTGCCTTCTCCAAATATTGCAATACTATTCCTTACTAAATTCTTACTATGAGTAGGTATTGTTTTAGGTGTTGTATTTATTTTATTTAATTCTTACAATAATCCTTTTTAACGTGAACGTGAAGTCGCTCAGTCGTGTCCGACTCTGGACTGTAGCCTACCAGGCTCCTCTGTCCATGGGATTTTCCAGGCAATAGTACTGAAGTGGATTGCCATTGCTTTCTCCAAGGGATCTTCCCAATCCAGGAATCGAACCCCGGTCTCCCGCATTGTAGACAGACGCTTTACCGTCTGAGCCACCAGGGAAGTCCAATTCTTTTTAGGTGGATCACTATTATGAGTCTGTCATGGGTGAGGACTTTGAAGCAGTGAGGATAAATGTCTCATCTCTAACCATATCTGAGGCCCAACATGTAACATATAGTTAATGGATGAATTAGATGTTTCTCTTCAATACAAAATTTCTACCTGCTGGTAAACAGAAACAAATGCTATTCTAGATGAAGCATTTTATGAAACGTGCTGATTTTTAGTATCTGTCAAAAATAGATATCTATTTACAGATGAAATAGCCATAGTTTTCCTCATTAAGACGCTGGGGTAGGCAGAATAATGATCTCCAAAGATGTTCATATCTTAATCCTTAGAACCCATGAATATGTTATTTTATATGGCAAAGGAATCTTACTGATGTGCTTGAGGGTATAGATCTTGATAAGGGAAGAATATCCTGGATTACTGGAGGACCCAATTTTATCATGTGAGCCCTTAAAACCAAATAATCTTTCCCAGCTGCACTTAGAGGGAGACGTGACTATGGATCATCCCCTGGAGGAGGACATGGCAACCCACTCCAATATTCTTGCTTGGAGAATCCCATGGACAAAGGAGCGCGGGGACGATGGTCTCCTGCTAGGCCGTCACCTTTCTTACCGGTCCTTAAAAGACCCTCAGCAGGTCCACGCCCACGGCCACCTTCCAGCCTCTCTCTGCAGCCACAACAGCCGCACAAGGCAGGCAAGCGATACCAAACCGCGCGCTACTTGCAACTATCGCGGATCTTTGTGTTGCATGCTTTCTAGTGGAAAGACGGCCTGAAGATCGCTCCGCCCATGTAAACCAAGATTTTGTTATCGTGAGATCCCGTGGACCGTAACGGAGCCAGTTCTCGCGGGATTTTCCGAGTTCGGGTTGGAAGCTACGCTGGGTTGCAGAGGGAGGCCCAACAGTGAGAGGCAGGAGGGTAAAGGGTCGAATAGGCAGCCTGTTGTCTACCCTCGCCGGCGGAGCTCCAGGCTAGTAGGTGAGCGCTGCCTTGCCAGCTACCATAGCGTCCTCCGGCTCTGCCGCTGTCGCAGAGGCCACCGTCCCTTCTCCCTGGACCCCATCAGGCTCCACCTTTGCTCCCTCCGTGCCGTGACGTCGAGCTCCAGGGGAGGGCGATGTACGGAGGGTGGCGGAAGGTGGAGTTTGCCACCCTCCGCCTGCTTACCTCCTCCTGGCGGTCCTCTGCCGCTTGTGGGGTGTTAAATGCAACCTGGCTGCCAAGCCCTTCCCCCTGGCCAGATGGATCAGTCTACCCCGAAGCCCCACGCGGAAACCAACAGCAAAGGTATAAGCTCCGAGCTCGCCTCCCTGCCCAGACACCTGTCTTGACTGTGTAGGATTGGACCTGTTCATGCCAGTTCCCTTGGGGTCGGGGTTTTACCCTGTGGCCTCTGTGAGTGACAGCTGGAGATAGTGTACCCCCTCTAGAGCGGGGACTAGTTCTTTGTGATTCAGTGTTGAGAAACTCTGAAGTCAGACTGCCCTTGGATCTAGTGCTGGCTCTGACAGTCATTTGCTGAGCAACTTTGGGTAGTTTGCTCATCTGTAAAATTGAAATCATTATTGATTGAGTTCTTTTGACTATTAATTGAGATGGTGTCATGCAAAGCACTTAATATGACCCAGTGTCTGGCTCATAGTAAACATTAAGTAAATGTTTGGTATTTTTATTCTCTGTTGTATGCCTCAGTCCTTAGTGAATGGTAGGTTCATTATTAAGTAGGTGAATATAGATTGAGATTAGTTCAGTTTATTACACATTATATGTGATGTATTGAGTCAGGGTCACCTTTAATGGGTCACTAAGGGTGGTTTAGGGAGAACATGGTTATCTGCCACAAGTCATCTGGGATGTCTTGGGAGAACATGGTTATCTGCCACAAGTCATCTGGGATGTCCTCTTGCCCCCCACATTAATAGTTTTCGTTATTAATAGTGATAAAGCAAAAACTTACAGATATTGAATGCTTGTTCTGTGCCTAGAAATATGCTGATTGTTTACATGTTTTATTTTGAGCAAGATACTGATCTGATTAAATAGATGAGGAATATAGAACCAAACTTCAGAGACTTTTAAGTAACAAGCCTCAGCTCTGAAGACTAGAAATTGATGACACTATCACTCAGGGACCACAAATACAAATACCTTTAGAAACCTGGCAGGTAAAATAAGTAGATGAAGCTGCTGAGTGGAGATTATAGTAACTGGGATGTTCATATTTCATTTAAAAGGGGGCAGGGCTACTCATACTTCAGCCCCCTGATGTGAAGAACTGAATCATTGGAAAAGACCCTGATGCTGGGAAAGGTGGAGGGCAGGAGGAAAAGGGGATGACAGAGATGGTTGGATGGCATCACTGACTTGATGGACATAAGTTTGAGCAATCTCCAGGAGTTGGTGATGGACAGAGAAGCCTGGTGTGCTGCAGTCCATGGGGTCACAGAGAGTCAGACACAACTGAACTGAACTGAGGGCTACTCAGTTCCAAGGAATTGTTCATTCATGTGTGTACTGGTACAGCCTGGTAGCTACAAGTTCAGATAGCTTGATTCACATCCAGGCTCTGACACTTTCTAGCTGTGTGACTGTGGTTAACCTTTATCTGTTTCACCATTTATAAAAGGGAACTAATAATAGTATTTACATGAAGTAGTGAACAGGTTGTTGTAAGGCTTAAATGAACTACTATGTATAAATTGCATGTGTGGCACACATAAACCTCAAAATGTAAGCTCTATATAAATATTTGTTAATCTGACAAGTATTTGAGTTTCAAACATTGTCCTCAGTGTCCAGAATTTGGCAGTGAACACAAATTGTCTCTACTCCGGGGAACTGAAGGAGATAACCAATAACAGATATTTCAATTTTTTTTCTGAAAATGAAATCAAGCAGAGTAAAGGAGGAGAGAGTGGCAGGGAGTGGTATGTTAGATTGAGTGATCAGAGAAGATACCTCTGAGGAGATGCCATTTGAATTGAAGCCTGAATGAAGTGAGAGAATCAGTCACATTGGGATTTAGGGAGAGGGTTGGTGGGAGGAACAGAAATCTCAGGGACCGAAGATGGGAGTATGCTTGTCATGGTTGAAGAACAGCTAGAAGGCAAGTTTGGGATGAAATCAGGAGAAAGGGAGGAAATGAAGTTAAAGTGGACATAGGGACCAGATTGTAAGGAGCCTTACCCCCCATTCAGCCCAAAAGGAAATCGTCCTAATTTAAACTATTTGTTCTGGACTTTGAATGCTGAGAGATACTGCCCTAGATCAAACTTAACTGAATCTCCTTAGTTCTACAAGTTACCCAAACTCAGAAACCAAATATTAATAGATTTCTATAGATTGTTGTGTGAAGCCCATGAGGTTTTTGCACCTGCTATATGTACCCCCCGACTGACATTCTTTGCTTAAATTTTCTTCCTTTTTAAACTGTTTCTTTAGTCCCTCTTTCTTACAGCACTCTTAAAGTAACAATTTCACATGTGTGAACTTTTTAGTATTTGTCTCTCTCACTAGATATCAAAGTTCTATGAGATTCAGAATGTGTTTTTGTTAATATATTCAGCAAGTTTATTGAGTGCCTACTGTGTGCTGGCCCTGGGGATAAAATTTTGAACAATACAGACATTTTCTTGGAAAAGATACTATTCTCTAGTGAGAGAGGCAGATTTTTAAAAAGTAAACATGATAATTAAACATTGTGGTATGTGCTATACAGGCAGTAAAATACTCAGGTACAGAATAGTGGGGTACTTTAAATAAGATGATCAGAAACAAAATCTGTGAGGCAATGACATAACAATAAGTGAGAGAAGACCTGCTTAGTATGCTTGAGTCAAAGGGAATATTGATAGATTTTAAGTTGGAGAAGTAAGTAGGGGAAAATGATACAGGGTCACGTAGACCATAGTAAGAAGCTTGGAGTTTATTCTTTCTGCAGTGGGTAGTTATTAAAAGATTTTAAATTAAAGATTTAGTGATAAATATTTTTAAGTAGTTGATACTGCAGCTATGTGGAAAATGGACTGTATTGGGGAGATAATGTCAGTGGAGAGAATGGGTAGAGAATTGAGTCCAAAGCAGTAATTTAGGAGAAAGCCAGACGTTGGCACATTATAGTCAGAACCAAATTCAGCCCAACATTTATTTTATTTTATTTTTTTTAATTAATTTTATTTTATTTTTAAACTTTACATAATTGTATTAGTTTTGCCAAATATCAAAATGAATCCACCACAGGTATACATGTGTTCCCCATCCTGAACCCTCCTCCCTCCTCCCTCCCCATACCATCCCTCTGGGTCGCCCCAGTGCACCAGCCCCAAGCATCCAGTATCGTGCATTGAACCTGGACTGGCATCTCGTTTCATACATGATATTTTACATGTTTCAATGCCATTCTCCCAAATCTTCCCACCCTCTCCCTCTCCCACAGAGTCCATAAGCCTGTTCTATACATCAGTGTCTCTTTTGCTGTCTCGTATACAGGGTTATCGTTACCATCTTTCTAAATTCCATATATATGCGTTAGTATACTGTATTGGTGTTTTTCCTTCTGGCTTACTTCACTCTGTATAATAGGCTCCAGTTTCATCCACCTCATTAGAACTGATTCAAATGTATTCTTTTTAATGGCTGAGTTATAGATAAAGTTTTATTGGAACACAGCCATATCCATTTGATTATGTGTCTGTAGCTACTTTTGTGTTACAAAGGCAAGCAACGGTATAACCTGCAAAATCTAAAATAATAAATAGCTAAAATCTGACTCTACAGAAAAAGTTTGCCAATAGTTATTTTGAAGAGTTGGTGGCATGGAGGAAAGGGATGGCTTTTTTTTTTTTTTTTTAAGTAGAACCACCAGGACATTCTGATGGATTGAATGTAGGGAGTAATATCAGAAGAGGAATAAGGCTGACTAAAGGTTTTCTACCTTGAAAAGTTGGCTGGACAGTGATTCCTTTTAATGAAATTGGAAAAAACTAGTTTCAAACAGAGTCGGACATGACTGAGCGACTTCACTTTGACTTTTCACTTTCATGCATTGGAGGAGGAAATGGCAACCCACTCCAGTGTTCTTGCCTGGAGAATCCCATGGACAGAGGAGCCTGGTGGGCTGCTGTCTATGAGGTCGCACACGACTGAAGCGACTTAACAGCGATTTCAAGCAAGGTTTAATGACTGTCATTTTTGACATTTTTCTTCTTCATTTTTATACTCATAGTGTGGTACAGTATCTGGTAAATAGCTGGTATTAAATCATATACATTGATAATAAATAAGTTAATGAACTAAACCTCTAAAAAATTACAAGGCATATGCCGGATAGGCAGACAAATCATATGAAACAAGTAATGTGTTAAGACTTACCTTAAGGTTTAACATAGGTTTTAAGGTTCAGATAGTACTGTTATGAAAATAGGGCCCATTGACTTATCTCTGTATAGTGAATCGGAGTGTTATTTTCACATTAGGACGTTTTTAGAAGAGTGTAATAATTCTCAGACAGTTTGAAAGCAAAATTAGAGTGGGAGAATAGATTTTTTTTTTTTGCTGTGCTTCTGATTGTTATATAAAAACAACTTTATCAAAGTTAGAATAATGGTTTTACTTTTGAGGAACAACTGATGAGGAATAGCATAATGAGCTATTCTTACTGAAGAGAATATAGACATACTAGTTATGATCATGAATGGTATAAAAGCCTAATTCAGAATCATTAGAAAGACCCTGGGGAACTACCAATGATCATATGATCTCTGCGAGAAATATATGAAAAAAAAATAATTCCTAGTATTCTTACAATTGTGGCCATACAATTCCTCTGGAGTTCTTGTTATATGACATTCCATTAGGAAAATTATTTTTACTTAATTTCCTCTATTTGGCACATTTTAATTGTACCAATATTATACTCTGTAGAGGCTTCCCTCCCCACTCCATAGTACTGTATTTTCTGAATACAAAATAAAATAGCTATACAGTTAAGCACAGAATGAATTCATACATAGAGAGAAGTCAGACTTTTCAAAGGATAATGAAATGATAGCAGAAAGAGATCTTAGAATTCATCTCATTCTTAAGAACTTCAGCTTTTCAAAACCTTGAATGGAAAAAGCTGTGACAGAACTGGTACATGTCACTCTGCTGTTGAATTGGAGATTCCCTTGATTAGTCATATACAAATTCAAGGAACGTTTTAGAAACAGCCGTATTGACAATGAGAAGAAATAGCTTTGTTCAGAAAAAGAAGATGGAATAACTAAAAAAGCAGACAGAAGAATCACAAAAATACAGCTGTTCAGAGGATTTTAGCTTACCTATTACCAAGTCCTATTCACAGTTATTCTGCCATATTATGAATGTTATACATGATGTTCATGAGTCATCATGAATATTTAACTAAGTGGTTCTTAATCCTGGCTGGGCATCAGAATCACCTTTTGAATTCAGCAATAATAACCAACCACAATAATAAAACCAAATGCCCATGACCCATATCCACCTAATCAGAATAAATAGATTAAACATGTATGGGGAGATTATGACACACAGGGTGAGAAAAACTGGAAATAAATTATATACCCTTTATTATGATAATATACTTTAGGAAAATACCTATAATTTGTCTTGTTTCAGATTTTGGGAAGGGTATTTATATGAGGAATATTTTTTTCTCATAGAAGTGGATAAATGAGGTGTTACTTTAAAAGTTAGATTTGGAAAGTTTATTTTCTCCTTTATTATTGTAGATATATGGCATCCAGGAGAACGATGTCTTGCCCCTTCTCCAGATAATGAAAAACTTTGTGAAGCAAGCATAAAATCTATCACAGTGGATGAAAATGGAAAGTCATTTGCAGTCATCTTATATTCAAATTTTCAAGAAAGGAGAGTACCTCTTAAGAGACTTCAAGAAGTGAAATCTGTTAAAGATTGCTCCAGGAATTTTATATTTGATGATGAAGATTTGGAAAAACCTTATTTCCCAGACCGAAAATTTCCATCGTCAGCTGTTCCTTTTCAATTATCTGAAAATGGAGACTCTATTCCTTATACTATCAATAGGTATTTAAGAGACTACCAAAGGGAGGGAGCCCAGTTTCTCTATGGACACTTCATCCAAGGAAGAGGATGTATTCTCGGTGATGACATGGGACTTGGAAAAACTGTACAGGTATTTACTTACTTTATAATTAAAATTTAATAAAGTCATACATATTATGTCATGTGTATTACATACATGAGTGGATACCATCTGCAAATTTCTGTTTGTATCCCAGAACTTATTATAATTATTTTGTGTGTGTGTTTGTCTCACACAGTATCTTAAGGATGGTGTTTAGTCAATTTTTTAACCTCAGTACTTATTTAGTACTATGAAATACGTTATTTAAAGTAATGTTTTAGTATAATTTGACTTGTTTTGACCTTTGATAATGTTAATACTAAGATAATAGTTATATTTAGATTAACCTAACTTTCTTAGTGATACCTTATGGAAGGAAAGTATTCTGACATTTGTTAAGCTACACAGCGTGGTTAAACTTTCTGCAGGCCTTTTGTCATATTGTTTGGAGTTTATCATAGCAGAAGTTTCTTAGTCTAGGATCTCTGGGCCACTAGGAATTCAGTTGGTGGACTTTAGAGAGGCCTCTTGTTTCTCTAAAATGTGTGCCAGAATTAGCACATGTATATACTTTTCTTCAGATAGGCTTATGTTAGGTATCTATTGCCGTATAACAAATTATTCCAAGATATAGCAGCTTGAAACAATACACATTTATCATGTTACAGTTCTAGGGATCAGGAATCTGGGTACCATTTAGCTGGGTCTTCTGGCTGAGTTTCTCTTAAGGCTACAGTTATTTCAAAGTTAGACTAGGGAGGATTCACTTCCTATCTTTAGACTGAGGCCACTGTTTCTGCATGAGCTATTAGCAAAGCCCTCCCTTGGTTGCTTGCCACCTGGGCCATAGTGGGCATGAAATATAGTTGTGGATACCAAGAGATGGGAATTTTTGGGAGCCTTGTCAGAAGCTATATACCACAAAGGTTTGTAATTCAGAGGATTAGAGTTCTGAATCTAGACTTTATACTAAGCAATCACTCTGCATTTTCAGGAGTGTTTGTCTAGTGTGTGATTAAGTCTTTTTGTGTTTCCTTCTTTACAACTGAATTTAAGCTATTTTTTTTTCATGACAGTTCCATTGTTAGTGGAGTTCAGAGGTAAGTGAAAAATTAAATTCACTTTTATTTTCAAATCAACAGTTGAAAATAGCCAAATAATGGCTATGTTTTAAGTTTTGGTGTAAAAAGTTAGGGTAAAATTAAGTCCCTCAATAATCATAGTATATTACTTTTAGCCGTACTCTATTTTCCTTTAATCTTAGGCAATGCACATAGTTTGAGACTTGCACATTGAAGGTGTTAAGTAATTGCTTGTGGAATAAATGAATTTACTTTCTCAGGAGAATAGGTTCAAAGAATAAAGAAAAGAGCCTTTGGGAAACTACCAGCTGTGACCGAGATAGGCAGGTGACTACTAGAGGAAAATAAATAATAAAGCCCTCTGTGACTCTCTTTACATATACTTTTACTGTTTGTTCCATGCTAGAATGTTCTTTCCAACATGATTTTGACTAGTCAATGCCTGATCATCTTCAATATCAGAAACATGAGGTGCCACATCTGCTATGTGAAGATGGTATTATGCCTTCGAGCAGCCGAGGAAAGATAACATTTTTCAAACTGTAAAAATTGTCTTTGAATCTTTGATTTTATATTCATTGATATCATAAAAAATGTCATTACTATACATTTTTAAAATATAGGTATAGGAAACCTCAACCCTGCGACAAATGGTGGGATTGCTGATAATTACAGCTTTCTTTGGTTATTATCAATACCATCTTTTGCATGATATGATCTTTAGTTGATTCAAAAGCTATACAAAAACTTGAAACTTCTTTAGATCATAAGTCATGTTGTTCCCTCAGGAGTATAGTAATGAAGAAAATAATCATATTTTCTTTATTTTCATTCATGGAGAAAATGACATAAAACCCAATGTGAAAGGTTAATTAGCCTCCAGAGCCACAAAGCTTTTAAAGCAGAAACAAAAATGTCCTAGCATTTTGAAGGTAAATTGCTTTTCTCATTTCAGCATGTATTAACAGTCCAGATTTTAGGAAGAGAACTTCGTAAGGATAAACGGGCCAGGTGCCCTTTCAAAATAACACATTGTTGTTTCTGTTGTTATTTAAACCAAGAAAAAATCATCGTACTTTGTTTGATTCCAAAATACTCTCTTACCTTTTTATCTCCCAGGAAGATGAAAATAAGGAATGTAGGCTTTTTAAAAAAAGTGTATAAGAAATAGACAATTTTTGCTATGCCTTCTGTAGGTCTGAGAGAATGTTTGTTGCCTTATTGCCCCATCTCTGATTTATGCTCTGTATCATGAGTGTGTGTGAGAAAAAGGGATGTAAAGATTTTTCTTTAAAATCACTAATGTATTTAGTGAATTAAGTAAAGCTAATCCATAATTAGAGCTTACAAATTTAATCACTTTTATGGAACTTCTTCTAAAGATGAGATTCTTCAATAAAATAGGCATTTTATATATCTTTGTTTCATGGAATTTGACAAGTTAGAGCTAATATTTTATATCATGTTAGATGAGCAGATTGAATTATGAATTGTCATGGTTAGAAATATATAGGAATACCTCAGAGATATTGTGGGTTCATTTCCAGATCACTGTAGTAAAGTGACAGCATAATAAGGCAAGTCACAAGAATTTTTTGGTTTCCTAGTATACATAAAAGTTATATTTACACTGTGTTATATGACCAACCTAGACAGCATATTCACAAGCAGAGACATTACTTTGCCAACAAAGGTCCATCCAGTCAAGGCTATGGTTTTTCCAGTGGTCATGTATGGATGTGAGAGTTGGACTGTGAAGAAAGCTAAGCCCCGAAGAATTGATGCTTTTGCACTATGGTGTTGGAGAAGACTCTTGAGAGTCCCTTGGACTGCAAGGAGATCCAACCAGTCCATTCTAAAGGAGATCAGCCCTGGGTGTTCTTTGGAAGGACTGATGCTAAAGCTGAAACTCCAATACTTTGGCCACCTCATGCGAAGAGTTGACTCATTGGAAAATACCCTGATGCTGGGAGGGATTGGGGGCAGGAGGAGAAGGGGACGACAGAGGATGAGATGGCTGGATGGCATCACCGACTCGATGGACAAGAGTTTGGGTGGACTCCGGGAGTTGGTGATAGACAGGGAGGCCTGGCGTGCTGCAATCCATGGGGTCACAAAGAGTCGGACACGACTGAGTGACTGAACTGAACTGATAGCCTAGTAAGCATGCAATAAATAGCACTGTGTCTAAAAAAATGATGTCTATACCTTAATTTAAAAAATCCTCTGCCACTGCTTTTGTTGTTGTTCAGTTGCTAAGCTGTGGCCTGCTAAGCCTTCTCCTCCTGTCCTGAATCTTTCCCAGCAATCAGGGTCTTTCCCAGTGAATCACCTCTTTGCATCAGGTGGCCACACTGTTGGAGCTTCAGCCTCAATCCTTCCAGTGAATATTCAGGACTGATTTCCTTTAAGATCAACTGATTTGATCTCTTTGCAATCTAATGGACTCTCGAGAGTCTTCTCTAGCATCACAGTTCAAAAGCATCAGTTCTTCAGTGCTCAGCCTTCTCTATGGTCCAACTCTCACATTCATACATGACTACTGGAAAAGCCATAGCTTTGACTATATAGACCTTTGTTGGCAAAGTAATGTCTCTGCATTTTAATATGCTAAGTTTGTCATAGCTTTCATTCCAAGGAGCAAGCATCTTTTAATTTCATGGCTGCAGTCACTGTCCACAGTGATTTTGGAGCCCAGGAAAAGAAAATCTGTCAGTTTCCACTTCTTCCCCATCTGTTTGCCATGAAGAGATGGGACCTGATACCATGATCTTTGTTTTCTGAATGTTGAGTTTAAGCCAGCTTTTTCACTCTCCTCTTTCATCCTCATCAACAGGCTCTTTAGTTCTTCTTCACTTTCTGCCTTTTGAGTGGTATCATCTGTATATCTGAGGTTGATATTTCTCCTAGCAGTCGTGATTCCAGCTTGTGATTCATCCAGCCCAGCATCCGTTTAATATTTTAAATCCTTTGCTGTCATTTCAACAATCTTCACAGTACCTTCCCCCAAATTAGATTCCATCTCAAGAAATCACTTTCTTTACATAAGTAATATGAAGCACCTCCTCATCCTTTGTGGTTTTCTCATGATATTGTAGCAATTCAGTTACGTCATCAGGCTCTAACTCTAGTTCTTTTCGTATTTGCACCACATCTGTAGTTACCTCCTCCACTGAAGTCTTGAACCATACAAGAATCATCCATGAGGATTGTAATCAACTTCTAAATTCTTGTTAATGTTGATATTTTGACCTCTTTCCATGAATCATGAATTCTTAATGGCATTCAGAATAATAAGACCTTTCCAGAAGGTTTTCAATTTACTTTGCCCAGGTCTGTCAGAGGACTCACTATCTATGGCAGCTATAACCTCATGTAGTATATTTCTTAAATAGACTTGAAAATTGAAATGATTTCTAATCTATGGGCTGGAGAATAGATTTTGTGTTAGCGGATATAAAAGCAACACTGATTTTATTGTACATCTCCACTAGAACTCATGGGTTAACAAGTACATTGTCGATGAGCAGTAATGTTTTGAAAGGAAACTTTTTTTTTCTGAATGGTAGATCTCAACAGTGGGCTTAAAATACTTAGTCAGCTATGTTGTGAACAGATGTGCTGTCATCCAGGCTTTGTTATTTTATCACTAGAGCATAGGTAGAATGGATTTGGGCTTCCCAGGTGGCACTAGTGGTAAAAAACCCACCTACCAATGCAGGAGACTTAAGAGACACAGGTTCAACCCCTGGGTTGGGAAGATCCCCTGGAGGAGGACATGGCAACACACTCCAGTATTCTTCCCTGAAGAATTCCATGGACAGAGGAGCCTGGCAGGCTACAGTCCATAGAGTTGCAAAGAGTCAGAGATGACTGAGGTGACTTAGCACACATGTGCACAGAATAGATTTATCATCATTCTTAAGGGCCCCAGAGTTTCCAGAATGGTAAATGAGCATTGGCTTCAACTTTAAGTTACCAGCTGCATTAGCCCCTAAGAGGCTCAGCCATTCCTTTGAAGTTTTGAAGCCTGGCATTGACTTCTCCTCTCTAGCTATGAAAGTCTTAGATGGCATCTTCTAATATACAGCTATTTTGCCTGTATTAAAAATCTGTCATTTAATATAGCCACCATCATTAATTAGTTAGCTAGATCTAGGTGTTTTGCTGTAGCTTGTGCATTAGCACTTGCTGCTTCACCTTGCAGTTTTATGTTATGGAGATGGCTTACTCTGAAGCATCCTCCCTTCTCTCAGCCTTCATAGAAGTAAAGAGAGCCTTGCTCTAGATTAGGCTTTGGCTTTAAGGGAGTATTGTGGCTTGTTTGATCTTCTATTCAGGTCAATCAAACTTTCCTCTGAATATCAGCTGTAAGGCTGTTTCATTTTCTTGTCATTCATGTGTTCACTGGACTAGCACTTTTCATTACCTTCAAGAACTTCTCCTTTGCATTCACAACTTGGCTGTTTGGTGGGTTTCTTGTTGTTGGTGGCTTTTGACATGCATTCCTCACTGAGCTTAATCATTTTTGTATTTTGATTTAAAGTGAGACATGAGTGACTCTCCCTGTCACTTGAACCCTTAGAGATAATTATAGGGTATTAACAGGCCTAATTTCAATATTATGTCTTGGAAATGACCAGGCAAAAACTGTTAAAGCTTGGCTGAGAAGTTCTGATTCATCTGCTGTCTTCACCAGACATTGCACCTTCAGATTTCCATTTATTTTAGACTATACAAAATTTTCTTAATTGAAAAAAAATTCAGTTCTCTGTAAGGCTAAAAAAGACACCTGCAATAGTTCATTGCTTTAAAAGGTAAAAAGTTTTGGGAAGACGAATTAAGTTGCCTGAAAAATGGCAGAAGGTAGTGGAACAAAATGGTGAATTCATTTTTCAACAAAGTTCTTGGTGAAAATGAAAAAAATATGTCTTTTCTTTTTACTTAAAAACTGAAGGAACTTTTGGACAACCTAATATATATATATATATAAAACAGAAACACACTCTGAGACATGGAAAATAAACTTATAGTAACCAAAGGGAAATAAGAAGAAGGAGGGACAAAATAGCAATATGGGATTGATTAACAGATACAAACTACTATACATAAAATGGGTTTCTCAGGTGGCACTGGTGGTAAAGAACCTGCCTGTCAATGTAGGAGACTTAAGAGACAGGGGTTCAATCCCTGGATCGGGAAGTTCCTTTGGAGGAGGGCATGGCAACCCATTCACGTATTCTTGCCTAGAGAATCTCATAGACAGAGGACCCTGGCAGACTACAGTCCGCAGGGTTGCAAAGAGTCGGACATGACTGAAGCGACTTGGTATGCACACACACATACATACATAAATAAAGCAACAAGGATTTACTGTTTAACACAGAGAAGTCAAGAAATACCTGGAGTAACAGGCAAATTTGGCCTTAGAGTACAGAATGCAGCAGGGCAATGGCTAACAGAGTTTTGCCAAGAGAACGCACGGGTCATAGCAAATACCCTCTTCCAACGACACAAGAGAAGACTCTACACGTGGACATCACCAGATGGTCAATACTGAAGTCAGACTGATTATGTTCTTTGCAGCCAAAGATGGAGAAGCTCTATACAGTCAGCAAAAACAAGACCGGGAACTGACTGTGGCTCAGATCGTGAACTCCTTATTGCCAAATTCAGACTTAAAGTGAAGAAAGTAGGGAAAACCACTAGACCATTCAGTTATGACCTAAATCAAATCGCTTACAATTATACAGTGAAAGTGACAAATAGATTCAAGGGATTAGATCTGAAAGACAGAGTACCTAAAGAACTATGGATGGAGAGTCGTGATTGTACAGGAGGCAGTGATCAAGACCATCCCCAAGAAAAAGAAATGCAAAAAGGCAAAATGGCTGTCTGAGGAGGCCTTACAGATAGCTATGAAAAAGAAGCGAAAGGCAAAGGAGAAAACGAAAGATATACCCATCTGAATGCAGAGTTCCAAAGAATAGCAAGGAGAGATGAGAAAGCCTTCTTCAGTGATCAGGGCAAAGAAATAGAGGAAAACAATAAAATGCGAAAGACTAGAGATCTCTTCAAGAAAATTAGAGATACCAAGGGAACATTTCATGCAAAGATGAGCTCGATAAAGGACAGAAATGGTATGGACCTAACAGAAGCAGAAGATATTAAGAAGAGGTGGCAAGAATACACAGAAGAATTGTACAAAAAAGATCTTCACGACCCAGATAATCACGATGGTATGATCACTCACCTAGAGCCAGACATCCTGGAATGTGAAGTCAAGTGGGCCTTAGAAAGCATCACTATGAACAAAGCTAGTGGGGGTGATGGAATTCCAGTTGAGCTATTTCAAATCCTGAAAGATGATGCCGTGAAAGTGCTGACTCAATATGCCAGCAAATTTGGAAAACTCAGCAGTGGCCACAGGACTGGAAAAGGTCCGTTTTCATTCCAATCCCAAAGAAAGGCAATGCCAAAGAATGCTCAAACTACCACACAATTGCACTCATCTCACACGTTCAAAATTCTCCAAGCCAGGCTTCAGCAATACGTGAACCATGAACTTGCTGATGTTCAAGCTGGTTTTAGAAAAGGCAGAGGAACCAGAGATCAAATTGCCAACATCCGCTGGATCATCGAAAAAGCAAGAGAGTTCCAGAATAACATCTATTTCTGCTTTATTGACTATGCCAAAGCCTTTGACTGTGTGGACCACAATAAACTGTGGAAAATTCTGAAAAAGATGAGCATACCAGACCGCCTGACCTGCCTCTTGAGAAACCTATATGCAGGTCAGGAAGCAACAGTTAGAACTGGACATGGAACAACAGACTGGTTCCAAATAGGAAAAGGAGTACATCAAGGCTGTATATTGTCACCCTGCTTATTTAACTTCTGTGCAGAGTACATCATGAGAAACACTGGGCTGGAAGAAGCACAAGCTGAAATCAAGATTGCCAGGAGAAATATCAATAACCTCAGATGCAGATGACACCACCCTTATGGCAGAAAGTGAAGAGGAACTCAAAAGCCTCTTGATGAAATTGAAAGAGGAGAGTGAAAACATTGGCTTAAAGCTCAACATTCAGAAAACAAAGATCATGGCATCTGATCCCATCACTTCATGGGAAATAGACGGGGAAACAGTGGAAACAGTGTCAGACTTTATTTTTTGGGCTCCAAAATCACTGCAGATGGTGACTGCAGCCATGAAATTAAAAGACGCTTACTCCTTGGAAGGAAAGTTATGACCAACCTAGATAGCATATTCAAAAGCAGAGACATTACTTTGCCAACAAAGGTCCGTCTAGTCAAGGCTGTGGTTTTTCCAGTGGTCATGTATGGATGTGAGAGTTGGACTATGAAGAAAGCTGAGCGCCGAAGAATTGGTGCTTTTGAACTGTGGTATTGGAGAAGACTCTTGAGGGTTCCTTGGACTGCAAGGAGATCCAACCAGTCCATTCTAAAGGAGATCAGCCCTGGGTGCTGTTTGGAAGGAATGATGCTAAAGCTGAAACTCCAGTACTTTGGCCACCTCATGCGAAGACTTGACTCATTGGAAAAGACTCTGATCCTGGGAGGGATTGGGGGCAGGAGGAGAAGGGGATGATAGAGGATAAGATGGCTGGATGGCATTACCAACTCGATGGACGTGAGTTTGAGTGAGTTCCGGGAGCTGGTAATGGACAGGGAGGCCTGGCATGCTGCGATTCATGGGGTCGCAGAGAGTCGGACACGACTGAGCGACTGAACTGAACTGAACTTAATAGTTATTTCAGTATGTAAAATTTCTGTTTCTTGTTTCATTGTTGGTAAGTTCTGGTTTTCCATTTCACCTGAAATTTCGTAGGTATTAACATAACATTGTTTATTTTGTACTATACATATTTTGTGTGTGTGTTTGCCTGTTATCTTAGTTTCTCTTTTTCTTTTTATCAATTTTCTAGGGAGTTATCACTTTAAAAAATCTTTTCATAGTATGGTCATTTGGCTTTGTCAGTCCTTTTTATTTTATGCTTTTTCATGTTTTATAATTCTATTTTTGTGTATTTAAGTTTTCTTAAAATTTAAATAAAATTTTCATTGAAATAAATTCTGTTATTTTTATAAATTTTTCAGATCTATGGTTAGGTATTTTATTAACAGCTCCTTTTATGTCCTAATGTGTGTCCATATGCATTTAAGTCCATAAGGCATGTATTTAAGTGTATTTCATAAGTTTAATATGTGATTATTACACACTGTTATTCATCTTAAATATTTTCTAATTTCCGTTGTGAATTGTAGTTTAAAATATATTCCTTACTTTTCAAATATTTGGGGATTTTCTATTTTTTAAAATTTCTTATACTGTGACCAAAGTACATAATCTGTATGATTTTTGTCTATTGGACGGATTAAGATTTGTTCTATGACTTTCCATATCAATTTTGGTAAATATTTTATGTGTACTTTAAGTATAAAGTATGTTTTGCTATAGTTTACTATCGTCTTTCAGATGTATATAGGTCAAGTTTGTTTATCATTTTACTAATACATTCTATATCTTTACATTAAGTTATTTCAAAATATATCACTGTGCTTATGAATTTGTCTACTTATTTTGTTTCAGTAGATTTTTTTCTTTAATAATTAACACTTCTTACAACTTGCAAATGAAATAATTTTTATCAATATCGTGTCCCTCTGTAATTTAGTAATGCTTGATGGCTCAGAGTTTAAAGTGTCTGCCTGGAATGTGGGCAACCTGGGTTCAATCCCTGGGTTTGATCCCTCGGTCGGGAAGATCCCCTGGAGAAAGAAATGGCAACCCACTCCAGTACTCTTGCCTGGAGAATCCCATGGAGGGAGGAGCCTGGTAGACTACAGTCCATGGGGTTGCAAAGAGTCGGACACGACTGAGCGACTTCACTTATCTGATATTAATATAACTATATTAACTTTCTTTGGTTTTTGTTTGCATGATCTATCTTTTTTTTCATTTTTTTCACTTACAATTTTCTCTATGTCTTAGGTTTTTTGTGTGTAAAGCACACATGTTTTGTTTCTGAAAATCTTTTGTCTTTTAATTAAACTATTTAGTCTACTTCCATGTAATTCACATCCATGTAATATCAAATAAAAAATTTAAAATAAATCTAAATAGGTGATTTATTTTAAATTTTTTATTTGATATTGGAGTATAGTTGATTTACGATGTGTTAGTTTCAGGTGTACAGAAAAGTGGTTCAATTATACATTTACATATATCCATCTAAATATATTTAGATTTAAACCTACTATTTTACTATATGCTTTTTATTGATTGCATGTCATCTATTCATTTTCATCCTCTTTTTGTGTAGATTGTTCATATTATTCTATTATTCTTCCCATAGCAGATTAGTAGTTACACACTTGTATTTTTCTCTAGTGATTACCTTAGGTATTGTAATATGCATCCTTGAGTTACCTATATTTATTGGATACAGAAAAATAGACAAACTTATTAACCAAATATTATTCCCTTAAGGAGTTTGTTTTCTACAAGGAGAAAGGAATGTACATAGTTTATTGTAATAGCCAATAATGAAGAGATAGATTCCATGAATAGAAATACACAAGGAAATATCTCAGCTAATGAGACTGAGAAAGAATTCGTAGAGTGCACAACATTGTAAGTCAACTATACTTCAATAAAATATATCTATTTAAAGAATTATCATGGAAGAAATGGCAGTGTGAGGATTTTTGTTTTACTGCATTCAGTGGTAACTTTTATATTATATTTTTGTTTATTAATGCAAATAAAGAAAACCAATATTAGTGATTCATATTGTTTTTCTTCCTAGCAAATCTATTTGTACACACTCATATTCTCCCTAATTGAGTAGCTGTTCATGTGAGTCATAAAATTTTGTCCATCACAATACACAGTGATTAAAACTGTTGGATTTTTTCCTCCCTAGGTTATTTCATTTTTAGCTGCAGTTTTGGGTAAAAAGGGAACTCGTGAAGATATTGAAAATAACATGCCAGAGTTTTTACTGAGAAATATGAAAAAGGATCCCCCTTCTACAGCAAAAAAGGTAAGATATCTAGAAATGTAAACTTTATGAAGCTGGTATTGCAAAGGTGTATAGAAACTTTGAAACATTACACATTATAGTATAAATTTAAAACGAATTTATAGACACTAAATGTTTGTTTTATAAACCTAATTTCTGAAGGATTACCAGTTTCATCCTTAAATTAGATTTGATTTACTCTCAAAATAGTAAAATATAGTTTGTTTGAATTTTGGGGAAGCTTTCAATCTTTTGCTTGTCAAAATTTTCAGTTAATTTGATTAATTTGTTAAATTTCCATGAATGTGTATGTAAAGTTAATTGAAGTCCATTGTATTGTTTTATTTATTTGAGAATGAAAAACAGACAGTTGTAGATATTTCTATCAAAGTTATATCCTGATGAAGTTGCTTAGCAAAATAACCACTTCCTGAAAATATGAAACAAATCTTCCCTGAACAAGGGCCATTGAAGTTGGAGTCAGAAGAGCTAAGATCTAGGCTTGTCTGTCCGTGACCATGTGACTGTTAATGCTATTCATAACCATTCTTAAGCTTTCTCCTTTGTAAATATACATTTATGAATATCTTATACATAATTCTTAAAAAAAAAATAAGAGATTTCTTAAAAAAAAAAATGAAATCCACAAAAAAGGTGTATTGTAGGTATGTGTGCAGTTTCCTGGGTGACTCAGTGGTAAAGAATCCACTTGCCAGTGCAGGAGACAGGGGAGATGTGAGTTCAGTCCGTGGGTCAGGAAGATCCCCTGGAGTAGGAAATGGCAACCTGCTCCAGTATTCTTGCCTGGAAAACTCTGGACAGAGGAGCTCAATGGGCTATCGTCCACAGAATCGCAAAGAGTTGAACATGACTGTGCAACTGAGCTTGTGAGCGTGCATGCGCACGCACGCACACACAGACACAGAGGTATGTGTCTGACTTTTGTCCTCAGCATCCAGGAAACTGGATAAAAATAAAGTTGAAGTGATTTCATGAAATCCTTATCTTGTTATGGTAATAAACTACTTTCTACAAGTTGTAAAACCGTATCTTTTATATAATTCTCATACATAGAATTTCTGAGAAGGTCTTGTCTATAGACTCTTGTCTATAATTTGGGGCATTTCAGTGTAAAATTTTGAGAAACTTTGGCCTAAGGTATTATTAGTAATAATTATAGGTACTTTAAATTTCCTGTTATTTTCAGTAGCATAAACACATTCTTAGTGTCAAATTTAATTTGACCCTAATGAAACATTATAATTCTTAATGTATTTTAAGTTTTCAAGAGTTCAAGTACTGTTTTTCACTTTGTTTTCATATTGATTTGAGTATGTTGAACCATCCTTGTATCCCTGGAATAAATCGCACTTGATGGTGTATGATCCTTTTAATGTATTGTTGAATTTAGTTTGCTAATATTTCATTGAAGATTTTTTGCATTTATGTTCATTGGGCATATTAGCCTGTTTTCCTTTCTTGTGGTATCCTTATCTGGTTTTGGTATCAGGATAATGCTGGCTTTGTGAATGAGTTTGGAAGCATCATCTCCTTTTTGTTGTTGTTGTTGGAAGAATTTGCAAAGAACTGGTTTTATTTGGTAGAATTTACCAGCAAAGGTGTTTGGTCCTAGATTTTTGTTGTTTGGAGGTATTGGTTACTGATTGAATCTTCATATCAGTAATTCTTCTGTTCAGATTTTCTGTTTCTTCATGATTCAGTCTTGGTAGGTTGTATGTTTATAGGAATTTGTTTCTACCTACCATTTATTCTGGTTTATCTGATTTGTTGGTATATAATTATGCAGAGTAATTTTTATTATTCTTTATATTTCTGGGTTATTATTTGTAATATGTCCTTCATTCTAATTATATTTATTTGAATCTTCTTTTTCTTAGTCTAAAGGTGTCAGTTTTGTCAGTATCTTTAAAAAAAAAAAAAACAGCCCTTAGCTTTATTCATCTTTTGTATTATCTACTCTCTATTTCATTTATACTTTCTGATTTTTTGTTATTTCTTGCCCTTTACTAACTTTGAGCTTAATTTGTTCTTTTTCTAAATTCTTGATGTGTAAATTTTAGCTGTTTATATGATATCTTTGTGTGTGTGTGTGTGTAGGCACTTATCACTGTATACTTCCCTCTCATAACTCCTTTGGCTATGTGTCCCATACGTTTTGGTATGTTCTATTTCAGTTTTCATTTGTCTTAGGTATTTTTAATTTCATTTTTTATTTCTTCTTCAACCCACTGTTTGTTGAGGAGCATTTTATTTGTGAATTTTTTAGTTTTCCCCTTTGATTGATTTTATACCATTGAGGTCAAATAAGATGTTTAATATGATTTTAGTTCTCTAAAGTTTATTAAGATTTGTCTTGTGTTCTAACATTTTGTTTATCCTGGAGAATGTTCCATATGTGCTTGGGAAGAATATGTATTCTGCTATTGTTAGATGTATCTTGTATGTGTCCTTAGGTCAGTCTGATCCAAGCATAGTTTAGGTTCAGTGTTCCTCTCTGAGTGATCCATAGTTGAAGGTGAAGTGTTGAAGTCGCTTATTGCTGACCTTTTTTTCTCTTCAGGTCTGTTAATAATTTGCCTTATATATTTAGATATTCTGATATTGGGTGTATAAATATAGTTGTTACATCCTCTTAAACTGACTCTTTGTCAATTCAAGCACTTTTCTTATAGTGCTTGGGTTAAAGCCTATTTTGTATGACATAAAAGAGCTATGCCTGCTTTTTTTTGGTTTCCATTTGCATGGAATATCATTTTCCATTCACTCATCTTCAGTCTATATGTGTCTTTAAAGCTGAAGTGAATCTCTTGTAGGTAGTATATATTTGGGTCTTTTTTTTTTTTTTTAATCTAATCAACCACACTGTCTTTTAGTTGGATAATTTAATCTAGTTACATTTAACATGCCATTACTTTGCATGACCCAGTCCTTCCAACTGCCTGTTCTTTGTTGAGCTTAAATTATTGTTTTATCTTGTTGGTTGTTGTTGTATTTACGTTTCTTCTAGGAAAATTCACTTTGTGGGTTTTTTTTTTTGGGTAGGGAGGAGTTTTCTTTTACATAGGTAAAGGATGAATTCCTCAGGTCCTCAAATATGTCTTCAAAAATGTTATGAAGGGTATTTGGTAGTGCCCTTCCAAGCATTTTACCTATATTAGATATATATTTTTATATTCTTTTGTTTTAATGACATCAGTAAATGAATTTAGTTGGTCATTAGAACTGAAATTCTGTAAAGAAGGGTTTTGATGAGATTACCAGTTATATCCTACAATATCCCCCCGAAGCCTATGTGAACAACAATTATAATTTTGTGTGATGAAATTTATGAAAGATAAATTTGTTTTGATTGACTTAAAACTTTGTGCATTTTTAAAACATAGTCTATGAAATAGCTGGAAGAGAAATAAATTTCCTTGTATTTATTATGCTCATGCCAAAATTGCAGTGGAATCCTGAAAAATTAATGCTAGAACCATTTTAAAATATCCTTTTAATGAATTTAAATGTTATCAGTTAAGGAGTGATGAGTTTGACTTATGTATGTGTGTTACATGATACATCTTACATATATTTTTAACATTTTCAAGGGTGAATAAATCATCCAAGAATGTGTGAAATAAAGATTTTGTGCCAAGAATAAATTCCTAGAGGAAAAGATACAAACTTTGCATTTCAAATACTAATTCTTGGAATGATTATTTAGATTTAGGCTCTTAAGATTGAAATTCAGTCTTTATGAAGATGAATCAAATACTACTGTCTTGTTTGGCAAAACTTTAAAAATACTACCATCTTGTATGGTAAAAGTTTAGTCATTCTATATATAATTCATAATCAGATTAAGGCAGAGAAGGATGATTTTTCTAGCAATCATAATACCAGAATCAGCTGCAGTTTCATTGGTGATTAGACAAAAAAATTTTTCCAGTATTTTGCATACTATACACTATTTCTTTAGTTTATCGTCTTGCAAATGATGCTACTTGTTTGATTTTCTGCTGTTATAGTCTTCATATACTTTGGATATTAACCCCTTCTTATATACATGATCTGCAAATATTTTCTTCCATTCAGTAGGTTTCATTTTCATTTTGTTGATTTCCTTTGCTGGGAAGCTTTTTGGCTTGATAGAGTCCTGCTTTTTTGTTTTTGCTTTTGGTGTTAACTCAAAAAAATCATTGTCAAGATGTTAAAGGGCTTACAGCCTATGTTTTCCTCAGAAGTTCTATGGTTTCAGGTCTTAGTTTCAAATCTTCAATCCATTTTGAGTTCATTTTTGTGTGTGGTATAAGATAGTAGCCCAGTTTCATTCTTTTGCATGTGGTATCCAGTTTTTTCAGCAGCATTTATTGATTTCTTAACAATATTTATTCATCCATGAGCATGGATTTTCTTTCCACTTATCTATGACATTAAAAATTTTTTAATCAATATCTCATAGTTTTCAGTGTACAAGTCTTATATTTGTTTAAATTTTCCTAGTTGTTTTATTCTTTTTGATATAATTACAAATGGGATTGTTTGCTTAATTTCTCTTTCTAATAGTTTGTTGTTAGTATATAAAAATAAAATAAATTTTTTGTATTGGATTGAATATCCTCTAACTTTGCTCAGTTTTTCTATCAGTTTTTTCACTTTTCTGGTGGAGTGTTTAGGGTTTTCTACGTATTTCTATGTCATTGGCAAATAGCAACAATTTACTTCCTTTCTAGTTTGGATTTTTTCCCCCTCTTGCTAGGACTTTCAGTGCTATGGGAATAAAAGCTGTAGAAGTAGACATCTCTGTTTCTTTGCTTTGTCTCACATGCAACGTTTTCAATTCTCACCATTGAGTATGATCTTATTTGTGTGCTGGTTATATATATATAGCCTTTATTGATGCATGTTCCCTCTATACCAAATTTGTTGAGTTTTTATCATAAACGGATGTTGAATTTCCTCAAATGCTTTTTCTGCTCCATTGAAATGACTATATGATTTTTATTCTTCATTTTGTCACTGTGTTGTAACATGTGATCGATTTGCATATGTGGAATTATCCTTGCATCCCTGGAATACATCTCACTTGTCCAAAGTGTAAGGTCATTTTGATGTACTGTTGGATTTAGTTTGCTAATATGTCACTGAGGATTTTTGTGTTTATGTTCATCAGGGAGATAGCCTATAATTTTCCTTTCTTGTGGTATCCTGATTGATCTTGGTATCAGACCTCATAAACTAAGTTTGAAAGCATGTCAGGGTCTTGCATTTTTTTGAAGAGTTTGACAAGTATTGGTGTTAATTCTTTGTTGAATGTTTGGCAGGTTTTACCAGTGAAGCTGCCTGTTCCTGAACTTTTATTTGGAGGTTTTTGGTTACTGATTCAATTTCCTTACTTGGAGCTGTTGTGTTCACGTTTTCTATTTCTTAGAAATAAAAAAAATAGAAAACTGAATCACTAAGACTGTAATTCAGTCTTAGTAGGCTGTATGTTTCTAAGAGTGATACATGATAAATTTCATCTAGTTGTCCAGTTTGTTGGTATAAAATGATTCATAGTAGTCTCTTATAATCCTTTCTATATCTGTGGTATCTGCTTTATTAAGAAGAGGTGGCAAGAATACACAGAAGAACTATACAAAAAGATCTTCACGACCCAGATAATCACAATGGTGTGATCACTCACGTAAAGCCAGAGATCCTGGAATGTGCCTAAGTGTGCCTTAGGAAGCATCACTACGAACAAAGCTAGTGGAGGTGATGGAATTCCAGTTGAGCTATTTCAAATCCTAAAAGATGATGCTGTGAAAGTGCTGCACTCAATATATCAGCAAATTTGGAAAACTCAGCAGTGGCCATAGGACTGGAAAAGGTCAGTTTTTATTCCAATCCCAAAGAAAGGCAATGCCAAAGAATGCTCAAACTACTGCACAACTGCACTCATCTCACACACTAGTAAAGTAATGCTTAAAATTCTCCAAGCCAGACTTCAGCAATATGTGAACTGTGAACTTCCAGATGTTCAAGCTGGATTTAGAAAAGGCAGAGGAACCAGAGATCAAATTGCCAACATCCACTGGATCATTGAAAAAAGCAAGAGAGTTCCAGAAAAACATCTATTTCTGCTTTATTGACTATGCCAAAGCCTTTGACTGTGTGGATCACAATAAACTGGAAAATTCTGAAAGAGATGGGAATACCAGACCACCTGACCTGCCTCTTGAGAAACCTGTATGCAAGTCAGGAAACAACAGTTAGAACTGGACATGAAACAACAGACTGGTTCCAAATAGGAAAAGGAGTACGTCAAGACTGTATATTGTCACCCTGCTTATTTAACTTATATGCAGAGTACATCATGAGAAACGCTGGGTTGAAGGAAGCACAAACTGGAATCAAGATTTCCAGGAGAAATATCAATATCCTCAGATATGCAGATGACACCACCCTTACCGCAGAAAGTAAAGAATGAAAGAGCCTCTTGATGAAAGTGAAAGAGAAGAGTGAAAAAGTTGGCTTAAAGCTCAACATTCAGAAAACTAAGAACATGGCATCTGGTCCCATCACTTCATGGCAGATAGATGGGGAAACAGTGGAAACAGTAGCTTACTATTTTTTTGGGTTCCAAAATCACTGCAAATGGTGACTGCAGCCATTAAATTAAAAGACACTTACTCTTTGGAAGAAAAGTTCTGACCAACCTAGACAGCATATTAAGAAGCAGAGGCATTACTTTGTCAACAAAGGTCTATCTAGTTAAGGCTATGGTTTTTCCTGTGGTCATGTATGGATGTGAGTGTTGGACTATAAAGAAAGCTGAGCACCGAAGAATTGATGCTTTTGAACTGTGGTGTTGGAGAAGATTTTTGAGAGTCTCTTGGACTGCAAGGAGATCCAACCAGTCCATCCTAAGGGAGATCAGTCCTGGTGTTCATTGGAAGGACTGATGTTGACGTTGAAACTCCAATACTTTGGTCTCCTGATGCGAAGAGCTGACTCATTTGAAAAGACCCTGATGCTGGGAAAGACTGAAGGTGGGAGGAGAAGGGGATGACAGAGGATGAGATGGTTGGATGGCATCACTGACTTAATGGACATGAGTCTGGGTGAACTCCGGGAGTTGGTGATGGACAGGGTGGCCTGGCATGCTGCAGTTCATGGGGTCACAAAGAGTTGGACATGACTGAGCGACTGAACTGAACTGATCTGCTTTAAGTTCTCTTTTATTTCTGATTTTATTTGTTTGAGCCTTCTTTCTTTCTTTCTTTTATATCTAACTAAAGGTTTTCTAATTTTGTTTGTATTGGCAAAGAATCAGCTTTTGGTTTTATTAACCTTGTCTGTTGCCTTGCTAGTCTCTATTTCATTTATTTCCTCTCTGATGTTTATTATTTCCCTCGTTCTACTAACTTTGGGCTTTGTTTTGTAGTGTGTGTTTCTCTAGTTCCTTAAGGTATAGAGTTTGGTTGCATATTTGAAAATTTTCTTATTTCTTGAGGTAGTTGTATATCACTGAACTTTCCTCATAGAGTTGCTCATAGAATTGAGCAGTCCTTGTAGAATTGATGTCTAGTTTCATACCATTGTCATCAGGAAATGTGTTTGACATGATTTCAACCTTCATAAATATATTAGGACTTTTGTGTGGCTTAACATATGATGTTTCTGGAGAATGTCCCATGTGAATTTAAGAATATATTATGCTGCTTTTGGAATGTTCAGTATGTAAGTTTTAAGTCAGTCTGGTCTGAGTCATTTAAGGTGCTGCATGTATTTATAGATTTGACTTTCTTAATTCTTGAATATTCTCAGTAGTTGGTTTACTATTCATTTATTTGCTTTATTTATGTTTTCTTCAAATAGTTATAATTTTACTTGTCATTTCCATTCTCATGTTTTGTTTATTCTGTTATCAGTCAGTTCAGTCACTCAGTTGTTTCTGACTCTTTGTGACCCATGGACTGCAGCACGCCAGGTCTCCCTGTCCATCACCAGCTCCCAAAATTTACTCAAACTCATGTCCATTGAGTCGGTGATGCCATCCAACCATCTCATCCTCTTGTCATCCCCTTCTCCTCTCACCTTCGGTCTTTGCCAGCATCAGGGTCTTTTCAGTGAGTCAGTTCTTTGTATCAGCTGGCCAGTATTAGAGTTTCAGCTTCAGCATCATTCCTTCCAATGAATATTCAGGACTGATTTCCTTTACGATTGACTGACTGTATCTCCTTGCAGTCCAAGTGACTCACTCTCAAGAGTCTTCTCCAACACCACAGTTCAAAAGCATCAATTCTTTGGTGCTCAGCTTGCTTTATAGTCCAACTCTCACATCCATACATGACTACTGGAAAAACCATAGCTTTGACAGGATGGACCATTGTTGGCAAAGTAATGTCTCTGCTTTTTAATATTCTGTCTAGGTTGGTCATAGCCTTTCTTCCAGGGAGCAAGCATCTTTTAATTTCATGGCTGCAGTCACCATCTGCAGTGATTTTGGAGCCCAGAAAAATAAAGTCAGCCACTGTTTCCACTGTTACCCCATATTTGCAATGAAGTAATGGGACCAGATGCCTTGATCTTAGTTTTCTGAAAGTTGAGTTTTAAGCCAACTTTTTTACTCTCCTCTTTCACTTTCATCAAGAGGCTCTTTAGTTCTTCTTTACTTTCTGCCATAAGAGTGGTATCATATGTATATCAGAGGTTTTTGATATTTCTCCCAGGAATCTTGATTCCAGCTTGTGCTTCATCCAGTCCATCATTTCTCATGATGTACTCTGCATAGAAGTTAAATAAGCAGGGTGACAATATACAGCCTTGACGTACTCCTTTTCCTATTTAGAACCAGCCTGTTGTTCCATGTCCAGTTCTATCTAATGCTTCCTGACCTGCATACAGGTTTCTCAAGAGGCAGATACTCCCATCTCTTTAAGAATTTTCCACAGTTTGTTGTTGTTGTGTTTAATTGGAAGTAATTTTACTTGTCATTTCCATTCTCATGTTTTGATTATTCTGTTTAATGAAACAGTTGATAGTTATTGTTTTGCTAACCATTGATCTGCACAGTATGAAATTGATCTGATATCCATCTGTAACTTGCCACTTTGTTGGAATGTTTGTCAAATTTTAAAGGGACGACAGAGGATGGGATGGATGGATGGCATCACTGACTCAATGGACGTGAGTCTCAAGGAACTCCCGGAGTTGGTGATGGACAGGGAGGCCTGGAGTGCTGCGATTCGTGGGGTCGCAGAGAGTCAGACACGACTGAGCGACTGATCTGATCTGATTATGCTCCTTTTCTAAAAAGGATTCAGAAAGGCTCCTAGAATAGATTCTCAACTTAAATTTCCATATATTAAATCACCAGAATATACCAAGGGAAAGATGATGCTTAGTTAGCATGTAAATTAATTAGATTTGACATTTTTGAAAGAAGTAGGTTATATGCTTTAGAACTTTGAGTTAAGTAATAAAAATTCCAATTTTATGGACTGTAAGTTCTCTCAATATAGGTAATTTTATTTTTCAGTTTGATGTATCACTTCCTCCAGTATGAAATTTTTACTTTGGCTTTCATGCTTGGTCATTGTCCTCTGAATATACAGTCCTCTTCCTACCTTGCCATTGACACATGCCTTCATTCATTAATTTATTTATCAACTGAACACCTTTGTTTTCTAAGCACAGCACAAAGTACTGTAGTTCAGTTCAGTTCAGTTCAGTTCAGTCGCTCAGTCGTGTCCGACTCTTCGCGACCCCATGAATTGCAGCATACCAGGCCTCCCTGTCCACCACCAACTCCCAGAGTTCACCCAGACCCATGTCCATCGAGTCAGTGATGCCATTCAGCCATCTCATCCTCTGCCGTCCCCTTCTCCTCCTGCCCCCAATCCCTCCCAGCATCAGAGTCTTTTCCAATGAGTCAACTCTTCACACGAGGTGGCCAAAGTACTGGAGTTTCAGCTTTAGCATCATTCCCTCCAAAGAAATCCCAGGGCTGATCTCCTTCAGAATGGACTGGTTGGATCTCCTTGCAGTCCAAGGAACCCTCAAGAGTCTTCTCCAACACCACAGTTCAAAAGCATCAATTCTTCGGCACTCAGCTTTCTCCACAGTCCAACTCTCACATCCATACATGACCACAGGAAAAACCATAGCCTTGACTAGACGGACCTTTGTTGGCAAAGTAATGTCTTTGCTTTTGAATATGCTATCTAGGTTGGTCATAACTTTCCTTCCAAGGAGTAAGCGTCATTTAATTTCATGGCTGCAGTCACCATCTGCAGTGATTTTGAAGCCCCTCAAAATAAAGTCTGACACTGTTTCCACTGTTTCCCCATCTATTTCCCATGAAGTGATGGGACCAGATGCCATGATCTTCGTTTTCTGAATGTTGAGCTTTGGCCAACTTTTTCACTCTCCTCTTTCACTTTCATCAAGAGGCTTTTTAGTTCCTCTTCACTTTCTGCCAAAAGGGTGGTATCATCTGCATATCTGATGACAAAGGTTATTGATATTTCTCCCGGCAATCTTGATTCCAGCTTGTGTTTCTTCCAGTCCAGCGATTTTCATGATGTACTCTGCATATAAGTTAAATAAGCAGGGTGACAATATACAGCCTTGACGTACTCCTTTTCCTATTTGGAACCAATGTGTTGTTCCATGTCCAGTTCTAACTGTTGCTTCCTGACCTGCATAGAGGTTTCTCAAGAGGCAGGTCAGGTGGTCTGGTATGCCCATCTCTTTCAGAATTTTCCACAGTTTATTGTGATCCACACAGTCAAAGGCTTTGGCATAGTCAATAAAGCAGAAATAGATGTTTTTCTGGAACTCTCTTCCTTTTCCCATGATCCAGCGGATGTTGGCAATTTGATCTCTGGTTCCTCTGCCTTTTCTAAAACCAGCTTAAACATCAGGAAGTTCATGGTTCACGTATTGCTGAGGCCTGGGCTGGAGGATTTTGAGCATTACTTTACTAGCATGTGAGATGAGTGCAATTGTGCGGTAGTTTGAGCATTCTTTGGCATTGCCTTTCTTTGGGATTGGAATGAAAACTCACCTTTTGCAGTCCTATGGCCACTGCTGAGTTTTCCAAATTAACTGGCATATTGAGTGCAACACTTTCACAGCATCATCTTTCAGGATTTGAAATAGCTCAACTGAAATTCCATCACCTCCACTAGCTTTGTTTGTAGTGATGCTTTCTAAGGCCCACTTGACTTCACATTCCAGGATGTCTGGCTCTAGGTCAGTGATCACATCATCATGATTATCTGGGTCATGAAGATCTTGTTTGTATAGTTCTGTGTATTCTTGCCATCTTTTCTTAATATCTTCTGCTTCTGTTAGGTCCATACCATTTCTGTCCTTTATTGAGCCCATCTTTGCATGAAATGTCCCCTTGGTATCTCTAATTTTCTTGAAGAGATCTCTAGTCTTTCCCATTCTGTTGTTTTCCTCTATTTCTTTGCATTGATCACTGAGGAAGGCTTTCTTGTCTCTTCTTGTTGTTCTTTAGAACTTTCATTCAGATGCTTATAACTTTCCTTTTCTCCTTTGCTTTTCACTTCTCTTCTTTTCACAGCTATTTGTAAGGCCTCCCCAGACAGCCATTTTGCTTTTTTGCATTCTTTTCCATGGGGATGGTCCTCATTCCTGTCTCCTGTATAATGTCACGAACCTTCCATAGTTCATCAGGCACTCTATCTATCATATCTGGGCCCTTAAATCTATTTCTCACTTCCACTGTATAATCATAAGGGATTTGATTTAGGTCATACCTGAATGGTCTAGTGGTTTTCCCTACTTTCTTCAATTTAAGTCTGAATTTGGTAATAAGGAGTTCATGGTCTGAGCCACAGTCAGCTCCTGGTCTTGTTTTTGTTGACTCTATAGAGCTTCTCCATCTTTGGCTGCAAAGAATATAATCAATCTGATTTTGGTGTTGACCATCTGGTGATGTCCATGTGTAGAGTCTTCTCTTGTGTTGTTGGAAAAGGGTGTTTGCTATGACCAGTGCATTTTCTTGGCAAAACCCTATTAGTCTTTGCCCTGCTTCATTGCGTATTCCAAGGCCAAATTTGCCTGTTACTCCAAGTGTTTCTTGACTTCCTACTTTTGCATTCCAGTCCCCTATAATGAAAAGGACATCTTTTTTGGGTGTTAGTTCTAAAAGGTCTTGTAGGTCTTCATAGAACCGTTCAACTTCAGCTTCTTCAGCATTACTGGTTGGGGCATAGACTTGAATTACTGTGATATTCTGTCGTTTTTGAGATTGCATCCAAGTACTGCATTTCGGACTCCTTTGTTGACCATGATGGCTACTCCATTTCTTTTGAGGGATTCCTGTCCGCAGTAGTAGATATAATGGTCATCTGAGTTAAATTCACCCATTCCAGTCCATTTTAGTTCACTGATTCCTAGAATGTTGACATTCACTCTTGCCATCTCTTGTTTGACCACTTCCAATTTGCCTTGATTCATAGACCTGACATTCCAGGTTCCTATGCAATATTGCTCTTTACAGCATTGGACCTTGCTTCTGTCACCAGTCACATCCACAGCTGCGTATTGTTTTTGCTTTGGCTCCATCCCTTCATTCTTTCTGGAGTTACAGTGGATTTAAGATGTGAACATGATATATTGTTACCGGTTAAGAGCTTCGGAATTATACAGGCATGGATTCATCTTGCTACTTGATAACATTGTGGCATTGGGCATATTATTTAACATCTCTGCACCTTAGTTTTATCATCTCTAAAAAGGAAATATAAAATATTTCTACTTTATAGCCTCTTCTATGTATAATTCTTGAGGTAAGGTCTGTCAACTACTTTGCACTATCTTTAGCACATAGTAAGTGCTTAGAAATGGTTCTGTTAATTGTTAATTACTATAACTACTCCTACCACAAAAATCATCACACATGAAAAACATCATTGGGTATTTTGTCACAGTATATAACACATCATTTTCCTAAAGCAATAGTACACAAAGATTGAAACTTTAAAAGCATGTACCCTAATAATTGAACTAAATTTTTTGAAAGAGATAAAAGTAATTTAATATTCTGTAGTTGTACTGTTAAATGTGGCCTCTGTTGATTTCTTAATAACTTTGAGTGGGCAAATTTAAATTTTATTTGTATTACATTTTAGACCTAGTTTTGTGAAATTGTTTATTGACTTCAGAATAAATGGAGTTGCTTTGTAATTAGTGACTTAGCAGTTGGACAGTTCTTTCCATTTTATTGTTTTGGCATCCTTTGCTTAAATAAGGCTTATTGAGTTAAGTATTTTTCAGAACATGATAGTAAATACTTCACGTTATTCTTCTTTTATACTTTCTCTGGACTTTGCAAATGGCGTAGCTCAGTTCTCTTTCCTCTTTTAGTATTAAAATTAGCTATTGATCCATTTGATTTACTTTTCAGTTTTGAAGATCAGTAATGTCCATAAGGAATGTCTTAATTTTTAAACTTCTATTGGAATCTTAAAGCTGGTTCTAGAAATCTTCACATTCATTGACACCTTTGGTGAATGACCCCTCAAGTGGAAAACTGCTCAAAGTGCTCAGATGGTGTTTGGATAACATTTTCATTGTGTAATTTTGAAAAGAGCGTAGGAGCAGGAGCTTTTTACTTGTAGCCCCAATTTTTTTATTGAGGGAGAAAAATGGAATTCATAGAGTGAATTCCAAGTAGAACACAAAACTATTTGAGAACTAATCTTCTGTTCTTTTTCTTTTTTCTGTTTCTAAAAGAAAGTCACAGACTTGATATCTTACAGCTGATAAATGGCCCAGCTGAAATGCTTCATAGAAGAGAATGTAGGATTTAGAGTAATATTATATTATTTTATTTTTTGTTAAACTGAAATTTTTCAGTATATTTAATTAGTTCATCTTTATCAGTAGGACCAAGTATAAAACTTTAGGAAAGAAACTTACTTAAACCCTATTAAAGGTAATAATTCAGGAACAATGGTAACAGTAAGAGATAAAAACATTAGAAATTAAAATGGTTGATGACAGCAGGATTTTGGATTGGTATAGGAAAGGTCAATGAAACCCCAAAACATTTATTTGAAGACTAAACAGATATATGTTGTTAATGTCAATGGGTTAGGACTTACATGAGTTAAAAGAGAATAGGAAGAGAGCAAGTAGAGACAGTAAGTACTGATAACTCCTGAGGATCATTGCTATAAAGAAAGTAAAGTAATGGGTGATAGTCTGAGAGAGATATAGGTTTAATAGCTTGAGAGAGATGTAGGAAGAATTTTTTATTTGTTTTCTTTTATTGAGAACAATAAATTTGATTTGTTTTATTTATTGAAAAATATTAGAACGTGTTTGTGTTTATATGTGTTCTGTTAAAAAGCAAAATTTAATCATGTTCGGCAGATTGGGGATAGTTTCTTCAGCATTTACTTCAGGTTGACAGGAAGTAATGGGAGCCACTATGTAAGTTCAGAGTTTGTCTTTTTATTTATTTATTTATTTATTTTTTTATTTTATTTTTAAACTTTACATAATTGTATTAGTTTTGCCAAATATCAAAATGAATCCACCACAGGTATTAGAGTTTGTCTTTCAATAAGGACATGGACAGTACACCCATGGTAATAGATGGGAGGGCAGAATGTATGGAGGTAAATATAGGTAGGTTATTGATCTAGTGGTAAGAGAAGAGGAGGTTTTCTTCTAATTGCTTTGATTTTCCATCAACTGATAGTATCTGAAAGAGGGGGAAAGAAATGGACTAGGAAAGTGAAACGGAAAGAAAGCTCTGGAAGACCATACATTTCAAGGAAAAAAACCTGGCCTGCTTTGCATATTTCTGTTACCAGTGTGGCCCTTGAAGTTAATATTTGGATCATGATTATACTCTACTCTGTTTCAGAGAATTATTTTTTTCTTATTCCTCAACTCCTTTTAGGGGGAAAATAAAAAAATAGCTGTTACTTTGGACAGGTCTGGGTATCTATTTTTTACTTAAGAATAATAATAAAGTAATGTTTGATGGTCTTCTAAGTTAAAAAGCATATTCAGTTGCTCAATTGTATTTATACTTATTAACTACAGTGTTAAAAAACAAAGAATAGAATAGTTGATATTCTGTTTTAACTTTGGGATTCTTTGTCATTTAAAATTTTATATCATACATTTTTCTTCTTCTTCTTCTTCTTATAGATGTTCTTAATAGTTGCTCCTCTTTCTGTCCTCTACAACTGGAAGGATGAGCTGGACACCTGGGGATATTTCAGAGTCACTATTTTACATGGTAACAAAAAGGATAGTGAACTGATTCGTGTGAAACAGAGGAAATGTGAAATTGCTCTAACAACTTATGAAACACTGCGATTATGTCTGGATGAACTTAACAGGTAATCAGAATAATGGGAGTGATTGTATTAGTATTCTGCTTACATCAGTTGTATTTATCCCTTTGTATTGTGGGGCTTCCCAGGCAGCTCAGTGGTAAAGAATCCGCAGAGTTGAAAGAGACACAGGTTTGACCCATGGGTTGGGAAGAAACCCTGGAGGAGGAAATGGCAACCCACCCAGTATTCTTGCCAGGATAATCCCAAGGACAGAGGAGCCTGGTGGATCACAAAGTGTCGGACATGACTGAGCAACCAAACACTTTATATGTAATTTTTCTTTAAGCTCTAAATATTCTTTAGCATTATTTAATTCATTTCAAAGTTATTGAAATAGATAGTTTATAGTAATTAACTCATTTTCTAAGAAGGAAAACCTGAGTCAGGGTTTCTACAGTTCCTTATTTTATTTCCTATATTACCTCTCCAAGCAGTGCCTGTTAATGAATAAGACTTGTCCTAAATCTCATGTACAGTGTTTTGTGTGTTTGACACCTCTAGACTAAAATAGTGAGTTTCGTGAATGATTTTACTTATGGAAGTCTGTTGTTAATGTAGAGTGGCAAAAAATACATATACATATTGAGAACCACTATTCCAAGACTACAGGTACCCTAAAGAAATGAACTACATTTTAAGATTTTAGTGGGGAATCTAGATACAGTCAATTATGAAGTCATGTGTGTGCTATGATATGGAATAGAGGATGTTATGGGAGCACATGAGGAGCCTGACTGCTGCAGAGTGAGGAGAGTAGTCAGAGAGCTTCCCAGAGAAGATGACCTATGAGCTTATGGAGGACTGAAAGATGAGTAGGAGTAGGAAAGAGTAGGAGAATCAAGCAAGAGGGAACAAACAACATTTGCAGGGGCCTCCTGACAACAAAGATCACAGCACTTTTTAGTAAATGAAAGCAGTTCTAATGCTTTGTGCATGTAATGACTATACCTAGAATGTAAAAGGGAAGTGGCCAGGAGACACTGGTGTGGTAAGCAAGGAACAGATCATAAGACTATTTAAAGCTTCTTAGAGGATTTTCATCTTTATCCTTAGAACAATAGAGTCTCCCTGAAGTGTTTTCAGGGGATTACTATTATGATAAAAAATTATCAGATTTGCATTTTACAAGTCATCATGTTGCTATTTGTGCAGAGTAGGGCCAAATTGAATGGTCAAAGTCCAATTAGGAGGCTTGTTATGTCCAAATCAATGTGTTCCAGTCCCAACTCCAAGGACCTTGGAATGTAACTAAAGGTAATTAAGTTAAAATGAAACATTAAGGTGGGGACTGAGGCCAGTCTGACTGATTGTCCTTGGAAGAAGAGAAGGAGATGCCAGGAGCTCATAGACACAGGAAACGATTCAGGAAGATAGAGCAAGAGGGCAGTAGTCTGTAAGCATAGGAGTGAAAAGAAAGTGAAAGTTGCTCAGTCATGTCAGACTCTTTGTGACCCCATGGACTATATAGTCCATGGAATTCTCCAGGCTAGAATATTGGAGTGGATAGTTGTTGCCTTGTTCAGGGAATCTTCCCAACCCAGGGATTGAACCCAGGTCTCCTGCATTGAGGGCAGATTCTTTACCAGCTGAGCCACCAGGGAAGCCCAAGTGTAGGAGAGAGACCTCAATGGAAACCAAACCTGCCAACAGTTTGATTTTGGAATTCAAGCCCCCAGAAATGTTGTGTCTGGCATCTTTTGCTCATCATCATGTTTTTGAGAATCTGCTGTGTTATTGAATGTATCAGTGATCATTCTGTTTAATGCTGAATTGTATTGCATTTTATAAATATATCACACTTTGTTACATATTCATTTGAGAATAGTTATTTGGGTTTTCTGGTTTTGGTTATTAAAAGTAAACATTTAAGTAATATTTATGTGTAAGACTTCTTTGACATACATTGTAATTTCTCTTGGATAAATTCTTGAGAATGGGATTTCTGGATTATATGATAAGTGTAAGTTTAAATCTGAAGAAACTGAGAAATCATTTTTCCAGAGTGGGTGTACCATTTTACTCCAACTAGCAACCTATTAGAATTCATTTGCTTCGTATACTCACCAATATTTGGTATAATCTGTCTTTTTGTTTTTAGTGTGTATAGTGGTATCCCATTACAATGTAATTTGCCTTTATCTGATCTATGTACACTTGAAAAAAGTGTTTGTTCTATAATTGTTGGGCATACTGTTCTATAAATATCAGTAAAGTCAGTTTGGTTAGGTGTTGTTCAAGCATTCTCTGTCTTTACTGATTTTCTTCCCAGTTGGTTTACAGTTTCTGAGAGAGGAATATTGAAATCTTCAATTACAATTATAGATTTGTTTATTTCTCCTTTTATTTCAGCCAGTCTTCAATTCATATATTTTGAAGCTCTGTACTTAGGTACACACATATCGATGATTAGTATTTTTTCCTTGTGAATTGACCCTTTTATCATTAAAAATGCTCCTTTTATGTCTGTAATCATGTAATTTTCTTTGATGTTAATATAGACAATACAGTCTTATCCTTACTGTATGTTTATCATTTTCCAGCTTTTAATTTTTATCTGTTCTTTAAGGTGAGTCTCTTGTGGTTAGCATATTATCAGGTCTTGCATTTTTATTTATTTGGATATCTGTGCCTTTTTATTTGGAGTGTTTAGTTCATTTATACTTAATGTGGTGATTTAGAGCAACCATTTTTGTAAGCTCTAGACTTTTATTTTACTCCATTTACAAACTCATAAGTTTGCCTGTTAGTATATCCTATATGCGGTCAGAAGACAGGAACAATCTGAGGCATGAAGTTAAGTAACTTGCACAAGCTTGCAACAAGTAAGTCAGGGTGAACAAGAGGTTTAAACCTTGACTTTGAATTTAGTATGTAAGAGATACTCTACAGTTAGATAAATGTAATAAGTTTATTTATCTTAGCACCAGTCATATTTTAATTTTTGTTTGACTGTCTACCCCTTTAGACTGTGAGGTCTTTGATACAGGATAATTTCTATGTTTCAGTGCTTATTATATTTCCAGGCATATAATTGTGTTAGATAGTTATTTTCTGTGTATGTTACAAATATTAAATAAGAATTCCAAAGTAGAGTTATGTAAATATAAATCAAATTTCTGTGTAAAATAAGAAAAATAAAGTGTTTCAGTTTTTGTGGTATTCAGATTTCCTTTGTTTGAATAGTTTTATTTGACAAATATTCAAAATAATTTATATCAATCTGAGTAAATACTAAGTAATTTTTGTGAGATTGTTCTAAATGATAGACCAGGATTTATCATAGACAATATACAGAGTAGATAAACACTATAGGAGTGGAGCTGTATCTCTTTTTGTTATTACTGTTAATGTTTTACTTTATTTTTATCAAAGTTATGTACGCATATTATTTCAAGAGCCAAATATGCACACAGTTCATTCCTGTCTGCCACAACCATTGCCTTTTCTTCAGAGCCAGTCACCTTCAATTCTTTTACTTATCTTTTTAGTGTTTACTTTCATATCTCAAAGATCACATTCATGCTGCAACTTAAAACTTATTTCAGTTTTCAGCATCACTTGTTGATTTACTATAATGAAAAATGACGATTTTGTTGTATTTTGCCCTTCTGTTGCTTGCTTTACAGTGTCCTGGCTGGGATAGTTTGTGTGATAGGGAATAGTGTATAGGAGATCCAACAACTTCTTAAACAGACTGTTGAACATTTTGTGGTTGTTCAGTCACTAAGGCATGTCCTACTCTTTGCAACCCCGTGCACTAGAGTGTTCCAGGCTTCCCTGTCCTTCAGTGTCTTCCAGAGTTTGCTGAAATTCACGTCCTGCAAATCAGTGATCCTGTCTGACCATCTCATCCTCTGCTGCCCCTTTTCCTTTTGCCATCAGTCTTTTCCAGCATCAGGGTCTTTTCCAGTGAGTCAGCTCTTCCCATCAGGTGGCCAAAATATTGGAGCTTCATCATCATTCCTTCAAATGAATATTCAGAATTAATTTCCTTTAGTATTGACTGGTTTGATTTCCTTGCTGTCCAAGGGAATCTCAAGAGTCTTCTCCAGCACCACGATTTGAAAGCATCAATTCTTCAGTGCTCAGCCTTCATTATGGTCCAGCTCTGACACAGGTACATGACTAATGGAAAAACCATAGCTTTGAATATGGACCTTTGCTGGCAAAGTGATGTCTCTGGTTGTAAATATATTGTCTAGGTTTGTCATAGCTTTCCTCCGAAGAAGCAAGTGTCTTTTAATTCATGGCTGTAGTCACCGTCCACAGTGATTTTGGAGCCCAAGAGAATAAAATCTGTCACCATTTCCTCATCTGTTTGCCATGAAGTGATGGGGCCAGAAGCCCTGATTTTAGTTTATTGAACGTTTAGTTTTAACCCAGCTTTTTCACCTTCCTCTTTCACCCTCATCAAAAGGCTTTTTGCTTCCTCATCACTTTCTGCCATTAGAATGGTTTCATTTGCATATCTAAGGTTATTAATATTTCTCCTGGCAATCTTGATTCCATCTTGTGATTCATCCAGCCCAGCATTTTGCTTGATGTACTCTGCATAGAAGTTAAATAAGTGACACCATACAGCCTTGTCATACTCTTTGCCCAATTTTGAGCCATTCTGTTGTTCTATCTCCAGTTCTAACGGTTGATTATTGACCTGCATAAAGGTTTCTCTGGACACAGGTAAGGTCTGGTTTTCCCATCTGTTTAAGAATTTTCTACAATTTGTTGAGATCCACACAGTCAAGGTCTTTAGCATAGTCAATGAAGCAGAAGTAGATGTTTTTCTGGAATTCTCTTCCTTTCTCTTTGATCCAACAAATGTTAGCCATTTGATCTCTGGTTCCTCTGACTTTTCTAAACCCATCTTATTCATCTGAAAGTTCTCAGTTCATGTACTGCTGATGCCTCACCTGAAGGATTTTGAGCATTACCTTGATAGCATGTGAAATGAGTGCAATTGTATAATAGTTTGAATATTCTTTGGCATTGCCCTTCTTTGGGATTGGAATGAAAACTGACCGTTTCCAGTCTGGTAGGCATTGCTGAGTTTTCTAAATTTGCTGGCATACTGAGTGCAGCACTTTAACATCATCTTTTAGGATTTGAAATACTTCAGCTGGAATTCTATCACTTCCTCTAGCTTTGTTTGTAGTAAGCTTCCTAAGGCCTACTTGACTTCACACTCTAGGATGTCTGGCTCTGAGTGAGTGAACGCACCATTGTGGTTATACCAGTCTTTAAGACCTTTTTTGTATAGTTCTTGCCACGTCTTCTTAATCTCTTTTACTTTTGTTAGTTCCTTACCGTTTCTTTACTTTATCTTGCTCATCCTTGCATGAAATGTTCCCTTAGTATATCATTTACTTGGCAAGATCTCTAGTCTTTCACATTCTTTTCTTTTCCTCTCTTTCTCTGCATTGTTCACTTAAGAAGGCTTTCTTATCTCTCTTTGCTGTTCTCTGGAACTCTGCATTCAGTTGGGTATATATTTCTCTTTCTCCTTTGCCTTTCACTTCTCTTCTTTTTTCAGCTATTTGTAAAGCTTGCTGAGACAACCACTTTGCCTTTTTGCATTTTTTTTTTCTTGTTGTGATTTTGGTCACTGCCTCCCATACAATGTTATGAACCTCTGTCCATAGTTCTTCAGGTACTCTATCAGATCTAATCCCTGAATGTTTTTATCACTCTATTGTATAATCATAAGGGATTTGATTAAGGTCATACCTGAATGCCTAGTGGTTTTCCCTACTTTCTTCAATTTAAGCCTGAATTTTGCAGTATGGCAATGGCACCCCACTCCAGTACTCTTGCCTGGAAAATCTCATGGATGGAGGAGCCTGGTAGGCTACAGTCCATGGGGTCGTGAAGAGTCGGACACAACTGAGCGACTTTCCTTTGACTTTTCACTTTCATGAGTTGGAGAAGGAAATGGCAACCCACTCCAGTGTTCTTGCCTGGAGAATCCCAGGGACTGGGGAGCCTTGTGGGCTGCCGTCTGTGGGGTCGCACAGAGTCAGACACGACTGAAGTGACTTACCTTACCTTTGCAATATGGAGCTGAGGATACTGATATTGATGATATAGAGCCATAGTCAGTTCCCGGTCTTGTTTTTGCTGACTGTATAGAGCTTCTCCATCTTCGGCTGCAAAGACTATAATCAATCTGATTTCAGTATTGACCATCTGGTGATGTCCATGTGTAGAGCTGTCTCTTATGTTGTTGGAAGAGGGTGTTTGCTATGACTAGTGTGTTCTTTTGGCAAAATTCTGTTAATCTTTGTCCTGCTTCATTTTGTACTCTAAGGCCAAACTTGCCTTTTACTCCAGGTATCTCTTAACTTCCTGCTTTTTTTCATTCCAATCCCCTAAGATGAAAAAGACATCATTTTTTGCTGTTAGTTCTAGAAGATCTTTTAGGTCTTCACAGAACCATTTGGCATTAGTGGTTAGGGCATAGACTTGGATTACTATGATGTTGAAATGGTTTTCCTTGGAAACAGCCAAGATCTATTGTTTTTGTGATTGCACCCAAGTGTTGCATTTCAGACTTTTGTTGACTATGAGGGTTACTCCATTTCTTCTAAGGGATTCTTAACCACAGTAGCAGATATAATGATAACCTGAATTGGAATCAAGATTGCCGGGAGAAATATCTATAACCTCAGATATGCAGATGATACCACCCTTATGGCAGAAACTGAAGAACTAAAGAGCCTTTTGATGAAAGTGAAAGAGGAGAGTGAAAAGGTTGGCTTAAAACTCAACATTCAGAAAATTAAGATCATGGCATCTGGTCCCATCATTTCATGGCAAATAGATGGGGAAACAGTGGAAACAGTGGCTGACTTTATTTTTCTGGGCTCCAAAATCACTGTAGATGGTGACTGCAGCCGTGAAATTAAAAGATGCTTACTCCTTGGAAGGAAAGTTATGACCACCTAGACAGCATATTCAAAAGCAGAGACATTACTTTGTCAACAAAGGTCTATCTAGTCAAGGCTATGGTTTTTCCAGTGGTCATGTATGGATGTGAGAGTTGGACTGTGAAGAAAGCTGAGCGCCGAAGAATTGATGCTTGGTATTGGAGAAGCCTCTGAGAGTCCCTTGAACTGCAAGGAGATCCAACCGGTACATCCTAAAGGAGATCAGTCCTGGGTGTTCATTGGAAGGACTGATGTTGAAGCTGAAACTCCAATACTTTGGCCACCTGACGCTAAGAGCTGACTCATTTGAAAAGACCCTGATGCTGGGAGGGATTGAGGGCAGGAGGAGAAGGGGATGACAGAGGATGAGATGGTTGGATGGCATCACCGACTCAACAGACATGGGTTTGGGTTAACTCCGGGAGTTGGTGACAGACAGAGAGGCCTGGCGTGCTGCAGTTCATGGGGTTGCAAAGAATCAGATACAACTGAGCGACTGAACTGAATTAAATTTGCCCATTCCCGTCCATTTTAGTTCACTGATTCCTAAGATGTCGATGTTCAGTTTTGCCATCTCCTGCTTGAGCACATGCAATTTACCTGATTCATGGACCTAACATTCCAGGTTCCTATGCAATATTGTTCTTTACAACATCGGACTTTACTTTCAGCACCACACAACCGCAACTGAGCATCATTTCTACTTTGGCCCAGCCTCTTCATTCTCTGGAGCTATTAGTAATTGCCCTCTTCCCTAGTAGCATATTGGACACCTTCTGACCTGGGGGGCTCATCTTCCAGCATCATATCTTTTTGCCTTTCATACTGTTCATGGGTTTCTTGCAACAAGAATACTGGAGGGGTTTGACATTCCCTCCTCCAGTGAACCACATTATGTCACTGTTGAACATTTACCTAATCCAGTTTCCATAGGCATCTGGTCGTTTAAGAACTCAATAACATTAATTAAGAACTCAATAACATTAATTAGATTGTTTCTTGGCTTTCTCTGCTACTGGCATGGGATACTCCTTCCTCTGTTTCGTAAGTTGTTTTGTTCATCTTCTTCCCTGCCTTTAAAATCTTGTGATTGTTTTTTCCTCCTTTCCTTTGTTCTTAATCTCTTGTTCTTTATTCAACTTCATATTAAGAAAATGATCAAACCTATAGAAAAATTGAAGTAATAGTACATGAATATCTATATACTCAATCCCTATATTCACTGGTTTTATGTGTGCTTTTTTTTTTTGGCAAGATATAATAAGTTAACGTGTGTGTTGACTATTAAACCCGTTTAGTCTCTTCTAATGTAGAACATTCCCTCAACTTTAATTTTTTAATGTAAGACATTTTGAGGAGACCAGGCCAGTTGTCGTTTAGGGTGTCTCACAAATTTATCTGATTGCTTTTTCAAAGAGTTGTGTATTCCTCTACCATATATATTTTGGTAAGCTGATTTTGATCTAAAGACTTAATTAGATTCAGATCAGACATTTTTGACTAGAATGCTTCATAAATGATACTGTGGACTTCATATTATGTTACATCAGGAAATGTTAATGTCATGTTGTTCTATTATTAAGGTTGCAAAGTTTGTCCTATTGGCTAAGGAGATGATCATCAGATCTCTTCACCTTAAAGATATGTTTCTCCCTTTACAGTTAGAAGTAAATTGTGGGGTTATACTTTTCTGCTAGTTAAATATTCTGGTCCTTCAGTCCTTTTGCTTAGTGGTATTAACATTCAGAAATTATTGTTGTCTGAATCAGTTATTTTATTGTGTTTTCAAAATAATGTTTTCCTAAATTTATCATTTCTTTTACACTTATTAACAGCATCCTCCTACAATTAGGAATTAACCACAGTTTCAACTGACATAGCAAGGTGAATGCTTGATTCTTTTGCCGCCATTTCCAATTTTCAGACTAACGCATTGGTACGGTGGTCATCCACAAAGTTTCTCTCCCATTCCCCAACCCCCTTTTTTTGATTATCAGTGTGGACTCATAGATTATTGAGGTGCAATTTATATGCCATAGAATGTACCCATTTTAAGTATAGAATGGTTTCTAGTAAATTTATAAAGCTGTGCAGTTATCACCCCACCCCAGTTTAAGAACATTTTCATCACCTCAAACAGCTTTTTGTTTTCAATCAGCCTTTCATCCCATCTCCAGTTCTAGGCAACCACTAATCTGCTTTCTGTCTCTATAGAATTGCCTTTTCTGGAGATTTCATGTAAATTTCATACAGTATGTAGTCTTTTGTATCAGGCTTCTTTCGCTTAACATTTTTGAGGTTCCTCCTATAACATGTTTCAGTAGTTTATTCCTTTTTATTGTTGAACAGTACTATTGTATATACCTCATTTTGTTTATCTAATGAATGGACCTTTAGATTGTTTCCAGTTTGGGGCTATTATGAATAATGCTGCTGTGAACATTCATGTACAAATCTTTGAGTAAATGTAAATTTTTTATTTCTAGAGGAAAGATATCTAGGAATGAAATTGCTGAGTGGTGTAAGGAGTTTTAACATTTTAAGAAACAGCCATAGTGTTTTAGAAAAATGTCTGTACTTTGCCAAAGCAGTGTGTCTAATTTTCCTTGCAAACACTTAATTTTGTCAGTCTTTCCTGATTGCCAGTCAAATAGGTTTGTGGTGGTATCTCTCTCTTTTTTTTTTTTTTAAATTATGAACTTTTTATATGCTTATTGGCCTTTATATATCTTCTTTGGTGAAGTGTCTATTAAAATATTTTATCATCTTTTAAATTGGATTGTTTTAACTTCTGTTGAGTTGTAGTAGCTCTTTATATAATCTTATATGCAAATTCTTTTATCAGATTATGATTTGCAAATATTTTCTCAGTAGCATGTCTGTATCATGTCTTTTCATTTTCTTAATGATGTCTGGAAGAGCAAAAGTTTTTTTAACTTTGATGCAGTTCAACTTATCAAGTTTTTTTTATTGACCATGCTTTTGGTGTCATAGATCTAAGAAATTTTTCTTTAACCCAAAGTCACAAGAATTTTTCCTGCATTTTATAACTTTTAAAATTTAGCTCTTTTTTTAGGTCTACAATGTATTTTGAGTTAATTTTTATATATGGCATGAGATAAGAGTCTAAAGTGAATTTTTTCATATAACCCTTGGATTTTTATATAGTCAGTGTTTTACACTACCCTATAGTCATTATTTCTAATGATGCTTTAATTTCTAATTAGTTTTGGTCCTGTGTTCTTTGGACATGCCCCCATTTGTCTTTGAAAGCATCTGTGCTTTCTCAATCTCCAGTATTTCCCTTGCTGCATACCTGAAACCAACTATTTCTCCGTGGGATCCTACTTCCTTTTAGTGGATTGACCACTGTGGTTGTTCATTGCTATTGGGGTAATAATCAATCCTAAACCTTTTTAGCAGGCAGAGCTATGTAGTGCAACTTTGTAGAAATCATGAGATTATATTGATATTTTTCATTCATAATTAGCATTATAAGTTTTGCTTATTTTATATTTATTTTTCTTTTTTATTACTTTTAAAAGATTCCTTTTGTGATTTTAGTCATGGTTCAGTGAGTTATTTCTTTTCATTGTCCCTAAACAGAATCTCTGCCCTTTTGTCTCCCTACACATTTTACTTTCATGGGTTGTCCAAACTTGTGATCATTTAAAACAACTAAGTGAAAATTCTGTGGAATCATCAGAGAGTAGAGAAGAAAAACTCCAAAACTTTGGTAGAGAAAACTGGCTAAAATTATATAGACTAAGAAAGGGACGTTTTTTCAACCTTTTTTCCTTTTTGTCTCACTTTGTAGTTTGGAATGGTCAGCTATCATTGTAGATGAAGCTCATAGAATCAAGAATCCAAAGGCTAGAGTAACAGAAATTATGAAAGCTTTAAGATGTAATGTCCGAATTGGCCTCACTGGAACCATTCTTCAGAACAACATGAAAGAATTGTGGTGTGTTATGGACTGGTGAGTTTAGAAAATTATTTTCTACTTTCTTAACCTTTTTTCCTAATTATTTGTTTCTGAAAAAAATTAGTTGTCTGTTTACAGAGGTGTTTTCTCCCAAACATAGTATGCACAGTAGAGTCCCAGGAAAACCCAGCTTTATGTATTACTCCTGGTCCCTGAAATAAATACCTGAAGTAATTTACCAGTCCCATCATCTTCTTATAGTTATTCACTGAAATTGTCATGAAGAACATTCTGCTTTCTTGCCTTTTGTTACTGTTATCCTTAATAAACACGTGACTTAGTGTATATTTCTTAAGAGCAAAACGAAGTCTGTTTCTTATTAGTTTAATAAAGCCTTAACATTTTTCTTATTGCCTTTATAAAGGGCTGTGCCAGGACTATTAGGTAGCAGGATCCACTTCAAGAAGCAGTTTTCTGACCCAGTAGAACATGGTCAGAGACACACAGCAACAAAAAGGGAACTAGCTACGGGCCGAAAGGCCATGCAGCGGCTCGCAAGAAAGATGTCTGGGTGGTTTCTCAGACGAACCAAGACTCTAATCAAGGATCAATTGCCTAAGAAGGAAGACCGGGTGAGAACCGCTTTTGTGTATATTAGGAATTCCTTGTCATGTTTTATTTATTCTGAAAATACTTCTTTTGAAGAGGAAATCTATCTCCTGTGGTGTTTTATGAATACAGTTTTTTAGCATTTTACTCAGTGTGAAAAAAATTGTTATGTGCAGAATTTCATAAAGTATTAATTGAGCCTGAGAAATCTTCCTCACTAACTTTACTAACATTTTATCTAACAGGTCTATTATTAGTACACATTAAACTCATTTCTCTTATTTTAGAACACGAAGGACTTGATACAATTCTTCCTCAACGAAGAAAGAACTTCTTGCCCTAATGTGTTTTCTGTTCATATTTTGCCCATCTTATACTGTCTGCTGTCTGTAATCCAGTATGTAGTGTGCTGTGCTTAGTCACTGTCATGTCTGACTCTTTGCCACCCCATGGACTGTAGCCCGCCAGGCTCTTCTGTCCATGGGGACTCTCCAGGCAAGAATACTGAAGTGGGTTGCCATGCCTTCCTCCAGAGGATCTTCCCAACCCAGGGATCAAAGCCAGGTCTCCTGCATTGTAAGAGGATTCTTTACCATCTGAGCCACCAGGGAAGCCCAAGAATACTGGAGAGGGTAGCTTATCCCTTCTCCAGGGAGTCTTCCTGACCCAGAAATCAAACCGGGTCAGTGCAATCTCCTGCTTTGCAGGCAGATTCTTTACCAGCTAAGCTACCTGGGAAGCCCATAACCCAGTATGAAAAGTGAAGGTGAAAGTCAGTCAGTCGCGTCCAACTCTTTGTGACCCCATGGACCATACAGTCCATGGAATTCTCCAGGCCAGAATACTGGAGTGGGTAGCCTTTCCTTCTCCAGGTGATCTTCCCAACCCCCAGATTGAACTCAGGTCTCCTGCACTGCAGGCAGGTTCTTTACCAGCTCAGTCACAAGGGAAGCCCATAACCCAGTATATTCTTTGGTATTTTAATTCTCACTACAGAACAAAGTAGTTAAAAGCTTCTTTTTAATAGTTAAATTTCCTGTAGAATGCAATGTATATTTGCACAACTAATTTTAAGAGTTTGCATGAAAATTACAATTAAATTCTGTTAATTGTGTAAGAAAAGTTGAAGACTTGACTTTAAGAGGATCTTTTTTATTTTTATTTTTTTTCAAACGTTAAACCTTTTATTTTGTATGGGAATATAGCTGATTTGAGCATCTTTTCATGTGTTTATTAGCCATGTATATGTCTTCTTTGGTGAAATATCTATGCAGGTCTTGTGCCCAGTTTTTGATTGGATTGTTTGTTTTTCTGGTATTGAGCTACATGAACTGATTGATATTTTGGAGATTAATTCTTTGTCAGTTGTTTCATTTACTATTATTTTCTCCCATTTTAGGGTTGTCTTTTCACATTGTTTATAGTTTCCTTTGCTGTGCAAAAGCTTTTAAGTTTAATTAGGTCCCGTTTGTTTATTTTTATTTCCTTTACTCTAGGATGTGGTTCACAGAGGGTCTCACTATGATTAATGTCAAGGACTGTAGTGTTTGTGTTTTCCTCTAAGAGATTTACAGTTTCTGGCCTTACATTTAACTCTTAAATCCATTTTGAGTTTATTTTTGTATATAATTTAAGAGGTGTTCTAGTTTCATTCTTTTTCATGTAACTGTCCAGTTTTCCCAGCACCACTCATTGAAGACTGTCTTTTCTCCACTGTATATTCCTACCTCCTTTGTCAAAGATAAGGTACCCATAGGTGTGTGGTTTTATATCTGGGCTTTCTATATTGTTCCATTGGTCTCTATTTCTATTTTTGTGCCAGTACCATACTGTCTTGATGACTGTAGCTTTATAATATAGTCTCAAGTCAGGAAGGTTGATTCTTCCAGCTCCACTGTTCTTTCTTAAGATAGCTTTGGCTGTTCGAGGTCTTTTGTGTTTCCATACACATTGTGAAAATTATTGTTTTGACAGTATTTTTGTCCTTTGCATTTCTTCATTGTCTGTTGTAACCTCCTTTTTCATTTCTAGTTTTCTTGATTTGATTCCTCTCCTTTTTATTTTTTTTTTTTTTGGTAGGACTTCCCTGTAGCTCAAATGGTAAAAAATCTACCTGCAATGAAGGAGACCAGGGTTTGATCCCTGAGTCAGGAAGATCCTCTGGAGAAGGGAATGGCAATCCACTCCAGTATTCTTGTCTGGAGAATCCCAGAGAAGCCTGGTGGGCTACAGTCCGTGGGGTTGCAAAGAGTCGGACATGACTGAGCGACTAACATTTCACTTCACATCCTTTTTTTTCCTTGATGAGTCTAGCTAATGAATTATCAATTATATTTTCTCAAAAAACCAGCATTTAGTTTTATTGATCTTTGATATTATCTCCTTCATTTCATTTATTTCTACTTCGGTCTTTATGGTTTCTTTCCTTCTACTAACTTCAGGGGCTTTTTTTTCCGCTCGTCTTTTTTAGGTGTAGAGTTAGGTTGTTTATTTGATGTTTCTCCTGTTTCTTGAAGTAGGATTATATTGCTGTAAACTTGCCTCTTACGGTGCTGCTTTTCCTCCATCCCAGATTTTGAATTGTCCTGTTTTCATTGTTGTTTGCTTCTAGGTATTTTTTGATTTCCTCTTTAATTTCTTTAGTGACCTCTTAGTTACTCAGAAGCATATTGTTTATCCTCCATGTGTTTGTAGTTTATTTTATAGCTTTTTTCCTGTAGTGGTTATCTAATCTTATAGTGTTATAGTCAGAAAAGATGCTTGAAATGACCTCCCTTTTTAAAAATTTACCAAGGCTTGATTTATGACCTAAGGTGTGGTCTGTTCTGGAGAATGTTCTATGTGCATTTGAGAAATAAGTGAAATCTACTGTTTTTAAATGAAATCCCCTGTACATATCTATTAGGTCCAACTGTTTCAGTGTATCGCTTAAAGCTTGTTTCTCCTTATTAGTTTTTTGTTTGGATGATCTGTCCATTGGTGTCAATGGGGTGTTAAAGTACCCCACTATTATTGTGTTTCTGTCCATTTTCCCTTTAATAGTTGTTAGAATTTGCCTCGTGTATTGAGGTGCTCCAATGTTGGGTGCATATATGATTCTTGTATCTTCTTACAATTGATTCCTCAATCACTATATAGTGTCCTTCATTGTCTCTCATAATGGTTTTTAACATCTGTTTTGTCTCATGTAAGTATTGGTACTCCCATTTTCTTTTCATTTCCATTTGCATGGGATATCTTTTTTCAGCCCCTCACTTTCATTCTGTAGGTGTCCGTATATCTGAGGTGGTTCTCTTTTGACAGCATATATAGGGGTCTTGTTTATGTATCGGTTGAACCAATCTGTATCTTTTGGTTGGAGCATTTAATCCATTTACATTTAAGGTAATTATTGATATGTATGATCCTATTACCATTTACTTAATTGTTTTGGGTTTGTTTTTGTAGGCCTTTTCTTTCACTTATGTTTCTTGTCTAGAAAAGTACCTTTAGTATTTGTTATAAAGCTGGTTTGGTGTTGCTGAATTCTCTTAACTTTGCTTGTCTGTGAAGCTTTTGATGTCTCCTCTGAATCTGAATGAAATCCTTGCTGGGTAGAGTAATCTTGGTTGTACCTTTTTCATCACTTTAAGTATTCTGCCACTCCCTTCTAGCCTGCAGTTTCTCTTGAAAAATCAGCTGTTAGCCTTATAAGGATCCCCTTGTATGTTATTTGTTGGTTTTCCTTTGCTGCTTTTAATATTTGTTCCTTGTGTTTAATTTTTGTTAGTTTGATTCATATGTGTCTTGGCATCTTTCTCCTTGGGTTTATCCTATATGGGACTCTCTGGGCTTCCTGGACTTGGGTGGCTATTTCCTTTTCCATGTCTGGGAAATTTTTGACTGTAATCTCCTCAAATACTTTCTCATAGCCTTACTTTTTTCCTTCTTCTGGGAGCCCTATAATTGGATGTTGGTGCACTTGGTGCTGTCCCAGAGGTCTCTGAGGCTCTCTTCATTCCTTTTTAGTCTTTACTCTGCTCTGCTTCAGTTATTTCTACCATTCTGTCTTTCAGCTCACATATACACTCTTCTGCCTCAGGTATTCTGCTGTTGGTTCCCTCTAGTTTAATTTTAATCTCAGTTATTGTGTTGTTCATTGTTGAGTGTCTATTCTTTATTCCTTTTAGGTTCTTGTTAAACATTTCTTGTATCTTCTCAGTCACCCCCTCCATTATATTTATCTGTGCCTCCATCTTATTTCCAAGATGTGGATCATCATTACAGTCATTATTCTGCATTCATTTTCAGGTAGACTGAATATTTCCTCTTTATTTGTTTGGTCTTGCGAGTTTTTACCATGTTCCTTCAACTGCTGCATGTTTATCTGTCTTTTCGTTTCACTTAATTTACTGTGTTTGGGGTCTCCTTTCTGCAGACTGGAAGGTCGTAGTTTCTCATAATTGTGGAGTCTGCCTCAGTGGGTGAGGTTGGACTAGTGATTGTGAAGGCTTCCTAGTTTGGGGGACTTGGGCCTCTGTTCTGGTTGATGGAGCTGGATCTTGTTTCTCTGAAGGGCAGCGCCATATCCAGTAGTGTGCTGGGGTGTCTGTTGGCTTGGTATGGCTTTGGGCAGCATGTCTGCTAGTGGACAGAATTGAGTTCCTATTTTGCTGAAGTTTTGACCTGAGATGTGCAGCTCTGAAGCTTGCGGCCTTTGTGGGGGGCTTGGTCTTAGCATTGAGATAGAGGCCTTTGGGAGTGCTCTTGTTGATTAACGTTCCATGGGTTTGTGAGTTCTCTGGTGATCCAGAGTCCTGGACTCAGGTCTCCCACCTAGGGAGTTCAGGTCCAACTCCTTACTATAGCATCAGGGCTTCACAGGTCACACAGCACAGAAAACAAAACCCCAAGAATAATGGTGAAAGCAACACTCAACAGGCCAGAGCACCCAAAGAAACTCACATACTTACAAAAGAGAAAGAAGAGAGAAAAAAGAGAAGAGAAGAAACAGAAAGGATAAAAACAGGAGTTAAAAAAGAGAGTAGTCAAACCAGTAGGTAAACTTGAAAATGAAAATGAATATGAAAAACTAGACTAGCAAAAACACGAAATCAAAAACATGGGAAAATACAATATAACTAAAGAGTACTGTAAAAATAGGAAAATAAAATGAACGTATTTAAAAATAAGATGTTTCAAAAATAGGAAAAAGTATATTATAAAAAAGAAAAATTAAATAAAATAAAAAATTAAAATTATAAAATTAAAAAAATTAAAATTAAAAAAAGTATATTATAAAAAATTAAAAATTATATAAAATAAAAATAAAAATTAAAAATTATATAAAAGAAAAATTAAAAGTAATGAAGGAAATACTTTGGCCACCTGATGTGAAGAACTGACTCCTTGGAAGTCAGGAGGAAGCATCCTCCTGATGCTGGGAAAGACTGAAGGCAGGAGGAGAAGGGGACGACAGAGGATAAGATGGTTGGATGGCATCACCAACTGGATGGACTTGAGTTTGAGCAAGCTCTGGGAGTTGGTGATGGACAGGGAAGCCTGGTGTGCTGCAGTCCATGGCATCACAAAGTCAGACACAACTGAGCAACTGAACTGAACTGAATGAAGAAAAACAACATTAGAACAATATGGAAAAGAAAACAAAAATAGAATGATATTAAGAAGAATGTCCTCATGATTTCTCCATTGACTTCTCCACACAGTGTGCTCTAGTCAATCTGCCTACTCAGAAAGTCCTCCAATATTTCTAGGAAAATGTCTGGATCTGTTATTGGCAGTGTGAGGTTGGCTCAGATTCAGATCTTCCCTTACTCCAGTTTATACTTGCTCCCCAAAGCCACAATTGCCCCTAGAGTTCACAGTCTCAGGCTTATTGTGGGGATTTAATCCATTGCATCTGCGGCTGCAGGAGTGATTTCCCCTTTTCTCCTTTGCTCGCAGAGCTCCTGGTGTTCCACTTTGGTTCTGGCCCTGTCTCTGCTTGCAGGCTGCCCTCTGGTGTCTGTTCCCTGCCCAGACAGAAGGGGGTGAGAGTAGCAGCTTACTGGGGCTCAGTTTCTCGGTTGGGCTGGGGAGAGGTGGGGTAGGGAAGACATAGTTGGGGTGTGTGGGGAGTGCCCACTGTGACTGAGACCTGCAGGAAATCCCTGAAGTCTGAGGTGGATTGTGTGCTTCCCCAACGCAGGGGGTTGGCCCTGCGTTTGTGGGTCCCTCAGTAGAACCAAGCTGCTCAGGCTCCCAGGAAGGTATGGTCAGTGACCCATGCTCACTCACAGCATGGTGGCAGCTGTGACCTCTGTAGTCGAAACTGTAGTGGCCTCCTGTCTTCTGTCTTTGCCATTCACACCTGCTTTTCTTCTGGGGTCACAGATTGCAGCTGGCTTATCCCACCTATGGCACTTGTGAAGATGGGGTCCTGCATTCTACGTGTGCAGTTAGAGCATTCCCACGGCAATAGTCTCTTGCCTCTCTGGTGGGCCCAGGCTTTTCTCTGTACTCCCTCAGTTGTGTTTTACTAGTCCCCTCAGAATACCTTCATGACAGCCAATGCCAGTCCTTTCCCTGGGGTCTGACCCCTGAAGCCTGAGCGCTGAGCCTGCACTCACTGCTGTGGGCATGTAGCCACTTCTTGCCTGAAGAGTGCTGTTTGGTTACAGTCTCTGTGGGGAATTCTCTCCATTTTGCCTTCCCAGCACGTGTTGCTGTGTTCCCCTCTGAGGTTCCAAAGCTCCTCCTAGACTCTGCCTGCGAGAAGGTTTCTCTTCCGCCTTCACAACTCCCTCCCCTATGGCACAGGTCCTGGTCCTGAAATCCTTTGTCTCTTTTTTTATCCTTATCTTCTGCCCTGGGGATTGACTTGCCTTTTTGGAAATCCCCAGGGTCTTCTGCCAGCATCCAGAATGTGTTCTGTAGGAGTTGTTCCACATGCATATGAATTTTTGATGTATTTGTGGAGAGGAAGGTAATCTCCCTGTCTTATTCCTCCATCATCTTAAAAGTCCCCGCCTCTGAGAATAAATGTTAAATGTTCTCACCATACACACAAAAAGTAATTATGTGACGTGATGAATGTGTTAAATAGCCATATTGCTATGCTTATAATTTTATAATAAAATCACATATCAAATCATAATGTTGTACACTGTAAACTTATATGTTAATTATATCTTAATAAACTTGGGGTAAAATAATAATTCAGAATTTCCGCCTGTACCTTAATCATTGGCCCTATCTTCAATATTCTCTTTTTATTCTTATATCCACAATTTGTCTTCTTTTTGCAGTAATGTTCTGTTGTAATGATACACACATATAAATATTTAAAAATAGATGGCTTTCCCTCTTATTCATATGCCTCAAAGTCCTACTATATATATATATAGTTTTATGACCCTGGTTACATATGGCTGTATCTCGAAGAACTTTACCAATTTCCAGACTACCAGAAATACAAGGCAATTACTCACTGGCATTATTTTCTTGTGTTTTCCTCTTTTCTTGAATTTGGGCACAAGGTGGCAATTTTACAAGTTTTGCCTTCATGTGTATTTGTTTAATTCTTATATCTACTAATTTTGGGAATTTATAGCAAAAATACTTTATCCTATCTTCAGTAATAGGAAGTTTTAAATATTTTTCCAAATTTTCAAGTAATTCACTAAGTATTATCTGTGTCATTGTTCTAAAAATCTTTCCTTGTCTAGTTTTTTTATTTGATCTAAACTTTAATCACTTATTTGCATGATGGGCTAATAATGTGGAATGCTGAAAAGACCCACAAGAATATGTTGAGAAATTTATAAGGAAATCACATACTTAGCTTTTTCATATTTTGAGTTTTTAAAATTAAAGAACAAACTGTGAGATTTATTAGAAAAGTATAATTTGTATAGTTTAGGTGAGGTTATAGCACAGAATTAGGAGAAACTTTCTTGTGTTTTCTATTATACAGTGATGTGCACGCGTATGTGCTAAGTTGCCTCAGTAGTATCTAACCCTTTGTGAACCTATGGACCATAGCCCCCCAGGCTCCTCGGTCTATGGGATTCTCCAGGCAAAAATACTGGAGTAGGTTGCCATGCCCTTCAGGGGATCTTCCCAACTCCGGGATCAAATCCACGTCTCCTGCGTTGGCAGGCAGGTTCTTTACCACGAGTGCCACCTGGGAAGCCCATATAATGATTACATGGGCTAATCATGTAAGAAAAATTACAGTTTATGAGCAATTTTCACTCTTACAGTCTGTGAAACCCGATGTGCATTGTAATTATCATTGCTATAAAAATACTAATAACTACCTTCTATTTTATCTTGACAGATGGTATATTGTTCTCTGACAGATTTTCAAAAAGCTGTCTATCAAACAGTATTAGAAACCGAAGATGTGTCTTTGATACTTCAGTCTTCTGAGCCTTGTACCTGCAACAGTGGCCAGAAAAGAAGAAATTGTTGTTATAAGGTAAGTATTTCAGTGTGGTATGTTTTCCTGGTAGCTCAGATGATAGAGAATCCTCCTGCAATGCGGGAGACCTGGGTTCACTCCCTGGGTTGGGAAGATCCCCTGGAGGAGAGCATGGCAATGCCTTTAGTATTCTTGCCTGGAGAATCCCCATGGACACAGGAGCCTGATGGGCTACAATCCACGGGGTTGCAGAGTCTGACACAACTGAGTGACTAAGCACATTACATGATATCTTTACTGTCTTGTTTTTTATTACAAAGTACTCAATTCTAGTATCAGAGTAAGTAGCAGGTAATATAACTTTTCCTCATGTGGTTTTTTATCTGTAGAAGCTTTGTCACCGTGTATACTTCCTGGAATGAGGACTTTCTCTACTCTTTTATTAAAAACATCATTGTGTTATGGTTTACCAAAAGTACAATTCCACATTAGTGATTCATGGATATTTTGTGTATCATTTGACCATTATTTTCTCACAATGTATTGTGCTGATAACCAGATAATATTGTGCTGATAAAAACCGGATAATAAATATTATTGTAAGTGATATATTTTTGGTGTAATTAGTTACATAGCCATGTTAGTCCCTTGCTTATTTTTATTTTCTGTACTTTTATGGTTACAGACCAATTCACAGGGCGAAACAGTGAAAACCTTGTATTTCAGTTACCTTGCAGTCCTTCAGAAGGTAGCTAACCATGTGGCATTACTGCAGACTGCTAGCACCTCTAGACAACAGGTTTGGGTTGGCTTTTTAAATTTCTTTGTGATGCTACTTAGTATATTTGGTATAAAATTTCTTAGCCAAATATCCTTAAGTTATCTTTGTATGAAATTTAAGAGGTAACTGACTTGCTTGTTTTTTAATTTAGATGTCAGAGAAGTTTATGCATTTAAATTTTTAATCAAAGTAAGAAAAGTTAACCTTAAATCTTTTTTATGCCTCTGATATGTTCATATTATTTTCACTTTCCTAATAACTTTTGATATATTACCAACTAAAGATATTTGATGAGTCCATTGTAATTCCACTAATAATGTATCTAATTATGTTTATCTAATCTATTGTATTAAAATGAGGCTTTATAATAATCTGTGTATTAAATATTTAGTAAAAATGAGTAATTTCAAAATTTAGACACACATGGAATCATTGGCTTTAGTCATGTCAGTTGTGTCTAAAGCACAATGTAAATAAAAAGATCTTTTTAAAAGCTTTTTGTATACTTTTCATATTTTGCTTTTGTGTGATAGGCTTGAGGCTGTTAAAATGTAATTTTAAAAGACTACTCTTTGAGAAGTATTCAGTTACTTATTTTGAAAATCTTAAAAAAGTAACAGTAAAATTAGTAACCATATCACTATCTCAGAACTCCTCAAAGCCTTACATATTTAACATATCACTGTAAGGTATTTTGAATTAAAGAAGGCAAAACTTTCAACCTAATACATTCCTTCTAAATATATTTTTTATAAATATTTTCAAATTATACAGGTTTAAAAGTGCTGAGATTTCTTTTCTTCTTCCTTTTCCCCTTAAGGAAACACTTATCAAAAGGATATGTGATCAGGTATTTTCCAGATTCCCAGATTTTGTGCAAAAAAGCAAAGATGCAGCCTTTGAAACACTTTCTGACCCAAAATACAGTGGAAAAATGAAGGTAAGTTGTTGTTCTTTCAGTTTGCATACATGCAAGGATGATGTATTTTAAAGTTTAAATATTTATGCAAGGAGATCCAACCAGTCCATCCTAAAGGAGATCAGTCCTGGGTGTTCATTGGAAGCACTGATGTTGAATCTGAAACTCCAGTACTTGGGCCACCTGATGCAAAGAGCTGACTCATTTGAAAAGACCCTGATGCTGGGAAAGATTGAGGGCAGGAGGTGAAGGGCATGACAGAGGATGAAATGGTTGGATGGCATCACTGACTCGATGGACGTGGGTTTGGGTGGACTCTGGGAATTGGTGATGGACAAGGAGGCCTGGCGTGCTGCAGTTCATGGGGTCGCAAAGAGTCGGACATGACTGAGTGACTGAGCTGAACTGAGCTGAAATAAAATGGGTTGTCTTTATTATATAGTTCAGAAAAACCTTTTGCTTAGTACAGAAAATTTCTTTTCTTTCCTTTGTGGTTTTCTTTTCCACAGTGTTTGGAGCTGTCATTGCCAGATGTGTAAGTGCCTGTTTTAAAAATAACAGTATTACTACTATTACACAGGTTTTGGATTATTTGCTTCCTCTCTAAACACACTGCATATGGGGGCAAGTTATTGGCATTTTGGCATCAAAATCAAATCTGGAATTCAGGATTTACTGTAATAGAGAAACAGAGGGGATAAAATGAGAAGAGGTATATATCTGACTGATTATTGTAGAAAATAAATATCAGAGTTTTTAGAACCTAGTTGTAATTAAACACATTTTATTACATATACTTAAAGAAAATTTGAATACTTACTAAAAGAAATTTGTTATTGTTCAGTCTCTAAGTTATGTCCTACTCTTTGCAACAGCATGGACCTGTAGCAATCCATGCTCCTCTGCCATCCATTATCTCCTGGAGTTGGCTCGAATTCATGTCCATTGAGTTGGTAATGCTATCCAACTATCTCCTTCTCTTGTCACTTCATTTTGTCTTCAATCTTTGCCAGCATCAGGGTCTTTTCCAATGAATCGGCTCTTCGCATCAGATGATCAAAGCTTCAGCTTCAGCTTCAGCATCATTCCTTCCCATGAACATTCATGATCAATTTCCTTTAGGATTGACTGATTGGATCTCCTTGCAGTCCAAGGGACTCTCAAAAGTCTTCTTTCTCTAGCACTACAATTCAGAAACATCAGTTCTTCAGCACTCAGCCTCTTTATGGTCCACCTCTCACAACTGTACATGACTACTGGAAAAACCATAGCTTTGTAGGCACAGTGATGTCTCTGCTTTCTAGCATGCAATCTAGGTTTGTCATAGCTTTACTTTCAAGGAGCAAGTGCCTTCTGATTTCATGGCTGCAGTCACTGCAGTGATTTTGCAGCCCAAGAAAAGAAAATCTATCACTACTTTCACTTTTTACCTTTCATTTTGCCATGAAGTGATGGGACTGGATGCCATGATCTTGTGTATGTGTGTGTGAGTTGTTCAGTCGTGTCCAACTCTTTACGACACCATGGGGTGTATGTAGCCTGCCAGTCTCTTTTTGTCCATGGGATTCTCCAGGCATAGGACTGTAGACTACCAGGCTCCTCCGTCCATGGGATTTCCCAGGCAAGAATACTGGAGTGGGTTGCCATTTCCTTCCCCAGGGGATCTTCACAACCCAGGGATCAAACTCAGGTCTCCCACATTGCAGGCAGACGCTGTACCCTCTGAGCCAACCAGGGAAGCCCCAACTAAGCCATGATCTTAGTTTTTATTAATGTTGAGTTTCAAGCCAGCTTTTTCACTCTCCTCTTCACTCTCATCAAGAGGCTCTTTGGTTCCTCTTCACTTTATGCCATTAGAATGGTACAATATATATATTTGAGGTTGTTGATATTTCTCCCGGCAATCTTGATTCCAACTTGGGCTTCGTCTAGCCCAGCATTTCGCATGATATACTCTGCAGAGAAGTTAAATAAGCAGTGTAACAATATACAGCCTTGTCTTAACGCCTTTCTCAATACTGAATCAGTCAATTGTTCCATGTCTTGTTCTGCCTATTACATCTTGAACCACATACAGGTTTCTCAGGAGGCAGATAAGATGGTATGGTACTCCCATCTCCTTAAGAATTTTCTATAGTTTCTACTGATCCACAGAGTCAAAGGCCTTAGCCTAGTCAATGAGGGAGAAGTCCTGTGCCACTGCTGAGTATTCCAAATTTGCTGACATATTGAGTACAGCACTTTAACAGCATTGTCTTTTAGGATTATAAATAACTCAGCTGCAGTTCTGTTACCTCCACTAGCTTTATTCATAGTAATTAGTAATGCTTCCTAAGGCTCACTTGACTTAACACTCCAGGGTGTCTGGCTCTAGGTAATTGTCTGCACCATTGCGGTTATCTGGGTCATTAAGACCTTTTTTGTACAGTCCTTCTGTGTACACCTTTTCTTAATCTCTTCTGCTTCTGTTAGGTCCATACCATTTCTGTCCTTCATTGTGCCCATCCTTGCATGAAATATTCCCTTGATATCTCTAGTTTTCTTGATATTAGATGGATATCTAGGCCCAAGTCCTAAAAGAAATACTGTTCTGTAATTTAGTTTCTGAACATACTGTAAGTATAAAAAAGTGTTTTTGGAAATTAAATTAATCCATTTAAATGCATCTCATAATCTAAAATGCTTCCTTTTTATTAATCCAGATGAGATGAACTAAGTCCTTGAGCAATTTAATTTACCTCATTTTTAATAATATGATGAATTTCATGTAATATCTAATACTTTAAACTTGGAAAAAATGAAGGGAATTATCAAAGATTACTCAGATTATATTGTATAAAATAATTTTATAAAAAATTCTTAAGTGATGTGTATGTATATAAAGTATACTTTTTAGTGAAACTGGTTCACTGATGTTCTTGTGGTTCTCTTCCAGGTTCTTCAGCAGCTTTTAAATCATTGCAGGAAAAACAAAGATAAAGTTCTTCTTTTCTCCTTTTCCACCAAGGTGAGTTTTGTCTGGAGCATATTTTTGATTGACTCAGGTCTAGTTCCTGAGGCTTAAAAGTCTATAAAGAGATCTCTGTATCTTAAAGAGGTAAAAAAAGCATCCAGCCACATTTACTACTTACGTATCTTCTGTCAGTTCAGTTCAGTTCAGTTCAGTTTACTCACTCAGTCATGTCCAACTCTTTCCGACCCCATGGACTGCAGCATGCCGGGCTTCCCTATCCATCACCAACTCCTGGAGCTTACTCAAGCTCCTGTCCATTGAGTTGGTGATGCCATCCAACCATCCCCTTCTCCTCCCACCTTCAATCATTCCCAGCATCAGAGTCTCTTCAGTTGAGTAAGTTCTTTGCATCTGGTGGCCAGAATATTGGAGTTTCAGCTTCAGCATCAGTCCTTCCAGTGAATACTCAGGACTGATTTCCTTTAGGATGGACTGGTTGGATCTCCTTGCTGTCCAAGAGACTCTCAACAATCTTCTCCAACATCACAGTTCAAAAGCATCAATTCTTTGGCGCTCAGCTTTCTTTATAGTCCAACTCTCACATCCCTACATGACTACTGGGAAAACCATAGCTTTGACTAGATGGACCTTTGTTGGCAAAGTAATATCTCTGCTTTTTAGTATGCTGTCTAGGTTGGTTATAACTTATCTTGCAGGGAGCAAGCATCTTTTAATTTCATGACTGCGGTCACCATCTGCAGTGATTTTGGAGTCCAAAAAATAAAGTCTGTCACTGTTTCCCATCAAGTGATAGGACCAGATGCCATGATCTTTGTTTTCTGAATGTTGAGCTTTAAGCGAACTTTTTCACTCTCCTCTTTCACTTTCATCAAGGGGCTCTTTAGTTTTTCTTCACTTTCTGCCATAAGGGTGGTGTCATCTGCATATCTGAGGTTATTGATATTTCTCCCAGCAGTCTTGATTCCAGCTTGTGCTTCGTCCAGTCCAGCATTTCTCATGATGTACTCTGCATATAAGTTAAATAAGCAGGGTGACAATATACAGCCTTGATGTCCTCCTTTTCCCTATTTGGAACCAGTCTGTGGTTCCATGTCCATTTCTGACCGTTGCCTCTTGACCTGCATACTGATTTCTCAGGAGGCAGGTCAGGTGGTCTGGTGTTTCCATCTCTTTAAGAAATTTCTACAGTTTGTTGTGATCCACACAGGCAAGGCTTTGACATAGTCAGTAAAGCAGAAGTAGATGTTTTTCTGGAACTCTCTTGCTTTTTCGATGATCCTGCGAATGTTGGCAATTTGATCTCTGGTTCCTCTGCCTTTTCTAAATCCATCTTGAACATCTGGAAGTTCACAGTTCACATATTGCTGAAGCCTGGCTTGGAGAATTTTGTGTATTATTTTGTCAGCATGTGAGATGAGTGCAATTGTGCAGTAGTTTGAGCATTCTTTGGCATTGCCTTTCTTTGGGATTGGAATGAAAACTGACCTTTTCCAGTCCTGTCGCCACTGCTGAGTTTTCCAAATTTGCTGGCATATTGAGTGCAGCACTTTCACAGCATCATCTTTTAGGATTTGAAATAGCTCAGCTGGAATTCCATCACCTCCACTAGCTTTGTTCATAGTGATGCTTCTTAAGACCCACTTGACTTCACATTCTAGGATGTCTGGCTCTATGTGAGTGATCATACCATCGTGATTATCTGGGTCATGAAGAACTTTTGTATAGTTCTTCTGTATATTCTTACCACCTCTTCCTAGCATCTTCTGCTTCTTAATAATTTCTGTAGGAAATGGTAATGAGGTAAACAACTTTTAAAACAGATACTTAAATCTCCATTGCCTTCTCCGATATCAGAATTACTTATTATGAAATAGCAAACATAAAGATAGATTTCTAATTCTCTACTTAGATGTTTTTGTTAATAATTAAAATGTTCTTTTAAGATATTTAAGATATTTTAGAATGTGGACTATAGCAAAAATAATGAATATAATTAGATAAATGAGTTGGCCAATACTTTTCTTTTTATTCCTTTTTTTTTTTTTTTTTGGTTTAGAAAGCTAAAGATTGGGTTTTTTCCCTTGAAAGATTGATTTTTCTTTTTTTAACACAAAGGTTGCCGAATGTTAAAGTCAGTTTCAGTATAATAGTAGGAAGATGTACGAGTCAGAAATTAGAAAAATATTTGTTGCCCTTGTAATTGTAAGAAAGAAACTGTGAACAGAGATATTAATACTTAGTACAGCTCATCTGTATAATGGTATGACACTTATTAAACCATGAGTTTATCTTTGCATGTCTCTGTATCTCTCCTCTAGTTGCTTGATGTGCTGCAGCAGTACTGTATGGCATCTGGACTGGATTACCGACGACTTGATGGAAGTACAAAATCAGAGGAAAGAATCAAGATTGTGAAAGAATTCAACAGTACTCAAGATGTAAACATTTGCCTTGTCTCTACAATGTAAGAAAATAAAATTTTATAACTTGATTTCTATCTAATTGCTCTTAAGATTTAAGATAATCCTTAAACTGTTACTGGATTTTCAGTGATTATGCTTCTATTGCTGTGTTTCATTTAGCTTTAAGGAGAAGCAACAAAAATGCTATTAATGTTGACTGGGATAACAATATTGAGTTTTATCTAAACTTCTCTGTCAGTTCCATTATTTTCATCCTCTTTATATGTCTGGCTTTATTTTTTAAAATATCCGAAAAGTGGCTGCTTCTTCATTGAAATATTCTATAGTTTTTTGACTTGTGTGTTGTAGTTACAACAGTCAGACTTAGTTGAATAATCAAGTTATTAATTGAATAGTTGAGAGTCACGTGTCAGTGATTTTCAAACTGTGGTCAAGGAACCCTTGAGAACCCATAAGGAAGGCTTAATGGACCAGGAGTTTCCCTCCTCTGTCTCTACCTGGTCTCAAGGAGAGCAGCTGAACATTTATAGGTTTTATAAAGCTAAATCAGTTCTAACACCTGTTTATGAATCTCAGTGAACTTTTTAAGACATACACGTACTTTAGAAAAAATTTAAGTTGATATAAACACCTGAGAAGATTAGTCTCTTTTGGCAGGGGTGACAAATCTGTAACTTTTTAACATCTAATATAATAAGTATTTTATAGATATACTCCCACTGTCTTTCAAAAGGAATTTCAAAGGACGTTTATTTATTTATTCAAGATTGTAATATAGTTGACTTACAATGTCATGTAAGTTTCAGGTGTACAGCAGAAAGATTCAATAACCTATATGATTTTTCATGTTCTTTTCCCTTTTATGTTACTGCAAAATACTGAGTATAGTTCTCTATGCTATACCTAGGTTCTTGTTGGTTATCTGTCTTCTCTATAGTAGTGTATATATGTTAATCCCATCCTCCTAACATATCCCTCCCCTCCCTTGATCTGTGAGTCTTTTTCTGTTTTAAATATGAGTTCATTTGTATCTTTTTTTTAATTCCACGTATAAGCGATATCATATGATATTTATCTTTATCTGGCTTACTTTACTTAGTAAGATAACCTCAAAGTCCATTCATGTTGCTGCGTTGTATATATATGAATTTATCCATTCATCTGTGGATGGACATTTAAGTTACTTCCATGTCTTGGCTCTTATAGATAGTCCTGCAGTGAACACTGGGATGGATGTATCTTTTCCAATAATAGTTTTCTCCAGATATATGCTCAGGAGTGGAATTGTAGGATCATGTGGTAGTTATACTGTTTTTCATCGTGATTATACCAATTTACATTCCCACCAACAGTGTAGGAGGGTTCCCTTTTCTCTCTCCAGCATTTATTATTTGTAGACTTTTTGATGAGGGCCATTCTGAATGGAGTAAAGTGATAGATACCTCATTGTAGTTTTGATTTGCATTTATCTAATAATTAGTGATTTTACACATTTTTTTATGTGCCTGTTGGCCATCTGTATGTCTTCTTTGAAGAAATGTCTGGTTAGGTCTTGTGCCCATTTTTTTGATTGGATTGTTAGTTGTTGTTCTTGATATTGAGCTTTATAAGCTGTTTGTATATTTTTGAAATTAATCTCAAGGGACTTTAAAAAAAAAAACATAAAATACAAAGAGGGAAAAAGTGAGTAAAAAAAAAATTGCTTTGGAAATTCCCTAGAGGTCCTGTGATTAGGACTTAGTGCTTTTACTGCTGTGGGATATGTTCAGTCGCCGGTAAAGGAACTAAGGTCACACAAGTTATACAGCATGGCCAAAAAACAGAAAAATTACAGTGAGAAATCAAATATATGTGGTGAGTGAACTACTTAACTGCTGAGGACTAAAATTATTCTTGAATTCTTACAGCTAAGGCCTGAGAAGCTCTAGATTTCCATTTACTTGTGAATGAATTCAAGAGGAATTTCACACATGAGTCCTTAGATACTCAGTATTAAATGACATAGAACACTGTCTTCAGCTAAGTTTTATCAAACACATATAAGCATTCTTAATTTTTAAACAATGTTTTAAAGGTAATAAATATCTTCAACAACAGTTCAAATAGTACAGAATTTATCATGACAACCAATTATCTTTCATTCCTGTTCTGCTCACCTGTAGTCTAATTTGATAAGCTCTGCCATAAAGTTCCTAATTATCACTTCAGCTATATTGCAAATTGCTATTTAATCTGTCCATTGAATTTTTAATTTTAAAATCTATTTTTTGTGTTTAGAAGTCCTGTCAGCTGATTTTTCAGCAAAACTTTATAGGACAGGAGGGAGTAACACATTATATTTAAAGTACTGAAATGAAAAAAAAAACTTATGGCCAAGAATACTTTACCAGCAAGGTTATCATTCAGAATTGAAGGAGAGAAGAAGTTTACCACACAAGCAGAAGCTAAAAGTTCATCATCACAAAATGGATACTATAACAAATGTGAAAGGATCTTCTTCAAGTGAAAGGAAAAGGCCATAACCAGAAATAACAAAATACATGAAAGAAAAAAAACTCACTAATAAAGACAAATATATAGTAAAGGTAGCAGTCCAAACCCTTAAAAAGGGTTAGAATGAAGATTAAAAGACAGAAGTTGCAGAACTATCTTCAATATTTAAAATGAAAAAGAATCTGAAAAACAATATAACTGAATCACTTTACTATACATCAGAAACTAACACAACATTCTGAATCAAATATGCTTCGATTTTTTTGAAAAGGAAAAGTTGTAAAAATAACTACAACTGCATTAAGTAGTTACGTGATACAAAAAATAGAAAGATATAAAATATGGTATTCAGAACATAAAACATGGGGTGGGGGAGTAAAAATGTAGTGCTTAAAAGCATTCGAACTTAAGCAACTGTCATTTAAAAACAGATTTATATAATGTGTGTGTATATACATATATAAAATTGTGTATATAAATGTATATGTAAGTATACATATATGTATGTGTGTATATATTGAGCTGGACCATAAATAAGGCAGAATGCCAAAGAATTGATGCCTTTGCATTATGGTATAGGAGAAGACTCCTGAAAGTCCCATGGACGGCAATGAGATCAAACTGGTCAATCTTAAGGGAAATCAACCCTGAATACTCATTGGAAAGACCAATGCTGAAGCTGAAGCTCCAGTATTTTGGTCATCTCATGCAAACAGCTGACTCAGATTGGAAAAGTCCCTGATGCTGGAAAAGATTGAGGGCAAAAGGAGAAGAGGGCATCTGAGGATGAGATGGCTGGATAGCATCATCAATGCAATGGATATGAACTTGGGCAAATTTTGAGAGATGGTATGGGACAGAGCGGTGGTGTGCTGTAGTCCGTGGGGTCTCAAAGATTCAGTCAAGACTGGGTGACTGAAAAACAACAACAGCATGTGTGTGTGTGTATATATGTATATGTGTATGTATATATACATATGTATATATACACACACATGTCAGTATATATGAACCTCATGGTAATCATAAACCAAAAATTTGCAATAGATACAGAAAAATAAAAGGGAAAGGAACCCAAACATAATACTAAAGAAAGTTATCATACCACAAGGGAAAGGACTAAAAGAAGAGCAAAAAAGTATTACAAAAGCAAGCAAACAGTTAACAAAATGTCAGTGTCAGTAAGTATACACCTATAGTAGTATTAAACAATCTTTGAACCATCTGACAGTTGCACTCATCTCCCATGCTATGCTAGTAAGGCCCTAATTTAACACTTTCATGGTAGCATTACGTGAGCCAAGAACTTCCAGATGTTCAAGCTGGGTTTTGAAAAGGCAGAAGAGCCAGAGATCAGGTTGCCAACATTCGCTGGATCATGGAGAAAGCAAGCGAATATCAGGAAAATATCTACCTCTGTTTCATTGACTGCGCTAAAGCCTTTGACTATGTGGATCATAACAAACTGTGAAAAGCTCTTAAAGAGGTGGGAGTACCAGACCATCTTACCTCTCTCTTGAGAAACCTGTATGTGGGTCAGGAAGCAACAGTTAGAACCCTGTAGGGAACAATTGGTTCAGGATTGAGAAAGGAATACCACAGGGCTGTCTGCTGGCACCCTGTTTTTTTAAACTATAAACTGAGCACACCATGAGAAATACCTGACTGGATGAGTTAAGCTAGAATCAAGATAGGCAGGAGACATCAACAACCTCAGATATGCAGATGATATCTCACTAATGGCAGAAAGTGAAGAGGAACTAAAGAGCCTCTTGAGGAGAGTGAAGGTGAAGAGTGAAAAATCTGGCTTAAAACTAAATATTAAAAAAGCTAAGATCATGGTATCTGGCTCCATTACTTCATGGCAAATAGAAGGGAAAAGGTGGAAGCAGTGACAGATTTCCTCTTCTTGGGCTCTAAAATCACTGCAGATAGTGATGCAGCCATGAAATCAGAAGACGATTTCTTCTTTTCAGAAAAGCTATGACAAACCTAGACAGTGTGTTGAAAAGCAGAGACATTACTCAGCCAACAAAGGTCCCTATAGTCAAGTCTGTGGTCTTCCCAGTGGTCATATACAGTTGTAAGAACTGGACGAAAAAGGTAGAATGTCAAAGAATTGATGCCTTTGAACTGTGGTGCTGGAGAAGACTCCTGAGAGTCCCTTGGACAACAAAGAGATCAAACCAGTCAATCTTAAAGGAAATCAACCCCGAATACTCATTGGAAGGGCTGATGCTGCAGTATTTTGGTCACCTGATGCTAATAGCTCGCTCATTGGAAAAGTCCCTGATGCTGGGAAAGATTGAGGGCAGAAGGAGAAGAGGGTGTCAGAGGATAAGATGGCTGGATGGCATCAACAATGCAATGGACAGAAACTTGGGCAAACTTCGGGAGATAGTGAGGGACAGGGAAGTCTGGCATGCTGCAATCCATGGATTCACAAAGAGTCAGACACAGCTGGGCAACTGAACAGCAGCATACACCTATCAATAAAATCAGAGATAAAAGAGGAGTTACAACCAATATCACAGAAATACAAACACTCATAAGAAACTGCTGTAGACAATTATGTGCCAACAGATTGGACAACCTGGAAAAAAATGTGTAAATTCCTAGAAACATACAGTCTTCAAAGACTGAATCAGGAAGAAATAAAATATCTGAACTGACTGATTGCTATAATGAAATTGAATCAGTAGTCAAAAAACTCTTAACAAACAAAAGTCCAGAATCAGATGGCTTCACAGAGGAATTCTATCAAGTATTTAAAGAACCAGTTGGGATTTTCCTGGATGTCCAGTGATTAGGACTTCATGCTTCCACCACAGGGGGCCCAGGTTTGATCTCTGGTTGGGGAACTAAGATCCCATAAGTCAAGTGGCTTGGCCAAACAAAGAACAGATAATCCCTAGTCTTGTCCAACTATTCCAAAAATATTGAAGCAAAAGAAACACTTTCAAACTCATTTTACAAGGCCAGCATTAACCCTGATACCAAAACCAGACAAAGGTATCACACAAAAAAGAAAATCACAAGGCAGTAATACCTGATGAGATCTAAAAATCTTCAACACATATTAGCACATAGAATTCAATAATAGTTGAAAGGATTAAACACCATGATGAAGTAAGATTTATCCCAGGGATGCAAGTAGGAGTCAATACCCACAAATCAATCAATGCGATAGATCACATTAACACATTGAAGAAGAAAAATCGTATGATCAACTCAATAGATGCAGAAAAAGATTTTGACAAAATTCAATGTCTGTTTATCATAAAAACCTTCAATAAAGTGGTTATAGAGGGAATGTAACATAATAAAGGCCATATATGAAAAACCAACAGCCAGTAATATACTCAGTGGTAAAAAGCTTAAAACTTTTCCTCTAAGGTTAGGAACAAAACAAGGACACCCACTCTTACCAGTTGTATTCAACATGGTGCAGTGATTCCTGGCCACAGTAATCGGGTAAGAAAAATAAAAGGCATCCAAATAGGAACAGAAGAAGCAAAACTGTCGCTATTTGCAGATATCATGATTCTATATATAGGAAACCCTGAAGAGACTACCAGAAAACTATAAGAACTATTAAATGAATTCAGTAAAGTTGCAGAATGCTTCCCTGGTGGCTCAGAGGTAAAGAATCTGCCTGCCAAGCAGGAGATGCAGGTTGGATCCCGGGGTTGAGAAAATCCCCTGAGGGAGGAAATAGCAACCCACTCCAGTATTCTTGCCTGGAAAATCCCATGCACAGAGGAGCCCCGTGAGTTTACAGTCCATGGGGCTGCAAAGAGTTGGGCATGACTTAGAAACTAAACAACAACAACAAGGTTGCAGGAGACAGTATTATCACACAGAAGTCTGCTGCATTTCTATACACAAATAATGTGCTACCAGAGAAATTAAGTAAACAATTTCTTTTACAACTACATCAGAAAGAATAAAATAGTTGCTGCTGCTGCTGCTAAGTCACTTCAGTCGTGTCCGACTCTGTGCGACCCCATAGACAGCAGCCCACCAGGCTCCCCGTCCCTGGGATTCTCCAGGCAAGAACACTGGAGTGGGTTGCCATTTCTGTCTCCAATGCAGGAAAGTGAAAAGTGGAACTGAAGTTGCTCAGTCGTGTCCAACTCTTAGCGACCCCATGGACTGCAGCCCACCAGGCTCCTCCGTCCATGGGATTTTCCAGGCAAGAGTACTGGAGTGGGTTGCCATTGCCTTCTCCGGGGTAAAATGGTTAGAAATAATTTAACCAAGGAAGTAAATCACATATTCACTGAAAACTATAACACAGATATAAAAGAAATTGAACACTAATAAATGGAAAAGTACACCACACTAATGAAAGAATTAACATTGTTAAAATGTCCATATAGCCCAAAGTAATCTTCATGTTCAGTACAATCACTGTCAAAATACCCATTGCATTTTTCACAGAACAGATAGTCCCAAAATTTGTATGGAACCACAGAAGACCCCAGATAGCCAAAGAGAGCTTGAGAATGTACAAGGCTAGAGTTTGTCTTGCTTCCTGATTTCAGAATCAAATTTGTGTGGTATACAAAGCCATAATAGTCAAAAAGTATGGTACTGGTATGAAACCAGACACAAGGATCAGTGGAATAGAATACAGAGCCCATAAATAAACCCACATTTATATGGTCAACTAATCTATCATAAAGCAGCCAGAATATTCAGATCAGATCAGATCAGTCACTCAGTCGTTTCTGACTCTTTGCGACCCCATGAATCGCAGCACGCCAGGCCTCCCTGTCCATCACCAACTCCCGGAGTTCACTCAGACTCACGTCCATCGAGTCAGTGATGCCATCCAGCCATCTCATCCTCTGTCATCCCCTTCTCCCCTTGCCCCCAATCCCTCCCAGCGTCAGAGTCTTTTCCAATGAGTCAACTCTTCTCATGAGGTGGCCAAAGTACTGGAGTTTCAGCTTTAGCATCATTCCCTCCAAAGAAATCCCAGGGCTGATCTCCTTTAGAATGGACTGGTTGGATCTCCTTGCAGTCCAAGGGACTCTCAAGAGTCTTCTCCAACACCACAGTTCAAAAGCATCAATTCTTTGGCACTCAGCCTTCTTCACAGTCCAACTCTCACATCCATACATGACCACAGAAAAAACCATAGCCTTGACTAGACGAACCTTTGTTGGCAAAGTAATGTCTCTTCTTTTGAATATGCTACCTATATTGGTCATAACTTTCCTTCCAAGGAGTAAGTGTCTTTTAATTTCATGGCTGCAGTCACCATCTGCAGTGATTTTGGACCCCAGAAAAATAAACTCTTGACACTGTTTCCACTGTTTCCCCATCTATTTCCCATGAAGTGGTGGGACCAGATGCCATGATCTTTGTTTTCTGAATGTTGAGCTTTAAGCCAACTGTTTCACTCTCCACTTTCACTTTCATCAAGAGGCTTTTTAGTTCCTCTTCACTTTCTGCCATAAGGGTGGTGTCATCTGCCTATCTGAGGTGATTGATATTTCTCCCGGCAGTCTTGATTCCAGTTTGTGTTTCTTCCAGTCCAGCATTTCTCATGATGTACTCTGCGTATAAGTTAAATAAACAGGGTGACAATATACAGCCTTGATGAACTCCCTTTCCTATTTGGAACAGTCTGTTGTTCCCTGTTCATTTCTAACTGTTGCTTCCTGACCTGCATACAAATTTCTCAAGAGGCAGATCAGGTGGTCTGGTATTCCCAACTCTTTCAGAATTTTCCACAGTTTATTGTGATCCACACCGTCAAAGGCTTTGGCATAGTCAATAAAGCAGAAATAGATGCTTTTCTGGAACTCTCTTGCTTTTTCCAATATCCAGTGGATGTTGGCAATTTGATCTCTGGTTCCTCTGCCTTTTCTAAAACCAGCTTGAATATCAGGAAGTTCACAGTTCACGTATTGCTGAAGCCTGGCTTGGAGAATTTTGAGCATTACTTTACTAGTGTGTGAGATGAGTGCAATTGTGCTGTAATTTGAGCATTCTTTGGCATTGCCTTTCTTTGGGATTGGAATGAAAACTGACCTTTTCCAGTCCTGTGGCCACTGCTGAGTTTTCCAAATTTGCTGGCATATTGAGTACAGCACTTTCACAGCATCATCTTTCAGGATTTGGAATAGCTCAACTGGAATTCCATCACCTCCACTAGCTTTGTTCGTAGTGATGCTTTCTAAGGCCCACTTGACTTCACATTCCAGGATGTCTGGCTCTAGGTCAGTGATCACACCATCGTGATTATCTGGGTTGTGAAGATCTTTTTTGTACATTTCTTCTGTGTATTCTTGCCATCTCTTCTTAATATCTTTTGCTTCTGTTAGGTCCATACTATTTCTGTCCTTTATCGAGCCCATCTTTGCAGGAAATGTTCCTTTGGTACCTCTGATTTTCTTGAAGAGATCTGTAGTCTTTCCCATTCTGTTGTTTTCCTCTATTTCTTTGCACTGATCGCTGAAGAAGGCTTTCTTATCTCTTCTTGCTGTTCTTTGGAACTCTGCATTCAGATGTTTATATCTTTCCTTTTCTCCTTTGCTTTTTGCTTCTCTTCTTTTCACAGCTATTTGTAAGGCCTCCCCAGACAGCCATTTTGGTTTTTTGCATTTCTTTTCAATGGGGATGGTCTTGATCCCTGTCTCCTGTACAATGTCATTGGAACCTCATTCCATAGTTCATCAGGCACTCTATCTATCAGATCTAGGCCCTTAAATCTATTTCTCACTTCTACTGTATAATCATAAGGGATTTGATTTAGGTCATACCTGAATGGTCTAGTGGTTTTCCCTACTTTCTTCAATTTAAGTCTGAATTTGGCAATAAGGGGTTCATGATCTGAGCCACAGTCAGCTCCTGGTCTTGTTTTTGCTGACTGTATAGAGCTTCTCCATCTTTGGCTGCCAAGAATATAATCAATCTGATTTTGGTGTTGACCATCTGGTGAAGTCCATGTATAGAGTCTTCTCTTGTGTTGTTGGAAGAGGGTGTTTGTTATGACCAGTGCATTTTCTTGGCAAAACTCTATTAGTCTTTGCCCTGCTTCATTGTGTATTCCAAGGCCAAATTTGCCTGTTACTCCAGGGTTTTCTTGACTTCCTACTTTTACATTCCAGTCCCCTATAATGAAAAGGACATCTTTTTTGAGTGTTAGTTCTAAAAGGTCTTGTAGGTCTTCATAGAACCGTTCAACTTCAGCTTCTTCAGCATTACTGGTTGGGGCATAGACTTGAATTACTGTGATATTGAATGGTTTGCCTTGGAAACGAACAGAGATCATTCTGTCGTTTATGAGATTGCATCCAAGTACTGCATTTCGGACTCTCTTGTTGACCATGATGGCCACTCCATTTCTTCTGAGGGACTCCTGCCCGCAGTAGTAGATATAATGGTCATCTGAGTTAAATTCACCCATTCCAGTCCATTTCAGTTCACTGATTCCTAGAATGTCGACATTCACTCTCGCCATCTCTTGTTTGACCACTTCCGATTTGCCTTGATTCATGGACCTGACATTCCAGGTTCCTATGCAATATTGCTCTTTACAGCATCGGACCTTGCTTCTATCACCAGTCACATCCACAGCTGGGTATTGTTTTTGCTTCGGCTCCATCCCTTCATTGTTTCTGGAGTTATTTCTCCACTGATCTCCAGTAGTATATTGGGCACCTACTGACCTGGGGAGTTTCTCTTTCAATATCCTATCATTTTGCCTTTTCATACTGTTCATGGAGTTCTCAAGGCAAGAATACTGAAGTGGTTTGCCATTCCCGTCTCCAGTGGACTACATTCTGTCAGATCTCTCCACCATGACCCGCTGATCTTGGGTTGCCCCACAGGCATGGCTTAGTTTCACTGAGTTAGACAAGGCTGTGGTCCTAGTGTGATTAGACTGACTAGTTTTCTGTGAGTATGGTTTCAGTGTGTTTGCCCTCTGATGCCCTCTTGCAACACCTACTGTCTTACTTGGGTTTCTCTTACCTTGGGCGTGGGGTATCTCTTCATGGCTGCTCCAGCAAAGCACAGCCAGTGCTCCTTACCTTGGATGAGGGGTATCTCCTCATTGCCGCCCTTCCTGACCTTCAACGTGGGATAGCTCCTCTAGGCCCTCCTGCGCCTGCACAGCCGTGGCTCCTTGGACGTGGGGTTGGTCCTCCCGGCCATCACCCTTGGCCTCGGGCGTGGGGTTGCTCCTCCCGGCCGCCGCCCCTGGCCTTGGGCGTGGGGGCGTGGGGTAGCTCCTCCCACCCACTGCCCCTGGCCTCGGACGCGGGGTAAGTCCTCTCATCACCGCCCCTGACCTCGGACGCTGGAAAAAGTCTTTTCAATAATTGATGTTGGCAAAATTGGACAGATAGATGTAAGAGAGTGAAAGTAGACTCTCTTCTAATGCCAGATACAAAAATAAATGCAATGTGGATTAAACATTTAATGTTAGACCTAAAACCATAAAACTCCTAGAAGAAAATATAAGCAGTGAGCTCTTTGGCATTGATCTTTGTAATGTTTTTGAATCTTTCTGGGCAAGGACAGTAAGAACAAAAATAAACATGTAACTATATCAAACTAAAGAGCTTTGGCACAGTGGAGAAAACTATCAACAAAAGAAAAAGACAGCCTACTGAATGGGAGAAGGTACTGTAAATGGTATGTTCAATAAGGGGTTAATATCCAAAATATATAAGGAAATCATAAAACTCAATATAAAAAAGCCAAATAACCTTAAGAAATCAGCAGAGGTCCCAAATAGATATATTTCCAAAGAAGACATACAGATGGCCAACAGGCCCATGATGAGGTGCTCACCATGACTAATCATCAGGGAAATGCAGATCAAACCAGAAAGATACCACCTCACACCTGTCAGGGTAACTTTTACCAAAAAAACAAAACAGATAACAGGTGGTGTTGAGGATATGGGGAAAAGGCAACCATTCTGCACTGTTGGTGGGAATCTAAGCTAATACAGTCACTATGAAAACCAGTATGGAGGTTCCTCAAAAAATTAAAAGTACAACTGTCATACAATCTAGCAATTTCACTTTTGGTCATTTATCTGAAGAAAATGAAAAACACTAATTTGAATAGATACATGTATGTTCACTGCAGCAGTATATATGATAACTATGACACAGAAGCAACCTAAGTGTCTATTGATAAATGGATAATGATTATACACACATACATAGATATATATACTTTATGTATATATACATATATATGTATACAATGGAATGTTACTTAGCCATAAAAAGGATGAAATCCTGCCCTTTGTGACAACATGGGTGAACCTACAGTGTATAATCTAAGTGAAATAAATCTAAGTGAGAAAGACAAGTACTATATGATTTCACTTACATATAATATCTAAAAAATAAAAGGACAAACATAGCAAAACAGACTCAGATACAGAGAACAGGCTAGTGGTTGCCCAAAGGGAAGGAGTAGGGAGAAGGGGTTAAAAGGTACAGGGGATTGAGAGGGTCAAAATAAAGAAGTCACGTGGATACAGTGTACAGCATAGGAATATACTCAAATTTTTAAAAAGGTCTTCCGTATATTTTTCAAATCTAGCTGATCATTTATCTATATTTTTTGGTTTTTATGGTTTCTAGCTTTTATTTGTTTAGTAGTTTTAGTCATTTTTTAAAATATCTTTTTGAATGGCATTTTTACTCTATTTGACTTCTATTTTGGGGGGAATGCTAATCCTTCTATTTGTTCTTCCCTCTGGCTCTTGCTCGTGGTAGACGGTTTCTTCACACATTTTGTAATTTTTTATTTTGAGCTTATCTTCAGTGGGGCTCTTTTTCCCTCGTTCATCCTTAGGAGACTGGTTGTGGGAGTTCTCCATTACTGTGGTTTTACTTTGACTTCTCTGTTAGGTGTCCCACCCAGGGCACGAGAAGTTTTGGATTCCTGTTTTCCTGTGACTGAATTCAAAGAATGGTTTGTTACCTAAATCCTTACATTTGTTACGTAAAGAACTTTACAAAATATAATAAATACATCATCAGCTGTATTTTTCAAAAGAGATATACTCAGTTTTTGTTTTGTTTTTCTCGTTTTGCAAAAATTTATATTTAATTTGCAGGTGTTGAAAAAAAAGACTTTCAAACTGGCTCAGTTCATTATTTTTTCCAGAATCCTAATTCTTCATTATCTTTTAGTTTATCAACAGCTTGGACTTTGTGTTATGTTAAAGGGAAATTTAGTTTTCTTTTACCCCCCCTCCCCATTTTTCCAGAGAAGGCGATGGCACCCCACTCCAATACTCTTGCTTGGAAAATCCCATGGACGGAGGAGCCTGGTGGGCTGCAGTCCATGGGATCACAAAGAGTCGGACACGACTGAGCAACTTCACTTTCACTTTTCACTTTCATGCATTGGAGAAGGAAATGGCAACCCGCTCCAGTGTTCTTGCCTGGAGAATCCCAGGGACGGCGGGGCCTGGTGGGCTGCCGTCTATGGGGTCGCACAGAGTCGGACACAACTGAAGCGACTTACCAGCAGCCCCATTTTCCATGTAGTCTTTACTCTTTTTATTTTTTGTCTATTAATTAATTTTTAGCCTTAAATAATATACTTTAATCTTTGATTTTTAGTCCAGCAACTTTCTACAGTACCTTCTAAGTATTTGTAATGTGTGGTATTAACATTAGCACACATCCACCGTTTCTTCTACTTCTGTCATCTGTCTATATTGTTGCTAAGTCGCTTCAGTCATGTCCGACTCTGTGCCACCCCAGAGACGGCAGCCCACCAGGCTCCCCCGTCCCTGGGATTCTCCAGGCAAGAACACTGGAGTGGGTTGCCATTTCCTTCTCCAATGCATGAAAGTGAAAAGTGAAAGTGAAGTCGCTCAGTCGTTCCCGACTCTTAGCAACCCCATGGATTGCAGCCTACCAGGCTCCTCTCTCCATGGATTTTCCAGGCAAGAGTACTGGAGTGGGGTGCCATTGCTTTCTCCGTCTGTCTATATTATCTGTCAGCTATTTTAACAAATAACTTTGTATGCCAGAATATATAGAAAATAAATTTTATGTATTTTTGAATATCATAAAATGTCTTTTATGTGATCTCTCATGTAATTGCTTTGGCCAACTGTAGAGAATTTCTTTTTAGATCTCTGTAGGTATTCAGTTCAGTTCAGTTGCTCAGTCGTGTCCAACTCTTTGTGACCCCATGAACCACAGCACGCCAGGCCTCCCTGTCCATCACCACCTCCCAGAATTCACCCAAACTCATGTCCATTGAGTCGGTGATGCCATCTAACCATCTCATCCTCTGTCGTCCCCTTCTCCTCCTGCCTTCAATCTTTCCCAACATCAGGGTCTTTTCAAATGAGTCAGCTCTTCACATTAGATGGTCAAAGTACTGGAGTTTCAGCTTCAATATCAGTCCTTCCAATGAATATTCAGGACTGATTTCCTTTAGGATGGACTGGTTGGATCTCCTTGCAGTCCAAGGGACTCTCAAGAGTCTTCTCCAACACCACAGTTCAAAAGCATCAATTCTTAAGCGCTCAGCTTTCTTTATAGTCCAACTCTCACATCCATACATGACTACTGGAAAAACCATAGCCTTGACTGGACGGACCTGTGTTGACGAAGTAATGTCTCTGCTCTTTAATATGCTGTCTAGGTTGGTCATAACTTTCCTTCCAAGGAGTAAACGTCTTTTAATTTCATGGCTGCAATCACCATCTGCAGTGATTTTGGAGCCCCCAAAAATAAAGTCTGACACTGTTTCCACTGTTTCCCCATCTATTTCCCATGAAGTGATGGGATCAGATGCCATGATCTTAGTTTTCTGAATGTTGAGCTTTAAGCCAACTTTTTCACTCTCCTCTTTCACTTTCATCAAGAGGCTCTTTGGTTCTTCAACATTGTTTTCTGGTATTTTGTATTTCTGAAATTTTGTCTAATGCCAATCAACCAGTTGTAATCTGAAATTTCACAGTGATATCTGAGTCTTTTACAAATTAATTAAAAATTAAATTAATTTTTTTTGGTTGTGCTGGGTCTTTTGGTTGCTGCATGGGCCTTCTCTAGTTGCAGCATGAGGAGCTACTCTTCATTGTGGTACATGGGCTTCTCATTGCAGTGGCTTCTTTTGTTGCGGAGCACAAACTCTAGGCACATGGGCTCTGTAGTTGCAGTGTGCAGACCCCAGGATGCACAGGCTTTAGAGCTGTGGAGTGTGGCTCAGTAGTTGTGATGCATGGGCTTAGTTGCTCTGCAGCACGTGACATCTTCCCGGACGAGGGATGGAACCCATGTCCCCTGCATTGACAGGCAGATTCTTACCTATTGTACCACCAGGGAAGTCCGATATTTGAGTCTTGATGGGAGTTTTTGTTCATTTATTTTGCTGGGTGTAATCTGAAGGCTTGTATTTCTGAACTCTGGAAAATTCTCTTTGATTATTTCTTTGACAGTGGCTTCTCTTCAGTTTTTTCTAGTGTCTCTCCTGGTCACTAGGTTATCTGATTTTAGTGTTCCTACAATGATTCTTTTTTGGGGGAGGACAGAGTTGCACTGCATAGCTTGCAGAATCTTAGTTCCCCAACCAGGGATAAACACAGGCCCTTAGCAGTGAAAGATCAGAGTCCTAACCACTGGACCACCAGGGAATTCCCCTAGAATGATTCTTTAAACCTGTGAACTTTGATCTCTTACTTTGTGTTTTTATCTTTCTTGGCTCTATGTCTGAAAAAAAAAAGTGGCATTTTCCAATCTTATTATTTTATTTTAAATAACTAATTTTTTGTCTTTTAAATTATGTATTTATTTTTTTGAACTCTCATTCTGTGAATCTTTATTCTGGAATGTCAATACCTTAAAGCTTAGCTTTCCATAATCATCTCATTCAGTTCATCAGAGGAGAGTTTTCTGGCGTTTTTCCTTGGGTTGGAATTTTTATTGGAATCACTGAATTTATAAACAACTTTGTAGAAAAATGACATTTTAACACTTTTGAACCTTCCTATCTATGAGCATGGTATTGGTTAAATATATTTAGGCTTCTCAGTAAAAGAATAGTTTATTCGACCTTTTAAAATAAATATTTATTTGGCTGTGTCAGGTCTTTGTTGTGGCATGCAGTATCTTCGATCTTCATTATGGCATGCAGGATTTTTATAATAGTTAATACATAACAATAAAATTTAATTCATTGATGGCATTTTTTGTGTAACATTAAGATACGGTTAAATATAATTTTTATATATTTTTTATACAAAATAGAATGTGAAAGACCTAAGGAATGAATAGCCTGCATGTTGATTATTTGTCTTAATACCATTTCTCAGGTTGAAAAGAGCTGTATTCTTTTTGTATTTTATTGCCTAAGGACTAAGCTTTTGCGCTTAGCCATATGAGAGGAGTGACAGGTGTGAAAAGTTTGCAGTTCTGAATTGTATTATCATCAAATAGAGAATCATCTCGTCTCTAGAGATAGAGTTTAGAGGTTATTTTTTTTTTTAAAGAAATATTGCCTCTGAATTAACTTGGACAGTCTTCAAAGTATCTTTGAAGATTGTTACCTCAAGTAGTGGTAACCTTCCTGTGGCTTATTTAGGACATCGGAGGTAAATTCATGTCACAACTTACTGAACAGTTGACTAGACTTATTTTTGGTGTTAAGTGTTAGAAAATATTTCTTACTCTCCAATTTTATTTTAATCATAACTAGTTGATTTTTCACACAATAGTCTAATTATGTAATCTTATGAACCTTGATTTTTCAAAAATTTCCCCATCACGATAGTAGACAGGTAAACTTCTAACTTTTCTTCTAGTTATTTGTTATCTAAATCACCTACTCCCCTAATTTACTTATTTTTAGAATTTTTTCCAAAGCTTACTGTTTATCTCACCTCATTCCTTTCTTTGAGTTTAAGTCTCCGTGATACCTTTTTGCTATTGCCTCTAATAAGTTATTTTCCAAAGGAGCTAATTCAATTTCTATTGAATATTGAACCTTAAGTCAGGATACCTGGGTTTGAATCCAGACACTAGCCACTTCAATGACTTTTAAGCAAGTAAATTAATATTCCTGATTCTCAATTTCCTCATCTGTAAAAATGAGAACAATAGCTCATAGAACTGTGTTGAGGATGAAAGTATAGGATAAATGAAAATTTCTAGCACCATTTCTGGCATATAATAGATGCTGTATAAATATTAATTTCTTTCTATTTTGATAGAAACTGCATAAGAGAAGACTGTTAACATTTTCTCTCCCTGGATGAATAGTATCTAGTATAAAGATTCCGAAAAGGGAGAAATAGCAAGAGAAAAACCTCAGTGAAAGGCTTTAAAAGTTGAGATTAAAAAAGCGTAGAATATAAAGAAAACTGATTTTATTCTTGGATTTTAAGTTTTACTTTTTAAAAATACAAAATTTATGATTATATAATAAAATAATTGCTAAATATAGGGTATTTAAACACAGAAAGTTCAAAATATGAGAGGATAACAGTATTCGGTAAAATCTAAAAAGCTGTGTAGGCAGCTGAAATCTTTAAATCAGTAGACAAACATTTTATTATTCAGTTTTGCTAGATATATTTAGAAAAAAAAACTTTATAAATAACTTCATTCCAGAATGAATTATTTGTCTTCTGATATGTTTTGGCTGGTAGAAAAATGAATTTGTCAGATCCATTAAACAATTTCTTATTTTTAAAACTGTCAAAATATGCATATATCTTTTGTGGCTTCTTTTCACTGTATATTTTAACCAGAGGTCAAATTAAATGAAGACAGAACTTTGACTCTCCAAAGAATTGAGAAGTTTTAAATAGAGGAGTGGCATACTTAGTTTTCTCTGCGTGTGTGCTCAGTAGCTCAGTCATGTCCGGCTCTTTGTGACCCCACGGACTGTAGCCCACTAGGCTCCTCTGTCCATGGGATTTTTCCGGCAAGAATACTAGAGTGGGTTGTCATTTCTTCCTCCAGGGGATCTTCTTGATCCAGGGATCAAACCTGCATTTCCAGTGTCTCCTGCATTGTCAGGCAGATTCTTTAACACTAGGCCACCTGGAAAGCCTCTAGTTTTCTATATTCTGTATTTAAAATTATTTTATGTAATGTGGGAATGGATCTGAGGTCAAAGGTAAGGGAAGACTGGAGGCCACTGAAGTAATACATACAGGTATGATATCAACGTTTGAAATAGGGGAAGGGAAAATAGAAATGAAGAAGGGACTCGTGATTAAAAAAAAAAAAAAAACTTTTTTGAGGTAAATTTGATAGGACTGGATATTGGTTGGCTTTTTTAGTTGTTTTATCTTGCTTCTAAGTCTGTTGGTGACAGATTCTATTAATTTTCCTTAGTCTGACAATATCATGATTTCCCTTTTATTCCTGAAGGGTGTTTTTACTGTATATAGAATTTTGTGTTGACAGCTCTTTTAGCACTTGAAAAATGTACTGCTTCCTCTGGCCACCTTGGTTTCTAATGAGAAATCTACTGTTATTTGAACTTATGTTCCCTTAAAAGTAATATGTTGATACGATTTCTCTCTGACTGCTTATAAGACTTTGTCTTCTGTTTGCGGAAGTTTAATAACTTCAGATATGCAGATGACACCACCCTTATGGCAGAAAGTGAAGAGGAACTAAAGAGCCTCTTGATGAAATTGAAAGAGGAGAGGGAAAAAGTTAGCTTAAAGCTCAACATTCAGAAAACGAAGATCATGGCATCTGGTCCCATCACTTCATGTGCAATAGATGGGGAAACAGTGGAAACAGTATCAGACTTTATTTTTGGGGGCTCCAAAATCACTGCAGATGGTGATTGGAGCCATGAAATTAAAACATGCTTACTCCTTGGAAGGAAAATTATGACCAGCCTAGATAGCATATTGAAAAGCAGAGACATTACTTTGCCAACAAAGGTCCGTCTAGTCAAGGCTATGGTTTTTCCTGTGGTCATGTATGGATGTGAGAGTTGGACTGTGAAGAAAGCTGAATGCCAAAGAATTGATGCTTTTGAACTGTGGTGTTGGAGAAGACTCTTGAGAGTCCTTTGGACTGCAAGGAAATCCAACCAGTCCATCCTAAAGGAGTTCAGTCCTGGGTGTTCATTGGAAGGACTGATGCTAAAGCTGAAACTCCAATACTCTGGCCACTTCATGTGAAGAGTTGATTTCGTTGGAAAAGACCTGATGCTGGGAGGGATTGAGGGCAGGAGGAGAAGGGGACGATAGAGGATGGAATGGCTGGATGGCATCACTGACTCAATGGACACGAGTCTGAGTGAACTCCGGGAGTTGGTTATGGACAGGGAGGCCTGGCGTGCTGCGATTCATGGGGTCGCAGAGTCGGACACAACTGAGCAACTGAACTGAACTGAACTGAATTACACTATATCTAAACATAGTTTTCTTTGGGTTTATCATTTTGGAGTTCATGCAGTTTTTGCATTCTATAGGTTTATCTTTTTCCCCAAATTTGGAAAGTTTTCAGCTATATTTCTTTCAGTACCTTTTCATTCAGTGTCACTCTCTCTTTGCTCTTGATACAAGTATTAGCTCTTTTATGTCTGTCTCTCAGGCCTCTAAGACTTTTTTTTTTTTTTTCCTGGGCATTTTCTTTCTGTTGTGTAGATTGGGCAAATAATATTGACCTGCTCCTATGTTTATTGATTCTGTTGTCTGTCATCCAACCAGCAAGTTTTGTTATTCAGTTATTTTTCAGTTCTAAAATTTTTTGTTTGGTATCCTCTCTTTCTTTGCTGAGACTTAATATTTTTAATTTGTTTCAAGCATATTTCAAGCATTTTTGAAGCATTTTTATTGTGGCTGCATTTAAATCCTTGTCAGATAATTCGAACATCTGATTCTTTGCAGTGTTATCCATGTTAATTGTCTTTTCTCATAGAAATTGAGATTTTCCTAGATATTGATGAGTAGTAATTTTTTATTGTATATTCGATGTTTTGAGTATTATGTTATGAGACTGTGTATCTTATGTATAACTTCTGTTTTAGCCAGACACCATGCCAGACACATTAGGTAGAAATCCATGTCTCTTGCTTGGCCTATGTTGATATCCTGAGATTGAGGCACTTTATTGCTATTTCTGCATGGTTTTCCCCACACTACAGAGGGGACCTTGGTTATAGCTTGGCAGAAGTCAAAAGTTCCAGCTCCTTTATCAGTCTTACCAGACACCACCTGAATGAGAATGAGAGGCACCTCTTTACTGTCAGGCAAAGATGGAAATTTAGTCTCCCCACTCAGTCTTGGATGACCAAGTTAGGGTTAGGGCTACAGATTTTTTTTTTCTATTGTGTTTGCAATAATAGGCTGGTTATTGTTTTCATTTTTCTGTCTTAAAACTCTATGCCTTTCCTGGTTCTTTGCCTAAAGGAAGAGGCTTTTCTTAGGTTTCTTTCTTTTTTTTTTTTTTTTGGTCTGTGACTGTTTGCTGGCTTCTCCCAGGGAACTTCCCAGGTGACTCAGACAGTAAAGAATCTGCCTGCAATGCAAGAGACCCAGGTTCGATCCCTGGGTTGAGATTTCCCTGGAGAAGGGCATGGAAACCCATTCTGGTATTCCAGTCTGGAATATATTAGGCAAAAATACAGCCAGGAAACTCACTGCCATGTCGTTCCTCTTGTGGTCTGTAACCAGTCTGTGTTCCCTCCAGCTTTCATAATCTTGTGTTTCATTTTATATATAATGTCCAGGGTTTTCAGCTGCACTTAGAGGAATAAAGACAAGTACATTTTTTAAGTGTGTATATTTATTTAGCTAGAGTATATTAGCAGTTTTTAAAAGTTATGTTAGGAAAATCCTAGATAATAGTATTTAAGTATTCAAAAAATGTAAAAACCAGCATAGCCTACTTAAATGAGCTCTAATGCTCAAATTTCTTAGAGATATTCTGTTACGCTTGTTGTTCAGTCACTAAGTCATATCCAACTCTTTGCAACCCCATGGACTGCAGCACGCCAGGCTCTCCTGTCCTTCACTGTCTCCCAGAGTTTGCTAAGATGCATGTGCATTGAGTCAGTGATGGTCTCTAAACATCTCATCCTCTGCTTCCCCCTTCTTTTGCCTTCAATCTTTCCCAGAATCAGGATCTTTTCCAGTGAGTCATCTCTTTGCATCAGGTGGCCAAAGTATTGGTGCTTCTACTTCAGAATCAGTCCTTCCAATGAATATTCAGGGTTGATTTCCTTTAGGATTGACTGATCAGATCTTATAGTCCAAGGACTCTCAAGAGTCTTCTCAGTGCTACAATTCGAAAGCATCAGTTCTTTGGTGCTCAGCCTTCTTTATGCTCCAGCTCTCATATCCGTACATGACTACTGGAAAAACTATAGCTTTGACTATACGGACCTTTGCTGGCAAAGTGATTTTGTTGCTTTTTAATATACTGTCTGGGTCTGTTATAGCTTTCCTTCCAAGGAGCAAGTGTCTTCTAATTTCATGGTTGCAGTCACTGGCCGTAGTGATTTTGGAGCCCAAGAAAAGAAAATTTGTCACTGCTTCCACTTTTTCCCCTTCTGTTTGCTATATAGTGATGGGACCATATGCTGTGATCTTAGTATTTGAATGATGAGTTTTAAGCCAGATTTTTCACTCTCCTCTTTCACCCTCAGAAAAAGGCTCTTTAGTTCCGCTTCACTTTATGCCATTAGAGTGGTATCATCTGCATATGTGAGGTTGTTGATGTTTCTCCTGGCAGTCTTGATTCCACCTTGAGCTTCATCCAGCCCAGCATTTCATATGAGGTGATCTGCATAGAAGTTAAGTAAGCAGGGTGAGAATACAGAGCTTGGTCATACTCCTTTCCCAGTCTTGAACCAGTCCGTTGTTCCATGGCTGGTTCTAACTGTTCCTTCTTGACCTGCATACAGGTTTCTCAGGAGATAGGTAAGGTGGTCTGGTATTCCCATCTCTAAGAATTTCCATTGTTTGCTGTGATCCACACAGTCAAAGGCTTTAGCATAGTCACTGAAGCACAGATTGATGTTTTTCTGGATTTCCCTTACTTTCTCTATGATCCAACAAATGTTAGCAATTTGGTCTCTGGTTCCTCTGCCTTTTCTAAACCCAGCTTGTACATCTGGAAGTTCTCAGTTCATGTACTGCTGAAGCCTAGCTTGTAGGATTTTGAGCATAAGCTTGCTTTTCTGGATTTCCCTTACTTTCTCTATGATCCAACAAATGTTAGCAATTTGGTCTCTGGTTCCTCTGCCTTTTCTAAACCCAGCTTGTACATCCGGAAGTTCTCAGTTCATGTACTGCTGAAGCCTAGCTTGTAGGATTTTGAGCATAAGCTTGCTAGCATGTGAACTGAGTGCAGTTATATGGTAGTTTGAACATTCGTTGGCATTGCCCTTCTTTGAGATTGAAATGAAACCTGACCTTTTCCAGTCCTGTGGGCCCTGCTGAGTATTCCAAATTTGCTAACATATTGAGTGTAGCATTTTAACACCATCATCTTTTAGGATTTGAAATAGCTCAGCTATAATTCCATTACCTCCACTAGCTTTGTTCTTAGTAATGCTTCCTAAGGCCCACTGGACTTCACACTCCACGATGTCTGGCTCTAGGTGAGTGACCATACCTTCATGGTTTTCTGGGTCATTAAGATCTTTTTTGTGTAGTTCTCTGTGTTCTTGCCACCTCTTCTTAATCTCTTCTGAAATAATAAGTCAGGTCCTTACTATTTCTGTCCTTTATCCTGTCCATTCTTGCATGAAATGTTCCCTTGGTATCTCCAGTTTTCTTGAAGAGATCTCTAATCTTTCTCATTCTTTGTTTTCTTCTATTTGTTTGCATTGTCCATTTGAGAAGGCCTTCTTATCTCTCCTTGCTCTTCTCTGGAACTCTGCATTCACTTGAGTGTATCTTTCCCTTTCTCCTTTGCCTTTCCCTTCTCTTCTTTTCTCATCTATTTGTAAAGCCTCCTCAGACAACCATTTTGCCTTCTTGTATTACTTTTTCTTTGGGATGGTTTTGATCACTGCCTCCTATACAATGTTATGATCCTCTGTCCATAGTCCTTCAGGAATATTCTAGAATGGTACCAAAAAAAAAAAAAAAAAAAATGTTCCATAGTAATTTTCCTTGTGGCATATTTGTGTTTTAATTACCTTTCTTTTATAATGTTAATGTAATACTGTATTTATTTTGTTATAGAAACCTGGCATCATTGAGTTACAGAGCAAAATTTATTTTTACTGTTTTAATGTGCTATTTTTTTAAATTTACTCCAGGGCTGGTGGACTAGGCCTTAATTTTGTTGGTGCCAATGTGGTTGTATTATTTGATCCTACATGGAATCCAGCCAATGATCTTCAAGCAATTGACAGGTAATGGTGACAAAATTTGATGTGACCTGTAAATGCTTTAATCTAAAAATGCTCCTGAAATTTTTAGGTTGCCTATAATGTGACTGTGATTAGAAGATAAGGAAAACATTGTAAAAATTTTTTTTAATTTTTATTTAAGATAACCCTGAACTTTTTAATCCAAATGGCAGGCTGTTAGTCATTTATTTCCCCTCCATCTCAAAATCTCATTATTGTGACAAGATTAATTTAGAAGAGAGAATAAATCCCTATTCCTGGAGGAAAGTCGAAAAGGCCACTACTAGTAGATCAGAAGTTTTAAGAAACTCATGAAAGGATTTTTATGATGAAGGGACCAGCAGAGAAAAGCCACAATCCAGAGTCAACAGGAGAGCATAGAGAATTTTCAAGCATGGGATCAGCAACTTCAGGACATGAGAGTAGACCAGAGTACATCATTCCAGGAAATTAACGTGCTGACTCTAAAACAGATTCCTGTCCCATACTTTGTACATAAAGAGGGATTGACATGTGCTCCTTGATCAAAACTGAAAAAATCATTTCATAAATTTTATAAGTAAGTGGGAAATCAGACTGGCAAAATATTCTTACAGTGGTTGTTTGCACCAGATCATAAAGCATGGAAACCCAGCTTTCTTAAACAGTCCATTTCATCATTGTCTGAAGGTTTTCTGAATACAATTCTTTTACCTCCTTAGTTAAATCTATTTTAGATATTTTATTCTTTTAGATACAATTGTAAATGGGATTTTATTATTTCTCTAATAGAGCATTGTTAATGTATAGAATGCAACAGACTTCTGTATATTAATTTTATATTCTGCAGCTTTACCAGATTCATTGATGAGCTCTCATATTTTTTTTTTCTTGCATCTTTAGGATTTTCTGTATATAGTGTCATCATCTAGAAACACTGAGCTTTACTTCTTCCCCTTTAGCTTGGGTATGAGTATATTGTTAGCTGTGGGCTTATCATATATGGCCTTTTTTATGTTGGGGCATGTTCCCTCTGGTTTCAGTTTATTGAGTTGTTTTTTTTTAATCATAAATGGATATTAAATTTTATTGAAAGCTTTTTCCACATTTATTAAGATAATATAATTTTTATTCTTCTGTATGTTAACATGGTATATCACATCAGTTGATTTGCAGATATTGAATCCCTTGCATCTCTGGGATAAATCTCACTTCATCATGACATATGATCCTTTTAATATGTTGTTGAATTCAGTTTGCTACATTTTGTTAAGGATTTTTGCTTCTGTGTTCATCAGTGATATTACCTGTGATTTTTATATCTTTTTCTGGTTTTGGTATCAGGGCTATGCTGACCTCATAGAATGAGTTCAAAATGAAAGTAGTGTGAGAAAGATGGTGTTAACTCTTCTCTGAATGTTGAATTCATCTGTGAAGCTGTCTGGTCCTAGACTTCTTTGTTGTTGGTAGTTTTTTGATTACCAATTCAATATTGTTACTACTAATTAGTCTGTTCAAATTTTCTGTTTGTTCATGGTTCAGTCTTGAGATTCATTTCTACTAATTTGTTTATTTATTAGTTATTCACTTTATTGGTGTATAATTGTGAGTAATCTTTTATGATCCTTTGTATTTCTGTGATGTCAGTTGTGACTTCTCCATTTTCATTTCTGATTTTATTGATTTTAGTTTTCTCTCTTTTTTTCCTTGAAGAATCTGGCTAAATCAATTCATGTTACCTTTTGAAGAACCAGCTCCTAGTTTCATTGATCTGTTCAAATTTTTTAGTCTCTGTGTCATTTATTTCTGCTCTGATGTTCATTTCTTTCCTTCACTAACTTTCAGTTTTGTTCTTTCTCTAGTTCCTTGAGGTGTAAGTTAAGTTTAGTTTGTTCATTTGGGTTTTTTCCTTGTTTCCCTTGTTTCTTGAGGGAGGCTTGTAATGGTATAAGCCATGAAACTGCTCTTACTGAGTCCCATACATTTTGGATCATTGTGTTTCCATTTTCATTTGTCTGCAGGTATATTTTTATTTGTTCATTGATTTCTTCAGTGATTCATTGCTTTTTAATAATGTATTGTTTAAACTCACATATTTGTGTTTTTGCAGATTTGTTTTTAACTGGTTGATTTCTCGTCTCTATAGTTATGGTCAGAAAAAGATGCTTGATATGATTCCCATCTTAAATTTACTAAATTTACTTGTTTTGTTGCCTAACATATGGTCTGTCCTGGACAGTGTTCCATGCGAACTTGAAGAAAAGGTCATTCTTCTGCTTCTGGATGAAATATTTTATCTTTATCTATTTAGTCCATCTGGTATAACATATTAAGACCAGTGTTTCCTAATTCATTTTCTCTCGGGATGTTCACTAACCCCAGGAATGTCAGTGGGGTGTTAAGTTTCCTACTATTAATGGTGTTACTATCCGTCTCTCCTTTTCTGTCTTAATATTTGCTTTATATATGTAGGTGCTCCTTTGCCAGATGAATATGTATTTACAGTTGTTATACATCCTTCTTGAATTGATCCCTTGATCACTATGTAATGTCTTTGTCACTTCTGCAATCTTTGTTTTAAAGTCTATTTTTTCTGGTGTGTGTTGCTACCCCAGTTTTCTTTTCCTTTGCATTTGGGAGGAATATCTTTTCCCATCTCCTCAGTTTCAGTCTGTGTGTCTATAACTCAAGAGTGAGCCTCTTGTCGGTAGCATATAGATGGCTCTTGTTTTTGTATCTGTTCAGCCACTCTGTGTCTTTTGATTGCAGCATTTAGTCCATGTACTTTTAATGTAGTTACTGATAGATATGTTCTCCTTTACATTTTCTTGTTTTGTGGTTGTTTCTGTAGTTCTTTTTTATTCCTTTCTTCTTTTGTTATCTTCTTTGTGATTTGATAGGTATATTTTGTGTTATGTTGGTATTCCTTTCTCTTTTTTCCATATGTTTAGATTTTTGGTTTGTGGCTACTATAAGATTTAATATAGCACCCTATTTACGGGGCTTCCCTGATGGCTCAGTGGTAAAGAATTCGCCTGCCAAGGCAGGAGACATGGGTTTGATCCCTGGGTCAAGAAGATTCCTTGGAAGAGGAAATGGCAACCCGCTGCAGTATTCTTGCCTGGGAAATCCCATGGAGAGAGGGGAGCCGGGTAGGCTACAGTCAAAGTCAGACATGACTTAGCGACTAAACAACAACTGTCTTTGTACATGATTATTTTAAGTTGCTGATCTTTTAAGTTCACACACACTTAACAACCCTAAATTTTTACTCTTCCCCCCCCAGAATGTTTATTATTTTTTACATCCTATTTTATATCTTTTTGTTTTGTGTATCCCTTAACTACTTTTATGGATATACATAATTTTACTACTTTTGTCTTTTAACCTTCCTACTAGCTTTATACATGGTTGATTTACTGCCTTTACTATATATTTGCCTTTACCAGTGAGATTTTTTCCTTCCATAATTTTCATGGATCTAGTTGTGGCCTTTTCTTTTTCACAGAGAAAAGTCTCTGTAACATTTCTTATAATTAGGTTTGGTGGCACAGAACTCTTGGCTTCTACTTACCTGTGAAACTTTTGATCTCTCCAGATCTATGTGAAACTTTGCTGATTAGAATATTCTTGTTTGTAGGCTTTTCCCTTCCGTCACTTTAGGTATGTTGTGTCACTCCCTTCTGGCCTGCAGTTTCTCCACATAGCTCATAGAGTTATGGATTTGTCTTTGTATATAACTTGTTGCTTTTCCTTTTTCTCTTTCTCTTTAATTTTTGACATTGTAATTACAACGTTTCTTGGTGTGCTCCTGTTTGGGTTGGTCCTGTTTGAACTTTTTGTACTTTCTGGACCTGAATATCTTTCCTTTTCCAAGTTAGGGAAGTTTTCAGCTATTACATCTTCAAATATGGCCTCTGCCCCTTTGTCTGGGACCCCTATAATGTGAATGTTAGTATGTTTCATGTAGTTTAAGAGGTCTCAAACTGTCCTTCTTTTCTTTTTCTTTTTTCTGTTCAGCTACAGTGATTTCCACAGCTGTGTCTGCCAGCTCATTGATCCATTCTTCTGTATCATATGATCAACTGTTAATTCATTTTAGTGTATTTTAAAGTTGTATTTTTTATTTTTATTATTGCAGTGTAACTGACATATAACTTTATAGTGTTTTATAAACAAAGTATTGTTGATTTACAGTATTATATTAGTTTTGGATATACAGATAGTGATTCAATATTTTTACAGATTATACTTCATTGAAAGTTATTACCAGATAATGGCTATAATTCCCTGCACTATGCAGTATCTTCTTGTTGCTAATCTATTTCATATACAGTAGTTTGTATTTCTTAATCCCATTACCCTGTCTTGTCCCTATCCCCTTCCCTGACCCCACTGGTAAGCACTTGTTTGTTTTCTATTTCTGTAATTGTGTTTCTGTTTTCCTATATATGTATTCATTTGTTTTATTTCTTAGGTTCCACATCTAAGTGATATCATATAGTATTTATCTTTCTCTGATTTAATTCACTAAGCATAATGTTCTCTAGGTTCATCCATGATGCTGTAATTGGCAGAATTTCATTCTTTTTTATGGCTGAGAAATAATCCATAGGAAAGCTACGACAGACCTAGACAGTGTGTTGGAAAGCAGAGACATTACTCTGCCTGCTCTGTATAGTCAGGGCTGTGGTCTTCCCAGTGGTCGTGTACGGTTGTGAGAGCTGGACCATAAAGAAGGCAGAGCACCAAAGAATTGATGCCTTCAAACTATGGTGGAGAAGACTCCTGAAAGTCCCTTGGACAGCAGGGAGATCAAACCAGTCAATCGTAAGGGAAATCAACCTTGAATATTCGTTGGAAGGACTGATACTGAAGCTGAAGCTCCAGTATTTTGGTCATCTAATGCGAACAGTCAAGTCATTCGAAAGGTCCCTGGTGCTGGGAAAGATTGAGGGCAGAAGAAGAAGAGGGCATCAGAGGATGAGATGGCTGGATGGCATCACTGATGCAATGGACATGAACTTGGCAAACTTCAGGAGATACTGAGGGACAGGGAGGCCTGGTGTGCTACAGTCCATGGGGTCACAAAGAGTCGGATATGACTGGGTGTCTGAACAACAACGATAATCTATTCTTATACTAGATCTTTATCCGTTTGTATGTTGATGGACACTGGATTGCTTCCATATCTTGTCTATTGTAGTTAATACTAATATGGACATTGGAGTGCGTGAATCTATTCAAATTAGTGTTTTCATATTTTTAGATATATACACAAAAGTGGGATTGCTGGATCATATCATAGTTCTATTTTTAGTTTTTGGAGGACTCTCCATACTGTTTGCTATAGTGGCTGTACCGATTTACATTCCTGCCAGTAGTGTACAAGGATTCCTTTTTTACTCCATTCTTGCCAACAGTTGTTTGTGGTCTTGTGATGACAGCTATTCTAAGAGGTGATAGCTGATAGCTCATTGTGGCTTTGATTTGCATTTCTTTAATAATTAGTGACATTGACCATCTTTTCAATCTTAGGAAGATTTCTCTTCAGGTTGTCTGCCCCATTTTTGATTGGGTTGTTTGGTTTTTTTGACATTGTTTTCTTGATACTGAGTTGTATGAGCTATTTATATTTTTTGGATAATAACCCCATGTTGGTCATTATCATTTGCAAATATTTTCTCCCATTCCTTAGGTCATTGTCTCATTTTGTCAATGGTTTCCTTTGCTGTGCAAAACCTTGTAAGTTTAATTAAGTTTCATTTGTTTATATTTGCTGTTATTTCTCTTACCTTAGGAATATGATCTAAAAACAATTGATACAATTTATGTCATAGATTGTTCTCTGTTCTCTTCTAGGAGTTTTATGTTTTCAGTACTTAGATTTAGGTCTTTAATCCATTTTGATTATTTTTGTTGGTGGTGAGGAAATGTTCTGTTCTCATTGTTTTACATGTGGCTGTCCAGTTTTCCAAGAACCACTTGTTGAAGAGACTGTTTTGTCCATTATATACTCTTGCCATCTTTGTCATAGATTAATTGTCTACAGGTGCATGAGTTTATTTCTGGGCTCTTTATTCTGTTCGATTGATATGTGAAGTGTTTGGGAGAGAGTTTCAATTTCAGATGAAGGGACTCTGGTAACTCAAAGTCATATTGTTGTTCAGTCCTTCAGTCCTGTCCGGCTCTTTGCAACCTCATGGACTGCAGCACGCCAGGCTTCCCTATCTTTCACTATATCCCAGAGTTTGCTCAAACTCGTGTCCACTGAGTTGATGATGCCATTCAACCATCTTATCCTCTGTCGCTCCCTTTTCCTATTGCCCTCAATCTTTCCCAGCATCAGGGTCTTTTCCAGTGAGTCAGCTCTTCACATCAGGTGACCAGTGTATTGGAGCTTCAGCCTCAGCATCAGTCCTTCCAATGAATATTCAGGGTTGATTTCCTTCAGGATTGACTAGTTTGATCTCCTTGCAAGAGTCTTCTCCAGTACCGCAGTTCAAAAGCATCAATTCTTTGGTGTTCAGCCATCTTTATGGTCCAACTCTCACATCAGTACATAACTACTGGAAAAACTATAGCTTTGACCATATGGATTTTGTTGGCAAAGTGATGTCTCTGCTTTTTAATATGCTGTCTAGGTTTGTCATAGCTTTCTTCCAAGAAGCAAGCATCTTTTAATTTTTATGGCTGCAGTCACTGTCTACGTGATTTTGGAGCCCAAGAAAATAAAGTCTGTTATTGTTTCTATTTTTTCCACATCTGTTTGTCATGAAGTGATGGGACTGGATGCCATGGTCTTAGTTTTTTAATGTTGAGTTTTAAGCCAGCTTTTCCCCTTTCCTCTTTCACTTTCATCAAGAGGTTCTTTAGTTCCTCTTCACTTTCTGCCATTAGGGTGGTATCATCTGCATATCTGAGATCATTGCTATTTCCCACATTAATCTTGATTCCAGCTTGAGCTTCCTCCAGCCCAGCATTTCACGTGATGTACTCTACATAGACATCAAATAAGCAAGGTGACAATATACAACCTTGACATACTCCTTTCCCAATTTTGAACCAGTTCATTGTTCCATGTCCGGTTTTAATTGTTGCTTCTTGACCTGTATACAGGTTTTTCTGGAGGCAGGAAAGGTGGTCTAGTATTCCCGTCTCTTGAAGAATTTTCCATAGCTTGTTTTGATCCACACAGTCAAAACCTTTAATGTAGTCAATGAAGCAGAAGTAGATTTTTTTTGGAATTCCCTTGCTTTTTCTGTGATCTTACAGATGTTGGCAATTTGATCTCTGGTTCTTCTGCCTTTTGTAAATTTAACTTGTACATCTGAAAGTTCTCGGTTCATGTACTGTTAAAGCCTAGACTGAAGGATTTTAAGCATTCCCTTACTAGCATGGTGGGCTTCCCTTGTGGCTCAGCTGGTAAAGAATCCACTTGCAATGTGGGAGACCTGGGTTCGATCCCTAGGTTGGGAAGATCCCCTGGAGAAGGGAAAGCCTACCCACTCCAGTATTCTGGCCTAGAGATTTCCAGGGACTGTATAGTCCGTGGGGTTGCAAAGAGTCAGACACAACTAAGTGACTGTCACTTTACTAGCATTGTAGATGAGTGCGATTGTGCAGTAGTTTGAACATTCTTTGGCATTACCCTTCTTTGAGATTGGAATGAAACCTGACCTTTTCCAGTCCTGTGGCCACTGCTGAGTTTTCTAAATTTGCTGGCATATTGAGTGTAGCACTTTCACAGCATCATCTTTTAGGATCTGAAATAGCTCAGCTGGAATTCATCACCCTCACTAGCTTTGTTTGTAGGAATGCTTCCTAAGGTCCACTTGATTTCACACTCCTGGATGTCTGCCTCTAGGTAAGTGATCACACTGTCATGGTTATCTGGATCATTATAACCTTTTTTGTATGATTCATCTGTGTATTCCTGCCTCCTCTTCTTAATGTCTTCTGCTTCTGTTGGGTCCCTTCCGTTTCTGTCCTTTATTATACCCGTCTTTGCATGAGATGTTCCCTTGATATCTCTAATTTTCTTGAAGAGATCTCTAGTCTTCCCCATTCTGTTGTTTGCCTCTGTTTCTTTCCATTGTTCACTTAAGATGGCTCTCTCGTCTCTCCTTGCTCTTCTTTGGAACTCTGCCTTCAGACGGGTATATCTATCCTTTTATCCTTTGTGTTTCACTTCGCTTCTTTTCTTAGCTGTTTGTAAGCCCTCCTCAGACAACCATTTTGCCTTTTTGCATTTCTTTTTCTTGGGGATGGTTTTGATTACTGCCTCCTGTACAGTATTAGGAATCTCCATCCATAGTTCTTCATACTTTCTTTCTATCAGATCTAATCCTTTGAATCTATTTGTCACTTCCAGTGTATAATCATAGGATTTGGTTTAGGTCCTACCTAAATGGCCTCGTGGTTTTCACTACTTTCTTCAATTTAAGTCTGAATTTGGCAAGAAGGAGTTTATGATCTAACCCACAGTCAACTCCCAGTCTTGTTTTTCTGACTGTATAGAGCTTCTCCATCTTCGACTGCAAAGAATATAGTCAGTCTGATTTCAGTATTGAGCATCTGATGATGGGCAGAGTCTTCTCTTGTGTTGTTGAAAGAGAGTGTTTGGTATGGCCAGTAGGTTCTCTTGGCAAAACTGTATTAGCCTTTGCCCTGCTTCATTCTGTACTCCAAGGCCAAACTTGCCTGTTACTCCAGATACCTCTTCACTCCCTATTTTTGCATTCCAGTCCGCAATGATGAAAAGGACATCTTTTTTTGGTGATAGTTTTAGAAGGTCTTATAGATCTTAGTAGAGCCATTCAACTTCAGCTTCTTCAGCACTGGTGGTTGGTGCATAGACTTGGATTACTGTGATATTGAATGATTTGCCTTGGGAACAAACTGAGATCATTCTGTTGTTTTTGAGACTGTACCCAAGTACTGCGTTTCAGACTCTTGTGTACTGCATTTTGGACTCTTGTGTAATGCAAGGGCTACTCCATTTCTGATAAGGGATTCTTGCCCACAGTAGAGATTTAATAGTCATCTGAATTAAATTCACCCATTCCCATTGATACATAGACAAATATCAAAATCAGTATTGTTTTAACTTTGAGTTATAATTCGTCTTGTTTTCTATAGAATTTTAAAAGACAAGTGCATAAAAATAATTATAACTGCTCTGCTAATGAATACATGGCATATAAAGATATAATTTGTAACATCAGTAAAATAAAGGGTGATAGCAGAGCTGTAAAGGTGGTTTAATGCAATTGAAATTAAGTTGGTTTCAGCTTAAGATAGGATAAATTTGAACCCATGCAGTCTGACTTGCAGAGCCTAGACTTTCAACAAGCCTCTTCCCAGTGACAGCTGCTCAGGAAAGTGGTCAAATGAAAACCACAGAAAAATTTCCATTTCCTTTTGACTTAACAACACGTGTTGTAATTTTGTTCTTTTTCATCTAGGCCATCAGGACCTATCTTATTTATCCCAGTGGTCCCTCAAAATACAGTTCACTCTGCTTTGGCATTCAGTGAAAGTTAGTTGATGATAAAACTAAATGAATGGGATTCTTCTCCCTCTCCTTCTGTTTACTCTGACTGGAGGAAACAAGAAAAGTGAAGATACTGACCTCCACACTGTATAACAGTTTCTTGACACTCATCTTTATGTGATTAAAGACCTTTTACATATTTGTACTGTATAGACTTTGAAACTGATGATGCATGGGTCCAGTATAACATGTTACAAGGTTTTGTCTGTAAAGATTAAAGAGTAAATGTTCTAACACAGTCTGTCACTCAGCAAACAGTTGACTTACACCAAAGGACATTTCCTTAGATCCATTTGTATTTATCCTTAGACCCAAATGCCTTGGGGGAGAGAAAGGGATTATGGGCCCCTCTCTATCCAGGCTGCAGGATGCAAGTGACAATGCAGTAACTTATCCCTGGCTTTGCTGTGTCACAAGAGTACTCATTCTTTTCTGGGAATGCAAGACTTTCAGTACCCCAATATGTCCTCTAGTAAAAGCCCTTCTCTGGGAGGAGGAATGGGCAAAGGAGGCAGAGGAAGCACCAAATACAACAACACAGTGTGACTTTATAAGGTCAAAATTAAATTTACCCCAATGTATAACATTTTCAAGCATGAGGCAGTATGGCCTTGCCCATGATCCCGCATGACTGTAACAGGTATTTAGAAGCAGGTGATCTCATTCAGAACATCCAATAAAATCTCCACCTGGGAGAAGCTACAGGGATTGTACCTATAGTTAACCAGTGTGGTGAGTCAGGTTAGAGTTTTAATTAGCACTGCAGTCCATATCAAAACACCTGGGGTACTAACCAACTGAGTGATCCAGTCAGACAGACTGTGTGGAAATCTCAGTAGATGAAGGGTATAAATCTGCATTTCTGTAGGCTTGCCAGTTGATTAACTGCTTTCCTTCAGGGTTGTTGTTTTTTTTTTTTAACAGTTTATTGAAGTATAATTAACATACAATAAACTGCACATATTTCAAGTATACAGTTGATAAGTCTTGATATAAGAATATAGCATGAACCCATAAGCACAATCAGAATAGCAAACATATCCATCACCCTTCAAATTTTCTTTGTGCCACTTTGTAATCCATCCCTCTTTCCTCTCCTGAGGCCCCTATGCCCAAGCAACCACTGATCTGCTTACTGTCACTATGGATTAGTTTGCGTTTTTGAGAGGTTTTATATAAATGGAGCCCTTCATAAGCTTAAGACTACCATAAAAGAAAAATCTGAATTTAGGAAAAGTTTGGCACAGTAGAAAGTAATGTTTAAAACAGAAATTAAGTTGATATATATATGTTTTCTACTCCTTTTTATATGAATTTCTGTTTTTACATTATTATTAAATAATACAGCCTATCTAAACATGGACAGAGGAGCCTGGCAGGCTACAGTTCATGGGATTGCAAAGAGTCGGACGCTATTGAGCAACTGAGCACAAAGCATAGCACATACCTAAACATAAGATTTTTTTTCAATTAAAATTTTAGTAATGTTTCATGTTTATATCCATAAAGCTGCCTCCTAACTTGAAGTTGTTTCACTTGATCTTGGTTGCCTTTTGTTTTTAATTTTCTGCAGAGCATATAGGATCGGGCAGTGCAGAGATGTCAAAGTGCTTAGGCTGATATCCTTGGGAACCGTGGAGGAGATCATGTATTTACGACAAGTATACAAGCAGGTGAATGTATTTCCCTTTTTCTATTTAAAAGTTAATATTTGTCAGTTTTAAGAAATTAATAATAAATTTGTATACAAATATATTTCTATTTCATTCTAGCTATAATAATGAATTTAATAAGATGATGAAATATACTCTAGAATACACTTCTATAAAACTAATTCTTAGGTTCATTGAATTTTAGAGCTGAAGTTTTCTTACAGCAATACTTTACTGTACACACAAAATCATCTTGGGATCTTTAAAATACTGATTCTCATTTAGTAGTACTGGGTAGAGCCCAAGATTCTGCATTTTAAACAAGCTCCCGGAAGTGCTAGCACTGCTAGTCTACAGACCACAGTTTGAGGAGCAAGGTCACAGCTAAGTGTATGCCACAGATGTGGTATCAGTGTACCCAGACAGCCTGCGCTCTCTGGACAGCAAGATTACCTAAGCCAGGTTCCATCCTTGAGTAGCCTCTTCTCAGAGTAGACATTCACATGTTACCATTTTCTGTATGTGCCATACATGAAGAAGACTAGAGAGGAATACCATAGAGATATCTAATACAAACGTTTCAGGTTTTATATAATGAAACCAGGGCCCAGGATGCCCCAATATATGGAATCATAGGAATAGACCTCAAGTGCAGTCAACTACTGTGCTGGTGTTTTTAATATTCATCTAAAATTGCATTAACTCTGTGCTATCCTTAGGGTATCAATTACTGCTCCATTTATGCCTCTAAACAAAGTTTATTTAGTCTATAACTGCCCACTTGAGAAGATCTGGAATGAGGTTCAAGTTTAATTATAAATGTTAAATTTGAATTACTCCCTATATATTTAGTTGGAATCTGTTTAAGAGCAAACATCTGCTACATGTGGTGGTAGTTAACCTAAGAATGATCCAACCTTAAATTTATGCTATTTTCTTAATTCTAAAAGTAGAATTGTACACAGAAATTTTTATTTTTCTTAAAGCATTTAGCTTTGTAAGAAACTTTTAATCTTTTTGTTCTTTGGTATAGCACAGTGCCTGAAAATTATCTTTTCAGACATATTTAAGTAATCTTGGGAAAAAGTAGAATATTATTTTTTTGCATCTTTGGAGCAGCTCTTTAAAATACTATCTTTGACTTGTCACAAGTAAGGCTCTTTTCTCAGTCCCATTATTTCCTTTTGTCTGTTTGGCCTGTTACATAATAATATGTAATAAAAAGTCTTCAGAACATGAAAGTAATTAAAGTTGTTAGAAGTTTGTATGATCTAATTGCTTATTAAAATAAACCTTAGGGAACATTCAGCCATACAACTTGGTAGGCACAAATAAAGATAAGATGGCCATCATGTGAGAAATGGCGTAAATGTGACTTAAAAGATTGATTGGATTTTGAACCAAGGGTGCAAATGACAAACACACTCTAGCCTCACAAGTGTTCTCAGATCTCTTGGAGCGGGGGCGGGGAATCTAAAATGATGTTTAAAAAAAAACCTGTAAAAATATTGGAAAGCAAAAGAGTTCTCTCTGCGGGCTAGAAATGATAAGGAACCCTGAAAGACAAAGGGCAGCTGAGATCAGATTGAAGGAAGAAATCAGTCATGAGAAGATTACTGGAAAAGGTAGGTGCAACTTACGAATATTCCAAGCTTAGAGTCATAGATACTAAAAAAAGAAAGGAGACTTGGGTTAAGTATAATGCCCCCTCTTTGGGGTATTATTAATAATCTAACATGATCTTTCCCCCATTGTACCAAACTACAGCCAATGGAAATGTTTGCTCTCTAACTAGGAACAAAACATAGAAATACTGGAAGGAAAGAAGCAAAGCTCCAAATTTTTGCTGAAATAGAGAAGAAAGTCCAAAATAATAAATGCCTGGAAACCCTTCCACCTGCTCCCTGCTTTAAATAATTATTGCAGTTGGCCTAGATGAGCATGTAAGACGTTTGAAGTCAGATGAAACACGCCCCCCCCCCCAAATAGTTACTATGGAACAGTTTTGGAAAATAAACACTATGAAAGTGTCCCTCAGAGATACCAGGTCCTAATCTCTGGAACCTGTAAATGTTACTTTATATGGAAAAAAGGATCTTTGCACATGTGATTAAGAATTTTTTGAGATGGGGAGATTAGCCTTGATTGTTCAGGTGGGCCCTAAGTCGTGATTTATAAATAAGAAGCAAAGGGAAATCTGACACAGACAGAAGAGAAGGCAGTGCCACAGGGCAGAGATTAGAGCTAGGTAGTCACAAACCAAAGAATGCTGACAGCCACCAGAAGTGAGAAGAGGCAAGGAATGGATCCTACCCTAGAGCTTGTGAAGAGAACATGGCTCTGCAAAACTTGATTTTATTCCATTGATACTGATATCAGACTTATAGCCTCCTGTAAGAGAATAAATTTCTATTGTTCTAAGCCATCAAGTTTATGATAATTTGTTACAAGAGATATAGGAACTAACATGTGCGTGTGTGCTCAGTTGTGTTTGACTCTCTTCAACCCCATGAATTGTAGCCTGCCAGACTCCTCTCTCCATGGAATTTTTCAGGCAAGCATTCTGGAGTGGACTGTCATTTCTTCTTCCAGTGGATCTTCCCGACCCAGAGACTAAACCCATGTCTCTGATATCTCCTGCATTGGCAGGCAGATTCTTTATCACTGTTCTATCTGGGAATCCTCTAGGAACTATTATAGGCATTGAAAAAATAACATCAGAGAAAACAAAAGTAATAGAAAAGAGTAGAAGATTTTTAAAAAACTATAAATATTCAAAAGGTAAGTGAGGTTGTAGGATCCTGGAAATAAGAAAAGACTACTGGAAAAATATCCATTAGAGATCCAGAAATGAAAAACTCCAGCAATAGGCTGAATATCAAAGAGCAAAGTTTCATCTAAAAGAACGAGCCACACAGTTCTTCTAGATTACAGAGCAAAAAAACAGAGACAGAGTACATGTAAGAACAGTTAGGAGGAATGAAGGTTAGATCTAGGACTTCCAGTGTCAGTCTTATAGTTGAAGAAGTTAACAGAAGGAAGAAGCCCCAAATAAAGGATGAAACTTTTAAGTAGTAGAAAATAAGAGTCCACAGATTATTATATGAGCCTACTGAGTGCTAAATAGGATAAATGAGAATAGATCCACACTTAGATTGACTTTTTATAGTTGTAAAATACCAAGGATAAAAAGATAAATCCTTAAAATTCCCAGAGATAAACTTTATGGAGAGGAAAAAAAAATTATAAAAGTACTAGAATTAGGTAGATATCTAATTGTTATTAGCAATATTGGCTATCTAGGAGCAGTAACTTAAAATGAGGGGAAATTATAGCTCTGTATTATCAGAGAAAGTGAATGAATTTTTAATTCAAAAGTTTTCTGCAGTGGTGGAAACTTTTCCTTCAGTGGTGAATTATACCAAACATTTAATATTCCTCTTGAGAACAGAGAAGGGAACAATTCCAGCCTACTTTAGAAAGATAGAAGAATACTGAAACCAAAATTGGCAAAGAAAATTATAGACAAATATGTCTCATGAACATAAACATAAAAATCTTTAACAAAGCCTCTGTTAGAAGTTGAATTGTGCCCCCCCTCCCCCACCACAAAAAAGTGAAATAAAAAACATGGCGAAGTCCATAACCTCTGGTAGCTGTGAATGGGATCTTACTTGGAAGTAAGATCTTTGCTAATGTAATCAAGTTAAATGATGTTATACTCTATTAGCTGCTGCTGCTAAGTCGCCTCAGTCGTGTCCGACTGTGCAGCCCCATAGACAGCAGCCCACCAGGCTCCCCCATCCCTGGGATTCTCCGGGCAAGGACACTGGAGTGGGTTGTCATTTCCTTCTCCAATATACTCTATTAGGGTGGGCCCTAATTCTGGTATGACTGATATTCATACAAAAGGGAAATCTGGATGCAGACAAACACAGAAGGAGGATGCCATGTGATGATAGAGGCAAAGACTGGCGTGATGAAGCTGTGAACCAAGGAATGCGTAGGATTGCCAGCAACTACCAGAAACTAGGAAAAAGAAAGGAAGGATTTTCCTTCCCTTAGAACTTTCAGAGAGAGTATGGCCCTGCCAATATCTTGATTTTAGACTTAGCCTCCAGAACTGAGAGCGAATAAATTTCTATTGTTTTATACCACGTGGTTTATGGTACTTTGTTACAGCAGCCTTAGGAAACTGATGCAGCCTCTAAGGCAAATGTTGTAAATTTGACTGCATTTTTATATGAAACTTCTGTATGACAAAGGAAGTACAAGCCAAATTAAAGGACAGACAGGAGGAAATATTTGCCATAAATATAATAAAGGAGTAGCATCTATAATATATAAAGAACTCCTACAAATCAATAAAAAGACTATGATTAGACATTTTAGTGAAGAAAAAATACTAATGTACACATAATGCATATGAAAAGATGCTTAACCACATTTATAATTGAGAAATACAAAATAAAATAAGATTGCGTTCTACATGTTCTACAAAATACTTTTTGTTCCGTGGGGTATTTTTTAGGGAGCTGGGGAGATTAATGTTGCTTATTATTGGTGGAGATACTTTTAAAGAGATACTCATTTAGTGTTTTTGGAATACAGCGAGCACTTATTTTAGAAGTTAATTTAACAGCATTTTTTTTTTTTTAATTTTTTATTCCTTTATTTCTCATGTGTTCCCCATCCTGAACCCTCCTCCCTCCTCCCTCCCCATACCATCCCTCTGGGTCGTCCCAGTGCACCAGCCCCAAGCATCCAGCATCGTGCATTGAACCTGGACTGGCATCTCGTTTCATACATGACATTTCACATGTTTCAATGCCATTCTCCCAAATCTTCCCACCCTCTCCCTCTCCCACAGAGTCCATAAGCCTATTCTATACATCAGTGTCTCTTTTGCTGTCTCGTATACAGGGTTATCGTTACCATCTTTCTAAATTCCATATATATGCGTTAGTATACTGTATTGGTGTTTTTCCTTCTGGCTTACTTCACTCTGTATAATAGGCTCCAGTTTCATCCACCTCATTAGAACTGATTCAAATGTATTCTTTTTAATGGCTGAGTAATACTCCATTGTGTATATGTACCACAGCTTTCTTATCCATTCATCTGCTGATGGACATCTAGGTTGCTTCCATGTCCTGGCTATTATAAACAGTGCTGCGATGAACATTGGGGTACACGTGTCTCTTTCCCTTCTGGTTTCCTCAGTGTGTATGCCCAGCAGTGGAATTGCTGGATCATAAGGCAGTTCTATTTCCAGTTTTTTAAGGAATCTCCACACTGTTCTCCATAGTGCCTGTACTAGTTTGCATTCCCACCAACAGTGTAAGAGGGTTCCCTTTTCTCCACACCGTCTCCAGCAGTCAGAATGGCTGCGATCCAAAAGTCTACAAATAACAGCATTTTTAAATGCATTTTCTCCCTATTTACCTTGTAGAAATATTCTCACATATGCACAGTGAAGAATGACAAGGATTTCTGTTCAGAATTGTTAGTATTTGTTTGAAAAATGGAAAAAAAGAATAGCCTAAATGTCCAACAGTAACAGAATAACATAAATTCTGATATACCACATTATGGAATACCTTGCAACAGCAAAAAATTTTTTTAAAGATTATAGAGCAAATGTACCTATGTGACACAATCTTTAAGACATTTTAAGTGGGGCAAAAAAAGTAACTTGCAGAACATGTATACCAATTGTGTTCGTTTATAAAACTATGTATATTTATGTATATAAAATTTACATAAATATACATAAAAATTTATGTATCTAAAAATAGCTCTAACTGCATTGAAAAATCTCTATGAAGGATAAACCTAAATATTACAGTATTGGTTAGATTGATAAGGGATAATCTGTATCATTCAGGGAGACTTGCCCTTTGATGTTTTTGTTTACATTTGTTTATGATAAAAGTCTTCAGGTATTTTATACTTAAAAACACTTATACAATGATACAGTGACTGTGCTCCTTCTGGTTTGGAGCACTGCATATAATCTAGTTTGACATTCAGAAATTCATCTTTCACGTATATATAATTTATTTAGCAGTAAATATGTATTTACAAGTTGCAAGAACAGCACAGAGAACTCCCGATTAACTTCACCTAACTTCTCCAGTTGTTAACATTTTACCACATGTGCTTTTTCCTTCTCTCACTCAGCCATGATCTTTATTCTTTTTCTGAACTATTTGAAAGTTGTAAACTTATCACCTCTACATTCTCTGTATTTCTGTTTAAATGTACATATAAAAATAGCTTTATGCATTATAAACACTCAGTTTTACATATTTTTCTGCAGCTTGCTTCTCCTTCATCCCCTACTCTCTTCTCAAAAATGTAGGTATCCAAATCAAGAAACTAACACTTACAGCATTACCTTATAATTCATAGAACCCATGCAGATTTCATCAGCTTCCCTGGCAACGTCTCCTTTCTCCTTCTGGCTCAAATTCCAATCCAGGATCATAATTACATTTCTTTTTGTGTCTCCTAAGTTTTCTTCAGCCTTAAGTTGTGCAGGCTTTCCTGGTCTTTCATGACCTTGACAGTTTTAAAAAGTAAAGCCTTTCCTTGTGTATACTTTCTCTCGGCATGTCCATTTGATGTTTCCTCATGTCCTAACTCAAGCAGCTTTCACAAGAATGGCACAGAAAGAATGCTGTGCTCTTCTGATCGCATTGTCAGAAGGCGCCTAGTGCCTAGAGGACCTGACCCGCCAGTGATATTAATCTTGATCACCTGTCAAGTTTGTGTCTACCAGCTTTCTCCACTGCAGAGTTACCACTTTTTTCATTTGTAAGTTGATATATGTATATTATGAGAAGATCATCGGAGACCATGCCAATACAGTCAGCCCTCTGTTTCCATGGTTCTTCTTTCACAGATTCAAACAACTGTGGATTAAAGTGACACTTGAATTTTCTCTGTGCTAGCTATTTGTATACCATTTATGTTCAGTTCAGTTTAGTCACTCAGTTGTGTCTGACTCTTTGCGACCCCATGGACTGCACCAAGCTTCCCTGTCCATTGTATTTACATGTATTTATACAGAGTTTGGGCTTCCCTAGTAGCTCAGCTGGTAAAGAATCTGCCTGCAATGTAGCAGACCCCGGTTTGATTCCTGGATCAGGAAAATCCCCTGGAGAACGGATGGGCTACCCACTCCAGTATTCTTGGGCTTCCCTGGTGGCTCAGATGGTAAAGAAACCACCTGCAGTGTGGGAGACCTGAGTTCGATCCCTGGGTTGGGAAGATCGCAGAAGGAGGGCATGGCAACCCACTCCAGTATTCTTGCCTGGAGAATCCCCATGGACAGAGGAGCCTGGCAGGCTACAGTCCATGGGATTGCAAAGAATCAGACACCACTGAGCGACTCGGCACAGCACAGCACACAGAGTTTACATTGTATTAGGTGTTATAAGTAATCTAGAGATGATTTAAAGCATATAGGAAGGTAATGCTTAGCTTATATGCAGATACTATGCCATTTCATAAAAGCAGCTTGAGCATGCATGGTTTCTGATATACATGGGGGTCCTGGAACCATACCAAGGGATGAGGGACAACTGTACCCTGTTCCTCATCAGCTTTAGTGTTCATTGATGATTCCTACCTGAATCAGCTACCACTGTGATGGTTTGTCAGATGGTGATTTTTCTGTTTCCATTATTACTTCTTTTATATTTGTTGGCATTTTACCAAAAAGAGAGCTTTCCTTTCTCTTCCATTGATTTAATCTGTGTGGACTCATGGGCTAGTATTTTAGTAACAAATTTTAGGAACACACTGAATATCATGAATTGTTTTTAATGTTCAAACTCATTTTTTGACCAGTGAGAACCCCTTCAAGGGGCCTTCTGTCTCATTTTGGCAAGCTCTCATGATGCTTATTGCACCTCCTTACTGTGGTGGGCTGAGTAATCAGATCAGATCAGATCAGTCGGTCAGTAGTGTCCGACTCTTTGCGACCCCATGAATCGCAGCACACCAGGCCTCCCTGTCCATCACCAGCTCCCGGAGTTCACTCAGACTCACGTCCATCGAGTCAGTGATGCCATCCAGCCATCTCATCCTCTGTTGTCCCCTTCTCCTCTTGCCCCCAATCCCTCCCAGCATCAGAGACTTTTCCAATGAGTCAACTCTTTGCATGAGGTGGCCAAAGGACTAGAGTTTCAGCTTTAGCACCATTCCTTCCAAAGAAATCCCAGGGCTGATCTCCTTCAGAATGGACTGGTTGGATCTCTTGCAGTCCAAGGGATTCTCAAGAGTCTTCTCCAACACTACAGTTCAAAAGCATCAATTCTTCGGCGCTCAGCCTTCTTCACAGTCCAACTCTCACATCCATACATGACCACAGGAAAAACCATATAGTCCTCCACATATACCTGTATCCTAATTCCCTGAACACACCTGGATTATGTGGGTGAGCCCAGTGTAATCACAAGGGTCCTTGTAAAGGGAGGGGGTAGCAGTAGGGTCAGAAAAAGGAAAGAAGAAGGCAATATAACCACAGAAGCAGAGAGTTAGAGAGAATGATGTGAAGATGCCTCATTACTGGCCTTGAAGATGGAGGATGGGGTCATGTACTCTTAACACGGTGACTATTCCTTTTTTACTTCTTGCATATCTTGTATATTGTGAGGAAATCTAAGCATTTCGTAGCCTTGCATGGGTTTTTTCTTAAGCTAGAAACTACATTTTCCAAATACTGATATCTTCCCCCTTAGCCTCTTGATTTGTAACAATGGTTTTGTTATAGTTACCCTAGAGATGGATGCATCTGGCCTTCAGTTTTACTTGGGCCACTTTGGAAAACTTAAATTTTAAGTACAAAATAATGTGTCTTTTTTGTGATGAAGCTTTGGTAGGAGACAAAGATTCAGATGAATGCTTACAAATTACTTTGGTGATTATATTTAGTACAACAGTCTGACAATATAGACTTTAAGGAAGTGTTTAAGGAATACCATGTTTAAGGAAGTGTCAGTAGCAAGCGTAAAATCATCAGTAACTGGGCCGTCAAGTAAATCAGTTGCTGTTGTGATTATGTATTTCCAGGACTATAACCTGTATTTTGGGGACACATATAAAACTAATCAAATCAGTGTATTGATCCATAACTTATTCAAATTTAGGTCCCAAGGGTCTTGTTTTAAGAGGGACATCTGGCGATGAGAAATTGATACAAGTATAAATTTTGTGTTCAGCCAAACTCAGGAATAAATTCTACAAATGATGCTTCCTAGGGGGCAGCTGTGAGAAAGACACTTAATTTCTCTAAATTTAAGTTCTTTTATTTCTAGAAGGGAGAAGATAATATAGGATTGTAGGAATTAAATGAGAATATAAACATGCTACACATATATCCAATAAATAGAAGCTGTTGTTAGTAAGAATAATTTTAGTCACCTAAAGCAATTTTTCCTGTTCTCGTTCAGTCTCTGACTCTTTTACGACCCACTGGGCTCTAGCCCACCGGGCTCTTCTGTGCACGGGATTTCTCAGGCAAGAGTACTGGTTGTTGTTGTTCAGTTGCTAAGTTATGTCCAACTCTTTGTGACTCCATAAACTGTAGCTGGCCAGGCTCCTCTGTCCATGGAATTCTCCAGGCAAGAGTACTGAAGTCAGTTGCCATTTCCTCCTCCAGGGGATCTTCCCAACCCAGGGATCAAAACCTGAGTCTCCTGCATTTCCTGCATTGGCAGGTGAATTCTTTACCACTCAGCCACTGGGGAAGCTCCAAGGATGCTGGAATGGGTAGTTATTCCCTTCTCCAGGGGATCTTCCCAACCCAAGGATCAAACCCAGGTCTCTTACATTGCAGGCAGATTCTTTACTGTCTGAGCCACCAGGGAATACCAAGAATACTGGAGTTGGGTTGCTATTTCCATCTCCAGGGGAACTTTCTAATTCAGGGATCAAACCCGCATTTCCTGCCTTGGCAGGTGAATTCTTCACCCTGAGTCACCAAGGAAGCCCCTATAACAATGAATTATAGTGCCTGGTATGCTGCGGTTCATGGGGTCACAAAGAGTTGGACACGACTGAGCGACTGAACTGAACTGAACTGATAGTACAAATCAGCCTGGTGAAAATCACAAAGTATCACTTCTTACTAATCCTTCCATCAGCAATAGATTGAGGTTATTTTTCACTCTTTGTTTAAGAAATGTTAGAGTGTACATGGGATTAATCAAAGTGTATTTAGTTAATATACAGTAAAATATCTAATCAGGAGACACATTAAGTTGATACTAAAGTGGTATATGTCCTTAAGGGTTCCATGTCAGTGTTCTTGCTGAATTCACAATTGTTTCAGGGATGCAATGTGTCTAAACAGTGGTTGGATTTTTGCTATTAGTTGACAGTGTAACCATGGCCACAATTAGTTTGATACCAATGTGGTTATTGTATAACTACTTTAGATTATAATTTAACTTTGGTGATGTAAGGACTATTTCTTCCAGTTTTAGTACTTTCCATTGAACTAAGAGTCTAGAAAGGAGAAAAGTGTTTTCAAATGTGTGCCTTTTACATTTTACATCAGGTGGCTAGGCCATAGAGAGATATGATCTTGAGTCAGTTGTTAGAAAACAGATAAAATAGGAAATGTAAGATTTTGTTCTTTAATAAGACTGGACAGATTATTTCACCATAATGGCAACATCTGCCAGGGAAATTAAAATAAAATTTCCTCCCTACGGAGATTCTGCCTGCTCGAGCTAAAGCTGTGTATATACAGGGAATGCCAGGAAATTCTGACATATTGTTGGAGCAAACACTTCAAAAATATCTTGTGTTTTTTCTGTTATAGCAACTTCACTGTGTGGTGGTTGGAAGTGAAAATGCCAAGCGATATTTTGAAGCAGTTCAAGGATCAAAAGAGCATCAAGGAGAACTTTTTGGAGTCTATAATCTCTTCAAACTGAGATCCCAAGGGTCTTGTCTTACAAGGGACATCCTGGAGGTGTGAAATTTTTCTTTGATCTTTTCAGTATTTTCAGTATGGTTTTCTACCTCAAGAAAATTGCTGGTACCTTTTCAGAGAAATTTTTGGTTTTCTTCATAAATAAGTCCTATATTTAGAATTTCTACTTTTAGAGAAATTTGAAATGAATTATTATACCTCTAATCTAAGATTTTCCCCATAGTTAAATTCAGATACATATACAAGATAGTATGACCTTCCAAGGCCATTTTCAGACTGGTAAAGAGAAATTTATCATTTGGAAAACAGCTGTTGAAGTCAGGAACTAAAAAAATAGACTTTCCCAAGTAAACAAAAATATAAAATGTGTTTTGATTAAAAGTTACCAAATACTCCCTGAGATGTGCTCTCTTGTCTTGTGGGGACTTTCTTTTTCTGTTCCCAATAAAAATTACACACCAGTATTTCAAACTCTCCCAGTTGTGTTCATCCTCAGGATACAGATGTTTCTTATTCTTAACAGGATATTTATATCCTTTAAAAAAAACTTTTAAATTCTTTAATATACTAGAATACTAAGAATATTAGCCTATTTTTTAGTTAACATTGATATGAGTATCATGCAATCTTGGACTGTCATTTTTTTTCAATCCCTTCATCATAAAGCTGAGGAAACTGAGTCTTGAAAAACTTAAGGATATTTCCCTTAACTTCCAGGACTTTGTAGTAAAACCTTAATGTACTTCATTTATTTAATAGTACCATGAAAACTGTTCAAGGAGCAATTAGTCTCTGTCCTTAAAGAATTTAGACCATGTTTATGGGATATGGAAGAGAACATTTATATAGTGTACATGTAACATTGGTAAGCATATGTTAAGTAAGTTCTGTAGTGGTTCATATGTGATCACCAATGGATGGAGAAGAAGATACATATTATTTGTATGTCGTGAATATTACAGCTGTTATACAATGTCTGATGTATACTGCTGAGTTTTATTTTATAGTAATTATTCGATTCTGAATTGAGTGGCTCATTTAAGGTTCCCCTTTTTCTTGTTTTTTATATGCTGGTTCTTTCATGGACTTGTATTTTCCCATTCCTCTTCTCTAATGAGTAACCTTTAGAATGTCTGTCCTTCAGGCCCCCCTCAGATCGTACCTCCATCACAGAGTACTGCACAACATACTAATGTATATTCAGGTTTCTAATTTGGGATCATTATCTGTAAAATATATTAGTATTATATTACTTTTCCTGTTTTCTGTTGTTCAGTCGCTAAGTCCTGCCTGGCTCTGCAACTCCATGGACTGCAGCATGCCAGGCTTCCCTGTCCTTCACTCAGTTCAGTTCACTCACTCAGTCATGTCTGACTCTTTGCGACCCCATGGACTTCAGTATGTCCAGGCCTCCCTGTCTATCACCAACTCGCAGAGTTTACTCAGACTCATGCCCATTGAGTCAGTGATGCCATCCAACCATCTCATCCTCTGTCGTCCCTTTCTCCTCCCACCTTCAGTCTGTCCCAGCATCAGGATCTTTTCCAATGAGTCAGTTCTTCATATTAGGTGACCAAAGTATTAGAGTTTCAGCTTCAGCATCAGTCCTTCCAGTGAATATTCACGACTGATTTCCTTTAGGATAGACTGGTTGGATCTCTTTGCTCTCCAAGGGACTCTCAAGAGTCTTCTCCAACACCACAGTTCAAAAGCATCAATTCTTCGGCACTCAGCTTTCTTTATAGTCCAACTCTCACATCCATACATGACTACTGGAAAAACCATAGCCTTGACTAGACGGACCTTTGTTGGCAAAATAATGTCTCTGCTTTTTAATATGCTGTCTAGGTTGGTCATAAGTTTTCTTCCAAGGAGCAAGCATCTTTTAATTTCATGGCTGCAGTCACCATCTACAGTGATTTTGGAGCCTCCCAAAATAAAGGCTCTCGCTGTTTACACTGTTCCCCATCTATTTGCCATGAAATAATGGGACTAGATGCCATGATCTTGGTTTTCTGAATGTTGAGTTTTAAGCCAACTGTTTCACTCTCCTCTTTCACTTTCATCAAGAGGCTCTTTAGTTCTTCTTCACTTTCTGCCATAATGGTGATGTCATCTGCATATCTAAGGTTATTAATACTGATTATTGAGGATATTGATATTGCCAGGTTATTCTCCTGGCAGTCTTGATTCCAGCTTGTGCTTCTTCCAGCCCAGCATTTCTCATGATGTACTCTGCCTATAAATTAAATAAACAAGGTGACAAAATACAGCTTTGTCATACTCCTTTCCCAATTTGGAACCAGTCCATTGTTCCATGTCCAGTTGTAACTGTTGCTTCTTGACCTGCATACAGATTTCTCAAGAGGCAGGTCAGGTGGTCTGGTATTCCCATCTCTTTCAGAATTTTCCACAGTTTATTGTGATCCACACAGGCAAAGGCTTTGGCATTGTCAATAAAACAGAAGTAGATGTTTTTCTGGTACTTTCTTGCTTTTCTGATGATCCATTGGATTTTCGCAATTTGATCTCTGGTTCCTCTGCCTTTTCTAAAACCAGCTTGAATATCTGGAAGTTCACAGTTCATATACTGTTGAAGCCTGGCTTGGAGAATTTTAAGCATTACTTTGCTAGCATGTGAGATGAATGCAGTTATGTGGTAGTTTGAGCATTCTTTGGCATTGCCTTTCTTTGGGATTGGAATGAAAACTGACCTCTTCCATACTGTGGCCACTGCTGAGTTTTCCAAATTTGCTGACATATTGAGTGCAGCACTTTCACAGCATCATCTTTTACTAGCCTTCGTTTATCTTTTACTATCCTTCACTATCTCCTGGAATTTGCTCACATCATGTCCATTGAGTTGGTCGTGCCATCTCATCCTCTGCCGTCCCCTTCTCCTCTTGCCCTCAGTCTTTCCCCGCAGCAGGGTCTTTTCCAGTGAGTTGGCTCTTCATGTCAGATGGACAGAGTATTGGAGATTCAGCTTCAGCATCAGTCCTTCCAATGAATGTTCAGGGTTGATTTCCTTTAGCTTTGATTGATTGGATCTCCTTGCTGTCCAAGGAACTCTCAAGAGTCTTTTCCAGCACTACAGTTATAAAACATCAATTCTTTGTGCTCAGCCTTCCTGTTTTCTGCCATATATCAAATTGTTTTGTTCTCTGTTTTTAGTCAGAATAGCCACTGTTCCTCTGTTTAAAAAGTGTTATGTAAGACATTGCATTTGACAGGTTATTAGACAGAAAGTTCTCTTATTCTCTGGTTGTCCTCAATATATGTTGTTTTTCCTCCAAGATTGTTTATTAATGACAGGACCCTCCATAATCTTATATTTTGTTTATGGCACAATATGCTTAACTTCTCGCTAGGAACATCATTGGCATTCAATTATTAAACTAAATTTTGAATTAAAATTGCTCATTTCTTATCAGTCAGAATTTAGTAGATTCATGTTGTGCTTTTGGCCAAATTATGTTTTAAAATATTATTGGTCCAAGCCCTATATAAGGGAAGCATTTTTCATAAAGTAAAAGAAGTGTTTTACTTCCTGTGATACATTTTTAATTTTTCAAGGTTGTAGAAAAATCCCTTTAAAAATTTTTAAGATATAGAAATTTGAATTTATAGAGTGCTTTTAATATGATTTCTGGGCATTTTAGTTCTATTTTACATTGACTTTTTTTTAATGGTTTCCCTTTAGAATATATATATTGAGAACTAATTTCACAAATATTGAGTATGTGCTAAATGTCCAGTATTATACATCATAGAGCTAGGCATACAGAAATTAATAAATTAGATTAAAAGTCCTACCTACAAAAATTTACATTCTATTTGGGAGAAACAAATAATAAAGAGAAAAAATAACTGAATTTAGTATATCATGATGATAGATTCTAAAGATAAATATAGAGCAAGTAGAAGATGAATAAATTCTAGAGATCTAATACACAGCATAGTGAGTATTGTCAACAATACTATGTTATATACCCCAAAACTGCCTAAGGACCAGATCTTAAGTGTTCTCACCACATAAAAGAAATGATAATTATATGATACATTAGAGGTGTTAGCTAAAGCTATGATGATAATCATATTACAGTATATGTGCATGTGTGCTCAGTCATGTCTGACTTTGTGGCTCAGTCGACTGTAGCCCACCAGGCTCCTTTGTCCCTGGGTTGCCGTTTCCTACTCCAGGGGATCTTCCTGACCCAAGGATCAAACCCATGTCTCTTGCGTTTCCTGCATTGCTAGGCAAATTCTTTACCACTGAGCCACTTGAAAAGCCCCCCATTACAATATATAAACATATGAAATTAATACTTTGTAGACCTTAAATGTACATGCTGTAATATGTAAAGTATATCTCAAAAAAAAAAAAAATAGAGCCAGGAAACAAAATGGGGAGACTGTAAAGGAAAGAGCATTACAATTTTATATGGAGTAGCCAAGGAAGCATGCACTGTGAGATTGCAATTGACTCTATGAAGAGACAAGGAAGAAGTGTTTTAGACAGAAAAACAATGCAAAGACCCTCAGAGAGGAGCATGCTCAGCATGATTTCAAAATGGCAAGGAAGCCAAAGTGGCCAGAGTGTAGTAAACAAGAGAGCCAAAGATGGGGCCAGTGAGATGATAGGAAGCCAGATCCTGCAGGAACTTTGGCTTTGACTTTGAGTGAGAACAAAAGCAATTGGAGTTCTGAATAGCAGAATGAATAGTGTAATCTATACTGTTTATTCTAAAGATTAAGAATTGGACTATAGAAGTACAAGAGCAGAAGCAAGAGCCAGGTAGGGAGATACTGCAACAATCTAGCCAAGAGTTTGTGGTTTGGGCCAGAGGATAGTGGTGTGTACCCTGAGGCAGTGACAGGATCTGCTGATGGAGTAGATATAAGGTATATAGAAAAAGCAATTAAGGATGACTCTATACAGTCAGCAAAAACAAGACTGGGAGCTGACTGTGGCTCAGATCATGAACTCCTTATTGCCAAATTCAGACTTCAATTGAAGAAAGTGGGGAAAACCACTAGACCATTCAGGTATGACCTAAATCAAATCCCTTATGATTAGACAGTGGAACTGAGAAATAGATTTAAGGGACTAGATCTGATAGAGTGCCTGGTGAACTATGGATGGAGGTTCGTGACATTGTACAGGAGACAGGGATCAAGACCATCCCCAAGGAAAAGAAATGCAAAAAAGCAAAATGGCTGTCTGAGGAGGCCTTACAAATAGCTGTGAAAAGAAGTGAAAAGCAAAGGAGAAAAGGAAAGAAATAAGCATCTGAATGCAGAGTTCCAAAGAATAGCAGGAAGAGATAAGAAAGCCTTCCTCAGCGATCAATGCAAAGAAACAGAGGAAAACAACAGAATGGGAAAGACTAGAGATTCTTCAAAAAACTAGAGATACCAAGGGAACATTTCATGCAAAGGTGGGCTCAATAAAGGACAGAAATGGTATGGACCTTACAGAAGCAGAAGATATTAAGAAGAGGTGGCAAGAATACACAGAAGAACTGTACAAAAAAGAGCTTCACGACCCAGATAATCACGATGGTGTGATCACTCACCTAGAGTCAGACATCCTGGAATGTGAAGTCAAGTGGGCCTTAGAGAGCATCACTGTGAACAAAGCTAGTGGAGGTGATGGAATCCCAGCTGAGCTATTTCAAATCCTGAAAGATGATGCTGTGAAAGTGCTGCACTCAATATGCCAGCAAATTTGGAAAACTCAGCAGTGGCCACAGGACTGGAAAAAGTCAGTTTTCATTCCAATCCCAAAGAAAGGCAATGCCAAAGAATGCCCAGACTACCACACAATTGCACTCATCTCACACACTAGTAAAGTGATGCTCAAAATTCTCCAAGCCAGGCTTCAGCAATATGTGAGCCGTGAACTTCCAAATGTTCAAGCTGGTTTTAGAAAAGGCAGAGGAACCAGAGATCAAATTGCCAACATGCGCTGGATCATCAAAAAAGCAAGAGAGTTCCAGGAAAACATCTATTTCTGCTTTATTGACTATGCCAAAGCCTTTGGACTGTGTGGATCACAATAAACTGTGGAAAATTCTGAAAGAGAGGGAATACCAGACCACCTGACCTGCCTCTTGAGAAGCCTATATGCAGGTCAGGAAGCAACAGTTAGAACTGGACATGGAACAACAGACTGGTTCCAAATAGGAAAAGGAGTCTGTCAAGGCTGTATATTGTCACCATGCTTATTTAACTTATATGCAGAGTACATCATGAGAATCGTGGGGCTGGAAGAAGCACAAGCTGGAGTCAAGATTGCTGGGAGAAATATCAATAACCTCAGATATGCAGATGACACCACCCTTATGGCAGAAAGTGAAGAAGAACTAAAAAGCCTCTTGATGAAAGTGAAAGTGGAGAGTGAAAAAGTTGGCTTAAAGCTCAACATTCAGAAAACGAAGATCATGGCATCTGGTCCTCTCACTTCATGGCAGATAAATGGGGAAACATTAGAAACAGTGTCAGACTTTATTTTTGGGGGCTCCAAAATCACTGCAGATGGTGACTGCAGCCATGAAATTAAAAGACACTTACTCCTTGGAAGGAAAGTTATGACCAACCTAGATAGCATGTTGAAAAGCAGAGACATTACTTTGCCAATAAAGGCCCGTCTAGTCAAGGCTGTGGTTTTTCCAGTGGTCATGTATGGATGTGAGAGTTGGACTGTGAAGAAAGCTGAGCACTGAAGAATTGATGCTTTTGAACTGTAGTGTTGGAGAAGACTCTTGAGAGTCCCTTGGACTGCACGGAGATCCAACCAGTCCATCCTTTTAAAGGAGATCAGTCCTGGGTGTTCATTGGAAGGACTGATGCTAAAGCTGAAACTCCAGTACTTTGGCCACCTCATGCGAAGAGTTGACTCATTTGAAAAGACCCTGATGCTGGGTGGGATTGGGGGCAGGAGGAGAAGGGGACAACAGAGGATGAGATGGCTGGATGGCATCACCGACTCGATACACATGAGTTTGGGTGAACTCCAGGAATTGGTGATGGACAGGGAGGCCTGGCGTGCTGTGATTCATGGGGTTGCAAAGAGTCGGACACGACTGAGCGACTGAACTGAACTGAACCAGGGTAGTTATGGGCTTCCTGTGTGGCCCTGGTGCTAAAGAATCCGCCTGTCAATTCAGTAGACGCCAAGAGATGCAGGTTCGATCCCTGGGTCAGGAAGATCCCCTGGAGGAGGGCATGGCAGTCCACTCCAGTATTCTTGCCTGCAGAAGCTCTTGGACAGTGAAGCCTGGTGGGCTACGGCTCCTAGGGTCCCAAAGAGTCAGACATGACTGAAGTGACTTAACACGCATGCACACCAGGGTGTTTGGACTGAGCAACAGAAGACTGGAGTTGCCATATACCTGTCACTGAGGGGTTCTGACAGCTTGAAGAATTCTGGTGCTGCCAGTTACACCTATTATATTTGACTTCTGTTGAAGAGAAAAAAAGGAGTACTAGGAAGGAGGTGCCTCACTCCCTTAACGTGATAGCCTCTGGGCCTTGGTAGAAAAGATCTTATTCAGGAGCTCTTTATCATTCTTTTAAATTCACTGAGGGAGATTCTCACTTGTTGCCCTGGGTACGAGGTAATCGGAACCATATCTTTGGTATATTATGAACACAGGTGTATTCATAAATTGGTTATTTGTAACTCTGGTAATGATAATGTTATTTCCCCTTGTCTATCAACAGATAGACTTGACAAGAGAAATAAATGTATTTCCTTTTGAAGAAGAATTTAGTATTCTAGAATCTAGGCCATTAAATATCTCTGCTAAATGATATACCAAAAGCTGTAAAAGCATACTTTTCCTAAAAGATGTAGCTAGCCTCTTAGAATATTAAGATTTTTTTAGTTTTATATAAGATGGACATTTTCATTTTCATATCTGCTTCACTGAAGAAATCAATATACATATTTTAATGAATACGAAATATAAGCACACTAGCAACATAAGCTAAAATATCAAGTTCCCAATACCCAGTATTTTCTATGATAATGTATCCTTAGAGTTATTGCAATGTTATATAATATTTATATTATATAAATATTATATTACATACCAAGTTATATAGTTATCATATAGACATGGTTATTATGGGCTATCACTGCTGGGTAAATTTTTAACATTTTTTTCACTCTCCCTCCCTACTAGGGCTTTTAGTAGAGTTTGCTGAAAAATGGTAATAATTTTCTATCTGATAAAGTAAGTTTATGATAAGAATGAGTTTTTTATGGGCCCGGCAGATTTCCACAGTGCCTCTATATTATCTAAGAATTATAAACATTTAAAAAAAATATATATATATATATGAATTCCTTAATTAGCAAATTGAAAAATAGCATTTGAGAGTTAAAGCAAGCTGTACTCAGTTTACTTATTTATTTGTTTTTTTTGCCACCCCATGTGGTTTGAGGGATCTTAGTTTCCCAGACAGGGATTGAACCCAGGCCCACAGCAGTGAAATTGCAGAGTCATAACCACTAAGAAAGTGAAAGTGAAAGAAAGTGAAAGTTGCTCAGTCATGTCAGACTCTCTGCGAACCCATGGACTGTAGCCCGTTCCTCTGTCCGTGGAATTCTTCAGGCAAGAATACTGGAGTGGGTAGCCGTTCCCTTCTCCACTGAACTGCCAGGGAATTCCCTATGTTCAGTTTTCCTAACTCTTAAGTTTTACATGCCATTGCTGTTGTTTATCTGGTTGTTTCTACTTTATATATTTTATACAGTGATTTGCATTTTTTTGTAGAGAGAAGGCAAGGTGGAAGCTGGGATCATGACAGCTACAACGTGGTTGAAAGAGGAACCTCCAGTACGCAAACTAGAAACAGTAAGCAAGTTTTGAATCTAGAGCTCCTGGGAAACATGTACATGATGATTGTAACTTCCTTTTCTTTTTCCTTCATTTTTCAATGTGTAAAGAAAATGGATTTTTTAAAAAGTCAGGGACACAAAGTCAGAGGACTGTCAGTAAAATTAATAACTTAGGCTAATATTTCACATCATTAAAAAAATTCAGGAGCAATCTTCAGGTGTTTACATCCAAACTGGAATTTTAACTATACCAAACTATAAATTTAGAAATAAATGCACTGTGTAGGTGACCAATCTGACACAAGCAACAAATGGAAAAATCGCAATCAGTATACATTTAATAGTATTAAATCCAGACATCAGACTCATTCTCTGACTCAAGCAGGTATTTGAGTCCTTTGTCTTGTGACAGTTTTAGTAGTTTGTCATCGCACATTCTACAAAAATTTATGTTGTCATCATAAAGCCTTTTTAAAAGTAAAGAATATGTGTAAACTTTTAATTGCTGTTGCTATTTTTTTCTTTTTTTTTTTAAGAATTTAACTGTAAATCTATAGTAGCCCAAAGATATAATGGGCTATATGATAACTATATGTTATGATATAATATACATATGATGCAGCCGTGTATTATATAACTATGATAACTATATGCAGTTTTAACTATTAATTTGTAACTCCCCTATAAATTTATATCACCCATTATGTGGTGAATATTTTTTAAATTTATAAAAATACATGAATATCAAATGTTGGCAGAAATATTACCAGATTACCAGATAATACTTTCCCCAAATCTTTCACTAATAAAGCCTCAGTTTTCAGAAACTGAAGAATATATTTAGCTCTAATTGATGTGAAAAAAATAAATATTAGGCTTAAATTTGTAATAAATTTTACTTCAAAATAGCTTCAATATTTTATTTATTTATGGTGGTCAAGATCCTGTCCAATCTTATTTTTAATGAACTAGAAATATTTTCTAGTTGGGATTCTTTAACTCTTGCAAATTTGTTTTGTTTTTAAAGCATGGTTGAAAGTATCAGCTGGACTGCAGTAAGCAACAGGTTATGTGCTTTTCACTTTGAGGCCAGATTCAATCTCTGCATCTTAGAAGCTAACAGTTCTGCTCTGTGTTTTCCTTGTGAATAATTTGATCACTTTATATTCTAGTTTTAACTTTTATTTATTCGGAAAGTTATTCAACTTGAAAAGAGTATACTAGACTGTAATATTAAATCCTTTATATTTGTTTACCACATGTTTTAGAAAAAACCAAGTGATATACTTGTATATAAATTATCTGCCCAAATTTAATTCCCTTCCAGTGAAATAGATTTGATATCATCTATTTGACATTTTCTAATGTTTCTGTCATTGCCTCTTCTGTAGGCTAGGGAGCCTGACTGTCGGGAACACAGAGGTCCAGAACAGCTAGCAGAAGCAGCGTGTGATCTCTGCAGTGATTTTAGTGAGGATGAAACAGCAAGCAACTCAGTAACAAAGACTGCGAAAAACAAAGCATCTGACTCAAGTAGAGCTTCAGTTTCTCCTGGGCAGCTTAGCTTACTCCAGTGTGGTTTCTCTAAATTGTTTGAGACAAAATGTGAAACAGTTGAGGATGGTGATGAAAATATTGCCTCTGACAATGAAAGTTCAGATGAGCAGTCCACATGCTTTTCAACAGAAGCCAAAAATGCTGGTTGTCAGAAGAGTCAAGACTCTCTTGGTACTTTGAAACATCAGAAATTAGCTAATGTCCTAAATCCAAATGGAAAATGTGTTTTTGATAAAAGTGAGAAAATTTTAAAAGAGAATATTCCTTCTGAGTCTGATGATGAGAAAAACTTTAAAAACACAGTTGACCACCATCACATTTTACAGAATGTCACAGAATCAGAAGATAGTGATATCATCTTTCCCACACAGTATACAACTCAGAGATTCCTTAAGAAGAATATAAGGTTTAAGCCACCTGTGGATGGATCTGAAGATTCTGAATCAGAAAATCCTGTAAATATAAAAAATAATGGTGATGATACAAAGACCAATGTCAGAGGAAATGGGCTAATTTCAGAACAATTAAATCTTGAGATTGAGACCCTGAAATCTAATACAAAAAGAAAAGGTGGTAGTGATATTAGTGATGAATCTGATGACATTGAAGTTTTCTGCAAGTCAAGAGTAAGAAAGCAAAGAGCTACTAGTTCTCTGAGGTTTAAGAGAAAAAAGGAAAATAAAAGGGAACTTTACACTTTTCCAAAAACAATGAAGAAAGCAAACCAACGGTGTGCAACAGATGAAGATTGTAACTCTCAGACTATTGATGATTTTTCATCCTCAGATGATAATTTATCTGTTGGCCACATCAGTTTCTCTAAACAGAACCATAGACCAAAAACTATAAAAGATAAAATCAGTGTCTCTTCAAAATTAACTAACCGTAAAAGAAATAGCACTTTCATACCAAGAAAACCAATGAAATTTTCAAATGAGAGCATTGTCAATCAAAATCGGATATGTGAATCAATGGATAAATTTTTAGGTAACTGCAAATCCATTCTGAAAACTTTTCTTTACATATTTGTTGTATGCAGTCAAATAGCTCTTAAGGGATGCTTGAATTAGTTTGAATTAACTCTGCGATCAAGATGCTATATTGAGATACAAATGAGGAAGTGGGTAGTGGCAGGATAAAGGGAAGACCTAGATCAGGATAGAGAAGTTGGTCATGTATACCAGAACCCCTTCTACGTAGCCCATCTGAATCACTATAAACTAATTATTTTAACTTTTTTGCACTTTTATGGTTTTATCAAATACACGTGTACACATTTGATACGATGTATAACCCTTAACATTATAGTTTAGTCTCATTAAAATTTTTTGTATAGTTTATAAGATTTTTCCTCCATCCCTTTCAATTCTTTACAGTTTATATGATTTTTTTCTTTTTTTTTTTCCCTCTTTGTATGATTTTTTTGTTGAAGAAACCAGGCCAGTTATTTTCTGCAGTTTGCATCTTGCTGATTATGTGCTGTTGGTGCAGGTGAACATATTCCTCAACCCTCTGTTTCCTGAAAATGAGCAGTTGGCTTCTGACACTGTATCAAATTCAGGTTCAGTCCCTTTGGCAAGACAAAAGTTCAGTTCAGTCTCTCAATCGTGTCCAACTCTTTGTGACCCCATGAACTGCAGCACGCCAGGCCTCCACCAACTCTTGAAGCCCACCCAAACCCATATCCATTGAGTCGGTGATGCCATCCAACCATCTCATCCTCTGTCGTCCCCTTGTCCTGTCCTCAGTCTTTCCCAGCATCAGGGTCTTTTCAAATGAGTCAGCTCTTTGCATCAGGTGGCCAAAGTACTGGAGTTTCAGCTTCAACATCAGTCCCTCCAATGAACACTCAGGACTGATCTCCTTTAGGATGGACTGGTTGGATCTCCTTGTAGTCCAAGGGACTCTCAAGTCTTCTCCAACACCATAGTTCAAAAGCATCAATTCTTCGGTGCTCACCTTTCTTTATAGTCCAACTCTCACATCCATAATGACTACTGGAAAAACCATAGCCTTGACTAGACGGACCTTTGTTGGCAAAGTAATGTCTCCGCTTTTTAATACGCTATCTAGGTTGATCATAACTTTCCTTCCAAGGAGTGTCTTTTAATTTCATGGCTGCAGTCACCATCTACAGTGATTTTGGAGCCCCCAAAAATAAAGTCTGCCACTGTTTCCACTGTTTCCCCATCTATTTGCCATGAAGTGATGGGACCAGATGCCATGATCGTAGTTTTCTTAATGTTAGTGTTTGACAAAATGTTTGCTGGTTTGTCTCTTTATTCTCACTCAGAGTAGCACAATGATGGTTTCTACTTCTCATTTCTTTTTCATTTGTTAGAATGCTTTTGTGAGGCAGTACTTCCCCTCATCTACTATTACTTACCCAGTGGTACAGTTCATCTAGATAAGATAGGAAAAAATCATTTCTTTACCAACTTTTAGTCATCCTTCAATTTCTTTTCTTAAAATCATTGTTAATTAATTGATTCAAGCACATTTAATGAGTCTAAATTCATTTCAATTAGTACCATTATTGAGGCTCAATTTTCCCATCTTTGGACAGTGGGAGCCTTTAAACATGAGCATTTTGATTCCTTAGATCTTTGACGTGATGCTAATCATCTTTGATAGCGATCTAGTATTACACAATACTCCAGGATCATCTCATGCATTTTCTGCCTCAGACCTAAAATCAGTCATTTCTCTAAGAAGTCTTGGTTTCTTTTAGTGACAAAGTGTGTTTCAAGACCACAGTCTGGTGCTAGAAATGATCATTGCTACTACTTGCTTAGTTATTATCTCTGGGTCTTTTCAGTGGATAAATTATGTTTATTATAAATTGTGTGTGTGTGTATATATATGTATATGTGAGTTTATATATGTGTGACATGTATGTATTTTTATATATGAGATAAAATACAATACTTTATGAGTTCATTTTCATGCTTCCATATTTATTCTTTATTTGGGGGTATAGAGAAGGGATAGGCTACCCACTCCAGTATTCTTGGGCTTCCCTCGTGGCTTAGATGGTAGAGAATCTGCCTGCAATGTGGGAGACCTGGGTTTGATCCCTGGCTTGGGAAGATCCCCTGGAGGAGGGCATGGCAACTCACTCCAATATTCTTGCCTGGAGAATCCCCATGGACAGAGAGGAGCCTGGTGGGCTACATGAGGTCACAAATAGTTGGACACAGCTGAGTGACTGAGTACACCTAGAGCTTTTACTTAACCTCTTCTCTATCATCTTTACATACTTTTTCTTCTCTACTGATAATCCTGGTTCTTAAGCACACAGGGAATGATTTAATTATAATGTCCCATAATTACTCATTTTGTATCCATATTACACAAAAGTCAAATAATAAAACTATCAATACTGTTGTAGTGTGATTCCTGGAAACATTAATGTTTGGGGCCGACTACCCATATGCTCTCCCATTTTTGCCTGTTTTTAAAACGGATATGTTATGTGTTCACTGTCAGAATACAGTTACTGCATTATACGCTCTCCTCTTAGACTTTTATTCTTGGTTTGCAGGTAACTATAAATTTAATGCTTCTCATTAGTCTTCATGTCAGTGTCTCTCTAGTCATTTTGATTGTCTGAAGCTTATATTCTAATAGATCTCTTATTTCTAGTAGATCCCAGAAAGTACTCATAAGAGTAATATTCTCTGAGATTCTTGTTAATAACAGTTTGTGCCCTTTGTAGTTAAAAGTCTGATTTGTATTGCTGATCCCTATGTTTTACCATTTTCTTGAAGTCTTTTACCTAATTTTGAAATTAGTTACAATTTGTTTTGTAAGCTTGTCTTTCTGGCATTTAGGGATGTTATTCTGCTGCTTATTCTCTTTTCCATTATAATTTTTATGAGATTTGACCCTTTGCTCATTTTTATACAAATTCTTTCCCCTGAATTTTTAAAAATGAGGCAGAATTTAGGAAATCTTTTCTAATTTCACAGAGATTCATATTTGTAATTTTTGCATAGTGTTCAAAACAGTATTGGGATTTATTGTTTCTAACCATTTCCCCTGCTTTGCTCTCGACCATCTCTTTTCCTCGTTCCTATTCTTCCTATTCTGTTCACGTTTACTTCACCCTAGCAGTTTTTCCTTCTTACTTGACCCTGGCCTGGGAGCCCTAGGGGGTCAGTTTGGGGAGTTCCTTAGGGCTAGCCTGCCCTAGCCCCTTAGGCAAGCCCCATGTACTCTGTACTCAGCTTTAGAGAATGGAACATCTTCCCAAATACAGCTGCTGATCTCCAGGTAGCCTGTTGTGCTAAAGTCTCCTGTTTTCAGATCCATCAGATGCCACCCTGCCCTTTCCTTTCTCCTTCACACAGGCCCTGATGCCTACAGAGTGTGTAGCTACTAGTGAGCTGAGCCTAGCTTCTTGTATTTTAGAGCTAGTAGGAATATCTTGTCATCTAATTTTGTTGTAAGCGTTGTCCTTGGCTTTGGGTTTTGCAGTCTGGTTACTCTCATGTTTTAGAGAGCTGGAAAAACTGCTTCCCCTTACCATCATCTGCTGACAATCAGATTAGTGATTTTTGAGTTAGCTTTGCTTTCAGAAGTGTCTTGATTTATTCCCCCAAAAAATCACCAGAAAGAATCTGATATTTTGATGTACAAACTTTAATAATTGTGTTTGACAAAACAAGCTTTCTCTTGTGGTTTTTAGTAGTCTTCATTTAAAAGTTCACTATGATACATACTATTTTGCCCTGCTATGGAAAAGTAGAGCCGCCTTATGTAATTTTTCATAAACTGAAATGGCGTAAAGCAAAGAAGCAATTACCTTAGGATAAATCTTGTTAATGGTCACACGAGGTAAATCCAGGTAAAGCACAGATACTCACCAACACAATTCAAAGTTCTGATGGCTTAACGCTGAGATCCTGAGTGTTGTTCCTGTAAAGGAGCTTCGCAGGGCCATGCTTGCTCCTGAGGAGTATGCTGCCTCTTTAAGATCTGGCTACAAACAAACACTGTTTTGCTTTTTGCCCTTTTTCATAAAAGTGAAAATCTTCTTCGGATTTCTTTCTGTTAGAGTGAAAACAGGTACTAATGTAAGTTTTTCAGAAAAGCTAAGTGGTAAAAAGCAAATGTTCAGGAAGTAGGGAATACCAATACTAGACTATCCTTTGGTTTGTGTGCAACAATTAGATTTTAGGTTTGAAGAATTATTGCATGAACTTTTGTTTTAAAGAGCAGCCAAGTTGGGGTTTTTTTTTTTTTTTCTTTTTTTTTTTTTTTACTATATAAAAGATGTAATAGTTTGTGTGGAACCTATTTTGAATGTATAAAATGTGTCATTAAAATTAAGAATACTATCTGAGTCAGTTTTTTACCAGAAGAATTCTTTGGATGGTTTTAAACTGTTGCTATATACACCCTAACTGATATTTCAAAATTTAAGGAGAAAATTATCTTGGTTGCTCTTTTAGTCATTTAACAACATCTTGTTTTCTCATGATTGGCAATTCTGACAGAGAGTTTCAGGGCTGAAAAAGCACAAGCGTTGAAGGGCATATTGAGGGTCACTGTCAGAGGTGTTTGAGGGAGTTTTATAGACTTCAATTCTAGCCTTCTCTTTTAATGACAACAATTTAAAAGTAAATTATAGGTGCCTAGCAGCAAAGCAATTAAAAAAAAAAGTAGCCATTTTTTAAACTTCTTTTAGATAAAAGCTGTAAGTTAATTTTTTTCATTTCCTAAAAACCTCCAAATCTTGACAATCTCTGGGCATATGTACAAAAAAGACAATTTACAAACAATAAAACTGAACAAAGCTGACCAAAACTCCCTGGTCATAAACCCCATGCTCCTACTTCATAACTGTAATCAAGTACTTGTTTAAAGGAACAGATGAGGTTAGCACTACTTTTAAATTAGTAAACATTTTTTTTACATCAACAGAGATGACAAATTCGTAGAAACAATCTTCTACAATGACTTTTCCTCATTTCACGCTTAAATCTAAAAATTGTTACCTGATTATCAAAAATTCTTATATGAGAGGGCAAAGTCATTTCTAAGTTAACCTAAGAGTTTAAAGATATATTGGAACTCTTTTCAATTTTTTAAAAAGAATATTGAGATATTGACATATAAACTCAGTGTTTTTCTTGAAGATTAAAAATAAAATAAGCATAACCTGTTTTAAATGTGTTGCTGCTAATTTTTAAAGTATATCTTGAACTATATTGTTTCATCATAAGACATCAGTTAATAAACATCAATTATTTCTTAGATGGTGTTCAGGAAGTGGCTTACATTCACTCAAACCAGAATGTGATTGGGTCAAGCAAAGCTGAAAATCACATGAGTCGATGGGCAGCACGTGATGTATTTGAACTGAAGCAGTTTTCTCAGCTTCCTGCTAACATAGCTGTTTGCACTTCTAAGGTAAGAAGATAATATACCTCTAGTTTTTATATCATTTTCACAGAGGTTCCTTGATAGGATCTTCTCTAAGTACCCCCTCAAAAGTACCAATAAGATTATAAATGACTTATAAATAAGTGTAAAAAGCAAAATACTATTTGGGGCACTGTATTCACAAAATGTTTTATATTAAAAGACAAATCTGTATCTAAATGCCTAATAATGTTGAGTTGCTTAATAGTTTCTTTAGTGAATGTTTGCCAAAAATGAGGACTCTGAGGGAATTAGTTTAATCAGAACCAAAACTACTACTGCTCATATGGAAAAAGGAAAGTGTATCATTAGATTTCTTCTGTAATTTTTCATCTAAAATGAAGACACATACAAAAACAGAATTTGTATTTTTAACAAAAGGATTTTTTTAATTAATTTATTTTTTATTGAAGGATAATTGCTTTATAGAATTTTGCTGTTTTCTGTCGAACCTCAACATGAATCAGCCATCAGTTCAATTCAGTTCAGTTGCTCAGTCGTGTCAGCCGTAGGTATACATATATTGCCTCCCTTTTGAACCTCCCTCCCATCTCCCTCCCCATCCCACCCCTCTAGGTTGATACAGAGCCCCTGTTTGAGTTTCCTGAGCCAAGGGCTCTTCTCATTTAAAATTACTGTTTTATAGAAATATGACTTATATGAAAGTGATACTTTATTTACACACTTACATCAAAAGTTTTAAAAAGTATCTTCTTCTCTTTGGCTTATTCAGTTCAGTCATTCAGTTGTGTCCAACTCGTTGAAACCCCATGGACTACAGCACGCCAGGCTTCCCTGGCCATCACCATCTCCCAGAGCCTACTCAAACTCATGTTCATTGAGTCGGTGATGCCATCCAACCATTTCATCCTCTGTTGTCCCCTTCTCCTCCCACCTTCAATCTTTCCCAGCATCAGAGTCTTTTCCAGTGAGTCAGCTCTTCGCATCAGGTGGCCAAAGTATTGGAGTTTCAGCTTTAGCATCAATCAGTCCTGCCAATGAATACTCAGGATTAATCTCTTTTAGGATAGACTGGTTGGATCTCCTTGCTGTTCAAGGGACTCTCAAGAGTCTTCTCCAACACCACAGTTCAAAAGCATCAGTTCTTCAACTCTCAGCTTGCTTTATAGTTCAACTCTCACATCCATACATGACTACTGGAAAAACCATAGCTTTGACTAAAGGGACCTTTGTTAGCAAAGTAATGTCTCTGCTTTTTAATATGCTATCAAGGTTGATCATAACTTTTCTTCCAAGGAGCAAGCATCTTTTAATTTCATGGCTGCAATCACCATCTGCAGTGATTTGGAGCCCCCCAAAATAAAGTCAGCCACTGTTTCCACTGTTTCCCCATCTATTTGCCATGAAGTGATGGGACCAGATGCCATGATCTTCGTTTTCTGAATGTTGAGCTTTAAGCCAACTTTTTCACTCTCCTCTTTCACTTTCATCAAGAGGCTCTTTAGTTCTTCACTTTCTGCCATAAGGGTGGTATCATCTGCATATCTGAGGTTATTGATATTTCTCCCAGCAGTCTTGATTCCAGCTTGTGCTTCCTCCAGCCTGGCATTTCGCACGATGTACTCTGCATGTAAGTTTAATAAGCAGGGTGACAAAATACAGCCTTGATATACTCCTTTCCCTATTTGGAACCAGTCTGTTGTTCCATGTCCAGTTCTAACTGTTGCTTCTTGACCTTTGGCTTATTATTCTTTCTTAATTCCTGAGAGCTAAATGTCTGAAAAGTAGTTTTTCTACCACTTTAGGTGTACAAGTGAAAAATTGGTATTGTATATAACAGTGACACTCTGTTTCAAGTTAGTGCTACTTTTGGAATGAAGTGGGGAAAATACCTCTGAACTATTAAGCTATCTTCATTTATTTGTACCCCATCTGGTTTGGGGGCTTTCCAGGTGGCACAGTCATATAGAATCTGCCTGCCAATGCAGAAGATGTGGGTTCGATCCCTGGGTTGGAAAGATCACCTGGAGAAGGAAATGGCAGCCCACTCCAATATTCCTGCCTGGAAAATTCCATGGACAGAGGAGCCTGGCAGACTACAGTCCATGGGGTCACAGAGAATTGGACATGACTGAGCACAGGAACACATCTGGTTTGACAAAGATTTTGGATCGTTTTAATTAAGTCAGAATAAAAATTCATGACCAAGGAAAATAGAAATTAAGATAGAAGTTCAAGGCTGGGAGAAAGTTAGAATGCAAATATATAAGATTAGAATGCAGGTAGGTAAGATATACTATACTTACTCAGATACATTTTTTAATGGCAAATTTGATTGAGTCTCCTGGTAGACAAAACAAATTCTTAACTAGTCCATTTGGAAATGTGGACAGTTTGGGTGGTCACGATGACAGAGTGCCTGACTGGCATTAAAGTCTGGAGGCAGGGCTGTCATGGGGTGCGGGAAGGCCCAGGAGGGTAGGTGGGGAAGCATCCCACATGCCAAGAATTGTTCTGCCCAAAATGCCATAACGCCCTGCTGAGAAATGCTGAGCTAAATGTCCTTAAAGGAAAAAAAAAATGAAAACAAACACACAAAAACAGTTCTTCTGAAAAGGAGCAAAGCTTTTCCTAGTGCTTAATTTGAAAGAATTGTCACGTGGCACTTTGAATGGGGACCACTACATGACAACAGTCAGTTGTCTTATAATTTCCTTGGTGGCTCAATGGTAAAGAATCCGCCTGCAGTGCAGGAAACAGGAGATACAATCCCTGGGTCAGGAAGATCTCCTGGAGGAGGGCGTGGCCACCCACTCTAGCATTCTTACCTGGACAACCCCACGGACAGAGGAGCCTGGCAGCATACGGTCCATGGAGTCGCAAAGAGTCAGACACAACTGAAGTGACTGAGCACATTGTCTTGTAGTATTCCTAGAGTTATTGTAATACTGGGCTTTGAAAGGCTGTGCTTTAGCATTTTTTGATGTAATCCAAAGGCCTAGTTCCAAAATGCAAATCATATGAAAGCACTTTGATGACCCAAGTATGCTACTTTTTTGTATCCTCACTTTACCTAGGAGTACACCATGTCTCAAGCAGTACTGCAGATGGCATTTCTACGGTTGTTCTACCTTGTAGAAGCTGTATGAAAAAGGCAGAGATGTGCTGGGTTTGCCAGAAATTTGCTATATTAAAATGAGGAGCATATCAGAATCTTTTAAACAGACAGCTAATTTTTTATTAGGTTTTTTTTTTTCTTTTAAACCATGTCTTTTATTAAAACCATGTTCTTTTCCAAACAGACTTTAATGTGAAAGGTCAGAAAACTTGGCAAATTCTGTAGTACATGTTAATACAGTAATTTAACTGGATATTGATCACTAGCTTCTTTAAATATTTCTCAGAGAAGGAATTTATAGCCATATAATACCTCCAAAAATGGACCAAGAAGCAGTAAAAAGTCCCTTTGGAACCTTCATAAGGAAAGTTGTAAAATGGAACATGATAGAAATATTTTTTGTTGTTTGCTGTTTAGTTGTTAAGTCAAGTCTGACCTTTTTGCGACCCCATGGACTGTAGCCTGCCAGGCTCCTCTCTCCATGGGATTCTCCAGTCAAATATATTGGAGTCGGTTGCCATTTCCTTCTCCAGGGGATCTTTCCAACCCAGGGACTGAACCCGTGTCTCCTGCATTGCAGGTAGATTCTTTACCACTGAGCCACCAGGGAAACCACTGATGGAAGTATACTTTGCTTTTAACTGGGAATGGTGGGAAGGGAGTTTCATCTTTACATTAGCAATGCAAATAGTTTTCAACCTTTTTTAGCCTGAACGTTCTTGAGATGGACAGTACAATCTCATCAGAAACCTTGTTTCTTCACAGTGATGTTCAGAGTGAGGGGCATTTCTTGCCAGGAGAAACAAATGGGAATACCCTGCCCCTGGAGTTTCTGATATGCCTTTTGAGGCCATATATCTCTCTCATCACACATAGACCAATTTAGCAGTACTTTTTCAAGGAATACGAAGAAATCTGGTGTTTAATGACTGAATCATGGTAGGTATAAAAAATATTCAGGGAAGTTTTAAAGCCATTAAGCTGGAAGGCCAATCCCATGCCACCAATGCTAGCAGGGCAAGAACGGTCTATATAAACATACTCATTTCATCAGCTGCTGCTGCTGCTAAGTTGCTTCAGTCGTGTCCGACTCTGTGCGACCCCATAGACGGCAGCCCACCAGGCTCCCCCATCCCTGGGATTCTCCAGGCAAGAATTCTGGAGTGGGTTGCCATTTCCTCCTCCAATGCATGAAAGTGAAAAGTGAAAGGGAAGTTGCTCAGTCGTGTCTGACTTGTAGCAACCCCATGGACTGCAACCCACCAGGCTCCTCCATCCATGGGATTTTCCAGGCAAGAGTACTGGAGTGGGGTGCCATTGCCTTCTCCGATTTCATCAGCTAACTTCTTTAAATCAATACTTGATACAATAAAATTCTGACAATAAGATTTAGTCCCTCAGATTTGACCTATATCATTTAATACATCAGGTTAATAGTATCATTATACCTCAGCATCTTGAAAGCTGTATTGTATTATTTATGTACAACAACCACTTGAGGACAGTATTATAAACTTATCATCAAAAAAGAAAGATCTTGGGTATATACTGCTATATGTAAAACAGATAATTAATTAGGACCTAGTGTGGAGCACAGGGAACTTTTCTCAGTACTCCGTAATGACTTATATGGGATAAGAATCTAAAAAAGAAGGGATATGTGTATATGTATAATTGATGAAATCAGCAGTGAATTTTGCTGTACATCTGAAACTAACACAGCATTATGAATCAACTATACTCCAATAAAAATTTAAATAAATGGATAGATTCATAAAAAGAAAGGTCTTGGTATATGAAAATCAGTTTTCAAAATAGATAGTGATCATACATACTTAGGATGTTCTTAGTTTTTCACCAATGTTGAAAACTAAACCTATTGTATTTTTTACATAAAACCCAGCCCCTGGACATACCTCATGCTTTTCTCCTTTCAGTTTATTTAGAAGTAAATAAAAGAATTCATATAATGAGACATCTTCAATTTGTTGAGCTCTGTAATCTTCTCAAGGCAGAGGCATTTTGATGGTTATAACTGGTCTGTGGCATGGAATCTATTCAGATGTCTGTCTGAATTATAACTCTGCCTGATACATACTTCCTTTGTGACCATGAAAAAGTTACTTACCTTCTCTGCCTCAGTTTTCTTGCGCTTAAAATGCAGGTAATTATACTTCTTACTTCAAAAGGTTCTTGTGAAGACTAAATGAGGTAATGCCTATAAAATGCTTTTAAACAGTATCTGACAGAAAGTAAGCAGTTAATGAATAGTAAGTATTGTCATTGCAACCAATGGATAAGACTGATGTCAGGTCTTTAACTTCCCTAGAAGGTGAAAATCAACAAGGACAAATAATCTATAAGCAGTCTTGCGTGCCCAGTCGCTTCAGTCATGTCTGACTCTTTGCAGCCTCGTGGACTGCAGCCTGCTAGGTTCCTCTGTGCAGGAGATTCTCCAGGCAAGAATAGTGGAGTGGGTTGCCGTGCCCTCCTCTAGGGGATCTCCCTGACCCAGGGATCAAACCTGCATCTCCTGCATTGCAGGCAGATTCTTTACCACTGAGCCACCAGGGAAGCCCTGCAATCATATTTAACTATAAGTAAAAGAATGGGTGGTGCTAGTCCGTCTGGGGCTTTGAACTTCCTTTTAAATAAAAAACTAAGAATGCTTATGCTATTAATATAGTATTTTTCAAATTTTTATATGTGACTAAGTTTTTGTTTATGAAAACAAAGTCACTCAGTGCTTTATAACTTATATTAATTTTATTTTAGGATTTTCTGTATTAGAGTGAAAATTATTAGTGACTTTTCTGTTTAGAGTTGATACATCTAGTTTCCGCTTAGGTTCATCAGTTTAAGTGATTGCTTCTAACTCATGATATCTCCATGGCTGCCAACATTCATTCAAATGAGTGAGACTGCACTCTGCCATCAAACTAGTTGTTTTGCATCTCTATATGTAGTACTCAGGATTTTCTTCATTATAATTCTTCTGGAAACTAGAAACTAATAAAGTCAGTGAGATGGAATGATGGTAGTATCATGTTTCTCTTTACTAAAACTATTTGTAAAGATGATTTGAAATATTGATGCCATTTCAAAGTCATTCACAGAATTTCTAAGGAAAAAACTGTTCACTGCCACTGATTTTATCATATCTGGTTGATGATACTTCAACACCTTTAATGAGTAAATCATTGAAACACACCACCAGCTTTGGTTAGAGATGTGTACGTCACTCACTGAGGTTTTGCAGCTCGCTGTGTGGTGATAGGTGGCAGTGATGGAGTTGCAGTCTAGAAAAAAAACTTTTAAACCATCATGGAAGGAAAAGAGAATAAACTAAAGATGAAGGCAAAAAGGCTCAGCCATAGTATTAGAAATATTGACAACCCTCTTCTTTCTGAAATCTCCAAATATCCCAGGACCTCCCAGCTCCAGTACAGTATCTTTCTTCTGGGGTTTACATCCAGAATCTTTTGATTTACTGAGAATTCTTTTGAGCGCTTCATGTCTGTCATCAAAGATTTATTAGAGACCTTTGTGTTTGAAAAGAGTGTGTGTGTGTGTGTGTGTGTGTGTGTGTGTGTGTGTGTGTGATGTCCGTGTGTGGTCTCTCGGTGTATGTGTTTGTGTCTGCAGCCAGATGCAGATGTGCTGCCTCAGTTCCTAAGAAAACACACTAAGTCCTATTTATTTGTATGAAGGCAACACAAGATTAACAGCGGCCACAATATGCAAGTATTTTACTTCCCAAGGAATACTGTAATTGAGTCTAAGTGAGAGCCTTTAACTAAATTGCAAAGGAATATACTAAATGAAAAACTTACAAAGGAGAAATAATGTACACTGCAATCATAAATAACATATTGTAGTCTTTCAGAGTTTCTCAGTCCTTTGATATAATTATTAGAAACCAAAATGGCAAAAGCTATGAATCAAATCAAATTCAACCATATATTAAGAAAAGTTCTAAAACATACTGTCTTTCCCATATTTCCTTTGGTTTCTTACAGTGTATACTTTTATAAATTAATTTCTACTTACAGAACATATTTGATAGATATGTTGAATTAAAACCTTAAATTTCTAATTATGCCTGTTTAGCAGTACAAAACTATATAAAATAAGAACTTGCTTTACATTCAGTTGTGCTTAGATATTTCAGAACCGTTTCTGAGAACAGCTTATTTTAAAAGATAAGATGTTTGTTAAGAGGGAAAACCTGTGTGATTTAGGCTTAAGCTTAGACCAAACAGGAATGTTTAAGCACTGGAAGAAATGGATAATACCTTTATAAAAGTTAACTTGTTCTTTTACTATATGGAAGTTTGTCATAAAACTACTATACCTGTGTGATGTGGTACCTCATTTTTTCAGTCAACTGTTATGTTTTCAACTTAAGCTTACTTAAAGTTTTCTGAAAAGATTATACAAAGATAGCATTCAATTAAGGATTAATCACTATGGCAACTGAGATGTGGTGACTGAAAGGGGGAGGATGTATTCTCCCCTCAGTTTCCTGCCAGCTGTCATAGTCAACCTCTGTTGCCTGAATCCAAGCCAAAATATAGACTGTGACCAACTCGAAGAAACTATATCTGTATTTTTATAAATTGGTACAAGTACCAGACTATAAAAGAAGACTTAATCCCCTAAATGGGATGACAGACACTTGGCACTCTTGCCAGTGTTTGACAGAGAAATAACGGGTCGCTTTGTAGTAAAACCTGGATTAATAGTAAACCCTTCTTTATGTTACTGCAGCGTGGTGTAAATGAGAGAACTAAGCATGCTGTCAGCCTGGGGGCGGAGGTGGCATGGGGGACAGAGTCTTTTATATAACCAGTGCAGGTTTAAGCACTGTTCAGAATACTGTAAATACAAAATGTTGTCTTAGTAAGAACTTCTCTTTCTCGTATTTGTATTAGATTGGCATTTTGTAGGTTACTTAAAGAAAGGATTTTTATGAGCTATGGTGGATTTGATTGCAGTATGTTTATACAGCTTTTGGAGTCAGCAAGGAGAGATGGGCTATTTACAGTAAGCAGACTTTGGGGAGATACAGCATTCCATTAGCCTATTTTTCAGGAGAGTGAATGGCATGATGGTTTAAAGTAATTGTTCACAAACGACTGGTTTATGAAGTAGTCCAGTAAGTAAAGTGTATGGTTTCACCATGCAGTGGAATTAACTCTTGCTGGGTGGGATTTTTCATGGTCTTATCATTTTTCTGTCTTGAGATGTTAACTTTATAGTATTTGCATCAGAAAGTTTTTCTTCCAAGTGATTTTAGTAAAGATCAGATTTTTAAAGTTGTGTGTGTGTATGTATAAAATTATGGGGCCAGTGTTGGCATGAAGAAGACTTTTGTATTTCTATCCTTAGAACTAGGATTGATTCAGAGAGATAGACAGTGTCATTTGTGAAAATCACCTGTTACCTAGGCACAGGAATGAGAGTCTGGTGTTACCTGTAAATACGTATTCCACTTCTAGCTCTTGGCAATGAGAAGCTGGGGCATCCTTCCTCACAGTGAGGTCACCAGGATTGCTGGAGTAATGTCACTAATGAGCCAATGGGGACAAAACCACATTCAGTTCTTGCCAGAAAGGCATCAGTTCAGTTCAGTCGCTCAGTCGTGTCTGACTCTTTGCGACCCCACGAACCACAGCATGCCAGGCCTCCCTGTCCATCACCAACTCCCAGAGTCCACCCAAACCCATGTCCATCGAGTTGGTGATGCCATCCAACCATCTCATCCTCTGTCATCCCCTTCTCCTCCTGCCCTCAATCTTTCCCAGCATAAGGGTCTTTTAAATGAGTCAGCTCTTCGCATCAGGTGGCCAAAGTATTGGAGTTTCAGCTTCAACATCAGTCCTTTCAATGAACACCCAGGACTGATCTCCTTTAGGATAGACTGGTTGGATCTCCTTGTAGTCCAAGGGACTCTCAAGAGTCTTTTCCAACACCACAGTTCAAAAGCATCAATTCTTCAGTGCTCAGCTTTCTTTATAGTCCAACTCCATAATGACTACTGGAAAAACCATAGCCTTGACTAGATAGACCTTTGTTGACAAAGTAATGTCTCTGCTTTTTAATATGCTATCTAGGTTGATCATAACTTTCCTTCCAAGGAGTAAGCGTCATTTAATTTCATGGCTGCAATCACCATCTGCAGTGATTTTGGAGCCCAGAAAAATAAAGTCAGCCACTGTTTCCACTGTTTTCCCATCTATTTGCCATGAAGTGATGGGACTGGATGCCATGATCTTGATTTTCTGAATGTTGAGCTTTAAGCCAACTTTTTCACTCTTTCTTTCACTTTCATCAAGAGGCTCTTTAGTTCTTCTTCACTTTCTGCCATAAGGGTGGTGTCATCTGCATATCTGAGGTTATTGATATTTCTCCCGGCAATCTTGATTCCAGCTTGTGCTTCTTCCAGCCCACAGTTTCTCATGATGTACTCTGCATAGAAGTTAAATAAGCAGGTGACAGTATACAGCCTTGACGTACTCCTTTTCCGGAAAGGCATGCTATGCTAAGTCACTTCAGTCGTATCCAACTCTGTGTGACCCCATAGACGGCAGCCCACCAGGCTCCGCCGTCCCTGGGATTCTCCAGGCAAGAATACTGGAGTGGGTTGCCATTTCCTTCTCCAACCAGAAAGGCATACATGTTTATTATTGTATTTATGATAATTACTTATTGCTTACTAGTAGGGGTGATGAGTAAAGCTCTTTCTCTTATTCTATGCAATGACCTGTTACTATTTTTGTTATTAGTGTGTGTGTTAGTTGCTCAGTTTTGTCCGACTCTTTGCAACTCCATGGACCCTATAGCCTGCCAGACTCTGTTAGTAGCACCAATAATAAAGTATGTTAGAATACCATAAAAGATATCTAGTTCAGTCCTCAAATTTTATAGATAAAGGACCCACCTTGAATTGTGCCTGGTTTATCATAAAGAATACTATAGCAAAAAATTATATTTGACAGTAGTTATAAGCTAATGTGACAATGGCCTGGGCTGATAAAAATATTCTTTGCTTATTAGGAAATAGCTTGATTCTAACTCTTCTCCTAGCTGGTCATTGTTCCAGTTGCTTAGAAGATTGATAAGGCTTCTTTGAACAGTTTCTCTGTTTAGAGTGGTTGGAAGATTATAAATAGTTTAAAAATAGTATTTCTTCAAATAGTGCTTTCTAAAAGAATCCACCTGCCAATGTAGGAGATGCAAGAGACACTGGTTCAATTCCTGGGTCAATAAGATCCCCTGGAGGAGAAAATGGCACCCCACTCCAGTGTCCTTGCTGAGAGAATCCCATAGACAGAGGAGCCTGATGGGATATAATAATGAGGTTGAAGACAGTCTAACATGACTGAGCATCTCAGCATAAGTAACAATATAAAGGCTTAGAGATATAAGGCCTCATTGAGCTCTGATTGACTTTACCTAGTGACTTAACAGAATGTTAAGCACTTAATAATAGCCCTTTTCAAATGTATATTTTATCCCTCTATGAAAACCATGGCATCAATTGGACATGGCCACTTAATGGAAACACCTATCATCTTATCTGAGAATCCTGCCTCTACACATATGAATTCTGAGTTTTATAGGATGAATAAAGCGAAATTATAAGGATAGGGAATCATAGTATTTCAGAACTTGAAGGATTCTTGGAGACTAATGCAAACAATACTATTTTACTGATTTTTTTTCTTTTTAATGAGATGGTATTGACTTCCCTCAGGCTCAACAGTGGCAGTCAGCTTAAATCCCTGTAGTCTTTCAATCCTGGTTTCTCCTGTGCTTTCCCCCAGTTCCTTTACTTTCTATTTTGCTTTGGAGATTTTCCTTTTTTTTTTTTAATTCTATTTTGCTTTTCCAATATGAAAAATCAGTCTAATTTTTCAAGATAACTTGTCTATTAATAATTTCCCTCACTTTAGCAGTTAAAAAATTCAGGTGGACTGAATGTATCTTTCCCTTTAAAAATCTTTTTTTAGATAGTTAAAACTATCTGGACTCAAGAAATACTGTAAGACTTGGCAGTATCTACTCAGGCTTTGTTGTCCTAACCTCCCAAATCTCCAAACCTCTCTACCTCTCAGCATGTAACTCAGCTGTGTCACTCTTTCACAAAGCCTGCCCCAATTCCAACATAAGCTGTAGGTAATTCCTTCTTCGGAGAAGGCAATGGCACCCCACTCCAGTACTCTTGCCTGGAAGATCCCATGGATGGAGCAGCCTGGTAGGCTGCAGTCCATGGGGTCACTAAGAGTCGGATACGACTGAGCGACTTCACTTTCACTTTTCACTTTCAGGCATTGGAGAAGGAAATGGCAACCCACTCCAGTGTTCTTGCCTGGAGAATCCCAGGGACGGTGGAGCCTGGTGGGCTGCCATCTGTGGGGTCGCACAGAGTCGGACACAACTGAAGCGACTTAGCAGCAGCAGAAGCTGTCCTTCTTATGCTTTTTCTGTTTCATGTAATAGTACTTTGGCCTAGTTATTCTAACATATGACTTCCAAATTTTTATCAGTTAGGTAAGTATACATCTTCTTTTCTAGTAAACTCTGGACTTTAAAAATAGCATAATACATCTCTGATTCTCATTTGATAACTCTGGAGACCTAAAATAGTGTCTTGTATATAATTGATACTTTTTGAATAATTTAGGTTTTCAGTTGTTGTCAGGGTATAATGATCCCCATCACTGTGTTCCGAAAATTAACTAGTTTAAACTATCTTTTCTATAAACAAATCTCAGAATTTTCCTAAAAATCCTCTGGCAATGACTTGGCATTGTTCAGAGCTACTGAATGTATTTATAATCAGCCAAGGGAAACAATCCCTCCTTATCTGAATTAGAAGTAGTCTCAGGTTTGCCTGTCATTCATGGTCTTCAATAAACTTACTCAGTCTACACCTCCAACCAAATCATCTACTGGCTGATCCTTCACTCCCAATTCAAGTTTCACTCCCTCCATAAAACCTCAGTTTTCGGAGATCACTCTATTCCAAGCTCCTTCCACACCCGTTCTCTGTGCCTATCATCACTGTAGACGTGGTGGACACCGTGTTAGTGTTTGCTCTCTTCTCATGTATGTTACAAACTTCTTAAGGATCAGGACCACGGCGTACATGTTCATTAGCATCACCACTTAGCAACAGGCAATACAGAGTGGAAGTTCAGAAAACATTTGTTACTAGTAATTCCTGCAAGAAATTACTACATAATGCAGATGCCCACAACAATTTTCACTGTGAGTATAGGCTCCACATATTAATGTTAAAAGGAATATTCTAGCAGATGATATAAAGACATTAATCATTTTAAAGTGAAAGTGAAGTCGCTCAGTCATGTCTGACTCTTTTGTGACCCCATGGACTGTAGCCTACCAGGCTTCTCTCCCTCCATGGGATTCTCCAGGCAAGAGTACTGGAGTGGGTTGCCATTTCCTTCTCCAGGGGATCTTCCCAACTCAGGGATCAAACCCAGGTCTCCCGCATTCCTCTGAGCCACCAGGGAAGAGCAGCATAAATGCTGGTATTCTTCATCTTCACTCATTATCTGTCATCTGTTGACCATAGTTCTGGCATAGGAAACCCACTCAAGAAGGGAGAACGTGGAGAATGGTGTCAGAAAGATATCCCCATCCAAGCTGAAAATTACTTTCGGGAGTAATTTTCTGTGTTCCAAAGTTCTATAAAATATCTGTTTTGTTGTCTTTATTCTGTGGCATGTAAGGCTTGTCTCAATTTGGTGCTAGCCTGCTTTTCCAGTCTCATTCTGATTCACTCATTCAGCATTACTGACAGTAACTTTGTGCCGGGCACTGTACTAGACCCTGAGGGTAGCAAGCTGAACAGGTTCTTCCTAGTCATCCTTCAGTTTATGAATCAGTCTTCAAGCACACCGTGGATTTTTACCCTTCCATGTCTTTGCTCTTGTGTTTCTTTTGTTTAAAATTCCATTCTACCTGTGTCTGCCTGTTGAACTTCAACTCCTTGTATCATTAGTGACAGTTCTTCTCTGTCTTCTCCAAAGCAATGTACATGTTTTCCTCAAATTCATCTTTACTTGTGTGTGTATATGCATGTATGTATGCTCTAGCACTTATTGTATTATGTGACACCTTATATATATCTGCAGAAGGGAAAGGCTACCCACTCCAGTATTCTGGCCTGGAGAATTCCATGGACTGTATGGGATCGCAAAGCGTCGGACACGACTGAGTGACTTTCACTTCATTTCACAGGATGCATTCAGTAGCATAGAATAGAATAACCATCTGAAAATAACCTATGCAATAGGCTGTTAACTAATTCACATAATAGCAAGTCTGGAGGGAAATATTTCCAGGCGTAATGCTACAGTCCAGTGACATCATAAGATATCAGCCTCTCTGATTTTCTTCTCCACTGTCCTTTGCCAGTTAATTTTTAGTTCCATGAAGCCTTTTTCCTCATGTTACATCTACATGTTACATGCTACATCTCAAGAACCTGTTTCCTCATACAAATGTATCCAAGGACAGGAAGCTGTGCTCCTCTTCATGTGTCTCTCCCTTTGTTCTGGAGGAAAATCTTTCTGGCAGGACGTAATTCTGGCTTGATTAATCTCGGTTTATCCGCTAAGAACTGAGAGGGCAATCAGCCTTTCCTAAGCACATGACCATAACCTATTCCCAATATCTAAATATTTAATAACAAATATGCTTTTCTGATGTTGTATAATTTGAATGTGTCAACATTTTGAAGATACGCATAACTGACTTACTGTTTTCCAGATGAACAGTGAATTATATTACAAAATCATGCATAGGGAAAAAATTCAGCCAAAGTACAAAATATACCAATGAATTTTCATTTTAGTAATGTAAAAAATTCTGATGTGGTTTCAAATATTACATGAAACTAACCTTGATTGAATTTTTATAAAGTATCAAAAAAGAATATCTATAGTTATCTGAAAAGGCTATGAAGATATTCTTCCCTTTTTCAATTATATATCTATATGAAGCTGGTTTTATTCATATACTCCAACTAAGATGGTATTGTTGCAGCAGACTGAATGCAGAAGCAGATATGAGAACCTAGCTGTCTTTCATTAAGCCAGCTACTAAAGACATTTGTAAAAATGTAAAATATAGTCAGTCTTCTGGTTAGTTTTCTGTTTGTTTGCCTTGGAAAATATAAACTTTTTGTTGGTAAAAAGAATTATTTAAGTTAACACGTAATTATTTTTATTTTTAATAAATTAATTGTTTTAAACTTGCAGTAGATATAACCCACATAAACAAAATCTCTTTGGGGTCCTCATTAATTTTTAAACTATACAACGGTCCTAAAACCAAAAAGTTTCAGAATTGCCATCTTAGACCATGTGGACAGGGTCACTTGATTATTAAATTCAGTTCTAGTGGAACATACTTTCAGTTGGCCTTTCTCTGTGTGAACACTGAACTTCCTCTGCTACATGGCTCATGAAAGCATATCAGAATAGAAGAGACTGAAAATGATGTGGTTATATGAAACCTACTCTAATTCACTAAAAAGGAGAATTATTCAGTTTTCAGTACTTGATTATAAACAATAATCTGCATCCAGCTTCACAACTAGTAACAGTGTCCCAGTGTCATTTGTGGCTCGGTGCTTGAAATATTCTTTCCTAGACACTGGAGAGCCATCCATAGCCTTGTAACTGAATCAGCCTACATAGAAGCCTGCACTTACTCTAGTTGGAGGCCTAGAGGAAGGAAGTGAGAGCCTAAGCTCCCTGTGGGAAGTGCCAGCCACTGGAAAGGCAAGCAGGGGCAGGTGCCTGCCAAGAAAGACTTTAAAATTTTTCCATCAGCACCACCCTTCCGTGGTCTTTTCACTAACAAGTATTATTTAGTGTAGAACCTTCAAGTAATCTTTATAGACATTTTTATATTAACATAAATATTATATGTAAAGATTTAAAATTTAGTCAGGATTATAAGATGCTAAGGACCTTATTCATTACAACTTACTGGAGATCCTAAAAAAGACTAGTAGAATTGTGAACTTTAAATATGGAAGATACTGATAGGGGTCCCGGATCCAAATTCTTATCCCCTAGATCCTGATCTCCAAATCCCTTATTACTCCTTAGGATAAGGAGGCTCAAAAAGATTTTTTAAAAAAAGGAAAAAAGACTTTTCTCAAATTTACGCAATAAATGACCAAGGAAGGCCTAGACACCAGGGCTTGTAGTGCCGAGTCCTTGCTCAGACAGCTACCCCAGAAGGCCCTAGATCTTGCTCTAGCCTTTGTGTGTAGGAAGTATTGAGGGGAATCTACTGCCTGGCCATCCTCCCATGAAGGTCTGAGATTATATTAGCAGAAACTCCCCGTTGCTGGTCCGCAGGCTTTTTTGAAGGTGATTGCCACCGTCTCACCTGGCCCTTTCCTACAGGTTGACTGCTGTGGCAGTCCCTCCAGGTTCCCAGGTCCCAGGGAGACAGGGCTTCTGCATTTCTGTTTATGGTATGTGCCCCACAGTAGTCAGCTGTACTCCAGAGGCCATCGCTTTGTTCTTTCAAATAGATGAGTTTCTTGGACAGTGAGAAATGGATGTTGTGCACAAAAAAAAGGAAGCTAGGCTCAGGGCAGCCTGTCCTTTTGTGGCTCACTCTGAAAGCAAAGTACTACCAAAAAAGAAAATACATACGTATCTATATATATATAAAACTGAATTGTAACTGTTACTCCTTCCAGGAGGAAAACAGACCCATAATTACAAACTTTAATCTCTCTTTACCACCTAAAAAAAGGGGAGGGAGGGAAGGTTTGAATTTGAATCTAAGTTTGTTTTTTCAGATTTGAATGACATTTTTAAACATATGCAGAAAATTATACTTCATTGTATATTTGTGGTGGGTCCTCTAACCAGCTGGCTTTTCTCCAGAGTCTGAGTGAAGGCAGTTCAGGGGTATCTCACAGTTGCCTTTGGTTTTTGTTGAGTATTGGAAAACTGCATTTACAGTAATATTTTCTACCTCCAGGCAGAAATTTTGAATGATCACTTGAAGGATAAGGACTTTTTCACAATTGTACAAAGATCCTTGAAGTTCTTTGTCATTTTGGACTCTCAGGTGCCATTTGAATGAATTTATTTACATGTGCTCTATGTTTTTATAGAACTCCTGATTCCCTGCTTTGCAAAGACAAGCAAGTTTATGACTTTTTTTATGTGTTTACAGGGTTTGGCCTTTACCCAAAGAGAGATTTCTTTTTTAATCTTTTGTTTGAACAAATGTGTAAACCAAAGCATTGCTGCCTCTCAGACTTAACTATTTAAGGTTTAATGAAGAAAAAAAGTGAAAGAGCACTTTTTTAAAAAAAAGTCTTTGTGGCAAAGTTAGTGTGATCAGACCAATGTGAGGGACTTTGGCTATACAACGTGCCCAGCTCTGACAGTCTGTGCTATTCTCAGGAACAAGTGAACCTTCCTGGAAGGGGCAGATCCTCTGGTGATTCTTAGGATCCAAACTCAGGCTTCTCAATAGGTCAGAGCCATTGGGACCTTCCATTGCCTTTGAAAATGTCCTCCCTGATTTCCATTTTCTCAATGACTAATCAAGGCTAAGGACTTCCCTGGTGGGCTACAGTCCATGGGGTCATAAAAGAGTCAGACATGACTTAGCAACTAAACAACAACAGCAAAAAATCAAGGCTAATCATTTGATTATGGAAAAAAATGGTGAATGTGGCTGTTAAATACACATTGCTCTTTGTTCTGGTGTATGTTCTGTAATATGTTTTCTAAGGTGAGAAAAACCAGCTCAGCAGACAGATTCAAAATTGCTTAATAAAAATTTCACTACCTCCTGGTAGCCTACAACAGACAGGCTACCCATCCTATCAGCCTGTTTTTCATCATACATTATCCACTTCAAAGCTTCCTCTATTTTGTGAGGGGTACAAATGATCAGAATAGGAATCTGCATTATCTGCACCAGCTATGAATGTGTCTCCAGTAATTAGCCTCAAAGAGATTAAGAAAGATGGCACAGATGACAATAGTATTTCTCCTGCCAAAATGGAAACTAGAGGCCATTCGTGGTTGTTTTTGAAACTCGGTCTCCTGAATTGTAATGCTTCCTGCCCCATTTGTTGCCCGTAGGTGGGTGTGTATGGGAAAACTGATCCCTATCAACTTTTCCCTTTTCCTTGCTCTTCCTATCTAGATGCCCTCTATAGTTCTTTAGTAATTTGCCTCCAAAATTATTTTTTACTTCAAAGAAAGAGGGTTGTTTTTTTTTCCCTTAAACATTCTCTGCACTGAGGCTTTCCTGATGAGTCAGTGGTAAAAACCCACCTGCCAGTGCAGGAGACATAGGTTTGACCCCTGATCCGAGAAGATCCCACATGCCTCGGAGTAACTAAGCTTGTGTACACCGCAACTACTGAGACTGTGCTCAAGAGCCTAGGATCCGCAACTGTTGAGCCCACGTGCTGCACCTACTGAAGCCCACATGCCTAGAGCCTTTTCTCTGCAACAAGAGAAGCCACCGCAGTGAGAAGGTCTCACATTGCAGCTAGAGAAAAGTTTAAGCAGCAACGAAGACCAAGCACAGACAAAAATTAATTAATAGATACATTTTTTAATTTATTTTTTAAATTAAAAAATATATATATTTAAAAGACCACATTCTCTGCACTATTCCAGTGAAGTTTTCTATTTGTTGTTGTTATTGTTGTCTAGTTGCTAAGTCGTGTCCAACTCTTTTGCTACCCCCATGAAGTATAGCCTGCCAGGCTCCTCTGTTCATGGGATTTCCCAGGCAAGAATACTGCAGTGGGTTGCCAATTCCTTCTCCAGGGGATCTAACCCAGGGATCCAACCTGTGTCTCCTGCATTGCAGGCAGATTCTTTACCACTGAGTCACCTGGGAAGTTTTCTATTATGTAAAGTTTAATTTCATATGTAGCAGAGTAAATAGAAAAATGCTAATGTAGTCATATGGCTGTGAGGTAGGGGGAATATTCCCTTTTTTCCTATTCTCAGTACACTGGCAACAAAGATTATTTGCAAACTTTTTCATTTTTTATTTCTTCTAACTCTTTCAATTGAAAATGTATACCTTATTTTCTTTTTTCAGTTCAATTAAAATAATGCTATTGGCTTAGGTCTCAGTTCAGTTCAGTTCAGTCTCTCAGTCGTGTCCAACTCTTTGCGACCCCGTGAATCGCAGCACGCCAGGCCTCCCTGTCCGTCACCAACTCCCAGAGTTCACTCAAACTCATGTCCATCGAGTCAATGATGCCATCTAGCCATCTCATCCTCTGTCATCCCCTTCTCCTCCTGCCCCCAATCCCTCCCAGCATCAGAGTCTTTTCTAATGAGTCAACTCTTCGCATGAGGTGGCCAAAGGACTGGAGTTTCAGCTTTAGGATCATTCCTTCCAAAGAACACCCAGGACCAATCTCCTTTAGAATGGACTGGTTGGATCTCCTTGCAGTCCAAGTCTTCTCCAAAACCACAGTTCAAAAGCATCAATTCTTCGGCGCGCAGCTTTCTTCACAGTCCAACTCTCACATCCATATATGACCACTGGAAAAACCATAGCCTTGACTAGATGGACCTTTGTTGGCAAAGTAATGTCTCTGCTTTTGAATATGCTGTCTAGGTTGGTCATAACTTTCCTTCCAAGGAGTAAGCGTCTTTTAATTTCATGGCTGCAATCACCATCTGCTTAGGTCTAATGCCTTGTAATACAGACAGTACACTTGGGGATTAAAAGAAAAAAGATCCTATCAAAAGTCTTATAAATGTCTCATACTATTAATCTAAAGATTCCTCCTAGAATCAATATAAATCTAAAACTTTACAATAAGAAATAAATAAATTGTTGAGGATTGTATATAGTTGACTAGGTCTAGTGTCAATTCATTTTGGCTACTCTAAAAGAAGAAATGCTTTCCTGTAAATGTACCCTCTTATTTGTTATAATCCTAATGTATATCTTTTACAACTTAAAATTATAGCTTTTATTTTACAGAATGTATACTTTATACATGTTTCAATAGTAATTTTAATGATGTATTTTCAAATATTTTATAGAGACATTAGAAAAATGAATAATTTCATATTTTTATCAAAATTAAGTCAAAGCAGATATTCATGATATATTGTGCAGCATAGCATATTATTGTGTTTTATAATAATTTTAAATGGAGTATATAATCTATAAAAAATAATGAATTACTATGTTTTATACCTAAAACTAATATAATATTGTAAATGAACTATGCTTCAATTTTTTAAAAAGTAGATATTTATGAAGTCTTTGAAGTGAGCCATTTCCACAGTAAACACTTAATTGTGGATAGGTAAGGAGATTATTTTGGCCAAAATATATTAAAATAATTACCACTTGTAGAAATAATATATATTTAGTGTTTTTGATTGAATTAAATAATTTTCATATTCTGAATTTTGTTTTTAATAACAAATATTTCTTTTTCTGACAATAACATTTAAATTTTTTTAATTATATAAATCAGATTAGGATTTAACACAGTTAGCCATGGCCTACCTTTTACCTTTTTAGACCTGTTTAATTCTGAAGGGAGAGAATTTTTCCTCTACTTTTCAACTTTCAATTGGCTGCTCCACATAGGAAACAGCCAAAGGAGAAAGATATATTACTACTCATAAATTGGAATTATTTCAATATTCTCTGATAGATTTAGCTTTCTTAAGTAACCCATGGAGCTTCTCTGGTAGCACAGCTGGTAAAGAATCCGCCTGCAGTGCGGGAGACCTGGGTTTTATCCCTGGTTGGGAAGATCCCCTGGAGGAGGGCATGGCCCACTCCAGTATTCTTGCCTGGAGAATCCCATGGACAGAGGAGCCTGGTAGAGTTGGACATGACCCAAGTGACTTAGCACAGCACAGCACAAGTAACCCCACATTTCCATTCAGTTAATCGCATCATCAAATGGATTTCTTAACTATATATTTACATTATTTAGAAATAATTACTATACTCTTTACACTTACTGAATTTTATTTTTAATAAATATTCCATAAGTTAAATTTGATTATTTTTGTAAAAGTACCATAGTAGACATACCTAACAATATCCAATAATTTATGAAAATAATCATGAACATAGCAGTTACTGTTATAAATTAAACTCAGTGCCAAGCTTTGTAAAATACTTATTAGCAGACATATTTATATTATACAAATACTATGCAAAGTTCTTCTCTTCATAATTTCCTCCTTGACATTATAACCATAAATCTTAAGAAGAAGGAAACCTACATCAGCATCATGGAGTGTAGAGATAATTCCTCAAAGCAAATCTTGGATAATTTTGAAGCAACTTTTTAGGGAAAAAAAGTTTACTATCAGTTAGCGGTTTTTATGGAAACTGGGCTTTCTGCTTTCTTCATGTTAAATGATCTCAAAATTTCCTGTTGAATACATACATAGAGTTCCAGCTATTGGCCATTCTGTTCTCTGGTGGAAAGAGTGGATTTATTTTGCTTTCCTGAGCTGGCAGTCTTACCTTCTACCATAATGTTAAGAAGCAATAATATTATCTTTTAAATTCTTAATCCAGCTCATTTTACTGAATTTTTCATTTCTTGACCTTTCATTACTGTTGCTACTTCATACTGTTGCGCCAGTGTCGTACGACTTCCCAGCTTTGACATAAGTGGTAGTAATGAGTTTGCATCTTATTTCACATAATTTGAAATCTTTTCATCTTGGTCACAGGCCTTGTACTTTGCTTTATAATAAATTATAACTGCCCCTGGAATTGCAACTGCATTATGTCACTATTTTCCTTATATTATCTATTGTAAAAGATACTGTTTTACTACAAAATAGTGACACCAGCTTTTATAACAAGGGCATCAAAGTATTTATTAAACAAATTAGTAAACGAAATTCTGTTTCACAGCCTTGTTTCAGTAAGTGTTAAACTGCCCTACTAAAATGGAAATCTGAACCTATTTTTTTTAAATAAAAGATGGAATATTGAGCCCATGTGAGAGAAAAATGCTTTTCTGTTTGCATTATTATCTAAAATAATCAGATTTTAAAGTGCAGAATATTTGTCATAAATTTAAAATTCACATGTCTGATAGCTATGATTGGAAAAGTTGAATTTTCCTGAAGAATATGTAAAACTAATTTAAGAAAAAATGTATCTGGGGTTTGAAATATGAGTTTTATAATACTTCCAGAGTCAGAAAGACCCAGAGTAATCATGTAAATAATTGAAGATTGCCATTGCTTGGCATGATTTCTCCATGACTTCAGAAATTATGGTATATGAGGAGGGCATGTTCCTGGTTGGCCCAGTTCCTTCTCTTTTGGCTTATTCCCTTTATCCCTACATAGATATTACCATCCCTCCTTATAATAATGGACAATTATTTCTTGGGAATCATCAAAGCTTTTTTATTAGGAACTTTTAAAATTCATCTTATTTTCTTGTGACGTGAAGTAAATGCATCAAATCTCTTTCAAATTTATGTTTAGTGATGAAAATTTTTCTCTCTTTATTAATAATGTTTTAAAATTTAGGAAATGATGTCTTTGAGGAAAGTACTTTCAGCATTACTGACTGATGCAAAGCCCTAGTTCAAACTGACAGCCTGGCATTTTGTGATGCCCATCTGAATCACAGTAGATTTTGAAGAAGTCTGTTTCTTTTCATTAGGAATGGTTTGCTTTAAAAATAAAAAATACAATTATTTCTCTTGTTCAGTTTATTTCCATGAAATTAATATAAATTAAAGAGATAAATGATTTAATTTTTAAAAGGAATAAACTAAATGTGCCATCTTAAAAAGGGAGGGGTAACTCAGCATTTTTAAGTCCCTTAAGAGTACAAGCCTCTTTGTGTATGTAAATATTTTGGTTCTCAACTACATTGCATAGTGGCAGGAACATAATAGGTGCTTTGTAAGTATATGTGGAATGAAAGCCATTCCCCAGCCACATTCAATGATATGTACTACTTCAATCCCATTGAACACCTATAAAAGAAAGAATAGTTGTCTTACTGAGAATTACTAATCTGTGTTTTGCAGTATTTGTATGCCTACAAATTTCTTAAATGGTAGTTTAACTGGGTGTAGAATTCTAGGTTGGTAGGTTTTTTTTCCTCCCTGCATGTTGAAGATGACCTCACTGTCTTCTGGTGGCAGTGATCGTGATACTAGTAGAAGTAATGAGAAGTCTGCCTTTAGTTTGATTATTATTTCTTTGTGGAATAGCTTATCTTTTTTCTCTGTTTATAAGATAGTCTCTCTTCTGTGATATAACAAGGTACAGATTTACTTTTATTTTTCACACTAGAGATTCTCCTTCTTTAGTTTGAAGATTTGTGCCTTCTTATTCTCTGCCATTATATCTTTGGCATTATCTCTTCTATTTTCTCTATTCTATCCTTCTAATATTTTATAAATATGGTTTATCTTCTGACAGGTCTTCTGTCTTTTAATTTTTCTTTCTTGTTTTTCTTTTTTAATCTCTGCACAGCATTCTGAGTAATTTATTCTACCAGTTTATAAACTATCATTGTAAGGCTAGTTAGCCTGCTTCTTAACACATATTTTAAGTTTGTTTCTATATCCTTTTTTTCCAAACCTATATTTCCCTTCTAGAGTTTGTATTTGGTTCTTTCTCAGATCTGGTGTTTTATAATACCTAGTACTTCCTTTATTTTTCTGGACATGCTAATGATTTAAAGTCTCTTTCACATTGCTTTGTAATCTATAATTCCTCAGATACAGATTCTCACATTTATTGTATCTGCCCACTTTCATGTTAGTGGGTTTTGTATGTTCTTTATAATTTTACCTGAGCTCTTCCCCCTGTGCCCCCCACTTAGAATCACAAGCATTCCCTAAACTTAAAAAGTGTTCCTATGTTATGTTTTTGTATTTACCCCTCATTGAGATCTATGGTTTTCACTGATTCTTGGCTAGTTTTTTATGCTGGTTTTTAGCTTAGATTTTCCTTACAATACAAGTGTGTTCCACAAATCGCACAGGCTGGACATGTTTTCACCAGTGATTCTATCAAGACCAAAAAAGTAACCTGTTTCTATCCTGTGCCCCAGTTCGGGCTTTCCTAGCTTTAATTTGAAAATTGGATATCCTTTTAATTCCTGCTGTGTTTTTGGTTTGTTGATTGTTTAACTCAGAGAGTTAAATCTTTTCCATTTTCCCTCTACACATGGAGTCCTGTAGTCCGGAACTTAGGACCCATCCTTGGGGGCTGCTGAGCTTCAGCTCCCACCTGCTGCTATGTTACTTTAATTTGGGCATCTAGAGATTTTCCCTTCTTATTTTTGAGCTCAAATATAACTTTATTGTTGTTGTCAAATTGCATCCAATATTTCCCAGGTGGCTCATTGGTAAAGAATCCACCTGCCAATACAGGAGAGGCCAGAGACCCAGGTTCAATCCCTGGGTCTGGAAGATCCCCTGGAGAAGGGAATGGCTACCCACTCTAGTATTCTTGCCTGGAGAATTCCACAGACAGAGGTGCCTGGCAGGCTACAGTCCATGGGGTCACAAAAGAGTCCATGACTGAACGACTGAGCATGCACACATTTCTCTTTTTTGAAATGAGATGGGGACTTTCCACATATTCACCATATCATTTTATCAGGGAAATTGGAATCATACAGTTTAAAATTATTTTTTCTTGACTCACTATTTTTAACAATTTGTGTTAAGCAAGAAACCCTTAGTCTATAAAATAAATATGATTCTCTCTGTAATTTCAATGCCTTATGGTAAACATCTTAACAATTACTTCTTGCAACTCAGTAGAGATTGAAGTAGGATTTATGAAAATAGTTTATTTCATTATCATATAAAGATTGTTATTTTAAAAAGTTTGACTACTTATATAAGATTAAATAACTGAAATTCTGCTTAGTAATATTGAGAAAAATTACTAAATTAAAAGTTTTTAAATATCTCATTTTATACCATTATTTACATCACTAATTTGTATCCTTATTTAGAAAAGTAGATGCCAGCATGTGTATCAGTATACCCACAGTCTTGACAGTAGAAACACCATATTACCTTTAGTATATCTTTAAGAAAGATATATCTTTAGCATATATCTTAATGAAAATAGAAGCATCACATTACTGCTAAATGTAGTATCTTTTTAAAGATCTAACAAGATCTGGCAATGATTATCACTTGGAGAATATGATATGGTTTGTTGGTTTAGTTGCTAAGTTGTGTCTGACTCTTGCAACCCCATGGGCTGTAGCTTGCCAGGCTCCTCTGTCCATGGGATTCTCCAGGCAATAATACTGGAGTGGGTGGCCATTTCCTTCTCCAGGGGATCTTCCCACCCCAGGAATCAAACCCAGGACTCCTGCATTGCAGGCAGATTCTTTACCGACAGAGCTACGAGGGAAGCCCATGAATATGATATACAGGCTTGTAAAGAATATTGGGAAAAAGTAAGACAGACTCCTTATTTGACTAAAAATGAATATTTTTTCAGTTTTTGCTCTCATCCCTTGTTTCAGACACATAAGGAAAAAATGAAGGGCAATATATCAACACATACAAAGGAATGCCAACCACCAAGTGAGGGCAGCATTTCATTTCCTCTTTACATTTCACACCCTGTAAGCCAGAAGAAGAAAAAAGTCTGCCGAATAGACCAGACCACCTTCATAATTGGAGAAACACCGAAGGGGATCCGCAGGTATGTCGCATGTAATAACACCTGGCTTTGTCATAGTTCTCAAAAGAAATATAACTACCTAGTTACATACACAAATTATTTGAATTTTAACTACGCTTAGCATCTGAATATTTCAGGAAAGTCTGAATTTGTACACTTTAAAAAATAAATCCCCAAATTCCCTCGTAATCCAGTGGTTAGAACTCGACACTTGCACTGTGGTGGCCCGGGTTCAATCACTGGTTGGGGAACTAAGATTCCACAAGCTTTGTAGCATGGCGAAAAAAAAATCTGAAATGTTTCAGTGTTTTAAGAAGGTTAATCCCTGAATTGATAAAAGATGAAATACAGGTAAATGAAATAGGTAAATTTTATATAGGTAAATGAAATACTTCAGTGCATTCTGTTCATTTAGTCGTTGAATATTTATTGAGCACCTGATATGCACTCAGGCATTGTGCTAAGTGCTGAATATACAGTGTCAAAAAAGAGACAAAGCGCTTACAGTACAGTGAGATGAGGTTTGGCATCAAACCATAGAATTTTCAAAAATAAAAAAACTTATAAATAATTATGAAATAGTGTGTTATAGGAAAGAAATGGACAGCTTCCTTTATAGAGAATAGTGGGATCAGGAGGGGCACCACTTCCTTTCTAGCGGGTAGTCAGGGAAGAGCTCTCTACACAAGTGACATGTGAGTTAAGACTTGAAGGATAATCAGGCAAAGAACAGAGTGAGAACTTTCTGAAGAGGGAGGGGCCTTTGAGAGAAGGCTAGTGTACTTAGTGCAGAATAAATCAAGGAGAGAATGGCATGAGATGAAGGGAGAGACATAAATGAGGCTGGAGCATGCAAAGCCTTGTAGACTGTAGAAAAGAATTTGGATTTTGTTCCAACCACAGTAGAAATTGCTGAAGCATGACATGATTTGATGTATTAATGTTTCTAAAAGGTTTTTCCAGCTTCTGCCTGGAAGAGGGCAGAGCAGACTAGGGGAAACCATAAGGAACTAGGTGGTGGTGGTTTGCTAGAGTAGAGTAGTTGCCGGGGAGACAGAGCCAATTGGATAAATTCAGTTCGGTGTTGAACTGGTTGTTGGGAAAGAGAGAAGACAAGTTTACTCCCAATTTTCTGCCTTAAACAACAGATTGGACTCACTGAATAGGGAAAACTAGGAGAGACAAAAGGTTGGAGTGAAAAAAAAATCAAGAGTTCTCTTTCACTCATTAAATTTGAGGATGTGGGGAAATGTCACATAGGCAGTGGATAATGCTACCCTGAGATTTTGGGACTGGAGATCTAAATTTGGAAGTTATCAGCATAGAGATTAGAAATAGATTACAAATGGTCTTTACAGCCATAGACTGTGTGAGCAGCCTAGGAACAGAACACAGAGAGGAGAGGAGAAGCCCCAGGACTGAGCCTGGAAGGTGACTACGTACTCCTGCTGGGTAGGAGGCCCTGTGTGAGACCCTGAAGTCCAAGAGAAGTGAAAGCTTCAGAAAGGAGGGAACACTGACTTTATTGACTACTGCTGAGGACCAGAAGCAGAAGGGGGAAAGCCCCTGGAGCTGAAGGACTCTGGTCGCCTTCACGTGAGCACTCTAAGTAGGTACATGCCAAGGTGAGGTGGGCAGGCAGTGAAAGGGCAAGCCCCTGGGACTCCTCCTTAAATCTGGATGGGGAAACTGGCAGTAGCTGAAGGGCACTGTGGGATCAAGGGTAGTTTGTTTTTAAGTTGAGAAGATAATATTGGGTTGGCCAAAAAGTTCATTCAGGTTTTTCTGTAAGATTGCCAACCCACGAGAACCTGTTTGTATATCAAGGAAAAAGACCAAAAGGGGGAAAAGAGATTATGCCAGGGAGGTGACAACAGAAAGAGTGAAGTCCTGAAGGCAGAAGAACGTGGGATCCAGACCACAGGTGAAGGTCTAGCCTTTGAGAGGTACTAAGAGAAAGGGACAACCTAAACAGCATAGTAAAAAGCAGAGACATTACAATGGAGATGGTGTTATGACTAAGTCGGTAGAGTCAAAGCTATGGTTTTTCTAGTAGTCACGTATGGATGTGAGAGTTGGACCATAAAGAAGGGTGGGTGCTGAAGAATTGATGCTTTTGAACTGTGGTGTTGGAGAAGACTCCTGAGAGTCCCTTGGACTGCAAGGAGATCCAACCAGTCAATCCTAAAAGAAATCAACCCTGAATATTCACTGGAAGGACTGATGCTGAAGCTAAAGCTTCAGTACTTTGGACACCTGATTCAGAGAGCCAACTCATTGGAAAATAAGACCCGGATGCTGGGAAAGATTGAAGGCAGGAGGAGAAGGGGACGACAGAGGATGAGATGATTGGATGGCATCACCAACTCAATGGACACGAGTTTGAGCAAGCTCCGGGACATGTGAAGGACAGGAAAAACTGGCGTGCTGCAGTCCATGGAGCTGCAAGGAGTCGGGTATGACTGAGCAACTGAACAAGAGAAAGGCGTAAAGAAAGGCACAGATACAATGGGTATTTCCTTAATTAATTGATACTGATGCTTTAATTCATCAGTATTGAGGGAGAAAAATTGGAGGAAAGAGAAATTATGAAAGAAGTAATTTATAAAGTAGTAAAGCAAGCTTATGGGGCTAGAATTCCTGAGTGATGTTAAGTCCCTCTTTGAGAGTCATTACAGTAAAACCATCTGTGCAGTTGTACAGACTTCATTCAAGTTTCAATTGCTCATTGCAGACACAGAATAGGGAAACAGCTGAGTTTTACAAGGAGAAGGAGAAGAAAGAAAGGAAGATGAAGGATGTGTGCAAAGAAGTGATTATAAAGTTGAACCTAAACTCAACAAAGGGATGTTGATGATAGTGAAGAAAGCAGAAGAGTCAGCAAATTGGAGGACTTGATGAGATGAAAAGTACAATCCAACACAGTTGTCATGGGGATGATTGAGTAGTTGAACTGGAGCATATGATTGAATTCAGGGATTTGGAAGTTGTGCAGTTAATGGTAATGACATTAGTGGTATGATCTTGGCAATACGGACCTGACATGAAATTGAGTCTTTGGAAGTGAGGTAAAGAAACTAATGGGCCAGGAGTTGGGTGGGACATCCACACGGATACTGATGTTACCAAGAATGATGGCAGAAGATGGGAAAGGAAGCAACGTTAATCCAGGGTCTTGAGTGTCAGTCTCCAGCAGGGAGGAACTAGGAAGTCAGTTAATAAGATGGGGTGGGACTGAGAATGGTTAAGCTGGATAGCATGAACCTTTAAGATTGGGAGGAGTTTTTAAGAAAAAATAATATGGAAACAGCAGTGGGAAGCTTGAACTCTAAGGCTTAAGGATGGGAGGTATAAGAATTTTGACTGGTGAAAGCTGCATAGGAGGAGGCAGTATCAGGAGCAGACAGAGGGACTCCTTGGGTAGAAGACACAGGAGAGATGGTAGATCATAGCCTGATTCCAGGGGCACCAAGGAATGGTCTGGAAGGATGAGGGATTAGATTAGATCAAGGCTGTAGAGTCCAGGAGGAGGATGAGAAGCCAGTGGTCAGGGTAACTGTGGCGTAGTGACTGAGGTAAGCAGGGAGAGGAGGCAAGCTCCGGTTGGTCCTGATGGCTTCTACAGACAATAGGAAAGTGCTGGTTGCTCTGTATGTTCCAGATGCTTCCCTCAGGGTTTTGGCAACTCCCAGGCAACTGGCCCCTTAGCTCCTCAGGTCCTGGTGTGGCAGATTGGATCACACCCCTGAGCTGCCCACCATTGCCCAGAAAGCTGAACATCCCACACTGCTGCAGCATTGCAGCTCCTCACAGACATATTTACAGCAGTGATTTGGAGTAAAGTTGGGGCAGTTTTGTATGGGCAATTGTTTAGTTAGAAGGCCAACTATATACATTTTTACCAGTCTTTGAGAAGCAAAAGCATCTTATCCCCTTTGGCACTGTATATAAAAATAAAAGTATTGGGACTGCCCTGGTAGTCTAGTGGTTAAGACTCCACACTTGCACTGCAGAAGGCCTGGATTCAAACCCTGGTGGGGGAACTAAGATCCTGTATGCCTCGCAACATGGCCAAAAAATTAAAAGAAAGGAAGGAAGGAAGGAAGAAAGAATTAACAATGATTATTTTTTACCTGTTTTTTTTTTCTCTATCTTAGCCTCAGGATAAATGTCTCATGCTAAATAAAAAGGTGAAGGGTGTCTAATATTAGAATGCCAACATCTGAGCTAGGGATCAGTGCCCGAACTCTTTTCTGTTAACCATCCTACTCTATGTGAGTCAAGAATTTATACCATGATGCAGTCCCGTGGATCATCTGAATGAAGTTTCAGTCCTACCTTCACTTCAGAAAGTTCAGGCAGAAACAGCATGGTTTTTAGTTGTGTTTCCACCCCTTCTCCTTCAGTTCCTCAAGAACAAGGGAGAGGAATTGAATTTTTCCACAGCTACTTACTCTTCATCTACTTGCTGAAAGACAGATACCCAACTTTGATTTCTTCCCCCACCCACACCCCTTTCCCTATGTGGGTTATGAGTGTCTACAAAATTTTCATCACAAAGTGGCTAGCTTGTATCCCCTGGTTGTACCTTGCAGTCATTAAATATTTAAAGAAAACTCTTTTAAAGACCGAGAATTATGAAAGCAAGTTTAGAAAGCGAAAATAAAATGAACTGTAATCATAACTGATCCTGTAAAGGGTAATCACACAGCCCGGTATCCTGGTGTAACACTCAGACAGAATAAGGTCAGAAGCACCTCTCCTCCCAGAGCTAACAGAAGCACGGGGTCACAGGTGAGGTCAGCACAGCAAAGGGGAACATACTTTGGCAACTGCTGATACACCAACAAGTCTCGGATAAGCAAAAGACATTAGCCTGTAACTTTGCCAATAACTTAATCTTCACAGCACAAATATTTCTTAGAAAGGCCATGAAAATGGATTCAGAAGTGATTAATAAACAAAATAATGATATGTCATTACTTCCTGTAAGGTTGAGACTGGAACCTCTTAAGAACATACTTGATGCTTTACAACAGGGACATTGGCCATACCCAGGACAGAAATTTGGAAATTTGTTTTTGTGTTATTGTAAATATTCTCTTGGCAATGAGAGTGACTGTTGATCAGGCATAGCTAGTGCCTGGATTTGGAAACAAGTAACAGGACCAGTGTGGTGAGGACTAGAAGCCAGTGTGCTCATCTGAAACTACAAAAGAAAGTCCTGAGTATATGGTATGGATTGCCGCTAAAATCAAAGGAAACACAAACTTTATACACCCTGGTCTCAGTGGCAAAAATGAGAGTGGCTTTAAGTAAAGCTCCTGTTTATGTACATTTAAAAAATCACTTTTTTTTAACCCTCAGGATTCTCTGTTGTGTACAGAATGAAATTCAAACTTCTGAAATTGGCATACAGACCCCTCATGATTTTCATCCTCTTCCTTGGCAGTTCCTCCTGCCCCTCTGTCCACCACGTCTTCTTGGAACTGGGCCTGTGCATATTCCCTCTCTCTGCAGGAGGCTTCTTGGCTCATCTTTACCTGACTGGCTTGAGGTGACAGCAGCAAAGCCGTCCCTGCTATCCAGCCCACTACCAGTCACTGGCTTAGACACCCCTTTTGTGGATGCCACAGGGTATCATATTTACCTTCATCATAGGATTTATCCCTCCCTTCTGGTTTGATCTTCATGTATCTGTCTCTGCCAACCAGACTATAAACTCCTTGAAGACAGGGAACTGGGATTTGTTGACTGTTGTATAGTTTCTCTTACACTGCCTTGCAGATAAGAGAGTTCTATAAATATTTTTTTCAGTCAATAAATTGAAGTTTTAAGGAAATATTATATAAAAATAGATGTAAGTCTTCAATTTGGGGACTTTTAATCATTTGCTGCAGCATCATCTGTAGCTTTTGTTTATAAAAACATTTATAAACAGTGAGCTTTCCTGATTCATGGCCTAAACTCAGCATCAGCAAAGGAAAACCTTCTTAGTCTGCCTGGGCGGAATACCACAGGCTGCAGCTTAAAAGACAGAAATATGTTTCTCACAGTACTGAAGCCTGGGAAGTCCCGAGATCAGGGTGCCAGCTGATTGGATTCCTGGTAAGAGCTTTCTTCCTGGCTTACAGATGGCCACCTTCTCACTGTGCCCTCCTATGGCAGAGAGAGCTCACTGGTGACTTTTTTCCCCCTAAAATTTCATTTATTTATTAATTTTTGGCCGTAGTGAGTCTTTGTTGCTGCGTGCAGGCTCTCTCTAGTTGCCGTGCACGGGCTTCTCCTCGCGGGGGTGTCTCTTGTGGCGGAGCACAGGCTTCTCCTCGCGGAAGCGTCTCTTGTGGCGGAGCACAGGCTTCTCCTCGCGGAAGCGTCTCTTGTGGCGGAGCACAGGCTCTGGAGCACAGCCTCAGTAGTTACGGCACACAGGTTTAGTTGCTCCACGGCATGTGGAATCTTCCCAGACCAGGGATTGAACCTGTGACTCCTGCATTGGCAGCCGATTCTTTACCAGTGGACCACCAGAGAAGTCTTCTGGTGACTTTATGACCTCTTTTAACCTTAATTACCTCCTAAAGGCCCCCATCTCCAAATACAGTCACATTGGGGTTTAGGGCTTCAAAATATGGATTTGAGGTGGGTGGCGCAGTTCAGTCTATAGAACCCTTACCTGGGGAAAGGAGCAGAGTCTAGTGCCCAGGGTTCCTAAACAAGCTTTCCACTTCCATCTTTATTAGGGTTTCAGAAGACACAGTTCTTCAACGGCTTTTATTAATATCTGACGCTAACTCTGAAACTCATTTCTTCAGATACCATCTGACATTAGTTACCTATACTGAAGGGCAGATCCATCAGATCAAAACAGAAAGAATCTAGACTTACCAGTTTAGAACTTCCCTTTGTGTGTGTGTGCGTGTGTGTGTGTGTGTATGTTATTCGCTCAGTCGTGTCCGACTCTTGTGACCCCATGGAATGTGGCCTGCCAGGCTTCTCTGTCTATGGGATTCTCCAGGCAAGAATACTGGAGTGGATTGCCATTCCCTTCTCCAGAGGAACTTCCCAACCCAGGGATCAAACCCCGGTCTCCTAGAACTTCCCTTTAGGCTCATCAAAAAGGCATGTGAAATTTCTATATTGTTATTTGTGGAAGAAAGAGAAAAAAGGATATAGAAGAGAAAAATTCTTAAAAACTATTAATTTTTGAGCATTTTCTCTTTTCTATTTATTGATACCCTCTTTGACAATTTTATTTCATGTATCTTGTGTGCAATATAGATTTTCAAACATTATATAAATTATAATTCTGCTGTAAGTCATAAATTGTCTGATTGGAAGAGCAGCATGCTGGGATCATACAATTCCCAAGAAATACCTGATAATAAAAGTCAGAATAACTTAAAAAGTTGGTAATTTCATGAACTAAAATACTTTTTTTCAGTAGTGTAAGGGAAGAGTTCACATTCTCTCAAGTACAAAATGTATGTTCATTGTGATATTAAGATAATATATGCTAATGAATACATTTACATAGCTTTGTTGCTACATAGCATAACACTGATGACAAGTTCTTTACAAATAAAATATAGTAAAAATAACCATTGGATTTGTTCATTAAATCTTCAGAAAACAATTTGAAGAAATGGCTTCTTATTTTAAGTTGTCTTCTGTAAAGGAATTTGCTAAACGTGTAACTAACGCCACATCAGAAGAACGACAGAAAATGCTAAGAGACTTTTATACTTCTCAGTATCCAGAGGTAAGAGAATTTTTTGTGGATTCTCCCTCAGAATGCACTAAGTCTGCCTCTGAGAAAGGAGAGAGAGTCGAGAATAAGTCTGAAAAAAGACAATCTCTTATGAAAGAGCAGCCATCAGATTCTGAAACTTTGTCATTTAAAAATTCTACCAAAAAAATTTCTCCAATTTTCAGCCCCAGCATATGTAAAAAAAAATCAATTAAGTTTCAAAATCACAGTTCCTGTAAACAAAAGGTGCTTTCCAATGATGTAGAAACTAAGAAATTACCTATAAGCTGTACCCAAGAGACTGACAGTGGGGAACGCAGCCAAGCATCCGAAGATACTGCAGCATCCTGTTCCCTGAACAGTAAGTCTGGAGCAGATGAATTGGGAAAGTTGGAAAATGCCGGGAAAGGCCAACAGGATCTCACCAGTTTGGGTATTTCAAGAAATGGACCCATCTTCCAAGTGGAAAACAAAACAATAGAAAATCCAGTGTTAGAAGACACTTCTGTGGTAGGCTTACTTGGTGACACCTCTATTCTTGATGACCTCTTTAAAAGTCATGAGAATAGTCCCACACAGCTGCCAAAGAAGGTTCTTTCTGGGTCCATAGAAAAAGCGAAACAGAGACCAAAAGATTTCTGGGACATCTTGAATGACCAAAATGACGACAGTCTTAGTAAACTCACCGACTTGGCAGTAATAGAGACTCTCTGTGAAAAAGTGCCTTCTGCTGCATCTTCCAAAAGGAAGGAGGATCTCGAAGCTTCTCTTTGGAAATCAAATGAGAAATTTTTGTGGAAAAAATTTAACTCAAGTGATACAGATGAAAGCACAGCTAATACACAAGAGTGATACATTAACATATAGACGAATTACTACAACCAATGAATTTCTGCTATCAATGTTTAGAACTCTGTATTCCACACTAATTATGTTACAAAGTTGTCAATATATATTTTTAATAAACCCTCGCTCTGGATTTATTTTTAAGTCTCAAATGTTAACCATGTGTTAGTTTTCCTTGATAGCTGATTTGGTCTTTAAAAAATATATATGATCGTATTATAATATAAACCTCTATTATGAAATGGAAAAGATCCTAGATTTGTTACTAGGAAACCTGGGGCATCTCTCTTTATGTGACCTTAGATAAGTCATTTAGGCTAGTGTGCAGCCATTTCCTCATAATGAAAGATGAAGGGCTTGAAATTAATAAACATGAGTATCTTCCAGTTTAAAAACACTTGTTTCATTCTCCTAGATTCCATTAAAGTCATAGAACCAAATTATGCTTCCCCCCCAAAATCAAGTGTACATTAATGAGTTTCTTTCTTACTAGCATTTGGAAGATTATTAACTGTTTTCCTTTTCCCTCAGTATCATGTGCTACCATTATGAAATTATTTATACAAAAGTAATAATGAGTACTAAATACATGATGTATATTAAAATAGTAAGCTCATAACTGCTCAAAAGCAAAGAGTTAATGTTGTATAACTTTACTGTCAATATATGATGTATGATGCTAAAGTAATATAATTATTATCATTAGCCACAGAACACGAGTGCCTCAACTTTCATGCAAGTATATAAAACTTGGTATAGTACTTTTGTATTTCTCTTTGGTATGAATAAATGAGTAAACATTTGATTTTATTTAAAACTTTTACATTTTGTTGAATTTAACATGTTTTATAACCAATGAAATGTGCTTGTTGTTGAATTCACTTGTTTGGAAACATTCGCTCAGCCCCTGTGTGTACTGTGCTGTGAGCACTAGATGTACAGGTGAGGCACTGCTACCAGTAAAACAAAGGAAACCATATCTATGAAGAGTCATGTCTGTAAAGCCCCTGGCACATAGGAGCGGATCCGAGCCTTCTACTGACCCACGCACAGATGCTCTGTGGCAACTTTCCATCAGTTGAACTTGCAGGGCTATGATGGGAGGAAGTGTCCAGGAAATAGCAGTGAGCCAGGAAATGGTGGTGCTCAGAGAACACTGAATTGTTTCTGTATTGGGGGGAGAGGCCCTTCGGAGTACCCAGCCATTGTAGTGTCAAGCTATTGCTCAGAAATGACAAAAAGAAAAAAAGAAAAATCTTTTCTCAGGGGACCGAATGGCCATTGAATGGCCTGACTCTCTAGGGCAGTGTTGAGAGCTATGAAATATATTTTACTTCGTGACCCAGTACATATATGTTATATACATATATGAGTGAAATAAAATGTTTATGAAATATTTACCCTTAAGGCATGCAACATACTTTGATATTTTCTCTTCTGTTGTAATTTTGGTCTTGTATATGTATGTTTTTTTAATGTTTTCATAACCCACTAAATTGATTTCATGATCGCTAATGATTGGTAACCACAGTTTAAAAATTCAGTTTTAGGTTATATAGACTTAGTTGGGTTTTTTTCTTTTTTCTTTTTTGCTACTTGCAGTAGAATTATATCCAGACTTAACAGATGCTACATTTCACCACCAAGAGCTTGCTGCAAAATGAATGTGCTGTGCAGTCTGTGGTAGACTTAATATATAAATATTGGTAGACTGATGTGGGATCAGCTCTACCAGGACCTCAGAAAGAAAATAGCTACCTCTTCAACTCAGCTTATATATCAGACAGTAGAGTATATATATCAGTCATTTTAATAAAAATATATTTTTCATAAAATCAGGTATTTTTAAATTTTTTTATAGACTTGACCTTAGAAACATAAAATGATGTTCATACAAATATTAGCTCTGTACTCTTCAAATATAGTGAAATGCTATTAAACGAGATTTTTATCAATCGTGGTCAAAATGGGAGTAAAAATACAGACTTGGAGTTAAGCAATGAGTTTTCAACAGTTGTCAGTGAAATGTTTTGTCATAATTATCATGTAGGAACGGTATGCCAAGCAGAGGATGAGGTTCAGTGTGGAAAGGAGCCAGTCAGAACATTCCAGAAGGGTAACTGTAAAGGTTGACTCTCCTTGCCATGGAGCAGTGAGAAAATTTGGTTCAACCATTGATGAGTATGGGAACAGACAATATAACAACAGTCCTTCCTTCCTACTCCACTGGTGGTGTGCTACCAAGTTCTGCCAACTAAGTAGGTGACCACAGGCAAATCCCAGGGCTTCTTTCAGCCTCTTTAAATTAGAGATGGACTGAATCAGTGGTGGGTCAAGCATTTTTTTTTTAAGCAATGAAGTCCACTGTAAGTAGAAGACAATTATAACAATTAAACATTATAACATCAATTATAACAATTAAAATGGAGGTCCTTTGATTCAAGGAGCACTACTGTGGCTCCATGGAGTATTAGTTTGAAAAGGAATAAGATCATTGCTAAAAAAACCTTCCAACTTCAAGTTTCCATGATTCTATTTGCCACAATCTGTATTTTTTTACTTCTCTTTAAAGCAATGACAGTTTCTGGCTGCTAGCACTCAACACACAGTTGTCATTATTGGAAACTGAGGCAAGATACTGTGAAATCTTTGCACTTGAATTCCTCAGAGGTCCCTTCAAGCCCTGAAACCACTTAGTTGGGTAAATTAACGTCCTCTACAAGCAGTGAAGCTGCCCCTATGTGTACAAGGTGACAGAACCTTAGTTTGCAGAGATGAGTTGGTAATAAACTTTTCATCAATCCATAGAATATGAGAAAGCCAAGGGAAGTATATAGTTGTTTTTAACATTGATTATGCAGTTTTAAGATTCTGAAGTTATTCTTCCTTTATGATACAAAATAATCTTACAAAATGATATAGTTTTTCACCTATTTCATTGTCTTTACTTGATGTAAAAGTTGCTAACCATATGTCAGTTCCCCAAAATTTTGACATTTACTGATCTTCAAAATCTGAAAGAATGGATTCAATGCCTTCCTCAAAGGTCGTTTTTCATGTGTGAGGCAACTGAGCTCCACAGTCACTGTGTCATAAATCCATTTAACAGTGGATTGGGGATCTACTGAAGATGTCAGTGAACCTGAGATACTATAAGATGCATCCGCCATCAAGCCCAGAGTGCAAAGCACTTTTTAGGCTCCTCACCTAATTCTGATTTAATCATCGTTGATGTGAACTTTCCCAGTTCTATCCCCACCTTCTTTTGCAAAACATGCTTTACCCAGAACTTTCTGAAAGGCCTTAAAGGAAAGGCTCGTAAGCTCAGGAACCTGTCTTAGCCCTGGTGACACTGCGTCTGCCCTGGGTGACAGCCCCATATACTGCCCTTGCCCCACCCCTCTCCCTTGCTGGTTCCACATGGTGTTTGTGGCAGGTGGAAAGGACACTGCACTTTTTCTTTGTTAAAGATCAACCATAGGATCTTGACTTACAGGATCTTGCAGAGTGTTAAGTGACTGCAGCCATAAAATTAAAAGACACTTAATTCTTGGGAGGAAAGTTATGACCAACCTAGACAGCATATTAAAAAGCAGAGACATTACTTTGCCAACAAAGGTTCATCTAGTCAAGACTATGGTTTTTCCTGTGGTCATGTATGGATGTGAGAATTGGACTGTGAAGAAAGCTGAGCGCCAAAGAATTGATGCTTTTGAACTGTGGTGTTGGAGACGACTCTTGGGAGTCCCTTGGACTGCAAGGAGATCCAACCAGTCCATCCTAAAGAAAATCAGTCCTGGATGTTCATTGGAAGGACTGATGCTGAAGCTGAAACTCCAGTACTTTGGCCACCTGATGTGAAGAGCTGACTCATTTGAAAAGACCCTGATGTTGGGAAAGATTGAAGGCAGGAGAAGGGGACGACAGAGGATGAGATGGTTAGATCGTATCACTGTCTCAATGGACATGAGTTTGGGTAAACTCCGGGAGTTGGTGATGGACAGGGAGGCCTAGTGTGCTGCGATTCATGGGGTCGCAAAGAGGCGGACACAACTGAGTGACTGAACTGATATCTTTTAAACTTTGGATTTTTCTTTAGTTTTTGTAAAGTGAGACGTTCCTCTGGACTGAAAGATGGACTTCAAAAGAGGCTTCATTAAGCTAATCTGTATATATTTTCCTTTTTCCTAAAACTATTACGAAAGTATTGATAAAAACAACAGAAAAAATCTTCATTTCTCAAAACATAAATGTCAACATGTAGTCATGGGAACTTCTGATCTTACGTGATCAGCGTCCACCCATGTTGCTCACCTGCCAGTGCCCTCACTGTGCTTGCCACACTCAACTGTCTCACTGGGGGCGCACTCACTGCCTTCCAGACCCAGCACCAGTGTCGCAAATGGTCTCCCTTTAGCACTGCCTAGCAAAACCCCAGGGTTTTCCCAGGTCAGTTCCTACCTGCCCCCAGCAAGCATCCTGTTCACCAGTATCATTGGAGCCCCCAGTGCCCTGCCCAGCAACCTAATATATTCCCCTCCTCAATCAGTTTTCCCCAGTCTCCCCAAATACTTCATCCAACTGCATTTCAGGCTTCTTAACTCCCCAGTTTCCCTGGTTAGTTCACATATTGGGAAATGCCACCAGTGAATGAGCTCTGAATGTCATACTCGGGAGACTGCAGAGGTCATATCACGAGGCAAGTCATACCCAGAGGCAGCAATTCACTGACCAGCCAGGAAACAGGCAAAACTGACCAGTTAGTGGGGCCTTTGCAGAGGTGCCATTTACTGCCTGAAATGTCCCAGAGCTGCCACATTGCCCTGAAAGGCATAACAACTCCTGTAGTCCTAAAAGACCCCACAGGGCTCAGCCTGTGTGTGGGAAATGTTTGGGGGGTGGCAGGCAGGTCTCAGGAACCTTGAAGTGTCCCCTAGGAAAGTGTGTGAGTAAGGGAAGAAGACCCACCAAGGAACTCAAGCACAAATAAAGGGTGCTCTCTTGAGTGGTGGAAAAGGTAAGATTCCTAAGTGCAAAACAGGGAAGAAGCATGTGTTGGGCTGGAGTGATAACAACAGATCACCCCCCATATTCTGGGATCAGGTTGGTGGCCAGGCCTGAAAAAACTGGAAGGCCAAAACATCATTTCTTCCCTTGGCCTTTAAAACCTCAAATGAGCAAGAATGGTGGGACTAGGACAGAAGTTGGAGCTTTGGATTGCCAAACATAAAAAATGCTTTTGACGACTAACCTAACCTCAAAAATACGCAAAAAGGCTGGGTAGGGGACAAGGGAGAGACTGAGAGTTGAGTGTCAATGACTGGAAGTCCTGAATGTCAGAGAACTGGCAGCACCACGCAGGGACTTCCCTCTCTGGGTAAGGGGGTTGCCGTTGGGCTTTCCCCCCTCGCCTGTTACTCTCTGCTAGGACCCCTGTCCCCACCCCGCCCCCGCCCCCGCCCCGGCTTCTCGGGCGCTGCACGCCTTTTCCCCCAGAGCGCCATCGGGGAATCCACCTCGCTCCCGGTTCCGCCTTCCTCTCTCTCGTGGCAGGCATATATTAGACACTTTGGAGAAATCGGTCCAAATAAAGTAAAGCTCATCTAAATTTTCCTCAGCGAGTTTCCAGGCCACCCGCCGCTGCTGAGGGTCGTCAGGAGAAGCCTCTGCTGCGGTGCCACACAACCCGAGCCCTCGCAAGAATGGGGTGTCATCCGCCAAATTAGGTTTACCTTCTCCCTTTGGGGAAAAAAAGAATTAAATTATGTTTTGGCTGTATTGATGGAAAACATGAAAAGCAAACTCCGGGGCCTCGTGCCTCAAGGGCACTTGATCTCCCGTTAGCTGCAAACAAGAAAGTCCGCGAGCCCCTCTGAGCAGCAAGCATTGGGTTGCCGATCTCCACCGGGCCCTGGAATCTCGTCCACCGTGAAAAGTGAGGCAAGGAAGGTGGAGGCGGTGCCCTTTGGAGTCGTGGTGGGGGTATCCTGCTTCCCCTCGAGATTCCGGGCGCCGCGAGCTCGTGATAATCCCCAACCCTAGTTTGGGGAACCCGCAGGGGCTTGCGATCCAGCCGGGGACAGTCGGAGATGGGGGTCCCCTCGGTGCGCACAGCCCGCGATCGCCCCTCAAGCAGACACTGCTTGGCTCAGAACACACACCTGCGGGCTCAGAACTCGGTGAGTAGTGAAAGGTTAGACACCCGCCCACCCGTGGGCCGTGCGGAGACTGGGGGAATCGAGCCGAGAGGGGGGCCCCTTCCCTCCGCCCGCGCGCGTCCCGCCCTGGCCGTGGAGGGCGCGAGGCCGCCGGGTGTGAACGGCGAAGGTTTCTGCGGTCTGGCTGGCGGCCGGCTGGAAAACCAGCCTCAATTTGATCCCCAGCGCCTCTAACGGGAGGTCACGGGAAGCAGGAGGACGGGGGCGCCGGGTAGGTGGGCGGAATGCGAGCTCTGACTGAGGACCGCGAAGTACGGAGGGCGCTAGGAGGGAAGCCAGCCGGCCAGATGGAACTCCTCTTGGCGGGTCCCGAGCTCGGTGCCTGCGAGCGCCCCTGGGCGGCATGGCGGGGCACACCCGACGGCGGCGGAGCCGACGGTCCGGAGAGGAAATCGGGCTTAACACCTCCTTGCACAGCACCTAGATCCCGGCCAGCTGCGCCGGGAAGCGGGCCCCCCACGTGCAAAACTGCTCCACCTCCTACCCTAATTCCACCGCGGCGCTCACAGCCGCCTCTGAGCCTGCAGCTTCTGTCTCCAGTCCCAGACCGCACGTGTCGCACCCCCGCACCTCCCAGCCCCCGCCCAAGATCTTCCCTGCTGCTGCGCTCCCTCCCTTCCATCTTCCTCCCGCCATCCAAGCCCGGCCCTTGGCCAAGGGCCCGTTCCCAGCCTAGAGTCCTAGAGAAATTTTCTCCGAAATAATGTCTCTCACTGCCAAGGGTCCGAGGTCCCGCCCCTCCACCTCCCATCTGGATGCCTGCAGACTTCTCTTTGGATTTCTAGGCTTGCTTCTCCTCCCTCCCTAATCCATTTTCCAAACTGCTTCCAAGAGCGCGTTGAAACCCAAGGGACCCTGGTGGTGGTAAACCTCGTATTTCCTCTGTTAAACAAGCTTAAGGGTGCTTGGGCTGAGAAATGAAGGTTCTGAGGGCTTCGGTTCTCATTCACTGAGCACTTACTATGTCAATTCGTTAAGCATTTCAAGTGCATATTCTCATTTGAATGTCCAAGAACCCTTCTGGGTAGGAATTATTAAGTATTATTATCTATTATTATCATCTCTTATTATGAAGGAAGAAACTGCAACAGAGGATCGCACAGCTTGTGGGTAGCAGAGGCACTTGGAGCCAGGCAGTCCTGCACCGCCCCCCCCCCCACCCCACCGCCGCCCCCAGTCTTTTCCTCCACCACTGCAGAAAGCCCTGACCCTCCTAACAGGGATGGAGTGACCCTCGGCACCAGCTGTGTCCTAGAGGCTGGGTGGCAGCAGTACTAAGTGGATAGGGCAGGCAGATGTTAGTGGCTTAGGGGTCTGAGTTTCTGGAAGAAACTCAGTTTCTCAGAGGAGTCTCCACTTTTGACTCCTCTTCCTCACAGTCACCTACCATCCTTAGGCTGCTCCTCTTACCTGGCAGCATGCTGGAGACAACACAGGTGTCTAATCCAATCCCCAAAGCAGACTTCTGCCATTCTCCTCACTGTCCACAAACACAGGCTCGAGAACCCTCCATCTCCAACACACACCCGTCCACCTCACAACCTGCTTCACACCCCCATCTTCCACCCTCCACCCCCTCTCATCCCAGCCCAGGCAAGCATCAGCCTCTGGCCAGTTCCTTTGCACAGTGAATGACACCAGCTCTGGGAATCTGAAAGTGGCTCAGTTGTGTAGAATTCTTTGCAGCCCCATGGACTGTAGCCCTGCCAGGCTTCTCTGTCTGTGGAATTCTCCAGGCAAGAATACTGGTTGGGACGACCCAGAGGGATAGTATGGGGAGGGAGGAGGGAGGAGGGTTCAGGATGGGGAACACGTGTATACCTGTGGTGGATTCATGTTGATATATGGCAAAACCAATACAATATTGTAAAGTTAAAAAATAAATAAACTAAAATAAATTATAAAAAAATAAAAAATAAATTAATTAATTAAAAAAAAAACACTGGAGTCGGTAGTCCTGCCCTTCTCCAGGGGATCTTCACAACCTAGAGATCAAACCCAGGTCTCCCGCATTGCAGGTAGATTCTTGACCGTCTGAGCCACCAGGGAAGCCCTTTGTCCTGGGAGAGGGTGGGCATTCTATCATTAATCAGTGGCTGGGAAAACAAGTGTCAGCACCACTTCCCTTTCCAAGAGCCACACGGCACCACAAGTGTCCCTAAGCCTCCACTTCTTATCTAGGAATTAAGGTGATTCCTCCCCACCGGACCTTCTATAACCTAGATAAGATGGACAGACATTCGGAGATAGTAAACAGGGGCCATCTGATTAGCATTTGCTCATGTGAATCCCCAATTTTAATTTCTGTGAACTTGCCTGTTATGTAATACTTTTGCTTTCTTTTTGGAAATATATGTATTCCAATTTCTGTATTACATGTCCTACTAATGGCTTTATTGCTTTTTTATATAATTTTAAATTATTTTTTCTGTATAGATTCATAATATAAAATTAAAAGGGTAAAAAAGAGCAATTTCTCTCATCACCCAGGGGCAAGCTCTGCCGTCTTCACTGTTACCTGCAGAGTTGCCACTATTGTGGGTCTCTTTTGGAAATCGTCCACACATTTATAAACACGCCTCATTTCTTTTTACCTGGATACCTCTGTGTTTGCACCTAAAGAGAAAGTGAAGTCGCTCAGTCATATCCGACTCTTTGCGACCCCATGGACTGTAGCCTATCAGGCTTCTCCATCCATGGGATTTTCCAGGCAAGAATACTGGAGTGGGTTGCCATTTCCTTCTCCAGGAGATCTTCCCGATCCAGGGATTGAACCCAGGCCTTCCTCATTGTAGGCAGACACTTTACCGTCTGAGCCACAACATATAGTAATTGATGCTTTGAAAAAAAAATCAGCAGAGTTTCAGAATGAAGGGCTGAGACTCTCAACATGCCCATGGTTCAAACTATTAATCAAATGGCAAATGGCAAGAATGAGGAGGCATCTCCCTCAGATAGAGACTGAAAGATTTCCCTAATAACCCTGGTTGCAGAACAAGAAATGCAGGAGAATGTGAAATGTGCAAGATTAGACTTAATCATGATGGGAGGAGTTGCTGGGTGCTAGAATCTATCACTGCAGTAACCACATGTTCGAAGAACCTGGCTGTTGATCAGGTGAAGGAATAACCAGGCAACATAACCGAGCAAGAGTGGCCTTCTCTTTCTCAAGATAGGTTTAAATATCTGGGGAGGGGTGTTTTAATATCAGTTTTATCTGCCAGAGACTATCTGAGTCTCAGGTGTCCTGAACACTAATTGCTTCCTAGAAATGAACTGAGGCAACCACCTATAAAGTCGCTAACTATTGCTGCAGTAACCAGTCTGATTCAGCTCCTCTAGTCCAGTGACTTCATAAAGAGAGGCCGTGCAGCATACCTCATGCCATCCCAAAGATTTGCATTCCCTGGTCAAGGTCCCTGTCTCGTTACTTTTTCCTCCATCCTTTGGGGGAGGCAGTGGTGATCAGGAAGAGGAAAAGGTGTAACCAGAGTGGATGAAGGGAAGTCAGGGACTCAGATTGTTTAAAATCTGCCTGATCAGTCCCAATGTCATTAGGAAAGTACACATTTTGCTTTCCTAGATGGGACAAGGTGGCATGACATCACGCAGCAGAGCTCCCTTAACTTGAAGGCTGTGCCCCTGGATGCCCTGTACCTCTCTATCAATCTCTTCTTAGTCTCCTTGGTGGGCTCCCACTTCTCAGCTGCCCTTGTGCTTCCTAGTACGCTGCCTTCAGGGTAGGGTTAGTCTCACACCACACAATCCCCATTCATTTTTAGGCTTCTAATTAATCTATTTGGAGGTGATTGTAAGTCTTCAGCACAACTCCGACTTCTCTTCTGAGTTTCAGACTCACATCCAATTGCTTTGGTGTAAGCACACTGCCTTGGGTGATCTATGGGCACCTCACACACATATCCAGAGTGAAATTCTTTAACGCTCTACTCGTTCTTCTCCCAAATCAATGATCGTACTTGATCTCGACCTTATTACCCACATGGCAGCACCATCTTTTTCACTGGATGCGTCCATTTCTCTCACTCACTGTTTATTCAGTAATCAAGTCTTCCAAAGTTTACCTCTTAAATATTTCTAGTATTCCTTCTTAAGGTTTGTTTTTAATTTAAATTTTGATAGATGCTATCTTCCATTGGTTCAAGTGGGCCTTAGAAAGCATCACTACGAACAAAGCTAGTGGAGGTGATGGAATTCCAGTTGAGCTATTCCAAATCCTGAAAGATGATGCTGTGAAAGGGCTGCACTCAATATGCCAGCAAATTTGGAAAACTCAGCAGTGGCCACAGGACTGGAAAAGGTCAGTTTTCATTCCAATCCCAAAGAAAGGCAATGCCAAAGAATGCTCAAACTACTGCACAATTGCACTCATCTCACACGCTAGTACAGTAATGCTCAAAATTCTCCATGCCAGGCTTCAGCAATACGTGAACCTTGAACTTCCTGATGTTCAAGCTGGTTTTCGAAAAGGCAGAGGAATCAGAGATCAAATTGCCAACATCCGCTGGATCATGGAAAAAGCAAGAGAGTTCCAGAAAAACATCTATTTCTGCTTTATTGACTATGCCAAAGCCTTTGACTGTGTGGATCACAATAAACTGTGGAAAATTCTGAAAGAGATGGGAATATCAGACCACCTGATCTGCCTCTTGAGAAATTTGTATGCAGGTCAGGAAGCAACAGTTGGAACTGGACATGGAACAACAGACGGGTTCCAAATAGGAAAAGGAGTCTGTCAAGGCTGTATATTGTCACCCTGTCTATTTAACTTATATGCAGAGTACATCATGAGAAACGCTGGACTGGAAGAAACACAAGTTGGAATCAAGATTGCCGGGAGAAATATCAATAACCTCAGATATGCAGATGACATCACCCTTATGGCAGAAAGTGAAGAGGAACTCAAAAGCCTCTTGATGAAGGTGAAAGTGGAGAGTGAAAAAGTTGGCTTAAAGCTCAACATTCAGAAAACAAAGATCATGGCATCTGGTCCCATCACTTCATGGGAAATAGATGGGGAAACAGTGGAAACAGTGTCAGACTTTTTTGGGGGGGGGCTCCAAAATCACTGCAGATGGTGATTGCAGCCATGAAATTAAATGATGCTTACTCCTTGGAAGGAAAGTTATGACCAACCTAGATAGTATATTGAAAAGCAAAGATATTACTTTGCCAACAAAGGTCCATCTAGTCAAGGCTATGGTTTTTCCAGTGGTCATGTATGGATGTGAGAGTTGGACAGTGAAGAAAGCTGAGTGCCGAAGAATTAATGCTTTTGAACTGTGATGTTGGAGAAGACTCTTGAGAGTCCCTTGGACTGCAAGGAGATCCAACCAGTCCATTCTGAAGGAGATCAGCCCTGGGATTTCTTTGGAAGGAATGATGCTTGGGCTGAAACTCCAGTCCTTTGGCCACCTCATGCGAAGAGTTGACTCATTTGAAAAGACTCTGATGCTGGGAGGGATTGGGGTCAGGAGCAGAAGAGGACGACAGAGGATGAGATGGCTGGATGGCATCACTGACTCGATGGACGTGAGTCTCAGTGAACTCCCGGAGTTAGTGATGGACAGGGAGGCCTGGTGTGCTGCGATTCATGGGGTCACAAAGAGTCGAACACGACTGAGCGATTGATCTGATTTGATCTGATCTTCCAATGGTTCTAATACCAAAAATATGAAAGAGCACACACTGAACAGTCTTAATTCTCATCACTTCCTTCTCCTGGTAATTCATTTCGGCTCTCCCAGGCACCATATGGATTCAATTATTTACATCCTTCTAGAAAAGTGTTTCTCAACCTTTTTTTTTTTTTTAATCACCACTCTCCTAAGAAGTCTTTGGAGACATTTTTTCTGATTATTGGCTCCCCTTTTAATTTGCATACCCAAGTATATTGTGTATCTCCTTTTGTATTGTGTATCTCCTTTTATGTATAGAAATATGTTCTATACATAAAATTTAAGATTCCTCCCACCCCAAACCAATTTTTACCCCTACAGGGGTGATATCACCCCAATGAGAATGCATATTTCAGAGGTATTTTATGCAAATATAAATAAATACAAATGTATTTTATTTCCTTCTCCTTTTACACAGGTGGTACCATACTATATACATACTAACCTTTGTTTTTTTTATTCAAAATATCTCATGGTAATTTTTTTTATAATATTATATTAAATATATCCTCATTGTGTTGGTGCATAGTATTTAATTTTATAAATTTAAATTAATGTACTTAAGATAATTTAAATAGCCATCATCAAAAAAAATCTACAAAAAATAAATTCCAGAGAATATGTGGAGAAAAGGGAACCCTGGTGCATTATTGGTGGGAATGTGAATTGATGCAACCACTATGAAGAACAGTATGAAGATTCCTTAAAAAGCTAGGAATAAAACTACCACGTAACCCAGCAATCCCACTACTGGGCATATACCCTGAGAAAACAATTCAAAAAGACACATGCACCCCAATGTTTATTGCAGCTATATTTACAATAGCCAGAACATGAAAGCAACTGAGATATCCATTGACAGATGAATAGATAAAGAAGTTGTGGTACATCTACACTATGGAATATTACCCAGCCATATAAAGGGACAAATCTGAGTCAGTGGAACTGAGATGAGTGAACTTAGAACCTGTTATACAGAGAAAGCCTATTTTCAGGGCAAGACCAGAGATCCAGATGTAGAAAATGGACTTGTGGACACAGCGAGGGAAGGAGAGGGTGGGACAAACTGAGAGAGTAGCATTGAAATATATACATTACCGTGTGCAAAATAAATAGCTAGTGGGAAGTTTCTGTGTACACAGGGGGCTCAGCCCAGTGCTCTATGATGACCTACAGGGGTGAGATGGGGAGTGCGAGGTTGGAGGGAGGTTTAACAGGAAGGGGACATATGTGTACTTATGGCTGATTCACATTGCTGTACAGCAGAAACCAACACAAAATTGTAAAACAGAGTTGTTCTTGTTGAGTCGCTAAGTCGTGACCAACTCTTTGCAATCTCATGGGCTATAACCAGTCAGCACACCCCACCCCCGCATCCATAGGATTTTCTAGGCAAGAATATTGAAGTGGGTTGCCACTTCCTTCTCCAGGGATCTTCCCAACCCAGGGATTGAATTCATTTCTTCCTGGATTGATGGATTGGAAGGTGGATTCTTTACCATTGAGCCACCTGGGAAACCCATAATGCAATTATCCTCTAATTAAAAATAAATTTAATTCAGTGTAACTCACTGCATCCAACAGAGAGGGAGGTGACACTGGAGTAGGTTTTCTAAGGTAATTAGGAAACTGGATTATTTAGGGCATTAGAAGATATATGGAATATGTTAATAATGATTCTAAGATCTCAGCCATTGAAAGCTTTTAATCAAACCATCATGTGATCATATTTGCAATTGTAAAAGACCACATTGGCTTCTGGGTGAAAATAGATTCAAGGAGGAAAGAATTGAGCCCACATGCAATGGTGTGGACATCCAGTTCTGTCCATATAACTTTTTCTGCTGCTGCTTAGTCGCTTTAATCATGTCCGACTCTGTGCGACCCTGTGTGACCCTATGGACTATATCCCACCAGCCTCCTCTGCCCATGGGATTCTCCAGGCAAGAGTACTGCAGTGGGTTGCCATGCCTTCCTCCAGGGTATCTTCCCAACCCAGGGATGGAACCCAGACCTCCTGCATTGCAGGCAGATTCTTTACCACTGAGCCACCAGGGAAGCCCGCATATAACTTCTAGCTCCACCAAATACATATCCCTTAGTCATCCCTTAGGTCTAGGAGTCCATACCATGTATCGGGTACACTCCAGGAAAGAGACCTGCCTGAGCCTTGAAAATAGTGGAGTATTTTTATCATTTCAGTTTTTCTCTCTTCTTGGGGAAAAGCTGAACTTGTTTTGTTTTCCTTTCTACTTCCCTTGTTTTGCTTCCCTAAACATTTTAGCATGCATACTCTACAGATTAAATCTGTGGGTAATCAATATTTTTACCCTCCTTCTAAACAATTCAAGGACTTTAGAACATTTTAACTTTGAGTCTCCCTCCCCAAATTATGTACTTTTAAAATTAGGTTTTATCTCTTAAAAAAAAAAAAAATCCATAGAACATTAACTGTTGTTTTGATTTGATACAAGTAATTCTGCTTACATTTATGCCCATATTTTTATTTCCTTTGTTCATCAATCCTTATTGCTTCTTTGTCCCTCAGGGACCTTTTTCCCTCTATCTGAAGTGCATCAGAGAATTTCCTTTAATTAACATCTGTTGGAGAAAAAACTCTATATTTTTCTGAAAAGTGCTGATTTCAGCACTTTATTAGTTCTTTCATATCCTAAAGGGCTTTTGAATAGCCTTTGTATCATCTGGTAAAGGTGGTAGAGAAACTGAGAAGTTGATGGCTTTTCAATAAATGGAAAAGAGAAGGCAATGTTAAATCAACCAGCTTTTCTTTGGATGATCCTTTGTGCAAAGACATAAAAAAATATATAGCTTTGAGAAAAATGTGCCTACAAAAGAGAAAATGATTCATGCACTACAGGATACTCACCAGAAATTTCTATCCTCATCTAAGCCTCCTCAAATTTGTTTATACACTCTAGTTCTGTTTTATCATTTTCTACTCACTCTTAATTCACCCTTGTTTGGCTTCCAGCCTCATAATTCTATCTAAACATCCTTCACCAATGACCACTGTGTCAATTCAGGTCCTTCTATTAATAGAAGCAGACTCTAAGAGTTAGAGGTGCAGGAGCTTCATTAGGGGTGACCCCCGTGAAAGATAAAGCAGTGAGGAGACTATGATGCGGATCTGACTGCTGTAAAGAAAAGAGGGCAGGAAAAGGAGAGGGTAGGAAGGACACTGGGCTTCCGGCAGTCTGGAGCAGCCCCTATGGAGCTATAGCGTGAAGTTTAACTACATTGGCCAGAAATGTGAGCCCTAGCATGACCAGTCTCCTGATTCACTGGCTGAGGGCTGCCCTGAAGAAACGTGGTCTTGCTCCAACACTGAGGCAGATCCTGAGCACACAGAGCTAGGGGCTGTCAGAAACTTCACTCCTTGTGGACTTCCTGGTTAAGTGATCCAGTGGTTAAGACACTGTACTTCCAATGCAGGGAGCACAAGTTTGATCCCTAGTCAGGGAACTAAGATACTACATGTGGTGCAGCCAAAAAAAGAAAAAAGAGAAAGAAACTGCACTCCTTGGGCCAGGTCCTCTCTGCAGGGAGATCTGAGTGATGCACTGCCATATGGCCATGGCCACTACTCCAACAAACCCAGCGTCATCCTCTAGCCTTGGTCTCACCTGACTTCTCTGAACATTGAGACTGTTGACTGGACCCTTCTCCTAAGACATAATCTTGTCTTGGCTTCTGTATCTCAGGATTTTCCTGGTTTCCCTCAGATGTTGCTGGATGTTCTTTCTGACAGTTTTTTGCGGGTTCATCTTCATCCACGTGGCCTTTATGCATGAGTATTGTCCAAGTCTTACTCTTAGGCCTTCTGCTCCACATTCTCCCAGGTGATCCCATCCACACCCATGGCTTAAATCACAAACACAATCTAGAACCAAGTCTTAAACTGGCATCTACCAGAGAGTCGATTGGAGAAGGCAATGGCACCCCACTCCAGTACTCTTGCCTGGAAAATCCCGTGGATGGAGGAGCCTGGTGGGCTGCAGTCCATGGGGTCGCTGGGAGTCGGACACGACTGAGCAACTTCACTTTCACTTTTCACTTTTCACTTTCATGCATTGGAGAAGGAAATGGCGACCCACTCCAGTGTTCTTGCCTGGAGAATCCCAGGCAGCCTGGTGGGCTGCCGTCTATGGGGTCACACAGAGTCGGACATGACTGAAGCGACTTAGCATAGCATAGCATAGAGAGTCGATGGACAGCCTGATTCAATGTTGCACATCTGAAATCCTCCTCTGTCCCTCTGACCTTCAGCTTTCTAAGAGCACATTGGGCTAATAACTTCCACCCTCAGAGCTGACTGGGGTAATGTACTTGAAGACACTTTGCAGACTGCAAAAGTCACATAATATTGTTAGTGTAAGACTTGCCAGACTGTTATTCCTGAAGTATAACACTGATCATCTATTTCCAAAGTTCCCTATTTTCTAGGGGGGAGGGGGGGACCTAAATCCCTGACTTTGCATTAAAAATTCAGCCCAAGGTGTATTTTCCACTACCCCTTTTCATTCACACTCTGCTCTTTCCCAAAGCTGTCTTCCTTGGAACACTAGGATCAACAATAGAAGTTGATGCTCCATGAAAAAAAGTCAAGTTTGGAAAATGCTGTCCTCCTGGAAAGTTAAAATATATTTTTTTATATTAAAGGTCCTGAGAACTATAACCTTTTTTTTTTTAACCAGTTTTTCAGCTACCTTAGCCACCAGTTTTGTTTTGTTTTGTTTTTCAATGTCACTTATAAAATTCCTGTGAGCCGCTAGTGTTTACACAACAGATAAGCAACCCTGCTCTATGCAGGTGGGGCAACTTAACTTGCTGTTCCACCTTAAAAGGTCATGTACAAGTTGTGGGCACCAAGATCCCCTAGTAGGGGGAGCCTTGATTCACATCCTTTTCAAAGCCTGGCTGTTTCCTCTCTTCCTTTTATAGTATTCTGTGAGCTCCTTAGAATGGTTCCAATAAATCTGCCCTCTGAACCAATTTGTCCACAGTAAGTTCTATTGGTAACAGTTCTATTGACTGACACACCAGTGGGCAAAAAGTCAATGGAGGGGCCAGAGACCCAAACTGGAAGCTTCCCAAATGCTCCTTACATTTGAATGGATAAGTAAATTGTGGTGTATCCACACACAATGGGATACCTTATAGTGATGAGAATGGACTGTTTGCCACAAGGGCAATAATATATATGAATTTCACAAATATAATTAGAAAAAAAAAGTGAAGCTCCATATTAATCCATTTATATGAAGGTAAAAATGGGCAAAACTAACCTATGCTATTAGAGGTCAAGATGGTGGTCACCACAGGAAATGAACAGGGTACAAGAGGGCTGGCTTCCTGGGTGTGTTCAGTTTGTGAATATTCATGAATCAGACCTTGTGTTAGATGCAATCCTCTGTATGTATGTTATACTCCAATAAATTGTTTTAGAGGGCTGGTGTCAGAAAAGATCATTTCCCACTGACAATCCCATTAGCAAACCCCCCCGGGGGAAATACGCTGATTACAGGACCAATTGAAATGGAACTCTAGCTCCACCTGTCCTACTCACTCTAAGTGTGTTTGGTCATCACATTTGTCTAAACGTCTATACCCACAACTTTTACATTTCTATGCATGTCAAAGAGTCATTCTGCATTAATCACGTTTTTTATTTCCTATATTTTATGATACTTGACATCTAGGGACTTTGGGGACCCAGTGAAGGACTGCCCCTCCCAGGGTTAGCTAATATCTCCAGGCAGCAAACGACTTTCCTGCGTGTCTTTCATATGCAGACACATCCAGAGACTACACTCCAAACTACCTCCTCTATCTAGTTTTTACACTCTTAGAGGCAATACGAATGTAATAACCAACTACTGCCTTAATCAACTACCACACAATAAGGGACCACCCTAGAGCCCAGAGCTGTAGAAATTATTCAAACCAGCTAATCTTGAGCCTGTTCAGCTGTTCACTCAGATTCATCCATCCCTTCCCACAGAAGCCACAATAAAGCCTTTTGGCCCGTGCTTTACTCTCTTTCTGCCTCCTGGTGGGCCCCTGTGCTTCCCCACAGGGTCTTGCATGGTATGCTGTGCCTTCAGTTTCCAGGGATCTGTGAGTATAGACTTCTTCTTCAACGGCAATCATTTCTGCATAGTTTTACCAACCTGATAAAAACAAATCTTGTGTGCTTTTGAAAGCACCTTCATTCATCCCACAATTTTTTTTAGGCACCTACTGTATTTCAGGAGCAGTTTTACATGCCAAGGATAGATCAGAGATCATACAAACAAGATCCGTTCTCTCACAGAGCTCATGTCTAATAGGACAGAGACAATAAACAAGCAGAGAAATAAATATTTCCAGATAGAGTTAAGGTGGTATGAATGAAATAGGCCAGGATGAGTCATTTTATGTTGTTTGGGGTTTTTTGGTTTGTTTTGTAGTAAGACTGGTCAGAAAAGTTCTCCTTAAGGAGGTGACATTTGACCCAGGCAAATAGGTCAAACATTTGGCCTCAATAGTTGCTTATACACCAAGGGTACCCTTGGAGGTTGGTGTTGGGTGCCCAAAGGCATCTAGAATAACCAGAATGACGTATCTCCTGCCAATACTCATCCAGAACAAAAGTTCTCCCTTTCTCAACAAGCAAAGGAGGGCTTGACTCCAAGAGAAAATTATTTCCCCGCATCGGCAAAGTCCACAGCCTGCTCCAATCAAGTTGCCTTCCAAATGCTGTAAAGTGGAAGCACCCAAGCGCCAGGACCCAGGGGATGGATTGGTTACATACCAGATCCCCCAAGGCAGCAACCAGCCTGTGTATGTGTTTACATAACTGTTTGCAAAAAAAAGTAAGTGTGTGGTGCCCAGAGCCCTCTTCGCCCCCCGTTACTGAGGACCCACTGCCTGGTTCAGCTCAGCAGCAACAGAAGGCTTCCCTTGTCACCGCAGACCTAATTGCCTCTCTGCCTGCCCCCTGCCCCAGACCCACCCCAGGAAGGGCACGCTAGCCATCCTCCATCCACATAAGAAGCACACAACATTCCATCTTTTTTTTTTTAAAGATTCAACTTACTTTGGACAATCAAAGTAGGTTTCAATCAAATAAGGGTAGAAAAAGTAAATCTCAGGCGCTCAACTCATGAGTGGCACGGTACAGCAGATCATCGACAAGGCGCAGGTCTTTCTGGAGGCCTGCAGCTGAGGGGTGTACATGTCTGGGGGTGGAAGGGGGCTGGCAGCTCCCACATTCCCCTTCCTCAGAGCTCCTGGGCTGGGCCTGGGCCTTTCCGCACTTGGGATCCTTCCACACATGCCCTGGGCCCCAAGACCAGCGCTCCATACACCTGCCTCCATCAAAGAAGGACTGGGCACTGGGAGCAGAGCGTGGCTCCCCCCGGAGCCTCCAGGGAAGAGCAGGTCCATTTCACCTGGGGCCACGGGAGCTGGGCCAAGCGAGGCCTGCTGTGTGGAAGCCACACATAGCATGTTACTCGGGCTCTCTTTCCACAGCCTCTCTCCTCGGGGGTCTGCGCCAGCAACAGCTCCTCACAGAACATTCCCTAGGAACCCGGTGGTGCTCTGGCTCTGTCGCTGCAACTGGCTTGTTTATCTTTGCCTCAGATTCCAAGAGTTTGTCTCTCGTCATATATCTCCCTGGAGGGTTTGTTTGGGTATTTATACAAACACAGCCCTTCAGCTTGGATAGCTGTCCCGTGGGAGCCTTTTTATCTATCAGTAATATCATGCTTCAGAGCTATGAAAACTCTAAAGGACCTTCTTATACCTTGCAGCAATTTAAAACCAGCAGAGATCTCATGGAAGCCCAGGGCTAGCAGAGCCCAAGAGAGCTTCTGTGTGGCCAAGAAATAATGCTGGCCATCTCTAAAATGTCATTGTCCTCCACAAACTCTGCCAGGCACTTGATGGCCTGTGAAAATGTCCATTCCCTTGGATGTAGGTCAAGTCTCAAGGCTCCCAGCTGGCTTAAAATTCAACTTAGCATCTTTTTACTTATCAAGCATCCTGTATTTCTCTATTTAAGCAGAAAGCCTGCAGAGGCATGGGCCCTACCTCCTGTTTAATCTAAGAACCAGGCTTCAAGCGTCACAAGTTGGCTATTTAGCAACCTGCATGCATAGGTGCCTTTTGGATAAATCAAAGCTTCCATGGGAAGTGCCTAAATCCTATAAAGTAATTTATTTGCTTACCCACCAAATTATAATATTCATTTTGTTTATGTAAACCTGCCAGAAACCAGTCATTAATATGAACCACAAAAAACCGTTTCAAGCAGGATTTCATCCCAGACATAGTTTCCAGTTTGAATCTGACATATTATACCTGAGAGGATTGCAGGAAACCATAAATAATTCCTAATTTCTACATTGGGTCTACATATAATAATGATTTTTTTTTTTTAATTCCCCACCCACAAGAGGAGGCTGGGAACCAGGTAGCTGGGAAGGAAGTCTGGCCGGGACAGCGCTGCCCCTTCTTGTAGTCATCTTGAAATAAAAGAGATGCCTGCAGTGGTCATTTGGGAAGATCTTACAAACGTATTTGGAGGTTTGGGCACATGATATGAATCCAGGTGCCCCAAGCAGGATGTGGGCCATCACTGGCAGAAAGTAGGGTTCCACCCCGCCGACTGCTCAGGATGGGGCTGGGAGGTCAAGGCCACTGCAGGACAATAGGCAGGAAGCAGCCTTGGAAGGGCCTGCTGTCCATACAGCCCAGGCCAGCTCTGCCTGGCTGCTCCCCGCTCACTGGGAAGCACGTTGGAAACCTGGCCTGAAGTCTCTCTTTCTCATCCCAAGTTGAAAGGAGAGACAGCAATCTTTGGGGGCCTGAGAGGCCCAGGGGACTCTGTACTGCCTGCCTTCTCCATGCGGTGCAGAGTGGCAACAGGGCGAGTCCTGGCTTGGGGTCCCCTAGATGTTCACACCCTCAGGGCCCCGTTGTCTGACACCATCCCACCAGCTGTGAAGAAACTGATTTGCTAAAGTATCTGGAGGAGGAAACAGAGACACAGAAACACAGAGCAAGTGGTGGAGGACCCTCCAGGCATCACTTGGGGAGTGCAAAGGAGCAGCCTCCCTCCTATTGCACATCAGAGTGCCTGACCTCTTACTTTCCAGCTTCTCATATTTGTGTCCATGCCAAGGAAGCTCATTTTCCCATGGTTAATCATACTCCTAGTGGTTTCCTAGACTTTCAGAGAAAGCTTTTGGGAAAAGATGATTTTTTACAGATGAGCCAGTTAGGTGAGTGGGACACAGGGGCAAAGGCATTTCAAGCAAAAGGGTAGCCAGTACCCCACCAGGTGATTCAGAGGCCCCGGGGATGCTCTAAGGTCCATCCACAAGCAAGGAGCCATAAGGCTGGGCAGGGGCACAGACTTCAGCTCAGAGGAATGACAGCTGGGGAGTTGGAAGGTTTTCTCAAAGCAAGGAAAAAGCAACTAAGAACTTTCCCCACGGTAGACATGAAGTTAGACTTGCCCTTTAGAAAGATTACTGTGGCCACAGGGTGAGAAGTGGATTGGAGAGGGGTGAGACAGTGCAGGCAGGCAAGCCAGTAGGATTGGTCAGGAGCCTGACCCGAGGCAGAGCTTAAAAAAGCATATGGTAGTGTGCAGTGAAGGACCCATTTTGTTTCCAATACTCCTTGAGCAGATACTTTTGTAAAACATGTTATCAGAAAAAAAAAAAAAAAATTTAAAAGAACATACAAAATATAAGCCCAACTTTTTATCACAGTTGTTTTAAAATTGGGACCAGATGTCATTGTTGTTCAGTCACCAAGGCATGTCCGACTCTTTGCGACCCCTTGGTCTGCAGCATGCCAGGCTTCACTGTCCCTCACCATCTCCTAGAGTTTGCCCAAATTCATGTCCATTGAGGTCAGTGATGCCATCTAACCATCTCATCTTTTGTCACCCGCTTCTCCTTCTGCCTTCAGTCTTTCCTAACATCAGGATCTTTTCCAATGAGTCGATTCTTCGCATCAAGTGGCCAAAGTACTGGAGCTCCAACTTCAGCATCAGTTCTTCCAATGAATATTCAGGGTTGATTTCCTTTAAGATTGACTAGTTTGATTTCTTTGCAGTCCAAGGGACTCTCGAGTCTTCTCAACACCACGGTTCAAAAGCATCAATTCTTCGGCACTCAGTCCTCTTTATGGTCCCACAACCATATGTGACTACTGGAAAGAAAAAAAGAAAAAACCTGTCTAGGTTTGTCACAGCTTTCCTTCCAAGAAGTAACCGTCTTATAATTTCATGGCTGCAGTCACAATCCACAGTGATTTTAGAGCCCAAGAAGAGAAAATCTGTCACTGCTTCCACATTTTCCCTTTCTTTTTGCCATGAAGTGATGGGGCCGGATGCCATGATCTTAGTTTTTTGAATGCTTAGTTTTAAGCTGGCTTTTTCACTCTCGTCCTTCACTCTCATCAAGAGGTTCTTTAGTTCCTCTTTGCTTTCTGCCATTACAGTGGTATCATCGGCATATCTGAAGTTGTTGATGTTTCTCCTGGCAATCTTGATTCCAGCTTGTAACTCATCCAGCCCAGCATTTCTCATGATGGGCTTTGCATATAAGTTCAATAAACAGGGTGACAATGAACAGCCTTGTCGTACTCCTTTATCAATCCTAAACCAATCGGTTGTTCCACACAGGGTTCTAACTGTTGCTTCTTGCCTGACATACAGGTTTCTCAGGAGACAGGTAAGATGGTCTGGTATTCCCATCTCTTTAAGAGTTTTCCACAATGTATTATGATCCACACGGTCAAAGGCTTTAGCATAGCTTTAGAAACAGAGGTAGATGTTTTTCTGGAATTCCCTTGCTTTCTCTGTGATTCAGTGAATGTTGGTAATTTGCTCTCTGGTTCCTCTGCCTTTTCTAAACGCAGCTTGCACATCAGGAAATTCTCGATTCACGTAATGCTGAAGCCTAACTTGAAGGATTTTGAGCATAACCTTACTAGCTTGGGAGATGAGTGCAATTGCCCAATGGTTTGAACATTCTTTAGTACTACCCTTCTTGGGGTTTGGAATGAGGATTGACCTTTCCCAGTCCTGTGGCCACTGCTGAGTCTTCCAGATTTGCCGACATATTGAGTGCAGTATTTTGATAGCACCATCTTTTAGAATTTTAAATAGCTCTGCTGGAGTTCCATCACCTCCACTAGCTTTATTGACAGCAGTGCTTCCTAAGGCCCAACTGACTTCACACTCCAGAGTGTCTGGCTCTGGGTGACTGACCACACCATCGTAGTTACCCGGTTCATTAAACTCTTTTTTGTACACTTCTTCTGTACATTCTCTTCTTGATCTCTTCTGCTTCTATTAGGTCTTTACCATTTCTGTCCTTTATTTTGCCCATCTTTGGATATTTGACATCCACAGTTATTGTGCCCATCCTTTGATATTTCCAATTTTCTTGAGGAGATCTCTAGTCTTTCCCCTTCTGTTGTTTTCCTCTATTTCTTTGCACTGTTCATTGAAGGCCTTCTTGTCTCCCCTTACTGTTCTCTGAAACTCTGTTTAGTTGGGTGTACCTTTCCCTTTCCCCCTTGCTTTTTGCTTCTCTTCTTTCTTCAGCTATTTGTAAAGCCTCCTCACACAACCATTTTGCCTTCTTGCTTTTCTTTTTCTTTGGGATGGTTTTGTTTGCGGCCTCCTGTACAATATTATGGACCTCTGTCCATAGTTCTTCAGGCACTCTGTTCACTAGATCTAATCCCTTGAATCTATTCGTCACCTCCATTGTATATTCATAAGGTATTTGATTTAAATCATACCTGACTGGCCTCATGGTTTTCCCCACCTTCTTTAGTTTAAGCCTGAATTTTGCTATGAGAAAGCTCTTGGTCTGAACCACAGTCAGCTTCAGATCTTGTTTTTGCTGACTGTATACAGCTTCTCCATCTTCAGCTACAAAGAATGTAATCAATCTGATTTCAGTATTGACCATTTGGTGATGTTCATGTGTAAAGTCATCTCTTGTGTTGTTGAAAAAGGGTGTTTGCTAAGACCAGTGTGTTCTTTTGGCAGAATTTTGTTAGCCTTTGCCCTGCTTCATTTTGTACTCCAAAGCCAAACTTGCCTGTTACTCTAGGGATCTCTTGACTTCCTACTTTTGCATTCCAATCCCCTAAGATGAATAGGACATCTTTTTTTGGTGTTAGTTCTAGGAGGTCTTCTAGGTCTAATTTTTTATCAAGATAGTTTTTAAAATTGGGATCAAATGTACATAATATAAAATTTACCATCCTAACCATATTTTATCATGTACAGTTCAGTAGTGTTAAGTACAACCACACTGCTATGTAACCAATCTCCAGAACTTTTCCATCTTGCAAAACTGAAACTAACCATTAAACAACTATCTATTCTCTCTTGCCCCATTCCCTGGCAACCACCCTTCTACTTTCTGTCTCTGATCTCCACTTCTCTAGGAATCGAATTCAAGCAGGATGATACTGTATCTGTCCTTTTGTGTGTGGTCTGGCTTATTTCACCCAGCATAATGCCCTCAGGAAGGCAGAATTTCCTTCCTTTTTCAGACTGAATAATATCCCACATTTTGTTTACCCTTTCATCCTGCAATGGGCACTTGTGTTTCATCCATCTTTTAGCTAATGAATAATGATGCTATGAATGCATGTGGGCTAAGCTGCCTCAGCTGTGTCTGACTTTTGTGACCCCATGGACTAGATAGTCTTCCAGGCTCCTCTGTCCATGGTAATCTCCAAGAATACGGGAGTAGGTTGCCATGCCCTCCTCTAGGGCAATTTTCTTGACCCAGGGATCAAACCTGCGTATTTTATGTCTCATGCATTAGCAAGCAGGGTCTTTACCACGACTGCCACCTGGGAAGCCCATGCTATGAATATGCGTGTACAAATATCTGTTTAACTCCCTGCTTTCAGTTCTTTGGGGTTTATACCCAGAAGTAGAATTGCCAATCATATGGTAATTTTTAAAAAATTTTTAGGAACTGCAATGCTCTTCCACAGTGCTGGCACCATTTACATTCCCACCGTAGTGCACAGTGTTCCCGTGTCTCCACATCCTCACCAGCAGTTGTTATCTTCTGGTCTTCTGGTCACACATCCTTATGAGTGTGAGGAGAAGCCCTTTTTTTCTCTTTAGATTCAATCTGTATAAAATTACCCATCAGACCCTGTAACGGTTTAGAATGCTTCAGGGTTATAATTTAAAAGAGTTTAAACTTCTTACTCTCAACTTCTGAATTTATCCCATTGCAAACCAATGATAGATATTTCCCAAACTGGCCCCAGTCTGTGGGCCAGAACTTGAGTAGCTCTGCTTGAGCCATGTCTGTCCCTGGGGATGAAGAGCAGCGATGGTCAGAGCCAACCTTTACTGAGCTCTTACTCTCTGGCACTACTTGTATCATCACAAAGCCAGCACAAGTAAATATTGTTATTATGCCCAATTTGCTGATGAGGAAGCAGAGGCTCATGCCAGTAGGAAAGGAGATGGCCAAGATAGCTGTGAAGGCAAGCTGAGCTGTCCTGGAGGCTCAGATGGTAAAGAATCCACCTGCAATGCGGGAGATGTGGGTTCATTCCCTGGGTTGGGAAGATCCCCTGGAGGAGGGCACAGCAACCCATTCCAGTATTCTTGCCTGGAGAATCCCATGGATAGATGAGCCTGGCAGGCTACAGTCCATGGTGCCGCAGAGTCAGACATGACTGGGCGACTAAGCACATTTTTGTTATTATTGTTGTTTTATTTCCCAAGATTACTTAATAGATTGGTCATATGTATGTAAGATGGAAGGCTTCTAGGTCCTGGTTTGAGTGGCTAGGGATACCAAGTTTGGGAGGAAATGTGATCAGTCTAAACATGACTGTGTCAAGGTTAAGTTTCGCATGTGACATGCAGGTGAGGCAGGGCCACGGGCAATAACTGTGAGCTGCTTAACAAGGACAGGGCTGGAAGTGCAGCTGCAGAAAACCAGGGTGAGTAATATGAGTTGGTGAGGTTCCTCAGAAAGACCAAGAACATGCTAGGAAGAAGTAGGGGAGCCAGAAGGGGCTGAGGAGACAAACAGGAATGAGGAGAGAGTGTTGAAGGGAAGGAGGTATTGACAGAGAGTCCAGGGCTACAGGGAGTCACACAAGACCAGATAATCTGTGGAGCCAGCTGTGTGGTGGCCCCTAGAGTATCAAGGAAGCCAGGGAGGGGAGGCTAGGCTGCCAAGGATTGAGAGCTGGGTGGTGGTGGTAGGGTAGAAGAAGAGCCAAGAGTGCACACCACTCATTCTAGAAGCTCAGCTTTGAAGTGGAGGAGACACAAGACCATCCATGAAAGATAGCTGTGGGTGTCTTGTGTGGCCGAGGATGGATTGTTATTTTGTTTTGCCTTAAAGTAAAAAGCTGGAACAAACATGAGTTTGCTGTTAGTTTGGGGGTCATAGGGGGACACGGGAACCCACCAGAAAGGTGAAAGATTAAGAGGAACCTGTGCTGATTGCTAGAGGAATAGGGGATTGAATCAGAGAAAATAAAGCTTGAATAAAGGAGAGAAGCCCCCTTTGCCCTAAGAAGGGAGGGAAAGTAGTCTATGACACAAAGTCATTTGGAGAGAGGGGAGGAAGTGCTGCCATCAGTGAAGCTGGAGGCAGCTGCCTGCTGACCGTGTGTGGTGTGTGCGTCTAGAGGAGGCACAGAGGAGGGAGGTGAATTCTGGTTGTGCCACCAAGAAACAGCAGTGAGAGTCACCTAGGGCCACAGAGAAGATGCACCAGAAGCAGGAAGAAAACACATCTGCCTAAACCCTATTGCCCATTTGTGGGATTTTCTCCATCAGCGTGCAGTTACCCATTTGCAGAGGAGAAGGTGGATGACAAGACTGGTTCCAGTTAAGATTTCACAACTTGGCTCTGACTGTAGTCAAGTGGACAGGAAAGTTCTGACAAAACATGGTCCACTGGAGAAGGGAATGGCAAACCACTTAAGTATTCTTGCTTTGAGAAGCCCATGAACAGTATGAAAAGGCAGAAAGATGGAACACTGAAAGAGGAGCTCCCCAGGTCAGTAGGTGCCCAATATACTACTGGAGATCAGTGGAGAAATAACTCCAGAAAGAATGAAGAGATGGAGCCAAAGCAAAAACAACACCCAGTTGTGGATGTGACTGGTGATGGAAGTAAGGTCCGATGCTGTAAAGAGCACTATTGCATAAGAACCTGGAACGTTAGGTCTATGATTCAAGTTGAATTGGAAGTGGTCAAACAGGAGATGGCAAGAGTGAACGTCGACATTCTAGGAATCAGCAAACTAAAATGGACTGGAATGGGTACATTTAACTCAGATGACCATTATATCTACTACTGTGGGCAGGAATCCCTTAGAGGAAATGGAGTAGCCATTATAGTAAACAAAAGAGTCCAAAATGCAGTACTTGGATGCAATCTCAAAAAAGGACAGGATGATCTCTGTTCATTTCCAAGGCAAACCATTCAATATCACAGTAATTCAAGTCTATGCCCTGACCAGTAATGCTAAAGAAGCTGAAGTTGAATGATTCTATGAAGACCTACAAGACCTTTTAGAGCTAACACCCAAAAAAGATGTCCTTTTCATTATAGGTGACTGGAATGCAAAAGTAGAAAATCAAGAGATACCTGGAGTAACAGGCAAATTTGGCCTTGGAGTACAAAACAAAGCAGGTCAAAGGCAAACTCTTGGCAGAGTTTTGCCAAGAGAACACACCGGTCATAGCAAACACCCTCTTGCAATAACACAAGAGATGACTCTACACATGGACATCACCAGATGGTCAACACCAAAATCAGATTGATTATATTCTTTGCAGCCAAAGATGGAGAAGCTCTATACAGTCAGCAAAAACAAGACCAGAGGCTGACTGTGGCTCAGATCATGAACTCCTTATTGCCAAATTCAGACTTAAATTGAAGAAAGTAGGGAAAACCACTAGACCATTCAGGTATGACCTAAATCAAATCACTTATGATTATACAATGGAAGTGACAAATAGATTCAAGGGGTTAGATCTGATAGTCAGAGTGCCTGAAGAACTATGGATGGAGGTTTGTGACATTGTACAGAAGGCAGGGATCAAGACCATCCCCAAGAAAAGGAAATGCAAAAAGGCAAAATGGTTGTCCAAGGAGGCCTAAATAGCTGAATACACTGAATATAGAAGTTCTGAATATAGAAGAACTATACAAAAAAGATCTTTATGACCCAGATAACCATGATGGTGTGATCACTTACCTAGAGCCAGACATCCTGGAATGCAAAGTCAAGTGGGCCTTAGCAAGCATTACTATGAACAAAACTAATGGAGGTGATGGAATTCTAGCTGAGCTATTTCAAATCCTAAAAGATGATGCTGTGAAAGTGCTGCACTCAATATGCCAGCAAATTTGGAAAACTCAGCAGTGGCCACAGGATTTGAAAAGGTCAGTTTTCATTCCAATCCCAAAGAAAGGCAGTGCCAAAAAGAATGTTCAAACTACCACATCACCGCACTCATCTCACATGCTAGCAAAGTAATGCTCAAAATTCTCCAAGCCAGGCTTCAATAGTACATGAACCACGAACTTCCAGATTTTCAAGCTGGATTTAGAAAAGGCAGAGGAACCAGAGATCAAATTGCCAACATCCATTGGATTATCAAAAAAGCAAGAGAGTTCCAGAAAAACATCTACTTCTGCTTTATTGATTGCACCAAAGCCTTTGACTGTGTGGGTCACAACACCCGGGAAGATTCTGAAAGAGATGGGAATACCAGACCACCTTACCTGCCTCCTGAGAAATCTGTATGCAGGTCAGGAAGCAACAGTTAGAACTGGACATGGAACAAAAGACTGGTTCCAAATAAAAGGAAAGGAGTACATCAAGGCTGTATATTGTCATCCTGCTTATTTAATTTTTATGCAGAGTACATCATGTGAAATGCCAGGCTGTATGAAGCACAAACTGGAATCAAGATTGTCAGGAGAAATATCAAGAACCTCTGATATGCAGATGACACCACCCTTATGGCAGAAAGCAAAGAAGAACTAAAAAGCCTCTTGATGAAAGTGAAAGAGGAGAGTGAGATAGTTGGCTTAAAACTCAACATTCAGAAAACAAAGATTATGGCATCTGGTCCCATCACTTCAGGGCAAATAGATGGGGAAACAGTGGAAACAAAAACAGACTTTATGTTTTGTGGCTCCAAAATCACTGCAGATGGTGATTGCAGCCATGAAATTAAAAGACACTTGCTCCTTGGAAGAAAAGCTATGACCAACCTAGACAGCATATTAAAAAGCAGAGACATTTTTTGGCCAACAAACGTCCATCTAGTCAAAGCTATAGTTTTTCCAGTAGTCATGTATGTATGTGAGAGTTGGACTATAAAGAAAGCTGAGAGCCAAAGAATTGATACTTTTGAACTGTGGTGTTGGAGAAGACTCTTGAGACTCCCCTGGACTGCAAGGAGCTCCCACCAGTCAATCCTAAAGGAAATCAGTCCTGAATATTCATTCGAAAGACTGATGCTGAAGCTGAAACTCCAATACTTTGGCCCCTGATGTGAAGAACTGACTCATTGGAAAAGACCCCAATGCTGGGAAAGATTGAAGGCAGGAGGAGAAGGGGATGACAGAGGATGAGATGGTTGGATGGCATCAATGACACAATGGACATGAGTTTGAGTAGGCTCTGGGAGTTGGTGATAGCCAGGGAAGCCTGGCGTGCTGCAGTCCATGGGGTCACAAAGAGTCAGACACGACTGAGTGACTGAACTGAACTGAAGATTTCACGAGTTGGTTCTGACTGTAGTCAAGTGGGCAGGAAATTGGAGTGATTGCTGTCATTAAAGTAAAAGAATGAAGGATGTTGTGGTGGTTATTTTAAATGTCCACATATTCCTGACACTCCTCTCTTCAGATGGTTGAGTCTAATTCCCCTAACTCAGACTGTGGGCTGGCCTGGCAACTTTCTTCTCAGCGACAGAAAATAGCAGAAGTGCCAGTGACAGTGTGTAATGTCTGAATCTAGGTCACAGGAGACTGGAGTCTTCTCCTTTGCTCTTTCTCCTTCTTAGATCACTTGTTTTGGGGGAAGCCAGCTGTCAGACCCTGAGGATGCTCAAGCAACCTGATGAAGAGGCCCTGTGGCAAGGAGCTGAGGCCTCCTGTCAATAGCTATGCATGGAGCCCTTGGAGACAAACCCTCCAGCCCCAGTCCAGCCTTTTAGGTGGCTGCAGCCCTGGCCAACATCTTCATTGCAACCTCCCGAGGGGCCCTGAATCACAGCCACCCAGCTCAGCCCACAGAAACCAAATGAAGAAAAATAAATGTTTGCTGTTTTAAGCCATTAAGCTTTGGAGTAATTTCTTATGAAAAACTGATAACCAATATACTGCCCAAATGTGAGAGCAGAGAAGGCAAACATTGGGAAATGGCAACTCACTCCAGTGTTCTTGCCTGGAGAATCCCAGGGACGGCAGTGGGGGTCCAGGGTCAGGTTTGGCACGTGGACCCTGGCAGAGGTCAGAGAAGCCAGGGGATAGGGTGATTGGTGACATGAAAAGAGAATGAAGTAGGGCCAGGAGGCACCTTGCAGGTGAGAAGGTGATGGAGAGGGCACGGGCCTGGAGGAACCAAAGAGCATATGCATGGGAGTGGGGTGAGTGGGTGAAGTGTAGGGGAGTCAGGTAGTGTTTCTTGTTTGAGGGGAACATGTTTGGGTAAACAGGGCTCAGGGCAGTCAGGGTGAAGGTTAAGGGAAGTTGAGGTGTTGAGGTCAGTGGTGTTAAGGTTCATGAACAGTCAAGGCAGCCAGGACAGAGGTGAGGCTTAGTTTGGAGAGAAGGACCTACCTTCAGATATCAAAGGTCTTAATATGTATCAGTAAGTGTCAGCCAAAAGGTGACAGGATAAAGGTGGCATCTATGGGTAGCCTGAGGCTTCAGGGAGGTTTTAACAGCCTGTGCATAGCCAAGGATGCCCTGGGCTCAAGAGGGCTGCAGGGATGGTAATGTGGCCAGGACAGAGCAGATGGGCATGGAGTCAAGCCCAGTGTCAATCCCACCCTCTATGGGATGCCAGGGACATCCTAGTTAAGACATGTCCTAACTAGAGGAGAAACAGACAGCAAAGGGAGAAAAACAAAGAATGGGGATTGAGTTTCTGAGAAACAAAGTCCTGCCAGCCCCTCCTGGCCAGTTTCCCTCCTATTCCTATGTCACATGTACTGTGTTGGGATGAGGGGCCTCTTCATCCATCCATCCAGCCATTGATCCATCCTCCACTCTCACTTTCTGAGGCAGGATCCTGTTACTCCTCATCTCCTGTTTCCTCCCCTGACACAGTGTTTCTTTTTCCCCTGGGTGCCTCCCACCCCAACCCCATGTGCCACCACCACTGTGGTTCTTCCTACTCCTATCCATACATCACTTTTCTGAGGGTTGCTGTGTTCCCCAGGCACAACTTCCTGCTGAGAGTCTGTGCTACTGCATCACCAGGTAGGACCTAGGACCACTCCTATCTGGGGCCTGCTTGTCTGCTGGATTATATATTCACTGACATGAGTCTTTCTCAGGAGGTCCTGCAGTTTCTCCTGTGAGTAAACCTCAGCAAGGCCCTGCCACCAGTGCCAACAAGTCTGAACCCCAGAAGGAGGCTGAGGTCACTGCCAAGCTTTGACCCCCACTAGAGCTCTGTAATGGAGAAGGCAATGACACCCCACTCCAGTACTCTTGCCTGGAAAATCCCACGGATGGAGAAGCCTGGAAGGCTGCAGTCCATGGGGTCGCTGAGGGTCAGACATGACTGAGCGACTTCACTTTCACTTTTCACTTTCATGCACTGGAGAAGGAAATGGCAACCCACTCCAGTGTTCTTGCCTGGAGAATCCCAGGGACGGCAGAGCCTGGTGGGCTGCCATCTATGTGGTTGCACAGAGTCAGACACGACTAAAGTGACTTAGCAGCAGTAGCAGCAGAGCTCTGTACATTTGCCCTGAAATCCTAACACCTTGTCTCTATATCGTTAAACTCACTAAGGTTCCCAAGTCCGGGTTTGTCCACCAGGCCAAATGCCTTTGAAAGGACCATGGTATACTTCAGGTGGTCCCCTTGCCCCTTCCTGTCGTCTCTACACGTGTTTGGTCCACAGCCACACTTTCCCTGTGGAGTGACACAAACAGCAGCATTCGCAGAAGAGTGAATGTCGCAACACAACAAAGCCAGAAACCCCTTCTGCAAAAACTGCTAGGAGTGAAAAGGACAGGCTTGTCATGGCCTTGGACACCAGTTCTTACCCTTCTGCTTTTGCAGTTGTTTAATGTTGAAACAAGTCAACTTGAAACTGTATAATAAATGAATTCCAGCTTGAGTCTTGGCAGGATTTGTTTTGCTTAAGGGAAATTGTTTATGCTAACGGGTCCCCCGCCCCACCCTGCCGCACCCCCACCCCACCCCCACCCCCACCACATAGTTTGATTTATGTTATACAGAGTCTTGTCCATCAACTGGATGCTGCTGTAAACAAGATAATCTTTGTCTACCAGGAATAAGCGCAATGCCAATAACTTTAAATAAACACAAGCACCAGTTTTGTATTTACATTGTCTGAGGTAACCACTGGCAAGAGTTTTTAATGGCGCCATTGGCTCCTCCCTGGTTAAGGTAGTGTCGGCTTTCAAGACTGACCTTGTTTGCGGAGGACTCACTGGGGGGAAAGATCTCATACTTGGCAGCTGAGCTTCACCCAGGCCTACATTCTTTTGTGTGGTTTTGGCATTTTCAGTTCCATCAAGTTCGCGTTGCCTCTTTTTGTACTGGATGAAGCAGGACAGGGGTGGGGATGAGTGCGAACCTCAGATGTGTAAAGTGAAATTCTGACCTGGAGCTACTGAAACCATCAAGGCAAGGCTCGAGTGAAAATGGGCTCCAAGAATTGTGTTATTCATAAGACCTGCTCTCCGGAAGACATCCATGCATTCAGTTGCATTCCATGCAGAAAGTAATTGGAATTTTGCAGAAGTCTGAGTGTCTGTTGCAATTCTAAACCAAGAAATCAACAGAAATATACAACTCTTCAAATAGTGATAAATTGTCCCTATTGAAGAGTGAAAAAAAGAGTAATTCACCCTGCTAATCTCTCTACCAAGAAAGCAAGAACTGTAGTGGTGTGTGTGTCATACTCTAGTCCACTTTAGGAACAGACCAAAAGTGTCTTTTGCAGTAGCACTATTTGGTTAATATTCCAGACTAATAATAATATAGGACATAAAGAAATTAGTTTCTAAGAGCTAAACAGGCTTCTTGTGAAATATCATTCTGCTGATGGATGGTGTGGAAGAGGGGTGGGAAAGAGACCATGAATGACTGTGTGGCAAACATAATGGGAAAGAGATGCTTATGTTCCCTTGTTTGAGTTCAGGTTTGAAAATCTCTCAGGCAAGTTATCTAATTCATCTGTGACTCCATTTCCTCTTCTGTTTGATAGGAGTGATGGAGAAGACTAAGGTAACTTTGGTGCAGCACATTGCAAATCATTCTAGTACTTCTCTGACAGACTCCTTGCCTAGTACAATGTGGACTCAGAGCAGATGCTCAAGATGGATGTAACCAGTAGAACAGCAGTATCAGTGGGGGCTCAGTTGCAGAGAAGAGAAGCCATTATAGCTGGTGTAAGTGAGTTGAGCTTAACAGAAGCAGTGGAAGGGTTGAAAGCTACCTCTATGGGGAGCTTTCAGGGGTGATTCTGAAAGCCACACTTCAGAATGGATCTATCAAAGAGCTGCTGCCTCTTGTGTAATCAAGAAACAGCCACTACAGCTCCAGGCTCTAGCAGTCACACTGGCTATCACCCATCCCACCTAAATGGAAGGCTCCCACACCTCCACCTCCTGATGTCCACAAGCCTGTGCAGAAACCACAGACACCAGCCTTGCCTCATTCTTATCTTCCGAGCCTGTCATAGATGTATCTGAGTGGCTAACTTCATCAAATTCATATGCAAATGCTCAGGTACAAGAGAGTTTGGTACAGTTGTTTAGTCTTCCACAGCAGCAGATCAGGAGTGTGAGCAGAAGGTGGGACACGGGCTGAGCCCCAGCCACCATGCTACTGCAGTGGTCGTGAGATAAATACCTAAGGACTGGGAGAAGGGAAATCGGACGCGTGTCTCCAACTCTCCCTGCCTTCATCATCTTTGGGTTCCTTGGCCATGGATGAATCCCAGTGTGGTTCTAAAAGCTGCCAATGCAGGGGACTCAGGTTTGATCCCTGGTCAGGGAAGAGCCCATAGGCCACAGAACAACTAAACCTGTGCACCACAACTTCTGAGCCTGTGCTCATCAACAAGAGGAGCCACGTCAATGAGAAGCCCACACATCGCAACTAGAGAGTAGCCCCTGCTCACTGCAACTAGACAAAGCTGGCCGACTGCAACGAAGACCCAGTGCAGCTAAAAATAATGAATGAATAAAGACTTTTAAAAAAGAAAACACTTAGGAATGTCTCTACATGAAAATTTTTAAAAAGAAAGACAGTTTCAAGGAATTTCTAGGAGAGAGGAAAAATGGAAAATATGCATGGAATCAAAGCAGATAGACATCTAGAAATATTGGAGGGTAAATATAAATTTCGTAATAATTAGAAAATCCTACAAGCAAGGTCTTCTGTTGTTCAGCTAAAGTCATTTGTCTGTACTGGTAGGATTCTGTGGGGTAGCAATACAGTATGCAAATCACTTTATTCTTGCTGATTAAAAAGGAAACAACAGAGGGAACACAATAAAATGTCAGCAGTGTTCTGGGGCATGGGAATAAGAGTGGCTATTATTTTCAGCCTTACACAATCTCTTTATATATCCATCAATATCTCTATATTAATTTTCCTATCTGTAAAAAAAAGCCATTTATATGATTTTTAAGGTAATCAAACAAAACCAAATGTTCTCTCCTTTTTTTTCTTTTTATTCTTTCAAATCATTTGCTGATATTTTAAAAGGTCTCACCAGTAGGTAAATCCTTACCTGTGGAATAGGTTATTAAACATTTTCAAAATATGATACACACACACCAGTTGAACCAAATTCATCTGCTTACCAATGGCTGAATTTTATCTCATCTCTTGAGTAAATTGTCTATCAACATCTTGAAACTTGAAATGCTGATTTAGAAGTTATTTTAAAGTTGTCTGGTTTAACTTGCTTTTCTAAAAACAAATGACAATGGCAAAAACCAAGAAACAGATTTTGTTAAAGATTACAATTATTGCACGTGCGTGCATGTTCAGTCACTTCAGTCATGTCTGACTCTTTGTGACCCTATGGACTGTAGCCCACCAGGCTCCTCTGTCCTTGGGATTCTCCAGGCAAGAATACTAGAGTGGACTGCCGTGCCTGCCTCCAGGGGATCTTCCCAACCCAGAGATCAAACCCAGGTCTCCTGCATCACAGGTGGATTCTTTACCGCTGAGCCACTGGGGAAGCCCTACAGTTATTACTAACCCTCAGAAATATCGAGTCCTCTTTACTAGGTAAGGTAAAAACTGGTATTTGTTTTATTTGCTTAAATCCGCCTGCAATGCTGGAGACTTGAGTGGCTTCTTCAGAGGGCTTCAACCCAGCCCTCTTATTACATCCATGGAACCACATTTGCCTTAGACAAACACATGTACACACCCCACTTGCTGTACCTGTCAGTTAAGGATTGTGACACATTACATCAGCCTGCCTCCTGTAGCTGTCCCTGCCCTCCCCCTGCTCAGCCCAACGTGAGTACTAATCAGGGAGTCATCTGAATGAGAGGGTAAGCTCCTCATCGACTCCCTTACCTCTCCTGATTCTCAGCTGAGGTTGCCAGTCTCTGGCTGCCGAGCTGGTGATGCTCTGGGAGATCATGTCAACGGGACTATTTGGCTCAAAGCCTTGTTTCCCACAGGCATCCCTGATAACTCAGCTGGTAAAGAATTTGCCTGCAATGCAGGAGACCCCAGTTTGATTCCTGGGTTGGGAAGATTCCCCCTGGAGAAGGAATAGGCTACCCACTCCAGTATTCTTGGGCTTCCCTGGTGGTTCAAATGGTAAAAAAAAATCTGCCAGCAATGTGGGAGACCTGGTTTGATCCCCGAGCTGGGAAGATCCCTTGAAGGAAGGCATGGCAACCCACTCCAGTATTCTTGCCTGGAGAATCCCATGGACAGAGGAACCTGGCAGGCTACAGTCCACGGGGTCACAGAGAGTCTGAAACGACTTAGCACACACAGCACATTGTTTCCCACAGGTTGTATCTTCATGGACTGGGAAGATAACAGTTTGCCAAATTTTATTTTTTTCTCAAAAGGACATTTCATACTATTTAACACCCCTCTCCCAGATTGCAAAGGCATGTGTTAAGAATTATAACTTTTAAAAAAATAGCTTCATAGGAAGATCACTACATTGTTATTTTTCTCACTTTGCTGTGGACCAATGTGTTAGGTCTAATCAGATCAGATCAGTCGCTCAATCGTGTCTGACTCTTTGCGACCCCATGAATCGAAGCACACCAGTCCTCCCTGTCCATCACCAACTCCCGGAGTTCACTCAGACTCACGTCCATCAAGTCAGTGATGCCATCCAGCCATTTCATCCTCTGCCGTCCCCTTCTCCTCCTGCCCCCAATCCCTCCCAAATCAGAGTCTTTTCCAGTGAGTCAACTCTTCGAATGAGGTGGCCAAAGTATTGCAGTTTCAGCTTTAGCATCATTCCTTCCAAAGAAATCCCAGGGCTGATCTCCTTCAGAATGGACTGGTTGGATTTCCTTGCAGTCCAAGGGACTCTCAAGAGTCTTCCCCAACACCACAGTTCAAAAGCATCAATTCTTTGGCGCTCAGCCTTTTTCATAGTCCAACTCTCACATCCATACATGACCACAGGAAAAACCATAGCCTTGACTAGACGAACCTTTGTTGGCAAAGTAATGTCTCTGCTTTTGAATATGCTATCTAGGTTGGTCATAACTTTCCTTCCAAGGAGTAAACGTCTTTTAATTTCATGGCTGCAGTCACCATCTGTAGTGATTTTGGAGGCCAGAAAAATAAAGTCTGACACTGTTTCCACTGTTTCCCCATCTATTTCCCATGAAGTGGTGGGACCGGATGCCATGATCTTCGTTTTCTGAAAAGTTGAGCTTTAAGCCAACTTTTTCACTCTCCGCTTTCACTTTCATCAAGAGGCTTTTTAGTTCCTCTTCACTTTCTGCCATAAGGGTGGTGTCATCTGCATATCTGAGGTTATTGATATTTCTCCCGGCAATCTTGATTCCAGCTTGTGTTTCTTCCAGTCCAGCGTTTCTCATGATGTACTCTGCATATAAGTTAAATAAACAGGGTGACAATATACAGCCCTGACGAACTCCTTTTCCTATTTGGAACCAGTCTGTTGTTCCATGTCCAGTTCTAACTGTTGCTTCCTGACCTGCATACAAATTTCTCAAGAGGCAGGTCAGGTGGTCTGGTATTCCCATCTCTTTCAGAATTTTCCACAGTTTATTGTGATCCACACAGTCAAAGGCTTTGGCATAGTCAATAAAGCAGAAATAGATGCTTTTCTGGAACTCTCTTGCTTTTTCTATGATCCAGCGGATGTTGGCAATTTGATCTCTGATTCCTCTGCCTTTTCTAAAACCAGCTTGAATATCAGGAAGTTCACGGTTCACGTATTGTTGAAGCCTGGCTTGGAGAATTTTGAGCATTACTTTACTAGCGTGTGAGATGAGTGCAATTGTGCGGTAGTTTGAGCATTCTTTGGCAATGCCTTTCTTTGGGATTGGAATGAAAACTGACCTTTTCCAGTCCTGTGGCCACTGCTCAGTTTTCCAAATTTGCTGGCATATTGAGTGCAGCACTTTCACAACATCATCTTTCAGGATTTGAAATAGCTCAACTGGAATTCCATCACCTCCACTAGCTTTGTTCGTAGTGATGCTTTCTAAGGCCCACTTGACTTCACATTCCAGGATGTCTGGCTCTAGGTCAGTGATCACACCATCATGATTATCTGGGTCATGAAGCTCTTTTATGTACAGTTCTTCTGTGTATTCTTGCCATCTCTTCTTAATATCTTCTGCTTCTGTTAGGTCCATACCATTTCTGTCCTTTATCGAGCTCATCTTTGCATGAAATGTTCCTTTGGTACCTCTGATTTTCTTGAAGAGATCCCTAGTCTTTCCCATTCTGTTGTTTTCCTCTATTTCTTTGCACTGATCGCTGAAGAAGGCTTTCTTATCTCTTCTTGCTATTCTTTGGAACTCTGCATTCAGATGCTTATATCTTTCCTTTTTTCCTTTGCTTTTTGCTTCTCTTCTTTTCACAGCTATTTGTAAGGCCTCCCCAGACAGCCATTTTGCTTTTTTGCATTTCTTTTCTATGGGAATGGTCTTGATCCCTGTCTCCTGTACAATGTCACGAACCTCATTCCATAGTTCATCAGGCACTCTATATATCAGATCTAAGTCCTTAAATCTATTTCTCACTTCCACTGTATAATCAGAAGGGATTTAATTTAGGTCATACCTGAATGGTCTAGTGGTTTTCCCTACTTTCTTCAATTTAAGTCTGAATTTGGCAATAAGGAGTTCATGGTCTGAGCCACAGTCAGCTCCTGGTCTTGTTTTTGTTGACTGTATAGAGCTTCTCCATCTTTGGCTGCAAAGAATATAATCAATCTGATTTCGGTGTTGACCATCTGGTGATGTCCATGTATAGAGTCATCTCTTGTGTTGTTGGAAGAGGGTGTTTGTTATGACCAGTGCATTTTCTTAGCAAAACTCTATCAGTCTTTGCCCTGCTTCATTCCGTATTCCGAGGCCAAATTTGCCTGTTACTCCAGGTGTTTCTTGACTTCCTACTTTTGCATTCCAGTCCCCTATAATGAAAAGGACATCTTTTTTGGGTGTTAGTTCTAAAAGGTCTTGTAGGTCTTCATAGAACCGTTCACCTTCAGCTTCTTCAGCCTTACTGGTTGGGGCATAGACTTGGATTGCTGTGATATTGAATGGTTTGCCTTGGAAATGAACAGAGATCATTCTGTCGTTTTTGAGATTGCATCCAAGTACTGCATTTCAGACTCTTTTGTTGACCATGATAGCCACTCCATTTCCTCTAAGGGATTCCTGCCCGCAGTAGTAGATATAATGGTCATCTGAGTTAAATTCACCCATTCCACTCCATTTCAGTTCGCTGATTCTTAGAATGTCAACATTCACTCTTGCCATCTCTTGTTTGACCACTTCCAATTTGCCTTGATTCATGAACCTGACGTTCCAGGTTCCTATGCAATATTGCTCTTTACAGCATCGGACCTTGCTTCTATCGCCAGTCACATCCACAGCTGGGTATTGTTTTTGCTTCGGCTCCATCCCTTCATTCTTTCTGGAGTTATTTATCCACTGATCTCCAGTAGCATATTGGACACGTACTGACCTGGGGAGTTTCTCTTTCAGTATCCTATCATTTTGCCTTTTCATACTGTTCATGGGCTTCTCAAGGCAAGAATACTGAAGTGGTTTGCCATTCCCTTCTCCAGTGGACCACATTCTGTCAAACCTCTCCACCATGACCCAACCGTCTTGGGTTGCCCCATGGGCATGGCTTAGTTTCATTGAGTTAGACAAGGCTGTGGTCCTAGTGATTAGATTGACTAGTTTTCTGTGAGTATGGTTTCAGTGTGTTTTCCTCTGATGTCCTCTTGCAACACCTACTGTCTTACTTGGGTTTCTCTTACCTTGGGCGTGGGGTATCTCTTCACGGCTGCTCCAGAAAAGCGCAGCAATTGCTCCTTACCTTGGACAAGGGGTACCTCCTCACCACCACCCTTCCTGACCTTCAATGTGGGATAGCTCCTCTAGGCCCTCCTGCTACCTCCTAATCCCTGGACCCAGTGAATGTATTACTTTAAATGGCAGAAGGGAATTCAGGTAGCAGATAGGATTAAGGTTGTTCACAAACAGATCTTAAAATGAGGAGGTTGTCTTGGATTATCCACGTGGGCCCAATGAAGTCACAAGTCCAAGGTAATCTTAAATGGAAGGAGGCAGAAGAGGACGTCGGAGTGATGCCATAGGCAGAAGCCCTCCACCCACTACTGTGACTGTGACGATGGAGGAGGGGGCAGTCAGCCGAGGCAGGAGGGTAGCCTCTTTAAGCTGGAAAGGCAAGAGAAGGGATTCTCCTCCAGAGCCTCTAGGAAAGAATGCAGACCATCTGACAACTGGATTTTAACCCAGTGAAACCTGGAACCTTCCAGAACAGGAAGATGTATTCGTGTTGTTTTCAACCACTGAGTTTATGGTAATTTGTTACAGCAGTGATACAAGACCAGTGCAACCAGTGGCACTTCACTGTGGCCTGATTGAGGTCTGGGGGCCCCTAACTTTAGGAGCCCACCCGAAGAAGAGCCTGCCAGAACTTCCCATTCTACAGAGGGACATTTTGTATAACAGGTAAGATGATGTACAGGAGCAGTCTCCCCAGAGCCCAGCTTGTGAAGCCATTCAGGAGCAGGTAAAACCCAGGCCTAACCTACATATTGTTTCTGCGGTCACAGCTTCAAGTGAGGGACACAGAGCCCCAAGAGCAAGTCATGGAGTTCCCTATGGAACCCGAATTTGGGTTAAAGTCCCAAATCCTCAGTGTGTCATTAGTCAGGATAAGTAGAAGTGATTGCAGTAACAAAGAATCCCCCAACATCAGTGATTTAACACAAGAAAAGTTTGTGTTTTTTTTTTTGTTACATCTCAGTCCAGTGTAGAAGGCAATAGCAACCCACTCCGGTATTCTTGCCTGGAAAATCCCATGGACGGAGGAGCCTGGTAGGCTGCAGTCCATGGGGTCGTGAAGAGTCGGACATGACTGAGCAGCTTTACTTTTTTTTCACTTTCATGCATTGGAGAAGGACATGGCAACCCACTCCAGTGTTCTTGCCTGGAGAATCCCAGGGACGGGGCAGCCTGGTGGGGTGCCGTCTATGGGGTCGCACAGAGTCGGACACGACTAAAGCAACTTAGCAGCAGCAGCAGCAGCAGTAGTCCAGTTGGGGAGGTTGAGGGAACAACGTTACTGTACATGGCCATTCAGGGACACTGTTGGGGCTTGATCCTCTATATTCATCCATCCAGTGAATGTGGGAAAGATAGCAAAGATCATATATCTTAAGGATATTTGGGAGGCAGTAATCAAACTTGTTATTTTAAGACAATTGTAAATTTACATAAAGTTTTAAGAAGTAAAACAGAAAGAGTCCATGGACGCTTCATCCAGTTTTCTCCAATGGTAACATTACAAATCTGTAGTTCAGTATATCACAGCCCATGCTGACATCAGTACTGTCAAGTTAGAGAACAGTTCCATCACACAAGGATCCTTCACGCTACCCTTTTACAACCACACCTGCTTCCCTCCTACCTCCATTCCCTCCTTGATCCCTGGCAAGCCAATCTGCTCTCCAGTTCTATAATTTTATTTCAATCATATTGTACATGTGAAATCACATAGTATATATGTAACCTTTTGAGCCTGGATTTTTTCACTCATCATAATGCCTGAGAGATTCTTCCAGGTTGTTATACGTAAGCAATAGTTCGTTCTTTTTATTGCTGGACTAGTGTGCCATGGTATGGATATGCCACAATTTGCTAACTCTTCACCCACTGGAAGAGATATGGGCTGTTTCCAGTTTTTGGCTACTATGAATAAAGTTGTTGTAAACATTTGCATAGTGGTTTGTATGTGAACATAAGTACAAAAGTCTTCATTTTTTTGCTATAAAATGCTCATGGGTCTAATCACTGGAGTAGACAATATTTGGAACTGCCAAACTGTTTTCCAGTATGGTTATTTCAGTGTCATTTGAATTTGTATTTCCATAATGGCTAGTGATACTGAGCATCTTTCATGTGCTTATCTGTTTCTATATGTCCTTTTCAGTGAAATATCTCTTCATGTTCTCTGCCTATTTTCTTTGTTTACATTTATTTTTCTGTCATTTTATAATTAGATTGTTTGCTTTTAAACTACTGAGTTTTGAGAGCTTTGTCTGTATCCTAGATATATGTGTATATGATTTACAGATATTTTCTCCCAGTCTGTAACTTGTCTTCTCATTTTCTTAATAGAGTCTTTCTCTGAACAAAGGTATTCATTTTGATGAAGCCGAATTTAGGAAGTTTAAAGAATTTTTTCCCTTTTATGGACTGTGATTTTAATCAAGCTTAAGAATTCTTTGCTTAGCCCTGGATTCCAAAGATTTTCTGTTTTGTTTTGGTTTTTTTTATTCTAAAGTTTTTATAGTTTTATGTTTGAAGTCTGTGACGCATCTTGTGTTCATTCTTGTAAAGTGTGGGAGGTTCTTAGGGCTGGACCTGGGCACACATTTCATTGGCTAGGACCCAGTCACATGGCTGCAACGTGGGAGCCCTGCTGGCTGCAAGGGCGGCTGGGACAGGATTCCAGGAGCAAGAGCAGCGGGAAGAGAGGTATGAGGTACTGGCAAGCTGTTGGCAATTGGCGATTAACTGTTATACCTAGTTATAAGATCTGAAAAAGTTACTTGTTGTTCCGTTAACGTGTTCCAAAATATTTATGAAACAACTGGAAACTGGCAATGTTTCTGTACCTGGAGTGTAATAGGTACTTGATAAATATTTGTTGACTTTAAAAAAGGGGGAATCTTACTTTATCTTCACATCGTCCTGGAAGATTCAGGTCATGATCTCTATTTTACTGCTTGAGGAAGCTGTGTTTTTCTGCCCCTTCTAGGAGACCTGTGGAGAAGGGTTGACCTAGGTGTGACCTCCCCCCACCCCGCCCCATGTCGGGCCACACATGAGACACTGGGACATGTGAAGGAGGAGGATATGTGGATGCTACCTTCCCACCTCTCCATTTACCTGGTGTCCCAGGGGCAGGAGCAGCAGGATTGAGAGAGGTAAATGTGTAGGAATAGAGATGCCAGGGGAGCAGAAGGTTGGCCATCTATTTAGCAAGGCAGCAAGTTCATGGATTCCCAAGGATACAGAGCAGAAGGATTAAAGATCAGCTCTTGAGTTAGAATATGAGTTATTATGGGAGGTGCCACCATCATCTGAAGTGGTAACTAGCGCCATCAACCCAGGATGGAGGGAGGAAACCTTCCTGGATGTGAAGTGACCACTCAGCCAGGAACCTTTGGCCCTTGTTCCATCTCTGCGGTTCATGCTCTGGGCTAGGGAAGCTGAGGTCAATGATTTCACCAACATGGTCACAGACTAAGAGGAAGCTTCAGGAAAACCCCAAGAAAGCTCAAAAGAGAGAACTCATCCTCCCAACCATCTGCACTACTTGAGGTTAAGAATTTGTGTGCCCCTTTGAGACATCCTGGAACTGTGTGGTTTGCGTTCCAAACCAAACCAGAATCCCTTGGCTTCTAACTTTGTATTTATTCTTGGCAAAATCATCTTCTCATTTCAAAATATGTGAGTGTAAAAAGAAAGAAGGCACACAAGTTTTCTCTCCAGGTCGCTCTTCTTCAAGCATCCTAGTGGAAGGCAAGTGGAGACATCCTTAGAAGTTGCTGGCAATTTGCCTCCCCCAAACCTCTCCAGGGTCAACCACTCCACTGTGCCAGGGATGAGGGAGGAAGGGGAGCAGAGGTTGTGAATGGGAAAGGAAAAACAAAAACCATGAAAAATTGTTGCAGTCTTTGCCAAGTTAGATGTGACAGTGATGTCTGCCTGGGCCTAAGCTTTGGGAGACACACCCCTTTGATAAAGACTAGGAGGGAAGAGGGGCTGTGGAGGCTGGGGCTGCCTCCCTCACCCTGCCCGCCTGGGCCCCCAACCCACATATTTATCCCAGTTCACTGAAGCGCCATAAATATTTCTTGAGTGTAACTGCTCAATCTCCCTGGATACACTGGAACCTACATTTAAATAAAAGTTCAAAAGGGAAAAAAAAAAGCCTAAATCTTCTAAATTTCTAACAGGGCATCAGATTTCAAACCGTCAGATTCAGTTCACACTGCATGAAATTTGCAGTCAATGACAGGAAAACAGCAAGGAGACAATATATAATTTTGCCCCAAAGTCTCCTAGAAGAAACATATTCCTAGAGTCCTGATAATCTCATCTGGGGGCACCCACATTTCAGGGAGTGGGACCAGGGTAGGGGTAGGTGCATCCTCTGGACTTGCTGAACTCAGGGCAAGTCTCCAAAAATGGGCCTCATTCCAAGGGAAAATTTGGATGTTTCATGCATCCCCAATCAAAAGTGATTTCAACAACTTTTGTTCAGCTCTGTTGTTTTCTCTAACAGCTCTGGCTCTGCCTTTTGTGTGAGCTCTCTTTAGGATGGGGTGCACACACTGCAGTAATCCATTTTTTCATCAGCTTGTTGCTCACAAAGGGCCGCCCGAGCCCAGGACACCCCCGCAGCCCTCATGTGGACACCAGTGAGCTTTCTTGCTGTTAGTCAGGGCCGTCTGTCAGGGTGAGGAGAGGGAGTGAGTGTGTGTGTGTGAGTGTGTGTGTGTGTGTGTGTGTGTGTGATGCGAAGGGGCAGGCAGGCAGCCCCAGTTCAGAACCGGCTCTGTGTGTGGTCCAAGGCTACTCCTCATTTCGTGAAATCCATGCTTCATTCTTGGCTCCGCTCAAACTTGCACGTCACTGAATGAGTCCCTTGTCCACTTTCCCAAACGCTGCCGAGGCTTGAAATGGCCCTGTGGGTAGACCGTTACTATCAGCGAAAGAAAACAAGCTGACGGCATATTTAGGCAAGCATTTTCGAATATTTAAACATAATAACCGTCAGCTCGTCGTGCACAGTTTTGGCCAACAAGAAGGCAGGAGGGGGAAAGCTGCGCATGTTCCTTCCTCCCGGTGACCGTGCGGTTCCTCGGAAGGGCCGGCCTGGGCAGCCCAGCTTCTTCCTCGCTGGGGGCTGGGCTGCTGGTGCCAGGAGCAGGAAATGAGGACCTGTCTGGGCAGAGAGAGCCCAGGGGCAGTTTGGGTGGCAGCTTGTGTGGAATTCACTCTCAGCCCCTTCATGATCAGATGTGGTTAGAGCCCAAGGTAAGGTCCTGTTTCCACCCTTGGGAAAATAAAAGGTTCTGGGCAGCCCCTCCTTGTGTAAAACAAAACAAAACAAACTATCAGCTAGCAGCATAAATGAAATACTAGGATGGGGTCCCAAGCAGGTACAGCAAATATTGTCCCTAGAGATGTGGCCAGGCCCCCTCTGGGGTGCTCTTGGCCCTAGAATCTCTTTCCCTGTGGCCAACAGAGACCACAGTCCCACCAGCCTGCTACCCTCCCACAGCAGGCTGGCTCCAGACACCCTCCCACCAGGGCCCTTTCCACCAGCTGGAAGTGGCTTTATGATTTATGGGCAGGATGGAACCATAAAGCCAGTCTTTCTCATCGGCCAGAAGAAAGTCAGCACCCTCCCACCTCAAGCCAAAAGAGGCTTCCAGAGGCCCCTGCCATTCCCTGCCCCCCGCGCCTGAGAACTAGTCGTGGGGTCCAGGCTCCCAAGCCAGACTCGATCTGTGCCACCCCAGGGCTCTGAATGGGTTCCCTGTCTGCCAGAGCAAACATGGTCCCTGTGGTTGGGGCAGAGGTTACGAGGGACATGGAGGACGACAGGGGACTTTTTCTCTCTGGATGTTCCATTAAGGAAAGCCTGCCAAGGGGTTTGCCAAGAGATTTGCCAAAGAGGCCAATCTGCTCCAGTGTTATGGATTCACCAATAAATAGCCCCATTCAAGGAAGACAAGGCCCAAAGGGCTCTTTAATGCCATTGCTTCCCACACCCTAGCCAGGGCCACCTCCCATCCACCCCAGGCTGCCACCCAGGTTTCCCTACGTCAGGCTCACAGTTTGTCTGCCTGGCTTATACGTGCTTCATGTTCTGGGAGACACAGTTGACTAACTTTAACTTCTGTTTTGCTCTTTTAAAAATGCGACTATTGTTAGATGACTTACAGGGCCGTTGTGGGTTTAGAAAAAGGCCCAGCTTAGATAGTGCCTGGCCTCAGCAACTGCCCAGTGAAGGGCTGCCTCATTCAGACTTTGAAGCAATTGGGGAGGTCCCATAGACTTGCTGACAGGCCAGATTTTGATGGCAGCAAGGGGCCTAGGGCTGTGCTACTTGCTGTCGATTCACTCCTCAGAGCCCATTTCCCACAGGGACTGGTGGGGTGGGTGGTAGGGACAGGGCTTAGGTGCCTGGCTTCTGACTGCATATACCTCCTCCTTCAGTCTGCAGCCCTGCAGATACTAGCATGCTGCCTTCACCCTGCCCCAGGGACCTTTCAGGTCCCTCCCCTCTAAGCCCTCTCTGGCCTGAGCCCTGGTGCAGCCTCCAGCCTCCCAGCCTGGGACACACGTAGCATTGAAGCTCAGAGTGCAGCTTGGAGAAGCTCTGGGCTCACTGCACTGGCTGGAGACACATGAAGGCAGGGAGGACCCACTTCACCGCCAGCCCCCCTCTTCAAACCCCTTTTACTCTATTATATGCCAGGAGGGCATCCTGTGACTTCTCCCCAAGGAGACCTTGAGAAGGTAGACGTTTTGTTGTTGTTGTTAATTGAAATATAGTTTACAATGTTGTGTTAATTTTAGGTGTACAACAAAGTGATTCAGGTATACATATATATACTGTATGTACAACTTTTTCATATTCTTTTTAATTATGATTTCTTATAGGATATAGAATATAATTCCCTGTGCTATACAGCAGGTCCTTGTTGTTTATCTATTTTCCGTGTAGTAGTTTGTATCTGCTAATCTCAATCTCCTACTTTATCCCTCACCCACCCCCTTTCTCCTTTGGTAACCATAGATTTGTCTTCTATGTCGGTGAGTCTTTCTCCTTCTTATTTTTATGGTAATCTCTAGTCCATCCATGTTGCTTTATGGCTGAGTAATAATTTATTATATATATTATGTGTGTGTGTGTGTGTATAGCTTCTGTGTCTTGGCTGTTTTATTACAGTGCTGCAGTGAACACTGGGGTGCATGTATGTTTTGGAATTTGAGTTTTCTCCAGACATTTGCCCAGGAGTGGGATTGCTGGATCGTATGGCAACTCTGCTTTTAGTTTTTAAAGGAATCTCCATACTGCTTTTCATGGTGGCTGCACCAATTTATATTCCCGCCAACAGTGTAGGAGGGTTCCCTTTTCTCCACACCCTCTCCTGCATTTCTTATTTGTAGACATTTTAATTAAGGCCATTCTGACCAGTGTGGAGTGGTACCTCATAGTTTGGATTTGCATTTCTCTGATAATTAGCAATGTTGAGTACCAAGAAGGCAGACTTCTTGAGTCTGTGGTCCAAGGGGCATGATTTGAGACCAATAATCATGTAGACAACTTTGCTTCCTATTTGGAAACATACAGAATAAAGAGAAAAAGAAATATTCTGTAAAGAACAGGTGCTCAGTAAAAACTTGGTCTTGTTTAGTTTATCCTGAAAGGAGAAGGCAGAAAAAATGGGGAAAGAGTGGCAAAAAGGAGAGCAAGTGAGGGTGGGAAGGAAAAAGTTCAAACTCAGAATTATTAGAGAAGTGACCCTGGCATTTGCCACTAGGACAAGAATAGTGTTGACCTAGGGCAGGAGACTTAGCACTGATGCTGCAGTCCCCTCACCCACATACCTACCCCTGTAATGAGCAGGAGGGGCCATGGCCTGTGCGAAGTGACTGGCTCTGAGTCAGAGCACAGTGAACTGTTGGTCCATGCCCCCTAAACTTCTTACTCTTGTGTAGAGGGAGGACCAGAGCCCATGGCATGGGCTCCCAGAGAATGTTCTCCCTGCTCACTCTGGAGATGTTGTGTAATGGTGCCCCAATTTAGGACCCTGGAGCCCAGGGTCCTACATCTTTTATTTTGTAGTATAAGTATACTACATATTTCTTTTCCCTACATCTCTTTAATATGCAGTGCCTGGGTCCCTCCTGTGATGGGGCCTTGCTGCAGGAGGGGGCATCTCTGAGAGTCCATGGGCTCAGCCCCTGGATGGTAGACTCCTTAATCAGGAGCAATGTGCCAGTGACCACCAGGGCTCACATTCCTGTCAGAAACTTCTGCCATTGAAGCTGCCACATTAAAAACTGCAAACCACCAAAACAATGATCAACAAAAAACTGATTAAATAAATTAGAAGTGACCATATAATGGAATACAATCCAGCCATTATAAGGAATGACCCTGAGCACAGCCCTGGCCACCAGATCAAGACTGTTTTTCCCACAGCCAGTCTCTCCCATCAGGAAGCTTGCACAAGCCTCTTATCCACATCCATCAGAGGGCAGAAAGGATGAAAACCACAATCATAGAAAACTAACCAAAATGATCACATGGATCATAGCTCTGTGTCACTCTTTGAAACTATGAGCCGTATTGTGTAGGGCAGCCCAAGAGGGACAGGTCATGGTGGAGAGTTCTAACAAAACGTGGTTCACTGGAGAAGGGAATGATATAGTACTTGTGCATTCTTCTGCCTTGAGAACCCCATGAACAGTATGAAAAGATGAAAAGATATGACACTGAAAGATGAACCCCACCCCCAGATTGGCAGGTGTCCAGTATGCTACTGGAGAACTACAGAGAAATAGCTTCAAAAGGAATGGATATGGTAAAAAAAAAAACAAACAAACAAACAATATTTCATAGGAACCTGGAATGCTAGGTCCAAGAATCAAGGTAAATTGGAAGTGGTCAAACAGGAGGTGGCAAGAGTGAACGTCAACATTCTAGGCATCAGTGAACTCAAATGCAAGGGAGTGGGTGAATTAATTCAGATGACATTATATCTATTACTGCGGGCAAGAATCCCTCAGAAGAGATACAGTAACCCTCATAGTCAACAAAAGAGTCTGAAATGCAGTACTTGGATGCAATCTCAAAAACAACAGAATGATCTCTGTTCATTTTCAAGGCAAACCAGTCAATATCACAATAATCCAAGACTATGCCCCAACCATTAATGCCGAAGAAGCTGAAGTAGGTTCTGTGAAGATCTACAAGACCTCCTAGAACTAACACGAAAAAAAAGATGTCCTTTTCATCATAGGGGCCTGGAATGCAAAAGTAGGAAGTCAAGAAATATCTAGAGTAACAGGCAAGTTTGGCCTTGGAGTACAAAATGAAGTAGGTCAAAGGCTAACAGTTTTGCCAAGAGAACACACTGGTCATAGCAAACACCCTCTTCCAACAATACAAGAGAAGACTCTACACATGGACATCACCAGATGGTCAATACCAAAATCAGATTGATTATATTCTTTGTAGTCAAAGATGGAGAAGCTCTACACAGTCAGCAAAAACAAGACCAGGAGCTGACTGTGGCTCAGATCATGAACTTATTGCAATATTCAGTCTTAAATTGAAGAAAGTAGGAAAAACCACTAGACCATTCAGGTATGCCCTAAATCAAATCCCTTATGATTATACAGTGGAAGTGACAAATAGATTCAAGGGATTAGATCTGATAGACAGAGTGCCTGAAGAACTATGGATGGAGGTTCATAACATTGTACAGGAGGTGGTGAACAAAACCATCCCCAAGAAAAAGAAATGCAAAAAGGCAAAATTGTTGTCTGAGGAGGCCTTACAAATAGCTGATGAAAGAAGAGAAGTGAAAGGCAAAGGAGAAAAGGAAAGAGATACCTGTCTAAATGTAAAGTTCCAAAGAATAGCATGGAGAGATAAGAAAGCCTTTTTAAGTGAAAAATGCAAAGAAATAGAGGAAAACAATGGAATGGGAAAGACTAGAGATCTCTTGAAGAAAATAAGAGATACCAAGGAAATATTTCAAGCAAAGATGGGCACAACAAAGGATAGAAACGGTATGGACCCAACAGAAGCAGAAGATATTAAGAAGAGGTGGCAAGAATACCCAGAAGAACTATACAAGAGATCTTAATGACCCAGATAACTGTGATGGTGATCATTTACCTAGAACCAGATATCCTTGAGTGGGCCTTAAGAAGCATTACTTTGAACAAAACTAAAGGAGGTGGTGGAGTTCCAGCTGAGCTATTTCAAATCCTAAAAGATGATGCTGTGAAAGTGCTGAACTCAATATGCCTGCAAATCTGGAAAACTCAGCAGTGGCCACATGACTGGAAAAGGTCAGGTTTCATTCCATTCCCAAAGAAAGGCAATGCCAAAGAATGTTCAAATTACTGCACAATTGCATTCATTTCACATGTTAGCAAGGTAATATTAAAACTCCTGCAAGCTAGGCTTCAACATTATGTGACCTGAGAACTTCTAGATGTTCAAGCTGGATTTAAAAAAGGCAGATGAACCAGAGATCAAATTGCGAACATCCTCCGGACCTTGGAAAAAGCAAATAATTCCAGAAAAACATCTACTTCTGCTTCATTGACTATTATGCTAAATCCTTTGACTATTGGATCACAACATACTGTGAAAATTCTTTCTAATTTTATTTTATTTTTAAACTTTACATAATTGTATTAGTTTTGCAAATATCAAAATGAATCCGCCACAGGTATACATGTGTTCCCCATCCCAAAATACCATCCTCTGGGCCGTCCAGTGCACCAGCCCCAAGCATCCAGCATCGTGCATCGAACCTGGACTGGCAACTCGTTTCCTACATGATATTTTACATGTTTCAATGCCATTCTCCCAAATCTTCCCACCCTCTCCCTCTCCCACAGAGTCCATAAGACTGTTCTATACATCAGTGTCTCTGTTACCATCTTTCTAAATTCCATATATATGCGTTAGTATACTGTATTTATGTTTTCCTTCTGGCTTACTTCACTCTGTATAATAGGCTCCAGTTTCATCCACCTCATTAGAACTGATTCAAATGTATTCTTTTTAATGGCTGAGTAATACTCCATTGTGTATATGTACCACAGCTTTCTTATCCATTCATCTGCTGATGGACATCTAGGTTGCTTCCATGTCCTGGCTATTATAAACAGTGCTGCGATGAACATTGGGGTACACGTGTCTCTTTCCTTCTGGTTTCCTCAGTGTGTATGCCTAGCAGTGGGATTGCTGGATCATAAGGCAGTTCTATTTCCAGTTTTTTAAGGAATCTCCACACTGTTCTCCATAGTGGCTGTACTAGGTTGCATTCCCACCAACAGTGTAAGAGGGTTCCCTTTTCTCCACACCCTCTCCAGCATTTATTATTTGTAGACTTTTGATCGCAGCCATTCTGACTGGTGTGAAATGGTACCTCATAGTGGTTTTGACTTGCATTTCTCTGATAATGAGTGATGTTGAGCATCTTTTCATGTGTTTGTTAGCCATCTGTATGTCTTCTTTGGAGAAATGTCTATTTAGTTCTTTGCCCATTTTTTGATTGGGTCGTTTATTTTCTGGAGTTGAGCTGTAGGAGTTGCTTGTATATTTTTGAGATTAGTTGTTTGTCGGTTGCTTCATTTGCTATTATTTTCTCCCATTCTGAAGGCTGTCTTTTCACCTTGCTAATAGTTTCCTTTGATGTGCAGAAGCTTTTAAGGTTAGTTAGGTCCCATTTGTTTATTTTTGCTTTTATTTCCAATATTCTGGGAGTGGGTCATAGAGGATCCTGCTGTGATGTATGTCGGAGAGTGTTTTGCCTATGTTCTCCTCTAGGAGTTTTATAGTTCTGGTCTTACGTTTAGATCTTTAATCCATTTTGAGTTTATTTTTGTGTATGGTGTTAGAAAGTGGTCCAGTTTCATTCTTTTACAAGTGGTTGACCAGATTTCCCAGCACCACTTGTTAAAGAGATTGTCTTTAATCCATTGTATATTCTTGCCTCCTTTGTCAAAGATAAGGTGTCCATATGTGCGTGGATTTATCTCTGGGCTTTCTATTTTATTCCATTGATCTATATTTCTGTCTTTGTGCCAGTACCATACTGTCTTGATAACTGTGGCTTTGTAGTAGAGCCTGAAGTCAGGTAGGTTGATTCCTCCAGTTCCATTCTTCTTTCTCAAGATCGCTTTGGCTATTCGAGGTTTTGTATTTCCATACAAATTGTGAAATTATTTGTTCTAGCTCTGTGAAGAATACTGTTGGTAGCTTGATAGGGATTGCATTGAATCTATAAATTGCTTTGAAAATTCTTAAAGAAATTGGAATACCAGACCACCTTACCTGCCTCCTGAGAAACCTGTATGCAGGACAAGAAGCAACAGTCAGAACTGAACATGGAACAACAGACTGGTTCCAAATTGGGAAAAGAGTACCTCAAGGCTGAATATTGTCACTGTTCTTATTTAACTTATTTGCAGAGTACATTATGTGAAATGCCTGGATGAAATGCACTGGATGAAGCTCAAGCTGGAATCAAGATTGCTGGGAGATGTATCAATAACCTCAGATATGCAAATGATACCAACCTAATGGCAAAAAGTGAAGAGGAACTAAAGAGTCTTTTGATGAAGCCGAAAAGGAAAGTGAAAAAGCTGGCTTAAAACTCAACATTAAAAACTAAGATCACGGCATCCAGTCCTATCACTTCATGGCTAATCAGTTCAGTTCATTTCAGCCGCTCAGTCATGTCCAACTCTTTGTGACCCCATGGACTGCAGCATGCCAGGCTTCCCTGTCCATCACCAGCTGCTGGAGCTTGCTCAAACTCATGTCCATTGACTTGGTGATGCCATCCAATCATCTCATCCTCCGTCATCACCTTCTCCTCCTGCCTTCAGTCTTTCCCAGCATCAGGGTCTTTTCTAAGGAGTCAGCTCTCGCATCAGGTGGCCAAAGTATTGGAGCTTCAGCATCAGCCCTTCCAATGAATATTCAGGACTGATTTCCTTTAGGATCAACTGGTTGTAACTCCTTGCAGTCCAAGGGACTCTCAAGAGTCTTCTCCAACACCACAGTTCAAAAGCATCAGTACTTTGGTGCTCAGCTTTCTTTATAGTCCAACTCTCACATCCATACATGACTACTAGAAAAACCATAGCTCTGACTAGATGGATCTTTATTGGCAAAGCTATATCTCTGCTCTTTAATATGCTGTCTAGGTCGGTCATAGCTTTTCTTCCAAGGAGCAAATAGCTAGGGAAATAGAGAAAAACTGAAAACAGTGACAGACTTTATTTCCCTGGGCTCCAAAATCACTATGGACAGTGACTGCTACCATAAAATTAAAAGACTCTTGCTCCTTGGAAGAAAACCTATGACAAGACTAGACAGCATATTAAAAAGCAGAGACATCACTTTGCTGACAAAGGTGCATCTAGTCAAGGCTATGGTTTTTCCATAGTCATGTATGGATGTGAGAGTTGGACTATAAAGAAGACTGAGCACTGAAGAACTGATGCTTTCAAACTGTGGTGCTGGAGAAGCCTCTTTGAGAGTCTCTCAGACTGCAAGGAGATCAAACCAGTTGATCCTAAAGGAAATCAACCCTGAATACTCATTTGAAGGACTGATGCTGAAGCTCTAATACTTTGGCCACCTGATGTGAAGAGCCAACTCATTGGAAAAGACCCTGATGCTGGGAACAATTGAGGGCAGGAGGAGAAGCGGGCAACAGAGCATGAGATGTTGGATGGCATCACTGACTCACTGGAAATGAGTCTGAGCAAACTCCAGGTAATAGTAAAGGACAGGGAAGCCTGGTTCACTGCAGTCGATGGGGCTGCAAAGAGTCAGACAGGACAGAGCAACTAAACGACTGAACAATAGCAACTGTTATAAGGAAGGAACTAGAGTGATCACATCTGAAAAGATCTCTAATGTGTAGAAAGTAAAATCCAGTAGAAAGCAAGGAGCAGAGTTGTGAATGTAGAGAAAATCCTTTTATATAAATAAAAAGTACATAAGCTTTCTTGGTGTAGTAGCTGCATTTTTCTGTAAATGTCCAATCTCTAAAAGTTTCTTTTGAGGAGAGCACCTGGAATTTTATTGTACATTTCTCTGTACTGTTTTTGTCTTTTTTTTTTTTAAACTCTGTGTACCTACTGCTTTTAGTTTAAATGATGAATTTATATGTGTTGGTTACCTGAGATTGAGGACACTTGGGGGGAGTTTTGTTTAAAATAAAGCAAGAGTTGACTGGTGGGAAGGAGAGAAGAAATCCTGATGGAGTTCAGCAAGTTTGTGACAGCAAAGGCAGTTTCAGCTCAAGTTGTTTCTGATTAATCTCGTGTCCTCCCGATGAATGGGACATAAACCATAGACCAATCAAACCAATAAGAATGCCAAGAAGGAAACTCTTCTGTCTATCCACTCAGTCATCTGCCCACCTACTCACAGGACTGTCATGTCTAGCCACTGCCCTCCTTAAAAAGTGGGAAAGGAAAGGAAGCTGTCCTTCTACTAATAAAATATCCCTGTGAACAAATCCACTCTGTTTCTGGCCTTGCTCTCCTCAGTGCTGCAGCCCAGAGTTCAGCAGAGGGAGATTTAAAAGATACAAGGGAGCTGCTTGCTCACATATTAAAAAACCACGGTTGGCAATGAAAAGAATCATTTTGCCTGGCCCTGAAACAGAACGCATGCAGCAGAGCCCCTGAGAGCTGACAGCGTGCTTAAAGGTAAACAGCTATTGTGAAATGTATGAAATGCACCCCCTGGAAAGGCTCCACTGGAAAGTGTGGGCTGTTTTTCCGGATGAGCTCCAACCTCTTAGTTTCCCTGCCCTCTGAAAGAAATGACAAGTAAACCCACATTTCCTGAGTGCTTCCCATGTCCAGCTCTGCCCCATCTCATGGGGTCAGAAAGTAACCATAACTATCACACAGCTGACTGCACCCAGCGACAAGGCCAGCTCTGTTGCCTGATAGTGTCTACTCTAGGTCAGGACACCTGGATTTAATTCCTGGGGTAATGATCACTAGCTGGAGTGATCCCCTAATTTGGGGAGTCATTTTTTCGTCTTTTGATCTGTTTTTTGTACCACAGCATGTGGGGCAGCTTGAAGCAAGTATATTTTGCATGTGTACATAGGTATACATGTGTTTATTTGGGGAGAGGTAGTTTTTGGGACAATGGGGAAAACCCATGTCTACCAAATCCAGGTAGGTAAGAACAGGAGGTAAAAGAGAGGGCTGACTGGGTGGAAAGATAAAATGTTAATGAAGAAAAAGGAGCATGGTGGGTACACGGAGAAGGGAAGGAGCTCAGAGGCGTAGGCCTCATGCTGATAAGAAGATGGATCTGGAGGTTTAAACTGTATGGGGAGACGGTATGGAGAAAGAGGATCAATAAGAAAAGATCCTCAAAATCCAGAATCTCTCAGACCTAAGGAAGAGAGAAGGACCCAAGATCTGGGCAGAACACTGAATTGGCACTGTAAGAGCACTTTGTTTTGGGAGATGCAGAACTGGAGACCCTCCTCTCCAACTTCCGAATGCCACGGGTCTCTCATGCTCTTTTGGCCCCTAGAGAGATGAATTATAATAAATGTCACCAAACAAACATCCAGACTTATGCTCTGATTCTGAGCTCCACAAGTCAGCCAAGCTGTGTCTCCAGCTAATTTTCGGAATTCAGAGATCACAGTGGGGTAGAATCCATAGAGAGGATGACAGAGTGGATGGCTGAGTCTTGGAAAAAGTTCAGGGCAATGTTTTCATGCTCCAGGGCTCTGCAAGCTTGCAAAATCTTTCTGCTCTGTGAAAATCTGTTATTAAACAGCAAACTTACTGAAGAGACAAATGAGGGAGGAAAATTGGGGTTCAGGATCAATGGAATCTTATTATCAGGGAAGGTGGCATATCCCCGAAGGGGTTATAGAGTCTGGTCTAAAAATATTAGCCAACATTATGTAACCAGCCTGACAACCCACTCCAGTATTCTTGCCTGGAGAATCCCATGAACAAAGAGGAGCCTGGGAGGCTACAGTCCATGGGGTCACAAAGTACTGGACACAACTGAGCAACCAACACTTGACTTGACTTGATGTAATCAGCCACCTCTATGACAGATGCTGTATTAGGCATCTTTCAGTTCACCCCTTTTATCCTTACTCCAGCCCTACAGAGCAGAAGTGTGTAATTATTATCTTAATTCCAGTTTTAAAGATGAGGAAACTAAGACATAAATTGGTTGAGTAACTTCTCTGCAGTTACACAGATAGAAAGTTTACCATTATCTTTTGTTGGCTAACAAATTACCACAAAGTTAGTAACTTAAAACAATCCTCATTTATTATCTCACAGCTTCTATGGGTCAGGAACCCATGCATAGTTTAGCTGAATGATCTGGCTCAAGGTCTCTTATGAGGCTGCAATCAAGTTCCACGGGTGGGATTTCATCTGGAGACTTGACTGGGGAAGGATTTCCTTCCACACTCACAGAGTTGTTGGATGTGGCAGATTCTTGAGTACTGTTATAGTCAAATCTTCAGTTCCCTGTTGACTGTTGGCCAAAGACCACCTCATTTCTTTGCCTCATGGGCCTCTTTTTATGATGATTCACAGCACAGTAGCTTGCATCGTCAAAGCTGCTGGGAGAGGGTCTACTAGAAAAGAAGTTACAAACTAAAGCAACATAATCACAGAAATGATACCTTATCACCTTTATCATATTCTATTGGTTAGAAGCAGTCACATGTTACTACACTAAAAGGGAGGGATCGCACAGGGGCAGAATGCAGGAGCCAGGGTCAGTGGAGGCCACCTTCAAGCAAGCACTGTGCTGTATTTGAATGCAGGCAGCATGACACCAGAGCTTATACGCCTGACTGCTATCATCTTCTCCTGCTGATAGCTTTGCCATTTTTGTCTAGCACCTAGATCCTTGATGGTCCTCCCTATTTTGTGCCTACATCTTTAATTCACAGAGCCCTTGAAAAAAATAGCAAAGCTTCCACTGGCTTCTAGCCACCAGTGCAATCTATTATCAAAGGATTCCTGAGCCCTCCAGACTTTATCAGGCAGGGCCCCAATAGGAAAGAGAAGGTACACTCAAATTACAATACTTAGAATAGGGATTCTTTAAATTACCAAGGGGCTACTTACAAGGTGTAGGCTAGGGCAGAGGAGCTGTTAAAACCATCAAACCCAATGAGATAAGGAAGGGGAAAAAGTTAAGGGATGAAGAAGGAAAGAGTTGTGAGGAGGATGCCTTCTCAAAAGGTGACTTTGTAGGGAGGAAGCCAGAGCAATGGATACCCTGGCCTCCATCTTCCCCCTCCTTCTGATCTCCTGTTAGGGCCTCCATTGGCCAAGCCCACCCAGAAGCCTGAGGACCTCGAAGCTGTAGAATGCAGTCCATGCATGCCAGACTCCTGGTTCAGGGGCGTGTCAGGAGGGTGACGGTGGATGGCAGGAGGCAGAAGGCAGCACACAGGACGCCTTACACTTGGACCAATCCTTTAGGAGGGTCCCCTGAAGGTTTAAGTGTTTGCCTAACCGTAGCCTCTTGGAGGAACTTGAAACTAAAATTTTAACAGCAGAGAAAATTGAACAGCAATCAGAAAGGAAAATATAACCATTTTCAGAACCATTTTCAAGTTTCAGCATGAATGTATGGTTTAATTTACTAAACATTTATTTTGTCCAATCTTTTTGGAGCCATTTTTTTTAATGGCTAAAGTGAAACACACTATTGCTTTGTGTAGTTCTAAATCTTCTATAGGTTCTTGCTATGGACCCAAAGTCTAGAACTTAATTTATAATTAAAATGCTATTATTTTTGTGCTATCATTATATTTAAATAGCAATTTGATATCTCACAGATGACTTTAAATGTATTACCTCACTTGAAATTGAAGTTGCTCAGTCGTGTCTGACTCTGCGACCCCGTGGACTGTAGCCTACCAGGCTTCTCCATCCATGGGATTCTCCAGGCAAGAATACTAGAATGAGTTGCCATTTCCTTCTCCAGGAGATCTTCCCAACCCAGGGATCAAACCCGGGTCTCCTGCATTGCAGGCAGATGCTTTACCCTCTGAACCACCGATATTATCTATTCTAGAGAAGCCATGAATTTCACTGAAGCTTAAGGGAACCATCAGAAATAAAGAATTCTTACACAGGATTCAGTGTTTACTCAGTATGGGATCACTATTTTCCCTGGTCTTCCTTTTTGTGAACCCTTATTTCTTTAAGAAAAGTTGGGAGATAGAAGATGAATGTCTAACAGATATCATTATTCTGGCTCTGCTCAGGAGAGTAAAAAATGTGCTGCTCTGATTATAATTATTAGTCTAATATACTACCCACTAGAAGGCTGTGAACCATCCATGGGATGGAATACTAAACAAGCACTGAAAATGATGTACATGATGCAAATAAACTTATTTATAAAACAGAACCAGACCTACAGACACACAAAACAAGCTTAGGCATGCCGAAGGGGAAAGGGCAGGGGGAGATAATTGGGAGTTTGAGATTAGCATATATAAACTACTTTATATAAAATGGATAAACAACAGAGTTTTATGGTATAGCAGAGAGAACAATGTTCTATATCCTATAATAAGCTATAGTGGAAAACAATATGTAAAAGTATAAATATATATGTTTACATATATATATATAATATATAATTGAATCACTTTGTTCTATACCAGAAACTAACACAACATTGTAAATCAATTAATTAATCAATCAACCCATTAATTAATTTTTAACTTCAATTAAAAAATGATGTTGTGAAAGATGTCAGTTGATATGGGAAAATATTCATCATGTAGAGATGAGAAGATATATATTCCTTATATACAGTTGAGTGGAAAAAAAACCTACAGTTAAACTCAATTTTTGAAGAAATTATATGTGCCTCTGTATGTGTGCGTGTGTATAAGTGAGTATGTATTTTTAAGTCATAGAGAGTAGATGTGAAAATATTCTCAAAAGCTATCAGGTAGAATGCCAGGTCATTATCACTATTTTTTTAAATTTCTTGCACTGTTTAAATCGGCATATAATTAACGTGAAAGAAAATTGTTAAGGTATAAAAAATATCCTGCTTACAACACCTTGGGGACAGACCAAATTCCCAGGGTCCCCTCAGGGCACAGCTCTAGGAACTCTTGTCATATTGTGACCTCCACACCCTGTGCTAAGGGGGACCCTTAGAGTCTTCATTCCAGCTCTTGGCTACATGGTATTAAAAACATATATTGTTTTAGGCAAGGGAAAAAAGGTTGGCCTCAGTGTCCCAACAGGAAAAGCCAAAGTGAGCCACTCTAGATATAATGGTCCAGTCTAAGCTAAGCCTTATCTCTGTGCCTTTTACCTTTTTCCTCCCATGGCCTCTGGAATCAGAGACTAGCGGCTATAGTGCTGATATGGACTCTGGAATTCTGATAGGACAACTTAAAGCTGACATGGTCCCGACCTTCTTTATGTTTGCAAAATGGTGATGCTGTTTTCTCATCTAGGAAAGAGGTCCTTCTAGATGTCCTGGACTCCTTCCTGCACCCCCATCCTGTTCCAGCTGGGCTCCAGATGAGAAATATTAAGCAACACTTCCTCTGTCTAAAATCATCGCCAGTGATGCTTTCATTAAAGATGTTCCCAGATGATATAAGGTCTTCTTGGTTCCCAGTAAAGCACCTGAAGTGACCTCATTCTGGAGATGTATTACCTGAGCTCTCCTCACATCCCTCTTCCATGTGAAAACACTCTTTGGGGATATCTCCTTTCCCCAGTACTTCTCTCCTGAAGGCAATGATCTTCACCTCTTTTCAGTTGCTTTTCCAGGTCCAGATTCTATTATGTTCCCTAGCGAGTCTGTAAAATATCCCTTTTTGGAAATGTTTCAGGTTGATGAAGGTTTGTAAAGCCATGGAACTACTGATTACAAATGGATTCCTTCTCAACATGCTTTTTTTACCTCACTGCAAAGGGATGGAAGTCTAGAGAACATATGAAGGCTAAAGGCCCAAGTATCGAGGAATTGAGCCCTTGTCTTTTTCTTCCCAGGGACTATTTCCCTACTTCTGGAATTTTTTTCCTTGCTTCACTAGACTATTTCACACCTTGGCTTCAACTTTTGTATTTTGAAATCAAAACCCAAAAAGTGAAGCAGAGTCAAAGGCCAGTGTCAGTGGGAGGCAGGGAGTGCAGAGGGATGCCCCCATCTCCTATAGACTGAGTTTAATCACTGCCCTTCACCAGGTCTCTTACTGTTTCAAGTTATCATGAGCCACTGCCACCAGCCTAGGGGGAATGTTCCTGAGTGATAGAATGTCCAATAAAAGCAAGAAAGGAGGAGATGCAAAAGACATGGACAGGGATACACTGCAAGTCTGAGGACCTCAGGCAGCAGCTGCTTTAAAAGGCACCGTACTCTTATATGTAGGACACAGGGCCTAGGGTGACGCCTCAACTCACCTCAGTTCATTAGTTAAGGGAATAAGTCACATAAAAGTCTTCACTCCAAGCATTAAAATGTTGTGGTCCTGACATAAGTATAAATTTGCAGATCAAAGGAATAGAATTGAAAGTTCAGAAACAAATCAATATATCTATGTTCAATTGATTTTGGACAAAGATGCCAAGACAATTCAATGGGGAAATAATTGTCTTTTCAACAAACAGTGCTGAGACAAAAGCTTGATAACTTGAAACAGTAAGAGACTAGTGAAGGGCAGTGATAAAACTCATCGTCTACCGGAAGCAGGGGAGTGCGGGTTCCTCTGCACTTCTTGTCTCCCACTGACACTGGTCTTCAGGTGTTGACTGTGTTTCACTTTTTTGGTTCTGATTTGAAAATACCAAAGTTGAGGCCAAGATGTGAAGCAGTCTAAAGAAGCATGAAAAAGATATTCTAGAAGTAGGGAAATAATCACCACATGGAAATGAACCTACACTGTAGACAAAAATTAACTCAAAATGGATCAAAGATCTAAATGTAAGAGCTAAACCTGTAGAACTCTTAGACGACAACAGAGGGCTAAATCTTTGTGATTCTGGTTTGGCAATAGATTCTTAGATGTAGCATCAAGAGCTTAAGCAACAAAAGAAAAAAGTATATATACATATATATATAATTATATGTAAATGAAACAGCAACAAAATTCTACACTTTTGTGCTGATCACCAAGAAATAAAAAGAGAATCCATGGACTATAAGAAAATATTTCAAAATCACATATCTGATAAGGAACTTGGATCCAGAATATATGAGTAGTTCTTATAACTGAATAATAAAAATAACTTAATTTTAAAATGAGCAAATAATCTGAACAGACATTTCTCCAAGGAAAATATACAAATGGCCAATAACACATGAAAAGATGGTCAACATCATTACTGATCAGGAAGATGCAAATCAAAACAAGTTACTACTTTATACCCACTAAGATCACTATAATAAAAAAGTCAGATAATAACAGATGTTGGCAAGGATGTGGGATAATTGGAACCCTTGTCCACTGCTGGCAGGAATAGAAAATATTACAGCCACTTTGGAAAGCAGTCTGGCAGTTTATCAAAGGTTTAAGCATACAGTTACCCTATGATCCAGCAATGCTATGCTTAGGTAGCAAGAGAAATAAAAATAAGTGTTCAAATAAAAACTTGGACATAAATATTCATAGCAGCAAAAATAATAGCCCATAGTTGGAAACAACCAAAATGTCCATCAAGGGATTAATGAGTAAAGAAAATGTGGTCTCTCCATACAATTGAATGCTATTACTTCCCTGGTGACTCAGATGGTAAAGCATCTGCCTGCAATGCCTGAGACCTGGGTTCAATCCCTGGGTTGGGAAGATCTCCTGGAAAAGGAAATGGCAACCCACTCCAGTATTCTTGCCTGGAAAATCCCATGGACAAAGAAAGCTGTTAGGCTGCAGTCCAGGGGGTTGCAAAGAGTTGGACACGACTGAGCAACTTCACTTCAGAACAATAAAAAGAAATTATAGAGGTTATGTGTGATTTGGGGGAAATGTAGGAAAGAGATGACCAAAAGAGGGAGTAACACACAAGCTTTCTTGGGCAGCATTTGGACAGGGTTCTATAGGAGGGGAAGTTCCTTATAACATGAGATGGTGCACAGGCTTAAGATAACCCCAAAGGAGAGGAAGGCAAGGAAATCCCGGAGAAGGGGGGTCAGAATAAGAGCATGTGTGTCTAGGTGACTTTGCTTAGAAGCACAGCAATGAGTCTTTGAGTCGGAGAGCTCTGAAGAGCAATAGCACCGTGGGATCTTAAAACCACAAGGCTCTATCTTGTCAATGGCTGGCAAAAGCTGGGTGTAGTTTCCTCAGGATATGCAAAACAGGCAGATCCTATATGGCTAAAAGTCTGCTTGTTTGGGCTACTCTTAAAACAATTAGATGTGTAAAATTTTGAGTGTGGCACCTGCAGACTTTTGAGGTAAGAGGTCTCAGCCTGCTGTGAAGAAATAAACAAGCTAAGGTCATCATGGCTCATTTGTACGTTAGGAATGAAGTGCTGATAAACACTGCGACATGGATGAACCTTGAAAACATTACGCTAAGCGAAAGAAGCCAGTCACGAAAGACTACGTATTATGTAATTCCATATGAAATGCACCAACTAGGTAAATCAGTAGAGTCAGAAAGCAGATTAGTGGTTGCCTCTGCTGAGTGAACGTTGAGGAGATGGGGTGATAGATAAGATAGATGTAAGGGGTTTTTCCTGGGGGAGATGACAGTGTTCCAAAACTGACTGTGATGATAGCTGCACAACAGTAAAGATGCTAAAAGGCATTGAATTGTACACTTTAAATTCATGAATTATACATATATGGATTATATCTCATAATAAAGTGTTCCAAAAAGAAAGAAAAAAGACTCCACCTGCAGGCTGCCTTCTTCACCTCTAATGTTTCCTTATCAAAAGACTGGCCCTTCCAATCAGCATATTACCACTAAAACAATTATTAATAAATCAGCCTCACTATTAGTGAAGATATACTCCTGCTCCACAACTTAACAAAGTCACTAGGTCTGAACTTTCCAATGACATGAAGTTGTACCAAGGTTAATAATTAAAGCACATACTCTATGTTCTTGTCAATGGTCAATGTAAGTTTGTAACTCAAACTTACAGAAATCTTAGAGAAGATTTGCAGGAATAGTATAAAGAACTCCCGTATAACTTTTACCAGATTCATTTTGCCAAATTTACTTTAGCTCTTGATAGCTATATTTGTATCTACTGCCAGCATTTTTTTAGAACTAGTTGAGATATCCTTTTAAACATTGCAGATGGTGACTGCAGCTATGAAATTGAAAGACGCTTACTCCTTGGAAAGAAAGTTATGACCAACCTAGATAGTGTATTCAAAAGCAGAGACATTACTTTGCCAAGAAAGGTCTGTCTAGTCAAGGCTATGTTTTTTCCTGTGTCAGGTATGGATGTGAGAGTTGGACTGTGAAGAAGGCTGAGTGCCGAAGAATTGATGCTTTTGAACTGTAGTGTTGGAGAAGACTCTTGAGAGTCCCTTGGACTGCAAGAGATCCAACCAGTCCATTCTGAAGGAGATCAGCCCTGGGATTTCTTTGGAAGGAATGATGCTAAAGCTGAAACTCCAGTCCTTTGGCCACCTCATGTGAAGAGTTGACTCATTGGAAAAGACTGTGATGCTGGGAGGGATTGGGGGCAGGAGGAGAAGGGGACGACAGAGGATGACATGGCTGGATGGCATCACTGACTCGATGGACATGAGTCTGAGTGAATTCCGGGAGTTAGTGATGGACAGAGAAGCCTGGTGTGCTGCGATTCATGGGGTCGCAAAGAGTCAGACACGACTGAGGGACTGATCTGAACTGAACTGAACTATTCAGATTCATCACTGATTGGGTTTTACCCTTGTCCTTTCTTTGCATTCCTGACAGAAAGGGTGGGGATGCCTATACCTCTAGAATGAACTTCTTGATGGAATTATGTATGCTTTTCCTCTGTAAGTACTGTTACAACAAATTGGCATAGCTGAGAGCCAATAGAGGTTTATACACAAGAATAGGCCTTGGAGAAGACAATGGCCCCCCACTCCAGTACTCTTGCCCGGAAAATCCCATGGACGGAGGAGCCTGGTGGGCTGCAGTCCATGGGGTTGTTAAGAGTCAGACACGACTGAGCGACTTCACTTTCACTTTTCACTTTCATGCACTGGAGAAGGAAATGGCAACTCACTCCAGTGTTCTTGCCTAGAGAATCTCAGGGTTGGGGGAGCCTGGTGGGCTGCCATCTATGGGGTCGCACAGAGTCAGACACGACTGAAGTGACTTAGCAGCAGCAGTAGAAGCAGACTTGATCTGTGGGCTCTACAGTGTCCTCTTGTTGATACACCAGGGACTGCTGCTCCCCCATCCCTGGGATTTTCCAGGCAAGAACACTGGAGTGGGTTGCCATTTCCTTCTCCAATGCATGAAAGTAAAAAGTGAAAGTGAAGCTGCTCAGTCATGTCCGACCCTAAGCGACCCCATGGACTGCAGCCTACCAGGCTCCTCCGTCCATGGGATTTTCCAGGCAGGAGTACTGGAGTGGGGTGCCACTGCCTTCTCCAACACCAGGGACTAGAGGGGGATATTCCTGCCTGGACTCCCATTCCTTCCTCACACTGCACCTGGCATTCTGCCTATAGTGTGCCAGACACCTTCCTCACACTGGGAAACCTTCCACTGGGCAGTTCCTCTGCAATCCTGTTTCCTGGAGGGTTCTGAGTCCTTCAGACACCTGTCTCTCATGGAGGCTTAAGTCCTTTTCAGTGGGATCTCAGTAAAACCAACAGAGTTAGCTGGATACTAGTTTATGAGATCTTGAGAATTTGGTCACAATTAAGGTGGCTCCAATACTTTGGCTGCCTGATGCAAACAGCCGACTCATTGGAAAAGACCCTAATGCTGGAAAGATTTAAGACAGAAGGAGAAGAGGGCAACAGAGGATGAGGTAGTTGGATGGCATCACTGATGTGATGGACATGAACTTGGGCAAACTCTCGGGGTGATGGACAGGAAGGCCTGGCATGCTGCAGCCCATGGTGTTGTAAAGAGTCAGACACAGTGACTGAACAACAATGACAAAGTCATTTTTTCTGCCCTGAACAAACAGAAGCCCACTGGGAACCAACACCCAATTCCACACTCCACCACGTCTGTTTCACATCACCAAGACACCCGAACCTCATGAAAAACAAGGAGCTTTGCTCCATTGTATGCCAAGACTCTGCAGCTCTACATACCCATGATTTTCTCTCGGTAACTAGGAGGAGAAACAGTGAAAGGTTAGAAAAGATATTTGCTGAATAACGAATGCAGTGAGGAGAAAGTCATAAAGCCATCCTGGCTGAATCATGAATTCTAAATTTGTAAGCTTAACATATGGCAAGTTTGATTTGCTCCCGGTAGTCAGACCTGGACCAGTTGTGCCTGAAGGGAGAGTGCTACAGGGCCTGGAAGAAGGACTGTAAAGCCATGCGATTCTGGGACTCCATAGGCAAACCTGTTCACAGCTCACCCAGAACATTCCTTTCCTGCTTCACTGGGCCAGGACTCAGATGACACCCAGGGCTTTCTCCACCCATGATAATGTTGTACAACTAACATATCCACACTCAGGAGCCCTCAAGTATGGTTTCTTATTACACACATGTTAAAGTGTCTGACATTTAAATACTCAGACTCCATACAGCCTGCTAAGTGGCAAGAACACTTTCTGACCCCTCTCTGTCCCAAAGGATATTGCAGACCAGGAAATACAAGGAAATTATCCCCTATCTGATAACTTTTTTCTCCTGTAACATCTTCTTGTCTCTATTCAGAGGCTTCCTGCTAGCTGCCAGCTGTGTTTGTTTTCATTAGGAATATTCAATACAAAACTTGAAAAATTTAAACATGGAAACTGACTGTATCACTTCTCTATTGCTGGAAAGGAAACCATCCCAAAACTTAGTGGCTTAGAACAATGATGTATTATTTCTTTAGATTCTGAATGTGGGTTTCTCTCTCTGCTGACTCACTTAGACTCACTCACATGGCTGCATGTAGCTGGAAGGTCGCCTGGGTCAGAAGGTTAAAAAGGGACTCACTTGTGTGTCCGGCAGATGCCACAACTCATAGCCAGGTGCTTCAGCTCTCCTCCACCTGGCTTTTCACTCCCCAGGAAGCTGGGCTGGCTTCCTTACTTGGTGGCCTTGGGGCAGTGCTCCAAAAGGCAAGAGCAGAAGCTGCAAGGCCTTTTAAGGCCTAGCCTAGGAGGTCACATAACCCACCTCTGCTGTACTGTGTTGGTCTAAGTAAGTCAAGTGTCATGCCCAAATTTAAGGGAAAGGGAAACAGACTTTGCCTGTTGATGGAAGGAGCAGCAGAGTCCCATTGCAAGAGACCACGGTCGCTGCAGCATCTTTGAAAAACATCTGGAGTGGCAATGCAGGTGTGAAGTGCTCCTGAACAGTCCCTGTCTTATGGGAGAGGCCATGTGGGGAAGGCTTACATCCCTCTCTAGACAAAGGCCTTCTTTGTTGATGAGAAGGCAAAAGTGCTCTGAAGTCTTTGGTTTAGGGCTCAGAGTTGAGCTTCTGCCTCTCCCAGTTAGAAGTATCTAAGTTGTAATTGACAGAAACCTCATTCAGAGTAGCTTTGGCCAAAAGGAGAAATGTCACAGAGACAATGGATCCTACATAAGAAGGTGATGGCTCTTAGGAACATTAAGAACCAGAGGCTTAGTGTTCTAGGACTGCTGGCCTCTCCGTCCCATTTCTCTGAGGGCCTGGCTTCCTTCCTCCCTCTGGTTGCAGGGAGCTTTCTCCTTGCAGTGGTAGATGGGGTTGCCAATAGCTCATGAGTTTTGTAGTTATTTGAGAGAAATAGACTTGACTCCTTACTAATTTCAAGGTCAAAAACATTGGGGGAATGAAGTCATAAATTGATGAATCAGGGGCACATTCATAGTTCAATGAACTAAGATTGGGGACAAGATCATAGGAGAACATAAACCATGTTAATGGAATCAGCCAGGGCATCCAGAAGGAAGGAGTAAGCAAGGTTTTGCTGGGCAAGCAAAACCACATCAACTCTATGACCCCTAGACACAGGGCAGGGTGGTGGGCAGGGGGACAAGATCCACAAGCAGACTGCCTGGGCTGGGCTCCTAATTCCACCACTCATTAGATGAATTTCTAACTAAGATATTAAAACCTCTGTGCCTCCATTTCCTCATCTGTGAAATGTGCATAGCTGTTCCTACACAGTTGTGAAAGCAAAAAGGGGTAATAAATGCAACCCCCTTTAGATACTGCCTGATTCCATATTATGTGCTTGGTGTTAATTATCATCAATAGAAAGAATAGATTTTGTTGAATTGTTTCAAACTGTGGTGTTGGAGAAGACTCTTGAGAGTTCCTTGGACAGCAGGGACATAAAACCAGTCAATCCTAAGGGAAATCAACCCTGAATATTCATTGGAAGGACTGATGCTGAAGCTCCAATACTTTGGCCACCTGATGCGAAGAGCCAACTCATTGGAAAAAACCCTGATGCTGGGAAAGATTGGGGATAGGAGGAGAAGGGGACGACAGAGGATGAGATGGTTGGGTGGCATCACTGAATCAGTGGACATGAGTTTGAGCAAACTCCAGGAGTTGGTGATGGACAGGGAAGCCTGGCATGCTGCAGTTCATGGGGTCACAAAGAGTTGGACATGACGGAGGGACTGAACAACAAAAACAATATGATATGAGATGGCAAAGAGAAAGTCAGATAGTTTTTTGTTTTCTGAGAACTGAAATGATTAATTTGGGGCAAAATGTGTATTAAGGGTCTTTTGTCTACTTCAGAAATGTTTCCTGGAAGTTTACAGGGGAGACATTTACCCTTTCGCTTGTTCAACAAATATTTGGAGTGCCTGCCCCCTGTGCCAGCCGCTCAGGGCATGAGGCCGACCCCATTGGGGAGGGTGGAAAAATGCCTGCCCTCATGGACCTGGCATCCAGCAGTGGAGCATACACCTCGTTTAACAGAGAAATGTGGTTTTCTAGAAAAGCAAAGTTCTATCAGGCCAAAGACAGTTGTGTCAAACCATAGACACTTCCAAAATTCCCACAGAGGAGGGCCTACACTGGATTCTGGGCTGCACACCACAGCTAACACTCTATTCTGGTCCCTTCAGGAACAGTGATTGCCCCCAATCCCCCCAACCTCCATTCCCAGACAACTCCCCCAAATACCACAAATTAACCCAGTCCATTGTGCTATGGGTCACAGGGAGGGAGAGCAAGTCCCTGAGTAATCCCTGAGCCAAATATCACAAAGTTCAAGCTGCCCTCGGGTATGCGTTTCACAGGGAATTGGACCCCTTGACTTTTCACTAATTCATACATGGTTTGCATCCATTTCTCCCTGCAGTACCAAAATAAATTGTTCTTGAACTATCCTGGGGTGGGGGAATAATCTGTATCTCTGAAAAGGATAGCTCTTTACCTGGCTACCATGTTTCATCATCTTCACTGGGTCAGAGAGGCCTCGGAAGGGGCTGGGGGCAGGTCCAAACATAGCAGGACCCACACAGAGCCACTTCAGTCTCTTGAGAGAGACAGCTGAATGAGGTCGGGTGTTCATCCCTTCAGAAAAATATTTGAACACAGCTGTTACCCTCCTTCCTGCCACCCATGTGGTTGTGTTTTTAAATATGGCTTGAACTTGAAGCAGTTTCCATTTATAAAAATTCTTTAGCAAAATGCTCTTTCCAATAACAATATTCCCATGTGTGCCTTTTGCCTCTGATATTTTCCTTATAAACGATTCTGCTAAAACAGAGTCCTCTTGTCTTTTGGTTTCTTCTGTCCACAAACAACATTGCCCCCACCATGTGGTTCTGAGACCTCCTGTTTTGGCACAAGAACCCACAAAGTCAGGCTGCCCTCTTTTCAATTCCAGGAGCTTATCTTACACAATTAAGATAGCCCACATGTGCGGCGTGCGGCAGGTTGGTGCGTGGCAGCAGCCACCCAGGCAGGGCCACTGGTGCCCTGAAGGAGTGCCTAGGCCTGAGGTCTTCTAGCGTCAGTGCGCTTTCCCTGTGCCGTTTCTTTCCAGGACTTTCCACTCCAGAAGAAGAGACAGGTTGAAGGCAAGTCATCTTGATAGTTTCTGTCCCCAGATACCAACTATCTCTCGGCCAGTGACCTCAGTACAGTGGCTTCCAAGCTTGACTGGCCTTCACACACCAGTCAGGGAAGACTGCAGGGAGCACCCTGACAGGAGGAAGTTTGGAAGCTCCTCGGGTGATTCCAGGGTCCAAGGTTCAGAACTGCTGCCCTAGGCGTCACTTCACAGCACCTCACCAGCCACAATGCAGGGTATTAGACTGAGGCACAAAGTGGAATGGGCGTTTGCCAACCACTGTTTCCATAAAACTGATTACACCTGTGGAGATTTGGCTGCCAGGGTAGGCTTCTCACCAGGCAGATGTTTTCTGTCTGCTGCATGGGGATTTGGGTCAACTTAACTCCAAATGGTCTTATCATTAGAACTGTCCAATATTGCTCACTTGCAGAGGGTGACTCCCTCCCAGGCTTAGAGATGAGGAGATCATGGGACACTCTTCTTTTGGTCACTACAAACTTCTGCACATTCACGGAGCTGTGAAGTCTAGAGCCATAAACCAGTTAATGTTTTTGTTTCTTTGTTAATGCTGCATTTCTTTCTCGTATGAAGAAAAGAGGGACACAAACAGAAATATATATATATACACACAAACACACACATATGTATACATGGCTATATGTGTTTACACATTTTATGTGTATAATATATACTGTACATACATATATGAGTATATATACATCTATACACATACACAAACATACTATACACACGTATGTGTATGTACACACACATGCCTAGAAAAGATTCCAGAATTACAGTGGATGGGTTATAATTTTGGAATGAGAGATTGGGCAGTCAACATTCCCTCCCAGAAGCAAAGAGAATCCTCAGTGGCAATGCTGGGGTTCTTAAGCCAAGGGAAACTATAGTAAGATAGGTTAAGCCCAAAGAAGATCACCTGCAGTTGAACAATGATCAAAAAGCCTTTTTAAAAAAAATCTAAAATGTTCTATAGGGGCTTCCCAGGTGGCTCAGTGGAAAGAACCCACCTGCCAATAGAGGAGACACATGTTCAATCCCTGGGTTGGGAAAATCCCCTGGAGAAGGGAATGGCTACCCACTCCAATATTCTGGGGAATAATCTGGGGAATCTCTTGGACAGAGGAGCCTGGCAGGCTACAGTCCATGGGTCGCAAAAGTGTTGGACATGATTAGTTACTAAACAACAACAAAAAATGTTTTATAATAGTGGAACTTGATGAAGTGGACAGAAGCTGTCATTTCAGAGATGGAAATTAAATCTGAAAACGTGAGCCCAAGAATAGGGTGCACAGCCTGGTACCCCTCAGCCTTCCTAGCACTGACAGCACCCAGTGGGAGGAAGTTCTCTTCTGCTGGGGAGTGGACCCCAAGTCCCCTGCAGATCTGGTCCTCCTCTTCATCTCGTTCTCATCATCCAGCAAGTGCCCACATCAAACCAGAGGCACACTCAATATTAGCTGGAAAAATAAATAAATGAACCAAACACCTTCAAATGTTATAACTAAAATTATGAATGAGGTTTTAGGTTTAGAAGAAGGTTTCAAAACATTAAGTGTTACTTGCTCCCTCACTTTTCCACACTTCCCCTAACCAATTAAACTATTTTCCTCTCTCATTCTGTCCTCCTAAAGAGCTATTATGACAAACACCTTGATTTATAAGGTCAAAAAATAATCTGAAAAAAGAGTAACCATGAACTACCTTATATTGGTTTCCACCATTAAGGAGTGTGAAGGTATTTTTTTCTAGAGGTCTGAGTCTCTCCATAAAACAGTTGCCCAACTGGCTACTTCCTACGTATAATGTGGGCATTGCAGGGAAACGGGAAAGCTATATGCCCATGCATTTATAGAGGAAAGATATTTTAAATGATTTTTGACCAATAATATTGTAAAAGTGCCCAGGAGACTTGTGATGTGGAGCCAGAAGGAGTCTATGAGGTGAGGTTATGTCTGCCCTAGTCCCCTTTGAAGCACTTAGAAATGTTGCAAATATAGAATAAACCCAATAATCTGGAAAGGTGGAAAAGGCAAGGGTCTTTGCTCTCGGTGACTTGGGTTTGCTTTGTCTTTTGAAGGGAAATCAGAGTATGTATCTAAGAAAGAAACATTTTAGCATTTTAAGGCAGGCAAGATTTTAAGTGCTAGAGAAGTTTTAAGTTGTTTGGAATCCTAACATTTCCTAGTGACATAGGAATACCCAAGATGTTGCATACTAGATTAATTATTCTTTTTTACATTCTACTGAAACCCCTTATCTCTTGAGAAGCCTCGAGTGACCTGCTTGTTAGTCAGGGCTGCGAAGGCCTGATGGAAGCATGGCAGTCTCCTCGTTCTGAGCTAGGACTGAAAAACCAACAGACAGAATGGAAGAGACTTTATTTCTTGCACAGAAATGTTCGAGTTTTTTAATGCGCTGCCTACATTTATAGACCTACTTAGGCCACCCGCAACTTGCAAATAAGACAGGCTCAGAAGTTTATAAACGGGTGGTTTGGAACTTGGAAAGCGTGCTAGGTCTTGTATCCTCTGGCCATAACCTACTTTAAGCCTAGCTGACTCTCCCCTTTGTATTTTATTCTCCAGTAGCATTGAATTTGCCATTCTTCTAACTGGCTTTCTCTTTCCTGCCTCTATGCCTTTGCCAATGCTGTTACCTCTGCCTGGAATTCCCTTCCTCCACTTCTCCAATAAGCGAAAACTTAGTCTCTTTAAAAGCCTGGTGTCACCTTTACTATGAAGCCGTCCTCATTTTTCCTGCTCAGACACTGCCTCACACTTTAGCTTTGAGAGTGTGTAAGTGCACTGAAGTATTATTACTCATCTTTCTACATGTCTGTCTCCATCACTAGGCTGTGAAACACTTTAGGACAGGAATTACATTTCATTCATCTCTGTCTGTCTGGTGCCTAGTTGGGTACCTCTTTGGTTACTAAAGTAGAAGTAATTAGTAGGAAAGTTCTAGCAAAATGTGGAACAAATGAAGAAAGAAGATATGGGACCCTGGAAACAATGCCTCCAACTCACAAGAGTGGGATGGCAAGTCCAAGGATGACAGTAGAGCAGCAGATCTTGAGATAAAACAGTAGATGATGAGACCAAGGAACAGAAAGTCTAGGGAGAAAGGACTTTGTGATGCAGAAAAAAAGCATACCAGAAATGATGGAGACTCAAGGGCAGGGTGGGGGTGGAAAAAAAAGATGAGCTTATAATAATGGCAGATAGTACCAAAAATAAAGGCTGCTTAAAACTCTAGGAAAGAACAAATCCTTGATAAGAGATGTTCTTTATAAGAATAGAAATGGTTCATTTCTTGCAGCTGCAGTAAACCATAAAAATAGAAAGTTTGATTATTATCAATAACTAGAAATAGCAATATATCTATATCAGGACAAAGGTGGAGAGGAGATGTAGCTAAGTTAGGGCCCATGAAATCTGAGCCTAAGCTGTTGGTAGGACTTATGGAAAAGCTCCTTAAAAGGTCAGAGAACATGTGGGGGCATTCCTGTCTTCCTTTCCCTTGTCTCCTTTCCAGCCAGATATAGACAGTCTGGGGTTTCTACAGTGGCTCTGTAATCATTTGGAATCCAAGTTCTTTCTGTCTTTCTGCTCCCTGTGCCTGGTTTCTCCTATGTGAGAGATAAACAAATCTTTATCTTGTTTAAACAGATTTTGCTGGATCTCTGTACTGGCAGCTGAACACAATCCCTATCTGATACAAAAAAAAAAAAACCCACAGTGTTTTATTTAGAGATATACAACTAACCAATCAAAGAAGCCCTTCCCTCTCCAGCTGTGTTAAACAACTTGGGACATGCAGGCGTTCAGGGGAGTGTGTGGGAGGCGTGTGCATACTATTGTCCGCTTATGCACCCCCACATCGAGAGGTGATGAGTGAGCACATGGGGAGTCAAGTCAAGCACGCAGGCCGAGTCAAGGGCTATGTCCTCACAGCAGCAGCTTTGCCTAATTCCTAATAAGATGCATACGTCTGGCTAGTGATTTAAAATGCAGGTTGAATTATGGAATCACTCTTTGGATGAACCTGAGCTGGATGCTGCCTATTAAATTCCAGAGCTGATGTCCTTCCTACCCCCTCATCCCCACTCTTCTTCCAGTTACGTGTCTCAGCTACCACAAACTTCTGCATCCCTGCTCTTCAACTCATGCACTAGACTAGTCCCCAGCTTAAAAAAAAAAAAAAAAAATATATATATATATATATATATATATGTCTTTATTTGGCTGCATTGGGTCTCAGTTACCACGTGGATTTTTTGCTGCAGCACACATACTCTTTAGCTGTGGTTAGCAGGCTTAGTTGCTCCACCGCATGAGGGATCTTTGTCCCCTGCATTACAAGGCAGATTCTTAACCATAGGACCACTAGGAAAGTCCCAACTTTTTTTTTTTTTAACTTGAGAGGGGGTGCCTTTTTTGAAATCATGGAAAATTACTGTATGGACTAGTGGCCCCTATCTCTCATTGCCCTTAAAATCACCTGCCATGGCCAAAGGTGGCCTCCACGGCCTGTCCCCACCATTTCACTGATCTCAAAGGGACTACTCCATGAACTCCATGAACACTCCCGGTGTTCATGTCACCCAGCCACAGCACACTTCTCTCTTCCACACCTTCCTGAAGCCCATTTCCACCTCAAAACTCTTGCACTTGTCCTCCTCTCCCTGGGATATTGCCCCTCACTGATCAGTCACTGATCAGGCAGGATGTGGGCTGCCTGCCAAAAGGGGATGTGATCTTGAGGGAGGCAGCTCTCTGCCTCTGAGCAGCAGCCCCCAGGGGACCTGACAGCTGACAGCCATCTGCAGGCAACGCTTCCAGCAGCTTCCTTCTGTAAGGGGAACTGGTGGCACCTCCCAGTAGCCACCACGTCTATCTTGTTCATCACTGCATTCCAAGTGCCCATAACAGCACGTGGTCCATGGGAAGTACTCAGTAAGTTTTTGACAGATAGATGAATGTTTGATACAGGTGTTAGTGGCTTCAGAGTCAGTTCATCTCCTTCAAGTCACCGTCACATATTACCACTTCAAACCACTTTGCTTAATCGTGAATTTCAGTCCCAACAGGACACGCTTTTTTCATTAATTTTGGAGCAGATCAGGGACGAATCTTCACTATCCCAAGTGCCTTACTGCCACACCTGAGAGCCTGACAGAGACGCACATTATCAAATTCTCCGTGGCCCCATTCCCCCGGAGGTACACTGTCTGCTCTCACAGCAGCTCCGTGGAGCAAGCGGGCTCTCCCTGAGCTCGGCTGTGGCATTGGCTTTGGACCTGCTCTTGCATAATGCAAAGCAAAGGTTCTTCTATTCAAGGAATTCCCTTTGGCAAGTCTTGCTCAACCATGTCAGCCTCTCACTCTAACACCTCTGCCTCCCCGAGAATATTCTATTCTAACAAGGTCTTTCATTCAGCATAGAAGATGACTCATCATAGAACACAATGCAGGCCTTCTTCATGTACTATAGCGTCTTTATTCACAGATATGAAAATAAACTCAGGTGAAGAGTAACTTTAAATGTTAAGCTTGGGAATTTGAAGGGCATTTTACTAGGAAATTAAAAAAAGATGGTCAGGAACTTTGAAGTTAGATATGATCACATGACTTGTTCTAGCTATGAGTGGAAGAAATGTGTGTCATTTCTGGACAGAAGCTTTGAGAATCAGTGTAAAATATTCTACGAGTACCCTTTGTCCTGTCTTGATGGTGGTAACAGAAGTCAAGATGGAGCTCCCATCAGCCTAGGTCCCCAAGTGACTATGATACCAACATGCAACAGAGAAGCAGTTCAGCAAGAAGCAGACCTTTGTTGTTTCAACCACAGGGATGTGGAAACTGTGTTGCTGAAGTAGAACCTCAGCCATCCTGAGCAGTCAGCACTCTCTCTTTTCCTTGGGCTTCTTTTTCACTCCAGTCCTTTGTAAATTCAGATTGACTGGGCTTTCAATGTGTCTCCCACGTTTTATTGCTTATTCCGCTTTTCCTGATCTCTCTCCCCAGCCATCCCAGTGATGATCTCTTTTTCTTTAAGAGCTCCCACGTTTCTGCAGTTTGTCTGCCTCCGCCAGGTCTTCAAACACTGGCCCTAGCTTCCCATGCCCGCCTCTTAGTGCTGACCTCTCACAGCAACGCTGCTTCTGGAAACAGCCCAGTAAGAGGAGAGGGCTCATTGGAGCAACTTCCCACCAGTTTCCCCCATCTGATCTCTCACACTCCACCTCCCTTCCTCTCATTAATCTCAGAGGTAATATATTTTCCAGGATAGAGATAGATCCATCTGTCTTGCTTTAAAATTCACATTTGTGACTAGATCATTCCTTTTCCCAGGTTCCTGTCCCCACTCCTAACTTCAGGGCATGGTTCTAACTTCCTTTAAAATATGACTCCAAACTCTCTTTGTTCAGGAATCATTTCAGGACTGATTTCACATGAATTGGGTCATTCCTTTGCTTGTTGCTCCCCATCCCCGGAACTTAGCTAATCCTGAGGACTGTGTTAACATTCTCTTGTTGGTGAGCTCTTTTGTAAATGTGTTCTTTGGATTTCTATGCTGCCTTTTCAGACTAGATTTTACATGTAGGATTAGCAAAAAGAGTTCAGAGCTGAAATACAAGGAGATAAATTAATCTTTCACTTAGAAATATTAAAACAGCTTACTTTAGAAACAATAAAGAAGTCATTTAATTGGAATCTTCTCAGAGGCCAAATCTTCTGTTTCATCAGGAAGTGTGCCAAATTTACAAATCTGTACATCTTAGGCATTCAACAAACATGTTTAACTGGCTTAGGAGACGAATTTTCTGAAGCAATATTTTCAGTTGTTTTTAGTGAGTTACTTTCACAGAAAAATTTTGACACAAGCATTTCATTTCACAACATGGTTGATGCCTGATGCTGTTACTCATCTGTTTGCTTGTTAATTCAATCGTTAAAAAGCACTCAATAAACATTTCCTGGGTACATGGCACTCTGTGGGTAAGGCAAGGTACACAAAAGAAAGTAGGAGCCATGGTGCCTGTTTTTGTGGAGCTTGAAATTTATTCATCCAAACAAGAGGAGGAGGGAAAAGAGAAGCAGCTCCAAGGTGCCAGTTGCCTTGCTTCTGGCTAGCTGGCAGACCAGCCAATTTGGACACTGAATTTTACCCAGCGCAACATGTGGCTTTCCACTCTTGATGCCTTTAGATACAGAATAGGGATCAAAGCTCAAAGCCAAGGCAGAGGCCAAGTTGGGTTTCCCAGGTGGTGCTGGTGGTAAAGAATCTGCCTGCCAATGCAGGAGATGAAGCACATGTGGGTTCCATCCCTCGGTGGGGAAGATCCCCTGGAGTAGGAAATGGCAACCCGTTCCAGTATTCTTGCCTGGAAAATTCTATGGGCAGAGGAGCCTTGGCAGCCTACAGTCCATGGGACCACAGAGAGTCAGACATGACTAAGTGACTAAGCACAACACACACACAGGGGCCATGTTATTAAACCAAGTAAAGAGTGTTCATTGGAAGGACTGATGCTGAAGCTGAAGCTCCAATAGTTTGGCCACCTGATGTGAAGAGCTGATTCATAGGAAAAGACCTTTATGCTCAGAAAGATTGAAGGCAGGAAGAGAAGGGGACGACAGAGGATGAGATGGTTGGATGGCATCACTGACTCAATGGACTTGAGTTTGAGCAAGCTCTGGGGGATGGTGAAGGAGAGGGGAGGCTGTGTGCTGCAGTCCATGGAGTTGCTAAGAGTCAGACACGACTTAGCAACTGAACAATCAACAACAACAACAACAAAAATTTAAGCTATGGTTGGTTTCCTTTGCTTTCTTCACTACATTTGCTAGTACCATTTAGTAACTTCCATTTTTTTGAATATCATAGACACAGTTTGGGATGACTGCCTGGACAACAATGATTTCCTCGGCCCCTCTTTTGAAAGGTGAGCATGTGATCCAGAGTAGGGCACTCAAGGTAAGTCAGGTCCCAGAGCACAGTGAGGAACATAGGTGAGGACACCATTTGAATGGAACTCATCAGAGACCTTCTTGGAATTTGTTGAATTGGGACCAGGAGAGAGAAACCCTGTTTTTCTCTCTACGTGTGCAACTGTCAACATATGTATCAGGAGCTACTGGCAGTCACAGTGACAGGTTTGTGAGACAGCTAGAGTGGGACAGGGGGAATCCGACAAACCGAGGAATCAGGGGGTCCTCACTGCACTCCCACTCCCCTCACCCTCCACCCCCGGCCCCGTCCTCCTCCTGGCTTGGTTACACAAACCAGCAAAGCAACCTCCCCTTCTTTTTTTTTTTTTCATAAATAAGTTCAAACTGGGCTTCTATCCCTTTCAACCTAACCATCTTGTTTTTTGTTTTGGACTCACAATTCAGCTTTCAGGATCTTATTTCCCCAACCAGGGATTTGGAACTAGGCTCCCAGCAGTGAAAGCGCAAAAGTCCTAAGCCTTGTACCACCAGGAAATTCCCTCAACCGAACAGTTTTAATTAACTGTACAGACTAAGATGTGCTCAACACTTTACACAGTCTCACTTAATCCTCACAAAAAACCTAGGAGATAGTAATTGTTAATTCCATTTTAAATTAGATAAAGAGACAAAAATTCCAGGAGATTATATCTCACTATAAAAGCACCTTCCCTGCTTTTAAAAAAATTTTTTTAATTGATATGATTTTGTTAAATTTGATTTTGTTTTTTAAAATTTAGTTGATTTACAATGTGTTAATTACTGCTGCTGCTGCTGCTAAGTCGCTTCAGTCATGTCCAACTCTGTGCGACCCCATAGACGGCAGCCCACCAGGCTCCCCTGTCCCTGAGATTCTCCAGGCAAGAACACTGGAGTAGGTTGCCATTTCCTTTTCCAATGCATGAAAATGAAAAGTGAAAGTGAAGTCGCTCAGGCGTGTCTGACTCTTAGCGACCCCATGGACTGGAGCCTACAAGGCTCCTCTGTCCATGGGATTTTCCAGGCAAGGGTACTGGAGTGGGGTGCCATTGCCAGTTACTGGTGTACAGCAAAGTGATTCAATTGTATGTATCTATTTTCTTTTCTAGTATGGTTTATTATGAGATATTGAGTATATAGTATGTGCTATACAGTAAGACTTTGTTTAGGTTCTTAAGTAGGATCTGTTTTATACGTAGTACAGAGCTCCAGAAAAACATCTATTTCTGCTTTATTGACTATGCCAAAGCCTTTGACTGTGTGGATCACAATAAACTGTGGAAAATTCTGAAAGAGATGGAAATATCAGACCACCTGATCTGCCTCTTGAGAAATTTGTATGCAGGTCAGGAAGCAACAGTTAGAACTGGACATGGAACAACAGACTGATTCCAAATAGGAAAAGGAGTACGTCAAGGCTGTATATTGTCACCCTGCTTATTTAACTTCTATGCAGAACATCATGAGAAATGCTGGACTGGAAGAAGCACAAACTGGAATCAAGATTGCTGGGAGAAATATCAATCACCTCAGATATGCAGATGACACCACCCTTATGGCAGAAAGTGAAGAGGAACTCAAAAGCCTCTTGATGAAAGTGAAAGTGGAGAGTGAAAAAGTTGGCTTAAAACTCAACATTCAGAAAACAAAGATCATGGCATCCGGTCCCACCACTTCATGGGAAATAGCTGGGGAAACAGTGGAAACAGTGTCAGACTTTATTTTTCTGGGCTCCAAAATCACTACAGATGGTGACTGCAGCCATGAAATTAAAAGACGCTTATTCCTTGGAAGGAAAGTTATGACCAACCTAGATAGCATATTCAAAAGCAGAGATATTACTTCGTCAACAAAGGTCCATCTAGTCAAGGCTATGGTTTTTCCTGTGGTCATGTATGGATGTGAGAGTTGGACTGTGAAGAAGGCTGAGTGCCGAAGAATTAATGCTTTTGAACTGTGGTGTTGGAGAAGACTCTGGAGAGTCCCTTGGACTGCAAGGAGATCCAACCAGTCCATTCTGAAGGAGATCAGCCCTGGGATTTCTTTGGAAGGAATGATGCTAGGGCTGAAACTCCAGTCCTTTGGCCACCTCATGCGAAGAGTTGACTCATTGGAAAAGACTCTGATGCTGGGAGGGATTGGGGGCAGGAGGAGAAGGGGACGACAGAGCATGAGATGGCTGGATGGCATCACTGACTCGATGGACGTGAGTCTGAGTGAATTCCGAGAGTTGGTGATGGACAGGGAGGCCTGGCGTGCTGCGTTTCATGGGGTCTCAAAGAGTCGGACATGACTGAGCGACTGATCTGATCTGATCTGATTGTATATCTGCTTATCTCAAGCTCTTAATTCATTCCTCCCTGAAATCCTGTTCCCCTTTTGTAACCATACGTTTGTTTTCTGGATCTGTTTCTGTTTTTGTAAGTAAGCTCATTTGTGTCATATTTTAGAATCCATAGATAAGTGATATAAAATGATATTTGTCTTTCTCTTTCTGACTTACTTCACTTAGTATGATAATTTCTAGGTCCGTCCATGTTGCTGCAAATGGCATTATTTCATTATTCTTTATGACTGAGTAACATTCCATTGGGAGAAGGCAGTGGCACCCCACTCCAGTACTCTTGCCTGGAAAATCCCATGGACGGAGAAGCCTGGTGGGCTTCAGTCCATGGGGTCGCTAAGAGTCGGACACAACTGAGCGACTTCACTTTCACTTTTCACTTTTATGCATTGGAGAAGGAAATGGCAGCCCACTCCAGTGTTCTTGCCTGGAGAATCCCAGGGACAGGGGAACCTGGTGGGCTGCCATCTATGGGGTCGCACAGAGTCGGGCATGACTGAAGCGACTTAGCAGTAGCAGCAGCAACATTCCATTGTATATATACCTGTGGAGAGAGAGCGCAAATTAGGTAAATGGTTTGTTCAGCCTCTCTCACCCCACGTTTCATAAATAATGACCATGTAGCAGCTGAGATCATTTGTAGCAGTGTGCATGCACATCACTAGGTACTCGCTTGGTCACAAGCTACTTTGTGCTGTAGGGATATATGAGCTCCACCTAGAAAGCAGCAGCGTTACTGCTGCATCAGGCCTGTGTCTATTGCATCAGCCAGGAGAGGAGATAATATAGCATGTCTGCTGCCATGACTGCTACGCCAGCCAGGAGAGAGGCTGTGTTATGGCTGTTGTGTCAGCCAGGAGAGAATAAATGTGTCTGCAGTTGCTACTGCTCCTCGAGTCTCCTTCCAGCCTCTTAGCTCATGCCTTGCCTACCCTGGGTTCAACGAACAGTATGCACAGTGAGATACAGCAAGACAGTTGGCGTCAAGAGCAGGATCAGTAATACAATACCACATCTTTTTATTCATTCATCTGTCAATAAACATTTAGGTTGCTTCCATGTCTTGGCTATTGTACATAGTGTTGCTATGAATGTTGAGGAGCATATATCTTTTTGAATTAGAATTTCTTCTGGATACATGCCCAAGAGTAGAATTGCCATATCATAGGGTAACTCTGTTTTGAGCTTTTTTTTTTTTTTTTAATTATAGCAGTTTTACTGATATATGGAAAAGTTACCTTAACACGTTTGCAATTGTTATCTGAAATTATTTAGACTGAAAACAAATAAACTAGAAGATATTTAGTAAGACAACTGAGTGAGACTTGATCATCAAAATTAACAAATTAGTCAAGCTATCCAGGGTTTTGTCTTTGGTCATCACACGTCTTATTTTGCCTAACATGTTTTGAGCTTTTGAGGAATCTCCATTCTGGTTTCCATACTGGTTTCATACATTCCCACCAACGGTGTAGGAACACCTTCCCTGCTTTTTACTAAACAGCCTCTATTTTATTGAATTTTTCAAGTTAGATTCCTTCATTTAAAGGTGCCTAAACAGCCTCTTATGCCCTCTATCATGTCTTTTTAAATTTCCCCTGTTTATTCATGAGATACTTCCTTTAACTTTTGTCTCATTCAAAACAACATATATTGAGCAATTACAATGAGCCAGCTGCTGTGCTAGATTCTGTGGGCACCATAGTGAGTCGATGGACACACTTGGCGTCTGCTCAAAGCTGAACATCCAAAGGAGAAGAGAGAGAGCCATGCAGCCATAGTCTAGGTTGCTGTAAAGGGTGATGGAAGCCCACGTGAGGGGCATTTGTTCTAGAAGGTCAGTAAGGGGTTTCCAGAGACGGAAAGCTCCAAAGCGACACCTGAAAGATATCTCTTTCTTTTTGTTCCTTACTGTTTATCTCTAATTACTATTTTTCATCACCTTTATTTCACTTGGCATTTGGTATTTTTTCTTATACTTGTTCTTCCATTTGTATCTTTTAGACCTGAATCCAACAAACATTTATGGAGCATCTACTGTGGGTTAGAGGCTGCCCTAGGGACAAGTTGATAGACTAATAGTGGAGATAGTGGTACAGAACATCAGTGACTCCCGACCTTCTGATGAAAATTGTTCAGGATGCTGGCAAAGCACAGACAAAGGACCCTTCCTCCCTATGATGCTCTGCTCTGCACAGCCCTTTCTCTGTGGCTCCTTCATCTCCTTTCCCTCTTCCCCAGTCCATCCTCTGCTGCGTTTCCCATTTTATTCCCACCCTTGTTAACGCTCTTCATTTTCACATTTATAGAGCTCACCATTCTGCTCATTTCCTAATCCTTCCATTTTTTCAAGTGAGGAATATAAAAATAATGCAGTCAATTTTATTCTATTTTTTCATCAGGCATCAAAAGCATACTTAGGCCAAAGGCATAAAATATGCCACTCTGAGATTTGATTTTGTTGAACTGCAAGAAAAGTGTTCCTTCGTCTAACTCCTCTGTCAGTTTCATGCCTTAGTTTGCCTCCTCTGTGTTTCCCCCTATTCATTTAATTCATGCTGTTGCTTTTATTTTTTAAAGTTCTGTTTCCTCTTAATCTCTTCTGAAAGTGAACAAATGAATGAATGATTACTGAAAAGGATATTTGGGGTATGCAAGAAGGGATAAAGAGGATATGAAATCGACTTTGCCCTACTTAGTCTATGGTTCGTTTATTTTTCTCTGTCCTTGGTTTCTGTTAGTTTGGCTCCTCCCTGGTCTCTATTGTTTAATTAAGGTTCCTTGCCTCTTCCCACAGGCTCCTGCTTGCACTGCGTTGCTCAAGTTTATTTCTGAGACAAGAGTTGCTGACTCCAAATCTGCAACATAACTGATGAGGAAGAAAGAACAGCTCGTTTTAATGCAGTTCATGTCATCTATGTAACCTTGGTGTCTCCATAAAATTCTTCCTGGTATTTAAAAGAGTTGATAGCTGAGATAAGATTTTTTAAATATCAGTATTAACAAAACCCAGGCCTCAATGAAGCATAATCCAATGGAAATTATATGCAAAGCAACAGCCCCACCAGGGTTCACAAGCCACAGCTGAAATGTTATTATTGTGCAATGAAAATCTACAGCTTCCTCACTATGGAATCAGGACATAAACTTTAACAAAGTCACACTCTGCTTTTCTTCAACCCCAAGGACAGCCTAATCAGACCACAATACATAAGAACTCTCTTTTCTTTCCTTTGTTTTATTTTACTTTCTTCTCTCTTATGAAAATAAAACTTTAAACTCAAAATTGACAGCAAAAAAATAAAAAAATTCTTTTTTAAATTTCATTTCCTTTAAGAGAAAATCATTCTTTACTATGCCACTAACGGCTGAGTGTGAAGTGGTGTTAAATCTCACTTACAACTTCTAAGTCAGGGCATTTGCTTTGTATCTTATTGGAATTAAATTATACCAGCATCCAGAAATCTAAGCAGGGAACGTGGAGGAAGAGGAGGTAGAGGAAGGAGGCGGGAAGGAGAAGGAAGGAAGCAGAGAGAGGAGAGAAAGCAAGAGGGAGAAGAATTTCTTAAGAAAAGGAACTTCTTAAGCCATCAGGACTGCAAAGCGGGATTCAGTTGGTTTGAAAACTATTCAGAAATGTTTAGCTCCAGAAATGTTTAGGTCAGATGGAGCAGCTGCTATTTTGGGCAAAGGAAATTGTGGTCACTTAACTGACATGATAGAATCGCATGATAAATCACTTAGTTATTGTCTTACAATCTGATAGCTCAGCTGGTAAAGAATCCACCTGCAATGCGGGAGACCTGGTTTCCATCCCTGGATTGGAAAAATCCCCTGGAGAAGGGAAAGGCTACCCACTCCAGTATTCTGGTCTGGAGAATTCCATAGACTGTATATAGTCCATGGGGTCACAAACAGCTGGACACAACTGAGTGGCTTTCACTTTCACTTTCACTTACAATCTGAGTTGGAAGGGATGGGGAAGGTCTCTGAGCCCCACTGGCCATCTCATCTTGAAATCTTTCTCCTCCCATTCTCATCAAGAACTAGAATTTTAATCATTTTGTTCACTTCTTTTTTCAGTTTTTGGAACTCAATTCTTAATCTCTTCTAGGATTTACTCTTTCCTAGATATTCACGACAACTCTGCTCTCCTATTTCTAGGATATTTGGTGTTACCTATTTTTCCTGACTCCTACTTTTCCTGGAGTTTTTCAAGTGATGTGCTCACCTTTCCAGGTTGTCACCCTCTTCCTTTTTAGGTGACTTGCTCTGAGCCCAGTCACCCACATTTTCCAGAATCCTGGAAAGCAGTCATTTTTGCTTGTAATCATGGAAATGACTATCCTCTAGAGATGAGCACCCTGGTTCTCACTTTGTATTCAGAAGATAATGCCAAGGTAAATCATTCCTAAATGATAACTAGTCATGGGGATTACCCTGGCCATGATGCTGGAGAGATGCCTGGAAGACTTACCTCAAGCTCACTTGGCTAAACAATCATTTACCTTTCTGCACATCTCATTCCATTGGGAAGCCAAGAATTTCACTGGCCAACATTTCCAAGATATTAATCAGTGTCATCTAAGTATTTAAGGAAAATGCTCAGGGTAATGCACTGACCGTGTAGGACATAAGGAAATCAAGAGCAGAAGTGAATCCGCCCACCCTTCTGTGGTTATATAGGTCAAGGCATAAGCCTTGAGAGGGTCTCCCTTGACAACAGCATGGCAAGGTGGTTAGTCAGCCTCTGAGCATAGACTGCTTTGGTTTAGATCCAAGTTCTGCTGCTGACTATCAAGATGACCCAGACAAGTTACTCAGACTCCCAGAGCTTCCATTACATCATATGTAAAATGCTTCAAAGAGTGAATGATACATTGTAGGTGATTAATTCATGCTTGCTATTTTTATCATTGCCACTTTCATCAGCTTTGGATCAGTTTATGAACAATTAAATAAACTGCACATTCATTTATACCAAATAGCAGTTATCAAAATAACTAATTCACTTTTGCAGAGTACCAGCTATGTGCCCACAAGCTGAGCACTGTGATAAGGGCCCGGCAGGCACCAGTATTTAATGTTTTCAGTGATGTTAAGAAGTAGGGGATAGAATTACTATCTTTCTACATGGAGGGAATGGAGAGTCAGGGATAGTAATCAACTACCCAAGGCCATTCACTAGTGTCAAAAAAGGCTGTTTATTTATACCCAGCTCTCCAGCGCCATAGCTCATGCTCACACCACTATGAGTTCCTGTCTTCCTATACATCAGCTCACAGGCAAAGCTGAGCTCAATACATTGGGCATTATTGAAATTTAACAAGGACCAAATTGTGTGTGGATCTGTGTCTGTTGTGTGTGTTTGCTTAAATCAGATTTATCAATTAAGAAAAACATCTTAAGCATTTCTTTTTCAGACAATGGATCAAGCCTATAAGACAGATGCCTAGAGAGCCCTTTACAAAACTCTGCACTAGCAAAATCACGCCCAGAGTGAAAGGGGGTTCCCACCCTGAGTCTCCACCCCCTTGTTCATCCTTGCTGGCTCCTGCACTTGGCTCTCATACTCAAGATTAATTTGTTCTGATTGTTAGCATAGCTACTGCATCTGTTCTCAAATAACAAATTCCACCTCAATTCTTCACTTTTCTCCTGGGTTGTTCAGAACACCATTGGTATCAAATCACGGGGGGACTGAGAGTTTGTGTGAGGAGAAACAATGCTTTTTTCAAAGTGAGGTTAACACATGGAAAGACCATTTCATGAGTGATGAGTGTACTTGTTTCCTGCTGCTGCTGTTATAAGTTACCACAGACTTAGAGGCTTAAAACAACACAAATTTATTATCTTATAGTTTTGGACACCAGCAGTCCAAAATGGGTCTCCTGGGCTGAAATCAAGGTGTCGGCAGAGCTGTGTTCCTTCCGGAGGCTCCAGGGGAGAATTCATTTCCTTGTTTTTCCATCTTCTAGAAGCTGTCACATTCCTTGGCTCTTGGCCTTTTCCTGCCAGAAATTGCATCTCTCCAACCTCTGCTTCCATTGTCAGATCTCCTTCTATGACTTCTCCTCCCTCTTTAACTTGTGAGTCCATTGGCCCACCAGGATAAATTCCCCATCTCAAGCTCCTTAACTTTGTCACACCTGCAGAGCCTCCTTTGTCATGTGAGGTAACATATTCACAGTTTCTGGGGAGCTTCTCTGGGGGTCATTATTCTGCCCACTGCAGTGGGTATTCCATCTGTTCAGGGTCTGGGGACTCTCACTATAACCGCTGTGAAGGTGCCTGTACTGTGGGACCTTCCCTCATGCTGGGAAGGAGTTTATAGGACTCTTCCCTCCCCGTAAGGCCCAGTGTAAGCATTGGGTCCATATGCCTTTCCTGAAAGGCCTTGCTGAATGCCTTAAAGTTGGGAGGGAGGGATCCACATGGGGCCTCCATCAAAGCAGTTTTATCAAGGAGGAACAAAATATTTCTGCCTGTTTGCTCCCTCTACTGCCTCTGCTTCCGTGGGCTCAGAAGAAGGGAGCTGAAGGCAGGGTCTCACCACCATTTTTACAGTGCGACTCAATGGCCTATCTCCCAGGTGTCTCAGAAGGCCCAAAGCCCTGACTGAGGACAGAATACAACTCGTGCACCTGTCTGCCAGGGGGCTATGTTAGTCAGGAAGATCAAGCCTATGACCTGACCCCCTTGATGACCACACTGAGGCCTTCCCTGGTGACTGGTCTGGGGAAATGCAGAGCACCAGCCTTTCTGGGAAACATCAGAATGGCCTTTTTCCAGCCAGTCCATTATTTACCTGCCCTGTACTAGTAAACAGGGCTTCCCTGGTAGCTCAGATGGTAAAGAATCTACCTGCAATACAGGAGACCTGGGTTTGATCCCTGGGTCAGGAAGATCCCCTGGAGAAGGGAATGGCAACCCATTCCAGTATTCTTGCCTGGAGAATCCCATGGTCAGAGGAGCCCGGAGGGCTACAGTCCCTGGGGTCACAAAGAGTCAGACATGACTGAGAGGCTAACACTTTCACTTGACGTTGCTTTTGTACTAGTAAACTATCCTGAGGCTGTTTCAACAATTTGGCTTTTTGAATGAGTGAGACCTCTGGACATGATGTGTTGTGGTTGTCATATCACTGGCCTATGGATGATCCTAACTGGGAATGAAATTGTCATCTACTTACCCATCTGTCATAGGACTTAGAGCTTAAGAAATGGACATACAGGCTAAATCCCACTGTCACAAATAGAGTTACAGCAAGTCTCAGTGGACCCAAAATATTTCGAAAAACTTGTGTCTCCTTGGAACTTTCTGCATGTGTTTTATCTGTAAGCTTAGCATACCCATGGTCTGAGACCAGCTTCAAGCTCTGCATAAATAAATAAATAGATTCTTAGTCCTGCCCTGGAAACTGCTTGGCTGCATCTGGGATTCTATTACTATCTGTCTGGGCTTCTGCAGCCTCTGTCTGGTGTTGGTCACACAGCCCTGCCCTGTGGCGGCTCTGTTCTTGCTAGGAGGTTCGTCTGTTGGAGGCAGGCTGCTGGACCACACAAGGACTGTGAATAAACTGTTTATTCCTCACTGGTATTCAGGCCGGTACACCCACTGTGGCCCCAGCTCCACCTTAATGAGCGGATCTCTGCAGCTAACACCCCCTAATCAGGTACCTCAAAACTGGCTGGAGTTTCTTTCTTTTGTCTGGCAAGTGCTTTCCTTTTCATCCTGTACCCTTACATCCTAACTGCTCATCCTTCCTGAATTTTCCGTTCAGTCATTCTGAAAAAGCAAAGAAATTCAAATGCTGGACCCACCAAGTAGCTTTAAGTAGTTGCTTTCATTTCTGTATCAAAGGCACCCAAGACTGTGTTCTAAGCAACCCGCTGAATATGAGACCGCTACTCTGAGGGAAAAGCCAACTATTATTTCTCAGGTAGGGCAATGCTAAGGGGCCATGAACCAACAGCAAAGGGAAGCCAGCCACCATTTTCCTTTCTAGAAGGTGTTTGATCACGTTTACTTTATCACTCACAAGTGCCAGGAAACTTCTTCAGAAACAGAGTATGAGGCCAAGCCCCCTGGCCAGTGAGAAAGAAAGACCTCTGTGGCTTGCCCCCTTGGGAGAAGAAAACTGAGATCTAGAGCCATCAGGCCCCCGCTGACACCCCACCCCCGCCTCCCTTAGTGCCTCCCTCAGCCATTCCAGGGATGCTGACAGCCATAAAAAATCAGGCCTGTTAGCAACAGGAAAGATCACAGGCCTTGATTCCTGTTGAGCTCCTCCAATAACAGCTGCCATCTGGCTCACCATCCCAGACGAATGCAGGCCCTGATTTATGGGGCGGCTCGGGTCAGGGAGTGGGCCACGCGCATTGCCCTTTCCCCCACAAACACCCCAGTGGGCCAGGGCCTGGGAGAGGGCTATTGCAGGTCATCAGCAAATCCTGGGGGTAAAACAATGCAGAGGTTATTAAAGGGAGCCGAGAGGGGACCAATGTGAATTATTCCAAGCATGGTTATCTTCTTCTGCACAGTTCAAAGTGTATATACCCTAATGCATTTCAGCAGCTAATAAAAGTACTGGAGGGGCTGTTTTTCTTCTCTTTTTTGGAAACCATAGTGCTTATAAATTATAGGATAGAGCGGTGTGAAAGATACGTAGTGGCTTTGAAACAGCGCTGACAACCTTAAACTAATTGATCATAAAAGGAAGTCAACTGCAATAGATGATGAACCATTTATCTAACCAAAAATAGATGGTTCCCCTCTGGGGATAAGAAGAAAGAAAAACCTAAAATCAGGGGTGGGCATGGAGGAATAAATGTAACATTTTTAATGCTTTGGTTGCAGGCTCCCAAACCAGAGGCACTGCAGATGTGGAAGACCAGGATGGCAGGGCCACTCCTATAAACACAGAGTAAGTCCAGACTACCACATCAGCCCACAGGCAAGCTGATCAAAAGCTTTGTCTCATCTTTCCCCAGATGAAAATTTCACCAGAACCCTCACTTGCTAGCCATTAAGGCCCTTTAGCTTTTATTGTGCTGAAATGGAATTGGCTGGAGATTGTAATTAAATTGCACTGATATAGGCTAATGGGGTGTGTGTGTGAGAAGAACATCGACAAAGACTTAGGGAACTGATGATGTTGTACAATAAATGTTAAAAGATGCAGCCACGTGGTCATGTAGCTTCCACACTTAGCAGTAAACATATTCATGGAAAACAGTATTGCTGGAGACTCTCTAGAGAATGTGCTTTAATAAACAGGCAAGGTCCTCTGTACATCATATGTGGCTTTCACCCAAGAAATTGATAAAGCATTAGAAAATGGTTTACTCTTTCAAATAAACACTTCTCAAGCCATCTTGTGCTGTGCTGTGCTTAGTTGCTCAGTCGTGTCCGACTCTTTGCGACCCCATCAACTGTAGCCCGCCAGACATCTCTGTCCATGGAGATTCTCCATAAAAAGAATATTGTCAAACCCTCCTCCAGGGTATATTCCCAACCCAAGTCTCCCGCAATGCAGGCAGATTTTTTACCATCTGAGCCATCAGGGAAGCCCAAGGATACTGGAGTGGGTAGCCTATCCCTTCTCCAGGGATCTTCCCAACCCAGGAATCAAACCAGGGTCTCCTGCATTGCAGGCAGATTCTTTACCAGCTGAGCTACCAGGGAAGCCCAAGCCATCTTGTAAATTTGTTTAAAGGCAATCACTTTTTTAAAAAAGGAATAACAAAAGGGAAGCTCTAGTCTGGTGTTTGAAATCCAGTTACTTCACTTTATCAGAACTTTACTAGATGTAGGTTTGTATGAGGGCAGGTTGGAAAAGCATTCAAAAGGGGTGTGACCCAGGCTTCTCACTATTTCCCTTTCTCCCCACCCCGCCCAACCCCTCCTAACCCTCTAAGCTTCAAACCCGACCATGAGAGTTTATCATCCATTGGTTACTATAGCCCTCCTCTGCTATGATGTGCTTCCAGCAGGCTCCTCACTGACAGCTTGATCAAGACCACAGCCCGGATACAGCATCCAAGGCCCTTCTTTGTGCCCTTGTCCTCACTGCATTGCTGGGAGGGGCCGTGTTCTCACTGCTATGCAGCCATACTGCTAGACAGTGGTCATTCATGCCCTGCCATACCTCCCTGACTCCCCACCTGGACAGCGTGTGCCCTGGATGCAGCCCAGCAGTGGCCAGTTCTCACTCTGGGTCCTCAGCAGATTTCACCATCACGTGGGACTGTGGTGCTTTGCTCACAGTTTCATGCCCCATCTCGAGTGCATGACCTGGCTGCCCTCATCTTTGGCCCCCCAAAACTACCCCCCGCCAGGGGCCATCTCATCTAGAGCACAGTAAACAGTGTTTCCTCCGTGTAGGAGAAAGAGGCAGAGTGAATGAATGAAGAGGGAGCTAGATCCAGGTCACTTAGCTAATGACCTGGAGATTCAGGGCAGTTTTTCTGCCTCAAGCCCAGCCTTGCCTCACAATGTATAGTCATTTATTTTCACTAGACCTGGTAGACAGCCTGTTCCCCTATAACCAAATACAGTCTGGCGCAAGAGCTCCTCTAAGAGGCAGGTTTTCTGAGTTTGAGTTTAGGTTCTGCCGGATATGAACAGGGAACTGGGAATAGTAAGAATATCCATCCCAGGAGGTTGCTGCAAGAGTTAAATGACATAGTATATGCAAAGTTAGTAATCTGGCACAGAGTAAGAGCTCAATAAATGTTAGCTACATATATGTTATTAGCTACTAATTACTTGTACCATTGCTCATATGCAAAATAAACTGTTTTCCCATTCAGCCACGGTACATAAATCTTACAAATAAGGATCCTGTCCCCAGAATGGCAAATCTCGTTCCTTCATATTTCCTTATTTCTAATGTTCTTCCCACATGTATTTTACCCCACGTAATAAGGAATTTGCTATAGAGTCCTTCTCATCACAGAAACTGCATCTCCCAGACTATTTCTTTCACCGAGAAATGGAGCCCATAAAAAAGTGTTTCAGTTTAGACACTTTTTCATGCCTGGAAACTTTGACCACTGTATACCCTGATGGCCTTCCAGCTCACTGAGGTCACGGTAGGGTGGGAGGAAGTATCCCCATCCCTCACCCACCTCGGTGACCTCTAACCAACAACCCTGTCCTCCTGGGCTGTGAGGTCAGGTCCTGAGAGCAGAGCCTGTGCACATCTCAGGGGCCTGTGTGTTCCCCGGAGGCTGGAAAAGCACCCAGTCATTTAGACACTTAATGGACACTTGAATGAATGAGTTGAATGACTAGATAAACATTGTTCAAAACAGACCTGCCTGCCCCTGGCCCATACACACGGAGATACTCTGTGGCAGGGAAGGTGGCAGGTGGGCTGAGAGAAATCCCCATCTCTTTCTCCCACCCAGAATCCCTCAAGCAGACCCTTGAAGGAGTACGTTGTCCCCACAGAGGCTCCCCTCCCCTTGAGGTTCCCGTCAGAAAGCCTGGTCCCGAGGTTTTAATGCTGGGAATTGTTTGGTGTGTGCAGTGCTGCCAGAATTCAGTTTCAAAATTCTCCACCATCAACTCCAGCCAATGTCAGATTGGGAGATTTACCAATGGATGTCTTTTCGCTGTACAGCAAGAAGGACTGTTTACATTGCTGAACTGAATGCTCTTTGGTGTCCACAGTGAAAAAAGACCCAGGGCTTAGGAGTGGGGCTGGGAGGGTAGAAGGATCTCCTGCCAGGTTAGAGGGTCCACGTGGCTCTGGGGACTTCTGGAGCCGAGGGGGGCCTCATCTGCCTGCTCCAGACAGAGCACTTCTCCCCTGGGACTGAGGCTTCTCGCCTCTTCCTTCCTCTTTTCCTTTGTCTTCCCTTCTCATCCCTTCCCTTGACTTCTCTGACCTGGAACCCGATAAAAGCTGCAGGAAATATTTGGAAACCAACCCTCCCCAGGTGTTCATCATATGCAAAAGATTGTTCTGTCTGGCACAGCTGCTGCCAGTGCGGCTTCTCCTGGCCAACTGAAGACTGTGATTTATCATCCTAGGCATACACAGTAGTAAATAAATGACAAAAAAGCCTTTTTCCCCTGGCAACTACTCAGCCTCAAGATAATTGACTTGTTCTTTTCTCCTCCCTCTTCTTACCAACCACAAAGCAGTGACATTCTCTGATAAATGAGCTGCCATGACTGTCTTGCTGACAGGTGTTTCACATAAAAGATGAGCTATCCCATGAAGACGTAAGGCAGATGTTGAAAACTGGAAGCTCAAGGGTCAATTTGCCCGATGCAACATGACTGTAAAGGTCAAGCTCACACTGAAAAAGCAGAGACTTCACATGAAAATTCATAGTTTGCTCTTTTGGAAACGGAGAGGTCTTCTGGAGAGAGTGGATCTACCATTTCACCCGGCAGTAGCTGCCTGGGCATGCCTGCCCCAAAAGTTGTGGGTCTCACACTTCCTTTTATGTCTCTGAGACCAAGGGTGAATGTCAGTTGCCATTTATCATTGTGTTCGCTGCTTTTCCAACAGCATAGACAGATTGAAGATGGCTGCAAATTCATTATCATTCTCCCCATGGAAAAGTGAAGTAAATTTCCCCTCCTCTTGAATCAGGCTGTCCTGTGACTTGCTCTGTCCAGTAGAATGTGGTAGAAGTGAGGCCATATAACTTCAGAAACTGGACCTTCAGATAACCATTCTCTGCTTGCACATACTTGGAACACTCCCTCTTAGAACTCAGCTATCACACTGTGAGAAGCTCACACCACTCATAGAGACTGTCTGGAAAGAACTGGAACATTCCATTCCACAACGCCAGCTGAGCTCCCTGCCAAGAGCCAGCCCAACTGTTAGCCATGTAAAAGTGAGCAATCTTGGACACTCCTGCCTACTTAAGCCTCCAGATGACCCCTGCCCTGGCTGACACCATATGGAGCCAAAGAAATGCCCAGCAGAGTCCAGTCCACTCACAGAATTGTTAGACAGTAAATGGCTGTGGTTATTTTATGCCTCCAAGTTTTGGGATGTTTGTTCTGCAGTAGTAGTTAAAAAAAAATACTTTATCATTATCAAAGTTTGGAGGAAATAAGGTAGATCAGAAGGCTACATGTCCCAAGAAAAAGAAAGTAATTCTTTTTGAAACTGAAGAGTCTTCCTTGTATGCAAATTCCCAGCTTACTTCACAGATTCACCCTAGCCACTCTCCAAAGCACTTGGTTGAGGACTTTGGCTCTAAGGGAAACTGTGTTCATAGATATAAGAATACAGGGCCTGCAGATCAGGGCCTAGTCTCTGCTGCTCACCAGTTCTCTAATGGCCTTCAGCCAATTCCTTGGCCTTCAATTTTTCCATCTACGAAAATGGAATAAAAGTATCTGCTCTCTTAACCTTATTTGTTGTGCTCAGTCTCTCAGTCATGTCCAATTCTTTGGAACCCCGTGGTTCCTCTGTCCATGGAGTTTTTCAGGCAAGAATACTGGAGCAGGTTGCCATTTCCTATTCCAAGGGATCTTCATGACCCAGGGCTTGAACCCAGATCTCATGTGTCTCCTGCTTTGGCAGGTGGATCCTTTACCACTGTGCCACCTGGGAAGCCCTCTTAACCTTGTATGAATGTTTTATAAATTTCAAAAGACTTTGTAAATGAAAAGTGCTGTTATTTGCATTATGTACCCAATACATTTTTATTGCTACAACACTTTGGAACTCCAAAAGTATAATATATTTTTGTTTGATATGCTGAGAGTTATTTATATTGGAGTTTTTCTATCCAACTAACTTTGAAGTCTATGTATTTGGACCAGAGATGGGGGTGATAAAGAGGTTTCAGGTCATATGGTAAGTCCAGTTGTGTTAACTCCCTGGAGAACTGTGTTGAGAATGATTCTGAGGCCACATCTGGGAAGGGAGAGGAGTATATGCAAGCCATGAATTTACCCTCCCAGCAACCTATTTTTGACAATCTATTTTTTAAGGGCTTTTGTTTTGTTGTAAGAGATTTCCATTGAGATAAACTATGAGTTAGAAGACTCAAGAGTTGGATTTGAGCTGTGTGACTGTGATCCTAGACCACATGTAACTTCTCTGATCTCTAGTTATGTCATCTGAAAGAGATGATGATGATGATGGTGCTGCATTCAACACTGGCTCTGTGGTTGATATGTACTATTTCATTCAATCTTCACAGCTTCTTGGAGAAAGGTCTGCTTAATTGTTATCCCCATTTTATACATGAAGACAGAAGCACACTTAAAGATTCTTGATCAAGTGATCCAGCTAGTAAATCAAGAAACCAGGATTTGAACCTTCATAGTCTAGATAAGTGTTGCCAGACTTTCCAATAAAGGATCAAATAGTAGATATTTTAGACTTTGTGGGCCACATAGTCCCTCACGCAACAGCTCAACTTTGCTGTTGTTGCTCAAAAGCAGTCAGTATGCTTTTCTGAGCATCTCAGGATGTTTGTCTGAGCCATTATACGTATGAGTTTGTTACAGCATCTCTTGTGACCTTGGTCAATACTCTGTACCCCACTAATTCCAATTCTAGGAATAATAGCACAAGTGCACTAATTTTTATTGAAAGCACCCCAGATGTCCATTAGCAAAATAATGGGTAAATAAATTTGATGTAGTCACATGAAGAAATATTATGCAACAGTCAGAATGAATGATTAGATTTACATGTCCCAACATGAATGGAGCTAGAAAAAAATCTAGAGTGGAGAAAGCTAGCTGCAGAATGTTAATGCAAACTGATGCCATTTACGTGGTATGCTTTTCAACCTACAAAATAAATCTCTTTATTAGGTACAGACGCATACAAATGTAAATTTTGATTCATGGGCTGGAATGATACCATAGCAATTGCTGTTGGGGAGAAGGACTGGGAGGAGGGACTTCATAGACTTCAAAATATGTACAATATTTTACTTAAAAAAAAAATGGTCAGAAGTAAATATATCTGAATAACATCTGCTCATTTAATACAGCTGATTCTTGGATACCTGTTTATTATCATCTCTACTTTTCTGCTTTTCTTTTTCAACAACAAAAATATCCAAGTAGAGAAAATTCCTGCCTGCATCTCCAGGATCTGGAAGAAGAGAATTCTCCAGAGTAATAAATGCAGTTCCCTGCTGGGTATCACTTCATGGGGTCCTCAGAGGCTTCCTTTCCTCTCACATGGGGACATTTTCTGCTGAATATAGAAAAGAACACCCTTTATTTGGCCCACAGTCTCTTCTCTTCCAGTTTTCCCTTTTCCATTTCTTTTGGCTGAAAGTATCATCACCACTGCAGATAAGAGTATTCTTCCACTGTTTTCCCACAGTTGAGATTCCAGCTAAAGAAATTCTAAGTTCAAATAGCAAGTTAATTCCCATGAGTGATAAACTTCTGATATAGGAGCCAGGAGCACAGGATACAAACGTGCACCAACAAATAGAAGAAAAGGCATAATTGCAAACATGTAAAGCGTTTACAAAGTTCAACGTGGGCTTCCCTTTTTGCATAAAATAAACATTGGCGATTCCAGTGACATGGAATTTCAGATGTGCTGAGGATCTACTGGGATCATCAGAGTCTGCTATTAGTAGAAAACCCCATTACAAACAGTCATGTCACTTAACTTTACATTTCTAATTGATGAATACTTGCATTGCACTGATGTCATTAAAAACAAGGACAAAAACCTACATGATATTAGGTACAACCCAGGGCTGCCCTTTTTCAGCAAAGACCATATCTTTCTAGAATTCTCAGAGTTAAGCTCAAAAGTTTTTTATGAATCGGGTTGGGATTATTATTACTTTAGAAGGCAGAAACAGTTTTAAGAAGATACTCTGGGTTATAGAAGTTACTGGGTCCAGAAAGACACACACCCCTTCCCTAAATCCCATCATATCTGTCTACTAGTACTATTGTTAGAGAAATTATCACCATAAATTAAACAGACAGGACTACCAGAAGGCCAATCTCAGAATGTACATTTCTCAAACAGGGCTACTATATGGCTTATTGCCATATCTTACCTTCTAACCTCTCTTTCTCCCCAGGAAAGGTGCCAGACTTAGAAATTATGAGTGTGAGAGGCTTGACTTCCAGTCAAACACATTCTAGTTGATAAAGATCCTGCATCTAGAGAGATGGAGACATGCAGAGAGCAACATGAGGTCTGCTTTGCTAAGATCTGTGGATTACAACTGAGTCCGATGGAAAGAAAGCAAAAGGCTTTTTAATGACATGTTTGAGATAGAATAATTCAGTTGATGAATAGTTGATGAGAGTAAACAGAAGCTGGAATGAAGTTATTGTAGCCCTGCTGGGTTGAGCTGTACTTATGTGATGGCACTCACAGTGCAATAGTCCAGACTTTAGGGTCTGTTCTGTCTGAGAATTATGAAGTTCTTATTGGGACCATGGGTTAATACCACGCCCTGTGGGTGGTTCTGTAGGGAATAGATGTCATCACACCCTGGGAAAATGAACAGGAGCTCTAGAAGTGGACCTTTGAGATGACATTATATATTTTCTCCTTCGCAGTTCTTAGGGTCATTTTGTGCAGAGTGTGAAGAACAGAGATACTCAGAGCATTTTTGATGGCATGAGGAGGAAGCAGCCTGATAAAGAATCCTAGAAGGTCCCCGGCCTGTGCATTCACTGAAAGGTCCCCGGCCTGTGCATTCACTGAAAGCCCTCCTCCTTGTTGTGTTTCCATCTTACTTTTCTCAAATTTCAGTAAATTCTCATAAAAGATACAGTCTATTCTCTTCTGTGTATGGGGAATTAAGGGGAAGGGCTGGTTGGTTGTTCAGAGGAGAACCTTGTCCCTCCCTTCGGCCACCACTGGGAACAGCTATGCCTATAAGTCAGTATTCTGAGGGCCACCGGCAGCAGCAGTGGTGGGAGAACACGGGCCTCGGCTGCTAAAGGACCTGCACTCAGCCCTGCGTGGACGAAGTTCTCCGGCCTCTATAGGAATCCACCCAAGTTCCTGCTTCTCAGGGAAGACCGAGGATCCAGAGCTGAAGCATCTTTGAGGACGTCAACAAATCAAGGAAGCCGTTAAAGGAGGTTCTGGATTTCTGGTGAATTCCATCAACTGGGCTTGGAGTTGATCTATATGAAGTATTGTGTTTCTCAGTATCCATTCTCCCCTTCTGTTTTTAATGATGGAATCTCTGAAATTTAGCTTGGTGGGAGCTTCCCTTGTGGCCAAAAGCTTGAGCCTGAGCATTATTCGTGTATAGATACACAGTTAGCATGGTAGGCCAAGTAAAAAATGGGCCCCCAAAATATGACAACTTAAACCAACTCAAGTTTGTATCTCCCTCATGGAATAAGTAGGAAAATTACTAGTGTGAATTGATACAGTGGCTCCATCCATTAAGATGAGGAACACGGTATATACGGAAAGGCAGAAGCCAAAATGAGTTCAGAGTGAGAGATAAACAGATGCATGACGTGTGCTGGGGAAAGTAACCCACACTGCACACCCGAGTGGACTTCCCTCTCCAAGTCTCCCACAGCGCATGGGGGTGAAAGTGGGGGGTCTTGCTTAGAGCATAGGAAATGCTCCAAACAGAATCAGCCCACGAATAAATCAGTGGAATATCCAAACCCCAAATCTAGGTTTTGCATGCATGGCCTCCATCAGGAATGGCAATGAGACACGCTAATACTCCCAATTCAAACTTATTTATATTTAAAATAGTGAGGCACAGACTCATTGTCCAAAAGCAGGGTGATTTGTTCTCAAGCTCCTTAGTGAGGTTAGGGGAGGGGGTATGCTGGTGGCCTCTGCAGGGAGAACAAGAAGTATGTTTGAGTCCAAATGTGTTTGAGGTTTGTCAATTATTTAGTGCAATAACAGCTGGGTATTTGTTTATTACACTGAAGTGGATCTTTTTATATTTGAATCAAAAGCACACATAAAAGCCTATTGTAGAAACTCAGGCTCTATTACAACATAAATGTGCATTATAGAAAACAAAAGAAAAGGGAAAAAGGATTTTAAAATTACAAATAAACCATGGAACTTATAAACTGTGGGAGAGTTGAAGGTAATGGGAAGGATCCAATATGGCTCTTCTGTTCTTTGCCTGACCAGATTCTGCATTACCACAACCAGCTCTTGCTAAGAACACAGCGCAGTCAGACAAATGGGAAATGAAATGGTTCTTCCTTCCCCAGTCCTCAGAAAGATGACTATCCCCGTTCCATTGATTGTTTGCTTCAGGTTTTATGGAGCTCAATGAAGGAAGAATAATAGAATAGGAGGAAAACAATAAGAAGGTAGGTGGAGCACCCCAATGCATTTTGCACATATTCAGTAATACAAAGTGTAATAAAACAGCCCCCTCTTCTATCTTCAGCAGTGTGTGCTAAGTCACTTCAGTTGTATCTGACTCCTGGCAACCCTATGGACTGTAGCCCACCAGGTTTCTCTGTCTATGGGATTCTCCAGGCAAGAGTACTTGAGTGAGTTGTCATGCCCTCCACCAGGGATCTTCCTGACTCAGGGATGGAACCTGCTTCTCTTACGTCTCCTGTATTGGTAGGTGGGTTCTTTACAACTAGCACCACCTGCGAAGCCCAGCGTCAGCAGTACTCTAGTGTATAGGGATTTCCTAGGTGGTTGCCCTGCATTGGTCTGCCTTTATTGTAATGTTAATTGCTCAGTTGTGTCCAGCTCTTTGAGACCCCATGGACTGTAGCTCATCTATCCATAGAATTATCCAGGCAAGAATACTGGAGTGGGTTGCCATTTCCTTCTCCAGGGGATCTTCCTAACCCAAGGATCAAATCCGGGTCTCTTGCATTGCAGGCAGATTCTTTACCATCTGAGCCACCAGGGAAGCCCAGGGGGTGCATTAAATTGATAGAGTTCTGCTGCTGGGCTAATCTTTCACTCTGGGTAATTAAGAACTAGCTCACATACAATCCCACATAAAGTATAAAACTCAAAAGTATTTTCACAGATAAGTGCAACCATCACCGCAATCAATTTTAGAACATTTCCATCAACTCAAAAAGAAGCCTAGTACCTCCTACCTGCCAGCCCCACTTCCCCACCTCTGTTGATGTGCTGTTTAGTCCCTAAGTCATGTCTGACTCTTTGCAACTCCATGTACTGCAGCACGCCAGGCTTCCCTGTCCTTCACTGGGTCCCTGGGTTTCCTCAAACTCATGTCCATTGAGTCAATGATGCCATCTAACCATCTCATCCTCTGCTGCTCCCTTTTCCTCCTGCCCTCGATCTTTCCCAGCATCAAGGTATTTTCCAGTGAGTCAGCTGTTTGCATCAGGTAGTCAAAGTACTGGAGCTTCAGCTTCAGCATCAATCTTTCCAATGAACATTCAGGGTTGATTTCCTTTAGAATTGACTGGTTTAAACTTACTGTCCAAGGGACTCTCCAGAGTCCTTGTCCAGGAGTCTTCTCCATCACCACAGTTCAAAGCATCAATTCTTCAGCACTTAGCCTTCTTTATGGTCAAACTCTCACATCTGTACATGACTGCTGGAAAGACCCCACAGCTTTGACTACATGGACCTTTGTCGGTCCATCCTCTTTATACGCTATTAGTTTGTCATAGCCTTCTTTCCAAGAAGCAAGCATCGTCTAATTTCATGTCTGCAGTCACCATCCACAGTGATTTTGGAGCCCAAGAAAATAAAGTCTGTCACTATTTCCATTGTTTCCTCATCTATTTGCCATGAAGTGATGAGATCGGATGCCATGATCTTCAATTTTTGAATGTGAGTTTTAAGCCAGCTTTTTCACTGTCCTCTTTCACCTTCATCAGGAGGCTCCTTAGTTCCTCTTCGCTTTCTACCACATGGTATCATCTGAATATCTGAGGTTGTTGATATTGCTCCTGGTAATCTTGATTCCAACTTATAACTCATCCAGCCCAGCATTTTGCATGATGTACTCTGCATATAAGTTAAATAAACAGGGTAACAATATACAGCTTTGTCATACTCCTTTCCCAATTTTGAACCAGTCAGTTGTTAACCCCTAGGCAATCACTAATCTACTTTCTGTCTCTATAAATTTTCTTCTGGACATTTCATGAAAATAAAATAATACAATATGAGATTTTTTGTGACTTCCTTCACTTAGCATAATGTTTTCGAGATTTGTCCAGGTTGTAGCAGGTATCTGTACTTCATTTCTTTTTATGGCTGAATAATATTCTGTTGCATTGTTATATCACATTCTGTTTATTCACTTGTCATTGACAGACATTTGGGTTGTTGTCTCCATTTGGCTATTATGAATAGTACTGCTATGAACATTCATGTACAAATGTCTTTATGATTATATGACTTTATTTCTCTTGGGTATATATTAATACCTAAGAGTGGGATTACTGAGATATATGGTAACTCTGTATTTAATCATTTGAGGAATTACCAGGTTGTTTTCAAAAGTGGCGGCACCAGGACTTCCCTGGCAGTCCAGTTTTTAAGACTTCGCCTTTCAATGCAAGGGGTGCCAGTTTGATCCCTGATCAGGGAGCTGAGACCTCACATAACTTGCAACCAAAAAACCAAAACATAAAACAGATGCAATATGCTAACAAATTCAATAAAGACTTTAAAAATGGGACTTCCCTAGTGGTTCAGTGGCTAAAACTGTGCTCCCAATGCAGGGGGCCTGGGTTCTATCCCTGGTCAGGGAACTAAATTCCACATGCTGTAACTAAGAGTTCACATGCCGTAACCAAGACTTGGCACAGCCAGATAAATAAATAAAAAGAAACTTAAAAAAAAACTTTAAAAAATGATTCACATTAAAAAAAGACTTTAAAAAAGTGGTTGCCTTTCTTTTCTCTGCCTTTTATCTGGTAGGATGGGTGAGTATGGGTGTGTTCTTAGCAGGATTAAACTTGCTTGTCAGTGGGTGTAGAGGGGTTGGGCAGGCCTGGTCTGTTAAATACCTGATAAATCTTAGGGAAAATTATTTGGAATGTAGTTGAATTTGTGTATTTTAGTATTTGAGCACTTAAATAGACAATGTACAAGTTATTTAAAGTCTGCTTATCCTCAGAAGAGATAGTCTAGAATACAAAGTAGGGTTTCACTGAAAATAAACATACAGGTGAATTTTTTAAAAATGTTAAACCTTCTGATCCGCAAACATAAAATGCTTTTCCAATTATTGAGATGACCTGTAATTTCTTCCACAATGTTTTGCAGTTTTCAGATGACAGGTTATACACTTCTTTTGTTAGGTTTATTTCTAAGTTATTTTTTTAACTGATGTAAATGGAATTTTTTAAAAATTTTCAGATTGTTCACTGCAAGTTTTGTCTTGTTGCTATTTAGTCACTAAGTCATGTCTGACTCTTTTGTGACTCCATGGACTGTAGCCCACCAGGCTCCTCTGTCCTTAGAATTTCCCAGACAAGAATACAGGAATGGATTGCCATTTCCTTCTCCAGGAGATCCTCTCGACCCAGGGATTGAACCCACATCTCCTGAATTGGCAGGTGGGTTCTTTACCACTGGGCCATCAGGGAAGCCCTCACTGCAAGTGTATAGAATATGATTCTTTGCAGCATATTAACCTTGCATCCTGAAAACTTACTAAACTTGTTTTTTTTTTTCTAAATGCTTTTTAGTGGATTCCTAGGTTTTTCTATGTACAAGATCATATCATCTGAAAATAGACATAGTTTTATTTCTTCCTTTCCAATCCATATGCCTTTTATTACTTTCTCTTGCTTAATAGCCCCAGCTAGAACTTCAAGTATAATGCTGAACAGAAGTGGCAAGAGCTAACATCTTTGCTTTGTTCCTGATAGCGGTAGAAAAGCATCCAGTCTTGCATCATTAAGTATGACGATAGCTCTGAGTTTTTCACAGCCTTTCAAACCCTTTATTGGTTTGAAGAACTTTTCTATTCCGCATTTGTTCAGTCTTTTTATGAAGTGTTGTGCTGTATGCTTAGTTGCTCAGTTGTGTCTGACTCTTTGCAGCCCCATGGATTACAGTCTGCCAGGCTCCTCTGTCCTTGGGGATTCTCCAGGCAAGAATACTGGAATGGGTTGCCATGTCCTCCTCCAGGGGATCTTCCCAACCCAGGGACTGAACCAGGTCTCCTGCATTGCAAGCGGATTCTTTACCATCTGAGCCACCAAGGGAAGCCCACGAAGAGTGTTGGATTTTGTTAAATGCTTGTTTCTGCATCTATGGGATAATCATATGATATTTGTTTTTTATTCTATTGATATGACGGTTTACAGTAATTGATTACTGGATGTTAAACCAAACTTCACCTTCCTTCTTTACTATTATTTTACATTAAGTAAATATTTTGTTATGTAGCATTTTAACTTCTATACTTTTTTTTCCCACTATATCTTGAAAGATTTTTAGTGATTTAGATAAGATGTATATGACTTACCATATATATCTTACCTTGTCAGAATTGGCTCCTGGTTTATACTAGTTTCATTTCATTGATTTATAGAAACATTAATATAGTTGTATTCCTCATTCTCTCTTTTTGTCATATTATTTTGGTATACAGTAGAGCTATTAATCGGAGAAGGCAATGGTACCCCACTCCAGTACTCTTGCCTGGAAAATCCCATGGACGGAGGAGCCTGGTAGGCTGCAGTCCATGGGGTTGCTAAGAGTCGGACAAGACTCAGCGACTTCACTTTCACTTTTCACTTTCATGCATTGGAGAAGGAAATGGCAACCCACTCCAGTGCTCTTGCCTGGAGAATCCCAGGGACAGGGGAGCCTCGTGGCCTGCCGTCCATGGGGTCACACAGAGTCGGACACGACTGAAGCGACTCAGCAGCAGCAGCAGCAGCAGCAGCAGCAGAGCTACTAATGTTACAAACCTAACAATGCATTGTTATAATTCTTACTTTACAATCTGTAGACATTTCCTTAGCCCAGTAAGGCTTTCCTCCCACCCACCTTCCTTCTTTTACTATTATTGGCAAACGTATCACACATATCCTATTATTTATGTGTTCAGTTCAGTTCAGTTCAGTTGCTCAGTCGTGTCCGACTCTCTGCGACCCCATAGGCCCCCAAATATATTATATACACATTACTTTATGCTAGTGTTTTAAAATCAGTTATGAGGGAATAAAATCTGTATTTAAACTGTATCTTATAATTACACAGATACATTTTCCTGTGGTCTTTGTTCTTCATGTTAATTTGAATTACCATTTGGAGACACTTGCTTTCAGCCTGAAAAAGTTCCTTTAGTATTTCTTATAGGATATTTGAATTTTTTATTTCTCATAAAACTATTTGTTCTACCAAGAAATTCTCTCAGATTTTGTTTATCTGGGAAAGTCTTTATTTCACCTTCATTTTTAAAAGATGGTTTTGATTATAGAGACTTTTATTAATTTACAGTTTTTTCTGTTTTTTTCATTGACTATTTTATGTCCTTCCAATACGTTCCAGCCTCCATTATCTTGGCTGGAAAGTCAGCTCCAATCTTATTGGAGTTTGTTTGTAAGTAATAAGTCAGTTTTCTTTTGCTGCCTTCAAGATTTTCTCCTTGGCTTTAACTTTCAACATTTTAACTATGATGTGTCTGTTTGTGGCTTTCTTTGCATTTATCCTACTTAAAGTTTGTTGAACTTCCTGGATGTGTAAGTTCACTGTTTTTCAGTAAAACCAGGGATACCATGAACAGCTATATGGTGGTCATTTTTTTCTCCAGGGGATTTTCCCAACTCAGGGATTGAACCCACATCTCCTGCACTGCAGGTGAATCCTTTACCACTGAACCACCAGGGAAGCCCATAAATTTGACAACCTAACTGAATCTTTCAATCCTTGAAAGACACAGTCTGCCTAAATTCACACAAGAAGAAGCAGACAATCTGAATGGGCCTAAAACAATTAAATTGATGAGTAATAACCTTCTAACATGAGGCTTTCTAGGTGGTGCCAGTGCTAAAGTACTTGGCTGCCAATGAAGGAGATATAAAGAGACACAGGTTCAATCCCTGGGTCAGGAAGATCCTCTGGAGGAGGGCATGGCAAACCACTGCAGCATTCTTACATGGAGAATCCCTTGGACAGAGGAGCCTGGTGGGTTACAGTCTATAGGGTTGCACTACTGAAGTGATTTAGCATGCATCAGTTCAGTTCAGTTCAGTCGCTCAGTCGTGTCCGACTCTTTGCGACCCCATGAATCGCAGCACGCCAGGCCTCCCTGTCCATCACCAACTCCCGGAGTTCACTCAGACTCACGTCCATCGAGTCAGTGATGCCATCCAGCCATGTCATCCTCTGTGGTCCCCTTCTCCTCCTGCCCCCAATCCCTCCCAGCATCAGAGTCTTTTCCAATGAGTCAACTCTTCGCACAAGGTGGCCAAAGTACTGGAGTTTCAGCTTTAGCATCATTCCTTCCAAAGAAATCCCAGGGCTGATCTCCTTCAGAATGGACTGGTTGGATCTCCTTGCAGTCCAAGGGACTCTCAAGAGTCTTCTCCAACACCACAGTTCAAAGGCATCAATTCTTCAGCACTCAGCCTTCTTCACAATCCAACTCTCACATCCATACATGACCACAGGAAAAACCATAGCCTTGACTAGATGGACCTTTGTTGGCAAAGTAATATCTCTGCTTTTGAATATGCTATCTAGGTTGGTCATAACTTTCCTTCCAAGGAGTAAGCGTCTTTTAATTTCATGGCTGCAGTCACCATCTGTAGTGATTTTGGAGCCCCCCCCCCCAAAAAAAGTCTGACACTGTTTCCATTGTTTCCCCATCTATTTCCCATGAAGTGGTGGGACCAGATGCCATGATCTTCGTTTTCTGAATGTTGAGCTTTAAGCCAACTTTTTCACTCTCCTCTTTCACTTTCATCAAGAGGCTTTTGAGTTCCTCTTCACTTTCTGCCATAAGGGTGGTGTCATCTGCATATCTGAGGTTATTGATATTTCTCCCAGCAATCTTGATTCCAACTTGTGTTTCTTCCAGTCCAGCGTTTCTCATGATGTACTCTGCATAGAAGTTAAATAAGCAGGGTGACAATATACAGCCTTGACGTACTCCTTTTCCTATTTGGAACCAGTCTGTTGTTCCATGTCCAGTTCTAACTGTTGCTTCCTGACCTGCATACAAATTTCTCAAGATGCATGCAACCTTCTAAAAAAGAGAGCATGAGCCCGAAGTGAGTTCACTGGTGAATTCTAACACGTATTTAAAGAAAAAATTGTATCAACTTTCTAGAAGCTCTTTCAGAAGACAGAAGCAGAAGGAATGCTTCCTAACTCATTTTATGAGGCTAGCATTACCCTAGTAACAAAACTAGAAAAGACATTGCAAGAAAACCACAGACCAGTATCTCTCAACAAATTTGTGAAGTTTTCAGCCATTATTTCTTCAAATGTTCTCTCTGCTCCCTTCTCTCATTTTTTTCTGGTACTTCCACTATAAGCGTTTTGGTATACTTTTTCCCTCTCTGTTCTTCAGCTTGCATGGTTTCTACTGATTTATCTTCAAGTTTATTTATTCTCTCTTCTGCCAGTTCAAACCCACTGTTGAGTTCCTCTAATGAATTTTTTATTTCCGTTATTCCACTCTTCAACTCCAGAATTTCCATTTGGTTCTTTTTTAAATAACTTTTATCTCCTTATTGATATTCTTTATTTGATGCAACATGGTCATCATATTTTCTTTTAGCCCTATGAACATGTTTACAATGAATCTTTGGAAGTTTTCTGATAATACAGTAGTGGTCACTCTCACAGGCAGTGTCTTTTCTGGCTTTTTCTAGCTGTATGAATCATACTTTTATATTTGTTTGCATGCCTTAAAATTTTTGTTGGAAATATTGTAGCAATTCTAGATACTGGTCTTCCTCCCATCCTCCAGGTCTTGTTACTGTTATTTAATTCTTTATTTGTTAGTGAATGGCTAGATTATTTTCTTGAAATCTATTTCCCCTTCCATAGAGTTCAGCCTCTGATATTTCTTCTCAAAGATGCACAGCTTTGGGTATAACCACAGTCATGCCTGGATGACAGTGATCTTGCTGGGGTTATCAGCTACTTTTTCTCTGACCACATCCAGTTGTAAAACTCTATTAATTGTTGGCTGATTGCTATATTGATTCCAGCAATGCCCTAAAGCATAAATTGCTCTACAAACTAATCCAATGAAGTTGTGACTCCTTTGAAGGAATAGTTCCTGAGGTCAGTGTTTGATATTTGTTCTGAACCCAAGAAGACTCCTCCCTAGTGATTCATTCTGAATTTTCTCCCACAAACTAACAGGCTTACAGTTTAGCATGTATTTTGAATCTCCTCCCAATTCCCTTTTACCATAACCTCCACCGTTTTTGAGAGCATCCTTAGGCTTGACTTTCAATTCCTTTGGGAAAATATTAGAAACTACCTTTTTTAATGGCCTCCTTCTTACCCTTTTCCCAATCCCATTCTCCAGCAAAATATCTGATTCAGGACTCTGGATTTGGGGATGGGAACAATGGCAGGCTCCTCTCTGAATGATACCCCGACTCTACGAGCTGAGTAGTTGGTGGAGAAGTAGGGCAGCCAGAGGTCCTCTGAGCTTGCATCTTCTGACTTGGAACCACCCCCTCACAAGTCAAGGAAAGAATGACTAGGGACAGTCCTTTCAGCATTCTGTGCCCAAAGTAGACCCTCCAATCCACCAGAAAGGTGACCTCTTGATCGCACACATCTGGAACTTAGTTTCAGCAATGGGGATCTGTGGACAGGATAAGAAACATTGCCAACCTGCTCCTCTGGAGAAGAAAGACTTCCATGTGCTGGGAGGGCTGGGAAAAGGAGCCCTTGTCCCTAGTTGCAGAATTCTGGAATGGAGTCTCCACCCTTACTTAACTAAGAGTGAGTAGGAAGGAAGCAGTCTCAGTTCAAATACCATAAACTCTCACCATTCTTACCAAATTTTCATACTTTTTCTTAAATAGCAGACTTTCACTTTGCTATTTTTCCCCCTTAGGATCATTTCCTGAAGCCTTAAATTGTTGAGTTTTTTAACAGTTTTTCACCAGTTTCACTGAGTAAGTGGGTCAGTAGAGCTCCTCATGCTGTCATGCCAGAAGTTGATGTTACTCTGGGTAGTTTTGAGTATGTAGCTATTATTAATACTATTTTTGTGTTAATAACAAAGAACTTCTGGCATGCTCTCTTCATTGTGATATCATTGACTTAGAATGAGGTATTAAAATCCTAACCCCCAATACCTGTGAATGTGACCTCATTTGGAAAAAGGGTCTTTGCAGATATAACCAAGTTAAGATGAGAGTATACTGCATTCGTGTGTGGCTCAGACAGTAAAGCATCTGCCTACTATGCGGGAGACCCGGGTTCAATCCCTGGGTCAGGAAGATCCCCTGGAGAAGGAAATGGCAACCCATTCCAGTATTCTTGCCTGGAGGATCCCACGGACAGAGGAGCCTGGTGGGCTGCAGTTCATGGGGTCGCAAAGAGTCGGACACGACTGAGTGACTTCACTTTCCTTTCAATCCAATGACTAAAGTCCTTATAAAAAGAGGGAAGTGTAGACACAGATGGACACAGAGTAAGAGTACATGTGATCCCATAGGACACCCAAACCAAGCAGCACCAATGATGCTGGCAGCCACAAGAAGCTGGAAGGTCAAGGAAGAACCCTCCTTAGGGCTTTCAGAGATAGCATGACCCTATTGACATCTTGATTTCAGACTTCTAGCCTCTAGAAATGCGAAACAATAGAACACGGGCCACTTGGTAGCATTGTCTAGTAGATGGCTTCTTCGAAAAGACTTTCAAAATAACCGTCTGGAAGGGTCACTTCTATTTTGCTTCCATTCAGCATAATTCCCTTCCCTTTTTTTTTGTTTTTTTGTTTCATAATCTGGTTCCATGGGGAGACTGCATTTCTTTAAATTACTCTTTCATTTACTTCTTAAATTTGGAAAATTCTTGGTTTTTAGAAAGTACATTTTAACCACCATACTCTCCCAAATCTACAATAACCCCATATTACTGCTTAACAAGGCAATAATTGATCCTCAAATTGGCTTTTCCTCCAAGGCCTCTATTCAGATTTTCTTCTCTTTGCTGACTGGTTATTGCCCATAAAGCAGCACAGCAGCACTAACAGTTTAAAGGAAGGGCCATCCAGAAATCTGACTAACCAACTCCTTTACCCACAGATTTGGCATATTTTTATTCTTGGAAACAGCATATAAAACACACTGCAACATTTATATTTTTCTAACACCTAATAATTTACTCTTTTATGGTGTAAAATCTGTTTCTACGGATCTTTTCTCAATTTATTTCTTTTATCTTTCTGTCTCTCTACAATGTGGTTAATCCCAAAACACAGTGAAATTTAAGAGTGCCCACATTGAGCACATAATAGTGAAGGAAAGTAACGGAGTATCTTAAATAACTCAATTTGAGTAAGAACTTGACTCTCAGTCTTAATATTTTGTATATAATGTGGCAGCTTTGACAGTTCTTTATTAATCTAGAAACTGTGGACAAGATGGGTTGAACTGAGGAGAACAATCTAGAAGCTGAAGGATCCCTGAGAAGCCTATCGACAGAGCTGGAGACAGAAATGGTAAGAGCAGAAGCAAAGTAGGGTCAGTCGGGATGGATACTAAGGGAGATTCTGCACAGAGGTATCCATGGGGTCTGTTGACTGATAGACTTGGGGAGCCACAGAAAGCGGGGAGCACTTATGACTTGGAGAAGTGATCCTGACTTGTCAGATGGTGAGTTCGAAAACATTCCTGGAAGCAACATGGATTGACACTTTAAAAGCACCTTAAAAGCTACCTAACCTGAGTGGGACAATCTGAATGAGTAAGTTACACTGCCCGCCCCACTTCCAGACTCATCTTCACGCAGTGGGAGACAGGGCCCTAACTCTCATAGATTATCTGCTTTTCCTCCAAAGAGGCAGACTACCTCTGTTGTGGGGCTGCAAAACATGGCAAATGTCCTCTAATGTAGATAAAATTGAAGAAGGTGCTAGAGTGATTGGGCCTCAGCTTTATTTAATCCTTTTGTTACCAAACCAAACTTGGGACTGCTTGCCCACAAGCAGTAAAGCCAAGCTACTGACAGCGGGCTGACGTGAAGGAAAGTGCAGTGGTTATTGCAGGGTGCCAAGCAGAAAGTCCAGGAAGTTAGTGCTTAAAAAGCCCAAACTCCCCAAAGGCTTTTAGAGAATACTTTTAAAGATAGAGTGAGGGATGGGATTATCAAAAGTATGATCAGCTCAGGGACATTCTTCTGATAAGTTGGTGGTGAGGCAATCAGGAGTCAACATCATCAACCTTCTGCTTCCAACCAGTCTGGGGTCTACATGCTTGTGGGCAGCATGCAGTTAACTTCTTCCACCTGATGGGGGTTTGAGTATCTGAAGAATAGCTCAAAGGATATGGCCCAGATTATTATCTATGCCTTTGAGGAAGAATTAAGGTCCTTGACTTTGTTTAGTGGCTTAACTATTATTTTGTCTGGTTTGACTGTTTTCTTTTCTGTATCTTCTCACTTCTCTGATAAAATTTACTCTTTGAAAGTCCAGGAAGGCCTAGGAGGCTAAATTTTTCAACATAAAATAAGCAGGCGGAGGACATGGAAGGTGGTGGGGCCTGTTCTAGGAAGGCCACATAGGGTCTTGCTTGGTTACACGTTTGTGTATGTGAATTCATTTAATTTGCACAACCAGGGAGGCTTGATTATCTTCAGTTTTCTGGATGAAGAAAAGATTCCAAGAGATTGAGTAACTTACTAAAACTCTCGTGGTTCGGTGAGAATGAATGAACAGGAGTTCCAACATGTTCCTGGAGGCTCTAACAGGCCAAGGGGATGAGGATCCTAGAATGCACATGGTCTGGAGTCAGGAGCCTGTTTATAGAGCAAGGAAGGTTCTACTTGAAGCACTAGGCTTGGAGAATCATTAGTTACCTCAGACATAGCCATACAAAGCACCATAGACAAGGTGGCTTAACCAACAGAAGTTTATTTTCTCATAGTTCTGGAGGCTGGAAGTTCAAAATCAGGTATCAAACAGAGTTTGTCTCCTTCTGAGGTCTCTCTCTTTAGTTTGCTTGTAAATGGTCATAATCTTCCTTTGTCTTCATAGGGTCTTTCTTCTGTGCATGTTTGTGTCCTAACCTCTTCTTACAAGGAAAGCAGTCAGATTATATTAGGCTACCTAATGACCCCATTTTAACTTATTTACCCCTTTAAAGACCGTATCTCCAAATACATTTATATTCTGATGTCTGAGGACTTCAACATATGTGTTCTGGGGATGACACAATTCAGCTTATAATAGGAGAATACCAGTCAAGGAATCCCTCCTGGCAGGAAAATGCTAGAAGAGGAAGTTAATGGAACCCTAAAAGATAATAATCACGATGGTGTGATCACTCACCTAGAGCCAGACATCCTGGAATATGAAGTCAAGTGGGCCTTAGAAAGCATCGCTACGAACAAAGCAAGTAGAGGTGATGGAATTCCAGTTGAGCTATTTCAAATCCTGAAAGATGATGCTGTGAAAGTGCTACACTCACTATGCCAGCAAATTTGGAAAACTCAGCAGTGGCCACAGGACTGGAAAAGGTCAGTTTTCATTCCAATCCCAAAGAAAGGCAATGCCAAAGAATGCTCAAACTACCGCACAATTGCACTCATCTCACACACTAGTAAAGTAATGCTCAAAATTCTCCAAGCCAGGCTTCAGCAGTATGTGAACCGTGAACTTCCTGATGTTCAAGCTGGTTTTAGAAAAGGCAGAGGAACCAGAGATCAAATTGCCAACATGCGCTGGATCATCGAAAAAGCAAGAGAGTTCCAGAAAAACATCTATTTCTGCTTTATTGACTATGCCAAAGCCTTTGACTGTGTGGATCACAACAAACTGTGGAAAATTCTGAAAGAGATGGGAATACCAGAGCACCTGACCTGCCTCCTAAGAAATCTGTATGCAAGTCAACAAGCAACAGTTAGAACTGGACATGGAACAACAGACTGGTTCCAAATAGGAAATGGAGTATGTCAAGGCTGTATATTGTCACCCTGTTTATTTAACTTCTATGCAGAGTACATCATGAGAAATGCTGGGCTGGAAGAAGCACAAGCTGGAATCAAGACTGCAGGGAGAAATATCAATAACCTCAGATATGCAGATGACACCACCCTTATGGCAGAAAGTGAAGAAGAACTCAAAAGCCTCTTGATGAAAGTGACAGAGGAGAGTGAAAAAGTTGGCTTAAAGCTCAACATTCAGAAAACGAAGATCATGGCATCCGGTCCCACCACTTCATGGGAAATAGATGGGGAAACAGTGGAAACAGTGTCAGACTTTTTTTTGGCGGGGGGAGGGGCTCCAAAATCACTGCAGATGGTGATTGCAGCCATGAAATTAAAAGACGCTTACTCCTTGGAAGAAAAGTTATGACCAACCTAGATAGTATATTGAAAAGCAAAGATATTACTTTGCCAACAAAGGTTCGTCTAGTCAAGGCTATGGTTTTTCCAGTGGTCATGAATGGATGTGAGATTTGGACAGTGAAGAAAGCTGAGCGCCGAAAAATTGATGCTTTTGAACTGTGGTGTTGGAAAAGACTCTTGAGAATCCCTTGGACTGCAAGGAGATCCAACCAGTCCATCCTAAAGGAGATCAGTCCTGAATATTCATTGGAAGGACTGATGCCGAAGCTGAAACTCCAATACTTTGGCCACCTGATGCGAAGAGCTGACTCATTTGAAAAGACCCTGATGCTGGGAAAGATTGAGGGCAGGAGGAGAAGGGGACGACAGAGGATGAGATAGTTGGATGGCATCATTGACTCAATGGACATGGGTTTGGGTGGACTCTGGGAGTTGGTGAAGGACAGGGAGGCCTGACGTGCTGCGGTTCATGGGGTCGCAAAAGTCAGACATGACTGAGCGACTGAACTGAACTGAACTGAAAAGATCATTCCCAGCCTGCACTTCACAGAGCTGCTGAATGATGCCCTGGCTGCCTTCACTATCATCCAAACTGTTGGAATAATTGTCATTTAGAACCTGAGACAAGTGTGTTCCTCTTTGATTCTTAACATAACCTCTTCTCTTCAATGTATCCTTCAATCAAGAGTGGTTTTCCGTGTTTCATACAGCAGACTTCTGTCCAATTTCAGCTACTAAGTTGCCAGACCTATGATGGGAAATCCATGCAGTGGGAGAGTGCTATGGATTGAATTGCATCTCCTCAAAAATCAAATGCTGGAGATGAGATGTTATTTAGAGATTCACATCAGGTCATGAGGGTGGGACCCTTGTGATGGGATTAGTGTCTTTAAGAAAATACACCAGAGAACTTGCTGTCTGTGCCTTAGGAGGACACAGTGAGGAACTGGCCATCTACAAGCTAGGAAGAGAGTCTTCACTGAAAACTGACCATGCTGGTACTTTGACCTTTAACATCCAGAGTCCAGAACTATGAGAAAATTAATGTCTGTCACTTAAGACAGCCAGTCAATGTTCTTTTGTGTGGTCACCAGAGCAGACTAAGACAGGGAGGGAGGAGGAGTTATCACACAGCCCCTGTCTCTCCCTGCCTCAGTCTCCATGGCTGTCCTTGCCCTTTGCCTGCACATTTCTACTACCTGTCTCTTTCTTTCCAGGTCTCCCCCACTGAATTTGTTTTCAAGGGTTGTTGTAATGAATGACCACAAACCTGGTGGGATAAAACAAAGTTATTTTCTCAGAGTTCTGAGAAAGTGTAAAATCAAGGTGTCAGCAGGACCACACTCTCCCTGAAGGTTCTAGAAGAGGATTCTTCCGGCCTCTTCCGGCTTCTGGTAGTTCCTTGGCTGTGGCAGTATCCCTCCAATTTCTGCCTGCATCTCCACATGACTATATGTGTCTCAAATCTCCCTCTCCTTTCTCTTACAAGGATTCCTATCAGTCATTGGGGATTTAGACTCCCTATATCCAGGATAATCTCAGCTTGAGATTTTTTAACATAATTACACCTGTAAAGGCTCTATTTTCTAAATAAGGTCATATCCACAGGTTCTATAGGTTAAGACTTGGATATATCTTTTGAGGACCACTTTTCTGTCCACCATCCCCACATGCCTCCTCCCTACCATCACTCACCTTCACATTCCTACTGTCCTCCTCCTCTTCTCAGGCCTTGGCCACAGTACCCTGGGCTGGATTAAAAACAAATGTTGCTGAATCAGACATTTCATCTTGTTCCTATATCAGGACCCTAAGTGCTTAGGGAGGACAACTTTTTCAGCCTCCAAGTAGAAACACAAGAGCCGTCTTATAAAGAGCCTGCTAACTGGGAAGAAAATAGCTTACCCATTACTGAGTGTGTTTATACAAAGGATATTTACCCAACTGGCAACGTCACAATTCTTCAGACAAGCCCCAACAGCCAGTTTTGGCTTGTTAAGGATTCGTTGATTTGGGATGGCCCAGATTTCATTGTCACCTATATTATGATCAGTGTGGGCCAAATTCCAAGTGCCTTAGGCTGTGTTTAGAGCCCAAGGAAGAGGGAGAGAGTTAAACAGTCCCCTACCCAGAATCTGAAGTCTTTATTCATATGGCCCAACACTACTTTTCCCCACTGAATAAAACATTCTGTACCCAGGAGCAAGCCCAGTCCCAGCTGGTACCTTTCCCAACATCCCCACAGGTCTCCTGGCAACATCTCAGCAAAGAACCCTCAGGGTCCGCCAAGAATCCAGCTCCAGGATTCTTACTCCACCCACTCATGGGACTGGGGGGAGGGGGGCCGTGGTTATTCTTGTGGTGCATTGTCCATGAGTCCTTGGCCACTGTGCCCACCAGTGGAATTCAGCAGATGGCCTCTGAAGAAACAGACACGACTCATCCAAACAGTTCATCTACGAACTCTGCATAAAGTAGAAGGGTCATTTTTAGCTCAGTAACCACCATTTCAGGCAGTTCTTACGCCAAAGGGGGACTTTCAAGTCTCTCCATCCCCCAACCCTACTTTTTCATTATAGTCAGAAACGATTTTTTTTTTTTTTTTATGCAAAGTACTAAAAAGAGCAATAGCTGTTCTTTTAGACAGGCACTGAAATGTTTCATCGCGGGAGTTTTTTCCTCATACAGCTTCATTTTAAATTTGGCAGCTTTAAGGATTAGCTTACTGTTTTACTCCTTGATTAAATTCTAACATAGTCTTAGAGTTACTTAGACCCAGGAGTACTGTCTGATACTCTGAAAACTAGCAGGGGTTGCTTCATGCCCACCTCCCCCCACCATTTCAATTCTGCATTGAAAGTAAGGGTCCTAGTCCTTCAGATCCTACCCACCCTTCTCCCCTGCCCCACTTAACTCCAAATAAGAGGGGAGGCCATTTCACTGGAAATGTGATGGGCAGCTAGGAGACAGTGGAATTGTCCCAAATGTGGACAAGAGACACACAGGTGGGTTGGTAAATGACTTCAGGTGTTATGGCTTTATGGAAATATATGTAAGCACAAACACATTTCCTCTACTCCCTCACAATACCCCATTAAAGTAACAGAAAAGAAATGAAAAAGACATCAAAAGGCAAAGAGAACATGAAAGGAGTTAGAGCAGAAAGAGGTCAGTTAAACTTCTGAAAGCAGCGATCAGAGATAGTGGTGATTAACTGAGCAGACCAGAGGAGGCAGAGAGCCAGGGCTGCAGGGGCTGGGCCAGGGGCTGAGGGCAGGTTCATACCTCAGAACCCAGGAAGTCTCAGGGAGTAGAAGCATCTGGTGATTCTCACGCAGAGGTCCCAATGAGCTGGAACAAGAGGATTCAATGAAAATGGACAAAAGTGTCATGAGTCCCTTTGCCCACTCCTCACAGCATGGGACCACCCCTCCCTCAACCATGAGGAGTATCACTCTTTAGAGATGATATAGCAAAGAGAATCTAGGCCCAGGAATAAACAGAGCATGAGGCAAAAGTCAAGTCCTTATCCTTACTTGGCTTCCAACTCTGAAATTCAGGCATAGGCCCTCCCCTCCACCACATCCCACAGCAGGAAATCAGAGTGCCTCTCTGGGGAAAACGCTGATGAACTGGAGCCTCGATGGAAGGTATTGACATTCGAGGATTTCTCCCCAGAATAGCCAGCTACTCTCTGGGCAACCACACCAAAAGCAAACCTTTCCATGCAGTTTCCCTTGATGTTGTAATAGTTTATCATTCTTAAATATGTAAGAACTCAAGGATTAGCAGATACTGGAGGAAAGTCTTTGTGAAGAATAATAGAAAAAAAAAAAGGAAGAAAGGAAAGGAAAGAGATAATGCAGAAATCAAGATACTTTTTAAAATCTGTAATTCATTTTTTGAATGAAGAAAAAGGAGATATTGCATCCATAAAGCATGATCAAGGTGTCATATAAAGAGGAATATATATAAATATAAATAGCCTGAATTTATAAAACTATTATAAAAGTTGAAGAAATTTATTTTTTTAATGAAGGACATATAAACAAGGAATTGAAAAATGAGAGAAAATACGAGAAACTAGTCCACCTAATTTGAGAGGTAGACTTTCTTCACTCTGAATGAAAAAAATTACCAGAGAAATAGAATTTTCCAGAACTGAAGGAACTAAGTTTCCTGACTGAAAAGGCCCACCAACAGCTTGCCACAAAAATTAAATAACAGTAAACACGTCAAAGCAAGCCACCTTAAAATTTCAGAAAACTGGGAAAAGTGAGAAGACTCTAGTATGTTCTAGAGAGAAAACCAGGCACACACAGTGGACCAATCAGAATGACATTGGACTTTTCAGCAGCCAGGAGAGTAATGCCTTCAAAATGATTTCAGCATAGAATCTTTAAGTTGAAAACATCATCCCCAGACATCAATCAAAATATGAAAGTAAAATAAATACTTTTTCAGACAAGCCAGTCTCAAAAAAAGAAAAAGAAAGAAAGAAAGGAATTATTAGAGGTTGTAATTAACCAAAGCAAAGAAATACACCAAGAATAAGAAAGATATGGGATCCAGGTAACAGGATATCCAACACAGATGAGAATTCTTAGAGTGGTGGATGAGATCTCCAGACTGATGACAGAGACTCTACAACTGGCCTAAGAAAGTACCCGTCCAGTATTGGAAGTAGAAAAAAAAAAAGCTCTGGGGGAAAAAAATTTATGGGAAAATAAGGACAAAGTAAAATGCTTGATAGACTGGAATAGAAATCTCTAGAAGGATGTTAACCAAGAAAAATATGAATCACATAGATTGCTTGATATGTTGAAATGTTTTAGGAAGTTTATACACCAGCAAAGAATTTGAGGATATACAATAAAGGATAGGTACATTACAAAATTGGGAAATTTGAGGGAACTATTAATTCCCAGGGAAACAAAACAGTGGCAGTAAAAGAAAACAGTTACAGTATACTACACAACACAGTCGTTTATACAATCATGATGCTGGAAAATAGAGTTTTGGTTTAATCAAAAATTAATCTATAGGATTAACTATTTGGGGAGAATGTGAGGAGGGGTACGAAAGGAATTAAACTTATGAAAGGAGTTAAACTTCACATTCTATATGTGCTGTGCTTAGTCGCTCCATCGTGTCCAACTCTTCGTGACCCCATGGACTGCAGCCCACCATTCTCCTCTGTCCATGGAGATTCTCCAGGCAAGAATACTGGAGCGGGTTGCCACGTCCTCCTCCAGGGGGTTCTATGGTTATAAGTTAATAAGATGGTGTCTATTATGACTGAATGTTTGTTTTCCCCTGAAACTCCTATTTTGAAACACTAACCACCATGTGATTATGTCAGAAGGTGTGGCCTTTGGGAAGTAATTAGATGAGGTCATGAAGGAAGAGCCCTTATAAATGTGATTAGTGCCCCTGAAGAGTCAGGCTTTAGCTTGCTTCCTCTCTCTGCTCTCCTCCACTCATGGACATAATGAGAAGGTGGCATTCTACAGCCCACAGAAGGGTCCTTCTGGAACCCAACCATGCTGGTGACCTGGTCTCAGACTTCCAGCCTCCAGAAGTATGAGAAATAAATTTGTGTTGTTCATAAACTACCCAAACTACGATACTTTGTTATAGCAACCTGAATGGGCTGAGACAATGTCTAAAACTGTACAATAAAAAAATAGCAAGTAACCTTATTATTTTACAATGTGAAGATAAGAACCACACACACACAAAAAAGAACTAAAAGAGTTTAAATATTTGCCACAGGAGTAGGAATTGGGATAGGTGAGGTGGGGTGGGCAAAGACTGCTTTGATTTTTTGTTGTTGTTGTAAAACTGTTTCACTTTCAAAACTATGCACATGTATTGACAAAAAATGAAAATTAAATGAAAAATGTTTGTTTACAGTCTGTGGCTCTTACAGTAAAAAAATTAAATTACTGTAAAAAAGCCCTTACTAAGTACATGCTTGCATGTAGCAAGTTTTAGCTTTCATAAAAATTATTTACACTACACTGCTCTTTAGAAAATATGTTTTTATATACATTATCAATTTTCTTCGAAAAACCATGACAGAGCTTCCACTGTGCTCTGTCACTGCACTGGAGGCTGAGGGTGCAAAGACGATAAAGCTCTGTCTTCACACCTACAGGAAGACTGCACAGTCTGGCAGCATGGCCCAATCCTGCTGCACGTGCCGTGCTGGGAAAAGGCCCATGGCACTGTGGGAGAAGCACACATCCTGGGGCAGCCATTTAGACTTTAATGCTGCTTGTGTTTCTGAAGCCAGGGCACATTATGAACAGTACCCTAATGAGACAGACTTTACTGTCCGCTTTAGTTCGATTTGTCACATTTTTTCACACCTAATACTTGTATGATCAAAGAAGTAGCAAGAAAGTTTTTTTGTGCATTAAAGCAGAGTTAGCTCCTAAAGGTGTTATTTGTCCTTCCAAATTTTCATTATAAAGAGTTCAGCAACATAAAGACTATCAAATGCTGAAAGAATTGTAAGATGTGAGATTGCAATCTGGAGCTGCAGACCATTCAAAACCCAGCGTGAGAAAAGGGAGTGAGCACCAGTGAGGCTCTCACTGCCTCCTAGCTCTGGGTGTGGCCACGTCTGCACAGGATGCAGCCAACTTGCAACAGTGAGGATGGAAGCCAAGGCTAACTCGTGAAGGATGACAAGCAGGAAGAAAGAACCTGGGTTCTTGCTGGTATCATCTGAGCTATGAAATTAAGCAGTCCTAGAACTGTCTCACTTCTGGACTTACAGTTACGTTAGAAAATACATTTCCTTATGAGTCATTCTGTTAGCTGGAGCTAAAAACATCCTATATGATACTCCCAGTGCCTTGCCTCTGCCCATCCTGGGTGTATGATACATGTAATTTGTATATATAGCTTCACTCCAACTTCTGGAGGCTCAGTTTTAAAATTTTTAAACAGTCATTAGATACTTTATAAGAGGAAGGGTATAAATAGCACATGAAACAAGGCAGACTCAATACATAGGAGGTCATGTTATATGTATTAATATACCATCCTTCCAGGTTGGTATAGTACACACAGACATTCAATACACTGAGCCTCAGGAAAAAAAGTACTAGTACAATCTCAGGCTTTGTGACCAGAAGACTGAGACATGAGGACTAAGTGCAAAAGGACCCCTGCTGGTGCTCAGTTCATTGCACCACAGATTGTTTCACCTCTGAGTGAAATGATGATTCCCACCAAGGAATGGGGCTTCCCAGGTGGCTCAGTGGTTAAAAAAAAAAAAATCTGCCTGCAGTGCAGTAGACCTGGGTTCAGTCCCTGGGTTAGGAAGATCCCCTGGAGAAAGAAATGGCAATCCACTCCACTATTTTTGCCTGGGAAATCCCATGAAGAGAGGAGACAGGTGGACTATAGTCCCTGGGGTCGCAGAGTGAGACATAACTTAGAGTGTCTCCTGCGGAGGTATGGGTCACCAGTGGACTGCTGCAGGGGCCGGGGCTCTGGGTGCAGTAGACCTGGGTATGGCATAAGCCCACTTGGAGGGCTTTATGGCCATTAACCCCACCATAGAGCCACCAGAACTTAACATAGGTCTCTTGGAGGGCACAAACAAAAGCTTGTGCACACCAGGACCCAGGAGAAAGGAGCAGTGGCCCCACAAGAGACTGAACCAGACTTGCCCAAGAGTGTCCAGGAGTCTCTGGCGGAGGTGTGGGTCCGTGGTGGCCTGCTGCAGGGTTGGGGACACTGACTGACCTCCTTGAGGTCGCCATTATGTTTGCTACCTCCACCATAGTTTGGCCTCAGGTCAAACAACAGGGAGGGAACACAGCACCGCCCATCAACAGAAAATTGGATTAAATATTTACTGATCATGGCCCATTGGAACAAGGCCCAGTTTCACCCAGTCTCTCCCATCAGGTAACTTCCATAAGTCTCTTATCCTTTTCCATTAGAGGGCAGATAGACCGAAAACCACAATCACAGAAAACTAACCAATCTGATCACAAGGACCACAGCCTTGTCTAACTCAATGAAACTATGAGCCATGTCATGTAGAGCCACCCAAGATGGATGGGTCATGGTGGAGAGTTCTGGCAAAACTTGGTCCACTGGAGAAGGGAACGTCAAACCCCTTCAGTATTGTTGCCTTGAGAACCCCATAAACAGTATGAAAAGGAAAAAAGATAAGACACTGAAAGATGAACTCCCCAGGTGGGTAGGTGCCCAATATGCTACTGGAGATCAGTGGAGAAATAACTACAGAAAGAATGAAAAGACAGAGCCAAAGCAAAAACAACACCCAGTTGTGGATGGGACTGATGATAGGAGCAAGGTTCAATGCTATAAAGAGCAATATTGCATCAGATCAGATCAGATCAGATCGCTCAGTCATGTCTGACTCTTTGCGACCCCATGAATCACAGCACGCCAGGCCTCCCTGTCCATCACCAACTCCTGGAGTTCACTCAGACTCAAGTCCATCAAGTCAGTGATGCCATCCAGCCATGTCATCCTCTGTCGTCCCCTTCTCCTCTTGCCCCCAATCCCTCCCAGCATCAGAGTCTTTTCCAATGAGTCAACTCTTCACATGAGGTGGCCAAAGTACTGGAGTTTCAGCTTTAGCATCATTCCTTCCAAAGAAATCCCAGGGCTCATCTCCTTCAGAATGGACTGGTTGGATCTCCTTGCACTCCAAGGGACTCTCAAGAGTCTTCTCCAACACCACAGTTCAAAAGCATCAATTCTTCGGCACTCAGCCTTCTTCACAGTCCAACTCTCACATCCATACCTGACACAGGAAAAACCATAGCCTTGACTATATGGACCTTTGTTGGCAAAGTAATGTCTCTGCTTTTGAATATGCTATTTAGGTTGGTCATAACTTTCCTTCCAAGGAGTAAGCGTCATTTAATTTCATGGCTGCAGTCACCATCTACAGTGATTTTGGAGCCCAGAAAAATAAAGTCTGACACTGTTTCCACTGTTTCCCCATCTATTTCCCATGAAGTGATGGGACCAGATGCCATGATCTTTGTTTTCTGAATGTTGAGCTTTAAGCCAACTTTTTCACTCTCCACTTTCACTTTCATCAAGAGGCTTTTGAGTTCCTCTTCACTTTCTGCCATAAGGGTGGTGTCATCTGCATATCTGAGGTTATTGATATTTCTCCCAGCAATCTTGATTCCAGCTTGTGGTTCTTCCAGTCCAGCGTTTCTCATGATGTACTCTGCATATAAGTTAAATAAACAGGGTGACAATATACAGCCTTGACGAACTCCTTTTCCTATTTGGAACCAGTCTGTTGTTCCATGTCCAGTTCTAACTGTTGCTTCCTGACCTGCATACAAATTTCTCAAGAGGCAGGTCAGGTGGTCTGGTATTCCCATCTCTTTCAGAATTTTCCACAGTTTATTGTGATCCACACAGTCAAAGGCTTTGGCATAGTCAATAAAGCAGAAATAGATGTTTTTCTGGAACTCTCTTGCTTTTTTGATGATCCAGCACATGTTGGCAATATGATCTCTGGTTCCTCTACCTTTTCTAAAACCAGCTTGAACATCAGGAAGTTCATGGTTCACATATTGCTGAAGCCTGGCTTGGAGAATTTTAAGCATTACTTTACTAGCGTGTGAGATGAGTGCAATTGTGCAGTAGTTTGAGCATTCTTTGGCATTGCCTTTCTTTGGGATTGGAATGAAAACTGACCATTTCCAGTTCTGTGTCCACTGCTGAGTTTTCCAAATTTGCTGGCATACTGAGTACAGTACTTTCACAGCATCATCTTTCAGGATTTGGAATAGCTCAGCTGGAATTCCATCACCTCCACTAGCTTTGTTCGTAGTGATGCTTTCTAAGGCCCACTTGACTTCACATTCCAGGATGTCTGGCTCTAGGTCAGTGATCACACCATTGTGATTATCTTGGTCGTGAAGATCTTTTTGTACAGTTCTTCCGTGTATTCTTGCCACCTCTTCTTAATATCTTCTGCTTCTGTTAGGTCCATACCATTTCTGTCCTTTATCAAGTCCATCTTTGCATGAAATGTTCCTTTGGTATCTCTGATTTTCTTGAAGAGATCCCTAGTCTTTCCCATTCTGTTGTTTTCCTCTAGTTCTTTGCATTGATTGCTGAAGAAGCCTTTCTTATCTCTCCTTGCTATTCTTTGGAACTCTGCATTCAGATGTTTATATCTTTCCTTTTCTCCTTTGCTTTTCACTTTTCTTCTTTTCACAGCTATTTGTAAGACCTCCTCAGACAGCCATTTTGCTTTTTTGCATTTCTTTTTCCATGGGGATGGTCTTGATCCCTGTCTTCTGTACAATGTCATGAACCTCAATCCATAGTTCATCAGGCACTCTATCTATCAGATCTAGGCCCTTAAATCTATTTCTCACTTCCACTGTATAATCATAAGGGATTTGATTTAGGTCATACCTGAATGGTCTAGTGGTTTTCCCTACTTTCTTCAATTTAAGTCTTAATTTGGCAATAAGGAGTTCATGATCTGAGCCACAGTCAGCTCCTGGTCTTGTTCTTGCTGACTGTATAGAGCTTATCCATCTTTGGCTGCAAAGAATATAATCAATCTGATTTCGGTGTTGACCATCTGGTGATGTCCATATATAGAGTCTTCTCTTGTGTTGTTGGAAGAGGGTGTTTGTTATGACCAGTGCATTTTCTTGACAAAACTCTATTAGTCTTTGCCTTGCTTCATTCCGTATTCCAAGGCCAAATTTGCCTGTTACTCCAGGTGTTTCTTGGCTACTACTTTTGCATTCCAGTCCCCTATAATGAAAAGGACACCTTTTTTGGGTGTTAGTTCTAAAAGGTCTTGTAGGTCTTCATAGAACCATTCAACTTCAGCTTCTTCAGCGTTACTGGTTGGGGCATAGACTTGGATTACTGTGATATTGAATGGTTTGCCTTGGAAACGAACAGAGATCATTCTGTCGTTTTTGAGATTGCATCCAAGTACTGCATTTCGGACTCTCTTGTTGACCATGATGGCCACTCCATTTCTTCTGAGGGACTCCTGCCCGCAGTAGTAGATATAATGGTCATCTGAGTTAAATTCACTCATTCCAGTCCATATTGCATAGGAACCTGGAATGTTAGGTCCATGAATCAAGGCAAATTGGAAGTGGTCAAACACGAGATGGCAAGAGTAAACATCGACATTTTAGGAATCAGTGAACTAAAATGGACTGGAATGGGTGAATTTAACTCAGATGACCGTTATATCTACTACTGTGGGCAAAAATCCCTTAGGAGAAATGGAGTAGCCATCATGGTCAACAAAAGTGTCCGAAATGCAGTACTTGGACACAAACTCAAAAACGACAGAATGATCTCTGTTCATTTCCAAGGCAAACCATTCAATATCACAGTAATCCAAGTCTATGCCCCAACCAGTAACGCTGAAGAAGCTGAAGTTGAACGGTTCTATGAAGACCTACAAGACCTTTTAGAACTAACATCCAAAAAAGATGCCCTTTTCATTATAGGGGACTGGAATGCAAAAGTAGGAAGTCAAGAGATACCTGGCTGCTACTGCTGCTTAGTCACTTCAGTCGTGTCCGACTCTGTGTGACCCCATAGACAAATTTGGCCTTGGAGTACAAAACGAAGCAGGTCAAAAGCTAACAGAGTTTTGCCAAGAGAACGCACTGGTCAGAGCAAACACCACCTTTCAACAACACAAGAGACGACTCTACACTTGGACATTACCAGATGGTCAATACTGAAAACAGACTGATTATATTCTTTGCAGCCAAAGATGGAGAAGCTCTATACAGTCAGCAAAAACAAGACCAGGAACTGACTGTGGCTCAGATCGTGAACTCCTTATTTCCAAATTCAGGCTTATGTTGAAGAAAGTAGGGAAAACCACTAGACCATTCAGGTATGACCTAAGTCAAATCCCTTAAATTATACAATGGAAGTGACAAATATATTCAAGGGATTACATCTGATAGAGTGCCTGAAGAACTATGGATGGAGGTTTGTGACACTGTACAGGAGGCAGGGATCAAAACTATCCCCAAGAGAAAGAAATGCAAAAAGGCAAAATGGTTGTTCAAGGAGGCCTTACAAAGAGCTGAGAAAAGACAAGACTTGAAAGGCAAAGAAGAAAAGGAAAGATAAACTCATTTGAATGCAGAGTTCCAAAGAATAGCAAGGAGAGATAAGAAAGCCTTCCTCAGTGGTCAGTGCAAAGACACAGAGGAAAACAATAGAATGGGAAAGACTACAGATCTCTTCAAGAAAATAAGAGATATCAAGGGAACATTTCATGCAAAGGTGAGCACAGTAAAGGACAGAAATGGTATGGACCGAACAGAAGCAGAAGATATTAAGAAGAGGTGGCAACAATACACAGAAGAACTATACAAAAAAGATCTTCATGACCCAGATAACCACAATGGTGTGATCACCGACCTAGGGCCAGACATTCTGGAATGCGAAGTCAAGTGGGCCTTAGAAAGCATCACTATGAACAAAGCTAATAGAGGTGAGTTATGGAGTTCCAGTTGAGTTATTTCAAATCCTAAAAGATGATGCTGTGAAAGTGCTACACTCAGTATTCCAACAAATCTGGACATCTCAGCAGTGGCCACAAGACTGGAAAAGGTCCATTTTCATTCCAATCCCAAAGAAAGGCAATGCCAAAGAATGTTCAAACTGCTGCACAATTGCACTCATCTCACACACTAGCAAAGTAATGCTCAAAATTCTCAAGCCAGGCTTCAACAGTATGTGAACTGAACTCCCAGATATTCAAGCTGGTTTTAGAAAAGGCAGAGGAACCAGAGATCAAATTGCCAACATCTGTTGGCTCACTGAAAAAGCAAGACAGTTCCAGAAAAACATCTACTTCTTCTTTATTGACTACATCAAAGCCTTTGACTATGTGGATCACAACGAACTGTGGAAAATTCTTCAAGAGATGGGAATACCAAACCACCTTACCTGCCTCCTGAGAAATCTGTATGCAAGTCAGGAAGCAACAGTTAGAACTGGACATGGAACAACAGACTGGTTCCAAATCAGGAAAGGAGTCTGTCAAGGCTATATATTGTCACCTTGCTTATTTAACTTATATGCAGAGCACACCATGAGAAGTGTTGGTCTGGATGAAGCACAAGCTGGAATCAAGATTATCAATAATCTTGAAATATCAGGAGAAATATCAATAACCTCAGATATGCAGATGATACCACCCTTATGGCAGAAAGTGAAGAAGAACTAAAGAGCCTCTTGATGAAACAGGAGAGTGAAAAAGTTGGCTTAAAACTCAACTTTCAGAAAACTAAGATCATGGCATCTGGTCCCATCACTTCATGGGAAATAGATGGGGAAACAGTGGAAACAGTGACATATTTTATTTTGGGGGGCTCCAATATCGCTACAGATGATGACTGCAACCATGAAATTAAAAGACGTTTGCTCCTTGGAAGAAAGTTATGACCAACCTAGACATTATATTAAAAAGCAGAGACATTACTTTGCCAACAAAGGTCCGTCTAGTCAAGGCTATGCTTTTTCCAGTAGTCATGTATGAATGTGGGAGTTGGACCATAAAGCTGAGTGCTGAAGAATTGATGCTTTTGAACTGTAGTGTTGGAGAAGACTCTTGAAAGTCTCTTGGACAGCAATAAGATCCAATCAGTCCATCCTAAAGGAGATGAGTCCTCAATATTCATTGGAAGGACTGATCTTGAAGCTGAAAGTCAAATACTTTGGCCACCTGATGCAAAGAACTCATTCATTTGAAAAGACCCTGATGCTGGGAAAGATTGAAGGCTGGAGCAAAAGGGGATGACAGAGGATGCGATGGTTGGATGGCATCAATGACTCTATGGACATGAGTTTAAGTAAGCTCCAGGCATTGGTGATGGACAGGGAAGCCTGGCTTGCTGCAGTCCATGGGGTCGCAAAGAGTCAGACACAACTGAGTGAGTGAACTGAACTGAGCACAAACTTACACATCAAGGAATATTCAGATTCATGCCTGCAGAATTATTCAATAATGTATTTGAAGTCTGCCATGTGTAAACACACTATTTTTTTCTTCTAGATGGCCTAGGCAGTTTTAACCCAAGTTAGAAAGGTCCCCAAAGTTGCTAACGATAATCCAGACCCTGCCCCAGGTGGAACAACCTTGCAGGCAAATCCTCCGGTATAATCAGCAAATGTTACAAAGGGACCACATCTGGTTCCTTTGTATTTATTTCATCAGACAGACCAAAATTTGAATAGGAAATAGAAACCAAGCCTCCGACTCAATCTCAGAGGGTCCCCTAATTTCTGACCAAAGGATATTCATTAGAAGTTGCAGAAATGTCACTACTGCTTACATCAGCCTTCTCTTAGACTGGTATATTCATCTCTGCTTTGAAGCTATTCCCAAAAAAATATAACCAACTTTAACTTTTTTTTCTTTACAGTTTGTTTTGTGGGACTATGGACTCTTACAAGCAGTTCTATGGAAGTTCTAAAGTTTATTCAATCACTTCTCCTTTGGAACTCCATCTTCCTGCAGGCTGGTCAGAGGGGAGGGAGGCAGTCTGTCCATCATGGCCCCTCCTCCACCAGGCAGTGAACACAGGTCCCAGAAGGCTGGAGAGCCCCAGGCCCTGGACTGATCAAAGTAACTGCTTCAAGAATGAGTGCGCAGCTAAGGCTGGTTCTCCAGGACTATTCTTAGAGAGCAGAGATTTTGGGACAACACCCCTTCAAAGAATGCCACCGCACCAGCCACCAGGACTGCGTGCATCACCCGGAGGCAAACCCATGTTTTGTTTCAGGCACCACTGGTTCTGTGAATCAGGGGATCCACTCTCAGGGCACAGCTGCTGAGAACCCTGGTAGGCTTCGGGGTTTTCTTCTATTTGGGAGGTTGTATCAGTTTGCGAGTGAGTGTGTGTGTCTGTGTGTGCGTCCCTCCTCTACGTTGCAGAGCTGAGAGCTAAAGCACTCAGTGGGTACATTTGCAGCTTCTCAAAGGAAGTAAAGAGCCAGTAAAAGGAACCGGTGCTTTTTCTGGAGCTGTTTACAGAGAAGTAACCCCTGTGTCATTTTCTCTCGCAGGGAGGTCCTTCCCTTGATTGCTAATCGTCTGTGTACTTTAGCCATGTGTGGTGTAAGCCGTGGTCAAGGCCCTGAGATGCAAGGTCCCTCCACCCTGCAGTTTTCTTTCAACTCCACAGAGCACAACAGGCTGGGCCACCCAGGGAGCAGCCACGGCAGAGCTCTGTGCATGCAGGAGGCCTCCCTGCATTCCCCCCACCTCCCCTTGCCCACCCGCCCATGGCTCCCCACCAGGACGGCCAGCAGCCCTCCTGACCGCCTGCTCAGGACACCTTCTCGAGCCTTCTATCCCTCGTCAGCAGCATAGCCTCTCTGCAAGCCGTTGAGCAAGCAGCCCTCTCCTAAAGGGCTCAGCAGTAGTCCAGAAAGGAAGTGGGCAGAGGAGTGTCCACCTGAGAGCATGACTGCCAGCCTTGCTGCCTCCACAGGGCACAGCCGGAGGGCAGCACTGGTACCTCCAGGAGGTCTCTTTTGGAGCTTCATTTGTGACCCTCGATGGCTCAGACTACCTGGGGTAATTCAAAGATACCACTTGGGGTGACTGGGAGCCAGTGTGTCTGGCTGAAGTCAAGGGAACGAGGGAGGAAGGAAGGGGAGGTCAGGGCCAAAGCACAGCTTGTCTTGTTCTAAGGACTAAGAGCAAAGGATTGACGGGAGTCTCACAGAGATCACACAGGCTCAGGATGGAGCCTGGCCAGGGGAGGGTGAATGGAAGGAAGGAAGGGAACCAGCCCAGGGTTCTCATGGTCCAGAGTAAGAGGAGAGCATGGAAAACAGGGTCAGTCTTGGCACGTTTCAGGAGCCAGCTGGGCCTACCCTCTTAGGATTTATGTTCTAGAGGGGCTTCTGGACAACCAATCAATACATAATACAATAAAATTCCAAGTTGTGATTAATTCAGTGACTAGCACTAAGCAGAGTGAAGGTAAAGGAGAAGGCAAATGAGAAATACTGCTAAGAGGAGAGCAAAATGACTGACCCAGGACCCATTAGAAAGTGACCATGCTGACCTCCTGCCCCTGCCTTCTGCTTCCTAATCAGTGTGGGTCAGTGGCACCCAGAGTGGCCTGGTGACAGGCCTGTGAACACGCAGATCCTGGGCCCCAGACTCACTCACTCAGCCATCCAGGGGTGGAGCCCTGCAACACATTCATTCAACAAATATCCCAGGTGAGTCTTATCAGATAGGTTCAGGAAACAGAGACATGAAGACTGTGGTTTGCGGAATCAGATAAAAACTAGAGCTTTAGTGCTGTTTATGGCACCCTACTCAAAATCCCACGGATGCAGGAGCCTGAAAGGCTGCAGTCCATTCGGTCGCTATGAGTCGGACACGACTGGGCAACTTCACTTTCACTTTTCACTTTCATGCATTGGAGAAGGAAATGGCAACCCACTCCAGTGTTCTTGCCTGGAGAATCTCAGGGATGGGGGAGCCTGGTAGGCTGCCGTCTATGGGGTCGCACAGAGTCAGACACAACTGAAGCGACTTAGCAGCAGCAGCAGTTACTTTTCTTATAACCTTGGGCCCTCTGCTTAATCCTCCTAAGCCTCACCTACCTCATCTGTAAAATGGGAATCACAGCAGTGCTAGCGTCACAGGGTTGCTATGAAGATTAATGATAAAATGCATATCAACCTCTTTGCAGGCTGCCAGGTTCATAGTGTGGGTGATAAAACCTGAAGGAGGGACTCTACAGTATGATTTGTATACCTGATTATACTTTATCAAATCAATGAGTCTGTATTTAACTCTACTGTTTGTGTTTTATATCTTAGAACCCAAACTCCTTTCTCTTGCTCCTCAAGTTAAATCAAGTTCCAATGATCACATCTCATGACCATGTGTCCCATCCCCATGGCCAACACTCTGGCCCAGCCATCACCACCCTTACTGCAACAGTCTCCTGCTGAGGCCTCCCTTACCACCTCCAAACCACCCAGCTCCAAGCCCCAGCCCTGCTATTGTTTTAGTTGGATTGGGTCATCCTCTCCCTGAGTTTAACAGCCTTTCTTTACTTTTCAAACAAAATTCAACATCATTACCATAGCTCACCCAGGCTTCCCCTAATTAGGCTGCTCCAGTTTCATGCTCTGTCCTCACTATGGAAACTCTAACCCTGGAGTCCTCAACTGCAACTTAAATTTATGACTTCTTCAGGAAATCTTCAGTCCCCTACTGAAATGCTTCCATAGCAACCTTTTGTAAAACTCATCAGACTCGCAATTACTGGTTTAATATCTATCTTCCCTGTGAAGATAGTAAGTATCATGAGAGCAAAGGTAGGGCTAGTCTTCCTGGAGACATGAGTTGTATTAGGATTAAGAGTACCAACACATGCAATAACTCCCTAGGTCTGAATCTCAGCTCCACCAATTAATAGATACGTGACCTAACACAAATTATTTGGACTTTATGGCTGTCAGCCTTCAAGTCTACAAAATCTTTCTCATGGGTTTATTTTACAGTTAAATTAGATAACAAGCAAGAACTGCACAGAGCATTGCCTGATAGAAGACATTTACAGAATTCTAACTGCTATTTATTCATTGATCAGTATCTAGACATTATATACTAAATAAACAATTGTTGAATGAAGAATACTCTTTACCCTGTTTAGTATTGTGGCTTACATATGCCCAACAGCTAGCACTTGGTGATACTTCCCTTCCATACCCAGGCAGAGAGTCCTGAGTAGATCATTTCAGTTCAGTTGCTCAGTTGTGTCCAACTTTTGTGACCCCATAGACTGCAGCATGCCAGGCTTCCCTGTCCATTACCAACTCCTGGAGTTCACTCAAAATCATGTCCATCGAGTCGGTGATGCCATCCAGCCATCTCATCCTCTGCCGTCCCCTTCTCCTCCTGCCCCCAATCCCTCCCAGCATCAGAGTCTTTTCCAATGAGTCAACTCTTCGCATGAGGTGGCCAAAGTATTGGAGTTTCAGCCTCAGCATCAGTCCTTCCAGTGAACACCCAGGACTGATCTCCTTTAGGATGGACTGGTTGGATCTCCTTGCAGTCCAAGGGACTCTCAAGAGTCTTCTCCAACACCACAGTTCAAAATCATCAATTCTTCAGCTCTCAGCTTTCTTTATAGTCCAACTCTCACATCCATGCATGACTACTGGAAAAACCATAGCTTTGACTAGATGGACCTTTGTGGCAAAGTAATACCTCTCCTTTTCAATATGCTATAGGTTATAGATTTGTCACAGCTTTTTTCCCAAGGAGTGTCTTTTAATTTCATGGCTGTAGTCACCATCTGCAGTGATTTTGGAGCCCAAGAAAATAAAGCCTGTCACTGTTTCTACTGTTTCTCCATCTATTTGCCTGAATAGATAATGCTTGTGTATTCTATGCAGAATTAAGAATAGATTCCCTTGAGGATAGCTTGGAGAAGAGCTCTGATTTCAGGAATAGGATGTGTGTCATCAGCTAGAATTTTCTTGATAAAGGGTGATTTTGGAGTAACATTTTCAGAAGGCTTTAGAAACATTTTGACTTTCAAGTTCTAAAATACAATTAAAATAATGGAAATACTATTGTGTGTTGGAGAAGACTCTTGAGAGTCCCTTGGACTGCAAGGAGATCAAACCAGCCAATCCTAAAGGAAATCAGACCTGAATATTCATTGGAAAGACTGATGCTGAAGCTGAAACTCCAATATTTTGGCCACCTGATGTGAAGAACTGACATTCGAAAAGACCCTGATGCTGGGAAAGATTGAAGGTGGGAGGAGAAGGGGATGATCAGATGATGAGATGGTTGGATGGTATCACCGATTCGATGGACATGAGTTTGAGCAAGCTCCGGGGGTTGGTGATGGACAGGGAAGCCTGGCATGCTGCAGTCTATGAGGTCGCAAAGAGCTGGGCACGACTGAGTGACTGAACTGAACTGAATTTAATTCCTTCCTTTTCCATAGGGATTGCTGACTGCTGGTTGAGGTCTTGGTTTTAGTGTGTAGATGCAAGCTACACAATACTGTGAGTTGAGCTCAATCAATGTCTTTAAATGGTTGAAAACATCCATGCTCTATGTCATAAGGGGTTGCCTACCTTTGCTGACACTGTCTTAAGGCAGTCTTTAAAACTCTCACACATATAATAGAAAAATATGAGAGGAATCCAGTAGGTAAGCTCTGCAGAGCTCCAAGCCACAATTTGGTGCATTTGATGTGGGATTTGGAAACGGTCTGAACTGCACCTCCTTCTGACTGCATCTCAGCAGGCAGTTCTTTCTAATCATTAAGGTTTGTGGTGATATAGAGAGAGTTACCTACGTTGTTAATTACCAGGATTCCGTATGAATGACCCTTCCTCCAAAGACATGCGGAGAGAAGTGATAACAGACGTGCCCCAGCCACACGTTCAAAAAGTGGTTGACCTATAGTGCCAAGTTGCACCAATAGATTTGGGGATGGAGTGAGCCTATATCCTTCACCTTTGGGTGTCATGTTGCCTAGGGAGAACAGGGAGGGATATGAGTAGGTGGTGGCTGGAATTCACATGTGCAACTGAGGTTTTTTTAATTTAAAAAGTAGGTTATAGTCATGTACAAATCACTTGTCTTCTGAAGAGACCAAAATGTTGTAGGTCACCACCCAGTACTTACCTATTCACGTCTGTCCCCACACTGAGGCCGTCTCAATGTCTTTGCTCAAAATGAGCCACTCCTATTATCCCAGGGTAATTTAAGCCGGAGCTTCTCAATCTTGACTAATTGTAGGAACCCTTGGGGATCACATTAAACTATGGATTATGCACTTTGCTGTACACCTGAAACTAACCCAGTATTTACTGTAAATCAACTATAGTTCAATTTACACAAATGTAGATTGTGACTCAGGAGGGCTCCAGGGGCCTGAGACTCTGCATTTCAAGCAAACTCCCCAGTGATATTGATACTGTCAGTCTATGAGCAACACATGGGTTTTGGGTTACCAACTAGGGTTAGCCAGCTGGCTGCCGATGGGGTGGGGTGGGGGGACCCCAGGAAGCAACACAATCCTCGAAATGGCACACATTTTATTTATAAGACATATCTCCATTTCCTATTTCTGGGTCTCCACACCAGTTTATTCACACTCTGGGGTCAGTCACCCTCACCTCAACTGGGACTGGTAAAAATATGTTTCTGTTGTGCTCAGACTTAATTCGGTCTGCCTGCCTCTATTGTCCACCTCTGGAGATGGAAACAACGTTTCCTGCTTTATTAACTTTCCACAGTCTTCCCAGACTGTTGGTTGTTGATTTTAACAGAGAAAATAAGCAAATAACTAGGAGAAAGGGAGCTGGTTTACATGGATGGCTCTGCTTCTCTGCTAACTTTAAAACTGTGATGGAATTTCTGCTTTAGCTCAAAATATCTGCCAACCTTATTTTCCTACGTCAGCATTTTAAGTGGACCCTTGGCCACAAAACCCCCACATTTGGTTCTGACAGAGTCTGATAGTCTTTTAATGTATAGAATTGTAGGCCAAGATGTTTGTGTTTATGTCCCTAGCCCAGAATAAATAAATAGCTTCATGGTATTGAAATCACCTGTCAAAATATCCACTGCAGTTCTGGGGCACAAAGAGAAGTCTCTCAGTGTGATTGGCTTCCTTGCTGGAAGAATTCAAAAGCTGTTTATCTCATTTAGTAAAAGAAAAAAAAAAAAAAGACCTGTAATTACTGCATTTTGACCCCAAGGCAGGCAATTACTTCACAAAAGCTCTCCCCAGGAAACCAGACATTAGCCTGGCTAATTAGGCTGACCTCACTCACAAACCCTCTCCTTGAGATCGGTGCTTGGACACCGGAGGCTGCTGCTGGGTGAGGGTCCTGCCAGTCACCAGGGATGTGGTGGCACTGCACTGGGCTGGGTTGTGTTTTTTACTTTCTTTTATGTGTTCCTTGAAGCTCAATCCCTTTCCCAGAGACAGGCTCTCATCAAGAAGAAGGCGCGCCCGGACAGACTGATCTCCTTTATTGCACGAGGAGGAAGCTGGAAAAAAGAAAACAGAAAAGAAAGCAACCAAGGTTGTAAATTCTTTCCCACATAGGAAATCATTCTTTGCCCTTTAGGAAAATGGTTTGTTGTTTCAGCCGTTATAGGCACATTTCCTACCCCCTTTTGTTCTCACACATTTTGGGGGTCGACTGAGTTCTATGAGAGTGTTTTAAATGTCCCCCTTCTAAAGAATCAGCTATCTCCCAAAGGGAGCCCTGCAAAGTGGGCTACAAAATCATCAGGGCCCTTCTAAACCCATGAAGGAAGGTGACCTGTGAACCTCTGGCTGCCCAGTCCTCAGCCATGTCCAGCAGTCAACACACTCTCACTGGGCCTTTAACTCCAGGCTGTCCCAGCGATTTAAACATTAGCAGATTCTCAGGAGCAAAAGACGAACAGATGATTCTCTTCCAGGGATGCCAATGCACAACAGGATGACTTGAAAGAAGAGGAGATGGTGATTTGGTGTGAGTGGGTCTCCAAAAGCAGCCCAAGTCAGCTTGTGTTGGCTTTGCTTAGGGTGTCAGCCCTTTGAGCTCATACCCTAGTGATGGTACACAAAAAAATTTTTCTTACCCTTGTTAATAGTAAAGTAAGACTTCAGGACTGAAGCAAGAGGCATCATGACTACGGCAATAAGGAAGAGACATGGGGCTCAACTTTGAATACAGCTAAGACAGCTAGGGATTTACAGCAATGGAGCAGAGTGAGGAGGTCAGTGGATAGAAAAGTACTCAGCAGAGACAGCAAGGGTAGGGGGATTCTTCCTAAACCAACTTAAGGTTCTTGCTGAAGGCAGGCCAGGGTGATCAGATACCAAGGGTGCTGGGATTCTCTCTAAACTGATCAGCAGGATTCCTGCTATTAATAAAACAGCCTGGGGTGGGCCGAAGATAGGCCCAAGGATGAGGCCTCATCAAGAAGAGAGTTCAGATGAATATTACCAAAGTGTGGTCAAGGAGAGTCTTCATCCATGAAACGTTGAAAGGTGAAAGGTGCAGGCAGCACCTGGACCTTTTGCCTAATGCTCTTACAACAAGGACCGGAAGCGGAACAAAGCAGTGCAGGACCAGGAGAGGCGGGTGGGTGTCCTTTGGTGTGCTCATGCTGCTGGCTTCTGGATGGCAAAGCAGCCAGTCGCCTGGCCAAATGAGATCCAGGAGGAGGAGGAAGGCATTCCAGGAGGGATCCTGAGACAGACTCTCCCTGGCCTCCTACAGATTAAAGAGTCAAGATATTTTGTGACTACACTCTGAGAGACAGCAGTGAGAACGTCTGATGCTTCCTCTTGCGTGGCACTTTGAGATTTTCAGAGGCAAGCTCCCAGAGATGTACGGAAAAGCTAAGAGGAACACTACCTACTCATTCTTACTCAAAGGCATCTGAGACGGGTGAATAGTTATAAAATGATGATGCCAGCATTTTGAATGACCATTTTAAAAGCAAATTATCAAGTAAAGCCCCAGTTGCATGTTTTGGCCTTTCAGTAGTTCCCAATCTGTCTTTCCCATGAAACTAAACCATTTAACCCAGGGTGAGATGGCTGAGCCAAATAGGGCCTTTGTATGTATACGCAGGGGCTTCCTAGGGGGCGCTAGTGGTGAGGAACCCACCTGCCAACGCAGGAGACACAAGAGACGCAGGTTTGATCCCTGGGAGATCAACCCATCTCTGGGTTGAGAAGATCCCCAGAGGAGGGCAGGGCAACCCATTCTTGCCTGGAGAATTCCATGGACGGAGGAGCCTGGTGGTCACAAAGAATCAGACATGACTGAAGCGACTTGGCATGCACGCATGTATATGTAGACTACAGGGTAGGGAAGATACCTGGAAAAGAAAATGGCAACCCACTCCAATATTCTTGCCTGGGAAATCTCATGGACAGAGGAGCCTGGCAGCCTATAGTCTATGAGGTCACAAAAGAATTGGACACAACTTAGCAACTAAGCAGTAACGATGTGTGTGTGTGTGTGTGTGCACACGTATGTGTGAAAGAGAACTTTTTACAGGGGAAAACCAAGACTCAAAGAACTGCAGGTGTCCCCCACTTTTCAAAAGTTCACTTTAGGTCACTCTTTTTATTAAAGGCCTACTTGAGTACCTGTTTTTGCTAACTGAAAGAAATCCAAAGAGGATTTTGGCTCTTATGGGAAAAGGTAAAAAGCAAAATAGTGCTCAGTGTTTGTTCCACAACAAATAGTTATAGAGGCAGTGCCAACCCCAAGCAGCAAGAGTGGCGCCCCCAAGCTCCCTTCCCAGGAACTACACTCAGCGTCTCAGCATCAAGCCCTCAGAGCTCCCAGCTGTGTCAATGAGCCTCTGTGCTTTATCGAGATTTATTTCATGCATCCATTAGCAGGATGCTTCTTTATTTTTTGCCATTTCAGCTTATGAAAGTTTTCATGAAGAATGCTCCACTTCAGATAGCAGGGGAATCCTATATATTAATAAAATGAACGTGTGCCAAGGACTTTATTAATTAATGAGAGACTCGGTGAGATGTTAGAACTGGTTTAAAGGAGAACCCAAACAACCAGCATACATATAGGCCATCAAGAATACAGAAATGAATTTGCTCAAAGGATGAACAAGTTACTTCCTCTACAGTTGGGAGGGAAATCAGTGGGGTCTTCACCCATGTGCAAAATTTGTTTGCACTGCTATCAGTTATCTCCAATTTTTAGAGTTCTGAAAAGTTCAAAGACAGTGAGAGGAGCAGAGACCCTATCAGTTCAGTTCAGTTCAGTCGCTCAGTCGTGTCTGACTCTTTGCGACCCCATGAATCGCAGCACGCCAGGCCTCCCTGTTTGGAATCCAATAATCTAGACGAGTGTGCCAGACAATGCCTGGTTTTCCATTTGAAGACACTCAGTTATCTTTTTGGTCCATTTCTAAGTCTGTCACAGTTCTTCCCCAATATGGAATATGTGCACATACACACAGGCTTCCCAGGCGGTGCTAGTGATAAACAACTCGCCTGCCAATGCAAGAGACATAAGAGATGCAGGTTCGATCCCTGAGAAGATCTCCTAGAGTAGGAAATGGCAACCCACTCCAGTATTCTTGCCTGGAGAGCCTCATGGACAGAGGAGTGTGGCAGGCTATAGTCCATAGGATTGCTGAGAGTCAGACACGACTGAAGCAACTTATCACACATGCACACATACACACTCCGATTGTGTTTTCCTACCCATAAGCCGTTTATTCAAAGTATTCTTCCCTCTTGTTCCTTCCAGCTCAAATATGACTTTCCCCTCCTACCCAGACCTAGCAAATCAGAATCTCTGAGGGAAGAGCCATAACTGCATTTTAACCAGCTTTCCCAGGCAAGACTCTGATGTGAAGCCACTGGCAGCCCCCCAGTGAGGAATGCAAGTCCAGCCTTTCAGGATTTGGAAAATATGCTGATATCAGCAGAGCATGAGGAGATGGTTCATACAAGTGGTGGGTTTGGAGAAGCAAGCAGAAAGCATTCCAGGAAGGGGGAAGCCATGGAGGAAAGGGCAAGGAAGTAAGATAAGCACAGGGGTAGTGGGGGAGGCAAGGATTCCCATCTGAGTGAAGCAGTGGGGAGGAGGGAAGCAAAGATTGGCTGAGCATGGCAGACACAGCACGGTTAGCTCAATCCAGCATTAGTGCACATTTTTAAAGCAGGGAATTAACGTAAGAAAAGTAGTGTTTAAGAAAGTCTTGTGGGGACAGAGTATACAGCATAGGATCTGCTCTTCCGGAGATGGAGGCATGGTTCTTGAATGTGCCTCTTCATTTCAGTCTTGGAGAGGATTGTGTTGTTTATTCAGAGACCAAGATGTGGTCAATTTCCCTAAGTATAACCACTGAGAGACAGAAGACACAAGCAGGCAATGGCCAGACCATATATAAAAATAGAACTCTGATCCACAATCTGCATCACCCACCTAGGATACCGACCCACAGGCAGCCTGCTATCTATAATGCTTACAGGAAGTCATACCACTCTCTCTAGCCACTGGTCCAGGAAGCCAAAAAATAAACTGCAAAAGTCAGTTCAAAACAGCCAGGACTTTATTAAGAACTGACAGCTTCCCTAACTTTTGTCTCTACTTCCAGCTTAAGACCAAAGAGGTCTTAGAAGCAAAAGCCAAATTAACACCCCAACCAACTACATAGGAAGCCCCTCTTCTAGTCACTCTTCTGGCTTCCCCAGGCCCAGGGTCTCCAGACAAGAACACCTGAAGCCTTTCCTTTTTTCTACAACTATAAAGCTTTGCAACTCTTCTGCCTGTCTTTGAGTCTCTGCCAAATGTGAGTGATAGTGGCTGACCCTCTTGCTGGAGCCAGTTCTGAATAAATAGTCTTTGTTTATTCTCTGTGGGTGGTCTTTGTTTATTTCCACATCACAAACAGTCATCTACATCTCAGCTCATTCAGCAGGAAGATGTTCTCAACCCAAAGACCTGCCAATTTGAACCATGCAAGGTTATTTCTACCATTAATTTGTTTCATCTGTATGTGGAATATCGTGATTGACATTTATTATTTCTACACACATCAATAGACATACCATTAGGCAGCTCTGGTAAGTAAAAGAAAAAGTGGGAACTTAAAAGACATGGATTCTAGTCCCAACTAAGTACCCACTCTGTGAAAATCACAACACTGAATGACTTGGTGGTGAAAAAAGATGAATGATATGGTTTGTGCCTTGAGGATCTTACACACTGATTGAAGGAATTTGAAATTTTTCCTTGTAAATCTATCTTAAAAATACAGATGCCAAAAATGGGTCTGGACAAGAAGTGTTCCAGGTGAGCAGAAGAGAGGGAGAAGTCACTGAATTAACTTGTCACAGTGAAGTTGGAATGTGAGCGAGATCTGGAGAAAGGCTATCTTTGAACAGATGGAGAAGAGAACAGAGGTCATTCTAGGAAGGATTCAGAGCCCTGTCAGACTCAACTGTTTGAGGAGGCAGGAATAGTGATTTTAAGTTGAAATGCACAGGACTGCAAATGCTATGCTGAAAACCACAGCATAATTTTTGCTTTTTCTTAATAAAAACCTTAATGAGTATGAAGTGGTATCACAATGTGGTTTTCTAATTGTTGCTTGGCATCATTTCAGTTTGTCATAAATCCTGTTCTTATTTTTCTTGAGCCTGTGACAAAACACTTTTCTGGAGGACTGAAAGAAATAGGGAATGAAGGGAAAAATCTGACAAAGTTTGACTTATGCATGTGTGAGACTCTGTCTCTAGTAATACTCCTTAAAAATATTGTGTGTGCTCAGCTGTGTCCAACTCTTTATGACCCCATGGACTGTAGCCCATCAGGCTCCTCTGTCCATGGAATTTTCCATGAAAGAAGAATGGAGAAGGTTGCCTTTTCTGACTCCAAGGGATCTTCCTGACCCAAGGATTAAACCAGTGTCTCCTGCATTGGCAGACAGATTCTTTACCACTGCTGCTGCTGCTGCTGCTGCTGCTGCTGTGTCGCTTCAGTCGTGTCTGACTCTGTGCAACCCCACAGATGGCAGCCCACCAGGCTCCCCCGTCCCCGGGATTCTCCAGGCAAGAACACTGGAGTGGGTTGCCATTTCCTTCTCCAATGCATGGAAGTGAAAAGTGAAAGTGAAGTCGCTCAGTCGTGTCCGACTCTTATCGACTCCATGGACTACAGCCTACCAGGCTCCTCCGTCCATGGGATTTGCCAGGCAAGAGTACTGGAGTGGGGTGCCATTTACCACTAGCAACACAAATTTACCATTTTAAAGTTAAGTAGTATGAAGTACATTCACATTATTGAACAACCATCCCCAACATTCGGAACTTCTCATCTTGCCAAATTGAAACTTGATACCCATTAAACAGTAATTCCCACTTCTCCTGCCCCAGCTTCTGGTAACCACTGTCCTCCTTGATGACTTTGCCTCCTCTAGGTACCTCACACAAATGGAATCATACAGTATTTGTCCTCTGTGTCCAGTTTTTTAGCATAATGTCTTCAAGATTCATCCATGTTGTAGTGTATGTCAGAGTTTCATTTCTTTTTAAGGCTGAATTCATTGTATGTATATAATGAATTTTTATTTATCTATTTTATTTTATTTATCTATTTACCTGTCAACAGATATTTGAATTGTTTTCATTTTTTGGCTATTGGGAATAATGCCTCTATGACCGTGGGTATACAAATACCTGTTCAGGCCCTTGCTTTTAATTCTTCAGGGTACATACCCAGAAGTGAAATTGCTGAATCATATAATAATTCTGTTTAATTTTGGCGTTTTCTTTGAACTAACCATACCATTTTCCACAGAGCCTGCACTATTTTATATTATACCAGCAAAGCACAAGTTTCCAATTTTATCTTTTGTTTTGTTTTTTCTTAGTAAAAACCTTAATGAGTGTGAAGTGGTATCACAATGTGGTTTTGATTTGCATTTGATTAATGATTAGTGATGCTGAGCATCTTTTCATGTGCTTTTTGGTCATTTGCATATTTTCTTTGGTGAAATGTCTATTCAAGTTCTTTGTGCTTTTTTTTTTTAAAAAAGAACTTGGTTATTAGGGGTTTTTTGCTGTTAAGTTGTAGGAGTTATTTATAGATTATGGATATTCATTCATTATCAGGTATCTGATAAATATTTTCTCCCATTCTGTGGGTTACCTTTTCACTCCGTTTTCCTTTGACACACAAAACTTTTTAACTTTGATGAAGTCCAATTTATCTATTCTTTTACTGCCTCTGGTTTTGGTGTCATCATGAAGAAATCATTGCCAAATGAAGCTTTTCTATATGTTTTCTACTAAGAGTTTGGTAATTTTAACTCTAAAACACTTAGATCTTGGATCCATTTTGAGCTATTTTTTTACATATGACATAAGGGAAGGCTCTAACTTCACCCTTTTCCATGTAGATTTCCTGAGCACCATTTGTTGAAAAGAATATACTTTCCCCATTGAGTGGTCTTGACACCCTTGTCAAAAATCATTTGACTATATGTGAGAGAGTTTATTTCTGGGCTATCTCTTCTATATAATGTTAGCCTTTTAAGGTGACTAACAATTATACTGAAGACCCAAAGATGGTGCATGCTACTCCAAAAGAGAAAAATTAAATTGCTTTCTGAGTAATTATGATGAATTTCCAATGAGAGAAAGTGCATTCCTTATATATCTATTTTTCTATTCAAGAATTTTTTTAAACTAAGTATAGGTTCACGGGAGATTGCAAAAATCATACTGAAGTCCCGTGTATCCTCCACCCAACTTCACCCAATACATCCTACCTATGTGTAGTACAGTATCAAAACCAAGAAATTTACATTAGTACAATCCCAGATCTTATTCTGATTTCATCAGTTTTACATGCATTCATCTGCATGTATATGTAGCTCTTTACACTTGTATTATTACATGTGTAGATTTGTGTAATCACCATTACAATCATGGGCTTCCCAGGTGGCTCAGTGGTAAAGAATATGCCTGACAATGTAGGAGCCTCAGGAGATGCGGGTTTGATTCCTGAGTCAGGAAGATCCCCTGGAGAAGGAAACAGCAACCTACTCTAGTATTCTTGCCTGGAAAACCAGATGGACAGAGGAGTCTGACAGACTACAGTCCATAGGGTTGCAAGTTGTCAGACACGACTGATTGACTAAGCACACACACTATAACCACTAATCTCCTCTCCATCTCTATGATTTTTGTCATTTCAAAAATATTATATTATATAAGTGGAATCATAGAGTATGAAACACTTTGAGATTGCTTTTTTTTAACTATTAATAATGGATCTCATTATTACCTTAAGATCCATCCTACTTGTTGCATGTATTAATAGTTGACCAACATTTTCACTTTGTATTCCGTGGCGTCAACTACAAACTGGCACTTGCCATGGGTGCTCGCCATGTATCCTTACAAGGATTAAATCAAACCTGCTGTCATGGCTGCTGATCTTCAACAAGCCCTGCTGGGAGTTCAGGGTGGAGATCAGGAATGAGGCACTCTGTGTTCCAGAAAACTGGCAGAACAGGTCTTCAGATAGTTACATATTTTCAGGAGATACTTTTATAAGCCCAGTTCTTGCATCTCTTCATATCAAGAAAAGCACCACATTCCTTCATGGCTGCAAAAATATGTGCTTGATTGCATGTACTTCCCCTCTCCCAAAATCACATATATCCTGACCTTCCCCTACCTCTTTGGAGCAATTTCTCAGAGCTCTCAGAAATGCTGTCTCCCGGGCTATCATCCTCATTTTGCCCCAAATAAATCTTAACTCAGAACTCTTACATTGTACATTTTTTAAGTCAGCAATGGCTTGAATATTCTAGTATGTTTACACATTTATCCATTGATGATATTTGGGTTGTTTACAATTTTTGGTTACAACAAATAAAGCTAGTATAAAGATTCCTGTACATGTTTTTGTGTGGACATAAATTTTATTTTCTCTGAGAGAAATGCCCAGGAGTGCAATGGCTGGATTATATGGTATGTTTAGTTTTGAAGAAATTGCTAAACTATTTTTCAGAATGGCTTTGCCATTTTACATTCCCATAAGTAATATCTGAAAGACATCCAGTTTTTCTGAATTATCAACAGCATTTAATATTGTCAGTTTTTTATACTCACTCTTCTAACAGATATGTAATTCTATCTCATTGTGATTTTTCACACATATGACTTATAATTTGCTGCGTAGCAGATCAACTACTTTGCATTGCTATCTTCTTCCTCTTATTCTCACATTCCCTTCCCTTTCCTTGCTTCATTATTCCTCACAGAATTAAAAAATGTATAAAAAAAAAACTTCTCATTTTCTCTTGGGTTATACTGTCCTAATGAAGTCTCAGTTTTACCATCCTTTATTTGCTTTAACCATTGGCTTTGTAGTCAGGAGGGAATAAAAGAAAGAAGCAGCTGGCCAGAGGGCTAAGAGAAGGAGGTCTGTTCTTTGTGCCTGTGTATATTCATTTTCTAGTCACAGCTCAAGCTGTTTTGCTTTCCACTGCTCAGGGAAAGAGGGAAATGGAAATGTACTCTCTGTTGTTTAAACCTCCTGGACAGTAAAACAAAGGCAGCTGTACTGCCTTTTTCCTAGATAATGTCACATAACCCCTCTGAGAGCTCTTCAAAAATGATCTACACATTTCAAAGACTTTTAAAATTAGAAAGAGTGCTGGACAAGGCCCTCAATAAACATTGATTATATGCCTACTGTATACCCTGCTCTAAGAAAAGTCCTAGGTTAGAGATGTGAATCCTAATAAGTCAGGCTCTCCATCCAGTGTCAGCAGCTATGAGTGGGATGGGTGAAGTGCTTATGCAGAGAGGTGAGCAAGCAGCTGCTGGATTCCTAAGGGCCCAAAGCTCATGGCCTGGGAGTCAGGAAACTCAGTGAGCAACTTACCCAGAGCTTCTCAAGCCTGAGTGAGCCTGAGACTCATGTAGTGCGGCTGCTAAAAGAAAATTTCTGTATACTGCCCGAAACAGACCAAATTAGAACCTCTGGAGGAAAGACCCAGGAAGCTGTACTTTACAGAAACTATTCATATGTGTGATGGACTGAAATGTGTCCCCCCATCTCAAAATTCATATGTTGAAGCCCTAAACCCAATGTGATGATGCATGCGTGCGTGCATGCTAAGCCACTTCATTCGTGCCCAACTCTTTGTGACCCTGTGGACTGTAGCCCACCAGGCTCTTCTGTCCATGGGTATTCTCCAGGCAAAAATACTGGATTGGGTTGCCGTACTCTCCTCCAAGGGATTTTCCTGACCAAGGAATCAAACCCGCATCTCGTATGTCTTCCTGCATTGGCAGGCAGGTTCTTTATCCCTGGCACCGCCTGGAAAGCCTGTGATGATGCACTGAGGTGAGCTTTTTGAAGGTAATTGGGTTTAGGTGAGGCCATGAGGGTGGGACCCACATGGTTGGATTTGTGCCCATTTAAAAAGAGACACAAGACATGCATATACACAGATAAACAACCATGTGAGGACAGAGAGAAGGTGGCTGTCTGCCAGCCAAACAGAGAGGCCTCAGAAGAAACCAAACCTGCTGACAATCTTGATCTCAGACTTCTTGCCCCCAGAACTGACATGGCAAGAAGTCACTGTCTGCCAGGCAGGGAGAAAGTTGCCACCGGGGACCGAATCAGCCAACACCTTGATCTTGGAATTCCAGCCTCCAGAAGGGTGAGAAATAAATTTCTGTTGTTTGTCACCCAGCCTATGGCATTTTTTCATGGCAACCTGAGCAAACTAATACAATAATACAATGTGATTCTTAGAGTCATCCTAATTGAGAACCATTGACCCAGTTCAGCCCTCTCATTTGACAGGTGAGGAAACTTGTTTTTTTAATTTTAAAATGAATTTATCGAAGAATGCTTTTAGGAAGGCAACAACATTTGATTCATCATTTTTAAAATGCTCTGTTTCTTTGTGCTGTATCATAAAGGTAATGTAAGAGGGTTTGGAGTTATAAACTTCTTTCTACTGAAATTATCTGATATTATAGCACAGGGCAAAACAAATTTTTTAAAAAGTCTCTTCTATGCTTCTCTTTTAAGAGAGGTGAATAACAGACGATGATATAAAAAACTATTTTTTCCTAGTCATTCTGGAGCCAGTATTTTTACCATCACAGGCTACAATTTTCACTTTATCCACTTTAATAAGTTCTGTCACCTCTCTGAATTCAACATCATACAATACAAAAGGCCTCATATTATTGCAGAATTTGTACATATTTAGGCAGGTTAAAGAATCTCATCTGGTGCCCCCACATCTAGTTAATAGTCTAAAAGTGAAAGTCGCTCAGTTGTGTCCAGCTCTTTGTAATCCTATGGACCGTAGCCTGCCAGGCTCCTCTGTCCATGGCATTCTCCAGGCAAGAATACTGGAGTAGGTTGCCATTCCCTTCTCTGAGGGATCTTCCCAATCCAGGGATCAAGCCCAGGTCTCCCACATTGCAGGCAGATTCTTTACCAACTGAGCCATCAGGGAAGCCAGTTAATGGCCTGGTCATTAAGGCCAGGTTCTCTGGATTTTAGACCAGTGCCCATTCCACCAACTCAAAGATGACAGATAACATTATATGTATATATTGTGCATGTGTGTGTGTGCATGCTGAGTCACTTTACAACCCTATGGACTGTAGCCCTCCAGGCTTCTCTCTCTGTGGAATTCTCCAGGCAAGAATACTGGAGTGGGTTGCCATGCCATCCTCCAGGGGATCTTCCTGACCCAGGGATTGAACCTGTGTCTCTTATGTCTCCTACGTTGGTGGGTGAGTTCTTTACCACCAACACCACTAACTCTGGTTAGTTGTTTGTGACTGCTAAGAAGGCCGTGCCAGGATGGATTCTGAGTACAAGTCGAGGCTCAACTGATGTGGGCACCATGACTGGCAGGGGGAGCATGTGAGGAGTAAGAAGCATCATGATATTGGTGGGAAACCTGGACTTAGAGCCCAGCTACCCTGGTTGAATAAAGGCTCTTGTTACGGAAGCTCACTGAGAACAGTAGGGTTCAAAGGTGTGGTCCACGATCAGCAGCATCAGCATCACCTGAGAGCTTGTTAGAGATGTACATTCTTGAGTCCTATCCAGACCAACTAGATCAGGAACTCTGGAAGCAGGCCCCCTGAACCTGTCCTGCTTTTGCACACTACAGTTTAAGAAGCACTGCATTAGAATAGAAAGACGATAATGTCAGTGTCTCTGGATGGTGACCATGAAAAGATGTCATAAACTACAAAGCAGTTCACAGGCGTAAACTAGCGTCCCTCTTCCTAGCTGGAGTCTTGTTTCCATGGGCTTGCTCTGTATGTTGTATAGATCATAGTATTTAGCATAGCACCTCTCACATCTACTCCTCTGGTTGTGGGTGGAACAAATGGAAGCCCTCAGGGACCTCCTGACAATGTCAGGAAGCTTCTTCCAGCTCTCATCCCTTATAACCAATGAAAAAATGCCAGGGTTATGCATTTTTAGTTGAGGACATCTACATTTGCCAGCCCCAAGCCCGCCTTCTAACCATGTGGCCAGCATTGTGCAACTACTACACTCCTTTATGACAAAACCTTCCATTTTCTGTTAAGTAATGTGTTTGGAAGCTTGAGTGAATCAGAGACAGTAAGCATTTGATTGCTTACATTATTTTGGTTCAAACATGGCTCACAGCCCAGGAGTAATTTATTTATTTTTATATGGTACATTTCTATTTCACTTGGGAATTTGCCACCCCCCATTCCCTCTTCCAGCTGCTCTCCCTTCACCCACCCACCCCCTCTTGCCACCCTTCTTCCCAGGCCTGCCTCTCCAGTCGGGTGGAAAGTTTGTGAAAGATGCCCCCATCAGCAGCCTCCATGCCACAGACTCTGTTCTCTGCCACTGCGGTTCGCTCGCACGTTCCACCGCCCACCCACAGCCTCAGACCTGACAGGCAGAGACCACCTACTGCTGGCCCAACAAAGGCCCACATTTTCCACAACCAAGTCAGCCTTCTCCGTCTGAGTGCACCGCTAACCATGTGGGTGTGGGTCTGGGCTAATTTTTCCAGGAGCCACCAAGCCCAGACACAAAGATTGTAGAAGGTTTTTGCTCAGAGTCACCCTGGGGAGGAAAGCCAGCAACCTGGACACGACAGAATCCATATCCTATGACAGGTCCCTTGAATCGAGCTGTCCCCTGCCTACCCCACCCCCATCTGCTAAAGCAGCCTGTTCTGCATATGTGATGGAAATTGTGTCCTGGCAAAACACAAAAAGTAAATATTTAAAGGGAAAAAAGCACACACAAGGAAACAAAATGCCTTGCGTTTATGTTTCCATGGTCTGCCGCCAAGTACCTCCCAGCCTCTCCCGGCTCGAGTTCAGCATGCCATATGGTTTGAGACCAGTGGATTAAACCCTCCACGGTTGTGAAAAACATCAGTCCATTTGGTCTGGCCTTTCTCTCCCTGCATTTGTTGTTCATTTGCAAGTTTCTCACATCCCTCAGCTGACTGCTGTCAGTGTGTTTACAGGTTTTAGATTTCTGATGGAATCTAAAACACCACACCACCCAGAGCCTGCTGCAGACCATCTCCAGAAGGAAGGGAGGTGGCCCTGGGGTGTTCAAATGGACATTTGCAAACAGGGCCCTGGGACATGTGTGACCCAACAAAACACACATTTTAATGTATCAGTCATACTTCCCCCCTGAAACTCAGGCCAAATAAAGAGTGATATTGTGCTTTAGTTCCCACTTGGCATCCTCCTGAGACATTGATGAACCAGGGCTGGAAGGGTAAGTCCTTGCCAGGAGTAGAAAACTGGCTGGCACTGGAGGGAAAGGTGGCTGCACCAGGATCAGCTGGAACAAAGCCTTGTCCACTTTTCACTTAGGTAAGGAACCAGACCTCTAATTCTTCACACGGAGGGTATAGCATTAAATAGTCATAAGAAATATTCTATACAACGTCTGACACTTCCGTACTACAACTGTGGGAGTGAAAGCACAGCACTGATGTGATGATTGGGAAGGACAAGCAGATATAAGGGGATGTCTTTCCTATTAAAGAAGTTCAGATAAGTGGCTAGAGCATGATATGCAAGCCCGGATCAGACTTCCAAGCCTTGTGCCCACAACCTTTCCCTACCACCCATCATTTTTTGCCTTCATTTCTAGAGACAGAACCATATGGAGTAAATTCCAATCTTTATTTCTCACTCAGTTCTATCCAATTCACATTGGGATTCTGTTTGATTCAGGCCCTGCAACACATTTAGTTGGTTGTGGGAGATTATTTAGCAAGATTCATAGGCGACTTTCAGCTGTGGATGTACGGGTGGGCTAAGGGGCCAACAGATGTGTGCTCATCTTTGAAGACAGAGGAAGACATAATATAAACTCATTGCCTTTATTTTTTTGCAGCTTCTAGCCTGGGTTCACAGAGAGGCTATCACTATCCTGATTTGGAAGAATATGAACTACACTTTTTCATTGTAATAAATCATGCCCTGAAGTTGCATAATTATTGGAGCAAAAGGCTTTAGGGACCTTAAGAAGTATTTTGCCCACCCCTGACTCCATCCTCACCTCTGTTCCTTTGAGTACTAACTTTCAGCTTGGAGTTTTATAGGACCCTTTTTTGATAAAATGCCCTAGAGTTGCTCAGATAATGAGTGCTGTTTGTGAGACCAGAGTGATTGGACATTAACACTTGGATATGCCCTGGTAGAGAGGCACAAACTCTTAGCAGGTAACTTCATGAGCCAATACCACCAATGTTGCTACAAAAGGGTAGAACCACATGGCACAAGACAAAGTAAACCCCAGAATAGGCATAAGAGACAAGTAAAGGAAAGCACATAAAGGAAGTACCCTGGAAAGGCCCCCCTTCAATCAAAGCCAGAAAGCACCCATCCTCCTGAGGTCACAAAGAGACTAGCAATCTTAACTATAAGACATATAAAATAGAAATGGAGTACAACATTCTTTTGAAAAACATTAATATCTTTTGAAGACTATAAATGTTGCTCAGCACACAGCCCTGACCATAATTCATAGTTTTTGATATAAAGTATCTTTTAATTTCTAGATAATTTGTCATTTTAAATTTGTCCTTTTTTTCATTTTAATAGGTACCACCAAATTATTTTCCCAAAATGTGTGCCAGTCCAGGCCCCACTGGCATGATAAGACATGAGAGAGAAGTTTCCCACACCTTTACTGGCATTGAATATTACCACTAATTTTTGCCAACCTAATCGGCAAACTATTGGGTCTCTTTATTGTTATATAACAGTCTGCCTGCTAGTAATGTTGGGCATATTTTCAATTGTTTGATACTTATTCATTGAACTGCTCACTGTCTTATTTTTTTCTGCTTAATAATTTATGAAGCTATCAGTAGTATTAGGGAGATTAATATTCTATCATCTGTGTTCCAAATATTTTCTCTAGTCCCATCATATTTCTGTCAATATTTTTGTATTATCTTTGGCCACACAAAAATATTGAATTTTTGTGGAGTTAGACTTGTCAGATTTTTCCCTTAAGACTTTTTAGTTTCCTGCCTTGCTTAAAAGGGTGACCCCTCTGAAAGGCTGAACAACATTATCCTAAATTCCTGATTAGAACTGCATTAAATGAGGCATTAATTTAGGAAGTTTTATGTTTATGATATTTTCTTCCTCCATAGCAGGGGTCAGCAAATCACAGCCTGTGGGCTGGCTCCAACCCATTGCCAGCTTCCCTAAATAATGTTTTATTGGAACCCAGCCACGTTCATTCATTTACATATTGCCTGTGTCTGCTTTTGCACTGCAATGGTAGAGTTCTGTAGTTGTAACAGAGACCCTAGAGCCTTCATAGACTAAAATATCTGTTATCCGATAGTTTATTTTAATGCCGAAACAAAAGAGTTGCAATAGGCGGTAAGACATAATTCTTGCCATTCTGAATTTCTTGATTACCTGTAGATTTTCTTTAAAATCATCTGCTGACTTATTAGAATTGTTTTTCTGGACTGTAAAACTAATACAAATTCATTCTAGAAATTAAAATTAAAATCTCCCCTGACCTTCTTACCTAGAGAAACTACCATCACTCTGTTGATCTGTATATAGTGTGGTTTCGTCTGTACATACTACCTGTCACATGATAACAATTCCTTGACATTTGGCTTGTAGAGATGTCACATTTCTTTTTCTAAAGCAAATTCTCATTCTGGCTGAGCCTGGTGAGATGGCCAAGATCAGTCCCTTGGGGTCTCTGTCTTATGCCTTATAATGGGATCAACTAAGAACTCTAGGCTATTTTGCTTTTGGAGAGAAGGGCAGGTATGGTCCTTGCTTCAGGGTGGTCACTGCTGTTACTAAGAACCGTCAACTAAAAGCACTAAAGTTGCCAATGGACAGAATTTCTTCACCACGGGTAGGCACCACTGCCCCAAATAGCTCCAGGAAGGTCCTCCCCACTGACTACTACTGAGCCCTGAAGACCCTGGCTGCTGTTCCAAAGCCACGGCTTAGTGACCAACCCTCACAGGTACCCAGGCAGCCATAAAGACTTTACTACTGAAAATTGTTTTCAGTAGATGAAGACAAAGGACTTTGTGATTTACTCAAGTGATTAGGTACAAAGTTCCTTCCAGGAAACATAATGTTAAAAAGCTCTTTTTCCTGAATTATATTCTGCTGTGTGCATGAAGCATAATGGTGTTATTAAACATGCTACTTTTGTACTTTTTACAAGAGTTGACAGCATGGTGGATTAGTGATGAAGTCAAGTGCATTTCATCTTTATTTTGGTGCCAAGAGGTTCTGCTTCTTCCCAGCATAGTGAATCAGATTGAAGAAATATTTATGAAATGAAAAATCCATCAAGAAAAGTGTTGGGCAATTGTCTCTGACAATGGAACAAACACAGTGAAGGCTACGAGTGATTTAAGGATCACAAGCACCCCACGTTGTTCACACTCTTCAGCTGCATGTTGAAAAAGCTATTATGGCACAGAATTGCTGCCTGTAGTCACCAGGGATGGGCCCCCTTTCGTCGTTCTTTTTCATCCAAAGATAAACTATATGATATAGAAGAGATTTTGGAACTGTCTTATCACGTAAATTTACAAAACGTTCCAATGAACTAGAACAGCAGCTATTGTGTGTTCAAAGGCTACTTGTACCAAAAAACCTTGAAATTGTATCTTGCAGCATGCCAGTTCAGCATGGGTACTAATAGTGAAATGTTGCTTCCAGAGAAAGTAGTTCATTTGTGAAACATGCTGAAGAAGTAAATCACCTAATGGATTTTAAGAAGGCAAGTATTTCATTCTTGAACTTGCTTTAAGGGCCTCTTATGTTCCTACTGCTGTAAAGGTGCTGGACTTAGCACGGGAAGCTGAGGAGCAGGTGGAAATTCCCGGATGATAGTGTTATCTTGAAAGCCAATTACAAGTTTCCCCCGCTATCCAAAAGTAGAGCATTCCTATGAAATCTTTTATAGCATGAAGCTAAGAAGTAATTACCCCAGGACATATCACACTAATGCAGACATAGAATAACTAGAGATAAAGCACAGAGACTCACAACACAGCTCAAAGCTATAGCAACTTGAGGCTGAGATGCAGAGTGCAGTTCCCTGGGGAGGAGCGTGGTGTACCCGCCGACTATAACAACTCACTGCAAAACAAACACTGACACCACTTTGCAGTTTTACTTTTTTCCATAAAATTGAAAATCCTCTTCAAATCTCTCTCGGTTGGCTAAAGGAGGTACTAATGCAGGTCTTCCATAAAAGCAAAGTGGTGAGAAGTGAACTCTGGAAGAGCTGGGGATACTTACACATTGTTCCATTTTTAGATTGAACATTTAAGGACAAAATTTTCCTGAAGTCCAAGCAGAAACAAAGATGACCAAGTGAAGGCAACAGTCAAAGTTCTGCTTCTGAAATACTCAGAAACTCTCTTTAAGAAGTGCATACAGCTTTGGTTTGAGTGTTGCTTCAGCTCCCTAAGCCAAATCTGCAAGCCCAGGAGATGAAGAGGCGGAAAGACTTGACTTTAGTTGGTTATTAATGTCTAGAGCAAGTTTTCTTAACATCTGCACTATTGATATTGTAAATCAGTAATTCTTTGCGTGAGCTGCTGGCTGTCCTGGGTGCTGTAGCATGTTTACCAGCATCCCTGGCCTCTATTCACTAGATGTCAGTAACACGTCTCCCTTGATTATTACAACCAAGATTGTCTCTAGACATTTCCTAATGTCTCCTAGGGGGTAAAACCTAAAATCACCCTGAAAACCACTGGTTTATAGGAAAGAAGTCTTAACAACAGTACAGATGTTTCTAAAGGTACATGATAACCCTTCATAAAGATGCTGCCATTAATTCTCCTCAGGCCCTAGCGACTTCTTCAGAACACAGCACTGACAAAGCTGCCAAATACACCACACTCCCCACTGATTTCAGTTGGAAACAGGCTTCTGTTTTGCTCACATGTGTGAGCACTGCACCAAGGGGCCTTCTGCCAGTTGATAGTGCTGGGACATCATTGATACTCTACTGTACTATCCAACTTAAAAAATTTAACTCCTGGATGTCCCTGGTGGTATGGTGGTTAGGAATCTGCCTGCCATTGCAGAGGACACAGGTTCGATCCCTGGTCCAGGAAGATTCCACATGTCATGGGGTACCTAAGCAGGTGCACCACAACTCCTGAGCTCATGGGCTACAATTACTGAAGCCCACACACCTAGAGCCTGTGCTCCACAAGAGAAGCCACCACAGTGAGAGCCCACGCACCATAATGAAGGGTAGCCCCCGCTCTCTGTAACTAGAGAAAACCCAGCACAGACAAACGTAATTAATTGATCTTAAAAATTAAAAAAAAATTTTTAACTGCTAAAAAATTTAACTACTAAAGTTCTTAAGTGAATATCGAAATGTTATTTTCATTTTTAAATAAAATTTCAGATGTATCTATGTAACCTGGAAGTTCTAAAATGGCAATATGTGGCCTTCACAGAATATCTATTTACAAATGTGTGCGTTCAACATTGGGTCACAATTCACAGTCAGGCCACATGTCTGAGAAGAAGCTGCCTGAAGCAGGACCAGGGCTGGAACAGCAGTGGGCACTGTGGTGGGGTGTTCAACAAATGATTCGCTTGGCCAATCCTACGTGGGTGAGCATTGAAGTCATTTGCAGTATTTTGGCCTTAACATTACTTTGTGATGAACTTTCCTATTTAGAAAACAGTGAGGTCCTATTTAATTATCCCCTCAGAAATATTCCTGTAAGTAAAATTATGGCATCAAAAGGCCAGAACCCTTTTACGCTTTTTTATACCTATTATTGTGTCCTCCAGAGAAATCCCATTTGCACTATCAGCAGTAAGGGTCTTGGCAGACCCTAAATGTTATCATTTTTTCAAAGAACTTTATTATTATGACAGGGGAAGATCATAACTTCTTTTAATTATTTCACAATTCTCTGGTTTAAGGAAAAAAAAACAAAAATTACACAGTGTCAAAATGACCATTGATTACTGTTTCTTTAATTAAGCCCCTGATGACACAGTTGAATTACAGAAAGGGCACATGAGATATGAAATGTACACAGCTTTAAACTCTAGAGTGACACTTGGCATGGTAAGACGCTTACACCGAGGGGGATGTGGGAACTGAGCTCTGTTAGGGAATAGCAGACGCTTATCCCCCAAATACAAGTTCATTGAGTGAAAGAGCAAATAAACTCAGGAGATTTTCAAGCTGCCTTGTTTGAACAAGATTTTTACACAAACTGCAACTACTCATGTTATTTTAACTTATTCCACACTCTTTCTTTGCCAAGCATGAGCAGTTGAATTTGCAAAGTTCTAACTCACATGTGATATGACTGATTTGTAATACTTATTGAGTTGCTGCCATGTCTCATAGATGTCAATTAATCCCATTCAGTCTTTGAAACAGTTTTGCCAGGTAGATAACATGTCTATGATGTGAACAAGGGACTTGAAGTTTTAAAACTGGGCCTGAGGTTCAAGGCTATTGAGTGGCAGAGCTGGAATTCACACCCAGTTCTGCCTGATTCCAAAATTTGTATTCTTTTATTTCCCATACCATATAGTGTACCAATATCAGTCTCAAATATTCATGTTTCCTCATGAACCCTCCCTCCCCTTAAGAATGAAAAATACATGATTCTCTCCAACTTGACTTCAGAGAGAACTATTGAACTTATTTAATTATTTTGATGACTATTATAGAACACCATCATGTACAGATATGAGAGTTGGACCATAAAGAAAGCTATATGAGAGTTGGACCATAAAGAAAGCTGAGTGCTGAAAAATTCATGCTTTTGAACTGTGGTGCTGGAGAAGACTTTTGAGAGTCCCTTGGAAAACAAGGAGATCAAACCAGGCAAGCCTAAAGGAAATCAACCCTGAATATTCATTTGGAAGGACTGATGCTGAAGCTCCAATTCTTTGGCCACCTGATGCCACGAGCTGACTCACTGGAGCACAGGAGAAGGGGGCGGCAGAGGATGAGACAGTTAAATAGCATCACCAACTCAACGGACATGAATTTGAGCAAACTCCAGAAGATAGAGGCTTCTCTGGTGGCTTAGATGGTAAAGAATCTGCCCACAGTGTGGGAGACCATGGTTCTATCACTGAGTCAGGAAGATCCCTGGAGAAGGAAATGGCAACCCACTCCCATATACTTGCCTGGAGAATTCTGTGGACAGAGGACCCTGGTAGACTACAGTCCGTGAGGTCACAAAGAGTCAGACAGGACTAAGCAACTAACACTTTCACTTTCCTGGAGATAGTGAAAGACAGAGCAGCTTGGTTTGCTATAGTCCATGAGGTCACAAAGAGTCAGACACAATTTAGTGACTGAACAACAATGCAACATCTGGGTCTCTTTTTGCCCCTGTTTTATATTGGGGGGGGAATAAGTAGGAATAAAAGGGGAATTGGAGAAGGCAATGGCACCCCACTCCAGTACTCTTGCCTGGAAAAATCCCATGGACGGAGGAGCCTGGTAGGCTGCAATCCATGGGGTCGCTAAGAGTTGGACACAACTGAGCGACTTCACTTTGACATTTCACTTTCATGCATTGGAGAAGGAAATAGCGCCACTCCAGGGTTCTTGCCTGGAGAATCCCTGGTGGGCTGCCATCTATGGGGTCGCACAGAGTCGGACACAACTGAAGTGACTTAGCAGCAGCAGCAGCAGTGCAAGGAAGCACAGCATATTACAACAGCAAGCACGCAGTCCCTTGTTGTCTTAAAAGCCCTCTTGTTTTCAGTTTGTGTCACAGCAACATGACATGGCAGAGCCTGGCCTAGGCTGTCATTTCACATTCCCCCTCTGAAAACATTTGAAAAAGTGTAATCATTTGTTCCCTCCCCAATAGGACTCTTTCTGGCTGAAGGGCAGACTCTGCCTCCTGGGTGCTGTTGCTCTGATGCCATCCTTCTGTGGTTATTTCTGCTTAGCCCTCACGGGCCCTTGCAACTAAAGTCAGCATTACTGAATGACCCTAAAATTCAAGTCTCCAGTGAGTACTAAGAAAAGACAGGCATTTGAATTTCTGTAGTTAAGTTTTATAGAAGGGGAGGACACTGAGCATCCCGTGACATGCATTCTAATTCCAGAAAAGTCACTTTTACTCATGTGAACCTGAGGGATTTCCGTGATATTCCAGGCAGTTTACTGTTGTGAAAATCACATAGAATATACACGTCCTGGCCCATGGAAATGAAGTCGTCTCATGTAAAAGCATTTTAGTGCTACTCATAATAGCACTTTTCACCATTTATTAATAACAGACTCTATATTTGACTCACTTTTGTTTCTTTTCTAGCCTCACGTTTTCTAAATTTTCCCCTCCCCCCATTTAGAATGTAAGACCCATGAAGGCTGGGATTGGGGCACTTAATTAATTATTATATCCCCAGAGCTCAGAAAAAGACCAGGCACAAAGTGCACATTTGATAAATATTTGTTGAATGAATTTATGATAATCACTCTCGGGAATTAACAGTGTAGCTTGTAAATTTTTATTTCCTGGAAAGCTTTAAGAGAAGGGCAGGCAGGGACTTATCCAAATGAGTTTAGCGATAATACTACTTGGAAGACAAGACTAGGACCAAGGAACTCAGTTACTTAGGGTCCTGATTCTGTGGTTTTATGGCTCTTTGTCTAGTGCTGGTTTCATTGAGCCTGCCCACTCACCATGTTCAAGTCACGGGTCAAAGTTTTCCATTAAAATGTGTAAAACTCTGGCTCAGTGAATCTTAAAAACTTGGCATAGACTGATCCCCTCCTCATTATCCCTAGGGAAAAACTGCTGTTATTGATCATACATTTAGCTACTGGCCACTCGGATACTCATGAGGCACTGATGCTGCCCAGGACTTTCCTAAATAGCCTTCAACTTGACAGACTGGCTAAGGTCTTTCCAGGATCCTAGTGACGAGCTGCCAATGGAATCCAGGGCTGCAATATTTAGTTAGCATTCAGCTTGTACATTCTGTCCCCTCCTTCTTCCCTCCAGGGAAACATATGGTGAGAGATGCTTTTTTTGGAGCAAACTCTTAAGGGAAAACAAGCTTTTCATCTTAAAAAAAGGTTCCAGGAAACCCTCCTTACTGATTTCTAAGGAAATCACTCCAGAGCTTAATTTTGCATTTCCCATCAGAGTAATCACTTCTGTTACTGGAGAAAGTGCTAACTGACAAGGATTGTGAGACAGCACTGGGTGGGCTTTAGTGCCTACCTGCAGGTGTGTGCACACATACTTGTGTATACAAACCAGTGTACATGGTACACTTAGTGATCACTGCTCGAGAATAGTCTGTTTCCTTTTCCAAAAATGTTAAAACCATGACATTGCTGACAGCTCAGCTGGGCAAAATCTGATGAAATTCTTGGCCCTGGAAATGCCAGGTGTTGATGCCTCCAGCCTCCATCAGCACCTCTGAATATGAAAGGGTCTCAGTGTGCGTGTGTCAGTGTGGAGGGGCAGGGAGTGCACAAGCAGGAACAGAGGGGAAGACAAGTGTGGGTTCTGTGGGTCTTTACTTCCTTTGCTTCTCCTAACAAAGGCAGGAGTCAGATGCCAAGGCCAGAGCTGGGGGCAGCCACGCCTAGCATCAGTCCTGAAGACAGGAATGCATTGTAATTAGTGCAAATGCTAATTATGTTGAAACAGAATCGGGCCAAATTTGCCCTGGGTATGTGGATCATGTCCCATAGGAAAGCCCTGTTTCTCTTTTTATTTGCAGTGTTTAGTGTAGGATTTTGTTTTTCTTAAAAAGTAGATGGAAGTATAAAGAACACAGTTTTCTTTTTCTTTCCCCAGATGCCTGCAATATTAGCTCTATTAATACAAGAGCGGATACAATACAAGTGAAAGAAAGTATTCTTCACTTTCTAAGAGCTAAGACATCTCTGCCTGGGCCCAGGGGTGCCAGCTCTGAGAGGTTGCCAGGTGTCATCTCTCAGTCATCACCTGAAGGGGAGCTCAGTCCTGGTTCTCACTGGAGCCCCGAGCTGTTCAGAAGTACAGCTCTTCAGGAAGGGAGAAGCATGTATCTATCATTGAGCAGGTAGACTCTGTAAGGCTGTGTGGAAGAAGCGGTATCAGGCGCCGCAAACTGCAGGACATGGAGAGAAAGGCCCATGTGGAGAATTTAGCAACATGTCTTAGGAGCAAAGAAGAAGCACTGAGCATTTGACAGCTCCAGTTTTTATCAGAAGGTATTACACACTTTGGCTTTTATCATAGTTGTCCCTGAGATAAAAACCTTGATGCCTTTCCAAATAATAAAACAGAGCCAGAAGTCAGAGAAGGGAAAGCGTGTGTCTGTGTGTGTTCTCAGCGCAGCTTTTGAGAAAACCCAGGGATATTCAGGTCTCCACTTACAGTTTTCTGCCTCAGGTGACACACAGATATCATCTGCTTCTTTATTTCCCTGTCCAGTGTTTTCTAGGTAGCTGGCTAACAGGAAACTTCAGTGAATCAAATTCAAAGTCACAAACCTGTGGCGTCCCTCTGGGAGAATGAGAAAAAGTGCACCCTATGAGCAGACCCAGACCCTCACAGAGCACACGGCTTTGCAAACAGAGCCGGCCGAAGCCTAGCCCTGCTCCTCTGGGGGCCCTTTGTATCATGCTTCAGGTGTAGACAGAGGCAGAGCAACACTCACCAACTTGAAATTGGGGCTAAGAGAGGGGGAGGGTATGACTTTTCTTTCAGCTTGGGATGCTACCAGCTCGGGATGGCCCCTTCAAAGAATTCCAAAGCATGGAAAACTGTTCTTCAGTTACCACCACAGCTGTGGTCTTCAGTTTCCTAGCTCGGTGGTCAGACTCCACCTGGCTTTCTCTTTGCCTTCTACCCATTGCTTGCAAACAGTCTTACACAGCTCTGGTATCCAAAAGATGCTCCATAAATATTTGGAGTTGGCTGATGGCCTGGCTACCAAGCACCCTCCGAGGATATAAGCATTTCCTTTGGCAAGCCTTCTTCCCACTGCTGGCTTCATTGACCCCTTTGTTTCAGAGGATTGCATGCAGGGGACGGCTCTCTGAGATGTATCCCAGGTTTCATGAAAATCCACAAATAACAACAGATGAGGTCTTAACGTAATTAGCACAATTCATATCATTCAGACTCCCAAAGAACAGAAAAAGAATTCTACTAAAATAAGAGACCAAGAGAAATTTGAGTTTGTTTCACCCTGGCAAGACTTAAGATCAAGTTAGAAGAGAATTAAATGTCTCTAAGGCAAGAAGTCGGAGAAGGCAATGGCACCCCACTCCAGTACTCTTGCCTGGAAAATCCCATGGACAGAGGACCCTGGTAGGTTGCAGTCCATGGGGTCGCTAAGAGTCGGACACAACTGAGCGACTTCACTTTCACTTTTCACTTCCATGCATTGGAGAAGGAAATGGCAACCCACTCCACTGTTCTTGCCTGGAGAATCCCAGGGACGGGGGAGCCCGGTGGGCTGCCGTCTATGGGGTCGCACAGAGTCAAACACGACTGAAGCGACTTAGCAGCAGTAGCAGCAGCAAGACAAGAAGTGCTAGTGACCTCTCACTGGTCCTGGAGGTAATTCAATCACAGCTCCACAAGAACCCTTCCTCCACCACAACTCCTAGCAGTTGCCTCAAGAGCCTTCAGCACAACTATAGTAGGTATTTTTTGTGGTTTCCCCTGAAAAAAATTAAGCTCAGATATGATGGGACAAACGGCAAAGATATTTATTGGCTACAGAGAATCTTTTCCTTTTCTGCCTAGAGCAACTCCTCTAAATATTAAGTTGTTGATAGAAATCACTTCAATAAACGTAGTTTTTAAAACAAGACCAACTCTGCAAACACAAGCTCAGACCTTGGTACTATGCCATATTAACCCCTGAGCCCACTGCTTATTATAGCTTTAAATTTTAAGCCATATTGAAATCTGGCTAATCATCTCAAGGTTATACAAAATTATGAACATTGTTATGAATAAAGAAGCAACAAATCTACTCTTCCCTTGGGAACCAAACATTATTTTCACAGCATGTTTAAGGATTTAAGCATCAAACAGATTGATTTACTTTTTAAGATAAAAGTGGTTCAATAACCATCTCTTGATACACTGTCTAGTCTCCCCCAAATTTGCCTTCCCTCTGGTGTTAGCGTTGGTGTGTGAAGTTGTTCTCTACAATAAGTCACCTGAGAAATAAAAGTTTCCTATATATCTTTTGAGGTAGAATTCTCCCAGAGAAACACAATTAGGCTGGTGACTCTATAAAGACCGTTGCCAAGGTGATGGACAAGCACCTCTGGAATTGAGAGACTTCCTCACGGGGCACTGGGGAGAGGCAAGGGCCACAGAGCCCAGGCATGCTTCCAAGAAGAGAGAGGAACTTGCTGAGACATCCAGGATGGAGGGAAAACCAGATGAAACAGGGAGAAGATGCAAGCATGCCCATTTCTCAGGTAGGAAGATCTACCCTCAAGGACTTGTGAACAATAGTGAGAAAGAAGGTAGGAAGGAAGGAAGGAAGGGAGGGAGACAAACAGGAAACAGGAGGTGTGTAATCCCACTTTCTCTGTCTCATGTTATCTTTATACAACCTGCATTCCAAAAGGTGATGTCTCTCTTTTTCCATCTTCCTGTTCCTAATGGAGTTTTTAGATACACCTTTTTGGTGGTTCTTGAACTAAACCCTACATTATTGGATCCAAGGCCCCACCTACATAGAGTTGGGCAGATCCATTTCAAGATAAGAATTAGAAGAAATCAAGAGGCACAGCTAACTAGGAAGTCAGAGAAGAAGATAAAAAAAAAAAAAAATTTAGCCTTCATTGCACATAAATGGAGGCCAGAAATATAGATTTCTTGGGAATTTGTAATGTTCTCATTGTTTATTATTTTTGTTAATATCTGTCTATTCCCTATAAGTACAAGCAGTAACAAATCTTGAAACAAAACAAAATTGGCAAAAGGGTTATGGGATTTATTTTGGAGGTCAAAAAAGATATATCTTATCTCACTGCTCTTTTGTGCAATCAGGAGAGAGAATCCTGAGAGGAAAGCAGATGAAAAGAGATTAGAAAGAAAGGTAACCCCTTAAGTTCTCTGGGAGAAAAATAAACAGAGGAAATGTAAATTCAGCTTGGGGAGAAATGTTTCTAGGGAATTAACCTCCACAATAGTCACTTTCCTCCTGATGTCAAGTCATAGAAACTTCCCAATAGATTTTGTTGAGTGCTAAGCATATGATCACTCAACTAGAGCCAGACATCCTGGAATGTGAAGTCAAGTGGGCCTTAGGAAGCATCACTACAAACAAGGCTAGTGGAGGTGATGGAATTCCAGTTGAGCTATTTCAAATCCTAAAAGATGATGCTGTGAAAGTGCTACACTCAATATGCCAGCAAATTTGGAAAACTCAGCAGTGGCCACAGGACTGGAATGGTCAGTTTTCATTCCAATCCCAAAGAAAGGCAATGCCAAAGAATGCTCAGACTACCGCACAATTGCACTCATTTCACACCCTAGTAAAGTTATGCTCAAAATTCTCCAAGCCAGGCCTCAGCAATACATGAACCCCGAACTTCCAAACGTTCAAGCTGGTTTTAGAAAAGGCAGAGAAACCAGAGATCAAATGGCCAACATCCACTGGATCATTGAAAAAGCAAGAGAGTTCCAGAAAAATACCTATTTCTGCTTTATTGACTATGTCAAAGCCTTTGACTGTGTGGATCACAACAAACTGTGGAAAATTCTTCAAGAGATGGCAATAGCAGACCACCTGATCTGCCTGTTGAGAAATCTGTATGCAGGTCAGGAAGCAACAGTTAGAACTGGACATGGAACAACAGACTGGTTCCAAATAGGAAAAGGAGTACGTCAAGGCTGTATATTGTCACCCTGCTTATTTAACTTATATGCAGAGTACATCATGAGAAACGCTGGGCTGGAGGAAGCACAAGCTGGAATCAAGATTGCCAGGAGAAATACCAATAACCTCAGATATGCAGATGACACCACCCTTATGGCAGAAAGTGAAGAAGAACTAAAGAGCCTCTTGATGAAAGTGAAAGAGGAGAGTGAAAAAGTTGGCTTAAAGCTCAACATTCAGAAAAGTAAGATCATGGCATCTGGTCCCATCACTTCATGGCAAATAGATGGGGAAACAGTAGAAACAGTGCCTGAGTTTATTTGTGGCGGGGGGGAGCTCCAAAATCACTGCAGATGGTCACTGCAGCCATGAAATTAAAAGACACTTACTCCTTGGAAGGAAAGTTATGACCAACCTAGACAGCATATTAAAAAGCAGAGACATTACTTTGTCAACAAAGGTCCATCTAGTCAAGGCTATGGTTTTTCCCGTAGTCATGTACAGATGTGAGAGTTGGAGTATAAAAAAAGCTGAGCACTGAAGAATTGATGCTTTTTAACTGTGGTGTTGGAGAAGACTCTTGAGAGTCCCTTGGACTACAAGGAGATCCAACCAGTCTATCCTAAAGGAGATCAGTCCTGGGTGTTCATTGAAAGGACTGATGTTGAAGCTGAAACTCCAATACTTTGGCCACCTGATGCGAAGAGCTGACTCATTTGAAAATACCTTGATGCGGGGAAAGATTGAGGGCAGGAGGAGAAGGGGACGACAGAGGATGAGATGGTTGGCTGGCATCATCAACTCAATGGACATGAGTTTGGGTAAACTCTGGGAGTTGGTGATGGACAGGGAGGCCTGGCGTGCTGCAATTCATGGGGTCACAAAGAGTCGGACACCACTGAGCAACTGAACTGAAGCATATGTTGGATTATGCAGAGCTGAGGTATAGTAGTTTTCCATCATACTTCAGGTTTTCGGGATAGCTTGTTAGTTATCACTGAAGTAACATCAATAATACCCAAGTTCACCGGAAGTAGAATTAATTTCCAGTGAAAAATTTCAGCGAACATTACGAATTTCTAACTGCCACTCTCAACCAGTTTCTGTCTTTCGTTCTACATCTGTCAACATTAGCTATTAAGCTCCCGCAAATGTCATCCTTATATGATAATTATAAATGTAAGGATGGTAATAACAGCAATAACAATAACATTAACATTTATTGAACATTTAATATGTGCAAGGCAGTATTTTGTGTGCTCTGCATATAGTAACTCATGCCTCACCAAATCCCCTTAAAGAAAAAAACCACTCTCATTTTACAGATGAGAAAACTGAGGCTTAAAATAACTCAGCTAGTTAGCCAGGAAGCCAGATGTGTTTGTACAACTCCTAACCTCATAAACAAAGAACATCTAAACACTAAGCATCCTCCATCAAATACAGACTCTCCCAGACCACCCACACTCCTGTGGCTTTTGAAACATTTAACCCCACACACTCCTTTCTTCAAGTAAAACCTTGCACAGAAACCCCAAGTCTACATTAAACGGATAAAATTGAGGTTTGCTGATTAAATCAGGTGGAGAAACAAAGACCATTGCCTGTCCCATCTCCACTCAGCCCTTCCTGCTGCCTCAGAAGGTTCTGCAGAGCCTTGGAGCTTCTGTGAAACACAGAAAACCCTTAACAGTCTTTAGCTGATCTCCTTCCACCTGTAAAATTGCCAACTCAAGAGCTGCTTTCCAATCTGCTTTCAAAATTTCAAGGTTTTTGTTGCTTCTAGGATAAGTTTTGAAATTCTGCATTCCCATGCACCCAGACACTCCCTCTGTATCCCCATTCCATCCAGCTGGCCTGACCTCCTTGTCATCCCCTAAAAGGCATCATTCTTTGAACCATTTGAAATGACTTCTGCTTTCTCTTCCACTCTTGCAAATTCCAGCATCAGAAACTGAGTCAAGTGTGAATTCTCCGTAAAATCTCTGACTGCTGTAGTCCTGTTCACCTTGTCACCATGTTTAGCGCTCACTCAGGCCCTGCCCCTTCCTGTAGTACCTAGTAGATGGGTTCCACTGCCAGAAAGAGACTAAAGCAATGACTTAAGATACAAGTTTCTTTCTCTTGCAAGAATTGTCTGAGGTGTGCACACTGGGCTAACACAACACCCCACAGGCTGGGACCCAGGCTCCTTCCGTATTGTCACTCTGCCTGACTCTATGATGGCTCACCACTGTATCCCCATCAGAATGAGGAAAAGGGAAGGAAGGACATGTTCTTTCCTTTTAAAGACTTCTCCCTCTACTTTGATTTAAAGACTTCTCCCTCTACTTTGAGCATCACTTTTCACCTTCATGCATTGGAGAAGGAAATGGCAACCCACTCCAGTGTTCTTGCCTGGAGAGTCCCGGGGACGGCGGAGCCAGGTGGGCTGCCGTCTATGGGGTCACACAGAGTTGGACACGACTGAAGTGACTTAGCAGTAGCAGTAGCAGTAGCAATCTCTTCCACATTTAACTATTTCAAGGAGAAATTAGGGAAGAGCATTTTGTCTCAGCTCTCATACACTCCTGGAATAAAGAGACTTTGTCTCACACATTGCATCCCCAACAATACCTATCTAACCTGGGCATCTTAAAAGTACTCAATATTAAAAGCAAATTATTAAAGAATTAATATATAGATATAGGCTTCCCTGGTGGCTCAGACGGTAAAGTGTCTGCCTACAATGTGGGAGACCCAGGTTTGATCCCTGGGTTGGGAAGATCCCCTAGAGAAGGAAATGGCAACCCACTCCAGTATTCTTGCCTGGAAAATCCCACGGACGGAGGAGCTTGGTTGGCTACTGTCCATGGGGTCGCAAAGAGTCGGACACGACTGAGCAATTTCACTATCACTATGACGATCACTATTAGTGCATGAGAAAACAGATGTGCAGACATTTTTGGAAACCACTTTGGAAACCAAAGATAACGTTGACTTTCTTTACATCAGTGATGAATTAAGTTTCTGATTACTGGGTCCTAAATCTGAAGGGGTTTTAACTTTTAGAAAAGTTACCCAAAGAGATTATTTAAATGGGTGATACTCTTCCCAACTATCTTCTTCACACACACACACACACACACACACACACACATCCAGCTTATTAAAATACAAATTCTAGGAAACTGCTTCACTGATACTCATATTTTTTCCCCAAGATAGTTAATACAAAGTCAATGAAAGGTTTGGAAAGCTAGACTTTAAAACATTAAAGTATAAAGATAAAATTACCTTTTCAGATACAAATCTATTGTGATAACATCTTAGATAATTCACTGAGCTCTTTACCAAGCGATGAAAACTTTGGCAATACTTTGAGCCAGGTGATGTTACTATATTTAGGAGTATGAGTTTCATTGTACCTCCTTTTCAAAGACAATTTATTTTTAAGTATGTATTGAACTACAAACTATCATATTCTTTTATTTTAGGCAATAATTGGGTTTATGTGTTGATTAATTCATCTGTACACATATATTACCAATACTACTAAAAATTTTAAGAAGCTTTAAAGCAAATATAGTTAAGGAACAGTGACTAACTACAGGAACCCTACTGGCCAGTTGCAAAAACACTGTGTCAGTTCAGACTTCCCCAGCCTTGAATGAAGCCTGAGAAATAATAACAGTAATAAAAGCAGCTTCCTTGTGTACCCGGTAGTTTGGGCCAGATAATGTACTAACTGTGTCGCATGAATTCTTTCCATCCTCTAACAATACTGTAAGAAATCTGAGATAAGAAATCTAAGGCTCAGAAAAGTGTAATGATCTTACAGAGTATTAGAAGCCCTTCAGAACTGGGTTCAAATTGAGCACATTTATTTCCAAAGACCTTTGTTTTTTCAAATGTAGATAAATCAGATTAGCAGTTGTCACTCTGCTGCTCCATGCATGCATGGTACAGAGTTCTATGCAACTATCTACAAGAAGGTGCCAGCTTGTGTCACTGGTACTTGTTCTCACGTCTCATGGCAGGATTAAAGGGATTAGTTAGAATGTGTCCACAGATGCCCCACCAATGAGCTCACACAGAAAAACCCCCTTGCTGGCTGGGAACCTCAGGAGACTCTGGATAGGATGGGCAAAGGCAGTCTAAGGATCTGACCCAGACTAGACATAGAAGGAGGCACTTCCCTCAGAGGAGGCCCCCCTGGTCTTTCCCTTGCTCATGTAGACTAACCCTCCCTCGATGAGGCATTCTCCCATCTGCCTTGCCCCTGAAATCCCCAGTTCTTGTGGCTGGAAATCTGGGCTTCTGGCACCGCCTGAGTAAAGACAGACCAGTCTACTTTATCCCTGGCTATCACTGCAGTACAGTTACCATTAGGGGCACTGAGAGAGCCCCTACTGAGAGAGCACAAACTATTGTGCTTTGAATACGATGTTTCCAGCAAACGAAGGCCTGATCCTCAAGGCCTCTAGGTCTAGCCACACTCAGCAGGAGTCTGGCAGCATTCCAGCTAACATATTCTTCCAGGTCCCTCAAGGAAGTAGTGGGGATTTTCACTTCCCTTCAGTACAGAAAATCATCCAATACTTCTTCAAAAGACCTGGCTGGGAGACCCTGGCTCAGAATCACATATGCATGAAAATATTCTAGGATTTAGCTCTCCCCTGATGCTAAATTTGCAGAGTAGGACACAGGCCAGCACATCTCAAGCAGATTCGGGTGGCTTGTGTCTGCAGTGCTTTCCTCAGTGGAATGGAATCTTGCATAGACCTCCTGCATCATTCTGGCTCTCCCACATGAACCTTGTCTTCATGTGTTTCTCAAGAAGCTCTCTCTCCCTGTTCTAGCCCAGAGTTGCTCAACACCAGTACAACTGACATGTTAGGTTGGATAATTCTTCATCATGCAATTTTCCTGTGGATTGCAGGAAACCTAGCAATGTCCCTGGCTTCTACCTACTAGTTGCCAGTAGCACCCACCTCCCCATTTGTGACAACCAACTGTGTCTCCAGACATCGCCCAATGTCATCTGGGAAGCAAAATCACCCTGTATGAGGACCACTGGTCTAGCCAGTTGAAACCCAGCCAGTTCTGATGGTCTCACGCTGCTTCTTCCCAGGGCAGCAGGCACACTCATCCCACCAGAATCTCTCAACACAATCTTCAGATACTAAAACTCTTGCATGTTTGAAAACACCTGTAAAACAGATGTCCCAGACCTTTCTAGCAATTCAAGTTTGCTCTTCCCCACTAAAGTTCAAATTATTGTAATCTGAGTGCCTTTCCTGAGGAATTACAAGAATATCCTTTCCTGGGCATTTCTGCAGTCCCACTCTCCCCCAGCCCTCTCATCACTACCTTGCTGCTCCAGAATGCCACTCAGTCCAACCACAGGGCCAGGGTCTTCTCTAAGCCATAACAGAATGAGATGGTCATGCTTAATGATGTTAACCAGCAACCTTGAGAAATTACAAAGTAAAAGGGGAAATAGGCATTAGATATTAGCCCTCACAGCTCCCGAGCACCAGCGGCCATGTCTTTTGCACGGGCTCATCTCCCCATCACCCTCCCCGCCCCACCCCCCCACCCTCCCCGCCCCACCTCCCCCATCCCTCCAGCCCCCAGACTCTCCTAGACCACAAGCCTAGCACATTTCTCCCCACCCCTGCCACTCCCCACTCCAGAGGGTCAATAATTCCTGCAGAGATGCAGCCAGCCCAGTGAAGGCCAGCATTTGCCCTTCATTACACAGAACACAGCATATTCTAGCCTGAGGTGTGAACCAACCGCATTTGGACTCTTCATCTTCGGGACTCCCACAGAGGAAAATGAGCAGGTGCTTCAGGTGCAGCTGCATGGCCAAAGACCAAGTCTCACGCGATAAGCTGCATGAAGAAATGGTTACAAAGCCAGTCCACCCTGCCCAGTCTTTCAGGACTTTGTTCCTTCTCAGCATCACACTAGGGACCAGAATCAATGTTGATGCACCCTTAAAACATGACTTCCCTTTTTAATCACTTCTATGATGTAGGGCTAAGAAGTCAGGAAATTTCTAGTTTTAGAACCATCCTGGTAAGGGACACTAGTCATATGAGTGGCAGTTACTCATCACCATTCCAGGAATATCCCTACTCTGCCACTTTCAAAGAGCCAAGTTAGAGTCAAAGGATTGCTAGTGGTGGTTTTCAAACTTCTCTCATTGTCAAGATCCTTCTGACACATGAGTCTGGCTAAGGCCTCAGGTGGAGCCATACTGGCTGATGTGGGATGGACCTAGAGACCCTGAACACACCTTAAGGACTGATGACCTGAAGTATGATCAGAATAAAGATGACCTGGGAATTTGGTATCTAGAAATCTGGTCTCAAAGGCTAAAGAAAATGAGGTGTGAGTCCATGTCCCCTTCTACCTAAGCCAGGTCAGATTTTATTGTCACAAATAAGGAAAAGGAATGACATGTCTGGCAGGCAGAGGAAGAGCTGTGCTGGCTGGTGGACGAAGAGGAAGGAGGAGAGCCCTGCAGTTTTGCTGGGCTGTTAGCTTCCTTGGTTTCCCAGGCACTAGCTTGTTAAGCGGAGAAGGCAATGGCACCCCACTCCAGCACTCTTGCCTGGAAAATCCCATGGACAGAGGAGCCTGGTGGGCTGTAGTCCATGGGGTCACTAAGAGTCGGACACGACTGAGTGACTTCACTTTCACTCTTCACTTTCATGCATTGGAGAAGGAAATGGCAACCCACTCCAGTGTTCTTGCCTTGAGAATCCCAGGAACGGGGGAGCCTGATGGGCTGCCGTCTATGGGGTCGCACAGAGTCGGACACGACTGAAGCGACTTAGCAGCAGTAGCAGCAGCAGCTTGTTAAGAGGAGGGTGTTGCAGGGAGAATCCAAAGGGTTTCCCTAGACCAGGCTTCTCAGCCCCACACCATTGACATTTGGGGCTGGGTAATTCTGTATTTGGAGAAGGCAATGGCACCCCACTCCAGTACTCTTGCCTGGAAAATCCCATGGATGGAGGAGCCTGGAAGGCTGCAGTCCATGGGGTCACTGAGGGCCGGACAGGACTGAGCGACTTCACTTTCACTTTTCACTTTCATGCATTGGAGAAGGAAATGGCAACCCACTCCAGCGTTCTTGCCTGGAGAATCTCAGGGACAAGGGAGCCTGGTGGGCTGCTGTCTATGGGGTCGAACAGAGTCGGACACGACTGAAGTGACTTAGCAGCAGCAGCAATTCTGTATTGGGGGTGGAGGCTGTCCCGTGCACTGTTGGATGTCAGCAACATCCTTGACCTCCACCAACTAGATGTCGATAGGACCTTGTTCCCAATTTGTGCAAGTTGTAACAACCAAAAATGTCTCCAGATGCTGCTCCAGCAACATTACCCCAGCTAGAATCAATGATATGTACACAAAGCCTACCAGGCTAAGAGGAGATAAAAGGATGTAAGACATTATTCTTATCCTCCAGAAACTTAACATCCAGCTGGAAAGACAAGAAGTAAACATGTTAAATTAGTGAAATAGGTAAATAATAACAGATCAAGATAACAAGAGATGTCACAAGTTGGTATGTAATTAGAAGGATCTTAAATAACACTGTTGACTGAAAGGAAATCAAAACAGTCCATCCTAAAGGAAATCAATCCTGAATATTCACTGCAAAGACTGATGCTGAAGCTGAAGCTCAATACTTTGGCCACCTGATGCGAAGAACTGAGTCATTAGAAAAGATCCTGATGCTGGGAAAGATTGAAGGCAGGAGGAAAAGGGGACAACAGAGGACAAGATGGTTGGATGGCATCACCGGCTCAATGGACATGAGTCTGAGCAATCTCAAGGAGATGGTGATGGACAGGGAAGCCTGGCGTGCTGCAGTCCATGGGGTCGCAAAGATTCGGACATGACTGAGTGACTGAACAACAAAATAATACTCTCCTAACACTTGTTACATTGTATTTTATTGAAATTACTTATCTATCTTCCTTGATGTGAAATGAAAATACCATGAGCACAGATTCTGACTCAATTTTCTTGACCACAGACATCCTCCCCCAGGGTCTGGCACATAGTAAGTGCTCAATACTTACCAGGGACAGTCTTGTACAGGATCAGACCTGACAGAAGAAAAAGGGCACTGAAGGGGATCCTCTCCAGGTTTCACGCACTACGCGATAACCAAGTGAACTGGGCCAACCTGAATGCTTGACCATCCAAAGACATCTCTCTCTCTCTATGTGTGTGTATATGTGTGTGTGTGTGTGTGTGTGTGTGTGTGTGTATAGTTGCTGTTTAGTAGCTAAGTTGTGTCCAACTCTTCTGCAACCCCATGGACTGTAGCCTGCCAGGCCCATCTGTCCATGGGATTTCCCAGGCAAGAAAACTGGAGTGGGGTGCCATTTCCTTTTCCAAGGGATCTTCCTGACCCAGGGATTAAACTCATGTCTCCTGCATTGACAAGCCTATTATTCACCAATGAGCCACATACTCCTATATATATATATATGGTCAACAAAATAAGAGGCAGAGTCTATGCTCATGGCAGTCTTGGAAGAGAGGTTTTCCTCTACCCCATAGCCCTCCCATCCCTCCATCACTGAACTTGTCTGTGGCATAATCCTCTCAAAAAGATAAGTGGATGGAAAAACCCAGTGAAAAACCCTGGGCCTTCTGCTGAGATATACTGTGAAGGGCCGGGGCAGAGGTGAACTCGTGGGAAGGAAAAAAGGAAAACACCAATCCAAATCAGCTAGCTGGCCCTCCCCTCTGCAACACCTGTTCGTTTGTAAAATGCACATTGAGCACCTGCTCAGGGCTGGACAGCCCTTGGGGCCTGAGGACCCAGCCACACAGAACAGATCAAAGTCGAGCTCGTGGGCAGCCAGCAGCCAGGCTCCTTGGTTCATATGCTTGGGTGTGCATGGAGTCACCTGGATGGAGAAGCTGTAAAAAAGTCGGCTGGGCCCCTTTCCCAGCGTTTCTGATTCAGCAGGCCCGGAGCAGGGCCTGAGAACTGCATTCCTGGCCAGCTTCCAGCTGAGGCCGCGCTCCCAGCCCGGGACCACCCTTTGAGCCTCCCTGGACTCCAGCTTCCGCGCAGAAGATGCTAACTGGCCGCGGGGAAGTGTCTGGGGCAGGAGGTGGGCCAGGAAGAGAACCCAAGGGAACATCTGAAAAAACAAGATTGAACGGGCCCAAGTGCCTCCCGGTGGCCCGGGACAAAGATAGAGCTTCTCTGTTTACTGGAAAGTCCAGGGACTGCCCGCGGTCCCGCCTGCGCGGTGGGTGGCGGCGGTGGCTCCGGCCCGGGGGTGGGGCGGTGGGGGTGGGCATGGGGGTGGGGAGGCCTGCCCGGTAAGGGCCGGCGGGAGAGGGCGGGGGCCGGCCAGCCCGGCCTCCGACCCGTTTATTTACTTAAACAACACAGAGCCCGCCCTCCGCGGGGCCAGGCCCGGGGCAGTTCCTGAATGGGACTGGACGCCGCGTCTTTGCAGCAGCCCACCCACGTCGCCGGAGGCGTCCTCGGCTGGGCCTCCGTCCGAGGAAATGACGGGCTGCGCTGGGGCGTCGCCGGCGGCCCGGGAACGTGGGTGAGGCCGCGCCGCCGCAGTGTCCCGGGGCGGCGCCCCTCTCCACTGAGCGCCCTTCTCCGCCCGGCTTTAAATCTCCCTTTATTTTGCTTCAGAGCTTTTCACTCTTTTCGATGGCGATAAAGAAAAGCAGATAATATTTTTTAAAGAAGAAGGGGATAAAATGTTAAGCTGTCTCCCTCAGAAGGAAAAAAGGGGGCTGAATAAACAGAATGTCACTGAAAAGACAACAAACAAGACCGTTTCTGAAAGAACCAGATGGACTTGGAAATAGCCTTCGATTGCGGCCACAGGGCTGCATCGGGAGCGGCCCGGGGACAGGGGACGGCTGGGACTGGGGACGGGGGCGGAGGGGCGGGGAGATGGCTGATTTAGTAATTTAGTTCGGGAATCGAAAGCCTACAGGTCTGCCTGTGAAAAAAGAGCCGATTTTGGAAACCTCAAACCTCACTGGAGTGAAATAAAACGAAGCCACTATTACCTTCCCTTTCTTCTGACAGATCACCTATGTCTTGAATAAGAAATTGCTGACTAGATGTTTTTCCTTTCCTTTTCTTTGCAAAGTTGAGGGAGGATTAGGTGTTTTTTTGTTTTTTCATTTTTCTAAAGCTTTCTCAACTTAGCTAAATGGACACGTGCAGAGTTAGATGGGCTAGTTTGGCCTTTTCTCCTTATCTATTTAACTTATCCTTTACCCACTAAATCAACTATATTTCAAAAAATGGTACCAGACTGATATCCAAATTCCTGTAATAATTTCTCAGCTGCTGGATGGTGTGTACCACATAGATGGAAGGGGAAAACATTTGTCATAAGAATCAGGTTTCCATTCTCTAAGGATAAATTCAACTTTTTAAATACACTATTTTTAGAGCAATTTCAGGTTCACAGCAAAATTATGCAAAAGGTACAGAGATTACTCATGTACCCCCTGTCCCCACATATGCAGAACAAGCTCTCCTTGGGTACAAAGGAAAACAAGCCAAGCAAATGTGCAACTGTGGTGAAACCTAGGGGGCACACATGAGGTTAGAAGGCAGAAATTCTGAACAATATATAGACTCTAGTTCCATTGCCATTAATCAACTGGATCGTGGACAGGTCACTCTCTCTCTCCAAACCTTGGTGTCCTATCTGCAAAGGGAAATAGTTACAAGGCATAGCTTGTTGTGGTGATGTAGAAAGCAAGTACCTATAAAGGTTTCTTCACTATGGTGTGTATTTTCTTTTAATGAATGTTTATATAACAGACCTATTCCTTTTGTTGCTTCTTTTCCAGAAAAGGAACAGGTAGGTGAGATAAATTTAGATGAGTGCTGGAGGAGGGAGACGTCTCATCAGATTTAAAATTGCTGATATAAAATAGGGAAAGCAGGAAGGGAGGGAGGGAGGAAACAAAGCAGAACAGGTCATGCTTTTTTAAAAGCACTGATGGAAGAGTTTTTCAGCTATAGCCTCAGTTTTCAGGTGGAGACAATCCTAAGAAGTATTATTTTCTAGTATCAAAACTGCGTTATAGGCTACAGTTAAGGACCAGCAGAAAGAGGAAAAATACTCATCAAGGCTCTTAAACTTGTTCACAGCAAAATTACAACATTGTATCATGGCTAAACAATTTCAGAATTTCCTAATATGTGGCATAGCTTCAGAGGACATGGTGACATTTTACCAAAACATAAATTCTTCATCAATGTGGACTCCTTTTCTTTGGTTGGCAACGTTAATGAATTCTTTCTGAGCAGCAGTTTGTCAGGAACATTTTATGATCTTGACCACACAGGAACAAAGCCACTGAAGTCATGCCCGGCAGTGTTGCTACTTTGGCCATGTCCCACCACCAGAACATTCTCCATTTTTAGGGTTACTCCAGAATCACCTGAAGGACTTATTAGGATACAGACACTGGGTACCACTCCTAGGGCTTCTGATCTAGCAGGTTATGGATGGGCCTGAGAGTTTGGGTTTCTTATAAGTGGGTAATGTTAAGGCTGCTCGTCTGGAGGCCACATTTGATATCCACTGGCATAGAATAGGGCTTCTGCATACCAGGTCCTTAATAAATGTGTGCTGGTTGGAGGAAAAGGCAGTGTCTTGGATTATATCTGCCAGTGAAGGGTGGAGAAGGCTGAGTGCTTTGGGTTGCTTTGCAGGGTTTCTGGAACTTAGGGAAAATCTTAAAGGTCATTAGTCCAACCACACCCAAGGTAGACATTTTTGTAGGGCCAGGCTTTATTGATCAAATCTATTCAGTGCCTAAAATAAAAGCAAGAGCATCAGGATATCAGAAATCTGTTGCATTTCTTTACACTAATGATGAATTATCAGAAAGAGAAAATGGGAGGGGAGGGGAATCTCGTTTAAAATTGCATCTAAGAAAAACACCCTTAGAATAAACCTAACCAAGGAGGTGAAAGACCAATACACTGAGAACTATAGGACATTGATAGAGGAAATTAAAGATGATTCAAAGAAATGGAAAGATATTCCATGCTCTTGGATTAGGAGAATGAATATTGTTAAAATGTTCTTATTACTCAAAACAGTCTACAGATTTAATGCAATTTCTATCAAATTACCCATGACATTTTTCACAAAAGTAGAATAATCCTAAAATTTATATGGAAAAACAAAAGACCCAGCATTGCCAAAGCAATCCTGAGAAAAAAAGCACAAAGCTGGAGGCATAATCCTCCCACACTTCAGATAATACTACCAAGTTATAGTAATCAAGACAGCATGGTATTGGTACAGACATATGGAACAAAGTAACTCAGAAATAAACTCACTACATTCAGTTAATCTTTGACAAAAGAGGCAAGAATGTACAATGGAGAGAAGACAGTCTCTGCAGCAGCTGGTGTTGGGAAAGCTGTATAGCTACATGCCAATCAATGAAATTAGAACATTCCCTCATACTATATTAAAAATAAACTCAAAATGGTTTAAAGACCTAAGTAAAAGATATGACCCCATTTAACTCTGAGAAGAGAACATAGGCAAAACTTTCTCTGACATAAATCACAGCAATATTTTCTTAGATCAGTATCCTGAGGCAAAAGAAATAAAAGCAAAAATAAGCAAATGAGCCTAATGCACAGCAAAGGAAACCATCAAATCAAAAAAAAAAAAAAAAGGAAAGAAAGAAAGAAAAGACAATTTATTTCCAAAATACACACAGCTCATATAACTCAACATCTAAAAAACAAACAACCTAATAAAAAAGTGGGCAGAAGACCTAAATAGACATTTTGCCAAAGAAGACATATAGATGGCCACCAAACACATGAGAAGACACTCAGCATTGCTAATTATCAGAGAAATGCAAATAAAAATTACAATGAGGCTATCACCTCATACCAGTCAGAATGACTATCACGAAAACATCTACAAATAATAAATGCTGGAGGAGGTATGGAGAAGATATAACCCTCCTATGCCGTTGGTAGAAATGTAAATTGGTGACATCACTATGGACGACTAGGTGACTCCAACTAAATAGTATGGAGTTTCGTTAAAAAACCTAAAATATGAGCTACCATATGACCCAGCAATCCCACTCCTGGGCATATATCCAGAAAAAATAAAAACTCTAATTCAAAAAGATACATGCACCCCAATATTCATAGCAGCACTATTTACAATAGCCAAGAGATGGAGGCAAACTAAGTGTCCATCAACAGATGAATGGATAAAATTTTGATACCAAATATGGAGCTTCCCCATTGGCTCAGTGGTAAAGAATCTGCCTGCAACGCAGGAGACGTGGGTTCAATTCCTGGGTCGGAAAGACCCCCTGGAGAAGGGCATGGCAACGCACTCCAGTATTCTTGCCTGGAGAATGCCATGGACAGAGAAGCCCAGTGACCTACAGTCATAGGGTCACAAAGAGTCAGACACAATTGAAGCAACTGAGCACACGCACTCATACCAAGTACAAAATGAAATATTACTCAACCATAAAGAAAAAATGAAATATTGCCAACTGCAGTGACATGGACAGACCTAGACAATATCATACTAAGTAAAATAAGTCACACAAAAACAAATACTATCTAAAAACAAATATTATCTAAAAAATAATACAAACAAATTTATCTACAAAATAGAAACATACTCACAGACATAGAAAGCAAATTTATGGTTACCAAAGGGAAAAGGGAAAGGGAGGGAAGGATAAATAAGGAATAGGGAATTAAAGGATACACACCGCTATATAACTGGTTAACAACAAGGACTTACTGTGTAGCAAAGGGAATTATATTCAATATCTTGTAATAATCTACAATGGAAAAAAAATCTTTAAAAGTATATATAATTATATCTGAATCATTCTGCTGCACACCAGAAATTAACACAGTACTGTAAATCAGCTACACTTCAATGTTTTTAAAAAGCAGGAGCATCCAGTGTTTAAAGCAATTTACTCCACCTTCTCCTTCCCCAGTGTTAGTTGACCCTGAGTTCTTAACCAGAATTGTCATCCTGTTGCTCTATTTCTACAACCAAGAACTACTTCTGTTACCAGGCCTTATGTGTCTTCACAGACAACCTTGAATTCATTTCTGATCTTAGGCAAGTTTCTTTGGCTCCTCTTGTTTTAAGGATAAAGGGACTAAGGCAGTCAACTGAGATTTTGAGATTTATCCTAAGAACTGGTTCCTCACATGGCTGTGGTAGGTTATCCGCCTCTCCCTGGCCAACAGCCCTCCCAACAGTTGGCCTGATGCTCATAGGTTACGTACAGGTTTGGTTACCTGATAAGCACAACTCAGCATACTCTTTTTCTTATGAAATATAGGGTGCCCCATTCAGACCTCTACGTGGTAGAGGTCCAACCATAATATTCTTCTGGATGATAAGATAGAGGTGCTATATCTCCACCTGCCCGGGCAAGATGAGAGCTGTACTATCTCTCAAGATATGTTTGTATTAAGCATATTAACCCTGATCATTGGGTTGAACCATTTCTATTGAGGAAATAGTGCTGAACTATTGATTTTCCAACCAATTCAACCTTGATTGAATCCAGTTGTGCTTTTCAAGGAGCAAATCTTTGACATTGAGCCTGAAAGCTTTTAAGGGCAAGAGGAGAGAACAAGTGAAACCTTGATAGTAAGCCAAAGAATTGATCCTACACCAGGCCAAAGAGAAATACTTGCAACAGCTTGGGAGGATAAAAAGGGAAAGAGGAAAAGAAAAATTAGGTTAAGTCCTATAAAATTACTACTTTTGTAGGTCAAAAGTGGTGCATTATGGACAATTTCATGTGGTTCAACTTAATAGGTAAGAGAAGTCCTGACTTATTACCCACCTGGTATACACAGCTTCCCTTTCCCAAAGTCCGGGCAGTTCTACTTTCAGCCACTTCCTTTCAGCCATGTGAACCCTATCTCCTCAGTGGAATAAGAGCAAGAAGTGTAATGGCCCTGGATCAGCTAACTCAGAGCATAGGCAGGAAGCAATATATGCTAACTCCAAGCACTTTTAGCTTTTCCCTTTCCTTTGCCCTCTAAAAAATCAACCGAGGTAGATAGAACATCTCTTTTGGTTAATTCTCAAGTCACTAGCATTGTCCATTAAGATAAGCCAACTCAAAATCAGTCATGAGCTGAGCAGTAAAGTGTCCTCCATGGAATAAAGCCTGAAACTTTTGTATTTGGTAGACATTTTACACTAGTGAAGTTAATATTCTACAACTATAACTGTAATAGAGTAACACGATAAGGACCCATAAAATAAGGGATTGTAGTATTGAGAACATCATTCTTTTTATGTAGACTAAGAGGAGACTAAAGCTGGAGCTTTGTGCCCTTGGGAGTCCATTTCACCTCTCTGAGCCTCAGATCCCTCAGCTGTCAAAGAAGGGGTTGGGATTCAGATCATTTAAAGCTGAACCTCCCCTGTTTACTGAACCTCACTGGAGTCTATGACTTTCTGGAGCTATGGATACAGCATGACTCTCCTGAAGGACAATATTAAATAGTGAGAAGGTACATAAGGGGGTTGGGCAATAACAACATAAGTGACAACAAACCTCACCATTTAATTTATGCTGTTTCAAAATAATTAATTCCAGCCTGGATGAAGGAAACTTCCCAGACTTCCAGTTTAAGGTGCTTATCTGAAAGAAGCAAAGGCAAAAGGTAACCATCCCCATTGGGGTGACAGGTTTTCCTCTATCGCACACATCCAGTGTTTTTCTGTCTGTTTTATAGGGATGATCAGTCCAGTTTGGTGCAGCAGAAGATCATCAGTAGAGAGCAGAGACTGGGGACCTCAGCTGATGGGATAAACTGACACTCATGATAAAGGTGCATGTTATGAAAAGTTTCCTTTCAAACTTGAATAACTTAGGTCTTGGCTATGATGGTAATCACCTCTTACTGACAATTGAAAACAGATGCACGGCGTGTCAAAGCTGTCTTACAATTGAAGTTAAAATGTGATAGTGAGTTTCCGTGTTGTAGGCTCAGTCCCTGCATGGCTGAACGCTGTTGACAGCACAGGGCAGGGCCTAAGTCTCTGCCCTTCCTGTTTTGTTCACCACTGTGTAGCTAGCCTGAAGAGCAAATCCTCCTCAACATACACCTGTGGAATGAATGTGCTACCTATGTTTACAAGATTGTACACAGTGCACAGGACTCATGCACATGACTCTCCAAAGCTTTAGAAATAAGACAACTTGAGTGGCTAGCAGAGTCAAAATCTTTCTTAACTATGAGAACAAAATTCAACTGATACTTGAACAACACTTTCTACGCCATTTGCAGACTAAATTTTTACAATTTAAAAAATTATGTAATAGCTGAAAGTAGATTCAATTTCAAAACAAGTAAGTAGGTTGTAAGTAGGTTTGGAAAAGATGACTAGCCTATGCTTTCACTTTTGCTACCTTGTCCCAAAGGATGCAAATAATAAAGTTAAGCATTAAGTGAGGAGAAAACTTTTGGCCCTATGTTTAATATCATTTTACTGTTTTGCTTAAGTCTATTTTTAACAGAGTACTCATAAGGTTGGGGTTTTCCTAATTCCAAACTCTTTAACAGAAAACAGAAACCAGTTAAGAATAGAAGGCTCTATTTGTCCTGCTTAAGGGGGAAAAAAAAATACTTTTGAGGAAACAGATGGTATGTAGCTAACCCTAACCACGAAAGAGAAGTGTTGCCGAACCTCAGCCTTGGTTCATCAAAGTTGAATAGAAACTCAGAGACAGAGTTTTGGGTGAAGTAGAAAAGAGTCAGGAAGCAACAGTTAGAACTGGACATGGAACAGACTGGTTCCCAATAGGAAAAGGAGTTCGTCAAGGCTGTATATTGTCACCCTGCTTATTTCACTTCTATGCAGAGTACATCATGAGAAATCCTGGACTGGAAGAAACACAAGCTGGAATCAAGATTGCCGGGAGAAATATCAATAACCTCAGATATGCAGATGTCACCACCCTTATGGCAGAAAGTGAAGAGGAACTAAAAAGCCTCTTGATGAAAGTGAAAGTAGAGAGTGAAAAAGTTGGCTTAAAGCTCAACATTCAGAAAACGAAGATTATGGCATCTGGTCCCATCACTTCATGGGAAATAGATGGGGAAACAATGGAAACAGTGTCAGACTTTATTTTTCTGGGTTCCAAAATCACTGCAGACAGTGACTGCAGCCATGAAATTAAAAGACGCTTACTCCTTGGAAGGAAAGTTATGACCAACCTAGATAGCATATTCAAAAGCAGAGACATTACTTTGCCAACAAAGGTCCATCTAGTCAAGGCTATGGATTTTCCTGTGGTCATGTATGGATATGAGAGTTGGACTGTGAAGAAGGCTGAGCGCTGAAGAATTGATGCTTTTGAACTGTAGTGTTGGAGAAGACTCTTGAGAGTCCCTTGGACTGCAAGGAGATCCAACCAGTCCATTCTGAAGGAGATCAGCCCTGGGATTTCTTTGGAAGGAATGATGCTGAAGCTGAAACTCCAGTACTTTGGCCACCTCATGCGAAGAGTTGACTCATTAGAAAAGACTCTGATGCTGGGAGGGATTGGGGGCAGGAAGAGAAGGGGACGACAGAGGATGAGATGGCTGGATGGCATCACTGACTTGATGGACATGAGTCTGGATGAACTCCAGGAGTTGGTGATGGACAGGGAGGCCTGACGTGCTGCGATTCATGGGGTCGCAAAGAGTCGGACACGACTGAGGGACTGAACTGAACTGAACTGAACTCAGAAAAGAGTAGCCTTCATTGCTTTGTCAGGCAAAGGGGCCATAGAAGGCTAATGCTCTCAAGACTGTGTGACCCACAGGAGGGTACTTGGAGAGGGTAGCAGGGAGTTCTATAGTGTTCAAAGAGCAGGGCGTGATCAGTTCAGGGACAATTTGGGGGTTGGTTGGCATCATGATGAAGTTTCAAGCATCATCAACCTTCAGGTTCCAACCAGTCTAGGGTCTGTGTTCTTGTGGTCAACTGTTTTCATCTGGGGGTGAGGTGGAGGTCTGCTTCCTGTAAAAACAATTTAGGAATGAGTGTCAGGTCTTTATCTGTATCTGTCAGGGAACTGGGAGTTCAGTGATTCTGCTCTGTGGCAGAATCCTGGTGTAAATTGTTTCCAGTTCCCCAGCCCAACAGCTATTCTTTGTTTCTAGAGCTCCGCATTTCCCATCATTAACTCTTAAGTCAGCCTTTTGCTTCAAAACAAGGACACAGAGACTCTTACATGGTTTCAAAAAGAATCCTTGTACTTCTTGGAATTTAGAGATAACTAATTCTTTTCTAAAATTAGCAGAAAGCAGTCAGGGAAAGATTATCCAAGGACATTTGAAGATCCCAAGGGAACTTTTAAGAGATGAAGAGCTGCAAGATTTACAGATCTACTGCATTGAAAGTGAGAGAAAGAACTAAAAAGTATTTTAAACAACATAAGAAAGGGAGGAGAAAAAGTAGTAACTCTCAAATTTTAATTTTAGATTTACACCAAAGTGCTTGTATTCCTTTACATTTTTCTCTACAATACATTATACTTTAAAATTAAAAAGTTTTAAAAATTCTAAGTACAAATATTAGTAAATATTATGTTTTGATTTTAATAAGTTTCACTCGATTAAGGGAAAAAAGTTTAACTAAATAGGAAAATGCTTTATATTCTAACATCTCAGTCAAACATGACTATGGAAAGTCACTTCATTGGATAACAAAGCTTAATGCAGAAACACCCACTCACCTGCATCAATACACACAAGAAAATAGTTTCCCTTAAGCATGTCTCATAAAACTAGGAATGATGAGAAACATCTTCTGTGCTATCAACATGGCTTTGAAATTTCCTAGTCTTCCTAGCTAAGGACATGAGTCATAATTCTGAAGGCAAATATAAAATGTGATTCAAATGAACATCTACTGAGTTTCTAGCATTAAGTTTTATCTAATACTTATTGAATGTCTACTATATACGAGAGACTTGCTGACCATTTCCAGGGAAACAAAGTTGACCAAGACATAGATCTTCATCTTCAGGGAAGTTACATGCTACCAGAAAAGAAAAATGTATGCACAAATAATATCAAACACAGAAGTATTTTCTGTAAAATACTTAAAACATAAACATTTCCCTTAAAGAAAATACTTATGTGTTCAGAGCCATTTTTTTAGTGTTCAGAAGATAACTTTTAGATGGACAGCTCTGGGATGAAACATGGAGAAACTATCATTTAAGCTAGATTTTGAGGGGAGGAGGGCAAAGAGAAAGAAACAATAACACAAAGCAATGGAGTTTATTGGCTGAAACTAGAAATTACAAACTGGCAGCCCATGGCCAAATTTAGCCAGCAGATGTGGGTTTTATTTTATTTTTTGGCCTGAGCAATGTCTTTAAAAATGTTTGAATCTGTTGCCAGTGTTTAAAAACTGAGATTTTACATAAAATTCTGGATTTTGCAGCTGCTCTTAAAGAAATCAGAAGATGTTAGCACTGGGCCTGCAGCCCACCTAATACAAAGAGTTTTGTGGCCGTTGCTCACTTTAGCAAGGTCACAAAGCCCACACTGTGAGCCCCCTCAGCCAGCCTCATTCTTCGTGTGTCCCACAAGTACCCTGCAGGAGATTACATCATGACTTCCAATTTAAAGTGAGCACAGGTCAGACCAGTGCTAGATATGCTAGTAAATGTTTAACAGACTCTCTAAGGGGGGGAAAAAAAGCCCCAACAGTAGTATTTGGCAATTTCTGTGGTATAAATACTCTTACCATGGTCAATTTCAAGCTACTAACGTTATGGCACTGAAAGCGGAGTCGGGAAGAGATGAACCCAAAGGGTTCTCCCAGGTGACGCAAACCAGCCCCAGCATGCTGCTGCGTAGAACAGATCCGAGGTGCCCTCGTGAGAAGGTTTCCTAACTCTTCCTGTGTTAACAAGGACAAACAATTGCCTGCCTTGAAGTGTCACTGTAGGTTTCATGATTTCCCCATGTCTGCCTCTCATTCATCAGCTCATGCCGAAGGTTAGCCTCCTGTTTAATCCTTATCCTTCTATGAATATCACTGTTTTTAATCTCATAATTTTCATTTGGTCCTTTTTATAAATTTTTCTGTTATTTTAAAATGAAATCTCAGTTTTGCCTTATACAGGGTTGTTACTGCTCTCATCTCCCTAAGCAAGGGGCTCAAGATGTCCTACTATTTGCATTTTTAGGGTGTGAAATCTCTGTACATTATTGCACTGAGAGCTTATTTTCTATGCAACTGGAAGTTTCTTGTGAGGGATCATCTTCAGGAAGAGTTTTGCAGGAGAACAATTGTCTCTGTAACAATATGATACAGTTCTGCAGGTCTAGCCTACCGTTTTATATTAACTTATGGGCTCAGGATTCCCACAGTGCATGAATAATGTGGACACCCAACTGCACATGGGCAGCCTGGGGTTTACATTTTTGCTGAAAGTTTTTTTATTCCCCCATATTGAATGAGCAACCCTTCCTTGACACAGCCCTGAGCCAAAGAGTAGAATTTTCCTCTAGTGGTGGAGGCACAATGCTTAGAGATCCCTGGCTTTGTGTAGAGGGCACTTCTAGCTCCCCAACCCTGCCTGGACCTAAGGTCCCCTATGGGACATTCTGAGTTCCAGTCCTCTCACTGACTCTGGATTTAGCTCTTGCTCACCTCTCTGGAGTTGCTTCTAGCATCTTGGATTTCTCTTTCTGACTTTCGTGCTCACTATAAATTTTTTGTGTTACATTTGTTCCATTTTAGGTAGTAAAAAGGGACTGACTGGTTGTCTGTAAGAAGTAAATGAAATCGTGTAGGTGAGGTACCTAGGACAGCTCCCAACACACACTAGGTGCTCCTTAACTAGGATTATCTTCATGGAGACAGGACAGGCGGCAGGACAGCTTGGTTTGCAGGAACACAGGGCCATAAAGGGAAGCCAGGGATGAGAGTGAAAGGAGGAGTTTCATCCATATCGTGGGATGTTGGAAGTCAGAGCCCATGCTCAGGGCTTCAGATGAGAGCCTCAGACAACAGGGCTCACTGAAGAGTTTCGGAAAGGAAAAGGATTTGAGTTCTGCCTTTAGAATTTGATTCCACAAGCAGAATCAAAAAGGTTAATTAAGAGGCTTTTGAAACAGTGAAAGGATGAGGCCATGGGAATCTGAGCTGGGTACTCAGTGTGGGGATGAAACTGAAGGATGGAATGCAGGATCAATACATTCCAAAGCCTGACTAGCTATGTGTTATTAACAGAAGTACATATATATAGGAGGATACAAAAGTGAGGACCTTAAAATTGACTTAGACATGTTTAGCTGAAGTTGGATCTTCTTTATTCTGGATGGAAGAAAAAAGGAGGGAACTGATGCTGCTGAGGAAGCTAATACCACCTGAGTTCACTCACAGTGGACTTAGAGATAGTAGGTGGCAGGGCTAATGGGCACGAGCCCGTCCACGTGCACCTCTAGGTCTATTCACTACCCTTACCCAACCTGTTCTGTGCCCTGAAGTTGACCTATGGCAGCTACAAGGTTTCCTCACCTTTAGAGTTCCTGTTGGGTTTGGGTAACAGGGAGCCCCAGAGGGACCTGAAGGAGGCGAAGAGAGTGAGCTTTGGTGTTTATTCTCACCTTCTCCCCTTCAATCCCAAGGAGGTTGTTTCAGGCTCTCTGCTCCCCACAAAGCAGCTTCCTGTCAAGAAGGGCCCCTCATGAGCACTCTCTGGTTGGTCGTTATGGTTCCTGCCCTCAACCATTCAGGTCTCTGTTACCAGGCTCAGATCCTGCACTGTGTCTTATGGTTTCCACATCTTTGTAAATAGTCCCCTGAAATAATGTGACTAGCTTCTAAATTTTATCAAAGAGGAAACTGGAGCCAGTACAGTGACTCGCACAAAAAAGGTTGATGGCAAATGAGGAATTAAGTAGAACACTGGTGTCCTGCATCTCCATTCAGAAGTCTCCATTCTGACCGTGATCACTGGACTCCACAGTGGTGTCATCACTCTTCCAAAGCCATAGGTGAGGCCATTGTGTGTCTGCTCTTACATATACATACACAAGACCATAACCTTGACCATACGGACCTTCATTGGAAAAGTGAAGGCTCTGCTTTTCAACACACTAGGTTTGTCATAGCTTTCCTGCCAAGAAGCAACTGTCTCCTGATTTCATGGCTGCAGTCACCATCCTCCGTGGTTTCCTACCAAAAGGGGCCTATTCATTGAACATTCCAATTATTGAAAATCTTTTATTTCGTTTCAGGAATTCGTGGCAGTATTCTGAAAAGAAATAAGTGAAATGAAAGAAATACTGTATCTATAGATTTCTGAGATAGATCTCAGAAAATATTTTCAAGTTAAGTGTCAGATTTAGACAAAACTCCAATCACACGTAGGCTGTGATAGTTGGGGTATAGGATTGGTAGGAAATGTGCTCTTAGACACAGGTGCAGGTACCTGGAGGTTCATCAGAATGCACTAAATGTTTTCAGAACAATGGACATGACAGGGAGAGCATTTAGCACACAGAATACTAGCACATCAGGGGCTTCCCTGGTGGCTCGGACAGTAAAGAGGCTGCCTGCAATACAGGAGACCCAGATTCAATCCCTGGGATGGGAAGATCCCCTGGAGAAGGAAATGGCAATCCACTCCAGTGTTCTTGCCTGGAAAAATCCCATGAAAGGAGGAGCCTGGCAGGCTACAGTCCATGGAGTTGCAAAGAGTCAGACACGACTGAGCGACTAACACACACCAACCACAGCACAGACAGCATTTATCTCAAAAGACACGTCTTTAACTAGAAGTTATAAAAAATCAGTTTTCCTGTAGTCTTCCTAATGGACATGAAAAAGGAAGGGACAAAGAGGGGGATAATATTGTTGAGACCAAATGGGAAGCTGCAGAGGACATGGAACAGAAGGGACTCACAGCAGAGCACTCATTCAGCACTCATTGCTCCTGAGGGAGCACTGGAGCTCAGAGGGGAAGTACTGACAGAAGCCTCCTTTTGTGTGAAAAACCATTGTTCAGTAACATTTTCTGGCTTCTCGACTTTTTAACAAGAGAAATTTTAACACGGGACATTCCCTTCAAGCTTTCTTTATAAACCAGGGGAGCTAAGTTCACTATTTCTCCCTGAGATTAAGCTCTGTTCTAAGAGGCTTTCTTATCATCTTTCATATTCTTGTGTGTGTGTGACTTGTTTATACATATATCTTTTTATTGGAATGTAGTTGATTTACAATGTTGTCTTAGTTTCAGGTATGCAGCAAAGTAAATCAGATACACATATTTCCATCCTTTTTTAGATTCTTTTCCCATATTGGTCATTACAAGAGTATTGAGTAGAGTTTCCTGTACTATATAGTCACCTTTCATATTCTAAAAAAAAAGAAAAAGAAATAATTGAGTTGATTTACTTGGAGATAATTTTAAAGAGAGGGGAGAAAGAGAGCGAAATTGCATTTAAGGACTGGTATCTTCCCTGAGATTGGTCTTCCCAAGACTAATATCCCGGAAGCAGAGGCAACCCAGCTCCCACAGTATGAGAGGGGCCCAGTATCTTTTCCACGTCTCTAGCTGTGGGAGCTACTTATTATTTTTCCTCATTTAAGTTTTTTCTGAGGAAATGATTGGAAAAACCAGTAATGTTGTCCTCAGAATTATATCAGGAAATCCAAGTCACTTCAGTAGTACAAAGCAAAAAAACCAGACTCACCAAAGCAATGCCATTTCAGAGGTGGCCATTTTGCAAATGACTGTCACTCTGACTTGGTGCTTCATTGAAATTCTGGACCAGAGACAATCTATTAGCAGTCACCTCCCTTGAGAATCTAGCCTGTCCATTGGGTGGTTTGATGATAGAAGCCAAATTTTGTCTTGGATTTTTGGTTTCGATGTGATCAAAAGCAAGCCATGGCCTTTCTGCCGAACTTCAGGTTCCTCCCTTGTCAGTGAAGTCATGGTTCTGAGTCCATCTCAATACACTGTGAAAAGAGATAGGGAAGAAAAATGCCTAGTAAAACTCCTTACCTAGTAAGGAACTGACAGCTACTCAGCCAGTGATGGTTTTCAGGCTCACTGAAGAATTGCAGAATCACTCCAAATGAGAAATTGTCCTGTATAGTTGAATCCTTCTTTTAAATCTTACTTCTGATCACCAAGTCTGTACAGTTATTGCGGGCTCACCAGCAACATGCAGATCATTGTGACAGGACTGTGGGAAGACAAAAAGAGTAGAGACGCAGTTGTGCCGTCCCCACTTGGGTGGGGAACCTTTCCCACTCATACCTACTCGTTGTTCTCAGGGTCCTTACACCCTTCTGTTTCCCACTTTCTCATACCACAACCTGCTTTCCACCAAAAGAAAAAAGGAACCCAGTGCTCATTCACAAGATTCACAAGTATTAGGGTGGAAACGACCGATAGCAGCTTAAAACCCACTAGGGAGACTTAAAATTTCCCAGGGCATAGTAATGAGGCTGCTAAAGTGAGATTTCAGCCAATACAGTGAATGCAATGTGGGTTGGAAGTTCTATTCAACATCCAGGAACCCTACTACAGAAGGCTCTGCCAAGACCAGCTCTGTCCAGTAGAAATACAATGGGAGTCACAGATATAATTTAACATTTTCTAGTAACTATATTTAAAAGATAAATAGCTGAAATTTATTTTAACAATAGATTTTATAATTTGGCTATAAATATAGCCAAACGATCGCTTCAACATGTAATCCATATAAAAAGAAATAGAAATAATATTGTACATTCCTTTTTTCATACTCTGAAATCCAGTGTGTTATACAGTTGCACCACTTGTCAATTTGCACCAGCCACGTTTCAGGGGCTCTGCAGCCACCTGTGGCCAGTGACCACTACGCTAGACAGCAGAGTCTAATGAATGACTATGAATGAGACACTCATATCTCTGAAAAACTTCATAGTAAGTAGTTGATGAAAACCATTTATCTCCCTTTCTTCCCCTGCATTCACCCACCCTGTGTCTTTTTATAACACCTGCCATTCAGTGAGTACCCACAATACATGGGATTTTAAGCCTCATAACTTCCCTGCAAGCCAGGTTCAGGTGAGGAAGGAGGCACAGAAAGTGAAACTCTAGCTAGCAGTTCCCTAGCTCAGAAGTGGGGGAGCTGGAAAAAGCAGGAAATGATCACAAAGGAAAGAGAAGAAAAGAGGACAAAGGCCATAGGCTGAGCCGGCTAGATCCATTTGAAGACAAACGTGTGGGTCCCAGGATGGCAGAGATGAACTTAGAAGTGTCGCATCACAAAGCCTGTCTCCCCCAACCACCTGTCTGTTCTTCCCCAAAAAGTCAGGTAAAATGGGATCTCCAGTTTCACAGCCTGTGTGGCTCTATGCCTGCAGCCCTCTGACTTGTTAGACAACAAGTACAGAATATGGAGAAATATAGGACACAAGCCTGCCTTCCAGGGTCTTGTAATCTACTTGGGCAAATAATGAAAATGCATTATATAACTCAACTCTTAAAGTCAATATACAGACTCGAATTTAGAGCATTTAAGCAAGGCTTCATGGAGGAGAGAGTATGAAGCTGAGCTTTGGAGAACAGGCAACAGCCCTGGGAGGCTATTCCAGGCAGAGGGAACTGTTTAAGTGATGGCTTGGAGGTGAAGTAGGAGTCAGGCTGCCACTGACAGAAGGTGAACCCCTGAATACCACAGATACCAACCAGCGGTCGGTAGGTTGTAGGACGGTCACCGGTGCTAAGATTTCCATCACAGTAGGAAAAAGGCCAGAGCTGTTCGTGACAGCCAAGCTTCATTCCCACCCACCCTGAGGAGAGCTGTGTTCCAGGATTCCCAGAAAACATCTGGACATTCCTTCTGCTTTGGTCACATGCCCACCTCTCAGTAACAAGTTCCACCCCAGGATCTGGGGCGACATTCGATCTTCGGAATCTCCTGGAGATCCAGACGAAGCTATCCCCAAAAGGGAAGAAAGAATGAATTCAACAATAGCGAGAAAGTAACCGTAAATTGTCCATGACATTGAGTCCCTTAGGTGTGCACACCTTGCCCAAGTTTTAAGGAAAAAGTATTGTGGTTTTGGTGCGGTTTCTGAAGAGTTTTGTGCATAAAGGCACAGGCTGACATTGCAATTCGGTAACAATTTATGGGAGCTGTTTTATTCTCACTCCACTGTTTCTTCTCTTTACAATTATTCACAACATAGTAAACCGCATTAAACCTAAATGTCACGAAATAGAAGAAAGCATCTATGGCAGGATTTCTCAGTCTGGACACATTTTGTTTTCAGTCAGATAATTCTTCATCGTGGAGGCTATCCTTTGAACTATGAATGTTGAGTAGCCTCCCTGGCCAGTTGCTAGTTCCAGCCATCAAAAATATCTCCAGACATTGCCAAATGTCCCCTGGGGGAAATATCACTCCTCAGCCAAAAACATTAAGTTTAAGGGCCTTCCTAACCTGGAAGTCATGGATAGGAGCTCCAGGGTCAGCCAGACACCCACTGGAGTTAGCAGCTGTGTGACCCTGGACAAGTAGGTCTAGCTCCTTTTCTGTGTAGCATGGGGATATTGCAGTTCTTACCTCATGGAATGGTTATAAAAACTGCAGAAGAGGGTATTACATAGGCCTCACCCAAAGGTAGTTATCGATACCATTAGAAAATATTCCTGGCGAGACAATAAAACAGGTTTCTTTTTTTTTTTTTTTTTCAGATGGCCCATCTCGGGAGAATATTTGCAGGGGCACAGGGAGTGTTTGCTGGTTTGTTGCTTCTTTTTTTCTTAAATTGATCTCTGCTTTAGACGAGTAGCAAAGAAAACCTCTCTGGGGATAGTTTTTGTGGTTAGGCCTCCTTGAGTATCCCCTCTTCAAAGAGAGCCACTCCTTCTCACTTACAAAGAAGTGGTCAGTAGGGGCAAAAGTCAAACAATCTGCAGGGTAGCTCAAGACTTGGGGAAGCTGTGTGGTGACAGAGCCAGGGGGCACACAGCGGGGCCTGAGCCTCCCACACACGCTGTCCGCGCTGGCGCTCCTCTGGCTTCAGAGGGTGGTCATCCCGCTGGTCAAGGGCTCTGCCCATGTGGTCCCGGCTGCGGGTTCTGGGGGCTGTCTGTGGCCTACACGGTCCTTGTGCAAGAGAAGGGCCTTCAAGGTGGCGAATGTGCCTTAAATAACTAACCTTGCTTTCCAGAAGGCACAAGTTTGCTCCAAATGTCAACCTTGGCTTTGTTTCCTTGCCCCTATTTTTTTTTTTAATTATGTTCGGTCGCTCGCCACAGCCCTCAACTAAGACAGATGAAAATACCCAGGGGCACTGATCACAAACTTTTGGACTTCCCACATGACATGGAAATTTAGGAAACCGGACGTGGTGACCACCCTCTAATTTTATAACCCTACTTTATTGCCAGCACAGAAGCAATAAAGAGAAATAATAAACGAAACAGCATGCGGAGCTCAGGAGACAGCAGGCTTGCCGAATCTACCCAAGACACTTAACCTTTCAGTGCAACAGTTTCCCCTGTCCAGAAAAGGAAATGCAGACCCTTCCTCAAAAGTGAGTTCCAGGTGGCTTCATAAAAAGATACGTCAAATACTGTGTTTCTGGTAACCCAGTGTATAGGTCAGCAGCGTTATGATGGAGCATCAAGACTGGGAAGACAAACAAAAACAGTATGGATTCTCACAATCGTGAATCACAAGAAGATTAACATTTAAGGTCTTGGCACATAAGAACAACTAACATTCTGCCAATTTTTCTGTTATTCAGTGTCCAGAACTATTCTTTTATTTAACTCATATGTATTAAAACCATTTGTATCTACATGTTGATGATAACCTTGTAATTCTCTAAGGGAGTACGGTAAGTATGGCCTCAAGAAATGGGAAACCTATGTTATTAGTTTAAACTTTTTAAAATTCCATAGAGTCCTCATAGTATGGATACTTGCTAACTATTAAATTAGATAATCCCAAGTTGGGATCAGTGAACAATGGAAAATTTAGATAAAATAATAGGAATACATGCATATGTAGATATGTGTGTATAAAATATGTTCCCCAAAGTATTCAACAGTGGGTAATGAAGTGCAAGAGAGATTAAAGGTAAAAAGAGCAAAAGTATAGCCAATGAATTCTGGAAAGAAGAAATCTGCATTCCCATTAGTAGTTTCTACCTGTTGGCACTACCTCATTCTTGACAGAGATCTGATGGAATGACCTATGGAACTCAGGGTCTGAGACAGCACAGGCTGAATTACCTCCCGTGGTTCTTAACCAGGTGCCAGGGGAAGAACTGTGTGGACACTGTTCACCTCTGACTTTGAGTCAGCCATCGTGCCTTTGTCCTCAGGCTCCTCACCTTTAGAAGTGAAGATACGGTTTCACGGCCAATAAGAGCCGGTTATAAAACGTAAATGAAGTAAAGGGAACCCAGTTTACCTTGTGATTAGGAATAGCCGCAGGGAATCCTTATAAGAAGTTTGCCCCAAAGCAAACTAGCTCCATTCCCACTATCATTTTGCCAAAGAAATGTTTTTCTTCTGTTTTCGGGGTTTTTCTTAAGCACTCATTTATAAATTCATTTTGTGACACAGGTGAGATGGGAGAGAGGTCCAAGAGGAGGGGATACATGTATACTTACACCTGTTTCAATTCATCATACAGAAGAAACTAACATGACATTGTAAAGCAATTATACTCCAGTTTAAAGAAAAAGAAGCCAACCCAGAGGTCATCCTACCAATCCAGAGACCTGGGACCAACGCAGCTTTTTCTTTTCAGAAACTTTCATTATGAAAAAAGACTGTGAATCTTGATTTATTTTGTTTGGAAACAATGCCCATATTTTGTCTCAGAATGGACTCAGTTCTCAAAACCAAGATGACACAGAAGAGAAGTAACAGGTCTTGAAGCAGCTCTGGAGTTAGTATTCTGCTGCTTTTGATTTCTGGCCAAAGGCATTAGCTTCCAAAGGTAGTTGAGGGTCTTGTAAACACAATGAACAGTTTTTTCATGGACAGTCTATGAGGAAATGATCCTAAGAATCATATACTTGAGATAATTGAGGTCCTTCCTGAGTAGCCACTGGCCATTGGGCATGTCACTGCCCTCCCCCCAGGGACTGGTAAAACCCTCATGGCAGCCATAGTTGAAGAACCCAGCCTTCTGCCGACAGAATGCAGACAGACTCCAAGGTCTGGAGTACTGGAGTCTACCCTGCAGGCCAATCTGTCCCTGTGTGGCCATTCTTTCTTGTCCTCATATCATCCTTACTATTGCTCCTTAACAAAGTATCCCAAGTCTTCAGTTCAGCTCAGTCGTCCAGCCCAGCATTTCTCATGATGTACTCTGCATATAAGTTAAATAAACAGGGTGATAATATACAACCTTGACATACTCCTTTCCCAATTTGCAACCAGTCTGTTGTTTCATGTCCAGTTCTAACTGTTGCTTCCTGACCTGCATACAAATTTCTCAGGAGGCAGGTCAGGTGGTCTGGTATTCCCATCTCTTAAAGAATTTTCCACAGTTTGTTGTGATCCACACAGTCAAAGCTTTTGGCATAGTCAATAAAGCAGAAGTAGATTTTTTCTGAAACTCTCTTCCTCTTTTGATGATCCAATGGATGTTGGCAATTTGATCTCTGGTTCCTCTAGCTCTTCTAAATCCAGCTCGAATATCTGTAAGTTCACAGTTCACATAGTATTGAAACCTGGCTTAGAGAATTTTGAGAATTACTTTGCTAACGTGTGAGATGAGTGCAATTGTGCAGTAGTTTGAGCATTTTTTGGCATTGCCCTTCTTTGGGATTGGAATGAAAATGGACCTTTTCCAGTCTTGTGGCCACTACTGAGTTTTCCAAATTTGCTGACATATCGAGTGCAGCACTTTAATAGCATCATCTTTTAAGATTTGAAATAGCTCAACTGGAATTCCATCACCTCCACTAGTTTTGTTCATACCTAAGGCCCACTTGACTTCACATTCCAGGATGTCTGGTTCTAGGTGAGTGATCACACCATCATGGTTCTCTAGGTCATGAAGATCTTTTTTGTATAGTTCTGTGTAATCTTCCCAAATCATAGTGGCTTTCAACAACCATCATTTTATTATATTGCCTGGTTTTATGGTTAAGAAATTTGTATAGGGTTCAGCAGATCAATTCTTCGGTCTCATAAAGCAGCCATGAAGGTCACTCAGTGATATTCAGCTGACAGATGAATACCAAGCGGTATCCAGCTGACAGATGATTACCAAGCCCTTTACTGTCAAGCCCTGTACCTTGGCAGGAATGGTTGGAAGACTGGGCTCATCTGGAATTGTATCCATATGGCCTCTGTGGCCTAACGCTGGACTCCCTGCATGGCAGCTCAGGCCTCCAAGAGTATTTTTTATGCATTGGTTTTTATGATTCAGCCTCAGAAGTCCCCCAGCAGCACTCCACCACACTCTTGGCCAAAACAGTCACAAATATGCTGAGATTCAAGGGATGCAGGCACAGACCCCACCTCTCTATGTGAGGCATGCCCCAAACCTACAGGAGGCCTAATCCGCTATTCCCGAGAGCTGCTCCCTCTGGTCTCCAGGCACTGAGAAGAATCCAGGACAACCTACCCTTTGCCTCACCTTAGGGGGGCTTCTCATGGGAGCGTGCTCACCCACCTAACCATTAGCTGTAACAGCAGGTATATGTCACCAATGACTCTTCTTCAGAAGGGCATTTTGACAAAATTTGTTCAAACCTTTCCAGAGACGTGTTAATAAAATGAGTCTTCTTCATTAACTTCAATGACTTCCCAGCACACTGAGAATAAAATTTAAACTCCTTACTAAAACTCCTAAAGGCCCTAGCTAGCCTGACCCTGCCACCTCTCCAAGCCTTCATGTCTCATTGCCCTTCCTGTTCTGTCCTCTCCAGTCACACTGGCCTTTCTTTTTTCCACCTCATCAGACTCCCTCTCCCCTCAGGGTCTTTGTATTTCTGTTGCCTCTGCTGAGAATACAGACCTCTCATTCTTCACATGGCCTCCCCTTTGAATCTTTCAGGTCCATCACACGTCATGAATTCAGGCCTCCCACCACCACCTATTTTACTTCCTATTATATCACTCTCTTCTGTTGACCTCACACAAACATCTAAAATTATCTCATTAATTAATGTTAACCTACATGAGACTGGATTGCCCATATTCCATATACCCAGATCAGTTCCTAACACATAGATGACACTTTAATATTGGTTGAATGAATGAAGGAAAAAATAAATGAATGTTATTCCCCTGACTGACTTCCCAACTCCAATGGCAGGTCACAGGCTCCTTTAGGCTTGATGTGAGATTCTGTACAACTGGATCAGAGCCCATCTCAGCCCTTCACGCTGTGCCTGGACTCAGGCATTAGGCGCTAAGCGATTCGGTAATGCCTTTCTTGGTCCCACAGGAACAAGATGCAAATGCAGTTCCAGGAAAAGTTTGAGCTTCCAATAGCACTGCGAGGTGAATACGCAGCATAAGCTAATAGAGAACCTGACCCTCACAGAGAACCAGGCACCAAATTTGTCAGTAGGTCCCTGTTGCCAAGAGGACCAGTTAAACTGCTCAACAGTAACAAGAGGCCGTAAAGCAGAGGTGACCTCAGTTCATACCTGCTCTTCAATCTTACTCCAACCAGTTCCCAGTTTTTCAGCTTTCTCAGCTATACATTAGTATTGACAATAACAATATAATATGAGAATTAAAACACCTGTAAAAGTCTTTAGACCATTGCATCACACCTGGGGAGTGATCATTAAGTATTAACTGATTGTCAACCTGATTTTTAAAGCCTTTCACATCCTAGCCCCTATCATACACTGATAAAAATCTTCTCTCCTTCATTCAGTTTAGCTGATCCTCTGTCCAAGGTAGACTGGTCTTCTCAGTGCCTGAGAAAGCCCCATATGGGTTCCAACATCTATGCGTTAATCCCCTTCTGGGAATATGCCTCATGCATATCTAGGCTGACTTCTCTGCCCAGTCCATGTTTTCGAATCCCACCTTGTTTTTCTCCCTGAATCAGTTCAAACTCCAGCCCCTCAGAACTGGAAAAAGTTCTGTCCTTCCTGCAAAGCAAGATATGTACAAGTCATTGGTTGATTAATCATGTGGCTCCCATTGGTTTCAAATTATTTGAATCTTTTATCATCATTCCAATTTTCATATATTGAGGTCCTATCTTCTTGGAGAGACTAAGTCTCCTCGAGAACATTGCTGCTGGGCCTTTTCACAGTGAGCCCTTAGATCATCATCCGGAAATTGCCGTGACTATTACCTGGGATCAGCCCAGTAGGTTTTAGACACAACTGGACAAATAGCCTTAGTAAAATTTAAGGTGCATTAAAACTTTCAAGTCCAATCAGAAGAGATTGTCTTCTGTTGAACTGTCTCCTTGTTGAGCTGTTATTTAAGCTCAACAAGGAGCTTAAATAGACCCTCAACATCTATCTTTAAATAGCCAGCCTCCCAGAATTGATCTTCAGGATACAGAAGCGGGGGAATGTATTATATTTACAATCAATTTCTTAACTTGAGGACTTGCAGTCATCTGATTTAAAAATTAAATCTAAAAGGGTTCGTCTGATGTGGTGAAGCAAAATGTTTATACCACCCAACAATCTGAGCCTTTAAAAAGAAATACTAATCATATCCAAGTGGAAGTTTCAACAACTGGACAGCCAGCTGCCAACTAAGAAAGGAGTGTCAATGGAGGAATCCCTGGAGGATCACAGTCCTGCAGAGTCTGCTCTGTTAGAGAGTATCCCTCTCTTGAGGACACAGACGCTTAATAGGTATTAGGAGTATGGTCAGAATATTCTGAGGCAAAATATGACTGATGGAATTGGACAATTGCCTTAGCATATAATTGGTTTTGTTTGGGGTTTTTTTTTAAGTGTTTTTAAAATGTTAGAACTGCTACTAAACTTAGCGCCCTCTGCCTTTGAGCATCACTTTCCCAGCAGCACAGCAACTTACTCCAAGACAGAAAACTTTTTGAAGGTTGTTTGTGTCTGTGCTCATTAGTATTTTTGGATTGGAGAAAAATGTGCAGGGTGTCTATACAACAGAGCCCCCAGCTTGTGATCCACACAGTTGGATTCTGACCATGGATTAATTTTGAGAGGAGCAAGAACTGGAAGGTTCTTGGAGGTTTCCTTTTAGTCTTTTACAGAACTTTCAGACAACAATGGCTGTCCTCTATCCAACACCACAGAAAATACTGAGGCCCCATAAATCTCTGCTGGAAAAGGGTGACTAGCCCAGACTTTCATCCCCACCAACAAGATGCCTGAGATGCCCAACATTGTCACCAGGATGGTGTCAGAGAAGGCCAAGAGGCGAGCTCAAACTTTCAACCTACTGAGAGATTGAAAACCCTCCCCCTACATGCTCACACCATCTACCATGTCAGTGGGAAACCACGTAGGGAGCCTGGACTTCTACCTCTGGAACCCGCAGTAACCCTCCTCACTAGGGCAGTGTTTTGAGGCCTAGTGGAGAGTCAGGCCTTCACCACCACTCAGCAGTTACAAGATCACAGTCCCCAGGGTCAGTGGAGGCAACATGGGGAACAGTATCAAGGCAACACCCCCATCCCAGCTAGGATGGTATCAGTGGAAGCCTAGCAGGGGGCCTACATTTTGAAATTGAAATATAGACTCCGTGGCCTCTCCATGAGCAGATAGGCCTGATGATGGGAAAGGGTAGATGGTATCCTTACCACTAGGCTACTAGAACTATTTTCTCAGTATGAGCCTGTCCCGTTGTCTTACAAGACCTCATTCCTGTGGCCAGAACAGCCTTAAACTATACCCACAACTTCAAAAATAATTCCAGTGGTAACCTGGGTTTTACGACCTGTCTGCTTTGGGAAGGTGATTATCAGGGTCTTGGCCCCCTCACTTCTCCTGCTAAGTTATCAGTTTACCAAATCCAAAATCAATGCCAATCAATGCCCGTGGAGTTGGGATTTTATTTTGTGTGATGGAACTGGAAAGTTTTAAGTGGAGGCTGATAAATATGATTATGATTTTTAAACTTCTCCTTTTTGAGAGCACTGTGGATAATGGATTTGGCGGAGTGGGGAGAGATAAGCAAGAGCAGTAATCAGGTGATAATTGAAGGAGGCTTGAACAAGGCTGACAGAAACAGTGGGAAAGGACTAGATGTGAGGCATGTTTTTATGGTAGAGGCAGAAGGACTTGCTGTTAGATTGAATGAAGGGTGTGAGTGAGAGTAAGGAACCAAATGTTTCTCATCAAAGCAGCTGGGTGGATGGTGAAAAATTAACTAAGCTAGGAAAGGCTAAGGCAGGAAAGGCATTGGAGATGAGGAAGGAGTTGTATTTATTAGGGCTGAAATGTCTATTAAACATGCATCCTTTCACAGAAGTTAAACACATGAGTCAGGAGTGCCCTTGCCTTCCCACCATGTAATCTAGAATCGAGAAGCACCTGTGCACATCTCTCTGTTACTTCCCATGACCACGGAGAGAGCTCCAGATGTCAAAGACAAGTCCCTCCATTTCCTCTTTCCCTTACCTCTTTTCACCTACTTGGGACTTGCCTTGCAAAAGTTCTCCGCTCTCTCTCTTTGAAACACTACCCTCTCCTGGTTTTACTCAACCCCCATAGCCATCTTTCTCAATCCATTCTGTTGACCTCTACTGTATTTCTAAACCTTTGAGATCTTGATTTCCTTCTCTTCTCCATCCAAACCCTATTCAAACTGTGATATTATCTAGTTTTGTAATTTTAAATGTCACTTATACTTTGATGACTCTCAAATTTTTACCTCTATCCCCAGCCTTTCCCTGAAACTTCAGACTCACATATCCAGCTGCCCATTTGACATCTCTTCTCAGATGATTTGAGGAAGGAGAAAGTGGAAGAGATTTGAGGCAAAAGGGAAGGTTTGAAACTGATGATTCAGGGAGGAACAAGCTCACTGAAGCTTCGGAGAATGGTCAGATATGGTGTCCCCTGGATGTTTAAAGTGAAACCAGTCATCCCTACTTTGTCATTTTCTCCAGTGGCTCAGGGATAGGAACACAGAAACCATATGATTGGGTTCAACCAAGTGTGGGATTTTAAGTAGAATATTCCTATTTTGATTACTGGGTGAAAAATTGTCCAAAGTTCTAGTGGCTTAAAAGAACTATGATTTTTTTTTTTTTTTTATGTTTCACAGTCAGAAATTCAGGCAGGGCTCAGATGAATGATTCTTCCGCTCCTGAGGACATGCCAAACATCACTCAGTGGTACCCAGTTGGCAAATAGACTAGTCTGAAGCATCTAAGACCACTTCACTTGCATGTCTGGCACCTTGGAGGCTGGGTTCACAAGGACTAATAATGATTCAAGACCCTATACATGGTCTTTTTAGCATGGAAGGTTCAGGGTGATTGGAATCCTGACTTGGTTGGCTGACTTCCTTAGAGTGATTATCCGAAAAGAACCAGGGGGCAGCTGGATGGCCATTTCTAAGCTACTTTTGGAATTTACTCATTGTTTCTACTGCATCCTTTTAATTACAATCAGATCATGAGCCAGTCTAGATTCAAGGGCAGGGACTCTGACTTCATCTCTCAATTGACAGTGATAAGGTCACATTGTAGGAGAGCATGTGGAAGGGCTACATGGTTTGGAAAATATAATCTGCCTTTCAGAGCATTCAAAAAGAATGCTCTCACAAACAAGGCAATGACTACACATATAAACATGGAATCTAAGCAGGTAGTGAGTTAAATGCCTATGAGCAGATGTTAGGTAGAAAGTATAGGGTGTGACAGATTGCTGCTGCTGCTGCTAAGTCACTTCAGTCGTGTCCGACTTAGCGACCCCATGGACTGCAGCCTACCAGGCTCCTCCGTCCATGGGATTTTCCAGGCAAGAGTACTGGAGTGGGTGCCATCGCCTTCTCCGGTGACAGATTAGAACTCCCATAAAGAAGGCATTTTAGCAGTGAGAAGACTAAAACAATAGGGAGTGCTTGTCAGAGAATTGCATGTTTGAAAATGAGATTTGGATAAAACAACTTTTGCAAAAGACAAGATCCAGGGTGTGACCTTGGGAGCAGATGGTTAAAGTGGAAGTAAAGAAAGGCTACTTAGTAAAGTGTCAAGGACAAGTAGCCAAGGGTTTTGATGTGCCATCTATGTGGATATTGAAGTCCCTGAGAAAGAGCGTGAGCTAGGCTTGGGAGGAAGATTATAGGCCCCCATCTGTACCCAGGAGGAACCAGAAGACCAGCACCAGGAATCTCAGCATAACTGTAAGGAGGACTCAGAGGGGGCACAGATCCATGTCTTGATCTTCAAAGAATCAGGGAAACTGGCAGGAGGAGGAACAGATACACTGAGAGGCAGACAGACACGGGGAATAAGGAAGCCACAGACTCTACCTCTCTCCCTGAGGGCCCAGAGTATAGGAGAAAACCTGTACTAGCACAGCAAGCAGGACACCCTGCTCTCCATGGCTAGCCCCCTCATCCCCACCCCTGCAAAGGCCAGGTACCAGGACAACACTCAGAGGGGACTCGGGGTGCAGGGGCCCAGGCCATCTCAGACTAAGAGCCCCCCCAGAGTATAGGGAGAAAAGTCTTGGAGTCGTGAAAGTTGAAGATGACTGAGGAGGTCGTGCTGCCCGAGGTAAACAGAATATGAGGCCTGTCCCGGGTCCCAGAGGAGGATGAGAAAATCAAACTTGTGACCCAGAATGTTTTCCTCTGAGGAAGTCTGCTTTGGGGAAGACTTTGCCCAAGGCCACACTGGAGCGGTGGGTGCAGTGGGTGTGATGGGGCTGGGGTCACCCCCTTAGGCTTCACTCCTTTCAAAAAGGCAGAACTCGAGCTGTTCACATTCTCTGCTCATTCTGTCTTCTTCCCTGAGAGCAGTCATCCCTCCCTTCAGGGGAGGAAGTCCCAGGCCTTGAAGCCTCTCAGAGATGGCCCTAGGTAGGGGAGCAAGCCCAGGGGAACAACCAGCAGCTTCCACTCAGCTGCAACTGGCTTGCTCTCAGAACATCCAAAAGCAAGCTTGTCATGCTTCACCAAGGATTGATGTCATTCCTAAGATGCTCCTTTCTAATCTGTACTAAGAGATTCATGCTCCTTCAGTTAATATGATGTTGGCCATATTTCTTACAGAACCATAAGCCTGGCATAATTTTGCTAAGGAAACAACCATGCTCTCCCTGTCCTGGTTATATCACAAAGTGTCCTCATATTAACTGTCTGTTCATTCATTCAGTGGGCTTCCTAGGTGGCTCAGTGGTAAAGAATCTGCTTGTCAATGTAGGAGATGCAGGAGATGCTGTTTTGATCCCTGGGTTGGGAAGATGCCTTGAAGAGGGAAATGGCAACACACTCCAATATTCTTGCCTATAAAATTCCTTGAACAGAGGAACCTGGCAAGCCCCAGTCCATGGGGTCGCAAAGAGTCGGACACGCCTACAAATAGTCGGACATGAGACACTCCTGAGCAACTGAACACACAAATACGCATTCATTCAACAAATGCTTAATGAGTGCCTGCTATGTGAGGCCATGTTCTGAGAACTGGGAATGCTTCAGTGAATAAAATGAGAATTAAAAAGAAAAGAAAAAAACAGACTAAAACAGTAACAACTTTGCCCTGTAGTTTATATTCTAATGAAGGAAGATGGGAAGTCCTATAAAATAAAACAGCAAGGAAAATATCATGTTAGCTACCTCCTTAGCACTTTCTCCAAATGCTAAGGAGAAAAACAATGCTGAGTGGGTCAGGAATATCGGTGTGGGAAGCAGAGTGGTTGGGGATGGCTTTAATGAGGGGACCTCGAGCAAAGCCTGAAGGATGTGTCCAAACCAGTTTTGTGGAACCCCTTTCTCTCCTGGCTACACCCAAGGGGAGACATCCACCCAGCACCTCTTGCCTTCTAGAGGGTCCTGGGCGGAGCAGCACAGGGAGTCCACTGACCTGCCTCGTCTGCTGGTCCATATCACTCTCTATCCCTGGGCCCGTGACGCAGCACTTGTAACTGATGTTTGAACGCAGGATCAATACAAGGACAGAGAGGGGAAATCCTGCCTCCTCAAGACCTAAAGGTGTGGTGCGCTGAGTCATCTCCATTTGCAGTGACCTCCTCCGGCTTGCTGGACTTTCTGGCAGAGCTTCCTTCTATTACCAGCAGCCACTTTCTCATGGTTTTTCAGTGTCTCTCGTCTTTCCTTCTTTTTGCTCCTCTGTCTGTTTGGTTTTCCCTTCTCCCTGTCTCTCACAGACAACTGCTTATTGTAGGTATAAGGGGGACAGAATGGTGACAAATACTTATCTCACTTAATCACTAACTTCCCTTCTGACATTCTGGGTTAAGTCATTTCAATCTCCTTCCCTTCCACACAGCTGGAAAGCTGAAAGGATGAGCAATACTTCCCTACAGACCAGAAATAACATCAGTTCCAAGCAGAACCCTCTTGGACTAATACATTTTACCAAAAAGAAAGACCTCCAGTTGCCAAAAAAGAGCATCTTGTGTCAATCACTGACATGAAGGGACTGCCTCATGCAAAGCTGGACTAAATCTTTAGGAAGAAGGAAAATCACCAGAAAGAAATGAGAACGTGTCAGAGGGAGCAAGAACAGCTCTTAGGGGAACAAGCTGAAATAAAGAGAGAATGTGCAAGAGACAAAAGAGGGAAAAGCAAAATAGCCATGAAAGCAAAAAGAAGGAAAAATGAGAGACATTAAACAACACAAGGAAATGGAAGGAAGCTGAAGAAGAAAAGCCAAAAGAAAACTGGAAAATAGGTACATAACAGTTCTTTGCCTTCAGCAGCTGAAATATGTAACAAGCAGAACAATCCGCACCCAACAAGCAGAGCAATCCACCCCCAATACTTGCTGCTATTAGTAACATGTTTCACAGAAGAGAGTTTCCTAATTGGGCTCATTTATTTATTGGTTTAATTTCAATCCCAAAGAATCCTGTTTAGGTAAACAATGAATGGTGCAGAACAGTGGTTATAACATGCCATCGGCTACATTCTTTAGCACATGTCTGAACATGTGTATTCACATTCACACACATATGTCTCTACGTGGGGGTAGTCTCTGGAAAGAGATAAAAGTAACTGAACAAAGGTTGGTTAGGGGACAGGGTTAGGAGGTAATTTACTGTTCATTGTATATACTTTTAAATAGTGCATATTTTTTATATTATACATATTATCTATTAAATCACTTATAATTCAATTGAAAAAACAGAGTTAGAATAAAATGTGGAAAAAACATTTTAAGCCCCTGAAAAAACTCATGGATATTTTCTCAGCTTCATACAAAGATTAAAATGTATGTGTGTTGTGGGGGGCTGGTGGGGGGAGCGCGGTGGTGGTGAAATCTACAAAGTAAGTCTCATTCAAAACCCTACATCCCCCTTGTTATCTCCAAATCTTAAAAGAATGAGCCACAAGATGAGAGAGTATGATACCACAAATGGATCAACCCCAGCCTCCTTCCTTTGATCTTCTTGAGGGCAAATCTTGGCTTGTATTATATAAAATAAAGTGATCTGCTCAATTGTGAATTTACTCAGGGTTTGGGCCCGTCCTCTGGAATAATAAATCATTCACTGTCTACCAAAAGGTATCTGTAGGAAGTACCATCGTGCCTATTTTTTTCAAAGTATCTAATTGTGGTTTTTTTCATGTCTTAAGCATCATAAAAGTTAAAATGCCCTAAACCCTCCATTTCTATAAGCATTTAAGCACATTATGATCCAGACAGAGGCCAGAGACTCCTTGCTCACCCCTATACTTGTGTTTTTTGTTAGAGGCTGCAGGTCTATCCCTCAAAACTAGCATTTTCTTTTAATTCCACACTAAACATGGCTTTGCACATTCAAGAGTGAATGAAGAATTATAAATTAGTGAAACTAATTAGTAGATTGATTCAAGCTAAGGGAAAAAATAGGTAAGACTTCTGCCTCTGCACAAACCTGGAATAGCTTGTTACTCACCAGACGCTAAACAAACCACGGACACGAAGGGCAGCTGATGCACTGAGTTGAGACAAGCCTTTACAATGAAGAAAATCACTAAAAGAAAAATTCAGTGTCAGTCAACAATGTGGACACAGACTTTAAATACATGGTGTGCAAAAGCACATGAAGGAGAGCTGGTTCTTGCTTTAGGCTTTCTTCCCACCATTACTATTTTTGGTAAGTAATGTTTCATATTATTTCCTGGAGATTTTTAGTTGGCTGTGGTGTAAGACAACTGGTCCCAGGATGTTTCACCAGGTTGCCCCTGGAGAATAGTCTCCCTGAATTGCCCCAGTGGGTGCCCCCCAAAAGATTCATGGGAATCTTACAGCTCTTCCTCTGGAAGAAGTTGGCAACTTTCCGCCCTTGAAGATTTATTCAAGTACACATGCAAGACACTAGAGTTGCTTTAACCTAAGCAATGGTTGTGGTGGTTTAGCCGCTAAATCATGTCTGACTCTTGCAATCCCGTGGACTGTAGGCTCCTCTGTCTGTGGGATTCCCAGGCAAGAATACTGGAATAGGTTGCCATTTCCTTTTCAAGAGACTCTTCCCAAATCAGAGTTCGAATTTGTGTCTCCTGCATTGCAGACAGACTCCTGCATTACAGGCAGATTCTTTACGGCTGAGCCACCAGGGAAGCAATGTAATTTACCCCAAATCCTAGGCAAGACAGGCTGGGCAGCCAACCAAAATCATAGATGCAAAATGATCCCATAGAATCATATAAATTGGAAATACCAGCCACTCCCTCCACCCTTCTTTGGTTGGGCCAGGGGCGAGGGGGAAAAGGGGTAGGACTGAGTGAGGGATTCAGAAAATAAAAAAGCAACTAGTGCAAGAGTTTTCCTCTACTTCAGACACAGGTTCTCAGATAATTTTGTGTCAGCAATCACAGATGGACCAATACCCACAACCTATTCCCTAATAGTCCCCTGTCACCTCCCCAGTCAGGCCCTTTTAAAACTCTTACCTGGATTACTGCATCACCTTCTAACTGGTCCACTGGCCTGGACTATATCTGCATCCAACCATGCCCCGGCAGTACCTTATAGGGCTGATTTAGACCGCCACCCACAGTATGCAACCTTCCTATAAATTCTTGCCTGACACTTAGCCTCCCATCACCCTTTCCAGGATCACCTCCATATTTCCTTCAAGCTGCAAACTTTTTTAAAAAGTAGCTTCTGTCTTCTTTGACCTCTGACCATTTATTGTATGTGCCATTGATCTGGTATCTATGGGCTTCCCAGGTGGCTCAGTGGGTAAAGAATCCACCTGCAATGCAGGAGATACAGATTCAATCCTGGGTCGGGAAGATCCCCTGGAGAAGGAAATGGCAACCCACTCCAGTATTCTTGCCTGGAGAATTCCATGGACAGAAGAGCCTGATGGGCTACAGTCCATAGGATCACAAAGAATCAGACGTGACTAAAGTGATTGAGTATGCACTCAATCTAGTATTACCTTGTGCCAGCTTTTATATTTTTTATTAGCTATTTTTTAATTGAAGCATAGTTAATTTACAATGTGTTGGTGTTAGGTGTTTAACAAAGTGATTCAGTTATACACATGTATGTTTATATTCTTTTTCAAATTATTTTCTATTATAGGTTATGACAAGATATTGAATTTAGTTTCCTGCGCTATACAGTATATCCTTGTTGGTTATCTGTTTTGTATATAGTAGTGTGTGTATGCTAATCCCAAATTCTTAACTTCTTATCCTCCCACCCCCAACTATAAATAACCATACAGTTTTTTTTGGTAACTGTAAGTTTGTTTTCTATGTCTCTGAGTCTATTTCTGTTTTGTAAATAACTTCATTTCTTTCCTTTTTTTAGATTCCACATATAAATGGTATCATATGGTATTTGTTTTTCTCTGTTGTTGCAAATGGCAATATTCCATTCTTTTATGGATGACTATTATTCTGCTGTAGATGTGTATACCATATCTTCTTTATCCATTTGTCTGTCAGTCGACACATAGGTTGCTTCCAGGTCTTGGGTACTGTAAATAACACTGCTATAAACATGGGGGTGCATGCATCTTTCTGAATTAGAATTCTCTCCAGATATATGCCCCCAGTTTCTTTTAAAAGAACCCCCATACTGTTCTCCATGGTGGTTGTACCAATTTACACTCCCACAAACAGTGTTGGAGGGTTCCCTTTTCTCAACACCCTCTCCAAAGTCTTCTTTTTATAGACTTTTTACTGATGGCCATTCTGAAGGTGTTTGGTTTGTGTTTCTCTAACAGTTAGCCATATTGATTATCTTTTCATGAGCCTGTGGGCCATTTGTACATCTTATTTGGAGAAATGTCTATTTAGGTCTTCTGCCCATTTTTTTATTGGGTTCCTTGTTGTTGTTGTTGTTTTAATATTAAGCTGAAGAGTATATTTTGGAAATTAACCCCTTGTTGGTAGCATCATTTGCAAATATTTTCCCCTAGCCTGTATGTTATCTTTTTGTTTTATGGTTTTCTTTGCTGTGTAAAAGTTTTTCAGTATAATTAGGCCCCATTTCTCTATTTTATTTATTTATCTATTTTATATTAAATATTTATCTATTTTATTTCCATTAATCTAGGAGATGAATCCAAAAAAAGGATTGCTATATGTCAAAAAGTGTACTGCCTATGTTTTCCTCTAGGAGTTTTATAGTATCCAGTCTTGCACTAAAGTCTTTAATCCATTTTGAGTTTATTTTTGTATATGCTGTTAGAGAATTTCTAATTTTATTCCTTTACATGTAGCTCTCTACTTTTCCCAGCACCACTTATTGAAGAGACTTTTTCTGTTGTATATTCTTGCCTCCTTCATCATAGATGAACTGACCATAATTGCATGGATTTATTTCTGGCTTTCTATCCTATTATATTGGTCTCTGTGTCTGTTTTTGTGCCTGTACCATACTGCCTTAATTACTGTAGCTTTGTAATAAAGTCTGAAGTTAGAGAGCATGATTTCTGTAGCTCCATTCTTCTTTCTCAAGACTGTTTTGGCTATTTGGGGTCTTTTGTATTTCCATACAAAATTTTAAGTATTTTGTCTAGTTCTGTGAAAAATGCCATTTTCATTGAATCTGTAGGTTGTCTTGCATAATATGGTCATTTAAAAGATATTCATTCTTCTAGAATCAATATTGTGAAAATGACTGTACTACCAGACACAATCTACAAATTCAATGCAATTCCTATCAAATTACCAATGGCATTTTTCACAGAACTAGAACAAAAAATTTCACAATCCATATGGAAACACAAAAGACCCCAAATAGTCAAAGCAATCTTGAGAAAGAAGAATGGAACTGGAGGAATCAACTTACCTGATTTCAGACTATACTATAAAGCTACAGTCATTAAGACAGTATGGTACTGGCACAAAAACAGAAGTATAGACCAATGGAACAAGATAGAAAACCCAGAGATAAACCCTCACACCTGTGGGTACCTTATCTTTGACAAAGAAGGTAAGAATATACAATGGGAAAAGACAGTCTCTTCAATAAGTGGTGCTGGAAGAACTGGGCAACTACATGCAAAAGAATGAAATTAGAACACTTCCTGACACCATACAAAAAGATAAACTCAAAATGGATTAAAGATCTAAACATAAGACCAGAAAATATAAAACTCTTAGAAGAAAACATAGGCAGAATGCTGTATGACGTAAATCATAGCAAGACCCTTTATGACCCACATCCTAGAATAATGGAAATAAAAACAAAAATAAATAAATGGGACCTAATTAAACTTTAAAACTTCTACATAGTAAAGGAAACTATAAACAAGGTGTGGGAGAAAATAATAGCAAAGGAAACAATTGACAAAGATTAATTTCCAAAATACACAAGCAGCTCATACAACTCAATACCAGAAAAACAAACAACCCAATCAAAAAGTGGGGCAAAGACTTAAACAGACATTTTTCCAAAGAAGACGTGAGGATAGGTAATAAACACATGAAGAGATGCTCAACATCATTCATTATTAGAGAAATGCATATATATCACCTCACACCAGTCAGAATGGTCATAATTAAAATATCCACAAACAACAAGTGCTGGAAAGGGTGTGGAGAAAAGGGAACCCTCTTGCACTTCTGGCGGGAACATAAACTTATACAGCCACGATGGAAGACAGTATGGAGATTCCTTAAAAAACTAGGAATAAAACAACCATATGACCCACAATACCACTTCTAGGCATATACCCTGAAGAAATCAAAACTGAAAAAGACACACGTGCCACCAATGTTCATTGCAGCACTATTTACAATAGCTAGGACAAGGAAGCAACCTAGATGTCCATCAACAGATAAATGGATAAAGAAGCTGTGGTACATACATAAAATAGAATACTACTCAGCCACAAAATGGAGAAGGCGATGGCACCCCACTCCAGTACTCTTGCCTGGAAAATCCCATGGACGGAGGAGCCTGGTGGGCTGCAGTCCATGGGGTCGCTAAGAGTCGGACACGACTGAGCGACTTCACTTTCACTTTTCACATTCATGCATTGGAGAAGGAAATGGCAACCCACTCCAGTGTTCTTGCCTGTAGAATCCCAGGGATGGGGGAGCCTGGTGGGCTGCCGTCTATGGGGTCGCACAGAGTAGGACACGACTGAAGGGACTTAGCAGCAGCAGTTTAGCAGAGAAACTTCTTAACACTGCTGGATCTACACTTCAGCTATTTATTCAACTTGAGAAAATTTAGTCATCTGTGACGTCACCTTGAATCCAATTGTAACAGTTAATTTATTAAAGTAAAAGTTTAGAAATCTAAAAATATTGATTCTTCTAATCCAAGAACACATGTATCTTTCCATCTGTTCTTGTCATCTTCAATTTCTTTCATCAACGTCTTATAGTTTTCAAAGGGTAGTACTTCTGCCTCCTGAGGTAGGTTTATTTCAAGATATTTATTCCTTTTGATGCAATGATAATTGGGATTGTTTCCTTAATTTCTCTTTATAATATTGTGTTACTAGTGTATAGAAATGCAAGAGATTTCTGTGTGTTAATTTTGTAACCAGAAACTTTACTGAATTCATTGCTGAGACTTAGTAATTTTCTGGTAGTGTCTTTAGGATTTTCTGTGTATGGCATCGTGTCATCTGCAAACTGACAGTTTTTTCTTTTTCAATTTGGATTTGTTTTATTTCTTTTTTTCTCTGATTGCTGTGGCTAGGATTTTCAAAGTTATGTTGAATAAAAGTGGTGAGAGTAGGCATTCTTGTCTTATTCCTGATCTTAGAGAAAATGCTTTCACCATTTCTCCATTCAAGTGTTGTTATATATGGGTTTGTCATATAAGGCCTTTATTATGTTATGTTCCCTCTATGCTCACTTTCTGAAGATTTTCTAAATCATAAATGAATGTTGAATTTTATAAAAAACATTTTCTTCATCTATTGAGATTATGATCATATAGTTTTTATTCTTCAATTTGTTAATGTGGTATATCACATTGATGAATTTGCTGATATTTTTGTGACATCTTTGTCTGGTTTTGGTATCAGGATGATGGTGGGCCCATAGAATGAGTTACTCTGCAACTTTTTGGAATAGTTACAAAAGAATAGGTATTAACTCTTTTCTAAATGTTGGTAGAATTCACCTGTGAAGCCATCTGGTCCTGGATGTTTTAAAATCACTGATTCAACTTCAGTACTGGTAATTGATCTGTTTATATTTTCTATTTCTTCCTGCTTCAGTCTTGGGAGAGTATACCTTTCTAAGAAGTTGTCCATTTCTTCTAGGTTGCTCATTTTATTGGCATATAGCTGCTCATAGTAGTCCCTTATGAACCTTTTTATTTCTTTAGTGTTGGTTATAACTTCTTTTCATTATCAAAGATTATTGATTTGGGCCCTCTCTCTTTTTTCTTGATGAGTCTGGTTAAAGGTTCAAGAATTTCATCTTTTCAAAGAACAAGCTTTCAGGTTCATTGATCTTTTTGATTGCTTTCTTCATTTCTATTTCATTTAGTTCTGCTCCGATCTTTATTATTTCTTTCCTTCTACTAACTTTGAGTTTTATTAGATTTTCTTTTTGATTTCCTCTTTGATTTCTTTGTGATCCATTGATTGTTTAGTAGAATGTTGTTCAGTCTCCACACATCTGTGGTTTTTGCAGTTTTTTATCCTTGTAGTTGATTTCTAGTCTCATAGCATTGTGGTCAATAAAGATGCTTGATATGGTTTCAGTTTCCTTAAATTTCCTGAGGGTTGGTTTGTAGCCCAGCATGTGATCTACACTGGAGAATGTTCCACGTGCACTTGAAAAGAATGTGTATTCTACTACTTTCAGATGGAATTCTCTATAAATATCAATTAAGTCCATCTGGTCTAATGTGCCATTTAAAGCCTGTTTCCGTATTGATTTTCTGTCTGGGTGATCTGTCCATTAATGTAAACGGGGTGTTAAATTCTCCCAGTATTATTGTGTTACTGTCCATTTCCCCTTTATGTCTATTAACAAACATTTACTTGTATACTGAGGTGTACCTATGTTGGGCACATATACATTTACAATTTTTATATCTTCTTCTTGGATTGATCTTTTGATCATTTTGTAGTGTCCTTCTTTATCTCTTGTAAGTCTTTATTTTAAAGTCTATTTTGTCTTCTGTAAGTATTGCTACTCTAGCTTTCTTTCGATTCCCATTTGCACGGGATACCTTTTCCCATCCCTTCATTTTCAGTCTGTATGTATCTCTAGCTCTAAAGCGAGTCTCTTGCAGGCAGCATGTATACAGATCCTCTTTTTGCAGCCATTCATCCAGTCCATGTCTTTTGGTTGGAGCATTGATCTATTTACATTTAAGGTAATTTTCAAAATGTGTGTTTCTATTGCCGTTTTATTAATTGTTTTGTAGATCTTTTTTCCCCCTTTCTTCTTTTGTTCCCTTCTCTTTAGTGTTATGTTTGGAGTCCTTTTTTCTTTTATGTATGTATCTATTATAGATTTTTGGTTTACAGTTACCATGAAGTTTTTGTATAACAGTCTCTCTCTTTCTTTCTTTCTTTTTTTTTTTTCTCTTTTAACAGAAAAATAAAGCTTTTACTGCAAATAAAATTGAAAATAATAACCCTGGGTCCTTTCTGCTTTCTATATATCTTATTTTTAAATAATTTTTTTAGGGACAATAACTGGGACATTTATGATCTTATTATCAGTCAATATGGTTCTATTTTTCTTTTCTTTTTTTCTTAGTTTATTAAATTTTTAAAAGAAAATCCATCCTGAACCCTCCTCCCTCCTCCCTCCCCATACCATCCCTCTGGGTCGTCCTAGTGCACCAGTCCCAAGCATCCAGCATCGTGCATTGAACCTGGACTGGCGTCTCGTTTCATACATGACATTTCGCATGTTTCAATGCCATTCTCCCAAATCTTGCCACCCTCTCCCTCTCCCACAGAGTCCATAAGCCTGTTCTATACATCAGTGTCTCTTTTGCTGTCTCGTATACAGGGTTATCGTTACCATCTTTCTAAATTCCATATATATGCATTAGTATACTTTATTGGTGTTTGTCCTTCTGGCTTACTTCACTCTGTATAATAGGCTCCAGTTTCATCCACCTCATTAGAATCTCTTTCTTTGTATATATATGCTGATGTCTTAATTTCAAATGCATTTTAGGTACCTTGTATTTGTCCTCTCCTCCCCTCATGATTACTGTTTCTCATGTTATACTTTACATGTAATTGTAAAATTTTACATCTAACTGTCTTATATATCCTTTAACTGTTTATTGTGAATACAAATTATTCTACTACTTTTGTCTTTTAACCACCCTAGCTTAATGTGTGGATGATTTCCTACCTTTATTATATATTTGCCTTTACCAGTGAGCTTTTCCATTTTGTAATTTCTTGTTTCTAGTAGTGACATTTTCTTTTCCACCTATAGAAATTCTTTTAGCATTTGTAGTAAAGCTGGTTTGGTGATGCTGAATTCTTTTAGCTTTTTTTTTTTTCTTGTCTGTAAAGCTTTTGATGTCCTCTTAAAATCTGAATAAGAGCTGCACTGGGTAGAGAATTCTTGGTTGTATGTTTTTCTCTTTCATCACTTTAAATATATCTTTCCATTCCCTTCCGGCCTGCAGAGTTTCTATTGAAAAATTAGGTGATGACCTTATGGGAGTTCTGTAGTATGCTATTTGTTACTTTTCTCTTGCTGTTTTTAATATTCTCTATTTATCTCTAATGTTTTCATTTTGATTGCAATGTGTCTTGCTGTATTCCCTTTTGGGTTAATCTAATATGGGACTCTCTGCACTTCCTGGACTTAGGTGACTATTTCCTTTGCCAGGTTAGGGAAATTTTAAGCTATGATCTCTTCAGATATTTTCTCAGGCCATTTCTTCTCTCTCTTCTCCTTCTGGTCCCCCTACAAGATGAATATTAGTGTGTTTGATGTTGTCCCACAGGTCTCTTACACTGTCCTCATCTCTTCTCATTTTTTCTTTTTTCTGTTCAACAGCCATGATTTCCACTACTCTGTTTTCCAGCTCACTGGTTTATCCTTCTGCCTCATTGAGGGTACTATTGATTTTGCAGTATAGTTTTTATTTCAGTTATTATATTCTTAAATTCTGTTTATTCTTTATATTTTTTAATTCATTGTTAAAATTTTCTATTTTTCTCTGTCTGAGAATTCATTCTCCTGCTGAGTTCTTTGACCATCTTTATGATCATTACTCTGAATTCTTTCTCAGGTAGATTGCCTATCTCCACATCTCTTAGTTCTTCTTCTAGGGTTTTCTCTTTTTCCTTCATCTGAAACCTATTCCTCTGTTGCCTCCTTTTGTCTAAACTACTATTTGCATTTTTATGTATCTGATAGTTTAGTTACATTTCTCGACCTTGGAGAAGTGACCTTTTGTAGGAGACATCCTATGTGTTCCAGCAGTGCAGTCCCCTCTCATCAGCCAAGAACCCGGGGCCAGTTGGTTCCAGGGTACTGTCTGGCCTGAGTTTGCAGACTCAGTCTTAAGACTGCAAGGCTGAAGTTCTCTTTCTTCTGGTGTCTGCCTCTTGGAGAGACTGGTCTAGAGGCTTGTGCAGGGCTCCTGGCAACAGGGGGCCAGTGCCCGCCCCTCAGTGGGTGAAGCAGAGTCTTCTCCCTCTGGTGGGCAAGACCATGTCTAGGGGCATGTCTAGAGGTGGCTGTAGACTCAGGAAATCTTTAGGCAGCCTGTTGGCTGATGGGTAAGTCTATTTCCCTGCCCAATTTGTTGTTTGGCATCCCAGGACTGAAGCCTACAGGCTCTTGGATGGAGCAGGTCTTGATGTCAAGATGTCAGCCTCCAGGAGGGTTCACACAGATGAATACTTTCTGATATATAAATCACCAGTGGCTACATCTCTAGGGTGAGCCACAGCAACCTCCTACCTCTCCAGGAAACCCTCCAAAACCAGTAGGTACATCTGGCCCAGGCTTCTATAAATTATTGCTTTTGCCCTTGGGCCTGGTACATGTGAGATTTTGGTGTACATCCTTTAAAAGTGGAGTCTCTATTTTCCCCAGTCCTATGGAGCTCCTGCAGTCAACTCCACTGGCCCTCAAAGCCAAATGTTATGGAGGCTTAGACTCCTGACGTGGGTCTCAGAACTCTCACTCCTGTGGGTGAACCTCTAATATATTTATCCTCCAGTTTGTGGGTCACCCACTTGACTCACAAAGTATAAGATTTCATTATATTGTGAGTCTGCCTCTCCTACTAGTCTTGTTGTGGTTCTTTCTTCATGTCTTTAGGTGTAAAAGATCTTTCCTGGCCCAATCTTTTTTAACAATGATCGTTCTGCAGATTGTCCTGAGTTTGGCAGGCTCTTGAGAGGTGATGAGTTGAGGGTCCTTTTGCTCTGCCATCTTGGTTGTCTCTCCCAAGCTACAAACTTTTAAGCTGAGACCTAAATGATCAAAAATGTTGATCAAGTGAAGAGCTGGCAAGAACATTCCAGGCACTAGAGAACGTATGTGAAAAGTACCTGAAGCTACATAGAGTTTGGGCAAGAGCAACAAACTCCAAGAAGCCAGTATTGTTGGAAAGTTGTAAAAATAAAAAGGGGAGTGGCAGCAGCTCAACATGCAGTGAAGATGAGAGCCAAGGACCAGCCTGTGTGTGCCACAGAGAAGGGTTGCCTCTTCAGTCATTCTAAGAGCTCCTAGCCCGATGCTGAAATGACCTGGTTCATGTTGGAAGATCCCAATGACTGCTGCATGGAAAACAGACCTAGACAGGGTGTGGGTGGGACAGGAGCAGAAGTAAGGGCTATTGTAATGGTCTGAGCTAAAGGAATGGAGGCTCACGTGAGTGGCAACCATGAAGACAAAGAGAAGTGGACAGACTTAAGGTATATCTTGGAGGCAAACTGGAAAGGATTTGCTAGTGAAACAGGTGTGTGAAGGGCAAGGTAGGTTGAGGAGAGAGAAGGAGGAAATCAAGATTGACTCCAAGGTTTCTGCCTTGAGCAGAGGAAAAGGGTGGCAAGTTCTACTGAGATGATGAAAACAGGTGGAAAAATGAGTTTCAAAATAAAAAATCATGACTTTGGTCTTCAATGTGGGAAGTTTGAGGTGCCCATAAGACATCCACATGGAGACACCCTGAAGGCAGTTGTCCATACAGGAGTGGAGCTGGAGTTCTATGGACGTATCTGACGTGGAGATAGATACTTAGACGTTGTTGGTGCAGATGGGACTGAGTGGGAACAGCTTAGGGGTTCAGACACTAGTATGATGCTCTGCCCACAACTGAGCTTGGCTCCTCTGCTGCCCTGCCAAACAGGCTCACAAAAATCCCCCTCTCCCACCCAGTCACTGAGAAATTTTATAAGCTGTCTTTTCCAACAGGCTCTAAGCTTCTTAAAGGGATGTGAAAAAAGATTGATTTTGAAATCCAAAGTACAAGAAAAGCCTAGTGATAATGGGAAGGGTTCGATCTTACAACCCCAAAATGGTTCCCAGTTGCTGGCATGATTTCCAGGCCCGTCTGCCCACACAGGAGCTGCTACAGTGGCCAACCAGCAGAGGACAAGCCAGATCCGGTCAGGGGAAAATCTGATTATCTATCTAACAGCATTTGATAGCAGCATCCAAACACCCTACCCCTCCTCCAAAAAATCTCTTCACACCCCCAAGCCCTCAGAAGAGACTCTGCATTACTATTGCAAGCTAGCTAGAAAGAAGCTTTGGCTGAAAGGATGTGCTGAAAGCCAGCAGAGAGAGATTGATGTGTAGAGCTGGGCTGCCCGAGGCATGTGTTCGCCATCTGTCAGGCGGAGGGAGCCCTGCCAGCCCTACATGGTAATTCAGTATTAAAAGAGTATCTTTGAATTTGACTGACACCCTGGGCAGCCTCAGCCAAGACGGTTGGGCTCTGGGGTCCAGATGGGATGGAGGGGCTCTGCTGTCCTGAGGGAGATGCCTCCGGAGGGCTGGGCCACCCAGGGTATGCAGGCAGGCTCTCCAGGGCTGGGAGGAGAGTGTGGCTTGGCCCAGGCTGGGCAGGCTTAGGCTTGAGCTGGGACTTTTATGTGTGGCTCAGCTTCAAAGACAAGGGTGGAACTGAGAGAAAATGTTCTTCACACATTACCCCTGCTCCAAATGATCCTTGAGGGAACAGTAATGTCAGAGTTTCAGGGTGCCTCCTGCAATGGAATAATCAACTTTAGACTTTTCCTGAAAATGTGTGTACATAGTTAAGTTTAGTCCAGTAATTTCAGGCCTGAGACCAAGAATGAACAGAAAGCCCCTTTTTAGTGCCAGCTCCTGATAGCTCCATGGAGTATTCTGGTCCCTTTCCCCCGCCCAACACAGAGTTCAGTTCAGTTCAGTCACTCAGTCATGTCTGACTCTTTGTGACCCCATGAACCAACTCTTTGCAACCCCATGAAATGACTCTTTGCGACCCCATGAACTGCAGCACAGAGACTCTCCTCCAAAAAGAGTTAGATGTTCTCTTGGGTTCCCCTTATAGCTCAGTTGGTAAAGAATCTACCTGCAATGCAGGAGACCTGGGTTTGATCCCTGGGTTGGGAAGATTCCCTGGAGAAGGGAACAGCTGCCCACTCCAGTATTCTGGCCGGGAAAATACCATGGACTATATAGTCCATGGGGTAGCAAAGAGTCAGACATGACTGAGTGACTTTCACTCACTCACTCCCATAGAACACAGGAATGGTCAAGTGATCTGCCTTGGTCAATGAAACGCAAGCAGAAATGAAATGTGCCAGCTCCAGGCAGAAGCATTCAAAGCCAAATGTGGTCGACTGGATCTTCTCTCCCTCTGTCACACCAGTAAGCTCAAGACAGAAGAGTTCCTGAAGCCTGAATCCCAGAACACAGCTAACATGGAGCCGAGTGGCAGCCAACCCATAATAATATTATGATGTGGGTGAGAAATAAGTCTTTCTTTAACCACTGAGAGTTGGGGTCTGATTGTGCAGCAAAACCCAGTCTATCCTGACTGATACAGTCTCCAGCCCACCCCACCACCATGCCCTCACATACCTGAGAGGTATCATAAGTTTCACTTGGCAGGAGGAAAAACTCCTTTGCAGCAACAAAATTCAGAGGGAAAATTGAAGGAGGAGATTTAAAGAAAGCCTATCTCATATTGTTGTCCTAAGTCACGTCCAACTCTGTGACCCCATGGACTGCAGCACGCCAGGCTCCCTTGTCCTTCACCATCTCCCAGAGTTTGCTCAAACTCCTGTCCATTGAGTTGGTGATGCCATCCAACCATTGTCCCCTTCTCCTCCTGCCTTCAATCTTTCCCAGCATCAAGGCCTTTTCCAGTGAGTTGGCTCTTTGTACCAGGTAGCCAAAGTATTGGAGCTTCAGCTTTAGCATTAGTCCTTCCAATGGGCGTTCAGAGTTAATTTCCTTTAGGATGGACTGGTTTGATCTCCTCGCAGTCCAAGAGACTCTCAAGAGTCTTCTCCAGCACCACAGCTCAAAAGCATCAATTCATCAGCACTCAGCCTTCTTTATGGTTCAACTCTCACATTCACACATGACTCCTGGAAAAACTATAGCTTTGACTATATGGATCTTTGTTAGCAAAGTGATGTCTCTGCTTTTTAATATGCTGTCTAGATTTGTCATAGCTTTTTTTCAACACAACTGAGGAAAGCACCAGGCCTGAAACCACAAGAGGTTGTTTTAAAAGCATTACATTTGTGACAGAAATAACTAAAAGTAGGAGACCCAGACAGAAAGGTCTCAAGTCTCCTCACCAATGATACTGTGGTGTGAAGGGTACAAGATGGCAATTCAGGCACAAAGACGCAGATGGACAAAGTGTACCTGTGGATTATTTACACATCTTGCTTTATACATGCGGGGGCTCTTTTTTTTTTAATCTGACTATAATACTTTCATCTTGGTGTGTGATCTAATCTTTCTCGTCTAGTAAAAATCAAACTTCAACAGTAGTGCCTATTTTGGTTAATGAAGAGAAAGAATTCTGCTCCTTTGAATCAATTCCAAGTTTATCAATGAGTCTTTCTGGTGTGAGGATTATCTGCACACCTCAGAGCCCCAGCTGAGAACATTGACTCGCTGGCAGACAGGATGCTTCCCGTTTGGTTACCAGGACACTTCCAGTTCAGCTGCTAAAAACCCGAACATCTTTCTTGTGAGCTGTTCCCCTGAGATGCCCGAGCTGGCTCTCAGAACTGAACTTCACATTTTCCATTGTGCTGTCAGTTACCAAAAGGGTGGGCTTACCCCCATCTAAAAGAGGCTCTGAAAAACCTGCATCTGATTTAGTGTTCAGCTCACAACTCTGCACTTCCAACAGGTTGCAGTCATATGAATTGGGGCACTCCTGCTGTTTACACGAACACATATGGTTACATGTGTCAAATGGCAACACTCCCTCTGCTACAAGGACAGGGCTCTTCCAATGGGTTTCAGATGCAAGCCAGTGTGTTTCAGGATACCTGGGATATCTCCACCCCAATGAGCATTCAGTGGCAGAGGCAAGGATGGCCCCCATGAGTGGCAAGTGACTCTGGAACGGGCAGATGTTTGCCTTGCCACAAAACTATCATCTGGCTGCATAATTTTTTTAATTTTGCCTTTCTGGTTTTTTTCTTTTCCCTCCTTCCCAGTACTGGCGTCTGAGACCATTGTGTGCCTTCCCACTCCCAGCCTCACCCCAGACACAACCCCACACCCGCTCCAGCCTCCTCAACTTGGAACTGCCCTGTGGTCTTGTTATTTTACCCATGAATAAGCTTCAGTTTTATAGCAGAAAAAATTATGCGTGTTATCAAAATCTAATGCTGTCTTTGAAATGAGTTAACAGGCATTTAAAAAGAAATATATTGTAGAGAGGAAGTGTGCGCTCTCACCACACTATGAAACACCTTAGACTGAAACACGGATAAATGAAGGGATTGAGAAGGAAAGAACTCCTGAAATACTCAGGGCAAGTACCAGAATAGAGGTAGATAGGTTTTAAAAAGTTGAAGCCTCCCACAAGTTTTGCTGTATCCCATGTTAAGATGCCACCGCTGGGACCTCCTTTGTCTCAGGCCTTAATTCTTTCCTCTGTACTCTTGGTGGTGAAAGCAGTGAGGCTTTGGGAGTTTAAAGCAAGAGTTACCGTTTCTGCCCCTCCCTTGGGATCTCTACCCTCCCTTAAGACCCTCCATTGCAGGGACAGAACCATGAATGGGGGCCAGCAGAAGGCACCCCCAAGATGGGATCTGGTTTGAGGCGTCACTTAGATTACATGCAACATGTAGCTTGTCTTGAAGTGATGCTAGGGAAACCTTTCCTTAAATCATCTAGACTTGTAAGTCTGACATTTAACCATGAAGAAGGGTCATTCTTTTGAGGCTTCTGCTTTTTTATTATGCTCTTAGCACCCTCACCATGAAAACCTGTGATGAGTTGAAGGTTAAATTAAAGACCATCCCGTACCCACCTCCACCCTAAGACATAGCGTAAAGGCAGCAGTAGAGTCCAATAGTTAGGGCAGAAGATCCTAAAAACAGAAAGCCTAGCTGTGTGACCTTGGGCAAGTTACTTAATTTTTCCCTCTCTTTTAAGGAAAATGAGCACAGAAGAACCAACCTCTTGGGCTTAGAATGACAGAAAAACAACCCAAGGTGTGCCACATGCTCATCAGCAGTGCCTGGCCCAATAGAGAGAGTTGGGTGAGCTCTGAGTTTTATCCTTAGATGAGCAGATGTAACTAACTAAGCCGGGGAAGGGAGCTTTCAACTTCCTTCCCCACAGCTGGTGTGGTCACATGGGTTTACCAGGAACCAGGAGGGGACTTCACCCTCAGAGGGCCTCATATATTATCTCTATCCCTGGAGCTAGACGGAATTTCACAATAGAATATCACAGAGTGAGTGTTTTTTTCATTCATTGTCCTGGGTGCCTAGGGGATGCTTTCAGTCTAGAGCAACTAATTTAATTAATTTAAATTAATTTAAATTTACTTAGCATTGGTGGTTAACAGCTACTATGTTGGACAATGTGGCTCTAGAGATTCACCCATAAATTCTAACAAAATGTCTTTTTATTTTCTATTTCCTCTTTTTCAACTTCCATCTTCTCCTTCTTCATTGTTAACACCCTTGATCAATCCTCTTAAGTTTCTTACGTTTAATGTTCTTTTTTTCTACCTCTTATTTTTTTGTGCTTCCTTTCGGGACATTTATTTTCTAGTTTAACTTTTCTGATAATACCTTTGCTTTTCTGGTTAAGTTTCAGAAGTTCTTATTTCTTAAGTTCTCATCTGATTGGCTTTTCTAGTATTCCTTTTAAAAAGAATCCTATACTTGTTTATGATACATTGTATTACTTTTTTCTTAGATTCTTTTTGTGGTTTTTTTTCTCCTTAAGTTTTCTTGTGTTCTGTGCATTTTCTCCCTTTTTCCTATGTTCTTTTATTCTGCCTCTGTTATGTCAACAATATTCCTTAAATGTCTGAAGATCCAGGACTATTTCCTTATATTTAAACTGTCCTGTTCTCTGTCCTGGCTGGCACAGCAGCCATAACAGCAGATACACTATATTCTCTCCTCTCATGGCTGACCCAATGGACACAGCCATGACACAGCAGTAAAGCGTGGAGCCCCCACAGGCATACCACACAAAGTAACCCATGACCAAGTAAGTACCTCGTGACCAAGTGAGTACCTCATGACACGCATGTGCAGTGTTATAAATGATCTCAGCTGTTATACAAACATTATTTGCAAAATGTGGGGCAAGAGAGCCTAAACACACCATCTTGGCTAATTTTCTCTCCCCCTACACATATATTCTAACACTATTTATTTATTTGGGCAGTTATTCTTTAACTTGTTTCTAAAAAGTTTTTAGGTCATTTATTAAGGGGAATAAAATATAATTAACAATTATTATATAACTAGGGCTTCCCTGGTGGCTCAGATGGTAAAGAATCTGCCTGCAATGTGGGAGACCCAGGTTCAATTCCTAGATCGGGAAGATCCCCTGGAGAAGGGAATGGCTACCCACTCCAGTATTCTTGCCTGAAGAATCCCATGGATGGAGGAGTCTGCCGAGCTACACTCCATGGGGTCACAAAGAGTCGGACACGACTGAGTGACTAATAGTCATACACAAATATTATAACTAACACACATTACACAAGTATAGGAAAGAAAAGGGAAAGGCCAGAGTAGAGATATAAAGAGGAACCAATATAAAAGCATATACTATTATATATTATGTTCTACACTCTTGATGGGCGGACCTTAAATTGGCTTGAGGTTTCTAGCAGGCGATACAAACAGGGAAACTATACCACTTACTCAAATATGCGCACCCATGATGACAGAATCCAGCTTGAGAAAGTTAGATTACCAGCCTCGGCCCACCACCAGCAGAATAATGACCCATTGTGTATTCAGTTTTCATGAAGGAGACCCTGTGCCACGTAATGCACAGCACCTTCAACTATACCAAGAAGACCCGAAGACGGACTCTGTGAGACTACGATGAAAGAGTCCTTAAGCTTTTATGGCTAACACAGCAGATGAAAACAATCACCTTCTTTCCTGAAAGAATATTTGATACTCTTGTTGGAAACAACACTGGACCACCAGGAGAACATGTTCACTGAAGCACCAGCAGTCTCCCCCGGGCAGTGCTTGCTCTCCTCTGGTTTCCTCTGAATTTCAGTTTCCTTTCTTGTTAAATGGAGATACATATCCTTGCCCATCACACAGGATTAATATGAGAATCAACTCAGTTAATATCCAATACCATTAACATTTTAAAATATCAAACAAATGTAATATACTATTATCTTCTTGTTGTCTATGATTTTTCCTGATGTCTAAATTTACCATTGCAAGAAGCTGTACTATCAAAACCTTAGGTAGTTTGAAGATGTTTTACCCATGACACAGTATAAGGTCCTTACAGCACATTGGGCTGACCTGAGTTCTAAAATACAAAACCACCTCTCACTTAGCTCTGAATGCCCTGAACCTAGAACAGAAAACCTAACACAGAAGATGCTCAGTACAGGCAGAGAGTCAAAATGGCAACGGAATAGGGCAGAGAGTGTCAGAGTCCTTCCTCATACTCCATCTCGTTATGTCTACGACAACCCAGAGAGGTGTGCATTATCCCTCTCAATTTACAGGAAAATTAAATGAGTCATTCAAAACTCAGTAAGTAGTAGGGCACTTCTGAGTTCTAAATTTTTTTGAGATCTACCACAATCTAAAATGTTTGTCCAGCCAGGGAGTATGGTGAGAAACAGGATGGACAGGGGAATTCTAAATCTTCCATTATCTGTAACAGAGCCACTTGTGCACACACACAGACATGCAAAACGTAAAGGACCCATCATCACTCAGTGGCTCCAGGAATAATTGTGACAAGCACAAAACAGTAATAACAAAATAAAACCCTCTTTCTGGAATGAGCTGAATAAGTTCTTTAAATCTGGTTTAAAGCGAGATCGAGGGAAAGATGTTTTATGGAATCTATGTTTAAAACCTTGTAGTATAAATTCCGTTGTTTACAATCTGTCTCATGCCCCAGGAAAAGAACATTTACTTTCTTGACCTTTGTCTGAAATCCCTAGAGTGGAAGCCCCTTGGCTTTCAAACAAACCACTTACAACATCTCAGCGTTGGAGGTGGAAGGAAAAGAAAGCTGTTTCCCATAACCCAGCCCTGACACATTGATTGCCCCAAAGTACTGAGCTCTTAGGAATCACTCCACTCATAGGTCACCGACGAAAGGCAGCAAGACGTGAGGATAGATAGCAAAATCCATTTGGGCAACATGATTTTGCTTCATAGCCACTTCCTGCACTGCTAACCCAGGGGTAAAAGGTGAATAGTGAGAAGATCTCCAGGTGGAGTTGCTATGATTTCTGGTACTAAGCTGGCTAGTAGTTAAACCATCCCTTCCCCCACTCCAGTATTCTTGCCTGGAAAATCCCATGGACGGAGGAGCCTGGTGGGCTACAGTCCACGGGGTTGTAAGGAGTCGGACACGACTGAGTGACTTCACTTTCACTTTCCCACAAGCACACTGAAAGCATCCAAAAATGCTGATGATTGTTCTATCTTTTGAAAGCATCAAAGAATTGATCATTATCAGGCCAAATCTAAATGAAACCAGAAACACAAAGAGAGCTGTGATTTGAAGCTCTTGGCCTCGGGGGCATTTGCTGAACCTGGCACATTTGAGCTCCAACTTTTACAGCTTCAGGAAGTGCTGGGGAAGAAGATGACACCTAGAGACCACCCAACAAGGGAAGTCTAGAGTAAAAGTGTGACCCATGAGGCTGCCCCATCCCTCCCCCAGGGAACAACAAAGAAAAGTTGCCTTGTGCTGAGCGGAGTGGGGCGGGTGGGGCGGGTGGGGAGCAGTACAATAGTGGAGAAGTTGTACCAACAAGCCCACCCTCTGCAGCATTTGCAGCCAAATAGACAAAACATCAAGCTGTGAATTTAGTGGCTTCAGGTGGCAGAGAAAAGTACAGATCCTCTCTGAAGAAACTCCCTCATTCCAAACCTCAAAGAATTCTCACAAATAGCTTTCTGAGGGCAAGAAGTAACACAGTAAAAAAAAATAATTAAAAAAGCAAGCACACCAGGACAAAGGCATCATGAGTGAAAAGTAGCAAAAACAAAGTTAGGTTCCAGGCATTCATTTAGAACCTCCAAGGCCTATTACAGAGGAACCTGATAGACCACATCTCACCACACCAAGACATTTTGCCCCAAAAAAGAACAGACCGTTAAAACAGGGAATTGTCTCCAACAACCAGATTCACATTGGTTGACTGGCAGCTTGGTTCCCTAAAATTTAAAATTGCTGGAAAATTAAAGGTGTGTTTTGGGTGGTTCTTCTGACCCATTCTTTGTTCCCCTGCTGTTTTTCACTCCTACTTAAATCATGAGTGAAACTGCCGCATTCCTTATATTTCCAACTGCCAGGGTCCTCTGCTGCTCCTCAGTTGATAACCCACCTCTTAACTTTCAGGAACCTGCCAGAGAGCCTGCTCTTACTGCCCCAAAACCTGAAGGACTGCCCACACTCAGGATACCCTTAACATTAACCTGGCTGAAGTTCATCCCATGGAAACTAATGAGTTTTCTGGTAATCTGAACCAGTTTGGCTAATGGTGATCTAAAACCAATTTTATCAACCTCAAGATCTCAACACTTTTTTCTGAATAACTATTCCTCTTCAGTAACGCTGTCCAGGACCCCATGTGATCTGGCTTATAGTCGCTTCCTCTGTTTTCTTGGCCCCTACAACTTTCATAAGCACTCGAGTCAACCACCCACAGCACTGCCATTCCTCTACCTCTCAGAACCAAGCATGGCTCCCTGGTGTCTTCCAGCCATCCACCTCAGCTCAGCGCCCTCTACCTCGCTGCAGCTGAAGCAACTGTGAACTCCATTATCCTGCCCCTTCATATCTCTTCGTCTTTCTTCATATCCCTACCCAGCCTGAGCTCCTGACCTGGCACTGCCGCAATTCTCTGCTGGGGGAGTCTGTGCTGGGTGTGCTAACCCCTCAGCTGAGACTGGAATACTAAAATCTAAGGCAGGAGGACTCGCGGCAGAACAGTAAGCATGTACAAAGGCCCTGAGGTAGGGACAAGCTTAGCAGGTCCAAGAAACATCAAGAAGGCCAGTGCCCTGGATAGAAGTGAGTGAAGGAGGTGTGGCAGGAGAACAAGATGTAATACTAAATAGATGTAAACATGTGAATACACAGCTCGGGGATGGGCACCAGCATATGTTCAGCAAACTTGTATTTCCTTTCTTTCTGTGTTCAGTGGTATCAGGCACTTCCAAGTTTCTAATGTGGAAAGCACATTCAAATGTGGCCAGATCACGCAGGGACAAAAGACTGAGACAAAGCTTTGAACTTCACCCCAATCTCATGGAAAGCTGGTAGAGGGTTCTGAGCAAGGAAATAGCTAGTCTGAACCATATTTTTAAAAAATCATTTTGGGAGAATTCCCTGGTGGTTAGGATTCCCAGCTTTCACTGCTGGGAGCCTGTGTTTCATCTCTGGTCAGAAAACGAAGATCCTGCAAGCTGTATGGGATGGCCAAAAAACCATTTTGGCTACTGTGTAAAGAAAGATCCATGGGAGTGAGACACGTTAAGAAGCTACTGCAGAGACAGAGCCTCAGTCTAGAACAGTGGCCCCGGTGGCAGTTGAAACAGAGAGGAATGAGTGAAGAGGGATATACTTTGGACACAGAGCTCAATGGATTTGCTGATAAACAATATACATCTCACTGTCCCAGTCACATCCCTAGGGTCTCCAGCTTCCCACTGACAGTGTCTGCATCTCTGGCCTGAGCCTTTACCCCAGAACCTCAGAAGTCTCTCTGCCAGGTACCCACAGCAGGCAGGAAATCCTAGGGAGCTAACGTACCCCTGCCACTCCCACTAAGACCCTAAGTCAAATACTCTTTTTTTTTTTTCCATTTTTATTTATTTATTTATTTTTGGCTGCACTCGGTCTTCATTGTTTCATGCAGGCTTTCTCTAGTTATGGAGAGCAGGGGTCACCCTCTAGTTGCAGTGGCTTCTTACTGTGGTGGCTTCTCTTGTTGCGGAGCATGGGCCCTAGGGTGCACAGGCTTAAGTAGTTGCAGCATGTAGACTTAGCTGCCACGGCATGTGGAACCCTCCCGGACCAGAGATTGAACCCATGTCTCCTGCATTGCAGGTGAAGTCTTAACCACTGGATCACCAGAGAAGCCCATAAGCCAGTTATTCTTAAGTTTGACATGTCAATCCCCCAGCTCTCTTGTGCCTTGAGCTGGCTGGTTCGAAGATGTGTTTCCTACATTTCCACATGAGACTGTGCCCCAGTGTTCCACTGTGCTAGCTGGCCTTGTGCTCACCTGCTATTGGTCATCCTTCCCTGGCACAAAGTCAACCCCACGCCCTTCTGCAGTCCTCAAGTGATGACGACCCAGGTTGTCTGAATGGCTGACTTCATTCTCCTCTCTTCTATCTGGACAGATGTGCCTGTCCTGGAGGAATCAAAATGCTTCACCTACTTAAAACATCTTTACCTCCCAACACCAGATATGAAACAACCATATCTCTATTTCAGGCAGTCTCCAAATGCCCCCAGAGGAATGAGACCAGGATGCAGGGCTGGGGCATATGAACTCATCAGCCACAGGAATCCACCACTTCTGGCTGGATTAGAGGACTGGCGGCAGAGACACAATGAAAGCAAGAAGAGTAATTACTCAACATGAAAACAGTATTGATCTTTGGAGGGCTGTGAGGGAATTTTCCCCCCCTTCTCCTTGATTATACTTTAAAAATTAACTAAAACATACAATGTATATTAAAAATAGAGTATTCCTAAGATACTTGTGAATTATGAAGGGGAAAACTATAACTTTACAATGGAGAAAACTTGCAGACTTTTTCCATGGTAATGGTGCAAGCAGACCTTTCTGCCTCCTTGGGTAGAGAGCCCTGTGAGACCATGAGAGGATGTCAGGCAACCCAAATTCAGGGGCTTCCTACCAAATAACTGGCTTATATTCTTTCAAAATGTCTAGGTCATAAAAGACAAAGCAGATTGAAGAACTACTCCAGATTAGGGGAAACTAGAGAACCAATAGCTAACCCAAGATGTGATCTAGAAAAAGACATCTCTGGGGCAATGGGGGAAATATGAATAAGGTCTATAGATGAACAGTTGCTGTGCCAGTGTTAACTGCTGGATTTGATCTTTAGACTGGTCATAATTTTAGGTAATACAGACTGAAGGCTTTAGAGGTAAAGGGGCATTGTATCTGCAACTCAGTCTCAAATGCTGTTACCGAGGCAATCTGGGTGAAGAGTATATGGGAATTCATTGTATAATTTTTCCACATTTTTATAAGCTCAAATTTATTTCAAAATAATAAATTAAAAAATAAAAATGTATTGAATTTTTTAAAAAAATTTAAAGAACTTTTCAGAAAGAAAATATCTCCACATTCAGAGCCTGTGCTGTGAACCCATGGGATAGATTTTTGCTGTCAGCAAAGTTCCCAACAGCCGGGGAAGAACGAGGAACAAAGGCCCCCGCCCTGCCCTCCCCAGCTGTCAGAGCGCCAGACACACACACAGCTGCCTCTGAGGGGCTTTACTGAGAGATAAGTGCTGATAAGCCCTGCAGGTCATCTTCGTCAGCCACTGGCCCCCCAGCTAGCTGAGAGGAGGCCAGCCCTTCCAGAGCTCCTTCCGACATAAGCCAGAGCACAGCGAATTTCTTTCAAGTCCAAAGCTGCAGCTGGCCTCCCCCCGGGTATGAGCAGCCCCGCAGCGGGGTGCCCGCCAGAGTAGGGGTACTGACGGCGCCCCTTCCCAGAGAGGTCAGGAGGTCACAGTTGGAGTCTCCTTCTAATTTACAGGAATGCCGTTCTGTTTGGATCTGTTTGGGAAACTGAACAAAATCCCCACATCACGCTTAGTAAAAAGATAAGCTACAAGAAATACCCAGTGACCTAAACGTGTATCACTCCCATCAAGTCCAGTGCAGAATGGACCTGGGAGAACATTTCCTTTGCCCTCCTTTGGGCAACGCCTGCCAGGCCTGGGTGGATGGACCTCTGACGCTGCTTGTCATAGGACAAAGGACCGATCGCCTGGGGACCAAATCCTCCTTAACAACCATGATTGGTTTTCCAGGCCAGCCTGACCACACTGCACTTGTCTCAAGGAAATGTTACACTAAAGCACAGTCAAGTCTGTGCTTTGTAGCCCAGTCAGCAGAGGCTGGAACTGGACGTCTGGGTAGGACCCTGGACAGATAGACCCCAACTAGGTCAGTAAGAGCAAACAGAGGCTGTGCTCACAACAGATGCAAAACGCTGCTCTCCCCCACTTTAATTGGTAGTGGTGGGGGGAGCTCATTATCCAGTCCACAGGTTTGGGTTTGTTTTCTTTTTAACTTCTGGAAGATGTACCAATGAATCAAACCCATTCCACCACCTTGCAGTCATCCTGAGAAAGGAGAAATGAAAGAATCCTGAGGCTGAAGAAGTCTCTAGTGCCAGAGAACTGCTTCTGAGAGGAAGCCACTGGAACGCTATCATGGAGGAACAGTGCCCTCGTGCGGCAGCTCTGGGCACGACCTGCGGGGCCAGCATTCGCTCCCTTGCCCCTCACTCCTCGCCTCAGCCTCGTAAAGGTGTGGAAGATAAACTGTAACCGTAGGTTGCATGTATCACAATTAAGATTGGTGTATGGGCGATTGGTTAACCTGAAGCTGGGAAGAACAGTCCAAATAAGGAGTTAAAGCTGTAGGCTTAAGGTCTGGCTCTAGAACGCTGGGCAAAGTGCTGAAATTCTCTGTTCTCTGCAAAGGGAGGAAAATAGTTTAAAGCTGTGTTGTTTGCATCACAGGTTTGTTATAAATATTACATAAGATAATGTGTGTGATACAGGCTTTACCATTCCCTACAAACACATACAATTCACACACACAGCAAATAGTAACTGAATGGTTTCAAAGGGATTCTCAACAAAACTCTGTCCTTTGAACATCCTCCAACACAGTCCAGTCCAGCTTTCAGGCTCACCCAGAATCTTTTGGTTGTAAGGAATAGAGATCTCTCTCTGCCCACCTCAGTGACGCCAAGGACAGAGTGGCACTGCAGCAGGGGCTGGTGGAATCCAAGGACAGAACCGGTCCTTCAGCTGTAGTGCAGGTCTAGCTTCTACGGGGTGTCCACTGTACTGGGGTCTGTGCCACATCATGGTCTCTGCCAAGTGGCTATCACCTACAAATTGGAACTCTCCATCTACCTCTCCAAAGATTAAATTAAGAGCCTCTGCAGTTGCTGAGCTTCAACATCTTTTGAAAGGAGTTCAGGGTGGCACTCTGCTCTGGAAAAAACTGGCAGAACAGGTCTTCAAATAGATATTTTCAGGAGACAATTTTATGAGCCCAATTTTTGCATCTCCTCATATTTAGAAAAGTGCTAAAATCTGACATGATGACATCTGCTCCCCACAGTAAACTTCACAAGACTAGTAGAAACCTTCTGCAAAAAAAAAATATATATATGTGTGTGTGTGTGTGTGTGTGCGTGTGTGTGTGCACACGCTTGGGGACTTGCCTGGTGGTCCAGTGATTAAGAATCCACGTTGCTATGTAGGGGATGCAAGGTTGCTCGTCCCTGGTCAAGGAACTAGGATACCACATGAGCCCATGTGCTCTGGAGCCAATGCACAGCAACAAAAGATACAACGAAGATCCGACATGCTGCAACTACCACCCGACACAGCCAAATAAATAAATAAATACTTCTTAAAAATATGTGCTCGGTTGCATGTACTCCCCCTTCACCAAAATCACATGTATACTGACCTTCCTCTCTACCTCTCTGAAGCAGTTTCTCAGCGCTATCTGAGAGCAATCTGAAAGGCTATCTCCTGGATAGGACTCTGGATAGTGTCCTATCCCGTTCACATTCACATCACACAATACTGCCACTAACCTCAGCCTCTTTGTATCCAAGTCCCTTGATCTCGAAAGTAAAATGTGTTTAGCCCCACCTTCTTTTAGAGTGGGGTCACTAACCAGCCTACAGATGGACCACAGCTAGTACTAGAGAAATAGCGTGACTTTGGATAAATATGCTTGTGCGTCTCCGCGGGGCCATGAGCCAAACGGTGGGTGATTTGGGCCAAATATTCAAGTAGAAGATGGGGAGGGTGAAGGCTGCACGCCTTTCTTGGATGCTAAGCTTTTTTCTTTGATTTTCATCGAGTCCCAGGGGCTGTGAAGGCACCCTGAGAGCAAAGCTTTGTAACTGTGGAAGACAAGGCTCCGCTGCACTTTCCGAAAGTTCCGTGAGCCTTGGGGAGACAGACACCTTCCTTGGAGCAGAAGCAGGAGGTCTGATAGGGGGAGTGGGGTGGGCCTGCTTTCTGGTACCCCCTAGGTGAGCAGCACCTCTGAGAGCTTAGCCAGGTGCATTCTCAAAACTGTCAGGGAGATGAGAGGACAGACCCAGTTTCTCAGTCTCAGAACTAGACCTGAACCCTCAGCCCCTTGCAGTTTGCATGTATTAACCCTGGATAAAAGACTCCAGTTCATCAGGAACTATCGATAACCTTGCTAAATCCCATTCTTTCTACATTTTGGCACGTGTGCACACACACACACACGTAGAGACCAGCAAACTGTCTGTGCCCAAACAGTGGCTGATCTTTACTTCCAAACTAGATGTAAAAGAAGCACTGGAGTGGAGGCTGGCAAGGCCGTGACTGAGAATGGGGATGCTTTACTCTGCGTCCCGGACGCCTCCCTTGCCTCACTCTATTCCCAGCCCTGCTTCTTGACCTCCTTGACTAGTGGAAATCTCCAGATGTTCACAGCACTGGGTCCTCTTCTCCAGATACCTGTCATAACTGCAATTCTACCTTCGTTTCTGGGGTGATTTGGCTGTCTCCCCTGTTGGGCCATCAGCTCCAGGACAGCTTCGGTGCCTTCTTACTGCCAGGTATATATTAGATACAATAAATACTTGTTGATTAAATGAAAAAAAGAAAAACTTAGCAAGATGACAAGACCTCCGGAGTAGGCCAGAGTCACCACACTAGGAATCCCCAGAAGGCAGAGCTCTATTCAGTGATTCTAATGGCCCCCAAATGAATGTAACTCAAAATGTCCTCACCATTTTTATAGAGCAATGCTGTGAGAACACAGTCTTGTGTATATAATAAAATTGAGTGGATATAATAAAATCTGCTCTTGAGAGGAAAAAAAGGCCAAATGCATAAATGTCTAGAGTAGAAAGACAGAGGAAAGAGATGGCATTTGTTGGGTACCCGTGATGAGCCAGGTACTGGAGGCTTCACCTGCTGTATGCTTAATCACTCAGTCATGTCTGACTCTCTGACTCCATGGACTGTAGCCCACCAGGCTCCTCTGTCCATTGGGATTCTCCCAGCAAGAATACTGGAGTGGGTTGCCTTCCCCTCCTCCAGGGGATCTTCCCAACCCAGGGATTGAACCCAACTGTCCCAAACTGCAGGCAGATTCTTGTACCAGCTTGGAGGCTTCACCTGGCTGCGTTATCTCACAACAACCCAACCGTCACATCCTCTTATCTTCATTTTCCAGGCAGCTAAGTATGAGAAATTAAATAATATTTAAAATGTACATGTACCCACCTCTAAACCTTATATTCTTTCTGCAGCATCAATATAAAAGAGGTGTCAAGCGATAAGAAGGTTCTGAGTGAGAAGAGAGATAGAATTTGAGATAGACTTTAATGTTAGAATTTTAACTGGCATAGACGATAAGAATGAGAAGAAAACAGCGAGGTCTTAGAATAGCTCACAGCTTACGTGGGTGTGTTGTTTCATGTGTGTGTCTTAGCCTGAGGCACTTCATTTGCCCAACCCTCTGCACCTCCTCCCAGCTGCTAAGTCCCTCAAAGAATTGCCTGGATCTGCAGTGGCCAACGAACGTCTCAGATGGTGGAGGGCCTGCTGCTTCACGATTGCTGCAGATGATAATGAGTCACTTAAAAACTCAGATCCTGTAATACTGTGAAGTGGCTGGACCTTCACACATTGTTGGTGGGAATATAAGATGTGTAGTCACTTTGGAAAATAGTTTGACAGTTTCTTCAAAAATTAAGCATATACCCAGCATACAATCCAACTCTTTCATGGCCGCAGTCACCATCTGCAGTGATTTTGGAGCCCAAGAAAATAAAGTCTGTCACTGTTTCCACTCTTCCCCATCCATTTGCCATGAAGTGATGGGTCTGGATGCCATGATCTTTGTTTTTGGAATAATAAGATTGACTTACAATGATATATTTTTTCATTTACCTGTTGATGGGCATTTGGATTGTTTCCAGTTTGGGATTCTTACAGATGTAGCTGTTATGAACATTTATGTTCAAGTCTCTCTATGGATATATTTTCATTTCTCTCGGGTTAAAATCTAAAGATGGATGAGCACTGAAGAATTGATGCTTTTGAACTGTGGTGCTCTAGAAGACTCTTGAGAGTTCCTTGGACTGCAAGGAGATCAAACCAGTCGATGTTAAAGGATATCATTGCTGAATATTCATTCAAAGGACTGATGCTGAAGTTCCAATACTTTGGCCACCTGATATGAAGAGCTGACTCGTTGGAAAGGACTTTGATGTTGGAAAGACTGAGGGCATAAGGAGAAGAGGGCAACAGAGGATGACATGCTTGGATGGCTCAGCCTTCTTTATGGTCCAGCTCTCACATCTATACATGATTGCTGTCTAGATGATACATGATACTGTGCTGTCTAGGTTTATCATAGCTTTTCTTCCAAGGAGCAAGTGTCTTCTAATTTCATGGCTGCAATCACTATCCACAGTGATTTTGGAGCCCAAGAAAATAAAGTCTGTCACTGTTTCCAATGTTTCCCCGTCTATTTACCATGAAGTGATGGGATCAGAAAAAAGATTTACTGAGCATGGCCACACCCATCAGAACAAGACCCAGTTCCCCCTCAATCAGTCTCTCCCATCAGGAAATTGCCATAAGCCTCTTATCTGTCTCCATCAGAGGGCAGACAGACTGAAAACCACAATCACAGAAAACTAACCAATCTGATCACATGGACCACAGCCTTGTCTAACTCAATGAAACTATGAGCCATGCTATGTAGAGCCACCCAAGATGGATGGGTCATGGTGGAGAGTTCTGGCAAAACTTGGTCCACTGGAGAAGGGAATGGCAAACCACTTCAGTATTCTTGCCTTGAGAACCCCATGAACAGTATGAAAAGGCTAAAAGATAGGACACTGAAAGATGAACTCCCCAGGTTGGTAGGTGCCCAATATGCTACTGGAGATCAGCGGAGAAAAAACTCCAGAGAGAATGAAGAGACAGAGCCAAAGCAAAAACAATACCCATTTGTGGATGGGACTGGTGATAGAAGCAAGGTCCAGTGCTGTAAAGAGCAATAGTACATAGAAACCTGGAATATTAGGTCCATGAATCAAGGCAAATTGGAAGTGGTCAAACAGGAGGTGGCAAGACTGAGCATCAACATTTTAGCAATCAGCAAACTAAAATGGACTGGAATGGGTGAATTTAACTCAGATGACCATTATATCTACGACTGTGGGCAAAAATCCCTTGAGAAATGGTGTAGCCATCATGGTCAACAAAAGAGTCCAAAATGCAGTATTTGGATACAGTCTCAAAAAGGACAGAAGGATTTCTGTTCACTTCCAAGGCAAACCATTCAATATCACAAGTCTATGTCCCAAGTCTATGCCCCAACAAGTAATGCTGAAGAAGCTGAAGTTGAACGGTTCTATGAAAACCTACAAAATCTTCTAGAACTAACACCCCCCCAAAATGTCCTTTTCATTATAGGGGACTGGAATGCAAAAATTGGAAGTCAAGAAATACCTGGAATAACAGGCAAATTTGGCCTTGGAGTACAGAATGAAGCAGGGCAAAGATTAATAGAGTTTTGCCAAGAGAATGCACTTGTCAGAGCAAACACCCTCTTCCAACAACACAAGAGATGACTCTACACATGGACATCACCAGAATGGTCAATACCAAAATCAAATTGATTATATTCTTTGCAGGCAAAGATGGAAAGGCTTCATACAGTCAGCAAAAACAAGACTGGGAGCTGACTGTGGTCAGATCATTAACTTATTGCCAATTCAGGCTTAAATTGAAAAAAGTAGGGAAAACCACTAGACCATTCAGGTATGACCTAAATCAAATCCCTTTATAGTGGAAGTGAGAAATAGATTCAGGGGATTAGATCTGATAGAATGGATGCCTGAAGAACTACGGATGGAGGTTTGTGACATTGTACAGGAGGCAGGGATCAAGACCATCCCCAAGAAAAAGAAATGCAAAAAGGCAAATGGTTGTCTGAGGAGGCCTTACAAATAGCTGAGAAAAGAAGAGAAGTGAAAGGAAAAGGAGAAAAGGAAAGGTAAACCCATTCAAATGCAGAGTTCCAAAGAATAGCAAGGAGAGATAAGAAAGACTTCCTACATGATCAGTGCAAAGAAAGAGGAAAACAATAGAATGGGAAAGACTAGAGATCTCTTCAAGAAAATTAGAGATACCAAAGGAACATTTCATGCAAAGATGGGCACAATAAAGGACAGAAATGGTAGGGACCTAACAGAAGCAGAAGATATTAGGAAGAGGTGGCAACAATACACAGATCAGATCAGATCAGTCGCTCAGTCGTGTCCGACTCTTTGCGACCCCATGAATTGCAGCACGCCAGGCCTCCCTGTCCATCACCAACTCCCGGAGTTCACTCAGACTCACATCCATCGAGTCAGTGATGCCATCCAGCCATGTCATCCTCTGTCGTCCCCTTCTCCTCCTGCCCCCAATCCCTCCCAGCATCAGAGTCTTTTCCAATGAGTCAACTCTTCGCATGAGGTGGCCAAAGTACTGGAGTTTCAGTTTCAGCTTCAGCATCATTCCTTCCAAAGAAATCCCAGGGCTGATCTCCTGGAGAATGGACTTGTTGGATCTCCTTGCAGTCCAAGGGACTCTCCAGAGTCTTCTCCAATACCACAGTTCAAAAGCATCAATTCTTCAGCACTCAGCCTTCTTCACAGTCCAACAATACACAGAATAACTATACAAAAAAGATCTTCATGACCCAGATAACCATGCTGGTGTGATCACTCACCTAGAACCAGACATCCTGGAATCTGAAGTCAAGTGGGCCTTAGGAAGCATCACTACAAACAAAGCTAGCGGAAGTGATGGAATTCCAGTAGAGCTATTTCAAATCCTGAAAGATGATGTTGTGAAAGTGCTGCATTCAATATGCCAGCAAATTTGGAAAACAGCAGAGGCCACAGGACTTGGAAAGGTCAGTTTTTATTCCAATCCCAAAGAAAGGTAATGCCAAACAATTCTCAAACTACCACATGATTGCCCTCATCTCACACGTTAGCAAAGTAATGCTCAAAATTCTCCAAGCCAGGCTTCAGCAGAACATGATTTGTGAACTTCCAGATGTTCAAGCTGGATTTAGAAAAGCCAGAGGAACCAGGGATCAAATTGCCAACATCTGCTGGATCATCGAAAAAGCAAGAGAGTTCCAGAAAAACATCTACTTCTGCTTTATTGACTATGCCAAAGCCTTTGACTGTGTGGTCCACAGCAAACTGTGGAAAATTCTTCAAGAGATGAGAATACCAGACCACCTGAACTGCTTCTTGAGAAATCTGTATGCTAGTCAGGAAGTAACAGAACTGGACATGGAACAGCAGACTGGTTCCAAATAGGGAAAGGAGTACATCACCCTGTATATTGTCACCCTGCTTTTTTAAGTTCTATGCAGAGTACATCATGAGAAACACTGGCTGGATGAAGCACAAGCTGGAATCAAGATTGCCAGGAGAAATATAAATAACCTCAGATATGTAGATGACACCACCCTTGTGACAGAAAGTGAAGAAGAACTAAAGAGCCTCTTGATGAAAGTAAAAGAGGAGAGTGAAAAAGTTGGCTTAAAACTCAACATTCAGAAAACTAAGATCATGGCATCTGGTCCCATCACTTCTGCAAATAGATGGGAAAACAGTGGAAACAGTGACAGACTTTATCTTTTTGGGCTCCAAAATTACTGCAGATGGTGACTGCAGCCGTGAAATTAAAAGATGCTTGCTCCTTGGAAGAAAAGTTATAACCAACCTAGACAGCATACTAAAAAGCAGAGACATTACTTTGCCAACAAAAGTCCATCTAGTCAAGGCTATGGTTTTTCCAATAGTCATGTATGGATGTGAGAGTTGGACTATAAAGAAAGCTGAGCACCGAAGAATCGATGCTTTTGAACTGTGGTGTTGGAGAAGACTCTTGAGAGTCCCTTGGACTGCAAGGAGATGCAACCAGTCAATCCTAAAGGAAATCAGTCCTGAATATTCATTGGAAGGACTGATGCTGAAGCTGAAACTCTAATACTTTGGCCATCTAATGCAAAGAACTGATTCATTCGAAAAGACCCTGATGCTGGGAAAGATTGAAGGCGGGAGGAGAAGGGGATGACAGAGGATGAGATGGTTGGATGGCATCACCAACTCGATGGACAAGAGTTTGAGCAGGCTCCAAGAGTTGGTGATGGACAGGGAGGCCTGGCATGCTGCAGTCCATGGGGTCACAGAGTCGGACATGACTGAGTGACTGAACTGAACTGATGGGATCAGATGCCATGATCTTAGTTTTTTTAACATTGAGTTTTAAGCCATCTTTTTCACTCTCCTCTTTCACCTTCAACAAGAGGCTCTTTAGTTCCTCTTTGCTTAATGCCATAAGGGTGATATCATCTGAATATCTAAGATTATTGATATTTCTCCCAACAATCTTTATTCCAGCTTGTGCTTCATCCAGCCCAACATTTTGCCTGATGTACTCTGCATATAAGTTAAATAAACAGGGTGAAAACATACAGCCTTAACATACTCTTTTCCCGATTTGGAAGTAGTCTGTTATTCCATGTCTGGTTCTGACTGTTGCTTCTTGACCTGCATACAGGTTTCTCAGGAGGCAGGTAAGGTGGTCTGGTATTCCCATCTCTTTAAGAATTTCTCACATTTGTTGTGATCCACACAGTCAAAGGCTTTAGCATAGTCAAAAAAGCAAAAGTAGATGATTTTCTGGAATTCTCTTGCTTTTCCTATGATCCAACAGATGTTAGAAAATTTGATCTCCAGTTCCTCTGCCTTTTCTAAATCCGACTTGAACATCTAAAAGTTCTCAGTTAATGTACTATTGAAGCCTAGCCTGGAGAATTTTGAGTATTATTTTGCTAGCATGTGCGATGAGTGCACTTGTGCAGTAGTTTGAACATTTTTTGGCATTGCCCTTCTTTGGGATTGGAATGAAAATTGACTTTTTCCAGTTCTGTGGCCACTGCTGTTTTCCAAATTTGCTGGTATATTGAGTGCAGCACTTTCACAGCATCATTTTTAGGATTTTAAATAGCTCAGCTGGAATTTTATCACCTCCACCAGCTTTATTCATAGTGATGCTTCCTAAAGCCCATTTGGCTTTACACTCTAGGATGTCTGGCTCTAGGTGAGTGATCACACCATCGTGGTTATCTGGGTCATGAAGATCTTTTTTGTATAGTTATTCTGTGTATTGTTGCCACCTCTTCCTAATATCTTCTGCTTCTGTTAGGGCCATACCATTTCTGTCCTTTATTGTGCCCATCTTTGCATGAAATGTTCCTTTGGTATCTCTGATTTTCTTGAAGAGATCTCTAGTCTTTCCCATTCTATTGTTTTCCTCTATTTCTTTGCACTGATCACTTAGGAAGGCTCTTTTATCTCTCCTTGCTATTATTTGGATACATATTAGTCAAACTAACAAAAACTAAACTAGAGAAAAAAATATTAAAAGTGAAAAAGAAAAAACAAGTAACATCCAAGAGAATCTCCATAGGGTTAACAGAAGATCTTTCAGAAGAATCTCTGTAACAAGTAGGAAGTAACAAGATATATTTAAAGTGATGAAAGGGAAAACCTACAACCAAGATTACCCAGCAAGTATCTCATTCAGATTTGATAGAGAAATCAAAAGCTTTACAGACAAGCAAAAGTTAAAAGAATTCAGCACCACCAAATCAGCTTTACAACAAATGCTAAAGGAACTTCTCTAGGCAGGAAACACAAAAGAAGGAAATGACTTACAAAAACAAGTCCAAAACAATTAAGAAAATGGTAATATACTGAGCACTGAAGAATTGATGCTTTTGAATTGTGGTGCTGGAGAAGACTCTTGAGAGCCCCTTGGACTGCAAGGAGATCAAACCAGTTAACCCTAAAGGAATTCAGCCCTGAATATTCATTGGACGAACTAATGCTGAAGTTGAAGTTCCAGTAATTGGCCACCTAATGTAAAGAGATGCAGAGAAGGCAATGGCACCCCACTCCAGTACTCTTGCCTGGAAAATCCCATGGATGGAGGAGCCTGGTAGGGTTAGGGGTCACTAAGAGTTGGGCACGACTGAGCGACTTCACTTTCAATTTTCACTTTCATGCATTAGAAAAGGAAACGGCAACCCACTCCAGTGTTCTTGCCTAGAGAATCCCAGGGACAGAGGAGCCTGGTGGGCTGCCGTCTATGGGGTCGCACAGACTCGGACACGACTAAAGCGACTTAGCAGCAGCAGTAGCAGCAATGTAAAGAGATGACTCATTGGAAAAGACCCTGATGCTGGGAAAGATTGAAGGCAAAAGGAGAAGGGGAGGCAGAGGATGAGATGGTTAGATAGCATCACTGACTCAATGGACATGAATCTGAGCAAACCCTGGGAGACAGTGAAAGACAGGGGATCCTGGCATACTGGAGTCCACGGGGTAGCCAAGTGTCAAATGACTTAGTGACTAAAGACAACAAATAGGACGTTCCATCCAAAAGCTGCAGAATATACTTTTTAAAACACTTTTTTCTCAAGTTCACATGGAACAATTCTCCAAGATAGATAAAATCTTGAGTCATAAAACAAGCCTCGATAAATTTAAGAAAACTGAAATCATACCAACCTTTTTTCAAACCACAACACTATAAGATTAGATATCAATTACAAGGGGAAAAACTGTAAAAAAAACACAAACAGATGGAGGGAAAACAATATGCTATTAAATAACCAAGAGATCATTGAAGAAATCAAAGAAGAAATAAAAAATACCTAGAAACAAAGACAATGAAAACACAGTGACCCAAAACCTATGCAGTGCAGCAGAAGCAGTTCTTAGAGGGAAGTTTATAGCAATACAGTCCCACCTTAACAAACAAGAAAGTCCCAAATAAAAAACCTAACCTTAAACCTAGAACAATTAGAGAAAGAATAACAACAACAAACCAAAGTTAGTAGAAAGAAATCATAAAGATCAGAGCATAAAAAAAAAATGAAAAAGAAATGAAGAAAACAATGACAAAGATCACTAAAACTGGCTGATTCTTCTAGAAGAAAAACAAAGTTGATAAACCATTAGCCAGATCCATCAAGAAAAAAAAAGTGGGGGGGGGGGGAGGAATCAAATCAGTAAAATTAGAAATGAAAGGAGAGAAGTTACAATTCATACTGCAGAAATACATAGAATCATAAGAGACCACTACAAACCATATGCCAATAAAATGAACAACCTGGAAGAAGTGGACAAATTCTTAGAACAGTACAACTTTCCTAGACTGAATTAGGAATAAATAGAAAATATGAAGAGGCCAATCACAAGCACCGAATTTGAAACTGTGATTAAAAATCTTCCAACAAATGAAAACTCAAGGCCAGATGGCTTCAGGTGAATTCTATCAAACATTTAGAGAAACACTAACACCTATCCTTCTCAACAGAGAAGGCAATGGCACCCCACTCCAGTATTCTTGCCTGGAAAAATCCCATGGATGGAGGACCCTGGTAGGCTGCAGTCCATGGGGTCGCTAAGAGTGGAACACGACTGAGCAACTTCACTTTCACTTTTCACTTTCATGCATTGGAGAAGGAAATGGCAACCCACTCCAGTGTTCTTGCCTTGAGAATCCCAGGGACGGGGGAGCCTGGTGGGCTGCTGTCTATGGGGTCACACAGAGTCGGACACGACTGAAGCAACTTAGCAGCAGCAGCAGCATCCTTCTCAAACTCTTTCCAAAAATTGCAGAGGGAGTAACACTCCTAAACTCATTTTCCAATGTCACCATCACTCTGTTACTAAACAGACAAAGATATCACACACAAAAAATTACAGGCCAAATCACTGGTAAATGTAGATGCAAAAATCCTCAACAAAATACAACAAACAGAGTTAAAAGGATAGTATGTCATGATCAAGTGGGGTTTATCTCAGGGATGCAAGGCTTCTTTAATATACACAAACCAATCAGTGTGATATGTGCCATACTAACAAATATCTACATTACCAATATCAAATTACCAACTTCATTTTTCACAGAACTAACACAAAAAAATTTCACAATCTGTATGGAAAAAGAAAAGACACCAAATAGCCAAAGCAATCTTGAGAAAGAAAAATAGCTCCAAGTATCAACATTTCTGACTTCAAACTATACTACAAAGCTACAGTAATCAAGACAGTATGGTCCTGACACAAAAACAGAAATATGGATATGGTATATTGTTATATACATAGTACTGACACAAAAACAGAAATATCATATGTTAGTAAAATAGTGCCATACTAACAAATAGAAGGACAAATACCATATGATCATCTCAATAGATATATTTAATAGAAAAGCTTTTGACAAAATTTAACACCCACTTATGAAAAATCTCTCCAATAAGTGGGCATAGAGGGGACATAACTCAACATAATAAAGACCATATCTAGCAAACCCACAGTAAACATTATTCTCAATGGTGAAAAACTGAATTTCCTCTAAAATCAGGAACAATACAAAAGTGCCCACTCTCACCACTATTATTCAGCATAGTTCTGGAAATCCTAGCCATAGTAATCAGAGAAGAAAATGAAATGAAAGAATCTGAATAGGAAAAAAAGTAAAATTGTCACTGTTTGCAGAAGACATGATACTATACATAGAAAACTCTAAAGATACCACCAGAAAACTAGTTGAGCTAATTAGTGAATTAGTAAATTTGCAGGATACAAAATTAATACACAGAAATCTCTTGCATTGCTATATACTAACAATGAAATATCAGAAAGATAAATCAAGAAAACAATTGCATTTAGCACTGCAACAAAAAGAATAAAATACCTAGGAATAAACCTACTTAAGGAGAAAACTATAAGACACTGATAAAAGAAATCAATGATGGCACAAACAGATTGAGAGATATATCATATTCTTGAATTGGAAGAATCAATACTGTGAAAGGGGCTATACTAACTCAAAGCAGTCTACAGATCAAATGCAATCCCTATCAAATACCAATGACATTTTTCACAGACCTAGCACAAAAAAATTTCACAATCTGTATGGAAAAAGAAAAGACCCCAAATAGCCAAAGCAATCTTGAGAAAGAAAAACAGCTCCAAGTATCAACATTTCTGACTTCAAACTATACTACAAAGCTACAGTAATCAAGACAGTATGGTACTGACACAAAAACAGAAATACAGATCAATGGAACAGGATAGAAAGCCCAGAAGTAAACCCATGTAACTATGGTCACCTCATCTTTGATGAAGGAGGCAAGGATATACAATGGAGAAAAGATAGCCTCTTCAATAAGTGGTTCTGGGAAAACTAGACAGTTACATGTAAAAGAATGAAATTAGAACACTTTCTAACACCATACACACAAATAAATTCAAAATGGGTAAAGACCTGAATGTAAGGCCAAATGCTACAAAATGTTGAGAGGAAAACATGGGTAGAACACACTTTGACATAAATTGCAGCAAGATCCTTTTTGACCCACCTTCTAGAGTAATGAAAATAAAAACAAAAGTAAACAAATGGGACCTAATTAAACTTAGAAGCTTTTGCACAGCAAAGGAAACCACAAACAAAATGAAAAGACAACCCTCAGAATGGAAGAAAATATTTGCAAATGAAGCAAGTGACAAAGGATTAATCTCCAAAATATACAAGCAGCTCAATATTAAAAAAACAAACAACCCAATCAAAAAATGGGGAAAGACCTTAATAAAGTGTTTTGCCAAAAAAGACACATACAAATGGCTAACACATGAAAGGATGCTCAACATCTCTCATTATTACAGAAATACATATCAAGACTACAATGAGATATCACCTCACATTAGTCAGAATGGCCATCTTCAAAAACTCTACAAACAATGAATGCTGGTGAGGATATGGAGAAAAGGGAACTCTCTTGCACTGTTGGTGGGAACATAAATGGATACAGACACTATGGAGAACAACATGGAGGTTCCTTAAAATACTAACAATAGAATTACCATATGCTAACCTCCTGGCCTGAGAAAACCATAATTCAAAAAGACACATTTACCCCAGTGTTCACTGCAGCACTATTTACAATAGCCAGGACATGGAAGCAACCTAGATATCCATCAACAGATGAATGGATAAAGAAGGTATGGTACTTATACCATGGACCATTAATCAGACATGAAAAGGAACATAATTAGGTCATTTGTAGGGATGCAGATGAACGTAGAATCTGTTATACAAAGTGAAATAAGTCAAAATGAGAAAAGCAAATATTGTATAGTAATGCACACACATATATATATGGAATCTAGAAAAATGGTACAGATGAACCTATTTGCAGGGCAGGAATAGGGACATAGACATAGAGAATGAACATGTGATTACAGGGGAAAGGGTGAGTGGTACGAATTGAGAGAGTAGTATTGACATGTATATACTTCCATGTATAAAATAGATAACTAGTTGGAAGCTGATGTATATCTCAGGGAGCTCAGCTTGGTGCTCTGTGATGACCTATAGGGGTAGGATGGGTGGTGGGTGGGAGGGAGATTCAAGAGGGAGGGGATATGTGTATACATATAGCTAATTCACTTTGTCATACAGCAGAAACAAACACATATTGTAAAGCAATCATACTCCTATAAAGAAAAATTCCATGGGATGCATTTAAAAAATAATAATGGGAAAAATTATGATGAGAAGTAACAGGCTATTTGCATAGTCTCAAAGTATTTTTCTACAAGATAATTATTAACTACAATGAGAAAAATAGTGCCTTTATGGTTACCATCTTAACCAGTGTTCAAACTTAACATCACCTATCATGAGATATTGTGAGTCCTCTGAATGCTGTCCCGAAAGCAAATATTTCTGTGGTTATTGATATTCAGTTGCTAAGTCATATCCAAGTCTGCAACCCCATGGACTGCAGCACACCACGCTTCCCTGTCCTTCACTATCTCCCAGGAGTTTGCTAAAATTCATGTCCGTTGAGTTGGTGATGTGATCCAACCATCTCATCCTCTGATGCCCTCTTCTCCTTTTGTCTTCAATCTTTCCCAACATCTGTACATGACTACTGGGAAAACAATAGCTTTGACTATACAGACCTCAGCTGGCAAAGTGATATCTTTGCTTTTTAACATGCTGTCTAGGTTTGTCATAGCTTTTCTTCCAAGAAGTGTCTTTTAATTTCAGGGCTGCAGTCATTTTGGAACCCAAGAAAAGAAAATCTGTCACTGCTTCCACTTTTTACCCTTCTATTTGCCATGAAATGATGGGACCAGATGACATGATCTTTGTTCTTTGAATATTGAGTTTTAAGCCAGCTTTTTCACTCTCCTCTTTCACCCTCCTCAAGAGGCTCTCATTACTTTCTGCCATCAGAGGGATATCATCTGCATATCTGAGGTTGTTAATATTTCTCCCAGCATCCTTGATTCCAGCTTGTGATTCATCCAGCCTGGGATTTCACTCGATGTACTCTTTATGTAAGTTAAATAAATAGGATGAAAATATACAGCCTTGTTGTACTCCTTTCCCAATTTTGAACCAGTCAGTTGTCGCATATCCAGTTATAACTGTTCCTTCTTGACCTGCATACTGGTTTCTCAGGAGATAGGTAAGGTGGTCTGATATCCATATCTCTTTAAGAATTTCCCACAGTTTGCTGTGATCCACACAATCAAACACTTTAGTGTAGTCAAAGAAGCAGAAGTAGATGCTTTTTTCTGGAGTTCCCTTGTTTTCTCTATGATCCAACAAATGTTGGTGATTTGACCTCTGGTCCTCTACCTTTTCTAAACCCAGCTTGGACATCTGGAAGTTCTCAGTTCACATACTCCTGAACCCTAGCTTGAATGGTTTTGAGCATAACCTTACTAGCATGAGAAATGTGCACAACAGTCTTGTAGTTTGAACATTCTTTGGCACTTCTTCTCTTTGAGATTGGAATGAAAACTGACCTTTACAGTCCAAGGTCTGCTGCTGAGTTTTCCAAATTTGCTGATATATTGAGTGCAGCATTTTAACATAGCAAGGAGAGATAAGAAAGCCTTCTTCAATGGACAATGCAAAGAAGTAGAGGAAAACAGTAGAATGGGGAAGACTAGAGATCTGTCAAGAAAACTGGAGATATCAAGGGAACATTTCATCCAAGGATCAGCATGATAAAGGACGAAACAGTAAGGACCTAACAGAAGCAGAAGAGATTAAGAAAAAGTGGTAAGAATACACAGAAGAACTATCTAAAAATGTCTTAATGACCAGGATAACAAAGATGGTGTGGCCACTCATCTAGAGCCAGACATCCTGGAGTTTGAAGTCAAGTGGGCCTTAGGAAGCATTATGACAAACAAAGCTAGTGGAGGTGATGGAATTCCAGTTGAGCTTTTTAAAATTCTAGTAGATGATGAATCACTAGCTAATCCCACAAAAAGGATGGCCAAAAAAGTCCATAAAAATATATTCACTATCAGCTACTTGTAAAAAACAGAATAACTCTTAACTAGGTTAAAAAACAGTGCATTTCCTACAAATTCACTAGAACACTCTCTTTTGAAACCCTAAGTTACCAAGCAAGATCTCTGTGCTGTGAGGAGGCTCAAGCCACATGGATAGGCTTCAACTGACAGCCCTAGCTAAGGTCCCAGCCAATAGCTCACATCAATTGTCAGATACTGTCACTTCCATCCATCACACCTTCCAGGTGAAGATGAGGCTTCATGCATCTTGAAGCAGATACAAGTCTTTCCCACTATTTTGTTATTGTTCAGTCACCAAGTCATGTCCAACTCTTTGTGACCCCATGGACTGCAGCATGCCAGGCCTCCCTGTCCCCCACACCATCTCCCAGAGTTTGCCAAAGTTCATGTCCGTTGCATCGGTGATGCCATCCAACTATCTCATCCTTTGTCTTTCCCACTGTATCCTATCTGAATTCAAAACCTGCAAAAGCCACAAGCATAATAGAATAATTTCTTTAAGCTGTTAAATTTGGGTGTTCATTACACAACAACAGTAACCAGAGCAAACAGATATTCTTAGTTCTCTCTGAAAAACATTGACTACAAATCAGGGACTATGCTAACTAAACGTTTATTACCAAGTATAATGCTCCTCTCTGTTATCTACCCTTTCATTTCTTCCTACCAAAAGAATTTAGTGCTTATGAAGAGAATTGTGTTACTCCTGTTTTTATCTGTTGCATTTATCATTATAATTATTCAATGAATTAAAAATTATATAAACCAACAAAATCTTGTTATGAAAAGAAAGATGATTCAGTTCAGTTCAGTTCAGTTGCTCAGACGTGTCCGACTCTTTGCGACCCCATGAGTCGCAGCACGCCAGGCCTCCCTGTCCATCACCATCTCCAGGAGTTCACTCAAACTCACGTCCATCGAGTCAGTGATGCCATCCAGCCATCTCATCCTCTGTAGTCCCCTTTTCCTTTTGCCACCAATCCCTCCCAGCATCAGATTCTTTTCCAAAGAGTCAACTCTTCGCATGAGGTGGCCAAAGTATTGGAGTTTCAGTTTTATCATCATTCCCTCCAAAGAACACCCAGGGCTGATCTCCTTTAGAATGGACTGGTTGGATCTCCTTGCAGTCCAAGGGACTCTCAAGAGTCTTCTCCAACACCATAGTTCAAAAGCATCAATTCTTCAGTGCTCAGCTTTCTTCAGAGTCTAACTCTCACATCCATACATGACCACTGGAAAAACCATAGCCTTGACTAGACGGGCCTTTGTTGGCAAAGTAGTGTCTCTGCTTTTGAATATGCTATCTAGGTTGGTCATAACTTTCCTTCCAAGGAGTAAGCGTCTTTTAATTTCATGGCTGCAGTCACCATCTGCAGCGATTTTGGAGCCCCCAAAAATAAAGTCTGACACTGTTTCCACTGTTTCCCCATCTATTTCCCATGAAGTGATGGGACCAGATGCCATGATCTTTGTTTTCTTAATGTTGAGCTTTAAGCCAACTTTTTCACTCTCCACTTTCACTTTCATCAAGAGGCTTTTTAGTTCCTCTTCACTTTCTGCCATAAGGGTGGTGTCTTCTGCATATCTGAGGTTATTGATATTTCTCCTGGCAATCTTGACTCCAGCTTGTGCTTCTTCCAGCCCAGTGTTTCTCGTGATGTACTCTGCATATAAGTTAAATAAGCAGGGTGACAATATACAGCCTTGACATACTCCTTTTCCTATTTGGAACCAGTCTGTTGTTCCATGTCCAGTTTAAGACCTAACAGAAGCAGAAGATATTAAGAAGAAGTGGCAAGAATACACAGAAGAACTGTACAAAAAAGATCTTCACTACCAAGATAATCACGATGGTATGATCACTCACCTAGAGCCAGACATCCTGGAATGTGAAGTCAAGTGGGCCTTAGAAAGCATCACTACAAACAAGGCTAGTGGAGGTGATGGAATTCCAGTGGAGCTATTTCAAATCCTGAAAGATAATGCTGTGAAAATGCTGCACTCAATATGCCAGAAAATTTGGAAAACTCAGCAGTGGCCACAGGACTGCAAAAGGTCAATTTTCATCCCAATCCCAAAGAAAGTCAATGCCAAAGAATGCTCAAACTACCACACAATTGCACTCATCTCACATGCTAGTAAAGTAATGCTCAAAATTCTCCAAGCCAGGCTTCAGCAATACATGAACCATGAACTTCCAGATGTTCAAGCTGGTTTTAGAAAAGGCAGAGGAACCAGAGATCAAATTGCCAACATCTGCTGGATCATCGAAAAAGCAAGAGAGTTCCAGAAAAACATCTATTTGTGCTTTATTGACTATGCCAAAGCCTTTGACTGTGTGGATCACAATAAACTGTGGAAAATTCTGAAAGAGATGGGAATATCAGACCACCTGACCTGCCTCTTGAGAAACCTGTATGCAGGTCAGGAAGCAACAGTTAGAACTGGACCAGGAACAACAGACTGGTTCCAAATAGGAAAAGGAGTACATCAAGATGATTATTATTATTAATATTAGGAAAACTAAAGTTAGTGCTTTGGCAAGACTCAATAATGGGAATCAATAAAAAATTATCACAGTAGAATTAGACATGGACAAAACAACTGTGAAATATTGTTGGGGGGATTTTGAAACTTCAAAATGATTCTGCATTCAGATTGCTTCTAAATGTGAAGTTCTCATCCCCCTTTAAAGAAATAAAATCTATATGCTGTAACTGATGCATTATATGAGTATGATTTATGTAAGAAAGACAAGTTGCAATTCCAATCAGTGGGACCATATTTAAAAGAAAGGACTTGGCCCTATGTCAAAAGATTGCCAAAGAAATACACTTTTACAAGTGTATTGGAAAACCAAATGTCCATCAGGAGAAGAATGGATAAACAAAATGTGATATGTTCCTACATGAAATAATATCCAAATTGGAAAGGAATGATTGAAAAAACATAGATGAAACTCACAGACATGATACTGAGTAGTCAGCCGCAGAAGAACCAAGACTATATGATTCATTTATATAAAATTCTAGCACAGGCAAAACTAATCTATACTGATGGAATTCAGAAAATTTTCTGGGGTAATGAAAATGTTTGATAACTTGATAAGATCATGGATCACACCTGTCATTTTCAAAATTGTATAGTTAAGATTTGTATATTTTAATGTATGTAAATTTAACCTAAAGAAAATGGAATTTAAAAATTCAAGTGGAGGCTTGGAAGAAGATGAAGTTATAGATGAAGCAAGAAGAGCAAAATGTTGATCATTGTTGAAAAGTATAATGAGGGTGGCTTAAACTACTGTGATTGCTTGGTTTGTGTTTAGAATTTTCCATAATAATTTTTTAAGTTAAAATGTTTAACGTATGTGTTATCCTTCTTGATTCCCAGGTTTAACCAATGTTTCTGATGAGCTTCCCAACTCACTGTCCCACTTGGCGGTCTTTGTCACAGATTCCTGTGAGCTCTCTTCAAAGGGTGAGTCACAGCTCTGGCATGAAGTTGGCACGTGGGAGCTTATAAGACCAGAGCTAGAACGGGGGGCCCACTGCTCCCTGACACATATTCTAACACCTTAAAAATATCTGCCTTGTTTTATAATTGATTCGTGTCTTGGTATCTGATTAAAACTTTAAATGAAATGTGATGTGATATAATAGAAATAACATGAATTTTATTCTCAGAGAGAGCTAGGGTCAAATCTCAGGTCTGGCATTTATACGTGTCCCTGAGGTTCCATGTCCTTATCTCTAAAAGGAGAGCAAAAACTATGCACAGACTGCTGTTCTCTCCCCATTTCTGTTATCCTTTTTTTCACATAATAGAAGTCTTGAGATTTGCATGTGTTGTCACAGAATGTCATTCTCTTGCAGCTAGTTTCTACCCATGGGAAATCAAAGAATATAGCTTTTACTATGTAATAGGAATACAAGTTCTATTATATAAAAGGAATGTTTCTTCAAATAAAACTGGCATACACTCTTTGTTCCATTTTTGTCATCCCTTTCTTCCATTTTGCTACCAAAATGCAGATGGCATTTAAATGTGTGAGATTCAGCCACCAACTTGACACCTTAGGAATAGACTAGTAATAAGCTGGCAGGAACCTGGGTATTGAGATAGACACTGTGGGGAAATTAACAAGATGGAGCCAGTTAGGCTCTCTTGCCCTACACTCTCATGCCCTCTCGCCCCATGTTCTGTAAACAATGACTTTGCGTGGCTATGTAACAGCTGAGCTCACTTACAGCATTGCGCATGCACATCGTGAGGTACTTGCTTGGTCACGAGCTACCCTATGCATTACGCCTGTATGAGTTCCACCATGAAAGCCCTGGCTGCTGCTGCATTGGAGCTACACTGGAGCAACACCATGGTTATGTTGTGTGAGGTTATGTTGTGGCGGCTACTACAGCTGACATGCCAGCCAGGAAAGAATAAACATATCTGCAGTTCCTATGGCTCCTCGCGTCTTCTTCCAGCCTCTTAGCTCGAGTCTTGCCTAACCTGGATTCAGTGAACAGTGCAGACAGTATGAACAGCGAGACAGTTGGCTATAACTGTGCACTGTAGGATGCTTAGAAGCATGCTTGGCTTCTATTCATAAGAAATGCCAGTGGTATCCTCCTTCCCTGAGTTCAGATAACCAAAAATATCTCCAAACATTGAAAAATGTCCCCCGGGAGAGAAAATCACAACCATGATTGAGGACCACTGCTAAAGATGGAGGTATAAATTTATGCAACTTTTCTGGAAACAATTGGTAATAAGCATTAGGAGTTTGTTTGTTGTTGTTGTTGTTTTAATGTTTAGATCTTTCCCTCCAGAAATCCTACTTCAAAAAAAATAACCAGTAATGTAAATTCATACACACATGAGATGCAAAGAGCTGACTCACTGGAAAAGACTCTGATGCTAGGAAAGATAGAAGGCAGAAGGAGAAGGGGATGACAGAGGACGAGATGCTTGGATGGCATCACTGACTCAATGGACATGAGTTTGAGCAAGCTCTGAGAGATAGTGAAGGACAGGGAAGCTTGGCGTGCTACAGTCCATGAGGTCGCAAAGAGTCGGACATGACTGAGCGACTGAATAACAACAACATTTAAAAATGAGCAAACAATCTGAGTAAACATTTCTCCAAAGAAAATAAAGAAATGGCCAATAAACACTTAAAAACGGCTTGACATCATTAGCCGCCAAGGAAATGAAAATCAAAACCACAGTGAGATATCATTTTAAATCCACTAGATGGTTATGGTTAAAAAGATAGATAATAACAAGCACTGGTGAGGATGTGGAGGGCCCTTAATGCTTAAACCCTTAAACACTGCTGGTGGTAATGTAAAAATGGTATCCTCAGTTTGGAAAACAGTCTGGCAGTTCTTCAAAAGGTCCAAACGTAGAGTTAACGTATCACCCAGCAATTCCACTCCCAGGTATATACCGAAGAGAAATGAAAACACAGAAATTTGTACAAAATGATCATACTACCATTATTTATAACAGCTAAAAAGTAAGAATAACCTAAATGTCCATCAAATGAGCTGACAAATAAAAGGTGATATTCTTCATAAAATAGAATATTATTCAGCAATAAAAAGGAGATACTGATATCTGCCACAAGATGGATAAACTTTGAAAACATTATGCTAAGTGAAAGAAGCCAATGAAAAACCTACGTTTTATATGACTCCAGTTACACCAAAAGTCTAAAGTAGGTAAATCCATAGAGACAAAAAGTAGATTACTGGTTGCCTAGGGCTGCGGATGGGGCATGTGGATTAGAGAGTGACTTATGGGTATGGGCTTCCTATGTGGGGTGATGAAATGTTCTAAAATTATTCTAAAATTAATTGTCAGTCGCTGCTCAGCTTTGTGAACAATTTACAGTCTAATAAATACCATCTTATGGAAAATCCCAGATGAAACTTTTGGCCAATCTAATATATTGTTATAAGTTATTTGTAAAATTTTAAAAATCAGAAAATATCTAAATGCAAAGCAAAAAAAATTATACAATAAATATGTTTAGTCATATTAAGTAACCATTGTAAATCATCTTTTGAATACTGATTAACACAAGGAAATTCCATATTATAATCTTAAAGGGAAATGCAGAATGTAAAGTCTGTGTCTCAAACACACACAGAGAGAAAATGTAGAAAAGAAAATCCTTAACCAGTAAAGAATGGTTAATACTGGGTGATGGGATAAATGGTGGTCTTTATTTTCTTCTCTTTCTTCTGTAGTTTCTATATTTCCTATACTGTGTGTATTTTACAGTAAGGAAAATTATCTTTTAAAGATTGAGAAAAAAAGCTTATTTTCAAAACTTACTTGAGATGTATAGACTATAAGAGCTGAATAGCAAATTATTGATCATATAATACTATATATACTATACTAAGTCACTTCAGTCGTGTCCGACTCTGTGTGACCCCATAGATGGCAGCCCACCAGGCTTCCCCGTCCATGGGATTCTCCAGGCAAGAACACTGGAGTGGGTTGCCATTTCCTTCTCCAATGCATGAACGTGAAAAGTGAAAGTGAAGTCGCTCAGTCGTGTCCGACCCTTAGCAACCCCATGGACTGCAGCCTTCTAGGCTCCTCCATCCATGGAATTTTCCAGGCAAGAGTACTGGAGTGGGGTGCCATTGCCTTCTCCGTGATCATATAATAAGATCTTTCTAACTTTACTATTGAAGTAATTTTACTGAAAAGGCTAAGTGCCTTAGCCCAGCGGTCTCCAGTCCCTGGGCGGGTGGACTGCTACCAGTCCTAGGCCTCTTAGGAACCTGGGCCCACAGCAGGAGATGAGCAGCGGGCAAGCGAGTGAAGCTTCATCTACCACTCGAATTACCACTCGCAATGCATCGCTCTCATTACAGCCTGAACCACCCCCTTCACCCTCCTTCTCTCCCCTCTGCCCGCTCTTTCTCTCTTGATGACACCCTACAAAGATACACAAGCACACTCACTCACAAAAGCAGCTCAAAAAATGAATTGAGGGCTAGACCTTGAGGGCATTATGCTAAGACAAACGTCAGACAGAAAAGACAAATACAATATGATCTCATCTGTGTGTGGAATCTTTTTTCGAAAACCCACTTTCATAGATACAGAGAGCAGATTGATGGTTAGCAGAGGCAGGGTGCAGTGGGGGAATGGGTGGGGGAGGGTGGTCAAAAGGTAAAAACATCCAGTTATGACGTTATCATATCCCCAGACAAGCAAGTCCTGGGGCTGTAATGTGAAGCATGGCCACTGAAGGTACCAGTGTGCACGCAGGCTTCAGTCATGTCCAACTCTATGCGACCGTACGGACTGCAGCCCCCCAGGCTCCTCTGTCCACGGGATGCTCCAGGCAAGAATGCTGGAGTGGGTTGCCATGCCCTTACAGGATTGAAGGATCGAACCTGCCACCCTTACATCTCATGGCAGGCAGGTTCTTTACCACTAGCACCACCTGAGGAGCCCAAAGGTGACAATACTATGTTGTATATTTGAAAGGGGCTAAGAGACCAGATCTAAAAAGTTCCCACCACTAGAAAAAAAATGTTTGTGACCATGTGTGATGATGAATGTTAATGAAACTTATTGTGGTGAGGATTTTGCAATATATACGTGTATTGATTTATGTTGTACACTTGAAATATGTTATTTCAAATATTTTTTCATAATATAATGTTATATGTCAGTTATGTGTGTGCATGCTAGGCCGTGTCTGACTCTTCGTGACCCTGTGGACTGTAGCCTGCCAGGCTCTGTCCATGGGGATTCTTCAGGCAAGAATACTGAAGTGTGTTGCCATGCCCTCCTCCAGGGGATCTTCCCCACCCCCATCTCTTATGTCTCCTGCACTGGCCACCTTGGAAGCCCCATAGGTCAATTATACCTCAATTAAAAAAAAAAAAAAAAAGAACTAAAAATAATCTGAGAGATTCCTTTCCCCAAATTGGATTCTGTTCTAAAACTCCTACAGGATTATGGAGAAAAACCCAACAGTGCCTGTCCTAGACCATTAGAGGGCAGTCACAAGTTAAAACCGACTGAGTCCTAAGTGCAGTGGATAAGCTACAATGAAAAAAATCATCATTTTTTTGGCATCGGAAGCAGACAAACATGATTAAAATCATGCTGACCTTGGGATGACCGTCTTCAGCTTTCTTTGGCAAGCACTGGCTAAAAAATCTTTTTGAAGTAGGGCATTCTGGTTCCCATCCCACAAGAACAAGAAATGGACGATGCCTGAGGGAACTGCCCCAGCGACAGCTCCCAACTTTTTCAGAGCAGCAGCCCATAATCACCTCATTTTCCTGCTCCAAGTGTTGTCAGGGAGATTCTTCCGCCTTTGGCATCTAGGGAGGTAATACAGATGGAAGGCTGGAAGGACGACCAGCTGCTAATGCTGTTCCTTGGGGTCCTAAGCCCTCCAAACAAAAAGAAACAAGAGTCCAGTCCTACTCAGCGGAAACAAAAGTTCCATGAAATTTGGCAAGCTTCCCTGTTCCCAAATGATTCCCAGATGATGGTAAATTTGGAAAATGGTCAGTGTTGAAATCAAGACACGTGGGCCTGGTTGCAAAGCCTGATTCCACCTCTCTCTCCACGACATGTGAAAGTGAAAAATACAGAGTTGGGGGCAATAGTGTTCACTCCTTGCTATTAATTCCAGTTAAAGAATCTTATCCAGGCAGGTAGGGCTATACTGTAGTGCTTCAGCCTACAGACACTGGAAGAGGACCCATTTCAAATCCCAGCTCTGTTACTCACTGGTCAGGGGAACCTATACAGCTTACTCACTTCACTGTGGCTCATAATTAACTTTCCTCATCTGTACAATGAAGGTAATGATTATGTGATTTCTTACCTATTTCCTAAGTTATTACAGAAGAAGAATTTACATAGTCCTGACACATTATGGCATCTGGTCCCATCACTTCATGGCAAATAGATGGGGAAACAATGGAAACAGTGACAGACTATATCTTTTTGGGCCCCAAAATCACTGCAGATGGTGACTGCAGCCATGAAATTAAAACATGCTTGCTCATTGGAAGAAAAGTTATGACCAACCTAGGCAGCATATTAAAAAGCAGAGACATTATTTTGCCAACAAAGGTCCATCTAGTCAAGGCTATCATTTTTCCAGTGGTCATGTATGGATGTGAGAGTTGGACCATAAAGAAAGCTGAGTGCCGAAATTGATGCTTTTGAACTGTGGTGTTGGAGAAGACTCTTCAGGGTCCCTTGGACTGCAAGGAGATCTAACCAGTCCATCCTAAAGGAGATCAGTCCTAAATGTTCATTGGAAGGACTGATGCTGAAGCTGAAACTCCAATACTTTGGCCACCTGATGCAAAGAACTGACTCATCTGAAAAAACTCTGATGCTGGGAAAGATTGAAGGCTGGAGAAAAAGGGGACAACAGAGGATGAGATGGTTGGATGGCATCATCGACTCAGTGGACATGAGTTTGAGTAAACTCTGGGAGTTAATGACGACAGGGAGGCTTGGCATGCTGCAGTCCATGGGTCACAAAGAGTCAGACACGACTGAGCAACTGAACTGAACTGACACATGATTAGTACTCAACAAGTTATTATCTAGTGCTAGTGGTGATGGGAATAAAGATCTTAAAATACAGAATTTTTCTACCCTCATTTCATCCAGTCCGACATCTTAAGACTTTCCTATGAGGAAAATTCTCTCTTAAAAACCCTCAAAAATCTCATTAGATAATCAATCCTTCAAATCAACCCAGGATTAACACACCAGAAAAACCCCTATTTCACACAGGTAAAAATTACATCTAAAATCTGGCTCTGGTTTTATTAGCTGAGCTGCATTCCTTTTATCACCTAAGATACTGGTTGTATAAGTTCTTCTCCAAAGGCAAATTTACCAGGGATTGAAATAAAGGTTTAGAAACACAATGTCTACACTTTTAAAAGTTGTTCCATTGATAGTTGAAATGCAGTTGTTTTCCATAATTGATACAGGCCAGGACAAACTTATGGTAAGATTAATTAGTGTGGCTCATTTTCCAAAGATGTTCACAACAATATTTCCTATTACATGTGATACTTCTCTGATCAAGAGGTGGAGTTTGTGTTTCCTCCCAGTGAATCTGAGATGGCTTTCAAATAATGCCATGTGACTTCCAAGGTTAAGTCCTATAAGACACTGTGGCTCCCTCCTAGTTTTCTTTGGGATGTGCATTCATAGGACCCAGCCACCATGCTGTGAGGAAGACCAAGTAGCATTTAGAGAAGCCATGTAGGCATTTCCATCCCACAGCCCCATCCGGGGTCCCAGGTAACAACTTCTATCAATTGTCAGACATGTAACCAAGCAACCCTTCCAATGATGCCATCTCCAGAAACTGAATCATTTCCAGTCATTGAGTCTTTCCAGCTGAGCTCCCAGACATCATGGAGCAAAATGAACCCTCTCATTGTGCCTGTTCTGACCCCTAAAATCCATAAGCACAAGAAGACGGTTGTCAGTTTATGCCACTAAGTTGGGAAGTCAGTTATTACATAGCAGTAATAACTAGTACAGCTAGCAAGAGAGATTGTCTCACATTTAAGTAGATGAGCATTTAATGTCTATAAAATACCTCCCACTTTGTTGATATCATAAATTTCACAATGAGATACATAGTCTTTTGGCTTAAAGTTTTACCCCCTTTGAAACACAGAGTGAAGTAAAGTAAGAAAAGAAGTTTAATGTCCCAATCTAGGTGCTAGGAACTATTAATGGTATGACTTTGGTAAATCTCTTAATATGTGGGACATATATTGCAACCCTTTCCTCCAGATCCAGTCTCTACCCTTCCCCCTCCCCACCCACAACTTGGTATCTAAGGAGATTGATCTTATGAAATACATCAATGAGTTTCCAGTTGGATATGTCCAGTGGGAGGCACCAGCTGGAGATTCAGAAGAGAATAATGTTTGGATATCATTCCAGTAAAGGAAAAACATCCCTGTTTTTCCATTCATCCTTCTCACTACTCTCAAGTAATTTTGATCATCAGCTGTGTGGGGAGATTTGCCCACACCAGGCAATTCTTGGACACCTGCTGGATGTCCTACAATTCAACTCAATTCTGATGCTATCTGCCTGAAGATAGCATTAGATCTCACAGGTTCAGGGTTCAGTCCCTCAAGGCTGCTCCCACTTCATATGGGAATTGAACTTCAGGCTGTTACCTGGGCTTCTGACCAACTGGTTATAAATCAGGAGTTCCTACAACCCCCTCCTCAGGTGTGATCATTTGCTAGAATAGGTCACAGTTCTAAGGAAAATAGCTTACTTACTAAATTACCAGTTTATATACAAAGGAACACAACTCAGGATCAGCCAGATGAAAGAGATGCATAAGTCAAAGTATGTGGGAAGGCATGTGGAGCTTCCATGCCCACTGTGGGCACGATACCCTCCCAGCACCTGCACATGTTCACCAACCTGGAAGTTCTCAAAACCCCATAATTATACTTCATATTTTGTGGAGGCTTAATTACATAGTCAATTGATTAAATCTTTGGTCATTGGTGATTGAACTCAATCTCATCTCTCCCCAAAATTTGAGGAGTGGGGCTAAAAGTTCCAACTCTAGTCACATGGTTGGTCCCTTGGCAACCACCTGTCATTTTTAGGGGCTTTCTAAAAGCAACCTCATTAACTTAAACTCAAGTGCAGATGAAAGGGGCTAACTATGAATAACAGTTGACATATTTATAGATCTTAACATTTAGTATATTCCAAAGAATGGTAATGAAAATGAAATATATGTTTCTTACTGCAAATCACAATGTTGCAATTCGCCTCTCCCTGTCTATGGTGTGGCCACAGCCTAGTAACATCTTTCAGTGGAAGGTCACAGCTCCTCTGAGGCAGTGCTTCTTATACAATGCCCCTCTCTCTCTGCCTCCCTCCTTCCCAATTTTCCTAATATTTCCTCTTTTCCTAGCCCTTTCAGACCTTGGGGTAGTAAAAGCACCCCTCAATCACTAACTCGGGTAACTTACCTAACACTCTCCCCACACATTTGCAATTAATTCCTCACATTTCTCAATCATGCCTTCTGTTTCCTCTTGGGATACTGGCTGATAAGGAGATTTTATTCTTCATCATAAAAAAGAGATTTCACACAACCAGCCTGCCTCATAGATAGAGCAAGATAATCAATGTGACAAATTAGCTCAGGTCCAGTCACAGTCTTCCCTGATAGCTCAGTTGGTAAAGAATCCACCTGTAATGCAGGAGACCCCAGTTCGATTCCTGGGTCAGGAAGATCTGCTGGAGAAGGGTTAGGTTACCCACTCTAGTATTCTTGAGCTTCCCCTTAGCTGGTAAAGAATCCGCCTGCAATGTGGGAGACGTGGGTTCGATCCCTGGGTTGGGAAGATCCCTTGGAGAAGGGAACAGCTACCCACTCCAGCACAAATCTTTGTTCACACCACAAATGCAAATGACAGTCTCAGAAGAGATAGATGCCGCCAAGCACTGCCAGTACTTGGAGCATGATGATGTCTAAGGGGGGCACCCTTCATTAACGCCAGACAATACCAGCTCACTAGCTGGCATGCTCCTCCCTCAACTCCCTCAAGACTTGAATGAGTAATTCCCCAACATGCCACCCTATATATTTTGACAGCTCAGTCCAGCACCCCAAGAACTGGAGACCTGTAAAAACCTCATTTCTGTAGATATCAACTCCTGCACTAGAACAATGGTTTTTTAAACTACTTTTATTTAGCAATGTATCATTTTTTGTTTTTATTTTTATAAACACAGTCTTACATGGAACTCCAAACAAAATTGAAATAGATAAATCTGGGGTAGCATTAGTTGAAACAAGGGGTTCCCAGCAACTGTCCTGAAGTAGCCATTGCCCCACCTATTCTCCTAGACAGTTTCCTGGGTCTCTAAGGAAGCCAGCTTGAGAACCAGTGACTACTCAAGAACTACTACAATCTTGATAATGTTTAGGGAATTCAGACAGTCTATCATATAGCTATAAAAGTAGATTACTAGGTATAATTGTTTTTAATATTCAAAGAATCAGAAGCTTTCTTCTCACATTATATAATCCCATATAGAAATTTTCCAGTATGACATACAGACACTCTTACCTTCTCTATTAAAACCCTATTGCACAATACATGTTTTTACATCACAGCTCTCCCAAAGATATCCAGACTTCAGTAAAATTGCAAAAAAAAAGTTGAGTTTTATGTGCTGTATCTGTGACATGGGCCCTCCAGTTTCAGAGAGGTTAAAGGTAGTGGTCTGTTTCTGAGTCCTCTGTGGCCAATGCAGAATCTGGTGAAGAAAGCAATGCTGGATGGCACACGAGTTCACCAGCACTATCTGATGTTGGCATTCTTCTTGAGGTAGTCCACGTAACGAGTCAGGAGCATCTTCTGAAACACACTGCTGTAGAAGGCCCACGATGGGATCAGGCTCAGAATGACAGCCTTAAATAGACAAAAACATAAGTGTCTGGGAGAGAAGAGGAGCAAGGAGGATGCAATATAACATCTCAGTTTATATTCATCATCTTTAAAAATACATATCTGATGAATGAGGTTAAGTACCAAACCTTAAAAGTAGTCATTAAAGTTTCAATGTCTTGTGACACTTTCTTGGCAAATGAGGTTTTCTCAGGAACCAAAGTGGTCACTTGTCAGATCAGTTGTGGTATATTTCTAAATTAAGAGAACTCTGTCCATAGTAACACCCTCCCTATCTTCCTTCTCTTGGTGAGCACCTTTCTCTTGGCCCTTGATCTCCCAGTATCTTTATATTTATTCTACCAAGGTTCTACTAAAATGAGATTCCAGGAAAGAATCAGAAATGCTTTCCATCACCTGACACAATGCTGAGGCACACTGGTGTACCTGAACGCAGGAAAGAGTTAATGAACAGGAGATTGGCCAAGACGGTGGAGTAGGAAGATGCTGAGCCCCTCTCCTCTCACAGGCACACCACAATTACAGCTATTTACAGAACAACGATTAATGACAGAGACCTGAAATCTAGCAGAAAAAATCTCCTACAACTAAAGACAGAAAGAGGAAACCACAAAGAGATGAGTAAAAGTGGTGGAATGTGGTATAGTCGAGGCCCTTTCCCTTGGGTAGGAGACCCACAAATAGGAAGATAATTACAAGTGCCGAGGTTTTTCCTAAGGAGTAGGTGTCTGAGCCCCACACTGGGCTCCCTAGCCCAAGGGTCCTTTGTCAGGAAGAGGAGGCCACAGAATGTTTAGTTTTGAAGGTCAGCAGGCTTACTTTCAGTAAAGCCAGAGGGTGTTAGGGAATAGAGACTCCACTTTTAAAGTGCTGTGTGCTTAATCGCTCAGTCATGTCTGACTCTTTGTGACCCCACGGACTATAACCTGCCAGGCTCCTCTATCCATGGGGATTCTCCAGGCAAGAACACTGGAATGGGTTGCCATGCTTTTTTCCAGGGGATCGTCCCAATCCAGGGATTGAACCCAGGTCTCCCACATTGCAGGCAGATTCTTTACCGACTGAGCCACCAGGAAACCCCCACTTTTAAAGGGTGCACACCAAATCTTACACACTCTGGGAACCAGGGCAGAAGCAGTAATTTGAAAAGAGCCTGGGTCAGACCCACTTGTTGATCTTGGAGAACCTCCCAAAAAGGCAGGAGACAAGTAGAGATCACTCTGGAGATATAGACCCTTGGGCAGCCACTTGGAGAGCTCATTCTACCACTGATGCTGGTAAGCACCATTTTGGAATCCTCCGACTAGCTTTTTAGTGTCAGAACGTGGCCCCACTCACCAGCCTCTCAGCACCAATACTGAGACTACTCAGGCCAAGCAACTAGCCAGTCAGGGACACAGTTTCACCCACAAGTAGGCTGGCTGTCTTAGGACACCTTCTTGAACACCTAGCTTCCCCAGGATCCAGCCCCAACCTCCAGTGTATTGGCACTGGCCCCAAGACCCTCAGGGCCCCATGGTCAGCTGTCAGGCCCAAACCTGCCCATTAGCAGGCCAATACCAACTCCAGGACTCCCAGGGCCTGCAGCCAGAGACCCTGGGACTCAGTTCCACTCACTAGTGGGCTGTCACTAGCTCCAGGACACTCTGGGTCCTAGTCTTGAATACCAGCAGGCAAACACCAGTTCCAAGACCCCCAGGCCCTTTAGCCAGAGAAGCCAAGACCTGGTTCTGCCCACCAATGGGCTGTCACTAGCCCCTGAACCCAGTCTCACCTACCAGCAGATGGACACTATTTCCAAGAATGCAACATTCCCACACCCTAACATGTCAAGACCCAGTCCACCCACCAGTAGGCTAACATCAATAGCCTACTGAAACACCTTGGGATTCATAGCTGCCCTGGAATCAGACCCCGCTTACAGCTTTGGAACACCACAGACTCAGCAGCCAGCCATGTGAAGAACCAGACCCACCCACTAGTAGACCTACACTAGATCCAGGATGCCAAGCCCTGCAACCAGTCACCCTGAAGTCTGACTGCACACACCAGTGAGCCAGCGTTAGCCCTGGGACCCCACTGGAGTTCCCACCTGGCTCCTAACAACCCAGACCCACCCGCCAGCAGCCTCTGCAAAAGACAGAACTGGAAGCCAGCCAAGCTTATCAGACCACCCACAGTAATCAGCCCACCAGAACAGACGAGCTCGCACAGTCCACATGGGGGCACTCCTAGAATATACAGCTCTGTTGAGCAGAGGAGAGCGTACTTCTAGGATATACAGAACCTTTCCTACAAAAGGCCACTTCTTCAAGATAGGGAAATTTAACCAACCCACCAGATACATAGAAATGAAAACAGTAAATTAGGCAAAATAAGGCAACAGAGGAATATGTTCCAAATGAAGGAACCAGATAAAACACCAGAAAAAAAGAATTAAGTAAAGTGGAGTTGAACAATCTATCTGATAAAGTTCAAGGTAACGATCAGAAAGATGCTCAAAGAATTCAGGAGCAGAATGGCCAAAGATGAACAGAGTGAGAAGTTAAGAAAAAAATTTTTTTAAAGAGAAAACATAAAGAGAAGATATTTGAAGATATAACAGCTAAAAACGTCCCTAATCTGGGAAAGGAAACAGATATCCAGGTCCAGACAGCACAAGAATCCCAACCATGATCAACACAAAGAGGACCACCTCAAGACACATAGTATTAAAAACAGTAAAAATTAAAGACAAAGAGAGAATATTAAAAGCAGAAAAAGAAGAGCAACAAGTTACATAGAGGGGAATTGCCAAATGGCTATCAGCTAGCTTTTCATCAGAAACTGCAGGCCAGAGGAGAGTGGCGTGTGTATTGAAAAGGATGAAAGTGAAAAGCCTACAATGAAAAATGCTCTACCTGGCAAGATTTTCATTAAGATTTGAAGGTGAGAACAAGGGTTTTACAAACAAGCAAAAGCCTGAAGAGTTCAGTGCCATGAAATCAGCTTTACAAGAAATATTAAAGGAACTTGTTCCCTAGGCAGAAAAGAAAAGACCACAAGTAGAAATACAAAAAGTACTAAATAAAAAATCTCATCAGTATAGCCAAAGATTCAGTAAAGGTAGTAAATTAACCACATATAAAGCTAGGAGGAAAGTTAAAAGAAAAAAGTAATAGTAAAAGCATCTATATCCACAATAAGTAGTCAAGGTATAAACAAAACAAACAGATACAAATTATAATGTCAAAAAAGTAAATATGGAGGGGCAGGGGGTAAAAATGGAGAGTTGTTAAAATGTGTTTAAACTTGAGCAATCATTAACTTAAAACAATCATGTATATATATTGTTCAGTCACCCAGTTGTGTCCAGCTCTTTGTGACACGATGGACTGCTGCACACCAAGCCTTGATAGCTATATATAAACCTCACGGTAACCACAAACCAAAAACCTATAATAGATATATATGCACACACAAAAGAAAAAGGAACCTAAATATAACATTAACAACTGTCACCAAATTAAAGGAAAGCAAGGAAAAAACTTTGAAAGGAACTACAAAAACAACCCAATTCAAATGGCAGAACATACATATCAATAATTACTTTAAATGTAAATGAATTAAATGCTACAATCAAAAGACACAGAGTGGTGGAATGGATATAAAAACAAGACCAGTATATATGCTGCCCACAAGAGGCTCACCCCATATCTAAAGACACACACAGGGAATGCTCTGGTGGTCCAGTTGTGAGGACTTAGCACTTTTACTGCCGTGATCCCAGGTTTGATCCCTGGTCAGAGAACTAAGGTCCCACAAGCTGTGGCACTGTGACCAAATTAAGTAATTAATTTGGACACATACAGATTGAAAATGAGGGGATGGAAAAAGGTATTCCATGCAAATGGAAATAAAAAGAGTCAGGTTACAGTATGTATATCAGAAAAATACACTTTAAAACAAAGACTGTAATAAGAGAAAAAGTAGGAATTATTTAATAATTAAGGGATCAGTTCAAGAGGATATAACTATTGTAAATAGATGTGCAACCTACATAAGAGCACACAAACACATAAAGCAAATACTAAAGGGGGACACTGACAGTAGCACAGTAAAAGTGGGGGGACTTAAACGACTCACTTGTCCATCAGCGGACAGGCCACCCAGACAGAAAATCAATAAAGAAACACAGGCCTTAAATTACACGTTAGGACAGATGAACTTAATATATATATATATATATATATAGAACATTCCTTCCCAAAGCAGCAAAACACACATTCTTTTCAAGTGCACATGGAACATTCTTCACAATAGATTATATGATAGGCCACAAAAGAAGTCTCAGGAAATTTAAGAAGATTGAAGTCATATCAAGCATATTTTCCAACCATAACACTATGAGACTAGAAATCAAACAACAACAACAATGAAAAAAAAACTGAAAAAAACACAAACATGTGGGCCATTGCTTAGCAGCATAAACGATATGCCACTAAACAGCTAGTGCATCACTGAAGAAATTAAAAACTGCCTGGAGACAAATGAAAGCAAAAATAATGATGTAAAACCCATGGGACACAACAAAAGCAGTTCTAAGAGGGAAGTTTATAATGATACAAGCCTATCTCAGGAAACATGAAGAATCTCAGATAAACTATCTAACCATACACCTAAAGGAACTAAAAAAAGAGAACATCCCAAACCCAAAATTAGTATAAGTAAAGAAATAATAAAGATCAAATCAGAAATAAATGAAATAGAGACTAAAACACAATAGAAAAATCAATGAAACTAATATCTGCTTCTTTCAAAAGATAAAATTGATAAACTTTTAGCCAGACTCATCAAGAAAAGAAGAAAGAGAATCCAAATCAGTAAAATCAGAAATGGAGTTACAACCAACATCTCAGAAATAAAAAGGATCATAAAATATTACTATGAACAATTACATGCCTATAAAATGGACAGCCAAGAAGCATTGGACAAATCACTAGAAATGTACAATTTTTCAAGATTAAACCAAGAAGAAACAGAAAATATGAACAGACCAATTACCAATAATGAAGCTGAATCAGTAATTAAAAAGACTCCCAATATCTCCCAAGGCAATAAAAATAAAAGCAAAAATAAACAAATGGAACCTAATCAAATTTATAAGCTTTCGCACAGCAGATGAAACTATAAGCAAAATGACAACCTATGAACTGGCAAAAAATATTTTCAGACAATGCAACCAATAAGGGCTTAATTTCCAAAATATACAAACTGCTCCTATAACTCAGAAAACTCCAAACAACCCAACTGAAAAATGGGCAGAAGACATAAGTAGACATTTCTCCAAAGAAGACATTGTTGCTGTTCAGTCACTAAGTCATGCCTGACTCTTGGTGACCACATGAACTGCAGCATTCCAGGCTTCCCTGTCTTTCACTATCTTCCTAAGTTTGCTCAGATTCATGTCCATTGAGTCAGTGATGCTATCCAACCATCTCATCCTCTGCCACTCACTTCTCCTTTTGCCTTCAACCGTTTCCAGAATCAGAGTCTTTTCCAATGAGTCAGGTCTTTGCATCAGGTGGCCAAAGTATTGGAGCTTCAGCTTCAGCATCAGTTCTTCCAGTGAATATTCAAGGTTCAGATGGCCAATGGGTACACGAAAAGATGCTCAACATCTTATTTATTACAGAAATGCAAATCAAAACTATAATGCATTATCACCTCACATGAGTCAGAATGGCCATCATTAGAAAGTCTACAAATAATAAATGCTGGAGATGGTCTGGAGAAAAGGAAACCCTCCTACACTACTGATAGGAATGTAAATTAGAGCAGCCACTATGGAAAACAGTATGGATGGTCTTTAAAAAACTAAAAAATAGAGTTGCCATATGATCCAGCAATTCCACTCATGGGCATCTGGAGAAACTTGAATTTGAAAAAATATATGCACCCTAATGTTCATACCATCACTATTTATAATAACTAAGACATGGAAGCCACCTAAATATTCACTAGCAGATGAATGAATAAGGAGGATGTATATATATATACATCTATGAATGAAATGATTTCATTTGAAGCAACATGGATGGACCTAGAGATTATAATAAGTGAAGTAAGTCAGACAAAGATAAATATTATATGATATCACTTACATGTGGAATCTTAAAAAACAATAAACAAATGGACTTATTAAAAAATAAAAATAGACTCACAGATATAGAAAACAAATTTATAGCTACCAAAATGGATAGCAGGGGGGAGGGAGGTAAATTAGGAGTTTGGGATTAGCAGATACAAACTACTATATATAAAGTAGATAAATAACAAGATCTACTATATATAAAGTAGATAAATAACAAGATCCTATATCTCGTGATAAACCATAATAGAAAAGGCTGAAAAAGAATATATATATATGTAAATGTGTATATATATATATACATATATATGTATGTATATGTATATATATATATAAACTCATTCTATGATACCAAAACCAGACAAAGATATCACACACCAAAAAGGAAAATTACAGGCTAATACAACTGATGAATATAGATACAAAAAGTCTCAACAAAATGTTAGTAAATTCAACAATAATTAGAAAGATTATACACCATAATCAAGTGAGATTTATGTCAGGGATGCTAGGGTTGTTCAATATTCCCAAATCAATCAATGTGATACACCATATTAACAAATTCAAGAATAAAAATCATATAATTATCTCAATAGATGTAGAAAAGGCTTTTGACAAAATCTAACATCCATTTATGATCAAAACTCTCAACCAAGTGGGTATGGAGGGAATTTCCTCAACATAAAAAAGACCAAATATGGCAAGCCCACCACTAACATACTAAATGAGAAAAAGCATTCCTTCTAGGGTCAGAACATTCTCATCACGCTTATTCAACGTATTAGTGGAAGTCCTAGCAAAGCAATCAGACAAGAGGAATCCAAGTTGAAAAGGGCAAAGTAAAACTATCAGTTTGTAGATGACATACACTATACATAGCAAATTTTAAAGAGACCCAAGAAAACCATTAGAACTCATCAATGAATTCATTAAAGTTTCAGGATACAAAATTAACACACAGAAACTTGCTCTGTTTCTATACAATAGCAACAAACTATCAGAAAGATAAATTAGGAAAACAATCTCATTTACCATTACATAAAAAAAAAAAGACCTTTTACCTAAGGAGTTAAAAGACTTGTACTCAGAAAACTATAGGTCACTGATGAAAGAAACTGAAGATGACACAAAGGTGGAAAGATACAACATGTTCATGAATTGGAAGAATTAATATTGTTAAAATGACCACACTACCCAAGGTAATCTGCAGATTTAATTCAATCCCTATAAAAATGCCAATGACAGTTTTTCAAGGAAGTAGAACAAATAATTCTAAAATTTTCATAGAAACACAAAAGATGCAAAGGAACAGGCAAAACAACTTCGAAAAAGAACAAAGTTATGTATCATGCTACCTAATTTCAAGCTATACTATACAAACTATACTACTGTAATCAAAACAGTATGGTACTGTCACAAAAACAGACAGATCAGTGGAACAGAATAGAGAACTGAGAATTGAACTGACATTTACATGGGCAATAAATCTATAACAAAGGAGACAATAATATACAAGAGTAGAAAGACACCCTCTTCAATAAAAGGGATTGGGAAAACTGGACAGCTACATGCAAAAGAATCATACTGGACTATTTTCTCCCACCATGCACAAAATTAAATTCAATGTGGATTAAAGACTTAAATATAAGACCTGAAACTATAAAATTTCTAGGAGAAAATATAGGCAATATGCTCTTTGACATCAGTCTTAATAATATCTTTGCGTATATCTCCTCAGGTAAGGAAACAAAAACAAAAAGAAACAAAAGAAACTATATCAAACTAAAAAGCTTTTGCACAGCTAAGGAAACTATCAACAAAACAAAAAGGTCACCTACCAAATGGGAGAAAACATTTGCAAAAGATTTGTCCAAAGTACGCAAAGATCACATAAAACTCAGCATCAAAAAAAACAACCAACTTGTGTGAGGGAGATTCAAGAGGGAGGGGACATATGTACACCTATGGTTAATTCATGTTGATGTATGACAGAAATCAAACCAATATTGTAAACCAATCAATCAACTAAAAATAGATAAATATTATTTTTTTTAAATGGACAGAAGCTAGAACATGGAAGCAACCTAAACATTCATCAACAGAGGAATGGATAAAGAAGATGTGGTGCATATATACAATGGGGTGTTACTTGGCCATAAAAAAAGAATGAAATAATGCCATTTGCAGTGATATGGATGGAACTAGAGATGATCATACTGAGTGAAGTTAGAGAAAGATAAATACTATATAATATCACTTGTATGTGGACTCCAAAGAAATAGTACAGATGAACCTATTTACAAAAGAGAAGTTGAATCACAGGTGATGTAGAAAACAAATTTGTGGTTACCAGCGGGGAAAGGAGGGGCAGGGGGTAAGGATAAATTGGGAGATTGAGATTGACATGTATAGAATATATGACTAATAAGAACCTACTGAGTAGCACGGGGAATTCTATTCAATACTCTGTAATGACCTACATGGGAAAGAATCTAAAAAAGAGTGGATCTATGTATGTATAGCTGACTGACTTTGTTGTACAGAAGAAACTAACACAACGTTGCAAATCAACTATATTCTAATTTAAAATTAATTAAAAAAGAAAAAATGGGCAGAGGATTTGAATAGACATTTTCCCAAAGAAGACATATAGATATCCAGCAAGCACATGAAAAGATGCTCAACATCGCCAATTATCAGAGAAATGCAAATCAAAATCACAATAAGATACAACTTCACACCTGTCCGAATGACTATTGTCAAAAAGACAACAAATAACAAGTACTGACGAGGATATGAAAAAAGGGAACCCTCAGATATTATAGAAAACAGTATGAAGAGTTCTTAAAATATTAACAATAGACTACTGGAGAAGGCAATGGCAACCCGATCCAGTACTCTTGCCTGGAAGATCCCATGGACAGAGGAGCCTGGTGGGCTGCAGTCCATAGGGTCGCTAAGAGTCGGACACGACTGAGAGACTTCATTTTCACTTCTCACTTTCATGCATTGGAGAAGGAAATGGCAACCCACTCCAGTGTTCTTGCCTGGAGAATCCCAGGGACAGCGGAGCCTGGTGGGCTGCCGTCTATGGGGTAGCACAGAGTTGAACATGACTGAAGCGACTTAGCAGCAGCAGCAGCAGAGCATCCAGCCACTTCATTCTTGGATATTTATCCGAAGAAAATGAAAACACTAATTTGAAAAATATATGCACCTTTATGTTCATTGCAGTATCATTTATAGTAGCCAAAATATGGTAGCAACCTAAGTGCCCATTAGTAGATGTATGGATAAAGAAGATGTGATATATATATATATATAATATATATGATGCAATAATTTATATATTAATAATTAATGTGTGTAATAATTTATATATTATATATAATTTACTCAGCCATAAAAGGAATAAAATTTTACCATTTGTGGCAACATAGGTGCACCTAAAGGGCATTATGCTAAGTAAAATAAGGCAGATAGGAAGACAAATACTCTATGATTTCTTTCATATGTGGAATCTAAAAAATGAAATGAATATACAAACATAACAAAACAGAAACAGACCCAAAGAACAAACACGTGGTTTCCAGAAGGGAGGTTGGTGGGAGGAGAGAAATAGATGAGGGAGATTAAGAGGCACAGACTTATAGTTGCAAAACAAACGTGTCACAGGCACGAAACGGACAGTGTGGGAAACACGGTCAATAATTATATAATATCTTTCTGTAGTGAGAGACTTACGGGGATAACTTTAAAATTTATAGAAGTATCTAATCACTATGTTATGTAACAAGAACTAACATAAAATTGTAAGTCAATTATTCTCCAAAAACAAACACACAGAAAAAGAGATCAGATTTGCAGTTACCAGCGATGAGGATATGTTACGTGAATGAAGGTAGTCGAAAGGTACATACTTCCACTTAAAAGATAAGAAAGTACCAGGGATATAATGTACAACATGATAAATGTTGTATTATATACATGAAAGTTGTTAAGAGAGTAAATCCTAAGAGTTCTCATTAAACAAAAAATTTATTTAATTTTGTATCTGTATGAGATAATGAATGGTCACTAAACTTATTGTGCTAAAGTTTTCATGTAAGTCAAATCATTATGATGTACACTGTGAATCTATAGAATGCTGTTATGTCAATTAAATCCCAATAAAACTGGAAGAAAAAAAATCATTTACAGAGTTAATGACTTACAGTCATGCTGCTAAGTCACTTCATCGTGTCCGACTGTGTGTGAACCCACAGACGGCAGCCCACAGGCTCCTCTGTCCCCCGGATTCTCCAGACAAGAATACTTGAGAGGGTTGCCATTTCCTTCTCCAATGCATGCATGCACGCTAAGTCGCTTCAGTCGTGTCTAACTCTAAGGGACCCTATGGACAGCAGCCCACCAGGCTCCTCCGTCCACAGGATTCTCTAGATAAGAATACTGGAGTGGGTTGCCATTTCCTTCTCCAGAATCAGTCATGCTGCTGCTGCTGCTAAGTCGCTTCAGTCGTGTCCGACTCTGTGCGACCCCAGAGACGGCAGCCCACCAGGCTCCCCGGTCCACGGGATTTTCCAGGCAAGAGTACTGGAGTGGGGTGCCATTGCCTTCTCCAAGAATCAGGCATAGCAAGGCGTAAGTTATTATCATGGAGTATTTACTTTGAAAAAGGGGGGAAGCCGCAAGTTGAGGCACAGATGCCTATTTACATACATATGAGGCAAGAGGCACAGGCGTTGGAAGGTTCTTGACCTCAAATTACATTTGTGTCCTATAAGACAGGTCTAGGTAAAAGCAATTATTTCATCCACAGTGTCATCCTGTTAATCCAACATTCCTCAATCGATCTACAAAACATCCCAGAAACCATTTTTAGTTTCCTGCTTTGGGATACCTCAGAGAAGTGCAAAAATCACAAGGCTCAAGCTGCCTGAAGAAATCACGATACTCCCCACAAGGTTCAAGTTTTCTCTAGTTGAACTTCTGTTGTTGAACCAATTGCCTTCTTCCACTGGCCAATTCTATGAATCAACACAACTTCTTCAAAAAACTTCATTTTTATCCCAGCCAGAACTTTTTAATTTCACAACAAAACCATTAACTTGGTTTTTTTAATTAATTAATTAATTTTTAATCAGAGGATAACTGATTTACAATATTGTGTTGGTTTCTGTCATACATGAATCATCCATAGATTAACATCATTAGCCTTGTCTTGAACTAAATGTTCTGGATTACTGAAGTCAGCCATAGATAAAATAAGTGGAAATCTCAGCCTCCAAGAAAATGTTCTAAAAAGCCCCCTCTCCCATCCCCATCTTTATCTACCTTCTCCCAACCTGGAGGCACCATGTAGAAGGGACAGGAAATGTTTGGCATCAGGCAAAAGTGGGCTTAAAACCTTGCTTTACCATTACAAGCCAGGTGCTCTTAGGCCATTGGATCCATCTGAGCTTCATTTGATCTGATCCAGCTCTGAGCTTCGGTTTCCTCAGCTGTAAAAGGGGAGCCAATGTCCTGTCTCACAAGATGTTTAGGAGAATTAAATGAGGTAACTATGAAGCCCCAAGTTCCACATGGATTCTTAGGCAGAGGCTCCAGTCCCACCTCAGTTGTTGCCCCAAAACTCCTTGGGGGTACACAGCATCCTGTGTTGACCTCACCTCTCTGAAGTGGAAGACTTGCTTGTCTGCTGGTTGATTTTATTTGATTACCCATAATTTTAGATTCAGTGATCTTTCTACACCCTGGCATATTCAAAATTGGTTTTAAGGGTTTTAATGATTTATGTGTTTTCCTTGTTTTCTCTTTTGCTTCACCAAGCACAGACTTTTTTCTTGTTTTTGGCATCGTTTGCCAGTAGAGATCAGAATTTGTTACATAAGAAATCAAAGAGAAATTTTTTTTTAAATTCAACTTTTGACATCTAGAATTGTATCACAGTATGTAGCAAGACAATAGTCTTGCAAGCCACGCCATTGTCTCAAGAAAATATTTTCTAAATGCTATCCTGGATGACTGCAAGTACAGAGTTCTGCTAAGGGATGGAGAGGATGTCTTACCCACTGAAAGTGAAAGTGAAGTCACTCAGTCGTGTCCGACTCTTTGAGACCCCATGGACTGTAGCCTATCAGGCTCCTCCGTCCATGGGATTTTCCAGGCAAAAGTGCTGGAGTGGATTGCCATTTCCTTCTCCAGGGGATCTTCCTGACCCAGGAATCGAACCCAGGTCTCCTGCACTGCAGGCAGACGCTTTACCATCTGAGCCCCCAGGGAAGCCCACCGGAGCTTGCTGAAGCCCACTGCAGTCTTACCCACTGGAGCTAGCTAAATCCCTCTGAGATGGACAGGATGTGACAGTGGGAAAGCATGCAAAAAGCCCTGGAGATGATGGGAAGGAGAAGAGAGAAAGCGTGAGACATAGCCAGATGTGTGTTCTCTGATATGTTTGCCCTCTGGGCTTATGCTGGAGGGCTAGGGGCCTGGGGTGAATGATAGAGAAGTGTGATGAATAAGTAAGGGTGGCCAAGGAGGGTTTATTGTCTCCACTCTTCCTGGAGTGCAGCCACAGAATATTATCTCAGCTTAGCAAGGTAGGTGCTGAGATTTGATTTTCCAGCACCTCTCAGTTCACATTGGTGCTGATGCACAGCTGGCCTCTGGTGGGATGAAGGAGGTAGCAGAGATTCAGGGATCTGCAGCCATCACTAGCTAGCCCAAAGGACAGAAAGAGTCACCCCCTCACGCCCACAGACATAAACCAGCAAGGTGAACGATCATCAGGTAGATGAGGGGACACCGGCCACATACACTTAAGGACCAGTAGGAGCTCATAAGTACTCTTCCCCAGTGTCATCTTAGAGAGGCAGGAAGAAGGGACACTCCAGCAAGACTTTTCTCTAAATAATGGGCAGCATATTTCCTAAATGCACAGTTTAGATTATCAGATCAAACTAAGTTAAAATTCATTAGACATTCCACTAATTTGTTTTCATGCCATGCAGAAAGCAGTGGTCTGAAGAAAAATGAGATCAGCAATTGGCAATAAAGATCTTATATTCTTTCTGGTTGTCTACTTTGCAATATGAGTTCGAACAGTGATTCCACACATTGTTGACATTCTACAGTAAAAGTAGCAAGTAATCAGCTAAGACATTCAATACCTCTTGCCACAGCCTCAGTACTGAGGCCCAGGAGATAGCCTAATGCTTTGGAAGGATTCAGTGCACTGCCCTATGAATCCCTCTAGCATCAGAGAGAGAAAGAAAGAGATAATTCCCACAGCAGGAGGAGAAGGGAATGACAGAAGATGACGTGCTTGGATGGCATCACCAACTTGATGAACATGAGTCTGAGCAAGCTCCAGGAGCTGGTGATGGACAGGTAGGCCTGGTGTGCTGAAGTCCATGGGGTCGCAGAGTCAGACACGACTGAGCGACTGAACTGAACTGAATTCCCACCGCAGAAAAGCATATGAGATAGAGGAGAAAGTCGATATACGAAGGAAAAGTAAATACCTGGCTAAAATTCTTTGGTGATGCTGGAAACAGAACTATCCTGTCTGTCTGTTTTCAGTATTAGTATGCAACTCCTCTACCTTTGTTTCATGTTTGTTTGTTTGTTTTTACTAAAAACAGCCCAGGGATGGCCAGAACTCCTCATGCCACATACTTCAGACTTTATTTCCACATTTGATGGAGTCCATAGCGTACAGGAACCGTCTTGTACTTGCTCACGAGAGCCAATTGTGAGCTTCCTCCTGAGTTCATGTGCAGTGACAACACAGTGGTATCTTCACATCAATCATGGTAATCAATCAGTAAATGCTACACAATGGCAGTCCACTCCAGCACTCTTGCCTGGAAAATCCCATGGAAGGAGGAGCCTGATAGGCTACAGTCCACAGGGTCGAAAAGAGTCGGACACGACTGAGCAACTTCACTTTCACTTTCTTTCACTTTCAAGGTATTTTGTTTTTTTGTTTTTTTTTTTTTCCTGGAAAGTTAAACATTTACTGGCACAGAAGGCCAAAAACATAGACAGCCCCTACAGGGAAGAAGCACCTTGAGTTTTGGTCTGACCTCCGCAAAGCTCTGGGAATCACTTTACTTTCTGAGGGGAGAGGTGAGGCACCCAAGGATGAGATAAGCCAACTTCGGAGTCATCTACAGCTGGACATCCAGCCCTCCAGCTTCTCCTTGCCCTGGCTAAATATACCTTTTCATGGGCTGGATTACCCTCAGCAGCATACCTCTGGCACCACCACCCTTGTGTGACAGAGAACTACTGAAAGCTCCGACAGCAAGGAAAAGCTGACTAATCCCTGCTGGGGCCACACGCATGCCTGTCCTCCCTTGCTTCAAGAAAGGAGAAGTTATCAATTACCAAGATTTCATGGGTGAGGCAGCCACAGGTTTCGTCTCCAATCGTGACATAATTCAGTGATTCTTTAACAAACTCATCCGCAGTCTTGGTTATCATGTTGGTACTTAGATACTTGGTCATTGGAGTTGAAATGGCATATGGGGTCAATACCTACAACGGGAAATGAAAACCATGACACAGGAGCAATCTGCCCAGCCCTGAGAAATTAACACCCATGTTACCATCCCTTCGTGTTCGAACTCTATTCTTCCCTTAAAAAGTCTCAGGACAATATATGATCATAGAATAGTTAAAGGTGTGGAACCAGCACAGAGCTGGGATCAGAAAGGTTGATTTCTGGCTTAATTTAGCAACCAACTCCGGATGAGGCCTTAGTCACACTACATCAGGTGGTTCAAGTAGACACAATGTGAGTGAGAACATGAGCTCTTAGAACCCAGTTCCCCCACTTGGAAAGTGAAAATGCAGGACATCCAGTTATATTTGAAGTTCAGACAAACAATGGAAAAATGTTTAATTATGTATCAAGTTGATGGAATATACTTATTCTCAAAATATTATCTGTTACCTGAAATTCAAATTTAACTGGATGTTCTATGTTTCATGTGGCAGAGATATCACAGAAGTTTATTTCTAACACACGTGACCAAAGTTGGAGCCCTTTCAAGTACTTTAGATTCCCACTTTCACACTTTAGTTAGGAGCCAGGAACGGCACATACCTCATAATCTTTCCTATTCTGGTAAGAAAAAAAAAAAAACCAGCAGCACACTGGACTCTGAAAACCCCACCATGCTTCCACCAGTGGTCTCACCACATGTGGCCTGGCGTGAGGTTTCATGATGGGGTTTCTTACTTTATTCCCTGACATAGAGACCTTGGCATCTTCAGGGAAAAAAATCCATGTTTTTTTCCTTTTTCTTCACATTACTTTTGAAATTTTTGTCACATCACTTTTTTTTCTAATCACACTTGAAATTACATTGTTTCACAGTTGAATCCAGTATGTTTCAGTCAATTCAATTCAATTTGTTCTCACGGAAATTGACACAGTTATTCATTTGTATAATACTTTTCTTCCAAAGATCTCTAAGTGTACTGTTAGAGAAATATAAGAAGTATCCTTTTTCAAACTCAGTTTTCAGATAGGGAAATAATAAAAGTGTTTCTATTCCCACAGTGAGTTTTGGTTGACAAAACACCTTTCTGTACAAAACAAGGGCTCAATAAACATTGGTAAAAATTTGCATAATTACTTATTCACTACATCTTCACAGTAACCCAGAGAAGTAAGCAGCTATTATAAACCCCTTTTTACAGATGGGGAGACAAACCCAGAGAGTTTAAGCAGGCTGTTCAAAATCACTCAGAGGATAAACGGCAGCACTGGGATTTGAAAATCAAACCCAAGGGTACAGTGCACACTGCCTCAGGAATTTTACAAATATTCATTGAGTACCAATTACATGTGTGTTTGGAGAGACCAGTTAGTTTTCAAAACATCATAGAGTCTTTGCCAGGACTTGTAGCAGCTCCAAGGCTTCTGCATGAGAGAAGGAGCTCCCTTCCTCTACCCCACCTCCCCCACATCTTCTGCTCCACAGAACCCACTGACTTAGCAGCTACAGTATCTCTGGCCCACAGCTATCAAGCTCAAGATGATGCTGAGACTGTCACATGGCTAGGAAGTGGCTAAATGTTTAGTTTAATTATATATCAAGTATTGATGGGATATACTTATTCTCAAAATATTATCTGTTACCTGAAATTCAAATTTAACTGGATGTTCTATGTTTCATGTGGCAGAGATATCACAGAAGTTTATTTCTAACACACGTTACCAAATTTGGAGCCCTTTCAAGTACTTTAGATTCCCACTTTCACACTTTAGTTAGGAGCCAGGAACAGCAGATATCTCATAATCTTTCCTATTCTGGTAGGAAAAAAAAACCCAGCTGCACACTGGACTCTGAAAACCCCACCATGCTTCCACCGGTGGTCTCACCACATGTGGCCTGGCGTGAGGTTTCATGATGGGGTTTCTTACTTTATTCCCTGACATAGAGACCTTGGCATCTTTAGGGAAAAAAAACTTGTTTTCTTTTTCTTCACATTACTTTTGAAATTTTTGTCACATCACTTTTTTTTCTAATCACACTTGAAATTACATTGTTTCACAGTTGAATCCAGTGTGTGTCAGTCAGTTCAATTCAATTTGTTCTCACGGAAATTGACACAGTTATTCATTTGTATACTTTTCTTCCAAAGATCTCTAAGTGTAAGTGGCTCTGGTAATCATTAGCACTGCTCACCAAGTATTTCTAGTTCTTCTTTCTTCCAAACACATGATAGACTTGCACTTCCTGGGTCCCTATAGTTGGGTGGGACCATGTAATCAGATCTAACCAATGAGAATGAGTAAAAGTGACAGGTGACCTATCTGACCCAGAGCCCTTAATTATCAAAGGAAGTTCTCTTGAACTTGTTCTATTTTTTCTTTGACATGCCAACTGACAGTATTCGATGGAGGCTGCTCCATCAGCCAGGCACCGTGTCACTACAATGAATTAATCCCCTCTGACAGTTCACAGTGAATATGTAGCATGAATGAGAAATATATCTTTGTGGTTTTAAATTAATGAAATTTTAGGAATTGGTTTTTACTGCAGCAAAACTAGCTTACGCAGAGTAACACTGTTGCAAAAGGAATCTGTCCTCAGCTAGGAGCTGCAGAATGGATAGAAGGGAAAAATCTTTGATAGGTAAGACTTCGGTTCAGCAAGGCTGAGAATGGGATTGTACTCACTATAACTGGGAAGATGCTTTTATTTACACAGTTCCTACTATTAACTCACACCTGCCTATTGAATAAGCTTCATCCTATAACTTGTTAATTCATAGGAATGGCCACCTGAGTGTTTTAATTGAAAATTGGTACGTATAGCACTAATTTTAAAAATAAAACTATGAGTGTGACTTTTTCATATATAATGGTGGTGGTTTAGTTGCTAAGTGGTGTCCTTGTGACCCCATGGACTGTAGCCTGCCAGGCTCCTCTGTTCATGGGATTCCCAGGCAAGAATATGGAGTGGGTTGCCATTTCCTTCTCCAGGGGATCTTCCTGACCCAGGAGTTGAACTCAGATCTCCTGCATCGCTGGCAGATTCTTTACTGACTGAGCTGCATGGGAAGCCCTATTCATATATAATAGCATGTCATCAAACTTCTCCACAAACAATTAACACAAAAAACCTCTCTAAACTGTTTATTCCAAGTTCCAGAAACCACTTGAGAGTTAACTGTGTTGCCAAAGAAAGCACATGGCATACTGTTCAGGCTAAAGACCGCAGTGATGATACAACTCTGTTTACAGTTCAAACAAGGTCAACTCCATGACTCAAGAGGAAGCAGAGCACCTCTTCCCCTACTGCTCAAGAACCAGACTGTGGAATCTCTGTAGCCCATCACAGATGAACAGCAACCAAACACAGCACTCTCTCCCCTCTTCCAACATAGACAAAGTACCCGGTTTTCTGTTGCTTGTTCCCCACACATAGTTCCTCCCACATGAGCCTATCTTCTGGATCTAGGTCAGAGAGTAAAGGATGGTTAGACAAGATCCTAATTTCTGTCCTGATGGCAGCATCAGGCAGCAAGTGTTTCTGAGCACCCACTCACCCCACCCCATTTCCTTCTCCGGCACTCAGGGCACGGATGAGGGCAGCAACAGGCAGAACCATGGTGGCCCAACTGCTACCTCAAGGATCACAGGAACCCACGTGGTGTCATACAGACCCTCTCTCCCAGTCACACATGCTCAGCCCGTCCTGCCAGAAGGAGTCACCCTGGCTCCATGGGGTCCAGAGTCCCCATTCCCAAGGACTCAGAACGATTGACCTCACCTGGATGGTGATTCCCTTGTCCTTATATTCTGCTTGCAGTGCCTTGGAAAACGTGCACACAAAAGCCTGGAACAAGAAGGAGAAACACCTAAGGACTTGATTCTCTCTTGGAGCCAACTCGCTCAGATTTCAAAGGACACCAAGGGAGCTTGCCTTGATGGGAGTTAGTTATAACTTCATTTCCTGGTCTGGGAAGAGCTTCCTCAAAGCAGAAATATACATTTTGTAATAAATACCTACTTAGGGCTGCCACATGTGTAGATGCCATACCCAGGGAGGTCTCTGGGATGGAAAGAAACTATCAATACAATGTTACTTGCTGGCAGGAAAAGTGCACCGGCTCCCAGGCAAGGAAGTGAAAGGGGGCTGGAATTCTAAGGGGGCTGCAGAGCCTGGCTGTGCTACCCCAAGGCTTCATCAGCCCAAGGGCACATCTTTTTCAAATTTGCACCCAGATACTGGTGGACTAGCTCCCTGTACCTAGAAGAGTGCCTCTAGGCAAATCTGCCTATCAGCTTGCCAGATGATCTGAAGGAAAGTGCTAAATGGGAAAACCAAAGGAAGGAGAAGGAGACTTGGGCTACATCTGTCACTCACCTTGGAAGCTGAATACATGGAGTACAGAGGCCAGGGAAAGAGGGCCACCCCAGAAGATATGTTCAAGATGAGCCCTTTCTGCCTAATAGGCAATGAAACAAAGTTTCAGTTACTTTGATACTTGATTACACCTTGAGAAGGGAGAAAACAAAGGGACTCATGTGAACACTAGGAAACTTCCATCCTCTCTAGGTTTCTGTGTGTATGCTAAGCATTTTGCTTCCAAGAACTGAGTCCAACTTCACCTCCATCATGAACAATACTACCATACAGTGATGTCAGTTCGTAGCCAGTTGACCTCAAGGGCTGGTGACAGGAAACAGGGGCTCAGCTCCAGCAAAGATCCCCCATGAAAATGCAGAGAACTCAGCTCAGACAAGACTCAAGGGGGAAGGGAGGTTTCTCTCTCAAGTGTGACCACATGAGCTCAAAGTCCCTTCTGACTCATAAAAATGACCCACAACAGGAAAGATGTCATATGTAGAATCCTGTCCCTGGGTGGAATTTGACAGTCCATCATCAGCTTACACAGGCACTCCTACACAAGTCTCTGAGGTTCTTACCCTTTGGAAGTTCAGTGTCTTTAACCCTTCCCTAATAGATGGATTCAATCCAGAAAAACCAAGAAGCTTCACATTTGAATACCAGGGCCAAGCCCCTTCTTTCTCTAGGGAAGATAAAACTGTCAACCATTTGCTTTAATGAATACCACCTGAGCAAAACCAGTTCCCAAATGGGCATTGTACTGCTGCTGCTGCTGCTGCTGCTGCTAAGTCGCTTCAGTCGTGTCCGACTCTGTGTGACCCCATAGACGTCAGCTCACCAGGCTCGCCCGTCCCTGGGATTCTCCAGGCAAGAACATTGGAGTGGGTTGCCATTTCCTTCTCCAATGCATGAAAGTGAAAAGTGAAAGTGAAGTCGCTCAGTCGTGTCTGACTCTTAGCAACCCCATGGACTGCAGCCTACCAGGCTCCTCCGTCCATGGGATTTTCCAGGCAAGAGTACTGGAGTGGGGTGCCCTTGCCTTCTCCGGGGCATTGTACTAGGGCGATTTAAAATGTGGAATAAATAGAGACACTGATGGGATAGTGATTTTTACCCCTAAGTTGGAGTATTCATTCTGACAAGAGTTGAAATACATAATAACAAAGAAATGGTCTCAGCCCAACTTCTGAAGTTTCTTTTAAGCTCATTGTGAGTTAGTTTTTTTTAATACAAGGTCTGCTGGAATTGCTGTTTTCTTCCTCCCTCCAGTATATGCTACATTTGACCTTCATATATGCTTATCTGTTGGCAAAGCTGGCCTGGTCCAGAATGTTAGGCTTTCAACCACAATCTCCATGAACTTTCACCGCAGTTTTATCATTTGTTAAAGCAGCAGCAGATGAACCTTGTCCCCCTGATCCCCAGCTCAGCTGACTGCCAGGCCAGGCAGCACAGGCTGCTCCAAGCCTTTTCAAGGAAAGAACTTACCTTGACTCCATGTGTTTCAGAATCAGCTGTGTCATCTGTAAGAGAAGACCAAAGCCCTGACATTAAAGAAACAAAGTAGCAATGGGCAGTGGGAATTTGGGAAATAGGTGCTGGAAGAAACTGGAGAAAGAACTTCAGCTTCTCAAATGGCCTTGAAAATCTGCTGACACTCATTGGAGGTAATTTTGGCAACATTAGAGTCTGCTGGAACCTACCGAAGGCATCTTAAACAAATGGCAAACAGTTCAGAGGCCTCTAGTTTCTTCTTCCTAAAACTGAAGTCTTTGTGGAAAACGGAGTGAAAAGCTATGGAACTGACATATGGCTATGGGGCCAACAATGAGGCTCCCAGACTCCCTTCCTTCTGGCAGAGGTAAAAGTAGGTTGGCCATTATAAAACCCCACAGGAGTTAGAATTAGGGAACCGTCAGGAAACCTAACAAGTGTCCATCTCACATACAAAGTACGAGATAAAGAAGGACATCTCTTCAATTCAACAGCAGCCTTGTTAGCCTGCATGCGGTCTATGAAATAGCTCCCTAGATACATGTCTGCTGGTCTGCTGGAGTTACAACAGGATTGAAAAATCCCTTCCCCAGTCCAATTTACTGCCCCCGGGAGAGGTCCTCCCTGTCAGTTCTGGAGCAACACCCTTGCCTTGATTCTCCCAACTTCATGAAGGTGGAGCACTGTTGCACAGCATTTCTCAAAGTCTCCCAAAAGCCTGATTGGGTGAATGATCCCAATTAGACAGACAACACCGGACTTTGTGGGTCCCTGTCTCAAACATTCCAGTATTTAGTCTCTTATCCTACCTTCCCTTTGCCCTCAAACTCATTCTCCAATTTTGCCCTTGATAGAGAACTCTAGTGTTTCCAGATGGTTCCTTTGGAATAACTAAATGATACTAGTCAACATTCAGAAAACTAAGATCATGGATCTGGTCTCATCACTCCATGGCAGATAGATGGGGAAACAATGGAAACAGTGACAGACTTTATCTTTTTGGGCTCCAAAATCACTGCAAATGGTGACTGCAGCCATGAAATTAAAAGATGCTTGCTCCTTGGAAGAAAAGTTATAACCAACCTAGACAGCATTATTAAAAAGCAGAGATATTACTTTGCCAACAAATGTCCATCTAGTCAAAGCTATGGTTTTTCCAGTTGTCATGTATGGATGTGAGAGTTGGATTATAAAGAAAGCTGAGCACTGAAGAATCGATGCTTTTGAACTGTGGTGTTGAAGAAGACTCTTGAGAGTCCCTTGGACTGCAAGGAGACCCAACCAGTCCATCTTTACAGAAATCAGTCCTGAATATTCATTGGAAGGACTGATGCTGAAGCTGAAACTCCAATATTTTGGCCACCTGATGCAAAGAACTGACTCATTGGAAAAGACCCTGATGCTGGGAAAGATTGAAGGCAGGAGGAGAAGGGGACAACAGAGATGAGATGGGTGGATGGCATCACCAACTCGATGGACATGAGTTTGAGCAAGCTCTAGAAGTTGGTGATGGACAGGGAGGCCTGGCATGCTGCCGTCTATGGGGTCACGAATTGTTGGACACAACTGAGCAACTGAACTGAACTGAACTGAGTCATGTTTCCAACCAGCATGGCCATCTTGGGCATGACATACTTAGAAGCTAACCTTCAATTTGTTTTCTTTGTTACTTAAGGAAGTTAGTGTCTACCAGTGTGTAAAAAATATATATATATTTTTTAGAAAATCAAAGCATTTTTCTGCTAAAAGAATCAGAAGGTTGTCAAATACATTTGGGAAACCCTGTGATCAAACAGACCAAGACTAAAAGAGCAATGTATACATTAATGGAAAGGTTTTAGTGGTAAGGCTGCAGACAACAGTGGGACATATAAAACTTTCAGTTATATGGCCTGGGGATTTTAAAAAGCCATTAATTGCTCAACATAAAAAGAATGTATATTTACCAAAACAAACAAAAAACCAATGGTATATATATAGAGAGAGAGAGAGTTTTGGTCTGCTCAGCATCTACCCCCCTTTCCTCTGGAAAGCAGTCTTCTGCTGCCCGTGCATGTTGTGAAGATGAGTCTGCACTTCCCACTGCTCTACAACAAGGGTCCCAGTTTAATAAAATCAGTCATGCCTGATTCATTGCTGATGTTTCACTGAACCATCCAGAGCAGTTATGAGGGCTTCCATGCACAGTTGGGAATTGCGTATACCATACAAGATGCCCAGCTGTGGGAGTGAGTGTGGGCTAAAAGTCCAGGGTTCACTCAAGCCATTTAGATGGCTTTCATCATTCAGAGGTAAAGACCCTGATGCTGGGAAAGATTAAAGGCTTTTTTTGTTTCCACACAAAAGCATCATCTACTCATCAAGCATAGGGCTATGTCCACTCTCAGGCGGTACCTTTCTCCAAACTGTCTGCCCAATCTGTCTACCTTTTTTTTATTGATACAAAGGTACAGCATAGGATAGCCTATAAATGCTTATGCAGTAAATTCTAATAAAAGGACCTGAGTGCTGAATGGCACTTGACACGCCATTTAGTTCAACCCTCAATACATTAATAGCAGATGAAGAATATGAAGTTCAAGGGAGCTAAATAGCATGCCCAATGCTGTCTACTTAACTAGTAACTGATCTGGAATCAGAACACACATGCACTTGAACTTCAATTCAACAAAAAAAATTTTTTTAACAAGTCTATAAAATTTAAACCACAGTCTCTGTCCTTTTTCCAAACAGAGTGAGCTTTCCTCTATTTATAAAGACTAAATTCAGAGGAGGGTACTCATTTTTATAAGTTGCTTTGGAATCCTGAATTCATCACCATCAAGCCTCATATGTTCTGACATATGACAAAACCGAATGCAGAAATAAGATTCAGGTGCTAGGGAGAGTGAATTCACTGTATTTTCTTAATGAAAAAATGAATGAGACAATTAAAAGGCTACTACATAGTCTTTCAATCAAGTACAGTTCAATTTTAAAGAATTCTACATTTACAGGGAAGGGGCCAGTTCTCCTGAGTTGCTAAATTCCAACAGCTACTACATTTTAATGCGCTGAGCACATACATTGATCACATACCTTCACAACGGAGGTGATGTTACAGTGGATGAGGCTCTGTAATAAATAATCACAATCATGATTTAGCTGGATCATTTGAGAAATTCTCTTGAGAAATATTCAATGCTAAAGAACCACAAAGTGGACAAAAGTGTGTGCCTAAATTGTTGTATCATTTAGTCTGCAAACTACACTCCAAGTTGATATTCAGCAACAATGCACTAGAACTGGGAAAAATCTGACAACTATACTATGCGTCTCCAAGAACATGATCTTGAATAGAAGTCAATTAAGAGTTTCCTTGAAAATTTAGGGAGGAATATGGACACTGTTTCTCAAAGGGAGATGGTCAATTTCCAGCTAAAGAAAGGGAGGTTAGTAAATGTGGGTCTAGAAGACACTAACATAAAGATTTGGAGAAGGCAATGGCACCCCACTCCAGTACTCTTGCCTGGAAAATCCCATGGACGGAGGAGCCTGGTAGGCTGCAGTCCATGGGGTCACTAGAGTCGGACACGACTAAGTGACTTCACTTTCACTGTTCACTTTCAGGCATTGGAGAAGGAAATGGCAACCCACTCCAGTGTTCTTGCCTGGAGAATCCCAGGGACGGAGGAGCCTGGTGGGCTGCCGTCTATGGGGTCACACAGAGTCGGACACGACTGAAGCGACTTAGCAGTAGCAACATAAAGATTATTAAGATGAATGGTTGTATAATATAAGGTAGAGGTTCTGGGCTCCAGAAGCCAGATAAAGAAACTACCAGAATCACCCAAGACACACAAAGAAGGAAAGAGGGACAGACACATAGACAAGTACAAATGTAGACATAAATAAAGAAAAGCAGGAATGGAGTGAGCTTAATGAAAAGACACACAGACTTATGCCAGAAACAGGGAACATGGAGTTAGACATGTGGCCAGAAGAGGTTTGGTGAGGAGGTTCAGCAGTGTCCAAGCAATCTGGCATTATTCGTCCATGCAGTACACTGGGGCTTACATGGAACCTTTAGGAATACTTGCAAGATTGGGGAATAGAAGCATCATAGCCTGTTCAAAATTGGTATAACCCTTTGATTTCAAAGGGCAAAGCCTGGAGAAGAGTCAAAATACACTGCCTTCAAAGACTGTTAATGCATAATAAATTTACTCAAGACCAACAATGACAGTCATGGGTCTGAGTTAAGCTTGTCGAACTTACAACACCCTCAGCCACAAAGTCTGTCTTATGGACTTCCCTCACACTGAAAGTTGAGTGAATCTTATGACCTTGAAAGGCAAAGAAAGCCAAAGAGCTGGCTTTCTCCCAATGAATCCAGAGCTATGAATTTGTTAGGCAGCATTACTTCCCTTATAAAGCACAGTATAGAGCCCCCAAAAGACTGGGACAAGTGAATTTTGATGTGTGGAGAAAAGGGAAGATGTTCTTTTCCTAGAGATAGTCCAGAACAGTGATACCCTTCACTATGTATCAAGTACTCAGGTGAGTACTTGAAAGGGACACCTCCAGTCATCCACCTGCATTGCAGAATTTTGACCACACTCCCATCACCCCTTCCCAGCCCTGGTATTACCCAGCTGGGGGCTCAGGACTGGGGGAGAGGAAAACATCCACAGAACAGTACAAGCCTACCTGGATGTCATCTGACGTGTTAAGGAAATGGCTTGGGAGAAGGTTTGGAAGCATTCCAACATTGTTGACTGACCAAGAAAGGCAAAACGAAAAGATATCAGAAGAGTCCATGTCAAATGTCTATTGAAAGCCTTAAAAATTGTCATATTCAACCCAGAAATTCTTCTCTTGAGAAGTTTTCCAAGAAAGCATGTACAAAAAGATTATATAAAAGGCTGTTCACTGCAACATAATTCAGTAACAGTGAGGAAACTGGAAGGGAAAAAATTGTGGTCCAATAATATAATGCAGATAAAATGAACCATGGTACAGCCATATGGTGGGATGCAATGCAGTCATTCAAAACTATGACTGCTCAGAGTTTTAAAAACCTGGGAGAACATTTGTAATGTATAATTTTTTTAAATGTTGCAAAACCGTATGTAAGTTTAATCCTCATTTTGAAAATATGCATGTATGTATCTGGAAAGATATGTACCAAGATGCCATCTCAGGCTGTTAAAGAGTTTAAGGAACTCATAATTCTTTTATGTGTTCATCTGCTCTTTCTAGTTTTCCTAGAGTACATTTTACATTATTATTAGTAAACATGTAATTATTTTGAAAATCAAATCCTCCTTCTCTCTACAATACATTGTACTGTGTATGCGATCACAAAACAGATCATCTATAAATTATCACAGAAAAAAAAATTGGCTCTTATTTCCCAGATGAGAAACTCTATCCTCAAATAACCATACTGACTCACTACTTCATGAATCAATCACGGCAATGTTGGTTTACTAAACTAATTCCATTAGACCAAAGTTTCCCTCTTCCTGTCAAATGTCAACCTTCAGTGAAAGAAAAATATTTTAATACTAGGAAATATGGTTGGGAAGATTGAAATTATGTAGGTTTGCTACATTCCAAAACCATATACAAATTAGTTAATCCAGTAATGCCTTTTGTAGAACTGAACTTTAATATTTGGTTTAATGCTACAGCTTACAGTCATGGGTTAAATTTAAGCTACTACTGAATAATCAAGTCTCACTAAGATCATTATTTCACTGACTTATTTCGACAAGCTTTGCATTATTGCAATTTACTTACCTAAAATTCCAATTTCTAAGCCTTCAAGTTTTTCTTTAATATAGTCATAGATGTCATCTTTGGCAAAATCTGCTTGTATTATCTTCACAGTACTTCCTATCGTCAGCTCTGCATGAGAGACAATAGTTAGTTTTCAATGAACAGGTGTCTAAATCCCCCTCTTGTCCTTATTCCCCTAATATTCCCTGAGTATTACCTGAACAGAACAGACTCTTAAGAACACAAGCCCATCATCTTAATTAGAAACAAGAAATAGCCTCAGATAAATGCTGGAATGTGTTAAAGGATTTGTGAAGGATGGTTTCTGTGTGATTCTAAGAGTCACTGCAGTGACAAGTAAAGGCATTATAACAGATTTAATACAATAGTTCTCAAAGCAAGGCCCGCAGACCATAGCATCAGCATCACTGTTAACTTGTTAGAAATAAAATCTCAGGCTCCACCCAGACCTGCTGAACCAGGAAACCCTGGGAGTGGGCCTGGTGATCTGTTTTCACACGCACTGGGGGTGACTGTGGTGCATGCTCAAGTTTCAGACCCGTGGGCTGAGGGCTGTTAGAGCAAAGTGTGAGCCTTGTCCTCAGTGAGTATCCGGTCCTCTCCACGTACACTCAGAAACCCTTAGCATTTGTCCAACACTTTAGCATTTACAAAACATTTACACTCACAGTGTATTTTTTTAATATTCTCAAGAATGAGGTAGGCATTGTCTCCACTTTCTGGAGGAGAAAATTAAGGCCCTAAGAAGCTTACTAGCTTGACCAAGGGCACCCACACCCTGCTCCGTCCAAGTTCAATCTTCTTTCCACTGGTCTATGTGAACTTGCCTTCTGCTGGAGCTTTTTCTTAGATATAAAAACTGCAGGCAGATTTCACTAGCTGCTGCCCACTCAGCTTTGGAGTTAGACCCAATATTTCTGGGGCAAGTGATCTTAAGGCATAGCCTGGGAACACTTCAAAGACACTACTTGTTTTTCAAAAAGACAATAAAAAGTGCACAGTAAGGAAAATACTGAAGAACGTCCTAGTCCTGGTCAAAGTTATTTCAGATATCCAGTCAGAGAACAAAAGCAGAATTCACTGGTTCAAGGGCACTGAGCCTCCTCATTGTGAGTGTTCAGACACATACTCCCCCACGGTCTTCTCTTATTCAAATTTGTCCCAGGGAAATAAGACTGTCTGCAGACAGCCTGCTATGGTCTTCATGAGTCTTCATAGTTAAAGACTCATTCCTTTGCATTGAGTTTATTAATCACTAAGTTAATAGTTAATTATTCAAATTCAAATGCTCAGAAGGGGATATGATGATCATTATTGACTAAAAACACTTCAGAGTGGATCATCAAAATAAAATATTATAAATCCTACCTTTTAGGGTTGTATAGTGACAACCCTCACACCATACATAGCAGCCCTGAATTAAATCTTTTTTTTTTTTAATCTAACAACTAGCAGTGAGCATTGTCTCTCATCCCTCTGCAAGGAGCACCGCACAGACATAGGAAGTCCCTGCTTTTGAAGGAAGTAACTGAAGCATTCAGACAGCTGAGGCCTCTGGATGAGGGGATCTGATTCTAGAGACAGACCCTAGACACAAGAAAGGAGTGGACCTATTTGTGGGGTGAACGTGTTTCTGCTTCATGAAGCCCAAAGAATCACTGATGAACTAAAGTGAGCTCAAGCCACTTATGTCCTGCACTTAACTTTGTAAACTGGGCTCCCCAAAGGAGGCTTGTACCCCAGGCACCAGAGAGCAAATGTAGGGATGCTGACAGATGCCTCTGCAGGCAGGATGTGAGCAGACCTGGCTAGTAGGCTCCACAAACATCTCCCTTATTTCTTGGAGTCACTCACCAATCTCCGCAGCAATGGCCTGTAGTTTTTCCAGTGTCCGGCTGATAAGCACGACATTGAATCCCTGTCTTGCTAACTGAAGGTAGGGATGGGAAAACCAAAAGAGAGATGATAAGCAGACAAGGAAGGCTTGTTATATTAAAGTGAGTTGGGGCATCACCCATTTGGTCATAGGGTGATATGCTTGATCTTCCTAAGTTTAAATGTGCACAATGTGACAATGGCTTCTAGGCTAAGTAAAACAGCCACACTGGGCCAGGCTAAACGTGACGTAATACCAGTAGTTTCTTTGTGTACGTTTATTATACACCAGGGCTTCCCTCATGGTCAGCAGTAAGAATCCACCTACAATGCAGGAGACACAGGTTCAGTCCCTGAGTTGGGAAGATGCCCTGGAGCAGGACATGGCAACCTACTCGAGTATTCTTGCCTGGAGAATCCCACGGACAGAGGAGCCTGGAGGGCTACAGACCACAGGGTCTCAAAGAGTCGGACAAGACGGAAGCAACTGAGCACACATTACATGCCAGGAACTATTATTCTAAGTGCTTTTCTGTACAGATCCACAATCTGAATGCCCTCTACCTGAAGCATTTATGATCAGATGTGTGTTGGAATTCAGAATTTGGAGGATTTTATACTATAATTTATGTAACAAGGTCTAGGGCTGGAGGATTTCATACTATAATTTATGTAACAAGGTCTAGGGCAGCAACCTATAATTTAAAAAAAATTCTGCAGCAACTTTTGAGCTGGCTTCTATTCACAAGGACGTTCTTTTGTGGTTCTCCTCACTCAGGCACAGTCATGGACCTGAGCCCTCTCTTTCTGCTCTCTGGCTCCCAACAGGATAGAAAATGAAATAGGGAACTGGAGAGTAAATGGATGTTTTCCTGAGATCACAAGGAACTCTCTTCAGAATGGACAGTGCCTCGACTCACAGGGGCAGAGCAACAATGTGCAGAAGCAGCGTACATTAATATGGCCCAGAGGACACCTGTGCTGGGCGGCCACAGACAGGCCCAGACTCCTCACACGTAAAAAATGCTACAGGTGAGGAAAGACAGAGTTTTGCCTGAAGAAAAATGGGAAAACCAACGTTCATCTGGAGAGAAACAGACAACATCTGAGTTAGTGACAAAGGACTTACGGAGTCCTATCGCAAGCCCACAGGTGCAAGGCTGCACACGAAGGCCACAGAGGCAGAGCCCAGAACCAAGGTCATTTCCAGAAATGACTGAGCCCCTTTGTAACCGCTGCCAAAAGCCCCCGATCCTTATTAGCCAGTTCCTGACCCCGTATTAGGCAAAAATGCCCACCCCGCTGCTCACCCTATAGTGCCCTAATAAATCACTTAATGCTACCCTTCCAGCAAGAATTTTCTTTGTCTTGAGGCTCCAAAAATTGGCTACTAACCCATGAAGAGTCATCTTTCCCTGGTCTGTCAGGAAGTCCCCTGGTGTATTCGCAGCCTCCCTCACTATCTATTCAGAAGTATCTATTCACTCAGAACTATCTATTCAGAAGTATCAATTCATTCAGAACTATCTGTTCAGAAGTATCTGTTACTTCTGTGGGCTCTCCCTTGAGCCAATCCACTGGTCTAATAACTTCCTGTGGACTCTCCCCTGGTCTGTTAGGAGGGCAGCCCTCTGTGCTTGCAGCACCTTCATTATCTCTACTCTTTGTTCTTAACAAACTCACTCCTTTCTGAAATACTGTCTGGAAATTCTTTTCCAACCCAAGCTCAGACTATGGAGACATGGCTCAATGAACTGAAATCCTTCTTAATGTTTTTAATTAAACAAAACTGTTACAATTTTAAACCTTGGTAAAATACACACGACATAAAATTTGCCGTCCTAACAACTATATGGAATGTTTCACAAATTTGCCTGTCATCCTTGCACAGGGCCCATGCTAATCTTCTCTGCATCGCTCAGTGTTAGCGTGTGTGCTGCCAAAGCAAACACTATGCCAAATTTTAACAAGTTATACTATAAAAACACTTAAGCTGAATTGAGGACTTTACCATATAGTCTCCAATAGCCAATATTCAAGCCTGTGGTCTCAGAATCACCTAGGAAGACATCAAACAAACAAACAAACAACACAATTCCCACCAAAACCATCCAGTTAACAATCTCTGAGGGCAGTGGCCAAAGCATGTGCAGCACCCTGCTCATTCCCAGGCCCATACCCAGCCATGCTGCCAGGGCCACCCAGCAGGTGCTGAAGAAGCAAGGGGACTGGAGATGCAACCAGGCTGCAATCTTCTCCCCTCGACGGGCAGCCCCAGAGTCTGGGCCTGCGCAGCAAGAAGCACCTGCTGCCCCTGCCGCAGCCATCTGTTGCTGGAACCCCCTGGCAGGGCCTTGAGACCCCAGGGCCTGCTCAGCCCTCAGACTGGGCCAGAGCCTGGACAGGCAGGCTGAGTGTGGCCTGTCCTCGAAAGACGCAGTGGGATGTGCCTCTTTCAAAGAACCAGACATATCTAGATCCCCAGACCCAAAGGCATGGAGGAGACTCACTTCATCAAGGACATAAGGCAGTATGACTCCAAGAACCACAGGACTGCGCTGATCTGTGCCAAGCGGTCCCAGTGTGCAGCCTTCTCAGGCCCACCCTACAGAGAAGGCTGTGGGTCAGTGACCTGAGGGTGGGCAGCCAGGAGCAGACGCATCCCTCCAGCGGCTCTTCTGAGACAGTCTTCCAGTTGGGGGCAAATGGAGAGGTTGTGCCTTACGTCAAGTTCCTGTACTCCACCAACACCCTAGTCACAGTCAAGACAGACAGCCCTGGTCCAGCGTCCCCTCACTCTGCCGGCTCAGATCTAGGGGACAACTCGGGGATGCCCTGTAGTACAACCCCAACCTCCTGGATGACTCTTGGGCCCTGTGGCAAGCACGAGTGCCGTCTTCATGTCCATCTGCTACATCACCACAGTGATAGGGTACGTGAAGCCCCCCAACCTCAAGAAGGACATGAGCAAAACTTTCCCAGAGAAGTCCCTGCACATCGAGCTAACGCTAAGCAAAATTAGAACTTTAAAACCAGAAATGCAGAACCTGTCCAGGAAGTGTGGTTTGGAGCCATGACGGTGTCCATGTCTACCTGTACTTGGAGAAGTTGGTCTTGCAGGGTGAGCTCAACAAGCAGAACTGCAGGCTCTGCACCAAGACCAGCAGCGACCTCCTCAAGTGTGACATGGAGCAGCTCATCAACAAGTTAAAAGAAAGGTTTCAATTCAACAGATGCAATCTAACTGGGTTTGAGTTCATGGTGCTCGTGGTCTTGGAACTTGTTCTCCACCTTCCCAAGAACCAAGTGTTACCTCATTATGGATGCTTCACTGGAGCTTCCCTGGTAGCTCAGCTGGTAAAGAATCCGCCTGCAATGCAGGAGACCCTGGTTCGATTCCTGGATTGGGACGATCCACTGGAGAAAGGATAGGCTACTCACTCCAGTATTCTTGGGCTTCCCTGGTGGCTCAGTTGATAAAAATCTGCCTGCAATGTGGGAGACCTGGGTTCGACCACTGGGTTGGGAAGATCCCCTGGAGAATGGAACAGCTACCCACACCAGTCTCTGGCCTGGAGAATGCCATGGACTGTATACTCCATGAGGTCACAAAGAGTCAGACACTACTGAACGACTTTCACTTTCACTTTCTTTCATGCAGCAGTTCTAGCCCTGCCGGCCTCCATGGCGCTCCTGGCACTTCATGAGTCCGAAGGTGGGCTCCTGCTATCTTTAGTTTGCTGTTGATCCTCCTCTCTAACTTTCTCCATATACATGTTCCCATACGTACATACAAAAATAGAAGTTTGTTTTCTGGGGTCTCTTTTTTTCACACTTTATAAGTGGCATTCTATGTGTATGTACTAAGTCACTTCAGTCGTGTCTGACTCTTTGCGACCTTATGGACTGTTGCCCACCAGGCTTCTCTGTCCATGGGATTTCCCAGGCAAGAATACTGGAGTGGGTTGCCATGTCCTTCTCCAGGGAATTTCTCCTGTACAATGAAGTTATTCAGTTATATATATATATACATTCCTTTTTAAATGTTATTTTCCATTATGGTTTATCACAGAATATTTTATTTGTTTTTCTCTTTTTGTGACTGGTTTATTTTACTAAGCATGTCATCAAGATTCATCCACATTGTAGAGTATGTCAGAATTTCCTTCCTTTTCAAGGCTCAAAAGTACTGTGTTATATGCCTATATCACATTTTGTTTATTCGCCCATCATCAATGAACCTTTAAGTGCACCTTTTTTGAAAAATTTTCCCACTGTGTTTATATTTTTAATTTTTATTGGGGTATAGTTGATTTACGATGTTGTGTTAGTTTCTGCTGTACAGCAGAGTGAATGAGTTATCCATTCCTTTTTTAGATTCTTTTCCCATATAGGTCATGACAGAGTGTTAAGTAGACTTCCCTGTGCAATATAGCAGGTTCTTATTAGTTCTTGATTTTATATATATTATTGTGTATATGTCAATCCCAATCTCCCCTTGTAACCATAAGTTTGTTTTCTACAACTGTGACACTATTTCTGTTTCGTAAATAAGTTCGTGTGTACCATTTCTTCTAGATTCCGCATATAATCGATATCATACGATATTTGTCTTTCTGTCTGACTTCACTCAGTATGACAATTTCTAGGTTCATCCATGTTGCTGCAAATGGCATTATTTCATTCCGTTTTATAGTTGAGTAATATTCTGTTGCGTATGTCCCCATCAACAGAGGAATGGATAAGGAAGATGCGGTACACATCAGAGAACACTGAATGTAGCTCTCTGTACTATACAGTGGGACCTTCTTGTTTATCCACTCTCTATATAAAAGCTAATATCTGCTAACCCCAACCTCCTAGTGCATCCCTTTCTAATCCTCTCCCCCTTGCCAACGTCCAGCCTGTTGTGTTTTGTAGATAGTTTCATTTATGTCATATTGACTTACTTCACTTGGTATGATAATCTCTAGTTTCATCTATGTTGCTGCAAATGGCATTATCTAGTTCTTTTTTCTGGCTGAGTAGTATTCCACTGTGTGTATGCACACATCTTCTTTATCCATTCATCTGTCAATGGACATTTAGGTTGCTTCCATACATTGGGTATTGTGAATAGCACTGCTATGAACATAGGCGTACATTTATCTTTTTGAATTACAGGTTTGTCTAGATATAACCAGAACATACCTTTTGCCCATTCTACTCTTTCAGTTTTCATTTTCTTATCAATTTGTAGGAGTTTTATTTTTATATATTCTTGGTATTAATTATTCGCCTAATCTCAAGGATATAAATACATTTTCTTATAACCCTTTGTAGTTTGTTGATTTTTGTTGCTGTTTTTTATTTTGTGAGAATAGTGTGAGGTTGAAATCATCCAGTATTATTTTTTTTCAAAATGGGTGGCTAATTGTCTTGGCAACATTTTTCTATTCATCCATTTTTTTCCTGATTTGAAATACTTAGTTGTATGCCCAGTTCTCATATGTATGTGGGTCTGTCTTTGACCTGTTTGTTCTGTTGCACTGGACTGTTTCTTACTTCCTATGTCAGTGTCACTTCTGATCATCTTATAATAGGCTTTGATATCCGGTGTCTTATATCAAGGAAGTGGATTGCCATTTCCTTCTCCAATGTATGAAAGTGAAAACTGAAAGTGAAGTCGCTCAGTCGTGCCCGACTCTTAGCGACCCCATGGACTACAGCCTACCAGGCTCCTCCTTCCATGGGATTTTCCAGGCAAGAGTGCTGGAGTGGGGTGCCATTGCCTCCTCCAGAGGAAGTCTCTACAATTTGTTATTTTCTTTCAAAATGTTATTGTGTTTTCTTCTTTGTTTAATTTACCAAGTAAATGATAAAATTGTATTTTTTATGTATTATATTGAAATTAGATGGTGATTGCAGCCATGAAATTAAAAGACGCTTACTCCTTGGAAGGAAAGTTATGACCAACCTAGATAGCATATTCAAAAGCAGAGACATTACTTTGCCAACAAAGGTCCGTCTAGTCAAGGCTATGGTTTTTCCAGTGGTCATGTATGGATGTGAGAGTTGGACTGTGAAGAAAGCTGAGCGCCGAAGAATTGATGCTTTTGAACTGTGGTGTTGGAGAAGACTCTTGAGAGTCCCTTGGACTGCAAGGAGATCCAACCAGTTCATCCTAAAGGAGATCAGTCCTGGGTGTTCATTGGAAGGACTGATGCTGAAGCTGAAACTCCAATACTTTGGCCACCTCATGCAAAGAGTTGACTCATTTGAAAAGACTCTGATGCTGGGAGGGATTGGGGGGAGGAGGAGAAGGGGACGACAGAGGATGAGATGGCTGGATGCATCACCGACTCAATAGACATGAGTTTGGGTGAACTCTGGGAGTTGGTGATGGACAGGGAGGCCTGGTGTGCTGCAATTCATGGGGTCGCAAAGCTCGGACACAACTGAGTGACGGAACTGAACTGAACTGAAGGAGAACGTTATATCTTTTTAGAAATCAGTTATCTCGTCCATAACATGCTATTTATTCAGATCTTCTGCATTCTTCTAAAACTTTTAGAAGTTTCTTCATAAAAATCTTGGGCATTTCTTGTTAGTTTGCATTAGTTAGGATAACTTAAGCTTCTATAACAAATAACTCCAAAATTTCAGTGGCTTCACACAATGCAGTTTAGTTTTTATCTTATATAACAGATTCTATTACACATAATTCTTTAGGACCCACAAGTGAGAAAGGCATTGCCACCCTTAACTTTAGGTTTCCAAGGTTGCCCTGGCTGTTGACATCCAGCCAGTGAGAGGATTGAAAGAGGGTGGAGAAGACACAACTCTTCCCTTAACCTCCTTGACCAAGTGACACACATCGTTTCTACTTGATTTCACTGGCCAAATGTCACAAAACTCCAGCTAGATGTAAGGGAGTCTGGGAAATTCCCTGGCTGGATAGCTGCCTTCCAGCTACACCTTTATACAATGGAAGAATAGGGAACTGGGGGACACTTAGCTGTTCCAGCCATCAATATCTTATGTGGCCATTGTGAATTAAATTATTATGAATAACTAAATTGGGTCAATTTATATAATGGAATACCATACAATACTGAAAATGAATGAACCAAGTTCTACACACACAAGCATGAATGAATTTCAAAAAGCACAATATTGGTCAGAAGCAGAAACAGATTCCAAAAGATATATGAATCAATTTACATTAAGTTCAAATTAAGTAATGCAGCCAAATGTACTGGGAGACACACACATGCTACAGAACTTATTTAGAGTAAGGGAATTATTAACACAATGTTCATGATAGTGTTACATCTATGGGGGTGAGGGAGGGGAAACACAAAGGCATGACATGTGCCTGTATGACAAGCTTCAAGGGAACTGGGGAGGCTGTATTTCTTAAGCTCGGTGATAAGGGATACTGCACTCATTTTAATTTTTATTTTTGTAATCACATTCAGACATTATATGAAGAAGGAAATGGCAACCCACCCACCCCAGTATTCTTGCCTGGAGAATTCCATGGACTGAGGAGCCTGGCAAGCTATAGTCCATGGGGTCACAAAGAGTCAGACACAACTGAGCGACTTTTGCTTATTCATTATATACATTCTTGTCTGGTACACCTCCTTCCACACACACACACGAACACAGCCACAACATAATTGCACACTATTCAACATACAGTGAATTTAGGATATTCAAAGCCTGAATCAGAAATTATAGGGTTGAAGTCAAGCCACACAGGAACAGAGAAATGAAGCCAAGAAAATATAAAGATAATTAAAAGCTGCTGCTTTCATTTAAGGCAAGATGAAAGCAAATACGCTTACAGTGCAGCTGGAGTAATTTAGACTAGAATAATTTAGACATTAGGAAGAAGAAATTCCTTGCTGAAACAGCATAAGACACCATCATATATTGCCAGTACATGTAGGATAATATTCAAGAATAGAGAAAAGCAGTTGTTTTTCTTGGGTTGGGCTGAGCCAAGGGATTTTAATTGAAGAGGCAACTCTGTGCCATTACCTGTATCTGCCGGGATCACTGTCCTGAGAAGAATTCTAACAGCTTGTCTGACACACTGGAGCTTGTAGCATTTTTATCATCCCAGATGTTGGGGGGTGGCACTAGAACTGCCCAGGTATGAAGAAATTAACCAGACAATCTTTAGTCATATATTTTGCTTCTAGCACTCTGTGCACATTAATAGCCAAGAATGCATGTTTACGTATATTAGAGTGATGAAAAGTAAATCTTATAATGTTTAAATATATATTAAATATATTATATGTATATAAATATTAAAATTTATAGTAGTAGAGGGTCAGTTAAAATTGGTTCAATAGTATAGAGGACAATCTGGCACTCATATCCAGTACTTGAGTGCACACACCCATTGATCCAGCAATCTTTCTGATAGGGATGTATTCTTGGATATATGTAGGTTTATTTTCAAAGATGTGTCTTGAAACATTATTGCAAATACAAAAATAAAAGACAAGCCCATCCCAATAAAAGAAACGTAGTACATTGCTGGGATAGGATAACCTGAAATGATTAAAAGGAATGAAGGCCATCTGTTTGCCTTTGCTATGGCAAGATCTCCCTGTTACATTATTAAATGAACAAGCAAAGTTTAAACAAGGGTTTATGGTTGTGGGACACAGGATCCCAATTGTGCTCATGTGGAAAAAAGGTAAACATATAGGTGTAATTTCTGCTAAGAGACTGCTAGGGGGCCAGTAAAACTTGCCCCCCTCTTCTTCCCAGGTATGTGACTAGATGACACTCCTGGTCTTTCTTCTGGTTACAGGACTGAGTACTGTCAATGGGCTCCAGGACACAGACAAGCTTATGACCCAGCTCCAATCTTGAAGAGTAGCACAGAGGCTTACAGGATAGATGAAGAGGCAAGACAGAAGGAACTAGACAGAGCCACTCGCCACTCAGGAAAGTCTCTGGATTGTTATGCTGAAATTACTCTGTACTATCAACCTCCATATCAACATGTAAGTATGGATATAGCCATGGTTTTCCTTTACCTTTTCTGAAAGGAACCTCAAGATATTGTGAACGCTGGTGACCTGTACAGAGAAGGGCCAGGTAAGGGCAGGAGTGAGGAGAGTCCTTTATTTCTCGTTCTATGCCTTTCTGTGCTGCTTGAGTTTTCTAATTTTATGCCTGTATTACTTTATCTTTAATAGGAATTATCTGGGCAAAGAGATAACGACCTTTTTTCTCTTTTCTTCCTTACACTTCTTTAAATTAAAAACAAAAACATTCTATGAAGACCTACAAGACCTTCTAGAACTAACACCCAAAAAAGATGTCCTTTTCATTATAGGGGACTGGAATGCAAAAGTAGGAAGTCAAGAAATACCTGGATTAGCAGGCAAATTTGGCCTTGGAATACAGAATGAAGCAGGGAAAAGGCTAATAGAGTTTTGCCAAGAGAATGCACTGGTCAGAGAAAACATCCTCTTCCAACAACACAAGAGAAGACTCTACACATGGACATCAACAGATGGTCAACACCAAAATCAGATTGATTATATTCTTTGCAGCCAAAGATGGAAACGCTTCATACATTCAGCAAAAACAAGACCGAGAGATGACTGTGGCACAGATCATGAACTCCTTATTGCCAAATTCAGGCTTAAATTGAAGAAAGTAGGGAAAACCACTAGACCATTCAGGTATGACCTAAATCAATCCCTTATGATTATACAGTAGAAGTGACAAATAGATTGGAGGGATTAGATCTGATAGAAAGAGAGCCTGAAGGACTATGGATGGAGGTTTGTGACACTGTACAGGAGGCAGGGATTGAGACCATCCCCAGGGAAAACAAATGCAAAAAGGCAAAATGGTTGTCTGAGGAGGCCTTACAAATAGCTGTGAATAGAAGAGAAGCAAAAGGCAAAGGAGAAAAGGAAAGATATACCCATGTGAATGCAGAGTTCCAAAGAATAGCAAGGAGAGATAAGAAAGCCTTCCTCAATGATCAATGCAAAGAAATAGAGGAAAATGATAGAATGGGAAAGACTAGAGATCTCTTCAAGAAAATTAGAGCTACCAAGGGAACATTTCATGCAAAGATGGGCTCAATAAAGGACAGAAACAGTATGGACCTAAAACAGAAGCAGGAGGTATTAAGAAGAGGTGGAAACAATACACAGAAGAACTATACAAAAAAGAAGATCTTCATGACCCAGATAATCACGATGGTGTGATCACCAACCTAGAGCCAGACATCCTGGAATGTGAAGTCAAGTGGGCCTGAGGAAGCATCACTATGAACAAAGCTAGTGAAAGAGATGGAATTCCAACTGATCTATTTTAAATCCTAAAAGATGATGCTTTGAAAGTGCTGCACTCAATATGCCAGCAAATTGGAAAACTCAGCAGTGGCCACAAGATTCTAAAAGGTCAGTTTTCATTCCAATTCCAAAGAAAGGCAATGCCAGAAAATGCTCAAACTACCACATAATTGCCCTCATCTCACATGCTAGTAAAGTAATGCTCAAAATTCTCCAAGCCAGGTTTCAACAGTATATGAACCATGAACTTTCAGATGTTCAAGCTGGATTTAGAAAAGGCAGAGGAACCAGAGATCGAATTGCAAACATCCATTGGAACATCGAAAAAGCAAGAGAGTTCCAGAAAATCATCTACTTCTGTTTATTGACTATGCCAAAAGCCTTTGACTATGTGGATCACCACAACTGTGGAAAATTCTTCAAGAGATGGGAATACCAGAGCACCTGATCTGCCTCTTGAGAAATCTGTATGCAGGTCAGGAAGCAAGAGTGAGAACTGGACATGGAACAACAGACTGGTTCCAAATAGGGAAAGGAGTACATCAAGGCTGTATTTTGTCACCCTGCTTATTTAACTTATATGCAGAGTACATCATGAGAAATGCTGGGCTAGATGAAGAACTAGTTGGAATCAAGATTGCCAGGAGAAACATCAGTAACCTCAGATATGCAGATGACACCCCCCTTATGGCAGAAAGTGAAGATGAATTAAAGAGCCTCTTGATGAAAGTGAAAGAGGAGACTGAAAAAGTTGGCTTAATGTTCAACATTCAGAAGACTAAGATCATGGCATCTGGTCCTATCACTTCATGGCAAATAGATGGGGAAACAGTGACAGACTTTATTTTTCTGGGCTCCAAAATCAATGCAGATGGTGACTGCAGCCATAAAATTAAAAGATGCTTGCTCCTTAGAAAGAAAGTTATGACCAACCTAGGTAGCATATTAAAAAGCAGAAACATAACTTTGCCAACAAAGGTCCATCTAGTCAAGGCTGTGGTTTTTCCAGTAGTCATGTACGGATGTGAGAATTGGACTATAAAGAAAGCTGAGCACCAAATAATTGATGCTTTTGAACTGTGGAGTTGGAGAAAACTCTTGAGAGTCCCTTGGACAGCATGGAGATCTAACCAGTCCATCCTAAAGGAAATCAGTCCTGAATATTCATTGAAAGGGCTGATGTTGAAGCTGAAGCTCCAATACTTTGGCCACCTGATGTGAAGAACTGACTCATTTGAAAAGACCCTGATGTTGAGAAAGATTGAAGGCAGGAGGAGAAATGTACGACAGAGGATGAGATGACTGGATGGCATCACTGACTCAATGGCCATGAATTTGAGTAAACTCCAATTATTGGCAATAGACAGGGAAGCCTGGCATGCTGCAGTCCATGGGGTTGCAAAGAGTCAGAAACAACTGAACGACTGAACTGAACTGACATAAACATGATCGGCCATCAGGGAAGTGCAACTCTAAAGCACGATGATATGTTACTGCACAGCTCTCAGAATGGCTAAAATAAAGAAAAAAAAATAACAACACCAAATGCTGGTGAGAATGCTGAGAAAATGGACCACTCACACAGTGCTGTTGAGAATGGTACAATCAATCTGGGAAATAGTTTGGCAATTTCTTAAAAAACTAAACATGCAGCTACCATGCTGTGCTGTCCTTAATCACTCGGTTGTATCCCACTCTTTATGACCCCACAGGCTGTAGCCAGCCAGGCTCCTCTGTCCATGGGGATTCTACCATACCAGCTGGCAATTGCACTCCTGAGTGTTTATTTCAGAAAAAAATAGCCTTATGTTCACACAAAACTTACACATAAATGTTTATAGAAGCTTTATTTGTGTTGCCAAAATACAGAAACAACTTAAATGTCCTTCAATGGATGAATGGTTAAACAGACTGTGTAACCTCCATACCATGGAATTCTACTTAGTACTGAAAAGGAACAGAATATTGGGACACCCTGGATTAATCTGTAGAAAATTATGCTGGGCAGAAAAAAACCAATTCAAAAAGGCTACAAAGCATATGATTCCATTTATATAGCATTCTTTAAAAGACCATGTTGTAGAACTGGAGACCAGATAAGCATTTGCCACAGGTTAAGAAGGAAGTAAGAGACACAGAGAACATATTCATGATTGCCAGCGGGGTGGAGAGGTGGGGGAGGAAAGGATTTGGAGTTTGGGATTAGCAGATACAAACTATTTTGTTATCAGCTGGATAAACAACAAGGTCCTATTGTAGCACAGGAAACTATATTCAATATCCTGTTATAAGCCATAATGAAAAGAATATGAAAAAGAATATATATAACTGATCATTTTACTATGCAGCAAAAATTAACACATCATAAATCAATTATACTTAAAGAAAGAAATAATGAAAGAAGGAAGGAAGGCAGGAGAAAGAAAGAGGGGAGGTGGGGGTATTTATAAAACAGCCACACAAGGGCTCCTTATGATGATGGAAATATTCTGTGTCTTGACTGTATTGATGTTGATACCGTGACTTATATGATAACTTTGCAAGATTGGGTAAAGGGTACATGGGATCTCTTTGTATTCTTTCTTACAGCTACTTATGAATCTATAAATATCTCAAAATGCCTGGTGGGCTGCAGTCCATGGGGTCTCGAAGACTCAGACATGACTGAGCGACTTCACTTTCACTTTTCACTTTCATGCATTGGAGAAGGAAATGGCAACCCACTCCAGTGTTCTTGCCTGGAGAATCCCAGGGATGGGGGAGCCTGGTGGGCTACCGTCTATGGGGTCGCACAGAGTCGGACACGACTGAAGTGACTTAGCAGCAAAAGATTAGTTTAAAAAAAAAAGTTAAAGGAGAACTAAATAAATACAGGAAAATTAGTTAACAGTGCATATGCTCCCTAAGCACTGGGCAGAGCTGACTAGAACTCTGAATGACTGGAACCCTGCTGCTGCTACTGCTGCTGCTGCTAAGTTGCTTCAGTCGTGTCCGACTCTGTGCGACCCCATAGACTGCAGCCCACCAGGCTCCCCCGTCCCTGGAATTCTCCAGGCAAGAACACTGGAGTGGGTTGCCATTTCCTTCTCCAATGCATGAAAATGAAAAGTGAAAGTGAAGTCACTCAGTCGTGTCTGACTCCCAGAGACACCATGGACTGCAGTCTACCAGGCTCCTCTGTCCGTGGGATTTTCCAGGCAAGAGTACTGGAGTGGGGTGCCATTGCCTTCTCCAGACTGGAACCCTGGGAGGCATTAAATATGCCTATTGACCTAACCTACTTGATTGTTCACAATCACTGGGTTTTCTTGTAGTCTCCAGTGATTAGAGGTAGATTTTGGCTACAGATCTCCCTGCTGCCCAACAACTACCCAGCAGATGATGTGTTGCAAAATGCAAACAAGTCTAAGACCAAATCCTACCAATAACAAATTCTGTCAGTAAGCAGCCATCAAAGCAATTATGAACCTGTTCTCATAGCTTAGTGGAGTCCCAGCCATCTGTCCCTTAGGCACTCTGTGAAGGCTCATCCCAGGTAGATATGATCATGTTCTGGGGGCAGGGTGCAGTCAAACTTCTGGCAGGGTTAGGTGACCGAATCCTCCACTCTCAGGACACGGGGCCAAATCTATTCAAGGTCAAGAACACCACTCTGCCCTGCTCATAGACACCACATCCTTGTTCACAGGAGGGTGAAAGTGCCTGTGCAACACTTCTAGCAAATCCACACATCTTGGAAGATACTTCCTCAGGAAAACTATCGATAACCTTTCTTAGGCTAAGGGGCAAACTCTCTAATGAAAGTCAGGTTAGCTGAAGCACAGATGTTGATGAAGTCTGATTTAGCATCTTTAAAAATTAGCTGAAACCTGGATTTAGCCAAAGTCTTGGCAAAAACAGCACACTCTCTGGGTAACTTGCAGACAGTTTAATAAAAGGCTGATTTACAAAGTGTGAATAGTGTGTGGAAAACCCACGATATTCTGGAGCTATTAACAACAGCAGCTGTGAACCTGAAAGGGTTGGGGGATGAACGGATACCAGAACCAGAGGGTGGAGAGGGCTGCTCAACAGAGCTACGGCCTTCAGCAGAGGGACACAGCCTTCCCTGACCCACAGAAAGAGAGCAGAAAGAAACCCAGCTTCATGTTCCTGACTCCCTTTTACCTGTTGCCAGTGTCTCCCAACCCCCACAAACCCTGCTGAAACCAGAGACCAACTGAGGTGCTTGGTGCAAGTCAGCCTCCTGGGGCACAGAAAAGGGTGAAGAAGAGCAGAGAGTGAATCCTGAGGGGGCAAGTAGAAGAAACTCAACACATACCACCTTGGACATTATCTTCAACTGTTAACGCACAGCAGAAACGTGCACTCACTAATCTTATATACAAATTTACCGTACAACCCAGTGATTCCATTCCTAGGTAATCTACCCAAGAGAAATGGAAATATATGTCCATGCAAAACAGCACATAAGAGTATTCGCAGCAGCATATTATATACCTCCCAAGAGGGAACAACCCACATATTCATCAGTTAATAAATGAATAAACAAACTGTGGTGTATCCATATGATAGAATATTATTCTGCAATAAAAACTGAAGAACCACTGACACGTGCTACAACATGGATGAACCTCAAAAATACTCTGAAGGAAATCAGACCCAAACGACTTCATAGTGTGTGGTGGTATTTGTATGAAATGTTCAGAAAAGATGAGCGGCAGCCTAGGACTAGGGGTAGGAATGGGGGATTAACCATGGCCAGTTGTCAGTGATCTCACTAGGGTCATTAGGATGATGGACATATGCTAAAACTGGATAGTGATGATGGTGAACTCTTTGGCCAATTTACTAAAAGTTATTGTACTGTACATTTAGGTAAATTTTATGGTATGTGAATTATACCTCAAGAAACTGTTTAAACTTACGGACTCACATATATATCATATTATGCATGCTGAAGTATTTTAAAGCAAATTATACTCAGTATAACGCTGATCTTCAGTCATAAAGTATTATTACAAGTCCCACCCCTGGCCTGGAATCTGTATAGTGAGGTTTCACTTTGTAAAAAGACATATATATATATATATATATAATTAGGGGTGATATTCTGGGTTCAATCCCTGAGCCAGGAAGAACCCCTGGAGAAGGGAAAGGCTATCGCTCCAGTATTCTTGCCAGGATAATTCCATGGACAGAGGAGACTGGCAGGCTATAGTCCATGGGGTCGAAAAGTCAGACACGACTGAGTGACTAACACCTTCCCTTTGTTTTTTTCATTCTGCATCTGTCGTTTCTTTAAATAGTTGATTTCCTAGTATATTTTTAAATGACATGCAAAGAAATTTACTCACAGGCAGTTTGGCAGGAACATAGCTATGGAAAGGAAATAAGCCACAGAAAATCTCTCAAAGACTTTTGTATCAATTTTGACTGACTTGAGATAGAGAAAGCTTCATTCAGACCAGACTGAACAGAGGAGAGGGTAGGAAGAGGGTCCCTAAGAGAAACACATTTTCAGCTGTGCCCATACCACACTTCCCTCTGAAAAACAACCACCATGGAAAAACTAAACCAAGAAGAGTGAACCCCAAGGTAAACTGGGTGATAATGATGTATCAGTGTATGTTCACTGATTGTAGCAAACTTGCCACTCTGGAGTATATATGGGGACAGGGCGTATATGTGAACTCGCTGCACCTTCTGCAAGATTCTGTGGTCAGTCTAGAACTGCTCGAAAAAGTTGTCTACTTTAAAACTCTCAAAATAAATAGAAAATTAAAAGATAAAAAAATTAAAAGTAAGAACTGTCCAATTTTAAGGCTAGTGATATCGTGAAGTCTTCTCTTTCTCTCCTGGAAAATCCCCCACCTCCCACCCTCCACCAGCCCTCATTTTCAGTCTGGGAATCTGGCAAAGCATGGCTAAAAATTAAGCACCTTCATCTCACAATTCACTTCATCAGCCTCCTGGAAAGGAAACTGTTCATTAAATGGAAAACAATTTGCATTTTCAGCACAAAGGACTCTCTGCCTTGTGGGCTTCCAGCCTCTCCTGAACTGTGCCATTTCTCTTACGAGCCATAGACTTTGTAAAGGTTCCGTGTGAAGTGGTCAGAGTCAGGAGGGGGGCATGGAAAACACTTGATTGTCTGGGCCAGCATTGTTCCCTTTGTCCATTTGAGCAGGGCTCAATCTTATTTCTAGAATGTCCAGGCTGACAGGCTCCATATATGGGTTTTACTGCCCCCTGCTTCAGGGAGTTAAGCCCCTGAAGCACTCACTTTCCCAGAATTCCCCGCTGGGCACTGTACTAAAGAAGAATGGCTGCTGCTGTGATGAATGGGCCGTTTTCCTTCTGCTGTGTGTTAGGGCCTGGTTCAAGGAAGGTGCTTGTCACCGCTAATCTGTAACAGGTGGTGGGAACACCAGGGAAGACAGGGCTTCTTCTGTGAGGCAGTAAACAGAAAAGCTTGAATTCAGGTGCCAAAGGAACAGAAATGGTGTGAAATACAGAGTGAAGCAGAGGCTTCAGAGGTGTGAAGAGCAGGCACATTCTTGTCCTCCTTCCTCCATGCCATCCCTCTCAACAACTTTTTTCACCTGCTTCCAGTAATGGTTGACATTCCTTTAAAAGGAGACAAAGTCTCTCTTGCTTCTCCAGTTACAAATACAGACTAGGTTAGAATGCTTCCAGAAAGATGGAGTGAAAATACTTTTCCCTATCTCTACTATGAAATGCAACTAAAACAGGCAATGTGGACATAATACATAAAATAAATATAAGAAGACTCCAAAAGAGAGTGAGAAGAGTAGCTATGGGCCTTGAGACCTGAGGAAACCAGCCATGAGTTTCCTGGGTTTTATTTTTGCCTCATATATCCCAGACTTATTGCTGGATAAGCTGGATATTCAGAAACACCAACAGATATGGACATAAAAAGTCCCAACAAGAGTCTGCTGTCTCTAACAAAAAGACTAGAAAACGGGCACGCTAGCAAGGCTGAAAACTTTAGAAAATAACTGCTTTACTGCAGGCAAACAACTCAAATATATATATATATATATATATATATATGCATATAAGCTTCTACTGCCACCCTCGCCTCCAAAGGTTGAGGGGGGAGCTGACACTTCCACCCTGGGAAGGCTGCCCTAACAAGGATTCCAACCCCTGCCATGTTGGCATCAGATAAGTCTGAGCAGGATGCCAGGACTTTCATCCCAGCCATCCTACCCCTCATGTCAGCTGAGACTTGAGCTTCCACTTCTACCTGATAGTGCCAGAGCACCCCCTCAGCTGTCTCCCCTCTTCCTTCCCCTGGAATGATGACAGAGGAAGCCTAGTGGATATTCAGGACTTATACCATCACCTCAGTAACAGTGAGACCACTGCCTCCAAGTACCACTTGTGGAGAGCAGTAAGGACGCACTCTTTCCCCCCAAAATCCAGAGTGGCCTTTGAGGAGCCAGAACTCCTACCCATACCCAGCAACTGCCAGTGGAGGCCAAGTGGAAAACCTGGGCTCCTATTTCACCTGATAGAAAAATGTCAGCACCCTCTCCTCCCTATTCTGAAGCAATGGCCATACACATCTAAATAGGAAAGTTTAAATATGATCCAGAGTCTCACAACTTAAAACCAAAAATATCCAAGATTCAATTAAAAAAAAAAAAAACAACACACCAAGAAGATCTCGGTTTGAGTAAGATAAAAGCAATCAACAAATACCAACATTGAGATGACATAGATATTAGAATTATCTGGTTAGAATTTCTAAAAAGCTGCCATAAAAACACTTCAGAGAGCAATCACAAACCTAAGTAAAACAAAAGAAAAATAGAATGTTTCAGCAAATAAAGATAAAAAGAATCAAATGGAAATTTTAGAACTGAAAAGTACAGGAAGTGAAATTAAAAAATCAATGGGCTCAATAGCAGAATGGAGAGATCAAGGAAAGAATCCATGAACTTAAAGATAAAACAATAGGAATTATCCAATCTAAACAGTGGAGAAGGAAATGGCAACCCACTCCAGTATTCTTGCCTGGAGAATCCCATGGACAGAGGAGCCTGGCGGGCTATAGTACATGGGGTCACAAGACTCAGACATGACTGAGCAACTAAACTGCAATCTAAAGAGAGAAAAAATACACTGAAAAAAATGCACAGCATCTCAGAGACCTACAAGGAAGGACTATAAGAAAAATCTCACATTGTGTCACCGGAGTCCAGGAAGAAAAGAAGGCAGAAGGAATATTTGCAGAAAGTATAAATGAAAAATTCTCAAATCTGTGAAAATGTATAAACTTACAGATTCAAGAGGCTAAGTGAATCTCAAAGAAGATAAACTCAAATAAACCCGCACCAAGAAACATAACTAAACTCCTGAAAACTGAACACAAAGAAAAATGTGTTGAAGACAATGAAAGAGAAACAACACTTGACCTATGAGAAAAATTATTTGAATGACATGAAACTCACCAGAAACCATACAGGCCAGAAGAAAGAGGCACAACATTTTCCAAGTGCTGAAAGGAAAGGATTGTCAATTATAAATCCTATATTCAGCGAAATTATCCTTCTGGAATGAAGGGGAAATTGATACATTCTCTGATGAAGAAAAACAATGAGAATGTGCCACCAGCAGAACTACTATAAAAGAATAGCTACAGGAACTTCTCTAAATAGATAGGAAATTAGAAAAGAAAAAATCTTGGAACATCAGGGAAGAATAAACAATAAAAAGAGTAAAAATATGGTAAATACCACACATTTTCTTTCTCAAAAAAAAAAAAAAAAGCAATATATGGGAGAGAAAAGGCAGCTTATACATTCAATAATAACAGTGGCTAAACTTGGAGAGCTTACTCTCTGCAAAGCATTTTGCCCACCTCATCCATATAACTTTTACAAAAGCCCAGATGGAATTAGCATCTCCTCCAGTTTATTGATGTGGAAATTCTGCAGTAAACATATTGAGGCAGAGTTTGAACAGACAGTGATCTAATTAATTTTCAACCTCAAATTCTTAGCTATTACAATCCATAGTGGGAGAGGGAGAGGGTGGGAAGATTTGGGAGAATGGCATTGAAACATGTGAAACGTTATGTATGAAACGAGATGCCAGTCCAGGTTCAATGCACGATGCTGGATGCTTGGGGCTGGTGCACTGGGACGACCCAGAGGGATGGTGTGGAGAGGGAGGAGGGAGGAGGGTTTAGGATGGGGAACACATGTATACCAATTAAATAATTTTCTATTAAAGAAAAAAAAGAGAAAAAAAATAAAAATACATTAAAAAAAAAAAAAACAATCCATAGTATTCCAGACTCTGAACTGCTTTCCTTGAAGCAGCATTTAGCAGGGAGACAAGAACAGGTTCTCTGGAAGAGAGAAAATCTTGCATGAAAGAAAGATCACAGAAAATTGTTTAATACAGCCTTAGAAAAGAATGAAAGGAAACAAAGAATAAGATTCTACAAGAGCAAGACAAGAATTAGTCTAGAACAGAAACAGAATTTGAAAGTTCTTAGGTGGTATCTGTTGTGCTAATAAAGACCTGAAAGCCCAGAAAGGATATATAATTTGTCCAAAATCTGCAGACGGTGTCTGAGTGAGGACTAGAGTACATAGCTCCTGACCCTTAGACCACTGCCTAGTCGCTAAGTCGTGTCTGACTTTTTGTGATCCCCATTGATCACAGTAGCCTGTCAGACTCCTCTACCCAAGGAATTTTCCAGGCAAGAATACTGGAGTGGGTTGCTATTTCCTACTCCAGACTATCTTCCCAGGGATCAAACCCACGTCTGCTGTGTCTCCTGAATTGGCAGGCAGATTCTTTACCACTGCACCACATGGAAGCCCAGTAATAGCTTACCAAACTACATATCCTGTAAACGCATTTTTAGAAAAGCGTTACTACCTGCTATCTATCTGTCTACAGAGAAACAAAAACCCTGGAAGAAAATACTCAAAGACATCATACACCAGTGACCCTCAACCCTATCAGATTCTCTTTATATTATTTTTTAATGTTCATTAATCTTCTTGAAATGAAAGTTTTAAATATATATGCTACCTATACAAATGATTTTTAAATTAACATATGCCCTGGCTATGATGTAAAGGATAAACACAAGGAAAGTAGTTTATAATTTTTTATTGTTTTAAGTATAATAAATGCTTATGGTACAATTACCCTAGAAAATAACAGTGCCCCCATAAATTCCTAAAACAATTCCTAAGGAGAGATACTGCCACCTTTGAATATCATTGTATTTTTTTAAGGTAGCAAGGGGGTGAGATTGTGATTTTTAAATTTCCTTTTCAATAGAAAATAGTTTTCTTCGTAAAGGAATGTCTCTTGCTTTTCTAATCAGAAAAGTAGTGTTTGTGGTGACACATGACCATGGTATGTTTAATACAAGGAGAGGAGAAAGTCCCCAAGAACACAACCTACCTCGAATGAGTAAGCTTTCCCAATCCCATCTCCTGCTCCAGTGATCACTGAAAAAAGCAGAAATGGTTTTAAAGGATAGAATTAATTAATGTTTAAGATCTTCTTTCTTGCTGGCTACATTTGACTGCAGGCCTACTCTCTAAGATACAATATAATATTCCAAAGCAATGCCCTCCTACTCTCTAACCCAACTCTGCTCAACTGTGACCAACTTTGCTTAACTGGGAATGTTCCAGCCTTGACTTCCTTCACTAAACTTCAAAATGAAACTTTTTTTTTGGATGGGGTTGCGGGAAGAGTTGGTGAGGCTATGGAAAACATGGTCCAAAATGAAACAAAGTACCTTAGCCAGAGAACACTTTATTCAGACCCCATAAGGGTTTACAGTTCTAAGCCTTAGTTCATCAAGGACAAGCAGTGTACTCTATTCTCTCTCTACCCACACACCCAGTTGTCACTGTAAGGATGTTTCAAGGTTCCTAGTGAAAGTCAAGTTCTCCCCATTTCCTATCCTCACCGTCATAGGACAGCAGAAATCAAAACCCATGGAAGATAGAGAACTTTTAACAAGGAGGAAAATACAGAAATGCAAAAAGAAGATGGAGTGACATGAAGGAACCTAAAGAATTTGTGTTCACTAGATCGACTGATTAATAGATGACAGTGAGATGTGCTATCTAGTCCTTTTATAGTCCCTAGCACATACATTAAAAATTTTTTTTAATTGGTAGAATATTGCTTTACAGTGGTGTGTTGGTTTCTGCTATATAACAATGGAAATTGGTCATAATTATATATTCCCTGCCCCCATCCCACCCCTCTAGGTCATCACAGAGCACCAGGCTCGGCTCCCTGTGTTATATAGCAGCTCCCCACTAGCTATCTATTTTACACATAAGAGTGTATATATGTGAATTCTACTTTCTGCAACTCTTGCCACCCTCTCCTTCCTTCGCTGAGTCCACAAGTCCATTCTCTACATCAGCATCTCCATTCCTTCCCTGCAAATAGGTTCATCAGCACCATTTTTCTAGATACCATGCTATGCTATGCTATGCTAAGTCACTTCAGTCGTGTCCGACTCTGTGTGACCCCATAGACGGTAGCCTACCAGGCTCCCCGTCCCTGGGATTCTCCAGGCAAGAACACTGGAGTGGGTTGCCATTTTCTTCTCCAATGCATGAGAGTGAAAAATGAAAGTGAAGTCGCTCAGTCGTGTCTGACTCTTAGCGACCCCATGGACTGCAGCCTTCCAGGCTCCTCCATCCATGGGATTTTCCAGGCAAGAGTACTGGAGTGGGGTGCCATTGCCTTCTCCGCTAGATACTATATATATATATATATATATATATATATATATGTATGTTAATATATACTTTTCTCTTTCTGACTTACTTCACTCAGTGTAACAGGCTCTAGGTTCATCTACCTCACTGCAACTGACTCAATTTTTTCCTTGTAGAACTGAGTACTTTTCCACTGTATAACAGCACATACATATTTAATGACTGAGCTCTAGAGTAAAACTCAATTGTGTGAATGTCATAACTTCAAAATAAACTACAATTCAGTATATACCTATCTGCAATTTACCTTTGCAGCAAAATCGAAGGATATGCTTTCCAAAAGTGTGTACGAAAGCTGTGTGTGCATTTAGTTTATTTGAGAGGGAAAGCGGACCAAGCAAGCAGCACACTGGCAGAAGCACCCTCATTTTAATAATTACCAATTATTTTATGTGTTTATTTGGATACTTTTAAGTGACTCCATGCATATGACCTATTTCACTTGGTAGAGGTACTATGCTCAGGGTTCTGTTGTCTTCCGCTCCATCTTCCCCTTCCTTACAGGCGTCCTCCAAATCACCAAGTACCAGGCCTGAACTACATAGGCAAGATCCTGTCTCTAAGTGGCTGGCATCTACTGAGTGCTTACTTTCTGCCATGCACTTTATTTGGGGCGTTTGTTTGTCATTCACTTAGACCTAATTATTTACCAACTAAATTACACAGCAGCTTTACACAGCATGAGATGGACAGGAGACAGAAGAGAGGAGGCGGCTGGCATCTGAGGTTCCTGGCTGCCTCCCCTCCTGCTCCTGTGCGTTAGCGGTGAAGTTCTCAGTGCCGCCTCCGTCCCAGTTCCCGGACCGGGCCTGGGACACAGGTTAAATTAGGTCCAGGCTCTGTTACTCCACAGCCACCTGGGCTCCCACTAGCAGCTTCTTCACGGGAGTTGGGGGTGAGGGTGACAGATGAGGCTGTTTGAATTTAGGGAGAAGGTGGAACAGGCATCATAGGTCCAGTAAAGCTCTTCCTTGTCAGGCTTACAGAAACACAGAAAGCGCATGTGGCTGGGCAGCCCCACAGCCACCATTTCATCTAACCTTCAAAACAAGCCTGTAATGCGGGGACCATCATTTCCATTATAAATGAGGAAGCTAAGGGAAAGTTCTTAACCCAGTCAAGGCTGCAGTGCTAAAGATGATGGCAGCAGGATCTGAACCCAGGCTTTGATCTTGGTCCCAAAACTCTATAAAGGATACCAGTGACAAAATTGGGAAATCGGCCACATATAGCTGCATATGAATTTCTTTTGGAATGCTTGTTCTTAGAAGGGCCAAGTTCTAACCCCTCAGAGCATGGCATTTAAATCTGTGTGGAGCTGGGCTTAAAGGATCCAGAACACTCAAGTTCAGACTGCTCAGCAAGTGCTTTGGGAACTTCCTACTGACCTGAGAGGAAGGAGTTCTCACACATACATATCCTCTCTCTCTCTCTCTCCAGTTATAACAAGCTACAGTTAAAAACACATTTTTTTCATGCCAAACAATTTCCATATAATAATTTTTTAATTTCCAATGCTGAGGGTATAAGGTTGCCAGCTCTTGCAAATAAGGACACAGGATGCCCAGTTAAATTTTAATTTCAGGTAAACAGCAAATAATTTTTTAGTATAAGAATGTCCCATGTAATAACTAGAGTATCATGTGTTAAAAATTATTTATTTATCACTAAATAAGAAATTCAAATATAACTTGAGTATCCTGTATTTTATCTGGCATTCCTATAAGGTTGTTTACAATCTCTCCTATTTAGCCCATGTAATAACTAGAGTATCATGTGTTAAAAATTATTTATTTATCACTAAATAAGAAATTCCAATATAACTTGAGTGTCCTGTATTTTATCTGGCATTCCTATAAGGTTGTTTACAATCTCTCCTATTTAGCCTGGGATTGTATTCCTAAAGCCACTTAAAATCTTTTTTATTTTTTTTAAGTCACTGGATTTCTTACAACCCTATTGTAGCATAAAACCTGACAGCTGGGTTTTGGTTTTTGTTTTTTTCTTTTTCATAATGCAAGGTCTTGGCTTATGCTTTGATTGCCAGTTAGGCATCAGTTTCAAAGAGGCACCTACTTTAAAGACGGTGATTGCTAATATAAGTTATGTTGGCCGCAGGATAACGTAAAGAGCCAGATAATCTCCCCCAAATGAGGTCTCTTTTTTAAAAATTTTGCTCTTCAGTTGCTAAATCGTGTCCAATTCCTTGCAACCCCACAAAACTGAAGCACATCAGGCTTCCTTGTTCTTCACTATCTCCCAGAGTTTGCTCAAACTCATGTCCATTGAGTCAGTGATGCTATCTCACCCTCTGCCACCCCCTTCTCCTCTTGCCCTCAGTCTTTCCCACCATCAGGGTATTTTCTGATGAGTCAGCTTTTCGCATCAGGTGCCCAAAGTATTGGAGCTTCAGCATCAGTCCTTCCAATGAAAATTCAGGGTTGATTTCTTTAGGATTGACTGGTTTGATCTCCTTGCTGTCCAGGGGACTCTCAAGAATCTTCTCCAGCACCACAATTCAAAAGTATCGATTCTTTGGCATTCAGCCTTCTTTATAGTCCAATTCTCACATCTGTACATGACTAGAAAAACCATAGCTTTGACTATACGGACCTTTGTAAAAAAAAAACCTGACGTCTCTGCTTTTTAATACGCTGTCTAGGTTTGTCATAGCTTTTCTTCCAAGGAGCAAGCATCTTTTAAAAATCTTGGTTGGTTTCAAAAACTGACCATTTTGACCACATGTTTTTTCTCTTCCTGTGCTTTAACTTCCCTCTCTTATGTTTTAAATTCACTATTAAAGAAAGAGTTCTTGAAACCCTAGGCCCCCAGTCCGGAATAAAATAAATGCAGAACCCCAGGCCCGTTCACTCTCTCCCTCTCTTTCTACACATGACCTTGTTGTGGCACCAGATGCGCTGTATAATTTACAGGTCCTGTAGGTAATAAACCTTTATTTTTTCTTAAGTTTCCTGATGGTGCTGAAAGGCATTTTGCAATCATAGTAAGACCCACAAGGGCAGGCCAGGTCACAGCATTGGTTATTGATAGACTGACACCAACACATAATACCAACTTTGAAATGCAAACCTAGCACTTCATTCAAGGAGATGCTGAAACCATAGCCTCCTGTTCTTCACCTTAAACTCAGTATAGGGCTGAAATTCTGCATGACAGTTTCAGGAGCCAAATTCTATTGAGAGGCAGTGATTAATCAATCTACTTGGGACATAAACCAGACCCAGATTCTGAATATAACCATTTAAAAACATGTCTCCACAGAGATCTTTATTGCCTTGATTTTGCATTACCCTCACTTGGTGACAGGTCTCTGAGAAATTAGTATAATAAAATGGATTTAAATTATTATTGGATTTCAGAATTTTGAAGCTCTGTTTAAGGAAATGAAAGCACTCTGGGTTTTTGAAAATCTGGGGAAGATGATACATAATTTTCTGCCTCATCCATGATTTGTATCATCAGAAACTCCAAAAATAAGAAAACCCAACTAGTGAGGATGAGAGGAAAAGCACACAGGAAAGAACTGAGTCACATTCTTCCTGAATGATTCTCCTGATGCCTCACATCACGTTTTTCAGTCAATTTCATTTGTACTTTCCAACCCCGCAAATTAACCCAAAGGAATTACATCTTTGCTCTCAAAAGGAAAAGATGCAATATATCATTGAGACCTAAGTAATAATAAAAACAACAACAAAAGATGAGAAGGTTTCTTTACCTGCCCACTCTCCCATTGACTTCAAGAAAGACCTTGGCAAAACTTTCCAGAAGTGCAGGAAAATACATTTAGAGAATCTCACGCATTTCATCAGGTAGACCAGGCAAACCAGCAACCCTACAAAAATGAAGAACTGCTCCAGAGCCTCCTTCATGATGGCACCATGGCAGATGCTGTTTCAGACCTGGTCCAGTCCCTCACAGCCTTCGAAGTGAGCGTGGCTGCTCTGCAGGAGCGTCGGTCCCCTTCTGGAGTCACTGGGAACATTTCAGTGAGTCACTGTGTCAAGGCATTCAGATTAGAGTAACTTCTTTACACAATCCTCTGATTCACAAGCTTTAGAATAAAATATTCTTTCTAATATTTTTATAGCACAGTTGGGCTTTTGTGAGGCAGGGGAGTGTTGAAGAAGTCAAAGGTGAACATAAAGATAAAGACTGGACAAAGAAAAATGGCAGCCCAGCATTCCCTCCCTAAATCTGGAAGCTAAAAAAGATAATAAAAACTATGCAAAATTCTAGAAGTCATTCATTCACTTAGTCAACAACTATCTATTGACTGCCTACCAGGTGGCAATCACTGTTTGAAGCCTTGGGAATAGAGAATAGTAAACACGGGCAGTCACTGCCAGGGGGAGCTGAGATTCAGAGTCAATATGCAAATAAAAAGATAATGTCACATATCAGTGCCATAAAAAAGTGCTGTGGAGTGACAGGAAAAAATTCTGTGAAGAGGTGGTATTTTGAGCTGAAATTTGAGTGGAAAGGAGATAGCCCTACAAAGATAAGTTTCTTCCTCCAGGCTGAGGGAACAGCTAGTACAAGTGACCTGAAATGAGAAAGATGCATGTATTTGAGGAGTAAATAGCACTACACAGAGGATCTGGTGTGTACAGAACAAAAGAAAAGAATAAAGTAAGATGGAGGCATGCAGAGGAGCCAGATACTCCTGGTGAGGAGTTTGGACTTAAGTGAGAGGAAGCCACCAAAGACACTCAGATAATTGTTGTTTTCGTTGTTCAGTCACTCAGTCGTGTCCAACTCTGTGACTCCATGGACTGCAGCATGCCAGGCTTCCCTGTCCTTCACTATCTCCTGGAGTTTGCTCAGACTCATGTCCATTGAGTCAGTGATGCCATCCAACCATCTTGTTCTCTGTCATCCCCTTCTCCTCCTGCCCTGTCTTTCCCAGCATTAGAGACTTTTCCAATGAGTCAGCTCTTCTCATCAGGTGACCAAAGTATTGGAGCTTCAGCTTCAGCATCAGTCCTTCCAGTGAATATTCAGGGTTGATTTCCTTTAGAATCGACTGGTTTGATCTCCTTGCAGTCCAAGAGATTCTCAAGAGTCTTCTCCAACCCCACCATTCAAAAGCATCAGTTCTTTGGTTCTCAGCCTTCTTTATGGTCCAGCTCTCACATCCATACATGACTACTGAAAAAAACATAGCTTTGACAATATGGACCTTTGTTGGCAAAGTAATGTCTCTGCCTTTGTCATAGCTTTTCTTCCAAGACAATAGCATTACATAATCTGAGTCACTTGATGCTGAGAAAAGGTGACCTTTTGGAGGTAGAGATGGAGAATGGTCACGACATAGAAACAGGGGAATGAAGAGACTCTGACATCATCCAAGAATAGTGTCCTCATGTTCAGCTCTTGGCCCTCTTCTCTTTGGTGTCCACACTTAGTCATTTGATGGCATTACCTAATCTCTTGACTTTAAGGACTTTGTGCACTGAGAACCCCTAAATGTATAACTTCAACGGTAACCAGGCTGCTCATCCATACTTGCATTTTCATTTGAATGCAAGTAACATTAACACCTCCATTTGAATGCTTAATAGTCATCTCAAGCTTAAGTCTAATAATGGCTTCTGATATTATCTTCAAATGTCAAAACTTATTTCCCTTGCCAATTTCCCTATACCAGAACATGGCAGCTCTTATGTTCCAGTTGTTCAGATTAAAAACCTTGGAGACAGGTTTGCCTGTATGTCAGGTGATGAGCAAAATCCTTTCAGTGAGGAGGAGACCCAGGAAGGAAAGTGAGAGGTACAAGTTACTGCCAAGTTCAGCCTGCATCGTTCTCTAAACCATGGCATGTATTTACCCTGGCACTTTCAACTAAGGTCCTTATCTGGAGCAGCTTCTCAGTTCCAATTGTCACTTGTTCATGAAGCTATGGGCTACCTGAAAAAAGTACAAGTAATATGGAGATTAAACTATAATTAGAGCAAATGAGATGGCCTTTGCCAACAGCGGCTCCACATTTCTTCCCGTTTTTCCGACTGCCCCTTATTTACTATGTCTTGTGTACCCAACTCTGTACTAAGCACATTACAAGGATTACCTGTCTTGGTTAATTATTACTCTTTCCACTGATGGTTAGTTGGCAGAAGCAGATAGTGTAGATCAACCATCTCAGCTCATCCACAAATGTTCCCAAAGGAGTGAGAGGCTGAGGTGTTTGATAAACATGAAGACAACAATTATTGTTTTTACTAAGGTCTGGGAAAAGCCAGGCCAATGTCCAGCAGTCTGTCCTGTGACTCTGGTTTAGTTTTATTCTGAGCATATTTTTTATTGGCTTATCTTATTTATTACTTGTGGTTGGGTCTCCTGCCACGACAAGTAAATTCCTTTGGATTGGGACTTTGCTTTGTAGAACAAAAGTACTCTGACCCACAGCTCCTTAATATAGCAAATGGAGACAAGTAGAAGAATATTCAAAAGAGCATTGTTTCAATAGGGAAAACTGAGAACTATCCCAATGAGTTTATTCTCACAGTGGAATATTATACAGTAGTGCAAATGAATGAATGATAGCCAAACAGAACAATATGTGACATTCAGACACAATGTTGAGTCAAAAAAAGCAAATGCCAGAATATTACATTAAGTCTGATATTTTATAAACTCAAAAAAGCAATATAAAGAAATATATTGCTTATGTTAAAATGTGATAAAATTGTTGTTACAAACAATGGAATGATAAACACAAAATTCAATAAAGTGGTTTCATCTGGGGAAAAATGATATGATGGAGAGGTCCTATAGGCAGGTATAAGCTACTGGTATCATGTGATTCTTGAACTTAGTAGTATGTACATGAGTGTTTACACAATATAATACAATGTTTTATAACTTATATACATTTCACACATAATCTTTTGCTTGCAATAATTATACTATACTAAAATGTACAGTGAAAAACCTGAATATTCATGATGATTTCAAACATGAAAATTAAATAAAATATAATTATATGGTTTAAAAAAAGCAAGTAGTCAAGGTTGTATATTGTCACCCTGCTTATTTAACTTATATGCAGAGTACATCATGAGAAATGCTGGGCTGGAGGAAGCACAAGCTGGAATCAAGATTGCCAGGAGAAATATCAATAACTTCAGATATGCAGATGACACTACCCTTATGGCAGAAAGTGAGGAGGAACTAAAAAGCCTCTTGATGAAAGTGAAAGAGGAGACTGAAAAAGTTGGCTTAAAGCTCAACATTCAGAAAACGAAGATCATGGCATCCAGTCCCGTCACTTCTGGCAAATAGATGGGGAAACAGTGGCTGACTTTATTTTTCTGGGCTCCAAAATCACTGCAGATGGTGATTGCAGTCATGAAATTAAAAGACACTTACTCCTTGGAAGGAAAGTTATGACCAGCCTAGACAGCATATTAAAAAGCAGAGATATTACTTTGTCAACAAAGGTCCGTCTAGTCGGGTGATGGTTTTTCCAGTGGTCATGTATGGATGTGACAGTTGGATTATAAAGAAAGCTGAGTGCCAAAGAATTGATGCTTTTGAGCTGTGGTGTTGGAGAAGATTCTTGAGAGTCCCTTGGACTGCAAGGAGATCCAACCAGTCCATCCTAAAGGAGATCACTCCTGGGTGCTCATTGGAAGGACTGACGTTGAAGCTGAAACTCCAATACTTTGGCCACCTGATGCAAAGAGCTGACTCATTTGAAAAGACCCTGATGCTGGGAAAGATTGAGGGCAGGAGGAGAAGGGGACGACAGAGGATAAGATGGTTGGATGGCATCGCCGACTCAATGGACACGGGTTTGGGTGGATTCCGGGGGTTGGTGATAGACAGGGAGGCCTGGCGTGCTGCGGTTCATGGGGTCGCAAAGAGTCGGACACGTCTGAGCAACTGAACTGAACTGACTCAATAAATGTTGTTGTCAGTCACTCAGTTGTGTCTGACTCTTTTCGACCCCAAGGACTATAGTTCACAAGGCTCCTCTGTCCATGGGATTCTCCAGGCAAGAATACTGGAGTGGATTACCATTTTATTCTCCAGAGGATCTTCCCAACTCAGGGATCAAACCTGGGTCTCCTGCATTGCGGGCAGATTCTTTACCGTCTGAGCCACCAGGGAAGCCCACTCAATGAATATTCACTCTTTAAGGAAAAAGGAAAAATGAGCCTTTGTTTTGTGTGGGTGCAATGAAGTTTGTCCTGTTAAAGAAGTCTTTGGTAGACAGGTGACAGACACTGGTACAGGTCAGGGGCAAGCTGCAGAGCCTCAGGGAGGAGGGCTGGATCTCGACTGGAAGCCTGTGGAGTTAAGTGACGAGGAAATGCAAAAGAACGAACAAAGCAAAGAAGGGAATGGATTCCTTCACAACTGACCCATTTATCAATATTTGTTTGGGGTTTACCTGTCCCAGAAGACACAATGGTTGGACTTAATGTGATAAGATGTGGAGGGGAGAGCCAAGGGGGTGGGAAACTGGAGAAATTCAGAGAAAGAAATAGGCCTGAAGAAGGCTGTAAGATATTTGTAAGGGCGTGGCCTTCCGCCTGAAGCATCTGTGTAAGTAAGCTGTGGTATGCATTAGGGGAAAAAATTATAAGAAGTTTCACACCAGAGAGACCTGAAGAGAATGTGACTTTGTCGCCAAGTTTTCAGTAAAAGAGAACAAAACTAATTTTTTCTAATGATGTGTGTCATCAAACGTCATCCAGAAATGGATAGCGGCTTTCACAAAGGTTTCTCTGATACCTCAGTTGGTAAAGAATCCGTGTGCAATGCAGGAGACCCCAGTTTGATTCCAGGGTCGGGAAGATCTGCTGGAGAAGGGATAGGCTACCCATTCCAGTATCCTTGGGCTTCCCTGGTGGCTCAACTGGTAAAGAATCCACCTGCAATGTGGGAGACCTAGGTTCGATCCCTGGGTTGGGAAGACCTCTGGAGTAGAGAAAGGCTACCCACTCCAGTATTCTGGCCTGGAGAATTCCATGGACTCTATAGTCCATGGGGTCACAAAGAGTTGGACACAACTAAGATATGCAGATGACACCACCCTTATGGCAGAAAGTGAAGAGGAACTAAAAAGTCTTTTGATGAAAGTGAAAGTGCAGAGTGAAAAAGTTGGCTTAAAGCTCAACATTCAGAAAACGAAGATCATGGCATCCGGTCCCATCACTTCATGAGAAATAGATGGGGAAACAGTGGAAACAGTGTCAGACTTTATTTTGGGGGGGCTCCAAAATCACTGCAGATGGTGACTGCAGCCATGAAATTAAAAGACGCTTACTCCTTGGAAGGAAAGTTATGACCAACCTAGATAGCATATTCAAAAGCAGAGACATTACTTTGCCAACTAAGGTCTGTCTAGTCAAGGCTATGGTTTTTCCAGTGGTCATGTATGGATGTGAGAGTTGGATTGTGAAGAAGGCTGAGCGCCAAAGAATTGATGCTTTTGAACTGTGGTGTTGGAGAAGACTCTTGAGAGTCCCTTGGACTGCAAGGAGATCCAACCAGTCCATTCTGAAGGAGATCAGCCCTGGGATTTCTTTGGAAGGAATGATGCTAAAGCTGAAACTCTAGTACTTTGGCCACCTCATGTGAAGAGTTGACTCATTGGAAAAGACTCTAATGCTGGGAGGGATTGGGGGCAGGAGGAGAAGGGGACAACAGAGGATGAGATGGCTGGATGGCATCACTGACTCGATGGACGTGAGTCTGAGTGAACTCTGGGAGTTGGTGATGGACAGGGAGGCCTGGCGTGCTGCGATTCATGGGGTCGCAAAGTTTGGACATGACTGAGCGACTGAACTGAACTGAACTGAACTGAGCGACTTCCACTTTCAACCTTACCCCGCCCCCCGCACCACCACCCCCCCCGCCCCGCCCCCCACACACATACAGCTAGATGTTCCTTGACACACAAGTCTCTTTGGAAAGCAACTTGCAAAATGGCACCTTGCTTCATCAGATCAAGCAAATGAGGAGTCAGATGAAAGAGAGAAGCCACACTCTTTTGCAACCTAATCTTGGAAAGAACCACCCATTACTTTTGCTGTATTCTATAATGAGAAATTAGTGCACATTCTAGGTCCAGCCCATATTCAAAGGGAGGAGATTATACAAGGAAGTGAATATGAGGAGGCAGGCATTGTGATCCGTTTCAGAAGCTACCCACAACATGTATTTACTATACGATGCCATTTCAGTTCAGTTCCGTTCAGTCGCTCAGTTGTGTTTGACTCTTTGCGACCCCATGGACCACAGCACACCAAACTTCCCTGTCCATCACCAACTCCCAGAGTTTACCCAAACTCATGTCCATTGAGTCGGTGATGCCATCCAACCATCTCATCCTCTGTTGTCTCCTTCTCCTCCTGCCCTCAATCTTTCCCAGCATCAGGGTCTTTTCAAAGGAGTCAGCTCCTTGCATCAGTAGCCAAAGTATTGGAGTTTCAGCTTCAACATCAATCTTCCCAATGAACACTCAGGACTGATCACCTTTAGGATGGACTGGTTGGACCTCCTTGCAGTCCAAAGGACTCTCAAGAGTCTTCTCCAATACCACAGTTCAAAAGCATCAATTCTTTGGTGCTCAGCTTTCTTTTTAGTCCAACTCTCACATCCATACATGACTACTGGAAAAACCATAGGCTTGACTAGACGAACCTTTGTTGGCATAGCAATGTCTCTGCTTTTTAATATGCTGTCTAGGTTGGTCATAACTTTCCTTCCAAGGAGTAAGCGTCTTTTAATTTCATGGCTGCAGTCACCATCTGCAGTGATTTTGGAGCCCCATAAAATAAAGTCAGCCACTGTTTCCCCATCTATTTGCCATTTAGGTCAAATCTAATCTTCAGTAAAATAAATCAGAACATTGATTTATTTAACCCTAACCCTAACCCCCGTCCCTGGGATTCTCCAGGTAAGAACACTGGAGTGGGTTGCCATTTTCTTCTCCAATACATGAAAGTGAAAAGTGAAAGTGAAGTCGCTCAGTTGTATCTGACTCTTAGCGACCCCATGGACTGCAGCCTACCAGGCTCCTCCATCCATGGGATTTTCCAGGCAAGAGTACTGGAGTGGGGTGCCATTGCCTTCTCCGGGAAAGTCATCGTTAAGTATACTTATATCAGCAAATTTTTTAAATGTTTGAGTTTTTTATTGAGGTATAATTGACATATGACATTATATTAGTTTCAGGTACACAACATAATGGTTTAATATTTGTACATGTTGCAAAATAATCACCACTGTAAGTCTAGTTAATATCCATCACCATATATGTTACAAAATTTTTTTTTAATATTTATGGTGAGATCTACTGTCTTAGCAACTTTCAAATAGGCAATACAGTATTATTAACTATAGTCACCAGGCTGTGTATTATATCCCCATAACTTATTTATAGCTAGATGTTTTTACCTTTTGACCTGATCACCCTACATCTAGTTCACCCACTGCTGCCCCGCCCCTTTGGCAACCACCAATATACTGTTTATCTGTAAATACATTGCGTGCTTAGTCGTTTCCAACTCTTAGCAACCCCATGGACTGCAGCCCACCAGGCTCCTCTGTCCATGGGATTTACCAGGAAAGAATACCAGAGTGGGTTGCCATTTCCTCCTCCAGTGGATCTTCCCAACCCAGGGATCGAACCCAGATCTCCATTTCTGCAGGCAGATTCTTTACTACTGCCACCAGGGAAGCCTAAATTCAATAAATGGTAACAAAAAAGTGTCCTTATGATACATGTCTAGTAACTCTACATAGGATGGAGACAGAATAGTTTGAGAACTGGGCCTCTGAAACTGGAATCGAAGACCGAAATGCCTACAGTCAAGGCAGATTAGTGTGCATGTTAAGTCACTTTAGTCACGTCCAACTCTACAGCACTGTGGACTTCACCCGCCAGGCTCCTCTGTCCATGGGGATTCTCCAGGCAAGAATACTGGAGTGGGTTGCCATGCCCTCCTCCAGGGGATCTTCCCGACCCAGGGATCAAACTCATGTCTCATACCCTCTATATTGGCAGGTAAGTTCTTTACCACTAGCACCACCTGGGGAGCCCCAAGGCAGACAAGTAATATAAATTAATGAAGTAGGCCAGGCACCTTAATCTGTATTGTTTCAAAAGAAGCACATAGTAGGTGTAATTTCTATTTCCACAAATACACTCTTGAACCTTTGGCTCTCTTGATTCAGCTTTTATTTTCCTCCTATGCTCTCAACTCTGTTGTTTGGAGTTTTTTTAACATTTATTTTTATTTATTTGGCTGTGCCGGATCTTTAGGTGTGACACTCGAGATCTATCAATAGTTCCCTAACCAGGAATTGAACCTGGGCCCCCTGAACTGGGAGCTCAGAGTCTTAGCCTCTGGGCCACCATAAAAGTCCTTCGACTTTGTTTCAAGGAAAACAACACTACAAGCACACTAATGAAAGGCAGACACTCAGTCACACGACTGGAGACACAGAAAATGGTGGAGAACATGACAAAATAACAACTACCCCCGACCTCAGCTCCAGCTGACTGTTACCCTATGGAGATTCTGGCCCACCTGGCAAGTTGTGATTTTTTTTTTCAACTATTGTAAGAAATCCAGTTTCTAATGTGAAATTTCTCAATTTTTATTAAAAAAAATTTATTTGAATGACAGCTAGAAAATAAAGCCACTAACTCAAAAAGCATTTTAACAAAGCATAGACTAAATAATCCTAAAGGAAATCAGTCCTAAATAGTCATTGGAAGGACTAATGCTGAAGCTGAAACTCCAATACTGTGGCCACCTGATGCGAAGAACTGACTCATTGGAAAAGACCCTGATGCTGGGAAAGATTGAAGGCCAGAGGAGAAGGGGATGACAGAGGATGAGATGGTTGGATGGCATCACCGACTCAATGGACATGAGTTTGAGCAGGCTCTGGCAATTGGTGATGGATAGGGAAGCCTGGCGTGCTGCAGTCTATTGGGTCTCGAAGAGTCAGACACGACTGGGCGACTGAACTGAATTGAACTGAGACTAAATAATGCAATCTCTAATCTCCCTTTGGACAATTTCCAGGGATCTTAAATGGTTTTACAGTCTTCTCTACTTCCCCTTGTATCCCTGGAGAGTGGGCCCACAGAGCATCTCACGCTGCTGTCCCACCTTCCCTAGACAGAATGTCACACTTCAAGTAAGCAGAATTTGAAGAACAAGGTTCAAGTACTGTGACACAATTACGAGGCACATCTCTGTTCTGAGCTGTGAGTGAGAAGGATGTGGCAGTGAAGCCTAGCTGCCTGTCTCCTGGTCTCTCCCTTCCCTACACTTTCCCCCCTTTTTCCTCCCCTTCCTTTCCTTTTGCCTCTCTCTCTCCCTCTGACTGCAGCCAGCTGACCACACTGGCTGGAGGAAGACGCCTTCCCACCAGGTAGCAGATATAAAAATTACCCCTGGGCTCATCCAGGAGCAAGCCCCCTGAGGCCAAAAATGGGACAACTTCTTGAGGAAACATATTAATCTTGAATTTTTTATTTTCCTCTAAAGCAGGGATCCTTACTTTTTTCAGTGCCATGAACTACAATGGCAGTCTATAGATGGCTACAGCCTCCTTCTCCAAATAATGTTTTTAAATGCAAGAAATAAAACACATAAAATTATAATGAAAACCAATTGTCATAAAGTTACAGCAATATTTTCTAAATATGATGTACTATAACATTAAAATACATATGAATATTAAAATACATCTAAATCTGATGTATTCTTCTTTATGAACATATTAAACAATAAGAACTAGTGGAGGCACTAAGAACTATAAGAATACTGAGCAATGCACCAATGATTTTCTACAAAAACTCTAAGGTGATACGAAAATATTTCAACTTCTATCGATAACTAAGTCACAAGTACAGCCAGTATTAACTTATGGTCTTGCCTACATTCAAATGAAAAGAAATGCTGCATTTTCATTAGAAAAAATGAGGATGTTTTCTTTCTCCATTCAAGTTCATCAGCCCTCTAAATTCTGTGAACCTCAGGCTATGAACCCTTGATACTAAAAAGATGATCTGGACCAAAAGTCTGGGGTAGTGTGGCACCCCACTCCAGTACTCTTGCTTGGAAAATCCCATGGACGGAGGAGCCTGGTGGGCTGCAGTCCATGGGGTCACTAGAGTCGGACACGACTGAGCGACTTCCCTTTCACTTTTCACCTTCATGCATTGGAGAAGGAAATGGCAGCCCACTCCAGTGTTCTTGCCTGGAGAATCCCAGGGACGGGGGAGCCTGGTGGGCTGCCATCTCTGGGGTCGCACAGAGTCGGACACGACTGAAGCGACTTAGCAGCAGCAGCAGCAGTGCTCCTCAGATTACCAGGGTTAAAATGCAGATTCCTATTCAGTGTGTGTGTGCACCTGATATTCTGCATTTCTAACAAGCCCCAGGTAATGCTGATATTCTGATCCAGGAACCACACATTGCAGAGAAAAGGTTCTGAGGCTTATCATGGGAGACCTCAGCCTGGAATGGAGGTAAGAATCAGAGACACACAGATGGTGTTCTGTGACCCTGGGAGGTTCCAGGGATGGCTTCATCCTAAAGGGATATGTTTTGTTTTACCACATGCTTCAGTATCTAGTGACAGAAAGGGAACTTAGAGATCCTGAGTTGCTGGGCACCCTCAGTTTCCCAAAGTACAGAGTGGCAGCTACTGATCAGCTAAACCACTGACCCTTGACAAGTCCCAGTCCTCAAAATATATGCACAAGCACACACACCCATTCACAGAAAACAAAAAGTACTCACAAGTTGTAAACATGACTCAACAAGACTGCAAAGCTGAAGTGATCATGCAAAAGGAAAAAACTCACTAAAGTCTCTGAAAGTATTGACATATGTATCTTTGCCATTTTCCCGAGAGCACAGAAAATATATATAAATAAAAAATATGTAAAATATATAAACATATACTAACAATTATACACATATAATATATAACTCTTCTCTAAACTAGGTTTTATTCTTTAGGCAAACTCAGCTTTCACTAACTTCTAGTGCCCCTGTACTTTTACTTATATATGGAATATATTTTAAAAATACTAAAACAACAGGAAAAAGTACAAGTTAACAAACGTCACTGCTATTAGCAGTAAAATAGCCAAAAGTAAGCAAAGTAGCAAGTATATTAAACTAGTTTTCCTTGTTCCACTAGAATGGTTTTTATTACTTTTTTTTTTTTTTTAAGAAAAAAGAAATCTGGAGACCTGATGCACTGGGCTATTCTTCTTCAGCCTCTCTGAAGTTCGCGGATCCCTTTTGCACCACCTCTCTGCATCCAGCATTCTCAGCTAAACTTAATTCAAAACCCAGATTGGCATTCCCATCAACCCACCCTAGTTCTGTAGAGGAGAGCAGAACTTGCACGTTTCAACCCAGCTACAAAAATCTGCCTGCACTGTCGAAGACCCAGGTTCAATCCCTGGGTCAGGAATATCTCCTGGAGAAGGAAATGGCAACCCACTCCAGTATTCTTGCCTGGAGAATCCCATGGACAGAGCAGCCTGGCGGGCCACAGTCCATGCGATCACACTGAGTCGGACAGGAGGAAGCTAGCCACAACACACAGGACTGCTGGACTGCTCATAGGGTGCCCTCTGCTGGCCACATATGGAAACAAGGGAAGGAAAGCTTTCCACACTGATTTAAAAAAAGGCGGGGGCAGGTCATGTAAGACCAAGCATTTGAGGTGACTGCAAAAGAAAAATATTTAAATAAGAACCCCATTCCGGGAGGGATGTTCAAGACGGAGGAGAATATGTATAGCTATGGCTGCTTCATTTTGATGTTTGACGAAGATAACCAAATTCTGTAAAGCAACTATCCTTCAATTAAATAAATAAATAAAAGGACCCCATCCCGAGGCATCCTGGCTATTGAAACAAAAGTCCAACCATAGTAAGACTAGAAAAACACAAAAGCATCTTCCTTTAAGAATTCTAAAAATGAAAATTAGAAAAAACAATTTTGGAAGAAAACAAACCTTGTTTAAGCTTAACATTGAAAAAAAAAAAAATGAGTTGAAGTTAACATTTTTCAAGTCTTAGTACTTTTGGTCCCTGGATTTCATTTGATGATGATGCAAGAAAAGGTGGTTACACTGTTTGGGAGCCCCAAGGTAATATTCTAGAAGCCTTTAAAAGTAAATTGAAACAATAAGGAACTCCTACAATTCAAAAACACAAACAAAACCCAAACAACCCAATTCAAAATGGGCAAAGGATTTGAACAGACATTTCCCCACAGAATATGTACAAAGGGCCAACCAGCACACGAGAAGACACTCCACATCACTAATCACCAGGGAAATGCAAACCAAACCTACAGTATCACTTCACACCCATTGAACAGAGGAGCCCAGCAGGCTACAGTCCATGGGTTCACAAGAGTCAGACACGACTTAGCGACTAAACCACCACCACCTCCTACTACTGCTACCAAAAAGAGCAAATAACAAGTGAGGATGTAGATAAATAGGAACCCCCTCACTGTTGGTGGGAATACAAAATGGTCTCTGTGTTACTGTGAAAAATGATGAGGCTTGGAGAGCTTCCACTCGATGAACACATTGATGTGCCAGGAGGGGTTATGAAAGCTCCAAACCATTTCCAATATACCTTGTCCTATGTACTTCTTCCCTTTGGCTATTCCTGAGTCAAATGCTTTATAATAAACTGGCAATAGAGAGTAAAGCACTTCCCTGAGCTCTGTGAGCCATTCCAGCAAATTACTGAACCCAAGGAAGCGGGTATGAAGACTCCAGCTTTCTGGTCAGTTGGTCAGAAGCACTAGTCACAACCTGAGACTTGGGACTGGCATCTGAAGTAGGGGGAATCTTGGGGGACTGGGCCCTTAACCTGGGGGGTCTGTGTGAAATATGGGTGGAGACAGAATTTAACTGTAGGACCCCTTGTTGGCATCCAGAGAGTTGAAGAATTGCTTAATGTGAGGGAAAGTCCCTACACATTTGGTGTCAGAAGTGTTTTATGTGTAGAAGAAACAGGTTTCCTTTTACCATCCAAGAGCTGAATGCAGGGTCTCAAAGAAATATTTGTACACCCACGTTAATAGCAGCATTATACACAAATAGCCAAGAGGTAGAAGCAGCCCAAGAGTCCACTGACAGATGAATAGATAAACAAAATGTGGTATATCCATATGAGGGAACATTACTCAGTCTTAAGAAGAAAGGAAATTCTGACATATGCTGCAACATGGATGAACCTTGAGGACATTATCCTAAGTGAAATAAGCTAGCTGAGAGATAAATACTGTATGATTCTACTTTTATGCGGTATCTTTAGTAGTCAAATTCATAGAGACAGAAAACAGAATGGTGGTTGCCAAGGGCTGGGGAAAGGGAGGAATGGGGAGTCATTGTCTAATGGGTATAGAGTTTTGGTTTTGCAAGATGAGAAGGTTCTGGAGATTGGCTACACAACACTGTCAATATACTTAACACTACTAAACTGTACACTTAGAAATGGTTATGCTGATAATTGTATGTTATGTGTATTTTACAATTAATTTTTTTAATTAAACATGTCAACACAATCATTCCTTCATTTGCTGCCCTGTCTATCTGGTTCAGCTTCTATAAACTTAGAAAGTCAGAGCTGGCAGGGATTTGGGAATATCGTTCCATTGTACAGATTAATAAATGGAGGCAACCATGGCAAGGTGACTTGTGGAGCTCTCAGTGAGTCAGCAGTGAAGACAAGACTGAAAAGAAGGGCCCCTGATTCCCAGAGTGGGGCCTTACCTTGCGCCACAACCCCTGTGAGGACAGTCCATTTCTAAATGGTGCCGTACAGTGCGTGCATGCTCAGTCATGTCAGACTCTGCAACCCAGTGGACTCCTCTGTCCATGGGATTTCACAGGCAGGAATACTGGAGTGGGTTACCATTTCCTCCTCAGAGGATCCTTCTAACCCAGGGATCGAACCCACATCTCCTGTGCCTCCTGCTTTGGCAGGTGAATTCTTTACCACTGAGACACCTCGGAGGAGATGATAAGAACTGTCATCCGATCCGAGGTTGCTTCCCACGCACCATTGGTCTGGGAAGTCAGGCAAGCCCAGGAAAAAAAAAATATACCTTGGTTAAAGTTGATGTGATCTGAATTTCAGAGTCCCCTGAACAAACCTGGGAGGAGAACAGGAGAGAAATATAACCTACTTAAATAATATAACCTACTTAAATGTTGACAGAGCACGCTGAGTATTGTTTTTCCATTGAGTTATTTTGTAATTTTTCCCAACATGAGTCATTTATTACCCTTCAAGGCAGACTGAATAAAATGACTTACTGTTTACTGCCTGCCTACAATAACATAACAGTATGAGGCATGCATATAAATTATTTTTTATTTTACTTTGATGGTTGTGAAGATACCAAAATATAAGATCAAATCAAAGCTAACAACTTTACTGGCAGTTAAGTGGTTGATTTTACTAAAATGAAGACATGTCTGCTTAAACCAAAAAAATGTTCTCATTGGCACTTTGCTTTGGCTGGGATCTTTGAAATTAAGGCCAAGGTGCTGATAAGCACACTCACCAGCATTGGCCTTTGACTGCCCCTGAAGCACTTTGGATACCTGGAAGAGTACACAGGTGTGTGGGCCCCACAAGTGCCTTGGAAACGATCCCTTTCACCAACTGTTTGAAAAGATTCACTTTCAGCTGGTAAGGCTTTGCCCGGGTACGTTTCTCAGGGTTGATGATGGCTCCTCGTGCAGCGCATGAGGTAGATTCACTTTTCATTTTGCAGACATTCCTGTTGTGCCTTAACCAGAAGGGCAAGTGCCACAGCCAAAACAGCTGGGAATATCCCCCCCTCCCCACAGTCTGCAAGCGACTCTGCAATTCTGCCCCAGGTTCTAGACCTTCAAATCTTGAGAGATGTTTTCTTCATCCACAGGTTGTTTAGGCTTTAACTGGCTGCCTAGAGTTAAAAAGGAATATCTCAAGCCTCCTGCCATGCTGAAAGAAGGAAAAAAACAACAGTAAAAATAAATTCCATAGGTGGTACCATCAACAGTTATACTCTTGATAAAGATAATCAGCCTAATTTTTTTGATACTTTGGCTACTTATTTCTTTTTTCAAATTTTGTTGAAGTATAATTGATTTACAATGCAGTTGGCCTAATGCAGAGACATTACTTTGCCAACTAAGGTCCGGCTAGTCAAGGCTATGGTTTTTCCAGTGGTCATGTATGGATTTGAGAGTTGGACTGTGAAGAAGGCTGAGCACCAAAGAATTGATGCTTTTGAACTGTAGTGTTGGAGAAGACTCTTGGGAGTCCCTTGGACTGCAAAGAGATCCAACAAGTCCATTCTCCAGGAGATCAGCCCTGGGATTTCTTTGGAAGGAATGATGCTAAAGCTGAAACTCCAGTACTTTGGCCACCTTATGCGAAGAGTTGACTCATTGGAAAAGACTCTGATGCTGGGAGGGTTTGGGGGCAGGAGGAGAAGGGGACGACAGAGAATGAGATGGCTGGATGGCATCACTGACTCAATGGATGTGAGTCTGAGTGAACTCCGGGAGTTGGTGATGGACAGGGTGGCCTGGGGTGCTGCGATTCATGGGGTCGCAAAGTTTGGACATGACTGAGCGACTGAACTGAACTGATTATCCTAAAATGGTGTCCTACCTCTGAGACCCCAAAATGCCTTTCAAAAGTATCTCCCAACATCTTTAACACATGTGCTTTGATGGAGCACAGATTTAGTGAGGCCCATTCACAAAAGGAAGGCCACGTGTAGGGTCTTTTCTGTGAGGAGGACACATGAATTAAATTCATCTCTCGACTCTGAATTTTCATTACACACATCCCCATGAACCACATGAGCAAGTATGTCATAAAGAGATGAACTGAATATTTCAAGTAAAACTTATTCTAGGAATTGTAACATCAAAACACCTCCTATTCTTTCACTTATAACATATTAATCAGGCTTTTAAAATTCATGTTACTAAAATGAATTCATTTAAAAATCCCACTTACCAAATATTTAACCCTACAAAGTTTAACACAGAGAAAATGTAGTCTCCACCTACTAACATTCCAATGTAGGCCACGGATACATTCTGCAAAAAGAGAGGATTAGTGATCTTAGAAGTAAAGGATTTGGGGGGAAAACACATATACATGGTGAAATCTGAAACAAAATATTTTAGTTACTTTTGAAAGAGATTTGCATATAATAGGAATTCATGGAATATTGAATATGTGAATAAAAACTATAACATATGGCTTTATAAAGAAAATGAAGTAAACTATAACACTATAATCACAGAACTGCATCATCCATACCTTCTTCCACATACTATACCAGAAAAAAGATGTAAGAGTTGGGTTGTAATCAGCTTTTCAGATCTCATCTCTTTATCATCACTGGGTAGGGAATTTTAATCATATTAGTCCTAAATGTAAACTGATTAAGACAGCTGACAAATTCTAAGCAGTACTCGGTCCAGTATATTCTCAATGGTCTTTGGGTAGCCAAAAGATAAGTCTACTGATGAAGCACTTATTCATCATAGAAGCTCATGTGAACAGAAACACAAAGCAACTGCAGAACAGAATTTAGAATACCTCACCCTCCGATTCATCAGTGTGTGTACTCAAATGCTGTACACACACAGCATATACACCAATCCCAGCGTTAATCACCTTATAACTGTGTGCAGATCTAGACTGAAAACAGTTCTTCATAAGGATTCCCTTAGTCAGCAGTATTCTCCCAGAAAATCAAAATGTAGATCACTCTGTATCTTGTCGCAGAAATTTGTAATTTTTTCAGCTATTTTACTTGGTTTTCCCATACCATCCCTTCCTTCCATTCCCAGTTTAAAAGTTATAAAGGATGAGATGGTTGGATAGCATCATCAACTCAATGGACATGAGTTTGAGCAAACTCCAGGAGACAGTGAAGGACAGGGAAGCCTGGTGTGCTGTAGTCCATGGTGTTGCAAAGAGTCAGACCCAACTGAGCAACAGAACAACAACCTTTAAGTTAGCAGGCCTTCCCTCTGTCTTGTGGATTAAAAGATTAGAAAATGTAAGAAGGGATTACCCAGCCATAGCTGAAAATATCACAAGCCTCCATTCTTACTATACCATGGATAATAACAACAATAAAATCAAACAGTCAATCCCCCAATTTGGTTGTTTATTTCAAGGCTTCAACCACTTACCTTGATGGCTCCAACCACCGCCGTTGTCAGGGCTGAATTGTAGTAGCTGCACAAAACTGTGGAGTACATCAGCAGAAACCTGGGACAAGGAAGCAAACACCTGAGTGGAGAGTCAGCTGTTTTAAACAAATAAAAAAGAAAAACATACTATGAAGATTTTATAACCTACATTTTAAAACACCTCCTTATTAACTTCAACTTTTTACAGGAAAATGGTCTAGTCGTGCATTAGCCAAACTTTCTACCTTAGGTGTCCTTTTCATTTTGTCTGTGCATTTCCCGTCAGTGTTTCCACAAAAAGGGCATAAAGACAATACGATTTTTTTAAATGATCTGAACTCTTTCACCTAACAGCTATGTTACAACAATGGTTTTCAATCCTCTCTGTGGATCAGAATCGCTTGATGCACTTTTAACACCATGATGCCTGACAGACAGTCTCCTTCATCTGGTTTGAGGTGGGGCCCCAGACACGTGCTGTATCAAAGATCTGTGGATGATTATAACGTGCAGCTAGTTTTGAGAAACACTGGTGTTAGCAGGGAAAGCTGCTGAACGATTGCTAGCTTTGGACTAAGAAGATTTAGATAATGGGTTCTACATGCCTAAATACTCCTGTACTCTACTACCAAAGTTAATTCAACAGGTATTCAGCATTGACCAGTATGTCCGACACTGGCCAGCAAAATGATTACAGAATCATGACCAGGCATCAGAGAAGAAAATATATATTCACATACACAGAAAAGAATGAAGAATCCAATCAAAAGTAAAGAAATACATTCATTTCATTCAAGTAGTAAAGAAAATCAGGTGTAACCCAAGTGGGGTGCAAAATTTCATCCACTGGAATCAGAGATTAAATGTTGAAAGAGGTTACCATCAAAACTGGTTAAGAATGAAACTGGAAAGATACAGAGAACATAAGATGTGTTGGATTTTAAAGCTAAATCCTAGCTTGGGAACTGTACTCTAAGAAAGGGCTCAGGCCCCGGGCATTAGGGAGACTCCCCCTGGGGCAATGTACCTACCAGTTTCAGGTCCAGGTCCAAATTTCTGATTGTTAACAATAGAATCTAGATCACTAATATGCAACACAATAACCGTTTTTGGCCTGAATATGTTCATTACCAGGAATGATAGAGAAAAGATATTAGAGATAATATATATCAAGTTTTTATACTAAGTTAAGGAATAAACTCAATTACAAATAAATTTTGTAATCTTCAGAATAATGTATGTCTTTGTTATTAAGGTAATTACAACAATTTTACAAGTGAGAGAATCCAACATCTTGACTTTGGTTGTTTGTATCTGAAATCTATATTAAATTTGCAATTTTCACTTGAAAAGAATACAAAAATCTAAGTCTGTACACAGTATTCTGATGTTTAAAAGGTGATTTACCACATTGCCACGTTTGGTTTACTAGATTTCAAAGAGTTTCTAGGTTTATAAAACAACCTGGCCCATCAGCTTCTCTAGGGTCTCATAACACCTTGGAATTGCTAGGAAAAAATCAGGTAAATTACATTTATAAATCACATTTAAGATGTTTAATTTTTTTTTAATTCACTAAGTTATGAGACTGATTTACAGTAAGTTGTTTAGGAGATTTCAATCACTTAAACTTCACTTAAACCATTAACCAAATAATGAAAGTATTCTTATATTAATACAAAAGTTACTAATTTTATAAGTAAAGCAAGAGTATTTATAAATTGGCTTAAGAAAATCTAAGTTTTTTTTACAGTTTTAATAAATTCAACATTAATTTATAGACCCAGGCAGCTATAAATAAGCCAAAGCATGCATAATAAAAAGATTAAAAAATCAACCCAATGTTGATTGTTGCCTGCTTTTCTGGGCCTGGGCAGTAAGAGCACATAAGCCACAGCATCTGCTCTGGAGGAGCTAAGAGTCTAATAAAATAGTAGAAATCACAACTCCTGGGAGGGACCCAACCCAGTTTCCAGGACACAGTAAAGCTTCCTGTAGGCTTCCTAACCTGGACCACAGCGTTATACCCAAGACAACAAAGATGTTCTTTATGTTCCAGTTTTGTTTAAATTTCCTAATCCAGGGTTCCAAACGTGCAATGTTTTCTTCATTCCAAATTTTAGTGAAACCACCTTGGCCAATTTCCATCTACCATGAATGTGGGCCACCAGGACACTCACCCACCAGCTGGGCTGAGTGAGGGGAGGAGTCCCTGTCTCCAGCCTCCTGGGGGAATCCGAATTAGCAGCAGTTCTCCTAAGTGCCAGATGGCGTCTGATACAGGAACAGCCACTTTCTACAGACAGACAGGCTGCATTTCTTTTGTTGCTGTTGTTCAGTCGTTAAGTCCTGCCTGATTCCTTGTGACCCCACAGAGTGCAGCATGCCAGGCTTCCCTGTCTTTCACTATCTCCCGAAGTTTACTCAAACTCATGTCCATTGAGTCCGTAATGTCATCTAATCATCTCATCCTGTCGCCCCCTTCTCCTCCTTGCCCTCAATCTTCCCCAGTATCAGGGTCCTTTTCTAGCTTCATATCTGGTGGCCAAAGTAATGGAGCTTCAGCTTCAGTATCAGTCCTTCCAGTGACTATTCAGGGTTTATTTCCTTTAGGATTGACTGGTTTGATCTCCTTGCAGTTCAAGGGACTCTCAAGAATCTTCTCCAGCACCACAGTTCAAAAGCATCCGTTCTTCAGCACTCAGCCTTCTTTACGGTCCAACTCTCACATCCATATATGACTACTGGAAAAACCATAGCTTTGACTAGACAGACCTTTGTCACCAAAGTGATATCTCTGCTTTCTAATACACTGTCTAGGTTTGTCGTAACTTTTCTTCCATGGAGCAAGCATCTTTTCATTTCATGGCTGCAGTCACCATCCACAGTGATTTTGGAGTCCAAGGAAACAAAGTCTGTCTCTGTTTCCATTGTTTCCCCATCTATTTGCCATGAAGTTATGGGACCAGATGCCATGATCTTAGTTTTCTGAATGTTGAGTTTTAAGACAGCTTTTCACTCTCCTCTTTCATCTTCATCAAGAGGCTCTTTAAAGAGTTCCTCTTTGCTTTCTGCCATTAGAGCAGTATCATCTGCATATCTGAGGTTGTTGATCTTTCTCCCGGCCATCTTGATTCCCACTTCTGATTCATGCAGCCCAGCATTTCACATGATGTACTCTGCATAGAAGTTAAATGAGCAGGGTGACAATATTCAGCTTTGATGTACCCCTTTCCCAATTTGGAACCAGTCTGTTGTTCCATGTCCAATTATAACTGTTCCTTCTTGACCTGCATATAGGTTTCTCAGGAGACAGATAAGGTGGTCTGGTATTCCCATCTCTTTAAGAGTTTTCCACAGTTTGTTGTGTTCAACACAGTGAAAGGCTTTAGGATAGTCAGTGAAGCAGATGTTTTTCTAGAATTCTCTTGCTTTTTCTATGATCCAACAAATGTTGGCAGAGAGAGTAACTATTATATAAAATGACTAGGCCCAAAGGAGTATATTAAAATTTTCTAAGAAATATAATAGTTTTCTATATGCAAAGGACCTATACAGTCCTTTGGCTAAGACCAAGATTCTGAACTAAAAGATCCTCCATTAGCTCAGTGCAAAGGAAACCACTTTTAAAACCAAAAATGTCAATCTTCACATGATAGTTTTGATTTTAGCATCTATGAATTAATAAAATGAAAAGACATTTAAAAGCACTGCTGAATTCTCAGTAGCTCTCTGCCATTCCATACTTTTAAAATCATACTTATCATCTGTGTACATCTGAAAAATGATGGCACAGATACAAGATACATTTATTCAGACAACAGATACCAGCTGGTGTTTATAGGGCCCCGAGGGATGGAGGTGCTGATGTGGAAACCCCTGGACCAGAACCCCTGCTCAAAGGTTTCTTCCTGTTTCTGAAAAATAACACAAAAAATAACTGATTAACCCAAAGTTGGATGGCACACTCCTGGCAGTCACAAGCAGAACCTAAATGGCCTTGTTTACATCTTGTTGTTGATTGCTATTCCACGTACAAGCATATATAGAAATCCAACACAAATGTTCGAGTAATAAAAGGCCACTTTCACACTCCTTCCACCAATCACAATGATACCCAAGCACATTACTCTCTTATTCCAAATTTCAAAGAACTTCAAGTACTCTCATCTTGCCCAACTCTAGTAAGAACTCACTCTTACCCCAGACCACAGTGGTGTGCCAAGGAAGCCAAAGCCATGGGATAAATATGGCCCATTTTCCTGGAGCATTGAGTTCACACTAGGATGTACTTTGTTGGGCAATGATGGGGATATCTAAACTCTTTGAAGGTTCTGTCACTCCAGTGCCCAAGCAACCAGCAGAATTGTTTTGTCTTGGACCCTACATCTTGGCAGTATCGGTGAAGTTTCAAAGAATAGAACATTCTTTATACTGTCAGCAGGGAAAACAGATACACTTGTATTTCTATTAAGGAACATATTACTGCTTCAGTGAGATCAAAGAGGCTGCTGTGTGCGTGCTCAGTTGCTTCAGTCGTGTCTGACTCTGTGCGAGCCTATGGACTGTAGCCTGCCAGGCTCCTCTGTCCATGAGATTCTCCAGGCAAGAATACTGGAGTGGGTTGCCATGCCCTCCTCCAGGGGATCTTCCCAACCCAGGGATCAAACCTGTGTCTCCTGTGTTGCAGGCGGACACAGGGACATTTAGGCCTTTACTGACTCAGCCACCAGGGAAGCCCATCAAAGAGGCTGCTATTGGGGCAGAAACAGAGTCAAATAATTGCCTCCAGGGCCTGGGGGCTGGTGCCAGCTGCTGGTGTGAACGAACCAGAACCTGTCACTTCTGGGCAAGATTAAAAAGACCGGCAGAGCTAGCTTTTTAAAATCTAGTTTGTCTACTTAAATTTCAGTCTTATTTTACCTTTGCCTGTGTTAAATTATCGTGGCTGCCACAATCCGGTTTACCTGCCTGATGCAATTTCATCATAAGCTTTATTTACAAATTCTTGGTTACAAATAGCATTCCTTAAAGCTGAATCCTTAACCCTAGCTCAAAAGAAAAATCTGCCCTTTTCATCATTCTGTTGGCTTCTTAATGTACATTTTCAAAGTGTTAAAAAGTTTTTAAATTACATTTTCAACTCTGGATAGAGGTTGGGTGGTCAGAAAAAGCAAGTTGGAAATGCAAACTTGAAAGCAGTGAAAATAAGAGAGAAACTGACAGAGAGTTTTCTGGAGTCAGGGTTGGAATGTGCACACATTAATCCTGTGGCTCCTTGAGCTTGAACCAAAGCGAAGGGACAGTCCGAGCCCAGTCCCAGCTGCTCTGAAAACCAAGGATGTGCTCAGAAGCTTACAAAGGTTTGTATTACTGCCAAGAAGGAAATGATCTGATCACAGTGTCTTCTGAGTGAGAAACTGTAAGAAAGCAGCATTCTGAAAAATGCACCATGAAAAAATAGATTTCTTCTAAATCAGTTTCAGACTTAAAACTGACTGAAGATGAAGTACACATAATAGAAGAAATAATAAAAAGGCAGAGGAACCAGAGATCAAATTGCCAACATCCACTGGATCATCGAAAAACCAAGAGAATTTCAGAAAAACATCTATCTCTGCTTTATTGACTATGCCAAAGCCTTTCACTGTGTGGATCACAATAAACTGTGGAAAATTCTGAAAGAGATGGGAATACCAGACCACCTGACCTGCCTCTTGAGAAATCTGTATGCAGGTCAGGAAGCAACAGTTAGACCTGGACATGGAACAACAGACTGGTTCCAGATAGGAAAAGGAGTACATCAAGGCTGTATATTGTCACCCTGCTTATTTAACTTATATGCAGAGTACATCATGAGATGTGCTGGGCTGGAAGAAGCACAAGCTGGAATCAAGATTGCCAGGAGAAATATCAATAACCTCAGATATGCAGATGACACCACCCTTATGGCAGAAAGTGAAGAAGAGCTAAAGAGCCTCTTGATGAAAGTAAAAGAGGAGAGTAAAAAAGCTGGCTTAAAGCTCAACATTCAGAAAACTAAGATCATGGCATCCAGTCCCATCACTTCACGGCAAATAGACAGGGCAACAGTGGAAACAGTGGCTGACTTTATTTTTCTGGGCTCCAAAATCACTGCAGATGGTGATTGCAGCCATGAAATTAAAAGATGCTTACTCCTTGAAAGGAAAGTTATGACCAACCTAGACAGCATATTAAAAAGCAGAGATATTACTTTGCCAACAAAGGTCCGTCTAGTCAAGGCTATGGTTTTTCCAGTAGTCATGCATGGATATAACAGTTGGACTATAAAGAAGGCTAAGCACCAAAGAATTGATGCTTTTGAGCTGTGGTGTTGGAGAAGACTCTCCATTCTAAAGGAGATCAGTGCTGGGTGTTCATTGGAAGGACTGATGTTGAAGCTGAAACTCCAATACTTTGGCCACCTGATGTGAAGAGCTGACTCATGTGAAAAGACCCTGATGCTGGGAAAGATTGAGGGCAGGAGGAGAAGGGTACAACAGAGGATAAGATGGTTGGATGGCATCACCGACTCGGTGGACATGGGTTTGGGTGGACTCCGGGAGTTGGTGATGGACAGGGAGGCCTGGCGTGCTGTGGTTCATGGGGTCCCAGAGTTGGACACGACTGAGCGACTGAACTGAACTGAATCATAAGTGATTTGATTTAGGTCATACGTGAATTGCCTAGTGGTTTGATTAAATCTGATAGAGTACCTGAAGAACTATGGATGGAGGTTCACAATAACCATGATGGTGTGGTTATCCAGTTGGCACTCACCTAGAGCCAACATCCTGGAGTGTGAAGTCAAGTGGGCCTTAGGAAGCATTACTACGAACAAAGCCAATGAAGGTGATGGAATTCCAGCTGAGTTATTTCAATTCTAAAAGATAATGCTGTTAAAATGCTGCACCCAATATGTCAGCAAATTTGGAAAACTCGGTAGTAGTCATACAACTGGAAAACATCCGTTTTCACTCCAATCCGAAAGAAAGGTACTGCCAAAGAATGTTCAAACTACCGCACAATTGCACTATTCTCGCCTGCTAGCAAGGTAATGCTAAAAATCCTTCAAGCTAGGTTTCAACAGTATGTGAACTAAGAACTTCCAAATGCTCAAGCTGGATTTAGAAAAGGCAGAGGAACCAGAGATCAAATTGCCAACATCTGTTGGATCATAGGAAAAGGAAGCGAATTCCAGAAAAACATCTACTTCTGCCTCGCTTTCTATGTTAAAGCCTTTGATTGTGTGGATTACAACAAACCATGGAAAATTCTTAAAGAGATGAGAATACTAGATCACCTGACCTGCCTTCTGAGAAACCTGTATGCAGGTCAAGAAGCAACAGTTAGAACCAGACATGGAACAACAGACTGGTTCCAAATTGGGAAAGGAGTACATCAAAGCTGTATATTGTAACTCTGCGTATTTAACTTCTATGAAATGCTAGGATGCATGAGGCACAAGCTAGAATCAGAATTGCTGGGAGAAACATCAATAACTTCAGATATGCAGATGACACCACCCTTATGGCAGAAAGCGAAGAGGAACTAAAGAGCCTCCTGAAGAAAGTGAAAGAGAAGGGTGGAAAAGCTGACTTAAAACTCAAGACTCAAAAAACTAAGATCATGGCATCTGGTCCCATCACTTCATGGCAAATAGATGGGGAAACAATGGAAACAGTGACAGACTTTATTTTCTTGGGTTACAAAATCACTGCAGGTGACTGCAGCCATGAAATTAAAAGATGCTTGCTCCTTGGAAGAAAAGCTATGACAAAGTTAGACAGCATATTAAAAGGCAGAGACATTACTTTGCCAACAAAGATCTGTATAGTCAAAGCTATGGTTTTTCAAGTAGTCATGTATGGATATGAGAGTTGGACCATAAAGAAAGCTGAGCACCAAAGACTTGATGCTTTTGAACTGTAATGTTGGAGAAGACTCTTGAGAGTCCCTTGGACTGCAAGGAGGTCAAACCAGTCAATCCTAAAGGAAATCATATATTCACTGGAAGGACTGATACTGAAGCTGAAGCTCCAAATCTCTGGTCACCTGATGTGAAGAGCTAACTCATTAGAAAAGACACTGATGCTGGGAAATCTTGATGGCAGGAGGAGAAGGGGAATGACAGAGGCCAAGATGGTTCCATGGCATCACCGACTCATCAGATATGAGTTTGAGCAAGGTCCACAAGTTGGTGATGGACAGGGGAAACCTGGCATGCTGCAGTCCATGGGTCATAAAGAGTTGGACACAACTGAGTGACTGAACGACAACAACAAAATGCAGAGTACATCATGCTGGATGAATCACAAGCTGGAATCAGGATGCCAGGAGAAATATCAATAACCTTAGATATGCAGATGATACCACTCTAATGGCAGAAAGCAAAAAGGAACTAAAGAGCCTCTTGATAAACATGAAAGAGGAGAGTGAAAAAGCTGGCTTAAAACTCCACATTCAAAAAATGAAGATCATGGCCTCTGTTCCCACCACTTCATGGAAAATAGATGGGGAAAAAATGGAAACATGACAGGTTTTATTTTCTTGGCATTCAAAGTCACTGCAGACTATGACTGTATACACAGAATTAAAAGACGCTTTCTCCTTGGAAGAAAAGCTATGATAAACCCAGACAGCATATTAAAAAGCAGAGACATCACTTTGCTGAGAAAGGTCCATATAGTCAAAACATAGTTTTTTTTCAGTAGTCATATACAGATGTGAAAGTTGGACCATAAAGAAAGCTGAGCATCAAAGAACTGATGCTTTCAAACTGTGGTGCTAGAGAAGACTCTTGAGAGTTTCCCTGGACAACAAGGAGATCAAACCAATCAATCCTAAAGGAAGTCAATCTTGAATATTCACTGGAAGGACTAACACTAAAGCTGAAGCTCCAATACTTTGGCCACCTGATGTGAAGAGCTGACTCACTGGAAAAGAACTTGGTGCTGGGAAAGACTGAGGGCAGGAGGAGAAGGAGCCAACAGAGGATGAGATGGTTGGATGGCAGCACCAACTCAATGGACATGAGTTTGAGCAATCCACAATTCACAGAACTTTATAAATCAGCTATGTAACTTCATTGTTCTTGTTTTAAAGATAAGGAAATTGAGGCTCAAAGAGAGTAAATAACTAGTCCACAGACTCAGAACTAAAAAGCGGCAAAGCCAGGATTCAAATCCATCTGATTCCAGGGGAGAGGCACCGAACTGTTAGATTGATGCCATGAATTAATGTCCTCAAAAGACCCCCTTTAAAAACTGTTGCTTAGTCACCAAATCTTGTCTGACTCTTTTGCAACCCCATGGACTGTAGCCTGCCAGGCTCTTCTGTCCATTGGATTTCCCAGGCAAGAATACTGCAGTGGGTTGCAGTATTCTTCTCCAAAAAACTGGGACTCACCTAATTTTCATCTTTAAAGTTGTAGAATCTGAAATATTGTTTTTATTACTTACTGATTTATTTTTAATTACTATGCCTTTATTGAGCTTCCCTGGTGGCTCAGATGGTAAAGCCTTTATTAGATTTTACTTGCAAAATGACTACTCATAAAATAACAATTAAGAACATTTATCAAGAGCGTCTTTGTTTTCTAGGAAGCACACTGTTAACTGGAAAAAAATGTATAGAGTTGTAGACAGATGGGGTCAAGATTTTGACAAAGAGCCCCAGAAGCTGCCAACTCACATCTAGGCACTGCCTACCCCACCACTCAATGAAGACAGCTGACATCAAAGGGTTTGTTTCTTGATTTTCTGAATGTCATGGCTACAAGAGCAAGTGAAAAAATATATATATATAAAGTGCAAGTGAAAAAAAAAAGCACTTGTATCTCATTAAGTTTCTAATGACATAAGATAGAACTAAAACTTGACTCTGCTGTTTACATATAGGTGAACACAGGCTTAGGCAAGGAAAGGTACTAGTCTGAGTCTGTGATATAAGTTGAATTTTTTATTATCTGGAATGGGGGGAAGGTAATTGACAAAGAGTAACTCACACAGGTTAGCAGATTTTTTTCAAAATTATTTGTTCTCAGTCAGCAACTGGGATATAAATATCTTACTATGGTTAGGCATTCAACAATGGCAGCCTAAGTACTGGGAGCACTTAGTACTCACCATTGTCAAACAATCAACGCCTGGAAAGAACACATTATTTGAGAGATTACTGGTTTTGAAAGAGGCGCAAGAGGTTGCCCAAAATCCCTCCTTTGAAAACAGGAGAAACTGGGTACAGGATCAGAGTACGTCAGGGCAGAGGCCATTGCAAAACAACAGTCTCTGGGCCTGAGCCCTGGGCCAAACCTCAAATGAGAAGAGACACTAGCCCACTGAGCCCAGACCCTCAAAAAGGCCAGAATGGTCCAAGTCAGGAGCACACCTGGCTACCAACAAGACTAAAAACAATTTGTCCATACAGGAAAGTTTCTCAAATTCCTAATTTTGGTCCACAAAATTATGATTAATTAAGATTAATCCTAACGATTAAGATTGAATCACATGCTTGCAAATCACAGGTCACCAAATACATAAGAAAATAAACCATAATGACACTCACAAACACATATTGAGTGGACAACCTATATATTTAGATTTTCAAGAACTGCAGATATTGGGATCATCAGATACAGAATAGCTATGTGTGTAATATTTAAAGAAATAAAAGATACAGTCACAAAGATAACCAACAAAAGAATGTCATGAATGAACAGATTACATTTTAAAAAAACTGGAACTTTTACAAATAAAATTGTTAAAATAAAAAACTCCAGTGGGGAGGAGCGAGAAAGGAATAGGGGATTAAGACGTACAAGCTGCTATGTATAAAATAATCTATAGGGATATATAGTATAACACAGGGAATATATCCAATACTTCATAATAACTATAAAGGACTATAACCTTTAAAAACTGTGAATCACTATGCTGTATACCTGAAACATATATAATTGCTGTTGTTTAGTCACTAAGTCATGTCTGACTCTTTGCAACCTCATGGACTATATAGCCCACCAGGCTCCTCTGTCCATGGGATTCTCTTGGCAAGAATACTGGAGTATTCTTATATATACTTATTAGAATACTGGAGTATTCTAATATATAATGGGTTGCCATTATATATTATTGTACATCAACTAAACCTCAATAAACTATAAATTTTTTTAAAACTCCAAGAAATAGGTTAAATATTAAATCAGACACAGCTAAAGAAAGAATTACTGAGCTGGAGAATATACATAAACACTTTTACTGTATATGAGACTACATTACTGCAAGGAAGATCAAGTTTAAGAATTGAAGACTATTGACCAAAGAGATCATGAGTTGTCTCAGTCCATCTACACAACAATGAAAATAATAATAATAATAATAATAATAATAAGGGGAAATTCATCTTTCTTCACAGGAAAAATCTTTTGACAAGTAATTCCAAGACAGTCATTCAAAGACCCTTTCTCATGGGCTAAGACACGGGTGCTTTCGTGTACATGGAGCCCAGCCCAGGAAGGATACTTCAAAGACTTAAAGCAGTGGAGAGGAAGTCTCTTCAAAACTTCTAAAGAGGAAGACTTCAGTAAGTGCCACAAGGCAGGGAAGAACAGAGGGTAGCTTATGTTCCCCCGTGCATCCTTTTGCAGCTTTTGAATTATTTACTAATTGTATGTATTATCTACTTATGAAAGGAAATTTTCAAGTTTGGGGAACATATAAAAAAATACAAGCTGCAAGGCCCCTCAACAGAATGATACACCTGAGGAAAATTTTAAGAACAAAAGCCTAAAATTATTGGACAATGGCCTGGGCAAATCTCCTCAGAAAACACCCTGAATATAACAGGTACAGCACTACAGAAAATGGTTATTTCCACATATTTATGTGAGGTGAGAATCTTGGGAAACTTGGGACATTGGGACAAAGACAAAAAACACATTTGAATGTGATACGGCAGCTGACTTTATTTCAAACTAACTTGCAGAAATCAATAGGCAACATCATATTTTGGAGGTCATGGGTCCCGATCCACTCCTCTGCTACAGAGCTTTGTGAAATTGCTCAGTCATGTCCAACTCTTTGTGACCCCGTGGACTGTAGCCTGCCAGGCTCCTCTATCCATGGGATTTTCCAGGCAAAAGTACTGGAGTGGGTTGCCATTTCCTTCTCCAGGGCTGCTACAGGGCTACTTCTCAGAAAAAGCTGGAGAAGCACAGACTAAGGGATTTTGACAAAGCAGAGAGAATGTATATTTTGATTTGACTTATCAAGAGATACAACAGACCAAAGCTTCTTATCTGTGATTTCTTACCCCAAAAAACAGGAAAGAAGAAACTGTATGATAAACAGAACATTCTTCCATTGATTGAACTCAGTAGCCTATTGTTAAAAAAAGCAAAGAAAACTAATGGTTAGAATAATAATACTGGTTTTATCAATCTAAACATTCTAGTACAAATTCCACTTTCACAAACAGAAAAATACAGTTTCAAAACTCCTGGGTAATATCAGCTGTGAGAAATGGGGCAAATTACTTTTCTTCTCCGAACCTGAGGCTCATTTCACAAAATGGGAATTATTATTTTAAAAACTGCCTCAAAGGTCAATGTGAGGATTTAATTAAACTGTTTAGAACCTGGCAGGTGGCAAGAACAAAATGACAGCTATTATTGCTGTGGTTATTTTTAAATTTTTACTAATTTCTAGTCATAAAATCAAGGTTGTGTTCACTTTTTAATAATCTTAAAAGAAAGTTTATTATAAAATTAATGATATTGGCAAGACTAAGAAAACTTTTCAGTTCACAAACTATTTTTAAGAATTTGCACAAAAGGAAAAGGGTGGAAGGAGAATTCCCTGATGGTCCAGTAGCCAGGACTCAGCACTTTCACTGCTGGGGCCCAAGTTCCATTCCTGGTCAGGGAACTAAGAGCAGGCAAAAAAAAGAAAAGAATTTATAGATGCTTAAAAGTATCATGAACAAATAAACTATTGTTTCCTATTTACAAACCAATCAAGTAACTGGGGTAAAGGAGCTGGTAGAGAAGTTTAATGCTCAGCTTCTTCTCTTAGTCCCTGCTACTGCTAAGCCGCCTCAGTCATGTCTGACTCTGTGCGATCCCATAGACGGCAGCCCACCAGGCTCCCCTGTCCCTGGGATTCTCCAGGCAAGAACACTGGAGTGGGTTGCCATTTCCTTCTCCAGTGCAGGAAAGTGAAAAGTGAAAGTGAAGTCACTCAGTCGTGTCCGACTCTTTGCGACTCCATGGACTGCAGCCTACCAGGCTCCTCCGTCCATGGGATTTTCCAGGCAAGAGTACTGGAGTGGGGTGCCACTGCCTTCTCCTCTTAGTCCCTAGGTGAGAAAATAAAATTAACCCTTTTGAAAAGATAGGTAACAATAAAAAGGAGTATTTTATTCATGATTTTTCCCTTGCCTGAATCCAAAAATGATTTCACAGTGACTCAAGACTCTATGTAAGAATGTGCTTAATAACATGATTAAATGACTTCTACTCACTTTCTATTTAACAACACTTTGTTAGCCAAGTTTTAGTAACTTTATAGATTTAACACTAAATCCTCCTTAAGTTTATAATTCAAATTTTTAAACCAATTAAAGTGGAATTCTCTTCTCTGACTAGTACAACCTTGTCACACTTTACTGTACCTGTTTCATCAGTAATACTTTGCCCACCTTTCTTATGAAAAAAATACACATTAAATGTTGATAACCACCAAACCTGGTTGATGGGTACATGGGACCTGCATACTATTCTCTTTCCTTCTGAATAGGTTTGCACGTTTTCATAATAAAACTTTTCTTTTTAACACTTACTTTTGAAACAAAAAACATAGTCAATATAAATCTGTCTTGCGGGCAAGCCCCAAGCCAATCAAAGGGTCAGAAAACATCCAGGACATTTTATGCCAAGATTGTCAAAAATCAAAACAAAACAGAAACTTCTGGAAAACATTCTGTGTCTGAAAAATTAAATAAAATTGGGAATAAGAGAAAGCCACATGGCCCAAACTTCAAACCAAAGATAGGAAACATTTATCTACTCAAAGAACTGGGAGTATTTATAAAAACAATAAATAAAAACTGTATGTTGTTGATACCACATAAGCAATTGAGTGCTATGTGGTAATTTTCATTAAAAATATTTGGATTCATTGCCAACTTCAATTTTGATAGATTTTAATTTTATTCTGTTCCTTTAATAATGATGAGCTGTGTTGGTGGCATTTTAAAAAATCACATAGAATGATACTTATTTGAAAACAGAAAATAATTTTAAGTGAGTAACAATAAAGCACTTCCTGCTTTAAACTTACTATTTCTGTGAAAGTACGTTGGAGTGTGAATCTTTTTCATTTTTCATTATTTTTTTAAATCAGAAAAAAGTCCTATTATTTATTTCTATTCATCAACTGCAATACATTAACTGTACTTTGAACTTATTGCAGTGATTTGATTAACTAAAGAAAGTTTACACATTATTTTCCAGGAGCCTAATTTGTTAACAAGAGGAGCTGGCATTACTGACTTTGTTAATCACGAACAGAATCAGGGTGCTATTACCAGATCTGCAGACTGTGGAAGTCCAAGGTCCAGGAGTACAGTGAGTCACACACAGGAGTCTCAACAGAATCTCTGACCCTTCGGTCAACTGGGAAAAAATGACTCATCAAAGTACTCCTTCCATTAATAAGAGAAGTTAACCTTTCACTCAAATTCATCAATCAACTTTCAATACAATCAAACCAAACTTGGTAATAAAACACAATTTTATATGGCAGACTAACACACCTAATTATATAAGCTCTTCTTATATTTTGTTCACAGTCTAAAATGGATTCAGCCATGGTTAAAAGTGACCAGCTGGAAGAAATTCATGATGATTCAGTGAACACAGGGCAGAACAATGAAGTGAAAGAAATGAGAATCTTACTATTTTTCCTACAGAGTTTTTTAAAATTATTGATTACAGTATCTCATCTCTTTTGGCATCTTTTACCATATAACACGTTTAAGTTAGTCAAATTTTTAACTTAATGATTTTTGTATTTTTGTCATCTTATAGAGGCCTCAGAGAAGGCAATGGCACCCCACTCCAGTACTCTTGCCTGGCAAATCCCATGGACAGAGGAGCTTGGTAGGCTGCAGTCCATGGGGTCGCTAGCAGTCGGACACGACTGAGTGACTTCACTTTCACTTTTCACTTTCCTGCACTGGAGAAGGAAATGGCAACCCACTCCAGTGTTCTTGCCTGGAGAATCCCAGGGACAGGGGAGCCTGGTGGGCTACCGTCTATGGAGTCGCACAGAGTCGGACACAACTAAAGTGACTTAGCAGCATCTGGAATTTCAGAGAATAGTTATTATTGCTTGGGCTCTAAGGTAACTATAGGAACTTCTGTTTGAAATCTTAAGAGACTGATCAAATGGAAGAGGCTAGATAGGGTAAATACTGAGATACTCCAGCATGGAAAGTCAGAATAGAAATACAATATTCTCCTAGAACACTAGAATTGAGTAAGCTGAAAGTCAGAATAAGAATACAATATTCTCCCAGAACACTAGAATTGAGTAAGCTGAAAGTCAGAATAGGAATACAATATTCTCCTAGAACACTAGAATTGAGTAAGCTGAAAGTCAGAATAGGAATACAGTATTCTCCCAGAACACTAGAATTGAGTAAGCTGAAGAAAATCTAAGGTCTCTTATACTTTCTAAGCTATAGTGATAGGTCATGCTTTTTCATCTATGAAGGAAAGAAACAAACACTTTCAATATACAAATTTAAAAACTGAGATTACAGCAGAGGGTGTGTTTCTAGAGCAAGACAGCCTCTTGGATCCATCACCTACTTTCCTTGGAAAGTTATTTGAATATTGTGCCCTAGATTCCTTGTATATAAAATGGGAATAATTAATAATACCTTCTCCTCAGGCTATTGTGGCAATGTAATGAGATAGGTCATGTACACTGTTTCAAACAATGTCTGATAGAATGATTCCTCGATAATTATTAACTATTTTTATTATTACATGAGAAAGTATAATAATTCTGCATAATAATAATTACAGCAGGTGGCAACTTCTGAAAGCACCATGCTATAAGTTTGTAAGTCAATAACTTGAATGTAGAAATACATATTCCTATTGAAATACTGTTATAAATTATTAACATAATACATGTAGTCTATTTTCAAAAGGTACCTAAAATTCAGTTTCTGGTCACTATGCCATTCATAACATTGTTTCTATGGTGAAACAAACTTTTAGTTTCAATCAAGTGTTCTAAGAGTTTCTAGATTTATACTTTAGAAATAAATATATATCTGAAAATCTATAAAGCATCAGAATCTCAGAAGAGATAAATTCCAGAGACTCAAAAGAAAAACTCCTTTTTATAATAATGAAATGAGGCAAGCCAATAAGCCTACTTCATTGAGGGCTCATAATTTCATCTTGTTTATGTAAGGCTGCTGGCACTAAATTGGTTTAATTGAAGGTAACTAAAAAATAAGTACTGTGTTTTTAGATATTCTGCCCTTGTTCATTATTAATAAAGACGCTTGGGGTGCTTGCTTTAACTTCCAATATTCTGAATTAACAATGAGGCCCAGGTTCACAAACTGAGACTCCTATATTAAAACTGCTGTTTCTTGGAAGTCTTCAATATAAACACATGGAAATGGATGTTTACCCCTGGGGACATTGCTACTAAGCCAGTCCACTATTCCCCTGTGCTGAGAAAGAAATCAGAAAAGGGAGAAAGTATAGCTCTGAGAAGGAACAAGAAGCCCTGATATTCACCCCAGGAGTCCCCAGGAGTCTGCAGCCTTCTGAAGTCATTCAAACCCCCAGCGGGCACAAGGGGCACTGAGGCTCAACCAGTGTGCACCACAACCATGCTGTTAAATGCAGAAATACTGTCGTATGGTAGGCAAACGTCTGCTGTGGTGGCAGGTGTAGGGGGCTGTAAACACCACCCCAGCCTAGCAACAACAGGATTAATGAGGGTTAATCCTGGCTACTGGTGCGGGGGGTGAGGTGGGCATCTGTGGGAGAGGCCAGAGGCCACGCTGGACAAGGGTTTTGCCCAGCACACCTCGTTTCTCACATGAACTTCAAGTGGTGTGTCTGGCAACTTTCTGAGTCAGCACATTTCAAGGTGGCCATTGTGGATGTTATGGGGTGAACATTCACCCTTCCTAAGAGATACTCCCATGCCCCAGCTGAACCTCATATCCTTCTGCTAATTTACCTGTCTCTGACAGGTATGCAGCAGATAAGTGAACGGGGCAAATACCAAAAGAACAAGATCTTCTCAAAATTCCAGATCCTGGAATATTTAGAGGCAGATGTCATGACGTCTGGGATTAGCTTTAAAATACTCCAGGGGAAGAAGGGGGAGTGAAAGCAGATGACGACAGATGAAATAAGAATGGTGAAATGCCAAAATACGCTGAAGTTGTGTGATAGATACATGCGAGCTCATCAAATCATTCTTTACTTTGTGCGTATGTTTCCAAATGTCCATAATAAAGGTAATAAATAAGTAAATCCATTTTTTAAACTATCAAAATCCCCTTCAATGTTAATTAACTTTCCCAGGGTCCTCACACCAACTAAGGGGAAAGGGAGACTCAAACTCCAGATTTTCGTTATTGTTGTCTTGCTAAAAGCGTCAAGGCCAGAGTTTTTTTGACTACTTCCTGCTACTTCCCAGGGGTTTAAAGACAAATGCAAAGAAAGGAAAGTGCTAAAGGTATTACTGAGGATATCAAACATCTTGCTTTTGGAAATCCTAGGTACCTTTAGACACTTTTTTCCTTTAAACACTTTTTATTTTAATGAGTACTGCAGGCTAAATATTAAAATTGTGAAGACTGCTAAGTAGAATGAATGACTGTCATCAGCTTACCTGTCGAAGGTCTCCAGTGGAGACACTAATGATAAGAGTTGGGATAATCATGAAGCAGGCATTGTAGAAAAGCACTCCATATTTCCCTAACTCCTGCAAAAGCCAAGAAACTCCACTCAGTTTTAGAAATATAAAGTGTCAGATTTCTTGGAGCCATTTATTCGCCTGATGTACTTATGCAGAGTTAGAATACACATTCTGACCGGTTCTGTATTTGAATATTTTCAGCAAATTTCTGACATAAAATAAAATGCTTCAAGTATACTGTGATTTTTTAAAAAAATTTGTTTTACCCAAAAAATGAGATATAAAATGGATGGAGCTGGATGGACTCCGAGGTTCCACCAATCTTTAACATGCTGCTGCTGCTAAGTCGCTTCAGTCGTGTCCAGCTCTGTGTGACCCCAGAGACAGCAGCCCACCAGGCTCCCCCATCCCTGGGATTCTCCATGCTAATTGGTTCCTTTTTTTTTTTTTTAAAGCATGCTATTCAAAATAGGAAGTCTGGAACAAAGTCAATAGCATTAAAAATGCTAATATAAACAAAACTTCTTAAAAACATCTGCTCCTTCTATTAAGGAACAGCAGGGTAAAAACACCAGGTATCTTGTTTCCAATCTTGCATAAATTTAATTTTCATTAAAGAGACTACATCCACCACTTTCCATACAGGGTGACATATTGTGATTCTCAAAAGGCAACAAACCCAGTTATGTAAAACTGCCATTAAAAAATAAATGATAATACAGAAAAATACAGTGCAGATAAAAAACAGCTCATAGGAATAAGCCTGTCCATCAAAGCAAACATCCTCACTCAACACTAAGAACTGGGAACAAAGGAATGTATGCCTGGCCCATCCTCCAGAGCTTCCTGCACAGCTGGGGTCCAACCCAGCTGTGCAGCCACATGGGAGGAAAGCCCATCTGCCCACCCGCCCCTCATGAAAGGGCCTTACCATTTATCCATTCCAGTCATCTAACTCCACAGAGGAGGAAACTGAGGTTTGGAGAAGTGAAGTCACATTAACCTGTCAGCCTGGTGGCTCAGATAACAAAGAATGCAGGAGACATGGGTTCGATTCCTGGCTCAGGAAGATCCCCTGGAGAAGGGAATGGCAGCCCACTCCAGTATTCTTGCCTGGAGAATTCCATGAGCAGAAGAGCCCGGTAGACTATAGTGCATAGGGTCATAAAGAATCAGACACTACTGAGTGACCTTCACTTTCACTTTGTTCAGCAATACTTGCATCTGTAACCCACATCTCCAGACTCTCAAATTAGAGCTGCTTTCAGAATACTCCCGACTTTACTTGATCACTGATGGTGATGGTAAAAAACATCTAGTTTTACTTTGCCTTTCAAAATGATCCCCTTTCTATGCAGCATTCTTTCTTTGCACCCAAAATAGTGCCTATTTTTCCTTTCCTACCTAATTTTCACCCCAAATTTTGCATGACAAGGAATAACAAGAACCTATGCACAGTATAATTTAAAAGAAATTAGTAATCTGTAGATCATAACATGTAAATTAAATTACATGCCCGCTTTACAAGTTTATTTTTTTCATGTTATTTCAGGGGTCAGATGACAAAGCCTAAAAGCCAAAGAAGCGAAAGTCTGGTACCTTTGGGTCCATTTTCTGTTTGGTGTAAACGCCATTCGCTGCCGTGAAGATATCATTCAGGAATACAAAAATATACCCTTCCAAGTTAAAAGCAAGGTCAGAACTGGGAGGGAGAATACAAAGGAATATGATTATCAGAAACTCAAAAAAAAGAAAAACTCACAGCTTGGCCTCAGAGGCCTTCTGTTTTCTCTTTCCCTGATCAAATCCATTTGTAGTGCTAGCAAAACTGCCTTTTCTCTGGCATACTTTCCCCCTGTGTGGCGGTGAATAGCTAATTCTTCTCCCCTGCCTCCAGACAAGAACAAAATCAGGCCACCAGGAAGCTTCATCTTAATCATAACAGCTTAAAACCAGACGGACATTAACCATCTTCCTTTGACTAGGAAGCCCTTCTTTTGCTAATAAATCAGCATGAGCCTTGTTTTTCTAAGGGGAATGATTTGTTCAACCCACCTGTGGCTTTTCTTATTGTGGTACACAGGGCCATCCCCAGAGTACAGCCCTCTGGGGACAGCTGGGCAGTGACAGGCCAAAGAGGTCAAAGGAGGAACTGACACTTCCATCTGGTCCCCTAACGTCACTTCACCACCAGTACCCTCACTATCCATCAAAAAGGCAAGGCAGGGTCCATGTCCTTCTCTGCAACTCCTCTAAGGCCTCTCTCTTCCCATTCTTTGAAGGCTTCTCTTCAATTTCCATTTTAAATAAACAACACTACTATAAACATGTTTGAGGGGAATATGGCAAAGGGAGGAGAGTAAACAACAGCTAAGCCCAGATATGATTCATCACCTGCACTTGACCTTGCAAACAGCACCACACCCATGTCATAATTCATAAGTATGAATAACATGAATTATATATTGTCAAGGAGGATTCCTCTACCACCTTTGGGCCAGTATCTGGGGGCCTGCAAATTTAACTGACAATAGAGTAACAGGAGAAAAAAATACAAATCATATTAAATATTTTACATGCACAGGAGTTCACAGAAAAAAAATGAAACTCAAAGAGGTGGTTAGACTATGGAGCTTATATACCACATAAATAGAGCACAGGGTGTGGGCTTCAAGGAATAAATAAATTGTGGAAAAGGCACTGGGAAATATATGGAGGAAACTTATGGAAGATAAGGGTTATTTTAATAAGGTTTGCTTATGCTGACTCATCTTGATGCTGACTCTGTGTCTGGTGATAAGAACTGCTTTCCTATTCTGACTACGGACCAGGGACACCTTCACAAAGGGAAATTTATGGTCTACTTTTATGCAGAAAAGGGGAGGGCAGAGAACTCTTCCCACACTTGTTGATTCTCAATTCCTTCAACTCAAAATACCATTTATGTCAAAGTGGCACATTTTGGGGTGGCATATCCTCGTCCCCTTCAGTATCAAAATAAGATTATTTCTACCACAAAAGAGGGAAATATGCAAAAACTGCATCAAGATTGGAATGCAGATTAAACCAGACTTTGCCTGAAGCTTCCACTGGTATTATTTACCTACAAATATATTTGTGACATTATAATTTTAAATCATTGTAAATCAGAATTCTGTGGTTCAGTCACAAAAATAGAAGCTCTCAAAGGAGAGTTTTCCAAATCGTGCCTACCCCATTCAGCTCAGTGTAAAGAAGAACCTGCACAGAAGATGGGCTTATTACAGAGGACTGGCATATGTTACAAGATTCTATGGAAGCTCCTGAGAGTCTAAACTGAATTATCTGGAAAATGTAAAACAATGCAAATAAAATAAGGATTTTGTATAACCAAAAAAAAAAAAAAAAAAAGAATCTGCCATCCTTAGGATGGCCAAGAGTTGAATGGGCAAAAACCTGAAGATTCCAGAGGAATGGAAAGGAAGTATTTTACTTACTTCCTCAAAGAGCCTTAGGGGAATTCTTGGAGTTTTCACATCTCCTACTTGAGGGGGACCAAGAATTCCCAACATCATCTGTTTAGGCCAGTAGTGAAAGCACAGAAGTTTGAGAAGAATTTACTTGTGTTATAGATGGGGGCGGATTCATGGTTAACCCTTGTCATTTAGGGCTGTTCACAGACATTCTATTTCAACTGTTATTGGCCATGTAACTTGCTTTGGTAACACATGTCACTTCTGGGGAAAACTTTGGAGAGCCAGTGTACAATTCCCCACATGTCTTCTTCCTTTCTTGATGAGAAAGGAAACCCCCTTTGAGGCAGAGGTTCCATCAGCCTGGGTCCCTGAGTAGCTATAATGGGCAGAGCACCCCCACAGCATTAACTGATGTTGGTATGTACGTGGAATTGGGCGGAAATATATTTGGTATGTTAAACAACCAAGATGTGGGGTCTATTTGTTATAGCAGCCCAAACTGGCTCATCTATACTTGCATTTGATGAATTAATTTGAGTGACAGCACAGAAAGGTGGGGTTACAGCTGGCCTGCAGCTAAGACTGCACCCATTACCCATAAGGAGGTTATCCATTCTGTGGGTGCTGAGGAAAGAAAAAGTCGAGAATTACTACTCCAAGCTGGCTCTTGGGTAGAAGTCAGATGTTTCAGGAAGCACTATTTACCCTTTCAGCTCATTAGAGTTATCACATATGTTAAATATGAGCTGAATTCCTACTAACTGCTTCTGGAAATGTGCCTTCACACACACAGTAGCTGAACTGCCATTCCTCATCAAAGACTTACATTTTTATAAACTAATTTTTTTTAAAGTCTTCAATGACTCTAAGTCAGTGGTTTTCAAACTGAGCTCCAAGAAACCTAGAAAAGAGAGAAGGCCCAGTGGAGACCTCAGAGCGCTGTAGGAGGAAGGCACTTTCAATAGAACAAATCCCATTTTTAGCTACTTTATGTATCTTATTCTGTTTGAACAAAAGTCTTCATGACCAAAACTTAGGCTCTAATTGTGGATGCTTAATGTCTGGACCAGCACTGAAACCAAACAGGCCAGCTCAGACATAGCTAGAATTGGAGAAGAGGAAATTATAAATAAAAATTCAAATAATAAACCCTGGCCTAGGTAAGGGACTAAACACATTTATAACAATAATTTGTTGTTCAGTTTCTAAGTCATGTCTGACTCTTTGCAACTGCATGGACTGTAGCACACAAGGCTTCCTTGTCCTTCACTGTCTCCCAGCATTTGTTCAAATTCATGTCCATTGAGTTGGTGATGCTATCTAACTATCTCATCCTCTGCCATCCCTTTCTCCTTTTGCTTTCAATAACATCAGGGTATTTTCCAATGCGTCATCTCTTTGCATCATGTGCCCAAAGTATTGGAGCTTCAGCTTCAGCATTAGTCTTTTCAATGAATATTCAGGGTTGATTTCCTTTAGGATTGACTGGTTTGATGTCCATGCAGTCTAAGGGACTCTTAAGAGTGTTCCCCAGCACCACAGTTCAAAAGCATCAATTTTTTGGCACTCAGCTTTCTTTATGGTCCAACTCTCACATGGTACATGACTACTGGAAAAGTCAGCTTTGACTATATGGACCTTTGTTGGCAAAGTGATGTCTCTGCTTTTTCATAAGCTATTAGGTTTGTCATAGCTTTTCTTCCAAGGAGCAAGCATCTTTCAATTTCATTGCTGCAGTAACAATCCACAGTGATTTTGGAGCCCAAGAAAAGAAAATATGTCACTGTTTCCACTTTTTTCCCCTTCTATTTGCAATATAACAATAATAAACATCATTATTATTGCTAATATCTGTCACCATCTACTAGAATGGAAACTCCATGAAGGCAAGAATTCTAGTCTGTTTTATTAACTGCTAGATTCTTTAGCACATAGAATGATGCTTGGCATACAGTAAATGCTGCAACATGTTTCTGTTGGACTCAGCCATAAATTATAGTGAATCCTGGCTCACTATTATCTCATTTAATTCTCACAAGTGACCATATTAGGTGGATGCTATTCTAATCTTCACTTAACAGTCAAAATAACTGAGACACAGGGAGGCTGAGTAGCTTGTTCTTAGTTACACAGCTGGTAAGTGAGGAGACTAGAATAAGGTTCCAGACATCCTGGCTCTGTAGCCTATACCATTAATTTGCAATTGATGATCCAGAGCTCTTGTTTCTAAATGAGTTAATGAAACTAGTTTAACTGAAATTTCTCCAACCTTTTCTTTCTCCCCTTCACTTCATGTAGGTTTTTCTCTTCTATTACGGTTGTACCTCCATATCCACAGGGGATTGGTTCCAGGACCCCACACCTCTAACCCCTCCACATGCAGATACCCAAATCTGTGCATGCTCAGGTCCCTTATATAAATCGATGTGCAAAGTTTGTATGTAACCTATGCTGTTTTTGTTGTTGTTGTTGTTGTTAGTCACTCAGTCGTGTCTGACTCTGGGACCCCATGGACTGTAGCCCACCAGGCTCCTCTGTCCATGGAATTCTCCAAGCAAGAATACTAGAGTGGGTAGCCACTCCTTTCTCCAGGGGATCTTCCTGACCCAGGGCTCAAACCTAGGTCCCCTGCATTGCAGGTGAATTCTTTTACGATTTGAGCCACCAGGGAAGCCCTAATCTATGTACACCATCCCATATACTTTAAATCATCTCTAGATTACTTGTAATACTTAATACAATGTAAATACCATGTCAACAGTTACCAGTGCACAGCAAATTCAAGTTTTGCTTTTGGGGATTTTCTAGAATTAAAAAAATATATTTTTGATCCATACCTAGTTAAATCCACAGATGCAAAAGCCTCAGATACAAATGGCTAAATGTATCATAAATGAGGAAACAGGCACAGAGAGGCTAAGAAAGAGCTAACAGACAGCAGGGTTAAGTTTCCAACCCAAGAAAAGTAACTGCACACATACTTTAAACACTGTGCTATAAAAGGAGTCTGAGTGCCTGCTTTCAGATGCAAACTTGAAGTCCTTATTCCTGGTCAGGCTTATTAATGAACAAGATAGCAGTCATACACTGGTATTGGCTCATGTCCCAAACATACAAATACATTTAATGAGAGTATTCCACCCTTGGAAATATTGACCGCTAAGGCATTACTGGATGATAAAACAAATCAGCATATAAGGGCTTTATAAATCTGTTATATTCTTAGCCTAAGAACTTCTCAAAACTCTTGGTAAAATTTTTATATTGAAGACAAACATTCAGTAATAAAAGTACACAGTTCATTCCTTTTATGAAAAAAAGCTGTATTAATATCTTGTAATGCTCTCTATACATATTTCTCGGAAATGTTCTGGCCAACTTGGAACTCAGTTTGACTTTCACAGTAATATATGGAGGTTCCACTAACATCAACAGATTTGTCTCTTAGCTGTTCAATTCAACTGCAACCAGATGGAAAATGAAAAACGAGGACAGGGCCAGGCCTGTTGTCAAAGACACAAAGGAGTTATTGAGCAGAAATAGTCCAAAGTCTTACCCAGCTGCTACGAAAGCACCAAGAATGATGGCAAAGACACTGACGATGATGTTCAAGGAATACTGTTTCCTGTAATAAATAAATAGTGGGTGGAGAGATAGGTAGATAGATAAAGAAAAGGAGGAGGAGAGGAAAAATATAAATTATACTTTAAATAAACTGAGAATAGACATTGTTAACAGTTTTATAGCTATCATAAAATCTAATGGACAATGCTTTATGTAAAAAGAGCACTAAAAGCACATTAAATGGATTAGTAAATCAAACCAAATTTACTCTATTTCTTAAGTATTTGTCTTAATCTAATTACAAATGTATTTCTCTGTTCTCACTAGAGAGATGCTGGGACACAATGCATAAGAGGTGAAGTAAGTCAGAAAGAGAAAGATAAATATTGTATTCTAATGCATATATACAGAACCTAGAAAAATGGTACTGAAGAATTTATTTACAGGCCAGCAGTGGAGACACAGACATAGAGAACAGACTTATGGACATGGAGAGAGGGGAGGTGAGAGTGAGATGTATGAAAAGAGTAACATGGAGACTTATATTACTATATGTAAAACAGATAGCCAACAGGAATTTGCTGTATGGCTCAGGAAACTCAAACAGGGGCTCTGTATCAACCTAAAGGAATGCATTGGGGCAGGAGATGGGAGGGAGGTTCAAAAGGGATGTATGTATATGTATATGTATACCTATGGCTGATTCATGTTGAGGTTTGACAGAAAATAGCAAATTTTGTAAAGCAATTTTTTTTGTAAAGCAAAAAAATAAAATTCTGTCAAGCAATTATCCTTCAATTAAAAAAAAAAAAGTGGAAGAGCTCCTGCTGGTAGGTCTAGTTGGTTTGTATTTTTATCAAGCATCCAAAGATTAAGATAAAATTCAATAGTAAAACTTAGAACACCGGACCATCATCCTAATTTCATTGTTAAGTAATCTCCACAGCAAAACCAAGAATCCATTTTAGAGTCAACCTGAATATCTTTTACATGACATTTTTAAGCCAACATTATAAGAATTAATTTATTCTGATGTTACATCATAATTACTGCATCAGAATGAATTTCCCTGATCTCCTGTACACCTACTATAGTACAGCACACATCCTATACATGTGGACAACTTCTCCTTGCCATTCCAGGAGCAGTGTATATTCCATTCAGCTCAGAAAACAGATCTACATCTGTTTTGCAGTGGTTGGTTTTTTTAGAATTTTCTACCACACATGCATGTTATTTGTCTAATTGTAAAATTATAACTTTTTTTAAAAAAACACTCATAACATGTTAAGAAATCATGGACATAGGAGTCTGCTTTTAAATGAATAAACCATTGGCCCTTAAGTTATTACAACAAGCACTTCAAACCAACTATTTGTAAAGATGACTAGATGTTGAGAATTTGCTAGGTAAAAATAATGTGGGCGTGTGGGGAGAGGACACCAAAGGAAGAGAGGAAAAACAAAAATCACCCGAGTATGATGGTTTCCAGCAGTAAAGTAAGTGGAATGGTAAATTTCCTGAGCACAGTGAACATCGGCAAGCTGTCAGAAAAGAATCAAGTATAATAACATCAGACACCAAGTATTTTTTTAATGTTTTACATTTTCAATTAAGCCCATTAATTTTCTAAATTAAATATGAGTCAACTTTAATTATCACATGTTACTAAGTCATATAAAATAATAAAAAGAAATGGAAATTTAATAATTTCATGCCACTTGTACTTATTAGCAATTCAAAACATCATACTATCCAACTACTACAAAGTGTTGAAACTACAAAGATTGTGTTAAAAGATTATATGCAATGTGAACCTATACACCCTTTGACAAAAAAAGTTAGGACTAGGTATGGACAGTCATTAAATGGTCCTAACCGCAGATCTAATCACTTCTTGTTAGGAAACTTACCCTAAGATAATAACCCAAAGAAAAGAGAAAACTCATGTGCACAAAGATGTTCGCTGCAGTAGTGTATTTGGGGAAAATATCAGAAACAATCTAAATATCAGACAAGGCAATGATCAAACAAATTCTGGTTAAATCCACTTGAGGGAACATTATGCACTAACCCTATAATATAAAACTCTACTACTCTTAGAAAACAAACGTTAAATAAATCAAGGAGGTAATGAAACTATATAGAGTCTACAACTGTAATAAGATACATTCTATGTACAGAAAGAGACTGAAAGTGAATATTTTAAATAGTATGCAAGAGGATAAAATTATGGGTAATTTACCCCCAAAACTTTATGTAAAAGGCCATATTCACTGCCTTTTAAAAATACTTATGAGGCTTTCACTCAAAACCCAGAGATTCCAGGACACAGCTCAATGCACAGCCACACTGCCAGGGCTGGAGAAACCCACCCCCATCTGTTTCCAGTGTGACTCTCAGAAGATGTGACCTAAAGAAGGAAAGTCAGAACCTTAAGGGAGAGGGGGCAGCTCCTCCTGACCAGACCTGTGGAGGGGTTTCCCACGACAACCAGCGAACAGTACAGAAAGAATTTTCAGGAACTTTACGTCCCCACTTAAAGATGTCTTATGAGACTGGTTTGAATGGCCTTTTTCAAATCAAGATTTTAAAAAGTCATTATTTTCAATTAAATTCAAAAAAATACTTTTAGATGCCTTTTAAAAGCAGCACGGGAAATCCCTGGTGGTCCAGTGGTTAGGGCTCTGCACTCTCAGTGCCAAAGACATGGGTTTGAGCCCTAGTTGGGGAATTAATATCCCATAAGCTGTATACTGTGGCCCAAAAGAAAAAACAATAATAATAAAATAAAAGCAGATATGGATACTTAATAGTAAAAAGCTGAATGTTCTTCCCCTAAGATCAGGAATGAGACTAGGATGTTTGCTCTCACCACTACATCTATTTCATATTGCACTTGAATTTCTAGATAGGGCAATTAGTCCAAAAAAAAAAAAAAAAAGCATATAGTTTGGGAAAAAAGAAAAGAAAGTTGTCTCTATTTTCAGATGATACATATCTAGAAAATACTAAAAAATCCACCATATAATTATTAGAACAAATGAAATAAGTATGCATGAAACAAAAAGAATATACAAAAATCAACTGCACTTCTATATACTAGCAATGAGCAACCCCAAAAGGAAATGAGCAATCCAAAAAGGAAATTAACAACTCCAGTTATGATAGCATCAAAAAGATCAAAATTCTTAGGAGTAACTTAACAAAAGCAGTGTAAGAAGTGGAATACACTACGAACTACCAAATACTATTAAAGGATGAAAGATTAAATGGAAAGACACTCCATGCTATGGATCAGAGACTTAATGTTGTTAAAATGGAAATACTTCTCAAATAAATCTATAGATTCAACACAATCCCTATCAAAATTTCAACCACCTTTTCATCCAGCAACGGACAGACTAATTCTAAAATCAGTGTGGAAATGCAAGAAAACCAACAAACCAAAACAATCTTGAAAAAGAACAAAGTTGGTGAGCTCAATTTCAAAACTTACTACAAAGCTACAATTTTCAGTATTATCTAGTACTGGTTTAAAGTTAACCATTTAATCAAAGCATTAAGATTGAGAATCAAGAAATAAATCTTTCTAATTAATTAGAAATGTTAAGTTAATTTTTAACAAGGGTACCAAGACCATACAATGGGGAAATAGTCTTTCAATAAATAACGCTGAAACAACTCAACATTCATAGGCAAAAGAATGATTTTGGACCCCTACCTCACTCTATATATAAAAAATTATCTCAAAATATATCAAAGACCTAAATATAGGAAAACTATAAAACTCTTAGATGAAAGAATAGGATTATATCTTTATGACCCTGGATCAGGCAAAGTTTTCTTAGACACAATACCAAAAGCACAGCAACAATAACAAAAAATAGATATATCAGATTTTACCAAAATCTATAAATAGATAAAGAACATATGATAGATCCAAACAGTAGAATCTTATACAATCTTACTAAGGAATGAAATTTTGATACATGCTACAACATGGATGAAACTTAAAAACATTACACTAACTGAAATAAACTGGACATAATAAAAGGACAAATACTGTATGATTCCATTTGTATGAAATATCTAGAACAGGCAAATTCATAGAGACAGTAAGTAAAACAGAGTTTACCAGGGCTGGGGGGAGGGCGAATGGGGCATTACTGTTTAATGGCACAGAATTTCTGTTGGGGATGATGAAAACTTTCTGGAAATAGGTAGAGGTGATGGTTGCTCAAGACTGTGAATATATGTAATAAACTGTCTACTTAAAAATGGTTAAAATGTTTATATTAGGTATGTTTAACTTTAATTATTCACTAAATTTTTAAAACCTTAAAACTTTTGTGCTTCGAAGTATACCATCAAGAGAGTAAAAAGACAATCCACAGAATAGGAGAAAATTTTGCAATCATGTATATAATAAAGCACCTGTATCTAGACTATATAAAGACTTAAAACTCAATAATAAAAAGATAAATAACCCTATTAAAAATAGGCAAAGGACTTGAATAGACATTCCTCCAAAGAAGCCAGATAAATGGCTGATAAGCACATGAAAAGATGGTCAGTATCATTAGTCAGCAGGGAAATGCAAATCAAAACCACAGTGAGATACCACTTCACAACCACTGCAACAGCTGTAATCAAAAAGACAGACAATAACAAATTTGGCAAGAATGTAGAAAAATTGTAACCCTCATACACTGCTGGTGGGAAAGTAAAATGGTACAGCCACTTGGAAAATAGTTTGGCAGTTCCTCAAAATGTTAAACACATATGACTCAGCGACCCCACTCCCAGGTATGGACCCAGTTGATAGCACTTAATCGGGCCCAAAACCATGAAGGCATCTTGGTCTTTCTTGTTCTCATACACTGTATGTTATTAATCAGGATACTGTGTTAGCCCTTCCTTCCAAATATATCCAGCATCCATACTATGGCCTCAGTCTCACAACAAAAATAACCAGGAGACCCTTGGAGAAATGGCAGAAATAGTTTGATAAACCTGGACATCATGTGCCAGGAAGCAAGGAAGTAATCAAAGACTACTGGAGCCCTAGAACATAGGAGTCTACTCAAAGAGCTCCCACTGACCTGAGATGATACAATCTAAGCATCAAAAGAAGATGCGTATAATGAACTAAAACATTAGGTAAATGAAACAAATAGCTCAATGGAACAGAATAGAGAGCCCAGAAATAAACCCACACAAATAGAGTCAACTGATCTCTGACGAAGCAGTAAATACAGTTCAAGGGAGAAAGACTAGCCTTTCAATAAATGGTTTTCAAACAACCGGACATCTACATGTTAAAAAAAAAAAACAAAACAACTGAATCTAGACACAGGCTTTATACCTATCACAAAACTTAACTTCAAAATGGACCATACACCTAAATGTAAAACATAAAACCTCTGGAAGATAATGTAGGAGAAAATCTAGAGGACCTTGGTTTAGTAATGAGTTTTTAGATAAAATATCAAAGGCATAATCCATGAAAGAAAAAAACGATAGTGGAACGTCATTAAAATGTAAACTTCCGCTCTGAGAAACAGTGTTAAGAGAATGAAAAGGCAAGCGACAGACTGAGAGAAAATATTTGCAAAGTGCGTATCTCATATGGGACTTGTAAATAACAATTGATGAGTTAATAATGCTGGTAAAAAACAAAACAAACAAAAATCTGCAGCTCACTACTGACGGTGACGCAACACTGGTTTATTACTCTGGAGGCCTAAAAATAAAGCTTTTGTCCTGCCTTTCCTGTATGAAATGGTGAGTGAAAATTTGTATTCACTGAGGAAGTTTAGATAATAATTGCAGAAGGGGAAATATAGTTTAGAAAATCATCATTTTTCAATTTGTAATGAAATAATGGATCTACACAGTGATCATCAGCGTGTGCTAACCTCATTAGGTAAAAAATTGATGGGGAACGTTCTAATGAAGGGACCAGACTGACCCCTTAAAATCATTAAAGACTGAATTTTTGATCAATTACATATCATTAGAAGTGGGATAAAACATTATGTGCCCTGTGAGGTGATGCAGAAGAAAGAACCCAACATCACTAATAAACTGATCTTGCCTGAAAAACTGAATCTAAATTTGATTAAGCCTCTAGAACCAACTTCCAGTTTACTGAAAACAGGGGAGACAGAAACATACCACATGACACCATGCATAAGCAATTTCCTTCCTTTCTCCTCAGTCTTACTTGCTAAAGGCCTTCATCTTCCTCTTCTGCTATGCATGCAGAAAAGTATTGAAGAACACTTCTAATAAAGATGTTTCTAAGATCACTAAAAAAAAGAATCCCTCATCTACCCAGACTCCCAGTGCAAGAGCTGGGCAGCTATCAGGGTAACTGAAGGCACTCCCACGCTGCAAGTGGGCTCAGAGAGAGGCCAAGAGGTTACACGGCAATACAGCAACAGCACCTGCCACAGGAAGCTTTAATACAAACTTGGAAATTAAGGAAAATTGGTTGACCTGATCCCAGAGAGAAACAACTAAAAGGTATAATCAGAAACAGGATTGCACATTTTGTTTTTCACAACCACCACGATCTGCCCTTTCCAAACAAGAGTGACAGGCAACAGGTTTTATGTACTTTCTCCTTCTGGCTTACTTCCTACCTGCCTCTTTTCTACCCTTCCTATACGAACAGACTTTACTCCACTTCTGTCACCCTTTACATAAACTTGATTTTCTCATTATTCACATCTTTTTCATAAGGTTCGTGACCCGCATGTGTATTCATTAGGCTACATATTTCACACCACATTTTCCAGTTTATAGGATGACTTGTTCATCATACAGTTCCATTTTCATTTTTATAGGGACTATTAACAAAGTAGTCAAAGGACCATAAAATAAATGCAGATGCAAACTTCAGAAATATGTATCACATACTTGAAAATAATATCTGTCATTAATTTTTCCTTGTACCAAACTTGAACTACCCGAAAACTGACAGTGTTCCTGCTTTTATAAAACTGTGATGAAATCAAAAGTTACACAGAACCACATTCATATAAATGAATCTTCCTGGAAAATCATACGTTCTCTATCTTGATTTCTACAGATATCACATTCTATCTTCAGACTTGGACATAAAGAAAACTATATCAGCTTTTTAACATTTCTAAAGCATTATCAAACTCAAAACTACCTTATTTCCTTAAAATTATGAAATATTATTATCTTCCATATATAGCCCAAGCAATATCTTGAAAAAATCAAAGTTTATCTCTGTGACACTAAAAGAAAACTAGTGAAGAACCGCCAATCAACCATTATTCTGCACTCTACCTTAATTTACTTGTGCTTGCTAATCCACTTATGTGGTTTCCAACGTAGAGGAGAGGCAGAGGAAACAGCTTCAATAAAAAAAAAAAAAGAAAGAAAGAATATTTGGTTAGAACTCCAATAACATTTTCCTTCATCAATAAAGATGGTGACATTCACTCCGCATCAGAAAGCAAATCATTCAGAGTTCCTTTACTTGCAATGACTGAATTTTCCAGAATCCAGAACACATACAAGTTTCTCCATGTGATCAAAAAATAGGTATGCAGTGATATCCCCAATCCTGGTGGTGGTGGGGAAGGTGGATAGAAACAGAAATTTTGGCCTTGCCCGTATTAGTAGACTGTTTCCTGAAAACAAAGCTCTGAACAAGCACCTCTCTTGGGCGGAGACCCCTAGCTAGGTTGGTGAGTTGAGGATGGGTGCTTATAGTTTAGAAACTCTATAAATATAGATCATGGATGAGGCTCAGAAAGCCATTGAAAAAGTGTACAAACTTCTGCTATCTAGGCATATAAGCACTTTTCTGGACGAAGACAAAGGTTCACATCTCACTGACGTGTCAAATAGTGACGCTTTCAAAAAGCTGTGTATGCTGGCCGCGTTATTTTGTCTTAGAGCCCTACAATAAGTAAATATCTACCAAGGTTAAACAATGTAGCCTGTTCTTCTAAGAAGCAAGCATCTTTCAATTTCATGCTTGCAGTCACCATCTGCAGTGATTTTTGGAGCCCCCAAAATTAAGTCTGTCACTGTTTCCACTGTTTCCCCATCTATTTGCCATGAAGTGATGGGACCAGATGCCGTTCCATTAAGTTTTTGAATGTTGAGTTTCAAGCCAACTTTTTCACTCTCCTCTTTCACTTTCATCAAGAGGCTCTTTAGTTTCTCTTCACTTTCTGCCATTACAGTGGTAGCATCTGCATATCTTAGGCTGTTGATATTTCTCCCAGCAATCTTGATTCCAGCTTGTGCTTCATCCAGCCTGGCATTTCACTTGATGTACTTTTCATATAAGTTAAATAAGCAGGCTGACAATATACAGCCTTGACGTACTCCTTTCTGGATCTGGAACCAGTCTAACCATGTCCAGTTCTAACTGTTGCTTCTTGACCTGCATACAGATTTCTCAGGAGGCAGGTAAGATGGTCTGCTATTCCCATCTCTTTAAGAATTTTCCACAGTTTGTTGTGATCCACACAGTCAAAGGCTTTGGCATAGTCAATAAAGCAGAAGCACATGCTTCTCTGGAACTCTCTTGCTTTTTCAATGATCCAACGGATGTTGGCAATTTGATCTCTGATTCCTCTGCCTTTTCTAAATCCAGCTTGAACATCTGGAAGTTCACAGTTCACATACTGATGAAGCCCGGCTTGGAGAATTTTGAGCATTACTTTGCTAGTGTGTGAGATGAGTGCAATTGTGCGGTAGTTTGAGTATTCTTTGGCATTGCCTTTCTTTGGGATTGGAATGAAAACTGACCTTTTCCAGTCCTGTGGCCACTGCTGAGTTTTCCAAATTTGCTGGCATATTGAGTGCAGCACTTTCATAGCATCAACTTGTAGGATTTGAAATAGCTCAATTGAAATTCCATCACCTCCATTATCTTTGTTTGTAGTGATGCTTCGTAAGGCCCACTTGACTTCGCATTCCAGGATGTCTGTCTCTAGATGGGTGATCACACCACCGTGGTTATCTGGATCATGAAGATCTTTTTTGTACTGTTCTTCTGTGTACTGTTACCACCTCTTCTTAATATCTTCTGCTTCTGTTAGGTCCATACCATTTCTGTCCTTTACTATGCTCATCTTTGCATGAAATATTCCCTTGGTATCTCTAATTTTCTCAAAGAGACCTCTAGTCTTTCCCATCCTATTGTTTTCCTCTATTTCTTTGCAGCCTTTCTTATCTCTGCTTACTGTTTTTTGGAACTCTGCATTCAAATGGTTATATCTTTCCTTTTCTCCTTTGCCTTTCGCTTCTCTCTTCTCAGCTATTTGTAAGGCCTCCTCAGACAACCATTCTGCCTTTTTGCATTTCTTTTTCTTGAGGATGGTCTTGATCCCTGTCCCCTCCATAGTTCTCCAGGCACTTTGTCTATCAGATCTAATCCTTGAATTTATTTGTCACTTCCACTGTATAATTTGTCACTTCCACTGTATAAGGGATTTGATTTGTGAAGGGTGTAAGGAAGTGAAACTAACACATGCCCCTGCCTGAGGCTTGCCACTCCAGGAGATATTTGCAAGAATTAAATGGTCTTTTTACTTTGTTTCCTTACCTCCCCACCATCTCTGATCCATAAAAGAACCTGGCATTCAGGCCTCAACAAGACAGTTATTTTGAGGCCTAGCCTCTCTTCTTAGTCAGCTGGGTCCCCAAATAAAGTCTCTTCCTTGTCTTAAAGCTTCATTTCTTGGATTTATTGGCCTACTGTGTGACACGTAAAGCGAGCTTGGACTCCTTAACACAACCACAATTAGAAAGCATTTATTTTTCAGCACTCAGCCTTCTTTATCGGAGAAGGCAATGGCGCCCCACTCCAGTACTCTTGCCTGGAAAATCCCATGGATGGAGGAGCCTGGTAGGCCGCAGTCCATGGGGTCGTTAAGAGTCGGACACAACTGAGCGACTTCACTTTCACTTTTCACTTTCATGCATTGGAGAAGGAAATGGCAACCCACTCCAGTGTTCTTGCCTGGAGAATCCCAGGGACCGGGGAGCCTGGTGGGCTGCCGTCTATGGGGTCACACAGAGTCGGACACGACTGAAGTGACTTAGCAGCAGCCTTCTTTATCATCCAACTCTCACATCATACGTAACAACCGGAAAAACCATAACCTTGACTACACAGTTTTAATTAACAGTAATCTTTTGAAGTTCCAACTACCTGATCTTTGTTGCAAAAATTTTTACATATGCTGGCTCCTCCCTTACCTCTTTGGCGCACTCTCTCAGAGTTATCTCAGCTGAGAGACTGCCTCCTGGGCTTAAGTCCTCGTTTTGTCTTCACAATAAAACATAATTTTCAACTTTCAGGTTGTGTGTTTTTTTCTGGTCAACAATATTCTGGTTAACAGTGTACAACTGACTCAGTCATATAGCTGGTGATATTACAATTTCAGAGCTTCTTAGGTATTGAAGAGTATCAGTTGCCCCTACTACCATATAGAATTCAAAATAAAGGCAGTACTGACTTCTAGTTTCTGGTAACCATGGGCAAAATTATTTGTGTCAATACCGCTGCTGAGCTCTCTCCCCCGAGTGCGTGCGCTCTTTCTCTCTCTCTCTCCCCAACATGCGTGCACTCTTTCTCTTTCTCTCTCTCTCTCTCTCCAGCGCGCTGGCGTGCTCCTCCACTCTCTTCTCTTCATGTCTTTGGGTTGGCATGCCCTCACGCTTCGAGGATGGATTCTCGTGCTATCTTTTAAATAAAATAGAGCTGTAACACTGATTTGTCTAAGAGCTTTAACATGGTTTGTCTAAGACCCGAGAGCTGTGACGTGCTGAGGGCTTTAATGTCCATCACTCCGAACCTTTGTTGTGACGAGACAGAACCGAGGAGCATACACTCGCCTAACATCTATGGTGCCGTGACTCGAGGAAGAGGCCAAGCACAGCAGGAGCCCAATTCAGCAAAACCTCCCATGGTTGAAGCAGAAAGCGAAGAAAACCCAGCGCAAGGGAAGTGCCAAGAGGCCCATCATGCTGGAGACCAGGACAGCGAAAAACGAACTCAGCAGAAAGCTCACGCAGCTCAGCCTCAGATTCCAGAAGACCTCCAGTTAAGGACTGAAGAGGCCCACTCCAGCCAGCCTGCCTGTCACAGATAACCATCATGGGGCTGGAGCCAAGGGTGCAACTGGATGTGGCAGGTCAACAAGCTACAACATGCAGTGCCAGTTCAACAAAGATACAAAACTACAGCCGACCATGGAAAATACCGCTCACTCTTAGATGGACACCACTATGAAGACTCTGAGGCCTGAGACTAGCAAGAGGGGGAGGCCCAATACCCCTCGCTGTCCCAATTCAGCAGGAAGTAGCCAGAAAGACCTCGATGCCCCTATTCTCAAAGAACTGGACTTCTCATCTCTTCAGGGGGGAATGTTAGGTAGTTAGAATAGGAAACAGGAGTCCAAAATGGCGGTGGCTAAAAGATGAGGAAGGGAAAAGCCTGCAAAAATAGAATAAAGGAAGGTCAAAGGAAGGTCCTAGGACCAGAGTGAAGACCTCAGGTAGAACAAACAACACTCCTGGCTAGCCCAATTTGCATAGGGCAGGCCCGGGGGTGGGGTGGGGAGGAAAAAACATACAAAAGGAGGAGCCAAAGCGAGGTCTCTCTCTCTCTCCCCCGCGCGCTGGCGCGCTCCTCCAACTCTTCTCTTCATGTCTTTGGGTTGGCATGCCCTCACGCTTCAAGGAGAGATTCTTCTGCTATCTTCTAAATAAAATAGAGCTGTACCACTGGGGGAAAAAAAAAATACCGCTGCTGAAAACAATTAAAAATGCTAGGTAAAATAATTTAAAACCTTCATAAGGCATGAAAGGGCTAGGAAGATAGTGAGGAACTCCTAGGTCAAAAATAAAGGGAGAACAGAAACCCAGAGAGAAACAATGGAAGCCAGAGATAGCAGAATTACATCTCTGAAGCTCTGCGAAAGCAGAATTCAAACAAGAATATATTTCAAAAACAAAGGAATTTTTTTTTCCCTTTTTCAGACAAAAATGAAGAGAATTGAAGCAGACCATCAGAAAATTCTAAACAAGGTAGTTTCAGTCAGGAGGAAAACGGCAAGTGTGAGATCCACAAAGGAAAGGAAAACAAAGGAAGCAGTAAATATAAATGGACATTTTCTTAAAAGAAAATTAAAATGTATTACGAGATTTAGAGTGTTAAATCACTTAGTGGCAAGAGCATATAAGTTCAGAGGAAAGGGAAATGGAGTGAAAGTCCTTGCGTTGTTGACGGGAGAATACATTCACCATTATAATCTGGTGAGTTAGGCATGCCTGTTTTGGATTCCAGGGAAACACTAAACGAACTGAAACAAGAGTTCCACCTCGTACAATTAAACACTTTAATGCACCAGGAAGGTTTAACTAACTTAAAATTTTAGGCACCTATGGGAATTCCCCTGGCAGTCCACTGGTCAGAGCTCTGTGCTTCCACTGCAGGGGGCATGGGTTCGATCCCTGATCAGGGAACTAAGATTCCCACATGCTGTGTAGTGGGACAAAAAAAAAAAAAAAGACCAAGGCACCTAATCATACAGTCTCAAAATACAGAAAACAAAACAAAAAAACCTAACAAATACCAAGAGAAATAGACAAATCCATAATCAGAGATAATGGCTGTAACAGTATCTCCATTCTCACATACTCTTAAAATGTGACTTTGATACTCCCTTCCATCCAGAGGTGGGCTTCCCTTGTGGCTCAGCTGGTAAAGAAACTGCCTGCAATGTGGGAGACTTGGGTTCGATCCCTGGGTTGGGAAGATCCCCTGGAGAAGGGAAAGGCTACCCACTCCAGTATTCTGGCCTGGAGAATTCCACGGACTGTATAGTCCATGGAGCCACCAGGAGTCAAACACGGCTGAGCCACTTTCACTTTCACTTTCCATCCAGAGGTAGGGTCTATGTCCTAACAGCAAAAGGTAACTAGAACACAGATAAAAGGCATCTCAAATAAACCTCCAGCAAACAACATACTTAATGGCGAAATAGTAAAAGCTTTCCCTTTGAGATCAGACAAAAATGCCCAGTATTTACATTTCTAACACTGAATTGTAGGTCCTATGCTATACAGGAAAGCAAGTAAAAGAAATGAAAGAACGTTGCAGAAACAAAAACTATATACAAAAGAAAGATGAACACGTGTACCTGAGAAATGGGCTATTTCATGCTATGTCACTAAACAAAGGTCATCAGCTATTGCAGCCGCCACCTGCGCAGCCACAGCCTATGGTGAGCTGGTGAGGCCTAAGGGAACTCAGGAAGGAAAGAAAACCTGCCATATAGGAGCCATCAGACTGCAGTTGCTCCCAGATGAGACTTAAGGAAATTTAGGATATGAAAACAGGATACTGGCCCAGATAGCTGAGGTGCATATCAAAGGAATGCTTTCCAAGCCCAGATTTGGCATCTTCTTGTAAACAGAAAACTGCTATATACCTTAAGTTAACATATTTGGTTTTCTTTAATTAACAGTAATTGTTTGAAGTTCAGACTACCTTCACTTTTTTGCAAAACTCCTATATGTCCTAGCTCCCTGCCTCAACTCCTCAGAGTAGTTCTCTCACGATTACTTGAGATGCTGCCTCCTAGGCTTGAAGTCCTAAAAATTCCTGCTGAATAAACTACAATTCAGAAATTTAAGGTTTGTGAACAATATTAAGTCAACATACCTCTAACTTTCCAAATAATCTTTTTTTGCCCATGCCTTGCAGCATGCAGGATCTTAGTTCCCTGACCAAGGATCAAACCTGTGCCATCTGCAATGGAACTGCAGAGTCCTAACACTGGACACCAGGAAATTTCCCTGTTTAAATGATATATGCAACAACAACAACAAAATCTACTTCTAACAAAAAATATTAGAACTCTATGGCAACCTACTCCAGTATTCTTGCCTGGAGAATTCCATGGACAGAGGAGCCTGGAGGGCTACAGTTCATGGTGTTGCAAAGTCAGACACGACTGAGCAACTAACACACGCACATATAAAGAGAAAATTATAAAACTTTACTGAGGGCAATTTAAAAGGGAGTATGTGTTTTCCTGGTGGCTCAGATGGTAAAGAATCTGCCTGCAATGCGGGAAACTTAGGTTTGATCCCTGGATCAGGAAGATCCCCTAAAGAAGGGAATGGCAACCCAGTCCAGTATTCTTGCCTGGAGAATTCCATGGACAGAGGAGCCTGGCGGGCTTCAATCTGTGTGGTCACAAAGAGATGGACAAAACTGAGTGACCAACACTTTCACTTTTATGTAACCATGTACACAGATTGTAAGATTCAACACTTTAAAGATGTCAATTCACTCCAAATTGCTTTAGAGCCTCAATGCAATCCCAATCAAAATCCAAAAAGCTTATTTTTCCTGAAACTTGACAATGTGCTTCTAATATTCATCTAAAAATGTGAAGAACCAAGAATTCGGGAGGTAAAGACTTGCTCTATCAGACAGCGAGACTTTGCATAGTGAAAGATTCTTTTCCATGAGAAAGAAATACAAGATAAATACATAATCAATAAAATAAAAAGACATGCCACAGAAGGGAAAAAATATATTTGTAATGCTATAATAACTAACAAGAGGACTATCATTAATATATTTTTAATGTATTTTTTAAACTCCAACACAGATCAGTAAGAAAAAGACATAAACCCAACAGAAAAATGGGCACAAGTCTTAACAAGTACTTCACAGAAGAGGATATCCAAATGGGCACTAAAAAACGAAAAGGCACTCAACCTCTTTAATAACCAGGGAAATGCAAATAAAAGCCAAGAAGATGTCATTACACACCCAGCATTGGCAAGAATGAGGAGCAATAGGGACTTTCATATACTTTTGTCAGGAATGTGAATTGGTACAACCACTTGGGAGAATAGTTTGCCGTTATCTTTTCTACTTCACAATACGTTCACTCTAGGAGTCAGCAGCAGAGAAGGCAATGGCAACCCACTCCAGTGTTCTTGCCTGGAGAATCCCAGGGACGGAGAAGCCTGGTGGGCTGCTGTCTATGGGGTCGCACAGAGTTGCTCAGTTAGTTGCTCCAAAAACGACTTAGCAGCAGCAGCAAGAGTCAGCAGTTCCACTTCGTCATAAGCCTCCCAAAGAAATGACATGCACATGTGCTGTTTTGGACTGAACTGTGTCTGCTCTAAACTCACATCTTGAAGCCCTAGACCCCAGGTGACTGCAGGTAAGATAGAGCCTTGGAAGGAGGTAATTGAGGTTAAGTGAGCTAGTAAGTGTGGGGTCCTAATCCAATAAGACCTGTGTCCTTATAAGAAGAGGAAGACACACCAGGAGTGCATAGGCACCACATAAAGGCCACATGAGGTCACAGTGAGAAGGCAGCTGTCTATATGCCAAGGAGAGAGAACTCTCACCAGAAACCAACCCTATCAGCACCTTCATCTTGGACTTCCTGTCTCCAGAAGTGTGAGAAAATAAATTCCTTTTTTTTAAGCCACTTAGTCTATGGTATTTTGTTATGGGAGCCTTATCTGACTAATACATCTGCATCAAGATCCAACTCTCAGTACATTCAGAACAGTACCTTTTATTTTTCTAGTGCCCAAACCAGAAACACCTCCAATTACCATAAACAGTAAAACAGATAAATTATATTTATACAGTGAATATAAAAGAATACAGCTACACACAACAGTGTAGATGAATCTTACCATCATAATAAAGTGAAAGCAGAATACAAAAAAAATATAGTTTAATTCCCTTTATATAACCTCCAAAAACAGGCAAAACTAAATTCAAGTATACATACAAACTTAGAAAACTTACAAAGAACTCAAGAAAATCATTACGACAAAAGTCAGAATCAGATCAGATCAGATCAGTCACTCAGTCGTGTCCGACTCTTTGTGACCCCATGAATCACAGCACGCCAGGCCTCCCTGTCCATCACCAACTCCCAGAGTTCACTCAGACTCACGTCCATCGAGTCAGTGATGCCATCCAGCCATCTCATCCTCTGTCGTCCCCTTCTCCTCCTGCCCCCAATCCCTCCCAGCATCAGGGTCTTTTCCAATGAATCAACTCTTCACATGAGGTGGCCAAAGTACTGGAGTTTCAGCTTTAGCATCATTCCTTCCAAAGAAATCCCAGGGATGATCTCCTTCAGAACGGACTGGTTGGATCTCCTTGCAGTCCAAGGGACTCTCAAGAGACTTCTCCAACACTACAGTTCAAAAGCATCAATTCTTCAGTGCTCAGCCTTCTTCACAGTCCAACTCTCACATCCATACATGACCACAGGAAAAACCATAGCCTTGACTAGATGAACCTAACAGGTAAGGATTCTGTGACCCCCATCTGATGACCTAGGTAAGGATTGCTGCTGCTGCTAAGTCGCTTCAGTCGTGTCCGACTCTGTGTGACCCCATAGACGGCAGCCTACCAGGCTCCCCCATCCCTGGGACTCTCCAGGCAAGAACACTGGAGTGGGTTGCCATTTCCTTCTCCAATGCATGAAAGTGAAAAGTGAAAGTGAAGTCGCTCAGTCGTGTCCGACTCCTAGCGACCCCATGGACTGCAACCTACCAGTTCCCTCCGTCCATGGGATTTTCCAGGCAAGAGTACTGGAGTGGGTTGCCATTGCCTTCTCTGAGGTAAGGATTACAATGTAATTATTCATTCAACTACACATTCATGGATGATGTCTTTTTACCCTATGTCTAGATATTTCACAGTTGTTTAAAGTATTTAAAACTATATCATAAACTAAGTGTAGGCAAGCCCAACAATATTCTGATTTTTCTTATGATGACTGGGTTAATACCTTTCCTACACTTCAGTGGTTTGTTTTTCTCTGTTTGTGGATGTCCCTGATTATTGATGCTGTAAGTATGTTTAGTCAGCCTGATGAATAATCCAGAGCTAGATGCCAATGTTTTTCCAGGCCTTAGAGACATGGAGTGAACAATCCATGTGAGCTCTTTACTTTCAAGGAACTGCAATCTGATTTAACCTCCCTAAATCCAAAAATGTCACCATGATCCATTTAATACCACCAGTCACAGGGGATTGTTCTAGGAATTAAATGTCTGGCCTCATGCCTGGCACCTAGCAACTGTTCAATAAAATTAGTTCCATTCCACATACCCAGGAAGAAGTGGCAGGTCTCGTGTTTGTAGTTCTACCATGGGGGGAAAAAAACAAACTATGTATATCAAATTGTATTTACTGTTTATTCCACTCACAGGTTTTATCTACCCAAGCTAAAAATGAAAATTTAAAGCAGAGATCAGCAAACTGGGAAGGCCCAAGAGATAAATCTAATTCATCTTCTATTTATGCAAATAAAGTTTTATTAGAACACAACTACATCGATTCATTTTTACACACATCATCTACAACTGCTTTCAAAGAACAGAGCTGAATAGCTGCAAGAGAGATAGTCTGGCCCACAGAGTCTAATTATTTGCTATCTGGTCCTTTACCAAACAAGCTTGACAATTTCTGTTAGAGAGTTTTGCTATTTCAGAAGACACATAGTATTTACTTAATATCCACGGCTAAGCACACACTTTTACTACCATGTTACATTAATGGACCACTGAATGATACGAAATCTTTATTAAGAAGTTTCTAACCAGCAGGAAGCACAAGGTATATGGAAATGGACCTGTACTCTAAGATCAATTTGTAATTTTATATCATTTTCACATCTTCCAACATAGCTATATGTACTTTCCATCACATACCTTTGTAGGAATTTTCTTGTCAAAATCAGGAAAGTGAATTATTTTATTTAGCTTGGACACGTATAGTATCATTATGGTAACTGCCATCTAAAGAAAATGGAAGAGAAAAATTTCAGCAAAATATCTAGAAAGACTATTTGAGGTACAAATACATCAGAAGAAGAAAATAGATTCACCAAAAATATATGTATCGGAAAAATCTATTTTCTAGGTTCCAAAAAAATTATTATTCCTTAAAGTATTAACTTTTTTTGTCACTGCATAGATTGCATTAGAACTATAGGCAAAAAGTATAACATTAAATAGACTCACACATATACATGTGATCTCAAGCGGTTCAAGGAACAAGAATAGAGGGAAAAAACAATGGTGTGCCCCAAACAGACCAGTATGACCACAGTCAGTGAGGCTGCTTATTGATCCTGAACCATACCTACCTCCCATGTACTAAGCATATGGTCACCTTCCCCCATAAAGTAAGTGTTGGGATGAAAGGAGGGGCAGAAGGGAGGCAAATTCCACACATAAACATATTTTGTAAAGTACACAATTTCTATAACACAGAAGACATTTTCTCTCCACCTAGCCAGTGTTACCAAAAATACCTCATTCAAATGCTCTTCAGCTGGGTTCCACCAGGTATATCAGGAATACTCCAGATTATTATTATGAAATAAATAGTTTTAATATCATCTTTCTATGAAAATTTTAGAATTTATTCACTTTTCTCCATATTAGGATGCAAAAACATAAGGACTCCTTCAACATGATTATTGTCCTAAACCTCAAGCCTGAGTGTACAGACACTTATGATAGATTTATACAACTCGGGCCATTCTGAATAATAATTGTAGTTTGTATTTATGACTTACCTTATAATTCTTAACAGAAATATACCAACACGATGTAAACTATTCTGCAACTCAAATTTTTAAAGTTTGGTCTACTGGCTTCTTCCCTTACAAACTGCAAATCAGAAAGGTTTTTTCCTTAATTGAGTACAAGACAGTGAATTAATTTGCCTTGGGCGTTACATAGGGCATATTACCACATACTATTGATCTTTTAAAGTACTTCTTTAAACATATTTTCACACTGAACCATAAAGATATATTTTTATTACCTTAAGGAAACACTGTTTCCTTGTTATTTTTTCACCCTAAAATGATGTGCAAAGAGTATCTTGTTAGCAAAATGTTTAACTAGAATAATGTTTATTTGTATAAATTCCAGATTCACAATTTGAAATTTAGTTAACAGACATAATCTTTATATTTTTTCTCCCTGTAAACTAAAGATCAACAACAACAACAAAAAAACCCCTTCAGTACCTGTTAACATGGTCTACTAGAAATTACTAGCATATGACCCCCAAAACAAAATGTAAGCAAGTCACAAAACAATATTAATGGAAAATTTCAGAAACAGCCAAATGTGGGTAAGTTTGAAAGTTTATCCAAGCTTAACCTTACACTTGAGAACAAACATCACGAAGTTCAGGAAGGAAACTGCAAACCTGTTTAGTTTGGCCCATAGAGAGTTTAATGAAAAAATATGAATCTGTTGCCACCATTTACAAATTGGGAGGTTTGCTGTGAAAATAAAATTTCCCTGATTCCTAGTGAGCCTCACCTCATCCCCCCAATCCTTTTCTTAAACAAGCACAGTGACTTCAACTGTGCACACTCATCTGTAACCCAGCAGGACTTAGAGGCTTCCAGTCTGCTGCCCCCTTACTTTAGAGTAATTAAATTCTATTAAAGAAATGAGAATTAGTCGTTTTTCCTACAAATACAACTATTCCTAAATTGTAAAACGAAATAAAACGTATCAATACTTTAAGTCGTTTCACCCAAAGTACCACAGTCCTCTGCCAACTGAACAAATTCATAAACCACAGTCTTCAACAAAAGCACTTACAATTTCATCATATGTACTAACAAATAATTAAGAGGTTAATTTATCTTTTTTCACTTACCTGTCCAACTCCAAGAACAATTGGTGAGGGGAAACTACAAAAAATAGAGAATGACAAATAATTTTAGCAACTGATGAAAAAATTTGAAAACAATATACAACACAGAATGACAGGAGTTATTAAAAGGTTATGTTATTAAAAGCTTATTGAACTTATTAAACGGTTATTAAAAGGTCTTAGGCTATTTTTTCTGTCTTAGTGAAAATATCTAATTTGTTCATTGTTCATTTCTTTTCCATTTTTTAAACTGATCATTGCTAAACTTGGCAAACTTCTATTGCCCCTTGAGGCAGACTGTCATATTAACAAACAACACAGTTGTATATGCAGAAAGCCCAATTAATCTGGGGATAAATGACTAGAATTAATAAATAACTTTAGCAAAGTTACTGGATAGATGAACACGTGAAAAAAAATCACTTTTAAGTCTATATATCATAAAGACACAAAGAACATAATCCTTTTAAAGGTTTTCACTTTCAATAGAATGCAAAAACATCAAATAATACTAACTGGGTATTTTATGGTAATAAAAAATTATTTTTACTTTTTTAATCATGAAATGATATTGTGGTGTTTTTAAAACAAAATAGTCCACCTTATCCTTTAGAAATTCATAATAATCTGGGGGGAGATGTTGGAATTGAGAAGAAGAGTGATATAAATGTAACAAACTTGTCAAAACTGGATGACGGCTACATGGAGATTCATTATACTGGTTTCCTTTCTTCAAAATACTATACCCAGGTACAAATCTAATAAAATGTTTCCAAGAACTACCTCTACATAGAAAACTATAAATCTATACTTAAAAAATGAAAGAAGTTCTAAATAAAGTTCATGGATTAGAATCAATATTGTAGTGAACAATTATCCACAAACTGATCTATAAACTCAAATCTCTCTTTACAAATAAGAACAGGTATTTTGTATTGACCCTGAAACTGAATTTCAAGGCAAAAGCAAACATGATCTAAGATAATCATGAAGAAAAAACATCGGAGGACTGATTCTGCTGGATGCCAGTATTCTCTTTCTTTCTTTTTTTTTTTTTGGCTGCAGCATGCTGGAATCCTAGTTCCCAGACCAGGGATTGAACCCATTCCCTGCAGTGGAATGGCAGAGCCCTAGCCACTGGACCACCAGGGAATTTCCCAGGATTGATTTTAAAGTCACACCAAATGAGAGAGTGTGGTATTTGCACAATGATATTCTAACCAGACAATGCAAGAAAACAGAGATGAGGACAGATACACGCCTACATGGAAACCTGACTCATGACAACGATGACCACACAGAGGAGTAGGGAAAAGACAGTCGGTCTTTTAACAAATGGCACCAGGCAACTGGATACAGAAGCTTACTCCCTACCTAATACCGTACTTAACAAGGCAGCACATCACCTCGCCAGGCTCACTCACTGTCCAGCCCTTCACTGGCTCCCAGTCATTCTGTCCAGCTATTAAAAAGAGGGAATATCACTCAAAAAACCACCACCACCAACACCACCTCATCTCCTAAACTGCATGTCACAGGGAAACATGCCTGTTTCAGATAGGGTGAGAAGAGAATAAGGGACTAACTTACCTTGTCAGGGAAAACAGAATGAACAGCGCCACCATGAGAATAAAATGAACTCTAATGGATGCCGGATGTGTCACCCAGACATCTGCTTCTGGACTGAAGCCCTCATTCCCCAGTTTCCCAAGAGCATCCTCAGAAGGAGAAAGTGCCTTGCCAACAGCCCCCAACTCCCTGAGACCAGCCTGTGTTCCAAGCCTGCATGTCTGTGCAGAGGTATAAAGGCCAAGGGCCCTCGACCCAACTCAAGACAACTCTGTTGAGCCCTTCCAGCTCCAGAGACCCTGGGATAAGGCTCTGTTGTGATGAAGCATAGCCCAGCTTCTCTCTCTTCTTAATCCTGCTTCCCTCACTCTCCCACAGGAGTGGGTCCCAAGAGCACTGCCCAGTATACTTTCCTCGCATCTGAGAGTCTCCTTGCCTAGGAATACAACCTGCAACAGCAAGCAAAACAATAAGATTACAACATAAACAAATAGTAAAACAACAACAAAAGGCTTATGGAAGGAAGACGAAGAGCTCAGCCTAGAAGAGAATGTAACACAAGAAGCGAAGGCACCTTTTTAACTGTTTCCAGCTACAGAACACCTTAATAAGAAGATATCAACAAAATCAACAGCTCAAAATTGAGATAACAAAGCAAACAAGTGAGATGAAAAGGGAAGCACAGATCTTAAGGAAACCAACTGAGGAAGAAAACATAACTGCTGTATGAGTAATTTAGAAACAACGGAAGTCAACGACTGCTGCTGAAACATGAATTACCAAGACGAGGCAATCACAGTGAATGAACAGGAAAAAGATACATTCTCAAAGGTAAACAGATTTCGAAGACAGATACCACCAGAAACGGCTAATTTCTGTGCTGTTTTCTCTCAATAGAGAAAATAATTCGAAGATAAAAAAGGCAAATTTGTTTCCTTGACATGAGGAAAATAAGCAAACTCTCCAGATCTAAAAGCACATTTGTTGCAGAAAAAGTTGTTAAGAATATTCAACACGATTAATACAGCAGCCATGAACTCTCCATAAAAACCCTGCAATGGAATCCACCACTTAGGAGTCAAACCAAAACACTGGACTCTGGAATGGAGACACCGCGATAAAAGACTGCTGACTACTGCATTCATTTAACATAGACCAGATTCAAACACCTGTGGGATTATACTTACACAACAGGATGCTACCCTATAAAAGAAGACATGGAGGGGAGGGGAGATAGGAAGAAGTACACAGGTGTCATGCTTCATAGCAGAGAGGCCATACATACAGTCAGAAACTGAAGAAACATATTTGAAAGTCAACAATTCTTTTCATTGAACTCTAATTTCTCTTCTCTCCATTCAATTCAGTTAAAACTAAATTTCATACATACATGCAACTTGCAGCCCTCACCTTAAGCCTACAAACGCAGCCAGAATGACTAATGGTGTTACAACCCCTCATATGATGCAAGCTGAAATTTACAGGGTCCATTATTAGTATTAAGCAAAAAAATGTTTAATGTGGATGTAATCAAGCCTTTACATCTAACTTTCAGTTAAAAAAAAAAAAGAAAGTAGGTTAAGTGAGACTTCGAAAAATAAATCAAATAATCCATAATAGGGGACACTTTATAACACACCTGGGTCAGGCATTTCAAAGTCAATATCAAGGGGAAGTGGAGAAGGAAATGGCAACCCACTCCAGTATTCTTGCCTGGGAAATCCATGGACAGAGGGGCCTGAAGGGCTGCAGTCCCTGGGGTCACAAAGAGTTGAACACAGCTTAGCGACTAAACAACAGCAATAATCAGGGGGAAGAGGTGGATGGGGAACTTTTCTAGATTAAAATATACTAAAAAGACGTATCTGTATACATTGCATGAAGTTCAATTTGTTCTTGATTCAAATGTTTAAAACAATCATAAAAACAACTTGGAGACAATTGGGATGACTATAGATTTGGTATTAGATTATTTTAGGAGATTACCATTTAGTTTGCTAAGAGCAAAAATGATACTAATGTCAGAGAATATCCATATTTCAGGAGAGGTATGTTGAAATAGGGCATCCCAGGTAGCACAGTGGTAAAGAATCCATCTGCCAATGCAGGAGACACAGGAGATGTGGTTTCCATCCCTGGGTCAGGAAGATCCTCTGGAGAAGGAAATGGTAACCCACTCCAGTATTCTTGCCTGTGAGATCCCATGGACAGAGGAGCCTGGCAGGTTACAGTCCATGGGGTAGCAAAGAGTCAGACACGACTGAACAAGCACACACATGCATGTTGAAATATCTGAGAGTGCAGTTCATGATGTATGAATGATGTATTCAATGGTTCATGCAACCCCATGGACTGCAGCACACCAGGCTTCTCTTCCTCCAAAATCTCTCACAGTTTGTTCAAATTCATGTCCATTGAGTCGGTGATGCTATCTAACCATCTCATCCTCTGCTGCCCTCTTCTCCTTTTGCCTTCTATCCTTCCCAGCATCAGGGTCTTTTCCAATGAGTCATCTCTTTGCATCATGTAGCCAAAGTATTGGAGCTTCAGCTTCAGCAAGAGTCCGTCCAGGGAATATTCAGGATTGATTTTCTTTAGGATTGACTGTTTTGATGTCCTTGCAGTCCAAGAGACTCTCAAGAGTTTCCTCCAGTACTCCAATTCAATAGCATCAATTCTTCAGCACTCAAATATAGCAAAATGTTAATTACTTAATTTTGGTGGTGTATGTACAAATGTTCAGTGTACTTTGCTTTCTACTTTCCTGTGTGCTTGAAACTTTTCATAATAAAAAGTGGTAGAGGGACTTAAGTGTTAATTGCTCAGTCATGTCGAATTCTTTGCAACCCCATGCCTCTCTCCATGGGATTCTCCAGGGAAGAATACTGGAGTGGGTATCTATTCCATTCTCCAGGGGCTCTTCCTGACCCAGGGATTGATCCTAAGTCTCCTGCACTGCAGGTAGATCCTCTACCATTTGAACCACCAGGAAAGCTCAGAGGGACTTTGGTGATCCTCAAACAATTGAATAATTAAATGAAAGCTCCCACTCATTTCCCACTCGTTTTTGAATTAAAGAAAGTAATTTATAAAGAAATGAGCAAATAAGTAGCTATATCTATAAATATACTTTATATAAAAAGTAATTCAAACTATCTTTCTCCAATCCATCCATCTATCTAAAAGATGTCTGAAGTTATTGCCTAATGTCAACTATAGTAATTTAAAAAATTTTACCCTAATATTTTTCTCTTGTTTGAATTCTTTATAATGATCACACAGAATGCCTTTTCTTTAAAAAAATTTAAAATATTGATTCTAGATAGTGGGAATATGAACAATTATTATTATCATCTTCTTTGTACATTTGTGTATTTAAATAACACCCAATTTTTAAACTGAATTATTTTTGGAGTGAATGCAAGGAAGTGAAGATACTATGTGTACACAACCTCTTAAAGTCTGACTCTGAAAGGATCAGAGAAACGAGCACTCACGTGGATCAAGGGATGGTTATTTTTGCTTGAGAAACCTAAACTTGTTTTAAGCTGACAGAGAGAGGTGGCTGATGAAGAATAGAGGAGGATAATGAAAGGAGCAGGGAGGAGGGGACATCCAGAAATGGGGAGCTGGGCCCTCCACAGGAATAAAGCACTCCCTCCATCCCAGCAGAAAGGGGACCTCATCTGACAGTTTCTATTTTCCTCAATGAAGTATCAGAGGAGAGTGGAGGATGGGGGTGTGGAAGGTTTCATGGTAAAAGAGAAAGCAGGAAGGAGACATTTCTGAAACAAGGAAAGCAAGGCTCCAGAAGAAACTAGCAGGTGGCAGAAGAGCTGGTTTTGAGGTTTGTGATCATCAAATTAAAGTCAACCCAGCCATACCTAAAGTGATTTTTTCTCCCAGGACAGTCAGAGTTGCTCAGTGCTGAAGGAAAGTTGCAAAAGGCAGGCTGTGTGAGATAAGTACTAGCCCAGGCAAGAGCTGGGAAGGAGTCTTAGGGGCTTCCAGGGAGGGGCCCGCCAGCTAGACCAGGAGAGAAGGGACGCCTGAAGGGTGGATGTGGCAGAAATACCTGGGCTGCAGCACTAAGCGTGGATATCCTGCAGAGGGACTGCAGTGGCTGGCAGGGCCACCCTGAGCACACGGCCCTGGAAGTGACACGGAACGTGGGACACGACGGGCTTTGACGGTTCAGCACACGTAGCACTAAGTCTCGAGGGCTTAAGCGAGTCTGGGTGGAGAGAAAGACCAGGACTCCACTAAATGAGCCCCAGAAGCTTAAGAGGCACTATAGAGAGGACACAAAGGGAGTGCTAAGCCTGGACTCGCCACAGAGCAGAGGCAGTGGGGAGCTACGAGGACCCAACCCCACCTCCTGGCAACAGGTGGGGCACGACCAGGATCCAGCTCCTTCCCAGGAGCCTAAAGGAGCAGTGTCTTTAGGAGAGAGCCAGTTTTCATCAGAGTAGGAGAAAATTAGGAGTTGTTCTTGATTTTTAATATAAACTTCCAGTTCCCACCACTGGAGCCTCTGATTCAATAGCTTAAAAAAAAAGTCTCTCCTAGGGATTCACATTACCAAGCAAGTTTGGAAACGGCTGTGTTAAATGATCTCAAAGCCCTGGATTGCGTAAACAAACAGCAAGTACCAAGCGAATACTTGTTGAACTAAACACAACTAAGTTTACACTTTTTATTAAGCATTATTCGTAAAACCTTGCGCGTCAGAGAACAGTATTAACATAGTAACAAAAAAACAACTGAGATTGCCTGCACAAACCTCATGAAGGTGACTCCAAAGAACCACTGTTCTCCTCCCTGTTGGAGTGAGAGGGAGAAGAACCTGTGGGACAAGATGGGCTTTGATGGTTCAGCGCTGGTGTTCTTTGTAGTGCCTCCTGAGCTTCTGTGGCTCATTTAGTGGGGTCCTGGTCTTTCTCTCCACCCTTCAGGACTTTGGGCTACATGCGCTGAACCATCAAAGCCCATCTTGTCCCCCAGATTCTTTTCCCTCTCACTCCAACATGGTCTGACTCCAAGTCCTTCCAAGGCTCTCTCTCAATGACCTAAGACTAACATATAACTAAGACCACTCATCAGTCTGGTACTCCAACCGGACACAATCTACTCAAATTGGAAGAGAAAAAAATATTCCCTGAGCTACATTCCCATAATCCTGTGGACTAGGTAACTGCAAAAGTTCTTCCTTCTACCTGACAACACAACATTGTATCCTCAAACAGTTAATGTCTGGATCAGATTTCTATGGCTTATTGTTATAACCCAATAACCCCAACTCTCTTCGCCTCAAAACATGCTCCGAAAGCATCCTGAGATGAGAGACTAAACATTGTTTTTTGAACAGGGCTCTCCAACTGTGTATCACATTACGGAAATGTAAAACATATAAGGTTATAAGGGGCTTTGCCTTGCTGAGACAAAAACAATTTCCTCCTTCAATCATGGAACTCAAAATTTTAAAGATGGAAAGGTTAGAGCAGGAGATGCCTCATATAATTCTTTCCAATCAAACACTGTCCTTCATCTTCCAAGCACTTAACCAGTGTTTACTGGTCCCTGCTTCCAACAAGGAGACACATGTTTTTGGACTCATTGACAGTTCTGGTCAGCGAGCAGACTGCTTAGTCAAGAGCAGAAAACAGAGATTTACCATCAAACTTCAACTGATATATCTGTCAGCCACTCCCCAAAAGCCTATTAACAGCATTCTCTTTTTATGATAGGTGTCTATTGAATATTATTGAATGAATGAAGGATCTGATCCTACTGACCTCAACACTCTCTCTCCTACCACTGGCTCATTCAGTTCTAGCCAGATCACCTTCTCTCTATTCCTCCGGTAGGCCAAGCTCATGCCCACTTCGCATATTTTCTTCTGTGTGGAATGCTCTTCACCAACCACTCCACCCCAGGAACTCTCACAGCAAACCTGAAATCACCTTGCTTATTCATGAGCCCACTTGTTCACTTTCCTCTCTGCCACTCATAAGGTAGGGGGCTCCACCGCAGGGTGGAGCTGCTTCCCTGGTGCTAGGGATTGGCACCTACTAGATGCTCAGTAAATATTTGTTAGAGGTGGAACCAGCCAAGCTCACCTAGGTTTCAGCTTCTGCTAGTTTAAAAGAAGGAGGCTGAAGACACTCTGAGGTTTCTTTGTTGTTGTTAAGTAGTATTCACTCTTTTCATGACCCCATGGACTGTAACCTGTCAGGCTCCTCTGTCCATCCGATTTCCCAGGCTAGAATACTGGAGTGGGTTGCCATTTCCTTCTCCAGGGGATCTTCCCCACCCAGGGATGGAACCTCTGTCTCCTGCCCAAGCAGGATGATCCTTTACTACTGAGCTACCAGGGAAGCCCTTTGGACTCTTTATAAAATTCTGATTTTACATTCTTGTAGCACAGTATAGTTTACAAGGAGCCCTCACTTATGACTGCTCATGCCGAGCTCTGGGAGATAATTTACAGAGATGTAAGTACTTTGGCCACCTCATGCGAAGAGTTGACTCACTGGAAAAGACTCTGATGCTGGGAGGGATTGGGGGCAGGAGGAGAAGGGGACCACAGAGGATGACATGGCTGGATGGCATCACTGACTCGATGGACGTGAGTCTGAGTGAACTCCGGGAGCTGGTGATGGACAGGGAGGCCTGGCGTGCTGCGATTCATGGGGTCGCAGAGAGTCCGACACGACTGAGCCACTGAACTGAACTGAATTATCTGGTGGAGCTGGGTCTAAATTCACAGCGCTTTCGATGCCTATATAACCAAAGCAAAATTAAAGAGGATTTTCTATCTTTACAAACAGGTTCAAGGAAACACAAATTTGTTGGTTTACTACATATTCATAAAAAAAAAAAAAAAAAGTAGAGAATATGAAATTTTGTTTTCTCCATTTCCCCATGAACATGCTGGTAATTTGAGAATGAATGATCAAACTATGCGAATAAACTCATCCACTCAGGACTCTTCTGATGGTTGAATATCTAGACTTGTAGAAATAGCTTACATTTGAAAGACACATTCGGATCGCTAGTTTCAGTTCACTGGTGCTCTTTAAAGCACAGGTGCGCTTCCTGTCCTGCAGCAGTAAGTCGCGGTAAGGTGCGCCCGCGCTGACTTGCTAGCTTGTGGTTTGGTTTCCAGAAGAGTGCAAAGGTCCGGACTCTGAATAAGTGCCCCGTGAGCAGTGCACTAGCCGCCCAAGTTGGCTCCGGAGTTAGCAACGAGACTTCCCGCTCGCCGTTCCCACCCACCCGCTGACCCGAGTGCGACCGAAGTGCACGAGGGCAGGCAGGCCCGCGGCTTTCCCTGGCTTCGGGACCTCCGGAGTCCGGCCAACACCCGCCACGCGCGGCGCCAGAGCGGGAAGGTCCCGGAGTCCCGCGGAGCAGCCAAGAGCCCCCGCGGACTGCTCCCAGCCCCAAGGCTCCCGCCTCACCGGTAGGTGGTCAGCAACGCCTTGTTGATCAGCACGAGGAGGAAGGAGCAGGTCCCGTAGAAGAGGGCCGACAGTAGCTTGGCCACCCTGGAAGGCAGCCGCGCGGAAGCGGGGTCCGCGCCGGCACCCGCGCCCTCGGCCTGGCCGCCGGCCGTCATGTCCCGCGGCCGCCCGTCTGGGCCACCCTCGGGCCCGCGCCACCCCAGTTCAGTCCCCGCCCCCAGCCAGCGCGGGAGGAGGCGCGGCCGAAACAGGAAGGGCCGCGAAGGGGACCCCACACGCCCGGCGCCCCAAAGCTGCCGCCCGTAGGAGCGGGTTCGGCTCAAGTTCGTCGTCAAAGGCCCCACCCTCTGACTCTTGGCTGGGTTTGGGAGAGTTTTAAAAAACCCTATCTTCCTCTAAACTGCCAGCTTAGAGAAAAACGTTAAGACTTAGGGTTTGTTTTGTCCTTTTTAAAAAAAAACAGTATTTTCAGTCCTGGGTGTTCATTGATAAGACTGATGTTGAAGCTGAAACTCCAATACTTTGGCTACCTCATGCGAAGGGCTGACTCATTTGAAAAGACCCTGATGCTGGGAAAGATTGAGGGCAGAAGAAGGGGAGGACAGAGGATGAGGTGGTTGGATGGCATCACAGACCCAATGGACATGGGTTTGGGTAGACTCCTGGAGTTGGTGATGGACAGGGAGGCCTGGCATGCTGCGGTTCACGGAGTTGCAAAGAGTCGGACACGACTGAGTGACTGAACTGAACTGAACGTTTAATTTACATACAGTGAAATGCAGATTTTACAAGTCCACAGCTGCCGGGGTCCAGCCCCGGTGAATCCAGGGAATTCGAAGCGGAGACGGCATCGGTGAAGATCAGGAAACAATTGCCTAATTAAACAATTAAGGATATAAAGAGTGGTTAAATAAGGATAGCTCAGTGAGGAAATTCAGTGGAGAAAAGAGGCTGAATAATTCAGCCAGAAGGTGAGAGAAAGAACGACATGAGGAGACCAAGTTTCGGTGAACACGGCCTGCACTTTATTTTCCAAAGTAGTTTTTATACCTTAAGTTTGCATAGAGGATAATGGGGGAAGGGGTAGAGTCATGCAGTAAGCCAGGCTTTCTTCCTGCAAACTTATTATATGCAAAAGTTTAGGTGATGTGCATCATCTTCTGGCCCGGAGGCCTGTTAACATTTTAAGACCCTTTCTTCAGAAAACTTATTTTTCTCTAAAGGTGATTAGTCAGGTGCCACCCTCCAAAAGCATTAGATAAAGTTGCATTCCTATAGGGCAAAGGTGTGGTGGGCTATAACAAGAAAAAGAATTAACTCAAGGGTCCAAGATTACAAACATTAAAGCTACTACTTACACCAATTATATTAATCAATACACTGCCAGGGACACAGCAGGTAAGGGATATGGAGACTCAGCAGCAAACATTGGCCGAACAAGTGAAAAACCCTTCACCAATACAATTTCTAATCAATCTTTTAACTGCTCAAAGGAATCTGTATTTAGACAGTTTAGAACATCTCATGCCTCTCACAGTTGGGAAGCTCTGAGCAATCACATGTGGCCGGAAAAACCTATTCAGGTAGGCTAGAGGACTTTCAAAGGAGTTTGTAGGTTGAAACACTATCACACCCAGGAACTTTATTAACTGGAGCTATAAGTTAACTCTTTTTCAGAGAGAGGTAGTGGGGGACAGCCCCCTGTAAAGTCAGAGGTGAGAGCACAAAGCAGAAAGTAGGCAGACTCTGGTTTTGGGGGTAGATGCTCGAGAATTTACAGGGGGACTCCTGAGGCTCGATTTACAGGGGGACTCCTGAGGCTCGATCCCGCCTTTGCGTATGCCGAGCCTCCTTCCTCATGACCTTTGTCATGGGTGGAGCTCCTGCTCCCAGCACTCAGCCGCTGTTTTGACAAATGCATACAGCCGTATGATCACCCAAGTCAAGGCACAGATCATTCCCATCACCCCAAAAAGTGCCCTTTGTGTCCCACTGAAGTCGATCCCCCTGGCATTGCATTCAGATTTCTATTACCGTAGGTTAGATTTGCCTTTTCAGAAAGCTCATACAAATGCACATGTACTGTTTCAAGGCCCTTGTCGCCCAGTTTATTGTTTTTGTGACTCACCCATGTTTGAGTCTTCATTGTTGAGTAAGTACCACAATTTGTTTATCCATTCCCTAGGTTGTTTGTTTCCATGTTTGTTTGGCCATGTTTGGTTGTTTCCAGTTTAGGGCTATTACCCAAAATAAGGCTTCCACAAACATTCGTGTATAAGTTTTTGTGTGAAAGTATATTTTCATTTATCTTCGGGAAGTACCTAGGAGTAGAGGGGCCACGGGTATAGTGGGTGCAAAGTCTCCAGGCTTTTCTTGCCTCTGGGTTAAGGCAGGTTCTCCCCTTATGTATTTCTTTTCTACAATGGTATAGTTAAACATTGGTTTGTTATCCATGTTAATTCAAGGAGGGCCTCCCAGAACTGCCTACTCTGACCAGTCTACCTGCTCTAACATTCTTTCAATTAAATGTCCCATATTTTCATTCTAAATAATTAATTTTAAAAACTTGAAATTTCAACTTTTTAGAAAAGCTAGTTTTCAGGTTAAATAGAGACTGAAGCTATGCCATGCAGTGGTTTTCTGTTGGAGGTAATGAACGACCAAGAACATTTTTGGTATTGATTAGAAAGGACATCAATCCTGGGGGTTCATTGGAAGGACTGATGTTGAAGCCGAAACTCCAATATTTTGGCCACCTGATGCGAAGAGCTGACTCATTTGAAAAGACCCTGATGTTGGCAAAGATTGAAGGCAGGAGGAGAAAGGGACAACAGAGGGTGAGATGGTTAGATGGCATCACCAACTTAATGGGCATGAGTTTGGGTAAACTCCGGGAGTTGGTGATGGACAGGGAGGCCTGGCGTGCTGCGATTCATGGGGTCGCAAAGAGTTGGACACGACTGAGCGACTGAACTGAACTGAACTGAAGATGTGATGTGACGTGTTAGTTGGTCAGTGGTGTCTGACTCTTTGTGACCCTTTTAACAAATAACTAGCACTAAAAAAGCCAGAAAGGAAGTCTACATTACCCAAAACAGAAAAGGAATATACATGACTTTTAAAATAGAAAATAAATTCATACTCAGGTTGAATTCAAAATCTGAAATTGGAAGTCATTTTAGTTAAGTTCATCAGAAAGATCAACTAAGTTTCCAGTAAGTCCCAGAGTCTCCAACTAAGTTTTGGCAACAAGACACTTTGGGGTTTGTTTTTTTTTGGCCACACCACAAGGCATGTGGGATCTTAGTTCCTAGACTAGGGGTCAGCACCTGCCCCCCCTTTCATTGGAAGCCTGGAGTCTTAACCACTGGACCACAAGTCCAAGACAGTATTTTAAAGTCACTTTTCTAGACAGCCTTAATCATATTTGCATTTAATTTGCTTCTGTGTACATACTTCCTGGAACTTAAGTCACTGTCAAAAATCTCATCCTTTTGTGTTTAAACCACAACTTACACTGAAGAGTTGCTTGTGAAATTCTTTTGCACAAAGCCTGGACAGGCTGAAACCTTGCCATTGCAAGTAAACAACTAAAGATCCACCAAAAATAATTTAAAAATTAAAGCAATTTGCTAGACTCAGAAAAGTAAACGAGCCTTGAGTGGATTCTCCAGGGTTGACTTCAGATTCAACACATCCTGGATATAAGTGAAATAAAACTCCAGTTCCTGATTACCCTAATATAAAACCTGGGATAGAGCTGGCAGTAGTTTGATGCTTTTTCACATAAGTATTTTTACACTGTAATAATGAAAACAGATGAAGAAGTTAAATGAATATCTACAGTCTAAAAGGCCAAAATTTTAAAGTAAGGAAAAGGAATTCACACAATGGTTCCAACTATGCTAAAAAGATGTCTGAGACTGGAATGAAATATAAAATGCACCAAAAATAATAATAACAGGAGAATGTATGGTTACGTGATATTTCTTTCCATCTTTAAATTTTTATATCATGGTTATTGTATTTTTAAAAGGAAAACAAATTATAAAGGGTTTAAGAATGAGCATGTACTTTAAACTGTAAATTAAAGTAAGTTTTTATTCAAAGCAACTTTTAAAATTACAGCATGTTTATTCTTATGCTGTTAACTCTGCCAAACTACAACTTAGCCATATGAAGCATAAAACACTTCAAAAATTTGAATGTAAACCACATTTTTAACACACCTCAAATTTTAGATGCCAATGTATTTTTCCAAATATATAGCTTATATCAAAAAAGGAACATTTTAAATATTTCTATAGTAAATAATTGTAATAATTTCTTAAAACTTCCAATTATACAAATAAAAAATGTTTGTGAATATAACTATTATAATTGACAAAAGCTGACAGGAGAAACAAACAAAAACTCTTACTTTTGAAGGCCTTAAATTTTATTATGTGTGAACAGGCAAATATTTGTATTTTTTAAATTCCTACTGCATTTCCTTCTTTAGGTAAGTTCATTAAATTTCCCAAAACCAATGAAGCTTTTTATAGTTCATTTAAGTCATATTTGAGAGGAAAAATTCTAGAGAAAAATGTTGAAACCTAAACCAAGAAAATTCAGATGCTATAGTCTGTGCTCATAAGTGCTCCAAGTTAAAATTCTATATACCAGATTACAAAAAAAAAATTCTTAGACCATTACAAATATAAATTCTCTTATTACAAAAAAAAAAAAAAAAATCCCTCAAGATTTGTAATTTACTGTACAGAGGAATTACATTTTTAAAGTATGTCCTCATCATACACATTATTTGTTACTATTATCTTTCACACTTTTGCCTCATTTCAGTACATTTACATACATCCCCTTCCCCATGGCTATATGTTTTAAACTATCTGTGTACTGCAACACATTGGGATTTTGAGATAAAGAAGCCTACATTTTAGATGTTTAAACTACATCTGTAGGCTACTACTTCAATACAAAAAAAAGAAAAAAAGGCACTGACGAGCCCTTATTTCTCTTATTGTGATGTTTACTCCAATTAAGCAATCTATAAAATTACCATGCTATGCATGTTATTTAGTTTCTGCTTAAAACAAGGTAAAATGATGGAAGTTTATGCCTACATAAAGGAGGTGAACTACTCTGCTCTTCATTTTTCTATTCATGCTTCAGTACATAAAGTGGTGTTTAAAAATTTCATCTATTTTGGAAAAAATTATTTAAAACCACCACACAAGTTAACACACTTGCAGTTAAAACTATTCCGGAAGCCTACTTATTTGAGTAGCTAATATTTTCTGCAGTGTTTAACTGATAGCTAAATTTAGTGAACACAAAATAGCTTGGCATGTTATTCTGAAGTAAAGCAAGAAGGTGGCTTTATGCACTGAAAATATAAATAGGAGGCTTCCATTTGCTAATAATTCTAAACAAGCAGTACATTTAAATTTAGTGTTTGCTAACAAAAGATCTAAAACGGTTCACTACAAAACAACCCTGTAGATGTCCCTTTTATTAATAAAAATCCAAGTGCCAAATCTCATTACAGGGCCCATAATATATTTTTAAAATACCGATTACCAAGTTACCTAGACTTTGCAAGATTAATCATTCGATTTCAGCAAATGAGAAACATGAAATGTGCAAAAGTTCCCAAGTTAACAAGCTAGGAATGACAAGTGCTTTCAAACCTAAACATCATAGTGAGTTGTAAAACCTCAGAAAGAGAGAATAAGACTGATTTCAATACAATTTTGAAAATTTTTAACTACTGTTCATCTTACCAAGATCTTCAAATATCTGTTTTCTTCCAAAGTCCCAAAGTTAGAAAGTCTTCTGAAAGTCAGTTTTCCATCTCTAGTCTTATTAGGCACACTATTTTGCAATTTTAAAATACATACCTTACTCACATCTTATACTTTCTGCTTGCTTCAGTGTTTACAGTATTATTAAACATACTAATATACATTGTTAAAAATGATCTTATAAATAATCTATTTAAACCTTCTTTGGCTACATGTACCATGCTTTTTTTTTTTCCCCCATACAAGTGTCTTATTCAGAAAGTGCTTTCTGTGAGAACTGCTTCCAATGAATGCATTAAACTTGCAAAATCTAGCCTCCCACAATACGTAGTTTTCTACCCTGTACTAGAAGTCCCATATTTACAAAATATTTTAAACTTTACAACAAATCTTTTACCATATAAAAAAGTGCAATTCTCTCTCACCCCATATTCTGGGGCAATGACATTCTTCATACATTTCTACAGAATAGCAGCCTATGATAAGCAAATAAGGTGCTTAGCTTATGCCCAAGGATCTACTTTTTAAGTATGCTGGGCAGTACTTTTGTACAGTGGAAGAGTCAGTGTTCGGGCTACTGGCGAAGCGGTGCTCCCGTCAGGTTGGCAAGCTCGATGAGAGCGAGGGCTCCGTGCAGGCGCTCCCGCTGCTCCTGGAGCCGCCGCTGCGCACCACTCTTCTCGTCGTCTTCCTCGTCAGACTGGAGATACTCCAGCGGGTCCTGCTGCTCCTGGTCAGCCTTCTGAACCAGCTTTCCTTTCAAGGTGGGAGTGCGCTGCTCTCGTGTTTCCCAGTACCTGTAATGAAATGCATCCGCATTACTTACACGCATAGATAAGACTCTCCAATGTTCACTTTTCTAAAAAAAAAAAAAGGGAGTGGAGGGGGTCTTTACTACAGTATTATTTTGTGTGTTTCAGTTTATAAAGTTACAAAGTGAATATGTTACATGTTTCCATGCTGCTGCTGCTGCTGCTAAGTCGTGTCAGTCGTGTCCAACTCTGTGCGACCCGATAGATGGCAGCCCACTAGGCTCCTCTGTCCCTGGGATTCTCCAGGCAAAAACACTGGAGTGGGTTGCCATTTCCTTCTCCACGTTTCCATCAGTTCAGTTCAGTCGCTCAGTCGTGTCTGACTCTTTGCAACCCCATGAATCGCAGCACGCCAGGCTTCCCTGTCCATCACCAACTCCCAGAGTTCACTCAGACTCACGTCCATCAAGTCAGTGATGACATCCAGCCATCTCATCCTCTGTCGTCCCCTTCTCCTCCTGCCCCCAATCCCTCCCAGCATCAGGGTCTTTTCCAATGAGTCAATTTTTCACATGAGATGGCCAAAGTACTGGAGTTTCAGCTTTAGCATCAGTCCTTCCAAAGAACACCCAGGACCGATCGCCTTTAGAATGGACTGGTTGGATCTCCTTGCAGTCCAAGGGACTCTCAAGAGTCTTCTCCAACACCACAGTTCAAAAGCATCAATTCTTCGGTGCTCAGCTTTCTTTATAGTCCAACTCTCACATCCATACATGACCACTGGAAAAACCATAGCCTTGACTAGACGGACCTTTGTTGGCAAAGTAATGTCTCTGCTTTTCAATATGCTATCTAGGTTGGACATAACTTTCCTTTCAAGAAGTAAGCGTCTTTTAATTTCATGGCTGCAGTCACCATCTGCTGTGATTCCATAACAGAGGGGAAAACTCAAGTTCAGGAAGCTGAAGGACTTGCTTAGAATTCCACAGTCAACAAATAGCAGCTCAGACTCAGCTCTGGAGTCATGTGTTTTCATCATTAAACTGATTTCAAGATCACATGTGAAATAGACTAGAGTAAAATATAGAAATAGAATAATCATAGAAGTCTATTTATCCTTTCCACAGAGGGATGTTGGCTTCTGATACAGCAAATTATGAGAAAGTTTAAACCCACCAAAAAGAGCACAAATGGATTAATAAGGGTAACACATAGAGCTTATTCAAGAATTTAAGAGCACCATCATTATTCTATTGCATGGTCAACTGATAACTCACAAGAGAAAATGCAAATATTCCACCGTTTTTGAAAACCAAAGAAAGGCATATTTAAATCACAGTACCATTACCTACAAAAATGTCCATTCATGTTCATAGCAGCTTTATTTGTAATAGCCAAAACCAACATAAAGGCCCATCAAGAGGTGAATGAATAAATAATTGGAGTTATGGCCATCCAACAGATTACTGCACAGCTATAAAAAGGAATGAACTTATACACTCAACAACACCATGACTCTCAAAATAATTTATGCTGGTTGAAAGAAGCCAACCAAGTACATAGTGGGCAATTCCATTTGTATAAAACTCTAGAAAATGTGAACGAACTGTACAGAGAAAAAGCAGATGAGTGTTTGGGGGGGCTGACAGTGGCAGGGAGATGCAGGCTTACATCAGTGGATTACGAAGGGACATGAGGAGGCTTGTGGAAGTGATGGGTATGCTCACTATCTTGATTTTGGTGATGGTTTCACATACATCTACATATGTCAAAGCACATCAAATTATGTGCTTTAAATGTGTACAATTTATTGTTTGACAATTATGCCTCAATAAAGCTGTTTTTAAAATTACATACAAAAAAAAAAATTACAACTACCAGATTTCAGGAAACCCAGACTACTCAAACTAGAAAACTTGGAAATACTAAGAAATATAAAAAGAGAAATGCAAGAAGTTCAATATGACTTCAAGGACAACTAGAAAAGGAAAACAGCAAAATACAAGTCAGCAAGATCAGCAAGAACTAGGTAAGGGCTTTGAATGCTATAATAAAGGGTTTAGACTTCATACTGAGAACCATATTAGCATTTTAGAAAGACTGCTCTGGCAGCAGCATGAAGTACAGATTGAGAAGACTTAAGTGGCTGAATCTGAGAGTTGTAAAGGAAGTAGAATCCATAGGTTTGTCACTGAGTAGATGGGAGAAAAATAAGGTAAAGACAAAGATAACTAGTTAGTTTCTGGCTTGGGCAAAATTAGATTTAATGGGGCAGTGGAGGCCAGCAAGGAGGAAGAGGGAGGAAGAAAATGGTGCAATACTTGAGACAAACCCAATCCCTGCCTTTGTGGAGCTTATGATCCTGCAGGGAAGATAGTCATTGAATAAATAAATGTGTGATGGAGGTTTTGAGATAGAAAATACAATGTGTTATAAAATCATCTGTTAAGTGGATTTAACCTATTTGTTTTGAGGGTTACTGGGTAGGTTAGGGAAGAACTTCCTGAAGTGATGTTTAATCTGAGTAAGAAATGAAGAATGAACAGAGTGGCTAAATGAAGAAAGAAGTGAGCACAAAGGGCTAGAAACTATGGGAACAGCGCTGTAGAGAGACAAGGAACCCAAGTGGCTGGAGACAGTTGTGTTCTAGAGGAAGGCAGAACCACAGAACATAATTAGGGATTCTAGAGTTTATCCTCAGTGCAGAGGAGACTAGTGAAGCTAGGGAATGGCACAATCAGCTGCTGCTGGTGTATGAGGACTCCTTAAATCAAAACATCCTTACAGGAATGTTTTTATACTGGTCCCTTTGTTGCCATTAAAAAAAAAGAAACTGGATGCTTTGGGAAATTTTACTTTAGAAGAACCTCTAGTCTCTCTCTCTCTAATAATCAATACATCACTAAATTCAATATAAAGAAAATGAAGATGGATTGTACTAATGACAAATGAAATGCAACACATAAAAAACATTCTTTTCAAATGGGGTAAACCCTTGCTTTTAAATACATTGTGGTCTGGGCACTCAGACTAATATCATACAGTAGTCTTCTATCGCACACAGATCCAAATAAAACTCCTGACAATTCTGTGCTTTAAAGAAATAAAGTGCCATTTCAAGTTATTTTTAAAAAACGTGTACAAAAGCAACTTAAACTGATAGAACTGTGTAAGTCCCCAGCTTTAACCCGCACACTGGGCAGTGTTCCACTGTAGACTGCAGGGAGAGCCTTACTTTGCCAACCACTCAGCAGCAGCCTGGTTATCCACAGCCTGGGGCTTACTGAGAGCATCTGTGGGCTCCTCGCGCTTCAGCCTGGCATAAGGGTGCTTCGGACAGTGGCGGTTTGCATGGGTGAATCTGCTTAGGCAGCCTTCAAAACACAGAGGGAAACACACTTCATCAGAATCTGGATATCCAGCAGACATGGAAAGCGTTCAGTTTCACTGGTATCCAAAAAAAATAAAATAAGATGATGAGATTTATCATTCTGTAACTTGAGAAAAAAAAATAACCTTAAGCTGGTATTATCAATGCCACTGAGAGGAAGGTGAAGACGGTTCTTTCACTTCCTGGTCATTGCAATGTAAATGCATTAAACCCCAGGGGAAAGTAATTTATTAGCACAAGTCATAAAAATATTCAAAAATCTCTGACCCAGGAATTTCGTTCTTGGCATCTGTCATAAAAAAATCCCAAAAGGTAAATAAAGCTTTAAATAGGAAAACAGGCCTCTCGTGTTTGTTGATAACAAGCAAATTTTAAAAGCAAATTAAATATTCAATATCTAACACTGAGGCAATCGTTATGTATATGTGCTACATTTGTAACAACTGATATTAATCAAGAAAACCACGGAGCAACAGAACAAAACTGTATTGAATTTCAAATATAACTGTGTAAAAATGTACATAAGAAAAACAGATTAAGAAACTGGTAAAACAGTAAGTAAACACTTAAGAAAAGTGTTAAGAAATAACCAACAGTAGCAATGTTGAGCTGGTAAAATCCACCCCACCCCTGCCCCTCCTGAAAATTTAGACAATAATGTGCTTCCTTCAGTTTAACAGTTAAAAAGTTTAACACCAACGTAAAAGCCTATGCTAAAGGCTGTATTTACTTGAATAGTTTTCTACTGCCTGCAATTGGTTATACATTTTTAATTGCCCTTTATAAAGATTTTCACCTAAAAAGAATACTTTACTTAAAAACCAATCATTTCCCAGCAATTGAGCCTGGATCACATATTAGCAAGGAAATATTAACTTAAGAGGTTTGATAAAATCTCTATCAAAAATTTCACTTACTAAAAATTCAAGCAAAAGATATTTTAACCTTTAACTCACAAACGGTTATTCCATAAACTTAACTTCTAACAACTTCTAACACCATACCGTTTTCTGAACAAACAAAAGGTTTTTCTCCGGTGTGAAGACGCTGATGGGTTTTGAGCTGTCCACTTTGAACAAAGGCTTTTCCACAGTCTGGATAGTCACACAGATAAGGTCTCTCACCTAAGTAAACAGATGTTATATTTATGAGACAATAAGGTGGGGAGGGGGAAGAGGCAGGGCGAGAGAATCAACCTTTACATAAGTCATGACTGCAAACAACAATAAAACATGCTACAGCCTCTACAGAGCTGCAAATGGAAGTGCTAAGGGCACACTTGGATAATATGAAGCAGCTAATCACTCTGGAAGCACAATGTTTTCTTTAGCCCTTGAGCTTTTAGGTACCGAGGTTCACAATCTTCGCAGTTATCATCTTCAGCTTATCCCATATTTCTCCCTGCAGTCTAAGTCGCTAGCTCTTGCTGATTATTTAAAATGTCTCCACTGCCACCCTCCTCTGGTCAGACTGGTCACCCCCCACCTAGAAGGAAGCCTGGCTGGTCGCTAGTCTCTGCCTCTGTGTACCACTTTTGGAGTAGATGACACAGAGCACTTGCTTTTTCCATCCAACAACTCTCTAAAACCACCCCAAACCCTACTATTCTCCTCGAACAAGCAAAAACGGTCTGCTGACTTTTAAATGGCCCTCTAATACCTGCACTGTAGCTACTGGGTTCGGGAGCAGGGTTTATCTTAACTTCCCTCCTGGAGATTCATTCCAGCCATGAGGCAGTTCCCTACCTTCTACTCCTTGAAATCCCTGTCTTTTCTGCCCATTCAAATCTTCCCAATCCAGTAGGCTCCCAGTGAAACTACTTCTACCCCACCGCCCCCACCTCCAAATAATTCAGCAACATATCCTTCCACTAACTTAGTATCCTATATTGTTTCTGTATCATGAACTCTCCTTATACAAAGACGAATAGCACCTTGTACCCAATTTCAATTTCTGTACACGGCATAGTGTCAGGCTAAACCTTAAAGTGCTCAAAAAGGTTGTTGTTCAATCATAATTAAACTTACTTCCTGAATAAACATTCTTTGGTCAACAATTATACATTGGTTCTTCCAATATGACTCAAAGAACAGTAATGAGTCTTCCCTAAATTTTTTATTTAGAAATGTACTAAATGAATGTAACAGTTGGACACAAGTTAATAAACATAGACTAGAGTAAGAGAAAAGTTTTTCTACTCTCTGAAAGCATATACCATTAGAACTTAACTATAGCATGGATATCTTGGGCTCAGGTCCCTGGCACACAGTGTAATAGGCGTAAAAGTATTGGGTGGCACATAATGGATCAGTGGTAGATCAGTACTGGACTCAAGCACCTTTTTATTATGCCACGTCATCTTGAATCGTGGCAACTGATTCCACACTGGCAACATGTACTCTATAGCTGTGAACCGCTTATTTGGGGTTATTTCAGGCTGCTGCTGCTGCTAAGTCACTTCAGTCGTGTCTGACTCTGTGCGACCCCATAGACAGCAGCCCACCAGGCTCCTATGTCCCCGGGATTCTCCAGGCAAAAATACTGGAGTGGGTTGCCATTTCCTTCTCTATATTTCAGGCTAAGTTGATTGAAAAAAATTCTGAGTCAGATACGCATGAAATAATAGTTTTACTGAATGGTACCTGAATTCAAAACCTCTTGGCCACCTTAGTTTATAATGATTCAAAATTAAAACTTTACCCCTTTTCAGAAATTTAGCTAAGAACACCTATATTCTAGCATGTCATTGAACTATATCTTTTCAAAAACTAAAAGAAAAAAGAAACAGGTGATAACCATAAACAGAGTGGAACAAACAGGGGACTACAGGTTAAAAACACAAATTCTATGGCCACCTCATGTGAAAAGTTGACTCACTGGAAAAGACTGATGCTGGGAGGGATTGGGGGCAGGAGGAGAAGGGAAGACAGAGGATGAGATGGCTGGATAGCATCAATGACTCGATGGACGTGAGTCTGAGTGAACTCTGGGAGTTGGTGATGGATAGGGAGGCCTGGCGTGCTGCGATTCATGGGGTCTCAAAGAGTCAGATACGACTGAGTGACTGAACTGAACCGAACTGAACAGACCAAGAGAAATAGAATGAGAACCACTTCTAATGGCCACATTCACAAAGTAATAAAAAACAGGTAAAATGAACTTAACTATACACTTTATTTAACTCAATACATCTAAAATTTAATCATTTCAATTTGTAATCATTATCAAAAATTATTAAGGACATTGTTTACTCTCTTTTTTTCATACTAAGTGTATTTTATGCATACTGCTCATCTCAATCTGGACGAGCCACAGTTCAAGTGCTCAAGGGCCACATACGTTACTGTATTGGCAGTATACTTCTAGACTAAAGAGTATGAGAAGTTATTAGTCAGTGGTAATTGGGTGCTTTCGTGCCTCAGTTTCCTCATCTGTAAATTTTTTGATGTCATTATTAGAAATATATGGCTCCTTCAGGGACCCACTTTCTCTGTGGCAAGAACAAGACCCTCTTTATATTATCTTTTTCTTCTCTGCATGGTATTTTAAATGCAAGTATGACTTCTTCACACAAATAAAGATATATGATAGTCTTGGGATAACTACCTACAATACATTTATTTCTGAAAAATTACTTCACCTTAGATTCAAATATCCTGATGGCACTGAGGACTCTAGACATTCTATTAAAAATTTGACTATTAGTGATTTAGGATTTGACTTACAAATCAGTTTTAACAGTCAAACAGACAACTTAAAGGCATATCAAGTAAAATTTGGATAGATAGGATAGAACCAAATTTAGTAATAATACTCCTGTGACAGCTACACTAATTACCATGACAACTTTAGAAATCACATGGTATCAATGTTCAGAACTATCCCTCCCCACCAAAAGAGAACCTGACTATATGGTGCCCGCTTTTAAAATCTTACAATAAGGAAACGTGAGGCAACTAAAAAATTAATTTATAGGCCTAAACATCAAATCAGCTTTCATTTAAGTGTCACTTTTGGCATTCGCTAAAATTTGCTCAACTTACCTGTATGAGTCCTTTTGTGAGCCTGGAGTGATTTCTCCCGTGGAAACACCCTATTACAGATGTTACAACGGATTCTGCTGGACGAATGCTCTCCTTCATTTATTAAATCCCGTACAGTATCTGCTCTGGGTCTACCACGTCGGATTCCATCCTGTTAACAATTTGTAAAACATTAATATAATTTATTTCATTCCACTCATTAAAATATAGTATCATAATTCAGGCATATTTTGTGTCAGTTCAATTCAGTCGCTCAGTCGTGTCTGACTCTTTGCAACCCCATGAATCGCAGCACACCAGGCCTCCCTGTCCATCACCAACTCCTGGAGTCTACCCAAACTCGTGTCCATCAAGTCGGTGATGCCACCCAGCCATCTCATCCTCTGTCGTCCCCTTCTCCTCCTGCCCTCAATCCCTCCCAGCATCAGGGTCTTTTCCAATGAGTCAACTCTTTGCATCAGGTGGCCAAAGTATTGGAGTTTCAGCTTCAGCATCAATCCTTCCAATGAACACCCAGGACTGATCTCCTTTAGAATGGACTGGTTGGATCTCCTTGCAGTCCAAGGGACTCTCAAGAGTCTTCTCCAACACCACAGTTCAAAAGCATCAATTCTTTGGTGCTCAGCTTTCTTTATAGTCCAACTCTCACATTCATTCATGACTACTGGAAAAACCACAGCCTTGACTAGACAGACCTTTGTTGGCAAAGTAATGTCTCTGCTTTTTAATATGCTGTCTAGGTTGGTCATAACTTTCCTTCCAAGGAGTAAGTGTGTTTTAATTTCATGGCTGCAATCACCATCTGCAGTGATTTTGGAGCCCCAAAAAATAAAGTCAACCACTGTTTCCCCATCTATTTGCCATGAAGTGATGGGACCAGATGCCATGATCTTAGTTTTCTGAATGTTGAGCTTTAAGCCAACTTTTTCACTCTCCTCTTTCACTCTCATCAAGAGGCTCTGTAGTTCTTCACTTTCTGCCATGAGGGTGGTGTCATCTGCATATCTGAGCTTACTGATATTTCTCCCGGCAATCTTGATTCCAGCTTGTGCTTCTTCCAGCCCAGCATTTCTCAGGATGTACTCTGCATATAAGTTAAATAAGCAGGGTGACAATATACAGCCTTGAAGTACTCCTTTTCCTATTTGGAACCAGTCTGTTGTTCCATGTCCAGTTCTAACTGTTGCTTCCTGACCTGCATACAAATTTCTCAAGAGGCAGATCAGGTGGTCTGGTATTCCCATCTCTTTCAGAATTTTCCACAGTTTATTGTGATCCACACAGTCAAAGGCTTTGACATAGTCAATAAAACAGAAATAGATGTTTTTCTGGAACTCTCTTGCTTTTTCGATGATCCAGCAGATGTTGGCAATTTTATCTCTGGTTCCTCTGCCTTTTCTAAAACCAGCCTGAACATCTGGAAGTTCAGGGTTCACATATTGCTGAAGCCTGGCTTGGAGAATTTTGAGCATTACTTTAGTAGCGTGTGCTGCTGCTGCTAAGTCGCTTCAGTCGTGTCTGACTCTGTGCGACCCCAAAGACAGCAGCCCACAAGGCTCCCCGTCCCTGGGATTCTCCAGGCAAGAACACTGGAGTGGGTTGCCATATTGTGCGGTAGTTTGAGCATTCTTTGGCATTGCCTTTCTTTGGGATTGGAATGAAAAGCACTTTGCAGACACTGCATTTATTACAATTGAAGGATTTGTAGCAACTCTGTGTAGTCAGATGGTAGTTAGCATTTTTTAGAAATAAATTTTTTTTTTTTTTTGGCTGCTCTGGGTCTTCATTGCTGTGTGCCGGCTTTCTGTAGTTGTGGCAAGCAGGGGTTACTCTCTAGTTGCAGTGTGCAGGCTTCTCATTGTGGTAATTTCTCTTGTTGCAGTTCCTGGGCTTTAAAGCACAGGCTCAGTAGTTGTGGCACACAGGCTCAGTTGCCCCACAGCATGTGGTATCCTCCTGGACCATGGATCAAATCCATGTCCCCTGAATTGGCAGGTGGATTCTTAACCACTGGACCACCAGCGAAGCACCAAAGTGTTTTTTGGACAGCAAGGAGATCAAACCAGTCAATTCTAAAGAAAATCAACCCTAAATACTCATTGGAAGGACTGATGCTGGAGCTGAAGCTCCAGTACTTTGCCCATTTGCTGCAAAGAGCAGATTCCTTGGAAAAGACCCTGATGCTGGGAAAGACGAAGGCAGGAGGAGAAGTGGGGGAACAGAAGATGAGATGGTTGGATTGTCATTGTTGTCATTGACTCAATGGACATGAGTCTGAAAAAACTCTGGGAGATACTGAAGGACAGGGAGGCCTGGAGTGCTGCAGTCCATGGGGTTGCAAAGAGTCAGACATGACTTAGCAACTGAACAACATTTTTTTTTTTTAGACATAATGCTATTGCACACTAAAGAAACTATAGTATAAACATAACTTTTTATTCACTAAGAAACCAAAAGAGTAGCGTGACTTGCTTTATTGCAGTATTGGCTTTACTGCAGCAGTCTAGGACTAAACCCACAGAATCTCAAAGGTGTGCCTGTAAATAACCATTTAACACCTTTCTTCAGTGACATCAGTGAAATGGCAGAGTAGGTAGTTTCAAGGTCCCAACCCCCACAAATCACTGAAAAATCAAGCAAAAACTGCCAAAATCAGCTTTGTCACAACTCCAGAAAATAATCAGAAATTTACAGCAACTCAGCCAACAATAACTCAAGAAACTGGCAATGTAAAACTGCAGGAAAGTTGTGTAGCACACTTAACAACTCCTTGCCCCACCCTCTCCTCACAGTGATCTTTGAAGATAGTTGTCTTCATTCTCAGTGTAGGATCCCTTCAGTCTCAGTGTAGGATCCCAGTCCCTGGTTCAAGAGAGAAGACTTTATATTCTGAAAGAATTGTGTTTGCCTGTTTTCCCCAGCCTGGAGGCTACCTGAAGCTCTGACTAACTTAGAACTCTCTCTGGGCAGAAAAGTGGCTACATGGAGGGCATCTCTCCAAAACCTTGTAAGGCCAATAACAACTTACTGCCACCTGGGGAAAAAGATTTCAACAAAGGCACACAGACACACCAAAAGCCTGGGAGGACAAGCTGGGGAGAGAATTTCTTTGGGAAGTTAGGGCATTGAAAAGTGCCCACATATCCTAAAGGAAGGAATTTAGAAAGCCACATACTTGCCCAGCACAGGAATCATACTCAGAAAAGATGTGAGAAGAATCAAAGCTTTCACTTCTGACTGATTTTTAGGCTCAGCACAAGCAAGAAATGCAGGTTAAAACAGAACTGTAAACAGTCTGGCTAAGTATATAAGGAGAGCTACAGCACAGAACCATTCTGCAAAGTTAAAGAGTTTTACTTTTTTACTTTGTTTTTCTTTCTCCACCACCCCCCTGCCCCCCGCCCAACCCTGCCCTCTGTTTGGTTCCAAGCACTCAAGAAAATCTCAAAATATGAGCTGATCTCAAGCTAAAGAAAACAGACTTCAGAGAACAAATGCAACAAAGAGTTTACAAAAATAGTTTAGAAAAGTCACCTAACAACTACAAACCACAGTACACAACTAAAACAAACTCTGAGGAGAGAGAATTTGATTTCCAGAGCTACTCCTTCATAATATTCAAAACACCCAGTTTTCAACAATATATCACAAAGCATGCAAAGAGAAAAAAAATACGACCCATGCATAAGAGTTAATTTTTCCTACGAGGAAGCAGACCTTGGGCTTACTAGTCAAAGAAGTTAAATAAACTGTCTTAAATACGTGGAAAGAGGTAATAGAAACCATGGACAAAGAACAAAAGAAAACCAGGAGAACTCTGTTTCAACAAACAGAGAATGCCAATAAAGAAACAAATGATGTTTAAAATATAGAAATTCTAGAACTAAAAAATACAATAACCAAAATAAAGAAGAAAAAAAAAATTCACTCCAGAGTCTTAATGGCAGATTTGAACTGGCAGGAGGAAAGAACCAGCAAATTCAAAAATAGGTCAACTATTTTTAATCCAGTTTGAGGAACAGACAAAGAATGAACAGGGCCTAAGGCACCAGTAAGACACCAAGTGTCTTATGGGCCCATTTGGGCTGCTAAAACAAAATACTACACACTGGGTAACTTATAAACAACAGAAATTTATTTCTCACAGTTCTTGTGGTTGTAAAGTCCAAGGTTAAGGTGCCAGCATGGTCAGGTGAGCGACTACTTCCTGGTTCACAGCCAGTGCCTTCTTGCTGTGTCCTCACGTGGCAGAAGCGGGCAGGAGAGCTCTCCAGGGCTTCTTTCATAACGGCTTTAATTCTGTTTATGAGGGCTCCACCTCCATGACCTAACCACCTCCCAAAGGCCCCATCTCCTAACACCATCATTTTGGGGGTCAGGATCTCAACACACAAATTTAGGGGGACACCTTAGCATTAAGCTTATCAACACAAACACACAATCAGAGATCCAGAGGCAAGAGGAAATAGGGCAGAAAGAATATTTAAAGATATAATGGCTGCAAACTTCCCAGAGTTGATAAGACACAAGTCTAAACCCCCAAGAAGGTCAATCAACTTCTATAATAAACACAAAGAGAGATGCAAAGGGAGACATAATCAAACAATCAAAAGACAAAGACTCTGGAAGCAGTTTTTATCATGCCTACAAATTCTAAATAGGATTAACAGCTGATTTCTCAGGAGAAATTGTAGAAATCAGTGGGATATGTTTAAAGTGCTGGGAGGGGAAAAAAATCAAACAATAATCTTATATTCAACAAAACTATTGTTAAAAAATGAAGACATTAAGCATTCCAAGATAAATGCTAAGAGTTCATTGCTAGCAGATCTGCCCTACAATAAATCTGAAGGGAGTTAATTCTTTAGGCAAAAATGAAAAGACACTAGACAATTACTCAAAGCCATACAAAGAAATAAACACCAGGTAACTACCTAAGCTAGAAGTATTGTACTTTGGGCTTATAACGTTTCTCTTCTGTCCTATATAAAAGGCAAATGCCAAGTGTATTAAAAAATAATAAATCTTTGTTAGTGGGAACACAATATAAGGTGTAATTGTGACAACAATAACAAAAATGGAGAGAAACAGAAATATATGGGAGCAGAACTTTTGTATACTATTGGAACTAAGGTGATATTAATTCAAAATAGATTTTTTTCACATTTTTAAGAAGTTAAGCAAAATTCCCAAGGTCATCACTAAAAAGAAGAAAGGAAGGAAAAGAATACCAGAAAAGGAAACAAGAAAGGAAAGAAAACAATAAACTACAAAAAACTCAATCACAAAAGGAGGCAGTAATGGAGGAATTCATAAACACAATAGGTATAAGACATATAGAAAACAAAAGGGGAGTAGTTCTTCCTCATAAGTAATCACTTTAAATGTAAATCGATTAAATTCTACAAATAAAAAGCACAGATTGGCAGAATGGATTTTTTTTTTTTTAATGAACCAACTATATGCTATCGACAAGACACTCACCTTAGAGCCAAAAACATAAAAAGGTTAAAAGTGAAAGGATAAAAAGAGAACAATTATAAACACATGCATACCTAACAACAGAGCTCCAAAGATATATGAAGCAAAAACTGGCAGAACTGAAAATAGAATGAGATAGTTCAAAAAAGCTGGAGATTTTCACTTTCAATTAATGGATAGGACAACTAGACAGGTCAACAAAGACATAGAAGACTTGAACAACACTATGAACCAACTACACCTAACAGACATGTGCAGAACATTTCACACAAAAACAGAGAAATACCCATTTTTCTCAAGTGCACATGGAGCATTTCCCAAGACAGACCATATGTTGGGCCCAAAGCAAGTATCAGTAAATTTTAAAAGATTGAAATCATCCAAAGCATCTTCTCTGACACACATGGAATGAAACTATAAACCGGTAACTGAAAGAAACTGGAAAACACATAAAATATGTGGTAATTAAACACTCTGAAATAGCCAATGGGTCAAAGAAGAGATCATATACACAGGTTCAATGCAATCCGTATTAAAATCCCAAAGGTCTTTGCAGAAATGGAAAAAGCAATCATCTACTCATGGAACTAACTGCAAGAGGTTCTAAGTAGACAAAACAATATTTTAAAAGAACAAAGCAGGAGGACTCACACTTACAAAACCTATTGCAAAGCAATGGAAATTAAGACAGTGTGGTACTGGTGTAAGGATAGACATAGGCCAATGAAATGAAATTGAGAGTCAAGAAATAAACCCTTATTCTATGGCCAACTGATTTTCAACAAGGGTGCCAAGAACACTCAATGGGGAAAGAACAGCTCTTCAACAGTTCTTAGATAACTGGATTTCTTCCTGCAAAAGAATGAAATCGTACCTCACACAATATATCAAAAATTAACTCAAAACGCATCACACCAAAATGTGAAAGCTGAAACTTTAAAACTCTTTTTAAAAAAATGAAAAGGGATAAATATTCATGACCTCAGATTTGACAGTGGATTCTTAGATGTGGCACCAATAGCATAAGAAACAGAAGAATACACAAACTGGACTTGAAATTAAAAACATTTGCACGTCAAAAGACATTATCAAGAAAGTGAAAAGACAACCTAGAGAATGGGATATGATAAGTTGCAAATCATTTATCTGATAGGTTTCAGTATCTAGAATATATAAAGAACTTTTGCAACACAACAAAAAGAAACCTCAAATAAAAAAGGGGCAAAGGACTTGAAGAGACATTTCTCCAAAGCAGTTATATTGATACATATTGCCAGCAAGGTCATGGAAATACAAATCAAAACCACAGTTCAGGTTAATTATACTTCAGTAAAGCCTGAAGAGAAAAAAAATAATTAAAAAAAAAAACACAGTGAAATACTATTTCACACCAACTCAATTATATTAAAAAAAAAAAAAAAACCACCAGGAACGTAAGTAGGAAATAAGGTGATTTTTGACATGAATGTGGAGAAACTGGAAACTTCTGCTGGTGGGACTGTAAAGTGGTTTAGCCATTGTGAAAGAGATTGACAGTGTGATACAGTATCATATATATATATGTACATATACACATACAATGGAATGTTATTCAGTCATAGAAACAGTCATACATGCTACATGGTGGATGACCCTCAGAAAACAGTATACTAAATAAAAGAAGTCAGACACAGAAGGCCACATATTGTATGATCTATGTTATAAGATGTCCAGACAGAAAACAGTTGGTGTTTTTCAGAGACTGCCTATAGAGGGGAAAAGCGAGTGGCTAAATAATGAATAAGCAACTTTCTTTGGGGGTGATGAAAATGTTTTGAAGCTTGATATAGGTGGTAGTTTCACAACCTTGTGAACTACTAAATGTTAGTGAATTACAATTTAAGATGGTCAATTTTATGCTATGTAAATGTCAGCTCAATTAAAAAAAAAAAAAAAACTAAAGAGCTCAGAACATACTATGGCCTTTAGTTAATAATGTATCAATTTGGTTCATTAATTACAGTGAATGTGGGACTTCCCTAGGGGTCCAGTGGCTGAGATTCTGCACTCCCAATGCAGGGGGCCCAGATTTGATCCCTGGTTGGGGAATTAGATGGCACATGCCACAAATGAGACCTGTGTAGCAAATTTTTATTTTGTGTAGCAAAATAAAAATATATTGAGCACAACATGTATCAAAATGATGTAAGATAATGGCAACAGAGGAGACTGGGTACATGCTTTATGGGAACTCCTTGTACTGTCTTAAGATTTCTAGGTATCTAAAACTAATCAACTATAAGCATTTACTTGAAAAAAAAAAAAAAAGGTTTCTTCCCAGGTAAGTTACATTTTTACACATACAAGTTATATATAAAAAATAACACCTGCATCCAAACTGAAGATGTCTTTACTGCTTTCCATATAAAAACCTAAAGTCTTCCTAAAGCTTAAAAACATCGCCTGAAACCTTGATAATAAGCAAGATTCCCTTCTGTCAATGTTCACCTTGAAAGAAAAGCATAATCTCAATATGGATGAGTATCTTATAGGATAAATCATGTCTAAATATTCATAGATATTAAAACCTATTTTGCCAACAGCTTAGAGATGGAAGCAACCTAAATGTCCACTGACAAATGAATGGACAAAGGAAATGTGATATTTTCTTATTATTCAGCCTTAAAAAAGGCAAGTCTGTCATATGCTACAACATGGATGAACATTAAGGACATTATTCCAAGTGAAATAAATCACAAAAAGATAAATACTACATGATTCCACTTACATGAGGTATCTAAAGAATTTCAAAACTCTTAAAACAGAAGCAGAATGGTGGTTGTCAGGATCCAGAATGGAGAAAATGGGAGCTAGATGGGTATAGTTTCAGTTTCACAAGATAAAAAAGTTCTGGAGTTCTATTATGACAATGTTCATATAGTTAGTACTTTAAAATGGTTAAGTTGGTAAATTTTTTGTTTTTTCTTTTTTGCCACAAAAGTGAAAAAAGAAAAAAAGAATGTAAGAAAGCACTGTGGCAGATTATTAACAATGTTAAAATATTCACTGCCCCTCCCTCCTGTCAGCCCCATGGAGGCCAACTTGGCCATATGGCTTTGCTTTGACCAATAAAACATGAGTGGAAATTACATGTGTGACCTCTGAGCAAAAGGTTTACAAGCCATCACAAGGTTCTACCATCTCTCTTCCTGCTCCACCTTAAGACTCACATGTCCCAGGTAGGGAACATTCCCTTCTAGGTCCCAGAATGACAGGATAAAGAACACCCTCACAGGATGCATAATACAAGATTTGCATAGGTTGAGATTGAGATTTTGAGGTTGTATTCTGCAGCATGGTTTAGCCTAAGCTAACTGACTCAGGTACGTTGTTAATATATGTTTGTTGATGGGATAAAAATCTCACCCATTCTCCACAATAACTGTATAAATTGTTGCTGGTTATGGTATCATGGGGCTTCCCTGATAGCTCAGCTGGTAAAGAATCTGCCTGCAATGTGGGAGACCTGGGTTTGATCCCTGGGTTGGGAAGATCCCTTGGAGAAGGGAATGGCTACCCACTCCAGTATTCTGGCTTGGAGAGTTCCATGGACTATAGTCCATGGGGTCTCAAAGAGTCGGACATGACTGAGCAACCTTCACTTCACTTCATGGTATCATGAATAATTGTTTTAAATATTGTTTTAAATGCAAAATAAACAAACCATCTATGATCCATAAAAATCACAGGTGATTGGTTCTGTTAAGAAAGAAATGGAACATGAAATAAGGTTAATTAAAAACTTTAGTGATTCAGCTCCGCCACAGCAAAAAGGATCATTTCCCTACTGTTTTTTAAATACATAAAACATACTATTCACTGTATTACAATTTGAAATAACTGATTTAGTATCAAATAAGTAAACTATTTAATATCAAAATTTTAAGATTACCCATTATTAGTTTCTGTTTTTGGTTAAAAAAAAATTAACAAGCATGTTTTACAGTGGGGGAACATTTTTTGTTTAAGTTAACTGTTTGGTTGCTTCCCAGTAACTCTAAGATCTTGTCTCAGCTACAAACCACATGTTCATTTTCCAAATGAGAAATAGAGCTGAAAAATGCAACATAATCCAACATCTCAGTGATATGCAGGTAAAGCTTCACTAAATGTATTCTTTTAGCTAAGAAAATTAAGCAAGGCAAGTAATCATCTGATACCCTAAATAAATGAAAAAAGAGCATCTTTTAACCATATATACAAAAATGTCACTCTAAGAAAACTTTTCATTTCAGCCTTAGCAATTAAAAACAAAAGCATGTTTCCATGTACATTTTGACAATAACAAAGTGTTAACTCATCAGTGACTAAGTATACTTGTAATTTACGAGACAAACCTTGTCAAGACTACTTGATGATCTGCAAAAATAATAATAATAATAAATAATTAGAAACTCTAACATATCTTATTGCTGCCACTGCTGCTGCTGCTGCTAAGTCGCTACAGTTGTGTCTGACTCTGGCGACCCCGTAGACGGCAGCCCACCAGGCTCCCCCATCCCTGGGATTCTCCAGGCAAGAACACTGGAGTGGGTTGCCATTTCCTTCTCCAACTCATGAAAGTGAAAAGTTAAAGTGAAGTTGCTCAAGCACATCCGACTCCTAGTGACCCCATGGACTGCAGCCTACCAGGCTCCTCTGTCCATGGGATTTTCCAGGCAAGAGTACTGGAGTGGGGTGCCATTGCCTTCTCCGTATCTTAGTGCTATTATGTGGCAACTGCTGCAAAATAAGCTACTAGAAAGAAGTAAAATAAATATATTGCTAAAAATGTTTGCATATCTCAGCAATTTTAATTTTTAAAACAATCCCAATACCACCAGAAGGTATTGCTAAAAATGTTTGCATATCTCAGCAATTTTAATTTTTAAAACAATCCCAATACCACCAGAAGGTAGTGATTTTAAAATGTTCTCTAAAATATGTCACGATAAATGTTTTATTTTCAAACATCAATAACTTTAAAAAGTTATTTAATAAAGTTTGAGTTATTTCTCAAGACACTTAGAATAATGTACACATTTCCCTAGGCTTTAGAAAAAGTTATATTCAAACTTGATGTTTGCATGATTACTAAAAACACTAAAAGTTCTTGACACATTTTTTACAAAGCAAAATTTGAATAAAGTACACAAACAACCTGGAAGGAAAAGAAAAACAGTTTTCAGTGGAAGAGGTGTATACCTTCTTGTTTTTATGAGAAAATGTAAATAGATCTTATTTCCCTTTTCCAATTCAGATTTGATCCAAATTTCCTGTGGCTCACATATCTGCTTCCTAATGCCATCTGTTACTTTGACTTATCTTCACAACTTTACAAGTCTTAATTTGTATCTATCTATTGTGGAAAATTTTGAAAGAGATGGGAATACCAGACCACCTGACCTGCCTCTTGAGAAATCTGTATGCAGGTCAGGAAGCAACAGTTAGAACTGGACATGGAACAACAGACTGGTTCCAAATAGGAAAAGGAGTACGTCAAGGCTGTATATTGTCACCCTGCTTATTTAACTTATATGCAGAGTACATCCTGAGAAACGCTGGGCTAGAAGAAGCACAAGCTGGAATCAAGATTGCCAGGAGAAATATCAATAATCTCAGATATGCAGATGACACCACCCTTATGGCAGGAAGTGAAGAGGAACTAAAGAACCTCTTGATGAGAGTGAAAGAGGAGAGTGAAAAAGTTGGCTTAAAGCTCAACATTCAGAAAACTTAAGATCATGGCATCTGGTCCCATCACTTCATGGGAAATAGATGGGGAAACAGTGGCTGACTTTATTTTTTGGGGCTCCAAAATCACTGCAGATGGTGACTGCAGTCATGAAATTCAAAGACGCTTACTCCTTGGAAGGAAAGTTATGACCAACCTAGATAGCATATTCAAAAGCAGAGATATTACTTTGCCAACAAAGGTCGGCCTAGTCAAGGCTATGGTTTTTCCAGTGGTCATGTATGGATGTGAGAGTTGGGCTGTGAAGAAAGCTGAGCGCCGAAGAATTGATGCTTTTGAACTGTGGTGTTGGAGAAGACTCTTGAGAGTCCCTTGGACTGCAAGGAGATCCAACCAGTCCATCCTAAAGGAGATCAGTCCTGGGTGTTCATTGGAAGGACTGATGCTGAAGCTGAAACTCCAATACTTTGGCCAACTCATGCGAAGAGCTGACTCATTGGAAAAGATCCTGATGCTGGGAGGGATTGGGGGCAGGAGGAGAAGGGGACGATAGAGGATGAGATGGCTGGATGGCATCACCAACTTGATGGACACGAGTTTGGGTAAACTCCGGGAGTTGGTGATGGACAGGGAGGCCTGGCGTGCTGCGACTCATGGGTTTGCAAAGAGTCGGATACGACTGAGCAGCGACTGAACTGAACTGAACTGAACTGACTGATTGCATGTACTCTCATAAAGCACTTCAATTGAGACATCATTTTGAATAGTGTACTATATAAGTCTACTTGCATCTTCTTTTTTGGGGGGTGCACTGGGTGTTCATTGCTACATGCTGGCTTTCTCTAGGTGCAGTAAGAAGGGGCTGCTTCTAGTCATGGTGCATGGGCTTCTTATCACACTGGTTTCTCTTGTTGCAGAGCACAGGCTGTTCTGGAGTATGTAGGCTTCAGTGTTGTGGTGCATGGGCTTAGTTTCCCTGCTGCATGTGAAATCTTCCTGGACTAGGGATTGAACCCATGTTTCCTGCATTGGCAGGCGGGTTCTTAACCACTGGACCACCAAGAAAGTCCATTTTTCCTTTTCCTTTTCTGGACAAGCCACCCAGCATACAGGATCTTAGTTCCCCCACCAGGAGTTGACCAGGGATCAAACCCATGCCTCCTACAGTGGAAGAAGAGTCCTAACCACTGGACTACCAGGAAATTTCCTACTTGAATCTTAATATTAAAGGAAAAAAAACAAAAAACTCTAAAGTCAACTCACAGAAGCAGTATCATGTAGGGATTAAGAGTAAGAGCTTTAAAAGGTTCCAATCAGTTCTGCTGCTTATCATATGATATTAACTTTGGGGACTTCTCTAATTCTTTTCATCAGATAAACAAGGTAAATTGATTAAAAAATTCAAAACAATCAACACAAAGTCTGGTGGTTTGCTCTGCAAGGCAATGAATAATAAATAGTGGCTACTGTGTTGATGAAACATGTTAATACGATGTTATGTTTAAATATGGTGGTGATCAAAACTACTGGCTACTACAAGGCTAAGTACAGTTTAGACGTTTAAAATGATCTGTGATAGAAAGGTGAAACAGGATAGGCAGCTGGCAGGTCTTGAAGGGTAAATCTGAGGATGTGCAGAGAAGTCAAACTACACAGGTCCCACAGTGGAAAAATAACTTCATGAATGCAATCTGAGTAAAGGGCACAAGCTATGGGGGCTTGGAATATCCTTTGCCAGAGGAATATTAGACCTGCTCCCTTCCGTCCCAGAATTCTACAACCTGGGGAGAGACAGTGGTAATATATAACTGTATCCCAATAGTGCTAAACAATCTTGTGATGAGGGGCCAAAATAAGCTGGCAGAAGATGGATATTTTCCCCACAGGCAGGGGAGGCAAAAATTGGGCAGCAACAAACAAAAAAGCAAGGACTGAGACGCTGAAGCCTCCCTTCCCAGCAGTGGTAACAAACAGTGAATGAACACAAATGTTCTCAAACCCATAGCAGTTATTGCCTCTTACCCAAATACTGAGAGAAGGGGACGGGGGGAGGGGGCCAGAGGAAAGCATGCTATTGGCACCAACTATATCTCAGACTTGTTTTCCATCTTCCCAAAATGTGAGCAGATTCAACCACTATGATTCACTCATGCATGTGGAGACAAAAGAACTATGAGTACTTTAGAAAAGCGAAACAAAAGAATTAGACTAAAACTAAAGAATGTACTGATCATAAATCAAACTAGGTAACTGCCTTAAAGCAAAGTATATTCCAGACCTTCCCCCATCAGGATGGAGATGCTAAATGAATGAATTTTTTGGAGCTGTATTTGGATTCTTCACTGATAAAAGGATCAACTTGTCTAACAATTTATGAAACAGTTACAGTATGAAGGACTGTGAGGAGGGAAAAAAGTAACATGTATAAAAAGCTTTTTACATGTTTTTCATTAACTTGTACTATATTTTACCTCTGATAAATAGACAAAGTAAAAATAAAATTCAAACTCATGCATTATTAAGAACTTTTTTTTAAAGATTTATGTGAAGATAGACTGTTTGGGGCCAAAAATCCAAACCAAACAAACAACAAAAAAACCCCATACCTAGAGAATTTCATTTATCTATGATAACATTAACCTCCTTGGATAATCCAAAATTAGATTCAGTTATAATCAAGAATAAAATAATAGATGCAAAATCGTCTACAAGTAAATTATGCATACATGTCTTTATGTTGCTCAACTATATAACCTACTATACGTTTTTTCAAGTGGTAAACATGTAAATGTATTAATATGGAAAAATACCTAGGCTACCCAGCCAGCTTATTAAAGCCTATTTAGAGACAGCACACTGTGATTGCTCACTTCACAAATTCAGCACTAATATAAATATTTCTACTACTTCTTTCAAATTTTTACTCAAGTATAGCTTTAAGAGTTGAAGTGTGTCAAGACATATAGCTGTATAATTACAGTTCTTTAATAACAATGCAATTAGTAACAAAGTGTACCAATTTCCTCAGGGCTCAACAGAGTTTCAGTATCTTTGCTACTGTGTGTAAAATGATGACCAACTTGTTTCAATTTATACAGTATTTGCCAATATAGATGCACTTATCCACAAGGTGATTTATCTTTAACAAACTGCTTACCTTATATAGCCACTTAACTAATAGAACTTGAATGCTGGACTTGTATCAGCAATACTCACACAAATACTTCTCTGTTATTGTTTAGTAGCTAACTCGTGTCCGACTCTACTATGACCCCATGGACTGAACCACCCAGGTTCCGCTGTTCATGGGATTTCCCAGGCAACAATACCGGAGTGGGTTGCCATTTCCTTCTCCAGGGAAATTCTTCCTCACCCAGGGATGGAACTCGCGTCTCCTGCCTTAGCAGGCCGAGTCTTTACCACTGAGCCACCATGGAAGCCCTGCTTCAGAACTTGGAGCCACAAAAACGCGTCTATCCTATCAGCATTCCTGCTACCTAGCTGTGTACCTTGGGGAGCTCCCTTCACCAATACCTCTAAGTATCAATTGCCTGATCCGTAAATTGTAGGTTTGAATCCTTCCCGGTTCTAAAACAGACTGCGTCTCCAAGCAATTTGAAGTCGGTGACAACAGCGTCCGATTCCACTCTGTGCTCTCATAACTTAGCAAAGTTGTACGCTTACTTAGTACAACTGGGAGCCCAGTTGTACCCGCTGGGTAAGATTCCCCTAAGTCCCTTCTTGTTCTTCGGCCGTCTCCGCAAGGCATCTTTAGCAGGGTCGTGGTGTCTGCAGTGATGAAGCAGAAACGGCGCAACCCCTCCCTTCCTGCACCCAGAGGAACAGTTGAAGGCCTGCGGCCCCCTCCCGCCCTCTCCCTCCAGAGAGGACTCAGCGGTGAGCCGAACGGCTGACAAAGCCGGCTGACCATTCCGGTCCGTGACCCCCAGGCCGCGTTCCCGCCCACTGCACCTGCTGGCCAGTGGCTTCCGTTCCGCTGGGCCTCCCCAAACCCCTGCCGAAGTCACATGACTGAAGTCCAGTCCCGCCCCCGAGTGCGGGGGCCAGATTTTTGGCGCGCGGCAGTGACGTCAGCGTCCTGTCAGCCGCCACCGCCCGCCCCCACCGCAGCCAAAGAGACCTCGCGGTTTTAACTCGGCCCCGCCCCGCCCGCCGAGTCCGCGGGCGCTGCCGGCCCCGCAGCGCCGTTAACGGGCCTCGACTGCCCCGCGCCCCGCCCGCCCGCGCCACTTACCTTGAGGTGGCCGCTGTCCGGGCTGCTCGCCTCCTCCTCGTCTTCACCTCCCGAGGCGGCGGCGGCCGAGACGGTGGGCGGCGGCGCGCCCCGTCCGCGAAGCCCCAGGTGCTCGGCGGTGGCGGCGGCCGCAGGCAAGGCAGCCGAGGCTGCGCCCCCGGAGGCTCCGGGGCTGAGCGTCACGTTGTGCGCGTTCTCGCCCCAGCGCCACGGGTACACCATGAAGTCGCTGAAGCCAGGGCTGGTGGGGATGAGCGGAGGCGGCGGCTCTGGCTCCCCTCCGCCGCCGCATGTGGGCTTGATCGGGGTCGTCCTGATGACCGACACCAGCACCCGCTTCGGGGAATCCTGGCAGAAGATGACGGGCGGCGGCTGAGGGGCGTTGTCCGCCATCTGCGCCTCCACACCCCGGATCATTGCCTGGCCCGGATCCGCAGCTCCGGCGGCCGTGGGCCGCACTCCCCGAGCCCGGGTCTGGTCCTTGCTCCGCTCGCCGGCGCTGCTCCGAGTTGCTGGCTCTCAGTCTTGCCGGCTCTTAGTCCCGCCGGCTCATGGCAGGCGGACGTTTCCTGGAACTCTCCTGCGCTGCGGCCAGTGAAGGAACAGAACGGCTCGGCCGGACCAGACGGTCAGGGCTGGACCCCCAACCCTTGGGTCAAACCCGCTCTCCGCTGTTTATACTCTCCAACGCAGGCTGCAGCTGCAGGAAGCAGCGGGCGGCTTGCCTTTGCGATGACAGGGAAGCTGGACGCGAGGCGCCGAGCCCCCGAAAATAACAACCTGCCACCGGGGTCCCTACTCCTGTTTTTCCCGCGTTACATTTCGCGCCTGGGCGGAACCAATCACCGCAAGGCCCCTGCCCGCTGGCCGCAGCGGCGAGTGACAGGACGCGCGAGCCAATGGCCGGGCCTGGACTTCTTTCTAGCCAGACCGGGGCGGAGCCGGACCTGCGCGCGGGTCCTTTCTGCCATGCTATTGGCCGCCGCTCTTGTATTTTTTTTTTCTTCCAGAGGAGCCAACAGCGTTCGAAACTCCAGGGGAGCGCGCGACGTCGGCACTCACCCAGACACACCCTCCGGGAGCCCCGCCCCTGCTGTCCCTCTGCGCGGGTAGTCGAGGTTGGCGACCAGTGGGGGTGACGGGCAGGGGCAAGCGACAAGAGGGTTGCTGATTGGAGAGGTTTCGGTGACGGGGAGGGCTAGGGGCGGTCGTTGGCCGGCGGGGGCTTGCGTTTGCCCACCCCACCCGCCTGTGGCTGTTGGGCTGTAGTTCCCGCGCGGCTGCGAATTTAAAGGGCTGGGGCCCGCGCCGCCCTCCCGGTTCTCAGCTCCCGCCACCCGCTCAAGAGGGACCGAGGCCTTCTTACTGTAGTTTCTAGTAGATACCAAGAAGTGTGTAGTTGCTTAATGATTCCCGTCAGCCCAGCTGTTGGACTCGCTGAGTGGACCCAATCCGCGCCCCCGACTCGCCCCAAGACTGAGGTGGGCATCAGTCACAGCCTTCGCCTCCTCGGGCGTCGGTTTCCCATCTGTGCTAAGTAGGATAGTTAAGGAGGTCATCTCTGAGTTCCCTGTGTGCTGCTCGCGCCGGAGAGACACGAACACAGGCGAGTGTCCATTCTCACGCTCGGGACGGATGCCCCAAAGACGCCAGAGGACTCCCCGCCCTCCTGCCGCGGATCCAAACCCAGTCTGGGGCCGCCCCTTCATCCCCCATCTGAAAGGGTGTGGAGCTATGGATGCCCCGGTCATTCCAGACCCCACTCGGCACCCAAGGGATCTTGATTGACAAGAATCAAAAGTCTGACAGTCAACCTCCCCCCGCCCAACCCCTGTCAGGGGCACTTTGGGTCTCAGAAAGGGATGGGGCAAAATGGAATGTCCAGCCTGGTATTCCCTAGAACGTGAAAGAAGTGACTATCTTGTTTTGTTCTTTGCTGTATTGCCAGGGCCAAGCCTGACTTGTTTTAGACTTTCAATAAATATTTGTTGAATAAATGAATGAATATCCAGTAGTTAACAGTTAGGATTAGTAATTAGAACAGGCCTACATAATAGATAGCTGAGTATTCTCTCCCTCTCTGCCCCCACCCCCAATACACACACAGACCTCTGTCCCCTAAGTGTTTAAAAACAAGTACAACTTATATAAACAACTTCTAAGATACATTTTTAAGTGATTTTTTTAAAAAATATGGAATAGTGTGATTTTTTTCACATTTTAAAAGGTGAGGGGAAATATATACACTTTAGCTTTTAAATATACAAAGTACCTCTAGCAAGGTACACAAGAAACTGATACATAAGTTGACCCCAAGGAGGGGAATTGTGTAACTGGGAAACAAATGGAAAGATTTCAGAAGATACAACATATAATTTTGTATCTTCTGAAATTTGAAGCAAGTGAAAATATCTTTTTAAAAAATAGTATGTATGTACCATTTCCTGGAGGCTTACTGTATTAATAGCAAATATCTACCAATAAGGTAGATGAATGCTTCTCTCACGTTCTACTGCTCTCAACAATTCTGTGAGGTAGGTATTACTATTCCCACTTTATAGATAAGGAAATTTGAGGCTCATCCAAATTTACCTAACTTGATAAAAATACCTTGTAAGGATGGCTCTGAAACCGCCTACGGTTTATACTCCCTTAGCGTTTGCTGAACAAAAGGAAGTGGCCGAAAACTGTGGGTCTCATATTTCTGAGATTGCCCCCACCCCCCACCACATTTCCTTTTTTAAAAGATTTATTTTTTGGTTATGCTGGGTCTTTGTTGCTGCATGTAGGCTTTCACTAGTTGAAGTGAGTGGGCTCTAGAGCACAGACTCAGCAGTTAGCGCAGGGGCTTAGTTGCCCCAAGGCATATGGGATCTTCCTGGGTCAGGGATCTAACCAGTATCCCCTGCATTGGTAGGCAGATTCCTAACCACTGGACCACCAGGGAAGCCCCCCTGCCACATACACACACACTTTTATGAGACCTGTTTCTCAAGTCTAAAACCTTTAGGTTTTCTTTAGAGATTAAAACCAACGATATTTTAATAAATTGATGATATGGAAAGATGAAAGTTTATCTCTCATTTTACTTAATAAACACTCATTTTGTTTTTACAATTTTATCCCAAATGACTGTACCGGATACTTCTGAATCCATTGTAAGGAAAATATAATTCATCTATTTTATACTTGAAAAACAGTGAAAAGTAAAAAGTGATATATCCAACTTGGACTCTCAAATTACCGGTTAAGCAAGATCCAGCAGATTAAGCACCAGCCAATAGTTACTGTTTAACAAGGCCCAGAGTGTGAGATGAGTCATTCAGAACCAAGAACTAACTTTCTGCTTCTAAAAATTATTCTTCATCAACAGTAACCTGGCAACTCTACTTGCTCTCTGCCACAAGAGAATGAAAGGCATGCCAGGAATTTGTGAACTGGGCAGAGGGTGATTCCTTGAGCAGAGCTGAGGACATGCAAGATCTGCTTGTTTGGCTCTATTTCCCTGCAACTAGGAGGCTGTCTGAAGTGTGCGGATCATATTTCTGGTGTCTTTGTTCTGCCCTAGTCAAAGTCTAAATACTAAAATTGAGAATACTGAGATTCAGAGTAATAAAATTCATCTAAGGATACTTGCTATATTATTACAGTAGTCTTTCCAATTGTTAAAAATGTAGACCTGGTAAAGATATATACCTCAAACACTCTTTTTAAAATATACTTAATGGTTTCAAGATAAAATCTGAGTAAAACAAAGCAAGGATTTTTTTTTTTTTTCACTTTGAAAACAATATCAACGAGAGCATTTGGAGCTGCTTGACTGCTACAATATCTTCCTATGTGAGAGGCTGAACATAACATAGATTCTGTTAAGTGATTTGTCTTCACAGCTAAAAGTGCATATAAAACAGCTTTGCAAATAAATGTAGATGAAATGGGATAAAAATGCCTGATCACTTGTTTTGACATTAACAGGAAAATATTTTACTGTAAAAATTCTCCAAAATAATTTTCTAAGTGTTCTATTTGGCAACAAACTCAAATTTGAGTTCCAAAAAGTCCTCTTAAAATGAATGAAACCTCGGAGGAAATGGTTCCCCATAATATATCAGTGGGGTTTTTAAGCTCTAACAATAGGAGATTATCTACATAGACCATATCTACATATCTTTCTTCAAAACAGCTTTCCCCAAAATATTTTCCAAAAGGATTGTGCATGAGAGTTTCATCCAGTTAGGAGAAAAAGGAAACATTTTAAACATCTATTTACCTATTTACTATCACAAATGCCCAGATATCTCATTGTGATGATACTGCTAATTTTCTTAGAAATAGCTCTTTTGGTTTTAAATAGGCAATCTAACTTTGGTTACAAGTAAGAGTAACTTCAGACCAGGTTAGAAAACAAAGAATTATTAAAACAGGGGAGTCAAATGGAGTCCAAAGTCAAGATTGGAACCTGAAACGTCATCTGAACCTGCTGGGGATATGTGGTTTCCAGCCTCAGTTCCTGGCTCTATGGATGTGCTTCATTCTTTCCTCTCTGTAGACACACTTGTTTGCTTTTCCACATATGTTGCTAAATATACAAAACCATACACCAGCCTCTTGAGTTATTTATGCTGTCTTCAAGTCACCAGAAGAAACAGATTGGCATTTACAAATTCAATTTCAGATTATTAAGAGGTAGAATGTGATTGTCCAGTTTGAGTCAGGTCGTTCAGTCAGCAGGCACAGTCCAGTAGTGAAATGTGGTATGTGGATGCTTGCCAAGTTGCTTCAGTTGTGTCCAACTCTTTGACCCCGTAGACTGTGGCCCACCAGGCTCCTCTGTCCATGAAATTTTTCAGGCAGGAATTCTGGAGTGTGTTGCCATGTCCTACTCCAGGAGATCTTCCCTACTCATGTCTCTTGCATCTCCCGCACTGGCGGGTGGATTCTTTACCACTGCACCAACTAACCTCTGTTATTGAAACTGAAGTTTTTTTAGTTTGCTGTTTTTACAATCAATGCTTTAATGACAATTAAATCTTTGTCTGTATCCATGATAATCTTCTCAGGTTATATTTTTCTATGTAAAATTGATAGGTTCAAAAGTTTACAAAATGTTTAAGTTTTTTGATATGTATTAGAATATTATTTAATCTTATAAATCCCATTTGAAACATCAATAACTGCAGATATATCAGATAATCTCAGATATTTCTACCACTCTAATGGCAGAAAGTGAAGAGGACCTAAAGAGGCCTCTTAATGATGGTGAAGAAGGAAAGTGAAAGAGCTGGCTTAAAGCTAAATATTAAAAAAAAACTTAAAATCATGGCATCCAGCCCCATTACTGCATGACAAATAGAAGGGGAAAAGGTGGAAGTAGTGACAGATTCCAATGACACAAGAGAAGACTCTACACATGGACATCACCAGATGGTCAATACAGAAATCAGATGGAACAGATGCTTTGCAGCCAAAGATGAAGAAGCTCTATACAGTGAGCAAAAACAGGACCGGGAGCTGACTGTGGCTCAGATCATGAACTCCTTATTGCCAAATACAGACTTAAATTGAAGAAAGTAGGGAAAACCACTAGATCATTCAGGTATGACCTAAATCAAATCCCTTATGATTATACAGTGGAAGTGACACATAGATTCAAGGGATTAGATTGAGTGCCTGAAGAACTATGGACAGAGGTTCATGACATTGTACAGGAGGCAGTGATCAAGAGCATCCCAAGAAAAAGAAATGCTAAAAGGCAACATGGTTGTCCGAGGAGGCCTTACAAATAGCTGAGAAAAGAAGAGAAGATAAAGGCAATGGAGAAAAGGTAAGATATACCCATCTGAATGCAGAGTTCCAAAGAATAGCAAGGAGTGATATGGAAGCCCTCCTCCATGAGTAATGCAAAGAAATAGAGGAAAACAATAGAATGGGAAAGACTAGATATCTCTTCAAGAAAATTAGAGATACCAAGGGAACATTTCATGCAAAGATGGGCACAGTAAAGGACAGAAATGGTATGGACCTAACAGGAGCAGAAGATATTAAGCAGAGGAGGCAAGAATACACAGAACCATACAGAAAAGATCTTCACAACCCAGATAATCACGATGGTGTGATCACTCACCTAGAACCAGACATTCTGGAATGTGAAGTCAAGTGGGCCATAGGAAGCATCACTACAAATAAAGCTAGTGGAAGAGATGGAATTCCAGTTGAGCTATTTCAAATCCTAAAAGATGATGCTGTGAAAGTGCTGCACTCAATATGTCAGCAAATTTGGAAAATTCAGCAGTGGCCACAGGACTGGAAAATGTCAGTTTTCATTCCAATCCCAAAGAAAGGCAATGCCAAAGAATGCTCAAACTACCACACAATTGCACTCATTTCACACGCTAGTAAAGTAATGCTCAAAATTCTCCAAGCCAGACTTCAACGGTAAGTGAACCATGAACTTCCAGATGTTCAAGGTGGTTTTAGAAAAGGCAGAGGAACCAGAGATCAAATTGCCAACATCTGTTGAATCATCAAAAAAGCAAGAGGGTTCCAGAAAAACATCTACTTCTGCTTTACTGACTACACCAAAGCCTTTGACTGGTGTGGGTCATGACAAACTGTGGAAAATTCTTAAAGAGATGGAAATAGCAGACCACCTTACCTGCCTCCTGAAAAATCTCTATGCAGATCAAGGAGCAACAGAATTGAAAATGGAATGGCAGACTGGTTCCAAATCAGGAAAGGAGTCTGTCAAGGCTGTATATTGTCACACTGCTTATTTAACTTATATGTGGAATATATCATGCAAAATGCTGGGCTGGATGAAGCACAGCTGGCATCAAGATTGCTGGGAGAAATATCAATAACCACAGATATGCAGATGACACAATCCTTATGGCATAAAATGAAGAAGAACTAAAGAACCTCTTGATGAAAGTGAAAGAGGAGAGTGAAAAAGTTGGCTTAAAACTCAACATTCAGAAAACTGTGTCCATGGCATCCGGTCCCATCACTTCATGGCAAACAGATGGAGAAACAACGGAACAGTGGCGGACTTTATATTTCTGGGCTCCCAAATCACTGCAGATGGTGACTGCAGCATGAAATTAAAAGATGCTTGCTCCTTGGAAGAAAAGCTATGACCAACCTAGACAGCATATTAAAAAGCAGAGACATAACTTTGCCAACAAAGGTCTGGATAGTCAAAGCTATAGTTTTTCCAGTAGTCATGTATGGATGTGAGAGTTGGACTATAAATAAAGCTGAGCAGCAAAGAACTGATGCTTTTAAGCTATAATGTTAGAGAAGACTCTTGAGAGTCCCTTGGACAGAAAGGAGATCCAACCAGTCCATCCTAAAGGAAATCAGTCCTGAATATTCATTGGAAGGACTGATGTTGAAGCTGAAACTCCAATACTTTGGCCACCTGATGCGAAGAACTAACTCATTGGAAAAGACCTTGATGCTGGGAAAGATTGAAGGCGGAGGAGAAGGGGACGACAGAGGATGAGATGGTTGGATGGCATCACCAACTCGATGGACATGAGTTTTAGTAGGCTCCAGGAGCTGGTGATGGGTAGGGAAGCCAGGCATGCTCCAGTCCATGGGATTGCAAAGAGTCAGACATGACTGAGCGACTAAACTGAAGTGACAGATTTCCTCTTGGGCTCCAAAATCACTGTGGACAGTGACTGCAGCGGTGAAATCAGAAGACAATTGCTTCTTTAGCAGGAAAGTGTTGACAAAGCTAGACAGTGTGTAGAAAAGCAGAAACATTACTTTGCCAACAAAAGCCCGTATAGCCAAGGCTATGGTCTTCCCAGTGGTCATGTATGATTGTGAGAGTTAGACCATAAAGAAAACAGAATGCCAAAGAATAGATGCCTTCGAACTGTAGTTCTGGAGAAGACCCCTGAAAGTCCCTTGGACAACAAGAAGATCAAACCAGTCAATCTTAAGGGAGAGCAACCCTAAATACTCACTGGAAGGACTGATACTGAAGCTGAAGCTCCAGTATTTTGGTCATCTGATACGAACAGCTGACTCATTGGAAAAGTCCCTGATGCTGGGCAGAAGAAGAAGAGGGCATCAGAGGATGAGATGCCTGGATGGCATCACCGATGCAATTAACCTGGGCAAACTCTGGGAGATGATGAGGCCTGGCATGCTGCAGTCCATGGGGTCAGAAAGAGTCAGACATAACTGGGTGACTGAACAACACAACAATAATCCCATTTGATGGGCTTCCCTGGGGGCTCAGACGGTAAAGAATCTGCCTGCCAATGTATGAGACATAAGAGACGCAGGTTCAATCCCTGGGTTGGGACGATCTCCTGGAGAAGGGAATGGCAATCCAGTCCAGTATTTCTTGCCTGGGAATTCCATGGACAGAGGAGCCTGGCTGGATAGTCCATGGGGTTACATAGAGCCAGACAAGACTGTGCATGCACACACTCATCCCATTTTATAAGTCCTGAATTCAGTGTACTTTTGTTTATTTTTCATCTTCTCCAGTAGGTTTCAAATTGCAGAGCATATCATAGGTTAAATTAACATTTGTTAGTTGATTAACTTTATAAGTTAATATGTGTAACGTGGTTGGGAAATATTACATTGAAGTATCAATATATGAAATTTGTTTAATACACATACAGGGATAACAATTGGTGATAACTTAAACTGACTATAAGTTAGAATTTGGTTCTTAGGAAAAGGACAGACTCTCAAAATAACTGTAGTTTTTGCATTTACCCAATTCATTTGATTTATCACAGGGAATAAAGTACCCAATGTGCTGTATGGAATCATTATTACCCTGAAACATAGCAGGAAGCTCATGTTCCTCCTTTCTATATTCAGAATGATCCTATGGCACTAACTGACTACTTATTGTCCCCTTCTTTCTTTATAATAAAATCCCTGTATTTTTGATACATCATCCTCTGTGCATGCATGCTAAGTCATTTCAGTAGTGTCCGACTCTTTGTGACCCTATGGACAGTAGCCCACCAGGCTCCTCTGTCCAAGGGATTCTCCAGGCAAGAATACTGGAGGGGGTTGTCATGATTGCCTCCAAGGGATCTTCCCAACCCAGGGATCAAACCCAGGTCTCCCACACTGCAGGCAGATTCTTTACCACTAGTGCCACCTGGGAAGCCTGATACATCATTACACCTAGCTGAAATTCTACACTTACCATCCTCTCTTGAGAGTGGGGCTTCCCTAGTAGCTCAACTGGTAAAGAATAAGCCTGCAGTGCAGGAGACCCAGGTTCAATTCATGGTCAGGAAGATCCCCCGGAGAAGGGATAGGCTATCCACTCCAGTATTCTTGGGGTTCTCTTGTGACTTAGCTGGTAAAAAATCTGCCTGCAGTGTAGGAGACCTGGGTTCGATCCCTGCATTGGGAAGATCCCCTGGAGAAGGGAACGGCTACCCACTCCAGCATTCTGGCCTGGAGAATTCCATGACAGTCCATGGGGTCTCAAAGAGTCGGACACTACTGAGCAACTTTCATACCACTTGAAACTAGATGTGGTCATTGTGAATTAACTATTAGGCAATGTTACGAGGGATGGAATTTCAGGAAGCTTCTTTAGTCTTTTCACCCTTCTTCCCTCTTCCAACCTGAATTGTGAATGTGATGTCTAGAGTTTAGCAGGCATTCTGAAAAACTGAAGCTTAGTGTTAAGAAGGTAAAGCAAAAAAGCAGAAGCAACAGCCTTGACTTAATGCAACAGCCATACCTACCAAGACAGCCCAGTTCCAGATATCTTTTACATGAGAGAGAAATAAACTTTGGTTTTAAGTTATTCTTATTTCAGGAATATGTTACTAATGACCCAAAGCCATTCCTAATTGGTAGAATACCTATATCCAAGTTGGATTTCAATTGAATGGCTCTAATGACATGGTTAGGTCATCTCACACGCTAGTAAAGTAATGCTTAAAATTCTCCAAGCCAGGCTTCAGCAATACGTGAACCATGAACTTCCAGATGTTCAAGCTGGTTTTAGAAAAAGCAGAGGAACCAGAGATCAAATTGCCAACATCCGCTGGATCATCGAAAAAGCAAGAGATTCCAGAAAAACATCTATTTCTGCTTTATTGACTATGCCAAAGCTGTGACTGTGTGGATCACAATAAACTGTTGAAAATTCTGAAAGAAATGGAAATACCAGACCACCCTACCTGCCTCTTGAGAAACCTATATGCAGGTCATGAAGCAACAATTAGAACTGGACAAGGAAGAACAGACTGGTTCCAAATAGGAAAAGGAGTACTTCAAGGCTGAATATTGTCACCCTGCTTATTTAACTTATATGCAGAGAACATCCTGAGAAATGCTGGGCTGGAGGAGGCACAAGCTGGAATCAAGATTTCCGGGAGAAATATCAATAAGCTCAGATATGCAGATGACACCACCCTTATGGCAGAAAGTGAAGAGGAACTAAAAAGCCTCTTGATGAAAGTGAAAGAGGAGAGTGAAAAAGTTGGCTTAAAGCTCAACATTCAGAAAACTAACATCATGGCATCCAGTCCCATCATTTCATAGCAAATAGATGGGGAAACAGTGGAAACAGTGGCTGACTTTATTTTTTCTGGGCTCCAAAATCACTGCAGATGGTGATTGCAGCCATGAAATTAAAAGACGCTTACTCCTTGGAAGGAAAGTTATGACCAATGTAGAGAGCATATTGAAAAGCAGAGACAGTACTTTGTCAACAAAGGTCCATCTAATCAAGGCTATGGTTTTTCCAATGGTCATGTATGGATGTGAGAGTTGGACTATAAAGAAAGCTGAGCGCTGAAGAATTGATGCTTTTGAACTGTGGTGTTGGAAAAGACTCTTGAGAGTCCCTTGGTCTGCAAGGAGATCCAACCAGTCCATTCTAAAGGAGATCAGTCCTGGGTGTTCATTGGAAGGAGTGATGCTGAAGCTGAAACTCCAATACTTTGGCCACCTGATGCGAAGAACTGATTCATTGGAAAGAAAAGACCTTGATGTTGGGAAAGACTGAGGGAAGGAGGAGAAGGGGACAACAGAGGATGAGATAGTTGGATGGCATCTCCAACTCAATGGACATGGGTTTTGGTAGACTCTGGCAGTTGATGATGGACAGGGAGGCCTGGCTTGCTTAGGTTCATGGGGCCACGAAGAGTCGGACACGACTGAGCGACTAAACTAAACTGAACTGAATGACAGGGTGGTCTGCTGTGTCACACAACTAGATATCCACCAAAAGATGTGTCCTTCCTTTTCACACTGCAGAATTTTCCTATAAAAGAACAGTATTGATAGAGACCACTGTTTTGTCACTCCATACACCTGGGTGTCACCATGTCACTTGCTCTCAGCAATGTAATATGAGCAAAAGCAGTATGTTATTTCCAGACCAGCAATGTGCCTAATCCACAATCTCTTCTCCTGTCTGTCAGCTGGATGCAAAGAATCAAACCAAAGACTTTGAGTCCTTAGGAACTAGCAAGGCCACAACCTGAAAGGAGGTAATGTCCCTCCATCACCACAAAGAGAGGAGCTGCCAGGCATTAAGAGCGTCAGGGAATGTTTGTTACAGCAGTCAGAATTACCTTAACTAACACAGAAATTAGAATCAGAAGTAGGATGTTGATATTACAAAAATCCAACAATATGTGAAGCTGGGTTCATGATCAGGTGAAGGTGGCAAAGAAACTGGTATCTGAAGCTGAAGAGAGAGATGCATGTCACAAGAGATTTGGCAAAACTGTCTAACTGGTAAGTTGGAAGGAAGACTATAGGCCTGTTGAGAAGCTTTAGAGGAAGCAGTTGGTAAGAGTTGGTGTGATAGCATATACTGACGTTTATTTTCAGCTTTTAGCAATTTCCTACAAGCAAAAGATGGAATTCAGGGAAAGATTGGCCAGTTTGAGAGCAGAAATGAAATGTAACAGAGAAAAACCAAACACTGGGGCCTCTAGGCTCTAGGTGTTGCAAAAACTGACTTTTGCAGGTTCCAAACAGTAAGAGACAAGACCAAAAGAGATTTAGGTACCTAAACTTATAGCTAAGGCAACAATCAGATCAAGAGTGCATGGTTTTCACCTGCTGTTTCATAGGGTTTCAGTGTAGTGAAGAGAGCAATAGCGGACAAAGAAACAGAGAAACAGATTAGGCTGCAGAATTCTGCCTAGGGTACAGTTATAGTCATACTGAAATGCCTGAGTGTAAATAGATTAGAAGGCTACTAAGTGCCACAAAGAATTCCTGACCATAAGAGGTCACAGGATAGGAAACCAGAAGGCATAGCCAGAATCTACTCCGTGAGAACTCACGCCCTCCCCATTTCAATGCCAGCCCTGCAGGATTTTGTCATTTCTATGGACTAAGGACGGCTATGTGTCTCCAGGTTTGCTTGCTTTATTGAGTCTTTTATCCTGTCCCTGATCCACCATTGTATTGTACAGCAGACAACTTTGTGGTTTATAGGTGATAAACCATGAGGAGCCACTTTGGGGTTTGCAAAGAGGACTGTGAACCACCGGGTTGTAGTAAATTGGATGGATCTTTGGAGGAAATGAGTGTGTTCTATGAATGAGAAGGGTGCTCTTGGAGATTTGGTGGCTAGAGGCTTGGGGGGGATGGATAGCTATCTACCATTAAAAAGAAAATCATGGGCCCCAAGTGGGGCCACTTATACTAAGCCCTGCCATCAAACCAGGGCTTGGTACCTAACTTAATTGGAGTGTCAACATCCCCCAGAAATTTAGTTTTAACAGGTCTGCCAGGAATTTTCTGCTCAGCACCTATAAGGTGATCTGTCACGTGGGCCCTCACCATCCTCCAATGGAAGATGCGGTATCCACCTCCCAGACCCCTTCTATCCCCCATAGGGAGGTCACCTAAGCCTGGAGTAATCTTGCTGGTATGACTTTCTTGTGTTGCCTTTTAAAAACTTTCCCTTTCAGTAGTACTTTGGCGCTCCTCACTACTTGCTAGATGGAATGCTGCCCGATTCGTGAATTATCCAATAAAGCCAAATAGATCTTTAAAATTTACTTGGTTGAATTTTTGTTACTTAACACCACTAAAGGTTCATTTTCTACAAAGATTCTTTTTTAGTCCAAGGAATACGTTTCCTAGACCCCCGTTATCTAGGTGGGAATTGTGTGACAAGTTGCCATGAATTAATGTGATCAGAAGTGATGTGCTTCACTTTCACAATCCCCCATTGTGATGCTGAGGACACGGCAGATGAACAACAGCATCAGCATAACCTGGGAACTTGATAGAAATGCAACTGATTGGATCCCATCCCCCCAACTTACCACCACCCCCTGCCCCAACCTACAGAATCAGGATGAGACCCAGCAACATACAATTTAGCAGGCCCTCCAAGTGATTCTGATGACGCTCAAATTTTAGGACCACAGATAGTAGAGCTCAGTCTCTAAGAGGCCTGAGTCCTTCTCTCCCCAAGGAGGAAAATCATCCATCAATCAGGAACACTTCTTTTGGAAAAATTAAGTTATTTCATGTTTGGCCATCAAACATTTGTGAATGTACCTGTTTCAACAGCTAGAGTCACTTTAATTCACTTGAGTTTGGAAAGGGGCTGAGAACCAAAACCATCTACACCAGACTTACCCTGGACACTGAGAACTGAAACTACATCGCTCCCCACCTACCTCATCCTCTACGTTGACATCTACAACACTTTTTTATTCCTCTGTCTTCATTAGTTTTCTGGAAGTCTCTTTCCCAGGCAAATGTTGAAGTTCATCACAGAAAATTCCTAAAAGATACTCTTCAAAGGAAGACATCCACAGGCTGTTTGAGCCCTAAGATTCTTGAATTCCTAGCCTCAAAACCCATTCTTTGTTATTTTCACCAATCCTGAACAGTTTTATCTGATCTTTACCCAATTCTAATCAAGTCCCTACACGGAAAGACCTGTCTTAAGCCAAACTTCAAATTCTCAATGAGTTCTCCTGACCTTCCCCAATTTGAGAAACTGCCTAAATTCTGAGGAGATGTGATTCTTCCTTACCAACATAAGCAGTAAACTCAGCTCTATTTTATCAATAGATTGTGTTAGTGATAACTGGGCGCTATCACTAAACAGGGCTGACAGAATACTACTATATCCATAAGTTAGTAAATAAGGCAAGTGGAAATCACATAGATTGAGAGCATATTAAAATGTATGTACTTAAAAGTAGAAGAATGAAATCACGGCATCCTATTCCTTCCTGGACAGAGTATGACCTTGGGCAAGAATTTAATAGAACTTATATATAAGTACTGACTTGACAGTCTCAGCGAGATCTAATATAGCTAAGGGAGCAGCCTGTAAAAGGTACAGTTTATGGGCTAAAAATAGGATTGCTTTGTTTTCCTAGAAGACCTGAGAGGTCATGATTTGAAAGCAGAGAGCAAAGAAGGCACAATGAAGGTAAAGAACCAGTACATTTTATATTATAATGTCCAGTAAATAATGTACAGGACAGATTCCATTTATCAAGAAATGGCTTATAAATTATGAGTAAGCAGGGAAATACTTCTCTTTCTCTTCATGAGTTTACTATGCTACTTCTGGGGATTAAAACTTGTCCTTGGGAGATGATATGATGAACATGAATATATATTGTTTTATTCCATAGTTAGCCTAGACAGTCCAGAGAATAAAAGATATGTTGAACTCTTTTATTCAACAGAGATCAACAGAACAAGATTCTAAGTTACCCACCGCTACCCTAACCTGCTTCTTGAAACTTGGAGCACCAAAGTCTGCCCTCACTTCCACATCCCTCTGTTCTGTGGGACTTGGAGAGTCACCACCAACTCTTCTTCTCCAGGCCCTCTTCCCTGGGGTAATTATTCTAGTCTAGACTTGAATAACTCATACTTAGAGGTTAGGGCTTCCCTGATAGCTCAGTTGGTAAAGAATCTGCCTGCAATGCAGGAGACCCTGGTTCGATTCCTGGGCCAGGGCAATCCCCTGGAGATGGGATAGGCTACCCACTCCAGTATTGTTGGGTTTCCCTGGTGGCTCAGCTGGTAAAGAATCTGCCTGCAATACGGGACACCTGGGTTTGATCCCTGGGTTGGGAAGATCCCCTGGAGAAGGGAAAGGCTATCCACTCCAGTATTCTGGCCTGGAGAATTCCATGGAGTGTGTAGTCCATCGGGTCACAAAGAGTTGGACACGACCGAGTGACTTCCATTTTCTCTAAGGGCTTAAGCTGCTAAGTGAGAAACATAGATTCAGAAAAGACCAATCCTTATGTGTAGGGTCTAGATTTTCTTGAAAAGTAACAAGGGATTGGGACACCTGTATGAACAGGAGGCACTTGCATAAGAAAAGCATGGCCTGGATGACAGGGAGGCAAGAGATTAATGCAGGAATGAAAAGTCTTCATGGAGGTTTTAACTTCTGGAGTATTCATACCTAGAACTTTGGGGAAATGATATTCAGTGTATACTTTTGAGTTTTTCCTCTCTTGCATAACAATTTCAAACTTTCAGAAAAGCCTAGTGCATCCTCAGAGGCATGCATTGTAGTCCAATGAATAGTAAAGAACAAGGCAGAAAGGGAAGTCTAACTGGCTCAGGCTTCCTAGGCTTGTGTGGAGAACAGGAGTCTAGGAGTTCTAAATGGTGACTGGCGGGACAAAGGACAGAGTCGATAAGGGCAGAGAGGGACAGCCAATGGGAGAAACTCAGAAGAACTTAAAAGTAAGATCCCCATCTAAAAATATACACTTGTATAGTTTATTTGCTTGTAGAACTTCACAAGTATAGTTGAAAAAACATGGTGAACAAGTTACATGTTTTGCTTAAGATAAAAAAAAATTATCAAACTTGAAATTAGACTTTATTTACAGATGAAGACATTGTGAGAGCTCCATAAAGGCCATAAATATTTTGCTGTATAAAATAAAATTGCCCTTTTTACAAATTTATGGAGACAAAAATAGATTAGTGCCTTCCTTGGGCTAGAATTGAAAACAGGATCGACTACAGCTGTGCAGAAGTTTCTTCTGTGGGTAAAAGAGTAGCTTTAACATTGGATTATAGTGATAAATGCACACCGCAAGATTAAATCAAATTGTGCACTTAATAGGAGAATTCTGTGGTAGGTGAATTACACTTCACTAAAACTGCTTTTAAACAAAATTCCCAATTGCCTTTTTCAGTTAAAAGGAATACTTATATGAAACCCTCATATCATCAATGAAACTCTCTTATGAACATGCATCCTAAGACTACTTGGCCTTTAATCAGGGAAGAAATTAAGAAAAAATTAATTCCAGAGCATTGTTTTTGAAGTGAAAAATTGATGACTTACCTGAAAATACAATAAACATCAACTTTTAAATAAGTAATTAAATAAAATCACACCCATGTTTGCAATTTGTTAGGAAGTATCTACAATACAGAAAATTATCCTCAACTGTATATGTATAATGCGCTGTTAAAGCTCCTATAAAATAAGCTGTTTATTACCATTATTTTTTTCCTCCCTTGGAAAATAGTTAAAGCTGATTCTACCTTTGAAGATATCTCAAAATTTTTCAAAGCAAGTGATCTGAATTTGTTCTTCTCCATATTGCCTGACCCAACTCCCCTGGCTAAAACTGAGTGACCCATGAGCAGGATTTGGAATTGGGTCTGAGAGAGTCAGTCAGCCAGTCTGTGGGTGGCTAGAATGTTAGCAGGTATGTTAAGAAGCTGTGGGGCAGCAGTTAGCCAATAAATGGAGAAGAGAAGAGATGATCTAAGAGAGATGAAGTCTGACGGACAGAACCCGCAGAGGGGAGACCCAGCAAAGGTGCAGTGTGCTTCCTGACCTCTCAATGACCCTTCAGCTCCCAGAGGCCCAGCCGCATTTCTGTCCAAGGTTTCCAGAAGACACCAGGTTTTCTGTTACTTGCAACCAAAAAGTCTTAATTGAAGCAGAAATGTAATTATATGCACAGGGATATAACTGGGAGGATAGTCACCAAAATGGCAACATTGATTCTATGTGAGCAGTGAGACTGATGGTGATGTTTTTCTTCTTGTATTTGTATAAATTGTCTATAATTAAAGTTGCTATTTTGTAACAAGATTACATTTTTATTGTAAAAAATACATATACATTTTACTTTTTTAAACATTTGACAGTGAACAATTCAGTGGCATTTAGTACATTCACAATATTGTACAGTAATCACCACTATCTAGTTTCAGAACATTTTCAACATTCCAGAAGAAAACCTTCTTCTCATGACACTATTACCATTCCCCCTTCTCTCCCTAGGGCTTGGCGACAACTAACCTGCTTTTTCTCTCTGGACTTGCTCATTCAAAAAGGTTATATTTACTTTGGACTTGCTCATTGAAAAAGGTTATATTTACTTTTTAAGGCTGACATGAATAAAACAATAATAGCTGACCCCCCGAAGTTTTGTGGCTCCCTTGCTAACCTGTACCCATAGACGTCTGACATTCCAGAGTACGTCTTTGGAAATGTGTGATCTCTTATCAGATTAAATTTATCTTAGGAATTAAATGTCAAACTTCTCTAATTAGAAGACCTAAAGTGAATAAATGTTACAAATAAACCTGACGTTTTCAAATGTGCACACGCCAAAGTAAGAAAAATTATTTCCTAAAAATAAAAGTCCTGACTCTTTCTGAATGATCTTTGTCCATACTGCCAGTACTTGTGTGGCTTTCATAGTGTGCAAGCTTGATGTTTAACAGGACTAATGCTATTGTCTTTTTTCTGTATCTGTAGCTTAAAGTTATATAGCAAAAGTTTTACTATTAATTAGTGGCTCTATGAATTTTCTTCAGGTTTGGTAGATTGATCAAAAGGGATATACAGGCAATATGTAAGCTTGAGGGAAAAATAGAATTATTTTACAAAATTCACAGTAATAGGCAAAAGAGAAAACCATTTGCTTAAAAAAATCTTTACAATAAAACCCCAAAATTCCATAAATAGACATATCAATGATCAAGACATTAGATAACACTAATTCTTCTACTTGGAAAGAGAATTTATAGATATGAATAGATACCACCACCAATTTAACTTTGGAATATAGTCTTCATGTTAGAAATTCTAAAAACTCTGCATCTTTGACTATGTAAAGATGCAGTAGAATATCACTAATTTTAAAAAAGAGTCAGTGTGAGAATTGCCTGTCAATCCAGTGGTTAGGACACTGTATTTTCACTGCTGAATACTTGGGTTCAATTCCTGGTCAGAGAACGAAGATACCACAAGCCCAACGTATGGCCAAAATACAAGTTAGTAGCTATGCATTTCAATTTTAATGACAAATCTGAAAATGCTGATTTATTTGAAGCCATCCAGCCATACTAAAAAAGCATTTAAAAATGGATCAATGTCTATCTCATGATTGCATGAGAATCAATGAGATAAGATGTGTGAAATTTGGTACTCAGTTAATTGCTTTTAAAAATGAAAGTAACCCTCTTTGCAAGTCATTTCCCTACAATCTGCACAGCACTGAATATAATATTCCTCAAAGAACACGTGAGTTAATTGTATAAAGTGTGTCAGAAAATTATGAAATAACATACAGTGTGTCATACAATTGAAATTCTTTATGATGTTAATGCATTCTGCAATTAAGAATGATTCTGCTTGCAAACTTTATATATTGAATGAATAAACAATATGGTCTTACTGTATAGCACGGGGATATGTATTCAATATTTTGTGATAAACCATAATGGAAAAGAATATACATATATGTATAACCTTGCTGTTCAGCAGATTGACACAATAGCCAAGATATACTTAAATTTTTTAAAAAAGGAATGATTCTGCTGTATAAAAAAAAGCTAACTATCTAAAATGTATTTCTTTTTTTCTTTTTTATTGTTATTAAAGATATATAACAGGAAATTTACCATTTTAATCATTTTTAACTGTATAGTTCAAGGGCATTAAATACATTCACATTTTGTGCAACTGTCAACATTATTTGCATCATCCCAGACAGAAACTCTAAATTCTATTCTTCCCTCCCTCAGGGCCTGTTATTCTTCCCTCCCTCAGGCCCCGTTTAACCCCTAATCAACTTTCTGTCACTTTGAATCTGGCTTATCTCAGTTCAGTTCAGTTCAGTCGCTCAGTCATGTCCGACTCTTCGAGACCCCGTGAATCGCAGCATACCAGGCCTCCCTGTCTATCACCAACTCCCGGAGTTGACTCAGACTCACATCCATCGAGTCAGTAATGACGTCCAGCCATCTCATCCTCTGTCGTTCCCTTCTCCTCCTGCCCCAATCCCTCCCAGCATCAGAGTCTTTTCCAATGAGTCAACTCTTCGCATGAGGTGGCCAAAGTACTGGAGTTTCACCTTCAGCATCATTCCTTCCAAAGAAATCCTAGGGCTGATCTCCTTTAGAATGGACTGGTTGGATCTCCTTGCAGACCAAGGGACTCTCAAGAGTCTTCTCCAACACCACAGTTCAAAATCATCAATTCTTTGGCATTCAGCTTTCTTCACAGTCCAACTCTCACATCCATACATGACCACAGGAAAAATCATAGCCTTGACTAGACAGACCTTTGTTGGCAAAGTAATGCCTCTGCTTTTGAATATGCTATCTAGGTTGGTCATAACTTTCCTTCCAAGGAGTAAGTGTCTTTTAATTTCATGGCTGCAGTCACCATCTGCAGTGATTTTGGAGCCCCAAAAATAAAGTCTGACACTGTTTCCACTGTTTCCCCATCTATTTCCCATGAAGTGATAGGACCAGATGCCATGATCTAAGTTTTCTGAATGTTGAGTTTTAAGCCAATGTTTTCACTGTCCTTCTTCACTTTCATCAAGAGGCTTTTTAGTTCCTCTTCACTTTCTGCCATAAGGGTGGTGTCATCTGCATATCTGAGGTTATTGATATTTCTCCCGGCAATCTTGATTCCAGCTTGTGCTTCCTCCAGCCCAGCATTTCTCATGATGTACTCTGCATATAGGTTAAATAAACAGGGTGACAATATACAGCCTTGAAGTACTCCTTTTCCTATTTGGAACCAGTCTGTTGTTCCATGTCCAGTTCTAACTGTTGCTTCCTGACCTGCATACAAATTTCTCAAGAGGCAGGTCAGGTGGTCTGGTATTCCCATCTCTTTCAGAATTTTCCACAGTTTATTGTGATCCACACAGTCAAAGGCTTTGGCATAGTCAATAAAGCAGAAATAGATGTTTTTCTGGAACTCTCTTGCTTTTTCCATGATCCAGCGGATGTTGGCAATTTGGTTTCTGGTTCCTCTGACTTTTCTAAAACCACCTTGAACATCAAGGAGTTCACGGTTCACGTATTGCTGAAGCCTGGCTTGGAGAATTTTGATCATTACTTTGCTAGCGTGTGAGATGAGTGCAGTTGTGCAGTAGTTTGAGCATTCTTTGGCATTGCCTTTCTTTGGGATTGGAATGAAAACTGACCTTTTCCAGTCCTGTGGCCACTGCTGAGTTTTCCAAATTTGCTGGCATATTGAGTGCAGCACTTTCACAGCATCATCTTTCAGGGTTTGAAATAGCTCAACTGGAATTCCATCACCTCCACTAGCTTTGTTCGTAGTGATGCTTTCTAAGGCCCACTTGACTTCACATTCCAGGATGTCTGGCTCTAGGTGAGTGATCACACCATTGTGATTATCTGGGTCATGAAGATCTTTTTGTACAGTTCTTCTGTGTATTCTTGCCTCCTCTTCTTAATATCTTCTGCTTCTGTTAGGTCCATACCATTTCTATCCTTTATCAAGCCCATCTTTGCATGTATATGTGTGTGTGTGTGTATATATATATATATATATATATGCTGCTAAGTCGCTTCAGTTGTGTCCGACTCTGTGCGACCCCATAGATGGCAGCCCACCTGGCTCCCCCGTCCCTGGGATTCTCCAGGCAAGAACACTGGAGTGTGTTGCCATTTCCTTCTCCAGTGCATAAAAGTGAAAAGTGAAAGTGAAGTTGCTCAGTCGTGTCCAACCCTCAGCGACCCCATGGACTGCAGCCTTCCAGGCTCCTCCGTCCAAGGGATTTTCCAGGCAAAAGTACTGGAGTGGGTTGCCATAGATATATATATATCCACTCTTCTTTAGATTCTTTTCCCATATAGGTCATTACAGAGTATTGGGTAGAGTTCCTTGTACTATACAGTAGGTCCTTAGGAAAGTGAAAGTGAAGTTACTCAGTCATGTCCAACTCTTTGCAACCCCATGGACTGTAGCCTACCAGGCTCCTCTGTCCATGGGATTTTCCAGGCAATAGTACTGGAATGAATTGCCATTTCCTTCTCCATCGGATCTTCCTGACCCAGGGATGGAACCCAGGTCTCCCGCATTGTAGACAGATGCTTTACCATCTGAGCCACCAGGGAAGTCCTTATTAGTTATCTATTTTGTATATAGTAGTGTGTATGTGTCAATCCCAAACTCCCAATTTATCCCTCCCCTCACTTTTCCTCCTATAACCATGTTTGTTTCCTGCATCTGTGATTCTGTTTTGTAAATAAATTCATTTGTACCATTTTTTTTTAGATTTCACATATAAATGATAAATGATATTTGTCTCTCTCTGTTTCTGACTTCCTTCAGTGAGTATAACAATCTCTAGGTCCATCCATTTTGCTGCAAGTGGCATTATTTCATCCTTTTTATGGCTGAGTAATATTCCATTGTATACATGTACCACATCTTCTTTATCCATTTCTCTGTCAATGAACATTTAGGTTACTTCCGTGTCTTGGCTATTGAAAATAGTGCTGCGTGAACATCATGGTGCACGCATGTTTGAATTAGAGTTTTCTCTGGATATACACCCAGGAGTGGGACCATATGGCAATCTATTTTTAGTTTTTTAAGGAACCTCTATAATCCCAAAGAAAGGCAATGCCAAAGAATGCTCAAACTACTGCACAATTGCACTCATCTCACATGCTAGTGAAATAATGCTCAAAATTCTCCAAGCCAGCCTTCAGCAATATGTGAACCGTGAACTTCCTGATGTTCAAGCTGGTTTTAGAAAAGGCAGAGGAACCAGAGACCAAATTGCCAACATCCGCTGGATCATGGAAAAAGCAAGAGAGTTCCGGAAAAACATCTATTTCTGCTTTATTGACTATGACAAAGCCTTTGACTATGTGGATGAAAATAAGCTGTGGAAAATTCTGAAAGAGATGGGAATACCAGATCACCTGACCTGCCTCTTGAGAAATTTGTATGCAGGTCAGGAAGCAACAGTTAGAACTGGACATGGAACAACAGACTGGTTCCAAATAGGAAAAGGAGTACGTCAAGGCTGTATAGTATCACCCTGCTTATTTAACTTATATGCAGAGTACATCATGAGAAATGCTGAACTGGAAGAAGCACAAGCTGGAATCAAGATTGCCGGGAGAAATATCAATAACCTCAGATATGCAGATGACACCACCCTTATGGCAGAAAGTGAAGAGGAACTAAAAAGCCTCTTGATGAAAGTGAAAGAGGACAGTGAAAACATTGGCTTAAAGCATGGCATCCGGTCCCATCACTTAATGGGAAATAGATGGGGAAACAGTGGAAACAGTGTCAGATTTTATTTTTTTGGGCTCCAAAATCACTGCAGATGGTGACTGCAGCCATGAAATTAAAAGACACTTACTCCTTGGAAGGAAAGTTATGACCAACCTAGATAGCATATTCAAAAGCAGAGGCATTACTTTGCCAACAAAGGTCCGTCTAGTCAAGGCTATGGTTTTTCCTGTGGTCATGTATGGATGTGAGAGTTGGACTGTGAAGAAAGCTGAGTGCCAAAGAATTGATGATTTTGAACTGTGGTGTTGGAGAAGACTCTTGAGAGTCCCTTGGTCTGCAAGGAGATCCAACCAGTCCATTCTGAAGGAGATCAGCCCTAGGATTTCTTTGGAAGGAATGATGCTGAAGGTGAAACTCCAGTACTTTGGCCACCTCATGCGAAGAGTTGACTCATTGGAAAAGACTGATGCTGGGAGGGATTGGGGGCAGGAGGAGAAGGGAACGACAGAGGATGAGATGGCTGGATGTCATTACTGACTTGATGGCCGTGAGTCTGAGTGAACTCCAGGAGTTGGTGATGGACAGGGAGGCCTGGCGTGCTGTGATTCATGGGGTCGCAAAGAGTAGGACACGACTGAGTGACTGAACTGAATACTGTTTTCAACAACGGTTGTATGAATTTACATTCCCACTAACAACGTAGGAGGGTTCCCTCTTCTTCACACCATCTCCAATATTTATTATTCCTGGACTTTTGAATGATGGCCATCTGACCAGTGTGTGATGGTACCTCATTGTAGTTTTGATTTTTATTTCTCTAATGATTATCGATATTGAGCATCTTTTCATGTGCCTATTGGCCATATGTATGTCTTCTTTTGGAGAAATGTGTATTTGAGTCTTCTGCCCAGTTTTGGACTGGGTTGTTTGTTTCTTTTGTTATTGAGTTATATGAGCTATTTGTAAATTAATCTCTTGGTAGTTGCATCATTCGCAAATATTTTCTCCCAGCTCATAGGATGTTTTTTCATTTTGTTTATGGTTTCCTGTCCTTGCAAAAGCTTATGTTTAATTAGATTCCATTTGTTTATTTTTGCTTTTGCTTCTATTGTAAAAGTTAATGATTTTTTAAATTTTAATTTTACATTCTGCTACTTTATTGAATTCTTCTAATATTTAAATTAACTTTATCATTGATTTTTGAGAGGTTTTCAGGTATACTATCATATCATCTACAAATAAAATTATTTTTACTTCTTCTTTACACATTCTGATGCCTCTAATTGATTTCTCTTGTCTTAATTGTATTGGTTAATACTGCTGGATCACTGAAAAAGCAAGAGTTCTAGAAAAACATCTATTTCTGCTTTATTGACTATGCCAAAGCCTTTGACTGTGTGGATCACAATAAGCTGTGGAAAATTCTGAAAGAGATGGGAATACCAGACCACCTGACCTGCCTCTTGAGAAACCTATATGCAGGTCAGGAAGCAACAGTTAGAACTGGACATGGAACAACAGACTGGTTCCAAATAGGAAAAGGAGTACGTCAAGGCTGTATATTGTCACCCTGCTTATTTAACTTATATGCAGAGTACATCATGAGAAACGCTGGACTGGAAGAAGCACAAGCTGGAATCAAGATTGCCAGGAGAAATATCAATAACCTCAGATATGCAGATGACACCACCCTTATGGCAGAAAGTGAAGAGGAACTAAAAAGCCTCTTGATGAAAGTGAAAGAGGACAGTGAGAACATTGGCTTAAAGCTTAGCATTCAGAAACCTAAGATCATGGCATCTGGTCCCATCACTTCATGGGAAATAGATGGGGAAACAGTGGAAACAGTGTCAGACTTTATTTTTTTTGGTCTCCAAAATCACGGTAGATGGTGACTGCAGCCATGAAATTAAAAGACACTTACTCCTTGGAAGGAAAGTTATGACCAACCTAGATAGCATATTCAAAAGCAGAGGCATTACTTTGCCAACAAAGATCCGTCTAGTCAAGGCTATGGTTTTTCCTGTGGTCATGTATGGATGTGAGAGTTGGACTGTGAAGAAAGCTGAATGCCAAAGAATTGATACTTTTGAACTGTGGTGTTGGAAAAGACTCTTGAGAGTCTCTTGGGCTGCAAGGAGATCTGACCAGTCCATCCTAAAGGAGATCAGTCCTGGGTATTCACTGGAAGGACTGATGCTGAAGCTCCAATACTTTGGCCACCTCATGCGAAGAGTTGACTCATTGGAAAAGACTCTGATGCTGGGAGGGATTGCGGGCAGGAGGAGAAGGGGATGACAAAGGATGAGATGGCTGGATGGCAACACCGACTTGATGGACATGAGTTTGGGTAAACTCCGGGAGTTGGTGATGGACAGGGAGGCCTGGCGTGCTGCGATTCATGGGGTCGCAAAGAGTCGGACACGACTAAGCGACTGGACTGAACTGAACTGAACTGACTACCTGTAGTACAATGTTGAATAGTAATGGATAATCCACATAGTTGTCTTATTTCCAGTCTTAGAAGAATTAATTGCCTGCAATGTTTGCTGATTAAATAGGAAACTAGTTTTAAGAGTAAGGTATGTATTATATCCTTTTCTTGTGTCTCAGCTGGTAAATAAACCATGTGCAATGCAGGAAACCTGGGTTCAGTCGCTGGGTTGGGAAGATCCCCTGGAGAAGGGAAAGGCTACCCACTCCAATATTCTGGCCTAGAGAATTCCATGGACAGAGGAGCATGGGGTCACAGAGTCAAACACAACTCAGCGACTTTGACTTTCACATATATGGATATATACTCATGTTAAGAAAGAATTCTTTAATTCCTGTGTGTTTTTATAATGAATAGGTATTGATTTATTCAAAGACTTGCTCTGCTTCTTTGATTCTTTTTCTTGGCTTTATTAATATTATGTATGACACTAATTGATTTCTAAATATTAAGCCAAATTTTCATTTCTGGAACATAACCCACTTGGTAATTCTGCATTATTTTCTTAACATGGCATTGAATTATTTTTGCTAATTATTTTTTCTAATATTTTGATTAGAATTTTGTGTCAATATTCATGAAAGATGTTGGCCAATAGTCTTTCTTTGTACCCTATTTAGTTTAGATAGCAGTGTTATACTTGCTTCATGGAAAAAACAAGTAAGATTTCCTTCTTTTTTAATGCTTTTGATATGATGGTTTGGTTGTATTCCCCTAGGAAATTATTCAGGCCTTGTGCTTTTTCTTAGGGTAGTTATTTGATAATTTTTTTTTTGTTTCTTCTATGGAAACTGTTTTCTTTAAGCTTTGTAATTCTAATGGGTTCAATTTTGCTAATCTGAGTTTCCCTAGGAAATTATCCATTTGCTATAGGTGCTCAAATATATTTGCATGGAAGTCTGCAAAGTGGGCTTCCCTGGTAGCTCAGACAGTAAAGTATCTGCCTGCAGTGCAGAAGACCCAGGTTCAATCACTGGGAAGGGAAGATCCCCTGGAGAAGGGAATAGCAACCCATTCCAGTATTCTTGCCTAGAGAATTCCATGGACAGAGGAGCCTGGTGAGCTATAAGTTAATGGGGTCACAAAGAGTCAGACATGGCTAGGTGACCAACAATAACACTGCAAAGTAGCCCTATATGGTTTTTAAAGGTTTCTTGTCTCTGGTTATTCTCCCTTGTTGATATTAAAGTGTGACAAGAGATATCTGATGGGTGAAGGAATGAAAGGAGACTTTCTTGTTATTCTTGGTATGTTTTTATATTCCTTTTCTTTTTCAGTGGAAATGTTCATGTGTTCTTTATATGAAAGTGAAAGTGAAGTCTCTCAGTTGTGTCAACTCTTTGCGACCCCATGGACTGTAGCCTACCAAGCTTCTCTGTCCATGGGGTTTTCCAGGCAATAGTACTGGAGTGGGTTGCTATTTCCTTCTCCAGGGGATCTTCCCCACCTAGGGATCGAACCCAGGTCTCTGGCATTGCAGGCAGATGCTTTACCCTCTGAGCTACCAGGGAAGCCCCCCATTCCTTATATAATTTTTATATAAGGAAAAAAAATTCCTTATATAATTTTTTAAAAAGCAATATGAACAAAAGAATGAAGCCCAAAAGGGATATAGACATATGCATGCACACAGAGGGGTGGTATCTAACTGGTAAGTGTCTACTATATGAGACCTATGTATGGCTCAGTCACCCTCCTTGATAAAAATTAATGTGCCAAGGTCCATTTGAGTCAGCCAATTCTTTTAAAAATTATATTTGTATCTAAGGCACATTTTGGAAATGACTGCCTTATTAGTTAGAGCACATTTTCAATGTACATACTGCCCCCCAATCTCCATCTCAACAGAAAGCCTCTCCATGAGCATAGATACAGATTTCTCCCATAGTAGAGGCAGAGTCCTTTGGTTATATCAGGTGCCCCCAAATTGATGACTGATTACTACTTTGACATAATGATAATACCTTCCATTCTCGTGATGCTTTTCAGGCATTCAAAGTGCTTATACAGATTTTATTATTTGACTCTCACAATATCTCTGTTAGGTAGACTTGGCAGTTTATCTTCATTTTACAGTCGGAGAAAAAATCCCAAAGATTATGTGGCTTTGCTAAGGTCACTTAGCTGACACGGGGCAAGGGGAGTACTGGCACCAAGTCTACTCTTCTTTATGCTGCAGTGCTCATCACAAGCTGACTTCTCCTAGGCTGTGTTTTAATAGTATGCCCCATCACAATGCTTGCTAAATTGATAATGTCAATAACAGCAATGTTATATAAGCAAAACAATTTAGAAACTGTGCTTTTAAGTGCTCACTCAGACTTAAGAGGGTAATTATATAATGACTTAGGAAACCCAGCCATTTAAAAAAGACTTCCTACAATGGCCAAAACCATCTCTGATGCTAAGCAAAGGAATAAAGTACATTGTATTGCTTAGCATTTTTGTTTAGCTGAAAGTACATTTTTAGATATTCTACCACCATTCATTCAACAAATATTTACTGAGTGCCACTTATGTGCCAATCCCTGTTCTCAGCAATGAGGATACAGCAGTGGACAAAGCATTGTCTCTGTTCTCAGAGTTCACATTCTAGTGGAGGGAGACAGACAACAAATAAATGAATATACATCACGAAAAATGCTGTGGAGGAAGATAAATTGGGAAATGGGGTTTAAAATGGACTGTCCAGGGAAGGTAGCTCTGATAAGAAGACATCTGAGCAGGGATGGAAAAGAATTTAGAGAATGAGTCTTATTAAAGAAACAGCTCCAAACAGCAAGACCCTAAAGCAAGAGAGAATTCTGCCATTATTTTCTTTTTAAAATTTTAATTGAGATATAGTTAAGATACACTATTTCATAACTTACAGGTGTGCAACATCAGTTCAGTTCAGTCGGTCAGTCATGTCTGACTTTTGTGACCCCATGGACTGCAGCATGCCAGGTTTCCCTGTCCATCACCAACTCTTGGAGCTTACTCAAACTCATGTCCATCGAGTTGGTGATGCCATCTGACCATCTCAACCTCTGTTGTCCCCTTCTCCTCCCACCTTCAATCTTTCCCAGCATCAAGGTCTTTTCCAATGAGTCAGTTCTTTCCATCAGGTGGCCAGAGTATTGGGGTTTCAGCTTCAGCATCGGTCCTTCCAATGAATATTCAGGACTGATTTCCTTTAGGATGGACTGGTTGTATCTCCTTGCTGTCCAAGGGACTCTCAAAAGTCTTCTCCAACACCACAGTTCAAAAGCATCAATTCTTTGGTGCTGAGCTTTGTTTATAGTCCAACTTTCACATCCATACATGACTACTGGAAAAACCATAGCTTTGTCTAGATGGACAGCTTTTTAATATGCTGTTTAGGTTCATAACTTTTCTTCCAAGGAGCAAGTGTCTTTTAATTTCATGGCTGTAGTCACCACCTGCAGTGATTTTGGAGCCCCAAAATATAAAGTCTGTCACTGTTCCCATTGTTTCCCCATCTATTTGCCATAAAGTGATGGGTCTGGATGCCACGATCTTAGTTTTCTGAATGTTGAGTTTTAAGCCAATTTTTAGAGGTTCTATTTTATTTATAGCTGCTATAAAATACTGGCTATATTCTCTGTGTTGTACAGTACATCCTTGTAGTTTATTTATTTTATACACAATTGTATCTCTTGATCCCCTACCCATATCTTGCCCCTCACCTCTTTCCTCTCTCCACTAGTAACCACTAGTTTGTTCTCTATGAGTCTATTGCCTTATTGTTACATTTCCTAGTTTATTTTTTAGATTCCACATGTAAGTGATACCATACAGTAGTTATATTTCTCTAACATTTTACTTAGCAGAATATACCCTCCAAGCCCATCCATGTTGTTACAAACAGCAAAATTTTATGGCTGAATATTATTCCATTAATTAGAACTGGACATTGAACAACAGACTGGTTCCAATGGGAAAGGAGTACGTCAAGGCTGTATATTGTCACCCTACTTATTTAACTTATATGCAAAGTACATCATGTGAAATGCCGGGCTGGATGAAGCACAAGCTGGAATCAAGATTGCCGGGAGAATACCAATAACCTCAGATATGCACATGACACCATCCTTATGGCCGAAAGTGAAGAAGAACTAAAGAGCCTCTTGATGAAAGTGAAAGGGGAGAGTGAAAAAGTTGGCTTAAAACTCAGCATTCAGAAAACTAAGATCATGGCATCTGGTCCCATCACTTCATGGCAAATAGATGGGGAAACAATGGAAACAGTGACAGACTTTATATTTTGGGGCTCCAAATCACTGCAGATGGTGACTGCAGCCATGAAATTAAAAGACACTTGCTCCTTGGAATAAAAGCCATGACCAACCTAATCAGCATATTTAAAAACAGAGACATTACTTTGCCAACAAATGTCCGGATAGTCAAAGCGATGGTTTTTCCACTAGTAATGTATGGATATGAAAGTTGGATTATAAACAAAGCTGAGCACCAAAGAACTGATGCTTTTGAATTGTGATGGTGGAAAAGACTCTTGAGAGTCCCTTGGACAGCAAGGAGATCCAACCTGTCCATCCTAAAGGAAATCAGTCCTGAATATTCATTAGAAGGAGTGATGCTGAAGCTGAAACTCCAATACTTAGGCCACCTGATGCGAAGAACTGACTCATTGGAAAGAAAAGACCTTGATGTTGGGAAAGACTGAAGGTGGGAGGAGAAGGGGACAACAGGAGATGAGATGGTTGGATGGCATCACTGACTTGATGGACATGAGTTTGAATAAGCTCCAGGAGCTGGTGATGGACAGGGAAGCCAGGCGTGCTGCAGTCCATGGGGTCACAAAGAGTCAGACATGACTGAACAACTGAACTGAACTGATTATTCCATTGTGTATATGTATATACTATATCTTCCGTATTCATTCTTCTGATGATGGACATTTAGGCTGCTTTCATATCTTGTCAATCATAAACAATGCTGTTATGAATATTAGGATATACGTGTCTTTTTGAATTAGTGTGTTTTCTTTATATATATATATATACATACATACATACACACACACACACATACACACACATATACCCAGGAGTGGAATTTGATGGATCATGTAATTCTGTTTTCAGTTTTTTGAGAAACTTCCATACTGTTTTCCACAGTAGCTACACCAACTTACATTCCCACCAACAGTGTACAAGGGCTCCCTTTTCTCCACATCTTCACCAGTATTTGTTGTCTGTGCTCTTTTTGATGATAGCCATTCTGACAGGTGTGAGGTTCTCTGACATTCTTAAATGTGTAGAAGAGAGCACTAATTCTCTCATACCCAAATGATCCAAAAAGGGCCTCCAGAGCTCAATGTTTTCTCCATGATTGGAGACTCAGTGAGAACAGTGTCTTATATTAATATTTAAAATAAAATTTTAATAAATAGTAGAACCTACTGTGCTTCTGTTGCTTAAACTATGTCAATTATTTTAAAAAAAGAAAAAACTAAGTTTTTTTATTAATCTATTTTTATCTTTATCTCTTCAGCACATAGACACTATCTTTAGTCCTTGTTTTTTAAAATATTGCATTTTACCTGAAGAGCTTATGTAAGCTACACATCATGAAGCTCTTGAAATTTAGTTGACCAGTGAAACAACCAGAAGAGATGCCTTTTTATGCAGACGTTTGTAGTGCTGAACTGCCCTTTGTGTTACTTCTTGCTCAGGATGCTTATGTACTTTTGTTACTGAAACGCAAGTCCATGTGCCCAATGCGCAGTGAGGTGAACCAATACTGAAATGTTGGAGTTCGGAACAGAGAAAGGTTTATTGCAGGGCCTTGCAAGGAAACGGGTGACTCATGCCTCAAAAACCCCAAACTCCCCGAAAACTTTCAACAAAGCCCTTTTCCAGGAAAGGAGTGGTGGAGCATGGTTAGTTGTTGCAGACTTCTTGGTGTCAGAGCCTTTCTTCTAGAAGTCAGGTCATGGTCAGGTAACGATCTTCTTGTAAGTCTCTACCAAACAAATGTTATTCTGTGTTCTGACAAGAAAAGGCAAGGTCTCAAGGCTCAGCTTTCACCCTCCAAGGTCCAGGTCCTGGCTAAGAGGAAGCAGATCTCAGTTGGCGGCTACCTCAAGGACAGGTCCCCAGACTCTGCCCAGCTGTCATCACTGAAGGAGCCGGGTGCCCAACTTAACTGACCCTCAGGCTCCTAAGGCCACTCAAACCACGGGAGCTATGTTCTTCAGACTGTGACCCAGGCAGACTTACACTGCTATTAGGTTGCAGAGGCAGAGATGGGGGGAGATTCACTGCTGCCTCAAGGCCTGGGCCTGGCCAGTGGGCAGCCTTGGCCAGGGCTCTGGAGCCCAGCAAAACACAGTCCCCAGACTGTTTGCTGGGGCCCCCAGCTCACCTCGTGGCCCAAGACTGGGTGAGCTGGGGGCCCCAGGGGAGAAGGGCAGGATTCGCCTCTTACCTCACTCTGCCTGACAACCACCACTCTACCAGCTGTTGGGTGAAGGGTCCACCAACAGTTGCTTGCTTGGAGAAGGGACCCACTGTGGTGCTGACCAGTGGCTGAGAGACTGTTAGTGGTTTCGAGGTGACTGTTACCTGGTAATGGAGTGGGGGGTAACGGCAAACAATGACTATGTGCTAAGAGCTGCACACTGCTTGCTCTAGTACACTTTCTCTTATAGTTTCTCTATGCTAAGGAAACATCTTGGATATTTAGTATCTTTGTGTTATTGAACCCCCAATCCGATGATCTCCAAACTCAAAACCCAGTGACCTAAAACAACAACCATGTTATTTTCTTATGATTCTGTGGATTGACTGAACTCAATTGGGCAGTTCTTGCTGTATCTTAGGCAGCTGGTGGGGTTAAAGTCATCTGGAAGCTTCTGGCATGCAGAAATGGCTAAGTTTTCTTCCTTTCCCATGTAGTTTTGTGGGGCTTCCCAGGTGGCGCTAGTCGTAAAGAACCCGCCTGCTAATACAGGAGATGTAAGAGACATGGGTCCAATCCTTAGGTCAGGAAGATCCCCTGAAGGAGGAAATGGCCACCCACCCCAGTATTCCTGCCTGGAGAATCCCATGGACTGGTTGGGTTATAGTTCATAGGGTCGCAAAGAATCAGACATGACTGAAGCTACTTAGCATACCCACGTGATTTTAGGGCTTCTCCTCTTCATGTGGCTTTTCCACATGGCTGCTAGGGCTTCCTCAAACCATGGAAGTTAGGTTCAAGAAGAAAACTGAAGCTTTTCTTAAAGGCTAAGCCCAGAATTGGCACAGTATCATTTCTACTTTACTCTGTTTCTTAATAGTCACAGCCAATCCAGATTCAGTGAGGGAGGTGACTGCACAATACATGATACTGGAAAGTGTCATTCATTGAGAGCCATCTTTGGAGATCAGTTATAACACCTTCTCATCCTGCATTATCATTCTGTGTGTTTACTTTTGTTAGATCATCTGATAGAAAACTTATAAGACATACCAGTACAAAGTGTTATGCAATCACAGAAAAGGGAATGGCCAACAGTTTCTGGTAGGGAAAATAATAACCTTGAAAGAAAGGAGAATTTAAAGCTAAATCTTGAATGATAAATAGTCTCCCTGGGCAGATTAGATAGATGAAACAGCACATGTGAGGTCGCCGATGCATGAAGAAGTCAGGGGTGTTTGGGGAACAAAAGTATTTTCACTTTAGCTCAGCACTTCCCAGATTCTACTGTGTACAGACATTTCTTCGGGACCTTGTAAAGTGCAGATTCAGATTCAGTGGCTCTGTGGTTGGCCTGAGATTGTGCCTTTCTAAAAAGCTCCTCAGTGACTTGCAGCTGCTGGTTCACAGATCATCCTTAGAGAGTGAGATGAGAGCTTATTTTTTAATATATTTCTAAAATATAATCTAAGCAGAAGAGCAGCATTATTTCAACATCTTAGTTAATGCAAACTTAGCTTGGACACAGTATAGCTTTCAGTTCACAAAATTATGTTTTTTAGGGGGTCTAAGTTGAACTGAAGTATACCATTTCCCTACTCGTGTTTCAGTGAGCCCTCCCTCACAAAATTCTACTGGTGATAAAATTACAGACCCCCACTCAGCTTCCTCTTAGGGCTCTTCTGAGAACTGTGCCTTAAATGCACAATGTGTGTTCCCAGCTTGCATAGCTCTTGAAGGAGTGAAACCGTGTCCTACTCACAACTAAGCTGTTAGCTCAGTGTTTAGCAAAAAGCATTACGGTTAGGAGTATAGACTTACATTCCTGATCCCAGAACTACCACTTACTGAAGCATTAATCTCATGGAATTAATTAATTAACACATTAATTAATAATAATAATTAATGCATGCATTAATTAATGTACATGCCATACATACATGGCATTGTAACGTGGAGACGGAAGAAGTATTCACCTCTTCCAGTTGTTGTAAGGATTAAACAGAAAATATTTAGAAAGATTTAGTAAGCCTCTTGATGAAAGTGAAAGAGGAGAGTGAAAAGGTTGGCCTAAAGCTTAAGATTCAGAAAACTAAGATCATGGCATCTGGTCCCATCACTTCATGGCAAATAGATGGGGAAACAGTGGGAACAGTGTCAGACTTTGTTTTGGGGGGCTCCAAAATCATTGCAGATGGTGACTGCAGCCATGAAATTAAATGACGCTTACTCCTTGGAAGGAAAGTTATGACCAACCTAGATAGCATATTCAAAAGCAGAGACATTACTTTGCCAACAAAGGTCTGTCTAGTCAAGGCTATGGTTTTTCCTGTGGTCATGTATGGATGTGAAAATTGGACTGTGAAGAAAGCTGAGCGCTGAAGAATTGATGCTTTTGAACTGTGGTGTTGGAGAAGACTCTTGAGAGTCCCTTGGACTGCAAGGAGATCCAGTCTGTTCTAAGGGAGATCAGTCCTGGATGTTCATTGGAAGGACTGATGCTAAAGCTGAAACTCCAATACTTTGGCTACCTCGTGCAAAGAGTTGACTCATTGGAAAAGACCCTGATGCTGGGAGGGATTGGGGGCAGGAGAAGGGGACAACAGAGGATGAAATGGCTGGATGGCATCACCAACCTGATAGACATGAGTTTGAGTAAACTCTGGGAGTTGGTGATGGACAGGGAGGCCTGGCGTGCTGCAGTTCATGGGGTTGCAAAGAGTCGGACATGACTGAGCAACTGAAATGACTGACTGACTGAAGCCGTATATAAAATTAACTATGATTATTAGCAAATGTGTGGAATAATGAATCTTACAGATAAAAGAAACATTGTCACATCCATTTAATCATGTGAATGCATTAATTAACTTGCACACATTAATTAGTTGCATTTTTACTTTACTTTTAACACATGCAAAATTGTCAGGAGCACATACATGCAAAGAAGAACTTCACACAACAAATATTTCCTGGATGAAAAGCACTTTTGCAAGTACTGAGGATGAAGCCATAAAGAAGGGAAGGAGAGGACAGAAAAATGAATTATATAAGATTCCTCACCTTAGGGAGGACAAATAAGAATAAGAATTATAATACAAAGTAAAACAATCCAATACCACAAGAGGGGTGCCAGTAACATGTTCATGCTAATCATCACTTGTGGGGAATTCTGTTTGTTGCCTGCCCAGCCATCCATTCCTGTCTGCTGGTATTGGAAACATTTTCCTTGGGGATCCACTTCGTTCACTCAGCTTCAGTTGAGGGGGCTAACTCCAGCTTGACCTGGTGAACTAGGCCCTTTCCTTTCTAGCTTGGCTTATAACTATAAGGATTTTTAAATGTCACTATTGGGACTATCTACAGAATGAAACAGATCAAAGGGAGGTAAATATAGAAGAAAATATAGCAAAGAGATGGCAAGTGGCGGAATGAGAGGTCAAGTCCTAGTATGGTTTGTCAGTGACACAGCTATGCCTGATAGACTCTTGGACTTTTTTCTTAAGCCAACAAATTCCTTTGTTTTAATTATAGGATTTCTGTTGCTCACAACTGTAAGGATCCTGAATAAATGTGGAACCTAGAAGTTCTAAATTCCAAATTATTTTATCCAGACCTGATTAAAATTACAACCAAGACCAACGTTTTAATAGTAGGACAGAGAATAAAAAACATGCCTTTTGACATGAGTGCCTGAGGATATAAAGCACTGTGGTAGCCAGTAACATATTGACATAAGAAAACTGGAAAGAACCTCAGTGACACTAAGAATACAAATATTTGTTGGTATTCTGTTTCTGGTCATCATTAATAGATTTTGGTTAGCTCGGCATTCTCCTGCAGCATCCTGATTCTTTTTATTTTTTAATTGAAGGATAATTGCTTTACAGAATTTTGGTGTTTTCTGTCGAACTTCAACATGCTAACCTCAGCATCCTGATTCTTAATGATTTATGATTCTATAACCCCTAACTTGGGCTTCCCTAATAGCTCAGTTGGTAAAAGCCTGCAAGGGAGGAGACCCTGGTTTGATTCCTGGGCTGGGAAGATCCCCTGAAGAAGGGAAAGGCTACCCACTCCAGTATTCTGGCCTGGAGAATTCCATGGTCTGTATAGTCCGTGGGGTCGAAAAGAGCTGGACATGACTGAGCGACTTTCACTTTCACTTTTCACTTTCAACCCCTAACTTTGAAACTGTGTACTTGCTTTATTCATTTGCTGTGGCAAACTGAATTTGAATCCACTTATATTTGGTAACAACTAAGGCAGAAACTATGATTTCACTGATATTACCACAATCAACTCAACTGACACAAAAGACAGATGAGATACTCTTAGAGTCAGGAAACATATTTTTGTTCTTGCATATATTATTCAAGTAGAAACCATTATAAAATAATATAATTTTTCAACCTTTTAAAATTTACTTCTTTGGTTTTATCCTCCCATAAACCATATGAGGAATACAGAATCAATTTAATTATCCTACTTTTACAGAGGAGAAAAGTAAGCAAAGAGGGAGCAACAATCCAGTGGCAAAACAGAGTGTGTGGAGTGTAACTCTTCCATGATTCACAAAAACTCACACCCTTTACAGCCTCACTGGTGCCTCCTCCTTGGCCCACACCCAAATGTTTCTCTCTACATGTGAAAAGTGAAAAGAAAGTGAAGTCTCTCAGTCGTGTCTGACTCTTTGCTACCCTGTGGACAGTAGCCTACCAGGCTCCTCCCTCCATGGGATTCTCCAGGCAAGAATACTGGAGTGGGATGCCATTTCTTTCTCCAGGGGATCTTCCTGATCCAGGGATGGGACCCAGGTCTCCCGTATTGCAGGCAGACCTCTGAGCCATATGATGCTGCTGCTGCTGCTAAGTCGCTTCAGTCATGTCCAACTCTGTGGGACCCCATAGATGGCAGCCCACCAGGCTCCCCTGTCCCTGGGATTCTCCAGGCAAGAACACTGGAGTGGGTTGCCATTTCCTTCTCCAATGCATGAAAGTGAAAAGTGAAAGTGAAGTCACTCAGTCGTGTCCGACCCTCATCGACCCCATGGACTGCAGCCCACCAGGCTCCTCCGTCCATGGGATTTTCCAGGCAAGAGTACTGGAGTGGGGTGCAGTATTCTTGCCTAGAGAATCCCAGGGATGGGGGAGCCTGGTGGGCTGTCATCTATGGGGTCGCACAGAGTCAGACATGACTGAAGTGACTTAGCAGTAGTAGCAGCAGTAGGAAGCATTACTATGAACAAAGTTAGTGGAGGTGATGGAATTCTGGCTGAGCTATTTCAAATCCTAAAAGATGATGCTATTGAAGTGTTGCTGCACTCAATATGCCAGCTAATTTGGAAAACTGAGTAGTGGCCACAGGACTGGAAAAGGTCAGTCTTCATTCCAATCCCAAAGAAGGGTAATGCCAAAGAATGTTCAAACTACTGCATAATTGTGCTCATTTCACATGCTAGCAAGGTAATGCTCAAAATCCTTCAAGCTAGGCTTCAACAGTATGTGAACTGAAAACTTCCAGATGTAAAGCTGGATTTAGAAAAGGAACCAAAGGGGGAACCAGAAATCAAATTGCCAACATCCATTGGATCATAGAAAAAGCAAGAGAATTCCAGAAAGACATCTGCTTCATTGACTATTTTATAGTTTTTGCCTGTGTGGATCACAACAAACTGTGGAAAATTCTTAAAAATTGGGAATACCAGACCACCTTACCTGCCTCCTGAGAAACCTGTGTGCAGGTCAAGAAGCTACAGTTAGAACCAGACATGGAACAACAGACTGGTTCCAAACTGGGAAAGGAGTACATCAAGGCTGTATACTGTCACCCTTCTTATTTAATTTATATACAGAATACATGATGCAAAATGCCCAGGCTGGATGAAGCTCAAGCTGGAATCAAGATTGCTGGGAGAAATATCAGTAACCTCAGATAAGCAGATGACACCACCCTAATGGAACAAAGTGAAGAGGAACTAAAGAGCCTCTTAATGAAGGTGAAAGAGGAGAGTGAAAAAGATAGATTAAAACTCAATGTTCAAAAAACTAAGATCATGGCATCTAGTCCATCACTTCATGGCAAATAGATGGGGGAAAAAACGGAAACAGTGACAGTGTTTTCTTGGGCTCCAGAGTCACTGAGGATGGTGCCTGCAGCCATGAAATTAAAAGATGCTTGCTCCTTGGAAGAAAAGCTACGACAAGTCTGCTGCTACTGCTGCTAAGTCACTTCAGTCATGTCCAACTCTGTGTGACCCTATAGATGGCAGCCCACTAGGCTCCTCTGTCCCTGGGAGTCTCCAGGCAAGAATACTGGAGTGTGTTGCCATTTCCTTCTCCAATATGATAAACCTAGACAGCTTATTAAAATACAGAGACATCACTTTGCCAACAAAGGTCCATCTAGTCAAAGCTATGGTTTTTCCAGTAGTCAGATACAAATGCGAGAGTTGGACCCTAAAGAAGGCTGAGCACCAAAGAATTGAAGTTTTCAAACTGTGATGCTGGAGAAGACTCTTGAGAGTTCCTTAGACAGCAAGGTGATCAAACCAGTCAATCTTAAAGGAAATGAACTCTGAATATTCACTGGAAGGACTGATGCTGAAGCTCTAATACTTTGGCCACCCGAGACGAAGAGCTGACTCATTGGAAAAGACCCTGATGTGAGACGGATTGAAGGCAGGAGAAGGGGACAGCAGAGGATGAGATGGTTGGATAGCACCATTGACTCAATGGACATGAGTTTGAGCAAACTCTGGGAGAGTGAAGGACAGGGAAGCCTGGTTTGCTCCAGTCCATGGGGTTTCAAAGAGTCAGACATGACTCAACTACTGAAAAACAACAGTGTACATTTTGTGTGTAGTTAAACTTCACTGCATTTCCACTGGTACCAATAAATAACTGCTATGAGAAGGCTGGTAGTACCAGCCTTCACACCTCACTGCTTTTTTTGTATGCTTTATTTTCTAAATTATATGATTTCATGCATTTTTGGTTTTTTCTTTTTGTTATCATAGTTACTATCAAATGGCTTTTTACTGAGGATGTAGTCTGTGCCAAGTATGGTGATGAACACTTCATATGCATTATTGGACCCAGTTCTCTCAATAAACCTCTGAAGTAGGTACCATTATTGCCTCCTTTTTACAGATGAGAAAACTGAGGCACCATAATAAGGAATATATCCAGGGTTACAAAGTCAATTAGTGGCATTGCTAGGATTCAAACCATGATTTAACTCCAAAATATAAGCTTTAAAATTTTTGGCAAACTAAACATAAAACTTATTATTTTAGCCATTTTACAATTCAGTGGTATTTAATACATTCACATTTTTTGCAACCGTCACTATTAGTCCTAGAAAATTTTTGTCACTCTAAAAGGTAACCTCATACCCATCAAGCAGTCACTCCTCATTCCTCCCCCAAACCCCTTATCTGTTTTCTGTCTCTTAAGGATTTGCCTATTCTGGACATTTCATAAATGGAATTATATAATAGGGGATCTTTTGTGTCTGTTTTCTTCCACTTTTCATAGTGTTTTCATGATTCATTCATGTTGTAGCAGGTATCAGTACTTCATTTCCTTTTTTGACCAAATGTTAACCATTGCAGCACATTTAGTTTATCTATTAATCAGTTGGTGCACATTTGGTTGTTTCCACTTTTTGTCTATTGTGAAGCTCTAATATGAACATTCAGGTAGAAGGTTTTGTTTGAACACCTGCTTTCAATTCTTTTGGATAAAAATTATAGGCTTTTGATCATAAGCCTCTGTTGACTCCAAGAAGGAAAAGAACAGATATCTTAAAATCTTCATTCAACAAATATTTACTGAGAACCTACTATTCAGCTACCTAGAATGCTAAGCACTGGGAATGTAAGTTACAATGAATAAGACAGACATCATCCCTGCCCTCCTCAGGAATGACAGAAAACTGAGTAAGTTAGTAAAACACAGACCTGGCAGCAGTTATGATTAAAGGTTCCTTTTTCATTTGCTATTAAAGGGAAGTCAAAGCCGGTAATGATGCATCTGAGCAAGATGCAAGATGCTATAATGGAATGCTTTTGGATGCAAGAAACTAGTACAACTAAGACTAGTTTAAAGGTGAAAACTATTCTCTTCACCTCCACTGAAAGTATCCTAGTCAAAGTCACTATCATCACCTTTTCCCTGTAGCTCTGCAGGAATCTTCAGCTTGGGTTGCCTCCAGTACTCTTGCCTGGCAAATCCTATGGATGGAGGAGCCTGGTAGGCTGCAGTCCATGGGGTCCCGAAGAGTCGGACACGACTGAGCGACTTCACTTTCACTTTTCACTGTCATACATTGGAGAAGGAAATGGCAACCCACTCCAGTGTTCTTGCCTGGAGAATCCCAGGGACGGGGGAGCCTGGTGGGCTGCCGTCTCTGGGGTCGCACAGAGTCGGACACGACTGAAGCGACTTAGCAGCAGCAGCAGCAGCTCTTAGAATAAAGACCATTTATTGCCTTGTGTGTGTGTGTGCTTAGTCGCTCAGTCATGTCTGACTCTTTGTGATCCCATGGACTGTAGCCTGCTAGGCTCCTCAGTCCATGGGAATTCTCCAGGCAAGAATATAGGAGTGGGCTGCCATGCCCACCTCCCAGGGATCTTTCCAACCCAGGGATCGAACCCAGGTCTTCTGCATTGCAGGTAGATTCTTTACCATCTGAGCCACCAGGGAAGCCCATTTACTGCCTTACATAAGTCTGAGGTAGGAAGTTTCCTGATTGTGATAAGTCAGCAGCTCCACAGCATCAAGGAACTAGGTTTTCTCTATCCTTCTGCTCTGCAATCTTCATCATCTTCATAGTCACAATAAGGATAAGCAACTTGAGGGATTATGTCTTCCTACATAACAAAGACCAAAGTACAGAAGTGGAAAGATGGCAGATCCCACCAAAAAAAAAAAAAAAAAGTTCCCTCTAAGAAATTCTCCAGAATACTTCCCCAGGTCTGTTCTGCCAGATTTGCACCAAAAGCCTATTCCTACAGCAACCATGGTAGGGGAATGGCAGTACAAAGAGTGATTTAAGATTAATCAAGTTTGAGGCTGGAAAAGGGCCCAGTTCCCCAATGGGTCAAACAGCTACCTGATGCACCAACAAAACACACTTTTGGGAAAGTGTAAGAGAGAAAGGAAGAGTTGTAATATAGGCGATGTATAAAAGTGTCTCCATGAGTGCCTAAGCAAGAATTCCTGGAGAAAGTCCAATTCATGTTCTCCTCTGAACTTCAAGGCCTCAACTGAATAAAACAACCAACCAACCAAACAAAACAAAAACAAAAACCTTAAATCTCAACATGTCCAAGACTGAACTTATGAGTCTCATCAAAGTGGTCTCTTCTAATGCTTTCTTTGTGAATAGCACCACCATTCCAGTTGTAAGAGCCAGAAAAACGGGAGTCATCATATTCTTTTTCCTTACCAGCTGTGTCTGGTGCATCATTTAGTCCATATAACCTCCAAAATAGCTCTTGGATCTACTACTACTCTCTTCACCTCCACTGACAGCATCCTACTCCAAGTCACTATCATCACCTTTTCCCTGTAGATCTGCAGGAATCTTCAGCTTGGTTTCCCTGCATCCAATTTGACCTCCCACCAACATAGTTCTCCACATTATAGCTAAGCTGGCCTTTTTAAACACATGCTCATGCTTAAAGTTTGCTTCCCGATGCTCCTGGAATAAAGACCAAAATAAGGCCCTTCCCCAACTCTTCAGTCTGGAGAAGGAAATGGCAACCCTCTCCAGTATTCTTGCCTAGATAATCCCATGCAGGGGAGCCTGGTGGGCTGCTCTACATGGGGTCGCACAGAGTTGGACACGACTGAAGCGACTTAGCATGCATGCATGCATGCATTGGAGAAGGAAATGGCAGCCCACTCCAGTGTTTTTGCCTGGAGAATCCCGGGGCAGAGGAGCCTGGTGGGCTGCTGTCCTGGTGGGCTGCACAGAGTCGGACACGACTGAAGATACTTAGCAGCACCAGCGGCAACTCTTCAGTCAATTCAGTCGCTCAGTCGTGTCCGATTCTTTGCGACCCCACGGACTTCAGCATGCCAGGCTTCCCTGTCTATCACCAACTCCCGGAGCCTACTCAAACTCATGTCCATCGCATCAGTGATGCCAACTCCCCAACTCTTAGCAATTCATTTAACTGGTGTTCTTTGAGCTTTCCACCCCACCTCAGACTTGTGCACTTGCCATTACTCCTGGCCCTTGTTATCCTTCATATCTCAGCTTAACCGTCATTCCCATGGGAAAGCCTCTCCAAGCTTCTTAAGTAGGTCATAGAGAAGTCTGTGCTTTTCCTTCAGGGCACTTTTCTGCCTTAAAACTAAAATCTTCCGAAACAGGGAGCTAGTATCTCCTACAACATAACACCTTCAGATAGTAAGTATACATTATATAGTTTTCGAATCAATATATACACTTCAAAGAAGAGTGGACGATGATAAATGTGGACCGAGTCTCAGATAAAACACAAATGAGGGCCGTGACCCACCAGCATGGCCCAGCAGCCTGGACCACAAGATTCGTTGCTCCTCCCAGCAGCTCCGCCCCTTGGGTCCAGCCCCTCCCTGCTGAGTCGTGGGGCGGGGCATAGAGGTCGCCTGACGTGACAGCAGCCGGCCTCTGATTGGGCTTCCAGGCGTGCCGGCTAGGAAAGGGGGCGTGCTCTCGTGCGCTGATTGGTTGGTGGGAAGCAGCTAGGCGGGCGGCGGCGGCCGCGGTGCGGGGGCGGGCGCTGGGAGGGACGGGACTGGGCAGGGCAGGGCTGGGAGGGCAGTAGCTGCGGGTAGGATGGGTCCTCATCGCCGGCTTCGCTGAGACTCGCTCGCGTGGGCTGCCCGCCGCGGGCCCGCAGTGGCCGCGGCGGCATGAAGGGCGCTCTGGGAAGTCCTGTGGCTGCGGCTGCCGCAGGCGCCGCGATGCAGGAGAGTTTCGGCTGCGTCGTGGCCAACCGCTTCCACCAGCTGCTAGACGATGAGTCTGACCCGTTCGACATCCTGCGCGAGGCCGAACGCCGGCGCCAGCAGCAGCTGCAGCGCAAGAGGCGCGACGAGGCGGCGGCGGCGGCGGCCGGGGCTGGCAACCGCGGCGGCAGGAGCCCGGCTGGGGCCTCGGGCCACAGACCCGGCGCGGGCGGCGGCCGGAGGGAGTCCCAGAAGGAGCGCAAGAGCCTCCCGGCCCCCAGCTCGCAACAGCCAGATAGCCCAGGGGGCGGCCCGCAGCCGCCCGGTATGCGCGCCCAGCCCGGCACCTGGGTGTCCCAGGGTGGGCGCGGTGGGCGGGAGGGGAAGGAGAATGGGGTCATGGAGGTCACTCCTTCTCAGCCGCCCCAGGACCTGCTACTGCGAGACTGGGGTCGCTGGAACCTGTTCCAGAAAGGGAAGGGGGCGCTGGGAAGAGTTGACCGAAGTTAAGGGTCCCAGTGGCTGAGGAAGGTGGGAAAAAGGACAGGGTGGGGGGAGTGTCACGCCCCTTCTGGCCTTTCCCAGTCCCTTCTGGGAGCGAAGGCGAGTGCCGGCTTGGAGTAGGGGGTTTCTGAACGGTGGGACTGAGCCTTTACAAGTTGGGCAAAGTTGAGGGATATTTCTTGGGTGGTGTATGAGGGCGAACACTGGGTTCGCTGCCCCAGGGCTCTCAGATCTAAAACTAGCAGGGACCTTCTCCATCCTCCAGCCCAACCTCTGCAAGATTCGCGTCGGGAGGCGAAAAGAAGCGTCGTGGGAAGGAGGGAGGGGAGCGCCTCTTAGGGAGAATGGAGGAGGGCGCACCCGGCCGCTGGGGGTGGCGGCGAGAACTCGGGGTGTGTGAAAGGATCGCCGGGGTGAGGAGCTAGGGCCTCTGTGATGGAGGGAAGGCCTGGGTGACCGCGGGGGTGGGCTGTGACGTCAGAGCCGCGAGCAGAATGCGGCGGGGGTTGACGCGGGGTCCCCGGCGCCTTCCAAGCTCTGTGCCTTCACCCATCCACCTCCCTTACGGTGGCTTACAACAGTCATCCCGCTGGGTTTTTCAATACATCAAGTAGTGTTGATGGCTTGTGTAACTTGCCATTAACTCAGGCTGCTTTAAGAAAAGCGGTTTTAACCTTTTCAACAAGAATATTCAAAGTTCCCCACTCCCTGCTTAGCCAGAATGGCCAGTGCAAAGCTTGGTGTACTCCTGACTGCACCTAGGCATGGATGGTGCTTAAGAGTCGTTTCCCACCTGAACTGCTTCAGTGGTAAAGCCTCCAAGATTCCACCTGTGTTTCCTCTGTTTTCCAAAAATAAAATAGTGGTCCTAAGGTTTCCGAAAAAAGTTTTCAGATGCATGATTCGACCACGCCAGCCAGTGTTTGGCAGTGTATTCAACTTGGCTTTACTGGCTTGTTCCTTGCTTGATAAAAATTGTCAGCCCAGTCCTGAGAGAATAATTCCTGACTTGATTGTTGGGGCCTTGACTTCTGCAGCTAGGTAATGTTTACCTTTATCTGTGCAAAGTTCAATCCAGCAATATCTCTTGAGAATCAGAAAATTAAGTTATTTTAATATTGACAATTATTTTAAATGCTGTTGGGATATCCCAAGATTTCTTGATAGGCAATTACATATATGAGCCTATTTAAACAGTGAGTGAGACTTGAGATATATTGTATATTTTGTATATGTTCTATTTTTCTCTTAAATCTATTTAGATAAATATAGTAATAAAAGAATTGGACAGGCTAAGCTATTTTTTAGGAAGTGAAAATATGTATTGTCTTTTAGTGAGAAACGGAATTTAGTTTTCTGTTAATGTATTGCTTTTTAACCTTTTTACTAGTAAAATTGTCATGCATTTTGTTGTATTTTAAACAATTCAGAAGTGTATGAAGTAAAGTGAAAATCCATACTTTTCTTACTGTTAACACTTTGTATTTACACATATAAATGCACAGAGCTACTTCTTTTTTTCCCCTAAATTTCAGATGTTATAAACTCAGTTGCACCCTGCATTTAGCATAATAAATAAACTTAGCATTATAATGTAGTATGCTAATAACTTTTTCTGTCAATTGTTTATAATCCAGGTCATCTGGTTTTTGAGATCTGTATTAAAGAATTTTAGTTAATTTTGTAGTTAGAATGGAAGTTTTGTAGTTCTAGTTCTTTTTCAAGTGTGTTATTTCAGGAGCAAACAGGTCATTAATTTCCATTTGTGCAGTTACTATACTGAATTTATCTGTAATGGGTGTTAGAGAGCTTCCCTCTTAAGGTTTTGTAACCCTAATTGATATGGACTGTACTTCTCTAACACTCAAGTTTTTAAAGTTTATTTGGCTATTAAAAGTGAATACTTAGTGTAGACAAGAGTCAAAGTCAAAACAAGTTTGACATATAACAGAAACATTAATCACAAAAGAATGTGAAAATCATAAGATTTTCCCATAGAAATAGATTTTTAATATCCTTCACTATTTGACAATATAGACCCTTACTCAAAAAATGTATTCTTTAAGTCTTCAGAGGCTGTTTCAGCTTTGCTTTTCCTGGCCTTTCAGAAATTCTCCAAGTCAAAGCTCAACTTTATTTCAGGGAAATTGCACTGTAAATTTTACAGTATTCTGTCTCTTTATGTGGGCTGGGGTTAGATCAGTGATCAAACTGCATATGCCAGCCTTTTATTTCGAAAGGGCTAGTAAAATTCAGTGTTTGCATTATCCACTTGGAGCTGCTGATCCAGCACAGAACGACTAGCTTCAGTTGCAGTCCTGATCTCTTAGTAGTAAGTTGTGGGAAAAACTGGACCTCTATTATCTTTGTTTTTTGGATTTTGGAAAGAAAATGAAATGTTTGCAGGGTATTGATAATTATTCTAATAAATTGCCAGGTCATATTTAATGCTTTTCAGCTTATACACAGAAGCTTTGGAAGATGCTGTAGTATAAAGTATGTAGCAAATGTCATTTTAAGTTTTGAATGATGAATTCCAAATTTAATTGATACAGTTTTAAAAATGACTGAAAACTGGAAGGTGGAAATAAGCTCTTAAGTGTGGTTAAGTGGAGATATTTAGTATAAGTTATAGGTTATGGATAGGAAATTTGAAACTGTATTAAAATAACTTTTTACATTGAGGGGAAAGTATTATTACTGTTGAGGTACTTGCTGATGGCTATTATGTCATAGTCTATTACAGTTTTCAACTTGTTAGTTAACTTTCATAATAACATTTTTGCCTTACATTTTAAATGCCTCTTCCAAATTTGATATCTCTTAGTAACGTGTGCCCTTGGATATGGCTTTGCGTACTCCTAGACAGCTGGGTATGAGTGTTAGTCTCTGTTTTGTTTCTGAAATAAAAGCATAATGCTTTATTTATGATAACATCTTTCCTGTATCCTAAACATGTCACAAGTTTAGATTGTGGCTTCAGGATTCAAATCAGATTTGAGCATTTCCTAGGTTAATGGGACATTAACTTAAGATTGAACTTAGGTCTGTTGTGTAACATTTCACATTTCAAGTAATCAACTAACAAGTAATAAATTGTACAGTTTTGTGTTAGTGATGTTGCAAACATGATTTTTGCTTTAAAATGAGATCAGTAAGCTATTGAAACTAGGTTAATATTTACATGTGCCTTCTTTATAAACTTTTGATAGAAAATATTAAATGGGAAAATAGAATACAGGTAAACATATATTCCTTAAGAGTCATGAGTATCTCCTAAGAAAAGAACCCAGTAGTTTAAATAATACCCATTAATGGAAATACATTTAATATATTTTTACAACCATACAATGAATGTGAACGGTGACTTATACCAAGAAAAATTGAAGCTACTAAAATAAAAGTTATACATAATATTTGAGATGGAGACCTACTAAATGTATACAAGGGAAGAATAAACATTTTTGGAAGATTATTTAAGAAGTAACAATGTTCTTCATAATACATTGATTTTACCAAATAATAGATGCCTTAAGACATAGACTCTGCTGAAAATTTTTAAAGTGTCAAAACTGAGAAGGGTAAAGGGAGAATAGAGATGACTGCAGTGGCCCAAGCCCCAGGCTCCTCAGTGCTGGCCTCTCCATGGACAGGAGATACCCCTTCAAATGCTGGCCGGCCCTTACATGAGTTGGCAAATACCAACTTGGCCTCATATTTGAGAAGTGTGATTATGAATATATAAATCCCATCAAAGAACAGGAAAATCTGTTTTCAAATGAGAATAATTATAATGGTACAAACTATTTAAAAATGAAAAGTGTATTAGGTAATGAATGATAAACTATAGGTGGGATTCCAAACACAGGGTATTTGTCTTTTACTTTTCTGGAAAGACCTTAACTACCATGTTTTGATAAAGCTGCTCTTGTGAAATGTAGTTGATATATATCTTCAGTAGCTATCACAAAGTCATTGTGAGACACTTAATTGTAGGTTAGTTGCTATAGTTTATCTTATCATATTTTCTAGGACATAAGGGAAAGCATATGCTTCAACGGTAATGTCAAAGTTTTATTAAAAGACAACTCTGGGCAGTAGTAATATCAGCAACTTTTTTTCTCTCTAAAGTTTTTCAAACTTCCCAAATATTCCTATGACATTGATTTCTAGAAAAGTGAAATTTAAAAGTACCTGTAATAATGTGCTGCTGCCGACTTTGGTTCTAGTTCTTCCCTTTGATTTCTCCCTCTCAGGCCAGAAGCGAACTCCCAGAAGAGGGGAGCAGCAAGGATGGAGTGATAGCCGAGGGACAGAGGTGACGCTTGATAGAGCAGAGCGGAGATCCTACAGGGAATATCGACCCTATGACACCGAGAGGCAGGCGGATTTTCCACCTGAGAAGTTTACAGATGAAAAGTAGGTACTGCAGACCTCAGCTTGGAGGGTTGGAGGAACCAGAAGGATTTTCAGAGAACTATGAGCCTTTGCAAACTTTTGGTGGTGCCAGTCCTGGGAATAGTTTGCCAATCTAAGTAACAAGTCATACGGCTTTAGATAACACATGAAGGATCTCCCATTGGTTCAGGAAATGATTACAAAATAAAAAGTGGATAATTTTTTGATAACTTTGAAAGACATTCTTATAATAAACTCTACAGGAGTATGCTAAATTTTCTTTTGAAGTTTAGCCCAGAGGTATAATTATGTTCTTGATTTAGTAGAACTAATTTGGACCACTAATGAATTTAAACAAATTTATGATGAAATTTGACCAAAAAACTGATAGAATGTGTAATGCCAGTTTAAGGCTTCCATGCCTTCTCTAGAGAGTGCTCTGACCTGGAAGATGGTCTCAGGCTGATATAGTCTGAGTAACGTGGCAGTATGTGGGCTATCATACCCACCTGAACGCAGGAAGCAGTTCTTAATGTCTTATGCTTAGTATTAACAGGATGGATACTTGCTGCCTCAAGTTTTTAATTATTAAACCTACATAGCACTGGATTTAGGTTAAAACAAAACTACTTGTGAATCACATTTAAAGGAATAGAAAGTTTAAAAAGCTAAAAGAGACTAGAATAATGTACGGTTTAATGTCAAGGGATCTGTTGTTCCCAAAGTCTTTTAACTTCTTGACTATGTATTTCATTACACATTCAAAACAGAGATGGTATATCTGCCACCATGTTAGAGGATGAAGGCAAGAGAAAGGTTTAATTCTGCTTTTGGGGGGTGATTAGTTCAAATTAGCTATGCAACCACTATATTCTGCTTGCTTACAGAAAGCCTTCTAGATCAGAGCTGCTTATTGGGGAAGCATTTGTGTATTTCCCCCCTACTTCAGGGATTTATTCTGTGGAAATAAATTATAAGTCAAGTTTCCAGCTTTTTAGTAGCAAAATTATGAGTTTTTTTTAAAGGATAAGTCTTTATATATTAACATGAAAAAAATGCCTTATTGAGGGATGATTTACAGAAAGTTGCAAGAATTGTATAAGAAATCCCCATATATCCTCGTCCAGATTCTCCAAAAACTTTTTACCACCTTTTCTTTATCATACTCCTCCCTTCCTCTCTCCTTCTCTTTCTCCTTTTCTCTCTCTGTTACACACACACACACACAGACACACATCTTTTTTCTTTGGCTTTTGAGAGTAAGATGCAGGAATGTTTCCTAAAAACATGGTTCAGTTATCAAACTCATTAACATTGCTGCAATACTTATTATCTAATTATCTGAATCATGTAATCTATAGACTACTCAAACTGTACCAATTGTCCTATTAATATCCCTTTCAGTTCAGTTCAGTCACTCAGTCATGTCTGACTCTTTGCAACCCCATGAGTTCACCCAAACCCATGTCCATCGAGTCGGTGATGCCATCCAGCCATCTCATCCTCTGTCGTCCCCTTCTCCTCCTGCCCCCAATCCCTCCCAGCATCAGGGTCTTTTCCAATGAGTCAACTCTTCGCATGAGGTGGCCAAAGTTTTGGAGTTTCAGCTTCAGGATCAGTCCTTCCAGTGAACACCCAGGACTGATCTCCTTTAGGATGGACTGGTTGGATCTCCTTGCAGTCCAAGGGACTCTCAAGAGTCTTCTCCAACACCACAGTTCAAAAGCATCAATTCTTCGGTGCTCAACTTTCTTCACAGTCCAACTCTCACATCCATACATGACCACTGGAAAAACCATAGCCTTGACTAGATGAACCCTTGTTGGCAAAGTAATGTCTCTGCTTTTTAATATGCTAGCAAAAGGAAAAAATCAGTTCAGAGTCCAGGAATGTACATTACATTTACTTATTTATTTATTTAGGCTGCTTTGGGTCTTTGTTGTGGTACATGGGGGCTTCTCTCATTGGGGCACACGGGCTTCTCATTGCAGAGCATGGGCTCTAGAGTGTACTGGCTCTCCAGCTGGGCTTAGTTGCCCCATGGCTTAGTTCCCCCTGACCAGGGATTGAACCCACATCCCCGGCATTAGAAGGCAAATTCTTAACCACTGTATCGCCAGCGAGGTTCCATGTATTGCATTTAGTCTTAAGACAGCTCTTTAGTTTTTCATTTATTTATGGAGCTGACATTTTTGAAGAACATGAACCAGTTATTCTGTAGAACAGTCCGGAGTTGAATTTGCCTGCTGTTTCCTCATGAGACAAGGTCCTGCATTTTGGCAGGGATACAGTAGAAGTGTGATGGCTGTGTCCTTCCGTGTATCATATTAGGAATATGTAGGAAATGTTTACTTTCAAGGAAATTTGAAAATATATTTTGTGAAGTCTTGTACTATCAGAAAAGATAATTTTCCTCTTTTCTTAAAAAATACTTTTCATTTGATAAACAGCCATAAGATCTTTAATAAAAATAATTTTATAGTCACTTTAGAAAATTCAGAAAATGAATAAAATTAAAAAAAAAATTTAAACCACTCTTTTACCATTTGAGGTGACTACGGTTTAACTCTTCACCAGTGCATATACACTGAGTACTATATATTCTTTCTTTTCCACTTGACAAGTAGACGTCATTAACAATGATGTCATGGACAGTGTTGGTGAGCATTTCTAATGGTTCTGTTATGATCTTTTGTTTGGAGTATTATAATGTAATTATTCCATTAGCGTTGGATCTTTGCTCAGCTTTTTGCTTCATGAATAATACTCAGTGAGCAGCCTTTTACACATACAAGGCCTTTCCTAGATGTAGTTCTTAAAGTAGGAATCCCAATTAGGGTCTTAAAGCAGTGGTTCTCCACTGTGTATCATGTATTCAAATCTGGGACCCAGTTGGTACTTCAGTATGAGGTTGGATTGGTACCTGTAGTGTGAAACAAACAAAAATTGGAGGGGACTATTAATCAGATCAGATGAGATCAGTCACTCAGTCGTGTCCGACTCTTTGCGACCCCATGAATCGCAGCACGACAGGCCTCCCTGTCCATCACCAACTCCATAATGATAAATCACCACGCTAGTAACATGTCAGTTTATTCTGTTGCTGTTAATAGTAATCTATAAGAGCATTTCTCATAGCACTTTCTATAGACTTCAGTACGATAAAATTTGATCTTTGTTTATTTGATATCTATATATGTTTATTGGGCATGTTTATTGTATATAGGATTTAGATAATCTTAACAGACTACTTAATTCAGTCCTCTCAATTTATGGATAAGGATATGCCCAGAGTTTTAGTGGCATGGATTTTTATTCCCCTAGAGCAGAACATAGTTTTCACATAGAAGCAATAGCCATGGATGGTGCTGCAAGTAACTGTCGTGTGGCTTAGGTACAGAGATCAGCCGTGTCACTTGTATATATTCTGGGAATGCAGCTACTGTTTTTAATGCAGTAAGAATTTTTCTTTATTCTCCAAATGATGAACTCTTAAGTACACTCTTAGAACAGACTGTTAGGAAATTAGTCTGGATAATTATTCTGACTCCATACAGTTTGATTCTTTCTTTGGCTCTTTCTGCAGTTTACGTCTGGTCATTTAAAGTCAGCTCCAGTCCTAAAAGAATCACTTACTCAGAAGTCTAAATTTTTTTTCTTCCTCACCAGGAAGAATTTTTAAAACTTGTTCAGTTCAGTTCAGTTGCTCAGTCATGTCCCACTCTTTGCGACCCCATGGACTACAGCATGCCAGGCTGCCCTGTCCATCACCAACTCCTGGAGCCTTAAAACTTGTAGTAAAATGATAAAGAATCTGCCTGCCAATGTGGGAGATGCAAGAGATGCAGGTTCGATTCCTGGGTCAGAAAGATCCCTTGGAGTAGGAAATGGCAACCCACTCCAGTATTCTTGCCTGGAAAATGCCATGGACAGAGGAGTCTGGTGGGCTACAGTCCATGTGGTTGCAAAGAGTTGGACACAACTGAACATGCACACATGATGATGCATCACATGTTTTAAGTGTACAGTGCAGGGACATTAAATACATTCTAATTGTTGTGCAATCATCATCACTATCCATCTCCAGAAAATTTTTCATCTTCCCAAGTTATACCCATTAAACATTAACTCCCAATTTCTCCCTCCATAAACTTCATTCCCTTTACCTGTAAAACCTGTACTCATGTCTACTTATTGGAACTACGGTAAGAGAGTAGATTACAGGGATGTAATAGATGGAGAAACTGGAAACAGCGAGAGACTTTATTTTTTTTGGCTCCAAAATCACTGCAGATGGTGACTGCAGCCATGAAATTAAAAGACACTTACTCCTTGAAAGGAAAGTTATGACCAACCTAGACAGCATATTAAAAAGCAGAGACATTACTTTGCTGACAAAGGTCCACCTAGTCAAGGCTATGGTTTTTCCAGTAGTCATGTATGGATGTGAGAGTTGGACTATAAAGAAAGCTGAGCACTGAAGAATTGATGCTTTTGACCTGTGGTGTTGGAAAAGACTCTTGAGAGTCCCTTGGACTGCGAGGAGATCCAACTAGTCCATCCTAAAGGAGATTAGTCCTGAGTGTTCATTGGAAGGACTGATGTTGAAGCTGAAACTCCAATACTTTGGCCACCTGATGCGAAGAGATGACTCATTTGAAAAGATGCTTTTCCTGATGCTGGTAAAGACTGAGGGGAGGAGGAGAAGGGGACGACAGAGGATGAGATGGTTGGATGGCATCACCAACTCAATTGACATGAGTTTGGGTGAACTCCGGGAGTTGGTGATGGACAGGGAGGCCTGGCATGCTGCAGTCTATGGGGTCACAAAGAGTCAGACACGACTGAGTGATTGAACTGAATTGAACTGAAAAGTGGGATGGGACGGTTGGCCCAGTGCAATATTGTTTTCTTTTTGCTTGTATGTCACGATAAAGCTTCCTAAGTGGAGTCGAGGATTCCTCAATGCTTACCAATCTATAAAAAAATAGAGGATATCTTTTATAAGAAGGGAATTATAAGGAAGCACTTGAGAATACTTTTAATTGGGATGGGGTAGAGGTGGGGTAAACCTGTGGGATAAAGAAAAATTATTTAAGGGATTAAAATAAACCAGGCCACAAAGCTGTTTTGGGGACCAGTTTCAGTTACTATCATATTTTTAATGAATTTGTTATTTTATCAGTATCTGATCTAGATTTCATGTACATTTAAACCTAATTTTTACTCGCATTATTTTCCACATATGGTTTTATGCTCCATTTCCTCTCAGTTTTTAGGTAGACTCCTTTTACGGCTCTGTCGAGCTTCCCGGTTAAGAACTTACTGTTACTTTTCATTTATTATTGTTTTAGAACTCTGCTTTAGATATTTACTGTAATGTGGAATCATATTCTACAATAGTCTCCATTTAAAATTTTGGTTTTGGTCAGAGGAGGTGGGAGACAGAAAAAGCCAACTTGGGAAACTGATTTAGGGTGATGTTTCTTGAAAGAGACTGGCATAAAGTTAATGATCAGTGCTTCTGTATTTTTTCATCTTTTTGAGTAAGGAGAATTGTGAATTTTGTGTGTTTTTATCCACGAACTATAGTAGCTTTTTAAGGTAACATTTTCAGCCCTAAAAGTAGACTGAAATACATCTCCAGTTCTGGTGTTTGAGCCACTAATGTCACTAGATTTCAATAAGTAATTTGTTGCTTTCAATGTTTTTCAAAGTCTTGACAAATTAAAAATATATATAATTTATCTTATTAACGTAAGGTTTAACAATGAAAAAGATGAGATTCTTCCTGCAGAAGCTTTGAGTCTAATGGAGGAGAAACAAGTTCCTATAAAGAGTGACTGTGACCCGGTGGCAGCCAAGAGCAGAGTGAGGAGAAGCGCACAGTCAGGCCCTGGATCCAGGGGGTGTGGCGGGGGAAGAGTGAGAAAAGGCAGATTCTTTGGATACTTCTGTGATGTGAGTTAGGGACCATAGGGGGAGCACAACACTAATCCCTTGGTTAGTGTTGGTCATGTATCTTCAGGGACATGAGGTGACACGGAGAAATGTCCAGGAAGTAACTGTCTTTATGACCTGGAATCAGAGAGACCCCCAAATGAGAGACACAGGGGCACATGAAAGGGTCACATATCAATAGCATAGAGATGAGGATGGTGTGTGCAGGAGTGGGGAGGCGGGAATGCTGATATTCTTAGACAGATGGGTGGGTATCCAGAAGAAGGGTATCCAAGACATGTTCCTTAAAAAGACAAGGTATGGAACCTTTCTTTTTTTTTTAATTTTATTTTATTTTTAAACTTTACAATATTGTATTGGTTTTGCCAAATATCAAAATGAATCCGCCACAGGTATACATGTGTTCCCCATCCTGAACCCTCCTCCCTCCTTTCTTTATATGTGACTGCAGTCCCTGGCTCCAAGAAGTCGAATTGTGTACCCAAGAAACAGGATGAGTACCTTGTGAATGTTTGGATGTTACCTATTGCAAAAAGAACTTTTTAAGGACAAACAGGGAAAGGGAAGCCAGAAAGAGCAGAGGAAAACTAGTGGTTGGCAGTATCAAATGATGCATAGGGGTCAAATGACCTAGAGACAGAAGTGGCTACTGGATTTAACAAGGACATCATCTTCAGCTATTTTCCTCATCTGTGGGCACTAGTTATAATGAATAAACTGTATGCCAAGAGCACAAACAGTGTCAAAGGTGGTATGTGCTCAGTAAAATTTAATTATTAATTTATTATTCAAGCCACAACATATGTTCTTTCCAACATACTATAGCCATAATGAACTTCTAGAATTTTTTTTTCCTCAAAAAAAAAAAAAAAAAAAAAAGCCTTAGCTCTTTAATTCAGTTCACCACTTTTTATGGTACTCATTTCTTCCTAGACCAATTGACAGGTTTGATCGAGACAGACCACTGCGAGGACGTGGAGGCCCAAGAGGGGGCATGCGAAGCAGAGGCAGAGGTGGTCCTGGGAACAGAACTTTTGACGGTTTTGACCAGAGAGGGAAACGAGAATTTGAGAGATACGGTGGCAATGATAAAATGTAAGTTTCTTTGTAATGCTATTGTCTCTTTAAGATCTTGATGTAATATATGGTGTGAATCTGTTGTATGTTAATATTTAGTTGACTTTATATTAGTATGCAATTATTCCTGAGGGAGCTGATCCTGGGACAGCTTTCTGATCAACTTTTCTAATTTGGAGATTGACTGGAGACAGGTTTCTAGTTTAAGGGAATACTTTTTCTTTGTCTAGAGCAAGCAGAACTGAAGACAACATGGGAGGATATGGAGTTCGCACCTGGGGATCAGGTAAAGATACCAGGTATGGTGCAAATATGTATCTTCTGTGAACCTGCAATTAAGTGGAAATATCTGGACCTTTATTTGCCTGTCTTGAAGATTATGTCCTCTGTGGTATGCTTGTGGTGTCTTTATACTTGTGTGCTTTATATAGAAATTGAATTTAAGCTTTTGTTTCATGAGATAACTTTTAAAAACAGGTTTGCTATGTTGTAGTTAGCTTTGAAACCACTTTCAAAATTCTTTTGTCTTATTTAGCCAAGTAAATTTGTATATTTGTTCATATCCCAAGCACATGGCACTGTATATTTACCTATGCATCTGATTGCTTTTTTAAATTACTAGATATTCTATACTTTATTTCTCTGTGACCTTCCAAAGTTTTTATATATATTGTATCTTGATCTTATAAAATTATTTGCAGATCCAAGCTCAATGACAAGTTCCACCTGAGGTTCAAATCTGGCATTTCTCTGAGGTTTTATGGTATCTCAGATTTGAACCGGTTTTGCTATTTAGGGGAGGTACTTAGTTCTGCTGTTTCTGTTATTTCAGGGCTGCAGGGAAATAATGAGGAATGAGTTGCCCTAGGATGTGTTGTAGGGCAAGCTTTACACAAGTTTGAAGGCTTGAGGAGATCAAGACTTCCACATTTCTTCTTTTGAAGAATTAAATTTTTTACATAACCTTATTTTTCTTAAATTTTTATCCTTAAAAAGAAATGTATACGATAACAGCAAATATAAAGTTAGATTTACTACCATTGCATATCTGTGTTGTCCTTGAAAAGAAACTTGTTAAATGTTTACAGATCATTTCATTTTATTTTACTGTGATAATATATTTTTTAAAATATACAAGTACCTTCTGAATCATCTGATTTACCACCTTATTTAATACTACCACCTCATTTCAGTTTGCATTTCAATTTAAAATCATTTTGGCTCCAAATGATTACTTACTCTAAGAGGTAAGTGTTGGCCTTGGAAGAGACCAAAATGTGCTCCTAGTAGGTGGTATGTCCCAATGTTACAATGACGCATATCCCAGGGCACTTACTTTAGATTGCTTTGTGAGTTACAAAGTCAAAGCTCTTAGGTGGTAATAATCTGTAATTGAATGTTTTTTTGTAGCATAAGACTTTAAATTCTTATTTAATACACTGAGATTTTGATTTGCCACCATGATATAGTCCAGTCGTGTGCTTAGTCACTCAGTCATGTTCAATTCTTTGCAACCCCATGGACTGTAACCCGCCAGGCCCCTCTGGGTTTCATGAGAATGAAATTTCTTTTGCTAATACTTTTTTAAAAAGCAATATTCATATAGGATTAATATCAACATAAAAATTAAGATTATTATGCAGTTAAAATTCAAATTGTTTTTCATTGTGCTCTAATTTTTTTTTTTTTTGTGCTCTAATTTCTAATCTGTAGATTGTATATTTAGATGTGACAGTATATAAATTAATGTTTCAAAGCCTTATTTTTCTGGTAATCTGGTAATTACACCTTTTTGTAATCCTACACATTCCTTTTTATGGAATGTTTCTACTTTCTTGCCATTTTTTAAAGTTTGATAAAGTTTGATATGATAGGCATATTCTTATCTATTTTAAGTCATTTAAGGCTTACACATTGAGAATTTTTATGGTTCCTGTTAATATTTGGAATTTCCTAGGATAATAACAGATTTGAATAGTTGTTCTGGTCCTTTCCAATATGTTTTTAATTTTAGTCCATCAATAAAAACTTGTATTTATCAAATACTTTTACATTTTTGGAAATAATTTATATGGATTATCAATTAAGAGCATTTTTTTCTCTTTTTATTTTGATGTGGGTTACTTGTATGTACATATTAATTCCTTGAGGGAAAAAGGTCATTAAAGTGTGTTTTTTTCTGTCTTGAATATAGAAGGTCATTGATGTAAACAGATTTGTTTGATTAGACTGGTTCTTGCCGCTTTGCAGTGACACGGACCCGGCTGCCCCCATGGAAGAGACCACAGTGGTGGAGGAGTCCCTGGGCCCTCTGGAGGATGAATCTCCAGCTAAGTGGGTATTTCATTCATTTTCCCCATTGGGTTGTTGGTCTTTTTCTTAAAGATTTATACGAAGTCTTCATAGAACAGGAAGCTCAGCCTTTTATCATGTCACAGAGGATTGGTCTTAATGTGTTAATGAATAATCAAACTAATTAATTCAAATCATCAGCAGCCTGTACTGTAACTAGTTTCTCTCTCTCAGTACCCCTATGTTTTGTCCTTTTATTTTCTTCTGGTCCCTCCTTCCCTGTTTTCTTCGTGGAGCTTAGTTCCTTAGTCCATCTCTAGCGCCCTTGCCCGTGGGGTCTATGAGTATCTTGCTAGCAGAATCCACCTCCTGGACAACTGATAGCCATCTGCCATCTCTCTACTTGCACCCACAGACTGAGTATTGCAAGTCCCTCAGCAGGCTGATGGGAACTCCTGTAAATTCCTGATCACCGCATTTTGAGATGAGCCCTCAACACTGCCCAGCAATGCCCATTTCTTGGATCACTCTTCCCCCCAACCCACTACAATGACCGGTTCACTTCTTGTCCCCTCAAAGCCCTGACACTGCTTCCCACTTTCTCCTTCTTCTATCCTTCCGACATTCATACCTCCTCTTTTATTTTCTGAGTACAACTTTGCTTCCTATGCCACAGAGAAATTAGAAGCCATCAGATGAGAACCTCACACTCTCCTGGGCTTCTTTCCTCATGGTAAAATAGAGTCTCACCACCAACCTCTTCAGCCTTTGGTTCGTATTTCCTTCTGACTTCACTGAAATCTCAGTTAGCTCTTGTCCTTTTCAGACATACTCACCTTCTTCCCGCCAAATCTGGTCTTCCAGTCAGCATTTTATATGTGCTAAGTCTCTCTTGTTTTAAGCCTCTCGTTGCCCCTACATTCTCATCCACCTTCCTTTTCGGGGTTGTGTGCACTCTTTCGTCATTTCTTCCCCTTCACTTCCTCTTCATTTCATCCTCACTTCACTCCAGGCCTGGCTCTGTCCTCACCACTGTTTTGAAACAGTCATCACATGTCTCCAGATCTAACAGATATTTCAGTCTACAACTTTCTTGATCTCTCAGAACATTTGACTTTACAAGCATCAGATCAGATCAGATCAGTCTCTCAGTCGTGTCTGACTCTTTGCGACCCCATGAATCACAGCACGCCAGGCCTCCCTGTCCCTCACCAACTCCCGGAGTTCACTCAGACTCACGTCCATCGAGTCAGTGATGCCATCCAGCCATCTCATCCTCTGTCGTCCCCTTCTCCTCCTGCCCCCAATCCCTCCCAGCATCAGAGTCTTTTCCAATGAGTCAACTCTTCGCATGAGGTGGCCAAAGTACTAGAGTTTCAGCTTTAGCATCATTCCTTCCAAAGAAATCTCAGAGCTGATCTGCTTCAGAATGGACTGGTTGGATCTCCTTGCAGTCCAAGGGACTCTCAAGAGTCTTCTCCAACACCACAGCTCAAAAGCATCAATTCTTCGGTGCTCAGCCTTCTTCACAGTCCAACTCTCACATCTATACCTCAGAGATATTGTGGGTTTGATTCCAAACCACATCATTAAAGCTAATATCACAATAAAGTGAGTCACACAACAGTTTTTGGTTTCCCAGTGCATGTAAAAATCATGTTTACACTATAGTGTAGTCTATTAAGTGTACAATAGCATTGTGTCTAAAAAAACCAATGTGCGTACCTTACGTTAAAAATACTTTATTGCTAAAAGATGCCATCATTGGTGTCTTCAGTGAGTTATAACCTTTTTGCTGGTGGAGGGTCTTGCCTTGATGTTGTTGCTGGTGTTTGATGGAGGTGATGGTTGTTGAAGGTTGGGGTGACTACGCAGTTTCTTAAAATAAGACAACAATGAAGCTTGCCATATTGATTGACTCTTCATTTGAACACTTTGAGGCCATTATAGGGTTATTAGTTGGCCTAATTTCAATATTATTGTGTCTCAGGGAATAGGGAGGCACCAGGAGAGAGATGGAACGACCAGTTAGTGGAGCAGTCAGAACCACATATAGCAGTTACTCATCATGTTCATTGTCTTATGTGGGTGCAACTGGTGGCATTCCAAGACAATTACAGTAGTGATGTCTGTGGACCTTGGGTCACAGATTACCATGACAAATATAACAGTAATGAAAAGTTGGAAATATTTCGAGAATTACCGAAGTGTGACGCAGAGGCATCAGGTGAGCAAATACTATTGAGAAAATAGTGCTGCTAGCCTGGGCTGCCACAGATATTTAATATGTTAAAAAGGCAGAATCTGGGAGCTCAACCCAGTGCTCTGTGACAACTTAGAGGGCTGAGATGGCATGGGAGATGGGAGGGGGATTCAGGAGGGAGGGAACATATATATACCTGTGGCTGATTCATGTTGATGTATGGCAGAGGCCAACACAATATTGTAAAGCAATTATCCTCCAATTAAAAAAAAAATAGAAGGTTTAAAAAAAAAAAATTTTGTGAAAATCAAACAAAAAAGGCAGACTCTGTGAAGCACAATAAAACAAGGTATGCCTGTGTTGATTTCCACTTAACCACAACCATCAGTTCCTCCCTTGCAGGCTCAACCTTGTCTTTCTGCTCTTTTAGAATGTTGAGTTCTTCAGGGCTCTGCCTTAGACCCTCTTCTATGTGTCTGATGTCTGTTTATAATGTCTCATGCACTTCTGCAGCTTGAATTGTCGTTTATCTCCTGACTCCGGAACATATACCTCTGGCTCCAACCTTCAATATGGATTCTAGGCCCGTGTGTCCATCTTTCTCCTGAACACCTCCCCATCAGCATCCCAAATACACCTCATGCCCACCGTGGCCAGAACTGAGGTCCACAGACCCCATTTTCACTGTGTGCTTAGTCACTCAGTCGTGTTCGACTCTTTGCAACCCCATGGACTGTAGCCTGCCCGGATGCTCTGTCCATGGGGATTCTCCAAGGAAGAATACTGGAGTGGGTTGCCATGCCCTCCTCCAGGGGATCTTCCCAACTCAGGGATAGAACCTGGCTCTCCCTGCAATGCAGGAAGATTTTTTACCGTCTGTGCCACGAGGGAAGTCCCCATTCTCATTAGGTGTTTCGGTCTTTCAGAACAGCATCAGCACTTATCCAGTTGCATAAACCAGAAACCTAGGAGTCATTCTTGAGATTTCCTTCTTCTTGACCTGCTGTCTCTCCAGAATCCAATCTGTCACTCTACCCTGAGGATTTGTACCTTTTTGTATCTACCATCTCCACTCACCACCTTAGTCTCAGCTACTGCTGTCTGTTCTCTCACCAGAGCTCCTAAGGGGGCTCCCTGTATTCTCAGCTTCTATCAACCTGTTCCACACCAAAGTGGCTTTCACACTGTCATTCTGATCGGCGTGCTCCCACTAAGACCCTACCCGCAGTGGCTTCCTGTCCTTTTTCTGTCCCTTGCCTTGACCTGCGCAGTCCTGCATGGCCTGACCCCCAAAGAGCCCTCAGGTTCAACACGCCTATGCCTTCTCCACATGTTTACCACATGGCCCTTTTTCTTGTTCGCAAGCACCTTTCTCTAGCTCCTAACCATACCTGCCAAAAAGCTTTCACAAGTGCTGTTTTCTTGTTTTTCTATACTTCTCTTCTACAGCCCCGTCACCTATTTATTTAGCTCTTACTCATCCTTCCGCTGTGAAGAGGCAGGGTATCAAGTGGTTAAGAGCAGAGACTCTGGGCCAGTGTTCTGGGTTCAAATCCCAGCTCTGCCATTTACTAGTTTGGGCAAGTTATTTCATCTTTCTGTGCCTCAGTTCTTTTCATCTGTAAAATGAGAATAATAATAGCACCTACATTTGAAGGCTGTCAGAAGGGTTGGTTGGGTGTGCATGAGTTTCATGTAGGGTGGGGCCAGCTATATAAATATCTACTGTTATTATTGTTACTTATTAGAAGAGTAAAGTGCTGCAATGATTGATGATTGTGAAAGCTGTTAATTTACTATTCAGAACAACTAAGAAGTGTATTTAATTAAAGAAATAGATTAATAGTCAATATGAATATTTAGACAGTGAGTTAACTAAGGAAATAGATCAACAGTGTATATGAATGTTAAGAAGTGAGTTAACTAGATACCCTCAGAAAAATTGGATCCTCTTGGAGCCAGTAAACCATTATACAAGTTCAGATAATGTAAGGCAGAATAATAGTAAATTATAGCATAATTATAATCTTTAGAATTAATTGAGGTATTCTAGCATTCATAGTGTTAGACAAAATCTTCCATTTAAATCGGTTATTCTGAAAGACAAAATAAATACTTAATGATTCTGGTGGCAGTCTCATTGTCTGCGATATCCTGGTGGAGCTAGTCAGCAAATCTCTCTCTCTCTGCTGACCACGGTGGACAGTGAACATCCATTTGGATTTGCAGGAGCTGCAGTGCACAGCAGCTGTGCTCTAGTTGCTGAGCACACTGAGAAATTCGTGTTTCTGCACTGCCTTGTCAAATTTTAAAATTATTACTACTAACATTTCTAATAATACAATTACAGTTTTTTATAGTTTCAAAATTAGGCTTGTAAATACATCTTAGGATGGAGATGCTCTTGGTCTCAGCTTTGTCTGGATATTGATCAAGCCAGAATGTATATTCAGTGAGACTCTTGGTTTCATACTTCTCGCTGTGCCCAGTTGCGTCTGAATCTTTGCACCCTGCGGACTGTAGACTTCTGCTTCTCTGCCCTTGGAATTTTTCAGGCAAGGATACTGGAGTGTAGTGCCATTTCCTATTCCAGGGGATCTTCCCGACCCAGGAATCAAACCTGCATCTCTTGGGGTCTCCTGAATTAGCAGGCAGATTCTTTACTACTGTGCTACTTAGTTGGTAAATTTAATGTACCCACAACATATGCTCAAACCTATGACCCAGAGTACATACATTTTCCTCAAATTGGACACGTTTTGTTGACAATTATATGTGTTATGACCTTCCTTCCTTCCTTCCTTCCTTGATTCATTACAGAAGTATTATATGTTTCTTGTCTTGTGGTGTGCTAATGTCCAAGGATACTTGTGACAACTAACTGTGTTTTGCTTTAAGAATAAATTGAACATTTACTGAGCATTTTTTGTATGCCAGTAACTGCTCTAAGTGCGTCTATGGTTTAACTCACTTAATCTTTTGCTGCTTGTGAAGGAGAAGGTACTGTTAATTATTCTAATGCTGAGACATATAGGTTAGACAACTTAGTTTTTGTAGGTAGCAGAGCCAGAATTTGAACCAGATCTTGTAGCACAAACATTCATATCCGACTCTTTGAGACTCTGTGGGCTGTAGGGCGCCAGGCTCCTCTGTCCGTGGAATTTTCCTGGCAGGAATACTGGTGTGGGTTGTCATTTCTTTCTCCAGGGGATCTTCCCAACCCAGAGATCAAACCTGCGTCTCTTGCATTGACAGGTGGATTCTTTACCATTGAACCACCTGAGAAGCCCTATACTGAGTGGTAGGAAAGGTTAAGAGTGCCATTTAGATGAACTTGCTATTAAGAACTGCAAATGGGAGAAGGTGGTTCTGTAAGCAGGGAAAGAGCTACCAGGATCACTGAGGATTTGCCTGTTCAGTAATGTGGATCAACAACTGCCCCTTCCATCCTTAAAAATTATTAACCATGAGAAGAGAATGGTGAGGAAGCATTATTACAAAATATCTGCAATGAATTATTTTGTACTTTGTTTCCAAGCATATTGGCTTAGACAATGAAGATTATTATGTACTGAGTTTTCTTAATGCAGGACTATACCTCTTTAAAAATTTTTATAGCAAATTTATAAGGAACTCAAAGTTTATCATGAAATTCTCTTCCCTTTCATTGGAAGGAAGTAGGCGGTATTATTTACATGTTAGATTAGATCCATGTGCTCCAGTCAAGTATTCACTGAGTTAAGTTTTATGTCTAGAACCCACTTTTCCTTGATTCACATTTTCACAAATTCAGGTGAAAAGATAACTGTCTGAATGGAGGTTTCGACATCTGAATTGAAGATTTGTATGCTTTCTCTGTCCGTATCTCAACTGTCTTCCATCTAAGCATTTTTCCGGCCCTCCTATTCTCTACATAGCATAGAGGCTGAATGTGGCCTTTGGAGATAGAATGACTGCATGTGAAACTTGTTAGCTATTTGTTAGCTGTATGATCTCCCTTCTTGATTTTCTTACCTGTAAAATGGAGCTGTTAATTTTATCTAACTTGTGGGATTAATTATCACAGGCAAATTAATGTAAAGCACTTTGAAGAGCATCTGGCACCCAGTAAACATGCAGTGAATGTTAGCATTACCCACTTATTTCTACATAAAGGTAACTGTTGTTAAAACAGCTATTTCTTCTGTAATTTCACTCATTTAGAAATAAAATGTATTATTATCAATTTTACGTATCACATTGTTCTCAAGTCATACATTTGACACCTTATGTTTATAAGCAGTTTTGATAGAAAATTCTCTCCAAAATTTTTCTGTCATAAACCAAGAGCTGTAAATATATTTGAATTATTCAAAAAAAGGATTGTTGACTTTAGACTGATAGCAGTTATGATGCTTTTATAACTGTTAGAAATACACTTGCATTAGTCCTTCCTGAAACTGAGAATTAGCTGTAACTCTTATTGAATAGCCAGTCTTTGCTAAAATGACAGTAAAAACTGAATTCAGTGCTGATTCAAGTGGGACAATGGAATCTTCCTGTTTTGTTTGTTTGCTTAGAGTGTGTTTTGTTTGTGTTTTTCCTCATTTTTGGTTCACCGGGTCTTTGTTGCTGTGCACACTTTCTCTAGTTGCAGTTAGCGGGGGCTACTCTTCACTGTTGTGCCCGGGCTTCTCATTGCAGCGGCTCCCCTGTTGTGGAGCATAGGCTCTATCCAGGTGTGCAGGCTTAGTGGTTGTGGGCACATGGGCTTAGTTGCTTCATGGAATGTGAAATCTTCCTGGACCAGGAATCAAACCTGTGTCCCCCACACTGGCAGGTAGAATCCCAACCACTGGACCACCAGAAAAGTCCTAGAATGTGTAATAATTTTTGGTCAATAGACAACAAGGTTAAGGAACCTATCCTTGGTAATTTTATGCTGTTCCCAGCGGGGCTTGTTGAAATGGCAGGTGATAACGGGAAATGCATACAGGGCATTGGTAAGAACACCTTTGAATGAGGTGCATCTGAGTGAACAGTGTCAGGCTGATCACCTCCATGGAGGGAATCACTTGTGGCAAATGCCCTATTCTAAACTGCACTATTTGCTTTATTTTGGATGTCTTTTTTCCACTTCAGGTCTGCTTTTCTTACATGCCTCTACTTTTTTGTTCTATTTCTCTATGTTTAGACATATGTTTTTAGGCCAATTCCTTGTGGTCTTAACACAGAACCCATTCTTACTGAACTTTTTGGAATTTATTAACTTCTATTAGGTTATCTTGGTTATGAAAGAATCCTCAAATTCGTAGCATCCAGTTCCACAAATTTCTTAATTCTGTCACAAATAGGCTACAAAACCCTCATGACGCCTTAATATTTCTTTGTTTTTAGCTCCTTTTGTTAAAAGTTACAGAAAAAAATGTATTTAAATAAGAATGGTATATTGAAACTGCGAGTAAGTAGTTGAAATTAAACTGTTACGAAATCATGGTCATTCTTGTTTCATAGATTTCTCTACCCACTTCTACTGCCAGGATATGTTACATATCATCCAAAAATGTTTCAGAATAAAGAAAATAACTGGAATATTGTTATCTCATCTAAAATTTTTAAGCAATTCCTTAATATCATTAAATATCTAGTCAGTTTCTGGGTTTCCCTGATTATCTTAAAATCTTTTCTTAAAACAATTTATTTGTTTGAATTAATATTGAAATATACATTTTAATGGGTGTGTTTTTTATATATTTTTATTAATAAAGCAACATTATTGAGGTATAATCTGAATTCGATAAACAGCACGTATCTAGTATATACAGTCTTACAGGTTTCAAACAATCAAAGTAATGAGCACATCTGTCAGTCCAGAAAGTTTCTTTGTATCCCTTTGTAATCCCTCCCTCCTGCCCCTTCCGCTTAGGCAACCAGTGACCTACATTTTTGTCATTAAACATTAGTTTGCAATTGCTATAATTTTATATAAATGGAATCATACAGCGTGTATTCTTTTTGTATTCTTTTTTCGTCTATATTATTTACTAAGCATGCATATTTTAAGATGCATCCAGGTTGTTAAATGTGTCAACAGTTTCTTCCTATTTATTGCTGAGTGATAATCCACTTTACAGATAGACCAATATTTGCTTAACTATCTACCTGATGATGATCATTTAGATTACTTAGTTTTTGCTATTATAAATAAAGCTGCTATAAACATTTTTGTGTGTCTTTCTGTGGATATACATTCTCATGTATATCTCTTTGATTTCAATGATCCAATGATGGTTTAGTAGCATATTGTTTAGCTGCCACGTGTTTGTGTTTTTTAGAGTTTTTTTCTTGTAGTTCATTTCTAATCTCATATCATTGTGATCAGAAAAGATGCTTAATATGGTTTCTATTTTCCTCAATTTACCAAGGCTCACCTTGTGGCCCAGCATGTGGTCAATCCTGGAGAAGGTTCCACGTGCACTTGAGAAGAAGGTGTAGTCTTGCTGCTTTTGGATGAGATGATCTATAAATATCAATTAAGTCAAACTTATCTAAAGTGAAGAACTGGCTTTTAGTTTTATTGGCCTTTGCGATTGTTTTCTTTGTCTCTGTTTCATGTATTTCTGCTTTGATATTTACAGTTTCTTCTGCTGACTCTAGGTTGGGCTTGGTTCTTCTTTCTCTAGTTTTAGGTGCACGGTTAAGTTGTTTAGTTGAGAGTTTTCTTGTTTCTTGACCATTCTTGTTTGGACCATTGAGCTTTCATTTTCATTTGTAAGTATTTTTTAAAAATCTTCTCTTTGATTTCTTCAGTAATCCATTGGTTATTTAGTAGCATATTGTTTAGCTGCCATATGTTTCTGTTTTTTATAGTTTTTTCTTGTAGTTTATTTCTAATCTCATAGCATTATGATCAGAAAAATTGGTTGATATGGTTTCAATTTTCTTAAATTTATCAAGGCCATCTTGTTCCCCAGCATATGGTCAGTCCTGTAGAATGTTCCATGTGCACTTGTGTAACCTGCTATTTGGGGTAGAATGCTTTATAAATTGGAGACGGCAATGGCACCCCACTCCAGTACCCTTGCCTGGAAAATCCCATGGATGGAGGAGCCTGGTAGGCTGCAGTCCATGGGGTCACTGGGAGTCGGGCACGACTGAGCGACTTCACTTTCATGCATTGGAGAAGGAAATGGCAACCCACTCCAGTGTTCTTGCCTGGAGAATCCCAGGGACGGGGGAGCCTGGTGGGTTGCCGTCTGTGGGGTTGCACAGAGTCGGACACGACTGAAGCGACTTAGCAGCAGCAGCAGCAGCAGCAGCTTTATAAATATCAATTAAGTCCATCTGGTCTAATGTGTCATTTAAGGCCTGTGTTTCCTTATTAATTTTCCATCTGGATGATCTGTCCGTTGATGAAAGTGGGGTGTTAAAGTCCCCCACTATTACTGTAGTTTTTAAAAAATGATTGTATTATTGTCAGTTTCTCCTTTTATGGTTGTTAGTATTTGCCTTACGTATTAAGGTGTTCCTATGTTTTTGGGTGCATATGTAATTAGAATTATTATATCTTCTTGGATTGTTCCTTTGATCATTATGTAGTAGTCCTCCTCCTTTGTCTCTTGTAACAAGTCTTTGTTTTAAAGTCCATTTTGTCTGATATGAGTATTGGTACTCCAGCTTTCTTTTGATTTCCATCTGTGTGGAATACCTTCTCCCATCCTCTTACCTTTAGTCCGTAAGTGTCCCCATGTCTGAGGTGGATCTCCTATAGACAGCATATATATGGTCTTGTTTTGGAATCTACCCAACCAGTCTATGTCTTTTGGTTGGTGCATTTCATGTATTTGTATTTTGATTAATCAATAATTGCATTAGTTATCAATATGTATGTTCCTATTACCATTTAAAAAATTGTTTTGAGTATGTTTTTTTAGGTCTTTTTCTTCTGTTGTGTTTCCTACATAGAGAAGTTCCTTTAGCATTTGTTATGAAGCTGGTTTGGTGGTGCTGAATTCTCTTAAGTTTTGCTTGTTGAAAAGACTTTATTTCTCTGTCAAATTTGAATGAGAGCCTCACTGCGGAGAGTATTCTTGTTTGTAGGTTCTTCTCTTCATCACTTTAAATATTTCGTGCCAGTCCCTTCTAGTTTGCAGAGTTTGTGTTCTCTCTTGCAGAGAAATCAGCCAATAACCTTATGGGAGTTCCCTTGTGTGTTATGTTATTTATCGTTTTTCCCTTGTTGCTTTTAGTATTTTGTCTCTAATTTTTGTCAATTTGATTACTGTGTGTCTCAGTGTGTTCCTTCTTGGGTTTATCCTTCCTGGGACTCTTTGTGCTTCCTGGACATGGTTGACTATTTCCTTTTCCATGTTGGGTAAGTTTTTAAATAATATTTCTTCAAATATTTTCTTGGGCCCTTTCTCTCTTCTCCTCCTGGGACCCCTATAATGCAAATGTTGGTGCATTTAATGTTGTCCCAGAGGTCTCTTGGACTGTCTTCATTTCTTCTCATTCTTTTTTCTACATTTTGTTCCACAGCAGTGATTTTCACCATTCTGTCTTATAGGTCACTATCCATTTTTCTGTCTCAGTTATCGTGTTACTGATTCCTTCCAGTGTATTAATTCATCTCTGTTCATTTGTTCTTTAATTCTTCTGGGTGTTTGTTAAATATTTCTTGCATCTTCTCCATTTCCCACCTCTGCCCCTGAGATCCTGGATCATCTTCAGTATCATTATTCTGAATTCTTTTTCTGGAAGGTTGCCTATCTTCACCTTTATTTAGCTTTTTTTTTTTTTTTTCCTGAGGTTTTATCTTGTTCCTTCATCTGGGACATAACCCTCTGCCTTTTAATTTTTGTTTAACTTTCTGTGATTGTGGTTTTCATTTTGAAGGCTGCAGGATTGTAATTCTTCTCTCTATAAGTTAATTTTTAACAACTGTACTTTAACAGCCAAATCACAAAATTCCTGAAAAAAATATTGGCTGTTATTACTTAGTGCAAGCCAAATCCAGCATGGCATTATAGAGTAGTAGAACATGTTTCTCTGTTATTCATATTTTTTAAAAATTTTCTTAATACTAATAGTGAGAGGCAGAGGTTTGATCAAATTCAGGTTCAACTTTTTGGTAAGATTGTTGCAAAGTTTATGAAAGGCTGCTGCTTATCATTTCCTTTATCCATTGATTTATTAGGGCTGCAAATTAGTGATAGTCTAATTCTATCATTCTTTACTTAAGTAGCTGGGATGATCTATAAAGAAAAACTTACCTAGAACTAGTTGATTACAGTGAGGTATAAGTTTGTTAAGGAAATGAAGGATAATAAAAGAAATATTTTACTTTTACTCATTTTTAGAAAGAGTTGGCTCCCTCATATCTTTCAAAGGTGCCAGTGACTTTTTTTAAGTGTCGTTATGAACTTAGAGATTTAAACATATCTGATATGTTTTAGTCCACTGAGATTTTATGCTTATTGGTACTTAAACTGATCCATTTTTTGACTGAAGGGGGCCTCTTCAAGTTGATCCTTGATCCTTTTGAGACACATTCAGTAATCTTTAATAGCTTGCTTGCTTTCTGGCAAGACATGTTTATGACTCATCATCTGTAGTTCACACCTTATACTGAGTCATTTTTCCAGGGAGCCAGAGTCCTTTAATAGAATATGGTATTTAGAATTATATGGTATCACTTACACGTGGAATCTAAAATATGATACCAGTGAACTTATCTATGAAACAGAAACAGACTCACAGACATAGAGAACAGACTTGTGGTTGCCAAGGGGGAGTGGGTGTTGGGGAAGAGTAGATGGGATGGAGTTTGGAATTAGTAGATACAAACTATTTTACATAGAATGGATAAATAACAAGGTTCTACTATATAGCACAGAGAATTCAATATCCTGTGATAAAGCATAATGGAAAAGAATATGAAGAAGAATGTATAACTATATATAACTGAATCACTTTACTGTTCATTGTAAATTTACTTTATGTACTTCCATAAAATAAACTTAAAAGATAGAATATGGTATTTAGAAACCATAATCTAGGCACTGGGGTTACTTACTACTACTAGATTCTTAACTGTTTCTAGTACATTTAAGTGGATGAGCTGAGAAATACACATATACACAACATTTTTAAGATAAAATATGTTATGAGTTTATTCATTATTTTCATTTGAAATTTAGGAGTACAAGATTTTAGCTAAACTTTCCTACATTTGTTTTTCTTTTTCTTCCATGCTGAAAATCCCAGTTGTCAGTAACATTGTACTGTCATTTGCTACACACACGACAAATATTCATAACATTACCAACACTATCTTCAGTAACATGATTATTAAAAAGTTATATATAGAGATGAAAAATCAAGTTTATATTTCAAGGCACTCCAAATAGCTCTTTTCTGATTCTTTTTATCGCCAGTGTGATAAACTAGGCTAATTTGATTAATCTTGCTTCCAAATTTTAGATATTGAATTTAAATCTGGTTTATAATTATACAAAATATTTACATGTTTCCAAAATACAATCTGTTAAGACATGATATTTTCCAGTTAGCGTATATCCCTGTTCTTTCCCTGGTGTATATTATGATTTTATTTTTAAAATCTGTATATATATATATATTTGTATGTTGTATTCCTTAGGTGAATGGAAGCATATATTCTACCTTACTGTTTTATCAGTATATCCTGGAGGTGCCCCATAGTAATATATGTATTTCTGATTCTTTTTTAGCTGCTTAGTATTTATAATTTTTCCACTAAGATCTTCTCCAGATGATTTTGGGTCATTTCCAGTATTTGAGATTACAAAATTTAGTGTCTTTTTATATTTTTGCCAGTGTATATTTGGGCTATGTTTTTACTTTAAATATTTATTTACTTGGCTGTGCTGGGTCGCAGTTGCTGCACACCAGATCTTTCATCTTCATCACAGCACGTGAACTCTCAGTTGCAGCATGTGGGATCTCGTGTCCTGACCAGGGATTGAACCCCAGGCCACTTGCATAGGGAGCATGGAGCCTTATCCTCTGGACCACCAGGGAAGTTGCTGGGATATATTTTCATATTAGTATTTTTCCAACATCTCATTGTGAAAATTTGCAAACACACCTATTCCTACCACCTAAACTGATATAGAATCTACGTATTGTGAAATGTGCAAAAATACGTGCACATTCATTGTTTTGACATTTGCACTGTTTTTAGTTGTGTCATTTACTTATATTGAGTTGTAAGAGTCCTTTTTGTATTCTAGATCTAAGTCCCTTATCAGATAAATGGTTTGCAAATATTTTCTCCCATTCTGTGAGTTATCCTTTCACTTTCTTGATGGTGTCCTTTTACAGCATGAAAGTTTTGAGTTTTGGTGATGTCCAGTTTATCTACTTTTTCTTTTGATGCTTCTGCTTTCAGTGTTGTATTTAAGAAGCCATTGCCTAATCCAAGGTTTATGCCTATATTTTCTTCGAAGAGTTTTATACTTTTAGCTCCTATACTTATGGTATGGGGTAGAAGTTCAACTTAATTCAAAGGAGAAAGAACTTTTCAACAACGGTTGCTGGGAAAATTTAATATCCACATGTAAAATAATGGTCTTTGGCACCCTGGTCAAAAAAATTAATTGCTCATAAATATGAGGGCTTATTTCTAGATGTTAAATTTTGTTTCATTGTTCTATATGTCTGTCTTTTTTAAGAATTCATGAATTTAAGGAGGATATTTACAAAAGAATGCATTTGTGACTCAGTGTTTATAACCTCTGTTCATGGTTCTCTATATATGTTTTGTCTCAATAGCTTCTCCCATTTGTTTCTACAATTATCTCATTTTGTATGTAATGCCATATGGGAAGGGAATGCTTGGTAGTGAGTATAATATTAATGTCACTGGAATGGTTATATTCCCATTTTTCAAAGACTGCTTTGAACACAGACAGGGAGTATCTTCAGTTGGGAGTGATGGCATAAAATTATGAAAATAAGGAAGCTATGGTTCAAAGATTTTCTTACCTTATTTAAATCTGAGATGGAGTTCTGTGAAAGTACATTAAACTAATGGGTGTGACTTCCTCTTTCATAAAATAGACATTTCAGACCCATCAAAAATTATTCTTTATGATTATACTTCTTTATAGAGTTCCTGAGTTGGAGGTAGAAGAAGAAACTCAAGTTCAAGAGATGACCCTAGATGAGTGGAAAAATCTTCAAGAACAGACCAGACCAAAGCCTGAATTTAACATCCGGAAACCTGAGTCTACTGTCCCTTCCAAAGCAGTGGTGATACACAAGTCTAAATATAGAGATGATGTAAGCATGATGTTTTATATCTAGAGGTAATCTTCACTGTTACCTTATTGAAAATGAAATGGAACATTAGTAGTTGACATTCTAGTTTCAACCTTATAGTAATCAGACGTGTCTGTTTCAACCTAAGAGTCACCATGCATGCCTAATTTTACTATATTTTTATTAACTGAAAAAAATCAACCCATTAATACTTGATCCAAAGCAGTTATAGTGAGCACATTTTCTGCTCACTTCAGAACTGTGTGAAGACTATGCTTACACTGTTGTGTTTTAGTTACATTTCAATTTTGTGTCCAAAGAGAGATCCAGAATGTTTCCCTGAATGATGCCATTTCATAGGATAACAACTAGGCATTTTCGTGATTAGATTACCTTCAGTTATGATTCTTTTTTTTAATTCAAGTAGAGTTGATTTACAATATTTTTATAGTTTCAGGTGTGCAAAAAAGTGATTCAGTGTTATTTTTCACAGTTCTAATTCTTAATAAGAGTGTAACTGAAACTAGTTGATCACTTTAAACCAGTCGGACTTGGGTGAATCCTTTCTGGTGATATTGCAGTAGCTTTGCTCCCTCTGCAGAAATTCACCAGAGGACCCCGGAAGCCCCTCCCCCATGACAGGCACTGTTAGCATGGCCAGCTATCCACTTGGGATTGCTAACACATTCTTAAGATCTGATTTTACATGGTTTGTGTTCACCTATTTGTTGGCGGCTTCAGCTTTGAAAATATTTTCCAGCATATATTGATAAGGATGGTCAGAGAGTTATTTAATCACATTCTATTCGAATTCCTAAACTTAAGGGAGGGTACACTGAAGCATTGTAATTTTAAAATTTAGAGTTAGTATCATTCAGTCACAGCTATTTATCTTGATACCAGTCTCTGTGTCAGTGGTGGTGGTGAACACTCTTCCTCTCTGCTTGATGTTATTCATTGATTTTCCATTTGAAAATCAGGAGTTTTATACTATGTAGTTTTGTCTGTGTTCCCATTTACATTTTGGTTAGTTATATTCTTTTTGTGAATAGTTTCTCTAGGGGATCATTTATGATACTGGATTCCTTCCTACCTCCTCTTTCCGTCAGTCCGAACTCCAGGAGTCTATGTTTTGAGCTGTTTCTCTAGAAAAGGCTTTTTGTACACATACGAGGCCAGAGCCTTATTCTCTCAGAAAGCTCTATGAGGTCTTTTTACAAGTCTATCAGCAAGTTGGGTTGGGTTTTTTTTTTCCCTATCCACTTTCTTCTTTTGTAAATAAAGCTTTGCCTAAAACAATTGTGCTGTCAGGATTTGAAATGTGCAGCTGACATGTTAAGTAAAAATAGAAACTGTTCTTCTTAATCCACACCAGATTCATCTTCCCTGGCTTCTGAGAGAGGTCTCCTGGAATCTTTGAAGCAACTGGGTTAGCTGAGTCATTGAGCTTGGTCTCAGTAAGGCACACATCTTTGGTACTTATTAATCTTACAGCACTGATGATTTCAGCCAGGAGTTGTTCTTAAAGAGACAGAAGCCAAATCTTGGTGTCACTACTTTGTTCTGGATACCCTGAAGAGAACAAAAGCACTAGAATAATACCTCTTGTTTCCTTGGAGCTCTGTTCTTGCCAAAGTTAAGACCTAACAGTAGCCTATGAATAGAGCAGGCCCTTAAAGCACTTTGGCCTGACAATTTGCTTACTCAACTTCCATCGCAAGCTGTGCCTTCTTACTGGGAAGTCTGCTATGTCTCTGCTGAGGTGCCTTGACAGCCAGTTGTTTTCTAAATCAGGAAGTAGTTTATTATTTTGCCGCTTACATTTTTTTGTGTTTGTCTTGTTACCAGAGTGCAAGTGTTCCTGAATTGTTCTTTCCTTCATCTTTTTAGCTTCAAGAGTACATCTGCCTAAGGACACAAATGTTAAACATGAAGCCTGGAATAAACATATGGCCAAAAGGGAAACACGTGCTCTGGGAAATTTGATTCCATTTGCTGGACAAGCAAATGGATGTTTAACCACATAACACTTTGGAGATTCTCATCCACAATCATTGGCCTATTTTCTGCGGTTTGTAGGTTTATATGTTACTTCCAAGTGAGAGCTTTTGTTTCATTCATTGTTAGGAATTGAAACCAAATCAAATTTGAAGGTTTATTGATACAGTTTTAACAAGAGACAGAACTAATTTGACCTCTTGATTCATGTCTGACTCGTGACCCCATGGATGGGGGAACCTGCCAGGTTCCCCTGTCCATGAGATTCTCCCTGCAAGAATACTGGAGTGGGTTGCCATTTCCTTCTGCAGGGTATTTTCCCAACCTAGAAATTGAACCCAGGTCTCCTGAATTGCAGGCAGGTTCTTTACCAACTGAGCTACTACAAGGGAAGCCCCATACAATAAAATGTATATTCTCAAAGAATTTTAACTAAGGCGGTTTTTAAAAAGCAGCCTGAGTTCTTTATTCAGCCTTGGTACCAACCCTTAGATAATCATACTGCTGTGTTACTCTTTCCATATATTTTGAGTCGAAATTATTTACTGTAAATCATCCAATTTTTAACATATGGTATTTGTACAGTCAGCACCCATGTTGAGAGCAGTTTCTCCATCAAGTTCTTTTCTAGGAAGGTGAATTTTCCTTATTTATCAAAGTAGCATTGGTGAACAAAAGGCAGGAACTAAAACTTTTCAATCTCAGCAAAATATACTTAGATATGCAACATTTATAGGATTTCTGTTAGTCATGTTAAATCTTACATCTTAACCTACTAAACTGATAGATATTTGGTCTGACTTGAAGTAAGTTCAAAAATGCTTGAATTAAGACTATGAGACTGCTATGTATAAAGTACATAACTATTAAGAACCTACTATATAGTTTAGGTGGAGAAGGCAATGGCACCCCACTCCAGTACTCTTGCCTGGAAAATCCCGTGGACAGAGGAGCCTGGTAGGCTGCAGTCCATGAGGTCGCTAAGAGTCGGGCACAACTGAGCAACTTCACTTTCACTTTTCACTTTCAAGCATTGGAGAAGGAAATGGCAACCCACTCCAGTGTTCTTGCCTGGAGAATCCCAGGGATGGGGGAGCCTGGGCGGCTGCCGTCTATGGGGTTGCACAGAGTCGGACACGACTGAAGCGACAGCAGCAACAGCAGTAGCAGCATAGAGTTTAGGGGACTCTATTCAATACTCTGTGATGATCTGTATGGTGATAGAATCTTAAAAGAGTGGATTTATGCATTTATATAGCCAACTTGGGTTTTCCTGGTGGCTCAGCAGTAAAGAATCCACCTGCAGTGCAGGAGACACAGGTTTGATCCCTGGGTCAGGAAGATCCCCTGGAGAAGGACATGGCAACCCACTACAGTATTCTTGCCTGGAGAATCCCATGGACGGAGGAGCCTGGTGGGCTACAGTTCATTGGGTTGGAATCAGACACGAGTTAGTGACTGAACAGCAGCAATAGCTGACTGACTTTGTTGTTACAGCAGAAACTAATCCAGCACTGTAAATCAGCTACTCCAATTAAATTAAAAAAGAAGGCCTGTCAGTATGAGAACGTGTGGCTGCAAAATGTGCAAAACCCACGCAGCTGGAAGCAGAGCAGCCACATCATCTTCCCCTGCTCAGCCCAGTGAGTGAGTGTCCATGGAGACGGCCGTGTGTATGTTCTGTGTTTGATGCTGTAACTGTGTTTCAGATGGTAAAGGATGACTATGAAGATGATGCCCATGTTTTCCGGAAAGCGGCCAATGACATCACATCCCAGCTGGAGATTAATTTTGGTAACCTCCCTCGTCCTGGGCGTGGAGCCAGAGGTGGCACACGGGGAGGCCGGGGAAGGATCAGAAGGGCAGAAAACTATGGACCCAGAGCAGAAGTGGTGGTAAGTGTGTATATTCTAAATCCTGGGTGGTTTTCTGAAGTGAGAGGATGAAGATGCCCTGGGCCTACATAGTTTAATTTTGGAGGATCATCAAGTTCTTCCTGATCTAGATAGAGGACGTTCTTTCTCCTCTGTCTAGTGTGGGTCTCATGTTAGAGTGTTTGGAATGGTCATCAGCATGATGGGCATCAGTTGGATACAGACCATTGTGTAGCCCTGGCCTCCAGGGTCTCCAGGGAAGTCTGTCTGCTATGAGTGTACACTCAGCTGGAGAAGAATTCACACATATGCATCAGGTGAGGTCCCCAGGCTTGGTATTGAATCAGATCAGCTGACAGTTGCTTACTACGTGTAAGCAACGCTGTGCCCTGATGCTTTCAGAGTAGACAGAATCCTTCCAACAGCTTCAAGGCAACCTTTTCACGTCAAACCATTCTTTGCCACTCTTCAGCCAACGCTGCCCTACTTCTGGGACACACAACCTTGTTCCTTGCTCCATGGGGCCTTTCTGCCTGCTGGCCTTCCTCCCACCCCTTTGCCTGTTTACCTAGGATAGATCCTCTAATCTCCCTTCATCAGAGGAGGCTTCCAGGCCAGGTCAGAGTCCTTCCTTTCTTTGAAGCACCATCTGCACGTTTAATTGTACCATCGCCGGCACAGTTGTTGGCCAGCGTCTGCTGTCTCCAGAAGACAGACTGGTTTCCCCAATGCCTAGTGTAATATGAGCTGTACTAGACGCTTCATCAGTGTTTTATGAATAAATATACCAAGACCTGGTTAGTGGGAATCGGGCACAAGGTTTGGCGGCCAGCAGAGGCACCAGTGCTGTCCCTGTGAAAATGGAGCAGCCCCTTCTTTGTGGCTGATCCTGGAAATGTTCTTTTTGCTGCCGATTCCCTTATTCCAGGGAGCCACCCCTGGGAGGAGTCTAACTTGTTATACTTCAGCAAGAACGAAAACAAGTGTTTTTTCTGGGTAAATCTGAGGCCAGCTTGGAAAAAGGATCAATTCTGGAAATAGAAAATACACGCCTGCCCCTTTCCAATAGCGGCTCTGCCACTGTGGTGCAGTGTGGCTGTCTGTGCAAGGGGCCCTGCCACCCACCGGGGCTCTTCCAGCTCTGCACCACCCTCAGGCCCCACCCCCTTCACAGCTGCATTGTGTCAGAATCCTGTTCTTTTTGCTCATTTGTTGTGGTTATCTCCAGAAGTTTCTCTTTTAGAAGACATCACTTAACTGTAATGTGTGCATGGCCACCAAGTTGCACTGGACGCCCTGACGGTGGGCCTCTGTTCCCAGGCCACCTGTTACTGATGTGACCAGTATGCTCCTCCTGCAGGAGCTCTATGAGCTCCTGAGGGTAGGACTGTCTTTAATCATCCTTGTATCTCCATGTAGCAAATGTTCTGTCATGTTTATTGGATGAAGGAGGGGCTAGATAAAGGGTCCAGGTGGTGCTAATGGTAAAGAACCCACCTGCCAATGCAGGATACGTGAGACATGGGTTCGATCCCTGAGTCGGGAACATTCCCTGGAGGAAGGCATGACAATCCACTCTAGTATTCTTGCCTGGAGAATCCCATGGACAAAGGAGCCTGTTGGGCTATAGTCCGCAGGGGTGCAAAGAGTCAGATACAACTGAAGTGACTTAGCACACATGCACGCAAGGTGCAAATAAAGGCTCATAGTAAGGATTTGTGGGAGTGAGGGCTGGGGCAGGGCGTGGGCGAGGCAGGGTGGCAGGCACTGCCAGCCATTCTGCAGTGGGGACAGAGCGGGTCAGAGGAGGGAGAAGCATGCTTATGGGCCCCCCTCTGCAGGGTCTGTGCAGAACTTGGCTGCAGCTCAGAGCAGGGCCTCGCATAGAGAGCCCCTGCCACTCCTCTCTTCCCACTGGGCCTCCCTCCCTCAGTGTGGGGCCGCTTACCCCTACTCGGTTAGCTCCCCCCTGAGAGAGTAGGTACTGTGTTTCACACACTTCTGCACCCAGGTGGGAATGGGTGAACTGACAGTTGGTTTCAAAACTTCTCTTTTTCAGATACAAGATGTTGCTCCAAACCCGGATGACCCTGAAGACTTCCCTGCTCTGGCTTGAGACAGCCCAATTTCCCTGGCAACTTAAACAGCACTGGCATACCTATGAAGAGACTTTCCTTGCTGTGGGGAAGAGAGTCCGACTCTAAGAACAATAGATGTTGCTTTTTCCCGTATGGTTTGAGCTCATTGCACTCTTTTTGGTCTGGGTGGTTTGTGGGAAAACAGGGATTTCTCCAGACACCTAAAGAGCAGCAGTTCTGGCTGGGGGTTAGTCTGGCACTTTCCCAGGAAGGTAGATAATGGTGATTATTTTTTTATTTAATGAATTCCAAATGTCGTTCAGAAATAATGTTTAAAACTTGTACATAGAAATTGTATTGAACCCTCCACAAAAGCATGGAGAGCAAAGCCAGTTGTAAATAGAGTCTATCGAGACTACTTAGTAAGTTGTATAGGTCCCGGAAGGCTGCGCCCTTCAGTGTTAGAGGAAATGCGTATAACTCTGCTATTAATTTAAAGCGGTCACAGCCTAGTTTTCAGAGACCAAGAAATTAAAATAGCTATATTTACCATTTACTTGTAAATGTTATATTCTCCTGGAATTTTTTTGGTTTTTTATTTAACCAATAATTTTAAATAGCTATTGTGCACTCAAAGGTTGCCACTCTGTGGCAGAGAATTAGGGCAAGTATTGGGGTTTTTCATGGTGATTTAAACTACCTCGTGGTTTCTGTGTGTATGTAACACACACATACACACATGCTTCGTATAAATGTGCATATTTAGTGTTTGGGTGGTTTCTAGGATGTGTATTAAGTATATGATCTTTAAAATCATGTTATTTAACCCACCAATCCAATGAAAAGGGGTCCAGGGAAAAGAGGGTTGCAGATTGTCTCCCTCAAAGCTAGTGTCAGAATTCAACACCTGTGTTCAAAGGCTGTCTGTCCCTGTCCTGGGCAAGACTTGTAAATAATACTGAACACCCATAAGCAGTTTTTCTCTCTCGGCCCTGCACCAGTTCGAGTTCCTTTTTCTTGCCTTTGGAGCATGTTAGGGTTAGGGGTTTCCTTGGAGGTTCAAGAAAACCCCACTCATCAGCAGGGCTGAGACTGGGAGGCCCATGGCGGTTCAGCTAGCTGCCTGTGGGTCGTGCCGCGATGGTGGCTGGGGTGGAGGCAGCTGTTAACAGCCCCGGAAGCTGGGGCGACACTCTTCCCATTTTACTGAAGAAACTGGGTAACAGTCACAAACTTGTTACACAGTTGATATGTTTATGTTGGAATCTGAACCTTGGTCTCAGGATTTGTGCTTTTTTTTGCCTTGCTATACTGTCCAAGATGGCAGTTCTGAACTTGAACCCAAGTGTAAATAAAGGTTGGTATTCCCTCCTAACTTTGTGTATAGAGAGTTGAATCCTTTTAGTGACACCCAGGTCAAGCAGGAAGAACATGGGGAAAGACCACAGTGGAGTCATTTCACATTTTGTTGAATAATCAGAGCTGAACCCTTAGTCACATTAAGCCACTGTGGTTGACAGCCTACTTTTGGATTCTTGTTATTAATCTGAGTATTAAGGTCATCATTTTCTTCTCCCTCCCCAGAAAAAGACGGTGAACGTCAGTACCTAATCTGAGTTAAGAAGTCTTGTGAGAGTAAATGTCATGTTCAGCCGTGAGCTGGTGCAGTGTGTCACTACTCAGCAGGCTTGAGCTGTCACATTAAGTCATTCTGCCTTGCCTTGGCTTTGAAGATTGGCAAAACAGAGATCCCTTTCAAAATTCCCTTATTCCCTTTAACATGAATAACACTTGCGAAGCCCATTGTGCTAGATTTCATGTTGTATATGCAAACACTGCATCCTCCCCAGAGAGACTGAGAATTCCTGTACCACGGAGCAGTCTCAGATCTCATGGTCAGAAAGTCTGGTGAGGGGATAGGGGATGGGTTCTGGGCCTGCAGAGGTCTTCATTTGCTCACCAGGACTACCTCTTACCAATTTGGTGGGTCAGATGAATGTCAGGCTTTTGTCACAGGATTGTCCACAGTCCAGCCCCAGAGAAGACAGGGCAGGAGCACAGGGCAGGAGGAATCCATAATGTGATGTAGGGAAACTCAGGAGGCAGGATTGAGTTTGGACCTGTACACAAGGCAAGGCCTTCCACAGGACTTCCCCTGCACAACTCCTTTGAGGTGATTTGGTATAGATATGTTGTCATGAGGTGGGACCCGTTTCTAGCTGATAACTTTAATACTAAGCAAATTAACTCCAGCTAAGAAAACTTGTGAGTCTACCAAACCCTTTTAGAAAGTGAGGTCAAGCATATTTGAATTCCCAAGGCAGGTGTGCCAGCCCCAAGCCGCCTGACCCAGGAGCTCACTTCTGGGGCTCAGGCTGCCAGAGCAGGAGTTAGAGATGAGCTGGTCCCAGGACCTGCAGCGAGGAGAGCCTCATCAATAAAGAGGTGTGAGCTGGATGAGGGTTTGGCCCCTGCTTTGACCAGATGAAAACCTGACCATCTAGGAAGAAGCGGAGTCACTGCAGAAGCTGCTGCTGGCTGGGAACCTGGTGCTGGATGGTCTGAACATCTAGCCAGGCTACTTTGAAAAATATATCTTTAGCCCAGTGTTACTGATGAACAGTTGACATTTTCATCTCATGCAAGGCTGGCCCCTCACAGAAGCCATAGCAGGCACCCCGTTTTCTAGTGCTGGGTTCTAGTGGAGGCCCTGTCCTCCCCTATTCCCTGGCTCCTCCATGCCAGCCCAGGGCATAGGTGTTTCATGGATGACGGCATTGCTTCTCCTTTGAAACCACACCATGTGTGGTGTTGGCAAATTCTAGGGAAGAGCAGGATCCAGGTCTCAGATGCTGGGAAAGGTCAGCCCTTGAAGGGAAAACAGGACTGCCACCTACTAACTTATCCAGGAGAGAGAGACGCTGCCAACAGAGGGCGGGGAGACCAGAGCATGAGTGTAGCAGGACAAGCAGAGGTTCACTTCGAGGAAAAAATGTGCCCAGTTTCCTTTCACTCTGCTGCTGTTATCCTCAGCACCCGGAGGAGACAGGGCTGTGGGGATCACATTCTGTGAACACCCTCCAGGGCCTGCCGCCTCACCTCCACATCCTCCCGACTCTGGCCTGAAGTGAGGTGCTCAGGCAGCCAGCGACACTGCCCACGGCATGTCCCAGAGGTGGAGGCTCTTAGTATTTGTGTAGTAAAGCGAGTGAGAAAGGAAGAAAGCAAGTTATTGAAAAGAAATCTTTATTGTTAAATACAACACAAAAGTGCAAAACTTTATTGTAACCACCACCTAAGTCAAGGAACCTGTTTCCCCAGGAGGCTGTCCATGTGACCCTGCCAATCACAGCCTGCCCTCCTGAAAGGAGTACTATCCTCAGAGGAAGCACTGCCCAAGGAGGCAAACCTTAGCAATAAGGCTCTGCCCTTTACCTGAACGTCCTTTAAGTCTGAAGGGTCCTCCTCTACCTTTATTGCAGAACCTGGGTAACTTGAGGAAATGAGCATTTCTTGAGTAACTGCTGTGTGCTGTCTTATAATTGTCTCATCACTTGTCAGGGAACAGGAAGAGACATCCATCTTCCATGCTCCCTAACTAGTATTTGGGCGGAATGGGATGAAAAGATGAAGGAGAAAGAAGATTCGGTCCCCAAGCTGTGTTCTTTCTACACACCCCTGAAATTTCTTATGTTACTAGTCCTTTGGGCAAAGCTGCAGAGAGAGGGTCAGGAAAGGCCAGAAGATACGTGTGCCTCTGTGGGAGCCAAAGGACCACACGGGGTGTGCTCTGTGTTTAGCTACTCCCTGGGGTGAGGTGGTGCCCATGGCAATGCCACACTGTGACACATTCTCCTAAAAACATCTGAAGAACTCTTAGAAAGCTTTGGGGCTTCCGAGGTGGTGCTAGGGGTAAAGAACCTGTCTGCCAGTGCAGGAGATGTAAGAGACATGGGTTCGATCCCTGAGTCAGGAAGATCCCCTGGAGGAGGGCATGGCAACCCACTCCAGTATTCTTGCTTGGAGAATCCCATGGACAGAAGAGTCTGGTGGGCTATAGTCCATAGGGTCGCAAAGGGTTGGACATGACTGAAGTGACTTAGTACACATGTAGAAAGCTTTAATAGGTCTCCTGCACAGGTGGTGATGGCAAGTCTTGGGAGGGCACGAGACTAGGTTCAAGGCTGCTGGCAAGGTGCTGGTGGAGACGGGCAGAAGCTTGGCTCTCCCAGGGGCCTCATGAAGCCTAAAGTCCGAAGCTCTCCAGGAGCCTCTGCCCAGGCCACCTCTGCCCATCTCCTGTTGCTCCAGAAGAGCCTTTTCCTTGGCCTTAGGTTTCCCAGGACCCAAGACAGTAGGACTTTCCCCAACCAAACCACAAACGCTCTCTAAACTATCACAGCTTCACCATGGGTGAAACTGGCCCCATAGTGTGGGGAAAGCACCAACTGCCTTGTTTCTTTGCAAAAATGTGGCCCCATTTCAGAAGGCTGATTTGGGAGCATCGTTGGGGAACACCTGTCATGAGAATAGAGTGGCATCAACTTACACATAGGAAAAGGTCAGCTTTCATTCCAATCCCAAAGAAAGGCAACGCCAAAGAATGTTCAAAGTGAAAGTGAAAGTGAAGTCGCTCAGTTGTGTCCAACTCTTTGCGACCCCATGGACTGTAGCCTACCAGGCTCCTCCGTCCATGGGATTTTCCAGGCAAGAGTACTGGAGTGGGGTGCTATTTCCTTCTCCAGGGGATCTTCCCAACCCAGGGATTAAACCTGTGTCTCCCACATTGTAGGCAGACGCTTTACCATCTGATACACCAGGGAACTACTGCATATTTGCAGTCATCTCACATGCTAGCAAAGTAATGCTCAAAATTCTCCAAGCCAGGCTTCAACAGTACATGAAGGCTGGATTTAGAGAAGGCAGGGGAACCAGAGATCAAACTGCCAATATCCACTGGATCATAGGAAAAGCAAGAGAATTCCAGAAAAACATCTGCTTCATTGAATATGCTAAAGCCTTTGACTGTATGGATCACAACAAACTGTGGAAAATTCTGAAAGAGATGGGAATACCAGACCACCTGACCTGCCTCCTGAGAAAACTGTATGCAGGTTAAGAAGCAATAGTTAGAACCGGACATGGAACAATGGACTGGTTTCAAACTGGGAAAGGAGTACCTCAAGGCTGTATATTGTCACCTTGCTTATTTAACTTACCATGCAGACTACATCATGAGAAATGCTGGGCTGGAATCAAGATTGCAGGGAGAAATATCAGTAACCTCAGATATGCAGATGACACCCCACTTATGGCAGGAAGTGAAGAGGAACTAAAGAGCCTCTTGATGAAAGTGAAAGAGGAGAGTGAGAAAGCTAGCTTAAAGCTCAACATTCAAAAAACTAAGATCATGGCATCTGGTCCCATCACTTCATGGCAAATAGATGGGGAAACAATGGACACAGTGACAGACTTTATTTTCCTGGGCTCCAAAGTCACTGCAGATGGTGACTGCAGCCACAAAAATAAAAGACTCCTTGGAAGAAAAGCTATGACAAACTTAGCATATTAAAAAGCAGAGACATTACTTTGCCGACAAAGCTCCGTATGGTCAAAGCTATGGTTTTTTCCAGAAGTTATGTATGCATATGAGAGTTGGACCATAAAGAAGGCTGAGTGTCAAAGAATTGATGCTTTTGAACTATGGTGTTGGAGAAGACTCTTGAGAATCCCTTGGACAGCAAGGAGATCAAACCAGTCCATCCTAAAGGAAATCAGTCTTGAATATTCATTGGAGGAACTGGTGCTGAATCTGAAGTTCCAGTACTTTGGCCACCTGATATGAAGAACTAACTCATTGGAAAAGACCCTGAAGGTGGGAAAGATAGAAGGCAAAAGGAGAAGGGGATGACAGAGGATGAGATGGTTGGATGGCATCACCGACTTGATGGACACGAGTTTGAGCAGGCTCCTGGAGATGGTGAAGGACAGGGAGGCCTGGTGTGCTGCTGTCCATGGGGTCACAAAGAGTCAGACATGACTGAGCGACTGAACTGAACTTACACATAAGTCCCTCAGGGGTTTCTGAGAGTTCTTAAAAAAGAGGAAGAGTATTTTCTCCAGAATAGCCACCCTGCCAGAGGCACCAAGGATACCTCCAGTCGGGGTGTACACAACCCAGCCCCAGGGGACCTCACTCACCTTGATGAACGACCTGCATAGATGTGTGGGTGGCTCTGGTCTGCACTTCACCCACCCCCTCAGATAGGAGAGCAGCATCAGAGCAACAGAGAGGAAAACAATACGCCTGAGGTAAGTCCTACATTCTTGGCAGTGCAAAATGATCAGAAGGAGAGTGTTCTGGTGAGAAGGGAAAGTGAGAGTGTAAGTGAGCAGGGGAGCCAAAGAAACATTCAGTGAGAGGGGTAGCATGCTTGGGAGAAAGGAAGCTGGAGAAATGCAGAGGCCAGGTGGCCCAGCAAAGAAAGTGGAGACCCAGGGTCCTGTGACTAGGTTGGAAAGACCTCCTTCAGGGATTTTCACCGAGGATCCCCAAGGCCCAGAACAGGGCTCGGAATGACTGGAGAACAGGCTTCTTCAGGGCACACGTCTGGGGGCACCCTCCAGTGCACCTGTGTGACTGGCACCCCTGGGGTTGGATGATGCTCAGCCAGTGATGCTATGGAGGGCTTGTCTACAAAGTCTTCAAAATCTTGTGTTTGAGGGAGACAGAGGAATCCGCTCCCATCAGATAGTCACAAGGAGTCTAATGTAAGAAAGCTCAAAGAATGCTATCCATTTGGAATTGTACCACTACCACAGAGGGGGTGCCAGCTTGGACCTGCTCCCAACCCAGGAGCAGGTAGCCTACAGAAGTCCCAGCTCTGGCTTTGGGCTGAGATCTCAATACCCAGGGGAAGAATGAGGCAGAAACTCCTATGCTACGAGGCTGAGGCATGGACCTGAGGAAACAGGTTTAAATTGCATCTTGAGAAAATTTCCGATGGTAAGCGCTGTGCTGTCCAGGGGAGACCTCTGGAGATCTAGTCCCTGCGGATCCCGAGCCAGATTAAAAGTCGGTCTAGGAAGGTCACAGCCCGGGACATCCAACCATCACTAGAAAAGCGGGGGAGACAGACGAGTTGTATTTATAACACCAGAACCTGTCTTAGGGGGTTACTGGATACTACAGGGACTGGTTTAATTTGCTGGCTGGAGAAAAGACCCCAAGTTTCATGCTGTTTAAAAGTGGACAAATATGGGGTTGGCCAGACTGAAACACTCTAAAAGGCAGGAGTGAGCTAGGGTGGCCACCAGTCATCATGTCCCGGTCCCCACTCCTGTCTGCCAAAGCTGAATGAATACTCAACTGCTACTTGAGGATATGCCAATCACTCGTCTGCCTAGGGTACTCCAGTGTACTCTAGGATCCTTGGGGATCCTCTCCAGCTCTGTCACAACAGACCCCTTGCGCTTAGGGACGGAGAACACAGGATGGGCAACCTCCCTGTGGCTGCTACACTGATAAGCCAGGGCCAGGCAGGAAGGCCGGCCTGAAGTCTGAGTCCCCCACTTTCATGAAAATGAGCCTTGTTCTCAGGGTTAGCCCCCGCTGCCTCCTATATTAATGAAAGCTTTCCTTCGTGCCCTTCCTCTGCCAGCTGGGGCTTGGACCAGAGTAAAACAAGGTGAGAGCACAATATTCACTTCACAGTCTACTGCTGTTTCCGTGACATCACCCAGTGGAGCTGTGTTTGAACCTAATCAGCAGTTCCCAACTGGGGGCGGCACAGCCTCCTGAAAGTGGCTGAAAATGCATATTGGGAGGGGCGGGGGGGGGTTGGCTTACCCAATGGGTGGGAACACTACTGGCATTTAGTAGGAGGGGCAGGTGGGGGAGGTTTGCAAGGAATGCCAGACTGGCTGCATTCTCTGGAGTTCTACACAAGGAAGAATTGTCTGCCTGAAAAGTCATCTTGTTTTACATGGAGAAGCAAACCCACCATGAGAATCACTGCCTTTCTCAAAGTAAAAAAATGCACAACCCTACTGCCTTCCCCTTTCTTCCTATTCCCACCCAAAGCCTCTCCTCATTTAAACCGATGATATAAGAATCAGAGGGGCCGTAGCCAGGGTCCCGCCCTGCAGGAGGCCTCCTTACCTGGGCATCTCAGTGTGGATAGAGCACCCGTCATCCAGAAGCATGTCAAAGCCATGCAGACTTGCTAGCAAAGAAATGAGACACAGTTGAGAAAAGGCAGAGACCAGATGTGCTTCAGGGGCAGGGTGGAGGGATTTCCGTTCCACATGGACGGGGCCAGGTTCCCCATCGAGGGAGTTGGGGTGACGTACTGAGAGGAATCTGAAAGGGTTTCCCAGAGTCCATATGCTCCTCCAGTAAGCGAGAAGATGGTGAGACTATATATAATAAAGGAGTATATTATGCTAACCACTTAGAAGACAAAATGCCCCAAATCTCAATAATGGGGCAGCTCAAAGACTGGACTAAATATACCAGGGAGGGATGGTGACTGCAACCCATGGCACAGACCCATGGGGTCAGTGCCGTCCAGTTAGCCAGCTCAGCAGTGTCACAGCAGCTGCCAATGTGGTGCACAGGGAGTACAGAGGACGGTATGTGTGACAGTTCTTTTGAAAAGCAGTAGGCAATTCTAATTTTTTAATTAAACATAATATACATGGCTCTTAGTATGTACCAGGTGCTTGTTCTAAGTAATTAACAAATATTAAATCCTCAAACAACTGTATTAGATATTGTCATTCTGGCCCAAATCACACAGCTAATAAGCGGCAGAGCAAAGGTTTACACCCAGTCTGGGTCCAGAATCCATGCTCTGAACTCCTATTAACCAAGCCGCTTTTTGATGCAGTGTACATCAAAAGCTTTAAGATTTTGCATGTCCCTGACCTAGAAATGCCTTTTAAAAGAATTTAACCTAAGGAAATCAGCAGCACCACCCAGGAAGAATTTACATATGAGAATATTCATGCAGCGGTAAACCAGTAAAAAGCTGGAAACCACCTACATGCGCAACAATGGGGAGAATGGTTACTTAAGTCGTGGCATTCTACAGAGAAGTTTGTGGAGAATTCCTCCCACTACACTGCCTCTCAATGTACCCCCAGCTGCGTTTAAGACCCAAAAGTGGAGGAAAAGAGAGCAATGGTGGATATTATGCTCCACACTGGCACCAGGCCCCATACTAAGGCACAATCACGTAATTTGGTCTTTTTTAATCCAAACACCATGCACTTACTAGTCCAGTTTTATGGATGAACAAAGTGAGAGCCAGGAGGCAGATAAAGGATCCACAGAATAAATGGTAGAGCTCATTTCAGAACGCACATTGCTGACTGCCCTCTCCGTACCAACCTGCTATTTCAATATGAGGGTGCCTTCTCTACTAAATTATTTCAGCACTCTGCCTTGATCACTCTCAAGAGAGTTCAGTGCGTGAATTTCTCCCTTCAGAAGTCAAATTGTCTGGCCTCTTAAAAAATTTTTTTTATACTTGTATGGAATTATGCTGCAGGGACCAAAAATAGCAGAGACTGAGAGACGATCATCTGCTATCAAAAACTGGTCTTTACCTAATTAAAAGAAAATTATCTTAAATGTATAAAAATTAATTTATTGAATCCTAAAGGAAAACAATCCTGAATATTCATTGGAAGGACTGATGCTGAAGCTGAAGATCCAAGACTTTGGCCACCTGATGGGAAGAGCTGACTCACAATAAAAATTAAGTTATTGAAAGTGAAAGTGAAGTGGCTCAGTCGTGTCTGACTCTTAGTGACCCCATGGACCGTAGCCTACCAGGCTCCTTAGTCCATGGAATTTTCCAGGCAAGAATACTGGAGTGGGCTGCCATTTCCTTCTCCAGAGGATCTTCCCAACCAAGGAATTGAACCCAGGTCTGCCGCATTGCAGGCAGACACTTTACTGTCTGAGCCACCAGGGAAATTATTGAAAGCTAGGTGCCAAATGCCATTTGAAGCACGTCCCATGTATTATCCCACTTAATTCTCATTATAATTGTTAAGGTGAAAATTCTCTTATTCCCGTTTTATTTATGGAACAGAAGTAGAGGTGTTTAGTGAATTGTCCATGTGGTAAATGAAAACTGGACAGTGGTCAACAACAGAGAAAGCAAGCAAGAATCTACAGGGCTAGGGTCTCAGAGGCTGGGTGCTCACACTGCACAGCCCTGGAAGACACGGCTGCTCCCAAGAGAAGCAGGCACGTCCTCTAGTTTCATCCACGGCCAAGCCTCAGAGCCCGACTGCCAAGCCTGCCCCCTTCACGCTCACATATCTTGAGCTGCTTGGCCAATGCCACCTGAGCTCCAGTGGGTCAGTAGGAGGGCACACAACTCAGGGTAAACCATGGAGGAGCAGGCAGACATGGCAAAGCCTACAAACTGCTCTTTGAGGGCAGTGGTGTGCAGGAGTTTGGATGAGAAGACCAGTCCCTTGACTTTGTACTTTGAAAACTCATATCCTAGAACAAATCAAAGCTAAGTTCTTGGGGAACTGGACAGCACCCCTTAACAGGACAGGTTCCTACATCCTAGACATAACCTCTGCATGATGATGCGGGCAATTAGGTTTTTTAGGATTCTGCCCTGCAAGAGACCAAGAGGGAAGGCAGGTAATTAGCTGTGGATGGTGTTGTTGGTTATACACTGGGATACGAAGTGCTCCAGCACTGGTCCTGCCTTTACTTAGCACTTTAAGCCGGACCTTGGCAGGTAAAATGAAGGGGCTACAGTGTGTGACCCATGAGGCTCCAAGGGTCTGACTTACAAGTGTCTTTTCCTTAGCAGTTTTTAGAAGGGGCAAACCTTTACATGCCTGAGCTGGTTAGTGGGTATCTGTAGAGTGAGTCCATATCAGGAGCCCCCTCACTTACTTACTGTCTTATCCTGAGGAAGACATTACAGACTAAACAGTATACCCCCCAAATTCTTAAGTTGAAGTCCTTCCACCAATACCTCAGAATGGAACTGTATCTGGGGACAGTGCCTTTAAAGAGGTAATGAAGTTAAAATGAGGCCATTAAGATAGACCCTAATCCAACCTGATTCATATGATAAGAAATGGGGGACAGACAGAGGGGCACCAGGGATTAGAGGACACAGAGAGAGGCATCAGAAGAGAGGAAGAGAAACCACCCAGCTAACAACACCCTGACCCTGGGATTTCTAACCTCTAGAACTGTAACAAAGTAAATTTCTGTTAAGCCGCCCAGACCACATCCTAGCAAACTAATACTGCAGAGGGTTATATCCACTTTACACTTTAACCACAGCTTACCATGCTTCAGAATGATAAGTGAGTAAAAAATTCAAAAGGCTCTTTGGTTAATACTTTTAATGATACGATTATAATTATACAACTTCCATTATTCAACATTTTGTATAAAAACAGTTACAATACACAAATGTGACAATATGTATCAAACTACATAGATATGCAAAGTTTACAGGCCATTATGAAGCTTTATCTTAAAAATACCTTCAGGAAAATAAACATTCATTCAACCAGTTCTCTCAGCTTTATAAAATATGATTAGAAATATACATTTTACTTAAAAAAATCAAGACAATGATTGATCAAATATTGATTAATCAGTTACATTTTAAAACTTTTAATAATCTATACATGAGTGCAGGTTAGATAAAAGTCTGCAAATCATTGATATAAAACTGCAGTAATATAATCAGATGAACATATTTGCTGACAGTTAATTCTACTGGGCAATTAAGGAGGTAATTTCCTACACAGTATAGGTGAACTGTCCAGTCGATTAAACACATCTGTAGTATTTCCGCGTAGGGACATGGAGAATACTCAGATTTAGGAGAAAAGAAAGAGCAGCAGCTAGACTCACAGAACAGTTTCGAGGGGAGAAAACTATTGCAGAATGAAAACAGACTATTTTAAAGTTGCTTTTGCTTTCCAAAATGCAATTACTAGTTTAAAAAATGTATGAAGAGAAGCAGCTATGCTACTTTCTGACAGACATCCAAGGAGCGCAACACTCTTTTGTCAAGCAAAGGAAAGGCTCCCGGAGCTCTTTGCATAACGCGGCCCAGAACGCCTGATGGTCCGAACAGCTCACCGAAGCATCTCACACTCCAAGGGCAGACACATCGCCTCATGAGAACACTTGGGAACTCTTTTAGATCTTGTCTGGGCCCAAGAGGTAGAAATCACCCCTGTGAGAGGCGGAAGAGGGTAGGGAAGCAAGCGGGTGGGGGACAGGCTAAGAGAATCAAGTTTAGAACAGAAAAATTCTGGAGACCAGAAGAGCAGTGTGCCACTTCGATGCAGCTACATTTTGACAAGTAAGGCTACTTGTTTTATTGAGGCACTGCTCAGGGTCCACTCCTCTTCATTCACAGGTTAGAGGGATTTCTAGTTTTTCTTTAGGATTACAAAATGCAAGTCTGTTCACACACCTAGGTGCCCAGTTTGGCAGACACTGATCTTTTGGGCTATCCCTGACTGTTGATGATTTGAGTCCCCAGAAAGCTTCAAGGGCACCTAAAAATACTCACTTCTAATTTCTATCCCAATGGGAACTCTCTTGGTGTATTTTCAAAGCTGTTTAAGGCTCTCAAGTTCAAGAAATCTCTCCATATCTGACATGCCCTATTTCATATTCCATACCAAGATCTTATACAACAAATTAAAAATGAGATTCTGAGAAGATTCTTGGGTGTGCTGAAGTTTCAGCTGGGGACAGGAGGAAGAGTCTTTTATTCACAGCAGGAAGAACTTTCCATCAGTCAGACCCAGAGACTTCCTAGATTCTCAATATCCCCCGTAACAACGTGCTATACCATCCATCTGAAGCACTATCCCAAGTTGTGTGTTCCAAGGAATGTTTCTTAACAAATCACTAGTTTGCTACGACTACTTTCAGTGAGCCTGTCAAAAACAAGGATTTTTAGAAAGAACCACAGTGATAGCAACTGTAGCTGGAAAACTTGAGCAGCCACACAAAAAGGCAATTCGTAAAACAAAAAGTACATTGAAGCCCAAATTTTTCACTCTTGGCCAAAACATAAGATGGCTTATCCACTGTGAGGGAGACAGCATTTACTTGTTCGAATGAGCAAGAACAGTTCAGATGGAAGTTTGCTTTTCATAACTGCTGGGATCAGTTATATAGGAAATGGCCTTTAAAGGTATAAAGGGAAGAAGGGTTGCCCTGAGAATTCAGTGTTTTATACCTGGGCACAGCTTGACTATTTAGTATCTCCCAGAACAACACAGCCAACAGAAGGTTTCTTTTTCCCACTCGAAGCTTCATCAAGAGCTGTCTTCCCTCAGCTAAGTGGGTCTTTGTATTTATGAACTTTCAGGGATAGAACACCACCATTTTTCTGAGGTCTGGTCCTGATGTTTAGAACCTGGCACAGCCTACCACATGGTGCCCAATGAGGAGGAGCTGCTTGTTTGATCAAAACAATGGCATCTTCCATCTCCCCTCAAAACTAGGCAAACTGATAATTTACTCCAAGACAGTAGATACCATAAGAGATCCACAGTCTTCTAATTACTTTTTACATTAAACAGACTTTAATCTGCTTATTCCAACCACTCATTATTCTTTGTAACTATATTAGGAAGGCAGCTTTTTAAAAATGGAATTGCCTACTGACCTGATGCATTCATCTGGTAAAGAATGTGAAGGCATTTTGCCTTTCAATATATCTCCTCCTTCTCGAAACTAGGATAGCCAAACACTGGTTAACAATAACTAAATCATTCACTTATGGAAGTAACCAAGGTGATTATAAATATTCTTTTATTTGGGGCCCTGTTTCTTTTTAGCAGCAAATAAATTGTTTTGTGATTGCTTTACATTACAGACTGTTGTGTTTCTGTGGGATTGAGGGGAGAAGGCACTCTGCAAAGAGTTATTAGTTGTATTCCCTAACCGAAGGCAACAGTGAGTTTCTTATTTACAAATAAGGAAATCTAGATGCAAATAACCATGAGTGGAAACCAAAAGGCCTGAGGCCATTAACATAACAACAACAAAAATTCACAATGCTACAGAGAAAGATCCTGACAAAATAACTTTTTAAAAAAGTCGTCATTATTTGGGATCACTGTTTCCAGGGGAAACACCAACAGTGCGGGGGTTTTTCCTGCGTGAAAGTATGATTTTAATTTGCATGACTGGGTAACCAAATAGTGGGCAGCCTTGACATTCTTCAGACTCAAAGTGACACAGAAAAGAACGACTTACAACAATTTTCCAACTCTGAAGTTAGCCTCTCTTCCTGAGTCTTCTAAAGCTGCTACTAACACTCTCTCGATAGGGTTAGGGTACCAAAGTACCACTTTGTATTACAGCACGCAACAGTCTTTAAATGTGGTTTTCACAGGTTCTGGTTAATAAAGCACTCTTTGGTGGGAGACAAGCAGCTTGGGTACTTAACAGAGTTAACATTACAACAGTATTACAAATATTAAAGTGAAGATGATTAAACCAAATAGTATCAAATCACAGAAAGTACCATTTCAGTAATGCTTGTTTTAGCTTTATAAATTTTGACACAGGGTGAACAGCAAATAAATAAGTAAAAAACCTCCATCAGATCTTCAATTCTTCTGAAGGCCAGCAGCTAAAATGATTGCCATCACAGGGACATACGTGCACCACACAGACTAGTCAGCTCTCCTGATAACAGAGGGCTTTGATATTTACACCTGAGACTAATTTACAACAGCTTTTTGTGTTCAAGACATTTTTATAGGAGAGTTGGGCCCTCTTCAAGTCATTCACTTGCACCCAAGCTCATGTAGTTATTTAAATTCCAGTGGACATTTTCTTCATTGAATAAACTTGTTAGGTGGAAAGCAGCTAAGGCTTTTGCAATTTTTTTTTTTTTCCCAAATAAATTGTGCTAAAGTCCTGTTGTAGTTTTCTGTTCCTAGAGTCTTCCTTCAGTTCTGGTCACAGGTTTTTACTTAACGCAAGACTGTTTTAGTCCTTGAAATGGAGGGACTACAGGGGAAAAAAAAAAGGATTTTACCATGAAGGCTTTTAAGTGTCCCATAAGTAGTTATCAAAGACAAGGAAGGCAACATAATAAAAATATTGACATGCTAAAAAGTATACACTTGTATAATTCTTTAATGACAGATACTTTGGAAAAGACAGTACAATATCAACCATAAAGTAAAGACAAACAGGAGAGAAAAGGCAGAGCAGAAAAAGTTTCAGTTCTGCAAAAAATTAAAAAACAATAAACAACAATAAAAAAAGAAGGGAGGGCAAAAGCAGCCGAGCAATGAGAGTACCATAATGCCATTAAGGGCATTTGTTGCAAAGCATTCCTTTTCCTTCTTTCTCTCTGAGGAATCAGGCTGTGGGAAAAGTGGGAAAGAACGAAAAGATAAAGAAGCGTTACTTGATTATTTCCAAAGGCAGAATGTGGTTACAGAAAAAGCCGGGGCACTGCAAGCCGTTTCCAGTTTAGCAGAGTGCAGCCGGCACCCCGCACCTGCTCCCGCCTTGCTCCACACCGCCGCACAGCTGCAAGGGGACAGCCGCCGACCCTTTTCTGTATGTGGGTCAACTGATCTATGTTGATCTTCATCCTACCTCCCTTCTTTCCTTCCCCAAGAGATCACTGTAACTTTCAACTAAACAGAGACTTTCAGAGGACAACTGACGCAAAAGAAGAGAGAGAAGCCAATTCCCGTCTGGAGGTGACCCTCACTTAGATGATGATGAGGTTCTATCAGAGCAGCTCATCTGAATCAATCACTTAGTTTTCCGAGACCCCAAGAGAGTACTGAGTATAAAGGTCCAGGTCAGTTTGGGAAGCCAAGTGGGAAGACATCTGAAATTTCAAAGGAAGATTAATAATTTAAAAGAACAGAGGTAACCAGCAGGAAAGAATATTTAGATACAACATTCTGGGGCTCCTACAGTGATACAGCTTTTAAAGATAATGGCAGTAACAAAAAATTAAAGCCCAGAGGTGATGGAATAGACACCGAGATCTGAGACTCTAAGGACAAGAAGCATTGAAAGGTATGATGATGGCAAACTTCACAAACGAGAAGACTTAAAAAGCCAAAGTCTGAAATGCAGCTACTCCCAACTGAAAGGCCTGTGAAGAGACTCATGGCTTCAGGGGCTGAGGAAAGAGTCTGAGTATTTATCTTCCTCCAAAATATAATTAGGCACAAAAAATAAGCAGAAAGTGATGGTTCCCAATGATGCAACTTAGAATAAAAAAAGACACTTGTACATGACAATTTTCTTAGAAAACAAATGAAGCTATGATTTCTTTTAAAAAGGAAATGAACAAAAGACAGACCAAAGAAACAACATAAGCTTACAGAAACATGCAGTCAACGGGTGAGCTGTGTAAAGACATGAACCAAATTGAATGACATCAAATGAGCTGGTTAATGGTTCTCAATCAGAGGCTTGATGATGAAATGTTTGAGACTCATTCTAAAAGAGCTTTTCAGACAGTCCATACGAGAACACTGAAAAACAGGCCAATTCTATTTAGCTGGTTCTTCAGTGCATTTAGCAATTATTAAAAGAGAGACATTAAAATTGGTTTCTAGCTCTAACAGCAAGTGGGGGGTATAGAAGTCCATTAATTACTTCTCTGGACTTAAGAAAGGGGATGAGGAAGGTGCCACACAGACTCCCCTCAGCACTCCATCTGCCGCCAGACACTCCAGTGTTTCCATGCCTGAACTGTCATGGTTGTGCCAGAGCAGAGCTTAACACTCATGATTTAAGGTTAGATGTGGCTAGTGTTCAATGGATACATGGGAAAATAATCACCTGCCATGACAGACACATGGTGGCAATTCTTCCCAATAACAAATGACAACATTCATAATGATTTTTTCAGTCTCCAAATGAATACTTTTTTAGTGTGTTTGTGCAAAAGTTCTTCAAAGAGGTACAGCCTCTCAATACACTGCCAAAAATCAAAAGAGCCAAATCAATAGAAAGTGACTTTGGGTGAGGTGTTCATCCTGGAAGCCTCTAAGAGTAGAACAGAACACAGAAATGAAAGGTCAAGTTCTGTGGCACAATAGAGATGACGACACACAGACACATCATCAACCTGCAAGAGAGAGGACCTCGCAGATGGGGTAACAGCAGGCTGTCAGCCCTGGTGCCTCCGAAGTGTTTAATGTACACGGAAATGGGGTACTATTTTATAGTGTATATATGTGTGTACTGCTGTTCCAAGAAAAGATTTCTATTTAATACTTTAAAATTAGTTAATTAATAGCTCATATTATTTTGTCCTGAATCAGTTATCCTCCAACCAAAAATGAGTACTATCCTATAGGATAAAAAGACAGGCTACAGCTTGGGTGCCTGACACCCATTATTTCCTAGAAGCAGGAGTGGGACTGTACATAGTGCATTTGCCTTTCTCTTGTGAGCTGCAAGTGGTCGCAGTTAAGGTGATGTCAAAACAGGCCAAAGCCAGGAAAAGAGGCAAAGGAGATCTGGCATGGAGGGAGGGCATGGTTAAAAGCACCATGAAACCCAGCTGACTCCTGCTGTTTTACTTCTATGCCCCTCCAAATCTCTGAAAGTCCATTTCAGAATTTAAAAGAAGTCTTTGGTTTTCAGCACTATCCCAACTGCCTGAAAACTGCTTGGGCCGTTTTAATACTCAATCTATTCAGTCTGAGCTCTACTTTAAAGTCCTCAATGCAACAAGTCCAGGGACCTCAGGCAGATGCTCCCCACAATCAGGAACCACCTCTGCTGAAAAGCACAAGTTTAGATCACTAGACAAGACCTAGATGGAAAAACTGCCATCCAGCCACACCCTAAGAGGAGTGCGGTGTGGTCCGGCATGTGCAGCCCGGCTTCGGGACTCTAGTCATCTCATCCGAAACCTGGAGAGCACCATCCGGGAAAGCAGGAAGCAGAATTAAATGTGCAAAACACACCTGGCTGTGATGGAAGTCTGAAAAGAATATGTCCGTTCAAAATATGTCTAACAATCAACAGCAGCAGGCCTTTTACTTAAATTTTTAATAATTTACATAAAAGTGTCAAAGTTACAAAACTCCCATTTCCCCTCATTTATTGTAGAAAAGTTAGAAAAAAAGAAAATGATAAGAAAAAAAGACTCCCCAACTGTTCTACCAACCAGAGGAACTGGTATTATAAGCACATTTTCCTTTGATCTTGGAGAAGAAAATAGCTCCCCACTCCAGTATTCTTGTCTGGAGAATTCCATGGACAAAGGAACCTGGTGGGCTACAGTCTACGGGGTCCCAAAGAGTCAGACACAGGTGAATGACACACACACACACACACACACACACACACAAATATTTATGCTGATAAATATTTATATACCTATACGCTTTTACACATATATAAAACACATTTTACATTTGTAGAATTAAAGCAGTATTTCATAAGTTTTATGTGTAGCCCTTTTCACTTACTGCTCCATAAGCAGTTAACCCAGGTCATTAACTTTTCTTTGAAAACATGACTCTCAATTCATTTGGCAGAATTCATCAATCATTTCCTATTTCTTACTGTTATAAAAAAATTCTAGTATTATGTTATAATGTACCTAAACTCTTGACTTTTTTGTCAGCATTTCTCTAATATTCTTCTCAGTGGAATTAAAGAGTATTTGATACCCTCCCTAATGAAAAGTTTTAAACCCTACGATCATGAATCAGTGCCCAATTAATACTTGTTTGGAGGTACTATCACATTCTTAGCTAAATAAAAAGTTTGTAGTAAAAACTGTACAAAAGAATCTGCAAAGAGAAACAGCGGCAGAACTGAACAATTCCTTAAAACAGCAAAACACATCGAGCTCTTCGATTGTTAGCAAGTCCCTTAGGACACAGGCTGCCTCGGGGCCGCACCAGAAACCACCTCAGCGCTGAAGGTCGTGGCAGGCCCAAAGCCTCAAAGGTCTGAGAGCAGAGAAGTTAAAAAATAGCAAGGAAAACTGTGAAGAACCTTCTAGTCTGGTGCAGATTATCTTAGGTCGCTTGGGATCTCTGTAAGACAACACTGTTGTGCCTCATGGGTCGCCAGCTCTAGGCAAAGATACATAAACACAAAAAAGGTGCCCGCCTATCCATCCTGAGATGATGGGAAATGGGCAATCTGCTCTCTTCTAAAGGGGATCTGATTTTGGAATATGTTAAAAATGAAATGTCTCGGATCATGATAAACATCCAAAGACAATGGTGAGTGATGGATTTGGTCACAGAACATGTCCATTTTCTTGTCAGAGTGTATACTAATGAAGGAAGTGCAAGATGCTAGACCAGAAAGGGAAAGAGCTGCCCCTCGGGATAGACTGTGACCAAGAGGACAGTTACTGGGTAAAGAAGGTTCCCAAACTCTCAAGAGTTCTCATTTTCCCACCACTTATGTGCAACTAATTCTCCAACAATTATGATGAATCTGATATATTGACAGAAAGATTTCCTCCAAGTCCTGACAGAGAGAGCTTTGGAAGTTCTCAATTTAAGAACTCAGAAGTACACACAACATTCTCAACTTTCCCGTATTATGACCCAGAGACCACATTTCCAATGTTAAGAATGACCTCTGAAAAACAAAACATAACCCTAAATTAAAATGGTCCAAATTTTCTCAGATGATGAACAAGTCAAACATTTTTGATTAATTTCCCATCACTGGGACTTTGCTTTCTCCTGTCTTCATTTCTATTTCCAGAAGATTAAACTGGAAAGCCAATATTTGAAACACTTCAGAAGAGTAGGGTTCTTTTCTCACCTTTTAAAACTGCTTTTTCTTGAAGCAGATCTGGTGGTTCTTTTAGTAATGCCTGCACTGCCAGAAATGTTAGGTTCAGATGTTTTACAGCTCTGAACACTGGACTGAAGAATTACTCTGAAAATAGTTGGAAAAAAATAACATTATATTCACTGAAACAATTTGCAAATACTTGACAGAGGAGGGCATTTTTGCACTTTAGTGCAAATTACTTTCTTGAGAACTGATAGAATTTTCCATAAACACATTTGTCAAAAAAAAAAAAAAAAATCTGAAACACACTCTTACATCAAGGTCTTTTGAAATAAAGCATCTCATTTCCCTATGAAGGTTTACACGAAGATAACCAGAAAACTTTGCTTTTGGAAAATTAATCACCCAGCATGTCAAGCAATTCCCACACCAAAGAAATCAATCAGAAAGACAAATTTCTGTGCCCCAAAGTAAAATCAGATTCTTAGAATTCTAGTCATGAAACAAGAAATCATTTTAAAACCCTAATTCTAAAGACTATGAACATAAATATATACACAGTATTCACTCTTCAAAGATGGAAGAACAAGTAACAGAACTCAAGTCAACTTGAATCAAACTCAAGTCAAACTCATGTTTTTTATAACATTTCAAATTTTAAAAAGATGTTCAAAGCAATTTTTAAAAATCTGGATTACAATTACCTACTAAGTCATCAACTACCATTAAAATGAAATTGTTTTAATTTTGTGAAACTTTATTTAATTAGACTCTAGACATCTCAAGGAACTGATACCTATGGGAGTAGACTGCCCAGGAGGCAAATGAACAAATCAGAAAGAACCCCTCAGATAAAGCCCACATAGAATACCTGCTCAAAAATACAGGGTGTTTTAAATTTCCCCATGGAACTGTCATAGGGACAACAGCAGAAAACACCAAAAAATTTTATAAGCAATTGTTTTCTTCAAGAGATAATGACTAAAACACTGAACTTCATACGTACACATTTATACACAGTCAACTCCTATTTATCTGTTAGAGAAAACACTACAAAGTTTTATCCTCACATATCCAAACATACAGGTGAGATAGCAAACAACTTCTGAGAACCCAGCTCCTGTGTAACAAGAAACCTTCACAACTAACTAGCAGTCGGTCCTACCTCCTATGCTGTGTTAACACCACAATAGTTAATAACCAAAGCCAGGTCCTTAAAATGTAGTAAATTCTTATAATTTTAGTATTACTCAAACCATAGAATAATTAGCATTTAGTAAAATGCTAACTTTTCATCATTGAAAAAACAATGGGGTTGTATTGCACTAGAGCAGAAGTCTGGAGGTCAGTGGTTTTCAAGCCATTTGGGGGAGAGGAAGGGAGAGCTGAGCGTGGGGGACTAGCCAAGCTGTTTCTCTTTAAATGAGAAGCATTTCTGAAAGCCTTATGAATGAGGCCTTCAATATCACTGAAGGAAACTGATCCTGGGTAAGCGAGTCAATGCTTGATTCAGGGTTTCTAATAGAGTTTTATCATCCTATATGTTGACTGTTTTAACAAAACAGAAAATGTATATGCTGACATAGTTACATGATCAAAAAGGGCACCAACCGCTCTGGCATATAAATTCTATCATTGAAAACAAGGAGTTATTTTTAAATTCTTTTTCATTTTATAAAGTGAGGAGAAGATATTTAGTGGTCTCTGCTAAGGCTGTGAATCTAGAATTTTTCATAGAGAAAAACAAAACAACAATTCCATTGCTATTACTGAAGCCCAGGCCCAGTGCTTCATGCTACCACTGCTGTCCTGAAGCCTCTCGCCCACTTAACAGGGCTCATGGTTTTTATCTCCATTTTTTATAAATGGAGAAAATGAGACTCCTGTTGGCTTTTCTGAAATACTACCTCTACTTTTCAAATAATGTGAGAAATTACTGCTAACTCATATTTTAAGCTGATAGGAAACATCTTTTAAAAATTATTTACTTCTCACTTAAAATTAGTGAGAACAATTCATGTGAAGTAATATTAGTAGCTGATAATTTATGTGCAATTTTGAAAATAAGAGCATGACAGAAATTTGGAATGCGGTAATCTCATCAATAAGATTCAGGTCACCAGTTATTTGCATTAAAAACAGACTAGTTATTTCATCTATAGGTTATATATCAATAAAGTGGGAAGAAAACACAGCAACTCAACTTAGATAGTACTTATCTTACAAATAACACCCTACAGTGGGTTAAGCTAGCCAACAAGGGTGAAGTGTTTACTCTGCCATGGGGATGCGAGAACTCAGTACCTCCCACCCTGCACACCGAGCCAACCGCACAGCTTTGCAGGACAACATTCAGCACATGTCATTTCTCCTTTCCATCTTTTCCTGACAGAACCCTCAGTCCTACTTTCTATCTCCTGCCCATACTAGAATTCCTTTTCTTCTCTGCAATATCTTTTGAGGGCCAGTATTTTCAGATTTTGGATACAAAAATATCTGCAACTTGAGGCAAAGCAAAAAAATTTGAAAAGCTCTAATCAATCAAGTCATACAGTGCTCTGAAATAAATGTTCATTCCAAAAAGAGGCTCCATCATGCAACCATGCACTATTTACACTGGCTGTCCGCCAGCGATACAAAAAGAGCCTTCAAAATGATGGGCCTGAGGCCCTGAAACATGCAGAGGTCCCCTTCCTACTGTCTACGAGGTCCTTTGCAGCATGTGAAGCGCCATTATAGGCGAGCTCTCTAGGCATGCCAGGCAACAACCTATCAGGCAATGAATGCTCCATCATCAGCCAATAGAGGCGAATGTCGACAGCAGTGCCCTGGAGTAGTTACCTCTAAAGATAATTACACGGATTATACCTGTTTACATCACTGTTACTGTTGAAACCTTTTGGTTTCCATAAATTGAAAATTAATCAGAGCAGGCTAAAGTAAATACTCTGATTTGGGTCTAGAAACACAGTGGCAAATGTCAGTAATGACAAAAAAACGTTATGTCCTGGCACAGAACACCAAAAAGAGCCTGATAGAGACCATTTTTAAACATACTTTGCAAAAAATAACATAAGCATGAAATGCCTAAATACTATTAGCAATGACCCCACCTGTTCTAATGGCCACTCAGAATAGTTTGAGAAGAATAAATCTACGCAGTGCATGATGTTCCTGAGTCAGAATGTGTGAAATCTAAGATCAGTAAGAGAAGTAAAGGAACAAAACAAAACATTGTAAAGGGATAATTTTTATCAGAAATACTGCATATGTAATAATAAGCTTGGGCTTCCCAGGTGGTACTAGTGGTAAAGAACCCGCCTGCCAATGCAGGAGATGTAAGAGAAGTGGGTTCAATCCCTGGGTTGGGAAGATCCCCTGGAGGAGGAAATTGCAACCCCAAGTCCCATGGACAGAGGAGCCTGGCAGGCTATAGTCCACAGGGTTGCAAAGAGTCAGACACAACTGAAAAGACATAGCAAGCAAGCAAATAGTAAGTCTATACCAATAAGATATTTTAAAAATAGCATAAATAGGAACATGTTAAGCAGATTTTCCTTAAATTTGAAAAGAAAAGCATCTGCTAGATTTTTAAATCTTTTCTAGCCATTTGAAGACATTCAGTGAAAGCACAAAGAACTGGAGTTGGTTGCAATGGAATTATACTTTGGAGGAGATCCTAGAAGGCACTTTTGTATTCCTTTATAACTCCCAAGTCCAAGTCAGAACAGGACAAGAAATTCTTAAAATTTGAGCTAATGAAAAAATTCAGAGAAAAAAGAATGCAGCCTGGATGTAAGAGGGTAGCGGGGAACCACAGTTTCACAAGACACATCCTCCTTCTCTGTGCTCTTGCTCTTAACTACATGATGTTCTCCAGTAAGCTTCTTGCCACATTCTTCTGCAGAAAAGGAGTCTCTCCACTGTGAAGGTATTCATTTAATGACAAAGAGTATTAGGAGAAGACAGACTGTGCCTCCACTAGTCTAATAAGAACATTCTGATTACTTGTGGGAACGGAGGACAGTGGGAGCGCAAGGAGCACAGTAATTGTCATATGGAAACACACAGACAAGAGACTCCAGTCTTCTCTGCTTCCCTACTTTCCTTCCGCACCAAGTGCTGAAAACCATACTTAACTGTATTCCCTAAAGAGGAGGAAGTGAAACAAGGCAGAGGAGAAAATTTTGCTTCTTTAAGATAGAAGACTGGGCCTGCTGAGAGAGCACTGTGTACAATGGCAGAATCAGAGGTGAAAAAGGATGCAATGCTCATGAGACCTCATGGCTACAAAATCACCTTTGCTAACAGCAGAAAACCAGTGGGAAAATTCTTTTTGCTAGATTAGAAAGACTATATTAAAGATATCTACTTAAGAAAACCAGAGCAAAGTTGTACAGACAACTGATTGAAAGAAAAGCCATCCCAAGGATCCCAAACTAACTATATATTTTTGACAGGAAAAAGAAACTACTTCACTGTCATCATAAATTGCTGTTTCAAAAAAATCTGTTAAGAGTAAGTGCATTTTAAAAACAAAGTGTGTTATTTTTAACGTCCCTTGTACGAAACTAACAGTGAAGACTTCCTTCCCTACCACCAACCCAGGAAGAGCAAAGATTCAGAATAAGAACCTTGGAAAAAAAGGCAAATCAAACAAAGCTAGAAGAGCTGATAGTGAGAAAAACATGCATCATGAGAAAAACACTGGACACCAGAGGTGAGCACTAGTAGAGAAATGGAATGGGACACTTACACAGCAGCTATCTGTCAAAGGTCCTGATGGCTACTGTGTTCTTAGACCATCGAGACAGAATAGCAGGATGGGGAGAATGTAGTCACAAACAATCCACCAGATGACAATACTACACAGTGCAGAGGTCAGCACAGCTAGGGAACATCTGGAAAGGGGCAAAGGGGAAAGAACAGATGTTCAAACTGAGAAGCCAATAAATAAATAAATAAAGCCACGTGTGAATTTCAGATACCCTGCAACGCAAAGGGGCAGGAAACAGGGATCAAACTTTGCTGTTTTATGCTGGGGGGAAAAAAGCTGTCTTCAGTTTTAAACAAATTTGACATTTGGTAACAAAAGATTAAACCCAATCTCTAGTTGGATAACTACCCCATGTTAATTTAATTTAAATTGTTAATGTTAATTTAAATTGTATGATACAGAAATTAGAGTCACAGCTATGTGATTGAAATTCTTTAAAAAGCACAATAACCACACAGAAAACCAAATCACAGACAAAAATGAGGCAAAACCAACCAACCAAAAAAAAAACACCCAAACCCCTGAACTGATAATTAACAACAATCTCATAGGAGGCACAATTAAATATAAGTGGACACAACGCAGCACGTGTCTGCATTCTAGATTTTCATCTGTTCGTCTAGTAAAGCTCATGGCAAGATAATTATTTTCCAGTGATGAAGCATATCTACCTACACTGTTAAGGGGGTTCTATGGGATTATTCAAGGATAACTATATCTGTATTTTTACCTGCTCCCATAGGATGCACTTCCATTCTTCATACATCATTTTCCTTTACCCCTAGCAAACCTAGCAGAAATCATCAGCACGGTGCAGAAAGATAGGTAGCATGGATGAAGTTATAAAATCTACCAAGTCAATTTTAGCAGAGACAATAAGACTTGCCATTACGTTTTGGGTATCACTTGAAGATCATCATGCTACATCATCGCCTGTCTTCATGGTAGTCGGGATCAGAGAAGCTCTCTGACAAAATCACTAATTTCATAATTCCTAATACTTTAATTCTCCCCAAATATTGACTGTTTGTGAAATAGAAATCAATGACTGGATGTACTATACAATTTTCTTCTAAGAATCATCAGTACTTTTCTATTTTTTCACTCACTTTCCCTCTTACAAGTATTTTCATTTGGCTAAGTACCAGCAGTGAAGCAAAATAACATGTCCACATTGATACATGGGAGAAACATTTCAGATTTTTAACCCAAGCTTCTGCTCAGGAGACTTTTACTTCTAAAAGGGGACTTTTAACTTCTAAAACAACACAAAGACTTTGGAAGGAAAAGAAATCTCCAGTTGACCTTTTCTGGGGCCAAAGGAACTACAAAGAAGAGCAAAGAAGAGATGATTGTAACAGTCAAGAGGGTTGGAAAAAGCAGACAGAATAAGGAACGAGAAGGATGGAAAATCTACTGTGACCAATCTTAAATTCTCCAGGGCCTTTACACATTATTAAGAGCTTAGAATTTCAGCATTTTGCTTTTTCCTTTAAAAGTGTGACTTAAAAGCTTATTAATTGTGTGCATGGGGAGAGGACAGTTTGGGGATTATTCTATTGTTTAAGGGATTATAAATACAATTAAAGGGAATCAGCAGTGAAAGCTGAGGGCTGGGGTTCCATCACTGGTCAGGGAATTAAGATCCCACAAGCCATGAAGCATGGCCAAAAAAAAAAGATTGTTTAACATATGCCAAGAGTGCTTCACAAGGGCCCAGTGCCTTTTACACCTTTTGGGATAAGGTGGGGTGTAACTAAGCAAATGGATAGCATAGAGGCTGGAATTTTCTCCATGGGTTGTTGCTAGTTACTATCATTCAGCCATCCATCAAGTTCCATCTCAGGGAACTGCACATACCAAGATAAATATCACAGCATCTCGTGTCACCTTCTGGTTTCCAACAATATTTCTAATTTTAGTCTACATTCGTTGCTTTCTTTTATGTTACCACAAACCTTTGATCTATGGAAGAGACTTTCATAGTTTCATTTTTTTAGAAGGGAGCATCGAATGATTTGTACTCTTATAAAACATATTCACAAGGTGGCAGACAGAGTTACTGAAGGAAATTTCCTTTAAGCATCATCAAACTCAAGAACCTTGACTAAGCAGAATTCCCATCCCCTGACTCGCAACTTGACTTCTGAACAGAAGGCAACAAGCTATTGAGAAATAAACTGATGCTGCAGATTTTTTAAAACAGAACAAAAAACCTGGACATAACTAAAAGCAACCCCACAAAATCATCCATTTTATAGGGCTTGTGATTCCAAGTGTGGCCCCTGGACCAGCAGCATCTTTGACACCTGGGAGCTTGCCAGGAAAGAAATGCAGAATCAGATGGCATCCCAGACCCAGTGACCATTATCTGCATTTTAACAAGCTGCCCAGGAGACTCAAACGCACACTGAGGTTTGAACAGCACTGCTCTAGGGCACTGGCTGTTTCCTCCTGTAGAAAACTGGCTTCAGAATGATTATTTGGAGGGACTATACTATTTTTAAATAAAAGGGAACCATTAAGACCTTAAATGAAGGCTTGAAATTAAAAGCAAAATGGCATTTGGAATTTTAAAAAATTATTTAAAATGCACCATTCTTATAGCATTCTAGTTGAGTGCATGCACAACAGCAAAGAGAATGCTTAATTAATGCCTATAATCAACACTGATGCCTTTCATTCACATGGCACTTTATTACGGAAAACTCATTCCTTCCCTTTGGGTCTTTTAAGAATCTCCCAAGGCAGTGGCCCATGATGATACATCCTTTAAGTGGAACTGAACTTTGGAATTTAAGATTCTGAGAAGATACCAGTGAAGGACCACTTTTAATTAAAGAGACCTGTTCTTCAGACTTAGAGACACAGTGAAGGAAGGAGAGAGTGGGAAAAATTGACAAGAGTACATTGAAACATATACATTACCCTGTGTAAAATAGATGACTAATGGAAATTTGCTGTGAAACACAGGGAGCTCAACCCGGTGCTCTGTGATGACCTAGAAGGGTAGGATGGAGGGGGCAGCTGGTGGAGAAGAGGGAAGGGATATATGTATACTTATGGCTGATTCATGTTGTTATATGGCAGAAACCAACACAACATTGTAAAGCAATTATCCTCCAATTCCAAATAAATTTTTTTCTCGTCTGGCTCAGACAGTAAAGAATCTGCCTGCAATGCAGGAGACCTGGGTTCAATCCCTGGGTCAGGAAGATCCTCTGGAGAAGGCAATGGCAATCTACTCCAGAATTCTTGTCTGGAGAATCCTATGGACAGGGGAGCCTGGCGGGCTACAGTCCGTGGGGTCACAAAGAGTCGGACACAACTGAGCAACTAACACTACTCCTACTCCTACTACTGTGTCATAGTTTCTTACCATATTACAAGATGCTTACTGAATAATAAGATAACCTGTCTCCATCACCAGAAAGGCAGGGCTGGGGGGTGCTGCAGAATTTGGTACCCAAAGGAAGGAATCCAATGGCACAGGTGGGAGCATCTCCTAAAGAATAACTTGGGAAAAAAGTACAATGGCCAAGTTTTTTACTTTACCATCTTTCTAACGATCCTGGATATTCCTAGAGATTGAATCTCAACGAACACTTACATGAGGAACTATAAAAGGACACACACAGACAACCTAATAACTATAAAACTTGCTATCTCCACTTTAAATCTCCTTCTGTGACTTGAAAAGAATTCCTCCAACAAAAAGTTCATATAAAAATATAGTTTAATCAATTCATTGTTGACTTAAAATGACATGACATTAAGCCACCATGTCACCACTAATTAAATTCCACCATATCAAAACAAATTATGTACAGTATGGTAGTAAATTTACACAAGTCTGCAATTTTAACAACTACAGACAAATCTACAGTCATTCTATAGTTTACATCTGCTGTCACTCTCTTGAGGATGTAAAATGGTTATGAGAAATGAATACTGCATACCATATTAGTAAACCAAGAAATCAGCCATCGCAGCCACCAGCCACAGGTGAGCTGGTATGTTCTAAAGGAACTCAGAAAGGGGAAGAATACCTGCCATCTAGCAGCCATCAGACTGCAGCCACTCCCCACGGTGAACCTTGAGGAGACTGGGATATGAAAACACAGAATACTGGACCCAAACAGCTGAGGTGCTGATCAAAGGAATGATTTCAGTGGTCCCAGACTTCTGTATCTTCCCATACACCTTCCCATAAATTCCTTCACTTGAGATATCTAGCTTTCTTTTATTAATGGTGATCTTTCGACACTTAGACTACCTGCCTTTTGCTGCAAACTCCTATATATCCTGGTGCCTCCCTGCACACCCCCATCACCTCCTCAGAGCAGTTCTCTCAGGGTTACTTGAAATGCTGCCTCCTAGGTTTCAAAGTCCTAAAAATTTTTAGTTGACACTTACTATCCATAGAGAAATAGTTTTCTGTATAGTGCTTTCCTATCTATACAAGCTAGAGAGGTTACAACAGAGGACAGAGATAAATAAAAGATACCTAAGAGTTTCTTAGGCAACACCTTTAGATTGTAAATAAAGTAGATACTCATTTCAAGGTGGCATAATGGTCATGCAACCATGGAGAAAATGTATAGCAAAAAATGCTCATGAAGGAAGGACCTTATACACAAATTAAATAACAACAACCACACGAAGGAAATCAGACTCACGTGAGAGGAATAGCGTTTGTTTTTGACTGTCTTCTGCTTTTCAGGGCCCGAAGTCTATCCCCTTGTGTCACTCCACTGATTTCGTCATCATCACTGTACTGTATAAGTAGAGAAACACTGAGCTAATGACTTAAGCTGTACTTATTAATGCAGTGAAGCACAGCAGCTATATTTATCCATACAGATCATACACAGACACATACAAATATATTCATACTTCAACTTTCTGATGAACTCTAAAATATCTTGCTGCTTTCAAAATAAAGCTATAGGACACATTTCAGGACACCTGAAAGCTGACTTTCACGAAGAACCCAATAGCACTCTTATTATAAAACATTTTGACAGTGAAGAGGCATAATGGGTTTTCAATATTGAAAACACTTTCTTTAAATTTTGCAATCTACTTACCACTACAAAACATATTTAGTATTGCTACCCCCTAAATTCTTGGTTCTTTAAGGTTCCCCATTTGCAAACAAGTGGTCTCCTAAATCAGCTATCATGAAATGGGAAAAAATGGGGAGAGGGGGTATCACTAGGTCCATATAAAGGGTTTACTTTACATACCTCTTTTTATCCCAGTGTCTTGTGAGTAAACAAAACATAAACTTTAGTTTTAAGGACACATAACTTTGAACTATTTTGACTAAAAAGTTCCTAGACAGGGCAATAAGTATAAAAAATATGTGACGATAATCCCTCAGAATGTGCTTTATTTATCTACAGTTTTCTCCACGCCCTAAAACCTTCTCAACAGCACTTAAAGCAATGACAACAGCGTGATGGGGGTGGTTCGATTACCAGTTCAGGTTCTTGCTTGTCTTGATTCTCGACCCCATTGATTGAAATGTCATCCACAGCCAAAAGGAGTTTTGAGACAGCCGCTCTGTGTTTTCCATTCTCCTGACCCCTCAACTTTTGACGGAAATAGTCACCTTCTATCCAGAGGCTTGCCTGTTTCCTACAGCATTTAAGTAACAATATCAAAATACAGCCTTCCAGAAAGAAACATACCAACAACTTTCTCCTACTGCTGTTGCCAGGGACTAAGAAAAATTCTAATTCCCATCACCTTCCAGACCCATGAATTCCTGAGGAACTACTGATAGCGCAGTTCGTAAAGAATTCGTCTGCAATGCAGGAGACCCCAGTTCGATTCCTGGGTTGGGAAGATCCACTGGAGATGGGGCAGGCTACCCACTCTAGAATTCATGGGCTTCTTTTGTGGCTCAGCTGGTAAAGAATCTGCCTGCAATGCAGAAGACCTGAATTCGATCCCTGGGTTGGGAAGATCCCCTGGAGAACGGAAAGGCTACCCACTCCAGTATTCTGGCCTGGAGAATTCCATGGACTATACAGTCCATATGGTCACAAAGAGTCGGACACGACTGAGTGACTCACTTTCACTTCCATCCACTTACATCATCAAAAATTGCTGCTGTGGTCCAATCACCGAGCCAGGTCTGCAGATTCTGACCCAAGCAATGGTCTCGGTTGCTGTCATCCTGTAATGCTTCATGATGTAGCAGGCTATCAGAGTGCCTGTTCGTCCAAGGCCAGCTTAGGAAAGAAACAAACCAATGAGACCTGGTCTCATCTGCTTCAGAATTTTGTTGGGCAGGTAGAATTTTTTTTTTAAAGCTTCCCAGGATTCTGCTCCCCTCAACGATGCTTCTCATGTTTTGATATAAAGTACAACCAACTAGAGAGCATTAATTGGTATGTGATGCAGCCTAGAAACAGAGATTCCTAAAATCTCCCACATGATTCTATGTTTAACCAAATCCACTTTCTAAGAGATAATTCTCAGTAACAGTGTTTTATACTCTGGGTTTTCAGTTAATAATACCACCATCTTTCTAAAAATACAAGCTTAAAATCTTGTACTTTCTCCCTCACCCAACATTTTTTTCTACTCTACTTTTATACATATTTGCACATGGACTTTTCTCCCCACTCTATTCCTGTTGTCCTTCTTTACTCTCATCTAGACTAGTATCATTACCTCCTGCGATGATTAATTCTAAGTGTCAATCTGGCAGGTGTAGTTGGATGAGATTGGTAGATTCTGAGTAAGCTGACTGCCCTCCATACTGTGGGTAGGCCTCATCCAATCAGTTGAAAGTCTGAAAAGAACAAAATATCCACCTCCCAAAGCAGAGACATTGCCAACAAAGGTCTGTATAGTCAAAGCTATGGTTTTGCCAGTAGTCATGTATGGATGTGAGAATTGGACTATAAAAAAGGCTGAGTGCCCAAGAATTGATGCTTTTGAACTGTAGTGTTGGAGAAGACTCCTGAGAGTCCCTTGGACTGCAAGGAGATCAAACCAGTAATCCTAAAGGAAATCAACCCTGAATATTCATTGGAAGGACTGATGCTAAAGTTGAAGCCACTTGATGTGAAGAGCCGACTCACTAGAATAAGACCCTGATGCTGGGAAAGATTGAAGGCAGGAGAAGAAGGGGGCAACAGAGGACAAGATTAATGTTAAATGGCATATCTGATTCAATGGACATGAGTTGGAGCAAGCTCTGGGAGATGGTGAGGGACAGGGAGGCCTGGCCTGCTGCAGTCCATGGGGTTGCAAAGAGTCGAACATGACTGAGCAACTGAACAACAAAGTTAGAGGGAATTTTCTACCAGACAGGCTTTGGACTTCAACTGCACCACTGGCTCTCTTTGGGTCTCCAGTCTGCCAGTCCACACTGCAGCTTTTATTTCTCTGAGAAGCTCAAACTAACACAGATTTTGGTACTGTGAAGTGACATACTACTCAAACACTATGTAAAAATGTGGAAGTGACTTTGGCATTGGGACTGTAAAGACCAGGAGAGTTTTAAGGCACATAATAGAAAAAAACCTAGACTGCCTTGAAGAGACTATTGGTAGGAGGAACATGGACATTAATGGAGATTTCGGTGCAGACTCACGTGGAAACTGAAAGGAAAGCAATTCTTATTAGAAAGTGGCAAAAAACACCCAGAAACCACCTAGCTGAATTGTGCTCTAGCGCTTTGTGGCAGAGAGAACTTCTGCCTTGGACATTTAACACAGTAGATTTAAATTCATAAGCAAAGTGCTGAAGGTCCAGCCTGGTTTCTCCTGACTGACATGAGAGAGAGAGAGAGATGAATCGAAGAAGTAATAGTTAAGCAAAAAAGAATGACAAACTAAACATTTAGAAAACTCTAGGCCTAGTCAATCTGAAAAAAGAGAGAAAGTATATTCTGGATACCAAGCCTAAGATTAAAAAATAAGTTCCATAATGATATTACCCATGGATTTAATCATGGGTAATTAAAAGCCATCTCAGCAAAAACCAAAAACATTGATAGGACTACAGTAGAAGACACACTGACAGTTTGGACTAAAGGGGAGGATGAAACAGGGCTAAATAGGATGAAATAAAGGAAGGCTTTTTTTTTTTTTTTAGGTTTCAGGGATTCCATAGGACTGGACAACGGAACTGGTTGCAAATAAGGCCCATCCTTCAAGAGAAGGTTAGTATTACTCTAAGGGTGATGCAGAGGTCAGCCTGGCTGCCAATACAACCACAGGCCCAGAGGTCGAGGCTGTCTGCTCCTAGGTTTCATAGGGCAGGGCCTCCTGCATAGTTTCAGCAGGCCAGGCTGCCCCTGCCCATAGCCACAGGGGCAGGGCTGCCACCTTGGGCCCAAGGGGATGGTACTGCCATCCCAGTGGACCTGTTGAACAGAGAAAGGAGCTAAAGAGCCTCAAGATCCAATGGCATTTGCTTTGCTAGGATCTGAACTTGCCTGGGACCTGTCACTACTTTCTGATTTCTCTCATTTGGAACAGGAATATCTATCCTATTCCCGTTACATTATTTTACTTTATAAGTACATAACTTGTCTGGTTTCAGAAGTTCACAGACAGAGAGGAATTTGCCTCAGGATAAATCATACCTGAAGTGTCAACCATGATTCAGGAGATATTTAGATGAGACTTTACACATGGAATTGATACTGTAATGGGTTAAGACTTTGGGGACTGTTGGGAAAGAGTGAATGCATTTTACCTCAAATAGATACTAGGTGCCCAGAGAACAGAATGTTATGGACTGAACTGTGCCTCCCCAAATCCAGATGTTGAAGTCCTTACCTCCCAATAAGACTGTTTCTGGAAAAAGGACCTTTGCAGAGGAAATTAAAGTTAAATTAGGTTATGGAGTGAGGGGGGCACCTAATACAATAAGACTTGTGTCCTTTCTTATAAGAGAGGAAGAGATAGCAGGACTGACTATATAAAGAGGACAAAGAAAAGGCAGCTGGCTATAAGCCAGGAAAAAAGGCCTCACCAGAAATCAGCACCTTCATCTTCAACTTCTGGCCTCTAAAATTGTGAGAAAGTAAGTCTTATGCTCTACTGACTGAGCTAGTCAGGCAACTCTCAATTATAAGAAAATAAATTTTTTGTTGTTTAGTATTCTATTATAGTACTTAGAGCAAATCAATACACTGCCAATGAATCTTCCTTTTCCCTTGATAATCCAACCTTCACACCATCATCAGTTTTCTTCACCAAAGATCTTATCATATCAAATCCTCTTTAGATTTTTAACTGGTCAGCAGTGAACTTCAGAGTTTCCCAACCTCAGCACTATTGACATTTGGAGTGAGATAATTCTTTATTGTGGTGGCTATCCTGTGCATTTCAGCTGAAAATCACCTCAACTGCTTATTATAGTTGGAAAAAAATGAAATAACCAAAGTTGGATTTTGTTTTATTTTTTAGATTCGGCAAAATATGCCTAATATAAACTTTATCATTTGAATGGATTTTTGTTTATGAATCACTTTCCTGATTTCAATTACTTCTCTATGATTCTGTTTAGCTCACTGAGGTTTCTTTTGGGGTAGGTGATATGAAAATTTATTACTATCAGGATTTCACCATCAAAACTTATGATCTTGGTCTTTCCTTTTAGCCTTTTGTATAACACCAAAAGAGAGACATTGGCTACTTTGACAACCTTAAAGCAGATTCCAGGAATGTCACCAACAGCATGACCTTTGCAACCAAATCCAGCAACCAGAACTTCATCATTTTCCTCAGAAACATTCAAACAACAAAGGCTGTGATTATTTTGTCATTCTTGATTCGCTAAACCTGATACACTTCCTGATGGCAGAATTTGGCTGTCTGGCTTCAACGCCTACTTCTTCTGCCACAATTCCCTTTGCATGAGAAGTGCCTCCAAAAGGACTGGCCTTCGGTCCTAATAGGCTTTCTTGGACTGTCTATCGTGCCACCTGTGATGGCGATGGAGCTTCCCAGCAGTATGAAGACTGCAACACTTGTCCATCCTGCTGGCGCCACAGACCTAAGCAAAAGAGCTCATGGAGCATTTTTAAGACAGTCATTTTAAATTTTTTAATTCAAAGATCTATGTCCCTTTGGGGTCAGTTTCTGATCATTTTAACCATTTTAAAATGCAGAGACAGCATCATTAACAAATTAACATCACTACTACTATGTCCCAAGTATACTTGAGACAAATTATATTCTGTTGGTTGGTGGTCACAGAGTTCTGTATAAGTCTGTTAGATACAGATGGTTTGTTGTGCTGTTCAAGTCCTCTATTTCCTTATCTTCTGTCTGACTGTCCCAACCACTGTTGAAGATGGGATATTTAAATTTCCAACTATTACAGTACAACTGTTTTCTCCTTCAAGTCTGTCAATTTTTCCCTCTTGTATTTTGAACATCTGTTATTAGGCATGTAAAAAGTTTATAATTGTTCTATATATATATATTCTTGCTCTGTTGAAACCTTTGTTAATATATAACGTTCTTGTCTCTTGTAATCTTCTTGATTTAAAGTCTATTTTGTCTGACAATCACCTCTCTCTTTTGGTTACAATCTACACGAAATTTTTCATCCTTTCATGTTCAACCTCTTTGTGTCTTTGGAGCTAAACTTAGTATCTTTTAGGTAGCATATAGCTAGATTATTTTTGTAAGCCATTCTTCCAATTTCTGTCTTTTGATTGGAGCGTTTACAACCAAAGTGACAACAGTAATAGCCTTTATAACCGTTCACATACGTACTTTCACAGAGATTTTAATTTCTTTATACAGCACTGAGTGACTGTCTAGAGTCCTTTCATTCGACCTTTACCATTTCCTGCAAGGCAGGCCTAGTGGCAGCAAATTCCCTCAGCTTTTAGTGATCTAGGGATATCTTAAATTCTCCATCATTTTTGAAGGACAGTTGTGCCAGACATAGGATTTATGGTTGACACTCTTTTTCCTTCAGCACTTTAAACATAGCAACCCACTGCCCTCTGGCCTCCAAAGTCTCTGATGAGAAATATACTGATAATCTTACTGGGATCCTTGTATGTCATAAGTTGATTCTCTTCTGTTACTTTCAGGGTTCTCTTTGTCTCTGGCTTTACAATGACTGACTGACTGCATCTTGATGTAGGTCTTGAGTTTTTCATGCTTGGAGTTTGTTGGGCTTTCTGATGTTTACATTCATGTCTTTAATCACATTTGGGAAGTTCTCAGACATTAATTCTTCAAATAATCTCCCTGCTTCTTTCTCTTGTCCCTTTGGGATTCCCAAAATCCATACACTGGCTTACTTCATGGTGTCTCAGAGTTCTCTTAGGCTTGGGTCCCGTTTCAGTCTTTTTGTTGTTGTTGTTCCTCAGACCTAGGGGCTTCCCTGGTGGCTCAGATGGTAAAGCGTCTGCCCGCAATGCGGTAGACCTGGGTTTGATCCCTGGGTTGGGAAGATCCCCTGGAGAAGGAAATGGCAACCCACTCCAGTATTCTTGCCTGGAGAATCCTATGGACAGAGGACCCTGATAGGCTACAGTCCATGGGGTCGCAAAGAGTCAGACACAACTGAGTGACTTCACTTTTACTTTTCTCAGACCCGATCATTTCAATTATTCTGTCTTTAAGTTTGCTGATTCTTCCTTCTGCCCACTTATGACTGCTTGTGAATCTCATCAGTAAATTTTTCATTTCAGTTCCAGAATTTCCTTTTTCCTTTTAATGCTTTGTCTCTCCTGTTGATATTTTAATTTGATTCATACATTGTTTTCTTGACTTTGTGTACATTTTCTTTTACCTCTTTGAGCACCTTTAAGACAGATGTTTTAGGAGTTCTCTGGCAGTCCACTGGTTAAAACTCCATGCTTCCACTGCAGGGGGCATAGGTTCAACCCCTGATCAGGGATACTCCCATGCCATGTGGCAACAACAACAAAAAAATATAGTTGTTTTAACACCTTTGTCTAGTAAGTTCACCCTCTGGTCTTTCTTTGGGACAGTTTCCGTTGATTCATTTTTTCCTTGAAATGAGCTATCCTTTCATGTTTCTTGGCAGTCCTTGAGATATTTTGGTGAAAACTGAATTTTCAGTGAAAACTGAAAATTTGAATTTGATAATGTGGGAACTCCAGTAATTAGATTTCTTATATGCTCCAGGGTTTGCTGTTTAGTTTTTCTTTTCCCCAATGTTGGATTTTTCTTAACAAAAATATATCCCTTGTCTTTTTAGTTGAATAACCAAAAAAGAAAAGTTTAATAAATCCTAGTATATCCACACACTCATTCAATAAATACTTATTAAGTACCAGGCACTGTGCTAGTTACTGAAAATCTAGCTACTTGTTAGAAAACAAAGTCCAAAAGATAAGCTCTTTGAGTTTTCTCTGCTCACTGACATATGCCAGAACCTACCAAAGTAGGCGCTGAATAGACATTTAATGAATAAATGAATGTGATAAGCCTTTGTAGGGTTACCGATGAATACAACTTAATTTATTATACTTTCCATATGAAATTGGGGGTTTAAAAGCATTCTTTGGGACTTCCCTGGTCATCCAGTAGTTAAGAATCCACTTTCCAATGCAAGGTATGCGGGTTTGATTCCTGGTTGGAGAACTAAGATCCCACACGTCACAGGGCAACTAAGTCCACAAGCCACAACTACTGGGCCTGTGAGCTCCACAGCCCGCACAACACAACTAGAGAGCCCACACACAACTAGAGAACCCACACGCCACAACTAGAGAGAAGCCTGCACACTGCAACAGACCTAGAGCAGCCAAAATAAAGAAAGAAAGGCGTTCTTTATATGCACAGCTTTTTTATGCCAATACCTCAATAAAGTAGTTTTACGAAAAAAAGCAAACCACAAAAGGAAAAAAAAAGACTCTTTAAAACAAAGGCATCTTCATGTGTCCTTGCATATAATCTAAATGAGTACGGTGTGTTTCTATACACACATATATACATGTCCACCACTCTTTAACCAACACTAGAAACATACCTTTACAGTGTACTGCAATGGCACCCTCTGCATTTTCACAAATATCCAGAAATTCTTTAACGATGGCATCAGTAGGGGTGCTGCCATCCGCAAAGAAAAGATCATAGTGATCGAAACCAGCATTTGTAAAGCGTTTGGCATCATACATCCTTTTATTCAGACGAATAACTGTAGTAACGTTGTGATTCTTAAAATATGGAATATAAGCCTCAGGAGAATGCTGATGGTAACCTACATGAAGAAATTCACCAGATGTTGTAAAAGGCAGAAAGGAAACAATGGATAACAGTATCACTTGTAACTGCATGGAAACAGTATCACTTGTAACTGCATGGAAACAGTATCTGGACTGGGGATTGAATACCAATTTGATTATAACTATGAAAAAAAAATTTAAAAATTAAAATCCAGGCAGAAAGATGAGATAAAATGTTCAAGTGTACACTTAATTAAGAGAGCAGAGCTCTGGCCTCTTTTAAAAGAAAATACCGGATGGATACTTATAATAACAAAACTATACTGGTCTCATATTTTTGCATACCACTTTCAAGTCTGGTTCTTGAATGAGGTCCACAGAAGGCAAGAAATCGGTCTGGTATTATCCAATTTAAATCTCCATTTTCTGCTTTCTGCAAAAGGAAGATCACAATTCATTCTTATATTTAATCTCCTCTCCAGGTCCCTTTCAATAGTGAGTATCTTAAGGACTTCAAATCCATTTCCTTTAGCACAAAAGCTGTTTACAAATGACCATGAGACAGGAAACTAAAATTTATCCTGTTATGAATACTCCCAGGGAATAGTCAGCCCTCAATATCTGTGGGTTTTGCATCTGTGGATTTGGAAGGCTGACTATGAGACTTGAACACCTGTGGATTCTGATATCAACAGTGGGTCCTGGGACCAATCCCCCATGGATACCAAGAGACTATAGTTAGTTAACTTCTGGTCCTAATAACTTTCACTTAAACAGCACTTTTTTTCCCCTACAATAGTCAGCCTCTGGAAAATACAGTTGACTGCTGCTGCTATCCAGACTATGCCTAAATACTTTATTTTATCCAAGTAAATTCTTATGTAGTTGCTGCTAATCAGTAAGAAAACCAAATTTTCTATCATGAGGGATATGGAAACTTTCCTGTTTTCCTGAATTACTAATTGGCTTCCAATGTAAGCAATCATTACTTTATTGATTTTTTTTTCTTCTTTATTTAAGAATAAAGAAGAAAAAAAATCAATCTAGGGTCCTGGTTTCTCAATATTTACTTTTTATTTCTACAGAGGCACTTTTCTATCATTTTGCTGCCTATTTAATTAGAGAAATCAATGAACATTTTTTACTAAAATTCACCAGAAAACTTAAAATCACAAGAATACAGAGATCATATCTAAACTGAAATTTAAAACACTTTACTTCCTGTTATTAAGTCTTTTGGATTGAATTATACAATTATTCTAAGATAAAGTTCAAGTTTAATAACAATAGAGATGGCTACAAAAAGACTTAAGCAGAAAGTAGGAGACAGTTGATAGTGGGGAAGGAGAGAACATAAACACAAGTTCCATCAGCTTTACAATTGGAGTATATTTTCGTCCACCTAAGAACAGGCAAGAAAAAAAAATCAACAGTTGCCTTAAGATCTACAGGTCAAGCAAGTAACCCAAAACTGATTTACCTGACTTAGTTATAAGTCAAGGGAACTGATGAGCCCATGTTCATTTCAGGCTAAAAGATGTAAGTAAGAATGAGGACAAGCATTGCCAGATGTTCTGACTTTGAAGTAAAATCAGAGTTTTAAAATGAGAAATCTGCGATTAGATTTCGTTGAATCACAGGTATCATATACTGTAAGATGCATCCTGAATTCAGAAAAGTTAAAACAAGAAAAAATGGGCATCATGGAATCAATGAAAACTACCAATCCAAAATTTCTAAATATAGAGATTAAGGGCTTCCCTGGTGGCTCAGCTGGTAAAGAATCAGCCTGCAATGCAGGAGACCTGGGTTCGATCCCTGGGTTGGGAAGATCCCCTGAAGAAGGGAATGGCTACCCACTCTAGTGGCCTGGAGAACTCCATGGACTCACAGAGTCGGACATGACTAAGTGACTTTCACTTTCATAGAAACTAAACAAAGCTACCATTATGGTCTGTAGCTACTTAACAGTTACCTGTGTCTCAATGCAATTTCTAAGTAAATGACATTTGTTGGTGACCCTGCTACTTCACAGCAATGCTGCAATTGCTGCATTGGTGAGAAGGAAGCTAATTAGCACTTATAATTACTCCTTAGTAAAAAACAAGTAACACTGAGGGAACACTAACTGGTGTTTTGCTTATCTAAAAAGAGAAAGTATATTTTATTTTAAATGTTTAATTTTGATAAAGTGAAAGTTGCTCAATTTTCATAAGGGGAAGTACAAAAAATGGTGTTAATAATTCAACTATATTCAGTAATTAAGATGGTAAATGCATATTGTACTTTATAAACATATAGCTATTGCTGCTAAGTCGCTTCAGTCGTGTCCGACTCTGTGTGACCCCATAGACGGCAGCCCACCAGGCTCCCCGTCCCTGGGATTCTCCAGGCAAGAACACTGGAATGGGTTGCCATTTCCTTCTCCAGTGCATGAAAGTGAAAAGTGAAAGGGAAGTCACTCAGTCGTGTCCGACTCTTCGTGACCCCATGGACTGCAGCCCACCAGGCTCCTCCGTCCATGGGATTTTCCAGGCAAGAACACTGGAGTGGGTTGCCATTTCCTTCTCCAGTGCATGAAAGTGAAAAGTGAAAGTGAAGTCGCTCAGTCGTGTCCGACTCTTCGTGACCCCATGGACTGCAGCCCACCAGGCTCCTCCGTCCATGGGATTTTCCAGGCAAGAGTACTGGAGTGGGGTGCCATCGCCTTCTCCGATAATGATCAGCAGTACCTATTAACCCAATTCATCAAGAAAATAGTTCAATTATACCTAGGGGTTTAAAATAATAGCTACTTTAGAAATTGTGAAAGAGTAGTTATCTGAGGATTTAAGGTGCTGCTGAATAGAGTGTTGTCTGTGGAATCACTCTATTATTAGTGAGACTGTCTGCTCAAGATAACTATAGCAGGATAGAAAAAAAACAAAACAAACCAAGATTCCACAAGTATTCTTGGCTGAAAAAGACATTTAGCATAACATCTTACTCATTATGTACTTGGAGGGTAGAATGGGAAAATCAAATTACTCTTTCTCAAAAAAAAAAAAAATACACTACCTTAAAAAAACATAAAGGACATCTGTGGTTTTGCCTGTCTCTCTCCTCTCTGTGTACCATCCTTCTTTTTGGTCTGTATGATTTGATAGGGCTGACCCAATTTCAGCTCCTGGGATGACCAAAGTATTCTGCACCCGCTCATCCACTGCCCTTACCAAAATCACAGCTTGGTTCAGGGGCAGAGACATGATCTAAGCCAAGCCAATGAGAGGAACCGGTGAGTCTCCTGCTGGAGCTATGAACATTCTTTTCCAGTAAGCTAAGTAAATCAAAGTCCCTTGGACTGCAAGGAGATCCAACCAGTCCATTCTGAAGGAGATCAGCCCTGGGATTTCTTTGGGAGGAATGATGCTAAAGCTGAAACTCCAGTACTTTAGCCACCTCATGCAAAGAGTTGACTCATTGGAAAAGACTGATGCTGGGAGGGATTGGGGGCAGGAGGAGAAGGGGACGACAGAGGATGAGATGGCTGGATGGCATCACTGACTCAAAGGATGTGAGTCTCAGTGAACTCCGGGAGTTGGTGATGGACAGGGAGGCCTGGTGTGCTGCGATTCATGGGGTTGCAGAGAGTCGAACACAACTGAGCGACTGATCTGATCTGATCTGATCTGAAGTAAATCAAAAGGGTAAATCAAAGCTGTTGGCAGCCATCTTTATCCAACAGACCTTATAGTTAGTTAACTTTTGGTCCTAATAACTGTTATTTAATAGCTTTTTTTGGGGGGGGGGCTACAATAGTCAGCCTTTGGAAAATAGAGCTGACTGCTGCTGCTATTCAAACTATACCTAAGTAATTCGGTTATTTTACCCAGGAAAATTCTTATATAGTTGCTGCTTATAAATAAGAACTGGGGAGAACTGGCCTTGGAACAAAACTGGTTTCAGCTCAATTTCTGGTAAGTGTTTGAATACCTGAATCTGGTATGCATGAATTACCCTTGCTCCTGGACATTTTGCTTATGTAAACCAATAAATCTCCCCATTTTATTTAAGCCATTTGTGTTTACTTTTTGTAATCTGCATCCAAAAATGTCTTGACTTCATATAAACAAAAGGTTCTGACAAAAATACGTGTTTTCCAGAGGTAATTAGATGTATACTGGCTATTCATTTCATCAGATCCTATGCTAAGGATTTCATAAACATTAACTCATTTAATTCACTCTATAAAAGTCATCAATACTTAAAAATTTTTTTTAACTAAAAATTAAAGAAAAATGCCTAGGAGCACACTCACTCACTCCAAAAGGATGTAACAAGTGCAAAAAATCAATAAGAACTAGGACTGCAGAAACAGGAGTAAGAGAAAGATGAATTTATATACATCTAAATTGTTCAATTGAAAAAAAAAAGAATATTACTTCTGGAAGTAAAACATATATAAAAAAGAGTTAAAAACAATATCCTTGAAAACTTACTTCATAGTATTCATATTCATCCAGGTTAAATGAGTTGAAATTAAAGAAGCCATACTGCATTGCCTAAAATCCAAAGGTAAGCTTTTAAGAATAAAGATGCAAATAAGGAAACAATTTTCAATACAAATTCTTAATAGTAAGTATCAGAAGGCACCCTTGAAAGCATTGTATTTAGATTATGTTCCATGGAATGGCTTTCAAAGGAGGTGGAAGATGTCTTTTAAATGCTTCTATCATCAGAAACATCAGTTACAACAATATATATTTTAATGAGATTTTCTTTTTCATTTTTCTTCATTAATCATCCTATCCATGCAAGATCTAAATTATCAAGCCTTCAAAGTAATCCTACTAGTTTATTAGATGAACACCATTCAGGCTTCAAATATAATGCATAACCCAATGGTTGCTAAACAAACAATAACAAAGGGAAGAAACCATGGGTTAGTTTATATCAAACAATCTTACACTTTATACATATCTTCACTTTCAAATTCTTCTGAACAGTCTTGAATTAAAAGATTAGTATTTCTTATACTAAAGACAGCCCTGAGACAAACACTAAAATTCAAATTTTTTGAGAGAAAAAAACTTTTTTCAATAAGGAAAAAATACATGAATTTTCCTTTCTGTAGCCTCATTCTGAGTTGCAATAAGAAGAGTATGCTAAGCAAAGTAAGCAAAGTAACTATTTTCTGAGACAAGGACAATCTGGTGGCTTCTGACAATCGTTCTCCCTGCTTACTAAGACAGACAGTATGTAAGTAACAATTCTTGCTCAAGAAGTTATTCTTGGTTGAAAAGGGGTGATTCTGCAAAACCAGTCTGCAAAATATAAACTATTGAAATATGAATGAGAAATAAGGCTACAATACCAAACAACAAAAATTGTATTTTATAAAATATAGTTGTTTAAGTCCTAATTCCAAGACCAAATCTAAGATGAATTTTCTTTTGAATTTGAAACAATATATATCATATTTAGACTAGAGCTGTTCCTAACAGAATGATACAATAAAAAGTCATCAATCTGCAGGGGATTTCTAGTCTTTGAATTTCATAAGGAGATCTTATTAGAGTAGTATTTTTTTTAAAAGTAGCACTAAAATCAAGATATAATTATTATATTTATAAATATTTCAAACAATAATATTCAAAATCAGTCACAAATAAAAACCTTTAAATGGAAAAATCAGAAGCTGTTGTCTCAAAAAAAATTAAAATGCAGTATGAAAAAAGAAATCTTTGATCTATAGTTACAGCTGATTAAACTTTGTATATAATATCTGATTTAAAAAAACACGAAGTCAATGTTATAGTAGATCATCGCCAAAGCCCTCCTAAGTGTTTCTTCTTCTCTTTTGTTTTTTTCAAATATATGTGGTTGCAGGACTGGAGAGAAGGGAATCCTAGGATCCTAGGATCAAGGATAAGTATGCCTGCCTGCATTGGCAACTTCCTAGGGTCCAACTGGCAAGGACTGTAACTGTAACTGGGAGGTGTCATTTATACCTACTGTCCCTCCACCTCCTGATGGCATCCTCTGCCCAGTAAGTGCCTAAATTGAGGCCTCGTGAACTATCTCAGTGTGTGGCAACCTTCATCAGGTCCTTATACCACAGAGTCACTGGACTCAAATCCCCAGAATTAAGGTCCATCCTCATTACCTTATTACAGGACAAAAGCTATACTAATTAACCTCTGAATCTGTGCACTAACTAGGTCTCTCAGCTTAGCCCATAAAATTTCTGTCACAATTCTCAGAAAGCCACCATGTTTCATCATACCAGACAGTAAACTTGGGTTCCTTCTCCCTCTGAAAATACAAGTCACACAAAACTTGAGATGTTGTTTAAAGCTTATTTGATCTAAGGGCTACTGATTAACAATTCTAGTTTCCTGCACTGTCCTGATATTCAAAAATAACACTGGAGGGAGTGAGTGTTATAACCAGGGTCTGCTGCATCACCTGATTCCAGGGGACCCTATTCATTTAGAATGTGATAGGAAGCTATCCCCTGAAGTCAAAGACAGCAAGTAGCCCTCGTTATAAAACACAGGAGTTATTTTTAAATAGCTTTGAGAAAGCAGTAATGACCTACTTAGTTCTTTATATAAAAGCTAGTAACAAACTAATGGGCTATTCAAATACTTCTGTTGAACTAGAAATTGAATTATTGAAGATACAAAAACAAAGTGTTTAACAGTGTGTTACAGAAATATCTGTTGTAAACAGAATTGCTGGCAATCAGACTCATAAAATACATAAATCAAAGAGAATTCAGAAACCAGTAATCTATTTACTTTTTGTTTTTCTTTGACATCACAACGCATTCAAAACCAATTCTGAATTTAGAACCTAATTACATAACTGTTTCTTCACATCTCTTGTGTTCAAGTGCCTTTCCCCCAACTCACACAGAGAAGCACTCAGATTCAGAATAATCTGTTTTCTAGTTTAGTTGTCATTCTAATGTTGGCAGGGAAATGGGACACCTCTGACATCATACACATCTTAGGAGGTCTTTGGAGAAGGCCTGTCTTCCTTGCACTGTATTTAAGTTCTCCAGCACAACAATAGGCTCATCCTATGAGTCACTTACCTTCTTTACTGCATAAAAACAGTCAAGAAGTGTAATGAAGAAATTGCAACTTCCATAGGCAGCATCTCTGAAATTCCAAAAGTATTGAAGTACATAGCTCAGTTAATTTTCTGCTTACACTTATCTCAAGACAAAGCTGATTGAAAATCAAACACATATTCAGTTTCAAAAGAAAAAAAAAAAGAATTTTTGCCTTTTGGTTTTTAAATAAAGGATAAGTCACTGTTATACATTTCACTGTACCTCCCACCTATTCCAGTGGATACTGTTTTATAGATGTTGTTCAATAATGACCACATTCTAAATCTCAAATGATCTCTCTAGACTGTTTTGGCTTTAATAGTTCAGCTTCAAAAGTTCCTTTTTGAGTTCAACTTCTCAATAGTATGTACTCCTCCTCTCAAAAAGACATTTGAATTTGTTCTTCAAATACCATGTCAAATTGTTAGCAGGAAACACTGCTTTTTGATTCTGTACATACATGTTGTGTGTGTGCATATCTACACCCACACAGCAAAAAAATTTGGAGATCAAGATAGTATTTGAAATAACAGGTGCAAGCTAAAGAGTATTTTGCTTCTCTCATTATGCTTTTATGACTTTTAACAATTTAACTGGATAATTTTTTTCTGGTTCCAAGGACAAGCGTACCAATAAAACCACAGAAACGAATGAGTCAACTACTGTTACTAGAGTCACTCTACACTTGGGAAAAGTGCTTTAACGGTTAGGTAGTTAGCCCCACGAAATACTGTATCAATACCTATCAGTAATCTTACTACAAGATTAGTGACACAAGTCTCAGTATCAGTTAAGACTTTGTCCAGAAAAATAAGGTACTCCTCCATTCCCACCTGCTTCTCCTTTTTGTCTCCCTTGAGTCATTTCATTACAAAGTGAAAATTTTAAGAATTAAGCAAGATAAAAATTAATTATGACCATTCTAGGCATGCCAAACAATTATGCCTAATCAGAATGGTACTTATTTGGTCCTTATGTGGAACCAGGTTGTTACTGGAGCTATAATTAATTGCCTGTCTTGGTTGGGTTTTCACACAGTACTTTACTTACCTGAAAAATCAAACTGTACATTTAAAATGTTTAATTTTTGTACAAACTTTTAAGAATATAGACTACTAGATTAACATTAAAGAAAAGGGTATCCTTTTTAGCTAAGACAGCTTTAGATATTACTGTCTGAATTCACTAGAATTATTGCAGTATATGTTAGCCTTCTTGAGGACTGGACACAAGGCCTTACAACACGCCATTTGTGTTCTATAAGCTTCTGAGTTTAAAAGCTGATCTTCCAGAAGCTAGAAAAGGTTTCAATGTGACCAAGAAAATGATCTTTACCAATAGCTTACTGGTAATATTCAGGAAGGAGAAAAACATAATGACCTGCAGCTTTAGTTCTCAGAGCATGCTCCCTGGGCAAGCAGCAGCAACATCAACCTCACTTGTTAGAAATTTAATTCTCAACCTCTACACCAGACCTGTGAGTCAGAGTTCTAGGGGTGAGGCTGGGTCCTCCAAGAGTTTAAGAACCACTGACTTACATGATTATACATAATGTTCTGTACAAATAACTGTTTTATGGAATAAGGAATGTTTTTAAGATAGAGAAGCTAAGGTAGGAAAGTGAAGTTTAGTCTAAATCAAAATCAAAATTATCAGTAGAAAGACAATGAACTCTCAAATCACATCCCAATGTTTTTCACCATTTCTTCTCAGTTAGCTATAATTGCTAACTTACTGGTAATTCTTTTCCAATCAAGTTAAAGGCATGGTGATTCAGTTTTTGTGACAATTTGAGCATTTATTCAAAGCATAATTGTGAATAACCTCCTGTGGGCCAAGTCCTGCTCTAATTGAGCTTTGATCTGAGCTTGGATAAAGTTCTGCTATATTATCAGAATAGACAAGGCTCTTTCTTTATTCACTCATGTTTATTTCATTAACACTTCCAACTTTAAACACACCCACATCTCCTTCCTCCCACCCAAGCAATTAGACTTCTTCAAAATGGCATAATAGCAGCTATCAATCTGGATATAAGCCTTTGTGGGGTGAAAGCTTGTCATAGATAATTTAACAAACTTGGAAAAGCAGATGAGAATCAATAAAGGAATACTGCTTAGAAACAGCAAAACAATGTCAAATACTAGTTTAAAAAAATTACAATTTTCATAGCAGATTATACTCCTAATAGCCAAAAACTGCAAATAACCGAAGTATCCATCAAAAAGAAAATGGACAAATAAAATGTGGTATATTCATAGAATGGAAGGCTACAAAAGCAGTAAAAATAGGACAAACCACTAACACCTGCCACCACAAAGATAAACCTCACAGACAATATATATTTTAAAAACTAGATCCCAGTTCTCCAAAAATGTATATTCTATGATTTCATTTACACGAAGTTCAAAAATAAGAAACACTTTTGGAAAGGGGATAAAAGGGAATCTTTACGGGGACTGACAATGTTCTGTATCTTGAAAGGATGGTAGCTACATACACAAATGTAGATGTTTACTGTGCTGTATATATGAGTCATGGAGTTTTTAATTGTGTCTAAGTTATGCATGGATTTAAAAAGGAAAAAACATGAATGGTTAACAAATGTTAGCTAGGGTTCAGGCACCAAGTGTTTCATATGCAGGATGTTACTTAACCCTCATACTTCATTAGGATGATATTACTATCATTCCCATTTATAGACTAAGAAACCAAGCCTTGTATTTGTAAAGAACCACAGAGATATTAGTTGCAGAACTTAAGAGTCAAACTCTCATCTGTCTGAGGTCTATAGCCAAGCTATTAGCAGCTCTGCAATATTACCTCTCAAGAAAATAAAGAGCAGAGACAAAAAAAAAGTCAATTAAGAAGTAAGGAGTGTTATAGGTAATACCAAAGAGGAGATGCACATGCTCTTCATAACTATGATAAAAGGTTTAAAAAAAAAAAAACTTGAACTATATTTTATACTTTTTTAATTTAGACAGGCATAAAAATGTCTAATATAATTCATTAAGAGATTGTATATATATGTATACATACATTTTAAAATTCAGTGGTTGAAGAATTATGTGTACGTTAAGTTAAATCTAATTAAATATTGCTATGGAGCATCAAAGAAGTAATTGACTATGGATGAATGCTATTCTCACACAGTTCCTTGTTAGCAACACTTTGTTAACAGTTGTAGTTGTTCTGGGCTCTTGCAATGGCAAAGATAAAAGACTATAATTTCTGTCAAAATATTATCCAGTTTTATTCACTCTGATTTGCTTACTTTCAATTAGTAAGTTCTTTAGAACAAAATGTGGTGAGGCACAGATTTTTAAATCTGTCAAAGGCTGATACTTTTGTGAAATACAGTAATACATACCAATATTGGTATTACATACCAACGATTATGCAATAATCTTATTTTTATAAATAAAACTGAATTATTATAAAAATGAAAGGAAAAAACATATAAACACAAGTCTAAATTCTCCTATTATTAGATTCCACAGACATAGACATACTCTGTTAAATCATTAAAAAGTCTGTAAATCTTACTCTGATTACAAAGCACAAATCTGATTACAAAGCACAAATTTTCAACAGTGGGAGCGGTTCTGATTTCTCATGTAGAAGCGATTTACCACCACCACCACAGACATCTGGCAATGTCTGGAGACATTTTTGGTTTTCATAATTGACTTTCTGGGGGTGAAGGCATTGCTGACATCTAGTGGTTTAACAGTGATGCTGTGAAACGTCCTACAGTACCTTCAACAATCCCCCACCCCAACAAAACGTCAACAGCGTCAGTGTTGAGTAACCTAGATCTACGGTGTTACTTGCACCCACCCCAAAATGATTATCAGGTTTTCTTTCTTCAGAAACAACCATACCACAGTATTTCTGGCAAGGGCCTGATTAAATGAATCTACCATAATGTTCTTATATTTACCTGAAAGGAATATAGGTTGCATCTCCAAACATTAATATTCTATATGCGTCTTCTGGTGTTTTCCCCAAATATATAACCTACATTTGAAGAGAGAAGAAAAAGGCAATTTACTTCTAAATGAAGATATAGTACTGTCACTGAGAACTAAGTTTTGTAAAATTTTTAGCCAATCAGCTGAGCCTGGTTCTCTAGCTTTCCCAAGGATCCTACGAGTCACTCAGTATCCTCTCAGTGAATTTCTCTTTTATTTAGATCTGCTGGCATAGCTGGTTTCTGTTGCTTGCAATAAGAGCCCTGACCAACAACTATTTACAACCTTTTGTGGAGAGAAGTATAGCATTAAAAAATTAAACTTTTTTTGGCTGTGCTGGGTCTTCACTGCTATGCTCAGGCTTTTTTCTCGTTGTGAAGACTGGGGGCTACTTTCTAGTTGCGGTGTGCGGGCTTCTTATTGCGGTGACCTCTCTTGTGGAGCACAGGCTCCAGGGTGCATGGGCTTCAGTATTTGCAGCGTGTGGACTCAGTATTTGTGGCTCCCGGGCCCTAGAGCACAGGCTCAATAGTTGTGGCACACAGGTTTACTTTCTCCTGTGGCATTGGGGATCTTCCTGGATCATGGGTTGAACCCATGTCTCCTGCATTGCCAAGTGGATTCTTTACCTCTGAGCCATCAGGGAAGCCCAGAATTAGCATTTTAAGAACAGATTTTATAAATCAAAATGTTAGACTAAGCACACGCTTTTACCTCACCTCCCTTCTAAAATACTGAAATGATAGTAAAGAAGTATGTGGGAGATGGCAGTAGAGGATGGATTGGGACTGGGACTGCGAGGCGGATGAGAGGAACAAAGATGCTGATTAACTCCATCCATTTAGATTTAACAATTTATGATACTGTACAGGTTTCCTATAAAACTTCATTTGTTTACTATTGTCATTTGCTTCTTTTATCTTCAGAACTACGTCATGCTTCAATTTTCAACTGGTAGAATACTTCAGGTAGATTTTTCAGCATTTGAGGTCCGCAGTCGATGGACCTCTTTGCATTTCTGAAGTATCTTGTTTTCTGCCCTGAAACTTATGGACCATATATATGATTTCAGGTCTGCAGTCTTTTCTCTCAGTTTATAGCTGTTGTTCCATGCTTTTCTCATTTCCAGTACTGCAGAAGTATTTTACTAGTCTCATTATCTCCTCCTTTTCCTCACCTGCTCCACTGGTATCCCTTTAAATAAGACACACCACAGCCCCAGTTAAACTTGCCTAGGACTTCTGACCCCCATTCTATCCAAAGGCACGTCTTTTTCCAACTCAGAGTCTTCCAGCAGGGCATTTTCCACCCATATATAGAGACAAGGGGTGAGAGAGGCCACAGCATCAGATGTGGCATACATATATTATCACCCAAAATCAATTCAATTCTAAAGCTTACTCTGGGATAAAACACACTTTGAATTTTGACTAGTAAAAATAAATCACAAAAGAATTTAACTATGAATTTTTAAAATCGCCATTACTTAGATTTATATAAACGAGCTGTTTCTTCTACCAAATTGTGAACATTCTGAAGTGAGAATCCAAGTCTCATGTTACACCATAACTCCACATGCATAAATCATGTATGGACTCTGATTTGATGCTTCATTTGCTGAACTTAAATCTACTTATAATAGTTAGGAAACTTTAAAATAATTGATAAAATACATTGGTATAAATATAAAAACATCACTGGATTAAGAAAAATTATAAAAATAAAAAATCCAACAAGAATCTCTGAAACTTAGAGAAGGATATATCTTAAAACTAGTCAGGTTCCAGATGGTATCTTATCAATTTTGTTTTAAGACTCATAAATGGAAATGTCTACCCTGTTTCTAAAAATGATTTTACCCCATTTACTCTAAAAATAATACAGAACTATGATCAACTAACTATACAGACTCTTCTAACACGTATTTATCTATAGCAGCATATAAAGCCACAAAGAACAATCAATCCCAAAAACAAAGGAATGCTTTCTTATCAAGATTCAGACAAATCTTTAAGAACAGCAATACTGACTCACAGAAGGTTGTAAACTACCATGAATTAATTAATCAAAATCATCTATAATCACAGTCAATATTATATTTATCTAACATATTACTTTAAGAAAAAAGTCTTTTAAATCTTTTTTGGGGGGTCAATGAGGGTAAGAATAAGATTTGATTCACTTATGTATTTGCATACATATACATTTCTAATACAACCTTCTCTCAAATTATATAAAATTTTCCTTAAGCACTGGTTAAAGATAATTCCTCCAACTCAAGACTGTAGTTCTTTGGTTTCTTTAGTTACTAAAATTGCAATGGTATTATTTCCTTCTAACTTTCACAACAAAAACAGCCTCTAATACATTAAATAATTGTGAATACAAATTCAGTTCAAAGAACCCAAAAACAATGTAACATTTTTCCCTATGGAAATAAAAACGTAAATTCCTAGTGATGAAATTTTTAAACACAGACTTTAGGTACAATGAGATAAGCTGAAGGAAATTTACAGATTCAGAGTAAGTTTGTTATACAATGCTATCATCTGAATGTTTGTGTCCTATCTAAAATTCATGTTTAAAACCCAACTTCCCAAAAGTGATAGTAGTATTAATAGCAGATGTGCCTTTGAGACAGCCATGAGTGAAGCCCTCAAGAATGGGATTAGTGTCTTATAAAAGGGACTTCAGAGAGACCCCCAGGCCTTTCCACCATGTGAGAGCCCGCACTGGACTATGCTGTCAGCCCCATCTTGGATTCTCAGCCTCCAAAACTGTAAGAAAGAAACTTCTGTTATTTACAAGCCTCCCCAGCCTCTGGCATTTTGTTATAGCAGCCCCAGAGGACTAAACATGTAACAATCAAAGAAATGTTTTCTAACAATCTGTAATTCTTAATTCTATACCCACTTCCCTAGTCAAAAGCCCTTCCCAAATAAAATTATCATTAATTTGTTCTTGAGAAGAATCCTTAAAATGGCTCCCATATTAACCTAAATTCTCAAATTAGTAAACTCTAAATCAATCCAATGTTATGATGCATCACTGTATTCCCAGCAATTTGGAAGTTTTACGCTTATCAAATTCTTTTGGTGTATTTTCATGAAAAGCTATATATATAGAATGGTCACTCTAACTGCACGTTGCTATCCCCAAATAGAAAACGCCGAGATATTAAACAACTGTAATAGCTAACTTCCAAGACAGCCCCAAAAATATTCATCTCCTGATATTTTCACCCTTAAGGAACAGGTCACCACTCTGTAAACAGTGGCCAGCTTCTGTGGTGGCTCAGATGGATTTAATGGTAGAATGTGACTTCTGAGGCTAGATCATAAAAACGTTGTGGCCTTTACCGTGCTTTCTTTAGGACTCCTCATTCGAAGTAAATTAAGCTGTTATTTGTGAGGGCAGCCCACATGGCAAGGAACTGAGGGCCTTTGCCAACAACCAGTGCTAGTTGCCGGGCATGTAAACCGGGTCATCTAAGCACTGGATCCTCTAACTCCAGTCATGCCTTCAGATAACTGCAGCCCAGCTGAATCCAGAAACAGACACACCCAAGTCAGCCACTTTCAAATACATTCCCCACAGGAACCCTTAGAGAGAATATCAATTGTTGTTTTAAGTCACTAAGTAATGGCATAGTCTGTACGGTACCAAGAGATAATACAGTAAGTAATGCAATAAACTATTACCAACTGATCATTTCAGTTTGTTGAAAGTGGCTAATTTTTTTAATGTGGCAAGTACAGAAATGTAATGGTAAGGAAGCCCCATGGCTTAGGAAACATAAGTAAGGAGAACCTGCTCTCTCTCTCCAGGGTAAGCAATGTATCTGAAGCAGCAAAAGGCAATCTCACCGGAAAAATAAAATATTGGGGTAGAAAATACTTAGGAAGTCAGTAGTGCTTTTCATGTATCATGAAAAGCATGGTTTTGTATACTGTGGGGGTTTTTTGGGTTGTTTTATTTTTTGCTGAACAATACTGCAGCCATTTCTAGGACCTCCACTGCCCCCATTTAAAAAATCACCATCTACCTAAACCAGCCTCTGTGAAAACTTCTGATTTTGGATTGCTGATCTATGTTTCAATACTGGAAGAGGCTCAAGTAGCAATGGATAAATTAGTGGACTGAAACAAAAAGATCACAACTTGATCATTTATAGTTTTAATCATGACAGTTCAGGTCTCAAACAATAAAGTGCAGTTGTTTAGACAGGTGCTTCTCATTTCTATTCTTCTACAGAACATTTTGAAGTTTAATCTATATAGTTAGAGAAGCCTTTGGCAGAGTTTAAAAAACCAAGTCATCTGAGTTAATCATAACAAAGGGTATTTAAATTCCAACAACAAATGTGGCAGCCCAATAAACCAGTAAACTATTTTCAATTATTCCTCATGGAGAAATGTCACAACGTTTCTTGTATTTAATTATTTTCACATCAGCCAGATGACACAGTCATTCCAATGCCAAGAACTTGATTGATCTTTTTTTAAAAAATCATTATACGGATTAACATACAATTTTCATAAATCATTGCAAACTGGAAACAAGTTTAAAGATTCAACTGCTGAATAAAAAAGTTGAACAAGGAAAAGATTATCTGTGATAAGCAATTTATGTGATTTTAAAAAAGTAAATAAGAGAAAATCACTGTTACAGTTCCTGCACAAATACTAGTTAAAAAAAAGAAAATCCCAAATCACCCTAAAAAAAAAAAAAAAATCAGATGGCCTTACATTTCAATGGTTTTAACCTCTCAAATTACTTTTATTTGTATGTACAGTAGGTTGGTATAATGATGTTCAATTTAGATAAAAGGAAACTGGAACTTTGACATAGCAAACACATCTCTACCATGGCCAGACAACTAATGAATGTGTAGGAATTTGCCTTGGCTATAAGGGTAAATGGATATATTCTATGTGAGTAGCAGGGACTTTTTTTTGAGACAAAGCAAAAATCCTGAATTTTTAAAATAAAAACACCTAATTTTTAAACATCAGCAAAAACAAACTACTAATTATAAATACTCTGTGGGTTACCTAAAGCTGGCAAGCTATTACTTTTTAACTTCTGGTGTTAACTGCTTACCCTGGGTCATACTCTTAATCCTTATTTATAGGTAAGAAACTGGGTAAAACAAGTACTAAAACAAGAATGGGGGTCCAAAATTCCACAGAAGCCTCACAGATTTGCAAACATCATAAATGCTGCTGCTGCTAAGTCACTTCAGTCGTGTCCGACTCTATGCTAGCCCCTAGCAAGTCTCACAGAGAGTGGAAATATCAGTTAGGTTCAGCAAGGTGAAAAGGGAAGTAAAGTTGTGATGAACGATGGTGACACAGCCAGCTTCCTCCACCACAGTGCCACGCCGGCCCCCTTCTGTGGCTCTGGTGCGCCTCACACTAACTTTGCCCTGTCTTTCACAGATACCCAGGAAGGGTGTTTGCCCAGAGATAGGTGTTTACAAACACTTCGGCAGACCCAGCTGGTTCTGTCTCCCAGTCTCTGTTACCCTGTCTAGACTGCTATTTGTTGAGCTGGATTCACACACACTGTTCCAGAGACTTTCCCCTCAGCTCGCCTTATTTTAAATTCTTGTCTAATCCCTTCACCTTGCAGCCACCTTAACCCAGCACAGAGTTTCTGAGTTCAAAATAATTAAATCATTAAGAAAAAATGGATGACAGGTTCAAAAGGTCATCATTAAATAACAAATTAAGCCCCTGAGCTCTTATTACAAATGTTGAAGCAATCTCAAATTCAGTGAAATTTAGGATTCTACTCACAGATGGCTGAATTAATATATTCCTAGAATTTCATCAGTATCACAATTTTGGGTATAAATGTTTACAAGTAAACCATTCTGAAGGCTTAAAAATTGCTTAAAACAAAAATATAATAATAGAGAGTGACATTTTGAACAGGGAATCCGTATGTTATCATAATTAGCTCTACAAAGTAATCTATTAAACATTACAAGAGGGCAAACTTGCAAATTATGTACCAACAGTTTGCTTGTGTCATTTATTTTACACTCAGGATGCTTTAACCACAGAAAATGTTAGAAACAACGGTTAATTTCCCAGGCAAGTTCTCAAAAGTACATTTAACCTATGGAAGAGCTAAGTACTGTATATGTGCAGGAAAATATAAATGTTGAGACAGTAAGATATAACCAAAGCTGATAACCAGTAAAATACAATGGCATCATTTTTGTTTTTTAATATAAAAAGCAGATTTAAGGTATAATAATGGTAGGCAGAACCAAAAAAAGAAAGAAAATTACATTTAGTAAATGCTTACTTTGTGCCAGATAGTCTACCAGACTGAAATTAAAAGCTAGCTCAATTTGAACCTAAATCCTTCAACTTCTGAAATGAAATCCCTAAACCCTTTACAATGGCCTCTTCCAAACAGCTGTTTGCAACTAGAAATTAATGTTTATTCCTTCCAGTGTAATAATATACCACTATTACTATAAAGTATGCACATAAGAAACTAAATAGAAAAGGTGACATTTCTAAAATGAATCATTATATACTGTAATTATGTTAAAAATTGTGTTCACTAAAATATTAATAGATTTTAATGTGATTGATATACTTCAATTTTTTAAAATCTTGATTTAAAAGCCTAGGTGCAAGTTCAGCTATTTCAGTTCTTGATTTTAATCGCTGTGGTAACTGAAAAAGATAGTCTTTAAAATTCGTTTCTCCATTCTTTGTATTTCTTGTGAACTGGAAGTTGTATCAATAGGCTTGTGCATTAGTATATGTTGTATCACATCAGAAAAGAGACTACCTAAATTACCACTATTGGTGCTAAAAATGGCCACTGGATTAGGTGCTAACCATCAAATCCCTAAAGAGCCTCTTGATGTAGGTGAAAGAGGAGAATGAAAAAGCTGGCTTAAAATTCAACATTCAAAAAAGTAAGATCATGGCATCCAAAATGGGGGAAAAAAATGGAAACAGTGACAAACTTTGTTTTCCTGGGTTCCAAAATCACTGCAGACGCTGACTGCAGCCATGATATTAAAAGACACTTGCTCCTTGGAAGAAAAGCTATGACAAACTTAGCGTATCCACTTTGCCAACAAACGTCCGTATAGTCAAACCTATGGTTTTTTTTCAGTAGTCATGTACAGACAGATGTGACAGTTGGACCATAAGAGGGCCAAGCACTAAAGAATTGATGCTTTCGAACTGCTGTGCTGGAGAAGACTCTTGAGAGTCCCTTGGCCAGCAAGGAGATCAAACCAGTCAATCCTAAAGGAAATCAACCCTGAATATTCACTGGAGGACTGGTACTGAAGCTGAAGCTCCAATCCTTTGGCCACCTGATGCGAAGAGCCGACTCACTGGAAAAGACTCTGATGCTGGGAAAGATTGAGGGCAGGAGAAGGGGGAGACAGAGGGTGAGTTAGATGGCATCACCAACTCAACAGATATGAGTTTGAGCAGACTCAGAGTTGGTGAAGAACAGGGAAGCCTGGAGAGCTGTAGTCCATGGGGTGACAGAGTTGGACACAATTTAGTGACTGAACAACAATAATCAAATCCCTTTAATATATCATTATACATCATTTACCATGATATGTAAATGCAAGTGCAGGAATGATTACACTCGTTTTTTCATCCCGTTCAGCAATGACGTACATTTGGTTAGTAAATTTCTAATTTCCTAAATGCTAATCGATAGATGCTAGAATAGTGCTGCACATTTTTCAAATATTTAGCAAATGAGTTAAAAACCTATTGAAATCTTGTTAAAGCTGGTTTTAAAATTTTGTTTTGTGGCTATTAATGTAATACTTTACTTCAAAAACTGGTTATTAAAGGGAACTGGCTATTCATTCTGCCTTCTCGGTAAGAAAATTGGTTTCAGGGTAACCAAAGAGTCCCAACTGAATGAGGGAAAGCTTAATTCCCATAAAAGTAAGACAGCTAATAAGTGAAAGAAGAATGAATAATTTAAAAAATGTTATACTGATACCCTAGTAAAATGATTGATTCAATCAAGCATATTTGATTGTTTAAAACAGCAAGACGCATGGTTGATAGGGAACTGAATATACAAACAGTTCCAAAATCACCCCCAACAGAATGCTTAAATCATAAGGACGAAACAATGTATTGAAGAGATTTGATGGTTAGCATTTAATCCAGTGGCCATTTTTAGCATCACTAATGGTAATGTAGGTATTCTATGTTTTCTGATTGATACAACATATAGTACTAAGGCAAAGCTGTTGATACAACTTTCAGTTCGCAAGAAATGCAAATAATGGAGAAACAAGTTTAAAAAATACCACAAAGAAAAAAAAAAAAAAGAACAACAACAACAACAAAAAACCACAAAGAAGAAACCAGAGAAATTCAAAAGGTGGAACTTTCTACAAGAAACTAGGTCTGGTTTCTTAAAAAAAAAAAAAAAAAAAAATCAATGTTAGCTAAAAAGGACCATGTGTGAGAGAGATTTAAATACACAACAACCATATGCAATATATGGTCCTGAATTAGATATTGGTGTAGACACTTTGGATTAATTGAGAAATACAAATATAATCTGGGTATACAGATGATGGAACATGTACTGAAATGAAAGAACAGATCACTGACTAAGAAAAGTCATGTGATAAAATTATACTGGTGAACATACGCTGCTTCTATAAAGATAAAAGTATCTTTTAAAAGAAATTTTTCTAAGTTTCTCAAGGGTCTGAATATGGTTTTGTACACATTTTTTATAACAAAATGACAAAGTTTCAAACTTTGATTTTCGAAATGCCCTCACAAAAGTGAATTTGTTTTGAAAAGCATTTACTTTTCCACTTAGAATTTCATCCTTACTTGAAATGACAGGTTAAAGTACCACCACCCCAAAATCGGGCTAGGAAACAGCCACTGACTTATCACAACATGGCAGCAAACTTATCATTTTGTAAAATGCTAGGATTAAATTATCCTTTTCTCAAAAAAAAAAAAAACAAAAAACCACACACAAAACTCAGTTATCTTTTATGTCCCTCAACTCTTTTATTATGAGTGATACAAAAAGATTTTTAGTTTTACCCTAATTTGTTATCCAAGAATCTAATATTTCAGATAACTGGCAAATCTGTTTACCAGACCACATAAACTTAATAGTTAGAAACACATTGAAAAGTCAAGCTGCTCTTATTTCTTACACCACACATGGTGCCCGACCATCTGACAAAAGGACTAAATATACAGACATGTCAATCCTATTTTAAGTATTTGAGTATTTTAAGTATTTGTAAGGCCTAACTGCTTCTGTTGTTAGGGTAAAAAATAAACAGAATTACTAACTTTATCCTTTCACTCTCTTCACACCCTCTATTAGGTCCTTTTGCGTATACAAGGATGAAGGGAGAATAGTTCCTTTCAGAGGCCCAGAGTTTAATAAAAAGACAGTCAGTCCTTTTAAACAGATTCAGTCCATTTGGAATACTTCTTCCTGACTGTACTTCCTCCAGACTTTTTGCTTTAATGTTACTACACCACCCTCTAAGTCAATCATTAAAAAGCCTTATTATCTCCAAAATTCCTCAAACAACTTCAGGAAAAGGTCATCAGACCTGAAGGTCAATTTTTAAGGAATTTTCATGCATCTCTGTAAATCTTTAATTGGAGAACTCCATAGTCTTCAATCAGATCAAACCTATACCACTTACTTACTTACGTACTTGGGGTATACACACTTATGTATTGACACTCCTTTGCTACTATTAATAAATCTCCTTTTCTTAGAAGTTTTTCTCCTGTTTCCCCACCTAGCATCATTATAGCCCCAATCTCCTACTTGAACGAGCCAGTCATGGCTACAAAGCCATTTGCTACAGCCAAGAGCCATAAACCTCCTGCCAAGCTGGCTTCTAACTGAACAGAGGAATGAACTCAAGTGTAATTGTTTACCTGGCACTTTCCTAACCAGTCAAATCAGTGCTAACCTGGGAGTCTAAAACCCTGGAAGGATTTCTAAATCTAAAACATATTAGCTGTAGAAAAATACACTTTTACATGCCAAAATACAACCATAAACAAAGTCAAAAGGCTAACACCAAACTGGGAACCAGTATGCCAACACATTTTCAATCAATATGCCAATGGGTATTGAGTTTTTTCACTACCTTAAAAAAAAAAAAAAAAACCAAAAAATTTAAGACGAGAGATTTCTTATTTATAAAATTATCAAGTGTTTTATTTCTAAGACAACCCTTGGTTCCCACCATACCCACAGCTACCCTCTAAGGGATTCTTTCACACTGAAGTCATCATATCTGGCTACTCAAGATCCCACCATTTTAGAGATCATCTCATCTGACCAGAGAGAGACAATGGACTGACCCCAAAGTAGTTCAGGAGAGTGCTGTGTGTTCTGCTCAGGAGAACATTCTCTTAAATGAAACAACTTCAGCCATTCCAGATTTTTCTCCTGGGCAAGAAAGACTTTTACTGTTACATCAAAAGCCATTTCTTCAGGGTTCCCTTTAATACTTTATGAACACCAAGAATTCTGGCTGTGTCCTTTTTCCTGGAAAGTTATCACAGTTTAATCTGTGGTGCTCCTCTCCCCATTGACTAGCCAAGTAATGGGACCAAATATCCCACTTAAAGCAGCTACCTTCTTCATTCTCTTTCTCTTGGGATCCTGCATAGCCTCCTACCAGCACTGCCCCCTCAGGAGTTTTGCTGCTAAGTACAATAAACATCAGGGAAGATGACAAAAGCCAAAAAGTATAAGTCCTTATCTGGGTAAGCTTGAAAAAAAAAAAACAAATTTTAAGAAACATAATCTAAAGTCTGTGTTTCATACATTCAGAGATGATAATAAAACTTAGTTATCTCAGAATCACTTCTCTCGATTACTTTTGTGAACATAAACAAACACAAACCCCCACCATAAACATAGAAAAGAAAACTATCCAACTATTTTGAGGTGCAATTTCACCAAGTACCATGAACTTTTTGGTCTAATCACTGTAAATTCCAAATTTTCAAACTACATGTCAGAAAAACAGTTTTAAGTGAAAGCATGACAGAAGCAACCTGGGGGAAGAAACAACTTACCCCAAGAACTCCAGCACCAATCCTTTTTTTATCTAGAATAACTACTCGATATTTTCCCCCACTTGGTAGAGCAGCTAGGTTCCACACCGCCAAAAACATGAAGACCACCACTGCAAGAAGGACCTCTTGGCTTATTTAGGAAAATCTGTTACTTAGGTACTCCTAGAGATGAATGAAAGTACTACACAAAACCTGACTCTAAATAACCAAATACTTTCCATGACATTTACACATAAATGAAATTCGTAAGTCATGAAATACTGGCTATGCCAAAATAGTCTTCCAATGACCTAAACAGACCACCCACTCAATGCTGTGTATAATCTACACAGTATGTTACCCATTTTCCTACAATATTGACATGCCATGTCCTGCTATATGCTTTGACATGTTCAGAATCATACCTCAGTTGGGGAAATATTGCCTGTACTCAAATTATAAAGAACTCTAACCACATGTGATACACTTTTTATGTATTTTGGTTTTGTTTTTATAAATCAATCGAAATCTTGACTCTACTTTCATAACTTTACTACATGTATCATGACTTAATAGAAACACAGCTTTGGGTCATTATTTTCTAAATTTAAGTGCCGTAACACTTAAAAAGGTATTCATGGTAGTTGATCTTTTTTTAAAAATAGACTTTTTAAAAAAGCAGTTTCAGGTTCAGAACAGCAAAACTGAGTAGAAGTTACAGACATCTCCCATATACCCCTTATCCTCTCCATAGACTTTCCCACTTGGTCAATTTTTATAAAGCAAAAGATATTCTTTCTGGCAAGAAATCAAGATCTCTTAGAAAAAAGTAATATCAAAACGCCAACTACAAATACCACTGTTGTACATGATTTCACTAAAATATTAGAAAAGTAGTTAAATACTTACCATATAACATCCAACAAGGAAAGCAGCATTTGCTTGTTTTCTCTGATCAGGGCCAGTAAAATGTATAATTTTCTTCCTCATCATTGTAATGGACTGCATAAAGATAAACAGTTGCTAGTATTTCCTTTCTAATTTCAAGTTTTCAAAAACTTTATTTTGTGATTAAAATAAATTCTGGATCTCACAATGTTGAAGCATTCAGAAAGACTTTTTAAATTGATACTCAAAAATACTATGTACATTCCCGTAAAAGACATACTCTTGGAATAGAACAAATGTATAATTGAAGAGTGGGAGAGGAGACACCTGAAATTAATATATCATAAATCAACCACACTTCAATTTTTTTAAAAGGAGGAGATACACACAGATACACTTTGAAAGTATAGACTATCTCTGAAAGAATACATAAAAGCTGGAAAAGGTAGTAAAAGAGATCGTTTTTCCTTTCCCTATTGTCTGATTTTTAAAAAAATCTATTTCTGAAACCTTTAAATTAAAAGGGTACAAAAGGTAAAATAATTCACTCTGTTAGAAATCAGGATAGTGAATGGGGTAGGGAGGAGTGGAGTGAGGAGGGTGGTACAGAGATAACCAGGAGACAGAAAACGGGCTGTTCCTGGGGTGTTGCTAGAATGTTCTGTTCTTGATTAAGTTAAAAATAAAAAGGATATAGAAAGTAAAACCAAAGGAACAACATGATTTGTTAGTACTTCTTTACATGTACTTCACTAACTTGAGTTGAAATGTTTCAATTAAGGGTAAGAAATAGGATATATTCAGCTGAATAAGCACAGTATTTCTTCACTTCTGTGAGCCAGTGTTTTGGGTATTTCAATGATGAACGTGTACATGATGAATTTTCCTTTAGTTGTTTACACAGAGTAAGAGACACAAGTTGATTTAAAAAAACAACAACCCAACCAGCCCTCAAGCAGCATAAGACACTCTTACTATAAATTCAACACATTTTTTATCACTATTAATTGAACAGGAATCAAAGTTTCAATCAGGTTGGATGGTCAATACTCTACAAGTTGTTCTAGTGAATATTAATGATTTTTTAATTTTGAAAAAAGGATGAATATAATCTTCATTGACCCAAAGGATAAAAGTCCTTCAGTTCAGTTCAGCCACTCAGTCATGTCCGACTCTTTGCGACCCCATGAATGGCAGCACGCCACGCCTCCCTGTCCATCACCAACTCCCGGAGTTCACTCAAACTCAAGTCCATCGAGTCGGTGATGCCATCCAGCCATCTCATCCTCTGTCGTCCCCTTTTCCTCCTGCCCCCAATCCCTTGGATGGCCAAATATTTCTAATGTGTAATTTTAAGTCTGATGTTCAAGGGAGAAAATATCTGCCTTACTCACTAATTAATTTTCAATGTAATACAATTTTTAGTTGACAATGAGTTTTATTTCTGTGTAGTAGTCTAATAAATAATCAACTGAATAAACTTGTTTTTAAAGAGTACCCGCCCCCAAATCCAGTATTTCTACTTGAGAATTTATAGTGACTCTTGGAATTGCTAGCAGTATATAAACTTTTTGTTTTATATAACTAATAATTCAAAGTTTTTTAAAAAATAAATGAATAAGGTCTAAGTTCAAACCAACAATACACTCTTATAATTTAGTGATACTCTTAAATATATGCTGTTTGCTCCTGTTTCCCTACTCCTTAATCATATGTGTAAAGGGTCAAGTAAAGAGTCACAAGTAGTAAAATATGAGAGATTCAAGATACAATAAAGTAAGATGAACTGATTTCTCTTAGTCTCCTAACATTCCCTACCACAGTGAAGGGAGAAAGAACAATGACCAAAGGAAGGAAAGCTTCTCTTGTTAGGTTTCAGTTCTATTAACTCAGACAATAAGAGATTCACTTTATTAACAACTTCCACTTTGGCTTTTCAAGTATCTAAACATCACCAATCCAAATCAGAATCAAATGACCCAAACTTAAACCATTCCATCAAAACTCTAGAAAAACAGATATACTATGACTTCATAAAACAATAAACCACATGTATGTCCCAAACACCACTGTAGTGAAAAAACATGACATTGCCTTTTAAAAAATAGATTCCCCCTCCTTCCCACAAGATCAGGCTAATCATGATTATTTAAGTGAAACCTCAGTAAAAAGTACTTTACCTTTAATTTCTTATTTATCTTGCAGCAGTATCTGTAAACCATTGCTAGATTGAGTGGTCCAAAATCTGCGTAGAAGCTGCAAAAATGAAACACAAAAATGTGTATGTGTGTTCCAGATGCTCTGAATATAACTGCCTTTTTGTAGGTATGAGATCAAAATAAAGCAAGAAAGTACACACCAAATTATTATAGGTCATATAACTTAAACGTTATTGCCTTACTAATAGAAAAAATACTTTGGTAAAAAGATGACTGTTAAATAACATGATAAGTGCTACAACACCTTTAAATCTAACCTCAAATAATACACGAAAATACTTTCTAAATAAAAAAGGCTATTTTTCCACACATTTTTCCACTGGCAAAATTATCTTACTTAGTACACTAGTTTATATTTCATTATACTGTAAGCTATTAGAATTTCAAATGTAAATTGTTAAACTTAGGAGAATTCTTTCACTTTTTGATTTTTCCCCTCCTAAGGATCTATTTTATTACCAAGGATTAAAATCAGCATCCTGCAACTAACAATCAACAGATTTGCAATGTTCCAATTTTATAAACATACCTTTAGATTTTTCACAATAAAAAAAAGTTACTAACAATCTTTTAAAAAGCAATACTTACTTTTCATATTCAAGTTCATTATCTATGCTGAAATAATGTACATTTGATGAACTCTTTGGTCTGCTGAAGAGAATGGCAAAACAAAGGCGATCTGAAATGGAAAAATTGTAATGTTCCTTCCTTCACATTATTAAGAACGTTTCATATATCATGATGCAACTCTTTTCAGATGAAGTAAAAAAATTCCTTTTCCATGCATGTTTTACCTATGGTAAGGGTATCAGTGAGTAACTTCAAAATGTTCTATTTTGGTGGGTAATAATAAATAAGCAATTTTTAAGAAGGAGAAGTTGCCTTCAATATTAGTTTCAAGAGCTGTCAGCGACTTTTCACATAGTGATACGACTCAATTTTTGGATGAACCTCTCATTGCAAAACGTTAGCTACTCTAGATTAAAAAATTTCAGCAAGGCAGCAGGCATTTCACGGCTAGACCTCCAGCCTTGATGATTCTCCCTATGTTTCGCTATATTTTCAAGACATCCTAAAAAGTTATTTCAATAAGAAGCTATGTTTTAAGCAGAAAGACAACGCTCTCAAAATTGCCTCAAAATTAATGTTTACAGCTACAGAACACAAAACAAATCCTGTTTATCCAGTGTTCTTGGGGGTCACTTTTTTTGATCCGGAACCACTACTTCTGTAGTGATTTTTACAATCAGACAAATTACCATTATAACAGAGGCAATGAAAGTTTTCTGTATGATGAGTATGAGATGAACCTGCATTGCATAAATGAAGTTAGGCTGTTGTGAGGTTTAGCAAGAATGCTAGGAGGCTCCACCCTTCCTTTCCCACCCCACCCCAAAAAGAGTTGCCCAAAAATCCTTGGGGAAGCAGTATGCCACAATAACTAGTAGTAGTAATACTAATAGTAGTGCTAGTAGAATACTTACATTCAAATTATGGCAAAATCAAGTACAACCCTTAAAATAGTAAGAAACAACAGATGCCAGCTGGCATCCTTTCCCCAAATAGTATTTAAGCAATTTTTGCCTACAATTCAGTGCACACAACTGCTATATTTTTCCTGTGAATGCGTCAACTAAAACGTCTTGCAACCACAAACACTCAAACAGATGACGGAGCTTACTCCTTCCAACCACAAATGACCCTTGATCCCCATGCACAGCGACCAGGGAGTTCGCTCCGAGGTGGAGAGCCTACGAGCCATGGTGTAAGACACAAAGGTCCCAAGTGCACACGTCAGTGCGGATTCACCCCCAAAGCAGGACCACGTCTGAGCACTAGGAGTCCCGGGAGGCCACCCACGCCCGTGAGACAGCTTCGGCCCTGGTCCCAAAGTTTAAAGGCGCGTCTTGAGCAGCAGTGGGGGCTCCTCGACCCCTGGGCACTGTCCGATGCCCTCTAAATAGGGGGTGTCCCAGAGGCGCACCCTCCGCACTCACCTCTGATCACCTCGGCCACCAAAGGGGTCCCTGCACCCTCCCGGCTCATGACTCCACAGCATCTGGAAGGCGGGGCAGAGGGGAAGTACCGGGCGGCGGGGAGAGGAGGGCCGCGACCACACCCCCGAAGTTTAAAAAGCAAAAAAGTTTAAAGGGCCGCGCCCAAACACTCGGCACAGCGACGCCCCTCAGCCGGCCACCCCACCGCAAGCTCAGGAGAACCAACCCCGGAAGTTCAAAACTTCACAAACGCCCCAGACGGGGTGGTGAGGGACGGGTGCGGAAACCAGCCCCAGCCGCCCGGGCTGAGTTTCGCCCCGCCTCGGGGCCACTCGGCGGCCGGTCATCTGCAGCGCCAGGCCCCTCCAGCGCCGCAAGTCTCTACTCAAAGTCGGGAGGTGCAGCAGAAGGTCACAGAGGCAAACGCGGGCCTGGTTAAGAAAGCGGCTCCCAAACCGATTAAAAGGATTTCTCGGAAGAGAAGGGCTTGCCAGTGGATCTGACCCCCTCCTTGTGCTCGGCCGTCTTCCCCGCCGCCACCAGGGGACGCTACCTACAGCAGGCCGCAGGAGAGGTCGGCGCCTCGACAACCCCGCGGGCTTGGAGCTCCCTCCACTCTGGGGTGGAGACTCGCTGAGCGGCTCGCCTGAGTGCTGGTGTCTCCTTTTAAAGGGGCCTTTTCAAAACTGTTCAAAATTTAAAGGTACGCCTGAAGCAGAGGTTATCATTCCTTCCTTTAAAGGCCTTAGATTTCTCCTCAGAAAAGTATTTGGATGGTTGAAAAACAGGAATTCTGACGCGATGCTAAATGACAATTTAAGAATTTTCTAAACCTATGTTAGTCTCCAGTGAAAACAAAAGTAAGTTGCAGTATGAATACGGTCCTAATTTTGTTATATATAATATGGTAGTGGGATTATGGGGGATTTTTATTTCCTTCTGTATTCTAGGATTCCTACAGAAAAGAGTTACTTTAATAATCCGTGAAAAATGTTTGCAATGACTCTCCCTTAAAACGAACAAGCAATACAGTAACTACTCTTTCCCAAGAATTACACTTTTGTCATCTCAATCGAATAGACACGTTGTATATCACAATATATACATTTTTGCCTTAAAAGTAAACCTGCATTATCTCCTAACCTTATTCTAAACTTCCAGACAGACCAGATGTTTTTAAGTGTAAAAAACAAAACACTGAATTATTTTTTAATGAAGAATATCTTTCTAAATGAAAATATAAGCTACGAGAATCTGTTAAACTGATAAACATTTTAAAAATAGTCTTCATGGCAATAAATACAAATTCACGACATAAACTGGAAAAATATTTTAAATCCATCTCAAGAACACACCCAACTTCAATTTTATCTTAGGGCAAAATAATAAAAATAAAATTTAAACTATACGGTACTACTTTTCCTTCAGACTGGCAAAAATCGAAGGAATTTGATAAGCACTGTGTTGGTGAGGTAGGGAAACAGGCGGTCATAGTCTGCGGGTAAGAATGCAAACTGTGACAACCTCCATGAAGGGCAACAAAAGGCAATTTGGCAGAAATTTCCAAGGCTGAAAACACTGGCAAGACTGCCAAGAGGGACATCTTTACAGGTGTTTACAGGCTGGATGATTTATAGGTACACATTTAAAACACATATGTATATGACTGTATATGAAATCTTGCATATCTCTGGAAGGAAACACAAAAAAACCTGGTGTTTGCCTTTATAGGGGGAAACTATCTGTAGTTAGGGAAGTTATGGTAAAAAAGATTTATTCGTTTTTGTAACTTTTGAATTTTGTAGCATATATTACCTATTCAAAATTATGAAGCTTTTGAAAGTGAACTTGCTGGCTAAAAGTGTTCTTCCAAAGCTGACTTCATTAAGACACAAAACATTCAGTAAACACAGTATGCTGCTGCTGCTGCTGCTGCTAAGTCGCTTCAGTCGTGTCCGACTGTGCGACCCCATAGAGGGCAGCCCACTAGGCTCCCCTGTCCCTGGGATTCTCCAAGCAAGAACACTGGAGTGGGTTGCCATTTCCTTCTCCAGTGCATGAAAGTGAAAAGTGAAAGTGAAGTCGCTCAGTTGTATCCGACTCTTAGCGACCCCATGGACTGCAGCCTACCAGGCTCCTCTGTCCGTGGGATTTTCCAGGCAAGAGTACTGGAGTGGGGTGCCATTTCCTTCTCCAGCATAAGACAATCTAGAAAATATCCTTTGCACACTTATAAACAACAGAACTGGTTAGTGCTACCATCTCTTGAAATCCAGTTTCTTTTAACAAACCCAAATAAAACCGGAAGGAGCTACATAGAAATGGGGAGAGATTTTCCCTCCAAGTCCAAACCTGAAATTCAGTTCCCAAAGGAAATATTTTATATATTACAGGATGAGGAAGAATCACTGATTTTCTTATGTCCAATTACCTGTGCACAAGATATTCTCAAATTGTTATTCTAGAGTCATATTGTGATAAACTACAGTAGAGGCCAGAGTGCGGGGATGAGAGCTCTTTATTAGAAAACTGGAGCTGGAAAATAGGTCTCTTTAAAACATTTTGATTAAAAGTTCATGATTAAACTTACTATCCTATTGTAAACCCATGTGTCCTCCCTTTAATGTGTTTGTAGTCAAAAAACAAAACTGAAGTACTGAAGTGGTAAACTGTCTTGCCCTACACTCTGTCACATAGTTACCACTCCTGCTTCTTTGACAGAAAAGATACAGTAGAGGTATATTAAATCTCATGGTTTTTAAATATTGACAAGAACATTCAAAATCCATCCTTGTGCCAAATTTGTCTATAGTTCTGATATGGGTAATGGGTCTCTAGTTTACTACCTCTTCCTTTAATAAGTATTTGTTAAGTTAATAATATTTTCCTCCATAACAACTAGCTATTGGGATGAAAAGTGTTAGTCGCTCAGTCATGTCTGACTCTTTGCGACCCCGTGGACTGTAGCCCACCAGTCTCCTCAGTCCGTGGAATTCTCCAGGCAAGAATACTGGACTGGGTAGCCATGCCCTTCTTCAGGAGATCTTCCCAATACAGGGATCAAACCCAGGTCTCCTGCATTGCAGGCAGATTCTTTACTGTCTGAGCTACCAGGGAAGCACAGTTAATCATAAAATACAGAGAGTTATATTCTAAACCAATTGAGAAATATATGTAGTAGTCAGGTGGCAATGATAACACAGTATCTACTTTTTAGTAGAAATGATGAAAAGAACTCTAAATACAATACGCTTCCCACCCATTCTGTTTTCCCCCTGGAACCGGACTGACTTCACAAGTCCTGGCAGAGGGACTGGAGAGTGCAAGTCTTCCCTATGGGGTAGTGAAGTCTGCCCTCAGTGAGCTCACTGTCAGAGAAGCAGAAGGGAGAATTCACATCTCCTGGGAATAAGAAAGAACAGGCTCCACCTGAACAGTGACTGTCCCTCAGAGAGGGCTAATAGCCATCACTCACATCTGTCGTTAGCCCCTTGTTCCTCGAGATGAGGAGTAACCAAGAGGAGCATAGGAAGAAATGTTCATAAAACAATGGCAACTAACAATTATTGAGAGTTTAGTGCCAGGTATTACATTAATAAGCTCATTAATATAAAGCAAATGCTACTACTACTATCAGTATTTTTCAGGAAAGGAAACCTAACCTAAAGAAACAAAATAACTAACCTGAGCAAAGTCACAAACTTGTAAAGTAACAGAATCAAGATCTTAACACAGGCTTTTTGCCTGAAGCCTGAAAATTTTAAACTCCTGCCTCAGAGACTTGCCTTAATATAAAGCAAGAATAATTAAAACAGTAAGATTTTAGCACAGCAACATAGAAACGTGAACCCAGGCAAATATGAAAACCTAGTATATGAGAAAAATCAGTCACAAAGAAGGCCTTACTCAGTAATGGACAAATGTCTGTAAGTATGAAAAGAAAACAAGGTACCAATCTGACATATAAAACAAAGACCAAATGAAGTAAGTTTTTAAAAGCTGTCAGATAACTATAAAAAATTATACCAACTAATTTTATAATTTAAATGGGACTTTTAAGCATGACACAAAACTCAAGGTATAAAGAAAAAAAAACCAGAAACTTGCAGAAAATATATAATAATCATCACAATGATAAAATCTGTAAAACAATATAAAAACCCAATAGAAAATAAAATTCTATAAAGGCTATAAACAATTAAGAAAAGAAATACAAATAGCCAATAGCATATTAAATTTAATCTTACCAGTGGCTCAACATTAAAAAGTCCAACACATCATGACTAGATTATGGAAGAAACCCACAGAAGAAGTAATTAAAATCAACTCATTCCAAATTAATACTTTATACAATGAGACTAAAAGAGAATATTTTTAAACTGATCAAAGTTATCTTCCAGATACCTTGGGGAAATACCGCAATTCATGCCTTAACTTCATAAGTATCTCCCTAAAATGAAAACCAAGATGAAAATTTCTACTACCATGACTTCTGTTTAATAATGTAATAACTGGAAGTGCTCACCGATGCCAAGATAAAAAGAAATGAGGGAAGACTTAGAAATAAAACGGTACTTATTTATACATGACTGTCTGCCTAGAAAATACAAAAGAATCTGTAGACAAACTATTAGAATAAATAAACGTTTGCAAACTTTCTGGATTTACATGATTAGTAGTTTTTAGAAAGTTTTTCTGTGTACTACTTGTAATAACTAATAAAAAATATAAGTGCATGGTCACTTACGAATATAGGAAAGATAAAAGCAGGTTTTTATTGGGAAGATTCACTATCACAAAGATGGTAATTTCATTCAAACTAAATGCATTCTTATCAAAATCTCAACAGAACTTTTCACAAGACTTAACAAGCTGATCCTAAAATTAATCTACAAGACCATAAGGCCAAGAAGAACTGAGACCAATTCGAAAACAAACATAAAGGGGCCTTTGCCCTACCAAATATTAAAACTTGCAATAATTTAGCCGTGTAGAACTGACACATACACTAGATCTCTATCTGTTATACATAAGAGCTCAGTAACAGACCCCATAAACATAGAAACTTCACTTATGACACAGGTGGCTTTGAAGATCAATAGTAACAGTGTGTGTACACTCAGTCACTGAGTCATGTCTGACTCTTTGGGACCCCATGGACTGTGGCCTGTCTCCTCTGTCCATGGAGTTTTCCAGGCAAGAATACTACAGTGGGTTGCCATTTCCTACTCCAGCAGATCTTCCCACCCCAGGGATCAAACCCAAGTATCTTGCATTGGCAGGCAGATTCTTTAGCACTGTACCGCCTGAGAAGCCATGGTAAAAGTAAGAATGCTCAACACATGCTGTAGTGACAATTGGTTGTATGTACTGTTAGATTCATGAATCAAGGTAAACCGGTCATACAGGAGATGGCAAGAGTGAACATTGAGATTTTAGGAATCAGTGAACTAAAATGGATAAGGATAGGCAAATTTAATTCAGATGACCATTATATGTACTACTCTGGGCAATAATCCCTTAGAAGAAATGGAGTAGCCCTCATAGTCAATAAAAAAAGTCCAAAATGCAGTACTTGGTTGCAATCTCAAAAATGACAGAATGATCTCATTTCATTTCTAAGGCAAACCATTCAACATCACAGTAATCTGAGTTTATGCCCCAACCACTAATGCTGAAGAAGCTGAAGCTGAACAATTCTATGAAGACCTACAAGACCTCATAGAACTAACACTAAGAAAAGATGTCCTTTTCATCATGGGGGACTGGAATGCAAAACTAGGAAGTCAAGAGATACCCGGAATAATAGGCAAGTTTCGTCTTGGAGTACAGAATGAAGTAGGGCAAATTCTAACAAAGTTTTGCCAAGAGAACACACTGGTCATAGCAAACATTCCCTTCCAATAACACCAGCAAAGACTCTACTTATGGACATCACCAGATAGTCAGTACCGAAATCAGATAGATTACAGTCTTTGCAGCTGAAGATGGAGAAGCTTTATACAGTCAACAAAAACAGCACCTGGAGCTGACTGTAGCTCAGCTCATCAGCAAAATTCAGGCTCAAATTGAAGAAAGGAGAACCACTAGGCCATTTAGGTATGACCTAAATAAAATCCCTTATGATTATACAGTGGAGGTGATGGCACAGATTCAAGGGATTAGATCTGGTAGACAGAGTGCCTGAAACTATGGATGGAGGTTCGTAACATTGTACAGGGGGTAGTGACGAAAACTATCGCCAAGAAAAAGAAATGCAAAAAGGCAAAGTGGTTGTCTGAGGAGGGCTTACAAATAGCTGAGAAAAGAAGAGAAGCAAAAGGCAAAGGAGAAAGGGAAAGATATTCCCAACTGAATGCAGAGTTCCAGAGAATAGCAAGGAGAGATAAGAAAGCCTTCTGAAGTGAATAATGCAAAGAAATAGAGGAAAACAATAGGATGGGAAAGACTAGAGATCTCCTCAAGGAAACTGGAGATACCAAGGGAACAGTTCATGCAAAGATAGGCACAATAAAGGACAAATATGGCAAGCTCCTCATAGAAGCAGAAGAGATTAAGAAAGGTGGCAAGAATACACAGAACTCTACAAAAAAGCTCTTAATGACCCAGATAACCACAGTGGTGTGGTCATTCGCCTATAGCAAGATATCCTGGAGTGTGAAGTCAAGTGGGCCTTAGGAAGCATTACTATGAACAAAGCTATTGAAGGTGATGGAATTCTAGCTGAGATATGTCAAATCCTAAAAGATGATGCTGTTAAAGTGTCGCACGCATTATGCCAGCAAATTCAGAAAACTCAGCAGTGGCCAAAGGACTGGAAAAGGTCAGTTTTCATTCCAATCCCAAAGAAAAGCAATGCCAAAGAATGTTCAAACTACTGTACAATTGCACACATGCCATCAAGATTATGCTCAAAATCCTGCAAGCTAGGCTTCAGCAGTGCATGAACCGAGAACATCCATATGTACAAGCTGCATTTAGAAAAGGCAGAGGAACCAGAGATCAAATAGCCAACATCCACTGGATCACTGAAAAAGCAAGAGAGTTCCAAAGAAACATCTACTTCTGCTTCATTGACTATGCTAAAGCCTTTGACTGTGTGAATCACAACAAACTGTGGAATATTCTTAATGAGATGGGAATACTAGACCACCTTACCTGCCTCCTGAGAAACCTGTATGCAGGACAAGAAGCAACAGTTAGAACTGGACATGGAACAATGGACTGGTTCCAAATTGGGAAAGGAGTACGTCAAGGCTGTATATTGTCACCCTGCTTATTTAACTTATATGCAGAGAACATTATGCAAAATGCCAGGCTGGATGAATCAGAAGTTGGAATCAAAATTACTGGAAGAAATATCAACAACTTTAGATATGCAGATACCACTTTAATGACAGAAAGTGAAGAGGACCTAAAAAGCCTCTTGAAAGTGAAAGAAGAGAGTGGAAAAAGCTGGCTTAAAACTCAACATTCAAAACACTAAGGTCATGGCATCCAGTCCTAACATTTCTTGGTAAAAGATGAGGAAAATGTGGAAACAGTGTCAGATTTCATTTTCTTGGCCTCCAAAATCAATGCAGAAGATGTCTACAGCCATGAAATTAAAAGATGCTTGCTCCTTGGAATAGCTATGACAAACCTAAACAACGTATTAAAAAGCAAAGACATCACTTTGCTGACAAAGATCTGTATAGTCAAAGCTATGGTTTTTCCAGTAGTCATGTATGGATGTGAGAGTTGGACCATAACAAAGGCTGATGCTGAAGAACTGATGGTTTTGAATTATGGTGCTGGAAAAAACTCTTGAGAGTCCCTTGGACTGCAAGGAGATCAAATCAGTCAATCTAAAGGAATTCAGCCCTGAATACTTATTGGAAGGACTGGTGCTGAAGCTGAAGCTCCAAAACTTTGGCCACCTGATTTGAAGACCTGATTCATTGGAAAAGACCCTAATGCTGAGAAAGACTGAGGGGAGGAGGAGAAGTGGGCAACAGAGGATGAGATGGTTGGATGGCATCACCAACTCAATGGACATGAGTTTGAGCCAACTCTGAGAGATACTGAAAGACAGGGAAGCCAGGCATGCTGCAGTTCATTGGGTCACAAAGTGTCAGACACAACTGAGCCACTGAACAACAACAAAATGCAGAGTACATCATGCTGGATGAATCACAAGCTGGAATCAGGATGCTAGGAGAAATATCAATATCCTTACATATGCAGATGATACCACCCTAAAGCCAGAAAGTAAAGAAGAACTAAAAAGCCTCTTGATGAAAGTGAAAGAGGAGAGTGAAAAAGCTGGCTTAAAACTCAACATTCAAAAAATGAAGATCATGGCCTCCGGTCCCATCACATCATGGCAAACAGATGGGGAAAAAATGGAAATATGACAGGTTTTATTTTCTTGGGCTTCAAAATCACTGCATACTGTGACTGCAGCCACAAAATTAAAAGATGCTTGTTCCTTGGAAGAAAAGCTATGACAATCCTAGACAACATATTAAAAAGCAGGGATATTACTTTACTGACAAAGGTCCACAGTCAAACTATGATTTTTCCCAGTAGTCATGTGCAGATGTGAGAGTTGAATCATAAAGAAAGCTGAGTATCAAAGAACTTGAGAAGACTTTTGAGAGTCCCTTGGACTGCAAGAAGATCAAACCAGTCAATCCTAAAGGATCAACCCTGAAAATTCATTGGAAGGACTAATGCTGAAGCCAAAGTTCCAATACTTTGGCCACCTGATGAGAAGAGCTGACTCATTGGAAAAGACCTTGATGTTGGGAAAGATTAAGGGCAGGAGAAGAAGGGGCCAACAGAGGATGAGATGGTTGGATGCCATCACTGACTCAATGGACATGAGTTTGAGCAAACTCCAGGATATAGTGAAGGACAGGGTAGCCTGGCGTGCTGCAGTCCACGGGGTTGCAAAGAGACTGACTGGACTAGGGACTGAACAACAAGAGTAACATTGTCTAGGGGGTAAGGAGGGAGGAAATTCGATCTTTATCACACCACAGGCCACCACACACCAAAGAAGAAAAAAAAAAAATGCCTAGCTAGGGACTTTCCTGGTGGTCCAGTGGCTGAGACTCTGTGCTCCCAATGCAGAGGGCTCAGGTTAGATCCCTGGTCTGGGAACTATATTCCACATGCCACAAGTGAGAGTTCTCATACCACAACTCTGACCCAGAGCAGCCAAATAAATACTAAGTAAAAAAATTTTTGTAAAAGCTTAACTATAAGAAAAAAAGTTTTACAAGTCCTAGAAGAAAATATAGAAAAGTAACTCAAACAGTGGGGTAGAGATAGATTTAAAAAAATAAAAACAACAAAAAAAGTCTAAAATATAAAGCAAAAGATTGAGAAATTTGATTATATGAAGATTTAATGCTTCTGCTTTTAAGACCCCAAAAACAAAATTTAAAATGGTAACTCACAGTCCAGGAAGACAGGTACAATGCACGAAAGCAACAAAAGATTAGTATTTAGAATTTACAAAGAACTATAAATCAAAGATAAAAAGCTAACACTCCCAACAAACAAATGGGCAGAGGTTGGGACTAAGAAATTCACAAAAGAAGAAACCTCATTGTCTTACCTTGCTCCTTTTTTTCTTACCTACCTACAGTGAGTATGGTTTTGGTCTGCTCTATGCCCTATAAGTTGACTTTATTAGTCAGAATAATGTATGGCAACAAACAACTCTTAAATCTTTATAATTTAATTTACAAAAGAGGCCATTTCTTCCTGGTGCTGCATGTCCAGCCCAGATGCTACTGTGGAGGAGGCTCTATTCTGCACAGTAACCCAAGGATTCAAGATGATGGAGGCTCTACCAATTTGCAGATGCATCATCTGGAATTTATCCCTGGGGCTGCCCAATATGCCAGTGACTGCTTGTGTAAGTAATTCCACTAGCTTACAGATATAAATGTATATAGATATAAACCAAGCTCCATAATGTTATCAGTAATAAAGTTTACATTTAATTTTTTATCTGTTTAACTCCTATGTTCCTCAATCAACTCCAGAACAAAATGGGGAAGAGTAATCTTGTCTAAAGATGCTCCAGACATCCTCCCCCAATAATATGTCAGTCTCCATATTCACCTGTATTTCTAAAATATTTTATAAATAAATTTTTAGAAAGAAGAATTATAAAGTTTTCATACCTTTCAAATCACTGGAGCAAGTGAAGAAATAAAACTAAGAAAACATGATCAAGGCATCAAACACCAAGAAGAAACATGGCAATCAGAAAACAAAATAATTCCAAACATATCAGTAAGAATAAAACATGCAAAATATTTAAATTCACCTATTAAAATTTTTTTCAAGTTGAATTTTAAAAATCAATATAGAAACTTCCCTGGTGGTCCAGTGGTTAAGAATCCACCTTGCAATGCAGGGCACACGGGTTGGATCCCTAGTTGGGGAACTAAGATCCTACATGCCATACAGCAAGTAAAAGCACACTGCAACACAACTCCTGGGCCTGTACCACAACTAGAGAACCTATGTGCTGCAATGAAAGATCCCACATGCCACAACTAATACCTGACTCAGCTAAATAAATAAACAAATACAAATTCAGCCTATATATTTACAGAGACAATTAAAACAGAACCATACAGAAAGTGTTTTAAGGATAGAAAATGATACATTACACAGTTGCTAGGAAAAAGAGCAGGTATAGCAATATCAACAATGGATGACATAGAATTTACAGCAAAAAGCAATAAAGACAAAGATGCTTCATGATTACATAATCTACCAAGAGATTACAACAATCACACATCTTAAACATTTTAAATCTATAACACAAAACTAGTGAAAACAGGAAAAATTAGTAAAGTCATAATAACAGGCTAACACCCCTCCAAAACATAAAATAAGGAATTAGAAGCTTGATCTAGTAAATAAAGAGAATCACTTTCAACAGAGAGCACAAAATTTTCAAAAAATAGGGTATTCACTGAAGTCCTCACATACTAGGTTACAAGGAAATCACAACAAATTCAGGAAAGCAAAGATCATACTTACAGATCATACAATTAATGCAGTACAAGAAAATTTGAAGTTTATTGATGAAAATACAATAAAACAAGCAAAAATCTATCAACCTGAAAATATTTAAAACCTGTTTCTAAATAACTTGCAACAAAGGGAAATTAAAAGACAATTCAACACAAATTATGTAATAATCTAAATAAGAATTCATATTAAAATCTGTGGTATTTGCTTAAATAAAAATCTAAAGAAATTCATCTGCCTAAAAAAAGCCTCCCTCTGTTACACACACACACATCTACCTCGATTCACACACACACACATCTACCTCGATTAAAAAGCTGAACATAATAGTTCTGGTTCCCTGTATTCTAGGCCATGGTAGGCTTGTTCTTACTCCTTTGAGATTAAATGAGCAGAGGTGAAATTCATCACTTCGGGGTCAGTTCACTTAATTGATGGTACAAAAACCTCTATAGACCTCTCCCTCTGACCAGCAAGCAGCTATCAAGATAATATCAGAATACATCCATTTTAGAAAACTGGTATTTATAAGGAGTGAACATCACACATCTTCTGACTTGGGGCAGGGGGGGCAAAATTCCACTTCTAAGGATATATACAGCAAAAATGTATACACATGCTCACCAAGAAAGGGACAAACAGTGGTTCAAAGAATCATTATTTGTAATAGCCAAAAACTGAACACAAACTAAATGTCCAGAAACTGTGGACTGAAACACTGTGGTACTTTCTTACAGTGCAATATTATAAAACAAAAAGAATGAATGAATGAACTGTGACCATGCGCAATATCATGGATGATTCTCACCAATATACTGGTCAGTGAAAAAAGCCAAACAAGAGTACATAAAGTATGATTACATTCATATAGATTTCAAAGCCAGACAAATCTTTGGCAATTAAAAATGTGTTTATCCTTGGAAGGGGAGTGACTAGGAAAGAGCTCAAAGGGGTAGATTCTGGGGTATGATGTTCTCTTTCTCAATCTATGTGCTAGTTATTTATCCATGATGTACAAACCTGTCTACCAAGTTGTTCACTTTGTACAAATTTCTGTGTATGAATCATTACTACACATAGATATGCAGGCATGCATGCTAAGTCATTTCTAAGTCGGGTCCAATTCTTTGCGACCCTATGGACCACAGCCTGCCAGGCTCCTCTGTCCACAGGATTCTCAAGCAAGAATACTGGAGTGCGTTGCCTTGCCCTACTCCATTATAGATATATGTATATATTATAAGGTGGCTCAAATGGTAAAACAGTAGGACTTCTCTGGTGGCTCAGAGGGTAAAGCGTCTGTCTTCAATGCAGGAGACCTGGGTTCGATCTCTGGGCAGGGAAGATCCCCTGGAGAAGGAAATGGCAACCCACTCCAGTATTCTTGCCTGGAAAACCCCATGGATGGAGAAGCCTGGTGGGCTACAGTCCATGGAGTCACAAAGAGTCAGACACAACTGAGTGACTTCACTTTCAAATGGTAAAGAATCTGCCTGCAATGCGGGAGACCAGAGTTCAATCTCTGGGTCAGGAAGATCCCCTGGAAAAAGGAATAGCTACCTACTCCACTATTCTTACCTGGAGAATTCCATGAATAGAAGAGCCTGGTGGGCTACAGTCCATGAGGTCAGAAGAGTTGGACAGAACTGAGTGACTAACACTTTCACTTTCATAAAATAAATTAGACTTCATTATGATATTCTTCCCTAGTGGCTTAGACCATAAAGCGTCTGCCTACAATGCAGGAGACTGGGTTCAATCCCTGGGTCAGAAAGATCCTCTGGAAAAGGAAATGGCAACCCACTCCAGTACTCTTGCCTGGAGAATCCCGTGGACAGAGGAGCCTGGTGGGCTATAGTCCCGTGGGGTCACAAAAAGTTGGACAAGACTGAGCGACTTCACTTTCACTTTCATGTTATACTCAATAAAAAGTTTTATGTGTAGTAGCTGTGCTCTACCAGCCTGGGTCATAAAGTAAGAAGATTTATAACAGGTCTTACTTAACCAATGACAGATATGCATCATGAACAAAAAATAAACCTTTACTCCTTACATGACACTAAGATGTTGGGGTTGCCATCATAACATAACCTAGCCTTATCCTAAGTGACATATATCTTTAAGCCTTAAACGAAGACACAATATGCAAAAGCTATAAGAAAAATGATTTAATAAATTTATAAAAGAAACCATTAAAACATTTTTAGAAGGGGGTGGGAGAAGAGTGGGATACAGGATCCAATCTGAAAAAACTCCTAACAGCCAAAGCTGAAAAATTTGAGCAATGAAGTACATAATACTGGATTATCAGTTCAGTTCAGTCGCTCAGTCATGTCCGACTTTTGCGACCCCATGAATCACAGCACGCCAGGCCTCCCTGTGCATCACTAACTCCCGGAGGTCACCCAGACTCACATCCATCGAGTCAGTGATGCCATCCAGCCATCTCATCCTCTGTCGTCCCCTTCTCCTCCTGCCCCCGATCCCTCCCAGCATCAGAGTCTTTTCCAATGAGTTAACTCTTCGCATGAGGTGGCCAAAGTACTGGAGTTTCAGCTTTAGCATCATTCCTTCCAAAGAAATCCCAGGGCTGATTTCCTTCAGAATGGACTGGTTGGATCTCCTTGCAGTCCAAGGGACTCTCAAGAGTCTTCTCCAACACCATAGTTCAAAAGCATCAATTCTTTGGCGCTCAGCCTTCTTCACAGTCCAACTCTCACATCCATACATGACCACTGGAAAAACCATAGCCTTGACTAGATGGACCTTTGTTGTCAAAGTAATATCTCTGCTTTTGAATATGGATTATAACCCAAAGTAAAAAATAAATACACATGAATACAAGCTGATATAAAAGCTATTGAATAAAATGAAAGAGAGACAAATCTTCCTTACATGCTGCTGCTGCTGCTAAGTTGCTTCAGTCTTGTCTGACTCTGTGCGACCCCACAGACAGCAGCGCACCAGGCTCCCCCGTCCAGGCAAGAACACTGGAGTGGGTTGCCATTTCCTTCTCCAGTGTGTGAAAGTGAAAGTGAAGTCACTCAGTCGTGTCCAACTCTTAGCGACCCCATGGACTGCAGCCTACCAGGCTCCTCCGTCCATGGGATTTTCCAGGCAAGAGTACTGGAGTGGGGTGCCATTGCCTTCTCCCTTCCTTACGTAAGTATTCCAAATAATACACGTAGATATTTCCTTCTAAGAGTTAGAGCTTAACTCCCCCCATCTTTTTGAGTATGGGTTGGACTTAGTGACTGGCTTCCAAAAAATATAGCATGGAAAGGGAAAATTAGCAACTTCACAGAGGAACTGTCAACACTACTTTAACCAAGTGTTCATAATTCACCAAAGATATCATGTGGATGCCATGTCCCCCTGATATGACATAATGAGAAGGGCACTTTTCCTCTGCAGAATTTTATTCCAAAAATCCAGTCTAGTCATTAGAAAATATTGAGAGAGTCAGTTCCTAGGCAAGCTGATAAGAAGTCCAGGGTCCCTGAGGAGGAGAAAGGGGTCTGGAGCCCTCAAGAAGGAGAAAGAGGTCTGGGGCTCTCAAGGAGAAAAAGACAAACTTTTTTCTGCATTGCTTTGTTTTAGTCATTATAACAATGTATCTTGCTCCAGAACACTTTCTCCTTAACAAGAATGTTTTATGACTAATCATGTTATCTTAAGAGATACATATATATTGTGGGAGTGGGTTTGGTAAGACCTTTCTATTGTTAGTTCTAACCTTGTTAATTTAAGATGTATCTTGTGGGAACAGGTCTGGTAAAAGAATGTAAGGCCTTGATAAGACTAGTGAATGGGGGCACTCTCAGTACCCCTTCTGATGTCTAGTCAGAAGCTTTCTCTGTCCCTTTTTCACATTAATAAAACTCTGCTACACAAAAGCTCTTGAGTGATCAAGCCTGGTCCCTGGTCCCGAAGCTAAATCTTCTTCTTTGGAGACCATGAATCTGACATCATTCCCTATATGCTATCTATATCACAGAAAATTTGAGGGGCATTCTATAAAATACCTGCCCAGTACTCATCAAAACTGTCAATGTCATGTAAAACACAACTGAGAAATTGTCATGGACCTTAGGGGTGGCTAAGGAGATGACAACTAAATGCAATGTGGCATCCTAGATTAAATCCTGGAGTAGAAAAAGGGCATTAATGGGAAAATTAGGGAAATGTGAATAAAGCCTAGACTATACGTAACAGTATATCAATAACATATCAACCAGTATTGGTTTCTTAATGTCCCACAGTAATACAGCATGATGTTATGGACTGAATTGTGTTCCCTGCCTCAAATTCATGTGCTGAAGTCCTAGTCTTCAATATGCCTGTCTTTAGAGACAGGGCTTTTTAAGAGGTGTTAGTCACTCAACCCTGACTCTTTGCAACCCCATGGACTGGAGCCCAGTGGGCTCCTCTGTTCATAGAATTCTCTAGGCAACAATACTAGAGTGGGTTGCCATGCCCTTCTCCAGGGAATTGTTCCAACCTTGGGATCAAACCCAGGTTACTGGCACTGCATTCAGATTCTTTACCATCTGAGCCACCAGGAAAGCCCTTTTAAAGAGGTTGCTGCTGCTACTGCTAAGTCACTTCAGTTGTGTCCGACTCTGTGCGACCCCATAGACGGCGGCCCACCAGGCTCCCCCGTCCCTGGGATTCTCCAGGCAAGAACACTGGAGTGGGTTGCCATTTCCTTCTCCAATGCATGCAAGGGAAAAGTGAAAGTGAAGCCACTCAGTCGTGTCCGACTCTTCTCGACCCCATGGTCTGCAGCCTACCAGGCTCCTCCGTCCATGGGATTTTCCAGGCAAGAGTACTGGAGTGGGGTGCCATTGCCTTCTCCATTTTAAAGAGGTAATTAAGGTTAAATGAGATTGTAAGGGTGGGGCCCTCATCCAATAGGACTGGTGGCCTTATAAGAAGAGGAAAAGACACCAGGAATGTACAGCACAGAGATAAGGTCACATGAGGTCACAGCAAGAAGGCACCAGAAATGAATCTTGCTGGCACCTTCCTCTTGGAATTCCAACCTCTAGATCTGTGAGAAAATAAATTTCTGTTGTTTAAGCCAGTGAGTGCATATTTCTTATTATGGCAACCTGAGCAAATTAATTCAAGTGATAATATTCAAGGAAACTAAAACTGGGTGAAGAGTACACAGGAACACTCTGTACTATCTTTGTAATGTTTCTATAAATCTAAATGTTATTTAACCTAGAAGGAAATGGACATATTATTAGAAAGGTACAATCTTCCAAGACTGAACCAGAAAGAAATAGAAAATACAAACAGCTCAATCACAAGTGCTGAAATTGAAACTGTGGCTAAAAAACTTACAACAAACAAAAGTCCAGGACCAGATGGCTCCACAAGCAAATTGTATCAAACATTAGAGAAAAGTTAACACCTATCCTTCTGAAACTTTTCAAAAATTGCTGAAGAAGGAACACTCCAAAACTCATTTTAGGAGGCCTGAAACCATTCCCTGAGACCAAAACAAGTAAAAGACACCACACAAACAAGAGGAAATTACAGCCCAATATCACTGTTGTACACAAGTGCAAAAATTCTCAACAAAACACTAATAAACCAAATCAAACAATAGAATAAAAGGTTCATACACCATGATCCAATGGGATTTATCCCAGGGATGCAAGGATTTTTCAATATCCGCAAATTAGTCAGTGTAATACACCATATTAACAACCTGAAGTATAAAAACTGTTATGATCATCTCAACAGATACAGAAAAAGCTTCTACTAAAAATTCAACACCCTAATTTATGATAAAAACTCTCCATAAAGTGGGCATAGAGGGACCTACCTCAATGATAATAAAGTCCATATATAACAAACCCACAGCTAACATCATACTCAATGGTGAAAATCTGAATGCATTTCCTCTAAGAGCAGGAACAAGACAAGGATGTCCACTCTTGCCACATTATTCAACATAGTTCTAGAACTACCAGCCATGACCATCAGAGGGGAAAAAAAAATACATTAAGTCTGCTACATACAAACCTTCAAAGCTGTGAGCTTTCAAAGATGCAAATGTATTCACATGTCAAATCATGTAAGTTTGTTCATGTCTGGCATGCATTGTCACTTGCATGCATTCTCTACAAGTGGATGTGCTTTTGTGTACTTTATACTGTACAGTACTGTATATAGTACAGCAGTGCAGTATCTTTACTTCAAGCCCAGGATATCTGGGAGCAAGCTTAAAAGCAGCAGTGATGTAACTGGTACTGTAAGAAGTGCCAAGCGATAATGATGGAAACAAAAGTGAAAATAATTGAGAGAGTGGAGCAAGGTGAAAAGATGGTAGACGTTGCTTGTTCTTATAACACTGAACTCCTTGCTGTGCAACACAAGGAGCTTACTGATGAAGACCTGGTAGAACTGGAGACCCAGAGAAAGGACGGAGAGACAAGAGGAAGAAGTAGTACCTGAAGAACCAAAGAGATTCATGATGCAAGAGGATTTTCTTTATTTGAGGAGGTATTGTCAGTTTTTGAGGCTCAGGACACAAACGTAGAATGGTACATGAAAGACGCAGCAGCCATTCAAAATACAATCCAGTGCAACTGTGTCATCTGTGATGAGAAAAAAAGAGAGCTACCACTCAGACATCATTGGATTCATTTTTTTCAAGAGGGTAGACAGAATTGAATCCAGCAAAGAACCAGAACCTGTGCTACTAATGTCAAGTGTGAGTGAAACTGCATCTCCTGTTGCTGCTGATTCTTCAGTTCTGCCATCTCCCACTCTCCATCCCCCCTCCAGTCAGTAACTTTTCTTGCCTGTTCACTCAATGCCAGCCCCTGTGTGCTAACTGTTGTACTGTACTACTGTATTTTTCAAGGTTCTTTACTGTGAGAATAAAAATGTTTTCTTTATTTTTTGTTTTTTATATATTATTTGTGTGAAAAGTATTATAAACCTATTACAGTACAGTACTATATAGCCAGTTGTATTAGTTGGGTATATAGGCTAACTTTGTTGGGCTTATCAACAAACTGGACTTATAAACATGCTCTTGTAGTTCATATGTAGGGAATTTACTGGAAAAGAATTCAAAGTGGAAAAGACATAAAACTGCCACTATTTGCAGATGACATGATACTATACAAATTAATAAAAAATCCTGAAGATGCTACCAGAAAGCTACTAGACTTCATCAGTGAACTGGCTAAGGTTAAAGGATATAACATTAATACTCAATCTCTTGCATTTCTATATGCTAACAATGAAAGATCAGAAAGAAATACTAAGGAAACAATCCCTTTTACCATCCTATCAAAGAAACTAAAATACTTAAGAATAAACCTATCTAAGGAGGCAAAAATGTGTACTCTGAAAAATTATAAGACCCTGATGAAAGAAACAGAAGACTACACAAACAGATAGAAAGATATACCATGCTCTTGGATTGGAGGAATCACTGTTGTCCAAATGACTATAATACTCAAGGCAATCTATATATTCAATGCAATGTCTATCAAATTACCAAGAGTATTTTTCACAGAACTGGAAATTTTTTTAAAACTTACATGAAAACACAAAAACCCTAATAACCAAAGCAGTCCTAAGAAAGAAAAATGGAGCTAGAGGAATCAGGCTCCCTGACTTTAGACTATATTATAAAGCTACAGTCATCAAAACAGTATGATACAAGCACCAAAACAAAAATGTAGATCACTGGAACAGGATAGAAAGCCCAGAGATAAACCCATGCACTTATAGTCAACTAATCTACGACAAATGAGGCAAGAACATACAATGGAGAAAAGACCATCTCTTCAATAAGTGGTGTGAGAAGATGGGAGAGCTACATGTAAAAGAAAGAAATTAGAATATTCTCTAACACCATATACAAAAATTAACTCAAAATGGATTAAAAACGTAAATGTTAAGGCAGAAAACTTTTAGAGGAAAATATACAAAGAAGACTCTGACATAAATTGCAGCAATTATCTTTTTGGACCCACCTCCTAGAGTAATGAAAATAAATAAAAACAAATGGGACCTAATCAAACTTAAAAGGTCTTGCTTAATAAAGGAAACCAAAGCAAACAGACAATCCACAGAATTTAGGAAAATATTTGCAGACAAAGCAACTTCAAGGGATTAATCTCCAAAGTGTACAAACAGCTCATGCAGCTCAATATAAAAACAAACAAACTAATAGACAAATGGGCAGAAGCTCTAAATAGACAATTTTCCAAAGACAACATACAGCTGACCAGGAGACACATGAAAAGATGCTCAAAATCACGGATTAGTAAAGAAATGCAAATCAAAACCACAATGCAGTATCACCTAACACTGGTCAAAATGGCCATCATTAAAAAATCTAGAAACAATAAATGCTGGAGAGGGTGTGGAGAAAGGAAACCCTCCTATAGTGTTGGTGGGAATGTTAATCAGTACAACCACTATGGAGAATAGTATAGAGGTTCCTTAAAAAACTAAGTATAGAACTACCTTATGATCCAGCAATTCCACTCCTAGTCGTATACCCTGAGAAAACCATAATTTGAAAAGATACATGCACCCCAGGGTTCACCGCAGCACTATTTACAATAGTCAAGACATGGAAACAACCTAAATGTCCATCGACAGAAAAAAGGGATAAAGAAGATGTGGCACATATATATTAGGTTGGTGTAAAAATAACTGTGGTTTCAGATGGTGAATTTAAAATCATTACAACTAAGCTCAAACACATCTTTATTAATCAAAACAGGAATCATTACAATCAACACATTTTTGCCAATGAGAAATAAGTTGGTTTATTCCTATAGCATAAAAATCTGTTCTTCGGGATTCAACTTGGAAATCATTTTGGAAATGCTCTTGGAAAGCATTTTCTGCCTCCTGCTGGTTGTGGAAGCATTTTCCCTGCAAAAAAATTGTTGAGATGCTTGAAGAAATGGCAATCGGTTGGCGAGAGGGCAAGTGAATATGGCAGATGAGACAAAACTTTGTAGCCCAATTTGGTCAACTTGTAAAGCATTGGTTGTGCAACATACAGTCAGGTGTTGTTGTGGAAAAGAACTGGGCCCTTTCTGTTGACCAATATCAACTGCAGGTGTTACAGTTTTTGGTATACCTCACCAATTTATTGAGCATATTTCTCAGATGCAATGGTTTCTCCAGGATTCAGAAAGCTGTCATGGATCAGACACCATCAAACAGTGCCCAGGACCTTTTTTAGTGCAAGTTTGGCTTTGAAGTTTCTTCTTGGTCCAACCACTGAGTTGGTCGTCAACAGTTGTATAAAATCCACTTTTCGTCACACATCACAATCGAGAAATGGTTCGTTGTTGTTGTGTATAAGAAGAGAAGACAACACTTCAAAACAAGAATTTTTTTTTGATTTCTAGTCAGCTTCTGAGGCACTCACTTATTAAGCCTTTCACCTTTCCAATTTGCTACAAATGCCCAAAGACCATAGAATCGCCAATGTTGAGTTCTTTGGAAACTTCTCGTGTAGTTTTAAGAGGATCAGCTTAATGATGGCTCTCAATTGGTCACTGTCAACTTTCAATGGCCAGCCACTGTACTCCTCATTTTTAAAGATTTTTTTAATATAAATTTATTTATTTTAATTGTACTCCTCATCTTTAAAACTCTCATTGCCTTGGCAAAACTTCTTGAACCATTACTGCACTATGTTCATTAGCAGTTCCTGGGCCAAACGTTGTGAGTTGTCTGTCTCCATTCCTTTACAACCCATTTTGAAGTCAAAAAAGAAAACTGCTTGAATATGCTTTTTGTCTAAAATCATTTCCATAGTCTAAAATAAATAGCCTGTAATAAGTCATTAACAAAAACACATGAAGTGAGAAATGCACATTAAAATGATATAACATAACCACATTTATTTAAGAATGCATTCAATATCAAATGGCAAATTTCAACAACACAAAAACTGCAATTACATTTGCACCAACCTAATACATAGACCGGAGAAGGCAATGGCACCCCACTCCAGTACTCTTGCCTGGAAAATCCCATGGACGGAGGAGCCTGGTGGGCTGCAGTCCATGGGGTCGCTAAGAGTCGGACACGACTGAGCGACTTCACTTTCACTTTTCACTTTCATGCATTGGAGAAGGAAATGGCAACCCACTCCAGTGTTCTTGCCTGGAGAATCCCAGGGACAAGGGAGCCTGGTGGGCTGCCGTCTATGGGGTCGCACAGAGTCGGACTGAAGCGACTTAGCAGCAGCAGCAGCAATACATAGACTAATACATAGACAGGAGGAGGACACAACAACCCACTCCAGTATCCTTGCCTGGAGAATCTCATAGAGGAAGACTACAGTCCATAGGGTAGCAGAGTCAAACACAACTTAAGCAACTTAGCATGCACAATACGATGGCATATTAGCCATAAAAAAGGATGAAATGATGCCATTTGTAACCACATGGAGGGACCTAGAGATTATCATACTAAGTGAAGTGTTGTTCAGTTGCTGAGTCATGTTTGACCCCATGAACTACAGTAGACCAGGCTTCTCTGTCCTTCACACTACTATATATAAAATATATAATCAATAAGGACCTACTGTACTGAACAGACAACTCTACTCAATCTATTTTAATAACCTATATGGCTTTTGTAGTAACCTATATGGGAAAAGAATCTGAAAAAGAATGGATATGTGTATATGTCTATCTGAATCACTTTGCTGTATATCTGGAACTAACACAGCATTGTAAATCAACTACAGTATGAAAATAAAAATTAAAAAAATAAAGTTATTTTTAAAAAGTAACTGGGAGAAAATATTTATAATTTACGTAACAGAAATATGCATTATAGAAATATTTTTAATTCCTATCGAATAGCTTAAAATTGCAAACCATCCCACAGAATACTGAGTATAGAAAAGGCAAGTCAGAAAAATAGAAATGACAAAAAAAATAATAATTGTTAGCAACAGGGGAATAATTATCTAAAACTATGGTAGTCATACAATGACTTAGTAAGGCATATCAGTATGAAATATTTCCACAGTAATTTTTCCACAAATTATTAAAAAAAAACTTGATCAAATAGATACATGTAAAAATGATAAAGCAAAACTAATCATAGGCAAATTTATTTGTATGAAAATAAACAGAAAAGCAACTGAAAAAATGCCCCTACCAAACTGCTTATGGAGACGGAACTGGAATTAGTGGATGGTGAAGGAAATTTTTACTTTATCAGGATTTACTTAGGTTTTTAGAACATCTTGGTGTTCGTTTATAATTGAAAATGTACTTTTCTGGGAGTAAGGAAAGGAAGTCTTTCATCTTCCAAGACTATCTCCCTGTCAGGGACTTCCCTGGTGGTCCAGTAGCTAAGCCTCTGCATTCCCATTGCAAGGGGCTGGGTTAAATCCATGGTTCCAGGGAACTAGATCCCACATGCCCAGGTGCAATCAAATAAATAAGTTGCAAGCCTCCCTACTTCCCTGATACAAAGTATGGTGGAACAACAGCTATTTCCAGCCAGGAGGAGATCTATCACAACAGCAGACAGTTTAAATAAAGCATTAGCAGCTGCTAATTAGAGGAGCCTGTCCCTGGGATTCTCCAGGCAAGAACACTGGAGTGGGTTGCCATTTCCTTCTCCAGTGCATGAAAGTGAAAAGTGATAGTGAAGTCACTCAGTCATATCCGACTCTTAGCAACCCCATGGACTGCAGCTCACCAGGCTCCTCCATCCATGGGATTCTCCAGGCAAGAGTACTGGAGTGGGGTGCCATCGCCTTCTCTGCATTAGCAGCTAGTACTCTTAAATGGAAAGATGAGTTAATAACCCCAGGCAGTTACCTTTCACCATCCTTCCTTATCTTGGTCTATGCTTCATCCCTGGACAAGAGATTTGAGAGAGTTAACTTAGGCAGGTTGACAAGGTGTCCAGGCCTAAGGCCCCTTTAAGGAGAAGGTAAATATTCTTTCTTTTTCACATTCTTTTGCCTTACTTAGATTAGTAGGCCTCACAGGCAGCAGTTTCTCTTGTTCAAGGACATGTCTTTTTTTTGAGCTTTGGGTGAATGCTATGGGAGAAGGCCTGGGTAAAACTTTCATAGCCTTGAGCTCTGGGTTAACCTGTTCCTTCTAGCTAATCTCCTGCTGATGTCATCCTAGGATGCGTGTTATGGGAAAGGGTCTAGGCAAAATTCTCACAGCCTTGAGGCATTTTGTATCTATTCCAGATAAAAAGACCAGAGATCTCTTCAAGAAAATTAGAGATACCAAGGGAACATTCCAGGCAAAGATGGGCACAATAAAGGACAGAAACGGTATGGACCTAACAGAAGCAGAAGATATTAAGAAGAGGTGGCAAGAATACACAGAAGAACTATACAAAAAAGATCTTACTGACCCAGATAACCACAATGGTGTGATTACTAACCTAGAGCCAGAATCCTGGAATGGGAAGTCAAGAGTGTCTTAAGAAGCATCACTATGAACAAAGCTAGCGGAGGTGATGGAATTCCAGTTAAAAAGTGAAAGTCGCTCACTCATGTTCAATTCTTTGTGACCCCATGGACTATACAGTCCATGGAATTCTCCAGGCCAGAATACTGGAGTGGGTAGCCTTTCCCTTCTCCAGGCAATCTTCCCAACCCAGGGATCGAACCCAGGTCTCCTGCATTGCAGGCGGATTCTTTACCAGCTGAGCCACAAGGGAAGCACAATAATACTGGAGTGTGTAGCCTATCCCTTCTCCAGGGAGATGTTCTGGATTCACGGATCGACTCAGGGTCTCCTGCATTGCAGGTGGATTCTTTACCAACTGAGATATCAGGGAATTCCAGTTGAGCTATTTCAAATCCTAATAGATGATGCTATGAAAGTACTCCACTCAATATGCCAAAAAATTTGGAAAATTCAGTGGCCACAGGACTGGAAAAAGTCAGTTTTCATTCCAATCCCAAAGAAAGGCAATGCCAAAGAATGTTCAAACTACTGTGCAATTGCACTCACCTCACACGCTAGCAAAGTAATACTCAAAATTCACCAAGCCAGGCTTCAACAGTATGTGAACTGAGAACTTCCAGATGTTCAAGCTGGATTTAGAAAAGGCAAAAGAACCAGAGATCAAATTGCCAACATCTGTTAGATCACAGAAAAAGCAAGAGAGTTCCAGAAAAACACCTACTTCTGCTTTATTGACTATGCCAAAGCCTTTGACTGTGTGGATCACAACAAACTGTGGGAAATTCTTCAAGAAATGGGAATACCAGGCCACCTTACCTGCCTCCTGAGAAATTTGTATGCAGGTCAAGAAGCAACAGTTAGAACTGGACATGGAACTACAGACTGGTTGCAAATCGGGAAAGGAGTACTCCAAGGCTGTTTATTGTCACCTTGCTTATTTAACTTATATACAGAGTACATCACGAGAAATGCTGGTCTAGATGAAGCACATGTTGGAATCAAAATTGCTGGGAAAAATATCAGTAACCTCAGACATGCAGATCACACCACCCTATGGCAGAAAGAGAAGAGGAACTAAACAGTCTCTTGAAGAAAGTGAAAGACAGTGAAAAAGTTGGCTTAAAACTCAACATTCAGAAAACTAAGATCATGGCATCCGGTCCCATCACTTCATGGCAAATAGATGGGGAAACAGTGGAAACACTGACAGACTTTATTTTCTTGGGCTCCAAAATCACTGCAGATGGTGACTGCAGCCATGAAATGAAAAGACTCTTGCTCCTCGGAAGAAAAGCTATGACCAACCTAGACAGCATATTAAAAAGCAGAGACATTACTTTGCCAACAAAGGTCCATCTAGTCAAAGCTATGGTTTTTCCAGTAGTCGTGTATGGATGTGAGAGTTGGACCATAAAGAAGGCTGAGCACCAGAGAATTGATGCTTTTGAACTGCGATATTTACAAGATTCTTGAGAGTCCCCTGGACTGCAAGGAGATCAAACCAGTCAATCCTAAAGGAAATCAGTCCTGAATATTCATTGGAAGGATTGATTCTGAAGCTCCAATACTTTGGCCACCTGATGCGAAGACCTGACTCATTGGAAAAGACCCTGATGCTGGGAAAGACTGAAGGCAGGAGGAGACTAGGAGGACAGAGGATGAGATAGTTGGATGGCATCACTAACTCGATGGACATGTGTTTGAACAAGCTCCAGGAGATGGTGATGGACAGGGAAGCCTGGGGTGCTGCAGTCCTTGGAGTCAAAAACAGTCAGACACAGCTGAGTCACTGAACTGAACGGAACAGATAGTTGAGAAGTATTATAAGGCCCCACTTAAACTAGTGAGGTGGGTACTCTCCTGCCCCCTTCTGATGTCTATGTCAGAAGTTTTTTCTGTCACTTTCACTTTAAATAAAATCAACACAAAGCTCTGAGTGACTGTCTTTGGTCCCGGAGTTAAATCTTCTCCTTCGGAGACCACGAATCTGGCGGCACTGTTCACCGTAAGCTATCATCTTGGGGGCTCGGCCAGGATCTTCAAGACAGGTAAGAATACTCAGAGTTGGGACTCTTTTGCTCTTTTACTGTAAAGTCTCTACTAACTCAGAAACATATGAACCAAACTTCCTTTCTCCATCACCTTTTCCTGGTCTCTTTGACCATTTCGTAACTGCCTGGGGAATTGAAACTACTAACCTAATCTGTGGAATCACAGACTTTCAAGGGACTTGCAATCCATTCTGTTACTGTGTACTATTACTTAGACCTCAAATTTGGATTGACAGTCGCAAAACACCTAGTCTTGCTAGAAGCCAAAATTTACACCTGAATTGTCTTTTTATGCACTGCAGACAGGAGCACATTTGGGAGCCGGGAGGAGCTCTGTCTCCAGGAACACCTCTCAGGCTAGAGGTTGCTCTCTTAGCTGCCTGCCTCAGGGGCCCACAACCTGAAAGTGAGTCCTTGTCACACCTGTTCCTCCGGTCTATATGAATGGAGGCACAGCTGGTGACTATGAGACTTCTGAGGACACAGATCGGGAATCCTAGGATCTGGTCAGATTGGAAGTGCAGTGGGCTTTTTTTCCTTTGGTAATGCCGGCTGTTAGCAGACCAGAGGAGGCACTCTGGTGGCTTTTGTCTCAACTCCTTAGACATTCTTTCTGTAGAATCTGTGGAAATGAACTGGAAAGATTGGCCCTAATAGCTCAAGGACAAAAATCACTTTTTCCTTGCTGGCCAGCCCTTCACCACCTCTTTTGCTATCACATATCACTCCGGGTGGCATCAGAGGAGAAGCAGAAATCAGGCAAAGGTTTTAATGGTGAGGAACTGTACATCAGTCTAGGATGCCATTAGATCTACCCCTGGTGCATCTCCACCATGCCTCAGTGGTAGAACAGGGAGGGACGACAGCGAGACACCCGTGTCAGTAAGAGACAGGTTAACTTTGGCCAGGGAAGCAAGCTTAGGGGGAAGACCTGTCTCCACCCCCAGCTAGAGCAAGGAGGGACGCTGCCGGTAGAAAACAGCTACAGCACTGGGCACTGCTTTTTTCTCTCTTACAGATGGGAGCTAGTATTTCCAGAACCACCCCCTTTGAATTGTATCTTGGAAAACCTGGGATAAGTTTGATCCCCAGAGCCTAAAAAGTCCCTTAATACAGGCTTTCTTTGCTTGAAGAGAAGACCTCACCTGCCTGGAGAGACAATCCCTACTGGGGGAACATCTTGTCAGACAGTCTGCCTCTGTTATCAGAGGCAATTTGAACACTCTTTGGTTTAAATTTGGTTAAAATTTAAAAGTCGTAGTCATTTAAACCATGACTACAAAAAGGAGAGAAGACATTTTTTGACACTGAATGACCATGAAATTCCTCAGACTTTGGAGAAAATGCTTCAAATGAAATCTTTTTGTAATTGCAAAACTAGTTTTTTTTTGCATGTGCAATAAAAAAAAGCTGGCTTTTTAAAATACTTTTTTTGGAGCTCCAACCCTGCCTGAGAGACAGAAACATGCCTGGGAAAAAACCTGAAGTTAACTCTTATCATGTTCTTGAGATACACAGCCCACTCTGTCTGGGACTCCAGCCATGAGCAAACTGGTAGAACTTAAAGCCAAGGGGGAAAAAATGGACAAAGAGACATTTTAAATTTCAAGTGGAAAACTGTGAGGTCTCTGTCTGTCCAGATTTATTTGTGTCTCAGTGTGTCTCTGTCCTTGGACAACGTTGCTGAAGGCTAATTGGTCAATGAGCTCTATTTAATTGGCTTAAAGAGAAGTAAGTGCTTACATATCAAACAATTCTAAATTCAAGAAAATTAAAATGAAATTCAGGCTTGTGTGAACTGGGAAATACTCACTATTGAATTGATACCTGGTATTAATGTTTGTTTATTGATCTAATCAACATAGACGTTGTGAAGATACTTTTACAAATGGTATAGCTTGGGGTGATTTATGTTTGAAAGTGAAAGTTGCTCAGTTGTGTCTGACTCTTTGTGACCCCATGGACTATACAGTTCATGGAATTCTCCAGGCCAGAATACTGGAGTGGGTAGCCTTTCCCTTCTCTAAGGGCTCTTCTGAACCCAGGACTCTCACAATGCAGGTGGATTCTTTACCAGCTGAGCCACAAGGGAAGCCCCAATCTACAAAATGATTATATAAAGTATTGTTCATGGTTGCTGAAGAAAAGCAGGATTTATATTTTCAATAAAAAGGTATAAGGAATGGAATTACATTCTATTAAGGAAAAAGAAAGTAAGTCTAAACTTATAGGCGGCTGTTCTCTAAATGCGCAAATGAGGTGATCAATACAAAAAGTGTAAAAAGGTTTGTGACAAGTAAGAGAGTTTTGTGCATGATACAAGTTTCGTAAGACATTAAACTGCCTTTGAAATCTTTTACTGGTACTTTGACTAAGTGAATAACTATTGTTTCACAGTGAATATAAGTTGGCACCGAAATGAAATTTGGTTTTCTCTCCCTGTTAAAGAACAAAGTTTTCTTGGAATGTGGTTTTTGATGGCAGACTGTGGCGCACATGAACAAAGCTCATTCTGCGTCTACAAAAATTAACCCCTCATTAGGGAATTTAAAATGGGTAAACAATGCTTGTAAACCAAACAGTCAGAGCTATGGGAGTTCCAAGACAGAAACTTGGCTTTTCCTGGCTCCCTGACAAAGTTCACTTTTATTTGATAAGATAAAGACTTTTCTGGCTTCAGGGTTAATATCTCACAATGGAGGGGGAAAAAAAATGGTTAAAATGTATGTTCTACAATCTCCAGTGACTGGGGCACCCACTTTACTGGGCAGGTCTTACAGACATTGGCAAAGAACTTCACGAGCTTCTTGGAGACTATCGCTTTACTGGCATCCTCAGTTGTTGGGCAGGGATGGCAGAACAAAGGGATTAGTTGCATGAGATTAAACAGACTGCTAAATATGATTACAATTTTCATGACTTTTTGTCTGACATATTACTGGCTTCTAATCTTTGTTTTCAGGTATAAAGAAGCTCTTCTCCTCAAGTTACTGATGACTGAAAACAATTTAGTGATTTACACTTGTGGGTAAAATTAAAACATTTTTCTTTTCTCTTTACTTAATGCCTCCAGAAATTGGAGACTTGGGTTCTGTACAGCCTCATCAAGGTAAAAAAGACTGTCTCTCGACATATACAGAAATCTCAAAGTATACTGGAGAGCTATAAAAGAAAAATCCACCCAACTGATGTCAGGCCTATGGCATCTATTATGTTTCACTGAATATTAAGTTTCAGTTTTGCTAATTAAGGTCTGTATTTTCTAAGGCTCAGTTCTGAAGTAATTCCTTGTGGTTATATTACATTGCTAAGAGGTTTAATTAAGTTATTAAAAAGGACACTCTGAGTTTGTTTCTAAAGTTTATCTCAGTAACCAGTCTTTAAATAAAGATCACATGTTTCAGGGTCTACAATCAGGAGATTAACAGCAAGCTATAATCATTTAACAAGCTAAGTCAGATGACCTGGAGATGTCACTGGGCTATACCTAATAGAAGTTCTTAAGTTCTTTCTTATGATTGTACTATTACTGCTAACCATATTGTTTTCTATATTGCCTGTTTCAAGAAGTGTTGTCCCTTCCACTACCAAGTGTGTGACTGAGCCACTGATATAATGAGGGTATACAGTTCCATATAAAATCCATAATTATAATGGTGTGAAGAAGCAACCAAAGGGAATATTTTCCTGGACCAAGAGACTAGTGAGACAGGTGCGGTCCACAGACTTGCTGCTCACAGGGCCTAGTCCAGTAACACACACTGAGTGGGCCTATCAGTGAAATCTTCGACAGACCTGGGAATGAGCCTTCAGAGCACCATGGGACAGATGGTCATGAAATGCCCCAAATCATGGTCAAACTCATGGCCATAAAGGGGTCCTGCATGGCACTTGCTGTCTGCCTCTACAAAGATTAACTCATGGACACTATAGCTGCTGACCTTCAACATCCCCTGAAAGGAGTTCAGGGCAAAAATCAGAAACTAAACACTCACTCTGTGCTCTGGAAAAATGGACAAAACAGGCCTTCGGATAGTTAGATATTTTCAGGTAAAGATTTCCTTGAGCCCAAATTCTTGCATCTTCTCATACCTAGAAAAACGCTAAAATTGTTAATGGTGACAACTACTTTGGCTTATATATAACTACCACAATAAGAGGTTAAAGCCTACTTGGACAAACTTAGACAAGCAGCTACCTGGCTATAAGTCTCCCTAAAACAACTGTCTACATAGGGGTTCAGCCTCATTCTTCTAAAAAGCAATGGTAAGACTTATTTTGTCTGTTAAGGTTTAGGTTGTCACTCTTTCAACTACTTCTGAGTTTGTTACACCCACATTCAAGATGTATATGAACACGCCAAATGGCTCTATTCTTATAAACAGGGCAGCCAAAGTGTTGATTCTGTCTAGATGAGGACCAAAGTTACTACCAAATATAACCTGATTCTTACTCTTGCTTGGATCACTGATTACAATAATTCTTTTACTGATTTTTGGTCTCTGTCTTTTAAACTACTTGTCTAGTTTGTTCTTTCTAAAGGATACACCGACTTCAAAGACAAAGTAATTGTGATGCAAAGATTTTGGTCACCCTTCAAAATGGACTCCCTAGATGTTCCACCCTGGTCACAGATACAATCATGGTTTACAAGCTCTCCGTGGCAGAAAAATATCTTGACTGTAATAATTGTAATCATCTTATTCTTGCTGTTTGCTCCTTCTATCTGTAATTGTATAATGAATTTTGTATCTAAGGGGCTTGAGGTTTTTTAAGTTACAAATGATTGTTTATGCTCCTACAACTTCTGCCTCCTCTAGCTAACACTTGAGGCTCTTGGATCAGAAACCCTAAATAAAAGGGTAAGGAGAATATACTGCTTCAACAACTTAAGGTGGGTGCCCCTCACCCACAGGAAGCAGTTACTGACAGATTTCTCTGCCCCTTTCCCCTCAGCAACAATATTGTCCTAAAAGAAAAAGGGGGAAATGAGAGTTAACTTCAGTTCCGTTCCATTCAGTCGCTCAGTCGTGTCTCACTCTTTGCAACCCCATGGACCACAACACGGCAGGCTTCGCTGTCCATCAACAACTCCCAGAATTTACTCAAACTCATATCTATTGCGTCAGTGATGCCAGCCAACCATCTCATGCTCTGTCGTCCCCTTCTCCTCCTGCCTTCAATCTTTCCCAGCATCAGGGTCTTTTCAAATGAGTCAGCTCTTCACATCAGGTGGCCAAAGTATTGGAGCTTCAGTTTCAGCATCAGTCCTTCCAATGAATATTCAGGACTGATTTCCTTTAGGATGGACCAGTTGGATCTCCTTGCAGTCCAAGGGACTCTCAAGAGTCTTCTCCAACACCATACTTCAAAAGCATCAGTTCTTCAGTGCTCAGCCTTCTTTATGGTCCAACTCTCACATCCATACACAACTACTGGAAAAACCATAGCTTTGACTAGACGGATCTTTGTTGGCAAAGTTACGTCTCTGCCTCTTAATATGCTGTCTACATTGGTCACAGCTTTTCTTCCAAGGAGCAAGTGTCTTTCAAATTTCATGGCTGCAGTCACCATCTGCAGTGATTTTGGAGCCCCCTAAAATAAAGTCTGTCACTGTTTCTATTATTTCCCCATCTATTTGCCATTAACTGATGGGACCAGATGCCATGATCTTAGTTTTCTGAATGCTGAGCTTTAAGCCAACTTTTTCACTCTCCCTTTTCACTTTCATCAAGAGGTTCTTTAGTTCTTCTTCACTTTCTGCCATAAGGGTGGTGTCATCTGCATATCTGAGGTTATTGATACTTCTCCCAGCAATCTTGATTCCAGCTTGTGCTTCACCCAGTCCAGCATTTCTCATGATAGACTCTGAATATAAGTTAAATAAGCAGGGTGACAATATACAGCCTTCACATAACTCCTTTCCCGATTTGGAATCAGTCTGTTGTTCCATGTCCAGTTCTAACTGTTGCTTCCTGATCTGCATACAGATTTCTCAAGAGGCAGGGCAGGTGGTCTGGTATTCTCATCTCTTTAAGAATTTCCCACAGTTTGTTGTGATCCACACGGTCAAAGGCTTTGGCATAGTCAATAAAGCAGAAGTAGGTGTTTTTCTGGAACTCTCTTGCTTTTTTGATGATCCAAGGGATGTTGACAACTTGATTTCTGGTTCCTCTGCCAGAATTAACTTAGGCAGGTTGATAAAGTGTTCAAGCCTAAGGTCCCTTTAAGGAGGAGGTAAACATTCTTTCTTTTTCACATTCTTTTGCCTTAGAATTGTAAGCCTTTTAGGCAGCAGTATCTCTTGTTCAAGGACATGTCTTTTTTTTGAGCTTTGGATGAATGCTATGGGAAAAGGCCTGGGTAAAACTTCCACAGCCTTGAGCTCTGGGTTAACCTGTTCCTTCTAGCTAATCTCGTGCTGAAGTCACTCCAGGATGCATGGTATGGGAAAGGGTTTGGGTGAAATTCTCACAGCCTTAAAGTATTTTTTTTTTATCTATTCTCAGCTGCTAGTTGAGAGGTATGTAAGGCCTCACTTAAACTAGTGAGGTGGGTACTCTCCTGCCCCCTTCTGATGTCTATGTCAGAAGCTTCTTCTGTCACTTTCACTTTAAATAAAATCTACACGAAGCTCTGAGTGACTGAGACTGTCTTTGGTCCCGGAGTTAAACCTTCTCCATCAGAGACCACAAATCCAGTAAAGCTGCCAGATTCAATGGTGCTTGACTCTCAATACACTGAGTACTTACTGTAAGAGTAATAACTGAGGCGTGGCAATGGTAAGAGGGCTGTGTCAGCTCTTGGGCCATTCTCTTTAAAAACAAGAGGCCCTGAAACTTAAATCACTGGGGGAAAAAAATCTCTCCAGCCCCTTTGTTTCACAAGCCCTCTGCTTATGTGACGAAAGTTTCAGACCCTAGTTTCCTTTGTCACTAAATATTATGTAATTCTCAGTTAATTACTTTTATTTAAGATTTTTAATGTATTTACTAACTAAATTTATTAGGAGGTAGAGTACATTAACCAGATGAATTCTTCTCTTGTTTTATATAATGAAAACTGAGTTGTTAGTTTACTTTCAAATGGCATGCTATTTTACTTTCTTTTTTTTTCTTTTTTTTCTTATTAATACTATTTTGAAATTTTTTTTTTTTACTTTACAATATTGTATTGGTTTTGCCATACATCAACATGAATCCGCCATGGGTGTACACGTGTTCCCAATCCTGAACCCCCTCCCACTTCCCTCCCCATAACATCCCTCTGGGTCATCCCAGTGCACCAGCCCCAAGCATCCTATATCCTGCATTGAAGCTGGACAGGTGATTCGTTTCTTATATGATATTATACATGTTTTAATGCCATTCTCCCAAATCATCCCACCCTCTCCCTCTCCCACAGAGTCCAAAAGACTGTTCTATACATCTGTGTCTTTTTTGCTGTCTCACATACAGGGTTATTGTTACCATCTTTCTAAATTCCATATATATGCATTAATATACCATATAGGTGTTTTTCTTTCTGGCTTACTTCACTCTGTATAATAGGCTCCAGTTTCATCCACCTCATTAGAACTGATTCAAATGTATTCTTTTTAATGGCTGAGTAATACTCCATTGTGTATATGTACTGCTTTCTTATCCATTCATCTGATGATGGACATCTAGGTTGCTTCCATGTCCTGGCTATTATAAACAGTGCTGCAATGAACTTTGGGGTACACATGTCTCTTTCAATTCTGGTTTCCTCAGTGTGTATGCCCAGCAGTGGGATTGCTGGGTCATAAGGCAGTTCTATTTCCAGTTTTTTAAGGAATCTCCATACTGTTCTCCATAGTGGCTGTATTAGTTTGCATTCCCACCAACAGTGTAAGAGGGTTCCCTTTTCTCTACACCCTCTCCAGCATTTATTGCTTGTAGACTTTTGGATTGCAGCCATCCTGACTGGCGTGAAATGGTACCTCATTGTGGTTTTGATTTACATTTCTCTGATAATGAGTGATGTTGAGCATCTTTTCATGTGTTTGTTAGCCATCTGTATGTCTTCTTTGGAGAAATGTCTATTTAGTTCTTTGGCCCATTTTTTGATTGGGTCGTTTATTTTTTTGGAATTGAGCTGTAGGAGTTGCTTGTATATTTTTGAGATTAGTTGTTTGTCACTTGCTTCATTTGCTATTATTTTCTCCCATTCTGAAGGCTGTCTTTTCACCTTACTTATAGTTTCTTTTGTTGTGCAGAAGCTTTTAATTTTAATTAGGTCCCATTTGTTTAGTTTTGCTTTTATTTCCAATATTCTGGGAGAAACTAAAGACCTATATATAGAAAACTATAAAACACTGATGAAAGAAATCAAAGAGGACACTAATAGATGGAGAAACATACCATGTTCATGGATCGGAAGAATCAATACAGTGAAAATGAGTATACTACCCAAAGCAATCTATAGGTTCAATGCAATCCCTATCAAGCTACCAACGGTATTTTTCACAGAGCTAGAACAAATAATTTCACAATTTGTATGGAAATATAAAAAACCTCGAATAGCCAAAGCAATCTTGAGAAAGAAGAATGGAACTGGAGGAATCAACCTGCCTGACTTCAGGCTCTACTACCAAGCCACAGTCATCAAGACAGTACGGTACTGGCACAAAGACAGAAATATAGATCAGTGGAACAAAATAGAAGCCCAGAGATAAACCCACGCACCTATGGAACCTCATCTTTGACAAAGGAGGCAAGAATATACAATGGAGAAAAGACAATCTCTTTAACAAGTGGTGCTGGGAAAATTGGTCAACCACTTGTAAAAGAATGAAACTAGAGCACTTTCTAACACCATACACAAAAATAAACTCAAAATGGATTAAAGATCTAAATGTAAGACCAGAAACTATAAAACTCCTAGAAGAGAACATAGGCAAAACACTCTCCGACATAAATCACAGCAGGATCCTCTATGACCCACCTCCCAGAATATTGGAAATAAAAGCAAAACTAAACAAATGGGACCTAATTTACTTTTAAAAGGTTGAAATGTACATGATTTAAGCTGGTTTAAGCTACCCCATGAGGCCAATCTGTTGATCTAGATGCAGTTGCTTTAATTAGAAATTCACACTCCATAGATGGACAGCTATTACTAAAGATGGAAACTCGTATTCCGAGGTGATACTGCAGATTTTCTGTTATTCATACATCTGGAGAACTTATAATTAAAACATCAAATGCCAAAAATGTTTTTTCATTGGTGAAACTAATAGCTTGTTAATCAGAACAACAGTTGCTAGAAGTGGGTTCTCACTGGTAAAATTAATGGCTGTTCATATATGTAGACTGCCTAAAATATCTTAAACACAGATTACAAGAATCTAATGATACTCTTATTCAGGGATAGTGTATGAGACTCAAGTCTAGATGCCTAAACTGTTCTCTGTCCAGCTACTGATTGTGAGATATGATTAACTGGTGCCTAACAGAATCCTGTAACGAGAATATTATTGTTGTCTGCTTCAAGTGAACATTTCATAAAAGGAGTGATCTGAATACCCAAAAACACAGCAACCAAGCTTATCAGACAGGGTACATCATGTTTTATGCCTGTTTGCTAAATAAGAATATTTAATGACTTCGCTGTGTGGAAGAATATTTTATCTGAGATTAGTTCTCATTGTAACTTGGTAGCAACTTGGTACCCATCTACCTCAAGTATTTCTGTGGTTACTATTATCTATCAAAAAGTCCTAAGAGCTGTGAATGACCAAACTGGTGTCAGGTCAGTGTCCATCACTATGATACAAATAGTTGAGATCTGGCATCATGAACACGTCCTAAAACATTTGGATCATAGTCAGGGAAATCAGACACGTGAGCTAGAAAGAGAGTCACATAGAAGTAAAGAAGTCAACTTCAGCAGACAGATGTTTTTCTAGGATTCAAAGCCAAGAAGTTCGATAAGATAAATTCTAACTGATCTACCCTTTTAAAGCATTTCAAAGGGGGCAAGGAGAGATAAATAAATGGTAGGTCTCATTTCAAATTTCATGGCAATGAATGAAAAACAAAAATTACTTTAATGAATATTTTTAATATATAATTGCCTTTATCAGAAGCAAATTCTTAATCACAATATTCATTCCTTATCTCCAGTGGTATTTCAAGGCCCTTCTAACAATATTTAGGACATACCAAACCCCACTCCTGCACTCTTGCCTGGAAAATCCCATGGACGGAGGAGCCTGGTGGGCCACAGTCCATGGGGTTGCTAAGAGTCGGACACAACTGAGCGACTTCACTTTCACTTTTCACTTTCATGCACTGGAGAAGGAAATGGCAACCCACTCCAGTGTTCTTGCCTGGAGAATCCCAGGGACGGGGGAGCCTGGTGGGCTGCCGTCTACAGGGTCACACAGAGTCAGACACGACTGAAGTGACTTAGCAGCAGCAGCAGCAGCATTCCTATCAATAAGTAATTTTCTCTCTAAAGAAACTCCTCAAGGAGATTTTTTCTAAATTACCATGCCAATTTTGCTGCAGTTTTTAAGAAAATGGTGTAGAGAGGACTAAAGGTACATATTAAGTTTTTAAAAATAGAAACCAAGACAAAAGATTTAAAAACACTTTTGAAAGAAGTTACAGGAGTAGCCTACAAGTGCTGCCAAGTGTTAGTCCATCAGTCATGTCCGACTCTTTGCAACCCCAAGGACTGTAGCCCTCAAGGCTCCTCTGTCCACGGAATTCTCCAGGCAAGAACAATGGAGTGGGTAGCCATTTCCTTCTCCAGGGGATCTTCCCAACCCAGAGATTGAACCAGGTCTCCTGCATTGCAGGTGGATTGTTTACCATCTGAGCCACCAGCAAAGGGATAGCCTATAATCTTATGAAAAAAAAAAAGGCATTCAGGGTAATGCAAATTAAAACCACAATGAAGTACCACTTTACACACACTAGAATGGCTAAAGTTAGAATGACAGTACCAATTTTTGAAGATGTGGAACAATTCGAACTTAAATACTGCTAATGGGAATATAAAATGATGTTACATTTGCTGTTTTTCAGTTCCTAAGTCATGTCTGACTCTGTGACCCCATGGATTGCAGCAAACATGGCTTCCCTGTCCTTCACTATCTACCAGAGTTTGTTCAAACTCATGTCCACTGAGTCAGTGATGCCATCCAATCATCTCATCCTGTGTCACCCCCTTCGCCTCTTGCCCTCAATTTTTTCCCAGCATCAGGTCTCTTCCAATGAGTCAACTCTTCATGTCAGGTGGCCAAAGTATTGGAGCTTCAGCTTCAGCATCAGTTCTTCCACTGAATATTCATGGTTGATTTCCTTTGGATTGATTGGTTTGATCTCCTTGCCATCCAAGGCACTCTCAAGAGTTTTCTCCTGTACCACAATTTGAAAGCATCAGTTCTTCAACACTCAGCCTTCTTTATGGTCCAACGTTCACATCCATACATGACTACTGGAAAAATCATAGCTTTGACTATATGGACCTTTATTGGTAAAGTGACAGCTTTGATTTTTAACACACTAAGTTTGTCATAGCTTTCCTTTCAAGGAGCAAGCGTCTTTTAATTTCATGGCTGCAGTCACCGGCCGCAATGATTTTGAAGCCAAAGAAAAGAAAATCTGTCATTGCTTTGACTTTTTCCCCTTCTATTCGCCATGAAGTGATGGGACTGGATGCCATGATCTTAGTTTTTTGAATGTTGAGTTTTAAGCCAGCTTTTTCACTCTCCTCTTTCACCTTCATCAAGAGGCCCGTTAGTTACTCTTCACTTTCTGCCATTAGGGTGGTATCATCTGCACATCTGAGGTTGTTGATATTTTTCCCAGCAAACTTGATTCCAGCTTGTGAATGCTCCAGCCCAGCATTTTGCACGATGCACTCAGCATATGTTAAATAAACAGGGTGACAATATACAGATTTGTCATACTCCTTACCCAATTTTGAACCAGTCAGCTGGTGTATGTAAGGTTCTAACTGTTGCTTCTTTACCTGCATAAATTTTCCTCAGGAGACAGGTAAGGTGGTTTCCATCTCTTTAAGAATTTTCCACAGTATGCTGTGATCCACACAGTCAAATGCTTTAGGGTAGTCAATGAAACAGAAGTAGATGTTTTTCTGAAATTCCCTTGCTTTCTCTAAGATCCAACGAATGTTGGCAATTTGATCTCTGGTTCTTTTGCCTTTTCTAAACCCAGTTTGTACATCTGGAAGTTTTCAGTTCACATAACTGCTGAAGCCTAGCTTGAAGGATTTTGAGCATAACCTTACTAGCATGTGAAACGAGCACAGCTGTTCGGTAGTTTGAACATTCTTTGGCATTATTCTTCTTTGGGATTGGAATGAAAACTGACCTTTCCCAGTCCCATGGCTACTGCCTAGTTTTCCAGTTTTGCTGACATATTGAGTGCAGCATTTTAACAGCATCATCTTTTAGGATTTGAAATAGCTCAGCTGGAATTCCATCACCTCCACTAGTTTTGCTCATTGTAATGTTTCCTAAGGCCCACTTGACTTCACACTCCAGGATGCCTGGCTCTAGGTGAGTGACCACACTATCACGGTTATCTGGGTAATTAAGACCTTTTTTGTACAGTTCTTCCATGTATTTTTGCCATCTCTTCTTAATCTCTTCTGCTTCTGTTAGGTTCTTAGCGTTTCTGTCCTTTATTGTGTCCATCCTTGCATGAAATGTTCCCTTGAAATCTCCAATTTTCTTTAGGTCTCTAGTCTTTTCCCTTCTATTGTTTTCCTCTACTTTTTTGCATTATTCATTGAAGACAGCCTTTTTATCTCTCCTAGCTATTCTATAGAACTCTGCATTCAGTTGGGTTTATCTTTCCCTTTCTCCCTTGCTTTTTGCTTCTTTTCTTTCCTCAGCTATTGTAAAGCCTTTTCAGACAACCCCTATGCCTTCTTGCGTTTCTTTTTCTTTGGGATGGTTTTGGTCACAGCCTCCTGTACAATGTTTTGAACCTCTGTCCATAGTTCTTCAGGCACTCTGCCTACCAGATCTAATCCCTTGAATCTATTCATCACCTTCACTGTATAATTCATAGGGGATTTGATTTAGGTCATACCTGAATGGTCTAGTGGTTTTCCCTACTTTCTTTGAAGTTACATACACTTTCCCTATTACCCTGTCATCCTATTCCTAAGAATATATCCAACAAAAAGTAAAACATGTATCTACAAAAAGACTTATACACAAATATATGTAGCAGTTTTATAATAACCAAAAGCTGGACACAACATGAATGTCAATCAACAGGAGAATGGATAAACAGATTGTGGTATATTCATACAACTGAAAATTACTCAGCAAAAACAAACAAATGAAGTTTGGATATACAAAATAAAATGGATGCATCTTTAAGACGGTTATGCAAAGCAAAAAACAGACACAAGGGGTCATGCTGTATGATTACAGATATATAAAATTCAAGAACAGTTAATAGTAGTCTATCCTGATAGAAATCAGAACAGTGATTACTTGGGATAAAAGGGAGTTGAGTGGAAAGGAGCCCAGAAGGAATAGTGGTTCACAGAAGCATAAACTTATAAAACTTCAAACTGTATACATAAATCTGTGCATTTTACTAAGTACGAACTAAACTTTGCTTTTTAAAAGCAGAGGAGACAGGAGCTGAGGTAGCCAAAAAAAATCTTGACTGGTACAGATCCATGAAAACACTACAAAATAAAGTATTTTGTATAGAATATAATTAAGAACTATGTTGATCTATTAAGTATATACTACAGACCATGCATGAATAGTAAATTATACTGCAACTTAAAGAAACCAAAACTAAAAACATACAAGAAGAAATAGTATAGCTATTCTTGCAAGGAGTTTTAAAATATTAAATATTTTTATCCTTCGTCAGTTTATAAAAAGAAAAAGGCTACAAAGTGTTCCTAAAATCATGAAGGAAAATTCACAGAACTAAAGCCTATTTTTTAATAGAAAGCTTATCTGCCATTTTATTCTATCAGCCAGATTATTTAAAAAGTACTCTGGATTGAGAATAAGGAGAAAAATGACTTAATATCATCATGTCATAAGCCTCTAACTAAGACTTGCTGTAAGTAAAATAAACATAGCAGAATATTCTGGAGTTCTAACATCTCTTGTCTAAAAACTAATAATCCAACTCACTCACACTACCAAGAACATCAAAGCCCAATGAAACTTTCTGCAGTGATGGAAATGTTTAATATCTGCTAACATGTGGTTAATGGTTACTATGATAAACACCAAAGAATTAAGTCCTTCGGTTTCTAATCTACACCTTCTGACAAGTGGATAGTAAGAGACAAAGGACTCCACTGTCAGCAGCACAAAAGCAAGGGAGCTATGACTTCGCTCCTGCTTTTAGGGCCTTTGGTCCCCAGGCTCACAGCATGACTCTGATTTTCTCAGCTGCTTGAAAAGAATGAGAGCACCTGTAGTCAGAAACACACCCTACCTAGCACAGTGCCTAGGACACAACAGGCACTCAGAAAATGCCTGTTTAACAAATTTAACAAATGGAAGGACAGACAAGGTTCAAAGAAAAGGAAATTCTCATTTATGAGTACATCCTAATCTAGGCACTACACACATTATTTCACTTTTCACCACAGTCATATGATATAGGTATTATCACTCTCATTTTAGACTGGAGGCAGTGCCAAGGAAGAATAAGTAACTTACCCAAGGTTACTTGTGACAACAGGGTAAAACAAAACTTTCAACAAATGTATCCCAAATCACTGCATACATAAGAATAACCGCCCTAAAAATGTGGCCTCAAGTAAGCCTATGGAAAAATAATTAAATGGTTCAAGTAAGTGACTTCCAAAAACTGCTTACTTTATATATCTGTCAAGATTAGTATTTTAGCTTTTTTCCCCAAAAAGAAAGAGGCGCAAAAAAACCACCAAAAAAGTCATCATATAAAGAAGATGCTTTACTTGCAGTTTTCCAGGCTCAAGTCCTTTCAAAACTTTGCTTCCTTGGGGAGCTATGACATCACAGAAGAAACACCCTGAGGGATCCAGGAGGAGAGCTGGAAGCTGCAAACCTTTGCAGAAACTTAAGAAAGAAAGTGCAAGGAGATCTAACCAGTCCATCCTAAAGGAGACCAGTTCTGGGTGTTCACTGGAAGGACTGATGCTGAGGCTGAAATTCCAATACTTTGGCCACTTCATGCGAAGAGTTGACTCATTGGAAAAGACCCTGATGCTGGGAGGGGTTGGGGGCAGGAGGAGAAGGAGACGACAGAGGATGAGATGGCTGGATGGCATCACCAACTTGATGCACGTGAGTTTGGGTGAACTCCAGGAATTGGTGATGGACAGGAGAGACAGGCCTGGCATGCTGCGGTTCATGGAGTCGCAAAAAGTCGGACATGACTGAGTGACTGAACTGAACTGAACTGAACTGAAGAAAGAAAGTGGGATGTTCACTGAAAGTCTTCTATTAACCCAGCTGATTGGTCAAAGCACAGGTAACAACATGGATTTCTGATTGGCAGGGGGTGCATAGTCTTGTGGGACTGAGTACTTAACCTGTGAGCTCTGACACTAGCAACAGATAGATACTGTCAGAATTAAGTTGTAGAGCACCCAGCTGGTGTCACAGAATTGCCTGGCATGGGGAAAACCAGAAATGTCAGAAGTGAAGTGTTCAGTGTGAGAGTAAAGGAGATTGCACAGGAGGAAAGACTCTGAAATCTTTTCCCAGTACAATCTATTGGCTATTTGTATATCTTTTTTGGAGAAACGTCTATTCAACTTTTGCCCATTTTTTAATTGGATTGTTTATTTTCAGTTGAGTTGTAGCTACAGACCCCATGGGCTGTAGTCTACTAGGCTCCTCTGTCCATGGGATTTTTCAGGCAATAGTCCCGGAGTGGATTGCCATTTCCTTTTCCAGGGGATCTTCCCAACCCAGGGATCGAACCCGGGTCTCCTGTGTTGTAGACAGACGCTTTACCGTCTGAGCCACCAGGGAAGTCAATTGAGTTGTAGGAGTATTTATATATTCTGGATATATAACACCTAATATTAACTCATTTACCAGATACATGGTTTGCAAATATTTTTCCCATTCCATAGGTTGTCTTTCACTGTATTGATTCTGTCCTTTAATAAGCAGAAGTTTGACATAGTCCTATTTGCCTGTTTTTGCTTTTGTTGCCTGTGCTTTGGCGCAGATCCAAGAAATCACTGCCAACTTCAGTCCCTTATGTTTTCTCATAGGAGTTTTACAGTTTTTGGTCTTACCAAAATTCTGAGCTCATTTTTGTATATGATGTAAGGTAAGAGTCCAGCTTCATTCTTCTGCATGTGAATACCCAGTTTTCCCATCACCATTGTTGAGAGACTATCCTTTCCCTATGGTGCAACCTTGGCACCTTTGTTTAAAAGTATTTGACCATATACATGATGGTTTATTCTGGGGCTCTATTCTGTTCCATTGGTCTATATCTGTCTTTATGCCAGTATAATACTGGTTTGTTGTTTTTTATCTTTTGTTTTTACTGTTTTATCTTTATTTAGATATACTTTATGCACAATAAACTGCACATATTTAAAATCAACTTTGATATCCATATACACAATGAATCAAGATAGATATTTTCATTACCATCTAAAGTTTCTTCTTGTGCCTCTGTAATCCATCCCCCCTTCGACATCCATCCCTAGGCAACCACTTATTTATATTCTGTCACTTAAAACAACTTGAGAATTTTTAGAATTTTATATAAATGGAATCTTAAAATATATGCTTCTTTTTATCAGTATTGTTTCACTCCACCTAATGACTTCAAGGTCCAGACGGTGTGCTGCACTTATCAACAGTTCTTTCCTTTATATTGCTGAATAGTATTATTCCATTGTATGAATATATAACAACTTGATAATCCATTTGCCTGGTAATGGATACTTCTTGGTTTTTAGTTTTTGCCTATTACAAAGAAAGCTGCCTTGAACATTTATGTAGAAGTCTTTGTGTGGACAGGTGTTATCTTTTCTCTTTGGTAAATACCTAAGAGTGGGATCACTGGGACATGTATGTTTAGCTTTTTAAGCAGCTGACCAACTGGTTTCCATCATGGTTGTATCATTTCACACTCCTCAGGACAGTATATGAGAGTTCTAAATGCTCCACATCCTCCTCAACACTTGGTACAGTGAGTTTTTAAAATATTTGCCTTTTTTATTGCTGAGTACCATATTATTTTGATTACTATAGCTTTGCAATATGTTTTGAAATCAAAAGTGTGAAGCCTAAGCTTTGTCTTTCTATATGAATTTTAGGATGCTTTTTCAATTTCTACAAATATGCCATTGGCACTTTGATAGGGATTGCTTTTGGCAGTATGGACATTTTAATAATATTAAGTTTTCCAATTCACAGACAGGGAAAGTCTTTCCATTTATTTGTGTCTTTGCTTTAATTTCTTACAGCCATGTACAACTCTAAGTTTTTAACAGGCCATTGGCTTCAGAAGCAAATTCCTAACTCACCTATCAAATAAAGAAATCTGTTCATTGAATACAATCACTATGAGCCATACTAACTTAATCTACATAGTTCAAAAGCAGGTAGCTAAACAAGGGTATTAATAGAGTCTTATTTCCAAGGGCTAAATTAAGATAAAATACCAATAAGATCAGAATGATAAATCTCTAAACTTTAATAATAAAAACAAAGCCATGAGGTAATCATCTACATTGTAAATGTTGTATTAATGTAGTTAGAGTAACTCCTAGTCTTTATTCTAACATCTAAACATTGACTAGCCACTTCTACCTTCCAAACCCTTTGGTAGAAACTGTGGAGCTTAAGTAAAATTAAAATATTCTTCATAAACAGTTCAGCTAATTGCTCAGAAAACTATTAATAGGTGAAACAAACAGAAGAGGAAAAAATCCCATTTATAACAGTAACAACAAAGATTAATGTACCTAAGAAAAAGGGTTAAAACTTGTTAAAAATGTAAGACATTGTACAGTATGAAATTTTAACACATTAATGAGCTACTGAGACTTGAGCATATTATACCACGTTTGTGGACAGGAGAGCCATCATCCTAAAGATTTTTTTTGTCCAAGTTAATTCATGTAAGCAACCAGCAAGATTTTTTGTTTATTTATGGAATAGGCAAGTTGATCCTAAAATTTATATGGAAAGATATGCAAGAACAAACAGGAATAGCTGGAAAAAAAGTTGGTTTTTTAAAAAATGAGTTCTAAGAAGAAGTTAGCATTATCAGATATTACTCCATTACTAATACAGACTATTCCTAGTACCCAATAGATATATATACAACAGAACAAAAGTTCTGAAATAGACTAGCCACGTACAGGAACTCAACACATGACAAAGATGAAAAATCCAATCGGATGTTGAATAAATAAACAGTATTAGGTAGCCACCTGAAAAAATAAATAAAAGCAATTCCATGACCTCAAAGCGGAATAAATTTCAAATGGAGAAAATATTTAAATGAAATGAAAACAGAAAATATATAAGAAAACAGGATTTCCACTGCTAGCCAAGATAGAATAACAGAGACCTGATTTACCATTCCTCCTTTAAAAAATTGTTTTAATCAGACAAAATACATTAAATAATGGTTTTCAGGACTCTGGATATCAGGCAATGGAAGGCAGCAATCCCCAAGACACAGTAAATTAAAAAAAAATCAGCCGTACAATTACCCCCAGTTTATGGCTACTGCACAGAAAGGATAAACCAAGGCAGAACCCATCAGACACCGAGCTGTGATGAAACTGAATCCAAGGAACTAAGCAGCAAAAGTTCACAGTACAGAGTACCAGAGAAGGAGGCTGCAAAGACAGGGAACCTGTGCGTGTCTGCCCAGTCATGTCGGACTCTTTGCGACCCCATGGACTGTAGCCTACCAGTCTCCTCTGTTTATGGAATTTTCCAAGCAGGAATACTGGAGCGGGTTGCCATTTCCTATTCTAGGGGATCTTCCCAACCCAGGGATCAAAGCCAAGCTTTACTACTGAGCTACCTGGGAAGTCTGAGGGAATCTCAGAGATCTGTAAAAACTCTCCAATACTTGAGAGTACAGAACACACATGTTAGGACACTACTGAAGTCCATCTGAAAGGATTACAGCAAACAGCATCTGGCATTCATACAAGCTGTGAGAGTACTTGTCTTCCCAGGCCATTCTGTGAAAATTTCTAAGTTGCACAGGCCACTGGGTAAGACTCAGGAAGGTCCTGCCTCAATAATGAATAATTCGTTCTCAACTGAGCACTGATCCAGTCCCACTTAATAAATCATAAAAGCAAGAACTGAAAGTATGAAATTAGTAACTTTACTGCATTCCTGAACAAAACTCAGTAAGATTTATAAAAATACAAAAATATTCAGCAGCCACTGATGCAAAATTTAGCATCCAATCAAAGACTGCCAGGCATGCTAGGAACCAGAAAAATATGACCCATTAAGAAGGAACTAATCAATCAATCAAAACTGACCTAGAACTGAGGGTCAAGTTAGAATTAGCAGAAAAAAAATTAAAAGTTATCATAACAGCGTTCGTATGTTCAGTAAGTAGATGAAAATATATGTCCACATAAGCTTACACACGCACGTGTACACATATGTTTAGTGTGATCTAGTTATACAATGGAATATTTTTCAGCCATAAAAAGAAATGAAGTATGGTACATGCTACAAGATGGATGAACCTCACAAACATCATGCTAAGTAAAACAAACTAGTCATATCACTAATAGCATAATCCTGTTTCTATGAAATACCCAAAATCTACAATGACGGAAAGTAGATTAGTGGTTACCCAGGGCTGGAATGAAGAAGGTGAAAGGAATGGGAAGTCATTGCTATTAGGTACAAGGTTTCTTTCTTGAGTAACAAAAATGTTCTAAAATTAGATTATGAGAATAGTCATACAACTCTGTAAAAATACTATTTATCCCCCAAAATAATATTTTAAAAAAATATTTAGTATTTAAATACTACATAAAATGTACAGGAGAAGGCAATGGCACGCCACTCCAGTACTCTTGCTTGGAAAAATCCCATGGACGGAGGAGCCTGTTAGGCTGCAGTCCATGGGGTCGCTAAGAGTCGGACACGACTGAGCGACTGAGCGATTTCACTTTTCACTTTCATGCATTGGAGAAGGAAATGGCAACCCACTCCAGTGTTCTTGCCTGGAAAATCCCAGGGACGGGGGAGCCTGGTGGGCTGCTGTCTATGGGGTTGCACAGAGTTGGACACGACTGAAGGGGAAATGTGCTACAAAAAATAAACCACTGAAATGTACACTTTAAATGACTGGATTATATGGTATGTGAATTATATCTCAAAGTGCTTTTATCTTTTAAATAGAGCAAAAAAAAAAAAGACACAGAGGCTACAAAAAAAGGTTTAAATTGAGCTTTTCTAAAAATGAAAACTACAATCTATGAGATAAAATTACATTGGATTTGATTAATGGCTGATAAAAAAAATAGGAAAATATTAGTGAATTTTAAGGTATAGCAGTAAACCTATCCAAATGAAAGTGAGAGGGGAAAAAAAAAATCCAAAAAAACTGAACCATCAGTGAGCTCTTGGGCAGCTTAAAATGGCCTAATATATATATATATTTTAAAGGCTTAATATATAAGTAATTGTATATTAAGGAAGGGGAGCAGGCAGAAAAAAATATTTAAAGAAATAATAGTTGAAAGTTTCCTAAATTGATAAACTCTTTAAACTGACAGATACAAGAAATTCAAAGAGTCTTAAGTACAAAGTGAAGGAAAATATGCCATAATCAAATTCTCAAAACCAGTGATAAAGAGAAAATCTTAAAAGCAGCCAGAGGAAAAAGAATGCATTACATCAGAGAAACAAAGATAAGGATATCAGATTCCTTGTAGGAACCAATGTAAGTGACAAGACAACAGAACAAGGTCTTTAAAACTGCAGAAAGAAAAAAGAGAAAGGCCAACCTTGAATCCCATACTAAGCAAAAACCTTTCAAAAGTAAAGGCATTTTTAAACACTCAAAAGATAAAAGAGATCTGAACTATAAGAAATGTTAAAAAAAAAAAATCCTTCAGGCAGAAGGAAAATGATACCTTTTGGAATTCTGGCTCTACACAAAGGAATGAAGAGCACTAGCAATGGAAACCACATGGTAAATACATAAGATTTTTCTCAATTATATCTCTTTAATAGCTGATTGTTTTAACAAAAGTAAAAACAATGTATCATGGGGTTTATAATATACATGTAAGTAAAATGCTTAAGAACAGCAGCATACAGCCCAGGGTGGGAGAAATTAAACACCTAACAATTACTTAATCACTTTGTTGAGATAAAGTTATGACTTAAAATCCAGAAGCCATAAGAGGAACAAGTAGCCGATTCCCTTACAGATTTTGTGTGGCAAAACACATCACAATCACAACTCTAAGATAATCAAACGGCAAATGACAAACAGAAAACACATTTGTAAATCATCACAGATAATAATTTCCTAGTAATATACATGGGGTTCCTGGAACCAATCCCCAATGGATACTAAGGGACAACAGTATTTACCTCTCCATAATATCAAGTCCTAACTGGTTAGGACTCCATGCTTTCCCTGCCAAGGATCCAGATTCAATCCCTGGTCAGAGAACTGGGATCCCACAAGATGTGCGGCGGGGCCAAAAATAATACAAAACAAACCAAATAAACCAAGTTTTAAAAACTATGAAAAGGTACTTTATGAAGGGACAAAGGGGATGAAGAGGGGTTATTCTAAATAGAGCTTATATTTACAACCTAGAAACCATGATAGGAATCCATGGCTTACAACCTATAAATATTTCTACCAATTTTATGAAAATTAATGTACATTTTCCTCAGTAGAGGAGCCACAAAGAAATACATTATTATATATTCATATACTGAAATAATATACATCCTCTAAGACATATTTGAAAGCAAAAGTGAAAGTCAGTCTTGTCTGACTCTTTGCAACCCCATGGGCTGTATAATCCATGGAATTCTCCAGGCCAGAATATTGGAGTGGGTAGCCTTTCCCTTCTCCAGGGTATCTTCCCAACCCAGGAATCCAACAGGGATCTCCTGCATTGCAGGTGGATTCTTTACCAACTGAGCTATCAGGGAAGACATATTTAGACACATACTTATTTTTAGGACAATGAAAGATTCTGCTGTAACATAAGTGGAAAAAAGTAATGATAAAATTATTTCATGTTTATCTTATTCATATGAAAATATATCTCTTTACAGAGATACAAATATACACTGAACAATCTAATAGGCTAACTGTGGTAGTCATTAATGTTGTTCACCTAAAAGGCACCTTCCTGTCTCTCTGTGGTTGGGTGGGACCAAGCAATAATTCTAGCCAATGAACTATAATGAAAATGGGTATTTAATTGTTGATCAAGACACTCCACAGCATTCTTGTCCCCTCTGGCACAGAGACCAGCTGTATTAGAGACTGTTCTGCTTATAAGCCTCGGTTCCCAAACAATTACAATAAGCAGAAACCCTTGCCAATCCACCATGGCTGTGAAACAGAAAGAAGAATTAAATCTTTCTTTTAAACTAAGGGCTTCGGTCCTGGCTCAGCTGGTAAAGACTCTGCCTACAATGCAGGAGAAAGTGAAAGTGAAAGTGAAGTCGTTCAGTCCTGTCTGACTCTTTGCGACCCCATGGACTGTAGCCTACCAGGCTCCTCCCTCCATGGGATTCTCCAGGCAAGAGTACTGGAGTGGGTGGCCATTTCCTTCTCCAGGGGATCTTGCAGGAGACCTGGGTTCAATTCCAGGGTTAGGAAGATCCTCTGGAGAAGGGAACAGCTACCCACTCCAGTATTCCAGTATTCTGGCCTGGAGAATTCGATGGACTACACAGTCCACGGGGTCACAAAGAACCCAACATGACTCAGTGACTTTCACTGTCACTTTAAACGGCTGAGATTGAGAAGGAGCTTATTACTACAGTATGCTGCTAAGTTGCTTCAGTCGTATTCGACTCTGTTGCGACCCCATGGACTGCAGCCTACCAGGCTTCTCCGTCCATGGGATTCTCCAGGCAAGAACACTGGAGTGGGGTGCCATTTCCTTCTCCAATGCATGAAAGTGGAAAGTGAAAGTGAAGTCGCTCAGTCGTGTCTGACTCTTAGCGACCCCATGGACTGCAGCCTACCAGGCTCCTCCATCCATGGGATTTTCCGGGCAACAGTACTGGAGTGGGGTGCCATTGCCTTCTCCCTTACTACAGTATAACCAAGCCTAAACTAACTGATAGAGACCACTCATGCTAGTAAAATCACTGATCTTTTTCTTTTCTTTATGTGATGTCTTTTTAAAAACGAGCACCTATATCTTAAGAGACTTTATTTGGAGGTGGAGGACAGACACGGGTTTTAGCATGGGCCTTAGCATGAAGCAGACACTGACTTAACTCAGAGGCTTTTATCATCACATCTTAATTTAGAGCAGCTTGAAAGCATGACCAACTAGGATCTTCCAGTTTGCTTTGTTCCAATTCTGTGCTCACTGAGCAACCTAAGAACAGTAAAGAAAAAAAAAAAAAAGGCAAGGTACAGATCAGTGGGAATAATGGACCATAATTTGCATGCGAGGATACAAACATACATACATCTGCACACACAAACATACATATATTTGTAAACACATAGAAAACCTCTGGTAAGTCATAGAGGAGGTCAAGCTTCGCCAACTGATCCTGAAGAGGGGAAATAAGCCACTAGGTGACAGATGAGAGTGGGAATCTTACTCTCTGCTGTTTATTCTTTTGTAGCTTTTAAATTGTGAACCATGTGCATGTATTATCTATTCAAAAAATAAAAAAAGGAAAAACAGGCAACTCTAGGTGAAGAGTATACTGAGTGCCGTTTAGTGGGCCATATTTCTTTTTTTTTTTTTTTCTTTTTTCCTTTTTATTTATCTGTTTTGAGAATAATCAGCCCTGGAGAAATAAGTGTCCTGATTGACTGACCGCTGTCACAAGGAGAGGGTCGTAAATTGTCAGCAGGCCCCCCTGGCCAGAAGATGATTTAACACCCCTAAGACCTCTGTATACATTTGTCTGAAGCACCTGACTTTAATAAAAGTCAGGACTGCTGTCCCCATGTGACTTTTGTATAACATTTCAGTGTATAAAAACAGACACTGGAAAATAAAGAATTGGGATCAGTTTCTCGAAATACTGGTCTCCCCATGTCGCTCTCTCTCTCACTCTGGTTGAGTCTCCATCTGGAGCGTGGAACCCACCATGCTTACTAATTATGCCTGGGCTTCTAAGATCCGACCGGGGAGGCCTCAGTGTCTCCTCTCCTTCGGGAGAACGGAAGGACGCCTGCGGCCTATGTAAGTGGTGCAAACTTCTTGTCTTGAAGTTTTATTGGTCTCCCGCGTAAACCAAGCTACTCAGCCTCTTTTCTCCACTGAATTTTCCTACTGAGCTATCCTCATCCTATTACTCTTTATATCTTTGATAAAATATTTAAATAAATAGGTCGCCGACGCCGTCCCCGCTTCGAATACCCTGGATCAGCCGGGGCAGGACCCCGGCAGGTGGCGCCCGATACAGGGACGATTCGAAGGTAGGTCCCCAACCCTTTCCCCCAGTGTTGAATTTTAGGGACGGATAGGACCCCACTCAGGGTGCCGCGGACCCCCCTGTAGGATAGACAGGGCGAGTAGGAGTGGGAAGTGTTGAAAGTGTTAAAGAGTTAGAGAGAAAAAACGGTTTCTGAAGTTAAAAGGCCAAAGAAAAGCCTGATCTTTTGAAAGCTAAAAGCTTTATCTTCTATTATATTTAACTTTCTGACATGGATAACACTGAAACTAAGAATGGCAACTCTTTATACAAGTAATCTTGAAACTGTTAAAGAGGCTACTGTTAATTTAGATACTTGGGTGAAGGTAAAAAACAACTAAAAACTTATCCTATAAATATGATTAAAAATGTTCTGGACCCTCATCATGAGGCTGTGGGATGACCTATGGGAGAGGCTATAGCGGTGGATGGTAGTGGGTCTCCACCTTCTGCGCAGATCATATTTTCTGCCATTGACAAGGAAGAGGAGGGACACTGTGCTCTACCTCCCGAGGAGTGAGAGGGCTTACAGGACGCTGCGGCCGGGCGCCCTGGCGAGCCCCCTCTCCCTCTACACAAACCTTTAAAAATTTGTCCAACAATTTCTGATTTAAGGCAACTACTCCACCTCCGCTTGCACCTCCCAGGGCCTAAAAATTCCCCAGTTTACATCCAAAGTCTCCCAGAGCATTGCCTAAAGCTGAAAAAGATAAAAAAGATTTCTCTTAAACAAAGGAGCTTTTAAAAAATACACAATATACAGAGCCTGCTCCTTGCAGAAAACCCCCTCAGGGGGGCCTCACCCAAGCAAAAAATAAAAATAAAAAATAAAAAAGTGAAAAAGAAAAAAAGAAAATAGAGAAAGATCTAAAGATAGAGAAAAAGCTAAAGAGTGAAAAGGAGAGAGGAACGGAGGAGGAAGGAATCAGGGAATGCAGCAAGATAGAAAAAGGAAAAAAGGAAGTTAGAAAAAGAGATACAGAGAGAAAGAGAGGGAGGAGGAAAGAAAAAGTTAGAGAGAAAGAGGGTAAAGGAAAAGAAACGAAAGAAAGAGAAAGTAGTAAGGCGAAAGTAAGGAAGAAGGGAGAATGAAAGAGGGAAACAAGAAGGAAATGATAGAAAGTAAAAGAGAAGAGAAGAGGAAGGAAAAAAGATAGAGTGAGGGAAAGAAAACTTGAGAAAGATTTAAAGAGAAGAAGTAAGAAAAAATCAGCAGAGGAGAGGAGAGGACTTACAGGACACTGTGGCCAGACGCCCTGGCGAGCTACCTCCCCCTCTGCGCAAACTTTTAAAAAAAAAAAAAAAAAACTTATCCACCACTTTCTGATTTGGGGCGATAGCTGCCGCCTCCGTTTGCGCCTTCCAGGGCCCAAGAGTTCCCCACTTTGCCCCCAAAGCCTCTCAAAGTGTTGCCTAAGCCTGAAAAAGATCTGGGCCATATTTCAAAACCAGAAAGCCTAACAAAGGGGCTTGCATGGACCAATGATAAACATGTCAGGAACCTAGGATCAGGAATGCACCTCAAGTACAAGGAACAGGAGTACATAGGGCAGGACAGATCCGCAGCACTAGTTCTTCTAATAGGTTCTAAAAGCTGCCCACTCATATTCAGGAAAATGATGAAAAATTATCTCTAATGTCTCCAAAGTTAAGGCTTTTAATAATGAATCTTGATCTTCTGTGAAAGCTTCAGCATTGTTAAATTCCACCTCTTAACAAGATTCCCATCCCCCCACTGTCCCCCCCCCAACAGACTGAATTACTGTTTCCAAAGAAAATGAAAATGAGCTATGCAAAGCTTTATTTATATGTGAAAAGCATCCAAAAGTAGGAAAAGAACTCTTATTTACACTACATAAGGTAAACTGTAATTTCCCCTACTTTGTATCTGTGTAACACTTTGTATACACATTATACAGTGATGTTAAACTCTTGAGCAATCATTAATAAATCAATAGGTTTATTTATCTTGAACCATTCACAAGAGTACCTAACACTCGCTACCTGGCTTTACTAGAAATAAATGACATATGGTAGCTGACTTCATAGGCACAAACTCCATTTAGACGAGGATGAGGAGTTCCTGGAAATGGCACTTGCACAGAATCCGCAGCATCCAAGGAGATCAGATCTGGCTTTCTACATCTACAATGGCTCAGCTCCTTCCAATCTCATCACATTCACTGAAGTCAGGACTGTCTCTGGTCCTAATTTTTCTAGATGCTAACTGCACAACTGTCTCTGGTCCTAATTTTTCTAGATGCTAACTGCACAACTGGGAGTTAAACCTCCAAGGTACAGTGCTCTTTATTAAGCTTTTCATTAATTCAAAGAACTTCCAACTATCCTTTTTTTTTTTTTCTAATTTTATTTTATTTTTAAACTTTACATAATTGTATTAGTTTTGCCAAATATCAAAATGAATCCGCCACAGGTATACATGTGTTCCCCATCCCGAACCCTCCTCCCTCCTCCCTCCCCAAACCATCCCTCTGGGCCGTCCCAGTGCACCAGCCCCAAGCATCAAGCATCCAGCATCGTGCATCGAACCTGGACTGGCAACTCGTTTCCTACATGATATTTTACATGTTTCAATGCCACTCTCCCAAATCTTCCCACCCTCTCCCTCTCCCACAGAGTCCATAAGACTGTTCTATACATCAGTGTCTCTTTTGCTGTCTTGTACACCGGGTTATTGTTACCATCTTTCTAAATTCCATATATATGCGTTAGTATACTGTATTTATGTTTTTCCTTCTGGCTTACTTCACTCTGTATAATAGGCTCCAGTTTCATCCACCTCATTAGAACTGATTCAAATGTATTCTTTTTAATGGCTGAGTAATACTCCATTGTGTATATGTACCATAGCTTTCTTATCCATTTATCTGCTGATGGACATCTAGGTTGCTTCCATGTCCTGGCTATTATAAACAGTGCTGCGATGAACATTGGGGTACACGTGTCTCTTTCCCTTCTGGTTTCCTCAGTGTGTATGCCCAGCAGTGGGATTGCTGGATCATAAGGCAGTTCTATTTCCAGTTTTTTAAGGAATCTCCACACTGTTCTCCATAGTGGCTGTACTAGTTTGCATTCCCACCAACAGTGTATGAGGGTTCCCTTTTCTCCACACCCTCTCCAGCATTTATTATTTGTAGACTTTTGGATCGCAGCCATTCTGACTGGTCCAACTATCCTTAATTACACACAAATCTTTACACCTTGTTTCCTTAAACAATTCCTTGCAAAGGCCTCTTTAAGCTTGCATCTTACAGCTTAGTACTTTCCTGTTGGGTCTTTCTAACACACTCTGTCATAGCACTCTGTCATAATGCTTGCCTTTTCTCAACATTTGCAATCAAAATTGCCCCACCAGGACAAAGCAGTGACAATAACACATTCAACTCAGATAATGGTTGAGGGCTAAGTAGCTAAGAATACACTAGTAGCACTAAGCGCACGCAGAAAAAAATTTAACTATACCATAACCAACTGCAGGGGTCACCCGCCTATTCTCCCCTTCTCAGCACATAATCTAATGATACCAACATTCTTTCAGGACCTTCTCCCACCTGCAGAGCCCATCTGGGCTGCTCTCACAGCACTTCAAAATTATCACTCACCCTCTGAGCTACTAATGTACAAATATCCCTCAGCTCCCTCCACCCTCACTTGTTCTATAGTGGCTCCCAGATTTCCGGTGGGCTCGAACTTCAGCTACCACAACAGAAACTTGCTTGACAATGAACTGTCTATGGCCTGCACCTCCTGACCCTCTCACTTACCTATTCACTCTACTTTGACAACTGCCTGGGACCATCTCCTAAAGAAAGTACTTGCCTTGGAATCCTTAACTCAGTCTGTTTGCAGGGTACAGGTACAAGAAACAAGACACTGACTGCAGTTTCATGTATGCCTATTTATAACTAGTAAAAGCTTTGATGACAACAACAAAGCAGTACTACATATGGCTAAGTTAAATGGGTTGTGTAAAAGGTACACCAAAATTTGGCATTATTTAAAAATTGCTTTTGAGGCAAAAAGGGCTTCCCTGATAGCTCAGCTGGTAAAGAATGTGCCTGCAGTTCGATTCCTGATTCAGGAAGATCCGCTGGAGAAGGTATAGGCTACGCACTCCAGTATTCTTGGGCTTCCCTTGTGGCTCAGCTGGTAAAGAATCCACCTGCAATGAGGGAGACCTGGGTTCGATCCCTGGGTTGGGAAGATGCCTTGGAGATGGGAAAGGCTACCCACCCTAGTATCCTGGCCTGGAGAATTCCATGGACTGTAGAGTCCATGGGGTTGCAAAGAGTCGGACACAACTGAGAAACTTTCACTTTCACTTTGTGGCATAAAACAACAAAATTTATTAATCCTATTCATAAATCTTTATGTTAGAATAATACTCATTTTTTTGAAATAATTTTAAAATACCATCCTTAATCCAAAGCATGGATTTTTTAAAATCCAAGTTTATTGCTTAGCCTTTGGAATATTTAACATTTTTATTTTAGAAATTCCCAAAAGTATTTTAAAAAAAAATCCTTTAGCACTGAGCCTGGTAATGGTTGTTTTTTGAATCTATTAATTTAGCCTCTAAAAATGTATTTGTTCAAAATAATCTGAGTAGGTCCTATTAAATAATGCTTTAAGGTTTATCTCCCTTTTCCTGCCCTCTTGAGTAAGACAGATTTCATTAAATAAAGTATTTTTCCATTTTGGAGCAAAGTTGTTTTCACTCAAATTAACTGCAGTGTCTTGACATTTGTTACTATTGGAAAATAAGAGCAGGACACAAGGGGGAGGGAAGAAGAGGATATTTTCCCCATGCCGGAATAGAAACTATCTCCAGTCCCAGCAATCATCCTATATACACACAAACGTCACCAGAGTAGTGGCAATGGTACTGTCAGGAGGAAGGAGAAAGCAGACTTCTGTGTGTTACTATGATCAAGAACAGTTCCTGTGGGTTCAGCATGGGAATATTAGAGAGTCTTTTATAACACAGCTCACACCTCTTTTCCAAGTATCCTACTATTTCAGAGGCATCTGTCTTTGAGTGTCCATGGCATTCACAGATAAGTCCTCCATGCAATACAGATGATATAGAGAGATACTCATATATAGATATAGATATCACCAAGTTCCGTGTACTAATGTCACTTCCCAGAGATCCGGGGTCAACTATGAAATCTCTATCACAGCTCTTGCAGGACCCATTGCAAGGAAGAAAATATAAAATGCACTCAAACATATCCTGAGTGGATTTTTACTTCAAGCCTTTTTAGTCACAATAGTTTAAAACTAGACTTTGTGTTAGATTTCCAGTTCAAGATGGCAGAGTAGAAGGATGTGTGCTCATCTCCTGCTGCGAAAGCACCAAATTTGCAACTAGCTGTTGAACAACCATTGACAGGAGGACACTGGAACCCACCAAAAAAAGATACCCCACGTCCAAAGACAAATTAGAAGCTACAACAAGACAGTTAGGAGGGGCACAATCATGATAAAATCAAATCCCATATCTGCTGGGTGGGCAACCCACAAATTAGAGAACAATAATGCCAAAGAAGTTCTCCCACTGCTGTGAACATTCTAAGCCCCACATCTGGCTTCTCAGCCTGGGAACAACAAAGGGAAGGGGGATCCCCAGGGAATCTGAAGGCTAGCAGGATTCGATTACAGGACTTCCACAGGACTAGGGGAAACAGAGATTCCACTCTCGGAAGGCACAAACAAAATCTTACATGCACCAAGACCCAGGGGAGTGGAGCAGTGACCCCACAGGAGACTGAACCAGACCTACCTGCTAGTGCTGGAGGGTCTCCTGTGGAGGCATCAGTCAGCAGTGGCTCACTGTGGGGACAGGCTCATTGGAAGCAGTAGTCCTGGAAGGGGCCCCTTGGCATAAGTCCTCTTGGAGGTCCCCGCTAACCCTACCATAGAGCCCTACCCCAGGGCTGGGTTGCTTCAGGCCAAACAACTAACAGAGAGGGAGCACAACCCCACCCATCAGCAGACAACTGGATTAAAGTTTTACCAGAGCAAGACCCAGTTTTTCCATCTGCCAGTCCCTCCCATCAGGGAGCTGATACAACCCTCTTAGCCTCCTCCATCAGAGGGCAGACAGAAGAAGCAAGAAGAACCACAATCCCACAGCTAGAACAAAAACCACATTACAGAAACTTAAGCAGAATGAAAAAGCAAAAAGTTATGTGTCAGATGAAGGAACACAAGAAAACCCCAGAAAAACAACTAAATGTAGTGGAGATAGGTAACCTTCCAGAAAAAGAACTTAGAATAATGATAGTGAAGATGATTCAGGATCTTGGGAAAACAATGGAGAAGGTGCAAGAAATGTTTACCAAAGACCTAGAAGAACTAAAGAACAAACAAACAGATGAATAATACACTAGAAGAAATCAACAGCAGAATAATTGAGGCAGAAGCACAGATAAATGACCTGGAGGACAGAATGGTCGAAATCACTGCTGCAGAACAGAATATAGAAAAAAGAATGAAAAAAATGAAGACAGCCTGAGAGACATCCGGGACAACATTAAATATACCAACATTCACATTACAGGGGCCTAAGAAGGAGAAGAGAAAGAAAAAGGACCTGAGAAAATATTGAAGAGATAGCAGCTGAAAACTTCCCGAACATGGGAAAGGAAATAACCAAGTCCAAGAAGCACAGAGAGTTCCAGGCAGGATAAACCCAAGGAGGAACACCCCAAGACATAAACTGACAAATCAAATGGACAAAAATTAAAGGCAGATAAAATATTAAAAACAACAAGGGAAAAACGACAAATAACATACAAGGGAACTCCCATAAGGTTATTGACTGATACCTCAACAGAAACTCTACAAACTAGAAGGGAATGGCGTGATATATTTAAAGTGATGAAAGAGAAGAACTTACAATCAAGAATATTCTACTCAGCAAGACTCTTGTTCAGATCTGATGGAGAAATCAAAAGCTTTACAGACAAGCAAAAGTTAACTGAATTCAGCACCGCAAACCCAGCTTTACAACAAATACTAAAGGAACTTCTCTAGGCAGGAAATACAAGACAAGGAAAAAAATACAAGACAAAAAAAAAAGACCTACACAAAATAAGTCCAAAACAATTTAAAATGGTAATAGGATTATACATATTGATAATTACCTTAAATGTAAATGAATTAAATGCAGGAACCAAAAGACATAGACTGGCTGGGCAGATGAAAATACCTGCATGTATGCACTTCTACTTACCACATCACTCTACTTAATCCCCCAAACTGTATGTGACTATTTTATACTACTAGGTTAATCATGTTTCCATTATGGCTTGCAATTATAATGATCTTGATCATTATTGCCACTATAATGATTTTATTTTTTGTGAAGCTATTGATTGTGAAAACTGATAAATGTCTTCTACTATTGTGATTTTTGCTTAATGCAATAACTATCATGATTGGTCAATAGAAAAATAATAGAATTCTGTATCACAAAAACTATCATTTAATAGAAAAACCTGTTAATTACTTTTTAAAATCCAGATGCAAATCAGACTTATCTTGGAACTTTTTGAAAAATACAAATGCCCCGGTACTGTTTTTCTTCAAAGCCCCAGATGTGTTTCTAAGAAGCAGCCATGTTTAAAAACACCCGGACTATAGGATGATCTTTTATCTAGTTAGTTTCATTTTTTCTACTTCATATTCAGTGCTCCCATTTCATTTAGTTTATGTTTTCCGATCTGTCCGTTTCTTTTTTTTTTTTTTAATTTTCTTTATGTATGTAAATATAGAAAATATGTATATATTTTTTAAAACATATGAATTTTTGCTAGCTAAAATGTTTATTATACTTTGATTCCACTTATTTGACTCAGTGTAAATAGAATGCTATATTTAAAATTTATATTCACTCAAAATTTTTATATACTTCCATGTATTTTGGCATCTAGTATTGCTGCTAAAAGTCTAGAAAGTTTTCTGTCTTAGTGATTAAAAAAAAAACTGAATGACCCTTGAAACTTCTAATCCAATTCTGAGAATATAAAGAAATATTATGCTGTAAAAAAAAAAAGAAAAGAAAATTAATATGTAATACAGCATTATTAACTAAAGTACAGATTTTGCTCAAATCTCACAAAATTTTATGCCAGTGTACATTATTTGTTTTCATACATTACTCAAGACTCCACATTGTATTTAATTACATTGATCAGCTTCAGATGCATGCAACAAATTCTGGTAAATTCTCTTTTTATTTTTATTCTATTACAAACATTTTCCAATTTTCCTTGTTATGGCTTCTTAGATATACCCCTCATTTTAAAAGCAGACATTTAATTTCCAAATACATGGGAGTTTTAAAAATATCTTTGATATTAACTTTTCATTTTTGATACTAATTTCTCATTTAAATGCTCTCTTCTCTGCAATCACTTTCTGTGTTTTTGCAGTCTTCTAACTTTATTGAGACTTTCAATGGCTAAGCCACTCTTCTGGTAAATGTCACACTGCACTTGAAAATATGTGGGTCATTTTCAAGTATCTTTTGATACTGATCTCTAACATAATTCCACAGTAATAAGAAAACACTGTGTGTATAATTTAAATACCTTTAGAGCATGAAATTTCTGCACCTGGTTTTATGTCTTTGGATATGTTCCAGTGTCTCTTAGCTTATAGTCTATGGGAATTTGAATTGAATTTGCATCCTACTATTGTGTGAAAATTGTATAAATCTTACTTATGTCGAATTAGTTCATAATGCTTTTCAGGTCTACTATATTCTTCTACTTCTCTTGTACATTCATTCTATTCATTTCTCAGAGTTTGATATTGAAACTCCAATTAAAAATCTTAATTTATCTACCAACAAACAATTATAATGTACAGTGGAACTATATGTAACTTTGTTCTGTATTTTCCAAGTTGCCTGTAAATGTGTTATCTTATTTTCATAATTTAAAAAATAAAAAAGAAAGATAAGAAAAATACAACAGAGAAAAAAAAAAAACAGTAGTTTCAAATTAGAATATAATAGTGGGGTTAAAATCCCAACCTCAGTTGTGTTTGCTAGCTAAATTCTAAGCTTTTTTGAGTTTATTGTCAAAAAGGAAATAAATGCATGTTAAGATGTTTGTTTCACTTGGTGCTTCCAAAAAGCTAATGACAGAAGTACAATATAAAATTCTAAGAGCAGTTGAGAACAGCTCCCAAAATGTAAAATCGTAATGTTAATTCTGTTACACATTCGAGTCAAAGCAATTCTTCCCCAGCACCTATAAAAGAACGTGAAAATCAGAATGCTTTTCAGTTTAAGTCACACACCAAATCTAGTTCTTAAAATATTTAGCCATCTTCATCTTTAGTGCCTCTAATTTAAGAAGCAATACTCAACTTAAAAGGTGCTCTGTAATTACCTCCTTTACCAATAAATAAGATATTCTTAAAAAGAAAACAAAGTATCTCATTTTAAATTATGTCCTATGTGACACTCTGACATTCAAATTAGAGATACATAATTAATTGGAATCTAGAACTTTCACTTTAGTTTTAGTAGATATAGTTTCAGTATATTGTTAACCACATGCATATATTCATATTATATATATAAATATAATGACTAGTTATGTACCAAAATGAAGCTTTTTCTCGTTTCTTTTAAAGGTTAAAAACACGCATGAGAAAGACACCATAAGACAGATCATTTTCACCACATATTGAAAAAAATAATTAACTTTGTGTAGGAATTATCAGGTGACATTTCCATCACAAGTTTCTATAAAACTAATGCTGTTTAAATCTAAAGAGCAAAATTACTTAATGATGACTTATTCCTTCATTGCCTGTCTTCATTGAGATAATGACTTAAGAGTATATTCCTTTCTCAATCTTTTAGTGATAACAAGCATGTTGTTAATAAATCTTCACATCCCCTCCTCCCTTCCTCAGTAACACTTGGCCCAGTGCCTTGTTCAAAGCAGTTGCTCAATAAATATTTGTTGAATAAATTCCATAGCACAACTTATACGAATACAAATGAGGATAAATGAGCAAAATGCAGAGAATGATTCAGCTGAGATGGTCCTAAAATAAAGGACTTTGCAGAATTCATAATCTGTAATGATATTATAGCATTATGGATTGGATATAAAAAGATCAATATCATAAATTGCATAGCAGTGCCAAGAAAGTAATTTTAGTTTCAAATTAGAACTTGAAGGAACAACAAATATCATCAGCATCAGGAACAAGATGTTTTTCTTTTGTGCAAAGTACATTGTCAACCAAATTTTAATAGTATAAAAGTGAACTATCTGAGAAATGAAATAAATATGCGATACTATGCAATTAGAACAAATTTACCCTGCCTAACTTGTTCAGCTTTTCAGACTGAAAGACAATTGGACCAAATTTTTGAACTGACTGGTGAATAAAGAACTCTAACAGAACTGCTCCTCTAGAATATGAATGATACTAAGAAAGGAGCTGAATAAAAGATGAAGAGAATAAAGTCAGAAAATGTTTAACTGAAAATAATATATGGGCCATTCAGATTTGTTCTTTTGGTAAATAACTGTAGTTGAAAATCAAAAAGAATCAGAATATTTTTAAAAAATAGGATATAAAAGAACTCCCCTGTTTCCAAAGTTCAAATTGGCATTTCATGAGATTTCCCTCTTATCAAACACTGTAAGATATATGCCTGGCCTCTAAGCAAAGAAATGCCAAGAAATAACTAACCTGCGGGGGGGGGCGGGGGGGGATCAAGAACAGCTGTTACAATAGCTCATTCTAAGTATCCTTTCAGCAAATGCCTACAAAAGTGAGATTCATTTTAAATAAAAATTTAGTATTACCAAAAACATCTACCATCTAAAACACAGCATTCATAATTAACCCAACAAAATATCACAGAGACTACTTCCAGCATTACCTGTAACAGAAACCAACAGAACTTTTCATATAAAGACAGATTTCAACTTAAGTTGTAAACATACGAAAGATACTTTACAGTTAAAAAAAAAACTAAAACTGCTACCTAAGACTAAAATTAAAACAAGCAAACAGGAAGGGACGGAACCAAGAGTCACGACTAACAGGTTAAATCTACAGTTTTAAAATCATCAAAGAACTGCAAAGTATAGTCAATGATCTGAATACCTTTGTTGGAGCAGAATCCATGAAAAGCTATAGAAAAAAAGAGAGAGAGAGAGAGAAGGGCTTAAAACTTTCAAATAAACTTGAGAATCGAGATGAGATGTACACATTCCAGTTAAATAACCTTGTATTTCAGAAGTTAAAATCAACTTCACTTTGGAAACTGTTTTCTAAGTTAATCCCTGGCTAATATGGTCAGCACTTCGAGAAATTAAATAAATTAGACTAAACAACCTTGGAGGCTAAAAACCAAAAACTGTAAAGAAATAGAATTTGAAAATTGGTTATCTCCTGCTGCACCACTTTCTTTGTCTTCAATACAATCTCTCCACTTTTCACCCTCAGCAACCCCTGCACCTACTTACCTCACTCATAAGGGTGTCTGACCTAAGTGAGGACCAGCTCTGACATAGAGATAAACGAATCTACCCAAGTTTTCCTTTCTATTTAAAGACAATTATAAAAGTAATTTTAATGTGAAGGCCTTAAAGGACTTACTAAGATCAAAAATATTCTGTAGCTAGCATGGGAAGAAAAACAAAATACTGGCTACTAAAATTATTTTTTCCCAGTGTAGTAAAAAAAAAAAAAGTAGATTTAAAGCTATCATTTCTTACCTTATTTATATTATTTTCTGACTCCCACCCCTTCCAAATAAATTAGGTTTCTGTGCCACACATTAAACATTAGAAAGGCCTCTTGAAAGGTAATTTGTTTTACCCAAAACAAACACCCTGTCTGCCAAGAGCACCACCAGTATCAACGCTTTTGGATCTGTGAAATATTCTTTAAAATGAAGGTACTAGAGCACAGTCAAGATTTAAGTTAGCCACTGTGAAAAATTTGTACTTCATCAGTAAATAATTAACTTTAAATAACCTTCTACCTGAGGCTCTCCCATGAGGTCTTTGCATTTTTTATGAAGAACTCCCCCACCCCCACCCCCACCCCCGTAAACTTGGTTGCGATTTAATAGTAAGCAATATATGAACTCTTTAGTATAATAAAAATACATAACAATAGCCTCAGAAGAGTTTTGTTTTATTCCTCCTCTTACAAGAAATCTTTGAAGAGAAACCGTTAATGTTTTTCCCAAGGCAGAGAAGATTATCAGCTCGGCGCCAAACCTCCTCCGCGGCTCTGACAAATACTGAGCCAGCCTCATCTGGAGCGTTTCTGCCCTAAAGATCACATTCAGAAGCAGGGGGAGGGACACACTGCATTTTCACTGTTCTGAGTCATCGAACCTTTTGTGCAAGCACACATATGAGGGAAATGTTTGATTCTGAGCCTGAAACCCTCCCAACCATGACTGACTGCCTCAGCATGCCCGCTGTACCCCCTGCCTTGCCCGCTGCTAGCACACTTGGTATACCAGAGACCATTTTAGGAGCCCTGGTTGTCATGGAGGCACCAGGCCAGGCACTTAACATGCGTCCCTTTCATTTCATTCTCCCAACAACTCTGCAGACTTTTTAAACAGAGGAGAGAATCCAGGCTCCAAAAGGTTATTGACAATCTAGCTGTGTTCAGTCCTTGAGTGGGGAGACACCAGCTTTCCCTGGTGTCCTTGAGCCTAACTACTAGAATTAGCTCTTTAAAAACTCTACCATCAGTTTTTCTTCCCCAAAGATTTCAACCATACTATGGTTCCCCTACAGGCTAGTTCTCATTCAAACCCTCCAAGTTCTATGGCTTCAAATAAGGCAGAAAACATCACCTCCATGAGAGCAGGAACTATCTCTAGCAGTAACTTATTTTAAGCACTTAAGGGGGGGGTGGGCAGGGGGCGGGTAGGGATGGGGGAAGCCTGCCAGAGTAGGTATTCATTACATGTTGAAGGAATGAAATATCTGGAAAATTAGGGCTATAATGATGGCCAACTTGCAAAGTATTAGGTTGGTGAAAAAGTAATTGTGGTTTCAGATCATGAATTTTAAATCACTACAAATAGGCTCAAACACATCTTTGTTAAACAAAATAGGAACCGTGACAATCAACACGTTTTTGCCAACGAGAAATACGTTGGTTCATTCCTGTAGCGTAAAAAATCAGTGCTTCAGGATTTGACGAACTCTTGGAAAGCATTTTCTGCCTCCTGCTGGTTGTGGAAGCATTTTCCCTGCAAAAAGTTGTCAGGATGCTTGAAGATGTGGTAGTTGATTGGCAAGAGGCTGAGTAGGGCAGATGAGGCAAAACTTCATAGTCCAATTTGTTCAACTTTTGAAGCGCCGGTTGTACAGTGCGTGGTCAGGCGCTGTTGTGGAAAATTGGACCCTTTCTTGTGACCAAGGTTGGCTGCAGGTGTTGCAGTTTTTATCCAGCACATCTCAACAATTTGCTGAGCACACTTCTCAGATGTAATGATTTCAGACAGCTACAGTGGATCAGACCAGCAGCAGACCACCAAACGGTGTCCATGACCTTTCTCAGTGCAAGTCTGGCTTTGGGAAGTGCTTTGGAGCTTCTTCTCGGTCCAACTACTAAGCTGGTTGTTGCCAGTTGTCTATGAAATCCACTTTTTGTCACATGTCACAAGCCAATCAAGAAATGGTTTGCTGTTGTTGCATAGAATAGAAGACAACACTTCAAAATGACAATTTTTTTGATTTCCAGTCAGCTCCTGAGGCACCCACTTATTGAGCTTTATCACCTTTCCAATTTGCTTCAAATGCCCAAAGACCACAGAATGGCTTGAGTTCTTCGGCAACTTCTCATGTAGTTGTAAAAGGATCAATTTCGATGGTCCTCTCAATAGGCCGTTGTCAACTTCCAATGGCCGGCCACCACGCGTCTCATCTTCAAGGCTTTGTCTCCTTGGCAAAACTTCTTGACCCACCTCTGCACTGTACGTTCATTAGCAGTTCCTGGGCCAAATGCGTCGCTCATGTTGTGAGTTGTTTCCACTGCTTTATGATCTATTTTGAACTCAAATAAGAAAATCACTTAAATTTGCTTTTTGATTTCCATAGTATAAAATAAACAGCAAGTAATAAGTCATTAGCAAAAAAAAAGCAAGACATACACATTAAAATGATGTATAACATAACCACATGTAAGAATATATCCCAATATCAAGCAGGAAAGTTCAACAATGTAAAATCACAATTACTTTCGTACCAACCTAATAGCATGAGCTCAGAAGGACCTGTATTGTGTACTTAGTTTGCTTATTTTTCCAAGTTTACTAGATAATTATTCATCTCTCTAAATTTAACTTTATAAATACTATTTGTCTTGCATCATCTACAAAGTAGCAGAGGAATAACTAGATGTTCAATAAATCATTTATATATAACTGTGAAGCAGCTTTATCTGTCAGAAAGAATAAAAAGCAGGTAATCAAGACTTTCCCAAAAAGAAGTTGCATCAATTTTGCCAAAATAACATCTCGAATTCCTCAGAGGGAAAAATGGACAACTGTGAAATTTCTAGATAATCTCTTAAAAATCTTCCAGAAAACACCAATCCAGTCAATTCAGAGTTCCCCCGAGACTATGTCAGAAATATCCAAGAAATGTCACTGGTATGCACCAGTGCCTTCCTTCCATCCTAAAAATCCACAAAGTGGTTTCCTTCTAGCTCTCTCCAACCCTAATGAAATCTGGGGAAATCCATTCTCATTCTAAGGCACAGAGCAGTTAATCTGTGTTGACTGTCGACTCCTAGCATTAACACCATCTCTGCAACCCAGTTATTCTACTTTCCCTTCATCTTTGTGCCCAAACACTCTATGTGGCAGCAACACTGAAACTGTGTTAAGTGTCTGCCTTTTTATTGTTGCCTAAGAATTAGACTCAAAGCAGATGACTAACATGATACCATCAGAAATAAAGATGCTGAAGAAATAAGCAAGTACACAAATCAAGAAAATAAATTCACACTATACACAGAGTAAGTATACACATGTTATGAATAAGAAGAAAAATGAACATTACAGACTTTGATGAGTTTCAGTTACTAAAACTCAGTAACCTAGTACATGAAACTCTTGAAGAAAAATTATTTCCTCTTTAATCAGTGCCCCAGGTTAACAGCATTCCTTTTCTATTAAGAAAACTATGCTTCTATCACTGCAAACAATGAATAATGCATGATTATTTTACACAGTAAGCATTCAATAAATTCTTGAACTAATGAATAAATTGTCCCTAATAATATCTAGCATGATTTTTAAAATCCTAAAAAGAAGGGGGGAGGAGCAATGCTGTATCTGTTCAATTTTATTTGATGAGTATCCAATACACCATGAATTGATGCTTTTAAATAACAACCCTGACCTCAATTAGAGCTTCTCCAATAAAATTATTTACTGTTACAATATACTCTTTAAACAGTAGAATATAATGGCAGACACTGAAAAAGAGTTTTTCTTCAAGACAAACCACCAAGAATATCTTTTAAGGCAGTAATTACTGTCAATTTTCTCTACTAGTCTGGAAAAAATTTTTAAAGTAAAATAAATTGAAGATGTGTACCAACTATTAAATCCTATAAATTATCAAACACAGAGATTATGCAGTAATGCATAGTCTTTAAATTTTGTTTCTATATTAACAAAGAAGAAAGGAAATGTGCTATGTCATTTATGGAGGGCTCTATTTAAGGGACAAGAATACATAGCAATCAAAAAGATTCAGATTTCTGGCCTCAAGGAGGTTCACAGGAAAATAAAAAACCTGACTGGGGAATTTCCTGGTCATCCAGGAAATTCAAGTAGGGGAACTAAGATCCCACAAGCCTTGTGGCCAAAAAAAAAAAAAAGAGCCTGACTGTGTCCAGCACTTTTTCCCTGGGTATTTCTCTCATGCAGATACCTAGCTCCAAATTCAACTAAAAGCCCTTCTCACTTCCCTTCTTCCTCCTGCTTCCTAACTGATAACTCATTAGGATCTTATCTTTACTCAGTTTCTCTTTAGCATTAATGTAAATAGTTTCTTTCACATGATTCACTGAAACTGCAGCAGGAAAACAGGTAAAATTCAAGCCACTGCATACGGCAAGAACTGAGTGAATGGCTAATGAGAGGTTGATGGGGTCTGCTTGGGAATAAAACCTGGGTCAATCTGCTCCTTCTAAGAGAAGTGCCCAGTTTATCAAGGAGGTGGGCCAGACAAATAGTGACCACATAACAAAGGACAGAGGAGAAGGCAATGGCACCCCACTCCAGTATTCTTGCCTGGAAAATCCCATGGACGGAGGAGCCTGGTGGGCTGCAGTCCATGGGGTGGGGTCGCTAAGAGTCGGACACGACTGAGCAACTTCGCTTTCACTTTTCACTTTCATGCATTGGAGAGGAAATGGCAACCCACTCCAGTATTCTTGCCTGGAGAATCCCAGGGACGAGAGAGAGCCTGGTGGGCTGCTGTCTATGGGGTCGCACAGAATCGGACACGACTGAAGCGACTTAGCAGCAGCAGCAGCAACAAAGGACAGAGGAGCAAAAATAGAAATTAAACATTCCATGTTAAATGTACACACATGAAATACCCTGGGATCTATGGGAATTCAACTTACAGATAAAATAGATTGTAACAGAAATGTCAAGGGACCAAAGTTTTAAAAAAATTAAAAGTAATATATTTAAAGGCAGAGTGGGCAGAATAATGTATATTAATGTTTACAAACCAACCCCACTGGGAAAGAATCTTCACAATCCTATAACAAGTATTGGTGAATATGTGGAATAATTGATAATTGCTAGTGAGAATGCTGGTGGTACAGCTGCTTTGGAAAAAAGTCTGGCAGTTCATGGAGTTACCATGTGATCCAGAAATTCTACTCCTAGGTATATATCCAAAGGAATTCAAAACAAATGTCCACACAGAAACTTATACGTGAATGTTCATAGCAGCGTTATTCATAATTGCCCTAAAAGTTCACTCACAAATGGATAAAACTGTATAAATCTGGCCTGGCCACTTTATGTTTACAGACACAGTCACACATGTAGGTAGATAAGCACACTGATGCTATCTGTGTGCAGTAAGGACTGGAAAACCTCCAAATAGCCATTTATTTATTAGCATTAAATAAATGACAATTAAGCCATACAATGCAACAATTTGTTGTTTAGCCACCGAGTCGTGTCTAACTCTTCTATGATCCCGTGAACTATAGCCCACCAGGCTCCTCTGTCCATGGGATTTCCCAAGCAAGAATACTGGAGTGGATTGCCATTTCCTTCTCCAGGAGATCTTCCCAACCCAAGGGTCAAACTAAAATCTCCTCCTGCGTTAGCAGGTGGATTCTTTACTACTGAGCCACCAGGGAAGCCCTACAATGGAACAACATGCAACCATTAAAGAGACCACTCTTCTGGGGAGGGGAGGGGAGCGCAAAAAAAAAAAAAAAAGAGAGAGAGAGAACAACTCTTGCTGGTATGGCACAATTTGCAGAAACTTAAATATGAGTAGAAAACTGAAGGGAAATAAGATGTTACCAGAAAGGGAGACTAATTATATTTATATATCTGTTTTGACTTTTAAAATGTGCATACACTATTTTCAGAAAACTGGGGGAAAAACAAATTGAGAAGGATGGTACCAGGTTGCCATTTGCTGAGGATGAGGTCTCAAGCCTTGCCTACAAGCCCAGTAAAAAGAAATCCCCACTTTGCATCCTAAGTTACTTTACTTATCACACCCAAACAAACTGATTTAGTACCATTTTTCCCAGGAAGACAAGACTGCTACTAAGGGACACATGGAGCAATTCTAGGGGAAGTTCATTTCCTTAACCCCCTGGGTTAATCTTACTGAGATTAGACCCGTCCGTTATGTGGGCTTATAATATAAATAAGAGTATTGTGATTATATATGGTGCACCAATTGTTGCCTCAATATTCTGCTTGGTGATATTTTCTGATATTAATTCATTGATCACTACCTCAGTAGAGCAAGCCACACTGCATTTTTTTCTCCATAAAGAAGGAAAATTTACTCCAATGACTTTGCTGACAGAAACTTCCTTTTAAACATAGACATTTAAAAGTATATATGTATACATTTAAATCCACATATCCTACTTTATGGTATTATACTTCATATCTATTTTGGTCTAAGCAGTAATTAAAACCAAATGAGGCAGTTCTACACGTACTAATACAAAACAATCCTTTTGCTAAGAAACACTGAAAACAATGTCCAAAACAATGCTGCGGTGCTTGGGTACGGTAGAGAATGTATACATGTAAACATGCCAGTCTATTTCTAGAAGGATTCACGAAAGACTAGCAGTGTAAGCTGCCTTCAGGTTTCGACACCCGGTTGCTGAGACCAACTTTTCTCTATATATAGTACTCCTGTTTACCTTTGGAATTAAGAATTCTGTACCAAGTAAGTGTTACTTGTCCTAAAATCAAATGTTATTCAACAAGGTCCTTCGAAGAGGTGTACATAACAAGACATAAGGACGGCGTGTGTCCTTCACCTGGGCCATCTCCTCGGCAGTGCACACCAGTGGGACCTGGGCGCAGGCTAAGCAAGAGGGCTTCACCTCCTACAGCGCCAGGCGCTAAGGTGGAGCTGGGCAGGTGCCAGTGAAGACACGGCCTTACAGCAACCTCTTCCTCCTCCCGCCTCCTCCAGTCCCCAGGGGCCTCTCATTCAATGTAGAAACCTTCCGCTCTACACTCTACTTTCTGTGAAATGCACCTTAGTTTCCAACTGCCCATCAATCTAAAAAAACATTTCTAATAAATTTCTGTGTTTGAACATTTTCTAAATTAATGTTCTGACCACTCCAGCTCACCTGGTTTATCAAAGGCTATGAGCGGGAAACAGTTTACATCAATAAAAACCCTACACACCGAGGTTTACACACTCCACGCCACAAATAACAGACTGAAAATTCCCTCAAAATGTAGACTAAGCTGGGCTGTTTACAAAGCGTTTCCACATACATCATCACATTTAACGCCTTCCACAAGCTTCAGGGTCAATCCTGGCAAACCCTACGGCTCCCAAATTGGATTTATAAAGTCTTCAAGACTTGTAGAAGAGGCACTAATAATAAAGCAGCTATCAAACGGCTGCTTTTCTACCTGCAATTTCTCAGAAGTGACAACTCTGGGCATTCATCACACTGAACGGTTCAAGTGCCATCAACGTGACATTCCTTCCAGAAGCAAGACAGGGGAATTATCCCGAGGTCTGGGGTGTGCTAGTGCGCGCGCTGGGGACAGGACGAGTGCAATGAGGACCAGGGCGAGGATCTGGCTTCCGCGCCCGGCCAAGGAACGCCGCCCCAGACGGGATTTCCCACAGATCAGCGGAGGTTTGGCAAACGCCAAATAAACACTGCAGCTCCGGTGCCGGAGCGTTCAGCGCGCTCGGGGAATCCTTTGGAGTGATTCGGAGGTTCAGACTCCTTAAGGGCCAACCGAGCTTGCAACCCTAGAGGCGGTATCAACTCGAATTTAGGAAAATCCCGAGGCGCCGAACAGACGCCAGCAATTTAGAAAGGTGACCCTCGGGCCATCCTTCTGGGGTAGGAGGATGCAAAACAGATAAAGTTACAGCTCTCAACAAACGCAGATGGGAACTCGGGGTAGGGGGGCGCTCCCAGAGCCAGGATCCTGAGGGGGGTGTGGCCACCCCCTGAAGGGGGCTTTTAGGGGGTGGCGTGGAGGCGTGTCAGTCGGCCCTGGGAGACGCCTCTGCTGCCTTGGGTGGGTGGGCTGGGACCCCCCCCCCCCCCCGAGCCGGGTGCCGCGTGTTCCAGGCGCCCCGCCATGCTCTCGCTTGCCGGCTCACCGGTGATATCCAGGTACAGATCGTCCTGCTGGTCCAGGTGGTGCAGTTCCTGCGACGTGGAGCTGCGGCTCTTCTTCACTCCCGGAGAGGACAACGAGCACCGCCGCGAGCAGGGGGGCGCGGCGGCCCAGTTCGGCCGCCGCTCGCTCTTCCGCTTCATGGAGGCGGCCGCGGCCCGTCAGGGGACCACGACCATGGCCTCGCGCGCCCACTAGCCCGCCGAAGCCCCCGCCAACCCCGCGCGCGGGCGCTCGGGGCGGCGGGCGCGGAGCGGCGCTGCGGCGACGGCAGGCGCCGGCGGAGCCCGGCGGGAGGTGGCCGCGCGAGAGCCGGAGGAGGGGCCTGGCCCACCGCGCCTGCCCCGCTCCCTCCTGCGGCCGCCGCGGGACCCGCGCAGCAGCCCTCGCTACAGCGCCTCCTGCCGCTGCCGGCGCCCCCCAGCCCGCCCCCAGGTGCCCGCAGCCCGCTGGCGCGGCCGAGCCGAAGGTGCTGCCGCCAGCGGCTGGAGCTGCCCGGGATAATCGCGCGCGCCCACCGCAGCCACTGACGCTGCAGCGGAGGACCCGGAGCACAGCGGGCCGCGGCTCCTGGGGACCCCAGGAGGGCTGTTCCGTGGAGCTTCATTCACAAAAAAGGGCCCACAAACCTCCTCGGGGCCCGCAGACTGAGGCCTTTCATTGGTCAGCGGGGCGTGACGTCACGTAGATGGGGCTTTTCTACCGGCAGGTAGTTGGTGACGCCATAAAGAAAAGTCTGAGTGGTTCCGCCAATCAAAGATAAAAGTGTGCTCGTGACCCTTGGCAACCTCCCGTACTTTTCTGCTTCTTCTGTATTACCGGAGTGCCTAGACCCCAGTTCCTAACTTCCTAAATTTAGAGAGTCACCGAAGCTTTACACAGCCTAACAACTTAACTCCAGTTCTTTGGCATGTATATATATTTTAAGTATTCGTTTTCCCTGCAATTTTGCCGAGTGAAAGGGGCTCTTGCAATGGCTACTGGCTTGGAAGAGTATGAACTTCTTAAACTGTCTGCTGTTATTATAGACTTAAGGTAGAGTTGATTTCAGAACTTAGTAACTATTAAATCAGCTACGCTCTTTTTATTTCATTCTGACCTATGCCCACAATTCGAATAGACCAGGCAAAGGGCTACTTAAGAGGACAAAAAAATCTACCGTGGAAACAACGACTTGCCATAATGGTTTGCACCTCGAAGTCCTTCATCTCGGAATCCTGCATCCAAATTGCATGCCAGGTGCTAAGTTTTGTTTTTGTTTTTTTAACCTAAGGTATCAACAGGTCCTTAGGTAAAATACTATATTGAACGTTGAAGTAAAATCAGTATTGCAGTATTGAAGCAAGTGACGAATTTAATCCATTACCTTTTATCAGGCAAACTGTAAAGTTATATTCCTTTTTTTTCCCCCTACTGGGTTAAAATAATGCCTGGTCTTTCTAGAACTTAACCAAAACTGTCATTTTGGAAGGCCTTTAAATTTCCATGATGGCATGGAAAAGGTTGACAAGACTGGAGGGCAGTATTTAGATTTCATATCCCCAAAATTCCTAATTTTTCACCAGTAAACGTTTTACACCGCAATTGCTGCCAGCCTCTAGAAGAAAAAAGATGAATTTGAGTCAGTTCCCCAGGAAGCCTCTCAGAAATGCAAATTTCCATGAAGTACCTCCCAGAGGGGCATTGACTTCTACAGTTGAAGGCCTTTGCCTAAGGCACTACTAATTAAGGAGAAATGGGGTTTGGGGAAAGCTGTGTCTGTGTGACTGTGGCTTTTGAACAGTCTGGAACTAGAGGTCTGCCACTTAGACCTGAAACTTAGTAATCATGTTCATTCTCCCCTTTCCCCATAAGGAAATCAGTCAGGGAAGGCCTTAAATTTAAAATGATCTACATGTTGTCTGTAAGGGTAGCAAAGAAGCAAGAGAGTTGGGAGGCTGTGAAGTACTGGTGCAAACAGAGCCTATACAAGCAGAAACCTACCCATCCTGTTGCAGGAAGGCGGACCCCTTCCAGGGCCCGAAACTGGGCTCTTGTCTAACACTCAGAAATGAATTGTCCAAGGAGACACATGTGCTGACAAAACAAGAGATTTTATTGGGAAAGGGCACCTGGGTGGAGAGCAGTAGGGTAAGGGATCCTAGGAGAACTGCTCTGCCGCTTGGGTCGCAGTCTCCGGTTTTATGGTGAAGGGATTAGTTTCCGGGTGGTCTTTGGCCAATCATTCTAATTCAGAGTCTTTCCTGGTGGCGCACGCATCACTCAGCCAAGATGGATGCTAGCGAGAGGGATTCTGGGAAGTGGACGGACACGCGGTGTCTCCTTTTGATCTTTCCCAAACTCTTCCGGTTGGTGGTGGCTTATTGGTGGTGGCTTATTAGTTCCGTATTCCTTATCAGGATCTCCTGTCATAAAACAACTCATGCAAATGGTTACTATGGTGCCTGGCCAGGGTGGGCAGTTTCAATCAGTGTGCTTCCCCTAACAATCCCACTTCCTCTGTTTTGACTGAGAAGAGGAGGCCTTTCGCACTGAACTGAGGCTCAGTGATAGAAAGGCTGCCGTTTTTTCAGACTACCTGTCATTTTACAAGAGTAGGTCTTGGTTTTTGTTTTATTGTCTTGATGCCGAGCAGAGCCCTGTGGGACTCCTGGGCATGGAGGCCTTTTTGTACCCCATTTCTTATAGGCAAGACTCCAGCCTCCATGACTTTCTCTCAGTTCCAAATGGCAGAACAGTTGCTAAAGAAAAGAGGAACAGCAAGGAAACCACCTGAAGCAAGATTAAAGGACCAGAGAGGCTTATCATTTCATGGCAAATCGATGGAGAAACACTGGAAACAGTGACAGACTTTATTTTAGGGGGCTCCAAAATCACTGCAGATGGTGACTGCAACCGTGAAACTAAAAAGACGCTTACTCCTTGAAAGAAAAGTTATGACCAACCTAGACAGCATATTCAAAAGCAGAGACATTACTTTGCCAACAAAGGTCCATCTAGTCAAGGCTATGGTTTTTCCTGTGGTCATGCACGGATGTGAGAGTTGGACTATAAAGAAAGCTGAGCGACAAAGAATTGATGCTTTTGAACTGTGGCGTTAGGAGAAGACTCTTGAGAGTCCCTTGGACTGGAGATCCAACCAGTCCATCCTAAAGGAGATCAGTCCTGGGTGTTCATTGGAAGGACTGATGCTGAAGCTGAAACTCCAATACTTTGGCCACCTGATGCAAAGAACTGACTCATTGGAAAAGACCCTTGTGCTGGGAAAGATTGAAGGCAGGAGGAGAAGGGGCCGACAGAGGATGAGACGGTTGGATGGCATCACTGACTCAATGGACATGAGTTTGAGTAAACTCTGGGAGTTGTTGATGGACAGGGAGCCCTAACGTGCTGCAGTCTATGGGGTCACAAAGAATTGGACACGACTGAGTGACTGAACTGAACTGAGGCTTATCAAGATTAGGAAACTGGACCACCTAAGACCCTGAACACATGGTAATCTTGTCAGCAGCCACACCCTCTTGAAACTTTTCAGAAGGAAGAATACAAGACTGTTACTGCCTTGATCTTTATCCAATACTCCTTCTGACTATATAACCTTTCTCTGCTCACCAGGAAGTGGGCCACAGTTCTTGTGCTAGCCTACTGTGTTCCTCCTTTGCCTGGCAAAGTAATAAAGGCATTCTTTCTTTCTCCTCCATAATTCTGTCTCCGTATTTCCCTTTGGCACTGGTGCACAGAGAGCTAAGATTTTGGTAACAGTATTGAGGTATAATTGACATATAACATTATATTAGTTTCAGTTGTACAAATAGTAATTTGAGCAAAATATCACAGTAAATCTGGTTAACATTGAGTAGGTCTTGTTTTGAATAGAGGATACATGGGAGTTGTCCAGTTGGCTCCTTAGATTAAAGAAATTCAAGTACTCTTTGACATTCTGTTTATTTGAGAGTGACTTATCTAAATGTCAGGCTAAGGTTAAGATGTCAAGAAGTTCACTTATATCAATTTGTTTTCTCTCACCTTCAAATGCAATGTTCAGGCTAGAAACTCTAATAAGATACATATGATTTCAGTAAAAGAAAAAGTTAAAAATATCAATAACTATACTGTTAACATTTTCACATTTTACAAACATTAAAATTATATGGTTTTGTTAAGTATAACATCATTAAGAGAGAAGTTACATGATGACACTTTGAAATTATGTAGAAATATCTTCCATTTTGGGGAATAGGTAGTCCATATGTGAAGCATAGTCTTCCCTGACAGCTCAGTTGGTAAAGAATCCTCCTACAATGTTGGAGACCCAGTTCAATTCCTGGATCGGTAAGACTCTCTGGAGAAAGGATAGGCTACCCACTCCAGTATTCTTGGGCTTCCCTGGTGGTTCAGTTGGTAAAGAAGCTGCCTGTAATGCGGGAGACCTGGGTTTGATCCCTGGGTTGGGAAGATCCCCTGGACGGGGAGGGCATGGAAACCCACTCCACTATTCTTGCCTGGAGAATGCCTATGGACAGAGGAGCCTGACGGGCTGCAGTCCATAGGGTCACAAAGAGTTTGACACAACTGAATAACCAAGCACACCATAGCATGTGAACTATACACATCAAAATTTATATTTTGTTTTTAGGTTGTGTTTAGACAGTTGCAGAAAAGTGCTATTACTCATTGATACTTGTTTTGAGTGTAACACATCTCTTGAACAAATTAACTCTTTCCATTGTTCAATAAGCTGAACTCTGGGCTCTGGAGAATTTGGCCACAGGAAGTGTAGTTTAGCTTGCTTTTTTGGTTGGCTAATTTGTTTTTCAGATTGACCATTGATCATAGAATTTTAGAGCCTGAAAGCACCTTGGACAATATTTGGTGTAAGGCTGTCCTTTCACAGTAAGGACATAGGGACCCACATAAGTTGCAGTGGCAGCGCTTGGGGCCAGAATCCAGACATTTCCCAGGGTTCTGATTGTCTTTCCTTGAACTGGCAGAGCTTAGAGAACAAGTGCAAGTGCATCTGGTTGTGATCTCAACATCATGGGTAGCACAGTATAAAGTTAAAAAGGGAAGGGAGGGGTTCTCTAAAATAGTCCTTTCTACTAGGCAAATTGACACTGAAAGGAAAACAAATATGGAACATTTTCTTATATATTTTAGGTGACTCGTATTGTGAAAATTTTAAAATGTTACTCTAAAGTTAATAAAAACTAGTGGGTATATATATAATGCTAAAGTCTCAGATGATAATATAGATTTCAGAATCAGTGAATTACAGCTTTAACTATGTGAAGATAATTTGTTTAAGATCAAATTGTCATAAAGACTTAGAGGGTTTAGATAGGGTTTAGATAGTTTTGAATGTATTTTTCCTAAATACATTAGGAAATCTTCACTAGCTCAAATCTTCACTAGTTCAAATCTTCACTAGCATATTTAAGGAGAATTGGTTTTATTTCATTGGTTCTTCTGATAATCTCAGTGTTAATCTGAAATCCCCCATGTTCCTGACCCTGAGACTGAAATTCTCTTAGAATTCCAAGAAAAAAGAAAAAGATATATAATTATATATATATGATATTTGTGTGTGCGTGTGTGTGTATATATATAGAGAGAGAGAGAGAGAAAGAGAGAGAGTTTTGTTTTTTTAGCTACCGCCACATGCTGGACACAGTACTAAGGGCTCCACACAAATGCCCTGTTTGATGCTATGGTTCTTGTTTTCTAGATGAGCACTTCCTCATTTGGACAGGTCAAGGCAGTTACCTCACCCACCTTCTGCAATGAGTTTGGTTTGAAAACCCATGTCTCTTTCTTGGGGCCAGCACAATTCATCACAGGTTGAGAACAGAGTCTGAAGAAATCTTTCCTTGTAGGTGGGTTTCTGAAATTGAATAACCTCTGTGTGTGCTTAGTCGCTCAGTCATGTCCAACTCTGCAACCCCATGGACTGTAGCCTGCCAGGCTTTTCTTTCCATGGGGAATTCTCCAGGCAAGAATACTGGAGTGGGTTGCCATTCCCTTCTCCAGGGGATCTTCCCAACCCAGGGATCAAACCCAGGTCTCCCGAATTGCAGGGGGATTCTTTACCATCTGAGCCACCAGGGAAACACTATAGTGGTGTAAATGTAAATTTTGATTGATTTTTTTGGACCTCAGATCAGACCCTAGTGTTGTAGATTTTAAAAACAATAATCCCGAAGGTAACTTGGGTATTTTGGTTATGTTCATTTCTTCCCACCAAATAATAATAATAGTAATAATAATGGAATAATGGGATGTTGGAGTGAAGGTGGGATAGAGAAGAGAATTCTGGTTGAGGCATATGATCAAGTAGGACTAAGGATGCTTTCACCCCAAAGCCAAAGAGGCTTGTGCTTAAGGAACTCAGTGAGAAATGCCAAACTCCTTCACATTACCTTTACCTTGTAAAACATGCTTAAATGCCTTTCACGTACTCTCAGATATTCAATATGTCAATAGAGAAGAAGTTAGTAATTTGAAAACAAATGGAAAATTATTCTTAAAGATCAGTATATTCATGAGCTCCTTGGCTAAACGCTTCTACCAAGGGTGAATGAAAGTACATGCTCATTACTAGCTTTTTAAATCTAGGTTTTATTTTGTGATAGTGGCTTGTCACTTCCAAGAATTTTTAGTAAGGAATTCTTCCTTTTCTTTTGTTTTATTGCATATGACCTGAACTTCCCAGGTGGCTCAGTGGGTAAAGAATACGCCTGCACTGTTGACACAAAGGAGACGCAGGTTCCATCCCTGGGTCAGGAAGACCCCCTGGAGGAGAGGGATGCTGAAGCAGAAACTCCAATACCTTGGCCACCTGATGCAAAGACCTGACTCATTGGAAAAGACCCTGATGCTGGGAAAGATTGAGGGCAGAAGGAGAAGGGGATCACAGAGAACGAGATGGTTGGATGGCATCACCAACTTGGACACGAGTTTGAGCAAGCTCCGGGAGTTGGTGAAGGACATGGAAGCCTGGCGTGCTGCAGTCCATGTGGTTGCAGACATGGCTGAGTGACTGAACAACAACACCAACATACTCTCCAGCAAGAAATGACATGTTTAGGACAACTGAAGACATTTGTATATGGACTGGGCAGTATGTGATATTAGGGAAATACTGTTAAATGTTTGGGATATGATAATAATATGGCTATATAGGATAATGATCTTATTCTGGTGGTACAGACTGAATTGTATCTCCCAAAAATTCATATTTTGAACAATGTGATGGTATTAGGAGATGCGGCATTTGGGAGGTTATTATATTTAGATGAAGTCAAGAGGGTATGGCCTGCATGTTGTGATTAGCACTCATAAGAAGAGGAAAAGAGTGAGGACACATCTAGAAGATAGTTGTCAACAAACCAGGAAGGGCGTCATCGTCAGCAATCGACTCCAGCAGCACCTTGGACCTCCAGGAGGTAGCAGTGAGCTGTGGCTTGAAGCAAGATCTTAGTTCCCTGCCCAAGAATTGAACCTGAGTTCAGTTCAGTGACTCAGTTGTGTCCGACTCTGCAACCTCATGGACTACAGCATGCTAGGCTTTCCTGTCCATCACCAACTCCTGAAGCTTGCTCAAACTCATGTCCATCAAGTCGGTGATGGCATCCCACCTCTGTCGTTCCCTTCTCCTGCCTTCAATCTTTCCCAGCATCAGGCTCTTTTCCAATGAGTCAGTTCTTTGCATCAGGTGAATCCCATTCATAAGTCAGTTCTTTGCATCAGAACCTTAGTAGCCTGGGTGAAAACCAGGAATCCTAGCCCCTAGCCCTCCGGGGCCTAGAGGCTAGAAGATAAGTTGTCCTCAGTCTTGCCTTCATTGAAAACTGAATTTATCAAGGAGGCAAAAACTGTACAAACAGGTACAAAGTTTATTACTAGAGACACAGCACAATAAGTGGGGAGCACATAGAAAAACTATTTATTTAAGACAGAAGGGAGTGGAGACAGACACCCTGAGAAGAAAGTTTGTGGGAGTCCTCTCTAATGAGGAGGAGTACACCAGAGAGGTGATCTAAGTGACTTATACAGGGCAGTTCTTCCTGATCTTTGTTTACCTTTGGTCAATTATCTCATTTCTTTTCCATATCTGACTTGTCCTAGGGTTCTCCCCAACATGCATGTGCATCTTTTTGCCAACATGGATTCCAGTAGAGAAGCCTTGGGGAGGTTGATGCCACCTATTATGGGGAGGCACCCTCCGCATCTTTGAAAACTCCCCCAAGGAGTTTTTCTGCATATATGTAGTCAGGGAGATCTCCTTGTCCTCAAGACTGAGAAATATGTGGTCTCTTTATCTTTTGTCCATGCAGGATTCAGCTCCTCCTTGCTCCTGCCATTCTTTGCCTTGAGTATCTGTCCACAAGGGACAGATTCCAGCTGCTCAGCCTGGGGTCTATCTAGGTCTATCTCCTGCCTCACCTTGATCTTGGACTTCTCAGGTTCCGGAAATAATAGAAATAATTGTCTGTTGTATAAACCACTCAGACTGTGGTATTTTTGTTATAGCAGCCCAAGCCAGATAATGCATCCAGTAAGATACATACTGGAGAAGGAAATGGCAACCCACTCCAGTGTTCTTGCCTGGAGAATCCCAGGGACGGAGGAGCCTGGTGGGCTGCCGTCTATGGGGTCGCACAGACTCGGACACGACTGAAGCGACTTAGCAGCAGCAGCAGCAGCAGCAGCAGCAGCAGCAGGGTTTATCTGGAGAAGGCAATGGCACCCCAATCCAGCACTCTTGCCTGGAAAATCCCATAGACGGAGGAGCCTGGTAGGCTGCAGTCCGTGGGGTCGCTAAGAGTCGGATATGTCTGAGCGTCTTCACTTTCACTTTTCACTCTCCTGCATTGGAGAAGGAAATGGCAACCCACTCCAGTGTTCTTGCCTGGAGAATCCCAGGGACGGGGAGCCTGGTGGGCTGCCGTCTATGGAGTCGCACAGAGTCGGACACGACTGAAGCGACTAAGCAGCAAGATACATACTGAAGAACTTATGGATAAAGTGTCAGAGTGTAACCATTTAAATGGTTCTGTAATTGTGTACCCTATATCACCTTCTGGGAGAAGGCAGTGGCACCCCACTCCAGTACTCTTGCCTGGAGAATCCCATTGACGGAGGAGCCTGGTAGGCTGCAGTCCATGGGGTCTCGAAGAGTCGGACACGATTGAAGTGACTTAGCATAGCATAGCATATCACCTTCTATCTGCCTGTCCTTCTATCTATGCAGCAACTATGGCAAAGTAATAAAAATTGTTAAATCCAGGTAATGGTTACTTGTTTTTTCATTGTCTTTCCACTTTTTTCTGTTTGAAATGTTTATAATCAAAGTCAATTTTTCTTTATATTCCTACATACATTTTAACTCTTACTTTGATTTTTCCTGGAATAGCATTCAATAGCTAGACTAATTTGAGGAAAAAATATATATTCACAGCATTGAATTTCTTTAGTTAATGGTAAAGGTATAATTTTCGATTTATTTATGTCTTTTTGTGCCCTTCAGTAAGTAAACCATCATAGGTTAACTAGGAGGCATTGCATGATTTTGCTGCAGTTGTGAAAGGGCCTTTTTTACTTTTACATAATTTCTGCTTGGTCTTTGCTGATGGATAAGGAAGCTTACTGACTTTATGTATTGTTCTTTTGGCTTCCCAGGTGGCACTGATGGTAAAGAACCCACCTACCAATGCAGAAGACATAAGAGATGAGGTTTTGATTCCTGGGTTGGGAAGATTCCCTGAAGGAGGGCATGACAACCCATTTCAGTATGCTTCCCTGGAGAATCCCATGGACAGAGGAGCCTGGCAAACTGCAGTCCATAGGGTCACAAAGAGTTGGACACAACTGAAGTGACTTAGCACACAGCACATTGTTCTTTTATCCTATGATTGGTACTAAAAGGTATAGCCTATATTTATAGTAAGAAATGCAAATTTTTTCTCATTAAATATATACATCTCAAGCTTCTTTTGTTCACTGGGGAGACAGCATTTTAAATTATTTTCCAGACTAATTTTAGTTCCTTCTCCTGGCTTCTCACAAGGCCCAGAGGTCTACTGGTGCAAAAGAAATTACACCTATTACAATCTGACCAAAGAGGAAAACCAACTACATCTGGGAGACTCTTGTTTATACCAAGGCCAAACAACTCTATTTTAGCCCCATCTTTGGGCAATGCAGTCTCTCATCATCTCATTTTTTAATTGTAAAGGAGGCTTTGTGAGGATTTATTAATCTTATGTTGAGAATAAACTCTGGGGGTATGGTCGGTAAAATTGTGATTTCAGCTACAGAAATTTCCTGCTGTATTTATTTCAGATAGGCTTTTAAAAGGAGAACGCAATGGCACCCCCACTCCAGTATTCTTGCCTGGAAAATCCCATGGATAGAGGAGCCTGGTAGGCTGCAGTCCATGGAGTTGCAAAGAATCGGACACGACTGAGCGACTTCACTTTCACTTTTCACTTGCATGCATTGGAGAAGGAAATGGCAACCCACTCCAGTGTTCTTGCCTGGAGAATCCCAGGGACGGTGGAGCCTGATGGACTGCCCTCTATGGGGTCGCACAGAGTCGGACACGACAAGTGACTTAGCAGCAGCAGCAGGCTTTAAAAAAAAAAAAAATCAAGGTATAATTCAGTTCAGTTCAGTCGCTCAGTCGTGTCCGACTCTTTGCGATCCCATGAATCGCAGCACGCCAGGCCTCCCTGTCCATCACCAACTCCTGGAGTTCACCCAAAACCATGTCCATCGAGTCGGTGATTCCATCCAGCCATCTCATCCTCTGTCGTTCCCTTGTCCTCCTGCCCCAATCCTTCCCAGCATTAGGGTCTTTTCCAATGAGTCAACTCCTCACATGAGGTGACCAAAGTATTGGAGTTTCAGCTTCAACATCAACATACAATAAAAGCAAAGTTTTTAGGTATTAGTTCAGTGAGTTTTAAAATTATATACACCTGTGTAACTGAGGCAAGAGGTAGTCCCCCTGACCTCACCCTCATCTGATGTAGATATTCCAAGAGGAAAATATTCAGGACAATTGATAGAGGTGGCTGAGCCTTGCCCAGGTAGAAGATATAAGACCACATATTTCGCATTCTTGAAGTCAGAAGACCTCCTCGACCACACATGTGCAGAAAGGCTGTGCTGTGCTTAGTCGCTCAGTTGTGTCTGACTTTGTGACCCATGGACTGCAGCTACTTGGAGGTCAAAGGAGAGTAATGTCAAGAGATGCTCTGCCCATATGTAGAATTCATCTTGGCTAAGAGATGTGTGTGCACACATGGGAGGATGCTGAGATATACCAAATATGGACTCTGAACCAGGCAAGTCGAAATGATTGGCCAAAGGAAACCCAGAAGAAACACCCCATAAAAGTCATTCAAACTACCACGAGGGCGCCACTCTCTTTGAGCCCACCTGTGTGTCTATCCACTACATGTATCTCTTTTTCCTCCTAACAAATCCTTGTTTTACTACTTTCCATCTTTGTGGGAATACTTTTTCTGCAAAGCCAACAAGCCAGGGCCTTGTCACTGACCACTGGTATAGTGGCTAGGATTTGGTGCTCTCACTGCCATGACCTGACCTCAATCTCTGGCCGGAACGGAAGCCGATGCTGGGAGCGAGCTCCGCCCGTGGCAAAGGTCATGAGGAAGGAGGCTTGGCATACGCAAAGGTGGGATCGAGCCTCAGGAGTTCCCCTGGAAATTCTCGAGCATCTACCCCCGAAACCAGAGTCTGCCTACTTTCTGCTTTGTGCTTTCACCTACACCTCTGACTTTACGGGGGGCTGTCCCCCACTACTTCTCTCTGAAAAAAGAGTTAGCTTACAGCTCCAGTTAACAATTCCTGGGTGTCACAGTGTTTCAACCTACAAACTCCTTTGGAAGTCTTCTAGCCTGCCTGAATAGATTTTTCCGGCCACATGTGATTGCTCAGAGCCTCCCAACTGTGAGAGGCATGAGATGTTCTAAACTGTCTAAATACAGATTCCTTTGAGCAGTTAAAAGATTGATTAGAAATTGTATTGGTGAAGGGACTTTCACTTGTTGGGCCAATGTTTGCTGCTAAGTTTCCATATCCCTTACCTGCTGTGTCCCTGGCAGTGTATTGATTAATATAATTGGTGTAAGTAGTAGCTTTAATGTTTGTAACATAGGACCCTTGAATTAATTCTTTTTCTTGTTATAGCCCACCACACCTTTGCTCTGTAGAAATGCAACTTTATCTAATGCTTTTGGAGGGTGGCTCCTGACCAATCACCTTTAGAGAAAAATAAGTTTTCTGAAGAAAGGGTCTTAAAATGTTAACAGGCCACCGGGCCAGAAGATGATGCAAATCACCTAAGCTTTTGCATATGATAAGTTTGCAGGAAGAAAGCCTGGCTTGCTGCAGGACTCTACCCCTTCCCCCATTATCCTCTATGCATAACTTAAGGTATAAAAACTACTTTGGAAAATAAGGTGTGGGCCGTGTTTACCGAAACTTGGTCTCCCCATGTCGTTCTTTCTCTCACCTTCTAGCTGAATTATTCAGCCTCTTTTCTCCACTGAATTTCCTCACTGAGCTATCATTATTTCAGCCTCTTTTCTTCACTGAATTTTCCTACTGAGCTATCCTTCTTCTATTACTCTTTATATCCTTAATTAACGTTTAATTAAGCAGTTGTTTCCTGATCCTCGCCGACGCCGTCCCCGCTTCGAATTCCCTGGATCCACGGGGGCTGGACCCCGGCAAGCCCCCTTCAAGCCACTGCAGGCTGAGGCCACCTGAGGTCGTAACAATCACCCAAAACAAGATACAGAATCATGGGCCCTTTAAAAATACCATTCATGCAAAGACGAGCGTTGTTCCCGGTGTCAGGCCTTCATCTTGACCATCCCCTTGCCGTTCCAATTCATCCCCCACTCTTCCATTGCCCCTGCTTGCTGCTCTCCATCGTCTCTGACACCTCTTGGTGCCATGCCTCAGTTTCTGGAACTTTCCTCCTGTTCTCTCACCCTGACTGAGCTGGATGGTCTCTGCTTCCTGGAGTTTTGGTCCTTTTCCTCATTGTAGGACTTGGCTGTTCTCTGCTGGACTCTGCAGACCCAAGTTGTCCCTGCCTTTGGCCCCAGCTGCTGGGCCAAGCCCACCAGGCTTCCTCCCACTGAGGCTTGGTGGTGGTAGGACAGAGCTTGTGTGGTTAGTAATCAGGAGAGATAATCAGGTAATCTGAAGTAGCTAATAGCTTCCTTCACCTTACAACAAATATTTTTCTTTCCAATTGTTGCAGGATAAGAAAGGCATCCTTGTCTGACTCTGCCCTTATCCACACAGTTAGAAGTAAATTAAAGGCATCAATTTCAAGTCACTTCTTTAGTAGGATATCCTTTAGAAGGATAAAAGCAAATTATTCTTTATCTCATGTTGTGGCTAAGAGGAAACTCCCTACAAAGATTTTTTCAGCTTTCAAAGAAAACTAGCTACCAATTCCAATACACTGGATTTTCTGTCTTTTTGTTACAAATTTTCCCATCTATGAGGAAATCCTAGCTCAATCTTGGTTCTCCACTTGCACCTACTATTTCCTAGAGGAGTAGGAAAGGCAGGAAAGAGTAAATTGTACAGATCTAGAGTTTTAAATTTTTACATGGTGGAAGGTTTTCACTACTCATGATTTTTTTTCTTCCTCAGTGATACCAGAGCACAAATAAATGGGCAGATGAAGTTGGATTCTCCATTAATTTCCTTTCCATTTAAAGATATTCAAGTGAGTAGTGAATCATTTTATCCAAAGGTAGGGGCTATGTCAAAGACAAAAACAGAAGCCTGAAATGATCCATAATAAAGGCAGTTTCTAGAAATTGTTTGCTAAGGTGTATTTTCATTTAACAATGTTTATTGAAAGAAAAGCAATTATGTTTTCACATTTAATATATTAATTCTTTCAGTTTATGTATTACTAAAAATTATATTTAAACTAACGCTTCTGACTGAAATATAACTGCGAAAATAACACTAAAATGTATTTATAGATTCCAAGTGTTGAGTTTGGGGATCAGACATGTCCTGGACTATGTTGCACCCTGTTCCCCTGCTGCTGCTAAGTCACTTCAGTTGTGTCCGACTCTGTGCAACCCCATAGACAGCAGCCCACCAGGCTCCCCGTCCCTGGGATTCTCCAGGCAAGAATACTGGAGTGGGTTGCCATTTCCTTCTCCAATGCATAAAAGTGAAAAGTGAAAGTGAAGTTACTCAGTCGTGTCGGACCCTCAGCGACCCCAGGGACTACAGCCCACCAAATTCCTCCGTCCATGGGATTTTCCAGGCAAGAGTACTGGAGTGGGGTGCCATTGCCTTCTCCTAGTAAACTTTTAAAATGGCAAATCTAATCATAATTTACTATCAGTTAAAATATTCTAACAGCTTGTAGCCCAATGTAGGGAAAGACTTCCTGAGTTTATTTTCTGAACTGTTCTGTACATTTCCATGATAGTCATCTTTAATTTTTGTCTTTTTTCTTCAAGCTTTATTTAGATATAATTGACATATAGCACAGTATAAGTTTAAGGTGTACAGTATGAGGATTTGAGTTTTTAAAAATTTTTTGTTTGTTTTGAAAGTTTTAAACCTATGGAAAAGTTAGTTTAGGGACAATAATATCTGAACTATCTGAGAATAAGTTACAGACATCATGACTGTATCTCCCAAGGACAGGGACATTTTCTTACACAAACATATTATCAAATATTATCAAAAATTTAGTCCTTTGTCAAACTTCACCAATTGTCTTAATACTGTCTTTTATAGCATTTTCCCCCCTGACCCAGGAAAAAATCCTTTTCCTAAAGACTAGCTTCATGATGCACATTTTTACAGGAGTTCTCTGCTGTGATGGTACATCCTTGATACATCAGATTAGGAAATCCAGAATGTTCGTTTCCCCCATTCCGTGAATGCTCAGTTGTTCAGTCATCTCCAGCTCTTTGTCACTCTATGGCCTGTAGCCTGCCAGGGTCCTCTGTCCATGGGATTTCCCAGCAAGAATACTGGAGTGGGTTGCCACTTCCTTCTCCAGGGGATCTTACCCAAGGATCAAACCTGCGTCTCCAGTACCTTCTGCATTGGCAGGTGGATTCTATGTCACTGCACCACCAGGGAAGGCCTCCCCCATTCCAGGTAATCCATGAAACCTTTCATTCATTAAGCAGTTCTCTGTCAGATTTTCCACTGTAAAGATGTATTTTTTCTGTTTGTATCTAATAAATGATTTGTGAAGAGATACTTTATAAACTTCCACCCAGTGATTCAGTACAGAGTGAAGACTCCAAATGAGTTCCTACTATACTGTACTATACTATACAGTGCAGACTGGTGATTTTCTACTTGTCTTCTACATTCATATATTGACATTCTAGACCTTTCTCCAAATTACAGAAATTTCTCCAAATTCTAGATGTTTCTCCAAAGAAGACATACAGATGGCCAATCAGCACATGAAAAGATACTCATCATTGCTAATTATTAGAGAAATGCAAATCAAAGCTGCAGTGAGGTACCATCTCACACCAGTCAGAATGGCCATCATTAAAAAATCTACAAATAATATGGGATTTCCCTAGTGGTCCAGTGGTTAAGACTCCTTGGTCCCACTGCAGGGAAGATGGGTTTCATCCCTGACCAGGGAACCAAGACCCCACATGCCACATAGTGTGGCCAAAACAGTTTTTTTTTAAATCTCTACAAATAATACATGTTGGAGAGAGTGTGGAGAAAAGGGAACCCTCCTACACTTTTGGTGGGAATGTAAATTAGTGAAGCCATTTTATGGAACTCAGTGTGGAGGTTCCTCAAAAAACTACAACTTGAGTTGTCACATGATTGAGCAATCCTATGGGCATATACCCAGGCAAAACCATAATTTGAAAAGATTCATGTACCCTAATGTTTCTTTTGTTTGTTTGGGGTTTTTCTGGCCATTCGATGTGGCATACAGGATCCTATTTCCCCAACCAGGGATCAAACTTATGCCCCTTGCAGTAGAGTTGCTGTCTTAACCACTGGACCACCCGCGAAGTCCCACACCCCAGTGTTTATTGCAGCATTATTTACAATAGCCAACATATGGAAACAACCAAAATGTCCATCAACAGATGAATGGATAAAGAAGATATGGTATACACATACAATGGCATGCTACTCAGCCGCAAAAAAGAATGAAATAATGTCATTTGTAGCAACATGGATAGACCTAGAGATTATCATACTAAGTGACAGAAAGACAGAATGTATTAGTATTAGTATGTCTCATCATACTAAGACAGAAAGAAAAAGACAAACACGGTATGATATCACTTACATGTGGAATCTAAAATATAACACAAATGAACATATCTATGAAACAGAAAGACAGATACAGAGAACAGACTTGTGGTTTCCAAGTGGGGGTGGGGAGGAGGGAAGGATGGGAGCTGGGATTAGCAGATGCAAACTAGTATATATAGAATGTTAAATGACAACAAATATAGCACAGGGAACTATATTCAGTATCCTGTAATAAAGCAGAATGGAAAAGAATATGAAAAAGAATATATATATATATATACACACATATATATGTGTGTATAACTAAGCACTTATAACTGAGTACAGCAGAAATTAACACATTGTAAATCAACTATACTTCAATAAATTTTAAAAATTCAGCATTTTATAGAAAAGCAAAGTTTTCTTTTCTTTCCCTTTTATGGATGTATGAACATATTTATGTATGCATGTAGGTGGGGAGATGGATGGATCATGGACTATCACTTGTTTTCTGCAATGGGTTAACCCAGGAATTAAACCAGGGTCTTCTGCATTGCGCTTCTCTTGTGGCAAAAAGTTGGCTTAAAACTCAATATTCAGAAAACTAAGATCATGGCATCTGGTCCCATCACTTCATGACAAATAGATGGGGAAACAGTGGAAACAGTGACACTTTATTTTGGGGGGCTCCAAAATCATTGCAGATGGTGACTGCAGCCATGAAATTAAAAGACACTTGCTCTTTGGAAGAAAAGTTATGACCAACCTAGACAGCATATTCAAAAGCAGAGATATTACTTTGCCAACAAAGGTCCATCTAGTCAAGGCTATGGTTTTTCCAATAGTCATGTATAGATGTGAGAGTTGGACCATAAAGAAAGCTGAGTGCCAAAGAATTGATACTTTTGAACTGTGGTGTTGGAGAAGATGTTTGAGAGTCCCTTGGACTGCAAGGAGATCCAACCAGTCCATCCTAAAGGAGATCAGTCCTGAATATGCATTGGAAGGACTGATGCTGAAGCTGAAACTCCAGTACTTTGGCCACCTGATGTGAAGAGCTGACTCATTTGAAAAGACCCTGATGCTGGGAAAGATTGAAGGCAGGAGGAGAAGGGGCTGACAGAGGATGAGATCGTTGGATGGCATCACCAACTTGATGGACACAAGTTTGACCAAGCTCGAGAAGTTGGTGATGGACAGGGAATCCTGGTGTGCTGCAGTCCATAGGGTCACAAAGAGTCCGACATGACTGAGCAACTGAACTAAACTGTGTAATAATACATAGTTTCAAACTTTTTTCCTTTGATGAGAACTTTCAAGATTCATATTTGAAAAACTATATTCAAATATGCAATGTTGTTGTTATTCAGTCACCTGGTCGTGTCCAACTCTTATTGACCCCATGGGCTGTGGCACCCCAGGCCTCCCTGTCCCTCACCGACTCCCGAAGTTTGCCCAAGTTCATGTCCATTGCATTGGTGATGCCATCCAATCATCTTATCCTCTGATACCTTCTTCTCCTTCTGCCTTCAATCTTTCCCAGCATCAGGGACTTTTCCAGCAAGTGGGCTATTCACATCAGGTGACCTAAATACTGGAGCTTCAGCTTCAGCATCAGTCTTTCCAACGAGCATCTAGAGTTGATTTCCTTTAAGACTAACTGGTTTGATCTCCTTGCTGTCTAAGGGACTCTCAGGAGTCTTCTCTAGCACCACAGTTCGAGGGCATCAATTCTGTGGGCGCTCTGCCTTCTTTACGGTCCAACTCTCACAACCGTACATGACCACTGGGAAGACCATACCCTTGGCTATATGGACCTTTGTCGGCAGCGATATCTTTGCTTCTCAACACACTGCCATTTTGTCATAGCTTTCCTACCAAGAAGCAATTGTCTTCTGACTTCATGGCTACAGTCACCATCCATAGTAATTGTAGAGCCCAAGAAGAGGAAATCTGTCACTGCTTCCATCTTTTCACTTTCTATTTGCCATGAAGTAATGGGGCCATATACCATGATCTTAGTTTTTTTTCATATTTAGTTTCAAGCCGGCTCTTTCACTCTCCTCCTCCACCATCATCACGAGGCTCTTTAGTTCCTCTTCGCTTTCTGCCACTGCAGTGATATCATCCGCATATCTGAGGGTATTGATGTTTCTCCTGCCTATCTTAATTCCAGCCCGGGCTTTCTCATGATGTGCTCAGCATATAAGTTAAATAACCAGGTGACAACAGACAACCCTGTCATACTCCTTTCTCAATCCTGAACCAATCAGTCATTCCATACAGAGTTCTAACTGTTGTTTCTTGACCCACATACAGGTTTCTCAGGAGATAGGTAAGATGGTCTGGTATTCCTATCTTTTTAAGAGCTTTGCCTGTGGAAGGCTTTAGTATAGTTGATGAAACTATACTACCTACTACCTACTAAAGAGGTAGATGCTTTTCTGCAATTCCTTTGCTTTTTCTATGATCCAGCAAATGGCAATTTGATCTCTGGTTCCTCTGCCTTTTCTAAACCCAGCTTGGACATCTGGAAGCTCTTGGTTTGCATCATGCTGAAGCCTAGTATGCAAGACTTTAAGCATGCCCTTACTAGCATGGGAAATGAGTGCAATTGTCTGATGGTTTTTGAACACTCTATAGTATTGCCCTTCTTGGGAACTGGGATGAAGATTGACCTTTTCCAGTCCTGTAGCCACTGCTGGATCTTCTAGATTTGCTGACATATTGAGTGCAACACTTTAATAGCATCATCTTTTAGGGTTTTGAATAGCTCTGCTGGAATTCCATTACATCCACTGGCTTTATTGGCAGCAGGGTTTCCTAAGGTCTACTTGACTTCATGCTCCAGAATGTCTGGATCTCAATGACTGATCACACCATCGTGGTTATCTGGTTCATTAGGATCTTTTTTGTATAGTTCTTCTGTGTATTCGTTCCATCTCTTCTTAATTTCTTCTGCTTCTACTAGATCTCTACTGTTTCTGTCCTTTATTGTGCCCATTTTGGGGCAAAATGTTCCCTTGATATTTTCAATTTTCCTGAAGAGATCTCTAGTCTTTCCCCTCCTGTTTTTTCCTCTGTTTTTATGCATTGTTCATTGGAGAGGGCCTTCTTCTTGTCTCTCCTTGCTATTCTTTGGAACTCTGTGTTTAGTTGGGTGTACCTTTCCCTTTCTCCTTTGCTTTTCACTTCTCTTCTTTCTTCAGCTATTTTTAAAGCCTCTTCAGATAAGCACTTTGTCTCCTTCCTTTTCTTTTTCTTTGGGATAGTTTTGTTTGCTGCTTCCTATACAATATTATGGACCTCCATCCATAGTTCTTCAGGCACACTGTTTACTATTTCTAATCGCTTGAATCTATTCATCACCTCTACTGCATATTCATAGGAGATTTGATTTAAATTGTACCTGGCTGACCTAGTGGTTTTCCCCACTTTCTTTAGTTTAAGTCTGAATTTTGCCATGAGAAGCTGATGATCTGAGCCACACTTGGCTCCAGGTCTTGTTTTTGCTGACTGTATACAACTTCTCCATCTTTGGCTACAAAGAATGTAATCAATTTGATTTTGGTATTGACCATTTGGTGATGTCCATGTGTAAAGTTGTCTCTTGTGTTGTTGAAAAGGGTGTCTGCTATGACCAGTGCATTCTCTTGGCAGAATTCTGTTAGCCTTTTCCCTGCTTCATTTTGTTCTCCAAGGCCAAACTTGCTTGTTATTCCAGGTATCTCTTGACTTCTTACTTTTGCATTCCCACCCCCTATCATGAAGACAATATCTTGTTTTTGGTATTAGTTCTAGGAGGTCTTCATAAAACTGATCAGCTTCAGCTTCTTCAGCATTGGTGGTAGGGGCAACTGTGATGTTGAATGGTTTGCCTTTGAAATGAACCGAGATCATTCTGTTGTTTTTGAGATTGCAACCAAGTACTGCATTTCAGACTCTTGTATGGGATTCTTGCCCACAGTAATAGATATGATGGTCATCTGGATTAAATCTGCCTATTCCTGTCCATTTTAGTTCACTGTTTCCTAAGACATTACTTTGCCAACAAAGGTCCATCTAGTCAAGGCTATGGTTTTTCCAGTGGTCATGTATGGATGTGAGAGTTGGACTGTGAAGAAGGCTGAACGCTGAAGAATTGATGCTTTTGAACTGTGGTGTTGGAGAAGACTCTTGAGAGTCCCTTGGACTGCAAGGAGATCCAACCAGTCCATTCTGAAGGAAATCAGCCCTGGGATTTCTTTGGAAGGAATGATGCTAAAGCTGAAACTCCAGTACTTTGGCCACCTCATGCGAAGAGTTGACCCATTGGAAAAGACTCTGATGCTGGGAGGGATTGGGGGCAGGAGGAGAAGGGGCCGACAGAGGATGAGATGGCTGGATGGCATCACTGACTCGATGGACGTGAGTCTGAGTGAACTCTGGGAGTTGGTGATGCACAGGGAGGCCTGGCGTGCTGCGATTCATGGGGTTGCAAAGAGTCAGATACGACTGAGCGACTGAACTGAACTGAAGATGTCAATGTTTATTCTTACCACCTCCAATTTACTCCTGCTTGACCATGTCCAATATGCAATAAAGTTACTATTAACTATAGTCACCACATTGCACATTACACCCCCATGATTTTTTATTTGTAACTGGGAATTTGTACTTTTTGAATTCCTTCATTCATTTTTCTGGATCTTATGGTAGTTCTATTTTTAATGTTTTGAGGAATCAGTATAGTGTTGTTCACAGCGGTTGTACCAATTTACCTTCCCTCTACCAGTGCACAAGGATTCTCTTTTTTCCACATCCTCACCAACATTTGTTCTTTCTTGTCTTTTTATTATTAGCTATTCTAACAGGTGTGAGGTGATATTTCATTGTAGTTTTGGTTTGCTTTTCCCTGATGATTAATGATGTTGACCATCTTTTCATGTACTTATCTGTATGTTTTCCTGGAAAAATATCTCTGATACATTTTTTGTTTTGTTCTGGTTTTCATGTTTGTCATTTTTTGTTGTTGTTTGTTTGTGTCTCTTGGCCGATGCATGCAGCTTGCAGGATCCTACTTCCCCCACCAGGGATTGAACCTGTGCCCTCAGCAGTGAAAGTGCAGAGTTCTAAGCACTGGACCAGCAGGGAATTCCCTTCAATTTTTTTTTTTTTTTTTTTTGTGGCTGCCCCAGTGTTAGTTGCAGCATGCAGGATCTTCATCATTGGGTGCAGGATCTTCATCATAGCATGTGGGATTTTTAGTTGCAACATGCAGGATCTAGTTCTCCCATCATGGATCAAACTTGGGCCCTTCTGCCCTGGGAGCATGGATTCTTAACCACTGGGCCACCAGGGAAGTCTCTACTATATTTTTTAAAGTATTTTCTATTAGTCCATTTTCCTCTTGTTTGGCAAACAGAATTAATTCACAGGAGGCCCTTATATTTGCCAGTATAGAAATAAGTAACACAGTACATCAAAAGTTGAGCTTTCAGTTTTATAAAATGGAGAGGAAAGCATACAGGTTTAGGTGGCAAGAAAGATGAATGTTATAAGAGAGGTAGGCACGTTGATTGGAAATATATGCTATTTTTTGTTTACATCAAATCAGTAAATACATTCACATATGGCATTTTAAGTCCTTGGGAGTCAAAGTCTGGAAATGTCAGTGATTACAGGCTGCTCTCGGAGTGAAGTTAAATAACAGAGCTGGAATTATTTCTAAAGAAATCTTTAAAATATTCTGAGTGCAACCTATTTTTAAAAATGGCATTATAAGAAGAGTGGCATAATATTTGAAATAATTTTCTAGAAACAAGCTTTACTTCCAAAAGAGCTTTGATCAAACACTTCATGATGAATAAGACTAATTACACTTACGGTCCTTGTGAGCTGTTTTTAAAAATTCATGTGCAAACCTTCTTCAAGCACTTTAATCTCCTGCATTCCACTGCAAAACCTTCTTCAAAATGCTAAATGGTTTACTGCCCCTGCACAGTAATTATTTATTTTAGTACTCTACTGGCTTCCCTTGTAGCTCAGATGGTAAAGAATATGCTTGCAATGCCAAAGACCAGGGTTTGATCCCTGGGTCAGGAGGACTCCTGGAGAAGAGAATGGCAACCCACTCCAATATTCTTGCCTGGGAAATCTCATAGACACAGGAGCCTGGTGGGCTACAGTCCACGGGGTCACAAAGAGTTGGACACGACTACCTCAAATTATCCTATTTTTTTTTTTTTGTTACCTTGATATTCTCCCTGTTCTACCTAGATATATTCTGAATGCTTAAAGGCAGAAATTCTGCTTTATCTGTCCCTTAAGTCTCTCATAATACCTAACACATAATAATAACTCAAAAACATCTTTTCCTTGATTATCAGTCTACATCACTGACAAGGCAGAAATGCAGCATAGATCCCAAATAAGAAAGACACCTCTGTGTTATTAAGTAAGAACTGAAAGTAGAGCTATATGTTCTAAAGGTGTACAAATTATTTTTCTACTTTCCATGTATAAATATAAAATTGATGACTGACATCTCTTTCAATGCATAAGGTGTAAAGGCAGTTATTAGGTAATAATATAAGGCACAAAGCAATGAATACATTTACATAATAGGCTATGGTATATATATATATATATGAATATGTATATTCTCATATATATTTATGTGTGTGTGTATATATGTGTATATATATATATATATATATATATAGAAGGCTGGGCTTCCCTGGTGGCTCAGATGGTAAAGAATCTGCCTGCAATGCAGGAGACCCCTGAGTGCCAGAGAATTGATGCTTTTGAATTGTGGTCCTGGGGAAGACTCTTGAGAGTCCCTTGGCCTGCAAGGAGATCATATCAGTCAATCCTAAAGGAAATCAGTCCTTAATATTCATTGGAAGGACTGATGCTGAAGCTGAAACTCCAATACTTTGGCCACCTGATGTGAAGAGCTGACTCATTTGAAAAGACCCTGGTGCTGGGAAAGATTGAGGACAGGAGGAAAAGGGGGCAACAGAAGATGAGATGGTTGGATGGCATCACTGACTCAAGAGACATGAGTTTGAGCAAACTCCAGGAGATTGTGAAGGACAGGGAAGCCTGGTGTGTTGCAGTCCATGAGGGCTGAAAAGAGTTGGACCCAACTTTTCAGCTGAACAACAACAATGATATATATATGTATCTGTGTGTACACCTATACATTTAATTTTCAAAAGTACTACACACCATTTAAGAATACAAAAGGTATTAAGAATGACACTACAGATACCCATGTACCTACCACACCACTTAAGAATGAAATGTTTCCAACTCAGCCATAGCCCCTCATAGCCACTCTAATCACCTCCACCTTCATCTCCTAAAATATTTTCATTATTCTTACTATTTATCATTGCTTTACATTTCTTTAAAACTGCAATACATTTAGTCATTCTCCACTCCAGTACTATTGCCTGGAAAATCCCATGGACAGAGAAGCTTGGTAGGCTACAGTCCATGGGGTCGCAAAGAGTCGGACATGATTGATCGATTTCACTTCACTTCACTTCAGGCAATATATACTATTTAAAACCTCTGTGTGTGTGTGTTAGTTGCTCAGTTGTGTCTGACTCTTTGTGATCCCATGGACGGTAGCCCACTAGGCTCCTCTGTCCATGGAATTCTCCAGGCAAGAATACTGGAGTGGGTAGCCATTCCCTTCTCCAGGGTGTCTTTCTGACTCAGGGACTGAACCTGGGTCTTCTGCATTGCAGGCGGATTCTTTACCATCTGAGCCACCAGGGAAGCCCTGTACAATTCATCTGTTTTCCTGCTGATGGACATTAGGATGTCCCCAGCTTGTGAAAGTGAAGTCACTCAGTTGTGCAGACTCTTTGTGACTCCATGGACTATAGCCTACCAGGCTACTCCATCCATGGGATTTTCCAGGCAAGAGTACTGGAGTGGGTTGCTATTTCCTTTTCCAGGGAATCTTATCAACCTAAGGATTGAACCTGGGTCTCCTGAATTGCAGGCAGATTCTTTACTGACTGAGCCACCAAGGAAGCTCCAGCTTATAGCTATGAACAAACAGTGTTGCTGTAGACACTCTTGTGCATTTCATCTAGTTTATATAAGACTGATTCTAGAGCTGTATGTATATATATATATATATATATATATATATATATATATGTCACGCGAGTGTATGTTCCTCGGTTCTTTGTCTCGTCACAACAAAGATTTGGAGCGACGGACATTAAAGCCCTCGGTGCGTCACAGCTCTCGGGTCTTGGACAAACCGTGCTACAGCTCTTAGGCAAATCAGTGTTACAGCTCTATTTTATTTAGAAGATAGCAGGAGAGTGAGAGAGAGAGAGAGAGAGAGAGCGTGCGCACACACGGGAGATAGAGTCCGAGAGAAAGCGCTTTGGCTCCTCCTTTTATATGTTTTTTTTCCTTCACCTGGGCCTGCCCTATGCAAATTGGGCTTAGCCAGGAGTGCTGTTTGTTCTGCCTGAAGTTTTCACTCTGGTCCTCGGACCTTCCTTGTCTTTTAGCCACCGCCATTTTGGACTCCTTTTCCCTATTCTACCTACCTAACATATATATATATATTTTATAATTAGGTATTGCCAAATTGTCCTACAAATTGTTTCCCCAACTTATGCTTTTACTGTCAGTGTATGAGAGTACTCATGAACCTATATTCCCAACACCTGTATTGTCATACTTTTTATTTTTTACCAAATTCCAGAGTATAAAATAGTATATCATTGTATTTTTAATCTGCAAGTCTTTAATTACTAGTGAGGTTCAACATACGTTCAAATGTTTATTAGCCTTTTACGAGATTTTTTTTCTCCTATGAATTTGTGGTTACATAGTAAAGAACCTGGTCTTTCCCCGAAAGAGGTCTGGACTTTGCTCCCAGTTTCTTAGAGATAATCTCTAAGCCTTTGGAATGTCTGACAGGAGTGTTTTTGTTTGCCAGGGCTTCAGATCAGATCAGTCGCTCAGTCGTGTCCGACTCTTTGCGACCCCATGAATCACAGCACGCCAGGCCTCCCTGTCCATCACCAACTCCCGGAATTCACTGAGACTCACGTCCATCGAGTCAATGATGCCATCCAGCCATCTCATCCTCTGTCATCCCCTTCTCCTCCTGCCCCCAATCCCTCCCAGCATCAGAGTCTTTTCCCATGAGTCAACTCTTCGCATCAGGTGGCCACAGTACTGGAGTTTCAGCTTTAGCATCAGTCCTTCCAAAGAAATCCCAGGGCTGATCTCCTTCAGAATGGACTGGTTGGATCTCCTTGCAGTCCAAGGGACTCTCAAGAGTCTTCTTCAACACCACAATTCAAAAGCATCAATTCTTCAGCGTTCAGCCTTCTTCACAGTCCAACTCTCACATCCATACATGACCAAAGGAAAAACCATAGCCTTGACTAGCGAACCTTTGTTGACAAAGTAATGCCTCTGCTTTTGAATATGCTATCTAGGTTGGTCATAACTTTCCTTCCAAGGAGTAAGTGTCTTTTAATTTCATGGCTGCAGTCACCATCTATAGTGATTTTGGAGCCCAGAAAAATAAAGTCTGACACTGTTTCCACTGTTTCCCCATCTATTTCCCATGAAGTGGTGGGACCGGATGCCATGATCTTCGTTTTCTGAATGTTGAGCTTTAAGCCAACTTTGTCACTCTCCACTTTCACTTTCATCAAGAGGCTTTTGAGTTCCTCTTCACTTTCTGCCCTAAGGGTGGTGTCATCTGCATATCTGAAGTGATTGATATTTCTCCCGGCAATCTTGATTCCAGTTTGTGTTTCTTCCAGTCCAGCGTTTCTCATGATGTACTCTGCATATAAGTTAAATAAACAGGGTGACAATATACAGCCTTGACGAACTCCTTTTCCTATTTGGAACCAGTCTGTTGTTCCATGTCCAGTTCGAACTGTTGCTTCCTGACCTGCATACAGATTTCTCAAGAGGCAGATCAGGTGGTCTGGTATTCCCATCTCTTTCAGAATTTTCCACAGTTTATTGTGATCCACACAGTCAAAGGCTTTGGCATAGTCAATAAAGCAGAAATAGATGTTTTTCTGGAACTCTCTTGCTTTCTCAATGATCCAGCGGATGTTGGCAATTTGATCTCTGGTTCCTCTGCCTTTTCTAAAACCAGCTTGAACATCAGGAAGTTCACGGTTCATGTATTGCTGAAGCCTGGCTTGGAGAATTTTAAGCATTACTTTACTAGCATGTGAGATGAGTGCAATTGTGCGGTAGTTTGAGCATTCTTTGGCATTGCCTTTCTTTGGGATTGGAATGAAAACTGACTGTTTCCAGTCCTGTGGCCACTGCTGAGTTTTCCAAATTTGCTGGCATATTGAGTGCAGCACTTTCACAGCAACATCTTTCAGGATTTGGAATAGCTCAACTGAAATTCCATCACCTCCACTAGCTTTGTTCGTAGTGATGCTTTCTAAGGCCCACTTGACTTCACATTCCAAGATGTCTGGCTCTAGGTCAGTGATCACACCATCGTGATTATCTGGGTCGTGAAGATCTTTTTGTACAGTTCTTCTGTGTATTCTTGCCACCTCTTCTTAATATCTTCTGCTTCTGTTAGGTCCATACCATTTCTGTCCTTTATCGAGCCCATCTTTGTATGAAATGTTCCTTTGGTATCTCTGATTTTATTGAAGAGATCTCTAGTCTTTCCCATTCTGTTGTTTTCCTCTATTTCTTTGCATTGATCGCTGAGGAAGGCTTTCTTATCTCTTCTTGCTATTCTTTGGAACTCTGCATTCAGATGTTTATATCTTTCCTTTTCTCCTTTGCTTTTTGCTTCTCTTCTTTTCACAGCTATTTGTAAGGCCTCCTCAGACAGCCATTTTGCTTTTTTGCATTTCTTTTCTATGGGAATGGTCTTGATCCCTGTCTCCTGTACAATGTCACAAACCTCATTCCATAGTTCATCAGGCAGTCTATCTATCAGATCTAGGCCCTTAAATCTATTTCTCACTTCCACTGTATAATCATAAGGGATTTGATTTAGGTCATACCTGAATGGTCTAGTGGTTTTCCCTACTTTTTTCAATTTAAGTCTAATTTGGCAATAAGGAGTTCATGGTCTGAGCCACAGTCAGCTCCTGGTCTTGTTTTTGCTGACTGTTAGGTCATACCAGATAGACTAATGATATGATTAACAATTGTCCAATCACTATGGAAAACAAAAAATTGAGACTAAATCTACCCTGCAATCCAGAAATTCCATTTCTGGGTATATACTCAGAGAAACTGAAATTAGGATGTTGAAGAGATATATGCAGCATTATTCACAATAGCCAAGATAAGAAAGCACTTAAGTGCCCAACAACAAATGAATAGATAAAAAAATGTGAAATATACCCACAGGCATATATACACACATACATATACACACAATGGAATATTATTGAGCTACAAGAAGGGGGCTTATCCTGCCATCTGTGACAATGTTAATAAAGCTTCAGTACATTGTGTTAAGTGAGATAAGCCAGACAGACAAGGAAAAGTACTGTATGATATCACTTATAGGTGGAATCTAAAATAGACTGACTGAGGGGGAAACTGGGTCTTGTTCTGAGGGGCAAAAGAGTCTGAAATGCAGTACTTGGATGCAATCTCAAAAACGACAGAATGATCTCTGTTTGTTTCCAAGGCAAACCATTCAATATCACAGTAATCCGTCTATGCCCCAAACAGTAATGCTGAAGAAGCTGAAGTTGAATGGTTCTATGAAGACCCACAAGACCTTCTAGAACTAACACCCACCAAAGTTCTCCTTTTCATCACAGGGGACTGGAATGCAAAAGTAAGAAGTCAAGAAACACCTGGAGTAACAGGTAAATTTGGCCTTGGAGTACAGAATGAAGCAGGGCAAAGGCTAATAGAGTTTTGCCAAGAGAATGCACTGGTCATAGCAAACACCTCTTCCAACAACACTAGAGAAGACTCTACACATGGACATCAACAGATGGTCAATACTGAAATCAGATTGATTATATTCTTTGCAGCCAAAGATGGAAAAGCTCTATACAGTCAGCAAAAACAAGACCAGGAGCTGACTGTGGCTCAGATCATGAACTCCTTATTGCCAAATTCAGGCTTAAATTGAAGAAAGTAGGGAAAACCACTAGACCATTCAGGTATGACTTAAATAAAATCCCTAACAATTATACAGTGAAAGCGAGAAATAGATTTAAGGGACTAGATCTGATAGACAGAGTGCCTGATGAACTACGGACGAAAGTTCGTGATGTTGTACAGGGATCAAGACCATCTCCAGGAAAAAGAAATGCAACAAAGCAAAATGGATGTCTGAGGAGGCCTTACAAATAGCCGTGAAAAGAAGAGAAACAAAAAGCAAAGAGAAAAGGAAAGATATACCCATTTGAATGCAGAGTTCCAAAGAATAACAAGGAGAGATAAGAAAGCCTTCCTAAGTGATCAGTGCAAAGGAATAGAGGAAAACAACAGAATGGGAAAGACTAGAGATCTTTTCAAGAAAATTAGAGATACCAAGGGAATGTTTCTTTTTTAAAAAATTTTATTTTATTTATCTTTACAATATTGTATTGGTTTTGCCATATATCAAAATGAATCCGCCACAGGTATACATGTGTTCCCCATCCTGAACCCTCCTCCTTCCTCCCTCCCCATACCATCCCTCTGGGTCGTCCCAGTGCACCAGGCCCAAGCATCCAGTTTCGTGCATTGAACCTGGACTGGCGACTCGTTTCATATATGATATTATACATATTTCACTGCCATTCTCCCAAATCATCCCACCCTCTCCCTCTCCCACAGAGTCCAAAAGACTGTTCTATACATCAGTGTTTCTTTTGCTGTCTCGTACACAGGGTTATTGTTACCTTCTTTCTAAATTCCATATATATGCGTTAGTATACTGTACTGATATTTTTCTTTCTGGCTTACTTCACTCTGTATAATAGGCTCCAGTTTCATCCACCTCATTAGAACTGATTCAGATTATTCTTTTTAATGGCTGAGTAATACTCCATTGTGTATATGTACCACAGCTTTCTTATCCATTCATCTGCTGATGGACATCTAGGTTGCTTCCAAGGGAAGGTTTCATGCAAAGATTGGCTCAATAAAGGACAGAAATGGTATGGACCTAACAGAAGCAGAGGATATTAAGAAGAGGTGGCAACAATACACAGAAGAACTGTACAAAAAAGATCTTAATGACCCAGATAAGATGGTGTGATCACTCAGCTAGAGCCAGACATCCTGGAATGTGAAGTCAAGTGGGTCTTAGGAGGCATCACAATGAACAAAGCTACTGGAGGTGACGGAATTCCAGTTGCGCTCTTTCAAATCCTAAAAGATGATGCTGTGAAAGTGCTGCACTCAATATGCCAGCAAATTTGGAAAACTCAGCAGTGGCCACAGGACTGGAAACAGTCAGTTTTCATTCCAATCCCAAAGTAAGGTAATGCCAAAGAATGCTCAAACTACCACACAATTGCACTCATCTCACATGGTAGCAAAACAATGCTCAAAATTCTCCAAGCCAACAGTACGTGAACCATAAAATTCCGGATGTTCAAGCTGGATTTAGAAAAGACAGAGGAATCAGAGATCAAATTGCCAACATCTACTGGATCATCAAAAAAGCAAGAGAATTTCAGAAAAACATCTATGTCTGCTTTATTGACTATGTCAAAGCCTTTGACTGTGTGGATCACAATAAGCTGTGGAAAATTTTGAAGGCGATGGGAATACCAGACCACCTGACCTGCCTCCTGAGAAATCTGTATGCAGGTCAGGAAGCAACAGTTAGAACTGGACATGGAACAACAGACTGGTTCCAAATTGGGAAAGGAGTCTGTCAAGGCTGTATATTGTCACCCTGCTTATTTAACTTCTATGCAGAGTACATCATGAGAAACACTGGGCTGGAAGAAGCACAAGCTGGAATCAAGATTGCCAGGAGAAATATCAATAATCTCAGATACGCAGATGACACCACTCTTATGGCAGAAAGTGAAGAAGAACTCAAGAGCCTCTTGATGAAAGTGAAAGTGAAAGGAGAGTGAAAAAGTTGGCTTAAAACTCAACATTCAGAAAACGAAGATCATGGCATCTGGTCCCACCACTTCATGGCAAATAGATGGAGAAACAGTGGAAACAGTGCCAGACTTTACTTTTTTGGGCTCCAAACTCACTTCAGATGGTGACTGCAGCCATGAAATTAAAAGACATTTCCTCCTTGGGAGAAAAGTTATGACCAACCTAGACAGCATATTCAAAAGCAGAGATATTACTTTGCTAACAAAGGTCCATCTAGTCAAGGCTATGGTTTTTCCAGTAGTCATGTATGGATGTGAGAGTTGCACTTAAAAGAAAGCTGAGCACTGAAGAATTCATGCTTTTGAACTATAGCGTTGGAGAAGACTCTTGAGAGTCCTTTGTACTGCAAGGAGATCCAACCAGTCCATCCTAAAGGAGATCAGTCCTGAATATTCATTGGAAGGACTGATGTTGAAGCTGAAACCCCAATGCTTTAGCCACCTGATGGGAAGACCTGACTCACTGGAAAAGACCCTAATGCTGGGAAAGATTGAAGGTGGGAGGAGAAAGGGAGGACAGAGGATGAGATGTTGGGATAGCATTACCAACTCAATGCACATGAGTTTGAGTAAACTCTGGGAGTTGATGATGAACAGGGAGGCCTGGTGTGGAGCAGTCCATGAGGTCGCAAAGAGTCGGACACGACTGAGCCACTGAACTGAAAATAGTCAAACTCATTAAAAACAAACATAGAGCAAAATAGTAGTTACCAGGGCATGAGAGGTGAGGGGATAAGATTGATGTTTAAATGTACAAACTGCCAGCAAGTAGTAAATAAGCCATAGTAAATAATTAATATACTATAATACATAGTATATGAATATAAATAACAGTGTTGCAGTGACTCAACTGGTAAAGAATCCACCTGCAATGCAGGAGACTCCAGTTCGATTTCAGGTTGGGCAGATCCCCTGGAGAAGGGACAGGCTACCCACTCCAGTATTCATGGGCTTCCCTGGTGGCTCAGACAGTAAGGAATCTGCCTGGGTTTGATTCCTGTGTTGGGAGGATCCCCTGGAGGAGGGTATGGCAACCTACTCCACTATTCTTGTCTGGAGAATTGCCATGGACAGGGGAGTCTGCTGGACTACAACCCCCCTGACCAGGGATTAAATCCAGGCCCCCTGTATTGGGAGTGTGGAGTCTTAGGGAAGTCCCTTAATGTATTCTTGATATAAGAGTCAGACACAACTGAGCAACTAAGTACACACATGTGCTATAATAATGGAATGTGATAGATTTCATTACAACTGCAATCATATTACACGTATATATCAAAGTAACACATTGCATAGCTTTAATTTATACAGTGTTGTAAGGAATATTTGTTCAATTTTAAACATACAGTTTATGGTAGAAGTTTTTAGTCATGCGGTATCAGCTTAACTTCTGGAGACCAAGGTCAGCTTTCTGGGGTGTTAACCATGAAGCTCCAGTAAACACTCTGGATACTGGCTTGGATGAGTTTCCCTGGTTGGCAGTACCCTATGCCTTTGATCACCATCGATGCCGGGAAAGAGTGCCCCATGGGGAGAGGGCAACTAGAAGCTCTACATTTGGTACTTTCCTGGGCTTGGCCCTATGTGCTTTTTTCCCTTGGCTCATTTAAATCTTTTAAAGATTTTTAAGGTCTAATGATTTTAGTCCTTTCCCTGTGTTAAACTGTAATTGTGAGTATAACAACTTTCAGTGAATTCTGTGAGTCCTTTTTATCTTTAATTGGAGTATAATTGCTTTGTAATGTGTTAATTTCTGCTGTACAACAACGTGGATCAGCTATATGTTGATATACATATATCCCCTCTTTCGTGAGCCTCTCTCCCACCCCCACCCCCACCCCCACAGTGAGTCCTTTTAACAAATTATCCAACCTGAAAATACAGTTTTGGGACCCCCTTGAAGTGGCAGCTGGTGTCAGAAGGGAGAGTAATCTTGTGCACTATGTCTTCTAAATTTGAAGTGATTGATTTCTTTTGCCTATTTATCCTATTATATTATTTAACTTAAAAAAAAAAAACTGATTTGTAGAACTTCTGATATAGAAAAATTTATTTGGCTGCACCGGATCTTAATTGTGGCACACAGGACCTTTTTTAGTTGTTGCATGTGAGGTCTTTTTCAGTTGCAGCCTGTGAACTCTCTGTTGAGGCATGTGGGATCTAGTTCCCTGACCAGGGATTAAATCCGGGCCCCCTGTATTGGGAGTGTGGAGTCTTAGCCACTGGACCACAAGGGAAGTCCCTTAATGTATTCTTGATATTAATCATTTTTTGTTGCTACATGCATTGTGTATGTCTTTTCCCAATTTATTTTCTCCTTCTTTGCTACTCATTGACTAGAAGATGTTGATTTGATTGATGTCTCAATCTTTCATTTATGATTTTTGTTTTCTTTAAAATCTTATTTAAGAATTTCCTTCTCTAATTTCAAAATACATTCCTCTATAGGAAATAAAAATAAAAACATTTTGGTTTTCACATTTAAGTCTTTAATTCCTGTGAAGCTTGTGTGTTTGGTGTGAGTTAGGAATCCATTAAAGAGAATTAGATTTGGTTGAAAATAATAGTGATTTGAAAAACCGATCTCCGATGACTCAGTGTATAAAGAATCTGCCTTCAATGCAGGAGACACAGGAGACACAGTTTTGAGCCCTGGGTTGGGAATATCCCCTAGAGCAGGAAATCGCAACCCACTCCATATTCTTTTCTGGGAAATCCCATCGACAGAGGAGCCTGGAGTCCATAGGGTCACAAAGAGTTGGACATGACTGGGTTACTAAGCACACACACAAATATGGTGCTAATGTATTAATCTTATCCTATGGAATCAAATATCCCAGCACCGTTTATTTATTAATTCTCTATCCTTTCTCCAGTTATTAGCAGCAAGACTTGGTCATGTGTCAAGTGCCTGTGAACATATATAAGTTTTCTAACCTATTCCATATGTGTATATACATCTTGCCAATTCCACACCATCTTAAACTGTTATGGCTATATTCTGAATTTTTGTATCTTCTAGAATAACACAGTTCTTGCCTGTTGTTCTTCAGGAATGACTTAGCTTTTCTTTTTGCTCTCTACGTAAATTTTGGAACCAGCATATCAAGTTCCATGAAAAACTCTGCAAGGATTGGTAGGCATCTGAAGATCAATTTGGGAACACCTAACATTTTTAGGATAAGAATTCTTGGTGAATATGTTATGTCTTTATACTTATCAGGTCCTTTAAATATTTCTTTAATAAAGTAATATAGTTTTCTCAGGTTTAACATGTTGGATTTATTCCTGGGTCCCTTATAAGTTTTATTGCTCTTATACATTATTTTATATGTTTATTTATAGATTTATTTTTTTGGCTGCACTGCACAGCTTGCAGGATCTTAGTTCTCTGATCAGTATTTGAACCCAGGACCTTGGCAGTGAAACCATAGCATCCTAACCACGGGACTGTAAGGGAATTCCCATAAATGATTATAAAATTAGGTTTCTTCTTATTAAGGATATGTAGAAATGCATCTAAATTTGGAACATTGACGTCTATTCAGCAACGTTTCTTACCATTTCTAAGAATTTGTCTCTAGGTTCTTTCTGGTTTTCTATGTAGACAATTACGGCACATGTGACAAGTGAGAGTTTTTCTTCTTTTCTAATTCTTATACATTTTGTTAGTTTCGTTGTGGTTTTGAAGTAGCTGGAAATTTGGTATAATGTCAAATGTTAGCAGTAAAAATGAGCAGTGTCATCATATTCCTTTGTTTAAGGGGAAGAGTTATGGCTATACTTATCATAGGTTTTTGACAAATAGATTTTATAAAATTAAGGAAATTCCCTTTTATTCCTAGATTTCTTAAGGTTTTCTTTTCTAATATGAACAGATGCTAAATTTTATCATGTGCTTTTTTTTCCCTTTGAAATAGCTATATATATATATATTTTCTTCTTTAAACGTGATAATGTGATCGAGTTATTAATTGCTACTGTGAAACCAAATTTGCATTTCTGGAATAAACTCTATTGTGATAATTAAGTATTTTATATATTGCTTGATTCTGCTTGCCAATATTCATTTTAGGAATTTTGCAATTGTTCATGGGAGAGTCCAAACTATAATTTTCCTATCTTTTATTGTCTAGTCTGATTGAAATGCATGCATGCTCAGTTGCTCAGTCTTGTCTAACTGCAACCCCATGGACTGTAGCCTGCCAGGCTCCTCTGTTCATGGAATTCTCCAAGCAGGAATACTGGAATGGGTTGCCATTTCTTATTCCAGGTGCTCTTTGCAACCCAGGGATTGAACCTGCATTGGCAGGCAGATTCTTTACCACTGTGCCACCTGGGAGCCAAGGTAAAATTAGTCACATTTTTCTATTCTCAGAAAGTTTCTATAAGATTGGAAATATCTGTAACTGAGTCGCTTTGTTGTACAGAAGTAACTAACACAACATCACAAGATTGTGATTCAACTATACTTCAATAAAAAGAAGATATGAAGTATCTTTTTCTTGAAAATTTGGTAGAATTTACTTCTTGATCTGGTGTTTTACTTGTAAGAGGAAACTGTTAGTTCAGTTTTTAAATGGTTATAAGGCTACACAGGTGTTCTATTTCTTCTAAGACTTTTGAAGAGCTACTTTTTAGGTAAAATATATTCATTTCTTTAAACTTTTCCAATGTATTGGCATAAAGTTATTCAGAGTGTTTTTATATTTTAATCTCTGCTATGTGTGTAGTTAGGACCCTTTTTTTGCTACTAATATTTGTACTTCCTCTTTTTTCAGTTTTGTCACAGATTTGTCTACCTAATACCAGATTTTAGCCTGTTGTATCTCCCTATTATTTCTTTGTCTCTATTTACATAATCAAAGGCCAACCTAACTTTTCTTATGTCCTTTCTTTTATTATTCGGGTTTAGTTTGCTGCCTTTTTATGATTGTTTTGTTTTTTGGTTTTGGGCCTTACCATGCAGCTTATGGGCTCTTAGTTCCCCAGTCAAGGATTGTACCTGTACCCTTGGCAGTGAAAGCATGTAGTCCTAGCCACTGGACCACCAGGGAATTCCCTAATTTGCCCCTTTTGTAACTTAAAGTTGAACCCTTAGTCCATTCATTTTCAGCCCTTTTATCTTTCCTGATATGAGTATAATATGGGTATAAATTTACAATAGAATATTTTTGAAGAATTCTGTGAGTATTGTTATTATTTAGAATATTGTTATTATTCAGAGTATTGTTATTACTCTTAACATCCTTCACAATTTCTATTTTGTCCCATGAAGCATTGTTTTTTAAACTTAAAAATGTCTATGGAGGGTTTGTTGTTGTTGCTGTTGTTGATTTCTAACTTAGTTGCAGTGTGGTAACAGAACATGGTCTATATGAAACTGAGTCTTTGAAATTTATCGAGATTTACTTTAAGGGATAATATATGGTCAATGTTTTCTGTGTTCTTGAGAATGATGGTGTTTTGTTATTTTGATTGGAGGATAATTGCTTTATAATGTGTTGGTTTCTGCCATACAATAACATGAATCAGCCATAAGTATACATATGTCCCCTTCTTCTTGAGCCTTTCTCCCACCCCATCCCATACCTCTAGGTTGTCACAGAGATCTGGTTTGATTTCCCTGAGTCATACAGCAAATTCCCACTGGATATCTGTTTTACATATGTTAGTGTATATATTTCCCTGTTACTCTCTCCTTTCATCCCACCCTCTCCTGCCTACCTACCCCATGTCCATAAGTCTGTTCTCTATGTCTACGAATCCATTGCTGCCCTGCAAACAGGTTCATCAGTACCATTTTTATAGATTCCACACATATGAGTTATTATACGGTATTTGTTTTTCTCTTTCTGACTTATGTCAGTCTGTATAACAGGCTCTAGGCTCATCCATCCCACTAGAACTGACTAAAATTCATTCCTATCTGTGGTTGAGTAATATTTCAGGATTTCTTTATCCATTCTTCTATTAATGGACATCTAGATGGGTGTTTTTAATTCTTATCTGTTAATTAAATCAAGCTTATTATATCTATTGTTCAACTATTCTTTATTCTTTAAAAAATTTTTTTTGGCTGTACTGTGTTGCATGTGGGACCCTAGTTCCCAGACCAGGGACTAAATCCCCACCCTCTGCATTGGAATTGTGGTGTCTTAATCCCTGGATTACCAGGGAAGTGCCAACTATTCTTGCTCTTCATTACTGCTATAATAATAAATGATACTTAATTCTTATTGTTTTATTAATTTTGTTGCTTCATCCATCAACAATGATCAATACAGTGACCATGTAACTAACTTACAGTGCAAACTCAAACATTTGAGAGTGAAAAAAATCCACAAAAATAATTAAGATTATATAATTTCTGAAAATATTGACAATTGTTTCAATGTGAAGGGACCTATAATAGTCTACTCAAAAACTATTAAATTTTTTTCTAAACATTTAAAACCTTTTTATACTGACTATCTGAACTTTAAAAAGGGAATTCCTTGGTTGTCCAGTGATTAGTACGCTGTGCTTTTGGTACCGAGGGCCTGGGTTCAATCCCTGTTCAGGAGGCTAAGATCTCACTAGCCACATGGCCAAAAAAAAAAAAAAAAAAAAAGGGAATAAGTAGAATAATTATGCTTAGCCCATATTTATATACTTTAGTCCATTTGTAAGCTGAATTTGTCTCTAATACCATGTCATTGATATATTGCTGAAAACTACTTTAATATGGTTTTATTATTTTTAATTCTTACATAAAATTCCTTGAAACCTTATCTAAAATTGAATTTTGTAGTAAAATGACTTAGAATTGTAGACCTCTTCATCTGATTCTTCTCTGTAGTCCACATTTCAATCTGAGAATATTCTATATTTATAGGTACTGAGGTACCTGGTAAGCTCAGGATAAATTTTTCTAAATGAAGGTATTTTCCAGTTAATTTTTTCATATTAAAAACAAATATTTTGGGGGCAGGGATAAATTGGGAGATTGAGATTGACATATACACACTACTATACGTAAAATGGGGCTTGTCAAGTGGCACTTCGGTAAAGAACCCACCTGCCAATGCAGGAGATGTAAGACACAGATTTGATCCCTGAGGAAGATCCCCTGGAGGAAGAAGAGGTAACCCACTCTAGTATTCTTACCTGGAGAATCCCATGGTCAGAGAAGCCTGGTGGGATACAGTCCATGGGGTCGCAAAGAGTCGGACACGACTGAGCGACTGATCTGATCTGATCTGATATAGCACTTTGGGATGGTTTTGGTTACTGCTTCCATACAGTGTTATGAACCTCTGTCCATAGTTCTTAAGGCACTCTGTCTACCAGATCTAATCCCTTGAATCTACTCATCACCTCCACTGTATAATCATAAGGGGTTTGATTTGGGTCATACGTGAAGGGCCTAGTGGTTTTCCCTGAAAATGAAAGTGAAGTTGCTCAGTTGTGTCCGACTCTTTGAGACCCCATGGACGGTAGCCTACCAGGCTCTGTGATCCATGGGATTTTCATGGTTTTCCCTACTTCTTCAATTTAAGTTTGAATTTTGGAATAACAAGTTCATGATCTGAGCCACAGTCAGCTCTAGATCTTGTTTTTGCTGACTGTATAGAGCTTCTCCATCTTTGGCCACAAAGAATATAATCAATCTGGTTTCAGTATTGATCATATGTGTTGTCCATGTACAGAGTTGTCTTTTATGTTATTGGAAGAGGGTATATGCTATGACCAGTGTATTTTCTTGGCAAAACTCTATTAGCCTTTGCCCTGTTTCATTTTTTACTCTAAGGTCAAACTTGCCTGTTACTCCAGGTATCTCTTGACTTCCTACTTTTGCATGCCAATCCCCTATAATGAAGAGGACATCTTTTTTTGGTGTTAGTTCTAGAAGATCTTGTAGGTCTTCACAGAATCATTCAACTCTAGCTTCTTCACCATTAGTGGTTGGGGCCTAGACTTAAGATTACTATGATGTTGAATGGTTTGTTCTGGAAATGAAACAAGGTCATTCTGTCATTTTTGAGATTGCACTCAGGTATGGCATTTTGGACTCTTGTTGACTATGAGGGCTACTCCATTTCTTCTAAGGGATTCTTGCCTACAGTAGTAGACAATGATCATCTGAATTAAATTCACCCATTCCCGTCCATTATACATCACTGATTCCTAAAATGTCACTGTTCACTCTTGCCATCTCCTGCTTGACCATGTCCAATTTACCTTGATTCATGGACCTGACATTCCAGGTTCCTATGCAATATTGTTCTTTATAACATCAGACTTTACTTTCACCACCAGACTCATTCACAACTGAACATCGTTTCTGCTTTGGTCCATTCTTCCTGGAACTGTTTCTCTGCTCTTCCTCAGCAGGAAACTGGACACCTACCAACCTGGAGCGCTCATTTTCTGGTGTCCTTTGTACCTTTTCATACTGTTTATGGAGTTCTCAAGGCAAGAATATTGGAGTGATTAGCCATTCCCTTCTCCAGTGGGCCACATTTTGTCAGAACTCTTTATCATGACCCATCCATCTTGGGTGGGTCTATATGGCATGGCTTGTAGCTTCACTGAATTAGACAAGGCTGTGATCAATATGATCATTTTGGTTAACTTTCTGTGATTCTGGTTTTTGTTCTGGAGGTTGTGGGATTGTAGTTTTAAAGTAGTTGTCTGAGGAGGCGTTACATATAGCTGAGTAAAGAAGAGAAGTGAAAGACAAAGGAGAAAAATAAATATATACCCAACTGAATGCAGAATTCCAGAGAATAGCAAGGAGAGATAAGAAAGCCTTCTTAACTGAACAATGCAAAGAAATAAAACTAGAGCTCTCTTCAAGAAAATTGGAGATACCAAGGGAACGTTTCATGCAAAGATGGGTACAATAAAGGACAGAAATGGAATAGACCTAACAGAAGCAGAAGATATTAAGAAGAGGTAGCAAGAATACACAGAAGAACTGTACAAAAAAGGCCTTAATGACCCAGGCAGATGGTGTGATCATTCACCTAGAGCCAGACATCTTGGGGTGTGAAGTCAAATGGGCCTTAGGAAGCATTACTACAAACAAAGCTGGTAGAAGTGATGGAATTCTAGCTGAGCTCTTTCAAATCCTAAAAGATGATGCTGTTACAGTGTTGCAGTCAATATGTCAGCAAATTTGGAAAACTCAGCAGTGGACACAGGACTAGAAACTGTTGGTTTTAATTCCAATCCCAAAGAAGAGTAATGCCGAAGAATGTTCAAACTACCATACAATCTTGCTCATTTCACATACTAGCATGATAATGCTCAAAATCCTTCAAGCTAGGCCTCAGTAGTACGTGAACCAAGAACTTATAGATATACAAGCTGGATTTAGAAAAGGCAGTTGGATCATAAAAAAAGGGAGTTTCAGAAAAACATCTATTTCTGCTTAATTGATTTTACTAAAGCCTTGGCTGTGTGGATCACAACAAACTGTGGAAAATTCTTAAAAGAGATGGGAATACCAGATCAACTTACCTGCAGGTCAAGAAGCAACAGTTAGAACCAGACGTGGAACAAGAGACTAGTTCAAAATTGGGAAAGGAGTACTTCAAGGCTTATTTAGTTATATGCAGAGAAAATTATATACAATCATGAGAAATGCCTGGCTGGATGAATCACAAGATAGAATCAAGATTGCTTGGAGGGGTACACTCCGTCCCCCTTCTGATGTCTATGTCAGAAGCTTTCTCTGTCCCTTTTTCACTTTAATAAAACTCTGCTACACGAAAGCTCTTGAGTGATCAAGCCTGGTCCCTGGTCCCAAAGCTAAATCTTCTCCTTAGGAGATGAAGAATCAGACACCATTCATGGTAAGCTATTATCTTGAGGGCTCGTCTGGGATCTTTAAGACAAGGTAAGAACACTCAGAGCTCTAGCCTCTCTGCTTTCTCAGTACTCACATTTTCTGCTTTACTTTACTAGCTCTATGGTGTGCTTGTGTGAATGAATGACACACCCTGCACGAAGTGAGCATTGAGCCCTGCTCTGCGGTTTAGGAGAGCCTTGTAATGAATAAAGACAGCCTCCAAAAGGGGAGCCTTATTAGGCTTTTTAACCAACCTGCCAATGCCAAGAGACACCCAACATCCCTGCAAGGGGAGCAGCCAGAAATGGGTGAAGCATGTGGACCAAACTTTTCTTTCTCGGTCAGCTTTTCCTGGTCTCTTTGACCACTTCATAATTGCGTGGGGAATCAAAACTACTAATCTAATCTGTTGGATCATAGACTTTCAAAGGACTTGTGATCCAGGCTGTTATTGTGTATTTTTACTTAGATCCCATGTATAGAGGTTTGTGACATTGTACAGGAGACAGGAATCAAGACCATCCCCAAGAAAAAGAAATGCAAAAAAGCAAAATGACTGTCTGAGGAGGCCTTTCAAATAGCTGTGAAAAGAAGAGAAGTGAAAAGCAAAGGAGAAAAGGAAAAGATATACCCATTTGAATGCAGAATGCCAAAGAATAGCAAGGAGAGATAAGAAAGCTTTCCTCAGTGATCAGTGCAAAGAAATAGAGGAAAACAATAGAATGGGAAAGACTGGAGATCTCTTCAAGAAAATTAGAGATACCAAGGGAACATTTCATGCAAAGATGGGCTCAATAAAGGACAGAAATGGTATGGACCTAACAAAAGCAGAAGATGTTAAGAAGAGGTGGCAAGAATACACAGAACTGTACAAAAAAGATCTTTATGACCCAGATAATCACGATGGTGTGATCACTCACCTAGAGCCAGACATCCTGGAATGTGAAGTCAAGTGGGCCTTAGGAAGCATCACTATGAACAAAGCTAATGGAGGTGATGGACTTCTAGCTGAGCTCTTTCAAATCCTAAAAGATGATGCTGTGAAAGTGCTGCACTCAATATGCCAGCAAATTTGGAAAACTCAGCAGTGGCCACAGGACTGGAAAAGGTCAGTTTTCATTCCAATCCCAAAGAAAGGCAATGCCAAAGAATGCTCAAACTACCGCGCAATTGTACTTCTCTCATATGCTAGCAAAGTAATGCTCAAAATTCTCCAAGCCAGGCTTCAATAGCACGTGAACCGTGAACTTCCAGATGTTAAAGCTGGATTTAGAAAAGACAGAGGAACCAGAGATCAAATTGCCAACATCCACTGGATCATCGAAAAAGCAAGAGAATTCCAGAAAAACATCTATTTCTGTTTTATTGACTATGCCAAAGCCTTTGACTGTGTGGATCACAATAAACTGTGGAAAATTCACAGGAGACAGGGAAATGGGAGACATGGAAATTAAAGAGATGGGAATACCAGACCACCTGACCTGCCTCCTGAGAAATCTGTATGCAGGTCAGGAAGCAACAGTTAGAACTGGACATGGAACAACAGACTGGTTCCAAATAGGAAAAGGAGTACATCAAGGCTGCATATTGCCACCCCACTTATTTAACTTATATACAGAGTACATCATGAGAAATGCTGGACTGGATGAAGCACAAGCTGGAATCAAGATTGCCAGGAGAATTATCAATAACCTCAGATATGCAGATGACACCACCCTTATGGCAGAAAGTGAAGAAGAACTAAAGAGCCTCTTGAGAAAGTGAAAGAGGAGGGTGAAAAAGTTGGCTTAAAGCTCAACATTCAGAAAACTAAGATCATGGCATCCGGTCCCATCATTTCGTGGCAAATAGATGGGGAAACAGTGGAAACAGTGGCTGACTTTATTTTGGAGGGCTCCAAAATCACTGCAGATGGTGATTGCAGACATGAAATTAAAAGATGCTTACTCCTTGGAAGGAAAGTTATGATCAACATAGACAGCATATTAAAAAGCAGAGACATTACTTTGCCAACAAAGGTCCATCTAGTCAAGGCTATGGTTTTTCCAGTAGTTATGTATGGATATGAGAGTTGGACTATTAAGAAAGCTGAGTGCCAAAGAATTGATGATTTCGAACTGTGGAAGACTCTTGAGAGTCCTTTGGACTGCAAGGAGATCCAACCAGTCCATCCTAAAGGAGATCAATCCTGAGTGTTCATTGGAAGGACTGATGTTGAAGCTGAAACTCCAGTACTTTGGCCACCTGATGCAAAGAACTGACTCATTTGAAAAGACCCTGATGCTAGGAAAGATTGAGGGCAGGAGGAGAAGGGGATGACAGAGGATGAGATGGTTGGATGGCATCATCTACTCAATGGACATGAGTTTGAGTAAACTCTGGGAGTTGTTGATGGACAGGGAGGCCTGGTGTGCTGCACTCCATTGGATTGCAAAGAGTTGGACATGACTGAATGACTGAACTGAACTGATGGAAGCACTTAGCCTTGCTAAACTAGTCAATCCTTGCTAGAAAGGAACTAGGAGCATGTATGGAACGAGGTGGAACTCTAGCTCTAGGAACGTCTCTCAGGCTAGAGGTTACTAGCTTGGCTGCCTGCCTCAGGGGCCAGTGATCTGAAAGTGAGTCTTTCATCATGGCTGTGGCTCCTATCTATATTGATAGAAGCACTGATGGTGACCATGAGGTTTTTGAGGACACAGTTTGGGAATTGCAGGATCTGTTCAGATTGGAAGTACAGTGGGCTTTTCTTCCTTTGGTAGTGCTAGCTCTTAGTGGACCATAGGAGGCTCTCTGGTGGCTTTTGTCTCAACTCCTTAGGTATTCTTTTGTGGAACCTGTGGAAATGAACTGGAAAGATTGGTCCTAGTAGCTCGAGGACAAAAAAATCACTTTTCCCTCACTAGTCAATCCTTCACCACCTCTTTTGCTATACTGATGTGGCAATGACTCACTGCTTCTATTAAGGTCAGGACTGTACTCAGGAATGGGCATGGGCACATGTAAGATGGATGCTTTCCCTAGTAGTACTAGCTTGGGAAACATTCCGGGAAAGCTACTCTGTTACACTCTGGGTCATATCAGAGAAAAGGGCAAAGCAAACAAAGGTCTTGGTGGTATGGAACTAAATTAGTCTGGGATGCCATCAGGTCTACCCCTGGTGCATCTCAACCCCACCTTGGTGGTAGAACCAGGAGGGACAAGTAAGACACCTGTGTTGGTAAGGGTCAGACTAAGTCCGGCCAGGGAAGGAAAGCTTCAGTGGAGAGTCTTGTCTACACCCCATCTAGAGCAAGGAAAGATGCTTCCGGTGGAAAAAAGCCATGGCTGTGGATGCTGCTTTTTTTCTCTTACAGATGGGAGCTAGCAATTCCAGAACCATGCCTTTAAAATGTATTTTTTAAAAAAGCTGGGACAAGTTTGATCCCTGGAATTTAAAAAGACATGCCTGATCTTCTGTGATACTAAATGGCCACAGTATCCTTTGGAAGACGGGGAATGCTGACCTGTTGAAGGATCTCAATTATTACTGTTTTACAACTAGAACGGTTCTGTAGGAAACAAGAGAAATGGATAGAAGTCCCATATGTGTTGCTCTTTATCTCTCTGTGAGACATGCCAGGCTTGTGTCCTAAGGGTGCAGATTTGGTGTGGAATCTTCAGCTGCCTCTCATTCTCTTACCTTGCCTCTGTATCCAGGACTCCCAACTGAACAGGTTGAGTGATCAGGGCACCCTTCCAGGAGGGGTTGCCTCTGTCTCAATAGAAATTCAAACAGTACCAATTGTGGTCGAGATTATTGAGAGGATCCAAAAAGTACATAGAAGCCTTTACGGGACTAACTTTACTTTATGAGCTTACTTGGAGAGATGTAATGTATGCTTGGGACAGACGCTGACTCCTGACTCTAGTTTTGGGGGAAGCTACTACTTTTGGAGATGAATGGCTTGAATGTGAGACAAGGGAAAGAGGGAACATGAAATAGCCCTCCTTCCTACTAGGAGTCAAGCAGTTCCTATAACAGAGCCACTTTGTCAGATGTATTTTTGAAGGACTCAAGAGAGCACGTGCTAAGACTTTAAACTATGCTAAGCCTGCTGACAGAACAGGGAGAGAAGGAAACTCCTGAAAAACTCCTAGTATAGACTATGGGAGGCTCTCCACACGTTTACTGACGTCAATCTTGAAAGTGCAGAAGGAGGAATGATCTTAAAAGATTTCTCACTCAGTCAGCTCCAGATATCTGCTGTTAACTTAAAAAAAAAAAACAAAAAACAGGCATTTGGACCAAATCAGTCTTTAGAAAAACTGTTACAGCTGGCTCAGATGATATATTATGGTAGAGAATATAAGGAGGAAAAGAAGAAGCAAAAAAGAACCAGGCAACAGACTGAAGCTCCAACCGTGGTGGTTAGATCTGCTATGAAACAGCCTGAGGAAAAAATGCCCAGAGGAACCCAGGTGAAAAGGGATGGACTTGCTATTACTGTGGAAAGGAGGGACATCTCAAGCGGGATTGCCCTCAGGCATCTAAGCTGTCCCCGGCTCCAGGTCCGGTCTGCAAAGGACCATACTGGAAAAGAGACTGCCCTCCAAGGTGTAGGCCCCAGGGGTCGGACTCTCAAGACAGTCTGGACTGAAGGTGCCGGGGGTTCCCCACACAAGCTCCCATCCTAATTACACCTGAGGAACCCCGGGTAGTAATAACTGTGGGGAAGGTCAATCAGTCGATTTCTTTTGGACACTGGGGCAACATTCTCTGTGCTCACTGAAGCCCCTGGCCTGCTTTCCTCCTGATCCACTACTGTAATGGGACTGTCTGATGAGCCAAACATTATGTCAGTCTTCCTTTAAGTGGCAACTGGGACTCTTGTGCTATTTTCTCACGAGTTTCTAATCATGCCAGAGTCTCCCTCACCCCTTCTGGGGATGGATAAACTGAACAAGGTCCAGGCCTCTGTTTTCATGAATATGGAACCAGCTCTTTTTAATGGAACAAACTTTAAATACTAGTGTGGACTGATGGAAAAACTGTGGGTTGAACACAAAATGCTGTTTCTATCTTTATCAAGCTCAATGACCCTCACCTATTGTCACATCAAAAGCAGTATCCACTAAAGCTGGAGGTTAATGAACGGGCAAAATCTTACTATACTGACTTCTCATGATGTAAGTGGGATCTTAAACTCTAAAGTTCAGAGCAACAGTCAGTTCAGTCGCTCAGAGGTGTCCGACTCTCTGCGACCTCATGGACTGCAGCACACAAGGCCTCCCTGTCCATCAACAACTCCCGGAGTTTACTCAAACTCATGTCCATTGAGTTGGTGATGCCATCCAACCATCTCATCCTCTGTCGGCCCCTTCTCCTTCTGCCTTCAATCTTTTCCAGCATCAGGGTCTTTTCAAATGAGTCAGCTCTTCGCATCAGGTGGCCAAAGTACTGGAGTTTCAGCTTCAACATCAGTCCTTCCAATGAATATTCAGGACTGATTTTCTTTAGGATGGACTGGTTGGATCTCCTTGCTATCCAAGGGACTCTCAAGAGTCTTCTCCAACACCACAGTTCAAAAGCATCAATTCTTCTGCACTCAGCTTTCTTTATAGTCCAACTCTCACATCCATACATGATTACTGGAAAAGCCATAGCCTTGACTAGACAGAGCTTTGTTGGCAAAAGGATGTCTCTGCTTTTTAAAATGCTGTCTAGGTTGGTCATAACTTTTGGTCATAACTCCAAGGAGTTAAACATCTTTTAATTTCATGTCTGCAGTCACCATCTGCAGTGATTTTGGAGCCCCCCAAAATAAAGTCTGTCACTGTTTCCCCATCTATTTGCCATGAAGTGATGGGACTGGATGTCATGATCTCTAAGCCAACTTTTTCACTCTCCTCTTTCACTTTGAGGCATGAAATTAAAAGATGCTTACTCCTTAGAAGGAAAGTTATGACCAACCTAGACTGCATATTAAAAAGCAGAGACATTACTTTGTCAACAAAGGTCCATCTGGTCAAGGCTATGGTTTTTCCAGTGGTCATGTATGGATGTGAGAGTTGGACTATAAGGAAAGCCGAGCACCGAAAAATGGATGGTTTTGAACTGTGGTGTTGGAGAAGGCTCTTGAGAGTCCCTTGGACTGCAAGGAGATCCAACTAGTCCATCCTAAAGAAGATCAGTCCTGGGTGTTCATTGGTAGGACTGATGTTGAAGTTGAAACTCTAATATTTTGGCTACCTGATGTGAAAAGCTGACTCATTTGAAAAGACCCTGATGCTAGGAAAGATTGAAGGCAGAAGGAGAAGGGGACGACAGAGGATGAGATGGTTGGATGGCATCACTGACTCAATGGACATGGGTTTGGGTGGACTCCGGGAGTTGGTGATGGACAGGGAGACCTGGTGTGCTGTGGTTCATGGGGTTGCAAAGAGTTGGACACGACTGAGCGACTAAACTGAACTGAACTGAACTGAACTTTCATCAAGAGGCTCTTTGGTTCTTTACTTTCTGCCATAAGGGTGGTTTCATTTGCATATCTGAGATTATTGATATTTCTCCCACCAATCTTGATTCCAGCTTGTGCTTCCTTCAGCCCAGTGTTTCTCATGATGTACTCTGCATATAAGTTAAATAAGCAGGGTGACAATATACAGCCTTGACATACTCCTTTTCCTATTTGGAACCAGTCTGTTCCATGTCCAGTTCTAACTGTTGCTTCCTGACCTACATACAGATTTCTCAAGAGGCAGGTCAGGTGGTCTGGTATTCCCATCTCTTTCAGAATTTTCCACAGTTTGTTGTGATCCACACAGTCAAAGGCTTTGGTATAGTCAGTAAAGCAGAAATAGATTTTTTTTTTTTTTTTGCAACTCTCTTGCTTTTTCGATGATCCAGTGGATGTTGGTAATTTGATCTCTGGTTCCTCTGTCTTTCCTAAATCCAGTTTGAACATCTGGAAGTTCATGGTTCATGCACTGCTGAAGCCTGGCTTGGAGAATTTTTAGCATTACTTTACTATCGTGTGAAATGAGTGCAATTGTGTGGTAGTTTGAGCATTCTTTGGCATTGCCTTTCTTTGGGACAGAGCAACAATGCACACCTTTAAAGCTGCTGTAACTCAAGGGGTGTTGAAAGCTCTAGGAATAGAATATCACTTACACTGTTCCTGGAGACCCCAACTTTCGGGAAAGGTAGAAAAAAGGTAATGACATTATTAAGAGACATCTGCATAAGTTAACTCAGGAAACACAAGGCAGTTGGTTTAAAGTTTTATCCATAGCTTTAATGAGGGCTCAAACTGCTCCTAAGTAGAAGGGACTGTCTCTATGACAGACTGTTTTTGTGCATAGAAATTGTCATAGATCCTGAAGCCTTAAAATTAACTATGTGACTCAGCTTTTAGCTTTTCAACAGACATTACCGGGAGATTAACCCCTGACCCAGCCTTTGAGTCAAACAAGCCACTGTTTGAGCCAGGAACTGAGGTGGGCCTGAGAATCTGGGTGGGCTTGCTTCTGCTGACTCCAAAAGTCCTGAGCCTGCCGTTTGACCCTCAAGACAGCACCTTCCTGCCCCTTCCACAATCGGTCTAATTGCTGGGTCTGTGGAGCACTCCCCTCCTCATCAATTGAAGACTTCTCATGGTGGATTTCTCCACTTCAAGGAAAGGACTTTCTTCAACTCTGAGAATACTTTCACCAACAACAATCATATGTGATGCCTCTTCTTGATCTGATGACATCTGACAATCCTAAGATGGACTGATGTAACTATGGACATAATGTAACTTTTAACTTTGATATGTTTTAACTTGGTTTACTATTTTGCTGCATATAAGAAGGTAAATGGGTCTAGATCTGGTGTTTTTCTACCTGATGTTTATCAAATATGGGATGAGGTGATACAGCTAACTGCTAAAAAGTGATGCCTACTATTTAATGCTCCTATATGCTGGGAAAAAATAGAGCCATCCCCAGTAGTTAGCTGACAACTTAATTATGATTGGAAACAAGTGAGATTTTTGCCTCATGACATATACATTCCTGTGTTTTCCAATCCCAGTTTAGGTCCTCCTTTTGCCTGGCCAGGAACTGATTGGGACTGGATCCCTCAGTCACGCTGGTTTGCTCCCAATGGGACCTACTGGATATGTGGTTCTTACCTATGGGTGTGGCTTTCCCCTGGCTGGATATGAAGATGCACCCTAGGTCTAAATTTTCCTCATAGCTTCATATTTTCAGAACTTCCAGAGAAGCCTCCTAATCTGCCACACCTTAAAACTTGTTGGGTAAGATCTGTATTTCACTGGTATGATTATCTGGCTACAATATTTGTTCCCTCTCTGGAAACTACAGATGATATGTTATGCTACCAGTTGATGCTCTAACTTTCAGCCCTTAATACTGAAAAAATACAAAATTAGAAAGGTGGTTTTACAAAACAGATTGGCCTTAAGATATTCTAATGGCTGCACCAGAAGGAACTTGTGCCATTATTTATACCCAATGTTGTACATATATACCAGATATGAGTACTGATGTTACTCTCTTTACTAAACACATGAACAAGATGATTCAGGCGATGGATTCTCCTAAAGCCTCAGTCACCTCACTTGGGAAACAGTAACTAGCTCCCCATGGTGGAAAACTGTCTTATAATCATAATAATTATAATTGTTCTGTTTTTACTGTTTGCTCCCTGCATCTGTAACTGTGCAACTGGGTTTGTATCTAACTGTTTGAAAGCTTTTAAGTTACAAATGGTTGTCCAGGCTCCTACCAGTGCCACAACCTCCTCCAACAATTACTTGGGACCCCTGGATCGGAAAGCCTCAATATGAGGGTTAGGAGAATATGTTGCCTCAACAATTTAGGGACCATGCCCCTCAACAACAGGAAGTAGTTATGGAATGAAAATGACACTCCTTTCCCTTGGCAACATAATTCTCCTAAAAGAAAAGAGGGAATGAGAGAATCAGTTCCTGGGCAGGTTGATAAGAAGTCCAGGGTTCCTGAAGAGAAGGGGTCTGGGGCTCTCGAAGTGGAGATAGGGGTCTGGAATTCTCAAGGAAGAGGAAAGGACAAACATCTTTTTTTCCCTCTACATTCCTTAGTCTTAGTCACATAGAACTTTTTTCTTTAAGCCCAAAACTCATGATTACACAACAAACAATTCAGTTTAAACTCTGTACTAGATCATGGCATCTGGTCCCATCACTTCATGGGAAATAGATGGGGAAACAGTGGAAACAGTGGCAGACTCTATTTTTGGGGGCTCCAAAATCACTGCAGATGGTGACTGCAGCCATGAAATTAAAAGACACTTACTTCTTGGAAGGAAAGTTAGGACCAACCTAGATAGCATATTGAAAAGCAGATATATTACTTTGCCAACAAAGGTCCGTCTAATCAAGGCTATGGTTTTTCCAGTGGTCATGTATGGATGTGAGAGTTGGACTGTGAAGAAAGCTGAGCACTGAAGAATTGATGCTTTTGAACTGTGGTGTTGGGGAAGACTCTTGAGAGTCCCTTGGACTGCAAGGAGATCCAACTAGTCCATCCTAAAGGAGATCAGTCCTGGGTGTTCATTGGAAGGACTGATGCTGAGGCTGTAACTCTGATACTTCGGCCACCTCATGCGAAGAGTTGACTCATTGGAAAAGATCCTGATGCTGGGAGGGATTGGGGGCAGGAGGAGAAGGGGACGACAGAGGATGAGATGGCTGGATGGCATCACCAACTCGATGGACATGAGTTTGAGTGAACTCTGGGAGTTGGTGATGGACAGGGAGGCCTGGTGTGCTGTGATTCATGGGGTCGGAAAGAGTCGGACAGGACTGAGCGATTGAACTGAACTGAAGGATTATATAACAACAATGTATCCTGCTTGAGGACAGTTTCTCTTCCCTGAAAACCTTCTGGCTAATTCTGTTATCTTAAAATGTAAATTATGGGAGTGGGTCTAGTAAGATCTTTACAACCTCAAGACAATCTTTTGATTTATTGTAATTACTAATTAAAAAGTATATAACTCCCTTGCTAACACTAGTGAGGGGGGCACTCTCCTTCCACCTTCTGATGTGTGTGTCAGAGGTTTTCTCTGTCCCTTTTCATATTTTAATAAAATTCTGCTACACAAAAGCAAAAAAAAAATTGCTTGGAGAAATATCAACAACCTTAAATATGCAGATGGTACCACTCTTAAGGTAGAAAGATAAGAGGCACTAAAGAGCTTCTTGATGAAGGTGAAAAAAGGAGAATGAAAAAGCTGGCTTAAATCTCAACATTCAAAAAACGAAAATTGTGGCATCTGGTCCCATTACTTCATGGGAAATAGAAGAGGAAATAATGGAAACAGTGGCAGATTTTATTTTCATGGGCTCTAAATCATTGCAGTGACAGCTGCCATAAATTAAAAGATGCTTGCTTCTTGGAAGAAAAACTATGACAAACCTAGACAGCATATTAAAAAGCAGAGACATCACTTTGCCAGCAAAAGTCTGTCTAGTCAAAGCTATGTTTTTTTCAGTAGTCATGTACAGATGTGAGAGTTGGACCATAAAGGCTGAGTGCTGAAGAATTGATGTTTTTGAACCGTGGTGCTGGAGAAGACTCTTGAGAGTCCCTTGGATAGCAAGGAGATCAAACCAGTCAATCTTAAAGGAAAGAAAAGAAAGAAAGTGAAGTTGCTCAGTCATGTCTGAAGCTCTTTGTGACCCCATGGACTGTAGCCTACCAGGGTCCTCTGTCCATGGAATTTTCCAGGCAAGAGTACTGGAGTGGGTTTCCATTTCCTTCTCCAGGGGATCTTTCCGACCCAGGGATAGAACTCAGGTCTCCCACATTGCAGGCAGATGTTTTACCATCTGAGCCACCAGGGAAGCCCTCTAAAGGAAATCAACCCTGAATACTCATTGGAAGGATTGATGCTGAAGCTCCAATACATTGGCCACCTGATGGGAAGAGCTAACTCACTGGAAAAGACCTCGATGCTGGGAAAGATTGAGGGCAGGAGGAGAAGGGGCCAACAGAGAATAAGATGGTTGGATGGCATTATTTACTTAATGGACATGAGTTTGAGCAAACTCTGGGAGATAGTGAAGGACAGGGAAGCCTGGCATGTTGCAGTCCATGGAGAGTTAGACACAACTTAGCCACTGAACAACAACAATCAGTATTCTTGCCTGGGAAATCCCGTAGATAGTGCAGCCTGGTGGGCTACAGTCCATGGAGTTGCAAAAGAGTTGGACACAGATTAGTGACTAAACAACAACAACAAAAATTCATTTCTTTCTGATGCAGAATTCACTTTTACCCAATTAGAAGTAGGAGCTCTATCATATGGAGAAGGCAATGGCACCCCACTCCAGTACTCTTGCCTGGAAAATCCCATGGACGGAGGAGCCTGGTAAGCTGCAGTCCATTGGGTCGCTAAGAGTCAGACAGGACTGAGCAATTTCACTTTCACTTGCATGCACTGGAGAAGGAAATGGCAACCCACTCCAGTGTTCTTGCCTGGAGAATCCCAGGGACGGGGGAGCCTGGTGTGCTGCTGTCTACGGGGGTCACACAGAGTTGGACACGACTGAAGTGACTTAGCAAAGCATAGCATAGCATATCATGTTTGGAAACTATAAAGCAAAGTTATAGAATTTAAAATTATATCTCTATCCCATTTGAGCTTTCATTATTTCATTATTTATTTTGTTTAGTTTTCTTCTTAGGGGACAATTTCAATGTCTTCAATGTCTTACAATTTCAATGTAAGGTTAGTTTTCAATCATAAATTTGCTAAAAGCTTCAAAAGTGATAGTCTTTTTTTTCGCCACATCATTCGTTGAATAAATTCATTAAAGATTTCCAACTTTCTAAATAGAAGAAATCAAAACATACAGGACCCATTAAAAAAAAAAAATCACTGTTGTGAGGACAGCAGAGATTGACTTACAGACCAGTTACTCAAGACTTCAAACATTTCTAATGTCTGCTTAATGGTGGGCAATAACAGTAAAGTAGAAACTGCCATGCTTGCTTTTTAAAAAACTGTTTTCAACATCAGCTTCTCTCAGTTTGTTTGGGTAGGCAATTTACACTTGCACTGTATTTATATAACTGTTCCTCGCTGAAGCATTTATGTATCTTTAAAAAATATAGCTTTTTTATATGTACATTTTTATAATACAATATAAATGTAAACATATAAATTTTGTGTCAGCTATGATTCAGCAGTTTTAAGTCTAAAGTTAATAAAGGGATGTGGGCCACCAATGTTTCCTTACTTAATAAAATAGTCCAAAACACCTTAATTTTAATTTTTATGAGCTATCCCATTTCCATTATTAAAAACATGATTTCTGTCTATATACACATGAAAATAGATTCAGATTTTTGGACACTTTAAAGTATATTTTGTGTATGACCTTTATATGCTTGTTATAAAAGTATTTTAAGTTCAAAGCAGTATTATACTTGCTAATAATTATCAATATTTTAATCTTGCTGTACTTTTCATCAGAATTCCTAGGACACTTCCCACTAAAGATATTAAGACTCTAGAAAAATAAAAGATGACAATTGTTCACTAAATAAAAGCAACTTGGGGGTGGGAAGTAGAAGCTGTTTGAGAGTATACAACCAAATCATAGTGTACATTTAAATTACAAAATTTCTTATTTTTTCAGTTTAAACAATTCTTAAAATTTCCTTTCAAAAAGCATATTGATTATATATTAAACACGTATCAAATATTGCAAACATATTTTTCTCCTTTTACTAGTAACCCCTGTCCCCCTAAACAAAATCCTAGTGAAATAGATACTGGGTGTGTGCTCAAAGCCTGTGCACGTAGGCTATACGTAGGTTTGGTCTGCTGTGTTTCCTCTAAGTAAAGAATTAGAAATGTATGGCCTGCAGCCTGTATAACTGCACCTTTGTGGAGCTTGCTATGTAGGAACATATTCTTCATATAATTTTTAAAGACCTTTTCTTTGCCAAAAAATGAATCATGTTCATTACAGAATAGTTGGAAAATATAAAAAAGTACAGGAAAAAAAAACCCCTGTAATCCTACCACCTAGTGATACCTACTGATGATACTCTGGTGTGTTTACTTCCTGTCCTTCTTTTTACACAAACAAAAATATAAAAGTATACCTACAAAAATACGATTATGCTGTTTACAGAGTTTGAGTTCCTGCTTTTCTCAATGGATCAAATGTTCTTGGTTACTTCCCTTTCTCCTTATATGTTCTTTATAAAAATGTATGATTAATGGCCAAAAATATCTTCATTGAATGGATATAGCATAAGGCAAAATAAAGAATGGCATTTATAATTTTATAGCTTTTAAAGTTTGTGTAAGTGTACTTACTTTGTGTAAGTAAAATTTAGTTTTTGTTTTTTTTTTTACCAAAATTGTTATATAAAATAAAACCTTAAAAGCTATAACATTACAGATATCACATTTTTGACAACTGATGTCTCTCAGCATGCTATTCAACCAGTGGTACAAAGCCTCTTTATGGTTCCATAACTCCTCAAAGGCTGGGGAGGGTCAACAAGATAGGCACTGCACGAGATATGACGTTCCCATGTTTCAGGTCATGTCCCAAGGTCCATTTGAAATTGAATCTGTAATGTCACACATGGATAACTGAAGGTCTGCTTGTAAAGTCCACATGCTGAACTCCTACAAGCTGTAAAACAGAGTTGATGGGTTTATGATCCAACCTATTCCTATCATGGTGTATAAAATGGATGTTGTTACCTAGAAGAGAATAAGAATAAAAGGTAAAGGTTAACATATAGGGTTATTCATTAGATGTACTGCTTTCTAGAATCAGAGCAGTATTTTAACTTCTAATTAGTCCAAATGAAAAAGTTATTTACCTGGAGTACATAGCATTCTCCATATAATGAGGCAATAAATTTTAATTAAGGTAGTAAAGCATGACAAAAATTATGGTTAAATAAGGTTGGTACTTAATGCTTTATGAGCTCCAAAGGGAAAGACTCTTAAATTATAACCTTCTGTTCAGGTCAGTCGCTCAGTCGTGTCCGACACTTTGCGACCCCATGAATGGCAGCACTCCAGGCCTCCCTGTCCATCACCAACTCCCGGAGTTCACTGAGACTCACGTCCATTGAGTCAGTGATGCCATCCAGCCATCTCATCCTCTGTCGTCCCCTTCTCCTCCTGCCCCCAATCCCTCCCAGCATCAGAGTCTTTTCCCGTGAGTCAACTCTTTGCATGAGGTGGCCAAAGTACTGGAGTTTCAGCTTTAGCATCATTCCTTCCAAAGAAATCCCAGGGCTGATCTCCTTCAGAGTGGACTAGTTGGATCTCCTTGCGGTCCAAGGGACTCTCAGGAGTCTTTTCCAACACCACAGTTCATTAAATGTAATTAAATAAAACAGCTTGTCAGACAGATAGGAAGAATATGGAACTAGTGTACATATCAAACCAGAAAATCATCTGTTTCTTAAATGTGATAACAATAAATCACTTCCTTAAAAAATTTACTCCTAATTACCAATTTAATAGCCTACACATATTATAACCATAGACTAAAAGAGGCTGAAAAATAAGAGCATTAAGACAATCAGTTATATAATATATTTCTTCTACATGCTCAAATGAAATAGTAGTATAGTCTAGATCCTGTTCACTTTAATTCTTGGAATCAAGACCAGAATTTTAACATAAAACATTAGATTACTAAATATCATAAGAGGCCTGTTTTCTGCATTGTATCTATATGCTATCCACACTAACCATTGTAGATTAAATATCATAAACCCACAGATACCACATTTTTGACAACTGATGTCTCTCAGCATGCTATTCAACCAGTGGTACAAAGCCTCTTTATGGTTCCATAACTCCTCAAAGGCTGGGGAGGGTCAACAAGATAGGCATTACATGAGGATATGACATTCCCATATTTCAGGTCATGTCCCAAGGTTCATTTGAAATTGAGAGAATCTGTAATGTCACACATGGACAGAAAAACATCTATTTCTGCTTTACTGACTATGCCAAAGTCTTGGACTGTATGGATCACAATAAACTGGAAAATTGGATCATAAACCCATCAACTCTGTTTTACCACTTGTAGGAGTTCAGCATGTGTACTTTACAAGCAGACCTTGAGTTATAGGCTTTTTATCAAATAAGTTCAGTTCAGTTGCTTAGTCGTGTCCGACTCTTTGCGACCCCATGAACTGCAGCATGCCAGGCCTCCTTGTCTATCTCCAACTCCTGGACTTTACTCAAACTCATGTCCATTGAGTTGGTGATGCCATCTAACCATCTCATCCTCTGTCATGCCCTTCTCCTCCAGCCTTCAATCTTTCCCAGCATCAGGGTCTTTTCAAATAACTCAGCTCCTCCCATCAGGCAGCCAAAGTATTGGAGTTTCAGCATCAACATCAGTCCTTCCAATGAACACCCAGGACTGATATCCTTTAGGATGGACTGGTTGGATCTCCTTGCAGTCCAAGGGACTCTCAAGAGTCTTCTCCAACACCACAGTTCAAAAGCATCAATTATTTGGCACTCAGCTTTCTTTATAGTCCAACTCTCACATCCATACATGACTACTGGAAAAACCATAGCCTTGACTAGATGGACCTTTGTTGGCAAAGTAACGTCACTGTTTTTTAATATGCTGTCTAGATTGGTCATAACTTTCCTTCCAGGGAGTAAGTGTTTTTTAATTTCATGTCTGCAGTCACCATCTGCAGTGATTTTGAAGCCCAAAACAATAAGTCAGCCACTGTTTCCACTGTTTCCCCATCTGTTTGCCATGAAGTGATGGGACTGGATGCCATGATCTTAGTTTTCTGAAAGTTGAGCTTTAAGCCAACTTTTTCACTCTTCTCTTTCACCTTCATCAAGAGGCTCTTTAGTTCTTCTTCATTTTCTGCAATAAGGGTGCTGTCATCTGCATATCAGAGGTTATGGATATTTCTCCCACCAATCTTGATTTCAGCTTGTGCTTTGTCCAGTCCAACATTTCTCATGATGTACTCTGCATATAAGTTAAACAAGTAGGGTGACAATATATATAGCCTTGACGTACTCCTTTTCCTATTTGGAACCAGTCTGTTGTTCTGTGTCCAGTTCTAACTGTTGCTTCCTGACCTGCATACAGGTTTCTCAAGAGGCAGGTCAGGTGGTCTGGTATTCCCATCTCTTTCAGAATTTTCCACAGTTTATTGTAATCCACACAGTCAAAGGTTTTGGCATAGTCAATAAAGCAGAAATAGATGTTTTTCTGGAACTCTCTTGCTTTTTCGATGATCCAGCAGATGTGTGATCTCTAGTTTCTCTGCCTTTTCTAAAACTAGCTTGAACATCTGGAAGTTCATGGTTCACGTACTGTTGAAGCCTGGCTTGGAGAATTTTGAGCATTACTTTACTAGCATGTGAGATGAGTGCAATAGTGCAGTAGTCTGAGCATTCTTTGGCATTGCCTTTCTTTGGGATTGGAATGAAAACTGACTGTTTCCAGTCCTGTGGCCACTGTTGAGTTTTCCAAATTTGCTGGCATATTGAGTGCAGCACTTTCACAGCATCATCTTTCAGGATTTGAAAGAGCTCAACTGGAATTCCATCACCTCCACTAGCTTTGTTCGTAGTGATGCTTCCTAAAGCCCACTTGACTTCACATTCCAGGATGTCTGGCTCTAGGTGAGTGATCACACCATCATGATTATCTTGGTCATGAAGATCTTTTTTGTACAGTTCTTCTGTGTATTCTTGCCACCTCTTCTTAATATCTTCTGCTTCTGTTAGGGCCATACCATTTCTGTCCTTTATCGAGCCCATCTTTGCATGAAATGTTCCCTTGGTATCTCTAATTTTCTTAAAGAGATCTCTAGTCTTTCTCATTCTATTGTTTTCCTCTATTTCTTTGCATTGATCACTGATTCTTACCTCTCCTTGCTATTCTTTGGAACTCTGCATTCAAATGGGTATATCTTTCCTTTTCTCCTTTGCTTTTCACTTCTCTTCTTTTCACAACTATTTGTAAGGCCTCCTCAGACAGACATTTTGCTTTGTTGCATTTCTTTTCCATGGGGATGGTCTTGATCCCTGTCTCCTGTACAATGTCCCGAACCTCTGTCCATAGTTCATCAGGCACTCTGTCTATGAGATCTAGTCCCTTAAATCTATTTCTCACTTCCACTGGATAATCATAAGGGATTTGATTTAGGTCATACCTGAATGGTCTAGTTGTTTTCCCTACTTTCTTCAATTTCAGTCTGAATTTGGCAATAAGGAGTTCATGATCTGAGCCACAGTCAGCTCCCGGTCTTGTTTTTCCCGACTGTATAGAGCTTCTCCATCTTTGGCTGCAAAGAATATAATCAATATGGTTTTGGTGTTGACCATCTGGTGATGTCCATGTGTAGAGTCTTCTCTTGTGTTGCTGGAAGAGGGTGTTTGCTATGACCAGTGTGTTCTCTTAGCAAAACTCTACTAGTCTTTGCCCTGCTTCATTCTGTACTCCAAGCCCAAATTTGCCTGTTACTCCAGGTGTTTCTTGACTTCCTACTTCTGCATTCCAGTCCCCTATAATGAAAAGATTATCTTTTTTGGGTATTAGTCTAAAAGGTCTTGTAGGTGTTCATAGAACCATTCAACTTCAGCTTCTTCCGGTGTTACTGGTCGGGGCATAGACTTGGATTACTGTGATACTGAACAGTTTGCCTTGGAAACAGAGATCATTCTTTCATTTTTGAGACTGCATCCTAGTACTGCATTTCAGACTCTTTTGATGATTATGATGGCTAGTCCATTTCTTCTAAGGGATTCCAAAATAAAATACTTGGTTAACCGTGATAAGATATTTGTATAAATAAGTAAACCCAGCTCTTTCCTTAAAGGAGCTATAATTTTTCCAAAGTGTAGTATCAAAATTTTCTCTTTATTAAGTCTGTTCCCATCCTGGCACACAAATGATGCTTTCTGTGTGCTCTTCATTCTTAAACAACAGAATGCATGCTCAAATGATGTCAAAACTTAAAGATGAGGGACTCAAAAAATAATGCCTTACAAGTCTGAGGATGGAAATAATTCATTCAGAAGTATGACTCAATGTCATTCTAGGAGAATTTATAGGATTCATTCTCATAAAACAAGGCTTGTTTTTTGGCTAGTCTAACTAGTGTAAATCTGTGAGAAGAAAAGGGAGATTAAATAAAATGAAAGATTTTAGCTAGCTATAATGCTTCAGCAGCAAAAAGTTACAATACTTGGTCAAAATCTTCCTTCTAAAGACTTCCTTTTAGACATGTGGAATTTATTAAAGTAAATGTTAATTTTATAACTTGGAGCAGCTACACTCACTAATATGGACAGTTTTAAAGACAAAGAAGAACCAAGAAAAATTAGTTTATGAGACAGTGAGTTAGGCTTTTTGGGTGTTCAATACTTGAACATGGTTGAGCTCCAATGCCCAACCATTTAGCAGAGGGAAGCCAAAGGAATTTTAGGTGGTCCAAATTGATCAGTGAAGCTACTTACAGATCAATGGAACAGGACAGAAAGCCCAGAAATAAACCTAAGCACCTATGGTCAATTAATCTATGACAAAGAAGGCAAGAATACACAATGAAGAAAAGACAGTCTCTTCAATAAGTGGTGCTGGGAAAACTGGACAACTATATGTAAAAGAAATTAAAACATTCCCTGATACAATATATAAAAGTAAACTCAAAATGGATTAAAGAAAGACCTAAAGATAAGATTGCATACTATAAAACTCCTAGGGGAAAACAGAGGCAGAACACTTTGACATATATTAGAGCAATATCTTTTGGATCTACCTCCTAGAGTAATGCTGCTACTGCTAAGTCACTTCAGTCGTGTCTGACTCTGTGTGATGCCATAGACGGCAGCCCACCAGGCTCCCCTGTCCCTGGGATTCTCCAGGCAAGAACACTGGAGTGGGTTGCCATTTCCTTCTCCAATGCATGAAAGTGAAAAGTGAAATCGCTCAGTCGCTCAGTCGTGTCTGACTCTTAGCGACCCCGTGGACTGCAGCCTACTAGGCTCCTCCATTCATGGGATTTTCCAGGCAAGAGTACTGGAGTGGGGTGCCATTGCCTTCTCGACTAGAGTAATGAAAACAAAACAAAAATAAGCAAATGGGTCTAGTTAAACTTAAAAGCTTTTGCACAGCAAAGGAAACCACAAACAAAATGGAAAGAAAACCCACAGAATGGGAGAAAATATGTAGAAATGAAGCAACCAAAAGGGATTAATCTCCAAAATATACAAACAGCTCATGCAGCTCAAATCAAAAAACGAACAACCAATCAAAAATGGGCAGAATATTTAAAGAGACATTTCTCCAAAGATGTCATACAGATGGCCACAAAGTACACGAAAAGATGTTTAACACTGTTACTTATTAGAGAAATGCAAATCAAAACTACAATAAGGTATCTCCTCACACTGGTTCGAATGGCCATTATCAAAAAGTCTACCAACAATAAATGTTGGAGAGGGTGTAGAGAAAAGGGAATCTTCTTACAGGGTCAGTAGGAATGTAAACTGGTACAACCACTATGGAGAACAGTATGGAGGTTCCTTAAAAAACTAAATATAGGGCTTCGCTGGTGGCTCAGTGGTAAAGAATCTGCCAGCCAATGCAGGAGACATGGGTTCAACCCCTGATCCAGGAAGATTCCACATGCTGAGCAGCAACTAAGCCCACATGCCACGACTATTGAGCCTCTGCTCTAGAGCCCCAAAGCCACAACTCCTGAGCCCACAGGCCACAACTACTGAAGCCCTATAGTAGGGCTTCAGTGCTACAGTGCTCCGCAGGCAACAAGAAAAGCCCCCGGAACGAGAAGCCCGTGCACCTCAACTAGAGAATAGCTGCCACTTGCCACAACCAGAGAAAAGCCTGCATAGCAACAAAGACCTAGCACAGCCAAAAATAAAGAAATAAAAAATTTAAAAAAACCCCAAGAACTACCATATGATCTAGCAATCCCACTCCTGGGTATGAATCTGGAGAAAACCATAATTTAAAAAGATACATGCACTCCAATGTTCGCTGCAGCACTATTTACAATAGCCAGGACATGGAAGCAACCCAACATCCATCAACAGAGAAATGGATATAGAAGATGTGGCACATATACACAATGGAATATTAGCCATAAAAAAGAATGAAATAATGCCATCTGCAGCCACATGGATGAACCTAGGGATTATCATACTAAATGAACTAATCAAAGAAAGAAATATCATATGACATCATTTACATGTGGAATCTAAAAAAAATGATACAAATGAACTTATTCACAAAACAGAAACAGACTTCAACTTATGGTTGCCAAAGGGGAGAGATGGGGGGAGGAATAAATTAGGAGTCTGAAAGTAACATATATACACTACTATATATATAATAGGTAATCAACAAGGACCTACTGTATTGAACAGGGAACTCTACTCAATATTTTGTAATAAGCTACATGGGAAACATAATGCTGAAAAAATCCATTTCCTCTAAGGGATTCTTGCCCACAGTAGTAGATATAATGGTCATCTGAATTAAATTCGCCCATTCCAGTCCATTTTAGTTCACCTAAAATATAGATGTTTACTCTTGCCATCTTCTGCTTGACCACTTCTAATTTACCTTGATTCATGGACCTAACATTCCAGGTTCCTAAGCAATATTGCTCTTTACAGCATCGGACTTTATTTCCATCACCAGTCACATCCACAACTGGGCTCATCCACAACTTTGACTCTGTCTCTCCATTCTTTCTGGAGTTATTTCTCTACTCTTCTCCAGTAGCATATTGGGCACCTACTGACCTGGGGAGTTCATCTTTCAGTGTCATATCTTTTTGCCTTTTCACACTGTCATGGGGTTCTCAAGGCAAGAATACTGAAGTGGTTTACCATTCCCTTTGCCAGTAGACCACATTTTGTCAGAACTCTCTACCATGACCCATCTATCTTGGGTGGCTCTACAAAGCATGGCTTATAGTTTCATTGAGTTAGACAAGGCTGTGGTCTGTGTGATCAGTTTGATTGGTTTTCTGTGATTGTGGTTTTCATTCTGTCTGCCCTATGAAGGACAAGGATAAGAAGCTTATGGAATCTTCTTGATGGGAGAGGCTGACTGTGGGGGAAACTGGATCTTGTTCTGAGGGGCAGGGCCATGCTCAGTAAATCTTTAATCCAATTTTCTGTTGATGGGCAGGGCTGTGTTCCCTCCCTGTTGTTTGACCTGAGACCAAACTATGGTGGAGGTAATGAAGATAAAGGCGACCTCCTTCAAAAGGTCCTGTGGATGCACTGCCGCACTCAGTGTCCCTGGCCCTGCATCAGGCCACCACCAACCCATGTCTCCACCGGAGACTTCTAGACACTCCCAGGCAAGTCTGGGTCAGTCTCTTGTGGGGTCACTGCTCTTTTCTCCTGGGTCCCGGTGTGCACAAGGTCTTGTTTGTGCCCTCCAAGAGTCTGTTTCCCTAGTCCTGTGTAACTTCTGTAATCAAATCTCAGTGGCCTCCAAAGTCAAATTCTCTGGGGGTTCTCAGTCCCTTTGCCAGATCCCCAGGTTAGGAAATCTGTTGTGGGTCCTAGAACGTTCTTAACAGTGCAAGAATTTCTTTGGTATAATTGTTCTGCATTTTGTGGGTCGTCTGCTCACCTCCACTGAAATTTTTAAAGAGTATGATAGCCACATACAAATTACCAAAGCACCACTGATTTTCCCTATCCCAAATACCTGGAATCCCTCAGGCATGGAATGACGGCCACAGTACGTACAGTAAACAGACAGCAACAATATACAGGAGTGTTTGAAAACCAACGATGTCCCCTGTGAAAGCAGAGCATCCTGACTGCTGCCATGTCCACTTTTACATGGTGGCTATTTTAAAAAGAAAGTGGATGGCCTCTTGACTTCTAGAAAGCATGAAAAGCACACTGCTGAAGCTGAGCTTTGATGCTTACCTGGACCTAAAATGAGTGTTCCGCCTTGCTGAGCTGGATCTCCTTGAAAATCAAAAAGAGGGCCAGTTACTGCTCTCCACAGGCTCCGAATGCTTCCTGAGAGTATATTTGATTTTACATGGGGGCTCTGTCCTGAAATATTAGGAATTGTCTTTAGATGTTATCATTTTATATTTGACTTGATGTTAAGATAATGTTAGTATTTTTTAGAAAACAGTCTCTCTCTTATGTGTTATCTTACTTTTGACTTGCCTTTTTCTCTTCCTTCGAGGAACAGTTTCTCGGCCTTTCACTACCGATGTTTTAGACCAGATAAGTCTTTGTCCTGAGTAACGTAGGGTGAATACCATCATCCGTGCTCTCTGAACTTACTACATGCCATAGCAACCACCATTCACCAAGCTGTGACAACTGAATATGTCTCTAGACAGTGGCAAATATCCCCTGGCAGGGGGGAGGGGTCAAAATTGTCCCCAGTTGAGAACTACTGCTTTAAAAGAAGAAGTGATGACAGACCCAGACAATTTTCTGCCACTGAAAAATGTCAGCTACAGAATTCTCCAACTGGCAGCACTTTCCTTTTTAATCCCCATGTATATTTGGTTTCGTCTCTTACCTAGTAATAGATAACTACATTCCTCTTCAGATGACATTGTGGCACAGACTACTGTTATATGCTGGTCGAAACTTGTTTACTCTTTCTGGGACCGCAACTAGACATTTCCCAGTCTTCCTGGGGTTTGGTAGGGCTGTATGATTACAATCAAACCAATGAGTAAAATAATGTGTGCCACTTCCACAGCATCTCCTAAAAACCTCTCCAGAGGTGATTATCCATGTTTCTTCTATTAGGTTGGTGCAAATACAGCTGCAGTTTTTGCATTGTTGAAATTTGCCATTTGATTTTGGAATACATTCTTAATAAATGTGGTTATGTTATATATCATTTTAATGCACATTTCTCATTTTATGTTTTTTTGCTAATGACTTATTACTTGCTATTTATTTCATATTTATTTTGGACTATGGAAATGATGTTAGACAACCAAGTCTGAGCAATTTTCTCATTTGAGTTTAAAATGAATCATAAAGCAGTAGAAACAACTCAGTAATGCATTTGGCCCAGGAACTGTTGATTAATGTACAGTGCAGTGGTGGTTCAAGAAGTTTTGCAAAGGAGACAAGAGCCTTGAAGATGAGGAACGTAGTGACCAGCCATTGGAAGCCGACAACGACCAACTGAGATCATCAAAGCTGATCCTCTTACAACTACATGAGAAGTTGCCAAAGAACTCAACATAGGCCATTCTACAGTCATTGGGCATTTGAAGCAAATTGGAAAGGTGATAAAGCTTAATGAGTGGGTGCCGCATGAGCTGACCGGAAATTTTTAAAAATGTCATTTTGAAGTGTTGTCTTCTCTTATTCTATGCAACAACAAGGAAGCATTTCTCAATTGGATTGTGATGTGCAAAGAAAAGTGGATTTTATATGACAACTGGTGATGACCAGCTCAGTAGCTGGACAGAGAAGAGGCTCCAAAGCATTTCCCAAAGCCAAACTTGCACCACAAAAAGGTCGTGGTCACTGTATTCACTACAGCTTTCTGAATCCTGGTGAAACCATTACATCTGAGAAGTATGCTCAGCAAATTGATGAGATGCATCAAAAACTGAAACACCTACTCCTGGCATTGGTCAATAGAAAGGGCCCAGCTCTTCTCCATGATAATGCCCACACATAGCACAACCAATGCTTCAGAAGTTGAATGAATTGGGCTACGTAGTTTTGCCTCATTCGCCATATTCACCTGACCTCTTGCCAACTGATTACCACTTCTTCAGCAGGGAAAATGCTTCCACAGGCAGCAGGAGGCAGAAAATGCTTTCCAAGAGTTCGTTGAATCCCAAAGAATGTATTTTTACACTACAGGAATAAACCAACTTATTTCTTGTTGGCAAAAATGTGTTGATTGTAATGATTCCTACTTTGATTAATAAAGATGTGTTTGAGTCTAGTTATGATTTAAAATTTATGGTCTAAAACATCAATTACTTTTGCACCAACCTAAATACATCCTTTGGAATTTGGATTGACAATGGCAGAGCCACATGATGGAAGAGGCCTGAGTCTTTCCTACTGTGTCCCTCAATTGCTGCTTGGAGAAGCACCCAATAGAAATATCCTTCTTGAAATGTGAATGAATAGGAACTAACCTCATTCTTTATATGCCACTGAGACTTTGAGGTTTAGCTGTAACAACAGTAACTATAGCTACCTCTCCATCTTTGCTTGTCAGTTTTTCTATTTCCTTTCTCACAGTGACTGATACTTTCACTACCTTTGAGTAAAGAAACTACCTGTCTTATAACTTATCCTTTTCCTACCCCTGCCTTTTATTAAAAAAAAATCTGGACTCCACCAATTCTAAGGCCAGAGAGTGACAGAGCAGTGAGACATTGCAGCCCAGGTCTTCCTGCCTCTCCAGGTGCATGTCAACCAGTGCACACCAGTTACCAGTCCCATTTATCTTCTCCTGTGGGAGTCACAGCACAGAGCTAACCCCTCAGCCCTGGGGTCCAGCTTCAACTAGTGCTTTGGGCTTTTTACTTTAATGATTATGCTGCCTTTGACCTGCCTGATTTCTTAATGTATCCAGATAACTATCATTTTCTTCATCTCTCCAACTTTTCTGTTTCTTTCATGTTTATAGGAGGATGGACATTCATTCATCTTACCAAGAAACAAATACATTCTCATCAACTTAGAGACATGGGTAAAGAGACTAAAGTTTATGTTTTTAAGGATTTTATACCTAAAATAAATGTTCATAAATCCAAACTATCCCCTTATGTCCAAAGAAGGGTCATTTAATATTTCTGAAATTTTAAAAATTCAATAGAAGAAGATTCCACAACCTAGAATTTCACAGTCTTGGCTGTAAAGCAAAATCTTATTTTGCCAGTATGAATTTAGTTATGTGTAAAACTCCTGTTTTTTTTTTTAAATTTTTTCCTCTTTACTTTGATTCTTGGACTCAAGACCAGAATTTGAATTTGAAATATTAGATTAAGTATTGTAAGAAGCATGTTTCCTGCATGCACTTATCTGCTGTCTATAGCAATCACTATAGATTTAATACCATAAACTGGCTTATTATCAAGTAAGGCAAAATGAAATATCAGGTAAACCCATTACTTCCTTGAATTTAGTGGCTTTATTTTCTTATTCTTTGTCTTTATAACCTGTCCCATTAATTTTAAATTATTATATTTTATTTTCAATGTTGTTTTCAAGTAGGATTATTCTTAGACTGATTCTAAGACTTGTGCTTTTTCAGGTGGGAACTTTAAAAAATGATTTCATGAGAACCTAATGTTTTCTGTTTGGAAAAAGAGTTGTTTGACACAGATCAAAGGAGTTTAAATGATTTGAATATAGTTTCTTTATAATTATAAGCATGTATTTTGCTTTAAATTCATGTTTTTTTGCAATTCTCTCTCTTTATTGAGGCAATGAATGATGAGGTGTTACTAAAGTAAAACTCACAGTTTATATCAAAAGCAGCTAAATGATAAACAGACCTTACATATGCTGAGGCTCTGATACAGCACAGGAAAATAGTCTACCAAAGATTAAGGTTCACAATCTGTACTGTTGCAATTTCCTATACTAAAAAGAGAGGAGAAAAAAAAGAACAAATTCTCTATCTATGGTACCTCATCATTAGTTTTAATAAAGTTTAGGTCGCTTTCTTCAAAAACATTAGTAAAGGAAGGGATCATGTCAACTCCGCTTCATAAGTAGCAGCTCTGTGATCTGTCCCTCTGTGTCTCTACTTCAGGCCCTGTCATTTCTTTCTAGCCTGTTACTACAAACTTGTCAAGAATACCAATGACAATTGATACCTCCTGTTTGGCACGTTCCAATTGCTTCTCTACCTGGCAACAAGACTTCTCCACTCAAACACTTTTATGACTCCCCCACTGCCTTGAGAACAAATCCAAACTCCTTGGCTTGTTCCCAGACCCAGTCCCTTGGCTGACACAATTCCCAACTGGCTCCTAGGCTCTGGCGAGACATAGAGAACTGCAGTTCTCCAAGAGTCAAAATGTTTCATACTGATGTGCTACTTTCTGTCAGCTGCAGCATTCCCAGCCTTACTTCATCCAGCTAACTCCTTAAAGAGTGAGCTTAGACAACACCATTTCTAAGAAGACCTCCCAGATTCTTCTCTCCCTGTGCCTTTCTGGTATTACAGGCATTTCTGTATTATAGGTATTGCCAATACATGCTCTCCTCTTTCACAAGCCCTAAGCTGTAATGTAATCAACTGTTTGCTTCTTTCTCCCAGGGCAGATTATGAGCATTGGGAGGGCAGGGGCTGCGTCTTTGGTCACAGTTGTCCTGGGAACAGCCAACACACTGGGTGCCATGGGTGTCATTCTCAACATTTGTTGAGAATAAGTGATCTGGGTTCTAGTTGAGTTCTCTTGCTTGGTATTTCAGAAGCCAAGTTCCTTTTATCTAAAACACATATCAATAGTTCACCTAAAGCTTATGGCACTTTTAATTATAAAGAACTGTGCAAGGGCAGGGAATGTGGACCATATAGAGATGAATAAAACATCAAACCTTTCAACTAACTATTCTACTAATCACCTTAAGTTCGATCATAGAGTATATAATAAAGTACAAGGTGCTATTAAAAAAAAATGAGGGAAGCAATTGTTTCTGCTGGTAGAGTTATTTACAGCCCCTTTGAGTTGGGCTTTAGATGAAAACTAACATTTCATCAGTTAAAGGACATAAGAGTGTTCAAAGCCATGTGTTGAGGTATGAAAATATATTAACTTAAGCAATATTATTTTTCTTTTAAATACAAAAGTAAAATATACTCATTGTGAAAAAAAAAAAAATATATATATATAAAAGCCACTTTTCTTACTCCTATGTCTTGGGGTAAACATTGCAATGTCTTTTAAAACAATTTTCATCACATACACATATATAATAGTATAGATATTTATGTTTATGAAAATGGTTTTTATTTTCACAAAAATGAAATCATACTGAAAACACTGCTTTGAACTTGCATTTTTTCATTCATTTAGAAATTCACCAACAGCCTTCCATGTCATTACATCCAGGAAATGAATCTTTTAGAGTATCACGAATCTGGACCACTTATTAGAATCATAAAGAGCAGGCTGATTTATGAATTTACCATTTGTTCCCCTATGCATATATATACTTATGTGAAATGTGAAATACACTATTAGCATTTCCTACTTGAGACACGTCTTACCTGAGGAGGCAATTTCTTCACCTCTTTTCATTCCCAATCTTTTATAAATTTCTCTCTCAGGATCAACATAGATTTCATGAGAATACCCAGTTAGTTTACAGAAAGGCTGAAAAAAAAAGTATAGTTGGAATTTTTATCAAGACAAATGAGAGAAAAATAGTGATAATCTGACTAAATTTTAGCAAACTTAGACCCAGGTTCAATCCCTGGGTCAGGAAGATCCCCTGAAGAAGGGAATGGCTACCACTCTTGGCCTGGAGAATTCCATGGACAGGGGAGTGTGGCAGGCTATAAATCCATGGGGTTGCAAAGAGTTGGACATGACTGAGTGACTAACACTTTAGTGATTTAAGTAATTATATAATTTTTATGTCTAAAACAGATTTAGCCTGTTAGGGTCCCAATTGGCTATATACTTACCTCAATATGATGGTAGGATGACTGTCCAATCACTATGAGAGTGACATTTGCTTCCTTTAGGAGAGAAAAAGGACATATACATATTATTAGAAATTATGTTTCCCCTAATTGTAACTTCCCCTAATTCAATTCTTTTCTTCCATTTTAATGCCACCTATAGGCTTCCAGAAGAATGGTATGAGTCAAAGCAATTATGCTAAAATATTCAATTAATTCAGATGATTCTTTTGCTAAGTAAGAATTTAAAAATAATAGTAATTCTCTACATTTTCCCAAAAGGCATACATTGAACTAGAATAAAAACTATTAAAGTAGGGTTATTTAATCAGACAATTTTATTCTTTCACATCTCAATTGACAAGGTCTGCTGAAAACAGATCTTAATTTTACAGAAGCTACCAATGCTTTCACTAAAAAGCTAACCTGGGGACAAATCTCTATATGCTTGAAGAAATACACCTGTACGTGGCTGTCACAAGAATGTGGAACTGTAATTCCATTAAGGATACAAATTTTTCACCTTTAAGTTATACTAGTAACTTCCTGTAATGAACAACTATTTGGAGTGTCTGTATTATAAAACTGAAGAAAAGAAAATATTTCCAGCATTTCTGTTTTTGGTAATTATGAATCAACATTTGAGAATAGGTAGGTTATTAGGTAACATCAAAATTATTATTATGGTTAGTACTTTTATAGTCAGGCAGTAATGAATAGGACAGAAATACACTTCCAATGAGTCTCTTCCCTTTTTGGAGGTGTTGGGGAGATGTGTGGGATGGTGATAATCTGGATTTGTGAGCGTCTGCGCTGGAGAGGCGGTGCATTCCGCCCCTCATGCCATCACACTCCTCATAAACTGCAGGTGAGTTTCACCAGGCCGCCCAGAAGCGGGCACGCTGCTGCTCACTGTAGGGAAACTTACTTGTAAGAAACTCTTGGGGATTTTGGCCAGATCTTCTACGTATTCCTTGCAGATGTAACACAGGAAATGCTGAAATCCCAACACAGGCAAAAAGGACAAGTTAGCAACTAACACTCTCGGAGTCAGAAATAACCAAGTACTTATGCGTGACGTAATGCAACACCCAAGACGGTTAGAGATGTCAAGGGTGCCCAAATGTGCACTGAAATTGGGCCCCACGCAGTCTGTTAGGCCTCTTCGCTCGCTGAGAAAATGGCCTTGGCTTGGCGGGCTGCTTTTCCTTTTCCGTTCAAGGAAGCGAGAGCGGAGTACGCCTTCCAGAAACCTTTAGTGGACGACCACTAGAGGAAGGGTCAGGCCCGGCGGGCTCCGTTCTCTGGTCCTGGACCCTTCCAGAGGCCCGATATAGCTCCCCCCAGGGGAGGCCGTGGAAACAACCTCCATCCCTGCCTGCAGGTGAGGTCCCTGCGCTGGATCGTCCCGTCGCCCGTGCTCACCCGCACGAAGACCACGATAGCCCGGCGCTCTCGGAACAGCTCACCAAACAGCACAGGCCTCCCGGAGGCGTCCAGCACCGGCAGCTCGGCCACGGCGGCGGCCAGGGGCTGCCAGCTCGCGGGGCCGCTTGGGACTGGGGCTGGGGCGGCGTGACTGCTGACCTGCCGCGTGACCGGGGCCTCGGAGGGGGCTGCCATCGCGCCCTACGTCCGAGGGCCCTCGGAGAACGACCGAGCGGGCTCGAGGCTGGGTGGGTTGGATCGCGGCCAAGCGGAGCGCAAGGGGCGGGGCTCTCCGCGGGGCGGAGCTGCCCGGGGCCCAGGCTCGCTGCGGAGCTCCGGGGCCTAACCCGGTGCACCCGGTGGTTCTTAGGCAAGACCTCGAGAGTCTCCTTTTGACGTGGCTCTGATGGTTCCGAAGCTGCAGAAGGGTACAGAGCCACTCTCGAGTTTTCTGACCCAGCCGCTCATGGTAGGAAGAGAGACAGAGACGCAGAGAGAGACAGGGAGGCGGGATGGGGGGAGGGCGGGGGCGGAGAGAGAAGGAGAGACAGAGACAGGAGACAGGGTGGGGGGAAGAGAGAAAGAGACAGAGACGGCGTGGAGCGGGGAGACTGGGGGAAGAGAGAGAAGAGAGAAAAGAGGAGAGCGAGATACCAAAGGCGAGAAAGGAGTGAAATATGAAGAAAGCCCCTGCCCTCCGTAGCCATCTGGGCTGCAGTTAGCTCTTAGTTACCTTTTCAAGAGAATCAGTTGCCTACCAAGCACATCCCCCCGCCCTGCTAGATTTAGTCTGGTTTAAATCCACTCCCTCCTCAGTTCTCGTGCTTTTTTTTTTTTTTGGAGCTATCGTTAACATACACTGTAATGTATAAATCTTAAGTGTGGATTTAAATTTTATTTTTAGTTAAAATTTAAACATTTGTCAAAATTTTATCATGGAAATTTAAAAACATGCCCAGAAAGTTGAATTTTACAGTGAACACTCCTATATCCACCACCTAGATTCTACTGTTGGTTAACATTTTACTTATCAAAATTAGTGCATCTGTCCACAGTTAGGTGAGTTTTGCCTGATTATTCACCCCTGTTATGCACTTATTGTTGCATGCTCAGTCCCTCTTTTGCAGCCCCCTGGATGGTAACTCGCCAGGCTCCTCTGTCCATGGGATTTTTCAGGCAAGAATATTGGAATGGGTAGCCGTTCCCTCCTCCTTGGGATCTTCCTGACCCAGGATCCAACCCAAGTCTCCTGTGTCTCCTGCTGCATTGCAGGCAGATTCTTTACCACTGAGCCACAACTCCATAAAAATATGGACCATTGCTATCGAGAAAATTCCCTCAATTATATTTTTTAAGAGCTGGTATAATAAACCTATTTATAAATGTGCTAGGTTGTTTCAGGAGTCCATTTTCTTTCTTCAAATTTTTGTTTTGCTGAAGCTATTTACTAGGGTCCTTAAGTGAGATGACTGTGTGTGTATGTATGTATGTAAATGATGGATTGAGAAGGATGAGAAAAATGGATTTAATTGGCTTTGCATCAGCTTTGTAGTTGTCCTACGCTACATGCATACCAGGTAGTCTTTTAAGCCTGTTTCTATCCCACCTTGCTTTCTTCTGGTGCAGGCTGCAGGCAAGCGTGCATATGGGAATTTAGGAATTTCTGCAGCCTCTTTGAGACTCAGCTGGTCCTGGACTTGGAGGTTGGTCTTGTACTGGGGTTTCTCATAGATGGTGACAATGTGTCCAAGCCTTCCAGGGCAGAACAAGACAACATTCGGGTTCTTTGTCTTTAAAAGTTCACCCACCTTTGCTTCTGGATTTGTGATTCAGAAAATATGATCCTGTAGTGTCCTTTGGACTGAAAGGAGATTAAACCAGTCTATCTTGAAGGAAATCAACCCTGAATAATCATTGGAAGGACTGATGCTGAAGCTCCAATACTTTGGCCACCTGATGCGAAGAGCCAAATCATTGGAAAAGACCCTGATGCTGGGAAAAATTGAAGGTAGAAGAAGTAGAGGGTGACAGAGGATGAGATGGTTGGACGGCATCACCAATTCAATGGACATGAATTTGGGCAAACTCTAGGAGGTGCTGAGGGACAGGGAAGCCTGGTGTGCTACAGTCTATGGGGTCACAGAGTCGGACACAACTTGGTGACTAAACAACAACAAAATTTATGGTATTTGTTTAGTGGAAGACCTTCAGGATCACCCTTATCTAGCACAGAGTATTCACTCTGCCACAAAGTACAGGAGAGACTGATCCAGAATCCTCTGGCTTTCGGTTGTGTAAAGACATCCATTATTGAACACACATTTAAGTGCTCCTAGTTTGAGAAACTCTGCTGTGGGTTGGGACAGTTCTAATCATAGACCTATTTCTAAGTCATGATCTGCCAGTGCTGGGGTACCACAGATGCACTCTCAGGGGCACTGAAGCATATTTTAAATACTTGAGGGAAGTAGAGGTTATCTGTTTGACATCCTTCTTGTGAGGGGAGGTAGTTCATGATTTCCATGAGACTGCATTTCTTTTCACTATATTTTGAATAATGTCATATCTTTGCCAAGCTGGGTTTCTAACAATTGTGATAAAAAGCTAGAACCTCACAAAAATCACTGTGTTTAGGGAACGAGGTTGGAGATGTCCAATCTGATTCCAAGACTGGAGAAGTTGTGCAATGTCCAACAGGTAGGCATGCCCTGGGTGAAATAAAGATGTTACTTTTTCTTATAGTGTATGTGTGTTAGTCATATCCGACTCTTTGCAACCCTTTGGACTGTAGCCCGCCACGCTCCTCTGTCCATGGGTTTTTCCAGGCAAAAATACTGGAGTAGGTTGCCATTTCCTCCTCCAGGGGATCTTCCAGACCAGGGATCGAATCCGTGTCTTCTGCATCTCTTGCACTGCAGGCAGATTCTTTACCACTGAGCCACCTGGGAAGTCCCCTTAATTTATAGTTGTATCTTAAAATGGCTACCAAGTTGTTCAGACAGAAGTTGTTTGGATCTATCTTCTAAGTAAAAGAAACTGATAGGAATTTCTTTCAGCCTAAGGGTGTTGTGAATAAACTATTGACACCAACAAATAAACTACTGTGAACCAAGCAAGTCTGGAAATCTTTGAATCAAACAGTAAGCTCCTTGCCTCTTGCAGCACTGTAATATCTTCACAGACTGGCACAAAGTCTGGCACACCGTAGGCCTCTATGAATCTTGTCCGATTGGTCAATGTACGGAATGTGCAAGAATGGTGGTACCAGAGAGTTTTCAGCAGCTAGCATGGATCCAGTATGAGTGGGAGAAAAGTAGGCAGAGTGCTTTATAGAACTGGTATTTTCCACTGTTTGAAACAAGCAAGGCAGAGCTCAGAGGCCATATCCAAATGCAAGTGTGCCAGTCCACAGAAACCCACCAACCTAACTCCCAACCAGCTCTATTTCATTCAGATTATTCAGAGATGAGCCTTACCTGGTAGTCAATACCCAGATTTCTTGGGTTTAGATGCTGTAACAACTAACTCCAACCACAGTCTTCACACTGGTGTCCCAATAGATGGTCAAAACTCCCCCAAACTTCCTGGTTGAACTTGGGGCTATGTCACTTGGTTCATCGTATATTCTAGCTCATCAAATATTCCAACTTATCAGGTTTTCCTGACCTCCTAATTTCTGGTTATTTGGTACACTGCATGCTTTTTTTTTTTTAAAGCATGTGTTACAGTTATGATTATTTGGTTTTTTGTCCATTTCTTTTTTTATTGAAGTATAGTTGATTTATAGTGTGGTGCTAGTTCCTGATGTACAGCAAAGTGATTCAGTTATGCAGTTATATATATATACACCCATGTATATATATTCTTTTTCACATTTTTTATTATGTTTTATTATAGGATATTGAATACAGTTTCCTGTGCTATACAGTAGGATTTTATTGTTTATTTTATATATAATAGCTTTTATCTGCTATCTAGAAAGATTAAGTTAACTAAGACAAGCTCAAGGCAAGGAGACAATAGTCAGGAAGATAAATTCAGAATAAATAGTTGTGATGAAAAGCAATAAATAATATAGCAGAAGTATGAATAAAATATAGTGAGAACTTGAATCAGTTATTGTACTTTTGGTTTCAAGTGACAGAAAACCTTGGCTCAAATGGTTTTGCATCATGAGGATATTTATTATCTACCATACAGGAAATTCAGAGACAAGTCAGATTGTGTGCTGTGCTTAGTCACTCAGTCAAGTCTGACTCTTTGTGACCTGATGGATTGCAGCCCTCCAGCCTCCTCTGTCCATGGAATTCTCCAAGCAAGAATCCTGGAGTTGGTTGCCATGCCCTCCTCCAGGAGATCTTCCCGACCCAGGAATCAAATGGGGTCTCCTGCATTGCAGGTGGATTCTTTACCAGCTGAGCTATCAGGGAAGCCCCAGGTAGGTTCTAGGAGTGGTATTCCTTCCTCACCTCTTCTCTTAGTTCTACCCTCCTTTGTTCTGGCATTGCCCTTAAGCTAGCCTCCTGTGTAGTCACAAGCTGGATCCCAGTAGCAGTAGAGCTGCATTTTCTAGTTCAGATGTGATGAAGAGACACAGGATATTTTCATCCCCAGAAGCTCTAGCAAACTTTTCCTTTTAGTTTGCTGCTGCTGCTGCTGCTGCTAAGTCGCCTCAGTCGTGTCTGACTCTGTGCGACCCCATAGACGGCAGCCCACCAGGCTCCCCTGTCCCTGGGATTCTCCAGGCAAGAACACTGGAGTGGGTTGCCATTTCCTTCTCCAATGCATGAAAGTGAAAAGTGAAAGTGAAGTGGCCCAGTCATGTCCGACTCTTCGTGACCCCATGGACTGCAGCCCACCAGGCTCCTCCGTCCATGGGATTTTCCAGGCAAGAGTACTGGAGTGGGTTGCCATTGCCTTCCCCCTGAGACTCCTTACCAGGTCACATAAATCTATTAATATCTCCTTATTTAGTTACACCTTTTGTTATGCCTTTGAAACAAGTGTTCATACAAACTAAACTATTTGTATGTCCCCAAGTGTATCTTGCGTTTTCTACCTCTTTACCTCTGTACACACTGTTCCAGCTTCCTAGAAAGACCTTCAGTTTGTCAGACTGTTACCAAATGGTGTGTAGTGGATCCGGCTGCTCACCAGTCAAAAGCCAATAAGCAGGCAGGGTTGGTGGAAAAGTAAGTTTGCTTTGTTTCAGATGCCAGCAACTGAGGAGGCGGGGAGGGTGGTAGATGTCTATCCAAAGGCCAACTCACTCCCCCTCTGACAAGTAGGGAGTGAGAGCTTTTCTAGACAGAAGAGGGGGCAGCTACATGCCTTTTAGTTTAGCTTACCTAAATTTGCTATAAAAAATTTTATTAAACAGAAACCTGAGTTAAATAGAGTTGGGAAACCAGAAGGGGGAGCCCTCACACCCTGCAGTGATAGCCAAGCTCAACAGTTTTAAGAAAGATTCCTTTCCTGGCAAGGACTTGGCCAATGAGGAGCTATGGACTCTGCTTACTGTAGCCTCCCAACTTCCTTTTCCCTCTATGAAAATGTGCATCTTTCCTTTCGGTGGGTGAACTTGCATGTGGCTCACCATGGTTGCAGACCTACAACTGCAATTCCCTGTTGCTTCAGAATATAAACCCATCTTTTCCGGAGAAAAGCCTGGCAGCCTGTTTGTTTCAGGTCAACACAGTTTAGACGTACGCTGCTCTGGACCAATCTCTGGCAAAAGACTATGATTGGTTTAAATTGATGATTTGAATAAAATGGACACTGGAAAATAAGCCAAAACGATCATTGAAGTGAAGTGAAGTCGCTCAGTCGTGTCTGACTCTTTGCGACCCCATGCACTGTAGCCTACCACGCTACCTCGGTCCATGGGATTTTCCAGGCAAGAGTACTGGAGTGGGTTGCCGTTTCCTTCTCCAGAGGATCTTCCCAACCCAGGGATCGAACCTGGGTCTCCTGCACTGTAGGCAGACGCTTTACCATCTGAGCCACGAGGGAAGTCTAAAATGACCATTACAGAATACAAAACACAGAGTGATCAATTTTCCAAAGATGATGCTATCACTGATCAAAAAAATGAAATAAAAAAATAAACACTCAGAGATGAACTCAACTGGTTGAAAATCTTTAAACAGGATGATCAATAATCTGAGTAGTTGTGCTGGTTAGTAATGAATGCATCTCAGCTACAAATCCCCCCTTCATTGCTTGATCTATGGTAATAAAGCATTTCTCCTCTGCAGTAAACACATCTTGTCAGTAGGGGGTGGTATTAACCATGTATTTCTGATGGTTTTCCATCTGGGGCCTTGCTGGCCCTGGAGGGACTGCCAGAGAGCCAGTTCCTAGAGACAGCAAAGCGCTTGCTTGCAGGCACAGCTTTAAGATGCACACTAAAGAATTCAGAGCCCATACCCCTCAACCAGTCTTTTATTGGGCTTTCACACTATGCCACTGTTCCTTTTCACTAATCATTCCAGGGCCAGTTATAAGACAACCAGGGGCAGCCCCTACCCTCTGGAGCTCACTAAAATTATCTAAGCTGCTTAATCCTAGGCCTATTTACCCTGCCTCTCCCATTCTTTCCCATGAAGACCAAAATAAAGACTCTTGCCCATGTTTTCCTCTCACTCCCTCTGCCTCCTGACTGACTGATGCATCCCTGTGTGGCCCTATGTGGCATGGCCTCCTTTCTCCTCTTGGGAACTGTGAGTAACAAACTATCTTTTCAATGGCAATTGTCTCCTGACTTGGCCTTCTGTTCAGTTCAGTTCAACTGCTCAGTCGTGTCGAACTCTTTGAGACCCAGTGAACTACAGCACGCCAGGCCTCCCTGTCCATCACCAACTCCCAGAGTTCACCCAAGCTCGTCCATCGAGTCGGTGATGCCATCCAGCCATCTCATCCTCTGTCATCCCCTTCTCCTCCTGCCCACAATCCCTCCCAGCATCAGAGTCTTTTCCAATGAGTCAACTCTTCGCATGAGGTGGCCAAAGTACTGGAGTTTCTGCTTTAGCATCATTCCTTCCAAAAATCACCCAGGACAGATCTCCTTTAGAATGGACTGGTTGGATCTCCTTGCAGTCCAAGGGACTCTCAAGAGTCTTCTCCAACACCACAGTTCAAAAGCATCAATTCTTCAGTGCTCAGCTTTCTTCACAGTCCGACTCTCACATCCATACATGACCACTGGAAAAACCATAGCCTTGACTAGACGGACCTGTGTTGCCAAAGTAATATCTCTGCTTTTTAATATGCTATCTAGGTTGGTCATAACTTTCCTTCCAAGGAGTAAGCGTCTTTTAATTTCATGGCTGCAATCACCAACTGTAGTGAATTTGGGCCCCCCCAAAATAAAGTCTGACACTGTTTCCACTGTTTCCCCATCTATTTCCCATGAAGTGATGGGACCAGATGCCATGATCTTAGTTTTCTGAATGTTGAGCTTTAAGCCAACTTTTTCACTCTCCTCTTTCACTTTCATCAAGAGGCTTTTTAGTTCCTCTTCACTTTCTGCCATAAGCGTGGTGTCATCTGCATATCTGAGGTTATTGATATTTCTCCTGGCAATCTTGATTCCAGCTTGTGCTTCTTCCAGCCCAGCGTTTCTCATGATGTACTCTGCATAGAAGTTAAATAAGCAGGGTGACAATATACAACCTTGACGTACTCCTTTTCCTATTTGGAACCAGTCTGTTGTTCCATGTCCAGTTCTAACTGTTGCTTCCTGACCTTCATATAGGTTTCTCAAGAGGCAGGTCAGGTGGTCTGGTATTCCTATCTCTTTCAGAATTTTCCACAGTTTATTGTGATCCACACAGTCAAAGGCTTTGGCATAGTCAGTAAAGCAAAAGTAGATGTTTTTCTGGAACCCTCTTGCTTTTTTGATGATCCAGTGGACGTTGGCAATTTGATCTCTGGTTCCTCTGCCTTTTCTAAAACCAGCTTGACCATCTGGAAGTTCACGGTTCACGTATTGCTGAAGCCTGGCTTGGAGAATTTTGAGCATTACTTTACTAGCATGTGAGATGAGTGCAATTGTGTGGTAGTTTGAACATTCTTTGGCATTGCCTTTCTTTGGGATTGGAATGAAAACTGACTGTTTCCAGTCCTGTGGCCACTGCTGAGTTTTCCAAATTTGCTGGCATATTGAGTGCAGCACTTTCACAGCATCATCTTTCAGGATTTGAAATAGCTCAACTGGAATTCCATCACCTCCACTACCTTTGTTCATAGTGATGCTTTCTAAGGCCCACTTGACTTCACATTCCAGGATGTCTGGCTCTAGGTGAGTGATCACACCATTGTGATTATCTGGGTCGTGAAGATCTTTTTTGTACAGTTCTTCTGTGTATTCTTGCCACCTCTTCTTAATATCTTCTGCTTCTGTTAGGTCCATACCATTTCTGTCCTTTATTGAGCCCATCTTTGCATGAAATGTTCCCTTGGTATCTCTAATTTTCTTGAAGAGATCTCTAGTCTTTCCCATTCTGTTTTCCTCTATTTCTTTGCATTGATCGCTGAGGAAGGCTTTCTTATCTCTCCTTGCTATTCTTTGGAACTCTGCATTCAGATGCTCATATCTTTCCTTTTCTCCTTTGCTTCTCTTCTTTTCACAGCTATTTGTAAGGTCTCCTCAGACAGCCATTTTGCTTTTTTGCATTTCTTTCCCATTGGGATGGTCTTGATCCCTGTCTCCTGTACAATGCCACGAACCTCCGTCCATAGTTCATCAGGCACTCTATCTATCAGATCTAGTCCCTTAAATCTATTTCTCACTTCCACTGTATAATCATAAGGAATTTGATTTAGGTCATACCTGAATGGTTTAATGGTTTTCCCTAGTTTCTTCAATTTAAGTCTGAATTTGGCAATAAGGAGTTCATGATCTGAGCCACAGTCAGCTCCTGGTCTTGTTTTTGCTGACTGTATAGAGCTTCTCCATCTTTGGCAGCAAAGAATATAATCAATCTGATTTCAGTGTTGGCCATCTAGTGATGTCCATGTGTAGAGTCTTCTCTTGTGTTGTTGGAAGAGGGTGTTTGCTATGACTTGGCCTTACCATACCTGAATAATAAACCTGTGATTTAAAATGGGGTGCCAGAAGGATATTGCAGGAGCAAAGGCTTCTCTTGTATTTTTTGATGTGCTTTGATTTTGCCTTATCTTGCTCCAAATTCACGATTACTAGGACTGCATGTGTGGAACTTTAGTGGTGCTCTGTTCCACTGGGCCCTCAGGAGTATGAGATCCCATGGTGAGCTTTCAGCCCCGGCCCACCCCCACTTTTTCACAGTCCTCACAATGTGAACATTATGAGCCTCACACTATACTTCTCTGAGATGGGTTCCTGATGCCCTGGTGCTCTCCCTCTGCTCACTACCTGCCAGCCTCAGTCCACTTGCACCCTGGAGGGTTTTCCTACTGTTCTCCCAATGTGGACACCACACATGCCAGGCTTAGTATCACACAGTGGGCTCCTGATGACTAGCTCCCTCGGCATGCCTATTTGGTAGTTTCTACCCACCTGCAGCCTAAAGGGGTATCTTCTGCTTGCCTAGACAGTATACCAGCTTTGGCTTAGGCAACTGAGAAAATTTCTCTATCATCCAATAGGCTAAACCCACATCTTGAAAGAAAGTGAATCTCAGCCACAGGGAGGGAGCCTCTCACAAGTTATTCCTTCCTTGAGCACTCTTTCTCAGACCTAGGATACTCTTTAGAGTCATCTTTTCATCTTTGGTTACTGCCTGTATATAGTTAATAGTTCCTTATATTATTTTTTCCATTTAATTAATTTATTGCTCTTCATTGGACCCTAATTCAGTAAGTTTGTATTTGAGATGAAAGATCTTAAGATATGTCACTTATCTAGGCTATGCAAACAGAATGCCTCTTTTTGAGTTTTAGTAAATAAGAGTAAGAGCAAGCATCCCTTGATGAATGGAACAAGTTTGCTCTACAAGCAATGTAGTTTCATAAAATAAATTTGTGGTATCTACCATTGAGAAACCTATATGAAGGTCAGGAAGCACCAGTCAGAACTGGACATGGAACAACAGACTGGTTCCAAATAGGAAAAGGAGTATGTCAAGGCTGTATATTGTCACCCTGCTTATTTAACTTATATGCAGAGTACATCATGAGAAACGCTGGGCTGGAAGAAGCATAAGCTGGAATCAAGATTGCCAGGAGAAATATCAATAACCTCACATATGCAGATGACACCATGCTTATGGCAGAAAGTGAAGAGGAACTAAAAAGCCTCTTGATGAAGGTGAAAGTGGAGAGTGAAAAAGTTGGCTTAAAGCTCAACATTCAGAAAACTAAGATCATGGCATCTGGTCCCATCACTTCATGGGAAATAGATGGGGAAACAGTGGAAACAGTGTCAGACTTTATTTTGGGGGGCCCCAATTTCACTACAGTTGGTGATTGCAGCCATGAAATTAAAAGACGCTTACTCCTTGGAAGGAAAGTTATGACCAACCTAGATAGCATATTCAAAAGCAGAGACATTACTTTGCCAACAAAGGTCCATCTAGTCAAGGCTATAGTTTTTCCAGTGGTCATGTATGGATGTGAGAGTTGGACTGTGAAGAAGGCTGAGCACTGAAGAATTGATGCTTTTGAACTGTGGTGTTGGAGAAGACTCTTGAGAGTCCCTTGGACTGCAAGGAGATCCAACCAGTCCATTCTGAAGGAGATCAGCCCTGGGAGTTCTTTGGAAGGAATGATGCTGAAGCTGAAACTCCAATACTTTGGCCACCTCATGCGAAGAGTCGACTCATTGGAAAAGACTCTGATGCTGGGAGGGATTGTGGGCAGGAGGAGAAGGGGACGACAGAGGATGACATGGCTGGATGGCATCACTGACTCGATGGACATGAGTCTGAGTGAACTCCGGGAGTTGGTGATGGACAGGGAGGCCTGGCGTGATGCAATTCATGGGGTCGCAAAGAGTCGGACACGACTGAGCGACTGAATTGAACCGAACCATTATTTAGTAACATGAAGATAAAATTCATGTTGATTTGCAGTGGGTAGATTTTAAATGTTCTATAGCTACACAAAAACACCAATCAGAGAGTATTTCCCGTCTTTCTTTAAAACTTGCCAATCCAGGACACTGAATCTTTCTTTAGTAAACAGATGATGAAACAGTGCTTTTATCAGTTGTGTGAGAACCAACTTGAAATTCAGTAACTCTTAGATTTAAGAAACATAATTTCAGATTGAATTATAATCTATTAATACATGTTTAGATTGTTGAGAAAATAATCACTGAAAAGAAATAATAGCACATCCTTTGTTTACTCATTCATCTGTTCAATCAACATTCACTTATCAAGCACCAACTGTGTCCCAGGAGCAGTGAACTCTTCTGTTTGAAAAACTAGATGGACTAAGAGAAAACGATAGAGTAAGAATTAAAGTAGGTTCTGACTCTAGTATGAGCTTTTTGGTTGGCAATTCTTTTTCAATTCAATGTAACATCTTAATGCCTAATTTCCTTTTTATTTTTTGGAATAAAAGGAAATTTCCTGTTCCATGTAACAAAATAGCAAGAAAGGCAGAGATATGGCTTGTCTCAGAAGATAACACCACCAGGAACTTCTTCCTTCTTCTGTAGTTCTGCATCTCTATATGGTCGGGTTGCTTTTCTCAGCTTCTCCCGTTATACAGTGCCTGAGAACATGGCTACTCCCGGAACCATGTCTCACACATTCCCCTCACATATACCCCCTTGTGAGGTAATGGAAAATATATATTGGTTCTGCCCCCAGTTCCTGGCACAGAGCTCCTGAAACCCTTGTAATTTCCTAAGTGATAAGAGCTCTTGAGGCATTTCTGTTCTAATATTTGGCCTTTAACCCTGGTTCCTGATGGTGCTCCTAAACCTTTGTCATTTCCTGGGTGATAGGAGCATCTTTTGCAGAAGGCAATGGCACCCCACTCCAGTACTCTTGCCTGGAAAATCCCATGGATGGAGGAGCCTGGTAGGCTGCAGTCCATGGGGTCGCTAAGAGTTGGACACAACTGAGTGACTTCACTTTGGCTTTTCACTTTCATGCATTGGAGAAGGAAATGGCAACCCACTCCAGTGTTCTTGCCTGGAGAATCCCAGGGATGGGGGAGCCTGGTGGGCTGCCATCTATGGGGTCGCACAGAGTCGGACACGACTGAAGTGACGCAGCAGCAGCAGCAGGGGCATCTTTTAGTTTAATGTAGTAGCTCTGGATAGCTCCTGGATGGTGGGTGGTCACCAGAAAAGCTGAACCATATGATTAGAAGCTTGGAATTTTCAACCCCACTTACCATGTTCTTGAGAAGAGAGAAGGCCTAAAAACAGAGTTAATGATTGATTGTGCCTTCATGATGAAGCCTCCATAAAAATCCCAATAATAGGAAGTTCCAGGAGCTTCCAGGCTGGTGAACGTGCAGAGGTTTGCGGGCAGGTGGTACACGCAGAGAGAGAGCCTAGAGGTACATGCCTTTTCCCCCTATGTTGCCCTATCAGCCATTTGGTTGTTCCTGAGTTATATTCTTTCGTAATAAACCAGTGATCTACTCAGTAAAATGTTTCTCTGAGTTCTGTGAACTGCTCTGTCAAGTTAATCAGGGCTTTGATCCCTGGGTTGAGAAGATCCCTGGGAGGAGGAAATGACAACCCACTGTGGTATTCTTGCCTGAAAAATCCCATGGACAGAGGAGGCTGGCGGGCTACAGTCCAAAGGGTCACAAAGAGTCAGACATGATTGAGTGACTGTGCACACACTAGCAAGTTAATAAAAACCTGAGGGTCCTCATGGGAACCTTTGATTTTTAGCTAAGTTGGACAGAAGTTGGGGAAAACTTGGGAACCTACTAGCTGTGACTGACATCACAGTAAGGTGGGGATAGTCTTGTAGAACTGAACCCATAGCCTGTGGAATCTGATACCATCTCTCGTAGATAATGTCAGAATTGAGTTGAATTCTGATATCTGGAGCATTGCTTGGAGGTGTGAAGAGAACCCTCACCCTCCTCCACCACAACACACACACTGGAATTGGTGATCAGAAAATACCCCTCCTAGAGCTCTAATTTAGAAGGCAGAGTAGAGCTCTGAATGGCACAGTTTCAGTCAAATTACTAAACCCAGGCCATCCAGTTGAGGTTCTTTGATGGACCCAATTTGGATTAGGTGTCTCAGCATAGGCCTATCATTGTGGCAAGGAATGTGGGGCTTATAAGAGAATTACAACTCCATAGTGAACACTTGGGTAGCTAGCATGTATCTGAGTGAAAGTGGGAGGTTCACATCTAGGCAAATAAAGCAATATTCAATAAGAAGCCAATGTGAGGGGTAGGTTATTACTAATTACTAACAAGGAATGATTACCATGGTGCTGGAACTCTCCTATAAGCTTATTATTGCATTTAATACAACTAACTTTGATTTTTTTTATTGTCAAATGTTTCAAAGTTTTTCATTGCAGCACTGCATTGTTTTTAATAACAGAGAGGTTATGACAACCCAAAACTCTATTACAGGAAACTTAAAAAAAAAACCCCAAACCTGTTGCATTCATCTGGTGGAGTACTATGTAGCTGTAAAAATGAGCAGGAAGATCTCTGTCTACAGATACGGAGTGATCATCATCATATATTATTAAGCAAAAAAAAGTGAAAGATGCAAAACACTTTTATAGTATTTGAATTTTGTGTAAGAAAGAGAAGGGGGTGTGACCATATTTAAATGCATTTGCTTGTATTTTTAAAAGAAACAATGAAAGGATAAACCAAAACTAAGAAAACTGTGTAAAGAGGGAGGAAAAGAATTGCAGAGTTGAGGAGGAAAGCAAATTTTCTATTAATGTTCTTTTTTAGAATAATTTTGACTTGTAACCATGCAAATATTTTCATAATTAAAACACAAAGGAAAAATAATTCTAAAAATTGAAAAAAAATAAAGTGAATATAGCTGTATGTTGAATGAAAGGGATATAATTATATATTAAAATAAGCTCAACAAAACTCTATTATCTTTTCTACGAATGGGAAATAAATATCAACTTAAAAAGTAGGCTTTTTTAAAGAGAAATTTTAGGTTCACAGCAAAATTGAGCAGAAGGTATGTAAGTTCCCATGTTGACATCCTGCACCAGAATGTATATTTGTTAAAATGATGCCCCTGCATTAACACATCACTGTTACCCAAACTTGACAGTTTATTTTACCATTCTACTCTTGATGTTGTATATTCTATGGGTTTTGACAAATGTATAATGACATGTATCCTCTATTATAGTATCATATACTAAATTATCATATACTACCCTAAATTTCTCTGTGCTCCCCCAGTCATCCTTCCCTCCTGCCTCTCTAACCTTTGGCAATTACTAACCTTTTTACTAATCTCATTATGTTAATGAGTGCTCTAACGAAAACTTCATTTTTTTTTTTATCTTCCCCATTTACCTCCATCTCAAAGATACAAGGGTGGGAATTTACCACCAGGTATGCACTGCTCAGCTTTCCCTCTTCAGAAGAACTGTCCAAACTGCTTAAGAAGGCAGTTTTGTCGACTTATTTCTTCATAGGTCTTGTCTTCTTTCTGTCTTTTCGATTCTTCTTTTAAAGCTCTTTTATGTCCACTACAGGAGGAAAAACTTAAGCAGAAACAGGGACTTAATTGGATAAAGGTAGTGGATGGAGTATCAGATGACCATCAAATAGCTGTAAGAGCCACTGATGCTTTGAACCGAACACAAAGAAACTTACAGGTTAAATGATAGGGATTTTTCAGTCTGCAGTTGAAAGCTACAGCTTCTTATCCTGGAATTGCTCAGAGATGATAAAGTTCTTAATTTATATGACATTTAATTAATGCAGTTTTTGCAAAATCAAATCAAAGTTAATTCAGATTTTAAAGAAAACTTTTTCAAATTTTCTCCATGTCAAGGAGAGATCAATGAATGCTAAAACTTGGTGTGTTTGGGTTGCAGTACAACAGAAGACAGTTTGTTTCTTGTGTAAACAGGTCTTGAGAAGATAAAAGTGCACAAAACAAAAAGAGAAGGCTATGAGAGTCATTCTTTGGAACAAGTGATGACATTGCTATCCACTCCCAAGTAGTTAAAAAATGAAGTTAAATAGGTAATTAAAGTATTTTTAAATGCATATGTTATAATATGTTTAAATCCATATCAGAAACAAATCAGACTCCCATTTGTTTAAACATTGGAACCTGGTATTTATATTTTCAGAGTAATGGAAGAATCAGGAAAAGTGCAGTTACTTTCCCTAAGGCCTAAAATCTTTAGCATCATAATTTAATTATACAGATGAAAGATCATAAAATTCCTTTTGAATTTTCAAAAATAAATGTAGTTATGTTAAACCATACCTCCTTTGATATTTTATTAACTTATTGAATTGGGAAAATAATTAAGGAGAAAAATAGGTTACTTTGGAACATTTTCCCATATATTTTACAGAACAATCTTATTGTACCAGTATTACAAAATGAATTAAAATTATAAATCTGGTACTTTATATTAAGTTTCTAAATCTAGCTTTTAATGAAAAATCTTTGCTGTTTCTGTAATGGTAAGATAAATTAAACTTCTACCTTACAATTGACAAGCTCACAATTAAATTTATTTTGTTAGAACCTGAAGAGAATGTGTGAGTGTGTGTTTTGGGGGGTGTTGAGGAGTGTGGTGGAGAATATTAGGAGGAGGAATTTCACATCTGAGTTATTCTTAGAGAACCACAGTCTACAATTTTGCCTTGATAGAATATTGTGATAGGGCATGATTTTATTCTGATTTTATATTTCAATGTTGCTATTTTAGTTGTCACTTTTGTCCTCAAGTGGTAAGGTACAAGCGTAAATTAAAATGTCACATGTTCTGGAAATATTAACTGAGTGAACAGTGGTTTCTCTTTGTATGTGAATTTAACTGTACAGATAGCAATATTTCAACTTTATCATGCTCTAGATAGAAATCATTTAACACTTCTATTCTAAAACCACTTGATACTTTAGTAAGTAGATAGTTTCAGACAAATTTAACAGGAGTCCAGCAAGATACCAAGGGCATTCATTCAATTACTTAATTAGAATTATGTTAAATATTCCATACTAAGAGTATAGTGATAGTAGGTATCAGTTAGTCAGCTCAGTTCAGTTGCTCAGTCGTGTCCGGCTCTTTGTGACCCCATGAACCACAGCACGCCAGGCCTCCCTGTCCATCACCAACTCCTGGAGTCCACCCAAACCCATGTCCATTGAGTTGGTGATGCCATCCAACCATCTCATCCTCTGTCGTCCCCTTCTCCTCCTGCCCCCAATCCCTCCCAGCATCAGGGTCTTTTCAAATGAGTCAGCTCTTTGCATCAGGTGGCCAAATATTGGAATTTCAGCTTCAGCATCAGTCCTTCCAATGAATATTCAGGACTGATCTCCTTTAGGATGGACTGGTTGGATCTCCCGGCAGTCCAAGGGACTCTCAAGAGTCTTCTCTAACACCACAGTTCAAAAGCATCAATTCTTCTGCACTCAGCTTTCTTTATAGTCCAACTCTCACATCCATACATGACCACTAGAAAAACCATAGCCTTGACTAGATGGACCTTGTTGACAAAGTAATGTCTCTGCTTTTCCATATGCTGTCTGCTGCTGCTGCTGCTGCTGCTAAGTCGTGTCAGTTGTGTCTGACGTCCTAACTTTCCTTCCAAGGAGTAAGCGCCTTTTAATTTCATGTCTGCGGTCACCATCTGCAGTGATTTTGGAGCCCAGAAAAATAAAGTCAGCCACTGTTTCCCTATCTATTTGCCATGAAATGATGGGACCAGATGCCATGATCTTAGTTTTCTGAATGTTGAGCTTTAAGCCAACTTTTTCACTCTCCACTTTCACCTTCATCAAGAGGCTCTTTAGTTTATCTTCACTTTCTGCCATAAGGATGGTGTCATCTGCATATGTGAGGTTATTGATATTTCTCCTGGCAATCTTGATTCCAGCCTGTGCTTCCTCCAGCCCAGTGTTTCTCATGATGTACTCTGCATATAATATAATTTAAAAAGCAGGGTGACAATATACAGCCTTGACGTACTCCTTTTCCTATTTGGAACCAGTCTGTTGTTCCATGTCCAGTTCTAACTGTTGCTTCCTGACCTTCATACAGGTTTCTTAAGAGGCAGGTCAGGTGGTCTGGTATTCCCATCTCTTTCAGAATTTCCCACAGTTTATTGTCATCTTCACAGTCAAAGACTTTGGCATAGTCAATGTTATGACCAACCTAAACAGCATATTAAAAAGCAGAGACATTATTTTGTCAACAAAGGTCCGTCTAGTCAAGGCTATGGTTTTTCCAGTGGTCATGTATGGATGTGAGAGTTGGACTATAAAGAAAGCTGAGGGCCGAAGAATTGATGCTTTTGAACTGTGATGTTGGAGAAGTCTCTTGAGAGTCACTTGGACTGCAAGGAGATCCAACCAGTCCATCGTAAAGGAAATCAGTCCTGAATATTCATTGGAAGGACTGATGTTGAAGCTGAAACTCTAATACTCTGGCCACCTGATGCAAAGAACGATTCATTGGAAAAGACCCTGATGCTGGGAAAGATTGAAGGTGGGAGGAGAAGGGGACGACAGAGGATGAGATGGTTGGATGGCATCACTGACTCAATGGACATGAGTTTGAGCAAACTCCTGGAGTTGGTGATGGACAGGGAGGCCTGGTGTGCTGCAATCCATGGGGTCACAGAGAGTAGGACATGACTCAGTGCCTGAACTGAACTGAACTCACAAGTGTAGCTGAATGTTATATCCATTGTTACAAGTCAGGATATTAAGGCTCCTGCTGTTATTGTAGTGCTGTTTGTTTCTTCTTTTAGTTCTGTTGGTATGACCTTTACATATTTAGTTGTTCCAATGTAGGGTACATAAATATTAAACATGTTATATCTTCTTGAATTGACCACTTTATCATTATATAATGACCTTCTTTGTCTCTTGTGACAAATTTTAGTTTAATGTTTATTTTGTCTCACTTAAGTATAACTATCCCTACTCTCTTTTGATAACTTTGCTTGGAATATCTTTTCCCTATTTCTTCATTTCAGCCCATGTTTTTAAAGTTTAAGTGAGCCTATTGTAGGCAGAATATTGTGGGGTCTTTTTTTTCTCCCTTATCCACTCAACCATTCTGCCTTTTCATGGAAGAATTTAACCTATTCATATTTAAAGTAATTATTAATAGGTAAAGACTTACTATTGCCATTTTGTTCATTGTTTTATGACTATTTTGTTGTGCTTTTCTTCTTTTCTCCCTCTCTTGCTGTGTACCTTTGTGGTTTGGTGACTTTTATATGGTGATGTGCTTTGATTCCCTTCATCTTAATCTTTTGTGTATTACTGTACATTTTCCCTTTGTGGTTACCATGAAGCTTATAGTTATAAGATATCTTATTTTAAAATACTATCTTAAGTTGATAATTTTGGCAAAATATGGAAACTATACTTCTCCCTCCTCTTTCACATTTTATTTTTTTATTGGCCATGCCCTGCAGCATTTGGGACCTTAGTTCCTTAATCAGGGATCAAACCTGTGCCCACTGCATTGGAATCATGGAGTATTAACCACTGGATCACCAGGGAAGTCCTCTCCCTCATATTTTAGGTTATTGATGTTTTACAGTTTACAGCTTTTAAAATATTGTGAATCCAATAAAAAATCACTATAGTCATGGTTATATTTATTATGTTTGTTTTTTCATTTTAAATCTTGAGTTGAAGGTTATTTATGCACCACCATTATAACAATATTAGAGAATCCGATTTTGACTATATATTTACCCAAAGGTCCCCAACATTTTTGGCACCATGGACCAGGGGGTGGGGGATGGTTTTGGGATAATTCAAGTACATTACATTTATTGTGCACTAATGCTGCTGCAATCTGACAAAAAGTATAGATCCAGAGGCTGGAGACTGCTGCTGCTGCTGCTGCTGCTAAGTTGCTTCAGTACTGTCTGACTCTGTGCGACCCCACAGATGGCAGCCCACCAGGCTCCCCTGTCCCTGGGATTTTCCAGGCAAGAACACTGGAGTGGGTTGCCATTTCCTTCTCCAATGCATGAAAGTGAAAAGTGACTGGGGACCCCTGTATTTACTTTTACTTTTGAATTTTACATGTTTATATGCTTTTACACTGCTAACATTGTTTCATTTTAGCTTGAAGAATTCTCTTTAGCAACTTTTGTAAGGCAGATCTGGTGTAGTTTAGCTTTTGTTTGTTTGGAAAACACTTTATCTCATTTCTGAAGGACAGCTTTGCTAGGCATAACAATCTTAGTTGACAGTCTTTCTTTCTCCCCAGTATTTTGAATACAACATCCTACTCTCTCCGCCTGAGTGATTTTTGCTTTGAAACCCAGTGATAGTTTTAGGAGGGAGGCTCTCTTAAATGTTACTTTTTAAATTCTTTGTCTTTGACTTTTGACAATAATTACAATGTCTCTTGATGTAGCTCTTTTTGGGTTCAACATATCTGGAGACTTTTGGGTCTTGAATATGACCAGTTCTCTCCCCAAGTTTGGGAAGCTTTCAGCCATTCTTTCTTTAAATAGACTGTTTCTTTCTCTCTTTCTTAAATTCCTATTATGAATATATTGTTTCCTTTGATGGTGTCCTACAAGTTCTGTAGATTTTCTTCATCCTTTTAAATTCCTTTTCCTCTTTCTTCTATGATTGGATAATTTCTAATTATCTGCACCTTAGTTCACTGATTTTTTTTCTGTTTGGTCAAGTCAGCTATTGAAACTCTCTGTTGAGTTCTTCTGTCATTGTATCCTGAATACAATGGGATTTTAGTGTGTGTGTTGGTTTCTATTTCTTTAACTTCTCATTTTGTTCATGTATTGTTTTCCTAATTCCACTTACTTATTTATCTGTGTGTTCTTAATAGTTTGATAAACTTCTTTAAGAGGATTATTCTGAATTCTTTTTCAGAAAGTTAATAGATCTTTAGGGTCCATTCCTAGAACTTTATTAGTTTCCTTTGGTGATGTCATGTTTACCTGACTCTTTGTGATCCTTGTACCTTGTTTTGGTTTCTGTGCAACTGAAGAAGTAGTTTTCTTTTCCAGAATTTACAGGTTTGCTTTGTCAGGGGAAGAACTTCACCAGTTATCTCAGCTTTGTGTCCTGGGCAGGTTATCTGGTAACACCTGTGGGAAAGTAAGGCTTGTTCTCTAGTTAATACTTATACTGCTCATACTCTGAAGTGGGGGGAGGGAAGGCTCTGACTGCTCTTACTCTGAAGTATGGGGAGGGAAGGCACTGACTGGACACCCTGATTAGGTGGGGCTGTTGGCTGTGCTCTATGGTCAGGTAGTGCCACTTGTTGGGTTCTGTGTTCCTCTCTGGTTGGACAGGTCAGTTTGTGTTCCTTTGTAAAGCATTGCTGCTTATTGGACTCTGTGACTGGGTAGGGCTGCAGGCACACGTTGCAATACCACCTAGTCAGGTGGGGCCTCAGACTGTGCTCCCCATCTGGATAGTGCTACTGGCTAAAGTCTGTGTTCAGGCAGGGCTGCAGGTAGGGCTTTATGATAGGATGGGACTTCAGGCTGTGGTCTGTTGCCAGGTAGGGCTGCAGGCTGTGCCCTTAAATTGGTCAGGGTCACAGGCTGGTTTTGTGATTGGATGCTGCAGGCTGTGTGCCACTATTGATAAAAGTTGCTCCGTTGGGTTCCTTAATCTGGTGGGGCTGTCAACTATACTATACGGTTGGGTGGGGTGGAGACTGTGCTCCACAGTTGGATAGGGTTGCTGTCTGGGCTTACTTGTCAGGAGAGGGCCACAAATTATGCTCAGGCTATTCTCTTTGATTGGGTCACTGGCTAGATGAGGGCACAGGCTGTGCTCTGCAGCCAGGCAGTTCTATATGTTGGGCTTTAAGGCTTCCTGGGAGTCCCTGTTTGGTTCTGTGTTCATGAAAGGCTGGAGGCTATACTCTTGAGTTGAGAGGGGCAGCTGGTTTACCTTCCTACCCCAGTGCAGCTATAGGATGAACTCCATAACTGCCCATGTTTTTTGTCTAGGCTTTCCAGTCGGGCGAGACTAGAGATTATGTTCAGCAGTTGGAAGGGCTGCTGTCTTCCTTCCCTGAGTGGCCCCTAGAATGGATGTTATAGCCAGTAGTGATTGTTGGCTGGGGACCCAAACCTGACATAACTGCCAGTTGAGCTCCCCGGGCACATGAAGCCAGTGGTCTGGGTCTGCAAATGAGCAGAGACCACTGGCTACGATCTCTGCTCAGGCACAACCAGCAGCAGGAATGTGATTTGCAGACATTTGTGCTGGCTACTATGAACTCTGCTGCCTTCTTTATCTCTGTCTAATATCAGGTGGTCCAGCTCCACAAATTCCTGTGAGGTGAGATCCAAGTGGGCCTTCTGAGAAGCATCTGCAATGCTGAGGAAGTTGTATGCCCACCTTGGGCTAATTCCCACTAGAGAAACTATAGGCCCAGAGATGTCTCTTGATGCAGTGCTGTATCAGCCTTGGGAAGAGGTGATATGATCAAATTGAAACTGCTGCTCTTGCCTTTCTAACGTGGTCCCTTTTTGTTGTTGTTGTTGTTGTCGGTCCAAGGAGAGTGCTTCAGTTTTACCTCTGGGTTCTGGAATTTTCACAAAGGTATCTTGTCTCTGGATAGTTGCTAGTCAGTATTCCTCTAAGGAGAACTGAGGTCAGGGACAACCTACTCTTCCATCTTGCTGAGGTCACTCAAAGTAACTTTTTTTTTTTTTTGGCCATATTGTGTGGCCTGTGGGATCTCAGTTCCCCAACCAGGGATTGAATCCAGGCCATGGGAGTGAACCCATCCACTAGGCCACCAGGAAACTCCCCAGATTACATCTTAAATGTAACCAGCCCTTATTAAAACTTATCTATTCCTTCAATTATGAACATGGGCAACAAAAATTCGAAGTGTCAGAGTACCTATCACTCCGTCACAAAGAGAAATCATAAATATTCTCATGTATCACATACAAGTAGTTATATGTATTTAGAAATATTACTTGGCTCATCTCTGCTTTGAAATTATGACAGTTTATATATCTCACAAGAGATTTGGGTATCTTATGTATTAGTAAAGTATCACATTTACTTCTATACCAAAATTATTTTTAAAAATATTTCCTTCCTTTCTTTCAGTACATTTGGTTTTCATTGTAATCCTATTATTCTTTATGCATGTAAAAACATCATCAAGAAGGACCATCTAATTGCCAGAGTTATCCACTACACCAAACACATTCAGAAGCTAAGACACAAAGATCAATGTCATTGTAATAAGCATATCAAATTTGAGTGACTTTACTTAGTAATATTGCTCTTCACATTTCTCTGTTTTCTTAGTTTAAAATACAACATGCTTATTTCATATGGTGGGTTAATTTTGATTAACACATGCCAATAAGAAACTTAAAGGAGGCAATGCTAATTAGCTGTGGTGATTTGTGAAAAAATAAAAGATACTAACTTTTCATGAAGAGCTTGTCTGCTCAATGGCCCACAGGCATTCAGGGGGCCTTTGGTTTACTTGTATTAAATAGTCCTTCCACAGCAGCCACCTGAAAGCCATGGCTGATTTGGGAAATAAAAGACGCTAGGTCTCCCATAATTAAATTTTACAAATAATCTTAACAGGACTCACCAGATAGAGTGAAATTAATTAAAGTAGGATTGCCAGATAATTGGGTAGGGAAGATTTATCTCTCAGAAAACTACCCCCTCCAAACTAAAAATCTTTCCCATGGATTTAAAGAATAATCTTGTAGATAAAATAAAACATAAATCATACATCAAATCTGACCAAAACATTTAGCTTCCTAGAAACAATATACTTGGCTTTCCAGTGACTGAGGATATTGACTTAAGCTCTGAGAACTTCCAAGCCACAAACTGGAGAGCATTCAGAAATAAGCAACAGCATTTATATGGTGAAAAATGCTGTTATAGAAACAAAACATAACATTGTCCCTTAAATACACAATTAACCATTGTAAATTTGAATAATATGAAAAGGAGGTAGAGCTAGAGGGAAGATGGTGGGGTTAGGAAGGACCAGGAATCTGTCTCCCTATCCAGACAAAAATTATGCTGGCAGAATCTGTCTGTTGTAACTGATTTGGAGTCTACTGAAGATTTCTATTCCTGGAGAAGCATTGGTCCTATAAATTGAAGTTGATTTTAGTCAATTTCAGCTTTTTAGCACCATAGCAGTTACTCATCTCACACACCTTCAACCTTGTGCAGACAACCATGAACATGTTCCTGAAGCAGTTTTTATGTAGTTTTATGTATTTCCTGTTGTGGAAACAGGGTGAGCAATAAGGAGAATGACCCCCAAATATTGGAAATCTTCTTTTACTGCTGACTACTGCTTCTGATGACAGAAGTGTGGACACAGAGGCAGGCTGCCATTCTTGCAAGCCCCTCTTTATCTGGCTGAAGCAATTTCAAGAGGATGTATAAGTCCAGCACTTCTTTTTCTCTCTTAATTTTTCTTTCATTTTTGGGAGCCAGACATTTAAGAAGTAGGGCATTCTAAAGCAATCCCATATGTTAAGGGAATTAAGAAAGTCATAAATATCCTGGGAGGTAAGTAGCCTTTAAAAACACAACTGAAGGGGGAAACAAACATTTCTGTAATAATAGGGAGACTTTCAGCTCAGTTCCGTTGCTCAGTCGTGTCCAACTCTTTGCAACCCCATGAACTGCAGCACGCTAGGCCTCCCTGTCCATCACCAACTCCTGGAGTTTACCCAAACTCATGTCCATTGAGTCAGTGATGCCATCCAACCATCTCATCCTTTGCCATCCCCTTCTCCTCCTGCCTTCAATCTTTCCCAGCATCAGGGTCTTTTCAAATGAGTCAGCTCTTCACATCAGGTGGCCAAAGTACTGGAGTTTCAGCTTCATCAGTCCTTCCAATGAACACGCAGGACTGATCTCCTTTAGGATGGACTGGTTGGATCTCCTTGCAGTCCAAGGGACTCTCAAGAGTCTTCTCCAACACCACAGTTCAAAAGCATCAATTCTTCTGCACTCAGCTTTCTTTATAATCTGACTCTCACATCCATACATGACCACAGGAAAAACCATAGCCTTGACTAAATGGACCTTTGTTGACAAAGTAATGTCTCTGCTTTTTAATATGTAGTCTAGGTTGGTCATAACTTTCCTTCCAAGAGGTAAGCGTCTTTTAATTTCATGGCTGCAATCACCATCTGCAGTGATTTTGGAGCCCGCCAAAATAAAGTCAGCCACTGTTTACTGTTTCCCCATCTATTTGCCATGAAGTGATGGGACCGGATACCATGATCTTAGTTTTCCGAATGTTCAGCTTTAAGCCAACTTTTTCACTCTCCTCTTTCACTTTCATCAAGAGGCTCTTTAGTTCTTCTTCACTTTCTGCCATAAGGGTGGTGTCATCTGCATATCTGAGGTTATTGATATTTCTCCCAGGGAGACTTTAGTACCTCACTAATGAACAGTACAACCAGACAGAAGATACATAAGGAAATAGAGAACTTGAACAACGCAATTAACCACCTAGATCTGACATATACAGAATATTGTATCCAAAGCCCAATGGGATATTTTTCAGAAGAGATTATATGTTAGGCCGCAAATTAAGCCTCAGCAGATTTAAAAAGATAGACATCATACAAAATCTCTTCTACAATCATGATAGTTATACCAAAATCATGGTATACAATGAAAACATTGCTAAGAGGGAGTTTATAGCTAAATAATACGAAAAGATTGGAAAACTTCACTAAAGAGGCTAAGCCAGACTTATTTTAAAAACTGTATTCTAAAAAAAAATAAAAATAAAAAAATAAAAAATAAAAACTGTATTCTTTTCCCAAGAAAAATATATTAATAATATAAAAACAAATTACCAGTGTATTGTTGGTTATAAACATCATTCATGTACTCCTTCCTTTGATAAACCTTTATTATTGATAAGTAGGTGTAATGTGCCCAAGCTTAAAGAAGTCCGCATTTAGATGTTGTTCAGCTGCTGCTGCTGCTAAGTTGCATCAGTTGTGTCTGACTCTGTGCGATCCCATAGACAGCAGCCCACCAGGCTCCGCCATCCCTGGGATTCTCCAAGCAAGAATACTGGAGTGGGTTGCCATTTCCTTCTCCAATACACGAAAGTGAAAAGTGAAAGTGAAGTCGCTCAGTCATGTCAGACTCTTTGAGACCCCATGACTTAGCCTCTTTAGTGAAGTTTTCCAATCTTTTCATAATATTTAGCTATAAACTCCCCCTTAAGCAGTGTTTTCATTGTATCCCAAAAAGACCCTACCAGGCTCTTCCGTCCATGGGATTTCACACGCAAGAGTACTGGAGTGGGTTGCCACTGCCTTCCCCAGATGTTGTTCAGAGCTAAGTATGGTACGTGTCAGCGGCTGTCGTGCACTCTTTCATGCACAGAGGCTACTCTTTGCTCTTTTTTTTTTTTTTCCTCTGAGGCATTTTATTTGTATGTATTACATCCCTAGAAAAAGAATCCAAGGATTTTCCCTCCTGTATGTTTTCGTCTTGCTTCTTCATGGTCCATGATGCCAGCTGAGGTTGTCAGTACAATGAAACCAAACTGACGGGATGGGAACAGGTTATTCTGCCATTTTTCTAGATCTTTGAGTTGCACATCAAATCTAGGGCTGATCACTCCACACTTATTTAGCCTGCCTGTGAGGTTCACAACAATTTTCCCAGCCCTGTGATCATCAATGATTTCAAATTCGCCAATGTAACCATGCTTCATCATCACTGTTAGAAACCTGACGATGACTTTGGAGCACGGCCTAATAAGGACCTGGCGTTTGCCTCTCTTTTCGGCATTGTTGATACTCTTGAGAGCATCGGCCAGGACATTCATGCGCACCATTCTGGTGGCACGGAAAGATGGCAGAAAGAGCTACTCTTTGCTCTTAAAGATTACACAGAAAAGGCACATGTATAGGAAACATTGCTTGACAGCCTGAAGCGTACAGCAAGCAGACCAGAAAAAACACCTGTCATGATCCCCAGCATCCTGAAAACCCCTGGCACCAGTGGCAAGACAGTGCCACCACCCCTGCCTCAGCTGGATTGTTTTCTGTGAAATCAGGCAGAATTAGAAATCCCAGAGGCTTCTGATCCTCAACAGCCATTACAGATTTTGATCTGGGAAGTTGCTCAAACCTTGTAGCCTGGCTTGTATTTCCAGTGTGGTACTAGTAGGGCTTTACAGGAGGCCCTTGAAGTCTACCTGGTTTGCCTATTTGGAGACATCAGCATCTGTGCTGTCTGTACCAGAAAGGTCACCTTCATGTCCAGGAGCTGCCAGCTACAAAGGGGCTTCCATGGGACAAACACTTGGCTTGTAGACTCAGGATAAGATGTTGCTCAGCCTCCTGCAGAGATTAGACATTGGGTTTGCTTTTTCCATGGATAAGTCACCAAAACATATGCTGTACATTGAAAAATAAAGGCCCAAACCCTCACTTCCATTTAAAATATGTGGATATAAAGCATTAGTTCAGGGAATAAAGTTGCACAATTGATGGCAACTTGGTGGCTTCTGTTGCATGCATAAATATGACTGCATCTTTTCACTACAACTTTCTATACTTATTTTCCTGTATCTTGTGAGTACAGTTTGTTTCTGCACTGTTCCAATAATTTTGACATGAAAATGTTATACTATCAAGTAAAAAACCACTTTGTCTCATCACTCCATTTGATTTCATCTCACCTACTGCTGAAGAATTTACAGGAATAGTCATGCCTTCACCACTGATGACTCTAAGTTTCCCTTAGGAATATGGAGGGGCCTCTGAGAATTGAGTTAAATATTTTTTTCCTATTAAAATTTCTTTTTTATTGGAGTATGTTGCTTTACAATGTTGTTAATTTCTAATGTACAACAAAGTGAATCAGCTTTGTATGTCAACCCGAGTAACATACATCCCCTCCCTTGGGAACCTCCCTCCCACCTCCCCATCCCATCCCTCTAGGTCATCACAGAGCACCAAGAAGTTTCCTGTACTATATAGCAGGTTCCCACTAGCCAACTGTTTTATACATGGTCATGTATATATGTCACTCTACTCTCCAAATCTGTCTCATCAAGCTCAATCTTATCTCAAGGTCCTTCTCAAAATTCTCCACTGACCTTGAAGATGAGTTCTCAAACTCTGGCCCAAGTCATGCCCCCCAAAACTCTGTAACCTGGCAGGAGGCTATCTACTACTTGAAATGGTGTCTTTTTAAGGTTCTGACATAAGCTCTGGTAAAGAAGGAAAAATTTCATGCCTTTTGCCCATGATTAGGGCCAAATCACCTGCTGATCTCTAAATCTTTTGTCAGAGAGGTCACCATGAAGTGACTCCTGTACACAAGAGAACTCAAGATGCAGTTCCTGTGTTAAAAGGCATTAATGGAATCACCTTCAGTATAGCAAGGAAACAGGACTCAGGGCAGTAGTGACCATTAGAGGATGTGTGTGTGTGTGTGTTGCTGGTTCTATCTTAAAGCGTGACTTCTGTCTAGAATAGTTATACATCTGCTGTGTAACTCCTACCCTGGATGCAAGAACTTGTAACAGAGAACCCAAGTGACAATATTCCAGTTTAGTTCAGACTTCTATCAGAGAGAAGCTCTGGGGGGAAGGGGAGAGATAGTCACAGGTGGTGATTTTCCTGCTGTTGTGGAAAAGAAATTTCCTGGGAGTTGGACACTTGGAAATTTGGCTGAGGTACACAGGCCAGTGCACAGGTCTGAAGCTTCCAAAATTTCAGGAATTGTATCATCAGATAAAAAGTAATGCCTCAAGAATATGAGGAATTCCCACCTATATCAAGGCTGAATCTCCTTTAGGCCTAATGTATTTTTTATTATATCAGCTAAAATCTTGCTTTAAGCTCTGTTTTTAATAGTAGTAGTAAAATAGGTAATGGTTTGCTGTTGTTCAGTTGCTAAGTCAAGTCTGACTCTTTGCTATCCCATGAACTGCAGCACACCAGACTTCACTGTCCTTCACTGTCCCCCGGAGTTCACTCAAACTCATGTCCACTGAGTTGATGATGCCATCCAACCATCTCATCCTCTGTCACCCTCTTCTCCTCCTGCCCTCAATCTTTCCCAGCATCAGGGTCTCTTCCAGTGAGTCAGCTCTTTATATTAGGAGGCCAAAGTATTGGAGCTTCAGCATCAGTCCTTCCAATGAATATTCAAGGTTGATTTCCTTTCACAGTGACTGGTTTGATCTCTTTGCTGTCCAAGGAACTCTCAAGAGTCTTCTCCAGCACCACAATTCAAAAGATAATGGTTAGTTATTACTTATTGCTCATTTACTCTGTGCCAGGCATAGTTTAAAATAACTGACATATAGATTAACTCAGAAAATGCCCTCAAGAAGCATTGTAGGTAATTACCATCATTATGCACCCCTACCAAATGAGGAAACTGAGGGATATAAAGGAGAACTGCCTTGCCCAAGGTCACACAGCCACATGGGAGGGAGAAGGGAATAAATATACAAGGAGTAAAGCAAGTGAACCATGTGACGAATTCAGAATCTGAGTCCCATAATATGCTGGAGATCCAAAATTCACTTCTATAATCTTTAAAATCAGATATATTGATGTGTAATTTATATAAATATGTGGCTCAGATGGTAAACAATCTGCCTGCAATGCTGGAGACCGAGGTTTGATCTCTGGGTCAGGAAGATCCCCTGGAGGAGAGTATGGCAACCCCCTCCAGTATTCTTCCCTGGAGAATTCCATGGACAGAGGAGTCTGGCAGGCTACAGTCCATGGAGTTGCAAACAGTTGGACACGATTAAGCGACTAACATGAACATGCATTTTTGATACCTTCTGATGAGTTTTGAAAATTTATATACCTTTGTAAATACCATCACAATCTGCATAGAACTTTCTGTCATATTAAAACATTCCCTCGTTCCCCTACCAAATTAATCTTTACCCCACACCAGGGCAACCAATGGACTGCTTCCTATCCCTCTAGATTAGACGTCTTTCCTAGAATTTTGCATAAATAGAATCATACAGCTCTACTTTCTGGTGCCTGGCTTCCTTTGCTCAGCCTGATCTTATTATTAATGTTGTTACATGTATTAGTGTAATATTAATAGGTTCTTCATTTTCACTACTGAGTGGTATTCCATTGTTAGGCAACATCACTGACTATACATCTATCTGCTGATGGACATTTTGGTTCTTTCTAACTTGGGGATAGTATAAATAAAGATTCTATGAACATTTTAATACAATTCTTTTTAAAAAATTATTTTATTTTTTACAATAATTTAAGTTTTGCTAGGCGTAAACACCTAGAATTGAAATGGTTGGTTTTAGATAAGGTAGCATTACTTTTGGAGAAGGCAATGGCACCCCACTCCAGTACTCTTGCCTGGAGAATCCCATGGACAGAGGAGCCTGGTGGGCTGCAGTCCATGGGGTCGCTGGGAGTCAGATACGACTGAGCAACTTCACTTTCACTTTTCACTTTCATGCATAGGAGAAGGAAATGGCAACCCACTCCTGTGTTCTTGCCTGGAGAATCCCAGGGACGGGGGAGCCTGGTGGGCTGCCGTCTTTGGGGTCGCACAGAGTCGGACACGACTGAAGTGACTTAGCAGCAGCAGCAGCAGCAGCATTACTTTTACAAGGAATTATCAAATGGATTTTTAATGCTATCACATTATAGCATTATAGTTTTAATTTACACTTTCCTGATGATTAAAGCTTTGGAATCTTTTCTAGTACTTACTGGCTATCTATATATCTTCTGCTGTGAAATACCTGTTTTAATCTTATCTTTTTTCCCAATTTAAACTGAGTTGTTTGTATTATTGGGCTTCTCTGGTGGACTCAGATGATAAACAATCCACCTGCAATGTGGGAGACCTGGGTTCAATCCCTGGGGTGGGAAGATCTCTTGGAGAAAGGAATGGCTACCCACTCCAGTATTCTGGCCTGGAATTATTGCATTATGAACATGGAATATTGTGAATTTCAGTACTTTGACAGATACATCTATTAGAGACATTTTCTCCCAATGTGTGATTTTTTGTTTTCAAAATAAAATCTTGAAAAGCAAACACTTTAAATTTTAATAAACTCCAGCTTATCTTTTTTGCTTTTATGTCTCACACAATTCTTTGTATTACATCTTAAAAATCTCTCCATGCTTCAAAGCAGTTTCTATGTTTCCCAACAGAAATTTTATACTGTTAGCTATTTTAAGTTTATAATCTATTTTGAATAAAACTTTAATTATTGTATAAATTTCAAGGTGCATTTGAAATATGTGAATATCCAATTATTTTATCATCATTTCCATATCAAATTACCCAGGAACATATGTCAAAAATCAACTAACAACTCTCAGTTACATTTCAGATCATTAGAGAGCAGGAAAAAGCATTGTTTCTATTCTTAAATAAGAAGATAGCTGGGAAGAATTTCAATTAACAACTTTTTTTTGACTACATCAGATATCTGAGATTATGGGGCAAAAAACGAGTCCAAAGTCTGGAGAGCTAGGTAGCTGCAGGGAGAAACGAGAACTCAAGCAGTTGTTTAACTGAGACAGAGAATGCCACAAACCATATAAAATGATTGTAAAAAAAGCTAAATAACATTCAAGATCAGATAGGTTAGTTCAGAAGAGAGAGAAATTATAGTAAAATTTAAATGCTGGAAATAAAAAAAAACCAACAAATGAAGAATGCCTTTTAAGGGATGGATTATCAGTATACTTGATACAACTGAGGAAGGATTCAGTGACATTGAAGAGAGGCAGGATACAAACACATTTACATAAATTTGTATGTGTGTAGGCTTCAACACAATATTTGTATTAGTGACCCTGAGATAATACAAAAGTACACAGAAAACAGGGTTTGTCTTTGTTGAAAAAAGACAGCTTAGTAAAAATGGCCTTTCCTATATGCACATGTCAGGAGGCAACAAGAGAAAAGAAATGTGGTATAGGATTTCGAATTTTCAGATACTTCCTGTGAAAGGTTTATTTGTTATTAGTATACACGTAGATGATGTATTAATATCAGAACAGTTACTAAATAAGGGGTACATAATTCTATTACAATGCTGTAGAGTTCTAGGATACATACAAAACAAACATTTAAGTGGCATGCACATACAAACTGATGTAGACAACAGAAAACTCAGAAAATATTCGCATATATTCAACACTGTGTAACTTATCATTTATTTCTTATTTTTAAAAATCTTCTTATTCTAGTAAATGTCCATGAACCAATACTGTTATAGTTCATTAAATGTCTTAATATTACACAAGAAACAACAGTTTTGATTAACATAAAGGCTATTATTAACTTTCTCAAACTGATAAATTTTTCCCTTATAACAAACTGAGTGATATTAAACTTTGATGACTCATTAAAAGCTTTGACATATTCAAATTGAGCTTTGACAGCTCAGTTATCAGATATTCAATGAGATCTCATTTTTTGGGTAATGGATTACTTATATATGCAGTAATATTAGATATCTTCCCCTGATACTCACCTGACTGATGAGGAAGAGATATGGACAAAAGCTATGGTCATTCAGGATTTGCCAGGGCTTTTTCCTGTGTGATATTTCTGATATACTTCACTGAGTTCACATGTCCACAGAAATCATATTCATAGGTTTGAGTATATGTCAGTATTAAGTATACTCGAACCTGCAGAAGCTCAGCAAAGAACAATTCTATTTCCTCATAGCAAAATGTCTGTGTACATGCAGGAGAAAATTCCATTCAATATTTATTCTTTGGCCCTGTTTCTTTCTATTTTGTACTCTTTCATCTTCTGTGCATAAGCCCCTTGGTTTTGCTGGGGGTAATATCCACTGCATTCTGACAAGGGACAGGAGAAAACATTAAGAATTTGAGAGATGTATTTAGTAAGACCTGTCATTAAGCCCTACATTTCACTATCTAGAGGTTAAAAATAGGATTTCAAGTTGGATGACAGTGGTTGAGAAATTTAAGCTAGGTATGGCATTAGAAAAAGAGGAAATGGTTATTGGTGAACAATGAATATATCATTATGTCATATATCATATGACATATGCCATTATATGTCATATAGTTATTACCCTTATGTTAGTCAAATAGAGGTTGGACATAGTAGAAGGATTCCCCACATCCATTACCTTGTTTTCTTGTCTGTTTTAATATACTGTAAGGTCTCTACCCTTTATGTTATTTTCTGCTTATTGAAAAAACTGGTGTTTGACTAACAGTTCTCACATTTACTCCATTCCCAATTTTCTCACTGTTTGATATCTCTGATGATGAGTGAATTTTGATTTGCTGGGACAAAGTTATGACATATTCATTACATTCCCAGAGTTCTTCTGCAGTGTGAGTTTTCTAAGGATTGAATGCCTAGAGTATTTCTTGTATTATTTTAGTTTCTTTACTGGATTGAATTCTCTGATCTACAATGAGGACTATACTCAAGATGAAACTGCCCATATAAAATATATTCCAAGAGATTTGCTCATGTTAAGTTTTCTGATGTTGAGTGAAACTAGTATCTTGCATAAGAACTTCCAAGTTTTTATTATATTCTTAGGAGTTCTCTCATATGTATTTTGTATTGTGAGACTTTATTTTCAGCTCAGAGTTTTTCCATCTTCATTATATTTATATTTTTATTTCCCTGTATGGGCTTTCTGATGTTCTCTAAGGCTTGATTTTTGACTGAAAGTTTTTCCACATTTATCACATTTGTAGGGTTTCTCTCCAGTGTGAGTTCTCTGATGTACTCTGAGGTTTGATTTCTGGCTGAAAGCTTCACCACAGTGATTACAATTATAGGGTTTCTCTCCTGTATGAGTTCTCTGATGTTTTCTTAGGACTGACTTCTCACTGAAAGATTTGGCACATTCATTACATCCATAGGGTTTCTCCCCAGTGTGAGTTCTCTGATGTCCTCTAAGATTTGATTTCTGCCTGAAAGTTTTTCCACACTCATCACATTTATAGGGTTTTTCCCCAGTGTGAGTTCTGTGATGTACTCTAAGGTTTGACTTCTGGCTAAATGCTTCCCCACAATGATTACACGTATAGGGTTTTTCCCCTGTGTGAATTCTATGATGTCCTCTGAGTTGTGATTTCTGGCCAAATGCTTTCTCACACTGATTACATTTATAGGGCTTCTCCCCTGTATGAGTTCTATGATGTTTCCTTAGGCCTGACTTCAGTTTGAAAGCCTTCCCACATTCATCACATTTATATGGTCTTTCACCTGTGTGAGTTCTCCGATGATTTCTTAGGCCTGACATATGGCTGAAAGATTTTCCACATTCATTACATTCAAAGGGTCTCTCCCCTGTATGAATTCTTTGATGTACTATGAGAATTGATTTATAGTTGAAAGATTTCCCACATTCATTACATTCAAAAGGTTTCTCTCCTGTGTGAGTTCTCTGATGTATTCTTAGTCCTGACTTTGCACTGAAAGCTTTCTCACATCCGTCGCATTTATAGGGTTTCTCTCCTGTGTGAGTTCTCTCATGTTTTCTTAGACGTGACTTCTCACTGAAAGCTTTCCCACATTGATGACATTCAAAGGGTTTCTCCTCCATGTGACTTTTCTGAGGCTGAATCAGGCATGAAGTTTTAGTGCAGGATTTTCCACATTCATTACACTCATAGGGTTTCAACATTATTTGAGTTTTCTTATGCACATTGCAAGCTGACTGGTAACCCAAAGTGTCTGTACATGTGCCATATTCATAGGTTTGTTCTATTGTGTGAATTCTGTGATGCACTGGGAGGGTTGAATTATGGCTGAAATTCTTTCCATATTCAAAGGATTTCACCCCTATATAAAATTTTTCCTGTTCTTTAGTGTGTAATTTTTGGCTGAAAGATTTCCCTTCTATGTCAGTTTTTTGAGTGATCTTACTAAAATTATTTCTGTTTTTAGTACATTCATATTTATTAAACTCATAGTGACTCTTCTCCTCTGGATGACTGCTCTGAGAAACCATCAAGGTTGATTTCTCATGTTGGTTTTCCCCAAATTTATTGAATTCATAAGGTTTCATTTTTGGATGGGTACTCTTAGACATAACAAGGGCAGTCTTATCAAGAAAATCTTTTCTACATTCATTATATTCAAAAGCTTGCTGCAAAGTCTGAATTGTCTGATGCTGGATAACTTTGTCTTTATGTCCAAAGGTTTTCACATTTTTACTACAAACAAAAGAATCCTCTCCAGTATTAGTTCTGCCGTCCTTAATACTGAAAAGCCAATTCTCACATACATTAGGCGCATAAGTCTTTTTTGAATATTGACAGTGTGGGGCCAGTGAGCTAAGAAGCAAGTAAGTAGACCCTGTAGTGTCAAATTTACAGGGTATTGTTTCTGCAGGAAAAATGTTTATGTCCAGAGTACATGGTTTTCCTGATATTTCTTGTTCCATAGTCAATGATTTGTTGATGAATAAAACTTGCCTCAAATGTTTGCCTTGGTTTTCTAGGCTCTCCTCTAAGAGTTCATCAGGTTGGAATTCTTCTAAAAATGAGAAAATTAAAAATATTTTATGATACTTAACACACTTATAAAATGAGATTTATATACCTATGCCCCATTATGTGTTTGACTCCTTGGTGTCTGGCTCAGTTTCTTTCCCCAAAATAATTTCAAGTTTATATTCTCTCTTCTTTTGTTGTTAAAAACTTTTTCTAGTGGAAAAAGAGAGAGCAATCTAGAAATGAAATTACACATATCTTTGGTAACTTAAACCATAATTTTCAAAACTGGAAAAAGAAGAGGATATAAAGGAAAGCAACAATTAAGAAAAGAGAATATATTTAAGAGAGCTGAATCCTGGGAACAGAGAAAACAAAGACTGGAATGAATTCGACAAGGATTTTGCTCTAAGTAGATAACAAAATGTATCAATGGAGAATTGCTTTTAGTGGCTTTACTGAGATAGAGTTTGCCTTAGGGAAGCACACCAGTGACTATATTCACAGTGAAACATAGAGTACAATGATAAGAAAACCACTAGTCTGTATGTTTCCAACTGGAGCTCCACCCTGGTCTGGGAACTAAGATTCTTCAAGCTACATGTATGGCAAACAAACAAACAAAAATCATGGCACCAACTTTCTTATGTTGAAAGAAAGAATCAGAAACATAAGTGTATAGGTGGAAGTGAGAAACCTGATGAGAGTTAAAGTAATTTTTCTGCCTGTGTTGGAGTTACCCCTCTTTCCTGGTTCTAGTGCCTTGGTATTATATCAGGGTTGTTCAGTAGTGAATCCCTCTTAATCATCAAATCTTTACTTTCCTTTTTTTTAATTTGTTCACTTATGTCCTCCAGACTAGTCTTGCTCCTGTCCAATCCTTAATTTCCATCTATTTTTCCACATATCTAGTTTTTATTCACTGCAAGATCTTAAGGATTGTGTTTCAAGTTGGCCCTAAAAATCTTTTAAGTATCCTTTTTTATATTTATTTACCACAAATTTCCTATGAACATTTGACTGCTATTGTCCTCTTGTTACCCACACTCCATGCAAAAATGTCATGCCCATGCTAAAAATATTTGAAGGCTTTGGTTATACTACCCTAGGTACCAACAGATGAAAGATTAAAGTGATGTAATTCAGAAAAAGAAAGTTTTACACTAACTATATGCTCATTATGTGTTCTTGCTACCAATCCTCTTAGCATGAGCATGCATGCATACTCAGTTGTGTTTGATTTTTTGCAAGCCCATGGACTATAGTCCACCAGGCTCCTCTGTCCATGGAATTTCCCAGGCAAGAATACTCGAGTGGGTTGCCATTTCCTCCTCCAGGGGATCTTCCTGACCCAGGGATCGAACCCAGGTTTCCTGTCTAGTACACATTATTTTCTGCTCTAATTTTTGATAGCGTATCAGTCCTCATTAAGTGGTTCATTTCCAACAATAACTTCATACTCACATTCTTTCCCTAAATTATCCTCCATTCTAGCCTTAGAACCCTTGAGAACGTAAGTGCCCTTCAGGTAGGGCACACTATTTTCCCAAATCTTAACAACAAAAAACAAAGTTTGTTAACATCCTTCTCACAAATTTAAGCAACATTTATTTTAAAACCTGAAAGAAGCTACTACCTGTATATCATTCACTTTATAAAGGGATAAAAGCACCCATATCTGTGACTTTACAGTAAATACCCATCACCAAAATGAAGAGGCATCTTAAAATTGAAGGAAAACCCATAAATGAGAAGCATTTTCTCTTTCTTGGTTGTACCTAAAATAATAGTTCACCTTTTAATCTATAGCACCATAGCTATGCTTTATGAAGCTTTGCTCACTTTTCCAAAATAAAACCTTCACTGTGATATTCTTTGCATCCCTCTATAAATTTAGTTATGTAGCGTGTTTGCATAGCTTTGTTTTCAGAACATACTACATTCATCTTTATAAAATATGCTATTTATATTTCTAGATAAGAGGTTGGTAAACTTTTTCTGTGAAAGGCCACAGAGTTAATGATTTAGGCTTTACTGGTTATTCAGTCTCTACTGTAGCTATTCAAGTCTGCCTTGTAGCTTGAATATGTAAACAAATGGATATTGCTGTGTTCCAATAAATGTTTCTTTGCCAAAACAATCAGTAGGCAGGATTTGGCATGTGGGCCACAGTTTTCCAAGCACTCTTCTAGAGTCCTGGAGAAGGAAATGGCAATCCACTCCAGTACTCTTGCCTGGAAAATTCCATGGATGGAGGAGCCTGGTAGGCTACAGTCTATGGGGTCGCAAAGAGTCAGACACGACTGAGTGACTTTAGTTTCTTTCTTTCTATAGTTCCTTTTGGAGAAGGAAATGGCAACCCACTCCAGTGTTCTTGCCTGGAGAATCCCATAGACGGAGGGGCCTGGTGGGCTGCAGTCTATGGGGTTGCAAAGAGTCAGACATGACTGAGCAACTAACACATACACACACACACACACACACACACATTCTAGAGTCCACAGGGTGTGAAACAAAATTAGAGAGGGATATTAAGGTTGACTACTTCTAATAAGTTCCTGTTTCTCCTTATAACTCTTGCAGTTTTTTGTTTTATGAATCTTGATGACAATTTATTTGGTGTACTAATATTTTGAACTTTTCTGTATCCTTTAAAAAGTATCTTCTTTAGCATTATCAAAATGTCCTTTTTCCACCTGTTTTTGACCTGAACTGAACTGCGAAATAAATAAACACTGAGTTGCTTTTATGTTTACTGGCTTAATAATCCATGACTACATTTTCAAACTTCCTAAACTATTTTGTAGATGTACTATTTGATGGGCTTCCCTAGTGGCTCAGTGGTAAAGAATCTGCCTGCCAAACAGGAGACGTGGATTCGATCCCTAGGTTGGGAAGATCCCTTGGCTAATGAAATGGCACCCCACTCCAGTATTCTTGCGTGGGAAATCCCATGGACAGAGGAGCTTGGAGGGCTACAGTCCATGGGGTCGTGAAAGAGTCAGACATGACTTAGTGACTAAGCAAGAACAATTTCTTTGATACAATATGATAGCCTTTTCTCTTAATAGGTGTATTTAATCCATTTACATTGAGAGTTGATATGTCAGATATGTTTGTCTTCCTCTGTTTTATGTTGTATGTTTGCATAGCTTTTGTGGTGAAAATTTTTAACACAGCAGGCCTAGACTGTTACCCTTAGAAAAGCCTGCTTACAAGATGAGCCCTTAACTAGCATTTGGGAACTCAGATTTCAAGATGGTTACCAGAATTGCTAAGAGGGGCTCAATGTACTTAAACTGTTTGTACAAAAAATATATTTATGCTGAATAATTAGCTTCTATCAGAAAGCCTAGAATTTTGATATATGGGTGCCTACAGTAAAAACTCTGGGTTCAGTTCAGTTCAGTTGCTCAGTCGTGTTCGACTCTTCGTGACCCCATGATTCATGCAGCACGCCAGGCCTCCCTGTCCATCACCAACTCCCAGAGTTCACTCAGACTCACGTCCATCGAGTCAGTGATGCCATCCAGCCATCTCATCCTCTGTCGTCCCCTTCTCCTCCTGCCCCCAATCCCTCCCAGCATCAGACTCTTCATTGCAAATGAACTTTCCAGGTAGATATTTCACACGAGTTGTCATAACTGGTTTTCTACTGACTTTGCCCCATACATCTGTTCTCTTTACTGATTTTGCTCTGCATGATTTCACAGTATAAATCTTAGTTACGAGTATGCCTATGTGCTGAGTCCTCCAGGTGAATTAATAAACCTGATGATGATCCTGAGGACCCTGATATAGTATTTATAAGAAACTTCTCTACTAATAGGTCTGTTTTCTTTAGTCTGTCAAATGTAAATAACTTTTAACAATTAGGAGGATTGCACTTTGCTCTAGTCTTTATCCTTTCTAACTATACAATTTCTTAATCTATTAATTTTGATTGTATCTAGTAATTTATTATATAATGATAAAATTAATTTATTTCTCTCTTCTGCTCTGTTACTCCCAATTTCAGTTTATTAACTTTTCTTAGTTTTTACCTTTTTACTGTTAAATATGCATCCATTACTTAATTTTTCAGTTTCAAAGGGTATACTTAGCTCCCATCTTCTAAAGATGAGAATATCAACATGCTTACATTCCATTGCTTTTAGTTGTCCCCTTCTCACATTTTATTAGATTTATTATTTCTAAAATTTCAAATGTAAAGACCTCTAATAGGAGAGTGCTGAAAAACATTTCAAACTGCTGACTTCTATCTAGGTGATCACTTCGGATTTAATTTTCTTGGATGCCTTCTGCCAGTATTCAGTAACTCACCTGGGGAACTTCTGTTTATAAATTCTTTCTCTAATAACCATGGATCTTCTCCTTGTTCCAACATGAAGATCAGTTCTGGCTTTGTAAAGCAGTACCCTGTAAATGGGAAATACTTTAGCACTTGAGTTAGCTGCATAGGTTTCATTGTTTCTGAATGTGAAGAAAGGTACAGCTTCAGAAATGGCACATTGAGGGTGCTTGCTAGAATTTTTTTTTGGTGGAGGGAATGATAGCAAAAACCATTTTCTTATACTTATAAGGGATCATTCTTCTTAAACCCGTAAGTCACAAGCCTAAATAACATTAAGTTCTAAAATTGTCAATGTCTGTTCCTTAAACAAGATTTCATCAGGACTGACTCTATAGCCAGCCATAATGGAGTAGAAGAACCAATTTACCTCTCCATGAGGGCTTCTCAGGTGGTGCTAGTGGTAAAGAACCTGCCTGCTAATGTAGGCAATGCGGGTTACATCCCTAGGTGGGCATGGTAATCCACTCAACTATTCTTGCCTGGAGAATCCCATGGACTGAAGAGCCTGGTGGGCTACAGTCCATGGGATCACAGAGTTGGACACGACTGAAGCAACCACACACACACACAAACACACACACACACACACACCTCCATATCAGACATCTAAACAAACCATACAAAGTGTATGAAATGGGTTTTAGACTTTAGAAAACAGGCAGTACAGACAGTGATACTTGAGAACAGAGAAACAAATGAGGTGAGCCCTGTGATTACCAAAGCTTATTGCTTAGAGAGTTTTCAACCCTAAACAAAAAGAGACCACCAAAACCGCTTGGTGGACTCACTAAGTTAAGGCAATAGAATTGGACCTCAAGAAAGTCATGACAAATAGGATTTGTAAGAGAAAATACAAGAGAAGAAAGATACAGAGTCTTTGTCTGATCCACAGAAGGGTCTCCTGAGTACTAACTTTTGAAAATGTAAGGAAAACACTTGAGGTTGGGGAAAAACCAGCGGAAAAGCGTAGGCTGAAATTTCACAAAGCACACAGAGAGGTATAAAACTTCCTAACCCATGGCCAATTGGATACAGTAACCAGAAGGGCATTTATTGCCTTGGTAGAGGGGCCAAATGAGTCTGAGAGTAAAATGAGTTCTGAATCCAATATAACAAAACTTAAAGCAAACCTTAAAAGGATTAAAGTAATTCCAAGTAATTTAAATTCATCCTAGGAAAGGGCCCAGAAGATTTCAGACAATACAGCAAAACTACCACTTAACAACGTAAAATCTGTAACATCTAGCCCTCGATAAAAAATTACTTAATATGAATAAAAGGGATATATTATTGTAATCAAGAAGAAAAATGAATCAGTAAGCCACAGAGTAAGAAACGACACATAAAATTAATAGTCAAGGCCATTAAAACAGTAAAAATACTCCATATGTTCATGAATATGATAAGAGAATTTATTAAAAAAAGTTCCTAACTGGAATTCTCAGTATGAAAAATATCTGAAATGAGTAAACAAATCAACCAAACAAGAAACAAAAAAAAATGGATAAGATTAATAACAGTATATACACACACACACACACACTACATATGGAAGGTTAAATGACAAAAGGCACAATGGATAACTTTAAGGTTAAAAACTATGAAAGAAGAAACCCACAGTGAATAAAGACTAGAAAATAATAAACAGTTATCTCTGACCTATGGGATAAAGTTGTCTAATATGGGTAACTAGTATTTCAGAAGGAACAAAGAGAGAATGGAAAAAGCAATAATGGGCAAAAGTTAGATTTTTGAAAAGCAAAGTGAAAGTGAAAGTCGCTCAGTTGTGTCTGACTCTTTGCAACCCCATGGACTATACAGTCCATGGAATTCTCTAGGCCAGAATACTGAAATGGGTAGCCTTTCCCTTCTCCAAGGGATCTTCACAACCCAGGGATTGAACCAAGGTCTTCCGCATTAGAGGCAGATTCTTTACCAGCTGAGCCACAAGGGAAACCCAAGAAGTGTATAAATCCATGGACCTAAGAAGCTAAATAAACACCAAGGAGAAGAAACATGAAGAACACCACACCAAGATACATTATAATTAAATTGCTAAAGTCACAGATAAAAAGAAAATGTTGAATAGAAAAAGACATAATATGTATGGAAGAAGAAAAAAGAATGGATGCCTACTTTTTGTCACAAATTATATGTCAGAAGACTATGAAGTAACAATTTTAAAGTACTGAAAGAAAAGAGCCCGCCTAGAATTTTATACATGACTAATATAAGGCATTTTCAAACAAATAAAAATTGAAAGACTTTATCACCAACTGATATGTATTACAGGAAAGTTAATTCTCTGAAAGAAATTCTTCAGCTAGAAGAAAAATGAGATCAGGTGGAAATCTGGATTAATATATAGAAAAAAAGAGCACCATAATCTGGACACAAGTGGATAAAAATAAAATAAACTTTTATCATTTTCAGAACTCTTAAAAATAGTAAATTGTGTTTTAAAACAACAATAATGTACTGTAGGAGATGGGAAATAGTGAGAGTTAGGAATATTGGGGATTTTAAACTTATGTAGATGAAGCATGCAGAGTTGCTGAGAAATTTACCAATATTTATTATAAGTTCAGTTCAGTTCAGTTCAGTTGCTCAGTTGTGTCCAACTCTGCGACCCCATGGACTGCAGCATGCCAGGCTTCCCTGTCCATCGCCAACACCTGAAGCTTGCTCAAACTCATGTCCATTGAGTTGGTGATGCCATCCAACCACCTCATCCTCCGTCATCTCCTTCTCCCGCCTTCAATCTTTACCAGCACAAGGGTCTTTTCCAATGAGTCAGTTCTTAGCATCAGGTGGCCAAAGTATTGGAGCTTCAGCTTTAGCATCAGTCCTTCCAATGAACAACCAGGACTGATCTCCTTTAGGATTGACTGGTTTGATCTCCTTGCAGGCCAAGGGACTCTCAAGAGTTTTCTCCAACACCACAGTTCAAGAGCATCAATTCTTCGGCACTCAGCTTTCTTTATAGTCCAACTCTCACATCCATACATGACTAATGGAAAAACCATAGCTTTGACTAGATGGACCTTTGTTGGCAATAGTAATGTCTCTGCTTTTTAATATGTTGTCTAGGTTGGTCATAGCTTTTATTCAAAGGAGCAAGTGTCTTTTAATTTTATGGCTTCAGTCACCATCTGCAGTGATTTTGGAGCCCCCAAAATAAAGTTTCTCACTGTTTCCATTGTTTCCCCATCTATTTGCCATGAAGTGATAGGACCGGATGCCATGATCTTTGTTTTCTGAATGTTGAGTTTTAAGCCAACTTTTTCACTCTCCTCTTTCACTTTCATCAAGAGGCGCTTTAGTTCTTCTTTGCTTTCTGCCATCAGGGTGGTGTCATCTGCATATCTGAGATTATTGATATTTCTCCTGGCAATCTTGATTCCAGCTTGTGCTTCATCCAGCCCGACATTTCGCATTATGTACTCTGCATATAAGTTAAATAAGCAGGGTGACAATATACAGCCTTGACATACTCCTTTTCCTATTTGGAACCAGTCTGTTGTTCCATGTCCAGTTCTAACTGTTGTTTCTTGACCTGCATACAGATTTCTCAGGAGTCAGGTCAGGTGGTCTGGTATTCCTATCTCTTGAAGAATTTTTCAGTTTGCTGTGATCTACACAGTTAGAGGCTTAGTCAATAAAGCAGATGTTTTTCTGGTACTCCTTTCCTGTTTCAATGATCCAACAAATGTTGGCAATATGATCTCTGGTTCCTCTGCCTTTTCTAAAACCAGCTTGAACATCTGGAAGTTCACGTATTGCTGAAGCCTGGCTTGGAGAATTTTAAGCATCACTTTACTAGCATGTGAGATGAGTGCAATTTTGTGGTAGTTTAAGCATTCTTTGGCTTACCCACCCACAAATGATTGATTTGTTTCCTGTGTTTACACTGTCAACTGCATGACATTTTTACTATGTAAGTTAAAATTATTTATATTTTGGAGATTGACCCTTTGTCAGTTGCTTTGTTTGCAAATATTTTCCCCCATTCTGAGGGTTGTCTTTATGTCTTGTTTGTGGTTTCCTTTGTTCTGCAAAAGCTTTTAACTAGGTCCCACTTGTTTATTTTTATTTTCATTACTCTGGGAGGTGGGTCAAAAAACATCTTGCTCTGATTTATGTCAAGTAGGTAAGTAAGTGTTAGTCGCTCAGTTGTGCCTGACTCTTTGCGACCCCACAGACTGCAGTCCACCAGGCTCCTCTGTCCAGGAGATTTTTCCAGGCAAGGATACTGGAGTAGGTTGCCATTTCCTTCGAAGAGTGTTCTTATGTTTTCCTCTTAAGAGTTTTATAGGGTCCAGTCTTACATTTAGGTCCTTAATCCATTCTGAGTTTATTTTTGTAGATGGTGTTAGGGAATGTTCTAATTTCATTCTTTTACATGTAACTGTCCAGTCTTCCCAGTACCACTTATTGAAGAGACTGCCTTTTTGCTATCGTTTAGTCTTGCCTCATATGTCATAGATTAGGTGACCACAGGTGCATGGGTTTATTTCTGGGCTTTCTATCCTGTTCCACTGATCTATATTTGTTTTTGTGTCAGTACCAAATTGTCTTTTTTTCTCTTAAAATGAAACAAAGATGAATATTTTATTAATAAAAGATACAACTCTCAAAGAAGATAGACATCATAAACCATTAGATACCTAACAACCAAGAAACAAAGATACATAAAACAAAAATAAGAAATATAAGGGAAAGCAAAAAATATATAATCATTGTAAGACATAATAACATTTCTCTGAGAATATTTTATCAAGTGCAGAAAAAATAATAGAAGCACCTTGAATGAGGTCATTAATAATTTAAATATAATAGATTTCTATTTATAGTACTCATATCCTATACAAATATATTTAAAATTTTGTATCTCATACATTGTTATTAGATGTCCATAGGACATTTAGAAAAACTGGCAAAAAGATAAACATTACTAAATTTCAAAAAGTAGAATTCTTTTTGTGATTCATACATATACGCATATATTATTTTTGAAATTATTATCCATTATAGGTTATTATATGGAGAAGGCAATGGCTACCCACTCCAGTACTCTTGCCTGGAAAATCCCATGGATGGAGGAGCCTGGTAGGCTTCAGTCCACGGGATCGCAAAGAGTCAGACACGACTGAGTGACTTCCCTTTCACTTTTCACTTTCATGCATTGGAGAAGGACATGGCAACCCACTCCAGTGTTCTTGCCTGGAGAATCCCAGGGATGGCAGAGCCTGGTGGGCTGCCATCTACGGGGTCGCACAGAGTCGGACACGACTGAAGTGACTTAGTGGCATAGGTTATTATAAGATATTAACCATAGCTTCCTGTGCTATACAGTAAACTTTTGTTGCTTGTTGCATATCTATTTAAGTTAGAAATCTAACATTCTATTTATACTAAGTCAAACAAGTACAATAAAAATGCCATAAATTTTTTAGTTAGAAAAATTCATAGGTTTTCTAAAATATATATATATTATACATATTATTTATATATGTGTATACAAGAGCGTTTCTACTATGCTTGATAAAGGCTTGAGAAAGAACATCAAAAAAGATCTTCATATATTCCAGCAGTCTTTAAACATGGCTACTCATTAGAAACATATCTGGAGCTCTGGTGAAAAAAAAAATCAAAACCTGGGCATTTTCAAAAAATTCCAAGATAATTCTGAATTTTATGCATCTGAATTGTAAAAAGTGATTACAGGTTTTTCTATTAAATGGTACTTTTGGTGATATAGAATTCTATCATTTTTCTGTTGACCAATGATGATATAATGGTATTGCTACAGTTACATAATCACAATAGAGAAAGATGTTTATCAGTTTTCACAATCAATAGACAAAAAGATAATTACAGTTGCAAGTCATAATGGGAACATGATTAACCTAACAATATAAAATAATTATATACAATCTGGGGGGATCAAGTAGAGTCATGTGGTTAAGTGGAACTGGATACATGCACATGTTTTCATCTGTTCAGTTAGTCTATATATCTTTTGGTGTACTTAATCCATTTACATTTAAGCTAATTATTGATATGTATGATCCTATTACTGTTTTCTTAATTGTTTGGGGTTTATATTCTGTAGGTAGGTCTTTTTCTTTTCTTGTTTTCTGCCTAGAGAAGTTCCTTTAGCATTTGTTGTAAAGCTGGTTTGGTGGTGCTGAATTCTCTTAACTTTTGCTTATCTGGAAAGCTTTTGATTTGTTCAACAAATCTGAAGAAGACTCTTTCTGGGTAGAGTATTCTTAGTTGTAGGTTTTCCCATTTCATCACTTTAAATATATCATGTCATTCCCTTCTGGTATGTAGAGTTTCTGTTGAGAAATCAGCTGATAGCCTGATAGGAGCTCACTTTTATGTTGTCGTTTTTCCCTAGTTGGTTTTAATATTTTATCTCTGCCTTTAATTTGTGTCAGTTTGATTACTATGTGTCTCAGTGTGTTCCTCCTTGTGTTTATCCAGCCTGGAGCTCTCTCTGCTTCCTGGACTTGGTTGCCTATTTCCTTTCCCATGTTAGGGAAGTTTTCAGCTATTATCTCTTCAAATATTTTTTCAGGTCCTTTTCCTCTCCCTCTTCTCCTTCTGGGACCCTTGTAATGCGTTTAATGTTGTCCCAGAGGTCTGTCCCAGCCTATTATTTAAAATAGGCTGTCTTCATTTCTTTTCATTCTCTTTTTTCTATATTCTGTTCTGCGGCAGTGATTTCCACCATTCTGTCCTCCAGGCCACTTATCTGTTCTTTTGCCTCAGTTATTCTCCTATTGATTTCTTCTAGTGTATTATTCATCCCTGTTTGTTCTTTGTCCTCCTAGGTCTTTGGTAAACATTTCTTGCATCTTCTCAATCTTTGCCTCCATTCTTTTTCCAAGATCCTCAATCATCTTCAGTATCATTATTCTGAATTATTTTCTGGAATGTTGCCTATTTCCACTTCATGTAGTTGTTTTTTTCTGAGGTTTTATCTTGTCCCTTCATCTAGGACATAACTTTCTGCTTTTCCAAGCTAATTAAGTTTCTGTAATGTGGCTTTTGTTTTAGTCACTGTGGGACTGTGGTTATTTTTGCTTCTTCTGTCTGCCCTCTGATGGAGGTTAAAAAGCTTGTGTAAGCTTCCTGATAGGAGGCACTGGCAGTGGGGAAAAACTGGGTCTTGCTCTGTTCGGCAGGGCCATGCTCAATAAAGCTTTAATTCAAGTACCTGCCGATGAGTGGGGTTGTGCTCCCTCCCTGGTAGTTTTTTGGCCTGAAGCTACCCAGGCCTTGGGTATATGGGCTCTTTAGTAGGGCTAATGGCAACTTCCAAGAGGGTTTACACCAAGGGGGACCTTCCCAGACTGCTGCTGCCAGTGCCCCCATCCCTGTGGTGAGCGCCTGCCAATCCATGCCTACACAGGAGACCTTCCAACACCAGCAGGTAGTTTTGGTTCAGTCTCCTGTGGGGTCACAGATCCTGTCCTCTGAGTCTTGGTGTATGCAAGATTTTGCTGGTGCCCTCCAAGACTGGAGTCTGTTTCCCCCAGTCCTGTGGAAGTCTTATAATCAAATCCCACTGGCCTTCAAGTTCAGATTCCCTGGGGATTCCCAGTCCCTCTGTTGGATCCCCAGGCTGGGAAGCCTGACAGAAGATCTTCATAAGCCCAAACTTCAAAAGAACCAACAGATGCATTTTATGTCTCAATATCTAAAGAGAAAGAAATCTAGCTTTAGGTTTTGGTTAAACTTTAAATATCTTTCCACTTCTGAATTTACTGTTTTCAACTATTTACAACAGATATGCCAGCTTTGTTTCTACATTGCAACTCAGAGTTAATGCTTCTTGTCACTTAATTTGGAAATCTTTACCCTTGTACCAAACTTCAGATTACCTTTCTGATATATTAACAAAATAGAATTAAGTGAAGAGGATGGAACTGAAATTTAGACCACACTTTTTTATTCTTGTTAATGTTCAGTTGTTAAGATTTGTCTGAATCTTTGTGACCCCATGAACTGCAGCACACCAGGCTTCCCTGTCCTTCACTATCTCCCTAGGTTTGCCCAAACTCATGTCCACTGAGTTGGTGATGCCATCAAACGATCTCATCCTTTGTTGCCCCCTTCTTCTCCTGCTCTCATTATTTCCCAGCATCACAGTTATTTCCAGTGAGTCAGCTCTTCATATCAGGTGGCCAAAGTCCTGGAGCTTCAGTTCTAGCATCAGTCCTTTCAATGAATATTTAGGGTTGATTTCCTTTAGATTGACTGGCTTTATCTTGCTGTCCAAGAGACTCTCAAGAGTTTTCTCCAGAACCAAAATTTGAAAGCATCAATTCTTTGACACTCAGCCTTCTTTATGGTTCGACTCTCACATCCATACAGAACTGCTGGAAAAACCATAACTTTGACTATATGGACTTTTGTCAGCAAAGTGACATCTCTGCTTTTTAATATGATGTCCAGGTTTGTCCTAGTTTTTCTTCAAGGAGCAATGGCTGCAGTCATTCTCCGCAGAGATTTTGGAGCCCAAGAAAATAAAATCTGTCACTAGTTTCCACTTTTTCTCCACCTATTTACCATGAAGTGATAGGACCAGATGCCATGATCTTAGTTTTTGAATGTGGAGTTTCAAGCCAGCTTTTTCATCACCCTCATCATCCTCAGCTCTTTAGTTCCTCCTTGCTCTCTGTCATTAGAATGGTATCATCTGCATACCTGAGGTTGTTTTCTTCCAGCTACCTTGATTCCAGCTTGTGAGTCATCCAGCCCAGCATTTTGCAAGATGTACTCTGCATATAAGTTAAAAACTTACATATTAAATTCTACTCAAAGTGAGCTTATTCTAATTTTGGATTCACTTTTTAAAACCACAGCATTAGCAGCAACAATCAGATTGCCCAAATAATGCACCTTCCCTTAGAGATGTTCTGCTTATCTGTATTCTATTTTTTTTCTCTGTAATGACTGAGCCATTTATATTGTTCTGTCATGCAGTGATTCCCCTCTCCCTTTCCTCTCCATTCTGCTGTACTCATGCCTTGAGGAGCCCCCCCCCCCCCCCCGCCCCATACATGTCTTATTTAAGAATACTTTTAAATTAACAGAAAAATGGCAGAGAGAAAGGAGAATTCTTGTATAACTTGTATCCAACTTACCCTACTGTTAACATTCTTTATCACTAGCATGTTTGACGTACCTATTAATATAATAATGATATACTATTATTAAGTAAAATCTATACTTTATTCAGATTTCCTTGTTTTTTAACCTAATCATTTTTCTTTTCCTGTTCCACAATTGCATCCAGGATACCACATTATATTTGGTTATCTTGTCTCTTTAGCCTCCTCTGGAGTATAAGTAATCATTTTTTAAAATATAATCTTGACAGTTTAGAGGACATTGTAAGAAGGCTTCAGTTTTGGTTTGTCTGGTGTTTTTCTCATAGTTAAAAATGGTGTTGTGTTTCTGGGAGAAGGACCACAGAGGTAAAATGACTGTCATTCTTACCCCACCAAATCAAGGGTACATGCTATCAATATGATTAATCAATGATGATAACCTGGTTAAAATTATATCAGGATTCTCCAATGTAGTTACTTCCCAACCTCACCCGATACATATTCTTTATTATCATTATTATTATTAATTTTTAGCATGCAGAGTGGCATGCAGGATCTTTTTTCTGACCAGGGATTGAACCTGTGCCCTCTTCAGTGGAAGTGGGGAGTCTTAAACATCAGACTATCAGCTAAGTCCCTATATTGTACTCTGAGAAGAAAGTCACTAGGCAAAACCCACTAAAGTGAAAGTCACTCAATCATGTCTGACTCTTTGCAACCCCATGGACTTTACAATCCTTGGAATTTTCCAGGCCAGAATACTGGAGTGGGTAGTCATTTCCTTCTCCAGGGGATCTTCCCAACCCAGGGATCAAACCCTGGTCTCCCACATTGCAAGTGGATTCTTTACCAACTGAACCACAAGGGAAGCAAGCGGTGGGAAATTTTGCTCCACTTCCTTGAAGGTACAGTAACTATATTGTTAGTAATTCTGTGTTGGAGATTTTACGGTTCTCTCCCATTTACTTACTTAATCATACTTATCTGTATGATTAATTGTATTAATCAACCACACTTACTAGTATGGACTCATAAGTAATTTATACTTTGAGTTATAAACCAACACTATTTTATTATGTATCATTTTATTGTTCAAATTGTTACAGCTTTAGCTATTGCAAGGTCTTTCGGTTAGGCTCCTATGGTCTTTGACATACCGCCATCATTCTGTTTTTTGAGTATTTCCTTATGTTCTTACATACTCATCTTGCATGTTCCATGTTCCAGCTCTAGAACCAGCCATTTCTCCAAGGAACTTTGGTTTCTCTTAATTGGAAAATTATACTAGAAACTACATATAGATCTATGTTATTTTCTATTTCTTTATAATTTTGTTTTGGAAGACAAAGGGTTTCTAGGAATTTGACCATTTCGTCTAGGTTGTCCAATCTGCTGTCATATAATTACTCATAGTATTTTCATAAATATTTTATTTCTGTGGAATTGGTAATATTGCCCCAATTTCATTTCTGATTTAGGTAATTTGAGCCTTCTTTTTTTTTCTTATTCATCTAGCTAAGGTTTGTGAATTTTGCTTCTTTGTCAAAGAACTAACTTTTGGTTTCACTAATTTCTTGTTTATCCATTTATTTATCTCTTTTCTAATCTGTATTATAATATCTTCTTCTTTCTGCTAACTTTAGGTTTAGTTTGTTCTTTGGTCTCTACTTCCTTAAGGTGTAAAGTCAGGTCATTGATTTTAGAGCTTTTTTCTTGTTTGATATATGTGTTTACAGGTATAAATTCCCACCTTAGTGTTACTTTCACCATATCCCATGAGTTTTGGTATATTGTATTTATATTTTTACTGTCTCAAGATATTTTCTAATTTCTCTCGTGATTTCTTCACTCACTGGTTAAGAGCATGCTATTTTCTATATGCTTCCCTGGTGGCTCAGACAGTCAAGCGTCTGCCTGCAATGAGGGAAACCCGGGTTCAGTCCCTGGGTCGGGAAGATCCCCTGGAGAAGGAAATAGGAACCCACTCTAGTATTCCTGCCTGGAAAATCCCATGGACGGAGGAGCCTGGTGGGCTACAGTCCATGAGGCTGCAAAGAGTCAGACACGACTGAGTGACTTCACTTTCTATTTTCTATATATTTATGACATTCCATTTTCTGTTAATGATTTATTGTGTTTGGAATAGACACTACATATGATTTCAGTCTTTTAGAATGTGTTAAAACTTGTTTTGTGGTCTATTTTAGAGAATGATCCACGTGCACATCAGAAAAAAATATGTAGTTTACTGAACTTGGGTGGAGTCTTCTCTGTTAGGTTCAGTTGTTTTATGATGTTCAAGTCCTTTATTTAATCTTTCTCTGGTTGTTTAATCCATTATTGAAAGTGGAATACAGAAGTGTTCATTACTGTAGAATCATATGCTTCTCCCTTCAATTGTCAGTGTTTGCTTCATATATTTTGAGACTCTGATGTTTGATACATATATGCTTATGCATTTCTTTTTTTTTTTTTTTTGTGGACTGACCCTTTCGTCAATATATAATGTTCTTTTTTTTTTTCCTCTTGTAACAGTTTCTGACTCCAAGTCTATTTTGTCTATTAATAGAATAGCCTTCTCTACTGTCTTTTGGTTACTATTTGCATAGAATATCTTTTCCCATCTTTCATTTTCAACCTAAGTGTGTTTTTAGATCTAAATTAAGTCTCTTATAAGACAGCATAAAGTTGGTTCATTTTTAAAATTCTAACAATCTCTCTCTTTTGATACAGTTTAATCCATTTACACTTGAAGTATTTACTGACAAGGAATGACTTACTTTAGCCACTTTGCCACCAGCCTTTGGTATATATTATAGTTTTTTTGCCCTCATTTTCTCCATGACTAGCACCATTTGTGTTTAGCTGATTGTTTTGTTCTGATAAATTTTGATTTGTCTCATTTGTTTATGTATATTCTGTAGATTTTTTTTGTGGTTATCACAGGGGTTATATACATAGTTATAAGAATTTAATTTAAATCGATATCATCTTGACATCAATCATATGAAAGCCCCTACAGTTCTGTCCTCTACGTTTATGCTACTCATCTCACAAATTACATCTGTTTACACTGTGAGCCCAATAATATAGATGCATAATCATTTTTATTTATTTGTTAGTTTTGCAGAATATAAAAAGTGAAGCAACACACCAAAGTGAAAACTAAAACTGGCTTTTCTATTTGTCCATACCTTGGGCTTTACTGGAGATTTTAGATGCCGGTCACCATCTAACATCCTTTCATTTCAACCTGACGGACTTCCTTTAACATTCCTTAAGGGCACCTCCAGTGGTAATGAACTCCCTCTAATTTTCTTAGAATTTCTTAATTTCTCCCTCAATTTTAAAGCACTATCTTGCTGCTGCTGCTGCTAAGTCGCTTCAGTCATGTCCGACTCTGTGCAACCCCATAGATGGCAGCCCACCAGGCTCAGCCGTCCCTGGGATTCTCCAGGCAAGAACACTGGAGTGGGTTGCCATTTCCTATGGATATAGAATTCTCACTTGACAGTTCATTTCTTTCAGCATACATTATCCCACTGCCTTCTGTTCTCCAAAGTTTCTGGGGGGAATAGGGAGATAATTGTGCTCAGGGTCCCATGCATGTGATGAGTCACTTTTCTTACTGCTTTTAAGATTCTCTGTATATATTTTGACAGAGTATGTTTCTCAGTTTGGGTCTTTTGGGGCTTATACTTGGAGTTCATTGAACTTGTTGGATTTATAGATTCATGTATTTCATCAAGTTTGGAGTTTTTAGCCATTATTTTTTCAAGTAACTTTTTATTCCTTTTTCTTCTCTTTTGGGACTCACACTATGCATTCATTTTTCCTCTTGATGGTACCCCGAAAGTCTTTTGGTCTGTTCACTTTTCCTCATTCTTGTTCCTTTGTGATTCTCAGATTAGGTAATTTCAATTGTCCTATCTTCTAGCTCTTTTTCTGTCTTTCTGTCTCTTGTTGAAGTCCTATAGTGAATTTTGCATTTCAGAAAAATTTTCAACTGCAGAATTTCTGTTTTGTTCCTTTAAATTTTTCCTTTTTTTTTTTTGCTGTTCTAATTTTATCCATATGTTGTTTTCCTAATGTCCTTTAGTTCTTTTCCATGTTTTCTCTTTGCTTTTTGGTCATATTTAAGACAGTTATCTTAAAGTACTTCTCCAGAAAATTTGATGTCTGGGTTCCTCAAGGGTGGTTTTTCCTGTCAATTCCTCTGTATACTTTGTGATGTTTCATTGAAAATAGGGCATTTGATTATTAAAATGTGTCAACTCTGGAAATCAGATTTTCCTCTTTCCCAGGGTTTGCTAGTATTATTATTGACTGTTGGAGGCTGTAGTAGTCCAAGTGTCTTGAGATTTACCCAAACTATTTTTTTGTACAGTCAATTGCTTGTACTGTGTGGATCACCAAACTCTCTGTTCCTTTGGTTCACATTTAGCTGATATTTTGATGGAATTCCTTGATAGAAGCTAAAAAATAAAAAACTGCCCAAAACAAACAACACAAAAATGAGAGAACCACCTCTCCCTATCTGCAAACTGGATCTATTCTGTGGCACTCCGTCACCACTTACCTAGGTTTGTTTTATGCCAGAAGTCAGACTGTGGTGGAAGCTTAAGGTCTTCTCCAGTCTTAGATTCTGAGTATGTGTCTTGCCCAGGCAAGTCAATGGCTTTTTAAATTCACCTATGTTTTTGGCTACTTTTGAGTGTCCTAATTTTCAAGAATCTTTCCCCAGCTTATCCTCTTTGTCTTACATGGCCTATTGTATATCTCCACTCATAATCTCTTGCCCCAGGCATCTATGGACTTGTAGTCTGCTTTGTGTCTTTTAGGAGCATGTCTTGTCACTTTTCCCGCCCGTACTCTGTATTATGTGAAACAGATGAACACCTTGAGTTAACCCTTTAGGTATCCCCCCCAATAGGTCAGAACAGACATACAAAATAATTTGCAAATTAATTTGTAAATTTTCTGGTTTGAGGAAGGACCTGGGAACTGGGAAGCCATCTGCTCAAGACCAAGACCATCACTGTACTCAGCAGTGTGTGGGACAAATATGAGTAAAAACACTAAAGAATTTTCTACCATTTTGTAGATGACCTTTTCTTGATCGTGTATTTGTTTAGTTGCTTAACTATAAAACTTCACTCTTCAGAGTTCTGACAAACTTTTAAAACATTGTTTCTACGGGGGAATGAGAGCTTGGAGTTTTCTAGCTCACTATTTTATTGACAACATTATCTCTTACTATTGAATTTTAAGAGCTCTTTGTATATTCTGTACAATTCCTGAGTACAAGTACAATTAACAAATTTTCTTCCAGTCCATGGTTTTTGTTTTCATTCTCTTAACAGTGTCTTTCAGAGCACCATTTTAAAATTATAATGAAGTCCAAAATATCAATTTTTTTCTTTCATAAATCTTCTTTTGGTGTTGTTATGTAAAAATGTATTGACAACCCTAGTTCACAGATATTCTATGTTTTTGGCTTCTAGATGGTTCTGTTTTACATTTTACACTTATGCCTATGATCTATATTAAGCTTGTTTTTGGGTAAGATATGAGGCCTGAATTTGAGGTTGTTGTTTCTATAACATATGGACATTCAATTGTTCTGGCACTACTTGATGAAAGGTTATACATTCTCCATTGAATTGCCTTTGAACTTTGTCAAAATTCACTTTATTATGTTTGTGTATATCTACTCAAGTTTCCATTCTGTTCCACTCAATAACAAGAGTATTCTTTCACCAATATCATATACCTTGAAATTGGGAAATATCATTCTCTGTTATCAGATTCATTTTGGCTATTGTAGACCCCTTGATTTTCCATATAAATCTTAGAATCAGTTTACTGATAAAAATTTCCTGTAATCAAGACAGATACTGCCTTGAATCTATAGATCAAGATAGCAGAAAGAACTGATATCTTAAGTTGTCCAATCCATAAATAAAAAACATCTCTCCATTATTTGGATATTGTTCAATTTCTTTCATCTGCATCTTGTAGTTTTCTGCAAACATATTTTGTAGATTTATCCTTAAGTACTTCCTCTTTTTGGAAGGAAAGTTACGACCAACCTAGATAGCATATTCAAAAGCAGAGACATTACTTTGCCAACAAAGGTTCGTCTAGTCAAGGCTACGGTTTTTCCTGTGGTCATGTATGGATGTGAGAGATGGACTATGAAGAAGGCTGAGCACCAAAGATTTGATGCTTTTGAACTGTGGTGTTGGAGAAGACTCCTGAGAGTCCCTTGGACTGCAAGGAGATCCAACCAGTCCATTTTGAAGGAGATCAGCCCTGGGATTTCTTTGGAAGGAATGATGCTAAAGCTGAAACTGCAGTACTTTGGCCACCTCATGCAAAGAGTTGACTCATTGGAAAAGACTCTGATGCTGGGAGGGATTGGGGGCAAGAGGAGAAGGGGACAACAGAGGATGAGATGGCTGGATGGCATCACTGACTCGATGGACGTGAGTCCGGGTGAACTCCGGGAGTTGGTGATGGACAGGGAGGCCTGGCGTGCTGCGATTCATGGGGTCGCAAAGAGTGGGACACGACTGAGCGACTGTTCTGATCTGACTTCCTCTTTTTAACAAAATTATTATTATTTTTTGTACTTAAGTTTCAATTGTTCATTTTTAATATACAGGACAGAAATAACTTTTACAAATAGACCGTGGATCCTGTAAAGTTGTTATATTCGCTTATTATTTCCAGGAATGTTTTGGTATATTTTGGGGGGTTTTCTATAGGAAATGTCATGTGTGAATTAATGCAGTTTTATTTGTTCCTTTTCAATCTATATACTTTCTTCCCCCTTTTCTTAACCTTACTTTACTAGTAAGGAGTTCCAGGAAGACACTAAATAATAGTGATGAGAAATTGATCCTTACCTTATTTTCTAACTTAGAGGGAAAGTGTTCTATCTCCCACAACAAGTATGTTGTTAGCATTAGATCTTTCATATATATCCTTTATTGGGTCATATTCTCATATTCCTAATTTTCTGAGAGTGATTCTTTACTTTTTTCGCAATGAACTGTGTCTTAGTATTCAGGCTGTTGTAACAATTCCATAAACTGCGTGGTCTATAAACAACAAACATTTATTTCTTATAGTTCTGGAGGCTGGGAAGTCCAAGATCCAGGTGCCAGTAGATTCGTTGCGTGATGAGGACCCATTTCCTGGTTCAGAGATGGCTGATTTCTTGAGGTATCCTCATATGATAGAATGGTGAGTAAGCTCTCTGGGGTTCCTTTTCTAAGGACACTGATCCCATTTATGATAGTTTTGGCCTCATGACCAAATAACTGCTGAGTGGCCCCACCTTTAAATACTTTGAAGGCTGGGATTTCAACATGATATTGTGGGGGATGCAAATATACAAATACCTTGGAAATTTAGTGAAATTTTAAAAATTTTCCATTGCTATGATCACACAGTATTTCTTACTGTCTGTTACTGTGACTTACATTTATTGGTTTATACATGTAGCACCAGTCTTGCCTTTCTGGAATGAAACAAATTTGAATATATCACCCTTTAATAAATTGCTATATTTAGTTTTTTCATATTTATAAAAGATTTTAGATCTAAGTCCATGAGAAATATTAAGTCTGTAGCTTTCTTCTAGTTTTCCCATTGTATGTTAATACTGGACTAATGAAATGGTGGGGAATTCTTTCCTGCTGCTTACTTTTCTGGAAGAGTTTGTAGAGAATTGGTATTATTCCTTAAAAATTTGATAGAATTTACTGGTGAAATCATTTATGTCTGGCACTTTCTTTTTTAGATGGTTTTAAACTCTAAATAAAAATTCTTTCACAGATATAGAACTATTCAAGGTATTTCATCACAAGTACATATGGACATTTGTGTTTCAAGGAATCGGTCTATTTCATTCAAATAATCAACTTTATGGGCAGAGAACTGTTTGCAGTATTCCCTTATTATATATATTTTAGTGTCTAAGGGATCAGTAGTGCTGACTGTTCTTTTATAACTCATATTGGTAATTTGTCTTTCTTCTTTTCTCTGTTAGCCTAGCTAGGGATTAATCTATTGATCGTTTTAAAGAACTTGTTTTATTTTTCTTCATTTTTTTCCTATTTTCAATTTCACTGATTTCTGCTTTGTTATTATTTCCTTCTTCTGCTTGCTTTAGGTTTAATTTCCTTTTTCTAGTTTCCTAAGATGGACACTTTGGTTACTGACCTTAGATCTTTTTTCCTACTATGTGCACTTAGTACTATAAACTAACCTCTGAGTACTGCTTTAGCTGCATCTACAAGTTTTTTTTTTTTTTTTTCCCATTAAAAAATTCTCAAGCTTTCTCTTATAACCTCTTTTTCTGACTCATGCACCATTTAGAAATGTTTTGGCTAATTTGCAAATATTTTGGAGTACTCCAGCTATCTTTCTATATGTGATTTCTTGTTTACTTTTGGTGTAATCTGAGAATATACTTTTAATTTCTATACATTTAAGTTTGTTAAAGTGTGTTTTTGGCCTAGAATGTGTTCTATTTTGGTTAACAATGTATCTGTGGTTTCATTGTTGTTCAGTTGCTAAGTCATGTCTGACTCTTTGCGACCCCATGGACTGCAGCATGCCATGCTTCCCTGTCCTTTGCTATCTCCCAGAGTTGGCTCAAACTCATATCCATTGGGTCGATGATGCTATCCAACCATCTCATCCTGTTGCCCCCTTTTTCTCCTGTGCTCAATCTTTCCCAGCATCAGGATCTTTTCCAATGAGTTGGTTCTTTACAATAGGTGGACAAAGTATTGGAATACATATTTCATGTATACTTGCAAATAAAGTGTATTCTCTCATAGCTGGAATAGTCTGTGTGTGTGTGTGTGTGTGTGTGTACACATATATATGTATGTGTGTATGTATCAATATCCAAACTGGTTGACAGCACTGTTCAGGTCATCTATATCCCTATTAATTTTATGCCTTCTTGATCTATTAATAGTGACAGAATAGAGTTTAAGGCTCCAACTCTAATAGTGGATTTAACTGTCTCTCTTTCCAGTTCTATCAGTTTTTTCCTTCTGTATTTTGAATTTGAATTTCCTCCTGTATTTGAATTTATGTTAGGTGCATAAATATTTAGGACTTCAATGTCTTCTTAGAGAACTGACTTCAGTATACAATTTTCTCTATTCTTGGTAATCTTCCTCGTTTTAAAGTATACTTTGTCTAAAATTAATATATTTACTTACACTTTCTTTTGGTTAGTGTTATCATGGTGTATTACTCTTGTAGCCATTCTTTTTATATGAATCCATTTCATTTCTTCTCTTAGTGTATCATTTACACTTCTTTTAAAATCTTTCTAGTGGTTGCCCAATGTTTACAATATACATTTTAAAGTAATCTGTGTCTGTATTACAGTAACACTGTAACAATTCACTTCTAATTTAGTGCAGGCACCTGTTAATAGCTTATTCCCTGTGATCTTTGCCATCCCTTGTGCTACTGCTGTCATTAACTTATCCATATGCTTTAATTCACCTTATAACTTGTTACTGTTAATATTTTCAACTGCATCCTGAACATTCTAAGCATTATGTTATGTGACTGTGAATCTTCTTTATCTTCTATTATAGTAGGCTGCCTCTGACACCATGGAAGCTAGAGAGATACTGCTTTTTACTGCCAGATGAGGTTTGAAGTCCAGGTTCTCCACTTGGCCTCTCACCAGACACCATGAGGGAGGGACTGGGGCCACTTTTTGCTGCTAGTCAGTGCTGAAAGTCCTGGTTCCCCATCAGGCTTTCTCTGTCATCATGCTATTGGAAAGGTGGAGTGGTACTTGTTAGAGCAGAATGATGGAAGTCAGTCTTTACTAATGCAGATGGGCTTCAGTTTTTCCATGGTGTTTTAGCTGAGGTAGGGCAGCTATCTAAAATTTTCTATTTTTCTATGCCGCCTCTATTCTTTTCCCCGACTAGAGGAAGCAGGTTTTACTTGGGCTTTTATTTATTTTTTTTGTCTGTTCTGTTGGTGTTTCTGGATTGTTTTTTTAACCCACTGTCCAAAGTATTATGTTTGTTTTATATATAATGTCTAGGGTTTTAGCTGTATTTAAGAGAAGGAACAAGGTGAAGTATGTCTAATCAAAATTGTATGAAACAGTCTCCAAATTTTCACACTTAACAAAAACTGCTTTAAAATTTTTCTGTAGCTTTTTAAGTATGTAAAATATTCATGTAGTTAAAAAATTCAAATTGTATAAAAAGGTATAATTAAAGTCCCACATTTATTCCTGTCCCCTCCAGTCACTCCCCTCCCTCCCATTTTTATTATTTTCTGATTTTCTTCCAGTATTTTCATTTTTTAAGATATAAGCAATTGCATATATTCCTCTCTCCCTTTCTTTACTCAAAAGATAACTTTTAATGCACACTGTTCTACTTCTTTTTCATTTAATATATACTGAATATTACTCCTTATCTGTGTATAAACTCTTCTTATATTATGGCTGCATAACAGTCATTTGTGGGTAGATGTAATCTAAATCAATCAATCAATGATGAACGTTTGGGTTGTTGTTGTTTTATTCCTATTATCAACTATGTTGTGATGAATGACCTTGTGTATGTATTATATTATATCTGTGCAGATATAGCTTTAGGATAGATTCCTGGAGATGAAGTTGCTATGTAAAATCTAATACACCTGGACTTTTTTTTAGTCTCAAAAATGTACATTTATTAAAGGAACAATCTGATTGAGTTACTATTTTATTTAAAACACTAATGTCTACGTATTGCTTAAAAACTTCAGAACATGGCTTCAATGTATTCTCTTGGTCCTTTTCCACATGTTATACCATATGCCTTCTTGCTTTCTTGTTGCCATTTCCTTCTCCAGGGGATTTTCCCGACCCAGAGATCAAACCCATGTCTTCTGTATTGCAGGCAACCTTTGACTGTGTGGATCACAATAAATTGTGGAAAATTCTGAAAGAGATGGGAATACCAGAGCACCTGACCTGCCTCTTGAGAAACCTGTATGCAGGTCAGGAAGCAACAGTTAGAACTGGACATGGAACAACAGACTGGTTCCAAATAGGAAAAGGAGTACTTCAAGGCTGTATATTGTCACCCTACTTATTTAACTTCTATGCAGAGTACATCATGAGAAACGCTGGGCTGGAAGAAGCACAAGCTGGAATCAAGATTGCTGGGAGAAATATCAATAACCTCAGATATGCAGATGACACCACCCTTATGGCTGAAAGTGAAGAGGAACTAAAAAGCCTCTTGATGAAAGTGAAAGTGGAGAGTGAAAACATTGGCTTAAAGCTCAACATTCAGAAAACTAAGATCATGGCATCTGGTCCCATCACTTCATGGGAAATAGATGGGGAAACAGTGGAAACAGTGTCAGACTTTATTTTTGGGGGATCCAATATCACTGCAGATTGTGACTGCAGCCATGAAATTAAAAGATGCTTACTCCTTGGAAGGAAAGTTATGACCAACCTAGATAGCATATTCAAAAGCAGAGACATTACTTTGCCAACAAAGGTCTGTCTAGTCAAGGCTATGGTTTTTCCTGTGGTCATGTATGGATGTGAGAGTTGGACTGTGAAGAAAGCTGAATGTTGAAGAATTGATGCTTTTGAACTGTGGTGTTGGAGAAGACTCTTGAGAGTCCCTTGGACTGCAAGGAGATCCAACCAGTCTATTTATTCTAAAGGAGATCAGTCCTGAGTGTTCTTTGGAAGGAATGATGCTAAAGCTGAAACTCTAGTACTTTGGCCACCTCATGCGAAGAGCTGACTCACTGGAAAAGATTCTGATGCTGGGAGGGATTGGGGGCAGGAGGAGAAGGGGATGACAGAGGATGAGATGGCTGGATGGCATCACTGACTCGATGGACGTGAGTTTGAGTGAACTCCGGGAGTTGGTGATGGACAGGGAGGCCTGGCGTGCTGCGATTCATGGGGTCGCAAAGAGTCGGACACAACTGAGTGACTGAACTGAACTGAAAGAACACCATATACTCCTTGGAATACTTATATTTCCTTATTTCATTTCTTCCTGTACTTTCTTTAGAGATGTGTTCAAGCATCACTTTATCTTAATAATTCTTTTTGAATTTAAAAAACTTTATAAAATAGTACATAGTTCACTGAATACCTCTCCTGATGTATTCTTCATTCCGTACTAACAAATATCAGACATTTTAATTTTTATTAAAAAAAAGTTTTCAGGCTGCACTGTGAAGCACACAGAATCTTATTTCCTTAACCAGAGATCAAACCCATGTCCCCTTGGGAGCATGAAGTCTTAACCACTGGACTGCCAAGGAAGCCTCATATCATACTTTTTTTAATAGAAAGATTTCATGGCGCTCTCTAAAGTACTGTTACTAGAGAAACTGCATTGCATATTTTTGCTTCCTGATGCCTACCAAATTTAGTTACATTTGTTTATATGATTTATTTCCCTCTCAAAATGTCATGCTCCCTGAAAGCAGAGATGCTCTGTGTTTTGTTCATAATTATTAATACTTCTCTACTAGTTAGTTCAATGACTGGACTGAGTATTCAGACCACCCTATGAAAATTGGGGATATGTTATATATCTTCAAGACTGTACAGGGGTCCACCAAATAGTAGGTATTAAGTAAAGACCCAGAGGCTGGGAAAGATTGAAGGCAGGAGGAGAAGGGGAAGGTAGAGGATGAGATGGTTGGATGGCAACACCAACGCAATGGACATGAGTTTGAGCAAACTCTGGGAGACAGTGACGGACAGGAAGCCTGGTGTGCTGCAGTCCATGGGGTCGCAAAGAGTCGGACATGACTTTGTGACTGAACAACAGCAAACAGTTGTTATACTTTAATTTCACTTCTTCAAGATCATATATCATGTAAGTGATGATTCTATCAGAGAAGGAGATATAAATTAAAAATGTTTTAGTGACTTTATATACAATTTATATAATGTAGCTAGAACAGTGAAGAGAGAGAGATTTATATCATTAAATTATTACATTAGAAAAGAAACATCTAAAAGAGTCTCACAGTCAGAAACTATAAAAGACCACAACCCAACTTAAGCAGAAGGAAAAAAATAAGGAGCAGAAATCAGTGAAATTAAAAACAGAAAAACTACAGAGAAAAGTCTGTAGTTGGTTGAAAGCTGGTTGATAGAAGCTGGTTGAAAAAAGCAATGAAACTGACAACTTTTATTTGAGAGAGAACAAATTATCAACATGATGAATAAAACAAGGATATAAATACAGATCCTACAGATATTAAAATGAAAATAAGAGAATAATATGAGAAACTCTACTCTTTAAATCTAATAGACTCAATTTAAATAGTACTATAACTATTAAGGAAACTGAGTTTGTAAGTTAAAACATCCAAAAAGGAAATCTCCTGGTCCTGGTGCTTTTGCTAGGGAATTCCCCCAAACATTTAAAGAAGAATAAACTTCTACATGGTCTCTTCCAGAAAACAGAACAGGAGGAAAAAATTTCCAACGAATTGAATGAGGCCAGTATTATATAAATAATATAAATTTACATTATAAATTTATAAATCCTAGATAAACACAGTATAAAAAATATAGACCAATGCCTCTCATGAATAAAAGTGAAAAAACTACTTTAAAAATACTAACAAATGTAATTGAGCAATAAATAAAAATATATGACCAAGTAAGGTTTATTCCAATTATGCAAGGCCAATTTACTACTTGAAAATCAGCCAGTGGAGTCTACCATGTTAATGGGGCAAATAAGGAAAAAACATAATCACAGCAGCAGATACAACAGAAGTGTCTGACAAAATTCAGTACTCATTCATGATAAATACTCTCTGAAAACAAGGAATAGAGGAAAACTTCCTCAAGTTGATGAAGAATAGCTGAAGAAAATCTTCTAACATCACTTGGTGAAAGACAAGATGTTTTTCCTCTGAGGTTGCAAACAAGGCAAATGTGTCCACTCTCATCACTCACAAGAAAGTTCAGCAAGGTGTCAGTATAAAGGAACATCATATAAAAATGTTTCTATAAACTAGCAACTGATAAGGAGACAGAAACTTAAAATACAGTAGCATTTACAATCACCCAAAATAAAATATTGAGGTATAAATCTATTTCTATACATTAAGAATGAATGAAACATGTAAAAGAAAGAAAACTCTTCCATTCACCATAGCATCAAAAACAATAAAACATTTAGAAATAAACTTAACAAAAGAAAGTAAAAATCTCTACAATGAAAACTGCAAGATTTTGCTGACAGAAATCAAATAAGACACAAACAAATGGATCTGTGTGCATGGATCATAAGCCAGAAAGAAAAACACCAATACAGTATACTAACGCATATACATGGAATTTAGAAAGACGGTAACAATAACCCTGTATACGAGACAGCAAAAGAGACATTGATGTATAGAACAGTCTTTTGGACTCTGTGGGAGAGGGAGAGGGTGGGATGATTTGGGAGAATGGCATGGAAATATGTATAATATCATATATGAAACGAGTTGCCAGTCCAGGTTCGATGCACGATACTGGATGCTTGGGGCTGGTGCACTGGGATGACCCAGAGGGATGGTATGGGGAGGAAGGAGGGAGGAGGGTTCAGGATGGAGAACACATGTATACCTGTGGTGGATTCATTTTGATATATGGCAAAACCAATACAATATTGTAAAGTTAAATAAAATTAAAAAAAAAAAAAAAAGAATTGCTAAAATGTCCATATAACCTAAAGTCATCACTAGATTCAATGCAATCTCCATCATAATGATGATGGCATTCTTCACAGAAATAGAAAAAAAATCTTAAAATCTGTATAGAACTACAAAAGACCATGAATAGCCAAAGCAACCTTGAGGAAAAAGACCAAAGCTGGAGGTATCATACCTCCTGATTTCAAACAACAGTAGTAAACACTGTATAGTGTGGGCACAAAAATGTACAAACCAGTGGAACAGAATAGAGATCCCAGAATTAAATACTTGCTTATAAGGTCAACTAATATTTGACAAGGTAGCCAAGAGTACCCAATGGGGAAAAGATAGCCTCTTCAATCAGTGGTGCTGGATAAACACATGCAAAGCAATAAAACTGGAGCCCTAACTTACACCACCCGCAAGAATTAATTTGAAATGTATCGAACATTTAAACACAAAACCTGATACAATAAAATTCTTATTAACAGAAGAAAACACAAGGAAGAAGGTCCTTAATATTGATCTTGGCAATACTTTTCTGAATATTACACCAAAAAAAAAAAAAAAAAGAAAATTCAGCAAAAGTAAAAATCAACAAATGGCACTACATCACACTTAAAAGCTTTTGCACATCAAAAGAAACAGCAACATGAAATGGCAACATACAGAATGGGAGAAAAAAATCTGCCAGTCATATATATGACAATATCCAATATATATAAAGAATTCATACAGCTCAATAACAAAAGAACAATTAAAAATGTGCAGAATACTTGAATAATATTTTTCTAAATAAGTCATATAAATGGCCAACAGGTATATAAAAAGATGCTCTACATCATAAATCATCAAGGAAATACAAATCAAAGCCACAATGAGGTATCACACCACACCTGTTAAAACAGCTATTGTCAAAAAGATAAGAAATAACAAGTGGCAGTGAGGATGTGGAGAAGAGGGAACACTGTTTGTAGGAATGTAAACTGGTGCAGCCTTGATGAAAAAGAGTATGGAGGCTCCTCAGAAAATTAAAAAATGATCTAACATGTCCAACAATTTCACTTCTGGGCATTTATCTTCATTATGTTCACTGCTGCATTGCTTACAGTAGTCAAGGTTTAGAAACAACCTAAATGTCTATTGATAGATGAATGGATAAAGAAAATGTGGTACATATATACAATGGAATATTTAGCCATGAGACAGGAGGATAGCTTGTCATTTCATTTACAACACTGGATGGACTTATAGCACACTATACATTGTGCTAAGTGAGAAAAGTCAAATAGAGAAAGACAAATACTGTATGATATTACCTATATGTGGAATTTTAAAATGCCAAACTTGTAAAAACAGAGAATAAAATTGCAGTTTCCAAGAATAGGGGGAGGGCAAGGGTGGTAGGTGGTACGGAGCAGGATAGAAGTTATTTAAGATTACAAACTTGTAATGAGTGGTAAATAAGCCCTAGAGATATAATTCACAGCACAGTAAAAATAGGCAACAGTGTATTATAATCACCAAATTTGCTAAGAGATTATAACTTAATTACTCCAACTACTAAGAAGAAAAGCTTCCTCAGTGGCTTCTGTCCATAATGCAGGAGACACGGGTTCAATCCCTGGATCAGGAAGATCCATCCCCTAGAAAAGGAAATGGCAACCCACTCCAGTATTCTTGCCTGAGAAATCCCATTGAGAGAAGAGCCTGGTGGGTTACAGTCCATGGGGTCACAAAAGAGTCAGACACGACTTAGCTGAAAGAATAATTATGTAGTGTGATAGAGGTGCTAATTGTCACTACAATGGCAAACATATCACCATATAATGTATCAAATTAACAAAGTTGAATACCTTAAGTTTATACAGTGTTACATGTCAAATATATTTTAATAAAAAAGTAAAAGAATAAAAAAGGTATTAGGGCTTAAAAGTTCTCAAATCTTTGGAAAGGAAATGAACATCCAGATTGATCAAACTCAAAGGTCCCAAATAAGATTAATTAACCTAAAGTACATTGAGACACATCATCAAATTGTCAAAAGTTATGGACAACAGAATTTTGAAAGCAGCAAGGGAAAAGTGACTCATCGCATAGAAGGGAGCTCCCGTAAGACTATTAGTCAATTACTCAGCACAAACCTTGCAGGTTAGGAGAGAGTAGGGTGTCACCTTCAAAACACTAAAAGAAAAAACCTGCCAACTTAGAATACTAGGCTTAGCAAAAGTATCCTTTGCAACAAAGAAAAAGAAATCTTTTCTGAGAAAAATAAAACTCAAAAAACTAATTGAGTTTGTAACTATTAGACCTGCCTTATAACAAATGTTGAATTAAGGGAGTTCTTCAAAATGAAGTGAAAATATATTAAACAGCAAATCAAAAGTCTCACTGATGAAGGCAAATAAATACAGAATAATGTAATACTGTAATAGTTAAGATAATTTTTATGCTAATAAAAAATTAAAAGACAAAAATTAGATAAAGATTATATAATAGATCCATAATATAAAAAGAAGCAAACTTTGACTGCAAGAACAAAAAGTATGGGGGAAAGAGTAAAAGTGTAGAGTTTTTGTGAGCAGTTGAGACTATCAACCTAAAATAGATGGTTATAACTACAAAATATTTTGGCAAAAGTCAAGCTAACTACAAAGAAAAAAATGCAATAGACATGCAAAAGATACTGAGAGAAAGAATCAAAAGAAATCATACAAGAATTACTAAATAATAAAAAAAGACAACAAGACAGGAAGAAAGGGACAAAACAACTGTAAGAGAGAAAACAGTTAACAATATGGTAACAGTATGTCCTGACTTATCAATAATGACTTTAAATGTAAACATATTAAATTCTCAAATCAAAGGCATAGAATACATGAATGGATTAAAAAACAAGATTCAGAGATATGTTAAATACAAGAGATTCATTTTAAATTTAAGACAAACATAGGCTAAAAGTGAAGGGATGGAAAAAGATATTTCACAGAAATGGTAAAAAGAAACATAAGTGGCTATACTTACAGCAGACAGAATACTGTCTCTGGTGACTAAACAGGTCACCATAAAATGATAAAATGGTCAATTCCACAGAAGATATAACCATTATAGACATATACACATCTAACTCTAGACTGCATGTGTGTGTGTATATATATAAACAGATATATACAGAAGATTTCACCCAAGAGAAAAATACACATTCTTTCAAGCACAGGGGGATCATTGTTCATGATAGATGTTTGGTCACAAACTAAGCCTTGACAAACTTAAGAAGACTGAAATCATTCTAAGCATCTTTACTGAACTAGAAATCAACAGGTAGAAAAAAAGAAAATTCAAAAATGTGGAAATTAAGTAACATACTCTCCTGGGTCAAAAAGGAAATGAAAAGGGAATTCTAAAAGTATCTTAAGAAAAACAAAAACACAACATACTAAAACTTATGAGAGGCAGCAAGAGCAGTGTAAGAAGAAAATGATAAATGCCTACATAAAAAAGAAGCATATCAAAGAAATAATTAATTTTATACCACAAGGAACTAGAAAAAAGAACTAAGCCAAAGTTAGTAGGAAGAAGAAAATAACAGAGATTAGAGCAGAAATAGAGAACAGAGTAATATAAACTAGAAGTTGTTTTTTTGAAAAGCTAAACAGTCAACAAACCCTTACACTAAAGGGAAAAAGAGAGAAATTCAAATAAATAAAATAAAAATGAAAAGAGGAGATATTACAATAGATACAATGGATAAATTACTAGAAAGATACAACCTGTCAAAACTGAATCATGAAGAAACAAAAGCCTGAACTGACCTATTAAAAAATAAGGAGACCTTAAGATACTTTTAGAATTTCCTTTTCATTTCCTTTTTGACCCAGTATTTGTCCAGGAGTAATCAAGCAGCTTCGCTGGCAGCTCAGTGGTAAAGAACCCACCTACCAATGCAGGAGACATGGGTTCAATCTCTGGGTCAGGAAGATCCCCTAGAGAAAGAAATGGCAACCACATGGACAGAGAAGCCTGGTGGGCTACAGTCCATGAGGCTGCAAGAGTCAGACAGGACTTAGCGACTAAACAACAATAACCAGTAATCAAAAACCTGAGAAAGAAAAGTCTAGGGCCAGATGGCTTTATGGTAGAATTCTACCAAACACTCAAGGAATGAATACCAATTCTTCCCAAACTCTTTTAAAAAATGGAAAGCAAGGTCCTACTGTATAGCACAGGAAACTCCACTCAATATTCTGTAATAACCTATATGGGTGAGGAATCTGAAAAAGAACAAATACATGTATACATATAACTCAACCACTTTTCTATATGCCTAAAACTAACACAACATTGTAAATCAACTGTACTCCAATACACACATTTTTTAAAAAGGACAGGGGACACTTTCAAACTCATTTTACAAGGTCAGCATCACTCCTGATTCTAGAACCAGAGAAAGTTACTGCAAGAGAACTATAGGCTAATATCCCTAAAGAACAGACATTCAAAAATCCTCAACAAAAGACTAGCAAACTAAATTTAACAGCACATTTAAAAGAACTTAAACCATGAACAAGTGGGATTTACCCTTGGTACACAAGGATGTGTATTAACTATATGCAAATCAATCTATGTGCTATACTATATAAAATGAAAGAAGAAGAGATCACAAAAAATGTGGGAAAAGTGTTTGACAAAGTTCAACAGCCATTCAAAATTAAAATTCTCAACAAAATAGGTACAGAGGACAATTTTCCCAACTTAGTAAAGGCAACATATGAAAAGCCTATAACCAAGGGGGAAAACCGAAAGTTTTCCCTCTAAGTGAGAATGCATACTGTCACTTCTATTAGAACCATGAGAAGTCCTACTCAGGGCAATAAGACAAGAAAAAGAAACAAAAAACATCTAAATAAAAACTAAGAAGGTAAACTATCTCTCTTTGCAGATGACAAACTTCCGTATGTAGAAAATCCAAACGACTCAACCAAAACAACTGTATTAAAACTAATAAATAAATTTAGTATAGTTAGAGGATACAAAAATCAACCTACAAAATTCAGTTGCGTTTCTATACCAACAATGAATTATCCAAAAAGGAAATTAAAAAAATACTTAGAAATTAACCAAAGAGGTCAGAGACTTGTACATTGAATATTATAAAATGATGAAAGAAATTAAAGATACAGGTAAATGGAAAGACATCCCATGTTTACAAATTGAAGAAATACTGTTAAAATGTCCATGTGACCCAAAGTGATCTATAGATTTAATGGCATCACCGACTCAAGGTCATGAATTTGGGTAAACTCTGGGAGTTGGTGATGGACAGGGAGGCCTGGCGTGCTGCAGTTGATGGGGTTACAAAGAGTTGGACATGACTGAGCGACTGAACTGAACTGGACTGATATAGTCATCAGAGTAATGGGGTCACAGAGTCAGACATGACTGAGTGACTGAACTGAACTGAACTGAATCCCTATCAAAATCCTAGTGGCTTATAGAAATAGAGAAAATGATCCTAAATTTCATATGGAAACAAAAAAGATGTTGGATAGCCAAAACATCTTGAAAAAGAAGAACAATTAGAGGCACCACACTTTCTGACTTCAAAATATACTATAAGGCTATACAGTAATGAGGGCAGGAGGAGAAGGGGATGACAGAGGATGAGATGGTTGGATGGCATCACCAACTCAATGGATATGAGTGTGGGTGAACTCCGGGAGTTGGTGATGGACAGGGAGGCCTGGCATGCTGCGGTTCATGGGGTTGCAAAGAGTTGGACATGACTGAGCGACTGAACGGAACTGGACTGATATAGTCATGAGAGTAATGAAAACAGTTTTACACTGGCATAATGAGATTTACAGATCAGTGGAACAGTACAGAGAGCCCAAATATACATCTGAACATCTACAGTCAACTGGTCTTCACAAGAGTGCTAAAAACACAAAATGGGGAGAGGACAGTCTCTTCAATAAACAGTACTGGGAAAATTGGACATCCACATGTAGAAACTGAATCTGGACTCTTGTCTCACACTATATACAAAAATCAATTCAAAACGGATTGAAGACATAAAGGTCTGAAATCACAAAACACTTAGAAGAAAACTTAGGTAAAAAGTTCCTTGACGTCAGTCTTGGCAATGGTTGTTATATGACAACAAAAGCATGGACAACAAAGGCAAAAACAGGCAAGTGAGATTGCATCAAACTAAAAAGCTTCTGGATAGAGAAGGAAATGACCAAAAGAATGAAAAAGTTAACTCAGAGAATGGGTGAAAAAATTTGAAAACTATAATAATAATTATGAGAAGATGGCGGAGGAGTAGGACGGGGAAAACACTTTCTCCCCCACAAATTCATCAAAAGAGCATTTAAACGTTGAGTAAATTCCACAAAACAACTTCTGAATGCCGGCAGAGGACATCAGGCACCCAGAAAAGCAACCCAACTCTTCGAAAGGAGAGAGAAGAAATACAGCTCCACCCACCAGAACACCGACACAAGCTTCCCTAACCAGGAAACCTTGACAAGCCACCTGTACAAACCGACACACAGTGAGGAAAAGCCACAATAAAGAGAACTCCACAAACTGCCGGAATATAGAAAGGACACCCCCAAATCAGCAATTTAAACAAGATGAAGAGACAGAGGAATACCCAGCAGATAAAGGAACAGGATAAATGCCCACCAAACCAAACAAAAGAGGAAGAGATAGGGAATCTACCTGATAGAGAATTCCGAATAATGATAGTGAAATTGATCCAAAATCTTGAAATTAAAATGGAATCACAGATAAATAGCCTGGAGACAAGGATTGAGAAGATGCAAGAAAGGTTTAACAAGGACCTAGAAGAAATAAAAAAGAGTCAATATATAATGAATAATGCAATAAATGAAATTAAAAACACTCTGGAGGCAACAAATAGAATAACAGAGGCAGAAGATAGGATTAGTGAATTAGAAGACAGAATGGTAGAAATAAATGAATCAGAGAGGATAAAAGAAAAACGAATTAAAAGAAATGAGGACAATCTCAGAGACCTCCAGGACAATACTAAACGCTACAACATTCGAATCATAGGGGTTCCAGAAGAAGAAGACAAAAAGAAAGACCATGAGAAAATACTTGAGGAGATAATAGTTGAAAATTTCCCTAAAATAGGGAAGGAAATAATCACCCAAGTCCAAGAAACCCAGAGAGTCCCAAACAGGATAAACCCAAGGTGAAACACCCCAAGACACATATTAATCAAATTAACAAAGATCAAACACAAAGAACAAATATTAAAAGCAGCAAGGGAAAAACAACAAATAACACACAAGGGAATTCCCATAAGGATAACAGCTGATCTTTCAATAGAAACTCTTCAAGCCAGGAGGGAATGGCAAGACATACTTAAAATGATGAAAGAAAATAACCTACAGCCCAGATTATTGTACCCAGCAAGGATCTCATTCAAGTATGAAGGAGAAATCAAAAGCTTTTCAGACAAGCAAAAGCTGAGAGAATTCTGCACCACCAAACCAGCTCTCCAACAAATACTAAAGGATATCCTCTAGACAGGAAACACAAAAATGGTGTATAAGTTCGAACCCAAAACAATAAAGTAAATGGCAACGGGATCATACTTATCAGTAATTACCTTAAACGTAAATGGGTTGAATGCCCCAACCAAAAGACAAAGACTGGCTGAATGGATACAAAAACAAGACCCCTACATATGTTGTCTACGAGAGACCCACCTCAAAACAGGGGACACATACAGACTGAAAGTGAAGGGCTGGAAAAAGATTTTCCATGCAAATAGGGACCAAAAGAAAGCAGGAGTCGCAATACTCATATCAGATAAAATAGACTTTAAAACAAAGGCTGTGAAAAGAGACAAAGAAGGTCACTACATAATGATCAAAGGATCAATCCAAGAAGAAGATATAACAATTATAAATATATATGCACCCAACACGGGAGCACCGCAGTATGTAAGACAAATGCTAACAAGTATGAAAGGAGAAATTAACAATAACACAATAATAGTGGGAGACTTTAATACCCCACTCACACCTATGGATAGATCAACTAAACAGAAAATTAACAAGGAAACACAAACTTTAAATGATACAATAGACCAGTTAGACCTAATTGATATCTATAGGACATTTCATCCCAAAACAATGAATTTCACCTTTTTCTCAAGCGCACATGGAACCTTCTCCAGGATAGATCACATCCTGGGCCATAAAGCTAGCCTTGGTAAATTCAGAAAAATAGAAATCATTCCAAGCATCTTTTCTGACCACAATGCAGTAAGATTAGATCTCAATTACAGGAGAAAAACGATTAAAAATTCCAACATATGGAGGCTGAACAACACGCTGCTGAATAACCAACAAATCACAGAAGAAATCAAAAAAGAAATCAAAATTTGCATAGAAACGAATGAAAATGAAAACACAACAACCCAAAACCTGTGGGACATGGTAAAAGCAGTCCTAAGGGGAAAGTTCATAGCAATACAGGCACACCTCAAGAAACAAGAAAAAAGTCAAATAAATAACCTAACTCTACACCTAAAGCAACTAGAAAAGGAAGAAATGAAGAACCCCAGGGTTAGTAGAAGGAAAGAAATCTTAAAAATTAGAGCAGAAATAAATGCAAAAGAAACAAAAGAGACCATAGCAAAAATCAACAAAACCAAAAGCTGGTTCTTTGAAAGGATAAATAAAATTGACAAACCATTAGCGAGACTCATCAAGAAACAAAGGGAGAAAAATCAAATCAATAAAATTAGAAATGAAAATGGAGAGATCACAACAGACAACACAGAAATACAAAGGATCATAAGAGACTACTATCAACAATTATATGCCAATAAAATGGACAACGTGGAAGAAATGGACAAATTCTTAGAAAAGTACAACTTTCCAAAACTCGATCAGGAAGAAATAGAAAATCTTAACAGACCCATCACAAACACGGAAATTGAAACTGTAATCAAAAATCTTCCAGCAAACAAAAGCCCAGGTCCAGATGGCTTCACAGCTGAATTCTACCAAAAATTTAGAGAAGAGCTAACACCTATCCTGCTCAAACTCTTCCAGAAAATTGCAGAGGAAGGTAAACTTCCAAACTCATTCTATGAGGCCACCATCACCCTAATACCAAAGCCTGACAAAGATCCCACAAAAAAAGAAAACTACAGGCCAATATCACTGATGAACATAGATGCAAAAATCCTTAACAAAATTCTAGCAATCAGAATCCAACAATACATTAAAAAGATCATACACCATGACCAAGTGGGCTTTATCCCAGGGATGCAAGGATTCTTCAATATCCGCAAATCAATCAATGTAATACACCACATTAACAAATTGAAAAATAAAAGCCATATGATTATCTCAATAGATGCAGAGAAAGCCTTTGACAAAATTCAACATCCATTTATGATAAAAACTCTCCAGAAAGCAGGAACGGAAGGAACATACCTCAACATAATAAAAGCTATATATGACAAACCCACAGTAAACATTATCCTCAATGGTGAAAAATTGAAAGCATTTCCTCTAAAGTCAGGAACAAGACAAGGGTGCCCACTTTCACCATTACTATTCAACATAGTTTTGGAAGTTTTGGCCACAGCAATCAGAGCAGAAAAAGAAATAAAAGGAATCCAAATTGGAAAAGAAGAAGTAAAACTCTCACTGTTTGCAGATGACATTATCCTCTACATAGAAAACCCTAAAGACTCCACCAGAAAATTACTAGAACTAATCAATGACTATAGTAAAGTTGCAGGATATAAAATCAACACACAGAAATCCCTTGCATTCCTATACACTAATAATGAGAAAACAGAAAGAGAAATTAAAGAAACAATTCCATTCACCATTGCAACAGAAAGAATAAAATACTTAGGAATATATCTACCTAAAGAAACTAAAGACCTATATATAGAAAACTATAAAACACTGGTGAAAGAAATCAAAGAGGACACTAATAGAAGGAGAAATATACCATGTTCATGGATTGGAAGAATCAATACAGTGAAAATGAGTATACTACCCAAAGCAATTTATAGATTCAATGCAATCCCTATCAAGCTACCAACAGTTTTCTTCACAGAGCTAGAACAAATAATTTCACAATTTGTATGGAAATACAAAAAACCTCGAATAGCCAAAGCGATCTTGAGAAAGAAGAATGGAACTGGAGGAATCAACCTACCTAACTTCAGGCTCTACTACAAAGCCACAGTTATCAAGACAGTATGGTACTGGCACAAAGACAGAAATATAGATCAATGGAACAAAATAGAAAGCCCAGAGATAAATCCACGCACATATGGACACCTTATCTTTGACAAAGGAGGCAAGAATATACAATGGATTAAAAACAATTTCTTTAACAAGTGGTGCTGGGAAAACTGGTCAACCACTTGTAAAAGAATGAAACTAGAACACTTTCTAACACCATACACAAAAATAAACTCAAAATGGATTAAAGATCTAAACATAAGACCAGAAACTATAAAACTCCTAGAGGAGAACATAGGCAAAACACTCTCCGACATACATCACAGCAGGATCCTCTATGACCCACCTTCCAGAATATCAGAAATAAAAGCAAAAATAAACAAATGGGACCTAATTAACCTTAAAAGCTTCTGCACATCAAAGGAAACTATCAGCAAGGTGAAAAGACAGCCTTCAGAATGGGAGAAAATAATAGCAAATGAAGCAACTGACAACTAATCTCAAAAATATACAAGAAACTCCTACAGCTCAATTCCAGAAAAATAAATGACCCAATCAAAAAATGGGCCAAAGAACTAAATAGACATTCCTCCAAAGAATACATACAGATGGCTAACAAACACATGAAAAGATGCTCAACATCACTCATTATCAGAGAAATGCAAATCAAGACCACTATGAGGTACCATTTCACACCAGTCAGAATGGCTGTGATCCAAAAGTCTACAAATAATAAATGTTGGAGAGGGTGTGGAGAAAAGGGAACCCTCTTACACTGTTGGTGGGAATGCAAACTAGTACAGCCACTATGGAGAACAGTGTGGAGATTCCTTAAAAAACTGGAAATAGAACTGCCTTATGATCCAGCAATCCCACTGCTGGGCATACACACTGAGGAAACCAGAAGGGAAAGAGACACATGTACCCCAATGTTCATCGCAGCACTGTTTATAATAGCCAGGACATGGAAGCAACCTAGATGTCCATCAGCAGATGAATGGATAAGCAAGCTGTGGTACATATACACAATGGAGTATTACTCAGCCATTAAAAAGAATTCATTTGAATCAGTTCTAATGAGGTGGATGAAACTGGAGCCTATTATACATAGTGAAGTAAGCCAGAAGGAAAAACACCAATACAGTATACTAACGCATATATACGGAATTTAGAAAGATGATAACAATAACCCTGTGTACGAGACAGCAAAAGAGACACTGATGTATGGAACAGTCTTATGGACTCTGTGGGAGAGGGAGAGGGTGGGAAGATTTGGGAGAATGGCATTGAAACATGTAAAATATCATGTATGAAACGAGATGCCAGTCCAGGTTCAATGCACGATACTGGATGCTTGGGGCTAGTGCACTGGGACAACCCAGAGGGATGGTATGGGGAGGGAGGAGGGAGGAGGGTTCAGGATGGGGAGCACATGTATACCTGTGGTGGATTCATTTTGATATTTGGCAAAACTAATACAATTATGTAAAGTTTAAAAATAAAATAAAATTTAAAAAAATAAAATAAAATGCATTTTCAAAAAAAAAATAATAATTATGAGTAGATATCTAAAAAAAGTAAGAGTCTTACAACTCTATAGGATAAAAGCAAATAACCAGGTTAAAAATGGGAAACGGACCTGAGTAGACATTTCTCAAAAAGAAGCCATACAATGTCCTACAGAAATATGAAAATGTGCTCAACATCACTAATCATCAGGAAAATGCAAATCAAAACCACAATGAGGTATCACCTCACACCTGTTAAAAAACGGTGATTATCAAAAAGACAAAAGGTAAGTGTTGCTGAGGATGTAGAGAAAACAGAACCATCCTACACAGTTGATGGGAATGTAAATTAGTGTAGCCGTTATGTAAAACAATAGAGTTTCTTCAAAAAACTAAAAACAGAACTGATTTCTGAGCCAGAAATTTTACTTCTGGGTGTTCAAAGCCAGTGAAATCAGTATTTGCACTCCATGTTCACTTCAGTATTATTCAAAATACTCAAGATATTTAAACAATCCAAAAATGTCTATTGGCAGATGAATGATTAAAGAAGATGCGGTATACATACAAACAGTAGAATATTATTTAGCCACAAAATGGAAGGAAATCCTGACATCTGCCCTGACATGGATAAAACTAGAGGACACTATGCTAAGTGAAATAAGCCAGAAACAGAAAGACAAATACTGCATAATCTTGGTGGAATTCAGAACAAACTCATAGGAACAGAGAGTAGAATGTTGGTTTCCAGGGCTTGGAGAGCTAGAGAATGGGAAGATACTGGTTAAAGGGATGCAAAGTTCAATTAACCAAGATGAATAAGCTATGGAGATCTAATACACAAATGTGACTATAGTTAACAATACTGTATTTTATACTTGAAGTCTGCCAAGAGAGTAGATCTTTTGTGTACTCATGGCTCCACCCCCAACCTCCAAAACAGGTAGCTATGTCAGGTGCTGGGTATGTTAATTAGCTTGATTGTGGCCATTATTTCACAAAGTATACATATATAAAAACATCAAGTCTTACACCTTTGTTGCTTTGTTTAGTTGCCCAGTCATGTCCAATTCTTTGCAGCCCCACGGACTGCAGCCTGACAGGCTCCTCTGTCCATGGAATTTTCCAGGTAGGAATACTGGACTGGGTTGCCATTTCTTACTTCTGGGGATCTTCCTGTCTCAGGGAGTGAACCCGCATCTCCTGCAAGTCTCCTGCATTGCAGGCAAATTTTTTACTGCTAACCCACTAGGGCTTCCCTGTGTCTTATACCTTAGATATATACAATTTTTGACATTATACCTCAATAAAGATAGAAAAAATACGCAAAAGTCATGAACAGACATTTACTATCTAAGGATATAGAGATGGCATATGAACACATGAAAAAATATTTTAATTATCACTAGCTATTTAAAAAAGGCTAGTTAAGACCAAGATGAGATATTACTACACACTTATTACCATGAACAAGTGGGGTTTACCTTTGGGACACAAGGATGGTTAACTATATGCAAATCAATTTATGTGCCATACCACATTAAATAAATGAAAGAAAAAAAAAACCATCTCAAAAGATGTAGGGAAAGCATTTTTCTAATACAAAAAATACTGACAATACCAAGTACTAAGAAGGATAAAAAGTAACTGGATTTCTCACAAACTGTTCGTAGAAATGCAAAATGGTATAGCCACTCTTAGTAAACAATTTGGCAGTTTCTATTTTCTTAAATTGAGGCATAATCAATCTACAAATTATATAAGTTTCAGGTGTATGACATAGTCATTCACAATTTTAAAGGTTATAATCCATTTATGATTACTATAAAATATTGGTTACATTCTCTATGCTATACAATATATTCCTGTACCTTATTTATTTTAAACATAGTAGTCTGTCCATCTTACTCCCCTACCTCCATCTTACCCCACCCCCTTCACTTTCCTCACTGGTAACCATTAGTTTGCTTTCTCTGTGAGTCTGTTTCTTTTTGTAATATTCCCTAGTTTGTCTTATTTTTAGGTTCCACATATTATATTGGTTCCACTATATAATACAGTGATATTATACAGTATTGGGAAAACTACAAATACAAAGCTTCCTTTGTAGCTCAGTTGGTCTGCCTGCAATGCAGGAGACCCAGGTTCAATCCTGGGTCAGGAAGATCCCCTGGAGAAGGAAATGGCAACCCACTCCAGTATTCTTGCCTGAAGAATCTCATGGACAGAGGAGCCCGGCAGACTACAGGCCATAGGGTTCACAAGACTGGGACACAACTCAGTGACTAATCCACCGAACAGTATTTGTCTTTCTCTGTCTGTGTTATTTCACTAAAGCATAATGCAGTCCAAGTCCATCTATGCTGTTGTATATAGAAAATTTTTTATAGCTGAGTAAATATTCCATTATATACATATATATTTATCTGTGGATGGAAACATAGGTAGCTTCCATATTTTGGCTGTTGTAAATAATGCTATGAATACTGGTGTGCATATATCTTTTTTGAATTAGTGTTTTAATTTCCTTTGGATATATACCCAGGAGTGGAATTGCTAGTAGTTCTATCTTTGGTATTTTGAGGATACTTCATACTGTTTTCCACATTTACTGCTTACTGCACCAATTTTTATTCCCACCAATAGAGTACGAAGGTTCCCTTTTCTCCATATGTTTGCCGACATTTGTTATTTGTAATCTTTTTGATAATAGAGTTTGGTAGTTTCTTAAAGAACAAAAAATATACTTACCATACAACTCTGATCACATTTCTGGGCATTTATCCCAGAGAAAAATTTGTCTTACACAAAAATCTGAACATGAATGTTCATAGCATCTTTATTTATAATAGCCCCAAATTATTAACAACCAAATATGCTTTAATAAGTGAATGGCTAAACAAACTGTAACACATTCATTTATAGAGTGGAATACCATTGTAGTAAAAAATAAACTATTGATACACACACACTACAACTTGGATGGATTTCCATCTCAACACGTCAGAATCTGCATGATTCCATTTACATAATGTCCTGGAAACTGTACAGATGAAGAGCCAATTAATAGTTGGCAGAGATTATGCATAGTGTAGGAGAAAGGATGAATATGAAAATAAAGAGGTAGCATCGAAGAAATCTTTTTGGTGATGGAATAGTTCTGAGTCTGAATTGTTGTGGTGATTACACGAATCCACATATGATAAAATGGCCTAGCACACCAAAATCACAATAAGTGCTGAATAACCATTGATAAGAAAGACTGGAATCTACCAGAAAAAGGATATTCTACATCCAAAGACAAAGAAGAAACCATGACACAGTAGTGGGGGAGTCCTCACAATGTAATCAAATCCAACATCACCCAGGTGGGTGAACCACAAACTGGAAAATAATTGTCACAGAAATTCTCCCACAGGAGTGACAGCTCTGAGCCCCATGCCAGACTTCTCAGTCTAGGGGTCCAGAATAGGGAGGAGTAGCCCCCAGACCATGTGGCTTTGAAGACTAGTGGGGCTTGATTACAGGAGTACCACAGGACTGGGGAAATACTCCATTCTTGGAGGGTACATACAAGGCCCTGCACACACTGGGCCCAGGGGCAAAGCAGTGACTCCAAAATGAAAAAAAAAAGAAAAGGTTGTGACTCCATGGGAGCTTGGGCCAGACCTACCTACCAGTCTTGGAGGTCTCCTATGGCGGCTGTAGCTCTCTCTGGGGTCTATAAGCTGGTGGCGGACACAGCAGGGACATAAACTCTGGCTAGAAGTAGACATTTTTGGTTCTTGGCAATGAGATTTTGCCCCACCCAACAGCCTAAAAGCTCCAGTGCTGGGATACCTCAGGCAAACAACCAACAAGGTGGGAGCAAGCCCAATCCATCAGCAGATAGGTTGCCTAATGACATCTTGAGCCTATAGGCACTTCTAGATATGCCCCTTGACACAGCCCTGCCTACATGAGCAACAAGACCCAGCTCCTCCACCAGCAGGCAGGTACCAGATCCTCCTGCCAGGAAGCATGCAAAGGTTCCAGAAAAACCTCACCTACCAGGAGACAGACATAAGAAGCAAAAAAATTACAATCATGCAGTCTGAAGAACTGAGTCCTCAAACAGGTTGGAACCTATCCTAGGACCAGCTGATCTCTGGCCCTTATGTGATGAGAGGGGAATGTACTGATGGGACACATAGGACATCCCCTACAGAAGGCCAGTTACCCAAAGTAAAAAAAAAACCACATAAGTACTATATTCATAAAAATACAAATAGAAATTTAAAACGGGATGGCAAAACAGCATTGCCCAGATGAAGACACAAGATAAAACCTAGAAGAACAACTTAGTGAAGTGGATATAACCAATTTATCAGAGAAAGAGTTCAGAGTAATTATCGTAAAGATGAACACGAAACTGAGGAAAAGAATGGATGCATAGAGTGAGAAGTTACAAGAGGTTTCTAGCAAAGAGTTAGGAGTATAAAGAACAACCAAAGAGAGTAGATGAATACAGTAACTAAAACAAAAATACACCAGAAAAAAGCAATAGAATAAACGAGGCAGAAGAATAAATCAGTGAGCTAGAATAGTGATGGAAATCACTGCTGTGAAACGGAATTAAGAAAAAAGAATGAAAAGAAATGAGGATAGTTTATGAGACCACCGGGCCAAGGTCAAATGCAATAGCATTTGGATAGTAGGGATCCAAGAAGAAGGAAAGAAAGGGACTGAGAAAACATCTGAAGAGGTAACAGGTGAAAACTTCCCCTACATGGGAAAGGAAACAATCACCCAAGTCCAGAAAGAACAGGGAATTCCATGCAGGATACACCCAAGGAGGAACATGTCAAGACACTGAGATCAAACTGACAAAAATTAAAGACAAAGAAAAAAATATTAAAAGAAGGTAGAAGCAAAAAATAACGTACAAGGAAATAAGACTATCAGTTGATTTTTCAGCAGAAACTCCGCAGGCCAGAGGGGACTGGCACAATGTATTCAAAGTGCTAAAAGGGAAAAACCTACACACGAGAACACTCTACCCAGAACAGGCTTGTGTTCAGATCTGATGGAGAAATCAAAAGCTTTATGGACAAGCAAAAGCTAAGAGAATTCAGCACCACCAAACTAGCTTTACAATAAATGCCAATGGAACTTCTCTAGGTGGAAAAGAAATGGCAATAACTAGAAACACGAAAATTACATAGTGGGAAAGCTCACTAGTAAAGACAAACATATAATAAGGTAGGAAATTATTCACACACAAATATATCAAAACCAGTAATTGTGAGATATGGAGAGTAGAAGTACAAGGCTTTCTGAAATGTAAATTGAAGAGATAAGCAACTTAAAACAATCAAGTATATATCAATATATGCATACTGCTATATGAAAACATGGTAACTGCAAACAAAAATCCATGATAAACACACAGAAAAGAAAAGGAATCCAAACCACAAGAGAAGAAAACAAAGGAAAGAAAGAAAAGGTCTGCAAAAAAAATCTAAAACAATGAACAAAATGGCAATAACAACTTACATATGGATAATTACCTTAAATGTAAACAGAGTAAATGCTCTGACCAAAAGACAAAGACTAGCTGAATTGACAGAAAGAGAAAGAATTGTACATATGTGGTCTACAAGAGACCAACCTCAGATCTAGAGACACGTACAGACTGAAAGTGAGGGGATGGAAAAAGGTGTTCCATGCAAAAGGAGATCAAAAGAAAGCTGGAGTATTAATACCGTATCAGACAAAATAGACTTTAAAAATAATGATTGTTACAGAGGACAAAGAAGGACACTACATAATGATCGAGCAAGATCGAGCAAATCCAAGAGGAAGATAAAAGAATTCAAAATATGTATGCACCCAGCACAGGAGGACCACAATATATAAGACAAATGTACAGTTCAGTTCAGCTCAGTTCAGTCACTCAGTCATGTCTGACTCTTTGCGACCCCATGAATTGCAGCACACCAGGCCTCCCTGTCCATCACCAACTCCCGGAGTTCACTCAGACTCACATCCATCGAGTCAGTGATGCCATCCAGCCATCTCATCCTCTGTCGTCGCCTTCTCCTCCTGCCCCCAATCCCTCCCAGCATCAGAATCTTTTCCAGTGAGTCAACTCTTCGCATGAGGTGGCCAAAGTACTGGACTTTCAGCTTTAGCATCATTCCTTCCAAAGAAATCCCAGGGCTGATCTCCTTCAGAATGGACTGGTTGGATCTCCTTGCAGTCCAAGGGACTCTCAAGAGTCTTCTCCAACACCACAGTTCAAAAGCATCAATTCTTCGGTGCTCAGCCTTCTTCACAGTCCAACTCTCACATCCATACATGACCAATGGAAAAACCATAGCCTTGACTAGACGGACCTTTGTTGGTAAAGTAATGTCTCTGCTTTTGAATATGCTATGTAGGTTGATCATAACTTTCCTTCCAAGGAGTAAGCATCTTTTAATTTCATGGCTGCAGTCACCATCTGCAGTGATTTTGGAGCCCCCCAAAAATAAAGTCTGACACTGTTTCCATTGTTTCCCCATCTATTTCCCATGAAGTGATGGGACCAGATGCCATGATCTTAGTTTTCTGAATGTTGAGCTTTAAGCCAACTTTTCACTTTCCACTTTCACTTTCATCAAGAGGCTTTTTAGTTCCTCTTCACTTTCTGCCATAAGGGTGGTATCATCTGCATATGTGAGGTTATTGATATTTCTCCCGGCAATCTTGATTCCAGCTTGTGCTTCTCCCAGCCCAGCGTTTCTCATGATGTACTCTGCATAGAAGCTAAATAAGCAGGGTGACAATATACAGCCTTGACGTACTCCTTTTCCTATTTGCAATCAGTCTGTTGTTCCATGTCCAGTTCTAACTGTTGCTTCCTGACCTGCATACAGATTTCTCAAGAGGCAGGTCAGGTGCTCTGGTATTCCCATCTCTTTCAGAATTTTCCACAATTTATTGTGATCCACACAGTCCAAGGCTTTGGCATAGTCAATAAAGCAGAAATAGATGTTTTTCTGGAACTCTCTTGCTTTTTCGATGATCCAGTGGATGTTGCCAATTTGATCTCTGGTTCCTCTGCCTTTTCTAAAACCAGCTTGAACATCAGGAAGTTCACGGTTCACATATTGCTGAAGCCTGCTTGAAGAATTTTGAGCATTACTTTACTAGCATGTGAGATGAGTGCAATTGTGTGGTAGTTTGAGCATTCTTTGGCATTGCCTTTCTTGGGATTAGAATTGGAAACTGACCTTTTCCAGTCCTGTGGCCACTGCTGAGTTTTCATAGGCCAACAAAAATCAACAATAAAATGGACACCCAAGAAGAAACAGTTAAATCCTTAAAAGGTAAAATCTCCCAAGATTGAACCAGGAAGATACAGAAAATATAAACAGACTAATTACAAGTATTGAAACTGAATCTGTGTTTTATAAAATTCCCAACATAGAGAAGTCCAGGACCAGATAGCTTCACAGGTAAATTCTAGCAAACATTTAGAGAAGAGCTAACACCTATCCTTCTGCAATTATTTCAAAAAACCACAGAGGAAGGAACATTTCCAGACTCATTCTATGAGACCACCACCATCCTGACATCCAAACTGTACAAGGACACCACAAAAAAGAAAGCCAGTGTCAGTGATGAACATAGACACAAAATTTCTCAACAAAGTACTATCAAATCAAATCCAAGAATACATTAAAAGGATCATACACCATAATCAAGTGGGATTTATCCCAGGGATGCAAGGATTTTTCAATAACCACAAATCAGTGTAATACACATCAACAAACTGAAAAATAAAAACCATGTGATCCTAAACAGATGCAGAAAAAGCCTTTGATAAAATTCACCTTCCATTTATGATAAAAACTCTTCAGAAAGCAGGCACAGAGGGAACCTACCACAATAAAGGCCATATATGACAAGTCCACAGTTAACATCATACACAATGCTATAATCTGAAAGGAGTTCCTCTAAGATCAGGAACAGGACAAGAGTGTCCACTCTTGATACTTTTATTCAACATAGTTTTGAAACTCTTAACCACAGGATCAGATGAAAAAGAAAAAAAAAAAAGGATCCAAATTTAAAAAGAAAAAGTAAGACTGTCACTGTTTGCAGATGATATGATACTATAAACAGAGAATCCTAAAAATACTACCAGAATACTCCTTTGTTGTTGTTTAGTCACTAAGTCATATCCAACTCATTGCGATCCCATGGACTGCAGCACACCATTCCCTGTCCTTCACTATCTCCCAGAGTATGCTCAAATTCATATCCATTGAGTCAGTGATGCCATCCAACCATATCATCCTCTGTTGCCCCCTTTTCCTCCTGCCCTCAATCATTTCCAGCATCAGGGTCTTTTCCAATGAGTTGGCTCTTTGCATCAGGAAGCCAAAATACTGGAGCTTCAGTTTCAGCATCAGTCCTTCCAATGAATATTCAGGGTTGATTTCCTTTAGGAGTGATTGGTTTGATCTCCTTGCTGTCCAAGGAACTCCCAAGAGTCTTCTCCAGCACACAGTTCTAAAGCATCAATTCTTCATTGTTCAGCCTTCTTTACAATCCAACTCTCATGTCTGTACATGACCAAAGGAAAAACCATAGCTTTGACTATACAGATCTTTGTCGGCAAAGTGATGTCTCTACTTTTTAACATGCTGTCTAGGTTAGTCATAGTTTTTCTTCCAAGGAGCAGGCATCTTTTAATTTCATGGCTGTAGTCACCATCTGCAGTGATTTTAGAGCCCAAGAAAATAAAATCTGCCATTGTTTCCATTTTTTCTGAATCATTTTGCCATGAAGTGATGGTACTGGACACCATGATCTTAGTTTATTCAACGTTGAGTTTTAAGCCAGCATTTTCACTCTCTTTCATCTTCATCAAGAGGCTCTTTAGTTCCTCTTGGCTTTCTGCCACTTGGATGGTGTCATCTGTATATCTGAGGTTTTTGATGTTTCTCCCAGCCATCTTGTTTCCAGCTTGTAATTCATCAAGCCCAGAATTTCACATGAAGTACCCTGCATAGACGTTAAATAAGCAGGGTTAAAATACAGAGCCTTGACACACTCCTTTCCCAATTTTGAAGTAGTCCACTGTACCATGTTGCTTCTTGACGTGCATACAGGTTTCTCAGGAGAGAGGTAAAGTGGTCTGGTATTCCCATCTCTTTAAGAATTTTCCAGTTTATGGTGATCCACACAGTCAAAGGCTTTAGCATAGTCAATGAAGTAGAAGTAGATGTTTTTTTGGAACTCTCTTGCTTTTTCTATGACCCAATAGATTTTGGCAATTTGATCTGTGGTTCCTCTGCTTTTCAAAATCCAGCATGTACATCTGGAAGTTCTCGATTCATGTACTATTGAAGCTTAGCTTGAAGGATTTTGAGCATGACCTTGCTAGCATGTGAGATAAGTACAATTGTACAGTAGTCTGAATATTCTTTGGCATTGCCCTTCTTTGGGATTGGAAAGAAATCTGACCTTTTCCAGTCCTGTGGCCACTGCTGATATCCAAATCTGCTGGCAGACTGAGTGTAGCACTGTAACAGCATCATCTTTTAGGATGTGAATTATCTCAGCTGGAATTCCATCATCTCCACTAGTTTTCTTCATAGTAAAGCCTCCTAAGGCCCACTGGACTTCAACTATAGTATGTCTAACTCTAGGTGAGTGACCACACAATCATGGCTAGCTGGGTCATTATGACCTTTTTTATACAGTTCTTCTGTGTAGGGAATGTCAATCTACGTCAGTATTCTTGCCACGAGAACCCCATGAATAGCATGAAACAGCAAAAAGATATGACACTGGAAGATGAGCCTCCAGGTTGGTAGGTTCCAATATGCTACTGGGGAAGAGCAGAGAAACGGATCCAGAAGGAATAAAGAGGCTGAACCAAAGCAGAAATGATGCTCATGTGTGGATGTGTCTGGTGGTGAAAGCAAAGTCTGATGCTGTAAAGAACAATAACGTAGCAATCTGGAATGTTAGGTCCACGTATCAAGGTAAAGTGGATGTGGTCAAACAGGAGATGGCAAGAGTGAACATCAACTTTTTAGGAATCAGTGAACTAAAATGGACAGGAATGAGAGAATTTAATTCAGATGACCATTAAATCTATTAATGTAGGCAAGAATCCCTTAGAAGGATTGGAGTAGCCCTCATAGTGAACAAGAATTTGACAGAATGATCTCTGTTCATTTCCAATGCAAACCATTCAACATCACAGTAATCCAAGTCTATGCTTCAACCACTAATGCCAAAGAAGCTGATGTTGAACGGTTCTATGAAGACCTACAAGACCTTCTAGAACTAACACCCAAAAATGATATCCTTCTCATCATAGGGGATTGAAATACAAAAGTAGGAAGTCAAGAGATACCTGAAGTAACAGGCAAGTTTGGCCTTAGAGTACAAAATGAAGCAAGGCAAAGACAAACAAGAGTTTTGCCAAGAGAACACACTGATCATAGCAAACACCCTCTTCCAACAACACAAGAGACGACTCTACACATGGATATCATGGGATGGTCAATACTGAAATCAGATTGATTATATTTCTTGCAGCCAAAGATGGAGAAGCTCTACACAAGTCAGCAAAAACAAGACCTGGAGCTGACTGTGGCTCAGGTCATGAGCTCCTTATTGCCAAATTCAGACTTAAATTGAAGAAAGTAGGGAAAACCACGAGGCCATTCAGGTATGATCTAAATCAAGTCTGTTATGATTATGTTACACTGGAAGTGACAAATAGGTTAGACAAGGGATTAGATCTGATAGACAAAGTCCCTGGGGAATTATGGATGGCAGTTTGTAATTAAATCTGGTAGACAAAGTGCCTGAGGAACTATGGTTGGAGGTTCTTAATAATGCATAGAAGGCAGTGACCAAAACCATCCCAAAGAAAAGAAATGCAAGAAGGCAAAATGGTTGTTTGAGGATGCCTTACAAAGAGCTGAGAAAAAAAAAGAAATGAAGGCAAAGGAGAAAGGGAAAGACATACCCAATTGAATGTAGATTCCAAAGAATAGCAAGGAGAGATACAAAAGAATAGAATGGGAAAGACTAGAGATCTCTTTAAGAAAATTAGATACCAAAGGAACATTTCATGCAAAGATGAGCATAATAAAGGACAGAAACAGCAAGGACCTACCAGAAGCAGAAGAGATTTAAGAGGTGGCAAGAATACACAGAAGAAAATTACTAGAGCTTATATATAAACTTAGTAAAGTTGCAGGATACAAGATTAATACACAGAAATCTATGCATCTCTATACATTAGCAAGGAAAGATCAGAATAGGAAATTAAGGAAACAATCCTTTTAGCACTGCATCAAAAAGAATAAAGTACCTAGCAATAAAACTACCTTGGGAGGCAAAAGACCTATATTCTGATAACTGTTGATACAAGATATGATGAAAGAAAGAGAAGATGACATAAACAAATGGAAAGATATACCATGTTCCTGGATTCAAAGAATCAGTATTTTCAAAATGATCATATTGCCAAAGGCAGTCTACAGATTCAATGCAATTTGTATCAAATTACTAATGGCTTTTTTCACATAACTGGAACCCAATATTTTTTATTTGAATGGGAACACAAAAGATCCTGAAACTTGACAAAGCAATCTTGAGAAAGGAAAATCAGAGCTGGGGGAATCAGGGCCCCTGACTTCAGACCCTACTACAAAGCTGTAGTCATTAAAGCAGCATGGTACTGGCACAAAAACACACAGAGATCAATGGAAGAGGACAGAAACCCAGATATAAACCCACACACTTATGGTCAATTAATCCATGACAAAGGAGGCAAGACTATACAATGGAGAAAAGAGTCTCTTCCCCAACAAATGGTACTGGGAAAACTGAACAGCTACATAAAAACAATGAAATTATAGACTTTCTCTAACAATATATTAGAGATACCAAGGGAACATTTCATGCAAAGATGGACTCGATAAAGGACAGAAATGGTATGGACCTAACAGAAGCAGAAGATATTAAGAAGAGGTGGCAAGAATACACAGAAGAACTATACAAAAAAGATCTTCATGACCCAGATAAGCATGATGGTGTGATCACTCACCTAGAGCCAGACATCCTGGAATGTGAAGTCAAGTGGGCCTTAGAAAGCATCACTACAAACAAAGCTAGTGGAGGTGATGGAATTCCAGCTGAGCTACTTCAATCCTGAAAGATGATGATGTGAAAGTGTTACACTCAACATGCCAGCAAATTTGGAAAACAGCAGTGGCCACAGGACTGGAAAAGGTCAGTTTTCATTCCAATCCCAAAGAAAGGCAATGGCAAAGAATGCTCAAACTACCACACAATTGCACTCATCTCACATGCTAGCAAAGTAATGCTCAAAATTCTCCAAGCTAGGCTTCAGCAATATGTGAACCGTGAACTTCCAGATGTTCAAGCTGGTTTTAGAAAAGGCAGAGGAACCAGAGATCAAATTGCCAACATCCACTGGATCATCGAAAAAGCAAGAGAGTTCCAGAAAAACATCTATTTCTGCTTTATTGACTATGCCAAAGCCTTGGACTGTGTGGATCACAATAAACTGTGGAAAATTCTGAAAGAGATGGGAATACCAGACCACCTGACCTGCCTCTTGAGAAACCTGTATGCAGGTTAGGAAGCAACAGTTAGAACTGGACATGGAACAACAGACTGGTTCCAAATTGGAAAAGGAGTATGTCAAGGCTGTATATTGTCACCCTGCTTATTTAGCTTCTATGCAGAGTACATCATGAGAAACGCTGGGCTGGAAGAAGCACAAGCTGGAATCAAGATTGCCGGGAGAAATATCAATAACCTCAGATATGCAGATGACACCACCCTTTTCTTATGGCAGAAAGTGAAGAGGAACTAAAAAGCCTCTTGATGAAAGTGAAAGAGGAGAGTGAAAAAATTGGCTTAAAGCTCAACATTCAGAAAACTAAGATCATGGCATCTGGTCCCATCACTTCATGGGTAATAGATGGGGAAACAGTGGAAACAGTGTCAGACTTTATTTTTGGGGGCTTCAAAATCACTGCAGATGGTGATTGCAGCCATGAAATTTAAAGAGGCTTACTCCTTGGAAGGAAAGTTATGATCAACCTAGATAGCATATTCAAAAGCAGAGACATTATTTTGCAAACAAAGGTCCGTCTAGTCAAGGCTATGGTTTTCTTAGTGGTCACGTATGGATGTGAGAGTTGGACTGTGAAGAAAGCTGAGCGCCGAAGAATTGATGCTTTTGAACTGTGGTGTTGGAGAAGACTCTTGAGAGTCCCTTAGACTGCAAGGAGATCCAACCACTCCATCCTAAAGGAGATCAGTCCTGGGTGTGCACTGGAAGGACTGATGCTGAGGCTGAAACTCCAATACTTTGGCCACCTCATACGAAGAGTTGACTCATTGGAAAAGACCCTGATGCTGGGAGAAATTGAGGGCAGGAGGAGAAGGGGATGACAGAGGATGAGAAACTCCAGGAGTTGGTGATGGACAGGGAGGTGTGGTGTGCTGCGATTCATGGGGTCACAGAGTCATACACGACTGAGAGACTAGACTGAACTGAACAATATATACAAAAATAAACTCAAAATGGATTAAAGACCTAAATGTAAGACTGGAGACTATAAAAATCCTAGAGGAAAATACAGGCAAAACACCCTTTGACATAAATTGCAGCAATATTTTTCTGGATCTGTCTCCTACAGTAATGGAAATAAAAACAAAAATACACAGATGGGGGCCTAACAACACTTTTGCTTTTGCACAGCAAAGGAAACCACAATAAAAATGAAAGATAACCTACAAACTGGGAGAAAATATCTGCAAATGATGCTACCAATAAGGAATTAATTTCCAAAACATACAACAGTTCATGAAACTCAGTAACAAAAGAAACCAAGCAACTCAATCAAAAAATAGGCAGACCTAAATGGACATTTCTCCAAAGAAGATGTACAGATGGCTAATAAGCATATGAAAAGATGCTGAATATCACTAATTATCAGAGAAATGCAAATCAAAATTACAATGAGGTTATTACCTCACACCAGTCAGAATGGCCATCATCAAAACATCTATCAGTACCAAATGCTAGAGAAGGTGTGGAGGAAAAAATCCTCCCACACTACTGGTGGGAATGTAAACTGGTGTAGCCACTATGGAGTACAGTATGGAGGTTCCTTAAAAAACTGAAAATGATAGGGCTATCATATGATCCATGGAAGCACATCCTAGGCGTGTGCTCAGTCGCTAAGTTGTAACGCCACGGACTGTAGCCTTCCCAGGCTCCTGTGTCCACAGGATTCTCTAGGCAAGAATACTGGAGTGGGCTGCCACTTCCTTCTCCAAATCCTAGGTATATATTTGGTGAACACCATGGTTTGAAGATACATATACTCCAATGTTACCACAGCTCTATTTATGATAGCTAGGACATGGAAGCAACCCAATGTCCATACACAGATGAACGGATAAAGAAATTGTGGTAAGATAGATATAGATATAATCTCATACACAGAATGAAATATTATTCAGCCACAAAAAGAATAAAATCACGCCTTCTGCAGATATATGGCTGACCTATAAATTATCATGCTAAGTGAAGTAAGCCAGATAGAAAAAGAAAAGTATCATGATATTTCATGCTTTTGTGCAGAATAAAAAAAAAGATACAAATGAATTTAATTCAAAATATAAACAGACTCAGACACAGAAAATAAACGTATGGTTACCAGAGGGTAAAGGAGAAGAAAGGGATACATTAGGAGTTTGGGATTAACCTATACACACTGCTATGTATTGGGGTGGCCAAGAAGTTCCTTTGATTAAAAAAAAAAAAAAGCCACATTTTCCATTTTCACCAAGAACTTTATTGTGCCATGAATTCACTGTTTTGTTCCTTTACCTTCTGCCATTTTTCAGGCAACTTCATAATTCCATTTCCCCAAAACTTTTTTATCTTTTTGAGCAAAGAATTGTTCCAGGTTCCTTTTACAGTCTTCCAGGGAGCTGAAATTTCTTCCATTAAGAGAATTTTGTAAAGACCAAAATAAAAGGAAATCTGAAGGTACAATGGCTGGTGAATATGGTGGGTGAATCAGAACTTCCAGCCAAAGCATAACAGTTTATGCCTAGTCATCAAAGAAACATGTGGTCTTGCATTATCCTGATGGAGACTATGCATTTTCTGTTGACTAATTCTGGACACTCTTCATCAAGTGCTGCTCTCAGTTGGTCTAACTGGGAGCAATTCTTATTGGAATTAATTGTTTGATTCCCCAGAAGGAGCTCATAGCAGAGGATTCCCTTACAATCCCACCATACACACAACACCATCTTCCTTGGAAGAAGATGCCTTTGGTGTGATTGGTGGTGGTTCATTTCACTTGCCCCCACAATCTCTTCCATTTCACATTATTGTACAGTATCCACTTTTCAACACCCATCACAATTTGTTTTAAAAATGGAACATTTTTATTATGTTTCAGTAGAGAAACACATGTGAAATATGGTTACAAAGGTTTTTTCACTTAGCCTAGGTGGAACCTAAACATCAAAGTGATTAACATAACCAAGCTGGTGCAAATGACTTTCAAATCTTGATTTGGATATTTTGAGTATGTCAGCTATCTCCCACATGATATAACATTGATTCTTCTCAATTAATGTCTCTATTTGATCATTATCAACTTCAACTACCTGACCATGGAGCACTGTCCAGCAAGAAATCTCCAGCACAAAACTACACAAACCACTTTTGTCATGTTTGATCAGTCACAATACCTTCTCCATACACTGCACAAGTCTATTTTTGTGTTTTAGTTGCATTTTTACCTTTGTTGAAATAAAAGGCATAACAGGTCAAAACTGTTTTTTTTTCTTCTGTGTTCAATATTAAAATGGCTACACAAAAATTCACCAATTTTTAAATGTATACTGATATGACTGCTGTCACAATAAAATCTAACAAACTGGTTTCGAATGACATTAAAGACAACTAAAGCACTACTAGAGCCATCTTATGGGAAAAAAAGAAATGAACCTTTTGGCCAACCCAATATATAATAGATAACAACAAGGATGTACTCTGTAGCACAGAGAACTATACTCAGTATTTTGTAATAACCTATCAGGGAAAAGAATCTGGAAAAGAATATATAACTGCATCACTCTGCTGTACACCTGAAACTAACATCATATTATAAATCAACCATGCCTCAATACAAAATTAGAAAGTAAAAAAATGATACAAAGCTATTCACATTCATTGTACCAATGCCTATTTCCTTGTGTTAAGACTATACTATAGTTATGTAAGATATAATAACCATTAGGGGAAACATGAAGAATACAATTGATCTAAATCCCTGAATCTTAATCATATCATATAAAAATTTTTTTAAGTATATAGCAAACCAAAACCATCTGTAAACATTTTCTTCTAAAAAGGCAAGCCAGACCTGGAGAAGAAACATTTTCAAAACATGTATCTGGTAAGGTCTGAACTCCTTCAACTCAACAATAAGACCCAAACCAAAAAACAAAACAAAAAAATGGGCAAAAGATTTGATGAAACACGTCATTAAAGGAGATTATGAATGGTTAAAAAGCACATGAAAAGAAATTCAACATTGTTAATTACCAGAGAAATGCAAATTAAAATCCAATAAGATGCAACTAGACATCAACTACAATGGTTAAAAATAGTAAGACTTACCAAACCAACTGCTGGTAACAGCAGTGAGAACTCTTAGGCATTGCTTATAGGCATGAAACACAGTAGACCCAATGGGGAAACATCTGGAACTTTCTGAATAAGTTACATATAAACTTACCAGAAGACTAGGTAAGCCCACTCCTAGGTATTTACATAAGAAATAAAAACATAGACTTATATGTGAATGTTCATAGAAGCTTTATTCATAACAGCTCCAAACTGGAAAAACACCCATGTATCCATGAGCTGAAAGAATAACAAACTGTAGTATATGCACACAAAAGAATTCTACTCAGGCTAAAAAGAATAAACTGGTGATACACACACAGGAGTCTCAAAAGCATCATGCTAAATGTGGAAGTCAGACAAAAGATACTATATATAAATTCATTTATATAAGATTCAAAACAAGGAAAAAGTATTGAAATAGAAAATAGATCAGTGATTGGCTGGCATCTGAGAAGAGGTATGAGAGGAAGGGACTCACTGCAAAGGGGTACAAGGAATTTTGGGGGGATGATGAAAATATTCCAAACCATGACTCTGATGATAGTAAGCTACTGCATAACTTTTTAAACTTATTGATTTGTATAATGAAGTGCTGAATTTTATTTTTCATTTAATATTCTTCAATAAAAGTGATTAATATTTAAAAAAAGAAAAAACTGAATCTGCATTCTTGAGGAAGTTGCATGGTAAGGTCTGCTCACCCACTGAGACGAGGTGGCTGTAGTTCTCCAGCATTACATCTCTGTACAAGGTCCTCTGAGCAGAGTCCATCTGATGCCACTCTTCCTGGGTGAATTCCACAGTCACATCCTTGAATGACACTGATGCCTGTAACAATATATTTCTACTCAATCTGAGGGTTCAGAATCAGGACGTAGAAAATATTTTTGAAAACTAACTCTTACTATATTTTCTGTTTATGTTTTAATGATTATTTTATATTGGTCTATAGGTGTTTTACAATATTCTGTAAGTTTCAAGTGTACAGCAAAGAGATTTATATATACATATATATTCTTTTTCAAATTCCTTTCTCATTTAGGTTATGACAATACTGAGCAGAGTTCCCTGTGCTATACAGTAGCACAACATAGCAGTGTGTATATGTCAATTCCAAACTCCCAATTTATCCCTCCCTCCCCACCTTTCCATCCATGATGCTGCAAATGGCATTATTTCATTTTTTAATGGCTGAGTAACATTCCATTGTATATATGCACCGTATCTATATAGAGTCTTTGATGAACACTTAGGCTGCTTTCAGGCTGTGGCTACTGTAAACAGCACTGCAATGAACACTGGGGTGAGTGTATACTTTCAAACCATGGTTTTCTCCTAACATATGTTTAACTGTTTAGAGTTTAAAACAAAATGCTATAAAAGATGAGCAACTCCGCCTTTACACTAGAACAGGGTTTCTTCAATTTGGCACTACTGACACTCTAGACCAGATAAAGCTATTTCTGTGGAAGACTGTCCTGTGTATTCCAGGATGTTTACCAGCATCCCTACTTCTACTAATCAGATATCAATAGCATCAATCAAAAATATCTTCAAATACTTGCAAATGTCTCCTAGAAGAAAAATCTCTCCTCATTAGAACTATCACTCTATATGAATAGTGGATAATATCTTCAGCAACAAAACAAACAACCCAATTTTAGGGATGATGTATCCTAAGGCAAAGCAACAGAGATAAAGAAAGGGAATTAATTCTTAGAGGAAAAAAATCTGGTCACTATTTTTTTTTATAACTATACAAAGAAATGCTCCACAACCAAGATAGATGCTGATGCCATATACAGAGACTGGAAAAATAAATAAGAATCACAAGTTGGGTCACAGAGAGTAGATGTTGTTCAATTGTACTCAAAACACCTGCAGAATTTACAAATGGAATTATTTCATGATTGGCTGCATGATCCTGGAATGGAGAAGGAAGATCTAAAATGAAAAAAAGGATTTAGGAGACATTAGTCCTTAAGATGGTAAGTGAAGTCATTAGAGAAAAAGGGCTGGTTCAGAAAGGATATAGAAATTTTAGGAAAGAAAACAACCAAGGAATAAATTCAAGGGAATACCAAAATTTAAAAGTAAGGTGTAAAGATAAGCCAGGAAGGCTGAGAAATAAATTCTCAGTGGTAAAAAGAGAAAACAAAAATATTAAGAGTGAAGTGAAGTGAAGTGAAGTTGCTCAGTCATGTCTGACTCTTTGCAACCCCAGGGACTGTAGCCTACAAGGCTCCTCTGGCCATGGAATTTTCCAGGCAAGAGTACTGGAGTGGGTTGCCATTTCCTTCTCCAGGGGATCTTCCCGACCCAGGGATCAAACCCAGGTCTTTCACATTGCAGGCAGACGCTTTACTGTCTGAGCCACCAGGGAGAATTACAACCAAAAATTGTTTCTCTAGTTTAAGGGAATAGACTAAACACACATACTTATATCTCCTGTCTCCAAAAACACATTCAGATAAAATACAAAACTTTTAAAAGTAATAAAAATATGACAAAACAGGAATGCAGAAAAACCTCAGCACAAGGCCTGAATTTTGAAAAAATTCTGGAAGACAGAGGGTAAGGTAATACTAGATTAAAAGAAAAATAGAATACTATTATCCACAGTCTAATGCAAACATAGAAGTGGGCAAAAGGAGCAGTGCACTAGTGAGAGCCCAGAAAGATGTCTAAGCTGAAATTAGAGAAAGTGGATAGTAGGAAGAATGATAAACAGAATCACTTTCCTATTTAAATACAGATAATATCATTTAATGAGTGAGGAAAGGCTGGATACAAATGTCATTTGGATAAATAGATGGCCATCTGGAAAAGAGAGGTCTATGTATCACACCACAGAGCAGGAAAAATTAAAATATATTCAAGATTTAAATGTAAAAAATAAAACCATATTCTAAAAGACTACACAGAACAATTCTTTTATATCGTTATAGTGGGTAATGGCCAACAATGACTAAAAATCAACAAAACATAAAAGAAAAAAATGCTAAATTCAAAAATATAAAGATCAAATATTTTCAAAAGACCCTAAATAGACAAAGTAATTTTGAAAAAGAAGATAGAACTGGGGGGATGGGGAGAGGGGATCAAGCTACCTGACTAGAGATTATACTACAAAGCTATAGTCATCAAAACAGTATGTTACTACCCCAAAAAAAGACAACTCAAAACTTATGGGATGCAATAAAAGAAGTGTTAAGAGGGAAGTTTACAGAAATACAAGCTAACCTCAAGAAACAAGAAACATCAAATAAACAACCTAACCTTAGAATATAAAGCAACTAGAAAAAGAACAAAAAACCTGATGAAGTTAGTAGAAGGAAAGAAAGCATAGAGATCAGATGTTTGATTTATTTTGAAATAAATGAAAAAATAATGAAATAAGAGCAAAGTTCAATAAAACTAAAAGCTGGTTCTTTGAGACAATAAACCAAGTTGACAATTAGCCAGACTCATCAAAGCAACAGGGAGAAGACTCAAATCAATATGATTAGAAATGAAAAAGCAGCTACAACAGACAATGCAGAAATACAAAGGATCATAAAAGACTACTATCAGGAGCAACTACATGCCAAAAAAATGGACAACCTGGAAGAAATGGACATATTGTTACAAAAGTATAACCTTCCAAGACTGAACCAGGAAGAAACAGAAAATATGAACAGACCAATCACAAGCACTGAAATCAAAACCATGATCAAAAATCTTCCAACAAACAAAAGCCCAGTGCCACACGGCTTCACAGGCAAATTCTATCAAACATTTAGAGAATAGTTAACACCTATCCTACTCGATTGCACTCATCTCACATGCTAGTAAAGTAATGCTCAAAATTCTCCAAGCCAGGCTTCAGCAATATGTGAACCGTGAACTTCCTGATGTTCAAGCTGGTTTTAGAAAAGGCAGAGGAACCAGAGATCAAACTGCCAACATCCACTGGATCATCGAAAAAGCAAGAGAGTTCCAGAAAAACATCTATTTCTGTTTTATTAACTAGGCCAAAGCCTTGGACTGTGTGGATCACAACAAACTGTGGAAAATTCTGAAAGAGATGGGAATACCAGAGCACCTGACCTGCCTCTTGAGAAATCTGTATGCAGGTCAGGAAGCAACAGTTAGAACTGGACATGGAACAACAGACTGGTTCCAAATAGGAAAAGGAGTACATCAAGGCTGTATATTGTCACCCTGCTTATTTAACTTATATGCAGAGTACATCATGAGAAAGGCTGGACTGGAAGAAACACAAGTTGGAATCAAGATTGCTGGGAGAAATATCAATAACCTCAGATATGCAGATGACACCACCCTTTTCTTATGGCAGAAAGTGAAGAGGAACTAAAAAGCCTCTTGATGAAAGTGAAAGTGGAGAGTGAAAAAGTTGGCTTAAAGCTCAACATTCAGAAAACTAAGATCATGGCATCTGGTCCCATCACTTCATGGGTAATAGATGGGGAAATAGTGGAAACAGTGTCAGATTTTATTTTGGGGGGCCCCAAAGTCACTGCAGATGGTGATTGCAGCCATGAAATTAAAAGACGCTTACTCCTTGGAAGGAAAGTTATGACCAACCTAGATAGCATATTCAAAAGCAGAGATATTACTTTGCCAACAAAGGTCCATCTAGTCAAGGCTATAGTTTTTCCAGTGGTCATGTATGGATGTGAGAGTTGGACTGTGAAGAAGGCTGAGCGCCGAAGAATTGATGCTTTTGAACTGTGGTGTTGGAGAAGACTCTTGAGAGTCCCTTGGACTGCAAGGAGATCCAACCAGTCCATTCTAAAGGAGATCAGCCCTGGGATTTCTTTGGAAGGAATGATGCTAAAGCTGAAACTCCAGTACTTTGGCCACCTCATGCGAAGAGTTGACTCATTGGAAAAGACTCTGATGCTGGGAGGGATTGGGGGCAGGAAGAGAAGGGGACCACAGAGGATGAGATGGCTGGATGGCATCACTGACTCGATGGACGTGAGTCTGGGTGAACTCTGGGAGCTGGTGATGGACAGGGAGGCCTGGTGTGCTGCGATTCATGCAGTCGCAAAGAGCTGGACACGACTGAGCGACTGAACTGAACTGAACTGATCCTACTCAAATTTTTCCAAAAAACTGCAGAAGGAGGAATACTCCCAAACTCATTCTATGAGGCCACTATCACCCTGATACCAAAATGAGACAAAGATACCACAAAAAAAAGAAAATCACAGGACAATATCACTGATGAATACAGATGCAAAAATCCTCAAAAAAATGACAGCAAACAGAATCCAACAACACATTAAAAGGATCATACACCATGATCAGGTGGGGTTTATCCCAGGGCTGCAAGGATTCTTGAATATACATAAGTCAATAAATGTGATAAACCATATTAACAAATTGAGAAATAAAAACCATATGATCATCTCAATAAATGCAGAGAAAGCTTTTGACAAAATTCAACACCCATTTATGATAAACATTTTCCAGAAAACTGGCATAGAAAGAACCTACCTGAACATAATAAAGGCCATATACAACAAACCCACACCAAACAACATTTTCAATGGGGAAAAACTAAAAGCATTTCCTCTAAGATCAGAAACATGATATGGGCGCCCATTCTTGCCACTGATAGCTTACGGTGAATGATGTCAAATTTGTGATCTCCGAAGAAGATTTAGCTTTGGGACCAAGGACCAGGCTTGATCACTCAAAAGAGCTTTTGTGTAGCAGTTTTACTAAAGTAAGAAAAGGGACAGAGAAAGCCTCTGACATAGACATCAGAAGGGGGATAGAGAATGCCCCCCTTGCTAGTGTTAGCAAGCGAGTTATATACTTTTTAAATTAGTTATTACAATAAATCAAAAGAATGTCTCAAGGTTGTAAAGCTCTTACTAGACTCACTCCCATAATTTACATTTTAAGATAACAGGATTAGCCAGAAGGTTTTCAGGAGGAGAAACTGTCCTCAAGCAGGCACCTTGTTGTTATGAGTGAAGTCGCTCAGTCGTGTCCGACTCTTTGCGACCCCCGTGGACTGTAGCCGCCCAGGCTCCTCCGTCCATGGGATTCTCCAGGCAAGAATACTGGAGTGGGTTGCCATTTATACAATCCTTCAATTCAGTTCAGTCACTCAGTCGTGTTCAACTCTGCAACCCCATGAACACAGTACGCCAGGCCTCCCTGTCCATCACCAACTCCCAGAGTTTACTCAAACTCATGTCCACTGAGTCGGTGATGCCATCCAACCATTTCATCCTCTGTCGTCCCCTTCTCCTCCTGCCCTCAATCTTTCCCAGCATCAGGGTCTTTTCAAATGAGTCAGCTCTTTGCATCAGGTGGCCAAAGTATTGGAGTTTCAGCTTCAACATCAGTCCTTAGTACAGAGTTTAAACTGAGTTGTTGTGTAATCATTAGACTAAGGAATGTAGAGGGGAAAAAAAGATGTCTTTTCCTCCTCCTTGAGAATTCCAGACCCCTATCTCTGCTTTGAGAGCCCAAGACCCCTTTCTCCTCCTCAGGGACCCCAGACTTCTTATCAACCTGCCTAGGAATTGACCCTCTCATTACTATTATTCAATATAGATTTGGAAGTCCTAGCCATGGCAGTCAGAAAGGAAAAAGAAATAAAAGGAAGCCAGACTGAAAAACAAGAAGCAAAACTTTCACTATATGCAGATGACAGGATACTAAACAGAATACCCTAAAGATGCCACCAGAAAATTGCTAGAGCTAATCAATGAATTCAGTAATGTTGCAAGATACCAAATGATACATAGAAATCCCCTGTATCCTATACTAACAATAAAAAATCAAAAGGGGAAATCAGAAAGTAAACAATCCCGTTCATCCCTAAAACAAAAAGAATAAAATATCTAGGAATAAACCTACCTAAAGAGATAAAAGACATGTATGCAAAAAACTATAAGATATTGATAAAAGAGATCAAACAGATGGAGAGATATACCATGTTCTTAGATTAGGAGAATCAATATTGTGAAAATTTGAGAATACTACCCAAAGTCATCCACATATTCAATGCAATCCCTATCCAATTACCAATGGAATTTTTCCAGAACTAGAACAAAAAATTTTACATATTGTTTGGGAACCCAAAAGACCTCGAATAGGCAAAGCAATTGTGAGAAAGAAAAATGGAGCTAGATGAATCAATCTTACTGACTTCAGACTATATTACAAAGCTATACTCATCAAGACAATATGGTTCTGGCACAAAAACAAAAATACAGCTAAGCAGAATAGGAGAGAAACCCCAGAAATAAACCCATGTACTCATGAGTACCTTATTTTTGAAAAAGGAGGCAGGAATATACAATGGAGAAAAAAGAGCCTCTTAGCTGGAAAAACTGGACAGCTACATGTACGAGAATGAAATTAGAATACTTCCTAACAACAAAGTCAAGTTGAATTAAAGACTTAAAGGTAAGACCAGAAAATATATAGCTCTTAGTGGAAAACACAGATAGTACACTCCTTAACATAAATCACAGCAAGATCCTCTTTGACTCCCTCCTAGAGCAATGGAAATAAAAACAAAAATAAATAAATGGAACTTTATTAAACTTAAAAGTTTTTGCACAGCAAAGGAAACTGTAAAGATGAAAAGACAACCCTCAGAATGGGAGACAATAATTACAAAGTAACTGACAAACAATTAATCTACAAAAAACATAAATAGCTCAATATAAGGAAAACAAAACCGAATTAAAAAAATGACAAGACCTAAACAGACATTTCTCCAAAGAAGACATAGATGGACAACAAACACGTGAAAAGATGCTTAATGTCACTCATTACTAGAGAAATGCAAATCAAAACTACAGTGAGGTATCACCTCACACCATTTAGAATTGTCATCATCAAAAAATCTACCAACAATAAATGGTGGAGAGGATGTGGAGAAAGGGAACCTTCCTGTACTACTGATGAGAATGTAAATTGGTACAGCCACTGCAGAGAACATCATGAATATTCCTTAACCAACTAGGAATAAATTTACCATATGACCTAGCAACCCCATTACTAAGCATATAGCATGAAAACATGACAATTCAAAAAGACACACACCCCAGTGTTCATAGAACATTATTTACAATAGCCAGGACATGGCCGAGGAGAAGGATGTGCACCCTTCTCCTCCAGTGAGAACATCAAAATCCCAACTAGCAGCTGAACAACCACTGACAGAAGGATGTTGGAATCCACCAAAAAAAGATAACCCACGTCCAAGGACAAAGAAGAGGTCACAACGAGATGGTAGGAGGGGCACAATCATGTTAAAATCAAACCACATACCTGCCAGAGGCTCTTGGAGGGCACAAATAAAATCTTGTGCGCACCAGGACCCAGGAGAAAGGAGTAGTGACCTCCACAAGAAACTGAGCCAGACCTGCCTGTGAGTGTTTCAGGGTCTCCTGAGGAGGTGTGGGTCAGCAGTGGCCTGCTGTGGGGACAGGAGCAGTGGCAGCAGCAGTCTTGGGAGGTGCAATGTGTTGACATTAGCCCTAGCATAGCGCCTGGAGCCCTATCATAGAGCCGCCACGTGGGTGATGCTCAAACTGGAGAACAACTATAACAAAGAAGTTCTCAATGTGATTCAAAGGTTCTAGGCCCCTCATCAGACTTCCCAATCTGGGGATCTGATAAAGGGACCAGGAATCCCCAGGTTTGAAGGTCAGTGCAATTTGACTACAGAACAATTTCCAGAGGACTAGGGAAACAAGCTGGTTTTAGAAAAGGCAGAGGAACCAGAGATCAAATTGCCAACATCCACTGGATAATCGAAAAAGCAAGAGAGTTCCAGAAAAACATCTATTTCTGCTTTATTGACTATGCCAAAGCCTTGGACTGTGTGGATCACAATAAACTGGGGAAAATTCTGAAAGAAATGGGAATACCAGACCACCTGACCTGCCTCTTGAGAAACCTGTATGCGGATCAGGAAGCAACAGTTAGAACTGGACATGGAACAACAGACTAGTTCCAAATAGGAAAAGGAGTACATCAAGGCTGTATATTGTCACCCTGCTTATTTAACTTCTATTCAGAGTACATCATGAGAAACACTGGGCTGGATGAAGCACAAGCTGGAATCAAGATTGCCAGGAGAAATATCAATAACCTCAGATATGCAGATGGAGAAGGAAATGGCAACCCACTCCAGTGTTCTTGCCTGGAGAAACCCAGGGACGGGGGAGCCTGGTGGGCTGCTGTCTATGGGGTCGCACAGAGTCGGACACAACTAAAGCGACTTAGCAGCAGCAGCAGCAGCAGCAGCAGCAGCAGATATGCAGATGACACCACCCTTATGGCAGAAAGTGAAAAAGAACTAGAGTCTCTTGATGAAAGTGAAAGAGGAGAGTGAAAAAGTTGGCTTAAAAGTCAACATTCAGAAAACTAAGATCATGGCATCTGGTCCCATCATTTTATGGCAAATAGACAGGAAAACAGTGGAAACAGTGTCAGACTTTATTTTTCTGGGCTCCAAAATCACTGCAAATGGTGACTGTAGCCATGAAATTAAAAGACGCTTACTCCTTGGAAGGAAATTTATGACCAACCTAGACAGCATATTAAAAAGCAGAGACATTACTTTGCCAACAAAGGTCCGTCTAGTCAAGGCTATGGTTTTTCCAGTGGTCATGAGTTGGACTCATGTGAGAGTTGGACTATACAGAAAGCTGAGTGCCAAAGAATTGATGCTTTTGAACTGTGGTGTTGGAGAAGACTCTTGAGAGTCCCTTGGACTGCAAGGAGATCCAACCAGTGCATCCTAAATGAGATCAGTCCTGGGTGTTCATTGGAAGGACTGATGTTGAAGCTGAAACTCCAATACTTTGGCCACCTGATGCAAAGAGCTGACTCATTTGAAAAGACCCTGATGCTGGGAAAGATTGAGGGCAGGAGGAGAAGGGGACGACAGAGGATGAGATGGCTGGATGGCATCACCAACTTGATGGACATAGGTTTGGGTGAATTCTGGGACTTGGTGATAGACAGGGAAGCCTGGCGTGCTGTGGTTCATGGGGTCGCAGAGAGTCAGACAAGACTGAGCGACTGAACTGAACTGAACTGAGGGAAACAGAGACTCTTGGAAGGCACAAAGAAAACCTTGTGGCAACAGGACTCAGGGGAAGGGAGCAGTGACCCAACAAGAGACTGAGCCAGACTTGCCTGTGTGTGTGTGGGAGTCTCCTGCAGAGGTGTAGGTTGATAGTAGCCTGCCACAGGGTCAAGGGCACTGGCAGCAGCAGTCCTGCTAGGTATGGTGTGTTGGCATAAGTCCTCTTGGAGGAGGTTGACATTAGCACTACCACAGAAAATGCAGACGCCAGGATGGGTCCATCTCAGGGCAAACTACAGGGAGGGAGCTCAACCCCACTCATGAACAGAAAATTGGATTAAAGATTTACTGGGCAGGATTCTGCTCACCAGAGCAAGACCCCGTTATCCTCACAGCTATTCCCTTCCATCAGAAGCTTGCACAGGCCTCTTATCCTCATCCATCAGAGGGTAGACAGAAGCAGCAAGAACTGCAATACCATGACCTCCAGAATGAAAACTACAATCACAGAAAGCTAACCAAATGATAACATCAATTACAGCCTTGTAACTCAATGTAACTCAATGAAACTATGAGCCGTGCCATTCAGGGACACCCAAGACAGATGGGTCATGGTGGAGAGTTCTGAGAAAATGAGGTCCACTGGAGAAGGGAATGTCAAACTACTTCATTTTTCTTGCTTTGAGAACACCATGAACACTATGAAATGGCAAAAAGACATAAAACTGGAAGATAATCCCCCAGGTTGGTAGATGTCCAATATACTACTAGAGAAGAGTGAAGAAACGGCTCCAGAAAGAACGAAGAGGCTGAGCCAAAGTGGAAAAAATGCTCAGTTGTGGATGTATCTGGTGATGAAAGTAAAGTCCAATGCTGTTAAGCACAATATTGCAGAAGAACCTGAATGTTAGGTCCATGAATCAAGGTAAAGTGGATGTGGTCAAACAGGAGATGGCAAGAGTGAACATCAACATTTTAGGAAGGAAATGCTGCTGCTAAGTCACTTCAGTCATGTCCAACTCTGTGCGACCCCAGAGATGGCAGCCCACCAGGCTCCCCCATCCCTGGGATTCTCCAGGCAAGAACACTAGAGGGGTTGCCATTTCCTTCTCCAATGCATGAAAGTGAAAAGTGAAAGTGAAGTCACTCAGTCCTGTCCAACTCTTAGTGACCCCATGGACTACAGCCTACCAGGCTCCTCCATCCATGGGATTTTCCAGGCAAGAGTACTGGAGTGGGTTGCTACTGCCTTCTCCCTAGGAAGGGAATGGGCGAACTTAATTTAGATGACAATTAAATCTACTATTGTGGACATAATCCCTTAGAAGGAATGGAGCAGCACTCATAGTCAACAAGAGAGTCTGAAATGCAGTACTTGGGTGCAATCCCTAAGATGACAGAATGATCTAGGTTCAATTCCAAGGCAAACCATTCAACATCACAGTAATATAAGCCTATGCCCCCAAAAATAATGCCAAAGAAGTTGAAGCGAAACAGTTCTTTGAAGATCTACAAGACATTTTAGAACCAACACCAAAAAGAGATGTCTTTTTCATCACAGGGGATTGGAATGCAAAAGTAGGAAGTCAAGAAACACCTGGAGTAACAGGCAAGTTTGGCCTTGGAGTACAGAATGAAGCAGAGCAAAGACTAACAAAAGTTTTGCCAAGATAACTCACTGATCATAGCAAACACCCTCTTCTAACAACACAAGAGACGGCTCTACATATGGACATCAATGGATGGTCAATACCTAAATCAGATTCATTATATTCCTTGCAGCCAAAGATGGAGCTCTACATAGTCAAGAAAAACAAGACTGGGAGCTGACTATGGCTCAGGTCATGAGCTCGTTATTGTAAAATTCAGACTTAAATTAAAGGGAGTAGGGAAAAACACTAGGCCATTCAGGTATGAACTAAATGAAATCCCTTGATTATACAGTGGAAATGACAAATAGATTCAAGGGATTAGATCTGATGGACAAAGTGCCTGACAAACTATGGATGGAGGTTCATAACGTTGTATAGGAAGTGGTGAACAAAACCATTCCAAAGAAAAGAAATGCAAGAGGGCAAAATGGTTGTCTGAGGAGGCCTTACAAATAGCTGAGAAAAGAAGAGAAGCAAAAAGTAAAGGAGAAAGGGAAAGATATACCCAAGTGAATGCAAAGTTCAAAGAATAGCAAGGAGAGATAAGAAAGCCTTCTTAAGTGAACAATGCAAAGAAATAGAGGGAAACAATAAAATGGAAAAGACTAGCAACTTCTTCAAGAAAATTAGAGATACTGAGGGAACATTTCATGCAAAGATGGGCACAATAAGGGACAGAAACAAGTATCTAAGAGAAGCAGAAGAGATTAAGAAGAGATATCAAGAACAAAGAAGAACTATACAAAAAAGATCTTAATGATCCAGATAACCATGAAGGTGTCCTCACAAACCTAGAGCCAAACATCCTGGAGTTGAAGTCAAGTGGACCTTAGGAAGCATTACTACAAAAAAAAACTAGTGGCGATGATATTATTTCAGCTGAGATATTTAAAATCCTAAAAGATGATGCAGTTAAAGTGCTACACTCAATATGCCATCAAATTTGGAAAAGTCAGCAGTGGCCACAGGACTGGAAAAGGTCAGTTTTCATTCCAATCCCAAAGAAGAGCAATGCCAAAGAATATTCAAACTACTGTACAATTGCCCTCATCTCACATGCTACCAAGGTCATGCTCAACATCTTTCAAGCTAGGGTTCAACAATATGTGAACTGAGAACTCCCAGATGTACAAGCTGGATTTAGAAAAGGCAGAGGAACCAGAAACCAAACTGTCAACATCCACTAGATCAGAGAAAAAGCAAGAGAATTTCAGGAAAACATCTACTTCTGCTTCGTTGACCATGCTAAAGCCTTTGACTGTGTGGATCACAACAAACTGTGGACATTTCTTAAAGAGAGATGGGAATACCAGACCAACCTATCTGTCTCCTGAGAAACCTGTATGCAGGTCAAGAAGCAACAGGTAGAACTGGGCATGGAACAATGGACTGATTCAAATTGGGAAAGGAGAATGTCAAGGCTGTATACTGTCACCCTGCTTATTTAACTTTTATGCAGAATACATCATGTAAAATGCCAGGCTGGATGACTCACAAGCTGGAATCAAGATGGCTGGGAGAAATATCAACAACATCAGATATGCAGATGATACCACCCTAATGGCAGAAAGCGAAGAGGTACTAAAGAGCCTCTTGATGAAAGTGAAAGAGGACAGTGAAAAAGCTGGCTTAAACTTAACATTAAAAAAAAACTAGGATCACGGCATCTGGCCCCATCACTTTATGGCAAATAGATGGGGGAGAAAATGGAAATAGTGATGGACTTTATTTTCTTGGACTCCAAAATCACTGCAGACGGTTGATTGCAGCCAGGAAATTAAAAGATGCTTGCTCCTTGGAATAAAAGCTATGACAAACTTAGTGTATTAAAAAGCAGAGACATCAATTTGCCAACAAATGTCTGTATAGCCAAAGCTATGGTTTTTTCCAGTAGTCATATTTGGAAGTGAGAGTTGAACCATAAAGAGCACTGAGCACCAAAGAACTGATGCTTTCAAACTGTGGTGCTGGAGAAGACTCTTCAGAGTCCCTTGGAGAGTAAGGAGATCAAACCAGTCAACCCTAGAGGAAATCAACCCTGAATATTTATTGGAAGGACTGATGCTGAAGCTGAAGCTCCAATAATTTGGCTACCTGATGCAAAGAACCAACACACTGGAAAAGACTGTGATGCTGGGAAAGACGGAAGAAAGGAGGAGAAGGGGGCAAAAGAGGATGAGATTGTTGGATGACATCACTGACTCAATAGACAAGAGTTTGAGCCAAACTCCAGGAGATAGTAAAGCACAGGGGAGGATAGCATGCTGCAGTTCATGGGCTCACAAACAGCCAGACACAACTTAGTGACTGAACAACACCACCAACAGTACATGGAAGCAACCTAGATATCCATCACCAGATGAATCAAGAAAGATGATGTGATATATACACAATGGAATATTAGTCAGCCTAAAGAGGAACAAATTTTATACAGTTGTAATGAGGTGAATGTGGAGAAGGCAATGGTACCCCACTCCAGGGATGGAGGAGCCTTGTAGGCTATAGTCCATGGGGTCGCTAAGAGTCGGACACGACTGAGCGACTTCACTTTCACTCTTCATATTCATGCATTGGAGAAGGAAATGGCAACCCACTCCAGTGTTCTTGCCTGGAGAATCCCAGGGACGGGGGAGCCTGGTGGGCTGCCATCTATGGGGTCGCACAGAGTCAGACACGACTGAAGCAACTTAGCAGCAGCGGCAGCAGTGAGGTGAATGAACCTAGAGCCTGTTATACAGAATGAAATACATCTGAAACATAAAAACAAATAATGCATCTATATGGTTTCTAGAAAAATAGTACAGTTCTACTACACAGAAGTAAAGAACGGACTCATGGACACAGTGGGGGAAGGAGAGAGAAGGTCGAAGTGAGGAAGTAGAATCGCCATCTGTACACTATCATGTGTAAAATATATAGCTAGTGTGAAGCTTCTATTTAACACAGGGAGCCCAGCCTGGCACTCTGTGACAAACTAGAGATGTGAGATGGGAGTGAGGAGGGAGGCTCAAGAGGCAGAGGATATATATATATAAAATTATGGCTGATTCATGTTGTTGTACAGCAGAAATCAACACTACACTGTAAACCAAGTTGCTGTTGAGTTGTTCAGTTGCTAAGTTGTGTCCAACTCTTTGCGACCTCATGGACTGTAGAATGTCAGACTCCTCTGTCCTTCACTATCTTCCAGAGTTTGCTCAAATTCATGTCCATTGAGTCAGGGATGCTGTCTCATCTCCAACCATCTCATCCTCTGATGCCTCCTTCTCCTCTTCCCTTCAGTCGTTTCTAGCACTGAGCACCAAAGAACTGATGCTTTCAAACTGTGGTGCTGGAGAAGATTTTTCCAACGAGTTGGCTCTTCACATCAGGTGGCCAAATTATTGGAGCTTCAGCAACAGTACTTCCAATGAATATTCAGAGTTGATTTCCTTTAGGACTGACTAATTTGATCTCCTTGCACTCCAAGGGACTCTCAAGAGTCTTCTCCAGCACCACAAGCCTAAATCAATTCTTCAGTGCTCAGCCTTCTATACAGCCCAACTCTCACATTCGTACATGACTACTGGAAAAACCATAGCTTTGAGTATACAGACCTTTTCTGGCAAACTGATGTCTCTGCTTTTTAATATGCTGTCTAGGTTTGTCATAGGTTTCTTTCCAAGGAGCAAGCGTCTTTTAATTTCATGGCTGCAGTCAGCATCTGCAGTGATTTTTGGAGCCCAAGAAAAGAAAATCTGTCACTGCTTCCACTGTTTCCCCTTCCATTTGCCATGAAGTGATGGGACTGGAGGCTATGATTTTAGTTTTTTGAATGTTGAGTTTCAAGCCAGCTTTTTCACCCTCCACTTTCACCCTTACCATGAGTCTCTTTAGTTCCTCTTCACTTTCTACCATTAGAGTGGTATTGTCTGCATATCTGAGGTTGTTGATATTTCTGGCAATGTTGATTGCAGCTTGGGATTCACCCAGCCTGGAGTTCTTAATGGCTTGGATAACCACAATGGTGTGGTCATTAACCTAGAGCAGGACATCCTGGACTATGAAGTCAAGTGGGCCTTTGGAAGCATTACTACAAACAAAGCTAGTGGAGGTGACAGAATTCCAGCTGAACTATTTCAAATCCTAAAAAATGATGCTGTTAAAGTACTGCACCTAGTATATCAGCAAATTTGGAAATCTCAGCAGTGGCCACAGAACTGGAAAAGGTGTTGTCATTCCCATCCCAAAGAAGAGCAGTGCCAAAGAATGTTCAAACTAACATATAGCTGCACTCATTTCACATGGTAACAAGGTCATGTTCAAAATCCTTCAAGCTAGGCTTAAGCAAGATGTGATGCTAAATCCAGCCTGTACATCTGTATTTTCTCAGTTCACGTATTGCTGAAGCCTAGCTTGGAGAATAACCGCTTTACAATATAGTGTTGGCTTCTGCCATACAACAACATGAAAGCAGCTGTATGTATACATATGTCCTCACCCTCTTGAACCTCCCCTCCACGCCCCCATCCCATCCAACCTCTCTAGGTTATCACAGACTACTGCATTGAGCTTCCAAAGTTATACAGCAACTTCCCATTAGCTTTCTATTTTACATATGGTGATGTATATGTTTCAATGCTATTCTCTCGATTTGTCCCTTCCTCCCCTTCCCTCACTGTGTCCTAAATCTGTTCTCTAAGTCTACATTTCAATTCCTGCCTGGCAAATAAATTCATCAGTAGCAGTTTTCTAGATTTCATATATATATGTTAAGGTATATTTTTTACTTTCTCACTTATTTCACTCTGTATAACAAGCTCCAGGTCCATCCACCTCACAAGAACTGACTTAAATGTGTTCCTTTTTATGGCTGAGTAGTATCCCATTGTATATATGTATCACAACTTCTTTCTGCATTCATTTGTCAGTGGACATTTAGGCTGCTTCAGCGTCCTAGCTATTGTAAATAGTGCTGCATTGAACACTGGGATGGGCAGAAGACCTAAACAGACATTTCTCCAAAGAAGACATACAGATGGCCAATGACACCATGATAAGATGCTCAAGACAGCTCATTACTAGAGAAATGAAAATCAAAACTAAAATGAGTTATCACTTCACACCAGTCAGAATGGCCATCATCGAAAAATCCCCAAACAATAAACGCAGGAGAGGGTGTGGAGAAAAAGTAACCCTCTTGCACTGCTGGTGGGAATGCAAACTGCTACAGCCACGATGGAGAACAGTATGGAGAGTCCCTAAAAAAACTAGGAATAAAATTACCATATATCTAGCGATCCCACTACTGGGCACGTACCCTGAGAAAATCATAACTGAAAAAGACCTTTATTATATGGTTCTGAATATTCTTCCTTCTTAATCTCTTCTACTTCTGTTAGGTCCTTACCATACCTGTCCTTTATTATGCCCATTTTTGCATGAAATGTTTCCTTGATGGCTCCAATTTTCTTTAGAGACCTCTAGTCTTCCCCATTTTATTGTTTTTCTCTATTTCTTTGCATTGTTCATTTAAGAAGATGTCTTTATCTCTCCTTGCTATTCTCTGGAACTGTAAATTCAGCTGGATATATCTTTCCCTTTTCCCCTTGCCTTTTGCTTCTCTTTCCTCAGCTATTTGTAAAGCCTCCTCAAATACCACTTTGCCTTCTTATATTTTTTTCTTTGGGATAGTTTTGGTCACTGTAACACTGTACAATTTTATGAACCTCTGTCCACAGTTCTTCAGGTATTCTGTCTACTAAATCTAATCCCCTGAATCTATTCATCACCTCCATTGTATAATCATAAGGAATTTGATTTAGGTCATACCTGAATGGCCTAGTGGTTTTCTCTAATTCCTTCAATTTGAGCCTGAACTTTACAATAAGGAGCTGATGATCTGAGCCACAGTCAGCTCCAGGTCTTATTTTAACTGACTGTATAGAGCTTCTCCACTTTTGCTGCAAAGGACATAATCAATCCGAAATCGGTACTGACCATCTGATGATGTCCATGTGTAGGGTCATCTCTTGCTCTTCCCCAGTAGCATACTAGACACCTTCTGACCTGGGAGGCTCATTTTTGGTGTTGTATCCTTTTGCCTTTTCATACTTTCCATGGGTTCTCCAGGCAAGAATACTGGTGGGCGTTGCCATTTCCTTTCCCAGTGGAACACATTTTGTCAGAACTTGTTATTATGACCTGTCCGTCTTTGGTGGCCCTGCATGGCCACCCATAGCTTCAGTGAGGTATGCAAGCCCCTTCTCCATGATAAGGCTGTGATCTATGATGAGATTATTAAAGCAGTTATCCTCCAATTTAAAAATATGTTAAAAAATAAATAGGAAAAAAACCAATATGGTATTGGCACAAAAACAGACATACAGATTAATGTAACAGGATAGAAAACCCAGAAATAAACCCAAACACTTATGGTCAATTAATCTACAACAAAGGAAGCAAGATTACACAATGGAGAAAACAGAGTCTCTTCTTCAACCAGTGGTACTGGGAAAACTGAACAGCTACATGTAAAATAATGAACTAACTATACAGAAAAATAAATGGATTAAAGTCCTAAATGGAGCGCTGGATAATATAAAAATCCTAGAACAAAATACAGGTGGAACACTCTTTGACATAAGTCGCAGCAACATTTTTCTGGAACTATCTCCTGCAGTAATTTAAATAAAAACAAAAATAAACAAATGGGACCTAAATTGAATGGAACAGCTTCTGCACAGCAAAGGAAACCATAAAAAAATGGAAGACAACCTACACACGGGGAGAAATATCTGCAAATGATGCTACCAACAAGGGATTACTCTCTAAAATACACAAACAGCTCATACAACTAAATAACAAAAGAAATCAAGTAACCCAATCAAAAACTGGGCAGAACACTTAAATGGACCTTTCTCCAAAGAAGACATACAAATGGCTAACAGGCATATGAAAAGATGCTCAGTACCACTAATTATTAGAGAGATGCAAATCAAAAGTACAATGAGGTATCACCTCACACCAGTCAGAATGGCCATCATCAAAACATTTACCAGTAACAAATGCTGGAGAGTGTGTGGAGAAAAGAAAACCCTCCTACACAGCTGGTGGGAATGTAAATTGGTGCAGTCAGAATGGAGAACATTATGGAAGGTCCTTAAAATAACTAAGAATTGAGTTACCATATGATTCAGCGATCCCACTCCTAAGTATATATCTGGAGAAAACCATACTTTGAAAATATCTGCACCCCAATATTTACCACAGCACTATTTATAATAACCATTCAATATCACGGTAATCCAAGTCTATGCCCCGACCAATAACACTGAAGAGGCTGAAGCTGAACAGTTCTATGAAGACCTACAAGACATTTTAGAACTAACACCCCAAAAAGATGTCCTTTTCATTATAAGGGACTGGAATGCAAAAGTAGGACGTCAAGAACCACCTGGAGTAACAGGTAAATTTGGCCTTGGAGTACAGAATGAAGCAGGGCAAAGAGTTTTGAGTAATAGAGTTTTGCCAAGAGAACGCACTGGTCATAACAAACACCCTCTTTCAACAACACAAGAGAAGACTCTACATGTGGACATCACCAGATGGCCAACACCGAAATCAGACTGATTATATTCTTTGCAACCAAAGATGGAGAAGATCTATACAGTCAGCAAAAACAAGACCGGGAGCTGACTATGGCTCAGATCATGAACTCCTTATTGCCAAATTCAGACTGAAATTGAAGAAAGTAGGGAAAACCACTAGCCCATTCAGGTATGACCTAAATCAAATCCCTTATGATTATACAGTGGAAGTGAGAAATAGATTTAAGGGGCTAGATCTGATAGACAGACTGCCTGATGAACTATGGACAGAGGTTCGTGACTTTGTACAGGAGACAGGGATCAAGACCATCCCCAGGAAAAAGAAAGGCAAAGAAGCAAAATGGCTGTCTGACGAGGCCTTACAAATAGCTGTGAAAAGAAGAGAAGTTAAAAAGCAAAGGAGAAAAGGAAAGATATACCCATTTGAATGCAGAGTTCCAAAGAATAGCAAGGAGAGATAAGAAAGCCTTCCTCCGTGATCAGTGCAAAGAAATAGAGGAAAACAACAGAATGGGAAAGACTAGAGGTCTCTTCAAGAAAATTAGAGATACCAAGGGAACATTTCATGAAACATGGGCTCGATAAAGCACAGAAATGGTAAGGACCTAACAGAAGGAGAAGATATTAAGAAGAGGTGGCAAGAATACACAGAAGAACTGTACAAAAAAGATCTTCATGACCCAGATAACCACGATGGTGTGATCACTCACCTAGAGCCAGACATCCTGGAATGTGAAGTCAAGTGGCCTTAGGACGCATCACTACAAACAAAGCTAGTGGAGGTGATGGAATTCCAGTTGACCTCTTTCATATCCTAAAAGATGATGTTGTGAAAGCGCTGCACTCAATATGCCAGCAAATTTGGAAAACTCATCAGTGGCCACAGGACTGGAAAAGGTCAGTTTTCATTCCAATCCCAAAGAAAGGCAATGCCAAAGAATGCTCAGACTATTGCACTATTGCACTCATCTCACACACTAGTAAAGTGATTCTCAAAATTCTCCAAGCCAGGCTTCAGCAGTATGTGAGCCATGAACTTCCAGATGTTCAAGCTGGTTTTAGAAAAGGCAGAGGAACCAGAGATCAAATTGCCAACATCCTTTAGATCATCGAGAAAGCAAGAGAGTTCCAGAAAACATCTATTTCTGCTTTTTTGACTATGCCAAAGCCTTGGACTGTGTGGATCACAATAAACTGTGGAAAATTCTGAAAGAGATGGGAATACCAGACCACCTGACCTGCCTCTTGAGAAATCTATATGCAGGTCAGGAAGCAACAGTTAGAACTGGACATGGAACAACAGACTGGCTCCAAATAGGAAAAGGAGTACGTCAAGGCTGTATATTATCACCCTGCTCATTTAACTTATATGCAGAGTACATCATGAGAAACACTGGATTGGAAGAAGCACAAACTGGAATCAATATTGCTGGGAGAAATATCAATAACCTCAGATATGCAGATGACACCACCCTTATGGCAGAAAGTGAAAAAGAACTAAAGAGCCCCTTGATGAAAGTGAAAGAGGAGAGTGAAAAAGTTGGCTTAAAAGTCAACATTCAGAAAACGAAGATCATGGCATCTGGTCCCGTCACTTCATGGCAAATAGATGGGAAACAGTGGAAACAGTGGCTGACTTTATTTTTGGGGGCTTCAAAAATCACTGCAGATGGTGATTGCAGCTATGAAATTAAAAGACACTTATTCCTTGGAAGGGAAGTTATGACCAACCTAGACAGCATATTAAAAAGCAGAGACATTACTTTGTCAACAAAGGTCTGTCTAGTTAAGGCTATGGTTTTTCCAGTAGTCATGTATGGATGTGAGAGTGGAACTATAAAAAAAGCCGAGCACCGAAGAATTGATGCTTTTTAATTGTGGTGTTGGAGAAGACCCTTGAGAGTCCCTTGGACTGCAAGGAGATCCAACCAGTCCATCCTAAAGAAGATCAGTCCTGGCTGTTCATTGGAAGGACTGATGTTGAAGCTGAAACTCCAATACTTTGGCCACTTGATGTGAAGAGCTGACTCATTTTGAAAGACCCTGAGGCTGGGAAAGATTGAGGGCAGGAGGAGAAGGGGACGACAGAGGATGAGATGGTTGGATGGCATCACCAACTCAATGGACATGAGTTTGAGTAAACTCCAGGAGTTGGTGATGGACGGGGAGGCCTGGCATGCTGTGGTTCATGGGGTCGTAAAGAGTCGGATACGACTGAGTGACTAAACCGAACTGAATGGATTTATAATAGCCAAGACACAGAAACAACTTAAATGTTCTTCCACAGTAAAATGGATAAAGAAGATATACATATACACAAAAGCAGACATACATGAATACATACAATGGAATAATGTTCAGCCACAAAAAAGAAATTATGCCATTTGCAAAACATGGATGAATCCAGAGATTATCATATTAAGTGAAGTAAGGCATAAAGAGAATGGGACAAATACAGGATATCATTTATATGTAGAATCTAAAAAGATACCAATGAACTTATTTGCAAAAGAGAAATAAACTCAAAGACATAGAAAACAATTTATGGTTACCAAACAGAAAAAGGATGGAGGGATAAAATAGGAGTTTGGGATTAACATATGGACATCACTATATATAAAATAGATAACCAACAAGGACTGACTGTATAGCACAGGAAACTATACTCATTATCTTGTATTAACCTTTAATGGGAAAGAATCTCAAAAAGAATATATACACTGTATATATATATATACATGTGTCTGTGTTTGTGTACAAATATGTGTGTGTATATTTGTATAACTGAATCATTTTGCTATACACCTGAAACTAACACAACATTGTAAATCAACTATATTTCAATAAATATTTTTCAAACGCCCAAACAATTCACCAGTTAAAAAATAAAAATAAAAAGCATGAGCAGAGAAAAAATACAAAAAACTAGGAAAATTGTACAATTTATATTGTCATAAAATGGCTATAAAGCTATGCTGGATATAGTAATTAAAAATTAGCACATCAACAGGAAAATGTTTAAGAAATAAACAGTTCAATAAAAAAGAAATATAGATGAATTACAAACAAAAAAGATGTTCTACTTCACTTATGAGAAGAAGAAAGCTTGTAAAACTAAATTTTAGTTATCATTTTTTAATCACATTTGTAGAAATGCAAAAAGTTTGATGACATACTCTATTTGTAAGGTTGTAGAGAAGAAACACACACTCTTAGACTGCTGGCTCTTACCTAAGGTACCTCCAGAATCCCACTACTTCTTGTAAATAACTCTCTCACGATCATCATCCCTGCTAGGATTACAGAAATAGCTTCCTATATTGTTCCTGCTTTCACTACTACACCACTAGAGCTTATCTTCAAAACACAGACTTTTCTTTTAAACTGTAAAAACTGTAAGTCAGAACTATGATTTTGACTCAAAAGAATAAAAATGAAAACCTTGGGACTTTCCTGGAGACTCAGTGGTTAAGATTTCACGCAGGGGGTGTGGGTTCCATCTCTGGTCAGGGAGCAAAGACCCCACACGCCTCATGGCTAAAAACCCAAAACACAAAACAGGAGCAATACTGTAAGGAATTTAATAAAGACTTGAAAAAAGTGGTCCACATCAAAAAAAAAAAAAAAAAAACTTAAAAAAAAATGAAAACCCTCTGAATCCCCCAGTGAGAGAGATAATGTGCTCATGAATTGGAAGACTCACTTTGAAGAAGATGCCAATTCTCCTCAAATTGAGCTATATTACAGATTCTATAGAGTCAGTGAAGTCAAAATCAAAATCTCAGCAGGTTTTCCTGAGATCAACAAGCTGATTTTCAAAACTTTCTATAGAGAAGCAAAGAACTTTGAATCTCCAAAACACTCTTTAAAAAAGTAGGAAGACACATGTTATTTATTTCAACAGTTACTGTAAAGAGACACTCATAAAGAAAATGTGGTATTAGCAAAAGGATTTAAGATCATCAGAAATGAACAGAGTCCACAAAGATATAAAAAGTAGACTTGTGGTTCCCAAGTGGGAGCAGAGACAGGGGAGGGAAGGACTGGGAGTTTGGGATTAACAGATGCAAACTACTATATATATGATGGATAAACAACAAGGTCTTACTGTGTAGCACAGGGAACTATATTCTATATCCTGTGATAAACTATAATGGAACAGAATATAAAAAAGAATGTACTAAATATATATATATACACACACACATATATATTCAACTTAGTCAATTTGTCATGCAGCAGAAATCTGTAAATCAACTATACTTCAATAAAAATATTTAGAAAATAAAAAAAGAAGTAAACAGAATCCAGAAACAGATCCATACGTAGGATACTAGTTGATTTCCCTCAGAAATGCTAATGCAATTCAATGGAGAAAGCATACTCTTGTCAACAAAGGGTGCTGACAGAAACGTACCCAAAGGTAAAAATCACAAACAAGGCAAGTGTATGTTCTTCTACTCACAATATTTAGATTCCACTGCTAGCACAGAATACTAAGACCCTCAGACACAGAAATTCTTAGCTTTAGATTGGGCCTAATAGAACATACTTTGTCCTTTCCTGATTGGCAACAATTATACTGAATAAAATTTTAAAGCTGATCAAAAAGGATACTGCTGATAAAAGAAACAAATACTTAGAAATCCTAAGAGAATACTATAAACAAGCTTATATAAATACATTTAAATAAAAATGAACAATTTTCTATGAAAATGTAATGATGAAAGAAAAAAATACAAATCCACCATAGACTTATGACCAATAAATACTGAAAATCTTCATGCAAAAAGTCTTCATAAGGTCCTAAGTCATAGGTGAGCTTTACAAAACCTACACATAAACACAATTTTCTCATCTACATTAAAGGAGCAGGAAAATGTCCCATTTCCTTTCATGAGATTATGACCATGCCATGATACCATAATTGGACACAGAAACAAGAAAGTATATGTAGTTCAACTTGTGAATACAAAAATAAACATCCTAAATACAGTACTAGCAAAAAGTCCTAGGAAAACATGTAAGAAGCAACTTACCAAACTTATTAGCAATTAAGGTCTACACGGATTTTAGTACACTGTTGTTACTGCTGCTAAGTCGCTTCAGTCGTGTCCAACTCTGTGCGACCCCATAGACAGCAGCCCACCAGGCTCCCTCGTCCCTGGGATTCTCCAGGCAAAAACACGAGTGGGTTGCCATTTCCTTCTCCAATGCATGAAAGTGAAGTCGCTCAGTCGTGTCCGACTCTTAGCAACCCCATGGACTGCAGCCTACCAGGTTCCTCCAACCATGGGATGGTCCAGGCAAGAGTACTGGAGTGGGTTGCCATTGCCTTCTCCGTTTAGTACACTAGAAAATCTATTATATTGTTTACAGTATTTATAAAGGAAATAAGCTATAGTTTTTCTCCAATAGATAACAAAATGTGTGTGTGTGTGTGTGTGTGTTAGTTATTCAGTCGTATCCAACTCTTTGCAATCCCATGGACTGTAACCTGCCAGGATACTCTGTCCATGGAATTCTCCAGGGAACAATACTGGAGTGGGTAGCCATTCCCTTCTCCAGGGGATCTTCTCAACCCAGGGATCAAACCTGGGTCTCCTGCATTTCAGGCAGGTTCTTTAATCAACATAATTTAATATGCATTCATGACTAATGTAAAATCTTAGCAAACTGGTTCCTGGAAGTAACCTACTTACCCTGACAAAGGTTACCTATCAAAGGCTGACAGCAAACATCACAGTGAATAGTAAGACAGTGTATATATTATCCCTCAAGATTGACTTGATCTATTTCTAGTTTTCCTTTTCCATTAATATATGTATGCTTCTTAGACTTATAAATCCAATACAATGCAGAATGGAGAAAGAATAAAGAGCTCACCTGAATTATGTTCATTTTCTGCTTTTGGGAGAGTAGAGAATTGTGGTTCAGCTGAGAGGACAGAAAGAAGATGGATGTCATGAGATTTAACCTGTTGTATAGCTCCCAGATTCACCTCCCCAAATCTCAGCACCCCAGTTGGGGATCATCTTCCTTATTTTCCTCATCTTCCTCTGGGCCTTGAAAAGGCATGAGAGGGATCATGTACAGGTGGCACCACCTCTCTTTGTGTGACTCTGAGATGACCATGAGGATTACATCTGTGGTTTTTTACCAAGTGAATGTAAACTTTTCTCAACTGTTTAAAAATAATACATGTGTCCTTCTAACACAAATAAATAAAAACAAGAGATTTAGTTTAATCAAATACACCAAAGAATAAGACACTATTCTTTCATTAAAACTAACTTAGCAGAAAAATACTCAGTATGAATCATTTATCTATTTTTCTTACTATTAATACTATTATTCACCCCCTGGTATAAACAATCCACAGAAAGCCTAGATAGGATGCTATAAGGCAATAATTTTAAATTGTTTTAGCTGTGATGTATTTGTTAAAAGGCCTTTTTGATAAGATGCTTTTGGTGACTAACCTATGACAGCATCGAGTGCACTGTTCTCCTAATTCTGTCACAAATTGAGTTTCCCTGGACAAATTACTGAACCTTTCAGGTTCAATGTCTTTAAAGTTTTCAAGAGAGTTAAAATAGACGACCTTGGAAAGCCCTTCACATAGTATCATCCTGGGATCCTGTGAGGTCAGGATGTCACAAGTGTCACATGTGATGGACACATGTGACAGCAGCACAGCATCTGTAATAAGTGGGGCCATTCAAGGGGAGGAGAGACAGCATTTCCTCCCTCTGCTGGTTATTTCTTACCCCCAGCCCTTGTCCTTATAAGCTCTCCAACAAAATGTCTCTTCCTGAGTAGCCTGCCCCTGGACCACCTCAGCTCACTTTGCTCTTCTCAGCAATGGCCCAAACTCCCCAAGGTCAAGAGTTTGATGGCTTCTGGAGGTGGCATCTTCACCAAGACTGGCTCATTCTGAGCAGGGGGATTAAGAACAGCTTCTGATCTTGCAAATTTAGCATCTACTCCTTTCTAGGCCCAGTCTGTCTCTGCTAGGAGATTCTGGAGCGAGGTCTAAAGTCTTATGCATGCTCTCTTCCAGGTAAGACTCCCTTTTATAGAGGCTCCCTGCTTCCAACCTCACAAGGATGGCTTTATTTCAAGGTAAGTGGGATGTGGATCTAAGAAACAAATTCATTTTAGGAGCAAACGCCTAATTCTTGGAATTTATTATAATACTACACGTAAAAGAGAGACTTCCTGACAATGCAGAAGAGGCCAGGGACCGTTGTCTGCCCTAAGTGACAGGAAGAGACAGTAGAATTCCCAGAACACATCTGACACATGGTAGGATTCCATCTACATTCACGTTCCTTGTATTTCTGGAAACTGGAGGCAGGCCACTATATTAAGGGCTGTGAAGGCTACAATGACGGTTTTAGGCTGGTGTGATATTTAGATAAGCCTGAGGTTGTAAGTAAAGCACACCTACTCTCCAATCTGAATTCCCTCACCACTAACTTATGACCTGAGCACATCGTTCCACCACCCCGAGCCTCCCCTTTTGTTAAAGTGGTTGTGAGGTTACATAAAGCCGTCCAGTGAAAAAGAATAAAGTGTCTTCCAACTATAATAGCACTGGAACTTATGCAGTGCTCATTATCTGGCACTTGTGTAAATACTTTGCAAGGGATGACTTAGGTCTAAGTTTCAAAACAACGCCATGAAACAGTCATCATTAGTATCATTTTCATGAGAAACTGGACTCTTATCCAGGTTCCTTCTGTAATCCTGCTTACAGGTGACAGACCTGGCATTTACCCAGGCTCTTCTGGCTCCGTAGCTAGGGTTCTCATTGCAGACCCATGGCCATCATCAGCGGTATAAATTCACTCTCTCTCCTGTAGCCGACATGGGCTTTTCCCCCTGTTAGGCTGCAGGCGAGGCCAAATCCAAGGTCCCACACAACCAGGCCTAGACTGAACACCTGCTCTTAACCAGACCAACCCGACCTGAACACTCGGAGCCCGAGGGCCCGGGTCACTCCTTACTGGCCTTCCCCAGGCTGAGGGCCCGCTCGAGCATGTACACCAGCGTTGGTGGGAGTGCGTGTCAAAGATTTTCCGCTCTCATCCCTAGGCACAAAGGCACCCCCTCCCAGCTGACCCCCCGCCCCCTCGCACTCTCACCCCAGGTGCGCACCCTTCACTTTCCGAGCAGAACCCCACGTAACGACACCGCTCCCCTAGAGTTCAGAGACGAGTGAGGAGGCGGGGCTACGGCTGCACACGCGCTGAAGAAGCCCAGAATGCTCTTCCCAGAGTGCCGCGCGGTGAAACAGACGGATTCAAGACTACATTTCCCATAGACCTCCGCGTCCACAGTTGTGGTCTCTCTGGAGGCTTTTATGCATTTTAGAAAGCAGTAGAGCAGTGTCTTAAAAAGTAACCTGCCCAGAATCTCAAAGATCCTGAAGAGAACAGGTTAAATTTTAACTTAACTGCCAAATGCGACGGGTGGTCTTCTATTGCCTCCCGATTGAAATAGCAGTTTTTTCATAAAAGAGACAGTTTGGGAAACTTGAATATGTGTTCAGGTCAGTCTCTCAGTTGTGTCCTGACTCTTTGCGACCCCATGGACTGCAGCACGCTAGGCTTCCCTGTCCATCACCAACTCCAGGAGCTTGCTCAAACTTAAGTCTCTTGAATCAGTGATACCATCCAACCATCTCATCCTCTGTCCTCCCTTTCTCCTCCTGCCTTCAATCTTTCCCAGCACCAGGGTCTTTTCAAATGAGTCAGTTCTCAGCATCAGGTGGCCCAAGTATTGGAGCTTCAGCTTCAGCATAAGTCCTTCCAATGAATATTCAGGACTGATTTCCTTTATGATTGACTGGTTTTATCTCCTTGCAGTCCAAGGGACTCTCAAGAGTCTTCTTCAACACCTCAGTTCAAAATCATCAATTCTTTGGTGCTCAGCTTTTTTATAATCCAACTCACATCCATACATGACTACTGGCAAAACCATAGCTTTAAGTATACCGACTTTTGTCAGTAAAGTAATGTCTCTGCTTTTTAATATGCTGTCTAGGTTGTTCATAGCTTTTCTTCCAAGGAGCAAGTATCTTTTAATATCATGGCTACAGTCACCATCTGCAGTGATTTTAGGGCCCAAGAAAATAAAGTCTCTTGCTGTTTCCATTGTTTCCCCATCCATGTGTCATGAAGTGATGGGAACTGATGCCAAGATCTTCATTTTTTGAGTGTTGACTTTTAACCCAGCTTTTTCACTCTCCTTTTTCACCTACATCAAGAGGCTCTTTAGTTCCTCTTCACTTTCTGCCAATAAGGGTGGTGTCATCTATGTATTTGAGTTTATTGATATTTTCTTCCAGCAATCTTGATTCCAGCTTGTAATTCATCCAGCCCAGCATTTCACATGATGTGCTCTGCCTATAAGTTTAATAAGCAGGGCGACAATGTACAACCTTGACATACGTACTCCTTTCCCAATTTGGAACCAGTCTGTTGTCCCATGTCTGGTTCTAACTGTTGCTTGGAGTCCTGCTTTAATACCTAACATTTATTCCATCACTATGTTTTTCACATTTTTTTTAATACAAAGAAAAGAATAGGCATTCTTTTTCCATCAATGCTCCCATTAAAACTCAAGGTTGCCAAAAGAAGTCAAGACACATTTTGGGAATAAGGCAAATAAGACATTTGAACATTGAGCACAGCGATACTATAAAAGAAAGTATTTGAGACAAACAGAACTTATCTCAGGAAAGGGAAAAGAGGAATTTAAAAAATGATTAATGTATGAAAATGCACACAATCCAAAATAAGAAAATGATTATCAAGAAAAGCACTGGCAGTTCCATGGTTAAGACTCTGAGCTTCCTTGGTTTGGTTCCCTGGTCAGGTAACTAAGCTCCCACAACAGTGCGGCAAAAACAAAAAACACGTATTTCTCAGAGATGACTCTGCTGCCACCTTAAGTAAACATCCTGGTTTGTTTTTAACCAAATTAGGTACATATGAGAATAATATTATAAGGACATCTTTTAACTAAATTACATATATTGTGCTTGTTAACATCTGCAATATGTTACTATATTAACTAAATAAGAACTAATGTATTAATATATATTAATATTAACTAGATTCTAGTTAATATTAATATAAATCACTAGTAAATATTTGGAGACGGCAATGGCACCCCACTCCAGTACTCTTGCCTGGAAAATCCCATGGATGAAGGAGTCTGGTAGGCTGCAGTCTCTAAGAGTGGGACATGACTAAGCAACTTCACTTTGACTTTTCACTTTCATGCATTGGAAAAGGAAATGGCAATCCAGTCTGGTATTCTTGCCTGGAGAATCCCAGGGAGGGGGGAGCCTGGTGGGCTGCCGTCTGTGTGGTCGCAAAGAGTCGAACATGACTGAAGTGACTTAGCAGTAGCAGTAGCAATAAATATTTATATATTTAAAGTTAATATATTAACTATATGTAATTTAATTAATATTAATAAGGTCATATTAATTCACATCAAACATTTTTTCTATAACAATGATTTTTAAAGTTTGGTCCTATTCATAAGATGAAAAAAGGAATACAATCATCAAGTAGTTAGTGCAATTTACGTGACCAGAGACATAAAGCGTCAGCAGCTTTCCTAGGAAATTCTCAGCCTGACCCGTGCCTGGAACACCCTGCCCCTGGTGCTCAGCCTCCTCAGTTCCCTGCTGCCAGGGTGGACAGGGCTCTGGGCCAGCAGAGAGGGCAGTGGGAGCATTTCAGCGGGTGCTAACGGGCTCTTCCCTTGCTCCCAGCCACCACCGCTGCCGCTCCATCTTGGCATCCTCTGGCCTCGCTATGCCTCGTTCAGGGAATCCACCGCAGTCCTGCGTCTGGGCGTGTTCTCCCGCCTTGCTTGGCTGGATCCGGAGGCGTCTCCCCGCCGGAGTGGATGTGCTAGTGCTCGACTGGGCGCGTCCTCACCTGCCCTGCAGGAGTCTGTGGGCGTGCTCCCACGCCTGGGTTTTGGTGTTGCAGAAACCAAGCACCACACTCGGGAGAGTTGGAGAACTCAAGTTTATTACGCCAGCGGGCCCAAAGGAGTTAACATTCTAAGCTCTGAGCCCAGAACAAAGGGGTTACAGAGTTTTTATAGAATGACTATAGTGGGCAACACTAGCTGCTAATAGGCTGGTTTAAACTAAGGGGTTTTGCACGCTTGGAAACAGCAGTCAAGATGGGGAGGGGGATGCCTGACCTTTACATGGACAGGCATGATTAAGCAGGTTTGCAGGGGCTGGGCAGTTGCAAAGAGCAGGACAAGGGTGAGTGAGATAAGCTCCAGTTCCTAGTATTGTAAGTCCCCCCTTTCTGAAACTATATGACCTACGTGATCCAGACTTTGCAAGGAGTAAGCTGAGTTAGAGAGGCAGAAGGAGCAGGAGGTTATGTAAAATTTTAACTTTTCCTCTTCACTGGGAGACAGGGTGGATTTCCCCGCAGCCGGAATCTAGGCACGTCTCCCGTGGAGATGAGCTCCTGCCACATCCCACACCCCACCCTCGACCCTCTTCCCTGGCTAGGCCCCAGGCCAGAGTGAAAGGAATTCAGGTTTACCTCAACTGGGTAAGGAGTCTTCTGTGTTGGTCAACTCCCAATGGTCATGGATATACCTCGTTAATCATATTGAATTTTCCATCTTTGCAAAAATGGACCCACTCAGTGTCATGTGGACTCTTTAGGAAGGACAAAAAAATGTGTTTTCCATAAACAATGCAGTTGGTTTGTTAATAATCAAATACCCTTCTTTTTCTTTAAATGCAGCTTTTAAGGTAAATACCATTGAACTTGTACTGGGAAAGCAAAATGTGACAGTTCAGTAGATGGTCATCCCGACTACATTTATTAGTGTTGTAATAAGCTTCGCAACTTGATATTTTATCATCCTTACATTCTGTGCTGAGCAGAGCTATTAAATAAGCCTGTTTTCTTTTAAACACTTCAGTTGTCCCTGTTTATTTTTTAATGTAAGTATATTTTAATGTTTCTCTTTAAATTATAAGTCCTTGCCGGATAATGGAATTTCCCTCTACTCTCCATCCCATCGTCCGTATAAAACCAGTATTAACTGATGTTGACTTCTAGACTTTATGTTAGAGCTAACTGCGTTTTCCAAAAAGCATGATCACTACTTATTTACTACTTGTTTTTGCACAAAGTGTCTCCTGATCCAGTTATCTGGTCAGGTTAAAAGTGAAGTGGAAGTCTCCAGTTGTGTCCAACTCTTTGTGACCCCAATGGACTGTAGCCCACTAGATTTCTTTGTCCATGGAATTCTCCAGGCAAGAATACTGGGAGCCATTCCCTTCTCCAGGGTATCTTCCTGAAGCAGGAGTTGAACCTTGGTCTCCTGCATTGCAGGCAGATTCTTTACAGTTTAAGCCACCAGTGAAGCCCATCTAGTCAGGCTATGTAGAACTAAAGCATTCTTTTTCTTGGCTGCATTGTAGGGGTATATCATGTTTATTTAATCAGTCTCTTTGTGACTGATGTTCAGTTTGTTTCCAGTTTTCACTTTTATAAATAATATATAGCACACATCATTGCCCATACATTTTTTGTATGTTTGTAATTATTTCTTTAACAGAAATGCCAAAATGATAGACTTGCCCAGTTAAAGTGTATACACATGGGAATTCCCTGGTGGTCCAGTGGTTAGGATTCTGTGCTTTCATTATCAAGGGCCTGATTCAGTCCCTGGGCAGGGGAATCAAGATCCTGAAAGCCAGATGGCATTAAAAAAAAAAAGGTCATGTTTGTAAGGCAAGTGTGGAGAAAAGAGAGTGAGCCAGACAGTCAGTCAAGAAAAGGAAATTTATTCAAGGGAAACCAAGAAAGTGACTGGCCCTTGAGAAGAACCAGTGTCCTCTCTTCCTGACGGGGTCCTTCTTATACCTTGCCAATGAAAAATTCTTTGAGCAGGTGGTTAATTTTTAGCCTGCAGCTAGGGTCTTGTGGTCACGTAACCTGAGGTCTGGAATCTGGTGCTCGCATAGCCTTGAGAAAGTCGGCACTAGTGGGAAAACAGAATGTCTGCTTGAGCAATGCGATCAGTCTCAAGGGTCAATGTGACTTCATTCTTTGTGAGGTCAACATAATGAGCCATTTTAACCATGAGCCTCCATGTAGGCCCTGTCAATGTTAAATATTTAACAGACGCTAACAGTGAACTCTGTTCACTGATGGACAGGGAGGCCTGGCGTGCTGCAATTCATGGGGTCTCGAAGAGTTAGACACGACTGAGTGACTGAACTGAACTGAACTGAACTGAATAAATTGTCCTCAGAAAAACTGTATCAGTTTATGTTGTTTTCTCACATCCATTCCAATACCAGATAGCAGATAACATGCATTTTTGAAAACTAATTATTAGTGATGCCATATGAATTGCTATTCATGTTGTGAAATGGAGTATTTATTTCCTGCCATATCAGTAAACGATGATGTCACAGTCATGAGTGTTGCAGCTCTTCTGTGTGAGCCAGTGAGTCCTAAGGGAATTCAGGAAGAAGAATATCTGCTATCTAATAGCCATCAGGCTGAGGCACTCCCTGTAGGGAGTGTGGAAACCCAAGATGCTGGCCACAGACAGCTGAAATGCATCTGAAAGGAATGATTTTAGTGAGCCCAGACCCTTGCATCTTCTCTTGCACAGAATAGTGCTAAATTCTTAACTTGAAACAATAATCTTTGATGTTCAGACTACCTGCCCCCTTTGTTGCAAATTTGAATATGGCCTGACTCCTTCCCCTTTCCTCTTCGGAACAATTCTCTGAGGGTCACTTGAGATGCTGTCTCCCAGGCTTGAAGTCCTAAACATTCCAACAATAACAAAAGAAACCAAAAACATAACTCTCAGTTTCTAGGTTGTGACTAGTTTTAAGTCTACAGTGTTCTAATGGAGAGAAAATGGGCCATACATATATTTGTTCAACAAACATTTATTGAAAACCTGCTGTGCGGTAGACATGATCCTAGATGCTGGGATTTTAACAAACAATATTAAGAGATAAAAATCCTTACTCTTGTGGAGTTTATGATCAGGGTTGCTGTGGTCAGTTGTTAGGAAACAATGGGATACTTAAGGAGATCTAATAAAATACGAGCAGGGTTGTTGAGACACACCCTGTGACTAGTAGCTGTATGGAGCCATTCTCACCACAAGACCTATGGTGGGGGGCTGGGTATATAACTACAGCTTGGCAAGAAATTGCCCCAAGAGGAGCTATGGTCTTCAGAAGAGGAACATTAAAATGGCCAACTCAAGGCTTCATGCAGAGGGCCAAAGGAATAAATACCCAAATTCTACTTGTTTTTCACCCTCTTGTCCTGTCCAGTAGTGATTATTTGTATCCTCCCTCTCTGTTTGGTTCCTAGAAGTGCATCCACATAGTCTCTTCCAAGTCTCCTTGATAATTTTCCAGTCCCAGACTACCAGTGAACTCATTGAATCATTAATCTTGAGTTAGTATGATTTTCAACATCAGCTCAGTTCAGTTCAGTCACTCAGTCGTGTCCGACTCTTTGAGACCCCATGGACTGCAGCACGCCAGGCCTCCCAGAACATCACCAACTCCCGGAGTTTACGCAAACTCATGTCCACTGAGTTGGTGATGCCATCCAAACATCTTATCCTCTCTCGTCCCCTTCTCCTCCCACCTTCAATCTTTCCCAACATCAGGATCTTTTCAAATGAGTCAGCTCTTCCCGTCAGGTGGCCAAAGTATTGGAGTTTCAGCCTCAACATCAGTCCTTCCAATGAATATTCAGGACTGATTTCCTTTAGGATGGATTGGTTGCATCTCCTTGCAGTCCAAGAGAATTAGTATGATTTTAAACATATCTTCCTCCGAACAAAGTGGACAATTAAATATACCTCCCCAAACTCTGCCCACTAAGGAGGATTTCTCTTCACTACAGTTTTTTAGGGTCACCATTCTGCCACCATCCCTTGCAGATACATCCGTAACCTAAGAAAAGTACTCTTTCCTCCTCTGTTAAATGTTTATAGGGGACTCCCCATGGGGCTCTAAGGTGCATTGGGGAGTCATGTGTTGAGTCAATAAGAGTAAGTGTTGCAGGAAGGGGACCCCTTCCAAGGCCTGAGAGTGGGCTTTTGTCTAACACTTGGAAATGAATTGTCCAAGGAGACATCCATACTGACAAAGCAAAAGATTTTATTGGGAAGTGGTATTCAGGCAGAGAGCAGCAAAGTAAGGGAAACCAGGAGAACCACTCTATCATGTGGCTTACAATCTCGGGTTTTATGGTAATGGGATTAGTTTCCGGGTTTTCTCTGGCCAATCACCTTGCTTGACCTGTGTTCGGTATGACTCAGGGTCCTTCCTGGTGGTGTGTGTGTCTCTCAGCCAAGATGAATTTGAGTGAGAAGGATTATGGGAGTTTGGTAGAATATAGATTGACATCTCCTTCCTCTTTTAGGCCCCTCCTGAATTCTCCCAGTTAGTTTTTGACTACAGCACCTTATTCCTTATCTGGACCTCTGTTGCAAAACAGCTCTTGTAAGTGATTATCATTATGGCTGCCCAAGTATGCAGGTGGCTTTGGTCAACAGTTTTCTAAAATAAGTATTGATACCATGACACTGTGAACTACTTTATTATACAGTTTGCTTATACTTTCTGATTCTGTTTTGCTCTGGTCTCTTTTTTAAATATAATTTATTTATTTTTGTCTGCACTGGATCTCCGTCGCCGTGTGTGGGCTTTCTCCAGTTGCAGTGAGCAGGCTCCTCATTGCGGTGGCTTCTCTTGTTGTAGAGCATGAACTATACAGGGCATGGGCTTCAGTAGTTACTGCTGGCAGGTTCCAGAGCATGGGTTCAGAAGTTGTGGCACACAGGCTCAGGTGCCCCTCGGCATGTGGGATCTTCTAGCACCAGTGACCAAAACTGTGTCCCTTGCATTGGCAGGTGGATTCTTAACCACTGGACCACAGGGAGGCTCTGGTCTGGTCTTACATTTTGCTATCCCGTTTAACAATGAAATAGCTTTATGTATCCATTATTATAATTCAGTGAAGCAGATTACATAAGTAAATGATGGATATTTTGGGTCACATAATCACTTGCTTCGGAGAAGGCAATGGCACCCCACTCCAGTACTTTTGCCTAGAAAATCCCATGGATGGAGGAGCCTGGTAGGCTGCAGTCCATGGGGTCGCTAGAGTTGGACACGACTGAGCGACTTCACTTTCACTTTTCACTTTCATGCATTGGAGAAGGAAATGGCAACCCACTCCAGTGTTCTTGCCTGGAGAATCCCAGGGACGGGGAAGCCTGGTGGGCTACCGTCTGTGGGGTCGCGCAGAGTCGGACACGACTGAAGCAACACAGCAGCAGCAATCACTTGCTTTCTTATATTCAGGAGTTTAGTGTCTGTCAGGATCCAATGGCAAATCAGAAGCTGCTTTTCAGATGGAAGATGGTTATCATGAGGTAAAGGCAAACTTTTCTCCGAAACCTCAGGAATCTGAGCTATACTGAGTATTTTAATCTATGAACATGGCATGTATCTCCATTTGTTTTATTTTTTTTAGTCAACATTTTGTATTTTTTGCCATACAGATCCTGCTCATGTTTTATAAAATTTGTTTTATTTTTTTGGAGAATTGTAAATAATCATAATATGTTTTAAAAATTTCAATTTCCGATGTTATATCACCCCCACTTTCACTAAGGTATGATTGACAAAAATCATTTACATTAAAGGTGTATAACTTGGTACTTTGATTTACATATATATTGTGATCATCACAAAGAATCTAATTTACATATTCATCACCTCACACAGTTAGCATTTTCTTTTTCTTTTTTTCTGGGGTGAGAACAGTTAAGATTTAATCTCATAGCAAATTTCACGTACTGTTATTATAGTCATCACATATCCCACTGTTCTTTCAATTTCCAGAATTTATTTATCTTGCATACTGAAGTGTTATACCTTGTGACCAGCATCTCCTCATTTCCTCCCCCTCCCAACCCTGGGCAATTATAATTCTACTCTCAGCTTCCATGAGGTTGACTAGATTCCACACATTAATTCATCTTTAAATGTTTGGTAGATTCACCAGTGAAGACAACTGATCTGGAGATTTCCTTTTTTGCAAGTTCTTTTTTTTGGTTTTCTTTTTACTGCACATTCAATTTATTTAACATAAGACTACTTAAACAATCAGCTTCATCCTGTGTTTGTGGTTTTCAAGGAATTGGGCCATTTTGTCTAATTTGTTGAATTTCTATGTATAGACTTGATCATGTTATTGTCTTATTATCCTTTCTAATATCCGTGGGTTCTGTAGGAATTCGCTTTCATCCTTGATGTTGGTAATTTGTATCTTCCTTTTATCATTGTCAGTCTTGCTAAGATGTTTATCTATTTCATTTGTATTTTTAAAAAGCCCAAAGCTTTGACTTTGATTTTCTCTTTTACTTTCATGTTTTCCGTTTTACTGATTCTTGTTTTTATCTTTATCATTCCCTTTCTTCTAGCTTTCTGTTTAGTTTCTCTTCTTTTACTGTTCTCTTGAGGTGGAAGCTTAGATTACTGGTTTTATTTCCTACTATATAACTTTAGTTCTCTAAATTTCCTGATAAGCACTGCTTTAACCACATCCAACAGATGTTATGCTGTATTTTTATTCTCATAATACATTATTTTCATGAAGCTTCATTTTGACCATTGGAATGTTGAGTTTGTCATAATTGAGAAAAGTGTTGTTTAATTTCCAAGGTCAGGAGACTTTCTGATCACTGTTATTGCTTTCAAGTTTGATTCCCCTGTGGTCAGAGAATATATTTTGTATGACTTTAATTCTTTTAATGTTTTTCATATTTGTTTTATATCCTAGGACATCAGTTCAGTTCAGTCGCTCAGTCGTGTCTGACTCTTTGCGACCCCATGAACCGCAGCACGCCAGGCCTCCCTGTCCATCACCAACTGCCGGAGTCCACCTAAACCCATGTCCATTGAGTCAGTGATGCCATCCAACCATCTCATCCTGTGTTGTCCCCTTCTTCTCCTGCCCTCAATCCTTCTCAGTATCAAGATCTTTTCAAGTGAGTCAGCTCTTTGCATCAGGTGGCCAAAGTATTGTAGTTTCAGCTTCAACATCAGTCCTTCCAATGAACACCCAGGACATAGACTGTCTTTATCTTCTAGGTATACTTGAAATGATGTATTCTGCTGTTGTTCAGTACATTTCACTTAGATCCTGGTTTTTTGCTTGTGTATGTGTGTATGGCCATGCTACATGGCTTGTGGGATTTTATTTCTCCTACAAAGGATCAAACCCAGCCCACAGCAGTGAAAGCACCAAGTCCTAACCATTGGGCCACCAAGGAGTTCCCTAGATTATGTTGATTGATGGGGTCCTTCAATTCTTTTCTTTCTCTTCTGAATCCTGTTCATTACTTCTGTCAATTATTGAGGGAAGGGTGTTAAAATCCCAAACTGTGTGTGTGTGCGAACTCACTTCAGTCACATCTGACTCTTTGTGACCCTATGCATTATTGCCCTCCAGACTCCTCTGTTCAAGGGATTCTCCAGATAAGCATTTTGCAGGGGGTTGCCATGTCCTCCATCAGGGGATCTTACCGACCCACAGATAGAACCTGAATCTGTTTGCATCTCCCGCTTTGGCAAGAGGGTTCTTTACCACTAGCACCACCTGGAAAGCCCAACATCCAAACTATAATTATAATCTATTGTCTGTTTCTCTTCTCAATTCTGTCAGATTTTACTTCATCTACTGTGCTTTGAATCTCTGTTGTTTGATGAATATATATTTAGAACTGTTATCTTTTCTTCATGAATAGACTATTTTATAGTTATATAATATTGTTTTTGTCTCTGGTCATTTTTTTTTGCTCTGAAATTTACTTTGTCTGATATTAATATAGTCATTCCAGGTTTCTTGGCTTAGTGTTTGCATGGTGTATCTTTTTGGTACTTTTAGGTTTAGCATACCTAAATCATTACATTTCATGTGAGATTTTGTGCATAACATGTAGTTTGGTTTTTTAAAATTTTGTCTTCATCTTTTGTAATCCATTCTCCCAATCTCTGTAACATATCATTGGCTACTAGTATCAATATTTTACTGCTTCAAAGATTATATAGAAACTTTATCAGCCCTTAACCTCCCTCTTTATAATATGATTGCCTTAAATATTACTTCTACTTACACTGAGAATCACATTAGACAGTGTTATCATTTTTACTTTCACCCACTGAAAAGGAAAACCTCAAAAGATAGAAAAAATAGTATATTGTATTAACTATATATTTACTCTTCCTGTTGATTTTTCTCCATTTTGGGTGTTCTAAGTTTTCTTTTGCTCTCATTTCCTTTCTGTCTGAAGAACTTACTTTAATCATTCTTTTAGAGAAGATCTGCTGGTGACAGATTCTCTGAATTTTGTTTCATTTGAAAATATAGATTTCATCTTTGTTCTTAGAGAATATTTTTTTCTGGATGTATAACTTTGGTTGACATTGAACTTTGGTTCAATGAACTTTGGTTCATTGACAATGAACTTTGGTTCATTCTTTCAGCACTTTAGAAAGGTTGTGCCTTTTTTGGCTTCCATCATTTCTAATGATAAATCAGCTGTTACTCAAATCATTATTCTCCTGTAGGTTTAACCCTCATTTATCTCTGGCTGCTTTCAGGATGTTTCTTTGTGTTTATTTTTCAAAAATTTTCTTCTGATATGTCTTGGTACAGATTATTTGGATTTTTCTTTTAGTGTTGGCTCTGCTTCCTCAGACATTAGATTTTTGTGTGTGTCTTTTTCTAAGTATTAGGACTTTGCAGTTACTATTTCTTCAAATATTTATTCAGTAAATATTAATTCACACTCTTTCTTCTCTTTCTGGTGCTTTGATGATTTAAATGTCAGACCTTTGGTTTCTGTCCCACAAGTCCCTCAGGTTTTTTTCTCTCTGTGATTTATTGGGTTGGCCAAAAGGTTCTTTAATTTTTGTTCTTCTTATGATGGCTCTAGTAGCACTTACTTGTCTTTAACTTCATTTGAAACAATTAGATTGTATTGTGACAGCTGTCACAATACATGCATTAGAAAAACCTTATCAAAATTGGTGAATTTTTGTGTAGCCATTTTAATATTGAAGATGAAAGAAAAAAGTAACGTTTTGCATATTATGCTTTATTGTTTCAAGAAAGGTGAAAACACAACTGAAACACAAAACTTGATTTCTGCAGTGTATGCAGAAAGTGTTGTGACTGATCAAACATGTCAAAAGTGGTTTGCGAAGTTTTGTGCTAGAGATTTCTTGCTGGACAGTGCTCCATGGTTGGGTAAACCAGTTGAAGTTGATAGCAATCAAATTGAGACATTAATTAAGAACAATCAATATTATACCTGGAAGGAAAGTTATGACCAACGTAGACAGCATATTAAAAATCAGAGACATTACTTTGTTAACAAAGGTCTGTCTAGTCAAGGCTATGGTTTTTCCAATAGTCAGGTATGGATGTGAGAGTTGGACTATAACGAAAGCTGAGTGCCAAAGAATTGATGCTTTTGAACTGTGGTGTTGGAGAAGACTCTTGAGAGTCCCTTGGACTGCAAGGAGATGCAACCAGTCCATCCTAAAGGAGATCAGTCCTGAATATTCATTGGAAGGACTGATGCTGAAGCTGAAACTCCAATACTTTGGCAACCTGATGCGAAGAGCTGACTCATTTGAAAAGATCCTGATGCTAGGAAAGATTGAGGGCAGGAGGAGAAGGGGACGACAGAGAATGAGATGGTTGAATGGCATCACTGACTCAATGAACATGGGTTTGGGTAGACTCTGGCAGTTGGTGATGGACAGGGAGGCCTGGCATCCTGCGGTTCATGGGGTCCCAAAGAGTCGGACACGACTGAGTGACTGAACTGAACTAAACTGAATGTTATACCATGAAGGAGGTAGCTGACATACTCAAAATATATAAATCAAGCATCGAAAATCATTTGCACCAGTTTGGTTATGTTAATCACTTTAATGTTTGGGTTCCACAAAAGTTATGTGAAAAAAACCTTCTTGACTATATTTATGCATGCAATTCTCTACTGAAACATAAGGAAAATGTTCCCTTTATAAAACAAATTGTGATGGGTGATGGAAAGTGGATGCTATACAATTATATGAAATGGAAGAGATCACGAGGCAAGTGAAATAAACCACTACCAACCACACCAAAGGCCAGTCTTCATCCAAAGAAGGTGATGTTGTGTATATGGTGGGATTGTAAGGCAGTCCTCTATTATGAGCTCTTTCTGGAAAACTGAACAATTAATTCCAACAAGCACTGCTCCCAGTTAGACCAACTGAAAGCAGCACTCACAGAAAAGCTTCCAGAATTGGCAACAGGAAATGCATAATCTTCCATCAGGATAAAACAGACCTCATGTTTCTTTGATGATCATGCAAAAACTGTTACAGCTTGTCTGGGAAGTTCTGATTCATCTGCCGTATTTATTAGACGTTACACCTTCAGATTTCCATTTATTTTTGTCTTTACAAAATTTGCTTATTGCAAAAAATTTCAATTCCCTGGAAGAATATAAAAGGTACCTGGAAGGGTTCTTTGCTCAAAAAGATAAAAATTTTGGAAAGATGGAAGTATGAAGTCACTTGAAAAATATCAGAAGGCAGTGGAACAACCCCCTTCATATATCACAGGGACTTGTGTAATGAAGAGGCTTGCACAATTCAGTGAAGCTATGAGCCATGCGGGGCAGGGCCACTCAAGACAGATAGGTCATAGTGAAGAATTCTGACAAAACATGGTCCACTGGAGGAGGGAATAGTAAACTACTCCAGTATTGTTGCCATAAGAACCCCATAGACAGTATGAAAAGGCAAAAATATATGAAACTAGAAGATAAGCTCCCCTTACAAGACACCTAGGAAGATGTCCAATATGCTACTGAGGAAGTGTGTGTGCATGCTAAGTCATTTTAGTTGTGTCCGACTCTCAGCGACCCTATGGACTGTTGCCCACCAGGCTCCTCTGTCCATGAGATTCTCCAGGCAAGAATACTGGAGTGGGTTGCCATGCCTTCCTCCTGGGGATCTTTCTGACCCAGGAATTGAACCCATGTCTCTTGAGTCTCCTGCATTGGCAGACAGGTTCTTTACCACTAGCGTCGCCTGGGAAGCCCCAGTGTAACTGATCCCTTGTGGGTGGCAATTACTAATAGCTCCAGAAAGAATGAAGTGGCTGGGCAAAAGCAGAAACATTGCTCAGTTGTGGATGTGTCTGGTGGTGAAAGTAAAGTCTGATGCTGTAAACTACAATATTGCATAGGAACCTGGAATGTTGGGTCCACGACAAGGTAAATTGGATGTGGTCAAGCAGGAGTGGCAAGAGTGAACATTGACATATAGACGAGAATGAACTCAAGTGGACGAGAATGGATGAATTTAACTCAGATGACCATTTTATCTACTACTGTGAACAAGAATCCCTTAGAAGAAATTGAGTAGCCCTCAGAGTCAACCAAACAGTCTGAAATTCAGTAGTTGGGTGCAGTCTTAAAAATGACAGAATGATCTCAGTTCATTTCCAAGGCAAACCATTCAACATCACAGTAATCCCAAGTCTATGCCCCAAGCACCGATGCTGAAGAAGCTGAACTTGACTGGTTCTATGAAGACTTACAACACCTTCTAGAACTAACACTCAAAAAATTAAAAATGTCCTTTTCATCATAGCAGACTAAAATGCCAAAATAGGAAGTCAAGAGATACCTAGAATAACAGGCAAGTTTCACCATGGAGTATAAAATGAACAGGGCAAAGAGTAACAAAGTTTTGTCAAGAGAACACTGTTCATAGCAAACTTCTTCAACAACCCAAGAGATGATGATGGAGAAGCTCTGTACAGTCAGCTAAGACAAGACCTGGGGCTGACTGTGGCTCATATCATGAGCTCCTTATTGCAAAATTCAGGTTTGTTTTTTTTTAACTTTTAATTTTTTAAAATTACGACAGCATTCGAAACCTGGGCAAAAGTCCACATCAGTGTTCAGTTCTTAAACCTTTTCTTATTTTTTTGGTTTATGCATGGGCTGTTCAGAGTTCTGCACAGGACTTCATGCAAAGATTAAGAAAATTGCTCTTTCTAGTTCAGTTCTCTCTGTAGTCCTCTGTACCCCCATCCCCTCTTATTTAGTCGGGAGGGGTATCCCTTTTTCTGAAGGGTGGTAAGCACAGACAGAACTTTGCTGGTATTCTCTGCAGCTGTAGCATCCCATGTGGAGGGAAAGGGACACCACCTTGCTATTGCAGATCAGTGATGAAGGACAAGTGTGTTCCCACAGTCTGTGGTCATTTGGCGAGGGCTGAGTTCCACCTAGTTACTGAAGGGAAGAGACCGAAAATCAGTCTTTGCCCAGAGTCTCCATGGCTGTAAATGTAAAGTGCTACTCCAGTATTACTTGTCAGGAATGAGTGTCAGGACTTCATGTCAGCTCCATGGCTGACAAGAAGGTGCCTCCCTGTTATTGCAGGGTGGGGTAAAAGACAAGACTGTCTACAATCCTTGCAGCTTCCATGGCCAGTGACAATTAAGGGGTGAGTGTGTGTGTTTTTGTGTGTGCTCTTTTATGTATCCCTAAATTGGGAAGGAATGGTCAAAAGTTTTTTGTCCTTTTTCTTGGTTCTTATGCTGGAGAAAGTGGGCTTTTTCTGGAAGTTTTTCTCCTTTTGCCCATTGTTCTTTCCAGGTCACAAGACTCGTAAGTGCCCAGGCTATGATATGTGAGGCAAAAAACAAAGACAAACAAACAAACGAAACCTATAGGAAATCACCACTGGCTTTTCTCTAGTCTCAGGGTCTCTATACAATCTATCTTCTTCACTCTACTTCTGGCATCTTTTGTTGCTTGCTTTATAAATTTCATCTAGAATTATTTTGGTTCTTTGTTTGTTTTGAAAGCAGTGTGAGGAACATAGATAGGGGCATGTGCTTACATCTAGCCTGGAGCCAGAAAAGTGTCCGTCATTTAATTTTAGCCACTCAGTTGGATGGAGATTTCACTTGCATCTCTGGGATAAACAATTATGTTGAACATATTTTCCTGTCATTGTTTGTATGCAACTTTTTCACTGAGTGGTCTGTTCAAATATTTTACCTTTATTAAGTTTCATCATCTTATTTTTTATATCTAAAATATTGAAATATATTTTGTATATAGGCTGTTTGTTAGATATATATTTTGCGAATGTTTTCTCTCAGTCTGTGATGTGCTTTTTTTAGATTAAGCCTTTAATTTGAGATAATTATAAAGAGTTGGACATGACTGAGTGACCGAACTGAACTGATAGATTAATATACAGTTTCTAGAAATGTAAAGATGGTGTACGAGACAGCAAAAGAGACACTGATGTATAGAACAGTCTTATGGACTCTGTGGGAGAGGGAGAGGGTGGGAAGATTTGGGAGAGTGACATTGAAACATGTAGAATATCATGTAAGAAACGAGTTGCCAGTCCAGGTTCGATGCATGATACTGGATGCTTGGGGCTGGTGCACTGGGACGACCCAGAGGGATGGTGTGGGGAGGGAGGAGGGAGGAGGGTTCAGGATGGGGAACACATGTATGCCTTTGGCAGATTCATTTTGATATTTGGCAAAACTAATACAATTATGTAAAGTTTAAAAAAAAAAAAAAAAAGAAAAGAAATGTAAAGAGATGTACCCATTTTATTCCAATGGTAATATCTTGCAAAGTATCATAACCAGGATTTAACATCGATGATCATGTTATATAAAACCTTTCATCACATGGTTAGTTTTTGTTTTCTTAAGAGACTCTCAAATTGCAGAAGGTTTAATCATGATGAAGTCTAATTTATTGATTTTTTCTTTTTGCTTAACGTTATTTATAAAGAAATCCTTGTTTAAAACATTTTCACCCTTTAGAAACTATATTTTTAATGTTTAAAGTCAGGATTTTGATCCACTTTGTGTTAATTTTTATGCATAATATGGAGTATGGGGTAATGATTAAGCTTTATCCCTATACAAATATTCAGTTATTCCATCACTATTTATGGAAAAGACTATCATTGTTCATTGAAGTACTTGGCTCCTGTATAGCAAATTAACTGAACAGACAAATGTTTGTGTCTATTTCTGGATTTTCCATTCTGCTCTATTGTTCTGTAGGTCCATCCTTACGCCAATATCACACTATCATGATTACTATAAGTTTTTTTTGACATTTTAAAAAGTTTACTTTTAACTGGAAGATAATTGCTTTGTAATATTGTGTTGGTTTCTGCCATATATCAACATAAATTGACCATAGGTATATGTATGTCCCCTCCCTCCCACCTCCCACCCCATGCCAATTACTATAGTTTTATAGTAATTTTTCAAATCAAATAATATAAGTTCTCCAATTTTATTTTTATTTTATAAACTGTTTTAGTTATTTAGATCTTTTGCATTTCCATCTGAGTATTAAACTTTTCTTGTTAATTTGATAAAAAGTGCCTGGATTGCATAAAATGAAATATTTTGGAAATGTGTGTGTATGTTTATTCTAACAACATATTATCAGAGATCTAATAAAATGTGGAAAATCATATTTAGATTAAAAGTGTTAAGAATTTAGTCAATTACTTGACATTTATGTAGATTGATTTGACCAAAAAATAGGTTAAGTTCAAGGGACCTAAATTCATGAAAAGTCACTTTGTATTTTAAGAATCGCCAGTCCAGGTTCGATGCATAATACAGGGTGCTCACGGCTGGTGCACTGGGATGACCCAGCGGGATGGGATGGGGAGGGAGGTGGGAAGGGGGTTCAGGATGGGGAACACATGTACATCCATGCCGGATTCAAGTCAATGTATGGCAAAACCAATACAATATTGTAAAGTAAAATAAATAAATAAATAAAATTTAAAAGATTCTACAGTTTTCTGTGAACATCAGGATTTTAAAGGCTGTGAGAAATGTGGCTATCAGTTCAGTTCAGTGGCTCATTCATATCAGACTCTTTGCGACCTCATGGACTGCACAACACCAGGCTTCCCTGTCCATCACCAACTCCCGGAGCATACTCAAACTCGTGTTCATCGAGTCGGTGATGCCATCCAACCATCTCATCCTCTGTCATCCCCTTCTCCTCCCACCTTCAATCTTTCCCAGCAACAGGGTCTTTTCAGATGAGTTAGCTCTTCGCATGAGGTGGCCAAAGTATTGGAGTTTCAGCTTTAGCATCATTCCTTCCAAAGAACACCCAGGACCAATCTCCTTTAGAATGGACTGGTTGGATCTCCTTGCAGTCCAAGGGACTCTCAAGAGTCTTCTCCAACACAGCATTTCAAAAGCATCAATTCTTTGGCGCTCAGTATAAAGATATTGTCCAACAACATAAAGATATTTTTCAACTCTCACATCCATACATGACCACTGGAAAAACCATAGCTTTGACTAAACGCACTTCTGTTGGCAAAGTAATGTCTCTGCCTTTTATGCTGTCTAGGTTGGTCATAGCTTTTCTTCCAAAGAAGAAGCGTCTTTTAATTTAACGGCTGCAGTCACCATTTGTGGTGATTTTGAAGCTCAAAATAATAAAGTCTCTCACTGCTTCCATTATTTTCCCCACCTATTTGCCATGAAGTAATGGGACCAGGTACCAGGACCTTAGTTTTCTGAATGTTGAGTTTTAAGCCAGCTTTTTCACTCTCTTCTTTCACTTTCATCAAGAGGTTCTTTAGTTCTTCACTTTCTGCCATAAAGGTGGTATCATCTGCATATCTGAGGTTATTGACATTTTTCCCAGAAATCTTGATTCCAGCTTGTGCTTCATCCAGCCCAGCGTTTCTCATGATGTACTCTGCATATAAGTTAAATAAGCAGGGTGACAATATACAGCCTTGACATAATCCATTCCCAATTTGGAACCAGTCTGTTTTTCCATGTCTGGTTCTAACTGTTGCTTCTTGACCTGCGTACAGATTTCTTAGGAGGCAGATCAGGTGGTCTGGTAATCCCATCTCTTTCAGAATTTTCCACAGTTTGTTGTGATCCACACAGTCAAAGGCTTTGGCGCAGTCAATAAAGCAGAAATAGATGTTTTTCTGGGACTCTTGTGTTTTTTTGATGATCCAACGGATGTTGGCAATTTGATCTCTGGTTCCTCTGCCTATTCTAAAACCAGCTTGAACATCTGGAAGTTCACATACAGTTGAAGCCTGGCTTGGAGAATTTTGAGCATTACTTTGCTAGAGTGTGAGATGAGTGCAGTTGTGCAGTAGTTTGAACATTCTTTGACATTGCTCTTCTTTGGGATTGGAATGAAAACTGACCTTTTCCAGTCCTGTGGCCACTGCTGAGTTTTCCTAATTTGCTAGCATATCGAGTGCAGCACTTTCACAGCATCATCTTTTAGGATTCTTAAATAGCTCATCTGGAATTCTATCACCTCCAGTAGCTTTGTTTGTCATGATGCTTCCTAAGGCCTACTTGACTTCCCATTCCAGGATGTCTGGCTCTAGGTGAGTGATCTGGGTTATCTGGGTCATGAAGATCTTTTAGTTTTTAAAAATATAAACTACTTGCTGAGTTATTGGAGGGAAGCAGCCCTAGTTATTTAGAATTATAGCATATTTATTTATTAGTAACCATGAGGAAGGAGAAGGCAATGGCACCCCACTCCAGTACTCTTGCCTGGAAAAACCCATGGATGGAGGAGCCTGGTAGGCTGCAGTCCATGGGGTCGCTAAGAGTCGGACGTGACTGAGCGACTTCACTTTCACTTTTCACTTTCATGCACTGGAGAAGGAAATGGCAACCCACTCCAGTATTCTTGCCTGGAGAATCCCAGGGACTGGGGAGCCTGTTGGGCTGCCATCTCTGGGGTCGCACAGAGTTGGACATGACTGAAGCGACTTAGCAGCAGCAGCAGTCACCATAAGGAAGACATATTAGTAGCCTTTAACCAGTAAGTTTTTCATTATTTCCTTATGCAAATTTCAAATAATAAATTCCTTTTAAGCTTGAGTACCAATGGAAAATTGGCCATTTCTAAAAGAAGGATAGGCTTCCTTTAATAGGGATTTTGAATTATCCTTTGATTCTCAACTAGAGAAATTAATTTCTTGATAAAATTACTTTCTATTTCATTTTAAAAGATGACTTTCTTAGACTTATTTTAATCTCTATTGCTTGGCAACTGTGGAACCAAGCCTCTCACTTAAAAAATTGCAAAAGCATTAGTAGGGAAAAATCAGTCTCATTCTTAGTCATGTGGCAAGACTTTTATGTATTAATTTTAACTGGATGCATATTTATATTATGCCTAATTATAAAATGTTACTGTCAATATAGAAATTTTAAACTTGAAAAATACATCCCATCTTTCCACATTGTTGGATGTAAAAGACTAGCTGAAGTTTCCTTTACTTCAATTATCACCATTGATAATTGAATTGATACTAATTGATAATTGAAAATGATAACTCTTTTTCTTCTTCTTCTTTTTTTTTTTTAAGGGAACCATTGTATGTTTAATTTACCTTTTTTGTCTATTGGTCTCCTCTTCGTCATGACCCCCTCCCCCCTTTTCCTAATGAAAGCAGTGTTAAATTAATCACTGGATCAACTGCTTCATCTTTTTATTTTTAGTGGAATGTATGCCACAGTTGTAAAGCAATGAGATTTGAGGTAAACATATGAAATTTTGCTTTTGCTAAATGGTAGCAAGTTCAACAGTAATCAAAAAATGTAGAAGGTTTTAGTTAAAAGTCATTGCTTCTTTCTCTACCTGAATTTTTAAAAAATCAGTTATCATCTAATACGAATTTATATTCTATATGCAAAAATATGGATGTCCAAAAAAAATCATGACTTTGAACTTCCATTGATGGGTCAGGTAAGAGATAAAGATAAATTCTGAACTGCTACCTAAAGTATTCATGTTTTTTACCATGGGGCAGGGCAGGGAATTGAGGTTGCCTAAACTTGTTGGGAAATAGATGGGGAAACAGTGGAAACTGTCAGACTTTATTTTTGGGGGCTCCAAAATCACTGCAGATGGTGATTGCAGCCATGAAATTAAAAGATGCTTACTCCTTGGAAGGAAAGTTATGACCAACCTAGATAGCATATTCAAAAGCAGATATATTACTTTGCCAACAAAAGTCCGTCTAGTCAAGGCTATGGTTTTTCCAGTGGTCATGTATGGATGTGAGAGTTGGACTATGAAGAAAGCTGAGCACCGAAGAATTGATGCTTTTGAACTGTGGTGTTGGAGAAGACTCTTGAGAGTCCCTTGGACTGAAAGGAGATCCAACCAGTCCATTCTAAAGGAGATCGGTCCTGGGTGTTCTTTGGAAGGAATGATGCTAAAGCTGAAAGTCTAGTACTTTGGCTACCTTATGCGAAGAGTTGACTCATTGGAAAAGACCCTGAAGCTGGGAGTGATTGGGGGCAGAAGGAGAAGGGGATGACAGAGGATGAGATGGCTGGATGGCATCACTGACTCTGAGTGAACTCCAGGAGTTGGTGATGGACAGGGAGGCCTGGCGAGCTGCAATTCATGGGGTCGCAAAGAGTCGGACACGACTGAGTGACTGAACTGAACTGAAACTTGTTTAGGGATGTGGGTTTGCTTGTTTGTTTTAGTTTGATCACTTGTTGTCTCTAGGAGACTCGGAGCCAGTGATCCTTTTATTCTGCTATAGTCTTTAAAAAACTTAAAAAAAAAAAGCAAGGGCCACCAAAACTTAAATCTTTCTTGATTCCCTATTTCATTCTCTAATGGTTCATGTATCTATTCTGTTTCTTGGATAAAAATTTTTTATCAAGGATGAAAAGAAGAAACCCTAGAATTTAGATGGAGAGATCTATGTATCTCAGTGGATTACTTCTCAAACTGACAATGCTTAGGTTGAAAGCAAATAAAGTCCCAGTTAATGTGAAACTCAATCACAAAGACTTGAGATTTTTGCTTTATGAAAACAGAGATTTGAAATTCTTTTATGCCATAAATGTGCATTCACAGTCCATGAACTGCACTCTGTTTTAATTTAGGGATAGAATGTTTCCCTGTCAGACCTGGCTCTTCCCATTTCTTGGTAGAAACATGGTATGGAGTGCATCTCTTGGCTTCTTGGTAGTGCACAGGACACTCCTACACAGCCTACTCGCAGTGCCCACCAGCCCTCTCTAGGACATGATTTCTCCATTCTGTTCTTCACTTCATATCCTGTGCTTGATGGGAGTATGTGAAATGCTGCTCTGACACTATTTGATTAGCATTTGTCTTTATACTGGTGCCCTTGCTTACTGCATATGTCCCTTACAACAGCAGTTTAAGGAGCTCTGTGGGATAGAGAAACTATGCATTCAGGAGGCCTGTGTGCAGTTGATAAGAGACCAGTTACATGCCTTAGGAAAGCAGTCAGGAGACAGACCTGTAGGTTTACTTCTCCTCATTCTGATACCATGAGCTAATAGGAACAAGGTTTAGGGGGTCTTAAAGTGAAAGAGGAGAGTGAAAAAGTTGGCTTAAAGCTCAACATTCAGAAAACTAAGATCATGGCATCTGGTCCCATCACTTCATGGGAAATAGATGGGGAAACAGTGGAAACAGTGTCAGACTTTATTTTGGGGGCTCCAAAATCACTGCAGATGGTGATTGCAGCCATGAAATTAAAAGATACTTACTCCTTAGAAGGAAAGTTATGACCAACCTAGATAGCATATTCAAAAGCAGAGACATTAGTTTGCCAACAAAGGTCCGTCTAGTCAAGGCTATGGTTTTCCAGTGGTCATGTATAGATGTGAGAGTTGGACTGTGAAGAAAGCTGAGCACCAAAGAATTGATGCTTTTGAACTGTGGTGTTGGAAAAGACTCTTGAGAGTCCCTTGGACTGCAAGGAGATCCAACCAGTCCATTCTAAAGGAGATTGGTCCTGGGTGTTCTTTGGGAGGACTGATGCTAAAGCTGAAACTCCAATACTTTGGCAACCTCATGTGAAGAGTTGATTCATTGGAAAAGACTCTGATGCTGGGAGCGATTGGGGGCAGGAGGAGAAGGGGATGACAGAGGATGAGATGGCTGGATGGCATCACCGACTTGATGGAGGTGAGTTTGAGTGAACTCTGGGAGTTGGTGATGGACAGGGAGGCCTGGCGTGCTGCGATTCATGGGGTTGCGGAGTCAGACACGACTGAGCGACTGAACTAAACTGAACTGAACCGAATGCGCTAATGGGCTTCCCAGGTGGTTCAGTGGGTAAAGAAACTGCCTACAATGCAGGGGATCCCAGAAATATAGGTTCAATTCCTGGGTTGGGAAGATCCCCTGGAGGATGGCATGGCAACCCACTCTAGTACTCTTGCCTGGAGAATCCCCATGGACAGAGGAGCCTGGCTGGCTACAGTCCATAGATTGCAGAGTTTACTGGACGCAACTGAAGTGACTGAGCACACCATCATTGAACTTGTGGGAGGGATGGCTTAAATCAGTCATTGACTCAAAATGAGAATTCTCTCTTCTGTTTGGATAACCTGTGAGTACCTGTGATGCCACTTTATCCATGAAGAAACAATGGAGAGAGAGAGTACCACACAGACTGTTCTGAGAAGAATGAATGATAGAAAATGAAGAATGGAAAGAGAGATGGGATTCTTGGAAGACAATGAAAGTGGCAAAAAAGTTGTTTAGTCATTCTAAACTACTACATAAAAAAACAAAACAACTAGATATCAAAACAAAACTAAATATCAAGCATCAGGGATAAATTTACCCAAAAAAAAAAAAAAGAAAAGAAAAAAGATGACAAGATAGCCCCATAAATCCCAAAATATGGGTGTAGAGACACACCATCTGCACATTAGTAGCATCTGTGGAAGAGAATGCAAGGGAAACAATGAGATGGGCTAGTTTGAGAACAGCAGCTCTAAAAGGAAGTTCATTGTCTCCAGTACCACTTTAGTGCAAGGGGCCTATGTTAAGATAGAGTAAAAACAGAGAGAGCAATATAACTGCTATGAACTCTGAGTTGACCTGCCGGGGTTCCCTTTTTGTGAGACAAAGTCCCACAATGAAAAGAAATTGTTTGCAGTTGAATCAAAATCAAGTGTGATAAGGAAAACAGATGATGAAAAGAGGAGATTTAAATTGAAATGAGAGAGGAGAATAAAAACAGGAGATCTCACAAAGCAAAGCCATCATATTTTTGAAACCCGGACACAAATAAGGAGAGAAAGAGTAGTATTTGAAAGGGCTGAAATTCCATACTTTCCTAGATGCAGGCAGTGGCCTGATTCCCCTCTGCTTCTTCAGGAGAACATCAGTGGGGTCAAGCCTTGAACTGATCCTCCACTCCCACATGCTAACAGTGAAACTTCACAAGGTTGTACAAGGGAGACGTAGTTACAACAAGGCTTCACCTCTCTTACCCCTGTCATCAAGGCCTATTGGGGAGCTAACTCTCTACCTTATCTGGCATCAGAGAGGCAGAATGGACTAGTACAACGAGAGGAAGTTCATGCTTTGCCTCTCCCCTTGCCTTATGTCAGTGGGGCCCCATGGGGAGCTGACCCTTTACCCCTACCCACAGTAACAAAATGGTGTAAGTCAGACTTCTGCTCACTCTTCTTTCCCACCTGGAAGGCAGTAGAGCCAAGCAGTGAATTGATCATACAACATCACTCAGAGAAAACAATGTGATGTGAGTCACTGCCCCACCTTTGCCTGACAAATGACAATGAGGTGATGAGGGATCTGAACTTTTACCCTACCCATTTGCAATAAAGGAGCATGAGTCAGTGCCCCATTTTGGCCAGGATGCTTTGGAAGATCCTGACAGGAAACTGAACAAATACACCCACCTGGCTCTTGAACTATGACTGCTAAAAAGAAGATTAAATAAGATCCATAATCTCATAATAATATATAAAATATCTCAGATATAATAACAAAACAAACACACACACACAAAAAACACGTGTTTTACCAAGACCAGGAAAATCACAAAAGAAATGAGAAAAGACAATGAACAGATACCAGCCCCAAGATATATATGATATAATTATCTGACAAGGGTTTTATTTATTTATATATTTTATTATTATTATTATTATTTTTACTTTACAATATTGTATTGGTTTTGCCATACATCAACATGCATCCTCCATGGGTGTACACATGTTCCCCATTCTGAACCCCCCTCCCACCTCCCTCCCCATACCATCCATACCTCTGGGTCATCCCAGTGCACCAGCCCCAGGCTTCCTGTATCCTGCATCGAACCTGGACTGGCGATTCGTTTCTTATATGATATTATACATGTTTCAATGCCATTCTCCCAAATCATCCCACCCCCTCTCCCACAGAGTCCAAAAGACTGTTCTATACATCAGTGTCTCTTTTGCTGTCTCACATACAGGGTTATCGTTACCATCTTTCTAAATTCCATATATATGCATTAGTATACTGTATTGGTGTTTTTCTTTCTGGCTGACTTCACTCTATATAATAGGCTCCAGTTTCATCCACCTCATTAGCACGGATTCAAATGTATTCTTTTTAATGGCTGAGTAATACTCCATTGTGTATATGTACCACTGCTTTCTTATCCATTCATCTGCTGATGGACATTTAGGTTGCTTCCATGTCCTGGCTATTATAAACAGTGCTATGATGAACATTGGGGTACACGTGTCTCTTTCAATTCTGGTTTCCTCGGTGTGTATGCCCAGCAGTGGGATTGCTGGGTCATAAGGCAGTTCTATTTCCAGTTTTTTAAGGAATCTCCACACTGTTCTCCATAGTGGCTGTACTAGTTTGCATTCCCACCAACAATGTAAGAGGGTTCCCTCTTCTCTACATCCTTTCCAGCATTTATTGCTTATAGACTTTTGGGTTGCAGCCATTCTGACTGGAGTGAAATGGCACCTCATTGTGGTTTTGATTTGCATTTCTCTGATAATGAGTGATGTTGAGCATCTTTTCATGTGTTTGTTAGCCATCTGTATGTCTTCTTTGGAGAAATGCCTATTTAGTTCTTTGGCCCATTTTTTGATTGGGTCGTTTATTTTTCTGGAATTGAGCTGCAGGAGTTGCTTGTATATTTTTGAGATGAGTTGTTTGTCAGTTGCTTCATTTGCTATTATTTTCTCCCATTCTGAAGGCTGTCTTTTCACCTTGCTTATAGTTTCTTTTGTTGTGCAAAAGCTTTTTAATTTTAATTAGATCCCATTTGTTTATTTTTGCTTTTATTTCCAATATTCTGGGAGGTGGGTCATAGAGGATCCTGCTGTGATGTATGTCAGAGAGTGTTTTGCCTATGTTCTCCTCTAAGAGTTTTATAGTTTCTGGTCTTACGTTTAGATCTTTAATCCATTTTGAGTTTATTTTTGTGTATGGTGTTAGAAAGTGTTCTAGTTTCATTCTTTTACACGTGGTTGACCAGTTTTCCCAGCACCACTTGTTAAAGAGATTGTCTTTTCTCCATTGTATATTCTTGCCTCCTTTGTCAAAGATAAGTGTCCATAGGTGCGTGGATTTATCTCTGGGCTTTCTATTTTGTTCCATTGATCTATATTTCTGTCTTTGTGCCAATACCATACTGTCTCAATGACTGTGGCTTTGTAGTAGAGCCTGAAGTCAGATAGGTTGATTCCTCCAGTTCCATTCTTCTTTCTCAAGATTGCTTTGGCTATTCGAGGTTTTTTGTTTTTCCATACAAATTGTGAAATTATTTGTTCTAGCTCTGTGAAAAATACCGTTGGTAGCTTGATAGGGATTGCGTTGAATCTATAGATTGCTTTGGGTAGTATACTCATTTTCACTATATTGATTCTTCCAATCCATGAACATGGTATATTTCTCCATCTATTTATGTCATCTTTGATTTCTTTCATCAGTGTTTTATAGTTTTCTATATATAGGTCTTTAGTTTCTTTAGGTAGATATATTCCTAAGTATTTTATTCTTTTCATTGCAATGGTGAATGGAATTGTTTCCTTAATTTCTCTTTCTATTTTCTCATTATTAGTGTATAGGAATGCAAGGGATTTCTCTGTGTTGATTTTATATCCTGCAACTTTACTGTATTCATTGATTAGCTCTAGTAATTTTCTGGTGGAGTTTTTAGGGTTTTCTATGTAGAGGATAATGTCATCTGCAAACAGTGAGAGTTTTACTTCTTCTTTCCCAATCTGGATTCCTTTTATTTCTTTTTCTGCTCTGATTGCTGTGGCCAAAACTTCCAAAACTACGTTGAATAGTAGTGGTGAGAGTGGGCACCCTTGTTTGTTCCTGACTTTAGGGGAAATGCTTTCAGTTTTTCACCATTGAGGATAATGTTTGCTGTGGGTTTGTCATATATAGCTTTTATTACGTTGAGGTATGTTCCTTCTATTCCTGCTTTCTGGAGAGTTTTTTATCATAAATGGATGTTGAATTTTATCAAAGGCTTTCTCTGCATCTATTGAGATAATCATATGGGTTTTATTTTTCAATATGTTAATGTGGTGTATTACACTAATTGATTTGCAGATATGGAAGAATTTGATTTGCGAATATTGAAGAATCCTTGCATCCCTGGGATAAAGCCCACTTAGTCATGGTGTATGATCTTTTTAATGTGTTGTTGGATTCTGATTGCTAGAATTTTATTAAGGATTTTTGCATCTATGTTCATCAGTGATATTGGCCTTAGTTTTCTTTTTTTGTGGCATCGTCTGACAAGGGTTTTAAAGTAGTCATCTTAAAAATGTTTCAACAAGCAGTTACATATTTTTGGAAACGTGAAAAATAGAAAATCTAACCAAAGAAATAAAAATTCAAAAAATAAGCAAATGAAGATTAAAGAACTGAAAAATACAATAATCAGAATGAAAAACTTGCTGTATAAGCTCAATAGTAAGGTGGACACAACAGAAGGTAGATTCAGAGATATGAAGACAAATCAGTAGAAATCACCATATGTGAGAAACCACAACTACAAAATAGAAGTTTAAAAAAGACAGCATCTCAAGGACTTGTAGGACAATAACAAAAGAGTTAACACACATGCCATCAGAAACACAGAAAGAGAGGCGAGAAAGAGTAGCACTGAAAAAGTACTTGAAAAAATAGTGTCTGAAACTTCTCAAATTTGGGAAAATATATAAATCTTGGAGTGCAAAGTCAAGTGGGCCTTAGGAAGCATCACTAGGAACAAAGCTAGTGGAGGTGATGGAATTCCAGCTGACCAGGCTCCTTTGTCCATGGAGATTCTCCAGGCAATAATACTAGAGTGGGTTGCCATCCACTCCAGGAGATCTTCCCAACCCAGGGATCAAACCCAGGTCTCCTGCATTGCAGGCAGATTCTTTACCAAGTGAGGCACAAGGGAAGCCCAAGAATACTGGAGTGGATAGCCTATCCCTTTCCCCAGGGGATCTTCCCGACCCAAGAATCAAACTGGTGTCTCCTGCGTTGCAAGCAGATTCTTTACCAACTGAGCTATGAGGGAAGCTGCAAGAACTATGGCCCAATTAGAGTATTTTCCTAGCCTCTGGCAGTTAACATTCCAAGGGCCTCTTTGGCTGGTTCTTCTCTGTTGCTGCACACATTAGGCACTTAAAGGGCCACCCTCTATGGAGTCTTTCTCTATTTCTCTGTTGCTGGTGCTGGTGTGTGGGAAAAGAGAGTCTACAGTGATGGCTCCACCCACTGTGTGTGACTCAGGAGTATTGCCTTGCCTCCACAGCTGCTCAGCTTTCCTCCACAGGCATTTCAAACTGCGATCTCCTGACTCACATCCGCTTTGGCCGTTTACCCATAGTCAACAGCAGACTTCACCCTGGGACTGCTCTCCAATCCCTGCACTTGAGCTTCCAGCCACTGTGGTTTTTAGGAACTGTCTCCCTGTCCAGGGTATGTAGGGCTACAGCAAGAATTGCTGACCCCTGTGTCAGTTCCCCCACCCACTGGATGCAAATCCAGTCCCGCTCACTCTCCTTTCCACCCCCCCGCCTCTTTCCTTCATCTTACCAAGTTTTATATGGATCTATATATTCCTTTCTGGTGGTCAGGGACTCCTGGCCACTCTGAGCTGGTATTCTGCAAGATATTCTTTGTCTAAGGTGTATTCCTGATGCATCCAAGGAGAGAGATGTACTCCACGTTCACCTACTCTTCCGCCATCTTGTCTCTCACCCTCATCAAGAGGCTCTTTAGTTCCTCTTCACTTTCTGTTATTAGAGTGGTATCATCTGCATATCTGAGGTTGTTGATATTTCTCCTGGTAATCCTGGTTCCAGCTTGTTATTCATCAAGGCTGGCATTTCGCATGATGTACTCTGCATATAAGTTAAATAAGCAGGGTGACAATATACAGTCTTGATGTACTTCTTTCCCAATTTTGAACCAATCCATGGTCCCATGTCCAGTTCTAACTGTTGCTTCTTGACCTGCATACAGGTTTCTCAGGAGATAGGTAAGCTGGTCTGGTATTCCCCTCTATTTAAGAATTTTCCACAGTTGTTGTGATCCACACAGTCAAAGGCTTTCATGTAGTCAATGAAGCAAAAGTGGATGTTTTTCTGGAACTCACTTGCTTTCTCTATGATCCAATGTATGTTGGCAATTTGATCTCTGGTTCTTCTGCCTCTTTTAAACCCAGTTTGTACATCAAGAAGTTTTTGGTTCACATACTGCTGAAGCCTAGTTTCAAGGATTTGGAGCATAACCTTGCTAGCATGTGAAATGAGGGCAATTATATGGTAGTTTGAACATTCTTTGTCACTGTCCTTCTTTGGGGTTAGAATGAAAACTGACCTTTTCTAGTCCTGTGTCCACTGCTGAGTTTTCCAAATTTGCTGACATATTGAGTGCAGCACGTTAACAGCATCATCTTTTAGGATTTTTAAATAGCTCAGCTGGAATTCTATTACCTACCCTAGCTTTGTACTGATGCTCCCTGAGCCCACTTGACTTTATAATCCAGGATGCCTGACTAGAGTTGAGTGACCACACCATTGTGGTTATCCAGGTCATTAAGACCTTTTTTGTATAGTTTTTTGTGTATTCTTGCCACCTCTTCTTAATCTCTTCTGCTTCTTTTAGGTCCTTACCATTTCTGCCCTTTATTGTGCCCATCCTTGCATGGAATATTCTCTTGATATCTCCAATTTTCTTGAAGGGATCTCTAGTCTTTCCCATTCTATTATTTTCCTCTATTCCTTTGCATTATTCACTTAAGAAGGCTTTCTTATCTCTCCTTGCTATTCTCTGGAACTTTGCCTTCAGCTGGGTATATCTTTCTCTTTCACCCTTGCCTTTCACGTTTCTTCTTTTCTCAGTTATTTGTAAAGTTTCCTCAGACAACCACTTTGTCTTCTTGCATTTCTTTTTCTTTGGGATGATTTTGGTCACTGCCTCATGTACAACGTTATGAACCTCCATCCATACTTCTTCAGGCACTCTGTCTACCAGAGATAATCCCTTGACTCTATTTGTCACTTTCACTACATAATCATAAGAGATTTGATTTAGGTCATACCTGAATGGTGAAAGATTGTTGCTGAACCATGCAAAGACTCCAGGATTCTTGGCCTCCGGAGGAGAAGAATTCAATCCAGGGCCAGAGACGAGGCTTGATCGTGCAGAGCTTTTGTGTAATAAAGTTTTATTAAAGTATAAAGGAGATAGAGAAAGCTTCTGACATAGACATCAGAAGGGGGTAGAGAGAGTACCCCCTTGCTAGTGTTAGCAATGGAGTTATATACTCTCCAATGAATCAAAAGAATGTCTGGAGGTTGTAAAGTCCTCACCAGACCTACTCCCATAATTTACATTTTAAGATAACAGAATTAGCCAGAAGGTTTAATCCAGAGACTGTCCTCAGGCAGGATACATTATTGTTATATCATCCTTGTAAAGACCAGACCTACTCCCATAACTTACATTTTAAGATAACAGGATTAGCCAGGTTTAATCCAGAGACTGTCCTCAGGCAGGATACATTATTGTTATATAATCCTAAGGAATGTAGAGGGGAAAAAAAGTTTGTCCTTTCTTCCTCCTTGAGAATTCCAGACCCCTCTCTCCTTGGGGACCCCTAGACTTCTTATCAACCTGCCTAGGAAATGACTCTCTCAATGGTCTAGTGGTTTTCCCTACTTTCTTCAATTTAAGTCTGAATTTGATATAAGGAGTTCATGATCTGAGACACAGTCATTTCCAGGTCTTTTTTTGATGACTGTATAGAGCTTTCCCATCTTTGGCTGCAAAGAATATAATCAATCTGATTTTGGTATTGACTGTCTGGTGATGTCCATGTATAGAGCTGTCTTTTTTATTGTTGGAAGAGGGTATTTGCTATGACCAGTTTGTTCTCTTGACAAAACTCTTACCTTTTTTTCTAAACTCTATTACCTTTTTTTCTGCTTCATTTTGTACCCAAGGCCAAACTTGCCTGTTACTCCAAGTATCTCTTGAGTTCCTACTTTTGCATTCCAACCCCCTATAGTTCTAGAAGGTTTTCTAAGTCTTCATAGAACTGGTCAGCCTCAGCTTGTTTGGCATCAGTGGTTGGGGAATAGACTTGGATTACTACGATGTTGAATGGTTTGCCTTGGAAATGAACTGAGATCATTCTGTCATTTTTGAGACTGCACCCAAGTCTTGCATTTCAGACTCTTTGGTTGACTATGAGGGCTACTTCATTTCTTCTAAGGGATTCTTTCCCATAGTCATGGATATAATGGTTATATTAATTATATTCACCCATTCTTGTCCATTTTAGTTCATTGATTCCTAAGATGTTGGTGTTCACTCTTGCCATCTCCTTCTTGACCATATCGAATTTACCTTGGTTCATAGAACTAACATTTCAGGTTCCTATACAGTATTGTTAATAGCATCAGACTTTACTTTCACCACCAGATACATCCACAACTGAGCATTTTTTCCACTTTTGCCCAGCCTCTTCATTCTCTCTGGAGCTATTATTAATTGTTCTCCCTTCTTCCCCAATAGCAAACTTCCAACCTGTGGGGCTCATCTTCTGGTATCATATACTTTTGCCTTTTCATACTGGTCATGGGGTTCTTACAGCAAGAATACTGAAGTGGTTTGTCATTCCCTCTTCCAGTGGAGCATATTTTGTCAGAACTTTTCACTATGACCCATCTTTCTTGGGTGGCCCTGCATGGTATGGCTTCATTGAGTTATGCAAGTCCCTTCACCATGACAAAGTTGTGATTCATGAAGGGGTTACATGTGGGCTGAGGGCTACTATGGTAGGAAAAGCCTATTGGAAGCCACTAGAACTGCCTCTATCAAGCACAATATTAATAATAAACCAAAAGGAATGACTCATTCCCTCAAGATTACAATGATTAGTACCACCATCAAGAACTTGATGGTTGCAGGGGTTGTAACTTTCACCCCCTTCTCATTCTACTTGCCTATTTGACCTGTGAAGAAAACAGATGTATCTAGGGGACATACAGTGAATTATCATTAATGTAACCTGGTGGTAATTCCAACTGTAGATGCTGTTCCAGATGTTCTGTTAAGTAGCTTAAGCAAATTAATAATCCCCTAGTTCCTGGTATACAGTATATTAATTTGGCAAATGCTTTTCTCTCCATACATATTAGGACAGATCACTAGAAACAGTTTGTCTTCAACTGGTAAGGTCAGTAATACATTATAATTGTCTTGCCTTGGGTATATATCAACTTTCTAGCTGTATTTCATAATTTAGATTGCATGGGTCTTGATTGTCTTTTCCTTCATCAAGACATCATACTGATTCATTACACTGGTGACATTATGTTAAACTAGTGAGCAAGAAGTAGCAACTACCATAGACTTATTTGTCCCATTAGTGGAGACACTTTCACAAAGGGTGGGTAATAAATTCTACAAAAATTCAGTGGCTCCTCATCTCAGTTAAATTTCTAGTTGTTCAGTTGAACCTGTCAAGATATCCCTTCTAAGAAGAAGGATGAGTTGTTTCATCTGGCCCCTCTTATAACCAAAAGAGAGGCAGGCCCAATGCTTGGTGTGCTTCTTAGGATTTTAGAGGCAGCATAGTTCTCATTTGGGCAAGCTACTTTGGTCCATTGCTTGAGCAACCCAAATAGCTTAGTTTTGAGTGGGACTCAGACAAACACAATTGCACTCATCTCCCATGCTACTAAAGTGATAGTTAAAGTTGCTCAGTCGTGTCCAACTCTGCAACCTCATGACTATACAGTCCATGGAATTCTCCAGGCCAGAATACTGGAGTGGGTAGCCTTTCCCTTCGCCAGGGGCTCTTCTCAACCCAGGGATTGAACTCAGGTCTCCTGCAATGCAGGCAGATTCTTTACCAGCTGAGCCCCACCATGCTAGTAAGGTCATGGTTAAAATCTTGCATGCTAAGCTTCAGCTTTATGCGAACCAAGAACTTCCAGTGTCCAAGCTGAGTTTGGGAAAGGAAGAGGAGCCAGACATCAAATTGTCAATATTTGCTGGATCATAGACAAAGCTAGGGAATTACAGAAACACATCTACTTCTGTTTCATTGACTATACCAAAGCCTTTGACTGTGTGGATCATAATAAACTGTGGAAAGCTCTTAAAGAGATGGGAATACCAGACCATCTTACCTGTATCCTGAGAAACCTGTATGCAGGTCAAGAAGCAACAGTTATAACCCTGTATGGAACAACTCATTGGTTCAAGATTGAGAAAGAAGTATGACAGAACTGTCTGCTGTCACCCTGCTTGTTTAATCTGTATGCTGAGCACATCATGAGAAATGCTGGGCTGGATGAGTTACAAGCTGGAATCAAGATAGGTGGGAAAAACATAAACAACCTCAGATATGCAGATGATACCACTCTAATGGCAGAAAGTGAAAAGGAACTAAAGAGACTCTTGATGAGGGTGAAGGAGGAGAGTGAGAGTCAGCTTAAAACTGAATACTAAAAAAACTAAGATCATGTGATCCGGCCCCATGACTTCATGGCAAATGGAGGGAGAAAAGGTGGTAGTGACAGCTTTCCACTTCTTGGGCTCTAAAATCATTGCAGATGATGACTGCGGCCATGAAATCAGAAGACATTTCCTTCTTAGCAGGAAAGCTATGACAAGCTAGACAGTGTGTTGAAAAGCAGAGACATTACTCTGCCAACAAAAGTCCATATAATCAAGGCTATGGTCTTCCCAGTGGTCATGTATGGTTGTGAGAGCTGGACCATAAAGAAGGCAGAGTGCCAAAGAATTGATGCCTTCAAATTGTGGTGCTGGGGAAGATTCCTCAGAGTCCCTTGGACAGCAAGGAGATCAAATCAATCCATCTTAAGGGAAATCAACCCTGAATACTCGGAAGGACTGATGTTGAAGCTGAAACTCCAGTGTTTTGGTCATTTGATGTGTGTGAAAAGCTGACTCATTGGAAAAGTCCCTGGTACTGGGAAAGATTGATGGCAGAAGAAGAGGGTGTCAGAGGATGAGATGGCTGGATGGCATCACTGAGGCAAGGGACGTGAACTTGGGCAAACTTCTGGAGATGGTGAGGGACAGAGAGGCCTGGTGTTCTGCAGTCCATGTGTTGCAGAGTCAGACATGACTGGGCAGCTGAACAACAGAACAAGATTCTCTAACAAGTCCAGGATGCCAGTGTTGCCATGTAAGCTGCTCTGCCACTTGAGCTAAGTGATCCAGTAGATCTAATTGTGTTTAAAGTATCAGTAGCAAAGAGAGATGCTATTTGGAATCACTGAGACTCTGATAGGCAAATCTTAATGCAGACCCTTGGCTTTGGGAACAAAGTCATGGTATCCTCTGTGGATAACTATGCTTTTGAGAAATAGCTTTTATATTGCTACTGGGTCTTAGTAGAGAATGAATGTTTAAATATGGGCTACAGAAGGTTTTGCATGATATACAGGCGCCAAGTGAAATGGACAGCTGCAGCACTAAAGTCCTTTTCTGGGACATTCCTAGGACAGGGACAAAGGATAATTCTCCCTGTAAGCAGAATGTTGAGCATCTTGTTCATTTTGCTTAGAAGGAAAAATGGCCAGGAGTATATACTGATCCATGGACTGTGGCCACGGTTTGGCTGGATGATCAGAGATCTGGAACATAACTGGAAAGTTGGTCTGGAGACAACATAGAGGTCTGGAGAAGAGGTATGTGGATAGAGCTCTCTGAATGGGCAAAAAGCATAAGTATATTTGAGTCCTAGGTGAATGCTCACCTAAGGGTGACCTCAGTAAATCAAGTGAATAGGATGAAGTGTGCTGTGGATACCAGATTCTTTACCCAGCCACTCCTATCATTGCCAATGGGCTTGTGAACAAAGTGGCCATTGTGGCCGGGATGGAGGTTATGCATAGGCTCAGCAACATGAGAATGTGAGCTCCATGATGGAGGGACTGTGACTGTTTGCTTTACTCCCGTGCCCCCAGAGCCCATCCAGTGTTGTCACATAAAAGTGGGATTTTAATACTTGAATGTACATAAACTACAAAAGTTTCAAAATATGGTACTAAGGAACAAGACCATGGAGTAGCTCTTGGCAATAGTTTATTATTTAGAAATAGAGATGATCATGGACATTTGTGAAATTCTGTGCTTAAAGTGAGTCGGTGAGTGAGTGATGGTCGGTCAGTCATGTCCAACTCTTTGCGACCCCATGGACTGGAGCCCACCAGGCTCCTCTGTCCATGGAATCTCCAGGCAAGAATACTGGAGTGGGTTGCCATTTCCTTCTCCACTGCTTAAAGTGAAGATCTCACTAATATTTGCTTTTCTAAATTCCAGAAGTTTTCCTTTGCTTTTCATATACCAGTCAAAAGGTAACTAAGATTAGAAAATATGACCAAATTCAAATTTTACATGCAAAACACTTAATGTGGCCTTATTGCTCTAACTTTTGTCAATCACCAATTATTAACAGAAATAGGCAGGCTACACTTGATTTTAAGGATTTAAAAAATGTTTACAAATTTTAAGAATTTGTAAAAACAGTTTATATAGGTATGTAGCTCTAACACTTACATGCCTGCATAAGTTGCTTCAGTCATGTCTGACTCTTGGCAACCCCATGACTACAGTCTATGGAATTCTCCAGTCCCTAAGACTGGAGTGGGTAGCATTTCCCTTCTCCAGGGGATCTTCCCAACCCAGGAATCAAACCCACGTCTCCCACATTGCAGGTGGATTCTTTACCAGCTGAGTCACAGGGAAGCCCCCAAATACCTTCAATACATACTGACTGAAGTATGTGCTATGAATGAAGCTTTATTACAGAGCCCTTTCCTTCCCTTTGACTTCCCAGGTGGCACTAGTGGTAAAGAACCTGCTGCCAGTGCAGGAGACGTAAGAGACATGGGTTCCATTTCTGGGTCCCCTGGAGGAGGGCATAGTAAAACCCTCCATATTCTTGCCTGGAGAATCCCATGGACAGAGGGGCCTGGTGGGCTACAGTCCACTGGGTTGCAGAGAGTCAGACATGACTGAAGTGACTTAGCGTACATGCATGCAAGCGTTAGAGCTACATACCCACATAAACTAATTTGCTGAATTCTCTCTCACCTTTCTTTACTTCCTTTGCAATTTTACTATTATAAGGAACTATTCAAATATCTGGACTATAGGAAATACTTGTAGTAAGTTTGTACTTCAGATTTTTGTGATGATCAAATTTGTTTCCAGCTCTATTTCAAGTCTATTGTCTCCTCTGAAAAAAAAATCTTGTTAGATGACAGATGTGGTTTGGAACTTTTTGCAAGCTAAAGTTATAGAAACATCAAATATACTAAAATACAATTTAGACATCTACAGGAGGTATTCTGCTTTGACAGACTTGAAACTTTATTATTTAAATAAAAATCCACCATACTTTCACTCAATTTAGCATCTACATGTTTGCTTAGTCTTCAGTTGTTTCAGGAGTCTGTAGACAGCACTGAGTTAGCCTGCTGTTGTAAAGTAAGATGAAGGGAAGCCTGACTGAATGTGATAAACTGCATTTTCCAGAAATGGCTGTGGACAAAGACTATTAAAGGTTTTGTGGGATATAAGGTTCCAGTTGTCCTCCATTTCTTATTTCCTTCACAATAGATTATGGCTAAATTAAATACTTCTGCAGCGCATTCTTTGTATTTCCTTGACTGGGAACATGAGACTTTTAAAACATGTATGCGTGCTTCTTTAGGTTGCAGGAAATGTACATATATTTTTACAATTTTTTTCCTAATAAAAATACATGGTTTCTTCAGAACAGCTTAAAGAAAATAATCATCCCTAATTCATCCAGAAGTTTGGCATATTTCCTTCCCATCTTTTAAGTATACAAAAATACTGTTTTATTTGTAGTCACTGTATAGCCATATGATTAGCCTCTTTTGTTCCTTTCTGAGGTTCTTTAATTCAGAGATTAGGTAGCTAAGCCCAAGTGTGCCCTAGTGATCTCATCAGTCTTCTGAGGCCAGAGGACTATTCTTGTAGCTCAGCCTCATTTCTTATGGATCTTGAACACATTTCTCCAGTTATTAACAAGCACCTGAAAATCTGTTAATCACAACCATTAAATTTACTTTTGGAAACACTAGGTAACACAGTTGACATAAAATATGCGTATTTAAAACTAAAATATTTGCAAAGTCACCCAGTGTCTAGTCCTAATGCAACATTGACATAGTCACTTATGTCTTTATAGGCCAATTATATACTCCAACTACTGCAAGTTAATGCATTAAAAAGAAAAAGTTCCACCTTTATGTATTGAATTAAAATTTATTGTAAAAGGCAGAGTTTTATATATCTTTTTAAAAAATGAAAATTCAAAAGTCTTAGAGTTAAGCAATGAGTCTTCAACATTATAAAGCTATTTATAATAGTAATTAAAGTAGTGGTAACATTTTACCCTTATAAAAATGTCACAGCATTCAAATCACAACTTGGATCCTCAATGATTCAAGTGTATGATCTTATACAGTAAGGGTTTGGTCAGTTTTAAGATAAAATTCCTCCAGATAGGCTGTCCTCAAGTCCTCTACCATCACCATCCATTAGCTCAAACAGTTGGATAGCTGGCTGCTGTGGCAATTCCACAATGGTTGTTCTGGTCTTTGGCCATTTTCACGTAGCCATTCCAGCCCCATTCTGGACCCCAACTGAAAGAAGAACATGTTTTCCATTTTATACAAAGAATCAAGTACACATTAGTTTCATTAATAATAACAACTAATAATTAAAACAGTACTTATCATGTATTAGGTACAATTGTAAGTTCTGTTACATATATTTATATTACTCCTGTGGGTCCTTATCTTTACTTTTTAAGGTAAGAAATTGAGGCAGAACTGAGATTCCAATGTAGCAGTCCATCTCCACAGGCTATCTTACACCTCACTTTAAAGAGCTTTAGCTGTGAAAATTGATTCTTACAACCCTCACAGACCTCTAATCACTGGGAGTAAAATGCAATGGCAGGACATCAAATGATAATAGAAAGAAAGGATGCACAGAGGCCACTGGACTCTTGGACAATCTTTCAGACTGAAACAATCAGCAGAGGCAAATGTTTTTTGCCCACTATTCCTTGTTCAAAAATTAGAGACAGAAAAAGGAAGGCAGCTCTCAACTCTACAGGTGAAAAATTCTTTATCTAAAACCCTTGGGCTAAATGTGTTTCTGAATTAAGAAAATTTTCAGAATTTAAAAATGCAATGTTACAAATACATAATAACCCCAACAAACTCACTAAAGAATCTTATAATCACATATTAGTACTTCTCTGTTTATTCTAACAAGGAGAAAGACTTTCTGGGATTTCAGAATTTTTGTACCTGTAATTAAATACTTCCCTTTTCAATTTAAAATATAACATTTGGGGTTTTATACCTGTTCTTGACAATCCAGAATTTATTGTTATTTGAATCTGTTCCTTCAAAGCCATAGCCAACCACCAAAACACCATGATCCAGGTCTTTGCTGCTGCAATCTGGATCATAATAAATACCTGGGAGAGTAAAATTCAATGTTGGGATAAGGAGCTCCAAGTGACACATGAAAGTAACCCATCCTATCGACTAATTAAAAGAGAAGCATCTCAAAATTCAAAGAAATGTCATAAACAAATTCCAAATAAGACTTAAACAACTTACTAGAAATCAACAAAATTCAACAAAATAGATAAATTTTGCACTTAAAAAAATACTTGAACTATTGGATTCTTTACAGTTCTAACTATAATAGTAAAACACTCTGAAAAAGGGCCCAACAATTGAAGAATAGTTACATATAGGTTGTATATAAAGAATTAATTACATAGCCATTTAAAAATATTTATGAAGAGTTTGTCATCATGAGAAAATACTTAAAGTATAATGTCAAATGGAAACACCATTATTAAATGAATACACTTAAAATTCTTTAGTCCTAGAAAACAGGACTCCATGCCAAAGTCAATCATGGTGGTGTCTTCCAATTTTGACTGCCTGAATTTCTATAATAAAAGACAAACACCTACCTGATTTATAGAACTGGAAGGATGTATGGCCTGCATCAATAGCAACAGAGATGGGGCCCACAGTTGCCACTGCCTTCATAAGGGCCTTCTCCCGCTGAGGGATGTCAACGAAGCCAGTGTCATTGGCGGCAGAACACTCAGGCTTATAGTTACAGCTATTTGTGTCCTTTTAAAGGTAAAGGGGAAAAAGACTTGATTACTACCATTCACCTCCTGGGCAACATGAATTCTAGGACCATTAAGACTCAGCAGTTTGCAACTTAATGATTTCTAAGTCAATTTTGTTATAAAGCAGCCCAGAAAAATGCTACTGATTGGTTTGAAGTTGAAAAAGTAGTAGATATTTCTTCAATGAGGCCATTAAGATCTACCTGGCCATAATAAATTTTTCACTATGGAGAAATGTGCATTATATACAGAATGGTGTTTCCTACCTGGCTCTAGTGGTAAAGAATCCACCTGCCAATTCAGGAGACATAATAAGACACGGGTTAGGAAGATCCCCTGGAGGAGGGCATGGCAACCCACCCCAGTATTCTTGCCTGGAGAATCCCATGGACAGAGGAGCCTGGCGGGCTACAGTCCATGATGTCATAAAGAGTCTGACATGACTGGCGTGACTTAGCACGCATGCATGCATAGAAATGGCACACATATTCTCCATGTTGCATAGAAGACAAACTATGTTAACCATCTAAAATCAGACCTCTGCAATAGCTGATAATTTATAATGGCGGTTCTAACAGTTTGCATCTAAAATGTGAATGCTGAATAAGGTGTCTCTTATCTCTGAAAATGTTAGAAAGCAGAGCTGTAATGACAAGATAAGGAGCTCCTTTTACCGTTGCAAGATATGGATAAGATTCCTCTGAGTCCAGGCCTCCGTTGTCCTTAATATACTGGAAGGCATTATCCATTAGGCCACCATTGCAACCCTGATTGCCTTGAGCCCGAGAGCAGTCCACCAGGTTTTGCTCACTCAGTGAAACAAGTTTGCCAGTTTTCCGGAACATCTGTCCTTCAAGAGCACCAGTGGCACTAAACGCCCAACAAGAACCACACTGACCCTAAAAATAAAAGAGCCATCAGTTTACAAGCCAGATGCAAAGACCAACAACAATCCATATACCCAAACACTCCTAGGAAGACCTGGATTTGAATACTGTCATACCTGATTCTTCACAGGAGTTACATAGCCTTTCTTAGTCCAATCCACAGATTTGGGGACATCAACAAGGAGAGGTTCATGGAACAGCTTCCCCTTCTTATGCTTCTGATTTTGAAAACCATTCATCACCTGCCTAAATTCTTCATTGGTCTTTAAGGAAAAGTAAATAAAATGTAGAAAAAATAAGAAGTTATTTTGCTAAAGTACAGAGGAGAGGAGGCACAAAAAATTCAGCAACTCATGCCACACTCACCATGTCACCAAAGGCATTCATTGCCATGCGGAAGCCATGTTTCCCTTCGCTGTATTCCTGATTATGCAGGTCAATTATTTTCTTATTCTTCTCCCACACTGCTCTCCTCCATTCTTCTTCATTCTAGATGTAAACATATAATTGATCATTTTTATTTCTCCTTAAAACCCAACCCATGTTCACCAAATGGATTTTCAGACAGAGAAAAATTGTCAGGAATGGCTTTATACTTCTGGGAGCCGTTCTCCAAACTCCCACACAGGAATGCCCATGCTGTGCTCAGAAATATATGCTATTAAGTTACCACCTTGGTCAAAGTTGACAAAACTACTCCAGAAACTATTCAGACCAACAGCACAGACCATTCTCTGTGGGGGTCCCTCTGGATATTTCAGATGTTACCAACCATGCCATATAACCTCCTGTGAGTTGCCTTCCACTGGTGCCAATGTGCATCTAAATTTGGATCAAGTTTGGGAGCAGCTGATGCTACTCCCAAGCAAAGGACAGTCAGGAAGAATGAAGGATTCATATTTCAAAAACCTAAGAAAGAAAAAGAAATTAGTAAGCATTTGATGAGGCCAATCCTTAAATAAAAAAAGCTTTCTTCTGAGATGTTACAGCTACTATAGTGGACTGAGAACATTTAAATGATTCTTCTCAAATATTTATGAAAGGTCTGTAGAAAAAGGTTAAAGATACAGATGGAGAAAAACAGATAAAATATTACACAAAATTATTACTTTTTGGTTCAGCCATCAAATTGAAAAAACAGGCTGACAAGTGCTATAGGAATTGAAACCGACTTCACTATGAGTGCACTGAAAATTCACCATGGTAAGGATCGCTCAGCTGGTAAAGAACCCGCCTGCCAATGAAGGAGACCAAATAGACTCCAGTTCAACCCCTCAGTCGGGAAGATCCTCTGGAGAAGGAAATGGCAACCCACTTAGATATTCCTGCCTGGAAAATTCCATGGACAGAAGAGCTTGGCGGCTACAGTCCATGGGTCGCAGAGTCGGACAAGACTGAATGCACATGTACGCAGGCACGCACGGTCTCTGCCATCTTACGGGTCGGAGTCCAGACAATAATAGCTAAGAAACCATTGGTTCAGGTTACTTACTGAAGAAGGTACGGAGGTGACGAAAAATTTTATTTATCAGGACGTCTGATCCAAAGTAGGGACAGACATGAATTCCGAAAAATTAGGTGCTACCTCACACCTTTCTTCTTGATTAATATACGGCAGAGGGAGAATTACACCTTCGAATCTCCGCTACTTGAAAACTTTCTGAAAAGCCTCCCCAAGACAAAATGGGCCGAAGTGCACCCAGCCCTCCACCCGTCCTTCCCCTTGTCCTGTGTAGCCCACACTCCTTCTCTCTCCCTCCAACTGGCACGCGATCACGACGGCGACCTCAGCCCCAGTTCTCGTGCCAGACAGGGCCCGACTCTGACTCCTAGGGCTCGGAGAACCCTGCCGGGCTGAGCTCGCACCAGCGCTGCAGGTGGGGCCAGCCCAGGAACGTGCCGCCCCACTCTCAGGCCTCCTCCACACTAGCCAGTCGCTTCCAGAGGATGTTTACGGTGGCGCAGCCAGCGACTGGTCCCGTAACCCTACGTTCGGAGGTCCGACTACAGCGATCCACCGGGACTTTGTGCCCAGAGACTGACCGGCCTAGTACCCACTGTGGTCTCAGCTTCGCCCTGGGTTTCCCCAAAATAGCCCTTCCCCCTTCACCACCTCAAGGAGGCCAAAGCTCGAGGCAGTGCCGACCCAACTTCGTTAACTCCCGGCGGATAGACGCTGTTGTTTCCTGGAGGTCGCGCCTACTCCCTCCCCGGAGTCCCTGGATATCGCCTCCTCCAGTCTCTGGCCCGGACCCGCCTCAGCCCGACTGGGTTCCTGACCTGCGGCTTCCAAAGCTGCGCAGGCGCACTCCACGGTCGCACGTTTATCTCTCCAAAGGTCGCCGAGGCCCGAGGTGCTGGCCAGGTCGCGCTTGACTCAGCCTTTAAGGCCTGGGTTTGCGGCCCGCCCGGCCCCGCCCCTCCCGCCTGCCCGCGCAGCGATTGGCTGAGCTGGTCAGCGGGCAGGGCCTCCAGGCGTGGGTACTCTGGGCGCGTGATGCGACTCTGTTCCAACTTGTCCCAGGGAAGGCCGTCCCAGCCTCAATGGGACCGACTACGAAGAGCTGGGGGTCCGTGGGCAGTGTTGAGGAGGGGTCCGGCGCCTTCCTGGGGACCAACATCAGCTAATTACCTCGAATTCCTATGCTCGGCTGGGTTCACAAAAAGAAGCTTACAGGGAGCCCCAACTGTATTTTCAGTGTAACTCTGTACCTCCTTTAGTCCTTGGTGAAAATCTGCGGGAGCACTGAGAACTGTCTTGTCTAGGGATTCCCGCTTATTCAACAGCAAAGGTGGGGCAGCCTGGAGAAACCCCGAGCCCGCAGGCAGACGTGTTCCCTCCCGGGTTGAGGGTGGTACCAGCTGAATTTGAGAAGAATCAGAGCGGAATGGCATTTCCTCAAAGCTTGTGCCCAAAACTCAGGAGGCAAAGGGATGGGCTGGGTGGGTCTGCAGAGATGGAGTGCATTTTGTTAAGCCCCTGTCCTGTTTTTCCCAGTCAGGGGGTCTTCTCGCCTTTCAAGCCTGTCTTAAAACCAACAGAAATGAGCTATTTACAGAAAATTTGTCTTAATAAAAATGAGAAGAGTCGAGGAAAAAGGGTGGAAACCACTTTTGCTTCCCCACTTTCTGAATTATGGATTATTGTCTTCCTTCAAGAGAAGGATAGACTATCTTACTTCAAGAGAAGTATCCAAAGTACTTCTCTTGAGTTGTAAGAAATCCATTTCTAAAATCAGTGGTTTAATTATGTTTAATGTTAGGATATAAGTTTACATGGTTAAAAGAAAAGTTTTGGATAGAGGAAAAAATAGAGAGCTAAAGATTTGAGGAAATTAATTCAGAAACTTTTTAAAAAGTTACTTAAAAATTATATAAGAAACATTCGTATGTATATAACAAAAATAGTCATAGTGCATATCGATTTGAAAACTTAGTTAAAATTAGTAACTTTCATAGAAGTACAAATATTTTTAAAAATCAATTTATTAAAAATGTCTATTTTATGTTCTTTGAAGTAGAATCTCTTTCCTTTCAAACACAGCTAGCAGCCAGGAATTCTCGGGTGGTTACAGAAATATATATTGTATGGTGAATCACTAGAAATTTTTGTTTTGTTCTTTTTTTTTTCTTTATTTAGAAGTAGTTGGGGTGATCAATGGGGCTTCCTAGGTGGCTCAGTGGTAAAGAATCCGCCTGCCAATGCAGGAGATGCAGGAGATGCGTCTCTCTGGGTCAGGAGGATTCTCTTGGAGGAAGGCATGGCAATCCACTCCAGTATTCTTGCATGGAGAATCCCTTGGACAGAAGAGCCTGGTGGGCTACAGTCCATAGGGTGGCAAGAATTGGACACTTGAACAACTGAGTATGTACACACGCATGGCGGTCAACGCAAGTATCATTCGCACGTGGAAATAAGTGAAGAGCACCTACATGGGAACAACTTGTTCCCTACATGGAAACAACATGATATAGGGAAGGATGCAATTCTTGTCTGGGTGATGGAAAGCTTTATAATGAGAAAAGGGGAAAGTTTCCATAATCCCTGATTGAAGTGAAGTCAAGTCGCTCAGTCGTGTCCGACTCTTTGCGACCCCATGGACTGTATGTAGCCAACTACGCTCCTCCGTCCATGGGATTTTCCAGACAAGAGTACTGGAGTGGGTTGCCGTTTCCTTCTCCAGAGGATCTTCCTGACCCAGGGGTCGAATCCAGGTCTCCCACACTGTAGGCAGACGCTTTACCCTCTGCACCCCCAGGGAAGTCCCTGATTGCAGGCTGTTATTATAAGCAAGCTGGAAGAAGAGTACCTAGAAATGATACATCTTACGTTTTGGGAGAATATTTTGATTTCTTTGGTTTGTCCTGGAATTGGAAAGAAAAAATAAGTTGTTAGCCACTCACTTAAGTCCTGACAGTTCGGAAGTGGTTGCTGCAACGTTTTCTTTTGTGTGTTAAGAGTTCTATTGTCGTATGAAGTCGAATCATTGTCCGTTTGTTTACTCAGTCTATCACAAGAAATCTAAGTTATTCTAACACGTGGGTTTTACAGTTGCCCTTGGGTCACAGCTCCTTAAGATTGCAGAGGGTGGAAAAACCTGCTTACTTCTTGACTGTTTGCCTTGAGCAATACCTGAAGGGAGGCTGTGTAACTGGTGCTGCTCCAAAGAATGGCATCTCCTTTGTTTCTTGGAATGTGATAAAAACACAATGTAGGGGAAATGGACTCTTTTTTTCCTTTAAGCAAATATCCTCAAACCCTAAATTTAAGAAATATCTAAATTCGGGAAAACTCATGAAATATGCTAACAACATTATCTCTTAAATAATGCATTACAAAGTTGTGTTATTACTAACCATTATGTTCCTTTTCTTCTTCTATTCCCACTTTTTTGCAAAGTAACTTAGGTGAGTGTTAATTATTGAAACAGTCACATTTTAGCCAAGTAACCAAGCCTTAGCTCTGCTTTTGATAAAATGCAGTTGGTATAACTTAACAACTATCTGTGAAAGGATATTTTTGTGTGAATCTGTCTAGATTTCTTTTGCTTAATTGTGAAACAGGATATAAATTCTTTATCCCATCTCTGGAAGTGTAAACCATACTGGAATGAACAAATCTTATGTGGTGGTATTCAAGACCCTGAGGCCACTTAACATCTCTCCCCAATATAACAGCCCCCTCTAATTTGTTTAACTTCAATAAGCCATTAATTACTCCTAAAAATCATTATCTAATCCATTTGTAAAGTGTTTTACTAGTTATAATTTAATAGAAAAGTGTTTATAATTTTATAGAAAAGTTTGTTTATGATTAGATGTTCAAATAAAGCCACTTCTAATGAGGTGGATGAAACTGGAGCCTATTATACAGAGTGAAGTAAGCCAGAAAGAAAAACACCAATACAGTATACTAACGCATATATATGGAATTTAGAAAGATGCTAACAATAACCCTGTGTACGAGACAGCAAAAGAGACACTGATGTATAGAACAGTCTTTTGGACTCTGTGGGAGAGGGCGAGGGTGGGAAGATTTGGAAGAATGGCAGTGAAACATGTATAATATCATGTATGACATGAGTTGCCAGTCCAGGTTCGATGCACAATACTGGATGCTTGGGGCTAGTGCACTGGGACGACCCAGAGGGATGGTATGGGGAGGGAGGAGGGAGGAGGGTTCAGGATGGGGAACACATGTATACCTGTGGCGGATTCATTTTGATATTTGGCAAAACTAATACAATTTGTAAAGTTTAAAAATAAAATAAAATTAAAAAAAAAAAAAGAAGAAGAAATAACCTATTTAAGCTTCTGTAACCTTGCTTTATCCTATAGGGTTAAACAGCCAATTTGTTAAGTGAGTGAGTAAATCAATCTACAAGAATTAATTAAATTCTTACTTTGTGCTTGTTGACCACTCCTGGTGTAGTTTGTGCATTTTCTTAGACATGTCTACATGTAAAGACTTCCCCACTGGCTCAATGGTAAAGAATCTGCCTGCAATGTAGGAGACACGGGAGACATGGGTTCAATCATTGAGTCAGGAAGATTTTCTGGAGGAGGAAATGGCAATCTAAGTCCAGGATCCTTGCCCGGAAAATCCTATGGATAGCGAAGCCTGGCGGGCAGCAGTCCCTAGGATTGCAAAGAGTCGGACACAGCTGAGTGACAGCACGCAGCACGCACATTCTACATATAACGTTCCCGACAGCTTTTCTGAAGCTCAGCCTTTCCATTTAAACAAACTAAGATTAACTACAGTAGTCTTGATTTTACAGCATATGTGCACAGCCATGATTAATATATTTAAATGAGATTATGGCAAAGCATATTGGTGCAGTAGGTAACATAGGAGCTGACCTTGGGGGATTTTCCCTACTCCTAAGATTATAAGGAGCTTCCCTTGTGGCTCAGCTGGTAAAGAATCCACCTGCAAGGCGGGAGACCTGGGTTCAATCCCTGGATTGGGAAGACCCCCTCGAGAAGGGAAAGGCTAGATGTCACATGAGTGTATGTTCTTCAGTTCTTTGTCTCGTCACAACAAAGATTTAGAGTGACAGACATTAAAGCCCCCTCGACGTGTCACAGCTCTCAGGTCTTGGATAGACCGTGTTATAGCTCTCAGGTCTCGAATGGACCATGTTATAGCTCTTAGACAAACCAGTGTTACAGCTCAGTGTTGTAGCTCTATTTTATTTAGATGATAGCAGGAAAATTCATCTTCGAGGTGTGGGGGCACGTCAATCCAAAGACACGAGGAGAAGAGCGCCCTGCGAGAGCTAGAGTGAGTGAGAGAGAAAGAGAGAGAGAGAGAGTGAGAGAGAGAGAGAGAGAGAGAGAGAGAGAGCCCCTTCGAGCAGGGAGCTAGCTTTGGCTCCTCTTTTTATATGTTTATCTCTCCCTGGGCCTGTCCTATGTAAATTGGGCCAGCCAGGAGTGTTGTTTGTTTTACCTTAGGTCCTCATTCCAGTCCTGGACCTTCTTTTGTTCTATTTTCAGGGGCTTTTCCCTTCCTTGTCTTTTAGCCACCGCCATTTTGGGCTCCTTTTCCCTATTCTACCTACCTAACATTACCCATTCCAGTATTCTGGCCTAGAGAATTCCATGGACTGTATAGTCCATGGGGTTTCAAAGAGTCAGACACGACTGAGCAACGTTTTTATTTTTTATTTAAGATTATGAGGATCTCTTCCTAAAATCTGAAAGTCTGTTAATGAAACAAGGTATATTAGTTTCTTATGGTTGCTATAGCAAATTCCCACAAGTTTGGTGGCTTAAAACAACAAGAATTTATTCTCTCACAGTTGTGAAGATCAGAAGTCCAAAATCAGCATCCCTTTGGGTTGAAAACTGGGGGTTGATAGGGCTGTACTCCCTCCAGAGGCTCTAAGAGAAAACCTGCTCCTCCTTTCTTCCAGCTTCTGAGGCCGCCAGGCACTCCTTGATTTGCGGCTGCATCACTCTCATCTCTGCCTCTGTGGTCACATTGCCTTCTCCCCTTCAGTCTGTGTCACATATCCCCTCACCTCCGTCTTATAAGAATATTTAGGCCCACCCAGATAATGCAGGGTAATCTTTCCATTGCAAATATGTAATCACATTTGCAAAATATTTATAATGTAAGGTAACATTTACAGGTTCCAAGAATTAAGACCTTGTATGTTTGGGGTCCCAACATGGTATATGTAAAGAATGGTATAAGTGAGAATCAGTTTTTTTGACTGTGTTTCAAACTTGTGTTTAACATATCTTTAGGCTGGCTTCACTAGTACAGCTAAGCCCTGTATGGCACCTTCCCACTCTGTAACTTTTTTGCTCATGTACTCTATTGCAGACAACAGTTTTGCCTTAACTCTCCTGTTAGTGCAAAGTTTGACACAGTTTTTTTAGGTTTCAAGACTCCCACACAGCAGTTTTTATTACCTCCCTTTCCCTCTTTTCACAACCACCTATTCCATGGTCTCTGCATATAAAAGCATTGCTCACCCACTCCTACCCTGAGATACTTCTGGTTTAGGCTTTGAGCATCTTTCTATTGCAATCATCCCTATTAATAGTCTTTCCCTGAACATACTGCATCATTATGTAAAGAGGTCAAGACAGAGAAGACCTTTGTGCTGTTAATAGAGCTTGCATATATTCATGGGGTGGGGGTATGGGGGAGCAGTGTTTCATAGGAAAGATAACTCCATCTGTGAATACCTGGTACTTCTGGAAATTAAAATATAATCAGAAAAGAGTCCCCTGATGATAATGATGATTCTAATAGCTAAATAACACAGGTGCCAGGCACTGTTCTAAGAATGTTATTTGTGTGCCTTCATTTAAGTTCCCAACAACAGTATGACAGTAATTCTCAAACTTGAAGTGCATCAGAATCACCTGGGGGCAGGGCAGGGGCTTGTAACAACTCAGATTGTTGACCTCTAACCCCCAGTGTCTGAGTCAGTGGATCTGGCATAGGGTTCCTGAATTTGCTCTTCTAATAAGTTCACAAGTGATGTAGATGTTTCAGATAAGGGGACCCACTTGGAGAACGACTGCCCCAGGAGACGGGTGCCCCATTTTACAGATGGAGATGGTCATGGCAGTGGGCTATACAGAACCAAGGGTGGTGCCAGATTCCTCTCTAAAGTGAAGAAATAAATGCACTCTAGGCAGGCAGAGCTTAGAAAAGGAAGCTGAGCTTTGGAGACTTGGCCTTTGTCCCTCACCCCCAGCCCCCATCCCTCACTCTGCAAATTGGATTCTGGTTGCCAGAGGGCACAAGGAAAATGAAGCACGATCACTGAGGAAACGTGAGATAAGGAACCACAATTTCTCAGGGCCAGGCTCTGGAGTTCAATGCTGATGCTGGCTTACCTGGTGTCATGTGAAAGGAGGAAAAGATAGGTGAGTCACACAGAAGGCATGTGACTGCCTGAGGAGTCATGCCTGCCCTGGGCTGGGCCTCTTTCCACCGGATCAGCTTCTAGCAGGGTGTTTTGCTTGTGCCTCCTGAGTGTTTCCCTGCTTGATCATTTCTCAGAGACAAAAGCTCTATGTCTTCCCTATAATCAAGTCATTGTTAGATTTTTAAGCCTACCTTTGATGACAGTGCTTCAACAACTCATGATTTTGAGAAGCTCATGTATTCACCAATCATAAAAACACACACATGAAATATTCCATTTTTTAAAAATTGAAGCCACAAAAAGGAAATATAACCATAGAATTAGGTATACCCAATTCCCTATATGATCATCTCAAAAACCAAAACCAGGGAATTTTTTGCAATAGAAGCTCTGGTAATTTTGCTGAGTTACCGAATCCACTCTGGTCATTTATGTATGCTTTTTCTTGTGTCCTGTGTATTCAACCCTCCACTCCCTGCCCCCCACCAAAAAAACCTGTGATTGCTACCACTCTATCTTAGTTTCATTGTCCTCAAAGCAGTCCTATAGCTGTGGTCTCAATCACATCTAAACTTTATCCTTATGTCCATAATATCCACGGAGGAACTCAGCTTCTACTTTGAGAACTAACCTACTCTTATAAATATGGAATCTGATCTTTTTTGGGAATCACTGCTAACATGGCCAGATAAAATAGCATGTAAGAGTTCTGTATAGAACACACAACTCTGGTTGAAGATGGTGTTCTCCAACTCCAGGAAGAGAAAACAGGCAGATGGCAGAATGCATAGGTTCTGACCAGTCTTGTAGCCCCACCACACCATTGAATTAGTAAGCTTGCAGTCTGATTATTCTGCCTGAGTGTTTCCTTTCCATCATGCTATGCTTCTTGTCTAAAGAACAAAGATCACACAAGGTGGCCATTCCAAGGCTAATTAGCATCTACACTGAGGATATGGCATGTATGTCTTCTAAATGCACCCACCCCTCTGCATAGCATTTTACCCCTAACACACACTTTCCCAGTTTTGAAGCTTCCCTGTCAGTCCAGTGGTTAGGACTCTGCTTTCACTGCCAAGGGCCCGGATTCAATTCCTGGTCAAGGAACTAGGATCCCACATGCTGTGTGTCAAGGCCAATAAATAAATAAATTAAATAAAAGTAAAAATAAGAAACATTTCCGCAGACTTACTGTAAAAATTATTGTCATGCAATGCTCAGTAACAGTGTTCAGTGATGGTTGCATGACTATGTGGAAAGTGAATGGAATTTGTGTAAATTTGGATAGTGGTAAAAGAAGAATTTTTTCTCCAAGTTCAAAAGGGGAAATGGAACTAAAGGATAATTTGATGTAAAAATATGTGTTTTAGTTGCACAAGGAGGACTGACAAAGCTAAGTTTCATATTTGATCTCCCCAACAAAATCATTTTGAGGACAAAGACTTTGTTTTACAGTCTTGGGGTCTCCAGTGTGTGACAGACATGCAATAAACATCACTGCAGAATGACAGTCACTGGGCTAAGACAGGGATTGTTGCCAATTTGACTACAATTTCCTGGGGACCATGGTACTTGGTCCAGAAATCAATGGGTCTCCCGTGGACTTGGGAAACTTCTCTTGCTCCCAGAACACAGAAATCCTAGACCCTCTTCACTATCTTTCAAATGCTTAGAAATACCATAGGGAGCTTAGAACTATTTCTTTCCTTAGAGAGTCTCCAAGATCAGGAGCTAATCAGCAAAGGTGCCCTGAGTCTCACCACCCCATCCTCAGAGTCCTGATGCTAGAACTCTGCTGGAATCCACCAAGGCAGTCCAGGAGGTAACAGTAAGTGGCCTCTTTAGATGGTAAGCCAAGAAGCTCTCATTCCTGCCTGATCCCAAGGAGGTGTGCTAGTCTTCTCCTGCACCTCTCTTAGGAGAACCCTGGAGAAGGAAATGGCAACCCACTCCAGTGTTCTTGCCTGGAGAATCCCAGGGACAGGGGAGCCTGGTGGGCTGCCATCTATGGGGTCACACAGAGTCGGACACGACTGAAGCAACTTAGCAGCAGCAGCAGCAGCAGCAGCAGCAGCAAAGGGACATTAAGGAAAAAGAAATAGAGATGCATGAGAGAAATAGTAAAAATGAGCATGCAAGTAAGACTCATCTAATCAAGTGTTTAATCTAGTGATTTCCAAGAACACACTGTACTAACATAATAAATTCATTTGGTATCATGTGACATTTCCCTCTGTTGAATACTCTGAAAATCTAGGCACTGAATCCAATAGACAATGAAATCTTTCTGTAAGAACAATGGGGAGTTGCAATTGAAAGCTGATAGTTTGATCATTTTGCTCAGTTAGTGAAAGAGCAGGAAACACTGGGGACTTGTGTGAACTTTCATTTCTGTTTTACCTTTACAGTCTTTCTTTTGGATTGAGAAGCTGTGAAAAACATTTATACTTTCTCTTCTTCCTGTTTATTATTTTGATTGAAATGGAGGAGAGAACTGATAAATAAAAATTCTTTGCTGAAAACATTAAACTTTGATATCCAATTAAATAATATTCTAAAACTTCTACTTTAAAACTCTTCTATGTTATGACCATGTCTTCATGAAAAAGTCAGTGGAAAAATGACAAACCAATAAAAGCAACAATTTTCAGTAGGCTTTGACCCAATTTACTACCCAGTTGCACTCTCTTCAAAATATAGATAGTTCCAAGCTCAACTTTGGTAGTCATAAACTTTGTACAAATAACATATCCTCTCCAAGCTTCATCCTTGAAGATTCAAACCATATCTTCACTATAAGATGTGGTTTCATCCACTATAAGATGTGGATAATACTAATCACCTCGTAAGATTGTACTAAAAATTAAATGAGATAACATGAATACTGATACAAGCAGCCACATTCAGAATTTCTCTCTCTAAAATGGACATATCCTTGAATGACATTCATTCCAAAGGTACATTAACATTGCCATGACCTCTGTTGCAACTGAGATATGATCTGTTGGTCATGTTATTGCTTTTATCATTCATCTAGAATCCTACTGTAAGGCAGTAGAGAAGGTTGGAACTAGATCCAGGGAAACAGCCCTCAATTACCACAAAACCATGGGAGCTGGCATCCTTCCCATTCAGGATGATCCTCTGCCAAATTTCTTCCCTTTTTTTCATGTTATTGTCCTAGGAAGGTCTCCCCTCCAGGAACTCACATGAACCTATGAGAGGATTTGAAATCCTCTAAAAGAGTGATAGAATTGTAAAATATGTTTCCAATTTCCTTTAAGGAATTTGAGTGGTAGGCATGAGACAAAGGGTCTTGAGGTGTTTCGGCATCGTGTACCAGGCCTGCATCCAGAATGACATGAATGACAGCCTCGCCCTTACTGCTTGCCCTTTAGTCGGATCTGTAGGACCGAGTGTTACATCCGTCTCCTCACCACTCTCTGCCTCCTGGGGATACTGTATAAGAGGTTGGAATGGAAGGGTGGAGCCTTGGGATAATAACAGCACAGTGGCTGGATTCAGGAAGTGATGTTTTGCCGTTCATCCTAGGAATCCTTCCTGAGTCCCTTTTATGTCAGGCCCTGTGCTGAGGACTCAGTGATGAACAAACACTGATACTTGCCTGTGCTGGAGAAGCTTACATCCATGCAGTAGAGAAGAATCAAATATTCCCTTTGGATAATATATAGACTTGTGCTTGCTTCCTTCCACTGTTCACCTAACAATCTTGGCACCTTCTTATTTTGTGGGTCTACAGGTAATAAAGTTTCCATATAGCCATTCCGTGCCCCCGGTAGAGGGAGGCTCAGAAAGTGTGGCTGCTTCTATCTTCTCTGGATTTCATCAGGAAAAACAGGAGTCCTGAACGACATCGAATAAACGATCTTCTGACCTTCATTACAGCTCAGACATGCCTGGTTGATTCAGATGTTTCTGCTATAACCACAGGGGCACCTGGCTCTGCTCCAACTCACCCGACTGTGACCTGATGTCTGACCTCTGTCTTCAGGGAGTCTGACTGCACCACTGGCCCTCAGGCTGTCCTCATGGTCTCCTTGTGGTGACCTCACCATTACCTTCTGCAGGTCCCCCTGTGTTAACGAGAAAACAGGGGCCAATATTCCAATCAGAGAGGACAGGTAGTGGAGGAATGGTGTAGCCTTTGAGGTTTTAACCAAAACACTTTCATCACCACCTTGAAGTTATTTCTCCAGGGGAAAATGTTTGTTTTAACAGAATGGGTACAGGACCATCCCCTGTCTACCACCAAAGGTATTACCCGAAACATCTAGGATCATGTTGTTGTTCAGTCACCAAGTTGTGTCTGACTCCTTGCAACCCTGAGAACTGTAGCGCCCATGAACTGTAGCACACTAGGTCTCCCTGTCCTTCACTATCTCCCGGATGATAAATGGTATCAATAATACAAACTCGGGTCTTCCCTGGCAACTCAGTGGTAAAGAACCTGTCTGCTAATGCAAGACACATGGGTTCAACCCCTCGTCTGGGGAGATCCTACATGCCGTGGAGCAACTAAGCCCATGCAACACAACTATTGAGCCTGTGGTCTAGAGCCTGGGAGCCATAACTACTGAGGCCACATGCCACAACTACTGAGGCCTGCACGCCCTAGAGCCTGTGCTCCACAACAGGAGAAGCCACCACAACGAGAAGCCCACACATCACCACTAGAGAGTGGCCCCTGCTCTCCACAACTAGAGAAAAGCTCATGCAGCAGTGAAGACCCAGCAGAGCCAAAAACAAACTAACAAATAAAAATAAAATTAAAAAATGCAAACTCTTCTATTTTAGATCTGGTACTATACCATGGATATAATTTCTTTTCAATACGTATAGTATTCCCTTGTTTGACTATATCGTAATTCCTTTAATACTCTCCTTTTCTTTTATTGATGAGCATTTAGATTTTTTTTTTCATTTACAAACAACACTGCATTGAACATCTTTGCACATATATCTTTACAAATATGTTCAAGTGTTATAAAACTAATTCCTGGAAATGGAGCTACTTGCTGAATATGTATCTAATACACACTCCCATCTGTAGTGAAGGAGATGTGCATTTCCTCACAACTTGTGCATCAGCTCATTTATAAGCAAAATATGATCTAATTGTTGTTTTATCACATTGAGAATCAATTGTTCCAGGGACTTTACGTATGCAGCTGGAATTGACAATTGAATATATTCCTTTCAACAACCACATGAGGTAAGAATTGCTAACCATTTTACAACTGAAAAACCAAATGTGAGTTAGCTATGTGCCATTAGGCAAATAGTTTAAGCACTCAGCACTTTCAGTCCCCTAGTAGAAAAACGGAAATTGTAGTACATACCTGCTGTATGGGTGTGATGGTCAATTTATGTGCCAATTTGGGTAGGCTATAGTCCCCAGTTATTCAATAAAAATAATCTAGTTGTTGTTAGGTATTTTAACCTAGTTGTTGTAGGTATTTTAAAATGTGATAAAAGTCCATATTGGTTGACTTTAAGTAAGGGAGATTATCCTAGATAATCTGGGTGGGCCTGATTCAATTAATTGAAAGATCTTAAAAGTAGAGCTGAGGCATCCCTGAGGAAGAAGAACTCTTATCTGTGGACTTAGTTGGGCATGAGAATTCCATCATGTTTTTCCTGATGACCTGCCCCACAAATTTTGGACCTACCCAGCCAGCCCCACAATTGCATAAATGAATTCCTTGCAATGAATCTCTTAATATATGCTTCTTACTGGTTTTCTGCCTCTGGCTGAACACAATGAGGGTGTGTTAAAGATTAAAAGTACTATATATCTGCAAAGTATTTTAGGATGTCTGTGAATTGTGTGATATGATACATTTACATTTTAAATATCCTAGGGGGGGATGGCAGAATAGAAAGAAGACTGAAAAGACTAGGTCCTGGGGTGTTTTATAACCACCACCAGGCTGTATAACTTTGAATAAATGACATCATTTCTGAGCCACCATTTCCTCACTTAAAAATATAAAAATAAAGAGTTCCACTAGATGATCTCTAAGGACTTTTCAGAGCTAAAATTTTGAATTTGAATTTGCTTTATAGCCACAATCAGGCTTTAAACTCTTTTTTATTATCAGCTTTGTGGTATCATTCACAAAGAAATTCATTAGTTTTAAGTGCTCAGGTTGATGAGTTTGACAAATACATCCAGTCATGTAACCACTACCACCATAATTATGATCACAGAACACTTCCATTACTCCACTAATTTCCCTCCTGCCCCTTTGCAGTCCTTCCCCTCCCCCAAGCCCAGGCCCTGGCAATTAGCTTTCTGATTTCTGTCACTGTAGCTTTGCCTTTATTGAAAGTTCATATAAATGGACTCATACAGTATGCTTTCTCTTGTGTCTGGCTTCTTTCACTTAGCACTATGCTTTTGAGATTCATATCTTTGATTATTAGTGCATTTTGCTATAATTTCACATTGGTTCTTTGTATTTGTTCTAAAATCAACTGTTTATGTAGTTTTCCCATTTTCTATTGGTATATTGCTTTTTTCTTGTACATTTATGGAAACAAAATTTTTAAAAAGTCAGTGAATAATACGGAAGTTGATTTTATTTTTCTAAAGCTTCCTGAGTGCCTTTTTCCACCCAAGGGCCTCCTTGGAGCAGCGATAGCCATAGATGTCACCTTCATTCTCTCTTCTGCCACCTCTGGAGGTGCTTCTTCCCTTCCACTCCCCAGCTCACCGCAGAGGAGCACATGCTGGCCTGCTGCTCACACTGCCCGGGTGGGGCTGAGGGGCCCTGGAAGGGGACAGCAGAGGACAGAGTCCCTGCTTCCACCCTGCTCCTCGGCGCCCATCTAGGGTGATGTCCCCACTGCACGCTTCTGTCTCCAGACCCAGCTCACTGTTCTTGTGCCTGTGCACCTGGTCCTGGGACCAGAGATACTGTTTGGCCAAAGCTTGGATTTGCTCTGACCTGCAGCAAGCCTCCTTTTTTGTCCTGTGCTATGGGATGAACCAAGGGGTGGAGGAGGGACTGTCTGCTTCCTCATGTTCTGCCTTGTTTCTCCCCGGAAAGACTCAGAAAACCTCCACAGGGATAGGCAGTCTCCGCAGTGGCCAATTCCTTTTAGAGAAAAGGGAAGTCTGGGCAGGTGTACGGGCCTGGGAAACAAAGGGTCTGGGGAACCTCCTGGGACAGACAGGGTCCCATCAGCCCCCACAGCCCCAGGCCACCTGGGTGCCACCCCCATGCCTCCTCTCTCCCAGGATGCACTGTCATGTCATGATGCTGGAAGAGCCCGCCATCTCTCAAGCCCCACAGGCCTGGATCTGCTGTGCTGGGACAGGTGTGTGCCTGGCTTCCCGGGAGAGCTTACTGCCCACTGTGAGGTTCTATTGGGTGCCATCAGCAGGGTCCCACCGCAGGTGCACCCCGGGTTAACGGGCTATCCTGTACCAGCCTCAGTGCCTAACCACCACACAGTTGACACTTGAAGGAAAATATGTCTTGCTTTCCAATCAGCCCACTGGGCACACACTAAGGACATGCACCCTGCTTATAAACTGGGGTTACTCTGTTTAAATCTCATAGAAAGCTTAGGAGTGCTTCTAGGTCAGGCACAAGTGGATTTTGCTGTTTTCCTTTTTATTCTGTCTCTATCTAGTTCAAGATGGCATTGAAGAGGATACATAGCAGCATGGAGTAATTCAAAATGAGAATGATGACGATGGTGAAAAAATAGTCTTGGTTCAATTCCAATGCATACCTAAAACTTATTAAAAATTATTAACTGGAAAATATGTGTAGAACTGTCCTCCTATGATGATTTCATATGTGTTTTTTTCCTAGAATTTCTTTATGGAACTCTCCAAAATTCCCGGCTCTTAACCAACTGAATCTTCCCTAGAATCTTCAAATTCCCCATCTTTTAGAGATTTCATGGGCCTTGTAAAAGGATTCTGGAGATTTTAACTCAATAGTCAATAAAGGCCCTCCCAAACGTTTTGTCTGGCTCTGGGGTCCACAAACAGACTGGAAGCCCTTCTCAGCATCTTTATGTGGAAAGACCATCCTCTGTTGTGACACAAATAACCACTGTGAAGCTTGATGGTTAGTTTCAATAAGTTTATTTTACCACGTGTGACCCAGGTAGGCTTGGACTTACAGGTATGTTTATGCTATGTTTCATATTCAAATGCACAGTTCCAACAGTTTACTTTATAAGTTGTACTCTTTGTCTTCCTTGTATTCTGTCAAGCACCAGGTACAGTGTCATCTCCGTGTGGGTGCTCTGCAAACACTAATTGGTGGTGATCAGGATAATGATGTTGACAAATGACTCCATGAAACTGATGAATCATCTGGTGGAAGAGGCCAGGTACAGCAATTACTTAACTTTGCTCAACCAAACAGGTAATGTTTCATACCTCACAGCAATACAGAATATTTTGCCTGTCAGTCACTATTTCCAGTCACAGTCAAAAAGGCTTCTTTGTAGAGAGCAGAACTATTGAAACATATTGACCCTGTAAGCAGACTCAATGCAAGAGATATAGCTATTTCCTTTTGGTTCAGGCTACTATCAAAACATGGCTCCCTCATAAACAAAAAGATGAAGTAAGAAGTTTGAATCAGCCAATAAAAACAAATAAACTAATTCATGTAAGCATTAACACTTCAAAGGTATTGTTCCGACTCCCCCCCCTTCCCACCCCCATGGAAAGATCTGGACCTGTTAAAATAAATTGCCCATGGAATAGACAAGTTTACAGAAAAGCTTTTGGTTTATCCATATGAGGTTGCACACATTCAACCATTTTTTTTTTATCTTCAAGATGGCAATTTCATGTGGTTCAACTGAATGAAGGGCTTCCCTGGTGGCTCAGAGGTTAAAGTGTCTGCCTGCAATGCAGGAGACCTGGGTTCGATCCCTGAGTCAGGAAGATCCCCTGGAGAAGGAAATGGCAACCCACTCCAGTATTCTTGCCTGGAGAATCCCATGGAGGGAGGAGCCTGGTAGGCTACAGTCCACAGGGTCACAAAGAGTCGGACTTGACTGAGCTACTTCACTTCACTTCACTTCAACTGAATGAAAGGCTGAAGAATTCTTTTGCTCAGAATGTGTCTATAAAAACAGAGATAAATACTTAAGTAAAGAAACTAATTTTTAATATTTGCTTTCTGGCAAATTCATTATTTCACTTGATCTTCCTTTTAAGATGTAGATCGGGCAAAAAAAGTACTTTATATGTTTATTAAAAACTAAGTTTTATCTTAATTTTTAAACAAAAATTAACAAAAACCATAGTTTAAAATAGTTAAATATTATAATTAATATTAGAATTTTTAATATAAGGGCACATTTTTCTATAGAAATCTTGTATTTAGATGTATTTCTTTGGCTAATCAGAGTCTTTATCATTTTAGATCAGAGGCTGCAATATCATAAACAAGTGTGCCCAATTATTAACACTGAAGAAAATGCGAATCCTTTAAATAAAGGCTACACTCTCCAGTTTCCAAAGACCCCACTACTCTCTGTTGTTTCCCTTCAGCATTTATTTGCATTTTTCCTAAGGGATACCAAAGTATTTCAATTTGCAACTTCCATTTTAGATGAAATTATGTCTCATTACTTTTGCTCCTCTGATGTGTTGAGAACATTCTGAGTCAGGGAATTAAGAGGGTATATCCTGCCTCCTCCACAGATTTCACCTTAATGCCTATTTTGTTCTGAGGATGAATAAAAGGAGGTGAAATGCTCAGCCCCTCTCGTAATCCAGGAGCTACAATTTAAAATAAGATCTCTATTTTTAACCTCTGAGTTTTACAAAAGTAAAAATACTGATGATATTTAGGGTTGGAAAGAATGTGGAGAAATGGAAATTTGCTGATAAACTGAGCCATTTTTTGACCAAAAGATAGGAAATGTTTGTAATTTTGTAAATGTATATACTGTTTGTCTCGGCAAATCTACTTTTTCCTAAAAATGTAGTTTACATAAGCATGGGTATTGCATACTTCACATATTTGAAGACTTCTGTTGTAGCATAGTGTGTAATAGGAAAAAGCTGAAAATAATCTAAATGTTTATTGATAGAGAAATGTTTTATCATGGCTACATAGATCCTTTAAAAAATAAAGTGTATCTCTGTGTGTAATGGAAAGGTGTAAAGGATATGTCCGAGTGCAAAAAGCAAACTTCAGCACAATGTTTATAATATGATCCCGTTCAAAAAATAAGATAACTATATATGTGTATTTTAACAGGCAGGTGTAGGTATATGCATTGAGAAAGGTATATCCATAATATTTTGCTATCATAATATTTTGCTGTATTTAAGTAAATTTCTATATCAATGTATTTCTTTGAAATTAAAGCAAATGAGAAATACTAGACTTTGGCTGGGAGGGAGTTGGAAATTGTAGGGAAGGGTTATTCATTTTCACTCACAAAGATTGTCCACTTCTAGCAGTTGGGAAGCTAAACAATAATTTTAAAATTGAGACAAAATAGCTCTTTTGGGCAAAGAAGTATTTGCTGCCCAGTAGATAGCAAATTTATCCTTGGAATACTGATTTTGCTCTATTTAGAAAGATAGTTCCACATTTTAGATGGTCAGTGCTTCTTTACTCTGAAATACCTCTATAAAGCCTCCAGAGTTATCAACTCACAGGTCCTCTCCTAAGTACAGCACAGGACTGAGAGTGCCCACATTCCCAGTGGCAGGAAGCTGAAGGTAGCCTTGATCCAACAGCTACAAGAAACTGAAGTCCTCAGTGCCTCAATCTTTGTGAAACTGAAATTCTGCCAATAAGCATGTGAGCTTGACAATGATTTCATTCTGCCAGCCTGCCAGACACCTGGATTACAGCCTAAAGTAGAGGCCCAGGAGCAGAGGACCTCCTAAACTGTATCCAGACTCCTGATCCACAAAAACTGTAAGATAAGAAATGTATGTTGTTTTGAGCTGCTATTTGTGATAATTTTTAATGCCCCAATAGACAACTGTTACAGTTGTGAAATCTCACAAGTTTTGACAATGAGTCAGTGCTAGAGCAGCTGCTAATCACTGAATTTTCCTTTGCCACAAAGACTGCCATAACATCATTCCACTGGCCAGGAGAGTTAGGTTAAAAGGAATCAGAGAAGACAAAATTACCTCCATGACAAGTTAAGGCATTTAGGATTTGTGTATCTGAAAGACTCAAGCACGATCCTCAAGTGTATTTTCACTCTAAAATACTTTAAAATCTGATACACATCATTATCCATACACAAGCATTATTTTGGACCATACATCAAGAACCCAGGGATGATGGTCCACCAGGCTTCTTTTGGTTTGAAAACTTCCAAAGGAAAATGCCCTATAATGAGGGAGTTTCTATTGCCTTGTGAAAAATTTGTTTCCTGGGAACTGAACTTATTGAAAGTATTTTGAAGTGAATCATGTCAGTCAGTTCACAGGAGTACATACGGCCCTTGGGCCAACAGCCAACCATGTGAGCCTGACAATGTTCCCTAATTTCAATTTTCTCTAGTTGAGACATCATTCTGCCAGTCTGTCAGACACCTAGTTTACAGTCTTAAGGAGAGGTTGGGTTTCAAGATTTCAGGAGTGGGTATCATCAGATAAAGAGTACTCTCAAAAAACTGATGACCATCCCCATGGCATGAGGACCTCCCACAGAGTTGTCACATTGAGAAATGTCTCCTTGAGTCCTAATTTACTCTCTTGTTTATGATAAGCTATTATCTTTCTTCAAGCTCCTTTAAAGGAATACAGATCATTACTTTGATTTTAGCAGTACTAATAAAATAGATAATGATGAGGTTATTACTTTCTGATATCTTACTTTGTGCTAGACATTGCTTTAAGTGACTGACATAAATTAGGAAACATTTCCTAAAAGAACTGTAGTTGATAATAATCATTATCCACCATTTCTCAGAGGAGGAAACTGGGTTTATGAATGAGATGTGACTTGCCCAAGATCACACATGGACAGGGAGCAGGGAATAAATACCCAGTGAGGTCAACAAGGAATTTGATAAATTTACAACTAACTCTGTCTCATCAAAAAATGAGGTCCTACAACTCACCTATATCATTTTTTAAATCAACTGAGGTATAATTTACATACGGTAAGTTGTATACATTTTCCCATACACTTTAATGATTTTAAATGTTTATACAGCTACATAATCACCATCAGAATCTAAATTTAGACCTTTCCATCATCTAAAAATTTCCATTTCCCTACCTATCAATCCCCACCCTTACTTCCAGGCAGCCACTGATCTGTTTCCTGTCCCTCCAGGCTAGATTTGTCTTTCCTAGAATTCTGTATAAGTAGGATCATAGAGTTTTACTCTCCTGTGTCTGACTTCTTTCATTCAATATAATCTTGAGATTTATCGATACTGTTTTGTGTTGAGTAGTCTTTTTTTATTGCTATGTGCTACACTTATGTGTGGTTATATATTTTATTGATTTTAGGAGGTCAGCATTATCCTAATAACAAAATCAAACATAGATTTTACATGAAAATGAAACTGAAGGCCAAAATCTCTTGTGAATATATGCAATAATCCTCAAGGAAATATTAGCAAATGAGATCCAGAAACATATAAAAAGGATAACTCATGATGAAAACTGATTTTGCATTTGAAAATCAATCACCATAATTCACCATATTAAGAGACCAAATTTTTAAAAACATATGATTATCTCAATAGGTGAAGAAAAAGCAATTCAACAGTCACTCATGGTAAAAACTCTCAGCAAACTAGGAATATGCAGACTTAACATAATCTTATAAAAATCTACAGCTAATATCATAATCCCATAAGATTAGTAAAAGGGCAAGAAATTCTTACTCAACATTGGGCTGAGAGCTCTGGTTAGTAATAACAAGGTTATAAAGAAGGAAAGAAGGACAAAAGAAAGAAGGAAAGAAAGCTCATATAGATTGCTGCTGCTGCTGCTGCTAGTTGCTTCAGTCGTGTCCGACTCCGTGTGACCCCCACATATGGCAGCCCACCAGGCTTTGCCATCCCTGGGATTTTCCAGGCAAGAACACTGGAGTGGGTTGCCATTTCCTTCTCCAATGCATGAAAGTGAAAATGAAGTCGCTCAGTAAGTGTCCGACTCTTCGTGACCCCATGGACTACAGCCTACAGGCTCCTCCATCCATGGGATTTTCCAGGCAAGAGTACTGGAATGGGTTGCCATTGCCTTCTCCATCATACAGATTAAAAAGAAATAAAACTCTATTTGCAGGCAGCATGATTATCTACAGAGAACATCTAAACAAATCCCTACAAACACCTTCTAAAACTAATGAGTTTATCAGGGTAGGATGATAGAAGGTACACATACAAAAGTCTATTCTATTCACATAGAACAGCATTCAGTTTAGTTCAGTTCAGTTCAGTTGCTCAGTTGTGTCTGACTCTTTGCGACCCCATGAATCGCAGCATGCCAGGCCTCCCTGTCCATCACCAACTCCCAGAGTTCACCCAAACTCATGTCCATCGAGTCAGTGATGCCATCCAGCCATCTCATCCTCTGTTGTCCCTTTCTCCTCCTGCCCCCAATTCCTCCCAGCATCAGAATCTTTTCCAATGAGTCAACTCGTCCAATGAGATGGCCAAAGTATTGGAGTTTCAGCTTCAACATCAGTCCTTCCAAAGAACACCCAGGACTGATCTCTTTTAGAATGGGCTGGTTGGATCTCCTGGCAGTCCAAGGGACTCTCAAGAGTCTTCTCCAACACCACAGTTCAAAAACATCAATTCTTCGGTGCTCAGCTTTACACAGCATTAGACAACTGGAATCTGAAATTTTAAAAACGTACCATTTACAACAGCATCAAAAATTTACTTATACATTTAAAACAAATTTGTGCATGGGAAAAATTCCATGTTCATGGATTGGAAGACTCAATATTGTTAAAATGTCAATTTACCCAAATTAATATAAATTTCAGTATAATTCTAATGCAAATGCCAAAAAAATTTTCTGTGGCTACTGACAAGTGAATCCTAAAATTCATATGGAATGCCAAAAAAACAGCCAAAACAATTCTGGAAGAAAAAAAGTTGAGCTTGTATCGCTCATTTTAAGAAGTCTGTAAAGCTGCAGTAATCAATGTGATTAGTGAAAGGATACATACATAGTGCAACAGAATACACTAAAGAGCCCAGAAATAGGCCAAAATGAACATTGTGAACTGATTTTTGGCAATGATACAAAAGAATTTTAATAGAGAAAGGATACTGTTTTTAAAAAATGGTGCTGAAACAACTGGACATAGACATCCTCCCCACTAAAAGTCCTAACTTTGACACATACTTCACATGTCACACAAAAATTAAATCAAAGTGGGTCATAGAAACATTTTCAAGTGAAAGAACCCAGAGACAAAGAACCAAATATTGTATAATTTAATTTATTTGATGTGTCCAGAATAGGCAAATCCATGGAGACAGAAAGTAGGCTAGTGATTGCCAGGGGCTGGGCTTGGGGGTTTAGTGTGATAGCTGACAGGTATTGAGTTTCTTTTTGAGGAAATTAAAAATATTCTGGAATTATATACAGTTGTGATGTTCCATAATTTTGTGAGTACAATAAAATTACTAAATTTTATACTTTAAGAGGGTGAATTTTATGGTATATGAATTATAGCTCAACTTTAAAATCCCTGGCACTTAAAAGTGTTTCTCAAAACAGTACTTCTAAGTAGAAAAAAAATGAGAAGTAATCTAGAGATAGGAAACCTTTAATAAATTTTGTCAGATTAACATGAAGAATATTTTTCAGATGTTAAAAAGTGCTTTTGTACACACCAAAGATACAAACCATTAAAGAAATAATTGATAATCTGGACTTCATTAAAATTAGAAGTTTCTGCTCTGTGAAAGGCACTGTCAAGAGAATGAGAAGACAAGCTCACAGACTAGAACAAAATATTTGCAACGGACATCTGATAAAGCTTGTTATCCAAAATCTACCAAGAATGTAACAATAAGAAAACAAAGTATTGTGTATTAACACATATATATGGAATCTAGAAAGACGACACTGATGAACCTATTTGCAGGGCAGCAAAGGAGATGCAGACCTAAAGAACAGACTTACAGACAAGGTGCGGGATGGGGGGCAGCGGTAGGTGGAGGAAGGAGAGAAGGTGAGATGAATGGAGAGAGTAGCATGGAAGCATATACACTATATGTAAGATAGACAGCCAAAGGAAATTTGCTGTATGACCCAGGGAACTCAAACTGGGGCTCTGTAACAACTTAGAGGGGTGAGAAAGAGGGGGAGGTGGGAGGAGGTTCATGAGGGAGGGGACATGTGTATACCTATGGCTAATTCAGGGTTTCCCAAGTGGCTCAGTGGGTGAAGAATCTGCCTGAAATGCAGGAGAGCAGAAGACGTGGGTGCAGTCCCTGGGTCAGGAAGATTCCCTGGAGGAGGGCAGAGCAATCCCCTCTACTATTCTTGCCTGGAAAATCCCATGGACAGAAGAGCCTGACGGGCTACAGTCCATAGGGTTGCAAAGAGTCGGACACAAATGAAACAACCGAGCACAGCATAGAACATGGCAATTTCATGTTGATGTGTGGAAGGAATCAAAGCAATATTGTAACCCAATTATCCTTCAATTAAAAATAAATTTTTAAAAAGTCACCCTTCTGACTTGAAAAAAAAGAAAACAAATAGCCCAATGAAAAAATGGGCCAAAGATCTTAACACCTACTCACCAAAGAAGATATGCAATAACCAATAAGGCTTTGAAAAGATGCTCTACGTTGTATGTTATTCAGTTCAGTTCAGTTCAGTAGCTCAGTCATGTCCCCATGACTCTTTGCGACCCCATGAACCGCAGCATGCCAGGCCTCCCTGTCCATCACCAACTCCTGGAGTCCACCCAAACCCATGTCCATTGAGTCGGTAATGCCATCCAACCATCTCATCCTCTGTCGTCCCCTTCTCTCCTGCCTTCAATCTTTCCCAGCATCAGGGTCTTTTCAAATGAGTCAACTATTCGCATCAGATAGCCAAAGAGTAAAACTTGCACACAGATGTTTATGGCAGTTTTACTCATAACTGACAAAACTCAAAAGCAACCAAGGTGTCCTTCAGTAGGCAAATAGATAAACCATTTTATATCAAGACAATGTAATATTTATAGTTGTTGAATTGTGAAGTTGTGTCTGAGTCTTTTGCCACAGCATGGGCTGTAGCCTGCCAGGCTCCTTCACCCATGGGATTGTACAGGCAAGAATATTGGTAGTCATTTTCTCCTCCAGGGGCTCTTCCTGACCTAGGGATTAAACCTGCATATCCTGCATTGGCAGGTGGATTCTTTACCACTGAGTCACCTGGGAAGCTTGGAAGATTTGTTATTCAATGCTAAAAAAGAAATGAGCTATCAAGTCATGTAAAGACATGGAGGAACCTTGAATGCATACAGCTATGTGAAAGAAAAATCTTCTTGAAAGGGCTACATAAGTGTATGATTCCAACTATATAACATTCTGGAAAAGGCAAGACTTTGGAGACAATGAAAGGATCAGTAGTTTCCAGTGTGTAGAGGAAACTGAGGGATGAATAGGCAGAGCACAGAAGATTTTAGGACTTTTTGATACTTTTTGATACTACAATAGTAGATATATGTTGCTATGCATTTTTCAACACCATAGAATATATAACACCAAGAGTGAACTCTGATGTAAGCTTTGGACTTTGGGTGATAATAATGTGTCAGTATAGGTCCATGCTGCTAAGTCACTTCAGTCGTGTCCGACTCTGTGCCACCCCATAGACGGCAGCCCACCAGGCTCCCCGTCCCTGGGATTCTCCAGGCAAGAACACTGTCGCACAGTCGTGTACGACTCTTCGCGACCCCATGGACTGCAGCCTACCAGGCTCCTCCGTCCATGGGATTTTCCAGGCAAGAGTACTGGAGTGGGGTGCCATTGCCTTCTCCGATAGGTCCATGAGTTGTAACAAATGTATACTCTGGTGCTTGATATTGATAACGGGGAAGGTTAGTCATGTATGGAGGTAGAGAATATATGGGCACTCCCTATAACTTCTGTTCAATTTTTTGGTCAACCTTAAACTGTTCCAGAAAAACATCTATTTCTGCTTTACTGACTATGCCAAGGCCTTTGACTGTGTGGATCACAATCAACTGAGGAAAATTCTGAAAGAGATGGGAATACCAGACCACCTGACCTGCCTCTTGAGAAACCTGTATGCAGGTCAGGAAGCAACAGTTAGAACTGGACATGGAACAACAGACTGGTTCCAAATAGGAAAAGGAGTACGTCAAGGCTGTATATTGTCACCCTGCTTATTTAACTTCTATGCAGAGTACATCATGAGAAACACTGGGCTGGAAGAAGTACAAGCTGGAATCAAGATGGCTGGGAAAAATATCAATAACTTCAGATATGCAGATGACACCACCCTTATGGCAGAAAGTGAAGAGGAACTAAAAAGCCTCTTGATGAAAGTGAAAGAGGAGAGTGAAAACGTTGGCTTAAAGCTCAACATTCAGAAAACTAAGATCATGGCATCTGGTCCCATCACTTTATGGCAAATAGACAGGAAAACAGTGGAAACAGGGTCAGATTTTATTTTGGGGGGCTCCAAAATCACTGCAGATGGTGATTGCAGCCATGAAATTAAAAGACGCTTACTCCTTGGAAGGAAAGTTATGACCAACCTAGATAGCATATTCAAAAGCAGAGACAGTACTTTGTCAACAAAGGTCCGTCTAGTCAAGGCCATGGTTTTTCCAGTGGTCATGTATGGATGTGAGAGTTGGACTGTAAAGAAAGATGAACGCCGAAGAATTGATGCTTTTGAACTGTGATGTTGGAGAAGACTCTTGAGAGTCCCTTGGACTGTAAGGAGATCCAACCAGTCCATTCTAAAGGAGATCAGTCCTGGGTGTTCATTGGAAGGACTGATGCTAAAGCTGAAACTCCAATACTTTGGCCACCTCATGCAAAGAGTTGACTCATTGGAAAAAACCCTGATGCTAGAGGGATTGGGGGCAGGAGGAGAAAGGGACAACAGAGGATGAGATGGCTGGATGGGATCACCCACTCGATGGACATGAGTTTGGGTAAACTCCGGGAGTTGGTGATGGACAGAGAGGCCTGGCATGCTGCGATTCATGGGGTTACAAAAAGTCAGACACGACTGAGTGACTGAACTGAATTAAACTGAACAGAACTGAAACTGCTCTAAAGAATAAAGTCTCTCTCTTTATATTGAACTTTTTCCTTATAGAAGAAGGCTTTTGACATACAGACAACTGAAAATTCATTTAATTGTATATATATATTTTCTATATAAAGATTATAAAAATTGTGATAAATTATGTCCAAACATGTGCAAGTCTTTATAGCAGACAGTTCAGTTCATTCGCTCAGTCATGTCCAACTCTTTGCAACCCCTTGGTTGCAACACACCAGGCTTCCCTGTCCATCACCAACTCCCGGAGATTGCTCAAACTCATGTCCATTGAGTTGGTGATGCCATCCAACCATCTCATCCTCTGTCATCCCCTTCTCCTCTCGCCTTCAATCTTTCCCAGCATCAGCGTCTTTTCCAATGAGTCAGTTCTTCTCATCAGTTGGCCAAAGTATTAGAGTTTCAGCTTCATCATCAGTCCTTCCAATTAATATTCAAGACTGATTTCTTTTAGGATTAACTGGTTTGATTTCCTTGCAGTCCAAGGGACTCTCAAGAGTCTTCTCCAACACCACAGTTCAAAAGCATCAATTCTTCGGCGCTCAGCTTTCTTTATGGTTCAACTCTCATATCCATAAATAGCTACTGGAAAAACCATAGTCTTGACTAGATGGAACTTTGTCGACAAAGTAATGTCTCTGCTTTTCAATATGCTGTCTAGGTTTGTCACAGCTTTTCTTTCAAGGAGGAAGCATCTTTTAATTTCATGGCTCAAGTCACCATCTACAGTAATATTGGACCCCAAGAAAATAAAGTGAAAGTTTCTCAGCTGTGTCTAACTCTTTGCAACTCCATGGGCTGTACAGTCCATGTAATACTCCAGGCCAGAATACTGGAGTGGATAGCCTTTCCCTTTTTCAGGGGATCTTCCCAACCCAAGGATCAAACCCAGGTCTCCCACATTGCACACAGATTCTTTACCAGGTGAGCTACAAGGAAAGCCCAAGATAACTGGAGTGGATAGCCTATTCCTTTTCCAGCAGATCATCTCAACACAGGAATCAGACCAGGGTCTCCTACATTGCAGGCAGATTCTTTACCAACTGAGATCAGGGAAGATAAGTCTCTCACTGTTTCCATTGTTTCCAAATCTATTTGCCATAAAATGATGGGACTGAATGCCATGATCTTTGATTTTTGAATGTTGAGTTTTAAGCTTTTTCACGTGCCTCTTTCACTTTCATCAAGAGACTCTTTAGTTCCTCTTCACTTTCTGCCATAAGAATGGTGTCTTCTGCCTATCTGAGGTTATTGATATTTCTCTCAGCAATCTTGATTCTAGCTTGTGCTTCATCCAGTCTGGCATTCCTTGTGATGTACTCTGCATGTAAGTTAAATAAGCAGGGTGACAATATAGAGCCTTGACGTTTTCCTTTCCCAATTTGGAACCAGTCCATTGTTTGATGTCCAGTTCTAACTGTTTCTTCTGGACTTGCATACAGATTTCTCAGGAGGCAGGTAAGGTGGTCTGGAATTCCTGTCTGTTTAAGAATTTTCCAGTTTGTTGTGATCCAGACATTCAAAGGCTTTGGCGTAGTCAATGAAACAGAAGTAGATGTTTATCTGGAATTCTCTTGCTGTTTCTATGATCCAAGAGATGATGGCAATTTGATCTCTGGTTCCTGTCCCTTTTCTAAATCCAGCTTGACCATCTGGAAGTTCTCAGTTCATGTACTATTGAAGCCTAGCTTGGAGAATTTTGAGCATTACTTTGCTAGCATGTTAAATATGTACAACTGTGTGGTAGTTTGAACATTCTTTGGCATTGCCTTTCTTTGGGATTGGCATGAAAACTGACCTTTTCCAGTCTTGTGGCCACTGCTGAGTTTTCAAAATTTGCTGGCATAATGACTACAGCACTTTCACAGCATCATCTTTTAGCATTTGAAATAGCTCAACTGGAATTACATCACTTCTACTAGCTCTGTTCATAGTGATGCTTCCTAAGGCCTACTTGACTTTGCATTCCAGGATGTCTGACTCTAGGTGAGTGATCACACTGTTGTGGTTATCTGGGTCATTAAGATCTTTTTTTATTGTTCTTTTGTGTATTCTTGCCACCTCTTCTTAGTATCTTCTGCTTCTGTTAGGTCCATACCATTTCTGTCATTTATTGTGCCCATCTTTGCATGAAATGTTCCCTTGGCATCTCATTTTCTTGAAGAGATCTCTAGTCTTTCCCATTCTATTGTTTTCCTCTGTTTCTTTGCATTGATCACTGAGGAAGGCTTTCTTATCTCTCCTTGCTATTCTATGGAACTCTGCATTCAAATGGGTATATCTTTCCTTTTCTCCTTTGCTTTTGGCTTCTTTTCTTTTCTCAGGTGTTTGCAACGCCTCCTCAGACAATCATTTTGCCTTTTACATTTCTTTTTCTTAGGGATGATCTTGATTACTGCCTCCCATACAATGTCACAAACCTCTGTCCGTAGTTCATCAAGCACTCTGTCTATCAGATCTAATCCCTTGAATCTATTTCTCACTTCCACTGTATAATCATAAGGGATTTGATTTAGGCATACCTGAATGTTCTAGTGGTTTTCCCTATTTTCTTCAATTTCAGTCTGAATTTGGCAATAAGGAGTTCATGATCTGAGCCACAGTCAGCTCCCAGTCTTGTTTTTGCTAACTGTATAGCACTTATCCATATTTGGCTGCAAAGAATACAGTCAATCTGATTTCGGTATTGACCATCTAGTGTTGTTCATGTGCAGAGTCGTTTCTTGTGTTGTTGGAAAAGAGTGTTTGCTATGACCAGTGTGTTCTCTTGTCAGAACCCTGTTAGCCTTTGTTTGCTTCATTTTGTGTTCGAAGGCCAAACTTGCCTGTTATTCCAAGTGTCTCTTGACTTCCTCCTTTTGCATTCTAGTCCCCTATGATGAAAAGGACATCTTTTTTGGTGTTAGTTCTAGAAGGTTTTGTAGGTCACCATAGAACCATTCAACTTCAGCTTCTTTGGCATTAGTGTTTGGGGCATAAACTTGGATTACTGTGATATTGAATGGTTTGTCTTGGAAACTAACAGATATTAATCTGTCGTTTTTGAGATTGCACCCAACTGGTGAATTTCAGACTCTTTGATTGACTATGAGGGCTAATCCATTTCTTCTAAGGGATTCTTGCCCACAGTAGTAGATATAATGGTCATCTGAATTAAATTCACCTGTTCCAGTCCATTTTAATTCACTGATTCGTAAAGTGTGGATGTTCACTCTTTTTTTTTTTTATTTTATTTTTAAACTTTACATAATTGTATTAGTTTTGCCAAATATCAAAATGAATCCACCACAGGCATACATGTGTTCCCCATCCTGAACCCTCCTCCCTCCTCCCTCCCCACACCATCCCTCTGGGTCGTCCCAGTGCACCAGCCCCAAGCATCCAGTATCGCGCATCGAACCTGGACTGGCAACTCGTTTCTTACATGATATTCTACATGTTTCAGTGTCACTCTCCCAAATCTTCCCACCCTCTCCCTCTCCCACAGAGTCCATAAGACTGTTCTATACATCAGTGTCTCTTTTGCTGTCTCGTACACCAGGTTATTGTTACCACCTTTCTAAATTCCATATATATGCGTTAGTATACTGTATTTCTGTTTTTCCTTCTGGCTTACTTCACTCTGTATAATAGGCTCCAGTTTCAGGATATAAAATCAACACACAGAAATCCCTTGCATTCCTATACACTAATAATGAGAAAACAGAGAAATTAAGGAAACAATTCCATTCACCATTGCAACGGAAAGAATAAAATACTTAGGAATATATCAACCTAAAGAAACTAAAGACCTATATATATAAAACTATAAAACACTGGTGAAAGAAATCAAAGAGGACACTAATAGATGGAGAAATATACCATGTTCATGGATTGGAAGAATCAATATAGTGAAAATGAGTATACTACCCAAAGCAATTTATAGATTCAACGCAATCCCTATCAAGCTACCAACAGTATTCTTCACAGAGCTGGAACAAATAATTTCACAATTTGTATGGAAAAACAAAAAACCTCGAATAGCCAAAGCAATCTTGAGAAAGAAGAATGGAACTGGAGGAATCAACCTACCTGACTTCAGGCTCTACTACAAAGCCACAGTTATCAAGACAGTATGGTACTGGCACAAAGACAGATATATAGATCAATGGAATAAAATAGAAAGCCCAGAGATAAACCCACGCACATATGGACACCTTATCTTTGACAAAGGAAGCAAGAATATACAATGGATTAAAGACAATCTCTTTAACAAGTGGTGCTGGGAAATCTGGTCAACCACGTGTAAAAGAATGAAACTAGAACACTTTCTAACACCATACACAAAAATAAACTCAAAATGGATTAAAGATCTAAACATAAGACCAGAAACTATAAAACTCCTAGAGGAGAACATAGGCAAAACACTCTCTGACATACATCACAGCAGGATCCTCTATGACCCACCTCCCAGAATATTGGAAATAAAAGCAAAAATAAACAAATGGGACCTAATTAAACTTAAAAGCTTCTGCACATCAAAGGAAACTATTAGCAAGGTGAAAAGACAGCCTTCAGAATGGGAGAAAATAATAGCAAATGAAGCAACTGACAAACAACTCATCTCAAAAATATACAAGCAACTCCTACAGCTCAACTCCAGAAAAATAAATGACCCAATCAAAAAATGGGCCAAAGATCTAAATAGACATTTCTCCAAAGAAGACATACAGATGGCTAACAAACACATGAAAAGATGCTCAACATCACTCATTATCAGAGAAATGCAAATCAAAACCACTATGAGGTACCATTTCACACCAGTCAGAATGGCTGCGATCCAAAAGTCTACAAATAATACGTGCTGGAGAGGGTGTGGAGAAAAGGGAACCCTCTTACACTGTTGGTGGGAATGCAAACTAGTACAGCCACTATGGAGAACAGTGTGGAGATTCCTTAAAAAACTGGAAATAGAACTGCCTTATGATCCAGCAATCCCACTGCTGGGCATACACACTGAGGAAACCAGAATGGATGTTCACTCTTGCCATCTCCTGTTTGTGTACTTCCAATTTACCTTCATTCTTGGACCTAACATTCCAGGTTCCTATGCAATATTGCTTTTTACAGCATCAGATTTTATTTCCATCACCAGTCACATCCACAACTGGGTGTGTTTTCTCTTTGGCCTCATCTCTTCATTCTTTCTGTAGTTATTTCTCCACTGTTCTCCAGTAGCATATTGGGCACCTACATCTCAGTGTCATTTTTTTTTTTTTTTTTGCCTTTTCATACTGTTGAAAGACAAATGGCTGTTTAAACAATTTTTTATGCTTATTTTCCCTACTTTTTGGCAATGTGCAAGCATTTTTCTCAGAGAAGGCAATGGCAACCCACTCCAGTACTCTTGCCTGGAAAATCCCATGGACAGAGGAGCCTGGTAGGCTGCAGTCCATGGGGTTGCTAAAAGTCGGATATGACTAAGCGACTTCACTTTTACTTTTCACTTTCATGCATTGGAGAAGGAAATGCAACCCACTCCAGTGTTCTTGCCTGGAGAATCCCATGGACAGGGAAGCCTGGTGGGCTGCAGTCCATGGGGTCGCTACGAGTTGGATACGACTGAGTGACTTCGCTTTCACTTTTCACTTTCATGCACTAGAGAAGGAAATGGCAACCCACCCAGTGTTCTTACCTGGAGAATCCCAGGGACGGGGGAGCCTGGTGGGCTGCCATCTATGGGGTCGCACAGAGTCGGACACGACTGAGGTGACTTAGCAAGGATTTTTCTCATCAAACTTCTCCTGTATCTACTCCATCGAAGGCTATTTAGGTCTACTCTAGGTATCCATTGAATGTTAGGATGATGACAGCATAAAAAAGAATTAATACAGCAAGCCTGAGATGGTCATATATAGAAAGCCTTTCTTGCCAAACTACCCCTTTGCTGGCATTTGTGGAAAGATTTTGAGGCTTCCCATCATTTCCCAAATTGATATGGGTGCCTAAATTATTTGTGAAAACAATGGTTTCCATTCAACAAGTGCTTTCCTTCTAAGAGTCTGGTACATGATAGGCAGAGGGTACCTAAGTGACCAACCCTCAATAAAAACCGTGGACTCTGGTTGGTTTAGGCTACTATAACAAGTTTAGTCTGGGTGACTTAAAAAGCAAACATTCATTTCTTACAGTTCTACAGGTTGGAAAATCTAAGATTAAGGTGCCAGAAGATCCTGTGTCTGATGTGCTTCTCCTTTTGGTTTGCAGATGGCTGTTTTCTCATTGTATCCTCACATGGTATAGAGAAGAGAGAGAAAGCAAGTTCTCTCAACATCTCTTTTATGAGGATACTAATCCCATCATGAGGGCTCCACCCTCAAGACCTAATTACTCCCAGTGGCTCCATCTCCAAATACCATTATACTGAGGACTAGGATTTCAACATAGAATTTCTGGGAAGATGTAAACATTCATTTCATAGCAGACACTGAAATTTTCTAATGAGCCACCCTTGCTGGCACATGTTGTTACATATCTTTGGAGGAGGAATTAATCCTCCTGCAACTTCACTTCAAGAGAACTCTTGGAAGCTGTGCCTGAATTCCTTTAGACTCCTACCACCCCCATGTGCCTTTTTCCTTTGCTGATTTTCCTCTGTATCCTTTATTGTAACAAAAGGTAACCAATAGTATAATAACTTTTATAACCTGTGAGTAGGCCTAGTGAATCATTGCATGTGAGAAGAGTGCTGGGGATCCAGAAATTCCACTTAGTTATAGACCCAGAAGAACTGAGAGCAGTGAGTGAGATACTTTTACACAGGTTTCATAGCAGCATAAGTTCAGTTCAGTTGCTCAGTCATGTCCGACTCTTTGCAACCCCATGAACTGCAGTATGCCAGGCCTCCCTGTCCATCACCAACTCTCGGAGTTCACTCAAACTCACGTCCATCGAGTCGGTGATGCCATCCAGCCATCTCATCCTCTGTCGTCCCCTTCTCCTCCTGCCCCCAATCCCTCCCAGCATCAGAGTCCTTTCCAGTGGCTCAACTCTTCGCATGAGGTGGCCAAAGAACTGGACTTTCAGCTTCAGCATCATTCCCTCTAAAGAAACCCCAGGGCTGATCGCCTCCAGAATGGACTGGTTGGATCTCCTTGCAGTCCAAGGGACTCTCAAGAGTCTTCTCCAACACCACAGTTCAAAAGCATCAATTCTTCGGTGCTCAGCTTTCTTCACAGTCCAACTCTCATATCCATACATGACCACTGGAAAAACCATAAGTTACAACAGGTGAAAGAATAGAAGCAACCCAAATGCCCATCAACAGAAGAATGGACAAAGAAAGTGTGGTATATAAAATATAATAGAATATTTTCACCTTTAAAAAGCAATGAAGTTCTGATATATGCTACAGCACTGATATACCTGGAAACACTTGCTAGGCTGGATATAGTCACATATTGCATGATTCCACTTATATGAAATATCTACAATGAGAAAGTTATAGAGATGGAATATAGACTAGAGGGTACTAGAAACCAGAGGGGAGAAGTCAAAACACAGTTATATAAGTTTTTTGAGACATGGGGCTGTACATTAGATGATGTATTATTGATATTTATGCAAACCATTTTCCAAAAATTTCCCTAAACTGGGAAAAAGATTGTTCAGAGCAGAAATTTTACTCTTTATGTGTCATGAGTCACATTTGGAGACACAGCATTCAATATGAATTGGAGCACACTTTTCCCCTTAGGAAGCAGTTAAAATATTGAGGTACATGTGATCCTGTAGGACTGCTTTTCTCATCTTGGTGACTTCTAAATTGAGCAAGCTAATGACTTGATCACTATTGTTCAAAACTTTTTGAGTGAATTTTGTTAAAGCCTGTATGTGAGTGATAATATTTTTCCAAGTGAAGGAACACATTATTTTTGCCCAGTTGGCAGCACAGTTTGAAGGCAACAATTCTTTGGTGCTCTGCCTTCTTTACAGTCCAGGTCTCACAACCATACATGACCACTAGGAAGACCATAGCCTTGACTATATGAACCTTTGTTGGCAGAGTAATGTCTCTGCTTTTCAACACACTGTCTGGGTTTGTCATAGCTTTTAGTTTTGTCTAAAAAGAAGGAACACATATTGAGAGCAAATGATTGTATCATTGGAAAACTGATTAAGCTCAACAAGCCTGCCTTAAGGGTAGGTTGGTAGGGGCTATTTCCAGGGTTACCCATAAGTGATCTTGGGCCCTAGGGAAATCAATTGTGCATCTTAACCACACTGGGAAAATCAAGATCATAAATCTGTTCCATAAATCCATTGGGCCCTATTAGGGTCTACCCAATATTTAACATCTAGTGAAAAGGAGTGTTTATGGCCAGGATTGGAATAGTCATCATTAATTGACAAGATAAGAGGGCCTCAGTTAGTGACATCGGTGGTTTAGCTTGCATGGTGCTAGAGTTTATTTCTTTTAAAATAAAATTTCTAAGGACCATCTAATTAGAGCCTTGGAAACAAGAAATCCACCAAGGCAACCTGAGAGTTCTGAACATAGGTAATTGACCAGAAACCCAACAGTTGGGTTGATTTCTGAAACTTGCAAATGATTGAGCCCAAAAAATGTTTGGTTGATAAGCGAAAGTATGAACAGCTGTCAAAGTAATCAGTATACAGTTCTGGTACATTATCTTGGGTCAGCTGTCTACTTTAGATGTCATTTTCTTGCCCTATTCTGGTAGTGCTGGTCTTAGTTAAAGTTGGGCCTTAGAAACAAGAGTTACAGTTCATTCAGGAAAGGAGGTCTGATATGGTGAGATATACAAAACCAAGAGCGTACTCTTTTAAGTTTTGCAGTACAACAATTTGTTAGCAAATATAACCCCTTCCAACATGACTGTAAAGAGTCCTTTATCTGAAGACTTTTACATTAGGCTTAACCTCCAGGTTGCAGGTCATGGCAAATCTGATCTTCATCAAAAGACAGATTGCTATGCTAAGCTTCAGAAACAAACTTAGATGTCCTTTTAATAACTAAACTTTACAAGGAGCTATCTGGGAAGTGAGTCTTAGTTTCAAATAATTTCCAATAAGAGTTTCCAAATTCTGGAGGAATCGGATAGAAAACATAAATGTTTCAACTCTACTTACAGATGTGTAGTGTAAAGGTTTCTTTATATCTGAAAAACATAAAGACCAGTAATATTTCAGACAAAACCTCCATATTATAACCATACTCGCCAATTCATTCAGTCCTGAGTTTTCAAAATTTGCTGGCATAATGACTACAGCACTTTCACAGCATCATCTTTTAGCATTTGAAATAGATCAACTGGAATTACATCACTTCCACTAGCTCTGTTCATAGTGATGCTCCCTAAAGCCTACTTGACTTTGCATTCCAGGATGTCTGACTCTAGGTGAGTGATCACACTATTGTGGTTATCTGGGTCATTAAGATCTTTTTTGTATAGTTCTTCTGTGTATTCTTGCCACCTCTTCTCTTCTGCTTCTGTTAGGTCCATACCATTTCTGTCATTTATTGTGCCCATCTTTGCATGAAATATTCCCTTGGCATCTCTCATTTTCTTGAAGAGGTCCCTAGTCTTTCCCATTCTATTATTTTCCTCCATTTCTTTGCATTGATCACTGAGGAAGGCTTTCTTTTCTCTCCTTGCTATTCTTTGGAACTCTGCGTTCAAATGGGTATATCTTTCATTTTCTCCTTTGCCTTTGGCTTCTTTTCTTTTCTCAGCTGTTTGTAAGGCCTCCTCAGACAACCATTTTGCCTTTTTGGATTTCTTTTTCTTGGGGATGGTTGCTGCCTCCTGTACAATGTCACGATCTTCTGTCCATAGTTCTTTAGGCACTCTATGAGATCTAATCCCTTGAATCTGTCACTTCCACTGTATAATCATAAGGGATTTGATTTTGGTCATACCTGAATGGTCTATTGGTTTTCCCTATTTTCTTCAATTTAAGTCTGAATTTGGCAATAAAGAGTTCATGATCTGAGCCATAGGCAGCTCCCGGTCTTGTTTTTGCTGATTGTATAGCACTTATCCATATTTGACTGCAAAGAATACAGTCAGTCTGATTTCAGTATTGACCATCTGGTGATGTCCATGTGTAGTTTCTTGTGTTGTTGGAAGAGGGTGTTTGCTATGACCAGTGCGTTCTCTTGTCAGAACTCTGTTAGCCTTTGCCCTGCTTCATTTTGTGTTCCAAGGCCAAACTTGCCTGTAATTCCAGGCCTCTTGACTTCCTCCTTTTACATTCCAGTCCCCTATGATGAAAAGGAAACCTTTTCTGGTGTTAGTTCTAGGAGGTCTTGTAGGTCATCATAGAACCATTCATCTTCAGCTTCTTTGGCATTAGTGTTTGAGGCATAAACTTGGATTACTGTGATACTGAAAGGTTTGCTTTGGAAACTAACAGATTTTAATCTGTCATTTTTGAGATTGCACCCAAATACTGCATTTCAGACTCTTTGATTGACTATGAGGGCTGCTGCTGCTGCTAAGTCACTTCAGTCGTGTCCGACTCTGTGCGACCCCATAGATGGCAGCCCACCAGGCTCCCCCGTCCCTGGGATTCTCCAGGTAAGAACACTGGGTGGGTTGCCATTTCCTTCTCTAGTGCATGAAAGTGAAAAGTGAAAGCGAAGTCACTCAGTCGTATCCAACTCGTAGCGACCCCATGGACTGCAGCCCACCAGGCTCCTCCGTCCTTGGGATTTTCCAGGCAGGAGTACTATGAGGGCTAATCCATTTGTTTTAAGAGATTCTTGCCCACAGTAGTAGATATAATGGTCATCTGAATTAAATTCGCCCATTCCGGTCCATTTTAATTCACTGATTCCTAAAATGTCCATGTTCACGCTTGCCATCTCCTGTTTGTCCATTTCCAATTTACCTTGATTCTTGGACTTAACATTCCAGGTTCCTATGCAATATTGTTTTTTACAGCATCAGACTTTACTTCTATCACCAGTCACATCCACAACTGGGTGTTGTTTTCGCTTTGGCTCCGTCTCTTCATTCTTTCTGTAGTTATTTCTCCACTGTTCTCCAGTAGCATATTGGGCACCTACTGACCCGGGAGTTCATCTTTCAGTGTCCTATCCTTTTGCCTTTTCATACTGTTCAGGGGGTTCTCAAGGAAGCATACTGAAGTGCTTTCCCATTCCCTTCTCCAGCGGACTACGTTTTGTTGGAACTCTCCCCAATAACCGGTCTGTCTTGGGTGGCTCTACACCGCATGACTTATAGTTTCACTGAGTTAGACAAGGCTGTGATCCTTGTGATTTGTTTGGTTAACTTTCTGTGATTGTGGTTTTCATTCTGTCTGCCCTCTGGTGAATAAGTATAAGAGCCTTGTGGAAGCATCCTGATGGGAGGGGACTGGCTTATACCCTTTAGGGAAAGTGAAAGTGAAATTGTTAGTGGTTCAGTCATGTCCAACTCTTTGTAACCCTAAGGACTGTAACCCACCAGGCTCCTCTGTCCATGGAATTCTCTAGGCAAGAATATTGGAGTGGGTTGCCATTTCTTTCTCCAGGAGAATTTCCTTACCCAAGGATCAAATCCATGTCTCTTATATCTCCCACACTGGCAGGCAGGTTCTTTACCACCAGGAAAGCCCTTTGGTACATTGCTCCAAATTTTTGTTGTGATGAGACTAGGACCAAGTAAGATAAATAAGCTAATCTGACTTAGGCATATACTTTTAGAATTTTAAGAAGCAATTTTAATTATTATATAAACTCTTATAAAATCAGACATCTTGTAGAGACTGATAATTTCCTGGCTTCTGTGCATATTTTTAATTGGGTCAACTTGAACTCTAAGGATAACAAGATTAATAGAATTTAGGAAAGCCTGGCTTGTCACTTGGATTTAAGAGTTGCTGGCTGTGCAGGGCTTTTGTTCTCCTACTCTGCTCTAGCAGAACAAAAGCTGCTAATTTTTTTTTTTTTCCTCAGAATCCTGTTCCTGATTCTGATTGCCTGAACTTGAGTCTAAACTGAAACCTGATATTGATACTACCTGCTGTGGGCTACTTCAGCCTCAGCACAAATTCTACAGGATTAAAAGCAGAAAAAACTCAGACTATGGTATCACTGTAGATTCAGGACATACCTGCATGGGGCCACAGAGTCTGAAAACATCATGGATGTTGGCTGGACTGCCTGGATCACACACAAATGTCCACATGAAAGAGCTTATTTTCTAATGGGACCATTTGAAATCAGGCTTTATTACTGACACAAAAAGTAATTGCATTCCTAACCTATGATTTCTACCTCAAACTACAAGTCTGGGGAGGAATGTGAAGTCTCTGCCCAGTCCTGGCCGAGTGGACTCTTGACCCCCTCTTAGGGGTGGCTCACTGTTGTTGATTATATTCACCTTACTGGATTGGTTGCAGTTTGCAACAACAGACGGATAAACTGACCCAACTTTCCTTGTCCTTCTCCTGGTACACATACTTTAGTAAAGCAAGTTGATCATTAGCACAGTTACCCGCACAATGGATTAATTTTTTCTAGATGCTCACTGGATACTTCATCAGGTCGGGGAAGGTTGTGAAAACCCATTTTTCAATTTTTCAAAATTCAAAATTTTCTCCTGACTGATTCCTGAACATGTCTTTCTAGCTAAAGCTGTATAAAAATGGTTTACTATGAAAATATTTTTATTACTCTTGCATACAACTCTTCCTGATGAAATGTCTGGATTAGAATAGGTAATGATTTAAAAAATGTAATGTTACAATGATTAAAAAGGACACACTGATTTTGCAACAAGAGTGGAAAAAATAAAACCCCAGTAGTATCTGGAAGGCATATAGGGATGGGGGACAGGGAGTGGTGAATTAATGATCTTTGTTTTTCAAAACCCTTCCAGGAAGGGTTGCATTGTCCATGGACAGAGGAATAGATAAAGATGATGTGGTATATACATCATTGTATGGAGCAATGGAGTTGATCTCAGGTTGCCTTGACCTGCAGCAGTTTGAAGCAAGATTTCAGTCCCCAGCTGCTGAGAAAGTTCTGAATTCACACTGACCTGCTGAAATTTGATCACTCACAGTGGTATTGGCAACAGGACAGTGTGGGTGGCCTCAGCTTCTCACTGTTAATTCAAAACACACATGCTAAACTGGAACTGACTGCCTCCTCGCAGCCCCTCTAAAATCAAGGACTCACACTAAAAATTTCCATCTGAACTAGAAATCCCACAGCTGGGGACTGTGGCAGTATTTTGTGTCCTGCTTGGGGTGCACTAATGATTGAACTGTGTCCTTGGGGATTGTACTGTTCCTGTTTGTCCCCTGGTGGTTATGACACTGCCTCAGCTGGAAGACATTTAGGTCAACTCCAATTTATTGGCCAGGGTTATTCTGTGCTTGAATTGATGCCTTTGGTCACCAAAGAAGATTCATACAGAAACTTGAGGAGGAAGATACCTGCTTTTTTTCAAAGTAGAGCTTTATAATTGGTGGGATTTTTTTAAAATTTTCATTTTATATCGGAATACGATTGATTAACAATGATGTGTTAGTTTCAGGTGTACAGCAAAGTGACCCAGTTATGTATATATAAGTATCTATTCTTTCTCAAATTCTTTTCCTTTAGGTTATTGTAGAATTTTGAGCAGAGTTCTCTGTGCTATACAGTAGGTCCTTGTTAGTTATCTATTTTAAATATAGTAGTGTATATAAGTCCATCCCAAATTCCCTGTCTATCCTCCTCCTCTCACCCTTTCCCCCACCTCCACCCAGGAACCAGAAATGTGTTGTCTAAGTCTGTGAGTGTTTCAGGTTTGTAAAGAAGTTTATTTGTATCTTTTTTTAAAAAAAGATTCTACCTGTAAATGATACCATATGATATTTATCTTTCTTTGTCTGACTTACTTCATTTAGTTTGATAACCTCCAGATCCATCTATGTTGCTACAAATGGTATTATTTCATTCTTTTCAATGCCTGAATAATATTGAGGCAAGAGATAAATGGGCCCCACAACGAGCAGCTGGAGTTGTCCCCTTGGGCAGATACTTCAAGATGAAGAGGAGGAGGAACTAAGCCCTGCCCAGATAAGAGATAAAAGACCACATATTCTTCATTTTCGAAGACAAAGAGACCTTCCCCACTATAGATGTGCAGAAAGGCTCCTTGAAGGTTAAAGAGGGAGAAGACACCACCCCATAGTAGGTGATGTCAACCCATCCATAGGCCTCTTTGCTAGAATCCACCCTGGCTAAGAGATGCGCATGCTCACATGGAAGGACCCTGAGATATACCAGATACGGACTCAAAACCAGGCAAAGCAAGATGATAGGCTGAAGGAAACCTGAAAGAAATGCCCCATATAATGATTCAAGCTACCATGAGGGCGTGACTTTCTGAGCCCACTTGTGTGTCTATCCACAAGTACTCTTTTTCCTAATAAACACTTTGTTTACTACTTTCTATCCTGACATAGAAATTCGCTTTTACACAGCTCACAGGCCAGGACCTTGTCACTGGCCACTGATACCTAGTGTCTAGTGGTTAGTATTCAATACTCTCACTGCTATGGCCTGACTTCAATCTCTGGCTGGGGACTGAAATCTTGCTTCACGCTGCTGCAGGTCAAGGCAACCTGAGATCAACTCCATTGCTCCATACATTGATGTATATACCACATCATCTTTATCTATCCCTCTGTTGATGGACATTTAGGTTGCTCCATCTCCTGGTTCATGTACCTTCATGTACCAGAAATGGTATGGACCTAACAGAAGCAGAAGACATTAAGAAGAGGTGGCAAGAATACACAGAAGAACTATACAAAAAAGATCTTCACGACCCAGATAATCATGATGGTGTGATCACTCACCTAGAGCCAGATATCCTGGAATGTGAAGTCAAGTGGGCCTTAGAAAGCATCACTACTAACAAAGCTAGTGGAGGTGATGGAATTCCAGTTGAGCTATTTCAAACCCTGAAAGATGATGCTGTGAAAGTGCTGCACTCAATATGCCAGCAAATTTGGAAAACTAAGCAGTGGCCCCAGGACTGGAAAAGGTCAGTTTTCATTCCAATCCCAAAGAAAGGCAATGCCAAAGAATGCTCAAACTACTGCACAATTGCACTCATCTCACACGCTAGTAAAGTAATGCTCAAAATTCTCCAAGCCAGGCTTCAGCAATACATGAACCGTGAACTTCCAGTTGTTCAAGCTGGTTTTAGAAAAGGCAGAGGAAATAGAGATCAAATTGCTAACATCCACTGGATCATCAAGAAAGCAAAGGAATTCAAGAAAAACATCTATTTCTGCTTTATTGACTATGCCAAAGACTTGGACTGTGTGCATCACAATAAACTGTGGAAAATTCTGAAAGAGATGGGAATACCAGACCACCTGACATGCCTCTTGAGAAACCTATATGCAGGTCAGGAAACAACAGTTAGAACTGGACGTGGAACAACAGACTGGTTCCAAATAGGAAAAGGAGTAAGTCAAGGCTGTATATTGTCATCCTGCTTATTTAACTTCTATGCAGAGTACATCATGAGAAACGCTGGACTGGAAGAAGCACAAGCTGGAATCAAGATTGCCGGGAGAAATATCAATAACCTCAGATATGCAGATGATACCACCCTTATGGCAGAAAGTGAAGAGGAACTAAAAACCTATGATGAAGGTGAAAGAGGAGAGTGAAAATGTTGGCTTAAAACTCAACACTCAGAAAACGAAGATCATGGCATCTGGTCCCATTACTTCATGGGAAATAGATGGGGAAACAGTGGAAACAGTGTCAGACTTTATTTTTTTGGGCTCCAAAATCACTTCAGATGGTGACTGCAGCTATGAAATTAAAAGACGCTTACTCCTTGGAAGAAAAGTTATGACCAACCTAGATAGCATATTGAAAAGCAGAGACATTAGTTTGCCAACAAAGGTTTGTCTAGTCAAGGCTATGGTTTTTCCAGTGGTCATGTATGGATTTGAGAGTTGGACTGTGAAGAAAGCTGTGCGCCGAAGAATTGATGCTTTTGAACTGTGATGTTGGAGAAGACTCTTGAGAGTCCCTTGGACTGCAAAGAGATCCAACCAGTCCATTCTGAAGGAAATCAGCCCTGGGATTTCTTTGGAAGGAATGATGCTAAAACTGAAACTCCAGTATTTTGGCCACCTCGTGTGAAGAGTTGACCCATTGGAAAAGACTCTGTTGCTGGGAGGGATTGGGGACAGGAGGAGAAGGGGACGACAGAGGATGAGATGGCTGGATGGCATCACTGACTCGATGGACATGAGTTTGGGTGAACTCCAGGAGTTGGTGATGGACAGGGAGGCCTGGTGTGCTGCAATTCATGGGGTTGCAATGAGTTGGACACGACTGAGCGACTGAACTGAACTGTATTTCCAGTATTTTAAGGAATCTCCACAAGGTTCTCCATAGAGGCTGTACTAGTGTGCATTCCCACCAACAGTGTGAGAGGGTTCCATTTTCTCCACACTCTCTCCAGCATTTACTGCTTGTAGACTTCTTGATAACAGCCATTCTGACTGGCATGAGAAGATAGCTCATTGTGGTTTTGATTTGCATTTCTCTGATAATGAGTGATGTTGAGCATCTTTTCATGTGTTTGTTAGCCATATGTATGTCTTCTTTGGAGAAATGTCTGTTTAGTTCTTTGGCCCACTTTTTGATTGGGTCATTTATTTTTCTGGAATTGAGCTGCAGAAGCTGCTTGTATATTTTGGAGATTAATTCTTTGTCAGTTGCTTCATTTGCTATTATTTTCTCCCATTCTGAAGGCTGTCTTTTCACCTTGCTTATAGTTTCCTTCGTTGTGCAAAAGCTTTTAAGTTTAATTAGGTCCCATTGGATTATTTTTGCTTTTATTTCCATTACTCTGAAAGGTGGGTTATAGAGGATCCTGCTGTGATTTATGTCAGAGAGTGTTTTGCCTATGCTTTCCTCTAGGAGTTTTATAGTTTCTGGTCTTACAGACCAGATGGATTAAAGATCTTTAATCCATTTTGAGTTTATTTTTGCGTATTGTGTTAGAAAGTGTTCTAGTTTCATTCTTTTACAAGTGGTTGACCAGTTTTCCCAGCACCACTTGTTAAGGAGATTGTCTTTTCTCCATTGTATATTCTTGTTTTCTTTGTCAAAGATAAGGTATCCATAGGTGTGTGGCTTTATCTTTGGACTTTCTATTTTGTTCCATTGATCTATTCTTCTGTTTTTTGTGCCATTACCATACTGTTTTGATGACTGTAGCTTTGTAGTATAGTGTGAAGTCAAGCAGGTTGATTCCTTCAGTTCCATTCTTCTTTCTCAAGATTGCTTTGGCTATTAGAGGTTTTTTGTATTTCCATATAAATTGTGAAATTATTTGTTCTAGTTCTCTGAAAAATACTGTTGGTAACTTGAAAGGGAGTGCATTGATCTATAGATTGCTTTGGGTCAGTTCAGTTCAGTTCAGTCACTCAGTCGTGTCCAACTCATTGCGACCCCATGAATCGCAGCATGTCAGGCCTCCCTGTCCATCACCAACTCCTGGAGTTGACCCAAACTCATGTCCATTAAATCGGTGATGCCATCCAGCCATCTCATCCTCTGTCGTTCCCTTCTCCTCCTGCCCTCAATCCCTCCCAGCATAAAGGTCTTTTACAATGAGTCAACTCTTCACATGAGGTGGCCAAAGTACTGGAGTTTCAGCTTTAGCATCACTCCTTCCAAAGAATACCCAGGACTGATCTCCTTTAGAATGGACTGGTTGGATCTCTTTGCAGTCCAAGGGACTCTCAAGAGTCTTCTCCAACATCAAGTTCAAAAGCATCAATTCTTTGGCACTCAGCCTTCTTCACAGTCCTACTCTCACATCCATACATGACCACTGGAAAAACCATAGCCTTGACTAGATGGACCTTTGTTGGCAAAGTAATGTCTCTGCTTTTGAATATGCTATAGGTTGCTCATAACTTTCCTTCCAAGGAGTAAGCGTCTTTTAATTTCATGGCTGCAGTCACCATCTGCAGTGATTTTGGAGCCCCCCAAAATATAGTCTGACACTGTTTCCACTGTTTCCCCATCTATTTCCCATGAAGTGATGGGACCAGATGCCATGATTTTAGTTTTCTGAATGTTGAGCTTTAAGCTAACTTTTTCACTCTCCTCTTTCACTTTCATCAAGAGACATTTTAGTTCCTCTTCACTTTCTGCCATAAGGGTGGTGTCATCTGCATATCTGAGGTTATTGATATTTCACCTGGCAGTCTTGATTCCAGCTTGTGCTTCTTCCAGTCCAGCGTTACTCATGATGTACTCTGCATATAAGTTAAATAAGCAGGGTGACAATATACAGACTTGACGTACTCCTTTTCCTATTTGGAACCAGTCTGTTGTTCCATGTCCAGTTCTAACTGTTGCTTCCTGACCTGCATATAGGTTTCCCAAGAAGCAGGACAGGTGGTCTGGTATTCCCATCTCTTTCAGAATTTTCCACAGTTGATTGTGATCCACACAGTCCAAGTCTTTGGCATAGTCAATAAAGCAGAAAAAGATATTTTTCTGGAACTCTCTTGCTTTTTTGATGATCCAGTGGATGTTGGCAATTTTATGTCTGATTCCTGTGCCTTTTCTAAAATCAGCTTGAACATCTGGATGTTTACGGTTCATGTATTGCTGAAGCCTGGCTTGGAGAATTTTGAGCATTACTTTACTAGCGTGTGAGATGAATGCAGTCCCTTAAATCTATTTCTCACTTCCTCTGTATAATCATAAGGGATTTGATTTAAGTCATACCTGAATGGTCTAGTGGTTTTCCCTACTTTCTTCAATTTAAATCTGAATTTGGCAATTAGGAGTTCATGATCTGAGCCACAGTCAGCTCCCAGTCTTGTTTTTGCTGACTGTATAGAGCTTCTCTATCTTTGGCTGCAAAGAATATAATCAATCTGATTTCGGTGTTGACCATTTGGTGATGTCTATGTGTAGAGTCTTCTCTTGTGTTGTTGGAAGAGGGTGTTTGCTATGACCAGTGCGTTCTCTTGGCAAAACTCTATTAGCCTTTGCCCTGCTTCATTCTGTATTCCAAGGCCAAATACCTTAGAAAGCATCACTACAAACAAAGCTAGTGGAGGTGATGGAATTCCAGTTGAGCTATTCCAAATCCTGAAAGATGATGCTGTGAAAGTGCTGCACTCAATATGCCAGCAAATTTGGAAAACTCAGTAGTGGCCACAGGACTGGAAAAGGTCAGTTTTCATTCCAATCCCAAAGAAAGGCAATGCCAAAGAATGCTCAAACTACCACACAATTGCACTCATCTCACACACTAGCAAAGTAATGCTCAAAATTCTCCAAGCCAGGCTTCAGCAATATGTGAACCGTGAACTTCCAGTTGTTCAAGCTGGTTTTAGAAAAGGCAGAGGAAACAGAGATCAAATTGCCAACATCCACTGGATCATCAAGAAAGCAAGAGAATTCAAGAAAAACATCTATTTCTGCTTTATTGACTATGCCAAAGCCTTTGACTATGTGGATCACAATAAACTATGGAAAATTCTGAAGGAGATGGGAATACAAGACCACCTCACCTGCCTCTTGAGAAACCTGTATGCAGGAGGTTAGAAGCAACAGTTATAACTTGACACAGAACAACAGACTGGTTCCAAATAGGAAAAGGAATACGTCAAGTCTGTATATTGTCACCCTGCTTATTTAATTTATCTGCAGAGTACATTGTGAGAAACACTGGGCTGGATGAAGCCCAAGCTGGAATCAAGATTTCCAGGTGAAATATCAAAACCTCAGATATGCAGATGACACCAGCCTTGTGGCAGAAAGTGAAGAACTAAAAAGCCTCTTGATGAAAGTGAAAGTGGAGAGTGAAAAAGTTGGCTTAAAGCTCAACATTCAGAAAACTAAGATCACGGTATCCGGTCCCATCACTTTATGGCAAATAGATGGGGAAACAGTGGAAACTGTCAGACTTTATTTTTCTGGGCTCCAAAATCACTACAAATGGTGATTGCAGCCATGAAATTAAAAGATGCTTACTTCTTGGAAGGAAAGTTACGACCTACCTAGATAGCATATTCAAAAGCAGAGACATTACTTTGTCAACAAAGTTCCATCTAGTCAAGGCTACAGTTTTCCCAGTGGTCATGTATGGATGTGAGAGTTGGACTACAAAGAAAGTGGAGCACCGAAGAATTGATGCATTTGAACTGTGGTGTTGGAGAAGACTCTTGAGAGTCCCTTGGACTGCAACCAGTCCATCCTAAAGGAGATCAGTCCTGGGTGTTCATTGGTAGGACTAATGTTGAAGCTGAAACTCCAATACTTTGGTCACCTGATGCGAAGAGTTGACCCTTTTGAAAAGACCCTGATGCTGGGAAATTTTGAGGGCAGAGGAGAATGGGATGACAGAGGATGAGATGGTTGGATGGCATCACCAACTCAATGGCCATGGGTTTGAGTGAACTCCGGGAGTTGGTGATGGACAGGGAGGCCTGGCGTGCTGCGGTTCATGGGGTTGCAAACAGTCGGACAGGACTGAGTGACTGAACTGAAGTGCCATACATCACCATGAATTACCCAGAGGTATACATATGTCCCCTCCATCTTGAACCTCCCTCTCATCTCCCTCCCCATCCCATTCCTCTAGGTTGTCACAGAGCACTGGCTTTGGGTTCCATGTGTCATACAGCAAATTCCAATTGGTTATCTATTTTATATACACTAATGTATATGTTTCAATGCTACTCTCTCAAGTCATCCCTCCCTCTCCTTCCCCACATGTGTCCAAAAGCCTGTGCTTTATGTCTGCATCTCCTTTGCTGCTCTACAAATAGGATTATCAGTACCATCTTTCTAGATTTCATATATTTGCATTACTATACAATAGTTGTCTTTCTCTTTCTGATTTACATCATTCTGCATAACAGGGTCTAGGTTCATCCACCTTATTAGAACTGATTCAAATATGTTCCTTTTTTTAAATAGCTGAATAATATTCCACTCTGTACCACAGGTTCTTTATCCACACAAATGTCAATGGACATCTAGGTTCTTCCATGTAATAGCTATTGTTAATAGTGGTATGATGAACATTGGAGTACTCAGTTACGGTTTCCTCAGGGTATATGCCCAGTAGTGGGATGGTTGGGTCATATGGTAGACTTATTCATAGTTTTTAAAGAAATCTCCATACTGCTCTCCATAGTGGCTGTATAAATTTACATTGCCAGCCACAGTGCAAGAGGATACCCTTTTCCCCACACCCTCTCCAGCATTTATTGTTTTTAGACATTTTGATCATGGGCATTCTAATTGGTGTGGGATGTTACCTCATTGTAGTTTTGATTTGCATTTTTCTACTAATGAGTGATGCTGAGCATCTTTTCATTTGTTTATAAGTCATATGTAAGTCTTCTTTGAAGAAATGTCATTTTAAGTCCTCTATGCAATTTTTGATTGGTTTGTTTGTTTTTCTGGTATTGAGCTGCATGAACTGCTTATATGTTTTGGAGATTAATCCTTTGTCAGTTATTTCATTTGCTATTATTTTCTTCCACTCTGAGGGTTGTCTTTTCACCTTACTTATAGTTTTCTTTACTGTGTAAAAGCTTTTAAGTTTAATTAGGTCTCATTTGTTTATTTTTTTTTTTATTTCCATTACAGAAACAGAAGAGATTAAGAAGAGGTGGTAAGAATACACAGAAGAACTGTACAAAAAAGGTCTTACTGACCCAGATAAGCACAATGATGTGGTCATACACATACAGTCAGATATCCTGGAGCATGAAGTCAAGTGGGCCTTAGGAAGCATTGCTATGAACAAAGCTAGTGGCGGTGATAGAATTCCAGCTGAGCTATTTTAAATCGTAAAAGATGCTGCTGTTAAAGTGCTGCACTCAATATGCCCAAAAACTTGGAAAATTCAGCAAGTAGCCAGAAGACTGGAAAAGGTCAGTTTTCATTCCAATCCTACAATAATATTAGTGGACTTTAACACCCCACTGGCATCAATGCACAAGCCATCTAGACAGAAAATCAGTAAGAAAACACAAGTATTAAATGCCACAATAGACCAGTTGTACTTAGTAGAAATCTATAGGACATTCCATCCAAAATCAACAGAATACACATTCTTTTTAACATTTTTATTGGAATGTAGTTGACTTACAAAGATGTATTAGTTTCAGGTGTACAGTAAAGAGAATCTGTCATACATGTACATATTATCATTTTTTTTTAGATTCCTTTCTCATATAGGCCATTACAAAGTATTGAGTAGAATTTCTTATGCTATGTAATAGGTCCTTATTAGTTATCTGTTTTATATATAGCAGTGTGCATATGTCAATCCCAGTGTCCCAATTTACCCATTCCCCTCATAGACCCTGGTAAACATGTTTATTTTCTATATCTGCAACTCTATTTTTGTTTTATAGATAAGTGTATTTGTATCATTTTTTTTAGATTCCACATATAAGTGGTAAATATTTGTCTTTGATTTACTTCACTAAGTATGACAATCTGTAGGTACACCTATGTTGCTGCAAATGACATCATTTCATTTTTTATGGCTGAGTAATATTACATAGTATATATGTATCACATCTTCTTTGTCTATTCCTCTGTTGATGGATATTTGGTTGCTTCCTTGTCCTGTCTATTGTAAATAGTACTGAAATGAATATTGGGTTCATGTATCTTTTTGAATTATGGTTTTCTCCAGATATATGCCCAGGAGTGGGATTGCTGAATCATACAGTAGCTCTATTTTCAGTTTTTTAAGGGACCTCCATACAGTAAGTCTCCTGCATATGAATGAATTCCATTCTGAGAATGCATTCATAAATCCAATTTATTTATAAGTCCAAAAAAGTTAGCCTAGGTATCCAACTAACAAAATCAGCTATATAGTACTGCACTGTAATGGGTTTATAATATTTTTCACACAAATAATACACAAAAGGCAAACAAAAAATAAACATTTTTAATCTTATAATACAGTGTCTTGAAAAGAACAGTACTACATTGCAAGAGCTTGCATACAGGGGTTGGCATCAGGTGAACAGACAAGAAGACTTACTGACTAACGGAGGGAGAGGAGGTGGAGATGGTAGAGCTCCATAGGAGATAGAGGACAAGTTGCAATTTCACTCACACCTGGCATTTGCATCTTTGAAAAGTCACAACTTGAAGGTTCTTTTGTAAGGGGATTACTATACAGTTCTCCATAGTGGCTTATACCAGTTTACATTCCCACCAACAGAGTAGGATGGTTCCCTTTTATCCACACCCTCTCTAGCATTTATTGTTTGTAGATTTTTGATGATGGCTATGAGATGATACTTCATTTTAGTTTTGATTTTCATTTCTCTGATAATTAGTGATATTAAGCATCTTTTCATGTGTGTCTTGGGCATCTGTATGTCTTCTTTGGAGAAATTGTCTATTTAGATTTGCTAATGTTTTTTATTGGGTTGTTTTATTTTATATTGAATGACATGAACTGATTGCCTATTTTGGAGATTAATTCCTTGCCAGTTGCTTCATTTGCAAATATTTTCTCCCATTTTCCCATTTTTGTTTTACTTATGGTTTCTTTTGCTGTGCAAAAGGTTTTGAGTTTAACTAGGTCCCATTTGTTAATTTTGCTTTTATTTTTCACTCTAGGAAGTGGGTATAGAAAGGTTCTTATGGTGATTTATTTCAAAGAGTGTTCTGCCTATGTTTGCCTCTAAAAGTTTTATAGTATTTGACCTTACATTTAAGTCTTTAATCTTTTTTGACTTTATTTTTGTGTGTGTTGTTAGGAAGTATTCTTATTTCATTCTTTTACATGTAGCTGCTCAGTTTTCCCAGCACCACTTATTGAAGACACTGTCTTTTCTCCACTGTACATTTTCACCTCCTTTTTCATCGATTAGGTGACTGTAGGTGCAGGAGTTTATTTCTGGGCTTTCTCTTCTGTTCCATTGATCTATGTTTCTGTTTTGGGCTAGCGCCATACTATTTTGATTACTGTAATTTTGTTGTATAGTCTGAAGTCAGGGAGTCTGATTTCCCCAGCTCCATTTCTTTCTCAAGATTACTTTGGCTATTCAGGGCCTTTTGTGATTCCATATAAATTGTAAAATTTTTTGTTCTAGTTCTGTGAAATTTTTTATTGGTAATTTGATAAGGCTTGCACTGAAACTAGATTTCTTTGGGTAGTAGTACCATCATTTTTACAATGTTGATTCTTCCAATCCAAGAACATACTGTATCTCTCTATCTGTTTGTATCATCTTTTATTTCTTTCATCAGTATCTTATAGTTTTCTGAGGGCAGGTTTTTGTCTCTTTGGTAGGTTTATTTCTTGGTATTTTATTCTTTTTAATGTGATCATGAGTAGAATTTTTCTGATTTCTATTTCTGATCTTTTGTTGTTAGGGTATAGCAATGTGGGAGATTTTTGTGTATTTTGTATCCTACATTACCAAACTCACTGATGAGCTCTAGTAGTTTTCTAGGAGCATCTTTACAGTTTCTATGTATAGTAGTATCATGTCATCTGAAAGCAGTGACAGTTTTATTTCTTTTCCAAGTTGAATTTCTTTTATTTTTTTCTCTTACTCCCAAGGCTAGGACTTCCAAAACTATGTTGAATAATACTGGCAAGAGTGTGTATCCTTGTCTTGTTCATTTCTTAGAGGAAATACTTTCAGTTTTTCATCACTGAGAATGATGTTTGTGTGGTTTTGTCCTATGACCTATATTACATTAAGAGGCATGCTTGTTAAGTCACTTCAGTCATGTGTGACTCTTTGCAACCCTATGGACCATAGCCCATCAGGGCAGGCTTTTCTGTCCATGGAATTCACCAGGCAAGAATACTGGAGTGGGTTGCCATGCTCTCCTCCAGGAGATCTTCCTGACATAGGGATTGAACCCACATCTCTTATGTCTCCTGTATTGGCAGCCAAGTTCTTTATCACTAGCACCACCTGGGAAGCTTGATATAGTTTCCCTCTATGCCCTCTGTCTGGAGAGTTCCATCCTCTTCAGTTTTGGGGAATAGTTTGAGGAGGATAGGCATTACCTTTCCTTTATATGTTTGACAGGATTCCCCTGTGAAGCTGTCTGTTCCTGAACTTTTGTTTTCTGTGGGCTTTTTATTAAGTTTTTTTAAAACAAATTCTAATTCACTACTAGCTATTTATCTGTTCGCATTGTCTATTTCTTTTTAATTCAGCATGACAAGCAAGCTGTGTATGTCACTAGAAACTTGTCCATTTCTCCTACACTGTTCAGTGTTTTGGCATATAACTGTTACTGTATCTTCTTAAGGTTTTTTTTTTTTTTTTTGGTATCTCTGTGGTATTGTTTATTATTTCTTTTTTGTTTATTTTTATCCCCTCTCTTTTCTTCCTGATGAACCTGGCCAGAAAATTGTCAATTTTGTTTATTTTTTCAAAGACTCAGCTAGATTCACTGCTATTGGTTTTATCGATATTTTCTATTACATTTTTTTGACCAAGGGAGGGTACTCATACTTTATTTATATCCTTTATGATCTTTATTATTTCCTTCTTTCTGACTATTGACTTTGGGCTTTCTTAATTGTTTTTTTTCTAATTCTTTTAGATGACAGATTAGGTTACTTATTTGAGATTATTTTTGTTTGTTTCTTGAGGTAGGCCTGTATTATCATAAATTTACCTCTTAGAACTGCTTTTGCTGCATCTCATATACTATGGAAAGTTGTGTTTTCATTTTAATGTGTCTCGAGGTATTTTCTAATTTCTTCTTTGATTTCTTTATTGAGCCATTGGTTTTTAGTAGCACATCGTTTATTCTCTATGTGTTTGTGCTTTCCTTGCATTTTCTCCTGTTATTGATCTCTTCTTTAACACCATTGTGATTAAAAAAAAGAAGAAGAAGAAAAAGAGCGTTTGATATAATTCCTATCCTCTTAAATTTTTTGAGACTTGTTTTGTCTCCTACCATTGGAAGGACTGATGTTGAAGCTGAAACTCCAATACTTTGGCCACCTGATGCAAAGAGCTGACTCATTGGGAAAGACCCTGATGCTGGGAAAGATTGAGCACAGGAGGAGAAGAGGATGACAGAGGATGACATGGTTGGATGGCATCACTGACTCAATGGACATGGGTTTGGATAGACTCCGGGAGTTGATGATGGACAGAGAGGCCTGGCATGCTGCAGTTCATGGGGTCACAAAGAATTGGACACGACTGAGCAACTGGACTGAACTGAACTGATGTTATCCATCCTGGAGAATGTTCCATGTACACTTGAAAAAATGTGTATTCTGATTAAAATTTTCCAACAAACAGAAGTTGAACACCAGATAGCTTCACAGGCAAATTCTTTCAAACATTTACAGAAGAGTAAGCATCTATACTTCTGAAATTCTTCCCAAAAATTGCAGAAGAAGGAACACTCCCAAGCTCATTCTACAAGGCCACCATTGCCCTAGTACCAAAACCAGGAAAATATATCACCAAAAGAAGAAAATACAGGGTTTCCCTGGTGGCTAAGTGGTAAAGAATCCACCTACCAATCGAGGAGACACAGGTTTGATCCCTGATCTGGGAAGATCCCACATGCCATGAAGCAACTAAGCCCATGGGCCACAACTACTGAGCCTGTGCTCTAGAGGCTGGGAGACACAGCTGCTAAGCCCGTGTACAGGAACTAATGAAGTCTGTGTGCCAAGAGCCTATGATCCACAACAAGATAAGCCACTGCAATGAAAAGCCTGTGCATCACAATGAGAGAGTAGCCCCCTCCCCTGCTCTCCACAACTAGAAAAAAGTCCATGCAGCAACGAAGACCCAGCACAGTCTAAAATGTAAATAAATAAAATTATTTTTTAAAAGAAAACCACAGGCCAATATCATTGATGAACATAGACAAAAAAATCTTCAATAAAATACTAGCAAACCAAATCCAACTACATATTGAGAGGATCATACACCATGAACAAATGAGATTTATCCGAGAGATTCAAAGATTTTTCAATATCGGCAAATCAATCAGTATGATACACCACATCAACAAGTTGTAGAATAAAAACCATATGGTCTTCTCAATAGATGCAGAAAAAGCTTTTGACAAAATTCAGTACCCATTCATGATAAAAAAAAAAAAAACCTCTCATCAAAATTACTATAGAGGAAACATACTTCAATATAATGTCTGTCTATGACAATCCATAGCTTATATCATACTCAACTGTGAAAAGCTGAAAGCTTTTCCTCTAAAATCAGAAACATGTGGAAGAACTTCCAAGATGATAGAGGAATAAGACAGGAAGATAACCTTCCTCCCCACAAATACATGAAAAATTTATCTAGATATGGAACGACTCATACAGAACACCATAGGGACATTGGCAGAAGACCCTAGACTTCCAAAAAGGCTAGCCAATTTCCTTAGGATGAGATAGGGCAAAAGATAAAGATAAAAAAGAAACAAAGAATTTCAATAAAGGGACCTGCACCCTGGGGAGGGAGTCATGAAAGAGGAAAAGTTTCCACACTCTCAGAAACTCCCTCATAGGTGAGGACAGAAGGGAGCTTAGGAACCTCAGCGGGGGAGCACAATGGAAGGTGCTTGGAAGACAAAATGAAAATAATTTACCACAGAGATCATTGCTGAACAGCAAGCACATCCTAACCAAGGAATGAGTGGCACACTCGCTCCAGCAGTGGAGGCCAGGGTGCCAAGGCTCAGGCTCAAGTGTTGGACCTGAGGGAGAGGACTGGAGCTGGTTGCTATGAGAATACTCTGAAGTGGCTAGTACAACAGAGATGATGGAGTCCAGATAAAAGATTAGGCATCCCAAAGAGGCAAGATATCATAGTCACTGAGACATTCTAATTCCACGCATGGCTGGCAAACCCAGCAAAACTGGTAGGAGCGCAGCAGCAGGATCAAATGCCACTGCAGTTTACGATCCCAAAGGGGGAAATGCTGCCAAAACCAGCAAAACCGGTTGGAGCACCAGTGGTAGAATTAGACACAACTGCAGTTTATGATCCCAGAGAGGGAAATGTAAACCACTAGCCACTACCAAAGCCAGGAAAAGTGCCTGAGGCAGCAGACAAAACACTGCTGCTGCAGTCCCAACCCCAGAGGTGGCAGCTCTGGGGCACCATCTGAGCCTATGAGTAGGCACAGATTACTACCTGCATCTTGCTAGGAGTCTAAGCAGCTTGGCTCTTCCTAGGGACCCACTACCTGGGGCCACAACCTCTAGGAGAGTGCATGATGCACCTCAGACTGTAACAGCATCCGGCAAGTCTCTAACACCACAGGCACTCCCCAGTACATCCCAAGTGTGGCTGCCTTACCCTTCTCTCTCCTGAGCCCAAGTGAGCAAAAGAGCCTTCATAAGCTTTGGCCTTTCCCCTTTGTGTGGGTGGGGAACAGACACCAGAGGGACACCTACAAGCAGAGCTGGGCCCGAAACCAAAGCAGAACACAAGGGCCTAAGTGATTGGAGAAGAGAAGGGGAATTAGCACCTAAAGCCACAGGTGCAGTGGATTAAATCCCTACTATTTAACCTGAGACTATGGACTTTAGGGGCAACTGTGGACTTTTGGAGCAAGTAAAAGCTGGAGCAAGGCCAGATCTGAGACTAAGCTGACCCCACACTACCCACAACAGGCCCAGAGACATTCCTAGAAATATTGGAGGACTTTGGTATGAGTCTCTTTGGGTATTCTGGGCTATTGAGTGTTGCTTTCACCAATAATCTTGGGGTTTTGTATTCTGTGATGTGTGGCCTGTGAAGTCTTGGTGCTATAGTAAGGGACTGGGCCTGACCTCCTGAAGTGGGAGGCCCAAATCCAGGACTTTGAACCACCGGAGAACTCCTGACACCTTGGAAATTAATCAGTGAGAGCCATCACAAAAGCATCCACCTCAACATCAAGACCAGGCCCAGCCCAAATGCCAGCAAGCTCCAATGTGGAACACCCCATGACACTTCCTCAGAAAAATAGGAACACAGCCCTGCACATTAGCAGACAGGCTACCCAAAACCATACCAAACCCATTGACAACCCAAAACACACTACTGGACATGACACTGCTCTTCAGAGAGACAAGATCCAGCTCCATTCTCCAGAACATAGGAATAAGTCCCCCAACCAGGAAACCTTCACAAGACACTGGTCCAATCCCATTCATGGGGGAAGACTCCACAATTGAGTACTATAACCATCTAGCCCAAAGAAAGGAGACCATAAACACAACAAGTTAAAAAAAATGAAAAGACAGAGAAACATGCCTCAGATGAAGAAACATAGATAAAAACCCATAAGACCAAACAAATGAAGAGAAAATAGGCAGTCTATCTGAAAAAGAATTCAGAGTAATGATAGCAAAAATGATTCAAAATCTTGAAAATAAAATGGAGGCACAGATAAATAGACTGGAGGCATAGATTGAGAAGATGCGAGAAATGTTTAACAAGTACCTGGAAAAATTAAAGAATAGACAATCAGCAATGAACAATACAATAACTGAGATTAAAAAAAAAAGTTACAGTGAACCAACAGCAGAAATAACTGAGGCAGAAGAACAGATAAGTGAGCTGGAAGATACAACATTAGAAATAACTGAAACAAAGTAGAATAAAGAAAAAGCAATATAAAAGTAAGGACAGTCTCAGAGACAGTCTCTGGGACAATATTAAGTGCAACAACATTTGAATCATAGGGATCACAGAAGAAGAAAAAAGGAAAGGGTATAAGAAAGTATTTGAAGAGATTATAAATAAAACTTCCCTAAAATGGGAAAGGAAATAGCCACCTAAGACCAGCAACCCAGAGAGTCCATACAGGATAAACCCAAAGAGAAACACACCAAGACACATATTAATCAAACTAACAAAAGTTAAACACAAAGAACAAATACTAAAAGCAGCAAAGGAGGGAATTTCCTGTGGTCCAGTGGCTAAGGCTTTGCTCCCAAAGCAGGGGCCTCGGGTTCAATCCCTGGTCAGGGAATTAGATCCCAGATGCTACAACTAAGAGTTTGCATGCCACAGTGAAGATTGAAGATGCTGTGTGCTGCAACTAAGACCTGGCACAGTCAAATAAATTAATTAATTTAATATATATATATATTTTTTAATAGCAAGGAAAAAGCAACAATAACATACAAGGGAAACCCCATAAGACTAACTGCTGCTCTTTCAACAGAAACTCTGCAGCCAGAAAAGAGTAGCAATATATATTTGAAGTAATGCAAGAGAAAAACATACCACCAAAATTACTCTATCCAGCAAGGATCTCATTCACATTCAAGGGAGAAACCAAAAATCTTTACAGATAAGAAAATGTTAAGAGAATTTAGCACCACCAAACCAGCTCTACAACAAATGCTATAGGACTTTCTCTACATAGGAAACACAAGAGAAAGAAAAGGCTTATAAAAACAAACCCCAAATAATAAAGCAAATGGTAATAGGATCATACATATCAATAATTGCCTTAAATGCAAATGGCCTAAATGCTCCAACCAAAAGACACAGACTGGCTGAATGGATTAAAAAAAAAAAAAAGACCCCCTCATGTGCTGTCTACAAGGGACCCACCTCAGACCTAGGGACACATACAGACTGAAAGTGAGGGACTGGAAAAAGATATTACATGAAAATGAAAATCAAAAGAAAGTGAGAGTAGTAATACTCATATCAGATAAAATCAGTGTTAAAATAAAGACCATTACAAGAGACAAGGAAGGACACAACATAATGATTAAGGGATCAATTCAAGAAGAAGATATAACAATTATAAAAATATGTGCACCCAACATAGAAGCACCTCAATATATAAGGCAAATGCTAACAGCTGTTAAAGGGGAAATTGACAGTAACACAATAATAGTGAGGGAATTAACACCCTACTTCTCAGCAAGGGACAGATCATCTGGACAGAAAATTAATAAGGATACACAAGCTTTAAACAATACACTGGACAAATTGGACTTATTTGATATAGACAAGTCATTTCATTCAAAAAGTTTCATGTTTTTGAGAAAGATGAATAATAAGGATATGAAATAATAAAACATAAAGTTGATTCAAGCTAAATTACTGGATTCTGGATTTGCTATTCCAGCTTAGAGGAATAAAAGGGGCTCTGACAATTTGACTAGTTGACTAAAACAAGAACCAATATCATACCTTGATGCCAGAACAGCTTTCATATATTACAGAGTGTGTGCTTTGTCACTCAGTCGTGTCTGACTCTTTGTGACCCCATGGACTGTAGCCTGCCAGGCTCCTCTGTCCATGGGGATTCTCCAGGAAAGAAAACTTGAGTGGGTTGACATTTCTTCCTCCAGGGGATCTTCCCAACTCGGGGATCAAACCCAGGTCTCCTGCATTGCAGGTGGATTCTTTACCATCTGAGTCACCAGGGAAGCTCAAATACTACAGAGGAAGAGATACAAATCCGTAGAGAAATTTTAATTTTAGGATGGACTCATCATGGTAGACCTGCCCATTCATTTCAGAAGTGTCCAGAGGACACATTTTTCATGACAACTGCAAGCAATAAATTTGTGAAGGGAGCCCTAAAATCTTTGAAGAGCACAAAGGATTTCTCTGGAGGTCAGATTATAGTGGGAGCTGCTGCCACTGAATTGAAAACCTACATGCAATGGGAGATAATTGGATCCCAGGGTAGCAGCACCAAATAATCAAAAGTGAGATAGACATGGTTACTATAAGAGACAGAAGAGTCAAAGCAGCAATCAGAATAGAGTGGCTTGCAGAGACCTATGACATTGGCAGGTTGACCATGGTCACTATTGTCCAAATGTTTGTTTCCTGTCAAAATTCTTATATTGAAACCTAACCCCAGAGGAGGAGCCAAGATGGCGGAGGAGTAGGACGGGGAGAACACTTTCTCCCCCACAAATTCATTAAAAGAGCATTTAAACGTCGAGTAAATTCCACAAAACAACTTCTGAATGCCGGCAGAGGACATCAGGCACCCAGAAAAGCAATCCAACTCTTCGAAAGGAGGTAGGAAAAAATATAAAAGACAAAAAAAGAGACAAAGAGGGAGGGACGGAGTTCCGTCCCGGGAAGGGAGTCTTAAAAAGAGAGAAGTTTCCAAACACCAGGAAACCTTCACACTGCCGAATCTGTGCCGAGCTTTGGAAGCACAGAGGGCAACATAACAGGAAGAAAAAATAAATAAACAATTAAAACTCGAAGATTGCGAGTCCTACGGTAACTCCCCCAGCAGAGAAGCAGCGCAGATGCCTGCACGCGCCATTAGCAAGCGGGGGCTGGGCAGGGAGGTGCAGCACGGGCTGCATCGCTTAGAGTAAGAATCTGGCCTGAATACCCTGAGCACTATCTGAGCAAAATAATTTGGGCGAGCAAACCAGACTGTGGGATATCTACCACGCGAAAAGCCAGCCCCAACCTAAGACACCGCCAGGCCCGCGCACGGAACAAAGAATTGATCAGAGATAGCCGGCTGCAGACCTTCCCCCTCCAGTGACAGGCAGCCAGAGCCGGAAGGGGGCAATCGCAGCCCCAGAGAGACATTATCTATAAAACTGTAAGCAGGCTTCTTTGCTAACTAAAACTTTTTGGGGGTCTGGACGGTTAACATCTGCCTGAGAAGGTGCGCCGGTTTTACACCCAGATAACCGAGTGGTGGGGAGGCGATAAGTCGCAGCATTGGCGCTCGCCAAACACCTCATCACTTGAGCTGCTCGGACCTGGGAAGAGCACAAAACTCAGGCCCAACTGAGTCTGCGCCTCTGAGGACTACCCGAGTGCCTGAACCTGAGCGGCTTGGACCTGGGAGGTACATGCAACCCAGGGCCAGCCTCGGATTGTTCCCGGTGGAACAACCTAGAGCCCGAGTAGTGTGGGCAGGGAGGCTACACGCGCCGTGAGCGGGGGCAGACCCAGTGTGGCTGAGTCACTGCGAGCGCACGCCAGTGTTATTTGTTTGCAGCATCCCTTCCTCCCTCCCCACAGTGCGACTGAACAAAGAGAAGAACTACAGCTCCACCCATCAGAACACCGACACAAGCTTCCCTAACCAGGAAACCTTGACAAGCCACCTGTACAAACCCACACACAGCGAGGAAAAGCCACAATAAAGAGAACTCCACAAACTGCCAGAATACAGAAAGGACACCCCAAACTCAGCAATTTAAACAAGATGAAGAGACAGAGGAATACCCAGCAGATAAAGGAACAGGATAAATGCCCACCAAACCAAACAAAAGAGGAAGAGATAGGGAATCTACCTGATAAAGAATTCAGAATAATGATAGTGAAATTGATCCAAAATCTTGAAATTAAAATGGAATCACAGATAAATAGCTTGGAGACAAGGATTGAGAAGATGCAAGAAAGGTTTAACAAGGACCTAGAAGAAATAAAAAAGAGTCAATATATAATGAATAATGCAATAAATGAAATTAAAAACACTCTGGAGGCAACAAATAGTAGAATAACAGAGGCAGAAGATAGGATTAGTGAATTAGAAGATAGAATGGTAGAAATAAATGAATCAGAGAGAATAAAAGAAAAACGAATTAAAAGAAATGAGGACAATCTCAGAGACCTCCAGGACAATATTAAACGCTACAACATTCGAATCATAGGGGTTCCAGAAGAAGAAGACAAAAAGAAAGACCATGAGAAAATACTTGAGGAGATAATAGTTGAAAACTTCCCTAAACTGGGGAAGGAAATAATCACCCAAGTCCAAGAAACCCAGAGAATCCCAAACAGGATAAACCCAAGGCGAAACACCCCAAGACACATATTAATCAAATTAACAAAGATCAAACACAAAGAACAAATATTAAAAGCAGCAAGGGAAAAACAACAAATAACACACAAGGGAATTCCCATAAGGATAACAGCTGATCTTTCAATAGAAACTCTTCAAGCCAGGAGGGAATGGCAAGACATACTTAAAATGATGAAAGAAAATAACCTACAGCCCAGATTATTGTACCCAGCAAGGATTTCATTCAAGTATGAAGGAGAAATCAAAAGCTTCTCAGACAAGCAAAAGCTGAGAGAATTCTGCACCACCAAACCAGCTCTCCAACAAATACTAAAGGATATTCTCTAGACAGGAAACACAAAAATGGTGTATAAATTCGAACCCCAAACAATAAAGTAAATGGCAACGGGATCATACTTATCAGTAATTACCTTAAATGTAAATGGGTTGAATGCCCCAACCAAAAGACAAAGACTGGCTGAATGGATACAAAAACAAGACCCCTACATATGTTGTCTACAGGAGACCCACCTCAAAACAGGGGACACATACAGACTGAAAGTGAAGGGCTGGAAAAAGATTTTCCATGCAAATAGGGACCAAAAGAAAGCAGGAGTAGCAATACTCATATCAGATAAAATAGACTTTAAAACAAAGGCTGTGAAAAGAGACAAAGAAGGTCACTACATAATGATCAAAGGATCAATCCAAGAAGAAGATATAACAATTATAAATATATATGCACCCAACATGGGAGCACCACAGTATGTAAGACAAATGCTAACAAGTATGAAAGGAGAAATTAACAATAACACAATAATAGTGGGAGACTTTAATACCCCACTCACACCTATGGATAGATCAACTAAACAGAAAATTAACAAGGAAACACAAACTTTAAATGATACAATAGACCAGTTAGACCTAATTGATATCTATAGGACATTTCATCCCCAAGCAATGAATTTCACCTTTTTCTCAAGCGCACATGGAACTTTCTCCAGGATAGATCACATCCTGGGCCATAAAGCTAGCCTTGGTAAATTCAAAAAAATAGAAATCATTCCAAGCATCTTTTCTGACCACAACGCAGTAAGATTAGATCTCAATTACAGGAGAAAAAGTATTAAAAATTCCAACATATGGAGGCTGAACAACACGCTGCTGAATAACCAACAAATCACAGAAGAAATCAAAAAAGAAATCAAAATTTGCATAGAAACGAATGAAAATGAAAACACAACAACCCAAAACCTGTGGGACACAGTAAAAGCAGTCCTAAGGGGAAAGTTCATAGCAATACAGGCACACCTCAAGAAACAAGAAAAAAGTCAAATAAATAACCTAACTCTACACCTAAAGCAACTAGAAAAGGAAGAAATGAAGAACCCCAGGGTTTGTAGAAGGAAAGAAATCTTAAAAATTAGAGCAGAAATAAATGCAAAAGAAACAAAAGAGACCATAGCAAAAATCAACAAAGCCAAAAGCTGGTTCTTTGAAAGGATAAATAAAATTGATAAACCATTAGCCAGACTCATCAAGAAACAAAGGGAGAAAAATCAAATCAATAAAATTGGAAACGAAAATGGAGAGATCACAACAGACAACACAGAAATACAAAGGATCATAAGAGACTATTATCAACAATTATATGCCAATAAAATGGTCAACGAGGAAGAAATGGACAAATTCTTAGAAAAGTACAACTTTCCAAAACTCGACCAGGAAGAAATAGAAAACCTTAACAGACCCATCACAAGCACGGAAATTGAAACTGTAATCAAAAATCTTCCAGCAAACAAAAGCCCAGGTCCAGACGGCTTCACAGCTGAATTCTACCAAAAATTTAGAGAAGAGCTAACACCTATCCTGCTCAAACTCTTCCAGAAAATTGCAGAGGAAGGTAAACTTCCAAACTCATTCTATGAGGCCACCATCACCCTAATACCAAAACCTGACAAAGATCCCACAAAAAAAGAAAACTACAGGCCAATATCACTGGTGAACATAGATGCAAAAATCCTAAACAAAATTCTAGCAATCAGAATTCAACAACATATTAAAAAGATCATACACCATGACCAAGTGGGCTTTATCCCAGGGATGCAAGGATTCTTCAATATCCGCAAATCAATCAATGTAATACACCACATTAACAAATTGAAAAACAAACACCATATGATTATCTCAATAGATGCAGAGAAAGCCTTTGACAAAATTCAACACCCATTTATGATAAAAAAACTCTCCAGAAAGCAGGAATAGAAGGAACATACCTCAACATAATAAAAGCTATATATGACAAACCCGCAGCAAACATTATCCTCAATGGTGAAAAATTGAAAGCATTTCCTCTAAAGTCAGGAACAAGACAAGGGTGCCCACTTTCACCATTACTATTCAACATAGTTTTGGAAGTTTTGGCCACAGCAATCAGAGCAGAAAAAGAAATAAAAGGAATCCAAATTGGAAAAGAAGAAGTAAAACTCTCACTATTTGCAGATGACATGATCCTCTACATAGAAAACCCTAAAGACTCCACCAGAAAATTACTAGAATTAATCAATGATTATAGTAAAGTTGCAGGATATAAAATCAACTCACAGAAATCCCTTGCATTCCTATACACTAATAATGAGAAAACAGAAAGAGAAATTAAGGAAACAATTCCATTCACCATTGCAACGAAAAGAATAAAATACTTAGGAATATATCTACCTAAAGAAACTAAAGACCTATATATAGAAAACTATAAAACACTGGTGAAAGAAATCAAAGAGGACACTAATAGATGGAGAAATATACCATGTTCATGGATTGGAAGAATCAATATAGTGAAAATGAGTATACTACCCAAAGCAATTTATAGATTCAATGCAATCCCTATCAAGCTACCAACAGTATTCTTCACAGAGCTAGAACAAATAATTTCACAATTTGTATGGAAATACAAAAAACCTCGAATAGCCAAAGCGATCTTGAGAAAGAAGAATGGAACTGGAGGAATCAACCTACCTGACTTCAGGCTCTACTACAAAGCCACAGTCATCAAGACAGTATGGTACTGGCACAAAGACAGAAATATAGATCAATGGAACAAAATAGAAAGCCCAGAGATAAATCCACGCACATATGGACACCTTATCTTTGACAAAGGAGGCAAGAATATACAATGGATTAAAGACAATCTCTTTAACAAGTGGTGCTGGGAAATCTGGTCAACCACTTGTAAAAGAATGAAACTAGAACACTTTCTAACACCATATACAAAAATAAACTCAAAATGGATTAAAGATCTCAACGTAAGACCAGAAACTATAAAACTCTTAGAGGAGAACATAGGCAAAACGCTCTCTGACATACATCACAGCAGGATCCTCTATGACCCACCTCCCAGAATATTGGAAATAAAAGCAAAAATAAACAAATGGGACCTAATTAAACTTAAAAGCTTCTGCACATCAAAGGAAACTATTAGCAAGGTGAAAAGACAGCCTTCAGAATGGGAGAAAATAATAGCAAATGAAGCAACTGACAAACAACTAATCTCAAAAATATACAAGCAACTCCTCCAGCTCAACTCCAGAAAAATAAATGACCCAATCAAAAAATGGGCCAAAGATCTAAATAGACATTTCTCCACAGAAGACATACAGATGGCTAACAAACACATGAAAAGATGCTCAACATCACTCATTATCAGAGAAATGCAAATCAAAACCACTATGAGATACCATTTCACACCAGTCAGAATGGCTGTGATCCAAAAGTCTACAAATAATAAATGCTGGAGAGGGTGTGGAGAAAAGGGAACCCTCTTACACTGTTGGTGGGAATGCAAACTAGTACAGCCACTATGGAGAACAGTGTGGAGATTCCTTAAAAAACTGGAAATAGAACTGCCTTATAATCCAGCAATCCCACTGCTGGGCATACACACTGAGGAAACCAGAAGGGAAAGAGACACGTGTACCCCAATGTTCATCGCAGCACTGTTTATAATAGCCAGGACATGGAAGCAACCTAGATGTCCATCAGCAGATGAATGGATAAGAAAGCAGTGGTACATATACACAATGGAGTATTACTCAGCCATTAAAAAGAATACATTTGAATCAGTTCTAATGAGGTGGATGAAACTGGAGCCTATTATACAGAGTGAAGTAAGCCAGAAGGACAAACACCAATACAGTATACTAACGCATATATATGGAATTTAGAAAGATGGTAACGATAACCCTGTATACGAGACAGCAAAAGAGACACTGATGTATAGAACAGGCTTATGGACTCTGTGGGAGAGGGAGAGGGTGGCAAGATTTGGGAGAATGGCATTGAAACATGTGAAATGTCATGTATGAAACGAGATGCCAGTCCAGGTTCAATGCACGATGCTGGATGCTTGGGACTGGTGCACTGGGACGACCCAGAGGGATGGTATGGGGAGGGAGGAGGGAGGAGGGTTCAGGATGGATTTTCTTTTAAAAATAAATAAAAAAAGAAAGAAAGAAAGAAACCTAACCCCAAGGTGATGGTATTGGGAGGTGGGGCCTTTAGGAGTAATTAGGTCTTGAGGGCAGAGTACTTATAAATGGGATTAGTGCCATTATAAAAATGTCTACAGAGAGATCTTTTGCCACTTCCACCAGATGAGGGTACAGAGAGAAGCCTGCACTGTGCTACCAAGAAGGCCTTCTCCAGAACCCAACATGCTGACACCCTGATTTTGGGTTTCTAGCCCTAAAATCTGAAAAATAAATGTCTGTTGTTTATAAGCCACCCAGTATGTGGTATTTTGTTACAGCAGCTCTACTGGACTAAGGCAAGATGGGCAATCTATACTTGATCTGTATAAGCAAAAGAGCTCTAAATCAAGGGAACAAAATTCTAACTTAAATTTAAAGAAAGAAAAAAAAATAGAGTCATGGTCTTTCAATCAATTCCCAGACTTGAGCCAGTTTACAGACTACATAACCCTTTGAATGAAAGTAAAGTTGAGGAAGGACCCTGCTACTTTGCCAAAACATTATATTGTTAACCTTTTCACATAAAGGGACCTATGGCCTTTTATCAAAATGACAATATCTCTTTGGTTGAACAGTCAAAGTATTGGCTTATGGACGTCAGATGATCAATAGGACTTCAGCTCATCTCCATCCCGTCTGAGTCCAGTGGGTTCTCAAACTCACCCTGTTACTATTTCCCCAGCCCTGGAATGGATCATTGGAATAACTGGCAGAATTACTATATTGTCTCCCTGAGTGAAGATCATTATAGTGGCAAGGACCACCAAAGAAACCACCAGTAGAAACCACCAAAGCTGCCTCTGCCCAGAAAAATAGTAAACCAAAAGCAATGACACATTCCTGGAAGGACTGCTGAGATTTAATACTACCATCATGGACATGAAAGATGAAAGATGCAAAATTTGTGATTTTCACTTCATCCCCATTCATCTCACCTATTTGATCTGTGAAAAAAACAGATCTTGAAGGATGACAGTGGATTATGCTAAGCTTACCCAAGTGATGATTCCAAAGCAGATTTAACAGATGTGGTTTAATTGCTTTAAAAAATTAACACATCCTCTGGTATCTGGTTCACAGTTATTGAACTGGCAAATGTGTTTCTTTTTTCTCCATACCTGTTATTAGACTGAAAGTGAAAGTCACTCAGTCATATCTGATTCTTTGCAACCCTATGGCCTGTAGCCCACCAGGCTCCTCTGTCCATGGAATTCTCCAGGCAAGAATACTGGAGAGGGTTGCCATTCCCTTCTCCAGGGGATCTTCCTAAGCCAGGGATCAAACTCCAGTCTCCTGTATTGCAGACAGATTCTTTACCATCTGAGCCACCAGGGAAGACCAGCTGGGAAAGCCAGCAATATACCTTCATGGTCCTCCCTCAAGGATATATGAACTCTCCAGCCCTGTGTCATAATTTACTTCACAGGGATCTTAATCATCTTTCTCTTCATTAAGACATCACATTGGTCACCTAATACTGATGACATTATGTTTATTGGACCTATTGAGCAAGAAGTAATAACAAATATTCTAGATTTATTAAGATATTTGCTTTCAGAGGGTGGGAAATAAATCTGATGTCAGGAAGCATTCTACCTCAGTGAAATTTCAAGGGGTCCAGTAATGCTAAGCATGTCTTAGTAGCCCTTCTAAGGTAAAGGATAAGATGTCATATTTGGCCTTTCCTACAGTCCAAAACAAGATACAGTGCCTAATGGGCCTCTAGATTTTTGTCAGTATGTTCATTTGTGTGTGCTTCTCCAACCCATTTACTAAGTGCTCCAAAAAGCTGTTAGTTTGGGGTGGGGCCCAGACCAAGAGAAGGCTCTGGAACAGATCCGGTCTGCTGTACAAACTGCACTGCCATTTGGGCCAGATTATCCAGCAGATCCAACGGTGCTTGAAGCACCAGTGGCAGATAGAGATGCTGTTTGGAGCCTTTGACAAGTCCCCTATAAGTGGATCACAGCACAGACTTCTAGGATTTCCAAACAAAGCCCTGCCATCCTCTGTGGATTACTGCTCTCTTTTTGAGATACAGCTCTTTGTTTGCTACTGGGCCGTAGGAGAGAGACTGAACACTTAATCAGGAGCCACCAGGAGACCTGAACTCCCCATCATGAACTGAGTGTTACCTGGTCAGAGATTGGAAGGAACATGATTGGGAAACTGGTGACAAGGAGCTCTAGAGAAGCTGTATGAGGAGAGACTTCATTGAATTGGAGAAGAATGTGAAGATCTTAATTAGAGTCCCATGTGAATGCTTATCAAAGAGTGACCTCAGCTGTGGAGGATTTTGATAATCGAGTTGTTGGATGACCTCTTCTGTAGATAGCAGTCAGTCTCTTACTCCATTCACTCCTGTCATTGCCCAATGGGTTTATGAACAAATGGCCATGGTCACAGAAATTGAGGTTACACAGCTCAGCAAAATGGACTTCCACTCACCAAGTCCAACCTGGCCACAGCTATTGCTGGGTGGTGCATCTGCCAGCAGCAGAGACCAACGTGGTGTCCCCAGTATGGCAGCATTTCCTGGGGTGATCAGTCAACTATCTGATGGCAGGTTGATTACATTAGATTGCTTCTATAATGGAAGAGAAGCTTATTTTGAAATAGATACTTACTGTAGATATAGCATTTCCGACTTGCAAAACTTCTTATAGAATGCCATATCCAACATCATGGTATTCCATACAGCATTGCTTTAGATAAAAGAACACATTTTGCATCAATTCAAGCATTGCAAAGGGCCCGTGCTCATGGAATTCACTGTTCTTACCATGTTCCCCACCATCCTGAATCAGCTGGCTTTATAGAACAATAGAATAGCCTTTTGAGGATTCAGCTATTACCAGGTAGGTGGCAATAGCTTAACGGGCTGGGACAAAGCTTTCCAGGAAGCTGTATATGCTCCAAATCAATGTATGTCTAGAATATGAAATCCTTTACCTGATCAATTAGTACTACTAGGTCCTGAGATTAAAGTCAATGGAAAACTATAATGACCTAATTCAGTCAGAACTACTAATAGCTCAGATCTTTCAGGAATTTAGCTTTGAAAGAACCACAATTAGCTGAGGCACTTTCTGTAAATAAAGGGAATAAACAGAGAGTAGTGGAATAAGGTAGTTATAAATACCAGATATGACCATTATAGACCATTATAGCTATAGAAATTAGGGCTGTAATTGTTATGTGATATAATAAATATAAATATGGGCTATAATTGTTATGAGTATTTTTTTCTTATTTTTTATAAATGTGTATGTGTACATGTGTGTGAATATGTGTATTAAAGGACTTCACTTTCTCTTCTGGGGAAAATGGTTAGTATTTTTTGGTTGTATGTAGCCTCTTCTTAATATTGCATAGGAACGTAGAATATCACATAGGAACAATTTGGTTGTATGTAGCCAATTCTCAATATCACACAGGAACCGGGAATGTTAGGTCCATGAATCAAGGTAAATTGGAAATGGTCAAACAGGAGAAGGCAAGAGTGACATTTTAGGAATCAGTGAACTAAAATGGACCACAATGGGCAAATTTAATTGAGATGACCATTACATCTACTATTGTGGGCAAGAATCCCTTAGAAGAAACAAAGTAGCCATTATAGTCAACCAAAGAGTCCAAAATGCAGTACTTGGGTACAGTCTCACAAATGACAGAATGATCTCTGTTTCTTTCTAAGGCAAACCATTCAATATCACAGTAATCCAAGTTTATGTCCCAAACACTAATGCCAAAGAAGCTGAAGTTGACTGGTTCTACGATAACCTACAAGACCTTCTAGAACTAACACCAAAAAAGATGTCCTTTTCATCATAGGGGACTGGAATGCAAAAAAGAACATCAAGAGATACCAGGAATTACAGGCAAGTTTGGCCTTGGAGCACAAAGTGAAGCAGGGCAAAGGCTAACAGAGTTCTGACAAGACAACGCTCTGGTCATAGCAAATACCCTCTTCCAACAACACAAGAGAAGACTCTACACATAGACATCACCAGATAGTCAATACCAAAATCAGATTGATTATATTCTTTGCAGCTGAAGATGGAGAAGCTCAATACAGTCAACAAGACCAGGAGCTGACTGTACTCAGATCATGAACTCCTTATTGCAAAATTCATACTTAAATTGAAGAAAGTAGGGAAAACCACTAGACAATTCAGGTATACCTAAATCAAATCCTTTATGATTATACAGTGAAAGTGACAGGTTGAAGGGATTAGATCTGATAGACAGAGTGCCTGAAGAACTATGGACCAAGGTTCATAACAGTGTACAGGAGGCAATGATGAAAACAGTCCCTAAGAAGAAATGCAAAAAGGCAAAATGGTTGTCTGAGGTCTTACAAATAGTTGAGAAGAGAAGCAAAAGGCAAAGGAGTAAGGGAAGATACATCCATCTGAATGCAGAATTCCAAAGAATAGCAAGGATAGATAAGAAAGTCTTCTTCAGTGACCAATGCAAAGAAACAGAGGAATACAATAGAATGAGAAAGACTAGAAATCTCTTAAAGAGAATGAGAGATACCAAGGGAACATTTCATGCAAAGATGGGCACAATAAAGGACAGAAATAGTAAGGACAGAAGCAGAAGATATTAAGAAGAGGTGGCAAGAATACACAGAAGAACTATGCAAAAAAGAACTTAATGACTCAGATAACCATGATGGTGAGATAACTCACCTAGAGCCAGACATCCTGGAGTGCGAAGTCAAGTGGGCCTTAGGAAGCATCACTACGAACAAAGCTAGTGGAGGTGATGGAATTCCAGGTGAGCTATTTCAAATCCTGAAAGATGATGCTGTGAAAGTGCTGCACTCAATATGCCAGCAAATTTGGAAAACTCAGCAGTGGCCACAGGACTGGAAAAGGTCAGTTTTCATTCCAATCCCAAAGAAAGGCAATGCCAAAGAATGCTCAAACTACCACACAATTGCACTCATCTCACACGCTAGTAAAGTAATGCTCAAAATTCTCCAAGCCAGGCTTCAGCAATATGTGAACCGTGAACTTCCTGATGTTCAAGCTGGTTTTAGAAAAGGCAGAGGAACCAGAGATCAAATTGTCAACATCCGCTGGATCATGGAAAAAGCAAGAGAGTTCCAGAAAAACATCTATTTCTGCTTTATTGACTATGCCAAAGCCTTGGACTGTGTGCATCACAATAAACTGTGGAAAATTCTGAAAGAGATGGGAATACCAGACCACCTGATCTGCCTCTTGAGAAATCTGTATGCAGGTCAGGAAGCAACAGTTAGAACTGGACATGGAACAACAGACTGGTTCCAAATAGGAAAAGGAGTACGTCAAGGCTGTATATTGTCACCCTGCTTATTTAACTTATATGCAGAGTACGTCATGAGAAACGCTGGACTGGAAGAAACACAAGCTGGAATCAAGATTGCTGGGAGAAATATCAATAACCTCAGATATGCAGATGACACCACCCTTATGGCAGAAAGTGAAGAAGAACTCAAAAGCCTCTTGATGAAAATGAAAGTGGAGAGTGAAAAATTTGGCTTAAAGCTCAACATTCAAAAAACGAAGATCATGGCATCTGGTCCCATCACTTCATGGGAAATAGATGGGGAAACAGTGGAAACAGTGTCAGACTTTATTTTTCTGGGCTCCAAAATCACTGCAGATGGTGACTGCAGCCATGAAATTAAAAGACGCTTACTCCTTGGAAGGAAAGTTATGACCAACCTAGATAGCATATTCAAAGGCAGAGACATTACTTTGCCAACAAAGGTCCGTCTAGTCAAGGCTATGGTTTTTCCTGTGGTCATGTATGGATGTGAGAGTTGGACTGTGAAGAAGGCTGAGTGCCGAAGAACTGATGCCTTTGAACTGTGGTGTTGGAGAAGACTCTTGAGAGTCCCTTGGACTGCAAGGAGATCCAACCAGTCTATTCTGAAGGAGATCACCCCTGGGATTTCTTTGGAAGGAATGATGCTAAAGCTGAAAGTCCAGTACTTTGGCCACCTCATGCAAAGAGCTGACTCGTTGGAAAAGACCCTGATGCTGGGAGGGATTGGGGGCAAGAGGTGAAGGGGATGACAGAGAATGAGATGGCTGGATGGCATCACTGACTCGATGGACGTGAGTCTGAGTGAACTCCGGAAGTTGGTGATGGACAGGGAGGCCTGGCGTGCTGTGATTCATGGGGTCGCAAAGAGTCAGACACGACTGAGCAACTGATCTGATCTGATCTATAATTCAAATGTTGGTATGCTTAATGTTATCCTAGAGGTCTCTCAGACTATCTTCATTTCTTTTCATTTTTTTTTCTTTATTCTGCTCTGCTTCAGTTATTTCCACCGTTCTATCTTCCAGCTCACTTATCCATTCTTTTGCCTCAGTTATTCTGCTCTTAGTTCTCTCTAGTGTGATTTTAGTCACGGTGACTGTGTTTTTCATTGCCAGATGTCTGTTCTTTATTTCTTCTAGCTCCTTGTTAAATATTTCTTGTATCTTCTCGATACGTACCTCCATTCATTTATCTGTGCATCCATTTTATTTCCAAGACTTTGGATCACCTTTGCTATCATCTTTAGTATCATATCATCTTTACAAAATACTCTGAATTCTTTCAGATAGATTGCCTGTTTCTTCTTCATTTGCTTGATCTTGCGGGGTTTTATCATGTTTCTTCATTTGCTGAATGATTCTCTGTTGCTTCATGTTGTTTAATTTGCTGGGTTTGAGGTCTCTTTTCTATAGTCTGCAAGTTTGTAGTTCCTCTTATTTCTGGAGTCTGCCCTCTGTGGGTGGAGTTGCTCCAGTGCCTTGTGAAGTTTTCCTGGTTGTGAGGATGTGGCTATGTTTTGGTGGATGAAGCTGGATCTTGTCTCTCTGAAGGACAGTGCCATGTCCAGTGGTGTGTTTTGGGGTGTCTATGGACTTGGTGTGTCTTTACACAACCTATTTGCTAATGGGCAGAGCTGTGTTCCTGTTTTTCTGAAGGTTTGACATGAGACATCTGGCCTGGAGCTTGCTGGTCTTTGTGAAGGGCCTGGTCTTAGTGTCGAGATGGAGACCTTTGGGAGATCTCTAACTGATTAATTTTCCATGGGGTTGGGAGTTCTTTGGTGGTCCAAAGTCCTGGACTTGGGTCTCCCATCTTGGAGATTCAGGCCCAATCCCTTACTGTAGCACCAATATTCCTCAAGTCACACAGCACAGAAGACAAAACCCACAAAAAATGGTGATAGTAACACTCAACAGACAAGAATACCCAAAAACACTTACAAAGAGAAAAGAAGAGAGTAAAAGAGGGAAAAAAGAGTAAAAATGGAAATAAAAAAGGAGATAAATCAAGCCAATAAACAAACTTATAGGTGTACTGTTAAAATAGGAAAAAATAAAATATACTTATTTAAAAAGAAAAATGTTTTTAAAAAGGAAAAGTAAGCTTAAAAACTAAAAATTAAAGGACACAGACATAGAGAACAGACTTGTGGACACAGGGAGGAGGGAGGAAAGGATTGGATTAACTGAGAGAATAGCACTGAAATATATATATTACCACATGTAAAATCAGATAGTCAGTGGAAATTTGCTGTATGGTGGTGCTCTATGAAAACCTGGAGAGGTGGGATGGGGTGGGAGGTGGGAGGGAGTTTCAAGAGGGAGAGGACACACATATACCTATGGCTGATTCATGTTGATGTATGGCAGAAACCAACATAATATTGTAAAGCAATCATCCTCCAATTAAAAATAAATTAATTAAAATAAATAAATAAAGTAAAACTTAAAGGAATAATAAAGAAGGAACAACATTAGAACAATATGAAAAAGAAAGGAAAAAAAAACAAACAAACGTGTAGAGTGGTAGTAAGGATGACCTCCTGAGTCCTCCATTGTCCTCTCCACACAGTGAGCACCAGAAAATCTACTTACTTAGGAAGTCCTGCAATGTTTCTAGAAAGGTCTCTGAACCTGCTGTGGGCACTGTGGGTCAGCTCAGACTCAGCTCTGGCCTTATCCCAGCTTGTGTGTGCATGTTCAGCCACTTCAGTCCTGTCTGACTCTTTGCGACCCTATGGACTTCAGTCTGCCAGGTTTCTCTGTCCATGGGATTCTCCAGGCAAGACTACTGGAGTGGGTTTCTGTGTCTTGCTCCAGGGGATCTTCTCAACTCAGAGATCAAATTCGCATTTCCTGTACTGCAGGCAGATTCTTTACCACTGAACCACAGGGGAAGCCCATCCCAGCTTGTACTTGCTTCCAAATCCACAATTATACCTAGAGTACACAGTTTAAAGGTAATTATGGAGATTGAATTTGCCACACCTGCAGGACTGAATTCCCTTCCTCTTCCTGGTTCACACATTCCCCGGTGCTCTGCTTTGGTTTGGGGCCCACCTCTGCTTCTACACCACCCTCCATTGACATATATTGCTATAGTCTGAGGTGGATCATGTGCTCTTCCAGGGGAATTGGCCCCAGGTCAAGGGTCCCTCAGCAGAATCAAACTTCATAGGCTCATGGGAAGGTGTGGGCAGTAACCTGTGCCTATTCACAGCTTGGTGGCACTTGCTTCCTCTAGGGTCAAGACCACAGTGGTGACTCTATACCCTGAGTACCCTGCCTCAGGCACTTGGCCTGGCTTTGGCAGTGGCCCATTAGCTTGTGTTCTCCTCTCTGGGATTGTAAACTGTAGTCATGTCTAGTTCTTCCTCTGGCATTTGTGCCAGCTTTGGCAGTGGCCAGGCATTTCTACCTCTGGGGTTGTGCAATTCGCAGCTGCTGCTCATCCTGTCTATTGGCAAAGAATGCTTCCTATGGTCTGTGAGCATGTGGAGTTAGAGGGTCCCCATGGCAATGATCTCTTGCATTTCTGGGAGGTCCAGGCTTTTCCCTGGATTCCCTCAGCTGTGTTATACTAGCCCCCTCAGAGTATCTTCATGGTAGTCAACCCCAGTCATCTCCCTGGAGTCCTAATCCTGAAGGCTGAGCTTCACCACTCAGCCCCCCTCACTGTAGCATGCGTGGAAACTAGTTCTTGGCTGGGAAGTGCTGACTGACATGATCTCTGTGGTAAATTCTCTCTGTTTTGCCTTCCAAGCACTTGTTGCTGTGTTTCCCTCTGAGGAGACTGTGAGAAGCTTTCCCTCTGATGAGCTCCCCTCGTCCCTGCTTGGTGAGGGCATTTCTGAGAGTGTGCAGAGACTTTTCCTCCTTCACGACTCCCACCCCAGGTTGCAGATCCTCCTCTCAAATTCTTTGTCTCTTTTTTTATCTTTATCTTTTGCCCTACCTCATTCTGAGGAGAATGGCTTGCCTTTTTGGAAGTCTGGGGTCATCTGCCAACATTCAGGAGGTGTTCTGTAGAAGTGTTCCACATGCAGAATTTTTTTTTATGTATTTGTGGGGGGGAAGGTGATCTCCCTGTCTTACTCCTTCGCCATCCTGAAAGCCCTGATGTGATTGTTTCAAACACATTTTTACTAACAGTGTACCAAATTTAGAAAATAATTCCCCTCTCAAGATAATTAGTATTTTCCTATTGTAAACAGATAAGTATTGACTAAAAGTACACATGCCTACTGAGATGAAATCTGTGGTGTGTCTGGAGCTCTGGCCACTAGTTTTGTTCTGGTCCCTTATACTGTACTGCATGACTTTGGGTCAGCTAACCTATCTGGGTAAGATTCCTCCCTGAGAGAGACTCCTGTAGATTATTTCTAGAACTCCTTGGAGTGCTAAAATCCCAGATTATCTGTGCATTTATTTCCTTTTTCCAACATCATGCTTTGCTGCCAAATCAACCACAGACTTGCTTTTAAGACACGTGTACGATTGCTCATTCCTCCAAATGTGCACTTAGAACAAAAAGAAAGGAAAGGAAATAAAATTCTTGACTTGTGTCTAGTGTAGGCTATTTGATCACAGCAAGACTCTACTTGTATGGTTGACAGGTTTATCCTTCAGGCTTATAATGTAATTCCTATCATTAAATAACTGAGGGGATGAGGACTGTTAAAGGAAGAACACAAGAGAGATAAATAATCAAAAAGACTGTTGAGTCACACAGTGGTTGTCCTAGAGAGATTATTGGGCAGCCCTGAGTCTGACCTAGACGTTAGCTCCACTCATGAGTGTCAGTGACAACTTCCTACCATATCTACACTTGGAGGCTTTTGTGTCCAGAATGAGTCTTCTGTCCATGGATTGCGTATGGGTGTCTGCTTTCCTGGGTCTTTTATTCAAAGTTGAAAAAGAAAGTTCTATTTCCCATCCTATTATTCCCCACTCTAGGGCCAGAGCTACTCTAAGGAACCCTTAGAAGTAACCACCACTCCTGAATAGTTCCCATGAAATTCTTCACTTATCATTGTGCCTCGACTTCTGATTAGAGATTTATTTGTTTAACCAGTATAGTTCATCTGAAGCCAGCAGACAGATTACACTCCTTTGGTGTAATCAATGGGCTTTCTTTTGAACACTTACTAAACTTGGGTTGACCTGTGACACCTAATGGAGCAAGCATTAATGGGGTCAAGGGATGGAAGAGGGTAGGGTTTGCTACACTAAGTGGTCAGAGAATGTGAAGTATGTATATGAAGACAAAAACAAAAGGAGGCTTTTCAGACCTTGACAAAGATAACCTGATTTATTCAAACAGTTTGATCAGTGTCAGCCCTGCAGGATTTGTAGCACTAGAAAAGTAACCAGCAACCATGCTGCTGCTGCTGCTGCTAAGTCACTTCAGTCGTGTCCGACTCTGGGCGACACCACAGACGGCAGCCCACCAGGCTCCCCGTCCCTGGGATTCTCCAGGCAAGAACACTGGAGTGGGTTGCCATTTCCTTCTTTAATGCATGAAAGTGAAAAGTGAAAGTGAAGTCGCTCAGTCATGTCCAACTCTTTGTGACCCCGTGGACTGCAGCAACCATGAGAGGATGTTAAATGCATAAGGAAGCAAACAAAATGATTTAGGGCCAGTTACTAGTTATTAGTTTTAGAATTGATTTTGTAGAGTCTAAACCTCTTAAGTTCACATCTACCGTTTATAATGAAGCCACTAGGAGTCAGCAGAGCACTGTGCTCTAAGATGGTGTTTGCTCTCCATTGTCAGCCCAGAACGTATTTTTAAATAAGTTTCATGATTTCTTCTCATGGCATGTTAAACTGCTTTATGTAATCACTTCAATATAGTTTCTTCCTTTGTTTTATCACTTGTTTTCTTCCATGTATAAGCATACAATATGGAAAACAGGAGGATTTTTGACCAAGCTTCCTGGGGCTAATCTGCCCTCCTATTAGCTCGGATCTCAGTCTGAATTATTATTAGTGTAGGTGAATGCCATGACTGGACCTTCAAAGCTCTTCTCTCAAAAAGAAATTTTTTAAAAACAAAATAATTTACTCCAAAATTTTGACATACATTCAAAAGGCATATTTAAAAGTCTTAAATATGAAACTGATAAAAATAGTAAATGTTTGCTGCTGCCGCCAAGTCACTTCAGTCGTGTCCGATTCTGTGACCCCAAAGACGGCAGCCCACCAGGCTCCCTCGTCCCTGGGATTCTCCAGGCAAGAACACTAGAGTGGGTTGCCATGTCCTTCTCCAATGCATGAAAGTGAAAAGTGAAAGGGAAGTTGTTCAGTTGTGTCCGACTCTTCGCGACCCCATGGACTGCAGCCTACGAGGCTCCTCCGTCCATGGGATTTTCCAGGCAAGAGTACTGGAGTGGGGTGCCATCGCCTTCTCCGACTAAATGTTTCAGTTCAGTTCAGTCGCTCAGTCGTGTCCGACTCTTTGCCACCCCATGAATCACAGCACGCCAGGCATCCCTGTCCATCACCAACTCCCAGAGTTCACTCAGACTCACATCCATCAAGTCAGTGATGCCATCCAGCCATCTCATCCTCTCTCATCCCCTTCACCTCCTGCCCCCAATCCCTCCCAGCATCAGAGTCTTTTCCAATGAGTCAACTCTTCGCATGAGGTGGCCAAAGTACTGGAGTTTCAGCTTTAGCATCATTCCTTTCAAAGAAATCCCAGGGTTGATCTCCTTCAGAATGGACTGGTTGGATCTCCTTGCAGTCCAAGGGACTCTCAAGAGTCTTCTCCAACACCACAGTTCAAAAGCATCAATTCTTCGGAGCTCAGCTTTCTTCACAGTCCAACTCTCACATCCATACATGACCACAGGAAAAACCATAGCCTTGACTAGATGGACCTTTGTTGGCCAAGTAATGTCTCTGCTTTTGAATATGCTATCTAAGTTGGTCATAACTTTCCCTCCAAGGAGTAAGCATCTTTTAATTTCATGGCTGCAGTCACCATCTGCAGTGATTTTGGAGCCCCAAAAAATAAAGTCTGACACTGTTTCCACTGTTTCCCCATCTATTTCCCATGAAGTGATGGGACCAGATGCCTTGATCTTTGTTTTCTGAATGTTGAGCTTTATGCCAACTTTTTCACTCTCCATAAATGTTTAGTTGCCTATAAAACAAATTCACTCAAGAAATGTGGATCAAAGATCTACTTTGAGCAACTAAGATGAAAAGAGATTACAATAGCCCTAGCATGAATTGACAATCAGATGTAATTACAACTTAGTGCACTGTCTTTCCCCCAATTATCCTTTTTTAAAAAAACAACTCTATTGAAGTATAATTTATATCCAATAAAATTAATCTATTTGAAGTGTATAATTAAATTTTCCCCACAATACATTATCCCTAAAAGATTCATGTCCATTTGCATCTAATTACATTTAAGTTTGATTGTTACAAGAAGATAGACTTATATTAAATTATTTAGTATTTAATTTGTTTAGTGGAAGAAAACATTTCTTTTCCTTTTGAAAATGTGTCCCTAAATTACCTAAGTCTCTGAAGCTCCCTGAAGTCTCCCTGATTGTGCTGTTATCTAATTTTTCTTACATCATTACTTCTGGTTTTGTAGAATCTGCTTTGTAGAACCTGAATGTACTCCATTCCTTTGCAATTTAACTTTGAAAGTTTTGAGTCTGGGCTAGTTAGACACACTTTGTCTCCAGCATCTCTGACCTCTGGTGCTCAATTCAACAAATTTGAGTTGATTATGGAATTGCAGAAGAAAAATAGTGGCAAAAGAAGAACTTGTTGACACTGCTGAAATGTAGTACAGCTAAGTTCCAAACTAGAGGGAAATATCAACCTTGTGTGCCTAGTGACTTTCTAAACTAGAAAGAGGGGAGAAGGGAAATGAAATGCCTTGGGGAACTATTTGCCAACCTATTTTTTTCATATAGTATTTTGCATAATATGAACAAGTTTGCAGGTGAGGTAACTGGGGTTCAGAGAAGCTAAGAAACATGACCAAGACCATAGAGCTTTAAATGAAGTCAAGATTCAAGCCTAGGTCTATTTGGCAACAAAGACCAGGCATTTTGCACAAATGCATTTTTCTCCTATTGGGAAAAGAAGAAAAACTTCATGGAAAATGTGGTGTTTGAGATGAATCTTGTAGGTTTTCTGTTGTTTTGTTTGTAGTGTATTATCTGGCTTTGCTATCAGGTAATGCTGGCTTTGTAAAATAAGTTTTACAACTTTTGGGAAGATAAAGTCAAAATATTTGATCCACTTGTTGTTTAAGACTGTGTTAATTTTCATGTATGTGAATTTTATGGTTTCTTCTTGTTATTGATTTCTAGTTTGACATGGTCAGTCAGATAAAATACTTCATATATTTTCAGTCTTTTAAAATTTGTTGAGACTGGTTTTGTGACCTAATATATGACTTGCTCCTTGGAAGGAAAATTATGACCAACCTAGATAGCATATTCAAAAGCAGAGACATTGCTTTGCCAACAAAGGTCCGTCTAGTCAAGGCTATGGTTTTTCCGGTAGTCATGTATGGATGTGAGAGTTGGACTGTGAAGAAGGCTGAGCGCTGAAGAATTGATGCTTTTGAACTGTGGTGTTGGAGAAGACTCTTGAGAGTCCCTTGGACTACAAGGAGATCCAACCAGTCCATTCTAAAGATCAGTCCTGGGTGTTCTTTGAAAGGAATGATGCTAAAGCTAAAACTCCAGTACTTTGGCCACCTCATGTGAAGAGTTGACTCATTGGAAAAGACTCTGATGCTGGGAGGGATTGGGGGCAGGAGGAGAAGGGGACGACAGAGGATGAGATGGCTGGATGGCATCACCAACTTGATGGACGTGAGTTTGAGTGAACTCTGGGAGTTGGTGATGGACAGGGAGGCCTGGCATGCTGTGATTCATGGGGTCGTGGAGAGTCGGACACAACTGAGTGACTGAACTGAACTGATATGACCTATCCCGGAGATTATACCGTGTGGGCTAGAGCAGATGGTGTATTCTGCTGTCTTTGGGTGAAATGTTCTGTGTGTGTCTGTTAAGCCTATATGCTCCAAAGTATAGTTCAGATCCAATGTTTCCATATTGATTATCTGTCTGAATGATCTATCCTTTGCTGAAAGTGGGGATATTGAAGTCCCCTTTATTGTACTGTTGTCTGTTATTGCCTTTGGATCTGATAGTGTTTGCTTGATATATTTAGGTGCTCCAATATTGGGTGCATAAATATTTACTGTGGTTATATCCTCTTGATGAATTTGTCCCTTTATCATCATACAAGGATGCTTTTTGTCTCTTGTTATAGCTTTTGACTTAAAGCCAAAGCTGTATTTATTTGTTATTTAATATAAATATATATACCTCCTTTTTAACTTTTTTTACTTTACTTTGTATGGAATATCTTTTGCCATTGTGTGTCTCAATGTGTCACTTGAGGCTGAAGTGAGTCTCTTATAGGCAGCATGTAATTGGGTCTTATTTTATTTTATCCATTCAGCCACTTCACTCCTTTTGGTTGGAGAATTTAATCTATTCATATTTAAATAATTATTGATAGATAGGGACTTACTACTGCCCTTTTGTTTATTGTCTTCTGGCTGTTTTGTAGTTTCTTTCCCCCTTTCTTTCCCTCTTGCTGTCTTCTCTTGTGAATTGATGATTTTGTAGAGTGGTATACTTTGATTCCTTTCTCCTTATCTTGTGTGTGTCTACTTAAGTTTCTGTTTTGTGGTTACTCTGAGGCTTATTTGAAACATCTTATTGATTTAACAGCCTGTTCTGAGAGTGGTCCCAAGATGGTGGAGGAATGAGACTAGGAGACCACTTTCTCCCCCACAAATACATCAAAAATCATCTGCAGGTGGAGCAAGTTCTACAAAACAGCTTCTGAACACCGGCAGAGGACCCCCAGATACCCAGAAAGGCAAACCAATCTCTTCAAAATGAGGTAGAACAAAAGATAAAGATGAAAAGGGAGACAAAGAGTTTCAGGACAGAGATCCATCCTGGGCAGGGAGTTGTGAGGGAGATGTTTTCACACAATAGGAAGCCCTCTCACAGGCAGGTCAGTAGGGAATTTTGGAACCTCAGAGGGAAGCATAATCAAAAAAAAAAAAAATCATGACAGATTTTGCACCAAATGGCAATTACAAGCTGAGAAGCGGCTCACACACTCATGTCTGCCTGCAGGCAGCAAGTGGAGGCTGGATGCAGAAGTGCAGGCTATGTGGTCAGTCCTTAGGGTAAGGACTGGGGTTGGATGCCATGAGGACACTCTGAGGGGACTAATGTGACATAGCAACCCAAACCACAGGAATGCTAGAGAGACAAAGAGACAAAAGTCCTTTCCCATGGGAAGGCTCTAATGCCACACTGTGACCTGGAGTGCTCACAGAACAAAAGATCAAAGGATTGTGCCCAAATAACAAAGGAGAGCAAGCCTGCTGCCATTTACAGCCCTCCCTGGAGGCAGAGAGGCAGGTGCACAGCAACCAGATGCAGAAAGCAAGGGGCCACTGCAATCTCCGCCCAAGACCACACCTCCTGTCAAGCTTAGTGGGCCACCAGTCACTAACCAAGTCTTCCTAGGACCCTGGATGGTTCATATCTGCCAGGAGCATCACAGCCTGAGACCAGCTTGGCTGAGGAAATGTACAGCCCACCTAGGACTGTGCCCTCGCAGCACCCCTGGGACCCAGAGTAGCTTGGATCTGGGAAGTGCACACTGCCTTGGATTGTGGCAACCCTCCTTAGGTCCACCCAGTGTGAGCATTTCCCACACATCGAAGCTGTGTTTGTTTGCACTGTCCCTATCCACAGCACAACTGAGCAAGTGAACCCAAATAAGAGGCCACTTTCGCCCTCTCGTGTCAGAGCGGAGATTAGACACTGAAGAGACTTGCAAGCAGAGGAGGCCAACCTAAGCAAAGAAAAGAAAGGGGAATTGCTCCAGAAGTGGCAGGTATACACAGATTAAAAATCCTTCAGTTAAACTCAGACTGTGGATTTGAGGGGCAACAGTAGACTTTGAAAATGAGTACAAGAAGGAACAAAAGGTTGTCTGACACTAAAATGACACCACACTGCCCACAAAAGCTCCAGAGAAATTCCTAGGTGTATTTTTCTATACTATTACTATTTTTTAAATTAAAAAAATATTTTTTTATTTTAAAATTTTTTATTCTTTTTTTTAAACTTTATTTCTCATCCTCTTTTTCTTTTTTTCCTCATACTGTCCTAATATGGCTTTTTATGTCTGATTTAGTTTTTTTTTTTAAATATTGTTCTTTTGAGAGTCTAATTTTTATTCTAGGTTTTTAGGTTTTGCTTTTTTTATCTTTTGATATTAATTTTGTACCATTAAGAGTTTAATTGTTAATATCCATTTTCACTTAGGGATTTGATTACTGGCTTGATTGCTCTCTTCCCTTTTGACTCTCCCTGTTCTCCTCGTCACCTTTTTCTCCTTCCTCCATCTTCTCTTCTCTATATAACTTTGTGAATCTCTTTGGGTGTTCCTGGCTGTGGAGAGTTTTTTCCCATTAATCTAGGGATTTTGTCTTCAGTGCTGTGTGGACGGAGAAGTCTTGATGCTACTGTAAAAGGTTGGAACCAAAAACCAGAGGCAGGAGGAGATAGTGCACTTTCTTTTGTTGGAACTCTCATTGTCCTTTTTTATATTCCATTGGCACAGAGTCTGCCTAGTTGATCATGTGGATTTAATCCACAATTTGTACATCTGGTGGGAAGATTTTGGGTCCTCTACTTTAGCCACACTGCCCCTGAGTTTCAACTGTGATTTTATCTTCACCTCTGCATGTGAGTTGTCCACAGGGGTTTTGCTCCTGAGTCTGCCCTGGAGGACTTGGGTCTGCCCAGTGAGGACCAGGTGCAGAGGTGGCACAGCTGCTTGGATTGCAGGGGCCCTGGCACCACCAGGTACTTAAGAGAGCCGGTGGTTAGGGCAGCAGGAAATACGGTGCTCTTAGGGTATTTTTCTAGCCTCTGGCATCTCTGTCCCAGTGGGGATCAAGTATGGAGGTGGTGCAGTTGCCTGGATCACAAGGACTCTGAAAATGCCAGATACAGAGGGGTGCAGGTGGCTATTGTCACAGGAGATGTGATGCTATTAGGGTTTTTTCTAGCCTCTGACAGCTCTGCCCCATTGAGGATTGAGTATAGAGGTGGCACAGCTGCTTAAATCTTGGGGACCCTGGAGGCAAGAAATGTGTAGGGACACTGACTGCCTCAGCCCCACAAACTACGGTCCTATCAGAGTCTTTTTCTAGCCTCTGGCAGATGGTGGTCAGAGTGCCTCTTTGGCTGGTCCTTCTCTGTTGCTTGGTGCATTAGGCACTTAAATGACCACCCTGGCTGGGGTCCTTTTCTTTTGCTCCACATGTCAGGTGCTTAAAAAGTCAGCCTCTCTGGAGTCTTTTTCTATTGTTCAGCTGCCAGTGTTGATGTGTGAGGAGAGAGAGGCTACAGTGATGGCTCCACCCCCCCATGCATGACTCAGCAGTATCGCCTTGCCTCCATGGCTGCCTGGTTTTCCTCCACAGTCATTTCCCACTGAAGTCTCCTCCTTCATGTCCCCTCAGGTTGTCTCCCTGCAGTCAACAGCAGACATCCCCCTGGTATTGCTCTCCAATCCCTATGCTCCAGCTCCCAGCTGCTGCACTTTCTAGGGGACTTGCATCCCTGTGTGGGGTATGTATGGCTGTGGCAAGGACTGTTTGTGTGATTCTCACTCCATTTAGACTGTCATGGATCTGCTGCTTCACTCTCCAACAGCCTCAAATGCTTCACCTCTGTCCCAAACAATTGCCGCGAGTGGGGATCTAACCCCTGCTTCAGTTCTCCCACCCGCCAGGCGGAGGTCCAGTCGTGCTCACTCTTATTTTTTTCCCTTCCTTGCTTTGTCCTACTGAGTTCTGTGTGGTTCTATATTCTTTTCCATTGGTCAGGTACTCTTGCCCACTCTCAGCTGGTGTTCCACAGGATATTCTGTGTCTTAAGGTGTGCTCCTGATGTATCCATAGAGAGAGATGTACTCCACATCCACCTACTCCTCTGCCATCTTGTTCTCTCATTTGTAGATTTTTTGATGATCATCATTCTGGCTGGTGTGAAGTGATGCTTCATTGTAGTCTTGATTTGCATTTCTCTAATCCAGTGGTCATGTACGGATGTGAAAGTTGCACTGTGAAGAAAGCTGAGTGCCGAAGAATAGATGCTTTTGAACTGTGGTGTTGGAGAAGACTCTTGAGAGTCCCTTGGACTGCAAGGAGATCCAACCAGTCTATTCTAAAGGAGATCAGCCCTGGGTGTTCTTTGGAAGGAATGATGCTAAAGCTGAAACTCCAATACTTTGACCACCTGATGCAAAGAGCTGACTCATTTGAGAAGACCCTGATGCTGGGAAAGATTGAAGGCAGGAGGAGAAGGGAATGGCAGAGGATGAGATGGTTGGATGGCACCACCGACTCAACGGACATGGGTTTGGGTGGACTCTGGGAGTTGGTGATGGACAGGGAAGCCTGGTATGCTGTGGTTCATGGGGTCACAAAGAGTCAGACACGATTGAGCGACTGAACTGAACTAAACTGAACTATTTATTTTTGTTTTTATTTCCATTACTTTGAGAGGTGGGTCATAGAGGATCTTGATCTGTGGTTTATGTCTATGTTTTCCTCCAAGAGTTCTATAGTTTCTGGTCTTACATTTAGGTCTTTAATCTATCTTGAGTTTATTTTTGTATAACACTTAGGAAGTGTTCTGATTTCATTCTTTTACATGTAGTTGACCAGTTTTCCCAGCACCACTTATTGAAGAAATGGTCTCTTCTCCATTGTATATTTTTGCCTTCTTTGCCAAAGACAAGGTGCCCATGCTGCTGCTGCTACTGCTAAGTCGCTTCAGTTGTGTCCAACTCTGTGTGACCCCATAGACGGCAGCCCACCAGGCTCCCCCGTCCCTGGGATTCCGCAGGCAAGAACACTGGAGTGGGTTGCCATTTCCTTCTCTGATGCATGAAAGTGAAAAGTGAAAGTGAAGTCGCTTAGTCGTGTCCGACTCTTAGCGACCCCATGGACTGCAGCCTACCAGGCTTTTCCATCCATTGGATTTTCCAGGCAAGAGTACTGGAGTGGGTTGCCATTGCCTTCTCCAAAGGTGCCCATAAGGTGCATGGATTTGTCCTGGGTTTTGTTCATTGTTCCACTGGTCTATATTTCTATTTTGTTCCAGTACTGAACTATTTTGGTGCCTAACTTTTTGATAAAGTCTGAAATCTGGAAGATTGATTGATCCAGCTCCATTCTTCTTTCTCAAAATTGCTTTGGCTATTCAGGATCTTTTGTGTTTTCTACAAATTGTGAAATTATTTGTTGTAGTTTTGTGAAAAATGCCATTGATAGCTTGATAGTAATTGCATTGAAAAATAGAGGAAATGTTTTCAATTTTTCACCATTGAGAATATGTTTGCTGTGAGTTTGTCATATACGACATTTTTATGTTGAAGTATATTCCTTCTATGGGCTTCCCTGATGGCTCGGTGGTAAAGAATCTGCCTGCAGTGCAGGAGTCCCAGGTTCAATCCCTGGGTTGGGAAGACCCCCTAGAGGAGGGCATGACAATCCAGCCCAGTATCCTTGCCTGGAGAATCCCATGGACAGAGAAGCCTGACAGGCTATAGTTCATAGTGTTGCACAGAGTCGGACATGACTAAAGTGACTCAGCACACCACATCATCTTGCTTCTATGCCTACTCTTTGGAGAGTTTTCTTCTTTATCATAAATGGTGTTGAATTTTGTAAAAATCTTTATCTGCATCTATTCAGATGATTATATGATTTTTATCTTTCAATTTGGTAATATGATGTGTCACATTGATTGATTTGCATATTATGAAGGATCCATGTATCTCTGGGATAAAGCTCACTTGATCATAGTGTCTGATCTCTTTAATGTGTTCTTGGATTCTGTTTGCTAGAGTTGTGTTGATGATTTTTGCATCTATGTTCATCTGTGATATTTTCCTTTAATTTTCTTTGTTGGTGGTATTTTTGTCTGGTTTCGGTATCAGGATAATGGTGGCCTCTTAGAGTAAGTTTGGGAGTTTTCCTTCCCCTACAATTATCTAGAAGAATTTTGAGCAGGATAGGTGTTTGCTCTTCTCTAACCTTTTGGTAGAATTCACCTGTGAAGCCATCTGGCCCTGGGTTTTTTGGGTAGGGTGGGGGGAGATTTTTTTTTATCAAAGTTTCAATTTCTGTGTATGTGATTGGTCTGTCCATATTTTCTGTTTCTTCCTGGTTCAGTTTTGAATGTTATACTTTTCAAAAAATATGTGTATTTTTTCCAGGTCCATTTTATTGGCATATGAGACTACTCATAGTAGTCTCTTATGAACCTTTGTTTCTGCATTGTCTGTTGTAACTTCTCCTTTTTCATTTCTAATTTTATTGATTTGAGTCTTCTTCCTTTTTTCTTGATGAGTCTGGCTAATGGTTTGTCAATTTTATCTTCTCAAAGAAGCAGATTTTAGTTTTATTGATCTTTGCTATTGTCTCCTTCATATCTTTTTCATTTATTTCTGCTCAAATATTTATGATTTCTTTCCTTCTACTAACTTTGGAGGTTTTTTGTTCTTCTTTTTCTGATTCCTTTATGTGTAAAGTTAGATTGTTTATTTAATGTCTCTCTGGTTCTTGAGGTAGGATTGATTGCCATAAACTTCCCTCTTAACATTGCTTTTACTGCCTCCCATAGAGTTTGAGCTTTCTTGTTTTCATTGTCATTTGTTTCTAGGTACTTTTGATTTCCTTTTTGATTTCTTCAGTGATCTGATGATTATTCAATAGTATGTTGTTTAGCCTCCATGTGTTTGAGTTTTTGATAGTTTTTTTTTTTTCTTTCTTTCTGAAGTTGATGTCTAATCTTACAGTGTTGTGGTCAGAGAAGATGCTAGAAATGATTTCATTTTTTTTTTTTTTTAAGTTTACCAAGGCTTGATTTGTGGCCCAAGATATGATCTATCCTGGAGAATGTTCCAAGTGCAATTAAGAAAAAAATGGTCTTTTGTTTTTAGATGAAATGCCCTGTAGCTATAGTACATATCAATCAGGTACAAATGGTCCAATGTATCATTTGGTCTGGATGATCTGTTCATTGGTGTGAGTGGGTTATTAAATTCCCCCACTATTATTGTGTTACAGTCAACTTCCCCTTTAATTGATGTTAGCATTGGCCTTATGCATTGAGTTGTGCCTATGTTGAGTGCATATATATTAATAATTTTTATATCTTCTTCTTGGATTGATATCTTGGTCATTGTATACTGTCTTTCCTTGTCTCTTATAACAGTCTTTAATTTAAAGTCTATTGTATCTGATATATGTATTGCTTCTCCTGCTTTCTTTTGATTTCCAGTGCATGGGATATCTTTTTCCAGCCCCTCACTTGCAATATGTGCATACCTAGGCCTGGAGTTCATCTCATATAGATAGTATATATAGGTGTCTCATTTTTGTATCCATTCCGCCAACCTTTGACTTTGGTTGGAGCATTTAGCCCATATACATTTAAGGTAATTATTGGTACGTATGACACTGCTACCATTTAATTTATTGTTTTGGGTTTGTTTTTATAGGCCTCTTCTTTTTGTGTTTCCTGTCTAGAAAAGTTCCTTTAGCATTTGTTGAAGAACTGACTTGGTGGTGCTGAATTCTCTTAGCTTTTGCTCATCTGTAAAGCTTTTGATTTCTCCTTTGAATCTGAATGATATTCTTGCTAGAATAATAATCTTCATTGTCGTTTTTTTCCCTTTCATCACTTAAATATGTCATGCTAGTCCCTTCTGGCTTGTAGAGTTTCTGTTGAAAGATCAGTTGTTAGCCTTATGGAGATCCCCTTGAATCTTATTTGTTGCTTTTCCCTTGCAGCTTTTAATGTTTGTTCTTTGTGTTTAATTTTTGTTAGTTTGATTAATATGTGTCTTGATGTGTTTCTCCTTGAGTTTATCCTATATGGGACTCTCTGGGCTTCTTGGACTTAGGTGGCTATTTTCTTTCCCATTTTAGGGAAATTTTCTATTATAATCTCCTCAAATATTTCCTCATGCTCTTTCCTTTCATCTTCTTCTTCTGGGACTCCTATGGTTTAAATGTTGTTACATTTAAAGCCATTTCATTGGTCTCTGAGACTGTCCTTATACTTTTTATTCTATTTTTTCATGGTGTTCTGTTTCAGCTATTTCCTCCATTCTAATTTCTAGCTCACTTATCCATTCTTTTGTTTCAGTTTCTCTGCTGTTGGTTCCCTCCAGTGTATTTTTTAATCTCAGTTATTTTGTTGTTCATTGTTGATTGTTTATTCTTTAATTCTTCAAGAGCCTTATAAATATTTCTTGTGTCTTCTCAATCTGTGCCTCCAGTCTGTTTATTCTTGCCTCCATTTTATTTTAAAGATTTTGGATCATCTTTACTATCATTATGCTGAATTCTTTTCAAATAGATTGCCTATTTCCTCTTCATTTGTTTAATCTTGTGGGTTTTTATTATGTTCCTTCATTTGTTGGATGTTTCTCTGTCTTTACATTTTGTTTTAAATTACTGTGTTTGGGTATCCTTTCTGCATGCTGGATGGTCATAGTTCCTCTGAACTGTGGAGTCTGCCTCCCCTTGGTGGTATTGGACCAATGTCTTATGAAATTTTCCTGGTTGGATTGATTTTTGATTGTGTTCTTTTTGATTTAGCTAGATTGTATCTCTCTGAAGGGCAATGTCATGTCTGGTGGTGTGTTTTGGGTTGTCTGTGGCTTCAATATGGCTTTGAGTAGCCTGTCTGCTAATGTGCAGGGTTGCACTCCTGTTTTGTTGAAGGATTGTCATGGGACATCCTGCACTGAAGCTTGCTGGCTTAAGTGGGGCTTGGTCTTAGTGTTGAGTTGGAGGCCTTTGGGAGGGCTCTTGTCTATTTGTGATCTATGGGATGAGGAGTTCTGTAGTGGTCCAAAGTCCTGGAGTGCAGTCTCTCACATCTGGAGTTCAGGCTCAACCCCTTACTACAGCAGGAAGATTTCACAGGCCACATAGTACAGAAGATGAAACCAATTGACTAATGGTGAAATAATTTTCAATAATCAAGATCATTAAGGGAGTGTGAAAAAAATATAAAATAGAACTAGAGTTTTGAAAAATGCCACAAAATGTGAATAGGGGTAAGCAATGTGAATTTCACTGGAAAGGACTTGAAAAAACACTCAGTAAGAGAGAGTATAGTGGGGTGGCCCTAAAATGGTGGAGGAATAGGACAGGGATACCACTTTCTCTCCCACAAATTCATCAAAAGATCATTTGAACGCTAAGCAAATCCCACAAAACAACTTCTGAACGCTGGTGGAGGACACCAGGCACCGAGAAAGGCAGCCCATTCTCTTTGAAAGGAGGTAGGGCAGAATATAAAAGATAAAAAGAGAGACAAAAGAGTTAGGGATGGAGACCCGTCCCTAAAGGAGTTGTAAAGAAGGAGAAGTTTCCAAACACCAGGAAACCCTCTCACCAGTGGGTCTGTGGGGAGTTTCAGAATCTCAGAGGGCAACATAAACAAGAGTTAAAGAAAAAAAAAAAAAAAAGAACCCACAGATTATGTGCCTAGCCACGACTCCCAGTGGAGAGGTAGCCCAGATGCTCATATCCACCAGCAGCGAATAGGGGCTGAATAAGGAGGCATGGGCTGTATGCATAGGGTGGAGACCAGGCCTGAATGCCCTGAGGACAATCTGAGAGTGCTAACGTGAGATAGCAACCCAAACTGTGGGATAGCCAGAGAGAAAAAAAGAGAGAGAGAGAACTTTCCCACAAAAAACTCTGAGGCACAGCCTGGCCCGCTCACAGAACAAAGGATTGAGCAAATACCAGAGGAGAGCTAGCTGGCTGTGGACCAGCCCCTTCCCCTGCCGGAGGCAGAGAGGCAGATGGGTGACAGCCAGAGCCGAAAGACAAGGGGCAATCTCGGCCCCAGAAACAGCATCCTCTACCAAACTGTGAGCAGGCTTCCAGTTACTAACGAAGTCTTCCTGGGATCCTGGATGGTTGACAACTGCCAGGAGGGTCACAGTCAGAGATCAGTTCTCCAGAGGAGATACATGGCACACCTGAGATGGCACTCTTGTGGTGCACCCAGGAAACCAAAGGGCTGGGACTGAGGAGGTGATAAGACTCACCACCCAACTGGGAGAGTGCACTTGCTAAGCACCTGGTCACCTGAGCTGCTCAGATCTGGGAAGGGCACAAAACGCAGGCCCAACCGAGTCTGTGCCTTTGTGGAGTACCCGAGAACCTGAACCTGAGCAGCTTAGACCTGGGAAGTGCATGCAACCCAGGGCCTACATTAGACAGTTCCCCTGCAGAGCAACCTGGAGCCTGAGCAGTGTAGACCAGGAAAGCACACACACCATGAGCAGGGGCAAACCCAGTGTGGCCCAGACACTATGAGCACTCCCCCCACACACCAGTGATATTTGTTTGCAGTGTTCCTCCCTCCCCACAGCACAACTGAACAAGTCAGCCTAAATAAATGACTACCTTTGCCCCCTTGGAGATTACACACTGAAGAGACTTGCAAACAGGGGATGCCAAAATAAACAAAGAAGAGGGAATAGCTCTGGAAGTGACAGGTGCAACAGATTAAAACCCAGTAGTTAGCACTGACTACATTGGAAGGGGCCTATAGACCTTGAGAAGAAGTATAAGCTGGAACAAGGAACTATCTGAAATTGAACTGACCCCACACTGACCTCAACAGTTCCAGAAAAATTCCTAGATATATTTTACTATTATCATTTTGTAATGAAAAAATTTTAAGTTCTTTATTACTCCTTTAATTTTCATTTTTATAACCTACTATTGCCTTGAAAAAAGACCATATTTTTAAAGCAAATTTCATATATATATTTTTTTATAATTTTTGTGATTTTTTTTTAATATTGTATTTTTGAGAGTCTAACCTCTACTCTAGATTTTTAATGTTTGCTTTTTTTTTTAAATCAATTTTGTACCTTTAAGAATCCAATCTTCAGTACCCATTTTTACTTAGGAGTGTGATTACTGGCTTGATTGCTCTCTCCCACTTTTGACTCTCCTTTTTCTCCCCCAGGTCACCTCTATCTCCTCCCTTCCCCTTCTCTTCTCTACCAAACTCTGTGAATCTTTTTGGGTGTTCTGGGCTGTGGAGAACACTTAGGGAACTAATTACTGGCTAGATCTGTCTCTCTGCTTTTGACTTCCCCTCTTCTCCCCCAGGTCACCTCTATCTCCTCCCTTCCCTTTCTCTTCTCTACCAAACTCTGTGAATCTTTTTGGGTGTTCTGGGCTGTGGAGAACACTTAGGGAACTAATTACTGGCTAGATCTGTCTCTCTGCTTTTGACTTCCCCTCTTCTCCTCCTGGTCACCTCTATCTCCTTCCTCCCTCCTCTAGATCCTCTGTGTAACTCCGTGAATCTCTCTGAGCTTTCCAGACTGTGGAGAGCACATAGGGAATTGATTACTGGCTAGATTCCTCTCTCCCCTTTTGATTCCCCCTATTCTCCTCCTGGTCACCTCTATCTCCCTCCTCCCTCTTCTCTTCTCCATGTAACTCTGTGAACCTCTCTGGGTATCCCTCACTGTGGAGAATCTTTTCACCATTAACCTAGATGTTTTATCATTGGTGCTGTATGGATGGAGAAGTCTTGAGACCACTGTAAGAATAAGACTGAAAGCCAGAGTCAGGAGGCTTAAATCCAAAACCTGAGAATTCCAGAAAACTCCTGACTCCAGGGAACATTAATCAACAAGAGCTCATCCAAAAGTCTCCATACCTACACTGAAACGAAGCTCCACCCAAGAGCCAACAAGTTTCACAGCAAGACATACCAAGCTAATTCTCCAACAACGAGGAACATAACCCTGAGCAGTAAAATACAGGTGGACAAAACTCACACCAAACCCATAGACACCTCAAAACTCACTACTGGACACTTCATTGCACTCCAGAGAGAGGAGATCCAGCTCCACCCACCAGAACACTGATGCAAGCTTCCCTAACAAGGAAACCTTGATAAGCCACTTGTCCAACCCCACCCACAGTGAGGAACCTCCACAATAAAGAGGAACCACAAACTACCAGCATACAGAAAGGCCACCCCAAACACAGCAATCTAAACAAGGTGGAAAGGCAGAGAAATATTTAGCAGGTAAAGGAACATGATAAATGCCCACCAAACCAAACAAAGAGGAGGAGATAGGGAGTCTACCTGATAAAGAATTCAGAATAATGATAGTAAAAATGATCCAAAATCTTGAAAACAAAATGGAGTTACAGACAAATAGTCTGGAGACAAGGATTGAGAAGATGCAAGAAATGTTTAACAAGGACCTAGAAAAATAAAAAAGAGTCAATCAATAATGAATAATGTAATAACTGAAATCAAAAGCACTCTGGAGGGTACCAACAGCAGAATAGCTGAGGCAGAAAATAGGATAAGTGAGGTGGAAGATAGAATGGTGGAAATAAATGAAGTAGAGAGGGAAAAATAAAAAAAAAAAAATTAAAAGAAATGAGGACAGCCTCAGAGACCTCTGGGACAATGTCAAATGCCCCAACATTCAAATCGTAGGAGTCTCAGAAAAAGAAGACAAAAAGAAAGGCCATGAGAAAATACTTGAGGAGATAATAGTTGAAAACTTCCCTAAAATGGGGAAGGAAATAGCCACCCAAGTCCAAGAAACCCAGAGAGTCCCAAACAGGATAAACCCAAGGCAAAACCCCCCAAGACACATATTAATCAAATTAATTAAGATCAAACACAAAGAACAAATAATAAATGCAGTAAGGGAAAAACAACAAATAACACACAAGAGGATTCCCATAAGGATAACAGCTGACCTTTCCATAGAAACTCTTCAGGCCAGAAGGGAATGGAAGGACATACTTGAAGTGATGAAAGAGGAAAAACCTACAACCCAGATTACTATAGCCAGAAAGGATCTCATTCAAATATGAAGGAGAAATCAAAAGCTTTACAGACAAGGAAAAGCTGAGAGAATTCAGCACCACCAAACCAGCTCTCCAACAAATGCTAAAGGATCTTCTCTAGACAAGAAATACAGAAAAGGTTTATAAACTCAAACTCAAAACAACAAAGTAAATGCAACAGGATCATACTTATCAATAATTACCTTAAATGTAAATGGGTTGAATGCCCCAACCAAAAGACAAAGACTGGCTGAATGGATACAAAAACAAGATCCCTATATATGCCGTCAACAAGAGACCCACCTCAAAACAAGGGACACATACAGACTGAAAGTGAAGGGCTGGAAAAAGATATTTCACGCAAATGGAGACCGAAAGAAAGCAGGAGTAGCAATACTCATATCAGATAAAATAGACTTTGAAATAAAGGCCGTGAAAAGAGACAAAAAAGGACACTACATAATAATCAAAGGATCAATCCAAGAAGAAGATGTAACAATTATAAATATATATGCACCCAACATAGGAGCACCACAATATGTAAGGCAAACGCTAACAAGTATGAAAGGGGAAATTAACAGTAACACAATAATAGTGGGAGACTTTAACACCCCACTGACACCTAGATCAACTAAACAGAAAATTAGCAAGGAAACACAAACTTTAAATGATACACTTGACCAGTTAGACCTAATTGATATCTATAGGACATTTCACCCCAAAACAATGAATCTCACCTTTTTCTCAAGTGCACATGGAACCTTCTCCAGGATAGATTGCATCCTGGGCCATAAATCTAGCCTTGGTAAATTCAAAAAAAAAAAAATGAAATAATTCCAAGCATCTTTTCTGATCACAATGCAGTAAGATTAGATGTCAACTACAGGGAAAAAAAAAAAACTATTAAAAAATACAAACATATGGAGGCTAAACAACATGCTTCTAAATAACCAACAAATCACAGAAGAAATCAAAAGAGAAATCAAAATATGCACAGACATGAATGAAAATGAAAATACAACAACCCAAAACCTATGGTATTCAGTAAAAGCAGCACTAAGGATCATAGCAATACAAGCTTACCTCAAGAAACAAGAGGAAAAACAAATAAATAATCTAACTCTACACCTAAAGCAACTAGAAAAAAAAGAACCTCAGGGTAAGTAGAAGGAAAAAAAAAAAAACATAAAAATTAACACAGAGATAAATGAAAAAGAAACAAAGGAGACCATAGCAAAACTCAACAAAGCTAAAAGCTGGTTTTTTGAGAAGTAGACAAACCATTAGCCTGACTCATCAGGAAAAAAAGAGAGAAGAATCAAATCAACAAAATTAGAAATGAAAATGGAGAAATCACAACAGACAACACAGAAATAAAAAGGATCATAAGAGACTACTATCAGCAACTATATGCCAATAAAATGGACATCTTGGAAGAAATGGGCAAATTCTTAGAAAAGTTTAACTTTCCAAAACTGAACCAGGAAGAAATAGAAAATCTTAACAGACCCATCACAAGCACAGAAATCGAAACTGTAATCAGAAGTCTTCCAACAAACAAAAGCCCAGGACCAGACAGCTTCACAGCTGAATTCTACCAAAAATTTAGAGAAGAGCACCTATCCTACTCAAACTCTTCCAGAAAATTGCAGAGGAAGGTAAACTTACAAACTCATTCTATGAGGCCACCATCACCCTAATACCAAAACCAGAAAAAGATGCCACAACAAAAGAAAACTATACACCAATATCACTGGTGAACACAGATGCAAAAATCCTTAACAAAATTCTAGCAATCAGAATCCAACAACATATTAAAAAGATCATACGTCATGACCAAGTGGGCTTTATCCCAGGAATGCAAGGATTCTTCAACATTCACAAATCAATCAATGTAATACACCACATTAACAAATTGAAAGATAAAAACCATATGATTATCTCAATAGATGCAGAGGAAGCCTTTGACAAAATTCAACATCCATTTATGATTAACAAAAAAAAAAAAAAAAAAAAGAACTCTTCAGAAAGCAGGCATAGAAGAAACATACCTCAACATAATAAAAGCTATATATGATAAACCCACAGCAAATACTATCCTCAATGGTGAAAAATTGAAAGCATTCCCCCTAAAGTCAGGAACAAGACAAGGATGCCCACTCTCACCACTACTGTTCATCATAGTTTTGGAAGTTTCAGTAGCAGCAATCAGAGAAGAAAAAGAAATAAAAGAAATCCAGATTGGCAAAGAAGAAGTAAAACTCTCACTGTTTGCAGATAACATGATCCTCTACATACTGCTACTGCTACTGCTAAGTTGCTTCAGTCGTGTCCAACTCTGTGTGACCCCATAAACGGCAGCCCACTAGGCTCCTCTGTCCCTGGGATTCTCCAGGCAAGAATACTAGAGTGGGTTGCCATTTCCTTCTCCAATGCATGAAAATGAAAAGTGAAAATGAAGTCACTCAGTCGTGCCCGACTCTTAGCGACCCCATGGACTAGAGCCTACCAGGCTCCTCCATCCATGGGATTTTCCAGGCAAGAGTACTGGAGTGGGGTGCCATTGCCTTCTCCAGTCCTCTACATAGAAAACCCTAAAGGCTCCACCAGAAAATTACTAGAGCTAATGAATGAATATAATAAAGTTGAAGGATATAAAATTAACACCCAGAAATCCCTTGCATTCCTGTACACTAACAATGAGAGAACAAAAAGAGAAATTAAGGAAACAATTCCATTCACCATTGCAATGAAAAGAATAAAATATTTAGGAATAAATCTACCTAAAGAAACAAAAGACCTATATATAGAAAACTATAAAACACTGATGAAAGAAATCAAAGATGACACAAATAGATGGAGAAATATACCACGTTTATGGATTGGAAGAATCAATATAGTGAAAATGAGTATATACCCAAAGCAATCTATAGATTCAATGCAATCCCTATCAAGCTACCAATGGTATTTTTCAGAGAACTAGAGCAAATAATTTCACAATTCATATGGAAATACAAAAAACTTTGAGTAGCCAAAGCAATTTTGAGAAAGAAGAATGGAATCAACCTGCCTGACTTCAGACTATACTACAAAGCTACAGTCATCAAGAAAGTATGGTAATGGCACAAAGACAGAAGAATAGATCAATGGAACAAAATAGAAAGCCCAGAGATAAAGCCACGCACCTATGGACACCTTATCTTTGACAAAGGAGGCAAGAATATACAATGGAGAAAAGACAATCTCTTTAATAAGTGGTGCTGGGAAAACTGGTTAACCACTTGTAAAAGAATGAAACTAGAACACTTTCTAACACAATACACAAAAATAAACTCAAAATGGATTAAAGATCTAAATGTAAGACCAGAAACTATAAAACTCCTAGAAGAAAACATAGGCAAAACACTCTCCAACATAAATCACAGCAGGATCCTCTATGACCCACCTCCCAGAGTAATGGAAATAAAAGCAAAAATAATCAAATGATACCTAATTAAACTTAAAAGCTTTTGAATAACTAATGAAACTATAAGCAAGGTGAAAAGACAGCCTTCAGAATGGGAGAAAATAATAGCAAATGAAGCAACTGACAAAGAATTAATCTCCAAAATACACAAGCAGCTCCTGCAGCTCAATTCCAGAAAAATAAATGACCCAATCAAAAAGTGGGTCAAAGAACTAAACAGACATTTCTCCAAAGAAGACATACAGATGGCTAACAAACACATGAAAAGATGCTCAACGTCACTCATTATCAGAGAAATGCAAATCAAAACCACAATGAGCTATCTTCTCATGCCAGTCAGAACGGCTGTTATCAAAAAGTCTACAAGCAATAAATGCTGGAGAGAGTATAGAGAAAAGGGAACCCTCTTACACTGTTGGTAGGAATGCAAACTAGTGCAGCCACTATAGAGAACAGTATGGATTTTCCTTAAAATACTGGAAATAGAACTGCCATATGACCCAGCAATCCCACTGCTGAGCATACACACCAAGGAAATCAGAATTGAAAGAGACATGTGTACCTCAATGTTCATCGCAGCACTGTTTACAATAGCTAGGACATGGAACAACCTAAATGTCCATCAGCAGATGAATGGATAAGAAAGCTGTGGTACATATACAATGGAATATTACTCAACTATTAAAAAGAATGTATTTGAATCAGTTCTAATGAGGTGGATGAAACCGGAGTCTAATATACAGAGTGAAGTAAGTCAGAAAGAAAAACACCAATATGGTATATTAATGCATATATATATGGAATTTAGATGGAGAAGGCAATGGCACCCCACTCCAGTACTTGTGCCTGGAAAATCCCATGGACGGAAGAGCCTGGTAGGCTGCAGTCCATGGGGTCACTAAGAGTCGGACACGACTGAACAACTTCACTTTCACTATTCACTTTCATGCATTGGAGAAGGAAATGGCAACCCACTCCAGTGTTCTTGCCTGGAGAATCCCAGGGACGGGGGAGCCTGGTGGGCTGCCGTCTATGGGGTCGCACAGAGTCGAACACGACTGAAGCGACTTAGCAGCAGCAGCATGGAATTTAGAAAGATGGGTACGATGACCCTATATGTGAGATAGCAAAAGAGACACAGATATAAAGAACAGACTTTTGGACTCTGTGGGAGAAGGCAAAGGTGGGATGATTTGAAAGCATAGCATTGAAACATGTATATTACCATATGTGAAATAGATCACCAGTCCAGGTTCAATGCATGAGACAGGGTGCTCAGGGCTGGTGCGCTGGGATGACCCTGAGGGATGGGATGGGGAGGGAGGTGGGAGGGGTGTTCAGGATGGCGAACACATGTACACCCATGGCTGATTCATGTCAATGTATGGCAAAAACCATTGCAATATTGTAAAGTAATTAGACTCCAATTAAAATAAATAAATAAACAAAAATAAATGTTAAGAAAAGAGAGAGTATAAAACTAATTTCCTGTGATATTTTGTAGAGACTATGTTTAAAGGAAATAATAATTAGCTTAAGAAATCACCTATTAGGGAAGGATGACAGAACACCTTACTTTTCTCTGGTGACCTCCAGAAAAGACAGAGTTCTTGCCAGTGTCTATTCTCTGATTTTCCCAGTGAGGCTAGGGGTTCTTGCCATCCTTTTATCTGTGGGAAGTGATGTACTAATCTCATGGCAGCTGAGGAGAGGTCTGAAACCTAGATTGGCAGTCATCAAAGCCATGATAGACACTTTAAAATAAATGTCTAGAGGGGTGGTAATTTTAAAAAAATATTTCATGCAACCAGAGCCCTCAAAAAGCCTTTGAAATCCTGCCTACCAACTGTTAATATCACTGGCTTTCTCCCTTAAGAGAACTTCAGAAAATTAAGGAGGTATAAGCCACACTAAAGTACTTTTGCAGCTTTACTTTCGGAAAAATCAATCTTGCTATAAACTTTCATGTTCCATGGGATGATCCAATCAATGATTTAATAACAACAGTAATAAAAACAGAGCAATAATCTCTTCTAGAATGTTCAGAATCCAAGGAGTAATGACATTCTGGCTTTGATGACTTCTCTTCTTGTTTACACAGCAAATGAGACTAGTATTAACAGCCTTTGGAAATATGCCCTTTCATATTTGACACTGATGTCATCTGGCTCAAATATTAAAAATAAAAAACTTTAAGAAAAGTGAGTCTGTCTTCCCTAGAGGCTGTCATTTATTCTTTAAACATTGAGATTCCCTTCATTGTCCTGCTGGATCTTTATGTCATAGTTACCCTGGCATATATCCAACCCAACTAGCTGCCCTTTTATCAGCCCTTTGGATGGATCCACATTTGCCTCACTTAGAAATGGGATCACCAGGCCTCTCTGTGCCCTGATGTCATTCCCCTCTGGTGCATTTGAATGTCCTTTGCTAAATGGGACTTTGGTAAATGGAGACCAGAGACATGCTTCACCTGCTCACCACTGCCTGTGTATCTGGTCTCAAAAGCATCCTTGCAGAACACCATATACTGTAAAAATCAACCTAACATCTAAAATGTGTACATTCTTCAGTGCCTTATATATGCTTTTTGTTTTTCCATCTGAAAAACAAATATGTTCTCAATATCTATTACATAAGGAGGTATTAGTAAATTGAGATTTGTTTGCTAATGACTTGAATGTCCAAGGCAGGGCCTTGCATATGGCAGTGGGAAACAGATGTGCTGATATGAATGAAATGATGATGCTGATCGATTTTCATCATTATTATTAGTCTTATGGTGGGTAAAGTTTAGGATACTTGCCAAATTATAGAACTGTTTCCTTATCAGCTTTGTCCCAGTTTTATACCTTGTCACCTGAAACAGAATTCCTTTTTTTTAAAGACATGTCAAAATTTATTTGACAAGTGTTATATCAATAGATGTTTTGGAGCAGAATTTCTAAAATGTGAAAAAGGTACATACATGAAGGTGGATGAAGAAACAATTTGTTCAACCAAATGGCTAAACGCACTGTGATCAAGGCTCGGGATCTAAAAATAGTCATTTTTAGAACAGTCGCTTCAATTTACATCAAAGTAACATCTAAAGTTACATTAAGCCCTTGGCAGCATTGCCATCTCTTTTGAGGGCCTGCACTACAACCCTCACCCTTCCCCACCCCCAAGCTATTAGATGCCAATATCTGACCGTGGACTGGCAAGAAGTTTGGTGGCTGTGGGGCTGGGTATTGCAGCTCTTGGATTTGCAAGTTGTTATGTATTTCAGATCTGGAAACCTCTAGGACAAGTAATCACAGAAACTGCAAAGAAGATATCAACTCCTAGCTTTTCATCCTACTATAAAGGAGGATTTGAACAGAAAATGAGTAGGTGAGAAGTAAGTCTTATTTTGGGTTGCAAGCCTATCTGCCAGCAAGGCCAAGATTAGAGCAGTTCACAGGAGAAGCATGATTTTGAATCACCCAGATAAAGGTGGATCTCCTTACTTAGCAACCAAAATTAATGAAGCAAAGACTTACTAGAAGCAACCACCAAACACTGATTGATGCTCAAGGACCACTCTGAAGGTGAAAAAGGGGGACTTCATAAAAAATGTATTTTAAGTTAATCTAAACCATGGCCTTCATAATTTTCATATATATATATATATCTGACCACAATCATTTCTTCTACTACTAAAATATATAATAATAAAAGATGAACAATCTTTCTTTGATGAACAATCAAAAAAATTACATTAAGCATGACACACCTGTTGCAGGAATTAAGAGAACATACAAAAAATGGCAATCAATTGTCAACATGATGTAATGAAGTTTGCATGCCCTAAGTCTTGGATCAGGTCTTGGGTGCAAATGTTCTAGCCTGGGAGATCTTTGGCAAGTCACTAAATCTCAGTGCCCTCATCTGCTAACCTCGTAGGGCTGCTATGAAGAATAAATGTGACAATGAATTTGGAGACCCTTTGAGTCTGAGTGAACTCTGGGAGTTGGTGATGGACAGGGAGGCCTGGCGTGCTGCGATTATGGGGTCGCAGAGTCAGACACGACTGAGCGACTGATCTGATCTGATCTGTCAGTGCTATTCCAATGTTCTTATTTTAAACTTTATTGCTTTTAGAGCTATATGTGCTGGGTGCTGAGACATTTAAAAATTCTTCACCACATATGGTGGGCTTCAGAGAGCCCTGATTCATGTGATGCTAGTTTGTAAATGGCAGCCACACCCAGCTTTGGGGTTGTGTGGTAGTCTGTGACAAGAACTGTCTTCCCCATGAGCTGTAGCTGCTGCTGCTGCTTTTCCTCTTCTTCCTTCCATTTCTCCCCAGAATTCCACCACCATCCCCCACCAGTAGCTGTGACAGTAACTTTGAGCACAAGGTAGATTAAATACACTTTTCTAGTTGGCTTATATAGTTAAGCGCCAAACATAATTAAGCTTCCATGTCAGAAAATCTTGCAATTTACAAAGGACTGACAAATACATTTTTGAAGACTGGTATATTTGGAAATTGAGGACTGCTCTGGCAATTTTTTTTTTTTTTATGTGTAGACCTGGCATTATTTTTCTCTAAATTAGATAAGGGACATTTGCAGGTAAAGGCAATACTCTAGCTAATGTTTTACTTTTAGGAGCAAGTAGTAAAGTCATGAGCTCTGATTTTTCTTTAAATGTCTATAGCCAAAACTTAACCAAATTAGGAATGGAGCTTCCTTAATCTGATCAAAATTATCTATAAACCACTTACAGGTAAATATGGTGAAATATTGGGCTTTCCAGGTGGCTCAGATGGTAAAGTATCTACCTGCAATGCAAGAGACCTGGGTTTGATCCCTGGAGAAGGGAATAGCTACCCATTCCAGTATTCTTGCCTGGAGAATCCCAGGGACAGAAGAGCCTGGTGGGCTACAGCCCATGGGATCACAGAGTCAGACATGACTGAGTGACTAACACTTTACTTTACCTATGGTGATATACTGAACATATTCTCCTAAGTTGAGAACAAGACAAGGATGTCCACCCACATCACATCTATTCAACTGGAGGTCCCAAATAGTAGGGAAAATCAAAAGTAAAGGCAAGCTACAAAGATGAGACATAAAGAGCTAGAGATGTCTTTGTTTGTACATGGTGATTGTGCACATAGAAAATTCAGTGTAATTCACATAATGAAACTTTCTAAGATGATGAAAATATTATATGTTATACACAACAAAAATCTATATTTTGATCTAGGTGGTGATTATCTAGGTATATACTCATGTAAAACTACTCAGCTGTACACTTAAGATTTATGAATTTTACTTTACATAAATTGTACCTCAAAATAAACTATAAAGCTTTAAAATAATTTGCATCTCTATATAACCATTGATGATTTTAAAACATGCCTGCAAATTATAACATCTATCCCTTCAAAATGTACAGCTTGATTCCCATCCCCTTGAATGCTGGCTGGACATAGTGACTTATTTCTAATGAATAGAAGTGATGTTATGTGACTGTTGAGACTGGGCCATAAATAGGATATAACCTCCACCTCTCTCATCACATTTGCTCTGTGGGAAGCCAGCCATCAATCATGTCATGGAGATATTCAATCAGCTTTGTGGAGAAGCCCATATGGTAGAGAACTAGGTACCAACTAGGTAGAGGCTAGGTACCAACAACCAGTACCTACTGCCAGCCACATGAATTGGCCAATATGCATGTTGGTTTTCCAGCTCATCAAGCTTATCAGATCCTGACAGCCCTCGCCTACTACAACCTTGTGAGAGACGGAGTGCCAAAACCACCCTAAGTTCTTTTACCTCAAATAAACTGTAAGAGATAATAGATATTTATTACCTAGTCAGTAAGTTTTGGAGTAATTACACAGCAATAGATAATATATGTGTTCAGGGCCAGTGATTATGTTTCAGTAGGATACTTCATGATTGTAAATGATTGAAATCTTTGAGATTCTTTATATCTTATATTCTAATATCTTATATTCTCTATATCTTATATTCTAAACCGTAAAACCAGTTTTAAGTGCTATATATAAGGTATTACTTAACATAAATATGACTTTTCATACTGTTGATGGGGTTCTTGAGGCAAGGATACTGGAGTGGTTTGCCATTCCATTCTCCAGCAGATCACATTTTGTCTTTTAGTAGAAAGTTGAGACCACTGAAGTAAGAGATGAAGGAACCCTGGAAATATTTCTTTTTTAAACAAAGGAGCTTTGGAATACCTAAGATGGAGATAGATAATAAAAGTTTGTGGAATGTGTGCATACATTGCTGAGTGAGTAAAGCTGAATTATTTACATTCTGCTCCAGTTAGACTTCATTTATTTATTTTTGGCTGTGCTGGCTCTTCATTGCTGTGTGTGGGCTTCCTGTAGTTGCAGCAAGCAGGGTCTACACTTAGCTTTCTCCCGTTGTGGAACACGGACTCTAGGGTGTGGGGCTACAGTAGTTGTAGCACATGTGTTCCGTAGTTGTGGCTCCTGGGCTCGAGAGCACAGGCTCGGTAGTTGTGGCACACAGGCTTGGTTGCCATAAGGCATGTGAGATCTTCCTCAATCAGGGATTGAACCTGCGTCTCCTGCATTGGCAGGTGGATTCTTTATACCACTAAGCACCAGAGAAGACCTCCAGTTAGATTTTTGACAGTTGATACTAAAAAAATGAGCTGTGGCCAAGGGGAGAGGAGGTAAGGGCCATAGGGAGCTGTGGGGAACATGTGGCAGAGGTGACAAAAGGCAGATTTATAGATATGAAAAAAGGAAAACCTAACTGGGAGATGGGAAATGCCAGACTGAGGGACATTTTTGGTCACTGGAAACTTTGGCTCAGTGGGGCCAAGTATGAACATGAGTGGTGGTGGCGAGGGGACAAGTGTCCGAAGGTTTTGGTCCATGACCTCATGACAGGCGCCTCTCTCCCTTTCAACACCTCCTCAGCCAAAAGCCAACAGGGTTATCTAAGCACCTGATCCTGCAGTGGGAGAATTATGCGTTTTGTTCTCACTTTGATCCAAGAGATTAGTGTGTTTTTCACCATGTTCTCTATGAAGAGGGTGGGAACAGGCAAGATTTAGAGGAAAACCAACGGACCCAGCCTATCCGAGGCTGTGCTTGGAGGCAGATGGCATTAAGTGAAACTTTGCCGAATGCCAGGACAGGAAACAGCTTCAAGCCTGTACACAGTGGAACCAGAGCCTGGGGATAACTCATGGACCCAGAATTTTTAGGGTTTTGTGTGTTAACAAGCAGTCTTGATCATCATGTGATACCTCTAAACTTTTGATCAGCCAGTGAATCAAACACACTTATTGAATAACCACAAAATGTGCAATTACAGTGGTAAGTTAAGTGTTTGAGCACATTGTTGTTCAGTCACTAAGTCATTACTGACTCTTTGCGACCCCATGGACTGTAGCATGTCAGGCTTCTCTGTCCGTCACTATCTCTCAGAGTTTGCCCAAACTCATGTCCACTGAGTCAGTGATGCCATCCAATCATCCCATCCTCTGTCACTCCTTTCTCCTCTTGCCCTCAATCTTTCTGAGCATCACGGTCTTTTCCAATGAACTGGCTTCTCATTAAAGGGCCTTATAAGTACAGGCTGCATTTGTTTCTACTTTCTATGAATTCACCTATGGTGCAAAGTGGCCAGAGGAATTTATTTATACCATTTCTAGGATGCTGTTGGCATTGACCTTGCCTTTGAAAAAATGTGGTAGTTATTGACATATTGAGCAAAGTAGAGTTAATAAAGCAAGGGTTTAGGCATCAAAACTACACGCTAAATCTGACGTGGATACTGGCTGAGGGATGTTGGACTAGTTGCTTGACCTCTGAATGTTTTCCCCTCATCTTTAAACTGAGGATGCTGTTGTTGATGTTGCTCCCTAAGAGCTCCTGATGTTATGAACAACCCATAAAGTATGAAAGGTCATGTGCATGTCAGCTGTTCTTTCTATAATTCAGGGCTGTCATCCTTGGTCTCATGAAATCTCAAATCTATCCCAGTCTGGCCCATTGCAGGGCTTCTTGAAGTCAGGAATGACAAGTTCTCCATGAACTTGATGGGTGCAGACGTACCTCAGGTTCTAGGGAGAGCCATCTCCAGACCCCACTATGAGCCCCACTGAGTGGTGGGGACTTCTCTGCAGATGTGGTGGGGCAGCATCATGATGGGTATCTTTCAAGCTTTGGCAAAAAAAGCTATAGTTTACATTAGTTTTTGTAAATTACAAACTCCTTCAGAAGTCTGAGTGTAGATTCAATAAGTGTGAAACCTTGATGAATAGAATCAAAGGAAAACCTACTGTTAAAAGAATATCATATAATATTGCTTATATGTGGACTCTTAAAAGAAATAGTGTAAATGAACTTATTTACAATATACACACTATTATATATAAAATAGATAACTAATAAGCACCTTTAATATAGCACAGGGAACTCTACTCAATACTCTATAATGACTTATATGGGAAAAAAATCTAAAAGAGTGGATATATGTATATGTATAACTGATTCACTGTGCTGTACAACAGAAATGAACACAGCATTGTAAGCCAACTCTACTCCAATAAAAATTTAAAAAAATAAAGATCTCATAGAAAAATGGATACAATTATAAATATTCAATTAAATACAAATATTCAATTAATATAAAAAATAAAAACTATCAGGTATTTTCCTCTTTTATGAGAGATAAAGTCTGAATTAATAAGTCTTCTCTTTGAGAAAAGGGGAAAAAACACCCTTTATCAATGATTTTAGTTTTTCAAAAGTCAAGTTCTTTCTCTGGAATGGAGTTCAAGGCAGTGTTTTCTATAATGTCAAAGATGGTCTTCACTGAAGGTAGAATTGCATTTCTTTGTTTATTCATTTAACTAGGATACACTGAGCTTCCACTGTGTACCTAGCATTCGTTTAGACAATGAGAACTGCCTTCAAGGAGTTCATAGTTTAGTGAGAGAGAGCAGATGTCAATGGAACAAGCATAAAACTCACACTGGGTGTTGGGCAGTCAAGGGGATGTATGACTTGTGATGGCCTTGGTCTTGGAATGCTTCCCTGAATAAACGCAGGATGAATCAAACTTTACAGTCAAAAGGGAGAAAGTGCTCACTTCGGAAGCACAGAGACTAAAATTGGAACAATACAATTAGCATGGCCTCTGTTCAAGGATGATATACAAATTTGTGAAGTGTTCTATATGTTTGCATAACAATGTGAAACTGTTTAATGCTAATAAAGTATATACTTAAATTGGTTAAAATGGTAAATTTTGTGTTAGGTATATTTTGCCACAGTATAAAAAGGGGTATGGTGTTGGGATGGTTCCATTGCAGACAGAGAGAACAGCAGGTACCAATGTCTTGTGGGAAGAGAGAGCATGGATGAGAGGAAAGCCAGCAGGGCTGATATTGTAGGCAGACGCTTTACCGTCTGAGCCACAAGATTCCCCTTTCCATCCTAGTCCATGGCAACTTTTTAAAACATATTTCTGTTGCTGTCCTGTTGAAGGCTCAACAACAATCTCCCACTGATCTCAGGACAAATATCAATATCCAGATTTTCTATGGCCTTTTCTCTGCCTGTGACCTCAGCCTCATCTCAGGCCATAAAATATCCTCCAAATCTTGACAAACTAGCCCTGCTGGCTTTCCTCTCATCCATGCTCTGTCTTCCCACAGACATTGGTACCTGCTGTTCTCTCTGTCTGCAATGGAACCATCCCAACACCATACTCACTTTTTATACTGTGGCAAAATATACCTAACACAAAATTTACCATTTTAACCAATTTAAGTATGTACTTTATTAGCATTAAACACTTTCACATTGTTATGCAAACATAGAGGATGGAAAGTGGGCAGAGTGGCAGTGGATGTGGTTGGTCAGCTGGGAAGTGTCCGGGTTCTTCAGAAGAGAGATGGAAGTCGCTTGAACTAGGGTGTTGAGGCTGAGGTGGAGAGAAGTGGATATTAATAAATCTGAGAAAAGTCAGAGGGCCAATGACTGAACTTGTTGAAAGGTTGCTATGTGGGATGAGGGGAGAAACCAATCAAGAAAGATCTCCATGCTTCTGGATGGATGGTGGTGCCAGTGCTTAAGTCAGGAACCTCAGATAGAAGGAGTTTGGAGGGGTGATCATACTTCTTGTTTTGGACTTGTTGAGTTTCTGAGTCTCAGGAAGTTTGCAGCCACCAGTGCAGGGGATTCTACACGTGGGGCATTGGTGCAGGGTCAGCCTAGGCTCACACTGATTTCTCGGAGGGTTTCTAGTGATACGATCTGGTTCACAGCATGACTTGTTCTCTGAGGCACATTTGTCATGGGACATGTGAGAACCCATGACCACTCCCAAGACAGAAAACAGGTATAACATCCAGTCCGCTCCACTTGGCAGCTGACAAAAATAACTTTTTCTTCTTCTGAAAGGCTGCTCTGTGAGAGAATCTTGACTAAACCATACATGGTATGGGTGGTAGATAAAATAGGATTAGGTGAATATAACTAGGAAAGCATTCATGTCTTCAACTCTAGTCTTTTAGACCCATGGATTACCAGTCTTTAGAGTGCTTCTGAAGCATCAAGCATAAAAGGCAGATGCTATGTGCTAATTCACTGAAGCTAAATGCCATGTTCAGTCACAGTCCTTGAGTCTCTGAACAGCTGCCTTTTCATTTACTGATTTTGGAAAATCAAAAACATACACATTTGAGATCCACCCAAGGCAGAAGTAGCATCATATTTTTGAGCTTCTCTCCTCACTGCTTTAAACTTCTCTGTAATGCCTGCCACCATCCCAGTCCCATCTGAGGTAACACCATTCTTTATTCATGCCCCACCAGTGAAAGACATGTAAAGGCTTCAAGTGAACAATAAAATGTCAAGAAAACATCATTTTAAAAGGTTCTGGCTTGTATAGCAGGTGATGGAATTCCAGTTGAGCTATTTCAAATCCTGAAAGATGATGCTGTGAAAGTGCTGCACTCAATATGCCAGCAAATTTGGAAAACTTAGCAGTGGCCACAGGACTGGAAAAGGTCAGTTTTCATTCCAATCCCAAAGACAGGCAATGCCAAACAATGCTCAAACTACTGCACAATTGCACTTATCTCACACGCTAGTAAAGTAATGCTCAAAATTCTCCAAGCCAGGCTTCAGCAATCCATGAACCGTGAACTTCCAGATGTTCAAGCTGGTTTTAGAAAAGGCAGAGGAACCAGAGATCAAATTGCCAACATCTGCTGGATCATCGAAAAAGCAAGAGAGTTCCAGAAAAACATCTATTTCTGCTTTATTGACTATGCCAAAGCCTTTGACTGTGTGGATCACAATAAACTGTGGGAAATTCTGAAAGAGATGGGAATATCAGACCACCTGACCTGCCTCTTGAGAAACCTATATGCAGGACAGGAAGCAACAGTTAGAACTGGACATGGAACAACAGACTGGTTCCAAATAGGAAAAGGAGTACGTCAAGGCTGTATATTGTCACCCTGTTTATTTAACTTATATGCAGAGTACATCATGAAAAATGCTGGGCTGGAAGAAGCACAAGCTGGAATCAAGATGGCTGGGAGAAATATCAATAACCTCAGATATGCAGATAACACCACCTTTATGGCAAAAGTGAAGAGGAACTCAAAAGCCTCTTGATGAAAGTGAAAGAGGAGAGTGAAAAAGTTGGCTTAAAGCTCAACATTCAGAAAACGAAGATCATGGCATCCGGTCCCATCACTTCATGGGAAATAGATGGGGAAACAGTGGAAACAGTGTCAGACTTTATTTTTTTGTGCTCCAAAATCACTGCAGGTGGTGATTGCAGCCATGAAATTAAAAGACGCTTACTCATTGGAGGGAAAGTTATGACCAACCTAGATAGCGTATTCAAAAGCAGAGACATTACTTTGCCAACAAAGGTCCATCTAGTCAAGGCTATGGTTTTTCCAGTAGTCATATATGGATGTGGGAGTTGGACAGTGAAGAAAGCTGAGCGCTAAAGAATTGATGCTTTTGAACTGTGGCGTTGGAGAAGACTCTTGAGAGTCCCTTGGACTGCAAGGTGATCCAACCACCCCATTCTAAAGGAGATCAGTCCTGGATGTTCTTTGGAAGGAATGATGCTAAAGCTGAAACTCCAATACTTTGGCCACCTCATGCGAAGAGTTGACTCATTGGAAAAGACTCTGATGCTGGGAGGGATTGGGGGCAGGAGGAGAAGGGGACGACAGAGGATGAGATGGCTGGATGGCATCACTGACTCAATGGACGTGAATTTGAGTGAACTCTGGGAGTTGGTAATGGACAGGGAGGCCTGGCATGCTACAATTCATGGGGTCGCAAAGAGTTGGACACAACTGAGTGATGAATTGAACTGAACTTAGCTTGTATAAAGGCCAAATTCTAGGGTAAGTTCAAAAATTTATGGCCCTGGAATTGGCTAGTCATAGTCAACTTAAAAGTGGTTACAAGCATGAGGTAAACCTGTAGGTTTGATGGTAAATATATATTGAGGGAAACCTGTTAATCTTCAAAGGTCAACCTAGATGACCTTTGAAGTATCCTCAAGAAAATACAGTACAAATGTGAATGAGGCTACATGTAAACAAATATTACAAGTATATCTAAGGAAAGCATTCCATCATGAAAATAGAAGGGTAATAGTATACCTTGAGTGAAAGAAAAAGAGTCAAAAAATGAGAATGTAGGGCAGTTTGTCACTGTTCTGATTCCTTAGTCACCAAGCACCATTCTCTTGTTAATTTAGCCCTGAATGTTAGCTTTGGTCTGCAAGTGGAAGAAGGCACCAAAAAGTTGGTACAATGATTCGAATCACTTAATAAAAACATTCAAATTGCATATTTAAAATATTCTAGTTGCAAAATACTGTATTGTTATTCAAATTCATATCACTTATTTGATAACTTAGGTTGGTGCTACTCTGTTTCATAGCCTCCAAACTGCTTTGGTCCCCCTCAGGAACACACAATCTGTGGGGTAGTCGGATGCTTTCGACTTGCCAGTAAACAGTGTGTGTGTGGTGGGGGGTGGGAGGGGCGGGAGTATGCACAGTCACGTTGGACTCTTTGTGACCCCATGGACTGTAACCCACCAGGCCCATCGGTCTGTGGGATTTCCCACACAATACTTGAGTGGGTTGCCATTCCCTGCTCAAAAGGACCAGGGATCAAACCCATGTCTCCTGTATCTCCTGTACTGGTGGGTGGATTCTTTACCACTGAGCCATATGGAAAGCCCCTGCCAGTAAACAGTATTTTGGTTTAAACAGAACATTTTGGATTTGATCATATGGTCTATTTAAAGTTCCATTGCATATCAGGACTGGTTTAAATAGTCTCTTATCTATGGCTTTTAAACAAAAGCTCAGTCTTTGGGATGTCACCATCCTGTTTTTCCCCTTGTTGTCCCAGAGTACGAAGCTCGTTCCTTATAATAAAGAGTTTGCCTGATCTTTGTCCCTGGGAAGGAGACTAAATCCTAGGAATTTCCTGAGTAATAAGAATATCTTTGTTATTCATGAGCCTCTGGGATCATACCAGAGTTTCTTCTAACAAGATAACTCAGAATAGATATTGGTCACCAGAAAGATGAACCATGTAATTAGAGGACTGAGGTTTTGAGCCAGTATGATCTCCTGGGAGGAGAGAGAAGCTGGAGATTAGGTTCAGTCACATGGCCAGTGACTCCACCAATCATGGCTACACAATAAAATCCCAATAAAATCTCTGGACATTGAAGCTTGGTTAAGCTTCCTGGCTGGGGAACAACACAGTAAAGTCTGAGGAAGGTGATGCACCCTGATTCCATGGGGAAGGACATGGAAACTTTGTGTTCATAACCATTTCAGATGTCACCCTACGTATCTTTTCTTTTGTTTCATCTGATTTGAATTCTTTTTAATAAGATTGTATTTATAAGGATAGTGCTTTCTTAAGTTCTGTGAGTCATTCAAGTGAATAGTTGAAACTAAGAGGAGTTATGGGGGCCTCCTGGAGTTGTAACCATTTGGTCAAAAGAATAAGTGGCCTGGGAATCCCTGAACTTGCGACTGGCATCTCAAAGGGGGATGGTCTTGTTGGGTACCTGTGAAGTCTGATGCTAACTCTAGGAGTTTGCATCAGAACTGAAGTGCATTGCCAAGCACAAAGGTTGTACTCATGGCAGCAGAAGAGATATATCTGCTCTGTCCTGGTGTCCTTGGGATTCCTGCTGGGGCACATCCCCCAGGTAACTTTGCAGACCTGTGATTAGCTTCCATATCTGCCAACACCAAAATCTATACACTTAACCTCTTGAATCTACTAACAACTTTGTATTTGAGTCTTGGTCACAGTCTTAGCAAGCAACACTTGAAAGCTAGACTTGTAGATTTCTGTTCCCTCTGTTATTCACTCTCCCAACCACTATTCCATCCAAGAGAGTTGCCCATTAATAGTTGACTGCTAATTATTAAATATTTATTTTAAAATACTGTGAATTTAATAACAGGAAGAATCTTGGAAGAAAAGTATCATCAGGTCACACTTGGTAAAAAGTTCAGTTCAGTTCAGTTGCTCAGTCATGTCCAACTCCGCGACCCCATGAACTGCAGCAACCAGGCCTCCCTGTCCATCACCAACTCCCAGAGTTTACCCAAACTCATGTCCATTGAGTCAGTGATACCATCCTACCATCTCATCGTCTGTCGTCCCCTTCTCCTCCTGCCTTCAATCTTTCCCAGCATCAGGGTCTTTTCCAGTGAGTCAGCTCTTCGCATCAGGTGGCCAAAGTATTGGAGTTTCAGCTTCAACAGCAGTCCTTCCAATGAACACCCAGGACTGACCTCCTTTAGGATGGACTAGTTGGATCTCCTTGCAGTCCAAGGGACTCTCAAGAGTCTTCTCCAACACCACAGTTCAAAAGCATCAATTCTGTGCTCAGCTTTCTTTAAAAAGTTAGCCCCAGTTAAACACTCTTATTTTTTTAACCAAGTTTTAACACCCAAATTTTATTATTTGGCGTTGTCCTCCCACTCATAAGACCTGACAGGGAAAAGATAAAACATGATAATTCAAGTGGTGTCTTCTGGGACTCCTTCATGTCCACTTATCATCACAGGGTCCCCGCCCTGTGCCGTATTTGGGGGCACTTGGTTTACTGCGTGTGCTTTAGTTGGCAGGTAGGCAAAACAAGAATGATGCCAGATTTGTGTTGTTTCACCCTATGTTCAATATGTGTCAGACTAGGACAGCAGAAAATAGAGAACTAGAAAAAGAATACCTAGTAAATACCAACCAAGGAAAACTGGGGTAGCAATATTAATATTAGAATAAGCCTAAAGTCTGTGATTTCTTTGTTGCACATTTCCAACCCACTGAGCAGCCACATTATTCTATCTTCTGTACTCATCTGGAGGATGAATTCTTGCATTCTATTTTTCGACTAGTCTTATAAGAAAGCTTAAAGTTCTTCTTGGTTGTGATCTGGACATGCTCTTAGTGCAAGGTCGACAAGAAAAGTTCAACTTTGACCTGACCTCGAGGCATCATCATTGATTCTGAGGTCTTACACCAAGACTAATTCCTCTGAGACCTGGCTCTGTTTTCAGTTATGTTTATGACCAAATCTTCAGAGTCAGACTTGTGTTTTAAACTAACTTCTGGAAGGAGGAGGGGCACTTGTTGGTTGACCAGGAAACAGAGATAGATCAACATGAAGTTTCATCCACTGATAGTGCAGGGATCCAGGCAGTGCTGTGGGGCTTCACTCAGCTGGACCCTCCTGGAGACACCAGGTGCTGGTAAGGAAATGGATACTGCAGAAAAGTGCTAAGTATTTGGTCTTAAAAAGTTCAGCCTACTCTGCCTCCCTCTCTTATTTAAGCTAAAGAAAGAGGTGAAAAAGAGTAATTACAGAGGGACAAATAGTCAAGGGAACAAGGAAGGAAGGGAAAAAATCAGTGTTTAAAATGCTGATCTTTGGAGGACTTTTGATCAGTATCCAGGATTGGGCTTTCCCTGCTCTCACAGCTCACTCACCTTCCTGTGCTGTGGGAGCTTCTGAGGAAAAGCTCTGTGAGGGAACATTCCTCAGTATACTGTGAACTTTTATCTTAACCATGGGTATAAGCTACTATTTTAATTTTTAATACAGTTGACATTTGAATAATGTTGGGGATATGGTCCAGACTCCCTGCGGTTGAAAGTCCACATATAACTTTACAGTTGGCCCTCTGTGGTTATGTGGTTATGCACGTAGGGATTCAACCAACTGCAGGTCATGTAGTGCTACAATACACATTTATTGAAAAAAATCTGAGTATAAGTGGGTCTGTACAGTTCAAACCTGTGTTGTTCAAGAATCAGCTGTACACTGAAATAAATGTACCCCTGCCAACACCTATTTAGAGCTCTGTAGTGACCGGGACTTTTCACAGACACGGATCAGATCAGAACAATAGAGATCTCCTGTCCTGGTTTTAAACTGGGGAAGGGTCCCAAACCTCCACTGTCCCAACATCATAGACACTGTTCTAACATATCTGTGTACCATCTGTCTTGTTATTTGTTTAATATTAAAAAAAAATGTGTTCACTTTCTTTTACTTAAATAAATATATATAAACGTTTATAAATCTCACCCAGTTTTTTTTTTTTTTTTTACCAATATATACAAATACTTATGGGCTTCCCATGTGGCTCAGTGGTTAAAAAAAAAATCTAAAGATGCAGGAGATGTACCAGCACCATTTATTTTTTAAAAAAGAAAAAAACTATCCTTCCTCTCAGGTGGCTCAGTGGTAAAGAACCCTCCTGCCAATGCAGGAAGTGTGGGTTCGAACCCTGGGTTGGGAAGATCTCCTTGAGTAGGAAATGACAACTGACTTCAGCATTCTTGACTAGAAAATTCCATGGACAGAGGAACCTGGCAGGTTACAGTCCATGGGATCACAAAGAGCCAGACGTGACTGAATGACTGAACTAAGTGACTGAGCAGGTACACATGCACATAAATACTTATACACACCTATTAAGCATTTTTAAAAGCCTTTTACCATCATTTGTCTATCACATAGCGGGAGATACTGGTTGTGAGAAAAGACTCATTACCAGTTGAGTGGTACCACCTCCCTGAGGACGGATGGACTTTTAAGGAGCCAGCCTGTATTTATTGCACTGGAGTGACACCCTGGGCATCGAGGAAGTATCTGAAGACAAGAGAATGTTCCATGTGGGAGGAACTATAACATATTTTAGTATCAATCCCAAATAAACAATGTTTAAAATATTGGCCTCATTCGTAATGTACCCTCTCCTGTCACGCCAATGTACCCTGTTCTGTCATGGTCTTCCTTTGGGGAAGGCTTTGCTTCTCACCTGCACTTCAACTGTGCCTCAGTGCTCATGGTGTTTTGTGGGGAGGTGGCCCAGTGTTACAAACAATCCTTTGATTTATCCAAAGGTCACTGGGCTCATCTTATCTGAATGTGTAGGACAGTAAATCTTTTTAAGCAGTGTCCACTCCCCACTCCATTCCCATCCACCGTGTCTCCAGTAGCAAAGCCTATAAGTTCCATGTTGTCTACTGGCTGGACATGTATTTCAGCTAGTCTGCCCCAAAAAAGTCAGTCTGAGGGCTTCAGCACTGATCTGGATGTTGACAGCTCTTCACAATTTTACCACTTAATTGCTTTGTGAAAAGAGAGAACTTCTGCTTTCATTTCTTCTGTCACTGATACTGGATTGTTTGTCCAAAGACAAAAAGACATTTTATAGCTACTTATCAATCATAAATTGAGCTGTGGTTTAAATTCAGTAAAGCCTTTTTGAGTGGTGTTCATCTCTAATCTGGTGCAATTCAAGATTTTACCATTTTCAGTTTATGTTTCCACATAACACATCACATGACACAGGGTAATAAAAGGAAATGTGCTAATTAATTTTGAAATAAAAAGCTGTATGTTTAAAGGTGTTTAAGTCAAAGCCTAAGGGAAATTAGTCATGTTTTGGTCTCTATAGTTCATCACTTAAGACCACATTCTTATTTGTACTTTCACTCACCTTGAATGAAATGAAGATCTCATAAAGGGTACATTTTCCAAATTAAATTATTTGGATAAACATAGTTTTAATAAAGACAATCCCTAGCATCTGTAGAGTGCATTTTCCACACCATTGCCAGGATTGTTTTATCAGTCACTAAGACAAGTTCTTAGCAAGTTACTGCCCTGCTCAAAAACCTTTGATGAGTCTCCATTGCCATTGGAGACTCATCAACTTTGGAGACTCATCAGCTCCTTAGCCAGCGTTTTAAGGGCCTCCTCATTTAACCCCAATGCATCTCTCCAGCTAAAATATCAGCTCATTCCTCAGGAATGCTGTTCCCCATCCTTGAAGGCCTGATCTTGACCTCTCTATGAGACCTCCATGCCTCTTTCAAGCTGGATCCTTATGCCTTTCCTATGGCCTTACCATGCTGACTCAGTTTCCATCCCTCTTTCCTGAAATAAAATTGACAAATTATATATATTTAAGATATACAACATAATGATTTGATACATATATATTTTGTGAAATGATTACCACAGCCAAGCTAATTAACATTTCCATCATCTCACTTAGTTACCTTATTTTGTATGTGTATGTATGCTGCTAACACTTAAAATCTACTCTTTTAGCAAATTTCAGATACACAATACACTGTTATTAACCACAGTGGTTGCCAGGGGCTGGAGCCTGGAGGAAATGGAAAGATGGTACAACGTTTCAGTTGTTCAGGATGTCTAAGTTTTAGAGTGTACACCTTGGTGACTGATTCAGTTTTGTTTGTCTTTCTCCATTCAATCCTGTCCCCTCAGGAGAAGCCATTCCCAAGTCTGGCTAAGCATCAGAATCTCCTGGGTAGCTCAAATGAAAATGCAATAATTCCTGAGCGCCATACTAGACCAACAGAATTAGAATCTCTGGGGTGGAGTCCAGGGATCCATAAACTTTAATAAAAGTTTTCTAGATGATTCTGACTGAGGCAGAAGGTAGATGCATCCCCCAGTGTGAGCAATTGGAGTTCATTCCCTGTGGACAGGAACTCCAAAATATCAGTAGCAGGACAAATCTAGAGAGGAGGCTGGGCCTGCCAAGATAAGAGATAAGAGTCCACATATTTCTCATTCTCAAAGTCAGGGAGATCTTCTGACTAGAAAACTCCTTGGAAGTAAAAAGGGGAGTGATGCCAAGCTACCCATAGTCCTCTTCCTTGGAATCCATCCTGGCTGAGGATGTGAGTGCACACATAGGAGGATCCTGAGATATATCAAATGCAGACTCAGAACCAATCTGCAGAATGACTAGCCAAAGGAAACCTGGAAGAAATGACTCATATAAATGATAGACTATCACAACGGCATGACTCTCTCTTTGAGTTTACCTATGTGCCTATCTACATGTACTGAACTCTTCTTTTCTCTTCCTGATGAGGAACAGAGTACATCATGAGAAATGCTGGGCTGGAAGAAGCACAAGCTGGAATCAAGATTGCTGGGAGAAATATTAATAATCTCAGATATGCAGATGACACCACCCTTATGGCAGAAAGTGAAGAAGAACTAAAGAGCCTCTTGATGAAAGTGAAAGAAGAGAGTGAAAAGTTGGCTTAAAGCTCAACATTCAGAAAACGAAGATCATGGCATCTGGTCCCATCACTTCATGGCAAATAGATGGGGGAAACAGTGTCAGACTTTATTTTTGGGGGCTCCAAAATCACTGCAGATGGTGATTGCAGCCATGAAATTAAAAGGTGCTTACTCCTTGGAAGCAAAGTTATGACCAACCTAGATAGCATATTCAAAAGCAGAGACATTACTTTGCCAACAAAGGTCCGTCTAGTCAAGGCTATGGTTTTCCAGTGGTCATGTATAGATGTGAGAGTTGGACTGTGAAGAAAGCTGAGCACCAAAGAATTGATGCTTTTGAACTGTGGTGTTGGAGAAGACTCTTGAGAGTCCCTTGGACTGCAAGGAGATCCAACCAGTCCATCCTAAAGGAGATCAGTCCTGGGTGTTCATTGGTAGGACTGATGTTGAAGCTGAAACTGATGTTGAAGCTGAAACTTTGGCCACCTGATGTGAAGAACTGACTCGTTTGAAAAGACCCTGATACTGGGAAAGATTAAGGGCAGAAGGAGAAAGGGATGAGAGAAGGATGAGATGCTTGGATGGCATCATGGACTCAGTGGACATGGGTTTGGGTGAACTCTGGGAGTTGGTGATGGACAGGGAGGCCTGGCGTGCTGCAGTTCATAGGGTCGCAAAGAGTCAGACACGACTGAGCGACTGAACTGAACTGAACTGATGAGGAAATTAAACCAATAAACAAATGGAAAGAAATCCTCAACCACTAATGGTCAAAGAAGCAACATGATGTCACTCAACACTTCTCAGATTAGAAAAAAATTAAAAACAGCTATGATACATATTACTGGCAGCAATTTAGAAGGAGGGTACTCTTATAGACTGCTGGTTCACAGGGGAGTTTCACCAGCCTTTTTGGGATGTGTTCTAGTAACATTTTTAAAGTAGAAACTGCAATAATGTTTGCTTTAATTTCCTATTCCTCAAAATCAACTTACTTTCCAGTTCAAAACCACTAGAATAAAGGAACTGTATTTACTGCTGCATTGTTCAAATGGCGAAAACCTGGATGTAGCATGACTGTTCCATCTCTAAAGCAACTGTTGACTTTGTTATGGTGCATCTGCACCATAATATGATCCCATTAAAAAATGTATTTAATATTAAATATGTATTAAAATATACTTTGATATATCAGGAACAGTTGAGTAAGGAAATCAAGATGCAGAAAAATCTGATATCATCTTATTTTGTACATTGTTACCACACAAATATATTCACACAAAGTCCTGTAGATGTAGAGTGTGTGTGAGTGTGTGTTTGTTGTGTATGTGAGTGTGTGTGTTTGTACATGGCTATGTGAATACAGGAAAAACTACAGGAAGCCTCATATTGGGTAATTAATATGGGTAAAACAGTACAAGTGTTGCTGATGGTAGAGAGTGCAGAAAAAAGGGAGGGAGCAAGCCAAGACAGTAAAAACAAGATTAATAAAAATTAATAAAAACAGTAATAAAATCATATCAGCATGTATATTTATGCACTTCTATAAAATTATATACACATATATATGTATACACAAAATTTGAAAAAATTAAAAATACAAATCTAATCTGTTCATTTCACTACCTGTCAAGGGCTTCCTAATTCCCTGTGGATCAATACGGAATCTTTAGCTTGGGCTCCAGGGATCCCTGCTCACATCTCCACCCTCCTGTGAAATAGTTGCCCTCTTCATTCTGTGTCACAGACACTTATTTCCGGGTCCATCACTTCCCAGGACCCTCTCCTCTACCCTGCAGTCCTGCTGCTCCTCTTTAGTTCTTCTTTCATGCTGTTTCTTTTCTTCTGCATGACTCTTACTCATTTTTATAGGCCTCAGCTTAAACATCAGTGTCTCAAGGGGCTTTCTCTGACCCTCCGATGTGGTTAGGTATTCTGATGTTTATTCCCATGGTTCTCTGTCCTTACTAAATTTCCATTTTATTATTAGCCTCTTTCCCCAAACTTTGCTCAGTTTTTCCCAGCTATAATTTACTACTTATTAGTTGTATCTGGGCTTCCCTGATAGCTCGGTTGGTAAAGAATCTGCCTGCAATGTGGGAGATTCTGGGTTGGGAAGATCCACTGGAGAAGGGATAGGCTACCCATTCCAGTATTCTTGGGCTTCCCTTGTGGCTCAGCTGGTAAAGAATCCGCCTGCAATGCGGGAGACCTGGGTTTGATCCCTGGGTTGGAAAGATCCCCTTGAGAAGAAAAAGGCAACCCACTCTAGTATTCTGGCCTAGAGAATTCCATGGACTGTATAGTCCATGGGGCTGCAAAGAGTCAGACACAACTGAGCAACTTTCACTTCACTTAGTTGTATCTGAATTGGATAAGAGCCTATAGCAAAGATTTGAGCATTGTACTCTGTATCTCATAACTGAGGGATTGTGGAGTCACCTCTCTAGCCGTCTTGCCACCCCGTGACCCCCTCAGCCATAAGGATCTCTTTTAGTTTTACAGTGGAAGAAGTTTATGCCACCACATAGCATCTATGAGCATCTATGAGTGCTGTGATACTCTCCCCAATACTGTGTGTGTCATTTTCTGGGTCCCTCTGGCCATTTGGGCTCTTTGGCTGGCTGGGGCTTCTCACTCTGCTCTTGTCCACAGTGAGGCATCCCTGGGTAGAGGAGTGGAGGAGCCCTAGTTCCTGTGACTGACAGAATCCCTCCTGATCTGTGACCATGATCATGTCTGGGCCCAAGAGGAGGCTTCAGTGAAAGTGACTTTAAATTCCAAAGTGTGTCTAAAGGCAGCTGGAGCTGACACTTGCTAGAGCGTCAGAGAACTAACCATGACAGGCATGAGGGAGTTAACACACGGCACACACCATTAGGACACAACAACCAAGTTTATTAACATTCTCTTGCTTTCACTGCATGCTTCTAATTAAAAGTTTATAAAAATTTGTATGAGGAGAAAATAATTTAGTTCAGTTCATTTTCAAACCATAATGTTAAAAATTATTCTTTTTATAAGAATGATTTCTTTCTTTCTTTAGCTTTCTTTCTGTTAGCAGTAGCATTTCTGTCTTCATTTTAAAAAAGGCGATGGGGACAGGAAATAAGATCGAATGACTCTATTTTTCCAGAATACTTAGGGAAGCCAGGTTTCCAAACAGTAATTGCCCCTGGTAAGCCTGAATAAAATATTCAGATTTCAAAATGAGAAGAAAATGTGGAAATAAATTACATTACGTGGATCTTTGAAACTTGGAAGTGCTAATTCCAAGAGATTTTTATATTAGATACCCCAAGCTTCGTATCCCATTGGCGGTCATCCTGTCCTCTGTGACAGGGAGGATTGAGATGGATAAAGAGTCCCATTAGCACTAGGGGAGGTTTCACATGTAAATCCCTTCACAAATGGGAGAGCAAATAAAGAGCGTCCTGCTTAGTAGTCAACATAACTTGGGTGTTAGTTTTTTCTCCTAGAAAAGTGCCCTTGGTGGTTTGTCATCTTTGAAGGGGATGAGGCAGGAAGCACTCAGCCCACAGTGCTTGTCTGCTTCTCCTTCCCATCAGGATTGTCCAACATCCTCAGCCTTTTCTCCAGTCTCTGCTTCCATTCTTCTCTGAGCCTGAGGAGAAGAAACAATATTCGTGGTCATTGCATTTGTTTCCGCATCTGCTGGTCCGGTGAAGTTTATTTTCTTCTGAAGAATATTCTTAAGAGAAACAAATGGCTTTTACAAATTAATGAAGAAAATAATTAAAAGAGTAATGAACAGTCTATGAATGTGTAATTTTCTCCAAAATTCACTCCTTCTGAAATCCATATGCGGATTCAGTGTAATATCAATCAAAATCCCAGCAGGACTTTTCTGTAGCTATCAACAAGCTGATTCTAAATTTTATATGGAAAGGCAAAAGAAGTTGATTAGCAAAACAATTTTAAAGTAGAAGAAAGTTGGAGGATATAGACTATGTGACTTTGGGACTTAATATAAAGCTACCATCATCAAGACAGTGTAGCATCGGTGAAGGAACAAACAGATCACAGAACAGAATAGAGTATAGATATAAATATACACAAACACAGACAACTGATTTTTGATCAGGGACAAAGACAACTCAATGGAGGAAGGATGTGTGAGTGCTCAGTCGCTCAGTCGTGTCCACCTCTTTGTGACTCCATGGACTGTGGCCCACCAGGCTCCTCTGTCCCTGGGATTTTCCCAGCAAGAATACTGGAGTGGGTTGTCATTTCCTCCTCCAAGGGATCTTCCCAACCCAGGGATCCAACTCACACCTCCTGCATTGGCAGGCAAGTTCTTTACCACTGAGCCACCTGGCACGAAGGATAGCTTTAAAAAAAATGGCACTGGAACATTATACATCCATATTAAAAAAAAAAAAAACATGGCCCTTGACCCACACTCCACATCTTATGCAAAATTAACTAAAAATGGATCATAGACTTGAAGGTAAGTAAGACTAAGGCTTCAACAAAAAAGCCAAAAAATAATATCTTCATGATCTTGGGATCAGGAAAAAATTCTTATATACAACACAAAAAAGCATAATTCATAAAAGAAGAGAAAATTTGGGACTTTATCAAAATTAAAACATTTACTCTGTGAAAGATACTGTGAAGAGAATAAAAGACAAGCCATTAACAATATTTGCATGTAACATGTCTGATAAGAGACTTGTTTCTAGAAAGTATAATATTTCAAACTCAATAATAAGAAAATAATATAATGGATAAAATATTTGAACAGCCATTTTTCTAAAGAAGTTTTATGAGTGGCAAATAAACTCACAAGACATGCTCAACATAATTAGGATGAGTGGCAAATAAACAGATAGAAGATGCTCAATTAAATTCAGTTTGAAACAGTGAGATGCCATTTTCACCTGTTAGATTAAAAGTGATTAAGAGTTTGACAACACACAGTATGAGTAACAGTAAAATTTGGCATTCCCACACTTGAGTGGAAGTTTAAACTAAAACAACCTCTTTGCAAGACAAGAGGGCGATAGTTATCAATATTTTAAACATTCATCCTTGACATAACATCTTCATTTCTATGAACTTATCCCATAATATTATCCGTGTATGAAAAATGTATGTATAAGTATTCTTATTGCAACACTGATTGCAAAGTCCCCATATGAAAAACAACCTAAACGTCCTTCAAGGTGATTGGTTAAATTGTCACATCATTACAGTAGAAAACATTAAAGAACTGAAAATGTTAATATAGAAAAACTTCCAAGAGTAAGTTAAAAAAGGAAGTTGCAGAAGAGTGAAGATTGTATAGGTCCCATTTTGTATAGAAATATAGCACACATATTTATTTGCTTATTAAAACTAAAGTTTTGGGGAGACATATATAAGAAATTGTTGATGGCTATTTTCTCTGGAGAGCATGTCAAGGAGCCTAACTGAGGACACTGGTTTTCCAAGGTATATACTTGGTTAGTTTCTTAAGTTGGATAAATGCTTTTATTCATTTATGAGGGCAGCCATAAAAAAAATAACACAGACTGGTTGGCTTAAACAACAGACGTTTATTGTCTCATAGTTTTAGAGGATGGGAGCTTGAGATGGAGGTGCCAGCAGGTTTGATTTCTCCCAAGGCCTCTTTCCTTTGCGTGCAGGTGGCCTCCTTAATCCATCCTTTTCTCTGTGTTTGTACCTTCTTGGTGTCCCTTTGTGTATCAAACCTCCTCTTCTTATCAGGACAACAGTTAGATTGGACTGAGACCTATCATAAAAGGTCTCATTTTAACTCTCATCTTTTCTAAAGGCACTATCTCCAAATACAGTCATGTTCTGAGGTAGGACTGGGGGTTAGGACTTCCACATACAAATTTTCAGGGTGGGAGGCACAACTCATAACAATGCTAAAGCAGTGCATGATTATTATGGATAAATTAGAATATATAATAAAGAATACAGAAAACTTGGATTCAGCTTTACTTTTCAGTCTTATAAGTAACCCTAAAATGAATACGATAATATGTAATACTCTTTCTATATACTAGTCTACTTTCATTGAAGAGATTCCCAGCGGTGAATAACGAGAGGGTGTAATTTTTTTTAATTTATTTTTATTTTTGACTGCACTGGGTCTTCATTGCTGCGCTCAGGCTTTCTCTAGCTGTGTCTAGGAGGGGCTACTCTCTAGTCCCAGTGCATGGGCTTCTCACTGCAGTGGTCTCTCTTGTTGCAGAGCATGGACTTTAAGGTGTGCAGGCTTCCATAGTTGTAGGCTGTGGGCTCAGTAGTTGTGGCATATGGGCTTTAGTTGCCCTTAGGCATGTGAAATCTTCCCAGGCCAGGGATCGAACCCATGGTCCCCTGCATCGGCAGGGAGATTCTTAACCATTGGACCACCAGGGAAGTCTGAGGGTATAAATATTGTGAAAGCTCTAGGCATCTATTACCAAACTGTCTCCAGGAAACTTCTTACTTAAAAGTCTGCTCAATTATGGGCTCAAGAGAGAATGCAAAGAATTTGAAATGTTGGCCTGTTGTTTGGTGGTAGTTGTTGCTTAAGCACATTAGCAACCAAGGATGGAAAGTTGAAATATTGAGAGAATTGAATACTGTAAAGACATTGGTTATCATTCTCATTCTGCTTCAGCTTTAAATAGAATGAATGACACAAAGATATAATTTTCCAGTTTGAAAGGGGAGATAAAACTTGTAACTGATGCTTTTCCATTAGTGGGCTCGTACTTTACACATGGACTTCCTTGGTAACTCAGTTGGTAAAGAATCCACCTGCAATGCAGGAGACCCCAGTTCGATTTCTGGATCAGGAAGATCCCCTGGAGAGGGTTTCCATTTGCTTATCAAAGGGATCTCCCCAACCCAGGGATTGAAACTGTGTCTCCGGCATCTTCTGCATTGGCAAGCAGATTCTTTACCACTGTGCCACCTGCGAAGCCCCAGTATCATGCAGGTTCATCATTAATTAAAGGGGCTTTAACTTTTCCTTTGTGTGACGAGCGTGAAAATGTGTTGCTCAGAGATCCAGCTGGCCTACTGCCTGTTTTTGGCAAACTTTTATCAGAATATAGCCCTGCCCATTTGTTGACATACTGTCTGTGACTACTTTCACACAGTGGTAGAATAGGATAGTTGCAACACAAGAGCATATGACCCACAAAGCTGAAAATATTAAGCATTTATTGTTTGTCTGATTTCATCAAATCATAGCTGAATTGAAATCACAGGTGGACTATCGACACAAAGGTTAGCAAAAGCCAATAGAAAGATGCTATGAGAATCCATTGGCTATATGAAATGTATAATAAAAAGCATTGTACATTTTCTTATGATTTGTAAAGATTTGTGTTACACATCTTTATATCAGTAAAATTTATAATAAACTTATGTACATATATGTGTATATATATCAGTTCAGTTCAGTTCAGTTCATTTCAGTCGCTCAGTCATGTCCAACTCTTTGTGACCCCATAACTGCAGCACGCCAGGCTTCCCTGTCCATCACCAACTCCTGAAGCTTACTCAAACTCATGTCCATTGAGTCAGTGATGCCATCGAACCATGTCATCCTCTGTTGTCCCCTTCTCCTCCTGCCTTCAATCATTCCCAGCATCAGGGTCTTTTCAAATGAGTCAGTTCTTCCCATCGGGTGGCCAAAGTATTGGAGTTTCAGCTTCAGCATCAGTTCTTCCAATGAATATTCAGGACTGATTTCCTTTAGGATGGACTGATTGGATCTCCTTGTTGTCCAAGGGACTCTCAAGAATCTTCTCCAACACCACGATTCAAAAGCATCAATTCTTCAGTGCTCACCTTTCTTCATAGTCTAACTCTCATATCCATACATGACTACTGGAAAAACCAAAGCTTTGACTAGATGGACCTTTGTTGGCAAAGTGATGTCTCTGCTTTTTAATATGCTGTCTAGGTTGGTCATAACTTTTCTTCCAAGGAGCAAGTATCTTTTAATTTCATGTCTGCAGTCACCATCTGCAGTGATTTTGGAGCCCCAAAAAATAAAGTCTGTCACTGTTTCCATTGTTTCCCCATCTATTTGCCATGAAGTGATGGGACCAGATGCCATGATCTTCGTTTTCTGAATGTTGAGTGTATATATATATATATATATATATATATACACTCCACAGAGAAGTAGTTGTTAAATATTTACCAGCACACCATAACTTGCTTCCCATTTTTCTTTCACAGGAGCTTCCCCCAATAAATCTCATACTCATCTAACTTCATCTTGCCCTCTGCTTCTTGGAGGACCCAAATGAACACATTTGGAATGATTAATTTATTATAGGAACAGAATTTAGGAATCTGGGGTTTATGACACATTTATTCACTTTTTTATAATAGCTATATCACTGTATATTACCAGATGGATGATAGATGCCACTATCCACCTAAATCCCCATTAAATCCTGTTTTATGAGTATTTGTACTGTTAACTGCCCCTTTCTGGTCACTATCTTTCATTACTGTGCTGCTTCTCTATCTTTGTGCTCTCAGTAATTTGGTGAATGGAAGTGTGTATATGGACCTTTTAGTCTGTAGTAAGAAAGGTCAATATGAAAAAGATAATACTTAAAAATTGGTATACAGAGTCAGATACAGTAAAACAGACATTAAAGCTTGAAGAGAACTTTTTTTCCCTTAAGCCTAGAAATAGTGACCTCCCTTTTCAAATGGAGACCAAATAATACTTACTATTTATTGTTCTAGATTCATCTGATTTGTGGAGGAGTTGTAATTAATATCTGGGAATACAAATTCTGCTTGATTAGTATGGGTTTTGACTAGAAAGCAGGATTTGGTGAGGGGGGTGGTGAATCTTAAACCAGAATCCTAAGAATCAGAGATCAGTTGGGCACATAATTAGTGTTTTTCTATCACGTGCTTGCTAGGCCCAAATAAATGTGTCAGTTTGGGTCCTCCAAGAAGCATAATTGAAGGAATTACCTATGGAAAATAAAGCAGGGGCTGGGGGGTGGGGTGGGGAAGGAAGAAATGATTAGATAGGAAGAACCCCAAATCACAGCAGAGTTGACATAACTGATAAGCAGGAATCAAAACAGAGGAAGGTGAATGCTCTTGGGGTGAGGACTAATAAACCCCTCTTGTCACACAAGTCAACCAGATTCAATGTATATTGACATTGTGAGTTCAGCTAAATTCTGAAGAAGAATTTTGAAGGTCATACTTATTGCATTAAAACCATTATTTTTTTCATATAAGTATTATACAGTTACTCAAATATAGTTTCAGCCTGGTTATTTAGACTTAGATGTTCATGTAAGTTATCATCTAAATTGAGATTCTTTGGAAAATAAAAGGGAACATAATACATGATGCTAACAAAATGATATACATACACCTGGACTGTCCCAGCACACTAGATTTGTTCATTATTCCCACAGTACGCTTGACTTCTCTCAGATTGTTCTCTCAACAGTTATTTCAAACCCGTTTTCTACTTCTCCAGGGGACTGACACCCGCTGTGTTGCTTCTTTCTAGCCAGACTCAGAGAGAGTAAGAGAATTTCTAGTTCTGAGACCACCCACTTTTTGCCTTGTGATCTCATCGCCAGGACCTCTTCAACTCACATGTGTTGCCAGGGTAATTGGATTTCTGCAGCTCTGGCTGCATTCCTCCCCATCAGTGAACCATAGGCGTGTGCTAATAAGCATGTCCATGGTAAAATGCCTGTTTCCACTCTACCCAGATTTGGTACAAGGTCTTGCTGGTTAGCTCAGCTGGGGAACAGAAGGCATTATTGGCTCTAGCATGGGTGAAAATTTGTGAGATTTTTTTTTTTTTTAGATGTTTGTCTTCTACCGTTCATTTAGAACATTTCTTGATTGCACAGTGGCTTGAATTTGCCACTTTTTTAAATGGAGGGTAAAAATTTTTTTATAGTGTTAGTGTTATATGTTTGTTTGTCACCTACATATGTGCATTTTGGAAAGTCATAACCCAGGGGGCTGAAATAGGAACCCAAGTGTTTATGCTATTCATTGGTCTGGTCAAGTGTACGCTGGAAAATAATTATACTAGGACAAAGTTTCAAAATGTATGGTTACATTAGCAATATATAAACAAATATTCTGACATTTTGTTTTGATTTCTCTGGGTACTGGGAGCTGAAGAAGGGTTTTAAGAAGTTAATGTTGGTACAACACAATACATGTGAATTATATGTGTTTTTAGTTCAGTATACTCAGAAACATGGAGGCACATGCCTCGTTCTCCCTCAGAACACAGATGCCATCACACTTGTGAATAAGCATCTTAGCAAACAGACAGCTTAGCTGGGCTATTCCCATTTCAGTAATGGAGAACCCAGACAGTCCCTGAAAAGTTGAGCCGATTCGTCTGCTCCAAGGTACTACACACATGAGGGCAAGTGCTGGCCATTTTAGTCAGAGCAATGTTGACACATGTGACACGTCTTCTCACATAAATAAATGTTCCCCTCTCAGCAGACTCTTTTAGCTAGAACAAGTTCAACTGCCAGTGAAGGGAAGATCACATTATCCTCCCCATCCTTAATATGTAGATCTTAATACGTAGGATCTCAGAGGTGGGATCTTTCATACTTTTACACATCTGTTGATCTAACTCTGAAATTCAGTGTAACCTTGTGTCCTGGGGATTGCAACAGAGGCAGGGTGAGGAACAGATTTTTTTCAGTTCATTAAGATATAAATAACAGAAACTCAATTTTGTTTATACCAAAAAAAGCTTGTTCATATCTATATCATTTATTCTCAATCAGGGGCAGCTCTGTCCTCCAGGGGACATTTGGCAGTGTTGGGAGATAATTTTGGTTGTCACATGGGGGACGGGAATCCTACCAGCATCTAATGTTTTGAGGGATACTGCTACACTTCTTACAAAGCACAGGACAGCCACTCCACTAACAAAGAATTATAAGGCCCTAAATGTCAGTAGTGCTAAAAAGTTGAGAAATCCTGATATAGATGGTGGCATGAGTAGAAGAATAAATCATGTCTGTAATTTTTTATATTTTATGATATTTTGACATCTTAGAAAGCTTAATGGCCACAGAAAGGCTGCCTTTCCCAAGGCTAGCCCTTTCTTTTGCATGCCAACCAATCCTGAGTCTGTGGCCCCTACCACCTCCTTATCTCTCTATCATACATAAAGTCATATTTCTTCTGCCCTATACCATCCCAGGGCCAGGACAAGCTCCAGACAACTAGAGACCACCCATAAATCCCAAAACCCCTGGGCATTATTCAAACTAGCCAATCCTAAGCTGTTTACTCTGCCTTGACTTGTCTTTTCCTTGGAAATGCCAATAAACACTCTGGCTTAGACTTTCCCCTTGCTTTCATCTTCTGTCTCCTGGCCAAAACCTGGTGCTTCCCCTGTGGCACTGCATGGCATGCAGCGATACTCTCACTGAAAGCTGTGAATATAATAAAAACCTTCCTTCTAAGCCTTGTTCTCCTTTTGATTTCTGGCTGCACTGACCTAACAATATCGCTTCCAACATTTGCATAATTAGCACAGTGGGTAATGAAAATAATTCAGCTTCTCCATCTTCACATCTGGTATATTTCTGGGGAAATCTCCCTTGAAAAACAGTGAAGAAACAATTCACATACTTTCTCAGGGCACTCCTTCCCTGACGATCTTCCTCCAGTTCCCGGTAACAGGTCTGTTTGCTAATTTCCTTCTCCCAGAAGCTTTTGAGCTCATGACAGGTTTCACAGCAGAAGACTTCTCGACGAATGTATTGATTGTTCATCCTCTAAAAATAAAAAGAAAAACAAATCCAAGTACTTCAAATAAAGCCACTCTAATTTTGGAATGATGAAAGATGTTTGAATCCATACACTGCTATTTACAGATTTTGTGACCCCATGGACTATAGCCCTCCAGTCTCCTCTGCCCATGGAATTATCCAGGCAAGAATACTGGACTGGGTAGCCATTCCCTTCTCCAGGGGATCTTCCCAATCCAGGGATAGAACTCAGGTCTCCTGCACGGCAGGCAGATTCTTTACCATCTGGTCCACCAGCAAAGCCCTGGTTGCCTAAATATGTGGGGTTTTTTTAATTCCCCTTAAATCAGTTTTAGTATCTTACTAATTTTGTCATTAAATAAAGTAAAAAATTTGATACTAGTTCATCTTATATTTGTGAGAGTCATGATTTTAACTTAAAAAATTATCCTTTAACAGTTATTTCCCAACTCTGTGTGTGTGTGTATGTGTGTGTAGATTGAGATGGTATGTGCAAAGCTCTAGATGCAATGCATGGCAAATAGCAGGCACCCAACAAATGTTATGCTCTTTCCATCCTTCCTCACAGAAGAAAAATAACATCTACCATTTACGGATATCAAAGGAACACTTCATGCAAAGATGGTCACAATAAAGCACAGAATGGTAAGGACCTAACAGAAGCAGGAGAGATTAAGAAGAGTTGGCACGAAAACACAGAACTATACCAAAAAGGTTCTTAATGACCCAGATAATCACCATAGTGTAATCACTCACCTAGAGCCAGACATTGTGGGATGTGAAATCAAGTGGGCTTTAGGAAGCATTACCATGAACAAAGCTAGTAAAAGTGATGGAATTCCAGCTGAGCTATTTCAAATCCTAAAAGATGATGCTGTTAAAGTGCTGCACTCAACATGCCACAAATTTGGAAAACTCAGCAGTGGCCACCAGACTGGAAAAAGTCAGTTTTCATTCCAATCCCAAAGAAGGACAATACTAAATAATGTTCAAATTACCACAAAATTGTACTCATTTCACATACAATAGCAAGGTAGTGTTCAAAATTCTCCAAGCTAGATTTCAATAGTATGCAAACTGAGAACTTTCAGTTCAAGCTGTATTTAGAAAAGACAAGGGAACCCAGAGATCAAATTGCCAACATCTGTTGGATCATAGAAAAAGCAAGAGAATTTCAGGAAAACACCTACTTCCGCTTCATTAACTATGCTAAAGCCTTTGACTGTGTGGATCACAACAAACTGTGAAAAATTCTTAAAGAGATCAGAATACCAGACCACCTTATCTGCCTCCTGTGAAACCTGTATGCAAGTCAAGAAGCAAAAGTTAGAATCAGACATGGAACAACAGATTGGTTCAAAATTGGGAAAGGAGTACGTCAAGGCATATATTGTCACCCTGCGTATTTAACATATATGCAGAGCACATCATGTGAAATGCTGGGCTGGATGAAGCACAAGCTGAAATCAAGATTGCTGGGAGAAATATTAATAACCACAGATATGCAGATGATACCACCCTTATGGCAGAAATTGAAGAGGAACTAAAGAGCCTCTTGATGAAGGTGAAAGAGGAGAGTGAAAAAGCTGGTTTAAAGCTCAACATTAAAAAAACTAAGATCATGGCATCCGGTCCCATCACTTCACGGCAAAGAGATGGGAAAACAATGGAAACAGTGACCGACTTTATTTTCCTGGGTTCTAAAATCACTGCTCATGGTGACTGCAACCATGAAATTAAAAGACGTATGCTCCTTGGAAGAAAACCTATGACCAACCTAAACAGCACAGACATTAATTAAAAATATTAAAAAGCAGATATTAAAGATATTAAAAAGCAGAGACATTACTTTGCCAACAAAGGTCCGTATAGTCAAAGCTATGGGTTTTTCAGTAATCATGTATGAGAATAGAACCATGAAGAAGGCTGAGTGCCAAAGAATTGATGCTTTTGAACTGTGGTGTTGGAGAAGACTCTTGAGAGCCCCTTGGACTGCAAGATCAAACCAGTCAGTCCTAAAGGAAATCAACCCTGAATATTCATTGGAAGGACTAATGCTGAAGCTGAAGCTTCAATACTTTGGCCAACTGATGCGAAGAGCCAACTCATTTAGAAAAGACCCTGATACTGGGAAAGATTGAAGGTGGGAGGAGAAGGGGACAACAGAGGATGAGATGGTGGATGGCATCACTGACTCAATGGACATGAGTTTGAGCAAGATCTGGGAGATGGTGAAAGACAGGGAATCCTGGCATGCTGCAGTCCATGGGGTCGCAAAAAGTTGGACAGGACTGAGCGACTGAACAACTACCATTTATTGAGCATATCGTATATAATAGGCATTTCTTACACATTGTCTTATTTGATCCTCACAACAGTTCAGACAGAGGGATGTATAAATGTCTTAAACTCTCTAAGTTTTTCCATCTGAACCATGAGTTCAGAATCAATTCTGAACTCATGGTTCAGATGGAGAAGCTGAGAGACAGAATTTGCCTATAGCCTCATAACTGAACATAACTGAAAGAGCAGAAATTTAGATCTTGGTCTTTCCATCTTAAAAGTGTATACCCTCTATTTCTATTAATCCTCATCACAAGAAATGTTGACTATTTTGGATCTGAGCATATCCAGAGCAAGTTCATGTAGCATATGTGTGTATGTCCCATGAAAGTATACATGTTTAATACTAAAAAACATTTACTTTTTACCTAAACATTGCTCATTTTTCATCTTAGTGGGTTTTGGGGGCAAGTAGATGCAAAGACTGTAAAACAAATCCTTTTCTACTTACTGGTGAGTGCCTACTCAGAAAAGCTGTGTCTCCAGCTGGAGATTAGAAAGGACCTTGACCTTCACTCCCTCACTACAGAGTGCCAGTGATCCCATGCAAGCTGAATTGCCTAGGTGGGCAGCCCAGAGGATTGAGAGTGAGAGAGAAGTTTAGAAAAAGTTTCAGGGAATAAGTAATCCATTTATTATATAGCATTTATCAGTTCAGTTCCGTTCAGTTGAGTTCAGTTGCTCAGTCGTGTCCGATTGTTTGCGACCCCATGAATCGCAGCACACCAGGCTCCCTGTCCATCACCAACTCCTGGGGTTCACTCAGACTCATGTCCATCGAGTCAGTGATGCCATCCAGCCATCTCATCCTGTCGTCCCCTTCTCCTCCTGCCCCCAAATCCTCCCAGCATCAGAGTATTTTCCAATGAGTCAACTCTTCGCGTGAGGTGGCCAAAGTACTGGAGTTTCAGCCTTAGCATCATTCCTTCCAAAGAAATCCCAGGGCTGATCTCCTTCAGAATGGACTGGTTGGATCTCCTTGCAGTCCAAGGGACTCTCAAGAGTCTTCTCCAACACCACAGTTCAAAAGCATCAATTCTTCGGCGCTCAGCCTTCTTCACAGTCCAACTCTCACATCCGTACATGACCACAGGAAAAACCATAGCCTTGACTAGATGGACCTTTGTTGACAAAGTAATGTCTCTGCTTTTGAATATGCTATCTAGGTTGGACATAACTTTCCTTCCAAGGAGTAAGTGTCTTTTAATTTCATGGCTGCAGTCACCATCTGCCGTGATTTTGGAGCCCCCAGAAAAATAAAGTCTGACACTGTTTCCAACTGTTTCCCCATCTATTTTCCATGAAGTGATGGGACTGGATGCCATGATCTTCGTTTTCTGAATGTTGAGCTTTAAGCCAACTTTTTCACTCTCCACTTTCACTTTCATCAAGAGGCTTTTTAGTTCCTCTTCACTTTCTGCCATAAGGGTGGTGTCAACAGCATATCTGAGGTTATTGATATTTCTCCCGGCAATCTTGATTCCAGCTTGTGCTTCTTCCAGTCCAGCATTTCTCATGATGTACTCTGCATAGAAGTTAAATAAGCAGGGTGACAATATACAGCCTTGACGTACTCCTTTTCCTATTTGGAACCAGTCTGTTGTTCCATGTCCAGTTCTAACTGTTGCTTCCTGACCTGCATACAGATTTCTCAAGAGGCAGGTCAGGTGGTCTTGTATTCCCATCTCTTTCAGAATTTCCCACAGTTTATTGTGATCCACACAGTCCAAGGCTTTGGCATAGTAAATAAAGCAGAAATAGATGTTTTCCTGGAACTCTCTTGCTTTTTCCATGATCCAGTGGATGTTGACAATTTGATCTCTGGTTCTTCTGCCTTTTCTAAAACCAGCTTGAACATCAGGAAGTTCATGGTTCACATATTGCTGAAGCCTGGCTTGGAGAATTTTGAGCATTACTTTACTAGCATGTCAGATGAGTGCAATAATATAGAATAATTATAATTTTATAATATAGACTTATATAATTATAATATTTAATATTATAGAATATGCAATTTATTAATAAAACATAATATTTAAATACAGAATAATTAAGAATATTTTATTTATATTTATAATAATAGACTGACACCTGTCCCAGTCAGAGGCTCCCCTGGTGACTCAGAGGGTAAAGAATCTGCCTGCAATGCAGCAGACCTGGGTTTGATCCCTGGGTCAGGAAGATCCCCTGGAGAAGAGAATGGCAACCCACTCCAGTATTCTTGCCTGGAGAATCCCATGGACAGAAGAGCCTGGCAGGCTTCAGTCCATGGGGTCACACAGAGTCAGACACGACTGAGTGACTAACACTCTCACTGTACCAGAGAGGTGGCAAGACCTTCCCACTTAGAGGGATGTATAAATGTCTTAAAGTAGAAAGAAGCTTGATTTTCCTGGAACTGAAGGCAGCTTTAAGTATTCCATAAAGTTTTTTTCCAAATCCACTCCTATTTTTTCTCCTAGACCCATCTTCTAGTCATCTGGTCATGTCTGTAGTCACAAATGACTCAGACAAAACTGTGCCAGGAGCATGAGGGAAGGTACTATACCCTAGAGTCTCTCCAGATTCTCTCTGACCCTGAGTCTTAAGAGTAGAGCAAGGCCCATCCTGCAGCCTGATGGGAGCATGTTCTGTTTTATAAGGGTATATTTCCCATTTGTTTTCTGTCCTTGGCTATAGGATTTAATGCACATATTTCTGATAAATTCCTGGTCATTTGACATTAAAAGAGTTGTTAATAAAAGTATATATCAGATTTTAACAAGTATATATCATATCAAATTTTCATTCATAGAATTAGAGTATAGAATGTGTGCAATTAGGTTTCCTATGAATTTAGTTCATACTATCTAAGGCCTCTCACTTTCTTGATGTGATTTCTGCCTCTATAAACACAGATAAAAAAATACCACTTGCTTTTACCTGGGAGGAAAGTGTTAATGCAGACTTGCAACTAAAGTAGACAAAAAGTAATGCAAGATTTATTCACACATTCTTTTATTACAAAATGTCCCCCCAAATTTCAAGTTTATATTAGGTATCTGGTATTCACAAAAAGGATAGTTTGTTCACTAACTTCTTTTCTTGATATTTAGAATATTTTTTCCTAAAGAGATTTTTATTTTTTAAAAAGAGGCCTATGCAGGAACATAGACTGCTCACATCATCATGTCATTTCACATTCATTCCATTCAGAAAAAAAGGTGCAGTTTGGTGCAAAAAAGGTGCAATTTGAAGATTTATTTCAAAAAACATTTCAGTTGTGTAATTAAGAGTTAGGTTAAGAAAAACAGCTGAAAGCAGGGTGATAGCTACACATCCAAGGAATAAATTAAGTCAGGGTGAGCCTTTGGGAATTCAAGCAGCAGGCTCTGAAGAATCTGATGCATGCTAGCACTGCTTCCTGTTCCCTTTGTTTCAGAAAGCACTTCTGAGGCTGTGACATTTGGGAGGACTTGAAAAAGGGTCAAACTCAGATATTCTCAGGGGTCAAGCCAGGCTCCCTTTACTCCTAGGGGAGTGAAGCCACTAGACTTGAGCAACAGGAAGCAGGGAAGACACGGCCATTTGCAGAGCACATGCTCTGCTTCAAGACATCACATTCAAGATGGAGGTGAACACTGTGCTTGCTGAAGAAATGAGGGTTTTCAACTGCGTGCTGTCTGACGGCTCCCTAGTTGTTTCTCTTAAGGGATGTATTCTCTATCTAAGACTTTAGCTTTACATCTCCCTTCCTTTTCTCAAAACCCCCTCCACAGCCTCTCTCTGCAGGGCATCCTGTACTATTTCACTTTGTCTCCCTTCTTCCTGCCAGTCTCTCTGAGCAGCCACTTTCCTGCCTCCAAATCTGAATGTGCAAACACCATCCTCATTGGCCAGAGTGGCTCTTGCTGTCATCCCAGCAGCAACGGGGTTGAAACTTCCCACCAACCCTCACCTCACTTACTAGATAACATACAGGTACAGTGGCCTACCAAACACAAATTTGGTTCTGGCCCCATTCACCACACCTAGAGGATGGCCAAGGAGCTAAGAAGGAGGACAGAGAGCTGTTGTTACTGCTGTAGCTTTGGGCAATAACTCCTTCGGCTGCTCTGAGCCAGTTTCATTATCCATAAACTAGAGATTAGTTGTGGTAATGTAGAGGAAATCACCTAATACACTGCCATTCATTCCCCAAACGTTCATCTACCAACACAACACATGCCTGCCCTCAGGGAGCTCACAGTCTATTGTCTTATCCCTGGTAAAAGATCAAAAAATGTTAATGAATTTGAACCATCACCTAAATAAGCTCTTATCATCTTCACTTTAGGGATTCCCAGGCGGCTCTGTGGTAAAGAATCCTCCTGCCAATGCAGGAGACACAAGTTCAATCCCTGGGTCAGGAAGAACCCCTGGAGTCGGAAATGGCAACCCACTCCAGTATTCTTGCCTGGGGGAAACGCCATGGACAGAGGAGTTCTGGCAGCCTCAGTCCATGGGGTTGCAAAGAGTTGTACACGGCTGAGTGACTGAGCACCTTTTACTTTATAAATGGTATTAAATGTTTTACTCTTTCTTGACTCGGATTATTTAAGGTTTATTTATCTCTGTTGATGAGCTGTCAGAACTGGAAAGCCTTATACTTAAGGGATAAGATGCTTCCGTGTTTGTTCAAGGCCCAGAGCTGGACAATGTACAGAGAACACTTTAGCAAAAGTTCTTGGTTATGTTTCACCTTCACATCATGTAGGATACTATATTTGGGGATCCCTGTGGTCAGATTTTCTAATCCCATTCACTAAATAATGTCCAATATGTTTAAGAAGTGATTGTCTTACTAAAGCTGACAGTTGCTACGCTGCCAAAGTTTGGACTCAATCCTCCCGTATTACTTCATAATCTGTTTTGCTAGAAACTGCTGGAAAATGTGAACTTCAGCATTTAGGATCATGATAGCATGTAAGAATATACATTCAAGGAAATATATTTTATTTTAGATGAACTATGCCACCTGTACTCCTTTATTTTTACTTGTTATACATCTATTGCATCATATACTGTGCTATAAGCAGCATGGTAGTAGCTCTTTTCATTTTTAGCCTCAAGAAACAGAATTAACGGTAACTCTAGGAAAACATTTTTTAGGAAAATATCAAAATGAGTCAGGGGACATAAAATTAAAGGTGTCCAGCTTTCCCTAGGAGTGCTAATGGGAAACCTAAGCACTGATAGTTACTTTCTCTACATCCTCACATGTCTCATCAACTACATCTGTAGTGCTGCCCCTGTAGGGGCTCCAATGAGACTGAAAAAGCATTACTTTCCTAAGTTGTTCTTTGAGTGGAGTCAGGAAGAAGGGAAAACCACTGTAGTCTACTATGGGACAGATCAGTGTTGCTTATATAGTTACAGGGATAAAAAATGCTAAGGAATGTCCAGACACATAAACTCATCAGGTAGCTGAAAACTCCTGAGTCATTTTGAAAGATCTTTGAGATTAAGATCTTATCTTTTACTGAGAAAATTTTCAAACTCAGTTGTTTCCATTATGTTCTTGTGAAATTGATTTTTTTCAATAAACCCAAGTTTAGGTCTTTACCCTCATCCCTTTTATATTTCAACTTGCTACTTTCATCCTGTGGTGTATGCAGATTAGAGAGGAATAGACCCTTTAGATGAATCTATGTGTGTGCTCTTAAAGTCTTTTAAAATTCCCAGTATTAGGGTTTCCCTGGTGGCTCAGTGGTAAAGAATCTGCCTGCTAATGCAGGAGACGTGGGTTTGATCCCTGGGTTGGGAAGACTCACCGGATAAGAAAATGGCAACTCATTTCAATATTCTTGCCTGGGAAATTCCAAGGACAGAGCCTGGCAGGGTACAGTTTATGGAGTCACAAAACACTCAGATAGAACCTAGTAATAAAACAACAACAATCCTGAGATTCTCTAAGGATATAAGACAATTACTTTTTCTTGACACCTAGAGGACTTCCCTGGTGGCTCAGATGGTTAAGCGTCTGTCTACAATGTGGGAGACCTGGGTTTGATCCCTGGGTCGGAAAGATCCCCTGGAGAAGGAAATGGCAATCCACTCCAGTACTATTGCCTGGAAAATCCCATGGACAGAGGAGAATATAAGACAATTACTTTTTCTTGACACCTAGATAGCTATGTTTCCCCCCACCCCCAATGGCTCGAAAATCAGGAGCAGCAAATATAAATAGCTATCATGGCCATGTTGTGCTGTGCTCAGCCATATCTGACGCTGTGACCCCATGGACTGCAGCCCCCCTGGGCTCCTCTGTCTATAAGAGGGGTTGCTATTTCCTCCTCCAGGGAATCTTCCTGATCCAGGGATTGAACTCTCATCTCCTGTATTGCAGGCAGATTCTTTACCCACTGAGCTAACTGGAAATGTTCACGTAAGAGTTATTTTTTTAATAAGAAACTCTTAGGAATAAGTGATTCCCAACCTTTAAAAATATATATCAGGTTTACTGTATTGATCTTTTCATTTTCCAAGTGTTGATAAAAACATGGATAAAGAGAAATAATTCTCCTCTTTAACATAAACAATAGAATAAAATGCATTGGTATTGGAAATTAAAAAGCAAGAGAGTTCCAGAAAAACATCTACTTTTGTTTTATTGACTATGCCAAAGCCTCTGACTGTGTGAATCATAATAAACTGTGGAAAATTCTGAAAGAGATGGGAATACCAGACCACCTGACCTGCCTCTTGAGAAATCTGTGTGCAGGTAAGGAAGCAACAGTTGGAACTGGACGTGGAACAACAGACTGGTTCCAAATAGAGAAAGGAGTACACCAAGGCTTTATATTGTCACCCTGCTCATTTGACTTATATGCAGAGTACATCATGGGTGAAGCACAAGCTGGAATCAAGATTGCCAGGAGAAATATAAATAACCTCAGATATGCAGATGATACCACCCTTATGGTAGAAAGTGAAGAAGAACTAAAGAGCCTCTTGAAAGTGAAAGAAGAGAGTGAAAAAGTTGGCTTAAAACTCAACATTCCGAAAGCTAAGATCATGGCATCTGGTCCCATCACTTCATGGCAAATAGATGGGGAAACAGTGTAAACAGTGGCTGACTTTATTTTTCTGGGCTCCAAAATCACTGCAGGTGGTGACTTCAGCCATGAAATTAAAAGACACTTGCTCCTTGGGAAAAAAGTTATGACCAACCTAGATAGCGTATTAAAAAGTAGAGACATTACTTTGCCAACAAAGGTCCGTCTAGTCAAGGCTATGGTTTTTCCAGTAGTCATGTATGGATGTGAGAGTTGGACTACAAAGAAAGCTGAGCACTGAAGAATTGATGCTTTTGAACTGTGGTGTTGGAGAAGACCCTTGAGAGTCCCTTGGACTGCAAGGAGATCCAACCAGTCCATCCTAAAGGAGATCAGTCCTGAATATTCATTGAAAGGACTGATGCTGAAACTGAATTCCAATACTTTGGCCACCTGATGCAAAGAGCTGACTCATTTGAAAAGACCCTGATGTTGGGAAAGATTGAAGGTGGGAGGAGAAGGGGACGACAGAGGATGAGATGGTTGGATGGCATCACTGACTCGATGGAGTTGGTGATGGACAGAGAGGCCTAGTGTGCTGCAGTCCATGGGGTCGCAAAGAGTCAAACACAACTGAGCAGCTGAGCTGAACTGATGATATTTGGGTCTTAAGAATAGGCATAGGTGAAATAAAAGGCTGCCTGGGACGGTACAAGTGAATTCTGAGATAGCTAACGATTTTAAGTAAGAGAAGACTGATAAGAAAATAACACTTGTATTGAATGTGCTCATAAAAAGTCGGTCCTCTTGTTTCCTCCTGGACTTATCTGAATTAATTGGAATGACAGTAAGTCATGCAGGAGGAATACCAATAATTATTAGGCAAGTAGTTAATTAAATACAGAAGTGGCCTTGAGTCCATATAACCCTGGGAAATTTCTACAACCGTTCTAAAACTTAAAGTTCTCATACCAAAAAAGATTGTTCTGAGAATTAAATGAGATTAGATCTAAAATACTTAACATAATAACTGGCTCATGGGAAAACATCCTCATCATTTTCACCTATATTCAGATTATCCATCTGCATCAAGTACAGTACCAAATGTTGTCTCATTTAACCCCCAAAATATTGTGGTAGGTTTTATTATTTCTGTATTTGTGGATAAGAAAGTAAGTCTAAGAAGTTTAGTGACTTACCCCCAGCCACAGAGTTAACAGTGGGGAAAGTCATGAATCTACCCCTGACCTGTGGATTTCATGGTCCCTGGTCTGTTCATTCATCAGATTTTGACATCACACAGAAGTAGCAGCAGGTGATGAATCATGCGTTGCAGTTGCTAATGAGATCTGGAAAATTATCTCATTTAATTATATAAATAGCCCTAGGAAGTAGATCTTATTTCCTGTTATCAGGCAAAAAAACAGGTTCAGAAGGTTTAAGTTTTTGTTCAAATCACAGAACCAGTAAACACTGGTGCTGAGCATTGAACCTATGCTGTCTGATCCAAAAGTCCTCTCATCACCTCCCACAATTTGAACCACTTTCCTCACTCATTTAGGGAAAAGTTCACCTACCATAGAAAAAATAAAGACTACTTAGTTTCTGTCATCAGAGAATATAATTATTCTCTGCAAGGGCATTGGTTGGACTCACCTAGGTCCAACCTATGCTCTCAATCCTGAGAATCCCTGTGTCTCTGTGGGCTTAGACTGGGAGGCTTGGTAACTAGATCAAAACTATTCTTGTAACATTTCACAATCTTGACTTTTTTTTTTCCAAATAAGATGTTAAAAAACTAAAAATTACTGTTCTCTTTCTTTCAAGAGAAAAATTGCCACTGGAGTCTCAAAGAGTTGGACACGACTGAGCGACTTTCACTTACTCACCTTGCTTCTCTCACATTTACCACACTGCCTTGCCAACTTCGTATGCAGAGCACTGACCTCTGGCAAATAAACCTTGGACACATGTTACCTATTAAAATCCCTGCTATTGAGCATTTTGTAATGCCAAAAAGTAAGAAAAGTCTTTTAAAAAGTGAAGGGAATTGCAGAAAGATGGGAGACCAACTTGAAAGAGCTCCCAATATCCAAAACTGGGAACAATTTGAGCAACAAAATAAATAACATGATATTAGTTATAACCCAAAGGATGAACCTCATATAAATTAGTGAAATAAACAAATGGGATATAAGGGAAAATCATCCCTTTTAGAAGAATTCCAATGAATAAATGTAGAAGGAATGAGGGGAATTGAAATATTACCGTAAGAATACCACATAGCTGCCTCAGGTGGAATCCTTTGATGAATGATAAAATTAGTGGAGGAAACTCTAAGAAGAAACAGGGTATTTGTATAGCCTCAAAAAACCTCTCCAAAAATTTAGTAATTATTGTGGTAATTTTAACTTATGACCATAAATTGTTGATTACTCACCCCCAACCCGAGATTGAAGCTGAATTCCACTACCCTTGAGTTTCGGATGACTTGGTGACTGAGGAGAAAATAGTAAATTTACAGTAGAGAAATAAATAGCACCCTTAACCATATGAACAAGGTTCACATCCCTAGTAATAAGCAGTGTTGATATCACAGGTCCTCTTATATAAGACAGAGGGGCACATCACCTCTGTGGTATACTTTCCTTAACTCCAGAAAGTTCTGCCTGTCTAGTTACAAGAAAACTGCAGACAAATCAAATTCAGGAACACTCTACGAAATACCTGACCACTTCCCATTAAAAATGTTAAGGTCACAAAAGACAAGGAAAGACTGAAAAACTGTCACAGACTGGAGGAAACTAAGGATATGTATTTACACACACACACATATATACATATATCTCATCTAAATTACATGAATACAATGTAGTGTTTTGGATTGGATCCTGAAACAGGAAAAAAAACATTAGTGGAAAAATTGGAGGAATCAAAACAAAATCTGCAGTTAATTTTATTGTACCAATTTTTATTATATAGTTTTGGTAACTGTACCTGATTATGTAAGATGTTAATATTAGAGAAAACTGGGTGACAGATTCACAACTTTGTCTAAATCTAAAATGGTTTCAAAATAAAAATCTAAAAAGGGCTTTATATTAAGCAGATGAACTTTCCTGACACTATTGACAGTTGTGAATTATGGGTCATTCTCTCTCAGAGGAGCATTTTCAATGAGTTTAGAATTAACCCCTTCAAGAGCACAGCCTAACCTGAGTCATGGAAAGAACGCTGAACTACGAATTAGGACATCTCTACATTCCACTTGGGCAAGTTACTTGAACCAAGTCTGTTTTTTCATCTGTAAAATGGAACAATATATACTTTTGCAAGATTAGTAAGTTTACCATTGAAAAAACTGCTGTGATAAGCATTCAGCACCCGAATACAGAGGTGCTTAATAAAATCCTGGGTTGTCTATTTATATTTGTAATACTGATTGTGAATGAGGGAAAAGACCCTGATGCTGGGGAAACTGAAGGCAAAAGGAGAAGAGGGCAGCAGAGGAAGATATGGTTAGATAGCATCACTGACTCAACAGACATGAATTTGAGCAAATTCTGGGAGATAGTGGAGGACAGAGGAGCCTGGCGTGCTGCAGTCCATGGGGGCTGCAAAGAGTTGGATGTAACTTAGTGACTAAACAACAACAACAGCAAATGCTGATTGCCTACAAATCAAGGGCTACAGACTCAGAAGCCTGCAGGTCCAGGTTTGTTTAGACAGCTCTGTAACAAATTCTAGAATACATGGCCCATTTAAAGGAGATACTGTCACTTAGCTCTAACTGACTTTTGCCAGCAGTGCCTGGTCCCAGTGCTGCCAAAAGTTTTTCAAGTGAAGCTGAAAACTCTAAGTTTTAAAAATATGTAATCTCCTTATTTTAAAATGTTGATAGTCAATTTAAGACATTTTAAGCATTGTGTAAATATCTGAACATGTCTGTTGGCCAGATTTGGCTCTTCAGTCACCAGTTTTTGAGTCCTACATGGTCTAATGGGAAAAACCATGGAGTTCTCCATGGGCTATGTAGCTATGCCTTAGTGTTTGAGTCACTTAGCTGTATCTGACTCTTTGCAACCCCATGGACTGTAGACCCCAGGCATCTCTGTCCACAGAATTCTCAAGGCAAGAATACTAGAGTGGGTTGCCGTTCCCTTCTCTAGGGAGAAATGTACACTCAGCACATGTAGAGTTAAAATTAAAAACTGCAAAGCAAAAGCAAACAATTTGGCCTCCTGCACCTTTGTGATCATTGCTAACCACAGTAGGTTTACATTGGCCACATCTAGACTGCTGTTCCATCGATGTCTAGTCATCTAATTGGGGTTGAAAGGGAACTGGGGAGCTATAAAGCCCATCGTGCCCATCACAGAGAAACCCTGGGTCTGCATTTGCCCAATTCCACTGAAGCACAGAGAACCTCTTATGCCTGGCTGAGTTGGGACCAAGAGCCAGGTCCCACCTCCATTCCCTTGTCCCATTAACTGTACTCTAAACGCTGTAGGCCAAGTACCTTGCTTAATACAGCACGCTTCACTCAGTGCATCATAAACTTACCTGTCCAATGGGCAGAATGCCTGTGATTTCCTCATGATGATATCACTCATCTGGTAAGCCAAAATTCTCCAATGAATTTTGAGTTAAAAGTGATAGCTCCTCTAGCAAATTTTATATTCTTTGAAAAAGCTTTAAAGGTAAGTTGTAAGATAGCTAAAATATAAAATCTGACTAAAATATTGTTCTCCCCCATCGTCGCCAACCCCACCCCAGCAAATTCTAGCCCATTGGCTATTTGACTGTCAGTAATCAATGTTACTTTGTTCTGAACAGAATATGAACTGTGCATCTTCTTTAAAAGAGTGGGCATTAGAGTCTGATCTCAACCAGAGTCTGATTTCTCAATGTAGTTGTGTCCAGAAACATTTTTTTCCTTTTAGAAAATGGAATATCTGGAACAAACCTCCTTAATCATCTTTATGGCTCTGTTGAGGGAGAATAAAAATCATGATGGTTGTTAACTCACATTTTTGCACCATAGATGATGGTTTCTAAATAAACTGGATCATTGTGATTAATAAAACATAATTCATTCGAAAATCAAGAGATGTAAGAGAGGCAGCTGTGTCTAAACAGAAAAAGTCAGGAAGATTGGAGTGTGAGGAGAAAACAATGAGCAGGGATGACGAGGAGAATAAACACATTTGGCACACTTAGTGGTGATATTGATGGAGATAACACACTTGAAACCAAAATATGGAGACTTAAGGAAACATTTGCTCTCCTTTTTCTCTCTGAGTATTGTAGGTCCGTTTAAATTTTTTTCCCTTTCTTGTGACCATCCATATATTTGGGGATACATATGAAAAGTATGGCAGGCCATAATTTATTCAGTATTTCTTGTCAGAAAATCCCCCAAATAATTAGATCAACAAGTTTCAAAATTCTACACTATTAGCAAAGATGCTCCTTGAAGAATATGAAAATATGGTAGTACACAGCAAACCATTTCAAAAAGCACTAAAAGGATATAATACTGAAAGTCTTCTCTTTCCTTGCTGCTGCCAGATATACTTTTCAAAGATATCCACTGTGAATGATGTCTAATGTATATTTCCATTTTTATGAAACCACATGTGTGCATGTTTTTTCACAGGTAGAACTATACTAAATACACTGTCCTCCATTTTTCATTTTTCACTCTAAAAATTATTTCCTTTCCAGCCTGTACTGTTTTTATAGTCAGCATTTTTAATGGATTTGCTATAATTTATTTAAGCATGCTTATATGGATGGACTGGAGAAGGCAATGGCAACCCACTCCAGTACTCTTAGTGACTTAGCAGCAGCAGCAGCAGCAGCATATGGATGGACATTAAGTTAATTCCTATTTGGATCTATTACAAAAAAATTGTAGAATGAATTATTCATTTTGTTCACAAGTTTACATATGGAGCATAAACTCCTAGAAGTATAACTACAGGTCAAAGGCTATGAATTATTAAATGCAGAAAGTATAATTCCATATTGTTCTGCAGTTATGTGAGTGTTGGAATGTTTATATACTTAGAAAAAGCCAGTATGTATTTCAAATCAATTGTGTTCAAACATAAAAAGAGCTCATCATTTAAACAAACATAAATTTCAACAAGTTTAATTGCATTCTTGTGCTAATCAGAAAGATACATATTTTGAGATAATTTTAAAAAATGTTCAGAGTTCTCACAGTAGGTAGATAATCTAAATGGCCAATTATTGCTTTCTATTTTTCCTATTTTCTTTTGATGATATGTGGTCTCTAGTTATCCCAACTGTATTACGATTAACATATTCATTTCTTAAATACATATTTAAATGCTTTTTATTTGTGAGTTTCATTCACTTTGCTTACAGAATCTCCTTTTAGATTTTGGCAAGGACATTTTACTTCAGTCACCTCATCTGTGAATTGAGCTATTTGGTTTAGACATTCACCAAGCTTCCCCTCTAGCTCTAATAGTCAGGGAAATCCATTAGTATTAAGTTCAAGGGAATAATCTGTACTTTCAGCATCATAGGAGCTTTGTATTTCAGTTTATATCTTCCAAATGAGGATATCTGTTTGCTTTGCACATATGTGAAGGGAAAATATCAATGATTAGACAAAAAGGCACTATAGCAAAAGGGGACTATTCTTTGCCAAATGAGCAGTTCTGTTCCTCTTCCTCTCCACAGCAAAGTACTTTTTACTAAAGTTTATATCTATTAAAATAATTAGTTTTATTTGCAGCAACTCAATACCAATTTGGGAAAGTCACAGTTCCTTTGGAAACTGGTAAATTTGCTAAATAACTTATACTGAAAGAGTACTAGAACTTCCTTTAAATAAACATCAGTTTAATAAAATAACATTTATTGAACTTTGATTTTGTTTGAGGCTCAAGCACTTATGTCATCTAATGAGAGGCAAGGCAGTGGTGAATTATATAAACTAAAACAAAAAAACTTCTACAGTTTAATTACCCAAGTTCCAGGTAATTTAGTCAAGTGAAAAACCCAACTAAAGATTAATTCTCCTGACCTTCAGCTTTCTGAGAAGCCTCTGTGCTTCTGGCACTCACAATCAATGTTTCATTGGGACTAAGTTATCCATTAATCAACATGAGATGTATTCTGTATTTTATTTAATCTTAAGAAAGCCTTGCTCAGTCAGATAAAAAGCTAATTTTTGCTTTCTCACACTCTTTAACTTGAAATTCATGCATAACTGACACGTAGAAATCAGAGACAGAAAAACTCTGTTGGCCTAATTCTATTTCCAAACTGGTACAGAAGAGGGTGAAAAAAATGAGTCCAAGAGGCCAAAAAAGAACACATGTATAAGAATTGGGACTCAACTCCCAGCTCCAGAGGGAAGCTGTTCCCACACCTGACAACACAGAGCTGAACACACTGTACCTTAAAGATGAATTTGCAGGTGAACTGATATCCTGCTGAGTTACAACAGAGGGCAAGTCTCCCAGTCCCACTCCTGGATCCTTAGCTCTGATTTGTGAAGGCCTCAGGTGCTGCCCTGAAATCTCATTGTTACAGCCCTTTATATATGAGGAGTTATACAGAAATCCCTCAGTTTTTCAAGGTCATCAGAACCAAATTAGTAGCAGAATCAGACAGTATCTTTCCAGGGACATTGTAGCCTTCCCTAGTGGTGAGAGATGGCTCTAAACAAATTCCATCTCTTGCTACCCCACCCACCCCAGGGCAGGGGAGCTTCTGTTTTGGCAGATCCCACAAGTGCCATGACTTGGCCTGAACCAAACGAGATGATTTAGAACATGAACCGGATTATTCATGTGCCCTGTTTCTCTGAGACTTGTAAAAAGCCATCCTCTGCCACTCAACGTGCAAAGGGGACTGGAATGGTGGGACAAGTCACTACTGGGTGTAACATTACAGGAAGACTTAGAGAGGCATCTTGCTCTTTGGAGCCATTAATCCTTGAATGGAATCTGGTGATGACATATCACGGTCTGCTCAGTTCTCTACCAGTTGAAACAGGAACTGACCCTTGCTGAGTGTCTTCCAAAAAAACGCATCCAAGTGAGATGACTTCTCATTTTAGAGTGGCTCTTATCCCATTTTGGAAGCGCACACTTTGTCCTTAGGGAAAAACATTCAGAATACTCACTCATCTGATAACAAAAATAGCTCTGGTTTTCAGCAAATCCTTCTACTATGCTATTAATTGCATGCCCATTCATTCAGTGGGTTATAATTGTTCAAACTTACATTACACGTGACAACCTTATCTAACATTGATGTTAAAATTTTATCTTATTAAAGTGTAATATTTAATATTGAGTCTATGAAAGTACTTTCAGTTCAGATGCTTATTCGTGTCTGACTCTTTCGGACCCCGTGAACTGCAGCACGCCAGGCTTCCCTGTCCATCACCAACTTCCAGAGCTTGTTCAAACTCATATCCATCAAGTCAGTAATGCCCTCCAATGGTCTCATCCTCTGTCGTTCCCTTCTCCTCCTGCCTTCAATCTTTCCCAGCATCAGGATCTTTTCCAGTGAGTCAGTTCTTCACATTAGGTGGCCAAAGTACTGGAGCTTCAGCTTCAGCATCAGTTCTCCCAATGAATATTCAGAACTGATTTCCAGGATTGACTGGCTTGATCTCCTTGCTGTCCAAGGACTCTCAAGAGTCTTCTCTAACACCACAGTTCAAAAATATCAATGAAAATACTTTAATAAGTCCATTTACTTTCAACTAAATGCCTACTTTAATAGTGGAACCAAATTTTACAGGAGAAAAATTTTTTCATAGGGAAAGAGAGGAATTAATTCTGAAACCATATTGTAGGTTACCACCGATACAAAAACAACAATTTAAAGTAAGAAAAACTCAGCAAAAATGTTTCCAATGAGCACATTGAAACCTCAGGAAAAAATACAGTGAAGCTGAATAACTAGCAGATGACAGATTACTTGATGACAGTTTCTTTCTCTCCCTCTTGATGAAATAAAATTCATATTTTATGGCAAGATATGAAAGTTTTATACATAAGATTTTTCTTTGACCGTTTGGGCTTCCTCCCTCCCCTTTAGTGCCTGTTGTGCATTTGTATTAACCAGACCTCCTTAGGAGATAACGTTCCTTCTTAAGCTCATCCAGGGTCACAACTACTTAGGAGGTAATCTTTTGTCTTCATCTTGTAAGGGGCTATGATGACTCATGACCTACCACTTGCTTTTTACATGTAGATCTGGAACAGTTTACATGTGTAAACTGTTAACAGTGCATCATTTGACATATAAGTCTTTATCTCAAACTTATTTAACTGTGCTTTGACCTCTAATGGGTAGGATCAGTCCTCAGAGCTTTCTGAAAGATTGTCCCCTGGGTTGTAATCTTCAGGGCGGTTTGAATAAAATTTTCCTCTTTTTTCTTAGGCCTTTTGATTTTTTTTTCCCCAAAATTCATAATGTAGCCAGTAGGATATCAGAGATACCCACCAGAGGGCACCTAGGGTTTCCCCAAACTAGTGCTTAGAGCAAAGCAGGGGCCCATTGAGCCCCACTGACTTCTCAGTACTCCTCAGGAGTTCTTGTGAGTTATCCTGGTATCCAACTTTCATTGTTTCAGCAGTGATCCTGAAAGTTTTATTCAAGCTGTTTTTACTTAAGAAAGACTTGGAATCTTTTTTTTTTTTTTTTAAACTTTACAATATTGTATTGATTTTGCCAAATATCGAAATGAATCCACCACAAGTATACATGTGTTCCCCATCCTGAACCCTCCTCCCTCCCCATACCATCCCCCTGGGTCGTCCCAGTGCACCAGCCCCCAGCATTCAGCACCGTGCATGGAACCTGGACTGGTGACTCATTTCATATATGATATTATACGTATTTCAATGCCATTCTCCCAAATCATCCCACCCTCTCCCTCTCCCACAGAGTCCAAAAGACTGTTCTATACATCAGTGACTCTTTTGCTGTCTCATATACAGGGTTATCTTTACCATCTTTCTAAATTCCATATATATGTGTTAGTATACTGTATTGGTGTTTTTCTTTCTGGCTTACTTCACTCTGTATAATAGGCTCCAGTTTCATCCACCTCATTAGCACTGATTCAAATGTATTCTTTTTAATGGCTGAGTAATACTCCATTGTATATATGTACCACTGCTTTCTTTATCCATTCATCTGCTGATGGACATCTAGGTTGCTTCCATATCCTGGCTATTATAAACAGTGCTGCGATGAACATTGGGGTACACGTGTCTCTTTCAATTCTGGTTTCCTCAGTGTGTATGCCCAGCAGTGGGATTGCTGGGTCATAAGGCAGTTCTATTTCCGGTTTTTTAAGTATTCTCCACACTGTTCTCCATAGTGGCTGTACTAGTTTGCATTACCACCAAGAGTGTAAGAGGGTTCCCTTTTCTCCACACCTTCTCCAGCATTTATTGCTTGTAGACTTTTGGATTGCAGCCATTCTGACTGGCATGAAATGGTACCTCATAGTGGTTTTGATTTGCATTTCTCTGATAATGAGTGATGTTGAGCATCTTTTCATGTGTTTGTTAGCCATCTGTATGTCTTCTTTGGAGAAATGTCTATTTAGTTCTTTGGCCCATTTTTTGATTGGGTCATTTATTTTTCTGGAATTGAGCTGTAGGAGTTGCCTGTATATTTTTGAGATTAGTTGTTTGTCAGTTGCTTCATTTGCTATTATTTTCTCCCATTCTGAAGTCTGTCTTTTCACCTTGCTTATAGTTTCCTTTGTTGTGCAGAAGCGTTTAAGTTTAATTAGGTCCCATTTGTTTATTTTTGCTTTTATTTCCAGTATTCTGGGAGGTGGGTCACAGAGGATCCTGCTGTGATGTATGTCGGAGAGTGTTTTGCCTATGTTTCCCTCTAGGAGTTTTATAGTTTCTGGTCTTATGTTTAGATCTTTAATCCATTTTGAGTTTGTTTTTGTGTATGGTGTTAGAAAGTGTTCTAGTTTCATTCTTTTACAAGTGGTTGACCAGATTTCCCAGCACCACTTGTTAAAGAGATTGTCTTTAATCCATTGTATATTCTTGCCTCCTTTGTCAAAGATAAGGTGTCCATATGTGCGTGGATTTATCTCTGGGCTTTCTATTTTGTTCCATTGATCTATATTTCTGTCTCTGTGCCAGTACCATACTGTCTTGACTGTGGCTTTGTAGTAGAGCCTGAAGTTAGGTAGGTTGATTCCTCCAGTTCCATTCTTCTTTCTCAAGATCGCTTTGGCTATTCGAGGTTTTTTGTATTTCCATACAAATTGTGAAATTATTTGTTCTAGCTCTGTGAAGAATACCGTTGGTAGCTTGATAGGGATTGCATTGAATCTATAAATTGCTTTGGGTAGTATACTCATTTTCACTATATTGATTCTTCCAATCCATGAACATGGTATATTTCTCCATCTATTAGTGTCCTCTTTGATTTCTTTCACCAGTGTTTTATAGTTTTCTATATATAGGTCTTTAGTTTCCTTAGGTAGATATATTCCTAAGCATTTTATTCTTTCCGTTGCAATGGTGAATGGAATTGTTTACTTAATTTCTCTTTCAGTTTTCTCATTATTAGTGTATAGGAATGCAAGGGATTTCTGTGTGTTGATTTTATATCCTTCAACTTTACTATAGTCATTGATTAGTTCTAGTAATTTTCTGGTGGAGTCTTTAGGGTTTTCTATGTAGAGGATCATGTCATCTTCAAACAGTGAGAGTTTTACTTCTTCTTTTCCAATTTGGATTCCTTTTATTTCTTTTTCTGCTCTGATTTCTGTGGCCAAAACTTCCAAAACTATGTTGAATAGTAATGGTGAAAGTGGGCACCCTTGTCTTGTTCCTGACTTTAGAGGAAATGCTTTCAATTTTTCACCATTGAGGATACTGTTTACTGTGGGTTTGTCATATATAGCTTTTATTATGTTGAGGTATGTTCCTTCTATTCCTGCTTTCTGGAGAGTTTTTATCATAAATGGATGTTGAATTTTGTCAAAGGCTTTCTCTGCATCTACTGAGATAATCATATGGTTTTTATTTTTCAATTTGTTAATGTGGTGTATTACATTGATTGATTTGTGGATATTGAAGAATCCTTGCATCCCTAGGATAAAGCCCACTTAGTCATGGTGTATGATCTTTTTAATGTGTTGTTGGATTCTGATTGCTAGACTTTTATTAAGGATTTTTGCATCTATGTTCATCAGTGATATTGGTCTGTAGTTTTCTTTTTTTGTGGCATCTTTGTCAGGTTTTGGTATTAGGGTGATGGTGGCCTCATAGAATGAGTTTGTAAGTTTACCTTCCTCTGCAATTTTCTGGAAGAATTTGAGCAGGATAGGTGTTAGCTCTTCTCTAAATTTTTGGTAGAATTCAGCTGTGAAGCCATCTGGACCTGGGCTTTTGTTTGCTGGAAGATTTTTTATTACAGTTTCAATTTCCGTGCTTGTGATGGGTCTGTTAAGATTTTCTATTTCTTCCTGGTCGAGTTTTGGAAAGTTGTACTTTTCTAAGAATTTGTCCATTTCTTCCACATTGTCCATTTTATTGGCATATAATTGTTGATAGTAGTCTCTTATGATCCTTTGTATTTCTGTGTTGTCTGTTTTGATCTCCCCATTTTCATTTCTAATTTTATTGATTTGATTTTTCTTCCTTTGCTTCTTGATGAGTCAGGCTAATGGTTTGTCAATTTTATTTATCCTTTCAAAGAACCAGCTTTTGGCTTTGTTGATTTTTGGTATGGTCTCTTTTATTTCTTTTGCATTTATTTCTTCCCTAATTTTTAAGATTTTTCCTTCTACTAACCCTGGGGTTCTTCATTTCTTCCTTTTCTAGTTGCTTTAGATGTAGAGTTAGGTTATTTATTTGACTTTTTTCTTGTTTCTTGAGGTATGCCTGTATTGCTATGAACTTTCCCCTTAGGACTGCTTTTAAAGTGTCCCAGAGGTTTTGGGTTGTTGTGTTTTCATTTTCATTAGTTTCTATGCAAATTTTGATTTCTTTTTTGATTTCTTCTGTGATTTATTGATTATTCTGCAGCGTGTTGTTCAGCCTCCATATGTTGGAATTTTTAATCATTTTTCTCCTGTAATTGAGATCTAATCTTACTGCATTGTGGTCAGAAAAGATGCTTGGAATGATTTCAATTTTTTTGAATTTACCAAGGCTAGATTTATGGTCCAGGATGTGATCTATCCTGGAGAAGGTTCCATGTGCACTTGAGAAAAAGGTGAAATTCATTGTTTTGGGATGAAATGTCCTATAGATATCAATTAGGTCTAACTGGTCTATTGTATCGTTCAAAGTTTGTGTTTCCTTCTTAATTTTCTGTTTAGTTGATCTATCCATAGGTAGGACTTGGAATCTTAAGGGACATTTCCTAGACAGGGTCTTAGGAGGATGTGAGCAGAAGGCTGAGGAAAACAGGTGCCTGGGTTTTTGTTAAATTTGGCTTTGAAAAAAACCCAACAGCTTGAAACCTAAATGTTCATTGATCGGTGAATGGATAAAGAAGAAGTGTTTTATATATATATATATATATATATATATATATATATATATAACTAAAGAGCCTCTTGATGAAAGTGAAGAGGACAGGGAAAAGTTGGCTTAAAGCTCAACATTCAGAAGACAAAGATCATGGCATCTGGTCCCATCACTTCATGGGAAATAGATGGGGAAACAGTGGAAACAGTGGCTGACTTTATTTTGGGGGCTCCAAAATCACTGCAGATGGTGACTGTAGCCATGAAATTAAAAGATGCATCACTACAAACAAAGCTAGTGGAGGTGATGAAATCCCAGTTGAACTATTTCAAATCCTGAAAGATGATGCTGTGAAAGTGTGGGACTCAATATGTCAGCAAATTTAGAAAACTCAGCAGTGGCCACAGGACTGGAAAAGGTCAGTTTTCATTCCAATCCCAAAGAAAGGCAATGCCAAAGAATGCTCAAAGTACCGCACAATTGCACTCATCTCACATGCTAGTAAGTGATGCTTAAAATTCTCCAAGCCAGGCTTCAGCAATACGTGAACCGTGAACTTCCTGATGTTTAAGCTGGTTTTAGAAAAGGCAGAGGAACCAGATCAAATTGCCATCTGGTGGATCATCGAAAGCAAGAGAGTTCCAGAAAAACATCTATTTCTGCTTTATTGACTATGCCTTTGACTGTGTGGATCACAATAAACTGTGGAAAATTCTGAAAGAGATGGGAATACCAGATCACCTCACCTGCCTCTTGAGAAGTTTGTATGCAGGTCAGGAAGCAACAGTTAGAACTGGACATGGAACAACAGCCTGGTTTCATGTAGCAAAAGGAGTACGTCAAGGCTGTATATTGTCACCCTGATTATTTAACTTATATGCATCATGAGAAACGCTGGGCTGGAAGAAGCACAAGCTGGAAACAAGACTGCCAGAAGAAATATCAATAACCTCAGATGTGCAGACGACACCACCTTTATGGCAGAAAGTGAAAAAGAACTAAAAAGCCTCTTGATGAAAGTGAAAGAGGAGAGTGAAAAGGTTAGCTTAAAGCTCAACATTCAGAAAACTAAGATCAAGGCATCTGGTCCCATCACTTCATGGGAAATAGATGGGGAAACAGTGGAAACAGTGGCTGATTTTATTTGGGGGGGGGGGGCTCCAAAATCACTGCAGATGGTGATTGCAGTCATGAAATTAAAAGATGCTTACTCCTTGGAAGGAAAGTTATGACCAACCTAGACAGCATATTGAAAAACAAAGACATTACTTTGCCAACAAAGGTCCATCTAATCAAGGCTATGGTTTTTCCAGTAGTCATGTATGGATGTGAGAGTTGGACTATAAAGAAAGCTGAGCACAGAATAATTGATGTTTTTGAACTGTGGTGTTGGAGAAGACTCTTGAGAGTCCCTTGAACTGCAAGGAGATCCAACCAGTTCATCCTAAAAGAGACCAGTCCTGAATATTCACTGGAAGGACTGATGTTGAAGCTGAAACTCCAATACTTTGGCCACCTGATTCGAAGAGCTGACTCATTTGAAAGGACCTTGATGCTGGGAGGGATTGGGGACAGGAGGAGAAGTGGACGACAGAGGATGAGATGGTTGGATGGCATCACTGACTCAATGGATGTGGGTTTGAGTGGACTCTTGAAGTTGTTGAAGGACAGGGAGGCCTGCAATGCTGTGGTTCTTGGGGTCACAAAACGTCAAACATGACTGAGCAACTGAACTGAGTGCAACACTTTTACAGCATCGTCTTTTAGGATTTGAAACAGCTCAACTGGAATTCCATCACCTCCACTAGCTTTGTTCATAGTGATGCTTCCTAAGGCCCACCTGACTTTACATTCCAGGATGTCTGGCTCTAGGTGAGTGATCACACCATCATGATTATCTGGATCATGAAGATCTTTTTTTGTATAGGTTTTCTGTGTATTCTTGCCACCTCTTCTTAATTTCTTCTGCTTCTGTTGGTCCACACCATTTCTGTCGTTTATTGTGCCCATCTTTGCATGAAATGTTCCCTTGGTATCTCTAATTTTCTTGAAGAGATCTCTAGTCTTTCCCATTCTGTTGTTTTCCTCTATTTCTTTGCACTGATCACTGAGAAAGGCTTGCTTATCTCTCCTTGCTATTCTTTGGAACTCTGCATTCAGACACTTGTATCTTTCCTTTCTCCTTTTGTTTTCACTTCCGTTTTTTCCACAGCTATTTGTAAGGCCTCTTCAGACAGCCATTTTGCTTTTTTGCATTTCTTTTCCATGGGGATGGTCTTGATTCCTGTCTCCTGTACAATGTCATGAACCTCCATCCATCGTTCATCAAACACTCTGTCTATCAGATCTAATCCCTTGAATCTATTTCTCACTTCCACTGTATAATCATAAGGGATACGATTTAGGTCATACCTGAGTGTTCTAGTAGTTTTCCCTACTTTCTTCAATTTCAGTCTGAATTTGGCAATAAGGTGTTCATGATCTGAGCCACACTCAGCTCCCAGTCTTGTTTTTGCTGACTGTATAGAGCTTCTCCATCTTTGGCTGCAAAGAATATAATCAATCTGATTTTGGTGTTGGCTATCTGGTGATGTCCATGTGTAGTCTTCTCTTGTGTTGTTGGAAGAGGGTGTTTGCTATAACCAGTGTGTTCTCTGGGCAAAACTCTATTAACCTTTGCCCTCTTCATTCTGTACTCCAAGACCAAATTTGCCTGTTACTCCAGGTGTTTCTTGACTTCCTACTTTTGCATTCCAGTCCCCTATAATGAAAAGGACAGCTTTTTTGAATGTTAGTTCTAGAAGGTCTTATAGGTCTTCATAGAACCATTCAACTTCAGCTTCTTTAGCATTACTAGTCGGGGCATAGACTTAGATTACCGTGATATTGAATGGTTTGCCTCGGAAATGAATAGAGATCATTTTGTCTTTTTTGAGATTGTATCCAATTACTGCATTTCGGAATCTTTTGTTGACTATGATGGCTACTCCATTTCTTCTAAGGGATTCTTCCCACAGTACTAGATACAATGGTGTCTTCAGAAGCAATCAAAAGCCCATCAATCATTTTACCACTCCCAAAACCTTCTCTATTTATCTTAAGAGGCTGTTAAGTGTTAAAAAATTTTTTCTGGCCCTAAGAGAACTAAGACTTCCCCGGAGGGACTTGCCTTTTTCCTCCTATGCATTTGATATGCAAACATTCTAACTCGTCTCCTCCAGAAGACGAGTTTCTTCTCCAGAAACTCTTATGTTTAAAATACAAATTTCAAAAAGGTAAAACAAAGAAGGAGAGATAATTAGGAACTTGACTTGTCAAGGACAGAAAGAGATCTTAAGTGTCTTCTCCACAAGTATTAGTAAAAAGGATGTAGCCATCTGGACAGGTAACCTTGATTTGTTTCATCTGCCAGAAACCCAATTTGAATTCATCCTCTTTTGTAATTGATGAACCCATCAGTTTATATTATTGTAACCAATTCATGGATGTAATTTTGTGATGGTAACTATGGGGTGTCTGTTTGTGTTTTTATATACGTGTATTGTAGATGTATGGTATTCTCAAAGTTAATTTGTAAAAGAGCTCTATTTAATTGGTTTATAGGAAATTAAGCATTTATATAAATACTCAGAAATATAAAAGAAACTGGTCAGCATGAGTTTTTGAGTTCACATAATCTGGGAAATATGTAGTACTGTGTTAAAATCTGCTATTAAAGATATTGTTTTGTTGGCTTAATTATTAAGACATGTCTTTAGAGTTATCAACATTGTCAACTACAAATTGGCACTTGCCATCTACCTTTACAGGGATTAAACTGTGTGATGTTGCAACTGGTGATTTTCAACACTCCCTGAAAGGAGTTCAAGGTAGAGAGCAGAAGTGAGGCACTCTGTCCTTGGGAAAAATCTGTCAGGACAGGACTTCAGATATTTAGGTATATTCAGGATCTGATTTTATGAGCCCAATTCTTGTATTTCCTCATGTCTAGAAATGCACTGAAATCCTTCATGGTGATAATTGTTTCTCATGACTAGCAGAAATCTGGAAAAATATGTGCTTGATTGCATGTATTTCCCCATCACCAGAATCACATATACACTGACCTTCCCCTTGGCCTCTTTAGAGCAGTTTCTCAGAGCTATTTGAGGCATTGTCTCCCAGGCTGCAGTCCTTATTTTGCCCCAAATAAAACTGACCTGACAGCTCTCACGTTGTGCATTTTTTCTAAGTCAACATTAAATATAATACTTTTATTATACCTAGGTTTATTAGAAATCAAATAAAATATTCCTGTTAAAAATTTTGTCAGCAAGAAAAATAACTTGGTATGATGAAATTTTTAAGTAAAAGAAGAAAGGTAAATGAGATAAAATGTGTTAGATAACTCTTCAGGAATTATTACATTTTGGGAGTAACCTTTTAAAAATAGTCTCTCCAGATTTTGGTAAGTTGAGTTTTGTTGAAGTAAAATGATGGGACTCCATTAAAAATCCAGGTCATTTCCAAATAAGATATTGGAACATTAATTGCTAAACACTGACTTCCTTTTACAGAGAAACTAAAGATCTTTATGAATATTAATAAATATGTTTGGTGCCAAATTAAGAAAATTTCTATTTAAAGAGCATATATTTTCTAGAAACTGTAAGTAGTATTTATGTTTGCTAAATCTATTTAATGCTAGACAGTTGATAATTGAAAAGTAAAAGACATTGAAGCAGTAAAAGACAATTCATACTTGCTTACTTAGTTTTTTAAAGAAACCAGGTTTTAAGATGAAGAATTAAAATATATGTTTAAAAAAACTACTAAAATACTATGGGAAACATTTCAGTATGTAAGGAAAATAGGAGGTGTGTTTTTAGTAATAGAAGATGTGAGAAATGGAAATGAGCTCTATTTAATTGGCTTATATGAAATTAAGGGAAAAGAAACCCTGAAGGAAAAATTTTGTGCATAATAAATATTGGTTAATATTATATTGACTGATTAAGTAAATTTTTATATTAAAGGTAAAGTGATACAAAATCTGACTCTGGTTTTCTGTTAAAAGGATAAATATTTCTTAAAATACTGATCTGCTTTTGATAGCAGATTGCAAAGTTTCTCTGCCTTTAACTGGCAATCTATTATGACTTTCTGTATTTTCTTTCAAGATCTTTTATTGTCACTTTCGTTAAGTGAATAAGCATTGTTCCATAGTAACCTATTTGACCAAGTGTTTTGAAACCTTTTGACATTTTTTTTCCAAGAAGTTTTTCTGTTTGTTTTAAAATATTTATTTATTTATCTGTCTTCTCTGAGTCTTACTTGCAGCTCTCAGGATCTTTGATTTTCATTGCAGCACACAGGGCATTTAGTTGCTATGTGTGAACTCTTAGTTGTGGCATGTGGGATCTAGTTCCCTGACCAGGGATCAAACCCAGGTCCCCTACATTGGGAGCATGGAGTCTTAGCCACTGGACCACCAGGGAATTTCCAAACCTTTTGATATTTTTGACAAACTTCCCAATACCAAATTCTAGTAATGTTTTGACCTCTAACCTTGGGATGTTTAACTCTTTTTCTCAGAGAGAGAAATATTAAGCTAATTAGGCTTATTTGGTATGTTAAATTACATGGGAAACATTGTCAAATGAGTAGTGATAAACAGGTTACATTTTATGGGTAAATGTTACTAATATAGATTTCTAGAAATAATGTGGAAATCAAAAAAATCTGGTATGTCCTGGTAGAATCTTGCTGTTGTTGATATTCAGTTGCTAAGCCATGTCCAGCTCTTTGCAACCCCATGGACTAGAGCACACCAGGCTTCCCTGTTCTTCACTATCTCCTGGAGTTTTCTTAAGCTCATGTCCATTGAGTCAGTGATGTTATCTAACAATCTTATCCTCTGGCCCCCCCCCTTCTCCTCTTGCCCTCAATCTTTCTGGACCTCAGGGTTTTCCCAGGAGTCAGCTTTTCCCATCAGGTGGCCAAAGTATTGGAGCTTCAGCTTCAGCATCAGTCCTTCCAATGAATATTCAGAACTGATTTCCTTTAGGACTGACTGGTTTGATCTTCTTGCTGTACAAGGGACTCTTCTCCAGCATCACATCAAAAGCATCAATTCTTGGGCACTCAGCCTTCTTTATGGTCCAACTCTCACATCCACTTGACTAACATAGCTTTGACTATACAGAACTTTGTCAGCAAAATGATGTCTCTGTTTTTTTAATATGCTGTCTAGGTTGGTCATAACTTTTCTTCCAAGGAGCAAGTGTCTTTTAATTTCATGGCTGCTGTCACCATCTGCAGTGATTTTGGAGCCCCAAAAAATAAAGTCTGTCACTGTTTCCATTGTTTCCCCATCTATTTGCCATAAAGTGATGGGACCAGATGCCATGATCTTAAGTTTTTTGAATGTTGAGTTTTAAGTCTGCTTTTCCACTCTCCTCTTTCACCCTCCTCAAGAGGCTCTTCAGTTCCTCTTTGCTTTCTGCCATTAGAGTCGTTTCTCTGCATATCTGAGGTTGTTAATATTTCTCCCAGAAATCTTGATTCCAGCAATCTTGATTCCACCTATACTTCAGCCAGTCTGGCATTTCACATGATGCACACTTCATGTAAGTTAAATAAGCAGGCTGACAATATAAAGCCTTTACATACTCCTTTTCCAATTTTGAATCAATCCATTGTTCCATGTCTAGTTCTAACTGTTACTTTTCGACCTGCATACAGGTTTCTCAGGAGGTAGGTAAGGTGGTCAGGTATTCCCATTTCTTTAAGAATTTTCCACAGTTTGTTGTGATCCACACAATCAAATGCTTTAACATAGTCAATGAAGCAGAAGTAGATGTTTTCTTGGAATTCCCTTTCTTTTTCTATGCTCCAAAAATGTTGGCAATTTGGTCTCTTGTTTCCTCTGCCTTTTCTAAATACAGCTTGTACAACTGGAACTTCTTGGTTTACGCACTGCTGAAGCCTAGCTTGAAGGATTTTGAGCATTATCTTGCTAGCATGTGAAATGAGCACAACTGAACAGTAGTTTGACCATTCCTTGGCATTTCCCTTGTTTGGGATTGAAATGAAAACTGGCCTTTTCCAGTGCTGGGGCCACTGCTGAGTTTTCCAAATTTGCTGGCATATTGAGTACAATACTTTCACAGCATCATCTTTTAGGATTTAAATAGCTCAGCTGGAATTCCATCATCTCCACTAGCTTTGTTGTTAGCAATGCTTCGTAAGGCCCATTTGACTTCACACTCCAGGATGTCTAGCTCCAGGTGAGTGACCACACCATCAAGGTTATCTGGATCATTAAGACCTTTTTTGTATAGTTCTTCTGTGTATTCCTGCCACCTCTTCTTAATCTCTCTGCTTCTGTTGGGTCCATACCATTCCTGTCCTTTATTGTGCCCATTTTTGCATGAACTATTCCCTTGATAGCTCCAATTTTCTCGAAGAGATCTTTAGTCTTTCCCATTCTATTGTTTTCCTCTATCCCTTTGCATTGTTCACTTAAGACCTTTTTATCTCTCCTTGCTATTCTTTGGAACTCTGCATTCAGATGGGTATATCTTTCCCTTACTCCTCTGCCTTTTGCGTCTCTTCTTTTCGCAGCTATTTGTAAGGCTTCCTCAGACAACCATTTTGCTGTGCTGCATTTCTTTTTCTTGGGGATGGTTTTTGGTCACCACCTCCTGTACAATGTTACAAACCTCTGTCCACAGTTCTTCAGGGACTCTATCAAATTTAATCATTTGAATCTGTGTCAGTTCCACTGTATAATTATAAGGGATTTTATTTTGGTCATACTCGAATGACCTAGTGGTTTTCTCTACTTTCTTCAATTTAAGTCTGAATTTTGCAATAAGGAGCTGATGATCTGAGCCACAGTCAGCTCCTGGTCTTGGTTTTGCTGACTGTGTATAACTTCTTCATCTTCAGCTGTAAAGAATACAATCAATCAGTATTGACCATCTGGTTCAGTATTGACCATCTGATGATGTCCATGTTTAGAGTTGCTCTTGTGTTTGCTGTAACCAGTGTGTTCTCTTGGCAAAACTCTGTTAGCCTTTGTGCTGCTTCATTTTGCACTTCAATGTACAAAATGAAGCTTATTTTGTACATTGTACAATGTAGCTCAGCTCAGGTCATTCAGAGACCCGATCACTTCTGATGCGCTATCTGTGTAAGCACAAGTAATGGCTGTGCCAGCATTGTACGGATGATGCTCCAGGTCTGAGGCACCCTTTCCTCTCACAGTTGAGCTTTTTCCTCAGCTTCAGCAGCTCTTCGTCTGGTGTGGAGCTGTGTTGTTAAGGGAATGGGACTAGCATAGTTGTTTTCCTCAGGCTGGGGTGTGTGCCAGAGTGGTCAGGGGAAACTGGCCAGTAACCAGTACAGTTCTAGTCACCTCTCTCTGTCCTGTTTCGGGAGTAAACAAGCAGGCACCTGTTTCCCTCAGCTGAGTCCAGGCTTCCCACATCCCTTCTATTAGTTGCTCCAACCAACCAAGCAGACTGGTTTTCCTGATGTTGGATCCCAGAACGGGGGCACCCAAAATGTGACTTGAACCACTCACTCCCCAGTGAGGATCTCTGCCCACGTTATCTTCTTCCTCTCCCTCCTACCAAGGGCACAGGTCCCAACCTTATCACTTCTAGTCCCTTCCTGCCCAATTGCATGTGATCTTTCTCACTGAATTGGTTATAAAGAAATCTTTCTGCTAGTCTTCAGTTAGTATTAAGTGAGAACAGTTCCATAAGTATATATATTGTGATGTGTTCATGAGGGAAGCAGAGTTCCATGTCCTCCTACTCCATCATCTTTATCTCCTCCTCTTTCTTCATTTTTTTCTTTCTATCCCTAACACTTAATATCCAATTGTCCTATCTTCAGGTTGGCTAATTCTTTAAACTTCTGCCTGCTTAAATCTGCTCGGAGAAGGCAATGGCACCCCACTCCTGTACTCTTGCCTGGAAAATCCCATGGACAGAGGAGCCTGGTGGGCTGCAGTCCATGGGGTCACGAAGAGTCGGACACGACTGAGCGACTTCACTTTCACTTTTCACTTGCATGCATTGGAGAAGGAAATGGCAACCCACTCCAGTGTTCTTGCCTGGAGAGTCCCAGGGATGGGGGAGCCTGGTGGGCTGCCGTCTATGGGGTCGCACAGAGTCGGACACGACTGAAGTGACTTAGCAGCAGTAGCAGCTTAAATCTGCTAGTATATTCCTCCTGGGAATTTTTCAATTCATTTCTTGTACTTTTCAGCCCCAGAATTTGTTTTGTTCTTTTTAAAAAATAATTTGTATTTTTTGTTGGTATTCTCATTTCCATATAATTTTCTTGATTTCTGTTAATTCTTTTTCCTTATTGTCCTTTAGTCTTTCAAATACATGTAGAGCAATGGTTTTAAAATATTTCTTCTGCAAATCTGATGTTTGAGCTTCCTCAGAGATGATTTCTGTCAATTATTCTGTTCCTTTGAAGGGTCATGTTTTTCTGTTAATTTGGATGCCTGTGATTCTTTTGTTGAAAGCTGGGCTTTGCAGCAACTATGGAAATCGAATTCACCCATTCCCCAAAGTTTTTTTTTTATTGTTGAAGGCTGTAATAGTTGGTTTTGTTTTGAGAATTTTCAAAAGTATTTTTTAAAGGCTGTTACTTTTTGTTTCTTATTACCGAAGTCTCTCTTACATTAGCTCATGTTCAGCTGAAGTCTGGACAGATGTACTTGAATGGCAGGGCCCCTCTGAATTTCATGTATTAGCTCTGTTCTGGAGCAATCCTTCAACACTTAGCTCTGAGCCTAGGCTAGCTTTCAGCCCAAAGTGAAAGCCTGAAGTCTTCTCAGGTTTTTTCTGAGCATGTATCTTGCCTGGGCTTGTGCATAGTTTCAAAATTCTCCAGTATAAACCACTGATTTTGAATGTCCTAATTTCCCAAACTGTCTCACCCTAATTCCTCCTTTGTCCTGTGGTCTTTGGTATGTTTTCATCTGGAACCTCTTGCTCAAGTCACTATGGGTCTGTATAAGCAGTGCCTATCATTTTTGTACCTGAGTTCTCAGTTAAGCAAAAAAGAGATGAGCATCTTGTATCAGCCACTGAGATATCCCCTAGATAGGTTAGAATAGATGTACACAATAATATGCAACAAATTCAGCTTCCTGTGGTTGACAGGGAATAACTGGGAACTGTGATGCTACCGTGTAGACACAGGAACTGCCACTGTGTCAGAGGGCATTGGCACAAGGGCGAGTAAAAATGCCACATAGTTTTCCTTACATTTTGAAGATGATTTTTCTTAATTGGGCATTTTCTTTGTTATTATAAATCTTTCACTGTTTTCCAGAGCTCTGACAAAGTTGTTTCAGTTTCTGCTTTAAAAAACAAAAAGTTTCTATGAGACAATGAGAGCTTAGAGCTTTTGAGTCTGCCATTTTGCTGCCATCCCCTTTGAAAACAAAGTTTTAAACAAAACAGTATATTGCATGAGGAATCAGGGCAAGAAGGTAGGAAGTGTGGAATCTGAATTTTATTCATGAAAGAGTGGCTTGATAAATTATTTTAGGTGTTGAGAAAAAAACAGAGTAAAATGAAATTCTTAGTTTAAAATGGGAGAAATGAAGTTTTATTTAAAAGGGATTGAAATAAAAAGATTTGCTTTCAATTTTGACATTATAGTTTTCTTTCAGCCTTCTCACAAGTGTTATTAGGTCATTAAATTATTGAAATTGGTCAAATGCCCTTCTCCAAGAAGAGAGATGAATGAGACCCTCATCATCACTAGAGAAGCTGCTGACAACACTCTCTTGTTAGCATTAATCTCATAGTAATCAAAATTAAATAAGTTGCCCTGGTAGAGACAGGCCAGTTACATATGCTGTAAATGGTAGGTAGACATAAACTTGAGGTTGACATACACTTTGGAAGAATAAAACCCAATTTATGTAAAGAGGAGTTCATGAAGAAATTCTTTAATTAACATTCAGTTTGATAAGTGCTCCCAACCCATGGATCAAACCTGGGTCTCCTGCATTATTTACCATCTGGGCCATCAGGGAAACCAAGATTTGTTGTGATGCTTAGAAAGATAATGTATTTGTTACTTTTGAAAATTTAAACAGATGGGCTAACCCAGGTCTAAAGCAGTGATTTTTAATGCTGACTGAACTTTGGAATCATCTGAGGAAACTCAAAATTATGGCTGACCAGAGTGATCAGAGGCTTTCCTGATGGCTGAATTGGTAAAGAATCTGCCTGCAATACAGGAGACCTGGGTTCAATCCCTGAGTTGGGAAGATCCCTTGGAAGAGGGCATGGCAACCTATTCCAGTATTTTTGCCAAAGAATTCCATGGACAGAGGAGCGTAGTGGACTGCAATTCATGGGGTCTCAAAGAGTCAGAGATGACTGAGCAACTAACATTTTCAGAGTGAACCACAGACTAAGTCAGAATCTCTGGAGATTTTTTCAAACATATTTATTGAGGTATAGTTTACATAATATAAAGTTAACCTATTTAAAGTCTACAGCATAATGATTTTTAGAAGTAAATTTATAAAGATGTATAATTATGGTGGCTCAGATGGTAAAGTGTCTACCTACAATGTGGGAGATCCGGGTTCGATCCCTGGGTTGGGAAGATCCCCTGGAGAAGGAAATGGCAACCCACTCCAGTACTCTTGCCTAGAAAATTCCACGGATGGAGGAGCCTGGTGGGCTACAGTCGATGGTGTTGCAAAGAGTCAGACATGACTGAGCGACTTCACTTTCACTTTCATAATTATTAGCATGATCCAATTTCAGAACATTTCCATCATTTCAAATAGATTTATCTTGCTGGTTTGCTGATAATCACCACCTTTTTTTGGACCTTTCATAAAAATGGAATCCTACAATATGTGGCATTTTACATCTTAGTTCTCTCTTCTTACGTTATACATACATTCATGTATGTTGTTCACCTTTTCACATTAGATTGCTTAGCATATATATTGCAGTTGCTTTAAATTCCTGGTCTGATAATTCCAACATCTCTGCTACATATGAGCCTGATTCTGATTCTTCTTCTGTCTCTTGACATTGTGTGTTTTCTTTTAGTATGTGTATAATTTTTTTTTTTTTTTTCCGAAAATGAAACAGGCTGTTAGAGTGAGGTTTCAGTTATCTGGCTAGCAGTTAGGCTGAGTTTAGTGTTTGCTGTAGCTGTAGGTGTCAGGAGCTAAAATTTTCCTCTGGTGTCCTTGTTTTTGTCCTTCTTACTACCTTTAGGTTTTCCTAGAGACTTCTGATGGAGAAGGCGATGGCACCCCACTCAAGTACTCTTGCCTGGAAAATCCCATGGATGGAAGAGCCTGGTGGGCTGCACTCCATGGGGTCGCGAAGAGTCAGACACGACTGAGCGACTTCACTTTTACTTTTCACTTTCCTGCATTGGAGAAGGAAATGGCAACCCACTCCAGTGTTCTTGCCTGGAGAATCCCAGGGAGGGGGGAGCCTGGTGGGCTGACGTCTGTGGGCTCGCACAGAGTCAGACACGACTGAAACAACTTAGCAGCAGCAGCAGCAGAGACTTCTGAAATGAGGTTTGAGACATGCAGTTTTTTCGGTTTGGACCTCTTGTTACTTAACAGGAGCCTTATTGATGTGGAAGTAAATTATGAGGGTGAAGGGGGAAGTAGTCTATAGGCTTATGCTCAAGTCTTAGTCTTTTAGTGATCCTGTGACCATGGGCTGTGACCTTCACAAGTGCTTCTCAGTTTTTTCTTTAGGTGGCAAAGGTATACTAGAGAGCCTGAAGTTGGATATTTTCCTTCTCCCACGTTGAAGGCTAGTTGGAGCTGGAGTTGGGTACTTTTCTTACCCTGTTCAATTAAGCCCAGTCAGTTAAGGTTTTGCAGAGTAGTTTCTCTTGATAAAGCATCTTATTGAAAATACAATGTTTTGCATGCATTACAAAATTACTCCTTTCCCCCCTCTTCTTCCCAGAAGCATAAGGAGACTTTTCTCAGATATTCACTATGAGAGCCCGGTTGGCCTCTTAGAAGTAAAACACAGAAGTTGTGGGGCCTCCATTAAGACTGGTTTGCCCTGGCTTTTTTTTTTTTTACCCCTGGCATTTTTAACCTATCAAATTTGTCCACAGTGAGCCTCCAACAATTTGTCAATTACATTTTAATTTTTTGGTACAGTATAGTCAAAGCTATAGTTTTTCCAGAAGTCATGTACAGGTGTGAGAGTTGGACCATAAAGAAGGCTAAGCAACCAAAGAATTGATGCTTTAAACTGTAGTGCTGGAGAAGACTCTTGGGAGTCCCTTGGACATCAAGGAGATCAAATCAGTGAATCCTAATGGAAATCAATCCTGGATATTCATTGGGAGGACTGATACTGAAGCTAAAAGTCCAATACTTTGGCCACCTGATGCAATGAGCTGACTCATTGGAAAAGACCCTGATGAGGGCAGGAGGAGAAGAGGGTAACAGAGGATGAGATGGTTGGATGGCGTCATCGACTCAATGGACATGAGTTTGAGCAAACTCCGGGAGATAGTGAAGAACAGGGAAGCCTGGCATGCTGCAGTCCATGGGCTCCCAAAGTCAGACACGACTGAGCAACTAAACATGATATGAAACCATTTCAATATTAAAAGTTCCAAAATTTCAAACAAAGTAAGTACCCTTGACCTGTAAAATGAAAATTTCCAAAGAAGGGAGACAATAAGCAATAAGGAAAATATAAAATATAAAGCATAAAATAAGATGACAGAAATAGATCACATTAGAACAATAATTAAATAAATCAAAATAAAAATTGTCATATGATTTTTAAATCTCAAAAGAAATAAAATAATATTGAAAGTAAAGTAATAGAGAAAACTTAGTAAATGTGAATGCAAATTTAGACCTAAGTCTAAATTCTGATAGAAGGTTGAATTCATGATAAGAATATTATAAAGAAGGAAAAGACTGTTGACTATAGGAGCAACAATTGAAGTATACATTCATTGCAATATAGCTAAATAAACCCACAGGCCCATGTTCCCACTAAAGCTATATGAAAACATTATAACCCACAAATAGAGAAATACACATTATTTAAAACCTCCATGGAGCATTAAGACAAATCTACCATGTGAATCCCTCATTGGATCCTGTGTTACTAAGGGTTAGAGAATTGCAACATAAGGGAATTTTGTGTAAGACTCAAAGCTCCTTCTCTATATAGTTCAGGCTAGACTTAAAGCTTCAGGAGGATGCGGTGAGGGGAATGGTAAAGCACATTCAGAAAACAGAGTATGTACGTAACATTCTAGGCCTGTCTGAAGAGGCTGCTTAAAAACAGACTCAGCCCCAAGGGTTTGACCCCTAGTCCTACACTTCAGCCTACTACCGTTCAAGGTCAGTACCTTAGCTCACCCTAACTCATTCCTGGCTTCTGGGTATGGCACAAGTGCACATGTCTGAATGTTCATGATCCCTAAAAATTTAAATGTTGAAATCCTAACTCCTAAAGCTGGGAGGTGAGGACATAGGAATGTGTTTATGAGCTTTCATGAATGGGATTAGTGCCTTATAAAAGAGCTTCCTCCCATCATGTAATAATACAGAGAGAAGACTCTGGCTTTGAACCAGGAAGAGAGGTCTCACTAAGGTGACCATGCTGGGTGGGAATTTGATCCTGGATTTCCTAGCCTCCAGAACTGTGATAAATAAATTTCTATTGTTTTTAATCACCCCAGTCTAAGATATATTGTTATAGCAGCCCTAACAGATTAAAACAACGTGTCCCAAAACTTATGTAGAGAGTAGGGACTGTCTTATTGTTACCGACTAAGAAGTTGTGGACAAGGAAATGGCAACCCACCCTAGTAGTCTTGCTGGGAAACCCCATTGACAGAGGAGCCTGTTTTGCTACACAGTCCATGGGGTTGCAAAGAATTGGACATGATTACTAAACAGCACTAAACAGCAGCAGCAAGAAGTTGAGTAGAGACAACATGTGAAAGGTTTTAAAACGAAAATTATGGGTTATTAGATTTGAAAGTACTGGATTGATTAAGGAAAGATGAGTGTATGTGTATATAAGTGTGTTTGTAGTATATCCCAAAGCTCTCTGTGCAGTGTAAAGCTTTACTAACTCCGGAATTATAAACGCTTCAAACTTACAAAAATATCATCTTAAGGTTTAAGTGTTACCAGATGCAAGCATGTGTGTGCCCATTTTAAGCAATATTGAAACGTCAGAGTTTGGAGCAGAGAAAGGTTTATAGCAGGGCCATGCAAAGACACAGGTGGCTCATGCCCAAGAAAAACCCTTGAAGCCTTTTAGAAAACCTTTTAAAGGCAAGGTGAGGGAGGGGGACGGTTAGATGTTGCAAACTACTGTGTTGGATCCTTTGTTCTAGCAGCTGTCCAGGTAGGTCAAGTCACAGTCATGTCATATTCCTGTAAACCTCCAACAAAGCAAATGTTATTTTCTGTTCTGCAACTTTTTATCTCCATATGAATGAGCTTTTAAAAGTCAATGCCATGAGAATAGGCTATCCTGTATGTTTCAGGCTATAGACAACATTCTTCTACACAAAGCACAAAGCCAGCATGACTAAACACAGTTTACATCCGTTTACAAAAGATGCAGAGCCATTCTTCAGTTCAGGGAATGGGTGAGGTCAGCCTGGAGTCACAGGAATGGGCAGAGTCAGCATGAATAAACAAAAGCAATGAAGCACAAAGATTAAAGTAAAAAGGAACAGATCTAATGTGGAGTCAGATATGTTCTTCCTTATTACATAACTACTTATACTCTTTCATGTTTATGAATTTTAAAAAATAAATTAATTTTACATTTGCATGTGGGTCTGATAGAAAATGGGATAAAACATATACTAGTCAAAATTCACAAAACTAAACAAGTCTCTAGGTTTACATAAGACACAAACATGTGGGGAAGTTGGAGTTGAGGATAAAAGAATTTCTGAGTGCAAAACTTGCGGGCAAATAGCCAAACTTTCAGGGTCAACTTCAGATTTTTAAGAGTTCTAAAACTGGTAGGCCTTGGCTCCGGATCTCTAACAGATGAAGGAACCCAGTAATATCTGTATTCCACGTGGAATGAATAGAAAATTGGCTAAGGTCTCTCTGAGTGGATGAGACTAGTGGGAAGGAGGGATCTAGAAGCCTCAGGAGGGGGCAGGGATCTGTGCGGCTCGTTGAGAGGGAGCCATGATTGAGCCTACTCCTCTTCCTGCCCCTCCCCCACCCTTAGGACCTCCCCCTTTGTGACAAGGCCGTAGCTCTGTGATGCAGGTCTGAGGTTCCGACCTCAAGTGAACTCCCAGTACTGTTGCCTAAAGGCAACAGTGCAATTCAGAAAATGGAGAGTTTCTTTTCTTTGAAAAGCATTATTGCTACCTTGCTGAGATCCAGCTCAACTTCCTGGTTGACTGATATCATTCTTGCGTTCTTCTGTGGACTGGGGCTCTTCCTTCTGTTACTCCCATGCTTGCAGAGTAATCCATACTTACCACCATCTAGAAAACATAGAAACATCAGGAAGGTAAGAAACCTTTGCCTCAATCCCAAAAGAGATTATCTCTTTTTTTCTTACTCTTATATCCACTTTTTATTTATTTATTTTTCAAGTCAAAGAAACTTCTTTTTCTCGTTTCATATATGATATTATACATGTTTCAATGCCATTCTCCCAAATCAACCCACCCTCTCCCTCTCCCACAGAGTCCAAAACACTGTTCTATACATAAGTGTCCCTTTTGCTGTCTCGTTTACAGAGTTATTGTTACCATCTTTCTAAATTCCATATATATGCGTTGAGTTCAGTTCAGTTGCTCAGTCGTGTCTGACTCTTTGCAACCCCATGAATAGCAGCATGCCAGGCCTCCCTGTCCATCACCAACTCCCGGGGTTCACCCAGACTCACATCCATCGAGTCAGTGATGCCATCCAGCCATCTCATCCTCTGTTGTCCCCTTCTCCTCCTGCCCCCAATCCCTCCCAGCATCAGAGTCTTTTCCAGTGAGTCAACTCTTCGCACGAGGTGGCCAAAGTCCTGGAGTTTCAGCTTTAGCATCATTCCTTCCAAAGAAATCCCAGGGCTGATCTCCTTCAGAATGGACTGCTTGGATCTCCTTGCAGTCCAAGGGACTCTCAAGAGTCTTCTCCAACACCACAGTTCAAAAGCATCAATTCTTCAGCGCTCAGCGTTCTTCACAGTCCAACTCTCACATCCATACATGACCACAGGAAAAACCATAGCCTTGACTAGATGAACCTTTGTTGGCAAGGTAATGTCTCTGCTTTTGAATAATGCTATCTAGGTTGGTCATAACTTTCCTTCCAAGGAGTAAGCGTCTTTTAATTTCATGGCTGCAGTCACCATCTGCAGTGATTTTGGAGCCCAAAATAATAAAGTCTGACACTGTTTCCACTGTTTCCCCATCTATTTCCCATGAAGTGATGGGACTGGATGCCATGATCTTCGTTTTCTGAATGTTGAGCTTTAAGCCAACTTTTTCACTCTTCTCTTTCACTTTCATCAAGAGGCTTTTGAGTTCCTCTTCACTTTCTGCCATAAGGGTGGTGTCATCTGCATATCTGAGGTTATTGATATTTCTCCCGGCAATCTTGATTCCAGCTTGTGCTTCTTCCAGTCCAGCGTTTCTCATGATGTACTCTGCATATAAGTTAAATAAGCAGGGTGACAATATACAGCCTTGACGTACTCCTTTTCCTATTTGGAACCAGTCTGTTGTTCCATGTCCAGTTCTAACTGTTGCTTCCTGACCTGCATACAGATTTTTTAGGAGGCAGGTCAGGTGGTCTGGTATTCCCATCTCTTCAGAATTTCCCACAGTTTATTGTGATCCACACAGTCAAAGGCTTTGGTATAGTCAATAAAGCAGAAATAGATGTTTTTCTGGAACTCTCTTGCTTTTTCCATGACCCAGTGGATGTTGACAATTTGATCTCTGGTTCCTCTGCCTTTTCTAAAACCAGCTTGAACATCAGGAAGTTCATGGTTCACATATTGCTGAGGCCTGGCTTGGAGAATTTTAAGCATCAATTTACTAGCATGTGAGATGAGTGCAGTTGTGTGGTAGTTTGAGCATTCTTTGGCATTGCCTTTCTTTGGGATTGGAATGAAAACTGACCTTTTCCAGTCCTGTGGCCACTGCTGAGTTTTCCAAATTTTCTGACATATTGAGTGCAGCACTTTCACAGCATCATCTTTCAGGATTTGAAAGAGCTCAACTGGAATTCCATTACCTCCACTAGCTTTGTTCATAATGATGCTTTCTAAGGCCCCCTTGACTTCACATTCCAGGATGTCTGGCTCTAGGTCAGTGATCACACCATCATGATTATCTGGGTCGTGAAGATCTTTTTTGTACAGTTCTTTTGTGTATTCTTGCCACCTCTTCTTAATATCTTCTGCTTCTGTTAGGTCCGTACCATTTCTGTCCTTTATCGAGCCCATCTTTGCATAAAATATTCCCTTGGTATCTCTAATTATCTTGAAGAGATCTCTAGTCTTTCCCATTCTGTTGTTTTCCTCTATTTCTTTGCATTGATCGCTGAAGAAGGCTTTCTTATCTCTTCTTGCTATTCGTTGGAACTCTGCATTCAGATGCTTATATCTTTACTTTCCTCCTTTGCTTTTCGCTTCTCTTCTTTTCACAGCTATTTGTAAGGCCTCCCCAGACAGCCATTTTGCTTTTTTGCATTTCTTTTCCATGGGGATGGTCTTGATCCCTGTCTCCTGTACAGTGTCACGAACCTCATTCCATAGTTCATCAGGCACTCTATCAGATCTAGGCCTTTAAATCTATTTCTCACTTCCACTGTATAATCATAAGGGATTTGATTTAGGTCGTACCTGAATGGTCTAGTGGTTTTCCCTACTTTCTTCAATTTCAATCTGAATTTGGCAATAAGGAGTTCATGATCTGAGCCACAGTCAGCTCCTGGTCTTGTATATGCGTTAGTATACTGTATTGGTGTTTTTCTTTCTGGCTTACTTCACTGTGTATAATAGGCTCCAGTTTCATCCACCTCATTAGCACTGATTCAAATGTATTCTTTTTAATGGCTGAGTAATACTCCATTGTGTATATGTACCACTGCTTTCTTATCCATTTATCTGCTGATGGACATCTAGGTTGCTTCCATGTCCTGGCTATTATAAACAGTGCTGCGATGAACACTGGGGTACACGTGTCTCTTTCAATTCTGGTTTCCTCCGTGTGTATGCCCAGCAGTGGGATTGCTGGGTCATAAGGCAGTTCTATTTCCAGTTTTTTAAGGAATCTCCACACTATTCTCCATAGTGGCTGTACTAGTTTGCATTACCACCAAGAGTGTAAGAGGGTTCCCTTTTCTCCACACCCTCTCCAGCATTTATTGCTTGTAGACTTTTGGATCTCAGCCATTCTGACTGGCATGAAATGATACCTCATAGTGGTTTTGATTTGCATTTCTCTGATAATGAGTGATGTTGAGCATCTTTTCATGTGTTTGTTAGCCATCTGTATGTCTTCTTTGGAGAAATGTCTATTTAGTTCTTTGGCCCATTTTTTGATTGGGTCATTTATTTTTCTGGAATTGAGCTGTAGGAGTTGCCTGTATATTTTTGAGATTAGTTGTTTGTCAGTTGCTTCATTTGCTATTATTTTCTCCCATTCTGAAGACTGTCTTTTCACCTTGCTTATAGTTTCCTTTGTTGTGCAGAAGCTTTTAAGTTTAATTAGGTCCCATTTGTTTATTTTTGCTTTTATTTCCAATATTCTGGGAGGTGGATCACAGAGGATCCTGCTGTGATGTATGTCGGAGAGTGTTGTGCCTATGTTCTCCTCTAGGAGTATTATAGTTTCTGGTCTTATGTTTAGATCTTTAATCCATTTTGAGTTTATTTTTGTGTATGGTGTTAGAAAGTGTTCTAGTTTCATTCTTTTACAAGTGGTTGACCAGTTTTCCCAGCACCACTTGTTAAAGAGATTGTCTTTAATCCATTGTATATTCTTGCCTCCTTTGTCAAAGATAAGGTGTCCATAGGTGCGTGGATTTATCTCTGGGCTTTCTATTTTGTTCCATTGATCATGGAACATGATAATGTTCCATGAAAACATAGAAACATCAGGAAGGTAAGAAACCTTTGCCTCAATCCCAACAGAGATTGTCTCTTTTTTTCTTATTCTTATATCCACTTTTTAAAATCACTCAGAGAGATTACTGAGATGGGAACTCTCAGGAAAGCTAGAACATCATCCTTCTATGGACAAGCCAGGTCAGATAATGGTTAGAGTGGGCATAAGGATTTATAGCCCAAGATCTCAGGCCAGGAGTCCAGGTATGGTGGAGAGCTCTAGGCAAGTCCCAATGCAGCGACTAATGGCCAAGGACTGAATTACTAAGAGTTTAGTCTCTGTAGGAAGACTGACCCCTGAGCACTGGTTCACTAGCCACCTTCCCATAGCAGGTGTTGAGTGAGACTTTCCCTTGTGTTGGGACTGATCCTTATAACTGCAATGTTGAGTCCCTGAGAGCCTCAGAGCAGAGGGTAGAGTGGAGATCTGGCCTTGGGAAGCAGAATCCTATCTGACCAAGCTCACATGGGAAATTAGTTTCACACAACTGAGAATGTGTGTGTTTCTTGATCCGAAGAACAATGACAGAAGAAATCTATGGTGAATATCACTTACAAAATCCTTCTTTGCACTCTTCAAAGAAAAAACTGAAAATATTGTTATCCATTTTAAAAATAAGTAAACAAGGAAAAAAACCACAGAGGCCCATTAGTTAAATATAGAAAATCATACTGTTCATGAACACTAAGCATCTGTAGCTCACCTGGAGAGAGGAGACGGTTGGGTGATAGTCTCTCTATTTTTTCTTATGTCTCAGCATCAAGTGGAGGTGAAAGGGAGGAGCCAGAGTAGGAAGAAACGTGGATCTTTGAAAGGTAAGCCTTTGCCATTCAGTCCTGCATGCCCTGAGAGTTAGCTTCCATCTCTTCTGTCCCTGAGGGCCCAGCTCCATGGTCTCTGAGGATGCCAGTGGCAACGCCTATTCTTCAGGAAACAGAGCATTAGGGAGGCTCCTGGGAAGGAAATCAGAGTCCAGATACTTTCCAGAAATGTATGCTTAGAATGAAGCCATGAAGAACCTGGAAATGGGGTATGTGGATTGTGGTGGAACAATTGTGCCTGTGTTGGGAGGTGGGACCTCCAAGTCTAACTGTGGACAAGTTGTTAAACTTTGCTCAGATTCTTCTGTGAGATGATGCTGACCTTTCTCCTACAGGGCAGTTGTAAGGGCCATAGGGAGTAATGAATGTGGAAGTACTTTGCAAAAGACAAACCCTTGTCAAGTGAGCCTTGCCATCACTGTCAGGGACATATGCCTTGGACACTGATGCTTGGGCTCTAGAGCTTAATCCCCCAAAGATTTTCTTTAAAGAGCCTTGCACTTAGCCTCCTGAAGCACTCTTAGGCCTCTGCCTTCACCACCATGACACAATCTCCTGATTTCCAGCTTGCAGAGATTGCCTGGAAGAACTGGAGGAGACTCGCCACTTGGTTTCACTTCTTCAAAGGTAATGAATCTTCCCCCTTCCCTCCTGGGTCCTCCTTCCTCCTGGAGCCAATAATGTGACCCCAGCCCTGGGAAGGGTGGCAAAAGCCCTAGGGTGAGGGACAGCAGGAGCATTATGAAGTCAGTGTAGGGGCAGAGGAGGGATCCTGGGCTGCAAGTGTCCACCCTTGCCTGGCCTGCCCAGCCCTCCTGGGCCCATCTGCTCCTGGTTGCAGCTTCTGTCTCCTGCCTCCTGCAGCCACCTGGGGAGGCTCCCTGACAAGAGCAGCTTTCATCAGTTCTCTGGTCAAGACCTCCTTGATGAGGTATGCAAAGCAGTGCCTGCTGGAGCCCACCAGCCATGCGGGGAACCTGTGGAAGACACCGCTCCTGCCATGCCCCTATTGGCTCCTCTGACCAAGCATCATCTGCCTCTGGCCTCCATCATTTCACCAGGCCCGATGACTTCCTCAGTTTCTGTTCATTCACACACATCCCTGAGTACCTCTCAGCCACTAGAGCCTTTTATTTCCCCAGACACCCTTTCATCCCCGCCAGTTGCTCTTTCCTCACCCCCACCATATCCGCCTGATTCAGAGGCCTGTCCTCTGACAGCCTCCTCTGCCCCACCACTGCTAGACTCCATTTTGACTCTTACTCAGTGTGACTCCTCGATGGCACTACCACTGGGACCTGCCCCACAGAGCTTGTTTCCACATCCTCCTTGGTCAGCTTCTCTTATCCCAGCTATCTCAGGCCTTGGTCACTCACATTGTCCCGTTTCAGCCCTGTCCTGGTGGCAGGCAGCTGCAAAAGCCTTATATTTCTCAACCTCATCAGAGTACAAGTCCCAGAAAAAGCACCTTTCCCACAACCCAGAAGGGGCCTCATTCTGGATAGGCCCCACAGACAGACAAGTAGAGGCTAGTAGCCCTTCTTTGCTCAGCTCTCATGAACAGAAGCTCCTAGATATACAAGTGACAAAGAGAGTTGAGATCAAGATTTGGAAGGAAAAAGAAAAAGATGAATCACATCTAAAACAAATGAGCCAAGACTGTCACCTGAATTCTTTGAGGAATATGTTGGAATCTCTGCATGCTGAACAGGACACCACAACCCCCCAGCCTTTCTGGAGCACAAAAGACAAACCAGGGCAGCTGCCTGGTCCTCAGCAGTTCTTGTATCCCAAGGTCCTGGGGAACAAGCTACAGCAGAAATATAACCAGCTTTTCTGGGGTCTCCCTTCTCTGCACAGTGAATCTTTGGTGGCTACTGTTTCGATCCCTGAGACCTCTTCTGTACCACAGTCTCCTTTCTTATTCAACAAAATTTCTCATGCCTGCCCAGTTCAAATGCAAGCTAAAATACCTCCACTGCTTTCCCAGTTCCAGCCCTTGTCCCACCTAGAATTCCAGTCTCGACCCTTTATCCCAACAATACCTCAATTCCAGCCCCCACCTCTGGCTCAGATCCAAACCCAAGCACATCTAAAACCCTCTCTCCCAATCCTACCATCTTCTTCTTCAGCCCAGATTAGGACCTCTGGACTGTCTTGCCCTCCATCCCAGAATAAGCCACAGTCTCTTACCCCAACTGAGATTCAACATTCAGAATGGTCCTTGTTGCAGAAGCAACTAGAAAATGGGAGGACTTTATCTTCTGTAGTCAAACAATCTGAGGAAGTCTTTAATGTCTTCCCTTCCAACCTTCCTGAAGACAGCTGGGTGGTCTCCATTCTTCCTGAGAATTTTCCAATCAGTCCAGAGCTCAGGAAGCAGCTGGAAATACATCTCCAAAACTGGCTCATCCAACATCGGTGGGAGCTGCCCCAAAGGATCCAAGAGTCTTTAGAGATAAGGCAGCTTCAGGAAGAATTACCAGGCACGTGCCAGACAAAGGGCAAGGGCAGACCCTCACAACCATCTTCGTTTACAGGTGAAAGCAGCAAGGTGGCACAGAAGGTGAGGTTCCAGCTAAGCCAGGGTGTGGGCAAGGGCCTAGGGCGTATTCTGGGGAAGGTTCCAAAAGATCTGTCTAGGAACTCAGAAAGCTCTGTAGTGAAGTTTCAGGAGGTGAACTCTGAGGAGTCAGAAAATGACCTAAGGCTCTTGAGGAGTGACTCAGAAATTGATTTACTAAGAGTCTTAGATAAGAATCTAGACAACATTCTGAAAGGCCATTTGGGCAGGAAGTTGGGGCAGAACAGCAAGGGTTTTGTTCCTGTGAATGTACATCAGTCTAGCCTTGATGTCAAGCATCCTTCTTCTAAGTCTGATACTCACGCGGAAACCAGCAGTCTAGGCATCTTGAAGGGTTGGGAACCCTGTGTGAACACCTGTTATAGGGTTTCCTTCCTTGATCCAGACACTCAAGAGGAACTGGAAGCACATATTACAAGGTTTTGGGTAAAGCATAGGTGGGGCCTACCTCTCAAGGTCCTCAAGCCCATAAATCTCTTTAAATTGAAAAAGCCTCAACCCTCCCCCATGCAGTTTGTCTCCTCCCCCTCAGCCACCTATGTATCTGAGTCCCACTCAACAGTAAAATTTGCTGAGTTCCTCGGAAAACCTCCTCAGGCCCGTTCAGGAGAGAAGGTGATAAAAGAAGAGTCAGTTCCCACCCTGATAAGGCCTCTCCTTACCCCCTCACCTGTGTATAAGGAAAATCAGAGGGTGCTGGCCAGTAGCCCATGTGATGACTACCATGAACCCTCAGAGGCTTCTCTGACTGCACTGGAGGACAGGTCACCTTCTCAGCCCTTCAAACTCAGCATTGTGGGAAGAACCTGGAAGACCGAGACTGTGAAATGGACCAAGAGGGACAGCCTGAAGTCACATCCAGGCTCTACAATGGCCAGGAACGAGCCAAGAGAAGAGAGTGGTGGTCAGGCCGCGCAAGACCCCTGCCAAAGGGTAAAAATGATGGAGGCGAACTTAGGACCCCAATCTTTGAGAAGTAAAGAGGCCAGGGAAGCAGCAGAGGCCAAGGAGTCTCCTGCTTTTCATCAACAGTCTAGAGTTACATTGGAAACCAAAGTGTTAACAAAACCCCAAACCACAAGTGTACACAGGAGGAATTTAGAGGCCCCAGGGGCCAGTAAACATTCCCCACTCACTAGAATGTCTGTTTTCCAACATCCAGGTGAGCCATGCCTTAACACGGACGTTGCTAGTAAGTTTAAGTCCAAAGTAAAGGCACGGTCAAACATCCAGTTTCAACACTGTCCCAAACACACATGCCTTGCTGTAGACAACTTGACTTCTCCAGTGCCTCCTTGCCATCCTCAGAGATTACCCACCAGAGACAGATTAGCTTCCCAGACACTGTGTGTCTTTAAGGCAGCCCAAAGGAGAAGCCTAGGGCAGCAGGAGCCCAAAACTTCAAAACTTCAGGATTCATGGAAGAGCCAGAGCAAGATGAGAGCTCCTACTTATAAAAGAGAGGACTGTAGGAGGCATAAACCAGGAGAGCATAAGGAAAGCTTCAAAGAATTAGGGACCTCTCAAGCTGGAAGTACGAGACGCCCTGCCCAGGTCTGGGAAATAGTAGAGTCTGTTCGAAACAAATGTCTCCAAGTCATGCCAGAGAAGAAACAGGGTTCTCAAGAAAGCCTCTTCAGAAAAAAGATAAGGCTACTTTTAAAGTGGATTTTCCCCAGTAGAAAAGTTAAAAGTGGCGATGCCCTGCAAAAATGCAAGCCCATATCAGCCACTGCCCAGAGCGAAGGACCAGTCGAAAGTAGATCAATCATGAACAGTGAGAACGCTGAGGCTCAGGCACTTATGACAGCTGTTGGACAGATCCTAGAAGAAAAAATGGCAATTCACCATGGACTTCATGCCACAAAGTTAAAAGAACCCAAACAGGAACTCCAAGCCCTGGTGTGTAGGGGTTTCTGCTACCATAGGCTTCCCTCCTACCCACAGCAAGGGAAAAATATGGGTCATACAGCCTGTAGTCATCAAGCCACCTCCAAGGGCCAGAGTTGTTCTATCAGAGAAAGGGAAGTCAGACATCAACAGAGCTCAAAAAGTGTAAGATTCGATGATGCGCAGCTGAGCCCAAGGTGCCTCCCAACCTCATCCCCCAAGAAGACTCTGACTCTGGTCTGTCCCTGCCAGTATGGACCAAGGATTCCAGGTGCCCCCGTCCACCATCAACACTGTCCAAGGCACTGTCATCTTTGGGGAGGTGTCTTGCCTGCTCAACCATAAAGTACTTCTCTAGTCTTTCCTTTAAAAGAAAAACATGTCTCCAAGAAAAAATTCAGTCCATGTAAAGAAAGTTTTTCTCAGCATATCCAAGATATTTAATGTTCCCCAATACATATGTTTGTTTGTTTTTTCTAATAAGAGTATATAGTGTAATGGATGCTGTCTGTGCTGTGCATTTTGTTTTCTAGATGGCAGGGGCATGGAGAGAGGAATATAGAGAAAGTTTTTCTCAACATATCCAAGATATTTAATGTTCCCCGATACATACGTTTTTTTCTCATAAGAGTATAGTGTAACGACTGCTGTCTATGCTGTACACTTTGTTTTCTAGAAGGGAGAGGCATGGAGGGGCATAGAGGGAGGAAGGAGAGTAGCATTGTAAGCTTGCTCCTTGTCTCAAGTCTCTTCATTGCCCCTTATAATACTGTTATTACACAAACAAAAACTATGAGGTGGGAAAAAGCTATGAAGCCCACACAAAGGATTTGGTTCAACCAGTCTTTCTCCTGCTTCTACTCTACTTTGAACTTTATTCAGCTATAGCGGATAGGTTTACAGAGGCAAGATAGAACTAGACATTCCAACTGAGGCTCCAGGAAATGTCAGAAGCAAGTGAATGGAAGTTTGGAGGGAATTAGGGTACTGGGCTCTGAGTTTAGAAGCAGGAGAAATCTGCCCCTGGATCTCTTGTTAGGCAATATACAATACCTACCCTTGAGAGCTCCTTCTCTCTATGATGAAGGCTGGGATTGACATATGCCCTATTAACCCCTTTGAGTTTAGCATTAATAGAGTGTACAGCATTACTCTCCACCTCCTCTGCTTTTCCTACACTTTAGAACAGACCAAGGATCTGCTCTGTGTGTGTTAGTGGGGGAGGATTAGGGAGGCTGCTGAAGGCTGTGTTGACCCCTGTCCCATATAAATGAATAGCTATGTTCATGGTCACCTATCTTCCCCTCTATGTTAACCCCAGAGAAGAAGTTTTAGATGAATAGAACAGGGCTGTGACCATGTGTACTGACTATCTGATAGTCATACACTGTGAATCTAGTGTAAGATGTAGACGAAGATAAAAAGTTTTATCCAGGGAAGAAGGCAAAGTGGTATCAGGTGCCCATAACTGTGCAGTGAATCTCCTGACATACAGCCATCTAAAGGCCTAGAAGGGAGGAAAAGTTGAGTCCAGCAGCTCATCATGGCCCCACCCCAGGGTTTCTACCCTATTCCAACTCTAAGATCACAGACCTACAGAAAACACCTTAAGGTAAAAACAGAAGGTCAAACTTGTAGAAGTAAAGCAAATCAAGGAAGGTTAACACTATTCAAAAGCAGAGACATTACTTTGCCAACAAAGGTTCGTCTAGTCAAGGCTATGGTTTTTCCTGTGGTCATGTATGGATGTGAGAGTTGGACTGTGAAGAAAGCTGAGCTCCGAAGAATTGATGCTTTTGAACTGTGGTGTTGGAGAAGACTCTTGGGAGTCCCTTGGACTGCAAGGAGATCCAACCAGTCCATTCTGAAGGAGATCAGCCCTGGGATTTCTTTGGAAGGAATGATGCTAAAGCTGAAACTCCAGTACTTTGGCCACCTCATGTGAAGAGTTGACTCATTGGAAAAGACTCTGATGCTGGGAGGGATTGGGGGCAGGAGGAGAAGGGGACGACAGAGGATGAGATGGCTGGATGGCATCGCTGACTCGATGGACATGAGTCTCAGTGAACTCCGGGAGTTGGTGATGGACAGGGAGGCCTGGCGTGCTGCGATTCATGGGGTCACGAAGAGTCGGACACGACTGAGCGACTGATCTGATCTGATCTGATAACAAGCTTATACATCACTTCTTGAGTTCTCAAAAGGAAGATTTGACAAGGAGTGCTGTACTTAGTCACTCAGTCACGTCCAACTCTTTGTGACCCCATGGATTGTAGCACGCCAGGCTCCTCTGTCCATGTGGATTCTCCAGGCAAGACTTCTGGTGTGGGTTGCCATGCCCGCCTCCTGGGGATCTTCCCAACCCAGGATTGAACCCAGGTCTCCCACATTGCAGGCTAAATTTTTACTGTCTGAGCCACCAGGGGGGTGACCTGTCCAAAATGGGGGGCGGGGTGCAGTCCAGGAGTGTTCCACTGCTCTGCTTCTAGCACAGCATTTCTTGTCGCCTGGCCCCCATTCATATGGGAAAGCAGGGAAATGAGGAAGAATTTCTCTAGAGTGATTAGGAACATTCTGCCATGTGCAGGGTACACAGTGGACCCAGCTCCCGGGGGTGTATTTCCCATTGTGGAGAGTTTTGCTTCAGCATATGCCCCTAATCCAGATGGCAACAGAAATGGACCCCATCCCCCATACCTGTCAGACTTCTCAACATGTGGAACTGAGACCTGAGGTGGTAAGGTAGAGTAGACACAGGACTGCTCACAACCCTGCCTTCTCCCTGGAGCCAATTCCTGCCTCTGGGGTCTAATTTCCAAAGCAGTCTGGAGGATGGGCAGAGCAATGAGAATGGAGCCAGGACTTGTGGGAGGAGTCAGGACTCGGCTGGAACCTGAGCCTGGCTGTTAGTGGATCCTCTCCAGGGCATCCTGAAGTGAGCTCTGGGAATGTGGGGAACCTGAACACAGACCCCTATGGCTCCTGCTGGGAGGAGACAGGTGATGCTGATAGAACAGCAAGAAAACAGAAAGAAGCAAGTCCCTTTGCCCTTCTTTCACGGCTCAGTCTTCTATAAGGTACAGTAAGATCAGAAATGGAGAGAAACAGAGACAATACACAGACTTTACAGAGACACCTCTCAAGAGAGACTTCTTGCACAGATATCTTCCACAGAGAGTCCATATAGAAGCCTCACTCAGGGACCTCACGTTGCCTCATAGGCCCTCAGACAGAAACCTAGCACAGGTTTAACAGACTTCCCAGAGATACTTTCCAAAGGGACTGCCGGGAGCCGGCATATTGCATATTGAGTGCATATTGCATATTGAGTGCAGCACTTTTCAGGATCTGGAATAGCTCAACTGGAATTCTATCACTGCTGGTAGCCAGCGTGAGGAACTCCACCCATGACAAAGGTCATGAGGAAGGAGGCTTGGCATACGCAAAGGCGGGATCAAGCCTCAGGAGTCTCCCTGGAAATTCTCGAGCAATCTACCCCCAAAACCAGAGTCTGCCTACTTTCTGCTTTGTGCTTTCACCTACACCTCTGACTTTACGGGGGGCTGTCCCCCACGACCTCTCTGAAAAAAGAGTTAGCTTACAGCTCCAGTTAATAATTCCTGGGTGTGACAGTGTTTAACCTACAAACTCCTTTGGAAATCCTCTAGCCTGCCTGAATAGGTTTTTCCGGCCACATGTGATTGTTCAGAGCCTCCCAACTGTGAGAGGCAGGAGATGTTCTAAACTGTCTAAACACAGATTCTTTTGAGTAGTTAAAAGATTGATTAGAAATTGTATTGGTGAAGGGATTTTCACTTGTTGGGCCAATGTTTGCTGCTAAGTTTCCATATCCCTTACCTGCTGTGTCCCTGGCAGTGTATTGATTAATATAATTGGTGTAAATAGTAGCTTTAATGTTTGTAACCTGGGACCCTTGAGTTAATTCTTTTTCTTGTTATAGCCCACCACACCTTTGCGCTGTAGGAATGCAACTTTATCTAATGCTTTTGGAGGGTGGCTCCTGACCAATCACCTTTAGAGAAAAATAAGTTTTCTGAAGAAAAGGTCTTAAAATGTTAACAGGCCTCTGGGCCAGAAGATGATGCAAATCACCTAAGCTTTTGCATATGATAAGTTTGCAGGAAGAAAGCCTGGCTTGCTGCCTGACTCTACCCCTTCCCCCATTATCCTCTATGCATAACTTAAGGTATAAAAACTACTTTGGAAAATAAAGTACGGGCCTTGTTCACCGAAACTTGGTCTCACCATGTTGTTCTTTCTCTTACCTTCTGGCTGAATTATTCAGCCTCTTTTCTACACTGAATTTCCTCACTGAGCTATCCTTATCTCAGCCTCTTTTCTCCACTGAATTTTCCTACTGAGCTATCCTCATTCTATTACTCTTTATATCCTTAATTAACGTTTAATTAAGCAATTGTTTCCTGATCTTCGCCTACGCCGTCTCTCCTTCGAATACCCTGGTTCAGCCGGGGCTGGTCCCCGGCAAGGACCTCATACAGAGACTTCACCCAGAGACCTCATGTGGCCTCACCAGAGACTTCACATGGAAACCTCACAGAGAGTTCATTTAGAGACAATGCAGGAGATCTCTTGTGCCCTAAAGAGACTTCTTACTGAAACCTTATACAGATAACCCACAGAGACTTGACACAAAGGCCTCACAGAGACCTCACATCTTTTCTTTAGGATCCATTAACAAATCTTCCTCAGTGAATATGAAACCACTAGCAAATTGGAAGCATAAAAAGAATATTATCTGTTGTGCTCCCTTGAGATCCACCATTACTCTAAGTGGGGAAATGCTTGGGAAGTTTTGTTCTTTTGTAATGTCATTGTCTCTGAACCAAAGAATTATACATTCCACATGTAGATTTGCAAAGTTAATTCTTAGGTATTCATTAGCTTGAGAACCACAAATTCTACTGGGACGACCCAGAGGAATGGTATGGGGAGGGAGGAGGGAGGAGGGAGGAGGGAGGAGGGTTCAGGATGGGGAACACATGAGAAATAAAGGAATAAAAAAAGGAATAAAAAAAATAAAAAATATTTTTTAATTTTTATTAGAAAAAAGAAGAAAATGTTTATTTCTTAAAAACACACAAGTACTTGATTTACTTATTTTTTAAAAATATTGGAGTTCAGTTAATTTACAATGCTGTGTTAATTTCAGATGTACAGCAAAGTGAATCAGTTATACATATGTCCACTTTTTTTTAAAGAATCTTTTTGCATATAGGCCATTACAGAGTATTGAGTAGAGTTCCTTATGCTCTACAGTAAGTTCTTATTATCTATTTTATATATAGTAGTATGTATACTTCAACCTCAATATCCCAGTTTATCCCTCCCCCGCCCCTTATCCCCTAGTAACCATAAGTTTGTTTTCTACATCTGTGATTTGACTTCTGTTTTGTAAATAAGTTCATTTTTACCCTTTTTTGAAGGAGAATCACAAATTTTAAGCACAACACTTTCAGTCTCCAATGAGAGAAAATATTTGTCCAGTTTTAATTATCATCCAGTCATACAGTATCTTTCACATTTTTTACTTTATTGGAGGTAAGACCTGAATTTGAGATGGCTTACTTATTTCCTTCGGAAACATAAGAAAAACCTGCAACAAATGGACTCTAGGAATGAAATACATCAATAAAGAAGCATCAGGACTCACATTCACTTCCCAGAGGACTTTGTAACTAGCACATTATTTTGCACGTAACAGCTTGCAATATGTTTGTGGAGTCTTGTATCCTTCATTTTTTAACAGGCCAGTAATCATGTGAGGATTTTTCACAAGTCAAATTCTTGGCTATTAATATTCTATTATATTTTATCTGGCAAAATTATGTTCCTTAACATTAGTTTATTTATTAAAATGTAGTAATGCCCTAAAATGGTATTAGACAATCCTAACACTCTGCTAACAAACCTACAAGGATGGTCTATTAAGGATTCATTCTTAATTCTATAAAATGCACATTTTAGAAAACATCAGTTGGGATCTATTTTATATTTATTATAGGGTTAAAAACATATTGCTTTAAAATTTTTTGAAGTATTATAAAATATATCACAATCTACGCTTGAGATTATACATGTGGCCTAATAAAATTACTGAGGGAGGAATATCTTAATATCTGAATTGAAGGTAGTGTACATTTAATCGGCATTTGGTTTATAACAATAAATAGTGAAAAGCTTTCCTTTGTTATCCCACACTTTCCAAAAAGATACACTTATAATAGACTATTTATTTCTTATTGCTAATAAGCAACCTATTGTTCATGCCTTGGTAAAATCTATTGGGTTGGCCAAAAGGTTCATTCCGTTTTTTCTGTAAGATGGCTCTAGTAGTGCTTACTTGTCTTTGACTTCATTTGAAACAATTTTGTTAGATTGTTTTATGACAGCTGTCATATCAAAGTGCATTTAACAAAAATACCATCAAAATGGGTGAATTTTTATGTAGCCATTTTAATACTGAAGATGGAAAGAAAAAAGCAACATTTTTGGTACCCTAAAATGAACACACACTCTAAAATCTCCATAAAAAAAAAGAAAAAGAAGCCGCCTTACCTGATGGCAGAAAGGGTGACTGCAGGATCAGCAGCAGAAAGAGCAGCAGCAGTATGCAACAAGTCAGTCTTTGCAACAAAGGTCTGAGATTTCCAGTGTGTGATTTCCAGACCTGTAATGAAGGTATCACCTGGGAACTTATTGAAAGGGGACTCTTTGATTTCTCCATCTTTGGGAGGTGCTTTTTGCCCAGATCCCAAAGTGGGAGCTACTTCTCGGAGGCAGCCCTGAGATAGCACTGTGGTGTTGAGACCATCTGGACAGTACACAGGACTGAACACAGTCTAATAAAAAAAAAAAGCAACATTTTTGGAATATTATGCTTTATTATTTCAAGAAAGGTAAAAATGCAACTGAAATGTAAAAAGACTTGTGCAATGTATAGAGAGTGAAAAAGCTGACAAAACTCAACATTCAAAAAATGAAGACCATAGCATCTGGTCCCATCACTTCATGGCAAATAGATAGGGGTAAATGTGGAAACAGTGATAGATTTCATTTTCTTGGGCTCCCAAAGCACTGTGGACAATGACAATAGCCACAAAAAAGACACTTGCTCCTTGGAAGAAAAGCTATGACAAACTTAGACAGTGTACTAAAAATCAGAGACATGGTTTTGCTGACAAAGATCCACTTAGTCAAAGCTATGATTTTTCCAGTAGTCATGTACAGATGTGAGAGTTGGACCATAAACAAGGCTGAGGTTGAAAATTGATGCTTTTGAACTCTGTCTCTGGAGAAGATTTTTGAGAGTCCCTTGGACAGCAAGATCAAACCAGTCAATCCTAAAGGAAATCAACTCTGAATATTCATTGGAAGGACTGATGCTGAAGTTGATGCTCCAATACTTGGCCACCTGATTCAAAGAGCTGATGTTGGAAAATACCCTAATGCAGGAAAAAATTGAAGGCAGAAGGAGAAGGGAGTTGAGGTAGTTGGATGGCATCACCAACTCAGTGGACATGAGTTTGAGCAAACTCCAAGAGATAGTGAAGGATAGGAAAATCTGGCATGCTGCAGACCATGGGGTTGCAGAGTCGGATACAACTTAGCAAATGAACAACAAGTGTATGGAGAAAGTGCTGTGACTGATTTAATGTGGTCTGCAAAGTTTTGTGCTGGAATATTCTCACCAGTGGATGCTTCATTGTCAGGTAGACCAGTTGAAGTTGATAGCAGTCAAATCAAGACATTAATAGAGAGCAATGTTAATACCATGTGAGAGATAACCAACATATTCAAAATACCCCCATTGGTGTTGGAAATTATTTGCACCAGCTTGGTTATGTTAGTTGCTTTGATATTAAGAGTTCCACATATGCGGAAAAAGCAAAAAAAAAAAAAAAAACCTTCTTGACCATATTTCTGCTTGTTCTAATTAAAATGTTTCAATTAGACCAACTGAAGGCAGCACTTGACAAAAAGTGCCTGGAATTAGGTCAACAGAAAATGCATAATCCTCCATCAGGATAATGCAAGACCAAATGTTTCTTTGATGACCAGGCAAAAACTATTACAACTTGGGAAGTTCTGATTCATCAGTCATATTTATCAGATTTTGCATCTTCAGTTGTCTATTTATTTCAGTCTTTACAAAATTCTGTTAATGGAAAAAATTTCAATTCCCTGGAAGACTATAAACACATGTAAGAGTTCTTCGCTCAAAAAGATAAACAGTTTTGGGAAGATGGAATTACTAAGTTGCCTGAAAAATGACAGAAGATAGTGGAACAAAACAGTGAATATGTTGTTCAATAAAGTTCTTGGTGAAAATGAAAAATGTGTCTTTTACTTTTACTTAAAAAATTGAAGGAAATCTTTGTTCAACCCAATAGTCTCTCAGAATATCCATTGATATTACAGCATCACAATTCTTTCTCTCAGAGAAGCAGGGTTGACACAGGACTCTTTTTTATTTCAATAAGAAATTTACTTTGTCTATTTTCCTAATTAAAAATATATAATTATTAATTTTCCTACTTTACTCCCTTATGATCTCATTGAATCAGAAAACAATGGACTATGATTATATGTCATCTAATTACCCTATCATAAGTTTTTTTAAATAGTGCAGCTTATGCAGGTAAGTTTATTGAGAATAAAATGGAATCAATTAGGAAAAAGTTCACACAGGAAAATATCCTTCAAGTTGACTATTTTAACACAGTTATAATTAATGATTATTCTTTAATCCTTTGAGTTAAAGCTGCTCAGCATGGCCAAGAAAGCCTGGAAACATGAAAAATATCCATAAAAGCAGTTTATGGCTATAATATGCTGAATTTGTTGTTCTTCATTATTCATAATTCATTAAGCTGTGCAAAATTACAATGAACAATGTACATTAAAGTAAAATTCTCATCAATCATGTCCATCAGTCTTACATTGTGTCAGATGATTTGTGTGTCTAATTTTCATGGGAAAACTTTTACATTTACCCCAGAAATCAAGGAGGGGGGTCAATCTATTAAAAAGATATTAATATTCCCAGCCTCTGTGGCCATCTGTATTTTATTTTTAATAAGATTCACCTAGTGCAAATATTATAAATATTTTTACCATTTTATATGCCCAGACAAAATGGATACAAAAATTAGGTAAAAGAGAAAATAACAAAAATAGATCCTCTTTGTTTTAAAAAATTTCACATCAAAACATTTTGCTGAAAATGGAGTGATTTTTTAGTCTACAGTTAAAAGACATTCTATAATGGTATTAAAAGAATATATTACAAATTTGGATTTTTACAAATAGATTTTTCTTTAAAACCAGTCTCTCACTGATTTTAATAAACCAGGAACTCTAGAACAAAATGTGGAGATATGGCAATTATGAGGTGACTTCTTAATACACCAAGGGATAAAGACTTTTTCCAAAGTAGTCTGTCTGCAGTATTAACCCTTAAGAGCTGCTGCCCTGATAGGTTTCAATATTATTTACTGTTTCATATACTTTTATTTTATAACCAACTCCCACAGGAGGACATGTTCCCAGATACATACAGCCACACTTTGTCATGTGATGGAAATGATTGATGGGAATTTTGCTTTAATGTATATTGTTCATTGTAATTTTGCACAGTTTAATGAATTGTGAATTAATAATGAAGAACACATTCAGCATATTATAGCAGTAACACATCATGGGCACAGTAGGGAACATCCAGATCCTGATGATCCAGGAGCTTCATATTTACCTCTTTGAGGTCAGAATCATAATCATTCCCAAAACAAGGTCAGTCCTTAAAATTGTGCCTCTAGACATGCAGATGGTTACATTTCCCAAACAGAGGTAAGTTGTCTTCCCTACTCAGGTTTGCAGGGACACCACTCACTGTGGAAACCAGAGGAACCCATTCCACCACCCCTCTCCCCCAACCAGGGACCCACAGTCTGTACTCCCCAGGCACGTTGTACTACAGATATCTAAGTGGTGCTGATGAAACTTCCAGAAAGTTACAAAGTAGTGCATGCCAGGCAGAGTAGATGAGAATTCAGAAAATGCTAACATCTTTTGTAGAAATAGAGATGACATACCATTATGGCTCTAAGCATTTTTGCATATTTGCTGGCTGCCTGGGTCTGGGAAAATGCACCCAATTTTAAAGTTTCTCAGCCTCATTCTCTGCAGTGAAATCTACAGCTCTTCCTTCTTTTTCTGAGTCTGGAAGCTGGCATTCAGACAATCTTTTCTCTATGATTTCACAGTCTCTACCATCTGTTTCCAATGACCACTTCAACTCAGATATCTCTCAGTTCAGGGATCACTCTTAAACTTCAAGACCTTAAAAAGGGTCTCTGCCTTTTCTATTCCCACCACAATTTTATGCTACTAACGTTTTACAATGTCAGTTAACCTATTTTGTAGAATGTGGCCCCTGGACTCCACCTACTAAATGTTATTTAGGCAAGTCATTTGTTACCTAGCTACACAAATTTTATAAAATCATTTTATAAAATTGTATTTCATAAAATGTTATTTTATACAAATGGTAAATCTAGGTATTTAGGCTAAAATTATTGCTTTTAAAAATATTGCTTCTTATCCAAAATATTTGCCAATTTTCTTTTCTTTTTGCATATAGTGGAAAATATATTAAGAATTCAACTGTGAAGATATCGCTATTTTATTGATTTTTTTGACTTTGTGTACTTGTATAACAAACCTTTATTATTGTACAGGAGATAAGAAAGTTTGTTTCTTGGAAAATATCAGCCTTAAAAACTTACTAGGTTAAAGCTTAGCATGTTAGATATGAGGGCAAACATCATTTTTTACATTTTTTTTTTGAGATGGCAAAAAAAAAGGCCTTAAGAACTTAGCAACAGAAGCAAATTGAAAATTGAAATCCAAATCATTGAAATGAAATTTGTTGGAACAGTTTCTGTGTGGAGAGGCTGACTTCTGGGCACTGTAGAGAAATGAGGAGGACACAATTGAGACTAGCCAGCATCTTGCAGGGCTTCACTCAGAGATGTATTAATGCAAAGAATTGACTAGATTTCACAGAGAGACCAGGCGGAGGGTGCAGAGATCACTAAATCACATTCAAGTACCTGTTTATTTGGGTGGTAAATTCCTTGATATGGTGGATCAGATGCTGTTGAGGGGGACAGTGGTGCAGGGGAGGTGTTGGGGAGATTTTCTGAGCGATTTTGCTACTGCAAATTCATCGAATCGAGATGTTAAAAAAGTTTTGCTCCTAGTAGGGAGTGTCCAATATGATATTTGGGGACAAAAATGTGTATTTGGAAGAACTTTCCAGAAAAAAAGCAATAATGGGAGGAAAAAATTCATCTGGGCCTGGCTAGTAATATTCTTCCTTCACAATTTTGTTGTGGGTTCCTGAGGCCTGGTGTCACTGCTTGGAGACCTGGTCCCTAGAACTGCACCCCACTTTGTTATGCTCAGGACAACCTGGGAACCAGTAAGTTGCTTGTCTAAAAGCAGACAAGGTTCTCCCTTATACACCTATCCTCTTGCTCTCTAGATGGACACATATCATTTACAGCTGAGAGATATGTGTTAACCAGCTTTGTTTCATAGGACACAATTCATATACTCTGAGTAATGTTTATCTCTTTTATAAACTCAGGGTAAGAATCAGTGCTAAAATTATTCTACTGGAGTAATAAAATACATGATTTTCTTTCCCAAATAGTGATTATATTAGTTTGCTAGGGCTGCTTTAACAAGATGGCTTAAACAACAGTGGGTGGTAAATTCCTTGATATTGTGGACCCAGCAATGCCAAAGAATGTTCAAACTACCACACAATTGCACTCATTTCACATGCTAGCAAAGTAACGCTCAAAATTCTCCAAGACAGTCTTCAACAATATGTGAACTGAGAACTTCCAGATGTTCAAGCTGGATTTAGAAGAGGCAGAAGAACCAGAGATCAAATTGCCAACATCTGTGAGATCACAGAAATAGCAAGAGAATTCCAGAAAAACATCTACTTCTGCTTCATTTGGGATTCCCTGGTGACTCAGACGGTAAAGCATTTGCCCCCAGTGTGGGAGACCCGGGTTTGATCCCTGGGTTGGGAAGATCCCCTGGAAAAGGAAACGGCAACCCACTCCAGTACTGTTGCCTAGAAAATTCCATGGATGGAGGAGCCTGGTGGGCTACAGTCCATAGGGTCTCAAAGAGTCAGACACAACTGAGCGACTTCACTTTCACTTTCTGCTTCATTGATTACACTAAAGCCTTTGACTGTGTGGATCACAACAAACTATGGAAAATTCTTCAAGAGATGGCAATACCAGACCACCTTACCTGCCTCCTGTGAAACCTGTATGCAGGTCAAGAAGCAACAGTTAGAACAGAACATGGAACCATGGATTGGTTGCAAATTGGGAAAGGAGTACATCAAGATTATATATTGTCACCCTGCTTATTTAACTTCTCTGCAGAATACATCATGTGAAATGCCAGATTGGATGAAGCACAAGCTGAAATCAAGTTTGCTGGGAGAAATATCAATGACTTCAATGCAGATGACACCACCCTCATGGCAGAAAGCAAAGAGGAACTTAAGAGCCTCTTGATGAAGGTGAAAGAAGAGTGTGAAAAAGCTGGCTTAGAACTCAACATTCAAAAAGCTAATATCATAGCATCTGGTCCCATCACTTTGCAGCAAAGAGATGGGAAAACAATGGAAACAGTGACAGATTTTCTTTTGGGGGGCTCCAAAATCACTGCAGATGGTGACTGCAGCCATGAAATTAAAAGATGATTCCTCCTTGGAAGAAAAGCTATGACAAACCTAGACAGCATATTAAAAAGCAGAGACATTACAACAAAGATCCATCTAGTTAAAGCTACGGTTTTTCCAGTAGTCATGTATGGATGTGACAGTTGGACCGTAAATAAGGCTGAGTGCCAAAGAATTGATGCTTTTGAATTATGGTGTTGGAGAAGACTCTTGAGAGTCCCTTGGACTGCAAGGAGATCAAACCAGTCAATCCTAAAGGAAAACAATCATGAATATTCATTAAAAGGACTGATGTTGAAACTGAAGCTCCAATACTTTAGCCACTTGATAGGAAGAGCTGACTCACTGGAAAAGACCCTGATGCTGGGAAAGATTGAAGGCAGGAGTAGAAGGGGATGACAGAGGACAAGATGACTGGATGGCATCACTGACTCAATGGACATGAGTTTGAGGAGGCTCTGGAAGATGGTGAAGGATAGGGAAGTCTGGCGTGCTCTAGTCCATGGGGTCCCAAAGAATTTGACATGACTGAGTGACTAAGCAACAACAATCTTCCCAGAAGGAAAAAGGGCCTGACTTCCTTGTCTCTACCCAACTCTGGGGATCCCAGAGCCTTTTATATAAAAGTAGGTAAAAGAGGGAACAAAAAGAGAAAGCCTTCTAAACTTCCCCTTAAAAACCAAAGCTTGTACATTTAAAGAAACTGACAAAAATGACTTTCAGTTTCATGTGAACTGGGAAATGTTCAATATTAAGTTGATACTAATATTGTTTAAGTTTATTGATCTAATTAATATAGGCATGCCATTAAGAGTCAAAGTTCATTTACATGACACTGAATTTACTAATAAATATGATTTCTAACTTCATGACCTTAGAAAATATACTAGCTTGAATCTTTGTTTTTCAGAAAAACCGTTCCTCTTATGCTGTGACCTACAACAAGGTGTTAAAATGTTCCCCTGTAAACAGAGATAAAACATCTTTGTTTTCTCTGTACCTGATTCTGCTAGAGTTTAGCTTTTTCAACTGGCTCCCATAGACTTCATGATTTACTGCAACTGGATTACAACTATTTATACTAATCATTGCTTAATTTCTCCTTTGTTTCCCAATTTTTTGTGCATTTGTCTCCCTGTTATGCTGTGACTTTGTCAGTGTTATCAGCTTCATTACTTATATCTTGTCTATAAGATTGTCTCTTACTGTACCCAGGGTGTAACCAGTCCTCCCAGCAACAATAATGATGGAAATAGATGGGGAAACAGTGGAAACAGTGTCAGACTTTATTTTTGGGGGCTCCAAAATCACTGCAGATGGTGACTGCAGCCATGAAATTAAAAGACGCTTACTCCTTGGAAGGAAAGTTATGACCAACCTAGATAGCATATTCAAAAGCAGAGACATTACTTTGCCAACAAAGGTTCATCTAGTCAAGGCTATGGTTTTTCCAGTGGTCATGTATGGATGTGAGAGATGGATGTGAAGAAGGCTGAGGGCCAAAGAATTTATGCTTTTGAACTGTGGTATTGGAGAAGACTCTTGAGAGTCCCTTGGACTGCAAGGAGATCCAACCAGTCCATTCTGAAGGAGATCAGCCCTGGGATCTCTTTGGAAGGAATGATGCTAAAGCTGAAACTCCAGTACTTTGGCCACCTCATGCGAAGAGTTGACTCATTGGAAAAGACTCTGATGCTGGGAGGGATTGGGGGCAGGAGGAGAAGGGGACCACAGAGGATAAGATGGCTGGATGGCATCACTGACTCGATGGATGTGAGTCTGAGTGAGCTCCGTCACTCAGTTGGTGTTGGACAGGGTTGATGATGGTGATGGACAGGGAGGCCTGGCGTGCTGCGATTCATGGGGTCGCAAAGAGTCGGACACGACTGAGCGACTGAACTGAACTGAAGGTGACTTAAAGCAGTTGATCAGAAATGCAGTTCCATATAAGATCAATGATTATAATGGTATAATTCTAGATAGGGGAAGAAACAACAAAAGGCAATATTTTTCTGGACCACAAGAGACAGTAACTACAGGTAGTCCAGAAAATTCTGAATACTGTTTTATGGCCTAGGCCAGTAAACAGCACATTGAGTGACCTGTTAAAGAAATCTCCACAAGACCTGGGAATGACCATTTCTAGCGCTGAGTGTTGGGGGCCGGAGTGAGGTATTCCGCCCGTGACAAAGGTCATGAGGAAGGAGGCTCGACATACGCAAAGGCGGGATCGAGCCTCAGGAGTCCCCCTGGAACTCCTCGAGCATCTACCCCCATAACCAGAGCCTGCCTACTTTACTACTTTGTGCTCTCACCTACATCTCTGACTTTACGGGGGGCTGTCCCCCACCACCTCTTTTGGAGAAGGAGTTAACCTAGAGCTCCAGTTAATAATAATTCCTGGGCGTGATAAGAGTGTTTTAACCTACAAACTCCTCTGAAGGTTCTCTAGCCTGCCTGACAGGCTCGTCGGGCCACATGTGATTGCTCACAGCCTCCCAACCGTGAGAGGCACGAGATGCTTTAAACCCTCTAAAAACAGGTTCTTTTTTTTTTTTTTTTAAACCTGTGACTCTGCAGTGGAATAAAAACAGGTTCTTTAGAGAAGTTAGAAAACTATAAGTATAAGTATAGTGGGCTGATTAGAAATTGTATTGGTGAAGGGTTTTTCATTTGTTGAGCCAATGTTTGTTGCTACGTCTCCACATCCCCTGCCCTTACACACATTAATGAATATATAGAAGAAATAAGTATTAACCTTTGATATTAATCACGTTAGACCTTAGGCTAAGTAAATTCTTTCCTTAACTAAAACCCACTACACCCTCACCCTGTAGGAATGTAACTTTATTTGGGTGGCGTCTGTTTTGAGAATAATCAGCCCTGGAGAAATAAGTGTCCTGATTGACTGACCGCTGTCACAAGGAGAGGGTCATAAATTGTCAGCAGGCCCCCCTGGCCAGAAGATGATGTAACACCCCTAAGACCTCTGTATACATTTGTATGAAGCACCTGACTTTGATAAAAGTCAGGACTGCTGACCCTGCGTGACTTTTGCATAACATCTCAGTGTATAAAAGTAGACCATGGAAAATAAAGAATTGGGATCAGTTTCTCGAAATACTGGTCTCCCCATGTCTCTCTCTCTCTCACTCTGGCTGAGTCTCCATCTGGAGCGCGGAACCCACCATGCTTACTAATTATGCCTGGGCTTCTAAGATCCAACCGGGGAGGCCTCAGTGTCTCCTCTCCTTCGGGAGAACGGAAGGACGCCTGTGGCCTACGTAAGTGGTGCAAACTTCTTGTCTTGAAGTTTTATTGGTCTCCCGTGTAAACCAAGCTACTCAGCCTCTTTTCTCCACTGAATTTTCCTACTGAGCTATCCTCATTCTATTACTCCTTACATCTCTAATTAATCTAATTGAAGCTATCGTATCCTGATCTTCGCCGACGCCGTCTCTCCTTCGAGTACCCTGGATCAGCCGGGGCTGGTCCCCGGCAGGTGGCGCCCGAACAGGGACTTTCGAAGGTAAGCTCCCCAAAGCAATCAGGGCCATCAGCCCTTTTGCTCCCCGTTCTCGGAACAACTGGGTCACCAGCCCTCTTGTTCCCCCACGGAGCAGTTTGGGTCACCAGCCCTACTGCTCCTCCCTCGGAACAGTTCAGGTCACCAGCCTACTGTTCCTCCCCCAGAACAATCTGGGTCATCAGCCCTATTGTTCTTCCAGTGTTCGGGACGGCTAGGACCCCACTCAAGGGTGCCGCGGACCCCCCTGTAGGATAGACAGGGCGAGAGGAGTGGGAAGTGTTGAAAGTGTTAAAGAGTTAGAGTTAGAGAGAAAAAATGGTTTCTGAAGTTAAAAGGCCAAAGAAAAGCCTGATCTTTTTAAAAGCTAAAAGCTTTATCTTCTATTATACTTAATTTTCTGACATGGGTAACACTGAAACTAAGAATGGCAACTCTTTATACAGTAATCTTGAAACTGTTAAAGAGGCTACTGTTAATTTAGATACTTGGGTGAAGGTAAAAAACAACTAAAAATTTATCCTATAAATATGATTAAAAATGTTCTGGACCCTCATCATGAGGCTGTGGGATAGCCTATGGGAGAGGCTATAGCGGTGGATGGTAGTGGGTCTCCACCTTCTGCGCAGATCATATTTTCTGCCATTGACTAGGAAAAGGAGGGACACTGTGCTCTACCTCCCGAGGAGTGAGAGGGCTTACAGGACGCTGCGGCCAGGCGCCCTGGCGAGCCCCTTCCCCCTCTACACAAACCTTTAAAAATTTATCCAACAATTTCTGATTTAAGGCACTACTCCACCTCCGCTTGCACCTCCCAGGGCCTAGGAATTCCCCAGTTTACATCCAAAGCCTCCCAGAGCATTGCCTAAGGTTGAAAAAGATAAAAAAGATTTCTCTTAAACAAAGGAGCTTTTAAAAAATACACAATATACAGAGCCTGCTCCTTGCAGAAAACCCCCTCAGGGGGGCCTCACCCAAGCAAAAAATAAAAAGAAAAAATAAAAAAGTGAAAAAGAAAAAAAGAAAATAGAGAAAGATCTAAAGATAGAGAAAAAGCTAAAGAGTGAAAAGGAGAGAGGAACGGAGGAGGAAGGAATCAGGGAATGCAGCAAGATAGAAAAAGGAAAAAAGGAAGTTAGAAAAAGAGATACAGAGAGAAAGAGAGGGAGGAGGAAAGAAAAAGTTAGAGAGAAAGAGGGTAAAGGAAAAGAAACGAAAGAAAGAGAAGGTAGTAAGGCGAAAGTAAGGAAGAAGGGAGAATGAAAGAGGGAAACAAGAAGGAAATGATAGAAAGTAAAAGAGAAGAGAAGAGGAAGGAAAAAAGAGAGTGAGGGAAAGAAAACTTGAGAAAGATTTAAAGAGAAGAAGGAAGAAAAAATCAGCAGAGGAGAGAGGAGAGGACTTACAGGACACTGTGGCCAGACGCCCTGGCGAGCTACCTACCCCTCTGCGCAAACTTTAAAAAAAAAAAAAACTTATCCACCACTTTCTGATTTGGGGCGATAGCCGCCGCCTCCGTTTGCGCCTTCCAGGGCCCAAGAGTTCCCCACTTTGCCCCCAAAGCCTCTCAAAGTGTTGCCTAAGCCTGAAAAAGATAAAAAGTTTTTAAACAGTGGAGCTTTTAAAACAGACTGCGTACACAATATGCAGAGCGTGCTCCTTGGAGAAAACCCCCTCAGGGGGGTCTCACCCAGGCTAAGGAAAAGCCAAACGGTAATGGGATTTAGCAACAATATTAACCCTTGACGAGGTTACTCCAATTCCAACGGGAGTGGCTGGCCCCCTACCTGAGGGCATTGTAGGACTTGTGCTAGGGCGTAGCTCGCTTTCTTAAAAAAAAAAAAAAAGAAAGAAAGAAAAAATAAATAAATAAATAAAAAGAAAAAGAAAATTTCGGTGGTGCATGGTGTAGTAGATTCTGATTATATTGAGAAATTAAAGTTTTGTTCTCACCACCTACTAAAACTGTGCAAATTAATAAAGGTCAAATAGTAACACAGTTTTTGCTTTTTACCTTATTATCAGACAAGAAAAAACCTTGACTTCTCAGGCTAGGAGCCACAGAACATTTGGATTTAGTGATCTAGCCTTTTGGGTGCAGGAAATTACAGCTCCAAGGCCTTTAAAAGATCTTTTAATTCAAGAAAATAAACTGTCAGGGCTATTAGACACAGGAACAGAAGTCTCTTAACATTTCTGGGAAAGACTGGCCCAGTTCCTGGCCCACACATACTACTAAAAATGAGTTGGTGGGATTAGAGAAAGTGATATGCGGGGTGAGAATGCTGTAGAAAAAAAAAAAAAGGGTGAGGGAGAGTTTAAAACCTTGAAGAGTAGTGAGTTCCCTGTTGCTGGAAGTATTCAAGCAAAGATTAGATGGTTGCTTGTCATCTAAAAAGCTATAGATCAGATTTAGGTTACAAAACGATAACTGGAGAAACTTATAAACTTGTTGTGCAACACCTCTTTACTTGCTTCTCATATTTAGGTGTGCCAAAAGTTTTAAAAAACTGATAATGCCCCTTTGAAGCTGCGGAGAGATTGTTTACTAACTTTAAATGATTTCCAAAAATTATTAGGGGACATTAATTGGATATGCCCTCATTTAAAACTGACTATTGCAGATTTAAAGCCTTTATTTGATTGCTTAAAAATTGATCCTAATTCCAGTTCTAAGAGAAAGTTGACTAATGAGACAGAGTTAGCTCTTGTTGAAGTGTATGAGACTTTAAATGATCAGTTAATTAGGATTAATACTACCAAAAGGTGAGATTAAATTATTCTTGCCATAAAACATACACCTACAGGGTGATTGTGACAAAAAGGCCCATTGGTTCCATCTACCAGTCACCCCAAGAAAAATAGTTTTATCTTATCCCAACTTGGTGGCACAATTAATTATAAAAAGAGGAAAAAAGAAGTGTGGAACTTTTTAGAAAAGAAGTAGCAAATATAGTAATTCCATTCAATAAGGATCAACTGCAAGTCTTTTACAAAATAGTGATGATTGGCAAGTTGCCCTGATAGATTTCAGGGGTCAAATTTTGTTTCATTTGCCCTCAAGCCCCCACAGTAGTTAAAAGTTCAAAAATGTTAGATTGGCAGTTTGAAGATACCTGTGGAACTTTCCAACCCTAGGTAGTTCCTACGCTCCCCTTTACCCTATGGGGGAGGGACATGCTGTCTCAAATAGGAGGTACTCAGAGAAGGGTTTTCTCAATTTCTTAGTTACCAACAGGCGGTACAATTAATAATACTATATATATTATTATAAATACATAATATAAATATATTTGCCTAATTGCAGTTTGCCTAATTAGGTATGGATATAAATAAAATATAATAAAGGTATACCTAATTCTATTTATAGATCTATACTTAATTAATTTGTATATAATTAATATGTATACTATATATGCATATTATACATATACTGTATAATTAAATGTATATTGCAGTAATGTGTGTGTGGCTGATATTAATTGGTATGGTTTGATGTGCTGTGATGATATATGCTCTATATACTGTATAATTATATTATATATGTGTGACATGTATTATTACAGTACATTGGTTTGTGTTGGCTGGTATTAGCTGTGTACGTGTTGTATTGCTGTAATATATATTAATTAACATATTAATTATGAAGATTAATTCAAGTATATTATGTCAATAAGTTTATACTTGTTGCCATGTATAAATACATATATAAATACATTTTGCATTTAGATATATTTGTTTACCAAAATGAGATAAGGAGGTTATACATTTATTGTTTAAATTTATACAGAGACCTAAACTAAACATTAGACCTAAATTAACATATCCCAAAATTTATGCTGTTAAAATGTAAATTTTAAAAATTTAAAAAATTAAATTGACAACTGCTTGACAATTCTTTTACCATAAAACCCCCATAGGTGTAATTGGGGTAGCCAGACAAAAAATTGGTTTTATGGCAAAACGGCCCCCTAGAATGGGTCCATCTCCCCGCCCAAGCTAAAAAAATAGTGGCTTCTTATCCAGGATTGATAGCTACGTTGATATTAAAAGGAAAAAAGTGGAGCATTGAATTATTTGGTAAAGAGCCATCAGAAATTGTAATTCCATATAATAAGGAACAACTTGATGCTCTTCTAATGTTTGAAAATTGGCAGATTGCTATAGGAAACTATTTTGGTCAAAATTTTTGCATCATTTACCTTCACATGTTTTGCTAAATTTTATATCCAGACATCCAGTTATTTTTCCTGTCAGATGTAAACAATCTCCTATTCCAAATGCTCAGATAGTTTTTACTGACGGGTCAGCAAATGATAAAGCCTCCATAGTCACTAAAAATCACCAAAAGGTTTTAGAAACACGGGAAACTTCAGCTCAAAGAGCTGAAATAACAGCAGTCATAGAGGCTTTTGCTATGTTTGGAGATGAGGAATTTAACCTTTATTCTGATTCTCAGTATATTGTCAGGTTGTTTCCACACATTGAAACTGCGGTTTTGCCTGAAAATAAAACTACCATATTTCATTTGTTAAGTAATTTACAGCAACAAATTTGGAAAAGAAATAAAATATTTTTCATTGGACACATTCGGGCTCATTCCGGATTGCCCGACCCTTTAAATGCCTTTAATGATTTGGCTGACTTGTTAACCACAAATACAGTGGCTACTGCGATTGAGGAGGCCAGAGCCTCTCACTTACTTCATCATCAAAATGCTACTGCTTTAAGATATCAATTCCAAATTCCCAGAGAGACTACTCGAGAGATTGTGCGCTCTTGCTTACACTGCCCCACTGTTTATAATATAGTCTACCTACGGGAGTTAATTCTCATGGTCTCAAACCTAACATACTCTGGCAAATGGATGTAACTCATATCTCTTCATTTGGAAAACTTTTCTTTGTTCATGTAACTGTAGATATCTTTTCTCATGTCATTATTGCAACTTCTCGTACCGGAGAGGCAGTTAAAGGTGTTATACAACATCTCTTTACTTGTTTTTCATATTTGGGCCTACCAAAAGCTCTGAAAACTGACAATGCTCCTGCTTACACTTCTAAGTCTTTTCAGGAATTTTGTTTACAGTTTCAAATTAAACACAATACAGGCACCCCTTATAATCCCCGGGGACAAGCCATTGTGGAAAGAGCACATCAAACATTAAAGCTTCAAATTAAAAAACTAAAAGAAGGGGAGTTTAAGTATAGTTCTCCCCATCAAATCTTGCAACATGCTCTTTTCGTAATAAATATTTGCTCTTTTCGAAATAAATATTCTAAATACTGATCTGGCTGGAACTACTGCAATGCTTCGTCATTGGTGCCTGGAGCAATTGAATGCAAAACCATTAGTTAAAGGGAAGGACCTCCTCTCCGGACAATGGAAGGGTCCTGACCCATTATTAACTAGCGGTCGAGGATATGCTTGCATTTTTCCACAGGATGCAGATTCTCCAATTTAGATCCAAGACAGGTTGATTCGCCATGTTGCAGACCCCCAGACATCCAGTTCCCCCATTGCTTCGATCACAAAAGAGGAGCCCGCCGGCAGGGGAGACAAGATAAACATCGAGATCCTGGCGAGACTGACAGGGCTGCTGCAGCGTGAACTCCAACCAGAAAATAATTCTACTTATTCTGTTTTAGCTTGTCCACCCTCGCCTTATGTTTTCCTTTTTACTAATGACTCCAACAAACTTAATGTAGGCATGAATTATTCAGGTGGACCTAACGTAGTGACTTGTGAACAATGTATGCTTTCATCTTATTTAAACCCTCAATGTAATGTTTGCTCCTTTGTAGTGTTACAACGCCCACCCTATCTTATGGTGCCTATATGATAGCTATGGTCTTACTGTGTTACAACAACTGCAGGATTTAATGTGATCGTGATGGTTTGTGGTCTTGCTTATCCTAGGAATATCAGCTTTGATAGCAACAATTATTTCTGTTACTGCGGCAGCAATATCATTGACTCAACAAGTGCATACTGCCCAATATGTTGATACCATGTTTAAAATTGTCTCTTTAACTCTAGCAACTCAGGAAGCTATAGATAGGAAATTAGAGATGAGAAGAGGCAATTATGCATATTGGGATTGAGTTACAGGCTTTAAAGGTGAAGATGGCTTTGACGTGCCACGCTGATTACAGGTGGATATGCGTGACATCTTTGAAGGTAAACGAGACAGATTATGAATGGGAAAAGATTAAAAATCATATCTCAGGTGTTTGGAACAGTTCTGATATTGGCCTGGACTTAGGGAAACTTCATAATCAAATACAGACCTTGGAACACTCTCGACTGGATTTTACCGCCACTGGAGCAGCTAATGATTTTTTTTTAACACCTTCTCTAACTTTATTTCTGGAAAAAATATTCTGTCTAATATCCCTAGTCTCTAATCCTACTTCTCATAATCATTCTTCCTTGTATTGTCAGGATTCTCCGGCAGAGCATTCGGAAGCTCGTGACTGAGCTGCATCTGGTTGTTTTAAGAAATAAAAAAGGGGGAGATGTTGGGGGCCGGAGTGAGGTATTCCGCCTGTGACAAAGGTCATGAGGAAGGAGGCTCGACATATGCAAAGGCGGGATCGAGCCTCAGGAGTCCCCCTGGAACTCCTCGAGCATCTACCCCCATAACCAGAGCCTGCCTACTTTACTACTTTGTGCTCTCACCTACATCTCTGACTTTACGGGGGGCTGTCCCCCACCACCTCTTTTGGAGAAGGAGTTAACCTAGAGCTCCAGTTAATGATAATTCCTGGGCGTGATAAGAGTGTTTTAACCTACAAACTCCTCTGAAGGTTCTCTAGCCTGCCTGACAGGCTCGTCCGGCCACATGTGATTGCTCACAGCCTCCCAACATGGTCATGTAATGCCCCTAAACCATGGTTATATTCATGAAAAGTGCCGGGGACCAGCCCCGGCTGATCCAGGGTATTCGAAGGAGAGACGGCGTAGGCAAAGATCAGGAAACAACTGCTTAATTAAACGTTAATTAAGGATATAAAGAGTAGTAGAATGAGGATAGCTCAGTGAGGAAATTCAGTGGAGAAAAGAGGCTGAATAATTCAGCCAGAAGGTAAGAGAAAGAATGACATGGTGAGACCAAGTTTCGGTGACAAGGCCCGCACTTTATTTTCCAAAGTAGTTTTTATACCTTAAGTTATGCATAGAGGATAATGGGGGAAGGGGTAGAGTCTGGCAGCAAGCCAGGCTTTCTTCCTGCAAACTTATCATATGCAAAAGCTTAGGTGATTTGCATCATCTTCTGGCCCGGAGGCCTGTTAACATTTTAAGACCTTTTCTTCAGAAAACTTATTTTTCTCTAAAGGTGATTGGTCAGGAGCCACCCTCCAAAAGCATTAGATAAAGTTGCATTCCTACAGCGCAAAGGTGTGGTGGGCTATAACAAGAAAAAGAATTAACTCAAGGGTCCCAGGTTACAAACATTAAAGCTACTACTTACACCAATTATATTAATCAATACACTGCCAGGGACACAGCAGGTAAGGGATATGGAAATTTAGCAGCAAACATTGGCCCAACAAATGAAAATCCCTTCACCAATACAATTTCTAATCAATCTTTTAACTACTCAAAAGAATCTGTGTTTAGACAGTTTAGAACATCTCCTGCCTCTCACAGTTGGGAGGCTCTGAACAATCACATGTGGCCGGAAAAACCTATTCAGGCAGGCTAGAGGATTTCCAAAGGAGTTTGTAGGTTAAACACTGTCACACCCAGGAATTATTAACTGGAACTGTAAGCTAACTCTTTTTTCAGAGAGGCAGTGGGGGACAGCCCCCCGTAAAGTCAGAGGTGTAGGTGAAAGCAGAAAGTAGGCAGACTCTGGTTTTGGGGGTAGATGCTCGAGAATTTCCAGGGGGACTCCTGAAGCTCGATCCCGCCTTTGCGTATGCCGAGCCTCCTTCCTCATGACCTTTGTCATGGGCGGAGTTCCTCACGCTGGCTCCCGGCAGTGATAGAATTCCAGTTGAGCTATTCCAGATCCTGAAAGATGATGCTGTGAAAAGTGCTGCACTCAATATGCAATATGCATTCAATATGCAATATGCCGGCTCCCAGCAGAAAAGAAAAGCTATGACCAACCTAGAAAGCATATTAAAAAGCAGACATTACTTTGCCAAAAAAGGTCCATCTAGTAAGCTATGGTTTTTCCAGTAGTCATGTATGGATGTGAGAGTTGGACTATAAAGAAAGCTGAGCGCCAAAGAATTGATGCTTTTGAACTGTGGTGGTGAAGATTCTTGAGTGTCTCTCGGACTGCAGGGAGATCCAACCAGTCCATCCTAAAGGAAATCAGTCCTGAATATTCATTGGAAGGACTGATGCTGAAGCTGAAAATTCAATACTTTGGCCATCTGATGCAAAGAACTGACTCATTTGAAAAGACCCTGATGCTGGGAAAGATTGAAGGCAGGAGGAGAAGGGGATGACAGAGGATGAGATGGTTGGATGGCATCACCAACTCAATGGACATGAGTCTGAGTAAACTCCAGGAGTTGGTGATGAACACCAACTGAGCAACTGAACTGAACTGATAAAGCAAAAGTCAAATTAAATTTTTTTGACAGAAAAATTAGTTTAGGAAGCTTCATTGTGGCCTTCCCCTCAATGGGCCTTACAGATAATAATAAGAACAACTAAGAATATCAACAAAAAACTTGGGGGGAAAAGTCTGGCTATTATTTCAATGAGGTCAAATAAAATTTTTTAAGGAGTTACTTAAAATGAATAAAAAATTGTTTGGATGGTTATTTAGAATGGGATAAATAAAATCCCCTACAGTATGGGATGGGCTTCCCTGGTGGCTCAGCTGGTAAAGAATCAGCTTGCATTTCGGGAGACCTGGGTTGGGAATATCCCTGGAGAAGGGAATGGCTACCCACTCCAGTATTCTGGCCTGGAAAATCCCATAGACTGTATAGTCCATGGGGTTGCAAGAGTTGGACACAACCGAGTGACTTTCACTTCACTTCACACACTACTGGCAAAGGTCAGTTCTCATTCCAATCCCAAAGAAAGTGATAGTCACTCAGTCGTGTACAGCTCTTTTTAAGCTATGGACTGTAGCCTGCCAGACTACTCTGTCCATAGAATTATCCAGGCAAGATACTAGAGTACATTGCCATTTCCTTCTCCAGGGGATCTTCCCCACCCGGGGATTGAACCCAGGTCTCCTGCATTTCAGGCAGAGTCTTTACCATCTTAGCTACCAGGGAAGCCCAATTCCAAAAAGCCCAATCCCAATGCCAAAGAATGTTCAAACTACCACACAATTGCACTCATTTCACATATAAGAGCAAGGTACTACTCAAAATCCTTAGAGCTAGGCTTCAACAGTACATGAACCCAGAACTTCCAGATGGACAAGCTGGATTTAGAAAAGACAGAGGAACCAGAGATCAAACTGCCAACATCTGCTGGATCATAGAAAAAGCAAGGGTAGTCTAGAAAAACATCTACTTCTGCTTCATTGACTACACTAAAGCCTTTGACTGTGGATCACAACAAACTGTGGAAAATTCTTCAAGAGATGGGAATACCAGACCACCTTACCTGCTCCTGCAAAACATTTATTCAGGTCAAGAAGTAACAGTTAGAACTGGACATGAAAAAACATACTGGTTCCAAATTGGGAAAGGAGTACATCAAGGCATATATTGTCATCCTGCATATTCAACTTATTTGCAGAGTACAGCATGCAAAATGCTGGGCTAGATAAAGCTCAAGCTGGAATCGAGATTGCTGGGAGAAATATCAATAACCTCAGATATGCAGATAATACCACCCTAATGGCACAAATCAAAGAGGAATTAAAGAGCCTCTTGAAGAAAGTGAGAGAGTGAAAAAGCTGGTTTAAAACTCAACATTCAAAAAATTAAGATCATGGCATTGGGTCCCATCGCTTCATTGCAAATAGATGGAGAAACAGTGACAGACTTTATTTTCTTGGGCTCCAAAATCACAGCAGACGGTGACTTGAGCCATGAAATTAAAAGACACTTGCTCCTTGGAAGAAAAGCTATGACAAATCTAGACAGCATATTAAAAAGTAGACACAGCACTTTGCTGACAAAGATCTGTTTAGTCAAAACTATGGTTTTTCCAGTAGTCATATATGTATGTGAGAGTTGAACCATAAAGAAGGCTGAGCACTGAAAAACTGATGCTTTTGAACTGTGGTATTGGAGAAGACTCAAGAGTCCCTTAGACTGTAAGGAGATCAAGCCAGTCAATCCTAAAGGAAATCAACCCTGAACACTCATTGGAAGGACTGATGCTAAAGCTGAAGCTCCAGTACTTTGGCCACCTGATGCCAGGACCCAACTTTAGGTAGGAGATAGAGTGGCTCTGAGTGAGTGAGTGAGTGAAGTAGCTCAGTCGTGTCCGACTTTGCAACCCCATGGACTGTAGCCTACCAAGTTCCTCCGTCCATGGGATTCTCCAGGCAAGAATACTGGAGTGGGTTGCCATTTCCTTCTCCAGGTTGGACATTTGCAATCATCCAGCCTCCTCTTTGCATTTCCTGAAGCAAGAGATAGGTGGGGTCCAGTTGAAGAATTTATAAGCAGCCTCCTGTGTGTTCTCCAAGATGGAAGTAACAGCAGAATCAGGGTAAATAACCTGTCTTTGTCTCTTGTAAACATCTCAAGGAAATAATCATGGCAAGGACAAAGAGAGGCAAAACCCTGTCTGAGTAAAAGATTACAGGATCTCTGCTTCCCCCTTTTTAGGATAAGGGAGACACTACACAAGTACAGAAAGGCTCCTTGGAGTCAAGGATAATGCCAGGTCATAATGAGTCTTGCTACTCCCAGAAGCCTTCACTTCAAGATCCACCTTGGCTAAGGTGTGTGTGCACCCCCCAGGGGAAGGTCCTGAGACAAATTAACTAGGGGCTGGAGGGATACAAAGCAAGATGATTGGCCTGAGGGAAGACAAAGACCCGGAAACTGCCCCCTAATAAAGGATTTAAACTTCCCAAAGGTGAGACTCTCTCTGAGCTCATCCTTGCAGCTTTCTGCATGTAATTTTCTTTACTCTCTACTTTCTGCCTCCTTGCCTGAATTCCTTCTTGACTGGACAGACAAGACTAGGGACCTTAACCCTAACTGCTGCCTTCTATGGTCCAGTGGTTAGGACTCCCAGTCTGGGAAACAAGGACCTTGCTTCCAGCTACTTACTGCTCACTGCTGCTTACTTGCATCACACATCCTGAACCAGATTCACTGGAAAAGACCTGGATGCTGGGAAAGATTGAGGGTAGGAGGAGAAGGGGGTGACAAAGGATGAGATGGTTGGATGGCATCACCCACACAATAGATATGAGTTTGAGCAAACTCTGGGAGATAGTGAAGGACAGGGAAGCCTGGCATGCTGTAATCCATGAGGTCACAAGGAGTCACTCAGGACTGAGCCACTGAACAACAAAGTAAATGAACCATGAGGGGCCCCTACTGGCCTCTAACATTAAAAGCTAAACAAGTCTATTCTATTTACCCCAGTTTTAAGTTATCTATTTAAGGGGCTACTAAACTTTACACTGAGGTATCTGACCAATAATTTGGGGACAGTTAGGCCCAAGGAGACTGACTTCTGGGCTTTACCTGACTCTGGAGATAGGAGAGCCTTTTATATAAAAGTAAAATAGGAAACCAAAAAAAAAAAAAAAAGGCCTTCTAAACTCTTAAGATCAAAGCTTGTTGATCGGATGCTTATGAAAACTAAAGTTGAAGGTATAGAGTTGGTGGAATTTAGATAAATGTATACAAATTGCTATATTTAAATGAACTTTATATAAGGTGGTTACAGCTCTTATTTAATTATATTGTGGGAAAGACAAGGCATATAGATTGCCACTAAGGAAATATCAACTAAACATGCTGAGGATACCAACAGTTACCTGAGTTACACAGAATAAGTAAACTGGGAATTAACGTGCAAAGGTTAATTTTTTTTTTTTTAAAAAAAAAGTAGTGCTTTTGCTTGGGTTTAATTTATAAACTTAGAAATGTCTTTGCTAAATGCCTTATACAAACCTTTGAAGACATGATAAAATTATAAAACATAGAACTTTGTAAATTAAAATTCAGTTTTATTAAAAATCTTGCCACTGATTTTGGTAACTTTAGGTGACAGAACTGTTCTTTGAAAAACTAAACAATTGCCTTTGTCTTGCAAGTATGTAAACCAGAATATGAATACAAGCCTCTAGGAGCTGAGGCTAAGCCTAATTAAGCAGGCAAGTCTCTGAGCTTCCCTCTTACCCTCTAGAAAATGTGATAAATTGTGTCTGTGTCATAGATAAGAAATTTGAAAGGGAGAACTACACGGAGAACACACTGTTATGTCTGAAGAGAGTAGATGTTCACTAGTGATACTCCAGCTCAATGCTTCAGGTCACAGGCAGGCTCCTACGGGCCAGCAGGTGACACCTGGAACGAGCTCTGATTCTCAGCAGGGCGGGTACAGGGGTCATTGGTGCCTAGAAGATACACAGTCAGGCAGATGCCATGGCTCAAGGAGCCCCAAGAAATGGCCGGCACTCAACTCCTGTGTGTAGCTACATCCCTCTTTCTGTTCCCGTGGCCTGAAGGTCTCTGCTGGCAAGAAGCAGGGCATCTGCAGCAACCCCCCTCCTATAAGAGGCACACCTCAGAATTGGGGAATCAACAACTTCACCTTGTCATCTAGGACCCACTAGGAAGATCGGGGTAGGGGGAAGGAGATGAGGGGTTAGCGAGGACCCGGTCTGGGCTCTGGGAATTCTGGGGGAGGGGAGGGGAAAGAGAGGGAAGGGAGGACCCGGTCTGGGCTCTGGGAATTCTGGGGGAGGGGGAGGGGAAGGAGGGGTAAGGGAGGACCCAGTCTGGGCTCTGGGAATTCTGTGCCGAGTGGTCTCAGCAGTGGAGAAGAGGGAGGAGCATGCAGTGGACCGAGAAGCTTCCAGTTCCCCTCCCATTCCTGGAGCTGCGCCCCCACGCCCCCACCCACCCACCAGGATGCTTCCTTTGCTCAAGTTCATTCCCACCCCCTCAGGGAAGATCCTAACCCTGATGGATCCATTGAGCTGTTACCCCCACCCCTGAACGCTGCCGCTCCCTCTCAGCAGGACGCTGACTCACACTGTGTTTAGAACTGCAGAAACGAGGTGACCTCCCAGTGTCCACTCCCATCCACACTAGAAGGATGTGAACACCTTTCTGGGGACGAGGAGTGCCCGCTCCTGCCCAAGGCCACCTGGGCTACTTTGTAATCTCTGCTGCCACAACCCGAAGATCCGCCTCCCCGACTTCCAAACCCTCCCCGGGGTGCCTGCAGGCAGGCCCACCCCTGCTCCTGGGACCCTTCCCTCAAATTCTGCCCAGGGTCTGTGTTTACAGAACTCCACCTGAGATGCCCACAGTTCCACTTTCCAGCCCCCTGCCTGCAGCCCCACCTCCCACCTGGCTGTGGTCACACAGCTGTGACCCAGGGAACAGAAGTGTGTCTGCTTCAGGGCCCAGCCCAGAATCCCTCAATCCCATGGGGTTTCCTGGGTGCTGAGAGCATGTCTGTTCCCGGATGGCTTCAGGACAGGGGCTCTGTCACCAAAATTACTGAGCCAGGATTACAGGCTTAGAACTTCCAGCTCTACCCGCCTCCCAGGGGGAGGACAGAGGCTGGAGACTGAGTTCATGATGGATACTGACTGTGCCTACATGATGAAGCCTCCATCAAAACTCACAAACTATTGGGTTCAGAGAGCTTCCAGGAGCATGGGCACAGTCGCAGTTCCACACAGCAGCAACTCCTGTCCCCCAGACACTCCCAGACCTCGCCCTCTGTGCCTCATCATCTGACTGTTAGTGTGTATCCTTTAACTTCATCCTTTCCTGTATTAGGTAACAAATCAGTAAACATAAGTAGTGTTCCCTGAGTTCTGTGAGCAAATTACTGAACCCAGGGAAGGGAGCCCAGGTAGGTCAAAAGTGGGAGAGGCTTGGAGTGGTGTGTGGAACTGGGTGCCTGTTGGACCCAGTCCTTAATTGCAGTGACCCTCTCTTCATCCTGCATGTAATCCTCCAAAAATGACCCTGGTCTTTATTTCAAAGGAGATGGTTGCTCATGAGAATAAGATGGAGAATTCTGACAACACCAAGTGCTGGCAAGGCTGGGAGGGGGCAGTGACTGGAATTCTTGTGTTGATTTTTAGGGTGCAGATAGAACATTTTATCAGGAACACCATCTGCAGTCTCATAAATTAAGCGTGTAAATACCATCTGATCCAGCAATACCACTAGATATTTATCCCAACTACATAATCCATGAGACTTGTACAAGGGGTGTTCCTGGCTGCTGCTGCTAAGTCGCTTCAGTCGTGTCCAACTCTGTGCGACCCCACAGACGGCAGCCCACTAGGCTCCCCCATCCTTGGGATTCTCCAGGCAAGAACACTGGAGTGGGTTGCCATTTATGAGACTTGTACAAGGAGTGTTCTTGGCAGCTTTATTCAAAACAGCGCCTGTGAAAAAACAACCCAACAGTAGGTGACTAGATAAATCCTGTTACATCTCATGAGATGGAATGCTACTCAGATTAAAAAAAAAAATGTTGATAAATCTGAAAGAAATCGGACACCTAGACTGTCTATTCCCATCTGTGTGAAGTTCTTGAACAGGCAAAAATAACCTAAACAAAGCCTAGGACAAGATGCAAGGCCTGGGAGGCGCCCTGAGATCATTTGGCTGACGGAGGTATTGGCCGGTATTGACGGCAACATAAGCATATGTGTTTTTCTAAACTCATCACACTGTACATTTAAAATGGGCCCATTCGTTTGATAGTATGTAAATTGTCCCTCAAAGGAGTTCTTTTTTTTTTTTTTTCAAACCAGTTGGATATCAAGGTAAAGAAGAGGCAGAATTCGAAGTGAGTTTTAACGTGCTCAAGAAACACTATGAATGTTAAGTCCATCATCCCTGTGGGTTCATTCAGTCCCAAGGCCCTCCTTCTATCTACTTTAATTAAACCTACTTCCTATTTCATCTCCGCTGAAACTAGCCTCCAGTCCACTTCCCCAGTCTGCTCCCTTCTCCTTCCATGAAGCCTCGGTTTCTAGAACGTGGTCCAGTCCTTCTCCCTAAACCCACACTAATGGATTCTCTCCCCTATACAAGGTTCATCACTATCCTCCTCCTTGCCTAGTCGCACCTGTGCACAAGAACCGCTGCTGCTGCTGCTAAGTCGCTTCAGTCGTGTCCGACTCTGTGCGACCCCAGAGACGGCAGCCCACCAGGCTCCCCCGTCCCTGGGATTCTCCAGGCAAGAACACTGGGGTGGGTCGCCATTTCCTTCTCCAAGGCATGAAAGTGAAAAGTGAAAGTGAAGTCGCTCAGTCGTGTCCGACTCTTCGCGACCCCAAGGACTGCATGCAGCCTACCAGGCTCCTCCGTCCATGGGATTTTCCAGGAAAGAGTACTGGAGTGGGTTGCCATTGCCTTCTCCGACAAGAACCGCTAGGTACCTATTTATAGTCAAGATTCCGGCCCTCCCCCAGCTGCCTATGCTCCCCTGGTTCACCCGCATGTTTCCTTCACTCCGCGTCCTCGCATCCATACCCTCCACGCCCTGCGTCCCCACGTCCACGCAGCCCGGGTCAGTCGTCCACCGCCTCTTTCCCGTCAGTCCTTGGACTTTGCTGAGGCGTTTTTAAAGATTGTCGTACTCTCTTGTCCTCTCTCTGTGAGTAACCGCTCTCTGTGCTTCACCTCTGTTTTGCGTGGAACAGAACCAACTGGGTGACGAATTTGGTGATGAATTTGGAAGCGGTCCGGTAAGGAGAGAGTACAGGGGACATTGGCCTGAGGACTTGGCCCCTCATGGGGACCGAGAGGCCCAGCCTGAGCCTCGGGTCCATCTGCTCCAGAGCCGCCCCCCAGGTCCCCACCGGACACCCTGACCTCCTGTGCTCAGTTTGGTTTTGTGGCAGAAAAGAGGTATGAGGGTTCAGGTAGAAAGACGTCTTCTGGGTGTGTAGCCTCGTTAAGAGACCCTCCTGTGCTGGGCCGTCGGATGGTCCTGACTGGACAGAGCTGGAGGCTGGCTGGAGAGGTCTGGAGACAATTAGGGAAAGTCCGGCAGCTGAGGGGCTTCCTGGGTGGCTCAGTGGTAAAGAACCCGTCTGCCAATGCAGGAGAGTCAAGAGAGGCAAGTTAGATCCCTGGGTCCGGAAGCTCCCCTGGAGAAGGAAATGGCAACCCACTGCAGTATACGCTGGAGAATCCCGTGGACAGAGGAACCTGGCGGGCTACAGTCAATGGGGTTGTGAAGAGCAGAACGGGGCTGGAGACCCGGGCTCTGGCGTTCACGTCGGTCTATATGACTATCTTAACTGTTGAGAACTGGCTGCTGGGTTATTGGTGATAAAAGAATGGCCCCAGATCTTGGTTCTGTTCAAGAAACAGTTATCCAAAATGCTAATAAACTGCAAATGCCACTCAATTCTGAAAGAGTTAAAGCTTAGGCAGGCAGTCCAAGGCGCTTTAAGGAGGAGGTGAACATTCTCGCTCATGCTTTCCTTAAGCCTTGTGCAACAATGTCTCTTGCGGGAGAACCGGCCTTTCTTTATGAGCTAATGATCACACAGCACAATCTCTTACTCATGGAAATGCTTTTCTTAGGCTCTGTATTAATAATTATAATAGTAACAAATCTTGCCTGGGAACCCGTTTCTCAAGACTTGTACCCATGATTATGTATCATCAGTATATCTCGCCCAGAGACATTGCTCAGAACCAGTTCTTCCTGGCTAATGTTGTGCCAAAGTTATCTCAGGATGTATACCTTGGGAAAGGGTCTGGTGGAACTCTTACAACCCTGAGGTATTCTTTTTATCTGTTTGCAGCAGCCAGTTGTGAAGTATATAATGCCCTGCTTAACTAGTGAGGGTGGGTGCTCTCCTGCTCCCTTTTGATGTCTATGTCAGAAACTTTTTCTATTACTTTCACTTTAAATAAAAATCTGAACAAAGCTCTGAGTGACTGAAATGCATCTTTGGTCCCAGAGTTAAATCTTCTCCTTCGGAGACCACAAATCCAGCAGCACTGAACACCTTAAGCTATCGACTCTGAGAAAATTATACAAATTAAGAAAATACACTTCAATCTGCATGAGGTTGTGTAGAGTACAGAAGTGTGTGGATGAAGCAGCTGATGTGAAGACCTTCTTTCATTAATCTTTGTATTTGTGGATAATTGTTGAAATTGGACAGTTGAAATAATACAGAGATTCTGTATGCCCTTTACCCAATTTTCCTCATAATAAAACTGTAGTTAAATATAGTAAAATATATATTTAAATATATGTAAAACTGTAGTTAAACATAGTAACTAGCATATTGACCCTGATACAGTCACATACTAAGTCGCTTCAGTCATGTCTGACCCTGCGACCCTATGGACTGCAGCCCTCCAGGCTTCTCTGTCCATGGGATACTCCAGGTAAGGATATTGAAATGGGTTGCCTTGCACTTCTCCAGCCCATCTTCCCAACACAGGGATCGAACCTGTGTCTCCTATGTCTCCTGCATTGGCACCATACAGTCACATACAGAACATTTCAGTGCCCACAAAGACCTTGTTCCTTGCCTGCCTTTTAACAGCTATACCTGCTTTCCTCCTGTCCCTCCTGCTACCTCATTCATCCTTATCTCCATTTCTGTAATTTCCTCACTTCACAGATGCTGTTTAAATGCAAACCATAGGGTATGTAACCTTTGGCTTCTTTCACTTGGAATAATTCTTTGGCAATTTATACAGATTGAGGACTTCAATGATCTTTTCATTTTCATTGCCAAGTACTGTATCATTGTATGGATGCATTACAGTTTATTATCTGATGAATGACATCTGCATTGTTTCCTGTTTTGTGTTATAGTAAGTAAAACTTCTGTAAGAAAAACAAGATCTGGCTTTTGGGGACTAAGCTTCTTGGTGACTACAGAAAGGACCCTTACATTTCATTGCTGTGACCCCTGGAAGCAAAGCCGCTTCAGAACAGGAGATGCTAATTGCAAGGTTCCACCTTGTGATTCCCTTTACGCTGTGGTCTCCAAAGTTGGGTGACCTTGACTTATGAATCCATGCACAAGGAAGAGGTGGTTTTCTTTCTGCCTGTTCTCCTATACCTCCACCCTGACACACACCCACCGACACCCACCCACCCACCTACCCACCCACCTACTCCATAGCCACAACATCCTTTAGACTCCAGAGGAAAACAGCCTGGAAATGGATTCTTAAGTTACAATACAACTTTTCAAGATTTACGCTGTAACTGGGAAGGTGAAATGCTTTTTTACAGTCTCCTATGTTACATCAGAATAAACCTATGCCAAGAAGATATAAAGTGCCACAGGGAAGGAAAGAAACCTGTTTTGCTTGTTCCTAATGAAAAGGAGGATGACTTGCTGTCAATCAAACCTACCTGGGCACCTGATTGGGCCAGAAAGCTAGCCAAACTCCAGTGGGGCAACTTGTTAAAGCAAGTTCCCCTTGGGGATGCGAATGTGAGGTGGGTGGAATGGATCTGGGTCCACTCTTCTTCTGCAACTTTGAATTTATTTGAAAGAATAATATGCCAACTTACACAAATGACCCCAAGGGGATAGAAAATATTTTTTCTATCTTTTGTTTTCCCTCTTGCAATCTGCAGCCTGACCTGTGCAGATGTTCAAAGTGTATTAAACACGCTTCTCACTTCAGAAGAATGTAGAATAGTGCAGGATAAAGCTCAGAAGGAGGCAGATGGGCTTCATACAGAAACCCTAGCGACCCAGCTCGGGCTGCAGCAAGTGTAGCTGTATGAACAGCAGATCCTAGTTGGGACGTGAGTGCTGGGGACAGGAAGAAAAAGGAACATTGAGATTGCATTCTTGTAGAACTGTGAAGAGGGGGCCAAAGCAAAGAAGCCTTAATAAAGTACAGAAGGTAAAACAGAAACTGAATGAGGAGCCTTCAGAATTTCTAGGCAGGATCTGTAAAGCCTACTGGCAGCACAGATACAGACCATGAGGACCCAGAAACTTTAAAATGGTCCCTACGATTCTCATTAGTCAGAACAACTCTGACAAACAGAAGAAGCTGCGAAACATGGGAGGGGCTTTAAGGATGCCAGTGTCTCAACTTGTTGGAATGGCCTTAAGTTTGTAATGACCCTTGCAGGAACCAGTTTCAGGAGAAAAGGAAACAATGGAGAATGAAACAGGCCTGAATGAAACAGGCTGGCAGCTGCCTGAACCCAGGGAGCCAAATTGATGCCCACATGAGGAACTCGGCAAAAGGTAGGAGGCCTCAAACCTCCACTCGAACGGGGCACCTGATAGTGTGACCACACTAATGTGCATCCTGCAGCAGGAGGAAGCCTGGAACAGTGTCCCAGGCTGAGACTCCTAAGGAAGGTAAGCAGGTGGCACATCCAGTGCCCCAGGTAACTGACAATGAGAGTGACCAAGGGTGATGCTGCCAAGTCATCACTGCCTCCCATATGGAGCCCTGGAGGGACTTGACTTTATAGAGGGAAATCACTACAATGTTGGGAGTCCAGGAACTTGATTTTAAGTATCTGGCTTTCTAAACTTTCTTTGGAGACTGTTAGTAGCAAGGGGTGCTAGAGAAACCTAGAGAGAAGCTTTTCTCTGGCAGGGGAAGAGCCCTTGATGGCTTTCTGTCTATGCCTGACAGTCTCACTCCCACTCTGGGGTGAGATTGACTGAACTGAGTGCCAGGGTAGCCTCCGCACATGGACGCTGGGTGGACCTTAAAGCACCACCAGAGCAGATCTGCAAGTTGCAGGCTCTACTGTGGCGGTTCTGAGAGAGAAACCCCGGAGAGCAAGACTGGGGGACGGGTGGATGGGGGTGCTATGAAGAGGGGAAACGGCCACTGCAATATGAGTCAGGCTCTGCAGGGAGCAGGCATCCAGACTTTATGCAGTGTCCATAAAAAGGAGGAAGCAAAGCTTGGGGTGGACTCCTAACAGCCTTCCTCCAGTATGACCAGTATGATCCTGCTGGTCACTTTGTGATTGGCTGCTCCACAGCTGAGTTTTAAAGAGCACTTAATAGGTTGTAGGAATCCATTGCTCTCCCTGACCCATACACTGCTCATGACTTTGTCCAGGGACTGTTTGGACCATTTTGCACTTGAAGGAGGCCTTTTCTGCACACCCTTGAGTTTTGAGTCCCAAGTCCGCTTTTGAGTGGGAAGATGGAGATAAAGGAATGAGACTACAGTACCGTTGGACAGCGCTTCCTTGGGGACTTACAAGTTCACAATACTTGGAGAAGTCCTGGCCAGACTTGGAGGACCTTGAACTAAACAGAGGAGGCCCTGCTCCAGAATGCAGACGATGTTCTGATCACCAGTGAAACAGAGGACACCTGAGACCAGCATATGTATTTGACTTCAAACTTCTTGGCTGAATGAGGCTGTAAGGTGTCCAGGAAGAAGGCAGATTCTCAGTCCTCTGTTAAATATTTGGGGTTTTCAACTCAAGGACGAGAGCTGCCCACTGATGGGAGTGAGGAAGCTCTAACCAGGATTGCAGTTGCCACCAGGAGACACCGTGGGGGTCCTGGGAGTGACCAGGTTCTGCCGTATCTGGACCCCCAATTTTAGACTCACAGCAAAACCTTTCCAGTGACACTTTTGAAGGAGGAGACAGGGTTCCACTAGGCTGGAATCTTGGAAGATGAACATCCAGAAGACTAGCTCCATCCCTGCTGGTCAGGCCCTCGGGAGAACTGCAATGGGAAATGGAAACCATGCTGAAGAAGGAGAACCTCGACCAAGGTTGTCCAAACCTGGCTGGCTCCAGCTGCAACCCCGACACTGGCTGCTCCCAGGGACAGAGCAACCCTGACACATCTCAAGTTGCTTTTCAGAGGCTGCAAGGAAAAAAAAGCCTGCAAGAAAGAAACCAAGGTTAGTGGGTTTCCTGTAGTGGTAGCTTTATTCAAGTCAGGCCCTTTGGAAGGCAACGTAATGACTTGCTAGGTTATGGGGAGAATGTGTTCTTTTGGGGGTCCTTTGTTTCTAACCTCCCAGGCTTGGAAGGACTTTCATGCTTTGGTAGAAATAGGTAATGATGAGGATTTCTGCTACTTTGGTAGAAGAGGGTAATCTTTCTGATGATGGTTCTGTCTTCTAAAACCTGTTTCTGTACCACATCATGCTGAGCCCTCGGTTGCGCTGGTCAACTTTCTGACCACAGCTAACTTCACTGACTTCAGATGTAAGCTATCAATTGGACTGATCACCTGTCCCCTCCTTTCCCTAGATAAAGCCTCTAAATATCCTGAATGTTAGCTATGGATGGCATTCTGTGTGCCCAATGAGGGTACATCTTTGCAGTTTCAGTTACCAGCCTTGAGCCTGTGGCTGTCTTGACAGCTGGTGCACAGGAAGTATTTGTTTGCTGGGGTCAGTGTTAATGTGAAACCAGAAATACACTCAGACAAGTGCTGAGCACTATGACTCTTCAAGCCCTTGTTGGGTCTACTCCCCTTATCAGCAGAAAGTAGCCAAAGCTGTCCACCCCTCTCCCCTAGATTGAGGCATGATCACAAGATATGGGGGGACTGAACCCAAAACTTGTGGGCTAAACCCATTCTACCTGCCTTCCCTAATCAAGGTTGTGAAGGCTTGCATGTCCTTCAATCAGTTCAGAGCCTAATCAATTAGCTGTTTATCTGAGTTGTCCTCTATGAACTTGGAGGCAACTCTATTGAGTTTGGGCTGAGCTGGTTGAGATGGGATAGGATCACCAACCCCTCACCTGGATCTGCATGTGCGCTGGTGACCTTGTGAACATGCAGAGGCCTGGAACCTAGTCACGCCTGTACACAAGGATGGGTAGGCACCTTTTTAATCACAGTGCCCACAGGGCCCTGTTCACTGTCCCATCAGTTCCCCAGCCCCATGACTCTTGGGAGGCAGACCTGAGATTTGTTCTCCAATCTTCTCACTTGGCTGCTTCACGAATAAGCCCTCTTTGCTGATGGCCTTGGCATCTCAGATGACACCACCCTTTTCTTATGGCAGAAAGTGAAGAGGAACTAAAAAGCCTCTTGATGAAAGTGAAAGAGGAGAGTGAAAAAGTTGGCTTAAAGCTCAACATTCAGAAAACGAAGATCATAGCCTTGACTAGACGGACCTTTGTTGACAAAGTAATGTCTCTGCTTTTTAATATGCTCTCTACGTTGGTCATAACTTTCCTTCCAAGGAGTAAGCGTCTTTTAATTTCATGGCTGCAATCACCATCTGGAGCCCCCAAAAATAAAGTCAGCCACTGTTTCCACTGTTTCCCCATCAATTTCCCATGAAGTGATGGTACTGATTGCCATGATCTTAGTTTTCTGAATGTTGACTTTTAAGCCAGCTTTTTCACTCTCCTCTTTCACTTTCATCAAGAGGCTCTTTAGTTCTTCACTTTATGCCATAAGGGTGGTGTCATCTGCATATCTGAGGTTATTGATATTTCTCCCAGCAATCTTGATTCCAGCTTGTGCTTCTTCTAGCCCAGCGTTTCTCATGATGTACTCTGTATAGAAGTTAAATAAGCAGGGTGACAATATACAGCCTTGACGTACTCCTTTTCCTATTTGGAACCAGTCTGTTGTTCCATGTCCAGTTCTAACTGTTGCTTCCTGACCTGCATACAGGTTTCTCAAGAGGCAGGTCAGGTGGTCTGGTATGTCCATCTCTTTCAGAATTTTCCACAGTTTATTGTAATGCACACAGTCAAAGGCTTTGGCATAGTCAATAAAGCAAAATAGACGTTTTTCTGGAGCTCTCTTGCTTTTTTGATGATCCAGCAGGTGTTGGCAATTTGATCTCTGGTTCCTCTGCCTTTTCTAAAACCAGCTTTAACATCTGAAAGTTCACGGTTCACTCTCGACTATCTAAAAGCCACTTGCCACTGGTAGATTTTCCTCACACTCTTTAAAAATAAATTAAAATAAAATACCACACTGCCTCATGGGACAAGATGCTCAGCATTCTTAATTATTGCAGAAATGATGACTAGAAATCAAACCCCACCATTTCAATGGGCATCCTCACAAGTTCACAAACAATAAAGCCAGGAGAGATCCTGGATGAAAGGGAACACCCCTGTCTGTGGGTGGGAATGTACACTGACAACATCCTCTATAACAGATAGTCTCCGCATGCCAGGAAAAAAACTATTGAGAGAGCATAACCTTGAATCTGAACTCATATTTTCATAAAGGAAATATAGAAAACTTTTTCACATGTGGAAATATGCACCCATATTTCAAACAGAAAATATAAAACTTTTATTTTCTTATATGGAAATATACACCCAAATTTTCATACACAGAAACATAGAAAATTTGATTTTCATATATGGAAATATTCACCCATAGTTCATATAGGAAATACAGAAAATTCAATTTTATTGTATGGAAATATGAACCAATGTTTTCACATATGACATATAGAAAATTTGATTTTCGTATATGGATATATGCACCCATGTGTTCTTTTATATAGAAAATCCTATTTTCATATATTGAAATATCCACCCATATTTCATACATGAAATATAGAAAAGACTTTCAGACACATAATCCCAAACGTTATCAAAGTGAAGTAAGTCAGAAACACAAATACCATATGATATCACTTATATGTGGAAGTTAAAATATGATATTATCTGTGAAGGAGAAACAGATTCACAGATATAGAGAACTAATAGAGAAAGTAGAAGTGGGAGAGGCAAGATAGGGGTAGGGGATTAAGAGATACAAACCACTATGAATAACAATAAATAAGCTACAAGGATATAGTATACAGCAGAGGGAAATATACCCATTGTTTGGTAACAACTTTCAATGGAGTAGGGTTCCTAAAAACATTGAATCAGTAGGTTGTACACTCAAGGCAAATACAGTAATGTAAATTAACTGTACTTCATTTTTTGAAAAAAATAGTTAATGGCTAGCTACAAACAGCAAGAACAATCAACAGGAAAAAATAAGCAAAATAAAAATGGGAAAAATTTTAAAATAGAAGATTTAATAAAAAACTAATTATTACATGATTTTTTTAAAATCACATAAAGTAAGTTTACTCTTTTTATTTTTGTTTCACAAAGAACGAATTAGTCAAATCAAGCAATTACTCTAACTACAGGATACATATAGGTTTTTAACTTGCTTTTGTCTACGTTCTCTGAGAAAACGTTTTACTTAATGTTATTTTTGATGCTTACATTTTGATTTCAGTTCAGAATGCCCTAATGAAGAAATCATTTACAAATCTTCTTGTTTCAAATGAAGACTCTTATGCCTGTTAAGATGTAAGACAGTATTCTTGGGTTAGAAGAGTTATCTTAAGTAAAAAGCCATAATGATTTTCATTATGGTTCCTGGACTGGTTTGTGCAACTCTACTAGATCAGAACCTCTGGTCCTGCAGTCTGACAATGTGAGTTATTAAGCTGTCGACTAAAAAATGTAGTCACAACCTAAAAGCAGAGTTATTTCATTTGGTGGGAAGGTTTAGGACTCCGAGCCCAGGAGACAGCATCTCGGTATCTCTGAGAAAACTGCTCCAAGGAGGCAGGGGGGGAGTCAGGCTATATACAAGTTTGTAACACAGGGAACAGGCAGTCTGAACGTCAAAAATCAGGTATCAAGTTAAGGAATTTACCTTTCTGTGTATGAGAAGACGCAAGCCTCTGGGCTCACTGAATTCATCCCTTCCGTATGCACCTCAGCTGTATGGGGACCTCAGCTGTATGGGGGCCTCAGCTGTATGGGGACCTCAGCTGTATGGGGACCTCAGCTGTATGGGGGCCTCAGCTGTATGGGGGCCTCAGCTATATGGGGACGGTCCATCTCCTTGTTTATCTTGCTTCTTGCACTCCCCCAGCTCCTCAGCAATCACCGTGGGGGGAGGTGGCAGCACCTCCTGGATTGTAGTTTGGGGAGCTCTTATTCACATTTGGAGGCCAGAAATCACTGATGGCTGTGACATTTTTTGTTTATTAATATGGCAGGAGATATTCTCATTTCACACCCCAAAGCTGTCCAGGTGATTCTGAAGCACACTGAAGTTTGAGAGCCATTGCACTTACAAGTCCATGTGAAACTCACAATTTCCCAATACTGAGTTGTAAGAATTAGTGTCATTATAAGTTATAGCAAAATATTGGTTCTTCTCTTTAAAGAACAATAGCAAAGAAGTTCACTCTACAAATGTATATGTCCCTATTTTCATATAAGAAATAAAGGAAATTTGACATTCATGTATGGAAATATGCCCCCATATTTCCATACATGAAATATAAAAAATTCTTTCATGTATGAAATGTGTCCCCATATTTTAATACATAAAATGTAGGGATTCTGCTTTCATAAATGAAATATGTCCCCATATTTTCATACATGAAAGAAAAGTCCACGTATGAAATACACACCTATATTATCATACATGAAATATAGAAAATTCTATTTTCATATATGAAATATGTACCTGACTTGGGCCTCTGTTCTATCCCTGGAGCCTGGGCAGTTGTGGTTTTCATGGCTGGACTGTGGTGGGGTTGAAATGACCAGACAGGGTGCCCTTAATTAAGTGACCTATTAAACCTCTACTGTCCGCTTTGATCTGGCTGGGACCAGTTCCTAGTGCACCCACAGGATGGTGTCCTGATCCTCTGGCTTTGAGGACCTTGGAAAAGTCACCTAGCCTCCAGGTCTCCTGGTGCTGGGGTTCCCAGCTCAAGCCTTCTTACAAAGAGTGCAGCCTCCTAGGCGCTTTAGCACCCTCAGCTGGATGCTGTGGTCCCGGTTGGAGTTATTCTGGGGCTTGGGGTGTGAAGCTTTACGGGGAAGAAGTAGTGAGACACAAGCTGGTAAGTGTTTGCTCAGGCACATTCCTCTTTAATTCACAATCCCAGAAGCCCACTTTCCCTAAAGCTCTGGTTGCCCCAGGAAGCAGAGCTGGGCATGAAAATGTGTTGCCACCTTATGGACATTTTCTGTAACTACAACTTGACCACCAGGGCTTACTGGCACTTCTAATTCATAAGACCTGCTGCTGCTGCTGCTGCTGCTGCTAAGTCGCTTCAGTTGTGTCTGACTCTGTGCGACCCCAGAGACGGCAGCCCACCAGGCTCCCCAGTCCCTGGGATTCTCCAGGCAAGAACACTGGAGTGGGTTGCCATTTCCTTCTCCAATGCATGAAAGTGAAAAGTGAAAGTGAAGTTGCTCAGTCGTGTCCGACTCTTCACGACCCCATGGACTATAGCCTTCCAGGCTCCTCTGTCCATGGGATTTTCCAGGCAAGAGTAGCTGAGTGGGGTGCCATTGCCTTCTCCGTCATAAGACCTGAGGTTCTGTTAATGACAGCTCCCCTCAGGAAAGGGCATTGCAGAAACAAATTCCAAACACAACCAACATTCAAGTCGGTTTCAATTATATTTCAACATATATTTTTAAATCTGTAGCTGTAATAGATAATCCAAAAGGATGACCTCCTTCCTTTCTTCCTTCCTTCTATATATACACAGAAATCTGTATCTCTAATAGATGCTCAAGAACTTGATGTCCAGGATGTGGAACTTTGCTCAACCTTCTGCAATAACCTCTATGGCAAAAGAATCTAAAAAAGAGCAGATATGCTGTATGTATATGTCATAACTGAATCAGTCGATTGTACCCTGACAGCATGCACAAAACTGCAGATCAACTAAACTCCAACATAGCATGAGATTAAAGAAAAGGAAAAAAAGCAGTGCCTAGTTTATTCCCTTCAAGCTCCCTGATTAGGCTGCTATCCCATCCCTGGAGCTTGAGCAGGTGTGTGCCTCATGTCTGGACTGGGGTGAGGTTGAGTCAACCAACATTTTAAAAGAGGCAGATAACCCTGTGATTTCAGCCCCAGTACATACGATAGCCAAGACAGGGAACCTGGTTAATTGTACAAGCACAGATGAATGTATGCAGACAATAGGGTGCATATACACAATGCAATATTTCTCGACCATAAAGAAGTAGGAAATAATGCCAAGCAGAGCCACGGGAAAGAAACTAGAGACGATCATTCTGAGAAAAGTAAGGGAGACAGAGAGAGACAAGTGTCATATCACTTCTAGGTGTCAGCTAAAAATGGATAAAAATGAACTTCTTGCCTGGAGATACAGCCTCACAGACTTAGAAAATAAGCTTTCAGTCACTAGATATAAAGATGAGGGGCGTAGAGAAATGAGCTGCTTCAGACTATTACAGGCACACTGCTGTTTATAAAATAAATGACCAGGACCCTCTGTGTGACACAAGGAAACTTATTCCACACTCTGTAATAATCTCTATGGAAAAAACCAAATATATATATGTATATATATATACATCTATGTATTAAGAAAAGTGAAACAAGCAGTGGCAGAAGGAAAAGAAATTTTAAAAAACCCACAAGATTGTAATTCACCTATATGCATGCTAAGTTGCTCAGTCGTGTCTGACTCTTAGGGACCCTATGGTCTGTAGCCCTCCAGCCTCCTCTGTCCATGGGATTCTCCAGGCAAGAATACTGGGGTGGGACTTCCTTTTCCAGGGGATCTTCCCAACCCGGGGATTGAACCCATATCACTTACATCTCCTGCATTGGCAGGCGGATTCTTTACCACAAGGGCCACCTGACTTCAATTCAAACGATGGGATAAAAACAGAAAAAAAAAAAGAGAAAGAAAGAAATGCTGACTCTACATCTCTCAGGACATAATGACCTAGGCTGGTGTCACATACCTGGAACCTGATTGGCTTGGGTCCCAAGTCTGGAATGTCCTGGGGCTGAGGGAGATAGGAGCATGGGGCAAGCAGTGTGCCTCCAAAATGGACCTGGAGTGCCTGTTGTCCTCAGCAGAATGCCAAACCTCCAAATACAGGTGGAATAAATTAAGAGATTGGAATTAACATATATATGTTAATATATAACAGAACGATCAAGTGTATATAACAGAATGATCAAAAAGTATCTACTGAATAGCATAGGGAAGATTATGAACATGCTGTAATCACCTATATGCAGAAAAGAAATCAAAAGAGAATAAACATCTATGCATTATTATAACTGAATTGGGTTCCTGTAAACCTGAAACAAACACATCAGAATTCAACTATATTCCATTAGAAAATAGCAAGGAAATTGCAGGGAGAAAAAAGCAGTGCAGCAAGAAGTGCTGCCACCTTGTGGCCATTTTCTGTAACACCATGAAGAGCTGAGGTGCTGGGCATTTAATATTCAGGAGGATTCAGGTTTTTGCAGTCATTCATTGGCTAAGTCGTGTCCAACTCTTTGAGACTCCATGGAATGCAGGATGCCAGGCTTCCCTCTCCTTCATTCTCTCTGGGAATTTGCTCAAACTCATGTTCGTTGAATGGGTGATGCCATCCGATCATTGCATCGTCTTCTGCCCCCTTCTCCTCCTGCCCTCAATCTTTCCCAGCATCAGGGTCTTTTGCAATGAGTTGGCTCTTCGCATCAGGTGGCCAAAGTATTGGAGCTTCAGCTTCAGTCCTTCCAATGAATATTCAGGGTTCATTCCACAAGGAATTTGGCTCCAACACATACAAACCACTAGTAGAGTTCAATTAAAAAAAAACCAACTCAATAAAAAATCAGCCAACGATCTAAATGCATATTTCTCTTAAGAGGTCATGTTGCTTCAGTCGTGTCAGACTCTGTGCGACCCCATAGACGGCAGCCCACCAGGCTTACCCATCCCTGGGATTCTCCAGGCAAGAACACTGGAGTGGGTTGCCATTTCCTTCTCCAATGCATGAAAGTGAAAAGTGAAAGTGAAGTCGCTCAGTCGTGTCCGACCCTCAGCGACCCCATGGACTGCAGCCTACCAGGCTCCTCCTTCCATTGGATTTTCCAGGAAAGAGTACTGGAGAGGGTTGCCATTGCCTTAGAGATAGTCATAAAGCACATGAAAATATACTCTGCAGCACTAGCTCTTTGAGAAAGGCAAATCAAATGTACAATGAGGTATCAGTTCAGTTCAGGCGCTCAGTCATGTCTGACCCTTTGCAACCCTATGGACTGCAGCACGCCAGGCCTCCCTGTCCATCATCACCTCACATTGATTAGAATGTCCACATCAAAAACCTACAACAATAAGTTCTGCAGGGGATGGGGAGAGAAAGGAGCCCTCCTACCCTGTTGGTGGGAATGTAAATCGGTACACCCACTAGAGAGGACATTATGGAGGTTCTTTTAAAAACTAAACATAGAAGTACTCAGTGACCCAGCAATCCCATACCTACGCATAAATCCAGAAAAAAACAAAATTTTAAAAGACAACTGCACCCCAAAGATCATGGCAGCACAAGGTACAATAGCCAAGATAGGAAAGCAACTTATTTGCTTTTATTTGTACAATAACAGATGAATAGACACAGAAAATAGGGTAGATATATACAATTCAATATCGTTCAGACATAAAGAAGGATGAAATGATGCCATTTCCAGTTACAGGGAAAATGGTAGAGGTGATCATACTAAGTGAAGTAAGTGAAAGAGGGAAAGACAGATAATGTAATATCACTTCTGGTAGAATCTAAAAATGGATACAAATGAACTTCACTACAAAAGACAAACAGGTTCACAGACTTAGAATTACCAAAATGAAAAGGTTGGGGCGGGCAGGGAGTAATTAACTGGTACAGATCAGTATTTATATGTTAAAACAGGTGCTGCTGCTGTTCTTTAGTCGCTCAGTCATGTCTGACTCTTTGGGATCCCATGGACTGTAGCCTGCCAGGCTCCTCTTGTCTATGGGACTCTCCAGGCAAGAATACTGGAGTAAGTTGCCATTTCCTCCTCCAATGGATCTTCCCAACCCAGGGATCAAACCCAAGTCTTCTGAAAATCTCCTGAACTGCAGGTGGATTCTTTCCCACTGAGCCAGCAGGGAAACCATAAAACAGGTGCTGATGGGCTCTTAATAGTCACAAAATTGACAGGGCTTTAAATGACACCTGCCCTCAAGAAATGTCTTGGGATAAATCATCAGAAAAGAATACCAAACAGGGCCAAGTTTCAAGAAGACAGTGTCAAGAGGTAAATTGTACTCACAAGGTATAAAATAATAAAAGTACATGGAAAGACACTCCACACCAATAATTATTAAATCAATGTGAATCAAAACAATAATAAGGTATCACCTCACACGGGTCACAATGGCCATCACTGAAAAGATATACAAAGAATAAAGATAAAATAAATAAATAAAAACCTGCACAGAATGTATGGAAAATAAAATCCTACAATCTGGGTGGGAATGTAAATAGTGAAGCCACTATGGAAAACAGCACGGAGGCTCCAAGAAACACAAGACATGGAGGTATCATATGATCCTGCAATCCCATCCATGGGCTTAGGTCTAGAGAAAATCACCATTCAAAATGACACATGTGTAACAGAAATAAAAACAGAAGTAAACAAGTGGGACCTGATTAGACTTAAAAGCTTTTGCACAGCAAAGGAAGTTATAAGCAAGGTGAAAAGACAACCCCTAGAATGGGAGAAAATAACAGCAAATGAAACAACTGACAAAGGATTAATTTCCAAAATATACAAGCAGCTCGTACAACTCAATGTCAGAAAAACAAACAATCCAATCAAATAGTGGGAAAAAGACCTAAACAGACATTTCTCCAAAGAAGACATATAGATGGCTAACAAACACATGAAAAGATGCTCAACATTGCTCATTATTAGAAAAATGCAAATCAAAACTACAGTGAGATATCACCTCACACCAGTCAGAATGGCCCTCATCAAAAGTCTACAAACAATAAATGCTGGAGAGGGTGTGGAGAAAAGGGAATGCTTTTGCACTGTTTGTGGAAATGTAAATTGATACCACCACTTATAGAAGATGGTATGGAGATTCATTAAAAAACTAGGAATAAAAGTACCATGTGACGCAGCAATCCCACTCCGGGGCATATACCCTGAGGAAACCAAAATTGAAAACGACACATGTAACCCATTGTTCATTGCAGCACTATTTACAACAGCTAGAACATGGAAGCAACCTAAATGTCCATTGACAGATGAATGGATAAAGAAGTTGTGGTACATACACACAATGGAATATTACTTGGCCATAAAAAGGAATGCATTTGAGTCAGGTCTAATGAGGTGGATGAACCTAGAACCTATTATACACAGTGAAGTAAGTCAAAAAGAGAAAGATAAATATTGTATTCTAACGCATATATACAGAATCTAGGAAAATTTTGCTGAAGAATTTATTTACAGGGCAGTAATGGAGAAACAGACATAGAGAATAGACTTATGGACATGGGGGTGGGGGGAAGAGGGTGAGACAAATGGAGAGAGTAACATGGAAACTTACACTACCATACGTAAAATAGATAGCCAATGGGAATTTGCTGGCTCCAGAAACTCAAACAGCGGCTCTGTATCAACCTAGAGGGGTCGGGTGGGGAGGGAGATGGGAGGGAGGTTCAAAAGGGAGGAGATATATGTATACCTATGACTGATTCATGTTGAGGTTTGACAGAAAACAACAAAATTATGTAAAGCAATTATCCTTCAATTAAAAAAAAAATGACACACGCACCTTGATTGTCAGGGCAGCACTGTCTATAATAAGCAAGACATAGAATCCACCAAAATGTCCAGACAGAAAAATGAGGACGAGGTAGTGCATCTATACACTGGAATACCACTCAGCTGTAAAGCAGAGCAAAATAAGAACACTGTCAGCAGCACGGATGGACTAAGAAATTATACTAAATGAGGTAAGTCAGAGAGAAAAAGACAAATATCAGGACTTACCACGTGCAGGTGGAATCTATAAATACATACCAATGACCTAACGTACAAAACAGATTTGCAGTCTGAGAAAATCAAATTATGATGATCAAAAGAAAGTTAGAAAGGAAGGATAAATTAAGAGTTTAGGATTTAAATATGCAATATCTATCAAATTGATAATCAAATAGGACCTCATGAACAGACCAGGGAACTCTACTGAAACAAACTGTAATAATCTATATGAGGAAAAAAACAAAAATAATAGATATACCTCTGTGTAAAATCAAATCAAGCTCCTGTACAACTAAAACTAGCAAAACAATGGAAATCAACTTGACTCCAATATAAAATAAAAATTAAATGACAAATGACCTGAGGTCCATCTGGGGACATCAGACAGTGGTGACCCTACAGATTAGATATGTGATATGCTATGACATTAATATGACACTACCAAAGGTTTTCACTCAGCAGAACACAGAGCAACAACACACTCAAAGTGCCTGACCTCATGTGAGTGCACTAGGTGAACAGAAGAAAAAGGACCGCAGGTTCATCAGAGCAATACCCTCAGTTCTGATGTTGGAAATCTCCAGGGGGACAAGACACGCTGAGCAGATACAGGGTCCCCAGGTACTGGATCCTGACCTGTGTGCATGGGGTGAGACCCACACAGTCTCCAGACCCTGCACCTCGGGTCACATGACCCTTGGTTAGGACCCCCATTTCTGCTGGTTGGGCCCCTCAGGAGTGGGTCCCTGCAACCACCTGGGATGGTCAGAAGAAGTGTAAGGTTGGTCTCCTCTCCCCACTTGCCCCAGAGAAGTCCTCATCTCTTCCCTTTGGTTCTATGTGATTGTAATTGTTTTTACAGGTGTCATGATAATGCTGGACACGCTATCTTGGTTCTGGCAGGCTTGGTCCTTTCTTACCCCACTGAGGTGTTGAGAAAACACAGCAGACGCAGGGCTGGAAGAAGAGGGCCAGGTCTGTTCTCTGCTGAGCAGGGACAGCTGATCATAGCAGCAACCTCACCTGCTGCCCTTTGGCCTTTTGTCTGACCCGTGTGCCCTGCAATCAGTTTTCCAGGTAAACCTGCTCCCTTCCCGCCATGCTTGTCCTGGTGAATTAAAGTGAGTACGAGGTAGCCCACCTGAAATGGAGAAGGCAATGGCACCCCACTCCAGTACTCTTGCCTGGAAACTTCCATGGATGGAGGAGCCTGGTGGGCTGCAGTCCATGGGGTCGCTAAGAGTAGGACACGACTGAGCGACTTCACTTTTACTTTTCACTTTCGTGCATTGGAGAAGGAAATGGCAACCCACTCCAGTGTTCTTGCCTGGAGAATCCCTGGGACGGGGGAGCCTGGTGGGCTGCCGTCTATGGGGTCTCACAGAGTCGGACACAACTGACATGACTTAGCAGCAGCAGCCCACCTGAGAAGTCTCCAGGAGCCCCAGGGAGGGTGAACCTTGAAGGAGTAAAGATGCAAACAGGTACATGTCTGTATAAAGTGAATACCATAAGGTATTAATTCCTAAACACAAATGCAGTTCACATGTATTCATCCCTTTTTCTTAGCTTTGTGTGTGAGGCCTCCCTGTACACATGATCCTCACCCACACAGATGGGGTGAGATTCACACAGTCCCCAGACCCCCAAACCTGGGGTCAACACATCCCCTCGGTTAGGACACCAAGGCTATGGTCAGCGGGCTCCCAATGTGAAAGCAAGCCAGGCCCCTGCGACCTCCTGAGACCCTAGAAAGAAGTGTAGGGTCTGTCTCCTCTGCTCACAATGGTCACTGAGAAGTCAGGCCTCTCCTGTTTTCACTTTAGGTCTGTGACATTTTGCTGGTTTGAGAGTTCATGCTAGAGTTGAACATACTACCTTGGTTGTGGCAGGCTGTGTCTTTCTTGTCCCGCTGAGATGTTGAGAAAACAGAAAAGCTGGGCTAAAAGATGAGGGGCAGCTCAGTTGTCTTCAGAGGACAGCAAACTCACCCGCTGCCCATTGGCCATTGGCCTAATCCCTGTACCCTGGAACCAATGCCTCAGGTGCACATGCCTCCCTACTCAAACTGAATGTACTGGTAAGTTGGAATAATGACCTAGAAGCCCACCTGAGACGTCTCCATGAGGCCCAGGGAAGGTGAACCTGACAAGAAGAAAGACTACGAGCCCTACTGCAGCACTGACCCCTGGGAGGGCCATGGAACCCCACTCAGAGGACAGCACACTTACCCAGAGAAGCCCACCTCAGCTCCAGACCCCAGACATCTGAGCACTGACGTTCAGAGGCAGGCACGGAGTTTTCCAGGACAGAGGCCCGGCCAGGTCTCTACCCAGGTCTCCATGTCCCAGTGTACAGAGAACACCGTCAGGTGTAAATGTTCTCATCTTAGAAAGCATGCGGTCTCATCTAAACATAATCAGTGTAGACAGGACTTTGAAAAGTGAAAGTGTTAGTTGTTCAATCAAGTCCAATTGTTTGTGACCCCATGGACTGTAACCCTTCAGGCTCCTCTGTCCATGAGATTTCCCAGGCAAGAATACTGAAGTGGGTTGCAATTTCTTTCTCCAGGGGATCTTCCTGACCCAGGGATTGAATCCAGGTCTCCTCACTGCAATGGCACCCCACTCCAGTACTCTTGTCTGGAAAATCCCATGGACAGAGGAGCCTGGTAGACTGCAGTCCATGGGGTTGCTAGCAGTTGGACACAACTGAGCGACTTCACTTTTACTTTTCACTTTCACACAATGGAGAAGGCAATGGCAACCCACGCCAGTGTTCTTGCCTGGAGAATCCCAGGGACAGCAGAGCCTGGTGGGTTGCCGTCTATGGGGTCGCACAGAGTCGGACACGACTGAAGCGACTTAGCAGCAGCAGCAGCAGGTCCTCACTGCAGTCAGATTCTTTACCGTCTGAGCCACCAGGAAAGCTGGTAGACAGGACTTAAAGTGGTCTGAACCTACCTTGTATGATAGAAGTTGGTCAGGTTTAAACTGGCTTAAAGCTGCTCTCCCAGGAGGCACAGGTCACACGCATGCAGGGTCTCTCATCGTTGGACAGGCAGCTCACCCTCATGTGGGAACTACGATGTACATTTCTTAAAGAAGAAATCATCACTGGGCTCCATACGTCACCCACATCAGGCAACTGAAAGAACCTTTGTCATTAAACACTTCAACAGGCAAAGCAAAACTGTTAACAATATCTGGCCACATGATGGTCAGGATCCAGGGAAGAGCCAGGGAGTTCTCGAGTTCAGTCCCGTGTTCTGTAAAGACAGACAGGAAGTGCCCTGATCCCATCATCCCAGGCTTCGGGCAGGAGGCAGACACATTGGAAGCCTGCTCGAAAAGGATATTCTTTATCGGAATAAAAATGTATTGTTGAAATTGCAAGCACACTAGTTATTATTTGCCAACCTCAAATATTCTTAAAAGCTTAGTCCCCTGATCTTTGTGGATCATTGGCTCCTTTGTGTTCAGATATTTGGGTAGAAACAAGCCATCATTTCAAATTAGTTTCTTATAATTCTGTTATTTGCTGTTATATGAATGAAAGGTCACACTTGAAAAAATACATAAGAAAATCCCTGCAAAAGTCAGAGCCAAAGAAGCCACAAGCTGCATGCATTTTGCCTTCTAACAGTTTCAGCTTTCTCCCTGAAGAAACCTGATAAAATAGGCACCCTGATTTTTTCACTTCTCTGTTCAAACTGTGCTAAAATGAAATGATTTTCATATCAACAAGTAAGAATTTCTGAGTTTTGAGATGTCACACCAGGGTAACAGGAGCTGGAGAAAACAGAACATTCCTATGCTGCTGCTGCTGCTGCTGCTGCTAAGTCACTTCAGTCGTGTCTGACTCTGTGCGACCCCATAGACGGCAGCCCACCAGGCTCCCCGTCCCTGGGATTCTCCAGGCAAGAACACTGGAGTGGGTTGCCATTTCCTTCTCCAAAGCATGAAAGTGAAAAGTGAAAGTGAAGTCGTTCAGTCGTGTCCGACCCTCAGCGACCCCATGGACTGCAGCCTTCCAGGCTCCTCCATCCATGGGATTTTCCAGGCAAGAGTACTGGAGTGGGGTGCCATTGCCTTCTCCACTCCTATGCTACTGGTAGGCAAACCACATCTTTAAAATAAGCTTAGTTTCAAAGTGGATTTAATTATGACACTACATGATTATATGAAGTATGAAGCAAGAGTCTAAAGATCTCAGGCAATATGTAATGACAAATTTGATACCACATTTGTGAGAGTAAAAGCTACTGGTTTTTCCAGTATTCATGTACGAATGTGAGAGTTGGACCATAAAGAAGGTTGAGCACCAAATAATTGATGCTTTCAAACTGTGGTGCTAAAGAAGACTCTTGAGAGGCCCTTGGACTCCTAGGAGATCAAACCAGTCACTCCTAAAGGAAATCAACCCTGAATATTCATTGGAAGAACTGATGCTGAACCTGAAGCTCCAATACATTGGCCACCTGATGCAAAGAGCCAACTTATTGGAAAAAAAAACCCTGATGCTGAGAAAGATTGAAGGCAAAAGGAAAAGTGGGTGACAGAGGAAGAGATGTTTAGATGGCATCACCAACTCAATGAGCAAGAGTTTGAGCAAACTCCAGGAGATAGTGAAGGACAGGGAATCCTGGAGCACTGCCGTCCATGGAGTCACAAAGGGTCAGACACAACATAGCAACTGAACAACAATGTAAGAGCAAGTGTTTCTTGTTAGATCTGCAGCTGGTATGCACAAACTGGCGTAGAATACTCTCCAACAGAGAGTAAGTTGATTTAAGTAAGTAGGGCTTAACTAAGCCGGTTAAGTGTGTCACAAGTACATGCGTCAAAAGGTGATGTATTCGTTCCAGGAAGGAACAGAATGTTACTTTGAACAGTCTGTAAAACTTATAGGTAATCCACTCAAGATTTAAAATAATAAAACATTTATCTGAAATTTACAGCCTTTTGGAAAGTTGTGTTCTATCTATGAAAACATTTCCTCTCTGCCTTTCTATTAAATGAGGCTTCCCTAGTGGCTCAAATGGTAAAGAATCTGCCTGTGATGCAAAAGACCCAGGTTCAATCCTCGGGTTGGGAAAGTCCCCTGTAGAAGGGAATGGCAACCCAATCCAGTATTCTTGCCTGGAGAACTCCATGGATAGAGGAACCTGGCAGGCTACAATCCATGGGTTCACAAAGATTTGGACACAACTGAGCAACTTTCACTTTCTGTTAATAATTTTTCACATATTTAACACTTTAACTCCTCAGTTGCAGATGTTATTACCAAAATAAACTTGTCTTCATGGTTGAGGGAGGTGGAGTTGATTCATTGTGATTGCTGTATGGTCAAATGACTCTCCCAGTTTCTAATCATGTTTCTACATTCAAAATATTTCTTTTTATATCCATCAAAGTCTACTTCTCACATTTTCATGTACACCAAATACATGAAGATAAGAAATAAGAAATATCTGGTGAGTTCAGATTATATTAAACACTCTTTCCATAGCTTTTCCCATGTCAGTTGAGTCAGAACAGGGTGAAGCAGGGAAAAGTGTTGAAATTTTAAATGATTTATAAGGCCCCTAAAAAAATATACATTAGACAGAAATCCTAGCCTTCACTGGTCTATACGAATGAATTACAATGTCTCTTTCTTATGACATTGCAAGACATGACTAATGAGAGTTGCAACAAATTGGAGTTATGCTCGGAATGATTTGAGCTGAAACAGTTTTGGATGAGGGCATATGAAGATGTGTGGGATGACACATACTTAAGGAGGTATCAACAAGTATGTATCATTAAGTTGATAAGGTATATTTTGTAAACAAAGATGAAACATTTAACTTTTTTTCACTACCTGACCTTTCCAGAATTTGCCATCACCACCTGAATCTCCTGGGACTTGATGGTTTATTTACATGAGTCCTGGTTAGATTTGTTTTCTTTGCTTTGAAATTCTTTATGTTTCCCTCTCATAATATGATTTTCTAAATGCCACTATCTGTATCACTTATTTTATCTACCTATAAGGTTGTCTCTCACACTGTCCACTGTGTAACCATCTTCTGTGTATATGGATATTTATATGGCTGTGTATATATATATTGGAGAAGGCAGTGGCACCCCACTCCGGTACTCTTGCCTGGAAAATCCCATGGACAGAGGAGCCTGGTGGGCTGCAGTCCATGGGGTCGTGAAGAGTCGGACACGACTGAGCGACTTCACTTTCACTTTTCACTTGCATGCATTGGAGAAGGAAATGGCAACCCACTCCAGTGTTCTTGCCTGGAGAGTCCCAGGGATGGGGGAGCCTGGTGGGCTGCCATCTATGGGGTCGCACAGAGTCGAACACGACTGAAGCAACTTAGCAGCAGTAGCAGCAGCAGTATATATATATCTACATCTATATGTATGTATAATAGATATTCACATCTGTATGTACATAGATATTTATGTCTATATGTACATAGATATTTATATTTCTCTTTATGTAGATAGTTATGTCTATATGTACATAGATATTTATATTTCTCTTTATGTAGATATTTATGCCTCTATGTACCCTGGCATTTATATCTCTATGTATATAGACATTTATATATCTATGTACCTATAATTTACATTTCTGTGTACCTAGATATTTATATATCGATGTTCCTAGACATTTATATATCTATGAACCTAGAATTTACATTTCAATGTAATCTAAACATTTATACATCTAAGTACATGGATATTTATGTCTTTATGTACCTAGAATTTATACCTATGTACACATATGTATAAGCACATAGATGTCTTACAAGTGTAACAGGGCCTGGAGAAAAGGGAACGCTCCAACAAATATAGTCAGATATGATGACTAAACAATAACAAAATAGAAAATATATTCGGTTCACCTGCCACCAATAACACATTGTATATCAGTGTTACTACAATATGAAATAAAGGTTAATTTAAACAAGAATGCACAGGGGTACTTCCCTGCAGTCCAGTGGTTAAGATTCTGTGCTTTCCTGGATGGAATATGGAAAAAATTCTGATTAAAATTATATTCAGTTCAGTTCAGTGACTCATTCGCATCCAACTCTTTGTGACCCCATGAATCGCAGCACGCAGGCCTCCCTGTCCATCACCAACTCCCGGAGTTCACCCAGACTCATGTGCGTCGAGTCAGCGATGCCATCCAGCCATCTCATCCTCTGTCGTCCCCTTCTCCTCCTGCCCCCAATCCCTCCCAGCGTCAGGGTCTTTTCCAATGAGTCAACACTTCGCATGAGGTGGCCAAAGTACTGGAGTTTCAGCTTCAGCATCAGTCCTTCCAATGAACACCCAGGGCTGATCTCCTTCAGAATGGACTGGTTGAATCCCCTTGCAGTCCAAGGGACTCTCAAGAGTCTTCTCCAACACCACAGTTCAAAAGCATCAATTCTTCGGCGCTCAGCCTTCTTCACAGTCCAACTCTCACATCCATACATGACCACTGGAAAAACCACAGCCTTGACTAGACAGACCTTTGTTGGCAAAGTAATGTCTCTGTTTTTGAATATGCTATCTAGGTTGGTCATAACTTTCCTTCCAAGGAGTAAGCATCTTTTAATTTCATGGCTGCAATCACCATCTGTAGTGATTTTGGAGCCCCCAAAAATAAAGTCTGACACTGCTTCCACTGTTTCCCCATCTACTTCCCATGAAGTGATGAAATTATATTATTCCTGAAAATTATACTATTTTTAGGAAAATGTATTTACATATTCTCATCTAAGGCAAGCTTGTCAGAAAACCACAGAAAACTGCCACAGGAAATCACACTTAAGTTCAATGTAAAATATGACACAAATGAACTCATTTATGAAACAGAAGGAGATTCACAAATCCAGAAACGAACGGATGCTGTGGGGATTTGGTTGTGGGTGCTGCCAGATGCGGGTAGAGGTTAAGAGAGAAAAATCACTATGTATAATGTATGGAAAATAATAGGATATAGTATGCAGCAGAGAGAAATAAAGACATAATTTTGTAATATCTTTAAATGGCATATATTCTATTAAAATATTGAATCACTATGTTGTATCTCAAAGCAAATATATAACGTGAATCAACTGTACCTCAGTTGAAAAAGAAACAGTGGATGGGTAGCTACAAACACAAGAAATAATCAAGGATGAAGGTTAGCAAAATAAAAATGGGAAAATTTTAGGAATAGAAATTCCTATCAAGAAATTAATTTGGATGAAATTACTAAAAATGCTCATTGGTTCATCCACTAGATGGAACAATATGAGGATCTTCAAAAAATATAACACAGAAGTGCCTTAGGAAGCAGTAATCACATGCCTTGATACAGTCAGGGAAAAGCAACATGTTCAAAGACAAGGGTACCCTTGCCATCCCTGCCAGACCAGTTTCCATAGCAAGGACTCTGGTGCAACCTAAGTGTACAAGGACACAGAAATGAATAAAACAAATGGGTTCTATACACACAATGGTATATTAATCAGTCATAAGGAACAATGAAACAATGCCACGTTCAGGCACAGACAAGAAGGTAGAGATGATCATAGCAAGTGAAGTAAGAGAGACAGGGAGTGATGAATAAAATATGATGTAACTTCTAGGTGGAATCTAAAAATGGATACGTATGAGCTCTTTGAGCCAAGATAAACAGTTCACAGACTTAGAAAAAACTCTTCTCTTACTGTTAGCAGAGAAGAAAGGTTTTGGAGTGAGCTACTTGACTAACATGTGCACACTGCTATTGAGAAAATAAGCCCCAAGGACCTACTGGATAACACTAGGAATGATACTCCACTTTCTGTCATAATCTATACAGGAACAGTGTCTGAAATACAGCATGTACACATCAATGTGTGAGTGAATCAAGTGACTATGAATTAAAAAAAAAAAAAACACTGCCTTGTAATTCACCTATATACTCAAGTTCAAATAACTGGATAAACACAATAAATATATAAACATATGCTGACTCTATTCCCTTCATCCCATGGTTACGTTGGTTGGAATCACATCTCTGAAGACTGGGCAGGCTTGGGTCCCAAGGCTGGATTGTTGTGGGGCTCAGGGTCCTGGGAGGATGTGGCAGGCAGTGTGACCCCACAATGTTGCTGGAGTGCCTCTTGCCCTGTGCAGAAGCCCTCCATCTCTAGATACAGGTGAAGTAAATTAAGAGATTTGAATTAATGTAGACACACAAATAAATCCAATAGATTGTGCGAGGGTTATTAAAACTAAGAAAATGAGAATGAGGTTAGAACACTCTCTAACATCATCAGTTCAGTTCAGTTCAGTCGCTCAGTCGTGTCCTACTCTTTGCAACCCCATGAATTGCAGCACGCCAGGCCTCCCTGTCCATCACCAACTCCCGGAGTTCACTCACACTCACATCCATGGAGTCGGTGATGCCATCTAGCCATCTCATCCTCTGTCGTCCCCTTCTCCTCCTGCCCCCAATCCCTCCCAGCATCAGATCTTTTCCAATGAGTCAACTCTTCGCGTGAGGTGGCCAAAGAATTGGAGTTTCAGCTTTAGCATCATTCCTTCCAAAGAACACCCAGGGCTGATCTCCTTCGGAATGGACTGGTTGGATGTCCTTGCAGTCCAAGGGACTCTCAAGAGTCTTCTCCAACACCACAGTTCAAAAGCATCAATTCTTCAGCGTTCAGCTTTCTTCATAGTCCAACTCTCACATCCATACATGACCACTGGAAAAACCATAGTCTTGACTAGACAGACCTTTGTTGGCAAAGTTATGTCTCTGCTTTTCAATATGCTATCTAGGTTGGTCATAATTTTCCTTCCAAGGAGTAAGTGTCTTTTAATTTCATGGCTGCAGTCACCATCTGCAGTGATTTTGGAGCCCAAAAAATCAAAGTCTGACACTGTTTCCACTCTTTCCCCATCTATTTCCCATGAAGTGATGGAACCAGATGCCATGATCTTCGTTTTCTGAATGTTGAGCTTTAAGCTAACTTTTTCACTCTCCTCTTTCACTTTCATCAAGAGGCTTTTTAGTTCCTCTTCACTTTCTGCCATAAGGGTGATATCATCTGCATATCTGAGGTTACTGATATTTCTCCCGGCAATCTTGATTCCAGCTTGTGCTTCTTCCAGCCCAGCATTTCTCACGATGTACCATACACAAAATTAACTCCAAATAATAAAGATCTCAAGGTCAGGAGGGAGTCTATGAAATTCTTAAGGAAAACATAGTCAGGACACTGGATTATATAAACTACAAGGTCTTTTGGAGTTTGGATGACAACATTACAAGGTCTTTTGGAATCCATTTCCTAGAGCCATGAGAAATAAACCAAAAACAGCAAAGCATGACCTACTTCAATTTCAAAGCAGGTGCCCAGGAAAGGAAACCTTAAGGAATGAAGAAGGCAACCCAGAATATGAAGAAATATTTGCAAACCAAGATATCCACAAGGAATTCATCTCTGAAACCAGCAAGCAACTCACAATTTGGTCATATTTAAATAAAATTTATTCTGTAAAAATATTGAATAATTATGTTGTATTGCAACACAAATATTGTCATGTTAATATACTATACAATTACAAAAAATGTTTGATGTAGAGCTACAAACACAAAAGAAAAACAAGAAGAAAAAAGAAACAAAATGAAAATGGAAAACTTTATACAACAGAAAAACCAATTGAGAAATTACTTTGGATGAGATTATTATAAATCACATAAACTAGATTTACTGCTTTAATCTTTGCTTCAAAAAGAACTAGTCAGAAGAGGCCAAAGAATCTACCAACAAGATAAATATGGACAAGGAAGTGATGCAAAAGTCACATTTTACCAAGCCTATGTTCTGATAATGAGTACCGTCATAAGATGCATAAAAATTTTGATGATTTTTTTCAAAAACAATTCAAAAGGTGTTAACTCTGAAGATGTATTTCCCATATTTTTATCTAAGCCCCAATTTTTCTGGATGAAATGTGTAGAATTTCCTATTTCAGGCAGGAAAATCTGCACCCTAGCGTTCCTGGATGAAATATGGAGAATTTCACATTTCAGGCAGGAAATTCTGCACCCCAGTTTTCCTGAATTACATATGGGGAGTTTCACACTTTAGGCAGGAAAATCTGTGTCTCAATTTTCCTGCATGAAGTATGGAGAATTTGACATTTCTTGCAGGAAAATCTGCACCCCAATTTTCCTGGATGACGTATGGAGAATTTCATATTTCAGGCAGGAAAATCTGCACCCCAAGTTTCCAGGCTGAAATATGGAAAATTTCATATTTCAAGCAGAAAACTCTACACTCCAAGTTTCTGGGCTGAAATATAGAAAATTTCATATTTCAGGCAGTAAACTCTGCACCACAAGTTTGGGGCTAAAATATGGAAAATTTAGTACTTCAGGCAGGAAACTGTGCCCCCAGTTTCTGGGCTGAAATATGGAGAAATTCACAGTGTACCATTCCATGAGAAAAGAGGTCAGGGGAGAGTGTTCTGTGAGTGTTGACTGCCATACCTGTCGTTACCCTGATTAGTGAATCTGTCCTGTCAGAGGACGTCCCAGGAAGAAGTGGCAAGCAGCCTGTTTCTTTCAGAAAATAGAAAACTAGACCAAAGCTGTTGTTATAATGAATAGAGAAGTGAACCAGTGTGATTTTCTGGCAGGACTGAGGCTGCAACTGTTGAGCTCTCACAGTTGGAAAATAATTCTTTAGCCATTAGACCCCAGGTCCCAGGTTTAAAAAAAAACAAACATATTTTCCTGCATTTTAGAGCTTTGTAAAACACATGTAGGAAACACTGTACCACTCCATGAGAAAAGAGTTCAGGGAAGAATGTTCTGTGTTCTTTGAGTGTCAACTGCCATAGCTGTTGTCACGCTGATTAGGTGAAACTACCATCAGGTGACTTTCCAGCAAGAGGTGGCAAGCAGCCTGTTTCATTAAACTCAAAAACTTTTCCAAAACTGTTTGTGAATGAAGAGAAAAATGAACCAGTGTGGTTTTCAGGCAGGTTGAGGCTGCAATTATAGTGCTTCCACAGGTGGAAAATATTGCTTTTACCATAAGGGCACAATTCCCAGGTTCACAAAGGCATGTTTTCTGGCTGTTTCCGAGTTGTGTAAAGACACAGGTAGGACTCAGTGTACCATTCCAAATGAGATAAGATGTCAGGGTAGAGTGTTCTTTAAGTGTTGACTGCCAAACCTGTTGTTACCCTGATCAGAGAATCTGTCCTGTCAGAAGACTTCCCAGCAAGAAGTGGCAAACAGTCTGTTTCTTTCAGAAAACTCAAAAACCAGACCAAAGTTGTTGTTATAATGAAGAGAGACATGAACCAGCGTGTTTTTCTGGCCAAACCGAGGCTGCAACTATTCAGTTTTCACAATGAGAAAACACTGCTGCCATCAGGTTCACAGAAACATGTTTCCCTGCGTTTTCAGAGTTCTGTAAAGACACTCCTATGAAACGATGTACCATTCCTTGAGAAAAGACGTCAGGGGACAGTGTTCTATGGGTGTTGACTGCCATACCTGTTGTTACTCTGATTAGGTGAAATTTTATGGTCAGATGACTTCCCAGCAAAAAGTTGGAGGCATGCTTTTTATTTCAGAAAACTCAACATTGTGAACAAAGCAGTTGTAATGAAAAGAAAAATGAAGAAGTATGTTTTTCTTGCAAGTTTAAGGCTGCAACTATGCAGCTTATACTGGGGGAAATACTTCTTTTGCCATAAGTTCCCAGTTCCAAGGTTTACAAAATCATGCTTTCCTGTAATTTCAGAACTGTGTAAAGACCTCATAGGATACACTATACCATTCCATGAGAAAACAGGTCAGAGGAGAGTGTTCTGTGAGTGTTGACTGCCATACCTGCTTTTACCCTGATTAGGTACTGCTGTTACTCTGAAATGGTGCTGTTATGTGACTTCCCAGCAAGACGTGACAAGCAGCCTGTTGTTTGTTTGTTTGTTTGTTTTCAAAAAACTCCAAAATTTGACAGAAGCTGTTGTATTCAAGAGAAGAATGAACCAGTGTGTTTTTCTGGCAGGTTTGAGGCTGGAATTATCCAGCTTCCAAAGGTGAAAAATACAACTTTTACCATAAGGGCCCAATTCCCAGGTTCACAACAGCATGTTTCCTGGCTGTTTCAGAGTTGTGTAAAGACACACCTATGACACACTGGACCATTCCATGAAAAAGGTTGTCAGGGCAGTGTTCTGTGAGTGTTGACTGCCATATCTGCTGTTACCCTGATTAGGGGATTCTGTACAGTCAGATAGCCTCCCAACAAGAAGTGGCAAGTTTTCTTTTGGAAAACTCAAAAACTTAACCAAAACTGTTGCTGTCATGAAGAGAAAAATGAACCCGTGTGTTTTTCTGGCAGGTTTGAGGCTGGAATTATCCAGCTTATAAATGTGGAAAATACATGTTTTACCATAAGGGCCCAATTCCCAGGTTCACAACAGCATGTTTCCTGGCAGCTTCAGAGTTGTGTACAGACACACCCAGGACACACTGGACCATTCCATGAGAAAAGATGTCAGGGGAGACTGTTCTCTGAGAGTTGATTTCCATTCCTGTTGTTATTCTCAGTGGGTGAAACCATACTGTCAGGTGACTTCCCTGCCTGAAGTCAGAAGGAGCCTGTTGCTTTCACAAAACTCCAAAACTTAACCAAAACTATCGCTTTAATGAGAAAAATGAAACAGTGTGTTTTTCTGGCAGCTTTGAGGTTGAAACTATCCAGCTTTCACAGTGGGAAAATACTTCTTTTGCCATCAGGCCCCAATTCCCAGGTTCACAAAATCATGTTTCCCTGCACTTTCAGAACTGTGTAAAGACACTCCTAGGACACACTGTACCTTTCCGTAAGAAAGGTACAGTGTCAGAGGAGTGTTGAGTGCTGACTGCCATACCTGTTATGACACTGATTAAGTGAAACAGTAGTCATGGGACTTCCCAGCAAGAAGTGGCAAACAGCCCGTTTCTTTCAGAAAAATAAAACACTCAACCAAAGCTGTTGCAATGAAAGGAAAGATGAACCAGTGGGTTTTTCTGGCAGGATGAGGCCACATATTTCCAGTTTCCTAAGGTGAAAAATACAGGTTTTAGCATCTGGGCCCAATTCCCAGGTTTACAAAAGCATGATTCCTGGACATATTGTACCATTCCGTGGGTAAAGATGTCAGGGGAAAGTGTTCTTTGAACAAATTGACTTACAAACAATGCTCAGAATGGAACTTATTCATAAGTAGGGGACTTAAATGTAATATATAAAGCTTAACTAGGACTAGAACTTCAAAAACTATGAAAGAAGAGACGGGCATATTTAAACATGTAAAAAAAATTACTTATGAATGAGAACTATCATATACAAAGTCAAGAGACAATAAGTTTTTTTTTTTTTAAGTTACTACATTTAGTATATAAAGAGCTGTAACATACTGACAAGACAATCCAAAAAGCAAAATTTATGAACAGTTTATAAAGACAACCTGCAAATTAGCAAAGTGGTAAAGGAACTTTTAAACAGGTATATCAATATATCCATTAAAATAAAACTAGTTATCACTTTGAAATAATAAAATTCCTCAAGGTTAAAGAATAATAGCTACTTTTAATAGAGGGGAAAGGCACATTTTTATACTATTAGAATTATGAAATATTAGTCTTATTCAAGAGAAATCTGGCAACCTCTGTTAATATAGTTGAAGTGAAGTCGCTTAGTCGTGTCCGACTCTTTATGACCCCATGGACTGCAGCCTACCAGGCTCCTCTGTCCATGGGATTTTCCAGGCAAGACTACTGGAGTGGGTTGCCATTTCCTTCTCCAGGGATTTTCCCGACCCAGGGATCAAACTCAGGTCTCCTGCATTGCAGGCACACTTTACCCTCTGAGCCACCAGGGAAGCTCTCCTGTTAATATAAGAAAATACAATTCAATCCATCAATCTCATTTTAACAAGGGAAAAGAAGGCTCTGGTAGGTAAGAGCATGATTATACTGTCCTCTAACCTGTTTTCTGTGCCACCTCTTGAGGATGGTGGATCAGTTTTCCTCGTGGCAAAACTGTCAATAAACAGTGGCAAGAGGTTGAAAAAAATATGGCATGTCCACACCATGGGCTCTTCAGCTGGTTAAAAGTACTACTGAGTGCAAAAGATGCAAAAATGCATGTAATGCATGTATAATTCTATATTAAGATAATGAAAACACACATATGTGTGCACAAATAACATATTAGTGTGTCCATATGTGATCATGTGTAAAAAGAAAAATATAAGAAGCTCATCAACATTGCTTATCTGTTGACAGACTGTTGATGGCTGGAGTTACTGAGAATTGAGAAAGTATAAAATTCAAGAGACAAAATATGTCACACTTAATAAAGTTTTGCATGTATGCACATGTGTGTGTGTTTTTAATTAAAAGAGAGGCAATTTTTGGACTGGCCTATTTATCCTCACTTGTTCTACAGACATGAGCATGAAAGCTAAGAAATAAACAAGATGAAAAATTGCTTCTAGAGGAAGACTTCTTCCACTGTATCAAATATATAGTTTCTTCCTAGTATTAATTTTGTGGCATTTTAAGAAAATGATATATTCTTAGAAGATTTACTTTTCTTAGTTATTTATCTGTTGTCAGTAAGGTGTAACTCATGGGCAGAGACATATACAAATTACAATAATCATAGGGCCTTTCTATTGTGTATGCTTAGTCACTCAGTTATGTCCAACTCTTTGCATCCCCATGGAGTAGCCCACCAGGCTCCTCTGTCCATGGTGATTCTCCAGGCAAGAATACTGGAGTGGGTTGCCATGCTCTCCTCCATGGGATCTTCCCAACCCAGGTCTCCTGCATTGCAGGTGGATTCTTAACTATCTGAGCCACCAGGGAAGCCTTTTTGAAAATATAAATTACATAAATTATAAATGAATAATTTATAATACTGACTTGTGTAAGAAAACTTTCTCACTTTTAAGAAATACTTCTGTATAAGTACAGAATACTGAAAACTGATTTATGAAAGAAAATATTCCATTTAGTGCATTAATCTTGCTCTAACAGAAATTTTCTGATAACTTCCAACTGTGGAGTTCTCTAGTTATTGCTTTTACAGGGTTTTCCCTCCAAAATGAGTTTCTCTAAAGACGTATAATTTGTGAATGCACTTGTACTCAAATTTAATCATACAAAGAACTCTCCCCTATGAATTATCTGATGCATAAATATTGGTTTGGGTGAAAGCTTTCTCATACTGAATTCACAGAACAAGATTCTTTTTTGAAAAATTAACATAAACTGCACTTTAACTTAAAATTTTACATTTTAAGCTGTCTTAAAATAGTTTTGCTGTAAATACAAATGAATTGTATTATAGTACTGTCATAAAAAGATATGGCTAACTCACACTACTTTCCCTAGTCAAGTCTGTACCCTACACTTCCTTCAATCAGTTTATACTAACCTTGGGATTTACCTACTTAAGATTTAGTTCTCATATTCCACTGATAATTTTCCATCATCCATTCCTCAGTTAATTCCCAAGTATTCCTTGAGATGTTTTTCTGGAACTCTTGCTTTTTCCATGATCCAGCAGATGTTGGCAATTTGATCTCTGGTTCCTCTGCCTTTTCTAAAACCAGCTTGAACATCAGGAAGTTCATGGTTCACATATTGCTGAAGCCTGGCTTGGAGAATTTTAAGCATTTCTTTACTAGCATATGAGATGAGTGCAGTTGTGCGGTAGTTTGAACATTCTTTGGCATTGCCTTTCTTTGGGATTGGAATGAAAACTGACCTTTTCCAGTCTTGTGGCCACTGCTGAGTTTTCCAAATAAGCTGGCATATTGAGTGCAGCACTTTCACAGCATCAAGTTTCAGGATTTGGAATAGCTCAACTGGAATTCTATCACCTCCACTAGCTTTGTTCGTAGTGATGCTTTCTAAGGCCCACTTGACTTCACATTCCAGGATGTCTGGCTCTAGGTCGGTGATCACACCATCGTGATTATCTGGGTCGTGAAGATCTTTTTTTACAGTTCTTCTGTGTATTATTGCCACCTCTTCTTAATATCTTCTGCTTGTTAGGTCCATACCATTTCTGTCCTTTATCGAGCCTATCTTTGCATGAAATGTTCCTTTGGTATCTCTAATTTTCTTGAAGAGATCTCTAGTCTTTCCCATTCTGTTGTTTTCCTCTATTTCTTTGCATTGAACGCTGAAGAAGGCTTTCTTATCTCTTCTTGCTATTCTTTGGAACTCTGCATTCAGATGTTTATATCTTTCCTTTTTTCCTTTGCTTTTTGCTTCTCTTCTTTTCACAGCTATTTGTAAGGCCTCCCCAGACAGCCATTTTGCTTTTTTGCATTTCTTTTCCATGGGGATGGTCTTGATCCCTGTCTCCTGTACAATGTCACAAACCTCATTCCATAGTTCATCAGGTACTCTATCAGATCTAGGCCCTTAAATCTATTTCTCACTTCCACTGTATAATCATAAGGGATTTGATTTAGGTCATACCTGTATGGTCTAGTGGTTTTCCCTACTTTCTTCAATTTAAGTCTGAATTTGGCAATAAGGGGTTCATGGTCTGAGCCACAGTCAGCTCCTGGTCTTCTTTTTGCTGACTGAGCTTCTCCATCTTTGGCTGCAAAGAGTATAATCAATCTGATTTTGGCGTTGACCATCTGGTGATGTCCATGTATGGAGTCTTCTCTTGTGTTGTTGGAAGAGGGTGTTTGTTATGACCAGTGCATTTTCTTGGCAAAATTCTATTAGTCTTTGCCCTGCTTCATTCTGTATTCCAAGGCCAAATTTGCCTGTTACTTCAGGTGTTTCTTGACTTCCTACTTTTGCATTCCAGTCCCCTATAGTGAAAAGGACATCTTTTTTGGGTGTTAGTTCTAAAAGGTCTTGTAGATCTTCACAGAACCGTTCAACTTCAGCTTCTTCAGCATTACTGGTTGGGGCATAGACTTGGATTACTGTGATATTGAATGGTTTGCCTTGGAAATGAACAGAGATCATTCTGTCGTTTTTGAGATTGCATCCAAGTACTGCATTTCAGACTCTTTTGTTGACCATGATGGCCACTCCATTTCTTCTGAGGGATTCCTGCCCGCAGTAGTAGATATAATGGTCATCTGAGTTAAATTCACCCATTCCAGTCCATTTCAGTTCGCTGATTCCTAGAATGTCGACATTCACTCTTGCCATCTCTTGTTTGACCACTTCTAATTTGCCTTGATTCATGGACCTGACATTCCAGGTTCCTATGCAATATTGCTCTTTACAGCATCAGAACTTGTTTGTATCACTAGTCCCATCCACAGCTGGGTATTCTTTTTGCTTTGGCTCCATCCCTTCATTCTTTCTGGAGTTATTTCTCCACTGACCTCCAGTAGCATATTGGGCACCTACTGACCTGGGGAGTTTCTCTTTCAGTATCCTATCATTCTTGCCATTTGCAAGAATACTGAAGTGGTTTGCCATTCCCTTCTCCAGTGGACCACATTCTGTCAGATCTCTCCACCATGACCTGCCCATCTTGGGTTGCCCCACGGGCATGGCTTAGTTTCATTGAGTTAGACAAGGCTGTGGTCCTAGTGTGATTAGATTGACTAGTTTTCTGTGAGTATGTTTTCAGGGTGTCTGCCCTCTGATGCCCTCTTGCAACACCTACCATCTTACTTGGGTTTCTCTTACCTTGGGCATGGGGTATCTCTTCACGGCTGCTCCAGCAAAGCACAGCCAATCCAAGAGAGTTCCATAAAAACATCTATTTCTGCTTTATTGACTATGCCAAAGCCTTTGACTGTGTGGATCACAATAAACTGTGGAAAATTCTGAAAGAGATGGAAATACCAGACCACCTGATCTGACTCTTCAGAAATTTGTATGCAGGTCAGGAAGCAACAGTTAGAACTGGACGTGGAACAACAGACTGGTTCCAAATAGGAAAATGAGTACTTCAAGGCTGTATATTGTCACCCTGCTTATTTAACTTCTATACAGAGGACATCATGAGAAACGCTGGGCTGGAAGAAGCACAAGCTGGAATCAAGATTGCTGGGAGAAATATCAATAACCTCAGATATGCAGATGACACCACCCTTATGGCAGAAAGTGAAGAGGAACTAAAAGCCTCTTAATGAAAGTGAAAGAGAAGAGTAAAAAAAGTTGGCTTAAAGCAAAACATTCAGAAAAGAGCATGGCATCCAGTCCCATCACTTCATGGGAAATAGATGGGGAAACAGTGGAAACAGTGGCTGACTTTATCTTTGGAGGCTCCAAAATCACTGCAGATGGTGATTGCAGCCATGAAATTAAGACACTTACTCCTTGGAAGGAAAGTTATGACCAACATAGATAGCATATTCAAAAGCAGAGACATTACTTTGCCAACAAAGGTCCGTCTAGTCAAGGCTATGGTTTTTCCTGTGGTCATATATGGATGTGAGAGTTGGACTGTGAAGAAAGCTGAGCGCCGAAGAATTGATGCCTTTGAACTGTGGTGCTGGAGAAGACTCTTGAGAGTCCCTTGGACTGCAAGGAGATCCAACCAGTCCATCCTAAAGGAGACCAATCCTGGGTGTTCACTGGAAGGACTGATGCTGAGGCTGAAACTCCCAATACTTTGGCCACCTCATGCGAAGAGTTGACTCATTGGAAAAGACTCTGAGGCTGGGAGGGATTGGGGGCAGGAGGAGAAGGGGACGACAGAGGATGAGATGGCTGGATGGCATCACTGACTCGATGCACATGAGTGTGGGTGAACTCCGGGAGTTGGTGATGCACAGGGAGGCCTGGTGTGCTGTGATTCATGGGGACACAAAGAGTTGGACATGACTGAACGACTGAACTGAACTGAACTGAACTGAAAGGAATGAAGAGCTTTCCAGGCGGCTCAGTGATAAGAATCTGCCTGCCAATGCAGAAGATACAGATTTTATTCCTGGGTCAGGAAGATGCCCTGAAGAAAGAAATGGCAACCCACTCCAGTTATTCTTACCTGGGAAATCCCATGGGTAGAAGAGCCTGGCAGCCATGGGGTTGCAAAAGAGTCAGACATGACTTAGCAACCAGACAACAAACGGACAAAAGTAGAATTAAGGTCCTTCAGTGGAGGAGAGGCCTGATAAATCTCTCAAAGACCTAAGTCTTGAAGAGTATCCTCTAAGAATAAGAGTGAAAAAAAAAAAAAAAAAATAAAGAAGTCTTCACAGGGACTGAAACCCAGTTTCGAATAATCTCAATATATGATTGGATGAAGGCAATCAGGGATTACTCGTCTTCCTAGACTGTTCACCTGTTAAAAGCAAAGACAAACCCTCTCTGAAAGATAATATCATCCAGAGCATCTAATTATATCTACAGTTTTTAGTATATAGTGTCTAAGCTGTTCTTCTACAATCACAAGTTATATGAGAAAACAAGATATTACCAAAATCCAAGAAAAACAACAACTATCAGAAAAGGGCTAACAAGAAATCTAGACCATGGGGTCATCACTAGGAGAAGAGATGGAAGATAATCAAGTAACTGCATAATTTGAATAAATAATAACTAAAATTTTCCCCAAGTGTGCAAAAAACCCCACTAAGCTACAAGTTTTTTACAGACTGCAAATCCCAAGCAGAATACATATAACATCATACCTAAGCATACCACTGTCAAACTGCTGACAGCCTAAAACAAAGACATAGATTTTCCAGGAGTGAGATAAAAGAATTTTAAAAAGAACATAACCTTCAAAGATAACTAGATTGAAAGCTTAATTTTCAACAAAACAATGAAAGACAAATCATAACAAAATCTCAAAATACTAACAGAAAATAAAACTTGGAATTCTAAACTCAGTAAAAGCATCTTTTAAAAATGAAAGCAAAATTAATACATTTTCCAACAAATGAAAGCAATTTGTCACCAGCAAACATACACTAAAAGAAATACTAAAAGCTGTTGTTCAGTCAGAAGAAAAAAATTCAAGAAGGAAAATTAAAGGACAAGATAAGTAACAAAAAGGGTAAATATATGCATTAATTTAAATGAATATTGAAACAGTAATGATTAATGAAATAGTAATGATTGAACATGTCAAATACATATAGAATTAAAATGCATGACATCAATACCATGTCAGAAAGGAAACAACAATGTTCTATTCATCTTACAAACAAAATGGTGAGTACTAACTTACATTAGTCCTTAATAAGTGAAGTATGCATAGTGTATTAATATCTTACATAGTAAAATTTGAGACAAAAAGCATGACTAGAGATAAAAAGGAACATTTTATAATGATTAAGTCTCAATTAACCAGAAAGAGTATAACAAGTCTAAATGTAAATGGATGTAGAACCAAAGACTTAAAATATATAAAATGAAAATAAGGAGAAACAGATTCACAATTACTCTGGAAGACTAGAACACACTTCATTCAGTACCTAATAGAATAAAAAACCAAAAAAAAAAAAGTTAAAAAAAAATAGAGGATTCGAGATCAAAATTAAGATCAATTTGTAGAGATTAAGAGGAGATAGGAATACTCTTTCAAGTATGCAACTTTCTTCCAAGAACACAAGCTCAAATGCAAGACAATTGCCTCATGGTAACCTAATATGTCCCCTTCATGGATCATAGCCTTGTCATGATGACGGGGCTTGCATAACTGACTGAAGCTATGAAACATGCCATGCAGAGCCAACCAAGATGGATGAGTCATAGTGAAAAGTTCTGACAAAACACGGTCCACTGGAGAAGAAAAGGGCAACTCACTCCAGTATTCTTGCCAGAGAACCCCATGGACACTATGAAAAGGCAAAAAGGTATGACACGGGAACATGAGTCCCCCAGGTTAAAAGGTGTTCAATATCTATAGGGGAAAAGCAGAGGGCAATTACTAATAGCTCCAGAAAGAATGAAATGGCTGGGCCAAAGGAGGAACCATGCTCAGCTGTGGATGAGCCTGGTGGTGAAATGAAGTCCAATGCTGTAAGAACAGTAAATATTGCATAGCAACCTGGAGTGTTAGGTCCACGAATCAAGATAAATTGGCCATGGTCAGGTAGGAAATGGCAAGAGTGAACATCAACACCTTAGGAATCAGTGAACTAAAATGGACAGGAAGAAGAAATAGAATAGCTCTCATAGTCAACAAAACAGTCTGAAACAGAACAGAACAGTGTGCATTTTGGGTGCAGCCTCAAAAATGACAGAATGATGTCCATTGTTTCCAAGGAAAACCATTCAACATCACAGTAACACAAGGCTATGCCCCAATCACTAATGCCAAAGAAGCTGAGGTTCACTGATTCTATGAAAACCAACAAGACCTTCTAAAACTAACATCAATAAAGATTTTCTTTTTATCATAGGGCACTGGAATACAAAAGTAGAAGTCAACAGATAACCAGAATAACAGGCAAGTTTGGCCTTGGAGCACAAAAGGAAGCAGGGCAAAGCTTAACAGAGTTTTACCAAGAGAACACAGTGGTCATAGAAAACACCCTTTCCCAACAACCTAAGAGACAACACTACACATGGACATCACCAGATGATTAATACTGAAATCTGATTGATTATGCAGCCAAAGATGGAGAAGCTCTATACAGTCAGCAAAAACAAGACATGGAACTGACTGTGACTCGGATCATGAGCTCCTTATTGCAAAAGTCAGACTTAAATTGAAGAAAGTAGGGAAAACCACTAGGTCATTTAAGTATGACCTAAATCAAATCCCTTATGATTATACAATGGAGGAGGCAAATAAATTCAAGGGATTAGATCTGGTAGACAGTGCCTGAAGAACTAAGGATAGAGGTTTCTAACACTGTACAGGAAGCTGTGATCACACCAATCCCAATGAAAAAGAAATTCAAGAAGGCAAAATGCTTGTCTGAGAAGGTATTACAAATAGCTAAGGAAAGAAGAGAAGTGAAAGGCAAGAAAGGCAAAGATATACCCAACTCAATACAGGGAATATCAAGAGATAAGAAGGCTTTCTTAAATGAACGATGCAAAGAAATAGAGGAAAACAATAGAATGGGAAAGACTAGAGATCTCTTCAAGAAAACTGGAGATATCAAGGGAACATTTCATGCAAAGATGGGCACTATAAAGGACAGAAAAAGTAAGGACCTAACAGAAGCCAAAGAGATTAAGAGGTGGCAAGAATACACAGAACCATACAAGAAAGGTCTTAATGACCTGGATAATCACAATGGTGTGGTCACTCACCTAGAGCAGGACATCCTGGAGTGTCAAGTCTAGTGGGCCTTAGAAAGCATTATTATAAACAAACCTAGTGGAAGTGACAGAATTCCAGCTGAGCTACTTCAAATCCTAAAAGATGAAGCTGTTAAAGTGCTGCACTCAATATGTCAGCAAATTTGGAATACTTAGCAGTGGCCATAGGACTGGAAAAGGTCAACTTTTATTCCAATCACAAAGTGTGTATGAAAGTGTCAGTTGCACAGTCGTGTCTGACTCTTTGCAACCCCATGGCCTGTAGCCCACCTCTGTCCATGGAATTCACTAGAGAAGATTACTGGAGTGGATAGCCCTTCCCTTCTCCAGGGGATCTTCCTGACCCCAGCATCAAACCCGGGTCTCCTGCATGGCAGGCAGATTCTTTATTGTCTAGCCCAATTACAAAGAAGGGCAATGCCAAACAATGTTTAAACTATGATACAATTGTACTCATTTCACATATTAGTAAGGTTATGTTCAAAATCCTGCAAGCTAGGCTTCAGCAGTGCATGAACCAAGAATTTCCAGTCCAAGTTGGGTTTTGAAGAAGTAGAGGACCCAGAGATCAAACTGCCAGCATCCATTGGATCACGGAGAAAGCAAGGGAATTCCAGAAAAACATCTATTTCTGCTTTATGGACTACACTAAAGCCTTTGTGTGGATCACAACACACTGGAAAATTCTTAAAGAGATGGGATTTCCTGACCACCTTACCTGTCTCCTGAGAAACCTGTATGTGGGCCAGGAAGCAACAGTTAGAACCAGACATGGAACAACTGGTTCAAAATCGGAAAGGAGTATGACAAGGCTGTATATTGTCATCCCGCTTATTTAACTCATATGCATGCAGAGTACATGATGTGAAATGCCAGATGGGATGAATCACAAGCTGGAATCAAGATTGGCTGGAGAAATACCAACAATCTCAGATACGGAGATGATACCACTCTAATGACAGAAAGTAAAGAGAAACTAAAGAGCCTCTTGATGAGGGTGAAAGAGGTTTCAAGCCAGCTTGAACTCAAAATTCAAAAAAACTAACATCATGGTATCTTGTCCCATCATTTCATGGCAATTAGAAGGGGATAAAATGGAAGCAATGACAGATTCTATTTTCTTGGCCTTCTAAATCACTGCAGACGGTGACTGCAACCATGAAATTAAAAGACACTTGCTCCTGGAAAGAAAGCTATGACAAACCTAGACAGCATATTAAAAAGCAGAGACGTTACTTTGCCAACAAAAGTCTGCTTAGTCAAAGCTATGGTTTTTCCAGTAGTCATGTACAGATACGAGAGTTGAACCATAAAAAAGGCTGCATGCCAAAGAACTTATGCTTTCGAACTGTGGTGCTGGAGAAGACTCAATCTTGAGAGTCCCTTGGACAGCAAGGAGATCAAACCAGTCAATCCTAAAGAAAATCAACCCTGAAGATTCATTGGAAGGACTGACACTGAAGTTGAAGTTCTAGTATTTTGGTCACTTGATATGAAGAGCTGACTCACTGGAAAAGACCCTGATGCTGGAAAGATTGAAGGCAAAAGGAGAATGGGTTGACAGAGATGGTTAGCTAGCATCACCAACTCAATGGATATGAATTTTAGCCAATTCTGGGAGATAATGGGAGAGAGTGGAGCCTGGTGTGCTATAGTCCATGGAGTTGCAGAGAGTGGGACATGACTGAACAACCACCACAACAAACTTAGTATGTAATAAGTAAGTAGAGGATACATTAACAAAATTGGAAGGAAAGAATTCTAGGTTTTAAAACTTTCTTAATTTGTCTCTTTAGAAAAAGAAATCATTCAAAAAGTAGAGGTTTCTGTAAAAGACAGTGAGAATCCAGAGTGCCAAATCTGTAACCTGTGGCTAACTTTCATGATCTCGGAACCAGCTATAGTGTAACAGGTAATCTTTGGGGCTGCTGCTTACATCAATGATCACTTCTGGGATATAGTCTGGGAGCACTTTATACCTCTTGGGCATGAGTTACCTGCTGCCATGGTAGGGAATTAATAAATAAGGAAACACATTAGTTACCTAAAGATGCCTGTGAATATTCAGGTAAGTCTGTGGTTTTTGCCAATCTCGAAGTCAAATTTTAAACTTATTAATCTAAATTTCCACACACTAATAAACATTGTAAGCTATAAATAATAGTGACATCCCAAAGAAAAGAAAAAAAGTAGAGTCCATCTTTGTATCTTTAATGTCAATTTTCACAAAAACTTCTAGATTCTTTTTATTATACATCTGAATTGTCTACACTGTTGCCTTGATTTTAGTGTCCATAGAGTGCTTGGACAATGAAAATTTTTCTTGGAAATCTACTCAAGAAATTCCTTTGGTCAACATTGAATATTTTTGCTATACAGGGCATGAACAACTCAACAGCCCTGATTTATAAAGCTGCTTATCCAAAACGTGAAATAATAAGAACTATTGCCAAGTCATCTTCTTGCACATGTACTATTATTTGCAGGCGCTTAAAAATCCCAGTATCTGTCAAGTAAACAAGCATGCCATTAATCACTGCTTAAACACTTTCTCCAAAGTGTCTGCCCATATGTATAAAACTGGACATAAGCTATGAGATCCAGATATTCATACCTCTGACTAGTTGGAGGAAAATTGACTTGGGTTACCTCCTGCTTCTTAGTCAAGCTATAGCTCCTCACAACTTTGTATCCCTACCCCATGATTGTGGCACTGGGCATTCTACTTCCTCAGTATTAGATTTCTGATGTACACTGAATTGTGCTTTCCAGTTAAAGTCTTTCCTAAAGTCACTAGATTTATAAGGTTTCTGTTTAGTATGAATTTTCTGGTGTTTAATAAGATTTGATCTGATGGAGAAGGCCTTTCCACATTCAGTACACATGTAAGGTTTCTCTCCTGTGTGAATTCGGTGATGTTCAAGGAGTTGTGACTTCTTAATAAAAGCCTTCCCACAGTCACTGCATTTATAGGGTTTCTCTCCAGTATGAATTCTCTTATGTCGATTTAAATGTGACTTCTGGATGAACGACTTCCCACATTCAGTACAAATATAAGGTTTCTCTCCTGTATGAATTCTTTGATGCATAATGAGTGTTGATTTTCGTGCAAAGGCTTTCCCGCATTCACTACACTCATAACGTCTTTCTCCAGTATGAGACTGCTGATGTATATGGAGGCCTGACTTTCGAGTGAAGGCTTTTCCACAGTCATCACATTTATAGGGTTTCTCGCCAGTATGAATTTTCTGGTGTGTAAAGAGATTTGATCTGTCCGTGAAAGCCTTTCCACATTCAGCACATCTGTAGGGTTTCTCTCCTGTGTGAATTTGCTGATGTACATGAAGCTGTGACTTCTTTGTGAAAGATTTCCCACAGTCACTGCATTCATAAGGTTTCTCTCCAGTATGAATTCTCTCATGTGTAATAAAATGTGACTTGTGGAAGAAGGCCTTCCCACATTCAGTGCAAACATAGGGCTTTTCTCCTTTATGAATTCTTTGGTGCATACTCAGTGTTGACTTCTGAATAAATGCTTTCCCACATTCATTGCATTCATAATGTCTCTCTCCAGTGTGACATTTCTGATGTATTCTGAGCCGTGACTTCCAGGTGAATGATTTCCCACAGTCACTGCATTTATAGGGTTTCTCTCCAGTATGAATTTTTTGATGTTTAATGAGATTTGACCTGTCAGTAAAGGCCTTCCCACATTCAGTACATATATAGGGTCTCTCCCCAGTATGAATTTTCTGGTGTATAATGAGATTTGTCCTGTGAGTGAAGATCTTCCCACATTCTTCACATATGAAGGGATTCTCCCCTGTGTGAATTCGCTGATGCACATGGAGTTGTGACTTCTTTATAAAGGACTTCCCACAGTCATTGCATTCATAAGGTTTCTCTCCAGTATGAATTCTCTCATGTGTAATAAAATGTGACTTTCGGATAAAGGCTTTCCCACATTCAGTACATACATATGGTTTTTCTCCTGTGTGAATTTTCTGATGCATACTTAGTGTTGATTTTCTTGTGAAAGATTTCCCACACTCAATACATTCAAAGTGCTTCTTGCCAGTATGAGCTTTTTTGTGTATACTGAGATTTGAATTGTGAGAGACATTTTTTCCACATTCACTGTAATCATGGGGTTTTTTCCCTCCAGTAGGAATTCTCTGGAGTCTGAACAGATCTAACTTCTTGATAAAGGCTTTTCCACGTGCACTGCATTTATAGTCAATTTCCTCAGTATGAGAAGTTTTCTCATGGTTTGAGTTGAGGGAAAATTTCTTCCCATATTCAGTGCCTACATAGGATTTTTCTCTTGTATAAACCTGAGGCACAGCAAATTGGGACTTCTGAGTGAAGATCATCTCACATTTGGTGCACTCAGGATGTTTCTCTTCAGCATAAATCCTTTGATGTGCAAAAAGGTGTGTCTTATGGGTGGAGAATTTTACACAATCAGAAAATACATGGAAGTCCTCCCCAGTATGGTGTTTTTGATGCTGAATGAGAGCTTGCTTACTCAGAAGTTTCTTACATTGATTATATTCACAAGCATTCGTTTTCGTATGAGAATTCATATAAGTGTTACCATGTCCAATAATCTTATCAAAATTTTCTGTTGCATTGTTTCTATTACAATTACATAAGCTTACAATAGGCTTCAAACTCTTTTGAAATGAGTCATAGTTATGGAGTCTTTTTCTTGAAGGAACAAGGTTTGTGTTTACATGAAATTTTTCCCCAATGTCTTTTTTATAGTCACAGTTCCCCTTATTAGCTAGCGTATCCTTGTTGGTGAAGATGATAGGACTTAAATGTTTGTTCTGGTTTTCCTTATCTCTTCCCGTCTGTTTATCATCTTGCCAAAATTCTTCTAAAATGGAATATAAGTCATCTCTTGGGAAGAGACGTATTCCCTCAAAGCAGACTGAAACATCTTCAGATATTCCCTGTTGTGATGTTTCAAAACCAATACCCTGATCTAAAAAATAAAATACACAAAGAACAGTTAGCAAAACACAGAAGGGATAATAGAGTGGATACAAGATGAACACAGAGAAATGGGAGAGGTTCTATACACATGTAATACTAAATATAGATAAATATATAAAATAAGAATAAATATATATAATAATCTCTTTATATGAAATAATATGCAATAATAAAGTAAGCCCTTACATTTACTGTCTGATAATAGAATTTAGATGTCTCAGGCATTGTTCTAACTCATTTAAACATCAACATAACCTTTTGCTATTAATGTTATTATTGTCCCTACTTTACAGATGAGGAAACTGAGCCACAGAAGAGTTAAGTAATGTGCCCAAATCAAATGCTTAGTAATTGGGGAAGACGAGATTCAAACTGAAATATGCTGTTCTGAACATGTAGCATAAGTACATAATAGGTGTTAGAACAAAGTGACAAACCATGTGGCTAAAAAATATTTCTGAGTCTAGATTCTTATTATCCTTCATCTATAAATCCTAATCTCTCTGCTTTCTCTATTCCCTATTAATCACTGTTCCATAAATACACATTTATTTATGTACAGAAATCTATTGTAGCCACAGTCATCCTGAATTAGCTTTACCGTTTACAAATGGTAAAAATATATCTATGATTCAATTCTTTATGCCTGGTTTTGGGGTGCAGATACACACACTTAATAACGAAGAATATAACAGCAAAAAGGGCCAACTCTGAAGCAGAGACAGAGTTGTTCATTAAAATCCGTCCCCTTCCTTCAACAGTCTTAAGCCTGTAGCCAAGCATGTGTCTGTCTCAAAACAACAGGCATATACAGCCTCATTTGTAGGTAAATCCAGGTAATTCACCTATCACCATTCAAATGAGAATAGGAATTATATTTGTTGTAATCAGGTCAATGTTTTAAGGAAGTAAGTGTGTCTCCCATAACTCTCTTCCCACTGGCTATATTACAGACCTGATAGCTCAGTTCTATGTTGCTGGTGATGCCCAAGACAAGAGATTAGAAAACTACAGCCCTCAGGCTAAATCCAGGCCTGGTTAATGTTTGTGTTCTCTAAGTCACTGTTTCTTGGGGTCTATCAATGACAGGAGGTGGGTTTTATTCCAATATACCATTCTTACCTACAACAAGAATCACTAATATCCCCAACTGTGGAACAGTGTATAAGACATAGCAGAGTCAGTTCTGATGAGGTGGATGAACCTATAACCTATTATACAGAGTGAAGTGAGTCAGAAAGAGAAAGATAAATATCGTATTCTAACGGAGAAGGAAATGGCAACCCACTCCAGTATTCTTGCCGAGAGAACCCCAGGGATGGGGGAGCCTGGTGGGCTGCCATCTATGGGGTCGCACAGAGTCGGACATGACTGAAGTGACTTAGTAGCAGTAGCAGCAGCAGCAATGCATATATACAGAATCTAGAAAAATGGTTCTTTAGAATTTATTTACAGGGCAACAGTGGAGAAACAGACATAGAGAATAAACTTATGGACACAGGGAGAGGAGAGGAGAGGGTGCTGCTGCTGCTGCTAAGTTGCTTTGGTCGTGTCTGACTCTGTGCGACCCCACAGACGGCAGCCGACCTGGCTCCTCCGTCCCTGGGATTCTCCAGGCAAGAACACTGGAGTGGGTTGCCATTTCCTTCTCCAATGCATGAAAATGAAAAGTGAAAGTGAAGTCGCTCAGTCGTGTCTGACCCTTAGTGACCCCATGGACTGCAGCCCACCAGGCTCCTCCATCCATAGGATTTTCCAGGCAAGAGTACTGGAGTGGGGTGCCATTGCCTTCTCCAGGACAGTGTGAGATGTATGGAAAGAGTAACATGGAAACTTACATTACCATGTGTAAAATAGATAGCCAAAGGGAATTTGCTGTATGGCTCAGGAAACTCAAACAGGGGTTCTTATCAACCTAGAGGGGTGGGATGGGGAGGGAGATTCAAAAGGAAGGGTATATATGTATACCTATGGCTGATTCATGTTGAGGCTTGACAGAAAACAACAAAATTCTGTAAAGCAATTATCCTTCAATTAAAAAAAATTTTTTTAAGACATAGTAGATTCTTAGTAAATACTTACATAAAAATCAGATTACTCTTTAATATAGACACAGTCCAACCTTATATCCAATTCATTCTATCTCTAGGATCTTATAATGTTTGTAATATCCCCAAACACATTCTTTTAACTTTTATATTTTTTGGGCTTCCCATGTGGCGCTAGTGGTAAAGAACCCACCTACCAATGCAGGAGACTTAAGAGACATGGGTTCAATCCTTGGATTGGGAAGAACCCCTGGAGAAGGAAACAGCAACCCATTGCAGTATTCTTGCCTGGAGAATTCCATAGACAGAGGAGCCTGATGGGCTATACAGTCCATGGGGTTGCACAGAGTTGGACATGACTGACGTGACTTAGCACACATTACAGTTTTACTCACACATATTAATGTTTTCATTAAGCCTGAGGACCTCTAATACTAGATTCCTAAACATGGCTTTCACCTTTTGCAACTTTTCACTTTCTTTAGCTTATAAACCCACTGCTATGCCTGACAGTATTTACATTATTATCAATGATGTTCAATGTAAAAAATTTGCTCCTGTGGTAAAAAGTTTAATTATTCATAATTCCTCTGTCACAAACTGAATTATCAATTCAGTAAAATACAAAGTCATAATTCAGGCCAATAAAATGAGTGTATGTAAGCTATCTTTCCACCAGTCACTAAAGTCTATTTTATTACTGAATCTAAACATATATTCTTTTCCTTTTCCCCACTAAGCTTCCTTTTCCTGATCTTTATTCCTTTTCAAAATTCATTTCCTTCATGGATCATTTAGGGTTGTATGCTGTGAAAATGAATCTCAAACCTCAGCAAAACTCTAGGAAGGCTCTCTTTTCTCTTAACTTAAAAATAAACACAGATATTCTGAGCCTTACAAAGTCATATTAATTGGCATAGATGTACACAATAATAAATGCTTAATGCTCAAATGCTTAAATTTTAAACATTTCTTTCAGTTGTCTCCCCTTTCCAATTACAATTATTGGTCCTTTAAATTACTCTTAGCAGAAAAATTTCAAATCCCTCTGAAATAGAGCAAAATATCACCTCAAGAATTTAATTTCACTAAATATTCTCTAGAGAAACATTTTTGAAATAGGTAAAAGACTCAGTTGTCATTCAAATTAATGTCATTTTCTCTGAGTTTTTGTGGGTCAGAGAATTAGAAAAGGGAAAAAGCAATGTATACTGTAATATGTCCAATAAAAGAAGTAAGTGAAACATGAGAGCAAAGTATAAGTATGTAGATTATCTGAACAGGCAGACAGATCAGAAAATAAAGGGTCAGATACAGAGGAATAATTAAAGAAAATGTTAAAATGAACCAAACATGATTATGGAAACTAAATAAAGATAAATGTGAATTGCAAATATGAGGCATGTTTTTCCTGTAGTTTATTAATCCATTGAGAGAAGAATTTCTCATATGTTAGGTAATATTTTGCATCATATAGTTACAACAAGATAAGCACAGTATTTTAACCAGTAGCACCTAGAAAAAAAAATTTTTTAAACATCAACAGGATTAGAATAATTCAAGCATAAGTAAATATAGACTTGGTCTTAGGTTTTACTTTTCACCGGAAAGTAAAAGGAAGAGGGCATCTAAATGATACTTTCTAAAAGAGAAAAATTAGTAGAAAGAGCATAAAGAATTGTTTGAGAAGATGAGTCACAGGGAAAAGCAAAAATATGACATTAAAACAATAAACAACAATAAAATATGACAACATTTAGAAAAGTGGTTTAGCATGCTGCATTGTAACTGCTCTTCCTTCACACAAGTAGCTGCCTGATGGGCCCTTATATGCATAAGGTATCAATTGTTCCCCTGAGAGCTTTATACAATGAGAGCCAATCTGATCTGTTTCCTTAATTCTGGTATCAGTCATGGCTTATGCCAGAATTGAGACAAATGATTCAATTTGAGACACATATATAGGTCTTAAGCTACTTTATGGAGGGCCTAGTTCTTTACATCTGTCCCAGAATACCAACAGTAATTTCCAACTTCAATTGGAAGTTATATTTGGTGTGTGTGTGTGTGTATATATATATATATATATTTGGAAGTTATATTTGGTGTGTATATATATATATTACATATAATATATATATATATATATATATTCTCTGGCAGTAAAGCCAGAGAACAAGAGAAGAAAGACCCCCTTGGTGGCGGTCATCATCCAAAGGCCCTGCTTACTACTCAAACTGTTAAGTCACCTGCAGAGGAGCAATGGACTCCCACACCAAATTTGGTTCAGATGTCAAGAGTGATGATTTGACACACAACCAATAAGATATGAAAAAGTTCATTACTCATTTAGTGAGGCTTTTGAAGGGAAAGCTCCTAAGCAGGTCTAAAAGTGGCTTACAAGAGTGAGAAAAGGAAACTAGCTTGGGTTTTTTATAGTAGTTGGGGGGTGGTGCTAAGCTGACTGATACAGAGCAATTTCCCACTAGCACTAATGGAAAGAGCATCTGAGTTTTCTTGTAGTTTGCCCAGATGTGGGGCAGAAGATGAAGAGAGAATGGTGAAGTTTGGAAGGTGTCAACAGTCAAATACCAAAAATGAAATCAGAATCTATTACAAGGTACATGATAAGATGTTCAAAACATTTTGTTATTAGAGAAACACAAATTAAAACAAATGGTTAGAAATTAAAATCCAATAGATTATGAGAAATTATTAGAAATATGGGCAGGGATGTGGAGAAACTGATGCCTTTGTATGTTTAGAGGACTGTAGACCAATACATCCAATCTAGAAACCAATATGGTTATACTTAGTGAAATAAAGCATTCATATATTCATTAATAAAACACTCCCACTACTCTTCCTCAAGAAATTCCTGTTTCCTATAAGAATAGTTCTTGAATAAATTTATTATAGTACTAGCTATAGTAGCTAGAAAGCTGGACAAGTAAATGTGGCATATATATATACTATGGAATGTATATATCTATTAGAAGCAATGAGCTAGAAAAACAGTGTAACATGAACCAATTTAGTGCTGAGAGGAAAGAAATAAACTAAGGATATATATATATAGGATATATAGCACAGTACCATTTTTAGAAATTAAAATGACCAACAATTTAAATTTTACAAATACCCAACAAATTCAAGAATAAATTGCAAGCAAACATATAAAATACAGGAGAGCAACTAACTGCCTCTGGGAAGAATAAAAATGAGTAGGGAGTGAGGATTAAAAGGGATAAATAAAAAAATTAAATAAAACTTTTTAAAAAATTGTAAAATAGGGGATTCCCTGGCTATCCACTGGTTAGGACTCTGAGTTTCCACTGGAGGGCATGCAGGTTCAATCCCTGGCGAGAGGAACTAAGATCCCGCATGCTGTGGGGTGTAGTCCCCTCAAATTATAAAGAATTAAAATAAGAAGCTATCCCCAAATGTAAGTAATAGAAATCTCAAAGCCAACAGTTGAGGGAGAGACATGGGAGATGATATAATATGGCCATCTTTAGATGACAATTTTGAAGTACCTTAAGGGAAGAGAAAGAAAATGAAGAGAAATATGCAGGTGAGTGACCCAAAGTAATTTTTTTTTAAAGGCAATTTTATGAGTACCTGAATGTGTAAGGAAAGGATTTAAGATATTGACAGAGATTAAAAAAAAATTTTTTTAATGCTATAAAAAGGGAGAAAAAGCAAAACAGCAGGATCCTACAGCCAATGTACCAGTAACTGTAGCATATCCCTCTTAAAGAGTCAAACAAAGAAGACACTGATATTGGAAGGGGCCTTAAATGGGAATGGCATCTAGATGTCTAAGAGACCAATATCAACTCTATCCATGCAGTTTCAAAAGTTCAGAATGTTAGAGAAATATCATATTAAAAGCACTTCAAAGTTGCCAAACTCTGCCAGCAAAACTGATTTGGTTATATGATCTCCTATGCTTTTGGTTCCTACTCACCTAGACAGCCCTGGCTTGAGATTTTGCCATTCCACATATATGGTTCTTCTCCCCACTCCAAGCTGAAAATGACTTCTGCTTTGGGAACTTGAAACCCTGATGATAGGAAATAACAAAGCCCTCCATTTACTTTTCAGAAAAGTTCACGGGGAACAGAAGTATATTCTTAATGTCCAAAAGAGATTGTTAAAAACATAGAACAAAATAAGGACAAAACTATTACACACTTCAGATGTCCTACAGGCTTTAGAAGTCCCACATACCTTAGAAACATCAGATTTCAGAAATTCCACTAAGGAGGAAAAAAAAAAAAATACGTTCAGTTAGGTACAGCCTTACCCAGCAGAGCTGTGCTTACCCACTGAGATCAAGTTGAAATAGTTTTCCAGCATCACATCCCTGTATAGACTTTTCTGAGCAAGGTCCAATTGTTGCCACTCCTCCCTGCTGAAGTCTACAGATATATCTTTGAAAGACACTGATCCCTGGAAAAACACATGTTTATTCAATGAAAAGTATCAGGACTGTAGGATAAGAGCAAGATATTTATGAACTTATTTTTAATAATTTTTAACATGATACAACATATAAGCTTCTCACTAAATATCTAAATTTGACATTATTATTTCAAGGGAAAAATAAATATTAAAAGTATCAGGTCATTCTTTCTGTGGCTCTAATAACATTCTGAGGTTTTGTTTTTATCTGCATGCTGGTTACAAAAGAATAAAGTGAAAACTCATCAAGCTGCAAACCTGATTTCTGCATTCTTTTCCATGTATGCCATATTTCATTAACACTTCACTTAGGCAATGATTTTTCAGATATAAAATCAGAAGCACAAGCAACCAAAGGAAAAAATAGATAAATTGGACTTTATCAAAATTTAAAACTTTGCACTAAAAAGGATACCATTAAGAAAGTGATAATATAAGGGAATTTGCTGACAGTCCACTGTTAGGTCTCTGCACCACCACTTCAGGGGGCATGGGTTCAACGCCTGGTAGGGGGACTAAGATCCCCATGCTATACCCAATGGCCAAAAATGAAAAATAAACAAAGAAAAATAACAACAACAACAACAAAAAAAAAAAACAGAACAAACAAAATGTTTACTTAAAAAAGAAAGTAAAAACAACTCAAAGACTATGGGAAAATGTCTGCAATTATATATCTGATAAAGGATTTGTGTAAAGAATATATAAAGAACTCTTACAACTCAATAAAAAGATAAATGATCCAATTAAAAATGGACCAAGGGGACTTCCTGATGGTCCAGTGGCTAAAACTCCATGCTCCCAATGCAGGGGGCCTGGGTTTGATCCCTGGTCAGGGAGCTAGATTCCACATGCAGTAAAAAAAGATCCTGGATTCTGCTTACAAAGCTCGAACATCCCTCATGCCACAGCTAAGACCTGGCACAGTCAAATAAACAAATGGACCAAGAAAGAATATACATATCTCCAAGGAAGATATACAAATGGCCAAAAAGCACAAAAGGTTCTCAATACAGATCAATATAGTCAAAAGGGATATCAAAATTCAAAGAGATACCCCTTCAAATTCACTAAGATGATTATAAAATAAAAAATGCTCTGCTTGTGTGTATTTGTATTTTTATTATTTTTGTAGCAAAATAATAAATGCAATTAAATCTTGAATTCTGAAATTTAAAAAATGCTCCAGTCATTAGTTATTAGTCATCAGGAAAATGCACCTACTAGGATGGCTATAATAATAAAAAACAAAAGGACACATAATATCAAGTGCCAGTGGGGAAGTGGAGAAATTGGAACCCTCATATAGTAAAGGTGGGAAGGTAAAACAGTCTGGCACTTCCTCAAAAGGAGTTATATGAGCTAATGGTTCCACTTCTAGGTATATACCCAAGAGAAATCAAAACATTCATTCACATAAAACATATAGAAATGTTCATAGTAGCATTATTCTTAATAGTCAAAAACAGAAACAACCCAGGGTATCAACCAATGATGAATTTCAAAATGTGGCATATTCATAAAAGAGATTATTCAGCCATAGAGAGGAATGAAATACTGATTTATGCTATACTGTGAATGAATTTTGAAAATATTATGCTAAGTGAAATAAGCCAATCACAAAAGACCACATATTATATGATTCCATTTACATGAGATGTCCAGGACAAGCAAACCTATTAGGACAGGAAGAAGACTACTGGTTTCCCAGGGTAATGGAAGGATGTGGTGGGGAGGGAGGCAGGAACAGCTAAAAGGTATGACTTTGGATAGGGGAGGGAAAGAAAGTGTTCTAAAACTGGATAAAGATTGCACAACTCCATGAATATACTAAAAATGATTGAATGTACACTTTTTTTTTTTTTTGAATGTACACTTTAAATGGACAGTACATATGATACATTTAGGTGACCCTTTTGAGGCACTGTCATATCCAGATGGCATACAAGAGTTTGTGATGGTCCAGGGTTTCTTCCAGGAATAACTATACTTGCCAGATGAAATACTGAAACTATCTGTTTGAAAATACTGGAAGCAGTTAGGTGCCAAGACTCTACAGACAACATTGAAGGTTTAAGTTTACACTAGGAGTATTTATCAATTCTGGGTGTGGTAAAAGGTGAAAACCCAGGCTTTGAACCAGCAGAAGACTAAAGTTGGGTGATAGAAAAACCAGAATTCAAACACATGGACGGTTTTCCCCCTAAGACATCTGCCAAATTCTAGGGCTGTAGGAGCAGAAGACTAAACACTTAAGCAGATAGTCTCTGAAAAGCAAGGCAAAATGTTAGTAGTCTGATAAGAAAACACTGTTGGCACTTATCAAGAGGAGGGTCCACAGAGGGCAAACTGGGCTCTCAGCTGAAAATCCTGGATGGTCAGAGTGAACCAGAGGTAGACTATTATCAGAGCTTCAACTTAGTCTTGATTCAACCTAACACTGCTTGACTAGACAAAGGTGTTCATCCTCCACTCTATCTGCTAAGGGAAACAAGAATCCTCTCCTGAGAAAGTTTGTTATTGTTCAGTCATTAAGTCGTGTCTGACCCTTTGTGACCCCATGGACTGCAACAAACTACGCTTCCCTGTCCTTTGCTATCTCCTGGAGTATGCTCAAACTCATGTTCATTGAGTCAATGATGCCATCCAACAATCTCATCCTCTGTCATCCCCTTCTCCTCCTGCCCTTAATCTTTCCCAATGAATATTCAGGATTGATTTCCTTTAGGATTGACTGGTTTGATCTCCTTGCAGTGCAAGGGACTCTCAAGAGTCTTCTCTACCACCACCCCTCAAAAGCAACATTCTTTGGTGCTCAGCCTTCTTATGGTCCATCTCTTACATCCATATATGACTAATGGAAAAATCACAGCTTTGGCTATTTGGACCTTTGTTGGCAAAATAATGTCTCTGCTTTTTAACACCCTTTTTAACACGCTTTTTAACGTTCTAGGTCTGTCATAGCTTTCCTCTCAAGGAGCAAGTGTCTTTTAATTTCAAGGCTTTAGTCACCATCTGCAGTGATTTTGGAGCCCAAGAAATAAAATCTGTCACTGTATCCATTTTTTCTCATCTATTTGCCATGAAGTGATGGAACCATATGCCATGATCTTAGTTTTTTTCGAATGTTGAGTTTTAAGCCAGCTTTTTCACTCTCCTCTTTCACCTTCATCAAGAGGCTCTTTAGCTCCTCTTTGCTTTCTGCCATTACAGTGGTGTCATCTGCATAGCTGAGGTTATTGATATTTCTCCCAGTAATCTTGATTTCAGCTTGAGCTTCAGCCAGCACAGCATTTTGTATGATGTACTCTGCATATAAGTTAAATAACTGAGAAAGATACCATAATCTAGATCCTTAACAATGTTTTATATGTGTTTTGATACAATAAAAGAAATGCCTATCAAAAAACAGAACAAAATATCTAAAGCCAGAGGAAAAAAAATTCAATAGAAAGAGTCTTACAGGATTTTGGAGTTAGATGAAAAGGTGGAGAATTTCATCAGAGAAATGGAACTTATACTAAAAAAAATGAAAATTGAAAAATTAAGTATCTAAAATTAAGAACTGAGAGGGGTTTAATAGCAGAAGAACAGAATTACTGAAATGGAAGACAAGCAAACAGAAGATATCCAAACTGAACCACAAAGGTTTTTTAAATAAAAAAAGCAGAAGAGCATGTGATGTATCACATGTACAACACCTTGGAAAGGAAAAACATATTGTTGTCTGAGACAACAAAGAGGAAGAATATGAGGCAGAAGCAAAATTTGAAAAGGAAAGGTGAATGACATCAACTCAAAGACTCAAAAAGTTTCTCAAATCCCACTTTATAAAACTGTAAATACTGACTATGCAAAAACAGTAATAATAATATCTTGTGAAGTTTAAAACATATGTAGAATTCAAATGTATAAAAATAATAATGTAAAAATGAGAGGCAGTAAATGGAATTAAGATGTTTTAGCATCTATTAAGAAGGGGGTAAGATAATAATAAGTTAAAGATGGATATTATAGTATCTAGGGAAACAAAAGAATGCATCACAAACAAGCTAACAAAATAAAAATTAAAACTTTGACTAATCTAAAAGAAAGTCAAGAAAAGAGTGGAAAAATAGTATTAGACATTTCAAATATGAAACTAATAAAACTGGATATAAATACAAATATATCAGTAATTGCATTAAATGTAAATAAACTAAACAGTCAAGTTAACACCAAAGACAGACTTTCAGCTAAAAAAATTTAGTAAGGTACATTCTACCCTGTTCATCTTGCTAAACACCTAAAAACCTAGAAAAATATTCATATATAAAGCATCTATCCACACCCTTGACTTTCTCTCAAGAACATCCTTTCCTATAGTGAAACTAATTATAGCATCTTTTGTAATCTTGATAGCCCCCAAATATCCCACATCATCAAGTCTAGTTCCTTTTTGCTTAACAGTTCTTCCTCCAATCTATCGCTTAATATTCATATTTTATTGTAAGCAGGAAAAAGAAACCAGGCCACATCTCCAATCCTCTGCTTGAAATCACCTCAGAGAAAAACACAAGTCCATCACTGACAAATCTGCTTTCCATATAACTACAGGAAAAAATCCAGCTAAGCTTTCTGCTACTATATACCAGAGATGTTCCCTCCCCTACTTTCCAGTAACATATTTCTCATTTCCTTCTGAGTCTTCACCAGAAGCACCTTTAACACCTGTATTCCTGTCAACTGTCTGTTTAAAATAATGAGATATTCTGGAGAAGGAAATGGCAACCCACTCCAGTATTCTTGCCTAGAGAATCCTGTGGACAGAGGAGCCTGGTGGGCTGGCGTCTATGGGGTCGCACAGAGTCAGACACGACTGAAGCGGCTTAGCTGTAGCAGCAGCAGTGCCACAAAGTGAAAATATAGGTCACTAGCTACAAACCACCAAACGGTTCCATTTCCACTTAAACCAAGGTCATACACTTTCTGTCTGAACTTTTTTTATTTTTTGTCTTCATTCATATCTTGGTAGTTTTCCCTGCTTTCCAATAACGTTTTTCTATGAGGGCTATTATAAAAAAAATAATAATAAAATAAAATAATGAGATATTCTATAAAACAATATAGTTTTTTTCCTACTGTGCTCCTCACTTTCTTCTGAGTTCTCTAGCAGAGTTAACAACAATATTTCTATTATCAGTCTGTTCAAGGAAATCTAGGCTATTGCTATTATACAATTCAAATTTTTTACAGTTTTTATTCATTACCAAATTCCAAAGTCTTTTGACATTTTGGGGTATTTGTTACAGCATCATTCCATGTCCAGGTACCAAAATCTGTAATGGTGTCCTATTGCTGCTGCAACAAATTACTGCAAACTTAAAACAACACAAATTTATTATCTGGATCTTCCTATCACATCCAGTAAGAAAAGGTGGGATGATTAAAGTAGAAAGAATGTCTTAAAATTTCTGAGTAAAAATGACTTACAATCTAGAATTAGCTATGAAATTACTGAGGGTCAAATAAAAATACTTTTAGACATGCAAGGTCTCAAAAAACCTAATTCTCATACAATACTTTCTGGATAATATTCTCTAAAAATGAAAGCACGAATCAAGAAAGAGCCAAAAAACAAGAGATCCAATACTTGAGAGACATGAAAGGAATTCCTAGCAGCATGCCAAAAGAAGACCCCCCAAGTCAGTGCATGAGAATCAAATAGAGAGCAACTTCGGTAATGTCAAGAACTCCAAGGGAAGTTTCTTTCAACTGCTGAAATAAAGAGCCTGTATTCTGGAGCCAAATTGCTTGGGTTTTACTCCTGGTTTCACCACTTACTAGCAGTAAAACCCAGAGCAATTTACTTAACTTCTCTGTGGACCTACTTCCTTCTCTGTAAAATGAGGATAATGATTATAGATACCTCAAAAGGGATGTGATTAAATCAGCTGAGAGAAAGAGTGTGTGTTTACAATGCCTAGCATACAGTAAGCACTATATTAATATTTATGATTGGTGTTAACTGTCATTACCTAATATATTTTAACATATTGTAAAGATATTTATATTGCACTCATTTCACATGGTAGCAAGGTTATGCTCAAAATCTTTCAAGCTAGGTTTCAGCAGTTCATGAACCAAGAACTTCCAGATGTACAAGCTGGGTTTAGAAAAGGCAGGAGAACCAGAGTCCAAACTGCCAGCATTCACTGGATCATGGAGAAAGCAAGGGAATTCCAAAAAATATCTACTTCTGATCTACACTAAACTCTTTGATTGTGTAGATCACAACAAACTGTGGAAAATTCTTAAAGACATGGGAATACCAGATCACCTTATCTACATACAGAAATCTGTATGTAGATCAGGAAGCAGTCATTAGAACTAGACATAGAACAACTGATTGATTCAAAATTGGGAAAGGAATATGACAAGGCTATGTTCACCCCATGTGTATAACTTATATGCAGAGTACATTATGTGAAATGCTGGGCTGGATGAATCACAAGCTGGAATCAACATTGCTGGGAGAATTATCAACAACCCCAGATATGCAGATGATACCACTCTAATGGCGGAAAGTAAAGAGGACTAAAGAACCTCTTAATGAAGGTGAAAGAGATCGAAAAAGCTGGCTTGAAACTCAACATCAAAAAGCTAAAATCATGGCATCTGGTCCCATCACTTCACGACAAATAGAAGGGGAAAAAGTGGAAATAAGGACAGATTTTATTTTCTTGGGCTCCAAAATCACTGTGGACAATGACTGCAGCCATGAAATTACAAGACACTTGCTCCTTGGAAGGAAAGCTATGACCAACCTAGACAGCATATTAAAAAGCCGAGACATCATTTTGCCAACAAAGGTCCTTTAGTCAAAACTATGATTTTTCCAGTAGTCATGGACAGATGGGAGAGTTGAACTGTAAAGAAGAGGGAGTGCCAAAGAACTGATGCTTTCAAATTGTAGAGCTGGAGAAGACTCTTGAGAGTCCCTTTGACTGAAAGGTAATCAAACCAGTCAATCCTGATGGAAATCAACCCTGAATATTCATTGGAAGAACTGATGCTGAAGTTCCAATACTTTGGCCACCTGATGAAAGAGATGACTCACTGGAAAAGACCCTGATGCTGGAAAGATTGAAGGCAGGAGGAGAAGCAGTCAACAGAGGATGAGATGATTAGCTAGCATCACCAACTCAATGGACATGAATTTGAGCCAACTCCGGGAAATAGTGAAGGACAGAGGAGACTGGTGTGCTGCAGTCCATGGGGTTACAAAGAGTCGGATATGACTTACTGACTGAAAAACAATAGCAACAAAACACCTAACCTTCTGAAAGTGTTCCACAAAATTACAGCTGTAGGAAAACTTCCAAACTCATTCTCTGATGCCACCATCACCCTGTGATCAATATCAGACAAAGATACCACAAAAAAAAGAAAATCACAGGCCAATATCAATGATGAATGTTAGAGACATAAATCCTCAACACAATACTAACAATCCAAGTCCAACAATACATTAAAAAGATCATTCACGATGATCAAGTGGGATTCATGTACAGATGCAAGGATTTTTCAATATCTGCAAATCAATCGATGTGACACACAAACTGAAGAATAAAAACCATATGATTATCTCAGTAGATGCAGAAAGACAAAATTCAGCACTCTTTTATGATAAAAACTCTCCAGAAAGTGGGCATGGGGGGAACATTTCTCAACATAATAAAGGCCATATATGACAAATCTACTGCTTAACATCATACTCAATGTTGAAATGCTGAAAGCTTTTTCTCTAAGATCAGGAATAAGACAAGGATGTTTGCTCTCACCACTATTATTCAGCATAGTTCTGGATGTCCTAGTTACAGCAATCAGAGAAGAAAAAGAAACAAATGGAATCCAAATAGAAAATGAAGAAGTTAAACTGTCACTGTTTGCAAATGACATGATACTATTCATAGAAGACCCTAAGGACACTACTACAAAACTATTAAATCTCATCAGTGAACCTAGTAAAGTTGCAGGTTACACAATGAATACACACACAAAAAACTGTTGCATTTCTATACAATAACATCAAAAGATCAGAAAGAGAAATTCAAGAAACAATTCCATTTACCATCATATCAAAAGGATAAACTACCTATGAATAAACCTACCTAAGGAGACTAAAGATTTATACTCTGAAAATTATAAGGTGTTGATGAAGGAAACTGAAGAAGACACAAACAGATGAAAAGACATATCATGTTTGTGGACTGGAAAAATTAATATTGTCAAAATGAATATACTACCCAAAGCAATCTACAGATTCAATGCAATCCTGATCAAATGACCAATGGCATTTTTCACAGAACTACGGCTTTCCTGGTGGCTCAGACGGTAAAGAATCTGCGTGTAATGCGGGAGACCTGGGTTCGATCCCTAGATTGGGAAGATCCCCAGGTGCAAGGAATGCAACCCTCGCCAGTGTTCTTGCCTGGAGAATCCCCATGGACAGATGAGCCTGGTGGGTACAGTCCATGGGGTCGCAAGGAGTCAGACATGACTGAGCAACTAAGCACAGCACAGCACAGAACAAAAAAATCTCAAAATCTGTATGGAGACACAAAAGACCTTGAACAGCCAAAGCAATCTTAAGAAAGGAAAACAAAGCTGGAGGAATCAGACTTCCTGACAAAAGTAGAAATATAGATCAGTGGAACTGAACAGAAAACCCAGAAGTAAATTCATACACCTTTGGTCAGTTAATCTATGACAAAGGAGGCAAGACAATACAATGTTGGACAGACAGTCTCGTCAACAAATGGTGCTGGGGGAACTAGACAGCTACCTGTAAAAAAAAAAATCATTCTTTAATACCATACACAAAAATAACGTCAAAATGGATTAAAGACCTAAATGTGAAACCAGACACTATAACACTCCTAGAGGAAAACATAAGCAGTACAATCTTCAACATAAATGTAGCAATATCTTTTTTATCTGTCTCTCCAAATAATGGAAAGAAAAATAAAAATGCACAAATGGGGCCTACTTAAAATATTTTGCACAGCAAAGAAAACAAAAAACAGAATGAAAAGAAAACCCACATATTGGGATAAAATGTTTGCAAATGATGTGACTGACATGGGATTCGTCTCCAAACTTTACAAACAGCTCATGAGGTTTAACATAATCAAAACAAACAACTCACTCAAAAAATGGGCAGAAGACCTAAATAGACATTACTTCAAAGAAGACATACAGATGACCAAGAGGCACATGAAAAGAGCTCAACATCGCTAATTACTATAGAAATGTAAATCAAAACTACAATGAGATACCATTCACACCAGTCAGTGTGGCCATCATCAAAAAAATCCACAAAGAATAAATGTTGGAGAGAGTGTGGAGATAAGGGAACCCTCCTACAATGTTGGTGGGAATGCAAATTGGCACAGTCACTATGGAGAACATTATGGTGGCTTCTCTAAAAACCTAAAAATACAGCTACCATATGACTTTGCAATCCCATCCCTGGGCAGATTCCTGAAGAAAATCATGGTCCAAAAGGATATATGCACCCCCAGAGTTTGTTTCAGTGCTGTTTACAATAGCTAAGACATGGAAGCAACCTAAATGTCCATCTACAGAGGAATGGAGAAAGAAAATATGGTGTATATATATACAATGGAATATTACTCAGCCATTAAAAAGAATGAAATAATGCCATTTGCAGCAACATGGATGAACCTAGAGATTGTCATACTTAGTGAAGTAAGTTAGACAGAGAAGGATAAATAGTGTATGATACCCCTTCTAAGCAGAATCTAAAAAGAACTGGTACCCACGAACTTATTTACAAAACGGAAACAGACTTAGAGAACAAACCTAGACGCCGGGGCGGGGCGGGATGGGGGAAAGAATACGGGGAAGGAATAGTTATAGTTAGGAAGTTTGTGATTGACATATACACACTGCTATATTTAAAATGGATAACCAACAAGGTCCTACTGTAGAGCACAGGGAAGTCTGCTCAATGTTATGTTGCAGCCAGGATGGGAGCAGAGTTTGGGGGAGAATGCATACATGTATATGTACAACTAAATCCCTTTGCTGTCCACCTGAAACTATCACATCATTGTTAACTGGCTATACTTCAATATAAAATATAAAGTAAAAAAAAAAATCTATCAAAAATTTTCTCAAACATCAAGAACCAGGAAGTAGTTATTATAGATGAAATAAATTACTTTTTAACAATATAATGCATGTATTTCATTTCCATTATTTCTGTCTTTCATGAAGATCAGAGACAATTTTGTAGTTCAAAGTTCATAACTGTTAAGTCACACAACTCACATATACCTATAATCCAAGCTTGACTTGGAGCTGATAGTCTCTTTTTACTGTCTTTGATCTTAGTTTTTATTTATTTACACTTGTCCATTCACTATATGGGTTAATAGATACCTTCTAAAACTCACTGAAAAGTAAAGAAATAAATAAATGAACAAATAAGAACTTACCAGGGACTTGGTCATTTCTGGCTCTTCTGGGAAAGGGGCAGAGATCTGAGAAAACAGATTGACAGAGGGACACAAGAGAAGGAAACGTGTCAATGTCATTTACTGTCCATGAACCTGACCCAAAAACTTATTTGTAGAACCATATCACAAAAAAATCATCCTGTACTGTACAAAGATTTAAATGCAGGAGTTTTACCACAGCATGGCTAATACAAAAAAAAAAAAAAAAGAAAATTAGAAACATCTTGATACCCAATAATTATGAACAGCTTAAATACTTTACAGGGCATCCATAGGATACAATATTATGTAAAATTAAAGTACTATAGAAAAATAAAATGGTAAGTAAAAATAAAAAGATGTACCAAACAGTATGGGTCCATTTTCATTGAATAATATGTGTGTATGTACACATGAACACATACATGAATGCATTCATGCACACAGAGAAAATCATCTGGAAGGAAATATATTAATATGTTAACAGATATAACATTTGGATGATGGGAAAATTATAGGTAATTTTTGGTATAGACCATCTGGTGATGTCCATGTGTAGGTCTTCTGTTGTGTTGTTGGAAGAGGGTGTTTGCTAAGACCAGTGTGTTCTCTTGGCAAAACACTATTTTTTTTTTTTTTTTTTTGAGTTTTAGTGCTGGTTTTACCTTAACCACATACTGCACACCCAAAAAAAATAGGACTTAAGTAAAAGTACAGACAAATAACTCTGGGAGAAGGCCTGAAGCAGCCCCTAAGGAAAGCTGCAGTCAAGTGACAGGAACTTGGTTCTTTCACTTTGAGATTGGTCACATCAGAACGTGGGTCCAAGGCACATAGCCTCAAGCAGAGATGTCCTGCTGCTGGTCACACTAACTGGATTATCCTCCAGCTCCAGACTTCTGACAGGATGTGACTGGCTCACGCTTCAGAATCTTAACGGAGATAAAGTTTGAAACCAGAGTGAATGGCTACAATGCCTGATGTGAGATTTTCATAAGTCACCTTCTGAAAACCTGCATCTTCTATCATCTCCTTGAATTCCTCCTGAGATGGGAACTGTCGGATACTCTCTACAAGGTATTGGTAGGACTTCCAATCTCCTGCAATGACTTCTCCCAGGACAGGAATGACCTGGAAGCTATATACATCATAGAGCCTGGATAGGAGGGGATTGTTTACTTGGCTGAACTCCAGACAGAGAAACCTTCCTCCTGGTTTCAGGACACGGTGGGCTTCCTGTAGTGGCTGATCAATGTGTGTGACGTTCCGGATCCCAAAGGCAATGGTGTAAACATCAAACTTGTTATCGTCGAAGGGCAGTTCTTCTGCATCTCCCAATATCCAGGCAAGTCCAGCTTTGTATCCTTGAGCACGGGCTTTCTGTTTTCCAATCTTTAGCATCTCCTTGTTGATGTCACAGACCATGACATGAGAACCACCCAAGGAATCCTCTTCATTCTGGTACTTTCTGGCAATTTCTTCCCAGGATAAATTTTGTTGGGCCCTTAGCTGCCTCTTCTGCTTTCTCTGATGCTGCGCCTGAACATAATTAAGGAACCGGAATGCAATGTCACCTGTGCCTCCAGCAACATCCAGAAGCTGGGTCCCAGGAAACGGGCGCATCTTCCAGAGCAGCAAATCCTTCCAAACACGATGGATACCGAGACTCATCATATCATTCATCACATCATACTTCTTGGCCACACTTTCAAACACATGTCCGGATCGAATCCGCGTCTCTTGCGTCTCCTGCATTACAGGCCGATTCTTTACCATCTGGCAAAACACTATTAGCCTTTGCCCTGCTTCGTTCTGTGCTCCAAGGACAAATTTGCCTGTTACTCCAGCAATGGCACCCCACTCCAGTACTCTTGCTTGGAAAATCCCATGGACGGAGGAGCCTGTTAGGCTGCAATCCATGGGGTCGCTAAGAGGCGGACACGACTGAGCGACTTCACTTTCACTTTTCACTTTCACGCATTGGAGAAGGAAATGGCAACCCACTCCAGTGTTCTTGCCTGGAGAATCCCAGGGACGGGGGAGCCTGGTGGGCTGCCGTCTATGGGGTCGCACAGAGTCAGACATGACTGAAGTGACTTAGCATAGCCACGTATTTTTTGACTTCCTTCTTTTGCATTCCAGTCCCCTATAATGAAAAGGGCATCTTTTTGGGGTGTTAGGTCTAGAAGGTCTTGTAGGTCTTCCTAGAACCATTCAACTTCAGCTTCTTTAGCATTACTGGTCAGGGCATAGACTTGGATTACTGTGGTATTGAATGGTTTGCCTTGAAAATGAAGAGAGATCATTCTGTTATTTTTGAGTTTGCATCCAAGTACTGCATTTCAGACTCTTTTGTTGACTATGATGGTTACTCCATTTCTTCTAAGGGATTCCTGCCCGCAGTAGTAGATATAATGGTCACCTGAGTTAAATTCACCCATTCCAGTCCATTTTAGTTTGCTGATTTCTAGAATGTCGACATTCACTCTTGCCATCTCCTGTCTGACCACTTCCAATTTGCCTTGATTCATGGACCTAACATTCCAGGTTTCTATGCAATATTGCTCTTTACTGCATCGGACTTCAGTTCCATCACCAGTCACATCCACAACTGGGTGTTGTTTTTGCTTTAGCTCTGTCTCTTCATTGTTTCTGGAGTTATTTCTCTACTGATCCAGTAGCATATTGGGCACTTACCGACCTGGGGAGTTCATCTTTCAGTGTCCTATCTTTTTGCCTTTTCATACTGTTCATGGGGTTCTCAAGGCAAGAATACTGAAGTGGTTTGCCATTGCCTTCTCTAGTGGACCCCGTTTCGTCAGAACTCTCCTCCATGACCCGTCCATCTTGGGTGGCCCTACATGGCATGCCTCATAGTTTCATTGAGTTAGGCAAGGCTGTGGTCCTTGTGATCAGATTGGTTAGTTTTCATCCCCATCCCTGGTACTCAATTCCTCACTCTCACTCCTAAACTTTCTTTTCCAACTGCCAATCATTGCACACTGACCTCACCCCAGCAGCCATTACTCACAGATCAGAATCACTGGTTCCCATGTTCTACTGCTCACAGGCCCCAAATGAGGCAGGAGATAGATGGGCTCCAGGTTAGACATTTACAGCCAGCATCCTATTTACACTTCCAGATAGAAGTAACAACAGGAACAAGTTAAATACCTGTATTTTGCCTCCAGTGGATACTTTAAGATAGCAGTCCTGGCCATGGCAGAGAGGAGCTGAGTCCTGCTCAGATAAAGAGACCACATATTTCTCATTCTTGAGGTCAAGGACACTTCCCTATCTATATATGCACAGAAAGTTTCCTCAGCAGTCAAAAAGGGAGGGAGCACCACCCATAAGAGGTGGTGTCAACCTTCCCATAGGTTGCTGCACTGGGAACCCACCTTGGCAAAAGGATGTGCACACATATGAGGGAGGACCTAGGTCAGGTCAGTTATGAGGAAAAAAAGTGAGATAACTGGTCAAAGGCAAACAAAAACCTAGAACTGCCCTATATAAAAGATGTAACTGTCTCTTTACTGTGCTCCTCCTCACTAGTGGGGATGCCCACACTCTTTCTCTCCAGGCATGTATCTCTACCTTGCTATGTCTTAACTAAACAAACTCTACCACATGTTATGCTGTGTCTCTAATAATAAACTTTATACTGGTTTTTGTTTTGTTGTTTTTTTTTTTTTTTACAGTTTTTGCCTCCTTAAAACATTTTTGCTTTCAAATAGGTCAAAAGCCAGGGAAACTCTGCTTCTGGCTCTTGCTGGTGGAGTGGATAGGATTCCTGGTTTTCACCCAGGTTCAATTCTTGGGCAGGGAACAAAGATCTCACTTCAAGCCACCATTGTTCTCTCTACAAGATCATAATCATTCATTCTATAGTTCCTGATCACAGAGCCTCCAATAACTGTACCCCATGGTCCTGACTCTACGTCAATCAATCCCATGCGCTGAAAAGGAAAAACTCCTCCTGTGTGTTTTTCTTCTATTCTCACACCATCTACTTAGAGTTTTAGCATTATTCACACAGGTTAGGGGCTCAGTCCTGTAAGACTGTCCCCACCCCAAATTCAGATGCCAACAACAAGTTCAGGTTCTTACTTGTGTTTCTGACCAACTGGCTACAATTAGATGTTCCCATGAGGTTCCCTCATATTACACTAATTTTCTAGAGTAGCTCATAGAACTCAAGAAAATATTTTACTTATTAGATTACCAATTTATTATAAGAGAATATAATTAAGAAACAGCCAGGTAGAAGAGATGGATATGCAAGATATGTCAGAAGGAGTGCATTGCTCTTCCAGAATCTCTACATGTTCAATCTAGAAACTCTCCAAACTCCATTCTTTTGAGTTTTTATGAAGACTTCACTATGTACAGATGACTGTTTAAATAACTAGCCATTAGTGGTTCAACTTCCTACTCAACTTCAAGCCCTAAAACTTTAAGAACTTGCTTGGTTCCCCTGGCAAACAATCCCCATTGAGTGATTCACTAGGGGCTTTCCAAACATCATTTCATTAAAATAAACTCAGGGGTGTTTCAAAGTAACTTATTATTTATAACAACAACAACAAAAACCCTACTAATTTCACCTTTATCTCTCTAGTGCTACGTCAAGAGACAGAAATAAAAGAGGCCCCTATAACTCTTATCATTTAGGAAATTAGAAAGGTGTTAGGAGCCTTGTGCTGGGAACTGTGGATGAAAATCAAAATACGTATTTATTATATCACAATCCCGCATGCACCAATAACTGGCATCCACACCTTTATTACTACTGTTGACTGAAAAAAAATTCTCACCCTAAAAGGTGAGGATTATTTTTATTCAGTAGACTTACTGAGGACTTAAGTCCAGGATACAGCCCCTCAGACAGCTAACAGGGACTTTTCTGAAGAGATAAAGGAGGAGCCAGAGTAAAAGGGAGCTTTTGCAACAAAACAAAAACCAAGTATTTGGAATATCAAAAGATTCAGTTCAGTTCAGTTCAGTTCAGTCACTCAGTCGTGTCTGACTCTCTGCGACCCCATGAATCATAGCACGCCAGGCCTCCCTGTCCATCACCAATTCCCAGAGTTCACTCAAACTCATGTCCGTCGAGTCGGTGATGCCATCCAGCCACCTCATCCTCTGTCATCCCCTTCTCCTCCTGCCCCCTCTCCCCCCCAGCATTAGAGTCTTTTCCAATGAGTCAACTCTTAGCATGAGGTGGCCAAAGTACTGGAGTTTCAGCTTTAGCATCAGTCCTTCCAGTACTGTCTGTCAATTAAAGAAAATCCAGGCATCTCAAGTTAATGAATTTAGCATTTTTCTATATATGGGACAATGCAAGAGTTTGCATTCATTAGAAATCGTTCCTTTGATAAGCACTGTAACAATCTGGGACCAATGTCTTATTTTTCTCCATTCTGAATTCCCCTAAAGGTGAACAACTGCGGGTAGCAGCAGTGGCTGATGGCTTGATGGTCACAACCTCTTTTGTTTACTGAAATGGCAGGCCACATTCTTGGTCCACACTACTCACCATACATCTCCATTGGTAATCCCAAGTCTCCAGTTCCAGACAGGCCTGCACCTTAGTGGGCCATGAAAAAATCACCCAAGGACTCCTCTCACTATCCACACACAGTAGACCTATACCATTAGTTTTCCTAACAAATTTACATACACACACAAACAATTGGGAACTCAATCAGTGAACAAAGCTATGAATATTCCTGAATTTTAAAGATAAATTTTAAAATCTAAAACACATCCAAATCTAAAGTGCAAGTGAATGAACAGATTATTTACAGAGAAAGAATTAAAAAAATCAAGATGCCTCATCTGCAGTAATGAATGCTAAGTGACATCAGAAGTAGCATCTAAAGGATGACTTCTCTGTTAGGGCCAAAGACATTTTCAAAAATGAAAGCACTTACAAAGTATCTCTTACCATTATCTGAGAAAAAAAAACCCACAAAAGTATTCCAAATAAATGTAAAATAAATCAGGTGAGAAATAGCAAACAGAAATATATTTTTCAGCAATAACTTTTGTAAGGTATATAATTATTAAAAAGGACAATAATGATGATATGATAAGAATGTAATCAAAGGGAAAAGTAATAACATTATCATATGACAAAACATTTCAGGAAAAAGTCAGAAGTTATCTGGGGTGTAGAATGGAAACAATGAACAAAAATTTCATCAATCCAATGAAAAAGGAAAAGAAAATCAGAAAACAGTGAGTTAAAATAAATAGTAAACATTAAAATGGAAGGTATAAAATTGGGTAAATCATTATTACACCAAACTGAAAAGGTAAAATTATCTGTTGACAGACTAGATTATAGGTTAGATTTGGAAAAACCAAAGTGTATCTATTGCAAGCAGTAGATCTAAACAATGAGAGCAATAGAAATACAAAATAAAGCCCTGGGCAAAGATAAATCATCCAAATGAAAGTGAAAGCTGGGATAGCAATATAAATATCAAAATGAAATTCAAGGTTGAAATTGCTTTTCACTGAAAAGACAGATCCTATAATAATAGCATCCAATAAATTTTTAAAAATACAAAATGCATTAACCATTAGATTTATGCATGCCTTTCCCCCATATACATGCAAACAAAACTAGTAAAAAAGCACATAGAACTACAAAGTGAATTATTAGTAAAAAATTATTACTGCAACTCTTTGGAAATATGATGAATCAAGTAAACCAAAAATAAGAAAAAAAAGACTTGAAAAATACCAACAAGCTATATTTAATATACATTAGGAAAGGTTTATACCACACACACAGAAAATATGCTTTCTCTTATATCCATTGAACAAAGTTCACTGTAACTTGTGTAGCTTGCCTTCAAGTCACAAAGAGAAAGAGAAATATCGTATTCTAACACACATATAGAATCTAGAAAAATGGCTCTGAAGAATTTATTTACAAGGTAGCAATGGAGAAACAGACATAGGGAACAGACTTACGGACATGCGGAGAAGGGAGAAGGGGAGATGTATGGAAAGAGTAACATGGAAACTTACACTACCATGTTTAAAATAGATAGCCAATGGGAATTTGCTATATGGCTCAGGAAACTCAAACAGGGGTTCTGTATCAACCTAGAGTGGTGGGATGGGGAGGGAGATAGGAGGGAGTTTCAAAAGGGAGGGGATATATGTATACCTATAGCTGATTCATGTTGAGGTGTGGCAGAAAACAACAAAATTCTGTAAAGCAATTATCCTTCAATTAAAAAAAATTTTTTTTAAGAAAAAGCTTGATAAATTGTTAAAAGTTGAGACTTTGCAGTCTACAGTCTATGAAAATACAATAAATTAAAAATAAACAAAACATAGCAATAATTCAGGAATAAAGAAACTCAGGATCAAAGTGGAACATCAAACTGAAATTACACATTTCAAAAATAAAGATGCATATAAAAGAAATATCATACCCCTAAATGTATCCAGTATGGGAAAGAATGACAGTTACATAAAATGGGGGGAAATGGGGGAGTGGGGAGAAAACATTTTTTAAAAAGATAAAATTAATGTAAAAATAGTAGAGAGTATAAACATAATGAATACTTCAAAATGACCAACAAAATAAATCTTGAGATTCCTGATAATAAAAAAAGGAAGAAAAATGATACATAAATAACTAGGTACGACAATGTAGCTCCTAACCGGGATACAAAGCACATAACAATATATTTTTAAATCTCTAGCAAAGTGTACCATGAAGAAAACTTTCACATATTGAGGCACGGAGAAGTCGTTTTGGCTTACACATGGTTCAGACTGAACTTTGTGTGAACACACACAGCACATCTGCTTTAACCATTAAGGTGTTTGGAAGATAAGAATAAGTAACTCCCTTCTTATAGCATCCCCTTAACAGGAATCATGGTCCTGCAGTCTCACTGTATAAGTACTAAATCTGGCTGCTTTAAAACGTTGAAGGAATGTATCCCTGTCGTGTTTGATATATGATCTTTGTTCTGATAAGTTTATAAGGCTAAGCTGAAAACCATATTCCAACCCAGCAATTCCTCAGAGCCTCCTAGCTGTCTCCTGGGCTACAGTCCTCAGTTTGGCTCAAATAATACTAACAAAACTCTTTTCTACTCCTATTATGATTATTTATTATTTATTTCCATCAATAATTTTTTAAAAATCAGAAATAGAAACAACCTAGTAAGCAGAAAAAAAGAGAGGATATTAATGACCATCTACCATCTCTCCCCTTCAGATCCTTCATTTCTCAGGCCCCACAGTTACCCTTCCCCCACAGAATCCAAGAACCTGCCCACCGATCCAACAACAAAGGTCCCATAGATCCCATCACTCCGCCTGGAGTTCCACCATCCACTATCAGTCCCACCCCATGTCTCCAGGGATTCACCATTACAGATCCCACCAATCCTGCCGGAATCCACCATCAAGACCACACCGACCCCTATTATTCCATCCACTGACCGCCTCCCCATTGTTCATCACGGACATCAGCGACACTTTCCCACTAAATCCCCACCCCAACGCTCCCTGCACTCACCAGCCCCTCACCCATGCTCTTTCCAGACAGTGGTCATTTAGATGTCGCAGTGGTAAAGAATCTGCCTGCCAATGCAGAAGGTGCAAGAGGCATTGGTTGGATCCCTGGGTGGCAAAGATCCCCTAGAGAAGGAAATGGCAACCCGCTCCAGAAAATTCCATGGACAGAGGAGCCTGGAGGGCTACAATCCATGGGGTCGCGAAGAATCGGAAACGACTGAGCGACGGAGCGTGCGCGAGTGCGCGCACGCACACACACACACACACACACACACACACACACAGTCACAGGAAATACAACTCCACCTACTTCCTTTTTCTGGATTCCCTCCTCGCCGTTGTGGAATTTCTTAGCTCCGCCTCCGTATGCCCATGCTCAACAGTGGCTTCTCTGCGGAAATTTGCCAGTATTCAACATGGCGCTCTCCTGAACTCTGCTCTTCTTTAAATGATTTAAATTTGATTCAATATGGCGGCGCCCAGGTACTCACTCAGGCCTGTGGGCGGCCATGTTGAAATGAGGTAGACTTGTGTAGTAAAGAGCTGCTAAGTCACTTCAGTCGTGTCCGACTCTGTGCGACCCCATAGACGGCAGCCCACCAGGCTCCCCCGCCCCTGGGATTCTCCAGGCAAGAACACTAGAGGGGTTTACATTTCCTTCTCCAATGCATGAAAGTGAAAAGGGCAAGTGAAGTTGCTCAGTCATGTCTGACTCTTAGTGACCCCATAGACTGCAGCCTACCAGGCTCCTCCGTCCATGGGATTTTCCAGGCAAGAGTACTGGAGTGGGTTGCCATTGCCTTCTCCGTAGTAAAGAGCTGTCAGGAGGAAAGGGGGAACCGAGGGATGTATCCTGGAATTAAGCCAGGAACAACCAGAGCTGATCACCCAAAGCAGCCCCAGGCACCTTCCCTATTCCTGTGGATTTGAAACACCTCAAACAATAATATCTAAGCAGCAATTATTAAGCACTCCATCCCCAAGTAGCAGAATAAATATTCTATCCAAGCATCTAGGGAGCATTTACCAAGGGATACCATAATTTGTGGGCTTCCCTGGTGGTGTCAGTGGTAAAGAACCCGCCTGCCAATGCAGGAGACACAATGAGATATGGGTTTGAAAAGAACATGAGAGACCTGTAACCAAATTGGCTTTGGACTTGAACAGCAATAATGGAACCTAGAAGATAAAAGAGCAATACATTAAAAATTTGTGGGAAAATTGTTTCCAACTTGGAACTGTTATACTATACAAAATTATTAATTACGTGTTGGTATAGAAACCAACATTTTCAGACGTGCATGGTCTCAAAGTAATTGCTCTCCTATTCATACTTTTCTTAGGAAACTACTGGAGAAAAAAATGTGAAATCAATATAGCAGGATCCAGCAAAAAATCACAGATGTGCAGGAGTTCTAGAGAGCTTTCATTACAGATCTGAACAGCTCAGAATAAATATCTCCAAGAATATGACACTGTCAAAATCAGTGTTACTGTGAATGCATTAGGAACTCATGGGGGGGAAAAAAGACCTTTGAAGGTGGTATGAAGAGGTTGGAAAAAAGTATTGTTTCAGAGCATGTTACACTAGTTTCTCCCAGATACATATCCTCACACACATACATTTTCAATAAGTAGGCAAGAAGAAAAGCAAGTCAAGAAAAGCAATACAAGCAGAGGGGCATATATATATATATATATATATATATATATATATATACACAAACTAGCAATAAACATATCTTTGTACAGAATGATTAGCATTCTGATCCTACTGGATTTGATTTAGGTCATACCTGAATGGTCTGGTGGTTTTCCCCATTTTCTTCAATTTAAGTCTGATTTTGCAATAAGGATTTCATGATCTGAGCCACAGTCATCTCCTGGTCTTGTTTTTGCTGACTGTATAGAGTTTCTCTGACTTTGGCTGCAAATAATACAATCAATCTGATTTCAGTGTTGGCCATCTGGTGATGTCCATGTGTCTTCTCTTGTGCTGTTGGAAGAGGGTTTTTGCTAAGATCAGTGTGTTCTTTTGGTAAAACTCTATTAGCCTTTCCCCTGCTTCACTCTGTACTCCAAGGCCAAATTTGCCTGTTACTCCAGGTATTTCTTGACTTCCTACTTCTGCATCTCAGTCCCCTATAATGAAAAGGGCATCTTTTTTGGGGTGTTAGGTCTAGAAGGTCTTGTAGGTCTTCATAGCACCGTTCAACTTCAGCTTCTTCAGCATTACAGGTCAGGGCAGAGACTTGGATTACCGTGATATTAAATGGTTTGCCTTGAAACTGAGCAGAGATCATTCTGTCATTTTTGAGATTGCATCCAAGTACTGCATTTCACAATCTTTTGTTGACAATGATGGCTACTCCATTTCTTCTAAGGGATTCCTGCCCACATTAGTATATATAATGGTCATCTGAGTTAAATTCACCCATTCCAGTCCATTTTAGTTTGCTGATTCCTAGAATGTCAAATATCACTCTTGCCATCTCCTGTTTGACCACTTCCAATTTGCCTCGATTCATGGACCTAACCATTCCAGGTTCCTATAGAATACTTTTCTTTACAGAATCTGACCTTGCTTCTATCACCAGTCACATCCACAACTCAGTGTTATTTTTGCTTTGGCTCCATCCCTTCATTCTTTCTGAAGTTATTTCTCCACTGATCCCCAGTAGCATATTGGGCACCTACCGACCTGGGGAGTTCATCTTTCAGTGTCCTATCTTTTTGCCTTTTCATACTGTTCATGGGGTTCTAAAGGCAAGAATACTGAAGTGGTTTGCCACTCGCTCTCCAGTGACCCACATTTTATCACTGTAAAACCACTAGACCATACAGGTATGACCTAAATCAAATCCCTTATGATTATACAGTGGAAGTGACAAATAGATTTAAGGGATTAGATCTGATAGACAGAATGCCTGATGAACTATGGATGGAGGTTCATGATATTGTATAGGAGACAGGGATCCAGACCATCCCCAAGAAAAAGAAATGCAAAAAAAGCAAAATGGCTGTATGAGGAGGCCTTCCAAATAGCTGTGAAAAGAAGAGAAGCCAAAAGCAAAGGATAAAAGGAAAGATACAACCATTTGAATGCAGAGTTCCAAAGAATAGCAAGGAGAGATAAGAAAGCCTTCCTCAGTGATCAGTGCAAAGAAATAGAAGAAAACAATAGAATGGGAAAGGCTACAGATCTATTCAAAAAAATTAGACATACCAAGGGAACATTTCACGCAAGATGGGCTCAATAAAGGACAGAAGTGGTATGGACCTAACAGAAGCAGAAGACATTAAGAAGAGGTGGCAACAATACACAGAAGAACTGTACAAAAAAACCTTCACGACAGAGATAATCACGATGGTGTGATCACCGACATAGAGCCAGACATCCTGGAATGTGAAGTCAAGTGGGCCTTAGAAAGCATCACTATGGACCAAGCTAGTGGAGGTGATGGAATTCCAGTTGAGCTATTTCAAATACTAAAAGATGATGCTGTTCAAGTGCTTCACTCAATATATCAGCAAATTTGGAAAACTCAGCAGTGGCCACAGGACTGGAAAAGGTCAGTTTTCATTCCAATTCCAAAGAAAGGCAATGCCAAAGAATGCTCAAACTACCGCACAATTGCACTCATATCACACACTAGTAAAGTAATGCTCAAAATTCTCCAAGCCAGGTTTCAGCAATATGTGAACCGTGAACATCCAGATGTTCAAGCTGGATTTAGAAAAGGCAGAGGAACCAGAGATCAAATTGCCAACATCCACTGGATCATGGAAAAAGCAAGAGAGTTTCAGAAAAACATCTATTTCTGCTTTATTGACTATGCCAAAGCCTTTGACTGTGTGGATCACAATAAACTGTGGAAAATTCTGAAAGAGATGGGAATACCAGACCACCTGACCTGCCTCTTGAGAAATCTGTATGCAGGTCAGGAAGGAACAGTTAGAACCGGACATGGAACAACAGACTGGTTCCAAATCGGGAAAGCAGTACGTCAAGGCTGTATATTGTCACCCTGCTTATTTAACTTATATGCAGAGTACATCATGAGAAACGCTGGGCTGGATGAAGCATAAGCTGGAATCAAGATTTCCCAGAAAAATATCAATAACCTCAGATATGCAGATGACACCACCCTTATGGCAGAAAGTGAAGAAGAACTAAAGAGCCTCTTGATGAAAGTGAAAGTGGAGAGTGAAAAAGTTGGCTTAAAGCTCAACATTCAGAAAACTAATATGGCATCTGGTCCCATCACTTCATAGCAAATAGATGGGGAAACAGTGGAAACAGTGGCTGACTTTATTTTTTGGGGTGGGGGGAGCTCCAAGTCACTGCAGATGGTGAAGCTGACTGCAACCATGAAATCAAAAGACGCTTACTCCTTGGAAGGAAAGTTATGACCAACCTAGACAACATATTAAAAAGCAGAGACATTACTTTGCCACCAAAGGTCCGTCTAGTCAAGGCTATGGTTTTTCCAGTAGTCATGTATGGATGTGAGAGTTGGACTATGAAGAAAGCTGAGTGCCAAAGAATTGATGAATTTGAACTGTGGTGTTGGAGAAGACTCTTGAGAGTCCCTTGGACTGCAAGGAGATACAACCATTCCATTCTAAAGGAGATCAGTCCTGAGTGTTCATTGGAAGGACTGATGCTGAAGCTGTTAACTTCAATACTTTGGCTGCCTGATGCGAAGAGCTAACTCATTTGAAAAGACCTTGATGCTGGGAAAGATTGAGGGCCGGAGAAGAGGATGACAGAGGATGAGACGGTTGGATGGTATCACTGACTCATTGGCTATGAGTTTGAGTAAACTCCAGGAGTTAGTGATGGACAGGGAGGCCTGGCGTGCTGCAGCCCATAGGGTCACAGAGAGTCGGATACAAACGACTGACTGAAATGAACTGAACTGATCCTACTGGAAGAGAATATATTTGTGGGTACTAGTGAAATGCTGTAGATAATTGGATGTGTTGGCCCAAGAGTGTTACATGTGTGCTTTGAGCACAGAAATCACATATATAATTTGAACATTATCGCAGCATTGTCTATAAGGTTACATTGGTTGATTTCTTTGGTTTGTTTTGAGGAAATGAGAATAAAATTTGAGAAAAGCTTAACTTTATAATGTCACAGTAAATGTAAGCCTTAAGTGCTAAGACTTAAAATTAGAGTTAAAGGGAAATGTTAGAACTGGATATGGAACAACAGACTAGTTCCAAATAGGAAAAGGAGTACGTCAAGGCTGTATATTATCACCCTGCTGATTTAACTTATATGCAGAGTACATCATGAGAAACGCTGGACTGGAAGAAACACAAGCTGGAATCAAGATTTCCCGGAGAAATATCAATAACCTCAGATATGCAAATCATACCACCCTTATGGCAGAAGCCACAGGCTTCCCTGGTGGCTCAGAGGTTAAAGCGTCTGCCTCCAATGCTGGAGACCCGGGTTCGATCCTTGGGTGGGGAAGATCCCCTGGAGAAGGAACCGGTAACCCACTTCAGTATTCTTGTCTGGAGAATCCCATGGACAGAGAAGCCTGATAGGGTACAGTCCACGGGGTCGCAAAGAGTCGGACACAACTGAGCGACTTCACTCACTCACTTATGGCAGAAAGTGAAGAAGAACTAAAGAGCCTCTTGATGAAAGTGAAGAAGGAGAGTGAAAAAGTTGGCTTAAAGCTCAACATTCAGAAAACTAATATGGCATCTGGTCCCATCACTTCATGGAAAATAGATGGGGAAACAGTGGAAACAGTGGCTGACTTTATTTTTCTGGGCTCCAAAATCACTGCGGATGGTGATTGCAGCCATGAAATTAAAAGATGCTTGCTCCTTGGAAGGAAAGTTATGACCAACCTAGACAGCATATTAAAAAGCAGAGCCATTACTTTGCCAACAAAGGTCCATCTAGTCAAGGCTATGGTTTTTCCAGTGGTCATGTATGGATGTGAGAGTTGGACTATAAAGAAAGCTGAGAGCCAAAGAACTGATGCTTTTGAACTGTGGTGTTGGAGAAGACTCTTGAGAGTCCCTTGGACTGCAAGGAGATCCAACCAGTCCATTCTAAAGGAGATCAGTCCTGGGTGTTCATTGGAGGGACTGATGTTGAAGCTGAAACTCCAATATTTTGGCCACCTGATGCGGAAAGCTGACTCATTTGAAAAGACCCTGATGCTGGGAAAGACTGAGGGCTGGAGGAGAAAGGGACAACAGAGGATGAGATGGTTGGATGGCATTACCGACACAATGGATATGGGTTTGGGTGGACTCCGGGAGTTGGTGATGGACAGGGAGGCCTGGTGTGCTGTGGTTCATGGGGTCGCAAATAGTTGGACACAACTGAACTGAACTGAACTGAACTGAAAGGGAAGTGTAGCTTCAGCGGCAAGACAAGAAGTACCTAGGGATGAGGACAATAGGGAAAGGAAATAATGACCAATACAGATTCAACTAATAGGTGCTTAATAGGATAAGACCCTGATGTTCTTCACAATTGCTTATTAAGCACCAACTATGTGCCATGAACTCCTTAGTGCCAAATTCAGACTTAAATTGAAGAAAGTAGGGAAAACCACTAGACCATTCAGGTATGACCTAAATCAAATCCCTTATGATTATACAGTGGAAGTGAGAAATAGATTTAAGGGCCAAGATCTGATAGGTAGAGTGCCTGACGAACTATGGAATGAGGTTCATTCCATAGAACACTTTTTCACTCTCCACTTTCACTTTCATCAAGAGGCTTTTTAGTTCCTCTTCACTTTCTGCCATAGGGGTGGTGTCATTTGCATATCTGAGGTTATTGATATTTCTCCCGGCAATCTTGATTCCAGCTTGTGTTTCTTCCAGTCCAGCGTTTCTCATGATGTATTCTGCATATAAGTTAAATAAACAGGGTGAAAATATACAGCCTTGACGAACTCCTTTTCCTATTTGGAACCAGTCTGTTGTTCCATGTCCAGTTCTAACTGGACATGGAGACAGGGATCAAGACCATTCCAATGGAAAAGAAATGCAAAAAAGCAAAATGGCTGTCTGGGGAGGCCTTACAAATAGCTGTGAAAAGAAGAGAAGCGAAAAGCAAAGGAGAAAAAGAAAGATATAAACATCTGAATGCAGAGTTCCAAAGAATAGCAAGAAGAGATAAGAAAGCCTTCTTCAGCGATCAATGCAAAGAAATAGAGGAAAACAACAGAATGGGAAAGACTATGGATCTCTTCAAGAAAATCAAAGATACCAAAGGAACATTTCATGCAAAGATGGGCTCGATAAAGGACAGAAATAGTATGGACCTAACAGAAGCAAAAGATATTAAGAAGAGATGGCAAGAATACACAAAAGAACTGTACAAAAAAGATCTTCACGACCCAGATAATCACGATGGTGTGATCACTCACCTAGAGCCAGACATCCTGGAATGTGAAGTCAAGTGGGCCTTAGAAAGCATCACTACGAATAAAGCTAGTGGAGGTGATGGAATTCCAGTTGAGCTATTCCAAATCCTGAAAGATGATGCTGTGAAAGTGCTGCACTCAATACGCCAGCAAATTTGGAAAACTCAGCAGTGGCCACAGGACTGGAAAAGGTCAGTTTTCATTCCAATACCAAAGAAAGGCAATGCCAAAGAATGCTCAAACTACCGCACAATTGCACGCATTTCACACACTAGTAAAGTAATGCTCAAAATTCTCCAAGCCAGGCTTCAGTAATATGTGAACCATGAACTTCCTGATGTTCAAGCTGGTTTCAGAAAAGACAGAGGAACCAGAGATAAAATTGCCAACGTCTGCTGGATCATGGGAAAAGCAATAGAGTTCCAGAAAAACATCTATTTCTGCTTTATTGACTATGCCAAAGCCTTTGACTGTGTGGATCACAATAAACTGTGGGAAATTCTGAAAGAGATGGGAATACCAGACCACCTGATCTGCCTCTTGAGAAATTTGTATGCAGGTCAGGAAGCAACAGTTAGAACTGGACATGGAACAACAGACTGGTTCCAAATAGGAAAAGGAGTTCATCAAGGCTGTATATTGTCACCCTGTTTGTTTAACTTATATGCAGAGTACATCATGAGAAACGCTGGACTGGAAGAAACACAAGCTGGAATCAAGATTGCCGGGAGAAATATCAATAACCTCAGATATGCAGATGACACCACCCTTATGGCAGAAAGTGAAGAGGAACTAAAAAGCCTCTTGATGAAAGTGAAAGTGGAGAGTGAAAAAGTTGGCTTAAAGCTCAACATTCAGAAAACGAAGATCATGGCATCCGGTCCCATCACTTCATGGGAAATAGATGGGGAAACAGTGTCAGACTTTATTTTTCTGGGCTCCAAAATCACTACAGATGGTGACTGCAGCCATAAAATTAAAAGACGCTTACTCCTTGGAAGGAAAGTTATGACCAACCTAGATAGCATATTCAAAAGCAGAGACATTACTTTACCAACAAAGGTCCGTCTAGTCAAGGCTATGGTTTACCTGTGGTCATGTATGGATGTGAGAGTTGGACTGTGAAGAAGACTGAGCGCCGAAGAATTGATGCTTTTGAACTGTGGTGTTGGGGAAGACTCTTGAGAGTCTCTTGGACTGCAAGGAGATTCAACCAGTCCATTCTGAAGGAGATCAGCCCTGGGATTTCTTTGGAAGGAATGATGCTAAAGCTGAAACTCCAGTACTTTGGCCACCTCGTGCAAAGAGTTGACTCATTGGAAAAGACTCTGATGCTGGGAGGGATTGGGGGCAGGAGGAGAAGGGGACGACAGAGGATGAGATGGCTGGATGGCATCATTGACTCGATGGAGGTGAGTCTGAGTGATCTCTGGGAGTTGGTGATGGACAGGGAGGCCTGGCGTGCTGCGATTCATGGGGTCGCAAAGAGTCGGACACGACTGAGCGACTGATGTGATCTGATCTGATGTGCCACGTCTAGACAAGCAATCAGAGTAGAACAACTCATTGTGGGCTATAGAGCTTGGTTTCTGTCTGATTTTATATGTCCTGTTGAATTAATTTTATCTCCCTTCTTCTTTCAGATGAAGAATTTAGACTTGAAACCACAAAAATTGAAATTTCTGAAGAATGTTTCTTCCTTTTTGAGATGTTAGATCAGTGTGTACATATCCATTTCAAACTCCCTAAATATCCTTCCTCCCATCCTTCTCCCAGGCAACTATAAGTTTATTTTCTAAATCTGTGGTTCTGATTCCGTTTTGTAAGTTTATTTGTATCATTTCTTTTTCCATTCCACATATAAGGGGTGTCACATGTGTCTTTTTTATTAATTTATTTTAATTGGAGGAGTCATATGACAGTTCTACTTTTCTGACTTACCTCACCTGACACCTGCATTTAGAATATAGGAAAATAAATGAGCATTCAAGATTGCACTCAGGACTATGGAAAAAAGAAGAGAAGGGAATAGAATGGAGAGAGTAAAAGTGAGCATTTGCTTTACACAGAGTGGCCATGAAGGCCCAGATGGGTGGGTGCCATCTGGGCAGAGGCTGGAAGAGATCAGCAAAGCAGAGGTGCCAGAAATAGGAACAAAGATTAAATATATGTTGATTATAAATCACAATATCACGAGACCCAAGTGACAAAATGGTGGTCAGTTCTTTGGGTTTTCTTTTTGTGTTGTACATCCTGCACTTAGAACTGAAGAGGCCAACAACCCAGGGATGCCAAAGAGTGCAGACAGACAAACACACACACACACACACACACACACACACAAGCTCTAGCCAAAGGACCAGAAAAGAGAAAACCTAGCAAGACAGAGAACTTTTAGAGAATAACCTCTCTATTCCAGCAAAAAACCATAAAATACCATTACTAGGGGCTTCCCTGGTGGTTCAGATGGTAAGGGGTCTGCCTGCAATGCAGGAGACCCAGGTTCAATCCCTGGGTCAGGAAGACCCCCTGGAGAAGGAAATGGCAACCCACTCCAGTACTCTTGTCTGCAAAATCCCATGGGTGGAGGAGCCTGGTAGGCTACAGACCGTGGGGTTGCAAGAGTCGGACTCGACTGAGCGACTTCACTTTCACTTTCACCATGACTATGGCTGCATCCCATCACACCAGCAAAGTCCAGACCTCTACCCTCAAATCACTTTGTTATAACAAAGTATTCCCAATCATCCCCTTTCCTGACTTACGAGGATGGTGTCAGAGAAGGCTGAGTAGGGTTAGGGTTTACTTCTTTCAACTCCTTGGTAAAATTTATTCTTTTTTTCATTCTTCATTTTTATTGGAATATAGTTGCTTGACGATGTTGTGTTAGTTTCTACTGTATAAATCAACTATACATATGCATATATTTCCTCGTTTTGGGATTTCCTTCCCTTCTAAGTTACCACAGAGCATTCTATAGAGTTCCTTGTGCTATATAGGTTTCCACTAGTCATCTATTTTATACATAAATTTATTCTTAAACATTTTATTGGTTTTGATACTATTATAAATATGGTCATTTTCTTTATTTCTTTTTCATATAATTCATCATCAGCTTATAGAAATGCTAGCAATTTGTGTATGATAATTTTGTATCCTGTAACTTTACGGAAGTCATTGATTGGATCTAGTAGTGACTGGGTGGAGTCCTTAGGATTTTCTTGTCGGAAATTCTAACATTTGTTTAAACTTGGTCTTGGTATCAGTGATTCTTTTGTCGTGAGTTGTGATTTTCTTAGTTCTTAGAATAAAGATTTTCTGTTGTTAGGAGGCTTAGGTTCCTATCTAAGTCTTTTATTTTCGCAGGCAGGTATCCTGTTCTGTTTAGCGTACAGGTCTTAACCTCCTTTTTTAGATAGTGGTTCCCCTGACAGTTTAAATTTTAGCAGCTTTGTGGTGTCATTTCGGTCAGCTTTTGGAAAAGGAAATGGCAACCCACTCCAGTACCCTTGCCTAGAAAATTCCATGGATAGAGGAGCCTGGTGGGCTACAGTCCATGGGATCGAAAAGAGTTGGACACGACTGAGCAACTTCACTTTCGGTCTGCTTTAACTGGTGCCACTGGGGCTCTCTGCTAGTGCTGCCTGAGGGGATAAAATGAGTCTTCCTAGGTTGGGATGCTGAGTCTCTCTCTGGGATGAGAGGTCTTTGGCCTCAAGGAACTAAGAAGTTTCTCTGTTCTAGAGCTGCCTTATCTTTGCGCTACAGGCCACATGCTTATTACAGTGAGACATTCCTCTCCCCCCAAACCCTGGCCCTCTCTCCCCTCCCACACACACTAGTTACCCTAGTCACCCTGGTGTCTCTGGCAAAAGATGGGTTACTCAGGCCAATCAGAACAAGAGGCTGCCTTGTCTGGGTGCTTATGGTAGGATGCCCTCTACTGGTCACCCCTTGTAATACCTGGTTTCTGGGAGGAAGTGGGGCTTGTTGTTTACTGCTTAATGTTCCAGAACTCCTTTGTTGATGGTGTTGGGTTTGTGTCATACACAGGAAGTCCCCTACATACAAATGATTTTCGTTCAGAGAGCTTGTTCATATGACCAGTTTGTTTTAAAGTGAACGAAGTTAGACTGGGTACCTAACTAACACAGTAGACTATATAGTACCATACCATAAAAAGTTTATAATACTTTCCACACAAATAATTTGGCTGGCATACAGGATCTGTCAACTCATGAAGGGTTACTGACTGGAAGGAGAGGAGGTGGGAAATGGTAGAGCTGAAGGATTGTCAGCAACAGGAGATGGAGGGCAAGCTGCAGTTTCACTCACAGCTGATGTTGCTGGCACAGGTTCTGGTTCCTTGCAGGATTCAATTTTATCTACCTTCTTGAAAAAATGATGCAGTGATGTCTGGGTGATAGCTCTTTTTTCCTCATCATAGATGGCAAGGTAGCATAGGTTGCATTCTGAATGGCTGCTGCAAATTTCAGGTTCCATCCTATGTACCTGTGTCTCAAAAACTAACTGCCTCCTCAAGGAATTAGTAAGCTCTTCATGTTGCACAACAGTACTGTCAAGTACAGAAAAGCACAACCACTCATAGAGCATGTGTGCAAGGGACAATGTACGCCAGACACATGAACTAGCATGGTTGGACATGCAAATATGTGTCACATCTCTGAAAGTTTACAACTTGAAGGTTTGTATGTAGGGGACTTATCATAGTTTGAGGGACTTCTGTTTGATCTGTAAGAGGAACCGACTACTTGACTCTCTTCTATGGCTAGGTTGGATCACCATCTTCTGTTCAGTGGGGAAATTAAATCCTACCACTTAGGTTGTCTTTCCAGTCATGAGGTTCCAAATCAATTCACCTCCCTCTTAACATTTTTGAGAGTTTTCCTTTGGTTGCCTCCTTCAGTTCAGTTCAGTTCGGTTCAGTCACTCAGTTGTCCGACTCTTCGTGACCCCATGAATTGCAGCACACCAGGCCTCCCTGTCCATCACCAACTCCTGGAGTTCACTCAAACTCTTGTCCATCGAGTCGGTGATGCCATCCAGCCATCTCATCCTCTGTCATCCCCTTCTCCTCCTGCCCCCAGTCCCTCCCAGCATCAGGGTCTTTTCCAATGAGTCAATTCTTCGCATCAGGTGGCCAAAGTATTGGAGTTTCAGCTTCAGCATCAGTCCTTCCAATGAACACCCAGGACTGATCTCCTTTAGAATGGACTGGTTGGATCTCCTTGCAGTCCAAGGGACTCTCAAGAGTCTTCTCCAACACAACAGTTCAAAAGCATCAATTCTTTGGTGCTCAGCTTAGTTATTTCCATAGTTTATAGAGGAGCAAAAACAAACAAACAAACAAAACAGGTCTATGCACTCTTGTACGGACCCGAAGTCTATGTTTAACTTTTAAGAAACTGATATTTTCCAAATTAATAGTATCATTTTATATTCCCAACGACAGTGTATGAGGTCTAGTTTCTTTCACATCCTTGCCAACACACGATATTGTCAGACTTTTAACTTTTAGTCATTCTAGTGGGTATGTAATGATTGCCATTATAGCTTTAATTTCCAATTACCTGATGACTAATGATGCTGAACAATATTCATATGCTTATTTGCCATTTGTATCACTTCTACAGTGAAATGCCTATTCATCTTTAGCCAAATTAAAAAAAAAAAACTGGGCAGTTTGTCTTACCATTGTTTAAGAGATCCTTATATATTCCAGGTTCAAGTCCTTTTCAGATATATTTTGCAAATATTCTCTCAGTCTGTGGTTTGCTTCTTATTATCTATAAAATATCTTTTGGAGAAATGAAGTCTTTAGTTTTCTAAGTCCTACTTACTCACATTTTCCTTTATAGTTTGTGCTTTTTGTAACCTATTTAAGAAAACTTTTGCCTTGCTCTAATAAATTATCACCAACTTAGGTTAAAACAACACAAACTTATTTCATATAAGTTGGTAGGTCAGAAGTCTGGTGGACTTCGATGACTTCTTTGCCTTAAGCCTCACAAAGCCAAAGTGAAGGTGTTGACTGTCTAGGCTCTTATCAGGGCCTTCTGGGAAGATCTATTTCTAAGGTTGGTCAGGCTACTGTTAGATTCTAGTTCCTTTCTGCTGCAGGACTGAGGTCTCTGATTCCTTGCTATCATCTGGGGCTGACCTTAGCTCCTAGAGGCCCTTCTCCAGTTCTTGCACATCAACCCCGACATCATTGAGCCAGCAACAGAATAGCAAATTCCCGTATTTGGATTTTTAATTGGAGGATAATTGCTTAACAACATTGTGTTGGTTTCTGCTGTACAACATGAATCAGCCATAAGCATACATATATTCCCTCTTTTGAGCTTCCCTCCCACCCACCCCCACCCCAGCTCAGCATCAGGCCGAGCTCCCTGTTATACAGCAGCTTCCCATTAGCTATCTATTTTAAACATGGTAATGTATATACTTCAATGCTACTCTCTCAATTTGTCCCATCTTCCCCTGCTATGTCCACAAGTCAGTTCTTTACGTCTGTCTCTATTCCTGCCCTGGAAATAGGTTCTTCAGTACCATTTTTCTAGATTCCATATATATGCCTTGTTAGTTGCTCAGTTGGGTCTGACTCTTTGTGACTCCATAGACTGTAGCTTGCCAGGCTCCTCTGTCCATGGAATTCTCCAGGCAAGAATACTGGAGAGGGTAGCCATTCCTTTCTTCAGGGGATCTTCCCAACCCAGGAATCAAACCTGGGTCTCCTGCATAGCAGACGGATTCTTTACCGTCTGACCCACCAGGGAAGCCCCCAATATGCTTAAATGTACATTTGTCTTTCTCTTTCTTCACTTGTCATGTTTGGAATTTATTACCTCCCCTTCTGTCAATTTCTCTTGCCTCCAGAGAGAAAGTTCTATGCTTTTAAAAGCTGTGATTAGACTGGGCCCACTCAGATAAACCAGAATAATCTCTTTAAAGTCTATAGCCTTAATCACACCTGTAAAGATGTGACCCTGGGTATTTAATATACTTTCAGGTTCCAGAGATTAAGGTGAGGACATCCTTGGGAGACCATTTTACTTACCATACAAAGTCACTAAGGTTTTCTTCTAGTTTTATAATTTAGCTTTACTTCTGTTATACATTGTGGTAAAATATATTTTGCCATATTTTATATTTGTTGTATTTATATATTTTGACTTACGAGTCCTTTTGTAAATGGAGAGGTATAGAACAAGGTTCTGTGTATGTGTGTCTATTACAATCCACTTGTTACAGCACCATTTTGGAGAAAACATTATCCCTTTCCCATTGATGTCCTTGGCATCATTAAAAAAAAATTAATTGAAAATATATAGATATATTTCTGGATTCTCTATTCTGCCCTAATGCTCTATTTCTTATCTTTCTGCCAATTCCAGTCTTAATTACATAGTTTCATAAATCCTATAATCAGATTGTTTAAATCCTCCAAGTTTGTATTTCTCTTTGAAAATTTGGGTCTTAAATCCTCTGTATTTCCATATAAAATTTAAAACCAGCTAGTTAAGGTTATAAAAAAATCCTGCTGGGATTTTGATCAGTATTACATCAAATCTTTAGATTAACTTGGGATAACTGTCAGCTTAATATTATCTTCGGATCTATGAAAATTATAAACTGAGTTGTTTTCTTGAAATTCAAATGTTGACATTCTAATGCCCATGTGATTGCATTTATATTATAAAGTTAATTAAGGTCACAGGTGCCAACTAGCTTTAGTCGTGTCCGACTCTTTGCAACCCTATGGATTGTAGCCCGCCAGGCTCCTGTCTATGGAATTCTCCAGGCAAGAATATGGAGTAGGTTGCCATTTCCTACTCCAGTGGATCTTTCTGACCCAGGGATAGAACTTTGTCTCTTACTTCTGTCTCCTTGAATTGGCAGTTCTTTACCACTAGCAACAACTAGGAAGCTGAAGTCATGGGGTTGTGTCCCTAAATCCATAGGACTCGTGTCCTAATAAGAGACACCGGGAGTTCACACACACAAAGAGGCCATGTGAGGACGCAGTGAAAATATAAGAGCCCTCAGGACAGACTAAACCTGCAGACTTGGTGATATTGGACTTCTAAACTCCAGAATTGTGAGACAATAAACTTCTGCTGTTTACGACACCTGGTCTGTGGTATTTTGTTATGGCAGCGCTACCTGACTAATATGAACATGACATATCTCTTTCAATCATACAGGCTTTATTATCTCTAAGCAATATAATTTTCAGGATACAGGTACTACACATCTTTGGTCAAATTTGTCCTTGAAGTATTTCACAGTGTTTGATGCTATTACAAATAATTTTAAATTTAATTTTCTTCCACTTATTAACAGAGTTTCCATACACTCTACATCCAGCTTACCTTACTGCTAACTTACATCTTACATTTATCATGGTACATTTTCACAGTTATTGAACCAACAATGATACAATACTGTTAACTAAACTCCATACTTTATTTGGATCTCATGAGTTTTCCCCTTCAGATTTTTTTCTGTTCCTGGATCACATCTAGGATGTCAAATCATATTTAGCCTGTCTGCTTTGTCCCCTTTGATCTGTGAATATCTCAGATACTCCTTGTTTTTGATGACCTTGACAGTTTTGAAGAGCCAAGTACTGTCAGAATCTCTCTCAGTTTATGTTCCTCTCGTGGTTAGCGTGGGGTTCTAAGTGCTTGGGAAGACAACAGAAGTAAAGTAACAGTCTCATCAAGTTCTCTTAAGCGTATATGCTGTCATAACTGATGATGCTGACCTGTCCGAGGCAGTGTGTCCCAGTTTTCTAACTGCGAAGTTGCTTTTTGTCCCCTTTCCATACTTTATACTCTTGATGTAAATCATGAAGTACAGCCCACTCTCAGGGTATGGGGAGTTAAGGCATACCACCTTGAGAGGGAACATCTATATAAATTATGTGGAATTTTACCAAGATCTGTCTCACCTCTCTATTTACTCAATCATTTATATCGGCATGTACTCATTGATGTTTATTTTATACTTTGGATTTTAATTCAATACTAAGTTACATTTTTGTTCAAACTGTTCCAGCTTTGGCCATTGGAGGCTCTTTCACGTTGCCTTCTGATCCTCTGACATTCAAAAAACAACTTAGCTATTTTTAAGGATCAAGCTTAGTATGTTAATTATATTCACACTATGCAAAAGACCTCTACAACTTTTCAAAACTTGCAAAACTAAAACTATTCCCATTTTTCCCTCTCTGTAGCACCTGGTAACCATCACTGTGTTGTGTTTCAATGAATTTGACTACTCTAGATATCTCATACAAGTGGAATCACACAGTATTTATCTTTTTCTGACTGGCTTATTTCACTTTGCTTAATGTCCTCAAGGTTCATCCTTCTTTTTCAAGACTGCATAATGCTCAATTGTATGTATACATTACATTTTCTTGCTTCATTCATCCTTTAGTGGACATTTGAGTTGCTCCACCTCTTGGCTACTGTGAATATGTTGCAAAACCTGGGTGTGCAAATATTTCTTCAAGACCTTGCTTTTAATTCTTTTGGATATATATCCAGAAGTGGATTGCTGGATCATAGAAATCATACTAGTTCTACTTTTAATTTTTGAGGAACCACTATACTCTTTTCCATAGTGACTGCAACATTTTACATTCCCACCAACAGTGCACAAGGGTTCTAGTTTCTCTGATCCTTGCCAACATTTGTTACCTTGTGTGGTTTCCTCCAACTTTATGGGTTTGGATTTGAATGCATTTATTCTAGTGGCTAGAGCCACATGATTCAGAGTTCCTTTCAGGAGAATCTGATGTAGGGAGTATACCTGATCTAGCTACTGGATTTTCAGATCAACGGATACATCTGTGCTGAGGCCACAGTCCCCTTCAGCCACTAAGCAAGACATGGTCCAAAGTCAGGTCATTTCTGCCTAACTCTGGACTCCTTCTGAAGGCTCTACCTTTGTCTTAAACCCTCCCGTTTATTTTTTGTGTATTAGAAAGATACCCTTCCCCTAGTAGGTTCTTGCACATCTAATTTTGTCTTGGCATCTACTTCTCTGACACAGCATTTCTGGGAAGAAGTGAAATTAGATATTTAGTTTACTACCATAATTTAACTATTAGGACAATTGCTTCAAATCACCCTCTTTAGTTTGCTGACATTAACATGGTCATAGCCCTGGAAAAAACTTGGTGCCAAATGTGTTTCAAAAGTAATCTGAAGAGTTTTAGAAATAAATTTCTTTCAATGAAAAGAAAAAAAAGATATTTAGTCTAGTGTCTTAATATGGAAGTGACTATTAAGTTTTGAGTTCTTTAAAGATGGGAGAATGAATTACTTCTAATGTGTTATCTGAGAGAAAGTTTATTGTTCTCATTTACTGAAACTTAAAATATTCCATCAAATTACCCAGGGAAATCCAGGTAGCAAAAAATATACAACACTGTCCATTCCTTTAACAGATTTCAAACCAGTTTTAAAAGGCCACAGAGCTATATATAAATATATGAGTGTGTGTGTGTGTGGACACACACACTATACCATTTAAACTACCTCTATATTCTATACTTAAAATTTCAAGTGTAGAAGCATACTTTTTAGAGCTGAGGTAACACCAACTTTCCCTCAACATAACTGCATAGGTGTTTAAGGTTAAGTGTGAATACTCCTGTGAAGTCTCAAGTCACCCGATCAATTCCATTTTGATTTTAGGTAAAAAGCAGTATATTATACTGCATCTGAACGAAACATCTTCAATACGTCTGTGTCCATGTGTCTGTGTCAGTGGAGGGGGGAAGAACAGGTATATGCCAGGGAAACGCTGACTGAACCACAGATAACTGAATGTTAGAAGTCTGCTGTAGTTGGTAACACAGAAACATACACAGTCTTCGTATTCAAAGTCTTCATAGGGATTTCTTCTGTAATTTCTAGAATGGAAAGAAGAAGTTTTAAGGAAATAATTTTTCTATCTATTCTGGATGATATTAAAAAAAAAAATGTTAACTGCCTGGATAGCAAGATATTCAGCCTTACCTTAAGGGAAGCCTAAACTTTGTCTCAGCTACTGGGTGGGGGGGAGGTACTTTTTCCTGAATGACAGGAGTATCTTTTGTCATACATTGTGAACACGCCTGGTAGTTTATGCTAATGAGATGACAATGAGATGACTCAGGGTGGAGCTGGCCACACCAGAAAAAACAATCATACGAGCAATTATACCTATGTAATGAAGTCTTAATATAAACTCTGGACATCAAGGCTCAGGTGAGCTTCTCTGGTTGGTAATACACTGTACATGCTACTGTCATGCTCTGGGGCTAGGAGGAGGTAACACTGTCCATGGCTCCTTGGGGAGAGACGATCTGAAGTTACATACTTGGACTCTCTTCCAGATTTGGCCCTTTGCATCTCTTCCCTTGGCCTGATTCTAGTTTTTTTTTTCCTTTCCCTATAATAAATATGGTCATGAGTACAACAGCTACCATAAGTTCTGTGAATTCTGCTTGTAAATTATCAAACCTGAGAGTAATTTTGGGAAACTCTCTGAAATGTGCAGTTGGTGTCAGGGGGACCAGAGTCTTGTCCGAAGTCTTTTGTCTGCCTAGCTCCTAATACTTGGGGTTAGAAGTTTTAGGCAGATTTCTCGAGGACTGTGTTCTTAACTTAACTAATCTTAACTAATCTGAGTACTGACTAAGATGTACCTACATCCTCACTCAAATAGTATTTTCTTTTTTTTTGAATGCATGAATTCCTTTATTGAAAATATTGGGCTAGCACTGCATTACATACACTGAATATCCATAAATGAAGGGCTACACATGTCTGATGGACAATATTGTCAAACAGTATTTTCTATGTCTACAGAAAAGGCCTAGACTCAATTCTAAGCAAGTAGCTCAGAGTTGTGGTTTCTAAATACTAACACCTTACAATAGGAAGAACAATCAGTTCCAAGTTTAGGGAAGAAAGAGTATATGATAAACCAAGGACACTTACAATGTCAGAAAGCAAGAAGTTATCAAAGATTGAAGGCTCAGGTCAAAAGATATAGGAGACAATATGACTAAAGATAAAATATTTGAGCATCCAAAAGTATAACACAGATGTTATAGATCAAAACACACTGAATACATAAAAGCTCAAAGAAAATGGGGACAGAAAGGAGAGAGAGAAAGAGAGAGAGAACAAAAGAAAGCCACAACTACTGAGCCTATGAGCTCCGGAGCCCACACTCCACGATCAAAGAGCCCATACACACCAACTACTGAGCCTGAGTGCCACAACTAGAAAGTCCGTCTGCTGCAACTAAAACCCAACACAGCTAAATTAAAAACAAGAAAAAGTGTCCCTGTATACTGGATAATTTAGAAAGCCATATGCATGCCCAGAGCAGTATGCGTACATAGAGAGACCTGAGAAGACCCTAGGCATTCGATTCTGATAAAAATAAAAGGCTTTTGTGGCCAAAGGTGGCTGACTTTCAGGACTTGGTGCAAAAAGAAAGAGAAGCCTAAGGCAGGGCCTGGCAGAGTTGAAGGAGTGGCCCAGAAAAGACCCAATCTTTAAAGACTAGGAGAAATGGGTATTTTATTTTTAAACTTTTAGTTCCTGGAAGTCAAAAAAACTCTTGTCAAAATATTAATAAAGGAACTATTTTTAAAAATAATTTGGAAAAGTCATAGACAGTTACAGGGTTCAATCATTAAAAACAGCAAATCCTGGGGAGGAGAACCTAATTTCCAGAGTCACCACATTCAAATATCCAGTTCTCAACAACCAAAAAATTACAAGGCATACAAAATATAGGAAAGTATGGCCCATTCACAGAAAAACATAAGTAACAGAATCTGTCCCTGAGAAAGTGCAGATACCTGAACTTAACAGACAGACTGTCTTAATCAACTGTCTTAAATGGAAAACAACAGACTAACGGAAAGGCCAATGGAAACCACAGACAAAGAACTAAGAAACCACGAAAACTATCAACAAAATGAGAATATCAATAGAGAAATTATAAAAAGGAATTAAACAGAAATAGTGGAAATGAAAAGTACAATAACTGAAATTAAAAGTCACTTGCGGGACTTCCCTAGCAGGCCTCTGGTCCCTTCTGATGCAGTGGGTGAGGGTTCAATCCCTGGTCAGGGACCTAAGATCCCACATGCCTCATGGCCAAAAAACCCCAGAAAACATAAGACAGAATGATACTGTAACAAATCCAATAAAGATTCTTAAATGGTTCACATCAAAAATTCTTTAAAAAAAACAGTCACTAGACAAGTTTAACAGCATAGTTTAGCAGACAGAAGAATCAGTGAACTTGAAGATAGGATATGTGAAATCATCCAGTCTGAAGGAGAAGAAAAGAGAATGAAGAAAAGTGGACAGAACCTAAGAAGCCTGTGAGACACAGGCCAAGTGACCAACATACATTTTATGGGAGTTTCAGGAAGAAAAGAATATAAAGAATATTTGAAAAAATAAAAACCAAATCATGAAAGCAGCAAAAGAGATGGAAAATACCAGGGATTCTCAGTAAGACTAAAAGATTAATTTCTAACCAGAAACCATGGGAGCAACAAGGCAAAGGGGTAACATATTTAAAGTGCTAAAAGAAAAAACTATCAGCAAAGAATTCTCCATTTAACAAAACAGAGTTCTTCTTAATTTTTTCTTCAAAAATTAAGGAACAATTAAGACATTTCCAAGTAAACAAACATTGAGGGAGGAGATCATTACTACCAGCTCTGACCACAAAGAGACGCTACATGGATCGTTCAGGCTGAAATGAAAGGGTGCCAGACAGTGAATCAAAGTCATGTTGCTGCTGCTTTTAATTTTTAACCCCACTTTTTGTTTTCTACATGATTTAAAAGTAAATACATAAAACACAATTAAGAATTTATGTTTTGGGGCACATAATTATAAAGATATAAATCCTGACAAGAATACAAATGGGGACAGAGCTGTATAGAAGCAGAGTTTTTGTATGTTATAAAAGTCAAACTGGCATCAATTCAAACTAGACTGTTATAAATTTCACGTTAGTTGTAATCCCCATGGTAAACACTAGCATCTTAAGAGAAAAAATCACAAAAGGAAGTGAGAAAATAGTACAATACAAAAAAATCAACTGAACACAAAAGGTGACAGTAATGGAGGAAATGAAGACAAAGAAGGCACAAGGCTCCTAGAAAAAATGTCCCAGTAAAATGTGAGAGCTTCTTCCTTATCAGTAACTATTATTTTTCTTTTTAACCAGAGCCTAACTGACCTGGAGAAAGAGAAATACCCATCTCTAGGCCCCTTCAGCCTTCCTTTCTACCTAAAGAGGAAATATTAAAAAGCTGAGTAAACATCTGTGAAGGTCACAGCTCAGAGGCATAGGCCCACTAAAGACTGAAAACTAACTTTAAAATTATAGAACACTTCTGCCACTTCTCCTCCCCTCATACTCTACTACATCAGAAGGGCTCCTGTATAATAGGGTATTACAGCTGAAAGGATGTGCAAAGTTCTGACCATATTTAAAAAGGAATCTCTAGGGAAACCATAAAACAACAGAAGGAAATTGGAGCCTCTGGAGCCTACAGCAACAATAAACAATTATAGCCTAATTCCTAGAAGATAAACATAAAACTTTACAATGAAGGCCTACCTTACCTCAGTTCCCTTTCCCCAAAACATCATGTACTGCTATCAACCAAATATCACAAGTTATTCTAAAAGGGAACACAGTAGGAAGAGATGAAGCAAGCATCACCACTAGACTCAGATGTGACAGAGATTTTGAAATTATCAGACTGGGTATTGAAAAGAACTAGGATTAATGTTAAGGATGCTAATAGAAAGGGTGGACAACATTGAAGAACAGATGGGTATGTAAGCACAAAGATGGAAATACTAAGAAAGAATTAAAAGGAAATGTTAGAAATCAAAAACTGTAACAGAAATGCAGAATGCATTATACCAAAAAATTTATACTCAAGAACAGCATATTCAAACTTCAGAAAATCAAAGATATGACTACTTTGGGAAAGACAATGTCTAGTAACTTTCCACCAGTGCTGGGAGACACAAATCTTGATTTAGAAACTCCAATAAATCCCACGCTATAAGGCTGTAAAAATAAAAGGATGAAGTGACAAAAGGTTTTTGGGATGACAAGAAGGATGGCTATTAATCAGAAAAAAACAGATCCCATTAAGGGAAGCTATTTGAGGAAATGATTCCAGTAGCATCAGCATTAAAATGAACACCCATGTGAAACGGGATTATAGAAAAGAACACAAGGGGAGGGCTAAAAAGTCAATAGAGAAATTGTTGGAACAGCCACAGAAGCTGAAATCACAGAAGTGGATGATGTAAGTGGGAGTAAGAGAAAACCTATCTTTAAAGACACTAGCCCGTGTCTTGTCCTGACTGTCTTCTCAATTATGGAATGGAGAATGTCAACTAATGACCTAACTCTTCACATTTTTATGCAGCTCACTGAGAAAAGGCATGCTTTATAAGTTGTAAAGGAGGAGGCACATAAAGTCAGTTATGTTTCCTTTAAGCTGTTATTTTAAGATACAGTGATCATTTTGATTCTCGGGGAAGAGGACAATTTTGGGATCAGCAAACAAGCTAACTTACCTAGAAGCGTATGTTTTTAATAATATACCATTATATATTTTTAGATTTATTTCCAAAACAAAAAGTAATCATCCTTTTAATTATTATCAATATTCACAATATGGCAAATTTCTGGAGACAGCAAAAAAGTAAAAGAAAACAATAGCATAATCTCTTACACATATAATCTACAAATGATTGATGGTATCAAAATCTATTTTCAAGAAAATAAAAACAAAAATGAAAAAGATTAGCATGTTCTAAAATCTCCTCACCTTCTGTTTGAGTCTCATTCAGAAACAGCTTTAGCTTCCTGCTCCGGAGGCCAAACATCTTGGCAGCTTCATACAGAAGACCTTGGTGGGTAAGCCCATTCTGTCCAAGTGGATTTTCAAGCAGAAGAGTGCCTACTGTTCCCATTAAACACTCTATAGAAAAATAAAAAAGATTTAAATACTGAGAGTTCACCCTCTCGCTGGTGGATCCCTACTGGAGGTGGTGACCAGCTCTACTGGGCAGAGCTACAGGCTTGAAAGCCAGACGTGGGTACAAGAGTGGGATTCACTGTAGAAATAGAAAATATTCCACTGGGGGAAAGAAGAAAGGGAAGAAAAAACAATGAGTATAAGAGCCCAGGAGTTTAGGGAAGAGATATTCAGTAAACAGTCAAACGAAGCACATGAAGACAGTAATAAATGTGCACAATGAGGATCTTAAAATATCAAGGAAAAACAAGTGTCGATCTAGTCTGCTGATTAAGGTGTGGATACTTACAACAGTTCTCAGAACATATTTCAAGAGAAAAAGGGGAAAAATTACCAATTACAATGGTCTGGCACTTAGACAATTCAGCTTCATTTGGCTGTAATTTTTACCTAACCAATTTATCTTATTTCCTAACCATGTTAGATGGACGGGTGTTCTACATAAACACACCAAAGAAACAGGCCATGAGTGTCCCCCAAAGAAACGTGGGCGTCTACATTTTAAATTACTAAGTTGAAACTGACTTGAAAAATCCATATAAATCAGAAAGATTGAACATTAAAGGAATCTTAACACCTAGCATTCCATTACCTGCCCGCTGAGTGTTCACAGCTGGGGGAGGTACGCACCTTGTGGATCTGCATTCAAGAGCTGTAGGTTGATGTACTGACAGAGAAGAGTACTAGGACTGTCCACCACAGACAGCGCTGATCCTGCAGTCACACACAGTGTTTTCCCACTAAGATTCAGTAAGTTGGTTTGGTTTTTTATTTCTAAAAATAACAACAACAACAAAAAAAACAATCATTCTTTAGGGAGAACAGTTCAGAGCTGAAGTCATTCACTTTTTCTTACTTAATTATTAAACTATCATGTACCTTTATAGTGACGCTTTCCACTTAATTTACATTTATTAAAGAACACTGCCTTTTCTATAAAATTAGACATTAATGACATGCACATAGTAGGAAATCTTAATGTTGCAAAATAACATAATATTCATAACTTATAAATAAAGCAAATTAATTTCCCCCTTTAGTATTTTTTCCTCCATACTATGCATGTGCTCAGTCGCTCAGCTGTGTCTCTTTGTGACCCCACGGAGTGTAGCCCGCCGGGCTCCTCTGTCCATGGACTTTTCCAGGCAACACTGGAGTGGCTGCCATTTCCTACTCCAGAGGATCTTCCCAATCCAGGGATTAAACCTGAGATTCTTGTGTCTCCTGCATTGGTAGGTGGATTTTTTATCACTGTGCCACCTGGGAAGCCCCATAGTATAGGTTCCTTTTAAAATTTCTTCCTACATAAACTTACCATGAAAAGAAACCTTATGTCAAAAAAATTATGGTCAGAAGGTAAACTGACTAATGAATATAGTCAACTATAGCAAGACACACAGAACAGACATAGTGTAATTTCATTTATATACAATTAAATATTGTTTCAATGGTAAAGAACCCGTCTGCCAATGCAGGAGACGCAAGAGACGTGGGTTCAATCCCTGGGTTGGGAAGATCCCTGGAGAAGGAAAGGGGAGTTGGACACAAGGAACTGGATACAACTGAGCACACCCATGCTAAACACTGCTTGAGGTAGAAGATTAGTTATAGTTACTATGTTCCTAAAGGTCAATGTGGGGCCCAGGCACACCTCAGCTTTCACAGGCTGCCACTTGCTGGGTCAGAGGGGACAGCAAGCAACCCACACTAACCTTTCCTGTAACCTCCCATCTTTTGAGCCAGGTACAAGAGCAACTCTCTGGCAAAGCTCTTCTGCAAGTCCACAGACTGTCAGTGTTAGACGTGGCTAGACAGATGTGTTCCAGTCTTTTTCTTTCTTATTTTACAATGACTTGAGACAGAGATCCAAGCTGTCCACTGACTGACTTACCAGCTTCCCTTGGTGGATCTGGGTCAGAGATTTTTCCCCAGATCCTCCAATGAACCATCTGTCTTTTAGATCTTACTTTTCCAAGTTTCTCCCATATCAAGTTTGTGTCCCTTACTCAGCCTTAAATGATACAACAGCAAATGGTTTTCATGTTGCTTCTATCAATTTATAATCCAACATTAAATGACAGTTGCTATTACATAATATCCCTGACAACATCTGATATTATGAAATTTTTCTGGTTTTTTGCCAATCTGGTTGCATGTAACAGTACCTCATTGTGGTTTCTACTATTGAGGTAGAGCAGTGTTTTCTTTATTGGCCACTTAGATTTCTTCTTTTAAGCTATTTAGACATTTCACAAAATGAACATTCAAATTTATTAATTGAGTGTATTAGTTTCCTATGGCTGTTGTAGTAATCACAAACCGAGGAGGGGAGTGGTGGAGGGTGAGGTAAGCAAGACAGCTTAAAACAACAAAAATGTATTGTCTCACAGCTTCCTGAAGGTGATACGTTCAGAATCTGTCAATAAGGCCATGCTCCCTCTGAAGCCTGTAAAGGAATTCTTTCTTTTCTCTTCCTAACTTCTAGAGGTTCCCAGCAATCTTCGGTGTTTCTTGGCTTGCAGGTTTGCCTAATTCCAATTTCTGTCCCTGTCACCACATAGCCTTCTGTTTCTGTCTTCACATGGCCCTTTTCTTATAAGGACACATACTGGGGTAGTGCCCACCTTACTCTAGTATTATGTTAACTAATTCTAATACATATGCAATGAACCTGTTTTTCAAAGGTCACATTTGAGTGCACTGGGGGTAGGGAAGAGGACTTCAACATATCTTTTTTTGGGTAGAGATGGTGGGGTGCTAGTACCACAGTTAAACCCATGACAGTAGGAGGAAATGCACTTATAATTCTTTAAAATTTTATGTAGGCTTGTCTTATTGAGAATTTGGATTTAAGATGCAGATACTATGTCTAATAAAGTTAAAACTCAAGAGGGAAGTCTCTGAAGCCTAGAATACATCACATGGCTAACAGGAAAGACAGCAGATTAGAATCTTCATCTCCTATTAAGTTCAGTGTTCTATCAGCCACATCACACAAAGGAGGCACAAAGAGACAGGGCAGGCAGGAAGTACTGTAGAGGCCAGCCCTGACTCAGAGTTAGGAAAAAGGCAAAGGTTATGTATCATAACTGTTACCAAATTAAGATCTTCACTGATTCACCTCATGTCAAAGGACACAGGTGAATACCTTTGACTTCCCACATACCTGTTTCACCAAGGAAGACAGCCAGCTCTGTATTTTTTACACCAAAAATGCTAGTAACAACATTCTTCAGTTTTACAAGGTCCAACCTATTATCTCCTTTTGGATTTTCCAGAAGTAATACTCCACCTAAAAAGCCACAAATATAAGTGAAACTGAAAAAAAAAAGTTAAATTTGAATGAAAAGTCAAGGGGAACATCATCTATATATTTTCTTTGGTCAATGTCTATTCATGTCTTCCCATTTTCTAATTAAATTTTTAAAAACTGCTGACTTTTAAGAGTTCATTATATATTCTGCATACATACATCCTTTGTTGTATACGTGATTTGCAAAGATCTTCTACTAGTCTATAGCTTTTTTTTTTTTTAAATCATTTTCACAGGATCTTTCACAAAGCAGGATTTAAAATTCTGAAGAAGTTCGACTTCCTAGTTTTTCTTTTTATGAACTGGACTTTTATTACTAAGTCTTAAAAACTCTTTGCCTAATTCTGAATCCTAAAAATTTTGTTTTCTCCTAAATGTTTCATAGTATCATACTTACGCCTGTAATCCCTTTTAATTTACTCTCTGGACAAGGTGTAACACTTAGGTCTAGGACAATTTTTGCATATGTATGTCTAACTGCCTGGTACCATATAATGAAAAGACTAGTCAATTAAATCACTTTTGCTGATCTACTGAGTGCAGCATTATAACAGCATCATCTTTTTGGATTTGAAACAGCTCAGCTGGAATTCCATCACCTCCACTAGCTTTGTTTGTAGTAATGTTGCCTAAGGCCCACTTGACTTCACAATCCAGGATGTCTGGCTCTAGGTGAGTGATTACACTGTTGTGGTTATCTGGGTCATGAGACATGTTTTGTACAGTTCTTCTGTGTATTCTTGCCATCTCTTCCTAATATCTTCTGCATTGTTAGGTCCATACTGTTTTTGTCCTTTATCATCCCCACCTTTGCATGAAATGTTCCGTTGGTATCTGTTCACTTAAGAAGGCTTTCTTATTTCTCCTTGCTATTCTTTGGAATTAAGCATTCAGCTGGGTATATTTTTCCTTTTCTCCTTTGCCTTTTGCTTCTCTTCTCTTCTCAGCTATTTGTAAGGCCTCCTCAGACAAGGATTTTACCTCTTCGCATTTCTTTTTCTTGGGGATAGTTTTGATCAGCACCTACTGTACAATGTTACGATCCTCTGTCCACAGAGTGTTCTTCAGGCACTCTAACAGATCTAATCCCTTGAATCTATTTGTCACTTCCACTGTATAATCATAAGGGATTTAATTTAGGTCATACCTGAATGGTTTAGTGGTTTTCCCTACTTCAGTTTAAGTCTGAATTTTGCAATAAGGAGTGCGTGGTAGTGGAGCCTAATTTATTCTCTGTAGTTGGTTGGAGTAGAGCAGTTATGGTCTAGACGTTTTTTTGTCTTGCTAGGTTCCCCTTGAAGAGACAGCAGGATTTTCTGTGTGCGTGCGTGCTTAGTCGTTTCAGTCATGCCTGACTCTTTGCGACCTCACGGACTGTACCAGAGAGGCTCCTCTGTCCATGGGATTCTCCAGGCAAGAACTGGAGTGGGTTGCCACGCCCTCCTCAGGGGATCTTCCTGACTCAGGGATTGAACCTGCATCTCTTGTTTCCTGCATTGGCCACAGGGTTCTTTACCACTAGTGCCACCTGTGAACATTCTGCTGGGGTGTTTATATTCATGCCCGTTGGTCTTTCATGGTTGCCGGCTTCTTCAGCTCCGAGTCTGGGATACATGAAGCAAAAAGAAAAACTAGGGAATTTTCCATCTTCTTACTTGATCCCAAGATTCTTAGTTGGTCTGCCTTCTTCCCTCCACCATTAAGAGTCTTCTTATGCTTGCTTTTATATATCATGTCTAGGGTGTTTAGCTGTCCTTTGTGGGGAGAACAGGGAAAAGTATGTCTACTTCACTTCCTAGAAGTGGAAGTTCAATCATTTACTTTTTTTTTTACCAATTCTCTTATAATAGCCTTAAAAACATTCATAGGTTTAACTAAAAAATAAAATAAAAGCTATGGAATTCATTTACTCTTACCTTGCTCACTGCCATTTGTACAAATGTTAAGATTGACATATGCACAAGCAGGGCCATGCGTGGAAGATCCTTTGGTGAGTGTAATTTCCAGGTCAGACCCTTTTAACTAAGCATATGAGAAAATGTGACTGGGTAACTACAGCATCGGATCAGTGTCACCAACTAAGATAGCAACTATTCAGCAAGAATAAGAGCTCTACACAATTCTGAGAGCATATTTAATCTAATTACTAAAACAGCCAAGAGCTACATTTCCCCCCACTTTTATCTTATTCTTTCCCATTGAAAAGACAGTCACATTCAGGGCCTGCTTGTCTGTTCCATTTGTCCCATACAAAATAGGATCAACACAAGGAACATATGACTGAATATATGATTAACTGATATAGAAAAGAATTTTTTTCTTTCAGATATACTTCTGAATTACTGGCCAATATTTTTCATATCTTGGTCAGATTTCACAGTTACATCTAAAATGTACCAACAAGAAATGAAATTGTAATTCTATGTATAACTTATTACCATAAAAGTAAACTGCTTTTCAAGTCAAGTGCTATTTACACAATACTAATTTTTATAGTTTTAGATAAGACAGCACCATAAAGTCATCTAACAATTCTTATGTATGTCCTGGTTACCTTTTCCAAGAGAATAGCTCTAATTTTCTTTTTTCTCTTTTAGACCTCACTCTCTAATCCTATTCACTATTCTCCAGAGAAGACTAAGAACTATACTAATTGCTACCAGGGGAGAGAACATCAAGATATGACTAAAAATCTTAACATAAAATTTAATCCTAAATCACTTACTAATTCAACAGAATTCAGAACTTACCTGCATTTTTTCTTGAATAAGTATTTCATCCGATATAGGAACTGGATATGGTTTCAAAGGAGACTTTATGGTAGCAAATATGAAGTCTGTGTGGCTTTCGATAACATTATTCAGATATTTTCCCTCAGAAGTTGCTTTATAATAAACTGTTATTTCATCAGTTGGAACCAGATTACACTGAAAACACAAAAAGAAAATTTAAAAGGGAAGCACACTTGTCAATTAAAACATAAAACACTGTTAAACAGAGCTGATGATCCCACACTGAATCATTATGGAAGGGTACGATATCCTGACAAATTCTCTGGGAAAAAAAGCAAGAATTCACAAAGCTTTTAATTGAGACATAGTTCATAAGCACACCATTATCTATTGGAGTGGCTACCTCAGACCCTGAACTCAGTCTCAAAAACCTGACCAGATGAGGACAACTTGTGGGGGGCCCTCCCTGAGATAGAAACTCTCTGGCTCTCTCACCCAGTAAGGGAAGGCAATGGGTTTTGTGCACTTGCTCTGGCTCTCAGCTTCTTGAATGAGGAAGAACCACCTCATTCCATCCAGATCCAACAATCTCTCTCTCCCCTGAGCTAAGAACCCTTCCACACTGAGTGCACCTCTACTCTTCTTCAGAGGTGTTTGCTGTCATCTCTGATAACCATATGTGCCAGCCAGGAGGACTACCTATCCAGAAGATGGTTTTGTGGACGCCCTAAGGAACTGAAAAAGGAAGACAAGGAGCACATGTCAACAGAAAGCTTCCGATCAGAGAAACAAGAGTCACAATTAGCTTGGGAGTGAACAAGGAAAGGGAAAAGAGGCCTAAGAAGTATAATCTGAATGGATCGTAGATCAATGATAATCAGTAATAAATTACTGTGGTTTATATTACCTGTGTCTCCTCTCTTTCCCAACAAGCAAAACAAAAACCAAAACAAAACTCTAAACAGTAGCTTATCTTTAATTTCACAAACTGACCTTTTTGCGAAGTTTCTGGATACGATTGATGACTTCCCGAGCCATTCCTTCATCCACCATTGACTGGTCAGGGGTGACATCTAAGAGAACCAAAACCTGTAGGAATGAACAGTGTACACCATGACAATCAAACATAGAAAAAACAGTTCTTTCAAACTCAGCAAAATGGTGTTTAAATTCTTTGAAGTCTATAATGCAGCACCATTCAATCACAAAACTGAGTCAAAGACATGAAATTAGTCTCTTTATAGTTTGAGTCCTCCGTTGTAAACAGTTATTTTCTCATCTGGAGAAAAAGGTGCAACTTTTCATTTTTCTTCTGAAGGGTGTTGCTCACAGGAGATGTCCTGAGACCAACTTAAACCACTTCAGTATTCTTGCCTTGAGAACCCCATGGACAGAATGAAAAGGCAAAAAGATGTAACACCAGAAGATGAGCCCCCCAGGTCAGTAGGTGTCCAATATACTAATGGGGAAGAACAGAGAAATAGCTCTAGAAAGAATGAAGAGGCTGTGCCAAAGCAGAAACAATGCTCAGTTGTGAATGTGTCTGATGGTGAAAATAAAGTCTGATGCTGTAAAGAACATATTGCATAGAAATCTGGAAAGTTCGGTCCATAGGTCAAGGTAAATTGGACGTGGTAAAACAGTAGATGGCAAAAGTGAACACTGATATCTTAAGAATCAGTGAAGTAAAATGGATGGGAATGGGAGAATTTAATTCAGATGATCATTATATCTATACTGTGGGCAAGAATCCCTTGGAAGAAATGGAGTAGCCCTCATGGTCAATAAGAGTCCAAAATGTAGTACTTGGGTGCAATCTCAAAAATGAACAGAATGATCTTGGTTCCCTTCTAAGGCAAACCATTCAACATTATGGTAATCCAAGTCTATGCCCCACCACTAATGTCAAAGAAGCTGAAGTTGACTGCTTCTATGAAGACCTATAAAACCTCTAGAACAAACACCAAAAAAAGAGGTCCTTTTCATCACAGGGGACTGGAAAGCAAAAGTAGGAAGTCAAGAGATACCTGGAGTAACAGGCAAGTTAGGCCTTAGAGTACACAATGAAGGAGGGCAAAGGCTAACAGAATTTTGTCAAGAGAACACACTGGTCACAGCAAATACCCTCTTCCAACAACACAAGAGACAACTCTACACAAGGATATCAACAAATGGTCAACACTGAAATCAGATTAATCATATTCTTTGTTGCCAAGGATGGAGAAAGTCTATACAGTTAGCAAAAACAAGACCTGAAGTTGACTGTGGCGCAGATCATGAGCTCCTTATTGCCAAATTCAGACTTAAATTGAAGAAAGTAGGGAAAACCACAAGACCATTCAGGTATGACTTAATCAAACCCCTTATGATTATACAGTGCAGTGACAAGTAGATTGAAGGGACTAGATCTGGTAGACAGAGTGCCTCAAGTACTCTGTCTTGTACAAACGGATGAAGGTTTGTAACACTGTACAGGAGGTGGTAACCAGATCCATCCCCAAGGAAAAGAAATGCAAGAAGGCAAGTGGTTGTCTGAGGACTTACAAATAGCTGAGAAAAAGAGAAGCAAAAGGCAAAGGAGAAAGGGAAAGATATACCCAACTGAATGCAGAGTTCCGAAGAAGAGCAAAGAGGTAAGAAAGCCTTTAAAAATGAACAATACCATGAAACAGAGGAAAATAATAGAATGGGAAAGACTAGAGAACTCTTCAAAAAATTAGGTACCAAGGGAACATTTCATGCAAAGATGGATACAATAAAGGACAGAAATGGTAAGGACCTAACTGAAACAGAAGAGATTAGGAAGAGGTGGCAAGAATACACAGAAGAACTATAGAAAAAAGATATTAATGACCTGGATAACCATGATGGTGTGATCACTCACCTAGAGCCAGAAATCCTGGACTGTGAAGTCAAGAGGGTCTTAGGAAGCATCATTATGAACAAAGCTAGTGGAGGTGATGGAATTCCAGTTGAGCTATTTCACATCCTAAAAGATGATGCTATAGTGCTGCACTCAATATGCCAGCAAATTTGGAAAACTCAGCAGTGGCCACAAGACTGGAAAAGGTCGGTTTTCATTCCAATACCAAAGGAGGGCAATGCCAAAGAATGTTCAAACTACTATACAATTGTGCTCGTTTCACGTGCTAGCAAGGTAATACTCAAAATCCTGCAAGACAGGCTTCCACAGTATGTGAACTGAGAAATTTCAGATGTACAGCCTGTATTTAGAAAAGGCAGAGGAAGCAAGAGATCAAATTGCTGACATATGCTGGATCATAAAGAAAACAAGGAATTCCAGGAAACCATCTACTTCTGTTTCATTAACTATGCTAAAGCCTTTGACTGTGTTTATCACAACAAACTGTGAGAAATCTTAAAGAGATGGGAATACCAGACCATCTTAGCTGTCTCCTGAAAAATCTGTATGCAGGTCAAAAAGCAGCGGTTAGAACAGGATATGGAACAATGGATTGGTTCCAAATTGAGTAAGGAATATGTCAAGGCTATATATTGTCAAACTGCTTATTTAACTTATATGCAGAGCACATCATGTGAAATGCTGGGCCAGATGACTCACAAGCTGGAATCAAGATAGCCAGGAGAAATATCAACAACCGCAGATGATGCCACTGTAAAGGCTGAAAAAGAGGAAGTAAAGAACCTCTTAAGGATGGAGAAAGAGGGTGGAAAGCTGGCTTAAAACTCAATATACAAAAAACAAAGATCATGGCATCCAGTCTCATCACTTCCTGGCAAACAAATGAGGAAAAAGTGAAAAGAGTGGCAGATTTTATTTTTTTGAGCTCCAAAATCACTGTGCACGGTGACAGCAGCCACGAAATTAAGAGACACTTGCTCTTTGGAAGAAAAGCTATGACAAACCAAGACAGCATATTAAAAAGTAGAGACATCACTAGGATGACAAAGTTCTGTATACTCAAAAGCTATGGTTTTTCTAGCAGTCACGTACGGATGTGAGAGCTGGACTGTAAAGAAGGCTGAGTGCCAAGGAATTGATGCTTTTGAATTGTGGTGCTGGAGAAGACTCTTGAGAGTCCTTTGGACAGCAAGGAGATCAAACCAGTCAATCCAAAAGGAAATCAACCCTGAATATTCACTGAATGTACTGATGCTGAAGCTCCAGTACTTTAGCCACCTGATAAAAAGTCTACTCATTGGAAAAGATCCTGAATCTGGGAAAGATTAAGGGCAGGAGGACAAATGGGCAACAGAGGAGGAGATGATTGGATGGCATCACTGACTCAATGGAGATGACTTTGGTCAAATTTTGGGAGATAGTGAAGGACAAGGAAAGCAGGTATGCTGTAGTTCATGGGTTGCAAACAATAAGACACGACTTAGCAACTGAACAACAATAACAACATGGAACTCTGCTTTCTAATAAATAATATCAACTCTGCTCATAAATAAAATCACCAATCATGAAGCTAGTACAGCAGTGTAACTTTTCATAACAGATTCACCACAAACAAGTGAACCTCAAAGCAGCCATCTCCGTTGTTTTCTTTAACCATGACCTATTCTATCCACTGGTTGGTTTGTGCAATTCAAGATACAATTTCTATAATGGGCCACAATACTTTTTAAAATTGCCACCTTCCTGTCAACTTTATCCACTATTTCATCTTCTCTGTCATAAAGGTTGTCAATGATGATGTGGTAATAATGACAGTATCACTTCTATTATAGAGGGGAATACATATATATATATGAATTAGGCACCATCCCCATTTACATTTTTGAGGACACTCAAAGATAACAAACTTGCTCCATTTTATGAAGATGCATAGGAGGTAAACTGAAAATGGATAAGTCACGGCAGGGTAACCATGGCCCACAATACACAAATTACATTAAGAAACTCCGAAGTATCACAAGACAACATTTCCTTAAGTATAGACAAGCTCTTCCGGCCTCTCTTATTTACATCTTCTTGCTGGTTACAAACCTTCTTCCCTGGCCCCAATTCCTTCTTTTGTAGTTTTCTCACCTTCAGCTCCTTACACTGTCTGCCCACGTGGAGTTCTGTCTACATCATATTTAAGACTCTGTGTATGGCAATTCCCCAGCAGTTCAGTGGTTAGAGCTCAGTGCTTTCACTGCTGGGGGCCCAGGTTCAATCCTTCACTGAGGAATTAAGATCCCATAAGCTGCATAATGTGGCCAAAAAAAAAAAGACCTCATGTAAAGGTTGACTAAACTCACACGAGGTATTCTCCATCATCCCCCATATGTGGAATATTAAGCACAGAGGAACTCCAGCAGGTCCCTTACTCTCACATTAGAGATCTTACAATCTATCTGTCTGGAGAAGTCTGGTCAAGAGTGAAGAGAGATGCTGTGATCCATCACAACAAAAAAACCCAGACCCCAGAATCCACAACTGTCTGTACATCCTCTTCAAGGGATGCTCTCTAACCACTCCCACTTCTACCCCAGACTTAGCCCTTCCCTGTACTTATCTCTACCAGATAACTTACCAAGTAGAATAATAAGAACAGATTTACTTTTCTATCTCCATGACTGACCCATTCCTTGAAGGGTAGGATTACATCTTCCACGTTTTTGTATGACCCAGCACTTATTGGCATGCATAAAGTCACAAAATATTTATTTATATATCCATTAAAGAAATGCATATGTCAAGAAGCTATAATAGAGAAGTTTAATAAGGCCAATCTAAAATAAAAGCCATTTTACTCTGAGACAAGCTGCCAATACTGTCAGGAGGAGCATGCTGCTGCTGCTGCTAAGTCGCTTCAGTCGTGTCTGACTCTGTGCGACCCCATAGACAGCAGCCCACTAGGCTCCTCTGTCCCTGGAGGAACATGGGTGAGTATTTTTTTCCTCTGATGTTCTTATTTTTTGGTAAATGTTCTAGGGAATAGAAAAATACCTGGGCATCCGAGTGTGCTTCAAACTGTGTTGTTCCACCTGTTGCCTGATCAAAGGTGTATATGAGACGGATATCTTCTTCATGCAATTCATGGCCTTCCACAACAATGGTCCCTATTGGAAAAGCAACTGTCACTGTTACTCAATCAGTAACCCACTCCTGAAGCTGCCCTGCTACCAATATACTGTGCCACTCTCTAATAAAAACTTCAAATCATCAAGCTACAGTCTTTAAGAGATTATGTCTTACTGACTGACTCTTACTGACTCATGACTACTGTTGTAGTCAAGGATGAGATAAACTTTCCTTAGACTACACCATGCTATCTTAAGGCCATTTATATCACCAATATCTACTGCTGTATATAAGGTCCTAGATCCAAAAACATGTGCCAGAGGCAACAAATGAATCCCCATCATAAACATAAGCAGCAAGCTACAATGAAGAAAGCACAGTCTGTAGAGTCAAGCTAGACTTAGGCCTACCACTCAAAGGTGGTAAATCCCTGGTGTTCTTCTACCTGCCTATCCGGGTACAGTCAGGGTGAAAAGAGGTAGACAGCGTGAAGGTCTGAGCATCATACCTATTCATGGTAGGCAGAACATGTAAACAGCTGAGGATGGCAATTCCCATTTCCCATACCATTTACTATAGTAATTCACAAAACAATCTTCTGGATCTTTGAGCAATGGGCTGTCATTTTCACTTTATGTCACTGTATTCTAAAAACTGCTTTCCATCAATATGGAACAGTTCACTCAGAAACTACAGTTTAAAAACTACAGGCTTTCAGTTTCAAATAAAGCTTATTTCAAGAATTTTTAATATTTTGGCTAATTGGTGAAACAACTTGAGATTTATGACCTGAAGGCTGATCAAAGATTTTGTTAATTTAACAAATCAAGCTGAATTAGTACTGATTCAACTTTTATTTGCTAGTCTCTAATGTTTTATAAATTTTATCTAAAAATTTGGGGAATCTTATGGACATTTCCCCCAATTTCCATAACTACTCATCTGAGTTATGAATCCTTAAATCTTTCTTCATGACATTTCCATGCTTATGATTTTCAATTTCAGAGGGAACCCAAACAATCAAACACCTTGTACCCTAGGATTGCTGCAGGAAGTCAAATAGCTGTAATCAGACCATATATGATTCTAATCATGGCAGAGGTCAGAACTCCTGGGCACCTGGAACAGCTTCCTAAAGATTTCCTTCAGCACACTTATCAAAAATATGATTATATTCATACATCTTTAGCGTCTACCAGCACCATGAGGGTAAGGACAATGTCTGTCTTATTCAACTCTATGTTCTCAGTGTCAACAACAGAAGGGCTTTAAAAAATATTTGCTGAATGAATGACTCCACTCTTGCTCAATTGAGAACAAAATATGTATTCTAGATATTTCAGAGAAACATTTTAAGTTCTGACACAGTTTTGGAAGAAGCTCCAAACCTCAATGCTAAATCCCTTTCATTAAAAATACTTAAGTGTTTAAAAATTACAATTTTGAATTAAAATTAAAAGATAACTTTCTTCTTTGAATATCTTCTGGTCTTCATTCTGGCAACTCAAGTCATCTTTTTGTCTACAAGCAACATCTGACAAGGGTAACACTCTATACCACTGGGTGGTGAATCTGAAGGGTTTTGCTCTCTCATTAGGGTAGATTTTTCCAGGCCCATATTAGCACTTATAGAATTCAATGGTAACTTACAGTTTATCCATCTGACTCAATGATTTCAAGTAGAAACCTAGCTGAAAGTGAAAGTGAAAGCCACTCAGTTGTGTCCGACTCTTGCGACCCCACGGACTGTATAATCCATGGAATTCTCCAGGCCAGAATACTGGAGTGGGTAGCCTTTCCCTTCTCCAGGGGATCTTTCCAACCCAGGGATTGAGCCCAGGTCTCCTGCACTGCAGGCTGATTCTTTACCAGCTGAGCCACAAGGGAAGCCCAAGAATACTGGAGTGGGTAGCCTATCCCTTCTCCAGGGGATCTTCCCGAACCAGGAATGGAATTGGAGTCCCCTGCATTGTAGGCGGATTCTTTAACAACTGAGCCATGAGGAAAGCCCCTAAACCTAGCTAGAATGAATCAATTCCACAAAACATCTACCTGTGAGAATATTCACTGAAATATTAGTTATACTGTTAAAAGAATGGAAACACTGAAAGCACCAATAATAACAGACTGGTTAAAAAAATACCAGGTATCCACAGGAAGGAAAATTTTTGCAACACTTATTTAAATAGCATTTTAAAGACTGACAAAACACAGAAATGTTTATAATGTAAAGTGAAAATGCAAAATAAAAAGGTAAATGAAAACCAAATAATGTAAATATAAAAAAGTGAAAAATGTGAAATAAATTACAGGGTGATTCCCATTTGTAAAGCTATAATTATATGACTACATACGTATATAGGATGAACTAAATCAGAATTTTAACAGTGAACTAAATCAGAATTTCAATCTACATTAAAAGGACGGGTGATGGCTCATTTTTATTCTTTGTACTTTTAAAAAAATAAATTAGCAGAATTATTCATAATAAATATTTTTATGAACAGAAAAAAAAGTTCTAATTTAAGGGAAGGCTGTAATAGTAGAAATCAAAGAGGAGGCTAAGTACGAGATATCCATCAGGTTGAGGACACAAATGGTGCCCCCCAGTGAAACAGATGCCCACCATTTTCCTGGAACCGCTCCAGCTCCTCATTGCTCAGCTGTTTGATGGATGTCATTACCATCTTGAAAGCTCCTTTCAGACGCTTCCCCAGGACCATGTGATCTGGCTCTGCCCTTAGGCGAACGCCATACTTGTTTTTATCTGTAGATAATGTAACTTTTCGAACATTCAATTCCTGTATTTGATAGACATGCAAAAACAAAAACGAAACAAATGAAAATATGTCCACAAAAATTTGAATACAAATATTTATAGCAATAACCAAAAAGTGGAAATAACCCAAATGCTGATCGACTATGAAAGGATAAATAAAATGTGGTATATCCACCTAGTGGGCCATCATTTAGCAACATAAAGGAAAGAAGCATTAATACGTGCTATAACATGAATGACCCTTGGTGCTAAGTCACAGAAGCCAGACACAGAAGCCCACATATTGTATGATTTCATCTACAGAAAATGTCCAGAGTGAGCACACCCAGAGACAGAAAACAGACAGAAAACAGGACTGTAGGATCCTGAGGGGAAATGATGCATGAATGATAATTTGGGGTCTCTATTTGGGGTGATGAAAATTCTACAAAATTGTGGTGATGACTACACAACCCTAACTCAATTAACAAGGACTGTAGCATTAGAAATATGGACTTCATGTCTCAGGGGTAACCTTTGCTCAAGCAATTTAACTGTCAATTAACCAGAAGAATCAGTTAATTGTAGTATTTCATGTCTCCCTCATGCTGGCAAGTTAAGGATTACTAATGTAGTAGGAAATGGTGACTACACAGCAGGAAATAAGAAAATGAAGTATCATGGAATTGTCAACTGAAGCAAATTATATGGAAATATTTTGCCATTATACATTACTATATTATTTGATCTCAGAGTGCTCAAGATATTTAAGTATATTCTATTTTTATCCATATCTTAAGCATTCTTTACAGAATTTATATTTCCTTAGTTATAACCTTTTAAATTTCTAAAGAGTTTTATAAACTCTATTTATCCAGAATTCTCAAGTAATTCAAAACCAAATATAGAAATTATTTTCTATTCTTAAATATTATCTGTGAAAGGAATAAAAATGAAATTTGAAATATATATTTCATTTAAAAACACCATAGGATAAAGTTTTCTGGGAGGACAACTGACAAGACAGTTTAAACTTCTGACCTCACAACTCCACTTTTAAGAACCTGTCCAACATCCACACTGTCAACTAGCAATTGGCACCTGCCATCGACTTATCTGGGCTTCACAGGTGGTACTAGTAGTAAAGAACCTGACTGTCAACAAAGGAGATGACTCAAGAGACACAGGTTCGATCCCCTTGGGAAGACGCTCTGGAGGAGGGCATGGCAACCCTCTCCAGTATTCTTGCCTGGAGAACCCCATGGACAGGTGAGCCTGGTGGGCTACAGTCCATAGGGTAGCAAGGAGTGGGACGTGACTGAAGTGACTGAGCACACATGCATCTACCTATACCTGTACATTGGCACCCCACTCCAGTACTCTTGCTTGGAAAATCCCATGGACAGAGGAGCCTCTTAGACTGCAATCCATGGGGTCGCTAAGAGTCGGACTTCACTTTCACTTTTCACCTTCATGCATTGGAGAAGGAAATGGCAGCCCACTCCAGTGTTCTTGCCTGGAGAATCCCAGGGATGGGGGAGCCTGGTGGGCTGCCATCTATGGGGTCGCACAGAGTTGGACACGACTGAAGTGACTTAGCATAGCATAGCATACCTGTACAAGGATTAAATTGTGTTGCTGCAGCTGCTGACCTTCACTAACCCCCTGAAAGGAGTTCAGGGTGGACAGCAGAAATGAGACATTCTGTGCTTGGGGAAAAACTGGCAGGAGAGGTCTTTAGATAGGTGTTTTCAGGAGCTGATTTTATAAGCCCAATTCTTGAATCTCCCCAAGGAAAGGCCCCCAAAAACCTTCATGGTGGTAACTGTTCCTCGTGACTAGCAAAGCTTCACAAGACTAGCAGAAACCTTCTGGAAAAAAATGTACTTGACTGCATGTATTCCCCCTTTACCAAAATCACATATATACTGACCTTTTCCCACTGCTTCTTAGGAGCACCTTCTCAGAGCTATCTGAGGTGCTGTCTCCTGGGCTGCATCCTCATTAACTCGCATAAGAGTTAACTCGCAACTCTTATGTTGTACATTTTTTAAATCTACAGTTAACAACTTATTTGCACAAGGGCACACACACACAAACTTTTATTTTTAATCTGAAACATAAATTTCCAACAATACTAGAGTAACTAAATAAATAATGATGCAGCCAGAAAGTGAACACTATGCAGCTGGCAAAAAGAATAAATTAGATCCCTAATGTTTTGTTTTTAAAGGAAGAGTTCTTTAAAAATATTTATTTAAAAATTTTATTTATTTATTTGGCTGTGCTGGGCGTTCGTGGCATGCAGGATCATTAATTGCAGCACATGGAATCTAGTTCCCTGATTGAACCTGAGCCCCCTGTGCTGGGAGTGTGGAGTCATAGCCACTGGACCAACAGGTAAGTCCTAGGGCTCTATGTTTTAACATGGAATGTTGTTTAAGTAATACTATGAAGTGGAAACAATTAGTAAAAAACTACATATATGATCATCTCTATTCACAAATAAAACCAGTGATGTGCGTATTTGATGTTTAGTTGCTGAGTCATACCTGGCTCTTTGCAACCCCAAGGACTGTAGCCTGCCAGGCTCCTCTGTTCATGGAAGTATCCCGGCATAGGTTGGGAAAATACTGGAGTAGGTTGCCATTTTCTTATCAAGAGGAATCTTCCCGATCCAGGGATCAAACTCAAGTCTCCTGCAGTGGCAGGTGGATTCTTTACCACTGGGCCACCTAGGAAGCCTGCATGGGTGTAGATGTATGTACAAATGTGTCTACATGTACGTAAAATGCTAGGAACAACCCAGTAGGAGATACCGTAGTGAACATCCCTGTAAGTGGGAAATGAGACATGACAGAGTGGCCAGGGTGAAAAGAGACTTTGTCTTGTACCCGATTGCTAGTGTTTATTTATAACCAGTGTTTACTTGATACTTGGGTAATTTGAAGGACTAAGCTTTTTCTTTTTGTTAATTATCAAAAATTACCTAGGGGAAGAAAAGTAGATGAAGGGATAAATGATCCAATGAAGGTGCAAAATTCATGGACCTTGAAATCACTGTTAAAGAATTATAATTACAGGGACTTCCTTGGTGGTCAACTGGTTAAGACTCTGTGCTTCCAATGCAGGGGGTGTGGGTTTGATCCCTGGTAGGAAGAACTAAGATGCCACATGCCCCCAGCATGGCCAAAAAATAAATACAAATTCTTAAAAAAATTTTTTTAATTACATTGCAAAATATTCATGATGAATCAAAAAGCAAACTGTAAGATTTCACAGACGGTTACATTTATGTATATACTGATAAAGAACACTAATCAAAATAATCTTCCCAAGGACAGAAGCCTGTTTGGACCAAATCACACAAATCAACTGTCTTACCTCAATGATATATTTCTCCAAAGACTTAACTTCATTAAGAGCTTCCTGATCTTGATGGATAACAACAATTTCTTTCAAAGGATACTAGAAAGAAAAGGGAAGGGAAAGTTCACTAAGCATCCAGTCTTCTAAACTGCAGAAATATGAATGTTACATGTTCTATCTGAATTTCAAGCTCTAGACTAAACAGGCTTAACTAGTATTAAGTCATTCACAGCCTTACTGCAAAAAGAAATTAATGCCATTGCTGGAAGCCCTTTATATTAAGAAAATACTCCAAAGACATAATTCTCTAGGTGTATGCAATTTAAAATAGAAATAAAATCTCAAACCTTTATTGGAATAGTTTTGCGGTCTCGAATCACTCGGCCAAGTTCAATCACAGACTGCATTCTAGATACTGCACTCTCAGTTTTCTTGTCAATCAATTCCTCACTGATTGGGAGAGGTAGGAACATAAAAGATAATAGATTTAAAAAGAGAAAATCTCAAAGAAGAAACGTGCTTCATTGAGGAAGAAAGTCGGATGAGAGATGTGATGGTGTGGTTAGCTTCCCAAGGGAGGCTCTTGGGAACATAGTGTGACTGTTTTGGGGGCTTATAGTGAGAGGCAGGGAGAAGGCAATGGCACCCCAGTACTCTTGCCTGGAAAATCCAATGGGTGGAGGAGCCTGGTAGGCTGCAGTCCATGGGGTCACAAAGAGTCGGACACGACTGAGTGACTTCACTTTCACTTTTCACTTTCATGCATTGGAGAAGGAAATGGCAACCCACTCCAGTGTTCTTGCCTGGAGAATCCCAGGGACGGGGGAGCCTGGTGGGCTGACATCTATGGGGTCGCAGAGTCAGACACGACTGAAGCGACTTAGCAGCAGCAGCAGCAGCAGCAGTGAGAGGCAAGCTTGAGCCTGATGCTCAGTGCATAGCAGCTCCCCAAAACGATACCAAAGGCCTACCCACACCCTACATGCCACAGCTCTACAGGGGATTCCACCCTAAGTATCCCTCTTATACTCATTCTGTAGCCTGAGGAATAGCTCAACTGGAAGGCATGGCATGGGTGAGCTGGAGCAGGGAGCTGGGGCCCCCACATGAGTGCATCTCTAGCAACTCTCCTTCCCATGGCCCAGGTGACGCTTAGGTATATTTGATTCTTACCGAACATGGGGCAGCATGAGGTAGTGAATACTGAATGTGTCCTTGTCCTGGACAGAAACAGGGTCAATCAGTGTCTTCAGATTCTGATACATCAATTCAGTAAGAAAAGGGGTATAGGGGGCCTGTATAAGGACAGAAAACATTATGTCATTCATATGTAGCCATCATTAACTGATCTCAGAGTTAGAAACAACTGAAACATTTTAGAGAAATGACAGAGGAATATGCACAGAACTGGACATGAGGTTAATACAACATGCCCTAAGAAAATGACCTCATTTTGAACTTGGTGAGACACACTCATGAAGCAAAGAAGTAGGACTACAGACAGAAGTGTCCAAAACATCCTTGAAGATGTCCATAATAAAAACAGGAGCCGATGACCACATGGCAGTTAGGTCAATTGCAGAGGAATGAATATTCCTAAAATCTCAGAAACCTCATCTGTAAACTGGGGAAACACTACCTGCTTAACAGGAAGAAGGAATGAGCTCATACATGAGACACCAGGTAGAGGACCTGGGATAAAGCAGGTTCTCATTCCATGTATGTTTAGGAAATAAACAGAAGGCTTGTATCATTAGAGTGAAAGAGCAGAAATAAGACACAGGAAACTAAGGGTGGAATTTTTACTTATATATCATTTAATGAATATTTCAATTGGTAGGAACATGTCTCAAGTGAAATACTGTTTGCAATATTTGTATTTGTTTGGTTAGCTGTTAGCTCAAGACCTTCCCTGATACTCACAGATGATTACAGGACTTTAAAATGTAGAAAAAATAGAGAACAGATACAAACAGAGGACAGTGCAGCAACTGGGCACCACAAGCAGCCCACAGGGCTAGAGCTTTAGAACGGGATCAAGCATCTTACCATAAGTCTGCACAAAGACAGCAGAACACTAAACAAGGTCTCCAGGGCCTTAACACAATCCTCTACTCCATTTTCACCCTAAGGATGGAAAACACACACAGTAAACTGTTAAAACCAGTAGCTCACTACAGAGAAAAAAAAAGGTAATAAAAAGGGGCAAACTCAGCTATAATTAAGTTATCCAGAGATAACATAACTACTTTAAACATTTTAATGTTCTGCTAAATATATGTGCATACACACACATACATGCACGTGTATGTAATATATTTTAACAAAACAAAATTACTGTTTTGTTACAGGATTTTATCATTAACACATTTGAAGGTAGTACTGATGGGCAGTGGTCTGGGTGCACCTCACTCCCTGTTTTGGAGCATTGCTGTTTATGCATAGCTTAAGTTCTGGGACAGGCTCCATGCTTTACTCATCCTATATCCCCAAAGACTTAATGAAGAGTATCATCAATAAGTAACTGTCCCTCTAGTGTTAGAAGCGATGAAGTGCCCATCTGAAGATCACAGCTGTACCGAACAACATTTGCAAAATACCTGCATGAATTATTTGATTTTAACAGGTCTGTTCAGTACAGTCCTAAATGGCCTGAGACTTTGCCTCTAATATGATGTCTATAATTGTGTTTTGAAAACATGTGAGATGACTTTTAAACTTAAGGATTCCCCTATCCAAAACATGGCAGTACAGTTAATATGCAACGTAAAAGGAAAAAGATAGCTTCACCAAGTGAGAGCATTTGAAAACGCCCTTTTTCCTTTTGGTTGTTCTCATTTTTCCTCAACTCTCATACTTCTTGCACTTTCTGCTCTTCCCAATAGAAGCCTGCACTTACCTTTAATCTTCTACGGTTCATCCGAACATACCAATTGGTCAAAATATCCACAAACTTGACCAGGCGAGGAACCACAGTATAGAGCCTGTAAGCTGAAAGTAAGACAACCAATTGGACCGTGAGAACATATAAAAGTCTTGGGAGCTTAAGGTAGGGCTGGATACAAGAAGAGCAAGTAGGCCCTGCCATTTAAGGGCTATCACATCTATTAGAGAGATAGGTCAGTTTTCATTCCAATCCCAAAGAAAGGCAATGCCAAAGAACGCTCAAACTACCACACAATTGCCCTCATCTCACATGATAGTAAAGTAATGCTCAAAATTCTCCAAGCCAGACTTTAACAGTACGTGAACCATGAACTTCCAGATGTTCAAGCTGGACTTAGAAAAGGCAAAGGAACCAGAGATCAATGCCAACATCCGTTGGATCATCAGAAAAGCAAGACAGTTCCATAAAAACATCTGCTTTATTGACTATGTGAAAGTCTTTGACTGTGTGGACCACAACAAACTCTGGAAAATTCTTAAAGAGATGGGAATGGGAATACCAGACCACCTGACCTGCCTCTTGAGAAACCTGTATGCTAGTTGGGAAGCAACAGTTAGAACTGGAGATGGAACAACAGACTGGTTCCAAATAGGAAAAGGAGTACATCAAGGCTGTATACTGTCACCCTGCCTATTTAACTTATATGCAGAGTACATCATGAGAAACACTGGGCTGGAGGAAGCACAAGCTGGAATCAAGATTGCTGGGAGAAACATGAATAACCTCAGATATGCAGATGGCACCACCCTTATGGCAGAAAGGGAAGAAGAACTAGAGAGCTTCTTGATAAAAGTGAAAAAGGAGAGTGAAAAAGTTGGCTTAAAGCTCAACATTCAGAAAACTAAGATCATGGCATCTGGTCCCATCACTTCATGGCAAATAGATGGAGATACAGTAGAAAGAGTGACAGACTTTATTTTTGGGGGGCTCCAAAATCATTGCAGATGGTGACTGCAGCCATGAAATTGAAAGACGCTTGGTCCTTGGAAGAAAATCTATGACCAACCTAGACAGCGTACTGCAAAGCGGAGACATTACTTTGTTAACAAAGGTCCATCTAGTCAAAGCTATGGTTTTTCCAGCAGTCATGTATGGATGTGAGTATTGAACTATAAAGTAACCTGAGCGCCAAAGAATTGATGCTTTTGAACTGTGGTGTTGGAGAAGACTCTTGGGAGTCCCTTGGATTTCTCAAGAGGCAGGTCGGGTGGTCTGGTATTCCCATCTCTTTCAGAATTTTCCACAGTTTATTGTGATCCACACAGTCAAAGGCTTTGGCATAGCTAATAAACAGAAACAGAAACAGATGTTTTCTTGGAACTCTCTTGCTTATTATGCATGTTTAAAAGTGGGCATAGTCCTTTAGGATGACTGATAAAACATTCAAAATTTCCTGGACTAACCATCCAATTATGCCAAATACAGAGGCATCAACTTTTCCATGAAGAGCTATGTACCAGCTGAGGAACTGAAGACCCCTACATGAACCACCTGACTGCTCTGGCCTCTTAAATCCACTGGAGTGCTGTACCTGAGTAGGAGCACCTGCCAACCCCAGGATGCTGTGCGAGGGTGGTTTATGTTACCAGGGTGCACACAGGGATGCCATTTTTTCTCCACTGGCCACCGACTTTATCAGACCCATAAACACTCAGACCCATCTCAGGTATCCTGGTTAACAATTTCTTGAATTTCTCACCTTGACTTATGGTTGTCGATCTCCGACTTTAAGGAAACCAACATTACCTACCTTTTCAACCTCTGTCTAAAAACAAATTCATTGTTGTTAAGTAACAGAAATGTGGGGAAATGTCGATTTCCTTACTGTGTTTCTGAATTTCCTAATTTTTCCAGTCTACTTATTTAATAAAGTAGACCTAAAAATAAATTAAAAACATATTAGTAACAAGTACTACTTATTAAGAACCTGCCTATTATCTGCTAGCTACTGCATGTACACAGTTTCTATCTAAGTCTTATAAAAACTATTACTAGGTACTTTTTGGAGATAGAAATGGAGGCTCATAGACTAGACGATGCTTCCCCCAGGGAACAAGTGGTGTACAAGTTGGGATCTGAACCCATGGGCATCCACTACTGAAGCCTGTGATTCCATGGGCCTGTGTGGTGTCTGTGGTGGGGTAAGGCCACTAGATATCCCCTCAAGACAATCTCTCAGGCCTTGGAACAATACATTTCTACAACAAACAAGCCTTAAAATTATATTTGAGAGGTAAAAAGAAACATTTATTCATCTAGTGTTCTGTCTCTCTCGAAATTTCTATAAAATTTCCTCTATGTTTAGAAAACCACACACCTATGGTGAATTAATCTTCCACAAAGGAGGCAAGAACACACAATGGAAAAAAGATAGTCTCTTCAGCAAGTGGTGTGGGAAAACCTGGACAATCACATGTAAATCAATGATATTAGAACGCTCATTTACACCATACATAAAAATAAACTCAAAATGGCATAAAGACTTAAGACATGACACCATAAAACTCCTCCAAGAGAACATAGAAATGGGAACAAATACAAATGGGATGTAATCAACCATAAGCTTTTGTACAGCAAAAGAAACTATGAATAAAACAAGACAATGTGTGGACTAGGAGAAAATATTTGCAAACAATGTGACTAACAAGGGCTTAATTTCCAAAATATACAAATAGCTCATACAAAAAAAAAAATAAATAAAAACAAGAAAAAAAAAAAAATGGGCAGAAGACCTAAATAGACATTTTTCCAAAGAAGACATACAGATGGCCAATAGGCACATCAGATGATGTTCAACACTGCCAATTATCATTTACACCAGTCAGAATGGCCATCATTAAAAAAAGCCCTCAAATAACTAATGCTGAAGAGGATGTGGAGAAAGGGAACCTTCCCCTACACTGTTGGTAGGAATGTACACTGGTATAGCCACAATGGAAACAGTATGGAGGTTCCTTAAAAACCTGAAATTCTAACTTGAAAAGAGGCATGCACCCCAGGGTTCACTGCAGCACTATTTACAATAGCCAAGATATGGAAGCAACCTAAAAGGCCACCAACAGAAGAACAGATAAAGAAGATGTGTGCGTGCACACACACACACAGAGGAATGCTCCTCAGCAATAAAAAGAATGAAATAATATGAAATAAAGCCTTTGCAGCAACATGTATGGATCTAGAGAATATCATACTAAGTCAGAAAGAGAAAGACAAATACTGTAAGATATCACTTATACGTGAGATCTAAATAAAATATGATACAAATGAACTTATTCACAAAATGAAACAGACTCATGGACATTTAAAAAAACCAACCAACAAACAAACAAAAACCTTACAGTTACCAAAGGGGAAATGGGATGGGGGAGGGATAAATCAGGAGTTTGGAATTAACAGATACAAACTACTATAAATTCAATAAACAACAAAGTCCTATTGTACAGCACAGGGAACTATATTCAATATCCTATAATAAACCATAATAGAAAAGAATATGAAAAAGGAAAAAAAAACATATATATCTGAATCACTTTGCTGTACAGCAAAAACTAATGCAACATTGTAAATTGACTATTCTTCAAAAAAAAAAGTCTGTGTTTATAAAGAAAAACAATTAAATACTAAAAGAGTAATTATAAAGACAGAATCTTTATTCCTGGGAGGAAGGCTGAAAAGAGACATACCTGCCATTTCGGTCTCAAAGAACCCAACGAGCGACTGCATAAAGGACAGGACCCACCGGTCTGTGATGTTGGTACTTTCTTTAACCATGTTCTCGTTGTAAAGGAATTCCATTTCTTCTTCCTAGGAAGTGACAATTATTGAAACTTTTTGCATGCATGGGGAAAACCACTGTAAGGAAATGAACTCTTTAAATGATTTAAACTGAAAGAACTAGGCAAACCAAAAAAAAAAAAATTTCACAAAATACAGACTCTATTGGCAATCTAAATTTCTGATTCTTAATAATATTTTCCAAGTAAATGCTAAATTTGGAACATTAAGTCCTCAATTAATAAAATACATTTCTGAATGAACTAAAGAGAATTTAGGAAAAAATGATTCCTATCATCAAAGAGTAATTATGAATTCAGAAATATTTCAAAATCCTGTCAGTAAATATAGTGTTTAGTTACCTTAAATCTGAGGAAGGATGGACAGTAAAACTGGGTAGGAATGGACAACTATCTATAAGCTGAAAATGAATACTAGGAGTTAATGTCTTTGCTTAATTTATTTTACCCAGAATGCTCTATTTACCTGCTGCTTTTTCCTTTGCAAATCCTCCTTGATCCTTAAGGCCCACTTCACCTGTCCCTTCTCAACAGCATCACGATCAGGATGGCGAGGGAGCAACCACACTGACTCCTGCCCTGATTTAAGCACCCAGTGCTGTAGTCTGCATCTTTCTGCCAGGCCCAGATAAGCCCCAGAGATGAGTGGTTTAACCCAGTCTGTTTTCTTGAGTTCCACACAGGCAGAGGTCTGCAAAGTAGACCCACTTCATGACTACTGGCCTGAGAGGTGGTGGGATCAAAAAGAGGAACAACACTAGGGCCTGGAGAAGACCCTGTTCTTCCTGGTAGGGGGGGTTCATTTAGCAGACAAGATGAACCAGAGGCAGCAAAACATATGGGGGCTTCTCAGAGGATGCTTCCCAAGTCAGCAGGTCACTGCTCTGAGACACCTTCACATATATCACAACCACTGTTTTTCATCCCAGCAACTCAATGAGAATTTTTCTTGGAGTCTCAGCCCAAATGCCCTCATGAAGTGGCCCTTCTTGACCACTCATAGGCAGCAGCCTTTACGAGGCACTCACTCTGACAGTAGCTGACTCTTTACTTGCTTGCTCATCATGAATTTGGCTGGCTAAATGAATATCCAATGCAACTCTTCTTAAACAGGTGAACCATCTGTGTCTTGCAGAGGTGAGCATCTGCCCAAATGGCAAAGCTCCAGTCCTGTTCTCCTTGGCTCAGCACAGTCCCCGGACAACTGTTGCACCTTCATCTATGGCCTCTCCAACAGCTCTGAGCCCCCACCCATGGGGCCTGCTCAGCCAAATCTCTCATGGAACTCCACCTCACAGCTCACCCCTATCTTTTACAAACCCAGCTCAGCGGGGCAGACCCCACTCCACAGCACGGCAACCCATACCTTCTGTAGCCTTAGGACGTTCTGGATGAAGAAGCGATAGGCATTGTACCAAGGGAGCAGTACATCCTTCAGGACATCTCGGACACCCTCTTCCTTAAAGCGAAGGTTTTCTGCTCTCACCACAGGGGAGTTAATCAGATATAATCTGGAAGAAGAAAAAAATACATGGAAATGAGGACAGTAAACCAAATATTACTGACATGTTGACAGGGTAATACCCATATCAGCACTTTTTCTGCAAAATGGGGACATTATAAATACTTTTCAAACAGTCCGCTTAAAACTGACAAAGTTCTCACTTTCTGTAAGAGACCGAGAAAATTCTAAAGGGGAGGCCAAGAGTGCCACACCAGAATATGGCGCTGGACTAACCTAGAATCATGTCCTGGCTGGTTTGGCACAGGCCCCAGGAGGCGTGGCAGCACCAAGAGGAAGTAGTTAGGCCCTCCTCCCAGGACTGTGTGTTTAGGCATCAGGGATTCACAAGGGACAGCCACACAAGCATTTTGCCAACAGAGAGGGACTCAGAGGGCAGAGGCCAGGGACAGTGTTAAACATCCTGCAGGACAGCCTTCAATACAAAGCATAATCAGGCCAAGTAGTCAGCTATGCCAAGGTTGAGTCTAACAGATAACTGGGGTTGCAGGACACTGAATAAACTGCTCCCGGGCAACATGGGAACCGTGAATACGCTTGCCCAAAGGCCCTGGGTGTGGGTCTCCTGTTAGTAACAGGAGGATGCAGAACAAGATCTCCATGGTTCCTTTTAACCTGAGCACTGAAAGTTTATGACTCTATTTCAAGCAGTATCTTTCTCTAAAAAATTTTCAGTATTAATTTTTATTTGCTCTAGCATAAATGTACCTCATATGGTTGTCTGAGGAGTAAGTGCAAAATAGAAATAAATGATATAAGAATTTTAATACCAAGACAGGGAATCTATAGGAGTAAGTCAGAGGCACCAGCAACTAACTTGGAAGTACCTGTGCTACTCAATAAAATCTAACACAGAGACTCATCTTCCAAAAGACCTCTAGATTTAGAAACATCTTTACAATTTAGAAAATGATCTTTGGGATTTAAAGTCAATAACATATCAATACAATTCCATGTAATAGACGTGCATTTTTAAAAAAGAGCTAATTATAAACCAAATTAATAGAATGATCAGCATCACCGAAACCATGACTGTATCACTGAATGTCAGATGCTTACATAAGAGACGACACATACACACAAGGCAGAGCACTGGTCCGTACCTGAGGGCATCAGCACCATATTTATCAATTACTGAAAGTGGGTCTGGATAATTCTTTTTGCGTTTGCTCATTTTTTGACCATCACTTGAAAAACAAAAGGGAGACATCAATTAAATAAGTCAACATCACAGTTTATATATGGCTACAGATTATCTATAATTTGGAATACATAACTGCAAAGGGGACACAAGCTACTATTAAGGCACAACAATAAGGTTGTTTTGTTAAAATCTGTGTAAGCTTCTTTCAGACTACTGTAGTGAGTAAATGGAGAAGTTTCAGAATAAATGGCAGCAGGAAGATGTAAGAGTATAACAATTCAAAAACACAGCTTTTGTATTTATCCCAGAGAAATGAAAACTTCGATTTACACAAAATCTATGAAGAAAAGTTCACAGTTTTACTCATAGTTGGCAAACACTAGAAACAACCCCAACGTCTTTCAGCAGGTGAAAGATCAAACTGCTGGTCATCATGGAACACTGCTCAACAACGAGAAGGAACTATGGATACATACAACCACCCAAGGGATCTCCAGGAATTACACTGAACAAAAAAAAGTCAAGCACAGAACTGGATACAAATCCATTTATGCATCATGCTTGAAATGACAAAATTACAGAGATGGGGAATAGATTAATGGTTGCCAGGTGTTGGAGATTAGGGCTGAAGCTGAACTTGGTGGGGTATGAAGGGGTAGAGAAGGTATGGTTATAAAAGGGCAATAGAGACATCCTGTGATGCTGAAACAGGCCCAGTATTTTGACTGTGCAGGTGGGTAGAGGAACCTATGCATGAAATATTGCATGCAATAGCAAATGAGTGTAACTGGGGAAATCTGATTAAGATTGGTGAACTGAATCAACAGCCTGATCTTGACGATATGCTATGGTTTCAAGAAACATGACCACTGGGGAAACCAGGCAAAGCACATAAGCTGTCTCTATTAATTTTCGCAACTATAATTCAATAAGATTTCTATTTTTTTTTTTTTTTTTTTAAGCACAGACTGTAGAGCCAGACTACGTAGGTACAGAACTAGAATTTATCACTCTGTTGCAGTGTAACCTTACTTCTTCTGCACCTCAAATGCCTCAGATGTTGAACCGGACAATTAAAGGACCCATTTCAAATGGCTCTGGGAGTAATGAGTAAAGATGTATAAATGCTCAAAACAGGGCCTGGGACAGTGCTAGGTGTCATCCCTCACTTTGAAGGGCACATGAAGCAAGATATCTATGTATAATAATTAATTTTCTTATTTTTGTTTTTACTTTTAATGACTAGAGGCAACGGAAGCAAAGGAAAAAATAAGAGTTCTCTATTATAAGCCTCTGGAACGAACAGGTTCTTCATATATTAAAAAGAGGACAACTAAAAGTACATTAAAGGACCAGTTCACAGATTAAATAAGAGCTATAAGCAAAAGTACTTTATAAAATTCTAAATGACAAATGCTATTTTATCATTAGTAGTATAATGGGACACATGTCCCCCCCTTGGTCCGCCTCCATTAGGCTTAGTTCTTAATGAAGTCCTTCTCATAAGATAGAGGGATATGTAGAGATAGAATGCTACAGGTGGAGAAGGACAGAAGTTGGATGAAAACAGAAAACAGAAAGAAGTATAAAAGTAGAAGGAAGGAAAGAACAGGAACAGAACTGGTGCATTTCTAAATTCCTCTATTCACAAAGAACGGTTAGATCCAACCAGAAAACGCTCTAAGAACAGAGAGGAACTGGAACTCATCATTATACAAGGGAGTGCACCTGCCTTGCCAGGACAAGTCCATTCACAATCACATTTTTGAATGGTGGCCGTCCAAAGAGAGATGTGGCTAGCACCAGCAAGGTGTAAAACCTGGGGGGAAAAAAAACACACAAAGAAACAGTTCAATAAAATAAGAAATAGAATTCAAGCACAGGAAAGAAAACTGTGTTTACTTATTGCACTGAATTTCTATTTTAGGTAAGTTACATTTCTTGATAAGCACTTAAAGCAATGGTTCTTAAGCCTGGTGATATATCAGGATCATCTAGGGAGCAGTAAAAAAATTAAGGACAGGACCCACTGTAGACCAATCATACTAGAGCTTTTCACTAGGAATAAAATGTACTTTATTTAAAGCAAATAAAACTCTGGAGTGAGGTACTGACTCTCTGCTGGGGACAGTACTATCACCTTCCTTGGGGAGCTAGTTGGACAGCCACAAGGCAGAGGTGGGCAACGCTGGGTGTTCTCTCAGGACCTCCCAGAAATGCCAGGCTGAAAATCCAGAGATGTATGTTGCCTTTAGCACAAGGTCATAGGGGATAGCCTGATGACAAAAGACGCAAAAAGCACTCTCATTCAAAAGTCAAAAGGTAGACTGTGGGAACATAGAAAATGTTTTTATTATATCAGATATCATGCATGCCATTTATTTGCTAGCTAGTTTCCTTAAAGAACCACATCACACCCATGTAAGCTGTCCCAGTGTCATCTAGGACCGGATTTTGCAGTCAAAGAACATCACCAGACACAAATGATGGGGATGGGAGACCAGATCCCTTGAATAAATGATCAGATACCCCTTCCTCTGAGGGCAGGTCAATAGGACCATAGTTCTCAGGAGAGGCAGACCATGCCTGACAGAAGTGGAAGGAGGCAGTGTGCACATGTGGACCCACATGACAGCTTTTAACAGTTGCCAGATCTGGAAATTCCTCAAACAACTTATTGGTCAGTCATCTGGCTTTCTCTTTAAGAAAAGCTGTTTCTATAGAAAAATGGATTGAAAGCTAAAAATAGTACATTCCAGAACATTAAGGCTGGAATTCCAACAGTTTGTGAAGACTACTAGTAGTAAAGACAGAAAATGACCCAGCATTCCTTAAATACTCCTTCAGAAACATTACAAATGAAAGTATAATAAGAACGTGGGTCAGTCCAAAAACATTGTTTTTTGTTTCTTTTTTACTTTATTTTTATAGAATCTGAGCTGGCTTTAGAGTGTCAGCGTTCAGCAACAGCTCAAGGAAGGATGCAATTATCTGCTGGTCCTCACCTCCCCAGGTTAGGGTGAAGGAGATTTCATGCCAACAGCTGTAACTCCTCTCAGCTTCCAATTAATGCCTGTGGCTCAAGCAGGGGGATAAGGAGTGGGGAGGGGGAAGCTCCTGAGGCTCACACACGGCTTGCTTCTCCCTCCTCCCCTTTCCCTTTGCTCCCCAGCAGAGCACAGCTGACCTGAGGCAACAGTTGGAGGGAGGTGGATGGGACAGAGCACCAAAAGGAAGGAGCCCTCAGCCCAAGGAGGAAGGGACCTAGCATCCCTCAAGCCTGCACCTACCCGTGGGAGGAAATGATGGGACGACTGATATTACCGTTAGTGGTCACAACATTCAGTTCCCACCTGATGTCATGGGGCAAACAGGACTGGTCCAGGTTATACCGAATCACAGCCAGTTTGCAGTCTTTAGATTATGGCTAAAGTTCAAAACGTGTAAGTCAAAATGATCTATGAGGTCAAATCCCAGGCTCTCCACAGGAGACAGACTGATACCCCCAAAGAGGACAATCTCGTCACCAGCAATACAGCAGGGTGGGTGGACAGTCTAGCCAGGCCTCAGTCCTCATGTCAAAGACTCAGATAAATCTCACTGCTGGAATGGAATGGCTCAAAATGGTTGGAAGGACCCCCAAAGACATACATGTAACTAACCAGCATTGTGGCCCAGTAATTCATCTTTTCCTAATTAAAAGGATGAGGGCACCACTTTCAGTAAGGCACCAGAAAAAACCAGGGTCCTCCTGACCTGCCCTCAGAGGAAGGGGTATTTATTTGGTCTTAATTGTAGCACATGGGATCTTTGATCTTCCTTGTGGCATGTGGGTCCTTCAGTTGTGCAAGCAAACTCTTACTTCCATCATGGGCTTTGTTTTTTTTTTTTTTTAGATTTTAAATCTGGATTTTTCACAAAGTTATGAGGCTAGCCTTAACACCTGAGTACATTTTCAACTATTCCTCAATTTTGTAGCAACCTCCCCAATATCTTGTATGTAAATACCCACTAAATATTTGAGTAAATGATTTGAAGTAAACCAACTAAGAGGGACATATATTGTTTTGTATCCCTTAAACTTCCAATATAATAAATCTCTGTATTCAAAAATGTCAAAGAAATAATTCAAACTCTAAAACTACTGCAGTAATGTAGTAAGAGATACCTTCTCAAAAGACACTTTTTTGGTATGTGGTGGTAAGGCACAGAGGGCAGGAGCAGAGCCTATCTTGTCTGACACAATCTCCCCAGCACCTAGGTGATTAAAAGTAAAATACCTGCTAAGTTAAATCAAATCAATAAATCACTTTTAAGAACAAGGAACATACCATCCTCTGGTTTGGTCAATGCCTTCAGCAATGAAGTCTGCAGGAAATGCATCCTCAAACTCCCTCTTGTTTTCAAATGGATAATGAATTTGAGCATATGGCATGCTGCCACTCTCGAACCAACAGTCAAACACTTCAGAGACACGATGCAACAATCCCTTTCCACAGCGTGAAGGAATGGTCAGATGGTCAATGCTAGTAAACAAAGAAGTAAATGAAGAAATAGCTGCTTCAATTAACTTTAAGCAAAACAGAACATACAGTTTAATTGCCAAAAGGAAACACAATGCTCTCACAGCTCTTTTACATGCAAACAGAAATACTGGCAATTATCACAGGCTTTCACAAAGTGTCATCAGTGCTCAGTCTGGAAGGTTATATGTCAGAGTCTCCTGACATCTAACTCAAGGACAGATGCCACCTTTCCTCAAGATGACATGAATCATCAACAGCAAAGTAATTTAGCAAACTAGTGTTTGATCTCTTCATGGAGCTCTATGATATGCAACAGAGACCATGTCTTAACAGGCTAGGACCTAGCCCCATACTCTCTGAATGACAGAACAGAAGTGAATCAAACCGGCAGAAACTGACCTCTCTCTGTGGAGATCTGAGATCTTTGTTCCTGATAGTTCTTCCAGTTCTGCTATTGACCCAATACATACTACCTGTCAAAGATAAAAGGCCTCAGAGTCAAAGATCACATGCAGTTAATTTATGTAACATTTATTTTTAGATTTAGAAACCTTTCATCTTCACAACAGTTATCATCAATGTGGCTCCACATGAAAGACTGTGGGAAACTGTCTGAATAGGTGAGCAGACTTCACTTCTTTGCTACCTATCCCTGTATCACAGAAATTCCCAACAGAGAGAGAGTTTCACAGCCATCATCTCAACTACTATTTCTTGAGGATTTACTATGTCCAAATCTCTGCTAAAAGTAATAAGCATAAGTGAAATGCCTAGACTATTGCTCTAAGGCATCTTAGTTTATTCCTGGCACCTGAATTTGGCTTTTTAATCCTAAATCTTCTCAAATTAAAGCTGGAACTAATTTATTGTGTATGAACTGGACCAAATAATCAGATTGAAAGATACCAGGATTATGTTCATGTAAGGAGGCTGGGAAAGGGACTTGGCCGGGGCTATTCATAATGGGGAGTCATCAAACAGGAGCCAAGTTCCTGACTTACACTAGAAGGAGCTGCTGTAGTTCACATCCAGAGGACATCTGCTATCTAACAAACATACACAGCCTTCTTTCTCTGCCCCTCCTGCTCAGTTCTGAAAAGTCCTCTGATTTAGTTATTTCACTCTTGCCTTTCAGGTCCCTATCAGAGATTTACTGAGGTCCCTGGGCTGCTGCTCTTCATAACCGTTCTAATGCTCTTAGCATTCAGCACAGGAAATACATCTATATGTCTGTTATTATTTATTTACACACACACACACACACACATTTGACTTTATAGATTAAAGGTCTATAATCCTTTGGTAATTTTAAGTTGTCCTTTTTATCACTAAAAGGTTGTTTCAATATACTGCCACTTAGTGCAGGGCGTGGAGTCTTTTCTGTTCATTAAAAACTCAGAGGTAAAAAAGAATCTAAGTAACACAAGATAAACAATGTGAGGATTTCCCAGAGACAAATACAACTTGCATTCTTCACTTTTATGCAAAGGGAAATTTAAAACTATATTTAATTAAAGAAAATATAATTTAAAATAAATTTAAAACATATTCTTATTTATGTCATGATATTAGGAAGGAATAAAGAGAAAAAAAACCTGATGAAATAAAGGAACGAAATAATAAAGAAACCATATTCTTTTACCCCATACTGAGATACATGAACGAGGTGCTTCTGCAAAAATCAACACGAGGATATACTGCCCTCCTGCCCTGCCTCACCTCCTCGAAGTCACCGCTGACCCACAGTGGGATAGGAGTGCCCCAGTATCTGTTTCTGGAAATTGCCCAGTCACGTGCATCTTTCAGCCAATTTCCAAATCGCTTTTCTCGCACAAACTCTGGGACCCTGCAATAAACATATCAGATAATCACATCAAAACATTAGTAAGTAAACTGATAAAATTATATCTGCATAAGCCTTTGTATAATCCTTTGTGAAACTAACACTCTGGAATCTGTGCACTCACTTCTAGGAGAATGTTTTCTACAAGGACAGTACCAAAAAACCTACAGTGGTTGTTTCTGCTGTGAATTCATCCCAGGGAAGATGCTCTGTAATATGAAACTCCACCGCACAAAAGCTTCCCAGGCCTGCTCTCCAACTGCAGGACTGCTGCAATTCTTTAACTAATCACCCTGATCCTACTCAGACCTAGTCTTCCGGTCAACCACACAATAGTGCTTTTACTAAAAGTCACTAGGTAAGGGCTCTCAATCACCTATAAAGTAAGAGTGCGAACGAGTGGGGCTGTTTGTAGTCGGTGGGTAGCTGCCTCTCCAGGCTCACCTGCAGTCCCTCTGCCACTGCACTTCAGGGTCCAGGAATAAGGCGAGTACTTAGAACGTAGCTGCTTACCTCACTGCCTTTGCCTGTGCCATCCCTCCACTTTGATAACCTTCAACTTGCCACCCTCCTTCCCCAAGGTTCCTACAGCTTCTGACTGGTAAATGACTCCTTATTCTTTAAGGTTCAACTTTGCAGAAAATCTTGCCAAACTTCAAGCCTGAGTTAGGGCACCCTTCAGCTCCAAAATATCCTGTACGCTCAGGCACTGCAATTAACATCCTAGGTCAATTTATAGGCCTGTACCCTCTCCCCACAATTCCCAATAAGGCAGCCACACTAATTATCCATACTGAGCACTCCACTAGGAAACGAAAAGGTATACAAATGAAAAAAACTACCTTCTCTTGAGAAATCAGGGTCAACTTACTAAGAAATATACAATTTCCTCTTACTGCCCAGAGATTCTCTCCATTCTTCCAAAGTCAAATGCACTATTTCTTACTTCCCCCAAGAACTTCTTGGAAAAGTAAAAACTAGTGATTACCCTCAAAACTCTCCATAAAAAAATGTTCTTCTGGAATACAAAGATTTAGACTTAGATCATTTTTGCACCTACAGTGTACCTGCTTCGTCACCCAGACACGTACGACTCTTTGTGACCCCACGGACTGTAGCCTAGCAGTTACCAAGTCAGTTACCAGGTCAACTGTTGACTACTTCAGTGCCTGTGTTCAGATAACCCTTATTTTTACTTAATAATGGTCCCAAAGTACAAAAGCAGTGATGCTAGCAATTTGGGTACTCTTATTGTGCCTAGTTTATAAATTAAACTTCATCACAGGTGTGTAAATATGTACAGGAAAAGCGCCGTACATAAGGTACAGGGTTCAGTTGTTGTTTTGTCACTAAGTTGTGTCCAACTCATGACCGGTAGCCCACCAGGCTCCTCTGTCAATGGATTCTCTAGGCAAGAATACTGGACTGGGTTGCACTTCCTTCTCCAGGGGATCTTCCTGACCCAGGGATCAAACTTGTGTCTCTTGCACTGCAGGCGGATTCTTTACCACTGAGCTACCAGAGAAATACATTTAGGATTCAATACTATCTGCGTTTTCAGACATCCACTGGGGGGGTCTTGGAACACACCCACCATGGCAAAAGGGAAGAACTACTGTAACACCTCTCTGCAATTTAGATATTAGCCGAAAAGAACAAGGATTCTATCCTTGCAGTATTTATCTATGAACCCACAGTACACAAGGTATCACCGTATTTTAGGAACTCAATAAGTGTCAAAAATAAAGTATTAAATGGCTTCTGTAGTACCTCCAAAGATAAATTTTTATCCTGAAAATGACTATCACTTAAAGCTAGGGGACTCTGACAGTTTTCCAAAGTCATTCAGATCAAATGAATGGCAACTTCTCATTTTCACTGGGTTAAGAAAAATATTCCCCTGTATGTCTTATCATGAGGTAAGACATATCCCCTATATGTCTATCATGAGAGGGATTCTGCTTCTGTTATACAAAATTATTTATTTTGTGTTCCTGAATAAACAAAATAACACACAGCTATTACTATACAATTAAAGACGGCTTTTAAAACAATTATAATTTGGAGGAAGTGTAAACCAATATTAACTACTGACAAAGGACATTATGAAGATACACATTTAACTGCTCACCAGTAACACAGGTCATTGTTCCTCAGCAGCTGATCCACCATGTGCTCCACCCTAACGAACCAGCTAGGCACTGCTTTGTAAATGAGTGGAGTGTCTGACCTGGGAAAGCAAAAATGCAGAATGTGGCTGGTCAGACTGAGGTATGCAGGGACCCAGGGTAAGATTGACCTTTAGTTTCTTACTCACATCACCATCATGTATTAGGTCTTCTACTGCAAATACTAGTGTCTATGTCATCTCCCTCCACGACAGGCGGAAAATGACAGTTAACAAAACTGTAGTTCTGCTTGTGTGACAGCTGTCTAAGAACTGATGTCAACCTCAGCAAAGAGGAAACAGGAATGAAACATGATGCCACTGAACATTCCATTTTAACCCACATCTTCATACTATGATGTCTTACATCACATGATATTCCTCACTAAATTCCATTAGAAAATTGTAGACATATATCTCATCCCAGAGAAATGTGATCTTAACACAAAAGATATTGGTACAGATCTACTTTTCTAACATCTAAAGATAGAATAACTATATAGGTGAATTCATAAAATTCTCATTAAAACAAAAATGAAGTTTCCACACACTAACTTGAAAGGATACAAATGAGATGGGAAGCACGGAATGATGAAATGGTTTTACATAACAAGTATATTCACAAGTCTGAAGCTCTAGCTGTATTTCATCTCACCTCCAACAAAAAGGGTAGCTATGGGTGAAGGTGCTGGCAACAAGAAGTCGACCTTGTTCCTTTAGAGTCTTGATGATATTTTTGTCAGCATCCTATTTTTAAAAAATTAAAATCTAGCCATTAAAAAATCCCACAATAATTACTAATATAATATAATTAAGTATATTACTAAAATCTGTTATTTTGTTTCCTTTACTGTGACTAAAACACATAAATAACAAAAGTATTACAAAAATACTTGGTCTATATCTCAGCTATTGTATAACATTAAGTGCTTTTAAAGTATGTTCCAGATCATTTAAGAAATGAAATTTTCAATTAGCAGTGACTACACAAGGTCACAAAGCTGCTTCCTGAGTCACAAACCAGAGTTCATTTTTTCTGATTCCTACCCTTGAAATTACAGCATGCATCCTCTGAAAATATTAGACCTTGGAAAGCAGCTAATCTGATTTTATATGCTGAAACAAAACAAAACCAACTTCCTGGGGGAAAAAAATATCCCAGATATGAAAGCTATTTAGTAAAAACTAATTAATGAAAGAAGTAGGATGAAACTGACACCTTTCTAAGTCACATAGATACAAACCTTCACATACTGTCCTGCAAAATCTGTCACTTCAGCTGTAAAACAGCCTGAGGCATCCACAGGGCAAATAGGGAGAGAGTCTTTCTGAATGATGTTGAAATCCATACAGACCCGATAATCGTCCTAGGGCAAAGGAGAAAGGAGGAAGGGAAGTACAAAGTAGTTACGTGTGGATATGGCAGGAGAAAAGCATGCCAGGCAACAGATTTATAGAATTTTTCAGTATCCTGACCTATAATTGTAACCAACTTTTGTTATTCTCTCAATTGAAGTTAACTCAAGGATCATTCAGAGAATCCAGAGCCCTACAGCAGTGTTTTAGATCTGGTAGACAGAGTGCCTGAAGCACTATGGACAGAGGTTTGTGACACTATACAGGAGACAGGGATCAAGACCATCCCCAGAAAAAAGAAATGCAAAAAGGCAAAATGGCTGTCTGAGGAGGGCTTACAAATAGCTGAGAAAAGAAGAGAAGCAAAAAAGCAAAGGAGAAAAGGAAAGATATACCCATTTGAATGCAGATTCCAATGAATAGCAAGGAGAGATAAGAAGGCCTTCCTCAGTGATCAGTGCAAAGAAATAGATGAAAACAACAGAATGGGCAAGTCTACAGATCTCTTCAAAAAAATTAGAGATACCAAGAGAACATTTCATGCAAAGACGGGCTGAATAAAGGACAGAAATGGTATGGACCTAACAAAAGCAGAAGATATTAAGAAAAGGTGGCAAGAACAAACAAGATCTTCATGACCCAGATAATCACTATGGTGTGATCACTCACCTAGAGCCAGACAACCTGGAATGCAAAGTCAAGTGGGCCTTAAGAACCATCATTATAAAAAAAAAAAAAAAAAAGAACCATCAATATGAACAAAGCTAGTGGAGGTAATGGAATTCCACTTGAGCTATTTCAAATCCTAAAAGATGATGCTGTGAAAGTGCTGCACTCAATATGTCAGCAAATTTGGAAAACTCAGCAGTGGCCACAGGACTAGAAAAGGTCAGTTTTTATTCCAATCCCTAAGAAAGATGATGCCAAAGAATGCTCTAACTACCGCACAATTTGCACTCATCTCACATGCTAGCAAAGTAATGCTCAAAATTCTCCAAGCCAGGCTTCAATAGTATGTGAACCATGAACTTCTACACGTTCAAGCTGGATTAGAAAAGGCAGAGGAACCAGAGATCAAATTGCCAACATCTGCTGGATTATCAAAAAAGCAAGAGAGTTCCAGAAAAACATCTATTTCTGCTTTATTAACTACGCGGAAGCCTTTGACTGCTGGAAAACAACAAACTGTGGAAAATTCTTCAAGAAATGGGAATACCAGACCACCTGACATGCCTCTTGAGAAATCTGTATGCAGGTCAGGAAGCAAGAGTTAGAACTGGACATGGAACAACAGACTGGTTCCAAATAGGAAAAGGAGTACGTCAAGGCTGTGTATTGTCACTCTGCTTATTTAACTTATATGCAGAGTACATCATGAGAAACTCTGGGCTGGGTGAAGCAAAAACTGGAAACAAGATTGCCAGGAGAAATATCAATAACCTCAGATACGCAGATGACACCACCCTTATGGCAGAAAGCAAAGAAGAAGCCTCCTGATGCAAGTGAAAGAGAAGAGTGAAAAAGTTGGCTCAAAGCTCAATATTCAGAAAACTAAGACCGTGGCATCTGGTCCCATCACTTCATGGGAAATAGATGGGAAAACAGTGGAAACAGTGGCTGACTGTTTTGGGGCTCCAAAATCACTGCAGATGGTGACTGCAGCCATGAAATTAAAAGATGCTTGCTCCTTGGAAGAAAAGTAGTCATGTATGAATGTGAGAATTGGACCATAAAGAAAACTGAGCACCAAAGACTTGATGCTTTTGAACTGTTGTGTTGGAGAAGATTCTTGAGAGTCCCTTGGACTGCAAGGAGATCCAACTAAGTCTATCCTAAAGGAAATCAGTCCTGAATATTCATTGGAAGGACTGATGTTGAAGCTGAAACTCCAATACTTTGGCCACCTGATGTAAAGAACTGACTCATCTGAAAAGAGCCCGATGCTGGGAAAGATTGAAGGTGGGAGGAGAAGGGGACAACAGAGTAAGATGGTTAGATGGCACTAAATGGACATGTGTTTGGGTAAACTCTGGTAGTTGGTGATGGACAGGGAGGCCTGGTATGTTGCAGTCCATGGGGTCGCAAAGAGTCGGACATGACTGAGTGATTGAACTGAACTGAACAGTAGGGTAGGGAGCTAGATCAGTCTTCCCAGCCATTACCTCACAAACCCCTAATAGAGCAGAATATCTACTAAGTGAGAAGACGACACATGTGAATATATTAGAACAAAATCAAATTTCAATTATAAAAGCAGCATATATACACACATACATGTATACACAAAGCCGAAGAACATACAAGTATAAGGTATGTTTAGTACTGGACAATGCTTGATGTGCTTCCGGATTTGCATCCTGTCAGGGAGCACCTGAAAGTATGGTAACACTTATCTAAATCCAAATTATCCACTTTATGGGAATTCCCCAGCAGTTCAGTGGTTAGACCTTGGTGCTTTCACTGCAAGGGCCCAGGTTCAATACTTCATTGGGCCAGTAAGATCCTGAAAACTGCAAGGCTCAGCATATATAATTAACTAATTAAAACAACTCCCTGACCCAAACTATTCACTTTACAAAATAACACAGGCCCCAAGCAGCCTGGGTACACCATGATGCTTCAGGAGTATACTTTGAGCAATGTTAACAATAATCTGGGCAAACAGTTATAAAGCGCTGTATCAGACAGTGCTCTGAACACTTGACCACATTTACATTAGCTTATTTAAATCTTTACAACAATCCTGTGAGGAAGGCAGATAGCTGTACTAGGTTTTCACCATATGCTCCCCTCAGACAACCTAGCAACTATCTCCATTTTATGAATAAAGTAGCTGAGGCACAAAGAATTAATCCAGCTGCAAAGCGGCAATGCTCAGATTCAAAAGCAAACAGCCTGGTTCCAGAGTCCAAGGTCTTTACCTCTTTGCTATGTTGCTTGAAATCTAAAATTAAAGGGATTATCTAAGATTAAAAGTAAAACTACATCCTAGTTTGACTCCAAAATAGGCTGGAAAGCCAGCATGGTTCCACGTGGGCCTATGTTCAATTGTCGTTATGCTGAGAGGCTGTCTGGTATGAAGTGACATGTGAGTGTGCCAGCAGCAAGGGAAGTGACATCCTGGTCATGAAGGAGGACCCTGAAAAGGAAACTAAGCAACACAGATAGGGCAAGCCCCAAAGCCCAGCATTTTAAATCATTTAGTATAGAGCAAACAACCCTATACAATTCAAGTAGCTAAGACAGCAGCATTCCTGAACAGAGCCAGAATGATACCCAACATGGTCACGTAGAAGTCCACAGACTCTGCAGAGAGATTATATAGTACACTGTCTGGCAAAGTCGCAACATGGAAAGTCTCTTGGAAAATGTCTACCGAGTTTAAAGGCTGAAACTTAAAGATATGATCTTCTATAATATTTACCTGCCTGGCATTCAGAACAGAGAAGACACCAAGAAGTTACCTCTTTATTATTTATTATCAGTGGAACAACCACACCAGTTGACCCTAAAATTATTATGGATAACTGAAATTTGATCAGTTCCCAAAACTCAATAAATAGTATTATCAGGAGTGTTTCCTTTCCATCTAATTTGAATACCGACCAAGCATTGGATGATATCAAGCAACTATTCCTTTCATTGGATATAATGGCACAGTGGCTATGTTAAAAATCAAAGTCGTTATAAGTCAGAGGTGCATACAGAAGTACTTGCAGATGAAAGATAAAATCGTGAAGATTTGCTATAAAACCCTCCAGTCAAAATAAAAATGGTGTTGGGGAAGGGGAGACGTAATGAGATAGGTAAAATGGAAATTCCAAAATGTTGATGATTATTTTTAATGATTAAAGCAGCTGGATGACATGAACCTAAGAAATTACTGTATTTTCTTAACATCTGTGTATGTTTGAACATTTCCATAATAAAAATCCCTGCAAAGGTTTAGTATGGGAAAAAAAAAAAAAAGACTAATAGGGACCAACAAGCTTCACTGCCTCTCTCACTGACAAAATGATCAAGTCGAAAAGAATTTGTTTTGTCCCCAGTGGGGTCTATACTCCCTGCAGTGACTGCACACACTCTTGTAAGTGTCAGGTATTGTACTAATGCTCTAAACGGATGAATCCATTTAATCCTTGCAAGTTACCCAGATAGGCTGGTACTATCACTGCGTGTCACACAGGAGGGAAAGGAACTCAAGACAGGCTAAGTAACTTACCTACAGATGGCCTGTTAGTGGCAGGGCTGTGAGTTAAAGTGTGGTTTAGTTCTAAATATGTGCCCTTCATACCTGTGCTCTTCAGTTTTATTCATACACAAATTACATTAAAAGGATTACATTTTTAGAAAAATTACCCTGGGAAAGACTAGAGATTTTTTCAAGAAAACTAGAGATACCAAGGGAACATTTCATGCAAAGATGGGCTCAATAAAGGACAGAAATGGTATGGACCTAACAGAAGCAGAAGATATTAAGAAGATGTGGCAAGAATACACAGAAGAATTGTACAAAAAGATCTTCACAACCCAGATAATCATGATGGTGTGATCACTCACACTTATCTAGAGCCAGACATCTTGGAATGTGAAGTCAAGTGGGCCTTAGGAAGCATCACTATGAACAAAGCTAGTGGAGGTGATGGAATTCCAGTTGAGCTATTTCAAATTCTAAAAGATGATGCTGTGAAAGTGCTGCACTCAACATGCCAGCAAATATGGAAAACTCAGCAGTGCCCACAGGACTGGAAAAGGTCAGTTTTCATTCCAATCCCAAAGAAAGGCAATGCCAAAGAATGCTCAAACTACCACACAATTGCACTCATCTCACACGCTAGTAAAGTAATGCTCAAAATTCTCCAACCAGGCTTCAATAGTACGTGAACCATGAACTTCCAGATGGTCAAGCTGGTTTTAAAAAAGGCAGAGGAACCAGAGATCAAATTGCCAACATCTGCTGGATCATCAAAAAAGCAAGAGAGTTCCAGAAAAACATCTATTTCTGCTTTATTGACTATGCCAAAGCATAGTCAATAGTCAATAGTCTGTGTGTATCACAATAAACTGTGGAAAATTCTGAAGGAGATGGGAATACCAGACCACCTGATCTGCCTCTTGAGAAACTTGTATGCAGGTCAGGAAGCAAGAGTTAGAACTGGACATGGAACAACAGATTGGTTCCAAATAGAAAAAGGCGTACATCAAGGCAGTATATTGTCACCCTGCTTATTTAACTTCTATGCAGAGTACATCGTGAGAAATGCTGGGCTGGAAGAAGCACAAGCTGGAATCAAGATTTCCGGAAGAAATATCAATAACCTCAGATATGCAGATGACACCAGCCTTATGGCAGAAAGCAAAGAAGAAGCCTCTTGATGCAAGTGAAAGAGGAGAGTGAAAAAGTTGGCTCAAAGCTCAATATTCAGAAAACCAAGACCATGGCATCTGGTCCCAACACTTCATGGCAAATTGATGGGAAAACAGTGGAAACAGTGTCAGACTTTATTTTTTTGGGCTCCAAAAACACTGCAGATGGTGACTGCAGCCATGAAATTAAAAGATGCTTACTCCTTGGAAGGAAAGTTATGACCAACCTAGACAGCCTATTAAAAAGCAGAGACATTACTTTGTCAACAAGATCCGTCTAGTCAAGGATATGGTTTTTCTACTGGTCATGTATGGATGTGAGAGTTGGACTATAAAGAAAGCTGAGTGCAGAAGAATTGATGCTTTTGAACTGTGGTGTTGGAGAAGACTCTTGAGAGTTCCTTGGACTTAAAGGCGATCCAACCAGTCCATCCTAAAAGAGGTCAGTCCTGGTTGTTCATTGGAAGGACTGATGTTGAAACTGAAACTCCAGTATTTTGGCCACTTGATGCGGAGAGCTGACTCATTGGAAAAGACCCTGATGCTGGGAAAGATTGAAGGTGGGAGAAGGGGACAACAGAGGATGAGATGGTTGGATGGCATCACTGACTCAATGGACATGGATTTGGGTAGACTCCGGGAGATTGTGATGGACAGGGAGGCCAGGCATGCTGCAGTTCATGGGGTCGCAAAGAATCGGACACGACTAAGCGACTGAACTGAACTGACCCTGGGAAAAATTTTAAGTTAATCACACTGCATAGCTCTGAAGAAAGAAATCAAAGTCTCTCTTCTGATGATATAGTATGTAGTCAACAACACAGCACAGGTGATGGAACTTTTCTTCATTTTGATGGCTGTGGTGACTGTATAACTCAATGTGCCCTTGTCGAAACTCCCAGCTGCGTATCATAAAACAAAAGGACAGTCAATCAGTCGTGTCCGACTCTTTGTGATCCCGTGGACTGTATGTAGCTCACCAGGCTCCTCTGTCCATGAAATTCTCCACGTAAGAATACTGGAGTGGATTGCATTTCCTTCTCCACATAAAGCACAAAGTGTATAGCAAATATTTAAATAATGAATGGATGAAAACATTGCATGCCTTTTAGAAAGACAAAATGCCTAGCAACACTCAGGATTTAGCCTATCATTTTCAGAACCAGCTCAGGATGGAAAGGAATTTCAGATGCAAGGTTTTTCTCTTTTGGGGGAGGTATCTCCATAGTCTGAACAACAGTGAGAAACATCTGTGTACACATACACACACATACAACTTAGTGGCCAATGACATTTCCTTCTCATAAGTACACTTGCAAGATTTATAGTACTCACAGCACCGAAGTAAGGAGCTTGGTGTACAATCCCAGTGCCTTCTTCCTCTTTCACATAGTTGTCCACAAGCACAGTAAAAGCACCACTCTCTTTACACTGGAAAAGAAAGGTTATCAGGCTTAAAGAATAAAATAAAACCATATCATAATATTAATTTAATAATAGTTTTTGGTAAGACCCTGAAAAAATTTTAACACTTAATTTTTGGAAATAGAATGGACAGAATAATTCAGATTGGGAAGAAATGTGCCAATTCAAATCATTTCCATGAATAACAACAGTTCACCATTTATAAATGAAATCGTTATCTAAAGACTTACAGATAAAAATTTCTTCCTTAGTCACAAAACTTTTCATCAGTTCTTCCAACCTCACCCCTGCCCCAGTAAGCAGTTTATCTTAAAATGTCTCAGAAGATGTGCTCCCTCAACAATTCCCTTCCTGCTGTATTTCCAATCACTGAAAACACTTTGCTGCTGCTCCTTTTCCTTTCAGGTCAGCTCAGGTTTTTCAGTAATAAAAGGCAAACTTTGAAAGAATCAGGATGGGAGCCAAGTTACAAGTTCTAGATTCAGGTAGTCCAAGTACTGTAACACTGAGGGGAATTGCTTTCAGTTTTATTTTTTTGGTAACAACTAAAGTCAGGTTTATACATATAAGACTACTGACCTACTTTTTCTACCTTCGTCTCTTAGTATTTCTTTTCACATACCCTTTGTTTCAGTCAACAAACTGTGCTTTCTTATCCCTCTGCCTTTGTAAAATGTACTTTCAGAAATGATTTTCACATTGAATCCTATAATACTGTCAAAAAGGCACTGGCAGTCCCATGTTTTAAAAATATTCTGGTTGTATTTCAATTTCACAGATGAACAAACTCTGGACAAAGATGGAATTGTTTGTCCAGATTATACAAGTAAGTAATGATGAAGCCAGGCCTTCAGTGATGAAGGCCTTTGGATTCCAAACACAATTTTATATTCAACCACATCACAGCTCTTTAATTCTTTGGCATTCACTTAAAATTAAACTTGAAAAATAACTCTGAATTTTTAATTGCTATAACCCAAATCACCTGGAAACATTTTTGGTGTGGTGTGATAGGTCCTTTTCAATAGTTTAAACTTGGAGAGATAATATGTGTATCCTCAGAATCAGACGTAAGAAGAGGGAATACAAAGGATCCTACTGTTTGTAACTGTAGACAAAGAAATGCTGCATTGCATTCCTATTTCTCGAAGTCAAGTTTGAGGTATTACCCCTGCTGAATCTTAGCGGGCAGGGTCTGAACTGGGTTAGCATTCACACGGAGAGCTATAGTGTTGCACTTCACAGACAGCATCTATTCTCATAGCTCCCACTTAAAACTTCAGAACATGGGTATTTTACATATACACCGGATGATTTTTGTTGTAAGTCAAAGAACTTGCAGCATCGTTCTAAAACTTACCAAATGTTCTAGAAATTTTATGAAGATAACTGAACGCATATGTGCTATTCTTAAAAAACTTAAATCAGTATGAACTGAATGCATATTCCAGAGAGACTCGTGACTTCACACAAAGTTCCTATCTATTGTGTCCATGTACATTTTCTGAAAGAGCTCAACTTTCCTTAGGGTCTCAATAGGATCTTCCCAATAGGGTCTATAATTCAGAAAGGTCACTGATACAGTGCAAGAGTTTTAAGACAAATAAAAACAAATATTTTTAAAAAATGTTAAGATACAGAAGAATGGAGTAATGATATTTTTCAGAGGGAGAAATCAAAGAAATGTTTCAGAAAATGCTTTTCCCAGAGGGCATCTGAGTTTACTGTTGAAGAGTGTCAAGTTGATATGACAATAAAGAAAGGTGAACGTTTTTTAAAAATAGGAGGAAAACAATGAAAACAATAAAAACAAAGGCAAGGAGAGAAGAAAAGAAAGGACAAGTTTGATGGATGCAAAGGATATGTTTAAATCAACATTAGGAGACATGGTTAGGGAGCGGGACTGCCCTGTGTCAAGTGGAGAACGCCTAGTGAAAGACCAGGTAAAGCATTTGGCAATCCATTAGCGACAACATGCAGTGAGGAAGTTTAGTTAGGAGATAAGAAATACAGGAAAATACTCAAGTGCACAGAAGTATAGACACAGGTGTTGCTGTGGACAAAGCCCACCTGCATTAGTCAAACTCTTATTATCGCCACACTGAACCAGAACAGAGGTAGTAAATATTTTATCCCAGCCTGTGATGTAAGCTTTTGCTGGCTAATGCCATGTCCAGCTGAATATAATTTCCAGTGTGTAAAACCAGGTCTGACGGTGTTGCTCATTATTTCGCTCCAAGACCTATAAATAAGAACCACTTCAAGAGGTCTCCCCTGGTGGCTCAAATCAATGCAGGAGACATGGTTTCGATCTCTGGTCCAGGAACATCCCACATGCCTCAGAGCAACTAAGCCACAACTACTGAGACTGTGCTCTAGAGACCAGGAGTCACAACTACTGAAGCCTGCACACCGAGGGCCTGTGCTCCTCAACAAGAGAGGCCCAGGTGCTGAAACTAGAGAGTGACCCCAGCTCATCGCACTAGAGAAAGCCCGTGCAGCAACAAAGACCCAGGAAAACCACAAATAAAGAGATTAAAGAATCAACGGGAAATTCCTATTGTTTTCATTCTTTTGTTGTTGCTGGAGTTTACAACTACAGCCGTGGATTCTGTTGACAGAAAATGAAAAACCACGTAAAATAGTTCTGTGACTCTGATGAAAATTAAGTTACTAAATGTCTGAGCTTAAAGAACTTACCTCATAAATTCCTTGAAATGAACTGTTACTTTGACACACAGTTTTATTCTGAATTATATTTTAAATTTATAAAAACAAATCCCAAACACTACCTGACAGCAATGACTTTCCTGGGTGATAATAAGCAATACAAAATATACACATATAAATCTTATCAAACATAACTGATTCCATACATCATTTGAGAAAACTACTTAAAATTTTATATAGTATTTTAATTATTAAAACAAGAAGGCAATATGAACAGAATTTAATTTTTTAAATACCTAAAAAAATTTTTTTTGGATTCAGGCACACTTATATAAACAATATAACCAATAAGACAACATGAATATCACTCCAGTTATCAAACACATAGGTTGTGGAGAGTGCCTGTGGTAGAGGGCTCTAAGCTTACCTTTACAAAATAGTCAAACAGGGGCCGGTATTTCTTGCCTCTGAGAGAGGCACCAGGAAATCTAGAAAACAAGAGGAGCAAACTCACAATTAAAATCATCAAAGAAATGAGGCTGCAGCCACATCAAATTACCATTTCTTTCTGATTTCCTTGTTTCTAAGTCATTAGTGCTAGAACATGTGACTTGAATATATTTGATTAAGCTTGAATACTATATATAGCTCTTGGGCAATAAAGTATCTCACTTTTTAAAACTAAAGACACACACACACACACACACCACACAGATGCATGCATGTATACATCAATGATTTGCATATTCACCTTTCAAGGATCTCATAGTCACTCTCCGATTTATAGAGGGCTGATAATCTGGCTTCCATTAAAATGAGTAATTTTCCTCTGACAGAATCTATGAGAGCAAGGGAAAATGTGGACTTCAATGACATGCATTGATATTTTCTGAATAAAAAACAGAACACAGGGTTCACCAACCAGAAAAGTTGTATACAGGCAGATGAATGACGTGACTGGAATCTTAGGCAAAGGGCCTTCAAGGGTGTCACGTTCACTACACCACGGCCATGACCCAGAGGTCACACCAGTACACTTATACAGACAGAAATGCACTTGCCTACAGAAGTAGAAGTAGACACCACAGGTAGCTTCTATGGTGGAAGCAGCTCCTTCCTGACAGTAGCATTAGAAACCAACTGTTGGTTCTTAAATTCTCCTAAGGCATAGCTAAATAAAGGTAAAAGTATCTGTTTTCTGACTACCAATCCTTTTCCATTCCTTTCTCAATATTATTCCCTGATAGTACAAGCTACTGTGAATCAAACTGTCTTGTAAGATGAATTTCTTTCTGGCTATGAGCTTTTCTTTCTTTCCTTAGCTTCCCCCTGCTCTCCATAAACTGCTGAAACCGGTCATCTGAATTATATTCTCCCATTCCTGTTCATTTTAATTCACTGATAATAAGAAATATATATTTAGTCTCTGTTCTGGCATGGGTGCCTGCTCAGTCACTTCAGCTGTGTTAGACTCTTTGCAACCCTGAAGACAGTAGCCTACCAGGCCCTTCTGTTCATGGGCTTCTCCAGGCAAGAATACTGCAATGGGTTGCCATTTTCTCCTCTAGGGGATCTTCTGAACCCACAGATCAAACTCATGTCTGCCAGTATCTCTTCCACTGCAGGTGGATTCTTCACCTACTGAGCCATCTTTTCTGGCAGAGCTCTTAAATCTCTTGGAATTTCTTAAGTGATGGGAGCCATAAATGTGTCTTTTGTTGATAACAAAACATGCTATGAGGTAGTACACCCCAGTTCTGGAGACAGAAACTTGAGACCCTTCCAGATCTCTCTATGCACTTCACTTGGCCGTTTGAGTGTATCCTTTACAATCCCTTTTTATACTTAACTGGTAATCTCAAGAGTACAATGTTCTCTGAGTTCTGTGACTTACTCTTTGGACCCAAGGAGGAGGCCATGGGTTGGTTAGAAATCTAGGTGACAACCAGAACTCATGACTGACATCTGAAGTGTGGGTGCAGTAGCAGAGGGTCATCTTGTAGGACTAAGCTCTTAAACTGTGGTATCTGACTCTTCTCCAGACACCTAGTGCTTAAATTGATTTAACTGTTTGGCAGTGTTGAGAAAACACATATTGGAGATTCCTAATAGCAATGATATGCTACTTCGTTGAATCTCAGGTTCCTGGGCTGCTGAGTAAAAGTACAATAATCTGAAAATTATAAGAAATTTTTACTTTTCATCTCTCTGTATAATGTTAATTTTTTTGTGTTAATTTCAACTTGTTACTTTTTTAATCAGAAAAACGCTTGAGGATGTTTTTCTGATTATGTCTTAATAGTTTTTCAAAAACGTTTTTATTCCAAAAAGAAATGTAATTTTTTTCTTTTTTAACCATTGTGTCAAAAAGAATAAAAAGCTAGGAATAAATCTACCTAAGGATGTAAAAGACCTTTACTCCAAAACTTATTTGACTGATGAAAGACATCAAGGGTGACACAAACAGATGGAAAAATATACCACATTCTGGGACTGGAAGGATCAATGTGGTCAAAATGAATATACTACCCAAAGTAATCTACAGATTCAGTGCAATCCCTATCAAATTACTAACAGTATTTTATCAGATCAAACAATTTTAAGATTTGTATGGAAACACAAAAGATCTCAAATAACCAAGCAATCTCAAAAAACGGAGTTGGAGGAATCAGGCTCACTGACTTCAGACTCTACTATAAAGCTACAGCAATCAAAACAGTATGGTACTGTTATTCTCTATTTATTTTAGAGTAGGGAAATGATGTTAGACAAAAAGCAAATTTGAGAGATTTTCTCATTCAAGTTCAAAATGAGTTCAACAAGCAGCAGTTCAAAAAGCAGCAGAGACAACTTACAACCTCAACAACAAATTTGGCCCAGGAACTGCTAATGAATGTACAGTGCAGTGGTTGTTCAAGAAGTTTTGCAAAGGAGACAAGAGCCTTGAAGATTAGGAGCATAATGGCCAATTATCGGAAGTTGACAATGACCGACTGAGAGCAATCATCAAAGCTGATCCTCTTATAACTACATGAGAAGCTGTCCAAGAATTCCAAGGTTGACCATTCTATGGTCATTCAGCATTTGAAGCAAATCGGAAAAGAGAAAAAGCTCAATCAGTGGGTGCCTCATGAGCTGACGGCAAATTAAAAAAACTGTCATTTTGAAGGTCCCTCTGCCCAAGAAAGAGTCAAATTATTTCCAGTTTTAGAAATATACTGGAAGCTAACTGGCTTTGTTGTGCTGTTTGAAACTTATTATCAGATTCTCCTTTCAAAATATCTTGGTATATAACACCATACCTATGTATTCACCACTAGACAATTATTTCTTAGAGGCTTTCTGGGTTTCTAAGAAATTTTATTAGTAGGCAAATTTCCCTGGGGTTATTAGCACATAAAAGTGATTATGATATACCTAAGTACAGATTCTCAAACAATAAATTGTAAGACATGTGACCAGAGAGTTCATGCTACCTCCCAGCCCCAACAACTTTACTGATTCTAGTAAACATTTATTTCTTATATAACATGCAGTATGTTAATTAAGTTATAATTTTAAATCATGCCCTGATTACTAATAGTGATGTCTATTTAAAAATCAAAAAATATTTTTTAAAATGTAACACATTTAGGCATGACAAGTAATTTCCTATAAAAATTTTAGACGTTATCTAATATTGTATCCAACTGAGTTTTCTTAATGAATTAACTGTGTGATGTTTCTAGTGTGACCCATCTGCTGCTGCTGCTAAGTCGCTTCAGTCGTGTCCGACTCTGTGCGACCCCATAGACGGCAGCCCACCAGGGTCCCCCGTCCCTGGGACTCTCCAGGCAAGAACACTGGAGTGGGTTGCCATTTCCTTCTCCAATGCATGAAAGTGAAAAGTGAAAGTGAAGTCGCTCAGTCGTGTCTGACTCCTAGCGACCCCATGGACTGTAGCCCACCAGGCTCCTCCGTCCATGGGATTTTCCAGGCAAGAGTGCTGGAGTGGGGTGCCATTGCCTTCTCCGGTGACCCATCTACTGTCTATTTATTTATTGAATACTTATCTTGTTTCAGGTAATGGGATATAAGGGCATGCTGTTGCTGCTGCTAAGTCGCTTCAGTCGTGTCCGACTCTGTGCGACCACATAGACGGCAGCCCACCAGGCTCCCCCATCCCTGGGATTCTCCAGGCAAGAATACTGGAGTGGGTTGCCATTTCCTTCTCCAATGCATGAAAGTGAAAAGTGAAAGTGAAGTCACTCAGTTGTGTCCGACTCTTCGCAACCCTGTGGACTGCAGCCTACCAGGCTCCTCTGTCCATGGGATTTTCCAGGCAAGAGTACTGGAGTGGGGTGCCATTGCCTTCTCTGATATAAGGGCATAGCCCTCAACAATACCTATCCAGGTCCTGCCTTCCACAAACCCCAGGAGTTAGGATTTTTTTGTTATTTGCTAATAACAACATCCTTGGGAATTCCAGGGCATTACAGTGATTAGGACACGGTGCTTCCCACTGCCAGGGCCCAGGTTTGATCCTTGGGTCTGGGATCCTGTAAGCCATGTGGAAGGGCCAAAAAACAAACAAACAAAAAACCTCAACTGTATCCTGATAATCTCTCTCTGTAGCTAAATGAAATTACTCTAATAAATGCCTTTTGGAGGAAATATACCTCAATATAACAAAGGCCATATAAGAGAAGTCCACAGCTAACATCATATTTATGGGGAAAAAGCTGAAAGTGTTTCCTCTAATATCAACAAGATAAAGACACCAAATCTCGACATTTTTATTTTAGTACTGAAGTCCTAGCCAGAAGAGTTAAGTAGGAAAAACAAAAGAAATCCAAATTGGAAACAAAGAGGTAAAGCTCACTATTTTCAGATGACATGATAGTACATATATAAAATCCAAGACTCCATCAAAAACTTAGAACTAAAAAACAAATGCAGTAAAGTTGTAGGATACAAAATCAACATACTGAAATTCACTGCATTTCTACACACCAATAATGAACTATCATAAAGAGAGAAAATAACTGCATTTACAATTGTATCACAAAGAATAAAATACCTAGGAACAAGCTTAAGAGTAAATGAAAGACCAAGACACTGAAAAGTTTACACTGATGAAAGAAATTAAAGACACAAATAAATGGAAAAGAATTCCGTATTCAGGGACTCGAAGAATTAACAGTGTTAAAATGTCCATACTACTCAAATAATTCTAGATTCAGTGCAATTTTTGTCAATATTTCAATGGCATTTTTCACAGAAATACAGTCAACATTCTTAAAATCTATATCAACCCACAAAAGATCCTGAAAAGTCCATTCAGTTTTGAGAAAGAAGAACAAAGCTGAAGGCAGAACACTTATTTATTTCAAACTATATTACAAAGCTCCAGTAATCACAACAGTATGGAACAAAACAGAGAGTCCAGAAATAAACTCACATATATATAGACAATTCATATACAACAAAGGAGCCAAGAATATACAATAGAGAAAGGAGAGTCTCTTCAATAAATAGTGTTGGGAGAACTAGATCACTCTCTCATGCCATGTACAGAAATTAACACAAATGAATTAAAGACTTGGACATAAGACCTGAAACCCTAAGATTCCTTCATGAAAACATAGCTGACTGGATTTCCCTGGTGGTCCAGTGGCTAAGACTCTGCACTTTCACTGCAGGGGGCATGAGTCTGATCACTGCTCCTAGTTGGGGAAGTTTCACACGCTGCTCAATGTGGGGGAAAAAAAAATCCCCACAAAACATATTTGATAAACTCCCTGATGTTGGTCTTGGCAATGTTTTTGTTTGTTTTTGACCTGACAACAAAAGAAATCAGAAGCAAAAAAAAAAAGTGGGACTACATCACACTAAAGCTTCTGCATAGCAAATGTAATCAACAAAATGAAAAGGCAACCATGCAAGAAAATATCTGTATATCAAATATCTGATAAGGGGCTAACATCAAAATTATAAAAAGAACTCACACAGTGCAACAGCAAATGAATAAATAAATGGGTAGAAGATCTGAATAGATATTTTTCCAAAGAAGACATACAGATATCCAACAGGTACATGAAAAGATGCTCAATATCACTAGTCATCATGGATACACAAATCAAAACCCTAATAAGGTATCACCTCATACCTGATGGAATGGCTGTATTCACAAGAGACAAGTGTCGGCAAGGATATGGAGAAGATAGAACCTTTGTACACTGCTGATGGGAATGTAAATTGATGTAGCCACTATGGAAAACAGTATGGCAGTTACTCAACAAAGTTAAAAACACGTATGATCCAGTCATTTTACTTTTGGGTATTTACACAAAGAAAATGAAAACACTAACTTGAAAGATATCTGCAACCCATGTTCATTGTAGCATTATTTACAAGAGCCAAGTCTTAGAAACAACCTGTGTCCATCAGTGGATGGATGGATGAAGAAAATCTGGTATATATATATACAATGAAAAGCTATTTGGCTATAAGAAAGAATGAAATTTTGCTGTTTAAAACATCATGGATAGATTTTAAGTGAAAGAAGTAAAAAAAAGACACATCATCTCAATTTTATGTAGACTAAAAACAAAATCAAAACAACAAAAATATACCTCATGCATACAGATAACAGACTGGTGGTTACCAGAGGCAGAATATGAGGAAGAGGGGGTGACAAAATGAGTAAAGGAAGTCAAAAGGTATAAACTTCCAATTATAAAATAAGGCATGGGGATAAAATTTATAGCATGGAAGCCATAGTTAATAATACTATATTGCATACTTGAAAATTACTGAGAGAGCAGATCTTAAAAGGTCTCACCACAAGAAAACAATTCTGTAAGTATTACAGATGTTAACTAGACTTACTGTGATGTTTATTACCCAATGTATACAAACATCTAATTACTTTGCGGTAAACCTGAAACTAATATGTGCTACGTTGTTTCAGTTGTGTCCTAATCTTTGCAACCCTATGACAGTAGCCTACCAGGCTCCTCTGTCCATAGGATTCTCCACGCAAGAATACTGGAGTGGGTTGTCATTTCCTCCTCCAGGGAATCTTCCTGACCTAAGGATCAAACCCAAGTCTCTTGCCTCTTGTGCACTGGCAGGCAGGTTCTTTACCTGGCAAGGGTGTTCCTTACCACTAGTGCAACCTGGGAAGCCTGAAACTAACACAATGTGTATCAACTATACTTTAATTCAAAAAGTTAAAAAAATAAAAAAGGAAGGAAATGTCAGCTTTCATTCATTAAAATTATTTTATTCATATCAATCATAAAGAACGAGGCTCACACTTACCTTTAATCTTCACATACTGCAAGTCGGGATTAACACACAGGGCAAGGTTACTAGGAAGAGTCCAGGGAGTAGTTGTCCAGGCAACCAAAGAAATATTTTCATCTTCCTCCAAAGGGAAAGTTACAAATATTGAAGGATCTTGAACATCCTGAAATCAAATGAGATAAAATATTCTTTTATAAAATTCGTAATAGCAAACTTGCAAGAAAAAGGAACTGATCCTAAAGAATACAATAATTTGATTTTCAGAATAAGCTGAGCTTTAAAAAAAATCTGCCATATTTGTAAGAAGAAAATACAAAGCAAGAAATTCCAAATACATTTTTATATAAAGAAATGCTTTAATAATTACCTTAGTAGTCACAATTAAAATATTTAAAATTTATCAAGAGGGATACCTAATGGAGATTTCACTATTACAATGATCTATTTTATAAAGTCCATAAAGAGTTAGGTCAATAAAATAACTATTTTGGAAAACAGCTATTATTTATTCAAAAATATATTAATAAAAATTTCACTGAAGGGTATATGAGAACTGTGTTTTCAACTTTTCAGGAAATCTGAATTATGTCAAAAATAATCCTTAGTACACAATTAGAGCATGACCAGAGCAAAAAAAAAAAAAAAAAGAAAATACTAAATGTTGGCAAGGATGCAGTGTAATCATAGCAGTCTAGTGGAGGTATAAATCAGTATAACCCCTTTGGAAAAGTCTTTAAAAGTGGGAGACAATGAACCATGGTCCTTGAGTCAAATCTGGCCATTACCAGTTTTTTGTACAGCCCAAGAGCTAAGAATGGTTTTGACAGGACTGACAGACCATGTGGCTTACGAAGTCTAAAATAATTACTATCTGGCCCTTTACATAGTTTGCCAACTCTAGTACTAGAGCTAAATGTAAGTATATCTTACACACAATAATTCCACACCTGGGAATGTAAGCAACAGAAATGTCTATATATACTCCCCAAAACTCAAGTTCTAGAATATTCATTAACAGCCAATAACTAGATATTACCCAAATGGCAATCAACATTAGAAGGGATAGGGACTTCTCTGGTGGTCCAGTGGCTAAGACTCTGTCGTGCAATGCCAGGGAAGCACGTTCAATCACTGGTCAGGAACTAAGATCCGACATGTCGTGGAACAACTGAGCCCACTTGGCAGCTACTGAAGCCCATGTGCCACAACTAAGTAGTCTATGAGCCTCAAAAAAAGATCTCACACGCCACAACTAAGACCTGACACAGCCAAATAAATACATACATTTAACCATTAGAATGCTAAGCTGCTGCTGCTAAGTCACTTCAGTCGTGTCCGACTCTGTGCGACCCCACAGACGGCAGCCCACCAGGCTCCCCGTCCCTGGGATTCTCCAGGCAAGAACACTGGAGTGGCTTGCCATTTCCTTCTCCAATGCATGAAAGTGAAAAGTGAAAGTGAAGTCGCTCCGTGGTATCCGACTCTTAGCGACCCCATGGACTGCAGCCTACCAGGCTCCTCCATCCATGGGATTTTCCAGGCAAGAGTACTGGAGTGGGGCGCCATTGCCTTCTCCAACCATTAGAATAGATAAGCTAAATACTTGGCAGTATGTAAAATGATCTACAACTACATACAACATGGATGACTTTCAGAAACACAATCTTGAGCAAGACAAGTCAGACAGACAAAAAAGAACAAACTGTACTATTGTATTTATACTTAGTAGAGAATCACTGAACAATGAGGCTGGAATGAGGACAGCAGTAACTATAAAGGAGTAGGGTGATACATACTAAACTGAAAGGACCATAAGAAGGGAGAGCTCTTGATAGATTAATTGATAAGGCTCCTTTTGAACTTTATCAGGGTGTTGGCTTCAAATATACATTCATTTTGTACAAGTATATGGAATAGAGCAAGGAAATGGAAGAGCAAAAAAAATGCTGTCTTATTAAGTCAGGAAATAGGTACTATATTAATTTTAATATATATATAGTAATGAACATAAAAAACTTAAAAAATAAAAAAAGCCACTAAAGGGAAACCTAAAATAAAACATTAATAGTCATTTCCTTTGGGTACTGGGATTATAATTTTCTCCTTCTTCTTAATATCTTCTATGGCTTCTAAATTTTCCACAATGAGCATAAGCTTCATAAATAAACACATCAACCAGACTTCTAGAAACTAAAAATTAAGACAATATAAAAAACAAGTATTTTTATATACCATCATTTAGTTTGGGTGTGTATGCTCAATTATCTTTTGGAAAAGTCTGGAAGGATTTTCTTCGTTAACTCAATTTACTTCCCTACAGCTTGCTCTTTCCCAGTAAGAAAATATATCTATTTACTATATAGATGAGTATAAACTTTGAAAACTCTAGGACCAAACTACTATAGGAAACTAACATGTAAAAATTTAGTTACCAAAGAAAACTGCAGCATAGTACACAAGGATTTGTATTACAAAATGTTTGGAACAACACTGTTACCATTTGAAGAAAGAAAAAAAAAAAAACAAAAAACCCGAGCCCTCTGAACAATTCAAATATCTATTGAAAGAATTAACAGATAAATTGTAACCTATTTGTTATATGAAAAGATCCAGGAGCTGTAAGAGATGGGGGTTTGATCCCTGGGTCCAATTCCTGGGTTCATAAGATTCGCTGGAGGAGGAAATGGCAAACTACTCCAGTATTCTCACCTGGAAAATTCCAGACGAAGGAGCCTGCTGCGCTACAACCCATGGAGTCACAGAGTTGGAAACGAATGAACACACACACATGCAGCAGGGGTCCCAAACCTCTGGGATCTAATCCCTGATGGTCTGAGGTGGAGGTGATGTAATCAGTTCAGTTCAGTTCAGTTGCTCAGTCAGATCCAACTCTCTGTGACCCCATGGACTGCAGCATACCAGCCTTCCCCATCTATCACCAACTACCGGAGCCTACTCAAACTCATGTCTATTATGTCGGTGATGCCATCCAACCATCTCATCCTCTGTCATCCCCTTCTCCTGTCTTCAATCTTTCCCAGCATCAGGGTCTTTTCAAATGAGTCAGTTCTTTGCACCAGGTGGCCAAAGTACTGGAGGTTGAGCTTCAGCATCAGTCCTTCCAATGAATATTCAGGATTGATTTCCTTTAGGATGGACTGGTTTGATCTCCTTGCAGTCCAAGGGACTCTCAAGAGACTTCAACATCACAGTTCAAAAGCATCAATTCTTCAGCACTCAGCTTTCTTAATGGTCCAACTCTCACATCCATACATGACTACTGGAAAAACCATAGCTTTGACTAGACAGACCTTTGTTGGTAAAGTAACGTCTCTGCTTTTTAATATGCTATCTAGGTTGGCCATAGCTTTTCTTCCAAGGAGCAAGCATCTTTTAATTTCTTGGCTGCAGTCACCATCTGCAGTGATTCTGGAGCCCAGAAAAATAAAGTTAGCCACTGTTCCCATTGTTTCTCCAATTATTTGCCATAAAGTAATGGGACTGGATGCCATGATCTTAGTTTTTTGAATGCTGAGTTTTAAGCCAACTTTTTCACTCTTCTCTCTCACTTTCATCAAAAGGCTCTTTAGTTCTTCTTCACTTTCTGCCATAAGGGTGGTGTCATCTGCATATCTGAGGTTATTGGTATTTCCCCTGGCAATCTTGACTCCAGTTTGTAGGTCATCCAGCCTGGCATTTTGCATGATGTACTCTGCATATAAGTTAAATAAGCTAAAAACTAAAGGTGATGTAATAATAACAGAAATAATGTGTACAATTAATGTAATGTGCTTGAATCATCCCCAAACCATCCCCTTACGTGGTCTGTGGAAAAACCGTCTTCCACAGAATCAGTCCCTGGTTCCCAAAAGGCTGGGGGTCACTGCTATGTTGTTGCTCGTTCGGTAACTTGTGTCTGACTCTTCGTGACCCCACGGACTGCAGCACGTCAGGCCTCCCTGCCCCCTCTATCTATTACAGTTTGCCCAAGTTCACGGCCACTGAGTCAGTGATGCTATCCAACCATCTCATCCACTGCTAAGCAGCAGTTAAAATTAAACTTAAAGCTACATGTATAAATGAGAAGGAATTTTAAAACATAATGTTTTTGTAGAAGGCAAGGTTCAGAATAAGAATAATGGATGATACTCAGAAACATATATAAAAAACAGTATATACTGTTAATGAATACTTATGTACATAGTAAAAATATAAAAATATGCATAATTAAGAAACCTCAAATTGAGCATAGTGGTTACCTATCAGGATGTAAAGAAAGAAATGGAAAAGAGAAAGGTGGTATAAATAAACAAACTGTGGTATATTTACCTACACAGTAATTAGAACAAAAGATCCATAACTCTACAAAACATGGATGACTATCACAAGCAATGCTGAGTGAGAAAAGCCAGAAAGAAAAGAATACATAGTATATCTTCCCATTTCTTCAAAGTACAGAACCAGACAAAACTAATCAACTGTTATCTGTGATATTTGATGTATTTGAAAAAAATAGATGCTTTTAGTGAAACCCATTTTATTTTTAATTCTTTTGGCCATGGCACAGGGTTGGCAGGATCTTAGTTGCAAGACCAGGGACAAAACCTGTACCCTCCACAGTGAAAGCTCAGAGTCCTAACCACCAGATCACCAAGGAATTCCCCAGTGCAATCCATTACTTGGTATGCTTAAGATCTGTGCATGTCCAAAAAAAAACAAATACCGACCTCTATTATATACGGTCAAAGAAAAAACAAACAGAGAAACAAAGTACTTATATCTATAAAATTCAGAGGACAGAGAAAATGTTAAATCAGATTATGAAGTAGTAATCATTAAAATTCAGATCATGGGAAACTCAACAAAGCAAAACCTGTTACCCAAACAATGATTTGCAAAGGTGGGGGGTGGGCGGGGGTGAGGGAAGCAAAAGAAGAACACAAAAACAGAAATGGAGACCTACACATTAAAAAAGATCTAAGAGACAACTATTACTGGGTATGAACTTTCCTTAGGTCTGGATTAAAAACAAACAACTAGAAATAACCTTAGGGGAAAAAGATGCTATTTAGAGACAAACAGAAATGTGAACACTGATGATATCCAGCAGTTGAACAATTACAGAATATTTAACACTAAGAATATTAAAAATGATTGATGATGACTTTTTAAGGTGTGACAATAGTAAGGTACATAATGGATTACTTATCAATAAAATGACATGTCTATTATTTGCTTTTGAAAAAGCATCTGGGAGAAATAACTGTAGTGTGCAGATGGGGCAGGACTGGCTATAGAGACTGTTGGGGATACATGATAGGCACAGGAGAGTTAGCTAATTACTGTCTAGTTTTGTGCATGCTTGAAATTCTTCACGTTAAAATGTTTTTAAGAAGGAAGAAAATACAGCAATATAATCAGATCTGACAAAGTTTTAAGCCTTTGGTACTCAACAGTTATTATATTAATCTCTACATTTTTATGTCTTAATATATTTTATTAAAAAAATACAATAACAGGAGTCCCTAAGAACAATCTAATGAGATGTTGAAAGCATTCTCTAAGATGGAAAATGCATCCGAAGTGCAAGTTTTAATAATTTCCAAACCTAGCCATGAAATAAGAATTCTGAACAAATCGAAGTCCTTTAAAAACAAAGAGGGTTAAATAATATCAGAAATAAAACCACCACTTGAATACAAACACATGAGAACAGATACCTCTTATTTCTAAAGACTTACAGTCTTTACTATCTCTCTGGATAAGGTAAAGCAGTACACTGAGTCCCCTGGACTGCAAGGAGATCAAACCAGTCAATCCTAAAGGAAATCAATCCTGAATATTCTTTTGAAGGACTGATGCTGAAGCTCCAATACTTTGGCCACCTGATGCAAAGAGCTGACTCAGCAGAAAAGACCCTGATGCTGGGAAAGTTTGAAGGTAGGAGGAGCAGGGGACAACAGAGAACAAGATGGCTGGATGGCATCACTGACTCAATGGACATGAGTTTGAGCAAGCTCTGGGAAATGGTGAAGGACAGGGAAGCCTGGCATGCTGTAGTCCTTGGTGTCGCCAAGAGTTGGACACAACTGAATGACTGAACAAAGTACACTGTGTAAATATAAGACATGTTTAAATTCTTATACCAAAGACAGCAAGTTATTTCATTCATCAAAGAAAAGATCATAACACACCACTAACTGCAAATCAGATTTTCTTCCAAATACTTTTGACAAATAAATGATATTACAAGGTCTTAGACGAGGCATAAAATAATCCTAAGCAATAAGACTTATGAAACAAGTGACTTGAGAAAAATAGAGCACAGCTGGACTTCTTAAACAAAGAGAGGCATAAAAATATGGTTAAAATAAGCAAAATCTATCAATTAAAATCTATCTATTAAGACCAGCCGAAGGCTTCCCCAGTGGCTCAGTTCATAAAAAACTGCCTGCCAACACAGGAGAAGCAAGAGACATGGGTTTGATCCCTAAGTGGGAAGATCCCCTGGAGAAGGAAATGGAAACCCAGTCCAATATTTTTGCCTGGAAAATTCCATGAACAGAGGAGCCTGGCAGGCCACAGTCCATGAGGTCGCAAAGAGTCAGACAAAACTAAGAGCACACGTGCACACATCACATTAAGATACATCATTTATATTACTCCCCAGGCTTAACGTTCCACACCGGGACTAAGTTACCATGATCATACAACCATTTAACTTCTGATTCCATAACTTAATGTCCAATGCCATCTCATATACCTTGTAATTCTGGTGAGATTCAAAGTTGGAGAGTGGAGTATTGCATGCAGTGGAGAAGGGCATGACTTTCACACCTCTATAAACAAGGCCTTTATCATAGAGTTGTTTGAAGATCCACCTGGCAAGTAAAGAGAAAGAATTTTTCAAAAATTACATCACCAAAATCCTGTTTTCCCAAATACAAACATTTATGCCAGTCTAGTTTCCGTTTGCAGAGTATCTGACAGGCAAAGACATAGAAACACAATGTCTCTCAACCAGTGAATAGCTGGTAAATTATAACAGATTAGTATAATGAGATATTATGTAGACATTAAACCTGGAGAGGGAAACAATAATCCACTACTGTATTCTTGCCTGGTGAATCCCATGGACATAGGAGCCGGGCAGGCTACAATCCATGGGGTCGCAAAGAGTCAGACACCACTTAGCGACTAAATAAAAACAATGTAGACATTAAAAGTGCTAGTATCTGCTGACACAGAAAGATGCTCATGACTTGATGTTGACTGAGAAAAGCAATTGACACCATATTGTACAATGAGGTACCAATTATGTAAAACTGTACATATGTATAAATATGTATACATATTTATATTTTTAGAGATGCTAAAAAAAATAGGTTTCCATCAATGTATTAACTTACAGTTGGGATTTTAGGTTTTTTGTTTTTCTTCATACTCTTCTGGTGTATTGTTTAAATTTCACTATAATGGACAGTTTTACAAAGGCTAAAGTAGAAATAATTGGGATTAGGATCAGATATCTCTCCTATAGTCAGTCAAGAATGTTTATTAAACACTGAAGCATGTTGCTTTATGCTAAATACACCAAGACACTGCAAAACAGTCATCCCAGGTTCTCCTGTGGTAACCAGTCACCTTTCCCAGACGGATACAAGAATGCATTTGGTGGGAATCCTTACTTAATTCTGCCTTTATTTAACTCATTTTTGTAGTTTGAGTCCTAAGTACTTGGAACAATAAATGAATTAAATTCTCTCCCATATGCTAAAATACATTTTTGTGAAAAAACTGTGCACAAATTTTCATGGTAATCAAATTTCCTTGACTTTGAATAAAGTCTGAAAGCCTGGTGTCTTGTAACAAATATCCCAAGTTTAAACTTTAAATGATATACTCTGATTCAAGTACATTCACAGGAGACCAGAGGAACTGTCAGATTTGATATCATTAAGACCCAGATTCAAGCCTAAGAGCCATATAACTCGCTGAGTGATCTCAGAGAAATCACAGTCACTTGCCTTTACCTCCAACAGGGTCTGACCCCAATTCACAGGACTTTCTGAATCATCTGGGAAAAGGGATATGGACGTACTTTATATATACTCAAAAGTACCAACTCAATCCAAATTATCGTCATTATCATTTTAAATGTATCACCTACTATTATTTTTATATTCACGCTAGGTTTATGTGCCTTATTTATATGCCAACATGTTCCTCAGGAATAACTAACATTCTAATGCTGAGAGGCTTTGAATGGTTTTCCCGACTGAAATATGTTTGAATGTAAATAAAGAAGTACGATGTAAAGCTGCACTGTCTACTGTGGTAGCACTAGCCACACGTGCTCATTTAAATTTACTAAAATTAGAAACTCATTCTCAGTCATACCAACCACATTTAAGTGCTAAATCCTTAAATGCTGATCTAGAGCATAAAAAATACCTTCTTTTTCAGATATTTAACAGAAACCCTGCTTTTTTACAATGCACTAGTCATGAGAACTCCAGCTTGTCAGCGAAATAGGAAGAAAGTTCCTGTCCAAAGTTCCTGCCTTGTCAGAGAATTTAATCAACTTCTACCCTTGGATACATGGGTCTGGAGATGCACTCACAGGGGCACATTAGAGTCAGAGGGTCTGAGAACTGCCCTAGATATCTAGCTCCTCAAAGGACATGTGCCAAGCATGTGCAACAGATCTTGACTAATAGAGATGTAATCAGGGAGACAGGAGACAGTAAGAAGCACAAGCACTTCAGTGTAGGGCCAAAAAAAAAAAAAAAAAATCCTACAAAAGATCTCTGCAACTCACCTGTAATTATACATAACTTAACAAAAGCAGGACTTCCTCAAGGTCTGAGTTATGTACACAGGGCATTTTGTAGCCATAATAATTGTTTGCCAATTAATGATATGTAATGATTCTCAGACTACTATAGGAAGCTCAAGTTAAATTACCTATCAAAACTGGCATTGCAACAATTCTTATTTACAGTTAAAGGAAGCAAAATTAATTTTGAATCTGTTAGGAAACAGTGACTGCATATATAATTTCTCTCAGTAAAAAATTCAAGTACACATCAAAAATTCAAGTATCATTAATACCTTCTTAGAATCTAAAATATACTGAATTTAAAAATAAATTTTGGAGTGGAAGGAATGAATAGTACTGTAGAATTTCAGGGAATATAAATACTCTGTATGATAGCAGAATTATGGAAAGTATGTCATCACATTATCTGTCCAAATCCAAAGAATGTACAAGAAGAGGGAACCCTAATGGAAACTCTGGACTTCAGTTGATTATGATCCCTCAATACAGGTTCATGAATTGTAACAAATGTACCACTCTGGTGGGGGATGTTAATAATAGAGGAGGCTCTGTATGTGTGGAGGCACAAAGCATGTGGGAAATCTCTGTATCTTCCTCTTTTTTCATCTTTTTAGAGCATTTTTAGGTTCATAGCAAAATTAAGTCTTTAAAAACAAAGGAAAAAACAAATCAATTCCTAAAGATTTCAGGTAACTATGAAAAAAGCTGATTCATACTAGAGCATCTCTCTACTAACTAATATAATAGAACAGTCATTATAGTTATACCGTCAAATAAACTTACCAAACAGATTCCATGAATTGTGGATACAGAGTTTTGTAGTCATTGTCAAAGTCAATCCATCGGCCAAGTCTGGTAATAGTAGACTTAAGACGTGAATATTAGAAAAATAGGAATATTAGAGTTTTTAGACAATGACATGTTATTGCATAGCAATTATCATTATATATGATGCTTTTGGAAGAACAATCAATGGTTCAAGTAAATCTATATTGTAAACAACTCATAAAAGTCTACCAAAGCTACCAAATGTCCAACACTGCAGATCTAACCGTTGCTGGCATGAATCATCAATGGTTGCTAAAATTAATGAGTCACAGTGTGATAAGAAACAGGGTACTTACTAACTACAAAGGAAAACCCGAAACCTGACAGTGGAGAAACTTCACAGAATCACCTTAGTGAACAACATTAACAATGCCAACGAGACATATCAGCACTGTGTGCCTTCTGGTATGACAGACTAAGAGGGCTTGATGTTACTTCTTAGGCATTTTTGCCAAAAAAGTATAACCCAAACTGAATCATGAGGAAATACCAGACATTGAGGGAATTTCTGTATTCTTTAAAAGTCACAGGGTCAGGAAGACAAAAGACTGAAGGAATGTCCCAGATTTAAAGAGACTGCAGAGATATGACAACTAAATGAAATCTGTATTCCTAGACTGGATCTTGCATCAAAAATAAGAATTAGTGGACACTGGTTAAATCTGAATAGGTGTATAATATTGTATCAATGTTAATTTCCTGATTTTGATAATTATACCATAGTCATTAAAGGTTAGCTTTTGGGAAGTGGGTAATTGGTACAGAGGCTCTTTATACTATTTTTTTGGGGGGGAAAAAGCCCACATGTATATTATAATCATCAGGACTTTCCCCTATTAGTGACCAGGCAATAAACGTAGATTCAGAAAAGTTAGGTTAGGAGAAAATTAAGGAGCTTTGATTTTTAGGTTGGTGAAATCAGATTTCATTAAACAATAAAAATAAGTTTTGAGCAGAAAGAGCACAATAAATAGTCTTGAGAGAAATAACTTGGCAAGCTAAGTGGAAAGAACATGAGCAAGAGACCAATTATTAGATTGTTATAGAAATGAAGACCATGGTGGCTGAAAGACTAGGCTGTACGAATGAAAAGAAATGTCTAGATAAGAGACTGGAGAAGGCAATGGCAACCCACTCCAGTACTCTTGCCTGGAAAATCCCATGGATGGAGGAGCTTGGTAGGCCGCAGTCCATGGGGTCACTAAGAGTCGGGCACGACTGAGTGACTTCACTTTCACTTTTCACTTTCACGCAATGGAGAAGGAAATGGCAACCCACTCCAGTATTCTTGCCTGGAGAATCCCAGGGACAGAGGAGCCTAGTGGGCTGCTGTCTATGGGGTCGCACAGAGTCGGACATGACTGAAGTGACTTAGCAGATAAGAGATATTAAGAAAAGTTTGCTTGAATTTGACATTTGAACAGGTCATGATGACTAAAATTTGAAGTCTGGAAGACTGATACCACTGGCAGGAACAGCAAATTTGAAAAAGTGGTAAGATCATGAAGATGGAAAAAAATAAAAGCCAGACATGTTTTTGAATTGTACAGGTATCTGTGAAGTGAAGTGAAGTGAAGTTTGTCAGTCATGTCCGACTCTTTGCGACCCCATGGACTGCAGCCTACCAGGCTCCTCCCTCCATGGGATTCTCCAGGCAAGAATACTGGAGTGGGTTGCCATTTCCTTCTCCAGGGGATCTTCCCGACCCAGGGATCAAACCCAGGTCTCCCGCATTCCAGGCAGATGCTTTAACCTCTGAGCCACCAGGGAAGCCCATACAGGTATCTGTACAGTTGTACAACAATCCGAGAGGCAGGGAGGAAAGGGGAAGTTGAAGACCTTTGTTTCTAAGCCCATCAGAATTAAGAGAAGATAAGAGCTCTGCCAGACTTGACAGTTATTATACGTAAATGCATCAGCTGTGGGAGCTCTATGACTAGAAAAGCAGTGGGCAAGATGGGAATCAAGCTAATATAACAACCATGAGTCCAAATGTGAATTATTTTTAACATCTGAATTTTTAAATTGCAACATTCTAGTTAATCTGTTTACTAGGACAGCATGATTCCTGTCATACACTGTGGGTAGGTAGGAGATTAAATTTGGAAGATCAATCAGGAACACAGAAATCAGAAAAGAGAGGGTTCAGCTTAACACTTTAGGTAATGAAGTTGAAGATGGAAGCTAAACAGTCTTTTAAAGAGGACAGTCAACTTTGGGTGCATGTCATAAAAAGCACAAATGATCATAAAGTATTTCAACTCCCCTTTAAAAAACTAGTTTTTTAAAAAAATTCTACTTAAAACAACAAACTATACCTTCCATTCAGTAGAGTATCGCATCACAATTGCTCGGCACTGACTGTTATACTCTGCAATCCCCAATTTGGCTACATCCTCTGGTCCTCTGATTCCCAGGGTCTTATCAATTTCATATTCCTGAAAATTTGCATTAAGATTGTTAACATCCCTGCCCTATGACATAAATGCAATTCAACAAAGCTAGAAAATAAAAGGGATTTAAAAAAATTAGTTCTCAGAAAATCTATAGAGAAAATGAACTGTACATACTATTATAGAAATAAAGTTGAATAATATCTGATTATAGTAAAAATTCGTATTTTAACATATTATATATTGAAATATAATGCTTATTTTAAAATATCAGAACATAATATGGCTGATGACTCAAACATACCACAGGTAAACCATGACAATCCCAGCCAAATCTTCTGTCAACGTGAAACCCACTCTGGTGAGCATATCTTGTAACTATATCTTTAATTGTCCCTGCAAGTATATGTCCATAGTGAGGCAGTCCAGTTGCAAAAGGAGGCCCATCATAGAAGGTAAATCTAAGAGGTAAGAAAAATTTGTTGTTACTTTAAAATAGACAGCAAAAACTAAGACAGCATTTTACTATAGACCGCAACTCTAACAGTAGAGTCTTTGGGGAGAAGAAAAGCTGCAAGGCTAGGAAACTCAGACATAACTGATTAGATATCTACTGGAGGCCTTGCATTCAAAAAGGCTAATTATGACCATTTGGAGAGACCTGCATTAGACCATCCATTCTTCATTTATTAGTTCTATGATCTAAAGGAAATTATTCATCCTGCTCGTAAGTTAGATTATCTGTAAAATAAGCCAAAAAACAGCTATTATAAGGTTTTTTGAGCAGAAGAGACACATGATAAAAACAGTAATTAAAGAAAAGACTGGTTTTTAGGTGAATGAAGACTAGAGGTAGGAAGAACCCCAATAGGAAGCTACTACACTCTGCTTGTCTAAATGCTTAAATGAGAATGGTAATAATAAGAAAAGTGGAAAGGAAGAGACTTGACATATAAACTATTTGGAAGACCTCTTTAAGAAACTAAATCTACCTCTAGTAATTAAGAACTCATTCATTCAACATATATCTACTACTGAGATATATAAAGAGGTAGGAAATTCTGAAAAATGATTATTTTTAGACTATACCTTTACCAAAGAAATTCACATACTTTGGCCTATGTTTTGATTGCTTTAAGCATTCCTGGAAACAATTAAAGTCAGACCAAAACTGCAAGATTTTCTCTTCTTCAGCAGGAAAACTGATGTTTTCTGGAACTTGTTGAACCATTTTTGTCACTGCAAGAGAAATCAAATTTTTTATTCTCAAAGGAGAAGTCGAGGAATAACAGAGTACCATACATTAAAATGAACGTTCCTATCACTAGCCATGATACTACATGGTACTTTAAACTTTTTAAAGGTAAAGTTCACATACCATAAAGTTCACCCTTTTAAAGTGTACAATTCACTTTTGCCTTTTTCTTTTTAAAGTATATACACAAGACTGTGCAACCACCACCACTCTCTAATTTCAAAACATTTTCATCACTATTCCCTCTTCAGCCTTCTGAAAAAATGCAAACATTAGCAGTCATTCTCCATCCTCTTCTTCACTAGACTTCTGGTGAATGTTCTGCCTTCTTTCTAGATCTTCCTATTTTGGACATTTCACATAAATGAAATTACGTATATACAGACTACTGGGCCTGGCTTCTTTTACTTAGAATTATGTTTTCGAGGTTCATCCATGTTGTAACACGTACTCGTACTTCATTTTTCATTTACGGCTGAATAATAATTCATTTTACAGATATGACACTTTTTATTAAATTCCTCAGTTCATGGACATTAGCATTGTTTTCACTTTTGGACAGGGCAGCTTTTATGTGGACGTAGGTTTTCAGCTCTTAGGTAAATACCTAGAAGTGAAACTGCTGGGTTATGGTAACTGTGTTCAACTTTTTGAGAAACTGCCAAAATGTGTTCCAAAGCTGCTGTGTCATTGTACATTCTCCTAGCAGAGAATAAGATTCCAATTTCTCTACATCCTCACTCCTTATTGTCCATCTTTGGATTATATGAAATCCTAGGTGGTATAAAGTACTATCTCACTGTGCTTTTGATTTCCATTTCCCTAATGATTAGTGATGCCGAGCTTATTGGTCGTTTTATACCTTCTTTGGAGAAATGTCTACTCATCTTTTGCCTACTGTTTAATTGAGCTGTCTTTTTACTGCTAAATTGTAAGACTTCTTTATACATTCTAGATATAAGCCCCTTATCAGTTACAGGATTTGCAAACAAAATTTTCCCATTCCACAGCTTGTTTCTTATTTTCTTCATAGTCTGTTTTTTGAAGCACAAACACTTTTAATTTTGGTGAAGTTCAGATTATTTACTGGTTTTGTTACTTGAACTTTCAGTGTCATATCTAAGAAATCACTACCGACAACAAGGTTGTGATGTTTTAGCTCTTATGGTTAGGTCACTGATCCATCTTGAGTTATTTTTGTATGTGGTATGAAGTAAAAACATATGGTACTTTTAAATTTCAAAATTTATATCCAATTCACACTCATTTATTCTTCAGCTACAGTATAACATTTAGTAATCACAGACCACACATTTCTTAAAAGAAAAGAAAACCTTGCCAATTGTAATGATACTAAAAATTCATTAATAATCTGAAAAAATAAATCTCAAAGTAGGTAAAATTCTTACCTACAGTCACTTTTGTCGAATCAACCTAATCTGAGGAAAACAGGCAAAACCTTAAAAAATGTTAAAGCTAAAAAGATAAGAATTACATTCAAATAATTCCAAGATTATTTTAATTTTACATTTTATCAATTGTGCTACTTACTCATGAATTTTGTAAAGGACAAACCCTATGCCTCTCTGATTTAGTGCCTACTGAGAGGTCTTAGTGTCTTTTTCAGAAGTTAACAACCTCATTCAGAAATACCTCATCAGTCTGGGTTTAACTATCTAGTGGTTTAACTATCTAATGAGCATCCTTGAGTCCATTTCTCCTCAAAGCCTATTTATTCTCACTTTATAATTTTAATAAGGTTGGTGATCAGATTTCCAGGCCAACATCAGATTACAATGGGATAGGAACGCTAATAATGAGAAAACAGAGAAGGCGGAAAACCTTAAGAACTCAAATAACAATCTGAGATAATTGACTCTAGAAGCTCAGAGATTGACATACTTCAACCAATTCCGAAAAATCAAAGCCTAAGCACCATAACTGAACTATGCCATAAAAATTTTTAATTAAAAAAAAAAGCTACGTATATAAAGCAATGGTAGAAATTATGGAATTTCAAAGATATAGTTCTCACTATGTTAACTCATTTTTATTCTATTTTATTTGACAGAGAATGTGAAGAGACAAACTAAAGGACTGACCACGAAATGGCAAATACACAAACTGATTAAAAATAAAATTAGGGAATCAAATTAAAATTATATGGAAATTCAAGACCAGGGAAAATTTAAATCATGCAGATCCTTGGTCTAAATTACCAAGATATGACTGTAAGCTTCCTGGCAGCCAAGACAAGGGATTAAAAACTCAAAAGGATATTGATTTTGCACATAAGTGAAAATCTATAGAAAATGAGATTTATGCCACAGAAGTCTGAGTCACACACGGAAATGAGTGATCTGTTTAATTAATATTTTTAACATTAGAAAAAGTTGTTTTTAAAGTTTGTTACAAGCAGTATTTCTCCTTTTGTCCCTTTTATTCATTTTTGAGATGTGAGAGTGCCTTTGAGTTTTATACAGGAAAAAAATAAGGAAGAACATGTGTGCCATTTAATTCTACTATCCATTTTCTGATTAGAGTAAGCCATTTGCATGCATGTGTGCATGCTAAGTCGCCTTAGTCATCCCCAACTCTGTGCGACCCTATGGACTGTAGCCTGCCAGGCTCCTCTGTCCATGGGATTCTCCAGGCAAGAATACTGGAGTGGGCTGTCATGCCCTCCTCCAGGGGATCTTACCAACCCAGAGACTGAACCTGCATCTCTTATGTATCCTGCATTGGCAGGCAGGATACATACTTACTACTAGAGCTACCTGGGAAGCCCCAGAGTGTGTGCCATTGCTGCTGCTGCTACTGCTGCTGCTAAGTCGCTTCAATCGTGTCTGACTCTGTGCGACCCCATAGACGGCAGCCCACCAGGCTCCCCCATCCCTGGGATTCTCCAGGCAAGAACACTGGAGTGGGTTGCCATTTCCTTCTCCAATGCATGAAAGTAAAAAGTGAAAGTGAGGTCGCGAAGTCGTGTCCGACTCTTCTCGACCCCATGGACTGCAGCCTACCAAGCTCCTCCATCCATGGGATTTTCCAGACAAGAGTACTGGAGTGGGGTGCCATTGCCTTCTCCGAAGAGTGTGCCATCAAATATTATTAAACAAAAGTTGAAAGGCATTTTGGATCTTCAGCTCTTGTTATAACTCACAGACTTTCAAGGATGGAGAGAGGCGTTAAAGTCTGTGCATTTACTGATGTAGTAGGAGTCCTATTGGATTAGTGACAACCTTATTAGAGGCCAGTTTAAACTTAAAGAGGTTATATCTGAAGACTAACAGATCTTCAGATATCAACACATTTATGTCTGTCACTCTTAATGCTCGTCAAGGCTGCTCCTATTAGTCCAGCATCTATAAAAGTTGACTGGAGTAGACTCATCAGCCCTTCCTCAGATTAAGGAGTCCAAATCTACATTTTAACAAGATCTGAGGGGATGAGAATGCACATCAAAATTTAAGTCCTTCTCTTAAACTGTTCTGTTATTTTATTTACCTGAACATTTTTCCTTTTTTTTTTTTTTTAAAGAAAATGAGAGTTAAGCTTTCTGTGAAGATGGCTTTAGAGTTTTATACAATTTCCAGTGAGCCTCTACATCTCCAGAGATTAAGAACCACTGCATCATTAGGCCAAATACAAAGACCCCATGTAATGGCACTGACTATTCGAGGAACTAAAAAGCCTCTTGATGAAAGTGAAAGTGGAGAGTGAAAAAGTTGGCTTAAAGCTCAACATTCAGAAAACGAAGATCATCATCTGGTCCCATCACTTCATGGGAAATAGATGGGGAAACAGTGGAAACAGTGTCAGACTTTATTTTTCTGGGCTCCAAAATCACTGCAGATGGTGACTTCAGCCATGAAATTAAAAGACGCTTACTCCTTGGAAGGAAAGTTATGACCAACCTAGATAGCATATTCAAAAGCAGAGACATTACTTTGCCAACAAAGGTTCGTCTAGTCAAGGCTACGGATTTTCCTGTGGTCATGTATGGATGTGAGAGTCGGACTGTGAAGAAGGCTGAGCGCCGAAGAATTGATGCTTTTGAACTGTGGTGTTGGAGAAGACTCTTGAGAGTCCCTTGGACTGCAAGGAGATCCAACCAGTCCATTCTGAAGGAGATCAGCCCTGGGATTTCTTTGGAAGGAATGATGCTGAAGCTGAAACTCCAGTACTTTGGCCACCTCATGCGAAGAGTTGACTCGTTGGAAAAGACTCTGATGCTGGGAGGGATTGGGGGCAGGAGGAGAAGGGGACAACAGAGGATGAGATGGCTGGATGGCATCACCGACTCGATGGACGTGAGTCTGAGTGATCTCTGGGAGTTGGTGATGGACAGGGAGGCCTGGCATGCTGCGATTCATGGGGTCACAAAGAGTCGGACACGACTGAGCGACTGATCTGATCTGATCTGATCTGATTCCAGGAAGTGTCATGTATCAGTGACCGGGCTATGGCGGCTGCTGAGGAGAAACAGCCCCCATGCATATATCACAGGATTGCTCTAGCCCCTCATATCCACTGGAGAGCTGTACCTGCACAACAGCATCCAGTAACCACAGGGCTTGTGGGTGAAAGTGGGAGCAGAAAGAGGAGGGGGATTAACCTTACCAGGTCATGCTCAGGGAAGCAATCTCCTCTTCTTCCTTTCAACTATAATTCAAGGTCTCCACTATCTTCCCTATTCCATGACTCCTGACCTCTTTAGCCTCAACATCCTGTTCAGCAATTTCTAGATACCCTCCTTGACCTTTACTTGTATTTTCCTCAACATATCTTGGAAAAGCACACCAAAAAAATTTAAAAATAAATCTCATGATCTTCTTTACCACACTTGCTCCCATTTTTAATATCATGTTCTAGTAGTTCCACTATTTCTTCCCATTACCTGAAATTTCTGAGTCACCTTTAATACAACCAGATGATCCCCACATCCAAAAGATCACCAAGTTACATGGGTCTGACTTCTAAGTCTTCTAATTTCTCTATTCCGTCTTCCTCATTCCCAGATTTTCATAACCTGTTACATTAAGTCAAATTTAACCCCAATGGTGGGTCCATCTCCAGTCTTTTTTAAAAACAACTTATATATTATTAACATATAAGCCAGAGAGGCATGCATTGGAGAAGGAAATGGCAACCCACTCCAGTATTCTGGCCTGGAGAAGCCCAGGGACAGAGGAGCCTGATGGGCTGCTGTCTATGGGTCGCAGAGTCAGACACAACTGAAGTGACTAAGCAGCAGCAGCAGCAAGCCAGAGATATACTTACGCAAATGTGTAAAATACGTACAAAGATATCAACTGAGCCACTTCTATAGACAAATATCTGAAAACAATTTAAATATCCATGAATAGGTAATAGCCTAAAATAAATTATGGTACACCAATACCACGCAGGCAGTAAAAATAATAAACCAAAATATGTAAGCATACATATTACTTAAACATGCTGAAAAACAGTGAGTCACAGTTGCTGATAGTAATTTATACTATATGCAAAGTATTATTTTCAAGTGATTAGAAAATATACATATATATACTAAGTTTATGTTTAAGCAATTTTGTACTTAATTTAGAAGGCTACCCACCAAACAATGGCTACCACCAAAGATTAGGATATGATGGGGAAAGTGTGAAGGAACAGATTTTTATTTACTTCATATTACTGTTTTGGTTATTTTTGAGTATGTCATTAACTTTATCAAGTTTCCCTGGTGGCTCAGAAAGTAAAGAATCTGTCTGCAATATGGGAGACCCAGGTTTGATCCCTGGGTAGGGAAGATCCCCTGGAGGAGGGAATGGCTACCCACTCCAGTACTCTTGCTTGGAGAATTCCATGGACAGAGGAGCCTGGCAAGCTACAGTCCATGAAGTCACAAAGAGTCGGACATGACAAGAGAAAAATAAATACTATATATCCTGCACACCACCTTCCTAATGGAAAAGTTCTGGAAGTACCATTTCTGTATTAAAAAAAAAAAAATCCAGTGGTTCCTTACTCCCAGTGGTTTCTGTTCAGGCTTTTCACTGGGGCACCATGATCTTACCTACAATTCCTGCTCCTGACCTTTTCTTTACTCTTACAAAACTCGAACTCCAAATTATATCACATTCTTAGATACTGCTGAGAAACAAAACTTTTGGCTGACATAACTGCTTTCCAGTTTCAGGCCCTTTCTCTTAAATACTCTAGCACTACTTAGCATAAATGTACTCTGCTCTATGGGAATTTACCAATCCACCTTTTTCAAAATTAAATATCCCCAGTCCCCAGAATCTGTTCCTCTCCTACACATCAAGGTTTATTTATATTGCATGTCTCTCCAATTCAACTGTAAACTTGTTGCTGGCAAAAGCATTTCACTAACCTCTTACTATTTTATGTCTTACTGTGTGCTTACACAGCCTAGGTGCTCAAAAATATTTAAACGAATCCCTTTGTCAGCATCCTTAGTGATACTCCTCCCAATTGATCTTCCAATCTATCCCACTCCATGGGCTTCTCTTGGCAAGAATGATTAAGAGGGTTGGCTTTGGAATGTGACGGTTTTGGTGCCACAACTTAGTTTGTGGCTTATAGGAAAAGTTATTCAACCTTTAAACTTCAATTCCATCATCTGTAAAATAAAAGTTGTAAATACTCGCAATGCTAAATCACAGCAATCACTTGCCATCTATGGAAACTATTACTACTTCTTCGTTCAGAAATGCTACTCTTACTGCCTTTGCCCAGTCACTAAATCATCTTTCCAAAAATAATTAGAGTGCAATCTACATTGAGCTGCCTCCTGTTCCCTATAATTCACTCTTTAATAATCACTTATGAAAAGGATATTTTGTCCACTATTTTACCGATAATTTTTAAAAGCTCATCTTATTTACTAAAATCCCTAAATCAATTGCTTTGCCTCTAGTTTCATCCTGCCTTTCTTCTCAGCAACTCCTGAATGAATGCAAAAACTAATACTGTCCCACCTAAAAAAAACCCTCATCTTCCTTCATGTATTCATTTCAAACACCACTTCACTAAAGAAAATCATAAATTCATAAGGCTGGAAGTTAAGCATCGTCTCCCACTTGTTCCTCACACGAAGCTACAGTGAATACAGCAATTCCTCATCTCCTGAACCACACACAACGTAAAATCCTGCTATACATTATACTACAGTCCTCTGCACCTACTCCTCCAGTTACTATTCATTTTCAGGGCCAAATCCACTGCAGTTCCTGAGAAGCCTTCTTCTCCCACCGAAGAACTGGTCCTCATCTGGGCCCCTGAATTATTGTATTAAAGACTGTTAGAGGGGAGACGCCGCGCTTACTTAGCAGCAATACCCAGACACCCAGCAATACCCAGACACCCAGCAATACATGCTCATTATGGGAACCTAAGACTTGATTTGTTCTTATGAATACCTAGACTTTCAACTAATTTCATCCACCTTCTGAACTTCTCCAGTGAGCCTGATCACACCAAATTCTCTGAGTCACTCAACGGCGCAAGTGTTAGTTACCAGTATCCCAGGCTGAAGCTGAGTAACTTGCAAGGTTTGTAACGCTCGGTCAAACCGCTGAGCCAGGATTGGTATCTGGTTGGATTCTTTCGCCCCATTTAGACCGTCTCCCAATCTTTTCCTTGGAAACGGATATGCACATACTAACCCACGGCCCCCAATAAACATTAAAAAAAAATTCTTGTGAACCAGAGGGGACCATGGGTCCCCGTGGGCAGGAAGGGGCGTATCTGAGGGGCCCGTGGGCAGTACAAGGTGACCTGAGGAGCCCCGCGGGCAAGACAGGGAGTACCTGAGGGGCCCCACGAGCAGGACCGAGCGTACCTTAGCGGCCTGCAGGACGGCGTAGCTCTGAAAGAAACGAGTCTATGTCTTGGCCGGGTGATGCAATGTCCACACAGCGTGAGGCTTAGAGGAAGAGCCCTGGGTTGCTACGGCCAATCAGAGCCCGGCATTTGACACCCATCAACAAGCCGGACGCCGATTGGCAACGTGGGCCCCAATCACGCCCACCGGCCTTTCCTAGGTGTGCACTGGGAAGCTTGCAGTATAGTCCCGGGCGTGACCGCTGTACCTTGCGTTCTTCACGCAACTAGGGCAATGGTGGAGGACGCGACCGTTTTATAAAACGGAGCCTGACTGGGAGAGGCACACAGGAAACATGTTGTGCATCTTGACAGGGCGTTGTTACACAAGATGTTTGCCTTCATCGGTGTTCACCTCACTACACGGAACAAATGTGCATTTCCCCACGGGTAAACCAAATGCAACGCTAGGGCCTCAGTTACGGTGTGGAGCCGTGAGTGCTCATTTTCAAGGCTGCTTTACTAGGCGATATTAAGGAAAGCAAGCCTAGACATTAAGGCAATATTTTTTTTTGGTGTAATGGAGACCTGCACCAAAGCACCTTGGAGTCTGCAAATATGCAGAGTCCTGGAGCAAAGACTAGGCTTGCTAAATCTCTGACATGGGTCACAAAAATCTCCCTGTGGGATGTTCTCAGGTCTGTGCAACTCTTTGCGACCCCATGGACTGTAGTCTGCTACGCTCCTCTGTTCATGGGATTTTTCAGGCAGAAGAATACTGGAATGGGTTACTATTATCTCCTTAAGGGGATCTTTCCTACCCTGGGATGGAACCTGTGTCTCTTGCATCTCTTGCATTGGCAGGCTGATTGTTCACCACTACCGCCACCTGGGAAGCCTATTTTAACACACATTCTGGATAATTATGTTCCTCACTAAAATTCTTGACCTGCCTATCTGAAGAGACCCTCTTATATCGCAGGGAAATACAGAGGCCACAGAACAGTCTGAGAGGAGCTGAAGCATTAGAAGTCAGTGCAGTTCACAAAAACCTTTCCTTTCTCCTTGAGTGCCATGCAGAGTTCTCATGAATTGTACTGCAGAAATAATGGTAAACAAACATACAGAGAGATATAACAAGAAAGGAAGAAAATGCCTGACAACCAGCTTTGTAAGTATTGCATGTTAATGTTTCTTGTATTGAAAACAAAATTATTTTCATTTTAGTCTGCTTTCTTATGTATTTTGAGTCTCCTCAGCACCCTTTGGGTATGTTGATTAAAAACCAAAGGGAATCCAAAGCCATGCAAAGGACAGTTGATCTCAGGATTGGAGCCTTGACAAATTGAGAGTCCCTCAGTGTATAACTGCTTAGTATAGCCAATAATATATCCCGGACTTGCTTGTGGGTGTCCAGGAGTCTCCAGTGGAGGCTTGGGTCGTGGTGGCCTGCTGCAGGGTTGGGGGCACTGAGTGTAGCAGTACATGCTGCTGCTAAGTCACTTCAGTCGTGTCCGACTCTGTGCGATCCCATAGACGGCAGCCCACTAGGCTCCTCTGTTCCTGGGATTCTCCAGGCAAGAACACTGGAATGGGTTGCCATATCCTTCTCCAATGCATGAAAGTGAAAACTGAAAGTGAAGTCGCTCAGTCATGCCCGACACTTAGCGACCCCTGTGGACTGCAGCCTACCAGGCTCCTCCGTCCATGGGGTTTTCCAGGCAAGAGTACTGGAGTGGGTTGCCATACATGCATGGGATCTTTTGAGGGAGGTCATCATTATCTGCATTACCTCCACTAGTTTGGTTTCACATAAATAGTAGGGAGGGAACACAGCTCCACCAGAGAAAACCCAGCTCCTCCATCAACAGAAAATTGGATTAATGATTTACTGAGCATGGCCCAGCCAATCAGAACAAGACCCAGCTTCCCCTTCAGTCAGTCTCTCCCACCCCAAAGCTTCCATAAACCTTGTATCATGTTCCATCAGAGGGCAGAAAGACTCAAAACCACAGTCACAGAAAACTAACCAAATTAATCACATGGACCACAGCCTTGTCTAACTCAATGAAACTATGAGCCATGCCATGTAGGGCCACCCAAGATGGATGGGTCATGGTGGAGAGTTCTGACAAAATGTGGTCCACTGGAGAAGGGAATGGTAAATCACTTCAGTATTCTTGCCTTGAGAACCTCATGAACAGTATGAAAAGGCAAAAAGATAGGACACTGAAAGATGAACTACCCCATATTGGGTAGGTGCCCAATATGCTTCTGGAGATCAGTGGAGAAATAACTCCAGAAAGAATAAAGAGACAGAGCCAAAGCAAAAACAACACCCAGTTGTGGGTGTGACTGGTGATGGAAGCAAGGTCTGATGCTGTAAAGAACAATATTGCATAGGAACCTGGAATGTTAGCTCCATGAATCAAGGCAAATTGGAGGTGGTCAAACAGGAGATGGCAAACGTGAACGTCAACATTCAGGAATCAGCGAATTAAAATGGACTGGAATGGGTGAATTTAACTCAGATGACCATTATATCTACTACTGTGGGCAAGAGTCCCTTAGAAGAAATGGAGTAGCCATCATAGTCAACAGCAGTCCTAAATGCAGTACTTGGATGCAATCACAAAACAACAGAATGATCCCTGTTCATTTCCAAGGCAAACCATTCAATATCACAGTAATCCAAGTCTATACCCTGACCAGTAATGCTGAAGAAGCTGAAGTTGAATGGTTCTTTGAAGACCTACAAGACCTTCTAGATCTAACATCAAAAAAAAAGATGTCCTTTCCATTATAGGGGACTGGAATGCAAAAGTAGGGAGTCAAGAGATAACCTGGAGTAACAGGCAAATTTGGCCTTGGAGTACAGAATGAAGCAGGACAAAAGCTAATAACGGTTCTGCCAAGAGAATGCACTGGTCATAGCAAACACCATCTTCCAACAACACAAGAGAAGACTCTACACAGGGACATAATCAGATGGTCAAAACCAAAATCAGATTGATTATATTCTTTGCAGCCAAAGATGGAGAAGCTCTATACAGTCAGCAAAAACAAGACCGGGAGCTGACTGTGGCTCAGATCATGAACTGCTTATTGCCAAATTCAGACTTAAATTGAAGAAAGTAGGAAAAACCACTAGACCATTCAAGTGAGATCTAAAGCAAATCCCTAACAATTATACAGTTGAAGTGAGAGATAGATTTAAGGACTAGATCTGGTAGGCAGAGTGCCTGATGAACTATGGATGGAAGTTCGTGACATTGTACAGGAGACAGGGACCAAGACCAACCCCCAAAATAAGAAATGCAAAAAAGCAAAATGGCTTTCTGAGAAGGTCTTACAAATAGCTGTGAAGAGAAGCAAAAAGCAAAGGAGAAAAGGAAAGATATACCCATTTGAACATGGAGTTCCAAAGAATAGCAAGGAGAGATAAGAAAGACTTCCTCAGTGATCAGTGCAAAGAAATAGAGGAAAATAATAGAATAGGAAAGACTAAAAATATCTTCAAGACAACTAGAGATAGCAAGGGAACATTTCATGCAAATATGGGCTCAATAAAGTACAGAAATGGTATGGACTTAATGGAAGCAGAAGATATTTAAGAAGAGGTGGCAAGAATAAACAGAACTGTACAGAAAAGATCTTCACAACCCAGATAAGCACGATGGTGTGATCATTCACCTAGAGCCAGATATTCTGGAATGTGAACTCAAGTGGGCCTTAGGAAGCATCACTATGAACAAAGCTAGCGGAGGTGATGTAATTCCAATTGCGCTATTTCAAATCCTAAAAGATGATGCTGTGAAAGTGCTGCACTCAATATAACAGCAAATTTTGAAAACTCAGCAGTGGCCACAGGACTGGAAAAGGTCAGTTTTCATTCCAATTCCAAAGAAAGGCACTGCTAAAGAATTTTCAAACTACCACTCAATTGCACTCATCTCATATGCTAGTAAAGTAATGCTCAAAATTCTCCAAGCCAGGCTTCAACAACACGTGAACTGTGAACTTCCAGATGTGCAAGCTGGATTTAGAAAAGGCAGAGGAACCAGAGATCAAATTGTCAATATCCACTGGATCATTGAAAAAGTAAGGGAGTTCCAGAAAAACGTCTACTTCTGCTTCATTGACTATGCCAAAGCTGTTGACTGTGTGGATCACAACAAACTCTAGAAAATTCTTCAAGAGATGGGAATACCAGACCACCTGACCTGCCTCTTGAGAAATCTGTATGCAGGTCAGGAAGCAACAGTTAGAACCGGACATGGAACAACAGACTGGTTCCAAATAGGAAAAGGAGTACGTCAAGGTTGCATATTGTCACCCTGCTTATTTAACTTCTATGCAGAGCACATCATGAGAAACGCTGGGCTGGAAGAAGCACAAGCTGGAATCAAGATTGCCGGGAGAAATATCAACAACTTCAGATAGGCAGATGACACCACCCTTATGGCAGAAAGCAAAGAAGAACTAAAGAGCCTCTTAATGAAAGTGAAAGAGGAGAGTGAAAATGTTGGATTAAAGCTCAACATTCAGAAAACAAAGATCGTGGCATCCGGTCCCATCACTTCATGGCAAATAGATGGAGAAACAGTGGTAGACTTTTTTGGGGCTCCAAAATCACTGTAGATGGTGACTGCAGCCCTAAGATTAAAAGGTAGTTACTCCTTGGGAGAAAAGTTATGACTAACCTAGACAATAAAGCAGAGACATTACTTTGCCAACAAAGGTCCATCTAGTCAAGTCTATGGTTTTTCCAGTAGTCAAGTATGGACATGAGAGTTGGACTATAAGGAAAGCTGAGCGCCGAATAATTGATGCTTTTGAACTATGGTGTTGGAAAAGACCCTTGGGCTGCAAGGAGATCCAACCAGTCAATCCTAAAGGAAATCAGTCCTGAATTCCGACTGAATTCCGACTGATGCTGAAGCTGAAACTCCAGTACTTTGGCCACGTGATGCGAAGAGCTGACTCATTTGAAAAGACCCTGATGCTGGGAAAGGCTGAAGGTGGAGGAGAAGGGGACGACAGAGGATGAGATGGTTGGATGGCATCACTGACTTAATGCACATGAGTTTGAGTAAACTCCGAGAGTTGGTGATGGATAGGGAGGCCTGGCGTGCTGCAGTCCATGGGGTTGCAAACAGTCAGACACAACTGAGCAACTGAACTGAACTGATAGCCAATAAAAGGACAGAAAAAAACTGATAGAATATGTGTAGGGCATTCCTGAGATAGTTTAATTAAGAACATTTAGCTTATTAACTAGAAGTTGGAATGTGTTTTAATTTTCACATTCCTCAAAATGCCATCTTGTTCATTTTATCATCTGTCTGGATAGGCCAGATTAGAGCAGAACAGAGGGTTTCCAGACAGATGTGTCCATGGGGAAAAAAGGTTGGGATTATAGGTCTAATTATTTTAAAATGATGTCTAAATTTAATGTCTAAAACTGAAAAAACAAGAAATCACAGTATAACATGTTAGGTAGAAATTCGGAAATAATGTCAGAAGAAACAAAATTTCTGAAAGTGCATATATCTGGGGAGCACGAATTGGGGATGCACAAGGCTACTTGATGTTACATTTGTCTACTCTGGAGATGGAGGGTATAACAGATTTAAACACGGCCACAGATTCTGAACACTCTTTGCACTGAGACGTGAGCATCTATGTCCCCTCACTTTTGAGTCTCGGTTGGCTCAGTGTCTGTTTTACCCTATAAGATAAAGTGGAAATAACTGAGCCAGTTTCTGGGTTAGGACTGAAGACATCTGCTTCCTGCTCCTAAAATAGGAACAGGAAGAAAATTGATTGCTATGAAACTGAAAGTTATGTTGCTATGCTGTGAGGAAACTAATGGACAGGCACTGAGTGAACAGGCCATTTTAGAAGTGGATCCTTTAGTGCCAGCTGGGCCACTCCCATGACATACATGGAGTAGAGATGAGCAGTCCCCAAAGTCCTGAAAAAGTTGCTTATCTGTGAGCAAAGTGAACGAGTGTTAATAGGATGACTTGTTATGCAGCAATAAGTAAGATGGTACAAATATAGTCAACATCAAGAAAAGGTGGAGTTATTTGTCCTGCTGAGAGGTGGGTGCCATTTTTCATGAAGTCTGAAGCCTTGGAAACAGGAATTCTGAATGACTCTTCAGTTACTTAGCTCCTCAGACCCTGTTTACTGAGCACCCAGTTAAAGCCAGACATAGTTCTAGGTAGTACCGACATAACAGTTAACAAACCAGGTGATATCTCAGCCTTCACAGAGTTTATATTTGATCAAGATGTAAATCAATAAATATGTAATTTCAGATACACCCACTATGGTTCAATGATAATCCCCTGGGACTTTATTATATAAAGCATAATTTTGTACAGAGCCCAGTTTGATAGAGGCTTATCTATAGTGAATCCTAGCCACGTTAATTTAATGAGGTATTAAATCTGTTTCCTTATCTGGACCCAGGGCACTGACTCCTAACTGTGACTATGTCATCTTTCAGGCACTTCAATTTTTCAAAAACTTCTAATCTAACTAGAATTTGGGATTGATGAGTCTGCCTCCATCAATTCCTGGAGGCTGAGGAAAGGAAAACTCTGCATTTAGCATTCTTTTCTGGTCCTCACAGAACTCTCCCATGAAAGTTGGTCTGAAATGTCCTGCATTTCAGTTAGCTTATTCAACAGGACACAAATACAGAACTCAAGGTTAACTTGTATTCAACCTCTTAGAAAAAAACCACAAAATGGAGGTAAGGTATATTTAGTACAATCAGAAATATTTCAAGTATAATTTACATGAAACATAACTTGAAAAATATAAGTGCTCTGATGCATATATTTTAAAACCTCATGTTAAGAAATGTCCATTAGTTATTGAAAATGGAGGGCAAATATATACAAAGTATTTTGAGGGACTATCTTATGCTTCATTAAAACAAATGTTCAGGTTGTTTTGCTTCATTAAAACAAATGTTCAGGTTGTTTGAAGTAATTTGGTAAGAACAAATAGGAAATGTACAGAAAAAGAAAGCAATCAGAATGATATCCACCAGATAAGATTTAGAATATTCCTTCACTCTGAATTCTTTGCCATCTAAACTCATTTTCTAGATCACTCCAATATCCATGGTAAGACTTCTTTACATTCAGTATCAAAACTAATGATGACATTTATTATTTTAGCTTCAATCTCCTTTTGGCATCTTTATGTTTCTTCCGACAGTCCTAGAAAAACATAAAATCAAAAGCCCTCGTTAGGTGTGGCATGGCAGGTTCATAAATAAGACAGAGTGTGCATATTGTTATTTTGAGAGTAGACTCTTCAGTCAAAGTCTCCAATAATTCCCTCATGTTATTTATATTCTTTCTTATACTTCCTCCATTTTCCAATAAGTTATTGGAAATTCATGAAGCCATTAAATTAAAAAGAAAGTCTTTGTTAAAAATAAAATAACTTTCACAGTGTTCAGTAACTACATAAAGTAAAATTTAGATTATTCAGTGACTGGGTCGTAGAAATCATTTTGGAAGTGCTCACATGTATGTGGAATGTTCAGACTTTTGGCTTTAAGTGCTTACAATGGAAACTGTAATTCAGTCTTTCAAAAATTTCATCATTTCCTGTTACTTAATAAGCATGATGAGAACTCAGATCAGTCATTCAATGGAGCCACTCTTTAGTCTCCTTTCTGCACATGGGTGGATTGAGTTAAACAATTAAAACTTCCCTTCCAGCACTATTAATTGTGAGCATTTAAATCATGTTTTCAGTTATCTCAAGTTTCATGCCTTCCTATATTCCTACACCAGGAAAATATTAACACAAAGGTAACATCATATCTATTTCAGGAGACAATTAACATGGCGATACTCACCATTCGCAAATTGTTTGTTCTGATCTCCCAAGAATTCCTGCTAATATTACTTCCCACTCCTCTCCAAAATAAGTCAGAACCTAGAAGGAAAAACAAAGAAAGGCAAGGCAGCACAGTAATATTAAAACAGACAATATTTTAGTGCTGGCATTATCAAGGTCTTCAAGTTAACATGATTCCCCACCCGCAGTTTATGCTAATTTTCAAAAATATTTTATTCTTTTAGAAAATGAAAATGTAGAATTGCTAGGATTTTTACTGTTTATAAACCATTTACTGTGATGTAACTTAGTTTCTGTTTGTGTTAGGCTTCAGATATGAGTTCAACAGCCTCAGCATTTTCATGTGAACTTTTTTTTCTATTTTTGTTTTACTGAAGTATAGTTAATTCACAATGTTGTGTTAGTTTCAAGTATACAGCAAAGTGATTCAGTTACACGCATACATTCTTTTCAGGTTCTCTCCCATTACAGTTTATTACAAGATATTGAGTATACTTCATGTGAACTTTTTAGGGTACTAAAAACTTGCGAATTTTGTATTTCTAGCATCTCAGCAAGCCCCTGGAACAAGACAAGCCCTTGCTGAGGATAGCGAGTAAGCTGAGGTGATGAATGGGAGCTTTCAGTTTTCCAGAGCTTTATAAGTCAACAAGCTTCTGTCTAACAAGAGGGGGCTAAAGCATATCACACTGCAAAGAATCAGAATTTTTCCCAATCAGTTCTTACTTGGATGCATGTTAGTATTAATATATCAGAATAATAGAGATGTACTATATATGCCATTTAATAAAAAAACTGACTTACCATGAAGTCTCTCATCATTCTTAGAGAAAAAGAAAAATCTAGTAGTCTCTTTCTCAGGTAATGGTACTTCTCTGAAGTGAGAAAGACAGAATTGGCCACTTAATTTCAACATTTAAGAAATGTTCACATTGTAAATCTAAATGAACTATGCCTTAAATATCTGTGCTTTGTGTCTTGCTCATTTTTGCCCTGAGTCAAAGTAATACCACCCTTTCTCTATTCAACATTCTTCGCTTCTACCTGTAACTTTGGTAACAAAGATTTAAGCACAAGCTCTATCTTCCCCATGCTGATTGTTAAAACTCTCACCCAACCACTGCTACCCATTTTGCCAGTGTTTCCTATGAAGTAGCAGCCAACTAGATGAAGCATCCTCTTCCAGACCAGGGACTTCAGTGGCAGGCTTTCTTCCCTATGTGCAGCATATCCCCCACCCAGTGCTATCCAAATCTCAAGGAAAAGAAACACGCTCCCAATGACAAAAAGACTACAGAACTCTCTAAAGGAGCAAAAAAAAAAAAAAAAAAAAAAGAAAACTGTCTTGAAGAGCTAAACTTAAGATACTTCTATAATATCTCTAAAGCATGTCCAACTCAGATTTTATAAATTATGAAATATATCTGGACAGAAGCACATTACTTACTCAGGGCTCTGCTTTTTGTCATCTGTTTCTTCAGTAACATCTTCCTCTTCTGAACTGCTGTCTTGGAAACGAGGGTCTCCCTGCCAGGCGACCTTCCCAGGTTTTACTGCTTCAACTCTATAGGTCTCTATGTCATCAAGACAATGAAAGATGACACAACTGTGACCTAAAGCCCAAGTATTTATGGACACATTCACTTGTTTACTTTCACCATGCATACATATTTCTACATTTTGAATATCGTAATCATTAATTCAAAATGTGTAGTAGTATCTTTTTGATTTTCAAATATTGAGAGAAACTTTTATTTTTTGGCATTGCTACAGTGATCTCATAAGGAATGCAGTAATACTATCAAAAGATATAAAAGCTGAAGGTTTATAAATGAGCAACACAATTTACAAGAAAGATCAAAATAAGTGTGACACCTGTGCTAGCATTGAGCAGTCTAACGATGCAGTGAAACCCGTTTGCCTTCCTGCTTATTCATAAAGGAGAAAAGGAACATATCTTTACGTTTTTAATTTCCCAAATTTCCTTCTAAAACTGCTGAAAAAGCTGCTGTTAAAAGCTGTGGATGATCACCTCACAAGTCCTCATAATTGCCAAAGCACATAAAACACATCTCCCAGGTTGCTCGGGTGTCTTAGCAATCATTTCAAGGCCAATTTCTCACACTTGGCTCTCAAAGTTAGAAAAATTAAAACATCTATATCATACCAACTCTGTTCAAAAGTTTAGGACTGACCTTGGTACTCAAATGGACAGCATAGGCAAGAGAACGAAATAAGCAGAGCAATGATATATTGTATCTTATTTAGGACAATTTTGGAAAAACTACTTGATTGTTGTACCTCCTTTTGTAGCACCACAAAGCTGGAATCTAATACCTATCTGCTAAACACAAGGATGCTATTTTAACTGCTGATCTTTCAAGTAGAACTTATTGTTAGGTGTATTCTGTATAGGTTACCTTGCTTTTACAGTGAACTTTCAGAAAAACTACACTTACATCTTAAGGTGAGAAGCAACTTCCTAAGGAATATTTGTTTCAAACTTTTAGACACGTAGGACTTCAGAGGTAAACCTCCTGAAGTAGAATGGAAAAGCTATACTTTTCTCTGCTGCTAAGTCACTTCAATCGTGTCCAACTCTGTGCAACCCCTAGATGGCAGCCCACCAGGCTTCTCCATCCCTGGGATTCTCCAGGCAAGAACACTGGAGTGGGTTGCCATTTCCTTCTCCAACACATGAAAGTGAAAAGTGAAAGTGAAGTCGCTCAGTCGTGTTCGACTCTTAGCAACCCCATGGACTGAAACCCACCAGGCTCCTCTGTCCATGGGATTTTCCAGGCAAGAGTACTGGAGTGGGGTGCCATTGTTTTCGATACTTTTCTCTAGGTTCTGGCAAATCTCCAAGGATAAAGTTTGAAACAGCTGGTATATTGATGACACAGCATATTTGTTTAGAGCCAGGGTTACATATTTCTTCTCCTAACAAATAACACTGGCTTTCCTGAAGTTATGGCTTCTCCAACTGCATCAAAGATGTAAAGCTATTTAAATATATGACTTCTTAAACATATTTAAATATATGACTATTTCTACTCAACAGAAGAAGGAATGTTGCATATTTCTCTGGCTTGCCTTCATATGGCAGCTATCTATAAGTTTGCTTCCAAATTCAAGAACAATTTCTTACTGTGTTGAACACAGCTCTAGGCACGTTACATTTATGGTTATGTAATGCTGACTGAAATACTGTTTATCTAGATAAAGAAGAGAATACTGCCTTCAGCTAATGTTAAATCATCATACTTACAGTAGACTCAATTAAATTCAAACTGCATGAAATGAAAAAGTAAAAACAAACAAAAATATACCTTCTTTTTCATCTTTGGCATCAGACTCAAAAAAGGAAAATGTGAATCCGCCGGTTTGCTCACTGCGAGTCATCAGAGCTGGAGTGTCCTGGACTACCTCAGCTTTCTCTCCATCAGAGTCCTCATTCCAAGGTGTGTTATCTTCCTTTTCACTAGTATCTTTTACACTTTGGAATATTTGTTTCAAATCCGTAGCAATGTTATAATACATTTCTTTAGACACCTCAGGTAGTTTCTCAGCTTCCTCCCTTTTCTTCTTTCGTTTTGCTTTACTGCATTGACATATATAAAGATCACAAAAAAGTCAATGTTTGGAAAAATTCCAGAAATCAGGAAATAAAAATACCTTGGATAACATTAGTCCCATTGTTTCAACCACCAAGAGGATCCACATATACAACTCATAAGGACAGACTCTTAACCAAAAAGCTTTTAATAGCCAAAATTATTTCAAACAGCTCCAAGTATTAAACATGAATCATATGGTCCTCTCTTTTATCCTCTGAACTACACTTCAGAAATTACAACTAAGATATCAGCTATGAGTAAGACAATTACTTAACTGCAATGGCCCTCAGTATCCTCATTTACAAAATGAACAAGGTTAAACCACATGACTTTTAAGACTCTATCAAATTGTAAAATGGTGAGTTTTATGATACTGGCATTAAAGGATTTAGTCATAATTCTGTTGTAGAAATGCATTATAAGTATGTCTGGGATGAAATTTTTCTGTTTCCATCAAACCTGCTCTATATTTAGGAATATGTTTTTGTTTTTGGTTTTAACCAGAGTTACACAGCAGTCTCCAATACTGAGTTTTTAGATAGTAAGAGATTCCTCTTCCAACAACACAAGAGAAGACTCTACACATGGACATCACCAGATGGTCAACACCAAAATCAGATTGATTATATTCTTTGCAGCCAAAAATGGAGAAGCTCTATACAGTCAGCAAAAACAAGACCGGGAGCTGACTGTGGCTCAGATCATGAACTCCTTATTGCCAAATTCAGACTTAAATTGAAGAAAGTACAGAAAACCACGAAGCCATTCAGGTATGATCTAAATGAAGTCTGTTATGATTATACAGTGGAAGTGAGAAATAGATTTAAGGGACTAGATCTGATAGAGTGCCTGATGAACTATGGATGGAGGTTCGTGACACTGTACAGGAGATAGGGATCAAGACCATCCCTATGGAAAAGAAATGCAAAAAAGCAAAATGGCTGTCTGGGGAGGCCTTACAAATAGCTGTGAAAAGAAGAGAAGTGAAAAGCAAAGGAGAAAAGGAAAGATACAAGCATCTGAATGCAGAGTTCCAAACAATAGCAAGGAGAGATAAGAAAGACTTCCTCAGCGATCAATGCAAAGAAATAGAGGAAAACAACAGAATGGGAAAGACTAGAGATCTCTTCAAGAAAATTAGAGATACCAAGGGAACATTTCATGCAAAGATGGGCTCGATAAAGGACAGAAATGGTATGGACCTAACAGAAGCAGAAGAGGTGCAAGAATACACAGAAGAATTATACAAAAAAGATCTTCACGACCAAGATAATCACGATGGTGTGATCACTCACCTAGAGCCAGACATCCTGGAATGTGAAGTCAAATGGGCCTTAGGAAGCATCACTATGAATAAAGCTAGTGGAGGTGATGGAATTCCAGTTGAGCTATTTCAAATCCTGGAAGGTGATGCTGTGAAAGTGCTGCATTCAATATGCCAGCAAATTTGGAAAACTCAGCAGTGGCCACAGGACTGGAAAAGGTCAGTTTTCATTCCAATTCCAAAGAAAGGCAATGCCAAAGAATGCTCAAACTACCACTCAGTTGCACTCATCTCATACGCTAGTAAAGTAATGCTCTAAATTCTCCAAGCCAGGCTTCAGCAATACGTGAACTGTGAACTTCCAGCTGTTGAAGCTGGATTTAGAAAAGGCAGAGGAACCAGAGATCAAATTGCCAACATCTGCTGGATCATGGAAAAAGCAAGAGAGTTCCAGAAAAACATCTATTTCTACTTTTACTGACTATGCCAAAGCCTTTGACTGTGTGGATCACAATAAACTGTGGAAAATTCTGAAAGAGATGGGAATACCAGACCACCTGATCTGCCTCTTGAGAAATTTGTATGCAGGTCAGGAAGCAACAGTTAGAACTGGACATGGAACAACAGACTGGTTCCAAATAGGAAAAGGAGTATGTCAAAGCTGTATATTGTCACCCTGCTTATTTAACTTATATGCAGAGTATATCATGAGAAATGCTGGGCTGGAAGAAGCACAAGCTGGAATCAAGATTGCTGGGAGAAATATCAATAACCTCAGATATGCAGATGACACCATCCTTATGGCAAAAGTGAAGAGGAACTAAAAAGCCTCTTGATGAAAGTGAAAGAGGAGAGTGAAAAGTTGGCTTAAAGCTCAACATTCAGAAAATGAAGATCATGGCATCTGGTCCCATCACTTCATGGGAAATAAATGGGGAAACAGTGGAAACAGTGTCAGACTTTATTCTTTTGGGTTCTAAAATCACTGCAGATGGTGATTGCAGCTATGAAATTAAAAGACGCTTACTCCTTGGAAGGAAAGTTATGACCAACCTAGGTAGCATATTCAAAAGCAGAGACATTACTTTGTCAACAAAGTTCCGTCTAGTCGAGGCTATGGTTTTTCCAGTGGTCATGTATGGATGTGAGAGTTGGACTGTGAAGAAAGCTGAGCGCTGAAGAATTGATGCTTTTGAACTGTGGTGTTGGAGAAGACTCTTGAGAGTCCCTTGGATTCCAAGGACATCCAACCAGTCCATCCTTAAGGAGATTAGTCCTGGGATCTCTTTTGAAGGACTGATGCTAAAGCTGAGACTCCAATACTTTGGCCACCTCATGGGAAGAGTTGACTCATTGGAAAAGACTCTGATGCTGGGAGGGATTGGGGGCAGGAGGAGAAGGGGACGACAGAGGATGAGATGGTTGGACAGCATCACCGACTCAATGGACGTGAGTTTGGGTAAACTCCAGGAGTTGGTGATGGACATGGAGGCCTGGCATGCTGCAAGTTATGAGGTCGCAAAGAGTCGGACACGACTGAGCAACTGAACTGAACATCCTTTTTTTCTATTAGAGTCTATTTTATTTATTAGGCCAAATATTCTGTTTTACCTAAAATAATAATGTCCTAAATGATCATCTTACTGGTGGAGACTATCTTATACAGAGAAACTTTTAATACTTCATTAAATAAACCATAGGCTATAAGTCAAATATGCCTCCTACGAAACTGAGCTCCATGATCAATGAAACACAAGGTAGTGGTTTTTTTTTTTTTTTTTTTTTAAGGTAGTGGTTTTAAAGGTGGTCCAAATGTCCTCTGATACTTCAAGAAGTGGAAGTTAATTCCTCCACCCCTTTCAGTGTGGGCTGTTCTTAATGACCTCTTCTAAGGAACAGAATAAGGCAGATGTGGTTGGGTTCAACTACTGAAACTAGGGCTATAGAGTGCACTGTGGCTTTCTCCTTGCTCTCTCCCCTTCCCTAATCACCGGCTTTGGGAGAAATCAGATACCATGTTCTGAGGCCACCCAAACACCCAAAAGGAGAGGTCAGCAAAGCAAGGAACTGAGGCCCCTGCCAGCAGTCAAGTGTGTGAACCATCTTGCAAGCAGGTTGCAAACTTTCAGAGACTATAGTCCCAGGTGACATCTTGACTACAACCTCTTGAGAGCCCAAACCAGCACTATCTGGTGAAGTGCTCCCAAATTCCTGACCCACAGAAATTGGGACCTAATAAATTTTTAGTTTCAAGCTCTTCGTTTTGGGGGCCATTTTTTACATAGCAATATCTAACTGATACATATTTTGGTACCTAGAAGTGGGGTACTGCTATAAAAGCCCAAAATGTAGGAATGACTTCATAGCCCACACAATAAGCAGAAGTTGGAAGGTCAGCAAGGAGGGTGTTAGCAAAAGCATGAAAACTCCCTGAAGAAACGGTTAGTAGAAACTACATGCCAATTGAGGCTTCAGGTAAGGCCTTGCAGAAAAGTGAAGTAAATGCTATTGGAAAATGGGGGAAAGGAGATCATTGTTATATAGTGGCAGGAGGCTTAGCAACACTGTCGCCTTTATTAACTGGTAAGTAGAAAATGCACCTAATGAATGGGTGATCTAGCAACGGAGATGTCTAGGAAGGTGTTGAAGGCATTTTCTGATTTCTTCTTGCTGCTTACAGTAACATATAAGCAGAGATAGTGAAACTAAAGAAAGAAATCTTTTTTAATAAGGCGCTAGGACCTCATGACTTTGAAGACTCCTATTCTCTAGAAGGCAAGTAACATAAAATTTAAGAAATATCTTCTAACCAAGAACAAATCTATTTTTTCAGGAAAATATAGTGTAAAGCAGGTTTTGGCAAAGTAAACCCATGGATGAGATCCAAGCCACTGCTTATTTATGTACAGACTGCAAGTTAAGAATAATTTTTGTAGTTTGAAGTGACTGGTAAAAACTATATAAAAAGATGGCTTCATAATATGTACAAATTGCATGAAATGCAAATTTCAGTGTCCTACTAATAGTTTCATTAGAACACAGCCTACCTTATTCATTTTATGTATTATGTATGGCTCTGTTTCTGTTATAAGGACAGAGAAGAGTCACTGCAAGAGACACCATCTGGCCTGCAAAGCCTAATATATTTACTATTGTACTCTGAAGAGAAAAATTTGTACACCAGGCTAATTATTAATATAAAGCAAAATCCTTTGTTGAGAGCCTAGATATAGCTCAGAAACTCCAAGTGTTCAAACAAGAGGGCTTCTTATGAGTTTAAAGGTATTATTTCTCAGCAGTCCTGGCAGAACACCATGGTGGAAAAAAAGTTTATCTTACACTGAATTTTGGCTTTTGTCTAATGAAGTGAACCCCAGAAAGATTCACAGGAGACCCATATACTTTAAGACAATTAAAGGAACAAAAACACCACTAGATTTGATGGGTAGGTACAGAGACATTCCACAATGAGGAGGCTTGCATGGTCTGAATGTGATTCTTTTTAAAAGAATCTTTTAATTTTGTAATAATTTTAGATTTACAGAAAAACTAGGAATAACTTTCACCTAGTTTCCCCTCATAGTAGCATCTTACACAGATATGAAACAATTGCCAAATCTAGAAGATTAACACAGGTACCTTACTAGTAACTGTAGCAGTTTACCTTTCTTTTGGTTTATCATCCTGCTTTCTTTCGTAAGTTGCATGGTCATCCCTTGTTGGATCATAATGTATGATGTCCCTATTTAAAAAAGGAGAGTGATAAGTTTGAAGGGACAAATCAGAGTATAAATCCAAAAAACTAATAGCAAAACATAATGCAAAACCAGGACAATTCCACTTTTGAGCAAGACAAAGGCATAAATATCAAATAAGTGTAGCAGGAGCTCCTTAGAAGCCATTATATTTTAAATTACCCAGTTCTGAGAGGATCTTTGAAAAATTTTTAAATATTATTTTAAAACAGGAAAATATATATAGATAAAATGATATACTATTGGGATTCGTATAAAATATTTCAGTGGTGACAGAAGTGGGGAGTGAGTAAAAGTATAGAAGAGAAAACTGGTCACATGTTAGTGATTGGAGAAGTTGGGTTATGTACACAGGGGTTTCATTACACTAGTCTTCCTAAATTATATATTTTCTATAATAAACTGTTAACATTTATTAATATTTAAACAGTTGTCCATTTTTTCAGTGGTAATAAATACAGAAAAAATTTTAGATTAGTTTCTTGAAGTGAATCACTAGGTAAGTATAATATTAAGAGTCTGATACATATTGTTAACTGATCTCCCCAAGAAGTTGAAAATGGCCTAATTTTGTGGCAAAGGAAGAGAGAAGAGTGAGATGAAACATAAGACATACTTAAATTTCTTAGCAGCTACTGATCCTTTGCTTGTAGAATTGCTTAAGCTGATCTGCAAAACACTCTGCACAACATTCAGGGCTTTCAATTTTTCTGCAGCAAGCTCTTCCTCCTCAGGAGTTTTCTTTTCATTTATTTCTTTGAGGGAAGAGGATAATTAGTAATCTGTTGGCAAAGCTAACTTGAGAAATCTCAATAATCAAATACTTATCAAGCACTTAAACATGTGCAAAGCACATTAAGACAGGAAGAACAAAAGTTAAACCTTGTTTTGCTAACCTCTCTGTCCCTAAGCCCCTGATGTCACAGTGAATCCAGAAATTGCATGATCAGCAAACAAAATTCCCATTTCTACTTATAAAAATGAAATACGAAATTAATGGCTTTCAGTGGCAAGTCTAAGTTTTTAAGGTAAAGATTGACAAATGTAATACAGCAAGATAGTAATTAAAAACCTAAAGTGAATAAAGATTCTTTGATTTTTGGCAACAATCTAGAAATTAATCTAAATTACATGTAAATCTAAAAGTGAAAGACAGAAAGGTGGTAATTGTACTGACTATTAACATGATATGTTAGCAGTTACTTTAGCTTTTAAACTCAGTAATAAATATCACAGGAATAGAGCCTACCCACAGGGCATTGTGGAATCCTATAAGCTGGCTTTCTTATTTACTAAAAACAGACAAACATCAGGGAACAAAGTTAAACATTTAACAGCCAGTTTGGATTATAAGAGAAAACATAAAAGAAGTCTGAGCCTTAAAGACCTTTTCAAATTACTGTAGAATATAAACAACTAAATAACAGAAATTAACAGAATAAAACACTGATTTGCATAAGTTTTCTATAGAGATGGCCCAAAAGTGTCTAAGGGTTCAAAAAAGGTAGAGATTATGTTCAGTTGGATTAAGAAATGTTTTACAAACCAGGTACAGTCTAAGGTAGGAAAGACAAAGTAGTTCCCTGAGGAAGGAAGAGAGCACACTAGGAAACAAAATGAACACGTAACTGAAATAAGAAACTGCAAAGAGTTTACATTGCATTAGGCTAAACCACATGAAACTGCTCACATTCAATGATTTCTGACTTCAAAAAGTGGCAATTTTAATTTTATCCTAATATTGCCAATTAGGAAGTAGAACAGAATGTTAGAAAGGGCTCAGTGTATTGGTAGGCTGCTTATCTGCAGGACGGTCTTTGTGCAACACACAAAAAGCTCAGTCTCAAACATTCCCAAGGAACCTCTGATACAGACTCTTCCTAAGGTTCTGTAAGATCCTCTGGCTTTAGCCTTTTTTTATACATGAATATTTTCCAAATGTAGGTAATCTTTGCTCATGACTATTCTGCTGAGCTCCCAATTATTCTTTCCTCAATGCCTGGTGGATATTTCTCACAGGTGTATCTAAAGTTGAAAAGCAGAACAGCCAGGAGCAAAGATGACCCAGATTTGGAAAATATTCATGTAAAAATGAAGGCTAAAGCCACATGGACTATAGAACCTTGGGAAGAGCCTATATCTCAAAGCAAAGGGAAAATTTAAGAACCAAGAATTATGAAGAAAACAAGGAAGTTATAGTGCAATAGAAGCAAAGGGAAGAGAACATTTCAAGGATGATGATCAACAGTAACAAATGCTATAAGCAGGTTGAAGGATGAAGCTTGAGAAGACGCCACTGCATTTGGTAAACCAGTTATTCACAGCTTTGAGGGAACGCACGCTAAAGAATTGTAAATATGAGACAGACAAAAGTGGCAGGAGTTAGAAAGCAACATCTATAGCTTCTTGACTAATCCCAAGGTTCTATCCATTCCTATGTTATCAACATGGAATTCTGAGTGAAAAGTTCTGAAACAATAAGTTGGTATGGATCCTGGAGAATTTACTCTCGGAATACTTGTTTTCAGAAATGTATAATATACAGAATCATCACTTCAAAAATTGAAAGTACAATATCCAGAGATTGTACTTTCAATAAAATCAACTGCTTCTAAATTAGATGCAATTTATTTTTTCATTTCAGGCTTAGAACTGAAAAAAAAAAAAAAAAAAGGGAATGGCAACTTAAAAACTGGCAGGGTTGAAGAATGGCTTTTTGAACCTATGAGACCGAATTATGTCTGCAGAAAGAGCGAAGAGATAGAAGAAAGTTAAGTGTGAAGATGCAAATGAGAAAGGAGGGAACAGGAGGTATAAATGGACAAGATCAAGATACAGATTAGATAAACTCAAGAAAGAAGAAAAAAGAAAGGACAGAGTAGTTCTGAGATTGGAAAGGAAAGCAGGGAGCTACCTGAAGTGACCATCATCTTGGTCAAGTAGGAGGTGAGGTCTTTTGCAAAGGATAAGAGTAGAAGATCTTGTAAAGAAAGTTTGGAACCATTGCCGATGCTTCCGATAGCATCAATGCTGTTAAATATATTCAAATAAGAATGAATTTAAGTAGAGTGATATTCAGTGGTACATTGCTTTGAAAAATCTGCACAGAGCATGAACACTTTCTTTAAGTAAACCAAGTGGGATGTATCTGTCTTACACAACCTCACGAGGACCTGTTGACCTACTGCCAGGTAGGGTCCTTGACTTATAACACCAGGATGAGGGAAGATGGTACCTTTGGCAGATGCTACTTATTCCTATCTTTTCTGGCAGCTTCAGGAAATTAAAATTTTATAAATAAATTAATATGTACAAGTGTTACATGTACATGTAACACACCATGTACACGTAACACTGTATGTGTTCAGATCAGATCAGTTGCTCAGTCATGTCCGACTCTTTGCGACCCCATGAGTCGCAGCACGCCAGGCCTCCCTGTCCATCACCAACTCCTGGAGTTCACTCAGACTCACGTCCATCGAGTCAGTGATGCCATTCAGCCATCTCATCCTCTGTCATCCCCTTCTCCTCCTGCCCCCAATCCCTCCCAGCATCAGAATCTTTCCCAATGAGTCAACTCTTCGCATGAGATGGCCAAAGTACTGGAGTTTCAGCTTTAGCACCATTCCTTCCAAAGAAATCCCAGGGCTGATCTCCTTCAGAATGGACTGGTTGGATCTCCTTGCAGTCCAAGGGACTCGCAAGCGTCTTCTCCAACACCACAGTTCAAAAGCATCAATTCTTCGGCGCTCAGCCTTCTTCACAGTCCAACTCTCACATCCATACATGACCGCAGGAAAAACCATAGCCTTGACTAGACAGACCTTTGTTGGCAAAGTAATGTCTCTGCTTTTGAATATGCTAGCTAGGTTGGTCATAACTTTCCTTCCAAGGGGTAAGCATCTTTTAATTTCATGGCTGCAGTCACCATCTGTAGTGATTTTGGAGCCCAGAAAAATAAAGTCCGACACTGTTTCCACTGTTTCCCCATCTATTTCCCATGAAGTGGTGGGACTGGATGCCATGATCTTCGTTTTCTGAATGTTGAGCTTTAAGCCAACTTTTTCACTTTCCACTTTCACTTTCATCAAGAGGCTTTTTAGTTTCTCTTCATTTTCTGCCATAAGGGTGGTGTCATCTGCATATCTGAGGTTATTGATATTTCTCCCAGCAATCTTGATTCCAGCTTGTGTTTCTTCCAGTCCAGTGTTTCTCATGATGTACTCTGCATATAAGTTAAATAAGCAGGGTGACAATATACAGCCTTGACGAACTCCTTTTCCTATTTGGAACCAGTCTGTTGTTCCATGTCCAGTTCTAACTGTTGCTTCCTGACCTGCATACAAATTTCTCAAGAGGCAGATCAGGTGTTCTGGTATTACATAAAACATTTCTCTGTGTGTTAAGTGAAGATGCTAGACAAGTTGATTTCTTGAGGTACGCCAGCTCTAACAACAGGACTGTTTGTTTGGACAATGAGTCATTTACCTTCATGATCATCTTCACTATCACTTTCTAGAAATCGGGAGTCCATGCGAAATCTGTCATCAGTGCCAAAGTGAGACTGCAAATTCATGAGCTAAAGACAAAACACAAAGACAACTGACAGTCGCATTCCCAAGAAATTACTTATAAAAAAGACCCTCCAAGTATACTTCCCATGCTGTGAAATTTACTACATTAATGTTTGCATAACCTCACCCACTCATGAAGCAAACAAAGAGGGCCATGGAGGACTCAATCTCAAAAACCTTAATGTTAAGAGTATGGGCAAGGTCTGCCTTCATTAACCTAGATTTAAGGACTATGTTGAAAAAATAAGAGCATGTTGCAAATTTTTTAATTTTCAGTCTTCACTAACCTTCTGTCCAGCTCTGCCCTCAAACTGAGGTTTAATTCTGAACCTGTTATTGTCATCTTCGGCACAAGATTCCTCATCATCGCTGCTGTCAAAGAGCTTCCCAGAGGCTCTACCCATGGACTCCTGCTACATAAGGACAGAAATGTTTATTAATAACCAAGACAACCAGTATTTCCCTCATTATGCAATTTTCCTCATTACACTTAAGAAACAACTCAGATGCATATCCCAGGAAACAGGGTGGTGGTTATAATAGGAACTCTTGAGTCAGTGATATTTACATGGCCCCCTGGGTCTCCAGAGGCTCCTAATGCAGCCTGAAAGGGGGGTAGTTATTATATATAAGAACATTTTCTGCATGGTTTCACTAATATTGATGTCACTTTGCAGAGGACAGATTTATGTGCGAGAAAATCTTTAAGGCCCCCGTAGCATCCATGCGTGGTGGTCTGGGGAGTTTTGTGTTTCATTGTGGCTTTCAGAGGAAATTTTATGTTGAGCCCAGCAGTCGGGGGCAGGTTTTCGTATGCAATATGCAGAAATGAATCTGCACAAGTAGAGGCAAGCCCATAGGGACATCTTACATTTCTTACTTTTACCAGTTCCTCTCCTGGATGGCTTTGCTCCTGAGTGGATGTCTCCTCTGTTTCGCTTTCACTATTGGAACCAAAGATGATGTGCGTCGGCTTGTCCTCTGGATGACCATCCTAGAGTGGTCATCAAAAGCATTACCTTTAAGACAACCTCTCTTCTTCCCCAAGTAAGTCTATTTCCCACCCTATTTTTTCTCTAGTGAATGCTGCCATCATCCCAAGATAGAAACTTCTCGCTTTCCATTTGCAGTTGATCACCAAGTCCCATCAGTTGGGCCTTCCTGCTATTTTAAAAATATATTCCCACAGTCACTGCCTTGGTTCTGGCTCAAAACCTCCCAAAGGCTGTCTATCCTTGTTCCCTTGTTTGTCCCATTTGATTTGTTGTTCTCACCACATCCTGAACCATTTGCCCCAAACAGAAGTTGGCAAACTTTCTCTGTCAAGGGCCAGAGAATAAATATTTTAGGCTTTGCAAGCCACATATAGTTTTAGTTCTATATTCTTTTTTTTTTAACTCTTTAAAAATGTAAAAACCATTCTTAGCCAAGAGGCTCTTTTAAAACAGGACTCGTTTTAAAACATGGGCTCGTTTGCCAAATCCTGTTCCAACACAACTAATTTTTACTCCCTTACTTCCAGTCCTTCAGTTTTTTCCCACACTTAAGAATAAACTCCAGCCCTGTAGCCTACTTATCTCTCTCACTTGTCACCACCTTGTACTCTATTTAGTCAGTTATTGCAAATATTCACTTTTGTACAAACTGCTGCCTTATCTTATAATGCCTTTCCTCTCTCTTCCTAACCTTTTGCCTCTGCCAGACCAATTTCTACTGAGCCTTTCCCACTAGATTCAGGTCAGCTGGGGAAGTACCCACTCCCCGGCAATGCCAACAAACTGGTCTGCTTCCTGTCAGGGCACGTAGGCATACTTGTTTCCCATTGCATGGAACTGAACTGTGACCCTCTGTTCACCACACTGTGAGCCAATACTGCCTGATAGTGATCTTTTCTATACAATCGAACACTTGCTGTGAAGGACTGGAACTTTGCAGGAAGTTAATAATTCTTGAAAAAATGAATAAGGTCCCATTATAGTAAATCTTCATAAGACACGACTCACTTGAGAGGTGATATATATGACAACTGAGACGTATTAGTACACATCACTTAATTATATCAGTAATATCTTCTAAAGCAATATCCAGATATACTATATAGACACAAAGACATAAAACACAAACGTTCAGCTCTAAAGGGGCCTGCCTACCTTTGTGGGAAAGAAAGAGACTAGACCTGGAGAGAGTTCTTGGTAAATTCCTAGACTGAAAATATACTCACCAAATTTGCCAGAGCATTGTGAACCAACTTCTTTTGGACTTCTTTGGCTTTCTGCCTTGCCTCTAAGGCTGCCAAACGTTTCTGATTATCTTCAGCATGCTTATCTTTAGCGTTAACATCTGATGAACTATTAACAGAAAGTGGGAAGTCAGTTTTGCTTCGCTGGGAGTCTCTCCTTGAGAAAAACTCTGGTGATTTCTCAGGGGTCTTGCAGCTGCACAGATCAGGCCTCCCTTCAGAGCTCTCTCCTGACTTTCCAGTCCCATGGCAACAGTCTTCATCAAGGCCTCTGTTGGGAGTCTTAGCCCCACAACTTGAAGATTTCTTATCTTTCAGTGGCAACAGACTAGAAATAGGATTTCTATTTCTCTTTTCTGAACTGTTAGGGGACACCACTTTGTGACCCTGGCTCAAAAAAGACTGTCTCTTTTGAGGCTGAATTTGGTTTGAGTCATTTGCCTCCTTTGCATGTTGGAAAGGAGTCTGTTCACTTGATAGGCCATTAGCACACAGGGACCATTTTCCCATAGACACGTTCCTCGGTTCCTCAAGTTTCAAGGAAATTTGATCTTTATTAATATTATTAGAGGCAACACTCTCTTGCAAGGATTTTTTCACTGATTCCTTTCCATAGAGACAGCCCACTCCTTTGAAAGCCTGAAATTTTGGCTTTAAGGTATTTTCCTTTGTTTTCTGTTTTCCACATGGGTTCTCTCTTCCTTCTAAAAGAGAAGCCACAATTTCCTCAGGATGAATACACTGCTGGCCTCTGCAGAGGTCACCTGGAGTCCTTCGGCTCTTGGAGGCCCTGTCACACTTGGCAGTGGTTTCCTGGCCACTGCTCTCAGTCTTTTCTTTTGGAGCCTCCTGGTTACCGCCAGCCAGCTGTTCCAAATCAGCCAAAGTCAGATTCACACGGAGACAGTTTTCCATCAAGGTGTTATACTCCTTATCTCCTTCACACTCAGTTGATTCTGATACAGAATCAGCATCTTCACTGCTACTGGACTCAATCAGAGATTTACAACTAAGAGGCTTAACTCTGTGACTGAGGGCTATCTCTACTTTGTTTTTTCTTTTTTGTTCTTTAATACAGTCATCAGAAAGATCATACTTCTTTCTGCTTTTCAAAGTCTTCTTGTACATAGACTTTTCTCCTTGTGAAAAATCTACACCGTTTTCGATCTTACCAGAACTTTTTTTCATTGCAATGATTTCATCTGTATCTCCTGAATCAGAGTCACAACCATTTTCCGTAACATTATTTTCACTGTTTTTGAGGCCTAAACCTGTTGAAGTATGAAATTTGTGAAAATCAGATTTAAAATCATCCCTTACAACTTCAAAGGGATCATTTTCAAATTCATTTGAGGACCATGTAGTTTTCTCTAAGTTTTCCTCTCGTGCAATCATTAGCCTTAATTCATCTTCAGAATCAATATCATCATCAGATATGCTATTTCTCTTTTTGGTAGTTTCTAAACCAGAAGTCTGAAAAAATACATTTTTAATTTTCTGATGATCAAAATCAGTTATATACGGTGATTTAGGAGTACTGGAATTATGAGGTGCTTTTTGTGCAAGCTGTTGTATTAAATGTGGACTCTCCACTATGCCACTAGGTTTTGATCTCATGGTAGGAAATGCAGTAGAATCCTCATTCTTCTGTACTTTTATTATCTTTTTGGCAGGGCTGTGAAAGTCAGAGAATTCTCCTCGCCGTTTCTTACTCATAGGATCATTCCCTCCTTCCAGTTCCCAGGTGAGGTTGGATATAGGGACAGCATTTGTGAAATCCTCCCCTATCTTCTTTAAGTTGTGGCAGTATTTTGAGGGATCATACTTTATGATGTCACCAACAGTCAAGGAACAAAAACAGGCACTAGGTTTTAGAAAAACCTATCAATCTGATTAAGCAAAAGAATCCTGTTTAATCTTGAGCAAATCATTGACTCATTTTACCCTCAGTTTCCAATCAAACAAAAAAGGACTTCATTAGGTAACTCAGGGTCTTTGGAACTGACATGTCCATGGCATGTCGAGAGTGAAAACCAACGATCATCACTATTAACTAGAAGAAATTACTTGGGTTGTATATGTATATTACAACAAACTGATTTAAGATTATATTCTAGGTACTTTTCTATATGTCTGAGAAATCTATTCACTGCTAACATCATAAAGCAGAGGCAGTCAGAGGGGGAACAACTAGACACTCTGTTGGTTATCTCAAACCTGAGAATCAAAGATTCTCCAACATTTTGACCACTCCTGTCTTTTCAATGCTGGCTCATCCTAGACCTGATTCTCTTAGCTCAAACATCCACTTCACATTTCACTCACTCTCTGAATTTTTGCAGGTCTTTCTTAGAAGGCTAATACTTATCAGATCTGTTTTGTTGCTAACCCTGTCCAGAAAGATTCCAGTCAATGTCAATGGCATTGGCTGATTTCCTAAAACATACGAATAGACAAGTATAAGTTGCTTTCATCTCTCACTCCTGAACAGTTCCTTTGTTCACTTAGTAATTACTGAATACCTGGCTAATTATATGTGAAGTGTGTCAAATACTGTTTATTATCTCTTGGCTTTACACTGTCCTTCCAAATCCTCCTCTCTGCTGTCCAAAGCCTACTTTTATGACTGCACTGTGTTCCCTTGCCCTTCCTTAGTTCCTCTGGAAATGGCTCTGAATCCATGTCAAACGAGAGGAATGATATATAAATAAGTAAGTAAAAGTGCTTGCTTAACAAGCATCATCTGTATTACTTACTTGTATAAAACGTCACTACATTTTCTCATCCTCTAATTGCTTCATACATGTAGGTAAATGGATCTTACCTTATAGAGAAATTGGGAACATAAAAACTCTTAAACATCTAAAGATTTACTGACAGCAGCAGTGAAACTCCGAAGACACGAAGTTAACTTCTGCAGTATCCATCACTGTAGTCAACAATAATTTCTCTGAAAGGCCAACTGCTAAGGATATTTTACGTTTACGTTCATTCTTTAGATGAAGGACAGGTAAGACTCTTCCAAATTTACTCACAACCCAATTCTAAAAGAAAAAAAAAGGATATATTTATTATACTTGTCACAAACAGAAAAGATTAACCATTCTGCATAAATATAACTTAAGAAAAAAAAGTATAGAAAGAAAGAAAATTGAGGCAGTTGTTGATCCCATATAAATCACATAAGATGGTACAGAAATAACAGCCATTAAAAAGGCAAACTTGGGACCTGTTTGGACTCCTCACCACCTCTATTTCCCTCAGGAGACTTGCCTCCATGTGGGTTTTTATTTCTCTTTCTAAAATGGGGGAAACCTGTGTTTTCCCAAAAGCTGTAACTGCACTTGGAAGATCAAAAAGCACTATTTATGTTAACTGCTTCAAAGCAAGAGAGAAAAAGCAATTGCTTTAAACATGATGTTCATGGTCATTTGGTCTCAGGAATTGGTTCCTAGGCTACTCAGGCTACCAGGGGTGACTTACTTTGTGCCCTGGTACTTCTGTTCCTGGCACAGCTTTCACATGGAAATCCACCGTTTTCATCTTTTCTAACAAGCTGGTGTTGCCTGTTGTTGATTTTCCTTTCTTTACTTTTGCTTCTTCTCTCTCTTGGGCCAATCTGAATCAAAGAAAAAATACAAATAAGTGAGTTACAATAACCAATCACACTATTAACCATGCTTCTGTCTTGTTTTTTTCATACTATAAAGCTGTTTAACTTCATAGGTATCATTTGGGGTCTCTCAGCTTTTCCCTTTCAACTTATGTACTTTTGGTATTTTAACTATTCTTAATCCCTTCTCTTTGTTATGAGGAAAAGGTCTCTTCTTTCAGATTCTCATCTGCTAAATCTTGAATATTACTACTCTCATAATGAAGAGAATGCAGAATAGAATGCCAACTAAATCCTCCAATTCAAACTCCCTATCTGATTCAGGCCTGGTCAACTGTGCTGACCAATTCTCACTGGCCTCTTTGCCTCTGGTGTGGCTCTTTTCTGAGCGCCGAAGAATTGATACTTTTGAGCTGTGGTGTTGGAGAAGACGCTTGAGAGTCCCTTGGACTGCAAGGAGATCCAACCAGTCCATTCTAAAGGAGATCAGCCCTGGGTGTTCTTTGGAAGGAATGATGCTGAAGCTGAAACTCCAGTACTTTGGCCACCTCATGCGACGAGTTGACTCATTGGAAAAGACTCTGAGGCTGGGAGGGATTGGGGGCAGGAGGAGAAGGCAACGACAGAGGATGAGTTGGCTGGATGGCATCACTGACTCGATGGACATGGGTCTGAGTGAACTCCGGGAGGTGGTGATGGACAGGAAGGCCTGGCGTGCTGCGATTCATGGGGTCGCAAAGAGTCGGACACGACTGAGCAACTGAACTGAACTGAACTATGGCTCTTTTACATTTCAACTTCCAAGATTCATGCTCCACAGGCAGACGTGCACAGGTACTCAAAGGCAGCAGCACTGTGTGCTCACCCTGCTCAGGATGGGAGCCCCAGTTCTTGCCTATAATAGGCACAAAAGTACTGCTGAATCAAAGTCTCATCCCTACCCTGTTTACAGAGGCCCACAGCTGAAGAACAAAATCCTCACCTTCGTCTCCAGACTAGTTCCACAAAATTTGATTTAGACCTTATTTTTCTTTGTGGCATTTCTTTGCTTGAGAACAATCTTAAAACTCTCTTGGTCACTTCATCTGTACATTCCGAAAATGTCTCCCATTTTGAAAGCATCCAAACGCGTACAATCTTTTCTCCCTAAGGATACTTTTCGGATCTTAAAATGCTTTAATTGCTTTTACATTGCCTTGTTCTTAAATCTTAAGCTTAATTAATCTTATGCCTCTCTTACAGGGATCCCTATTATCTTTAAGTTTTTGTATGATACTTTCATTAACAGTTTAAAGTTAACATAAGCAATTTGGTATCATCTATTAAAATTTTAAGTGTGCTTAACTCCATGACATAGCAACTCCTTTTGTTGACATACACACCAGAGGGACCCTTGTACATATATAGAAGTTATCTTCAAGGGTCATCTGTTATCAAGAGGAAGTGGAAATGGTCTAAAGGTCCATGAGTCGGGGATGATTAACTAGACTATGGGACATTTTCTAAAATAGTACTAAATAGGTATTACAAAGAAGGGGGAAGATCTACATCATCATAAAAGTTTGTGTCTAAAAAGCTGCAAATAGCTCTACTTATAATGCATAAATTTGTTAAAACTATAATAGTGTGATAGTTTCAAATCAATTAAGTGAACATATAAAATCACTTACAATATTAAGAAATTAGTGTGTTAATGTTTGGATTAAATCAAATACAGCAAACCTTACCTGTGCAAAAAACTTTCCTTTGCTAGCTGAATTTGCAGTGTCCCACCTTTCCATTTTGTTTTATTTAAAACAGACATACCTATAAAGCAAAGAATTAGTACCCAAGTATATAGCAATGCAAAAATATATTTCAGCATGTGCTTTTACTAATTAGTACCAAAAAAAGAAAACTTGTTTATCACAAACACACAGAGGAAAGAGAATAAGGAAAGTGAAAACAGAAAGAGGAAGCTTAGGTCCCATTCTTATCTTGACCACTTAGTAGATTCTTATGTTCCCTATTGTCTCATGTAACTGGAAGATTTGAATGAGGCAAATCTGCAAACCTTTAAGCAAAATTTGTCATTTGTTTATAATGTCAGAAATCTCTGGCAAATGGTTGGTATTTATTTAACATATCACTGTTATTTACCATACTAAAACTATAGAATATTTATGTAATTTTCTTAGGGAGAATCAGAGGACACTGGAATCCTACAGCTCCTCATTCTTACTTACTACCTCATACTAATTATTACTGCATAACTTGCAAACATATTAGCACAAGCAACTACACTGTGTTTGAACTACTGTACCCTAGTAGCTGATTTTTCTCAGTATCTGCTATCAGCTTCCTTAATAATTATCACTGAGAGAAATTTCTATGAGACAGGTACTATGCTAAGTACAGAAGTATTATTCAATTTCATATTCACAGTAATATTATGAGCCAAGCTGTATCTTGGTCATATATCAGGTAAACAAACTGGGTCTTCTATTAAATAGAATCCAGTACTCTTGCCTGGAAAATCTCATGGACAGAGGAGCCTGGTAGACTGCAGTCCATGGGGTTGCTAGGAGTCGGACATGACTGTGTAACTTTCAAGTAGACAACCTGAGTGACTTCACTTTCACTTTTCACTTTCATGCATTGGAGAAGGAAATGGCAACCCACTCCAGTGTTCTTGCCTGGAGAATCCCAGGGACGGGGGAGCCTGGTGGGCTGCCGTCTCTGGGGTCGCACAGAGTCGGACATGACTGAAGCGACTTAGCAGCATCAGCAGCTAAGTCACACAACAGAACTGTGTTTATGACTGCAATGTACTTGTCATATATGTTTCCCAACTGGATGATATTACAAAAGGCCAATGGCCTTCCTTCTCTATTAGCATGTTTCCTACTCAGTGTCTTTTGACTTTTCAGTCTCCAAATAATTAGAATGCATTTCTACATTAGTGGCAGTATGAATTACTTCTCACTCTTCACTGAAGGCCACAGCTGGTCCTCAGCTTTCTTAAACTTATTGATAGATACTTCATCATTTCAAGGATATGATCTTATAAGGGCATAATGTAAAGCCCTCTTCTAATAGCATTTATTAATAAGAATTATTTACCTGAGAAATGAACACCCTGAGGAGTTGGGTATGGCATAATATCCAGTGGGATATAGGTAACATACAGTTTCTACTAAAGCATGGTCCTTTGTCCACAATATTTGATAATGCCACTTTTGAGCAAACTTGTTGGTAATGTGCTACCATATGTCATGCATTATGGGATGAATCTAAATCTCAAACTGTAGAATATCAGAATTCTATTCATCATGGTTGTCCCTCTCAATGACGTAAAAGTGGCTGTTTAGATTTAGAATCAAAGTTATTCCAAATTACATAGTGACATGAAATGGTAAATAATATAGAAAACATTCATTACATTTCTTCAGGTCTGCTTCTGTTACTCTGATGTTGATATATGCAAAAACTTTCTGTGGGTTTCCTAAAAAAAAAAAAAAAAAAATTAAATTCTTTCTCAGAGAATAATGTAAAAATGACTTCTAAATTTAAAAAAGACCTCTTAGAAACTTACTCTTCCAAAGAAAAACCTTGTTTATTTTTCATTGGATACAAAGATTGCAAATTTTTAAGCACGATTATCTAAATATTTTAAAAGAAAATATGTATGAGAAAAATGTCAAGCAGTCAGTTAAGGAAACATTTTTCATGTTTATATGTTAGTGGTATTCTAACAGGACATTTACTAATTATTAGAATTTTAGCTCTGAAAATTTAAAGCAACTTGTTTCAGAAATTGGATGTTTGGGAATTCCCTGGAGGTCCAGTGTGAGATTTTGGGCTTTCACTGCAGAGGGCAGATTCAATCCCTGGTCAGGGAACTAAGATTCTGCAAGCCACATGCTCCCTCCCCCCTACAAAAAAGGGGAGTGGGGATGTTTGGGAATTTAGAATTTTTTTATTTCATACATAACACCTCCAGGGCATATGTGCTGGGATGGGGTTAGTACTATACTCTCATAATAAAATAACATCACTTTCAGTGTTCAGGGCTAACATTCATATTTGGGGGTTCATTTTGTGATATTTGACTTGAGTTATATTTGCTTTAACTACCCATGAAGAACTCTAAATTTACCTTGATCATCTTTCCGAGTGATGATCTCCACATCAGAAACTTCTCCAAATCTGCCGAACTGATTCTGCAGGTCTGCCTCAGAAATATTCTGCCCAAGACCACCCACAAAAAGGCGTTTCATTTCTCTGTTGGCTTTCATCAAGGCTGGACAAACACTCAGGGTGTTCTAGTGGAAAAAGACTTCTACCTAGAGTTCTTTCCCTTAAATCTAAAACAAACAAAGAACAACAACAAAAATAAAACTCCAACCAATTAACCAACAAACGAAAAAACCCTCAACTCCTTTCCCTGAACCTTCTATGCCAATTGGTTGCCTGGATTTGTGCTTCCCTTCCTATTGTATTGTTTCCAATTTTATTCCTGAAGACTCTGTTCACACACTACATCCTTGTTCTTCATGAATGCATTTTGGAACAGAACCGCTAGACAGACACAGGTGCAGGTGGACATTTTTCCCTCTAAATGACCACAATATACACTCTACTCCCCCTGAGTTTACTAATCCATATTGTTAGGTGTTTCTCCTTTATTCACTCACTTTAATAAACTGACAGAAATGGGATGGGACATATTAACATCTACGGGATCTTCCCAACCCAGGGATGGAACCCAGGTCTCCCACACTGCAGGCAGATTCTTTAAGCTCTCCATCTTCAAGTTTCTCACAGTCAAATGAGAAGTAAGCAAATGCTGAAATTGCAATACTACATTACAACAGAAATACATACAAAGTGGTTTTCAGGCACAAAAACAGCAATGGATATCAAAACTAATACAGAATTTTTTTTTTTTTTAACACTATGCGCCAGCGTTGTACGAAGTAGTTTGCAGGTGCCTTTCTTTCAGATTAGCAGGAGAGGTGAAGTCACTTTCCCAATGCCATTTAGAGAAACAGCGGTGAAGCTAAGATTATAACTCAAATGTAATTTCAGAACCCGTAATTCTAACAATGTACCAGGGAGGTTGCTGGAATAGAAGGGACTCAGGAAAACTCTTCCAGAGATACTGGGATTTAAGGCCTACAATGCCTATCTCGCTTAGTGCCCAGCTGTTGCTCAGCTCCCAACAAGCCCCTCCCCCCAAGTTGACCGACTTCGCACACATGGAACCCCCAAACAACGCCAAAATGCCAAAGCATGGGTCGAGATCTAGGCGTGAGCCAAGGCCTATATCTTCCTGGTGGCTTCCTCTGTCCCAAACCTACCCACCCCATACTTCTTTCTCTGAGAAGACTCGAACACAAGCACGGAGAAGGTAGGCCAATTAGCCCCTTCCCATCCCAGGCCCCAAGCCCCGGGCTCACCACTTCTTTTTCTACATCCAGCGCGGCGTACAGGCCTAAATTCTAGTCACGTGTTCCAACAAGTACCCTATCTCTTTCTTCCTACTGGATTTCCAACCCAGCCTCCTCAGGTTCCATTAATACGCTCAGTTTCCCAGTGTTCTTTATTTCGTTTCCAGTCTTCCAGGCAATCGCGATGACCCCGTCCCCTGCCTCTAAGTCCGCAAAAGACCCCAAACAAAAATTCTCTAATTCATACAGAAGAAGGTTATCATCTTATCTCCTGGATACAGTCGGCGGAAATGAGGAAGGGGAAGAAATACAAAGAAGCTCCCTCTTCAAGTGCTCGCGGAACCGCCTCTTCCGTGACTGGGGCTCCAAGCCGCCATCAGGTCGGGGTGGGTAGCTACGCCGTTGGGCCTCGAGAGGGATTTCAGCTCTCTTGAAGCGTAAGGACTGCTGGAGGACAGCTGTGGAAAAGTGCGCAGGGATGGCAACTAGCCGGAGACACTTGCGGGACCGAGTTATAGGCGCGGGAATTGCGCATGGTTCCCTTGCCTCCCCCGCCGAGTTCCAGAATGGTTCGCTCCAGGAGCGCGCGAGGCTTGAAGAGCCAGACCTGGCGCGCCCAAGTCAGGGAGCTTCACGTCAGCACAGCTCCATGGATTCCCAGCGGGCAAAAGCCCGCGCCTTGGAAGCCGAGATCGCTGCCTTGAGGCGGGCGTGCATAGAGACACAGGCGCCCGGGGACGACGACTCTCAAGTTCGGTACGTGGCATTCCCCATACCTGGTGAGGTGGGTGACAATCTCTTTACTAGAGGCGCCCCGGACCTCCCCACAAACTTTTCCCGAGCACTTGACGTGGGCTGGAACTTACCTGTCTGTAACAACAGGGGTGAAAGTGATAAGCCCACGCATGGACCCCGTTGTAAACATATTGCTGCTGCTACTGCTGCTAAGTCGCTTCAGTCGTGTCCGACTCTATGCAACCCCATAGACGGCAGCCCATCAGGCTTCCCCGTCCCTGGGATTCTCCAGGCAAGAACACTGGAGTGGGTTGCCATTTCCTTCTCCAGTGCATGAAAGTGAAAAGGGAAAGTGAAGTCGTACAGTCGTGTCCGACTCTAGCGACCCCGTGGACTGCAGCCTACCAGGCTCCTCCGTCCATGGGATTTTCCAGGCAAGAGTACTGGAGTGGGGTGCCATTGCCTTCTCCATGTAAACATATTACCATATATTATTTGATTAAATCGCAGTCATTTAATTTCAAAGTATTCTCTTTCTCTTACTGGTAACACTCAGGGTGAAAGTCTTGGTTGTCTCCTTAGAAATCTTCCTTTTACTGATGATGAGCAGTATCTAATTGTTCAGTCCCTCAGTCGTGTCCGACCGACTCTTTGCGATCGCATGGACTGCAGCACGGCAGGCTTTCCTGTCCTTCACCAACTCCTGGAGTTGGTTCATACTCATGTCCACTGAGTCAGTGATGCCATCCAACCATCTCGTCCTCTGTCGTCCCCTTCTTCTCCTGCCTTCAGTCTTTCCCAGCATCACGGTCTTTTCTAATGAGTCAGCTTTCTCATCAGGTGGCCAAAGTATTGGAGCTTCGGCTTCAGCATCAGTCCCTCCAATGAATATTCAGGGTTGATTTCCTTTAGGATTGACTGGTTTGATCTCCTTGCAGTCCAAGGGAGTCTCAAGAGTCTTCTCCAGCACCACAATTCAAAGACATCAGTTCTTCAGCGCTCAGGCTTTTTTATTGTCCAGCTCTCACATCCATACATGACTATTGGAAAAACCATAGCTTTGACTATATGGACCTTTGTAAGCAAAGTGATGTCTCTGCCTTTTAATATGCTGTGTAGGTTTGTCATAGCTTTTCTTCCAAGGAACAAGTGTCTTTTAATTCCATGGCTATAGTCACTGTGCACAGTGATTTTGGAGCCCAAGAAAATAAAGTCTGTCATGGTTTCCACTGTTTCCCCATCTATCTGCCATGAAACGATGGGACTGGATGCCAGGATCTTCATTTTCTGAATGTTGAGTTTTAAGCCAGCTTTTTCACTCCTCTCTTTCACCTTCATAAAGAGGCCTTTCAGTTCCTCTTCACTTTCTGCTTTAAGGGTGGTGTCCCCTACATATCTGAGGTTATTGATATTTCTCCTGGCAATCTTGATTTCAGCTTGTGCTTCATCCCACCTGGCATTTCGCATGATATACTCTGCATATAAGTTAAATAAGCAGGGTGACAATATATAGCCTTGACATACTCCTTTCCCAATTTTGAAAATTGTTGTTTTCAAACAGTAGTCTGTTGTTCGGTATCTGGTTTTAACTATTGCTTCTTGACCTGTACAGGTTTCTCAGGAGGCAAGTAAGGTGGTCTGGTGTTCCCATCTCTTGTGAACCACACAGTCAAAGCCTTTAGTGTAGCCAATCAAGCAGAAATAGATGTTTTTCTGGAAATTTCTTGCTTTGTCTATGATCCAATAGATGTTGCCAGTTTGATCTCTGATTCCTCTGCCTTTTCTAAATCCAGCTTGAACATTTGGAAGTTCTCGGTTCACTTACTGTTCAAGCCTGGCTTGGAGAATTTTGAGCATTACTTTACTAGCATGTGAGATGAGTGCAAATGTGTGGTAGTTTGAACATTCTTTGAATTGCCCTTCTTTGGAATTGGAATGAAAACTGACCTTTTGCAGTCCTGTGGGCACTGCTGAGTTTTCCATATTTGCTGACACATTGAGTTCAGCACTTTCACAGCATCATCTTTTATGATTTGAAATAGCTCAACTGGAATTCCATCACCTCCTCTAGCTTTGTTCATAGTGATGCTTCCTAAGGCTGACTTGACTTCACACTCCAAGATACATGGCTCTAGGTGACTGATCACACCTTTGCGGTTATCTGGGTCATGAAGATTTTTTTTGCATAGTTGAAGATATTTTTTTGCATAGTTCTTCTGTGTATTCTTGTCACCTTTTCTTAATATCTTCTGCTTCTGTTAGGTCTATGCCATTTCTGACCTTTATTGAGCCCATCTTTGTATGAAATGTTCCCTTGGTATCTCTAATTTTCTTGAAGAGATCTCTAGTCTTTCCCATTCTATTGTTTTCCTCTATTTCTTTGCATTGATCACTGAAGAAGGCTTTCTTATCTCTCCTTGCTATTCTTTGGAATTCTGCATTCAGATGGACATATCTTTGCTTTTCTCCTTTGCCTTTAGCTTCTCTTCTTTTCTCAGCTGTTTGTAAAAGCTCCTCAGACAACCATTTTGCCTTTTTGCATTTCTTTTTCTTGGGAATGGTTTTGATCATCGCCTCTTGTACAGTATTATAAACCTCCATCTATAGTTTTTCAGGCACTCTATTAGATCTAATCCCTTGAATCTATTTGTCCCTTCCACTGTGTAATCATAAGGGATTTTATTTAGGTCATACTTGAATGGCCTAGGGGTTTTCTCTACTTTTCAATTTAAGTGTGGATTTTGCAATAAGGAGTTCATGATCTGAGCCACAGTCAGCTCTCCAGTCTTGTTTTTGCTGACTGTATAGAGCTTCTCTGTCTTTGGCTGCAAAGAATATAATCTGATTTCAGTATTGACCATCTGGTGATGTCCATGTGTAGAGTCTTCTCTTGTGTCATTGAAAGAGAGTGTTTGCTATGACCAGTGTGTTCTCTTGGCAAAACTCTGTTAGTCTGTGCCCTGCTTAATTTTGTTCTCCAAGGCCAAACTTGCCTGTTACTCCAGGTATCCCGTGACTTCCTCCTTTTGCATTCCAGTTCCCTATAATGAAAAGGACATCTTTTTTTGGTGTTAGTTCTAGAAGGTCTTGCAGGTCTTCATAGAACTGTTAACTTCAGCTTCTTCAGCATTAGTGATTGGTGCATAGACTTGGATTATCGTGATATTGAATGGTTTGCCTTAGAAATGAACAGATATCATTCTGTCATTTTTGAGATTGCACCAGAGTACTGCATTTCAGACTCTTTTGTTGATTATGAGGGCTACTCTATTTCTTCCAAGGTATTCTTGCCCACAGTAGTAGTGGTCGTCTGAATTGAATTCAGCCATTGCTGTCCGTTTAGTTCACTGATTCCTAAATTGTTGATGTTTTCTCTTGCCACCTCCTCCTCTTTGACCACTTCCAATTTACCTTGATTCATGAACCTAACATTCTAGGTTCCTATGTAATATTGTTCTTTACAGCATTGAACTTTACTTCCACCACCAAACACATCCACAACTGAGCATTGTTTCAGATTTGGCTCAGCCTTTTTATTTCTTCTGGAGCTATTTCTCTGTTCTTCTCTAGTAGCGTATTGGGCCTCTCTTGACCTGGGGAGTTCATCTTTCAGTGTTATATCTTTTTGCCTTTTCATACCATTTGTGGGGTTTTCAAGGCAAGAATACTGAAGTGGTCTGCCATTCCCTTCTCCGGTGGACCGCGTTTTGTCAGAACTCTCTACCATGACTTGTCCATCTTAGGTGGGCCTACATAGTATTGCTCATAGTTTCATTAAGTTAGATAAGGTTGTGATCTATGTGATCAGTTTGGTTAGTCTTCTGTGATTTTGGTTGTTTTTCTCTTTATGACTTACTTCGCTCTGTATAACAGGTTCTAGGTTTATCCGCCTCACAAGAACTGACTCAAATTTGTTCCCTTTATACCTGAGTAATGTTTCACTGTATATATGTACCATGTCTTCTTTATCCATTCATCTGTTGATGGACATCTAGGGTGCTTCCATGTCCCAGCTATTGTAAACAGTGCTGCTCTGAACATTGGGGTGCATGTGTCTTTTTCAGTTATGGTTTTCTCAAGGTATATATCCAGTAGGGAGATTGCTGGGTCATGATAGTTTTATTCCTAGTTTTTAAGGAATCTCCATACTGTTCTCCATAGTGGCTGTATCAGATTACATTCCTACCAACTGTGTAAGAGGGTTCCCTTTACTCCACAGCCTCTCTAGCATTTACTGCTTGTAGATTTTTTGATGATGGCCATTCTGACTGATGTGAGGTGATACCTCCCCGTAGTTTTGATTTGCGGTTCTCTAATAATTAGTGATGTTGAACATTTTTTCATGTGTTTATTGGCCATCTGTATGTCTTCTTTGAAAAAGTTTGTTTAGGTCTTCTGCCCGTTTTTTGATTGGGTTGTTTGTTTTTCTGATATTGAGCTATATGAGCTACTTATATGCTTTTTTGGAGATTAATCCTTTGTCAGTTGTTTCTTGTTGGCAATTATTTTTTTATATTCTGAGGGTTGTCTTTTAATCTTGTTTATTGTTTCCTTTGCTGTGGAAACGCTTTTAATTAGATCCCATTTGTTTATTTTTGGTTTTATTTACATTATTCTAGGAGGTAAGTCAAGGAGTATATTACCTATGTTATCCTCTAAAAGCTTATAATTTCTGGCCTTACATTTAGTTCTTTAATCCATTTTGAGTTTGTTTTTGTGTATGGTCTTAAGAAGTGTTGTAGTTTCATTCTTCCACATGTAGCTGTCCAGTTTTCCCGTCACTAGTTATTGAAGAGGTTGTCTTTTCTCCATTGTATATTCTTGCCTCCTTTGTCAGAGATAAGGTGCCCATAGGTGCTTGGGTTTATCTCTGGATTTTCTGTCTTGTTCCATTGGTCTCTTTCTATTTTTGTGCCAGTAGTAGACTGTCTTGATGAATGTTGCTTTGTAGTATAATCTGAAGTCAGCAGGATTGATTACTGCAGCTCCATTTTACTTTCTGAAGATTGCTTTGGCTATTTGAGGCTTTTTGTGTTTCCATACCAATTGTGGAATTTTTTGTTCTAGTTCTGTGAAAAATAATTTTGTGTTCTAGTTCTGTTGGTAGTTTGATGGGGATTGTGTTGAATCTGTAGATTGCACTGGGTAGTATAGTCATTTTCACAATATTCATTCTTCCAGTCCAAGAATATGGTGTATCTCTCCATCTATGTGTGTCATTTTTGATTTCTTTCATCAGTGTTTTATAATTTTCTGCATACTGATCTCTTGTCTGTTTAGGTAGACTGATTTCTAGGTATTTTATACTTTTTGTTGCAGTGGTGAATGGGATTGTTTCCTTAATTTGTCTTTCTAATTTTTCATTGTTAGTTTATAGGGATGCTAGGAATTTCTGTGTGTATTAATTTTATATTCTGTGCTTTTACTAGTAGCTCTAGTAATTCCAGTTGAGCTATTTAATATTCTGAAAGATGACGCTGTGAAAGTGCTGCACTCAATACGCCAGCCAATATGGAAAACTCAGCAGTGGCCACAGGACAGGAGAAGGTCAGTTTCCATTCCAATCCCAAAGAAGGGCAATTCAAAGAATGTTCAGACTACTGCACAGTTGCATTCACATGCTAGCAAGGTAATACTCAAATCCTTCAAGCTAGGCTTCCATTGTACACAAACCGAGAATATCCAGATGTTCAAGCTGGATTTAGAAAAGGTAGAGGAGCCAGAAATTAAATTGCCAACATTCATTGGATCATAGAGAAAGCAAGAGAATTCCAGAAAAACATCTATTTCTGCTTCATTGACTACACTAAATCCTTTTACTGTGTGCATCACAACAAACTAGAAAATTCTTAAAGAGGTGGGAATAACTGACCACCTTAGCTGCCTCCTGAGGGAACCCTGTATGTAGGTCAAGAAGCAGTAGTTAGAATGGGACATGGAACAACAGACTGGTTCAAACTTGGGAAAGGAATCAGTCAAGGCTGCGTACTGTCACCCTGCTTATTTAATTTCTATGCAGAGTACATCATGCAAAATGTAGTCTGGATGAAGCAGAAGCTGGAATCAAGATTGCTGGGAGAAATATCAATAACCTCAGATATGCAGATGATACCACCCTTAAAAAAAAGAGGAACTACAGAGCCTCTTGATGAAAGTGAAAGAGGAGAGTGAAAAAGCTGGCATAAAACTCAACATTGAAAAAAGATCATGGCATGTGATCCCATCACTTCATTCCAATAGATGGGAAAAAAGTGGAAACAGTGTCAGACTTTATTTTCTTGGGCTCCACAATCACAATCACTGTGGATGGTGCTTAGCTATGATATTAAAAGACACTTGCAAAAAAAAAAAACAGATAGAAAAAATACTTCTTCTTGGAAGAAAAGATATGACAGACCTGCTGCTGCTGCTGCTGCTAAGTCGCTTCAGTCGTGTCCGACTCTGTGCGACCCCGTAGACAGCCATCAGGATCCCCCGTCCCTGGGATTCTCCAGGCAAGAATACTGGAGTGGATTGCCATTTCCTTCTCCAATGCATGAAAGTGAAAAGTGAAAGTGAAGTTGCTCAGTTGTGTCAGACTCTTAGCGACCCCATGGACTGCAGCCCACCGGGCTCCTCCATCCATGGGATTCTCCAGGCAAGAGTACTGGAGTGGGGTGCCATTGCCTTCTCCATGACAGACCTAGACAGAATATTAAAAAGCAGAGACAGCTGTTTGCCTATAAAGGTTTGCATAGTCAAAGCTGTGATTTTTCCATTAGTCATATATGGATATGAGCATTGATCATAAAGAAGACTGAGCACTGAAGAATCAATGTCTTCAAACTGTAGGGCTGGAGAAGGAAGACTTTTGAGAGTCCCTTGGACTGCAAAGAGATCAAACCAGTCAATCCTAAAGGAAATCAACTCTGAATATTCACTAGAAGGACTGATGCTGAAGCTGAAGCTTCAATACTTTGGCCACCTGATGTAAAGAACCAACTCATTGGAAAAGACCCTGATGCTGGGAAAGATTGAGGGCAGGAGGAGAAGGGGGTGACAGGATGAGATGGTTAGAAGGCATCATCAACTCAAGGAACATGAGTTTGAGCAAACTCCAGGAGATGGTGAAGGACAGGGAAACCTAGTGTGCTGCAGTTCATGGGGTCTCAGAGTTGGACATGACTGAGCAACTGAGCAGCAACTAGTGATTTTCTGGTGGCATCCTTAGAGTTTTCTGTGTATAGTGTCATATCATCTGCCAACAGTGAAAGTTTTACTTTTTCTTTTCCAATCTGGACTCCTTTAATTTCTTTTTCTTTCCTGATTTCTGTGACTAGGACTTCCAAAACTATGTTGAATAATAGTGGCGAGAGTGGGCACCCCTGTTTCTGATCTTAGAGGAAATGCTTTCAGTTTTTCACCTTTCAGAAAAATGTTCGCCGTGGGTTTGATGTATATGGCCTTTATGATGTTGAGGTATATCTTTCTGTGCCTATTTTCTAGAGAATTTTCATCATAAATGGGTGTTTAATTTTTTCAAAACTTTCTCTGCATCTATTGATGTAATCATATGGTTTTTATCTTTCAGTTTGTTAATATAGTATATCACATTGATTGATTTATTATGTATATTGATGAAATTCTTGCATGCTCAGGATAAAGCCCTCTTGATCATGCTGTATAATCTTTTAATGTCTTGTTGGATTCTGTTCACTAGACTTTTGTCAGGGGTTTTTGCATCTATGTTCATCAGTGATATTGGCCTATAATTTTCTTGTGGTGTCTTTGTCTAGTTTTGGTATTAGGGTGATGGTCCAGTACTCTTGCCTGGAAAATCCCATGGACGGAGGAGCCTGATGGGCTACAGTCCATGGGGTCGCTAAGAGTCGGACATGACTGTACGACTTCACTTTCACTTTTCATTTTCATGCATTGGAGAAGGAAATGGCAACCCGCTCCAGTGTTCTTGCCTGGAGAATCCCAGGGACGGGGAAGCCTGGTGGGCTGCCATCAATGGGGTCGCACAGAGTCGGACACAACTAAAGTGACTAAGCAGCAGCAGCAGCAGCCTTGTAGAATGGGTTGGGAATTTTCCTTCCTCTGCAATTTTCTAGAAGGATTTAAGCAGGATATGTGTTAGCTGTTCTCTAAACTTTTGGTAGAATTAGGTGAGCTTTTTGAATTCATGTCACTCGTCAAATATCAACATTTTTCACCATTATTTCTTCAAATAGTCTCTCTTCCCCTTTTCCTCTTGCTTTTTCCTCCTGTACTTCCATGATGCATACATTGGTCCTTATGGTTGTGTCCCCACTAGTCCCTTGGGCTGTGTTCGCTTTTCTTCAGTGTTTTACTTCCTGTTCCTCAATCTCCACATCCATTATCTTCTCTTCAAGTTCACTGATTGATGCTTCTCTACTCTTAAATCTGCATTTCAATTCCTCTAGTGAATTTTTCATTTTATTTATTATAGTTTTCAGCTCCTGAAATTCTTTTGGTTTCTTTTTACACGTCATTTTCTTAACTTTCTCCAGATCTTCCTGTATTTCTTTGAGTACCTTTAAGACTTCTATTTTAAAGTCTTTGTCTGATATATCTGCCAATAAGTCTTTTTTTAGGGACAGGTTCATTTGAATATTTTTTTTTCCTTTGAGAGTGCCATACTTTTTTTTTTTTTCTTTCTGTATGCTTTGTGATATTTTATTGAACACTGGACATTTTAATTTAATACTGTAGTAACTCTGGAAATCAGATTCTCCCCCACCTTCCCCAATATTTATACTTTTTTGTTACTGTTTTAACTTTTTTTTTGTTATTTGTGCCTTATACTATATTGAGCCATATCATTAAAAAATATAGAATGCCTCACGAATTTGTATGTCATCCTTGTGCAAGGGGATTACTAGTCTTCTCTGTATTGTTCCAATTTTAGCATTTGTGCCACCAAAGTGAGCACTAATTATGTCTTTTCTGAGCTTTTCCTTCAGTATGTACATCATTTTCTAATTTTTCCCATATATTTAGTTGGATTTTTGCATGTCCTAGTCTTTAATGTCTGAATCCTAAAAAGGTAAGATAATGAAGATGGGAAACAAAATGCAGCAGCTCTTTTAGTATCCTTAAAGTTATCTCAGTCAGAGGGTAGGGGCTTGAAACAATAACTCCCCACCTCTTTGTCTGCATCTATGTGATCAGAAGCAGCAATCAGCAATTGGAGCACATGTACCCAGTATTTGGGGGACAGTCCTTTTTTGCCCACCCTTGCTCCCCTAAGCTGTATGCAAACTGCTCCCAGAATATGTGCACAGCACCCTGCCATGTTTTTCAAGTAGGCATGGGTACTTACTTACTGTACTAAGAGCTGAAATTGCCCCAAATTTATTGTACCTTATTTATTTACCTTAAAGCATTCTCTGTGAAGTTGCAAGCATTCAGCAGTCTCCTGAGTTCTAAAAAAGTTATATTAGACAGATTCTGCCTTGCAATTGCTGCCTGACTGGGGAGTAGATTACTGGTTCTTCCTACTTTGCCATCTTCATAGAATCCTAGATCATCAACTTTTAAACTGAAGTCTCTGGGTAGATTTGCTTTGAAGGAAAAAAAGCTTCTTGTGAACACCTAGTTTTGAACAAAAAATATATGCTACTAAAACAAATATGCAAATAATAAACTACAAAACCATAAAGCCCATAACCCCAGTTTATTCAAAATAACATCATTAATTTCAATGGACCAATGGTATTTTGTTCAAAACAAATTACTATTATGAATGAGTCTTTTTTCAGTTCAATTGCTCACTCGTGTCTGACGCTTTGCGACCCTATGGACTGTAGCATACTAGGCTTCCCTGTATATCACCAACTGCCAGAGCTTGCTCAAACTCAGTGTTCATCGAGTCGGTCATGCCATCCAATCATCTCATCCTCTGTCGTCCCCTTCTCCTCCTGCCTTCAATCTTCCCCAATATCCGGGTCTTTTCCAAGGAGTCAGTTCTTCACATCAAGTGGCCAAAGTATTGGAGCTTCAGCTTCACCATCAGTCCTTCCGCTGAATATTGAGCACTGATTTCCTTGGACTTACTGATTGGATATCCTTGTAGTCCAAGGGACTTTGAAGAGTTTTCTCCTCACCGCAGTGCAAGAGCATCAGTTCTTCGGCGCTCAGCTTTCTTATAGTCCAACTCTCACATCCATACATGACTACTGGAAAAACCATAGTTTTGACTAGACAGACCTTTGTTGGCAAAGTAATGTCTCTGCTTTTTAATATGCTCTCTAGGTTGGTCATAGTTTTTCTTCTAAGGAGTAAGCGTCTTGTATTTCATGGCTGTGGCTACCATCTGCAGTGATTTTGGAGCCCCCCAAAGTAAAGTCTCTCACTGTTTCCATTGTTTCCCCATCAGTTTGCCATGAAATGATGGGACCGGATACCATGATCTTAGTTTTTTGAATGTTGAGTTTTAAGCCAGCTTTTTCACTCTCCTCTTTCACTTTCATCAAGAGGCTCTTTAGTTGTGCTTCGCTTTCTGCCATAAGGGTGGTGTCATCTGTGTATCTGAGGTTATTGATATTTCTCCCAGCAGTCTCGATTCCTTCTTGTGCTTCATCGAACCCGACATTTTGCATGGTGTACTCTGTATATAAGTTAAATAAGCAGGGTGACAATACACAGCCTTGACGTACTCAATTCCCAATTTTGAAATAGTCTGTTGTTTCATGTCAGGTTCTAACTGTTGCTTCTTGACCTGCACCAATTTCTCAGGAGGCAGGTAAGGTGGTCTGGTATTCCCCATCTCTTGAAGGATTTTCCAAAGTTTGTTGTGATTTGCACAGTCAAAGGCTTTGGTGTAATCAATAAGGCCAAAGTAGATGTTTTTCTGGAACTCTGTTGCTTTTTCAATGATCCAGCAGATATTGACACTTTGATCTCTGGTTCCTCTGTCTTTTCTAAATCCAGCTTGAACATGTGGAAGTTCATGGTTCACATACTATTGAAGCCTGGCTTGGAGAATTTTGAGCATTACTTTGCTAGCGTGTGAGATGAATGCAACTGTGCAGTAGTTTGAGCATTCTTTGGCATTGCCTTTCTTTGGGATTGGAATGAAAACTGACCTTTTGCAGTCCTGTGGTCACTGCTGAGTTTCCAAATTTGCTGGCATATTGAGTGCAGCACTTTCACAGCATCACCTTTTAGGATTTGAAATAGCTCAACTGGAATTCCATCACCTCCTCTAGCTTTGTTGGTAGTGATGCTTCCTGATGCCCACATGACTGCTCGTTCCAGGATGTCTGGCTCTAGGTGAGTGATCACACCATCATGGTTATCTGGGTCATGAAGATCTTTTTTGTTTAGTTCTTCTGTGTATTCTTGCCACCTCTTCTTAATATCTTCTGCTTCTGTTAGGTCCATACTATTTCTGTTAGATCTTTTATTGTGCCCATGTTTGCATGAACTGTTTTCTTGGTATCTCTAATTTTCTTGAAGAGATCTCTACTCTTTCCCATTCTATTATTTTCCTCTATTTCTTCGCATTGATCACTGAGGAAGACTTTCTCATCTCTCCTTGCTATTCTTTGGAATTCTGCATTTAGATGGATATATCTTTGCTTTTCTACTTTGCCTTTAGCTTCTCTTCTTTTCTCAGCTGTTTATAAGGCCTCCTCAGGCAACCATTTTGCCTTTTCGCATTTCTTTTTCTTGGGTATGGACTTGATCACTGCCTCCTGTACAATGTCATGAACCTCCATCCATAGCTCTTCAGGCCTTCCGTCTATCAGATCTAATCCCTTTTATCTGTTTGTCACTTCCACTGAATAATTGTAAGGGATTTGATTTAGGTCATACCTGAATGGTCTAGTGGTTTTCCCTACTTTCTTCAATTTAGGTCTGAGTTTTTCATTAAGGAATTCATGATCTGAATCCACAGTCAAACCCTGGTCTTGTTTTTGCTGACTGTATAGAGCTTCTCCATCTCCATGTGTAGCTCTTATGTTGTTGGAAGAGCATGTTTGCTATGAAAGTGCATTCTCTTGGCAAAACTCTGTTAGAAGTGAAAAAGAACTAAAGAGCCTCTTGATGAAAGTGAAAGAGGAGAGTCAAAAAGTTGGCTTAAAACTCAACATTCAGAAAAGTAAGATCATGGCATCCAGTCCCATGACTTCATGGCAAATAGATGGGGAAACAATGGGAAAAAAAAAGAGAGTATTCACTCTCAAATGACATAGTGCTATTTTCTCTTAGAAAAGAAGAGACACCAAAGGCAAAGAAGAAAGGGAAGGATATACCCATCTGAATGCAGAGTTCTGGAGAATAGTAAGGAGAGATAAGAAAGCCTACTTAGGCGAACAATGCAAAGAAATAGAGGAAAACAATAGAATAAGAAAGCTAGAGCTCTCCAAGGAAATTGAAGATACCAAGGGAACATTTCATGCAAAGGTGGGCCCCTTGAGCCAGACATCCTGGAATGTGAAGTCAAGGGGTCCTTAGGAAACATCACTATGAACAAAACTAGTGGAGATGCTGGAATTCCAACTGAGCTATTTCAGATCCTATAAGTATGCTGTTAAAGTGCGGTGTTCAGCATGTCAGCAAATTTGGAAAACTCAGCAGTGGAACAGGACTGGTAAAAATCAGTTTTCTTTCCAATCCCAAAAAAACAGAGTGCCAAAGAATGTTCAAACTACCATACAATTATGCTCATTTCTCATGCTAGCAAAGTTAAAGTCACTCAGTTTTCCTACTCTTTGCAACCCCCGTGGACTGTATCCCGCCAATATCCTCTGTCCATGGGATTCTCCAGAAAAGAATACTGAAGTGAGTACCCATGCTCTTCTCTAGATTGGTTGCATAAAAGGATCATTAAATTTCTGGTTAATTTCTCCAGGCCACATACTAGAGTAGTAACCATTCCCTTCTCCAGGAGATCTTCCCAACCCAAGGATCAAACCCAGGTCTCCTGTGTTGCTGACGGATTCTTTTCCATCTGAGTCACCAGGGAAGACCAAGAATACTGGAGTGGGTAGCTTATCCCTTCTTGAAGGGATCTTCCCAACCCAGAAATCAAATCAGAGTCTTCTGCATTGCAGGCAGATTCTTTCCCAACTGAGCTACCAAGGAAGCACATATGCTGGTGAGGTAATGCTCAAAATCCTTCAAGCTAGGCTTCAGCAGTATGTGAACTGAGAACTTCCCGACATACTGGCTGGATTTAGAAAAGGCAGAGGAACCAGCGATCAAATTGCCAACATTCATTGGATGATAGAAAAAGCAAGAGAATTACAGAAAAACAGCTACTTCTGCTTGCCAATACACATAGATGTTATGCAGGTTTGATCCCTAGGTCAGGAAGATCCCTTGGAGAGAAGAGTATGACAACACACTCCAGTATTCTTGCCTGGATAATTCCATGGGCAGAGGAGCCTGGTGGTCTATAGTCCATAGGGTTGCAAAGAGTCAGACAGGACTGAAGCAACATAGGACTGGAATACTCTGCTTCATTAAGTACACAAAAGCATTTGACTGTGTGGATCACAAGAAACTGGAAAATTTTTAATGACTTGGGAATACCAGACTGCTTTTACGTGCCTCCTGAGAAACATGTATATAGGTCAAGAAGCAGCAGTTAGAACCAGACATGGAACAACAGACTGGTTCAGAATTGGGAAAGGAGTCTGCCAAAGTTGTGTATTGTCACCCTGCTTATTTAACTTAGATGCAGAATACATCATGCAAAGTGCCAGTCTGGATGAAATACAAGCTGGACTCAGGATTGCTGGGAGAAGTATCAGTGACCTCAGATATGCAGATGACACCACCCTTATGACAGAAAGTGAAGAGGAACTTAAGAACCTCTTGATGAAAGTGAAAGAGGAAGTGAAGAAGCTGATTTAAAAACTCAGCATTCTAAAAATGAAGATCCTGGCTTCTGGTCCCATCACTTAATGGCAAATAGATGGGAAAACAATGGAAACTGTGAGAGACTTTATTTTCCTCGGCTCCAAAATCACTGTGAACATTGACTGCAACCATGAAATTAAAAGAGGCTTGTTCCTTGGAAGAAAAGATATGACTAACCTAGACAGCATGTTTTAAAGCAGAGACATTACTTAAGTCAGTCCTTAGTATTCATTGGAAGGACAGATTTTATTTTTTCTTGGACTTCAAAATCACTGTGAATGGTGATTGCAGCCATGAAATTAAAAGATGCTTGCTCTTACATAAATCATAGCAAGATCCTTTATGACCCACCTCCTGGAATAATGGAAATAAAAGCAAAAATATATAACTGGTACCTAATTAAACTTCAAAGCTTCTGCACAGCAAAGGAAACTATAAACAAGGTAAAAAGGCAGCCCTCAGATTGGAAGAAAATAATCAATATGAAACAACTAACAAAGAATTAATTTCCAAAATATACAAGGAGCTCATACAAGTCAATAGCAGAAAAACAAACAACCCAATCAAAGAGTGGGCAAAAGACCTAAATAGGCATTTCTCCAAAAAAGACATACAGATGGCTAATAAACATATGAAGAGGTGCTCAACATCACTTACTATTAGAGAAATGCAAATCAAAACTACAATGACATATTAGTTCAACCCAACATTGGAAAGGACCTTGATGCTGGAAAAGATTGAGGGCAGAAGGAGAAGAGTCTGTTAGAGGATGAAATGGTTGGATGACATCACCAGCTCAATGGACATTAGTTTGAGCAAACTCTGGGAGATAGTGAAGGACAGGGAAACCTATTGTGCTACAGTCCATTGGGTCACAGCGACTCAGACATGACTGAGCAACTGAACGATATCAAGTTCAATCTACCTTGCAGATAGAAGAGAGATGATTGGAAGTCTGATTTACAAGTACTGGCCTGAAAGAATTGAGATTAATCATCAAACATTCTTCTAGAATGAGAGGATGCATATTTCGAAGAGCGGAGGCAAGATTTAGAAGATTTTCTTCTGACATTGGAGACAAGATGCATGGACAATAAGAGACCCAAGATGTAAAATGAGAATCAAGATAATCATGCCCCAGAAGGCAAGGAAAGTATGTTGTAAGACAGTGGAAGTCAACAGTGTAAAAATGTGGCTGAGAGCATGATGGCAATAAAGGATTACAAAAAATAAAATATAATTTAATGCAATTATTTGCTGAAATTTTACTCTTTTTCAAGGAAAATAGAGCTACATATTCTTAATGAAAAAATATCTGATTACAGTGTTGTTTAGAGATCATGCTGTTTGTTATTCCTCTGGAATTTTTACCCCCATACTCTTCAATGTCCCAAGAATATCTTTCTTACTATAAAATGCCCTCTGATACTGCACTTGTTTAAGAAGCAAAAGATTTATTATTTCATCATATCTTTTTAAATAGTTTGCAATGTCCTGGGATAGCAGATACTTAGGTTAGAACACTTAAAATATTCCAACCTAAACAGACATTTTAATTCTGCAAAGTATTCCTATTATAATTTATTTTATCAGTTCGGTTCACTCAGTTGTGGCCGACTCTTTGCGGTCCCATGGACTGCAGCACTCCAGGCTTCCCTGTCTATCACCAACTCCTGGAGGTTACTTAAACTCGTGTCCATCGAGTTGGTGATGCCATCTGACCATCTCATCCTCTATTGGCCCTTTCTCCTCCTGCCTTCTATCTTTCTGAGCATTAGGGTCTTTTCCAATGAATCAGGTCTTTGCATCAAGTGGCCAGAATATTGGCATTTCAGCTTCAGCATCAGTCCTTCCAATGAATATTTAGGACTGATTTCCTTTAGGATGGATTGGATGGGTCTCCTTGCAGTCCAAGGGACTCTCAAGAGTCTTCTCCAGCACCACAATTCGATAGCACCAATTCTTTGGCGCTCAGCCTTCTTTATGATCCAACTCTCACATCCATACATGACTATTGGACAAACCATAGCCTTGACTAGACGGACCTTTGTTGGCAAAGTAATGTCTCTGCTTTTTAATATGCTGTCCAGGTTGGTGATAGTTTTTCTTCCAGGGAGCAAGCATCTTTTAATTTCATGGCTGCAGTCACTGTGCACAGTGATTTTGGAGACCAAGAAAATAAAATCTCTTACAATTTTCAATGTTTCCCCATCTCTTTGCCGTGAAGTGATGGGACCAGATGCCATGATCTTAGTTTATTTTATAGTTGTTTCTAATATATAGAAGTATGGTATTATAACTTGGATCAGTTCATTTCAGTCGCTCAGTTGTGTCCAACTCTGCAACCACATGAACTGCAGTATGCCAGGCCTCCCTGTCCATCACCAACTCCTGGAGTTTACCTAAACTCACGTCCATTGAGTCGGTGATGCCATCCAACCATCTCATCCTCTGTCATCCCCTTCTCCTCCTGCCCTCAATCTTTCCCAGCATCAGGGTCTTTTTCAATGAGTCAGCTCTTTGCATGAGGTGGCCAAAGTATTGGAGTTTCAGCTTCAACATCAGTCCTTCCAGTGAATACCTAGGACTGATCTCGTTTAGGATAGACTGGTTGGATTGCCTTGTGGTCCAAGGGACTCTCAAGAGTCTTCTCCAACACCACAGTTCAAAAGCATCAATTGTTCTGCACTCAGCTTTCTTTATACTCCAACTCTGACATCCATATATGACTACTGGAAAAACCATAGTCTTGACTAGGTGGACTATAGTTGACAAAGTAATGTCTCTGCTTTTTAATATGCTATCTAGATTGGTTGTAACTTTCCTTCCAAGGAGTAAGTGTCTTTTAATTTCATGGCTGCAATCACCATCTGCAGTGATTTTGGAGCCTCTCAAAATAAAGTCAGCTACTGTTTCCACTTTTTCCCCATCTATTTGCCATGAAGTGTTGGGACCGGATGCCATGATCTTAGTTTTCTGAATGTTGAGCTTTAAGCCAACTTTTTCACTCTCCTCTTGCATCAAGAGGCTCTTTATTCTTCTTCACTTTCTGCCATAAGGGTGTGTCATCTGCATATCTGAGGTTATTGATATTCCTCCCAGCCATCTTGATTCCAGCTTGCGCTTCATCCAGCCCAGCGTTTCTCATGATGTACTCTGCATATAAGTTAAATAAGCAGGTGACAATATACAGCCTTAACATACTCCTTTTCCTGTTTGGAACCAGTCTGTTATTTCATGTCCAGTTCTAACTGTTGCTTCCTGACCTGCATAGAGGTGTCTCAAGAGGCAGGTCAGGTGGTCTGGTATTCCTGTCTCTTTCAGAATTTTCCACAGTTTATTGTGATCACACAGTCAAAGGCTTTGGCATAGTCAATAAAGCAGAAATAGATGTTTTTCTGGAACTCTCTTGCTTTTTCAATCATCCAGCGGATGTTGGCAATTTGATCTCTGGTTCCTCTGCCTTTTCTAAAACCAGCCTGAACATCTAGACGTTCATGGTTCACGCACTGCTGAAGCCTGGGTTGGAGAATTTTGAGCATTACTTTACTAGTGTGTGAGATGAGTGCAGTTGTGTGGTAGTTTGAGCATTCTTTGGCATTGCCTTTCTTAGGGATTGGAATGAAAACTGACCTTTTGCAGTCCTGTGGCCACTGCTGAGTTTCCAAATTTGCTGGCATATTGAGTGCAGCACTTTCACAGCATCATCTTTTAGGATTTGAAATAACTCAACTGGAATTCCATCACTTCCACTAGCTTTGTTCATAGTGATGCTTCCTAAGGCCCACTTGAGTTCACATTCCAGGTTGTCTGGCTCTAGGTGAGTGATCACACCATCGTGATTATCTGGGTCGTGAAGATCTTTTTTGTACAGTTCTTCTGTGTATTCTTGGCACCTCTAACTTGGTTAGGATGTTTTATATTGAGATTAATGGCTGCAGTGTTAATAACCACACTCATTTTAAGAAAACTCCTACTAGTGTTTTAATGGGAAGAGAATAAGAAAGATAAAATGGAAATGATTTGAAGAAATTTATAGATGTTAGTTGAAACACTTGTTAGTAGTTTCTTCATTGGAGTAATTATTTGTGTTTTGTGCTTTTTAGGAAATCATTTCAAGAAACACACCAATCACATTCTGAAGAATGGGGATTGTCAAAAGATCTGAGAAGTCATCTTGGAAGTTTAGAATCTGAACTTCAATTTCTAAGTAGACTTACTGGTATCAGTATAAGAAATTACTGCAAGAACACAGAAGACCTAACTAACACTGAGATGGCAGAAAAGAGTAAGCAGTTTTTTTTTTTTTCTTTTGGCTGCACCAAATGGCTTGCAGAATATTAATTTTAGTTTTCCAACAAGGGATTGATCCTGATTTTACAGCAGTGAAAGTGTTGAGTCTTAACCATTAGACTCCCAGGGAATTTCCAGAATAAGCATTAATTTCAATCAGGAAGTAGTATTGAGGTTTACCTTATTATGCATAGAAAATTAGTTTTCTTATCATTGAAATAAATTCTCCAAGGTAACGATTTGAATGTGTGGTTGTGGTAAATTTGTTTGTCAGGTGCCTATTGAACTTTACAGCATGTGTAATATTCTTAAAAGCTGCCTGACATAGATATTAAAGAAGACATGGTCTCTCGTTATGTACCTGAGTAGTCAAGTAACATAGAAAAGTGATTTTAAGGAAAACAGCGCTATTAGTTTGTAAATCTTAGCTGTTGTTCACTACTGATATGAGAAGTGTGTCATCTCTCATACTCAGATATTTCAAGAACTGGATCATTTGGCAGAGGAGGGTTTCTGGTCCCAGTGACTAATGCTATATTACTAAGAATCTGTGATATGCTAACAAGTAAAGAGAAGCTAATTCAGCTCTACAGTTGTATGTTGGGATCTTTGTTTAGAAGAAGGAATCATTTCAGGAAATGCTTCCTGATTAGTACAAAAATAACTCTCCTGACTGGGGAGAGCGAGAGTGAATGCATTTAGAATGGTCTTGTTTCAGAGCTTTTCCTATTGCTGATTTAGATTTCAATTTTCCTGGCTCTGCCAGGTTACTTTCAATTTTTCACATAATATCCAGCTGATCCATCTGATTTTCATCTTATAAAATTAGTTTACTCTCATCTTTTTTCTCCATATCCTTGTAGAGTTGTGCCCTTCTGGTAGAAAGGCCAATACAGGGTAGATTAAGAGGTACAAACTATTAGGTGTAAAATAAGCTATAAGGGTATATTGTACAATATGGGGAATATGGCCAATATTTTATAGTAACTGTAAAGGAGTATAACCTTTAAATATTGTGAATCACTGTATTATCCACCTGTAACATATATCGTATAGTACCTGTACTCCAGTTTAAAAAAAGAGCGAATTGTGTCCTTCTAAAAACAACTTCATTAGAAAAATATAATAAAGTCAAAATCATGGTTATCTCCTTTCTGAGACATATTGTATAACTTGGAAAAGGCATGAGGAACTTTATGCGATATGTTAAAATTTCTGTATCTTGATCTTGATCAAGTATACAGCAAGTATACTTGCTGTATACTTAAGAATAGGACATTTTATGAGTGTATTTGTGTTATACCTAAAAAATACTTTTGCTATCATTTTAGTAACGTTTGGAGAGTTAACTGAGATAATTGCATGGATTTAATGTATTGTCTAACTGGAGCCAGACAATGTTGAAAATATGAAAAATCCAATTATCATAATTTGAATTTGTCTAGGGTTATACTATCATATTTCTATTTCTTACTTTAATCTTTGGTATCATTGAGAACTAGAAAATACAAGTTATCTTTAATCATATTTCTCAAAGGTGCACATCCTTCCAAGTATTTTCAATGCAAATGCTAATACTCTCACACATAAATGCATGTGTATTATAGACAGCCACACAAAATTAAATAATTGATATTTAAAGAAAATTGTTATTTGCAAATAAAAATCTTTGTTTTTCTGATTTACAGGTATTAAAAAAGTTTTGCAGAGACACAGATTATCAGGAAATTGCCACATGATTACGTTTCAGCTTGAATTTCAGATTCTGGAAATCCAGGTAAATGAAAGAACATGTTGTGGTAGATAACACAGATTCTGCTGTTATGAAATAAAAATACCCTACACCCCAGTTTTCAGCAGTGGCTGAGTTGAGGAGACATTCCTGAGCAGGACCCCTTGTAGCATGTTCACACAAAGTGGTACCATTAAAACATTTTTTTTTTTAATATGACTACCCCAGCAACTGCATATGGTAGTATTATTGCTGAGAGCATAGTCTTTATTGGAATAGATGTAATGAGATGTTTGTGGGATTCCAGTGTGAGCCCTGAGGTCATGTGAACAGTCTTGGATGCCCTCAGTAGTCATCAATCATCTGTTAGTTATTTATTGCTGCTTAACATTTTCTCCCAAATTGAACAGTTTAAAACAACAAAAACCATTTATTATCTCACCATTTTCTGTGAGGCAGGAATTTGTGAGTAGCACAGTTGGTGTTCTTCCTCTGGCCTCTCCTATAGTTGTGGTCATCTGGGACCACCACAATCTGAAGACTGTTCAGAGCTGAAGGATTAGACGTCAGGATGGTCATGGTTATGCCAGCCAGTTATACAGGACTACTGAGGCACAACACTGGAGGAAGATACTCTTGGCTAGGATTTTCACATAAAATCAGAAAGGAGACAGACAGAATGTTAACATGCAACCCCTGGCCAGCATAGGGAGAATAAGACTCAGAGATCTTCAAAGTCTGGCTCCAAGAAGGGTTGGATCCAGGCATAATTTTGAGAACTAACCAAGTCTGGACATGTGCTTTGATAGCAAAAAACCAATTTCAATCAGTTTGTTTTATGAGTTTGGGCCTATAGGGAGAATGTATAGAGGAGAGAACAGGTAAGGACAGGCAAATTGCCTTGGCCTCAGTTCATCAGATAACTAAAGTGAATGTAGACCAGTTGTCACAGCCAAGTCATAGGGATAAGCTATTTGTTTGCACTCACAGTACTGTGCCTGGATTCCTCATGCTTATCCTCAGCCACAGAAATAGCCTCAAGTTGTCCCTTTTTGTATAGGGGTTGATGCCAGATATTAGAAGTTACCCCCAACTAGTCATGAGTGATTGGGTCTAGGTGTCTGCACTAGAAGTTTTGCCTCTTGAGAACTCTTTGCAGTCTATGTCCCTGGTGGTCACCACTGACCCTGGCAGGCTGAGAACTGACTAGGTCTCTCATCTGATGACAGAGTTTCCAACTTGCTCCCACCTCAGGGTATCTCTCTTTAGTCTGTCAAAGTGACACACGAACATCCACAGTGTGGCATTACCAAAACCAGTTGAGCAGGATGTCAGGTACATGGGTGATGAGTATCCTTGGAAATACACTGCTGGCAGGTTGGCACCAGGTCTTCTTGAAGCCATGCAAAATTCTCAGGATGATACTATAGTTCTGCATGACCTCAAAGATCATCTGCTGAAGACTAGAATAAAATATGGACCCAATTGAGTTGATCTCATTTATGATGAACAGCCCATTCCAGGACTCCAGACTCCTCAGAATTCCTGGATGTTGTCCCATTGCAGAAGGATGCATAGTTGGACCAACCGCCTTTTCTTTCTGGTTAATGTGATCTTAAACTCAGAGTGGTGATATACCAATGCTTACTTGCATTCTTGCCTCCATTAATGGCCAGGCCTATAGACTGTGTCAGGTTGGCAGAATCAGACCTCTGAGATCTAGTTCTATGTCTTAAAACATCTGCACTATCAGTGTATACATGTCCAGGAAACTGCTCAGGGACATCCTATTAGGTTGGTGCAAAAGTAATGGCAGTTTTGCATTGTTGAACTTTGCTGCTTGATATTGGAATACCTTCTTAAATAAATATGGTTATGTTATACATCATTTTAATGTACATTTCTCACTTTATGTTTCTTTGCTAATTACTTATTACTTGCTGTTTATTTTATATTTATTTTAGACTATAGAAATGATATTAGACAAAAAGGAAATTTGAGGAGTTTTTTAATCTATGTTCAAAATGGGTTGTAAAGCAGAAGAGACAATTCATAACATCAATAACACATTTGGCCCAGAAACTGCTAACGAGCATACAGTGCAGTGGTGGTTCAAGAAGTTTTGCAAAGGAGACAAGAGCCTTGAAAATGAGGAGCCTAGTAGCTGGCCATCATAGGTTGACAATGACCAACTGAGAGCAATCATCGAAGTTGACCCTCTTACAACTACATGAGAAACTGCCAGAGAACTCAATGTCAACTATTCTGTGGTCATTTGGCATTCAAAGCAAATTGTAAAGGTGAAAAAGCTCAGTAAGTGAATGCCTCATGAGCTGACCGAAAATTTAAAAACCGTTGGTTTGAAATGTCGTCTTGGCTTATTCTGTGTAACAACAGTGAACCACTTTTCAATTAGATTGTGATGTGTGATAAAAAGTGGATTTTATACAACAACCGACAGTGACCAGCTCAGTGGTTCGACTGAGGAGGAGCTCCAAAGCACTTCCCAAAGCAAACGTGCACCAGAAAAAAGTCATGGTCACTGTTTGGTGGTCTGCTGCCCATCTGATCAACTCCTGCTTTCTTAATCCCAGCAAAACCATTGCATCAGAGAAGTATGCTCAGCAAATTGATGAGATGCCCCAAAAACTGCAACACCTGAAGCCAGTATTGATCAACAGAATGGGTCCAGTTCTGCTCCACAACAATGCCTGAATCCATGTTGTACAACCAATGTTTCAGAAGTTGAACGAATCAGACTACGAAGTTTTGCCTCATCTGCCATATTCACCTGACCTCTTATCAATTGACTACTACCTTCTCAAAGTATCTCAGCAACTTTTGGCAGGGAAAATATTACCATACCCAGCAGGAGGCAGAAAATGCTTTCCAAGAGTTTGTTGAATCCCGAAGCATGAATTTTTATGCTACAGGAATAAACAAACTTATTTCTCATTGGTAAAAATGTTTTGATTGTAATGGTTCCTATTTTGATTAATAAAGATGTGTTTGAGCCTAGTTATAATGATTTAAAATTCATAGTCTGAAACTTCAGTTACTTTTGTATCAACCTAATAGTAGCCTTGGGCTTTTATAGGCTTTTTCTTCCATTGTTATTTATCTTTTTTATAGTCACTCCCTGGGTTATCTGGAGAGAAGCCAGATTGCTGGTAAAATTAGGCTCCTCCTTGGGAAGTTGTTGTTCAGTCACTCAACCATGTCTGACTCTTTGCAACCTTGTGGACTGCAGCACACCAGGCTTCCCTGTCCTTCACCATCTCCTGGAGTTTGCTCAAACTCATGTCCATTGAGTTGGTAATGCCATCCAACCATCTCATCCTCTGTCATCCCCTTCTCCTCCTGCCTTCAACCTTTACCAGCATAAGGGTCTTTTCTAATGAGTAGGCTCTTCACCTCAAGTGGCCAACATATTGGAACTTCAGCTTCAGCATCAGTCCTTCCAATGAATATTCGGAGTTGATTTCCTTTAGGATTGACTGGTTTGATCCCCTTGCAGTCCAAGGGACATGTATGGGAAGCTGTACATGAGTCCAGTTGGATAAAAGACGATACTCTGAAGTTGAGATGAACAATCTACTCGGTGCAGCTGTACATTCCAGGATAGGCTGTGGCCAAAAGTTGATTGGTGTGCTCATTAGTGGGGCTTTGGTCTGAGAGATAGAATAGACTATTTTAATTTCATTTTGTTGAAGTTGCATACTTGTGGTCACTTTAATCCTTTGAAGGAAAGCATCAGTGGCAATGTGATCACATCAGAAGTCAGATCACACATAAGGTTTCAATTTAGGGACATTTTTTTAAATAATGTGATGTGCTTCTGAAGAATGGCTATTATTTGACCAGAGGCATTCCTAGCATGAACTGGTACTGCAGTTCCCACAGTGGCTTGACTTGAATGGTCCTGGGTGGCCACCATGAAGTCACACAGACAGGACCAGAGCCATGTGGGGCCTGCCATACATACTATAGTGACTATACTCCCTACCTCCTACCAGACAGTAGTGATACCAGCCCAGACCTCACCTCCCTATCAACAGTACTTTAAGCTAATATTCTGATCCTCATATTGCCAAAGCATGATTGAAAATTTTGTAACCATTTTATAATGGCCTGCAGTTACACTGTTAGTTCATATGCTTAACAAATTAAAATTAGTTGTACTCCATGTAACAGAAAACTTTATCTCTGTTGCTTAAACAAAATTGCAAGATCTGTTTTCAAGGACTAGTATTGTGGTTTTATGATCATCAGGCTCTGCCATCACCCACGTGGCTGCCACATTGTGGTGCATTTCAGACATTGGGAAAGAGCTGGGCAAACAGGGGCTCACCTTTTCCATTGAACAGCATTTTGTAGAAATTGTAATACCCATCATTTTCACCTGCATTCTAATGGCCAATAAGTAAGTACAGGGAAGGCTGGAAATTTAGTCTTCATTACGCATGGCCATGTGACCAATGGAAAAATTGGAGCAAGAAAGAAGTCCACATATTGCGGACTACCAGCAGTTTCTGTCCCATATACTTTAGGGGATGCAGGAAAAAAAACTAAGGAAAAGAACAATTCATACAATTCGAAAGACCTAAAACTCAGTAATCGCTGAATCTCTAAAGGGACGTAAGTTGTTATTATATACATTTCAAAGTATGTAGGTGCTTTTGAACTGCTTGGTTTTACCTAATTTGCTATAGAAAGAGCATGCTGTCCCAAGCTATGTTAAGAACACTCTGTTTCTCTCTATACCTTAGAACTATATCTCTAGTGAAATTGCCAGGTTAAAGGAGATGTACATGTACATTTTGATTGATAGTACCGAACTGCCTTCTAAAATCCTTTTACCATTTTACATGTTGGGCAGATTTTTATACTTGAGACTGATAGAAAAAAAGCAGTGGTAAAGAAATAGCTATATTTTATGTTCTAAAATATTTTTAAAAAACAAAATTTCCACTAGAGGGAGATGTTTAGCTATCAGAAAGTTTAAAAGTAATCTAATAAGTCTATCTTACTTTAGAATATTGTTTTTATGAAATCATAGTAGTACAGTGTTAGAAACCACAGGTGACCTAAAATCGTATAAATCAGATGTTGGGACCAAAAGTAAACTGATAGATTATCTGGCTCAACCCTCTTACTCTGTAGGGAAACACACCCAGAATGTTTGAATGATTACCCATGTTGGCACAGTTCTTCTTGTCATATGCAATTGGAGCATACAATTCTTTTCTCCAGATTTACTGTCTGATGTTATTAGTGTTGTTGTACTGTTTGTGAGGAGTTGCAAGAATATTAGAATTAACATGTATCAGCATTCATAGTCCATGTAGCACAATAAATCAAATGGGTGGCAGTTCGTGGAATAAGAGACAAATTGAATGTATTTTTGTAACTGCTCTCCCTGAAACCCAACGAACTGGAAAAAATGATCCAAAAATAGGGAACTTTTTAAACTAAAAAGAATATTTGTCTTGGTACAAGTTCAACTACTGGGAGCTATAAAAAATAAAATTGACAGCTTGGGTAATCACAAAGTTATGTGCGACAACCAAGAACAATGGCAGGGTTGAACAATAAGGTTCACCTCCTACACAGAGCCAGCCCTTCAAAACTGAAGAGGTGGCTGTTTCATCTAATGCATAGAAACAAACAAAGACAATTAGGTAAAATGAAGAAAGATAGTAATATGTTTGAAACAAAAAAGAACAAGATACAGCCTCAGGAAAAAAACCTTAATGATGCAGAGATAATTTACCTGATGAAGAGTTCAAAGTAATGGTCACAAAGATGGTAACAAACTCAGGAAAAGAATGCATGAATACATTAAGAACTTCAACAAAGATATGGAAAATATAAGTTCCAAACAGAGGTCCCTGAGTTGAAGAATACAATAACTGAATTGAAAAATATGTTAGAGAATTTCAACAGCTGACAACATGAAAGAGAATAAAAGATCAGTGAACTCAAAGACAGGGCACAGAAACTCACCAGATCAAAGCAAAAAGAGGGAAAAAGAATGAAGATGAAGGTAGCCTAAGGGATTTATGGGATAAAATGAAGCATGCTAACATTCACATATAGGCATCCCAGAAGGAGAAGAGAAAGGGTACAAAAACATACTTAAACAATGGTGGTAATTTCACTTCCCTAAACTATAAAAACAATTCTTCAGATCTAGGAACCCCAGAGAGTTCCATGTTAGAGAAACCCCCCAAAACCCCACACAGAGACACATTAAAATCAAAATACCAAAATTTGAAACCCAGAAGAGACTCTTAAAAGCAACAAACAAGAGAAAAACAATTGTTATATATAAGGGAACCCCCTAAAGACTTTCAGCAGGTTTTTTAGCAGAAACTTTGCAGGTCAGAGGAGAGTGGCAGGATGTATTCAATGTGCTGAAAGAAAATAATTTCCAACCAAGATTAAACTTGGCAAAGTTATGATTCAGAATTGAAGGAGAGATAAAAGAGTTTTGCAGATAAGCAAAAGCTGAAGGAGTTTATCACCACTAAACCAGCCTTAAGAGAAATGTTAAAGGGATTTCTTTAAGCTGAAAAGGTCAGTAAATTGGTAACAGGAAAACACGAAAGTATAAATCTCACTGGTAAATGTAAATATATAAGTTTTGTTGTTCAGTTGCTAAGTTTTGTTGTTCAGTTGCTAAGTTGTGTTCGATTCTTTACAACCCCATGGACTGCCGCAGGTCAGGATAGGTAGTGAATTAATCACTTACAAAGCTACTATGAAGGTCAAAAGAAAAAAGTAAAAACAACTAACTACAATAATTATTTATGGGAGTATGGCTGAGTCCCTTTGCTCTCTACCTGAAAATATCACAACATTGTTAATCAGCTATATTCCAGTATCAAATTAAAGATATGAAACCCAAAGATAACAGAAGGAAGGGAATAAATAACATAGATCAGCAGAATTGCCTGGCGGTCTAGTGGTTAGGACTCTGCACTCTCACTGCAGAGGGCCTGTGTTTGATCCCTGGGAACTAATACCCCACAAGCCATGTGGTATGGCCAAAACAAGGAAAACTCTGAACATAGATCAGAGCAGAAACAAATGAAATAGAAACTAAAAAGATATTAGAAAAGATCAATGAAACTGCCGCTAAGTCACTTCAGTCGTGTCCGACTCTGTGCAACCCCATAGACAGCAGCCCACCAGGCTCCCCTGTCCCTGGGATTCTCCAGGCAAGAACACTGGAGTGGGTTGCCATTTCCTTCTCCAATGCATGAAAGTGAAAAGTGAAAGTGAAATCGCTCAGTCATGTCCAACCCTCAGCGACCCTATGGACTGCAGCCTTCCAGGCTCCTCTGTCCATGGGATTTTCCAGGCAAGAGTCCTGGAGTGGGGTGCCATTGCCTTCTCCACAATGAAACTAAGAGCCGGTAATTTGAAAAGATAGTCAAAACTGAATAAACATTGAGTTAGACTCACCAAGAAAAAGAAAAAAGACTTAAAAAAATCAGAAATGAAAGAGGAGTCATTACAGCTGCTACTACAGGAATACATAGGATCATAAGAGACTACTATGAACAGTTATGCACCAACAAATGGATAAACAGCTAAAAACAACCTTCCAAGGCTGAATCAGGAAGAAATAGAAAATCTGAACAGACTAATTACTAATAGATTGAATCAGTAATTTAAAACCTCCCAACTAACTAAAATCCAGGACCAGATGGTTTCACTGATAACTGTACCAAACATTTAAAGAATTAATACCAGTGGTTCTAAAACTATTCCAAAAAGCAGAGGAAGAGCACTTTGAACTCACTGTATAAGGCCAGCATTACCCTGATACCCCAAACAGACAAGGGCACAAGGAAGAAAATTATAACCCAATGTCCCTGGTGAACATAGATGCAAAAATCATTAATAAAATGTTAACAAACTAAATTCAACAATGCATTAAAAGGATCATACATGATGATCAAGTGAAATTTATTTCAGGGTTGCAGAAATTGTTAAAAATTTGCAAATCAATTGATGTGTGCATCACATTAACAGAAAAATAAGGATAAAAAATATGATTATCTCAATACATGCAAAAAAAGCATTTGATTAAAGTCAACAACCATTTAGCAAATTTAACCATTTAATCATTTCAACAAAGTGAGTATAGAGGGGATATACCTCAAAATAATAAAGGATAAATATGGTAAGCTCAACAGTGAAAATAACTCTTCCTGTAATATCTCACTGGAGTAAGAAATGGCAACCCACTCCAGTATTCTTGCCTAGAGAATCCCATGGACAGAGAACCTGGCGGGGCTACCATCTGTGGGGCCGCAAAGAATCAGACATGACTGAAGTAACTTAGCAGTAAGATCTCAGATAAGACAAAGGATGCCTACTCTTGCCATGTTTACCCAACACAGTATTGGAAGTCATAGCCAGATCGGTTATATTTTTTTAAAAAAGGACTTTGCTAGTGGCACAGTGGCTAAGAATCCACCTGTAGTGGGCACAGGTTCTGTCCTTGGTTCAGGAAGATTCCATATGCCACAGAACAACTAAACCCATGAGCCAAAACTACTGAGCCCATGTGCCCTAGAGCCGGTGCTCTGCAGCAGGAGGAGTCACTTCAATGAGAAGACCACACAACACACATGGGAGTATCATGACTACTGTGTATTTCTGGGGGAAAAGTTCAAACATTTCCATTGGTTTTGCTCTATTATTCTCATCTAGAACTGTTTTGAGTCAGTCAGACTGTAAACGTAACAAAGAAAGTCGTTCCAGTTTCCCAGGCTTTAATACTCTAGTTTCAGTTACCAAGTTTTCAGAAGTACAGAAGTGAAAGCAACACTCCATTTTCAACAGATACCTTAATGTGAACTTGACTGTGCTTCTTCAGAAGATAATATGTTCATTTTTGAAGCAGCTTTAACTCCACCTATTCTATGAACTACTGTCTCAAAAGATATTAACAGTGCTCTGTGAATAAAAGTTTCTATGGTTAAATAAATTTTGGAAATGAAGCATAAAAAAAAAAAAAAAAACAACTAGAGAATAGCCCCCACTTGCTGCAACTAGAGAAAGTCCACATGCGATAATGAAGACCCAATGCAGCCAATAAATAAATAAATTTAAATAATAATGAAAGGCATCCAAATCAGAAAGAAGTAACAATGTCACTGTTCATAGGTGATATATGTTGTTATTTATAGAAAACCCTAAAGGCTTCCTCCCCACCAAAAAACTGTTAGAATAAATGAACAAATTTAGTTAAGTTGTGGGATACAAAATCAATTAATCTGTTGCATTTCTATACGATAATAGCTACCAGAGAAATTAAGAAAGCAATTTCATTTACAATAGCATCACAAAGAATAAAATACCTACAATAAGTTTAACCAAGGAGATGAAAAGCCTATGCACAGAAAGCTATGATATTGATGAAAGAAGTTTAGAACAGAAGTAAATAGAAAGATATTCTGTGCTTGTAGATAGGAAGAATTAACATTGTTAAAATGTCCACACAGCCGAAAGCTATATACAGATTCAGTACAATGCCTACCAGAGTTCCGATGTGTTCTTCACAGAACTAGAAGAAACTCCTACAATTTGTTTGGAAGCACAAAATATCTCAAATAGCCAAAGCAGTCTTGGGAAAGAACAAACCTGGAACCATTACACATCTTGATTTCAAATTGTATTACAAAGCTATAGAGATCTAATTAATATTGTCTTGGCGTAAAGTGGACACATATGTCAGTAGAACAGAATAAAGAATCCAAGAAATAAACTCATACATATGAGTTAATTTATGTCTGCTTACCTGATAACTCAGTTGGTGAAGAAGCCGCCTGCAATGCAGGAGACCCTGGTTCAATTCCTGGGTCGGAAAGATCCACGGAAAAAGGGATAGGCTACCAACTCCAGTATTCTTGAGCTTCCTTGGTGGCTCAGCTGGTAAGGAATCGCCTGCAATGAGGGAGACCTGGTTTCAATTCCTGAGTTGGGAAGATCCCCTGGAGAAGGGAAAGGCTACCCACTCCAGTATTCTGGCCTGGAGAATTCCATGGACTATAGAGTCCATGGGATCTCAAAAAGTCAGACACAACTGAGTGACTTTCACTTTTATGTCAAAAGAGCCAAGACTATAGAATGGGGAAAGGATAGTTTCTTCAATAAATGGTGTTGGGAAAACTGGATAGCCACATGCCAAAGAATGAAACTGGACCACTCTTACATCATACACAAAACCTAACTCTAATTAACAATTAACAATATTAACTCAAAATAGATTATAAATTTGAATGTAAGACCTGAGACCATAAAAATTCTAGAAGAAAACATAGGTGGTAAGCCTCTTGACATCACTCTGACAATGACTTTTTAGATTTGACACCAAATGCAAAAATAAACAAGTGGAACTATATGAAACTAAAAAGTTTCTGCACAACAAAGGAAACCATCAACAAAATGACAAGACTGAATGGGAGAAAATAGTTGCAAATCATATCTAATAAGATATTAATATCCAAAACATGTAAATCATAGGCTTTAAAATGACAAGATAATTTGCCTATTCTAATGGGTAAAAGGCCAAAATCCAACATACACACACATACTCAAACAAAGACAAGATATTCCTCTGAGATTTTTTTTTTCCTTTCTTTTTCTTTTGTCTGTGTGGGTTATCATAGCTTTATATGAGATGTAGTTCACATACCATATAATTTATCCATTTAAGGTATACATTCAGCAGTTTTTAATCTATTCAGATTTGTGCAACCATCACCGCATCCAGTTTAGAACTTTATTACCTCAAAGAGAAACTTCATGCTCTTTATCACCCCTCATTTGCCCTTCTTCTGCCCAAACCTGACTTATCCATATATCTTCTGTCTCTATAGATGTGCCTATTCTGGGCATTTCATAAAAAATGGAGTTACGTAATTTTTGGTCTTTTTTGACCAATTTCTTTTACTTAGCACCACTATTTTCAGGATTCATTCATTCATGTTATCACATGTATTGTTACTTCATTCTTTTTTTCTAGCTGTGCTGTGAGGATATATCACATTTTGTTTCTTCATTCATCAGCTAAGAAACAGTTGGCAGCTTGTTTTTTCCTTTTGGCTGCTATGGATAACACTTCTGAAACTACTCATGTATAGGTTTTTCGGTGGACATATTTTTCATTTCTCTTGTGTGTATCTAGGTAGAGAATTACTATGGGGCTTCCTTGGGTGCTCAATGGTAAAGAATACACCTGCTAAGCAGGAGAACACCTGCAATGCAGAAGACTTGGGTTCAATCCTTGGGTTGAGAAAATTCCCTGGAGAAGGAAATAGCAACTCACTTGAGTATTCTAGCCTTGAAACCCCGTAGACAGAGGAGACTGGTGGGCTACAGCCCTTAGAATCACAAGAGTTGGACACAACTTTGCGACTAAACCACCAGCACCAGAAAATTACTGGGTCAGATGGAAGTACCAGATATGACTAGTATGTTGAGCATTTTTTCATAAGTTTATTGGCCATTTGTATTATCATCTTTGATGAAATGTATGTTGAGATCCATTGCCCAGTGTTTAATTGGGTTATTTGTCTTTTTATTATTGAGTTGTAAGAGTATTCTGGAAATTTGTTTCTGATTAGATGTGGTAGTAGATGCCCACAGTCTTCTTTAACTACAGCTGCTGCTAATAATTCCCACTATATTCTTGAGCAGCTGAAAAACTAAACAAAGATTACAAGCCATTAATACCCATTTCTCCAGCAGCTGAAAATACTGAAAAGTCAGATACACCCAGACAAATGGGGAAGAGTCAGTCATTTATCTGCTCATCCTGTATCCTTAGGAAATAGCAGAAATTGCTGGATCTACTCCTGTAAACAAAAAAGATCCACAGAGTACACAGCACAAAGATGGTACAGAGTTTGTTCATCATCATTTAGGATTCTTGCCATGAAAGGAATTAGAAAATGGAGTTAAAGTCTCTTTGAAAGAATGAATCCAGGAAATGCAAGAACATGCTATATTGTAACTGTTTACATTCTCAAATGAAAACATTCAAAGAAAACTGAATAAAAGGGAAAGACAGCTGAGAGAAAGAAAGGAAGAAAGAATAAAATGATTATAGTGCTGAAAGCTAAATTAGGAGTAGCTAGGAGTAGAATATAGGAGAAGGCAATGGCAACCCACTCCAGTACCCTTGCCTGGCGAATCCCATGGACAGAGGAGCCTGGTAGGCTGCAGTCCATGGGGTCGCATAGAGTCAGACACGACTGAGCGACTTCACTTTCACTTTTCACTTTCATGCATTGGAGAAGGAAATGGCAACCCACTCCACTATTCTTGCCTGGAGGATCCCAGGGACGGGGGAGCCTGGTGGGCTACTGTCTATGGGGTTGCACAGAGTTGGACACGACTGAAGCGACTTAGCAGCAGCAGCAGCAGGAATAGAATATGGAGGATAGGCTTGAGAAAAACCACAAGTGCAACTGAAAAGAAGAAAAATCTGGAAAACAAAATGAAGATTTGTGTGATTTTTTTCCAAAAAACAACCAAAAAAATGAAACAGAAATGATAGGTAAATATATAGCATGAGAAAATTTACTGAAGAAGAAAACCTTTATTTTGCACCTTAAAATATTTAACAGTTTATTTAACAATCCTCATTATTGTATATAGTGTTGTTTTAGATTTTTGTAGTAAGGAGCTGTTAGGCTTTGTCTTCATTTCATATTTCTTTAAAATACAAATTGGTGTAGATGGTAAAGATCTGCCTGCAATGCAGGAGACTGGGGTTCGATCTCTGGGTTGGGACGATCCCCTGGAGGAGGAAATAGCAACCCACTTCGGTATTCTTGCCTGGAAAATCCCATGGACAGAGAAACCTGGTGGGCTACAGTCCATGGGGTTGCAAAGAGTCAATGATAAATTAGAATTCAAATTGCTGAGGCAGAGAGTATAAACTTTTTAAGTTATGCATTATCAAAATGATGTTATAGATTAACATGTCATCTCATTGTTTTATATTTACATTTATCCTGTCAGAGTGAACTTTTTTTTTCCATGTAACTTGTCATTTACCTATAAGTTTTTAGTTCATGTTCTTTGCCTTTTTCTTTTAAATTTTCATATCTCCTTGTCATGTTTATAGAACAAATTTTCCTTGTTTATTACTTTTCTTTTAGTTATGTCATTTTATAGCAATAGTTTGTATTTTTATGTAATCATATTTGCTATTTTGTTGTTGCTGTTTACTTAGAAAGTTCTTTCTCACTCAGTAATCGGTTAAATGTCTATATTTCTTCCTCATATTTTATGGCTTCAGTGTTTACATTGAAGTAAGTAATTCACTCAGTGTTCATTTTCATTTTGTTTAGGTTTGGAGTGAGGATCTGAGGCATTCTTTTAAGAAATAACCTAGATCTTCCCTAGTGGCTCAGTGGTAAAGAATCTGCCTGCTAATGCAGGGGACACAGGGTTGATCCCTGGTCTGGGAAGATGCCACATGCTGCGGGACAGCTAAGGTTTATACCACAACTACTGAGTCTGTGCTCTAGAGCCCAGGAGCCACAACTGCTGAGCCCATGTGCCACAATTACTATAGCATGAATGCTCTAGAGCCTGTGCTCTGCAGCAAGAGAAGCCAACTCAGTGAGAAACCTGTGCCCCCACTTACTGTAACTAGAGAGAAAGCCCATACAGCAATGAAGACCCAGTACAGCCAAATAAATAAATAATATTTTTTAAAAAGAAGTAACCCTTTTGCACAGTGAAGAAAATCATAAACGAAACGACAACCCACAGAATGGGAGAAAATATTTTCCAATGAAGCAACTGGCAAGGGATCACTCTCCGAAATAAACATACAGCTCATACAACTCAATACCAAAACAATGAACAACCCAATCAAGAAATGGGCAGAAGATCCAAATAGACATTTCTCCAAAGAAGACATAGAGATAGCAAGAGGCATATGAAAAGATGTTCAACATCACTAATTGTTAGAAAAATACAATCAAAACTGCAATGAGGTATCACCTCATGGATGATTCTGGTGATGGTCAGAATCCCCATCACCAAAAAATCTACAAAAACCAAATGCTAGAGTGGGTGGAGAAAGGGAACCCTCTCACACTGTTTGTGGGAACGTAAATCAGTACAACCGTTACGGAGAATAGTATGGAGGTTCCTTAAAAGACTGAAAATAGAGCTGTCAATCCCATTGGTGGGAATAAGTCTGAATAAAAACGTGGTTTGAAAGGAGTTTTTATTGTTCAGTCACTAAATTGTGTCCAACTCTTTGTTGTTTCACTGTTTCCACTTTTTCCCCATCTGTTTACCATGAAGTGAGAGGATGGAATGCCATGATCTTACTTTTTTGCATGCTGGATCTTAAGCCAGCTTTTTCACTCTCCTTATTAACCCTCAGAGAAGGCAATGGCAATCCAATCCAGTACTCTTGCCTGGAAAATCCCATGGGCGGAGGAGCCTGGGAGGCTGCAGTCCATGGGGTCACTAAGAGTTGGACACGAGGACACAACTGAGCGACTTCACTGTCACTTTTCACTTTCCTGCATTGGAGAAAGAAATGGCAACCCACTCCAGTATTCTTGCCTGGAGAATCCCAGGGACGGGAGAGCCTAGTGGGCTGCCATCTATGGGATAGCACAGAGTCGGACACAACTGAAGTGACTTAGCAGCAGCAGCAGCAGCATTAACCCTCAGCAAGAGTCTGTTTAGTTCCTCTTCGCTTTCTGCCATTAGAGTGGTATCTTTCAAAGGATAATGTACCCTGGTGTTCATTGCAGCACTGATTACAATAACCAGGACATGGAAGCAACTTCAGTGTCCATTGACAGAAGAATGGATCAAGAAGATGCGGTACAATGGAACATTACTCAGCCATAAAAAGGAGGAATAATGTCATTTGCAGCTACATAGACGGACCTAGAGATTGTCATACTGAGTGAAATCAGATAGAGAAAGACAAATGTGTATCACTTATGTGTGGAATCTTAAAAAAAAAAGGTACAAATGAAATTATTTTCAAAACATAAATAGAGTCACAGATGTAAAAAAACAAACTTATGGTTAATAAGAGGAAGGGGGAAAGGGATAAATTAGAAGATTGGGATTGACATGTTGTTGTTTAGTCACTAAGTTGTGTCCAACTCTTTGTGGCCCCATGGACTGCACACTAGGCTTCTCTGTCCTTCACTGTCTCCCAAAGTTTGCTCAAACACATGTCCATTGAGTCAGTGATACCATCCAACCATCTCATTCTCTGTCGCCTTCTTCTGCCCTCAGTCTTTCCCAGCATCAGGGTTTTTTCCAACGAGTCAGCTCTTTGCATCAGGTGGCCAAAGAATTGGAACTCCTACTTCAGCATCAGTCCTTCCAAAAAATATTCAGGATTGATTTCCTTAAAGATTGACTGGTTTAATCTCCTTGCTGTCCAAGGGACTCTTAGTCTTCTCCAGCACAACCGTTTGAAAGCATCAATTCTTCAGCACTCAGCCTCCTTTATGGTCCAGCTCTCACATCCATACATGACTACTGAAAAAAAATAGCTTTGGCTATATGGACCTTTGTTAGCAAAGGATATCTCTACTTTTTAATACACTGTTTATGCTGTCTAGATTAGTCATAACTTTTCTTCCAAGGAACAAGTGTCCTTTAATTTCATGGCTGCAGTCCTGTCCACAGTGATTTTGGGGCCCAAGAAAATAAAGTCTTTCAGTATTTCCATTTTTTCCCTGTCTATTTGCCATGAAGTGACAGGATCAGATGCCATGATCTTAGTTTTTTGAATGTTGAATTTTAAGCCAGCTTTTTGACATGTATAGACATTTTACATATAAAATGGATAACTAATAAGGGCTATAGCACAGGGAATTCTACTCAGTACTCTGTAATGATCTATATGGGGAAAGAATCTTAAAAAAAGACTGTGGATGTCTGTGTATGTATAACTGATTCACTGTGCTGTGCATTTGAAATTAGCACAACATTATAAACCAACTGTACCCCAGTAAAAAAAATTTTTTTAAGTAACCCATATTTGCAGTACTTTTTATTGGTTACTTTTCCTATAACTTAGTGACATTTCATTTGGCGTATTTTGAAAAGTAGTTTTTTCTCCTTATTTAAAAGTTGACTGTGCTTTGATAAAAAAAAAAAAAGCTTTTTTTTTTGTTCTTATTTTAGGATAAAGAGAGTTTATCTTCTGTTATTACTGACCTCAGCATAATAATGGAGCCTACGGAATATTCAGAATTAAGTGAATTTGTGTCTAGGTAAGATATTTACTTATTTTTATAAAGATATTTCTTTCAGCTTACAATTTTAAGTTTACCTGTTCTTTTTCTTGATAAGTAAATATCAAAATGCCTCTAAAAGCATAACACCGGTTTTGGTCCTGATACGTAGGCACTGTGCTAAGGGGGAAGTGAAGTGAAGTGAAGTTGCTCAGTCGTGTCCGACTCTTTTCGACCCCATGGACTGTGGCCTGCTACGCTCCTCCATCCATGGGGTTTTCCAGGCAAGAGTACAGGAGTGGGTCGCCATTTCCTTCTCCAGAGAATCTTCCTGACCAAGGGATCGAACCCAGGTGTCTCGCACTGGAGGCAGACGCTTTACCCTCTGAGCCACCAGGGAATTTAAGGGGGAACATGACATCTGTTAGCAACTGACAGGAGGGCAGAGTGACTGGGGGAGTGTTGGATAAGATACAGTTAGCAATGTATGTAAGGTCCACATTATGGATTTTGGAGCTTGACCATAGTCCTATGACAAATGTCAAGGTATGGAAAGATTTTAAACAGAGCCTAAGCGAGGCAAAATTTTGACATCTCGGAAAGGATTGTTCTTGATGTTGCAGGGAGAAGGGATTTAAGGGGTGCAAAATTGGATACAGGAGGATCGGTGACTAGCCCATTAAAACAGTTCAGGGAAACAGAAATTTGTAGTTTGGAATAGACTAATGGTGGCTGAGGTAGAGGACTGGGTAGATGGGGTATATTTAGGAAGCACCATTGAATAGGCATGATATTGGTTGAAAAAGAGGGGTCAGGAGTCACTGACAAATGATAATTCCTTGATGATGGTGACTGCATTTGTTGAGATAGGAAGAGTTGCAAGAAGAGCATGTCAAATGAGATTGTGGCTTCAGTTTGGACATGTTGAACATAAGTGCCTTTGAAACACTAAAGTAAAAATAAGAAGTAGGCAGCTAAGAAGAGATGTAAGTAGTAGATATAAACACTGGGGTTTTCCACCAGTGGGTAAAGTTAAAACTTTGAGCAAGAATGAGATTGCCTGTGGAGAGAATATAGAAAATAGGGAAAGGACTGAAACTGAACCTTGAAGAATTCTAAAATGTATGTTGAATAGATTTGAAGGATCCTGCAAAGGATTTAGAAAACTGAAAGATGGGAGGGCAAACCAGGAATTTATTGTTGACCTTTGCCAATTGGATTGACAATTTTTCTTACACGTTTTTAAATAAATCCTTCCAGTGTCTACCGGAGTACATAGGTTGTGAAAAGAAGTCTGCTATATTGTTTGTGTGTATGCATGCATTTTGGGGGCTGCTTTCATATCTATTAATTTTTTTTGACAGTTTCTGCTATTTCTAGAGAGTGTTTATGTGAACATTTCTAGCCATATCTTTTCAGGTACTTTTTCTGTCCTTTTCTCTTTCTTCTTCTCCAACTCTGATTACTTATATGTTAAAACATTTGATATATTATGTTATCTTCAAGTTCTGCAATGAGCTCACTGAAGGGATTCGTCATGTCTAAAGTAATGTTGTTTTTATTTCTAGTGTTTTCATTTGATTCTTAATTTTTTCTCTCTGCTTAAATTCCCCATTTTTTCATGAATATTATCTAGCTTTCTTACTAGATCTTTTAATCTATTAATCATAGTTATTTTTTTCTTTAATGTTTATTACAGAAATTTTCAAATATAGGTTCCTACTGCTTTCCAAAAATAGAGCATTCCTATGAAACCTTTTGTAAGCCAAAATAGTGTAAAGCAAAGAAGCTGTTACCTCTGGACAGTTTTTGCTAATAGATGTGCAGAATAAATCAAGATATAGCACAGATAGTCACAGACACAGTTCAAAGTTTGATACTGAGATGCTGAGTGTGGTTTCTGGGGAAGGAGCTTGATGGTACCAGTCTTGCTGCTCAAGGTGCATGTTGGCTTGCTGCAAAACAAACCCTGAATCCTGTTTTCACTTTTCACCTTTTTTCGTAAAAGTGAAGATTCTTTTCAGATTTCTTTTGATTAGCAACAAGAAGTAATAATGTAGGTCTTTGGTAGAAGTAAAGTGGTGTGAGTATTCCTTGCTGGCTCAGTGGTAAAGAATCTGTCTACCAAAGCAGAGACATGGGTTCTGGTTTGGGAAAATCCCACATACAGTGTAGCAGCGAAGCTCGTGCGCCACAACTATTGAGCGTGTGCTCCAGGGCCCAGGAATCACACCTACTGAAACCCATGTGCCCTAGAGCCCGTACTCCACAAGAGAAGCCATTGCAATGAGAATACTTCACACTGCAATGAAGAGTAGCCCTTGATCCCTGCAACTAGAGAAACGCCTTCATATCAAGGAACACCTGGCACAACCATAAATAAATGACAAGTGAAAGTGAAAGTCGCTCTGTTGTGTCCGACTCTTTGTGACCGCATGGACTATATAGTCCATGGAATTCTCTAGGCCAGAATACTGGAGTGGGTAGCCATTCCCTTTTCCAGGGGATCTTCCTGACCCAGGAATTGCACCGGGGTCTCCTGCATTGCAGGCAGATTCTTTACCAGTTGAGCTAACAAGGAAGCCCCATAATTAAATAAATAATTTAAAAAGTAAAGTGGATTGACTCAAACTTTTGAGAAGTGGAGGGATACATGGATCTATAAAAATAATAGTATAATTAACCTGCAGCTACATTACTTTGGCAACAAAGGTCCATCTAGTCAAGGCTATGGTTTTTCCAGTGGTCATGTATGGATGTGAGAGTTGGACTGTGAAGAAAGCTGAGCACCAAAGAATTGATGCTTTTGAACTTTGGTGTTGGAGAAGACTGTTGAGAGTCCTTTGGACTGCAAGGAGATCCAACCAGTCCATTCTAAAGGAGATCAGTCCTGGGTGTTCTTTGGAAGGACTGATGCTAAAGCTGAAACTCCAATACTTTGGCCACCTCATGCGAAGAGTTGATTCATTGGAAAAGACTGTAATGCTGGGAGGGATTGGGGGCAGGAGGAGAAGGGGATGACAGAGGATGAGATGGCTGGATGGCATCACCAACTCTATGGACATGAGTTTGAGTGCACTCCGGGAGTTGGTGATGGACAGGGAGGCCTGGCGTGCTGCAATTCATGGGGTCACAAAGATTCGGACACGACTGAGCAACTGAACTGAACTGAACTGAACCCATTAGGCACTTTCAACAATTATAAATATTTTGTGACACTTATTTTCATCTTTCTTACATGTTTTAAACTTTGAATTTAGAAATAATTATAGACTCACAAGAAGTTGCAGTAAAAACCATATATAAGGAGACTGAGAGTGGTAGCATCTTATATAATTGTAGTATACTATCAAAACCAGAACATTGATATTAGTAAAATTCAGAGAGCTTTTGCAGATTTAAATCCACAGTTCAGTGATATTAAATACATTCATAATGTTATACAGTCATCATCACCATGCATCTCCATGACTCTTTTCATCTTGTAAAATTGAAACTCCATACCCATTAAACCATAGCTCCCCATTTCCTTCTTTGCCCAACCCCTAGCAGCCACCATTCTTATTCTTTCTCTGTGATTTTAAATCATAGTCATTTTAAAGCCTATATCTGATATTATCAACATTTGAGTCATCTTTGAGTTCAATTCTGGTGACTACAGAACTATTACTATTAGTTACCATTAACTAACAATAATAATATTACTATCACAATGTTACTGTTGTCACTATGAACTGTTGTCTACAGTAGTTCATCTTTTCTTGAATTTCTGTGTCTCATAATTTTTTTATTGACTGATGGACATCAGTAAATGTCCATCTATTGATGGACATTTCAGTAGAGACTGAAACAAATAGTATTTATGCTCAGAAATGGGCACATTTCACTTATCAGTCTGTTCGTATGGGGTTTAATTTAAGGTAGTCAGCAGTTGAGCTGGTTTGGGGTTTTTATTTCTTTTATTAACTTTAGTCACTAAAGATTTCAAATTCTTCCAACAGTGAATTCAAACTCAACTTCAAATTTCGTTCTTCCTTATGTTTGGAATGGAGAAGGCAATGGCACCCCACTCTAGTACTCTTGCCTGGAAAATCCCATGGACGGAGGAGCCTGGTAGACTGCAGTCCATGGGGTCGCTAAGAGTCAGACACGACTGAACGACTTCACTTTCACTTTTCACTTTCATGCATTGGAGAAGGAAATGGCAACCCACTCCAGTGTTCCTGCCTGGAGAATCCCAGGGACAGGGGAGCCTGGTGGGGTTGCACAGAGTCGGACACAACTGAAGCGACTTAGCAGCAGCAGTATGTTTGGAATAGAGTTTAGGGAGCTGGAAGGTTTTCATCAGTATTCTAGCTTCACTCTCAACTTTTAGTAATTCCTGTACGTCTGTATCTCAGAGGGGAATGTTTCTCCCTGCACTTGACACTCTCCAGCAGTAGGTGTCGATGCTTGTTACTTGGTGCTAGGCTCATGGTGGGAACAAAGGGAGATCTATATTCCATGGTTCATCCATAGTATTGGGCAGATCCTATGGACCTGCACCTTGGGGATTGGGAACACAAGTTTTCCTGCTCTTCCCAGTGCAGCCAAACTCAGCCTGGGTCTGGGGTTGGTCTTGGGTGGAAGAGTGTTCCTTGTCCTTCTCATCCCCACACTCCTGTGGTAACAGGATTATGCTTGGTTTTAATGTAGGATCCTGCACCCACAGGTTTTGTACCCCTCCCATGGAACAGAGGTGTTTAATTTCTGTCCTTCTTTATAAAGCAATGGATCTTTCTCTATGTAACCTGAGCATTTTCTGCCCTTCCCCCAGGGTCAAATGGGTTTGACTTTTATCCCTCCCTTGGAAAAAAGGGATTTTTTTTTTTTTTGCATTGCTTTCCTGCTGCTTCTTTAGCAATTTAGAGTTTTGGCTTCCTACCAGAGAAAAGTTCTGGCTTCATTTTGAACCCCAGCAGCAGCTGATCACCTCTTTGTGCCTGTGCCACTGAGGGGAGCTCCTGCTGGGCTCCTGCCATGATCTTTCTGGTGGAGTCCTTTTGTGCCTGGGGTTCCCATCTGTTCCAAAATGACATCTACCCCACAATTGTCCTTTGATAATTCACTGGAATTTTAGCTAATTTCTTGTTACCCGCTTGTATGGTGGCTCCTTCCCTCCCCTCTGTTTAACCAAGGGTGAATAGTTTATGTGTCCTGTTTCTCCTTTGAGGAAGAAAAATGTTAATTTATTTGGTTGCCTTGTGATTCAGATCTTTGATGGGCTCAAGAAAGATTATGATTTTATAGATTATTCAGATTTTCCATGATTATGGCCCTCTCTGCAACTTTTTACGTTTTTCGTAGAAGGGTTCAGTTTTAATTTTCTCTGATTCTCAATCTGGAATTTGGGCCATACTATCTTTTTATCTTCTGTATCTATCTTACTCTTTATATTTTCTGTCCCTTCATATCTTTGTGCTTATTTCTGATTGTTCCTCAGATATGTATTTTGGTGCAGTAGTTATTTCTTAATTTTCTAACTAGTCTTTTTTAAAAAACAATTATTGGAGTGTAGTTGATTTATAATACCAGGCTCCTCTGTCCACGGGAATCTCCAGGCAAGAATATTAGAGTGGGTTACCCTGCCCTCCTCCAGGGAATCTTCCTGACCCAAGGATCAAACCCACATCTCTTACATTTCCTGCATTGGCAGATAGGTTCTTTACCACTAGTATCACCTGGGAAGCCCATTTTATATATAGTAGTGTGTATGTCAATCCCAGTTTCCCATAATCTGCTCTTAAACCCCTGTCCATTGAGTCTTTTTTTAAAATTGAAATATAGTTGATTTACAGTGTTAAGCCAATCTCTGCTGTACAGCAAAGTGACTCATTATACACATATATACATTCTTTTTTATATTCTTTTCCATTATGCTTTATCACGGGGTATTGAATGTAGTTCTCTGTACTATGCATTAGGTCCTTGTTCTTTGCATCTACTAACCAACTCCCAGTCCATTCCTTTCCCTCCCCCTCCCACTTGGCAACTGCAGGCTGTTCGTTACGTCTGTGAGTCTGTTTCTGTTTTATAGATAGGTTCATTTGTGCCATATTTTAGTTCCCACATATAAGTGATATCGTGTGGTATTTGGCTTTCTCATTCTTACTACACTTGCTGCTGCTGCTGCTGCTGCTGCTGCATCGCTTCAGTCATGTCCGACTCTGTGCGACCCCATGGACTGCAGCCTACCAGGCTTCTCCATCCATGGGATTCTCCAGGCAAGAACACTGGAGTGGGTTGCCATTTCCTTCTCCAATGCATGAAAGTGGAAAGTGAAAGTGAAGTCACTCAGTCGTGTCTGACTCTTAGGGACCCATGGACTGCAGCCTACCAGGCTCCTCCATCCATGGGATTTTCTGGGCAACAGTACTGGAGTAGGGTGCCATTGCCTTCTCCCCTTACTACACTTAGTATTATGATAATCTCTAGTTGCATCCATATTGCTGCAAATGGCCTTATTGCATAATTTTTTGTGGCTGAGTAGTACTCCCTGGTATATGTATATCACATCTTTATCCATTCATCTGTTGGTTGATATTTACATTGTTTCCATGTTTTGGCTATTGTGAGTAGTGCTGCTATGAACACAGTGGTGCATGTATCTTTTTTTTTTTTTTTTAAGATGCATTCTCATTTATTTTTGGCTGTGCTGTGTCCTCATTGCTGTGTGGGCTTTTCTCGTTGCGGCATGCCAGTCAACTCTAGTTGTGGTGTGCGGGCTTCTCATTATGGTGGCCTCTCTTGTTGTGGAGCACAGACTCTAGGGTGCACCAACTTCGGCAGTTTTGGCTCTCCCATTCTAGTGCACAGGCTCAATAGTTGTGGCACACAGGCTTAGCTGCTCCACGGCATGTGGGATCTTCCCAGGTAAGGGATCAAACCCATGTCTCCTGCATTGGCAGGCAGATTCTTGACCACTGAGCCACCAGGGAAACCCCCATGTATCTTTTTTAATTATAGTTTTGTCCAGGTATATGCCTAGGAATGGGATTGTTAGATCATATGGTAATTCTATTTTTAGTTTTCTGAGTGACCTCCGTGCTGTTTTTCACAGTGGCTGTACCAACTTATATTGTCACCAACAGTGTAAGAAGGTTCCCTTTACTCCACACCCTCTCTAAGGTTTGTTATTTGTAGACTTTTTAATGATGGCCATTCTGTCTGTTGTGAGATCGTACCTCTTTCAATTTTGATTTGCATTTCTCTAATAATTAATGATGTTTGAGCATCTCTTCATATGCATTTATCCATGTTGTTGTTTAGTCACAAGTCATATCTGACTCTTGCAACTCTGTAGCCCACCAGGCTCCTCTGTCCATGTTCTTGCTGGATTTCCCAGAAAGAAGTGAGTTGCTATTTCATTCTCCAGGGGATCTTGCCGGACCCAGGAATTGAACCCTCGTCTCCTGCAGTGACAGACAGATTCTTTACCACTGAGCCACCAGGAAATCTCTTTGCTTATCCATTGAGTCTATAACTTCACTGACAGTACTTGTCATTTGTAAAAGTTCTATGCGTCTGATTTTCAAATTTTCTTATCTTTTTTAAAAATAATCTTTTTTTAATTATTGCTTTTCCATGTAATTATTCTTGGTGATCTCCTCACTTGTATATTCCAGTAAAGGAGATAATTATTGTTTCAAATTGTCTAACCATGTATTAAAGCCGTCCACTCACTGATCTTTTAACCTCACTGTCAGGACCAGTCTTTCCTCAAAGTTCTCTGTGTGACTTCTTTCATAATTTTTCTCTTTTCTCTTCTTTTCTTTCTTCCTTTTCTGTCTTTCCTTTCTTCCTCTCCTTTTTGCTTCCTTCCTTCTTCCATCCCTCCATCCCTCTCTCCTTCCTTCCCTCCTTTTTTCTCTTCTTTCATAATTTTTTTAGTATGTTTCAATTATCATACAATAAAATTGACTTTCTGTCATAGAAGTATTGTCAATTTAGCACAAATATAAATTCATAAAGCTGTCACTATAATCAGAATAAGGAACAATTCCATAACACTAAAAAACTCTCATGCTGACCTTTTTAGATATGACCATTACTCCTCCTCCTAGGCACTGACTATCTTTGGTATGTTCTTCATCAGAAGAATTTAGCCTTTTCCAAGTGGAATCACATGGTATGTAAACTTTTGAGACTAGTTTATTTCACTAAAGCTAATTCCATTGAGATTAATTCATATTTTTGTGTGTATCAATATCTTTTTCTTTTTATTATTGAGTAGTATTGTATTACATGTATATTCCATAGTTTGTTTATCCATTTACTCACTGACCGACATTTGGGTTGTTTCTAGATTTTTGCTATTATGAATAGAGATGCTCTAAACGTTTGTGTGAAGCGTTTTGTGCGAGTGTGAGTTTTCATTCCTCTTAGGCAGAGATGGGCAAATTTTGATTCACAGACCATTTGCTTATTCTTTTTTAAGAGTCAGGTCAATTTTATTTGGCTGTGCACCATGCAGCATGCAGGATCTTAGTTCCACAACCAGAGGTCAAACCTGTGCCCCCTGCACAGGAAGTATGGAATCTTAACCACTGGACCACCAGGGAAGTCCCCAGCTACCTATTTTTATAAGAAAAGTTTTATTGAAACGTAGTCATGTCCATTTCTTAAGTATTGTTTGTAGTTGCTTTCATTGTAAAATATCAGAGTAAATTAATTTTACAGTGTTATAATACAGACTACATTGTCTGCAAACTTGATGTATTTACTATCTGATGTTTTAAGGAAAGTTTACTGATTTCTGCTCTAGGATGAATACTTGGGAGTTGGACTGTTGGGTCATGTGATAAGCATATGTTTTGTTTGTTTGTTCTAAGAAATTGTCAAGCCATTTTCCAGAGGCTTTTACCATTTTGTGTTTCCACCAGCAATGTATGAGAGTTCCTACTGCTCTGCAAGGTCTCCAGGACTTCATATGCATGTATTTTTAAATTTATCCATTCTAGTAGAAGTGTAGTAGAATCTCATTTTCCTGCACGTTTTTTTTTTTTTTTATTGCTTCTTTAGGTTGTTTCTCACTATTGTTTTGAGAGTTCTTTACATATTCTGCATACCTGTATACAAGTCCTTTATCATATATGAAATTTCTAAATATTTCTCCCATTTCCATAGCTTGTCTTTTCATTTTCTTAACAGTATCTTTCAAAGAGCACAATATTTTGGTTTCAAGATCACAGTTTGCCTTTATTTATTTATTTTTTTGCTCATGTTTTGATATGATGTCGGAAAACTTTTTGCCTAACCTCAGGTCATGAAGGCTATCTTCAAAATCTTTAGAAATTTTTATATTTTCACCTTTTACATTTAGATCTTTGATTTATTTCCATTTAAGGTAATTGTTGATCTGTTTGGATTGGGCTCTACCCAGCAGTATTTGTTCTCTTTGTTTTTTTCTTGTATTTTTCCCTTCTGTATCTTTTCTAGATTCCTTGAATACTTTTTAAAATTCCACTTTAATTTGACTTTTTTCTATATCTCTTACATAAGTATATATATTAAAATAATATATCTAAATGTGTATTATGTTTATAATATATATATGTATATAACTGGTTGATATAGGGATCGCTGTCTACTTAGAATTAATATTTTACCACTTCAAATAGAAATTTTGTACTAAATAGGTCCCTTTACATGCCTATCTCTTCATATTAAAGCCATCATTTACTTCTACATACATTTTAACCCCATCAGATAATATTACAATTATTATTTTCTAGATTTTAATATATTGTAACAGTCTGATATAGCTATGCAGATTTTTATGATTTGGGTTGTTTTTATTTTTCATATTACCAGTTTCCCTCTAGCATCATTTCCTTTTGAGTAGGTTGAGTTGGACAAATTCTTTCCATTTTCTTTCTAAGAATATCATTATTATACCTTCATTTATTAAAAATATTTGCACTAGATATTGAAATCTGAATTGACTTCCTTCTGGCCTCCATGGTTTCTGTTGAGAAATCTATTCTCTTTGAATCTTTGTTACTCAATATGGCATGTGTCTATCTTCCTCCAACTGATTCATGAAGTTTTCTTTTTAATTTTCAATAGTTTGGTTACGATATATTTAAGCGTGGATTTCTTTGAGTTTATCCTCGCTGTGGTTTTTCTGAGCTTCTTAAATTTGTAAGCTTGTATCTTTTACCTAATTTGTCAAGTTTTCAGCCATTATTTTTCCAAATATTTTTTTCAATCAACGTTCTTTCTCCTTTTCTTCTGGGTCTCTGTCAACATAATTATGAAATCATTTGGTGTTGTTATACATGTCCCTTGGACTCCATTAATTTTATTTAATTTTTTCCTTCTGTATTATTCCAATTAGATGGTTTCTGTGTACTCACTAAAATCAGGATATTAAACACTTCCATCAATGCAAAAATTCCCTTATACTGTTAACACATGGCAAAACCTGCTCTGATCTTCATTACTGCAATTTTTCATTTTATGAAATGTCAAATAAGTGAAGTCGTGTAACCTTTTGAGATTGGCTTCTTTCCTTAGCCTAATGCCTTTGAGATTCATCTATCTTTTCATTTGTGAGTAGTATTCTGTTGTATGGATAATATTTTATTTATACATTCATCTACTGGAGGACATTAAGGTTATTTCCAGTTTTGGTGATTATGAATAATACTGCTCAGTAGAGGTTTTTATGTGAATTTAAACTTTCTATTTTCTAGAGTAAAAACCAGAAGTGAGGTTGCTGGGTCATATGATAAAAATATGTTTAAATTTCTAATAAACTGCCAAATTGTTTACAAGAGTGACCATGCCAATTTGCATTCCCACCAGCAGTGTACGAGAGTAACTGATAGTATTTTAGTGAGTTAACTTCTGATAATCATTTTATTTTATTTTATTTTTTTTAATTATTTATTTATTTTTTTACATTTTATTTTATTTTTAAACTTTACATAATTATATTAGTTTTGCCAAATATCAAAATGAATCTGCCACAGGTATACATGTGTTCCCCATCCTGAACCCTCCTCCCTCCTCCCTCCCCATAATCATTTGATTTTAGACCTAGTATTGGCCACCCAAGACAGATGGGTCATGATGGAGAGTTCTGACAAAACGTGGTCCACTGGAGAAGGGAATGGCAAACCACTTCAGTATTTTTGCCTTGAGAACCCCATGAAAAGTATGAAAAGGCAAAAAGATAGGACCCTGAAAGATTAACTCCCCAGGTCAGTAGGTGCCCAATATGCTACTGGAGATCAGTGGAGAAATAACTCCAGAAAGATTGAACAGATGGAGTCAAAGCAAAAACAACACCCAGTTGTTTGAATGTGACTGGTGATGGAAGTACAGTCCGATGCTGTAAAGAACAGTATTGCATAGGAACCTGGAATGTTAGGTCCATGGATCAAGGCAATATGGAAGTGGTTGAGATAGCAAGAGTGAGTGTCGACATTTTAGGAATCAGTGAACTAAAATGGACTGAAATGGGTGAATTTAACTCAGATGACCAATATATATACTACTGTGGGCAGGAATCCCTTGGAAGAAATGGAGAAGCCATCATAGTCAACAAGAGTCTGAAATGCAGTACTTGGATGCAATCTCAAAAACGACAGAATGATCTCTGTCCGTTTCCAATGCAAACCATTCACTATCACAGTAATACAAGTCTGTGCCCTGACCAGTAATGCTAAAAAGCTGAAGTTGAACACTTCTATGAAGACCTGCAAGACATTCTAGAACTAACACCCAAAAAAGATGTCCTTTTCATTATAGAGGACTGGAATGCAAAAGTAGGAAGTCAAGAAATACCTGGAGTAATGGGCAAATTTGGCCTTGGAGTAAAGAATGAAGCAGGGCAAAGGCCAACAGAGTTTTGCTAAGAGAACACACTGGTCATAGCAAACACCCTCTTGCAACAACGCAAGAGAAGACTCTACACATGAACATCACCAGATGGTCAGTGCTGAAATCAGATTGATTATATTCTTTGCAGCCAAAGATGCTTTATACAGTCAGCAGAAACAAGACATGGAGCTGACTGTGGCTCAGATCAGGAACTCCTTATTGCCAAATTCAGACTTAAATTGAAAAAACTAGGGAAAACCACTAGACCATTCAGTAATTTACCTAAATCAAATCCCCTACGACTATACAGTGGAAGTGACAAATAGATTCAAGGGATTAAATCTGATGGACAGAGTGCCTGAAAAACTATGGATAGAGGTTTGTGACATTGTACAGGAGGGAGTGATCAAGACTATCCCCAAGAAAAAGAAATGCAAAAAGGCAAAATGGTTGTCTGGGAGGCCTTACAAACAACTATGAAAAGAAGAGAGTGAAAGGCAAAGGAGAAAAGGAAAGATATACTCATCTGAATGCAGTGTTCCAAAGATAGCAAGGAGAGATAAGAAAGCTTTCTTCAGTAATCAATGCAAAGAAATAGAGGAAGACAATAGAATGGGAAAGACTAGAGATCTCTTAAAGAAAATTAGAGATACCAAGGGAACACTTCATGCAAAGATGAGCACAATAAAGGACAGAAATGGTATGGACCTAACAGAAACAGAAGATATTAAGAAGAGGTGGCAAGAATACACAGGAAAACTATACAAAAAAGATCTTCATGACACAGATAACCACAACGGTGTGACCACTCACCTAGAGCCAGACATCCTAAAATGCGAAGTCAAGTGAGCCTTACAAAGCATCACTATGAACAAAGCTAGTGGAGGTGATGGAATTCCAGTTGAGTTATTTCAAATCCTAAAAGATGATGCTGTGAAAGTGCCACACTCAATATGCCTGCAAATTTGGAAAATTCAGCAGTGGCCACAGGATTGGAAAAGATTAGTTTTCATTCCAATCCCAAAGAAAGGCAATGCCAAAGAAATGTTCAAACTACCACACAATTGCACTCATTTCACACATTAGCAAAGTAATGCTCAAAATTCTCCAAGCCAGGCTTCAACAATATGTGAACCATGAACTTCCAGATGTTCAAGCTGGATTTGGAAAAGGCAGAGGAACCAGAAATCAAATTGCCAACGTCTGTTGGATCATCAAAAAAGCAAGGGAGTTCCAGAAAAACATCTACTTCTGCTTTATTGACTTGCCAAAGCCTTTGACTTTGTGGATTACAACAAACTGTGAAAAATTCTTCAAGAGATGGGAATATCATACCACCTTACCTGCCTCCTGAGAAATCTGGATGTGGGTCAAGAAGCAACAGTTAGAACTGGACATGGAACAATAGACTGGTTCCAAATAGGAAAGGAAGTACATCAGGGCTGTATATTGCCACCCTACTTATTTAACTTATATACAGAGTACATCATGAGAAATGCTGGACTGGATGAAGCGCAAGCTGAAATCAAGATGCCAGGAGAAGTATCAATAACCTCAGATATGCAGATGACACCACCCTTATAGCAGAAAGCAAAGAACTAAAGAGCCTCTTGATGAAAATGAAAGAAGAGAGTAAAAAAGTTTGCTTAAAGCTCAACATTCAGAAAACTAAGATCATGGCATCTGGTCCCAGTACTTCATGTCAAATAGTGGGGAAACAGTGGAAACAGTGACAGACTTTATTTTTGGGCTCCAGAATCACTGCAGATGGTGACTGCAGCCATGAAATTAAAAGACGCTTGCTCCTTGGAAGATAAGTTATGACCAACCTAGACAACTTATTAAAAAGCAGAGTCATTACTTTGCCAACAAAGGTCCCTGTAGTCAAAGCTGTGGTTTTTCCAGTAGTCCTATATGGATGTCAGAGTTGGACTAGAAAGAAAGCTGAGCACCGAAGAATTGATGCTTTTGAACTGTGGTGTTGGAGAAGACTCTTGAGAGTCCCTAGACAGCAAGGAGATCGATCCATCCAGTCCATCCTAAAGCAAATCAGTCGTGAATATTCGTTGGAAGGATTGATGTTGAAGCTGAAACTCCAATACTTTGGCCAGCTGTTGTGACAAACTGACTCATTTGAAAAGACCCTGATGCTGGAAAAGATTGAAGGCAAGAGGAGAAGGGGACGACAGAGGATGAGATGATTGGATGGCATCACTGACTCAATGCACATGAGTTTGAGTAAGCTCCAGGAGTTGGTGATGGACAGGGAGGCCTGGTGTGCTGTAGTTCATGCGGTCACAAAGAGTCTGACACGACTGAGTGACTGAACTGATTCCTAGGGTTTTTTTTTTTTTTTAAGTTTAAAATTTTTAGTCCAAATTTTTCTTTGTGCTTACTTTATCCTTGCTTGAGAAAGAGACATTTGGAGTTACTTTACGTTTTTGACTATCATAGTTGCAATTGAAAGGCACCACTGCCAACATTTAGTGAAGGAAGTCCATAACATCTGTTTTACATTTAGTGAAGTTTTAACTGTGCTTGGGAAAAATAGATAAAACGCAATAATTCCTACAGCTATAAGAGCCAACACATGCATGCTCTCTTTCTCTCTCTCTCTCACCCACACACACACACTTTCTAAAATAGTATACTATGGACATATAAAATGGGAGTGAGGGAATTGTGACTTAATCCACTTTAAATACAGTTCTTTTAAAAAGTTATGTAACAAAACTATCTTTTTCTTTTTCTCTCTTTCTCTGAGTATTGTGTGTGTGTGTGTGTGTGTGTGTTTAAACTTTGGGCATTGTAGTTTTTATTTTTTATTTCTTGGCTCACTCCAGCATCACATGATTGGGCGCATATTTTTTGCTCCCTTGCTTGATGAAGATCAAAATGTCTTATCAGTTTGGCCTTGTAAGCTCTAATGAAATAACTACTGCTTTGTATAGGTTTCCCTTGATGGTTCAGTGGTAAAGAATCCGCCTGCCAATGCAGGAGATTCAAGAGACTCAAGTTTAATCCCTGGGTCAGGACGATCCCCTGGAGAAGGAAATGGCAACCCACTCCAATATTCTTGCCTGGAAATTCCCATGGAGAGAGGAGCCTGGCGGACTTCAGTCCATGGGGTCGTGAAAGATTCAGACATGCCTTTGTGACTAAACAACAACTGCTGTTTATAAGCCTTTGTTCTTTGGAGAGTAATTTCATCTCTCAGGCATTAGAAAAGTATTGATAATATTTTTATTTTTATTGTCTGTCTGAGATATTTCAACTACATAAGGTAACTTTTAACAGTCTACTTAGATTTAATACTTCACCACTACAAGTACTGTCTGGAAATGCTTATAGCCATATAGATCTCTTTCTCTCTCTTCGTGTTTCAGATTTTATATGAATTACATTCATATGTATGCACTGAAAACCCCATCAGACAACGTTATAGTTTTTTACTTTTCAACCATGATGTATAACTTAAGGAACTAAAAAGTGGTAGACTGTTATATTTAACCAGGTTTTTACCATTTCTGTTGTTCTCTTAGGTACTTTGGTGTACAACCTAAGAATAGAGGTGTTCTCTTCTGTACTCATAGTGCAGTGAATGACTCTATAAATTGACGTTTTTAAAAATAATTTCTGGTTTTTTGTATTTATTTATTTGGCCACACCAGGTCTTAGTTGTGGCACACAGGGTCTTTGTTTCTTCGAGTGGGATCTTCTGTTGCAGCACAGACTCTCTAGTTGTGGCGTGCAGACTCAGGAGTTGCAGTGCAGGAGTACCAGAGTGTCTGCGGGGTTGGTTGCTCCATGGCATGTGGGATCTTAATTTCCCAACCAGGGATCGAACCCACATCCTCTGTATTGCAGGGTGAATTCTTAACCACTGGACCACCAGGGAAGTCCTCATAAACTGACATTGATATAATACTTTCATCTATTTTGCCATCCATATTTCAGTTTGGTTAGTTGATCTAATAATGTCCTCTCTTGTGTTTTCTTTTCCTCTGCAGTACATGATCTAGTCTAGCGTCAAGTATTGCATTTAGTTGTCGTGTCTTATAGATTTCTTTAATCTGGAACAATTTAAGAGCGCTTCATGACTTTGCCATCTTTACAAAATACAAGTCTTTCACCTCCCCCCAGCCCTGCCACATATAGAATGTTTTTAATTTTATCTTGAATTTTTTTCTCATCAATTGCTCTTGTTAGACAAAATACTGTATAGGTGATGTTTTGTCTTTTTCAGAAATCTGTTACTCAAAGGTGATGTTAATTTTAATCATCAGCCAAACTGTTACTTGATTCTCCACTATATCATTACTGCTTTTTTTTTTAACCTCACAACTAATAGGCAATCTATAGGGAGACACTTTATGACCATGCAGATGCTACTCCTCATTAAAATTTCTGCTTATATTTAGCATCACCTGGTGATTCTTATCTGATCTGCTCTTTACTATGATGGTTGCAAACTGATGATTTTTCAACTCCAGCACTTCACTTTACATTTCTCAATAAACATTAGACCTTGCTTAAGAAATAAATCACCCTTCACCCTGTGTATGTGTACATATGTGTACATATCTATTTATTATAGATATTTTATCATTCTTCTTATTTTTCTTAAAGATGTACAATTCTTTACTCCTATATTTTTGAACACTTCCTTACATTTTGGCATAAAAAGACTTTCCAGTCCTAAAAGATACCTCTTCTGCCCCAGAATGAAAATTTAAAAATAAATAAATACATACGTGTTGAATGTGTATTATGTACTCTGTACCGTATTAGTCTCTCATAATATAATTGAACAATATTAGACAGTGATAAGTGGTATCAGGGATAATAAAGCCATGCCCTCCTCCAAGTAATCTTCCCAACCCAGGGATTGAACCCAGGTTTCCTGCATTGCAGATGGATTCTTTACTGTCTGAGCCACCAAGGAAGCCAATAATAATATAATTGAACAATATTAGATAGTGATAAGTGGTATTGGGGAAAATAAAGTGGGATGGGAAATAGGGAATATACGTGATAAATGAGAGCTATTCACTTTTAAATAAGGTGGTCAGGGAAGGCCTTATTTAGAAGATATTGTTTTTGTTGTTCAGTCACTTAGTCATTTCCTACTCTTTGCGACCCCATGGACTGCAGTACACCAGGCTTCCCTGTCCACCATCTGTTGGAGTTTGCGCAAACTCACGTCCGGTGATCCCATCCAGCCATCTCATCCTTTGTCGTCTCCTTCTCCTCCTGCCTTCAATCTTTCCCAGCATCAGGGTCTTTTCTAATGAGTTGGCTCTTAGCATCAGGTGGCCAAATTATTGGAGCTTCAGCATCAGTCCTTCCAATGAATATTCAGGGCTGATTTCCTTTAGGATTGACTTGTTTGATCTCCTTGCAGTCCAAGGACTCTCAAGAGTCTTCTCCAACACCACAATTTGAAAGCATCAATTCTTTTACAAGGTGACATATGAGTAAATCAGGGAGCTAACCTTGCCTTATTGTACCTCGCTGGGTATCAACTCTAGGTACTCTCTAAAAATGAATCATATGCTGCCTTGTATTATAATCACCTAGTGTGTATATATGTGTATATGTATATATATATATATGTTATCTTTAGTTTACAAATATGTGATAACAAGGACAGTGTACCAGTATATAACACATTTCATTGGTTTTAAACTAATGACTAACACCTCTGAATTAGGAAAAATATTTAAACTCTGTGGAGCTCTTTCTTTATCTGCAAAATGAAGGAACTGGATAAAATTATTTGCAAGCTTCTGCCCCATTCCAGAAGTTTATATGAAGGATAACAAATCAAAGAATAAAAATATTTCTGAGAAATAATGGAACTTATTGGAGTTGGAATAATAGAACTATGAGAACATCCTTAAGCTATTAATAGGTCTCTCGTTTACAGCATGGAGTGAGCCAATATTTGGGGAATGCATCTCAGCAAAACTAAAGCTACAGTTTTGTATTCCTCTGGGCCACCCACTCTACATAAAATTACTTCATCTAACAGATCGCCTATTGTTTGATATTACTTGTGGCATAGATTCCTAAACTCCTTCAGTAAGAATATGTGCCCACCACTATTTACAATACACTCAACTGATCTAGTTACAGGGACTCTTTGAGAATGAAATCTATGTGCCAGATGACTTCTTTGCTTTTTTGCTGTTGTTTTTGAAAAAGCAAAAGCATAAAAAGTTCTAACTGAAAGAGATTTAGGATAAAACTACTCAGATTAATCATTTTACACTTAAGCTGAATGGTTATTACATAAGCATGCTCTTTTTTCATATGCCTGAGACAATTTTAGATCATTTTCCAAGAATCAATTCAATTAATCCCCATGCTGACTTCCACAAGCTACTTGCTCTATGGAGTTACTTACTATTCCAAATTTTAATAAATTCACCAAGATTACTTTAAAAGTAGCTTCAGTGATCATTATTTTTTACTCAGTGATAAAGACATGCCACAAATTGGTCACTTTCATAGACATATCACTAGCTTCCATGAAGACTAGGTTGGTGAGATCCCTCTGAGAAGCAGTTCCAGTGTGTTCTTTAACTCATGGTTACAGGGTTATTTGCCTGAATGACCAAGTATGGAGAGAATAAACCTCTCTACTGCTGTTTATATAGTCTCAGTTCAGTTCAGTCACTCAGTTGTGTCTGACTCTTTGCGACCCCATGAATTGCAGCATGCCAGGCCTCCCTGTCCATCACCAACTCTCGGAGTTCACTCAAATTCACGTCTATCGAGTCAGTGATGCCATCCGGCCATCTCATCCTCTGTCGTCCCCTTCTCCTCCTGCCCCCAATCCATCCCAGCATCAGAGTCTTTTCCAATGAGTCAACTCTTCGCATGAGGTGGCCAAAGTATTGGAGTTTCAGCTTTACCATCAGTCCTCCCAAAGAACACCCAGGACTTATCTCCTTTAGAATGGACTGGTTGGATTTCCTTGCAGTCCAAGGGACTCTCAAGAGTCTTCTCCAACACCACAATTCAAAAGCATCAATTCTTTGGAGCTCAGCTTTCTTCGCAGTCCAACTCTCACATCCATACATGACTACTGGAAAAACCATAGCTTTGACTAGACGGACCTTTGTTGGCAAAGTAATGTCTCTGCTTTTGAATATGCTATCTAGGTTGGTCATAACTTTCCTTCCAAGGAGTAAGCGTCTTTTAATTTCATGGCTGCAGTCACCATCTGCAGTTATTTTGGAGCCCCAAAACATAAAGTCTGACAGTTTCCCCATCTATTTCCCATGAAGTGATGGGACCAGATGCCATGATCTTAGTTTTCTAAATGTTGAGCTTTAAGCCAACTTTTTCACTCTCCTGTTTCACTTTCATCAAGAGGCTTTTTAGTCTAGGGTAGTCTTTTTCCTGTCTACAGGAAGCTACAGATTACATGTGAAATAAACATCTATGTTCATATATCCTACCTGGCTAATGTTTAAAGTTAGTAATAAATGCACAGGAAACTATTTTAAAAGATTTTTAAAAATTATTTGAGTATGGTAAGTCCATCAGATCAGAAAGATGATTACGATTGGAAAGATAGTTTTTTTCTCACATTTCCTGCAAGGAGGGGTACATCATGCCACAGGCACCACTAGAATAGGTCAGGAGTCAGTGGGAGAGGGGCAATCTGGTCATCTGTGGTTTCTGAGGTAAGGAAAAGGTAAGTCAAGGTGAACAGGCTTACACTGGCTAGTTTGAAAAATTTTAGAAGGCTCTGGGTCATAAAAGCTGTCACTAAATGCCTCTGGTACCTAAGCCTGGGCAAGTGGATAAGGGTATAGCAAATATAAAGGAGGTTGTTGAGATACAAGTTCTGGACTGGTTGGATCAAGTTAGAAAAGCACACTCAGGAGCAAGTTGTTTACTATCTCTAAGAATGGGCTAACCTTGGGAGGCATAGTTTGCTCAGGGTTATCAAGACTCTAGATGTTAAAGCATCAGAATACAGAAAATAAAAAGACATGATTAATGCAGAGCCCTCTCTGAGTCCTTTTAAAATCGAAGGCATAGATGTCAGTGAAACTAACAGAGTAAGTAAGTACCTTTGAAGATTCTATCCTCTCTAAAAGCAGCAAGAAAACTGGCCAAAAATGATCAGATTTTTTGGAATTCTAGAAATGAACCATCTTTGCATGAAATGTTTCCATTTTCAGTTTTCTTGAAGATATCTCTAGTCTTTCCCTATTCTATTGCTCTCTGTTTCTTTGCGTTGTTCACTTAAGATGGTTTTCTTATTACTCCTTGCTGTTCTCTGCAAAGATTAGTCTGAAGTCTGAAGCCAGGAAACCTGATTCCTCTAGCTCCATTTTTCTCTTTCAAGATTGCTTTGGTTGGCTATTTGGGATCTTTTGTGTCTCCATACAAATTTTGAAATTTTTTTTTCTAATTCTGTGGAAAATGCCATTGGTAATTTAATAAAGATTGCACTGAATCTGTAGATTGCCTTGGGAAGTATAGTCATTTTGATAATATTGATTCTTCTAATCCATGAACATGGTATATCTTTCCATCTCTTTATGTCTTCTTTGATTTCTTTCCTCAGCATCCTACACTTTTTGAAGTATAGGTCTTTTGTCTTCTTAGGTAAGATGCAACGGTAAATGGAATTTCTTCTTTAATTTCTCTTTCTCATCTTTCGTTGTTAGTGTATTGAAATGCAACAGATTTTTGTGTATTAATTTTATAACTTGCAGCTTTACCACATTCACTGCTGAGTTCTAGTAGTTTTCTGATACCATCTTTAGGATCCTCCATATATACTGTCATGTCATCTGCAATCCAATTTGGATTACCTTTACTTCTTTTTCTTCTCTGATTGCTGTACCTAGGACTTCCAAAAGTATGTTGAATAAAAGTGGTGACAGTGGACATCCTTGTCTTTTTCTTGATGTGACAGGGAATGCTTTCAACTTTTCACCATTGAGTATAATGCTAGCTATAGGCTTGTCATATATGGCCTTTATTATGTTGAAGTATATACCCTTTATGCCCACTTTCTGGGGATTTTTTTTTTTATCATAAATTGGTGCTGAATTTTGTCAAAAACTTTTTCCACACCTATTGAGATGTCCCTTGGACTGCAAGGAGATCCAACCAGTCCATCCTAAAGAAGATCAGTCCTGGGTGTTCATTGGAGGGACTGATGTTGAAGCTGAAACTCCAATACTTTGGCCACCAGATGCGAAGAGCTGACTCATTTGAAAAGACCTTGATGCTGGGAAAGATTAAGGGCAGAAGGAGAAGGGGATGACAGAGGATGAGATGGTTGGATGGCATCACTGACACAATGGACATGTGTTTGGGTGGACTCCGGGAGTTGATGATGGGCAGCGAGGCCTGGTGTGCTGCAGTTCATGGGGTTGCAAAGAGTCAGACATGACTGAGCTACTGAACTGAACTGATTGAGATGATCATATGGTTTTTATTCTTCAATTTGTTGATGTGGTTTATCACATTGATAGATTGGCAGATGTTGAAAAATTCTTGTGTCCCTGGATGAATCACACTTGATCACAGTGTACGATCTTTTTAATGTATTGTTGGAAAAGAATTGCTAGTATTTTGTTGAGGATTTTAAATCAATGGAGTAGGATACAAAACCCAGAAATAAGCCCATGCACCTATGTTCAGTTAATCTATGACAAAGGAGGCAAGACTGCACAATATTCCTTCTCTTGTGTTCCCTGCCTAGAGAAGTTCCTTTAGCATTTCTTGTAAAGCTGGTTTGATGGTGCTGAATTCTCTTAACTTTTGCTTGTCTGGAGAGCTTTTGATTTCTGCATCGTATCTGAAAGAGACTCTTCCTGGGTAGCGTATTCTTGGTTGTAGGTTCTTCTCTTTCATCTGCATAGACTTTTCTGTTGACAATGATGGCTACTCCATTTCTTCTAAGAGATTCCTGCCCACAGTAGTAGATGTAATGGTCATCTGAGTTAAATTCACCCATTCCAGTCACATCTATTCTATCTATTCTATTACTAGTACTTCTATTACTAGTCACATCCACAACTGGGTATTGTTTTTGCTTTGGCTCCATCCCTTCATTCCTTCTGGAGTTATTTTCCACTGATTTCCAGTAGCATATTGGGCACCTACCGATCCACGGAGTTCTCCTTTCAGTATCCTATTATTTTGCCTTTTCATACTGTTCATGGGGTTCTCAAGGCAAGAATACTGAAATGGTTTGCCATTCCCTTCTCCAGTGGACCACATTCTGTCAGATCTCTCCACCATGACCCGCCCATCTTGGGTTGCCCCACGGGCATGGCTTAGTTTCATTGAGTTAGACAAGGCTGTGGTTCTAGTATGATTAGATTGACTAGTTTTCTGTGATTATGGTTTCAGTGTGTCTGCCCTCTGATGCTCTCTAGCAACACTTACTTGGGTTTCTCTTACCTTGGACATGAGGTATCTCTTCACGGCTGCTCCAGCAAAGCGCAGCCACTGCTCCTTACCTTGGACGAGGGGTATCTCCTCATGGCCGCCCCTCCTGACCTTGAACGTGGAGTAGCTCCTCTCGGCCCTCCTGCTACTGCACAGCCACAGCTCCTTGGACGTGGGGTTGCTCCTCTTGGCAGCTTCCCCTGACCTCGGGCATGTGGTAGCTCCTCTTGGCCGCCGCCCCTGACCTCGGGTGAGGGTTAGCTCCTCTCAGCCACTGCCCCTGACCTCAGGCATGTGGTAGCTCCTCTCGGCCGCCACCCCTGACCTCGGACGTGGGGTAGCTCCTCAATCTCAAAATAGACAGAATGATCTCTGTTCATTTCCAAGGCAAACCATTCAATATCACGATAATCCAAGCCTATGCCCCAACCAGTAACGCCCCAACTTCAGAAGCTGAAGTTGAACAGTTCTATGAAGAACTATAAGACCTTTTAGAACTAACATCCAAAAAAGATGTCCTTTTCATTATAGGGGACTGGAATGCAAAAGTAGGAAGTCAAGAAACACCTGGAGTAACAGGCAAATCTGGCCTTATAGTACGGAATGAAGCAGGGCAAAGGCTAATAGAGTTTTGCCAAGAGAATGCACTGGTCATAACAAACACCCTCTTCCAACAACATAAGAGAAGACTCTATATATGAACATCACCAGATGGTCCACACCAAAATCAGACTGATTATATTCTTTGTAGCCAAAGATGGAGAAGCTCTATACAGTCAGCAAAAACAAGACCGGGAGCTGACTGTGACTCACATCATGAACTCCTTATTGCCAAATTCAGACTTAATTTGAAGAAAGTAGGGAAAACCACTAGACCATTCAGGTATGACCTAAATCAAATCCCTTATGATTATACAGTGGAAGTGAGAAATAGATTTAAGGGACTAGATCTGCTAGAGTGCCTGATGAACTATGGACTGAGGTTCGTGACATTGTACAGGAGACAGGGATCAAGACCATCCCCATGAAAAAGAAATGCAAAAAGGCAAAATGGCTGTCTGAGGAGGCCTTACAAATAGCTGTGCAAAGAAGAGAAGCAAACAGCAAAGGAGAAAAGGAAAGATATAAGCATCTGAATGCAGAGTTCCAAAGAATAGCAAGGAGAGATAAGAAAGCCTTCCTCAGTGATCAATGCAAAGAAATAGAAGAAAACAACAGAATGGGAAAGACTAGACATCTCTTCAAGAAAATTAGAGCTACCAAGGGAACATTTTATGCAAAGATGGAATCAATAAAGGACAGAAATTGTATGGACCTAACAGAAGTGGAAGATATTAAGAAGACGTGGCGAGAATACACAGAAGAACTATACAAAACTTCATGACCAAGATAACCATGATGGTGAGATCACTCACCTAGAGCCAGACATCCTGGAATGTGAAGTCAAGTGGGCCTTAGAAAGCGTCACTACGACCAAAGCTAGTGGAGGTGATGGAATTCCAGTTGAGCTATTTCAAATCCTGAAAGATGATGCTGTAAAAGTGCCACACTCAATATGCCAGCAAATTTGGAAAACTCAGCAGTGGCCACAGGACTGGAAAAGGTCAGTTTTCATTCCAATCCCAAAGAAAGGCATTGCCAAAGAATGCTCAAACTACCACACAACTGCACTCATCTCACACACTAGTAAAGTAATGCTCAAAATTCTCCAACCCAGGCTTCAGCAATACATGAACCATAAACTTCTGGATGTTCAAGCTGGTTTTAGAAAAGGCAGAGGAACCAGAGATCAAATTGCCAACATCCGCTGGATCATGGAAAAAGCAAGAGAGTTCCAGAAAAACATCTATTTCTGCTTTATTGACTATGCCAAAGCCTTGGACTGTGTGGATCACAATAAACTGTGGAAAATTCTGAAGGAGATGGGAATACCAGACCACCTGACCTGCCTCTTGAGAAATTTGTATGCAGGTCAGGAAGCAACATTTAGAACTGGACATGGAACAACAGACTGGTTCCAAATAGGAAAAGGAGTACGTCAAGGTTGTATATTGTCACCCTGCTTATTTAACTTATATGCAGTGTACATCATGAGAAACACTGGACTGGAAGAAGCACAAGCTGGAATCAAGATTGCCGGGAGAAATATCAATAACCTCAGATATGCATATGACACCACCCTTATGGCAGAAAGTGAAGAGGAACTCAAAAGCCTCTTGATGAAAGTGAAAGAGGAGAGTGAAAAAGTTGGCTTAAAGCTCAACATTCAGAAAACTAAGATCATGGCATCTGGTCTCATCACGTCATGGGAAATAGATGGGGAAACAGTGGAAACAGTGTCAGACTTTTTTTTGTGGGGGGGACTCCAAAATCACTGCAGATGGTGATTGCAGCCGTGAAATTAAAAGATGTTTACTCCTTGGAAGGAAAGTTATGACTAACCTAGATAGCATATTCAAAAGCAGAGACATTACTTTGCCAACAAAGGTCTGTCTAGTCAAGGCTATGATTTTTCCAGTGGTCACGTATGGATGTGAGAGTTGAACTGTGAAGAAAGCTGAGCGCTGAAGAATTGATGCTTTTGAACTGTGGTGTTGGAGAAGACTCTTGAGAGTCCCTTGAACTGTAAGGAGATCCAACCAGTCCTTTCTAAAGGAGATCAGTCCTGGGTGTTCATTGGAGGGACTGATGTTGAAGCTGAAACTCCAATACTTTGGCCACCTCATGCGAAGAGTTGACTCATTGGAAAAGACTCTGATGCTGGGAGGGATTTGGGGCAGGAGGAGAAGGGGACGACAGAGGATGAGATGGCTGGATGCCATCACTGACTCGATGGACGTGAGTCTGAGTGACCTCCGGGAGTTGTTGATGGACAGGGAGGCCTGGCGTGCTGCGATTCATGGGGTCACGGAGAGTCAGACATGACTGAGCAACTGAACTGAATACAGTGGATGGTACATAGTAAGACTTCAGCCTAAGGAATGAGTGAACAAATGAATTGGCACTGTCCTAATCTCATCTCTGATATTTTCCTCTTCACTTGTCTCCTTCTACTCCTCACTGTAGCCATTCTGAATACCTTGCAGTTCTTTGAACACAGTGTTCTCTTAACAGGGACTGGTCTTTGTCTGTACACCTTTCCTGTGTGCTTCCCCAGTAATGGAAAGTAGTGTCATGCCTTCTGTGTAGGCATTATTGTATAACTGAGTTCATGGGGTCACAAAGAGTCGGACATGACTGAGCGACTGAACTCTGCATAGAATTAGATAAACAGCGTGACAGTATGACAGTGACCTTGTCATACTCGTTTCCCAGTTTGAACCAGTTCATTGTTCCATGTCTGGTTCTAACTTGCGTCTTGACTTGCATCATGTTTCTCAGGAAACAGGTAAGGTGTTCTTGTATTACCATCTGTTTAAGAATTTTCTACAGTTTGTTGAAATCCACATAGTTAAAGGCTTTAGCATAGTCAATGAAGCAGAAGTAGATGTTTTTCTAGAATTCCTTTGCTTTCTCTGTGATCCAATGGATGTTGGCAGTTTGATCTCTGTTCCTCTGCCTTTTCTAAATCCAGCTTATACATCTGGAAGTTCTCAGTTCATGTACTGTTGAAGCCTAACTTGAAGGATTTTGAGCATTACCTGGGTTAGCACATAAAATGAGCACAATCTGTGCTCATAACTGTCCTCACCATACAACTACTGTACAGGAGTTTGAATATTCTTTGGCATTATGTCTCTTTGGGATTGGAATGAAAACTGACCTATTCCAGTCCTCTGGCCACTGCTGAGTTTTCCATATTTGCTGGCATATTGAGTGCAGCACTTTTACAGCATCATCTTTTAGGATTTGAAATAGCTCAGCTGGAATTCCATCACCTTCACTAGCTTTGTTTGCAGTAATACTTCCTAAGGACCACTTGACTTCACACCCCAAGATGTCTGGCTCTAGGTGAGTGATCACGCCATAGAGTTTTCGTGATCATTAAGACTTTTTTTGTATATTTCTTACGTGTATCCTTGCCACCTCTTCTTAATCTCTTCTTCTTCTGTTAGGTTCTTATCATTTCTGTCCTTTTTTGTGCCCATCCTTGCATGAAATAATGACTAGGAACTAGTAACTAAGACCAGATATATTCTTTGTTATACCATGGATCATCAAATGAGGTATCAAGGAGGATGTGGCATTTGTGTGATGTCTTGAAAGATGGGTAGAATTTAAACATTTGAAAATGGAGAAAAGTGAATTCCAGTCTGAGAAATCACACAGGGGCACATACTCAAAAATGCAGAGTTTGGTATATAGAAATATATCAAGCAAGTACTTTTCAAGCTTTAGTGTCAGGTCTGTAAAAAGCAATAATAAAATAAAGCCAGATTGGGGGGGGGTTCATTTAATGATATTTATTAATCATAGAACCTTGTATTTCTACAGAGCAGAAGAAAAAAGAGATCTGCTTATGTTTTTCCGAAGCCTACGCTTCTTTGTGGAGTGGTGTGACTATCGTAAGCGCACATTTAAACATTTCAAGGTAGAGTCTAAAGTCTTTCAATTTAAACATATATGGAAAGTGAAGCTGATGTCAATTTGGGGATTTAAGATAACATTCTTAAAGTTTTCAAACAATAGAAAATATTTTTATTGGCTTCTGGGATTTGCATTTGTTTGCAATAAATAGAGGAGGAATGCTTCTGTAGAAATCAGTGAACCATTTTCACTGAAAGAAAAATAATTATAGTCATATTTATTTTATAATATACATTTTGAAAAATTAATCTGTCAAGGATACTTGAAGTAAAATGCTAAATGCTAGTAAAGAATATGAGCTTAGAAGGCTTATAATGTCATAATGTAATCTTTACATTCTAAATCACTCTCTGTATTTAAGCTTCTTATTTATTGTATATTTCAAGTTTAAATATTGAGGTCTGATTCTTACAAAGTAATGCTTCTTAGGCCTAATGCAGATACATTCAAAGACATTTTTAAAACTCCCTGTTTTTGTTTGTCATAGCTAGAATTATGTTTGGCTACGTTGTAATCCTCTGACTCATGCTTAGCTGGATAGGATCAAATTACTGACAGCAGGGATCCACACAGAAATCAGTTCTAAAAGAGTTCACATGAATAATATGGCAAGGTTCAGGTTTCCTCAAAATCCTGAGTCATGACTTTTGTCATGACTATTGTTTTTATGACTGGTACTAACACTCATTTATTTTGGATTCTTTCTTTAAATCATCGTCATCATCATTTGCATTTTATTTGGTTGAGCTAATCTGTCAAGCATAGGATTTTCTTTAGAACGAAGCATGCTGATTTCTGTACTGTACTGTGGTCCCTTGAGGAGTTCTCAGGATCATGTTGTTTACTTGCAGGTGCTCTTGAACAAGAACAGTTCAATAGCTCTTCTTCAGAATTGGTAAAATAGAGTAATAATTGAGGAGCATGCTGGCAGTTATGATAATAAATCATATCATATGGCCATTTACTTATACATTAGGATGAGCTGTGGGAAATGTGAGCACTGGTTCCATTTTCAAGCTGACTTTCCTTGACATGTTTTTAAGGCAAGTAGAGAAGTATAATTGGTGTGCTTTTCCTGTAGCAAATAAAGTGCTTATTTGAGCTGGTCTTTGCTGGTGACAAGGTTGTTAGAATGGAAAGAAACAGTCACATGGTTGTGCAGTCATCACCAGTGTTTATCTACAGAATGTTTTATTCATCCCAAACTGAAAACCTTGTCCCCATTAAACACTTAATTTGTCATTCCTCTGTCTCCCAGCTTCTGGGAACCATCATTCTATTTTCCATTTCTGTGAATTTGACTAAGTATCTTGTTCAAGCAGAATCATCAAATTTGTTCTTTTTGCCAGATTATTTCACTTAACATACTGTCCTCAAAATTTATTTATATTGTAGCATGTGTCAGAATTTCATTCCTTTTTAGCCCTGGATACTATTCTGTTATATGCACTTACCAAACTTTGTTTATTCGTTCATCTTTAATAGACACTTAATTGTTTTCACTTTTTGGCTATTGCAAATAGTCCTTCTCAAGTCATTGGTGTACAAATATCTATTCAAGTCTCAGTTTTAATTCTTTTAAGTATATATACCTGTGAGTGGAATTGCTGGATTGTATGGTAATTCTCTCTTTCAGCTTGCACCACTTTACATCCCCAACAGCAGGGCATGAGGCTTCCAATTTCTTCACATCCTTGCCAATATTCATTATTGTCTGGGTTTTTGTTTTGTTTTTACTTTTTTTTGTTTTTTGTAGCCAAACTGTTGGGTGTGAATTTCTATCTCTTTCTGGCTTTGATTTGCATTTCCTTCCCTAATGATTAGTGACCTTGAGTATCTTTTCATGTGCTAATTGTCCATTTGTATTTCTTCTTTGGAGCAATGTCTATTCAAGTTCTTTGTCCCTTTTTGCATCAGGTTTTTTGTTGTTGTTGAATTGTAGATATTTTTTTATATATTTACTTCATCAAATATGATTGGCACTTATTTTCTTCCATTCACTGAATTGTCTTTTCATTTTCTTGATAGTGTTCTTTGATGTATAGAAATTTTTAATTTTGAAGTCCAGTTTATCTATTTTTTTCTTTTTTGTCCTGTACTTTTGGTGTCATATCCAGGAAATTGTTGCCAAATTCAGAGTCATACAGAATTTTCTCTTTATTTTTAGTAGGAGTTTTATAGATTAGCTCTTAAGTTTAGGTATTTAATTCAGTTTGAGTTAATTTTTGTGTATGTTGTAAGCCTGCAGTCCAACTTCATTCTTATACAAGTGAATATCCAGTTTTCCTAGCACCACTTGTTGAAGAGACTGTCTATTCCTAATTGAGTGGTCTTGATGCACTGAACTCCGGGAGTTGGTGATGGACAGGAGGCCTGGCGTGCTGCGATTCATGGGGTTGCAAAGAGTCGGACACAACTGAGCGACTGATCTGATCTGATCTGATCTGATGCCTTTTTCAAAAATCATTTGATTGTACATGAAGTTTTGTTTCTGGTCTCACTATTCTATTCCATTGGTCTATATGTCTGTCCTTATGCCAGTATCACACTTTTAATTACGGTAGCGTTGTAGCTAAATTTTGAAATGAGGAAGTGTAGAATCCTCCAGTCTTGTTCTTTCTTTCAAATTTCTTTTGACTATTTGGAATTCCTTGAGATTCCATATGAATTTTGGTGGGTTTTCCCAGTTCTTCAAAATATTACATTGAGATTTTGATAAGGATTATTTTGAATCTATGAATTGTTTTGGATAGTGTTGACATACTAACTTTTCCATCTTTCATTCATGAACACAAGCTGTCCTTCTATTTATGCGTATCTTCTTTAGTTTCAGGAATGTTTGTAGGTTAAAATACTTAAAATTTTAATCTTCTGTTTCTTTCATTATCAGTGTCAAAAATAAAGCATTATCTATTTAAGATAATGGAAATGAGCATATTTTTACTTTTATTATTTTATCATGAAATGAAAAAACACCAATAATATTTGTTCTGGAAAGAGGATAGAGACCAACTTGATTCTCATTTATAATTGATGTTGGAAACAATGTTGGTTATTTTTATATACGCCCTTCAGACTTTTATTTCTAAAGCAGTGATAATTTTATATGCAACCCCAAAGAAGTGTGGAGGTTAAGAATTTTGAATGGGATTTGGGCAAGAGGAAAGTAATTTCAGGAATTTCAGTCTTGCAGCAGTGCCATTATAAATCATCACCATTAGATTAGAGATTAATTCTTATCTTTAAACATATTAGTTAATCGTGGATCTTTAGAAAATGTTTCTGAGATACTTTCTTATGAATATATGGCCTATATTCATGAACATGAATGTGTATGGGTGGTTGGGAAGGTGGTGTGCAATAGTAATGCCACAGAATTTACTTTGTTTTCATATTTTATATTTGGATAAATTTATTGATAAGATTCATTCCTATAGTATAAAAAATATTTTGTAGGTATGTCATAACTGAAAGACTTTACAGTGGAGAACTTTATGGCTATATTCTGAGAAACAGAGTGGACTTTCAGTTTTTTTAATAAGCATACTGATTTTGATGTGCCTAGCTTCCTAAAATGTTTTGTGGTGGACTTAGAATGTTGATTATTTAGATTAAATAAATTTCGTGCTACTTTACTAAAGCTTTTAATTGTGTAACCACAAAACAGAATAATTGAACATTACTATATTAGCTCTTTGTCAAGAGAGTAAAATTATGCTTTATTTGGAAAGTTTTGCTTAGGTATAAGACTATACCCTATTTCTCAGGCTAAGTAAAAATATAGTAGCTGCCTTAAAAGAAAGAAAACAGAGTTCCTACTTCATAATGAATAATGTATAAATCATAAAAGAAAGAAAAGTGAGAGATCCTTAGAAATATTCAGCTTTTCAAAGTCTTTGGAACATATGCCTTAAAAGCTTTAGGGATCCAGTGGAAGCCAGGAAAGACAGTTGAAAGTTTCTTGGACTTATCTTTTAACTTTGTAACACTTCTTAATTTTGGGTATTTATATAAAAACATACCTTTTAAGTGTTACTCTATTACGAACTACAGGGATTTTGTAATTCTGTTCAAATATTTTCACATTTCTGTTTTGAACTTAGAGATTCAGTCTTACTTTTTACTTGTTGTTATATATAAGACTTTTTTTTTAACATTCTTGCTTAAAGCATAAGTTCCTTCAATAGTCAGATGCAAAATTAATATTAAATATTTATGCTCCTTTAGACATTGTTGAGACAGATTATAAGTATGTGTGTACTTTAGCTATGCTGCATTGATAGTGGTTAAATGTATGACCCTACAGGCAATCTTTTTAAGCAGATAAAACTGTTGGGATGTTTTCCCAGGATGACGGGGTTGCCCTCCAAGCGTATCTCTTCAATGCGGTCCCGAATATAACTGGTGTCATTAGCCTTGCAGAATGTATCATCTGTAATTGAAGTTATGTTGTTAAACTGGAAAACAAAAGGGAAAAATCATTTATAAACTCCAAATCATCCTTTTGTATGCTATGTAATGAGGTCTGGCAGAATATTTTATCTGTCGATAAAAAGTGATTTTTAAAATATGGTACATACTGTATATCTATCTTCATGGTAATAAAAAACCCTGTCTGAGCAATCTGAGCCTCCCTTTTTAATGTCTACAGTATTACTTTGAAAGAACAGACTACTTGCTTTTTCTAAGAATAAAACTCATGTATGTAACAAATTTCTGAGTACAAATAAGATTGTACTAGCTGGAAAATGTATCCTGTTGTATAGTGTCAACTCAAAATGGGTACTGTGTCCTTAAATGTACTTTAAAGAAGTAAAAAGAACAAATGAGAATTCTTGTGATGGTGAAAGACTACTTTTAGTCTCTTTTTATTCCCTCTTCACTTTTCTATTACCCTTGATGTTGGACAATAAAGTCAGCTGGGAAGTCTCCAAAAGCAAGTGTTTACTGCTATTTGGAGAAAGAAACATAAACCACGTCTTAGTGTCCCCTAACTTCAAATCCACATGTCAGATTAACTAGGAGATGCCAGGTACACACCTGGAGACAAGCCATCCTGTAAGAGCAGACCTCATACCTGGTGTTACTGATCTTTTGGCTTTGCTCTGAATAGAACTGTGGCTTCTGGGCAAGAGAGAGCATTTGACTAAATATTAATGCTTTTGATGGGCAACATTTACATATAAGTAAGTGAATTTCCTAATGAATTGTAAGATTGACCCATAGTAATTTGAATTAAAGTCTGATACTGTGAAAGGAGCAATCATACCTGAAGATGAATTACACGCAGACTTTCTGGTAAATTAAGAGGCACAGATTCCAAAGCATTGTGATCCAAGTAGAGGAAGGAGAGGTTATGCAGTTTCTGTAAGGAAAAGGTGCTTTTGCTTGAGTTGATACCTGAGATCAGTGCATTTTTTCACGACTCAAGCTATATACACATATATATAAATATACATATGTATAAAATACATAGATATAGTCATGTATCAATACTATTAATCATTGGTATGGGAGTTTTTGATTTGGTGGGATTTTTAGTTTGCTGTTTTGGTTTTACAAGTAGTGTATTTCAGTCCTTTACAAAGGGCAATAGAACCCTAATGCATCCCCATGTCTGTCTACTCACCTCACATCTGAATACCCAGTCATAGCCAGCCTCAGCACTCATGTCAATTTCTGGGGCTCTTTAAATTTGTCTTTGGAATAGGTGATGATATTAATGCTTATGCAGGATTGTATTTGGATCCTGGTACTGCTATAACCTCTCTTGAATCTCCAGAACTTTCCATTTCAGCTCCACTAACTTATAGTAGAATGAATATTCCTAAGAGATGTGTATGCTTGTTAGTAAGATATCTTCCAAAGCAATGTATTAAATACGTGGCTGGGTATGATTTTTCTTTTTACCCTGCTAAGGGGTCTACATTAGATTACTCTTCATAATCAATAACCCATTATTGTGCATAATTCTGTAGTTTCAAGATATAGTTTCCCCTGACAGTAATGTTTTACCTTACTTTTGATATACATCCTATGGCAGAATTTGGATTCTATTTTTTTTTTTTTTTAGAATTAATTTGTTGTTATTTTAATCCTTTCTTAAGCATCCTACATGTGTGCTTAGTCACTCAGTAATGTCCAACTCTGTGTGACCCATGGAACCCACCAGGCTCCTCTGTCCATGGGATTTTCCAGGCAAGAACAGTGGAGTGAGTTGCCATTTCTTACACCAGGAGATCTTCCTGAACCAGGGATCCAACCCAAGTCTCCTGCTTTGGTGGATAGATTCTTTACCACTGTACCACCTAGGAAGCCCTCTTAAGCATCCTACAACCCATTATATAAGAATCAAGCTCCTGTCTTCCCCAGTGGACCTCTTTACATGGATTAGAGTGACTTGATTTTACGTGGCTTTTGCAGCCTTGGGCATTAAGCAAAATTAGAAAATAGCTGACTTTATCATTTTGATGCCAATTTGTCATTAATCCCTTCTGTAATAAATGCGTAAAATAGTCAAATACTTCTTTTGTAAATGTTGACCGGCTCCTGTAGGTCTTTAACATACCAGTTATTCAAAGGTTTACCTCCTCAAATTGTGTATGTTCAAATTACAAGCATTTTTTTGTTTGTTTTTAAAGTAAGGCCAGTTTCTGAAAGTCCCCTAAGAGTTCCTTAACTTCTGAGGAACTGTTAGAAATTGTCAGAAGGAGCTACAATCCTGTATTTTGAGCAAGGTCTTCTGTTGCCAACCAGTAGCATGATTATCTCAACCTTTTATCTGGGGTTTCTTCCAGGACTGGGAATGAGTACTTCAGATCTATGGAAGTCCTGGGCTGATGTGATTACTTCTCTGTAGACTGCATTTTGAGACAACCTGGCTACCTAAATCAAAGTAAATCACCTTCCCTTTTTCCTGAGCATTTATTTTCTTGAATGATTAAATTAAGAAATATATTTAATTTTTACTACATACAGAATTTTGTATTAGGTGCCATCATGGAATTCAAAAGAATATTTCCCTACAGAATTCTATGGGCTAATACTTTTAAGTATTAAAAATAAAATTCAGTCTTTACAGCATGATTTTTCTGGTGTTTATGAATTACTAATACTGTAGGGAAGAAGAAACACAGGAAAACTTCCATTTTGAGGTTTTGGAGACTCTTGGTACCATGAGTCTTTGTCTATATAAATAAATATTTGCTGTGTGAACAAAGGAAAAAGATGTGACACCAGGTAGTCCCATGAAACCAAATAAAGTTATTTTAAGTGAGGTACAGACATAAGCTAGACTTGAATAAGCCTAATAATATCACTATTTATTATGTAATAGTTTTAAAACAAAATTCTAGGCTATAGTTTCTTCTTCTTTTATCATGTTATTATTGGCTGTATAACAATGATACTATATTGTGCTCAGTCATACTATAAAATACTTACTTTGAATGTATTTGCTTTGATTCCTCTACTCTTGATTTTGTTATATTTTGCATTAAATAAAGTAAGCTTGGGAGGGAGAACTGGAAGCTTCAGTAGTTGATTTTCAGCTAGTGTAAGTTCTTCTAACAGAGAAAGTTTTGAAAAAGTACCGTCTTCTATGTCTTCAATCAAATTTCCCGTAAAATCAAGTCGTCTTAAGTTAGCTTGAAGGAAAAATATACAAACAATACAGAAAAAATTTTTTTAAATACATGAAGTTAAATTCTTAATTGTGTGGACTGAGGAAAAGCATTTATTTAACAGGTAATTCAAATTTCTTTTATGTTTAGTGCTTTGCAGAACATGTACAATTAATAGCTCAGTAAGTTTTATTGAATGAATACTCAGCATGTACTCAGTGCTTGACACTGATGGCATTTCTCACTGGAATTCTAGAATTTCAGGTTTGGAAGGGAACTTTAAGTTAATAGAGTCCTTCCATCCTTTTTTGTTTGAATTCTGAGTATGCTCAAGTAATATGAAAGAAATTCTTTGTTGCAAATTATGGAAGGCAAGCATTATGTTTGATTGAATAGAATCATGTAAATATTTGTGAATTTCTTGCCATCCTGTTGCGTTGTGATTATGGGTTTGTTTTGTTTGCATTAGTTGCTCAGTTGTGTCTGACTCTTTGCAACTCTATAAACTGTAGCCCACCAGGTTCCTCTCCTCTGTCCCTGGCATCCTGTCCAGGCAAGAATACTGGAATGGGTTGCCATTCCCTTCTCCAGGGGATCTTCCTGACCCAGAGATTGAACTCAGGTCCTCCTACGTTGCAGGCAGATACTTTACCATCTTAGCCACCAGGGAAGCCCCTGTGATTGTGGGTATATTATCTTAATCTCTCCATGCCTTATTGCTTAAAAACAACAAAGGGAAAAATGTTCCCTATTTTGTTAATGTGGTACATACTGAGAGAGAAATTCAATATGTGTGTATGTATGCATCACTTTTGTTCTGTCTGGGATGATAAGGAGATATGGTCACTTCTCACTATTTAAGATAGTCATCTATAAAGTCGACACAAATGCTGAATTAGTGAATATGGAACCATTGCTCCTAGGGAATATACGGATTCGAGCCTTTCATCACACATTTTCATCAGCCAATCAGAAAATTGTATGTGTGTTTCTTTTTTAAAGGCATCTTAAGCACTGTAACTCACTGTAACTCACTTAAATGAAGACTACTTAACACGTGTTTTCTCTGGAAGGCACATCACAGCCTTCTTGCAGTTAGAAATAATATACAGCACTTCAACACTATATTTAGGGAGTGTTTCAAACAGCAAAAAAAAAAAAAGCCAAAAAATGAAAAGTGAAAAATATTGCACTAAGTAGACTGTAAACGAGGTACTTGTTTAACGCTGAAATAAAAGACAAAAAAAGCATCTTGTTCTACCTCACCTGGATGACTCAAATTTTTTGCCACAGGCATGTGCCTGTGAATAACCCTGAAAGTGCCAGAAGTATTTATTTTGGGGTTACAAATAAATTTATAAAGTAGGTGAGTTTGAAAACATAAAATCCACAAATAATGAGAAACAACTGTATTCAGTCAGTTGGAACTACCAGTGACAGCATGAATTCAGGATGGTTAATCTTGTCAATGTGTAGTGGAGCCAGTGTGCATTTCTTGGTATCATTTTCTTCAGAAGCCCTCGACAAAATTGGAATATAGGAAACTTTTCTGGAATGAGTGATCCAGGACTTGGACTTGACTGCAGAAGTAGTTGCTGTGTGTGGTGCTCATAGCAACACCCTCCTGGCAGGATACTTAAAATACCCCAACAGTGACTATCCTACGTGTGACCTAGAAACTTGTGTTTATATGAGTTAAATAACTAACATGAGTTAACACTAATATTTTATTTAAAATTAGCTTACGTATGTCTGCAAAATCTTTGGCGGTCAGCTTTTTAATTTTGTTGAATCGTGCATAAAGATAGGCTGATTCCTTTGGCAAAGGTGGTACAGCATCAATGTCAACTTCTTCACAGTATACAGAGCCACTTAAACAAACACATAGCAGGCATGTGGGCATTTCTGAATTGGGAAACAAAATCATAAAAATCAATAATTTAAAAATATCTGACCTCTAGTATTAAAATTCTTGCTATCATGAATGTTATTACTAATTCGAAAAGATACTTTACACAATTATAGATGATAACAGGAAAGATGTTATGGCCATATTAGCTAGTGATTTATATTGTATCTGGTAACTCAGCATAATTTTATTTTAAATTCTGTAATACACAATCTCTTTTATTCTCCTGTCTGTTTTGGCAATGATAATTTATTTAATTGCTGAATTGATTGACAGTTACATTTCTTCATTTGCATATCAAAAAATCATAAAGCTGGACTTAAGGTAAGCACAAGCTTGATTTATCACTTGGGGTAGTGCAAACACATTTCTAATGAGTTTGTTGTTCAGTTGCTAAGTCATGTCCTCCTCTTTGCAACCCCATGCACTGCAGCACACCAGGCTCCCGTCTCCTTCACTGGCTCCCGTAGTTTGCTCAAATTCATGTCCATTGAGTTGGTGATCCTATCTAACCATCTCATCCTCTGCCACCCCCTTCTCCTTTTGCCTTCAATTTTTCCCTGCACGAAAATCTTTTCCAGTGAGTCAACTCTTCGCATTAGGTGGCCAAAGTATTAGAGGTTCAGCCTCAGCATCAGTCCTTCCAATGAAACTAATTAGTGAAAGTATGAACTTGGAATCATAGAGAATGTTGAATTTTAGCTTCGTAATAATCTCCTCCAATCTCCCTTAAACTTAGATTCAAGTAAAAGTCATTTCCAGCAACAACAACAGCAACAAAAATTTGGAGTCATTGTGAGCACTTTTAGAATTCCATTGCACCCTGCATCATTTTTTTTAATTTAAATTTATTTATTTTAATTAGAGGCCTGTATCATTTATTGTACTTACTTGTCATGCCTTCATCCTAGAAGAGTTCCTTAGTCTTTGTTTTTTATATCTTTTTACTGTTTTGGAAATTTTTGAATTTTTTAAAAATTTATTTTCAGGGCATTTATTTTGCAGAATGTCTTTCAACTGGGGTTTATAAAAAAGGTTCCTCATTTTTGGCAGGAATACTACAGAAATAATGTTTCATCCTCTGTGTCATGTATCTGTCTCATTCCTTACAATGCTGTCTTGGGTAACTTGGTTCAGTTGGTGTCTGCCATGGTTCTCACCCTGTAAAATTACTGTTTTTCGCTTTGTAATGAGTGTGTACCTTCTAGAGAAGTACTTTGAGATTCTAAACATCAGGTTTGTTATCAAACTTTCATGTTTTAAAACTCTAGTTTTCATCTATTGAGTCTTACTTGAATCATTTATCACTGGGATAGTTGCCAAATAATAATTTTTCTGATTCCATCATTTCTTCTATATTTGTTAGTTCACATTCTGATATGAGGTGGAATGTTCCCTCCTTATTTATTTTTGTCGGTATGAACTTATGAATTCCTTATCCCATGGGTCATATGTTACTGTCATATTTATTTTGATAATCAAATTGTCCCAGATTAGTTGACGAGAACTCCTAAACTCTGTTTTATCATCCCATAGCCTTTTTGTGATTCAGTGTTATACAATGAGTTGCACATATTTAACTTGTAAGATTTATAAGTTGGATGTCCATCATCACAATCAAGATAATTAACGTATCCATCACTCCAAAAGTTTCCTCATGCTCTTTGGTAATTATCTCTCCCTCACAGTAACCACTAATATCCTTTCTGTCATTATCTTAATATGTTAATATTATGAATATATTAAGGACCAGAAACTTAATATATTATGCAGTATATACTCTTTTGTCTGGCTTCTTTAACTCTGCATAATTATTTTGAGGGTCATCTATTTTTGCATTATCAGTAATTCATTTCTATTTATTATTGAGTTCAGTCCAATTTATTCCATTCTGTCAGTAGACACAGTTTATACAGTCATCTCTTACATATATTTGGGTTGTTTCCAGTTTTCAGCTATTTCAAAGAGAGCTGCTATGAACATTAATGTATGGACTTATCGCTTTCATTTCTCTTCTATAAATACCTAAGCATAGAATGGCTGTGTCTTATTATACATATATATTTTACGTTTTGGAAAAAGTCCTACTAAACTGTTTTCCAAAGTCATTGTGCCATTTTAAATTCTCGTTAGCAGTGCATATAAGTTCCAATTGCTCCGCATTCTTTCCAACATTTGGTATGTGTGGTTGGACTTTTTGATTTTAGCCTTTCAAGTAAGATGTGTTGTGGTATCTCATGTTTGAATTTACATTTTCCTAATGACTAATGTGCTGAGCATCTTTTTATATACTTATTTGCCATCCACATGTTTTTGTGTGTGTGGAGAAGTGTCTACTCATGTCTTTTGCCTGCTTTTTAAACGGGTTTTGCATTATTAGTTTTGAATTATATATATTATATAGATATAAGTCATTTGTCAGAATATGTTTTGGAGAAAATGTTTTCTCCAGTTTCTGGCTTTTTTTTTTTTTTAATTTTCTAATCAATGTCTCTTAAAGAGCAAACATTTTTTATTTTAATGAATAATAATTGATTCCCTTATAGTTCATGCTTTTTGTGCTGGGTTTAAGAAATCTTTGCCAACCACCAAGTTTTATCCTGTTTTCTTTTAAAAGTTGTATAGTAAGTCTTGATATTAGGTAGTGTAAATTCTCCAAATTTATTCTTCTTTAATGTTATGTTTCTTCTAGGTTCTTTTCATTTTTATATAAATTTTAAACTCAGCTTGTTAATTACTTAAAGCCTGCTAGAATTTTAATTGGGACTGCATTGAATCTACAGATGAATTTGGGGGAAATAGACATTTTAATGATACTGAGTTTTCTGGTCCTTGAATACAATGTATCTCTATCTATATATTTAGGTCTTTTTAAATATCTCTTACCATTATTGTCTGGATTTTAGTGAATAAATCTTATACATCTGTCATACATTTATACATATATTTTTTTTATATTTTGATTAAAAAATTAAATGTCTCTACTATTCTTTGAGAGCTTACTTATTTTCTGGCATGCTGAGATGTCCCATACCAATCCTTGCCCTTTCCCTGCCCCAGGTCTGAAATCAGCTATTACTTTAAGAAGTACCAGTCCATTTCAGTGGAGAATGGTATTTAGAAACCAAGATTTGGGTGTGCATGTGCTCATTGCTACTGGGATCTCATTGTTCCTAGGATCTTTCAGCAAAAAGGACTGGGAAATATATTTATTTTTATTTTGCTCTCTTTTCATATATAATACAGAGAAGGAAATGGCAACCCACTCTAGTATTCTTGCCTAGAGAATCCCGTGGACAGAGGAGCCTGGTGGGCTGTTGTCCATAGGGTTGCACAGAGTCGGACACGACTGAAGCGACTTAGCATGCATGCATGCATTGGGGAAGGAAATGGCAACCCACTCCAGTATTCTTGCCTGGAGAATCCCAGGGACAGAGGAGCCTGGTGGGCTGCCATCTATGGGGTCGCACAGAGTGGGACATGACTGAAGCAACTTAGCAGCAGTATGTATAATACATACATACACATGTATATGTTTTTATACATGGACACACTACACATGGACACACATGTAAACATATATAATATATATGTACCATATGCTCATATAAAACCATAAACATATCATATGCATATATGCACATACACACTCATACAGGGAAGCAAACATGTTTATATCTTTTTCTGTATATCTGTATACAAACCAGGAGTTGATGCTGATACCTTTCATTCCAGTCCATTCCACTCCATTTCCATAGTGTTCCTTCTAGCCTTCCCCCTGACCATATCTTTTAACACCCTTCTCTGATTATGAGAGACCTGATTCTCCTGATCCACTTTGTATTTACTTTACTCAATCCTAGAACACACGTTAAGTAGTTTCATTATTGTTAACCTATAACACTATGGAAAACAAACCTACTCATTGGAATTTTAGTATTTGTCTACTGAAAGTATACATCAAAATACTGAGTTACTTCAGTTAGATTTCCCTTCCTGTAATGTGTTATGTTGCTCATTTGAAATACAATTAAGTTTGTATTTTTCTGTTTGTTTGTCAGTTTGGGTTCTTTTTATCTTATCCTTGTTGATTTTATTTATGAATGTACTATATTTATTTGCTTATGTGAATATAATGTTCTAAAATCAGATATGCACAAAAAGTGTGCTCAGAGAAGTTCTGCCACCTTTTCCCTGTACCTATAGTTCCCGTCTCCCCCTCCTTCCACCCCTAGTCCATCTGTAACCCATAGGTAACTAGTCTCAGCTTAATTGCCCTTCTTGAATTTCTTTCACACAAGTGTATCTTCTCTTATATCCCTTTCATTTTTAGAAGAGACAGCATACTGTAGATACTCTTTTGCACTTTGGTTTTTTTCACATAATCTCTTCTAGAAATCAATCCATATTCATTATATAAATCTTCCTCATTCATTTTTACCACTGCATAGCATTCCGTAGGTAGATGTACCATACTTTATTCAACCACTCTTCAATTTATGGATAATTAGATTGTTTCCAATATTTTGCTGTTGCAAGCAATCCTTCAGAGATTTTGCATATGTATTTTCTTACTTTTGAAGGTATATCTTTAGGATAAATTCCTAGAGGTCAGTTGCTAGGTCACAAAGTAAATGCATATTAGGTTTCATCAAATATTACCAAATTCCTCTCTGTTCTACCAATTTGCATTACTATCAGCAACATATGTCAGTGTCTGATACCACGCAGGTTTTGCCAGTGGAATATATTAATATATTGTCACACTTGTGTCAGATAAGTTAAAAAATTTTATCTCAATTTAAATTTCCATGTGAGATTGAACACCTTTTATGTGTGTAAGGGTCATTTTTATGTCATTTTGTGAATTGTCTGTTCATACCTTTTGCCCATTTTACCCATGGATTTTTTATCAGTTTCTTTTTCCTGGATTTTTACTTGTTCTTTATAAATTAGAGATATTAACTCTTTACAGTGCTGTATATTGAAAATATTTTTCTCAGTTTTAAGCTGTCTTCAGCTTCATTTATGATGATTTTTGCCATGCAAATGTTTTTCATTTATGGAGTCAAACTTACTGGTCTTTTCTATTATCATCTCTGGATTTTGAGACATCCCACAGTCAGGTAATCTTCTACTATTTAAATGGTTTCACTTTTTACATTTAGACCCTAATTTATTTGAAGTTTATTTTTCTGTATAAGAGGGATATAATTGTATCCCTTTTCAAGGTTGTCCCAGACTCAGTTTTTAAAAACATCATCTTTGGGACTTCCCTGGTGGTCCAGTGGTTAAGAATCCATCTGCCAATGCAGGGGACATGGGTTCAATCCCTGGTCTGGGATGATGCCACATGGCACAGAGCAACTAAGCTCCTGAGCCACAGCTCCTGAGCCCACATGCTACACCTATCGAAGCCTGAGCACCTAGAGCCTGTGCACTGCAGCAAAGGGTAGCCCCATCTGCAACTAGAGAAAACTCACGGACAGCAATGAAGACCCAGAGCAGCCATACATAAATAAATAAATATTTTTTAAAAATAAAAACATCATCTTTGCTTCAGTGATTAAAGATGGTCCCTTTGTTATTTACTAAATTTCTATATGTATTTCTTTCTGTCTGTGGACATTCATTCATGTACCAGTATTATACTTATTTTAAGTTTGGAGGCTTTAAAGTATGTTCTGATAGGTGATTTCATGCAGATCTGATTTTCCATCTGAACTTGAGGATCAACCTTACCCAACTCTTTAAAGAAGTTTATTGTTACAGATTTAGGGAGAACTACCATCTTTGTAATATTAAATCATCCTATCCACGAGCAAGAAATGTCTTTTAATTTCTTCTAGTCTATTTTCACTATGATGCTTTTCAAATTTCTTGAGATATATTTTCTGTTTTGTTTCATTTTAATTTTATTGTAGCACTATAGAAATTAGTGTGTGGTTTTTTTTTCATATTGTCACGTGAAATAATGGTCTGTGAGAGAGCAATAATAAACCAAATAGAAACTAATAAGTAGTACTTTGTAATTTGTTATTGTATAAGTTTTCTATTGTTTTAATTGAAACATACATTATAATTACGTATATAACCATTTCTCCTGTGAATTTCTTAAAAGCAAAAATAATATTTTATTTACTTTATCCTCAGACTACATGTGAAAGTGAAAGTGAAAGTCGCTCAGTTGTGTCCAACTCTTTGGGACCCCATGGGCTATACAATCCATGGAATCCTCCAGGCCAGAATACTGGACTGGGTAGCCAGTCCCTTCTCCAGGGGATCTTCCCAACCCAGGGATTGAACCCAGGTCTCCTACATTGCAGGCAGATTCTTTACCAGCTGAGCCACCAGGGATTTGCAACTAATTGGAATTTAACAAGTATTTCTTGAATTGATTTTATATAGATAGAAGCACACACTTTACAGAGGCTAAACCCAAACTGAACTTTGGTTGTTCTTGAATGTTCCTATTCCATGTTTTTCACTCATAACGTGGAATGGCAAATGGTGAAAATTCACAATATACCTGTTTGACTTTATCATTGGAGATAAAATTCCACTGTTTGGATTTACTGTATCCTGATGCAGTTTTGAACTATAGCAGATAAAGTTCCATTGTAAGCTACTTTTTAAAGCTCCTTTTAAAAATAGGATAATAGAGTATTCATACTTACCATCATTTTCTTTCTTGGGGGGTAATGGCGTTATATTCTCATCTTTTTGTAATTGAAAACTTTTCTCATCGGGTACTATTATCATAGTTTCTTTTTCCTATTGGAAAAATAAACGTTTATTTATAATTATTTACAATTTGGTAATTTTGGTATTATTTACAATTTGGACTGTAAAACTGAGGGATTACAGACAGCATTCTCCCATAAATGTTCTGGTTGAACAGTCCTTCCACTCTCCATTTGTCTATTAAGTGCTGTTGAATTCTGCTCCACTTCACAAATATCTTGGTCCCTGTGTTTAGAGAGACTCCTAAAGCAATGTAAAGAGAAGAAGCAGAGAACTTTTTTACTTACTACTTTTTAGGGACCAGGAGATTTTGAAAGTATTCTTTAAACTGATTGATAAGATTGAAATCAGCCATGTGAGCCGACAGCTTGTTATAATAGGCCTTTTTTTTTTTTTCTAAGCACCTGGGAAGCATGACTATTTATACATATATTATTAATATATACATATATGATAATAATAATACTAGGATATTAGCCAACTTCATTGAAAGAAATTGTAGTATTAACATTTGCTCATCTGTACTGAAAAAAAAGAATCTATTATAACTGTTCACTCTTAAAATACTTATCATCTTATTTACAGTAGAGAACTTTTGAAGGAATCAACACTGTTAAGTATTTGGCTGCATCTCTTATTTTCCATTTTGCGTGTGTGTGTGAGAGAGACACGTACAGACACACTGTAGGAAGGCAGCAGATCCTTATGTGCTGTATTAACTTTTCCTTTATCCAGTATTCATTTCTGTGTTCCAGTAAAACCACAAGTAATTACTTAGTCCCTGTGCAAGCAGAATATGAAAAATGTGGTAGGAAAGTCATCTCTGTAGACAATGACAGTGACAGTTACTTGGTAAAATGATAGAGCCTAAGTTGTTGAAATTGATTGAAAATCATGCTGCATATTAGTAGTTTTAATTTTTTGATACTGTGTAGTTGACATACGTGAATTATTATGAAATCCTGTAGATACAAAATAAGCAGTACTCTTCTATTTATGTACTTGAACTACTTCTTCCTAAAATAATAAACCTTAAACTGGTAATCCATCTTTATTTCTCCTAATACACATTTCTCCTGTTTTATTTTAATATGCAAATAAAAGGCACTATGTATTGTGACTTAAATGTAAATCTCTGCTGATAAGAGATCATCTTTAAATTGAATTTTCCTTAAATTGTATATTTCAAATTTTAGTTTTCCTTAAATTTTATGTTTTGGTTGTTACAGATACTATTTGGTTATCACAGAGTCTATTTATTAATTTGGGAAGCATGCATACTTTAAAAATATAATTTAGGGACAGTTATTTTGAATTGTTTTGAATCATTTCAAGTGCTTTTCCTTTCCTCTTACCTTATCAGACACATTCAGAAAAAAACAAAAACATGCATTTAAATGGGTGACTATTTTATAAATTAAATTTAGAGTAGAAATAAAATACCTTAGTACTTTTTCCATCCAGGTATTTATCCTCATAATCTTGGCTAAAAAAGGTTTCTTCAAGATTATCTGTTCCATAATCATAGATAATGCGTGAATCCTGCTGAGATGGTGGTGCTGGCTTTATCAGAGGCACAAACAGGAACAGGAGAAGTGTAGATTGCAGAGTCTTCATTTTAATAGAAATTAAGGTGACTGAAAACTAATAAGCTAGTGGCCTGCTGACTGTGGGACAATACTCTCTTTTTCCCTGGAAATAAAAATGCAGACCATCGAAGCAATATTTAAAAGCTTAGAGGACTTTTTGGCAGGGTATACGCAGCAGGGGCCAGCGAACAGTATTTAACCCTTTGTGATCTTTAATTAGATGCTAAAAGTTTTTATGTATCAGTGATATTCTGAAAAATAGTTTCAGAAAATGGTTTTAGTTCTTTTTCTATCAAAAATCCAAGCAATGTTGATAATTTCAGTTTTTTAATAATTAGGTACCTTGAACAAAGGTATGCAATTGAAGTCTTCTTAGAATACCTGTAATATAAACAGTTAAAATGAAGACCCATGATCCTGTCTCATGTGAGTTAAAAATATCATATTTCAGCTTTGCTACTTTATAAGAACTCCTGATTTGTATTGGTATGAGCAGAAACAAGTTCCAGGAACAGTTTTAAAACTTAAACTTTAAATTTAACATTATGAAAAATAGTCATTAACACTTACTTTTAGGTGATACAGAATATTGAAAAAGCCATGATTTCAAATTCCTCAGTTTCATAATTTCCATAGATATCATTATTTTTAGGTAATAGCATTTCTTTTAAAATTTAAGGTATGAAAAATGCAAAAATAGTATTGCAGACTAGAAAACTAATAGAACTTTAATCAAAGATTTCAAGAGAATGAAATGGGAAAGATTCTTTTAGGCTCACCACTGGATTTTATCTGGTGGTACACATTTTCTGCTTTTTCTTAAGTAACTTCAGACAGAATCACTCAGAATTGCTGGTGCTGCATTTTAGATACTAGTTTGTCAAAAAAGTCAGTGGTTGAAATTAAGCATAACATGGTTTTGTGACTTTTGCAGCACGCTGTTCTTGCCTGCATGGACATTCAAGTTATGCGGTGATATACTTAAGTGCTTGTTAAAAAATAGTTATCCGACGTAACTGAGACTTAAAAAGATTTAAGATTGCCTTTATATTTACTAAGATTGTTATATGTCACATTTTAACAAACAATATTTAAAATAATATGTGAGAAAAGAGCCTACCGTTGTAGCTGTTTTGAAGTTTTTTGTGGTTTTCCTCAATAGATGGTCATGGCTTGCATTAGCCCCAAGTGGGAGGGTGAATGAGAAAAGCTGTGGAGTGATTTCAAACTGTTGAGTAGAATTTCAGGGCCCAACAGCTTTAAAAGCAGTTTCCATGTGGTAGAGATCTTTGCCAACATTCTTTCTGCAGGGTGAAATGTAGTGTGTTGTACTAGAGAACTAAAATATTTGTAACTGCTGTACTCAGATTGCTTCCACTGATTATCATAAACTTCTGTTATTTTTTACCTTGTGTAATAAATACTCGTAGCACAAATTATTTTTTAGTTTAGTCATTTGAGGCCCACTTCCCCCTTTATTTTGTTATATGTAACAAAAACTCAACTGTCAGAATCAGCTTTTTAAATATAAATGTTACAATTTGGGATTTGATAGTAAAATATGTTTTTGTTTGCTGAATGAAGAAAATAGTATTAATTACCTTAATATTATTTTTTTTGAAGTTGAAGTGGTATCTAGATAACTAGGTGAACATCTTTAAAGATTAATTTTATCACTGGTACTTTTAGCAATCAAAGTAACCTTTCTTTCTCCTCTCAGCTGAAATTTCAGTGTGTGGATATGAATATTTTGTAAAAAAAAAAAAATAGAAAGTGAAAGAATACTGGTTTGTTTTCTTTTCTACTCAAAATTGGCTTTGGAGTTTTTTGAATTAAAGCTTGAATAAACTAAGATGTGAATACTTACATTTTTACTTGAATGTGAATTAGTTTAAATTTAGTTGTGATATTCTCTGATTGGGGTTGATTTTATGACTTTAAAGTCTTTGGAAAAATCTAATAATGAAATAGCAGATATTGATTTGTTTTCTGTTGTGTGGCAGGTTTAACGGGATGTTGAGAAGTGAACTGAATAGATGTTGAATAGATTTAGAGAATCTTAGAGGTTCATAGTTTATTATGGTATACACAGTTTGGTACTTTGTACTACATAAAATTATTTTGTGAATTATAACTTTTTTTTCCTTGAAAAGTTCTGACCAATGTGTATAGTTTTATTGGCATTCATTCATTTGTTGTTATTGTTCAGTCCCCAGTCATGTCCGACTCTCTGCAACCCCATGGACTGCAGCACGCCAGGCCTCCCTATCCCTTACCATCTTCTAAAGTTTGCCCAAGTTCATGTCCATTGCATCGGTGATGCCATCCAGCCATCTCATCCTCTGATGCCCTCTTCTCCTTCTGCCCTCAGTCTTTCCCAGTATCAGGGATATTTCCAGTGAGTCGGCTGTTTGCATCAGGTGACCAAAATACTGCAGCTTCAGCTTCAGCATTAGTCTTTCTGATGAGTATTCAGGGTTGATTTCCTGTAAGATTGACTGGTTTGATCTCCTTGCTGTCCAAGGGACTCTCAGGAGTCTTCTCCAGTACCACAGTTTTGAAGGCATCAATTCTTCGTCTCTCTGCCTTCTTTACTATTCAGCTCTCACAACCATATGTGACCACTGGGAAGACCATAGCCTTAATTATACAGACCTTTGTCAGCAGAGTAAATTCATTCATTTAGTAGAAGTTTATTGAGTGCCACTTCTCTGCCAGTACTGTAGAAAAATAAACCCAGACAAGCAAAACTTGTTTTTTCCCTTCAAGGAGGAAGAGTTTGTAAGTAAGCAAGAACAGCAGCAAACAAGCGATAGAAGGCACAGTGAGCGACCTGCTATACAAAAATATTCTGCAGTGATCTGGGAAAGGGTAAAGCCACTGAGGTGGCACCAAACTGACTTCTGTAGAGAAAATGAGGGGGTAGTCAGGGCAGGAGCAGACCAAGGGAGAATTGCTCTAGGAATGGAAACAGCACATAGGTGGGGGAGGATAGATCATTAAGATAATTTATAATTAGTTGTATATGGCTAGAGCTTAGAGGGAGAAAGAGAAGAGGTTAGGGGGGTGGTATATATTAAGAGATCAGACAGGGTACTAGAGGTCAGATTAAGGAAAAGTCTTTTATACCTTGCTGTGGTGTTTGACTTTCATTTGTATTCAGTGAGAGACCACTGAGAAATTTTTTTAAGCCAGCGAGTGGCATGATTCTATTTTCATTTTAGAGATAGCTCTCTAATGTTGCATTTCTGAAGAATACTACTAGTTACCTATTTTATTGGTTATTTATTACAGGTATAGTGATCTAAAATAACACACCTTTATTATCCCATAGTTTCTGTAGCTCAGGAGTCCAAATATGGCTTTGCTTGTGCATGAGTGCCAAGTTGCTTCAGATGTATCCGACTCTTTGCAACCTTTTGGACTGTAGCCCTCCAGGCTCCTCTGTCCATGGCTTTGTTTATACCTCATTTGCAATCAAGGTGTTGGCTAGGGCTGTACTCTCTTTTCAAGGGTCAAGTAAGGTAAAGGTGTATGAGCCTATGTGGTTGTTGGCCACAACTCCATTCAGAATGTAGGACTAAGCCTCAGCCTTGCTTGATGTTGATTGAAGGCCACCCTCAGTTATTTGCAACGTGGCCTCCACCATTGGGCAGCTCATATTATGGCAGATTTCTTCTTCATAGCCAGAAAGGAAGATTAGTATTCCAACAAGATGAGCAGTACAGTTTTTGTAGCAATCATGTACCTGTAATCATATATGCCATCTCTTTGTAGTATTTTGAGATCAGAGGTCATATCCACATTGAAGGGGAGATGACTGCACAAGAAAGATTCTAGAAATATTCAGAGTTACACCGAAAAATATGTATGTTCCCTCCCAGAGTTAGTCAAACTAAAGTTTGAGAGCACAGTTCCAAAGACCATCTTCATTTCTTATACCAACTGCAAGTTTGAGAGTTTCCCCAAACCACCCTTACATTTGATAATTTGCTTAAAGGACTCATGGAACTCACTGGAAGCCATTATTTCATGGTTATGGTTTATCACAGAGAAAAGACACACATAAATATCACCCAAACGAAGAGAGGCAGTAGTCAGAGTCTGGGAGGGTTCCACATACAGAACTTGTATTGTTCTCAGGATGTTCTCATCAGTGCCCTCCCAGCATTGACGCATGACAAGGAACATGGGTATTGCCAACCAGGAAAGTGCTACTGAACCTCATGGTTCAGCTTTTACTGGGGCTTCAGTACATAGGCATGATCAATTGAGTATTCCACATGGTTGAACTCTGCCCCCAGTTTGACTGATTCTACATGACCCATCCTAAACCACATGGTTGTCTTTCTGGCGTGGCCAACCTAAGACTGTTAGGTTTGGCCTGTCCCATTCTAAAATCTGTTGTTGTTGTTCAGTTGCTAAGTCTTATCCAGCTCTTTGCACCCCCATGGACTACAGCAGTCCAGGCTTCCCTGTTCTTCACTGTCTCCCAGAGTTTGCTCAAACTCATGTCCATTGAGTCAGTAATACCATCCAATCATCCCATCCTCTGTTGCCGCCTTCTCCTCCTGCCCTCGGTCTTTCCCAGCATCATGGTCTTTTCCAATGGCTGTTCACAACAGGTGGCCAAAGTATTGGAGCTTCAGCTTCAACATCAGTCCTTCCAGTGAATATTCAGAGTTGATTTCCTTTAGGATTGACTGGTTTTATCTCCTTGCTATCCGTGGGACTATCAAGAGAATTGTTATTGTTGTTCAGTCGCTAAGTCATTTTGTGACCCCATGAACTGTAGTACACCAGGCTTCCCTGTTCTTCACTATCTCCTGGAGTTTTCTCAAATTCATGTCCATTAAGTATAACCCTCATTTTAAACAAAGATATAGATTAATTCCTAGAAGCTGAACAAAGCCCAAACTGCTCTTTGGAGTCAAAGTCTTTACTACCCCATTTCCAGTGTAAAATATGTTTCAAACTTAGTTTGTTTTCTACTCCAAAAAGAGCTATTTAACTTTCACTGCACAGTAATAAAAGATGAATGCCGTCAAGGCTCAAGAACAGGCATTTATCCAAAATTAAGAGGTTTATCTCTGTGGAGTTCTTTTTGTTAACCCTACTACATTATCCTTGGTATCTTTGTAGGGTTTTATGTCTTTGAAGGTGTATCAGAATTTTACCTTGTGTAATTGTTGCTCCTTCAGTGTGGGAAAGACCTCTGACTTGTTTCTAACCAACATTCTGGGCTTTTTGTGGGACGTCTATGATTTGAATCTCCGTATCAAATACCTGCTTATACCTAATAAGCAGGTATAATACACCTAATAATATAATATACCTAATAAGCAGGTACAATACCTTATACCTTGGTCAAATGAAATAAAGATGGGAACCCAAGTACTTTCTGTACTAGAAGGCTAAAACTTAAAGGGAAGGGAATTATGACTCAATATAAATAAGGGTTAATGTTTAAAATGGATCATATTTGTGATTTTAATTTTTCTGAGTAGTATTCATAAGTCTCCGTATAATAAGTTTGCAACCTAAACATGCAACGACAGACATATCCAGAAATGCTGTGATATTTACCTGCTGGGCATAGCAGGTTATATTTATTTAGGAAATTGGAACATAAAAGAAACTGGATTTTTAGCTGTTATGATTTAATTTTGTTTCCAGCTGCTGTTATTCTTCATTTCCAAGATTTAGAAAAGATGGATTTGGAATCAGGAAATTGGAGTTTTAGTTCTAGCTTTCCTTGGACTTCTTTGCTACAGTAAAAGTATACAGAAGAAACAGGTTTATTTTTTTTAGCTTTCATACCATGGAATTGGTTAAGTGTGTTACATGATATGCATGTATCTGCGTTTTGGTTTAGTGGTTCCAACTTGAGGAATAAAGTAAAAAATGTATAGTTTTCAGGTTATACTTAAATACATGCTAAACATTCTCAACCAGTATATTGTAAGCAAATTTATTGAATATCCTTTATTTTTATTTCCTTTTTAATGTATTTGTTAAGCTTGGGTTCATGGTATCATTTGAATTTATTCATTAGTAGGCACAAAGACAGAAAGTTCAACCTCAGAGCTAATATAGCTAATATTTTGAAGTGTAATGAGAAAATTGATGAATTTTCATCTTTTTCTTTCCTGATATATCACCTAGTTTTGTCTGTAACTCTGGTAGGAGGTAGAACTTTATTCTTCTGTTCTGCAGAAAGCATTGGTGGTTATTTGTTTTATTTTCTTTTTACTGAGAACTACTTGGGGTATGAGTTCCTCTGGGTGTTTTTGATTAATGTAAGATGGTTGTTCATCTACCTCCCTCTGGGTCCTGCAGCTGGAGGACATTTTGTGACGTGTTTATATGTACTTGCCTTTAAAGGGAGAGCAGAGTTGGCCTCTTTGACCTCTTCTACCTAATAGACAAGAAGAGTTTCACCTTACTCTGGCCAGAGGAGCCAGGTAGCCAAATGCCTCGTGAAGGGTCTGGGAAACTGCTCCTCATCCTTCTAGGCTATCTAGAGGTGCTTTGGAAAGCTAAACCATCAAATAATGACTTGGAATATGTTTGTTGTGGGTATATGAATTTAGATCTCTCTTCTCTCTCCCTAATGAAACCTTTAGTAAATTCTCTCTTGTTTACTAATCTTTTGTACAATAGAACCTTGGAAGGAACCTGAAAGATGCAAACTCCTTTCTAGAGGGTCCACTGAGGCATGTGAAGCACCGCTGACGGCTCGGGGCACATAGATCCAGCAGGAGGTTGGGCCGGACATGCTGCAATAATAGTTACTGCTTGTAGGATACCTGTAACTGGCATGCATGTGTGTGTGTGCTTAGTCACTCTTTGTGACCCCCTAGGCTGTAGCCTGCCATCCTCCTCTGTCCATAGGATTGTCTCGACAAGAATACTGGAGTAGGTTGCCATTTCCTCCTCCAGGAGATCTTCCCTACCAGGGATCGAACCCACATCTCCTTCGTCTCCTGCATTGCAGGCATTCTTTACTGCTGAGCCACAGGAAACCCTTGTAACTGGCATGTGCTTTGTTAAATGCTGTGGTATGTATTGGACTTCCCTGGTGGCTCAGACGGTAAAGCATCTGTCTACAATGTGAGAGACCTGGGTTCAATCCCTGGGTTGGGAAGATTCCCTGGAGAAGGAAATGGCAACCCACTGCAGTACTCTTGCCTTGAAAATCCCATGGACGGAGGAGCTTGGTGCAAGCTACTATCCATGGGGTCGCAAAGAGTCGGGCATGACTGAGCAACTTCACTAACAGCCCTGTGAGAACCACCTTCCTTACAGAAATGCAGAAAGAGAGACTTCAAGAAGTAACTCACTCAGAGTCATCTTGCTTAGTTACAAGAGTGAAGTCAGGCTTCTACCAAGGTATATCTGATTTCAAATTCCATGTTTCCATCAGTTTTTTTCTTTGCTAAGCCTGTTCTTAAATGTATTTTCTTTTGTCACTTTAGGAGGAGATAAAAATAAATGCTCCAGAATTCTCAAAATTTGGGATGTTTTAACTGTACAAGAAGCGAAATAACTAATTACCTCATCTTTATGTTAATCTCACCTTGGGACCTTATTTTCTTCACTCCTGCCAGTCAGTTACTATTCACACATCAAAGTGCCACCTCTTCCTTGAAGCCTTCAGTTGCTTCACCACATCCTGGCCAGAAGCAAAGTTAATATATCTGTGTTCATATCATTTTTCAGTTACTGCCACATTTTCTTTCTTTCTTTCTTCCTTTTGTTAGAATGAATTATTACATCTTATTTTCTTTGTTACATTTTTAAATAACAGCTTTATTAAAATAATTCACATCTCATACAACTCACTTTTTTAAAGGGTGCAATTCAGTAACTTTTAGTGTTTTCAAACTTGTACAGTTATCACTACAGTCAATTTTAGAATATTTTCATCACCCAAAAAGAAATTCTCTATCCATTATCAGTCACTGCCTCAGTTCAGTTCAGTTCAGTCGCTCAGTAGTGTCCGACTCTTTGCGACCCCATAAATTGCAGCATGCCAGACCTCCCTATCCATCACCAACTCCCAGAGTTCACCCAAACTCATGTCCATCGAGTCGGTGATGCCATCCAGCCATCTCATCCTCTGTCGTCCCCTTCTCCTCCTCACTGCCTAGTTCCCCTGTTTCTCCTGCTCCCCAACCCCAGGCAGCCAATAATCTTTCTGTGTCTATAGTTTTGCCTGTTTTAGACATTTCATATAAATGGAATCATACAATACGTGTTCTTCTGTGACTGACTTTTCACTAACTAGCATAATGTTTTCATGGTTCATCTATATTATAACATGTATCAACATCCTTCCTTCTTTTGACTGAATAATATTCCATTGTGTGGATATACCACATTTTGTTTATCCTTTCATCAGCTGAAGGACATTTGGGTGGTTTCTACTTTTTGGCTGTAAATGGATAATGCTGCTATGAACATTTGTGTACATATTTTTGTGTGACCACATGTGTTCAGTTTTCTTAGATTTATATCTAGGAATGGAATTGTTGGTTCATAGGTGACTAAATGAAGGACTGCCAGACTGCTTTCCAAAGCAGCTGTACAGTTTGACTTCGTCACGAGTGGATTCCACTTTCTGCGTCCCCTCACTAATGCTTATTGTTTGTCTGCCTTTTTGATTTCAGCCATCCAGTAAATGTAAACTATCTGGTTGTAGTTTTTTATAATTTGTATTTTCCTGACAACGCTCATTACATTTTAAATAGTCTTCTCTTTCTCATCTCATAAAACATCCACAGTGTTTTCCATATGTTAGATCATAATAAATGTTTACATTTGTAACCCTGTTTTTTAAAATGTCAGTAAAGGAGGAGATGGTCCTTAAAGTTTTTTACCTCTTTTGAAAATGTGCTTTACCCACATCACTAACATTTACTCTTTACCATCACAGCTGTTGTCTTACAGTGTCACAGATGCACATATCTATTCTGTTTGACCTCTCATTGCTAAGCCCTACATGCCTTGATGAATGTTTATTAAGTGAATGAATGGAGTATTGTTCATATTCATTCTGGATTGTTGAGCTAGCCCCTAGGACACACGGGTAGTCTGTTTCTGCTAAATGTTAATAACCTGCTCAAAGATATAAACGAGCATGAGAGGCTTCATTTTAAACTGTCATCTCCAGAAAGTTAGACTCATCGCTAGAAAACTGCTTCTAAAATATTGTTCTAATTGTCTGGTCTTTTTGAATACTGTTTAAAAAAAATTTTTTTTAGGAGTTTCCTATATAGGCAGTCCCAGATTTGTGTTTATTCCTTACCTGAGGAATTCTATAAAATACTAACCTGGTAAATCAAGAAAGTTCATCATAGAAGTTATACTTCATTATAGGCATATTAAAATGCTTCAAAATGATATGTGATTATTAAGGTTTTAAAGAAGATATCAAAACCTGTTATTCAAATTTCAAAGGAACTCTATTCAACTTTAGCACTATGTACATAAACATTGGCTGATATACATATATGTTTCTAATATATTGTGCTAGGAAAATAGAAGTGTTAATAATGCTGATATACTTTCTTGTGCTAACATTAACTTAATCTTATGAATAGAGCAATTATTTATTAGCAAATTTTTATGTAACTAAAACCTTTCTCTAGTGAATTTATTTAAAAAATGTTTATCCCAATTAAAATGGAACATAGAAAAGATTGTGTTGTATAATAGCTGAAATTTGCTAAAATACAAATTTTGCTGTTTTTCTGGCATCCAAATGGGCATCTCAGGTGGTGCCAGTGGTAAAGAACCCATCTGCCAATGTGAGAGACATAAGAGATGCAGGTTCTATCCCTAGGTCAGGAAGATCCCATAGAAGAGAGCATGGCAACCCACTCCAGTATTCTCGCCTGGAGAATCTCCGTGGACAGAGGAGCCTGGCCGGCTACAATCCATAAGGTTGCAAAGAATCAGACATGGCTGAAGCATCTTAGCATGCACACATGCAGTCATCCAAATACAAGGTTTAAGTTTTTGTTGCTTTGGTGCTCTGAGAGAAAAGTAAGACGAGTTGATTTCAAAGGCACATGTATCCCATTTTTCACTGCAGCACTGTTTACAATAGCTAGAACATAGAAGCAATCTAGATATCCATTGACAGATGAATGGATAAAGAAGTTATGGTACATATACACAATGGAATGTTACTCAGCCATAAAAAGGAACACCTTTGAGTCAGTTCTAATCAGGCAAATGAAACTAGAATCTATTATACAGAGTGAAGTAAGTCAGAAAGAGAAAGATAAATATTGTATTCTAATGCATATATATGGAATCTAGAAAAATGGTACTGAAGAATTTATTCACAGGTCAGCAATGGAGAAACAGACATAGAGAATAGATTTATGGACATGGGGAGAGGGGAGGAGAGAGTGAGATGTATGGAAAGAGTAACATGGAAACTTACACTACCATGTGTAAAATAGATGGCCGACGGGAATTTGCTGTGTGATTCAGGAAACTCAAACAGGGGCTCTGTGTCAGCCTGGAGGGGTAGGGTGGGGGGGGGAGATGGGAAGGGGGTTCAGGAGAGAGAGGATATATGTATACCTATGGCTGATTCATGTTGAGGTTTGACAGAAAACTGCAAAATTCTGTAAAGCAATTATCCTTCAATTAAAAAAAAAAATTTTAAACAAAACAACAAAAAAGTAAGACTAGTTGATTTCATAAATTTGTGCCTTGGATCCTTAGTTAGGATAACCTCTTTTGAAAATCAAAACTCATTCTGTGCTCTAAGTGGTAGGACCAGGGTGGGTGGCTGTCATGGTGATGATAGCCAAATAAAAGTATGAAAGCTTTTCTGGAGATTAGACCAAAGAAAATAGTCTATTCCTTAAATGAGTTGCTGCCTGTTACATTAATATGACCTCTTGGCATTTAAACAGTATACTCATAGTGATTTCAAGTGCGTGGTTTACAATTGTTAGCTTCTAATGCTACTTCTTTCATCATTTTTAGAAAAATTACTGTTAATACAGATAAGCATACTTGTTTTTTTTCCTCAACATGATAATTTTATGTTCAAAGTGTAGTTTTTTGATCCTACTTGTCATTCTAATTTATATTTCTACAAGATTTGTATCATTTTGAGTAAATTATAATCCTATATAATGATGAAGATGTTATCAACAACCTAAATTCAATCTGATCTTAGTATACTAAGTACTCAATTCTATCTATATTACTATGAACTATGCATATTTAGCTAAATTTATATTGAATAATAAGATCTTATGAAGTTATAAATGTATACCTATATAGTTTCTTGCCATTCTTGACTTCCATAATAGTGAGCATCAATGTTTTCTTCTGTTCCTTCTTCTTCTGGGCCTTCATGATGATCATCATGATCTTCACTATCACCATCATCTTGAAATCTCCTGAAAACTTGGGTCTTCAGTTGTATCGTTTGACCGTTAGTGCTTTGTTGTTCACCATAATAAATAGTGTGTATATGAGGGAAGCAGAGGAAAATGTATGAGCTTATTGGCGCTTTCAGCTTATTTTGATCTATGCGAATGTGTGTTAAATGGTGGTAATGTAGTGGATCAACTGATGGACACATCACTGTGACATTGACATCTGAAAAATACAAATTAAAAATTAATCCTTCTGTATTATATCCATAATACTGTAATGGATTTTATTAAAATATTTGTTACGTTTAATTATTTTATAGTACTCAAATAATAAAATGAATAAAATGAAACTATAAATGAATTTTATATTATCAAAATAAATGATGGCTTCATTGGCTATTAAGTAACTATTTAATTATTAAATAAATTATTTAAGTAATAAATTCTTAGCAGAAACAATCTCAAGAGAAAAAAAGTGAAAATCACGTATAGTTCTACTATTCAAGATCTCATATTTCTTTGTGTACTCTATAGTATTTCATATTTTTTTCATATACTTTGTAGTACATATTCTCAGAGTTCAAAGTGATAACATTTAATAGAAAAGACTATAAACCTTGAAGTACAAATTTCTCTGGGGCCCATTTTCTGCCATTTCCCTAGCCAGCTTCAAAGCAACCATTTGTAATTTGTAGCACCATGTAAAGCATGGGTTTTTAAAGATCTGTTCTTTAAAAGAACAAAATAAGATTTTTTCTATCTTTAAAAGACAATAATGGACTTCCCTGGTGGTCCAGTGGTTAAGAATCTGCCTGCCAGTGCTGGGAACACAGGTTCGATCCCTGGTCTGGGAAGATTCCACGTGTAGTGGGTCAACTACACCCCTGCACCACAACTACTGAACCCACACTCTAAAGCCTGTGTGCTGCAACTCGAGAGTAGCTCCCATTTGCAGCAGCAAAGACCCAGTACAGCCATAAATAAATAGATAAATAAAATAGGTAACCAACAAGGACCTACTGTCTAGAACAGGGAACATTGCTCAATATTTGGTAGTAACCTAAATGAGAAAAGAATTGAAAAAAATAGATATTTGTATATGTATAACTGAATTCCTTTGCTATACACCTGACCCTAACACAACATTGTTATTCAACTATGCTCCAATATAAAATAAAAATTATAAATAAATAGTAAAACACAGACATACACAAAATGAAATTTTACATACTTTCAATTTCATTATTTTCTAGGTATAGGTGTTCTAAATTCCTTGGAATATAGAATGCTTGCTTCAGTTTGTTGTGTCCAACATTGAGCTCTATAAGGTTGGAAAGATTAAAAATATTATATGGGATGTCTTGTAGTTTGTTGTGTGATATTCTTAGAGCGTGAAGTTTCGGAAGTTTGTTGAAGTAATTTTCTGGTATAGAAGAGATTGAATTATTTTCTAAAGACAGATACATAAGTGAAGAAGGCAAACCAGGAGGCATTGATTCTAATCTATTATTACATAGGTTGAGCTGCATTAATTTTTCCATTTTGGTAAGTACCTTTTCTTGTAACACAGAATCATCAATTTTATTAAAACAGAGATCAAGCATGGTCAAGTTTACAAGCCCATTCACAGCATTTGTCTGCAGTCTGGAGATTTCATTGTAACCTAGAAAAATCCTTTCCAAAGACTTAGGAAGAGGAAACGGAAAGTCTTCTAAATTGTTATGCTGTAGGTGAAGCTGTAGTAGATTTGGCAATTTAGCAAACACACCATGATCAATCTTTTGAGATTTAATTTTGTTGTGGCTGAGGTTGATTTCTTTAAGATGAGTGGCATTGATAAATGAATCTGCAGTCACAGCCTCAATTTCATTGAACTGAAGATAGACTTGCTGAATGTGTGCTGGAATATTTGGGATAGTCTTCAATTTGCGATTATCACAGTACATTGATGATGGAAAGTTAGGTGGACAGAAGCATTCACTGGCACAACCTAAAGTATGCTGATGAAACGGAGCTTCATAGTTTATATTTTGTTGAAATTGGAATTCTGTTTGGTAGACATCATCTGGTTCTTGGTCATAATCTTCATCCCATTGATAACTTTCATATTGACAATATACTTTGACTCCAAGAAAGAAGAAAAGGACACATACTAAACTTGAAAAGCCCATGTTTCTTTTTTGTCCTATTACAAGGCAAAAGGAAATATATAGTGGAAAAAGTGAGTGAAACATGTAATAACTCTTATATAAATTGACAATTATCTAAAATGCACAGTATTTAGGTCTGATTTGAAATATGTAAAAGAATGTCCAGAATTAATGGCTGCTGCTCAGAACAAAATTAATGTTTAAGGCAATATTTTTTAAAAAGCCTCATGCTGCATTAAACCAGACTAAGTAATCATCTTTTTAGAGAATCTTGATTTGTTTGGCTTACTAGACTGTGAATTCACAATGATAGCATGACATCTTTCTACCCCAAAGCTGAGTGCTTTTTCCATATGGATATTAGATGTTCTCCCTATTTGGCCCCTTCAGTGATGTTCACTACCTGTGAGAAGAGAGACCCTATGTTTTAGTTACTTAGGAGATTATTAATACTGACCAAAATTTGCCCACTGTAACTCCTGTTTGCTGATGTTCTTTTCGGTTCTTTGGAAAAACATAGAACACTCCATTTTATGTGAAAGCTTGAGATATTAAAAATAAGTATCATGTTTCCTCTTAGTGTTTTCTGTCCAAGTCTGACTGTCACTTCAAATTTTCCCTGTGAAATAGTTTCCAGAATCCAATTATTTTGTCTCTGACTCTACTTGAATAACTGCATCAAATCCTAGATATACACAATATTTACATTCTATAAAGTTTTAGTTTCTAATTGTTTTTTCTATACATTTTTCCTAATTACCCTCCTAGCTTTTTTCTTTCCACTAATTTTTTTTTTTTTTTAGTTAATTTCTAGATACACAGGTATTAAAAACACACTCTCCTTAGTTCCTAGGAGTTTAGGTCTAGTGGAGAATCGGACATGCAATACAGTGAATAGGAGGGTATGTGTGGGGCAGGATTGTAAAGGAGGGAGTGCTCAGCTTGCGAAAGAGAGACAAATGACAACAGCCGTGCTGAAACTTGAAGTTGTAGTGAATGATGGGGAATGTGAACTGGATGAGGAGTCTGAAAACCTTCATTTCAGTCCCATCACTTATGACAGTCGAGTCACTTACATCTGCCTCTTGCCTCATCAGTAAAATAAGAACTATAATCACTTGCCTGCTTATCTCACTTGGTAGTTGTTATTGTCATAAATGCATATGAGGTATGCATGTTAAAGTACTTTGCAAATTAGAAAGTGATCCAGATGGAATAAGTATGTTATTTAGGAAAAGTTTAAAAAAATCATACCTTTTATTCTAAGGCCATTTTTCTCTACCCTTCTCATCCAGGATTTCATGAGAAGATTAATATTCTAATAGAGAGAATTAATATCCTACATCATTGTATGTAATGAAACAGCTTATCTCCTGTTCATCTAGAATGGTATTATTTTTCATCATTGGATAAATGAAAAAATAGTTACTTAAATCATTTTCTCTGACAGAACCCTCCTTGAGAAAGGCTGCCCTAGATCCTAACAACTTAGTTTCTTAGTCTGTTTTCTTTTCTTGTCAGAATCTGAATAGTACAGAATGTAAATATTCCTCTAGTCTTCCAGGTGCTGCTAGTAATGAAGAACTCGCCTGCCAATGCAGGAGATGTAAGACACGCAGGCTTGATCCCTGGGCTGGGGAGATCCACTGAAGAAGGGCATACCAACCCACTCCAGTATTCTTGCGTGGAGAATCTTGTGGACAGAGGAGCCTGGCGGGCTACAGTCCATAGTCACAAAGAGTCAGACACAACTGAAGTGACTGAGCATGCCCTTATGCAGCCACATGAAGGGCCTTGTCAAGGGTACTGCAAGTCTTTTGCATACTGACTGCTATCTCCTGTCTTTATAACTTACTTCATGTAGTAACTCCAACTGCAACAATTTTCACTTTCAGTGGGACCTAAAAATTATTTGATCCAACTGTTTTTCACTGCTCCTCATTCATACCTCTCAGTATACTCAGGTCCTACCAACCTAGATCCCATAGTGCATCATGACCATCACTGCACGTGCCCTCAATTTGCTGGCCCCTTGACTCTTCATAGTCCAATCCTGGTTACTCCAGTTCTCCATCCCCCCATAGCCTGACTCATGCAGCTGACAGCATGAGAGAAAATAGGACAGTGCCAACTGGCTCACTTTAAAGTCATGACCATTCAAGTGCTGCCTGTGTGACCTCTCATTAGTGCATTCCTTTTCCCTTACTCCTACACAAGCCTCTAAAACCTCACCATTGGTTTTGGATGATGACCCTGCTTCCTGTTTCACTCAGAAACTATAATAGATAATCATTTACTCTAATATATTGTCTTGTATTTAATCCTGTCCCTTCCTACAGAAAATGCCAAAACAGTAATGATTTGATCTTTTTAAACAATTTTGACTTTGAAATTTGTAGTTTCCTTTTGATAATCAGTTAGATTCCTGCCATGTAGGACATGGCATTTAAATTAGACTTTGAAGGAATATGAGGGTTCCTCCAGAGGGAAGTAGAGAAGAAAATTTGCAGATAAAAGAAATGAGCAAAAAACATGTAAAGCAACAAAGGATGAGATGTTTGAGAAGTTGCGGTTAACTGTTGAAATAGCAAAATAAGATTGTACAGCTAATCTGGCCCAAAACCTTGAGGCCTAAATTGTGATCTCAGGAATTTGCACATTGGGAATGAACACCTAGTTCATTAATGTAGTTGAGCCATGATCTTCACACTGCAGTGTTCATGCATCAAGTAAGAGTCCTGGGAGGGGAAGTGAAAGAGTATGGTCTCATCCCAAAGGACAGTGTTCAGTGCTGGCTGATCCAGACTGGGGAGCTCCCAATGGGTATGATTAAGAGTGCTTTTTCACTTGCTAGAATTAGTGACCATGTACTAGGTAATTGTGTTGACATTATTAACAAAGCAGCCTACAAATATTACTGGTGATTTATTTAGTTTGATTTGGTTATTCAGTGATTGTCTTGAATTTTAGGGGTGAGGCACTGTGATCGGTAGGGAACACAGACTGAAAAAACCATGAAGACATGGCTCCTTCTATAAAGAGCATTCAATTTAGTGGACAAGAGAGTCACAACACAGTGAACCGATTCTCAGACAAAGGGAAATATGGCTTGCAGCAGAGATATCAGTGCTGTGGGAGCCAGTGGCTTAACCCTGCAAGAATGAGACAGGGAAATCTTTGTAGACATCATTTGGCCAAGATTTAGGGAGATTAGCAGGAATGGATAATAGAACATAAAGTACTGCTCCATGAAGTTGAGATGAAAGTAGAAGCAAAGAGGCAGAAACATAACAACTATCCAGGATCAGGCCGTGTATAGGGTCTCAGAGGTTGACTGTTATACAGTCAAACTTCAAAAACAGCACTACTCATCAGAGCTCTGAATTTTACCCTTGTGTTAAGAATATCAGTAATTATCAATTAGTAACCTTATATTTGAGAATTAAAGTTGTGACTATTCAATAGTTACGAGAAATTTGGGGGTAAAAAGAGACCTGGATGATACTTTTTAGTTCAGCCTCTACCTTTGACTTGGAATCCAGACCTGAAGATAGGAGCCTTTCTGAAAATGAGATTCTTAGTATTATCTGCTTTTGATCTTTTTGGCCAACTAAGAAGAAAGGTCTTTCCCTGAAGATAGTTTGTCTTCTGAATCTGAGCTCATCCATTGAGCCCTCATTCATGGAAGACCTTGGCTCTATAGCTCAACTTTGTCCCACTCCCTTTTGACTTACTGCAGTTTTCTGTTCAGAAATCCACTCCGTCTTCATGGATATAGCCATTATTTTCTATTCCTCTTACTCCTCAACTTCACCCCTGATCATTTTACTTGTTACAGTGATCTTGTTTCTTTTCATCCAAATTTTTCATTCAGCTAATTGTTTACCAGTCATTTGTTAAGCATATTGTTATTACTTCTACCTTTGATGTTCAGCAATTTATGTCATGTTTCCTATAGGATAAGTCATAGTGAAACATTATAACTCACTGTCAATCATCTCATATCCCAACTTCTAATTTTTGATAGGCTGTAGTACAATGAACATTGTGGAAGTGCTCAGAAATTTGCTGGATGAATGATTAATTATAGATTACATCTCATTGGTGATGTTTATTACTACTAATGTTGATTGTTTCTAGGAATTTATTTCACCACAGTGATTTCTCTAAAAGAACATAGTCACAGAGAGCATGGCTGTTTTCTTTTCTAATAGAAAAGAAAATATTTCTGTCACAATATACTATATTCACTTCTCTATTACCTTGTTTAGTAGAAAAATAACAAATGTGAAACAGAAAGTTTAAAGCAAAGTGAAACATGTTACCAGGCTTTTAAAATTATTTGTTAATGTGTATTTTTCATATTATAGCTAAAAAAGTTTCTATATCATAACATTTCTCCTACCTGGAAAAAAGCACTCTTACTTTCATCAAGAAAGTTTTAATTTAAATTACTAATCAAATTGACATGGAATTTTGTTCTGAAAAGTTTAAAGTAATTTGAAAGCTTCATAGCATTTAATTATTTTAAATATTTGTCTCATTGGTATGCCATAGAAGCTAAAGTGTAATAAGAGACCCAACTATTAGTATATAATTCAGAATTTTTTCCAAACCAGTTTTAAATTTAAGTCTGTAAAATTAAAGTTGTATACATCAGTATCACACCCAAGGCCTAAAGAAGTAAGACTCTTTTGCTATTAAAAATATGAAAGTCTCAAGATTATTTTTAGCCATAATACATTTGAATCTTAGTTAACTGAAACCCAAGAAACTAGATCCTTTAGAGCTACAGTACTTGCATTTTCTCTTTGAGGAAGAGGCAAACACATTGTAATATTTGGTTAATAGAGAAATTTTGAGAAAATGTCCAGTGAAATTTATACAAATACCCATTTCTTTACAACCAGAATCTCTAGCATTGCTCAGATGTATGACTCAAAGGTGTTTGCTGATTTTTTGTCAGCAACTTTTTTGGTCAAAGTTGAGAAAGAAAAAGAAAGAGAAACAGAAATTACTGTATTAACCTGAAAATCTTTCATTCAAAGTAAAAAATAAAACTCTAAACAAAGATTATTTATTGGGTAAACCTTAAGTTAGAAAATTAAATTTCCTGCATTACTTCTTTCCCTGAATATTTTGGCTAATCCAAATTTAATGTAACTTTTACCAGATATTGCTTACCAAAATTATGCATTTATGGTGGCTACAATCTATTTTAATGTTAAATCAAATATACTTTATTTTTAACAGCAGGAATATTTTTTTAAAAATTGAAAATTATTTTATCATCATACCTGTTGAATTTGCTTTAGTTTTCAGGGGCTGATGAATTTGCAAATCCTGTGAATGAATCAGAAATTCCTGAATTCTTAAACTGAGTCTCTTAAAAATCCACAGTAACTGTTGTGTTCAGGCAGGGCTGTCCCTTGAATTGCTATAGCAATTTAAGCAAATATAATCTGCTTGGAAAATAGTTGGGTTGAATTAAAATTATGTATTTCTTTTCATTATCTGAAACTTTGTGGACTCTTAATTTAAATGCTTGTGTTCTTGGTCAGATTTATGTGGCTTACTTCTTTCTTTCCCCCTTAATTTTGGTTTGAGGAATGGCAAGAATTTCCTCTAATATGAAAGGCAAACAGAACTAAATGAAACAGCATGTACTGATTACTGTTTTTATTTTCATTTTCATGCCAAAGAATTCTTCAAATTAAGGTTCACAGTAACATGGAGTTCAGTGTCTTGGCATTTTAAGGTGGAACTCAGAGTCGTCTTGAGACTTCGGTTATCTGATACCTTGTGTTCTCACCAGTGCTTTCCGTTATTAAGACAGGGAATCAGGATTAGAAATATACAGCATTTCACTTCTAGTTTATTTTAAAAATGAAATAGATTGTCATTTGTGACACAGATTAGATATATTGCTTTTCCATAAAAAGAATTATACCTTTTCTATCAGCTTTCTCACTTTCCTCCCAAATAGATCCACTAGCATACCTTCTAATAAAATATTTGAAATAGAATTATTCTCTTTGTTATGGAATTTACTCAGAAGGTATATCTCTAATTTGTCTATTTTTACTAGTACAAAAATTAATTTTATAATATTAAATAAGATGGAGTTAGGAACTTCTGTTGACCAACCATTTTTGCCTTTATTTTGCAGATGTTAGGAAATTTACAAATTTCACTGAATAGTCTCTCCTGAAGAGTAACAATTAACTACTTAAATGCTATATTTTTATACTAATGTTTTCATATTTTAAACAGAGAGTTAACTTGTATCTCTTGGCAGTGAATTTTGAGTTCATTCTTTTGGGAGATTCTTTTAAGCTTGTACAAACTAATAAGATAAAGTAATTATTGAAATTTGTTTTTGTTTCCTCAAAATAGTATTTTCCATTAAGTTTTTACAAATAACTCGCAAGATTTATTTGGTTATACTTCAGACTTTTAAAAAGTGTATGGTGTTTCAGGAGATGTTTTGGCAGTATTATAAAAATCTTATCTGTTATTTGAGACACTGGTCTGTAAAACGTGGCAAATCATATTTGGGCCAAGATTTCATCCCGTTACTGATCTTTTCCATATGTTTCCTATTAGTGTTTGTTCTTAAACCTCAGGCTTTCACACTAAGGATGTACTTTATCCAAAAATTATTCTATATGCCCTGATGGTTCTTTTGGAAGATTAATTTAAAATTAGCAGCTTAATTTTTCTTTAATTCTTCATTTAACTCTGAGATTGAACTTGTGATAGTGATTATATTTTCATGTTCTTAACAAATGTGAAAATATTTATCAATAAATAGCTAGAACACTCAGAATTAAAAGTAGTATCTAGGAAATTTAAATAAAGGTTGATGATGTCATCGAGTTTTAGTTTGGTAGGGGATGGGAGAGTTGGTTTGAGTCAGACCTTAGAGGGAAAATAGAAGCTGCAAGTAATTGTGATAGTTCACTGTTTCAGTTGGAGTTTATTTTATTTTTTAATTAGTTAATTTATTTTGGCCATGCTATGGAGCTTGCAGGATCGTAGTTCCTCTACCAAGGATTGAACCCTTACCCTCAGCACTGAAAGCACAGAGTCCTAACCACTGGACTGCCAGGGAATTCCCTCAGTTGATGGTTATAATTGTAGCAGTTAGGGAGAAAAGTCAGTTGAATTGGTGAAAATCTAAATTACATTCTACGATTATAATTTGATTGAAGTAGATTCAAAATGTCAGAGCCAAATAATTAGTGCTGGCTAGGAAAGGTCTGACTGAGACCTAGTAATTATGGTAATAAACCATAATAAACATTTTTAATTCATTTATTCATCCAGCTAATACTTGTTGAACACCTACTTTATTCAAGGCAGTTTTAGTTGCTGAGGAGCTAGCAGCTAAAATAGTCTCTTTTTATCATGGAAGAGGAAGATAGAAAATAAACATATATCAAGTGGTGTGGAGTGCAATGGAAAAATGAATGAGCACAGAGGTATAAGTCAATAGTTCTGACACTACTGTGATGTATGCTGGTAAGGAATGGTGGTGTAACTGGCAGAACTGCTGGAGGGAGCTTACAGATAGGCAAGTTGAGGTGGTGGGAATGAAAGGCAACAGTTGTTTTAGATCTCACTAACACTTGACATTATCTGACTGTTTCCCCAATTTATTTGGTATATGATGGTATTACTTTTGATTTTAATTTCCATTTCCCTTATTACTAAACAGGTTGAACATTTTTTCAAATGTTTTTCAGCCATTTGGATTTTCTCTTCTGAGATATGCCTGTTAATTTTTTTTTTTTTTGCTCATTTTTCTACTATGTTATTTATCTTTCTGATTGATTTTTAGGGTTTCTTTTTTTATATATTATGGCTACCTATATGCACGACTGTGTCATTTTTCAGTTGATTGTCCTGGGTTTTTCAGGTACATATGAATCATATGCAAATGATGTTGTAACTTTTTTCTTAATATTTTTGAAGGGATAGCTTGTATTTCAAGAAGACATTTTGTAAATCTTTACTATTCAGACAACTAGACTGTTGGTTTGTATTTCTCTCAGTTAACACCTAACTAAACCATGTGAGATAAAAAATACAATTCAAATCAATAAACCATACAATAACAAAACTGGGAGATACCATAGAAACCTCATCATATAAGGAAGTAAAGAGAAGAATTTTATTTTTCTTTTAAATTAATTTCTTTATTTTAATTGGAGGCTAATTACTTTACAGTATTGTGGTGGGTTTTGCCATACATTGACATGAATCAGCCATGGGTGTTCATGTGTCCCCCCATCCTGAACCTCCCCCCCTCCCCCCAGTCCAGGGAATGTAAAATATGTATTTCCACAAAGCATGAGAAATCCAGAGCCTAAACTGTTTAACTAGAAATTGGGGGTTAAAATAAACCAAATTCTTACCAAAAAAAAAAGCATTTTAAAGGCCAGTATACTATTAGCCACAAATGGCAGAGAGTGCAAAGGAGCACTCAGAGGCATCCAGTACTCTCCACCCTCACACAAATTTCCAAAATAGTATATACAATTAAAAAGTAGTTGTGATGGTACTGATGAACCTATTTGCAGGTCAGGAGCAGAGACGCAGACATAGAGAACAGACTTATGGGCATGGGGTTGGGGGTGGGGAGGAAGGAGAGGGTACGACGAATAGAGATAGGGGCATGAAAGCATATGCGCTACCAAACAGATAGATAGCCAATGGACATTTGCTGTATGACTTAGGGAGCTCAAACTGGGCCTCCTGTAACAACCTAGAGGGGTAGGAGGAGGGAGGGAGGTTCAAGAGGGAGGAGACATGTGTATACCTATGGCTAATTCATATTGATGTATAGCAGAAACAAAAGTCATGTTATAAAGCCATTATCCTTCAATTAAAAATAAATTTTTAATAAGTCGGCTTGCCAATTCAGGAGAAGCAGAAAAATAAAGTTGTTGTTTATATAATCCATTCAATGTTTTGTTTTGTCTTTATTTTCACTGACTGGGAATAAAGTACAAAGCGATAGCATTTTCAGATTCAGGAAAAAGTGATAAGATGTGTTTCCCTTTGCCAAATTAATGAGAATGTTTTGTTTTGTTTGTTAAAGAGGATGGGATATGTGGATCCAGGGAGCAGAATTACTATCACTTATGTTTACTGAGTTCAGTTCAGTCACTCAGTCATGTCTGATTCTTTGCCACCCTATGGACTGCAAAACTCCAGGCTTCCCTGTCCATCACCAGTTCTTGGAGCCTACTCAAACTCATGTCCATCGAGTTGGTGATGCCATCCAGCCATCTCATCCTCTGTTGTCCCCTTCTCCTCCCGCCTCCAATCTTCTCCTCTCACCTCCAATCTTCTCCTTCTCCTCCCACCTCCAATCTTTCCCAGCATCAGGTCTTTTCCGATGAGTCGGTTCTTCACATCAGGTGGCCAAAGTATTGGCGTTTCAGCTTCATCATCAGTCTTTCCAATAAATATTCAGGACTGATTTTCTTTAGGATTGACTAGTTTGATCTCCTTGCAGTCCAAGGGACTCTTAAGAGTCTTCTCCAACACCACAGTTCAAAAGCATCAGTTCTTCAGCACTCAGCTTTCCTTATAGTCCAACTCTCACATCCATACATGACCACAGAAAAAACCATAGCCTTGACTAGACGGACCTTTGTTGGCAAAGTAATGTCTCAGTTTTTTAATATGCTATGTAGGTTGGTCATAGCTTTTCTTCCAAGGAGCAAGTGTCTTTTAATTTCATGGCTGCAGTCATCATTTGCAGTGATTTTGAAACTCCAAAAATAAAGTGTCACTGTTTCCATTGTTTCCCCATCTTTTACCATGAAGTGATGGGACTAGATTCCATGATCTTAGTTTTCTGAATGTTAAGTTTTAAGCCAACTTTTTCACTTTTCTCTTTCACTTTCATCAAGGGGCTCTTTAGTTCTTCTTCGCTTCTGCCATAAGGGTGGCGTATCTGAGGTTCTTGATATTTCTTCCGGCAACCTTGATTCTAGCTTGTGCTTCATCCAGCCTGGCATTTCTCGTGATGTACTCTGCACAGAAGTTAAATAAGCACAGTGACAATATACAGCCTTGACGTACTCCTTTCCCAATTTGGAACCAGTCTGTTGTTCCATGTCCAGTTCTAACTGTTGCTTCTTGACCTGCATACACATTTCTCAGGAGGCAGGTCAAGTGGTCTGGTATTCCCATCTCTTGAAGAATTTTTCAGTTTGTTGTGATCCACACAGTCAAAGACTTTGGCATGGTCAATCAAGCAAAAGTAGATGTTTTTCTGGAACTCTCTTGCTTTTTCAATGATCCAGCAGATGCTGGCAATTTGATCTCTGGTTCCTCTGCCTTTTCTAAATCCAGCTTGAACATCTGGAAGTTCACCGTTCGCATACTGTTGCAGCCTGGCTTGGAGAATTTTGAGCATTACTTTACTAGCGTGTGAGATGAGTGCAGTTGTGCAGTAGTTTGAATGTTCTTTGGTATTGCCTTTCTTTGGGATTGGAATGTTTACTCAGGTTAACAGTTATTAAGGAAATTTTTAGGAGATGGTTATATTGCCAGTGGCAAAGTTCTGGGATGGATATGTCTGCTTGGTTCAGTGAGTGAATGAATGAATATATGCTGGATGAAGTGGGAGTATGAACTAGAAGGGAGCATGGAAGAACCTTCTGGAGTGATAGAAATCTTTTATATCTTGATCTCCTTTGAACAAATGGTGCTAAGACAACTGGGTCACATGTAAAAATTTAGTGAAAATGGAATAAAGATCTAAGTTTCAGAGCTAATACTATTACATTTCAGAAGAAAAATTAGTCATTATGACCTTGGGTTAGGTAGGCATCAGTTTCTTAGATGTGACCCTGAAAGCATAAGAAACAGAAGAAAAATAGATGAATTGGGTACCATTAAAATTTAGATTTTTTTTTTTCTGTACCAAAAGATACCACAAGAGTGGGGGGAAAAAAACAACACCCACACGTGGGGAAAAAAGTTTGCAAATCATATATGTGACTAAGAACCTGTGTCTAGAATAGTTAATAAACTCTTACAAGTCAATAATAATGATAATGACCAATTTTAAAATGATTAGAGGATCTAAATAAATGTTTCTCCAAAGATAACAAATGATCAATAAATACATGAAAAGATGCTTAACATCACTGATCATCAGGAAAATGCACATCAGAACCACAGTGAGGTACTACTTCATGTTTTCTAGTAGCTGAAGTAAAATATATGGACAACTGTGAGTATTGGTGATGATGTGGAAAAATTAGAATCTATATATATTGCTGATGAAAATTTAAAATGGCACAGCCACTTTGGAAAACAATCTACAGTCCTCAAATAATTGAACATAAAGTTGCCACTTAACCAATCGGTTTTACTCCTAAGTGTATACCCAGGAAAAGTGAAGATACATATTCACACAAAAACTGTGTGCACGTATTTATAGCAGCATATTTATAATAGCCAAAAGGTAAAAACAAATGTCCATCAGCTGATGTATGGATGAATTAAAGTGGTCCATTCATACAATGGAGTATTGCTGCTGCTACTAAGTCACTTCAGTCGTGTCCGACTCTGTGCAACCCCATAGACGGCAGCCCACCAGGCTACTCTGTCCCTGGGATTCTCCAGGCAAGAACACTGGAGTGGGTTGCCATTTCCTTCTCCAATGCATGAAGGTGAAAAGTGAAAGTGAAGTCGCTCAGTTGTGTCCGACTCTTAGCAACCCCGTGGACCGCAGCCTACCAGGCTCCTCCAATCATGGGATTTTCCAGGCAAGAGTACTGGAGTGGGGTGCCATTGCCTTCTCTGTATGAAATGTCCAGAATAAGCAAATTGATGAAAACAGTGGATTTGTGGGTTACTCAAGAAAAGTTATGACCAACCTAGATAGCATATTGAAAAGCCAGAGACATTACTTTGCCAACAAAGGTCCATCTAGTCAAGGCTATGGTTTTTCCAGTGGTCATGTATGGATGTGAGAGTCGGACTGTGAAGAAAGCTGAGCACCGAAGAATTGATGCTTTTGAACTGTGGTGTTGGAGAAGACTCTTGAGAGTCCCTTGGACTGCAAGGAGATCCAACCAGTCCATTCTGAAGGAGATCAGCCCTGGCATTGCTTTGGAAGGACTGATGCTAAAGCTGAAACTCCAGTACTTTGGCCACCTCATGCAAAGAGTTGACTCATTGGAAAAGACTCTGATGCTGGGAGGGATTTGGGGCAGGAGGAGAAGGGGACGACAGAGGATGAGACGGCTGGATGGCATCACTGACTCTATAGACGTGAGTCTGAGTGAACTCCAGGAGTTGGTGATGGACAGGGAGGCCTGACGTGCTGCGATTCATGGGGTCGCAAAGAGTCAAGACACGATTGAGCGACTGAACTGAACAATCTACACATTTTTGCCAATGATAAATAGTTTTCATGTAGTGTAAAAATCTATGCTTTAGGATTCGCTGAACTTTTGGAAAGCATTTTCTATATGCTGCTGGTTGTGGAAGCATTTTCCCTGCAAAAAGTGTTTGAGAGGCTTCAAGAAGTAGTAGTCGGTTGACGAGAGGTCAGGTGAATATGGAGGACGAGGCAAAACTCCTTAGCCCAGTTCAATCAACCAAAGTATTGATTGTGTGATGTGTGGTCGAGCGTTGTCATGGAGAATTGAGCCCATTCTGTTGGCCTGTGCGGGCTGCAAGCGTTGCAGTTTTCTGTATATCTCATTGATTTGCTGAGCATATTTCTCATATATATGGTTTTGCCAGGATTCAGAAAGCTATAATGGACCACTCTGACAGCAGATCACCAGACTTTGACCATGATCTTTTTCTGGCGCTGGTTTGACTTTGAGAAGTGCTTTGGAACTTCTCAGTTCTGCCACTGAACTGGTCACCACTGGTTGTCGTATAAAATCCACTTTTCATCGAATGTCACAATCCAGTTGAGAAATGGTTCATTGTTGCACAGAATAAGAGAAGCCAACCCTTCAAAAACAGCCTTTTTTTTTTTTTTCAGTCAGCTCATGAGGCAACACTTACTGAGTTTTTTCACCTTTCCAATTTGCTTCAAGTGCAGGCTGTAGAGTGGTTGACATTGAGTTCTTCAGCAACTTCTCATGTTGTTGTAAGAAGATAAGCTTTGGTGATTGCTCTCAATTGGTTGTTGTCAGCTTCTGATGCCAGCCACTGTGCTCCTCACCTTCAAGACTCTCGTCTCCTTTGCAAAACTTCTTGAAACCCCACTGCACTGTACGTTCATTAGCAGTTCCTCGGCCAAATGTGTTGATGTTGCAAGTTATCTCTGCTGCTTTATGACCCATTTTGAATGGAATAAGCAAATCACTTGAATTTGCTTTTTGTGTAACATCATTTCCCTAGTCTAAAATACATATACATTGAATTTATATTATGTGTAATATAAATATAAAGCAAGTAGTAAGTAATTAGCAAATAAATTTAAAGTAAGAAATGCACATTAAAATGATGCATAACATAACCACATTTACTTAAGAATGTATTCCAATATAAAGCAGCAAAATTCAACAATATAATGCCACAATTACTTTTGCACCAACCTAATAGCTAGGAAATGAAGGCAACCTAGATGTCCATCAACAGATGAATGGATAAAGAAGTTGTGGTACATATATATATATATACAATAGAATATTGCTCAGCCATAAAAAGGGATGAATTTGAGTTAGTTGAACTGAGGTGAATGAACCCGAAGCCTGTTATACAGAGTGAAGTAAGTCAGAAAGAGAAAGACAAATATCACATATTAATGCATATATATGGAATCTAGGAAAATGATACTGTGAAACTATTTGCAGAGCAGGAATAAAGACACAGGTGTAGAGAACAGACTTGTGGACAGAGCAAGGGAAGGAGAGGGTGGGACGAACTGAGAGAGTAGCATTGAAATATATGCATTACCATATGTAAAATATACAGCTAGTGGGAAGTTGCTGCATAACACAGGGAGCTCAGCCTGGTGCTCTGTGATGACTTAGAGGGGTGGGATTCCCCTGACTATGGAAGGGCTCATTTTCAAGCAGTTGTCTTTATTATCATATTATTATTTTACCAAGGGAGAGATGTTACTGCTTACCTTGTTACAGCACTGTTCAGAGCTAACTGGGTGGGAGGATCTGTTTCATTTAGAGTTCTCCAGAGCCTGTGATAGACACTATGATGAATCCTTTTGATAACACTGAATGCATTGGGAGAAAATGCCATCTGCCCCTATTTTAGAGTAGTGTGGGACACACAGTACATCTGCATCAGGTAAGTATACGTCTGTGAGAGAGCTCAGGTGAGAGGGGGTGCATTTAGGATGAAAAGAAAGACATGTAGGATAAAAACACATTGCTTTGTTAGAGTGAGGATAAAGGCTTTTTATTTCCGTTCAATACACACCCTTTGTTGATTCCAGAAGTATGTTTTGAGGTAACGAAGTGTGCTACCCTTTGGTGGGAGAGAGAAAAGGGATGCAAACCTAACTAAAACATAAGACTGGGCCTTCCTTGACAGTCCAATGGTTAAGAGTTTGCCTTCCAACTCAGGAGTTGCTGGTTCGATCCCTGGTTGGGGAACTAAGATCCCATGTGCCTCTTGGCCAAAAAGCCAGGACATTAAACAGAAGCAGTATTGTAACAAATTCAATAAAGACTTTAAAAATGGTCCATATAAAAAAAAATCTTAAAAAAGAATACAGTGCTTACAATCAAGATATTTTCAATTCTGTAGAGAATATGAAGGGGAAAAGCCCATATTTAAATAGCCACAATAAGTTAAGATTATGATAAGTGCAAAAGATAAGCATATTAAAATACTGGGAAGGTTCTGGAGATGGGATGTGAGAAATCACATCTGTTTGTGGGAGAATCAGGAAGATGAACTGAGAAGGGTGAACTTTGACACAGACAGTTGAAGTTGGAAAAGATTTTGACAGATGCACATCATGTGGTATTAATAAAGTCCCAGAAGCCAGAAAATACAGAGCATATTTGAGAAATAGCAAATAGTTTTCAACTGGAGTATAAAAAGATGTAAACAGGAAATAAAAACCTCAAAAATCATAGATAATCTTGAAAGGTGAATTAAGCATTTTTTGTAATTTTATAATCAATGGGAACTGTTATAGTCTTTTGATAAAGGACTGACATAATCCAGATAGCACGTAAATCTGTTTGGTTAGTCATGATAGAGTTGAATTGGCAAAATGAGGCCAGGAACTTATTTTGATACTCCAAATAGAAAATAAAATGATTTGTGGTATGGTGAATGAGAATAAAAAGGAAGGAATGGATGCAAGTAACATGGGAGGTAGAGCAGGAATGGCACTTGCTGAAGTTTAAAACTAGAAAGATTGGGGGAAAGAAGAGCTCAGGAGAGTCTGTGTAGGTTTGAAAGAAATTGTTTTTGATGTTGATTTTTATTGAATTTTATATCTCCAACTGTTTGGATTTTGAGAGTTTGTTACTCCCCAGCAAAATCCTCTTTTGAGAGGTGGATTTCAGAGGCCTCACCTGAAACATTATGGCTAATGTTTAGAAATGCATCAGTTTATCAGGAGCAAAGTGAAGAGGCCAAAATAGTATTGAGGAGGAACACTAGCCATTAAAGAGCAACCTGAAAGGCGTGGTGTGTGGGAGCCAATAAGCGTAGAATCTCCAGGAGGAAGCACTGTCCACTATTTTATACGCTTGATCTCACTAACTAAAACATTAGTGTGTTATCATGGTTAGAAGCTTTGAGCTAGACTGCTGGGATCAAATCCTAGATAGGTAAAGGTACCTGCCTCATAGGGCTGTTGTGAGGATTAAATGAATAAATGCAAGTAAGGCATTTGGAAGAATATCTGAAAATGTTCTTTACACACCGCCAAGATAAGACAATTCTTTTACCAAAAAATGGAATTAGAAAGGAAAGAAAAATAATGCTGTAGTTTAAGGAGAAACAAAATTGATTAAAAAAAAAAAGCTTTTAGCAACTTCAGGTGATTTTCTAAAAGTATTACATTTGTTTTGTGAATTCTGTGATATTTTTTACTGTAGTATTTGGAAGGAAATAAAGGTAGATAGCCTCTGAGATTTTTTTTCTGCCTGGAAGCCCTTAGTAAACTCAGTAAGTTGCAGTAATTCATTTGCTTCCAAACTTTAACAGATTTTTAGTGGGTGATATTTTGTATTTACCATAAAATATGATTAAGAAAACTTAATACAGTTTTGGGTGGTTATGCTTTTATTACTGATTTGCTTTTTGCAAACTTACAACCAAAAATGATTAACACCTGTGGGATGAAAAACACAGACATTAACTACAGGAAATTAATTTTAGTGGTTTCAGGAATCATTTCCAGTAGTTAGAAAAATTTTGCTGTGTTTCCTTTTTAAAAAGAAAAGCTTCTTTCTTTTAAGCTTTTCTATTCAGATTATAGGGCTTCCCAGGTGGCTAAGTGGTAAAGAGTCCTCCTGCCAATGCAGAAGCCGCAGGAGACATGGGTTTGATCCCTGTGTTGGGAAGATCCCCTGGAGGAGGAAATGACAACCTGATCCGGTATTCTTGCCAGAATAATAGCATGGACAGAGGAGCCTGGTGAACTACAGTCTATGGGGTCCCAAAGAATCAGACACAACTGAGTGACTGAACAAACATGTTCAGATCATAGACTAATTTATTTGTTTAGATGATTCTAACCTTAGCACTAACTTATACATTTAATTATTAATTCCCAAAGCTGGATTATTACAATTTCAGTGAATTTCTACTTATGTTCTCATAAGTGGCATGATGTCACATCTTATTTTTATGATATATTGTAGAAAATGAATTTTATTTGTTAAAACTATTAGAACTTTAGAACATTTTAATTTTAAGATGATTGTCATTGTTATATATCCTTTTTAAAAGCTTTATTTATTTCTTGGCTCTGTTGGGTCTTCGTTGCATGCAGGCTTTCTCCAGTTGCAGTGAACAGCCTACTCTTTGTTGCAGTGTGCAGGCTTCTCATTGCTGTGGCTTCTCTTGTCGCAGAGCGCAGGCTCCAGGTGCATGGACTCTAGAGTGCTGGCTCAGTAATTGTGGCGCATGGACTGAGTTGGCTCCACAGTATGTGGGATCTTCCCCAACCAGGGACTGAACCAGTGACCACCACATTGCAAAGCTAATTCTTAATCATTGGATCACCAGGGAAGCCCTGTTATGAATTTTTTTTTGCTTTTAGACCTCATAATCTTTCATTTTTCTTGTCAGTAAATTATTGTCTAGTATAATAGTTAAGCATATTTCATGAATCTTTATGGTTTACAGAGCATTTTTCATACACTTTTTTCATTCAGTTCTTACAGCAACCTGTCAGATCAGTAGTGTCATCCCTACCCTTTTTAGATGAGAAGACAGGTTCAAAGAGATGGTGATTAGCTCAAGGCTATAAATGGAACTGGATTTCTGGGTATATATTCTCAACTCAGACCTCTTTATCCCTGGGCTCTTTCTGTTATATCACTACTGGTGGTATTATTTTAATCACACTTTGATCTTGCCCTTGCAGTTTTCAGTTCAATTCAGTCACTCAGTCGTGTCTGACTTTGCAACCCCGTGGACTGCAGCATGCCAGGCTTCCCTGTCCATCACCAACTCTCAGAGCTTGCTCAAACTCATGTTCATCGAGTCAGTGATGCCATCCAACCATCTGATCCTCTGTCATCCCCTTCTCCTCCTGTCTTCAATCTTTCTCAGTATCAGGGTCTTTTCCAATGAGTCAAGTCTTTGCATCTGGTGGCCAAAGTACTGGAGTTTCAGCTTCAGCATCAGTCCTTCCAATGAATATTCAGGACTGATTTCCTTTAGGATTGACTGTTTTACCAAACAAAAATAACTATTTTATTTCAGGTTTGCAAACTTGTGCCAGAATTTAGAAATTAAGTAAATTTTCTATAAATCAGTGGTTCTCAACCAGCTACAGTTTGGCTCCACCCTTTCCCCCTGGCACATTGGCATGTTTTGGAAAAATAGTTGATTGTCACACTGTGGTACAAGTGCTACTGGCGTCTAGTAAATACAGACCAAGGAGCTGCCAGACATTCTGGAAAGGACAGGATAGCACCCCTTCTCTGTCCCGCCCTGGCCCCATGCCACCCAGAATGATCTAGCCTACAGTGTCAGCAGTTGGGAAACCTCACTGTGAAGAACAGATCTAATTACTCTTTCTTGATCTGGATATCCCAACCTTCCACCCCTTTTTATGTGTCTGTAACATACGGCTCTCCCCAAAATTATTTGAAGTCTAGTTTTTGAGGTGGTTTACTATAAAGGTGGTTAGCTCCCATAGCTCAGGTATGATTTGGGTTGTTTCAATACTATTATTAAGAATAAGCATTAACACTGTACTAAAAGTGTCATATATAAGAGTTTTATCAAAGATAGTTTATTTTTCTGGATGGGGGAAGAAAAAGCACAAATATTTTATTTCAAGCCAATATTTTAATGTTTTTCTTATTTTTTTTTAGTTTTATTTATGTTGAACACCAAAAAATACATATGTAAGTACTGTTAATTTTTATACAGAGCTAGTTTCTATTTTATGATCTGCCTATTCAGTTATACAAGATGTGTTCTTCAGAGTTATCCAGTCTGTGCATATTTAAGGAGACAGTTTGGTGTAGAGTTGATAGTATCCAGTCTCTTCCAACCAAGGTCTTACAAAGGGACATCTTGAAAATATTCGTTAGCATTGAAGTGACAGTGTTATATAACCTAACAATTGACACACTGTTAAAAGCTTATAATAACTGTAATAATAAAAAAAATGTGAGATTTTATATAAACACTCACTATGCATTTCTATAGAGAGTTTATAACCAGGTAATAATCATTAAAGAGAAAAGTATGTGCTACAGCTTGAAAAACAGCCGTATGAATAGCATCTGTTTGAGTTGGTAATAAACACTTACTGAAGACTTTATTATAAAGAAGTTTTAAACATAAAGACAGTAAGTCTTGAAGTTGTGAGAATTTGAATAAGATTATATCAAACCATACTTCAACATTATTAGAATATTACAGTAATACCCAAGTTTTTAAAGAAAGAATAAGAATAGTATAATGTATTCTTTATATAACCGTACTTGTCAATTTTCTTTTTCTAATAGCAAATGAAAGAACACAAATTTTGCTAAGTCAAGCATTCCATTTACAGTACAGTTCTTTTTTAAATGCACTTGATAACAAAGTATTAAATATTGAATGTCTTTATTTTTTGTTACTGAGAAAGAATGTTCAAGCATGAAATTTATGCAAAATCATTTACATGTAAAAGGAAACTGCAATAAATGCCTATTTCCTTTAATCCTGATGTATCAATAGTTTTTGCAAAATTCTGTTGAAATTTATTGTCATACAATAAGTCAGTGGACTTAAGCACATAGGAATAGATTTTTGCATTGATGCATAGTACCACCATTATTAATAGAGTTCAAGTATTCCAAATGTAACAATTTTTGAATTTTATATTAAATGTATACTGCTAATTACTAATTATCACTTTCTGAAGTTCCCAAGCTGAACACTCATTCTGCTCAAAACACAACGAAATGTTGCAGGTTGTACCTCCCAATACTTTACCGGGTTGTTGGATAAACTTATTGCACTGTATAAAGATTTCTTCATCTTTGGCACTGTTGGGCAGAAATCATTCACTCCCACTTTTGTAATTGAATTAGAATGAAGAAAGATTATCTGTTGTAATGGGGGAAAGAATGGATTAAAAATTCTTGATAAATGTGAAAAAGAAGATATTCTATTTGTAGTCAGCATTTGTTCATGGACATATTTTGCTTAAAATATATGTGCTCATTTATGCCTGTTAAATATTTATTATAAAGACTCAAGCTCCTGTATTATACAGAAATTGCTGTATATATGAAGTGTGGTGTAGTACTCATGCCAAAGCCCAGGTCAGCCTGGTCAGCACATGCCACTCTCCTGCCCCTGTTTCTCTCTTTCTCTCTCTACATACACACACACTCACACACACACATAGATGAAAGTTGTTTGTCATACAGTAAGTCAGGAGACTTACCACATGGGAATAGATTTTTGCTTTTATGCATAGTAATACCCAACTTTTATATATGGATGTGTGTGTGTGTAGGGTTGTTTCAGTACCATATGCAATAATGTGTTTTTAAAGTATTAGAAATGAGTGGAAGAATGAAATTTAATGCTCTAAGAATTAGTTTTACAAAATGAATGTGAAGAATTTTTAGCTAGCATTTTCTGTGTTCAAAGGAGAGAAGTGTAGATAGAGCTACTTTTTTGTTTTATAGAAAAATATGTCTATTGACATCTTAAATACATATCTGTAATATAGCATCAATAGTTGAATCTTTATTTGCACCAATGGACAAAATACAATTTTATAGGCTGTGTATATGTCTTATTAAATTATTACTCAGAAAAAAAATGGAAAATATAAGACCTTCCATTCATTCCCTTTAATAGCCCTATAAATTCCTTCTTTGGACTCTTTTGACAACTGAGATTTCTAGGAAGTAAAAGCAATCTACTTAACTAACAAAGTTTTGGCATATTATAAAGAGCGAGCCTTTTGCGGGCAGGCTAGGATACCAGTTCTAGGTTTTGTTACCTCTGCATTTTGCTTTGGTGAGATTGATCTGAGCCAGTTCTGAGAACTGTAGGCATTGCTAAAACCTCTTAAGTTTTGTGTTTGAGTCGCTGCTGCCCTCTATTAATCTTGGGGGCCTCATGGCAGATGCATTATATGGTTTCCTAGCAGCTCAGCAGCAGTGCAAGATGTAGTTTACCACAGCATTGACCTCATTGGGAATGGAAAACGTTGCTGGACATGGGTGTGTTTGGTTTGTGGACGTTTGTTGAATGTATCCTTATGACTATGTTTGTGTTATAATTCTGTTTAATTTTTTTAATGCTAGCAATAGTATGGATAGATTTAAGATGCTCAGAATCTAGGATCAGTGTTGTGGAGTAAAGTACTGAAAGACTGGACAGCTTAAGGGAGGAAAGACCCCGCTTGTGCCCACTGTTTTTTTTGTTTTTTTTTTTAAAAAAAGGTTATACACAACATTTGAAAAAAATCAAAGCAGAAGCCGTAATCTTAATTGGCAGATTAGCACCTGCCAATGACACATGCATTTTGATTGCTTCTAGGCCAAAGGGTTCTTTTTGTGTAGTGAACAAAACTTAAAGAAAAATTAGAAAGAAATATAGAAGCAAGTGGCTCAAGACCCATTTTGTTCTCAATGTGTTTTTCCTTGGATGATGAGGACTTTGTATAATATATCAAGGAAAGCACATGAGAAAAATGGACTAAAGGTGATTCAGATTAAGTAGAGATGCTTAATTTGAGGTCCATAGATGAAAATCGGGAAGATCTGTGAAATTCCTAAAATTATGTGAAAAGATTTTCTTCATATTTTTTCTTGGGAGTATCTAAAGCTTTATCAGATTCTCCAACAATTCTGTGGCCCCTTCTGGCTAGTCAAGAGTTGCCAGATTAGAAGGGAAAGTTTTTCTAATAATTAAGAATAAGAAATGTGAGCCCTTAATGTTCCAAACACTGACTTTTGATTATATATTCTGGCCTGAGTTTTTTGAAAAGCATGCACACTTTTAGTCTGGCACCATATTGATAGTGAAAACACCTCGGACTTTATCCACATGCTCTTCCTTCATAAAATGTGTACAGAAATGAAAGGTTATATAATCCTACTTCATTGCCTCCTGACCAGTCCTGCCTTTACATAGTTATTGCCACCTCAGAAACCTGAAATTAGCTGTCAGCACCTTAACCACAATGACCTTGACAGTTTCAGCAGAAGAAACTGAGGGTTAGAAATGGGTTCCTGAGTGTTTTAGCTTATACCTTAATAGAAACTGGCCTTCTAACACTCTTGCTGCATAAAACATGTTGCATAATCTGGAGGGTCATTAGGCTGTGAATTAGGAGGGTCATTAGGGTGTTAGGAGGATCATTAGGGTGTGAAGCTACTTGCTGCTTTGCTTCAGATACTAATATATTTCATAAAAACAAAGGAAAGTATTAATATCTACAAAACACAAGTAGAATGTTTTACCTGGAGGTATTTCAACTCTTGTAATCCTGAAGGCACTTTTTTTAGTTTGTTGTTTTCTAGGTGTATTTCTCTCACACGTGGTATGTTAGCAAGACTTCCGTTTTCAATATCTGTGATCCTGTTGTTTCCTAGACCCAGCCTAAAAGTGATATAAAATGCATCAGTTCTTGAGCAGATGATATGATTCAATTAGCTGAAAACACAACTAAGTTAGAAATATTTGTATGTATGTTCAGAGAAAGGTATTCCATGCTTTCTTTTAATAACCTATTTCAGGATGTAATAGCCCTCTCCTCTACTGTCAGGAAATTTTCTAACCTGTTTGCAACAAAAGGAACATTTGGAAAGTGTCCTTTTACTCATTCCCTCTTTCATTTCTGAGACAGAATGATAGCAATCCATTCTAGTTTTCCCTTAATTTTGATTGTGTCCCTCTCTATACATTCTCTAACACGTTTCATTAATATTGTCATCATATGGACTACCACCTACAGGTTGGATAGGATTTGAGAAATGTTTACCTTTGCAGATCTTTGTATCGTTTAAAATCCTCAAGTTCCACAACTGAAATTTTATTATAATCTAAATGTAGCTCCAGTAAAGTTGAAGGTAGTTCTAATGATAAGAAAAGAAATATGTATGTTAGATCAGGCGAAGACCAAGCCCTGTTGAGTATTTATTTTCTTGTTAAGTTTCACATTATAGACTTAGGCAGTTTGGGGGATTTGCTTTTTTTAATTATTATTATTATGGAAAATTTCAAACATAGAAAAATAGAAACTAGAAACCTTGCTGGTTGCTTGGCTTCAACAATTATCTCCATTTTTCCAATTTTGTTTCATCTACCTTAGTAGTTATGTGTTATCGATTTGTTTTTATTAATTTATTTTTTTGCTAGAGTACTTAAAATCAAATTTCATATATAGTGTCATTTCATTTGTAAAGACTAGACATCTCTAACCCATAAGGTCATCTTTTTTTTCCCCTTTCATAGTCATCATGTCTGTATCACGTCTAACGAAATTAGCAATAATTCTTTCCTATCATCTAATAATCAGTTCCCTAATAAGTATATGATTATTACTATATTATTTTACAGTTGATTTGTTCAGGTCAGGATCCAAATAAAGTGTACAGAATATATTTGAGTCTTGTATCTCTTTAAATCTCTTCTTCTGTTACATACTACCTCCTCTTTCTCCTTCTAGTGATTGTTTTAGATATTAAATTGTTTGCGATACTCATTTGTAGATTGGGCTAATGGCCTCCATCTAGGCCCTTTATTTCTTATTACCTGGTAGAAGAGCTGACTCATTTGAAAAGACCTTGATGCTGGGGAAGATTGAGGGCAGGAGGAGAAGGGGACGACATAGGATGAGATGGTTGGATGGCATCACCGACATAATGGACATGGGTTTGGGTGGACTCTGGGTGATGGACAGAGAGGCCTGGCATGCTGCAGTTCATGAGGTCACAAAGAGTCAGACATGACTGAGGGACTAAACTGAACTGAACTGAGTAGTTAGATCTAGAGACCAGATTAGATTCAGTAAATTATTCTTTCATCTGATAGTCTTCACACTCATTCATTGATTACTGCTACTTAGACTTATTATTTCATTAACAATTAGAAAATGGTGATTTTCTGATTTCATCATTCATTATGCATTTATTAGGTGAGATTCTTCTCTAAAGAATTTTCCTTCATTAATTATTTAGTTACTTTATAATACAGTTTTTATAGAAAAAGCAGCATAAATGTTTGATTTCATTAAAGTAATGAATTGGTACAATACCCAGAGGTGACCAGTGAATTTTTTTTCTAATTTTTGGCCACATCCTTCAGCTAGTAATTGGGGACCTTAGTTCCCCAACCAGGGATCAAACCTGTGCGTCCTGCATTGATTGGATGGTGGAGTCTTAACCACTGGACTGCTGGGGAAGTCCCAATGAATTTTTTTTAATATCATCTTTTCCTGGGCTCCAAAATCATAGTGGGCAGTTACTGCAGCCACAAAATTAAAAGATGCTTGCTCCTTAGAAGAAAAGCTATGACAGACCTAGATAGCATATTAAAAAGCAGAGATGTCACTTTGCCAACAAAGGTCCGTATAGTCAAAGCTATGGTTTTTCCAGTAGTCATGTACAGATGTGAAAGTTGGACCATAAAGAAGGCTGAGCGCCAAAGGATTGATGCTATTTAATTGTGGTACTGGAGAACCTCTTGAGAGTGCCTTGGACAGCAAGAAGATCAAACCAGTCAATCCTAAAGGAAATCAACTCTGAATATTCATTGAAAGGACTGATGCTGAAGCTGAAACTCTAATACTTGGGCCACCTGATTTGAAGAGAAGATTCATTGGAAAAGACCCTGATGCTGGGAAAGACAGGGCAGCAGAAGGGGACAACAGAGGTTGAGATGGTTGGATGGCATCACCGACTCAATGGACATGAGTTTGCGCAAACTCTGGGTGATAATGAAGGCAAAGGAAGCCTGGTGTACTGCAGTCCAGGGGTTGCAAAGAGTCGGACAAGACTTAGAGACTGAACAGCATAAACACAAGAATATTTTTCCTCTGATATGTTTGGATCCCTGCAGTTCTGACCCTAGCTTTCTCCATTTAACTGAAGCTGGAATGAAAGAGACTAACCAGTGATTCAGTCAGACCTCATTTCATTAATCCTACACATAATGTATTAGTTTTCAATCAGAATTTCTTGTTGCCTAGCTAGGAAATGCATTCTTTTTTTCAATTCTTGCTAAAACATTTCCTTACTTTATTAGTATTAAGACTGTTAAAGATAATTTTCAAATCCTTATGAATAGCAATATTCATCATGGCTGAATTTATATTGATTTTATAATGTACTTTTATTTTTAAAAATAAATAAATTAGAGAGCAGGAAAATAATTCTAAACTGAGAGCATCCTAATTTCTTGAATTCTGATCAGTTGAGGTTACTCATATTTAAGGAATGACTATACTCACATATAAAAAACATAAAACTGCTTCATGGTTTTTTGTTAATGACATTACGTGTTTATTTTATATTTATTTTATAGTATGGAAATAATGTTAGAAAGCAAGTTCAAGCAATTTTCTTATTTGAGTTCAAAGTAGGTTATAAAGCAGTGGAGACAACTCAACATCACAACTCATTTGGCCGAGGAACTGCTAACAAAAGTAAAGTGCAGTGGTGGTTCAAGAAGTTTTGTAAAGAAGACAAGAGCCTTGAAAATGAAAAGTGTAGTGGCTGGCCATCAGAAGTTACAGTGACCAATTGAGAGCAATCCTCGAAACTGATCCTCTTAAAACTAAAAGAGAAGTTGCCAAAGAACTCAGCATTGACCATTCTGTGATCATTCGGCATTTGAAGCAAATTGGAAATGTGAAAAAGCTTAGTAAGTGGGTGCCTCATGAACTGACCGAAAATCAAAAAAATTATTGTTTTGAAGTGTTGTCTTCTCTTATTCTGTGCAAAAACGATGAGTCATTTCTTGATTAGATCGTGACATGTGATGAAAAATGGATTTTATATAACAACCAGCAACAACCACCTCAGTGGCTGAACTGAGAAGAAGCTCCAAAGCTCTTCCCAAATCCAAACTTACACCAGAAAAATGTCATGGTCACTATTTGGTGGTCTGCTGCCAGTCTGATTCACTGTAGTTTTCTGCAAAACCATTATATCTGAGAAGTATGCTCAGCAAATTGATGAGATGCATAGAAACTGCAACACCTGCAGCTGGCCTTGGGCAATAGAATGGACCAAAGTCTTCTCCATGACAATGCCCAACTGCATGCTGCACAACCATCACTTCAAAATTGATCAAACTGGGCTCCAAAGTTTTGCCTCATCTTCCATATTTACCTGACCTCTTGTCAATCGACTACCAATTCTTCAAGCATCTCGACAGCTTTTTGCAGGGAAAATGCTTCCACAACCAGCAGGATACAGAAAATGCTTTCCAAGAGTTCGTCGAATCCTAAAGAATGGATTTTTATACTACAGCCGTAAACAAACTTATTTTTCGTTGGCAAAAAATGTGTAGATTGTAATGGTTCCTATTTTGATTAATAAAGATGTGTTTGACCCTAGTTATAATGATTTAAGATTAGCAATATGAAAGCACGATTACTTTTGCACCAACGTAGGATATTTCTGTATCTACTCTATAGTCAAACAGGTCTCTGTTCCACTCCACACAATTCCATTATGTAACAAAATTTTCCAATTGAATATGAAGGAAAAACAGTTTTCAGTCTACTTCTTTTTTTTTTTTTTTTTTGGTATGGCCATTTTTATTTTAAAGTCTTTATAGTTAACATTACTTCTGTTTTATGTTTTGGTTTTTTGGCTACAAGGCATGAGGCATCTTAGCTCCCCGACCAGGGATTGAACCTTCACCCCTTGCATTGGAAGGTGAAATCTTAACCACTGGAGACAAGGAAAACCGCTTTTCATTCATCTTACGTTGTCCAGTCTAGTTAAGAATCCTCTGGACCTCTGCCTAATTCACCCTGTTGCAATGGGTAGTGATGATTGAATTATAACATTTAGGCAGTCAACCTTAACATTTGAGCAAATAAGGCATAGAAACAAAAAACTGTCTTTTGAATGTCGTAAGGATTTTAGTGTCATAAGCTTCCCTTGTGGCTCAGCTGGTAAAGAATCTGCCTGCAGTGCAGGAGACCTGGGTTCGATCCCTGGGTTGGGAAGATCCCCTGGAGAAGGGAAAGGCTACCAAATCCAGGATTCTGGCCTGGAGAATTCCATAGACTGTATAGTCTATGGGGTTGCAAAGAGTTGGACACGACTGATAGACTCTCACTTATTAAGGACCTTAAAGAAGTAGTTATGTAAATTTAAAGATTTGAAATTTAAATTTCTAAATATATAAAATCTTCCTTTAGACTTTGGAAAAATCTCAAGAACTTCATAAGGAGTTAAAACTTCATTTAAAGATACACTTTGAAACTTGAGAATTACTTTCAGCATGTTTTGTAGTAAAGAAAACTGCTAATATAAATACAAAGAGTGATGATAACTGCAAGACCTGGGAGCCACAGCTCTGGGGTGGTGCCCCGCTCTTCTCCTCTAGTACATCCTCTTCCCGTCTGCGTCAGCTTCCAGCTTATAAAAGTTATTTTATTTAACTTGTTAGGTAGAGTATGTGTTTTTGTTGTTGTTCTAAAGATTAGACGGTAAATATAATATTTAAGCTTTCTTGTGGAAAAACAGCCAGCTCCTTGAAAACTAAATTAAGGTTGTTTTTAATTGTGTAAGTTCTGAACTAAACTGATTTTTCCTATACTAAATGAAATTGTCTTTTCACTTTAGATGAAATGAAAGATCAGTAATAGTAGCCTTGCTTGATTTTTTATCAGCTTATGTTTGTTTTGTTAATCTGGATCTACTGAGTAATATAGAAAAGGAGTTAATGATAAAATAGAAGAAAAAAAGATTATTGCTGATTTTACTGTGGATACTGAAAGACAGGGCTGTTTGAAAGTATGTTATTAATCATAGGGGTTATTTCTGATCCAGGTATTAGCATAGGAGAGAGACTTTGTCAAGGGGGAAGAAGGTGAGACTTTAAGCATGGGCTTGGAGAAAGGTAAATGCTATCCAGTTAGTCATTAGTCTGGGATTTTGTAAGTAATGATTTAGAAAATTGGTCCTGTGGCAAACTTAAGAAACATTTTACTTTGAGGTACCAGCTTCAGGTCATGTGATAGAGCATGGTGGTCATTCTGGTACTGGTTATGTCTTGTAAGAGTGTTTAGAATGTGCCCAACATTGTCTTCAGACCTTTCTGTGCATTAGCCTGTTAATGTACACAACTCGGCTGTAAAAAAAAAATGAGGTGTAGAGTTCCTTGCCCAGAGTATACACCCACCCCCACCCCTGCCACTGCCAGCACCTGCCAGTCTCTCCTCACAATTCCCACCCTGAACTACTGCTGCAAGCCTGGAGAAAGGTCTCTGACCCTGTGCATTTCCCTCTGCTTTCTTCTCTACAGAATTCTCACCTCTCTGAGACACTTCACAGAATGACAGGTATAGACAAGTAAATGTCAGGAAAGAGAAAATAAAAAGTTCATTGCTTCTTAAGTTTTATTCTCCCTGGGAATAAAGATTCTGGTTTCAAACTATCAAAAAAAGGAGAAAAAAAACCTCTTTTTGTGTACATGAGAAAATACTAAATTTCATACTATACTGACCAGATATACCGGTAAAAAAGAATTTTGTGGTTTTGACAGTGTTTATAGCATTACATTTAATAGTCATTTTAAGATGACAATTTAAAAAATACTATACAAATACAAACCTTTTGGAATTGAGGTCAGTTTTGCTTCTGCAATTCTGATATGGAACACTGTTACCCCTTCAAATGCCCCTGGTTCAATCCCATTGTTATCCAGAGGGTTTGCACTCATTTCTGTTAGGGGTGGAATTATATAATTTAGTACACATATGTTGTATATTGAAGGAAACTCAGAATACAGAGATACATGTCCCTAGAAGTGTGAGCATTATTGTTCAGACTCTTCTTTGCTCAGTGTATCTGTTTCTGTGTCTATCTACTCTCCTTTCTGTTAGTCTCAGATGACAGAATGCTTTGTATTACATAGGCTGGAGTATATAACAGCTTTACTCTTTTGCTTTGAATTACTAAATCAATAACTTACTTATTCTTTTCCAACCATGAGCATGATCAAAATTTTGTTACAGAAATACTACATTAGGAAGAAAGACCATCATTCATATAATTCAAAACCTTTGTGTTTTTCAGTGTACATTTATTTGTCATCTAAACTTTTTAAATTGCAAGTCAATTAAAAATTATTTGTTAACAGAAATATAACTGAGGAAGTACCAGATAGTGAAACTATTTGGTAAGTGTCTGGCACTTGGTTGAATTAAATGAATAAATGAATGAGAATATTGGTTAGGAATTTTGAATAGATATTGTGGGGGAAGATGGCATGGTCATACCAGGGGTGTGAGAAGTAAAATACTGTGTAAAATTTAAAGTATATAGTAAAAATGCCATAGTTCAATAATCTTAAAGAAATAATGAAAAGTCAGCTGTACATTCTAAATAATATCTGAATTAATTTTATAGGTTATATTTAAGTAGTTTTTACCTTAAAAATGATATCTTTAAATTAAATGAGAATAACAAATATTCACCACTTAAGGTACAATCAGAAAATGGAAACCACATTAGGGAATTCTTGAGAGTGCATGTGTATTTATGTACAAAAGGTGTATTTCTATAAGTGCTATAAATTTTGTTTGATACTTTATTTTTGAATGGCTTATCTAGGTAAAGCTTATTAGATTCAAAAAATTAATTTTAGAAATTATCAATCCTAAATTTGTTAATGATGATAAAGATCTCTATATCTGCATATTGCATATAATTTCAAAATGTCCCATTTATTTGCAAAAACTTACCTAGAACATGTAAAGCATTCATTCCTTTGAATGTTTCCTTTTGTATTTTCTTAACTTTATTGTCATGAATTCTGAGTTCTGCTAATGATTTGGGAAGATTAAGCGGTATTTCACTTAGTTGATTGTGGGACAAATATAGCCTTCGCAACTTCTTTGTGGTTAGAAAGGCTTTTGGGTGAATCTTTGTTAGCTTATTGTTGTTCAGAATCAAAGCCTAGATAAAGCATAAAAAGTTGTACCGAATCAGGAATTTTATTTACCAATATTTGATTACCAATATTCAGTAGTGATTGGAAATCATGGAAATCAACGCAAATTGTGTCATTCATATACTTTATTAACCATGTAAATAATTCTACAGTCCAATCTAAGCTAATAGACATGCACACGCACACACACACACACACACACACACATTTGCCACTGCATTGAAACAGTGCAAAGCTTTAACAGTTGGTTTCATGCCTTTGATTTATCTTGAGTAGGTGAAGTGTTCCTGTGTTTAAGATTCCCCTCTCCTATTTCAATTCATGGAAGTAATGAATGGTATTATCTTTATCTTATCTTAAACCTGTTCACTCTACAAAGTTAAGTTCAGTACATACCAAATACATTTTTGCATGATTTTATCTACTCTTAAAACCTCATTTCTGTCTTGTTTACTAATGTTTACTGTTTTCTCCAGAATAGAGACTTGTAAGAATAAATTCCTACAATGTGCCCTCAGCATTCTGGCATACTGTAGACACTGGGGAGGTGGTAGTAGGTTCTGAGGAATGACTCAACCCCTTCTCAGTTCTGTGGCTATTTCTTGGTGCAACGTGGCAAAACTCTTCATAAGAGACACAACCCCAGAAAGTGAACGAACTTATACAGCCTGAATCTGCGTTCCCCACAGTCAAACCCTTTATGACATGTTGAGGGTCTGACTGCAGCCATCTAAGTCTACTGGGGTGCAGAACTTCAGAACCAAAACTGGGAAAGTCCTTGGTACCAGGGCTTGCCAGTCACATAGTAACTATTTTCAAAACATGCCAGATTTTGCAGAAAGAATTTTCAATGTTTTCCAAGGGCAATGGCAAGTGGTTTAGCATTCCTAGAATCTACTGGGGCACAGAACTTCAGAACCAAAACTGGGAAAGTCCTTGGTACTAGGGCTTGCCAGTCACCTAGTAACTATTTTCAAAACATGCCAGATTTTACAGAAAGAATTTTCAATGTTTCCCAAGGGCAATGGCAGGTGGGTTTAGCTTTGCTAGAACTTTTTATTCCTCTCTGCTAATCTGGATCCTCTCATTCTTTTAGGGAGCAGATCGAGATTCTTTCCTTTTGACTTCTGTCTCTGGTACCATTGTACAATAATCTTCCTTGTTTCCAGACTGACTTAATATGCCTTTATCCTGTTATTTACACTGTTGTTTCACAGAAGAAATACAAATACTTTGGCAGTTAGAGTCCCTTTATTATCATGTCTACTGGTTTCACTGCAGGCCTTTACTGTCTCCTTTTTCTTACCCTTCTTTCAGACATCACTAATTTTAACAATTTCAGCTAAAAAAGGTTAAACTGAGAAGAATTTAAGCTACATTTTGTTACCAACTGGTGATATATATTCCTTTCTGTGTGCTGCCAAATTTAGAATGTGTTCTCTTTTCCTTTGGTTATACTGAAAAAATGAGAGGACAGGGAAGATTGAACAACTTGACGAACTCACTCAACCCCCATGAGGTAAATTTAACAGAAGTTATTTCTGTCCTCTTAGTGACGAGGACATGAGCACAGTGAAGAAAAGTGATTTGCCCCCTGCCTGCCCCCACCCCTCAGCCCTCCATACTTTGCTCTTCCTCTTGTGTGCACTCCCTGTGGGCTGCCACTGTCAGGAGCCCCAATGGGAATATGGGCCTCAATTAGATCCAGCCATCACAAATGGGGTTTTGTTTGTTTTTTCCCTCTGGTTAAGACATGCAGTTGTCATACTGCATAAAAGGAAGGATAAGAATACAAAATGGGGTAAGACTTTTAAACCCTCTAATGCTGCCCCAGCAAGTTGAGTTAGCACAGTGTCTCCATTTAAGCAGTACTTTCAATGTTGGCTTTCACATGAAAATTCCAAACATAGCAGTCACAGAGCCCCAAACAATGTGGTTATATGTAAGGGCAGAGGATAAGAAAAGTATAGTCTTTCAGTGGTAGGACAATAAGTCTTCATGATGAATGTGTCTGTAATAACGGGCTGGAAGTGTACTTGGAATATGTGCGTGTGTGTGTGTAGTGATCTCACTTATTCTCTAATGCTTCGTTGTTCTCTGTGCAAGAATCAGAATGCCAAACAAGCAGCTAAAACATATAGAGAATTTATAGGATATCTAAAAAAATAATTTTAGTTCTCTTTAAAGACCAGTGCCATGTAGATGATACTATAATTAAATAAGTGTTTTGAGATATACAGCATGCTAACAATTTAAGTATAAAGTGTGCTTTTAAAAGTACTTAACATTTCATGCATTGACCAGTCTAGAAACAATAAGCTGGTAGCAGTAATAGCTGACAGCTGGACTCTGAGCACCTTATATGCATTCACTCGTCTAAATAACCATTCTGAATTCCATACTATTATCACACTTCTTTTAAAACTGAGAGAAGCCAGACTTAGAGAGAAGTAAGTCACTTTCCCAATGTTTCTAATTCTGTTAGACCAAGGTTTCAGCCTGGGACTGCTGAACTCCAGAACACTCCAATACAATGCCATTTAAAAATTGACTAAAAGCAAGTTAAGGAGGCCTAAGACAGCTCCTGACACCTTTTTGATTCTCATTTCTCAATGAATAACTGGAGTACTAGTAGGTTAAATCCCTGGAATACTCCTAAAATATAATAAAATAATGATGTGAAAAAGACTTAATGATTCAGAGTTAAATATGGCATTAATGATTGTGGTTTTATAGATAAATATAGGTTGAAGAAGTGGTAGAAGCATTCACTATATTTCCAACATCTGAGCCTAAAATAATGGCCTTGGTATTTAAAAGTCTTTGTAGACTGGAGTTAGTGGGGTAGATTGGACAGATCATATTATGCTATTTCTGACTGTTTAAGTGAGGCCTCATTTATAAGATATATATATATATATATGTTCTTCCATTTGCTCTTTTCTTTTTAACATGGAAACTTTATTATGTATGGAACCCAGAAAATCTGCACTGTATATTTGAAAGGGAAAAGAGCAGTCAAGGCCCCACAAGCCCAGCCACCAGGCAGTGCAAGGGAGAGTATGGCTTCACAGGGGGTTGACTGGGCTCTCTCTGGGTGCCATCCGTGCCAGGCCTTATCAAGGGGATTTAGCAAGAGAGTTGAGTAAAACACCCCGTGTGGTGTCTAGAACACAATCTTCCAGCTGACATTTAAGCACTGGTTTCGTAATGGGATTTGGTTGTCTCCTTCCCTGCCTGCTAGGGTGGAAGAGAACAGGGCTATATGGGTGGCTACATAGCAAGAGACTGCTATGGTCATAATATCTCTCCCATCGCCTCTTGGTGCCTTGCAGGTAACAGGTTTACTTTCTTCTCTCCAGCGTAGCATGAGAATGTGGAAAAACAGCCTAGAAGAGCAGTATTGCCTTACCACCATAGCCTGGTGCAAAAAAGAAGCTGTTCCACTCTAATATTACTCTGAGGGGAAGAGATGACATCCCATGTCTGTGACAGTGTGGAATCAGGTTCTTCCCCGAAACCAAATTTCAAATAGCATTCAAAATTTTACCTGCTAAAATCTAGAGGCCCAAAATGTTAAATAGAGAAATAAGAATCTTTTAAATTTTAGAAAGCTAAAATATTAATCAGTATAGTAAGAAAAGTTCTTTTTCATCTTCAGAAGTCTAGAAAAAAACCCATATAGATATATTTAATCAATTATGTATGTTGCACATGCTGCTCTTAGAGCTTTATGGTTTCTTAAGTCAGTGGGTTTACATACTGCTTTTCTTACACTGTACATTAATAAGTTGCTATAAATAACCATAGTTTCATTATTTTAGTGTGTAATGACTGTGATTACTGAAATAATCTCATCTAAGGACCATTTACTTGAATTCTTAGCCCACTGCCTTTCAATCGTCTATTATTCAGTAAACATCAGTTGAATCAAATTAATAATTGAATTAAATCTATCATTTTTCATTAACTAGAACAATGCAAAATAACAGGATTTTGTCATTCATCACACAGAGTAAATAAAGACTTGTTTATACAAACACAAATACAAGTAATCATTTTAGCAGTGATAGAGATTTTCACTTAAATATTTGAAAATATGAACATGTATTCTTACATAAAGTGAGGTGAGTCCTTTAAAGTCATTTTCTTTGATTTCCTTAATTTTATTGTTTTGAAGGTCAACCATTCGAGTATCAAATGGAATGTTGCTTGGGACGGAGGACAGACCTGAGAAAGAAACACATTGCGTACATATTATATCCTAAAGATAAGATTGCTGATATTAGTGTGCTTTTTAAGAAATCCGTGATTGCCATTAAATAGTAGATGACTTAATGTGTAGCAGATGACAAAAACATTGGTCTTTGGAATGGCCTAATCTTATCAAGTAACTTTATTTTTACAAGGTGTCTAGCTAGGTCTAGCTATCACTTCAGTCATAGTGACATTAAATGGAGCTAAGTTGAAATGCTCTAATATGACTACAAGGAGGAGACCAACAGTGGAGGCACAGACTCTGCTTATGCACTTTCGACTAAAGAATATTGACATTCTTTGCAGATTTTCAGGCAGTCATAGTGCTAAATTGGAGCCTGTGGGTTTTGATCATTTTAAGAAGCATCAATATGTAGAAAGTTATGCTTAGAAAATAGGTAAGTTTATTTTCATGTATACTATTAAAAACCTTACCACCCATTTATTTTAATAATGAGCTTCTCTAATTAGTTGTAACTTATTTGATTTACAAAAATTTATTCATCTGTTTGTGACCCCATGGACTGTAGCCTGCCAGGCTCCTCTGTCCATGGACTTCTCCAGGCAAGAGTGGAGTGGGTAGCCATTCCCTTCTCCAGGGGCTCTTCCTGACAGAAATATCAAAATTGGGTCTCCTGCATTGCAAATGGGTTCTTTACCATCTGAGCCACCAGGAAAGCCCTAATTAAATTATTTAAAGATGTTAATGTGTTTTTTCTTTTTTAAAGAAGCAAAAAATCAGCAGGAGCAGTATGTGGTACATTTCTTCCTTACTTTCCTTGTTTTCCTCGAATGGTTGAAAATGTGCACCCCTGATTGTTACCAGACATTCCATATGATACTTATGCTTGATGCACATGGGGCCTTCTTGGTTTTCTTCTATATTTTATTATTGAAACATTCAAATATACAAAAAAGTTTAAAGAATTTTCCAGTGAAAACTAATATTCCTTTTTCTCCCATCAACATTTTACTATACTATACTTACTATCCATCCATACATCAATTTATCTTTTTTATGTATTTTAAAGTGAGTTTCAGATATTACTACACTTTTAGTGGAGCCATCGTTACTCCTGAAGAGTGTTGTTTTTTATTTAGTCGCTAACTCACATCTGACTCCTTAGTGACCCCATGGTTTGTAGCCTGCTAGGCTCCTGATGAGTAATATTAATATTATATTTAATAGCCCAAAATTGAAGAATTAAATATTAAAAAATACTATGAATGTCAACATTCCACTTGACAGCCCTCGATACTTTCTCCTTTATACTTTAAAACTGACAATTCTTTGAAGAAGTTTGACATAGTTGGAAAGAGGGAAAAGGCGGTAACTTGATGGGTTACCAAGGTAGCAGCAGTTTTGTTAGGAGATTACTTTGATTTTAGAAAATAAGTGGAAGGTCTTGTAGGAAGCTAGAAGTTCTGCAGACAGGACCTATAACATAAATTTTGAGAAACCTTCCCTTACCCTACCCCTGATGAATTTGGAACCTTCATTTTCTGTGGTCATGGGGTAGGTGACATTTATGCTGCTAACAGTGCCATGTCATTTTAAGATATGTGCCTGTATATTCCATTAAGACTTTCACAGTGATTCTAGCTGATAATAATATCCTCTTTTTCTGGATGGTTTTTGTTCACCTTTCTCACTATATCCCATAATAACACATTTTTAAAGTCTCTGGAATTCACTGTAGCAAGTTTTGCATATTGCCGCAAATGCTGTGACCATGGGAAATGAATCTAAAGCTTGCAGAGGCATTGTCTGCTCATATATACCCTCCAAGTGGCCTTGATGAGCTCCAGGTCCAGTATGGGAAATGTGAACTATACCTTTGGCTTCCCACAGTGGGTCAGGTCTGAGTCATTCTGTGTTTTGGAAACAGCTGACTACAATTTCAGTGTGCATTCCTGTTACACCTCTCCCTGAGTATGCCCTTCTGTTTGACAGCACTCTTGTTAGAAGTATTAAAATAATAAAATACTCAGCAGAGAATTATACATTTTTAAGAAACTTTAGAAAGCGACTTGCATTTCAGCCACTTCTTTTCTAGATAGTTTTAAACCCAAATCATTCAAAACACATAGAGTATTGTCTTTAAAGTGCCTAGATTAGAGATTTCACAAACTCTATAAACTATTCATTGTTCTGGGCAGACAACTATTTTGTTATTGTAGAATTTTGCTAGAAAGCACAGTTTAAACCAGTTGACACTCTATAAGATGAAACCGCAGTGACATCCATTCTCTCTGAAGGAAATTAAAGTGAAGTATTGATTGAAATTTGGAGAGAGAAGGAAATGTTCTGTATATGAAATTTCCAATGTTTTCCTCAGATTTTCTGGATTTTTAAAATAAGTTTGGATGGACTTTGGGGTTTGTTATACTTTTCAAAAATTTAAATGAAAAAATTCCTTTACAATTAGCCGATTTTTAAAATTTCAGTGAGGTCTTTCCCTGTCCTTTAAATTTTATCAGAACAACATAATTCTTCAAAACAAATTGATGTATGTTCTTACCTAGATCGGAACAGTGTACAACTCTCGAATAGCATTGGCATCCAAATGGACATGTTGAAAACAGATCAAATGGGAAGAAGGGGTTAATTGGCTCTCTTGTTGGAAAGAGAGAGTTGTCAGCATCACTATCACCTTCGTCTTCCATGTCCTTCAGCATCAAATTCTTCAGTGTCAAGTACGAAGGGTGAAATAATGGTTTGGCAGAGCACAAAGTCAAGAACACTAGAAGCACATACACCTTCATGTCTTCCTATGTAGAGGACCGATCTAGAAGTAAGTAGACATTGAGGATTAAGTTCAAGTTTAAATAGATATAGTTCCTGCTGCTATATAGTTCCCAGGGCTGGCAAGAATACAATGAAATGGCATTCTTATTTGTTACTAATGTGAGAGTAAGTTTATTAAAAGTTTTTGGAAAGCAGTGCAACAATATGCATTGGATGCTTTATGAATATCTTTATTTTTTCATCTAGTAATTTTACTTTTGGCATCTAGTCTCAAGAAACAATTCTAATGTGCATAAAGGTGTTCATCACAGAATTATGTAATAACAAAAGATGTTTTAAGATTATACTTATGGTTAAAGGGAAATACTAAAATAAAATAGGGTGTATTTATTCCTTGAAATACTTTGGAACTCACAAAATATTTGCAAATATATTTAAAAATAAGAAATACTGTTGTTTGAAAGAAAATATTTAAAAAATCTATATGTAGTATACTTACACACACACACTCAAATCCTGGCACAAATATACCTAATTGATGATATTATCTGGGTTGTAGAGTCATGTCTTTTTTCCTTCAGTTTCTATACTGAGCAATAAAAATTATATTTATACCTAGGAAATTAATGTTTTGTTTTAAAAAAAAAAAGGTTATCATATTCCCTTATTCCTAAAATCTTTCCATTGCCTTAAAGTCTATGTCACTTTTAAAGTAAAATCCTTCATGTCCCATTAGTACATCTGGAAGTTTTCTTTAACTTCTATCCCACCAGCCTCCCTAACCTCATTCTCAGAGTTAGTTACTTTTTCCATAGTGTTACTGGATTTCTTCCTTCCAATCTGTTCCATTATCCAAAACATCTGATGTCCAGGCTATTCTTTCTCAACTCATCATTCCACTGAGTTTCCTTTTGTTTAGTTTTTCGGAGGTGGGGGTGCTATCATTTGCATTTTTCTAAAGCCCACACAGAGCTGGAATGCACAAGTGAGAAACTTCTGAGGGTTTATTGTCATATGATGGCAGATCTTCCCACAGGTATGTTTATATATCGTGGTTTCTTAACTATGAACTGTGAAACATATGGTTTTTTTGGTTAATTTTCAAAAAGTAAAACCATTATGATATCATCTAAAACAGACTTATGCCTGTCTTCCCTTTGGGGCATTCAGTTAGCCGCACATAAATCCATTGGTGAGGCTGTAGCCTGGCAGGGGGTAGTCCACACGCAGCCGAGTCACCCAACAGTGTGGTTGGGCTGCTATGCCTGAGCGTCAGACAGCGCCTTAGTCACAAAGGACTTCTAGAGTCACTTAGAATTGACCCAACCTCAGGAAGACCTGGCTCCCTGGATCCTTGAATTATGCCAGCTTCTTACAATTCTCCAGAAATTAGGTTTAATGTCTCTCCACCACCTTGCTATTTCTGGACTTGAAAATCAGAAATGAATTAACTAATTTAATTAAAATATTCATATATATGTATATACGTTTTAATCATCAGAGGAAGATTTTTTTAAAAAACCCTACTGTCATCAGTGATTAACCTGATAATTAATATTATTTAACTCTTAGAAATCTATATGGCAATATGCACATTTTGCCCAGTGGACATCACCAGCCTTGTCAGATTTCCCTATGATAACTCACACTCAGTTGTGCTAGGTAAGGGAGAATATAGGGCACAGAACAGTAAAAAGTTTTTTATTTTTATAACCTTATTCTGAATCCCACTCCAGGAACAACAGTTCTGCCCTCCCATCTCTGCACTGCCTTGTGGAATTGTCAATTCAGTTTATTCTAGATACGTCTCTCAGATTAATCAGGAGGAATAGGAAGAACAAAGAGCTTCAGTGGCTTCCCCAAGGCCACATGACCAAATTGAACTAGAACTTGAGTTAGAGATCATGTGTTCTGACCCATCCTTGCATCTTCTGCTACAACCCACACAGGAGCACTCTCTTTTATCTTCTTTTAGCTAATGGCTTCTGTCACCTCTTCCTTTCCAGCCAGTCCACACATTGCTATCCAGTATACATCTCTGCATAAAGGAGTGCACTCAGAGCTTTCAGAGGGTGGAAATGGGGGTGGTTTGGCAGTCAGATTTGTATAGTACAGAGAGAAATTGTGCTGGCAACTCACGGCCCAGCAGCTTCTGTCAGCAGGTTACCTTCCAGTCACCCTGGAATCCTGGCACCGGCACCTGATTATGGTCAACTGGGCTTCATTTCCAACATCATTTTTTGGCACATCATTTCTGCTTCTTGGCTGCCTGCCTAACTTTGCTCCATTATGTTTCTTGACCACAGGTTTATTTGTGGTTCCTGGTTCCTTAACGCTTGGTGCCCTGCCTTGTCTTGATTTCTAAAATTCTCATTCTTGAGCTAATTTAGCTTTTGGTCCTTATCAAAACCAAAGCTTGTCCCTAGTACCAATTTATTCTTTAAGATTGTTCTGCATTGCAGCTTTATCTTCTAGGTCCATAGCTGCCCCAGCCTTGTTTGACCCTGGTGGAGAAGTTAGTGGTGGCGAAGAATTAAATGTCATTTGATGTCCTGTCTCTAGCTTTCTTTGAGGTTGCTGAAGTTTTTCATTGAGCATTTATCAGTACGCGCTGTGTACTAGGCACAGATGCAGAATCCATGAAGTAGAACGTATTTGGATGCTTTCAATGGATGTGTCTCTCCCTATGCACTTCTCCCACACTTCCTTGCTCAAAAAGCAAAAACATGCCTTCTAATCCCCTACTCTCAGGTAAGTGTGGAATTATCGTAAAAGTGAATGCTTAAATGGCAGGTGCACTAATAGAAAAAGTAAAAAATAAATGCTCAAGTTAGTAAATAGAACTAAACTGCAGGTGATCAGTGTCAGCTGTGTACACTGTGACTCTAATGTTTTGGAAGAATCTCCACGTGTGTGATTCACAGACTCTGAAAGTAAAATTCTTCACCATAAGTCTCTGTGTTCCTCATAACCTTCAGTTTACTGTTTAAGACCAATAGAAATAAAGATGTCAATAAAATATACATACACAAAAAAATGGTTGAAATAGAATATACAAACCTAATAAAAGGGATAGTGGGATTATGAGTTAAAGGTTATTTTCTTGTCTATGGTGCATATTTTATAAATTATTATTTTGCTTTTTAAATATTTTAAATAGCAGTCTGCAACAAAATTGTCTTTGCTCTGGTCCTCCATGTACTTTTGCCTTTTCTTACCACTTCTATAGCATTAGACAGTACAGTTAAAGGTTTCCCATATACTACCCCCTCAAAAGTCAACCAAAAATGCTTCAAAATAGTTTGGAGCTACAGTTTTTGGTAGGACTAGCACTATTTACTCTGGTCCATGGGAGGCAGAGAATTTTCATAAGGTTATTTTTGAGTTAATTGGTTGTTTGAGTTTCATTGGTTTTTGGTTTTTGTGGGGTTTTTTGGTAGAAACTTAGAGATAAATAGGTTGTAGTTTCCCTGTCTAAACCAGAAAAATCTAACATATAATATCCTAGAAGTATAGACCTAAGAAAGCCAGAAAACTTTTTTAAAAAATACATGTAACAAGAGGAATATGTTAGAGATCCAAAGTGGGAAGCCATACCACATCTTGGCCTTTCCCTGTAACCTGGCAGCAGGCCAAGAACTTGCCTTCATTCCTGCAAACCCGATTTCCCGCTGCACTCATGTTTCCCTGTGACATAGAAGAGCCCTGGAGTGGGATGCAGGCTGGGATGAGGAAGAGAAAGGCAGTTGTGACAGACTTAGAGGGACACTGGTGTGAAGGATGCACAGAAGGGTGGTGTACAGGTGAAGGAGAGGAAGGAAGCCAGGCATGAAGTGGGGCGGGGGGGCTTGTTTCTCTTCTATGTCTCTCCCAGTGGGCTTTTGATCAGCCTACTTGCAGAGTCAGAAGGGGCATCAATCAGTTTCCTTTCCTCTCTTCTTATACTGATGAGCTACATAAGCTCCTCCCTGCCTTGGATGAGATGGCAACTCTGGCTTGCTAGATGAGGCAGTGGCTCCTCTGTGGTAGTTGGGAAGCTTTCCTTTGGCTGGCTGGTGGGGGCCGCCACCTGTCATGCCTTCCTGGACCCTTCCCTTGTGAGTGAGAGAGGAGACATGCCGAAGCAGAAAATGTCATTTAGTTGAAACTCCCTCCCAGTGTTGTTTCCTCCAGAACATTGTGGACCAGATGGCGTGTCCGCTCTCTGATTGCATGACTCCAGTGAGAGGACTCAGGGAGCACACCTCCTCAAGAGACATCCAGTTCCACTGTTGTCCATCTGTGGTTGATAGGAAATTCTTTATAGAGACCAAAATATCTTCTGTCACAGTCTTCTCTCTGTGCTACTTCTGTCTCCTATTAGTCATATGAACTTAATCGGATCTTTTTGCATTCTCTTATCCTGGTTACTTGAAAAGAGAAGTCGGGAGAACCTTGATTCCATGAGGAATTTACCAGTTATTCCCTTCATTTGAAATGACAAAGTCTTGATAAAAACAAGTGATTATAGACCCTAAATCTCTCCCTATTCTAGTTAAGCACTTTTTATCAGTAGGAAAATACTGGAATGTCCAAGAGGGAACACCAAACAGTAGTGTTTTTCTATTCAGTGTGGAGTGTAGAGAATATTGTTTCTCATTTAAATGATGCGCCTTTTAGTTGTTTATCTTATTTTGAGATTTTGAGCTTATTAATATGGATCAAACTCTTATTTGTTTAGTTTTGGCAGTATTTAGATTGTTATTTTTAAGACTTTTTAAAGTGTTTATGTCTTGTTCTCAAGAAAACTCAGTATTTCCCTGATTTAAACCAGTTTTGCCAGAGTTTCCTACTCATAGAAAGCTTTGAATTTGGTTTCAGGTTTCTCTGAGTAGTATTTGAAATATTATTTCAATGCTACTGCTGTTATTACTAAGCCATTACATATTAGAGCCAGGAGAGGCCTTTGAGACTTTACTACCGTGCCCTCTTTTAAAGTGGAAGAACCTGAAGCTGGCCTCCTCATTCCTGCATTGTCCACCCTTCTGCTTAGCCTTCTCTAAATGGGTCTTACTCTCACAGTGACTTCCAGACAGTAACCAGACTCCCCTCGGAGATAATGGGGCTAGAGGTTTGGCCAAGTTCTTAGGATTGGAATTGTAGCTAAGAAGTGTCTTTCTGAATTTACATAAGCTCCTATTTTCTACTTAAATGTTCCACAAACTTAGAATGGAAAATCTGTCTAAGTGAAATGGTATTTCCTCTCAGACACTATTATTAGGAAAATAAGCCACTGTGCTTTTAAATCCTATCCTTAAAGATCCGCTTGGCTGAAATGTTCCTATAAATTCACATGTACCAATAATAGTTTTCAGTGTATAAATGTGATATACCATTCTTTGTGTATTCACAAAAGGAATCCAGACTAAATTCAGCTGGAATCAAGGTACTTGTAAGTGAACAAGTTAAATCAAACATCCAAACATGCATTTGGAAACTTAATCACAGTACCTTTTGGTCATGGAAACAGATGCTTTTAAAGCCTACGATTTCCTTAAAGAAATAATTAACTTTACCTCAAAAGTATAAGTAGCAGCTGATTGAAGAATTTGCTGGCTGCTTTTCTCTTTATATGTTTTGTCCTTCATCAGTTTTTCAATGCATCCAGCAACCTAGCTGCTTTTAAAAACAAAAAACTCCTACCTCTTCATTTTTCTAATTTTTCCTATGCTTCCTTAAAACTTGTGCTTATAAAGTTAATCTATTCTGTCTCAAACCTCAGGTCAGATATCTGAATATTCTTTTTTAATGTAGTAGTTGTAACAGAGGACTGCATATCCCCTCTTCTTTCCACCAGTATCCTATTTTTCTAAATACTAAAAACATCAAGATGCTTTTATGTGTGTGTGGGCTTATGTTTTTTTTTTTTTAAAAAACAACTCAATTCTTAGTGGGATTTTTTAAGTCTTTATTTTTAAAGACATATAGACTCCCTCAGATTTCTTTGTAACTTAATCCTATACCATGTGGCTATTGTTTATGACTGCCACACCTCCAAATAGATTGAACAAGAAAGAAAACTGTGCTCTATTAGATTATGAGGGAGTAGGATATCAAATACATTGTTTAATCTTTTAAGAATTTACTTTGAGAGGGGATAAAGGAAATCTTTATTTTACATTCTGACTGGATTTTGTGAAGTCTCTAATCTTTCATATTGAATATAGAGCTTATTAAAGTTTGCTAATAAATATTCTTTCTTAGACTTATATGAATCTCCATTTTAACTGTCCAGTGCCATTTCATTACATAAGAATAAGGAAGACATTTATCAAGGAAAAACATGAATATTCAAATGTATAAGTAAAAACATTTGAATAACTCATATTTTTTAAATGCCTTAGAAAATAACATAGTTTCACATTTTGGAAAGAAGTTTTTTTACTATTTTCACTTAATGTATTTTTAATATCCCCAAGCTTTTTTTATCATTAATATAATTTTTTAAAACAACATATTCATACACTATTTGTTTAAATGATTTTAAAAATCAGCCATGTTAACTTTTATGGCAAAGCATAGTGACAGGTTATCATCTAGCTGTTTTAAGAAGTCACAGTTATGTTGAAAGTAAATCCATTATATATAAAACATAAAGCTAGAATAATATTACATATGTATCTAAGTGCTGTTTTTTAAGAAATTATACAGATAAACTTTATATTATATAATTTACAGGCATTTATGTTAATAACATTAATGTCCTCTTAGTATTGACTAAAATAATTGTACACTAGTGCATGAAAAAAAGACATGAAAACATACCTTGTAAGAAGAGAGTAAGTCCTCTTGAAAGTAGAATTTTCCACCATGTACTACAAATCTATAACGTAAATGTCCTCAGCTACTATTTAAGAAGAAAATATGAGAAGGTATTACATTTAAAAGAAAAACACCCTTCCACAGAGCCTGGTGTGGCTGCACCCTGGGTGACACTGGAATAAGCTGCTTCCACAGATTAGCCCATGTTAGTACTGAGAAGCGAGATTAAAACTTGTTACTGCTCATGTGTTTTCCATCACTGTTTGTATCATAGCCAAGACTTCTAGCTAAACTCTAGACGTCTACTGGAAGATTCTGAAGAAAAAAAAAAAAGAGTCTAATAATTCATGGCAACTGGCCATTGAGAGTACAGTCAAAGTCATCCAAGAAATACCTGATTAAGAAAAATACTTTATGAAATTCTTAAATGAATGAATACTTATACATTACAGATTTAAAACTCACTCTATATAGACTAACAAAATATTTATCAATTTTAGAAAGGGGTACTAAAAGAGTACATTATTGAAATATAAACCCAGTCTCCAGATGTACCTAAGAAAGGAGCCATGCTGTTAATTTTCTTCTGATGACTGAAGCTATTACATCAAGCATATGTCTCAAGATTGTCTTTAAAAGCTTTTACTCCTGCCATAGGCATGTCAGTGGAACTGCAGACCAGGCCCTATATAATCCTTCTAGCCTTTATACTGTGATACAAACATAGACTCAAGGATACAGGTGATGCTTCCTTGGACTTTACTTTTCAAGAGAATGTCACCTATGACCACATAGAGTTTAGGGAGGATGTGGGAGCAGGAAAGCAACATTCTCTGTTACCCTGAAAGAGTGCCCAATTTACATCAGTTAAGAGACCGTTCTTCAAGAGGACATTTTTCTAAGTCTGGTGAGAAAGACTCACCAGTACTAGGTAACACCAAACCAGCATCTTCATGATGTGCAGATTTGGGGGCCAGCCTGTTTGCAAAGTGTGTTTATACTAGTTAGCAGAATTTCTTCTCTCCTCCCACAAAGAAAATCTGACTGTTGTTTGTTCCCAATTCTCAGAGAAATGGCACATGTTGAAGCAAGCCATAGCAAGAGTACCGTGCCTCCATTGTACAGGGCAGCCAGCCATCAGTTAAATAAAATATCCTTCTGTGGCCCTCACATCAAAGAGTTCCATATGCTGGACCTCCCTCTGCAGAATTTTAGGCCTGTCCTCGGTACAGCACCTGAGGTTTGGCAGGCCTCCTGTTTGGTTATAATGCTCATGTCCATATTTATTCAGTTATATTTAGTTCAAAACATTTGTCTGTTATCTTGATGAATTGGGACATTGTAAAGGTTGAACTGGATTTTATTAACCTGAGTTCCATCAAAGCAGCGACCATAAATGGGAAGCTCCTTGGGCAGAAATCTGTGTCCTTCACAATGTTTTGTTTTTTTAATTTTAACTGGAGGTAAAGTTTAGATTCCAGAAAAATAAACATCATACTGGTACAGCTCAATTAGTTTTCACAAACACCTAATCAAGAAATTCCAGCACTCCCAGACCCCTCTTCCAAATCACTCTGTCTTCAGAGGAGGCCGCTGCCTGACTTCCAACACTGTAGTTCCCTGAACGTTCCATGTATATGGGTCATACATTGCATTCTCTTTTGAGCCTGGATTTCTTCATCCAGTGTTATGTTTTAGAGATCCATCAGGGTCATTGTGGTTAGCAATAGTTTGCTTATTCTCATTATAAGCATACCTTCTTGTGCTTCACTTCATTGCATTTCATAGATCTAGTGTTTTCTTTGTGTTTTTTCACGAACTGAAGGTTTGAGGCAACCCTGTGTCAAGCGAAACTATTGGCCAATAGTTTCCAATATCATTTGCTCACTTCATGTCTCTGTCACATTTTGGTAATTTTTGCAATACTGCAAACTTTTCCGTTGTTATTATATTTCTTATGATAACCTACAGTCAGTGGTCTTTGCTGTTACTACACTTTACTGATGGCTCAGATGACGGTTAGCATTTTTAGCAATAAAATCTTTTTAATTAGGTACATTCTTTTAAAGACATAATGACATTGCATGGTGACACTTGACTGGGGCCGAGTGGCAGCCTCTCATTGCCAGGGAACATGTGCTTCCCACCCTCTCCCTTTGCCTCTGTGCACACAGGGCCCCTCTCCCGTGTTACTCTTCCACCCTTTCCTCACCTCACCTCTCCTCTTAGTCATGGCGTCTGCCCCACCACCACCCTTCTAAGCTGGGCTCTGCCACCTTATCTAGAGAACTGGGAGGCACGTCATGTGAGATTGTTTTTCTAAAGATATGTTGTAGCCTCTCTCCTCTCCCCACTTGTGAGCCCTGAGCTTGTCTTCCTCCAACATGATGTGATCTTTAGTCAGAGGCTTAGGCAAAGAAAGAGGCCTTGAAGTATAATGCCAAAAAGTGAGTGGTCTTTTTGGCTTATTCACCCTATTCTGCTGACACTGTGACTAGCAGTACAGCCCAGGGCCCACAACCCCTCGCCATAGTCTTGGAGCTGCCAGTGGGAAGATTTACCTCACAACTACACAGACAGCCCAGCATGCACAGACACACCGTTTGGATATAAACTGGAGTTTTTTCTCCACACCTTTGCACGTTGTCATTCTAGACACATCAGTTTACTTCCTCTTCCCTAAAGTATTGTGAGGAGAATTTCTTCCATTCTTGGTTCCTATGAGGGTCCTCTGAAGGGGACCTATTTCTTTTCTACATGTCTGTTTTTTACTGTTTGGGTTTTGCCTTATCTAAATTTGTCTTGGTCTAAATATTGGAGAATTAGCATTACTATTTATAGTCTTTAGGAATCGTGAATAATCTGCACATTATTATCTTGTAAACAAGATAAGTTTCAAAATTAGAAAAGCATTACTCGCTTGACTTACATTTTAGGAAAAGAAGCATTGGTTGCATGTGTGTATATGTGTATATTCAGTTGCTTCAGTCGTGCCGACTCTTTGCGACCCTTTGGACTGTAGCCCACCAGACTCCTCTGTCCATGGGATTCTCCAGGCAAGAATATTGAAGTGGGTAGCATGCCCTTCTTCAGATTGGGGTACTGGAAAGGACCTTAAAAATCATTTTATGAAAATTAAGACTCCAAAGGGTGAGGAGTAGGGCTGATTGTGGCCACATGAGACATCTTCCTGAGCTTGAGTATCACTAGAATTAATGAGTTTTATGATGTTTGTCAGCTGATCTCTTGTGTCTCCTCCTCTGTTTACGTTAGTTCAGTTCAGTTCAGTTCAGTCGTTCAGTCATGTCCGACTCTTTGCAACCCCATGAACCGCAGAACGCCAGGCCTCCCTGTCCGTCACCAACTCCCGGAGTTTACCCAAACCCATGTCCATCGAGTCGGTGATGCCATCCAGCCATCTCATCCTCTGTTTTCCCCGTCTCCTCCTGCTTTCAGTCTTACCCAACATCAGGATCTTTTCAAATGAGTCAGCTCTTTGCATCAGGTGGCCAAAATATTGGAGTTTCAGCTTCAACATCAGTCCTTCCAATGAACACCCAGGACTGATCTCCTTTAGGATGGACTGGTTGGATCTCCTTGCAGTCCAAGGGACTCTCAAGAATCTTCTCCAACACCATAGGTCAAAAGCATCAATTCTGTGCTCAGCTTCCTTTATAGTCCAACTCTTATATCATACATGACTATTGGAAAAACCATAGCCTTAACTAGACGGACCTTTACATTAAGTACATTTTAATGGATTGTGTAACAGTCTCTTATAGTAGTAATCACAAGGAAGATTTTGGTCATCCATTTATTTAAAGAATGGTGTTAAACTCGGTGAAAAAAGGCAAAATGGGGTGGAGGATTGTCAGGGAAGCCCTGAGGAATGTGAGAGGATGTGCCTTGTAAATACCTACTTTAAGAATGTTCTAGACCATCAAACACTAAGATGTAAATAATGTATTTTATTTGTGCATAACCAAGTTTGTATATAGCTCTATTCAGTTCAGTCGCTCAGTTGTGTCAAACTCTTTTCGACCCCATGGACTACAGCATGCCAGGCTGCCCTGTCCATCACCAACTCCCGAGCTTTCTCAAGCTCATGTCCATTGTGTCGGTGATGCCATCAAACCATCTCATCCTCTGTCATCCCCTTCTCCTCCTGCCTTCAATCTTTCCCAGCAACAGGGTCTTCTCCAGTGAGTCAGTTCTTCTCATCAGGGGGCCAAAATATTGGAGTTTCAACTTCAGGATCGATCCTTCCAATGAGTATTCAGGACTGATTTCCTTGGACTGGTTGGATCTCCTTTCAGTCCAAGTGACTCTCAAGAGTCTTCTCCAACACCACATTTCAAAAGCATCAGTTCTTCGGTGCTCCACCTTTTTTATGGTCCAGCTCTCACATCCATACATGACTACTGGAAAAACCATAGCTTTGTCTAGATGGACCTTTGTTGGCAAAGTAATATCTCTGCTTTTTAGTATGCTGTATAGATTGGTCATAGCTTTCCTTCCAAGAAGCAAGCATCTTTTAATTTCATGGCTGCAGTCACCATCTACAGTCATTTGGGAGCCCAAAAAACTAAAGTCTCTCACTGTTTCCATATCTATTTGCCATGAAGTGATGGGACCGGATGCCATGATCTTAGTTTTCTGAATGTTGAGTTTTAAGCCAGCTTTTTCATTCTCCTCTTTCACTTTCATCAAGAGGCTCTTTAGTTCTTCTTTGCTTTCTGCCATAAGGGTGGTGTAGCTGAGGTTATTGATATTTCTCCTGGCAATCTTGATTCCAGCTTATGTTTCATCCAGCCTGGCATTTCTCATGATGAACTCTGCATATAAGTGAAATAAGCAGGGTGACAATATACAGCCATGACGTACCCCTTTCCCAATTTGGAACCAGTCTGTTGTTCATGTCCTATTCTAACTGTTGCTTCTTGACCTGCATACAGATTTCTCAGGAGGCAGGTCAGGTGGTCTGGTATTCCCATCTCTTTCAGGATTTTCCACAGTTTGTTGTGGTCTACACAGTCAAAGGCTTTGGCTTAGTCAATAAAGCAGAAATAGATGTTTTTCTGGAGTTCTCTTGTTTTTTCAATGATCCAGCGGATGTTGGCAATTTGATCTGGTTCCTCTGTCTTTTCCAAATCCAGCTTGAACATCTGGAAGTTCATGGTTCACATACTGTTGAAGTCTGGCTTGGAGAGTTTTGAGCATTACTTTACTAGCGTGTGAGATCAGTGCAATTGTGTGGTAGTTTGAACATTCTTTGGCACTTCCTTTCTTAGGAATTGGAATGAAAACTGACCTTTTCCAGTCCTGTGGCCACTGCTGACTTTTCCAAATTTGCTGGCATTTTGAGTGCGACACTTTCACAGCATCATCTTTTAGGATTTGAAATAGCTCAACTGGAATTCCATCACCTCCACTAGCTTTGTTCATAGTGATGCTTCCTAAGGCCCACTTGACTTCACATTCCAGGATGTCTGGCTCTAGCTGGATGATCACACCGTGGTGGTTATCTGGGTCGTGAAGATCTCTTTTGTATAGTTCTTCTGTGTATTCTTGCCACCTCTTCTTAATATCTTCTGCTTCTGTTACGTCCATTCCATTTCTGTATATAGTAGGTATTCCCAAAGACTTCTGAAAGAAGTGAATTCTTGGGTTTGATATGACTTCATGGGCTGTTTTGAATGTTCAAGCATCTCTCATGGTGAATTAGGCTCTGTGGTTTATAATGAATTGACTTTATACAGTAGGTCATGACCCATGGGCAGTTTTGAGCCCACAGCTGTGGTTTGTTTAGAGCATGTATTATTTTTAAAAAACAGGAAACTTACATCAAAGGCCAGATTTACCATATTTTAAAAGTTCAATTTGGAAAAGACTGCACTGAATTTCTGTGTCATTCCAGCAAATGGGTGAGCTCTCGGTGATGGTCTTCTTCAGATTGGTTTCCGGTCCCTGGCTCTCACCTACCATTCTTCTATACCCAGTGCTATAAGGACTCACTTCTACTTCCTGCAAGTTGAGCTACTGCCATCATCCTGTTTAATGTTTTCCTCTAAAAATGAATTAATGCCATAAATAGTCATTTTAAATGAATTGAGTTGGATTTATAAAAATGTGGGTATCAAATATTTTCAGATAATGCTTCATAGGTCAGTTTGCTTTCAGGAATGAGTATAAGTAATGGTTTTCTTTTAAATAAATTTTCTACCACTTTCCTCTGAGAAGACTGGAAAACAGTGAGTGCATCTAACTTCCAAATCTGTGTTGCTAAGGTCCACTTTTCATTAGGACGAGCAAGGCTCCTGAGAAAAATGTCAAGTAACAGATCAGGACCAGGGAATTTGTAAGGTATGCCTGAAACATCATACCAGCAGGCACAAAAGCACACAGAGATTACTGCGGACTTGTGAACAGTACATAGAAGCTTGGGTAAAGGCATAGTTTGAGTTCAGTTCAATTCAGTTCAGTCGCTCAGTCATGTCTGACTCTTTGCGAACCTCATAGAATAAGGGTGGCAGTGGATTATAACACATCAAATGCAAAGTCCTTTTTATTGTAACAAGGAAAGAGGGTCAAAAGGGTCACAGCTTCTTCTGTAGAGGAATGCCAACTAATGAGTACAGAGGAACCATAGAATTAGAAAATCACCACTGTGAAACTTATAATGTAGTCACTGATTTCGGCAAAGAACTTCAATAGGAGCTAAAAGCCACTAAATGAAAAGTTATTGGATGGCATGATATTCACACAGACCTAAAGTCTTACTTTGTAGGATATTTCTTAATTACAAGGAGATGAAGATACCACCTTAACCAAATGTCTCAGCATCACCAATTACAGGCCAGCCCAACATTTTGTGCTTCCTGATGTGATACAAAAGGAAGTACATGATATCAACTATGTGGGATTCTTGCCAAAAGTATTCTGCCTAAATCTAAACAATGAGACAAATGTATATTAGGGGACATTCTACATGGCAGCTGGCTTAGAATCCCTTCATAAAGTGAAGGAGTGAAAAACGTAGAGTGACAGCTGCTGCTCTAGATTGCCAGAGACTAAGGCAAGCGAACTCTGATTGGATCTTGAGCCATTAGATCTGCACCACACACAGTGATTTGGACATTGTTGGGACAGTTGGGGAACTCTGAATATGGACAGGATGTTGATCCTGAATCAATATTAAATTTCTGGGGTTTGACAATGTGAGAGAATGTGATCATTGTTTCATGGTTATGTAAGAAAATGTCCTTGTTCTTAGGAGATTCGTATTGAAGCACTGGGGCAACATGTTATATCTGCAACTTACATTCAAATGGTCCAGCCCCTGTACCCCACAAATACATATATATGTATAGACATGAATGTGGAAAGAGTGACAAAGATAGAATGAAGATGACAAAATATTCATTGGTGAATATAGCTGAAAATATATAGATGTTCATTGTATTCTTTCAACTTTTCTATGACCATTAAAAATATTGCGAAATGGGGAATAAATGCTAAATATTTGTGGGAAATAAGGGAATAAGTTGTGGTAAATAAGTTGCCTTAAATTAAGTTTAACTCTGATTTATCCTTAACTGGAAGAAAATATTTACATGAAAAATTTAAGTTGATTAAGGTCTTATTCTACATGTAGGGTGGGTTTTGTGAGTCTGTTGATACATGCGAAGTGTTTGTATATTTTTCTGCATTGAAGAGCCATCAGAGCTTCGATCATATCTTCAAAGGGTAGGTCCATTCTTCAAATAGTTTAGAACTACTGACCTAGAATAGATTTACAGTTTTCAATGCATTGTTTATTCTGAGTATCACACACTATTAATATTTCAGACAGTTCATATATAAATTTGGTAATTGTGAATGTAATTCTCAACTTACGTAAAGCAAATGAACTTTCAGCAGTTTCCAATTTATAAAAAGATTTTCTTGTATCTTACATTAAGCTGTTAGTTTAATGTAAGTTTATTTGACCACAAGATTCTGTTACTTAGGAACACACCATGACATTCTAGTAACATGATGTATTCCTTTTCTTTTCCAAACTAATATGTGTTTAGTGCAATCACATGTTATTTTTAATACAGTCTACTTTCCCTTGTGTGGATTCACATTCTTCACATTTTGTGCAAAGGGAAAAATACGCTAGACTGTAAGTTTTTTTAATCCGTTTTCTTGTAGAAAAGGAAACATAATGTCAAAGAAGAAATAATCATGCCATTTATTCTTTAGTTGTGTAATCACTAAGCTCTGTTGATCTAATTAGAAATATTCACCTCTTTGCCAATAACAGTGTGTGACAGACCAAATTTCAATGTGACTTATAGTTTCAACTCTTCCTGTTCAGCATGTTGAAGCAAAGGCATGTAAGTAATATGTTATAATATGCCAAAGTGTTGTTTAAGACATTATAGGATGAAATGTACACTAACACATAACTACACTATTTACATAGATTGTAGTTCCTCTAAAAGTCTTTCACCAATGCTTCTGGGTCTGTTGCAGTAGGTTTAATCAGAGCTGATGTTCACAAGAATAGTAAATACTTAAACACCCCAGAACCATCTGCCCAGAGCATGCCGCACCTGGCCAAGGCTTACATGCAGACTCTTACTATATCCCTGTAGACCCACTTGCGGATTATCTCTATGGTAGAAACCCATCTGCAGGACAGGTTTATTGATCAGGTAGTCTTCTCATTTGGCTATTTTAAATACAGTTTCTCTCTCTCTCTCTTTTTTTTTTTTTTTTGGTTTTATGTTATTATAGTGAATCACACCTATAAGTCAAAATTACTTTTCTTTCCTATAATCAGGATTTTTTAAAATCTGCTTCTAATCTACTCCCATATCTATGACAATAAATGGTTTAGCTTCTTTGAGTTCTGGTTTCACACTGCATTTATAACACGTTCTAAGCTGGTTTCATTCTATTCTGTGCAATGGATGTGAGCATGCAGTGACACAGCACAAAGGCCACCAAGCTCAAGAGAGCTCCTGACGCGGCTGCAGTGTCCCACGTGAGCCCAGCCCTCTACAGAGAGCAGTGTCTGACCCTGCTCTACTGTAGTAGGCCCATTCCTTTTTCCAGTATATATCACAATCTAAGGAATCATTTCCTTAAATTATTAATATCTACCATATTATGAGACTTGGCAGCCTTGAATAAGTCACTGAACTTTCCTACCTTCTGGTTTCCCAGCACCTATCCTTGAGGGAATGGATAGTCATCTGACGTCCACCCTGTGCTCAGTACTGTTGTGGACATCACCTTATTTAACCTTCACAGACGCCTTGGTAGGCAGATATTCTCCTCAATTTCATGGGCAAGGAAACTGGAAATCAGAGTCTAAGTAACTTGATCATGTCCACAGCTAAAAAGGATTCCAGTTTCAGACCCAAGATACTCATTCTTGTTTTTTCATTGCAAGAGATGAACTTCATTTTTCATAGACTTCTAGGGTTTAAAGCCCCCTGGAATCATCTGGTATAGGTTAGAGTTGGCCAGAAACATCTATTTTCATACATATGTGTGTGTGTTACTTGCTCAGTCATGTGCAACTCTTTGCAACCCCAAAATGCTTTTAATGTTTTTGAATTTTAAGTTGAATTCATATTCAACTATGGACAAATGAATAATTCAGTCATTACCAATTTATAAATACTTCTCCTATGAGGACACTTTCTGTTTTCTAAATAAGGGAAAGAGGTGAAATAGATATCATAGAGGGTTTACCCAGTCCTTTGAGGTTTCACTTAAACAGCAGAACTTGAGTATTTTATTCTTTTATGTCAGCATCTATGAACCTAGTAATTCATGTTGTTTAAATGATGGCTTTGGAAAACATTGTCTGTGTTGCTGTTATGGAAAACAATCAGTTGTCAAAGCATGACTTATTTTTTTATAAAATATACTCTGCCTTCTAATGTCTATGTCAGAAAATATTAATAAGAGAAGTTATTCCTTACTAATTATATGACCATATATAAATCTTTATCACTTTTCCTTTAAAAATCCTTAAATTTTGCACATTTCTCTTTGTTTAGGGATAATATTAATGTCAACTTTGGACAACTCATCATGAGCTGATCGTTTAGACTGAGGGATCAACAATTATATTAGTACCTACTCTATACACAGAATATAGGGATTCAAGAAATGAATTGTCTCTTATTTTAAGTTTTACAGTCTTTTAGGAAAACATGGTATACCGTCTACCAATCTACTGTACAACATCATACAATGCAAATAAATAATCAGTGCAGACCTAACTCATAAAACCAGACCTGTCTGTCAGGAGGTTGGCGGAAGAGATGCCAAGTACCGAAGGGAGGAGGCACTTGCTGAAGAGCTGGGCTTCTAGGCACAGCTTGCCTTATGCCTTGGAAGCTCCTTGAGGTCAGATCATATGGCTCAAGTCAGATGCAGCCATATAGTAAACTTATTCCCCTTGAAATTGAAAGTCGGTACCCATTAGGGTTCTGCTCCTGCCCTTCTCTTCATCCACCCCTCATTGTAACCTTTCCTTTGGATTCCCCTCCAGCTGAGTGCATTCCCATCCTCCTGCCTAAATTCCATGATGACACCTCCAAACTTCAGCATATTCTCAGCCAAACTGTCTCTTTCTCTAAGTTTCTCAGCAGCATCACTGAGACTCAGAGCAGTTCTCCTTTTTATCTGCTTTTCTCTTCTTTGTATCTCTTGCCTGGTAGATCACTATCCCTTTTCTTTTTTTCTTTGTATCCCTTGCATGGTAGATCACTACTTCCCTTTTGTTTTTTCTTTTCTTCTCTTCCTTTTTACAATCAATCAGTTCATTTTTAAAAATTTATTTATTTTTATTTGGAGGATAATTGCTTTACGATTTTGAATTGGTTTCTGCCATACATCAACATAATCAGCCATAGGTATGCACATGTCCCCTCCCTTCTATCAGTTCATTTTATTCTTAATATATTCTCTATTGGACTTCCCAGTGGCTCAGTGGTAAAGAATCTGCTTATGATGCAGGAGACACAGGTTCAATCCCTGGGTCGGGAAGATCCCCTGAAGGAGTGCAAGGCAAGACATTCCAATATTCTTGTCTGGAGAATCCCATGGACAGAGGAGCCAGGCGGCTACAGTCCGTAGGGTCACAAAGAGTTGGACACAACTGAAGCAACTTACCATGCATGCATGCATATTCTCAGTTTTTGATGGTTCATAGTGTCCTTCTGAGATCGAGCCCCTCAGAAGATGGCAAATATGGCAAGCTTGCCTTCAGACTTAATCTACAGCAATGAGAATGTAGGGGGTTTTTTTCTTCTTTCAAAGTCTCTGTTGTACCTATCCCTGTTTTTGCTTGTTCCTCCTGTCGCCTATACTGAGTGGGTCCCTCTTATTCCGTTTCTAGATTATCAGAGTGGTGGCTCTTTTCCCTTCATTACTTCCATGCACCTCTTTTCAGAGGTTTTTGGTGGTGTCCTATATTTCTCATTGCAGTACGTATGGTCTCCTCTTATGGGCCTTCCAGGCCACCCCAAGCCTCTTATTTCCTGTATGGTCTCGCCTCCCCTGGTGAACCTCAACTATGCTTGGCTCATGCCTCTTTGTTTCAGTCAGTTATTCCTTCCCCCTCAACTGATTGAAATTTCAAGCCCCAGTTTAAGCCTAGGGATCTTTTCTCCCCCAAACTCAGTGCTAGTTATTTCCTATACCATATATACCACAGACTTCTTTGTTACTCCTGATCTAAATTTGTCAACTCAGGGAAACCATTTTTGCCTGTAGCACACTGTGGCACCAGTAAAAATTTGGGATTTTATCCTAATTTAGCTATATACCCATCATCTGTGGCTAAATTTCCACATACCAAATCTAAAAATATCTTGAAACAAGTATTATAGTTTATTAACACTTTCCAGTGAACTTAAAGGTTTTGACTACACAGTTTGAACAGTTATTGGAATAATCACATTCTTCTGTGTGAATGAGGTGATCATCCTTTCTGCTCTTAGTGGTGTCAATGTGGGATAGAGGCACATTTCAACTCGTGTTGTGGGTGGTGTTTTCCATGTTAATAGAAGAAGTCATCCCTAGGAATAGTTAACTTTAACCTCTCAAGGCCAACTCCTGAGGGATGTATGTAGAGTCACTTGACAATAAAAGCCCAAGGAGACAGTGTTGTATCTTCTCAATCTTGTTAGCAGCACCCGCCAGATTTATGGGTGCGCCTACCCACTCTCAGGTGTCCAGACTTTCCACTTTCGGGACTGCATTCAGCAGATGCATGTTAAGTCCAGGCTCAGTCACATATTCCCTGTTGTTCCCAAATGCCACACATCCACCCTTAGGGTGCTGTGGGCATTCTAACCTGCCTGCTCCACAGGGAGTCACACAGTCTGGCAGAGACAAAGATGTGATCCCAATCTCTGTATGTGGCAGCATTGCCATGTTGTCCCCATCCTATAGAACATGCACTCACGCTAACTGCCTTTCAGGGTGTTTTAGGTCAGAGGTCAGCAGTCTTTGGTTGTGGCAGAGGTGCTCAGGGCTGATCCCCACTATGACACTGGAGGTCCAAAGGAACAGACACAGCTACTAAGCTTCCTTGTCCCGGCATATCCAGAGGTTGGCTCTGTTCAGGCAGCTGTAATCCTTGTAACTGAGAAATGTTTCTTCAGGCCAAAGCTCTCCAGTGAAGTTCTCTGAAAGTATAGGAGGAGCTGAGGAGAGGATAAGGACCAGGGACTTTGGCTGAATGTTCTTTATGACTTTTAGAACTTGATGTGTGATTTATATAGTACCTTGTCTATTGGTTTCAAGAAATAAGGGGAGCTGGGGAGGCAGACAGGAACAGTGTCAGCTAACCCTTTCTGATGGTAGCAGAGCTGTTTTGTCTGAAGGGAGTACACAGACTCTGTGTACTTCCTCTCTAAAGGACGCTTCCTCCCCAGGGCACCATGAACTCCTGATGAGCCATGCTTGAAAACCATTGATGTGTTCCAAGAATGCTATTTTGTAATTGAATCAAGTGATCTCAGAAAAGTAAAATGACTGCATAATTACTGGAGACCAAGATGGGTACCCAGATGTCCTGATTCTTGGTATAATTACTTCCTTATAATTCTAGGCTATAAGTTTCTTTAACCACATCATATCTTTAATGCTTTTTACAAAATACCTTAATCTACAAAGCCAAATCTCAAAATTGAAAATATAGTTAGTATTTCCTGTACATATGTGCAAAGATGACACACTATTAAATATTTTCAGACCATGACTGGGCCAGGATTTCCTTAGTGTACATCTGTGTTAGTAATTACAGTATACTTCTGAAGCCAAACAGAACACCTCTTTGTTACACATTATATAAACATTATATATCATGAACAGTGTTTGCTATATGGACATTTATCACTTTTCTAAAATGAAATTAAAGCTTCTATCCAGAGCATTATGAAGTTTCAAAGCAAACAACTTCAGTGCTAGATATATTTTATATTTTAAATTATATAATCAGTAGATACAAAAGCATCTTCTAACTTAAGAACAAAGCTTCCATCAATCATTCTGATTTTTCACCTTTCTAGAGATTCTTCTCCCAATTCTCAGTGCACAGTAGAGTCTCAGTGCATGCCTGGGTCTAGTGTTACTCCAAGCCTCCTGGGGGTTGCAATGTCTTATTGCAGCTTTTGTTATTTGCACACTCTAGAGACCCACAATCTGGGAATACCCCTAGGCCTAGGCACAGGGGCTTTGGGACCCCAACATACTTTATTACATCACCACCCTGTTGTGCTGATTTCATCATACTTGACTTGTTGATTTGATTGTCTGTTTGATTTCCTGCTTATTGCCTCTAAAACACCACACATTCCCAGAGAGCAGAGACCTCATCTGATCTCTTGATCCCTTTCTCTCTAAAACAGCATCTGGGACACAGCTGATTAAAATCATAATGACAAATTAATGCAAGAATGCTTCAGTATTCATCTCTATTGTCTAGGATGCTAATTCTTTTGACTCACTTTATTTGGTTTGAGTCCCCTCTAACAGTAATTTTTTATTTTTTAAGTTTCTTTAAATCATTTACATTGATGCATTTATATTCAAACAGCACAAGGGTTCTTGTTAAGATATACAGATACCTGTATCTTATTATTTGTCTCTTTCATTCAACTTGGCCAATTTAAATTAGTAATGCTTCTACATACCCAAACTGGTTATAAATCTGAACTTTTTGTTCCATAAGATTTTATTTCTCTTCTTAGCCACCTGGTTTAAGCCTTTGATGCTCGATTCTAACATTTTGTATCATATTATTATTCTTGTTCATTTTGTGATCTCAAAAGCCTATATGTTAAGAAAGAGAGCTTAGAAATAACATTATCTTAAATGGGATAAATCAAACTTCTACATCTTGAAAGCTGCCTGGGTAATAATTAATTTTGACTGAATATGCTGTTTACTGTCAATTTTATATGAAAGGTTGGCAATATTAAGTGTACTCACTATGCATATCACACTTCTCAAATACTTTTTATTCTTCTCTGGTTCTCATAACAGCCCTGTGAAGTGGGGCTGAAAGGCTCTGAGAACTGTGGGAGAACTATTAAAAGACTAAATAACTAAAGTTTGAAAAATGAGAGTAATCTGCCCAATGGGGCCAAGACTAGAAATTAATCTAGTGTTTTAATTAATTAAAAACACCTAATCTGGTGTTTTTCCAAGGTACAAAACTGAGAGTAACAAGAAAAATCAACATGGTTTTTATATGTGTCTTTTAAATATTATTTTAGAAATAAAGATAAGATGTCATTATATAATGAAAATTTTAATACATGATATGATTTTGTTAGGATCTACTACATAATGAATACTAATAGCTTTATGTTGTATTGAGTAAAAAGATACATTTGAGCAAATTAGGACAAAGACAAGAGATGTTAACAATGACCAGAGGAGCAAAAGTTTTTTAAATGTATGCATTAGGTTTATATTTACAAGGTTTAGTCAAGGGTAGTTAACTTATATTTTAAGCAAACTCCACTGCTTTCCATAAATCTTTTGATCTTGAGAAAATAATCCTGAGGGTGATCTTCAGATCAGATCAGATCAGTCGCTCAGTCCTGTCCGACTCTTTGCGACCCCATGAATCGCAGCACGCCAGGCTTCCCTGTCCATCACCAACTCCCGGAGTTCACTGAGACTCACATCCATTGAGTCAGTGATGCCATCCAGCCATCTCATCCTCTGTCGTCCCCTTCTCCTCCTGCCCCCAATCCCTCCCAGCATCAGAGTCTTTTCCAATGAGTCAACTCTTCGCATGAGGTGGGTGATCTTAAAATACTGTTAAAGTTTGTGTTTCCTTGTTAATTCTCTGTCCAGTTGATCTATCCATAGGTGTGAGTGGGGTATTAAAGTCTCCCACTATTATTGTGTTATTGTCAATTTCTCCTTTCATACTTGTTAGCATTTGTCTTACATACTGCGGTGCTCCCATGTTGGGTGCATATATATTTATAATTGTTATATCTTCTTCTTGGATTGATCCTTTGATCATTATGTAGTGACCTTCTTTGTCTCTTTTCACAGCCTTTGTTTTAAAGTCTAATCTATCTGATACGAGTATTGTGACTCCTGCTTTCCCTTGGTCCCTATTTGCATGGAAAATCTTTTTCCAGCCCTTCACTTTCAGTCTGCATGTGTCCCCTGTTCTGAGGTGGGTCTCCTGTAGACAACATATGTAGGGGTCTTGTTTTTGTATCCATTCAGCCAGTCCCTGTCTTTTGTTTGGGGCATTCAACCCATTTACGTTTAAGGTAATTACTGATAAGTATGATCCCATTGCCATTCACTTCATTGTTTGGGTTCGAGTTTATACACCATTTTTGTGTTTCCTATCTAGAGAATATCCTTCAGTATTTGTTGGAGAGCTGGTTGTTCCAAAAAATTGCAGAGGAAGGTAAACTTCCAAACTCATTCTATGAGGCCACCATCACCCTAATACCAAAACCTGACAAAGATCCCACAAAAAAAGAAAACTACAGGCCAATATCACTGATGAACATAGATGCAAAAATCCTTAACAAAATTCTAGCAATCAGAATCCAACAACACATTAAAAAGATCATACACCATGACCAAGTGGGCTTTATCCCAAGGATGCAAGGATTCTTCAATATCCGCAAATCAATCAATGAGAAAAAAAAAAAAAATACTGTTAAACTTTTTAGACTTACAGAGAAATTAAAAAATCATACAGAATTCACATATACCCTTCTCCCAGCTTTCCCTAATGTTAATAAGCACATATTTAACCATAGTATAGTTCTCAAGATCAGGAAATTAACTTTATAGTAATTATATTTTAATTCTATTCATGTAATTAATAGAAGGAACTAAAGCTAAGCCAATGATTAAGTTTATTTATATCAATAATTGTATTATAGGGTCTTAATTACTTATAGAAAATTAATAAAATTTTGCTTTAACAGAATAATAAACAGAACATTAGTTCATAAATTCTACCTATTATTTTTTCCAGCTATCCACTTCTTGGGCTTGAACCATAGCATATATACTTTTTTAAAAGACTTAGGGAGTTCTTAGCTAATAGAAATTCTGTGGTCTGTTGTAAAGGTCATATTTAGTTTCAGATTTCTCTCAGTCTACTTCAGCAGCACACAACATCCTATTCTTGTGAGAAAAGTTTGCAACAAGATGGCTTCTTTCTAGAGTGTGAAACTGAAAGTTTCACTAAAACTGTTAAAAGACTAAACCTTGCAGATATATGTTTGGTTGTCCTGTGCGTTGGTGAATCAGGTTGACTAGCATAATGACACTTTAATATGACATTATATCTCTTATTGAGGAAAATGCTACTAAAACAAATATATGAGTATGATTTACAAATGACAAAGAAAAACTCGGAATTATTTGATATTTTGTGGTTTAAGAACAATACTTGAATATGATCTTATGCATGAAAATGCATAGGATGGTATTTCTCTTGTTTTAATGTAGTTGTTTTCAAGATGAAGATGTTGTAGATTTGAATCATCATCTTCTTCAGCATTGCAAATTTGTTCTGGAAGAATATTCCTGAGGAAAAATAGACATGCAGGTCATAAAGGATTGAAGTAATATTCCATCTTCATAATTTAGGAGTTAAAATAAAATTAGATCCTTGTCTTATATACCAGAAAAAATTCCATATATGTCAAGATCTGCGTATGAAAAAATGAAGTCATAGAAGTGATAGAATAAAGCATGGTTATACCCCGGGGTGGAGGGAGAAATCTTCCTGTGTGTGACTCAAAAACCAGAAGCACTAGAAGGAAAGATTTAAAAATTGGCTACAGTTTTTTTTTTTTTTTTAATGCAAAGTTAAAAGACAAATTGCAAACTGGGAGAAAGTGTTTGCAACTTAAATAAAGGGCTAATATACAAAGACCTAAAAATCTAGGAGGCGAGGGAAATCAAAGAAAAAAAAAGATATCTGGTGACCAGTTTACAGAAGAGAAAATGAAATGACATGTGAACATAAAAGGATGCTTAATTTCATTTATGATAAGAAAAATTAAATTGAAATGATACTGGCATGCCAACTCTAACTTATCAGATTTTCCCACCTCTCCACAGAACAAATCAAAGCTCATTCACATGTTCTGATGATAAAGTTGTATAGGATCAAGCATCACTGAAGGGAATTCAAAACTGTTCAGGCCCATGGAAAGGAATCTGGCAGTATATAACAAAATTACATATTCATTTTATTCCTTTCAATCAGCAATTCCATTTCTACGGATTTATCCCAAAGTTAGATTGGAAAATACAAAATTATATTTGAACAGAGTTACTTATACGCACAGTTGCACTCATGTCACACGCTAATAAAGTAATGCTCAAAATTCTCCAAGACAGGCTTCAGCAATACGTGAACAGTGAAATTCCAGATGTTCAAACTGGTTTTAGAAAAGGCAGAGGAACCAGAGAGCAAACTGCCAACATCCACTGGATCATGGAAAAAGCAAGAGAGTTCCAGAAAACATCTATTTCTGCTTTATTGACTATGCCAAAGCCTTTGACTGTGTGGATCACCACAAACTGGAAAATTCTGAAAGAGATGGAAATACCAGACCACCTGACCTGCCTCTTGAGAAACCTATGTGCAGGTCAGGAAGCAACAGTTAGAACTGGACAAGGAAGAACAGACTGGTTCCAAATAGGAAAAGGAGTACTTCAAGGCTGTATATTGTCACCCTGCTTATTTAACTTCTATGCAGAGTACATCATGAGAAACGCTGGGTTGGAAGAAACACAAGCTGGAATCAAGATTGCCAGGAGAAATATCAATAACCTCAGATATGGAGATCACACCACCCTTATGGCAGAAAGTGAAGAAGAATAAGGGCCTCTTGATGAAAGTGAAAGAGGAGAGTGAAAAAGTTGGCTTAAAGCTCAACATTCAGAAAACTAAGATCATGGCATCCTGTCCCATCACTTCATGGCAAATAGATTGGTAAACAGTGGAAACAGTGGCTGACTTTATTTTTCTGGGCTCCAAAATCACTGCGGATGATGGTTGCAACAATGAAATTAAAAGATGCTTATTCCTTGGAAGAAAAGTTATGATCAACGTAGACAGCATATTAAAAAGCAGAGACATTACTTTGCCAACAAAGGTCCGTCTAGTCAAGGCTATGGTTTTTCCAGTGGTCATGTATGGATGTGAGAGTTGGACTATAAAGAAAGCAGAGTGCCGAAGAATTGATGCTTTTGAACTGTGGTGTTGGAGGAGACTCTTGAGAGTTCCTTAGACTGCAAGGAGATCCAACCAGTCCATCCTAAAGGAGATCAGTCCTGGGTGTTCATTGGAGGGTCTGATGTTGAAGCTGAAACTCCAATACTTTGGCCAGCTGATATGAAGAGCTGACTCATTTGAAAAGACCCTGATGCTGGGAAAGATTGAGGGCAGGAGGAGAAGGGGACGACAGAGGATGAGATGGTTGGATGGCATCACCAACTCAATGGACATGAGTTTGGGTGGGCTCTGGGAGATGGTGTTGGACAGGGAAGCCTGACATTCTGCGATTCATAGGGTCACAAAGAGTCGGACACGACTGAGTGACTAAACTGAACTAAACTGTACACGTTGTGGCATTATTTATAGTATAAAGAAGTGGAAACAATCAAATGTCTATCAGTAAGAAGCTGGTTGAATAAAGTCCCTACATAATAGTACTATTCAGTTGTTAAAAAGAAAGAGGAAGTTTTCTACATACTGATTTGGAGTGATATTCAGGATATACTGATAATTTTTAAAAGTAAAGACTAGAAAAAAGAGAGAAAAGAATAATACTTATTCTTCTTATTCACAGATGAATAATACTTCTGTGAGATAATTTGTATAATAATTCTGAGGGGGTATGGAATATAAATGTGTATGTTTCAGATCAGATCAGTCGCTCAGTCGTGTCCGACTCTTTGCGACCCCATGAATCGCAGCACGCCAGGCCTCCCTGTCCATCACCAACTCCCAGAGTTCACTCAGACTCACGGCCATCGAGTCAGTGATGCCATCCAGCCATCTCATCCTCTGTCATCCCCTTCTCCTCTTGCCCCCAATCCCTCCCAGCATCAGAGTCTTTTCCAATGAGTCAACTCTTCGCATGAGGTGGCCAAAGTACTGGACTTTCAGCTTTAGCATCATTCCTTCCAAAGAAATCCCAGGGCTGATCTCCTTCAGAATGGACTGGTTGGATCTCCTTGCAGTCCAAGAGACTCTCAAGAGTCTTCTCCAACACCACAGTTACAGAAGCATCAATTCTTCGGTGCTTACCCTTCTTCACGGTCCAACTCTCACATCCATACATGACCACTGCAAAAACAATAGCCTTGACTAGACGAACCTTTGTTGGCAAAGTAATGTCTCTGCTTTTGAATATGCTATCTAGGTTGGTCATAACTTTCCTTCCAAGGAGTAAGCGTCTTTTAATTTCATGGCTGCAATCACCATCTGCAGTGATTTTGGAGCCCAGAAAAATAAAGTCAGCCACTGTTTCCACTGTTTCCCCATCTATTTCCCATGAAATGATGGGACTGGATGCCATGATCTTCGTTTTCTGAATGTTGAGCTTTAAGCCAACTTTTGCGCTCTCCACTTTCACTTTCATCAAGAGGCTTTTGAGTTCCTCTTCACTTTCTGCCATAAGGGTGGTGTCATCTGCATATCTGAGGTTATTGATATTTCTCCTGGCAATCTTGATTCCAGCTTGTGTTTCTTCCAACCCAGCGTTTCTCATGATGTACTCTGCATATAAGTTAAATAAACAGGGTGACAATATACAGCCTTGACGAACTCCTTTTCCTATTTGGAACCAGTCTGTTGTTCCATGTCCAGTTCTAACTGTTGCTTCCTGACCTGCATACAAATTTCTCAAGAGGCAGATCAGGTGGTCTGATATTCTCATCTCTTTCAGAATTTCAGTTTCAAAAATAACACTGTAATCATCAACAGGAAATTAATTTAAAAATTTGATCAAAGGAGAAGGATGGAATACAGTATAAGGGACAGGCATAGAAAAATATTATGTAGGAAGTAGCAAGTCCTAAAAAACTTTTGAACTGTAGTGTTGGAGAAGACTCTTGAGAGTCCCTTGGACTGCAAGGAGATCAAACTAGTCAGTCTTAAAGGAAATGAAACCAGTCAGACTTAAAGGAAGTCTTAAAGGAAATATTCATTGGAACGACTGATGCTGAAGCTGAAGCTCCAATACTTTGGCCACCTGATGAGAAGAACTGACTCATTAGAAAAGACCCTGATGCTGGGAAAGATTGAAGGCAGGAAGAGAAGGGGACGACAGAGGGTGAAATGGTTGGATGGCATCACTGACTTGATGGGCATCAGTTTAAGCAAGCTCCAGGAGTTGGTCATGAACAGGGAAGCCTGGTGTGCTGCAATCCATGGGGTCACAAAGAGTTGGACACGACCGAGTGACTGAATTCTAAGCAAACTAAAGACCTATCTGAATATTAAATTGTTGACATACTGTTACAGAGAAAACTACTGTGCTTAAGCTATACATCCTCCTTGGAACATATTCAAAGGACAAATAGAACTACCAAAAACATAATAAACTTAATTAAATACTTTTGCTGTTAGTTGTAATAATTGTATACATTTATTACCTTACAAAATAGGTTTATATTGTTGGCAATGTAGAATTTCAACATAAGATAAGTCTATATCAGAAGGATTTCTCTATAATGGTAAATGTTTTTTTCTTTTGTTTTTTTTTCAATTGGAGGATAATTGCTTTACAATATTGTATTGGCCTCCACCATATATATCAGCCTATAATGGTAAATTTGATTTGGGAATATCAGTATGAACTGTTTTTGTTCTTGTGTGTGTGTGTGTGTGTGTGTTTAACAAAAATGCATATTTCTGGCAGTCCACTGAAAGGCCTTGAGACTAAAAATACATTTGAAAGAAAGATGCCTGGTGCCCAGACTGGGGCCTCTGAACACTATTCCCCAGTGAAAGGAGCTAGAGCTCTTTGGAAGAAGGCTGGCATTGGCCTATAGTGGGGAATGTAAAAGTGAGCCATCCAAGATCTCTGGAGGCCTGTCCAAGGACTCAGGAGCCAGCTCGAAGGGCTCCATCAGCTGAAGATGAGACAGTTATTGCAACTGATGGAAACATTCTTAATATATAAAGCCATAAGTTCATATTGAGTCTCCAGAGAAAGAGAGAAGGCCAGAAACAAAGTAATAAAGCAAAAATATTTAGGCACCAACTTCTTTTTTTTTTCCTGAGACAGCCTCTATTAAAATTTTTAAATCTTTTATAGTCTTTTTCATCTGTGGTTAATGCATATGTATAATTTTTTACAATTTTATAAAGATTGGCATAACATTGTATTAGTTTCAAGTATACAACATAATGATTAGATGTGTATGTGTGTGTGTGTGTGTGTGTGTGTGTGTATGGTTGAAATGATGACCACCATAAGTTAATTTGCATCACCTCACATAGTTACAAATTTGTAACCAACTTCTTACCATGATGGGCAATTTAAAGGAAAGAACAGAGCATTTATCTTACCTTTCAGAGTAAGGAACTTGCCCTTGCTGATAAGAAAATATTATTTACAGAGGAATGTGCTTAGTCGCTCAGTCATGTCTGACTCTTTGCAACCCCATGCATTGTAGCCCATCAAGCTCCTTTGTCCATGGGATTCTCCCAGCAAGAATACTGGAGTGGGTTGCCATTCCCTTCTCCAGGTTACAGAGGAATTCCATTTAACAAATGTGGAAAGAATGACAAAAATAGAAATTCACCATTTTGTTACCCCTCCCTAAGGAAATAACAGATGCAAGCAAGAGTCATCATGAGTAAAAAAAAAACCATTGGTTTAGTGGTGGAGGAGAACGGTTATGATGGAGATATCATACCATTGCCACCTATATCCTACCAGAAGTGGGATAATTTATGCCTCCTGATGAAACACAATAAGAACCATATGGCACAACCTAGAAATTATCTTCCCCCAAAAAATTATACTCTGAATATTTTAAAGCCCTCCCCATCCCCACCACTTCCCTATAAACTTGACTCTTTGTTTTATTTTTTAGAAGTTTGTGTTTGAAATTTTAGAGATAGGTAAAAGAATAAAGAGTATAATCTTCAAAGACCAGACCACAGAGCTCAAGGATCTGTTACCCTCATTGGCTGCACTAAGAATGTGTCCCAGGTTAATCTTGAGACATTCATACTTTTTAGGCAGGGGGGATGACTCAGTCAGCAAACAGAACACTCACAGAAAAATGTGTCCTCAGAAGTGAAGAAACTGAGTTTTAATAAATGTTTTCAGAATTTTGTTTTCAGAAAAATCTAGATAGAAGCAAGCAATTTTAATGTTAGCATACACTTAGGTTTTGTGCTCTACAGATCAGTGTGTTTGAAATCACATATGGAGGTAGGAACAGCACCATAACATGCGGCCTTGAAGTCTCACTTGAAAGTGTCTCTAAGATTCTAGATATTATGTAATCATACTCTATTTTTTTTTAAATTTACATGGAAGTTTGCAAACATAGAAAAGTAGGGAAAAAACTATAATGAATCCTTATGTACTTATTATCATCCAATTTCAACAATCATTAACATTTGCCAGTGTTGTTTGATGCAACCTCTTGTCACTTTTTCTTTAAATTCCAGACATTATGTCATGATCATTTAATCAGATTTTTTCACCCATAACAATTTAAATGGATATTTGAGAAAGTCAAAATTTACCGTATCTTGTTGTTGTTCAGTCTCAGGAAATGCAGTGCTTTCATTTCTTGTACCCCAGGTGGTATAGATTTTAATTCATTATGATCCAGAAACAGCTCTCGCAGAGAATGGTAAGCTCCATAGAAGGAGACTCGGTCTATGCCATCATCCACAAGCTTATTAAATGACAGGTACAAGTATTCCAGGCCTGGTTCCATGTGACCAAACACATAGCCAGGGATGCGTTCAATCTGGTTCCCGATGAGTACGAGGTGCACCAGCGACTTGGGTAGATAGGAGGGGACATGGTAGAGCTTGTTGTAGGAGAGGTCTATCGATTCTAGATTTCTAGAAGAGAGTAAACAGTGTGGGTGCATCAGGGCAGTGACTGTTAGCTCAAAGTTTTGACAAGCCAGTCAGGATGCTTGTCTGCTTTCATGCCAGTGTTTAGTAATGATTCCCAGTGCAAGTGTGGCTATATGACGGCTAGCTGCAAGGTTAGTGCTCTTACCTGGGTAACAGCTACTTGAGTTCCTGTCTTACGGAGAAGCTCCAGAGTTGAGAGAGAAGAAACTGATGTCCTAGAGGTAATGCTGAGACCCAAAGAGGGCCCACAAATATCTCTGAGGCATAACTTACATTGGAAATAAAGTCCAAAGTTCTAGCTGACATCAAAACCCTATCCCCACAATCATCTTTGGTTCCAGCAAGGAAGTAGCAGTAAGAGGTCTGTGCATTCTTCTCCCACATTTGATCTGATAACTTGGGATCTGGAACTTGGGGTTAGAATGAGGGATCTAGAAAAAGTTGATAACCAATCAGAAGATCTGGGAAATGTGGTGAACTCCCTGGCTTTTTTCAGGAGCCTCACCTGCAGCTTCTGCCCACTGCATGAAGATTTTTCACTTGCTGAAGACTCGGTTGCCCTGCCACTGCCACATCCTGCTATACCTAAAGGGCCCTCAAGGTCTCTTTTCATCTCTGTCCTGCTTCTGAAACATGCCTATCCCCACAATGCTACTCAAATCCCTCATTCCCTCACGACATGACTTCAGATCTGCTCTGATGGCACCTGCTGCTGGGGCCTGACCCTGCTTCCCTGGGTAGCTAATCATCTCCCTCCTGACAGGCAAGGCCTCGACACTTTGCACTTCCCTGAGAGCTACAGCCTGGGACCATTGGTTCCTCTCAAGGAAAGTGGGCTCTGTTTTTCCCTTCCTCTATCAGGTCATGCATTCTTCAGTCTCTTTTGTAAGACTTGAGATAGAGAAATAGTATCAAGGAATGAAGACAGTGTGGTATAGAATCTAGTGGTGAGGGAGGAGAAAAAGGGAGAAGGGCAGCTTGCTTCCTTACTGTATTGTTGTTATTGTTGTCTCTAAGTCATCTCTGACTCTTTGTGACTCCATGGACAGCAGCACACCAGGCTTGGCTCAAACTCATGTGCATTGAGTCAATGTTGCCATCCAGTCATCTTATTCTCTGTTGTCCCCTTCTCCTCTTTCCTTCAGTCTTTCCTAGCATCAGAGTCTTTTCCAATGAGTGGGCTCTTCACATCAGGTGGCCAAAGTATTAGAGCTTCAGCTTTAGCATCAGTCCTTCCAATGAATGTTCAGGGTTGATTTTCTTTAGGACTGACTGGTTTGATCTCCCTGCTGTACAAGGGACTCTCAAAAGTCTTCTCTAGTACCATAATTTAAAGCATAAGTTCTTTGGAGCTCAGCCTTCTTTATGGTCCAACTCTCACATCCATACATGACTACTGGAAAAACCATAGCTTTGACTATACAAATGTTTGTTGACAAAGTACTGTCTCGGCTTTTTAGTATGCTGTCTAGATTTGTCATAACTTTCCTTCCAAAAAGTGTCTTTTAATTTTCTGGCTTCATTCACAGTCTGCAGTAATTTTGGAGCCCAAGAAAATAAAATCTGTCATTGTTTCCACTTTTTACCCTTCTATTTGCCATGAACTGATGGGACTAGTTGCCATGATCTTAGTTTTTCAATTAGAGTTTTAAGCCAGCTTTTTCACTCTGCTCTTTCACCTTTATCAAGAGGCTCTTTAGTTCCTCTTCACTTTCTGACACTAGAGTTATATCATCTGCATATCTGAGGTTGTTATTTCTCCCAGCAATCTTGATTCCAGCTTGTGATTCATTCAGCCTGGCTTTTCACATGATGCACTCTGCATATAAGTTAAATAAGCAGGATGACAGTATACAGCCTTGACGTACTCTTTCCCTTTTTGGAACCAGTCCATTGTTCCATGTCTAGTTCTAACTGTTGCTCCTTGAGCTGCATCCAGGTTTCTCAGGAGGCAGGTAAGGTGGTCTGGTATTCCCATCTCTTTAAGAATTTTTGTTTGTTGTGATCCACATAGCCAAAGGCTTTAGTGTAGTCAATGAAACAGAAGTAGATGGGGTTTTTGGAATTCCCTTGATTTTTCTATGATCCAACGGATATTGGCAATTTGATCTCTGGTTACTCTTCCTTTTCTAAATCTAGTTTGTACATCTGGAAGTTCTCAGTTCACATACCGTTGAAGCCTAGCTTGTAGGATTTTGAGCATTACCTTGCTAGCATGTGAAATGAGCAAATTGTATGATAGTTTGAACGTTCTTTGGTATTGGAATGAAAACTGACCTTTTCCAGTCCTGTGGCCACTGCTGAGTTTTCCAAATTTGCTGGCGTATTGAGTGCAGCACTTTAACAGCATTCTCTTTTAGGATTTGAAATAGCCCCACTGGGACTCCATCACATCCACTAGCTTTGTTTATAATAATGCTTCCTAAGGCCCACTTGATATCACACTCCACGATATCTAGCTCCAGGTGAGTCACCACACCATCATGGTTATTTGAATCATTTAGACCTTTCTTGTACAGTTCTATATATTCTTGACATCTCTTCTAATCTCTTCTGCTTCTGTTAGGTCCTTGCCATTTCTGTCATTTATTGTGCCCATCTTTGCTTCAAATGTTCCCTTGGTATCTCCAGTTTTCTTGAAGAGATCTCTTGTCTTTCCCATTCTGTTGTTTTCCTCTATTTTTTGCTTTCCCATTCTGTTGTTTTCCTCTATTTTTTTGCATTGTTCACTTCAGAAGGCTTTCCTATCTCTCCTTTCTATTCTCTGGGACTCTGGATTCAATTGGGTATATCTGTCCTTTTCTCCTTTGCCTTTTGCTTCTCTTCTCAGCCATTTGTAAGTCCTTTTCAGACAACTACTTTGCCTTCTTGCATTTCTTTTTGGAGGAATGGTTTTGGTCAACATCTCCTGTGCAGTGTTACAAACCTCTGTCCATAGTTCCTCAAGTACTCTATCAGATCTAGTCCCTTGAATCTATTTGTCACCTCCACTTATAATCATAAAGGATTTAATTTAGGTCATACCCAAATGGCCTAGTGGTTTTCCCTACTTTCTTCAATGTAAGCCTGAATTTTGAAATAAGGAACTGATGATCTGAGCCATAGTCAGCTCCAGGTCTTGTTTTTGCTGACTATATAGAGCTTCTCCATCTTCAGCTACAAAGACTATAATCCTCTCTGCAGGTAGAGGATTATCAAACTTAAAGTTCATGACTGCCTGTGAGGTCAACAGACCAGCACAGTGATCAGACCTTGGGTCATGCTGCTTGGGCTTGGCACTTGTACATTGTAGGTTATCCACAGCAGCAGTGACCATAGCTATCCTAACATCAGTTATATCATGAACAATTTGAACTCTGAAAATAACCAAGTTTTTGGTAGGGGGAGGTTCACTAAGAATGCTGTCATCTTCCTCACTCATTCATTTTCATACCCTGTTTAGTAATGGCAAAGGAAAAGAATTCATCTATGAACATCAAATTGTAGCGTGTACTTACTCTTGATTTATCCAGGCTAAAGGAGCAATTCTATTTTCTTCAATTTTATTATAACGTAATCCAATGACATTGATCTTTCTGGTATGATTAAAAGAAATTTCAGTTATTTCTTCAATTTGGTTATTTTCTAGGTATAATTCCTATAATTAAAAGAAAAGACATTTTTCTTCATATTACTTGATATGATAAATATATTCAATTTCACAGAATTAAAATATATTCAGTTTCACAGAATTAAAATCATGTTATAAACTGTTGTCATTAGTGTTAGTTAATGAAAGAGTCTTGCAGCTCTTCCAAATGAGTTAATTTTTTACATTGTCAGATTTTCTAGCTAGCAAAATAAAGTGTACTGTCTGTCATGGTTATGGAATTAAATGAATTTAATTATTTTTAACCATAAAATGATATGATATAGCATATCATGATAATTGTATAAAGCTTTCTAATTTATAAAACTTATTCACATAAATTATTTCATTTGGGCTTCAAAGACCTAGAAACTAAAAAATAGGTAGAAATTATCCCCATCTAGTAGTGAAAAAACTCAGGCCTGGAGAGATGGCAAGGTGTTTGCAAAGTTAAACGGCTGATACATGAGGGAATGCTTGCTGGCCCCAGCTTAGAGTCATCCTGTTTCCTGCCAGTCCATGCTGTCTGTAATTTTTTTAGGCTCACATTTTTAAGGTTTGTTTGTATTATAATTTCTTTAATTAAAAGTTCATTAAGAGCCTTCATTTAACATCAGGGTGAAGTTAGAACTATTAGTAAGTTGTCAGTAGCTAGCTGCCTTCAAGTTAAATTCATTTGACTTTACAAGGAATTTGTCACTCAGAAATCTTGTTGGAATTCAGAAGTATGATTTGTGTATATATATATTTGGAGTAATTCCTATTGTCGTAATTTCCCCCTCTTTGTCATTTAATTTTGATATTGTTGGAACTGTGTAAAGTAAATTTTAGTGTTCTGCTTCATACCTATTTAGGGGTGAACTCTTATTAGTGGCTCCTAAACTTGATTGTAGGTTAGAATCACTCGTCAGCTTTTTAAAGTATAAATTCCAACTTAAATTAACAGAGCACACTCATTTATACGTTGAAACTGCACGTGTGAAGTGGTGCGTTGAAAGGGTTCAGAGTGTATGTACATGCATGGACAACAGCTCCCAAGAAGCTAGTAAGAGGGTCTTTAGAAAGAGAAACCAGGGATGGGAGTGTCAGACATGGAATGGAGACACACTGCTCTTTTGTACTATTCAAGTGTTGTGTGTGTGTGTTTTACTGTGTGCATGCATTATCTATTTAAAATTTTATTTAAAAAAAAAAAAACAATAAATTGTTGACCCCATTCTCCAAAGAACCTGATTTAGCATGTCTGGTATAGGCCCCAAAATCTGTATTTGTTTAGAATCCAAGTAATTCTGAGGTAAAGCTAGGTTATGAGTGCAACCTCAATTTTTACAGTTTTGGTAAATTCTAAATGCCTGTCTTAATCTACAAATAGGAGGAAGAGGAAGCATGGTGGCTGTGTAGCAGCAGTATCAGATTGAGATTGATGGCCCTCTTTTGGCTCACTGGGTTCACAGCCATATGAAGCTTCATCCTGCTGGCTGATTGTTTATGGGACAGAAATAGAGCTCAGAGGAAGTAACCTACGGGTCACCTGGATCTGCTAAACCTCAGTTCTTAATGCGGAATGTCAGGGTGTACACTTAGCAGGGAAGGCCCCACCAGAGTACCCCCATAGTAAAGTGTGTCCTGTGTTGTAGCAAGGGAGACCACACACTTGGGCCGCAGGAAGTCTATCCAGAGGGGACGGACACCGGACAGTGCTAGTCAAAACTAGTAAGCTGTGAGAAGTGAGTGAGGGGTGGACTGCTCAGCAGCCTTCTCTGCAAATCTTGTCCATCCTTACAGGGTCACTGCTAGCCTAGGTGGGCCTCTGAGTGGAACAGACTGAGATGAACATCACATTTCCAGTTTGAGATAGTTTAAACTACTTTGCAAATCAAGGTGCTTTGTCCAAGTTGTACTTTCTGTTTGAACTTTGAGTTCATCTTCCCTATTCTCTCCCCAAGAGCTGTCAGTAAGACCAATTTTCACTTTACCAAGATTCTCTACTAGTAGTAATAATTCTGATTCATAATTTTGTATTGTTTGAAAACAGTACTCAAATTATAATAAATTTTATTTATAGCACCAGAATGACTCAGTTTAATATGCATCACGATAATCTTTTAAAATATATTGTTTGTTTTGTCATTGTGTGCTATATTTAAAGTATAAAACATTATAAAGAAAATATTGGTACCTCAATAGAAGCAGGAAGACCCTGTGGTATAATTCTAAATTTATTTCTTCCCAGACGCAGGTAGGATAGGCTCTTCAAATGTTTGAAAGCTAAGGAATTGACATTGGTTTCACTGAGATTGTTTCCTTCCAATTCTAAAGTGACCAATTGATTTAAGTCTATAAAAAAAAATTATTGTGATATTATGATTTAAAAACATGCAATTTCTATAGGCTTTCAAAATTTCATGTGAGATGTTCACTTTATTTGGACGACTAATGTTATAGCTTCTTTCTTTGAATCCCCCCATAGAGCCTTTTCCCAAGTACTCTTCACATTTGCACAACAAATGTTCAGTTCAGCCAGGACTCAGTGCTGACTGCATGGTTCAGGAGAGACACGCCTGTAGAGAAATCACTGTTGTGTTGTATGATGAAAGTTTGTAACCCTCATACCAAAGCCAAAAAACACCACAGAAAGAAAGAAAATTATAGGCAAATATCACTGAAAAACATATATGCAAAATAACTAACAAAATACTGGGAAACCAAATTTAATAATACATTAAAAGGATCATAAACTGTAATCAAGTGGGACTTGTTTCAGAGATGCTAGAATGGCTTAATATCCACAAATAAATCAGTGTGATACACCACATTAACAAATTGACAAATAAAAGTCATATGATCACCTCAATAGAGGCAAAAAAAGCTTTTGACAAAATTCAATATCCATTTATGTAAAGACTCAACAAAGTGGGTACAGAGGGAACATCCCTCAACATATATGACAAACCTACAGCCAATATCATACTCAAAAGTGAAAAGCTCGAAGCATATCCTCTAAAATCAGGAATAAGACAAGGATGCCCAATCTTACTGCTTTTATTCAACATAATGCTGGAAGTCCCAGCCATAGCAATCAGACAAGGCAAAGAAAGGAATCCAAGTTGGGAAGGAAGAAGTAAAATTGTCACTGTAGACAACATGATACTATATATATAGAAAATTGTAAAGACTGCCTCCAAAAAGCTATTACAACTAGTACATGAATTCAGTAAAGTTTCAGGATACAAAATTAATACACAGAAATCTGTTGAGCTTCTATACACTGGCAATAAACTATCAGAAAGAGAAATATTAAGAAGACAGCCCCATTTCCAATTGCCTCAAAAAGAATAAAAACTTAGGAATAAATGTAAACAAGGAGGTAAAAGACCTGTACTCAGAAAACTATGAGACACTGATGAAAAAATAATTGAAGGCAACACAGACAAACGGAAAGATATTCCATGTGCATAAACTAGAAGAGTTAATACTGTTAAAATTACTATACTGCCTAAAAAGACAGTCTACAGATTCAGTGCAATCCCTATCAAAATACCAATGGCATTTTTCACAAAACTAGAACACGTAAGTGTAATATTTGTATGGAAGTGCAGAAGATCTCAAATAGCGAAAACAATCGAGAAAGAAGAACAAAGCTGGATAGATCACACTCCCTGTTTTCAGGCTACAGTAATTGAAACAGTGTGGTACTACCACAAAAACAGACCTGGAGACCAATGGAACAGAATAGAGAGCCCAGAAATAAACCCACACATTTATGGTCAATTAATCTTTGAGAAAGGGAGTTAAGAATGTACAGTATGGAAAGGAGCGTTTGTATAATGAACAGAAGTCAGAAGAAGGAGGTGGGGGAGCAGGACACCACCCAGAGGTGGCAATGAAGTATTTGCAAAGACAGATAGGTATGAAATGGTGGCATAACCAGGGAGGTACAGAGAGTGATGCAATGGGTGGTTCCTTTTTTCAGGACACAAAAGGAGCACTCTTGCCTGGTAAACCCTCAGTCTTTGAACAAGGGAATTACAGCAGTAAATTCCCATTGCAGTGTTCACTTCCTGGCAGAGTGAAGCCAGATGGACATTTTGAAAGAATGACTAAAAATTCCACACATTCAGATTGAGCTACCAAGAAAGGCCTTTATACAAACAAGTTTCTTTCTAAATTGTTTCTTCAGGTCTCTGGAGTGGTATGACCAAATCAATTGGAAACTTAGAAGAGAATGGACAGCTTAGCAGTGATGATACCCAGAGGCATCTGAGTCAGACATTCAGGGTGTAACTTTGGAGTTTGTTCAGCGGCCAAAATTTTCAGAATAGCGGATGTTTTCATATTCAATTCGAGTCATGGATATTGCGCTGATACGCTCTGTGCAACTTAGATCCTACTCTTAGGCATGCAGAGAAGTAAGACATAGTCTAAAGTGAAAACAAAAGACACTGCCATCACAAGTACCTCATAGGTTCTAGAACATGACAAGGAGAAGATGGCAGTGTAGATTTGAGGGGTACGGAAGTGTGAGTGGGGCTAGACTCTCAAGATAGAAAGACATAGGTAGAAATGGGAGGGTGAGGCAGCCAGGTGAACACATGGAGGTATGAGCCCACATGGTTGTGCTCAGGAGTAGGAAAGAGATCAGCCCTAGAGTGGCCCATCTGTAAGAGAGGATGAAGGTTGTGGAGAAGACAGAGGTAGGCTGGGCAGGGCCTTCATGCACCAGAAAATAAGGTGTGACTTTCCTTCTGGGCAGCGAGAAGCCTCTGGCCAGGGAACAGCATGACAAAATACTAATCTGCTGGTATTTAATATCAACTGAAGGGCAGAAAGGAAGTATGGAGGCCAATTATTAAATTATGATACATGATTCTATTTCTTTATATAACCAATTCCACAACTAAAGGTACTGAGGATCCAAGCATATTTATCTAGAACATAGCTGAGGTTTGGGAATGGAGAATTTTTTTCAGAGAAAAACAGGTGATAGAAGTAGACTAGTGGTTATTACATGAGCTCACAAGAGAGAGAAACACAATAATGCAAATTCATGATCTTATGCGTTAATGTACAGTCATTCTGAGTGGATAGCCACACGCCATCATTGCTAGAAATGACACCATGATCATGGATTTTGGTTTGTTGTCATCATTAATGAAGACAGGAACATTTTTTAGCATGTCCTGTTTTCTTCTGCTCTCCCCCTTCTAGCTTCACCTTCCCTTTTGATGTTGTTGTTTAGTTATTATGTCATGTCCAACTCTCTTGCGACTCCACAGACTGTAGCCCACCAGGCCCCTCTGTCCATAGGATTTCCCAAGCAAGAATACTAGAGTAGATTCCCATTTCCTTCTCAAGGGGATCTTCCCGACCCAAGGATCAAACCCATGTCCCCTACATTGGCAGGCAGATTGTTTACCACTGAGCTGCCAAGGAAGCCCCACCTTCTCTTTTAAGACCTTCCTTTTCTCTAGAGTGGGTATGCAGGTCTCCCAGTAGATCCTGGATAGCCTCCTAGCACCTTGGCATAGCATGTATAGCTCTCCGTTGTGTGGTTCCTTCTCATCTTTTCACATCATCTTTTGTTCTTCACTCCTTATCATAGCCTGCATCTAAGATTTATGAAACTGAAATGTTTTTCCCATAGCATCTAGATTGTTTTTTACACTTTTGCATGTATTACTTTCCATGAAGTGCCGTCTTTCCCACTTCCCTGGAACTATACATTAATATATAAAACCTGGAAAGGTCATGAGGGAGGTAACAGAAGTGCTGCAGGCCACTGATAGTCAGCCCAGGGGCTTCCACCCAGAAAAGCAGTGTCACAGCGCTGGCAGTGGCCTTTGTTTTGGGCTTGCCTTGCTCACTGCCAGCCAGCCTGACCATCCACAACAGTGGGACTCACAGGAGCTGAGGAACTGCAATGGCTGCAGCAGGTGAAAGAGAACTCAGTACCAAAGGTGCCAACACTGGAGCAGAGCTAAGAAGCCAGTACCGAAGGACCAGCACTGGAGCGGGGCTAAGAACACAGGCTAAACAGAAGAGGAGCCTTCAGGACACAAAGCCTACAGAGGCTTCGCTGGGCAAGATGACAGTGCAGAGCCTTCTCACTGGTCAGCTGCAAGGAGCTGAGGCATATGAGGTACTCAGACTGTGGAGATGGGCAGGGGAGGCTAGGTCACCCTGGACCACAGTTAGCCCTCTGGGAATATGGAAACTTTTTCATGAGGGAGAGGTGCATGTGAGTGGAGAAGCAGTTATAGGAATGCGAGAGAGTACTTTCCAAACAAGGACTTAAAGCATGCCATTTTGATAGCTCTGCTAGAAATACCATCTCACATGTAGTTCACATGTAGCCCATTAGTACACTTGTCCTAAATTGTGTTCCTTTGGTCTGTTTCACCTCGCAGCTAGAAGTTGAACTTTCTAATGTCTTTTCCATATGACAAAAGCCCTTCAAATTTTGTTTGTTAATGTTTTTCACGTGTACCCTGAAATCCATCTGGAAATAGAGTATTTCCATAACTCTGTCATCCTCAGATTTGGCAATTTTCATTATTGTTTTTTTCCTATCACCAGAAGTGTTTTGTCCTTATGAATTTTTTTGAGGAGTAAATTCCCCATTTTAAAGGAATAAAGGTTGGGTGATCAACACTAACATCATAAGTATAGTTCAGATCAAATAAACAAAAGTTACGCACTATACCTCTATACCTCAAGAGCTACACTAGACTGGTAGGAAGATAAAAAGAAAAATTAGACAGTCTCTGTCTAAAGAAGCATATAATCTAATCAACAACATTAGCTAGAATTCTTGAAAAGGCAAATGTAATACTACCTTATTTATCTTGAGTTCATAATATGACAACCTCAGTTATCCAGCTCAGTCCAGAAATAGTCTTAAGAAGAGTGAATTCCAGTTGTATCAAATGAACAAAATGTGGGGCACCTTCACTTCAGCCCATCCATGGGAAAGCCAGGCTGACCTGGCAACCACATACCCATGCACATCATTTGTCTTGCCTTGTGGGGCACATGCACCTCGATAACACACAAGTGCCAGGAGTGACAGAGCAACTCTTGGGGGAACAAGACTATTAAAGCCAAAGTGACTGCCGTATATAGTGCATGTGCTAAAGTTTATGTTTGCTTTGATTTTAGAATAGCCCCTCAAAACCTCACATCCCCATTTACTTCTATTTTATATATGATTCTCATGTGCCAAACCATGACATGTTAAAATAGCAAAATGTTTGGATGTGATGGAATTGTGCATGGGGTATATTGAGCATCTAAGAGTGATAAAGGAGACCATTTAAACAAGCCATGGTATTATCACCATTAACACCATCGTGTTATCACCAATACCAAAAACAGTACAAATATAGGATGAGAACACATGGCTATTTGGGGAATGTTAGTATAACTCTTAGGACATTATGGACTTGTTGTTCAGTTATTGTATTATAAATGATGAAAACCTGAAATCATTGAAAGTTTATTTATAGAATACTTTTTAAAGACAACAGGCAGTTTAAAATACATTTTTTAAAGTTTCACCAATCAATAGTTAAAATAAGTTTTATCAACTTAAATGGTAACATGAACTACAAACTTTTTATTAGCTATTCACTTAGCAATATTGCAAATAAAATTTCCATACAACTATAGAAGAAAGATTATAAGGACACACGTCATAAAGTCAAATGTTAAGTACCTGATAAACTTTCTTCATCAATAACCTGCAGCTTGTTCTCATTGATTTTGAGTTCTTCTAATGTAGATGGTAGTTCTGAAGGAATCGTTACCAAATTGTTTCCATCCATATTTAAGCGCATTAAATTCTTTAGAAACTTCAAAAAAGGCAAATCTCAAAATTACTTTTTTATCTTGTCACAGAAATGCAGTCATATATATTATTTAATAGTCAGTTTGCAGTAGTTACTAAAGTTTCACAAACTTTCAGTTTATTCAGGCTTAGGCATGAATCCCCAATTCTCCCTGCCAGGTAGATGTTGATCCTGTTAATAGCATTTATTCCCTGGTATTTTCAGCAAACCACATTTGGTGATTTTGTATCATACTCATCCATATTTTTACTGTGACTTATATTTTAAGTCATATTTTACTGTGACAGGAGAAAGTTCCTATCACCACTGGACCAGCCATATTTTCCTAGATCTTATGTTTTTGCCTTCTCAGCAGTAGAGTCAAAATTTATTAAATCATGCAGTAATCTGAATCTGTCATCGATACTAACAATATAGCAGTTTGAATCCTTTCAATGTGTTTGTAAACCTCAGTTTTCTATCTGTACTAAGCAGAAACAGTCATGAAATAGCACTAACTATTGTGGAAATTCATCAAAATTAAATGCCACAAATATCACAAACTATTTCTATATGGTACCCAAACTGTTTTGACAGTCTGGAGAGTGTATATCCACATTTGTAGTTACATGTTTGTTGGCCAGACTAGCCCCCACTACCAAAGTTGCAGAGTGATTTACTTCAAAGATGCTGAAAGTTAATTTCAGCAGTTTGGAAATGAGATAGAGAATCCCAAAAACAAACAAACAAAAAAAACAAGTTATTTCCTACAATGTCCTCTTTTTTGATCAAATAGAGAAAATGTACAAGTCCCAACTGTTGTTCTATCAGAAGGACAACTAGCATGAAGCAGGACTCCAGGTCTTTCACATGAATGTGGACACCAAGTGTCTGGAACTCTCTCATCTGCAGCCCAGAATGTAAATAAGAACCAGGAACTAAGCTTGTAAGAGGCCAGTGACTTATCCAAAGAGTGGAAGAAAACCATCCAAGGGGATAAAGTTTGACTTCCTGGCATATAACATATTTTACTTGGGCTTCTTTAACCACACACAATTTTGAGTAATTGTTTGCACACACAAATTCCTCCTTTCTTCTGCCTTTGTTTTACGGAAAGTCCTTGTTACTCTCTTTTCTCCCTTTTGGAAAAAAAATTTAGTTAAATCTGATTCTTTCCAAAGTTTACTCTATGCTTTTCTCTTTCCCTCTCTGCCCAACCTATCCCCAAGCTAATTTTCTTCTGAGCCTCTTTGTTCTTGCAGAACCCTACCTGCTGAAGTATTCTTTACCAGATTTTGCAGACTGCACAAAATAAGGAAGTTTTGTCTTGCTGGCCTGAAAATGTTAGCAGTTTCTAAATAAGCTCTCCTTTTTCCCCAGAAATACCTCACATACTAAGAGACCATATTTCAACATGTTTTCAGGTACTTGGGAAGAAACTCTTCCGTAAATTCTAAACATTAGTTTTGTCATTGATGCAACTGTGGGTGCGTTAAGGACAAAGCATAGAAAAAACAGAAATTTGTAAAACAACCAAGTATATTCAAGATATAACTTGGATACAGTTTAGGGATATCAGAGAAGAAAATTTCTTTGACAAAAACTCCTTTAAAACATTTTACTGGGACTTCTTTGATGGTGCAGTGAATAAGAATCCACTTGCCAATACAGGGGATATAGGTTCAATCCTGGTCCAGGGAGATCCCACATGCTGCATGGCAACTAAGCCCATGCACCACAACTACTGAGCCTGTGTTCTAGAGCCTTGAACCACAGCTGCTGAGCCCATGTGCTGCAGCTGCTGAAGTTCGCATGCCTACAGCCTGAGCTCTGCAACAAGAGAAGCCAGCACACCACAACAGAGTAACCCCTGCTCACTGCAACTAGAGAAAAGCCTACATGCAGCAACAAAGACCCAGTGCAACAACAAAAAAGAACATACTTTTCTTTCCTTCTCCATCTCCACCCATTATCAGTACAGTTAATGAGAAAGCCATCCAAGTGGACTTTTAGAAATCATAGTACATATTTACCTTGAATGCTTTTGGACCTATGCCTGAAGAGGTGATATTATTTTTGCTCAGATCAAGCCTTTCCAAATTCGGTAATCCATTAAATGCTTCATCCGGAATGGAGGTGATGGAATTGTCTAGGACACACAGCAATTATGTTTTAGGCCTATGTGCCTGTAAATACATATACACATGTACATGCATAGATAGCAAAAGAGAGCTTTATCTAGAGGAAAACACAGTCCTTAGAGCAAGGACAATGTTATATAATAAATGAGTATTTATAAAAAAATAAAAGACTGAGACTAGACTATTACATGCGGTCAAAATTTTCACTCTGAGGACCTGTCTTGCTGTAGTACATCATGTTTAGATGAAGCTGCTTAAAACAGCCAGAATGTGGGTTGCCAGACAATTCTGTTAGCAATATGCATTTTACAACAAAGATGTGTTGTGGAAGGTACTATAGAAACTGAATTTTATAGTTCTTCATATTTTCCTATTGACACTTCTTAGACTCTGGACCAGAAATATTTTTTAATGAAATCTTGGGCAAGTAACTTACCTTCTCCAAGCATCAGTTTGCTCTAAATAAGAAGTTTGAGGAGATTGTTTCTCAGATTGCTGCCAGATCTAATGTTAAAATTCTATGACTTCAATCTATAGAAGTTCCTGCATGCTTTAATTTATGGGGTTTTGTTTGACATTTAGTTAAATATAGTAGTCAGTGATTTTATACCCAGAGAATGAGCTTAACAGAAATGGTGGTGGTTTAGTCGCTAAGTCGTGTCCAACTCTTGTGACCCCATGGACTGTAACCTGCCAGGCTCCTCTGTCCATGGGATTCTGCAGGCAACAATACTAGAGTGGGTTGCCATTTTCCTTCTCCAGGGTACCTTCCCAACCCAGGAATTGAACCCACGTCTCCTGTGGCTCTTGCATTGCAGGTCAGTTCTTTACCACTGAACCAATAGGGAAGCCCAAGAAATGGTGAGTACTATAAAAACCATGTGGTAGCTTTCTTATAAAACCAGGATAGTGTAACTGAGCACACATCGTCTTTCGTAAGATTTTCTACCTTCACAGATTAATAGTTTGTCTAATGGCAGAGCACACCTAGCAGTTAGGCTACAGAAGGAGGGGGCGTTGCTAAAAAAGGAAGCTCTCAGCATAAGAGTAATTCCTTAGGAAATCATATAAGCCTAGCATCAGGAAGGCCATAATACCTGAAGTGTCCTATTGTAAACTGGCTGTCCTGACTAAGGAGTCAGGCTGTGTCAGTTGAGTATTTATATGATCATTTATTATTTCTATGGTAGTTTATTTCTGTTACTTCTCCCAAGACACGTCTGAAACCCCACTCAGATTCTCTCAGCCCTGCATCTTAAGAGCCATGCCCAGCGTGGCCTTATCGCCAAGACTCGTTCACTGTCCCAGTCTCCACACCAGCCAGCCTCACACACATATCTGTCCTGCCGGTCCTCTACTCAGAGCTCTTCTTGACCCTTTAAGAACATGAGCAAACGGTCTGGATCACGTCATGCCTACCAAGTAGCTAAAATCAGGGGGAAAGCAACAGGGACGCTGTGATATTGCTGGAAGGAGTCTCACAGCCATTTTAAGGAAGTCTGGCCATTTCTTATAAAGGTAAACCTGCTTTTACTGTATCATTCAGCAATCCACTCCTGGGTATATGCCCTAGGAAAAAGAAAACTTAAGTCCACACAAGCATCCATATATGGATCTTTATAGCAACTGTTGCATAATTGCCCCAAACTGGAAATAATCCAGATGTCCTTCACCTGGTACGTGTGGTCCATCCAAACAATGGAATGCCACTCAAAAGTGAGGAGGAGCAAGTTGTTGATAAACACAAGAACCTGAATAGCTCTCAGAAGTTTTATGGTAAGTGAAAGAAGTCCAACTGAAAAGGCTCCACACTGTATGCATTTCTGTGGCATCCTAGAAAAGCTACTCTAGAGACAGAAAACATCAGGGCTGGTGAAAGAAGGGACATGAGAGAATTTGGTGAGGTGATGAAAATGTTATACCTTGAATGTGTGACTGTATGACTATGCATTTGCCAAAACTTAAAGAATAACACGCTAACAATTTTTTTACTGAATATAACTTATACCTCATAAAGCTGATTTTAGAAAAAAAGTCAATGGGACATCATGATTTGATTTGGAGGAATTTGCATTATACCTGATGGTGCTTTTCTGTAGTAAACACCTATCTCTTCTGCAAAGTTTTTATGTTTGAAGATTGTGAAATTAATCTGTTGGGGTCCATTTATATTATGAAATTATAATATCACATTCATAGGGCAATGAGAGGTAACCACAGAATCAAACAACATCCACATCTTACCTATGAGCTCCAGACTTGTAATCTCTGGTGCTGTTAGCGGTGGTATTTGTGTGAGGTCAGCGCTGATACAGGAGATGGTTTTGTAGGACAGAGAGCACATGCTTGGCAGAGACGGTATGCCTCTGGGGGTAGCTGGGATTGGGAGTCGAGGGGGCATCCTGAACGTGTCTCCTCTGATGGTCTCATCCTCATCCTCATCGTCATCGTCTTCCTCCTCATCGTCATCGTCTTCCTCCTCCTCATCGTCGTCTTCCTCATTCTCCCTTGCTGGGTTTCTGTGTTGATGGGCCTGCCTCCCCTCCTCTTCAGGCCTCTGCGCTTTCCCTTCTCTGCTCTGTCCCTCATTGATAGGTCTCCCCCAGTCTCCAGGGCTAAAAGTCTTTTTCTTTTGCTCCCTATTTTCATCTTGTTTGACTTCTTCTTCATCCTCCTCAAGTTGAAGTTCCTCTTTTCTCAGTGCTCGATTCATTTCCACCCAAGGAGGTGACTGTTGCTTATGAGGTAAATTGGTAGGTTCTCTTTGTTCTGAAGAATCACCAGAAAATTCAGTTCTGTCATTTAATGCTGTACCACTGAGTAGCAAATAGGAGGCTACTGACCACGAAATAAGACAGCAAGGGCAAGTTGTGGTATTAATGAAAGGAAAAATCATAGTGAAAATTAGGTTAGTAAATATTATTCCCTCCAGGAATATGAGTGCAATTTAAACATGAAATGCATTTGTAGTCTTTGCTTGAATAATTTTAGTAGAAATAAATGAATGTTATTTGTGTTTTGTAAGATGTTATAGGCAATTCTTGTTTGCTTTATGAGCCTTATTTTACTAAGGTATCATGCTATCTGATGACTAAAGAGGGAATAATATTACCATACGTTACAAAATGGTAAGCAGTCCTATTGTGAGATTATAAAATAATCAGATGTGATGCCTTTATAATAGATACTGTTCAGTTAATTGGGGTTATTGATAATGTAAGAATTTGTACACTGTCAGACATAAAAACATGAAGCAGGTGTATATTTTACTTGTTTATGATAATGAAATCGGCTTTTATTATATTTGTCTGATTTTCTTTCAGCTCCATGTGCCTAAAAGTATCCTCTGAAATTCAGAATTATAGAAAATCATCTTCTCTTTTCCTCCCAGACTCTGTACTTAAATCATGTTTACTGCTTGAGATCTATGGAAGATGTCCTGTTTAAATGATACTTTCTTAACCTAGACATATGCATAGAGTATTTTTTTATTATTTCATGATGATAACATAATATATTATAGTAGAAAGTTTATCTACATTTGTATTTAATTGTTATTATCTTTGGCAGAGAGCAGGGAAGACTTGACACAGACCAGACCCTCTGAATGAAGAGTTTTTAAGGGAAAAATAAGCTCAGTACATAGATTTTCTTTCATCAAAATATAAAAATTTACTTAATCATTTCCATGATCTTATTTAATACCATACATAAATCACCCCAAAAAAGAACTCAAAATGTAATTATTTGAAATAATTACTTGAAATTTCAATTCAGTATATATTATAAAGTCTGTGAGTTATTTTTTTCACATCTCTTGACAAACATGCAAAAGGAGAATAGGAAAAAATTAGCAAAAGGAAACTAAAGCTATCATATTGAAACATTTAAAATCTTTCCTGTGTATCCAAGTTTATTTTTCCAAAATAACCACAGTATTTTTCAAGAACAGTAGTTCAAGTTTTGAAAAATATCTGAGCATTTCTGGATCTTGCCTTTATAAACCTTGTGTTTCATCTCCCAAGTTGTCAGTTTCATTAAACACTTTTATTTTCTAACACTTTTTTAAAAGTTATATTATCTTAGTAAAACAATTGGTGCTTAGTCACTCCATTGCATCCGACTCTTTGCAACCCTTTGGACTGTAGCACACCAGGCTTCTCTGTCCATGGGATTTTCCAGGCAAGAATACTAGAGTGGGTTGCCATTTCCTCCTCCAGGGAATCTTCCCAACCCAGGGATCAAACCTGCGTCTCCAGTGTCTCCCGCATTGCAGGCGGATTCTTTACCCAATGAGCCATCAGAGATTCTCAAAGCAGTTGGTACTCTACACCAAATACAGTTCCTAAATGTCCTGAAGTTCTTCTTGGAAGGAGACTTCCGTGGATAGCTACCCTGTGATCATCCTGTGTGTGTGGAAACAGTCTACCTTAATCATAGGCAATAGAAAACATCCCTATTCCCTATCCCTTCCCATCAAATTATCTAACACACATTTATTTCATAAGCTACTGACTAGGCTTTTCTTGAAGGAATCCTGAGCCTCCTTCTTGAGAGTCCTCTGCCCCATCAGTCTCATAGGATAAGGGACAGTAAACAGCCAACAAAACCTCATAGCATATAATCTTTCTCTGCACAGCAGTACCACAAAAGAAAGCCACTGCTCTTGGGCCATGGCCTTTATTTCCCAAGGATTACCTGAGCAGTAATAACTGCACATAGACTGAGAGAATTGTTTATTCTCTCTAGATGCAAGCCCCTCCCCACTTTCTTCACCCTGAGTTCTTTATTTGGGTTGATAACTGTAGGTACATTGAGTTGAATTGAGACAACGCATATAAGGAACTAAACAGAGCTCTTCACACCTACTAAGAATGTGGGAGCTGTTTACTGTGTAAATTCTGTCACTCCATCTGTAAGGCTGAGAGTCAAATGTGGAATGTGATCTGGGCCGAGTTCAAATTGAGCTAAAACTCTAAAACCACTGTCTTTTATTTCTCTCCTCTGATATAATCTCCCAAGTAATTTCCTTGTTTGTCATCACTGTGCCAGTATTTAAGTACCCTGCTGACTAGTTTATCATAATTTAAATTTTAAGATAAGGACTTCTGTGGTGGTCCAGTGGCTCAGACTGCACTCCCAGTTTAAGGGGCCCAGGTTTGATCCCTGGTCAGGGAATTAGATCCCACACACTGCCACTAAGAGTTTGCATGCCATGACTAAAAAAGATCCCTCATTGCAGGAGCAAAGACTAAAGAACCCACCTGCTGCAACTAAGACCTGGCACAGCCAAATAAGCAAGTATTTTTTTAAAAAAGAAATATCCTTTAAAAAAATAAAATTTAAGGTAGTGATGAAATAAAAGCAAATGAAAGTTAAAGACTAAATCACGTGTGATATTTTGTTTGGGCTAAATATTTGTACCAGTATCAGAGCAGACAGGGCAGCATTCTCCTTCAGGTATAATTGTCTGGGGGCACATCTGAGGGTGGCACTTGGTCTCATCACAAAGCACTTTTCCATTCAAGCAGAGGCAGGTAGTACAGGGCTCCGGAGACCACACAGCTTTGTTATACATGATCATCCCATTTGCCAAACAGTGTCCTTTCTTTCCTAGAAGAGAACAGTAACATTTAAATTCCTTCTCTGATCACTAGCACCTTTGAATGGAAGTGAGCCCAATGTGAAGCCCAGAGTGATAGAGCCACACAAGAATAACATATGTTCATTCATACATAGGGTAAAAGTATCTTACATATGTAACCCCTTGAAGTGCTTTTCACGTGTACTCTCAAGCCCTCTTACTTCTCTGAGTGGACCTCCTCATGGTAACTTGACTCTAAATTGTGCTTTTCATCCTGCATCTGTCAGGATGGCTGAGCTATTATAATGGCGACAAATAATCCTCAAATCTCAGTTATTTCTTGTTCATGCTGGATATCCAATGTAGATATTGTTTGTCGAGACAAACGATAGGCTTCGTCTCCAAGCAGGCTACCCTGCTGGCCACAGCAGTGGGAATATGAGGTTGCAAATAACACACAAGCTCTAAATGTATCTAATTACATTGAACCAAGGCAAATTATATGGCTACATCTAACTTCAGAAGAGAAAAAGCAGTATAGTTCCATAACATGCCAGAGAGCAGAGAACCAGAACAGCACTAATGATGAGCCAGCCCACACTGTACCCTTCTCAGTGTGCAGATGGAGAGGTGAAATTAGGCTATGTGCTTGTGGTGCTTCTGGCATTGAAGTCTCAATAATACATTGCAGCTATCTCTGGTTTTAGAATTGTTGTGTTGTTGAAATACAGTTCTAATACCCTTTTAAAGTGCACAGTACAGTGGGTTTTAGTATCTTATTCTCTCTTCATACATGGATAAGTGTGCCAACTAAGCAGGCCATTAGACAGCCAATTTGAATATTAGAGGTGATGTTTTCCTTCTAATCCTAATGTTAGTCCTGATAACTCTTCTCCATTTGATGAGCCACTGTCCCCTCAAGTGAGAGCTCACATTTGTCTCCTTCTCTCCCTCACCACTGTGTTAGCCCTATTCATCTCTAGGTTTATATGCAAGGGAACAGGAATTCAGATAGAAACTTGTACACAAATATTCATAGCTGTCCTATTCACAGTAGCCAAAAGGTGGAAACAGCACAGTTATATCCATCAGTGGATGAAAGGATAAACAAAACGTGGTGTTTCTCTGCAGTGAAATATTATTCAGCCATAAAAAAGAATGAAGTACATACTACATGAATGAACCTTGAAAACATTAGGCTGAGTGAAAGCAGTCAGACACAAAAGGCTACGTATTATAGGCTTCCTTTCATATTAAATATACAGAATAGACAAATTCATAGAGACAGAAAGATTAGTGATTGCCAGGGACTTGGTGGGGAGGGGTGGGAAAAGAAAATGGGGAGTAAGTGCTTAATATGTATGCAGTTCTCTTTTAGGGTGAAGAAAATGTTCAGGAACTAGGTAGTGGTGATGGTTGTACAATATTGTGAATATACTAAATGTCACTGAATTGTACACTGTATAATGGTTAAATGATAAGTTTTATGTTATGTGTGTTTTATCACAATTTTTTAAAAGTCTGTTTTCCAGACCACTGGAAAACATTTTAGGACAATTTAGAAATGTTTAGTATACATTGTTTGTACTTTATACACATCACCCTATATTGTATATTTTTAAAACAGATTTGAGATCACATTATGGATACTGCTTTTCAGTCTTTTTATTTTCTGTTATTATAGCTTAGATATCTTTCCACATAATTAGAGAAATTGACTTCATCATTCTTTAAGAGTTATGGGTACACTATAATTATCATTTTAGATTCCCTGCCTTGAGACTCTTTCTTCTCTCCAATCATGTTGTAAATATGACCTAAATTGTCTATTTTCATCATAATTGTATGTTATTTCTGTTAGCTTCATGGAAATAACATCATTTAAAAGTATTTGGTTCTCTTGAGACAAATATGAAGTATTGGTCACAGAACATTATGTGGTGATATTTTCTTTTGTCTTCTGAGAGTTTTATGTAATGATAACATACGTAAAATATAATTACTTTTTCCTTCCAAACCTGGAAAAATGCGGACCATTACATATTAGTGTTTAAAATGCCTAGTTGAAATCTTTGGAAGAATTTCCAATCTTTTCAAACTTTAAAAATTCAGGAAAAAAATTCTGTAATTTGATCTATATAAAATAAATTCAGTGGCTTAACTTCATATTTGTTTGAAAATATTTAATAGCCATGAGTTCATAGACTCATTTGAATCATTTATTTCTATATCCTAGATAACCTATCATGATAAATGACATGTATATTACTATAGTAGGATTACAACTATTTAAAATACATGGCATAGTAAACAGACTGGAAATAATAAACCAAATAGTATGTATGGTTTTATAAATATAGTTGTGGAATAAGTAATGTTTTTCTTTTTTCCAATAATTTTATAAGTATATTCTATAAATGATTTTTAATTACTTCAAAATTTATCTTTATAGATTAAATTAAAAGATAATAACTTGAGTTTTTAAAAATTTTCTTCATGGAGCTTCTCTCTCTCTTCCTCTCTCCTACTATTTGCTTACCTGGTAACACATTATAGCTTGATTCTACTCCAGGAACACTTAAAAAAGATTCAAAATTTTCCTCAATACTGTAATCCAAGTTAATTATGGGAAGTTTTGCTGCAGGTGTAACTGTCTTCATCTGCTGAATTCCAGGCTGTCTAACAGATCTGTGGGTGGACAAGGAACTTTTTCTCAGTCTTCTATGATACATCTTCCTTCTTTGCCTCCTAGAAGTTTCTTCATTTTGTCCAAAGTCAGTTTGAAAAATGAGAAGCAGAAGAAAACAATACAAGCTTGAAAACTTCATGCTTTCTTTTTCACCATTTGATTCCTAGGATGAAAATGAAATGGAATTTTGGAGTTAGTGACTAAATTTTTTACCTCTGAAAATTGGCTTATAATTAATTGCCTATATCCCTCAGCAGCAAGTCTCTGAGAAATAAAACATAGATATATGGGCTCAATGCTATACTATTATTGCCAAGTCAGAATTTAGAATTTTTCTGTCAGAATCAAAGGTTTTTGTTTTGGTTTGGCTGCACTGGATCCTTGTTGCTGCATGCAGGCTTTCTCTAGTTGCAGGTGAGCGGGGGCTACTGCTCATTACAGTGCACAGGCTTATCATTGCATTGGCTTCTCTTGTGGCGAAGCACAGGCTCTAGGTGCTCAGGCTTCAGTAGTTCCAGCACACGGGCTCAGTAGTTGTGGCGTGCAGGCTCTAGGGAAGGCTCTGGGGAGGCTGTGGCTCGTGGGCTCTAGAGCACCAGCCCAGTAGTTGTGGGATGCTGGGTTAGTTGCTCCTCGGCATGTGGAATCTTCCTGGTCCAGGGATCTAACCCATGTCCCCTGTATTGGCAGGCAAATTCTTACCCACTGTACCACTATGGAAGTCCAAAGAAATTTTAGTATTTTATCTTTATCTTTATAGACCAGGCATGAGCAAACTTCTGTCTATAAAGAACCAGATAGTAAATATTTTAGGTTTTACAGGCCGTGCATTCTTTGTCATAACTACTCCACTCAACTCTTGTAATATGGAAGTAGACAATATGTACGCAAGTGGGTATGGCTGTGTTCCTATAGAACTCTATTTCCAAAAACAGGCAGTGAGTCAGACTTAGCCCCTACAGTAATTTGCCAGCCCCTTTCTGGACCGCTGTGTTGTAGGTTTCCAGAGGTTACTTGGGAGATTTCTCTCCACTTGTCTGCCAAGTCATTCTGTGACTAACGTCATCCGAAACTTATTTTCCCAGCTCTTCTATTCTATTCTTTTATTGTTATAATTTTCTTTGTTGGGAAGGAAGCAGCATAATTTCATCATATAAGAACAGTAGCAAACTAATACCAGACCACCTGACCTGCCTCTTGAGAAATCTGTATGCAGGTCAGGAAGCAACAGTTAGAACTGGACATGGAACAACAGACTGGTTCCAAATAGGAAAAGGAGTACGTCAAGGCTGTATATTGTCACCCTGCTTATTTAACTTATATGCAGAGTACATCATGAGAAACTCTGGATTGGAAGAAACAAAAGTTGGAATCAAGATTGCCAGGAGAAATATCAATAACCTCAGATATGCAGATGACACCACCCTTATGGCAGAAAGTGAAGAGAAACTAAAAAGCCTCTTGATGAAAGTGAAAGTGGAGAGTGCAAAAGTTGGCTTCAAGCTCAACATTCAGAAAACAAAGATCATGGCGTCTGGTCCCATCACTTCATGGGAAATAAATGGGGAAACAGTGGAAACAGTGTCAGACTTTATTTTGGGGGGCTCCAAAATCACTGCGGATGGTGACTGCAGCCATGAAATTAAAAGATGTTTACTCCTTGGAAGGAAAGTTATGACCAACCTAGATAGCATATTAAAAAGCAGAGACATTACTTTGCCAACAAAGGTCCGTCTAGTCAAGGCTATAGTTTTTCTAGTGGTCATGTATGGATGTGAGAGTTGGACTGTGAAGAAGGCTGAATACCAAAGAATTGATGCTTTTGAACTGTGGTGTTGGAGAAGACTCTTGAGAGTCCCTTGGACTGCAAGGGGATCCAACCAGTCCATTCTGAAGGAGATCAGCCCTGGGATTTCTTTGGAGGGAATGATGCTGAAGCTGAAACTCCAGTACTTTGGCCACCTCATGTGAAGAGCTGACTCACTGGAAAAGACTCTGATGCTGGGAGGGATTGGGGGCAGGAGGAGGAGGGGATGACAGAGGATGAGATGGCTGGATGGCATCACTGACTCTATGGACGTGAGTCTGAGTGAACTCTGGGAGTTTGTGATGGACAGGGAGGCCCGGCGTGCTGCGATTCATGGGGTCGCAAAGAGTCGGACACGACTGAGCGACTGAACTGAACTGAACTGAATACCAGTTATAAAGAGGTAAGAGAAACAAACTAACTTTTAATCAGCTGGTCTTAAGAGCAGCACAGGGCCCAGTACATGATAAAGCTGAAAAACAAGTTTGAGAAATGAATACTTTTTCAGACCATAAACATGGAGTAGCACAAAACAGAAATCTCTGAGAGGGGGAACATGCAAATTAACCTCCTGCGCACTGCCTAGAGGGAGTTCCTTCCCAGGCTGAAGCCAAGGGTGAAGACCCAAACAGAGCCTCACAATCTCCTAGAGCTGAAGAAACAAAACCTGGGGTCCCAGAGAGGCAAGAATTTGCAGAGCAGAGCACAGAGAGGTGAGAGCAACCCTGAGAAAGCCTTCCAAAGATGCCAGTTCTTCAACTGAGTACTGATTAACACATTTGTATGAGCAGACTACTCAACACTGAAGAAAGAACTAGCATGAATGACAAAAAAAAAAAAAATAATTCTTTGGGCTAGAAAATACTGGACAGACTTCGTGTGTCCACCAGTCATAGCGGAGAACCTGTACTGCAAAGGGCATCAGGCAGAATGCTCAGAAGGGCATTGGCACATCAAAGAAAACAATTTACTCTGGGCTGATGGCTGATCTGATCACATGTAACAGAACTGAACAGCAAGCCTTCTGGAAAGGATCAAACTATATGCAAGCACCCAGCAAGGGTTGGGAAAGTCAGCAAAAATTTACCAGGCACAAAACAGGAATTGTTGACCCATAATGATGAGGAAAATCAATCTATTGAAACACATCCATAGCACAGCTGGCATAATTATTAAATAGGTCATTAAAAGTTATAAAAACTTTAATTTCAAAGTTATTAAAACTATAATTTGTATGTTCAGGAAGGTAAAGGAAAGATATTTAAAAGAAATTCAAATGAACTTATAAAGATATAAAATAAAATGTGAGAGAGAATAAACTATACTGCAAGAGATGAGTAGGACATTAGACACTATAGGAAAAAATTAGTAAAGTGGAAACTATAGTCATAGAAGTTACTCAAAATGAAACAGACATACACACAAGACCAGTAAAAAAAACATGAATGGAATATCATCACATTGTCAGGCAACTTTAAGCAGATCAGTTTACATTCAGTTCCAGCCCCTGAAGGACTGTGTTTGAAGAAATAAAGCCTGGTCTTTTCCCAAATATGAAGAAAATTATAAAGCCACATATCCAATATCAATAAACCCCAAAAATAAGAAATATGAAGAAAATTATGTCAAATATTCAAATTGCTTTTAAACCAGTAATAAGAATATCTTAAAAGTAACCAGAGAAAAAAACATTAGAATAAAAGACTTCTCATTCAAAACAGTACAAGCCAGAAGACAATGGAGCAATAGCTTTTAGGTATTGGGGGAAAAAATAAATAGACTTAGAGTTCTTTGGGGTTTTTTTTTAAGATTTTTTTTTTGATGTGGACCATTTTTAAAGTCATCATTGAATTTATTACAATATTATTTCTCTTTTATGTTTTGGTTTTTTGGTCAAGAGCCATGTAGGCTCTTAGCTCCCTGACCAGGATTTGACCCAGCACCCCTTACATTGAAAGGCAAACTCTTAACCACTGGACTGCCAGGGAAGTCCTTACTTAGAGTTGTATACTCAGTGAAAATGTCTTTCAGAAACACAGGCAAAATAAAGACTTTTTCAGACATAGAAAAGCTGAAGGAATTAATCACTAGCAGAAATGCACTACAAAAAATGCTAACATATAAGGAAAATTATATTAGATGGAATTATGGAGCTACACAAAGGAATGAAACCACAGGAAATGGCATACAAATGGATAAGTACTCTTTTATTTTAAAATCTCTTTTAAAAATTATTGTTTAATACAGTCATCTGTTTAACAGTTGTGTTAATATAATAATACCATATTTTGGGCTTTCTATCTTAAGTGAAAGTAAAGTGTATGACAACAGAAGCAGAAAGGAGAAAGTGTAAATATACTGTTGTAATGTACTTATAAGTAAAGAGGAATATCAATTGAAGGTAAACTGTAATAAGTTAAAGACACATATTATATGCCCTGTGGCTTAGAGGGTAAAGTATCTGCCTGCAATGCAGGAGACCCGGGTTCGATCCCTGGGTCAGGAAGATCCCCTGGAGAAGGGAATGGCAACCCACTCCAGTACTCTTGCCTGGAAAATCCCATGGATGGAGGAGCCTCGTAGGCTACAGTCCATGGGGTCACAAAGAGTTGGACACGACTGAGCAACCACACATCTTTTTTAGCCACTAAACAAAAAGTTATAGCTAATAAGCCAATAAAGATGATAAAGTGGAATAATAAAAATAATCCAGAACATTACATGTACTATGTGTTGTGCTCAGTCACTCAGTCGTGTCCGACTCTTTGCAGCCCTATGGACTGTAGCCCACCAGGCTCCTCTATCCTTGGGATATTCCAGTTAAGAATACTAGAGTGAATTGCCATTCCCTTCTCCAGAAGATCTTCCCAACCCAGAGATCGAACCAGTGTCTCCTGCATTGGCAGGTGGATTATTTACCACTGAGCCACCTGTAAATCATATTGAATGTGGATTCGTTAACTGCTACAATTAAAAGGAAGAGGCTATCCAAGTAGAATTTTTAAAAATTAAGACCCAACTCTATGCTGCCTATAAGAAACTCATGCTAAATAAAAATACAAATAGGTTAAAATTACAAGGATGGAAAATATACCTTAGTAACACTAATCAAAAAAAAGTAGATGGAATATTTTAGCAATAAAGTATTTTGCCACCAGGGCTTCCCTGCTGGCTCAGTGGTAAAGAATTCACCTGCCAATGCAGGAAACACAGGTTTGATCCCTGGGTCAGTAAGATCCCCTGGAGAAGAAAATGGTAACCCACTCCAGTATTCTTTCCTGGGAAATCCCATGGACAGAGAAGCATGTCTCTGTCTCCCTGGAGACAGTCCATGAGATCTCAAAGAGTCAGACATGATTTAGCAACTAAACAATAGCAATATTTTTTTTTGACATAATGCTGTTTCACACTTAATAGACTAGAGTGTACTATGAATATAACTTTTATGCACTTGAAAACAAACAAAAGAAATGTGTGACTCCCCTTATTGGCGGTCTAATCAAATCCACAACATCTCTGTATTATGCTTGTATGCTCATTAATCAGAATTGCACGTTCCTTTATTTATGATCCTACTTTCAGTTTTTGTTTTCGTTGTGCTCGGGTGATGCTTCTGTCTCCTTGAAATCTGTATCATTTATAATGGTGCTTCACTCTATAGAACTTAGATTTTGAATGAATCTTTGAAGTCATCTGCTTTTCCATTCATGGGAAATTCTTTTTTTTTTTTAATTTTAAATTTTATTTTATTTTTAAACTTTACAAAATTGTATCAGTTTTGCCAAATATCAAAATGAATCTGCCACAGGTATACATGTGTTCTTTATCATCCATGTTCAAACTGCTCTGCCAGAAAAGTCTTCCTTAGATTGAGCTACAATTTGTTGTTGGTCACATCATGGCTCATAAGAGGTTTAAAGATAAAAGCCACATTTACACAGTTATCTTTCCTCTGAGTTCTTAATCTTTTTTATCAATGCTTTTAAAGATGTGTTTAAGTTTCTAAAAATAGTACATAGTTCTTCAAAAACTCAAAATGATATGTAGGCATAAAAGACAAGTTGCTTAACCATAATTCATAGTTTATTACAAGGGTAGGCATACTTTTTCTTCAGGGTCCAGAGAGTACATATTTTCAGCTTTGCAAGACAACAATCTCTGTTGAAACTACTCAACTTTGTTATTGTACCCCAAAATAGCAATGGACAAGAAGTAAATGGATGGCCGCAACTATGTTCTGATGGCACTTTGAAAAACAGGATTTGGCCTGTGGGCCATAGTTTCCCAACTGCTAGTTTAAGAGTGTCTTTCGAGATGCCTCCTAAACATGTATGAGCATATATATTTAAATGTAAATGAATTATTCTATATATGTTTCAGTACAACCTGTTTTCTTTCCATTCAGTAATAAATCATAGTCATATGGACATATATAGCAGTGTTTGTAAATGCTTATAGTCTGTGCACTCTATTTTCATTCCATAAGTTATGTAACAATTTGGTGATGGATATTTAATTTTTTTTTCATTTTTCTTTTATTATAAACACTCCTGTGAGAATTCCTTGGCAACCCAGTGGTTGATACGCCACCCTTTCACTGCCAGTGGCCCATGTTCAGTCCCTCATTGGTTAACATATTTTTGCATTATTTTACTTTCAGCCTTTCATATTTTCAATATACTTTCTATTAGCATATCATTTTTAGTGTGACATGACAATTTTTATCTTTGATCTTTTAATTGAATATTTTGTCTATTTGTATTTGTTGTAACATTTGATATCTTTGGATTGAAATCTATTTTCCAGCTATCTGTTTTCTAGTTGTCCTGCATGTTCTGTGTTTTTAATTTTTTTTCATTCTTGCTTACTTGGTTTTTGCTGCTTTGTTTTTATTATTCCATTAGTCATTATATACTTTTTCCTTTTATGTTCTGAGATTACCACATACATCCTTGACTTATCAAGTCTAATATAAATTAGTACCTTTACCTATTTCCAGACAACTTTAACTTTACTTACCTCATTCTAACACATCTACTACTTTTGTTACATATTTTAGTTCTTTATTCAAAAGACGATGATGATGATCTTATGCTCACAGTTCATTTAGATCAGGCTCTCTAAATCTTAGCACTATTAACATTTGTTTTAGATAATCCTTTTTTGTAGTGGAGGAGGGAGCTGGCCCTTGTAGAGTTGGTAGTATCCCTGGTTCTACCCAGATACCACTACCACCTTCCTCTCAGTTACAGCAACCAAAAATATCTTCAAATATTACCATATGTGTCTTGGGAGATGGAAAGAATCAGTCTGCCTCCAGTTAAGAACCACTAGTTTAGATCTATGTAAATATTTATCCTTTTTCTTTCTCATTTCTTCCTGCATCTCCAGTCTTCTATCAGGATTATTTTCTTCCTAATTGAAGAATACCTTTTAGTAATTCCTTTAGTGCAGGACAACTGGTGACCAGTTCCTTTGTATGTTTGTTTATATGAAAATATTCATATCTTATGTTCATTCTGAAAGAATGTATTCACTATATATGGAATTCTAGGTTAGCAAGTGTTTTAGCATTTTGAAGATTTCACTCCAATGTCTTCTTTTTTCCATATTTTGTATTGAGTAGTCATCTGTCAATCTAATTATTTTTCCTTTAAAGGTAACTTTTTTGGGGCTGCTTTTAAGATATTCTCTATTGGGATTCATAGCACTTCTTGAATCTGTGATCTTATATTCATCAAATTTGGAAACTTCTTAGCCCTTACCTCTTCAAATAATTCTCTTCTGCTTCTCTCTCCTTTTTATTTTAGAACTACAATGACATGTATGATGTGTTAGTCACTCAGTTGTGTCCACCTCTTTGTGACCCCATGGACTGTATGTAGCCCACCAGGCTCCTCAGTCCATGGAATTCTCCAGGCAAGAATACTGGAGTGGGTTGCCATTTCCTTCTCCAACATGTATGATGAAGTGAAGTGAAGTCACTCAGTCATGTCCAACTCTTTGCGACCCCATGGACTGTAGCCCACCAGGCTCCTCCATCCATGGAATTTTCCAGGCAAGAGTACTGGAGTAGGTTGCCATTTCCTTCTCCAGGGGATCTTCCTGACCCAGGGATCGAACCTGGGTCTCCTGCATTGCAGGCAGATGCTTTACCATCTGAGCCACCAGGGAAGCCCACGTGTATGACAGTCTTCTCATTGTCTTTAATGTCACTTTCTCTCATATTTTTCATCCTTCTGTCACCCTGTGATTGATCCTGGTTATTCCACTAACCTCTTTCCTTCTGTTCAGCTGTGGTTTATCCACTATTGACTTGAATCCATCCATTGACTTCCTTGTTTCTGTTTTTCTGGTTTCTTAGCTTTTCGGGTTTTTAATGGGTTTTTATTCTTTCTGATTCTCTACTGAAATTTTTAATCTTTCATGTTTTCCACATGGTAATCACATTTATTTAAGTCTGAGTCTGACAACTCCATTTTGGGACCATGTATATGTCTATTTCTATTGTCTGTTATTTCTTTTTCGGTTTTTAGCCATTTTCTTCTGTTTCTTCTTATGCCTGATGGTATTTGACTGCCAGCCATTACATATGAAAAATTATGAAAATACTTTGAAGCCTATAATGATGTATTATTTATCCTAAAAGAATTTACATTCAAACATGAAATTAAGTGTACTATCAATCATAAATTACATGATTTGAAGCTGAGTTTCACTATATCTAGTTAATAATTATATTTTAGGTCCCAAACCAAAGCCTGGTGATTTCATCAGCATCACTTTTTCCTACCACCCCTGCTATTTCCTGCTCCTTTCCTTGAGTTTTGTTTCTGTCATGACTTGAGCGGCTGCTTTAAAGCTATACTAACCTTCTCAGTCACCTCTTTCGGTTCCACAGATGCCTCCAGAAGAAAAGATCTTTGGGTTTTAGTTTTGTCCTAAATATTGGCCCTGTTATTTTTCCTACTTTAAAAAAAAAAAATTCTCAGCAGTCTAAATTGCCTAGACTGCAGTTATGAGAAGCAGAAGTCACCTCAGATTAGTTTTATTTCACTGAAAATATATCCTCTTTCTTTGAGCGAATGTTTTGGGTTGTAAATTTTAATTCTTTTATGTCAGAAAATATCATTTTGTTTAGTTGGAAGTAGAATTATGATTTTAAAATCATTTTCCTTCAATACTTTATATGTATTGTTCCATTTGTTTTTTTATATCTGCTTTTATTGATGAAGAGTTTAACTTGAATCTGATTCTCATCTCTTTGTAATAAATCCTTTTTCCTCTCTCTGGAGAGGTTCTTTTCACATCTTAAACTTATTTTTAATATTCAGAAGTTTTAATATAATGTACAGGGTTTTTTGTTTGTTTTTTCCTTCTTTATGTATCCTTTTTGGGATCTTTTACTCCCGAGTAAAAGATATATTTCTTTTCCACATACGTTCTTTAAACTCAGTTCTTTCCTATACCTATTCAAGGCTGTGTTTTTCCTCTTTAAATTCATTCACATCTTCTCTTTGTATTTGAAGGATTCCTCACGGTTTCTGTCTCACCACAAGTTTCCCTTCTTATTTCCTACATAGCTACATATCCATGTGTGTATTTATTTGTAATATATCTTCTCTTATTTCTAGGTATTTGGTGAGAGGAAAGGAGTGATATCTGCTTAGCTTGCCCTCTTGAATCTCGGTAGTTCTTTTTATAACTTTAGCCACTTGAATTATCCTCCTCTAGTCAGGTTGTACTTGGGTCACATGCTGACTTGTCACCACTTTACATTAGCTCAACAAATGGCAGCCTCTAAGGTATTTTCATGTCATCTAACCTCAGCATGCAATCTTTTTTTCAGTATATATGTACATTAATTACTGCATTTCAAACCCTTTACTGTAGGTCATTGAGATGAAACTATATTAGAACAATGTTTTGTAATCTACATTAGGTTTTTAAAAAACTAACTTGCAAAATGTGAGGGAGGAGCAAATTCCCTAGTTGACTGGCAACTGAAATTGTAAAAGTCAATTCAGAGAACAAGCTAATATGTTGGGAAGAAATGATAACAGCAGCAGGGGAAAGCAATATGAAAAGTTGGCCCATGAGACAGGGTAGAAGTAGAATTTGCTAAGTGGCAGGGGAGGTGAACTGTGGTAGTGTAAATTCTGTGTTATACATCTGTACATGGAGATTTTCTTGCTTTGACAGTTGACAGTTGGATATGTAACTCTCCATTCTGTGTTAGGTGAGAGTTATGAGGAGTCAGGCCCTGGACCTAAGGGCTCTGGAGGTAAACTTAATGAGTGTCTCAGGCATCATGTTGTCCCTGAGCCTGTTAACTTAACAAGAGTACTGCCCAAGCTCACCCTTCTCCCATTATCCCTACCTCTCTCTCTCTGCCTCCCCCACCCCAAATTGGCTCATTTTTTGCTTATACAGAAGCCTAAATAGGTATATACAGAAATAAATTTACAGAGCTATCTTAATTTTAACAAAATCAGACTCTATAAATAGTCTCATTGAAATGTTTAAATAAGTTTTATGAAATGGCCTCTCAATAATAATTTTATCATTGATGCCTATGCCTTTGTTATTTTCAGTGATTTATAAAATTTCACATTGCATTTAATATTTACTTTATAATTGAGTGAATATGTTTCTGGAGGTAAACGTTTATGATACAGTCGGTCTAACCACTGTAGGCATTATTTTGATCAAGTAAAATTGTCTTTCTTTTTAGTATTTTTTGTGTTTATCCCAACATTAAATATCATCTGTAAATCTTGATTAACTTATTTTTTTATTAAAAGTTTTTTATCAGCTGTCTTAAGTAAGCTTTAAAAGGGTTTAAATTCAATTTTAATCTTCTACACAAAGCCACAAGATACCTATTATCCCTTTTAACTTCGCTTAGTAGGCTTAAAATGAAAAACATTTTTAATTAATCCTTTATGCTCCTTAGGACTGTAAAATAGAAAAGAATGAAATTTTCAAACCAACTTATACTTCTATTGAACAAGTAACTCTATTTAAACATATAAAAATATATTTAATCCTAATTCATAAAGTTTTAAATACTTCAGAAGTAGTCATCCTGAAAAAAAAAAAACCAAGTAAACAAAATAATGTACACTTTAAACTTTAAAAACCTATTAGTAAGAGCTAATTTCCTCAAGTGCTAAACATATTTGCAACACAAAACACCCAAATATTAAAACCATTCCACACGCTTTAGTAGAAACTTAAAATTTAAAACATTTTACCTGGAAATCTAAACTAAGTAGGCTTTGCTTGGTGTCATTTAAGTCTCCGGATGAAAATGAAACAAAACCAGAGCTTTCTTTAAGACAAAGAAGGGAGTGTTGAAAAATGTTAACTGACTTCTTTGTAAAATCTAAAATAACTGCCTCCCTTGGGGTTACATGCCTTTCGGTTCTTTGTGCAGAAAATCAGCCAAGAGAGTAACTAGGGAAAATGGTTACCAAGGCAAATATTTGTTCTAAATCACGGGAAAATGGAAAGCAGCAGGGGGTGGGGGCGGGAAGCTTTAGTCTGTAGGCTGAGAAAGTGGAGTTAGAAACAACAAAAGTGGAGCTTAAGAAATGTGTGATTTTCACAGACTAATTGCATTAAAAATGTTAACATTCGTACTAGCCTGCGTGTCACTTGAGCTTTATCAGACTGCAGAGATGCTATTGTTCCCAAGTTAGAGGACTATACATTCCTGGGATGCCTTAATTGGGTTAATGTTATTTAAATCTCTAATCAGCTCCCTGCCAGCCATACCAGTCTCCCACACAATATTGTTAACAAAACAGGGCTTCCCTGGTGGCTCAGTGGTAAAGAATTTGCCTGCAGGCGGACACGGGTTTGATCCCTGATCCAGGAAGACCCCACATGCCGCCACACATAGTAACAAAGACCAAGAACAGCCAAAAATAAATAAATTTTTAAAAAGCTGTTATATATTAGTGTCACTGAAATTATATAACTTCCAACCTTAAGCAATAATAAAATAGGCAAGAGAGCCGTGAGGCTTCTGATTAGGGCAAATTGGTTATCTAGTTCAGCCTCAGTTTCTTCATCTGCGAATGAGCAGGTCACAGTCAGATCAAGGTTCCTGGCCCACAGTGCTCCTTATGGGGGACCTTGGATGAATTACTGCTGTTTGTAACTGTTTATTCTTTATACAGCTGGGATGGTAATACCTACCCTTCAAATTTTTGTGCAAATAAAATGAATAGCAATACAAAATACCTGTCATAAGCTAGGTAATTTTAATATCTGTTTTTTTTAATTCTTAATTTATCTCAGGGGTCTAAATTGCTTGACAGAGAAGAACTACATTTTTGTCTTTCCAAAATCTTAATGTGACTTGGATAGATCAAATCAAGATGATAGATTGAGCACATGGGCCACCCAAATTCCTAAAACTAAAAACTACATTTTCTTTTAAAAATGTAGTACTGCATCACAAAATTATTAGTACTATTAGAAGACAGAATTTTTGATAAATTCCTTAAAGACTGAAGGCATATAGGCTCTGACAGATGACACTATAGCCCAAACAGGTGTAAGACAGGATAATTTTGTGAGTGTTCCAAGTTTAAAAATTATAGATCTTAGGAATGGTGAGATTCATTGGGAAACTGCACTCAGCAGAAGCAAGGTATATGACCCCAATCCTCCTGATGTCTCCATCATTTGTTCCAAGTATTATGCATTTACCTCCAAATTGACCCATGTTCTCATCTACTTGGTTTTGCGTGTCTAATAGAAAAGGGATCCAAACTAGCTCAACCGAGTACAAACACTAAGTTGGCTATCTCTACCCACACATTCTGAGCTTTTGGTCAGTGTCTCTAACATAAGTAGATAGCCCAGGATTACCAAATATTTGAGAAGATACTAACGTTAGAGATAGGAGTTCCCCTCATCTCTTCCCCCAGAATACCTACACACAATCTGAAAAGAGCTTTGGAGATTAAATCAAGAATGAGATGCCACTAGACACCTATTGCTGCTGCTGCTCCTGCTGCTAAGTCGCTTCAGTCGTGTCCAACTCTGTGCGACCCCATAGACGGCAGCCTACCAGGCTCCCCTGTCCCTGGGATTCTCCAGGCAAGAACACTGGAGTGGGTTGCCATTTCCTTCTCCAATACATGAAAGGGAAAAGGGAAAGTGACATGACTCATAGCGACCCCATGGACTGCAGCCTACTAGACTCCTCCGTCCATGGGATTTTCCAGGCAAGAGTACTGGAGTGGGGTGCCATTGCCTTCTCCGAGACACCTATTAGAATTGCAAAAACCAAAACAGTGAGGATACCAAATGCAAGTGAGAATGTGGGGCAGTAGGAATTCTCGTTCACTGCTGGTGGGAATACTAAATGATAGACTCTTTTGAAGGTAGTTTGGAGGTTTTCTAGAAAAATTCTGTAGTCAAGCTCCTTGATATTTACCCAAACAAGTTGAACCTACAAAAACCTGCACACAGATGTTGACAGCAGCTTTATTCATAATTGCCAAAACTTGGAAGCAACCTTCAATAGGTGAATGGATAAACTGTGGTACATCCTACAATGGAATATTATTTAGTGCTAAAAAGAAATAGGCTATTAGGCCTTGAAAAGACATGGAGGAACTTTAAATGCATATTGATTAGTGATTCCAGCTATGTGACATTCTGGAAAAGATAAATCTGTCAGGACAATGAAAAGGTCAGTGGTTGCCAGGGGTTGTTGCGGGGGCAGGTGGAGGGGTGGGTCAGAGAGAAATGAATAGGTGAAATCACAGAGGACTTTTAAGGCAGTGGAAATACTGTATATGATATCATAATGATGAATACATGTCTTTGTACAATTATCTAAACTCAGAATGTGCACACCAAGAGTGAACCCTGCTGCTGCTGCTGCTAAGTCGCTTCAGTCGTGTCCGACTCTGTGCGACCCCATAGACGGCAGCCCGCTAGGCTGCCCCGCCCCTGGGATTCTCCAGGCAAGAACACTGGAGTGGGTTGCCATTTCCTTCTCCAATGCATTTGTAACTTATAAACCTGAGTGATTATATTGTATATAGGTTCATCAGATGTAACAAATACACCACTCTACTGGGGGAGGCTGTGTGATGAGAGTACTAGGGATATATGGAAAACTTCTGTACCTTCCTCTGTTTTTCTGTGCATCTGAAACTGCTCTTAAAAAAAAAAAAAAGTCTTTAGGCCTTCCCTAGGATCTTCCCTATAGCTCAGATGGTAAAGAATCTGCCTCTAATGCAAGGGACCCAGGTTCAATCCCTGGGTCAGGAAGATCCCCTGAAGAAGGAAATGGCAACCCACTCCAGTATTCTTGCCTGGAGAATTCCATGGACACAGGAGCCTGCCACACTACAGTCCATAGGGTCGCAAAGAGTCCAACATGGCTGAGCAACTCACACACACACACACACCCAGGCCTTCCCTGGTGGTCCAGTGATTAAAAATCTCCCTGTCAATGCAGGAGACATGGGTTCAATCCCTGGCTTGGGAAGATTCCACATGCCGTGGAACAAATAAATCCTTGTGACACAGCTACTGCAGCCTATGAGCCACAACTACTGAAGCCCACACACCGAGAACCCGTGTTCTGCAAGGAAGAGTGGCCCCTGCTTGCTGCAACTAGAGAGAGTCCATGCATCAAAAATAATAAAATAAAAAAAATTTTTAATAGTCTTTAAAAGAGAATGTGGCTTGATTTGAAATATATACATTGTTTTCGGAGAAAACAATGTGAATAACATGCAGTATTGGACACATTGCTTAGAGCAAACAGAAACTCATTCTTTTGAGAACAACTTAGCAATAGCTATGTTCTGTCCCAGCCTTCCACTTCTAGGAATCCATTATAGAAACATGTCTTTCTCTGCACAAGTGTACCTCCAGGAAAGTACTTTAAAGCATTGTACCCAAGTGTAGAGGGTAATTAATCAGTTGTATACTGACAGGGAACAGTAGGCTGTTATAAAGTTATATCGAGAGACTGAAGTAACTATTATACAGACATCATAGTTGTCCACAGTATTACCAAGAAGAAAGAAACTTTAAAACAGCGCATGTGCTATTATGTTACCTTCTTTTAACATATACAATTTAGTATCTTCCTAGAGAAAAAAATGGAAGAAATAAATAACAAACTGTTAGTTATCTTTGGGTGATGGAATTATGAGAGGATTTTTAGTATGTAATTCTGTATTCTTATAATGTTTTGAGCTTTTCATAACCAGGTCAGATAAAAGGAATCTTAAAAAAAAAATTAAACAATTAGAAAAAGAAATAATTTAAATAGCCACATAGAGGAGTAGCCAAGACTGGCAAAATTGCAGAGAACCAGATTATACAGTTTCTGAGGTCCCTGCTCTAAAATCTTGTGAGTTAATGGACTGTTACATGAGTCCTTCTGCAGAAACTGTTTTAACCACAGTAGTATCAACACATGGAAAATGCTGGTATTAGTGTTCTCCTCCCTTTTATTATTGCAGCCATAACTATGTTCTAAAGCTTGGCTCTGACGGCTGCTCTGCAGTTTGGTGTTGGTCACCAAACAGGATGTCAACAGGTCCTTCAGCACTCGGGCTATAAGCACAGCCAGTGCAGGTACCAACTCCTTTTCGGTATTTTTACCTCTGTGGTAGAAAGTGCCAATGAGTTAGTTTTTCTTTTAAGGTTGTAGTTGCTTATGACAACTTTGTAGATAACACTCAGATAAAGCTAAATTTTGAAAATTTTAAGTAAGGGTCCTCTTAGAAATGGGAGTCTTATCTTACCTCAAGCCTATTCTATATCCCTTCCTAGTGTCATAGTCAAATGCCTTTTCAGCTAACTCATACTGAAGTTGCTTCATCTTCCCACAAAGAATACTACACACATCTTTTGGCCACATCACATGTGGGAACACGTGCCCCGGGCATTCGAAGTCCAGAATCTCAACCAGTGGACCACCAGGGAAGTCCCTACTACAGGCCTATATTAATCAACACATTCTTCTGAACAGTTCTTTAAGATCAGCATAACCATACTATAACCTGACAAGGAAATTATAAAAAAGGGTAATTATAAATCAGTCTCACTAATGAACATAGATTTTAAAAAACTAAAATATTAGCAAACCAAATCTACTAGTATATAAATAGGATAATATATCATGACTCTACTAGGCTTATTCAACAAGTACCTGGTTGATTTAAGGATAAAATCCAAACATTATATGATCATCTCAAGGTCTAAAGAAGGAAGAAGGAGGAAAAAAGCTTTTACGTACTAGAAATAGAAGAGAACTCATTAGTGTGTCAGAGTATCTACAGAAAATAACTTGCTTCCACTCCCAGCTATATACCCAAGAGAAGTGGAAACATAAATCCACATGAAAACTGTACACCAATTTTGAAGCTACACTCTTCATAACAGCCAAAATGTGGGAACAACTCAAATATCTAGCTGATGAATGGAGAAAGTAAGTATAGTCTGTTTCTACAGTGGAGTATTATTCAGCAATGAAAAGGAATGGTATGATACATGCTACAACATGGATGAACCTCAAACACATTATGTTCAGTGCAAGAAGCCAGTCACAAGAGGCCACATATTGTATGCCTCTTTTGTATGAAGTGTCCACAGTAGGCAGATCCACTAGGCAGAAAGTAGATGAGTGGTTGCTGGGGTGAGGAGACTTAGAGTGGGGTGACAGAATGGGGGGTGACTGCTACTGAGTACAGTGTCTCTTCATAAAGTGGCCCAAATGTTCCAAAAATAGGCATTAGTGATATCTCCCAAATATGAAAATACTGCTGCTGCTGCTACTGCTGCTAAGTCGCTTCAGTCGTGTCCGACTCTGTGTGACCCCAGAGACGGCAGCCCACCAGGCTCCCCCGTCCCTGGGATTCTGCAGGCAAGAACACTGGAGTGGGTTGCCATCCCCTTCTCCAATGCTTGAAAGTGAAAAGCGAAAGTGAAGTCGCTCAGTCATGTCCGACCCTCAGCGACCGCATGGACTGCAGCCCTCCAGGCTCCTCCCTCCATGGGATTTTCCAGGCAGGAGTACTGGAGTGGGGTGCCACTGCCTTCTCCGATGAAAATACTAAACCCCACTAAATTTGTACTCTAAAAGGGTGAATTTAATGATATGTAAATTATATCTCAGCAAAACTATTATTAAAAAATAATATTGTGATACTGCAATTTTTCCTTTTCTGGGAACGAGACAAGCAGGCTCACTGAAAATTCTGGCAAGTGCAGTAAAACAAGAAAAGGGGGGGGGGTGGAATTTAAGTAGAAAAGTAGAAAATTGGGTATAAGTAGAAAATCAGGAATTCTCTGGTGGTTCAGTGGTTGGGACTTTTGCTGCCAGGGGCCTAAGTTCAATCCTTGGTCAGGAAACTTGAGATCCAGCAGAACATGTAATGCAGTCCCCCAAAAAGTGTAAGAAAATTAAGGAAGGAAAAAACTTATTAGACAGGTGAAATGCTTTCTTTGCATAGGAAATCTAAAATGAGGGGGTGGTGAAATGAGTAAAGGGACTCAACTGTATGGTGAGAGATGGAAAATAAATTTTTTCTGGTGAGCATATTACAAGTGCTTAGGAAGCATCACTACAAACAGAGATAGTGGAGGTGATGAAATTCCAGCTGAGCTATTTCAAATCCTAAAAGATGATGCTGTGAAAGTGCTGCACTCAATATGCCAGCAAATTTGGAAAACTCAGCAGTGGCCACAGGACTGGAAAAGGTCAGTTTTCATTCCAATCCCAAAGAAAGGCAATGCCAAAGAATGTTCAAACTACCACATAATTGTACTCATCTCACACACTAGCAAGGGTATGCTCAAAATTCTCCAAGTTAGGCTTCAACAGTACATGAATCAAGAAATTCCAGATATTCAAGCTGGATTTAGAAAAGACAGAGGAACCAGAGATCAAATTGCCAACATCCATTGGATTGTAGAAAAAGCAAGAGAAAATGGCTCAGAAAAGATACTGCTGTGTTTTATGTCAAAGAGTGTTCTGCCTATGTTTTCCTCTAAGCGTTTTATCCAGTTTTCCCAGCACCATTTATTGAAGACACTGTCTTTTCTCCATTGTATGGTCTAGCCTCCTTTGTCATGTTGGTCACTTAGTTGTGTCCGACTCTTTATAATCCCATGGCTGTAGACCACCAGGCTCCTCTGTCTGTGGGATTCTCCAGGCAAGAATACTGGAGTGTGTTGTCATTGCCTTCTCGAGGTGATCTTCCCACCCCAGGGATTGAACCCAGGTCTCCCACATTGCAGGCAGATGCCTTACCATCTGACCCACCTGAGAAGGCCTTCTTTGTTGTAGATTTATTGAACATAGTTGCGTGAGTTTATTTCCTGGCTTTATATCCTGTTCCATTGATCTATATTCTGTTTTTGTGCCAGTACTGTACTATTTTGATGACTGTTGCTGTGTAGTATAAAGTCAGGGAATGTGATTCCTCCAGCTCCATTTTCCTTTCTTAAGATTGCTTTGCCTATTCAGGGTCTTTTCTGTCTCCTTACAAATTTTAAGGGTTTTTTTTTTTTCCTTGTTCTAGTTCTGTGGGAAATGCCTTTGTTGATTTGATAGGGATTGCATTGAATCTATAGATTGCCTTGGTCAGTGTAGTCATTTTGATAGTATTGATTCTTTCAGCTGAAAAACATGGTAGGTCTTTCCAGCTGTTTGTGTCATCTTCAATTTCTTTCATCAGCATCTTATGGTTTTCAGTGTACAGGTCTTTTGTCTCCTCTGGTATGTTTATTCCAAGACCGGGCAAACATCACTAAACACTTGGACTTGAATGTCACACTCTGGAGATAGTTGAGTCATTCAGGCTTAGGTCATGAACACAAAAGAATGGAGAGCTGGGATAGCCTAATATTCACAGCTCCCAGCTATCCATTCTTTTGTGTTCATGACCTAAGCCTGAATGACTCAACTATCTCCAGAGTGTGACTTTCAAGTCCAAGTGTTAAGTGATGGCACTGACTGTGTCTTAGTGGAATCATGGGGCCGTTAAATCAGCAGCATGGCATTTTGCATAACTGTAATTTGTTCTTCTTTGTTTACTAATATATTCGGTTCTGTCAGTCAGAATCTTCCTATATCCTGTCTGGATGTCCTCAAACTACCATCTATTCCATCTTCCTATTCTCTCCTTGATTTCTTGAAATAATATCTACAGAAAATACCTCCACGTGTTTGGCCTCCCATTTGTCCCTTAATCTACTGTGACTCAGCTGTGGCATTTATGGTCAGTGTAAAAGTGCCCTCTCAAACATTCAGAGGCCCACAGAAGCCGTCTATCAGCCTTCTTTTTTCTTGTCTTATTGATCGCCTTATTCTTGGAAGTCTGTCTGTCCTTCCTTCTATCCATCTTTCTTTCTCTTCATCTTTTACTGACTTCATCCCACCCACTTCCACATCATAAGTATTCATGTTCTCCATCCTCCATAGCCCTCTTCTATATCTGTCCTTGCTTGCCCTCATAATATTGTTCATCCAGTAAGCAAACGTAAAGGAGCACTAACCACATTGCTTTAACATACGCCAATGAGCTACAGATCTATTCTAAGCGCTTAACTGTTTCCTGAGCTTTATATTCAAATTGCCAACTTTCATTTGTTCAGATTGGTTTGCATCTCTCCCACGCATTGTATCAGCACATACAGAAGAACAAGATGTACCGTCTACTCCAAAACTTGTTACTCCTCCTGTATTCTTTATTGTGATAACTCATGGAAATTCAGAAATTCAAGATTTACCTAATTACTGGTTTTACTGCTCAGAGGGGTTTTAAATTTTGGTTCCGTCTCTCCCTTTTATAGCTATTTATTTAAGTTTAGGCTTGAAAGGAGATGTGAGTTTATATCATGTCTTCACAGCCAGGATATAGTTTTGCTTATCCAAACCAACTTATATTAACACTTGCAATATTCTGACAAGTGTTTCAAGAGGTTTTGGGTAAATTTTTTGGAGGAGAAATTTTGTGCAAAGAAAATCACATTTGGTATTTATGGTTTAATTTCCATTCTTAAAAACTATAGTGATTTTTTTTTTGCCACAAGAATGTACATTCAAGGGTAAAAATATAATGCATGTTATTTTAGCAGTTGGTTTTATAGAGTCTTAAAAATAACCTAAGAACAGACATTTTTTGTATGTCCTTTGGCAGAATCAGGTCCTCAGTTTTTCCTACATACCCTGTACATGATGGGGATAGAAGAGAAACAAAGAAACTGGCAGCATTAACTAGCTCCACTATGTGCCAAATATTCTCTGGCTAGGGACAGTGCTCAATAAATCAACCCAATAATATACCTTGTTATACTCCAGTTTTCAGAGGAAGAACACTGAAGTATTACAGTCTAAATGAGGAAACTAAAGCTTCACAGAGTTAAATAATTTGTCTGACTTGCTGAGAAATGGAAGAACTGAGCGTAACTTCAAGTTAGTCTGATTTCTTTCTTTTCACAACAGTCAGGCTACACACTTTTCAGCTCACCCCTACAGTGCTTCTTCTCCCAGCAGAAATGGAAGGATGGGTAGAATATATTCTGCAGCCCACATCAGCAGAAACTGACTCTCATCACCATTATGACTCCACATGTCCATAAACCATAGGAGTCAGATGCCTTCAAGATGAAAACCAGATTGCCTGAGTGTTTGGGGAGCAGACGTGATGAAAGTCACTGCAGAGGCATCAGGGCCAGAATTCATCTTGGCCTCTTGCCTGCCAGGAAGAACTGGATGAGTCCTACCCTCCCCTGGGACTAGGTTCTTATCTTTAAAAAAGACCACTGTTGACAACCCAGGTGTTTCTCTCTGGCATTCTGGATGTGTCATTCCCACTTAGGGATGAACCACCACAGCCACAGCCTCCAGAACTGCTCTTTCCCTGTAATTTTCCTCCTGCCAAACTCTGAAACCTACACTTAGCGTGAGGTTTGTGAGATGATTACACATATGGTAGTTTTAACGTTTGTTGGGAATGGGATTCTTTTCTACTGATACACTGTCTAAAGGCAATGGCTATAAATCAGAGCAACCACAATATTTACAAAGGTATTTTGTGGAAAAGAAGACTTTGGCAACTGGTTAAGCCATCACTCATGGGGGATAAAGTAAAGCTCACTTGCAGTTTAATAAATCAAAACATAGTGTGTTTGTCCATGGCCTCATTTTTTCCCCATTACTGGTGGGTGATATCATCTTTTTCATTTCCATTAGAATCTTTCAGCATCCGAGAGTAGGAAAAAATTAATGCTAACTTCATTTATTCCATTTTTAAACAAATTTAATTTTAATTCTAGCAGATTTGTAAGTGCAATTTTCAAACTCTTCCAGGGTTTATGGAATTTTTATGAATAGTATTCTGGAAATTACTGACTTTTTTCCGTATGTGCAAATATACTGTTTTTGAATTACGTTCTTTTCTCAATTTGCCCAGATGAAACTCTGATCTTAAAAAGAATAAAACTAAACTCCTCCCTCCAAATTACAGCAGAAGAGTAAATTTAGAAATTGATAAAACAATGTGTAACAAAGGCTAAAATTATCCATGATCATACCCTGTTGAGACAACTAATCCATAAATAATAGTATTTTTAAATACAATGCTCACCTTTACTCTGCATTTCTCTGCCAGAATGAAAAGTTTGAATGTTCCCACTCACATGCACATAGGTATTGAAAGCAAACAGGTGTTACTGTTTTAAAAACTCAAGACTCCACCTTCTGATAGCCTGATCTTTTCTTCAGTCCCTAACTTTAATATCATCTTTTCCAAGAAACTGTCTCTAGTTCCACAGTTCACCCCGGTAGCACATTGGCTTTACTACTTTGCCAGGGCTGATTAACTCTGTTTTATATTATAAATAGTGGTTTCCATATGTTTTCCCCAAATCTATATAAATTCTTTGAGGACTCACACACATGTGTGCTGCTAATTAAGTCATTTAAGTTTGTTTTTTTTTTTTACTGTGTGCATCTTCAGCTCATTGTTAAAATCTGTAAAAATAAGTAAGGTTGACAAAGGTCTTACTTACATTTGGTTATAGTCAATTCTTGTGACTGTGTGGATCACAATAAACTGTGGAAAATTCTAAAAGTGTTGGAAATACCAGACCACCTGACCTGCCTCTTGAGAAACCTATATGCAGGTCAAGAAGCAACGGTTAGAACTGGACATGGAACAACAGACTGGTTCCAAATAGGAAAAGGAGTACATCAAGGCTGTATATTGTCACCCTGCTTTATTTAACTTATATGCAGAGTACATCATGAGAAACGCTGGGCTGGAAGAAGCACAAGCTGGAATCAAGATTGCCGGGAGAAATATCAATAACCTCAGATATACAGATGACACCACCCTTATGGCAGAAAGTGAAGAAGAATAAAGAGCCTCTCGATGAAAGTGAAAGAGGAAAGTGAAAAAGTTGGCTTAAAGCTCAACATTCAGAAAACTAAGATCATGGCATCTGGTCCCATCACCACATGGGAAATAGATGGGGAAACAGTGTCAGACTTTATTTTTTTTGGCTCAAAAATCAGTGCAGATGGTGATTACAGCCATGAAATTAAAAGACGCTTACTCCTTACTTCCAACTTGCACATCCATACACGACTACTGAAAAAAAATCTATTGATTAAACAGACCTTTGTTGCCAAAGTAATGTCTCTGCTTTTTAATATGATGTCTAGGTTGATCATAGCCTTCCTCCCAAGGAGCAAGCCTCTTTTAATTTCATGGCTGCAGTCACCATCTGCAATAAATTTGAAGCCCAAAAGAATAAAGTCTGTCACTGTTTCCATTGTTTCCCCATCCATTTGCCATGAAGTGATTGGACTGGATGTCATGATCTTAGTTTTCTGAATGTTGAGTTTAAGTCGACTTTTTCACTCTCCTCTTTCACTTTCACCAGGAGGCTCTTTAGGCTTCTTCACTTTCTGCCATAAGGGTGGTGTCATCTGCATATCTGAGGTTATTGATATTTCTCCTGGCAATCTTGATTCCAGCTTGTACTTCATGCAGTCCAGCATTTTTCATGATGTACTCTGCATATAAGTTAAATCAACAGGATAACAGTATGCAGCCTTGATGTACTGTTTTCCCTATTTGGAACCAGTCTGTTGTTCCATGTCTGGTTCTAACTGTTGCTTCTTGACCCACATACAGGTTTCTCAGGAGACAGGTCAGGTGATCTGGTGTTCCTATCTCTTTCAGAATTTTCCACAGTTTGTTGTGATCCACACAGTCAAAGGCTTTGACATAGTCAATAAAGCCAGAGATAGATGTTTTTCTGGAACTCTCTTGCTTTTTGATGATCCAATAGATGTTGGCAATTTGATCTCTGGTTCCTCTGCCTTTCCTAATCCAGCTTAAGTATCTGGAAGTTCATGGTTCACATACCTTTGAAGCCTGGCTTGGAGAATTTTGAGCATTACTTTGCTAGTGTGTGAAATGAGTGCAATTGTGTGGTAATTTGAACATTCTTTGGCATTGCCTTTCTTTGGAATTGGAATGAAAACTGACCTTTTCCAGTCCTGTGGCCACTGCTGAGTTTTCCAAATTTGCTGGCATATTGAGTGCAACACTTTCACAGCATCATCTTTTAGGATTTGAAATAGCCCAATTGGAATTCTATCACCTCCATTAGCTTTGTTGGTAGTGATGTTTCCTAAGGCCCACTTTACTTCTGCATTCAAATGAGTATATCTTTCCTTATCTCCTGTGCCTTTTGCTTCTCTTCTTTTCTCAGCTATTTGCAGGACCTCCTCAGACAATTATTTTACCTTTTTGCATTTCTTTTCTTGGGGATGATATTGATCCCTGCCTCCTGTATAATGTCACAAACCTCCGTCCATAGTTCATCAGGTACTCTGTCTCTCAGATCTAGTCCCTTAAATCTATTTCTCACTTCCACTGTATAATCGTAAGGGATTTGATTTAGGTTATACCTGAATGGTCTGGTGGTTTTCCCTACTCTCTTCAGTTTAAGTCTGAATTTGGCAATAAGGAGTTCATGATCTGAGCCACAGTCAGCTCCCGGTCTTGTTTTTGCTTACTGTATAGAGCTTCTTCATCTTTGGCTGCAAAGAATATAATCAATCTGATTTTGGTTTTGACCATCTGGTGATGTCCATGTGTAGAGTCTTCTCTTGTGTTGTTAGAAGAGGGTGTTTGCTATGACCAGTGTGTTCTCTTGGTAAAACTCTGTTAGCCTTTGCCGTGCTTCATTTTGTACTCAAGGCCTAATTTGCTTGTTACTCCAGGTTATCTCTTGACTTCCTACTTTTGCATTCTAGTCTCCTGTAATGAAAAGGACATCTCTTTTAGGTGTTAGTCCTAGAAGGTCTTGTAGGTCTTCATAGAACCCTTCATTTTCAGCTTCTTTAGCATTACTGGTCAGGGAATAGGCTTGGATTACCGTGATATTGAATGGTTTGCCTTGGAAATGAACAGAGATCATTTTGTTGTTTTTGAGATTGCATCCAAGTACTGCATTTCAGAATCTTCTATGGCCTATGATGGCTACTCCATTTCTTCTAAGGGATTCCTGCCCATGGTAGTCGATATAATGGTCATTTGAGTTAAATTCACCCATTCCAGTTCATTTTAGTTCATTGATTCCTAAAATGTCAGTGTACACTCTTGCCATCTCTTGTTTGACCACTTCCAATTTACCTTGATTCATGAACCTAACATTCCAGGTTTCTATGCAATCCATCACCAGTTACATCCACAACTGGGTGTTGTTTTTGCTTTGGCTCCATCTCTTCATTCTTTCTGGAGTTATTTCTCCACCGATCTCCAGTAGCATATTGGATACCTACTGACCTGGGGAGTTCATCTTTCAGTGTCCTATGTTTTTGCCTTTTCATACTGTTCATGGGGTTCTCAAGGCAAGAATACTGAAGTGGATTGCCATTCCCTTCTCCAGTGGACCATGTTTTGTCAGAACTCTCCACTGTGACCCGTCCATCTTGGGTGGCCCTCCATGGCATGACTCATAGTTTCACTGAATTAGACAAGACTGTGGTCCATGTGATCAGTTTGATTAGTTTTCTGTGATTGTGGTTTTCATCATGTATGACCTCTGATGGAGAAGGATAAGAGGCTCATAGAAACTTCCTGATGGGAGAGACTGACCAAGGAGGAAACTGGGTCTTGTTCTGATGGGCTGGGCCATGCTCAGTAAATCTTTAATCCAATTTTATACTGATGGATGGGGCTGTGTTCCCTCCCTGTTGTTTGACCTGAGGCCAAACTATGGTGGAAGTAATGAAGATAAAGGCTACCTCCTTCAAAAGGTCCCGTGCAGGCACTGCTGCACTCAGTGCCTCTGACCCTGCAGCAGGCCACCACCGACCCATGCCTCCACTGGAGACTCCTGGACACTTCTGGGCAAGGCTGGGTCAGTCTCTTGTGGGGTCACTGCTCTTTTCTCCTGGGTCCCAGTGTGTACAAGGTTTTGTTTGTGCCCTCCAAGAGTCTGTTACCCCAGTCCTGTGTAAGTTAGGGCTTCCCTGGTGACTCAGAGGTTAAAGCATCTGCGTGCAATGTGGGAGACCTAGGTTCGATCCCTGGGTTGGGAAGATCCGCTGGAGAAGGAAATGGCAACCCACTCCAGTATTCTTGCCTGGAGAGTCCCACGGACGGAGGAGCCTGGTGGGCTACAGTCCACTGGGTTGCAAAGAGTCGGACATGACTGAGCAACTTCAGTTTCACTTTCTTTCACTTTATGGTGGTGTTAATGGTGACCTCCTCCAAGAGGCCTTATGCCATACCCAAGTCTGCTTGCACCCAGAGCCCCTGCCCCTATAGCAGGCCACTGCTAACCCGTACCTCCACAGGAGACACTCAAACACAGTTCTGGCTCAGTCTCTCTGGGGTCTCTGGGTCTTGGTGTGCACAAAGTTAGTTTGAGCCCTTCAAGCATCTCAGGAGGGTATGGGGTTTGATTCTAAATGTGATTTCGCCCCTCCTACTGTCTTTCTCGGAGAAGGCAATGGCACCCCATTCCAGTACTCTTGCCTGGAAAACCCCATGGACGGAGGAGCGTGGTGGGCTGCAGTCCATGGGGTCGCTAAGAGTCAGACACGACTGAGCAACTTTACTTTCACTTTTCACTTGCATGCTTTGGAGAAGGAAATGGCAACCCATTCCAGTGTTCTTGCCTGGAGAATCCCAGGGACGGGGGAGCCTGTTGGGCTGCCGTCTATGGGGTCGCACAGAGTCAGACACGACTGAAGCGACTTAGCAGCAGCAGCAGCACTGTCTTGCTGGAGCTTCTACTTTGCCCTTGGACATGGTATATCTTTTTTTGGTGGGATCCAACATTCTCCTGTTGATGGTTGTTCAGCAGCAAGTGGTAATTTTGGAGTTCTTGCGGGAGAAGATGAGCGCACATCCTTCTACTCTGCCATCTTGAAACTTCCTAAATATATTTTCAAAAGAAATGTGTGCACATGTATATTCAGAAACGTGCATAAAACTATCACAGCACTGATCGTTTTGCAATTTGTACATTTATCAGATCATTGTACATCTTATGTAGTATTATGTCAATTATATCTCAATAAACTGGAAAAGTGAAAGTCATATAAATAGAAACTGATAGATTTTACCTCTAACATATGTTCATTTTAGAATTAAAGGATATTCTTCAGGCAGAGGGAGAATGACCCAGGAAAGGATTTGAGATGTAATAAGGAACAGAGAATATGTTAAATACAGAAAACAGTTTCCGTATAAAGTCATAATAATGTCAAGTGAGGTGTTTTTTTTTAAGCTAGAATTCAGACTGAAATTAAAACATTATAAAGCCCTTTGTTCATGAAGAACATTGAGACATGGATTAATTTGGACTTTGATGAGTATGCGTGATAAAATATCTAATGTCTGTTTGACATACAGGAATAGATCATGTGACATCCTATCTAGTATAAGGGAAAGCAAAATTTTTTAAAGCTAATAAAAGGAAAGGCAAAAAGACAAAAAATTTTTTTAAGAAAATTGTAAAAATCAGTTGTGGCGGAACTTTCAACTGTTGCAGAATGATGAGATCATTGAATCTTCTCCACAAAAAAATACACGTAAAGCTGGGAAAATTGTTCAAAAGAACCATTTCAGAACTGAGGAGATTGATCAAGGCAAAGAACAAATAATTCAGAGCTTAATTCTCCCCTCTCTTTTAATATCTATGTTCTCTCATGATGTCCTAGATAGGACATCTAAATATCTCCCTTATCCATCCCATACTTTTTATTGTCAATAATGGAATTGAAATGGCCATTTTGTTTGTGAATACATTTCAGTTGCAAGTAATTCGACTTCAATTACAGAAACTCACTTCAAATAAGCCCAAGAACAATGTGGGTATATTGGAAGGACACTGAGAATACCCACTTATTGAACGGCCTTAGAGATTTCCAAGGCCCTGGGACCAGGAATGAGGTGGTTCTCATGGTCCCGGCAGCCCTCGAGGACTCTTACCTTGCTTTCTTTTTCAGAGTTGTCTCATCCTTATCATTTTCTGCATGTTCACTTCATTCTGCTCTCAGTAGGTCTTGCCTTCTGCAGGACAACTTCTTCTGGGTTGACACGCATATGGCCAGCCAGTGGCCCATCTCCAAAAACACAAACCTGTTTACTTTCACTTCAAGCTACTTCCCAGATTGGTGGTATGGCCCTTAATTTCAGATTTCTCCAAAGAACCTGATTTAACCAGATTGGATCATGTGTTCACCCGCTGGTCCTATCAACTATGATCTCTAGAGGAAGCAAGGTCACAAAAATTTTCCTGGGTATTGGTGATAAAATGTAGTACAGAGGTAAACATATTCAACAAAAAAATTTTCATATTGACTATCACATGTAAAGCTTTTGTGAGAAAGAGAAAAGTCATTAATATTTAATATAACCTTCTTCAATCAGCCTGTATTTATCTTCACTTCCTAAAGAGAACATCTTTATACTGTTGTAATACTCTATTGTATAGCCTAGGGCAAGTTTCTTACCTATTAATCTGTCAGTAAATATTTACTGATTATTTCTTTTTAGATTGTTTCATTTATACAATACTTATAAGTGAGTGTTGAGATTTTATACAATTTGTAAATCTTTCTCATGAGAATTGTCCTTTAATTAGTATATACACATTTCAAAGACTATGGCTGCTTAATTTTTTTCTGAATATATACTTAAATTACAGAGAGGTTTCTTTTTTTCTATTTTAGAGGGTGGTTAAAAACCATTTGTTGTACAAAAAGCAAAGTCCTCTCTGGCTAAGGAGTTTTTTTGCCTTTCAGTTCAGTTCAGTTGCTCAGTCATGTCCTACTCTTTGTGACCCATGGACTGCAGCACGTCAGGCTTCCCTGTCCATCACCAATTCTCGGAGCCTACTCAAATTCATGTCCATTGAGTCTGTGATGCCATCAAACCATCTCATCCTCTGTCATCCCCTTCTCCTCCCACCTTCAATCTTTCCCAGCATCAGGGTCTTTTCAAATGAGTCAGCTCTTCACATCAGGTGGCCAAAGTAATGGAGTTTCAGCTTCACTATCAGTCCTTCCAATGAATATTCAGGACTGATTTCCCTTAGGATGGACAGATTGGATCTCCTTGCAGTCCAAGGGACTCTCAAGAGTCTCCTCCAACACCACAGTTTAAAAGCATCAATTCTTCGGCGCTCAGCTTTCTTTATACTCCAACTCTCACACCCATACATGACTACTGGAAAAACCATAGCCTTGACTAGATGGACCTTGTTGGCAGAGTAATATCTCTGCTTTTTAATATGCTGTCTAGGTTGGTCATAGTTTTTCTTCCAAGGAGTAAGCGTCTTTTAATTTCATGGCTACAGTCACCATCTGCAGTGATTTGGGAGCCTAAAAAATAAAAGTCTGTCACTGTTTCCATTATTTCCCCATCTATTTACCATGAAGTGATGGAAAGGGATGCCATGAACTTAGTTTTCTGAATGTTGAGTTTTTAAGCCAACTTTTTCACTCTCCTCTTTCACTTTCATCAAGAGGCTGTTTAGTGCTTCTTCGCTTTCTGCCATAAGGGTGGTGTCATCTGTATATCTGATGTTTTTTGCTTTTAAAACTAATTTCAAGCAGGCTTTAGTGAAACAAACAATATTTTCACTATGAAATCACCAGTACGATAGCAGGAGGAGCCATGCCGTCATCTATTTATGATGGCATGCCATTTGGTATCTGTGATTCAGAGTAGTGAAAGTAAATTTTAAGTGTTTTCATGCTGGAAATGGTTTATTTATGTCTTTTGAAGGGAGAATTGGCAATGATCAAGCACTTAGCAGTGATCATGTTTTCTGTCTACAATTTGATGGCTCCCCTTAGTTCAGTTTATTTAATACAATTTTTAAAGGTTACTTTCCATTTATAATTACTACAAAATATTGGTTGTATTCCCCATGTTGTGCAGTATATCCTTGGGCCAATCTTACTTACATCCAAAAGTTTGTACTTCCCCCCCACCCCTGTATTACCCCCTTCCCCCACCCTCACTGGTGACCCCTCATTTGTTCTCTGCTTCTGTGAGTCTGCTTCTTTTTTGTTATATTCAGTAGTCTGTTATTATTTTTTAGATTCCTCATGTAAGTGATATTATATAGTATTTGTCTTTCTCTGTCTGATTTCTTTCACTTAGTGTAAAGCCTTCCAACTCCATCCATCTTACTGCAGTTTCTTGAACCATCACAAGACCTATGCAAGCATTATGCTCCATGTCAAATAGGAATAAAAGACTAAATCAAACCACTGTAATTAATCTTGCTTCCTCATATTTTCTCAGAGACTCTTTCTCAGCACTGCATTGCCCCTCCCCAGTACCATCTTGGCCAATTTCATGACTGTAACACACAACTGGATGCCAGTTCCTTCTAAACAAGCTGCTAGCAGTGACTCCCAGCATGCATCTGCTTTGTTCCAATTCCTCTTTGCCTCTCAAAATCAGATGAGGGTCTTGCCTAAGTATGTGTTTCATATACTTTTGGCACAGAGTTAGGTGCTCAGCATTTTATTTTTTGGTTTCTGTTTGTTTTAACCAACTACTCATATTGTTTATTCACCAGGCACTTATGTGCCAGGAATTACAGTAGTTGCTTCTGTCTTGGACCAAGTGTCTTTCCTGAAGTTTTCCAGATTTTATACTAAAACATCTATCTAAGAACTTCTCTGTATTTACTTCCTTATTTAAAGCTTTGTTTTTCAATCATTCTCCTATAATTCTCAGTTTCACTACATTACTTTTGTTTCCTTTGGCTTTTTTACTTGTAAGTCATGTGCCTTCAATGAATTCAACAGATGTTTGTTAAGCCTACTGTATGCCTTGATACATACCCTCTTGCAATGAATGGAGCCATCAGTGTCAACATCCGACCTGAAGTTTTGTGGGGGTGTCCATCGTATTCTGTGGAATGGTCCTAACACCATACTTATATTATGTAGCAATGAATGACTGGTAGAACGTGGTGGTAGAGGGTGGACATCAGTTGTTTGGTGCCCAATATCTTCCCTTCCTTCTGCTAAAAGCATTCCTTTCCTTTGAGGAAATTTTCCCTCATGGGCTGACACACCCTTGAAAATTATTCACAATGGAATACTACACAGTGGTTAAATACTACACAGCAATTAAATACACAATGGAATACTACACAGCGACCCCAGATAGAAACTCTATCTTCACTGAGAAAGCTCTTCAATACACATTGTTGACTGAAGAAAAGAAATGAGAAAACAATATGGTGTAATATGATTTTATTCACTAAATTTTCTCTATTGAGGTATTTTTCATTGAGATGTAATTTCCTATCTTCTGTGGGTCTGTAGAGATCTGTAATATGGGAAGAGATCTGCAAGATACCTGGGGACAGAGGAGTGCAGACTAGAATTGGGGTTATGTCAAAGAAGACTTTAACTTAGCTTTTACCATTTAATATTTCTTTCTTTATGGCTGCACTGGGTCTTTTTTGCTGCACAGACTTTCTCTAGTTGTGGCGAATAGGTGCTACCCTTTGTTGGGGTGCTCCAGCTTCTCAGTGTGATGATTTTTCTCTTGTTGTGAAACAGAGACTGTAGGCGAGCAGATTTCAGTAGTTGTAGCACATGGGCTTAGTTGCACCACGGCATGGGGGACCTTCCTGGATCAGGGATCAAACCCATATCTCCTGCTACGGTGGGCAGATTCTTAACCACTGGACCACCAAGAAAGTTCCTTTAACCATTTGATTTTCATAGTGCGGATGCATGTGTTAATTATTTGTATAATTAAAGAGAAATGAAAATGTGATATTTCTCACCAAAAAGAAAGCAAGTGGAGACTTAAATATGTCAGGAACTAACCTGGTGGTTAAGATTACACAATTCCACTGCAGGCGGCACAGGTTCATTTCTGGTTGGAGAACTAAGATCCTGCATGCCTCATAGCTCAGCCAAAAAGAAAAAGAAAGTAAATATGGCAGGCTAAGATGACCATGTGTACCCTTTCACACCATTTTAATTGTTCAGAAATCCTGGATTAAGTATAACATGTCTTAAGTACTATAGTCAAGCTCAAAAGAAAGAAGTAGAAATGTCCCAAGAGCCATAAATAAGGAGACAAATCAAAGCAAGAACAGGAGCTAGTGCTGGGTAGAACACAGATTTGGGCCCTGGGTCTGGAAGACAGCCTGGACTGTATCAGATGCTAGGGTGAACCCTCCTCCCAGAGCCTGGGGCCTCAAAGATTTCTGTTAGTTGACAGAGGAAGAGGAAAACTGCCAGCCAGGCCAAAGAAACTGCAGGGAACTTAGGTAGAGAAACTCACGTCTCCAGATCCCTGGCATAGATATATACTGGATCTCAGTTTATACTGCCTGTGTGGTTTAGGTAGAAGCCCAACTCTGGAAAGGAATATAAATTGTAAATACAGGGACTTCTCCAGGCTCTGGGAAAAGCCACCTTGAAACTGCTAGAGAGGGAAATTCTCACACAATTTCACAGAACTGTCACAGAAAAATATGACCCCAGATGAAACAGTGTTAGTCACTCAGTCACATCTGACTCTTTGCAACCCCATGGACTGTAGCCTGCCAAGCTCCTCTGTCGATGGAATTCTCCAGGCAAGAATACTGGAATGGGTAGCCATTCCATTCTCCAGGGTATCTTCCCAACCCAGGGATCAAAGCCAGGTCTCCTGCTTTGCAGGCAGATTCTTTACCATCTGAGCCACCAGGGAAGCTTGTAGATGAAGCAAGTATACATTTTAAAAATTATGCATTAATTGCATAAAACAAACTTCTATAAGTGAGAATTATAAAACAATCTAGACAAAAACAACAAGGTACAAGGTTAAAGATATCAAAGAAGTACCTGAAATATAAACCTAATTTAAAAATAAGGGACAGTTTCTTAAAATTTATTTATTACGTTTGGTTGCACTGGGTCTTTGTTGCTGCATGCGGGCTTTCTCTAGTTATGGTGAGCGGGAGCTACTCTTGGCTGTGGTGTGCAGGCTTCTATTGCAGTGGCTTTTCTTGTTGGGGAGCACAGGCTCTTGGAGGGCTGTCAGTAGTTGTCATACCCAGGTTCAGTAATTGTGGTTCTCAGGCCCTAGAGTGCAGGCTTGGGCTCAGAAGTTATGGCACATGGGCTTAGTTGCTCCACGTCACGTGGTATCTTCCTGAACCAGGTGATCCTTGCATTGGCAGGCAGATTCCTATCCACTGCGTCACCAGGCAAGCCCCAGAGCAATTTTTTTTTTTTACAAAAACCTATTGGAAAAAGAAACAAATTTACATCTATACATTTTTTCAATGTCATTAGAAATTTTAAAATTTAGAAACCAGTGGATAAATGAAACAACAGGTTAAATATTAGTAAAAAGAAAATTAGAAGATGTATTTGAAGAAGTCAGACAAAGAACTTCTAGAAAGATAATTAGATGGAAAATAAATGAGTTCAGTTAAGCATAGAATTAGGTGGTTTAATGTAATCCAATAAGAGTACCAGAAAGAGAGAATGAAATAGATGCTGTATTTTAAAAAAAAGAATGTTGTTTTGTCAGACATCCTCAGGAGTTTGTCCCAGTGCAGAAAAATTTGAATGACAGGATCCTGTGTAAAAATAGGGACTAGGTTTAAAGGGACAATTAAAACTTCATACATGAACGTATCATCTCAGAATTTATCAATTCGGTTCAGTTCAGTTCAGTCGCTCAGTCGTGTCCAACTCTTTGTGACCCCATGAATCGCAGCACGCCAGGCAGTGTGTGTGTGTGGGAGGGGTGGGGGAGGGAAACAGCCAAACTCTTAAGTGGCTATACCATTTTACATCTCACCAACAACGTCTGAGGTTTGCATTTGTCACATTCTCACCAACATTTGTCTTTTTATTGTCTGTCTTTTTTATTATAGATATCCTAGTGGATCTGAAGTGGTTCTGTATGCTTTTAAGGTAGATTTCAAATTAAGCATCCTGCAAATCTATTTTTTACACTAAAGTATTACATTCAAGCTATTTATCATAGTTCACATTGTTGTTGAATGCCTTTTTAAACTATCTTACAAAGTCTAGTTGTAATTTAAATAGAAAATAATATATTCACATTTCCTCTTTATTCATTCAGTCTTTTATAGTCTTTATCCAGTCTTTGATTACAATATTTTTAATGTGTTTTAAATAGTGTATTTTTCTGATAAACACAAACCAGACAGTATTACCATCACTGCCCACCCCGCCACCCCACCCCCAGTACCCACCCAAAAGAAAAGACTGATTATATTTTTGCCTCAAGAACTTAAAGATTGGTTACTTAGGGAAAGCATGAGGTAATAATCACCTTCCTCTTGTAAGTAGGTAAATGATTTCAGACAACCATAATCATGTTTGCATAAATCAGGGTCTGCAGGCCAGTCATTTAGGAGCATCTTACCAGAACATTATTATCACTTTCATGTAGAAACGTGTGGGAGAAAAGCCCAGCTATTTGCTAGTGCTCTTGGAAGAAACAGGAGGGCCCCGCTTAAGTTCACTAGTAGTATTTCAGTGGAGGCATGCTTCAGCAAAGGGCTTTCAGCTACTCAGTTCTGTTAGTAGGACAAATTGTTTTAATTGTTTTATACTTGTTTTAAGATTTTTTTTTAAACTCCAACTGTTGGTTCTTCTCTGTATGTTTTCTTGCTTTGTAAGAGGCAGTAAACCACATCTGGTTAGTATTCAGTGCTTTTGGCACTTATAAATAAAGGGCCCTCTTTCTGTTGCAAATGTATAAATACTGTGCTTAGCTTTTGATATTTAAAACAGGATGGAATTTATATTCATATGAGGCTGAAGTATGACCTTTAGGAAAATGGAATCTCCTTCGACTGTCTTGTCTTTAAAAAAAAAAAAGCTCGACTTTGTTGGCTCACATCCTCTGTTTCCATTTTCTCTTGTTGCTGGGCCACGTAATCCACCTTGGACTGTTGTTGGGCAAGCCTCTGGGGTCCTGGGGCCTGAGTTCCCCTCCGGCCCTTCATCAAGATGTCTTTCTGTTCCCAAATAAAGATAAGTTTGTACAGGCCTTTTCCATTTCTTTGGTCAGCCTCAGCCTCTGGAAATTAGTATGTTTCTTCAAGTATTATTTAAATGTACCAATTGGCTGAACTTTAATATAAGGAGATTAGGAAAGATAAGTAGAAAGTTTACAAACATTCAGGACTTCCCTGGTGGTCCAGTAGTTGAGACTCTACCTGCCAGTACAGGGGACACAGGTTCTATCCCTGGTCCAAGAAGATTCCATGTGCCGTGGGGCAACTAAGCCCATGCACCACAACTCCTGAGCCGTGCTCTAGAGCCCATGCTCTACAAGAGAAGCCACTGCCATGAGAGGCCTGGGCACCACGACTAGAGAGTAGCCCCGCGTGCTGCAGCTGGAGAAAGCCCACGCACAGCAACAAAGACCCAGTGCAGCCAGAACGAAAAAGATGTTTACAAGCATTCAAGCAAACGTTTTTACAAGTAAAATTTTCACGTAACAAAAAAATTTTAAGCTGCAGCTTTTGGCCCACTTATCTCAAATGTGGTTCAACTAATTCCAGTTTAACAAAGTCACGTGGACCATATTTTCATAATAGAGAAGTGTTAAGCAATTGAACAGTTATAAAATGAGCCAAGAAGAAGTCAACAGTAAAATCTCCATATTTTCGGACAACTTTAAGCCTTTCCACATATTGAAATACCAAGAGAATGGGAATGCAGTGAAAACATTAGTTAGAGGACACAAAAAAATAATAAAAATTTATTGTGCATAAGATAAGACCTTCAAGGAAAAAGAAATCCAGAAAATACCTATCAAAAGATGGGCCCTTGGGGACTTCCCTGGCAGTCCAGTGGTTAGGACTCCATGCTTCCACTGCAAAGGGTGTGAACTTGATCTCTGGTCAGGGAATAAGATCCCACATTGCAATGCAGCATGGCCAGAAAAAAATGTGCCTTTGGCTATCAGTAGTGACCCCAAAAAAGGCATATTACTACTTCTCAAAACAGTATTTCAGATACCTCAGCATCAAGAAAGGCTTGCAGATTGTTAGCCTTAATTCAGGATGATCAGGTAAAAGAAAATAGATTTTATGTTCTTTGTCCCAAATCCTAGAATATCTGTACATATTTCATGCAGTTAGGTTTGGCTCTTCAGGACAGATATGATAGACCTGGAGAAGACCCAAAAAAGATAGCAAAGTAATTGAGATGGCTACTGGGCTTCCGGATGAGAAAAAGAACAAAGCTTTCTCCACCCTGGATGGCAGAGGCAGAGGGGAAGCATTTCTGTGTTTACTTGCTTATGGTCTGTCTTCACTAGGTTGTATACTTCATGGGCTGAGGGGTGCTGTCTTTTGTATTTTAATTTTTTGTTGAAATATATAGATACAGGAAAGGACACACATGTCATAAATGCACAGTTGGATGATTTTTCACAAAACTACAGAACCATTCACTGGAAGAGGAAGCAGAGCAGGAGCAGCCCCCAGGGCCCACCCACCTGCCACAGGTGCTCCAAGACGGGTTGGTGCTTGTCACTGCATTCACCGTCCCTGAGATCCATCCATGTGGAGTGTAACTGGTGACCATTCATTTCACAGCCCTTGAGCCTTCTGTCACATGGATGAGCCACAAAGCGTTCACCCAGGGCTCTGTCCCTGGCCCTTTCCAGGTCCTGGCAGTTGTAAACAGTGCTGCTGTGTGCTCATGTCTTTTGGTGATACTGGTACATGTTTATGTTGAGTAGAATTGCTGAATCTTAGGGTACATGTATGTTCAGCTTTTGGAGGTGTTGTCAAAATAACGGTGCCCATTTACACTCTCACCAGCAGGGTGTGAGGGTAACAGTTGCTCATATCAGTTTCAACACTGGTTTTGTCAGCTGTTTGTAGCCATTCAGGTGTGTATGTTGTGGTATTCCATTTGTAGTTTTTATTTTTACTTTCCTGATGTTCAGTGTTATTTTGTTCCAGGACATACCCAGCATTTAACAAAGTACCCAGTGTTTTTATTGGAGCTCTTTCAACACAGACAGAAATGTAAATTCACATTGGCTTAACAAAAAGCAAAGTCACTCACTCCAGTTGTAGCAAAGAGCTGGAGTAGTTCAGACAATTAAAGAAAGGGTAGCCTGCATGTGGGGATCACATCAAGATAGAGGATTTTCCCTCCTGTTGTGAGGCCCTCATTTCTGCACGATTCTCTGCTGGTTGTCTATCAGGGCAACACACAGGCCTCCCACAGCCTGAACAGCTCCTGCTGGAAAAGGTTTTGTCCTCCCAGCATCTGTCATTTGGCCCAGGGTACATTATATGCTGTTCGTGAGGAGCTAACAGTCTATGATGACCTGAGCCAATCCTATGAAAGGGACAGGTCTGTTGCCAGAGTAAGGGTAATAAGAACGCTTGCCAGGCAAAGAAAAACAGGTCTGACAGTCCACAATAGTTCCACACAACAGCCACGCTGCAAATCATTTTGAGTGATGAATTATCAATCCAAGTTCATCATGTGTGTAGGTCTCATTGTGTGTGAGAGGATGAATTTGAAATACTTTTACTTAAGAATTTCTCTAGGAAAATAAAGCAGTTTCAGGACAAGGCAGCAAAGAAAATCCTCTGTCCTCAATCAATTCAAGAGCTAGTCCATGCTAAAAATTTGAATTATTATAAGATGGATTTTGCCAGCTCATGGATGATCTGTAGACAGATGCATATGTGAAAGCGTTTTCATGTTTGCTCCTCTCTTATTACCTGTTTTGAGTCTCAAGTCAAGCCCAGGATCAGCTGACCCCTTCTTCCGGCCTGGTTCTAAGGGCACTGCCAGATGTGTTACTCTAAGACCCAAAGAACAACTGTGCATTTTCTCTTAAGAGGCTAGGTAAAAAAAAAAATTGGAGCCCCTTATTAGAATAATACTTAAACCCATGGCAGAACATAAGAAGGTGTATATAGAGTAAGGATCTAGGTGAATTTTCCTACCTCTCACAAAAATGTCATGTGGGATCCTGAGTGGGAATTCTGAAACAGAAAATGGACATTAAGTAAAAACTAAGATAGCTAAATAAAATATAGACTTCAGTTATAAAAATGATATCTCAATATTGGTGCATTGATTGTAATAAATATACCACACCAATATTAGATGTTAATAATACAGGAACTCTGTACTATCCTTCCAATTTTTCTGTCAACCTAAAACTGTTCTAAAAAACTTGTTTTGAATTCAGTAGAGGGGCTTGAAAGGAGCCCATGTACGTGGAGGGAGGTGTTGGTCCCTGAAGCATAAGCCTTATTGGTTTCAGGGTGAGTTTATCTGAGCTGGACCATGGGTCACCTGAAATTTGCTTCAAGAAAGGCATTGGAGTTAGGAAGTCAGCTCAGCTTGGCTTCTTTACATTGGGCTCAGGGTCATTGGAGCAGCCTTGCAAATCTATGAGCCTTTTTTCCCTTATTTTTAAAGTGTGCATAATTTTATATCCCTGATTCATAAAGGTATCATGTGAATAAATATGTAAAGATCTGGCAAAGTTAGAACTATTGTGCAAATAGAATATATTATTATTGTCCTTTGGATTATTTCACCAAGACTTGTTTCCTCTCTCACATTTTAATTCTCTTGCCTAATATTCATTTTGTTTTATGACAATAAAGCTATCAGGACTTGATATAGTACAAGATTTGAACCATTTAAAATTTTAGCTACATGAAGAAGGCGATGGCACCCCTCTCCAGTACTCTTGCCTGGAAAATCCCATGGATGGAGGAGCCTCGTGGGCTGCAGTCCATGGGGTCGCGAAGAGTCGGATATGACTGAGCGACTGCACTTTCACTTTTCACTTTCATGCATTGGAGAAGGAAATGGCAACCCACTCCAGTGTTCTTGCCTGGAGAATCCCAGGGACGGGGGAGCCTGGTGGGCTGCCGTCTATGGGGTCGCACAGAGTCAGACACGACTGAAGCGACTTAGCAGCAGCAGCAGCAAAATGAATTTTTTACTTTTGACTTATATTTAAAAAGAACTAAGATCTTTTTACTTACATTTCACAATAAAAATGGATTAATTATGCCTTTAAAAAAATAAAATAAAATTTTAGTTACAAACATTATTTATGCCCTTTTATTTTGTCACAGGGTGGGGATTTCCTCTATTTCTAAGGACATGAGTTGACTTAATTATTTATTTTCTTTCCATTTTGAAAAACTGAAAGCATTTTATTAATTTTTTTTAATTGGAGGCTAATTACTTTACAATATTGTAGTGGGTTTTGCCATACATTGATATGAATCAGCCATGGGTTTATGTGTTCCCCATCCTGAAACCCCCTCCCATCTCCTTCCCCATTCCCATCCCTCTGGGTCATCCCAGTGCTCCAGCCTTGAAAGCATTTTAACATAGGACTCGAGAATACAAGTTTGGACATATATCATTAGCTTTATATATAAAATAATTTAAATACTATTTAAACCTTAAATTCTATACCCAAACTATTCAGCAAGTATGAGGGAAAAGTCAAAATATAAATGTAAAAGGTCTCCAAAGTGGACCATTGAAACATACTACCTTCATCAGCCACTCTGCTAAAATTCTTCAGAAATGACAGTAGAGAGAGTTTTAAAAGACATAATACACAAAAATGAAGGATAGGCCAGAGGAAGGCAGCAGTACATTCAGGAAGCAGATAATTATAGTTTGATGAGGCCCAGACAAAGCTGAGACCTAACCCCTGAAGGGAACATGCCGGAACAGTCGTTTGGAGGTTGCTTTGACTTTCCCTGGGAGTATGGGAACCGTCCCTGGGGGCAGGGCCTCAGGGGCCATTGCCACTGACAAATGACCTCCAAGCCAAAGCTTTCCAGCTGTGCCTGACTCTCAGCACGCAGGACACTGGGAAAGCTATCTTCCTTGGAGGAAGGAACAAATCAACCGATTTGTTCTCTGGAACCTCTGAAAGAGGGACTGTGGGTAGAAGAATTAGTAGAAAGTCTATATGAGAGGCAGTCCATCCTCGCCCTGACAGAAGGCCTGTGTGAAAAAGCTTGGCACTACTAAACGGGGCCTGGACTCTGCAATGCAACCTCACTCCTCTGGAGAGAAAACTAAGAACCTCTAATAAAAAAGAGGCACAGGGGAGTTCCTTGGTAGCCTAGTGGATAGGATTCTGGGCTTTCACTGCCATGGCCTGGGTTCAATCCGTGGTCCAGGAATGAGACCTAGCAAGCCACATAGGGCAGCCAAAAAATATACGCACAGCAAGTTGCTTGCACTAGGTCAGGAGCCCGTTACCATTAGGGACCTAGTAAGTCTTCTACCATATGGAATATGTGAACAAACCTTTAGGGGCTATTGTGTTTCCCAATCAAAATGGTTTTGTTTGTACCTTCAAAATCAGTTGCCAGCATGAATTATGTTACAAGTTGATTGTAATCACACTTGGCCTCTGTATTACAACTATAGTTGAATTTGGAAATGTGAAATGGTAGTATTATTTATTAGCTCAGGTTTTGGAATCTGATTGCCTTAGTTTTGAATCTGTTTACTAGTTGTGCAATCTTGAGCAAGTATCTTAATTTTTTTAAGCCTCAGTTTCATTTAAATGGGCATTATACCAATGGCTTCATATGACTGCTGTCATCTTTGAATGAGCTAATGCATATTAAGGACATGGGGCCTATAACTGTTAGTTCAGTTCAGTCGCTCAGTCGTGTTTGACTCTTTGCAACCCCATGAACCGCAGCACACCAGGCCTCCCTGTCCATCACCAACTGCCGGAGTCCACCCAAACCCACATCCATTGAGTCGGTGATGCCATCCAGCCATCTCATGCTCTGTCGTCCCCTTCTCCTCCTGCCCTCAATCTTTCCCAGCATCAGGGACTTCTCCAGTGAGCTAGCTTTTCATATCAGGGGGCCAAATTATTGGAGTTTCGGCTTCAGCATCAGTCCTTCCAGTGAACACCCAGGACTAATCTCCTTTAGGATGGACTCATTAGATCTCTTTGCAGTCCAAGGGACACTAAAGCATCTTCTCCAACACCACAGTTCAAAAGCATCAATTCTTCGGCTCTCAGCTTTCTTTATAGTCCAACTCTCACATCCATGCATGACCACTGGAAAAACCATAGCCTTGACTCGACGGAACTTTGTTGGCAAAGTAATGTCTCTGCTTTTTAATATGCCATCAAGGTTGGTCATAACTTTCCTTCCAAGGAGTAAGCGTCTTTTAATTTCATGGCTGCAATCACCATCTGCAGTGATTTTGGAGCCCCAAAAATAAAGTCTGACACTGTTTCCCCATCTATATGCCATGAAGTGATAGGACCAGGTGGCATGATCTTCGTTTTCTGAATGTTGAGTTTTAAGCCAACTTTTTCACTCTTGTCTTTCACTTTCATCAAGAGGCTCTTTAGTTCTTCTTCACTTTCTGCCATAAGGGTGGTGTCATCTGCATATCTGAGGTTATTGATATTTCTCCCGGCAATCTTGATTCCAGCTTGTGCTTCTTCCAGCCCAGCGTTTCTCATGATGTACTCTGCATATGTTAAATAAGCAGGGTGACAATATACAGCCTTGACATACTCCTTTTCCTATTTGGAACCAGTCTGTTGTTCCATGTCCAGTTTTAACTGTTGCTTCCTGACCTGCATACAGATTTCTCAGGAGGCAGGTCAGGTGGTCTGGTGTTCCCATCTCCTTCAGAATTTCCCACAATTGATCGTGATCCACACAGTCAGAGGCTTTGGCTGTTAAATCGTATGTGCCAGTGTGGATGTGTAATGTGTCTTTTGAAAGAGAAAACACCTTAAAAGCTCAAAATGTCTGTGAATCTATGAAAAAATTCAAATTAGACCATAGTAACTTCTCTTTTTTTTAACTTTTAAAAAAGTCTCTTTTATTTGGCTGTGCTGGCTCTTAGCTGTGGCATGTGCAGTCTTTAGTTGCAGCATGTGGGATCTAGTTCCCTGACCAGGGATTGAACTCAAGCCCCCTTCATTGGGATCACAGAGTCTTAGCCACTGGACCACTAGGGAAGTGCCCAGACCATAGTAAGTTTAAATTATGATCAGTTTCAATGCTTTGCACATTACTTTGAGATATATAAAATAGTGAGAGTTTTATTAGTAACAATAAAATTACCAGTGAATAGCTGAATATTACTTTCATCATCTGCCTGCATTTCATTATTTTGCTGGCACAATTACATGTTAAAAACTGTATGAAGAGAAAGTTGTGAAATTTAAAGAGTTTCTAGTGCTGATTATTACACGTATGTGTGTGTGTGTGTGTGTTCAGCTTCTTAATTATCATTTCTGACTACTGTAAAAGAAACCAACTTGCCTTGCTTTTTAATTATTAGTCTAGAAGGGAACAGACTACATACAAAAGTACAGTTGCTACCCAATTAGTTAGAATGAAAATGACAATCTTAAAAATCTTAAGAACTACTTCTTGGACTTGTATCCCCACCTGAAGTGATGTTTATTGTCTAGTACTCTTAATGGAGTAGATCTTTTACGGGTACACTTGCCTTCAGAGTTATTGCAGGGTGTATGTTTCTTGGCTATATATTTGATTGATTTTGCTTGCCTAAATTTCCCCTTTCCATTCTAAACAGGGAAGGTATAAGGGGATTATTTATGTAAGCTCTCTTCCTTCCTAGGAGTAGAGTGATTTTATAGCTGCAGAAGGAAGGCTAGAAAATTCTGGGGTGTGGATAGAGGTATTGAGGTCATCACCTGCTTGTTTGTTAGTATGCGTGTGCAGAAGGATTCCCAAAGGGCTATGGTATGTGCATGCTCGGGCATGTGTCACACCAACCTGTCTTACCAAGTTCTTACCCCTGAGAGAGCCTGGAAGCCACCAAAGCCCCAGGAGCAATGAGCCTAGGTCTTGGTTTCTAAATACCATCAGCTTCCTAAAGAAACACTGATATACGTTGAATAAATCAGTGATTTGTGAGTCAGTGCTGATAGAAAATAAATAAGGGAGAAGTAAAAGCTCATTTTTCTGGTGAAAATCTACTTGCCAGTGTGGAAGGAATGATGGAGACAGTCACCCTTTGGCACCCCTTGTGTGGTTGACTCAGCTTTGAGGCACCAGCAGGCCCAGGCTGATGAGTGGATGTCTGAGGAGCCAGACAGTGGCCTGGTCTCATGATGTCCCCTTGGAAAATTCCAATAACAGGGGGGAAAGGGTGGCTTTTGGGTCACCCCAGAAGCACAGCAGCATTTCTGGAGCACTCCCAATGTGGCATCATGAGGAGACATCAGACGTGGACTGAGGCCCAAGAGGCCTCATTTTCCAAACTGCCAAAACTGCCTGGGGCAGTTGGGGCGGGGAGAGTGTGATGGTCACAGGAGGGAGCTGGGAACATCTGAAAATTTCTGGTTGGAATGTTATGTTTTGGTAAAGCAGGAAGATGGCCCTGTTTGGGGAAATGCCACTGAGTGTCCAGGGATGAGGGGTATCATGACTACCACTTGCTCTAGATATCTGTGAACACTCAAGGATACATTTAAGCTCAAGATTCAAGGTTTCCATTTATTTAAGTGGCAGGGGGGAGTAAACTAGGATAGTATGACTGATCCGTAATACATGGTTGGTTTTCTCTAAAGTTCTGTTTAAAATTCTCTTCCTTTTGGACCAGCATCCAGCAGCCATTCCAACAGTAAAGTGGGTCTCAGGTATAAAACTGGGATGAATAACAAATTCCCAGCTTTCTCAAGGCTACCATTTTTTCTATCATAAACACCAGGAGAGTTCTTGACTGCAGACTCCAGACACATGGCAAGCAGCTAAATAAACACACACACAACCCCCACCCCTTTTTTTTGGCTGCACTGTGTATCATGCGGCTTCCCTGGTGGCTCAGATGGTAAAGCCTCTGCCTGCAATGCGGGAGACCTGGGTTTGATCCCTAGGTCGGGAAGATCCCCTGGAGAAAGAAATGGCAACCCACTCCAGTAGTCTTGCCTGGAAAATTCCATGGACAGAGGAGCCTGGTATCATGCAGGATCTTAATTCGACCAGGGATTGAACTCATGCCCCCGCATCAGGAGTATGGAGTCTTTCACCACTGGACCACCAGGAAAGTTCTAAACATCCATTTCTGAATCACCACTTAGGACAAACTTCCTGTGAAAGACTGACAGGCGCAGTGTATGTACAGGATCAGCACAACGCAGCCTGTTCCAGCCTTCCCAACAACACTGTGAAGCACAAGGCTCCCATTTGCTCCCTTTAGGTTCCAGGCCCGGACCTTAGTTTTACTAGTGGCGGAATGTGAAGTGTCTCAGGTGATTTCCAAGTCAGGCTGATAACTTTCCTGTCAACCTTTTTGTGTGTGTGTGCAGCTATTTTTTCATGTTAAATATTCTAAAACACACTGGCCAGATGGCTGCCTTATCTGAGTTCATCATCTTAATCCTTTCTTGGGGATTCTGTTGTCTTTTTTGAATGTCAAATACAGTAATATGTAGAACTTTTAATTGCTTTTGAAATGTACTGATATTTGGCCGTGACCTCAGACCCACTTTGCATTTAGTTGTATCACTTTTTCCAACTTCTCTGTCTTCTCCCTCCAGGCCACCTGTATGTGTACACTCTGTCGATGAGACCCACGCTTTGTATTTCTAACTATCAGCAATGGTATCCAGACTTTGCTGTTTATGTTGTGTCTCTGGGCTCCTCTTCAGCCTTTAGTTGCTTTCTTCCTGTCAGCTTTGAATATTTGAGGTCACCAGGCAAGTGAATGAAGCTGGATAAATGGGGCAATATTATTAACTTGTATAAAAGGAAACTTTCCACACAAGTCCCTAAGAGCTCTCCAGAAATGCCCGGTCTCTTCCTAATGTCAGCATTTCTACTTTTGGTTTTTATTTTAAAAACTAAAAGGAGTACATTTTATTTATTTTTTTTTTTTTTAGTGAAAGCTTTTAATCTAAACCCTCCTTTTGCTCATGAGAAGAAGGCCTAGAGAGGCTGAGCTCTGCTTGGAGGCAGACCAAGCCCTTGGACCTCACGCTGGAACTGGCCCAGGCCACGTGCTTTCAGCTCAGCCTGGAAGTTATACTGCCACAGTCACATGTTCTCCTTTACATTCCTCATACAGTTGTTATTAATTTAGAAGAGCCTGAGGTTTAAAAACCAGCCAGCACTTTCCATTTAAAAATTTTAGGTATACATTTTCTCATAAAAACTGTTTCTCTGAAATTAGAAATCATCTGTAAGTTTAAACCAGGCCCACCCCAGCCTTTGGTCAGAATGGCTTGGTGTTTGGATGTGTTCTTGCTCCATCAGCATCTTTCACACACGGGTCTGGGAGCACTGGCCTCACACGCTGGCAACAAGCTCACTGATATGTGGGCTGGTCCTTTAAAAGTTGTGACACAACTTTGTCCCCACAAGACCTCATTTGAGGGAGCTTATTTTGTTCAGCCCTTCAAGTACCTGTGGCCTCAGGAAGGCCCCATCCTCTGAAGCCCATAGGTTCTGCCCACAACAGTTCCAGTCTTGTCCCTTGTCTTGCAGGGGGAGGGGTGCTGTCTGATTGGCTGCTAGACCAAGCATTTCTCAGATGAAGCTGCACCTCACTGTCCTTCCATGAGGCTTAGGGTGGCCCTCAGGGCAGGGTGTAGGTTTGGATTTGGGATGTGGCAGGGCTTACATCTGATTTCAGCATCAGCCCAGGTGTCTGTTTCTATAGCAAGAGCTGTAAGAAGAGGGAAAGAAAATATGTCTTTCAAAAGCTGTCCCTTGTGGAACTTGAAATCTCACTGTGGAGCCTACTTTAAGTCTCTGTCATATCACCCCAACCCCACAATCTGTTCTTATAAGAACAAACAAAAAAGTTTTCCAAGAACTGAAGACAGAGCCACTCATTACTCTGTTATAAACATTCTGTTTGGATTCCTGCAAAGCTTTGTTGTTCTAATGACCTACAAGTCAAGTCTAATACTGGAGGTTCCCAGGGCCCACTACAAATAACAGAAAGAAGCAGACAGTTCCAAAACTATTACATGGGGTCGGGGGGAGTCAACCCCTAGGAATTTGTGAAATTCTACTTCATTTTCGTTTAAGAGAGAATACTTTCAACTCTAAAACGGTACATGATCTAATCATGAAGCTGAGCTCTAGCAGAGCATGCTTTCTGAAAACCTATTACCCAGAATTGCCAGACACCATGCCTGGTGAGACCCGTAGGTCACTAGGAGAGCTCAGGTAGCCCCACGCTGGCTGTGCAGGAGCTGTCTGCATGCAGTTACCAGTTTGCGGGCCAGGGCCATTCAGCAGCAAGTGTGAAGGTAGGGTGGAAGTACCCACTGTTGGAGCGGCAAGCCCATGGACCTCAGTTTGAAAGGCTTTTGGGCCAAATGTTAAAGCTCTGAAGAAAAACATTTGCTTTACAATAAGAAACCTAGCATGTAGCACCTCACTTCAGTCATCAGGATCAGCATCACCTTCATGAGGCAGCTGGCCAGCATGTGTGGCCAGCCTCCGCAAGCTGTCCAGGTCACGAGACAAGACAGAGGAAGTATGTTGGCCAAATGCTGCAGGGCCCTGGGTAGACAAGCCAGGAAAATCAGAATGCAGTCATGTAACTTGTTAACACTGGGTGGTTGTCAGTGTGGAATCCAGGAGGCTGTGTGGCAGTAGAGATCTAGAACAGGCAGGGCTGATGAGCACAGAAGCCACGAGCGGATGGCCACGGCCAGGATGCCATGATGCCTAGATGAGAAAGTGGCACGCCTGATAATTAAGATTTTCAGGGAATGCAAGACACACCCCACAGATTTCTCTGTTTCTTATCCCCACAGGAAAAGTACCCAGAAGCTGTGCAGCTCTCAGAGGGGGCCTCCTCCAGCTGCATGGGCATTAGGAACCCCAGTCAACCTGGGTGAGTGCACAGGCCCCACCAAGTCCCTCCCCAACCCAGACAGTTCTTTCCTGTTAAAAACGATTATAAATAGTAGAAAACAAATGTAAACCACCTAACTGACATCTTGAGATGTGTTTGTGGAGTTATAACAGATAGCAGCGATGGCAGGAGAGCACCAGGGGGAGCTTGCTGGGTGAGGGAGGAGGGGAACGTGGGGACTGTAAACACAAATGGGATCTATGAGGAAAAGTCCAGCAGGTGCTGGTCTCACTGCTGGAGTCCTTAGGGAGGGGAGGCCAAGGAGGGGAGGCCAGAGGGGTGGAGTTCTATTTTCATCGACTTATTTCAAGAAAGGTGGGGAGTCTGCAAGTAGTGAGGGGAGAAGTCACCCAGGTCCCCTTCCGCGCACTGTGGGTACCTTTATGTGCACATGGGCAGGATGTGCTTCTGTGACCTGCGCCTACAGATGTTTCGTTCCAAGCCTTAAAATGGTGTGGTTATGTAAGCCTCTGGAACATGCCTTGTTATTCAACATTATTTCCAAAATTCACCTGTGGTGGTGCCTATAGCTGTAGCTAATTCATTTTCACTGCTTACACTCCATTAGGTGAATATATGTATTTCTGCATTCTTCAAGTCTTGGGCCTTTGGGTTATCATTATCTTCCACTATTTCTAACATTCCTGTTTATGTCCTTGGGCACACGAGTACACAGGCTTCTCTTAAGCATATACTTAGAAATGAAATTCCTGGGTCATAGGGCAGATTCAGCTATCACTGCCAAATTCCTTTTAAAGTAGTTTATCAATTCGTATTTCCCACCAGTAATCTTTTAAGTTCTCGTTGCTGGATACCCTGTACTTCACTTGTACGGTCACATTAACATGTAGTGGGCACAAAACAGTAACTCCCTGTAGTCATTTTCCTGTATGTTAATGATGCTGAATATCTTCTCATGTTTAACTGGCCATACTCCCTGTTCACTTGTGGGTCTTTAAGATCAAGGGAGTCTGAACACAGCCTTGGGGAAGGGCAGCAACTCCAAGGGTGACTGGGAAGACAGCCGCATTCCTGCCCATGGAGGCATCCTCTCCTCTAGAGAGAGTCAAATGCTGCATACAGTTTAGTCTGGTTTTTAAAGCACTCAGCAATGCATCTTACCTCTTTCAGATTTGAACTAGTCATTGTTTGGAGGATACAAATAGATGAAGAAGGGAAGGTTTTGCCAAAGCTGGATCTTCTCACCAAAGTGCCGTTGCGAGGTAAGGATGTTCTGGTGATTTCTCACTGTGTTCAACACAGACACCTGCTCATTTCATCTGGTTTTATATGGCAAGAATCAAAAGTAAAAAATCTCACTGATGTACTTTTAAAATAGGTTTTCAAAATATTTTTTTGCCCATAATCCCTCAAAAAGCACATGGAAGTGGGGTTGCCCCTGTAAGGCCCCCCCAGGCTGTGAGGGCCTGATGTCTCTGCCTCAGGAACCGGGGAGGGGCCTGGGTCAAGGTGATTCAGTTGTCCTGGCTTCTCTTCAGTGCAGCCAGTTGAGAATGAGGGAAGTGTCTTGGTCAAGTGTCTTACCCGATTTATTTTCTTTACAGCCCTGGAACTGGACAAGAACAGAGTCATAGAAACTGCTCCTCTCAGCTTCCGAACCCTACTGGGCGTGCTGGGCATTGAAGCCACTCTAGAAAGCCTGATTAAATCATTTTGCACAGAGGAAAGCAGCTAATTCCCAAACAGTGAACAACTACACGTAGGAGTAAGATGCTGCACCTGGAGGTGTGTGATTTTATTGAATATAAACATTTGCTCTTTTCCACTTAGAAACCTTACCTTTAGAACATGTTTATGCAATTATGGCACATTATATATAAGTTGTCAGGACATGAAAAATAAATACAGTTATTTAAATTCAAAATACCAAACAAGTGACACATATAGTGTATTTTTAAAAGTAAACTCAACATCCGAGAAAGTACATAAGTGGCTATCCATCCTGGGATATGGGGAACCACCATGCCCCTACCTTGGTATGAATCTAAGGGCAGAGGCGGCACCAGCCCATCTCAAAGGCTGGCCCTCCTCCTACCATCCACCACTGAAGGACTCCTGGAGGGCTTACCAGTGCAGCCTCATTCTTTTACATTCCTCAGACACCCCAGGGGAGCCACACCACCCTCCTCACCTCCTGGCTCTAGAAGCAGCACTGGAGGCTTTCACAGCACCTCTCAGCAGCAAGTCCTCCGACATTCACTCTTCATGGTCTTTCACAAAAAAGTAGAGTGGTTAACATTAACAAATGCAATAAGACAGCAAACACGGCATTGTCCCTTCACACAGGGCCTTAGCCCCCCGGCCCCTCTGCACAGAAGAAACAGTGTCTTCATTAAAGTCCCCCAGAGTCCTAAGTGCTGCACTGACCTGAGTTGCCAGTTTAAAGTAGAATGGGTGAAAACACTGTTTCCATCAAATGAAAGCCTCAGGGAAGGGGCTGAGGTGGAGTGTGAGAAGTGCAAAGGGTTGAGTCAAGACCCTCTAGCAAGACATACTCATCTTTAATTTTTTTCCCCCAAATAGAGGGTGATTGTTTTCAGACTGTTCACTCCAGTCAGAATAGGCAACAGGAGGCTGCCCAGCCTACCTCCTTGAGGGGCTGGGGTTTCAGAGCTCCACACACAAGAGATTCAGGATCCCCTGCATACCCTGGTGCTGGGCAAGACCATCCTCACCCCAGGCCAGCAACAAGGAACAACCTCAGGCCAAAACAACTCTGGCAGCTACCTACTTCCATGCACTCTGGAGCCTGCAACTTGACCATGAGAACAGGGCTCCATGCACACCCCTATGTGTGGAATCTCCAAAGCCCTGTACCCAGCATCCCACATGAATGAGAGGCATGTGTTATTTGAGTATCTTTTTGAACCTCTGAGTGAAGAGGTAAGAAGTAAATGGTAGGACAGGACTGAAGAATAAATTCTAGAAGAGCTGGCTTGATTCAAATAAGCATAATTCTCAATTTATCACAAAATTCCCCACAAAAATTATAATCAGCAAAATATTCTCATTTTTTGTATAGTATTTTCATACAATCTCATGGTTTCACTATTATATTACAATAAGCCTTCATTAGTCCCTCAAAATGATGATATAAATAATCTATACAACCTACCATAGAATAAAAAACTGAAGCCAAGATTCCCAACAGTTTTCATAGCAGCTGGGCACGCTTTTGTGACCCCAACAAGAACCCTCTTGGTGCCAGCCAGGCGTCGCTCGTCATGCAGAAGCAGGGCCGTGGGCAGCCCCGATGGGGAGGTGGTCCAGAATTACTCAAGGCCACCAACACCACACATCTTAGTGAAACCCGAATCAGGATGCTGGCCCTGGCAGAAGTAGCTGAGGTTTCCCAAACATCCAAAAATGTCAGAACACAGAACTGGCAGACACACAGGCACCCCACGACACCCACCCTGGGCATAGCAGCTCAGAGTTACAGCTCTGCTTTCAGCTTCCACAGCAGCAATTTCAGGTGGGAAAGGATACCTTGTTTCCCCTAAAGTTAAAGATAAAATCATTCAACACAAAATAGAAAGTCAGTGCTCGCATGAGTGGTGTCTACCCCTGCCCTGAGTCCCACGCTCCCTGCTGACCCTGAGCAGAGCAGTGGGTCCAGCACCTCCACACGGACTGTGAGTCCGCTGCTCAGAACTGACGTCCACATCAGCAACTCAGTGCTCTCCACAGCAGGGAACTACTAAACTTGCGCTGACACACGGCTTGTGTTGGAAGAGTGACCAGGTAACTCAGCTGAAAACGTTCCAGTAGTATCTGTGTTTTCTTCAAAGTCCAACTGTAAGGTGTATGTGACAATTCAAGTTTTCTATGTTAGGATTCTGGTGGTAGGAGATCCAAACCTGGGGTCTTATAAGGCTTTTTAGAGATTAGATGTGAACCCTGGGTGGAAAGGGAGAACTGCCCAGGGGGGCCTCCAGGGACACAGCACACTGCTGGGCTCATGTCCAACATTCCTTGTCCTGGAAGCTGTCTCTAATAGGGCATTCCATGTCTCCTAGAGGCAGTCCCACCTGAACAGGGCTTGAAAAGCAAAAACATTCACAGCCAGAAGTCACCCTACACAACAGAAAATAGCTCTATCATTCAACCTTCACATTCTGTGTTCAAGTTTCAAAGCCACTACAAGAAAAAGGTTAGACCTTATGGAGAACTAACGTGCAATCTTCGCTTTCCTTGAACCTTGTCGACATCACGGTGGCATCTTTGGCATGTACGGTCTTTAAATAGTAGTTGACTATCTTGCTATCCAGTTTATACTGATGAGGAATGCTCTCGTAGGGCTTGAGGTCCAGGTCCAGCACAGACACAGAGAAGGCAAACCTAGATCTCGATGAAGGGACAACAGGCCTTTGATCGGAGCTGGAAGCAAAAGAGCAATTTCAGAATACACAAACCTCCCGAATCCTTTCAACTCAGCTCACAAAGAGCACCCGTTCTGTGCATCTATATGCATTCCATCTCCTATCTGTGCCAGCTGTATGCCTCATGCTTGAAGCTTCTGCAAGAGAGGCACCTACTGTGATACCTACCAGCACACCAGATAAGAAAGGGTTAAAGTGCAGAAAGATGGAAAAGCAATTAAGTAGACTATGCAACTGATATTCCCCATATCCCAGTAGTATAAACAAACGCTAAAAATGTTAACTTATCATGAGCCAAGTATTACAAAACCTAAGAAAAAGAAAGTAGATCTAGCCATACAACAGCCAAATGCATAAAATGTTAAGAACAGACTTCTCTTTACATATCTTTTCCCATGTCTGGTGAGAAACTCTTGCTCCTCTATGCTTTTTCACATTAGGAAAGAGAGGTCTGGTTTCATGTTTTGTTCTCAAATTGTGTCTGTAATGTTTTCTACTTTGTTTCTTAGGGTTTGGCTTTGTGGTTTTTCTAAATATTGGAATAGTTGTATGCTTATAACAAAATATAAACAATTACTTGTACTTAAAACCCTTGATGCGAAGAGCTGACTCACTGGGAAAAAACCCTGATGCTGGAAAAGACTGAGGGCAGAAGGAGAAGGGGACAACAGGATGAGATGGCTGAATAGCATCACCAACTCAATGGACATGAATTTGAGCAAATTCCAGGAGATAGTGAAGGACCAGGAAGCCTGGCATGCTGCAGTCCATAGGGTCACCAAGAGTCAGACATGACTTAGAACAACAGCAACAACCAAAACACTTGCAGGCTAGTTCTGAGTTTTGTACTAACATTTCTGTATATACCACTTAGCTCTCAAAGTGCTCTCAGTGTGCATCCAGATGATTGGTTAAATACATTATACAAGCTCGGTTTAGCCCGAGAGAGAAGTATTAAGGAGTTCTGGTTTCTCCATGCATACTATTCTAGATTTAGACATTATTAAAAACAAATAAATAAAATACCAATTTCTAAAGGTCCTGCCTGGGAGAGGGAAGGCAGATAAAAACATTCCTATCTAATAACCTAATTAAGGCCTAGACTCTCATTCAATTCCTGCTCAGAAATACTGTTTATAGGAAAAATGAATCCCTGGCTCAGTTGCTGGGGTCTTAGCTACTCCCTCCTGAACAGCAGAGAACATGTATACAAATTAAGGTCTTGCTTCTGAGTCTCACTCTCAGGGCCTGAAACCCAAGCTTCATGCACCTGGGCTAGGACAGTGAACATCTCTGGCCCTCACCAGGGCTGCACATTTTATAGGAAACCACACATCACATCAGAACCAACACCTGACAAGATGACGTGGATCAAGAAAGGAATCCATCACACAGAGTCTGGTGAGAGCATGGTGCAGGGCACTCCTGAGGAGCCTACTGGTCAGCCTCAAGCTCCCAGTGAGCCCAGATCTGAGTCTTCTGATATCTAAAATGCTTCTCTACCCTGTGGATGACACAGGTGCCCACATGCTTCAGAAGTTTCTGGACAAACATCCTCACTCCTCTCCAAACATGTCAATTTCTGTTGACCAGCTGTGGTCAAGGGTGTCAGGACTTCTGGTCCCCACCCCATCACATTTCTGTATCCTGACTATATCCTTCCTTCAGGAAGGGCTATAGATAGTAACATTTGTGTGCTTTTCTCTCACCTAACAACACTAGCTTAATCCAAATGGATTCCTGCTAAGCACTGGGAGCATTTTCTTAGGGGATAATGAGAGATTTCAACTAAACAACTCTTTTTTTTTTTTTAAACAACTCTTTTAAAAAATATTTCAGTTATGCCCTATAAATGTCCCTCCGTGTTTCCTATCAGAAAGTGGACAATCCTATGCCTGCCAAGAAGCAGGACTCTTAGGAATGTTTAGTTCAGAAGCATCAAAAAACCGAGTGGCTGGCAGCCAGTTACAAGGTCACCTCGACCCAGGAACACCCATCAGAAGATTATGGAACATTCCACAAAACCGTGTGTGGGGTTTGGCACCCTGAAGATTAATGCTATCAATGAGAGAATTTAATCAGGTTCATCCTGAATTCCTAGGCAGAGATAGGATTGGATAATGATGCCCTGGGAGAGATGCTGCAAAGAGGAAACAGAACAATGGAATGTTGTTTTAAAGGCTTTGAAATGACTATAAAGGTTGGCACATCAGGACCTGGAAAAAGGAAGGAAAATAAGGCCTAGAGTAACCTACAGCTTCTTGGGCCTCTGAGCCATGATGGAAACTTGGGGTTTTCTTTGACAGAAAAGTATTTGCACCACAACATCTAAACTGCTTCTAAAGTCCTTGAGATATTTTCTTAGAAAACAGTAGTAATCTTGAATTTAATAGAACAAGCTTTTAAAATTATTCTCAAAAATGTCTTTTTGACTTGTTACAGTCTTCTAAAGAGCAAGAGTTAATAATCCCCATTGTATTAAGTAGGCCTTGGAAATTGGCCTTTGTTTATAGACATGATCCTTCAAGGGCCTCTCTCTTGCCAAGCCACAGAATCTTACTAGACCAAGGACATGTGACATAGCAGAAGGTGCCTCACCTTGCATCCTGCAGACAAGGAGAGAGTGCAATCATGATGGAGCAGTCCTTTGCAGTCATGGCAACCCGGTACTGCTGAACCTGCAGGGAAGGAGAAGTCAGTTCCATGGCACCCCCACACATACCTTTCCCAACTGGAGAGGTCCGGGAACTGGTCCCAGATCAGGGGTGGGTTAGGAAGACCCAGGCCCAAAGGGCTCCTTAGAGGCCATTCCCGCCCTCTGACCTCTCACTGTAGGCAGTGTATGGACCCTGATTCCAGAGACCTGGGACTTCAGCAAGAAGTCAGTCCACCTTGTAAGAAGAAGCAGTAGCCACACTGACAGCAGCGAGTATCTCCCTGGGCCTTTGTTGCTGCACGTGGGCTTTCTCTAGTTGCAAACAGCAGAGGCTACTCTCTAGTTGCAGTGCAGACTTCAGTAGTTGCAGCACAGGGGCTCATTAGTTGTGGCTTGTGAGTCCTAGAGCATGCAGGCTTTAGAAACTGGCACGTAGGCTCAGTAGTTGGAAGTCTCGGGCGCTAGATCATGGGTTTAGTTGCTCCATGGCAGGTGGAATCTTCCTGGACCAAGGATCGAACCCATGCTCTCTGCATTAGCAGGAGGATTCTTATCCACTGCGCCACCAGGAAAGTCTCATTTGAATTTTTTAGACTGCACAGCTCTCACTTTTACAGAAATAAACTAGTTACAAAAAAGTGGGCCCTACACATTATCACTAGCCTCAACATCTGTGTGATGGCAGATCATAACTTCTTGTCTCCCTTTCAGTCATTTCCTTCAATGAAACACATCAAGAGGACTGCCCTGAGACAACATTCAAGCTTCATTCCACAAGGCAGGAATGTGTGGGAAAGAGGGGAAAACCCCAAGTGTGGGTTACACAAGTGTGGCCCCAAGTGTGGCCTGCAAAAATCTTTACAGTAGGAGGAAAAAGAAGCTCTTCTCCTAATACTCATTTAGCTAAGAAATCAAGTATTTTACAATATATACACACACAAAAATCCAGTCTAAAACAATTACAGAGATAAATATTAAAAACAAAATATAAAATATTACATCCTAATCTGCAAGACTTAAAACATAAAAGCCATGAAAGACAAAGACATCTGAATACCTAAAAATAAAAAGCTTTTATTTGATATAGTTATAATCCAAATATAGAAACTTGAATAGGAGAAAATATCTGCAGCATATAATAATCAACATCAAGAATATATACAAGATCTCCCTAGTGGTTCAGTGGTTAAGAATCCACTGTCCAATGCAGGAGGTTTGATCCCTGGTTGGGGAACTAAGGGCCCACATGCTGAGGGTCAGCTACTGAGCCTGTACCCTCTGGAACCTGCCTATCACAAGTAGAGAGCCCATGAACCATGATGAAGACATCTGTGCTGCAACTAAGACCCTACACAGCCAATATACATTTAAAATATATATATAAAGTGCTACTATTCACAATACCTAAGACATGGAAACAACCTGAAAGTCCATTGACAGATGAATGGATAAAGATGTGGTACATATATACAGTGGAATACTACTCAGTCATAAAAAAGAACAAATGAAATAATTCCATTTGCAGCAACATGGATCCAACTAGAGATTATCATACTAAGTCAAGTAGATCAGAACGAGACAAATACCATATGATTTATTACTTAACACATGGAGTCTAAAATATGACAAAAATTTATCTATAAAAAACAGATTCACAGACATACTGAAGAGACTTGCTGTTGCTAAAGGAGTGGGGGTTAGGGGAAGGATGGACTGACAGTTTGGGATTAGCAGATGCAAACTATTATTAGAGAATGGATAAACAACAATGTATATCACAGAGAACTATATTCAATATCCTTAATAAGCCATAATGGAAAAAATATGAAAAAGAACCTATATACATTTATAACTGAATCACTTTGCTGTATAGCAGAAATTAACACTATATAAATCAATACTTCAATAAAATTTTTTTAAAATATATGAAATGCTAGATCAATATGTAAAAAGAAAACTAATCAAAAAAGATATGGACCAAAGAAATTGACAAGATAAAAAATAGCCAATACGTAGATAAGATGTTCAAATGTACTACTACTAATCAAGGAAATGCAAATTATAACTGTGAAAATTTTTGCTTTCATCACAAAAGTGTCTTATTTATATATATATATGAAAGGTCTAGACTTTCACTTCAAGCAATGCTGGAGTATAATCAGGGCCAACCCAACTGCTGAAGTAGAAAAAGCTAAACAAAATATCAAAAACACCTCCTTGAAGTCAGAGGTCACAAGACCAGTGAGAACTGCTTAACCATGGGGAGGACAAAGACCTTTTCTGCCTAGGGAGTGAATGACAATTCTGGAAGGCCAGCCAAGAGACACTTTAACCTGCAGGGCCATGGACCAGGAACCATGATGAATCCCTGCTCTGGGTTAGTATCCAAATGTTGCAGCTTTTAGACAGGGTGAGCCAGAAGTCAACAGGCCTTACCAGGAACTGCAACTCTGCTTCAAAGAGAACAGTCACCAAAGCTGGATTAAGATGGCCCCAGCCTGCTAATGCTTCCCAGGTCCCTGACAGAAGCAAACCTAAAATTCTCTCTAGAAGAAGATAACATCCTAGGCCTCAGATTATCTCTAAACTAATTATACAAATACAGTTTCTGACACACAGGCAAAACTACCCAGGCACAAAAGATGATGCCGTGAGAGAAAACCAGCAAACACACACACACACACACACACAAATGAACCCCCCCAAAACCCACAATGGTAGAAAGAGGTATCTGGTATCATGGACTCCAGGTATCAGAGGTACCACACACACACATGCTGCTCGGCTCAAAGAAATAAAATTGAGAACTTCAGAGAACTGGAGACTATGGGGTTTCCCTTGTATGTTACTTGTCGCTTGTCCCTTGCTGCTTTTAATATTCTTTCTTTGTATTTAGTCTTTGTTAGTTTGATTAGTATGTGTCTTGATATGTTTCTCCTTCAGTTTATCCAGAATGGGACTCTTTGGGCCTCTTGGACTTGATTGACTATTTCCTTTTCCATGTTGGGGAAATTTTCAACTATAATCTCTTCAAAAATTTTCTCATAGCCTTTCTTTTTCTTTTCTTCTTCTGGGACCCCTATAATTTGAATGTTGGTGCGTTTGATATTGTCCCAGAGGTCTCTGAGACTATCCTCACTTCTTTTCATTCTTTCTTACTTTATTCTGCTCTTCAGAAGTTATTTCCACCATTTTATCCTCCAGCTCACTGATTCATTCTTCTGCTTCAGATATTCTGCTATTGATTACTTCCCTGGTGGCTCAGATGGTAAAGCGTCTGTCTTCAATGTGGGACACCTGGGCTCAATCTCTGGGTTGGGAAGATCCAATGGAGAAGGAAATGGCAATCCACTCCAGTACTATTGCCTGGAAAATCCCATGGACAGAAGAGCCTGGTAGGCTATAGTCCATGGGGTCACAAAGAGTCAGACATGACTGAGCGACTTCACTCACTCACTCAGAGTACTTTTAATTTCAGTACTTGTGTTGTTTGTATGTTTATTCTTTAATTCATAATACAAATTCATAATTTGTAAGTTTATTCTTTGTTAATTGATTCTTGCATTTTCTCCATTTTGTTTTCAAGGTTTTCAATCATCTTTACTATCATTATTCTGAATTCTTTTTCAGGTAGTTTGTCTATTTCCTCTTCATTTATTCCTCTTCTGTGTTTCTAGTTTGTTTCTTCATTTGTGTAGTATTTCTCTGCCTTTTCATTATTTTTTTTTAACTTATTGTGTTTGAGGTCTCCTTTTCTCAGGCTTCAGGGTTGAATTCTTTCTTCCTTTTGGTTTCTGCCCTTCTAAGGTTGGTCCAGTGGTTTGTTGTAAGCTTTGTATAGGGTGAGATTTGTGCTGAGTTTTTGTTTATTTGTTTGTTTTTCCTCTGATGAAGGCTGAGTGAGGTGGTAATCCTGTCTGCTGATGACTGGGTTTGTATTTTTGTTTTGTTTGTTGTTTAGATGAGGCATCCTGCACAGGGTGCTACTGGTGGTGGGTGATGCTGGGTCTTGTATTCAAGTGGTTTCCTTTGTGATATTCCCCAGGGTTAGTTCTCTGGTAGCCTAGGATCTTGGAGTCAGTGCTACCACTTCAAAGGCTCAGGGCTTGATCTCTGCCACTGGTGCCGCACCAGAGCTGTAGTCAGAGGGAGCAGGGAAAGAGCCAGGAGGAGCTGGGAGCCAGTGGAGCAAGCCAGAGGGGCAGGACACAGGGCACGGATGTGTTTTTTCACAAATTGGTTTGTGGCAACCCTGCATCACACAAGTCCACTGGCACCATTTGCCAATAGCATTTCTTCATTTCATGTCTCTGTTACACTTTGGTAATTCTCACACTATTTAAAATTTCATTATATTATATTTGTTATAATGATCTGTAATCAGTGACCTTTGATGTTATTATTATAATTGTTTTGGAGCACCAGGAACTGGAATGACATAAAATGACAATCAACAAATGTGTGTTCTGACCGCAAATACTGACTGGCCATTCCCCTATTTCTCTTTCTTCCTCAGGCTCCCCATTCCCTTAGGCCAAATCAGGCCAATTAATAGCCCTACAAATGGCCTCTAAGTGTTCAAGTGATAGGAAGAGTCACAGGTCTCTTACTTTTAAATCAAAGCCTGGAAATAATCAAGCTTAGTAAGGAAGGCATGTTGAAAGCTGTGATAGACCAAAAACTAGGCCTCTTGCAACAAACAGCCAAGTTGTGAAAGCACAGGAAATGTTCTTGAAGGAAATTAAAAGTATTGCTCCAGTGAACACACAAATGCTAACAAAACAACTTATTGCTGATATAAAGTTTTAGTGGTCTAGATAGAAAATCAAACCAATCACAGAACATGAAAGCACTGGTCGCTCAGTCACGTCCAACTCTTTGAGAACCCTGCCATGACTGTACCCTGCTAGGCTCCTCTGTCCATGGAGTTCTCCAGACAAGAATACTGAAGCAGGTTGCCATTTCCTTCTCTAGGGGATCTTCCCAACCCAGAGGTCGAACCTGCATCTCTTATGTCTCCTGCATTGGTAGGCAGGATCTTTACCACTAGTGCCACCTGGGAAGCCCAAACCAATTAAACATTTCCTTAAACCAACGTCTAAGCCAGAGCAAGGTCATAACTCTCTTCAGTTCTATTAAGGATGAGAGAGGTTAAGGAAGCTGCGAGAAAAATTTGAAGCTACCAGAGATTAGTTCATGAGATTTAAGGAAAGAAGCCATCTCCATAACATAAAAGTGAAAGATGAGTCAATAAGGGCTGATGTAGAAGCTGCAGCTAGTTATCCAAAAGATACAGCTAAGATAATCCATGAAAGTTAAGCTACACTAAACAACAGATTTTCATTGTGGATGAAACAGACGTATCAGAAGAAAACACCATCTAGGACTTTAATAGCTAGAAAGAAGTCCACGTCTGGCTTCAAAGGACAGGTTGACTTTTGTTAGGTGCTAATGCCACTGGTGACTTTAAATTGAAGCCAGTGTTCGGAGAAGGCAATGGCACCCCACTCCAGTACTCTTGCCTGGAAAATCCCATGGATGGAGGAGCCTGGTGGGCTGCCATCTGTGGGGTCGCTAAGAGTCGGACACGACTGAGCAACTTCACTTTCACTTTTCACTTTCATGTACTGGAGAAGGAAATGGCAACCTACTCCAGTGTTCTTGCCTGGAGAATCCCAGGGAAGAGGGAGCCTGATGGGCTCATCTATGGGGTCGCACGGAGTCGGACACGACTGAAACGACTTAGCAGCAGCAGCAGCAGTGTTCATTTACCATTCCAAAATTCCTAGGGCCCTTGAGAATTATGCTCCATCTATTCTGCCTTTGCTCTATAAATGGAACAACAAAGCCTGGATGACAGCACATCTGTTTACAACATAGTGTACTAAATATTTTAAGCCCACTGTTGGGGACTACTGCTTAGAAAAAAAAGATTCCTTTCAAAATATTACTGCTCATTGACATCCAAGAGCTCTGATGGGAGATGTACAATGAGATTACAATGTTTTCATGCCAGCTAACAAAACATCCACTGTTTCCCCATCTATTTCTCATGAAGTGATGGGACCAGATGCCATGATCTTAGTTTTCTGAACGTTGAGCTTTAAACCAACTTTTTCACTCTCCTCTTTCACTTTCATCAAGAGGCTTTTTTGGGCTCCAAAATCACCGCATATGGTGATTGCAGCCATGAAATTAAAAGATGCTTACTCCTTGGAAGGAAAGTTATGACCAACCTAGATAGCATATTAAAAAGCAGAGATGATATTACTTTGCCAACAAAGGTCAGTCTAGTCAAGGTTATGGTTTTTCCACATCCATGGTATGGATGTGAAAGTTGGACTGTGAAGAAAGCTGAGCGCCAAATAACTGATGCTTTTGAACTATGGTGTTGGAGAAGACTCTTGAGAGTCCCTTGGACTGCAAGGAGATCCAACCAGTCCATCCTAAAGGAGACCAGTCCTGGGTGTTCATTGGAAGGACTGATGCTGAAGCTGAAACTCCAATACTTTGGCCACCTCATGCAAAGAGTTGACTCATTGGAGAAGACCCTGATGCTGGGAGGGATTGGGGGCAGGAGGAGAAGGGGACGACAGAGGATGAGATGGCTGGATGGCATCACCAACTCGATGCACAAGAGTTTGGGTGAACTCTGGGAGTTGGTGATGGACAAGGAGGCCTGGCGTGCTGCGATTCGTGGGGTCACAAATAGTCGGACACGACTAAGCGACTGAACTGAACTGAATACAACATCCATTCCATAGCCCTTGAATCAAGGAGTGATCTCAGCTTTTAAGTCTTACCAGTTACATTTTGTTAGGCTGTAGCTGCTACAGATAGTGAATTCTTCTGATGGATCTGGGCAGTCAACTGAAAACCTTCTGGAAAGGATTCCCCATTCTAGATACCATTAAGAACATTCATGATTAATGAGACAAAGTGAAAAGATCAACAATAACAGTTTAGAAGAAGCTGATTCCAGCCCTCATGGATGTCTTTGAGAGTTCAAGACTTCAGTGAAAGAAGTAACTGTCGATGTGGTAGAAACAGCAAGAGATCTAGAATTAGAAATGAAGCCTCAAGATGTGACTGCATTGCACATCATAAAAATTTTATTTTTATGATAAAATTTTACTGGATAAGGATTTGTTTCTTATGGATGAGCAAAAAGAAACTGTTTTCTTGAGATGGAATCTACAAGTAAAGATGCAGTGAAGATTGCTGAAACAAAAGAATATTTAGACTATGACATAAATTTAGTTGGTAAAGCAGTGGCAGAGTTTGAGAGGACTGACTGCAAGTTTTGAAAGAAGTTCTACTGTGGTAAAGTGCTCTCAAAGAGATTTCATGCTTCAGATAAATCATTCATCAAAGAAAGAATCAACCAATGCATCAAAGTTCATTGTTATCTTAAGAAATTGCCACAGCTACCCCAATCTCCAGCAACCACTACCCTGATCAGTCACTAGCCATGAACACAGAGGCAAGGCCCTCCACCAACAAAAAGATTACCTGCTATAAGCTTAGGTAATGGTCAACATTTTTTAGCAATAATGTATCTTTTAATTAGCTACATTCTTTAGACATAATGCTATTGTATACTTAATAGAGTATAATATAGTGTAAACATAACTTTAATATGCACTAGAAAGCCAAAAAATTCACATAACTCACTTTATTAAGATATTTGCTTTATTGTAGTGGTCTGGAACCAAACCCACAATATCTCTGAGGTATACCTGTAACCACATTAACAGAAAATAGAAAAGTCACATGGTCTTCTCAATAGGAATAGAAAAGGCATTGAATAACTCAACACCCACTCCTAAAAAATCTCCTAACAAATCAGGAATAGAAGGGAACTTCCTCAATTTGATAAAGGTTATTTATTTTCAAGTAAACCAGGGCTTCCCTGGTGTTTCAGTGATAAAGAATCTTCATGCCAATGCAGGAGACATAGGTATGATCCCTGATCCAGGCAGATCTGACATGGTGCAGGGCAATTAAGCCTGTGCGCCACAACTATTGAGCCTGTGCTCCAGGGCCTGGCAACCAAAACTACTAAGCCCATGTGCTGCAGCTACTGAAACCCGTGCACCCTGGAGCCCATGCTCAGCAACAAGCGAAGCCACCACAGTGAGAAACCCATGCATTTCAACAAAAAGTAACCACTGCTCACTGCAACTAGAGAAAGCCGTGTGTGCAGCAACAAAGACACAGCACAGCCAAAAGTAAAATAAATAAATAAAATTATTAAAAATAATAATAATAAACCAAACATCAAAAAAGCCTACAGTAAACAATTTAATGGTAAATGCTTTCTCTTTAAGATTGGGAACAAAACTAGAATTTCCACTATCAGAAATTAGTTAGGCAAAACAAATAAGTAAAACGTATACATATCAGAAAGAGGAAAAAAATCAAATTCACAAACAATATTTTATATATATAGTTAGAATTAGTGGCTTCAACAAGCCTGACAGATAAAAAACACATCAAGGTAGAAAAATCAATTGCATTTCTATATATCCACAATAAACACTTAAAGTGAAACAATAAGATACAATCTATATCTAAAACCATCAAATATCTAGAAATATATCTAGTAAAATATATGATCTCTCTAAAAAAAACTATAAAATGTTTTTATCAGATTTTAAATAATACCTAATAAAAAGAAAATGCCCATGTTGGGGACTCAATCTTGTATCAACTCTTTTCATCATTTTAGTGCCAAATCAATCAAAATCCCAACAGGTTTGTTGTTGCTTTCCCTTGTAGAACTGAACAAGTTGACTTTTTTTTTTTTTTGAGGTACAGTTGATATACAGTGTAAGCTGATGTAAGTTTCAGGTATACAACATAATGAGTCACAAACAACTGAAAAATAATTAATCTTCCAAATATACAAGCAGCTCATGCAGCTCAATACCAGAAAAAGAAACAACGAAAAAGTAGGCAGAAGACCTAAACAGACATTTCTCCAAAAAAGACACAAATGGCTAATAAACACATGAAAAGATGCTTAACATCACTCATTATTAGAGAAATGCAAATCAAAACTACCATGAGGTATCATCTCACACTGGTCAGAATGGCCGCCATCAAAAAGTCTGCAAAGCATAAATGTTGGAGAGGGTGTGGAGAAAAGGGAACCCTCTTGAACTGTAGGTGGGAATGTAAATTGACACAGCCACTAGGGAAGATAGTATGCCTATGGCCAACTCATGTTGATGTATGGCAAAAACCATCAAAATACTGTAAAGTAATTATCCTCCAATTAAATTAAAAAAATTATACCCCATTTATAGCTATTTTATAGCTATTATTAATTATCAGCTATATAACCTGTGTTGTACAATATATCCTTGTAGCTTATTTATTTTATACATAGTAGTCTGCACCTCTTAATCCCCACCCCTACTTTGCCTGTCCCTCATCTCTCTCCCCACAGGTAACTACTCATTTGTTCTCTATATCTGTGGGAAGTGTTTCTTTTTTGAACAAGTTGATTCTAAAATTTATATAGATAAGCAAACGGTCAAGAAGAGCCAAGGCATTAATTAAAGGAAAGACATTTTTGAAGAAAGTATATAAGAATTTACCCTATTGGGTATCAAAGATTAATTATGACTCTATAGTGATCAGGACAATTCCTAAGACTCTAGGACAATGTCATATGAAAATAAAACCTTACCTCATGCCACACCAAAAATCAACTGCAAAAGTATCCACCAAATGCGAAAGGCAAAACAATAAGGTTTCTCAAATATCTGGAGGACCTTAAGGTAGATAAAACACAGAGAAAGACTACTAAAGAAAGAAAAAGATGTAAATTAATCTTAAACTTATGACCTTCCCTTCTGAAAGGGACAAACTTCATTAAGAGAGTAAAATGGCTAGTGGAAGAAGATATCTGTAACACATATATCTGACAGTGGACTTCTTGACTTCTTTCCAGAACACATAAAGAATTCCTTCAAACCAATACGAAAAAGACAACCCTACCAAAAAAAAAAAAAAAACAAAACAAAACTGGGAAGAGACTTAAATGCGTGCCTCGTGGAAAAGGAAATAGACCAATAAACATATGAAAAGGTGCTTAATCTCATTGCCCAATAAACCACTATTACCCACTCACCAGAATGACTAAAATTAAAAAGACCCACAAACAAGTGGCAGAGAGGGTGTGGGGCCACAGGAACTACCCTAGCCTGTCAAACTACCTTAGCCAGTTGTAGGGAATATAAACTGTTTCACAGTATCTGCTAAAGCTGAATATGCTCACATCTCTGGCCCAGAAATTGCACTCCTAGGAATATACCCAAGAGAAATGTATGTGCATGTTCACTAAGAGATCTGTACAAGACTGTTTTGCGAAACCTTTATTTGTAACAGTCAAACTGGGAGCAACTCAAATATCTGTCAACCATAGAATGGGTGAACTGTAGCATATCCATTTAAATACATCACTATGAAACAATGAAAATATGGAAATGCATGCAATAATATTAGTAAATTTCATACATGTCATACAGAACTTTAAAAAAAAGAGATATACTTGATTCTGTAATTATAAAGTTCAAACACATAAACTAAAATATAGGTATGGAAGCCAATACAATAGTTAACTTGAGGGGAAAATGCAAGAGTAATAACTTACAAGAAACCAACAGGGATTCTAATTAGCTGCCAGTATTTCATATTCAAACCTAACTGGTAGTTCTCCAAGAGTTTTCTTTATGACAAATAATTGAGCTGTACATCTTTTGCTGTGCACTTTTATATGTTGCTGTATTCCACAATACAATTAATGAATAAAAAGCTTAGAAAATTAAAATTTTAAATACTAAAAATATAAACTATTTTTGAGGGCATGTGGAAAACAGGGCCCTCGACTATTACAGGAAGGAACATAAATTGGCAAAGTCTTTTTCAGGAGGACAATATGACAGGATCTAACAAAAATAAATCTAGCATTTTAACTTCTAAAAATCTCACTGGCAGATTATGAGTAAGTGCACAAGGGTTAAAGTAACAAAATGTAAACGTTATTTTTAATAGTAACAAATTAAAGATAACACTCAAACAAATTACAATCAGTTATATGACCACACTAACAAGGACAACACTTTTGGGAGTATAGAGAACTTCCAAGGTCCCTCCGACAAAACAATGGTATCCCTATTAACACTGTTAATGCACTGCTAGGCTTGCAGAAGGTAAGGGAAATCCCCAACCCAATCCCCTCTTCTCACTGTCGGTCCCAAAAGAATTGAAACTAGAGGTTTGAGCAAAGAGCAATAGAGAAGGCTGAGCTGCCCTGTAGGCAACGTCAGTGTAGGTATGGTTTCTAGGAATAAGCCCTAGAGTACAGCATCTAAACCCGAGACTTCCCCCTTAAGCCAAAGATCCATATTTTCTCTGGAGAAAAGCATTCCCTATTTAGGTCCCCAGGATTCTCATAGATTAAGGTCAAACAAACATGAGCTCATGATCATACAACTTTAAAAACCCAAGCAGCATGGATGAGCTGGCCAAAATAACAAGAGATTATTATTTTTTTAACCTCCAAGGTTTTATTGTATCTTTTAAGATACAGAATATAAAATATCTATTCATTAAAGAAATAAAAGATGGAGTTTAAAAATGGGCAAGCAACAAGGAACTATGAAAAATACCAAGCAGATGTGAAAATCAACCAAACAGAACTCTGAGAAATTAAAAGTATACCTACTGAAATGGAAAACTCAATGATCAATAAATTAACAGATTAGACAAAGATGAAGACAAAATCACTGAACTGGAAGGCAGAACTAAAGAAAATGATAAAATGAGGTCTGCTATATATCTAATTATAGAGTCTAAGAAGAAAAGAACAGGATAATGGAGAAGAGAGAATATCTGATGAGAAAATGGCTGAGAATTTCCCAGAACTAATAAAAGACATATCCACAAATACAGAAAGCACAACACAAACCAAGCAAAATAAATTAAAAGTACACCACACTGAATCACACTGCATTAAAATGTCAAATTAAATAAATAGACTTTAAAAGCAACTATAGAGGAAAAAAATCACCTTTGAGAAAAGGCAGTTAGACAAACAGAAAACATCTTAGCAGCAACATCCACAGTCAGGTAATATTGCATAAAATGATTAAATGCTAAGAGAAAAACAATCAAGCCTTTCTTTAAACCCAGAAAAAAATTACTTTTTAAAACTATGATAAAATACAAATACTGTATATCCAGATAAACAGATACAAAGATAATTTACCAAAAGATATTCACTAATGTAACTTCTAAAGGATATACTTCAAGAAGAGGAAAACTGTAAACTATATGCCAATAAATTAGACAACTTAGATAAAATGGAAAAATTCCTTAAAAGATATGAAATAACAAAACTGCCTCAAGAAGAAATAGATAGCAAAATTATACCTATAAGTAGTAAAGAGACTCAACTGGGTATCAAAACATTACCAACAAACAAAAGCCCAGACCCAGATGGCTTCACTAGTGAATTCCATCAAATAAAGAATTACCATCAATCCTTCTCAAATCCCCCCCAACCCCCAGAAAAAAACAGGCTGAAAAAAATACTTCCCAATTCATTCGACAAGGCCACAATTACAGATCCATACCTCTTATGAGTACAAACACAAAAAGCCTCAACAAAATAATAGCAAATTGAACCCAGCAATACACAAGACTTATATGCCATGACCAAGTGGGGTTTATCCCAGGAATGCAAGGTTGGTTTTAATATCCAAAAATGAATATGTCATATCTATAGAATAAAAAACAAAAACCACACGATAATATCATAATAAATATCAACTGATGCAGAAAAAACGTTTGACAAAATACAACGTCCTTTCATGATAAAATCATTCAACAAATTAAGAAGGGAACTTCTCCAACCTGATCAATATACAAAAAGCCCAAAGTTAACATTATACATAATGATGAAAGACTGAACACTATCCCAGAAACCAGTAACAAATCAGACAGGGATGTCTGTTCTTACATTTAACACTGCACTACAAGTTCTAGCCAAGTGCTATTATGCAGGAAAAAGACGTAGAAGGCCACCAAATTGGAAAGAAAGTAGAAAAACTATCACTAAATGATCTTCTATAGAGACAATCCTAAGGAATTCACTAAAAACAACTCATTTAAAACCTAATAAACTTGGCAAGGTTGTAAGCTACAAAATCAATATAAAAAAACAAACAACTTCATTTACAACAGCATCAAAAAGACAACATTCAGGAATAAACTTAATAAAGTACAGAATGTATCTCTGAAAAGATTGTTGAAATAAAAACAAAGATCTAAATAAATGGAACAGCATCCCATGTGAACAAACTGGAAGACTTACTGTTGTGAAGATGGCCATACATACTATGCAAGCAAAGTGCAGACTCACCACAATCCCTATCACAGTCACAGCTGGTTTCTTTGTAGAACTTGGCAAGCTGATTCTAAAATTCACAATGGAATTACAAGGGGCTCCAAATAGCCAAAACAATATTGGAAAAGAGCAATTTCAAAACTTATTAAAAAGCAACGGTAATCAAGAGATGTACAAGCATAAGTATAGATATATAGATATATATATCATTGGCACACAAATGAATATCAAGAAATAAACCCATACATTTAGGGGTAAAAAAAAATAGTCTCTCAACAAATGGTGCTGAGATAACCGAATATCCACATACCAAGAATGAAAGTGGATCCCTACCACAAATCATATATAAAATTAACTCAAAATGGATCTAAGAACAAAATTTAAGAGCTAAAACTCTTTGAAGAAACAGGAAAATAATCATGACTTTTGATTTAGCAATGAATTCTTAAATATGACATCAAAAGCATGAACAACAACAACAAAAAACAGATAAACTGGACTTCATCAAAGTTAAAAACTTTCTCATTTCCTACTCCAGGAGATCTTCCTGACCCAGGGATCAAACCCCCATCTCCTACATCTCCTGGATTGGCAGGTGGATTCTTTACCGCGGAGCTACCTGGGAAGCTCATTATGCAGTATACTTGAAACTAACATAATATTGTATGTCAAATAAACAAAATGTTTAAATTGCAGATATTTCGTAACAAGGAACATGATCAAAAAACTGAAAAGGACTCTGACAGAAACTTCATATATTTGCAAATCATATATCTAATAAGGGCCTACTATCCACAATGGACAGAATTCTTACAACTCGACAATGAAACAACACAATTAAAAAGTAAGCAAAGGATCTGAATAGACATTTCCCCAAAGAAAAATACAAATGGGCAATAAGCACAAGAAAAAATGCTTAGTCTTCAGGGAAATGCAGGCAATGGCACCCTACTCCAGTACTCTTGCCTGGAAAATCCCATGGATGGAGGAGCCTGGTAGGCTGCAGTCCATGGGGTCGCGAAGAGTCGAACACAACTGAGCGACTTCCCTTCACTTTTCACTTTCATGCACTGGAGAAGAAAATGGCAACCCACTCCAGTGTTCTTGCCTGGAGAATCCCAGGGACGGGGGAGCCTGGTGGGCTGCCGTCTATGGGGTCACACAGAGTCAGACACGACTGAAGCGACTTAGCAGCAGCAGCAGGGAAATGCAAATCTAAACCACAATGAGATACCATTTCATACCCATCAGGGTGGCTAAAAACAAAAGGGCAGGTAACAAGTGTTGTCAAAGACAGAAAGGAGCTGGAACCCTGTATACTGCTGGTGGGGATGTAAAATGGTACAGCCATTTTGAAAAAAGGTCTGGCAGTTCCTAAAAAGTTAAACATAAGTTACCACTTGACCCAGCAACTGCACTCTTAAGTATATGCCCAAGAAAAGTAAAAATATGCCCATACAAAAATTTATACACACATATTTATAGCAACATTATTCATAATAGCCAAAAAGTGAAAACAATCTAAATGCTCATCAAACAAAATGTAGTAGCTCTATAGAATTAAATACTGTTCAGTCACAGAAAGAAATGAAGAACTGATACCTGCCACAACAACAGAAGCAGAAGATATTAAGAAGAGGTGGCAAGAATACACAGAAAAACTGTACAAAAAAAGATCTTCACGACCAAGATAATCATGATGGTGTGATCACTCACCTAGAGCCAGACATCCTGGAATGTGAAGTCAAGTGGGCCTTAGAAAGCATCACTAGGAACAAAGCTAGTGAAGGTAATGGAATTCCAGTTGAGCTATTTCAAATCTTGAAGGATGATGCTGTGAAAGTGCTGCATGCAATATGCCAGCAAATTTGGAAAACTCAACAATGGCCACAGGACTGGAAAAGGTCAGTTTTCATTCCAATCCCAAAGAAAGGCAATGCCAAAGAATGCTCAAACTACCACACAATTGCACTCATCTCGCACGCTACTAAAGTAATGCTCAAAATTCTCCAAGCCAGGCTTCAGCAATACGTGAACCGTGAAATTCCAGATGTTCAAGCTGGTTTTAGAAAAGGCAGAGGAACCAGAGATCAAATTGCCAGTATCCGCTGGATCATGGAAAAAGCAAGAGAGTTCCAGAAAAACATCTATTTCTGCTTTATTGACTATGCCAAAGCCTTTGACTGTGTGGATCACAATAAACTGTGAAAAATTCTGAAAGAGATGCCTCTTGAAAAACCTATATGCAGGTCAGGAAGCAACAGTTAGAACTGGACATGGAACAACAGACTGGTTCCAAATAGGAAAAGGAGTACGTCAAGGCTGTGTATTGTCACCCTGCTTATTTAACTTATATGCAGAGTACATCATGAGAAACGCTGGGCTGGAAGAAGCACAAGCTGGAATCAAGATTGCTGGAGGAATATCAATAACCTCTGATATGCAGATGACACCACCCTTATGGCAGAAAGTGAAGAAGAACTAAAGAGCCTCTTGATGAAAGTGAAAGAGAGTGAAAAAGTTGGCTTAAAGCTCAACATTCAGAAAACTAAGATCATGCCACCTGGTCCCATCACTTCATGGCATATAGATGGGGAAACAGTGTCAGACTTTATTTTTGGGGCTCCAAAATCACTGCAGATGGTGATTGCAGCCATGAAATTAAAAGACACTTACTCCTTAGAAGGAAAGTTATGACCAACCTACGCAGCATATTGAAAAGCAGAGACATTACTTTTGCCAACAAAGGTTCGTCTAGTCAAGGCTATGGTTTTTCCAGTGGTCATGTATGGATGTGAGAGTTGGACTATGAAGAAAGCTGAGCACCAAAGAATTGATGCTTTTGAACTGTGGTGTTGGAGAAGACTGTTGCGAGTCCCTTGGACTGCAAGGAGATCCAACCAGTCCATCCTAAGGGAGATCAGTCCTGGGTGTTCATTGGAAGGACTGATGTTGAAGCTGAAACTCCAACACTTTGGCCACCTGATGCAAAGAGCTGACGCATTGGAAAAGACCCTGATGCTGGGAAAGATTGAGGGCAGGAGGAGAAGGGGATGACAGAGGATGAGATGGTTGGATGGCATCATCGACTCGATGGACATGTGTTTGGGTGGACTCTGGGAGTTGGTGATGGACAGGGAGGCCTGGCGTGCTGCGGTCCACGGGGTCACAAAGAGTCAGACACAACTGAGCGACCAAATTGAACTGAACTGAACACAGTTAAAGGCTTTGGCATAGTCAATAAAGCAGAAATAGATGATTTTCTGAAACTGTCTTGTTTTTTTGATGATCCAACGGATGTTGGCAATTTGATCTCTGGTTCCTCTGCCTTTTCTAAAACCAACTTGAACATCTAGAAGTTCACGGTTCACATACTGCTGAAGCCTGGCTTGGAGAATTTTGAGCATTACTTTACTAGCGTGTGAGATGAGTGCAATTGTGCGGTAGTTGGAGCATTCTTTGGCATTGCCTTTCTTTGGGATTGGAATGAAAACTGACCTTTTCCAGTCCTGTGGCCATTGTTGAGTTTTCCAAATTTGCTGACATATTGAGTGCAGCACTTTCACAGCATCATCATTTAGGATTTGAAATAGCTCAACTGGAATTCCATCACCTCTACTAGCTTTGTTTGTAGTGAAGCTTCCTAAGGCCCACTTGACTTCACATTCCAGGATGTCTGGCTCTAGGTGAGTGATCACACCATCATGATTATCTTGGTCGTGAAGATCTTTTTGTACAGTTCTTCTGTGTATTCTTGCCATCTCTTTTTAATATCTTCTGCTTCTATTAGGTCCCTACCATTTCTGTCCTTTATTGAGCCCATCTTTGCATGAAATGTTCCCTTGGTATCTCTAATTTTCTTGAAGAGATCTCTAGTCTTTCCCATTCTATTGTTTTCCTCTATGTCTTTGCATTGATCACTGAGGAAGGCTTTCTTAAAAGTAGATCAGTAGTTGCTTAGTGGGGTGAGGAGATAAGATATTGGCTAAAGGGTACAGAATTCTAAAACTGACTATGATACTGCTTACACATCTGTGAACATATTAAAGACCATTAAATTGAATACTTTAAGTGGGTAAATTGTATGGTATGTAAATTATATCACAATAAAACTTTTAGAGAAAAAGGAAAGAGCGGAGAAATCAGAATATTGAGCAAAGATATAGGAACATGTGACAGATCTAAACAAATATCTGTATAAAATAGTACTGTAAGTTGTGATTTTTTTTTTAATTAAAAAAAAAAAAAAGAACATGAGAAATGGAATACCTGGCAAAAACGCATATAAGATGAGAACAAAAATGGAATTAAAGTAACCCAATTCCTTATGTTTGTGTGTCAGGGAGTGATGTGGGAGTAGGAGTTAAATTATTAATTTTAGTCTTTAAATATGCATGGTCGAATTGGACAAGTAACCAGAAAAATGTAATATCAGAATGTCTAACTTCTAAACCAACAGGAAAAAAGGAATATTAAAACTAACAAACAAAAGTGAACAGAAGTCAGCAAAATATGGGCCAAGGGCCAAATCCAGCCCACCACCTGTTTTTATAAATAAAGTTTTACTGGAGCACAGCCATGCTCCCTTATATTTGTCTCTGGCTGCTTCTGAGCTATAATGGCAGTGCTGAGTAGATACAACAGAGACCAGATGGCCTACAAAGCCTAAAGCATTTACTGTCTGGCTCTTTATAGAAAAAGTTTGCTGACACCTACAATGGAATACTAAACAACAGTCAGAAAGCAAGAATTACTCTCAGCTGCAGGTTCCTGAGCTTTGAAATAAATACAATATTCTCTCCTCTCTCATTTCATCAAGAGGCACAAAGCTCAATTAGATAAACCATATTTGTGAAAGAACTTTTTAATCATCTGTGGCCTAGGAATGTTCTCAACCTGTTCTCCAGCTTCAGCTTCACATACACCCTCTTCAGATTCCAACTAACAGAACCTAAATCCCTAAAACAACAACAAAAAGATAGACCCTTATATTCCAACACAGAGAGATGTCAAGACACGTTAGTTTAAAGGCAAGCCAGTGACACATTAACGTGAATAACTCCTCAAATAGGATGAGTTAGTGAGTTAGTGCTTGTATATGTGTTACTGTGAAGTTCTGAAAAGATAACAGTGGATATATATTTCTTGGGCAGAAATAACATTTTATGAATTATACTCACTACTTGAATCCTTTTCATTAAATTATTTGTTTGAGATAATCCTGGGTTCCGAATACACTTTACCCAGTCTCCCTCAATGGTGACATCTTACAAAACCATACAGTACAATATCACAGCCAGGATAGTGACATTAATACGCTCCATGATTTTATTCCAGTCTGCCCTGGACCCCTTGGTACAGCTGTCCCAGTCCTGACAAAGTGTCTGTGGTTCTCTCTTGTTAAGAGTCCTCGCTCCTGTCTCCAGCCGGGGCTGAGTGTACCCTCCTCTGTGGCTGTGTTGTGTATGTGGACGAATCTCATCACACACGTAGGTTCATGCATCATCTGCCACCACAGTTAAAATACAGAGCAGCTGCATCATCACAAGATTCCACTTGTTGACCTTTTATAACCACAGCCCCTTCCTTCCATCTCCTCCTCATCCCACAGCAACCATTCATTCATCTTTGTCATTTCAAGAATGTCATATAAACAGAATCATTGTGTGTGATCTTTTGAGATTGGCTTTTGTCACTCAGCACATTTCTCTGGAGATTCACTCAGGCTGTTGTGTGTATCCACTTTGCTCAACAGTTCCAGCTTGTGTAACCTATAGTAGGTCACCTGCTGACAGGCACTTGAGTTGTGCCCGTTTCCAACAATTACAGTTACAACAATTACAAACCAGGCTGCTGCGAACACTTCTGTATAGGGTTTTGGGTGAGCCTAAGTCTTCCCTTCTCTGCAACAAATGCCCAGGAACACAGGTGCTGGGTCATAGGGCACGTGCATGATTAGCTCTGCAAATCTAGGTTCTCGGCACCAGCATTCAGCGTTGTCTCAGTGTGCTTAGTTTAGTCATTCTGAGAGTTGTGTAATGATCGCTTGAACCTCTTAGAAGATTCCATTTACATATGAAGCAAGAAATTGCAATAAAGTTAAAAGTAATCCATCCTTATTACAATTTTGAAAAATACAGAAATGTGTAAAAAAGGAAGTAAACGTCTATGCTTCTTCTCTCGATAAAAGGAATACTGATATTTATTCCTAAATCAATATACCCAATTTGCAGACAATGTAGGGCAGTCCATCGCTTTATTCTGATAGAGGCTTCCTTTTGGATTTCTCCCCTCCATGAGGACGATTCCACCCCCAGACACCTCAGTTAATTCCCTCTGGGCTCTTAGCTTTGGAGGGGACCTCCTCAAAAACTGAATGGCCACAGAGGAGGGTACACTCAGCCTTGGCCAGAGACAGGAATGAGGACTCTTAACAAGAAAGAACCACAGACACATTGTCAGGACCAGGACAGCTTAATCAAGGGCTCCAAGACAGCCGCCCAGAGGAGGCAGAGGGCATGCTGTTTTATTCCCGTCTTTTCATCACTTTGCTCCCACTAGAACAGTGTTCCTTAACCATTTCAGCATCTAGCAAAACCTCTGACAGCCTAGTAAAACTTATGGATCCTTCTCAGAAAAACATTCTCAGGAGTGACAAATATAAAGATACCATGAGATATCTATAGCAACTACAGTGTGAAATCAAAAGGTCAGATTTCTCTTAATGGCAAAGGTGGGGGTCCTGTTGACGCTACAGTGGTTGCTGCCACATTCTTAATGGAAGGAAACACTAAACTCAGAGATTATGAAAACAAACATGTAAGTTTTTTTCCTATCCAAGCTCATGGAGGCCCTGAATGCCCTGATTTCACAGAATCAGAAAGAATAGGATCAAGGCCTCTTCCCTAAGAGACTCTCCCAGGGTGCCGCTTGGCCTGAGGTAGAGGAAGGAAGGAAGCCAGCCACACACAACCACAGGCGGGGGTCTGGGCCCAGAATCCCCCCTGAGGGCTATAGGAGAGATGGTCGGCACGTGTCTGCTCTATGGCTGCTAAGGAGGAAGCACAGACCCAGCAAAGGGAGGGTGGAGAGAGGACTGGGCTCAGGGTGGCCTGGAGCCAACTGAATAAAGGGAGCTCCTCCCTAGAAGCTAAAGTAACATGTCATCACTGACCCAGTCTATCTGGGGGAAACTTTAGCCACATTTAAAAAAATTTTTTTAATTGGAGAAAAATTGCTTTATAGTGTCGCACTGGTTTCTGCTGTACAACAATGCAAATCAGTCGTAATTATGTATCTCCCCTCTCTGGGGAGCCTCCCTGCCCTCCCCACATCCCACCCCTCTGAGCTGTCACAGAGCGCCAGGCTGGGCTCCCTGTATTATAAAGTAGCTTCCCACTAGCTATCTGTTTTACACATGGTAGTGTATATATGTAAACTGGCTCCAGGCCGCGCTGGGCCCTCCCCTCCCTGCTACCTTCCACGTTCCCCACCCCCCGCCCTGTCCACAGGCCCATTCTCTTTATTTGCGTCTTCATTCTTTTCCTGCAGATAGGTTCATCAGTACCATTTTTCTAGATTTCACATACTGCATTAACATATAATATTTGTTCTTCTCTTTCTGACTTACTTCACTCTGTATAACAGGCTGTAGGTTCATCCACCTCACTACAACTCAAATCTGTTCCTTTTCATTCAGCTCAGTTCAGTCGCTCAGTCATGTCCGACTCTTTGCTACCCTATGAATCACAGCACGCCAGGCCTCCCTGTCCATCACCAACTCCCGGAGTTCACCCAAACTCATGTCCATCGAGTCGGTGATGCCATCCAGCCATCTCATCCTCTGTTGTCCCCTTCTCCTCCTGCCCCCAGTCCCTCCCAGCATCAGGGTCTTTTCCGATGAGTCAACTCTTCGCATGACGTGGCCAAAGTATTGGAGTTTCAGCCTCAGCATCAGTCCTTCCAATGAACACCCAGGACTGATCTCCTTCAGGATGGACTGGTTGGATCTCCTTGCAGTCCAAGGGACTCTCAAGAGTCTTCTCCAACACCACAGTTCAAAAGCATCAATTATTCGGCATTCAGCCTTCTTCACAGTCCAACTCTCACATCCATACATGACCACAGGAAAAACCGTAGCCTTGACTAGACGAACCTTTGTTGGCAAAGTAATGTCTCTGCTTTTGAATATGCTATCTAGGTTGGTCATAACTTTCCTTCCAAGGAGTAAGCGTCTTTTAATTTCATGGCTGCAATCACCATCTGCAGTGATTTTTTAAGTCCAAAAAAATAAAGTCTGACACTGTTTCCACTGTTTCCCCATCTATATGCCATGAAGTGATGGGACCAGATGCCATGATCTTCGTTTTCTGAATGTTGAGCTTTAAGCCAACATTTTCACTCTCCTCTTTCACTTTCATCAAGAGGCTCTTTAGTTCCTCTTCACTTTCTGCCATAAGGGTGGTGTCATCCGCCTATCTGAGGTTATTGAGATTTCTCCTGGCAATCTTGATTCCAGCTTGTGCTTCTTCCAGCCCATTGTTTCTCATGATGTACTCTGCATATAAGTTAAATAAGCAGGGTGACAATATTCAGCCTTGACATACTCCTTTTCCTATTTGGAAACAGTCTGTTGTTCCATGTCCAGTTCTAACTGTTGCTTCCTGACCTGCATATAGGTTTCTCAAGAGGCAGGTCAGGTGGTCTGGTATTCCCATCTCTTTCAGAATTTTCCACAGTTTATTGTGATCCACACAGTCAAAGGCTTTGGCATAGTCAATAAAGCAGAAATAGATGTTTTTCTGGAGCTCTCTTGCTTTTCCCATGATCCAGCGGATGTTGGCAATTTGATCTCTGGTTCCTCTGCCTTTTCTAAAACCAGCTTGAACATCTGGGTTTAATCCATAATTATTCTGCTTTAACCATCAGGAGTTGGTACTGGGAAACACTTCTTATGAAAATTCTGAGTTAGTATTCTGAGTTAGTATTAAGAGCCTAAGGAGCACATAATATGTTTCTGGAAGAGTCTACCCACCTTTGTCAATGCAAAAGCCACTGTACCATCATCCTCAGTGGAAAGATCGAGCAGCCTCTGGTAAAATGCTTCATCATAAGGCCCATCTATTTGCAATGTTTTTCTGAAGAACAAAGCACAAAAAAACAGGATAGCAAAGCTGCCTGGAAATCATCTGTTAAAACTCTTTGCAGTTTAAGAATCATACATCTGTTTTTAAAGAACATTAGTGGATTCATCTCTTCCTAATGCTAAACTGTTATGAAGCGTGAAAGTTTTAAACACAGCTTGCAAGACCAGAAACCAGGAGAGCCTGAATGTCTCCTGTTTATGACAAATGGTGTCGAGGTCAGAGATTCTAGTGAAGGGGTGATAGAGAGGAAGCCAGGCCAGGCGACAGCTGCAGCCCCCACCACATGCCACAGGTGCGGATCCTTGCAACCCACATCAAGACGGTCAGGAAATGGACAAGGAAGCGCCTGAAGGCCAAAGCCCAGCTGGGCTGAGTGAAAGCGGCTCACCGGCTGTGGAGCAGCACTGCCCCCTGCAGGCTCAGCTCCAACTCAGAACATGGAACTGACTAACAGGGTTGTCAGGACATACTCTCCTTTCTAGAAATGGGAAAGCGATCTCTGATCTGACAGGACCTTGGTCCTCCTTCACATGGCACTGAATCTCCGGGCTGGCCCTGCAGCTGGGGGCAGGGAGTGGGTAGATGGGGTGAGTCATCCTCCTGGGAGGCCTATGCAGTCCTCCCACTGGGTCAACCTGCTACCCTCATCCCCATCTTGCCCTCAGGGCTGCTCGGGGCCCCATACAGGCCCAGAAAGGGCAGGGGAGCACTGGGTCTATGCCTCACCTCTCCTCAGGAAACTCCTCCAGGTACCGCTCAACCCGCCGGTACAGAGGGTAGAGGCCTTCGATGTCCAGCAGGTCCAACATCTGCACCTGGAGGGTTTTGTACAGAAGACAGCCCTTCGGTAACCCTGAGCGCTCCGGGGTGTTTTTTCCTACCAAGAACATCAGGGGAAAACGAGAAGTTTACTGTCAAGGACTGAAGAAGGTGGCGGGCACAGGCCGCACCCTGCCTCACGGAGCTGCTGGGGCTGGACAAGTGCACGTTCCGGGTTAGACACAAAGGAGAGGCAGGCCCCACAGCTCACTGTGCGCATCCCCCTCCTCTCAACATCCTTCAGTCTCCATCACACCAGCCCAGTCTAGAGAGAGAACCCTCAGTCTACAGAAGACTAAGCACAAAATGTAAAAGGACCGCAGTAACGTCCTCACATCTGCAAGACAGCATCTGCAGAGCCCAGGGAACAGCCTGTGTGAAGAGGTGTGACCACACTGAGCAGGGAGCCACCGGGGCGGGGACAGTGCAGAAATGAGGTCCATTCCACACTCAAGGGTTCTCAGGGGCCTTAAGGGCTGGGGAGACAGAGTCCTAGCTCACGTATCCCATCCTTTGAGCAAACAGTCATGTCTGATGAATGAACAAACATCATTGAGTCCAAGCCACAAGGAGCACCTGTGGCCATGTCCAGTTCTGACACTCTGACCTCCCACTTCTGGCAAAACATGCTCAGTCATCCAAGACAGAGTGAAAATGCACAGGTCCAGCTAAAAGGGATTTGTTACAATTACAGGTTATTCATATAGTAGAGTATCTACTTTATGGTCAAAAAATAAGTTAAAAAAACAGCATGTAGAATACATTGTACATCCCATGGGTCAGACTTGTGTCTGTGTACGTATGCAGGGAAGGTCTGGAAGAAAAGTCCACAGGGGTCTCTGACCAGTGTCCACCTGTGTGTCCTTCCAAACAAGTTCTGTCTACTTACAAGCAGTTAAGTACCCAAACACGGGCATGAGTTTACAAAAATTGTCTGAAATGAGTAGGCATCACTTTTGCAACAAGAAAAATACCCGCAAAATTCATCTGTGCCATTGCATGGGGGACAAAAGAAGGGTGACTTGTGCCCAGGTAGCTGCATGGGAAACCACCGCACCTAAAACCCATGCAGGAGCAAAGCTGCCGTCTCCCTGTGCCACACCCCCACAGCATCCTCAGAGGCTCCAAGAGACTGCAGGGACTGGCAGCACAAAAACTGAATAATCTGAATCCTCCTAGTCAGCCCCTCAAAATAAGATCCTGGTTACGGCTCCACATGCTACATACTTGAGCATGTTGGCGAGCCTGCCAGCAGATGACAAAGGTGGCAAATGAGGAGCCGTGAACATTCATGGCAAAACCCAAATCAGTCACAAAGTCACCTTGAAGTTTGGGTGCCCACTAAGTCAAAGCCAGCCCATGGCAAGTCTGTAAGGAATGGGGCCTAGAGTAGGAGACACCCAGAGTCACAGGTCTCATACATCTGTGTTCATAACCTGTCTGCAAACTGCCACCCACCCACCCTAAAGGGCCTTGCACTGTGGGAGTCCAATATTCTGGGCCTCAGTTCTCTCCATCTAAAAGAAAGGCCAAGGAAAACCCACCTCCAGGGCTGCAATGAGATGGAACAATGTAGAGAAACCACAGAGGATGTCAGACATGTCGGACGACATTTAGAGAGAATCTTACAGCTCCAATGTATGCTGCAATTTATAAACCCAGACAGGAGATGAGAACGGTAATGTCCCCACCTGGGGCTGAGATGATAGGGAGGCCCAGCTTTGGGGAGCCCTGACGGGACCAAGGCTGCTCCCACAGAAGCTCCGTGAGGCCAGGCAGGACCCTTGCAGGCCATGCCACAAGCTCTGCTTCCCTTGCGCCCAGCCCACCCACCAGGCCTACCTTGGCAGCGCAGGCTCCTGCTGAAAGGGCTGGCTTCACAGACGGGTGGGCCCCGCAGCCCAGGCCCCGACCTGAGGGCACCCGCCCGGCCCTTGTCCGAGCCACTCAGTAGCACCCGTGTGATGACACGCACCAGCTCCCGGATCACAGCCCTTGTGCAGTGGGGTCCACTGGCCAGGCCATTGGATGGGAAGAAGAATGGCTTCAGGTGGTGCGCGAGCTCACTCCAGTCAGCCATGGGGCTGCGGGCATCTTTGCAGCCATAAATCAGCTCACCATTCTTCAGGAAGGGAAAGAGACAGGGAAACATCAACTCCAACAGGTTGATAGAAAAACACCTCCGTCCCCACCCACTAGATAGGCAAAGGCACCTGACATTTTACACGTGCCCCCATTTAGGGTCTCTACCCACCCTCATGTACCACATTAACTGACCAAGTGGAAAATCCCACTGGAACATGAAAAAGAAGAAAAGTTCTCAAAAACCAAAGACCAGAAAGGCCCCAGACCTGAAATTCAAACCCTCAGACAGGAACACGTGGTATGCAGGCAACCTCAAACAAACTCAGCCCAAAGCACAAACTCCCAAAGATCCTAGCCTGTTACTGAAGAGGCCAAGTGACACTGTGCTACTGAGGGACACAGAGTATCAGTCTGGCCCTGAGCAGACAAACTGCTCAACCACTGTGGGCGTACATTGACAGCCAGCATCCCAGAGCCTTCTGTCCTCTGTGAAAGACTAAGCCAGGCTCCAGCCAGGGTGGTTAAGGCCATCAGCATCACTAATACGGAAGTCTTCATTTTGGAGGCCAATCCTGCCTTTTAAAACAAAGTCCAGCAAAGAAACTCCTCATGGCACCAATGATCCCAGGGCTACAGAAAGGGATGCTCAGTAGGTACAACCCCATGACTTTTTACAGGGGTCTGCAATGTCCAGGAAAAAGCTTGATCAGCAGCCAATCCCAGGGGACAGACATTTTCTAGTCTGTGAGAGTGTGGTCAGCACCCTCCAGTAGGTCCCCAGTGGCCTTCATCCCTTGATACTCACACCCTGTAGTTCTCTCTCCAAACAGTGGAGGTTTAGTCTGTGTGACTGACAGAATACAAGTAAAGCCAACAGCATACCCCTGGCAAGATTAAGATGCTGTGGATTCCGTCCTAATGATTCTCTTCTCAGATCACAGCAGCCACACTGAGCTGCCGTGGAGCTGTGGGGTCTCCTGCCTATGGCTGTGGAGGCACCATCCGAGCAGCAGAGCCTCTGGCCCCACAGCTGAGCCCTCAGATGAGATGCAGCCTTGAGAGGCCCTGAGCCAGAACCAGCTATGCTGCTCCTTCTGGCCACAGAAACCGAGAGGATCAGTGGCTGTTGTGCAGTAGATGATACCACGAGGACGATCCCAGCTCTGCCCCCAGGTTGCAGATGGGGGTCAATTCAGTCCACTAAGAAGCGTGGACGGGGATTCAGCAGCATGATGCCTCCCTAGGAGTCCCCTGTCAGCACCGTCAGAGGGCGCAGATGCGGGTGCCCAGAGAGATGGGAACACAGCTGAGGCCGCTGCTGACCAAAGGACCAGGAGAAACCAACAAGAGATGCTGCCCCTTGAGACGGGCCTTACAGAGGGAGGGTGGGTGTGCCAGGCAAAGGAAAAGGAGGAGCTTCTGGGAGGAAAGCAGGCCAAGACGAAGTATAGAGCCAAAACCACTCAACATGGGCTGTGGCCAGAAGGTAGGGCCAGGGCTCAGCCTGCCGTCCAGTGCAGGGGCAGCCTTGGCCCACCATGAAGCTCTCTCCTCCAGGCCCATGAGCAGCTGAGTGACCCTGGACAGTAGAAGGCCTTCTCTCCCCAGTGTCTGGAATCCAGGCAGACAGGCATCTTACATATACACATACAGTTGCTAAAAACCTCATGTGACATGTGCAGAGCACTGTCATCCCAGTCTCTGTGACAGTCCCACATGGCCCCCACCACATCTCACAGGTGTCCAGTATTAGGGTGGACAGAGCCACAGGCTTGGAGTCTGTGAACAACATTCAGACAGACAAGGAGAAGGCACCAACGGCAGAGAACATAGTGGCAGCATGGATCACGATCCAGGAGACCTCCCCACACCTGGAACTTCACGAGAGAGAGCTTGCCAGCACTTGCAAAATGTACTGCATTGCTCCTGGTGTTATTTTAAAAAGCCATTCCATGTCACTTATTTTAATCCATCTCTTTTGAAACTATTATCTCAATCTCTGGATTTTCCCCTTAGCTGAGTTCAACAGAAGCAGCAGATAGCCAGGGTTCTCAGTCCCAGGTCCCAGGTCAACTGATCCAGGGGCCAAGTCAGACTCACCACTCAGCTTATGCTGGCCTAATAGGCCAGCCTACGTGAGGGCAGTCAGAAAAGGGTCCACTTGAGACAAAATGTCAGCCTTACTATAGGTTCCAAATAAATCCCCAGAAGAGAGGGAACTTATCTTTGGCATTTAAATATAAAATTCCTAAAGTCTTTATAAGAGTTAAAAACAAAAACTGATTTTAAACTATGTCTCTTTTTCTGGATTTGGCAAGGCAGGAGACAAGGTAAAGCTGATTCAACTGACCAGGTTTCTGAACCATTCGGGGAGAAGTGAGTCAAGAATAGGCTTCACGCCCACATTCCCCAAGCTCACTTCTGAGGGGCAGCCAGTATGCAGAGCAGCACTGTCTGCTCTGAGGGGATTCTGAGGGGCATCCCGTATGCAGAGCAGCACTGTCCACACGGAGCAGGATGCAGAGGGCACCAGGCTGTCCAGACCCGGCAGCCCTGCTACGCCACACAGATCCACCGCCTGTAAACCTGGAGCCTGTCACGAGCTCTTGCTTATATGCCACACCTAGTAAGAACATAACCAGGACTGGGAGCAGTCAGTGGTAAGCAGAAAAGGAGATGACAAGGGGGACCCCAGGGGACATATTTCCAATACAAACTCTTCCCCAGATCTGGGCCAGCCCTGCCCCCTCTTCCTGCACCCCTTCTCCCCACTCCTCTGCCCCTCAGCATCTCCTCCATGTATGCCTGACAGCAGGAGGTAGGGACCACAGGGCCTGAGCAAGTCCAGTCAGGGTGCCAGAAGCAGGTGGTCATGAGGAAGCAGAAGGTGCCAGTGCCAGATGGTAAGCATGCTGCATGCAGAACCCTTCCCCTACACAATCAGGATGCAGGACAATTAGCTGCAGGACTCTGAGAACTCACTAACTGACAAGGAGATCCCCTAACTGTAAGTTCCCTAAGTTAACCGGGAGGAAAGGCACAGGTGTGGCCACCCTTTAGGTTGCCCTGCCCCAGGTCCTACTCCCATCTCAACCACAGAGGACACCTGAGACGCGGTCAGGGCCATCTTTACCCAAGAACCAGAGTCAGGGTCTGTGCCTTGAGTCTGAGGCCACCCAGTGGGCAAGGAGTTACCATTACACACCCCAGGAGTCCCAGGATGGCACGCGCTCATGAAATAAGGCTTGGAAAAAAGACCCAAGGGATCATACTGAGGCAGCCTCTGTGCAGATGCCCTTGTCTGCAGGTCACAGAGCCCTGTTAGGGACCATAGCACCAGGGCTTCATCCAGCTCAGTTCAGACACCCACTGGACCCACCCAAAAGCCATAAAATAGAAGCAACTTTTACCTTAAAGATCTTTAAGTTGTTCTGTGCCTCCTGTAACAAGCTTTTCAAAGCAAAGTACATTCTCTGTTTATTTCTAAAAAGAGAAAGTATTATTGACAATTAGAGCAGACTTTGCATTTACCTGCCTGTGGCTCAGGGGACATGCCCAAGAGTTGCCACTTGAGATCTCCAAGCTTTGCAGATTAAGGAGCTGTATTCTCCCCAGCCCTCTTCAGAGAGGCACCCCCATTACCGCCCCTAATCCCTACCCTTCTCTCTGCCCCTTCCTCTGGCAACAACTCCCCAGCCACTGGTAATCTGCAGGAACCTATTGAGGCAATGCTGACCCCAGGCAAGAAACCTGAGCCCTGCCCAGGGCCCTGCTTTCTGCAGGCAAGTAGCCCCTACCTCGCAGAATGCACCCTCCACCCCCCACTACAGAGAATGCCACACACCCCACCACCACCACCAAGGGAGGCAGCACTAGGGACAAAGGAGAAGTATTCTCTTACCCTGAGTAGAGATCGAGAGGGCAGTATTTACTTATCTGCTTCCACTTCCCAGTTGCTACCTGTTAAGAAATCACCACAGGGTGTCAGTGATGGGACTGGGGAGGCACACTGGGCTAACTCTAACACACAGAAGAGCTCGAGGGACTGTGAGATCACCAAGGCAGCTGAAGGGCCCAGCAGGGGACACCACCTCCAGGTGCAGGGAGCTGGCACAGGGAGCTTGACTCTGACTCCAAGAAACCTCGGCCCTCCTCTGAGAGCCTCACGTAGCTGCCAGCCCCTCCACATGAGCAGAGAAATGCAGCCAGCACCTTTATAAGATGTCATGGCTGAATTTTGGTAATCAGATGAACAAATCTTTACAATTATAATATCCAGGAAAGGTAGGTTGCACCCAACTAGCAATTTCATGTTGTCGGTGAGAAGACAAATTGGCACAACCTTTGAAAGGCAACTTGCTGGTTTCCATCACAATTTTAAAGATGGATGCCCCCTGATTTGGCAAATCTATGAGGAATCACTGGGTCAAGGATGTTCACTGCGACATGTGAAACAACCTGTGAAACACAGCAAGACCTAGAAACAACTAAATAAATCAAAGCACATCTGCTCTTATGGACTAGGACACAGCAAGCCACATGTTGAATGAAAGAATCAGTAAATAATATGCGGCCACTAACAGACAGAGGCAAAATCACAAATATTTATTCAAAGAGAAAAGCAAGTGGCAGAACAATGCGTATGAAATAACTTGCTTTAAAAAGAAAAGAAGGGTATGTGCATCTATACATGCGTTATCCAAACACATAACAAAGAGCCTCGACAGACACACGGCAGGCAATCTTCAAGCGGTATTTAAGTGAACAAAATCAACTAGCAGAGTAATTGCTTATGGCAAGAAAAAAAAAAAGACAGGACTCAAATGACTAAGAATGAAAGAAAATACATTACTATCAATCTTGCAGGAATAAAAATAAGTTTAGAGAAATGCTGTGAACAATTACATGCCAACAAATTATGTGAAATGAACAAATTCTTTAGAAACATACAGCTACCAAAACTGACTCAAGAAGAAATAGAGAATGTAAACAGACATAACAAAAGACTGAATCAGTAATCAAAAACCTTTCAACAAGAAAATCCCAGGACCAGATGGCTTTGCTACTGAATTCCACTAAATGTTTGAAGAAAAATCAACACCAATACTCAAACTCTTCCAAAAAATGAAGAGTAAAAGATGGAAAATCTTCCGAATTCATTCTATCAAGCCAATTATCATCCTGGTACCAAAACTAGACAAAAACATCACTAGAAACTACAAATATCCCTCAAGAAAAAATCCTCAACAAAAACTAACAAACCAAAATAAGTAGCATACTACAGATTACACACCTTCGTCAAGTGGCATTTATCTGTCAAACACAAGGGTGGTTCAACATATGAAAATCAATCAACATAATACACCATATTAATAGAAAGAGGAAAATACCTCATGATCATCTCAACAGATGCAAGACAAGCATGTGACAAAATCTAACATTCTTTCACGATTTAAAAAACAAAACTCTAAAAAAAAATTTGACAAACTTACAGTGAGAACATTACATTCTACAGTGAAAAACCAAAAGCTTTACCCCTCAAGACCAGGAACAAGATAAGGATAGCCACTCTTACTACTTCTATATAATACTGTACTTATAGTTAAACCCAGAATTACCATATGGCTCAGAACTACTGCTTCTGGGTGTATACCCAAAAAAACTGGGAGCAGAGTCTCAAAGAAATACTTGTACAACCACGTTCACGGAAGTATTATTCACAACAGGCAAGAGATGGGAGCAGCCCAGGGACCATCGACGGATGAATGGGATAAACCAAATATATTATACACGTTCAATGGACACTATGCAGCCTTGAGAAGGAAGAAACTTCTGATACAAGCTACAGTATGGATGAATCTTGAGGACATTATGGGTGAAATAAGTCAGTCACAAAAGGACAAATACTGTATGATTCCACATATATGAAGTACCTACAGTAGTCAAATTCACAGAGATAGAAACTACAATGGTGGGTGCCAGGGGCCTGAGAAAGGAAGAAATGTGTTATTTCATGGATGTAGAGTTTCGGTTTTACAAAACAAAAAACATTCTGGAAATGGACAGTAATGATAGTTGTACCACAGTGTAAACGCACTTCACACCTCTTAACTGTGCACTTAATGGTTAAAATAGGAAGTTTTATGTCATGTATATTTCATCACAATTAAATACCTATATTTATTTCAAAAAAGTCATTGCATTTCTATGCAATAAACAACTTGAAAATGACGTTTTTAAAAATTCTATTTACAGTGCTTAGTCGCTCGGTCGTGTCCAACTCTTTGCGACCCCATGGACTATCGTCCGTCAGGCTCCTCTGCCCATGGGATTCTCCAGGTAAGAATACTGGACTGGGTTGCCATTTACTTCTCCAGGGGATCTTCCTGACCCAGGGATCAAACCCAGGTCTCCTGCATTGCAGGCTGCTTCTCTACCATCTGAGCCACCAGGAAAGCCTCTACTTACGATGGCATCTCCAAGAACAAAGCACTAAGGATAAGTTCAACAAAGGAAATATAAAACCTATATGCTGAAAACTTTATAACATTTCTGAAAGAAATTAAAGATCTAAATAAATGAAAAAACCCTGCATTCACAGAGTACTAATACTGTTGAGGGGGCAGCACTTCCCACACAAATGTGCAGCACAATGATTCCCTGTCAAAGTCTCAGCTGGTTTCTTGGAAATCATGAAGCTTAAAGACATCTATATTGGAAAGGAAGAAATAAAACTCTATTTACAGATGACACAATTCTGTACATAGAAGATTCCAAAGAATATACAAAGAAAGCTACCAGAGCTAATAAATAAATGCAGCAAAGTTGTAGGGTACAACACACATATTAGTTGTGTTTCTATATTCCAGCAATAAATAAACCAAAAAGGAAATTAAGGAAGCAGTTCTATTTATAACATTTACAATATTCCAAAAGAATAAAATACCTAGATATAAATTTAACCAAAGTGGCAAAAGACTGGTACACTGAAAACTAAAAAATGTTGCTGAAAGAAATTAAAGAAAACCTAAATGAGTAGAAAGACAGGATGGCAAGGCTTCCCTGGTGGCTTAGATGGTAAGAATCTGCCTGCAATGCAGGAGGCACAGGTTCGATCCCTGGGTTGGGAAGATCCCCTGGAGAAGGGAATAGCCACCCAGTCCAGTATTCTTGCCTGGAGAACTCCACGGACAGAGGTTCCTGGCAGGCTATACAGTCCACGGGGTTGTAAAGAGTTGGACACAACTGAGTGACTAACACTTATACACTATCCAAAGTGATCTATAACTTCCTGTAATTTCTGTCAAAATTCCAACAAAATTCCAACTGCAATTGTTTGCAGTTACAAAAAATCCAACTCTCAAAATCATACGTAATTGTAAAGGAGCTTCAAATAGCCAAAACAATCTTGAAAAAGAAAAACAAAGCTAGAAGACTAATACTTCCTGATTTCAACAAGAGTGGCATAAGGACAGACCGATAGAAAGGTCAGAATTGAGACCTCACGTATAAGGCCAATAAATCCACCAACACCAATCAATGGAGAAATGACAGTCTTTTCACAAGTGGTGCTGGAAAAACTGGATATCACATGTAAAAGAATGAAGCTGGACCCTTATCTAACACCAAATATAAAAACTAACTCAAAACAGATCAAAGACCAAAACATAAGAGCTAAAACTATAAAACTCGTAGAAGAAAACATATCAGAAAAGCATATGCCCTTAGTTTAGGTAACAATTTCTTGAATATGAAAACAAAGGCATAGGCAACAGGAGTAGAAAAAGACAAATCAGACTTTATCAAAATGTAAAACTTTTGTGCAACACTGTCAACAGTAAAAAGGCAACTGACAGAATGGGAGAAAATATTTGCAAATCACATATCTGATAAAGAGATTAATATCTAAAATATACAAAGAACCCCTAAAACAACTAAAAACATCACAACTCATTTCAAAAATGGGTGAGGAATTTGAAGAGACAGCTCTCCAAAGAAGACATACAAATGGCCAATAAGCAAACGAACAGATGTTCAACATCACTAACCTTTGGAGAAATGCAAATGAAAATCACTTGAGATACTACTTTGTATCCATTAGGATGACTACAATCACAAACAGGGGTAAGAATTAGTGCTGGTGAAGCCAGGACGTGGAGAAACCGGAGCCCTCATGCATTTGTGGCTGCTGTTGTTCAGTTGCTAAGTTATGTCCGATTCTTTGCAGCCCTATGAGCTACAGCATGCCAGGCTTCCCTGTCCTTCACTATCTCCCAAAATTTGCATTTATGGTCTTTCTTTATTATCCGCTCTCACATCCGTTCACTGCTGGGGGGAATACAGAATTGTGCTATAGCTATGCAAAACAGTCTGCCATTTCCTCAAAACTTTAAACAGAATTTCCCCCAAGATCCAGCAATTCCACTCCTAGGAATATACCCAAGAAAACTGAAAAAAAGTGACTCAAACATGTACATGTACACATACGTTTACAGCAACATTATTCACAGTAGCCAAAATGAAAAAGCCGTATGTCCATCAATAGATGAATGGGTAAACAAGATGTTCCCATACAATGGAGGATTATTATTCAGTCATAAAAAGAATGCGGTGCTGATAAATGCCACAGCATGTATTAACCTCAAAAGTATTATGTTAACTAAAAGAAGACAGTCACACAAAGCCATAATTTGTGTGACTCCGCTTGCATGAAATGTCCAGAATAAGCAGATCCACAGATTCGGTAGTTGCCAAGGGTTGGCAGGACAATGGGTGACTGCTAATGGGCACAGGACTTCTTTTTGAGGTGATGAAATGTTCTGGAATTCAATAGTGGTGATGGTTGTACAATCTTAGGAATAGACTAAAATCTGCTGGATTATACACTTTAAAAGGGTAAACCTTAGGATATGTATAACTATCTCAATTAAGAAGAAAAAGATGAACTACTTTTGAAATAAAAGGTAAACAGTATCTCCATTTTATTTTACTCCTCTGAAAACTCTAGATGACCCAGCCATTCACCCCAGGCTCTGTGCAGTGAGCGCCCGGAGGCCAGCTCCTACCTTGAGGTGCTGGTGCATGCAGTAACGACACACCCTGTGCTTCAGCTCGTGTGTAACGTCACTGGAGGAGGGAATAAACCCGCATTTGGGCTGCAAAACAGATAAGGAAGAAAAAACGCTTAGGGAGAAAACATATACCTTCAGGCAGACATATAACTACAGGATGATGAAGTGCAATTCCCAGGAGAATCAGGAAGTATTAGCTACAAACATTCCCAAAAGTTGCTTTTATCTTCAGTCTCAAGTGGGAATTGACGCCGCCCTCACTGTATCGTATAAATCTCTCTTTGCCCCTGGAGAATCCACCCAGAACTCTCACTGGAGAAGAACAACGAGGCCTGAGTTGCTCACTTGACAAACTGCAATAGAGTAACCCTGTGTTTTCATTATAGAACAAGACTGGAAAGACCAGGAGTGCAGATCTGTCCCACACTCTCAGCTCCAAGAAGCAGAACCCACGGTCTCTCTGATAAGACTGAGTGAACACAGTGGTGCTCATCTGATGGTTCCTAGGATCCCAGAATGTCTGAAATTCTGGTTATCTTTTAAAATCCAGAGTTCTGTGTCAGGGCACCAAATCATTTGTGACACCTGAGACATTAGCCTCTGTTTAGAGAGGCAGAACATCGTCCACACTGAACATCCGGAGTGTGAATGCTCAGGGCCAATAGCATGACCCAGAAGTCACCACCAGAGATTTGGAGAAAGGAAACAACGAGATACCTGGGAGGCTTCCTGAGGGAGACTCAGGTGGCCATGCTGGACAGGGAGCCACAGAGTTGAAGCAGGGGAGTGACCCTTCTCCAGTAATCACTGACCTCCACTAGACAAGCAACATCCTTTGTAGCCCCTACCTCAAGGTGGGGAAAGTGCACTCCAGGCAGATGACCCATGGATTTACAATTTCTCCTTTTTCCCCAATACCATTTCCCTTTAACAAATATGCACCTTGATCTCCACACACAGAATCGGCCGGCGCTCTGCAAACTGGTAGGTCTGCAGTCTGGCTAGGTTGGGGAGGCACAGGGCATAGCCACTGAGCGTGTCCAGGTCCTTGTCACAGCGAGATTCTGGAGAACAGAGAGAGGAAGATAACTGAGGGTCAGCGAGAGCAGCAAGACAACTCCATGGCAGCCTGGGCTCCTGCTGGGGGCAGGACCAACTCAGCCTCTGCTTTGGGGAGGTCACCTCTAAAGCTTGGGTTATCCTGCCTGAGGAGTCTCTGTAAGGACCTAGAGTCACACAAGGATAACACTGTGATTCCTGGGAGGAGTTTGGACCTTGTAGTACCAGCTCCACCTCTGGAGGGGCTGGAGGTTGAGGGCAGCCACACAGGTGGCCAGCTGTGTCTACATGCCCCGCTGCTGCTGCTGCTAAGTCGCTTCAGTCGTGTCCGACTCTTGTGCGACCCCATAGACGGCAGCTCACCAGGCTCCCCAGGCCCTGGGATTCTCCAGGCAAGAACACTGGAGTGGTTGCCATTTCCTTCTCCAATGCATGAAAGTGAAAAGTGAAAGTGAAGTCGCTCAGTCGTGTCCAACTCTTCACGACCCCATGGACTGCGGCCTACCAGGCTCCTCCGTCCATGGGATTTTCCAGGCAACAGTACTAGAGTGAGGTGTCATTGCCTTCTCCAGTCTACATGACCAAGCCCCAGCAAAAACCTTGACCCCTCTTCTCTCAGCTGGTTTTAATCTGTGTCCCTAAGCCATAACCATGAGAATAACAATGAGTTCTGTGTGTCCTCCTAGCAAATTATCAGATCTGAGGTTGGTCCTGGGGACCCTCAAATATGCAGCTGCCATCAAAAGTGAGAGTGATCTTGGAAACTGCCCCCCAATTCTGTTGACTCCCTTAACCCAGGAGTCCAGAGAAGGCGGCAACAGCCACTACCTTCCTTTTAAAGCTTCCTTCAGAATATTCAAACACTAATATTTCCTCAGCACTGACTACTAGAAGTTATACTGCAGTCAGTCACATAAGATATGGCCTCTAGATTCCTCCTTCCACACAACAAGGCTGAGTGTGAGTCACTGTTACCACAGGGGACAGTCTTATCACTGTTAAGTAGTATAACTGCTGATTATAAAACTAATGATGCCGCATGGCACTAGTAACTAGGAGGCAGAATCACAGCGGGCCTCAGTCTGTCTAGATGAGGAAAACAGAGCCAAGACACAGTCCAGGTTTTGAACAAGGCTGCTGCCTCCTTCCCCTTCGTTACCTGTTTCCACCCATGAAGCCCTGCTCCTCATTGCTCCCCAAACCAGGGGCTCCAGGGCACAGTATCCTGTTTTCTTCCATTTTCTTAATCAAATACAGAAAAAAATTTCATATTGGCTTACTACACACTCTGACTGCCTGGCTGTGATTTAGGAGGAGACATTTCACTCCTTAACAACATAAATTTTATATCTCTGTCTCTGACTGTGAAAGGAAAAGCTTTAACATGGTTAGTGTCATTACTGTGACAAATAAGTATAGGGAAAGTACCTGAGGTATGGAGGGAAAATACCTGAGCTGATGGGGGAGAAGTTATGTGAGGTGATGGCGGGGCGGCGGGGGGCGGGGGGGGGGGGGCGCGTTATGAGAGGTGATAGGGGTGATATATGAGGTGATGGGACGGAGGGCATCTGAGGTAATGAGGGAAGATATGTGAGGTGATGGGGGGTATGTGAGGAGATGGGGGTATGTGAGGTGATAGGGAGAGGGTGTGGAGATGGTAGGATGGTAGGAGAGGATGGGAGGTGATAGGGGAAAGGATGGGAGGTGATGGGGAGCATATGGGAGGTGATGGGGAGGGGTGTGGGGAGGTGATGGGGGGATGTGGGGAGGTGATGGGGGGTGTGGGGATGTGATGGGGAGAGTATGAGAGGTGATGGGGGGGTGTGGGGAGGTGGGGGGAGGATATTTGAGGTGATAAGGGAAGGTATAGGAGGTGATGGGGGAGAGTATGTGAGGGGATGGGGGAAAATATATGAGGTGATAGGGGATGTATGTGAGGAGATGGGAAGTATGTGAGGTGATGGGGAGAGGGTATGGGAGATAATAGACAGAGAACACGTAAGGTAATAGGGGAAGGTTTGGGAGGTGATAGGGGGTATGTGAGGAGATGGGGGAGGTATGTGAGACAACGGAGGAAGGTATGTGAGGAGATGGGGGAGGTATGTGAGACAACAGAGGAAGGTATGTGAGGTGATGGGGGGTATGTGAGGAGATGGGGGAGGTATGTGAGACAACGGAGGAAGGTATGTGAGGAGATGGGGGAGGTATGTGAGACAACGGAGGAAGGTATGGGAGGTGATGGGGGTATGTGAGGAGATGGGGGAGGTATGTGAGACAACAGAGGAAGGTATGTGAGGTGATGGGGGAGGTATGTGAGACAACGGAGGAAGGTATGGGAGGTGATGAGGGGTACGTGAGGAGATGGGGGAGGTATGTGAGATAATGGAGGAAGGTATGTGAGGAGATGGGGGAGGTATGTGAGACAACGGAGGAAGGTATGGGAGGTGATGGGGGGTATGTGAGGAGATGGGGGAGGTATGTGAGACAACAGAGGAAGGTATGTGAGGTGATGGGGGAGGTATGTGCGACAACGGAGGAAGGTATGGGAGGTGATGGGGGGTACATGAGGAGATGGGGGAAGTATGTGAGACAACAGAGGAAGGTATAGGAGGTAATAGGGTGGGTATGTGAGGTGATAGGGAGAGTATATGGGAGATGATGGTGGGAGGTATACAAGGTGATGGCTGAAGGTATGGGAGGTGATGGGGGTATGTGAGGTGATGAGGGAAGGTATGGGAAGTGATAGGGGAGGCATGGGAGGTTATGCGGGGAGGTATGAGGAGTTTGGGGGTATGTGATATGATGGGGAGAGGGTATGGGAAATGATGAGGGGAGGGGATGGGAAGTGATGGGGGAAGGTATGAGAGATGATGAGAGAGTATGGGAGCTAATGGGGGAAGATACGTGAGGTGATGGGGGAAGATAGGTAATTGGGGGAAGGTATGAGAGGTGATGCGGGAGGTATGTGAGGTGATTGGGGAAGGTGATCGGGGTGGTCTGTGAGATGATGGGGGGTATGTGAGGTGATGGGGGAAGGTACTGGAGGTGATGGGGGCTGCTATGTGTGGTAATTGGTTTGATGGGGGAACATATTATTGGTGATAGGGAAGTATGGCCAGTGGGGAAAGGTACAGAAGGTGAAGGGGGAAAGTCTGGGAGGTGAGGAGGAGCAAGTATATATTGCAGGGGTGGTGGGGGGGTGGCGGGGAGACGGATGGGGCGGTACATTTCTACTGCTGGGTAGAAATCACGTGTGGTGATGGGGGAAGCTATGTATGGTGATCCAGCTCCAGTTCAGTCGCTCAGTCGTGTCCGACTCTTTATGACCCCATGAACCACAGCACGCCAGGCCTCCCTGTCCATCACCAACTCCTGGAGTTCAGGGAAGTAAGTGAGGTGTGGTGGGAGGTACAAAAACTCAAGTCTCCCAGCTTACCTCAAGAGGATAAGCAGGTTGGGTGGTGCTGGCTTCTGAAAGAAGGAACTCAGGACTGCCCTCCTCTAGGGCCTGGCCCACCCTCCACAGCTCAGGTCTGCTCTGGTTTTCTTTTGGACTCCTCCAGACCACCCTAGAGCCCACCTTCCCTTCCCTAACTCTCCTCCAACTCCTTCAGCTACCTTTTGCCGCTCAAAAGCATTATTTTTATGAATTAGTTCTTGGTCATATATTCCCTGCAGTGATCTGCATATTTGACACCCAGAATTGTATTCACAAACTCCTAGGATTTCTACCCCTGATAATGAAGTCCCTGGCAAAAAAGTTGCTAAAAACTGTATCTGCCTAACATCAAACACTTTTCAAACGGAATATTATAAATTTTGTAAGTTAGAAACCCTTACCTGGTCTTTCACACTGTATCTTTAAACAAAGCTGTTTCACAAAATCTAAAGGCAGCTGAACAACTTCCTGTAAGAACAAATAAGAAATACTCAGTGTGTGTTACACAACAAGGTAAACGCACTTAATGCCACAGAACTGCAGACTTTAAAATGCTTAAAATGGTAAGCTTTATGTTCTGTATATTTTACCACATTAAAAAACACTCAGTATGTGAGTTTTGGGAATAAAAGCTGCTCTGTTATTTTAAGGACATGTCCAGATTATGTCCAACTCTTTGGGACCCCATGGACTGTAGCCCACCAGGCTCCTCTGTCCATGGAATTTTCCAGGCAAGAAATACTGGAGTGGGCTGCCATTTCCTTCTCCAGGGGATCCTCCCGACCCAAGGATCAAACCTACATCTCCTGTGTCTCCTGCGCTGATTGGTGGATTCTTCACCACTAACGTCTCTGTGCACTAACAGGAACAGGCCCTCCTCAGGATGGCTGGTGTCCACAATGGCAGTGGCTAGCAGCATGCCCAATGTCACCCACAATCAGTCTCCAGAGAATACTCCTCAGGCAGCTCCTGTGTTCTCAAGGCGACCTCATCCTCATTCTCCAGGGGTCTGTGGATGGCAGAGCAGGGGCCTGAGACAGCCCTCTGCCTGCAAAAACTTCCTCACCAGCTGTCTCCTCGGGCAACCTGGGGCTTCTCACATTCCCATCTGAGAAGCAGCTCAAGGAACGGGGTCTGATCAAATATTAATCTCTGGGTAAGGGATTTCCCTCATGGCCCAGTGGCTAAGACTCCGCACTCCCACATGCAGGGGACCAGGGTTTGAGCCCTGGTCAGGAAACTAGATCCCATATGCCACAACTGCAAAGATCCTGCAAGGTGCAGCTAAGGATCCCGCATGCCATGCGGGATCGGAGATCCCACGTGCTACAACTGGATCCCAGCACAGCCTAATAAAATAAATCATCTTTAAAAAAATAAATCCCCAGGTGGACATCCTGTGCCCCCATCAGCTACAGGACAGCCAATATTTGGTGCACTGGGGCAAGAAACAGAAAAGCAACTTCTTTCTGCTTTGCTGTTTCTTTGCAATCTCCCAAACTAAGAGTTTCTATTTAATCCACATTGCTCACCATCTTCCCTATATTTCCAGGGTGGCAGAATTCTGACTTCTAAAGAATCCCAAGGGGATGGAAGAGACTGGCCTAGAAAGAGGATGCTGGGATCCTGTCCATTTACATGCCACACCTCCATCACACCCTTTCCCACCTAACCTCCAACTCACATGAAGACAGGCCCAGATCAGTCCCCAAACCAGCCAGGCAGGGTTGGAGGCAGCATGGCACAAGGGGTGTGTCTGTCTCTCTGTCTGAGCCTTGCTCTCACCACTGGGCTTGTCATTTCTCGTCTCAGGACACAGAAGAGGGAAACGCTCTCAACAGGGCCCCTCTCTAAGCTAGCTCATGTCATCAGAAGGAGAAAACCATATCGTTTACAAATGCGGACTTTGCCTGAATATGGTCTTATTAGGACCAGAGGTGCTGGGCCCGAGTGGCAGTCCTCTCACTACTACAGCCACCTGGAGGAAAAGCGGGTTGTGTTTCACTCTGGCAGTGTCTTCATGCAAAGGAGGTATGTCAACAGGGTGAATACTCCCAAGATGTGACCTTGTGAATCCACCTCACAGGCCCAGAGCCTTGTCCACTGTGGACAAACAGAATCAAACTCGGAGTTAGAGCATGCCCTAGGCCTGAAGGGACAGCCCAGTGTTATTCCCACCTGCCAGGCTACCACTGGCTGGAACCGCAAGCTCCTCACCACCCTTCTTCACCATTGGCCCCTCCTGGAAGAAAAGTCTAGAGTCCCTGAGGGAGACAGAGCAACACTCCCACTTGGCCAGACGAGCATGCTATCGCCCCAGGAAGGACACTGACAGTCGGCACAGCTGCGTTCTCTCAGACACCGTCCAGGCCGAGGAGGAGGAGGCAGCCAGCACTCAGTCACTCAGGCTCTCACAGGAGGTGGGTTTCAGGCATCCACAATCTAACAGGACAGCTGGGGAGGGGTGGTGCTGGCCCCCAGGATGGCCTCAGCGGCCTTTGCCTCTGTGTAGTCCCACACTGCCTAGAATTGATCTGCGAAGACCCCAGGATGCTGTGGAAGTGACAGACACAACTTCTTGACAGGTCATCTGTCAGACTGCGCACTGGAAGAGTCAGGACCGAGTCACAAGGATGCTCAGAGCCCTGCAGAGAGTCCACATGGGGAGCTGCTGAGCCCCAGTCAGCAGGTCAACAGCCAGCACCACACTGCAAGCTCTGTGGTTCTGGGCCACCCTGGAAGAGGATCCTTAGCCCCAGTCTTCAGATAAGACCACAGCCCTAAGGAACCCAGAGAGGCGCCACCCACAGTACATCCTAAGCTGTCAAAGGAGGACATTTTGCTGTCAGAGCCACTTAAAATTCTGTTTTGCCAGGCAATCCTTCTTGGCATCATTTTTCTCAAGATGCACACAAGGTACAGAACTTGCAAAACAGGCAGTACTATTCCCTCTGTTCAAAATGACAAATCTGATCATCTGTTCAGGGTTCTGATCTAAGACAAGGAGTAAGGCCAGCAGAAGCAGAGGCGCAGCGGTGATCAAAGCCAAGGCGTAGGAATGACTGTCCCAGACGTGGACCATGGCCATCTGCTCTGAGGGTTGCCAGGATCACAGGGCCACTCCATTGAGGCTTCTTATGCTGCCCGCTCCATGAGCATCCAAACAGCAGACCTTGCCTGTAACAAGTACTGCTCTCCGTAACTGAGACCAGAAGCCAGCAACAGAGACCACCTGCAGGCAGGTGGAAGCCACCACGCCACGTGAGCTTCAGCTGGGGTCTCCCACGAGACCAGGTCACACCTCCCAGTACGGGGGCCCTTTTCTCCCTACCTTGCTCGAAGGTGCCTATCAAAGATCCAGGCTGCTGCCTGGACCTCACTCAAGAGCTCTCACCAACTTGAATGCCCCCCTGAGGGTGGCGTGGTGGAGTCCCAGGGGTCCCAGCAAGTTAAGGTCTGACAAAGTATCTCGGAATCCCATGCTTCTCAGCTAGCAAATGAGAATAACAGGATCTGCTCTGCTACCTCATGGGGCAAAAATGAGAAAAGCACTTGGAAACTCTGTAACTAACATTAGGGGTTATTGTGAAGCACAAACTTTCAAACTATAATTGAGAAGTTGGTATTTTGATACAGAATGTGCTCATGAATTTAGACTACATTTAAAAAACATCACTTACCCCACAATGAACATAGTTCTCACCCAAAAACTCTTTCATGACATTTTTGCCAAAGTCCACTATGTTCTGCAGGTGCTGAAATATTTCTTCCGAGGTCTGTAAAGAGAAGGACAAGGAGGCCTCAGTGCCCGGGAGCTCCCAGAAGGCAGACTCTGGTACCACCACGAGCCCCTGTCACATACAGGGCCGCCAGGTGCGTGGCCACGGAAACCACCAGTGGCCCTGGACCCGGAGGAAGGTAGGCCCCACCGCAGGGACTACCACACTCAGGGGAGTTTCCATCCCCAGGGGCCCCTGGGCCACCTCTGCATTCTACTCAGGGCCCCATGTGATTCCGAAGCTGTAAGTTTAAGAACCATATCTGTGGCCCTGCCTTCCTCACACCAGGAACACAGGGGGATTCCACCTGTGGCCCGTGCACACCTTCTGAGAAATTTGACTTTAAAAATCTTTCCCATCCAAAAATTACTAGATATTTAGATTTTATTCTTCAGCCTCTAAATGTAGAAATAAAACACTTTTACCCCAGAGGTTCTTAAAGAGTTGATAAGCTGTGAGATTTAGGTGAGACAGAAAATCAATCTTGTATCCCTCACTCTGACCCAAGGCAAGAAGGACAAAGGGTTGATCACAGGTCTCACTCAGGAGCGAGAGGGCTGTCTTCTTCAACAGCGGGCTGAGAGGTGCCTGACACACGGCTCAGGCTCTGAGAAGGTCTTGGTCTGAGCTGCTACGCAGGCACCAGAACATAGGCAGACTACAGCCTGCATCCCAAGGCATTGCTGCGTTAGGATGAAGCCTGGCAAAAAAACTCCAGAACACAGGCAGTGCTTCTGTAGAGCTGTGGCCATAGGCTTCTGACAAAAAGGTCTTCTTATTGACAGAATAAGACACAATTCCCCACAAATAATGCAGCTGGCATCACATAGAGCCATTTATATAACAACAACAACAAAACAGCACACTGTTGCCTTGAGAGACATTACCTCAATAAATGTAAACGGGAAGAACTGAAAACAGAGGCATCCAGAGAAGTCTGACCCTTCACCAAGGCTGGGCTCCACAGGCCCCGAGTGGGGGACGGGGGCAGGGGAGAGGACTACAGGCAGCCTCTGAAATGTTTCTCGTTTCCACCTGGATTCCACAGAAACAGAACCTCCCCGCAGGATTCTCTTCAGCAGCCGCACCTCCCCCGCATCCTGAGCCATCTTTCTCTGCACCGACCACACCGGCCCCAGACCTCACTGCAGCCAGTCCCACCGTGACGACGGTCCTCAGCTTTCTCCCCTGGTCCCCTCTTCTCATTCTATGAAACTAACCCACAAGGGTGCCTTTCATTTGCACAATCAGCCACCGTTGGCACCCATAAGCCATCCACCTCACCATCTTTTCTGGCTGTTTCACCATAATTCAAATGAGGTGAGGTGGTGACTCATGTCTCCAACACCCTGATCTTGAGCCCAATTTCCACTCACCACCCAGCACCACGGCCCTGCCCCACTGTGTGGGTGTGACCTGCAACTCCAGCCTTTTCTGCCCTTTTAAGATAGAGTCTATGCTCATATCACGCCCTCCCCACTGAACATTAAAGACGAAAGGCTCCCACAGGGCTCCTGCATATTGACCTCTGCGACCACTTAGATAAACACCACGGCAACATCACACCTCAAGGTAGATAGACACTGCAACTCGGGGGTCAGCAGGCATGCAGCAGAACAGTGGTTTTCTAAGGGTGCCCACAGTACTCTGCTTGGCTGACTCAGAGAACAGAAACCCAGTGCTCCATCTGAACTGCCAGCTGTGACTTGTAACACTGATTGTCTACCACAGCATTACAGACTTCATTTTCATAGCTAGACTTCCACAGATAGGGAAACTGAGGCAGCAGGGTGTAAGGAAATCGCCATGGCAAAGTGAAGGCCTGGCCCTGGGTTTCCCAGTCATAAGCAGAGGTCTCTGAACTAGTCTGGTAGGCTCCTGACTCACTACCCAGGGACTGACCATGATGACCCAGCAGGCCAAAGCACTGGGTCCTGCAGGAATGATGGGCACATAGCTTTCAGCACTGAATGCTTATATCATATTCAAATTTCTAAAATTAGCATTAATACTTTTTTGCATCAGAAAAAAAATCAAAGTTTTCTTAAATAATTATTTTAACGATGGGGTGGCAAATCCACTGATCTTACCTTCTTCCTATTAGGAGGAAACTTCAGAAAACGAAGCACCACACAACGCTATTGGAAAATAAAACAGAGTCCGATTAGTACCCACACAAAGCCTGGGGATGAGGGTAGATGGCTGTGCAGAAAAAGCTGTCCTCAGCAGTGCCTGGGACACCCAGTGCCCCAGGGAGGAGGTGAGGGCCATTACTGGGCCACATGTCTGAGGACACAGAGCAACCAGGAAAACCTCTGCTCTCTGACCTAGTCAGGCGGCTCCCAGTGATTTATCTTAAGGAAAAAAGATGCACAGAAGATTTCAGCCACTGCATGTAAAAGGACTGTTTACAATTCCACATAAAATGTAAACAACCTAAATGTCAACAACAGTAGAATGGTTAAATACAGAGGAACGTGTTCCAGACCATGGAATACCAGGTAGTCATTTACCAGAAAATATGGAAGATCCATGTTTCAGACACAGAGGCATAGCCATCATCACTGATAAGTGAAAAAGATTACAGGATGGGGCTTTCAGAGTGAACCTATTTTTATAAATATGTACATATATATGTGTGTGTGTAATCGAGAATGATGTATGGGTACAGTGCTATTTATGTAAAGCTCAAAAACAGGTAAGACTCAGATCTCTGGCACCTGGGATGGTCCCTGAGAAAGGTTCTAGAAGGAGCTGGTCATGAGAATACAGGTCCATGTACTTTGTCATAATCAAGCTGTGTACCCACATATGATGTTATCCCTTGTTCAAAATAAAGTATGTGCATGCTGAGTTTGTATGAACTGTGAGAAAACTTCAGAACAGATAACCGTGTGTCCAGGTAGCAACAACTGGGGAACTTAATTTTTTCAAGTTCTGGGCTTTCCAACTTTTTACAATGTTAATATAACATACATTTCAAAAAAATACATACAAAAAATATAACATACGTTTCAAAAATTTTTTACAATGCTAACATACATGTCAAAAATGTAAAAAAAATAACCTTTTAAACAAGTACTGCCTTTGAAAACAGCCATTCTTCAAGGAAATAACCTGGATGTGTTATGGAGTCTTGGTAATGGGGGAGATTAATTCCATTTGGACAACTTCAGAAACCATTCCCATGGAGACAGAGAGTTCCAGGCAGAAGGGTTTGGATGGGAACCTAGCCTGTAAAGCAGTGGCCAGGAGGAGGGGAGGTGCAGCAGTCTGGGTACTGTCTAGAGCACTGGGGTCCAGGTGGGGCAGGAGGGGCTGGTGATTGAAGAGACTCAGAAAGTACAGGTTTAGCACTCAAAACATGGCTGAGAGCAAGCAAGGCCCATAGAGATCAGATCCATTTCCCCAGCCCACGGCCCCCCGACACTTCCTATCCCACTCTGATGACACATACTCCTCTCAAAACTCCAGACAACCATCACCTCCCTGAGCCCCAAGCCCAGACTTGGGGAAGCTAAGGTCAAGGGCATGTACCCGCCCCTCACTTCAGTCGCTCAGTTGTGTCCGACTCTGCAAACCCATGGACTGCAGCACACCCGGCTTCCCTGTCCATCACCGACTCCTGGAGCTTGCTCAAACTCATGTCCATTGAGTCAGTGATGCCATCCAGCCATCTCTAACCCCTCCCAAATCCAGGTAGACGTTAGTATTCAATCATGGGAATCGACTGGCCAAGGATTCCATCAAAATTCAAGGAAAAACAAAAGTTGATAATGCAGAAACCCTAATTCTAGGCAACTTCCCAGAAACTTGGGCCCCTAAAAGTCACTCACTTTTTACCTGGACTCCACTATTTCTCAAGACCTACTAAGAAATTCTGAGTGTCATGTTGTGTCTGCTTCAAGGAAAACTGCTTTCTCTACTGACCTGTTTAGCATTTAAAACTGTCACCAGAAACTGCCCCACAGGAGCTGCAGTGTCAGCCTTGAAGGCCAGTCTCCACAAATGCAAGCACTCAGTGGGCACATCTGTTTTGGACAGCAAGCACTAACTGCCCCCTGTGAGGGTCTGACTGGGCTGAGTTGGTGGCCCTGTGACATGCCCCAAGGCCAGCCATGGGACCAGGTGACACCCATTCAAGCAGACAGAAGCGAAAAGATGAGAAATCAACCTTACCAGCCCTGGTTGGCATAAAGACATAGTTAGTTCAAGGGCCACCCATGGTGTGTAGCAAGACTGATGCAACCGCCCACAGGGAGATTCCCATGAAGGAGCCCAAATTAACACCTAATCTGGTAAGCACCAGGGCCCTGCCAGCTCACAAACTTCTAACCAGTTGTGAAGCAAACAACTCCTTTCCTTTCAAACATCTGAAACTAGATGTTTAAAGTATATCTCCTTCATAGTGTCTAGGATAAATGTTAAGAACATGAAGAGAAAGGAATGAGACTAAGAAGAGGGGCTTAAGAAGAGTTTCTGCATGGTCCGGGGCAGAGGCAGCTCTTCCCTGTTCCAAAGTAGGACAGGGAATCTTAGTGGGGCCCACACCTCTTCTGTCCTTTAGGATAGAAAAGTGTGGTGTGCTCTCTTGCGCCTTGAAACACTAGATGAAAACCAAAGATTTCAACAAGACTGAAAAAGTCAGTGAATGGAGAAATGACACATATAAAGACACACACACATACATTAAACAGTCTCAAAATGTATATAACACTCTACTTATAAAAGAAGGAGATGGACTTGCCAGGTGGTCCTGCCAGTGCAGGGGAAACAGGTTTGATCCCTGCTCGGGGAAGATTCCACATGCAAAGGGGCAAATAAGTCCATGCGCCACAACTATGGAGCCTGTGCTCTAGAACTTGCTCTAGAACCCGGGAGCTGCCACTACTGAGCCTGCGTGCTGCCAACGACTGAAGCCTGCAGGCCCCAGAGCCTGCGTCCTTCAAGGAAGAGTAGGCCTTACTCCTTACAACTAGAGAAAGCCCACACGCAGCAACAAAGACCCAGTGCAACCAAAAATAAATAAATTTAAAAAGAGTAGAAAGCATTCAGTGAGGGTCCAAGGCCGTGGTGGGGGAGGACTGGCATGTTATGTGCCAGGACCTAGGACGTGCTCTTTGATCCCCCCTGAAAACCCATCCAAGTCATCCGAATATCAAGACATCAGCAAAGCCTGGCTCATAACAGCTTTAAAAGCACAACCATGTGAATGTCTGACAGCACAGGAACTCTGGCTGCCCAGTGCTCTGCAGCCTTGTGTGTGTGTGTGTGTGTGAAAAAGTATCTACACATTTATGCTATAGAGTTGAGAGCAGAAAAGGCAATGGCATCCCACTCCAGTACTCTTGCCTGGAAAATCCCATGGACAGAGGACCCTGGTAGGCTATACTCCATGGGGTCGATAGGAGTCGGACACGACTGAGCAACTTCACTTTCACTTTTCACTTTCATGCATTGGAGAAGGAAATGGCAACCCACTCCAGTGTTCTTGCCTGGAGAATCCCAGGGACGGGGAGCCTGGTGGGCTGCTGTCTATGGGGTCGCAGAGAGTCAGACACGACTGAAGTGACTTAGCAGCAGCAGCAGCAGAGTTGAGAGAAAAGGCAGGAAACAAAAGCAGACAGATACCATTCTTAAGTATTCAATAAAAACGTGTTATAGAAGGAAGTGCATCAAATGTTAACAAAAATTATTTTTACTAGTAGGGAAATGCTGGATGGTTTTTACTTTCTTCCTTCTAATATTCAGTATTTTCTGGGATGGTGAGAGGAACTAATGATTGGCATTAAATAGAAATAAAAGAATACAAAAACAATATAGTAAGAGGGTCACCTACCCATGTGAAGCCCAAAGGAGGAAATTCATGGGTGGAATTAAGACTCCAGGACCTCTCGGCAAAGGTAAGGTATGACGTGATGAGCTGCTGAAGCCTCGCTGCTGGAGGACAAGCTTAAGTCAAGTCTTCCTCCAGAGTGAGGATATTACCCAGGACAGCACCCCAAGAAAACCCCAGGGAAGCAGAGATCAGGTAATTTTCAAGGGAAAAGGAGACAGATAAACACAGCAACAGAAGAATAGAGCCTCAGGGTGCTGCCCCAAGCACCCCAAAGTGGCTCAGCTCTGCTTCTTGGTGAGGCCACCACTCACAGACACCCCACCAGCCACTGTCCAGATCTTCCAGCAGAATACCTAGGACAGCATATCAGGCCAGGCCACTTGTGCCCACTAAACAGCCAGAAGCACACCACAGTTCCAAAAGAAGGATAAGAGGGACAAGGGTGGGACAGTGTGTGGCTGACAGCTTCAGGCAGAACAGATGGAGGGTGAGGTGAGACATTCCACAGGCAGGAGCCCAAGACTCTGAAGGGAGGCCAGACAGGAAGTGGGGACAGCAGGTGCCTGGACTAGGAAGGGCACTTTCCTTCCCAAGTTTCATCTGTCTGTATGGACCACAGCTGCCACAGGCCTGAAGCAGACACAGACACGAGTTATGAGGTGGGAGACAGGAGAATGGAGGTGTGAGCCCAGTCGGCATTTACAGGCAGGACACCCAGGGACTGCGGCAGAAGAGGTGCTCAGAAGGTTTCTAAGGGATGGAAAATCCAACAGCAAGAAGAGAAGCAGAATGTTTTGTAAAGACAAACCACAAGTGCATGCAAAGGACAGAAGGGTGACAGAGAAGCACCCAAGTCCCGGGGGAGGCTTTGAAGTCCCAGGCCCTCCAAGGCCACATGGTGGCCACAGCGCAGGTGTCCAAACAAACCAAGGGGTGGGTGACCCAGTGCTGTGGTCTCATCCTTCTGCAGCATGGAGAAACTTTGCTTACCTTCCTGGTAAAAGGGGCAGCTGCTGTCCTGACTGAGTTCCGACTGAGGAGGAAGAAGGTTATCATCAGGGTGGGGGAAGTGACCATGCCACCTTAGGATACCAGGCCTAGACTGGCAGACCTCCAAATGCCAGGAAGGCAGAGCTCAGCACTCACCAAGGCCAGGATTGAAAACCACCAAAGAGAGAATGTCTTGGAAGAACCAAATCCTAACCATTCAATTGCAGGTGATCCCAGGAATAAAGACAGGGCTAAATGCAGAGTTCTTCAATGAGACGTAATCTCATCAGCTTTATCAACCTGTGTGAATACCATTAAAAACCTCAAATACAGAATAAGTTACTTGTTTAAAAAAATACTATAGGCAACAGAGCATTAAAATATCTAACTTTCAAAAAAAAAATATCTAACTTTCTACTAGATTCAGGAGAAAAGTAAGCCCAGGATTTGGGAATATGTCTTTAAAAAAAAAAAAAAAGAACAACTCTTACTTGCTTCCAATATCTCCATTAAGAAGTATGATCTACAAATCAGAAATCCTAAAGCACAAAAGAGAAACACACAGCCCCTGACTGGTTGAACCCCACATCTTCAGGGCCCACACAAATATCCCAGGGCATCAAAACAATTGCAGAAACAATCTGAAGCCCGATCAGAATCTTAGAAAGGATATGAACCCTGACAGATCAGGAACAAACTTTTGCTAAAAGATCTCAGTTGCCAAGTCTTTCATGTTACCTCTGTCAATAAGGAGAAAAACATCACAACAGCTTAGTGTGATAAAGGGAGTTGGCCCCTACTTCCCCTGCATCCCAGAGGTGAGGGGAGCTGGGGGGCAGCTCAGTACCTGGGGAGGAACCTCTGCCTGGCCTGCCCTGGGTGACTTCCCCCACTGAAGGCACTTAAGAGATCAGGTGACAAACCAGTCTTACAGTGACCTTCACAGGACAGGCCACCAAGCCAAAACCAACAAGACCAAGGTGAAGAAGGGTCACTGCAGATGTAAAAGCAACACCACCAGGAGAGAAATCCAACGTGGCAGCAGCACACTTGAGGGCTGCCCTGGGCTTCAAGACCATGACTCAGCATGAGCAGAGGTACCATGCGCTCTCTAGAATGAGTGACAGCACCTCAGGCTGCAGTAGAAAACGAAAGTATGTGCCCACAACGGAAATGCTCTTGCCCCAGACCCCCCACAGGGTCACTGCCGGGAACCCCAGGCACTAGCATACAGAGCCAAGTTGGCCATAGCCTTTGAGCACTGCAGAGGGCTGGTGGCAGGGCCAAGGGCCAGTGCCTGGGAAAAGGTTAAATTGCACAGCCGGTCCCAAGGATGCTGAGCACTGGGCCATGGGAAAGTTGACAGCAACCTGTCAAGAACTGGCCTACCATTCAGTCATCTCTTACTGCCCAACCCTGAACACATCCTCACACTACAGCCCTCCTTGGGCCTGCACTTAACTCCTCCGTATCCAAGTCCCATTTTCTGCAAGTCCTGTGCTCTCAGAAGCCTCCCAAGCCACCAGGCTGGAAGACTGACTGTGTCTCATCCTATGTTCCTTCACTACAGAATGCCAGACCTTAGGACTGGCTGGCTGAAGGTATGTCAGGCTTTGACACTGGAAGGGACAGGGGATGGACTCATCACTTTTTAGTTCAGTTCATTCGCTCAGTCGTGTCTGACTCTTTGTGACCCCATGGACCACAGAACACCAGGCTTCCCTGTCCATCACCAAGTCACGGAGCTTACTCAAACTCATGTCCATTGAGTCGGTGATGCCATCCAAGTGGCCAAAGTATTGGAGCTTCAGCTTCAGCATCAGTCCTTCCAATGAACACCCAGGACTAATCTCCTTTAGGATTGACTGCCTCATCACTTTTTAAGGAACTTTCAATTCTGAAAGTAGATGATGCCCTCTCTGAGGAAGTGACCATCTCCCAGTCTGAATGAAGCCTGGTAAGGGTCACACTCTACTTCAGAATGAATGAGGTGGGTCTGGAGAGTCCATCCATGGGAGCAGGAATACATGTTCTCACTCATTCACCTTCTTCTATCCCACTCACACACACACCCTCTCCTTGGGCACAGTGGACTCTGAAAGCTGCCTTCCAGGGCTCCCTCTTCCTTCCTGGTCCTCAAGGCCCAAGCAAAGCCTAAAGGCTTCTCAGTACACAAGGGGCATAATTCTCCCTTTATTCAGTGTGTTCACTTGGTGGGAACGTTTTTTTACAAGACCACTTGTGATCATAATCTTCAAATGATAACAACCACCAAGCAGGAATGAGCACAGTAACAAAGATTTAGATTTAAATTAAAGAATGAAGAGAACAGGTAACAGAGTAGCCTGATGACTCCATCTAAAGGAATAAGAAACATGACCTTAACAACCGAAGCTGGGCAACAAGGGAAGGGGCAGCTGCCGTAGAGAGCGGACACATGCTTGTCAGGGACAGTGGAGAAGGCATCTGAGTGCCCAAGGCCCGGTGTCCTTTTACTTTGAGTCTGGAAATTGCTCCTTCATCTGATGCTATTTTTGAAACTCAGTTCATTAGCTAAAAGAAGTCTTAATTAGCTTTACATAAAATGAAGATATACCATGTAGTCTTACTGAGGAACAGGAATATGAGTATTTGAATTGTGAAAGGATGCAGAGGGTCACACAATATTCAAACAAAAGGGACTCATGCTGGACTATCCGGGCTTTGCACAACCCTGAAACACAATGAGGCCCAGCAGACTGACAGAGAAGAGCGGCTTCACGTTAAGCCTTGTCAATTATTAATTATCCTAAAGATCTTGAGCAAAGCCTGCAGACTCACTTCTTCAGTTTCCCAACAGTGCTAATGGGTAACAAAACGCAGAACACAGGGGCCACCTCGGTGACTGCAGCTTATCCTACAGCTGCCCCAGGGCACCCAGCTCAGGAACAACAGAGCAGGACATCACTCAGCTCCTGCGCCAATCACCCTGTAGGAGCTGTTGGGCTGGGTCAGAGCTCCTAAACCCTGAGCCAAGTGGGGATGATAGTTATCACTTGCATAACTTCTCCAGCTCATCTTTCTAGCAATTCCGCAAAGAGATTCTGTTACCAGTTCCACTGGGCAAATGCAGAAACTGAACCTAAGCCAGGCAGTGGTAGAACCGGGATTCCGCCCAGCTCTGTGTAAATGCAACTCCCATCCTCTTAAGCCCTCAATGACACCTATTGGTTCCTCCCCCAGCCCATCACATTCCTGCCTGGTTGAATCAGACAGCAAGATGTCAGAGATCCGGGGCCTTTACACAAACCCACAAGCTTCTCTTCCTGGATTCAACTCACTGAGAGTCCTTACTGCATTCTCTGAATCTCTCATCCTTACTGAATAAAGAAAGGGAAATTCTTTAAATTCTAAAAGATTCTGGAGAAGAACCTGTAGATAATGCTCCACTGATATTAACAACAGCAGTAGGAGAACAGCAATTCCCTGCATTTCAGAGGCGTAACTCCCTCGGTGCTTGGGGAGTTCAAGCACTCCAAGCACGTTGCTTCTTCCTCCGGAGTTTGCCCGTAACCTCTATCTTGCCTAAGATTACACCGGGCGTCCTCACCGCGGCTGGGCAATCGGGGCCGGTCCCGTGTGAGACTAGGATGGGGGGCGTTGGGAGGACACGAAACAGACCCAGGGGGAGGAGATAACACTGGAGGAAGAGGGAACCGATCTGGATGGAGGGGAATGCTGGGGAGACACGGCACCAACCTAGGGGGAGGAGGAGAGCGCTGGGGAGACGCGGAACTGATACGGGGGAAGGCGGTGACACAAAGCGGAGGCAGAACCGACCCGACAGGGTAGTGATGCTGGGGGGAGGCGAAACTTATCTATCCGAGAGGCAGTGACACTCGAGGAACGCGCAACCGATCAGGAGAAGGGCTGCTGGGGAACCGATCGGGGGTAGTCGGTGCTAAGGGGATGCAGAACCAACCTGAGCTGAAGGGGCTCTTGTGGGACGCGTAACCCCCTGGGAGTAGGGTGAGGGCCCTGAACCTCGCCGACAGGCCACCGCTCACCTGCGCATGGGCCACCACTAGGCTCTTGTTGCCTTCACCGTGGTACCGCCATTCATTCTCGTCCATCTTCCCTTCGTCCATCCCACGGTGCGGCCGTGGAGCCTTGCGGGGCCGCGAGCTGGAGGCCGCTGGTTTGCCTGGGCACCAGCCGCCGCCGACCGGGCAGCAGCGCCTGTCACCTGCCACCTCCACTAGATTCAGCGCCGGGACTCGCAGGCGCGGGCCACCGGAAGCTACGCCCCCGAAGCTACCACTGCCTAGCCGGGCAACTTCTGGGTTCACGCCGGCTTCTTATCTATCGTCCACTGAAGCAGGTGGGATGGCGGCCATCTTAAGTACTGGCACAGTGACTCACTTCCGGAGCGCGATCTTAAGAATCTGAAGGTTTCCGGCCTGGGCCCGGAAGTGAGGCAAGCGGGAGGAGCCGGCGGCTTGCGGGCGTCCCGAAGTGACAAGCTGGTGAACGGGAGTCCAGGCGGGTTGTGGGTGGAGTTATACTGGCGGGCTAGCAGCCAAGGGGGTGCCAGCAGGGGTAGGAGCTGGGGATGGGGCGGTCCAGGTGGGCCTGGGGTGGGTGGTCTCTAAAGCTGGAGACCACTGGATCATGAGCCTCAGCGTTCTTTTCTGTAGAATGGGATAAATTTCTCACTCATCGGATTGTTAATATCTGATGCAGTAGTCCCAGGAAGTAGAAACATTGTGGTCCACACCTTACAAATAAGGATACGTGGTTTAAAGAGGCAAGTGGACTCCTAAATGGCGCTCTTGCCAAAGAGTTACCTGAAAACCTGGGTTTGCCTTTTGGTGGTGTCAAGCCAAAAAGTGGGAGAAGGAAGGATTTATTACTTTCAACAAGTAAGGAGATCCACGGGGATCTTTCCCAAACCAGTGTCTCCCCAAATCGGACAACTGAGGAAGTTTTAAACATAAAGGAGCTTTGGGCAGTCAGAGTGCAAACTTCCGCTGGATGAACTCATGAGAGGCAGAAAAGGTCTACATCATCCCTTGTTATCCAGTCACTAAGTCGTGTCCTACTCTTTGTGACCCCGTGAACAGCAGTATGCCAGGCTTCCCTCTCCTTCATTATCTCCCAGGGTTCGTTCAAACTCATGTCCATTGAGTCAGTGGTGCCATCCAACCATCTCATCCTCTGTTGCCCCCTTCTCCTCTTGCCCTCAATCTTTCCCAGCATCAAGTTCTTTTCCAATGAGTCTTTGCATGAGGTGACAAAAACATTGGAGCTCCAGCATCAGTCCTTCTGGTGAATATTCAGGATTGACTTCCTTTAGGATTGACTGGTTTGATATCCTTGCTGTCCAAAGGACTCTCGAGAGTCTTCTCCAGCACCACGGTTCGAAACCATCAATCCTTCAGCATTCAGTCTTCTTTATGGTTCAACTCTCATGTCAATACATGATTACTGGAAAAACCATAGCTTTGACTATATGGACCTCTGTCAAGAAAGTGATGTCAAGGCTGTATATTATCACCCTGCTTATTTAACTTATGCAGAGTACATCATATGAAATGCAGGCCTGGATGACTCCTATCATCCCTTTGGTCCCAACTTACCTGGCACTTCAGAATAATCTTCACCACTGAAACAGAACTGAGAGTCTTTCATACTGATAAAGTATCTTTCCTATTACTTTTCATGCCTGATGACATTACCTTAAGATTATTATTACTGAGACCTGTTCAAGGGCAAGAGTTGTGGTCAGGCTTAGATAAAGAAATGGCTTATGCCAAAAATGGCTTCTATGTCAAGAAAGCCATGCTTGGTTTTCTTTCTTTGGGGACCCCCTACCCCATTTGCCTACAGGAGGAGTAGGTTTCACTGAACCTTGAGGTATACACTTTAAGGAGGAGGTTTGAATTCTGCTCTTGCCACTTAATGGCAGTGAAACAAAAGCCACATCTCTTCCCTCTCCAGGCCTCAGTTTATTCCCTGTTGACATGATCTCATAGAGGTGCTATGAGGATTAAATTAGATAAGTGAGTCTCAAATTCTTACTCTCAAGACCATTTTAAACTCTAAAAAAATGATTGACAAGAATTCCCTGGTGTGGTGCAGTAGTTAGGACTCTACACTCTCACTGCCAAGGGCTGAAGTATAATTCCTGGTCAGGGAACTAAGTCCCACAAGTCATGTTTTGTTGTTCAGTTGCCCAATTGTGTCCGACTCTTTGGGACCCCATGGACTGCAGCACGTCAGGCCTCCCTGTCCGTCACCATCTCCTAAGGTTTGCCCAAGTTCATGTCCATTGCATCAGTGATGCCATCCAGCCATTACATCTTCTGACACCCTCTTCTCCTGCCCTCAATCTTTCTCAGCATCAGGGACTTTTCCAATGAGTCGGCTGTTCACATCAGGTGACCAAAATACTGGAGCTTCAGCTTCAGCATCAGTCCTTCCAGTGAATATTCAGGGTCGATTTCCCTTAACATTGACTGGTTTGATCTCTATGCTGTCCAAGGGACTCTCAGGAGTCTTCTCCAGCACCACTGTTTACCATATTACAAATTTATATAATATGTTTATCATAAAACAAAGCTCTAAAAATTATTTTCATTTTAAAGCAATAAACAGTACCTTTTTATTTATTTTTCATGGAGGAGAAAGTGTGGCTTTATTACTTTGCCAGGGAAAGGGGGAACACAGTAGGCTAGTGCCTCAAGAACTGTGCCGCCCCTCCCCTGGTTAGTAGGGAGAGGTTGCATAGTCAGGTAAGGCTATGCCATAAGGATCAAGGAACATTACCTTTTTAAAAAGTGATATTTCCCCAAAATACAAAGAAGAGTGGCAACTGTTTTACAATTTTGTTGCAAATCTCTTTCAAGTCTGGCTCCCTAGAGGATAGCCATAGTCTCACATCTGCTTCTGCACTGAATCAGTTGCTAGAGTCGAAGTGAAGTGAGAGGAAGATTCCCTGGAGGAGGGCATATCAACCCACTCCAGTATCCGTGCCTGGAGAATCCTGTAGACAGAGGAGCCTGGCGGGCTATAGTCCATGGGTCACAAAAAGCCGGACATGACTGAAGCAACCTTGCACTAGCAAGCACGAGGTGAAGTGAAAGTCACTCAGTCGTGTCCAACTTTTTTCGACCCCATGTATAACAGGAGGCAAAGGAGCAGGGCACAACTTTTGAAAGAATGACATAGCCCAAGGACACAACATAAACCAATTAGAATCAAATGGGTCCAAGATGGCAGACAAGCCAACTAGACCTTGATCCTCAATCAGCAAGCTAAATGACACACACAGAGGGGCCATGATAGTTCCAAGACACTGTCAAAAGACCAAGGAGTGGGCAGTGACTCAATTCCTGGAAATCTCCAACCCTTCCTCAAAATGGATGGAATAAACCAAACCTCCCACTCATTAGCATATGAAATTCAATTCAGTCCCTCAGTCATGTCCAACTCTTTGTGACCCCATGGATTGCAGCACACCAGGCTTCCCTGTCCATCACCAACTTCCAGAGTTGCTCAAACTGAAGTCCACCGAGTCGGTGATGCGATCCAACCATCTCATCCTCTGTCGCCCTCTTCTCATCCTGCCTTCAATGTTTCCCAGCGTCAGGTTCTTTTCTAATAAGTTGGCTCTTCGCATCAGGTGGCCAAAGTATTCGAGCTTCAGCTTCAGCATCAGACCTTCCAACAAATATTCAGGACTAATTTCCTTTACAACTAACTGGTTTGATCTCCTTGCAGTCCAAGGGACTCTCAAGAGTCTTCTCCAACACCACATTTTGAAAGCATCAATTCTTTCAAAAGTATCAATCCACTGTTGAGTTTTCCAAATTTGCTGGCATACTGAGTGCAACACTTTAACAGCATCATCTTTTAGGACTTGAAATAGCTGAGCTGGAATTCCATCACCTCCACTAGCTTTATTTGTAGTGATGTCTCCTAAGGCCCACATGACCTCGGATTCCAGGACGTCTGGTCTAGGTGAGTGATCACATCATGCTTATCTGGGTCATTAAGATCTTTTTTGTATAGTTCTTCTGTGTTCTTGCCACCTTTTCTTAATATCTTCTGCTTCTGTTAGGTCAATGCCATTTCTGTCCTTTATTGTGCCCATCTTTCCATGAAATGTTCCCTTGGTATCTCTAACTTTCTTGAAGAGATCTCTAGTCTTTCCCATTCTATTGTTTTCCTCTATTTCTTTGCATTGATCACTGAGGAACTTAGGAAGGCTTTTGTATTTCTCCTTGCTATTCTTTGGAACTCTGTATTCAGATGGATATATCCTTCCTTTTCTCCTTTGCCTTTTGATTCTCTTCTTTGCTCATCTATTTGTAAGGCCTCCTCAGACAAGCATTTTGCTATTTTGCATTTCTTTTTCTTGGAGATGGCTTTGACCACATCCTGGACAATGTTACAAATCTCTGTCCATAGTTCTTCAGGCAGTCTATCAAATTTAATCCCCTGAATGTATTTATCACTTCCACTGTAGAGTCATAAGGGATTTGACTTAGGTCATACCTGAATGGTCTAGAGGTTTTCCCTACTTTCTTCACTTTCAGTCTGAATTTGGCAATAAGGAGTTCATGATCTGAGCCACAGTCAGCCCCTGGTCTTGTTTTTGCTGACTGTATACAGCTTCTCCATCTTTGGCTGCAAAGAATATAATCAATCTGATTTCAGTGCTGACCATCTGGTGATGTCCGTGTGTAGAGTCTTCTCTTGTGTTGTTGGAAGAGGGTGTTTGCTATGACTGGTGCATTCTCTTGACAAAACTCTGTTAGCCTTTGCCCTGCTTCATTTCATGCTCCAAGGCTTAACTTGCCTGTTACTCCAGGTGTTTCTTGACTTCCTCCTTCTGCATTCCAGTTCTCTATGATAAAAAGGACATCTTTTCTTGGTGTTAGTTGTAAGTCTTGCAGGTCCTCATAGAACCGTTCAACCTCAGCTTATTCTGCATTAGCGGTTGGGCATAGACTTGGATGACTGTGATACTGAATGGTTTGCCTTGGAAACAAACAGAGATCAATCTGTCATTTTTGAGACTGCACCCAAGTACTGCATTTCAGACTCTTCTGTTGACTGTGAGGGCTATTCCATTTCTTCTAAGGGATTCTTGCCTACAGCAGTAGATATAATGGTCATCTGAATTAAATTCACCCATTCCAGTCCATTTTAGTTCACTGATTCCTAAAATGTCAATGTTCACTCTGGCCATCTCCTGTTTGACCACTTCCAATTTACCTTGATTCATGGACCTAACATTCCAGGTTCTGTTATTTACAGCATCGGACTTTACTTCCATCACCAGTCACATCCACAGCTGGGCATTTTTTTTTTTTTTTTCACTTTTGCTCAGCCTCTTCATTCTTTCTGGAGCTATTTGTCCACTCTTCTTCAGGATCATATCGGGCACTTACCAAGCTAGGGAATTCATCTTTCAGTGTCATATCTTTTTGACACTGTGGATTTTCTAATGAAACACAGTTCCATTGACCAGTGTCTGTTCTTATGACAGAAGAATATTGGTTTTTTGTTTCTTCTTTTGCCATGCTGCACAGCACATGGGTCTTAGTTCTCCAACCAGGGATCAAACCCGCATCCCTAACAGTGAAAGTGTGCAGTCTTAACCACTAGGTCACCAGAGAAGTCCTAGTACCATGTCATTGTATCTTTGTAACCTAGTTTGAAATCAGGAAGTGTTAGTCCTCCAGCTTTTTCTTTCTCAAAAATACTCTGGGTACACAGGGTTTATTGTGGTTCAATACGAATTTCAGATTTTGTATGTGCACGTGTGTATGTGTGTGTGTGCATGTGTATGTGTGTGGAAAATGGACTGGAACTTTAATAAGAGACTTCACTGAACCTATAGTCTGGTATGAGTAGTATGGATACTTTAAGAATAATTATTGCAAACATAACACAGGATTTTCTTTCCACTATTTGTGCCTTCTTCAATTTCTTTCATCGGTGATTTATAGTTTTTAGTGTACAGGTCTTTCACCTCCTTGGGTAAGTTGATTTGTGGGTATTTATTTTTGTAATTTTGCTGTTTTGGGGGTGTATGGGGGCTTCATGGCTTCACGTTGATCTCTAGTTGTCACAAGTGAGGTCTACTCCCTAGATATGGTGTGTGGGCTTCTCACTGTGGTGGTTTCTTGTTGCAGAGCATGGGCTCTAGGGTGTGTGGGCTTCAGTACTTGCAGCACATGGGCTCAGTATTTGTGGCACTCAGGCTCCAGAGCAAGGGCTCAGAAATTGTGGCTCACAGGCTTAGTTGCCCCCCAGGGCATGTGTAATCTCCCAAGACCAGGGATGGAACCTGTGTCTCCTGCATTACCAGGCAGATTCTTAACCACTGGACCACCAGGAAGTCCAATATTTATTATTTTTGATGCTACTGTAAATGGGATTTCTTTCTCAATTTCCTTTTCATATTATTCATTGTTAGTGTATGGAAACAAAACTGATTTTTGTGTAATGACTTTGTATCCTTCTATTTTGCTGAATTAATTATAACAGTATTTTCTGTGAAAATTTTCAGTTTTTTACACATGAGATCATCTGCAGAGAAAATTTTACTTTATCCTTTCCAATTTGGATGACTTTTCTTCTGCTGGAACTTCCAATTCTGTTGCATAAAAGTGGTGAAAGCAGGCTTCCTTGCCTCGTTCCTGCTCTTAGAGGGAAAGCTTTCAAGTCTTACACCACTGCGTGTGATATTCGCTGTGGATTTCATACAGCTTTTTATTATGATGAGGTGGTTCCCTTGTGTTCCAGCTTGGCTGTTTTTATTGTGAAAGGATGTTGAATTTTGTCAAGAGGTTTTTCTGCCTCAGTTGAGATGATCGTGTGTCCTTTACCTTCATCCTGTTAATGTGGTATTCCACATTTACTGATTATTAAGTTGAACGGTTCTTACTTCCCAGGGATAAATCCCAGTTGAACCTGATGAACTTTTAATGCACTCTTGAATTTGGTTTGCTAGCATTCTGTTAAGAATTTTTGCATCTATCTTCATCTAGGGGTATTGGCTTATAATTTCCTTTTATAGTGTCCTTGTTCGGCTTTACTATCAGGGTAATGCTGGCCCATAAGAATGTGTGCCACAAAGAAGTCTTAAGTTGACTCTTTGATCATTACATGTTCTTCTTTGTCTCCTGTTGTCTTAATTAGTCTATTTGGTCTGATATTGGTAAAGTCACTCCTGTTCTTTTACGGCTACTGTTTGCATGGAATGTATTTTCCCATTATTTTAAATAAACAAGTATTTATCTAATTTGGCTGTGTCAGGTCTTAATGTGACGTGTAGGATCTTCACAGTGGCACACAAGCTTCTCTCTAGCTGATGTGTGTGCTCAGTAGTTGCAGCACACACACACAACTGCCCCTCAGCATGTGGGATCTTAGTTCTCCAATCAGGGGTTGAACCCATGTCCCCTGGGTTGCAAGGCAAATTCTTAGCCACTGGACAACCAGGGAAGACCCTTTTCCCATTATTTTACATTCAACTGATTTTATATCTTTGATGACGGTGGGAGAAATCAATGCAGTTTGGTAAGCAAGTGTATGATAGGTCTGGGTCTCTATTGTATGCTTCCATTTATATAAAGTGGGCTTCCCTGGTGGCTCAGATGGTAAAGAATCTGCCTGCAATGCAGGAGACCCAGGCTCAATCCCTGGGTCAGGAAGATCCCCCGGAGAAGAGAATCGCTACCCACTCTAGTATTCTCAAATGGAGAGTTCCATGGACTGAGGAGCCTGGCGGGATACAGTCCATGGGGTAGGAAAGAGTCAAACACAACTAAGCAACTAATGCTTTCAATTTCATTTATGTAAAGTACAGAAAAAGGCACAAGTGACCTGCACTGACAGACTCAGGAAGTTATCCCTGGGAGTGGGCGCAGAAAGAGGACTTTGGGAGACTGCCTGCCTGCATTTGTTTCTCATCTGGATGGTAGCTGCACAGTGTCCATTTTGGAAATATGCAGCCAGTGGACACTTGCTTCACTCTTATGTATGTATACTGTACTTCACAAACACTTTAGGGTAAATGAAACAAACTTGACTCCTTAAGAGTGAGATGAACAAATGGAATCCCGGTGTGTGTGGGTGCATGTGTGTGTGATCAGTGATTCCTACTGTTCTCACAGAGGCCCATGAGGTGGTGTGCTCACAGAGTCCACGCAGGGAGCCTTTTCTGTGGATAAGGTACCATGGCATTGCCTTTCCCCTAGAAGGAGGAACTCTGTATACGTTTCAGGGAAAGCGGGGGCTCCACTCCAGGGACCTGAGCTTATAAAGGATCCAGTTCATGGATGACTGAGGTGAACTCACAAGAGCCAGTTTACTTTCCCACAAAATGGTAACACACAGCTCTTCAGCTCTTCCAGCTCTGCTGTTTGAACACAACTGAAGGGTAAGCACAGAGGCAGACCTGATGGCATCCGGTCCCTGTCAAAACTTCACACCAAGTGATGTCAGAATGTAGGCATCTCTGTTTTCCCAGGAGGCTCCCAAAGGTAGGAGGCAAGGTCTCAAAGCTGGTGCTGTTGTTTATAGCTCTGGTAACATGCTGGGTGTGAGGGTGAAAACCAATGTAGGGAGCTGGAGGAGGTGGTGGCAACAGGGACATTCCCTCGTGGAAAGCACAACCAAATGGAAAGCCTTTGAGCTCCAACTGCCCTCTCCCACAGGCTCCGCGGGACCCCACCCACTCAGGAGGCTGCCACTCCACCTGTGAAATGAAGAAGCACATGTGCAAGGACCCGAAGCACACTGAGGGGTAGGGAAGACCTCAACATCTGCACTTGTGCAAATGAAACACCCCAACGAGCACGACTGCCACGTGAAAGGGCTTGCTCTGCTTAGCCCAGTATCAATACCCCCTCCTCCAGATCTGCTGTAGGCTTTCTTCCCAACCTCTTCCAGAGGCCTGTTGGGATGACAGGCCAGGAGGGAAAGAAGATTTCTTCCAGCTACTGAGTTAGAAAAACAAGTCTCTTTTGAAAGAAAGTTTCTAACTGAACATGGGTTCACACTACCCAAGTAGGATGGATGGGGACTGTCAAAGGGAGGGGCCTCTCAGTGACCATGAGGCCAAGGGAGAATTCAGGTGGAGGGTGGGGTCATGCGGAGATGCAGGGCAGCAGGACCCTGACTTCAGACAGCTTCCCAGAGGGAAGCCCTGAAGTTTGGGTGAAATCACTTAGCTCTGACTAGACTGTCAGAAGGAGAGGTGGCAAAGTGTCCTAAGACTTTCTGTGTCCTCAGACATGATGTGTACCCTACACTCACGGTCACAAGCAATCGCTGGGACAGGCTCAGAGGACCTTGAGCACATTCCTGCAGATGAACATGGTTTTGTGTTGACAAACAAGTAACTCCTGTTGCCTGTACCCATTCATTCCTGGGGTACAAAGACCAGGAATTTGGACGGCAGAGGACCCCCTTGTCATGTAAATCTCTTTGCTTCCTGATCAGGACAGTACAAAGGCAATGTGCTCTCACTGCCACACTGCTGGGTACTCACAACACGTGATGCCCATCACAGGAGGCAAGCCATGACTTCCCTCCCTCCCACGCCTCCTGAGATAGGTCTCCTGAGATAGGGTGCCTCCAGTTCCCACCACCAGGGTTACTGACTGCCTAGTTTTCTTGTTTTAGGTGCTAGAATTACAGTGCATTGCTGCATCCACAGTCATCTGGAGCAGGGGGTCAGAGCAGCCACAAAGAACAAGTCTTGTGCTTTGTCTTTTTATTATTTTTTATTTATTGGTCCTACCAAAATGACCCTTTACCCAGGCCCACTGTTCCTATATGCACTGGCTTTATAGACACTTGTGTCATATGTCTGTGTCCCAGCTGGTGACTGATTTCCCCTTCCTATTCCTTTTCCATGTAGTGCCTCATTTTCTCAAAATCTGAAGGCATTTTTGTTTGTTTGGGTCTGTGTAAAAGATCCTTGGCAGGAGAACATGCATATGATCTTAAAATAAAGACAACATTCTGACACTAAGGTAATGCACAGAAAAATACAGTACTCAGACATCATTGCAAATAAATACCCCATACAGATGAAGTTTTTGTAAATGTAACATTATTTCTTATGAATCAACACTGTAAGAGAAGGTAAAAACAGGGGTCCCTACAACTAGGAATAAAAATGCTTATTCCAGGAAACAGAATTCTTTCTTTCTTGCTACTTATATTATTATAATTTGTCCTGTATTTTGGAGAAGAGAGGACACTTTTTCTCATTCCTCCTCCTCGAGTACCAATTTGACCATTTGCACAACCTCACTTAGCAAATCAGGACAGGACAAAGATCTGGTTTGCTAAGGAGCTTCAGTGACTTCTGTTTCCTGAAATTAACAGTGATTAGTTACACCAAGCAAGAGAATATATAATGTCTCTTCTCACATTTGCAAAGAATACTATGGCTACCCCTCACCCCAGTGCACGGGGCCGACAGTGCCAGCTCCCCTGCCACCCACCCCACTCTTCACAAACGTGGCGTGTTGTTCACATACTTGCTTAGCTTGTCCCGTAAAGTCCATTTGGTTCCCAAAGCACACTCAAGGTTTATATTCACTTTCATTTTTTTCAGCCCCTGAATTTGCAAGGATCTGCACAGTAAAGAATCACTGACTAACAGAATTTTGCACAATTGCTGTTTTCTTTCCCTCAATGAAGATGCCCAGATTTAGGTTCAAAGGTGTGTGCCTATTCACACCAACTGGTCCATACCAGCCTTCAACATTTCCAAATAGCTCTTTACTGTCTGTTTTAGAGAATAGACTACGCTGGGCCACCTCCCTCAACTGATGAAGGCACTACTGGCAATGATTACTAACAAAAAGGCGTTGAAATAGAACACCCTAAAAATCGAAGACTGTAGGATTTTCTAAGTGTACCACAATTTGGCACAACAACCAGAGTAACAAAACAATTCCAATTTGGAATTTCACTGGTACAGTTGTATAAAATTCTGTTAATCAGTCATGCTTCACAATGTCCTAAAACCCAGAAAATTCTGGAATTTGTAGGTAATACTACTCATTCAATAATTTATCTTTTTGTTTTCAAGTGCCTTTTACTGTTTAACCAGAGCAAAGGTCAAGTTTTCTTCTTGTTACACTGAACTATTCCTAAGAATAATAATAATACAATATGAAAAACCCCAGAATCGGAATACCCTGGATTTCTTAATGAACATGGCATTTAAAATCTATAATTTCCAACATGAACCACAATGCCGTATAATCTAAAAGGCTGCTGAACCACAGTGTGGATACATTCAGCCGGGCTCCTTACCGGGTTGAAGCCTTCACCTAAACAGTCTAGAGCTACGCGCTAGGAGGACACGTCTGTGCCATGTGCTGATATCAGACCAACACACTGTGGGAGCTACAGGACCACGAGACAGACTACGGCATCTGAGACCATCTCTATGCCAGGGATTAAGGAAGCAAATATAATATCAAAATATCAAAAGTGCACAGATTGATTGGGTAAAAAAGGAGTATCTGTAATAGGGAGACCCCAGTGGTGAGTGTTTCTAGAGGGTTCCTAAGCAAGCCTGGTGGTCGCTGTCCAAGCAGGTTCTTCAGCGCCTGTAACAAAGGCCTTTCCAAGCAGCAGCTGGCGGTATTCTCAACATTAAAGCTTTTATTTCCTCTGCCATTAAAAACTTGGGGAATGCTATTTTGAAAAGAATTGCAGTGGCATATCCAAAAACATTTCTAAGTGGACTTTTAGGCTGCCCTTCCTTCCTCTGCGTGGACCATGGGAGAAGAAGGGAGGGGGGTGCAGTGTGACAGGGCCGGCGGCCGAGTCCTCCCAGCAGCTACTCTACAGCTGAAAATGGGAGAAAACAAGACAGCGTTAGAACTGGTCACCTGTCAGACAACTAAGCTCTCACCGAGCTGTGAGGGCATGGGTGTGTTAGTTGGCAGCAGAGAAGACCTGCATGTGTTAGGGGGGCCGCTGGCCCCGAGTGCCTCATGAAAACCCTTTACAAGTATGGAGAAGCTGTGTGCCAGGTTCGGCTAGAAGGCAGAAGCAGTATGCGAGGCCAGCAGGCAGTCATGCCCCTGGGAGTCCAGCTTGCAGAGGGGAGATGGCCTGACATCTTCTCAAGTGGGAGGGGCATCAAGACCTGACATCCCTTCTGCAAAGCAGCCTGGAGCTAAAGACAGGCACACAGAAGGGACAGGTGTGGTCTATCCTGCGTATCTTCAATCCGGCAGTTTGTAAAACCCATACTGGCATCTGGTGGGAACTGAGACATGCTCGGGAACTAAGGGAAAGAGTGGAATGGGGCAGACAGAAGTGTGCAGGGGAAATGCAAACTCCCCCTCCTGGCCACAGAGAGAGAAGCAAGGAGCTATTCAAGGTCTGCAGCCTCACGGCTGGTGGGCCCATGGATGACAGGGAGAGAAACACTGAGAGAAGTCCAGCTGCCAAAGCTCTGGTGTGGATGCAGCTCCTGAGAATGGGGGAAGTCCTATGACTGCCCTTCTGGTCTGTTACCACCCCTGCAACTGCACTGACGATCATGAACCATATTCCTCCTACTGTAAATCCTGAAACTTGCCCTGTCTCCACACAAAGCTCCTTTCCCACACCAGGCAGGGCTTCAGCTATAGCTGTGGGACCGAGACCCACTGTTCAGCCTGGTCTGCTGGTGACTCAGACTCAGCTTAGGGGTTTCCATAGCCCTGTTTCTTGGAGTCTGAAGCCCTGTGGGAGGAAGGCCTGATAATGGGCAGAGGGTGAATAAATCCACTTGAAAGCTGGGGACACCGTTAAGTTCAAAAAGATGGGCTTCCTGTGAGGACAGAAGTCTAGCCAGGCACTTGGGAAGCTTTTCTTTTTGGAAAAAACCCAAGCCTTTGGCCCACCAATTTGTCACCTTGCAGGCCACCAGACAAGCATACAAATCTCAGACAGAGAAGCTGAGACTGCTGAGCTCTGGTCTGGGATGTGGCTAGGCATGCCTGTGCCTCTTGGGCATGACTGGTCCCTGGGCTGGAGAACGTGGGGCTGCTCTTCCTCTGTGTTTAGGGGAAGGAATTCTGTAATTCTGTCCCAAATATAAACTGCAACGAGATGCTGCACAAACTTCATAACTTGCCAAGTGCAGAGTGTCCTCCAAGGCTGCACCTGGGACTCAGGCTGGAACCTTTAACACTGGTTTCTGGGTGCTGGGGCAGTATAACTGCATTAGACACATGCAGGGAACATGCAAGTTTCAATGCAAGTTCTGCCCCTCCCACTGGGAGCCAACAGCAACTGGGCCCTGGAAAGCCACATTTTTGCAAGGACGTGTGGCTCCAACCCCACCTTGACCACCCAAACAAGAAAGCAGCTGCTGTGAAGGGTGGTCCCGAGGGATGAGAAACAGACGCAAAGCTTGCAGCGTCCAGGTGGAGTGGCAGGCTGCCTCTGCTAAATTCTTCCCTCTGTGCATTAGTCACAGTTAAGACCAGCCTAGCACCACAGTCCCGCTGCTGCCAGGTTAGTTGAGGTGAAGCGACAGGTGACGTGCGGCAGGTTAGCTGCAGCGTGTGACCTTGCGGCCCTAATCGCAGTAAATGTTATACTTCTCGCCACAGAGCACCTGGGCAGCAAGCCCAGCACCCTCAGCCCTGTCACTAGCACAGGCGCAGGTGTGACTTACACTCGGGGGGCCAGGCTTGGCCTTGGAGGTGGCCTTGGCGCGGCCCCTCCGGGTCTGCTCGTGGTCCAGCTCGAGCAGCTCCAGCCGCTGGGTCAGTGCCAGCTTCTGCTGGATGGCCATGCGCAGCAGTGAGTTGAGCGTCTTCTTCTCGTCCTCGGCAGCTGCCAGCTGCCGTTGCATCTCATCCAACTGTGTGATGTACTCGTCACATCTGTGGGAAGGCGAGAGGCAGAGCGTGGCTGAAGGACCTGGGAGAGCCAGCAGAGCACGTGACCATGGTCCCCATGCTGAGAGCTCCAGGTGCTCGCGTGCTAAGTAGTTTCAGTTGTGTCCAACTCTGTGCGACCCTACGGACTACAGCCCATCAGGCTCCTCTGTCCAGGGGATTCTCCAGGTAAGGACACAGGAGTGGGTTGCCATGCCCTCCTCCAGGGGGATCTTTCCAACCCAGGGATCGAACTAGCATCTCTTAAGTCTCCTGCACTGGCAGGCGGGTTCTTTACCACTTGCACCAACCTGGGAAGCCGAGCTCCAGGTGAGGGGACTGCGATAGGATTCATCAGCTTACTGAGCCACAAACGAAGAGGATGTGCCTTTCTGAGGTTTGATTTTCTCTGAGAGGGACTCTCTAAAGCCAGTTTTCACTAAAGCAGGCAGTGGATGGTGCCCTTGAAGACCTCCAGCTGGCCCAGGGGAGCAAGTTAGGGGTGTGATGTCACTTGGCTCTCAGGACGTGGGGATAAACCCGAGGACAGGAATCTGTTTGTTCTTGGAACAGCCCAGGCACACAGCAGGTGCTTAGTAGTCTGGGACAAACAGCCAACAGGGCCTAGGAAAAGCACACGTGGGCGCCACAAACAGCCCCATTTTAGCATCTGCCAACTGACACGGGCCCTCTACCTGGGTAAGGATCTGGGAGAGAAATGCCCACTCTGGGTCTGCCCCTGAGGGAGTGTGGCTGGGGTAAAGGTGGTGGTGGGCACACCCACCCACCCACCCTACACCCCCATCCACCAAGGCCAAGGACCATCAGCAAGTTTCAACCTTTGCCCAGAGGTTTGCCATCTTGGCTCCATCTGAGAAGTCACACTTTTAAATAATACAAGTTAAGGGAGCAAAGGTCAACATACCATGTGCTAAGGGACTAACTGAAATCTTTCCCAAATACTGCCCAGAAGGAGGGAGCTTTGTCCCTCTCCTCCCATATCGCTGAAATGCAGGGAGTGCCCAGCACCTTGACACAAGGCGAAGCAGACCCTGAGCTCAGTTCCAACCTATTTAACCAGGAGTCTCAGCCTCCCAGCCCTGAGGACACACCAGGCCTATCCAGAGAACACTCCCCTGGTGCTTGACTGACTGTGGCCAGCAGATGGCACCAAGCCTCTCTGAATAGGGAGACACCCAGAACCAGGCCCCAAAGCAGCCTCCAGCTCCGCACTGGCCCAGGGTTCCTGGCCAAAGGACTGGCCTAAACAAAGATGCTGCCACCACCCCCAACAAACTCCACCTGGTAGGGTCAGAGTGGGAGCACTGTGGCCTCACCACTGCTGGGAGGGGAACCTTTCTTCTAAAATATACGAACTTTCCACCAAGTTCTGGAAAGCAAGCTCCTCATTTGTCATCAGTGGCTTGCCCACTTGCCTGCTTCTCCTTCGAAGCTCAAGCCTCCAGCCTGGCCACTAAGGACCCACCCTCATGGCCTTTTGCTTCCAACTTCCTCATTTTACACAAAGTGGAGACAAAACTTGGGCCCCTGGGTTTTCACAAATAGCAGAAATGGAAATTTCCCACAGGGCCAGGTCCCCGGGCTGCTGAGCAGCGACAGCAGTAAGCATTACCTGGTGGCAAACATAGCCCGCAGGGAGGAGAAGGTGGCCGCGTCCTCCTTGAGGGTCTTGAGCTCATTGCGCAGCTTCATCATGGTCTCAGTCACCATTGCCTTCTCGTTCTCATACTTGCTCTTTAGGTTGGCAAGGGCCACCTCTGCCGTCTGCGGGGGTCAGAGTTGTAAAAGACAGGCAGACGAGGCATCAGGAGGAGTCCGCTGCCTTGGTGAGCACCACAGATCAAGGCCCCAGCCAGCCCTGGGCCCCTGAGACCCAGCCCCTCCCCACAGCACTGAGGTGAGGTTTTCTCTCATCTTTTCTTCGAGCTGGGACAGGACAAGGCGGGAAGCCAGGGAGGCTGAGAAAGCCCCCACCCACCTACCCACCCCCTGCTGGACCCAAGCGCCATGCACACCTGCTTATTGGCCTTGAGCACCATGCGCAGTGTGGTGATCTGCTCCCGCTTGGTGCTGAGCAGTGACTTCAGCTTCAGGATCTCCTCCATGAGTGCCTCCCGGTCCTTGTCTGCAGCTGGGCCCAGCTCCTGTGAGGCTAGGCGCTGCCGTGACAGCTCCGTGGTGCGGTCCACGGCTGCCTGCAGGTGCCTGATCTGATCACGGATGATGGCAATCAGATTGTAGATGTTCATGGGCTCTCGGCGTGGATCACTCAGGGGTGAGGGCAGAGAGGAGCCAGGCGAGGGGCTGCTGTCCCTGGCCCTACCCTCTGCGGGTGGTGGGCCCTTGGGCAGGACAGGTGAGCGGCGCTCACGGGTCTCCGGGCTGCAGCTGCCAGTGCCAGCCTGGCCCTCACGGTAGTAGTCTAGCACCACACGCGTGGGTGTCTCATTGTTGCACATGCACACGTGGTGGTAGAGATTGGCCAGTTCCTCGCTGAAGGTCACCAGCTCATCCTGGGCCACGCTCAAGCTGCCTTGTGTCTCGCCGGCAACATCGCTCACCTTCTTCAGCTCTGTCTGCAGCCGTGCCAGGAGCTCACGGTCCTGGCAGCTGGCTTTCTCCAACAGGGAGACCTTCTCAGTAAGCGCCTGGCTCTCGGCCTCGTGCCGGCCCTTCTCCTCGGCGTGCTGGGCCTCGCTGGCCTCATGTGCACTGCGCAGGGCCTTCAGCTGCTCCCGGAGGTCGCCCGCCTCTGCCACGGCCACACGGTACTTGCAGGCCAAGATCTCGGGCCCGTTGATGTCCACCTCGTAGTAGTCACCGTCTTCGTGGCTATCCCGCTCCTTCTCGCTGTCCAGCGCGGTCCGCCGCTCCTTGCTGGCCTGCAGGCGCCGCAGAGCACTCAGGTTCTCCGTGAGGCGGCTCACCTCCGCGTGCTGCTCAGACAGGGCCCCTCGTGCCTGCTCCAGCTGCTTCTGTGTGTCCTGCAGTGTTGCCAGCAAGCCCACCTTCTCCCGTTCCACCTGCAAAGGCAGAGAAAGGGACCATTAACAGCCCACAGGAGTCTCTGCCCTCAGAGAACCCCTGGTCAGTCCCAGTGAAGACCCTGTCCATGCCACATTCATCACCCTGCTGAGCTCTCTCTGATAAATATGGGTCAAGGTGTCATGTGTGGGGCCATGATGGCTCCTCCCCCTGCCCAGCTGTTTGTGGGGCCAAGTGAGTCCTTCCTTAGAGACATGCAGCAAACCAAGAGGCTGTGATGCAGACCCTGGGGTTCTGTTCTGTTGGGGCAGGAAACCCTGACGTGTCTAACGGACACAGCATGGGAAACCATATGTGGAGACCTCAGAGAGATGTTAAATCTCTGGTGGTGCCCAAACTCATAACCAGAAAACTATTTCTCTGGGCACCTTCCTCCTATAATGCTGCAGTTCCACTTAGGTAACAATACAGAATTACCTACGTAAAAGAAATGTAAGTAAAGGACTGCATAGCATTTAAAAAATTCACAAAGTGTCAGGCAAGCACTGTCGTGGTGAACAGCAGGTCTGGCCAACACCATCGAGGACAGCAGTGGAGGTGGGGATGGCGCACACGGGCCCAAGGCCCAGGGCTGTGGCACAAACCCAACGGGGTGGGGTCCCAGCACCATCCACCTGCTCACCTGCATTAGCTGCTGCTTAAGCTTCTGGATCTCAGAAATGTTGAGCTCACTGAGCAGGTCAGAAACGAGGCTGGGAGGGGGTGGGGTGAGACCGTCCTTGGTGGGCGTGGAGGTCTTGTTGTCCAGTGGCACCTTGCCCAGGCCACCGTGCTCGAAGCCATTGGCCAGGGCCTCGGCGTCGTCACCAAGCTTGAGGCCGTCCAAGGAGACGTGCAGGTGGCTGGTATAGAGGGAGTCATTGATGCTCATGTAGTGCGACAGCTCCTTGCGCAGGCTGTTCTTCTGCTCCCGCTCTGTCTTCAGCGTCTCCAGAGCCTCCTCCAGCTGCCGCTCCGAGATCTCCTTGAGCCGAATGGCGTCCTCCAGCTGGCTGTTGAGGTATTCAGTTTCCTCCTCCAAACGCTTGATCTCATGTTTGAGGCCCTCAAACTCCACCTGTAAAAGAGAGGTCGACACTCTTCTATCCCCACGGGATGGGGAAGAAGCACCATCATAGTGACTGAACAACTGGGAGAACATGGATACTCAGAGGGTTGCAGGCATGAGGTGCACACAGGAAATGCTGAGCCCGCGCCTCGGACACGTGTGCACACATGAGCAGTGCAAAAGCATGCAACTTGCTCAGCACCAGAGGTGCCCTCTGGAATTCAGAACACACCCACACTGCCAATTTGTTAGGTGACTTAAAATGCTACCAAGTATATATTGACTTCAAATCCTACAAAACTTCTTCATTATCACTAAGAGTTGATTAAATCTTTTAAGATACAAAAAATATGTATCTAGATGTGCAATGTGACCACCACTTCTAATCACATTTCAAAATGAAGGAACTAAAGCTCTCACTGGAGTGGGATGTGCCTTCACTGCACACACCACCCTGACTGAGAAAGGCCCGGGTACAAGTAGGGGGGTGGAGTCCAAAGCTGTGCATGCCAGGACAGTATATGCAGGCAGACAAGGAAAGAACTGACAGAAACCAATGCCTGGTGCGGGTAGTCAGGGCCTATGAGCAACTTAAAAACAAACTGGTATTATTCTGCAATATTTGTGCAAGAAACGAGGAGTAAACCACTCAGAGGCAGGTCGATTAGGGTCTCTGTGGGCTGAGGACTAGAGTAGGGGAACCCCAGGGAGAGGCCAGACTCCATGTGCCACTCATGGTCTGGTTTCCCACTCCTCAGGATGCTTGACCCACAGATGAGCACAGCGTCACAGAGAGTCTGCCGAGCGGCCAGAGGAGGAGCTCTGGTGCCTGTGTTCCTGGGAGGAGATCCACTTCCTCTGGCTCCAAGGGTCAGAAGTTCTACTACCAGCGTAAACATATGGGCCCACACTTCCTTATGCTGGATTTAAATACCCGGGTCCCCAGTTTGGGGATTTCTGGGATAAAGGTCCCCCTAGTCCCCAACCTGTGAAGCTGGGGTTCTTGGACAGGTGACAAGGGCAGGCCTTGAAGGGCCTGGGTGTCTTGTCCCAGGCAGAAGTGACCCTCTTGTCCTCTCACAGGTGGAGGTGACCCTTCTGTCCCCATCCTGTCACAGGTGGGGAGAGGAGACCTCCTGTCCCTGACCTGTCCCAGGTGGAAGTGTTCCTACTCGTCCCACCCATTTTTATGTTACTTGAGAACATCATATGACAGCCTGGACATCTCCATACTGCTCAAGGGTCACTAGGCTTCACCCCAAAGTCCAGGACCATATGGGGTTCAAAGGAGTCTAGAAAACATGATACAGTGGGAGGAGTGGGTACACTGATAGCTCTAGGGTCCCAGAGGGCATACGGACATCTCTGGTCTCCTGTTGGCACCTGAAATGAGATGGAGCCAGACACCCAGCCTCTGGGATCTCTTGGTTTCACATCTTCATCACCTCCATTTTCCTCCAATTTTTGCTGGCTGACAATTGCCAGCCAACAATACAGCCGGAGGCTTTGTTTTTCTGGTCTTGAAGGGGCTGGGCCCTGCTGCCACACCCTCGAACCACAGTGGCATATAACCCTCAGCCTGAGTGCGGAAGGAGGGAGGGAATGTCTTCTGACCATGGAGACAGCAAAGTGAGGGTTAGGCCAGGCTGTGGCCCAGAGCTAATCTACCCGTCCCACCTGTGCAGCCCAGATACTTGCCTGATTCTGCCTCAGCACAGACACCTGCTTCTGCAGGCTGATATTTTCCTCCTCCAACTCCGAGTAGTCCTGCAGCAGGCGTGCCTCCCGGAACTTGTACTCCTTGATGTCATCCCGCAGGCGGCCACGTTGAATCTCTACATTCTGATTGATCTGCCAGGAAGAAGGTGGATATGAGAGGCCTGCTCTAGTTGGTCTCACCACTCCAAAGGCAGAAGGAGCTCAGTGCAGCCAGGCCCACCATGGTAGCCACACAGCCAGGACTTGGAATCCCAGGCTTGCCGTGGTGTCCAATGTAGCCACCTAACAATGAGCTGGGGCCGTGAGCTGTGTGGTATGGGGGTGAACAGCAGAGAGTCTCAGCAGCTCTGACCCCTGGTTTCTTCACATGTAAAATGGGGTCTAAAGTAGTTCCTCTGTCACATGCTCCTGGCAGCATGCACTGGTGCAGTGCTGTGGAAACAGTCTGCAGATACTCAACAGTTCAGCACAGGGTTAAAGCTGACCCAGCAGTGGGCCTCAGCAGGCACTCCAAAGAAAGGAAAACACATGTCCACACAAAACCTTGTGAGTGAATGTTCAGACACTATTCATAACAGCAAAGGCAGAAACAACCCAAATGCCCACCAACTGAAGAGAGAAACAATATACGGTATATTTATACAACTGGACGTTACTACACATGCTGTAACACAAATGGACCTTGAAAACAACATGAGTAAAAAAGAGGTGTTGGTGTTCACTTACCTTATGACTTCACTTATATGAAATATTGAGAATAAGCAAACCCAGAGAGACGGAAAAAGCAGGTCAGTGGTTGCTGGGGCGGGGACAAGGGGAAGATGGGAAGGAGAGTGACTGTTAATGGGGTTGCTTCTTGGAGTGATGAAATATTCTAAAATTGATTTGGGATGATGCATGAATCTGTAAATATACTAAAATCCACTAACAGCATATTTTCAAATGGGTGATTTGTAAGGGATATGAATTATCTCAATAATTCTATTAAAAAAGTCCCTGCCTCCAAGTTGTCTAGGGGATTCAAACATGCACGGAGACGGACAAGTGCAGACCTGGCATGAATTGTGCAATCAAGACCGTGGGGGATTCTCAACCAGCTACTACTCTGTGCCAAGGGCCAGGACCTGGGTTCCTTGGCCAACATTCTGGAGTCATTGTATACATTGTAGGATTAGCTGCAGCCCAAGGTTGGTGCCCCTGGAGGCAGAATTGTCTCTGAGGCAAACTCTCCATCTCTCCTCACATTCTCTGTCCCAACATTCTACGCAGCCTCCCCTACACACCTGCAAAGATCTAATGCCCACCCCCTTGGCTAGAAGCACCATCACCCACTGGGCCCCAGAGCTCACTCTGTCCTTCTCTCCCAACACAGCAGCATCTCTGCTGGTGCTGAGGTTTCTTGTGATCCCACTGATGCATACACTTTGCAGACAAGATTCTATGATTCCACATAGGTACACATGGAAAAGCAATGTTGGATTGACGAAGTGAAATAGGACCAATAAGAAAAGAAGAACACAACAAAAAGGGGAACGAGTTATCACATATATCAAGTACTCCTGACAAATGCTTACTACCCAAATCTCCAGCAAATGGACCAATGCAGTCCCCTCATTAAGTGAGCCAAGGAGGTACCCAACAGATGACATGGGGCGCAGGCAGAGCAGCGGCTGTGCAGCGCTGATGTCTGAGGAGGCCTTACAAATAGCAGTGAAAAGAAGAGAAGCAAAAAGCAAAGGAGAAAAGGAAAGGTATATCCATTTGAATGCAGAGTTCCAAAGAATAGCAAGGAGAGGTAAGAAAACCTTCCTCAGTAATTAGTGCAAAGAAACAGAGGAAAACAATAGAATGGGAAAGACTAGAGATCTCTTCAAGAAAATTAGAGATACCAAGGGAACATTTCATGCAAAGATACCCTCTAAAGGACAGAAATGGTATGTTAGGTATGGACCTAACAGAAGCACAAGATATTAAGAGGTGGCAAGAGTACACAGAAGGACTATACAAAAAAGATCTTCATGACTCAAATAATCACGAATGTATAATCACTCACTTAGAGCCAGACATCCTGGAATGTGAAGTCAAGTGGGCCTTAGGAAGTATCACTACAAACAAAGCTAGTAGAGGTGATGGAATTCCAGTTAAGCTATTTCAAATCCTGAAAGATGATGCTGTGAAAGTGCTGCACTCAATATGCCAGCACATTTGGAAAACTCAGTAGTGGCCACAGGACTGGAAAAGGTCAGTTTCATTCCAATCCCAAAGAAAGGTAATGCGAAAGAATGCTCAAACTACCACACAACTGCACTCATCTCACACACTAGTAAGACAATGCTCAAAATTCTCCAAGCCAAGCTTCAACAGTACGTGAACTGTGAACTTCCAGATGTTCAAGCTGGATTTAGAAAAGGCAAAAGAACCAGAGATCAAATTGCCAACCTCTGCTGGATCATTGAAAAAGCAAGAGAGTTCCAGAAAAACACCTATTTTTGCTTTATTGACTATGCCAAAGCCTTTGACTGTGTGGATCATCACAAACTGTGGAAAATTCTGAAAGTGATGGGAATACCAGACCACCTGACCTGCCTCTTGAGAAATCTATATGCAGGTCAGGAAGCAAGTTAGAACTGGACGTGGAACAACAGACTGGTTCCAAACAGGAAAAGGAGTACGTCAAGGCTGAATACTGTCACCCTGCTTATTTAATTTACATGCAGAGTACATCATGAGAAATGCTGGGCAGGAGGAAACACAAGCTGGAATCAAGATTGCCAAGAGAAAGATCAATAACTTCAGATATGCAGATGACACCACCTTTATGGCAGAAAGCAAAGAACTAAAGAGCTTCTTGATGAAAGTGAAAGAGGAGAGTGAAAAAGTTGGCTTAAAGCTCAACATTCAGAAAACTAAGATCACAGCATCTGGTCCCATCACTTCATGGCAAATAGATGGGGAAACAGTGAAAACAGTGTCAGATTTTTTTGGGGGGGGAGGGGCTCCAAAATCACTACAAATGGTGACTGCAGCCATGAAATTAAAAGATACTTACTCCTTGGGAGAAAAGTTATGACCAACCTAGACAGCAATTAAAAACCACAGACATTACTTTGCCAACAAAGGTCCGTCTAGTCAAGGCTATGGTTTTTCCAGTAGTCATGTACGGACGTGAGAGTTCGACTATAAAGAAAGCAGAGCCTGAAGAATTGATGCTTTTGAACTGTGGTGTTGGAGAAGACTCTTAAGAGTCCCTTGGACTGCAAGGAGATCCAACCAGTCCATCCTAAAGGAAATCAGTCCTGAATATATATGGGAAGGATTGATGTTGAAGCTGAAACTCCAACACTTTGGCCACCTGATGCGAAGAACTGACTCACTTGAAAAGACCCTGATGCTGAGAAAGATTGAAGGCAGGAGAAGAAGGGGACAACAGAGGATGAGATGGTTGGATGGCATCACCGACTCAATGGACACGAGTTTATGGACATGAGTTTGAGTAAACTCTGGGAAGTGGTGATGGACAGGGAAGGCTTGTGTGCTGCAGTCCATGGGGTTGCAAAGAGTCAGACACGACTGTGCGACTGAACTGAACTGAAATTACTGATTGGTGAAATGCAAGGCTTGTCAGGAAAGCAAAACTCCTGAGAGGCAAAAATAAACAAAATAACACAGTGTGAGCGGTAACCTGAGGAAACATACTTACTTGCTTCCTAACAAAATTCTACATACACCTTGACTCTGGCCATTTCCCTTACTTACCACCCAACTGATTGTTACAATTAATTTTAGTGTCAGCTTATCTAGGCCCTGGCCTCCAGATATTTGGTCAAACACCAGTCTAGGTGTCACCATTCAGGTATATTTTCAGATGAGATTAACATTTAAACTCACAGACCCACTGAGTAAAAATGTGGATCCAGTCAGTTGAAGGCCTTTAAAAAAAAAAAAAAAAAGATAGCCTTCAGACTGTAGCTGCGACATCAGCTCTTTCCTGGGTCTCCAGTCAGATGGCATAACCTGCAGATTTTGGATCTGCCAGCCACCACAACTGAGTGAGCCAATTCCCTACAATAAATCTCTGCCTCCCACCCCCTGACCCAGCACCCTGCAAAACACATACCCCTATCCATCTGCTTCTCTAGAGAGTCCTCGTTAACTCAGTGATTGATATATAAGAATTGTGCTTTGGATATCAGAGAAGAAAAAGAAATAAAAGGAATCCAGATTGGAAAAGAAGTAAAACTCTCCCTGTTTGCAGATGACATGACATGATCATGATACCACACACAGAAAATCCGAAGGATGCTACCAGAAAATTACTAGAGCTAATCAAAGAGACACAAGACCTGTATGCAGAAAACGATAAGACACTGAGGAAAGAAATTAAAGACCACACAAATAGAGGAGAGAAACAGTATGTTCTTGGATTGGAAGAATCAATATTATGAAAACGACTATACTACCCAACGCAATATACAGATTCAATACAGTCCTTGTCAAACTACCAATGGTATTTTTCACAGAACTAGGACAAAAAAATTCACAATTTGTATGGAAACACAAAAGACCCCAAACAGCCAAAGCAATCTTGAGAAAGAAGAATGGAGCTGGAGGAATCAATCTTCCTGACCTCAGACTATACTACAAACCGACAATCATCAAGACAGAGATATAGAAATATATTTCCATATATAGAAAACAGAAATATAGGCCAATGGAACAGATTGAAAGCCCAGAGATTAACCCATGCACTTATGGGCACCTTATCCTTGACAAAGGAGGCAAGACTATACAATGGAGAAAAGACAGCCTCTTCAGTAAGTGGTGCTGGGAAAACTGGACAGCTACATGTAAAAGAATAAAATGAGAACACTTCCTAACACCGTACACAAACATAAGTTCAAAATGGATTAAAGACTTAAATATAAGGCCAGAAACTATAAAGTTCTCAGAGGAAAACATAGGCAGTATAATCTTTGACATAAATCACAGCAAGATCCTCTTTGACCCACCTCCTAGAGTAATAGAAACAGAAACAAAAGTAAACAGATAAGACCTAAATAAACTTAAAAGCAACTGACAAAGGATTAATCTCTAAAATATATAGGCAGCTCATATAGCTCAATACCGAAAAACAAAGAGCCCAATCAAAAAAATGGGCAGAAGACCTAAACAGACATTTCTCCAAAAAAGACATTCTCCAAGTTGTTCAGTTGTCAAGTTGTGTCCGACTTCTTGCAATCCCATGAACTGCAGCACGCCAGGCTCCCCTATCCTTCACAGTATCCCTGAGAGTGATGGTATCTGACCATCTCATCCTCTGCTGCCCCCTCTTCTTCTTTTTCCATCATTTTTTCCCAGCATCAGGGTCTTTCCCATTAAGTCGGCTCTTCGCATCAGGTGGCCAAAGTATTGGAGCTTCAGCTTCAGCATCAGTCCTTCCAATAAAATATTCAGGATTGATTTCCTTTAAGATTGACTGGTTTGATCTCCCTGCTGATGGCCAATAATGAAAAGAAGTTGAACACTGCTCATCATTAGAGAAATGCAAATGACAATTATAATGATGTATATCACCTCATACCAATTAGAATGGCCATCATCAGAAAAACTACAAACAATAAATGCTACAGAGGATGTGGAGAAAAAGGAACCCTACTGCACTGTTGGGAATGTAAACTGATACAGCCACTATGGAGAACAGTGTGGAGATTCCCTAACTAACCAGGAATAAAACCACCCTATGACCCAGCAATCCCACTACTGGGCACACACTCTGAGAAAAACACAATTCAAAAAGACACATGTACCCCAGTGATCACTGCAGCACTATTTATAACAGCCAGGACATGGAAGAAACCTAGATGTCCATCAACGGATGAACGAACAGAAAAGATGTGGAACATATACATGCAATGGAATATTACTTGGCCATAAAAAGGAACACATTTGGGTCAGTTGTAGAGAGGCTGATGAGCCTAGAACCTGTTACAGAGTGAAGTCAGTCAGAAAGAGAAAAACAAATATTGTATATTAATACATATACAAGGAATCTAGAAAAATAATAATGATGAACCTATTTACAGAGAAGAAATGGAGATACAGACACAGAGAACAGACTCATGGACTCAGCAGGGGAAACAGAGGGTAAGACAAATTGAGAAAGCAGCATTGACATACATACAATATCATGTGTAAATAGGAAACTGGTGGGGAAGTGCTGTGTATCACAAGGAGCCCAGCCTGGTGCTCTGTGACAACCTAGAGGAGTGGGATGGGGAGGGAGGCTCACCAGGAAGGGGATATATATATAAAATTATGACTGATTCGTGTTTTTCTACAGCAGAGATCAGCACAGCACTGTAAAGCAATTATGCTCCAATTAAAAAAAAAAAAAATTGCCCGCTCAGTATGGGAAGACATAGGAGTTAAGATGGTGAAACAGGGGCAGCAAGTGGGAGCTGTTGGTCAATGAAAAATGTAAATGGACTTTACTTAAAACTTAACAGCTCTCCTCAATGAAACAAGTGGTCCTAAAGTAGACAGAAAAAGGACAGAGGGGGAGACAAGACCACGGGCCAGCTTGACTGCCTAGTCGAAGCCATCTGCACCCCAGAACCTGTGCGCCCAGGCTGTACCCTAGCACAGTCTGCCTGCACAGGAGAACCATTTTTGTTTTTTATTGAGATATGATTCACGTCCCATAAAGGTCACCCACTGACAGTGTACAATTCCAAGGTTATAGTTTATTCATAGCTGTGCACCATTACCTATTCTAGAACATTTTCATTACCCTAGAAAGAAACCACACACCAATCAGCAACCATCAATATGCTTTCAGTCTGTGAATCTGCCTTTTCTTGGCGTTCACAGAAATGAACCTGGACAATGTGTGGTCTCTCTGCATGGCTCAAAAACCCTTTCACTGGCGCTGTCTCCATACTGGCACCGCTCCGGCAACCCTAGGGGCGTGACCCCTTCCTTCAATACTGAGTACGGACTGTGCTGGGTGCTGCTCTAGGCTTTGTGTTGTTCACTGAGGCTCCCTAAAGTTGCCCACGTACAGCACACACATTGCCAGCTGGTGTCAGCTGCTGCTGAGGGAGGCCCTGATGAGGCAAGGAGGAGTGCTATCCTGAGGTCAGGTCTGGGGATCTGGACTGCAGAGAAGTTAGCACTCTACACTGCAGAAGCCCCATCATAGTGCGGCTGGAGCTCAGGCACAGGGAGGGAGCACCACCCTGCACAGGAGTGCTCCAAAGCTGTCTGTATCGTTCCCCAGAGGAATGGGCAAGACATTTAGCCAGGTCGCAGCCCAATCCCCAGGAAAGGCCTGCGGCCCCAAGGAAGGCCAGGGTGGACATGGGAGTAATGCCCCAGTCCTGTCAGACCTGCAGAGCCTGCACAGGAGGAGGTGATGGCAGAGGCAGAGCCTGGAGCAATGTGAACACAAGACAAGGGTCTGCGGGTTGCTGCCACCCAGAAGCTGGAAAGGTTCCACGTGGAACATGGTCCTGACAGCACTTTTATTTCAGATACAGAAAACTTAAGAGAATAAAATCTTGTTGCTTGTGGCAATCTAATATGGTGGCCCCAAAAACCAAATATACCAATTTAGGTTTAATACCAGGAAAAAGATGCCACTGTAACAAATACCCAAAAATGTGGAAGTGGCCATGGAGCTGGGGATGGCCACAGGCTGGAAGAGCTTAGAGAGCAGGACAGGAAAAGGCCAGACTGCCTTGAGACTATTGGTAAAAAAAAGTAATTGTTTCAGGTGACTCTGGTGAGGGTCAGAGAGGAGTCATAGAGAAATAGTCCATTGTCTCAGGGGATGCATGGACTATCATGAAATAACACTAGGAGAGATGTGAATGCTAGCGGTGCTCCCTCTAAGGCCTTAGGAGGGAATGAGGAATGGCAGAAAGGCTTGCTGTAACGTGGCAGAAAACCCAGCTGAGCTGTATTCCAGTGCTGTGTGGAAAGCAGAATTAGTAAGCGAGGAAGATGGATGAACAGCCTGGGAGATTCTGAAGCAGAAGCTTAGAAGTACAGCCTGGTTTCTCCTTGTTGCTTATAGCAAAGTGGGAGAGGAGACAGAAACCGAAGAAATAATTGTAAGCAAAACAGAACTAGAACTTGAAGATGTGGAAAATGCTCAGCTTGTCCTTATTGCAAAAAAATGAGAAAGCATTTTTCTGGAGACAGCACCAAGGGTATGGCTTACAACTCAGCCACCCGGCTGGGAGGCCAGCAGGCCCACTGCTCCCTGGGTTCCAGGAGTCAGAGGAGGGGGCCAACAAAGACTGTTCTCAGGCCCTGAAATGCTCGGCTTCTTACTTTCTGGGACCTGCAGCCCCTTTATTCTTTCCTCTTCTCCCTTCTGGAATAAGAGTAACTCTCCTTTGCCTATCCTAACATTGTATTCTGGAAGCACATAATTTGCACAGGGAGGAATTTCACCCCAGGATGGACCATCTCAAAGTGTCAGCCTTTCCTAATTTAGTGAATTTGAGATGTGATAAGGGATTTGAAGAGTTGATGCTGGAATGGGCTAAGACTTCTGGGAATGAGACGAATCTATTTCACACGGAAAATATATAAATCCTGAAGGCCAGAGGGTAGAATGTTATGGGTTTTAACTGTGTTCCCTCAAAAGATATGCTGAAATGATAAGCCCTGGAAGGGGTGAATGGGATCTGACTTGGAAATAGGGCCTTTGCAGATACACCCAAGTTAAGATGAGGTAATAGCGGATTAGAGTGGGCACAAATCCAAGGGCTGGTGTCCTTCCAAGATGGAGAGTTGGAGACACCCAGGGAGAAGGCCACAGGAAGACGGAGGCAAAGACTAGAACACAAGGACTCCCAGAGGCTGCCAGGTGCTGGCAGAGGCACAGGAAGGACTCTCCCGCACAGCCTCCAGAAGAAGCCATCCCTGCTGACACCTTGATTTTCTGTTGTCTTCAGCCCTCAGTTTGTGGTAATCTGTCACAGCAGTCACAAGAAATGAACACAGGTTTTGGTCTTATCCCACTGAAAGCTGGGGTTGGGCATGGGAGATGAACCCTGAAGACACAGGAGAGCCCAGAGCACCCGACAGAGCTAAGTGAAGTGGAAGAGGAGCCCCCAGCGCTGTCAACACTGTGCCAGGTGACCCACCTCTCATGGCAGGGTGCTGTGGTTGCCCCCACCAGAAAGCTGCCAAGGGGCAGTCCCAGACAGGTGACTTCACTCACTTGGCACGTATGCCCCTGGGGAGCCACCAAACATCTGTACTGCAAGTGTGCTGTCACCCAGACAGAACCACACCTGGAGAAGCAGCAAGGAATCAGCAGTGAAGATGGCTCAGACTGGCTCAGGCAGGGGTAGGGCTGAGGGGCCCGTGTGGGAGACTGCGCTGAGGAAGCAGTGACTCAGCCTTGCCTCCACACGGAGGCGCTATGTGAGGTGCTCAGGAAAGCGAATGCCCTCGAGGGGTAACCATACCTTGGCTCACTTCCCAGGGCCTTGTCTCCCCTCTGAGAATGGAAGGGATGGTAACTGGAGGAGAAGCTGTGGCCCCTGTGCATCCATCCGCAGCACCAACCCACCCTGCTGCAGGTCACACAGGCTGGCCACAGCTAACCAGTCTACCTAACTGGTCTTCCTGCCTCCAGTCAGATGGGACAGGCTCCCACAACAATTAGCTTTTGCTCTCTCATCTTGTTTTTCCCCTGCTTAAACGCTGAACTGTATCCCCTCGCTGGCTCCCACTGCTCTTGGCGTGCTGTGGCTATGAGCCCCTAGCCTTGCCCAAGCCCCTGTCCCAGTGCTTCCAGCTGCCTTCTCGCCCTCTGTGAATACACTAGTGGGCGCACGCTCACTCCTCTGCCAGAATTCTCTGCTACTCCTCCCTCTTTCCCTGCTAAGTCACGCTGCTTGGGGAGGTGCTCAAACATGTGCGGCTTGATTTCACGTGACCACCCAACAGAGTGGAAGCCAAGAGGAGAGTCTAAACCTCACCAGCTCCCCACAGGTTTGCACATCAGGACTAACAAACCTAGAAAGCCCTCCAGGCTGCGGTGAAGAAACTCGGATCAGCTTCCCCCACGGCCTGGGCAGATTCCACCTTCTCAACTCAGAACTGGAACACAGCCTCCTGTCATAGCAGTGGAGCTGACAAAGGAAGTATGGGCCCTTACAGGTCTGCAGGAGAGCTTCTGGACAGCAAGGCGAGGTGCACCCAGGCTACAAGCTGGCGTGGCAGGTGAGGGCACTGCCGCTGCCCTCAGGGGAACCTTTGCCTGGCACACACCCAACTACCAACGGCTCAAACAAGCTCCCACTGGCCATTGTGGGGTTTGATTGAGAGAAGCACCTTCTCTCAGGTGAGCCTGACAAGAGCAGCCTTGATGATGCACAGCAACCAGGGACACAGGAGGCCTTGGTCCAACAGGGTATAAACCAGATAGTATGCGGGGTACCATCCTAGCACCCCCTGCAGGCCCTCCCTCACCAATCTGACCTCCTAGGGGGCTGCTGGATGCCGCATCTGAACCAGCTGGATCCAGCTCTGCTCCCTGGGAGGAATTTCCATCTCCTTATGGAGCCCATTCCCTCGGGACTCATCTGTGTGCCCCCTCCAGCTCCTCCTCGGCTGCAGGGCTCACCCCTGACTTTACCCCTTACCCTTGCTGCTTTCTCTACAAACCCAGGGCCATTCCTCTTGACTCTGGACTGCCAACGTGACATTCTCCACTCAATCCCCTGGATCTGGAGCGTAGGTGTCCTTCTGTACAGGCCTGTCCACACCACAGTGGAGAGCCCCCTGGTGCCTGGGGCTGCTGCTCCGGATCTAGCACCCACCACTTCAGCTTGTGGCCAAAACCCTGGCTTCCTTTCAGCCGTTCCTAGGGGCCCAGATGCCACCATAGCAAGAAACAAGTATTTCTGGCTCCTAGCCAGGACAAAGGAGATGGTAACAGATACGATTTCTCCTGGCACATCTTTGCCACTCACTCTTAGGCCTGTGAAGGGCCTGATACATGCAGAGTCCACCAGGAGAGCAAGGCCAGGGTCCACTGGGATGCTAATTTTACCTAAATGGGTCACCCCCTGGGCTGATGATGCCCACCCCCTCTTCAACTCACAGTTCTGCTTCTCAAGGCAGCCCTCATCACCCCTCTCAACCCCTTCCCAAGGCAAATCTGAGGAATGTGCAAAAGACTTGACTCCGTCATCCATCAGCTGGATCTGATCCTTGGGTCTCTCTCTGCTTCTCTATATGCAAAATGGGCCCTCAGGGCATGTTCCAGGGCAGAAGCTGGCAGGGTCCATTCACACACAGTGCAGAGGTCAGGACCCAGTGACCCTGGGTGAGCAGTCAAACCTTCTTCACCTTGATCTCCCAACCTGTGAGATGAAGGAAATAACTGGATGCCCACAGGGTCACCCAAAAGACAAGTCACAGAGTAGCTGAATTGTCCCCCACGCTGAGCATGTTTGCCATACGTGTCACATGACCGAGGCCTCAAGTTCCTCCTGGAGAGCTGGGCATGGGATGAACCCCTAAGCCAGACATCACAGGGTGGAAGGACGGGGGTGGGTCAGAGGGCACAGCACAGCTGGCCCCTCAGTCACTGAACTGGACAGCAGCAGGAGCAGGCACCAGCAGGGAAAGGCCTGAGTGTGGAAGGGGCATTTCCTGTGGAGACTGTGCAGAGCCTGCTTATCTGGATCACTCCAAGACAGGTGCAGGCTGGTGCTCCTCAGGGGCAGCGCTCAGTGTTGAGCTCTCAGGATCTAGGCTCCTCAGCCTCAGTACAGGCCTCCTGTAAGAGCGGGCCTCCAGGGCATAGCCCCAGAGGAGCTCCACACAGCAGCTCAGGCAGAAGTGGCAGGACCAGGACGAGCAGAATAACTGGAGAGGGATGGCAGCAGAGCACAGGCAGAGCCAGCAATGGTGGGGACACTGACCAGGGCTCTAGTCTGAGTAGGCGGTGACGGAGAGCCTCCACTCCAACCAAGAACCTGGCATGGCTCCATAGTGCCTGCCTGACAGTGATCAGGGGCACACAGGCAGGGCCTCAGGAGAAAATGTACTGAGGATGTATGGGGGTGGGGAGTGGAAGGCTTCCTCCAGAAGCACTAACAGGAATGGCAGGAAACCTGACCCCACCAGACCGGTTCTTCAATAGCAGCATGTGGGACTGGCTTAGTTCATTTCCTGGCGCCAAAGCCAGTAGTCAGCAAGTCCCCTCCCACTCCTCGGAGGAAGAGGGAAGCTGCAGAATGAGTCTGGGCTGGAGAGAGCATCTGCATTGACTCTTTTAGAAAAGGGCTCGTAGCTGGCCATGAGGCTAGCCTCCCCCTTAGGTGGTCAAATCTACAGCTCTGATAGTCCCTTCTCCCCACCCTAACCAGAGAGCTCCTGTGTGAAGATATGAGATCGTGCACTTCTCCTGGATTCAAGCCAAGTTCCTCCTCAGCCCACAAGTCTTGGTGACCTCTGATCCCAAACCAGGATGGATGACCACTTCCCACTGCTGCCAGCTCCTGGGCTCTGTCCCAAACCTTGCCAGTGTCCCTCCCACCCCTGTGGAACCCTGATTGCCATATACCATCCCATCTGAGGTGTCGACCTCAGAGCTGACCACCACTCAGAACCATCTGCTGTTCTGGTCAACCCCTCCCCACCCCTATGGAGAACAGAGGTTAACAAGGCCCTTCCTGATGAGAACTTGGGGATTCTGACAGTAGGGTACCCTAAAGCCACGGCCAGGACTACAGCTCAGGTAGACGTCTGGTCATGCTGCTCCCCTGCTGCTGCCGCCCCACCCCATCTTGGGAACACTGGCCCAGCCTCCCACCTCTCTCAGAGGGTACTGGCTGCCCTTCCCCTCCATCTGCCCAGGCCTCTGACGGCCAGGCCCCTGTTAGGGGCCAAACTGATCCTCAGAGCTGTTTGTAGTGGCCTCCCTCTGACTTTATTGTCCCAAGCTGGGAGGTAGACACTATAATTACACTGCTCACATGAGGAACCCAGGATGCACATCACCCCAAGTGCAGAGATGGGACCCTGCCATCCCCAGACCTTTCTGGACCACCATGGACCACAAGAAGTTGGGGTAAAACAATCTGTGGGTGGCCCTGACCCCCGCCCCCTGCCAGGGAGCACTTACTTGTTTTCCCACCACCCACCTAGAGTCAAGCAAACGGCCCCAGTTTCACTGGTTACCTCCTTCAGCTCCTGAGCCACTGAGGCCAGACGCTCATTCTCCGACTGCGTGTTGGCAAGCACGTTGCGCAGCTGCTTCAGCTCTGTCTGCAGCTCTAGCACCTTGCGTACATAATACTGCTCCTTGGAAGCTGACTCCTGGATCAGACTCTCCTCTCGGCTCTCGCCATCTGCAGCCACCTTCTTATGGTTCGTGTGGGCCTGTCCAAATGCCTGTAGAGGATGAGATGCTCTTGAGAGAGAGCCTGGAGGCAATCCTGTGGCCAGACATGCAGAGGAAAGTGGGGGGACTTTTCCCACAGGAGAAGCAAGATACCTAAGTGCGACATGAGGGCTATGAAGTTACAGAAAATCTGGGGGTGGGGCTAATGAGGAGCCCTGGTAGGATAGGATGGTGGGAGTGGCTGGAGGAAATGGGACAAGGCAGGGATAGGAGGTCCCAGCCACTGTCTCTGCCAGTGTGGCCCCCATCAGCAAACAGACCCCTGTCCTGGGTCCCAGCAGGGAAGCCCCCAGCACTAGGGTGGGTCTGAGGTTCTCCTCCAGATATGGAAACCAAGGTTCAGGCAGTGCCCTTCCCTTGATTGATCCTGATTCACTCATCCTGGAAGACACCTATACCAGGGGAGGCCTGAGAAGGTGAGAGCCCAAGCCCGGTACAAGTGAAGCTTGTGCCAACTGATCCCCACATGTGTCCTAATTGGGAGACCCTGCCCACCTGCCCAGGACCTGGGCACAGAGCTGAAAATACCCGAGGGGAGAGGACCCACCACCCCCAGACCCAGCAAGGGCTTTGGGCTCTAAAAGCAAAGGATCTTGCAGTGGCTCAGGGAGTAGCCCCCATGAGCAAGTACAACCAGAACTGGTGCTGGTCTGCCCAAGTCCATGCCCCAGGTCCCGGCCAGCTTGGACGCACCATCATGCCCTGTTCATCCAGGTGTCACAGCCCCAAGCGAGCACCTTTGCTTCTCTTTCCCTCCCACCCTGCGTCATCACAGTAGCCAGGACACGGCCCACATAGGCCTCTAGTGTGCATCCTCCCCAGGGACCCTATCCTCACTGGCCACCCCACGCAGACCTCTGAGGGGGAGACCCTGTCTCTTTACCCTGGTCCTCACTGGCCACCCCACACGGACCTCTGAAGGGGAGACCCTGTCTCTTTACAGGGCTCCTGGCTCACAGAAGGAAAACAAAAGAGAGAGGGCTACTAAAGAGCAAGGAAAATGATGCCTTTATTTCTTGAGAGAAATACAAACATTTTCATTAATTTATTATTTAATATGAAGTCTAGAAATCCAGTCTAAGAAAACAATTGGGAAAACATACAAAGCTATGAATATAAGCAAAGCTCATATGTATATGAGCAGGACTATTTGTAATATAAAAAATAAAAATGTAGAAAGCGACTTGATTCTCTATCTGAATAAAGTAGGGTAGGGTCAGGTCAGGGTAACTGCTCTCCCTCCCAAGAGTGGGCCTTGTTCATCTGCTCCCAGCCACTGACAACTTGCTCTGTGAAGACACAGGTTCCTTTTTAAATCAAGTCAGCTCAGCTCTCTCTCTCTGATTTCTGTTGCTGTTCTCTACTTCCTCCATCCTTGTCCCAGGGAAAAACCAAAGCACAAATCCGTGTCTAGGCAGGACCTGCCACATCCTGGGTGGCAATCCCAACTACCAGTTTGCATGCCACAACTAACGATCCTGCATGCCACAACAAAGAATGAAGATTCTGCATGCCTCAACTAAGTCCTGGTGCAGCTAAGCAAACAAATAGTAATTAGGGGGGCAAAAAAAGAAAAAAAGGAAGAGGTTTTCAATAAATTGTGCTAGAACCGATAGAAACCCACACGCAAAAGAATGAAGTTGAATCCCTTTCTTACATCATATATAACAATTAACTCAAAATAGATGAGAGATCTAAATGGAAGACCTAAAACTACAACTCTCAAAAGAAAATGTGGGTAAATCCTCATGACCTTGTTGCCAACGGGATCTTCCTTGTGGCACCAAAAGCACAAGTAACATAAGAAAAAAACAGATAAACTGTACTTCATCAAAATTCTAAATCTGTGTATCAAAGCATACTATCACATGAAAAGACAACCTACACAATAGTAGAAAATATTTTCAAATTTTTGTATTCGGTAAGCGTCTAGTATCCAGAACATATAAAGAACTCCTGTAACTCAACAATAAAAAGATAAACAAATCAATTTAAAAAATGGACAATGGACCTGAATACATGTCTCCAAAGATTTTTAAAAATGGCCAATCAGCTTATTAAAAGACACTCACCATCAGTTGATACGAAAATGAAAGTCAAAATCACAAGAAGATAGCGCCTCACACCCACTAGGATGGGTATAATCAAAAATTTTTTTAAAGGAAAATAACAAGTGCTGGTGAAGGTATGGAAAAACTGAACCCACTGCTAGTGGGAATATAAAATGGTATTGTGGAAAACAGCCTGGTAGATCCTCAGAGAGTCAAACACAGAATCACCATATGATTCTGCAATTTCACTCCTAGGTACAGACTCGAGAAAAATGATAATATACATTCACACAAAAACTTGTACACAAATCTTCATAATAGCCAGTAAGCAGAAAAAAACCAAATGGCCACCAACTGATGAAGGGATAAATAAAACTGTCTACACATACAATGGAGTATTATTTGGTAATAAAAAGAAATGAATTACTGACACATGGAACAACATACATGAACCTTGAAAATATTCTGCTATGTGAAAAGAGCAAGTCGCAAAGGGCCACATATTGTATGATTCCATGCATATGAAGTATCCAAAACAGGCAAATCTAGAGATCGAAAGCATACGAATGGTTGCCCATGGCAGGGGGTGGAGTTGGGAGGTTGCAGGGGGTGACAGTTAAAGAGGTATCTTTTGGGGCTAATGAAAATATTCTAAAATTAGTTGAGGAGACAGATGCACAACTCTGAATATACTAAAAGCCAATGAATTGTACATTTTGAGTGAATTGTACAGTACATTGAATTATACTAATAAACTGTTACAGTTGTTTTAAGTTAAAGCATGGAAGAAGATAAAGCACACTAACACTCCTCAAAAGAAAGCTGGAATGTCTCTATTAATATCAGATAAAGTAGGTATTTTATATATCTTTTATATATTTTTCAATGCAAAGAATATCATCAGAGACAAAGAGGATCATTTCATAATAATTAGTCTAAGTCACAAAGAGAACCTTACAATTCTAAACATTTATGCACTTAATAACAGAGCTTCAAAATATATGAATAAAAAACTGGTAGAACTACAAACAAAAATAAGACAAATCCAAAATTATAGTTGGGAGAGTTCAACACCCAACTCTCATTATTCCTCTCAATATTTCATAGGACAAGTAGACAGGACATCAATAAGGACACAGTAGACATGAACCGCACAATTAACTAGCCTGATCTAACTGGCATGTCTAGAATCTCCAGCCCAACAGCAGCAGCACATTCATTCTTTACAAGGACACATGGAACATTTACCCAGACAGACCATACTCTGGGTAAATGAAACACACCCCAGAAGGATTCCGGCCATACAAAGATTTGTTTTGACCACAGGAAATTAAATAAGAAATCAATAATGGAAAGATTTCTAGAAAATCCCTAAATGTCTGGCAACTAACCAACACATCAAAGAAGAAACCCAAAGTGAAACGAAGTATTTTTAACTACATGAAAATGAAATGAGTATGAGAATTGGCGGGATGCCATTATGGCAAGGACTTAGTAGAATATTTATAGCATTAAATGACTATGTTTAAAAAAAAAAACTACCAATCTAATCAATAACCTCAGCTTCCATCTTAAAAATTACACCAGGTATTGGGCACAAAGCTCATGGTGCAGCTAAAAGCCCTGTGAGGCTAAGCCCTTTTAAGAGATAAGAAGACTGAGGCTCACAAGGCTAAGAGCTTAGCCCCATGTACACAGCTGTTAAGAAACCCATGCTCACCCCAGCTCACCATGCCATAGTTTTCTCCAGACAACACTCCTCCAGGCCTTTGCCCAATGGTCTCTGGGCATTCTACAGGCCAAGGGATGAAGGCCTTCAAGTCCTGCCTGAGGGCTACCGTGTTTCTCACCTCCCAGACACAAGTTCTGTACTGAACACAGACCCTATAAACCCCACTGGAGCATGGTTTTAAACCCTCCTTATAGGCTGTGTGTTACTTAAGGAAGGAGCTGTTTCTTGTATTTGGCTAGTCTTGGGCCCACATGGTATCTGATTAGAGCTGAGCCAACCCCAGTGAGAACTGCCTCTCCTTTCAGCTGTGTGCTTGTGTATTCACTCACTCAGCAGCTCAACCAACACTGGACAGCACGATGGTGTCTGGAACACATATTGTGTACACCCTGCCTGAAACCCTCATGAACTCTGATCTTCTGATAGCGGGAGCGTAACTGGCACAACCACTCAGGAAAACTATTATCTACTAACACTAAGCACACATCTGTTCCACGACCCTGCATGTTTATAGGAGCATCATTTACAAAAAGACTCAAGCCAGAAAGTTCCCAAGTTCTGTCAACAGAAGGAAAAATTATGATATAGTCACATTACAAATACTACACAGAAATGAAAATGAGTAAATTGCTGTTATTTAAACAACATAGACGAATCTCATACAACATTGGGTGAAAGAAGTCAGACACAAGAGATATACTGTATGATTCCGTTTATATACACAACTCAGCTGGTAAAGAGGCAGTGGTCCCTTGGGTTGGGGGAGGGCCCTTGAAAGAGGCTTCTGGAGCTGAAGATGTGTCGATTCTTGATCTGGGTGCTCATAATGTAGGCGTGTTCAGCATGTGAAAGTTCACGCTTATGATTTGTGCTCTATATGTTTCTCCTCAGTAAAAAAGTAAAAGCAGAAACAAGAAACAAGGAGCATATGAAATTCAAAGGAAAAAACAGAAATAATAAGGATCAGAGTAGAAATCAATGAAATAGAAAAAAAAATAGATAAATCAAAAGCAAGTTCTTTAAAAAACGTTAATCAAATGGATACACTTATATCCAGAATAACTGAGGTAGGGGAAGATGGAGGGAGCACCACAGGTATTAAGAAGAATAAGGGATATCATGAATAGTTTGATGCCAATAAATATGACAGATGAAATGGAAAAATTCCTTGAAAGATAAAAATTACCAAAGCCCACTCAAGAAGAAATGGATAACCTGAATAGTCCCAAATCTACTAAGGCAAGTGAATTTGTAGTTTAAAACCACAGAGAGAACATTCTGGGCTTCACTGATGAATTCTACCAAACGTTTAAGAAAGACATAAATCCAACATACACAGATTCATCCAGAAAACTGAAAAGCAAGGAAAACTTCCCACTTGACTTTATGAGACCAGCTTTAAACCAAAGACAGTATAAAAATCCACCAATATATAAAAAGGGTAAGGAATTATGATACAGAGGGGCTTATCCAAAGAATGTAATATTGATTGACAATCATTAGAAGAAAAAAAATAAATGCACTTGAGTATATTAAGACAAAAAAAAATCTATGGGATCATCTCAAAAGCTGCAGGAAAATCTGACAAAATTCAACATTCATCCCTGTAAGCAGTCTCAGCAAACAGAAGGGAGCACCCTCAACCTGATGACATCTTCTAAACATCTGTCAGCTAACATTATTTAATGATGAAAAACAGTCACCTTGCTCTGGTCAACACTGCACTTTTTAAGTTCTCAGCCTACAGTGCCATGAAACAAGAAAAATCAAAGGGACCTAGCCTGGAAAGGAAGAAGTAAAACCATCTTTACTTAGACATCACACAATAGTCTGTATAGAAAATCCAAAGAAATCTACAAAGTTACTAGAACTAATAAGTGAGATCGGCTAGGCTGCAAGACACAAGATTACTATATAAAAATCAAATCTTATTTCTGTATTTGTTTAGGACTAAACAATCGGAAAATGAAAAAAATTTAAACACTACTTACAACAGCATCAACTGTATTAAATGTTTATACTTAAGTCTGACAGAAGATATACAAGACCTATACATTAAAAGCCACAGAATACTGCTGAGAGAAATTAAAAAATAGAGATATATTTATTCATGGGCCAAAAGACTCAATATTGTTAAGATATCAATTCTCCACAGATGGATCTTTTAATTCATCATGATGATAATCAAAATTTCAGCATTTCTCTTTCTGGTGGAAATTGACCATCTCATTCTAAAATTTGTATGGAAAGCTAAGGGACCTAGAACAATCATAATCACTTTGAAAAAGAAAAACAAAGCAGGAGGACTAACTAGCTGATTTCAACATTATAAAGCTATAGTAATTAAGAGAATATTGCTGTTGTTCAGTCACCCAGTCGTGTCCAACTCTTTGTGACCTCATGGACTGCAGCATGCCAGACCTCCCTGTCCCTCAACATTTGCTGAAGTTTGCCAAAGTTCATGTCCATTGTATTGGTGATGCCATCCTGCCATCTCATCCTCTAATGCCCTCTTCTCCTTCTGCCCTCAATCTTTCCCAGCATCAAGGACTTTTCCAGTGAGTCGGTGATTCACATCAGATGACCAAAATACCGGGCATACTACCAGCATAAAGACAGACAAACAGAGGTACTGAACAGAATACAGAATCCAGAAATAGACTCTTATGTACGGCCAACTGACTTGACAAAGGTACAAAGGCAATTTGGTGGAGAAGGGATAATCTTTTAATACATGGTGCTGAAGTAAATGAATATCCTTATATTAAAAAATGAACTACCACCCATACCTTACAACATATAGGAAAATTAATTTAAAACAGATCATAGGTTTAAACATTAAAAGTATAAGATTTCCAGGGGAAAACAAAAGAAAATGTCTGTGACTTTGGACATGACCTACAGAAGGAGAAACTGGTAATCTGGACTCCAAAACTATAAGCTTATGCTGTTAGACAAGGTAAGAGAATGACGTGATAGACTGGGGAAAAGTGTTTGCAAATCACACATTTTTTTTATTAAGGACTAAGATCTGGAATATAAGCTCAGTAAGAAAAATAATCCAATTAAAATTGGGCAACAGAAAGTTTATGCCTCTTCTTGTCTTAACATGACAGAAGAATACCATGTTCAGTTCAGTTCAGTTCAGTTCAGTCACTCAGTCATGTCCAACTCTTTGTGACCCCATGAATCGCAGCACGTCAGGCCTCCCTGTCCATCACCAACTCCCAGAGTTCACTCAAACTCATGCCCATCGAGTCAGTGATGCCATCCAACCATCTCATCCTCTGTCGTCCCCTTCTCCTCCTGCCATCAATCCCTCCCAGAATCAGGGTCTTTTCCAATGAGTCAACTCTTCGAATGAGGTGGCCAAAGTAATGGAGTTTCATCTTCAGCATCAGTCCTTCCAATGAACACCCAGGACTGATCTCCTTTAGAATGGACTGGTTGGATCTCCTTGCAGTCCAAGGGACTCTCAAGAGTCTTCTCCAACACCACAGTTCAAAAGCATCAATTCTTCGGTGCCCAGCTTTCTTCACAGTCCAACTCTCACATCCATACATGACCATTGGAAAAACCATAGCTTTGACTAGATGGACCTTTGTTGGCAAAGTAATGTCTTTGCTTTTTAATATGCTGTCTAGGCTGGTCATAACTTTCCTTCCAAGGAGTAGGCGTCTTTTAATCTCATGGCTGCAGTCACCATCTGCAGTGATTTTGGAGCCCATAAAAATAAAGTCTGACTGTTTCCACTGTTTCCCCATCTATTTGCCATGAAGTGATGGGACCAGATGCCATGATCTTCGTTTTCTCAATGTTGAGCTTTAAGCCAACTTTTTCACTCTCCTCTTTCAACAAGAGGCTTTTTAGTTCCTCTTCACTTTCTGCCATAAGGGTGGTGTCATCTGCATATCTGAGGGGCTGCTGATAAATGAGTGGGTCACAAATCTCATGACAGGGAGATTTGTCCTAATAGTCCTATATTCCTCTACTCATTAAAAAATGTTACATCCCAAATACTAACCAGATTTATTTAAGCCACTTGTGACAAAAGTACTTAATAAACTATACAATAAATTCTGACGTTTAAAAATGTAACTGATTTTTCTTTCAAAAAAAATTGGCAAACAACTATACTTCAATGAAAATTAATTTTAAAAAATGGGCAGAAGAACTGAACAAATACATCACCTGAGAAGATACACGTATGAGAAAGAATCATATGAAAAGGTGCTGAACATATTAAGTGACAGTTCAGTTCAGTCGCTCAGTCGTGTCCGACTCTTTGCAACCCCATGAACTGCAGCTCGCCAGGCCTCCCTGTCCATCACCAACTCCTGGAGTTCACCCAAACTCATGTCCATCGAGTCGGTGATGCCATCCAACCATCTCATCCTCTGTCGTCCCCTTCTCCTCCTGCCCTCAATCTTTCCCAGCTTCAGGGTCTTTTCCAATGAGTCAGCTCTTCACATCAGGTGGCCAAAGTATTGGAGTTTCAGCTTCAACATCAGTCCTTCCAATGAACACCCAGGACTTATCTCAAGGGAAATGCAAATAATAATTAAATGAGTTAACCACAACATATCTACTAGAATACTGAAGATTAAAATGTCTGATCCTACCTACCAAGGCTGGATGAGTGGGAAGCAATTAGAGTTCTCCTACACTGCTGATGGGGAATGTAAATGGTACAACCATCTTGGCAAAGAATCTGGCAGATTCTTAAAAAGTTAAGCATATATCTGACCTATGGCACAGCCATCCACTCTTAGGTATTTACCCAAGAGAAATCCAAGTATGTATCTTTGTATAGATACATACAGTAATCTATGTATCTGTAACAACCAAAACAAAACAAACTCAAAACAGCCCAATGACCATCAATAGGAAAGTAGATTTTTTTAAAAATGTGGTATAGCCACACAATGGAATACTACTCCACAACCAAAAGGGACAGCTATTGATATACACATTAACACAGACACCTCTCACACCAAAAATACAGTATGTGTTGTATGATTCCATTTATGTAAAACTAGAAAATGCAAACAAATGTATATATCATTGTTGCCTGCAGATGAGGAGGAAAGAAATTACAAATAGGGATGAGGAAACATGTGGGGATGACGAATACCGTCATTATGTCAATTACACTGTCTACTTCATGAGTATGCACCCATATGAAAACCTGTCTAGAGCACAGATTCAAGAGTTGTGGTACACAGGCTTAGTTGCTATGTGGTATATCGGATCTTCCTGGACCAGGCGCTGAACCTCTGTCTCTTGCATTAGCAGGCAAATTTCTTTACCACTGAGCCACCAGGGAAAACTTGAATACTTTAAATATATTCAATTTATTGTATTTCACTTATACTTCAATAAAGCTAAGAAAACAACTTGGATGTTTCTGAAGCATTCAACCTGGAGACCTCACCCTTGTGCTCACTGCCCCAGCTCACAGGCCAGGAAGCTGAGGGCTGGAGAGGTGGAGACAATCTATGCCCCTGGTCACTCAGCCCACCTGTCTTTCTTCTGACCAAAGCATCCTTACACACCTCGTAACATCCTATGTGGCTTGAGTCTATCTCAAAACCTGCCCCCTCAACCCAGGAGGTCCTCAGAGCAGCTAAATGTACCATCTGACTGCAGTGTCCAGCTGTGGATATGCTTGTCTTTGCCTCCCCACACACCTCCCAGGCTGGTGCTTTCTGGAGGGCCTCACAAGTTCCCGGGCAGCTTGGGGACCCAGTTTTGGTCTCCACCCCAGGCCTGCCCACGATATTCCCTGACCACTGACCTCCTGGACCACAGGGTGCCTGTATGGGCTCTGAGGTGGCAATGGCAGTGCCTTTGTGATGTCCCCACAGGGCTGCGCCAGCTGTAAGCAGGCTAACGCTGTTTCGACACAGGATTGCACACCACACCCTCCCCACTGCTGTGTATCTTCCAAGGTCCAGTGAATACAGATGTGAGGTCATGCCTGGCCTTGCTTCAAGTACATCCGCACTCACGTGGACACTTGGAGCCAGAAGCAAACATAGTGGGGGAGGTTACATGTGCCAAATGGGAAGGGTGCCCAGGGCAAGCTTCAGGCCAGGAAGTGAAGTTGGAGGCCTCCAGAGGCAGATTTCAAAGCCAAACCTGGTGGGAAGAGAGGTCACAGCTCAGGAAGTAGTGTGAGCACATGCCAGGCAGGAGGTCCCAGGCTCTCAGGCAAGCATCAAGAGCCGCTTTCTGAGAAGGGGGCAGCTAGAAGACTCAGAGTGGGGAGCAGAGGAGCTGGGTGGGGATGGGAGTCAGGTCTGGGGGCTTCCCCCAAGTGACCTGGCAGACCACCTAGCTTCTGTGGAGTGGGAACAGCGGTGAGAGCTCAGGGATCAGGGCACCTGTACACTTGGGTAAATGAGACCTGGGTCACCCTGACCCTCCCGTCCTCAAGGCCTGAAGTCTCTCTGCAGGAGGCCTCAGAGACAAGACAGGATGAGTTCCTGTCGCAAAGTTCTGGCTCTGGGTCAGCCTTTCTTGCTGCCCAGTGCAGCCACCCACCTCAGTATGCTGAGGGCGGCATGGTTCAGAACACAAGCACCCAAAGAGTAGGACACAGAGGGGACAGAACAGGTGCAGGGCCCCTGAGCTGCAGTTTCAACTAGGGTCGTGCCGGGAGCGAGGCAACTAGGGGACCATTTATGAGGGTGGTGTCGGGGCAGGGATGAGACTCCCATAAGGACATTCAAGCAACAAGCCAAATCTTTGCTTCCACTAGAGGCTGGGACACACCAGTGGACAGGTATCCCCTCTCCTGCCTCAAGAAGAACCAACGCCTCCAGAGCCAGCACTTCTGACTAGCGTCAACACGCTGAGATGCCCAACAACCCCTGGCCCCATGCTATGCTATCCAGGACCAGGTCCAAGTCTCCACCAGATACTCAGGCCCGCACTACCCCGACAAGGCCCAGATTCAGAGATAGACGCAGGACAAAGAAGCAGAAGTAACAATTACAGATAACAGGCTTCCTCTGACCACCTGATGAGAAGAATGGAGGGCAGCACGATGTAGCCCTGTGGCCCATGTTTGGTCCAAGTCTCGTTCTGCTACTAAAGCTGTCTTGGAACAGAGCTAAACGGGAAAGCTGAAGCAGGCTAGCATGATGCTGGGGCCTCTGCCACAAGTCCATGGATGTGAGGTCCACACAGCTAGCAGCCTTCATGGCCTACACTAGGGTCAGCAACTAACACAGACTGAGAGTCTGGTGTCTATAGGGAGTTCATGGACTTTCCAGGCAAAAGGCTCCATCTGCCTCTCCCTAACCTGCCTGGCTGGAGAAGGCAATGGCAATCCACTCCAGTACTCTTGCCTGGAAAATCCCATGGACGGAGGAGGCTGGTAGGCTGCAGTCTGTGGGGACGCGAAGAGTCGGACACAAATGAGCGACTTCACTTTCACACATTGGAGAAGGAAGTGGCAACCCACTCCAGTGTTCTTGCCTGGAGAATCCCAGGGATGGCGGAGCCTGGTGGGCTGCCATCTATGGGGTCGCACAGAGTCGGACACGACTGACGCAACTTAGCAGCAGCAGCAGCAGCAGCAGCAACCTGACTGGCTAAGGGCACCGGTCCCACAACACTGCTTTGGGAAAGATCTATGGTGTTCTACTTAACTTACTGGGAGTGACAAATCCTTCCTTTCCCATTCTTTGGCTTGGCTGAGTCTTTTGGCCCAAAATCCACCAAGAGTTACCAGTTTTTCAGGTGACAATTTGATGTAGCAGATGCAATACATGCCAAGCCAGGAGAACCAGATTGAGCATTCCCAGGATGTTAGGTGTGCTTCCAGGAAGCAGTTTTCACAATGAAGCTGGGGTTTGGGATTCTCAACTTCCTTGTTGTTGGAATTCCTCGGCTGATCCAGCCCCACCCTCCCACAGCAGTTCCCACAGCTTCCTGAAGGGCTAGCAGCCTGCAACAGGGTGGGGGCATCCCGGAAATTCCCAACTCCTATCAGCTGCCCATCCTGGCCCCTCTGCTGGGCTTGCTGCCTAATCCTTTTCCTGGGATCAGGGACTGGGGACCATCATTATGTGCCTACCCCACAATGTCTTCCTGTGCCACCAGTAGCTTCACAAGGACCTTTCAAGAGCATGCTTCCTGAGTGTCTGGCCTCGGGAGGGTGCCACTGGTACCAAGAGAGCCCACACTGTCAGGCCCTCAGGACCCAATTCTGTCCCAGCTAGGACTACAAACCCTGACATCCTTAGGAACCACATGAATGGACAGAATCACCTCCTACCCTCAGCTCACCAATGGTCTTGGTTACTGTAACCAGTGATTGTCAGCACTACATCCTCTCTATCCCCAACCAGAATCAGGGGCCCCTAAAACATCCCTCACTTCTTTTCTGGTTCAAAGTGGTGTCCCTACCAGAACCTCACCCTGGGAAGCAGCTCCTCAGAGCCAGTATGTGCTGAGTACCCCAAGGGGCAGAGTGCCAGCCTGGGGCAGAGCTGGGCCACCAGCAGCTGGTGCTCAGGGAAGGAGGAGTCCCTCCAGTCATCATTCCACATGGTCACCATCTGCTGGCACACTTGGGCCTGCTGAACCTGTCAGCCCAGGCTCAGCCACACTTCAGCCACAGAGCACTTACTAATCAGTTGAAAGCTTTAATTGTCTGCTGATCTGAGGAAGGGAAGAGCAGCCTTGGGAACTGGCCTCTCTCCGAAACCTTAATTCAGGGAGCTAGGTAGGGAAGAGGAACCAGTAACTCAAGTTCAATGCAGGCTGTCGCAGACAATATTCAACAGATATTGACTGCTGATGGCTTCCTCTCTACCCCAAAACTAGTACATACAAACCACGGGGCTTAAGCTCTTGCTTCAGTTAAAAGGGCATCTGGCAACTCTGAGGACTGGAAAGAAGACATGATGGGAAGACCTGCTAGACGGGGCCACATGTAGGCATTACCCTATGGCCAGCTCCCTCTGTGAGGCTGTCAGCCCCAAGAAACCACATCAGCCTCACTCATCAACCTCAAAATGGGACTCAAGTCTGTGAATTGTATACAGATAACAAGTCCAATACTTTGGCCACCTGATGCAAAGAGCTGACTCATTGGAAAAGACCCTGAAGCTGGGAGGAATTGAGGGCAGGAGGAGAAGGGGACAACAGAGGATGAGATGGCTGGATGGCATCACCGACTCAATGGACTTGAGTTTGGGTAAACTCCAGGAGTTGGTGATGGACAGGGAGGCCTGGCGTGCTGCGGTTCATGGGGTCGCAAAGAGTTGGACACAACTGAGCGACTGAACTGAACTGAACAAGCTCTATGATATTATCACGAGATAAAGATTTTACAGCACCAACCAAAAAACACAGACTGGCTGGGCAGATGAAAACAGATGAAAAATGCATGTGCTCCAGTTACCACATCACTCTGCTTGACCCCCCCAAACTGTATGTAACTATGTCATATTGTTAATCATGCTCCCATTATGGCTTGCAATTGTAATTATCTTTTATTTTTTGTCTGGCGATTGATTGTGAAAACTGATAAACATCTTTTACTACTGTGATTATGTAACTATTACTTAACACCATTGAATCATGACTGGTCAACAGAAAAAAACAACTCTATATTACCAAAACTAGGACTTAACAGAAAAACCTGTAATCACTTTTTAAAATCCAGATGCATATCAGAATTATCTTGAAAATTTTTGAAAAACACAAATGCCCACGTATTGCTTTTTTTCTTCCAGAGCTCCAGATACGTTTCTAATGAGCAGCCATGTTTAAAAACAACTCGACTATATGAGGTTCTTTTACTTTTATCTAGTTTCTCACTTTTTCTATTTCATAGTCAGTGCTCTTATTTCATTTAGCTTATGTTTTCCAATTTGTCCATCTCTTCTTTTTTTTTTTAATGCTTTATCTCAAGCTTTTATCATATGTAGTAGAAAAACTCTTGCATACATATATATAAGTAATATGTATATGTATTTTGGAAAACTTATGAATTTTTGCCCAACTAAAAAACATACGACATTTTGATTCTACTTGTCTTAGTATGAATAGAATGCTAGATTCCTAATTTAAAAAAAATAGGTATGCCAACAAGCAACAAAGGTTTACTGTATAGCGCATGGAACTAATAGTCAATATCTTTTAATAATCTATAATGGAAAATAATTTCAAAACAACATATATGTATAACTGAATCACCTTGCAGTGCATCTGAAACACTGTAAGTCAACTACACTTCAATAAAATACATGTATTAAGAAAAAAATATATATCAGTATGCACCCAAACACATGGAATATGATCTCTTAAATACTGTCTGTATCAGAGAGGGTATACAAAACAACAGAAAACCAAGTAAACAAAAAGTAAAAACATTTCATATCAGAACTTGGGGATCACCGCCAAAGCATTACTGTGTTGGGGGAGGGATTATACTATAAATACATACTAATGATAAAAATAGCAACTGAACAAAGAGATGAGGCAAAAGTCTCACAAAGAGGAAGTGACATAACAAAAACCCCAAACAAAAGAAAAAAAGCCACTAAGTTAGTTTATTTTCTCAATCTGATGATGATTATATTCATATGCAAAAGCACAAGCCCCTAAACCAAGGAGCTGCAAGCCAGTCCCTTACCATCACCACCATCACCACAACTTCCCCCGCCCCCACCGGCTGCCCCACCCGCCAGGACTTTGCACTGTGGCAGGGCTGGAAATCAGGCTGGAAATCAGAACTTCTCTGTCCACTCACAGCAAAAGACAGGATGTGGGGAGGGAAGGGTGGCTCAACAGACACCTTGTAACTCACAAATTCTTCCTTCAAGAGCCGGGGGTGGGGGAGTGTCCCAGGTCACCTAGGCTGACTATGTATGCAGAAACCTGGGTGAGATCTCAGCACACAAAAGTCAAGAGTTCACCTGGAGAAGCACTCACTTGCCCCAGGAACACAAAACCAAAGGCATTAACTTAACTCAACTTAAAAATATTGATTTGGCATCTACCTGCATAGTAAGTAAACAATACAGTATGTCAGAAAGTGAACTATCAACATTTCTGCTGCAAACTAATGTTAAGAAAGGATGCAAGAATGTCATTTGCACTAAGATGCTTTCAACCTGTTCCTCAACATGAATCTTAGAAAAATGGTTGTGTAACTTTCTTTGTTAATTTCATAGAAAGAGCACCTACAGCTACAGTAAATCTACCTAAACAGATTTAAAATGAGAGCCAACTTAACAAAGAACAGAATGCATTATTAAAAAATGGACAAGCACTGGAGTCGCTCTACTTAAAAGGACAAGGCAAGATAACCTTAACTTCTTACCACACTTCAGAGACTGGAAGAAAGAGAAGAACGGATTAATTCCATGTTGTATGTATAAAATTATCACCTACAGACAATATGGAATTAATCCTTTCTTCTCTTTCTTCCAGTCTCTGAAGTGTGGTAAGAAGTTAAGGTTATGTTGCCTTAACTTGACATATCCATATTGTCTGTAGGTGATGATTTTATGGTTCGTCTAGTCGAGGCTATGGTTTTTCCTGTGGTCATGTATGGATGTGAGAGTTGGACTGTGAAGAAGGCTGAGCGCCGAAGAATTGATGCTTTTGAACTGTGGTGTTGGAGAAGACTCTTGAGAGTCCCTTGGAGTGCAAGGAGATCCAACCAGTCCATTCTGAAGGAGATCAGCCCTGGGATTTCTTTGGAAGGAATGATGCTAAAGCTGAAACTCCAGTACTTTGGCCACCTCATGCAAAGAGTTGACTCATTGGAAAAGACTCTGATGCTGGGAGGGACTGGGGGCAGGAGGAGAAGGGGACGACAGAGGATGAGATGGCTGGATGGCATCACTGATGCGATGGACGTAAGTCTGAGTGAACTCCGGGAGTTGGTGATGGACAGGGAGGCCTGGCGTGCTATGATTCATGGGGTCGCAAAGAGTCGGATATGACTGAGTGACTGGACTGAACTGAACTGATGATTTTATCCAGGGGACTTACCTGGCGGTCCAGTGGTTAGGACATAGCCTTTCAATGCAGGAGATGCAGGTTTGATCCTTGGTCAGGGAGCTAAGATCCTAACAAGGCTTGTAGCCAAAAAACACAAAACAGAGCGATACTGCAACCACTTAAAGACATTAACCTTGAATACTAATTTAACCAGAAACCCAAGATTTATGCAAAGACAATGATAAATAAGCTACTGAAAAGGGCTGAACCCAAGTAGGAGGGTAAGGTGCCTAAGCTGTCACTTGTAGCTCACACGTTAGGGACTGCACAGCTATCAAGCTGAAGCAAACTGCCCCAAATCCTCTGGAATTACGTGAGGGCATAGTGTAGTTTATCCAGATGATTTAGCAAGCAAAGAGATTCTTCCCTTTGCTTCCACTGAAAAAACCTTAATATATAATTTACATGCCATAACATTTGCCTATTTTACGTACAATTCCATTCAGTAGTTTTCAATAGAGTCACAAGATTGAGCAACCATTATCATCATCTAATTTCACATTTTCATAACCCACACTTTCATTCCCCATTAGTATTCATTCCCCAGCTCCCTTTCTCCAGACCCTAAATAGTGTACTTTCTATCTCTGTGGCTTTGTCTATTCAGGATATTTCATATAAAGGGAACCATACAATTTTATTTTCTGTGACTTGCTTCTCTCACTGATCATAATGCTTCCAAGGTTCATCCATGTTATAGCGTGTACCAGCACTTCACTTTTTTTTATTCCCAAATACTATCCCATTGTATGCATGGACCACATGTGTTTATCCATTCATCAGCTGATGGACATTTGGGTTGTTCCCCCTTTTGGGTTGTCATGAATACTACTACTATGAACATGTATGTACAAGTTGTGTGGACATATATTTTCAATTCCCTGGGTATGTATGTAGGAGTGAACCAGTGGTATATATAATGATAACTTTATGTTTGACACCAAGAAACTGCCAAATGATTTGCCAAAGCAGCATATCATTTTCCATTCAAGTGTGGGTTTTGATTTCTCCACATCCTTGTCAATACTTGTTATTGCTGGTCTTTCGATTTTAGCCATCATAGTAGGTATAAGGTATCCTACTATTTAAAATAATTTAGTATTAGCAACAATAGCTACCACTCTTAAAATTCTCCTTAAATCGATTATTTCACTTTTTGCCTAGCTCAAAGTTCTCAGGAGAATTCTGGTTCCCAGTTGATGAAGGAAGAAACTGAGTCCAAGAGGCCAAAGCCATGTCAAGGCCTCATCTATCCTGGTAGAGGCACAGCTGTAACTCTGGGCCATCCCCACCCTCTCACGCCAGCTCTTCTATTACACCAGCGGTGGACCTACTGCTGAAGGGCAGGAGGATCCACAACCAAACCACATCACGAACTCTGACACATAAGGAGGAAAGAAGCAGACACCCCACAGAAAAACTGGTAAAGATCCTGAATAGGCTCCTCGCAAAAAGAGGGTCAACACAGGAGAGGTCCACTGGGAAATGAAAGCCAGCACCAGGCTGGCAACTAGGACACGGACCAGAAAGGCTGGAATTTAACATGGACACCAGTGCCCACCCTGGGTCTACCTACATGCATGTGCGGAGGCTCAGAATCCACCTGCCCAAACCTGGGGAAGCAAGCATGGTGTGTCCACATGCAACCCTATCAGCAATGAGTGCTATCAATCCACAAATCCGTGTCTCTAGACACAAAATTCAGAGTGAACACACAAAACCCAAAGTCTATGGGACTGCCTATGCTAAGTTGAAAATGGGCATGATCAATTCATGGGGCAGAGTCTGAACAATTACCTCTGGACAAGCATCAGAGAACAGTCCCTGGGAGCATGACAACATGCTCCTTGCTCCATCTATGGAGCTGCATGGGAACATTGAGCTGTATAAAGATGATCGTGTAGTTTCTGTACTTTAATAAAACTAATTTTAATTTTAAAATAGTACTGTATGACCATTATCAAAACTGTGATAAACGGAGTTTACTGGGTTGGCCAAAAGGTCAGTTCCTTAACACTTTATGGAAAAACCCAAATGCATCTTTTGGCCAACCCAACAGAATCAAACCATTGAAAATGAAGCAGTATCTGAAATGTTATCTAAATGTACAATGCTAGAGGTGAGATGCTCAGTACCTTAAGCTACCACCACTCTTGGTGATGAGAAATTACCAGAAGCAGGGTGCAAATGTGCCCAGGGATGGTGTGTACATGCACTTAAAAGTCTGTGTTTTACTGCACCTGATTACAGTTATAAGATTAACAACTGGTGCTCAGTTGCTCAGTGTATCTGACTCTTTGTGACCCTGGACTGTAGCTTGCCAGGCTCCTCTGCCATGGATCTTCCAGGCAAGAATATTGCAGTGGGTTTCCATTTCCTCCTCCAAGGGATCTTCCTGACCCAGGGATTGGACCCACGGTACCTGCATTGGCAGGCAGATTCCTTATCAACTGTGCCACCTGGGAAGCCCCATACAATACCCAAACCAAATGTACCCCAGATCTGAATATAACCCAGGGAGATCAATTACTCTTTCCGAATGAAACAGAAGTTATCAGACACACAATGAGAGAGCAACTTTCCACAACTGCACTTCAGCAAAAACCTGATACCAGAATGTAAGGTCCAGCCAGAAAATGGAACCAAAAAAATGGACTGCAGGCTCACTGTGGGCCATATGCTTCCTTTCACCCCATACAGGCACACAGCCTTGTTGGTAACTGGAGAAAAACAAGTTACAACAGCTACAAAGTACAGATTGGACCAGGGATGGGGTAAGGAGAGAGGGGCATAAAAAGGGCTAGAGATGGCAATCAATGAGGATACATCCAGGACAGAGGTCCTGGAGAAAGATGCTGAGGCTCACACAGCACTCAGAAACAGAGTGGCTCCAAAGCCCATTTTCTCGGGCCCTGCTTTCCAGCTTTGATGGGGGCCCAGGGAAGAGACAAAACAGTTGGGGAGAGGCCCAGGAGGGTTAACAATAACGTGAGGCCTGTGCACTTCACAGTCTGCACCAACAAGAGCCCATTCGCTTCTCTCACAGGAGGGACCCTCTTTCCCAGGTGAGAAACTGAACTCTGGGAAAAAGCAACTCCACATGACTTCCCAGGTGAAACTGCCACAGAAGGCAGGAAAGCAGTGTAACAGGTTGGAAGGCAGAACCAGCATGGGACCCACAACTCTGTTGTTCCGTTGCCCACACCTAAGAATCACACCAGGAACCAGAACTGTCCCTTCCCAGGTGCAGACCCACCTGCCTGCCAGTCAGTCATTCCTGTGGTCTCAGGCCTAGAATCTGAAATGTTTTAGCTTACTGGGGCAGTGCTTATTAATTCCCAGATCTGGCTGAGACTGGTTATGCTGGTTCCTGCTCCTACTTCACATGACTTACGGAGATTATCTCCCTCCTGGCAGAGCCCGGCCACCCTCAAGCATTAGGGTGAAGTGCAGAAGGGGCAGAGGCTGCAGAGGACCAGGGTGGCTATCTGTGCGTATCTGTCCCGGACAAAGGGAGATGAGTTCTGTTCATGGGTATCACTGAGGAACCTGAGAATGCAGGTCCACACAGAGCCTGGAACAGGTGACTCTGGCATCCTCCAAGGGGAGGTGCTGGTGACTCAGGCACTACTGCTCAGAGAGAAAAGCAAGCACCAACACTCACAGCTCCGATGCCTCCTCTGGCTCACAGGAGCCAGACAAAAAGGCCACCTGGGTGTAGCCCATCAACATGTAAGTCTAAAACAGAACCTGCAGCAGCAGGCCAGCAGGGCTGTACTGGATGACGTGAGCTGGAAGGTATGTGAGGATGACCCTCAGGCAAGGCAGCCACAGGAGTGCAAACAACTGTGTCTTGTAATAAGTAAATTATGCCTCAATTTTAAAATGAGAGCTAATTGTAGATAGAATCATCTGGACAGCAGCCAAATTTGTTGCTCCAGAAGCATCTGTCAGAGGTGGACCTGAACAATACCTTCTGCCACTAGAAAAGAAGCTCAGCATCACCTCACGGTGAATCAGCCAAATTCCAACAGGTGGGTAAGACCTAACTGGCCAGGAGGAGCAACTTCCAGGAAAAGAAACCAGGGGTGGAGGGGACACATGGCCAAGCTCCCACACAAGGACAGAACCCTCTGGAAGGCTGGACGGAGCCTGTGACATCTCTGCTCGGTCCTCATCAAGCCATATTTCAGACTGGGGTGTCACCAGCGGTCAAGGGAGCCTGGATTGAGGCAGGGCATGAACTCAGGGCAATCAGTCCCGGGGATAGTAGGGAACAGGCAGGAAAATAAAAGTGCTGGGGCTACCCTTGGACTTGCCACCTTCCCTACAGAAAGCCACCCTAGGGCTGGTGCTCTATCATTTCAGTTCACAGATGCAGAGAGCTGGGCTGGGGGAAGGCAGGGTTCAAACCCCCTGGATACATTAGTGCAGGCCAGGGTGGTGGGGGTGAGGTGGCTTCTCACACAGGGAAAGTGGGTGTGGCAAGTGGGAATGCAAGCAGTGGTGCACACAGGGCACCCCATGCCTGGCAACTGAGTCTCTGCCTCCTCAGTGGGGTACAGGCCTAGAGTCAGTGGGCAAGCCCAAGCCTGGCAAATGACTGGTGCTCAGTAAATATATGTGGACTGACTGGAGAACAGGGAGGATGTGGGGGCACTGCAGAGGGGTGACAAGCCCACATCAGCAACGGGTGGACAGGGACAGCAGGTCCAGTGAATGGACAGGTAGTAGGGGTGCTGGGTGAGGCTTGGTGCTGCGGGAGCTGGGAAACAGGCCTTGCAGGCATCTCTCCATCTCCCCTCCCCAGCTAGCAGGATATACATCCCCAGTGACTTGGCAGCAGGAATCGCTCTGAGGCTCACCCCTCTCCCTGGGTCTGCCTGTGGCTTATGCATACTTTCCAGGACCAGCCCAGGGCAGCTGGTGGCCCACCACCTGGCCATGGGAAGCAAAGAGGCAGGCTTTCCCGCCAGCACATGAACACAGCCAAGGGCATTCCTGGGCCCTGACTGTGTACCAAGGTAGAGAGATGCAATTAAATTCTGTAACCACAAAAGTACAGAATGATAGTCCACCCATGTGACCAGGGAAAGTTCAGATCCCTAACATAAGCTGCAGTGACACGATGGGTTTCTTAAATTCATCTTCCCACTGGGATCCTTCCAGAAGTATGAAAACTTCTGATGCCATGTCCTACCCTGAAGCTGTTTTGATCCTTCAGGGTGTGGCCAATGCTTTGGAATTTCTGAACATTCCCAGGTGACCCTGGCATGCAGGAAATTCAATACACCACACCAGCTCCACATGAGCCTCCACTGGAACCAAGTCAGCTGAGAAACCAGAAACAGACCCATTCCCTAAACAGGCCTTCACAGATCTGCAAACCTGCACAAAAGGACCCCATGTGCACTCCGAGAGACCTCAGCTCACCTCCTCAGCCAGCTTTTCCTATCTGCTCTTACCTTCCACTCCAAGAAGGACCTATCCCAGACCCACTCCCACTTACCTGGCTCACAGGTTTCCTGAACAGACAGATGGTGGCAGGCATGGCCCCAGGCCCCTAAGCATTTTGGGAGGCAGCCTGGGAAGGCCTGGCTACCACCCAAAAGAGACAGAGATGGGTGTGAATCTCATGTGATCTTCACAAAGCCATGCAAAGTATAAACTTAACACTCCCATCTCACAGGTGAGCAAACCATGGTTATGCTAAGTCAGATGATTCCCCCGAGTGGCACCATAGGGCTTCTCACTCCAAAAACGACTTTACTTCTTTGCAGCAAAGTAGTTCCCAGATCTGAGGTGTCCTGGAAAAGGCAAGATATGCTGGAGAAGGGGTGGCGTGAGGGTGGAGCTGGGTTCCAAACTGGCCCAACAGCCTCATCTGGCAGGAAGGCAGGGAGGCACCTGGGAAGGCTGCACAAATCCCCCTGCAGGAGAGGCGGGGCCTCCTGGAGATGGGGCCCACCTGAGAACTGCAGCAGAACAGATGCTGCCAGCACACCTGTATACACCCTGTCCGGCAGACAATTAGCATCCAGCAGACCAGCATGCCAAGGCCCACCCTTGTCCTAGATCCCCTCCAAAGGTCTAGGAGGGGCACACGTATGACAGCTGTTCTCCACTGGCCTGCCCTTCCCACTGTGTGACTTCCGGTCTCAGTTTCTCAACAGAGCATCTGCACACTGGCTGTAGGGATCAGAAGAACTGGACTCAAGGATTGGTGCCCACATAGGGAACACCCCCACTCCCCACGTCCGTCCCACCGGCCCACATCCATCCCATCACCAACCACAAACCCCAGCTGCCCTGGGCAGTGTCCAAACACTAAGCTGCTTTTAGAAAACTGAGAATCCACTCCTGGGCAGGAGGGATTTAGCCAGAATTGGGTGTCATTTAGAGAAGATTACACCCTAATTGCCCCAATGTCAGCAGACAGGCTTCTGGCCAGCTGAGCCCTGTAGTTGGTGGCAATCCCTATAGACCCTGGTTCATCTGCCAACCCTGGGTCCTGGGACAAGCTCTTATCTTCCACGGCAGCTGGCTGCCAGATACAAACCTCTATTGAATGGCCTGAACTTGGGGGGAGCTGTCCAGCTGCCATCTGTCCCAAGCCTCAGAAGACACTCAGCAGGCAGCACAGCCAGGACTATACTGGGCTGGAAACACCAGAAGAGTTAACTGGGGTTTCTTACCTCATCTCTAATCTCAACACGTCTTCATGTTATTAGTGCCATTTAGGAAGGGACATCCAACAAGGCTCATAGTCAGCAAGTAGCCAGAGACCCTGTAACTCAAGTCGTGTTCCTGCCAAGAACCCAGAGGTCTGCAGCTCTGGGGACGAGAGTGGAGCCTATGGAACCGTGGGCATGGCTGTAACGATGATTCGATGTTCACATCTGCCCTGGAAGTAGACGGGCCTGTTAGTCGCTGCAGCAAGGTAAGACGAAAGGTCTTGGCCAAGTGTCCCCCATGTCCAGCATTCCGTCACAATCACCCTTGCAGGGTAAACCTCGGATACTCTGAGGGCCAATGCCACTAAGGACTGGCACAGCCTGAGGAACCGAGGGTGCTGACTGCTCATGAAAGGAGGTGAGAACCTGAGGTTCAGAGTGGGCAGCTGAGACCCTATACTGAAGCCGGGTGTCTTTTCCCCGAGCCTTGCCCCTCCACCCTCCACATATCAAGGTCACCCAAAGAGTGAGGCTGCAGAGATCCTTCCTGTGCTGTCACACACACACACACGTGAACACATGCACATACATGCACACACAGTTCACTTCATCATAGTTCAGGCACGAAAGCCCACTGCCTAACACAAGTGACTCATCCGGACACCATCCAGCAGATTACCTGGAGCCATTTCTCAGCCCAATCACAACAGCACCAACACTGTTTCAGGTTGCAGCAGCCACTGTGCAAACCACAACCAAAGAAAGTGCCATGTCAAGCCCTGACCCTATGCCTGGTGCCTTTGGCCCAGGCACGCTCCCTTCTCCAAAGCCTCACAGCCTTCTGTCGGTCCTGAAAACAAATGTGATCCAGACTTCAACCAACACGGGCACAAAGGGGCATCCCACAGTGGAGTTGAGACTGATGCTGAGAGCACAGGAGGGAAAAGAGGTGTGCTTGGCAGTGAGAGTCTGCGGGAGATGTAGATTTGGCAGCCTGGCGTGTGGAGCACCACCCACACCAACCGTAAATCTATCATGGGTCCCGAAAACCTGTCCTAAAGATGGTGAAGAGGGGGAGCAGGCATGGGGAAAGGCTGGCATCTTGAGGGTGGAGTTTGGCCCTAGCACCACAGGAAGGGCCAGGGTTAGAGGCCTGGCAGGCTGGAAAGGGGCTTACACAGGTGACCTGAGATAAAAGAGAAGGCATCTGAAGCCCAGAAAGGAACATGTCTGTTACACTTTTGGAGGAACCTGGCAGCCAGCTTCTGCCTGTGGGGCAAGCAGCTATTAAATGCCCAAGTGGGACTCAATCCCAGGTCTGAGCAGTGGCTGAGTCCACACCTCTCCCCTAACTCCTGAGTCAAACGCATAAGGCTAGCAGGTTAAGCAACTCTCCAGGTGGATTCTCAGGGGTAAAGACAACCCTAACTGAGCTGCTCAAACAGAAGTTCCCATGGACCATCTTAAAAAGACACAGAGAAGTCTCACTTCTCATCTTCTATCAAAAATCTAACCAACTGTACTAGTGATTTTTGTTTTTAACAGTTTGCACGCTATTACTTTTCCTCAAGATTAAAAAAAAAAAAAAAAAGACTATCGATTGATTATGACCAGGACCAACCCTGTCAACGCAGGGCTGAAGACCCAGGCCAGCAGACACCATTCAGTTGTGATGAGTCACACAACAAAAAACACAGGCCTTAAGGAGAAGATTCGCCACTAACACATGAAAAGGACACAAACCTAATAAAATCAGCAGCATACAATCAAGAGAGTAGAGTACTGGAAAAAGGATAATTGCACAGATCAACAGAACAGAACAGAACTTCCAGGAGTAGACCCACACACGTAATAGGCTGATCTTTGACAAAGGAGCAAAAGCAACTTCATAAAGAAAGTACAGTCTCATCAACAAATGGTGTTGGAGCTTGTACATCCATGTGCAAAAACAAAAAGAATCCTGGACACAGACTATATACTTCTCACAAAAACCAACCTGAAATGAACCAGAGTTCTAAGATCTAAATATAAAAGGCAAAATTTATCAACCTCTAGACAGAAACATAGGAAAAGATCTACGTGACCTTAGGCTTGGTGATGACAATCTTAATATGAAAGCAAAATGGCACTAAAATTAAAAACTGCTCTGTGAAAGACACTGTTAAGGGAATGAAAAGCCAAATCACTAGGTTACAAATTTGAAAAGTAGGACTTGTATCCAAAATAAAGAATTCTTAAAATCTATAATAAGAAAACAAATATTTCCATTTTAAAATGACCAAAAGATCGGAACAGACAACTCAACAAAGAAGATATACAAACAGCAAGCAAACACATGAAAACACGTTCCACATCATATGTCAGCAGAGAAATGCAGATGAGAACTATGAGATGCCCCCACACACCTACTCTAGTGGATAAAAGCCAAAACACTGGCAACGCAGAATGCAGGTACGGAGACGGAGCAGGAGCTCTCATTCACTGCTGGCGGGAATACAGACTCGTGCAGCATTTGCAAGGTGATTTCTTACAAAATTAAACGTACTCTTAGCCTATGATCCAAAAAGTTGCATACTCTTTGGTGTTTACCTAAAAGAGTTGATAATTTATGTCCACACAAAACGTGCACATGGATGCTTTATAACAGCTTTGTCACAGGAAACACCCCCAACTGGAAGTAACCAAGATGCCCAGTTTGAATGGATAAACAAACTATGGTACATCTAAACAATTCTGTGATTTTTTTAAATAAAAAGAGCTATCAGGCCATGAAAACACATGGATCAATCTTAAACGCATGTCGCTAAGTGAAAGAAGCCAACGTGAAAAGGTTACATACTGTATGATTTCAATTATATGACATTCTAGAAAAGGGAAAAAAACTACAGAAAAAGTAAAGGATCAATGGTTGCCATGGGTTCTTTTTGGGGGGTGGAGCAGTGTTGAATAGGTAAAGTACAGGGATTTTATAATGCAGTACAACAAGTCTGTAAAGCAACTATGAACTGAACAGGGAAATCCAAACGCTGACCAGATAAAAGACAACATTAAGGAATCACTGTTAATCCTATGAGGTGTAAAAATTAATCTGTGACTATGTTTTATTTTTTTTTAAAGTTATCTTCTCAGCACAACACATCAATGTACTTACAGAAGAAGTGAGACACAAAATGCAGGCTGCCAAAGCTGGAGGCACCAAAGTGGGTAGGAAAATACGCAGGCCAATGTCTCTGCTCTGGTTGTGCATAGAACATCCCCTCAAGATGGAAACCCTTTAGGAGGGGAACTGCTTTCAAAAAGCAAACCCATAAAACTCAAACCACAACCATTATTGCACATGACACAGTAGACTGGACGTGCACAGCAGCTTCCAAACCCATGGAAATCTTCATTATCTTCATCCAGTTGAATGAAACCTACTTTACTGCAACTCAGAGAGTAACCCCAAACCCCGTCTCTCCTTAAAAACAACTGTTATAGATGCTCAAAGCACTTTCTGGTTTTTAGAATACCATATGCATCTCACACACACATAAAGGAAGAAAAAGCTGGCAAGCAGAAATACGCAGTAGTCCTCCATACACATTCCGTACTTTCTACAGAGACATGCTCATTTCCACTTTTTGATCTTGATGAAAGTGAAAGAGGATGTATCATGTGAAACTGATGCTTTCAAGTGAAAAAGCTGGCTTAAAACTCAACATTCAAAAAACTAAGACCATGGTATCTAGTCCCATCACTTCATGGCAAATAGATGGGGAAACAATGGAAACAGTGACAGACTTTATTTTCTTGGGCTCCAAAAATCACTGCAGACAGTGACTGCAGCCATGAAATTAGAAGACCCTTGCTCCTTAGAAGAAAAACTATGCCAAACCTAGACAGCATATTAAAAAGCAGAGACATCACTTTGCCAACAAAGGTCCATCTAGTCAAAGCTATGGTTTTCCCAGTAGTCATGTACGGATGTGAGAGTTGGACCATAAAGATGGCTGAGCACTGAAGAACTGATGCTTTCAAATTATGGTGCTGGAGAAGACTCTTGCGAGTCCCATGGACAACAAGGAGATCAAACCAGTCAATCTTAAAGGAAATCAACCCTGAATATTCATTGGAAGGGGGAATGCTGAAGTTGAAGCTCCTGTATTTTGGCCACCTAATGGGTAGAGCCAACTCATTGGAAAAGACCTTGATGCTGGGAAAAATTGAAGGCAGGAGGAGAAGGGGGCAACCAAGGATGAGATGGTTGGATGGCATCACCAACTTAATAGACATGAGTTTGAGCAAACTCCAGGAGACAGCAAAGAACAGGGAAGCCTGGCGTGCTACAGTCCAAGGTGTTACAAAGAGTCAGTCACAACTGAGGGACTGAACAACAGCAAAAGTAAATGAATAACTTTTTGAGTGAACTCCGGGAGTTGGTGATGGACAGGGAGGCCTGGCGTGCTGTGATTCAAGGGGTCGCAAAGAGTTGGACATGACTGAGCGACTGAACTGAACTGAACTGAATCTCTAGAGAAGAAAGCAGTCTTCTCCTCCTTAATGCCATCGACTACCTGACACTGGACTGTCCGTTCAGCCACATGTCCCTGACACCCACCCTGCTCCTACAGCCCCATCTGTCAGCCCACCTCCCTGGGTGGTTTGATGCCCAGGACAACAGCTAGAAGGTCACACTGGGCACTCCTGGCTCTGGAGAATAGCTCAAGGGGCCACACTCCAAACAGTAGACAATATGGGGCCTGAGGCCCAGGAGGGTCTCATCTAGCCTCTGCCCACTAGCCACTTTCACTTCACTAAGAAACCAAATCTTTCTTTATCTTCAATGTGTGTACCGGCCCTTTATCCAGTGCACACATGTGGAGCAGCAGGTCTGACTGAGGAGCGGCTGCCCCAGGCTGACAAGGGTAAACTGAGCTCCCACTTCACAGGAAGGGGTTGGGCTCCCTGAGCGGGAAGGCCCAGCGAGAGTCTGTGTCTGCCTTGCTACAGCTCTCTCTGAGGCAGCTGCTCAAACACACGGAGCCTCAGCCACTACCTGCCTAAGTGCCCCAGGCACACTGGCCTGAGGGCAGAGCCATTCCTCTGGGGCCACATAGCTCCTGAGGGCCCAGGCAGGGTCCCGTTGGCCCCGTGGAGCCAGAATGTGGAAACCACAGCCCTTGACAGCACAGGTAGCACCTCCTCGCCTGCCCGGGCACAGCCACTCTCAGGCCTGGCCTCCCTCCTGCACCAGTCATGGAAAAGCAGCTCCTTCTAAGTGTGTCCACCCACCTGTCCAGAGCCACGCCCCCAAAACACTGAAATACACAGCAGCTCACCCACCATGGCCTAAAGGAAAACAGACTGCCAGGTGACATGGGGGTCTCAGGAGTTTTCAAAAGTAGAAGAGCCCTGAAGATTGCTTCACGACGCCACACCAGATACAAGCTCTACAGGCAGGAAAGTGGGGAGTGCCCAGCAATGTGGACACAATAGGCCACGTGGTCACTGCCTTTGGATGCTGGAAGCTGCCTCTCCCAACTATCAGATCCCTGGGAGCAGGGCCACCTCAGCACCTCCAGGACTTCCTGGAACTTAACTTCTATCCCAAGTCAGGCTTCTTCAGGCTAACAGCAGACTACCACTACAGCTGGCCCTGAGAGGCCCATAGGACTCCCAGAGCCTCCCAATCCCCAATGGCTCTCTGCTCCAAGTTCAAGGGTGGTAACAGATAAGTGGGATCCTCACAGGGTCTGGCCCAAATCAGGACTTTTCCTGTCCCAAGACAAACACTTGAGGAGGTTGAGCCTTGCACAGAGGATTCCCATTACCTTCCCTCCTCCACAGGTGTCCGCTCTCTTGGGGACAGGTTGCCTGGGCTCACAGTCTTGAGTCAAAGCCAACTTCTTCGTGCCTTGGTTTCCACAGCAGTACAACAGACCTAACAGGGTAGTGACCCCAAAAGTCAGAATGAGGACTGCAGGAGTTGGTGGGGCACAGGGAGGCTAGAGCCACTCATCAATAGGGGTGAAGCCTGGGCAACAGCCCTCACATCACCCTCCTCTGGAGCCAGCTCATGGCTGGAACTTCTACAAACTTGGACAGGAACCTGGTGCCCAAGGACCACTTCCAACTTGGTCTGAGCTACTGCACCTTCCTCAGACACTCACACCCATCCCTACCTTGGTTTCCCCATCCTCTGAGAGAGGAAATTATGATAAAGAGAGATGGGAAGGAGGAAGCAAAGAGGACAGAGCAGCTGCTCTCACCAGCTCTGCCACAGTTCTTCATGCAGCTGCTGAGCCTATAGGATGAGAGGGATACCCATGTGGGTCACCTGGGAGCTGGGCTCACACAAGTCCAGAGGAGGCTTTGAAAAGCATCCAGGCCTTGAAGGGCAGGCAGGACTTCCAAGATCCAAGACTGGGAAGAGGCAGGGATAGTGAGGACCATGAAGGCAATTAGGAAGCAGGGGAGCAGTGTAGGCTGAGCCAGGCCAGCGGCTCAGGCTGCCCTCTAAGAGACACAGTGGGGCTGCTCCAGATCCCGCAAGGAGTAGAGATAAGACAATGAGAGGGACAGCAGGAAGGGTATCCAGGCTCGGGTGAGGTAGAGGGAAGGAAGAAGCTGAAGATACCAGCCAGCACACACTTACTGTGTGTGCTTACTGAGTAAGCACTTACTGTGTGCCAGGCACCAGTCCCAGCCTGTGACAGGTTGCAGCTCACCAAATTCCACCCCTGGGTTCCCTGGGATGTAAGTATACTGCACAGCCAAGATCCTGAGGTAGCACAGAAGCCAGCAAGGACATCCAGACCTTGTCTTCCTGCTCTCTCTGGAAGCTGAATGAGGATAGGGCTGCGACTGCACTAGGACTCCCACCACTGGCCCTCACATTCCAAACCAAACCCTCACATTCCAAAGAGCTACCCACTCCCGGTACCTAACTGAGCCCTGCAGGCAGCAACCGTCAACCCAGCACCCCTGCCCTCCTCAAACCGCAGCTGAGGACACACAGCAAGACGTTCCATGGCCACTAAGGACAGGAAACACCACATGGCTGACCAAAATTTATCCGATTCTCTTCCCCACCATGGTGGGGAAGGGACACAGCAGAACTTGGGACAGACGGGGCCCTTAGTAGGCCAGGCTCAATCACTAGCAAAATGGGCCATTAGTACCCCTCCTCCCTAACACCATGGTGTCAGCAGGACACAGACACACACACACTTACCAATCGAGAAAGGCTGCAGGGCCAGCACCACTGCCCTACAGAGGACACTCTTCAGGTCTGGTCGCAAACCCAGTCACCTGGGATAGGCCAGTCGGCTTTCCTCCCTCAAGACAATACTATCTACAAACGCTGAACAGGAACACAGGTACCTCTGTGGCATGACTTGTTAGTGACCGAACCCACTTTAGTTAAAGAAATAAAGCTTTAAAAAGAATGAAGATGGCTCATCTCTCTACAGGAGAAAAAAATTTTTTAAAGATCCAATAGACACTGTCTCCTTAAATCTTAATTTTTTTTTTCAAATTATTTTTATTTATTTAGCTGCACTGGGTCTTTCTGAAGCAGCATTTGGGATCTAGTTCCCTGATCAGGGATCGAACCTATGCCCCCTGCATTGAGAGAGAGGAGTCTTAGCCACTGTACCACCAAGGAAGTCCCTAAATCTTTATTTTTTAAAATAAGAGTTAATACTTTGAAGTATAACAATACAAAGATTTAGAGAGGCTGACTGACTTTGCGTAAACGGATGTGAGCTTTCTGGCAATATCTACTGAGGCTCTGATGCCCCTTCCTCTAGCTTCTGCTCAGACTTCCATCTGAATAGACTCTGAGGGGAGGGGCGGGGGAAGGCCAGGCTCCCCTCTGAAGTGTAGAGAAGGTGAACCTAAGATGCTCCCACTTCATTTTCTCAAGGCCCCTAAGCCTCCCTCCATCATTGCCTGCCCCATATAGTAAGATAAGGCTTTTGCCAGAGGGATCACATATCACCCCTCTAGTAGATTTAGTGCCAGATAAGGCTGGCTTGGAGGAGGTACCAATACCTGCTGACATATACAAGACCTCAAGTTGAAGGAGCTACAGAACTATCCTCCTTGGGCACCCTTATCTGTCTTCTACAGATACTAACAGGGCACTTGTTCCACCAAGCACAGATTTAAGTACCTTCATGCATTAACTCCCTCTACTATCAGAAGGGAACCTGACTGGTCTCCCAAGTGAGGCATGGAGGCTCAAAACACTCCAGGGACCTGCCTGAGGCCACCTGGAACAGGCTGCTGGGAGGTGGGCAGCTGGAGAAGCAGCAAATGTAGTGGATCCTGAGACCAAGGGCCAAGAGCCCACCTGGACAAGGGAAGAATCAAGTAGGGAAGGAGAAAACTATCTCAGACACTGACAGGCTAAATATCTGACACCTTCTCTAGCCTTTTTAAATGTATCTCAGATGAACCCTTTCTAGGTGAGATGGTGTGGTGGGAGAAGGTGCATGCTCATAGCCCCATCACCAGAAAGGGGCAAGACCTAGGTCCAAACCTGAGTGTCCACCCAGAAAGCAACTTCTCCCTCCCCACCCCTACAACAAGGCTGGGAAGTCAAGAAGGATTTAGATAGGAATTGGTGTTTAAAATCATCTAAGAGAACTACTTCAGGGAAGGACTGCCTAGTTTTACCACTGCAAGATTTCTTGGTAGCCCAGTGGTCCAACCTGTTCATCCCAGAGTAAAAATATCACAGGAGAGATAAGGCTTCACCTGTGAAAAAAATCCACAGACGTGTCCCTCAACTTTGGGAAAGGGCCTGGATGGGCAACTAGGGCAGGAAGTGGACAGAACACTGTATCCCAGAGAAGTAACCAGCGGGGTAGTCAGAGAGCAGAGCATGGAGAAGGCCTGTGGGATACCCCGGCCAGCTGTGATGGCCACATGCAAGGCAAGTCCCCAACTTGACCCTTTCCTGGTGTCCCGGCGCTCACATAAGACGCTGAAACCGCTGAAGGCAGCTGCGCCCAGAGACAGGAGATGATATACATAGAAATGATGGATACACACGCCTGGTGTTTCCCAGCCGGCCACCTGCATCCATCCCACGTCCAAATCCCCGCTACTCAAAAAGTCAAACACCGCAAAGGACACCACCCCCACCGTGCCCGAGACCTGCCATCAAGAGCAGAAAGGCTAACCACCAGGCTCCACCGCAGCCCTTGACGCGGAGGCCAGGGTTTCTAGAACCCAAATCGCCCATAGCACCTAAGGCCCGTCATCCACTGCAGGGCCGCCTCCGGGACGGCCAACCACACTGACCCCGGGTGCTCCGGTGCTGGTCTGGTCGGCGCGGAGTCAGCAGTCGGCTGGTGGTCGACCTAACTCGGGCTAAGGGGTCAGTTCGGCCTGGGTCGGCGGCTGCCTCGGGGGTCGCCTTCTTGGCTCGGGTCAAGGGCCGATTCTGGGGTCGGCGCGGAGGTCAGTTCGGAGGGATGAGGGATCCGGGTCCGGAGTCGGAAACGGCCGGGGGACACGGAGGGCGTGGCGCCAGCCGCCCTTGTTCCTTACCTCCTTGAGCTGCTCCATCTCGCCGCGGATGGCCTCGTAGTCCACCTCAAGCTCTTCGAACTGCAGTTTGAGTTGGTGCTTCTCCTCGAGGACTGCCAGCCCGTACTCGGCCGCCTGGATCTTCTCACGCGTGGTCTCGGCCAGCTCGTGCGACAGCCGCTTCACCTCCGCGCGCAGCCACTCTGGCTGCGCCTCCATCACGAGCCGCGCGTACTCTTCTTCCTCGGACGGCGCGGACATGGTGGCCACGGCCCGAGTCGCACCACTCGCTCCGTCGGAGGCTCAGACCAGACTCCTGTCCGCGCCGCCCCGCCCGACGGCAACCCGGCCGCAGCCGCCGCCACCGCCGCCGCCGCCGCGCAGCCGCAGTGAGCTCGCGGTCGCGCGGGGCACTGTGGGGGCCATAGTCCCGCCTGCGGCAACTACAAGGCCGGTCGTGCCCCGCGCCCGTCTTCCCCCGCCTGTGATTGGCCCGGGCTCCGTTCCGGGCGGCCCCTTCCAATTCCGTAGCCTCCGCCGCCGCCGCGCGGAGCATTGTGGGGGTCGTGGTCCAGTCGCCGCGCTGACTACAAGGCCCGTAGTTCCCCACGCCCTCCCGCCCCCGCCAGTGATTGGCCGGCGCGTCCGCCGTCGCGGAGCCGGGAACTGGCGTTTTCCGCTGCCAGTCCCGGGGCGTGGGAGGTGGGGGTCGGTGGTTAGGTGGGTCGCTGGAGAGGGTGCGCACTGCGCTGTTCAGGGGAATGGGTGGAGCGGGCCCCCGATATGAACCACCAGAGGTGGAGCGCCCGGAGAGTCGGGGGAACCGCGGGCCAGGTGGCGGTGAGGATTGTAACCTGCTGGTTCGGGCCTTATCCAGTGGGAAAAATGGTCAAACCACTAGCAGAAGAGGCGCCTTCCATCCAGCTAAATACGAAATGCCGCGTGCGTGTTTCTTAAGAATTAGGTATCTCCATTCGCTCTACAGTGATCCAATTCAGGACCGTCGACACGGACGCGGCCTAACTCCAGCATAGCGTCCCTGCGCTTGTAGCACGGTTCCAGCCCAGGACCTGGTCCTGGGTCACTCAAAAGGCAGTCAGCTGTCTTTACTCTGCTCCTTTGTCTTCATGACCTTGACCTTTCTGAGGCGTGCAAGCCAGAGATGTATACACCGATGCATCCTCCAGGGTTAGAGTAGATTATGCACTTCGGCTGGAATATCACGAGATGGGGCTAAATTTTCAAAGAATTCTATCAGGAAGCTCGTAAACCCATCGCCCCGGTGCTGCTGGGCACTCCTTTGTAATCACTATCCTATGAGAAGACAATTTACACTTTTGGCAACCCACTCCAGTATTCTTGCCTGGAGAATCCCATGGACGGAGGAGCCTGGAGGGCTACAGTCCACGGGGTCGCAAAGAGTCGGACACGACTGAGCGACTTCACTTCACTCACTTGCGGTAGATTTGATTTATAATGTTTCAGGTGTACAAAATAGTGATTAACAATTTTAAAAAATTATACTCCATTTACAGTTATACAATATTGACTATATTCCTTGTGCTCTACAATATATTGTAGCTTTATTTTATTCATAGGGGTTTGTATCTCTTGATCCCTTACCCCTATCCTGCCCCTCCCCATTTCCTTCTCCCGGCTACTAACCACTAGTTTGTTCTCTTTATCTGAGTGTTTTCTTTGTTGTTGTTATATACACTAGTTTATTTTTTAGTTTCCACAGAAAAGTTATAACATACAGTATTTGTCTTTCTTTGTGTCATTTCACTTAGCATAATATCTTATAGGTCTATCCATGTTGTTGCAGGTGGCAAAATTTAATTTTTTTAATGACAGTACTATTTCATACCACATAGTCTTTATCCATTTATCTGTTGTTAGACATTTAGGCTGTTTCCATATCTTGGCTACTGTAAATAATGCTGCTATGAACATTGGGTGGAGAAGGAAATGGCAACCCACTCTAGTACTCTTGCCTAGAGAATTCCGTGGACAGAGGAGCCTGGTGGGCTGCTGTCCATGGGGTCACAGAGTCGGACATAACTGAAGCGACTTAGCAGCAGCAGCAGCATGAACATTGGGGTGGAATTGTATCTTTTTGAATTAGTGTTTTCACTTTCTTCGGATATAAAACCAGGAGTGGAATTAATGGATCATATACTAGTTCTTTTTATTTTTTGGTTTTTTGAAGAATCCCCATACTGTTTCCACAGTGGCTGCACCAATTTATGTTCTCACCAACACTTTACGAGAGTTCCCTTTTCTGTATATACTCACCAACATTTGTTGTTTGTAGTCTTGATGATAGCGACTCTTTGCAACCCTGTGGACTATAGCCTGCCAGGCTTCTCTGTCCATGGGATTCTCTAGGCAAGAATACTGGAGTGGGTTGCCTCCAGGGGATCTTCCTAACCCAGGGGTCTAAACCCACATTTCTTATGTCTCTTATATTGGCAGGTGGGTTCTTTACCGCTAGTGCCACCTGGGAAGCCCATTCTTACAGGTGTGAGATCATAGCTTATTATGGTTTTGATTTGTATTTCTCTAATAATTAACAGTGTTGAGCATCTTTTCATGTGCCTATTAGCCATCCACATGTCTTTCTTGGAAAAATGTCTGTTCAGGTTTCCAGCCCATTTTTTAATTGTATTGTTTGGTTTTTTGATATTGACTTAAATGAGCTCCTCAAACTTTTAGCTGACTAGTTTTCATTGATATTTCTTGCCTAAAGAAATTAGATTATTAACCAGACTATTCTATTTCCCTCATTCCTGTTCCACTTACTTAACTTTGTACTTTAGAGAAGATATTTCATTCATTAGTGATATGAATCTGTGGATTCTCATTGTACTTAATGAGTTATAATCCATTATTCTCCATATTCACTTAGATGCTCACATGTGGCAGATCTGGCTAGTGGAAGCTGCTCAGTTGAGTCTGTGTCCTTTCAACATGTCATGATTTTTGAGAATTTTCTTTGATTATAGCAAAGTTGTTTCAGGATCATCTTATACTCTGTGTCCCAGACCTGGAATCAACCATTTCTCTAAGGAGCCCTTATTCCTTTTAGTGGTTTAATGGTTTATTTGTCTGAGGAGAATATGTCATAATTTTACTTGTGAAATTAAAAAATTACTTTTAGGGCATTCAACCACAGTAGCAGTATGATGCCCAAACAGCCAGTCTGTCCTGGTTTTAGCACCAAGTCCCAAGTCCTGAAAAGCCCTAAGGCCCGTGCTCACCATTCAGTCTAAGTGGGAGAGGTGATTGGGAAGAGAAGTGAGGAGGAACAAGCCTTGTTTGAGTGAGATTAACATAAGATGGAAGACTGATACACTGGTGGCTCAGTGGTTAAAGCATCTGCCTGCAATGCGAGACACTAGGGTTCAATCCCTGGGTGGGGAAGATCCCCTGGAGAAGGAAATGGCAACCCACTCCAGTACTCTTGCCTGGAGAATCCCATGGAGGGAGGAGCCTGGTAGGCTACAGTCCATGGGGTCGCAAAGAGTCGGACACAACTGAGCGACTTCACTTTCACTTCACTTTGACCCAAGCTGTCTAAACTCCAAACCCCTACCCAACTCCACACCTTCATATGAGGCTGGGCTGAGGGAGGGAGAGAATAAAAGGTGGGAATCTGGTGCAGGCATTGACAACAAAGCTTAGGGTGACAGTAGAAGGGGATAGGCAAAGACTCTTACAGGTACTGGGGACAGAGTGCCTATCCCTGGAAGAGTCATGATATGTAACAATATCGGGGGGATAGGCATCAAGAGAAGATTCCCTGCAGAGGTGACACCCAACTGGAGACCCAGAAAGTGCACAGGAAGTGGCCGGTCAGGCTGGTGGAATAGGGGATTGGCAAAGATAAGAGAGGTGGGGCCACTGCTTGTTGGGCTCCAACTGGGTCTCCAACATTGCCAGATACTTTACCTCCATTATCTCTTTGAATGCTCCCAACACCCCAGAGTGTGGGACTTTGCTCTCCTAGTGGCTCAGACGGTAAAGCGTCTGTCTGCAATGCAGGAGACCCAGATTCGATCCCTTGGTTGGAAAGATCCCCTGGAGAAGGAAATGACAACCCACTCCAGTATTCTTGCCTGGAAAATCCCATGGATTGTGGAGCCTGGTAGGCTACCGTCCATGGGGTCACAAAGAGTAGGACATGACTGAGCGACTTCACTTACAAATGAGAAACGAAGCTCAGGGTAAAGGCCTCAGTGTCACCTTTGACGATTTGTCAATCTCTAAGCAAATGACAGACCCAGAACTTGCCTTGACCTCCTGCCTTCCTGACTGCTCCGTCTCCAAGCACTAGCATGAATCTCTTGTTGAGCTTCTCTGGTTTCTTTAACCTGGCCTCAGGTGATCTCCTCTGGAATGCTAACATCTTCTACTTGTTGGAGGTTTTAATTCTGCAAAGAACTCAAATATATTGTCATGTGTATCTGCCCTAAGGTAGAACCAGGAACCTGCTCAAGGCGAAACTGTTGTTTCTTGGCTGCTCCTCTCTCATCTCTGCATCTCCTCCTTTCCCTGGTTAGCAGATGTTCAAATCTGAAGGAAGGTATATTCCCTACAAGAAGTGGAGGATTCAAAATGTTCTGTGCCCAGGAGCCCCCTGGGGTCAGTAAATCGTGGAACTCAGACTGGGACTTGAACCCATAGTTTTTTAATTGAGATCACACACAGGACTTAATGAAGTTCAGGTTCCTGACATCTTATCACAGAAAGAATTCAGTAAGAGATCAAGTGATAGATAAAAAGTGGTTTTATTTAGAGAGAAATACACTCCAGAGACAGAGTGTGGGCCATCCCAAAAGGCAAGAGTGGCACCAGGGTATGGGGGTTGTCAGTTTTTTAAGGGTGGGTAAATTCATAAACTAAGTGGGAAGACTATTCCAGCTATTTTGGGGAAAGGGTATTTCCAGGTTTCAGGCCTTGACACTTATTTTTAACTTTCTTGTCAGCCTTGGAACTGTCATGGTGCCTTTGTGTGTGTTATTTAGCTTGCTGATGTATTACAGTTGAGAGATGGAGTCAGTTCAGTTGCTCAATCATGTCCAACTCTTCGACCCCATGGACTGAAGCACACCAGGCCTCCCTGTCCATCACCAACCCCCAGAGTTTACTCAAACTCATGTCCACTGAGTCAGTGATGCCATCCAACCATCTCATCCTCTGTCGTCCCCTTCTGCCTTCAATTTTTCCCAGCATCAGGGTCTTTTCAAACGAGTCAGTTCTTCGCATCACATGGCCAAAGTATTGGAGTTTCAGCTTCAACATCAGTCCTTCCAATGAACACTCAGGACTGATCTCCTTTAGGATGGACTGGTTGGATCTCCTTGCAGTCCAAGGGACTCTCAAGAGTCTTCTCCAACACCACAGTTCAAAAGCATCAATTCTTTGGCACTCAGCCTTCTTCACAGTCCAACTCTCACATCCATACATGACCACTGGCAAAACCGTAGCCTTGACTAGACAGACCTTTGTTGGCAAGGTAATATCTCTGCTTTTTAATATGCTGTCTAGGTTGTTCATAACTTTTCTTCCAAGGAGCAAGCGTCTTTTAATTTCGTGGCTGCAATCACCATCTGCAGTGATTTTGGAGACCAAGGAGCAAGCGTCTTTTAATTTCGTGGCTGCAGTCACCACCTGCAGTGACTTTGGAGAGGAGTATTTCCTGCCATATCTGTAAAGAAAGATGTCCAGCCCTCCAAATGTGAACTTCTGAGCCCTGAGGGCACTCAGGAAGGAGAACAATACTTGTGATCTGGCAGCCATTAGACTGCAGTACTCCCTACAGTAAGCACTGAGAAACAGCCTGAAAATATAGCTTAGATGCGCATGAAAGGAAAGATTCCGGTGAGCCCAGACTCTTGCATCTTCCCACACATAGAAAAGTGCTAAATTCCTTAACTTGAGATATCTGGTTTTCTTTAATTCACAAAAATACTTTCCTCATTCAGACTACCTGTCCTTTGTTGCAAACTTCTAAATAACCTGACTCCCCCTCTCCTCAACCCCACCCCACCCCTACCTCCTCAGAGCAGTTCTCTCAGGGTTACTTGAGATGCTGTCTCCCAGGCTTGAAGTCCTAGAAATTCCCACCAAGTAAAACATGTCTCAGCTTTTAGGTTGTGATTATTTTTTAAGTGGACACAATGAGTATATAATGAGCCTCAAGGTCTAGTGGAATTCAACTTGTCCACCATCTTGGACCTGTTAGGTAGGTAGAATAGAGAAAAGGAGTCCAAAATGGCGGTGGCTCAAAGACAAGGAAGGTCAAAGGAAGGTCCGAGGACCAGAGTGAAAGCTTCAGGCAGAACAAACAGCACTCCTGGCTAAGCCAAATTTGCATAGGGCAGGCCCAGGTGGAGGAAAAAACATATAAAAGGAGGAGCCAAAGCGCTTTCTCTCGGACTCTCTCTCCCGCGTGTGTGCGCTCTTCTTCTTCTCTCTCTCTCTCTCTCTCTCTCTTTCTCTCACTCTCTCTCTCTCACTCTCCTGCTATCTTCTAAATAAAATAGAGCTGTAACACTGATTTGCCTAAGAGCTGTAACACGGTTTGTCCAAGACCCGAGAGCTGTGATGCGCCGAGGGCTTTAATGTCCAAATGCTCCAAATCTGTATAGGTCTCCTGGGTTATCTTTTTTATCGCTGATTTTAAGAATTGATTGGCTCTTTCTACTTTTCCTGAAGATTGAAGCCTCCAGGCACAATGGAGATAATAAGTAATGCCCAATGCTTTCGAGACCCCTTGGGTGACCTTAGAAGTAAATGATGTCCCATTGTCACTTTGTAATGACCTGGGCAGACCAAATCTTGGAATGATTTCATGGAGCAGTTTTTTTTACCACCTCCTCAGCCTTCTCAGTCCGGGTGGGAAAGCCTTCAATCCATCCTGTGAATGTATCTATCATAACTAGTAGGTATTTATACCCTAAGAGAAACTGGTATCTGGGTGAAGTTCATCTGCAAGTCCTCTCCTGGGTAGGCCGCACGTCGTTGGACGGGCTGGGCCAGCTGGGGTCTTCGAGCTCCTTGGGGGTTGTTTAATTGGCAAGTGGGACAAGAGGAGACAACCTGTCTTATAGTTGTTTGGAGGCCTGTTCCTCTGAAGGAGCTTTCTAGTAATCTTTGGAGGGCCTTTTCTCCTAAATGAGTAGTGGCATGTAAGGAGTTAACCAACTTCCATTGGCGGTTTCCAGGCAGAAAAAGGAGTCCCTCCTTTTGGAACCACCCCATATGATCTTCTTGAAAGCCCTCGCTCTTAGCTTTAAGAGTCTCACCTTCAATATATGAAGGAGTTTCTGGCAAATTAGTCTGTGGAACTAAGGTGGCAACCCCAATTAGGTCATGGTTCTGTAATGCTGCTCTCCTAGCTGCCTGATCAGCTGCTTGGTTCCCTCGTGCCACTTCCATGTTCCCTTTTTGGTGTCCTTTACAGTGGAAGACTGAAACCTCAGTGGGCAGATGGACTGCCTCCAAGAGTCGAAGAATCTGATCACCATATTTGATTGGGGACCCTCGGGTGGTCAAGTGGCCCCTTTCTTTCCAAACAGCCACATGTGCATGTAGCACCAGAAAGGCATACTTGGAGTCAGTGTAAATGGCTATTCTTTTTCCTTTTCCCAGCTCTAAAGCTCGAGTCAGGGCTATGAGCTCAGCTAATTGGGCTGAAGTACCTGGTGGCAGAGGCTTAGCCTCTATGGTCTCAAAATTGGAGATTACTGCATACCTGGCTCTTCTTTTTTCATCCAAGACAAAGCTGCTTCCATCAGTGTACCAGGTTTCCTCAGGATTGGTCAGAGGATCTTCTGACAATCCCTCTCGGGGTTTTGTCCAGTGGTCCAAGGTTTCTAGACAACAGTGAAAGAGGAGAGAGCCCTCGGGGGTAGGGAGGAGGGTGGCTGGGTTAAGAACCTCACAAGGGGATATAGTGAGGCCTGGATTTTCCATCAGCATTACTTGATATCTGAGGATTCTTTGATCAGACATCCATAAATGGCCTCTCCCATTTAGGAGTTGTTTTACTTGGTGGCTGGTTAAAATCGTTTGCCCCCAAAGGAGAGTTTTAAAGCATCTTCTATCATGATTGCAATAGCTGCAAGATTTCGAAGGCAGGGGGGCCAAACTCGGGCAGTTGGATCGAGCCTCTTGGATAAGTAAGCTACAGGCTGGGGCTCAGATCCCAACCTTTGAGTTAACACTCCCAAGCATATTCCCTCTCTTTCATGGACATAAAGTTGGAATGCTTTTTCTGGGTCTGGCAACCTCAAGGCAGGTGCCTGAGTTAAGGCCTGTTTTAGTGTAGCCTCTGCCTCCTTTTGAGGAGTTCCCCACATCAGTGGGATTGAATCATCTCCTCCCTTTAAGCTTTCGTATAAGGGCTGGGCAATTAGACCATAATTGGGTATCCAGATTCTACAATAACCAGTTAGCCCCAGGAAAGCTCGCAATTGTTTTCGAGTCGTGGGGGAGGGCAACTGAAGGATTCCTTGTACCCGATCAGAGGACAGCCTCCTGGACCCGTGTGTAATCTGAATTCCCAGGTAAGTGACCTTTGTCTCGACCATCTGTGCCTTAGTACGGGAGACTTTATATCCCCTTTCTGCCAAGAAGTTTAGAACCTGAATTGCATGTTGTTGGGCGCTTTTCTCATCTGGAGAGCAGATTAGTAGGTCATCTACGTATTGTAATATTTTCCCATTAGGTCCCAGGTCCAGATCTAGGAGATCCCGGCTAAGGGCCTGTCCAAACAGGTAGGGGCTATCTCTGAAGCCCTGAGGTAATACTGTCCAAGTCATCTGTTGGTGTTTTTCTCCTGGGGCCTCCCACTCAAAGGCAAAAAGGTATTGGGATTCTTTAGCCAGTGGTATGCAAAAAAATGCATCTTTGAGATCCAAGACTGTAAACCAGTTGGCACTGGGTGGGATTTCTCCCAAGATTACATAGGGATTGGGTACTGTGGGATGGAGGGGGACTACAGCTTCAATTATAATCCGGAGATCTTGAACCATTCGCCAGGTTCCGTCTTTTTCTTTACTGAGAGGATTGGGGTGTTACATGGCGAACTGGTGGGGACCAATAGCCCACAAGCAAGGAATTTATTTATTAAAGGCTGTAGTCCCTCCTGAGCCTCTCTTTTGAGTGGATATTGTTTCCGGTTAGGAAACCGAGTGGGATCTCGGAGGACAATGATGACTGGTTCAGCTTGGTGGGCTCGTCCAGGAATCCCCTGGTCCCACACCTGGGGGTTAATTTTGTCTTCCCATAGTTTTTGGTCCCTCTCTATTGAAGGTATAATGGGTTCTTCAGTAGTAACCAGGAGCTATAGAGCTCTAGGGGCTGAAAAACTTCCCATCACAAGGGTGGTCCCCAGTTTAATGAGTATATCTTTTCCCAATAAGGGGGTAGGACACTCAGGAACCACCAGAAACTGGTGGGAAAATATTTGTCCATCCCAGCAACAAAGAAGTGCTCGGGTGAATCTTTTAGTAGTTGCTTTTCCTGAAGTACCCAAAATGGTACAGGTTTGGGAGGAGAAGGCTCTGGTGTAGATCAAGACAGAGTAGGTAGCCCCTGTGTCAACCAAGAAATTCTCAGACCTACCTGCCACATCCAGTTGCACCCTTGGCTCCAGCCCCGTGATGGTTATCTGTGACAGGCGGGCTGGCTGGAGCGGGCCGCTTCAGTCCTCTTGAACCATCGTATTGTGAGGGTAGGCTTGGCGCTTGACCTTGAGGCTCTTGGGTCCCGAGGGCAGAGTGCCGCCCAATGTCCCAGTTGATGGCATTTGTGGCAAGCCGTTCTAGGAGACTTGTCATGGTTTGGACACTCTTTGGCCCAATGCCCCACCTGTCTGCAGATCAGGCATCTGTCTCTCGTGCCTTGTCTCTCAAGGACTCGGGGTTTGCCATAGGGCTTCTCTGGAGGGCGGCCAGCATCTGGGCATGCCTTGTCTCTTTCTTTCTCTCCTTCTCCTGAGCCTTGGCCTCCTTCTCCTGTTCCCTGTTATAAAAGGTATTGGTGGCTGTCTGGACCATCTCATCTAAAGAGGCAGCAGGGTCCTGCTGTTGTAGCTGCTGTAACTTAATTCTGATATCTGATGCACATTGGGACAGGAATTTGTCCTTTAAAATCACCCGTCCCTCGTAAGAGTCTAAGTCCAGGTTGGTAAACTTTTGGAGTGCCTCTTTTAGCCTCTCCAGAAAGGCAATGGGGTTCTCACTGGGCTCCTGAGTTATTGCTGAGACTGGGCACAGTCCCACAAGTAATAGGCTTCTTTATGTTTCCATGGGTGGACTTCCTTAGGGGTGAGTCTTTCTGAAGCTTATCCTACCCAGAACTATTGCAACCTGAGAGCCAGGGGTCCCCGGGTCAGGGTGCAGATCCCCAGGCAGGCTGAGGCGTGACAGCCTCCTAGAGATCGAATCCTCAGGCAGGTCGAGGAGTGACGGCCTCCCAAGGATTGGGTCCCTGGGCAAGTCGAGGCATGACAACTTCCTGGGACCCCTGGGACTAGAGGATCCCCGAACAGGTTGAGGCGTGACAACCTTTCGAAGACCGATCCCTAGGCAGGTCAAGGCGTGATGACCTCCTGGGACCCCCCGGACTGGAGTTTGGGCGTCCCCAAGATTTCCAGTGTTACCAGTGCTGGGTAGAGTTAAGAGGTTTGTTTTGCCCACCTTGGATGGAAATAGATATGACTAAGTTCATCCTACCTAGTACTGTTGCAACCTGAGAGCCAGGTGTCCCTGGGTCAGGGTGCAGATCCCCAGGCAGGCTGAGGCATGACAGCCTCCTAGAGATCGAATCCTCAGGCAGGTCGAGGCGTGACGGCCTCCCGAGGATTGGGTCCCTGGGCAGGTCGAGGCGTGACGACCTCCTGGGACCCCTGGGACTAGAGGATCCCCAAACAGGTTGAGGCGTGACAACCTTTCGAAGACCGATCCCTAGGCAGGTCAAGGCGTGATGACCTCCTGGGACCCCCCGGACTGGAGTTTGGGCGTCCCCAAGATCTCCAGTGTGATCAGTATTGGGTAGGATTAGGGGTTGGATATTATAGAGTATTTCCCTCCCAAGGCCAGCTATTTTCTGGTTGTCTCTCCAGAAGATTGTAGAGACCTTGTGTGTCTGGATGGGGCTCAGGAAAAGAGCATGAAACAGGAGGGAAGAGGGCAGAACACAAACTTTGAAAGAATGACATAAACCAATTAAAATCAATTGGGTCCAAGATGACAAGTCAACTTCAAGTAAACCTTAATCCCCAATCTATAAGCCAACAGACACACCCAGAGGTGGCAAGACAGCTCCCTCAGAAGAGGGAGAAGTGGGTGGTTCCCCAATGGCTGGGATGATCCTCACTCATTAGCATATGAATCCCATCCCCTCACAAAACCTAGCCAGGCTGGTTCACACCCTGAAGGGTGGCTTCTCTCTGGATCCTAACAAATCTACCTCTTATCGCTTTGTCTCTCAATGAATTTTTGCAATGAGACATCAGAGCCTGAGTTTCATTAGTTTTGGCTGGGCTTGAGTCTTGGGAGAGAGCTGAAGGACAGGAGGAAAAAGCAGTGGGGAAAACGTGCCACGGAATCCCCTTCATAGCCCGCTGGAAAATTTGCTAAATATCTGACCGGTGCTCACAGTTTCATTGGTCTGATCCTTGGCAAAGAGAAGAGAAAGGACAGAAGAACCTCCCTCGGCTTGTGTAACAGCTACTGGGGCTCAGCAGATAGCGCCTTTGGGACATGCTGAGGAGTAGGCTCTCCAGAGTCCCTCAATTGTGCCCCTGCTACCCGCCTGTTTGCGGGAGGTTCAAGGAAACAAGAAACGAGAGATTGTAAAGGTCCCTCCAGCCATAGGAGCGAGGATCTCTTACCTTAACCGGAGGTCTTCTGGAATCTGAGACTGGGCCGCTAGAGCTTTCTGCTGAGTTCGTTTTTCGCTGTCCTGGTTTCCAGCACGATGGGCCTTGACCTGCGCTGGATTTCTTCGCCTTCCGCTTCTAGCACGGGAGCTTTGCTGAGTTGGGCTCCTGCTGTGCTTGGCCTCTTCCAAGTAGAGGTTGTTTCAGCCAGGTTAAACCTGAGTCACGGCACCATAGATGTCACGTGAGTGTATGTTCCTCGGTTCCTGGTCACAAAGAGTGAGACAGGACTGAGCAACTGAACTGAACTACTTTTAAGTAGTTCTGGCTACTTTTAAGATTTTAAGATTTCTCTTTATCATAGATTCAGATCAGATCAGTCACTCAGTCGTGTGGGACTCTTTGCGACCCCATGAATCGCAGCACGCCAGGCCTCCCTGTCTATCACCAACTCCCGGAGTTCACTCAAACTAACATTCATCGAGTCGGTGATGCCATCCAGCCATCTCATCCTCTGTCGTCCCCTTCTCCGCTTGCCCCCAATCCCTCCCAGCATCAGAGTCTTTTCCAGTGAGTCAACTCTTCGCATGAGGTGGCCAAAGTACTGGAGTTTCAGCTTTAGCACCTTTCCTTCCAAAGAACTCCCAGGGCTGATCTCCTTCAGAATGGACTGGTTGGATCTCCTTGCAGTCCAAGGGACTCTCAAGAGTCTTCTCCAACACCACAGTTCAAAAACATCAATTCTTTGGCACTCAGCCTTCTTCACAGTCCAACTCTCACATCCATACATGACCACAGGAAAAACCGTAGCCTTGACTAGACGAACCTTTGTTGGCAAAGTAATGTCTCTGCTTTTGAATATGCTATCTAGGTTGGTCATAACTTTCCTTCCAAGGAGTAAGCGTCTTTTAATTTCATGGCTGCAGTCACCATCTGCAGTGATTTTGGAGCTCAGAAAAATAAAGTCTGACACTGTTTCCACTGTTTCCCCATCTATTTCCCATGAAGTGATAGGACCAGATGCCATAATCTTCGTTTTCTGAATGTTGAGCTTTAAGCCAACTTTTTCACTCTCCTCTTTCACTTTCATCAAGAGGCTTTTGAGTTCCTCTTCACTTTCTGCCATAAGGGTGGTGTCATCTGCATGTCTGAGGTTACTGAGATTTCTCCCAGCAATCTTGATTCCAGCTTGTGTTTCTTCCAGTCCAGCATTTCTCATGATGTACTCTGCATAGAAGTTAAATAATCAGGGTGACAATATACAGCCTTGATGAACTCCTTTTCCTATTTGGAACCAGTCTGTTGTTCCATGTCCAGTTCTAACTGTTGCTTCCTGACCTGCATACAAATTTCTCAAGAGTCAGGTCAGGTGCTTTGGTATTCCCATCTCTTTCAGAATTTTCCACAGTTTATTGTGATCCACACAGTCAAAGGCTTTGTTTGGCATAGTCAATAAAGCAGAAATAGATGTTTTTCTGGAACTCTCTTGCTTTTTCCATGATCCAGCGGATGTTGGCAATTTGAGCTCTGGTTCTTCTGCCTTTTCTAAAACCAGCTTGAACATCAGGAAGTTCACAGTTCACATATTGCTGAAGCCTGGCTTGGAGAATTTTGAGCATTACTTTACTAGCATGTGAGATGAGTGCAATTGTGCGGTAGTTTGAGCGTTCTTTGGCATTGCCTTTCTTTGGGATTGGAATGAAAACTGACCTTTTCCAGTTCTGTGGCCACTGCTGAGTTTTCCAAATTTGCTGGCATTTTGAGTGTAGCACTTTCACAGCATCATCTTTCAGGATTTGGAATAGCTCAACTGGAATTCTATCACCTCCGCTAGCTTTGTTCGTAGTGATGTTTTCTAAGGCCCACTTGACTTCACATTCCAGGATGTCTGGCTCTAGGTCAGTGTTCACACCATCGTGATTATCTGGGTCATGAAGATCTTTTTTGTACAGTTCTTCTGTGTATTCTTGCCATCTCTTCTTAATATCTTCTGCTTCTGTTAGGTCCATACCATTTCTGTTCTTTATCAAGCCCATCTTTGTATGAAATGTTCCTTTCGTATCTCTGATTTTTTTAAACAGATCTCTAGTCTTTCCCATTCTGTTGTTTTCCTCTATTTCTTTGCATTGATTGCTGAAGAAGGCTTTCTTATCTCTTCTTGCTATTGTTTGGAACTCTGCATTCAGATCTTTGTATCTTTCCTTTTCTCCTTTGCTTTTAGCTTCTCTTCTTTTCACAGCTATTTGTAAGGCCTCCCCAGACATCCATTTTGCTTTTTTTCATTTCTTTTCCATGGGAATGGTCTTGATCCCTGTCTCCTGTACAATGTCACGAACCTCATTCCATATTTCATCAGGCACTCTATCTATCAGATCTAGGCCCTTAAATCTATTTCTCACTTCCACTGTATAATCATAAGGGATTTGATTTAGGTCATACCTGAATGGTCTAGTGGTTTTCCCTACTTTCTTCAATTCAATTGTCTAAATTTGGCAATAAGGAGTTCATGGTCTGAGCCACAGTTGGCTTCTGGTCTTGTTTTTGCTGACTGTATAGAGCTTCTCCATCTTTGGCTGCAAAGAATATAATCAATCTGATTTCGGTGTTGACCATCTGGTGATGTCCATGTATAGAGTCTTTTGTGTTGTTGGAAGAGGGTGTTTGTTATGACCAGTGCATTTTCTTGGCAAAACTCTATTAGCCTTTGCCCTGCTTCATTCCGTATTCCAAGGCCAAATTTGCCTGTTACTCCAGGTGTTTCTTGACTTCCCACTTTTGCATTCCAGTCCCCTATAATGAAAAGGACATCGTTTTGGGGTGTTAGTTCTAAAAAGTCTTGTAGGTCTTCATAGAACCGTTCAACTTCAGCTTCTTCAGCGTTACTGGTTGCGGCATAGACTTGGATTACTGTGATATTGAATGGTTTGCCTTGGAAACGAACAGAGATTATTCTGTCGTTTTTGAGATTGCATCCAAGTGCTGCATTTCAGACTCTTTTGTTGACCACGATGGCTACTCCATTTCTTCTGAGGGATTCCTGCCCGCAGTAGTAGATATAATGATCATCTGAGTTAAATTCACCCATTCCAGTCCATTTGAGTTCACTGATTCCTAGAATGTCGACATTCACTCTTGCCATCTCTTGTTTGACCACTTCCAATTTGCCTTGATTCATGGACCTGACATTCCAGATTCCTATGCAATATTGCTCTTTACAGCATCGGACCTTGCTTCTATCACCAGTCACAATTGGCTCCATCCCTTCATTCTTTCTGGAGTTATTTCTCCACTGATCTCCAGTAGCATATTGGGCACCTACCGACCTGGGGAGTTTCTCTTTCAGTGTCCTATCATTTTGCCTTTTCATACTGTCCATGGGGTTCTCAAGGCAAGAATACTGAAGTGGTTTGCCATTCCCTTCTCCAATGGACCACATTCTGTCAGATCTCTCCACCATGACCCGCCCATCTTGGGTTGCCCCACGGGCTTAGCTTAGTTTCATTGAGTTAGACAAGGCTGTGGTCCTAGTGTGATTAGATTGACTAGTTTTCTGTGAGTATGGTTTCAGTGTGTCTGCCCTCTGATGCCCTCTTGCAACACCTACCGTCTTCCTTGGGTTTCTCTTACCTTGGGCGTTGGGTATCTCTTTGCTGCTCCAGCAAAGCACAGCCATTGCTCCTTCATAGATTAAAGTAATCCAATTATAACATGCCTTGGAGCTGTTTTTTCCTTCTCTCTCTCTTTCTCTCTATCTTTGTGCTTGGAGCTGATTGGGTTCTTGGACCTGCATGTTTAGAGCTGAGTTTCTCAGTCTCAGGACTGTGGGGTCTGGTGGAGGCTGGGTATGCATATAGGATGTTTAGCAGTATTCCTGGATTCTACCCACTAGGTTCCAGGATAACTCTCCTCTTGTGACAAGCAAAATGACTCCAGACATTGCCATATTTCCTCAAGGTCAGAATCATCCCCAGCTGAGCACTACTGGTTTAGATTTTTTAAATCAGGATTTGGGGAATTGGGGGATGTCATTTTTTCAATAATGTTCCCCTTCTCTCTTTCTCCCACAGGGATTCCAATTACATGTGTTTTAGTCTGACTGAATTTGTCCCACAGCTCACTGGTGATTCATTAATTTTTTCAATCTTTTTTCTTTGTGTTTCACTTTGGATAGTTTTTGTTGCTATTTCTTCAAGTTGACCCATCTTTTCTTCTTCATTGTCTAATCTGCTATTAATCTTATCCAATATTTTTAATTTCAGAAATTGTATTTACATTTCAGATAGCTTGATTTTGGTGTTTTTCATATTTTCCTATCCCTAATAACCTGTGCAATCTTTCTTGAACAGTGAACATGAGATACAGCTGTGATAATTATTCCAATTTCCTTATCTGATCATCCTAATGACTCTATCATTTCTGGGTTTATTTTTATTAGTTGATTTTTTTCTTCTCATTATGGGTCAGATTTTCCTAACATTTTGCCTGCCAGACACTCTGAGTTTTACCTTTTGGGTGCTGGCTAATTTGGATTTCTGTGGACATTAGTGAGTCCCTTGTACTGCAAGGAGATCCAACCAGTCCATCCTAAAGGAAATCAGTCCTGAATATTCATTGGAAGGACTGATGTTAAAGCTGAAACTCCAATACTTTGGCCACCTGATGCGAAGAACTGACTCATTTGAAAAGACCCTCATGCTAGGAAAGATTGAAGGCAGGAGGAAAAGGGAACGACAGAGGATGAGATGGTTGGATGGCATCACCGACTCAATGGACATGAGTTTGAGTAAACTCCAGGAGTTAGTGATGGACAGGGAGGCCTGGCATGCTGAAGTTCATGGGGTCGCAAAGAGTCAGACACAACTGAGCGACTGAACTGAACTGAACATTAGTGAACATTGTTTTGGCATACAGCTAAATTACTTGGAAACAGATCTTTCAAGGCTTGCTTTTGAGAGGTGTTATGTAGGACCATGAAATGGAGCAAGACCGTGTGGGACTCTCCCTGGTACAAATACCTTCTGTGTCCCCCATTTCTTATTTGATTAAAAAAGGCTTCAGCCTTCTTTTGTCCCATGAATTCTTAAGAGCAGATTCAAATAAATTCAAAGCTAATCAGGCAAGGGAGGTAATGCAGAAAGAAAGGTGGAGCAGTCAAGAATCAATAGTGTAGCCTTGGGGCAGGGTTCTGATTCTTCACAATGAATATACATAATAATATTTTTGAGTTCTTCAGAAGAACTAAGGCCCCCACCCAGGTGGAGCATGGTAGTTCAGTTCGGTTGCTCAGTGATGTCAGACTGTGACTGCAACACACCAGGCTTCCCTGTCCATCAAAAACTCCCGGAGCTTGCTCAAATTCATGTCCATAGAGTTGGTGATGCCATCCAACCATTTCATCCTATGTGATACCCTTCTCCTCCTGCCTTCCATATTTCCCAGCATCAGGGTCTTTTCCAATGAGTCAATTCTTCCTATCAGGTGACCAAAGTACTGCAGTTTCAGCTTCAGCATCAGACCTTCCAGTGAATATTTAGGACTGATTTCCTTTAGGACTGACTAGTTTGATATCCTTGCAGTCCAAGGGACTCTTAAGAGTCTTCTCCAACACCACAGTTCAAAAGCATCAATTCTTTGGCGCTCAGCTTTCTTTATAGTCCAACTCTCACATCCATACATGACTACTGGAAAAACCGTAGCTTTGACTAGACGGATCTTTGTTGGCAAAGTAATGTCTCTGCTTTTTAATATGTTGCCTAGGTTGGTCATAACTTTTCTTCCAAGGAACAAGCATCTTTTAATTTCATGGCTGCAGTCACCATCTGCAGTGATTTTGGAGCCCCCAAAAGTAAAGTCAGCCACTGTTTCCACTGTTGCTCCATCTATTTGCAATGAAGTGATGGGACCAGATGCCATGATCTTAGTGTTTTGAATGTTGAGTTTTAAGCCAGCTTTTTCACTCTCCTCTTTCACTTTCATCAAGAGGTTCTCCAGTTCCTCTTTGCTTTCTGCCATAAGGGTGGTGTCATCTGCATATCTGAAGTTATTGATATTTCTCCTAGAAATGTTGATTCCAGTTTGTGCTTCATCCAACCCAGCGTTTCTCATGATGTACTCTGCATATAAGTTAACTAAGCAGGGTGACAATATACATAAGTTCCATTCCAAATTTTGAACCAGTCTGTTATTCCATGTCTGTTTCTAACTGTTTCTTCTTGACCTGCATACAGATTTTTCAGGAGGCAGGTAAGGTGGTCTGGTATTCCCATCTCTTGAAGAATTTTCCACAGTTTGCTGTGATCCACACAGTCAAAGGCATTGGCATAATCAATAAAGCAGAAGTAGATGTTTTTCTGGAATTCTCTTGCTTTTTCAATGATCCAATGGCTATTGGCAATTTGATCTCTGGTTCCTCTGCCTTTTCTAAATCCAACTTAAACATGTGGAAGTTCACGGTTCACGTACTGCTGAAGCCTGGCTTGGAGAATTTTGAGCATTAGTTTGCTAGCGTGTGAGATGAGTGCAATTGTGCAGTAGTTTGGACATTCTTTGGCATTGCCTTTCTTTGGGATTGGAATGAAAACTGAGCATGGTAACTTCAGGCTAAACACAAGATTCCTGGAACAGTGCCCTGTTACCTCACCACCAACCAATCAGAAGAAAGTCCCACACCCTGAAACCCTCACCCCAAATTTTGCCTATAAAACTTCTTCCTGAAAACCATCAGAGAGTTCAGGGATTTTGAGCATTAGCCACCCATTCTCCTTGCTTGGCCTTGCAATAAAGTTTTCCCTGCTGTAAACACCCATGTTGTGGCTTGTTTGGCCTCACTGTAAGGCACAAGAACTTGCATTTGGTAACAGTCAGAGTAACCTTTGTTCTACGGCTGATTCCACTATACCACTGAGGAAATACCCTCCTGAGTACTCTATCTGATGGCCTGAGTATTGCAGTGTTTTGTCTTGACTGGTAGAGCAGGAAATAGTCCCAGCCTTGCAAAGATCTGGTGATTCTTCTCTTACTTCTCACTTGTGGTTCTTTCCCTAGCCTTGAGTGGCACCTCCAGACTCACTCAGTACTCTAAGGGGACCTTCAGAAATGCTCTTTCTCCATGTAGATCTCTCCTCTCCGGCACCCTGCTCTGTGAACTCTAGTAACCTGGTTCTCCTCAGACTCTCAGTTCCTTGTCCTCAACTTACCTGGCCCACCTATTCCCCCTGCAATCACCTCTTCCCACTGCACCCTGGATGATTTCTCCAGGTGGTGAGCTGCGGACAGTTTTAGCTCTCTGCTAATTTGCTTCTCCTCTCTCGGGGGTCACTGTCCCTCACCTCTGAGAGCTAATATTAGAAAATAATTGTTTTGTATACTTCATCTGTTTCTGTGTTACTCCATCTTAGAAGCAAAAATAAATCTTTAAACACTTAATTTTAGCTTTATTTTCTATATTGTTTTTCAAAAGTTTTCAATTTCTACTTTTAAAAGTGTTTTCAGAGATTAGCTGCTAAGCACACTTTAAAAATAATTTTCTAACTGTGGTGGATTCATTTTGATATTTGGCAAAACTAATACAATTATGTAAAGTTTAAAAATAAAATTAAATTTAAAAAAATAATAATTTTCTATTTAAAAAATCTGACAGCTTTAGTATTTTTGTATAAATGCCTAAAAACAGTAGGAGAAGAATATCCAATTAGGATTTGATATTCCTTAGTATAGGAGATAAATTATGAGTATTCATAGGTTGAATAATCTTTCTATGGATTAGTATATCCCATTTTTAATGTTTCACTTCCATAAAAGAATTATAAATGAATTCTCTGGTAATGTGCACCTTCTTTCTGAGATGCACACATTTAACTTACTTCTATTTCTCTAACATTCTGATAATTAAAATTGTTTTCCTATGGCCTGATCTCATACAGAAGCTAACACATCATATTTGGCTTTGAAGTGGATCACGAAGGGAGAAAATATGATTTGGTTCTGTTTTACTTTAAAACTCCAAACCACATGTTTACTTTCAAGCTAAAATGTAGTGTTTTTGTGTGGGTTTTAATATGTATGGCTGACGTATGACTCACTTTTGAAGACCACAGAAATTATAAGGAAACAAAAATAAAGGAAAAGGACTGGTCATATCATTCTAGGATGGTTGGTGGTGTTCTTTCTCTTCCTCCTCCCCTCTTCCTTTTCCCCTGTCTCTGTCTTCCAGTAACTTAGTTCTTACATTTTACAAGCTATCTTTTCTGCCTAGATTTTGAGTAGTAGAGAAAAGAGTAAAGTTTCTAATTGCGAAGGAACTCTCAAGATGTTCCATTTGCTCAATATTGATAAAAATAATAATGTACAGCATGGGCCAAAAACAAACTTTAATTCAGATGCTGGATATTTTGTTTAATAAGAGCTGTTGACAGAACTTAACAGAAAAATAGTCTTTAAGTTGGTAGTGTGACTAGTCTTATAAATGCCATCCGAATGGCCAGGTGTTGTAAGTAAAACCTGGAGGACTGCCCCTCGTGGGGGTGCTGACTCCCAAATTCAGATGTAAGAACTTTAGTAATTTAGGCTTTTTCTGACACATAATGAAGCAGGATTTTTTTTTTTTTAATACACCCCTAAGAGTTAAAGTCATTGAGGAATCTAGATTTTATACTCTGCTTTTTCCCCCCGCTTAGTTCCAATTGGTAGATTTGTTATTATAGAGTCAACAAAAACCTCCATTGGATGATTAAAAAGGGTTGAATCATAAACTCAATACTTTGCCACTCACTCTGCCAGACAGATGAGACCTCGCTTGGCTTAAGCCCTTCAGAATCCACCCCTGGAGCTGAGGGTTGTCAATCCCATCCTAATCTCTTGCTTATGTGTGGGGAAGGGACATTCTTGTAAGGAACATGTGTGTCAAGAGGGGAAAAAGGAGGACTTCCCTGGTGGTCCAGTGGTTAAGAATCCATCTGCCAATGCAGGGGATATGGGTTCCATCCCTGGTCCAGGAAGATCCCACATACCTTGGGGCATCTAAGCCCATGCACTCCAACTATTGAGCCCCCGCACTCTAGAACCCGGGAGCCACAACTTCCGAGCCCATGCATCACAACTACTGAAGCCCGCAAGCCCTAGAGCCCGTGCTCTGCAGCAAGAGAAGCTACTGCAAGAAGAGCCTGCATGCCACAAAGAGAGCGTATCCTCCACTTGCCACAACTAGAGAAAACCCACACCCAGCAACAAAACCCCAGCACAGCCAATAAATAAAAATTTAAAAATAAAAAAGAAGGGAAAATGGAAAAAAAAAATCAGGTTATTAGAGTTCTTACTCAGATTCACTAAGAAAATAGGTTCTGTTTTATAAATACAATATTTTAGTCAGTAAATCTTTTGAAAGGAGAGCAAGATCTCATTTACTTTGTACACTGTGTGTAGTTCACATTCAGTGAATGAGTGTTGAGAGCAAGTAAGCATTATGCAAATAGTTTTCCACGTGAGTGATCCCTCTCCACCTTTCTATATAGTATCAGTGTTCCCTCTTTGCCTTTGACCTCTGTCCTATCCCTCATCACTTGTTAATTTCTTTTCCAACTTTAACACTAAATTCTTTCACTTTGTTGTTGTTGTTCAGTTGCTGGGTTGTGTGTGTCTCTTTGCAACCGCAGGGACTGCAGCACACCAGGCTTCCCAGTCCTTCATTGTCTCCTGGAGTTTGCACAAACTCATGTCCATTGAGTTGATTATGCCATCCAACCAGTTCATCCTCTGTCACCCGTTTCTCCTTCTGTCCTCCATCTTTTCCAGCATCAGTCTTTTCCAATGAGTTGGCTCTTCACATCAGGTAGCCAAAGTATTTGAGCTTCAGTTTCAGCATCAATCCTTCCAATGAATATTCAGGGTTGGCTTCCTTTAGGATTGATTGGTTTGATCTTGCTGTCCAAGGGACTCTCAAGAGTCTTATCGAGCACCACAGTTCAAAAGCATCAGTTCTTCAGTGTTCAACCTTCTTTATAGTCCAACTCTCACATCCATACCTGACTACAGGAAAAACCATAGCTTTGACTATATGGACTTTTGTCGGCAAGGCGGTCTCTGCTTTTTAATATGCTGTCTAGGTTTGTCATAGCTTTTCTTTCAAGGAGCAAGCATCTTTTAATTTCATGATTATAGTCACCGTCCACAGTGATTTTAGAGCCCAAGGAAATAAAATCTCACTGTTTCCATTTTTTCTCCATCTATTTGCTATGAAGTGATGGAACAGCATGCCATGATTTAGTTTTTTGGACACTGAGTTTTAAGCCAGCTTTTTCACTCTCCTCTTTCACCTTCATCAAGAGGCTCTTTAGTTCCTCTTCACTTTCTGCCATTAGTGTGGTGTCATCGGCATATCAGAAAAGACAATGGCACCCCACTCCAGTACTCTTGCCTGGAATATCCCGTGGATGGAGGAGTCTGGTGGGCTGCGGTCCATGGGGTTGCTATGAGTCGGGCACAACTGAGTGACTTCACTTTCACTTTTCACTTTCCTACATTGGAGAAGGAAATGGCAACCCACTCCAGTGTTCTTGCCTGGAGAATCCCAGGGACGGGGGAGCCTGGTGGGCTTCCGTTTATGGGGTCGCACAGAGTCAGACACAACTGAAGCAACTTAGCAGCAGCAGCAGCAGCAGCATCTGCATATCTGAGGTTAACTGATATTCTCCTGGCAATCTTGATTCTAGCTTGTGCTTCATCCAGCCCAGCATTTCGCATTATGTACTCTGCATATAGGTGAATATAATTTAAGATTACCCTGTTTGATTTGAAAACTTTAGGGAAAAAAGTAATAAACCTGGTATATGTTTTATTTATTCATCTTAGGTATAGTAAAATTGGATTCTTAATTATTTAGTGTTCAACTTTCATCTCTTTCAGTTATTTTCTTATAAAGTCTAAAATTTGTTATAGCATGACTTTAATCTTTTTCTTAGTAACAAAGGCTCTAATCTCTTGTCGTGTTTTGTTTTTCTCCTCTGCTGTGAGATATTAGACCACAACTTTAACTTTTCACTTATTTAACTTTAGTATTCTTTTCACACACATGCATTCATGTTGGTGATTTCCCCCTTACTCTCCTCCATGTGCCTTATTGGTCATGACTATCTTTCTCCATATTTTATGGTCCAGCTCCTCACACTTATTGCAAGGTATTGACAGGAATTCTTCCCTGTGGGATGCCTTCTGCCCTCTACAGAGAGTCCATCTAGCCCTTTCTTGAGGGTCTCTGCCTCTGTGATGTGGTAATGTCCAGATTCTCTGGTCTCTGCTTCTTCTCTTTCCTCCCATGGTTTTTCCCTCTAACCCCCTAACAGAAGCAAGAGCTTGTTCTGTGGCTTTCCTTGCTTCAAGTTCTTGCCCTGGAGGCTGCATTTGTTTCTGAATTGATGGCTGCCTAATATTTTATCTAGACTCTTTGTCTTGACTTTTAGTTCATGTCTGCCTAAAGGACTTTTTAAATCATCTCACTGTTATCTCACAGCTCCCCTGTAACCAAACCAGATTTATTTCTTCTCTCTGGTACATTATTTTTGCCCAGTTCAAATTTTTGAAACTGGAGTCAATTTTGTCTCAACACTTTCTTTCCCTTTATTCAGTTAGTTACCAACTCTTATGGGCTTCCCTGGTGGCTCAGAGGTTAAAGCATCTGCTCGCAATGCAGGAGACCTGGGTTTGATCCCTGGGTTGGGAAGACCCCCTGGAGAAGGAAATGGCAACCCACTCCAGTATTCTTGCCTGGAGAATCCCTCTTATGGCTTCCACTTCACATCTTTCATCTGCCCCTTTAGGATCTCACATCTTGCTGGAATGACATATAGCCCTCCTGAAAGTTTTTGTGGCTTGGCTTCCACTTTAAGCCTGTAGTTGAGATTGCAAATGGGTTACCATTTGCAATCTGTGGTCAGGGCCTTCTTTTGCCCCTGACAAGACACGGCCCACTCACCCCTCTGCTCAGGAGCCTTTCTTGCAGAGTGGGCTCTTGGCGTGTGTGGACACTGACCTCATACCCATCTGCTTGCCTTTGTGTGTGTTGTCCTCTGTGCCACTGTGTTCTTTCTTTATGTTCACCTGTGGTTGTTACTAAGTGAGAAGTAAAGATTCGCCTTCTCTCGGGGTTTTGGACCGGTATGGACAAACTTTGTGTAAAGGGCCAGCTAGTAAATAATCAGGATTTGTGGACCTCAAATTACTCTACTTGTCCTTTTAGCACAAAGTGGCATAGACAACATGTCCGTGAGTGGGTGTGGCTTTGTTCAAACAAAACCTCATTTTTTTCAATCATTCTAAAATGTAAGACTCATTTTACATCACAGGTAGAACCAAAACAGGTGGCAGGCTGGCTCCGGTCCTGGACTGTGCTTTGTTAACCCCTATTTTGGATGAAGAAGCATCTGAGAGAGTACTGAAAATAGGAATAAATAACTACCTGCCCAGGTTAGAAAGAAAGTCTACGCAGAGAGAAATACTTGACGGCTCTGACCTACTGCAATCCTCAAGTACTTGTAGCACGCACAGTGCGCTAACCACAGGATTCCTTCTCCTTCTTCAGTCTCCACTGCCACCTCTTCAGCCAACTCCCCATCAAGGTCTCCTGCTCTGGCCCTCCATGCTTTCCCCACCAGGAGCTACCATGATCCACCACAAATACAGCAGGTGGAGAGCCTACAGCCTCACATCCCTCAGAGTCCTCACTGCTCTTAGAGGAGCTCCAGGGTCTTACCCTCACATAGAGGTCCTGCCTGGCCCAGGCAGGGGCCCTCTCCTTCTGAATGCCCCACTTCACCAGTTGCCACTCACTAAGACTAGCAGGACGCTCATCCCAACCCTTCTGATGGCTCCTTCTCTCTGTCCTCTTGACCCAGCTTCATGGGACCCTTTGCTGCTGCCTCGTTCTCCCCTCCCGCTGCATGCTTTAGAGAGAGGTAGCACTGCACTTACTGTGCTTTCTTGTTTATTGATTTTCTTTCCTCTCTCTTCTCATTGACCTCCAGCTGGCCCCTAGAGAACACAGGACCTGTGAGAACAGGACCTTCATCATCTTGCTGACTGCTGTGTGCCCATACCTAGCACAGTGCCAGGCTCATGAAGGGAAGGACAGGGCCAGACCCACAGAGGAGCCCACTTAGGGGACACATCTCTTGCCAAACAGAACAAGTCTGGAGAGGGCTTGGGTGCACAGCCAAAGGAGCCAAGTGGAGGGTATGATGTAAGCATGTGATGGCTACAGCTAGGTGAACGGGGCTTTGGGGACTGCCTGAGAGCCGCTTCAAGCAGAACTTACTTTAAACACAAAACTTGCTTCAAATGCAGAAGACAGTGTCTTCAGGAAAACACCAATGACCCAGGAGTCCTATAATTATACTTTCTTATCTGTGCTACTTCCCCCACATTGGCCAACCACTTAGCTAAAAATGATGGCATGGAAGGAAAGGGGAAGACATGGCAACACACAGATGCTTTTTAAAAGTTTTCCCTCACTCACTAGAAAGATGGAGGTGTTGACAGAAAGTGAGTATATCAAGAAGTGAAATAAAAGCAGTTGACCCAGCTTTGTGCAGCATTTCCTCTGCCCAAGAATGAAATCTGTATGCATGTATGAGCAATGAATTGTGCAATTTCAGTGATTCTACATATAAGCTGAATGTTCTTATGTTTGCATTTTAAATTGGAATCATGGTTTTCCCAGATGGAGCTAGTGGTAAAGAATTTGCCTGCCAATGCAGGAGACGCAAGAGATTCAGGTTCAATCCCTGAGTCAGGAAGATGCCCTGGAGGAAGGCATGGTAGCCCACTCCAGTATTTTTGCCTGGAGAATCCCATGGACAGGGGAGCCTGGCAGGCTACAGTCCATGGGATTGCAAAGAGTCAGATATGACTGAAGTGACTGAGCACGCAATATAAAGGTAAATGGTAAAATTCATATGATAATTTAAAAAAATTTTTTAATTATTAATTTTTTGGCTGTGCCAGGTCTTAGTTGTGGCACATGAGATCTTCGATCTTTGCTGAGGCATGTGATATCTTTAGTTGTGGCACGTGGGAACTAGTTCCCTGACCAGGGATTGAACCTGGCACCCTGCATTGGGAACATGGAGTCCTAGCCAGTGAATTACCAGGAAAGTCCCTATAATTTTAAATTTTAATTTTTCTTTCCTCAGAATTACTTTAAGTAGCAAATAAAAGTGAGAGAGAAAGCAGAAGAAAGAAAAACACTTTCTGTATGAGTACCTTTCACAGCACTTTTTTGCTGCTTGCTGAGTAAGACGTCTTGCATTTTCATTTGTACTGGGCCACAATTATGTTGCAGATCATGTATGTGGGGGAGGAATAATACAGTTAGGAAAGCGACATTGTGGAGGTAACATTTGACCTGGGTCTTGAAAATGAATAGGGATCTCCAGGCAGAAGTAAGCAGAAGAAACAGCAAAAATTCCTGCCAGGGGATATAAACATGTGTCCTGGTCAGTTTCAACTGTGCACTATTGTGATTTATAAGAAAAGAAAAAAGCCAGTGGCCGACAATTTAATCAATAATGCCTATATAAGGAAGATTTCATATAAACCCAAAAGGAAGGGGTTTGGAGAATTGAGTTTGGGGAACCAGAATGATTGCATATGCCACCATGCTGGATCCCATACTCCACAGGGACAGAAGCTCCCTTATTTAAGATTTCACCTTATATATCTCTTTATTTGGCTATTGATTTATATCCTTTAATATCCTTCATAATAGGCTGGTAATTCAGTGAGTAAGCAGGTTTCTTGAGTTCTGTAAACTACTCCAGCAAATTAATCAAACCTTACGAGGGAGTCATAGGAACCTCCAGTCTGTACCCAGGTGGTCAGAAGTGACAACATGGACTTGTAATTGACATCTTAACTAGAGGGCAGTCTTGTGGGGCTGAGCTCCTAAACTGTGGAGTCTGATGCTATCTCCAGGTACTATTTACCTGACACTGTGTGGGTTGATTTGTAGGTCACCCAGTTGATGTCTGAGATTTGCTTGTTGTTGGGAAACCTCTCCTCCCTCCACACATATACTCATTGGAACTGTTTCAGAATTGTTAGGCTCTTGTAACTAAGTTTCTTTGTATTCTTAAATCTTTTTACAGATTTGATCATGTGCTAACTAACCACTGAATGTCAGTTGCAAAAACTATTTTAAAATTTTTAAGATCTGTTTGTTGGGGGGATGGGAGAAATAGGGGGGAAATATGTGTGAGTAATTATAATAATGCGAAAGTGGTATCTAGATTTTACAGCCTCAGTAATCTGCTCAAAGGAGAAGGCAATGGCACCCCACTCCAGTACTCCTGCCTGGAAAATCCCATGGGCAGAGGAGCCTGGTGGGCTGCAGTCCATGAGGTCGCTGAGGGTCAGACACGACTGAGTGACTTCACCTTCACTTTTCACTTTCATGCATTGGAGAAGGAAATGGCAACCCAGTCCAGTGTTCTTGCCTGGAGAATCCCAGGGATGGGGGAGCCTGGTGGGCTGCCCTCTGTGGGGTCGCACAGAATCGGACACGACTGAAGCGACTTAGCAGCAGCAGCAGCATAACAAAATACCATATACCAGGTGGCTTAAACAGCAGAAATTTATTTCTTTACAGTTCTGAAGGCTAGAAGTCCAATATCAAAGTACAACATGGTTACTCTCTGGTGAGACCTCTGTTTCTGCTTTGCAGGTGGTTGCCTTTTCACTGTGTCCTCACATGGCAGAGAGAGAATGCTCTGGTCTTTTTTTAAGGCACTAATTCCATTGTGAGGGTCCTACTTATGAGTTCATTTAAATTTACTTATTTCCCACAGGCCCCATCTCCAAAACCATCATTTTGGAGGTTAGGGTGTCAATACATGAATATGGAAGAAGGCACAATCTAGTTATAGCAACATGCATGAAATGTCTGGGGAATATCGAATAGGTTTTTCCGGTAAGAGTAGGTACTGGATATAGGTAGAAGCTGGGACAAAGCTAGTATAAGGTTTCAAAATTCTTCTGCATTGTGCTAAGAGTTAAGCTTTACATAGAAATTGGGAATTTGGAGCATAAACAGATGTGTGTTTTAGAATGATGCTCTGGCAATGCATGTAGGATACAGCTTTGTTCTTCAGTTGCTTAGTTGTGTCCAACTCTGCAACCCCATGGACTGCAGCACACCAGGCTTCCCTGTCCTTCACCAACTCCCAGAGCTTGCTCAAATTCATCTCCATTGAGTTGGTGAGGCCATCCAACCATCTCACCATCTGTCATCCCCTTCTCCTGCCTTCAATCTTTCCCAGCATCAGGGTCTTTTCTAATGAGTTGGCTCTTCGCATCAGGTAGCCAAAGTATTGTAGCTTCAGCTTCAGCATCAGTCCTTCCAATGTATGTTCAGGGTTGATTTCCTTTAGGATTGACTGGTTTGATCTCCTTGCAGTCCAAGGGTCTCTCAAGAGTTTTCCCCAGCACCACATTTCCAAAGCATTAATTTGGAGAAGGAAATGGCAACCCACTCAAGTATTCTTGCCTGGAAAAGTCCATGGACAGAGGAACCTGACGGGTTGTAGTCCATAGGGTTACATGACTGAGCACGCAGGCATGAGGGTGGAGGGAGATGGGTTGGAGCAGTAAAATGGTAGAACTTAAAAAAAAATTATTCAGTGCTCAGCTTTCTTTATGGTCCAACTCTCATATCTATACATGACTGTTGGAAAAACCATAGCTTTGGCTAGACAGACCTTTGCTGGCAAAGAAATATCTCTGATTTTTAATACACTGTCTATGTTAGTCATAGCTTTTCTTCCAAGGAGTGTCTTTTAATTTCATGGCTGCAGTCACCATCTGCTGTGATTTTGGAGCCCAAGAAAATAAAGTCTCTTACTGTTTCCATTGTTTCCCCATCTATTTGCCATGAAGTGATGGGACCGGATGCCATGATCTTTGTTTTTTGAATGTTGAGTTTTAAGCCAGCTTTTTCACCCTCCTCTTTCACCTTTGTTAAGAAACTCTTTAGTTCCTCTTTGCTTTCTGCCTAAGAGTGGTGTCATCTACATATCTGAAGTTACTGATATTTCTCCCAGAAATCTTGCTTCCAGCTTTACTTCATTTAGTCCAGCATTGTGCATGATGTACTCTGCATATAAGTTAAATAAGCAGGGTAATAATATACAGCCTTGACGTACTCCTTTCCTAATTTTGAACCAGTCTGTTGTTCCATGTCTAACTGTTGCTTTTTGACCTGTATACAGGTATTGCAGGAAGCAGGTAAAGTGGTCTGGAAATCCTATCTTTTAAGAATTTTCCAGTGTTTCTGTAATCCACACAGTCAAAGGCTTTGGTGTGGTCAGTGAAGCAGAAGTAAATGTTTTTCTGGAATTCTTTTGCTTTTTCTAGTATACAGCATAATGTGCATTATTTAGATGTAAAGGCTCAGAGAAATAGAGGCAGCAAAGGCTATGATTTGGTTTCCTGGAAGAGGGTGAACCAAAATATTGGAGAAGGACACAAGGATCCAGATGGCATGGTCAAATCATCTGTGTATTTTATATTCTTCTGTAATTTAGATTTTATTATTTTCAAGATAACCTATCTAAAGACTTGTTTTTATCCATCAAACATTCAATATTACTGACTCTGATTGAACTTGAAAGCATCAAAGGGTTGCTCACACAGGATCTATAGGTAGTGAACACCCATGAACTGTGTTGGTCTTGATGTTTTCCTATGCTTTTAAAGAATGAAAATGATATCTGGCATTCTAGAAACTGATAAAATATCAATGATTAGAAAATAATCTTATGATAAAAATCTTTAACATAAATATCAGGAACTATATATGCTTGATTGTTTACTTTAAGCTATGGCAACAATCAGAACACTGGACTATAAGCATTTGGAAGTGACAGAATTGTGTACCTGGAAAACCCATGAAAATCAGATTTAACAATCAGTAAGGGAATTCTGTGAAAGTGCTTCACTCAATATGCCAGCAAATTTGGAAAATTCAGCAGTGGCCACAGAACTGGAAAAGGTCAGTTTTCATTCCAATCCCAAAGAAAGGCAATGCCAAAGAATGCTCAAACTACCGCACAATTGCACTCATCTCACATGCTAGTAAAGTAATGCTCAAAATTCTCCAAGCCAGGCTTCAGCAATACGTGAACCATGAACTTCCAGATGTTCAAGCTGGTTTTAGAAAAGACAGAGGAACCAGAGATCAAATTGCCAACATCCGCTGGATCATGGAAAAAGCAAGAGAGTTCCAGAAAAACATCTATTTCTCCTTTATTGACTATGCCAAACAAAGCCTTTGACTGTGTGGATCACAATAAACTGTGGAAAATTCTGAAAGAGATGGGAATATAAGAGCACCTGACCTGCCTCTTGAGAAACCTGTATGCAGGTCAGGAAGCGAGAGTTAGAACTGGACATGGAACAACAGACTGGTTCCAGATAGGAAAAGGAGTACGTCAAGGCTGTATATTGTCACCCTGTTTATTTAACTTATATGCAGAGTACATCATGAGAAACATGAGAAACTCTGGGCTGGAAGAAACACAAGCTGGAATCAAGATTGCCGGGAGAAATCTCAATAACCTCAGATAGGCGGATGACACCACCCTTATGGCAGAAAGTGAAGAGGAACTCAAACGCCTCTTGATGAAAGTAAAAGTGGAGAGTGAAAAAGTTGGCTTAAAGCTCAACATTCAGAAAACGAAGATCATAGCATCTGGTCCCATCACTTCATGGGAAATAGATGGGGAAACAGTGGAAACAGTGTCAGACTTTATTTTTCTGGGCTCCAAAATCACTGCAAATGGTGACTGCAGCCATGAAATTAAAAGACGCTTACTCCTTGGAAGAAAAGTTATGACCAACCTAGATAGCATATTGAAGAGCAGAAACATTACTTTGCCAACAAAGGTCCGTTTAGTCAAGACTATGTTTTTTCCAGTGGTCATGTATGGATGTGAGAGTTGGACTGTGAAGAAAGCTGAGCACCGAAGAATTGATGCTTTTGAACTGTGGTGTTGGAGAAGACTCGTGAGAGTCCCTGGGACCAAAAGGAGATCCAACCAGTCCATTCTAAAGGAGATAAGCCCTGGGATTTCTTTGGAAGGAACGATGCTAAAGCTGAAACTCCAGTACTTTGGCCACCTCATGCGAAGAGTTGACTCATTGGAAAAGACTCTGATGCTGGGAGGGATTGGGGGCAGGAGGAGAAGTGGACGACAGAGGATGAGATGGCTGGATGGCATCACCGACTCGATGGACATGAGTTTGAGTGAACTCTAGGAGTTGGTGATAGACAGGAAGGCCTGGCATGCTGCGATTCATGGGGTCACAGAGTCGGACACGACTGAGTGACTGAACTGAACTGAAGGGAATTCTGGAAGGTAGTGTGGTATGTTAATATATATGCACCAATAGCTTTCATAATATAACTAGTAGAATTATCAGATAAAAAGTATAACAACTAGTAGGAAGCTAAACAAAAGAATTCAAGACTTTTATTAGAGGTTAACTCAGAAGTCTTGGGATGCTTAAACGTAGCTTGTTCCAAAGAAAGGAGTGGTCTTTGACTGGATCTTGGCATGTAACTTCTAAGCACTTGCATTATCCTGTCTGATAAGAATGTCTTTGTTTACCTGGGGTCTTGGGCCATGCTAGACAGTTTATACTAACAGTGTGGTTTATCAGATCATATGTGAGATGAGTGCAATTGTGCGGTAGTTTGAGCATTCTTTGGCATTGCCTTTCTTTGGAATTGGAATGAAAACTGACCTTTTCCAGTCCTGTGGCCACTGCTGAGTTTTCCAAATTTGCTGGCATATTGAGTGCAGCACTTTCACAGCATTATCTTTCAGGATTTGGAATAGCTCAACTGGAATTCCATCACCTCCACTAGCTTTGTTCGTAGTGATGCTTTCTAAGGCCCACTTGACTTCACATTCCAGGATGTCTGGCTCTAGGTCGGTGATCACACCATCGTGATTATCTGGGTCGTGAAGATATTTTTTGTACAGTTCTTCTGTGTATTCTTGCCATCTCTTCTTAATATCTTCTGCTTCTGTTAGGTCCGTACCATTTCTGTCGTTTAGTGTGGTTTATAGTGAATGCCTATTTTTGTTTGCCTGGGGCTCTGGATTATGCTAGGTCAGTCAGATCTCTGGAGGGGCTGATGACTAAAGTGCTCTGTGCTTATGTCACAGGCATTCAGTAGAATTCCTGGACAGGAGGCTCTGGTGAGCTTGCCTGATTGGCAACACTTCACACATGTTGTTACTCATTATTGCAGGGGTAATTAAGTGCTATCTGTGCACTTCCACTGAGCGAGGATGACTGGAAGCTTGCACCTGGTTTTTCCTGGTCTCTACCTATGTACCTATCTCTTCTGCTGATTTTAGTCTGTATCTATCTGCTGTAATAATCCATATATTAACTTTTCTGGGTCTTGTAAGCCCATCTAGAAAATCATCAAACCTGAAGGTGACCTTGGGGAATCCCAGACACAGTGGGTGTCAGAAATGGGACTTGGGCTTTAGTGATCCTGACTTACTAAAACACTGTGAAAGCATTCTTTTGAGAAAAGGAATAATGAAGAAATGGGGTTGATGAAACTGATACCCATGGTATGAAACAGTAGCTACGCTGTGATCAATTACTAGAGGTAAAAGTCACCAATGGAATTGGTACACCCAATGCCTCAGACACTGGTTTAATAAATACACAAGAAAATGAAAGATAATGAGAAAAAAAAAGTATATAATTCCTTGGTTATTGCTGAATGAATAGCTAAAATGAAAATAAAGGAGAGCGTTGAATGGGAAACCTGAGGCCATTTTTCAAGCTTGTATTTCAGCTCATCTGAACTATGGGTAGCCTTAGTAACATGACCAAAGGGAAAAATTATGTTGGAACAACAAATGAAATAACAAGCACCTCTAAGAGACTTCTGGTCACCAAGAGTAGTTCAGGTGGCAGAGGGACAAAACTGAGAAACTATTGAAATCAAGGAGAGTTGCCTCATTGTGTGTGATGGAGTTGTCCCATTATGTGGATAATGCCATCAGCTTCCCCTTATGGGTCTTAGAGAAATTAACAAAGTTAGAATAATTCACAAGGGAATGAGAAAGACAAAGAGGATAGTCAAGGGACTTTTCCAAGAAACATAGAAGTCTTTACACAGTTAAGAAATAGGATGAATAAAATGGACATTGATGGAGGTTAAATAAAAGTCTTAATGCAGCACTAATGGAGGTTGGCTGGACCAATGGGAACCCCAGCTACTCCCTCAACTTTGAAGAGATTTAAACAAATATGCTCTATTTATCCTGCTGCTGCTGCTAAGTCGCTTCAGTCGTGTCTGACTCTGTGCGACCCCATAGACGGTAGCCCACCAGGCTCCCCGTCCCTGGGATTCTCCAGGCAAGAACACTGGAGTGGGTTGCCATTTCCTTCCCCAATGCATGAAGGTGAAAAGTGAAAATGCAGTCGCTCAGTAGTGTCCGACGCTGAGCGACCCCATGGACTGCAGCCCACCAGGCTCTTCTGTACATGGGATTTTCCAGGCAAGAGTACTGGAGTGGGGTGCCATCGCCTTCTCCGCTATTTATCCTAGTTTGAAGGAATTAAAACAGAAGGCAAAGATGACTGAGAAATTTAATCTTGACTCACTGATGATGATGGTCCAGAAAATTATTCTGAATCTGTATTGATGAAGGAGTCAGTGTCTTTTGGCCCAGTCCCCAGTCAGGGACTTAAGGTCATTTGGAAATATGGGGGCAAATTGGCCAGGCATTGAGAAGAAACTTTTCTGGAACATCCTGACATTGGGACCCCAATGCACTGTGATTCCAAAACTTGGTGGTGAGGTCCTGATGAGGATTACAGTTAGATTGGGAAGATAGAGGAAGAAACGTTTGATAGATGAAAATTTGGAGGACAATTGGAATGTTTGAGTAGATTTTATGTGAAGTGGATGCATCTCTTTTACCTAAATGCATTAATCAATGGATATTATGTCTGACTAGAAGTCATTTCTCCTACCTAGTATTGTAAAGCAGAAGGCATAAAATTGTGTTAATGGGAAATACAGAAGGCTCAATTCTATCTGAGCCCATCAGTTCAGTCATTCAGTCGTGTCCGATTCTTTGCGACCCCATGAACTGCAGCACGCCAGGCCTCCCTGTCCATCACCAACTCCCGGAGTCCACCCAAACCACGTCCATCAAGTTGGTGATGCCATCCAACCATCTCATCCTCTGTCGTCCCCTTCTCCTCCTGCCCTCAATCTTTCCCAGCATCAGGGTCTTTTCCAATGAGTCAGCTCTTCGCATCAGGTGGCCAAAGTATTGGAGTTTCAGCTTCAACATCAGTCCTTCCAATGAACACCCAGGATTGATCTCCTTTAGGATGTACTGGTTGATTCTCCTTGCAGTCCAAGGGACTCTCAAGAGTCTTCTCTAACACCACAATTCAAAAGCATCAATTCTTCGGGGCTCAGCTTTCTTTATAGTCCAGCTTTCTTTATAGTCAAACTCTCACATCCATACATGACCACTGGAAAATCCATAGCCTTGACTAGACAGACCTTTGTCAGCAAAGTAATGTCTCTGCTTTTTAATATGCTGTCTAGGTTGGTCATAACTTTCCTTCCAAGGAGTAAGCGTCTTTTAATTTCATGGCTGCAATCACCATCTGCAGTGATTTTGGAGGCCAGAAAAATAAAGTCAGCCACTATTTCCACTATTTCCCCATCTATCTGCCATGAAGTGATGGGACCGGATGCCATGATTTTAGTTTTTTGAATCTGAGCCCATACAGGTTGTTAATTTGAAACAGTATTGGATATCTGGTAGTCAAAGAGATGACCAGACTCTTTTATGACATATTAGGAGTTAGAGTTCTGGCACCTACAAATTCTCTGTACAATAGCTCTATGTGGCCCATGGAAAAGGAGAATGGCTTGCATGCCCATGAATATTTGCACAGACTGGAGTTCATGGCAAAAGCCCATGAGTGCCACCCAGTGGTGACCGCTGGGATTTTGGACTGGAAAATTTCTAGCCATGGTAGTACCGTGTAGCCTGTGTGAGACACAATTACTAGCTTTTGATTGAGTATTGATCGAAACTGACCCTATGAATGAAGGTATAAAATGATTTTGAAACCTGAAATACCCATAATATGTTGGGTTAAATCAGAGACACATTCTGATATAGGGAAGTCAGTGCCAAGAAGATTTCCATAGTAATACGGAAATAGTTTTTGCAGGAACATGCTATTGGGGAATGGAAGGAAGTACTCATCATATTCATGTGTAGATGGCCTTCTTTCCTGTAAGGCAGCTTTGAGGATCTGCTGAATCCACAGCTCTCTATTGACTAAATGACTCTTTCCTGCTCAAAGATACTATAATTCTCTTGCACTGAGATTATCTCAAGGCACCAGTATAAAGTTGACTTTCCCTCATTGCATGATCTGTTTATTCATTCCTAGGAAAGAGTCATTTAGTTTACGAATGGCAGTGCCTAGGTAGACAGACAACATCTTGGCTGGAAGATCAGTGTACTATGATTGACTGATGGAAAATCTCTAGTTGAAGAACAAGTCAGCTCAGTGGGCTGGGTTGCATACTGTTCTCTCGCTGTAATGAAATAATTAAAAAACAAATGATACGAGGCCTTCTATGTCGATTTTTACTGACTCATGGATAGTGGCAATAACTTACCATACAGTCAGGCAGAAGGGCCATGGAAAACCAGACTATTAAGGGGATGTTCATGTAGGGCATGCATATGTGTGTGCTCAATCACTCAACCAGGTCCAACTCCTTGAGACCCCATGGACTGTAACCCACCAGGCTCCTCTGTCCATGGAATTTTCCAGGCAAGAATACTGGAATGGATTGCCATTTCCTTCTCCAGGGGATCTTCCTGACTCAGGGATCAAACCCAGGTCTTCTGCCTTGCAGTCAGATTCTTTAACATCTGATCCACCAGGGAGAGCTGAAAGGAATGAATAAACAGATCATGCCATGAGGGAAAGTCCACTTTACACTGGTGCCTTGAGATAATCTCAGTACAAGAGAATTGTAGTATCTTTGAGCACAATTACACCAGACATCCAGAAGGGTAAATTCATATGTTTGCTCTAGGAACATGAAAAGATCACACGGCAGTCTGCAAACGTAGTTGACGTCACTATGGGAGACACTGTAGTCATAGGAATAGCACTGATTCTTGACAGCCCAGTGAAATTCTAGTGATGTGCCAGTATCGTAACTCCTATTTCTCAGATTATATCTACTACAGAAGATATCACTGAGGAAGGAATTTTTGGAGTCTACTACCTACCAGGCCTTCAGACTGTGTGACGTACAGCTCCCAGTAGACTGATTACTGTATAACTACAAACCTTAGTAGCTAAATCTTAGAAAGGTCCCTGGTTATCATGGACAAATTATAGCAGTGACACACTGCTGCCTGTAACCCAGCCCTGCAAAATAGCAGCCAGCAGCCTCTGCACAAGGCAAGGCCTAGCAACCAACTAGACCAAGGGCCAATCAAGCCTACCAAACTGCCCATAGTAGTCAGCCCACAACAAAAGGACCCATGCAGTCCACATAAAGGACACCTCTAGAGCATATGGCTCTGGTGATGAGGTGAGCATACTGCTGGGATACATAGGATGTCCCCTACAAGAGGCTACTTCTGCAAGGTTGGGAAACATAACCAACCTTCCAGATATATAGAATTAAAAATGAGCTGACAAGGATATATGTTCCAAACAAAGCAGCAAGATAAAAATCTCAGAAGAAGAACTAAGTGAAGTGGATATAGGCAGTCTACCCAAGAAAGAGTTCAGGGTAATGATCACAAAGATGGTCAAAGAACTCAGGAGAATGGATACACAGAGCAAGAAGTTAGAAGTTTTAAACAACTAGTCAGAAAATATGAAGAACAACCAAATGGAAATAAAGAGTACAATAACAGAAGTGAAAAATACAATGGATAGAGTTAACAGTAGATTAAATGATACAGAGGAACAAAGAGGTGAGCTGGAAGACAGAGTAGTGAAAACCATTGCTGCTGAACAGAAAAAAAAAGAAATGAGAACAGTTTATATGACCAAAAATCTCCCCCAAAACAAAAGCCCAGAGCCAGATGGCTTCACAGGGGAATTCAATCAAACATTTAGAGAAGAGCTAATGCCTATCCTTCTGAAACTCTTCCCAAAGATTGCAGAGGAAGGAACACTTCCAAACTCAATCTATGTGGGTACAATCACCCTGATACCAAAATTAGACAAAGATACCGCAAAAAAAGAAAATTACAGACCAATATTACTGATGAACATACAGGCAAAAACCCTTAACAAAATTCTAGCAAACAGAATTCAACACCACACCATGATCAAGTCGTGTTTATCCCAGGGATGCAAGGATTCTTCAGTATACACAAATCAATCAATGTGATGCACCAAATTAACAAATTGAAAGATAAAAACCAAATGATAATCTCAATAGATGCAGAAAAAGCTTTTAACAAAATTTAGAACCCATTTGTGATAAAAAAAAAATTATTCAAAAAATGGGCATAAATCCCTATCAAGCTACCCACAGTATTTTTCAGAGAACTAGAACAAATAATTTCACAATTTGTATGGAAATACAAAAAAACCTCGAATAGCCAAGGCAATCTTGAGAAAGAAGAATGGAACTGGAGGAATCAACCTGCCTGACTTCAGACTATACTACAAAGCAACAGTCATCAAGACAGTATGGTACTGGCACAAAGACAGAAATATAGATCAATGGAACAAAATAGAAAGCCTAGGGATAGATCCATGTACCTATGGATACCTTATCTTTGACAAAGGAGGCAAGAATATACAATGGAGAAAAGACAATCTCTTCAACAAGTAGTGCTGGGAAAACTGATCAACCACTTGCAAAAGAATGAAAGTCAAAAACTTTATAACACCATACACAAAAATAAATTCAAATTGGATTAAAGATCTGAATGTAAGACCAGAAACTATAAAACTCCTAGAGGAAAACAGGCATAACAGGATCCTCTATGATCCACCTTCCAAAATAATGGAAATAAAAGCAAAAATAAACAAATGGGACCTAATTAAACTTAAAAGCTTTTTCACAATGAAGAAAACTATCAGATCAGATCAGTTGCTCAGTCGTGTCTGACTCTTTGTGACCCCATGAATCGCAGCACGCCAGGCCTCCCTGTCCATCACCAACTCCCGGAGTTCACTCAGACTCATGTCCATCGAGTCAGTGATGCCATCCAGCCATCTCATCCTCTGTCGTCCCCTTCTCCCCTTGCCGCCAATCCCTCCCAGCATCAGAGTCTTTTCCAATGAGTCAACTCTTCGCATCAGGTGGCCAAAGTACTGGAGTTTCAGCTTTAGCATCATTCCTTCCAAAGAAATCCCAGGGCTGATCTCCTTTAGAATGGACTGGTTGGATCTCCTTGCAGTCCAAGGGACTCTCAAGAGTCTTCTCCAACACCACAGTTCAAAAGCATCAATTCTTCAGCGCTCAGCCTTCTTCACAGTCCAACTCTCACATCCATACATGACCACAGGAAAAACCATAGCCTTGACTAGACGGACCTTTGTTGGCAAAGTAATGTCTCTGCTTTTCAATATGCTGTCTAGGTTGGTCATAGCTTTCCTTCCAAGGAGTAAGCGTCTTTTAATTTCATGGCTGCAGTCACCATCTGTAGTGATTTTGGAGCTCAGAAAAATAAAGTCTGACACTGTTTCCACTGTTTCCCCATCTATTTCCCATGAAGTGGTGGGACCAGATGCCATGATCTTCATTTTCTGAATGTTGAGCTTTAAGCCAACTTTTTCACTCTCCACTTTCACTTTCATCAAGAGGCTTTTGAGTTCCTCTTCACTTTCTGCCATAAGGGTGGTGTCATCTACATATCTGAGGTTATTGATATTCCTCCTGGAAATCTTGATTCCAGCTTGTGCTTCTTCCAGCCCAGCGTTTCTCATGATGTACTCTGCATATAAGTTAAATAAGCAGGGTGACAATATATAGCCTTGACGAACTCCTTTTCCTATCTGGAACCAGTCTGTTGTTCCATGTCCAGTTCTGACTGTTGCTTCCTGACCTGCATACAAATTTCTCAAGAGGCAGATCAGGTGGTCTGGTATTCCCATCTCTTTCAGAATTTCCCACAGTTTATTGTGATCCACACAAGTCAAAGGCTTTGGCATAGTCATTAAAGTGGAAATAGATGTTTTTCTGGAACTCTTTGGCTTTTTCGATGATCCAGCAGATGTTGGCAATTTGATCTCTGGTTCCTCTGCCTTTTCTAAAACCAGCGTGAACATCAGGAAGTTCACGGTTCACATATTGCTGAAGCCTGGCTTGGAGAATTTTAAGCATTACTTTACTAGCGTGTGAGATGAGTGCAATTGTGCGGTAGTTTGAGCATTCTTTGGCATTGCCTTTCTTTGGGATTGGAATGAAAACTGACCTTTTCCAGTCCTGTGTCCACTGCTGAGTTTTCCAAAGTTGCTGGCATATTGAGTGCAGCACTTTCACAGCATCATCTTTCAGGATTTGGAATAGCTCAACTGGAATTCTATCACCTCCACTAGCTTTGTTCGTAGTGATGCTTTCTAAGGCCCACTTGACTTCACATTCCAGGATGTCTGGCTCTAGGTCAGTGATCACACCATCGTGATTATCTGGGAAAATATAAGCAAGGTGAAAAGACAGCCTTCAGAATGGGAGAAAATAATAGCAAATGAAGCAACTGACAAAGAATTAATCTCAAAAATATACAACCAGCTCCTGCAGCTCAATTCCAGAAAAATAAATGACCCAATCAAAAAATGGGCCAAAGAACTAAACAGACGTTTCTCCAAAGAAGACATACAGATGGCTAACAAACACATGAAAAGATGCTCAACATAACTCATTATCAGAGAAAGGCAGATCTAAACCATAATAACCATCTCATGCTGGTCAGAATGGCTGCTATCAAAAAGTCTACAAACAATAAATGCTGGAGAGGGTGTGGAGAAAAGGGAATCCTCCTACACTGTTGGTGGGAATGCAAACTAGTACAGCCACTATGGAGAACAGTGTGGAGATTCCTTAAAAAACTGGAAATAGAACTGCCATATGACCCAGCAATCCCACTGCTGGGCATACACACCAAGGAAACCAGAATTGAAAGAGACATGTGTACCCCAATGTTCATTGCAGCACTGTCTACAATAGCCAGGACATGGAAGCAACCTAGATGTCCATCGGCAGATGAATGGATAAGAAAGCTATGGTACATATACACAATGGAATATTACTCAGCCATTAAAAATAATATATTTGAATCAGTTCTAATGAGGTGGATGAAACTAGAGCCTATTATACAGAGTGAAGTAAGCCAGAAAGAAAAACACCAATACAGTATACTAACGCATATATGTGGAATTTAGAAAGATGGTAATGATGACCTTATGTGTGAGACAGCAAAAGAGACACAGATGTAAATAACAGTCTTTTGGACTCTGTGGGAAAAGGCAAGGGTGGGATGATTTGAGAGAATAGCATTGAAACATGTACATTATCTTATGTGAAACAGATCGCCAGTTAAGGTTTGATGCGTGAGACAGGGTGCTCAGAGCTGGTGCAATGGGATGACCCTAAGGGATGGGATGGGGAGGGAGGTGGGAGAGGGGTTCAGGATGGGGAACACGTGTACACCCATGGCCGATTCATGTCAATGTATGGCAAAAACTACTACAATATTGTAAAGTAATTAGCCTCCAAGTAAAATAAATTAATTAATTTAAAAGAAAAAAATGGGCATAGAAGGAACCTATCTTAACATAATAAAGGCCATATGCAACAAACCCACAGCAAACATTATTCTCAATGGTGAGAAACTGAAAACATTCCCTCTAACATCAGGAACAAGACAAGGATGTCCACTCTTGCCATTTGTATTCAACATAGTTCTGGAAGTCCTAGCTATGGTAATCAGAGAAGAGAAAGAAATAAAAGGAATCTAGATTGGAAAGGAAGAAGTAAAACTCTCACTATTTGTAGATGACATGATACTGTACATAGAAAACCCTAAAGATACCATCAGAAAATCACTAGAACTAATCGGTGAATTTAGTATAGGCACAGGATACAAAATCAATACACAGAAATCACTTGCATTCCTATATACTGACAACGAGAAATCAGAGAAATAAAGAAATCAATTCTATTTACCATTGCAACTAAAAGAATAAAATACCTAGGAATAAACCTGCCTAAGGAGACAAGTCCATTCTAAAGATCAGCCCTGGGTGTTCTTTGGAAGGAATGATGCTAAAGCTGAAACTCCAGTACTTTGGCCACCTGATGTGAAGAGTTGACTCATTGGAAAAGACTCTGATGCTGGGAGGGATTGAGGGCAGGAGGAAAAGGGGACGACAGAGGATGAGATGGCTGGATGGCATCACCGACTCGATGGACGTGAGTTTGAGTGAACTCCAGGAGTTGGTGATGGACAGGGAGGCCTGGTGTGCTGCAATTCATGGGGTTGCAAAGAGTCGGACACGACTGAGTGACTGGACTGAACTGAACTGAAGGAGACAAAAGAGCTATATGCAGAAAACTATAAGACACTAATGAAAGAAATCAAAGATGACATAAACAGATTGAGGGATATTCCATGCTCCTGGGTTGGAAGAATCAATATTGTGAAAATGACGATACTACCAAAAGCAATATACAGATTCAATGCAATCCCTATCAAATTACCAATGGCATTTTTCACAGAATTGAAGCAAAAAAATTCACAATTCAAATGGAAACACAAAAGCAATCTTGGGAAAGAAGGATGAAGCTGGAGGAATCAACTCACCTGATTTCAATACTACAAAGCTACAGTCATCAAGACAGTATGGTACTGTCACAAAAATAGAGGTATAGACCAATAGAACAGGATAGAGTCTGGAGATAAACCCACACACATATGGGTGCCTTATCTTTGACAAAGGAGGCAAGAATACACAACGGGAAAAGAAATTGTCTCTTCAATAAGTTGTGCTGGAAGAACTGGACAACTAAGTGCAAAAGAATGAAATTAGAGCAGCTCCTAACACTATCCAGAAAGATAAAATTAAGATGGATTAAAGATCTAAATGTCATTTATTTTGTTGCTCAAATTATTCCGGCTGTGGCAAGTAGGAGCTCCTTCACATCAAGTCCTGATTTCTGTTGACAATCTATTTTGTTCGTTTGAGCATTTCCTTTCTTTCTGGTGCCATAACTTCAGGCACATTTTGTATTTTCAGGACAAGGAAGGTATGCTCAGGGGTCTGTGCTGGGTTGAGCTGCCCTGGGCTGCAGGGGTAAAAGGCTGGCAGCTGGAAATCAGGTGGAATTGGCAGCCCTCAGGTTCAAGTCCCCAGGCCCTCTGCAGGTACAGATGAAATCTGGAGCTTGGGGACATCAGGGCAGGGTCTAAGTTGGATTCTTTGTCCATAGATGCTCTTCTTGGCTAAGTGAAGGAAGTGTTCAAAATTGAAATTTGTAATCTGTTTTTTCCAAGAAAGAGTTGTTCTAGGTTTTAAACATCATATTCTCAGAGGATTGAATTTCAGTAGCTGAAGCTGAAATTGCACTTGTCATCATTTAAGTTCATAATGAAAACATGTCACCAGAACTCTTCCAAATTTTGCCAAACTTCTCACTAATGCTTTTTCCCTTTTTGGGATCCCGCACTTCTTTTGTTATTTCTCCTGAATCTCCCCTGGATTGTCATGATGTCTGGGTCTTTCCTTGACTTTCTGATCTAGATTAAAGTATATCTCTCTGGATAAGATAAAGCAGTACACTGAGTCCCTTGGACTTCAAGGAGAACAAACAAGTCAATCATAATATATATTCATTGGAAGGACTGATGCTAAAGCTGAAGTTCCAATACTTTGGTCACCTAATACAAAGAGCCAGCTCATTAGAAAAGACCCTGGTGCTTGGAAAGATTGAAGGCAGGAGAAGAAAGGGATGACAGAGGACAAGACTGTTGGATGGCATCACTGACTCAATGGACAAGAGTTTGAGCAAGCTCAGGAGATGGTGAAGGATAGGGAAACCTGGTGTGCTGCAGTCCATGGGGTTGCAAAGAGTCGGATGTGACTGAGCGACTGAACAACATATCAAATCACTGTAGTAAGTATACTCTATGAATTACCTTATTAAAGTGATGTAACATTTTAATTTTAAAATTCTAATATTTACAACATACTAAAAAATTATTCTTTGCCTCTCCTTGAACTTCCAATGAGGAATTATGAATCAACCTAAAAACTTTCATTATCAATAACTAAACCTTTTCTTTTTTTTTTCTCAGTATCATTCTATTGGTGATGACAATTGACATAAAACATAACATGATGACATAAAACATAACTGTTCTTGAGTAACTAATAATTGTCAAAGATTATAATTGTACAATATTGAGAACTTTAGCACAAAATATAATTATTGGAGGACAATTCCTCTACGATATTTGTGGCCTCTGCCACACATTATCATGAATCTGCCACAGGTATACATATGTCCCCTCCTTCCTGAACGCCCTAAGGAACATATTAGCACATTCTCTTTGCAAGTTGTTTTGATGCTACCACAAGTGTACATGTATAGATAAATTCATAGAGTGAAAAGTGAAGACTTTGAGGTTTCAAACCCACTGTGTCCTCCCAGGCCCCTCACCAAGGGGACTTCAGTGGGCATTTGTAGGCCTGCAGACATTGAATTATGAAGATGTTAATGAGATCCTGGACAGGGGAGTGAAGGACACTCAGGTCCGGTGGGAAGCTGAGACACCACTTCTCAAGGTGTTGGCGAACTGGGCCAGGAAAGATGGCTGGCCTCGCAGTTTTCTGCTTCACACCCGTGCCCTAGGTCTGCTCAGTGCTGGCCAGTTGTGGTTTTGGCACTTTCAAAAGTATATGACACACCATTCAGTCCAGGCTTATCACTTACAGAGGAAATGACCTCAGCAAGGCATGTATCTCCTTGGTGATCTTGGCAGAAAACTCCATGATGACCGTATTCACCTTACTCACCTTACAGGTGCACAGCTGGAAACAAACAAGTAAGTCTGTGTCACATTCACGGACAGGGCTCAGGGGAGCTGACACACCCTGAGGATCCAGGCTTCAGTTAGCATTCTCCAAATGAGGGGTGCAGGCAGGTATGAGCGTAAAATGTGAGTGTGGAGGCAAGCCTGAATGTGAGAGGCACACACACCCCCTACACCCATAGTCTCCAAACAAAGGACTCTTTAAGCAGATGAGTATTCCTTGTAGGCATGTGTTAAATGTCCGCACACTACATCATTGTGGTGATGAAGCATTTTAAATGCCCTGTTGCCACAGAATCTTCTAAAAAAGTCTGCAAGAGAGAAGGTGGGTGGCAGAGGTGTTCAGAACAAGAAACAAGGCCCCTCACAGCCTGCCAGGGCCTCCTCCTTTGCCCATGGTTGTAGAGACTCCCTGGCCCTACAGGTCCCACCAGCTCCTCGCCCACCCTCCCCCACCCTTCCTGTTACCATGGTGACAGTCGGCATCCCAGGCTGCGGGCTGCGGGCTGCACTCCCCTCACCCCTCCTGCTGGCTCTGGAGGAGCAGGCGGGCTTTGTCAGGGCTCAGCGTCTCCCTGCAGCTGTGAAATTAGACAGAGAAGAAAAGAGGCTGCCGTGGGTGCCACTGGGGCCCCTTGAGGCCTGGAACAGGGAGGCAGGGCCACTCCAGACCACCAGCCCCGAGCTCGTGGGGTTCCTGCCAGCCTCACCCTGGACTAACTGCCCACAGCACAGCGTGCCCAGAAGGAGGAGGCCCGCGGCACCCCAGCGTGGGAGACTGGGGTGACATCCTGCTCCTTGGTGACCTGCTTGGGGTCTCAGGCAGCAAGCTGTCCCAGGCAGGAGTGGCCAATGGGGCTGCCCAGGCCTGTGGGTACCCCCTGGCTCTGCTTGTTTGTGAGTTTCATGGGTTTCCTCGCCAAGGGAAGGCGGTGAGTAGACCAATGTCTGAAAAGGGGAGAGTTTTTCTCGTTTCGGGTGGTGTTGAAGTCCTGGGTGTCACTTCCCTGGGCTCCTTGGGTGCTGTATTCTCTGGGGTTGTCGGGCTGGGTTGGAGCGCTCCTGCTGTGTGACTTGAGGAGGGGTCTGTCTCCATTTGACCGCACCAGGGTCTAGGCTGACAGCCTGGGCTGGCTTTGCTGAGGGGTCCCTGGCTCTTGAACAAAATTGTCCAGAGTATTTTTTGAACAAATGCAGAATGTTGGGTTCTGTGATGGGACCTGGTTTAATTCTGAATTTCCCTCACCCTCACCCCACTCTTTCTTTTTTCCCCCTTTTTAAATGGATGGGAAGGGAATAGACTGGGTGCTTTAGAAATACCCCTGCATGAGGTTGCCATGATAACAGGGATTTCATATGTCAGGATTGTCTTTTTTTTTTTTAAGTAGACTTGTTATTTTAGTTTTAGGTTCACAGCAAAACTGAGGGGCAGGTACAGAGATTTCTCATATAACTCCCAGCTGCTTCTCCCTACCTCCCCCATTATCAGCCTCCCTCACCAGGATGGTGCGTCTGTTACAACTGATGAACCTACTTCAACACATCATGATCACCCAGAGTCCACATTTTACATTAGGGTTCACTCTAGGTGTGAACGTTCGGTGGGCTTGGACAAATAACAGGTATCCACCTTTATAGTATTGCACAGTGTAGTTTCACTGCCCTAAAAATCCTTTGTACTCCACCTAGTCATCCCTCCTCCCTTAAACCCCGGCAAGTCCTAACTCCAGTAATTTTTCCAGAATGTCACACTGTTGGACTCATACAGTATGTTACCTTTTCAGATTGGCTTCTGTCACTTAGTAACCTTCATTTTAGGTTCCAGAGTTGTCTTATTATTTCTTTCTCTTTCTCACTTACTTTCTTCTAGATTAGGAAAACCAGCCCTTCGGATAAATGTGGATAAGGGGATTTTTTTCTTTAAAGAGAGTGTAAAGTGCTTATTCCCAGGTTCTTGGTGACCCCAGGCTGTCCCTGGCTCTTTGATGGTGTGTTCCCTGTCTACATCTATGAATCAGGACAGTGAGAAGGTCTAAGCTGTCATTGTGGGTTTCTAGGGTGACTGGGGGATGCAGCATCACAGCTTGAATTAACTTGAAGTAAAAAGAGTGAGTCGGTGAGGGGGGTCTGTGCGCACATGTGCTCAGACTCAATTCAAATGACAGCAGCTCACCTCAACCCCAGATAGGCTGTTCACGAGAGGTGATATTGTGCAGGCTTATTTTGTGGCTTTTCCTTCCGTGTCTAGCCAGTTGGTCAGCTGAAGGCCAGCTGTCTTTGGATGCAGGGCCTGCTCTGTGTAGACAAGAGGGTGACGGGCAAGCCAGGTTGGGCTGGATCCCACTGGCACAGAGAACCCATCAGGCAGAGCTTGGGTTGGGCGTGTTTCCTCATCTGCACTTTGGGGGATCTTGACAGCTCATCCTCCGGCCTTTAGTGGCTCGCTCGGTGACCTCAGTTAGGGCTGTGGGGGGCCTGGCCCTGCCCTAGGCACCAGGAACAGACCAGCTCACACAGGTCTGGGGGGCTCAGAGCAGGACACATCTGCCTGCCGTGTGGGCGGGGGGAGCACACAGCACCAGTGCTTCAGTTCTCCCAGGTGTCCAGTGGTGCTTAGTATGTATGAAAGGAGCTGAGGGGTGCACTCTGCGGCAGATGCAGCCTGTCTGACTGAAGCATCTGCCCGGACTGAGGGGACACCCTACCCAAGCTCTTGGGCACCAGTTCTGCCTCACTCCTATAGCTTCAGGCTAGCTTTGGGGGCATCCACCTTCTCCGGGACATCCGGACATCCGGGACACCCACAGCTCAGCATTCCCAGCCCACCCGAGGCCACCAGGTGTCTATGTGGTCCAACTGTGTCCAGTGAGAGGTGAGGCACCTGTGTTTGCAGCAGTCTGTCTGGGAAGAACCGAGAAGCCATGCCTTCTGGGCCAGAACCCGCCCCCTGTGTACACTGCTGCACCCGTGCCCTCCACATGCTGCCAAGGAACGTGGTCCTCCTGTCCTCACTCCATGCTCACTGAGAGGCTGTCAGCCATCTGCTGCCCCGGGGCCACAGGCAAGATCCCTGTTAGAGCTCGACTAACTGACTAGCCAGTCACTGTGTGCACGTGTGTATGCTCAGTTGCTCAGTCGTGTCTGACTCTGTGTGACCCTGTGGACTGCAGCCCGCCAGGCTCCTCTGTCCATGGGATTCTCCAGGCAAGAATACTGGAGTGGGTTGCCATGCCCTCCTCCAGGGGATCGTCCCAACCCAGGGATCGAACCCAGATCTCTTATGTCTCCTGCATTGGTGGGCAGGTTCTATACCACTAGCAGCACCTGGGTGCTAGTCACTACTAGCAGTCACTACCCAACTACGAACCAACTAGTTGACTTCCCTCCTTCTCTGTTCTCTCCCTTTCCCTCCTTTTCCTCCTTCCTCCTTTCCCTCTCTCCTTCTCTCCCACCTATCATAAGAGCTGGATGTATTTGCAGACAGAACTCGTGAGTGTGTCGGAGGGTGGAGTGTGAAGCCGCATGATCGAGTTGTATAGGAGTTCTGGACTTGGGCCCACCCTTGCAAGAACCTGGGTGTTGAAAGAAGGCAGGGGAGAGCGGAGGGCTCTGCACCAGTGAGCTCAATTTGGCCAGTTTAGTCCAAGTCCTCGCCCCACTTCCAGGTCAGATTCTTATGACTTATTAGAACCTGTGAGCATTCTTTAGTCTAAAGAGTGGAACCCAGAAACACACCCAAGGAGCCCACTCAGAGGGGGTCTGAGGAGTGGGAGCCCTTAAATGACCACCCACCCTCCTGGCTGCCCCTCCCAGCTTTCTGCCCCCTGCAGGAACAAGGGAGAGGGGACAGCATGGGAGCAGATGGCTCACTCCACCTTGGCCTGGCTCTGGGGTGAGAGCTCTGTCGAGTGTGTTTTGAGAGAATTCCAATGGACTTGCTAGAGATCCAATTGGGGATTTTAAAAATGAGAAGTTACTAGTGATATATGCTTGAACAGATGAACAGGGAAGGCCTGTGTTCTCCTGGTACATTATTTTATATCTCAGAATATTCCAGGAGGACTGTGCTGGATGAGGCCAGAATTTTTTGTTGAATGCATCTTATGCTGAATTTAGAGTCTCCTAAAATAAACTGGCATCCCATGCAGATGTGGGGTTATAGCTGTCTATTCCCATGTTCTTAACATCATGTCTAAAGGACCCCTCATAGCTGCTGCTCTGACTGCAAATTGGATAAAACTGCAGGCCTCTAAATATAAGCTTGGGGCCTCCTGGTCAGCAGGCTGTGACTTTTCAGCAGCCTGTGCTGCTTCTCCAAAAATGGGTGCAGGAGAGCATGGCTGTTACTGTTTTGTCCTAGATGATTGGTCAAGGAACCCTGGTGTGGATGGGGGTCTAGCCAGTGTCCTCCTGTGGGGATACATCACGTGCAGGGAGTATCCTCGGGAACAGCTGAAATGGTAGCCTTTCTTCCTAAAGTCAGGACCTGCTGCAGAGAAGCTCCTCCCTCCCTTCCCCACTCCCTACATGTATGAGGAGCCTAAGAGCTTCTGTGGCAAAGTGGGCAACTGCTGTCTATTCTCCCCATCATCCTCTGTCTTAAACCAAGCTTCAAAAAATTTTGTCTGCAAAATAAACTATGCTGCCTAAAAAATAATCAATTGCAGGAGTAGGCAGATGCTCCCAGCCCGATATTGCTTCCTGAGACTGTCCCTCAGCTTCGTGCTGTGTTTAGTCACTCAGTGGTGTCCAACCCCATGAACTGTAGCCCACCAGGCTCCTCTGTCAATGGGGATCTCCAGGCAAGAATACTGGAGTGGGTTTCCATGCCCTCCTCCAGAGAATCTTCCCAACCCAGAAACGGAACCCAGATCTCTCGCATTGCAGGCAGATTCTTCACCATCTGAGCCATCAGGAAAGGCCTGTCCCTCAGCTTCAGAGCCCTGCTAAGGGACACTTAGGTCCTCTCCCCTTTCCCTCCCCTCATTCTTCCCTCCCTTCACTCGTTTTTGTTTTTTTTTTTTTTTTTTTACTAGGACAGTGGTGCTGTGAGTAGATTCCAGTTCTCTCTAGCTATCTTCTCCCAGAGCTGCCAGCATATCAGTGCCCTGAAAGGAAGCCCTCTAAATAAGCAGAGCTGTTGCGTTCTGAACTGCCTTTGGTTGATCAGGAGCAAAGATGAAGGAACTGAACAGGAAAGAAAGAGTCCAAGTGACTGTGCAAATGCCACCAGGCCAACTCTGATGTGGGTGGAGCCTGAGCATGCAGAGGAGACCCTAATCTCCCTGGGCTCAGCCATGTTCTGCTTGAGGCTGTGCAGTTGCCAGAACAATGTTGGAATCACTCTGTATCCAGACACCTGGACCTGAAGAGTGGGGCAAGGCCACTCTTATTTCCTTACTCCTTCATGTAGCTCTTTATTTACACAATGACATTTTTTTTTCTTACAGGGTTAAAAAAAAAAAAAAGCATCCCAGACACAGCACTTTCCTTTCAGTGTCGATCATCAGAGCTCTTTGTTAAAGATAAGAGGTTGCTTCCACTTCAGGCTTGAATGTCACTGCAGCCTATGCCAGGGCCTCTCTGTAATTATCCTGTCCTGTCTGGAAAGCTCTTAAATGCCACTTCATCTAAGGGCTTGAGGCCGAGATTGCTTCTCCAGTGCGATGCCAAAGGCTCCTCTTGGCTGAGATGACTAAACTGTCAAATATTTTTAGAGCAAGTCTTCTTTTAAAAAATAAATAAGAAAAGTAAAGTGAGTGATGATTAATCAGCTCCTCACTGCCTCCACCTTGGCATCTGACATACAATTTTCCCAGGGAGTCCCTGTAGCCTCGCGTTGGGGTGAAGGGGCTCCCCCACTGTCATCTGGCCAGGATGTGGCCTCTCAGGACCTGTGTTCACCCTCCTAGCTGCCTGATTGATGGTGCAAATGGGTGAAGTTCCTCAAGTTTAGGAAAAATTTTCTGCCTTTGAACAAAACATACTTTCAGTTTAGAGCAATCTAGAAAGCTTTTTGCAAAAACATGTTCTCGGAAAGCAGAATTACATTCAGAGTCCTTTCTTTTGGAATTGCTTGACCACATTTTTCCTCAGAGAGATTTAGGACAGCTAAGTAGAAATTAAAATTTCCATACGTAAACAGACATGGAGACAGCTGGCTCTGACTCTGTAATGACTGGAAGTTTTGAATCTTGAAAGAGCATGGAGATTTTATTAGCTTATTTTTAAATAGGTTGGCTTTTCTCCCAATTGCAAATATAATACATGTTCTTCATAGAAATTTAGATATTACTGAGAAGCGTTGAGAAGAGGAAACCCAGAAGCTCACCACCTGAAAGTGGCAAGATTTATGTGGGCCTGGAAAGATTTCCCTCTTCCTTTCCTGGGTCTTGTCTACTGATAAGTGGAATATTCATCAGAATTTGTCATTGGGGCCTGAAAGCTGACAAAGTTGCCCCCCCTATCCAAAGCTTCTTGGATTCTCATCCCAGCCTCCCGTCCAGCTGTTTTGGTGATGTTGCCCAGCTTGTTGAAGGAAGTACAGTGTTGGACACTGTGTCCCATCCTTGGGGCCTGGCAGTGCCCCCAGTGCCTGCTGCTGTGTGTCCCATGGGACCGGTGAGTGGAAGAGGCACAGGCACAGGACCCACTTGTGCCAGTGTTTCTCTCCTTCCAAATGATTTCACTTAGCATAATACCCTGAAAGTCTAAACGTGTTATTGGAAATGGTAAGGTTTCATCTTTTTTATGGCTGAGTAACATTTCATTCATGGTGACTGGAGCCATGAAATTAAAAGATGTTTGCTCCTTGGAGGAATAGCTATGACAAACCTAGACAGCGTATTAAAAAGCAGAGACATCACTTTGCCAACAAAGGTCAGTATAGTCAAAGCTATGGTTTTTCCAGTAGTTGTGTATGGATGTGAGAGTTGGACCATAAAAGAACGCTGAACACTGAAGAACTGATGCTTTTGAATTGTGGTGCTGGAGAAGATGTTTGAGAGTCCCTTGGACAGCAAGGAGTTCACACCAGTCAATTCTAAAAGAAATCAACCCTGGATATTCATTGGAAAGACTGATGCTATAGCTGAAGCTCCAATGCTTTGGCCACCTGATGTAAAGAGCCAACTAATTGAAAAAGACCCTGATGATGGTAAAGATCGAAGGCAAAAGGAGAATAGGGTGGCGATGGTTAGATAACATCACCAACTCAAAGACATGAATTTGAACAGACTCTAGGAGATAGTAAAGGACAGGGAAGCCTGGTGAGATGCAGTCCACGGAGCAGACATGACTTAGTGATTGAAAAAAGTTTTCATTTTGTGTGTGTATATGTATATATATATATATATTCCATTGTGTATATATCTCTATCTGATTGAAAAAATTTTTCATTTTGTATGTGTGTGTGTGTATATATATATATTCCATTGTGTATATATCTCTATATGTGTATATATCTCTATCTGTCTGTCTCTATCATATCTTCTTTATCCGTTCATCTATCATGGAATATTTAGTTTGCTTCCATATCTTGGCCATTATAAATAATGCTGCAGTTTATATGCAGCAATGCTCCTATGTTTATAGGAGTGTCCAAATTAGTGTTTTTGTTTTTCTCAGAAAAATGCCCAGGAGTAGAATTGCTGGATGATATGGTAGTTCTGTATTTAATTTTTTGAGTTCTATATTTAATTCTTTTACTGTTGTTCATAGTGGCTGCACAAGTTTACTTTCTCACCAACAGAGCATGAGGGTTCCCTTTTCTCCACATCCTTCCTAAAACACTTGTTATTTGTTATCTTTTTGATAACAGCCATTCTGACAGATGTGAGGTAATATCTCTTTATGGTTTTTACTTGCATTTCCCTGATGATTAGTAATGTTGACCATCTTTTCATGTGTCTGTTGACCATCTGTATGTCTTCTTTGGAGAAAAAAATTCTATTCAAGTCTTCTTCCCATTTTTTTAATCAGGGTGATGTTGAGTTTTGAGTTTTTTTGTATCTTTTGGCTATTAACCCCTTATCAGATATATGGTTTGTAAATATCTCCTCCCATTCAGTAGGCAAGATTTTCATTTTGTGGATAGCTTCCTTCACTGTGCAAAAGCTTTTTAATTTGATGCAACTTCCTGTGCTTACTTTTGCTTTTGTTTCTCTTGCTTGAGGAGACATATCCAATAAATATTTCTAAGACTGATGTCAAAGAGGATACTGTCTATGTTTTCTTCTAAGAATTTTATGGTTTCAGGTCTTACATTTAAACCTTTAGACCGTTTTGCATTTATTTTACTATATGGTGAAACATAGTTCACTTTGGTTCTTTCGCACTTAGCTGTCCAGTTTTCCTAACGTCATTTATTGGGCTATCTTTTACCTATTGTATATTCTTGCTTCCTTTGCCATAGAGTAATTGATCATTTAAGTGTGGGTTCATTTCTGGGCTCTCTATTCTGTTCTATTGATCTTTGTGGCTGTTTTTGTGCCTGTACCATACAGCTTTGATTACTGTAGCTTTGTAGTATAGTCTGAAGTCAGGGAACCTGATAATTTCAACTATGTTCTCTCTCAAGATTGTTTTTGCTATTCAGGGTCTTTTGTGTTTCCGTACAAACTTTAGAATTATTTGTTCTTTTTCTGTGAAAAATAACAATGATATTTTCATAGAGATTGCAGTGAATGTGTAGATTGCCCTGGGTAGAATGATTATTTTAACAATATTAATTCTTCTAGTCCAGGAGCACAGTATATCTTTCCATTTGTGTTGCCTTAAATTTTTTTCATCAATGTCTAGAGTTTTTTGAGTATGGATCTTTTACCTCCTTATTTGGATTTATTCTTGGGTGCTTTTGTTCTTTTTAATGAAATTATAAATGGGTTTGTTTTCTTAAGTTCTCTTTCTGATAGTTCATTGTGACCATATAGGAATCCAACCAATTCCTGTATATTAATTCCATATCCAGCAACGTTACTGAATTCATTTACTAGTTCCCATAGCTTTTTGGTGGTATCTTTAGGATTTTTTATAAAGTAAGTTTCCTACATACAAACAAACTCCATTCTGAGAGTATGTTCATAAGTCCAATTTGTTCATAAGTCCAACAAAGTTAGCCTCAGTGCAGTTCAGACGTTCACTCGTGTCCAACTCTTTGTGACCTCATGAACTGCAGCACGCCAGGCTTCCCTGTCCATCACCAACTCCCGGAGCTTGCTCAAACTCATGTCTGTTGAGTCAGTGATGTCATCCAACCATCTCATCCTCTGTCGTCCCCTTCTCCTCCTACCTTCAATCTTTCCCAGCATTAGGGTCTTTTCCAATGAGTCAGTTCTTCCCATCACATGGCCAAAATACTGGAGTTTCAGCTTCAACATCAGTCCTTCCAATGAATATTCAGGACTGATTTCCTTTAGGATGGACTGGTTGGATCTCCTTGCAGTCCAAAGGACTCTCAAGAGTCTTCTCCAACACCATAGTTCAAAAGCATCAATTCTTTGGCACTCAGTTTTCTTTATAGTCCAACTCTCACATCCATACATGACTACTGGAAAACCCATAGCCTTGACTAGACAGACCTTTGTTGGCAAAGTAATGTCTCTGCTTTTTAATATGCTGTCTAGGTTGGTCATAACTTTCCTTCCAAGGAGTAAGTGTCTTTTAATTTCCTTGCTGCAGTCACCATCTGCAGTGATTTTGGAGCCCCAAAAAATAAAGTCTGACACTGTTTCCACTGTTTCCCCATTTATTTCCCATGAAGTGATGGGACCGGATGCCATGATCTTCGTTTTCTGAATGTTGAGCTTTAAGCCAACTTTTTCACTCTCCACTTTCACTTTCATCAAGAGGCTTTTGAGTTCTTCTTCACTTTCTGCCATAAGGGTGGTGTCATATGCATATCTGAGGTTATTGATATTTCTCCCGGCAATCTTGATTCCAGCTTGTGTTTCTTCCAGCCTAGCATTTCTCATGATGTACTCTGCATATAAGTTAAATAAGGAGGGTGACAATATACAGCCTTGACATACTCCTTTTCCTATTTGGAACCAGTCTGTTGTTCCATGTCCAGTTCTAACTGTTGCTTCCTGACCTGCATAGATTTCTCAAGAGGCAGGTCAGGTGGTCTGGTATTCTCATCTCTTTCAGAATTTCCCACAGTTTATTGTGATCCACACAGTCAAAGGCTTTGGCATAGTCAATAAAGCAGAAATAGATGTTTTTCTGGAACTCTCTTGCTTTTTCCATGATCCAGCGGATGTTGGCAATTTGATCTCTGGTTCCTCTGCCTTTTCTAAAACCAGCTTGAGCATCAGGAAGTTCACGGTTCACGTATTGCTGAAGCCTGGCTTGGAGAATTTTGAGCATTACTTTACTAGCATGTGAGATGAGTGCAATTGTGTGGCTATATAGTACTGTACTGTAATAAGTTTATAATACTTTTCACATAAATGATACATGAAAATAAACACACAAAATAAAACATTTTTAAATCTTACAGTAACTGAAAAGTACAGTACAACAGCTAGCATACTGGGTCTGGCATCAAGTGAACAGACAAGAAGAATCATTAACTGGAGGAGGTAGAGGAGGTGAGAGATGGTAGGGCTGAAGGATCACCAGCAATAGGAGATGGAGGGCAAGTTTCACTTTAATTCGCCCCTGATGTCGAGGGAATGCACATTCATATCTTTGAAAGTTTGCAGCTTGACTATTTGTATGTAGGGGATTTACTATATATAGTATCATGTCATCTTTAAACAGTGACAGCTTTACTTCTTTCTTTCCAGTTTGGATTCATTTTGTTTCTCTTTCTTGTCTAATTGCTGTGGCTAGGACTTCCAATACTGTGTTGCCCAAAAGTAGTGAGAATGGGCATTCTTGTCTTGTTCCTGATCTTAGAGTAAATGCTTTCAGCTTTTCACCATTGAGTATGATGTAGATTCTTGAAATTTTCTTTGTAGACAATCATGTCATCTGTAAATATGGACATTTTTATTTCTCCCATTCTGTTATGGATACATTTTAGTTCCTTGCCTTTATTGAGCTAGCTAAGGAATCTACCACTCTGATGAATAAGAATGCAGATATCCTTGCCTCATTCTCATTCTTAAGGAGAACTATGGGCTGTATTGTGTCCCACAAAATTTACATGTTAAAATCCTAATCTTCAGTACCTCAGAATGTTACTGTATTTGGCGATTGAGCCTTTATAGAGGTATAATTAAATTAAAATGAGGTCTTGCAAGTGGTAACCCTAATCCAATATGACTGGTGTCTTTATAAGAAGAAGAGATTAGGATATAGACACACACAAATAGATGAAACGCCATGTAAGGATGCAGAGAGAAGACTGTCATCTCCAAGCCATGGAAAAGGCCTCAGGAGAAACCAGCCCTACTGACACATGAATCTCAGACTTTAACCTCCGAAACTATGAGATAATAAATTTTTGTTATTGTTTCTATGGTATTTCGTCATGGCAGCTCAAGCAAACTAATACCCACCCTCTCAACCCAGAGCCCCAGAGATTATCACTACTTCAACTTCATAGACTAGTACTGCCTGTTCTTGAACTTCATCAAAACCAGCCTTTTCTGCTTGGCTTATTTTGAGATACATCCATATTATTGGTTATGTCAGTAATTCATTCCTTTTTGCTTCATATTATGGCTATACCACCCTTCATTTATTCATTCTCCTGTGGCCACTTGGGTCTTTTTCCAGTTTTGAACTATTATGAACAGGGCTTCTATAGACTTTTGTGACAAAAATGGAGGTCTTTGTGTGGACAAACGTTTTCTCTTGGGTAGACCCGCTAGGAGTGCTATTGTTGGGTCATAGGGCAAATGTATGTTTAACTTCATAAGAAAATTCCAAGCAGTTTTCCAAAGCAGTTGTAAAATTTTATGCTTCCACCAACACTATATGAGATTTGTTTGCTCAGCATTCTTGTCAACACTTAGTATTCTCAGTCTTTTACATTGTAGCCCTTCTGGTGGGGCATGGTGATATCTCATTGTGAAATTAATTTGCATTTCCCTGATGGCAGGTGATGTTGAGCACTTTCCCGTGTGCTTTTTGTCTATTTAAATAACTTAGTTGAGTACTTACTTTAGTCTTTCCTCAAAAAATTGTTTTCATTAGATCACTTGCCTTTTTTTCTTATTTGATTTGTAGGAATCTTTTTTTTTCTTTTAACTTACCGTTAGCTGAAGGAAAATTGCTTCACAATATTGTGTTGACCTCTGCCATACATTAACACGAGTCAGTCATAGATATACATGTGACCCCTCCCTCTTTAACCTCCTTCCCACCTCCACCCCCCATCCCACTCCTCTAGGTTGTTACAGAGCTCCAGTTTGAGTTCCCTGAGTCATACAGTAAATTCCCATTAGTTATCTGTTTTACACATGGTAGTATATATGCTTCCATGTTACTCTCTCCATTTGTCCCAACCTGTCCTTCCTCCCCCACTGCCGACCTGTGTCCATAAGTCTGTTCTCTATGTCTGTCTCTATTGTTGTCCTATAAATAGGTTCATCTGTACCATCTTTCTAGATTCCATATATGTGTGTTACTTCATGGGAAATAGATGGGGAAACAGTGGAAACAGTGTCAGACTTTATTTTTGGGGGCTCCAAAATCACTGCAGATGGTGATTGCAGCCATGAAATTAAAAGACATTTACTCCTTGAAGGGAAAGTTATGACCAACCTAGATAGCATATTGAAAAGCAGAGACATTTCTTTGCCAATAAAGGTCCGTCTAGTCAAGGCTATGGTTTTTCCAGTGGTCACGTATGGGTATGAGACTGTGAAGAAAGCTGAGTGCCAAAGAATTGATGCTTTTTTTTTTTTAATTTTTTTTTTCTTTTTACTTGCAATGCTAGTGATAGAACCAAAGGCTGCTATCTATATCAAACAAGAGAAACGTAAAGAACTGATGCTTTTGAACTGTGGTGTTGGAGAAGACTCTTGAGAGTCCCTTGGACTGCAAGGAGGTCTAACCAGTCCATTCTAAAGGAGATCAGTCCTGGGTGTTCTTTGGAAGGAATGATGCTAAAGTTGAAACTCCAATACTTTGGCCACCTCATGCGAAGAGTTGACTCATTGGAAAAGACCCTGATGCTGGGAGGGATTGGGAGCAGGAGGAAAAGGGGACAACAGAGGATGAGATGGCTGGATGGCATCACTGACTCGATGGACATGAGTTTGAGTAGACTCTGGGAGTTGGTGATGGACAGGGAGCCCTGGCGTGCTGTGATTCATGGGGTTGCAAAGAGTCGGACACAACTGAGTGATTGAACTAAACTAATACAATATTTGTTTTTCTCTTTCTGACTTACTTCACTCTGTATAATAGGCTCTAGGTTCATCCACCTTATCAGAACTGACTCAAATGCATTCCTTTTTATGGCTGAGTAATATTCCATTGTATATATGTACCACAGCTTCTTTATCCATTCATCTGATGATGGACATCTAGGTTGCTTCCATATCCTAGCTATTGTAAATGGTGCTGCAGCGAACATTGGGGTACATGTGCCTTTTTCAATTTTGGTTTCCTTAGGATATATGCTAAGTAGTGGGATTGCTGGGTCATATGGTAGTTCTACTCTCAGTTTTTTGAGGAATCTCCATACTGTCTTTGTAGGAATTCTTTAAATAGTCTGGATACAAGTCATTTGTCAGGTAGATGTATTACAAATATTTTCTTTCTGTTTATGACTTGCCTTTTCATTTTCTTTTTTTTTTATTTTCAATATCATCCATATTACTTTTTTATTTTTTTTAATTTTATTTTATTTTTAAACTTTACATAATTGTATTAGTTTTGCCAAATATCAAAATGAATCCGCCACAGGTATACATGTGTTCCCCATCCTGAACCCTCCTCCCTCCTCCCTCCCCATACCATCCCTCTGGGTCGTCCCAGTGCACTAGCCCCAAGCATCCAGTATCGTGTATCGAACCTGGACTGGCAACTCGTTTCTTACATGATATTTTACATGTTTCAATGTCATTCTCCCAAATCTTCCCACCCTCTCCCTCTCCCACAGAGTCCATAAGACTGTTCTATACATCAGTGTCTCTTTTGCTGTCTCGTACACCAGGTTATTGTTACCATCTTCCTAAATTCCATATATATGCATTAGTATACTGTATTTATGTTTTTCTTTCTGACTTACTTCACTCTGTATAATAGGCTCCAGTTTTATCCACCTCATTAGAACTGATTCAAATGTATTCTTTTTAATGGCTGAGTAATACTCCATTGTGTATATGTACCACAGCTTTCTTATCCATTCATCTGCTGATGGACATCTAGGTTGCTTCCATGTCCTGGCTATTATAAACAGTGCTGCGATGAACATTGGGGTACACGTGTCTCTTTCCCTTCTGGTTAGGGAGCCTTTTGATGAGCACAGGTTGTTCATGTTGATGAAGTTCATTTGTCAAGTTTTTATTGTATGGCTAGTGTCTTTTCTAGCCTAAGACATTGTTGCTTATTTCGAATGCATGTATGTTTTCTCCTATTCAGTTTTAGTTTTGGTGTTTGCAGTTAAGACTGTGATTCACTTCTAGTTATTTTCACATGTGTGGTGTGAGTGGTGAGTTAAGGTTCATTTTTCCATATAGATAACCAATTAGTCCAGCTTGTTGAGAAGGTTTTCCTTTCTCATTGACAGCTGTTGGCACTTTCACTGAAAATCAGCTGACCAAGTGAATGTGAGTCCATTTCTGGACTCTATTCTGTTCCATTGACCTACTTCTCTATCTGTATGCCAATATGCTGGGAGAGAGTGAAGGACAGAGAAGCCCAGCGTGCTGTAGTCCATGGGGTCGCAAAGAGTCAAACAACTCTTTTGTTGTTGACTGAATGACAACAATGCCAATATCATCACAGTGTCTTGATTTTGAATTTAATATTATTATAGTGATCATTTTACTTAATAAATTAAATCATTTTATATTTTATAGTAAGACCTGTGCTGTGGTAATCTATTGAACTAGTTCTCTGTTGGTGGACATCCAGAACACCTCCAATTTTCACCTATTACAATTATGACTGTACTGCATGTCCTTTCTCATCTGTGTGAGCATGAAGGATTGACACCTGGAGTGGGCACGGCTGGGTGGGAGGAGGTATAAGCTGTGTGTTGCCATCCTTGTTTTGGTCGAGGCTCCAGACTGCTTTCCCCAAGATGGTGCGGAGCAGGGGAATGGTGCACCCCAGGCCCTATACTGCCCCTTTCCAAGTCGACCTCCAGTGTTTGGTGCCTCTGGAGTGCTGTCTCATGTCTTGCTTCTGTGCTTTGTCATGGAGACGAACCATATGAGGAAGTAGAATTCGTTTGTTTGTTTTAATTATCTTATTCTAAGAAAGTGATTAAATGAAAAAATGGCTACAATGATTATATGGCTAGAAAAATAAAATGATACAAGAGAAATCTCACTCCTACCCCATCTTCATCCATTCCTTTCCTCTTGTTCTGTATAGACAGCCCATTTTAAACTGCTTTTAAACATTTTCAAATTTACAGAAAAATTATAAGAATTGATTCAGCAAGTGTCAACATTTTCCCATATTTAATCCCTCTTTCTCTCTGTATATATAGGCAGACTTTTTTCGGTCAGAACCATCTTCAAAAAAAAAAAAAAAAAAACAACTTTCAGAGCTCACAGATGGAACATTTTGTGGCTAGAGACTTCCTCTTGTGTCACTCAGGCTCTGGTCATTCCATTTTAGTGACTAGCTGCATTGTCCTTTAAGGCAGTTTTGCCAGATCCCCCTCATTGTGCAAATTCCCCTCTGCAGTTGGCAGGTGGCCACGTGGTTTACCAGCAGGTCCCTCCTAGGTGGGTCTTGGTTGTTTCCAGCCTTCCTCCTAGCAGCCTGACGCAGGTTGTTGTACTTGTGCAGGTGTGTCTGCAGAACTGTGCCTGCAGAATGCCCGCATTCATCAGAGAGGTGAATGCCGGGTCAAAGGGCAGATGTGCCGTTTCACTCTCCCACCAGCCAGGTGGAAAGAGCCTCCTCCCAGGCCTCACTTCCCTCCTCCCTCAGTCTTCGCCTGTCTAACTGGGAGGAAAGTTATCACAGTGTAGCTGTAATCTGTAGTTCCCTCATTACATGTGAGGTGGAGCCACTTCTCCTTTTCTGTGATTATCTGTTCCTAACCTTTGCCCAGAGGTATTGGGTTCTGAATCATTTCACAGCATCCTCATCTGGCCCAAATGATAGTGGCTCATCTGATAGCAGATCAGATCAGCCATCTGAATCTTTAAAAAATTAAAAAATTGAACCATTTTGCAATAAAACCAAATTTAGGTTGAGTCAAATTAACAGTAAATACATTGCTTTACATTTGGTAGCTGTTTTTTTATCATCCTTTTGTCTTTCCTGCTGCCTCACTGACACATGAACCAGATAGTTATTTAGAATGCGAAATGTCATAAGAGACAAGATTTTGAGAGAAAGCTAACTTTCTCATGGCCTTACAACAGGATTGTTCCATCTCATTAAAATATTCAGTACTGAATTTATAATCCCTAGATTATGGAATAGTTTTAGATGTACAGACAAGCTGAAAAGATAATATAAATTCCTATACCCTTCACCCAGCTTGCCACAACATGGGCATCTACAAAACCAGGTTCCATTTGTCAAGAAATTGGCATTGGTAGAATACTGCAAACTACAGTTTGTAGTCAGATTTCACCAGCATTCAATCTGGGGTATCATATTTTATTTACTATATTGGATTTTTAAATTTAAAAAAATTTTAGACTGGTTTTACTTTCACAGCACTGTTAAGAGGGAAAAGGGATATTCCAATATATTCCCCACCCCTGAACATACATAGCTTTCTCATTAACAAGGTAGTGGTGCATAGCTTTCTTATTAACAACCTCTCCCACCAGAGTGATACATTTGTTACAACAGAGCAATTTTAACAGATTGAGCAATTGAAGAGAGAATTAGTTTCTCTTTTTATAAGTTTTTTTTTTAACAATGTAACTTTTTATATGAAGAAATAAAGCACCTTAATTCTTAATGTTTTTAATGGCACGGATCGGGAAGAGTCAGAGTCTACTGAGGGACTTCCCTTTCACTTTTCACTTTCATGCATTGGAGAAGGAAATGGCAACCCACTCCAGTGTTCTTGCCTGGAGAATCCCAGGGACGGAGGAGCCTAGTGGGCTGCCATCTATGGGGTCGCACAGAGTCGGACACGACTGAAGTGACTTAGCAGCAGCAGCACAACATAATGAATAAATGTTGGTTTTACTATTTTTCATCTTTCTATATTTATAGCAACAGTGAGAGATTTTCAATGTTCTGACAAAATTTCTAAATGTGCTGGAACAATGGTATTTTCCCCTGTTGGTCAGACTTTGCAGGCCCTTTTCTTGGTTTTGCACTGCTGTGCAGTAGGAGCTGCCTGCTGCCTGGCTCGTTAGAAGGGATTTGCTGATGCCCGCTCTGGGTCACTGTGATGGCAGAGGATACCCCATCAGGGACGCTGAAGTGGTATTGACTGTGTGGTTCTGATCCCCAAGGACACAGGGGGACTGTGGGGCGGAGGTGAGGGGGCACATACAGGGGGCCAGTAGCAATGCTGAGAGTAGGGTCTCTGATGGGAGAACAGTGGAGCTGACAGCTCTTGGACCATCCAGAAGAGTGGCTGCCCCAGGTGTATTCCAAGTTTCCCGGTACCAAAGCAGTGATTGTTCAATGCCCATGGTCCAGAATGGACATCTGATAGCTCACAAGAGTGTCCCAGGAGAGGCTGCTTACACCTACAGTACTGCAGGACAGCAAGAGCTAGTTCAGCTCTGATCAGTATAGGCGAGAGGATGGAGCTACTCCCAGCCCTGCCGCTTCCTGGTGACAAGGAAACTGGAGCCTCTGTTCTCTACCCTGCTATGGTCAGAGGATTTGAGATCTTTGAGTGCCCACTCAGAATGTATGTGGGTGGGCTAGGCCTCCCCTTTTCTAGCAGGCGCTTTTCCATTGCTGGTAACCGTGAGTAAAATCTGAATTTGTTCCCACGGAAAAGCGTCTTAAACATCTTCAGAATCTCATATGGGCTCAGTTATGATCTTAAAGCTCAGTGCCACATACAGTACAGGTGAGAGGTGATTTTTGCCCGGAGCTAGTGCTTTTGTTGTCCCCTGTCTGCAGGAAAACCTCAGTGAAGCTTGACCACATGTTTGATTCTGCATGTTCTGGGGCCATCAGATGTCCATAGCCAGTGAAACTTCTGCATGATCAAAGGACCCTGGCAGTTGATCTGATTCTGAGCAGCATTTGGGGTGGGCCAATGGGTGCCAAGTTTCTCACAAATCCAGTCCAGGCAGAATCTGGCTCAGGTATGTGCTTAGTAAATACCAGCTAGGAGAGAAGGGTCTGCTGGCAGGGGTACCAGCAGACAGGAACCATGAAGGGGCACTGGTGATTATTTGGGAGATGTAGAGCTGGACAGAGAGCAGAGAGGACTGGGATGAACTGGAATCTTCTAGGGCTCTTGTTTGGGTCTCTCTCATCTAATCACAGTGACCTTCAGAAAGGGAGGCATTGCTTCACTTTCATCTCCCAGATATTGTGCAAATTTCCCCTGTGACCATCCCTAACTCACGTCCCCACAGAGAAGGAGTTATGGGAGACACAGTCCAGCTTAGCTCGTCGACAGTCTGGAGTCCAGTCCCCTTCATCTGATGGCTACTGGCCCAACTTCTGTGCATTTGCCTGGCATATGGGGAAGAGCAAACTGGAAGATTTTGAGAACATTTTTTGAGAGGCCAAGCCTGAAGGGAGCATGTCATTCCCATTGCCCAGGGCTGGCAACACGGCCCACCATCCACAGGGGAGGTTGGGAGTAATAAGATGTGGTCACTTCACTCTCAGTACTGCTCCATATTCCTCACGCTCAAATAAGTGCGGATAAGACACAACTATATGTGGCCGTTTTATGTTTAATATCCTATACTATAAAAATACCCGTTTTGGATGACCTCTGTGTCCCTTGAGCTGGGACACAACAGGTGTATACACTCCTGGAGTAAACAGTGAATCAGGGAGTTCAGGTTTGAGCAGGAAACTAATATACAGAGAGATAAACAAATATATGGAGAGACTCCATAAACCCTAGATTTTACCATCCAAGGTCTCTTTCTTCACTCTTTCCACTGTTCTTTGTGCAGACCTGTTTGTTGAGGGCACAGCAGTAAGGCCAGGTAACAATCACAGGATTGGAGGCACACAAAATGCAACCAACACTCACCTCACAAGTCACTCAGCTTATTGCACACCATCAGGTTACAACACAGTTTAGTCAAAGTAGGGAGAAAATAGGAAAGGGGGTAACAAATAACTCCAGGAGAAAGTCCCGGAAGGAGGTATCTCAGCATGAGCATCAGTCTCTGGGCCAGCAGTGGGTCCCTTGACCAAGCGTGAGTGGGAAGTGGCTTTCCTCCTGCAGAGCCTCTGGCAGGGCCATCTGGAACAGCACTCAGCAGTGTGGACTTGGGTCCTCCAGCAAAGAGGCATTAAGTCATTTGGCTTAGTGGTCTGAGCTTTTAAGAAGTCAGTCAGTAGGTGTAACAGTTACTCCGGGGATCTTGTCTCTATCAAACAAATATATGGAGTCAAAGTATATGGAGTCAAATATATGGAGTCAAAGTCACCCCTTCTGTTCCCAGTCTTTCCTAGGATGCTACCAAACAAGTGCCTTATCTCTGTTGACACTCTCAATGTATTACACTTAGACACTCAGAGTCCTATGTTGTACATTCAAAACAACTAATACGGAAATTCACATTTGCCACTGTGACTGCATCTTGAGTTATTTAATGTAGCTTAAATTCTATGAGTTTCACACAAGATGAGTAGGAATCATAACACAGAAGAAGTCAAATCATGAGATCTTCCAGGGTTCCTCTCTGACCAGTCCCTTATTCCAAGAGACTGTCATATCCTCCTCTGTGTGGGCTTGGGCGCTAACCAGCAGCCCCACATCAGGATATGGGCTGGGCCCCATTCACCGTCCCCCAGACCAGTTTCTCTTGGCTGGCTTGGGGCTCTCTCCCTTTGGATCACCTCTTGAGTGAAATGAATGGATACTTCCCTGGTAGAAAGGTCTCTGCTCACCTACTCTCCCCAGGCTTTGATTACACAAGTTCCCTTTTAGTGACAGCTTTCAGGGTTCCTCTGCCTTCCTTGGATGGGCTGTCCCTCAGTCTTTGCCAGCTGTTGTGCTAGGTGGGGCTGGGAGTTTCTGGGGTAAAGCAGGGACCATGTGGGAGAGCCCTCATGATCAGCGCTGCTTCCTGTGTGGCAAGCAGCTTGGGGGAGGATGGATGGGCAGAGGGATGCTGTTTGGGGAACCTGGCCTTCCGCTGAAGAGCCTCTGACTCATGAAGCTATTCAGGGTCATGGAGAGTGAATGGCAGAGCCTTCACCATTGTTACCAGGGAACCCTTCAGGGATGAGGACACAGTTTGAACCACCGGGTCATTAATGGAATAATTGGATAGAGAAATAGGACAGTGTGCCGTTAATACCCTGCAGTCATCTCTTCACTTTGGGCTGATGCCCCCTGACCATAAGTCACCCTTCGTGCATTTCCTGATGACCATTTCATATCATTGCATAACGGATCTATCTATTGCCTAATGAAATGTCCAAAACTGAGTGACATAAGACAACACTTACCAACTCAGTTTTGGTGAGTCAGGAATTTTGGTACAGTTTGTCTCTGGCTTGGAGACTTTAGTGAGGTCGTAGTCTTACCCAAAGACTTGACTGGGGCCAGGGGTGCCCTTCCAGGTGATTCACGACCTCATGGCAAGTTGGTGCTGGCTGTTGGCTGAGGGCCCAGCTCCTCCCCACATGGGGCTCTCCGCAGAGCAGCTTGAGCATCATCATGATATGGTGGCTGGCTCCCCCAGAGTAAGTACCCCAAGAGAGAAAGGCAGAAGCTGCAGTGTGGTGACTGACCTGGCCTCAGAAGTTACCCTTGATATTTCTGCAGTGTCCTATTGACTGCATTACTGCATCAACCCTATTCAAAGTGGGCACAGCTGCAGCAGAGTGGGGTCACCAAGATCCCTCTTGGGGCATGGCTGCCACAAACATGCTTCTTGTTGGAGGGGGTCACCCACATCCCAGTGGAGAATCTCCTCCCCCACCCAGGATGAAAGGGCACTTTACCCCCGTTCTTCTTTTCAGCATATTCCACCACCACATGACCCATGGATCATTACACTTGGTCTGCTGCTGTGCTGCCAGGCTTCATCTCTGCCTTCTTGGGCCATTTCTGTACAGCAGAGATCTGGGCTTGGGTCTCCAGGTCCTGATGAGGTCCCCTTGCCAGTCTTCTGCCTTAGGGATGTCAACAAGGGGAAGGGCTGTGCTGGGCGATGGTGGCAGGCACTGTCCTTGCCAGCCTGGACTGGAAGCACTTGGATAATTGATCTACCCCAGGCCAGGCTCTCTTTCCTCACAAAACTCCAACCACGCATCCTGTATTATCTCCATTTTATGAGAAGAATTGGGGCTCCAAGGGGCTTAGTGATGTATGGAGGTGACACACCCCATCAGCCAGGATATGAAACCAGGTACCTCTGAGACATAGGCTGCCCTCTTTTCCATCACCTGCTGACTGAGCTGCTCTGAGTCCACAGTAATGGCTGGGGGCCAGGTGGAACTTATCTTAACGTTGGTCTTCAGATTCCTGGAGAAGATGCACTCATGTATTCTGGAGCTGGACCTGGGTCCAAGGTGGTCCTATCCGTAGGGCCTGGCACATGGTGGATTTCACTGCAATGAGTCATGGAGGTGAGCAAGAGCTTATCAGTGTCTTAGTCATAGAATTCTTCAAGTCTTTGGTTGAAAGGAAGACTATCTGGAGGTGAAAGTGGGTAGCATCTCTCAGACTACCCCCTTCCAAACAACTGGTAAATATTTAGAAGAACAGAGGGTGGAAGCAAATCCCCTCTCCAGCTGGTGTGGGCATCCCTTGGAAACCCATGGAGAAACATGGCTGTGTGATCTGCCAAGGGGGGTCAGTGTGGACTGGAGAAATTATCTCATTAACTGGCCCCTTCAATGGTCTCATTCGTTATACTCACATGATCCCTGTGTGTGAGGTACTGCCTCTGAGGGGGCTCTATTGTGACCCCCATACAACATGGAAACCAAGGTCCAGAGAAATCTCTTTGCTTTTTAAAAAACATATAAGGCTGGATGAAGAATCCGTCATTTAAACTGGACCAGAATTTGTGGTCTAAGCCTTGTAGCAATCTTGTATCTTCATATATTTACTTTTCACTCTAAAAGTCATGGAGCCCTCTCTGTAGGTGCTAGGAAGGGCTGGATCTGGCTGGAGCAGCCAGATCATCAAATATGGAACAGGTCTCCTCAGGAAATTGGGGTGGAGGTGGCGACTGGCTTCACCCCTGGGAGCACCTTGAAACAATCCACTTTCAATTTTCCAACAGTTTATGGCCATTTTCATTGTTCCCATCCAAGAAAATTCAAGAAAGCCTCTGGTGGCCCATTGGGCCTTTTCTTTGATCTAGGAGCCACAGCCTGTATGGTCTGGAGCCAACCCCACTACTCAGGCACTGCTGCTGCTGCTGCTGCTGCTAAGGCACTTCAATTGTGTCCAACTCTGTGCGACCCCATAGACGGCAGCCCACCTGGCTCCCTCGTCCCTGGGATTCTCCAGGCAAGAACACTGGAGTGGGTTGCCATTTCCTCCACCAATGCATGAAAGTGAAAAGTGAAAGTGAAGTCGCTCAGTCGTGTCCGACCCTTAGCGACCCCATGGACTGCAGCCTACCATGCTCCTCCATCCATGGGACTTTCCAGGCAAGAGTACTGGAGTGGGGTGCCATTGCCTTCTCCAACTCAGGCACTGAACCCACTAGATACCCACTGAGTGCCCCCTCTCTGAAGGTTTGAGAGACGGGCACCTGGAAGTCTGCTTAGAAAAACAGATAGAGGCAGGGCAGGACGGCTGTAGCCTCTACACCCGGAACCACTTGGGGCACGCAGAGCAGTCTGTTAAACTTTAAACCACCTTGCGGCCAGCATCGCCTGGTCCTCGGACAGCATTCCAGCCGGTTGGGGCTGTATCTTTTTGTATGTGAGGGAAGGGAAGAACCAGTGCGGAAATGCAAATGCACTGTCGTTTAGTGACCCATATTGCGAAAACCAGCAAAAGGAAGTTGTGTTTTGCTGCTGCCTGAAGTCAGTCCTGGAGAGAAGTACGTGCGCCACAGAAGACAGGTGAGTGGTGCTGGCTCTGGGGTCTTTGCCAGCCCAGAGAGCCTCTGCTGGTCCCGTAAGGGGCACTTCTGGGGTCAGGGAAAGTTCAGAGCAGTAGTCATTTGGGGTCGGATGTCTCTAAGGCAGGAAGCTGCCGTGGTGGCGCCGAGCGGTGTCTTGTGTCCCTTTTGTCTTCCTGTGGTGCCTCTAGCATGATTTGTAGCAAGTCATTGAGCAGTGAGTGAGCACACTGCTGAGTGTCCTGTGGCAGTTTAGACTCTAGCAAAGATGAACTTGAGGGCCGGGGTCCCCGAATAGACTGGACCTGTGGAGGAAGGATAAGTGGTCCCAAACACAGTCCCTAGAGACTGTGGGGCTTCAGAAGATTCCGCTGCAATCTGCATTTTAGGTCCTGACAGGGCCTGTCTATGATGGGCTGCTAGGAGGGAAGACTGAGCCTGTCAGGGCCTCTTCCGAACCTCATACTGTGCCCAGAGAGTGCAGGGTGGTGGCCAGGCCACCTTGACCTCGGGGAGGTGGCCAGGCCACCTTGACATCGGGGAGGGTGATGGGCAGCCATGGGGTACCAGAGGCAGCTGTGTTTGTGCTGGTTGTACTGAGGGGGCATGTTCTAGGGCACGACTGTACCCAGAGCACTAGGCTCCCAGGACCCTGTGGCGTTTGCAGTGTGGGAGTCCCTCTGATTGCAGACCATCAGCCCGTTTACAGTTTCTCGGGGTCAGTGAGGTGCTGTGGATTCCCCTTGGGAGGTGGAAAGATGGGTCTGGGGTTTTCACTGGAGGAGGGAACCGAGGAGTATGTGGCAGCAGGTAGCTGGTATCCTGGTGATGTTCATGGCCCACGGGGACATTTGGCTTGCAGTCCCTCCCCCAGCTCTGTGACTATGGGCCACTGATTCTACCACCCAACTTTCCCATATGTGAAGTGGGATCTGAGTGGTACCAGGCTCCAGAGGTGAGCACAGCCCTGGGAGGCTGGGTGTGCTCAGGGAAGCTCTGCTGTTACTCACACTAGTCCTCAGACAAATCCCACGGTGACTTTGCTCCACCACTCTTTTAGGAGAGGAAGCTGAGGGCCACAGAGAAACTGAGGCCCATCACTTGCCCCAGACCATGGACTGTAAGCTGACAACCTGGGCCCAAACTCAAACCTTTGGAGCCTGAAAATTTGATTGGCAAGTGGCCCTGGGGCTGGGTGGGGCTGGGTGCTGAGGGGAGGAAGTGGTTTGTCTTCGGCTGGGTAGTTGCAGGAGGCCAAGGCCCTGGTTCCGCAACTTGCGCTGACGTCTGTTTCCACACAAAACCAGCACCTCTGAATATGCAGTGGCCCCCCAAAGCTGGACAGGACTCTATGCTCTGCACACACAGAAGCCTAGACTGCAGTAGGTCTGTTGAGGTTAGAGCTGAGATGAGGTGTTGAGCAAGGCCCCAGAGGAAAGGTGAGGCCTTTCTGCCCTGAGCCCCTTGAGAGCCTAGGGTGGGGGTTGTTGCTGGACTCAGAACAATGATCACAGAAGAGTCTCCAGGAGCACACCAGGATCACGGTCAAGTGCCAGGAGCACTTGTCTTGCTGCATCTTTGCCATCTGCTCCAGGTGGGCTCTGATGACCCCACTGACAGATGAGGAAACAGGTCCATGGAAAAGGGGATGAGCCTGGGAGTAAAAATGTAACCTTCAAGCAGTATTGACCATAGCACAGATGTGAAACCCAAACCTGAATGGGGTGTCGCTCACCTGCATGACCCCTGGCTGCCTACAGCTATGAGATCCATCCTGGCTCCAACCCCCAAATCCTGTCCCCTCCCCTCTGGGCTCACACACCTAGGCACACTGCCACCTCTTCAGATGGCATGACTCACTCTTGTTTGCTTTGTGCCCTTCCCTCTGTCTGGGACACTGGTCCCTCTGCCTGTGATACTGCTCTCTCTGTCTGAGATATTGTTCCCTCTACTTAGGATGCTGTTTCCTCTGTCTGGGTTCCTGTCCCCTGTCTGAGCCCCTGTGTGTGGTGGTGATGACTGGTTGCCTAGGTTCCCAGTGAAGTGGATGGTAACCTACCTTGTACATCAGTTCTACGGGGTTTTGTGGGGGCTACTTGGAGCCCCTTGGTGCCCAGGACACAGAGCTCTTGCTGGTACAGCCATCGGCTTTGGGGAGGTGAATCCACCATCTAGGCCTCCGTTTCACTGTAATTACCTGACAGGGTCACTGTGCAGTTAGATGAGATGATGTGGGGCTGTCAAGTGACGGACGGTAGGAGATGGAGTTTAACCTTCTGTAATCTTGATTTGCATTTTGTATTTTCAAAAATTTGGACTTGACTAAAGCATATTTTTGTAGGGCTATGTAAAAGTACATATTAGAAGGAAATAAAACTGACGTGCTGATTCAAATTCATCTATTCACTTACTCACTGAACATGCTTACTGAGCCCTGCTATTTGCCAGGTGGCAGACCACACGAAGGAGGTAAGATTTCCACCTGTGTGGTCTGCAGCCGGCGGGGAGTGGAGTGGGGAGGTGTGGGTGAGCCTGGCAGGTGGGAGCTATGGAGGAGGGGGTTCTCTTCTGAGGAAGGCCTATCACAGAGCAGGGAATGAGCGCGGGGAGCTGGGCTAGGCTGTTCCTCCAGAGGGAGGGCCTTGAAAGCCCCCCAAAGTGGCTCAGTGTGGAGGGAGAGGCAGAGTCATGTCTGTGTTAGGGTTTTCAGTATCAACTGGAAGCTGTTGGAAAGTTCTTATCCATTTTGATTCATTGCTTTTTTAAATAAAAATTTTAAACACAATCAAAAGTAGAGTGGAATATTTGTGAGCCCAGGGTGCCCCATGGGAGAGGTCAGAATGGAACAAGGAGCCCCTGTTGCCTCATCCTGAGTGTGGGCCTAGGGATCCTGGATGCTGTGGGGATAAACTCTTTTCCCAAAAAACTTTATTATAAAACATTTTAAAAATACAGCAAAGCTCCAATAATTTTGCAGTGCTCACTCCTGGGATTCTACTTGCTTTATCATACATCTAGCTGCCTATGCAAGACAGGATTTTGCTTTTTATTTCCAAGGTTGTGATCTTATTTCTGTAGTTGCTTTTGATGTATGGCAATGCATAGTGTCTGTAGTATTTATATTTGTTCTCCTTCTAGATAAAAGTAAAAACAGAAACAAAATATGAATCAGAAATAAACATAAAAATTTAAAAATAGAAAAAAAAAGGAAATAAAGAAGAATAGTAAATATATACATAAGCAAAAAGAGTAAGTTGAAGCAGTACAGGGACTTCCCTGGCAGTCCAGTGGTTAAGACTCCACGCTTTCACTGCAGGGGGCATGGTTTGGAGCCTGGGTTGGTGAACTGAAATCCCTCATGCCATGCAGCACGGCCAAAGAAGAGAGAAAGAAACATCACAGTGATCTGTTTCCCAGACACACCTGCCTGCATACAGCGCAGCTCTGCACATGGGCCTTCCAGTCACAGCTCCTTACACTGTAGCCAGTGCGTTCTTGGGCTTGCTTTCGCTGAACTTCTGTCAACTCAGCTCTGGGCACATGTCATCACTACTGGGCTCATTGTGTGATTTTGCCAACTCCTACTGTAGCTGAACAGGCCCTGTGATGAGGAACTAGGAGCTTCAGGTGATGCTAATGGCTGGAGGTCATCAGCCTGGTGAGGTGTCCTGCCCATCTTTGTCTGTTAGGACCACTAAAAAGCGATGATATAGCCAGTTGGAGGTAGAGTGTTGTGTGCTGCCTCGGGCTTTAAGAACCTTTGTGGGACTGTTGTTGGGTCCAGTGCTGTTGACCAGTCTCCTTTCCTCCTCGCTCTGCTAGCCCCATCCTGCCTTGAAGTCCCATTGACCCCCACTGAATTTTGAAGCATATGGCACCCCAGTGTCTGTGTCCATGTCTGGGTTCTCAGCACACAGGATGGAGACCACAGACTGTACCAGCCAGAGCATTTCCTAGGCTGAGGCCCCAAGACAAGTATTGTGCTTCTGGATCCTAACTCTGGAGTGCAGGCACCTCTGGGTCATGGAGCAGCTTTGCAGACATGCCATCGATTGTTGCATCTGGCAGGGCCTGCACAACCAGACCTTTGTCACTGCTGATAGAGCCTTGTAGGTTTCTGCAGCCTTATCCCCCAGCCTGCAACCTGCATGTAGGTGTGTGCAGCATAGCAGTTTCTTGTATTGCCCCATGGTGCTCTCAGTACTATTTGGATTACCTCCTTCACGTAACCAACCACCCCACTGAGCACTATCATCTCTCACGATTCTGGGACTGGTGGGGTGCATTTCAGTGGCCCTCATTCAGGGTTTCTCTGGGACTGTAGCCAGTCAGGGCTAGAACTGTTTCAAAGGCTTCCTCTCAGGCTCATACATCTGATGGCTGCTGATAGCTGTCATCTGGGGCCCCATGTTCCGGGGCTACTAAGCCATGTCAGTGACAAAGCTGTGGAGATCCCTGCCCACCTGGGGCCTCCAAGGTACCAGGTGACAGGCAGCAAGTGAGATGGGCATAGTGTTGATTTTAGTGGGAGCTCCTGCACTGTATCCGTAGTGGGGACGTCCAGCGTCAGGTGGAGCGGAATTGTGGCCCGTATGCAGGACTATCCCTGCCTGTCTCAGGCAGCTGCCAAGCAGTTTGGGGACTCCAGGGCAGGGACCACACCCCTCCTGCCACCCTATCCATTGGCTGCACAATGCACTCGGTAGTGGGGCACATTTAATTTCTCTGTACTTCTCCAGTCCCCACACCTCTCCTGGTCCCAGGTTTGGGGCCTTTGATACTGGCTGGTGGCAGCCTTCGGTGTCAGGGGCACTGGGCCCTGGGCTGAGTTCAGTAGCTGGGCTCTCTCAGCTCAGAGAGCTCGGGGCTTCGAAGAGAGAGGTGAGTGGCTGGGAAGACAGAAATGACAAATGCTCCTTGGCTCCTGCATGGTTTTACATCTTTGGCCTTGGGCATGTCAGAATGAGCCTGGAACCCAGTCCAGGGGGTTCAGAGCAGCATGTCTGGTAGACTCAGCTCCTGGGTGCTGATTCCCCTAGGCCACATGGTCAGGATCAACTTTGGCATCCTTGTCTGAGACATGGAATGTCACCCACCTTGGTGACTACAACTGAGCAAGCATACAAAAGCGCTCAGCATGTCCCCAGGCACATGGAGTATGTGTGTGTGTGTAATTGGATGTATGTTTATGTGTGTCTGTGTGTGCATGTGCATGTGTGTAAGTGTGTGTGTTTACATGTGTGTGTGTGGTGGGCACCCTTGCACGTGTGTGTCCTCGACCCTAACCCTCCCTCAGCCCTCCGCTCCTCTGAGCTGTGAGGAGGGGAGGCTATAACTGGACTGGCCTGTCCTGCGCTCACCTTGGCCTTAGAAAGGGAGACCAGCTGAGGCTGCGGGCTGTACCCTGCAGCTTCCTAGTCAGATTAGAGGGTGGTCTCAGCTCTTCTGCAACCAGAACCGCCCTCCACCAGGTACTCTGCTCCCTGGAGGGCATCTTTATGCCGAGCCCTGGGTTTCCCAGTCTGGCCAAGCCTTGATCAGCTGCTCTTGCACAAAAACCCTTGGAAGGTAAGATGGCCACACCTGAAGGACCTCCAGAGAAAGGATACAATTCCTCTCCTTGACGGGGATCCAGGGAAGCCAGGCTGCTGCAGCCTCCCCAGGCTCTGGGCCTGCCACACTCCTTACCACTGTTCTTTGCATAGTTCATTGTCCCTTCTGTAACAAGGAAAATGACACTGGTGAATGTTAGCAACTCACCAAGTCTGTGTAACTCAGAGGTATCACCTTCCCTGAAGTATAGTCAGCATACAATTAACTGCATGTTTAAGACGTACGATTGGATGTTCCAACATACACACACGTACACACACACATGTGATGAGCACATCTGTCAACTCTGCAAGGCTTCCTTGTGTTCCATTGTAACCCCCACACCGCACCTACCCCTCCATCCAGGCAACATCCTGGTCTGCTTTCTGGCATCACATGTTAGGGTACATTTCCTAGAATTCTATGTAAATGGAAAAACAAGTAGGCACATTTTTCTTTGTCTTTTTTTCACTTGAAATAATTTTTTCTAGATTCATCCTTATTATTGAGAAGTATTCCCTTTTCCCCTCAGTGATCCAAAGGCTTGTGTAGAATTGATATCAACTTTGGTCATTTTTTTTTCTCAAGTATTTTTCAAGCTCACTCCTTTTTTAACACTCCACATATGTATTCTGGTTACACACATATTATGCTGCTCATAGTTTTTCTGCATCTCACAATGCATTCTCTCTCTTTCATTTTAGAAAGCTTCTATAGTCTCTCCAAACTCACTAATTTTTCTTCTTTAATATCTAATCTGCCATCAGTCCCTTCCAGGGGGTTTTGATCTCACATCTTGTGGTTTCCATCTTTAGAAATTGGATATGCATCTTTTTTTATTTTCCATGTCTCTGCTGACCTTTTGAATATACAGCAGGTACTGCTGCTGTCTTAAAGACCTTGTCTGCTAATTCTAGCATCTGTATCAGATATGGGTCAATTTCAATTCATTGACTTTTCCTCCTCACTGTGGGTTGTGTGTATCTGCCCTCTATGTCTGGTAATTTTTGGTTGGATTCCAGACACTGTAGCTTTCACCTTATTAGATTCTGAATATGTCTGTGCTTCCATAATTGCTCTGGAGCATTGTTTAGCGATGCTATTAAGTTGCTTGTTAACAGAGGGACTTGCCTGTTAAAATTCGTCAGTGTCTGTTAGGTGGGACCTGAGTAGAGCTCACTGTGGGGCTAATTATGCACCCACACTGAGGCAAGACCCTTCCAAGTTAGCTAAGTCCCTGTGGGTACTGGGGTTTTCAGTCTGGCTGGTGGAAACAGGCTTACTCCCTGCCTTGTGTGAGCCTGAGTTGGCGTTCCCTCCGATCCTCTCTGGTAGTTCTCTCTCAAGGTTTGTAGTTCCCTTGCACACGCACTGAGCTATCCCGAGGGCCCCCGTCAGTCTCCGTGTTCCCTCACTGCAGATCTCTCTCTAGCCCTCTACCCTGTGACGTCCAGCTGCTTTGGTGTTCCTGGATGCCCAGGTCTGTCTCCTCACTCAGGGGTCGACCTGGGATCCCCTTCTCCAGGCAGAAAGTTGGGGTGACGGAGGGCTCACTGCACATGTTTCCACCTTCAGAAGCACTGCCCTTTGCTGCCTGCTGTAAGGTGTCTCTCAAACTGCTGTTTCGTGTGCTTTATCCATGATTTAGTTGTTTCAGGTGAGAGAGTAGCTCCAGTTTATTCAATCTTGACCAGAACCAGGAGGCCCTGAGGTGTGATTGCAGCAGGCTCAACCTGGCACCGGATGGCGGCATTAGACATGCCAAAGCTGAGTGTGTGGCCTGAATTCCATCTGGCATATTTTTACTGCTGTGTCATGTCTGATTTCTGGAAACTGGAGATTATCTTCTGTGCTATGAGAAGAATGTGGCAAAGCATGCATTTTCTGTTTAGAAATATTGATATTCCTCCCCATTAAGTTCTTGAGGAATGTGGCAGTAGCAATACTAAATGTGCACCCTGCACTGATTTTGGAGTCACTTGACTCAGAAGAAATCTGATTACACTGGGAGACAAGAGGGCAGGAGACCCACAGGGGCTGGATCTTTGCTTGGCTTCTGGGGCCTCACCAGCCCTCAAGGCCATGTGCGTGCAGAGGTGGGTCACACTTCTCTTCTGAGCACACTCTGCCAGGAGGCCCTTCTGTTGCATGGGTGGCCAAGGGTCAGGCTTCAGGACACCTTTTTGATTGTGTGTCTGGAGGGGAGGGGGACCTGTGCCTCCACTGATGGTTCTTTATTTTGTTTAGTGAGGGAGGAAGACAATGTGTGAAGAAGCCACTGACAGCAGTTGATTGCTTGTGACTGTGAGCACAAGGAGTGCATGTGTCTGGGAGGGCCTGCTGGGTCCCCTCAGTCATGATGGCACTGCACACTTGAAGGGACCCTTTCTCCCTGAGTCATGGCATGGCTGGGGACAAGCTCAATTCTGGCCCCAGTTTTAAGCCAGCCCTAGAGGCAATGGCAAGCCGCTCCAGTACTCTTGCCTGGAAAATCTCATGGATGGAGGATCCTGGTAGGCTGCAGTCCATGGGGTCGCTACTAGTCGGACACGACTGAGCGACTTCACTTTCACTTTTCACTTTCATGCATTGGAGAAGGAAATGGCAACCCACTCCAGTGTTCTTGCCTGGAGAATCCCAGGGATGGGGGAGCCTGGTGGGCTGCCGTCTATGGGGTCGCACAGAGTCGGACATGACTGAAGCGACTTAGCAGTCGTAGCAGCAGCAGTAGAAGCTGCTACATGCCACGGCCGTTGTCGTACATGTTTCCCTGGGCTGGGGGCCAGGCAATCAGCCGTGCTCCATCTACCCATAGGCCTCTACGACCTGCTCAGGGGTCCCCTGCACTGAGCGGTGGCCTGAAGCTGCCCTTTCATCTTCTCCCTGGAGAACTAGGTCTGTCACCCAGGTTGCTCTGTGCCAGTGGAGGACGTGGTTAACGTTCTCTTTTCACCTTTTTTTTTTCAGAACCTCGTGAACTGCTCCACTTCAAAACTGCTGGGCAAGAAAAAGATTTTCAGCAAATCCTGCCCCCCCTCAGTCTCGTGCAAGGCCTCGGCTGGCCAACCCAAAGGACCCAGAAAGCAGCTGGCAGGGAGCCTGGCACCTGCCCTTCACCTCAGTGCCCTGTGGAGTCTGCCAGCCTCAGGTAACCCACCTGTTGCCCAGGAATAAGTGGCTGCTGTTTCTGGTCCCTGACTCCTCTGCAGCTCCACTCTTCAAGTAGAAGATTTGGGGGGATCTCAGTCTCCTGCAGTCTAGTCTCACCTTTGACCCTCTCTGTGCAGGTCTGACACTTGACTGACTGACACTCGAAGGGGCGTTTCCTCCACAAGGTTTTCCAGAAGAGGCACCATGTGAGAGCATGAAACAGCCCCAGTGCGTAAACGCAGCAGCAGGAGGAATTTGGGACCAAGATCCAGGCTCCTCAGCCCCTGGGTCTCTGGAAAGTGTCAGGTCACCTGTCAGACAGCATATCTACAGTGATATTGAGGGAGGGTCCTGATGGGGATCCTGCCTCACCTCAGAGCTACCTTGAGGATAGTGTCACGGATGCCAGAGCAGGGTGCAGACCAGATCCACTGTGCCCAAGATGGCTACTGCTATTATTTTATGCGTTTATTTCTAATTCATCGAGGAGCAGGTAGCTTCATGATACAGGATTCATTCCTCCCTCTCCTGTCTTTTTCTTTCACCCTCTCTTTTCTTTCCTTTCTTCCTCCTTCCTTCCTTCGTCTCTTTTTCTCTTTCTTTCTCCCTCTCTCCCTCCCTCCATCCCTCTCTCTCTTCCTTCTTTCTTTATGAAGAAATTAACTTTTAAAACAAAATGCTTTGTATTTGCCATTGCCCGAAAACCAGCTGAGGCTGACAGGGGTGCTCAAGTGCAGCTGCATGTTGACTTTCTCCAGAGGGCCCTCCCTGGGGGCTGGTCCACAGCCCAGCTGGCATTGACTGCACTCATTTCTCCCTGACAGGAAGCCCCCAGCCAGCCCCTCACAGAGATCAGAGAACTCAGCTTTGAGGATGGAGCCAGGAAGGGGGTCCTCAACACCCCCGGCCCCCAGTGCCACCATGGAGGAGCCAGATGCTGGGCCTAATAACTCCTCCCTGGAGCAACCAAGCACAGACCCAGGGAAGCTCCCAGCGCTCCCTGTCGGGCCTGGAACTCACCACGGGGAGCTTGCCTCTGGGAGCCCTGGCAGCCAGGCCTCTGCTGGGGACATGAGCTCAGTGGGTGAGGCCAGCAGCTCTAAGATCCCTAACCGGGACAGCGGGATAGACAGCCCATCCTGCAGCGTGGTCAGCGAGCACTTCTGTGAGGACAGCGGCGAGGCGGGCCCAGGTACCATCATCAAAGGGCCACACCCGGGAACAGCCCTGGGCAGCAAGTCTCCACAGGAGGAGGCTGATAGCGATGCAGGCGAGGGGAGCAGTGAGGAGCCAGACCCTGAGAACAACCCTTCTAAGGTTGACATGGATCCAGCCAAGGTAGGTCACCTTCCTGTACCAGGTGTCAGGGGCTGCAGGGCCCTCCTCTGAGGGTACTGGAGGTCCATAGGGCCATCACTTACTTACATCACTTACTGGTGCCAGTAGCAGGGTGCACACTCAAACACCACTCTCAAAGAAGCCCCCACAATGGGTTGGTGGGCAGGCCCGAGGGCAGGACCATGCAAGCAGGGGTCTCCCCAACACATCAGGCAATGATGTCTCTCCTAAGCCTCAGTTCCATGGCCACACAGTGTCCCAGTCTTAATGCAAACAGCGCTGCCACCAGCTCTGTTCACCAATGCTTGCTGCCTGCCTTGCAGAGCCCCCATGAAGAAGGCAGCATGGTTATCACGTTGTTTTATGAATGGGAAAACACTAGTGTTGCACATGGGGTGTACAGAGGCAGGAAGGGAGCCCAGGCATGGGAGTAGAGCCCCATGCAGATGGCCCAGGGAAGCAGGTATGCTCATGCATGTGGCTCAGTGTTAGAGAAAGCTCATCTGTGTCCCTTTAGCATTTGGGGCTCTGGGCTCTGCACTGGGACTCATGGGGACATGGGAGTAAAGCTGATAGCCCTGGCTTAGAGGGACTGCATGTGCATGGGAGGAGAACAGCGTAGGTAAGCTGCAAGTGACTAGGTCTCAAGAGAAGCACAGGCGGCCTTTGGTTGGAGATGGTATTGACAAACATGGCTGCATCAATAGGCAGGTTTGTGGGCAAACGGCAGCCACAGGCCTATGCTGTTGTAAGCCAAAGTCTCAGCAAGTGGGTTGGGGGCATATTTTAATCTAGGTTTTATTATTATTCAGAAATGACAAAGCCAACAAATCAGGAAATGACTTATGTGTAAAGACAGTTTATTACTCATAGCTCATGAAAAGAGGGGGTACATGATACCAAGGAGAACCAGAGAGAAACTCACCAGGGTGGGTCAGGAGACAGAGGGGTTGGAAATTGTGAGCAAGAATCTTTTTTAATCACTTAATGATTTTTTTTTTAATTGAAGTATAGTTGATGTACAAGTACTATTTAAGTTACAGTAGAGTCTTGATTGTGATTTCTGATGAGATGGATGGGTGAGACAGAGTAAGCAGGCTTAAGATTGGCCAGTCTGAATAATTTCAGTGGGCTCTGTGTACAGGGGCTGTCCCTGGATACCTCACACCTGGTCCTGTGTGATTCAGGAAAGAAGATGGTTGGATGTGGGCTCTGGATGGGTTGGTTTGCACTTGAAAGACACTTTTTGTCTTGCTGGTGAATTCTTTATATCTCTAGGAATTAGTGTATCCTGGGAGGGACAGTATCTCCAGGGTCAGCAAGGCCCCAAAACTTTGGTATTAAGATAATATTGGTCTTGTAGAATGAGTTAGGCAGTGTTCCTCATTCTTTGAATTTTTTGGAAAAATTTGAGAACAATTGGTGTTAATTTCCCAGTGAAACCATCTGGTCCTGGGCTTTTCTTTGTTGGGAAGTTTCTTTATTGTTTATTTAACCTCCTTATTTGTTATTGGTCTGTGCATATTTTCTATTTCTTCATGATTCAGTCTTGGTAGATTGTGTTTCTAGGAATTTATCTATGTCTTCTTCTAGTTTATTCAACTGTTGGCATTTAATTGTCCGTCTCTATGATTGTATTCTGTGGTATCGGTTGTAATGTTTCCTCTTTCATTTTATTTATTTGATTTCTATCCATTTTTTTGGTTTGTCAATTTTGTTCATCTTTTCAAAAAACAATTCTTAGTTTTGTTGGTTTTTTTTTTAGTGTATTTTTCTACTCTCTGTTCCGTTTATCTCTGCTCTAATCTGTTAGTTACTTCCTTCTGACTCCCTTGAGTTTAGTGTGTTATTTTTCTAATCTTGAGGTACAAAGTTAGGTTGTTGATTTGAGATCTTTCCTCCTTATACATGCATGCATTTACAGCTATAAATGCCCCTCTTAGCACTGCTTTTCCCACATTCCATAAGCTTTGATATGTTGTGTTTTCATTTTCATTTGTCTCAAGCTATTTTCTAATTTCCTTTGCAACTTCTTTGACTGTTGTTTAAGAGTGTACTATCTAATTTCCAGAAATCTGTGGATTTTCCAGGTTTTCCTGTGCTATTGATTTCTAGTTTCATTCTGGTGTGATTGGAAAAGATAAATCATATGATTTCAATCTTCTTCAATTTGTTAATATTTGTTTTGTGGCCTAACACATGGTCTGATCTTGAGGGTTTCCATGTGCACTTGAGAAGAATGTATGTTCTGCCATTATTAGATGGAGCGCTCTACATATGTCTGTTAGGTTCATTCGGACACTGTTGTTCAAATCCCTTGCTTCTTTATTGATATTTGCATGTCCTATCCAGTATTGAAAGTACTGAAGTCTCCTACTGCTATTTTGTTGTAATCAGCTTCTTTCTTCTAATCTGTCGAAGTTTGCTTCATATATTTAGGTGTTATAAGGTAAAGAACCTGCCTACAATGCAGGAGACCCAGGTTGGATTCCTGGTTTGGGAAGATCCCCTGGAGGAGGAAATGGCAACCCACTCCAGTATTCTTGCCTGGAGAATCCCATGGACAGAGGAGCCTGGTAGCCTACAGTCTACGGGGTTACAAGAGTCGGACATGACTCAGCAAGTAAACCACCCCCACCATGAGGTTTAATGCATATTTATAATTTTTCTATCTTCTTGGTGAATTGATCCTTTTATCATTATATAATGTCTTTGTATTGTGTAAGGTTTTTTATTTAAAGTCCATTTTGTCTGATGTAAGTAGGCCACTCCTGATCTATTTGTTGACCATTTCCATGAAATATCTTTTTACATCTTTCAGCCTATGTATATCCTTAAGTCTAAAGTGAGTTTCTTCTGTGTGTTTAGTCACTCAGTTATGTTTGATTCTTTGTGACTCCATGGACTGTAGCCTGCCAGGTTCCTCTGTCCATGGAATTTTCCAGGCAAGAATATTGGAGTGGGTTGCCATTTCCTCCTCCAGATCTTCCCAACCCAGGGATCAAGCTCTCCTCTCCTGCATCTGCTGCTTTGGCAGGTTGATTCTTTACTACTGAGCCACCTTGGAAGCCCGAGTTTCTTGTGGGTAGCATATAACTGAATGCTATTTTTTTTTTAATCTGTTCAACCAATCCATATGTCTTGATTGGGGAGTTTAAATTATTTTACATTTAAAGAAATTACTGATATGGAAGAACTCACTATTGCCTTTTTCATTGTTTTCTATATGGTTTGTAACTTTTTTGTCCGTCTCTTACTGCTTTCCTCTTTTAAGTTTAACTGACTTTTTTGTAATAATATGCCTTGATTCCTTTCTCATTGCCCCTTGTGTATATTCTATATATTTTTTCTATTGCAATTACATAAAATATTTAAAGTTATAGCATTGTATTTTAAGCTGGTAAAAACTTACTTCAATGGTAAACAAAAACTCTGCTTTACAGCTGTCCTTACCAGATGATCTATGTGTTATCACAAATGACATGTTTATATGTCCAGTATGCCCTTTCACATAAATTTAGAGTTTTTAAAAGTTTTTGTCCTTTTTGTGTTATTTTGTACCAAAAATTATGATAGTATAGGTTATTATATCATATTTGTTCATGCATTTACTTTTATTGAAGAACTTTATATTCTTGTATAACTTCATGTTGCTATCTACCATCTTTTCACAACTTAAAGGACTTCCTTCAGCATTTCTTGTATAGCAAGTCTAGTGATAATGAACTCTTTATCTTTTGCTTATTTGGGAAAGTCTTTATTCTTCACTTTTGAAGAACCACTTTGTTGAATAAGGTATTCTTGCTTCACAGTTTTTTTTTTTTTTTCATCTTTAGCACTTTAAATATGATATCCCACTGCCCCCCTCCCCCACCTTTTTTAATAATAGGTCCCACTGTGGTTCTTTGGGTTTGTCCTAGTTGGAGTTCCATGAGATTCTTGAATTTGTATCCATTTCATTTGGGAGACATTTTCAGCCAAAAATTCATCAAGTAAACTCTCTGCTCTTTTTACTCTCTTCTTCTGGAACTCCCATAATGCATATATGGTCAATTTGATGGTATTCCATAAACTTCTTAGGCTCTCTTTGCTTTTCTTCATTGTTTTTCTTTTTGTTTCTCTGACTTTCAAATGACCTAGATTGAATTTTTTAGTCTAGTTATTGAAATGTTCAGCTCTAGAATTTCTGTTTGGGTCTTTTTTATAGTTTCTGTCTCTTTAATGATATTTTCATTTAGTTCATGCATCACTTTCCCAATTTCACTTAGTTGTCTATTTGTGTTCCTTTTTTTTTTTTAGCTCATTGAGCATCTATATGACAGGTATTTAATATTTTTTTATAGGCAGCTCATAGATCTATGCTTCTTTAGGGTTGGTTTCTGGAATTTTATTTTGTTCCTTTAATCACACCACGTTTCCCTATTTCTTTGTAATATTTTGCTGGAATTTGGGCATCTGAAAAACAACCACCTCTCCAGTCTTCACATGCTGGCTTTGTGCAGGGAAAAATCTTAGCCAGTCAGGCTAGAAGTTCTAAAACTTAGTAAACTTTGTCTGATCTCTTGCTCCTCTGGCATCTGCCTGCAGACCATCAGCTCTAACATGCTTCTTGCCTCAGTTTTCAGTGTCTTTGAAACTCTGGCACTGGTCATGATAGCATTCCAAGTCTGGCAAGACAAAAACCATCCCTCAGGAGACTTCCAGAAGAGACAGAACACTGGGTGTACAGCTCACTCCTTTGTTTTCATCCTGAGGGAGGAGCATCATGGGGAGGGGGAGTTCCTCCCAGTTGTGCCATCCTATTTTGCTTGGGAGAGGAACGTAAAAGGGTGTTCCAAACACCAGTTTTCATTCGCTGCTTGATAGAATCTCTTTTTAGTTTTAAAATGGCTTGGAAGCCATAGTTTCTCAGCTGTCTTGAGATTTCACAGAGGTATTCTTGTTTGTATATTGTTAACTCCATGTCTATGTAGGAGAAGGAGGGCCTGGAGCTTTCTTTTTGTAAATTTATTTTCTTCAAGCATAGCTGATTTTCAATGTTATGTTAATTTTTACTGTATAGTAAAGTCATTCAGTTATGCATTTATATATAAGTATATATATACACACACACATTCTTTTTAATATGTTTTCCATTATGGTTTATCACAGGCTATTGGATATAGTTCCCTACACACCAGAACCTTGTTGTTTATCCATTCTATATATAGTAGTTTGCATTTGCTAATCCCAAACTCCCAGTTCATCGCTCCTACACCTCACTCTTCTCCTTGGCAATCACAAGGCTGTTCACTAATTCTGTGAGTCTGTTTTGTTTCATAGATAAGTTCATTTGTGTCGTATTTTATATTCCACATATAAGCGATATCCCTGGAGGAGGGCATGGCGACCCACTCCGGTGTTCTTGCCTGGAGAATCCTCATGGACAGTGGCCCTGGTGGGCCATAAGGCTGCAAAGAGTCGGACACGACTGAGCAACTAAGCACATAAGTGATATCGCATAGCCTTTCTCTGTCCGACTTACTTCACTTAGTATGATAATATCTAGCCCATGTTGCTGCAAATGGCATTATGTCACTCTTTTTAATGGCTGAGCAGTATTCCCTTGTATATATGCGCCACATCTTCTTTATTCATTTATCTGTTGATGAACATTTAGGTTGTTTCTGTGTCTTGGCTATTTTAAACAGTGCTGCAATAAACACTGGGGTACATGTACCTTTTTTAATTATAGTTTTCTCTGGGCATATGCCCAGGAGTGGGATTATTAAATCATATGGCAACTCTATTTTAGTTTTTTGAGAAATCTCCATATTGGCTACATCAATTTATATCCCCACCAATAGTATAGGCGAGTTCCCTTTTCTCCACACCCTCTCTAATATTCTTATTTGTAGACTTTTTAATGACTGATGACCACTCTGACCAGTGTGAGGTGATACCTCATTATAGTTTTGATTTGTTTTTCTGTAACAATTAATGATGTTGAGCATCTTTTCATGTGTCTATTGGGTGGGCTTGTAGCTTTGATTTGCCATCTTGATGATGTCATTCCACAGTATATTTTGATGTGGCTATTGTAGCTGTTCTGCAGTCAAAGCCCTGGAAGGATAGAGTTTTCTCTTGGCTGCAGAAGATTTGAGGGGATTGGTAAAAATTATTCTGTCTCCCCCAGAAACCTCCCTGGAAATTCCATCTGTGAGAACTGAGCCTCACATCCCAGTTCCAGCAGCTTCCTCTGATCTTTGGGGGCCTGTGGTCATCCCTGGTATGCAGTGTCAGATGCTGCCTCCCCCAAACTCACCGTCCCTAGGTGAGTTATAGCTCTTCTCTTCACAGTGCTCTGAGCCTCAGAAGTTGCTCCACATCGCCCAGGAGCTCCTGCACACAGAGGAGACCTATGTGAAGCGGCTGTACCTGCTAGACCAGGTAACCCTCCTGGCTTGGAGCCTGCCTTTGTCTACTTCCAGAGTTTCAGTGGGCAGTTTCAGAGGCAAGCTTTCTATCTTAGCATTGGCTAGGCCTTGCAGTTGGAATATGACTGACATGAATACTAAAACTTGGATATATTTAAGTCTCCTCCAGAAATTTTTAGTTCTTGCTTTCACAACTTGTGGCTCTGGGGCAAAGGTCTTGTCTAGTCACCTTGGGGGTTTTTCTTCATGGCAGTTAAATTATCTGAGCATGTAAAGCCCTATGACAGTGAGTGGCACTCTCCCTCTTTACCTGGCAACATGGGGTTTATGAGCACAGGAAGTAAAACTCCAATAGAAACCAGGTTTTGACAGGTGCTGCTTCTGTTTGTAGCTCACAAAGCAGAGAAAGGAAATCAGGATCATCCATTTCCCATGAAAGGCAGATGGGAGAAAGATGGTCTGTCTCAGTCTAGAGGGGACTGTCGCTGCCTCACTCCTAATTCTTGGCCATCAGTAAGCTCGCTTTAAGACCATAAGGTTCTTTAAGGCAGTTTGTTGAAGCAGAAGTTTCATTAAGAAAACATAAGGCAATGGCAGCCTCTCCTGAGCTCCCATGTTTGTAGCAGAAGCATGATTGTAACCATTTGCAGTGACCCACATTTAGTGACCACTGCAAGGGCTTCTCCATGCCTAGGTTTTCTGCACCGGGCTGACAGAAGCAGGGATCCCTTCAGAAGTCACCACAGGCATCTTCTCTAACATCTCCTCCATCTATCGCTTCCACGGGCAGTTCCTCCTGCCTGAGCTGCAGGCGCGGATCACGAATGAGTGGTAAGTGCAACTCAGGGTGCCTGGGAAAGTGGAGGGGCCGACATTTCCCTGGGAGTTGGATTCCTATGCCTTTGGAGATTGAAGGTCATGGTGATCCTGTTGCAGTGTTTTGTTGTATATTCCCTGCCAAGCAGCCTTTAAATCTGGGGTTTGCATGCCCCCAAACCAGGGGCTACCTGGGAAACCTGTCTCCTAGGGTCCTAGGCTCTCTTTTGCAGGGTCCTGGGCCAACCCTGACCCCATGGCCTCTCAGTGTCTTAGCTTCTTCATCTGCAAATTGGTGGTGGTGGTTTAGTCGCTGAGTCATGTCCAACTTGCGACCCCATGGACTGTAGCCCACCAGGCTCCTCTGTCCAGGGATTTTTCAGGCAAGAATACTGGAGTGGATTGCCATTTCCTTCTCCAGGGGATCTTCCCAACCCAGGAATCGAACCCAGGTCTCCTGCATTGCAGGCAGATTTTTTAACCAACTGAGCTATGAAAGAGACTTTAATACCTGCTCAGGGCTTTGTTAGTTGCTCAGTTGTGTCCAGCTGTTTGCAAACCCATGGACTGTAGCCCACCAGGCTTCTCTGTCCATGGAATTCCCCAGGCAAGAATACTGGAGTGGGTTGCCATTTCCTTCAGGACTTCCCTGATTGCTCAACTGTAAAGAATTTGCCTGCAATGCAGGCGGCCTGGGTTCAATCCCTGGGTCGGGAAGATCCCCTGGAGAAGGGGTTGGCTACCCACTCCAGTATACTTGCCTTGAGAATTCCATGGACAGGGGAGCGTGGCAGGCTAGAGTCCACAGGGTCGCAAAAGAGTCAGATGTGACCGAGCACCTTGAGCAGGTGCTACTGTAAATAGAATTGTTTGGGCTTCCCTGGTGGCTCAGTCAGTGAAAAATCTGCCTGCAATTCAGGAGACTGCAGTGCATGAGATGTGGATTTGACTGATAGTTCAGAAAGAGCCCCTGGAGAAGGAACTGGCAAAACACTCCAGTATTCTTGTCTGGGAAATCCCATGGACAGAGAAGCCTGGTGGGCTACAGTCCATGGGGTCGCAAGAGTCAGACATGACTTAACAACTAAAACCACCAAACCAGAGCTTTGCAGAATTTAAATGAGGTTTGACATCTGCAAACACCAGTGAATAGACCATGCTTATGGGTTTATTTTCCTTCCTAGTATATACTGCACCTCTACTTTAAAAACTGAGATGTTTTTCTCTCTCGTGAGTGTCCCCAGAGGGCTGTCCCTCTGTCCCTCTGCTGCTTCCATTTATTTGTAGGAGAGGGACAGCTCAGCTGCAAGGCCTGTGGTGTCCCCAAGAGTCCACTCTCTAAGCTAGAGCCAGGCCAGAGAGAACACAGAGGCCAAGGGCCAGGGGCTTGATTGGGGGGTGTCCCTGCACCTGCAAGGCTCAGCAAGCATCCAGGTCAATTTGTAAATATTTAGAAGGACACGCTCCACTTGCAGAGCAGGTTATACTGTGTGCAAAGCCATGAGGTTAAAGCTCAGGGCTGGATTGCCTTTCTGGCTAATGCAGCGCACACCTGCTAGAAATGACTTTGCCCCTCAAGGCCCTGAAAAGACTGTCAGTACACAGACACTCCTTGTGTAATAATGGTGCAGGAGTCCAGGGGCTTCCCCTCTGCCTTTGAAAGCCCATTCCTAGTAATGCTGCAGAGGATGACTTTTTGCCTGTGCCTTTTTTTCTTCTTTTGGATTACTTCTTTAGGATAAATCCCCCACAGTTCTAAAGTCTAATATATTCATATATTTTTGGTTCCTTTAAATTTATTTCTAAATCCCTGTCCAAACCACTCATTATTACACAGTGCTGCTTTCCCATGATATTGCCAGAATTAGATCATCCTATTGTTCCTAATTGTTGCTCATATAGAAGTATAATGGGGTTTTCTTGGTTCTCTTCGATAACTGTGGCTCATCAGGTGGTTCCATTATTACTAACAGCTCCTGGTTTTGAGCAATGGTTCTGTGACTGCACTGTTGAAGTAGTTCACATGATCCTCTAGGCAATACACTATTTTCCATCCCATGTGATACAGGAGAGGAAAATAAGGCTTAGAGAGGGTGACCAGTTTGCCCACCATCACACAGACTTGGGAGTCAGGCCATTGTCCCATGGCTCCCTGTGAAGTCCCTGTCCCACCCTGGCCCTTCACTGGAACTATGTGTGTGATGATCTCATTTCCTGGTGAAGGGATGTGAACCCTCGACTTGGAGACATCCTGCAGAAGTTGGCCCCATTCCTCAAGATGTATGGTGAATATGTCAAGAACTTTGACCGGGCTATGGAGCTGGTGAGCACCTGGACCCAGCGCTCACCTGTATTTAAAGACACTGTCCAAAGCATCCAGGTAGGTGGCCCCACCTCTGCTTCATGGGCACAGTGATGGGTTTGTGTTTCAACATGGAGGAAATCAGTAAAATTGTGGCATGTGTCCAGACGCTCTATTAATGCTTTGATCTTTAAAATAACTCCAAGAGACAAATCATCATTTTCATTTCATGGAAGAGGAAACTGTGGCTCAAAAAGTTTGTGCAATCATGTCATCACAAACTATTATTCAATAGGACCAGGATCCAAATGCCAGTCTCCCTCCAGAGCATCCTTCTGTGGCTGGTGCAAACACTTAGGAAAATGTTGCATCAATTTTTTTTTTCTCTTTTTCTGCAAACAGACTGTTTACAACTCTGGTTACTGTTGTCTACTGCCCTGTTGGTCTTTTTCTTACTAATTCATGCAGATTTTACATGTTAAGAATGTCAGCTGTTAACTCTCAAATGTGTTGCAAATTATTTTTCCCCATTGATGTTTTATTTTTTAACTTTATTTAAGATTTTGTTTTCCATACAAAATTTGAGGGTTTTAATTGGCCACATTCACCAATTTAAATAAAGTAATTCTTTTAAAAATATTTTAAGTATGAGCCACCTGCACCCACATGCATATATGTACATATGTAACACATGTGCACATGTGTACACACACATGTTCACACATGCATACGTGCACCTACATTCCTCACTGTACCCTGGAGAGTTAATGGGCACTGAGCCCTCTGTGCCAAGGCTTTGAAGGACAGGTTCAGATTTGGGGTGGCCCCTTGATAACTTTCTGGGTTGTCCTCAGATCCCACTGTAATCACATCACTCATGATTTCCTAGTATAGAGTCCTGGATCTGCCTGCATCTCTCAGCATCCCCATCTCTCCCCAGAGAGGATATCTCTGATTCTGAGTGCTTCTTTCTCCCCTTTTACCTGCCACCCCTACACCCTCACCCGCTCACTTGCAGCTGGGCCCTCCCAGCTGTCCGCACAGAACAGTCTCCAACGAAGATGTATATAAAAGTGCCAGCACTGGGTCTAGAGCAGGCCTGCCTGGGGTGCAGCTCCTCACTCCATTGTTCAATCTCTCCAAGCCTCAGTTTCCTCTGTGTAAGATGTGGCCTGCAGTCAGTCAATTGTGGGTTCTCCAGGCAGCCTTCTGGGGGCTGCAGAAGCTGAAAGTGTGGAGTGTGCCTGGGAGCCGCATGCCTGCCCATGGGTGCCCCACACCTCCTCTGTCTACCCCACAGAAGCAGGAGCTGTGCGGAAACCTGACCCTGCAGCACCACATGCTGGAGCCGGTGCAGAGGGTCCCCCGCTATGAGCTGCTGCTCAAGGACTATCTGAAGAGGCTCCCAGAGGATGCCCCAGACTGGAAGGATGCAGAGAGTGAGCTGGCCTGGGTGGTGGGAGTTGGGGCTCCTGCTGAAAACCCACATCGAGAGAGACAAACAGACAGAAAGATAGAGACAAAGAGGCAGAGATAGAGAGACAGAGACAGAGACAGAAGGAAAGAGTTCCAACTGACCCCTAAGCAGGAAGCGACTGAGTGAGTGCAAGGGAAAACCTCCCCTGCCCCACTGCAGTGTGAGGAGAGGATGATGTTCCTGTGGAGGGAACTGCTAAGTGCTGGCAGAGCTTAGGGCTCATGGAGGACCTTGTGGGGCTGGCAAGGCTGTACCTGGTGCACGGGCAGCAGCTGATGGGCAGCATGGGGCAGGATCTGCACAGGGGAGTGGGACGCCAGCCTTGGCAGACCCCCAGCAAATGGGACACGTCTGCCAGCTTGCACTGCCCCACCCTGGGCCAGTTCTAATGAGCACCTGGTACAGCCATGGGAAAGGACAGGCACAGGGCAGAGCCTGGCACTCAGCCTCATGGGGGAAAGACCTGCGGTGCCATCAGGTGCCCTGTAGCTAGATTCTGTCGTCTTTCTGCAGGGTCCTTGGAGCTCATCTCCACAGCTGCCAACCACTCCAACGCTGCCATTCGGAAAATGGTGAGTGTGGGCATTCCCAGAAGATGCCTGAGGAACCAGCAGTTTAGGGCAGGGCAAGCACAGGGTGGGCCAAGCATCATCAGTATGCACACTTACCCACCTGCCCCCAGGAAGACAGAGGCTCTGCTGAGTTCTATACAGGCCTACCCCTTACTAGCTTGATGATTGCTAGTAAGTTATACAGTACCCTGTGCCTCAGTTTCCCCATCTGTAAAATGAGATCACTGACAAAACTTGTCTCCTTGGGGATCATGGGGATCAAATCACTCTACATAAAGTGCTCAAAACAAGACCTGGTACAGTTCAGTGTTAGCTCTCAGTGTCAGCATCGCTCATTTGATTGTTCATTCATTCATTCAAGCTCTGTCAGCTGGGGCTGCTATAACAAAGTATTGTAGACTAGACATCTTAAACAGCAGACATTTACTCTAACCATCTGGAGGCTCGAAGTCCAAGATCAAGGTGCTGATGGATTTGATTCCTGGCTTGTAGACAGCCACCTTCTCGCTGTCCTCACTTGGCAAAAAGAAAGAGCAAGTTCTCTGATGTCTCTCTTATTAGGGCTGTAATCTCATCATGATCCCCTCTCCCACCCCGTGACCATGACCTCATCTAAACTTAATCATCTACCAAAGGCCCCATCTCCAGATACAGCCTGAAGGTGTCCTCTTGTTGATCTAACACCTCTGAGCAATGGGGTCTGCAGATGGGGAGGCGTCCTAGCTCCTACCAACACCTTTTGACCCAGCTGGCATTGTTTCATCACAGCCCTTGTTTGTCCTGCACACTGCCTGGACATAGTGTAAGAATTTCTAATTCCTTACCCAGAATTTTAGATCAGAGCATTTCACAGGAGAATCCAAATTCTTGGCTTTACTGGAAAACCCTGAAAACACCAGGGCCACACTTCAACCTAGGATGAGATGAGGTTATCTTCTCAGTGAGCCGGCTCTCCAGGCTGCCACAGTCTCTATCCAGCCCTGGTTCCCTCAGTCCTGGGACCTATTTACTTTCACATGGGCACTGCTGTTTTTTGAGAGGAGAAAGAAAGGGAAATATTTCTTTGACCCCCACATCTCTCAACAGTGAGAAATGAGAGATGGGCAGCCTGTTTTGGGGAAGCTCTTGTTATGTGTGATCCATGTCCTATGTCCTCCTACCTGACTTTCCCCAGGATTGGGTCTGCTTTGGGGGTACCCACAGCAACCAAAACAGGCAACATTTCACTCTAGATCCTTTTTAATCTAATTTCCCATCTTTTTGTCCTTAATACTAAATCTAATGGAGGAGAAAGAGCTGCTTCATGGAACTCCATGGTCATGAGGTCACATAGAGGCCATGGACCTTTGGAGGAGCTGCTGTGGGCCTATATCTCGGAGGGGCATGGGATGGACTCCCATCACACTATACCATATTCACCATGTGGCAGTTCTCACTCCAAGTCTGGTGAGGCCTCTGTGACAGTCTGGGGGCTCTTATCAGGTGCAGGGGACGGTTTATCAGTGTGTGCTCACAGGAGCCTCTTCATGCTTCCACCTATCTATCTGTAATCTCCTCATCTTGGACCACCGCTGCAGCCTCCCCACCTCCAGTCTCCCCAGACTCTGATCCACCTTTCTCTGCTCAGAGCCTTCTATGGGTTGCTTATTTTGTCACTCCCTGTTCAGAGCCCTCCTGACCTGCCATCGCCTCCCAGGTACACACACAAGCTCTCCAACATGCTGTCTGCATGCCTAGCCTCCAGGACACACAGGCCCTTTGGCCCTGCCTTGTCTGCTCCTCCTTAATCTCTATGCTGGGGTCCCCTTTCTGCTCCCACGCCCATTTCTACCACTTGTTTCCATACCAGAGACAGAAGGGCCAACTAAACCAGCCTGTTTCCAGGGCGTGCAGATTTAGACTGGTCAGATCCAAGGGCAGTGGCTGCTGTAGCATAGTGGATCTACTCTTTTTGTTGCTGGGTTAAGGTTCCTTAGGCTCAGCTCTGCCTTTCGCTGTGTTCATTCCTTCATTCCTGGCTTAGGTGCCTCTCAGCCCAGAGCTGTAACAATGAATTGCCTATCCTCTCCCCTCATACCCCAGGGGAGCTGGTTGACCATATGACCACAACCAGTCTTGAGGCCGGAGGGAGATGACCTGAGGCTCGGCAGAGGTCTGGTCTTATCATGGCCCTGGGCCATCTGAGGGTGGAGCAGGAAACCGGTAAGGCTAAAACACAAGAGGGGCCCAGCGTATCTCCTCTGACCCAAGGCCTTCACTGCCTCCCCATAGAAGGCACTGGCATGCAGTGTGGAGGCCAAGAGAGCCAGTCCCGGTTCTCTAGCTGAAGCACCTCCAGCAAGTTACTTAATTTCTCTGTGTCTCAGTTTCTCTGTCTATGAAGTGTGTAGTTGCTCAGTCGTGTCCGACTCTTTGCGACCCCACAGACTGTAGACTACCAGACTTCTCTGTCCATGGGATTTTCCAGGCAATAATACTGAAGTGGATTGCCATTTCCTTCTCCAGGGGATCTTCCCAACCCAGGGCTCAAACCCGGGTCTCCCGCATTGTAGACAGACGCTTTACCGTCTGAGCCACCAGGGAAGTCTTTCTCTGTCTATAGGTTGAGGATAATCATGGGATCTGCCTCATAGAACCTGTGCTAGAACTAGGTTAAATACACTATGTGTATTAAGTATACTATGTATAGAACAGGGCAGGGCACATGGTGCTAGCTGCTGTTACAATTGAATAGTTATTATTAACATGAGAGGTGAACTTCTGTTCTTCAGTGCCCAACTTGAGTGTCACCCATGTTTCCCCTCACATCTGGTTGTACACAGGCTCATGGTCCCATCTTGGTTCTGGTCCACACTTGGAGGGCAGGGTTCCATTCATCTCTGGGTCCCCAGCCCTGGCAGGCCTCCAGTCCCTGTGGTTGTGGAGCTGCCTGAGCCCCGTGTCTCTCTTAGGAGAAAATGCACAAGCTTTTGGAGGTGTACGAGAGACTGGGTGGGGAGGAGGACATCGTCAACCCTGCGAACGAGCTGATCAAGGAGGGCCACATCCAGAAGCTGTCGGCCAAGAATGGCACCACCCAGGACCGCCACCTCTTCCTGGTGAGCCCCCATCCAATCACACCAGCCCTGCCCACTCCTGCCCAACCCAGCTGCAGAGCCACAACCCTGCCGGGCCTCACCCAGCCCAGACGCAGAGTCCTGGCCCACCGGGTCACTCAGCCACACCCTCACCCAGCCCAGACCCAACCAGCGGCAAAGCCACGCCCAGCGGCTAAGCCACACCCTCAGCCCACCCCCTAGCATGCCCTCGCCGCGCCCACATTCAGCCCAGCCCCACCTAGCCCTGTCCACCACCGCCAGGGCCACGCCCCACCTCCTCCCTAGGGTGCTCCTCTCTGGGGTCAGACACCCCTCATCGCGTGCCTGCCCGTCCCTATCGCAGTTCAACAGCATGATCCTTTACTGTGTGCCCAAACTGCGGCTTATGGGCCAGAAGTTCAGTGTCCGGGAGAAGATGGACATTTCCGGCCTCCAGGTGGGTGAGCCCCTCCCACGCAATCTGTTCCCCTGGGAAAGCACAGAGCAGGTGGAGGGACACAGGGCACTCACTGCTGTGCGACTGGTCATCTGCCTGCTTCTCTGAGCCTTGCTTCTGTCCTGATCCAGGCGTGCAGGAACATCTCTGAGTCCTGGCATCCTGGACTGAGTGGGCAGGATCCCTGCCCCTCAGCTTGGCCTACCTTCCAGCACGTGTAGGCTTCATGTTGGCAGGCTGAAGGGCCATGGCAGGACCAAGCTGTCTCCTGTACCCAGCACCCAGGGTTCCCTTTACAGACTCTAAGGGAAGCTTGAGGTGAATATAGATGGGGTGCCCATGCTTGGACACTTTGCTCTTTGGGCGTCCTTGTTCTTTGGTCCTTGGTCCTATGCTCCCTCCACTCCTGCACCAATCTGGAACCCGGATGAGGTTCTGCTGACATCTGTACCCCAAATCCAGACAGCTTGTTGTTCTTGCCGTCCCTCTTCCTTGAGTCCATCGATGTCTTATGCTGTGCGGCTACTGGAGCTGGAATCAGTGCCCCTTCTCCTGTGGGGGGAGTACTTTGAATTAACAGGCACTCCAAAAATGCTGGCTAAATCAAAGTACTTAGTTATTCTGAAAAGTAAAGATTTGCTAGTGATACAAAAAAAAAAATCCCTTCTGATAGTGGCCTGCCTGTGGGCCACGTCCAGCTGAGGGAATGAGGAGTGTAGGGGATGAAGGATGGCTCCTTGTTGCAGATGCCCCTGATCCAAGGCACCAGCCCATGGGGCCTCAGAAACTCCTGCAGAGAAATGGGGATCCTCCTGGCTCTTCTCAGATTTTCATCCTGTGTGTCAGGAGTGTCTGGGGGGTACCTTGTGGGGAAAGGCACTGGCACTGACTTCCTGGGAAACTCCAAGAACAGACACATTTGGCTGGCACAGTTCTAAGAACAGCGGATGAGTGGTCTTAGCCTTGCGTGGGCAGGTCAGTGGTCCACCCTCCCCCCATGGACTGACTCATACAGTCGCCCGCAGCAACCATGACCCTAAGCTGGACACCTTCCCTGCAGACCCTCTGGGCCCCCTCTGCCCCCTTCTCAGGGAAAACCCTCCAAGTCTGAGTGACGGTGTGAGTCCAGAGTCCAGGCCCTGCTGAGTGACACACTGTTTTCATTTTGTCCTTGGCTGTGTGCCTTTAGGTGCAGGATATCGTCAAGTCAGGGGCAGCCCACACATTCATCATAACTGGAAAGAAAAGATCCCTGGAGCTACAAACTCGGTAGGGTCAGCTGCCTCAGTGTCTGCTGCTGTGTGAGTGTGTTTGACCTGAAATTTTAGCAGATGGCTTCCTTTTCTAAACTGGATAACCTTTTGATGTATTTTTTATTTATTCATTTAACTGGCTTATTTGTGGTTTAAAATGTTAACAGTACTAAGGGGAAGTCAGTGAAAATTAGGCCTCTACCCACTTCCTGTTTCCCACCCCCAGCAGACATTTTTAACCATCTCTGAAGCATCCTTCTGGAATTTTTGTCCCCATACATACATGTATCTATTTTTTTTAATCACAGATGACCATTTTCTGTCTAGTTTGTTCTGCATCTTGCTTTTTTCACTTAATTTATTAGAAATCATCCCATATATGATCATCATTTTCTAAAGTAGGATAATTTTCCACTATGGTCATTGGCTGGTTCCCACTGATGGGCATCTAGGCTCCTCTGGGGTCTTGTTGTTGCAAATGGTGCTGCAAGCAGTGTCCATGAACCAAGCTTTGTACAGATGTGTTGTTATGTACATCTGACAGATTCTTGAAGAGGAATTGCTGGCCAAAGAGTAGCACGTCCACTTTAAATTTTGGTGGCTATTATCACACTACCTTGTAAGGTGGTGCCAGGCTCTCTCTGACTTGCAGCAGTACGTGGGAGAGCCCATCTATGACCCACTGTGGCCCAGGGAGGTGTTGATTTACATCCACTGCAGAGGGCTCTGCATACCAAGCTTAACCACATACAGTCACACCTGACTTCGTCTGGGCACACCTGAACCGTCCTGAACCCACATGGCCATATCTAACTCCACTTGGTCACACTCAACCCGGCTGCACTTGGTGATACTGGCCTCATTGTCCCACAGCCTGTGGGGCCACTCTTCCAAGCCTTGAATTGTACTTCCAGGCAGTGAGCAGCTCAGGCGTTTGCTGCAGAGCTGAGAGGAGTCAATGGTTTATAGTATCTAAGACAAAATTAGGTATCTAAGACAAAATTAGGGCTTCCCTGGTGGCTCAGCTGGTAAAGCATCTGCCTACAATGTGGGAGACCCGGGTTCGATCCCTGGATCAGGAAGCTCCCCTGGAGAAGGAAATGGCAACCCACTCCAGTATTCTTGCCTGGAAAATCCCATGGATGGAGGAGCCTGGTAGGCTACAGCCTATGGGGTTGCAAAGAGTTCGACAAGACTGAGTGACTTCACTTTCACTTTCAAGACAAAATTAATAAAATACTGTTTTGGCTTTTATAGGACGGAAGAGGAGAAGAAAGAATGGATTCAGGTAAAGCTCCTAAAGTTTTAAAGTCACCAAATGACCAAAGTCTTGAGCAGCATAGTCATTTCATTCTGGAGCAAGGGATGGGATGGCCCTGTGGCCCTTCAGGTGTTGCCCATCCATCTATCCACCTTGAAGTGGTGGATTGACCAAGCTTCTAAGTACCTTAAGAATCCAAAGTTTGAATCCATTCTCTTATTTGGGGCTCCTCTTCAGTAAACAAATAAATGTAAAGGCCTGGAAGTGGGAATGCAGGGAGGTGACTTCACCCTGGGGAGAATCCCTACTGGCTGGAAGTTTGAAGGCGGGTCCTTGTCACCTTTCTCTCCATGGCTGGCAGGAGCGATGCATTGTGTGGAAAGAGCAGTTTGACTTCCAGGATGGAGTCTGCACTTCCAGTGACAGGCCAGGCAGCATCATGGGGCAGCCAGAACAGGCTCAGCTCAGAGCTGGCCATGGCGGGGATATCGGTCAGGAGGGCCAAGGCAGTGTGAAGACCAAGGCAGTGAGCAGGGTGGGCAGACCACCACCAGGCCAAATGCTAACCATTAGTGAAGTGTGGTTCACAAAATTCATAGAAGAGAAATCTGAGTGAGAGGAGAAAAAGGAAATTCAAACAGATACTAGATGGTAATGCAGTTGCAGGAAATGAAAACACGGCCTCAAATCAATATAAAAGGTTCCCAGAGAGTGTCTGCTTTGGGCTTGGAGCACTGCATGTGGGGTGGCATTGGGATCCATGGGAACTGGCGTGGGGACCTTGTCAGTCACTGGTCACATCCCTGAGCCTTGTTTCCTCACCTTATGGGGGGGCTATTGCCGAAATGTGAAGCTGTTGGTCAGGGGGAAAGGCAATGACCATAGGACCCTGTCCTGACCTTCCTGAAATGCTTTCTGAGGGCCCTTGTTCTCTGTGGTTGTTTCAGGTCATTCAAGCCACCATTGAGAAGCACAAGCAGAACAGCCAGACTTTCAAGGCCTTCAGTGGCTCCTTCAGCCAGGATGAGAATTCCCCCCTCACCCCAGAACCCCCTGTGAGAGCCAGTACCTGTTGGGTGACCTAGGCCCTTTCCGCAAGGACTGGTATCTGGGAGGGAAGTTGGTCCCCACACTCTCCTTGTGCCCACCTTTACTGAGCATCCATGTGGAGACCCCTGCTCCCTGCAGATGTGGTCGGCGCTCAGAATGGAGGGAGGGAAAGACAGGGCTGGATGAAGCTGCTACGTGATCTGCTGTCCTCTCACGTGCACTAGGGGCTGTGATCATATCAGCAGGGGTGGCTTCCTCCCAATGGGGAGTCGCCCCCAGGCCTGGGGAGAGCAGGGAAGCAGGATCCCCACCCACGGCCAGATAGGTGGCCCTAGGCCCTGGCCATCCCCTCTGTGTTCAGTTCAGTTCAGTTGCTCAGTCATGTCTGACTCTTGGAGATCCCATGAATCGCAGCATGGCAGGCCTCCCTGTCCATCACCAACTCCCGGAGTTCACTCAAACTCATGTCCATCGAGTTGGTGATGCCATCTCATCTTCTGTCGTCCCCATCTCCTCCTGCCCCCAATCCCTCCCAGCATCAGAGTCTTTTCCAATGAGTCAACTCTTTGCATGAGGTGGCCAAAGTACTGGAGTTTCAGCTTTAGCATCAGTCCTTCCAAAGAAATCCCAGGGCTGATCTCCTTCAGAATAGACTGATTGGATCTCCTTGCAGTCCAAGGGACTCTCTGTGTGGGCACAACCAAACGTGACTTCATGGTGAGAGGCCTCAGAGACATCCCTGATGCCCAGCCCAGACTGGCTCAACAGCTCAGTGTCCCAGACACCAGGCCTGGTTGGTCCTCCCTGTGGCCCACAGGCCACCTCGTTATCCACTTAATATTTGCATCAAATCTCCATTTTGTCTGCTTTCTGGACTATTTTGGAAGAAAACTTTGTGTCATCTCCAGGCAGGAAAAGCTCTGTCTCCTAGCTTGAACAGAGGTGACCTGAAAACAGAATCCCCCTGCCCCACCCCATACCTGCTATTAAAGTCGATGCAGAGGCAGAGCCTGACCATAGAAGGCAGGGCACTGAGCTCTCCATGAATGCCAGAGGAAGGAGCTAGAACCCAGGGCCACCTCACGTGGTGTGATGTAGCCAGCTAGGCCCAACGGACCTTGAGAAGCTTCATACCTGCCCACCTTCCCCCACCCCCAGCTGAGAAATGATAACTCTCCTGGGATGCCTTCAGTCCTCAGCCAGGCCAGGGAGGGGCTGATTGTCAGAATTATAGCAAATGCTAGGCCCCAACTGTCTTTCTCCTGACCCTGTGATCAGACAGAAGAAATGGTGGTGTTCCAACATTACACTGGATGTCAGCATGTGGCCATGGAACCTCTGCTCATGCCAGCTGTCTCTGTCCCTTCCAGATGATGAGCCCCAGCTCCGAGGTGCCTGCAGTGCCAGCCAACAGTGGAGGGGGAGTTTCAGGGGTGAGTGACCCCCTCAGCTGTTGGCATGGGTGGGAGGTAGAAGTTGGGGTCAGATCAGGGTGACCTGAGGGTGAGTCCTTAGGGGTAAGCCTTCCCCCTACTCCATGAGACCTGCGTCCTTACAGTGATGGCCTCTGGGGCCTGTCGGGAGAGGGCTGGAGTAAGCCTGCTGGGACCCAAATGTCCATTTTTTGGGGTGGGTGGAGGTTACACAGCTAAGATCTTCTGAAGACTTGTGCTCTTTACCATGAATAGAATAGCCCTGGATCAATGTGCATCAAGGTGGTGCCTGGCCCTCAGGATGCTCAGTCAGTGTGGGCAAAGATGGTGTGTCCAGGGACGGCCTGTGTCCTGTCCCCACTCTGAGAGGGCCAGGCCATGGGACTATGCCTGAGCCCCGCCCACTCTGATGGTTGGGAGATTAAGTAGGAGGGCAAATGTGCTTGCCTTGCATGCAGGGAGTATGCAGTACAGGGGAGCGTCGTTATTAACCACGGGGCCTAATCGTCATGAAGTCTGATGACAGTTATAACCCTAGACTCCCAGGGAGGTGCTGTGCCCCGCATCCTGAGAGGGGATTCTCCTGGGCACCCCTGCTTTGCCCTTGTGTGTGCACGCTCAGTCATGTCCAACTCTTTGTGACCCTATGGACTGTAGCCCTCCAGGCTCCTCTGTCCATAGGATTTTCCAGGCAAGAATACTGGAGGGGGGGCCGTTTCCTTCTCCAGGGGATCTTCCCAACCCAGGGATCGAACTAGCATCTCCAGGCAGATTCTTTACCACGAGCCCCACCTGGCCCTGTTCCTCAGTTTTCCAGGCTCGAAAGAACGAGTGGGGGCCTGAGGCCCAGCCTGACACCCAACAGGGTATTTGCTCCTAGAAAGGAACATCTCCTGTGGGTGGGTCAGTACTGTCCCCACCTTCTCTCCTCCATGCCTGCCTCTCCTTCCCTCCCCCATTTCTCTTTCTCACACCCTTATGAGGACCATTCCCTTCGGGGCAGGTGCACCCCAGTCGGACAGCAAAGTCTGCCTGAATTTAGCACCAGCTTCTAGAGCTCCTTCTTTTCTGGCTACAAGTGCCACCCTGCTGGTCATTACCACCATCCTGGGTTGGTGGTTGTGAAGGACAACTCATTTTAGGAAGCGGAAATGGGCTTGACAGGTGAGGAGACCTAGCCTTCGACTCCAGACATTGTGGTGTGACTGGACTTTCCTGGGACAGCAGCAGAGGGAGGGACAGCTGCCTAGCTTGTTATGGGGAGTAAGTGTTCCTGTCCTGACTTAGATTTTTAGTAAGAAAACTAATCTCCTCCTCCCACAACATCCATGCATTGATAGCACTGAGCCCCTGCTGAGGCCCCAGAACAGATGCACCAGTGTCCCCCCAGCTCTGTTACAAGAGCAGAGGCTTTGCGAGGTCACACATGACCCCTGACCTGACATGTCTTGGATTGCAGGCACTGGGAAACCCTTGAGAAGTTCTTGGGCTCTGAGGGAAAGATACAGCTTTTCTAGAGCATGGTGGGGTTCAGGGACCAATTGAGAGGAAGGAGCCCCCTTATTTGAGTGATACTTCTGCCACACAGTATGCTGGGGGGTCAGAAGCAGCCTGCGCTAATTTGTTTGAACTCAAAGTCAGGAAATCTAAAAGCCGCGTGGTCAGTAGGGGAGAGATGGTCTTATCATAGCCCTTCAAACTCCCTGAGAGGCTTCCCACATCGTGACCCTGTCTCGCATTGCCTTCTTTCCAGCCCACCCTCCCCGACCACGCCCTGGTCCCCCTCACTTAGCCATGTCCCAGTGCCTGTGTACCTGCTGCCCCCTCTGTGCAGAATGCCTCATCTGTGAGGCCTTCACAGCTGACCCCAGGATCACTGACAAGTGTTTCCCTCATGAAGCAGCCCATTATAAGCTTTATGAATCACAAAACTGTACACGTAAGGCTTGCACTGTGCTACTGGGCTCCTTTCGGGAACGTCTAGGAATGTCATGAAAAGAATCCGCACGTTCAGGCTTCCTCTGTGTAACTGACCAGAGAGAAATGACAGATGGGGCCTCTGCAGTTTTCCAGTTGGCCCCTGGGTCCCTTGGCCAGGGGTCTCTGACAGCCTGATGCTGGCCCTTTGCATAAAGCACTGCCTCTCCCTGCCTCCACGGGGGAGCTGAGCTGGGCCCCATGCAGGGCCCTCTGCTATCTGACCCTCGGCCTGGGGTGGGCTACAAGGCATCAAGAGCCATGAGCAACCCCCATTCTTTGTTGGGTGAGTCCATAGCAGGCCTCAGCCCTGGGATGCAAGGAGAAGTGGAATGGCTGCAGGCTGCATGGTTAGGGAGGAGGCACCGAGGAGGATCCAGTGCCAAGGCAGGGAGAGAGAAGCAGGAGGTGTGGCTGGCACACAGGGCAGGCAGTGCCCACTGGAGAATCTTCTAGCTGGAAGGACCTGAAAGCCACATGTTTAATGTTTTAACCTGTGACTGGGTCCTGACATGAGGCCTTGGGCAATTCCTCACCCTCCACCCCTACCTTCTCCTGGATACGAGGAAGAGAGAGAGAAACTATGTCAGATGTCTGTTGGCCACTTGGGTGCCCCTCCAGTTGGTCGCCCAACTCCTTTTATAGGTGAAAAGGTAACTGAGAGCCCCTGACGGTCAGGGCCTCAGCCCAGCCCAGGGGTCTGTCCAGGCCAGTCTGCAGCCTGCGGGGCAGTGACAGCGACACTGTCAGTGGATGAGCAGGCCGCCCCTCTTTCTCCCACCTGGGGCTCAGTCTTCTCAGGGCTCTGCAGCGTCTCTGACTCGCAGATGCTTGAGATCACAGTTCAAGTTCAGGCCTCCTTGTCCCAGTCCCTTTACCCACCCCAAGCCAGGCCAGGGCCCTACAATAGACAGACATCTGTTAGCAACAGACTCGTAGCTCTGGCCCCGGCACATGTGGCCTGGCCATGGTTCTTCTCATTTGTGTCTCTGGTGAGCACAGATTTTAGTGGACCCAGGGCAACTCAGTGAAGCTCCCGCTGTATAAGGCGAGTCCAAGACGTACTCAGTGGATATTTGTGGAAAGTACCCAAAAGTGGGTTTTAATTCTGACACTAGAAAGAGTGATCTTTGCTACAACATGCCAGATGTAAGCTTTTGGAGAGGAAATGTAACTTCACTCTTGGTGTGCTGGTTTGATTTCCTGGTGTTGTCCTCAGACACACAATTTCCACAAGCCGTCTTTCCTAAGAGAAGCTAAACCAGGAAGTTTTGCAAGGGGGCCTTGCAGAAGCCAAAGACTTCCCTGTTCTGTAAAAGTTACATCTCTCTTCTCAGAAGCACAGAAATGTCAGAGTCCCTGACCCACCGTGACCACACATGGACCCCTCCACGATGCCGAGGAAGGCCCCACCCCTGCCACCATCTCCTCAGCATGCACAAATTTAGTACAACCCACCCTCCAGGGCCCTGGGACAGAGCTGCCCACAAGAGGAAGAGGGGCTGGGCCTCGCTGGGCAGGGCCTGAGACGTAGGCCAATGTCCACACCCTTCAGGACGGATGATAACTGTGTGGCTCTGTCTTCTGGGGCTGGTTGTCAGGACCACTGTTTGGGACCCACTTCTTAACCTGAATTTTCCTCCTGCTTCCCTGCTTTGTAAGTGAATCTGCTGAAGAGAAAATGCTTCGTGAAACAGGCTTTGGCACATACCTCCTCCCAGGCCCACGCTTGTGTGTTTGGAGCACTGCAGGTGGAGTCACTTGGCTGTTAGTGGAGAAAGCCACGGTTCCACACCTCCCCGGTTAGACTTGGCCCAGCCTTTCCAATGTCTCCACACCCAGAGAGAAAATCTAAGCCTCTCCCTTTTGTTGGCCTATTCTGTATCCTCATCCAAACAGGAAGTATGGTTGGCCAAGACCTGTCCCCAGCAACGCAGGTGGGCTCACCCCAGCCACCTGGTCACCAGCTTTCGGTGGGGTAGTGCATCAGTGGTGGGCCACAGTGGCTTATAGTCCTCAGCATGCAGGGAGCTGGTACCTAGCCTGAACTCTATCTGAGCACTGAGCTGCTGCCTGACAAAGGAAGCCAGGAGGGTTGCTCTGCTGAGCCCCAGCCCCAAGATGCCCTGCTCTGGGAACTGCCCTCTGTCCCTTTGGCCAGGGCAGGGTCCCTGCTGTCCTGGTGACCTTCACAGGTCAAGCTCATGGCCACACACCTCTGGCCCCTACAGCCTCTCCTCCACCTTGTGGGCCAGCCCTGCCCCTCCAGCCCCCTGCCTACCCCCTGGCCTCAGGGATACCCCAGAAGCCCCTTTGGTCCCCTGGTGTTCTCTGCAATTGTGCAGCGCTGTTTTCAGGGTCTGGAGAGCTGAGGTTCTGTGGCACACGTCAGGGCTTGAAGGCAAGCCAGTGGATCCAGCCACCCTACCTCTGATCACGCCCATCCCACATGCCCTTGGTGTCCTCACCTGGAAAATGGGAATGACAGGGTCACCTTGAAGGTTGGTGGAGGGCTGGGGCTGCTGCAGCTGCTGCAGACCCGTGGATGGCCCCTCCCTTCCCTCCTCTTGTCTGAGCCCTAGCAGTTCTGGAGATGGTCTCCAAAGAAGGAACCCTGAGTGGGGCAGACAAATGTGTCTCAGGGCTACAGTGTGGCTGGTGGCCCGTGTCGGATGGCAGGGTGGCCTTGGGTGAGATGTGTGGCTGTGGGGAGCATCAGCGTTGCTTGTTGGGTCTGTGCCCCCCGTTCTCCACCCACAGAGCTCTGAGGTCCTGAGCTGCATGGAATAAACAGAGGGGGACATCTTAAGCCCAGTGTCCATGGGGCCAGGGGTCATGAGATGGAGGAGAAGGTGGCGGGGGGAGGGGGGCGGTCTTGGGCGGAATAAGTGTTCCTGTCACCCTCAGAGGCACCAGCTGTCTCACGGCTCCTAGTACCAGGTGGCTGGAGCTGGCCTCACAGTGGTGGGGCCCACAGCGGGGACTATGAGCAGAGGCAGCAGAGCTGGGGAGCATAGGCCTGTGTTCAGGCTGCTTAACAAAGCACCACAGACACTTATTCGCTCACAGTTCTGAAGGCTGCAAATCCAGGATCAAGGTGTTGGCCCGGCTGGTTTCTCCGGAGGCCTGTTGACTTAAAGAAAAACATACAACTTAAGAGTTGAATTTAAGTTTTATTCACGGTCTTACTGAAGACTGTAGCCCAGCAGACAGCTCTGAGAAACTGATTCTAAGAGAGGAGGGGAGGAGCCAGGATATGAATGGATTTATTTTGGCTAGGACATACATGTAGACAGACATCTATCTTAGTAAAAGATGACTGCTAATCATAAAGAACACACATCTCAAGTGAACACTTTTGGTGTTTTTCTGTACATGGGAAGATACAAGAATCTGAGGTCTTTGAAATTCTTTCTGAGATGTGCATCTATCTCGGGGCCTGTTTCTCCAACACACAGAATGTCTCCTCTTGCTTTTTCATTCTGGCCACACTGTCATGACTGCAGAGGTTGTGCCTGAACCTTATATAACTGGATGATGAGTAACACTCTTTGGTCTTTTCTTGTTTACAGCATCTCTCTTTGGCATATAGATAGCCATCTTCTCCCTGTGTCTTCACGTAGTCTTGCCTCTGAGCGTGTCCATGTCCTAATCTCCTCTTATAAGGACACCAGTTATGTTGGATTAAGGCCCACCCAAGTGACCTCATTTTACTTTAATCACCTCTTTCAAGGCCCTCTCTCCAATTACAGTCACGTTCCAAGGTGCTGGGGGTTAGAACTGCAAACTATGACTTTTGGGGGACACAATTCAGCACAAGCCCCTCCTTTCTGTCTCCTCACCCCTGACCAGTGCATCTCTTTCTCCTTAAGTTTGCAGAGTTTATATTAAACATATTTCTAGTTTATTTTGTTCAGATTTTTATTATAGAAGTTTTGGACACACCGAAGTAGAAATAACGGACAGCGAGCCCCGCCTCATCTGTCTGGAGCAACTTCAGCTTTGTGCTTTGTCCCTTACTCCACTTTACAGATGAGGAACCAGGCTTGGAGAGGAAAAGTGACTCATGCAGGGTCTCACGGCTGATGAGGGGCAGGGCAGGGGCCTGGGAGTTATCCCCTAACTTGCACTATTGCTAATCAGATGGAGAAACCTAATCAGACAACACTTCTGAGCCCCCATCCCAGCCTCAGTGCATGGGCAGTGCCCACTCCCACCCTCACTCCTGCCTGCCTCCCACTCACCTCCCAAGCCGTTGCATCAGATGGGGCTGGGGTCCTAGACACAGTTGATGTCACTATGGCCAGGGTGTAGGTGGCCAGAGCAGACCACACCAGCTCTCAAACTTCTGTTCATAGCGCAGAGGGGACACAGTCCTCGATGGGAGTGTGAGATGGGGGGTGGGGGTTTGGGAGTGCTGGTCAGTGAGTGACTGATTTGCTTTCTATATGTTTTTTGGTTTTCTTCTCCTTTCACAAGCCGTTCTGGTGAACAATTGAGACAATCCAGATAAGAGAGTCAGATAAGAGTAACTCTACCCCAAACAGCCAATAGGATCATCAGGGTGTGCTTCCTTCCAGTCTTTTTTTCATGCATGTACCCTTTTCGGTATAAACATCATATGCTACTGTCTGTTATTTTGCTATTTGCTTGTTTCCCTTAGCTATAGAACTCAACACCTTTAATTTTCCGATACGTCGCCTTGACATCTACCTCCCATGCATGATTTATGCACCTGTTCCTTTATTTTAAACTGCATCAGATTTTTTAAAAATTTGTAAATGTATGCTTACCATAAAAGGAATGAATACTTTTAAGAAAAAAGTACAGTGGTAGAAGAAAATGAAAACCTCTCTCCCATTGCTGCCTGCCACTCCCAATTCCTCTTGGCTCCAAGGACTTTGATGTGGTTCTTATAAATCTTTTTGAGAAACCTTACACAAAACAGCTTGTTTATACGTTAAAGAAAGCAAAACAAAAGTAAAAGAATTTTGTAGTGTGTTCTTGTGACTTGTCTCAAAGGTCTTTTAACCTCTCTGAACACACACCACATTATGTTTCATGACTTCCTGTTGTTTCTCTTCTCTTGCTGAAAAGACTCATCAGTGCCCTCCTTTGTGGGAAATTCAGGCAGCATCAGAGGAGACAGACAGGGGAGTCCAGCCCCCTGACCCTACTCCTTCACCCCAGGAGAGCACTCTCACACGTGTTGGGTGGGCAACTGCAGGCACCACGCTCTGGGGCCCAGTGCAGGATAAGAGTGTGGAAGCAAGGGCCACCTGGCCGGATGCTGGGTGCAGACACCCGGTCCTCGGCGTCTGGACTTTGCTGCAGAGCAGCCACCATTTCCCCTGGTGTGGGTTCCGGTTGTTATCTCTGCAGACACGGCAGGGTTACGTCACTGACCTTTGTGGAGGGCCAGGTCATTCTAAGCATAGAATTCCTGATCCCCTTGGAATTTCACTCTGTGTGATAGCAGGGCAGCTTCTGGGGAGCGGGGCTGAACAGGGGGCCACGGCCAACGTGGCTCCTGCTCAATTCCCTTCTGCACGTCCAGCTTTCTTGCCCCGCATGTGCGTTGCCTGTGTGTCACACGGCTGCCACTCCACACGTGCTGGGAAGCTGACTGCAGCGGTTTGCCTCCAACAGTCTGAGCCCAGGAGAGGGTCCTCTAAGACCAGACGTGACAAGGAGAAGCAGGGCTGCAGCAGCTGTGGTGAGACCTTCAACTCCATCACCAAAAGGAAACACCACTGCAAGCTGTGTGGGGCGGTAAGTCCAGATGGGAGGAGGCCAACTGTTGGGACTTCCATGTGCTTTATTCCTCCTCCCAATCTTCTTTCCATGCACACAGACCCCCTGGATTCTGGACCCTCCGAGCAAGAAGGCAGGGCCTGGAGGCCCAAAGGGGTCCAGCCTCGGGGTCTCTGCCTGCTGGACAAGGCTCCTGATCCCCCTGGCTCATGGGCAAGCCCTTCCCCTCCACATGATGTCACATCTCTCTTGGTCACTGTGGCCCTTCCAGCCTCCTTCTGGACAGTCTTCTGTCCCTGGGTGGTAGGGTCACAGGTGCCCTTGTCTTGCAGGTCATCTGTGGGAAGTGCTCTGAATTCAAGGCTGAGAACGGCAGGCAGAGCCGTGTCTGCAAAGAGTGTTTCCTGACCCAGCCAGTGGCCCACTTGAACCTCAGCCTTGAGGAGCCCCTGGAGCCCAAGCAGAGCACAGAGGTAGGTGGGCTGGGTCTGGTGAGCCTTCCAGACACAAGGCCCCAGAAGCCTTGATAGATGGTGCTCCCAGAGCTGTTGGCTTTCCTGGGACCAGGACTGATGAGGCTCAGTTGGATCTGTAGGCCACTGCAGGCAGCTAGCAACTGAATGCCAAATATCTCCTGTGTGCATGTTGGGCTTCATAGGATCTAGTCATGGTTGAGAGCTTGGGAATCATTTGCACCCTGGAGTTAGATGGTGCTTTAGTCAGCTCAGGCTGAATAATAAATACCACAGGCTGGGCAGCTTAAACAACAGAAACTTATTTCATCATAGTCCTTAAGGCTGGAATTCTGAAATCAAGGGATCAGCAAGCTGGTTTCAATTGAGGTCTCTCTCCTTGGTTTGTCGATGGGCTTAATCTCCCTTTGTCTTCACATGGTGCTCTCTCTATGGATATCCTAATCTCTACTTATGAGGAAACTGATCATATTGGATTGGAGCCCATACATATAACCTCATTTTAACTTAATTGCCTCCTTAGAGGCCTCATCTCCAAACACAGTCTCACTGTGTGTGTGTGTGTGTGGCGGGGGGGTGGGGGGTGGGGGGGTGCGGGGCTGGCACTTAGGGCTTCAACATATGGGTTTAAGGGCAGACAGTTCAGCCCACAGCAGATGGGAACACATTTCATCTTCACTCATGGTCACCCTCATTGAAGGCCTGGAGGCCCTGCTGAAGTGAGATGTTGCTCCCACCTTGACCAAGCCATCAGGGCGGTGGGGGCAGTGAGGACACCTGCCTCCTTCTCACCTCCTGTTCTCTGGAGATGGTTGCTGCCCTCCAGGCCTTCCTTGAAGGGCACTGTCCCTATTTGATGAGGTAACAGGAAAGCTGGAAAAAAAGAGAATATGGCTTTCCAAAAAAGTGCATTTTTGCATTCTCTCCACATAACATAGTCCATGATTCTCAAGGCCAGCTGCACATTGGGATATTCTGGGAAGCTATTTATAATGTTTATAACATTTCCCTTCCCAAAGGCTCTAGGGAAGGTTATCCAGGTGGGTCAGGACTCTGATTAGAGCCCCAGTTAGAGTCTCTGTATGTCTTAGAGGTTAAGTGCATCGGTGTATTAGAACTGAGTGTAGTATTATCTTGACAGAGGAGAGAGGGGTCCCTTGCACAGCTCCCTTGGCCTTCTCATCCATGCATTTTAAATGCTGTATCTGGGAGACCCGTGTCCCAGGTCCAAGCAGGAACCAGTTTTATCAGGTGTGTCTGAGGGATTTTCTGATGACCTAGGGGTTGTGTCCATGACTGCTCTAAACACATCAGAAGAGAGAGAAGGGCGTGTGTGATGTATGATGTATATGTGAATGAATGTGTGTGTGTGGTGTGTGAGGTGTGTGTGGGTGTTGGGGGGTGGTATGGGTGTGTGTGTGTGTGTGCATGTGTGTGGTATGTGTGTGGTGTTATGTGTGAGGGGTGTTTACCTATGTGTGTGTGTGTACAGATAAATCACAAAAGCCACCACATTCTGGTTTCCTGCAGTTCCAGTGTTTCCTACTGCCTTTATTTCTGTCTTTGACCTTTCTTGTGGTCTCACTCCCTAGAGGGTCCAGCCCAACCCCAGTGGCCTTGCAGTGACCCTGGGCAAAGTCAGTTAGGCCTAGGCCTTTGTCCAGTCTGTCTTCCCCTCCTGCCTCTCTCCCCCCAGAGCCTTGGCCCTGATGCTTCCCCAGGAGAGTAGCTCTTACAAGTGAGACTCACCTGACTTGTCCTCTGCGTTCCCAGAAGCCAGTCGCTGCGGAGCCCCCACCCAGCCTGCTCTGCGGCCCCCTGCAGGTGTCAGATGGCGGCACAGCATGGAGCAAGGCGTGGGCTGCCATCTCTGAGTCAGACTCCCTGGAGTTGGTGCTGCACCTCCACGAAGGCAGCCAGGTGTGTGCTCTGTCCACTGGGCCACGTTGGGGGTGGGGGTTCACCCTGCTCCGGCAACCAGAACCTCAGGCCCGTGGCCTCAGGCCTGTGCCCATATAGGCCTGGGCCATGCTGCCTGGGACCAGCTTCACTTGGAGGGTGGCTCACGTGACCCTAGGGCCTGTTTCCCCGACTGTCCAGAATCACCCTTCTGCTACCCACTCGTGGGAGGTAGTATTTAGTGATGCCAGGACTCCAGAGGCTAGGGTGCTGACGCTTCTCTACTTTTCAGCAGGATGGGCAGCTGCTCCATGCCATCCCCCTCTCCGGCTGCAGGGTGAGTGTGCTGGACCCTGCAGAGAGACTGGATGCCAGGCACGTGTGGCAGCTGCAGCAGGCCCAGCAGTCCTTGTACCTGAGCGCCCCGTCTGCCGAGCTGCAGCAGCAGTGGCTGGAGGCTCTCAGCTCAGCAGCCCATAGGCATTCATCCCAGGCCAGCCTGGGGGCCCAGCAGCCCCAGGCCCCAGCTGCCCCATGAGCTGAGTCTCTGCCATGTCTCCTAACTGTACAGCCACCACAGCAGGGCCTATGCTCTTCTGAGAGGTGATGTCAAGGCTCCACATGGGCATGAAGAGATCCTGGACCTCTGAGGGGCCGACAGGCCACACAGCACTTGGCTCTGGAGGGTTCCTCCATGTCAGAGAGGAGAAAAATGAGGCCCAGAGAAGGGCAGCCAACTGCTTAGGTCATCCAGCATGTCTCAAAGAGCTGGGCTTCTGCCTGCAGGCCCAGTCGTGTGGCCCAGAGTTGGGCGTAGGGTGACTGTCAAGTCTGTCTGAGTGGGCCATGAGCAGTCACCTGTGCCTGAAGACAGGAGCTCATGGGCGGTGCCCAGGGACACCTAGTGGATGTCTGCAGTCATGCCATCCCTCCCAGTGATTGCCCACCATCCACACCATCTACATGCATGCGAGCTGAACCAGACCTGGCCCCTGGACTCCACCTCTCTTCCCTTTCCTCTCCCGGCGACTGGGCACAGCATTGTGCTGCCTTGTAGTTTGACACTCCATTTGGAGTTGCCCAAGGGGGCGAGTGGTATGTTCCTAAATAACCATGCTGCAAAACTACAGGGGGACCACACAGGCATTGTGTGGGGCCTCAAGATTTGTGCCTGCCTCCCCTGGCGGGTGGCGGACAGTGCTTATCTGCATAAATAAGTAAATACTGGCAGCCAACAGGTGGACATAGCCTTGGGGCAGGGTCTCTGCACAGTGGGCCTGCTGGTGGTTGGATGGAAAATGAGGGTAACGGGGCACAGCCAGTAATCGGGGCCTGGACCCCCATACAGGCCTGCAGGGTGCAAGTCACACCCCTGTGGGTGCCCCAGGATGCAGCGGCATCAGATGGCGAGGCCTCAGACAAGGTGCCATGCCTGGACAACTGCTGTGTCCCTGCGCATGCTAGTGGGGTAGATAGGACTGTTTGCCCCTGTAGCAAGTAGAGCCAGACTTAGCTACAGGATCGTGGGGTGCTGGGCACTCACAAAGTCAACAGGAAGGTCTATTTGGACCAGAGCCCTGAGGGCCTTGGGAGAGAGCTGAGGGACTTAGGGAGTGATGACTGAGGGGTATCCAGTCCCTTGGGACCCCCATCTCTCCAACATCCACAAGATACCCTGCAGGGATGTCTGTCACTGCTCAGGTGTGGGCAGACTTGCAGGGCACCTACCTGGAGGCTGAGAGGGCCATTGTGAGAGCCAGAAATGGATGACTGGTCGTGGGTGAGGTGGGGGTTGGGCTCTGTGAGGAATAACAGGGCCCAGGTGAGGTGAGTAGAGTCCAAGTGAGGTGGTGGGGCATAGGTAAGGTAGGCAGGGTCGGTGAGGTACAGGCGAGGTAGGAGAGAGCACAGGTGGAGACACAGGTGAGGCGGGCAGGGCACTGGTGAGCTTATGCACGAGTCAGCGCCATGCCCTGTGTGCCCACCCTGCGATGCCTGGATGTTGCAGAGGCTGTATACCTGGGCCTCAGTCCTGCATCTGTGACAGCCCACCCACCCTGCAGTGGGTGTTCTGACGCTACTTGATACCAGCAACCTGCCCACTGGGAAGGGGAGGCCAGGCCCTTCCAACTGTGCTCTTATTCAAGGAAACACAGCAAAGTCCTACCCAGGGAGCCAAGGTAGGTGTCAGAGGCAGTGAAGGGATCAGCCAGCCCCTCCCCACTGGTCCTGCCCCTTCTCCCTCGGAGCTCTGCTCTCTCTGCCTCATGCGCTGACTGAGGGGGCCTAGTGGGGCTCCTTCTCAGGGTCAACTCTGTAACACTCCCATCTTACCTGAATCCCAGGATGTTCCCACTTGACAGCTGAGGAAACTGAGTCACAGAAAGGACACCTCCAAGAGTCCCACAGCTCCAGACCAAGTGCACAGCCAGAATTGACCAACTGGACATGGTGCCACTCTGCCAGTCTGAGGGGTCAAGACTGGGCCCCCTATTCAGGGTCCTCACCCAGGGCTGCCACTGTGGGTTCTGCCATTATGACCAGTTCCCCAGTGAGCTCTTGGGCACCAGGGCAGGCCTGAGCCCTATCCTCTCTGACCCAACAGCTTGGGGGGCCTGGCATACAGGTGTCCACGGTAATTTCATGAGGGTCCTGTCTCACTCAGCACATGGGAAGGCTGGTGAGGTGGCCATTCTGTCCCTAGCAGCTCGGAGTCCGCCAGGACATTACGTTCCATCACAGTCCATCGGAGAGTGTCCTGGGGCCAACTGCAAGGGTGAAAGCAGGAGGCATTCCATCGGCTGTGGCTGCAGCAGGACTGGGAAAAATGTCCTCACTGTCCAGTTTGGACAGCTGGGCCCTGAGGATCCAGAGGAAAGGAAATTCCTATTTGGAGTGGCTATTCCCGTTGAGACACTGAGAAGAAAGCGTGCAGCCATGGAAGAGAGAAGCAGGGTGTGTGTGGGGGGGTGGGTGGTGGGGGTGGGGGGGGTGGCAGGAGGTACCCAGAAGCCTCACTCCTGACCAGGACATGCTGGGGGAGGGGTTACAGAGAGGGTGCCTAAGTTGAGGGCAGGGCCACCAAGACCTGGAGGAGCCAGTGAGGAGAAGGAGGATCTGGAGGAGCACAGTGAGGAGAAGGAGCCTGGGGGAGACAAGGCCTGGTCATGGGGTCTCCACAGGGTCTTTTTTGGTGATGCTCCAGGAGGCGAGAGCCATGGGGCAGGCTTGGGGGTCTTAATAGATCCAGTTGGCTGCAATAGGGATGGCCAGGGCAGAGACAGAGATAGGGCCAGGTATCTCAACACAAACCCCCATGAGGGGCACACCAGTAGTCATGGTGATATAGGGGCACTTCTGCCAACTGTGCCCACACAGGCATGGACCTATGTGGCCAGAGCTTCCAGCTTTTCAGGAGATGAAAGAAACTTGAATGTTCTTATAATACATCCCGATAAATGTTAACTATTGTAGAGTTTGAAGTCATGGGGTGGGTGACCAGTGGATGGCTCCAGGGATCCCTTCGGCTAGGGGCATCTGGCCTGCCCTGAGCCCTCTGGATGCCCCAGTAAGGACTGTGAAAAGCAGGCTGCCTGCCTGGAGTCTCCACACCATATGTCTGGGTGACTTTGAGACTGGGCTTCTTCCCACGCACACATTGCCAACATCTGTCCACCCTCATCTTGTCCCCATAATCCAGGGCCTGCCCACACCACACTGCCCACCCACAGAGCGGGGAGGTGGATGCACACTGGCTTTTAGCTTCTCCACTGTCCTTCTTTTCAGTCATCTCCTCCTCCCCAAGTCCAGCTCCCAACCCTGCAGGACAGGAGACCATCCCCTGTCCTAAAGAATGCCAGTCAGGGCAGGAGGTACCCAGTCTGAGGTACCCAGCTGCCACAGGAGTCAAAGGCCTGAGCTAAGAGTCTTCTGTGCCTCCAGGGGCTGCTGCCTGCAGTGTGAGGAAAACATGTCCCCACTAAGGCCACGGGGGATGTTGGCTGTGTCCCTCATAGTCGTGGGAAGAGGAAGGAGCCACCATACTCAAAGGCCTGCTGCAGCCAGGCACCCAGCCTAGCCATTTGCTGAAAAGAATTATAACTCGGGTAGTGTCTTAGTAGTAATGAAACAAAGACCCAGAGAGGGAAATATACTTGCCCAAGGTCACACAGTGCATCAGGGACCCAGCTGGGTCACTCTTTCACTCCCTGTCCATTTCTTCATCACTGACGGCATGCCTGTGTGCTGGGCACTAGGGTGCCAGCCACTCGGATTTCTGGGACTCAGGAGTTGAATAATGCCCTGTAGCCTCTGACCCTGCCACATTTCCAGCCTCATTTTCTCCTGCCCTCCCTTGCTCCCCTGCTGCTTCATCCTGACCTCAGATTACCAGGCTCGTCACTGGGTCTTTAGAACATACTAGTCTCCCTCCCATCTCAGGAAATTTGCACATGCTGTTCATCTGCCTGGGGGTTCTTCCTTCATGACTTTGCAAGAGTCTGCTCCATGAACCTCAGCAGAGCCCTTGCCCTAATCTCTCTACTTTTTGTTTGGGTATTTGCCTCCTTGTTTAATCTCTGTCTCCTCATCTAGGACAGAAGCTCCGAGGGCAGAATGAAGCACCTATGATAGCACCTGGCAGAGAATAAGTGCTCAGTTAATATCTGCCAACAGCATTAGTGAAAGTTCAGGGATTTTGCTCTTGCCATGCAGCCCCAGAGCACTTTGGGTCTGGAATCCTCTTTTAACAGACCTTCTCTAGTGGCTCAGATGGTAAAACATCTGTCTAAAATGCAGGAGACCCGGGTTTGATCCCTGGGTCAGGAAGATCCCCTGGAGAAGGAAATGGCAACCCACTCCAGTATTCTTGCCTGGAAAATCCCATGGATGGATGAGCCTGGTAGGTTACAGTCTATGGGGTAGCAAAGATCCAGACACGACTGAGCGACTTCACTTCACTCACTTTAACAGATCAGGAAACAGAGCCAATGGCTGCCTGGGGTGATAAAGGCCCAGTGGCTCTCCTGCCCTCTCTGAGTCCCTAGGTATCCGGGACATAGCCAGGTTCTCCTCGGACATCTGGTCCCATTGCAGAGAATAGCACATGAGACCCAGACAGCTGCCACGCCCCCAGAAAATCAGCAGAGGGGCATTGGGACCCAAATGGGTCTGACTTACACCTGTGCCCATCCCTCAGTGCCCTCCCAGGGGACAGAAGACCCCTGTACACATGGGGGTGGTAGGATCAGCCCCTGAAGCCCCAGCTGACACTCCCAGGCCTTGGGGGGCTCTAATCCTCATCCCCTAGACGCTCACAGCGCCTTCCCGCCTCTTGAGGTCTGACAGGGCCCTGGAATCCAAGCCCTTCTGAGCAGCTGGTCCAGGTGCTGGGCATCCAGGAAGGAGGGCGGGCTCACCCCTCAGGACCCACTGCAACGTGTCTGTAGACAAGATCTCTCTGAACCACCCTTCTGGGAGCCCAGCTGGCAACTGAGAGTGGCTGTTCTGTGGATCCCCATCGCCCATTCCTACTAGTCACCTCCCCCTCCTGGTGGGGTTCCCAGGGGGCCGTGGATGGTCCCAGAGGACTTCAGGTGGTCACAGGGGCTTCAAGTGGTCCTGAGGGGCTCCAGGTGTTTCTGAGGGCCCAAGATGGGTCTCTAGTTTGTCTCGGGGGACCCCAGGTGGTCCTCAGGGCCTCCAAATGGTCCCTGTGAGGCTCCAGGTCTCCCCAGGGAGCTCAGGTATTCCTAAGTACTCCAAGTGATCCGAGGAGCTCCAGGCGGTCCCAAGGCAGCCAGTTGTGACAGGGGGCCTGGCTGCTCCCTAGTCACATACCCTCCTACATCCACCCTGCCCCCCAATTATAAGAGAGAAAACGGAGGGCCAGAGAGGTGGGCAGGACTAGGGCAAGCCACGGGGAGCAGCCAGGAACCCACCCCAGCAGGATGGCAAGTACCAGGTGGTGCCAAGGAGAAGAGCTGGTGGCTCAGGTGGGCCATCTCGCCCCAAGACCCTAGAAAAGGAAGGTGTGCAGGAGAAGGCCTCCATCGGGGCCCCTATACCACAGGCTCACTGGCCAGCTCTCCGCTCCCTCTGCCGGGGTTGGTCCAAGATGGCCGTGTGACCCAAGACAGTCCCCCTTTGAGGGTGGAGGGGGACCATCCTGGAACGAGATGGGAGGGCCTCCCAGGGAGCCCAGACTAGGATAGGAGAAAAGAAGGGAAGAAAACCATCTCTGACTTCGCCTGAAGCAGCAGCAGCGAGCAAATAAAGTTCATCTGGAGCCTTATTTCTTCTATGGCCCTGCCCCACCCCACAGCACCCACAGACAGGGACCAGCCTGCATCCTCCAAAATGTCCTGCCTTGACCCTATATTCCCAAAAGAATCCAGGCTGGCAGTATCCCTGAGAGGGACAAAACCCTCCCCTTTCCTGCCAGGGCCAGGCCTGCCCCTGGGGGGCCTGGCCATCAGCACTCCAGTTCTGCCTGCTGAAACTGTGCATGCCACATCTCATGAATCTATCTGCATCTTGGAGGGCCACTTCCCTGTGCTCTATCCAGACTCAGAGAGCAAATTATAGCCCCCCAGAATATCTGACCCCAAGGGGCACTGGAAAACTGACACCAGAGCAGCCCATCTCCAAAGAAAAATACTGGAGTAATTCCCAAAGCATCCCCACTTCCCAGAGGCAGGGCGTGGCCATTCTCTGTGTGTGGTCCTAAGCCCAGAGCCCTCCAGCATGCCCTCCTTCCTCCCAAAACCTCAGAGGAAGGGGACATTATCTTCACTCCATTCGCAGAGGGGGACACTGCAGCTCAGCACTGAGAGTCATGTCCTAAGTAGGTTCCCAGTAGCTCACAGAGGAGGGGGGCATGTCTTAGGTGGGTCCCCACTGGCTCCCAGCAGGGGGCCTATGTCTTATGTAACTTTCTCTCAGTAGCAGATCCTGCTACACAGATAGAATGCAAGGACTTTATTTGGGAGGCAACCCAGGAAGAATAGTAGGGGAATGGAGAATGAGGCAGAAAAGGGAAGAAAGCCAACACAAGTTGGCTTCCTGAGTTGAATAGTATCCCTCATCCCAAATCCACGTTCACCTGAAACCTCAGAATGTGATTTTACCTGAAAGTATATTTTTCACAGATGGAGTTAGTTAAAATGAGGATCGAGTGGGCCCTAAACCCAGTGACTGGTGTCCTTATAAGAAGAGGACAGGACACACAAGGAAGGCCTTGTGATGACGGAGGCAGAGACTGGCATGTCGCAACTATGAGCCAAGGAACAGCAAAGTTCACCCGGAGTGACCAGCAGCTCACTCTGGTGTGTGTGGCATAGAAGGATCCTTTCCTAGAGCTTCCAGAGTGTACACAGCCCTGACAATATCTTGATTTCAGACTACTGGCCTCCATAACTTTGAAAGGATAAATTTCTGTTGTTTTAAGCCACTAAATTTGTACAACAGCTCTAGCAAACTGATACAGATTTTGTACCAGGAAGGGGGATGCTGCTATAACAGATGTCTAAAAATGCAGCTGCGGAACTGGGTAATGTGTAGATGCTGGAAAAGTTTTGAGGCACATGATAGAAAATGCCTAGATTTCCTTGAAGACATTGTTGGTAGAGATACGGACAAAGGTGATTCTGGTGAGACCGAGGTCAGAAAGAAGTCAGGACTCTTGGGCATATACCTGAAGAAAACCATAATTCGAAAAGATACACACACCTCAGTGTTTATTGCAGCACTGTTTACAATAGCAAAGACGTGGAAGCAATCTAAATGTCCATTGACAGATAAATGGATAAAGTAGGCATGATAGCAGCAACATGGATAGGCCTAGAGATATCACACACTAAGTGAAATAAGCCAGACAGAAAAAGACAAACATCATGATGTTGCTTATATGTGGAATCAAAAAACAAACAAACAAAAAAGATACAAATGAACCCATATACAAAACAGAAATAAATGCACAGACATAGAAAACAAATTTATGGTTACCAAAGGGGAAAGTGGGAGAGAGGAATACATTAGGAGTTTGGGATTAACATATACACACTGTATATAAAACAGATAACTGACAAGGACCTACTGTATAGAACAGAGAGCTATACTATATATATGTATGTATGTATAACTGAACCACTTTTCTGTACTGGTGTATGACATTGTAAATTTTTACTTCAATTAAAAAAAAGAAAAACCTCCAAAAAGGAAAAGAAAAGAAAGAAGTAAGGAGAATGTAGAGAAAGTTTCTATTGTCTCAGAGAATACATATATGATCATGAACATATTTTTGACATAAGTATGAACATGAGAGGTTCTTCCAGTGAGATCTCAGATGGAAGTGAAGAACCAGTTATTGGAAAAGCCATAAAGTAGCAGAAACTTGGCTGAATTATGTTCTAATATTGAGTGGAAAGTAGAAATTGTAAGGAATGAACTTGACTATTTAGCTGAGGAAATTTCCAAGTAAAATGTGGATGATATGGCCTGGTTTCTCCTTGCTGTTTATAGTAAAAGCTGAGAGGAAAGAAAGAAATTGGGGAAAGGAACTGATAAGCAAAAGGAATCAGTACTTGATGATTTGGGAAGTCCTCAGACAGTAATCTGCCTGCAATATGAGAGACCTAGTTTGATCCCTAGGTCGAGAAGATCCCTTGGGGAAGGAAATGGCTACCCACTCCAGTATTCTTGCCTGGAGAATCCCATGGACAGAGGAGCCTCGCGGGCTACAGCCCATGAGGTTGCAGAAAGTCAGACACAACTGAGCGACTTTCACTTCAGTTCACTTCAGTTTGTTAAATTTAGGAAATTTACTGTTCAGAAAGTGTGGTCTAAAGAGAGCACCAAAGGTGTGGGAGAGCCTACTGCTGAAGAGATTAGGCACATGACTTGCAGGCCTACTCCACCATCTCAGGGGAATGAAGGAACAGAGATGGGGTTATTCAGGAAAGATCTGTGGAGCCTCTTATCTGATGGTGTGGCTCCCTGTGAATTACCGAGAAGACCGACAAGGTTTTTGAGACTGTTACATCAGTTACATCTGCCAGTCTAGATTGAGAGGCCCAGGGATGGAATGAAGTGAAGAAAGAACGGCTTGGAGGGCAGAGCCATGAAGGCAGAAGCAGAGAAAAGAGAAGGTGGGGCTACAGCTGCTGCCAAAGCCACAGAAAGCAGGGCCACCATCACGCACCCAGAGCATCAAGCCACAAAGGGTTATTTACAGGCCTTGAAATCTACTGGAACTGGCACTGCTGGGCTTCTGACTTGCACTGGACCAGTGGCTCCTTTGCACCTTCCTTTTTCTCCCTCTAGGACTGATTTACGACTTTGGGAGATGTTGGGATGGGGTGCGTGTATTTTGTACGTGGGGAACCAAAGTGACTTTTGAGGGGGTCAGAAGGCAGATGATTATGTGTTAAATAGTGTCCTCCACTAAAATTCATGTCCACTTGGAATATCAGAATGTGACATTGTTTGGAAGTAAAGTCTTTGCAGATGTAACTAGTTAAGATGAGGTGTTGGGGTCCAACCCCGGTGGATCCAGGGAATTCGAAGCGGGGATGGCGTCGGTGAGGATCAGGAAACAATTGCTTAATTAAACGTTAATTAAGGATATAAAGAGTGGTTAAATAAGGATAGCTCAGTGAGGAAATTCAGTGGAGAAAAGAGGCTGAATAATTCAGCCAGAAGGTGAGAGAAAGAACGACATGGGGAGACCAAGACTGGGTGAACAAGTCCTGCACTTTATTTTCCAAAGTAGTTTTTATACCTTAAGTTATGCATAGAGGATGATGGGGGAAGGGGTAGAGTCATGCAGTAAGCCAGGCTTTCTTCCTGCAGACTTATCATATGCAAAAGCTTTGGTGATTTGCATCATCTTCTGGCCAAGAGGCCTGTTAACATTTTAAGACCCTTTCTTCAGAAAACTTATTTTTCTCTAAAGGTGATTAGTCAGGCGCCACCCTCCAAAAGCATTAGATAAAGTTGCATTCCTACAGAGCAAAGGTGTGGTGGGCTATAACAAGAAAAAGAATTAACTCAAGGGTCCAAGGTTACAAACATTAAAGCTACTACTTACACCAATTATATTAATCAATACACTGCCAGGGACACAGCAGGTAAGGGATACGGAGACTTAGCAGCAAACATTGGCCCAACAAGTGAAAAACCCTTCACCAATACAATTTCTAATCAATCTTTTAACTGCTCAAAGGAATCTGTATTTAGACAGTTTAGAACATCTCATGCCTCTCACAGTTGGGAGGCTCTGAACAATCACATGTGGCCGGAAAAACCTATTCAGGCAGGCTAGAGGACTTCCAAAGGAGTTTGTAAGTTGAAACACTATCACACCCAGGAACTTTATTAACTGGAGCTGTAAGTTAACTCTTTTTTCAGAGAGAGGTAGTGGGGGACAGCCCCCCATGAAGTCAGAGGTGTAGGTGAGAGCACAAAGCAGAAAGTAGGCAGACTCTGGTTTTGGGGGTAGATGCTCGAGAATTTCCGGAGGGACTCCTGAGGCTCCATCTCACCTTTGCGTATGCCGAGCCTCCTTCCTCATGACCTTTGCCATGGGTGGAGCTCCTCATGCTGGCTCCCGGCATCGAGGTCCATCCAGTCACTGGTGTCCTTATAAAAAGAGGGAGAGAACACACAGACACGTGATGGTGGGGGCAGACTGCAGTGGTGCACCTACAGGCCAAGGCACACCAAGGATTCATCTGTTGTTTTAAGCTTCCTGATTTGTGGTACTTCCTTGTAGTAGCCCCAGGACACTGATACACAGAGTCTATTAGCAGGCAACTGAGGTCTGGAGTTAGAGTTAGACAAGGCTGTGGTCCTAGTGTGATTAGATTCACTAGTTTTCTGTGAGTATAGTTTCAGTGTGTCTGCCCTCTGATGCCCTCTTGCAACACCTACCGTCTTACTTACCATGGGGTTATCTCTTCACGGCTGCTCCAGCAAAGTGCAGCCAATGCTCCTTATCTTGGATGAGGGGGTCTTTGCAGCCAAAGATGGAGAAGCTCTATCAGTCAGTCGCTCAGTCGTGTCCAAAGCTCTATACAGTAAACAAAAACAAGACCAGGAGCTGACTGTGGCTGAGATCATGAACTCCTTATTGCCAAATTCAGACTTAAATGGAAGAAAGTAGGGAAAACCACTAGACCATTCAGGTATGACCTAAATCAAATCCCTTATGATTATACAGTGGAAGTGAGAAGTAGATTTAAGGGACTAGATCTGATAGAGTGCCCGATGAACTATGGATGGAGGTTCGTGATATTGTACAGGAGACAGGGATCAAGACCATCCCCATGGAAAAGAAATGAAAAAAAGCTAAATGACTGTCTGGGGAGGTCTTACAAATAGCTGTGAAAAGAAGAGAAGCGAAAAGCAAAGGAGAAAAGGAAAGATATAAGCATCTGAATGCAGAGTTCCAAAGAAAAGCAAGAAGAGATAAGAAAGCCTTCCTCAGCGATCAAAGCAAAGAAATAGAGGAAAACAACAGAATAGGAAAGACTGGAGATCCCAACCAGTAATGCTGAAGAAGCTGAAGTTGAACGGTTCTATGAAGACCTACAAGACCTTTCAGAACTAACACCCAAAAAAGAAGTCCTTTTCATTATACGGGACTGGAATGCAAAAGTAGGAAGTCAACAAACACCTGGAGTAATAAGCAAATTTGGCCTTAGAATACGGAATGAAGCAGGGAAAAGACTAATACAGTTTTGCCAAGAAAATGCACTGATCATAACAAACACCCTCTTCCAACAACACAAGAGAAGACTCTACACATGGACATCACCAGATGGTCAACACCAAAATCAGATTGATTATATTCTTTGCAGCCAAAGATGGAGAAGCTCTATACAGTCAGCAAAAACAAGACCAGGAGCCGACTGTGGCTCAGATCATGAACTCCTTATTGCCAAATTCAGACTTAAATTGAAGAAAGTAGGGAAAACCACTAGACCATTCAGGTATGACCTAAATCAAATCCCTTATGATTATACAGTGGAAGTGAGAAATAGATTTAAGGGACTAGATCTGATAGAGTGCCTGATGAACTATGGAATGAGGTTCGTGACATTGTACAGGAGACAGGGATCAAGACCATCCCCATGGAAAAGAAATGCAAAAAAGCAAAATGGCTGTCTGGGGAGGCCTTACAAATAGCTGTGAAAAGAAGAGAAGCGAAAAGCAAAGGAGAAAAGGAAAGATATAAGCATCTGAATGCAGAGTTCCAAAGAAAAGCAAGAAGAGATAAGAAAGCCTTCCTCAGCGATCAATGCAAAGAAATAGAGGAAGACAACAGAATGGGAAAGACTAGAGATCTCTTCAAGAAAATTAGAGATACCAAAGGAACATTTCATGCAAAGATAGGCACAATAAAGGACAGAAATGGTATGGACCTAACAGAAGCAGAAGATATTAAGAACAGATGGCAAGAATACAAGAAATGTACAAAAAAGATCTGCATGACCCAGATAATCATGATGGTGTGATCACTGACCTAGAGCCAGACATTCTGGAATGTGAAGTCAAGTGGGCCTTAGAAAGCATCACTACGAACAAAGCTAGTGGAGGTGATGGAATTCCAGTTGAGCTATTTCAAATCCTGAAAGATGATGCTGTGAAAGTGCTGCACTCAATATGCCAGCAAATTTGGAAAACTCAGCAGTGGCCACAGGACTGGAAAAGGTCAGTTTTCATTCCAATCCCAAAGAAAGGCAATGCCAAAGAATGCTCAAACTACCGCACAATTGCACTCATTTCACACACTAGTAAAGTAATGCTCAAAATTCTCCAAGCCAGGCTTCAGCAATATGTGAACCGTGAACTTCCTGATGTTCAAGCTGGTTTTAGAAAAGGCAGAGGAACCAGAGATCAAATTGCCAATATCCTCTGGATCATGGGAAAAGCAAGAGAGTTCCAGAAAAACATCTATTTCTGCTTTATTGACTATGCCAAAGCCTTGGACTGTGTGGATCACAATAAACTGTGGGAAATTCTGAAAGAGATGGGAATACCAGACCACCTGACCTGCCTCTTGAGAAATTTGTATGCAGGTCAGGAAGCAACAGTTAGAACTGGACATGGAACAACAGACTGGTTCCAAATACAAAAAGGAGTACGTCAAGGCTGTATATTGTCACCCTGCTTATTTAAATTATATGCAGAGTACATCATGAGAAACTTTGGCCTGGAAGAAGCACAAGGTGGAATCAAGATTGCTGGGAGAAATCTCAGTAACCTCAGATATGCAGATGACACCACCGTTATGGCAGGAAGTGAAGAGGAACTAAAAAGCTTCTTGATGAAGGTGAAAGAAGAGAGTGAAAAAGTTGGCTTAAAACTCAGCATTCAGAAAACGAAGATATGGCATCTGGTCCCATCACTTCATGGGAAATAAAAGGGGAAACAGTGGAAACAGTGTCAGACTTTATTTTGGGGGGCTCCAAAATCACTGCAGATGGTGATTGCAGCCATGAAATTAAAAGACACTTACTCCTTAGAAGAAAAGTTGTGACCAACCTAGACAGCATATTAAAAAGCAGAGACATTACTTTGCCAACAAAGGTCCGTCTAGTCAAGGCTATGGTTTTTCCTGTGGTCATGTATGGATGTGAGAGTTGGACTGTGAAGAAGGCTGAGCGCGAAAGAATTGATGCTTTTGCACTGTGGTGTTGGAGAAGACTCTTGAGAGTCCCTTGGACTGCAAGGAGATCCAACCAGTCCATTCTGAAGGAGATCAGTCCTGGGATTTCTTTGGAAGGAATGATGCTAAAGCTGAAACTCCAGTACTTTGGCCACCTCATGCGAAGAGTTGACTCATTGGAAAAGACTCTGATGCTGGGAGGGATTGGGGGCAGGAGGAGAAGGGGACGACAGAGGATGAGATGGCTGGATGGCATCACTGACTCGATGGACGTGAGTCTGAGTGAACTCCAGGAGTTGGTGATGGACAGGGAGGCCTGGTGTGCTGCAATTCATGGGGTCGCAAAGAGTCGGACACGACTGAGCGACTGAACTGAACTGAGGTCTGGAGCAACTGAAGCCTGGCTGCAGGGGAAGCCTGTGTGCCAGTCACCCCATTCCTCCCTGCAGAGACCCCCAGGACAACGTTGGGGTTTTTAGATCTCCCACAGTGAGATGAGATGAAGTGCTTGCAATGGGAACGTGTGAGCCATCTCAGTACAATGTTAGGGAGGGCCTGAGTAGGGTTTGGACTCATGTGAGGCAATCTTGATAAGGGTTCAAGGAGGCAGAGCTGGGTTGGATGCTGTTAGGAAGTGGGACTTGTTCTATGCTTGAGTATCAATACATTTTATTGGAAAGTGTGAGGAATGAAGGGAAGCAAAAGCTGTGGCTGGTAACAAAGCAGCGGTCACTTATATCACCAGGATGGGGATGGTTAGTTATGTCTCTATCCTGGTGATATATGGTGTTGCCTGTCTCACAGAGTGACCTTGTCTCATGTTGATGTTCTGTGACAGTTTCTGTTCATCAGGACAGCCCCAGCTTTCTCATAGTGCAGAACCATTGCCTCGGAGCTAACCTGCCCATGGGGCTGGGGGCTGGGAGCTGGCAGCACACTGCATCATGCAGGGCCACACAAGGAAGTACCATTGTTGCTCAGGAAGCAGAGGGAGAGGGGGACCTGTGGCGAGAACCTTTACCATGGTTTCTACAGGAACCACTCTGCAAATAAATACTTCAGTAGGCTCTCCAAGCAGAGAAGGCAATGGCACCTCACTCCAGTACTCTTGCCTGGAAAATCCCATGGCTGGAGGAGCCTGGTAGGCTGCAGTCCATGGGGTCGCGAAGAGTTGGACATGACTGAGTGACTTCACTTTCACTTTTCACTTTCATGCATTGGAGAAGGAAATGGCAACCCACTCCAGTGTTCTTGCCTAGAGAATCCCAGGGATGGGGGAGCCTAGTGGACTGCCGTCTATGGGGTTGCACAGAGTTGGACACGACTGAAGCGACTTAGCAGCAGCAGCAGCTACAGGAAGGAATGAGTGAGCAGGCTTTACTCCGCGCCCTGGAAACCGAAGAGATCACAGAGGCTGGCAGCATGGGGCACAGAGTCAGGTAGGAGCAGGTATTTAACAACTGGATTGAATAAAATAGGGAGTCAAGGAAGAGCTGGGCAGGGACCTTTTAACTAATCACACTGTGAGTCCGGTTTTGAGAGGTGGTGGCCATCAACAAGGCAAGGCAGGACCTGTGCACCCCCCAGTCCTCTGAAGGCTGAAGGAGCATGTTCTCCACCGAGGATCACCATGTTCTGTCCACATGTTGTCTCTGCACAGGGGCCCCAGTGAGCACAGAGATACAAAGACATTTAGCCCGTGCACTACCCTCGGGGATCTTGGCCTTCACCAAACAGGCTGGCCTCAGCCTCCCCTGGCCCTCCTTGAGCCTCTCAGAGGAGCTGAAAACAAGGCAGTTTCCAGGAGGACTGAGGCCATGGGGGGACAGGGGAGAATCATAGCAATATGCATGATTCACATGAGCTTGGACCCACCTGGGCTGAGCTGGGCCTTGACGGGAAGGAAGACTCGAGGGCACCATCACTGGGACTCCACAAGTGGGTATGTGAGAGATGACCTTGTTTCTGGTTATGGTCTCTGCCCGCCTACCCTCAGATAGCATCTTTACAGCCCAAGGCCAGATGAATAAAGTGTACATTCCCCTGAACTGTTCAGAAAATGTGGACAAACATCAAAAACGTAGACATTACTCATATTTCCTATCAGCACTTAACGCCATGTTCTCCAGCCCTCCTGTGTCTGCATCTCCTTGTGCATGTTTTATCAGAACTCAGATTACACCTACGTTTAGGGTCTGAGTTTGATCCTAGTTCTCTAATATGGAATGGCCTGCTACTGTGCAGGTGTCCATCAGATACCCAAGAGAAGTCTGGCCTACTGCTTGTGCTCCCACGGTGGCCCTCAGATTTGCTGAAGGTGAGGTCTGTCTCCTCCCCTTGAACCTGAGTTCCATGGCAGCTTGATAAACAGAATACAATGGAAGTGACATTCCAGGCTAAGGCCTGGATAAATGCGCAGTTTCCTGTCTTCAGGAATGCTTGCTCCTAGAAGACAGCGCCATGTCATAAGGAAGCTCAAGCAGCCTGTGGAGAGGTGATGATGCCCTGGGATGAGCCCTCTCTAGTGGAGTCTCACTGTGGAGCAGAGCCAAGGTGCTGAGCCCTGCCTGGACTGCAGATTTATGAGCAGAAATGACTGTTGCTGTAATAAACAGTATCTGTTATAAACACTATCTGTGGTTATGCAGTCACAGGTTCCCAGAACCCTGGTCCATCAAGTGACTCTACCTGACACAGCTCTTTGTCCAGGGATGAACACATGGTCCAGCCCGCCTCTGGGATGAGGTGTTGGGATGCTGAAAGAGTTGCTCCCCTGCTCTGGGATTCTTAGCCTGAAGGGCTTCCCTCAAAACTTTGAAACTGCCAACAGCTTTCTCTTCTGGGTTGATATTGGGTTTCTATTCCTTGAAGATGACTAATGCAGCTACTTAGCAAATGTATGACTCACAGGCCTGAGCCTCAGTTTCTCACTTGTAAAATGGGGACAGCAAAGCGCTCATGATGATTACCGGAAAATCAGTAATCATCAGACTGAATGATAGAAAAGCAGCTGTCAGCACAGGGAGTGAGGAGGTGAGTAGGTACGCAGGCTGCAGGGCTCAGAACAGCCCCTTCCTGCTCTCGGCTGTCCCAACCTTCCTACTGGCCCTGATGGGGCTCGAATCCTGAGCACACTTGGTCTTGCAATGTACATCTTGTCCTTCCTTTGGCCCATCTCAGGGAAACTGAGAGGCAGAGAGAGAACCAGAAAGTCAGGCCCCAGAGGCTGGGCCTTGGGGGTGAGCTCTGTTGCTATGGCGGATCCTTCCCCCAGGCCTCAGATTCCCCATCTGTGAAATGGGAGCCCTCCAAGCACTTGTTCCATGCAGATCTCTCCAATGTGTTCATTTGGATGGCCTTGGCCAGCCTTCCAGATCTTATGAAAGACCACTCCCTAGGAGGCCCAGGAAGTGCCTTCCCACAAGGTGTGTGCCAGGCCACAAGCCTGGGCCTCAGTGCCCCTGAGCCACAGCCTCAGTAGATGTGGCTTGGGAGAGGTGGGGAGGAGACAGGAGCCCAGAGACAGGGCAGAGCTTACCCAAAGTCGACCAGCAGGGTACAGAAGTAGTTAAAATGCCCTGTGAGGGGATGATGAGGGCCAAGAGGTCACAGGGGCTGTGTTAGGCAGGGGGAAGCAGGCAGGGAGCATGGGGAGACAGGCTCTCATACCTCTCCTGTCACTGGGGACTCGGGCTCCTGCCATGCTGGCTGTGCAGGTATATGGCCTCAAAGAAGCTTAACTGGCTCAAAACCACCAACCCTCTGGATTACCCTAGACTCACCAACGCACATTTTACCCCAGGCTTACCTAGGAAAAACTTCTGTCTGTGAAAACATACCCCTTCCCCGTGGCAGAGCACACCCAAACCCTGTGAGTGAGCCCTCAGACCACAGTAATGAGGCATCATTCAAGCAGACAAATGGCCACAGGTGGGATCATTCTACCTCCCTGAGTCCAGCTTCCCCATCTGTAAATGAGGGGCCAGTCCATATCTTTTCTGACAGGTAGAATTCAGAACTGTCCAGTGACTGTGTGTAATCATTTACATGTGTTCCACCTTTAAAATCTTTATTAGTCTCCTGTTTTCTGAAAAGAAATAGATTCATGCCTATTGCAAAAAAAATCAGACAACACAGAGAAGCGTCAAGAGGCAGGAGAAAATGAGCCACAATCTGGCCACCCAGAGGTGAAGGAGGAGCCCTCAAAGCAACCCATCAGGCTTTGTCCCTCCTGGGCACCCTGTGTCCTGGCTCCCAAGTGGGCCTGGCATTCAGGAGGGGCTGGTCCTCTCTTTTCTATGACTCCGTCATCTGCTTTTGCTCCCCCAGGAAAGCACAGAGCCCATAGGCCTGCTTCCTCCCAGCTGCCTTGCTACATATCTCCAAGCCATCACTGTGAACCTGTGAGTGGTGGCTCAGATGTCATCGGGGGTAACTCACCTTTCTCCCTCCTGAAAGTCAAGGAATGCCTCACTTGTGCAGACTCAGGGCCAGGGAAGACAACCCAGCAGTCAGAGCCCTGATGGGAAGTGGGCTCCGGGCAGGCATTCCCTACAGAAAAGGACCAGCTCTGGCCTGCCTTTGGAGCAGCCAGAGGACTAGTGTGTGTGGAGGATGACAAACAGCCTGGCAGAAAATATTTTGGGGAGAATTCTTCTCTCCCCACGTACCCAGCTCATTGGAGCTACAAGTTTAGATTACTTTTTAAAATAATTGCTCTTAATTTAAAAATGTAATTTTTTAAAAGAGGCAAAGCCCATGAGTGCTTAGTCACTTTGCTCATTCAGGTCTGACTCTCTGCGGCCCCATGGACTGTACCCCGCTAGGTTCCTCTGTGCATGGGATTTTCCAGGCAAGAATACTGGAGTAGGTTGTCAATTCCTACTTCAGGGGATCTCCCTGACCCAGGGATAGAACCCACATCTCTCATGTCTCCTGCATTGGCAGGCGGGTTCTTTACAAGTGCCACCTGGGAAGCCCTTAAGCCCATGAGACCACCCAAGGCAGCTGGGAGGAGGCAGGCCCTGACTCTTACTTTGGGATGGAATTTTCTAGCCTTGGTCCATTATGAGAAGTTTTTAAGATAAAAATCTTATTTTTATACTGAGAGAAAAAATGAATATTTAAAGAAAAACAAAAAGCATTTTACATTTCCAAGGTTATTATACAATTTGTGGAAAACAAACACACACAAAATGACCACCCCCTGGGGTACCATGGCCTATGGATGCTGTGTCAGGGGAATCAGGTTAAGGTAGGCTGTCTGGGACAGGCAACACTCCAGCTAAGTCTTGAGGGAAGGAGATGCCCAGACAAGATCTTCAGCATCCCCTCAAAATCTCTGGTAGCATGTGTGTAAGCCCATTTTACAGAGCAGAATACTGAGACCCAGAGCTTCCAGAACCCTCTCACCAGTCTCCCTGGTTCCTTCCTGCCAGTTCATTTATTCAACAAGTGTTTGTCTGGGCATACTCTGTGCTCCCAGATGCCAATGAAGATGGGGAAGAGGTAATGGGGTGGGGGCTGGATCCCCAAATGCAGAGAGGCCAAGGCTTGGGTCAGCTTCTTAAGAGCCTCTGCTGGCTTTTTCTTGCCTCTTTGCCAGCTGCCCACATGCTGCCTTCAGCAGGGGAGCCATATGTCTTGTCTGCTTCATAGAACTTGGGGTCATGCAGCACGGAACAGCTTTGTCTGGGAAGGGCATCAGGGAGGGCTCCCTTAAGGAGGTGGCTAAGGCCTGAGGGCCTGGGGACACCAGCCTGGCATAGCACAGGCACTGTTCCCCATCTGGGCCAGGTCTTGGAGAGGTGGGGGGAAGGTAGGGTTGGCCTAGCTTTCAGACGATGGTCTATCCCTGATCATGTCACAGTCTCCCTTCCCTTGGGAGGGTGGCAGGATCTTTTCTATCCCTTAGATTAGACTTTCAAGGCTCAGGCATTGGGTGCCTGTCAGAACTATGATCCCTGACATGAATGGGGCAGGGGGTGAGGTGGTGGCCCAAGCAGTCTGAGTCTGTGGTGAGCTACTGCCTCAGTTTCCCTCCCTACCCATGGTAGGTGTTGCTGGTGTTCCAGGAGCATGCCTTTCCAAGAAGCCCCAGAAAAGATGGATGGGGTCTAGACTGAGTTCATATTGGCCGAGAACCCACTGTCTCCCACTGCTCCTGAAGATGTCTTTGACACAAGTGGGTGTTCTGAGGCATAACAAGATGGACGGTTTCTTGTACAGAAGTCTCAGGCCACTCCCAGTTCCTTAACACGACAAATGGAGGCCAGCACCACATGCTTGAATACCCAGAACATGTAAGTGTGCCACAGATGGCCAAGAAAACATGTTGTCTCACTCCTGACATGTTATAGGCTGTTACGGGTTCAACTATGTCCTTGTCAAAATTCAAGTGATTGAGACTTAACCCTGAGTACCTCAGAACATGACCTTATTTTGAAATATGGTCTTTATAGAAGCAATCAAGTTAAAACAAGGTCATTAGGGTGGCCCTATTCCAATAGAACTGGGACCCCTATAAAAAGGGGAAATTTGGACACAGAGACAGACACGCACAAAGGGACAGAACAGCTGTGTAAAAACTGGAATGATGCTGCCACAGCCAAGGAATTATCTGAAGAGAAATGCGGGAGAGGCATGGAAAAGACCACTCCTAGTGCCTTCACGGGGAGCACAGCCCTGCCAGCACCTTCACCTCAGACTTCTGGCCTCTAGAACTCTGAGATTACACACTTCTGGAGTCCTAAGCTCCCCAGTCAGTGGGACCTTGTTATAGCAGCCCCGGGAAGCATATACATTCTAAACAACCAGGCCCTGGCCCAGCCTGTGGTAGTGCAGGCAGCCCGCAGGCAGCTCCTACCAGCTCTATCCTTTGATTTCAAGGGCCACACCAGACCTCCCCTTCCAACCTTGCTAATGCATCTTCAGACAGCTGTCCTGGGTACAGTGTTGTGCACAAAACATCAGAGCCAACGAGAAGGCCACAAGACCCCAGAGGTGGGCATGGGGCCATCTGTAGGGAATTCTGGGGTCCCCTGTCCCTGAGGGCTTCCCTTTGGGGCTCAAAGGAGACACGACTTGTGGTTCAGTTGGTAAAGAATCTGCCTGCAATGCAGGAGACCTGGGGTCGATCCCTGGGTTGGGAAGGTCACCTGGAGAAGGGAAAGGTTATGCACTCCAGTATTCTGGCCTGGAGAATACCATGGAGTGTATAGTCACGGGCTTGCAGAGAGTCAGACATGACTGAGCCACTGTCATATGTCCCTGAGTGTGGTCTGGAGGCGGCAGATCACAGTGGGCCCTGCAGATGCCCCTGGATTCTCAGTGTGACAGATGGGACGAACATGCTTGGTTCATATCAAGGGAAATGAAGAAAGTCATTATGTGTGACCCACAGGTCTAAATATTATGGGGAGAAACAACTCTGACTCAGGAAAGAGGAGGGCCCTTATATATTACACTGAACATGAGTGTCTACTAGACTAAGAAAGCAAAGGCAGGGAGGGGCTGGCCTGCTGGGACCCTGCCCTACTGTCCCACAAGATACCAATCTCTTTGCTGCTACCTGCCAGGCACCACAGAGCCAGTTCTGTCCACCTGGGCCATCTCAGAGACTTCCAGGGGTGGCCACACTGAACTTCTGGTTGTACCTCGAGCTTCCAAAGAATTAAAATCATAACGCCTTTGCATCAGCTGTTCTGTCTTATGGTGGTTCTCTGGATTTATCTTGGTATTTCAGTTCAGGTCAATTTTGTTCAGTCGCTCAGTCGTGTCCGACTCTTTGCGACCCCATGAATCGCAGCACGCCAGGCCTCCCTGTCCATCACCAACTCCCGGAGTTCACTCAGACTCACGTCCATCGAGTCAGTGATGCCATCCAGCCATCTCATCCTCTGTCGTCCCCTTCTCCTCCTGCCCCCAATCCCTCCCAGCATCAGAGTCTTTTCCAATGAGTCAACTCTTCGCATGAGGTGGCCAGAGTACTGGAGTTTCAGCTTTAGCATCATTCCTTCCAAAGAACACCCAGGGCTGATTTCCTTCAGAATGGACTGGTTGGATCTCCTTGCAGTCCAAGGGACTCTCAATAGTCTTCTCCAACACCACAGTGCAAAAGCATCAATTCTTCGGTGTTCAGCTTTCTTCACAGTCCAACTCTCACATCCATACATGACCATAGGAAAAACCATAGCCTTGACTAGACGGACCTTTGTTGGCAAAGTAATGTCTCTGCTTTTCAATATGCTATCTAGGTTGGTCATAACTTTTCTTCCAAGGAGTAAGTGTCTTTTAATTTCATGTGGATCCCTGGGTCTGTCTTGGTTTGCACTCCTGGTCTAACGGTGGATCCTATGTCTGTTTTGCTCTCCATTGCTTAGTTCAGTGTTGGGTCCTGGATCTATCTGGGTCTAATGGAGGTCCCTGTGTCTACCTGGGTCTCCATTCCTCCATTCCTGGGGCATTCCTGGATATGTCTTAGCCTGCACTCCTAATCTAATGGGGGATCCCTGTATTTGTCTGTATTTGTGGATCCCTGTATTTGTCTGGTGGAGAAGAAAAAGGCAGCCCACTCCAGGATTATTGCCTGGAGAATCCTATGGGTGGAGGGGCCTGGTGGGCTGCTGTCCATAGAGTCACACAGAGTTGGACATGACTGAGGCAACTTAGCATGCATGCATGCATTGGAGAAGGAAATGGCAACCCACTCCAGGATTATTGCCTGGAGAATCCCAGGGACAGAGGATCCTGGTGGGCTGCCATCTATGGGGCTGCACGGAGTCGGACACGACTGAAGTGACTTAGCAGCAGCAGCAGCAGCAGTATTTGTCTGGTGTTTGTATTTGTCTCCACTACTTAGTAATAGAGGATTCCAAGGTCTAAAGGTGGACCCCTGAATCTACCATGGTCTCCACTACCTAGTCTAATGGAAGATCCCTGTGTCTATCATTGTCTGTACTGCTACCCTAATATTGGATCCATGTGAAAAGAAGAGAAGCGAAAAGCAAAGGAGAAAAGGAAAGATATTCCCATCTGAATGCAGAGTTCCAAAGAATAGCAAAGAGAGATAAAAAAGCCTTCCTCAGCGATCAATGCAAAGAAATAGAGGAAGACAACAGAATGGGAAAGACTAGAGATCTCTTCAAGAAAATTAGAGATACCAAGGGAACATTTCATGCAAAGATGGGCTTGATAAAGGACAGAAATGGTATGGACCTAACAGAAGCAGAAGATATTAAGAACAGATGGCAAGGATACACAGAAGAACTGTACACAAAAGATCTTCACGACCAAGATAATCACGATGGTGTGATCACTCACCTAGAGCCAGATATCCTGAAACGTGAAGTCAAGTGGGCCTTAGAAAGCATCACTACGAACAAAGCTAGTGGAGGTGATGGAATTCCAGTTGAGCTATTTCAAATCCTGAAAGATGATGCTGTGAAAGTGCTGCACTCAATATGCCAGCAAATTTGGAAAACTCAGCAAGCAGTGGCCACAGGACTGGAAAAGGTCAGTTTTCATTCCAATCCCTAAGAAAGGCAATGCCAAAGAATGCTCGAACTACCACACAATTGCACTCATCTCACATACTAGTAAAGTAATGCTGAAAATTCTCCAAGCCAGGCTTCAGCAATACGTGAACCTCGAACTTCCAGATGTTCAAGTTGGTTTTAGAAAAGGCAGAGGAATCAGAGATCAAATAGCCAACATCTGCTGGATTATCGAAAAAGCCAAAGAGTTCCAGAAAAACATCTATTTCTGCTTTATTGACTATGCCAAAGCCTTGGACTGTGTGGATCACAATAAACTGTGGGAAATTCTGAAAGAGATGGGAATACCAGACCACCTGACCTGCCTCTTGAGAAACCTGTATGCAGGTGAGCAAGCAACAGTTAGAACTGGACATGGAACAACAGACTGGTTCCAAATAGGAAAAGGAGTACATCAAGGCTGTATATTGTCACCCTGCTTATTTAACTTATATGCAGAGTACATCATGAGAAACTCTGGACTGGAAGAAACACAAGCTGGAATCAAGATTGTGGGGAGAAATATCAATAACCTCAGATAAGCAGATGACACCACCCTTATGGCAGAAAGTGAAGAACTAAAAAGCCTCTTGATGAAAGTGAAGGAGAGTGAAAAAGTTGGCTTAAAGCTCAACATTCAGAAAACTAAGATCATGGCATCTGGTCCCATCACTTCATGGCAAATAGATGGGGAAACAGTGGAAACAGTGTCAGACTTTATTTCTGGGGGCTCCAAAATCACTGCAGATGGTGATTGCAGCCATGAAATTAAAAGACGCTTACTCCTTTGAAGGAAAGTTATGACCAACCTAGATAGCATATTGAAAAGCAGAGACATTACTTTGCCAACAAAGGTCCATCTAGTCAAGGCTATGGTTTTTCTAGTGGTCATGTATGGATGTGAGAGTTGGACTGTGAAGAAAGCTGAGCGCCAAAGAATTGATGCTTTTGAACTGTGGCGTTGGAGAAGACTCTCGAGAGTCTCTTGGACTGCAAGGAGATCCAACCAGTACATTCTAAAGGAGATCAGTCCTGGGTGTTCTTTGGAAGGACTGATGCTAAAGCTGAAACTCCAATACTTTGGCCACCTCATGTGAAGAGTTGACTCATTGGAAAAGACTCTGATGCTGGGAGGGATTAGGGGCAGGAAGAGAAGGGGACGACAGAGGATGAGATGGTTGGATGGCATCACCGACTCGATGGACATGAGTTTGAGTAAACTCCAGGAGGTGGTGATGGGCAAGGAGGCCTGGCCTGCTTCGATTCATGGGGTCGCAAAGAGTCGGACACGACTGAGCGACTGAATTGAACTGCATTCCTAGTCTAAAGGATGGATCTGTATGTCTATTTTGATCACTGCTACGTAGTCTGCTGCTGCTGCTGCTGCTGCTAAGTCACTTCAGTCGTGTCCGACTCTGTGCGACCCCATAGACGGCAGCCCACCAGGCTCCCCCGTCCCTGGGATTCTCCAGGCAAGAACACTGGAGTGGGTTGCCATTTCCTTCTCCAATGCATGAAAGTGAAAAGTGACGGTGAAGTCGCTCAGTCGTGTCTGACTCTTCAGTGACCCCATGGACTACAGCCTACCAGTCTCCTCCGTCCATGTAGTCTAATGTTGGATAAACTTAGTGATCCACCATTGAACTAGGAGTGTGGACCAAGACAGACCCAGAATCTTCCACACACCTTCCCCTAGCTCTGCAGGACGGGTCACCAGGAGTTGCCTTGGGAAGACCCCGCTGAGGACTCGGTAATCTTAGTGCTTCCTCAGCATTTCCTGGGCCTGGGCAGGGTGCTGCGCCTGGGCTGGGCGGGGTCCTAGAGAAAGGAAGGGGCGGGCCGCAGCTCTGAGCCTAGCTAGGGGCCCCCTCTAAGGGGGCTGGGTAGGAGGAGTCAGGAGCCGGCAGGCGCCCCCAGCGTGGTGTGTAAGCCTAGGGCCAGACCCTGGAGGTCTGAATCTTGCCCCCGCGACCCGGGGGTCCTCACTGAAGAAGTACCACATGGACACCCACCACAGATGGCCTGACCCAGTGACACAGATGGGGTTCACATGTGCTACTCACCGAGAACACCTGGTCTGGGGAGGACCCTGGCGGTCGGAGGGGCAGGGACTGAGAGCAACGCCTGCGCAACGCCCTGGAGCGAGACTTTCCGCTCCGCGACTTTCGCCCCCTCGGGGCCGAGGGCTCCTGCGAGGTCGGCCCCGCCCTCTGCCCTGCGAGGGCGCGTCCTGGCCGCCCCGCCCACGCTGGCCCCTGCGCGGCAGTCCGGCCAAGCGCCGCGGAGGGCGCGGGGATGCGCGGGGCGGCGGCGACCCTCCGCCGCAGGGCGAGGCCCGGGGGGCGCAAGGGGAACGCCATGCCCACCCCCGGGAACGGCACAGGTAAGCGCCTCGGGTGAGGTTCTGCGCCCATTAAACAGACGGGAAAAGTGAGGGGCTGCGTGCACAGCCTTGGGCGGGAGCGGGGAGCGGTGGGTTGCACTCTGCCGCTGGGAGGTGCACACCCGGCGGTTAACACCCTCCGGCCCTCTCCGCCGCCCAGCGGGCGCCCCAGCGGAGCTGAAGCCGGGCAGCGAGTGCCCAGAAGCTAGGCGGCTGCGTTTAGCCGCGCACCAGCCCAGGTGTGCGCCCTTTCCCAGTGGGGGCAGCCTCGGGGTGATGTGGGGGATGGCTGCGCGACGGACGTGGGGAAACCAAAACCGGTCTTACCTCGGGGAGATGCTCCGGTTCCTCGGCTAGCTCCTCAGCCCCACTTTACAGGTGGGGGAACTGAGCTTGAGAGAGGAGAACGACAACTGGGCCTGGTGTGTGGCTCCGGGGTCTCCGGAAGGCTGACTGTTATCGTAAATGTTTGATTTCTGGATTGTTCTGTAGGAGATTCGTCTTTCGCCCGCCTTCGGTGTGGGGAAAGCGTCCGAAGCCCGGGGTTCGAATGTCCGCTTTACGCCATGAATGCGTCTGAAATTTAATCCTTTTAGAAACACAGATAAACCCAGACGTTGAGCCCCAGATGTTCCTGGAGGCTCACTTGAGGGCACACAGTCCGCTCCCCCTTAAGCCTGAGGGTCTGTGCACACCGTGCCCCATGCCAGGCGCTGAATTGTACGGGTGGAAGCCGGGCCTGGAGGAGCAGCCTGGCACAGGACACACCCCATTGGGCATGCAGCCAGTCAAGCTTAAAACAGTGACACCTGCCACCTTGGGAGGAATGACGGCTCTGTCTCAGATGGGAAAACAGGCCCAGAGAAGTCAGTCTCTGAGCAGAGGCGTGTGGCTTGGTGGTGTGAAAGCCAAGACCTGAGACCTGCCCCTGGCCTGGTGGGGTGGGTTTTTCTTTAACTCCCTCTGGCAGCCTGATGCCCCGTCCCGAATTTAGTGTTTCAGTGTGTGTGAAGAGAGGATAATGTGTGTGCGAGTTGTGCAGCACCGCCTGGGGAGGTGAGTGTCCACTGTGAGGCACAGGGACTTGCCCAAGATCAGCCAAGGAGAGCGAGGGGGAGACCCTGGCTACATACAAAAGACTGTTTTCAGAGAACTGTCCTGGGAGAAAAGGGGTCTCAGAGTCCAGTTCTTGCCCTCTATCTAGCCTGCCAGGCCTGGCCCCAGCCCTGCTACCCTGGGGGTCCCAGCCTGTGAATCTTTCCCAGGAATTTGGGGGTGGAGCCCCCCCCAACTTGGGGTACATCTGGTCTCACTATCTGTGTGCCTCAGTTTCTCCATATGCTAAGTGGTAGGCCCACTGTTGTCCCGACTCCTCCACATGCTCTGTGGGCGTCCCCTTGGCTTCACTCTGCAGGCCAGCCCCACAGCCAGCATGGGCCCGTTTCACGAAAAGACCAAAACCTGGAGGGAGTGGGTGGGCGTTGGTCTCTAAACAGGGCCTCTGTGCCCCTGAGGCCTGGCTCTGGTCTCCCAGCAGGGTACAGACAGAGCTGCTGGATGAAAGAGGCTCTCTGGAGCTCAGTGTTCTCCCCTGAGAGATTCAGAGTGGAGGGGATGGGGGCACGGGGCTTGTGCTCTTACTGGGTTGGAATTAACCTGGTCATGTGCTGGAGGAGGATGTACATTTCTCACGTGTGAGCTGACCTGCTGTCAGCAGACTGCCTGGGAGACCCAGGTCTGGACTGGAGTCAAGGACCAGAACTGCAGTAGTTTTGAACCCTGTGCCTGCTTCAGTACACTCAGCCAGGGCGTGGGCCTCCTGCATGTGGCTGTCCCCGCTGCTGGGGTCTTGTGGGTGGGAGTGGGGGGAGGTTGACTCTCCATAGAGTACCTGTGCACCGGTACCCGTCACCCATTTTGATTTCTCTTTGAGAAATCCCTCCTGTGGGTTCCTCTTTCCACTTGAGGATACTGAGACTCAGAACAAGGAAGTGACTTTCCATTCCCACAGTGACCCAGGCCCACAGTGGGCGAGTCCAGGAGCCTGCTTCCCCCATCTCCCCATTGTCCCTGTTGTCCGCAGCCATGGCCAGCATAAAAGGTTAACTTATTTACCTCCCAGCGGATGAGGTCAGGGTTTGAGGGCTGTGTTGGCTCCAGGAAGGAGGATAGGAGGGATGGTCCTGTGTCCAAGGTTCCAGATAAAAGATTAACAAGCAAGGATTGTTCTTATCCCCACTGGCCAGGCAGGCTGGGGGAGGCTTGGGCTGGAAGGACAGGGTGTGCAGGCCAGGCCATACACCCACTGTGTGTTAGAGGGTGGGAGAGAGCATTGCCTGGCACTGGGGAGTGAGTCGGGGGAGTTGGATGCACACCGGATGGGCAGATCTGCCTCTCCACTGTCCATTGAGTTTATAGGGTTTGCTTTTGTTTTGTATCTTGCCTGCATCAAATCCATTCCTTTTGTTTTTTTCTGTTGTTTTTCCTCTCCTTTGAGATTTATTTGTACATAGAGAAAAAAAGATGAGTTCATAAAGGGTGCGGAGAAAAAAATGCACCAAAGATTGAGAGGTGCAGGGGTCCAGCCAGAGGAGGGCTGGGGGAATGCAGCATCCAGTGTGTGAGTCGGCCGCAAGTGGGCAGGGCCAGGCGCCAGGGCTGAGTGGGGCTGGAAGGGAAGGACAGCTGGGAGTTGGGGGTGGGGTGGAGACCAGGTCTAGGAAGGTATACAGGGGCAGCTGGGTGTCGGTGAGGATTTTCAGCAGGGGATGGAGGAAGCGGGATTTGCCTCTTAAACACCATGTTGTAGGGAGGGACTGTTGGGGGCCCAGCTAGAGCGTCTGGGGGTCTCCAGGCTGTGGAGGGTGTAGTGAGGAATGTGAGAAGAGGCTGGGTTTGCAGTGGTTAGGGGATGTCTCTGGAATGTCTCTGGAGCCAGCTGGTGGTTTCTTGGCATATCCTTAGAAGATGGGTAGACTGAAGCCCTCATCATCCTCTGACGCTGTGCCACCTTCCTGCCCCATCTGGCCTGTGTGTCACAAGTTGGGTAGAAAGGTCTTGTGGGGGGCACTGCCAGTGTGTACCTGGGGCCTTCAACAGGTTTGTGGACCTCCGTTTCCTCATCTGGAAAATGGGCCCAGCCCAAAGTGTTTGCCAGCCTTCCAGGCCCAGAGAAGGGATGCAGGACATTCTGTTGGAGTAAGGGGATGGCAGATATAGGTGTCTTGGCAGAGTGTCGTGGTCTTGGGGAAGACTTGGGTCTGAGTCTGGGGGTAGCAGGTGCAGGTATCCTGGATACTGTGGACTTGGGATGGGGGATAGAGTGAGGTATTAAGCCTCCTCCTGGGGGCATTCCTGAGCTCCCAGGCACAGGTTTAAAGTCTCCACCAGGTGGTCCCACTCTTCCTATCACTGACCTGAAGAGCAGGTCACCCTATTTTGCAGGTTGGGAAATTAAATCTGACCAAGTCTAGGACCTAAGCCTAGAGGTGGTGGAGCAGGGTCAGACCTGGTGGAGAGGGTCTGGGGCTGAGAGGGTGGTCCTAGCAGACCAGGCCCACTTGGCTTCTCTGCCTTTGCCTCTCTGCTTGATTGGTCTCTCAGATTACTGGAGTTGAGCTCCTTGCCTCTCAGGTAGGGGAAGGTTCCATGATGTACTCACTGCAGGGAGGGGCCTTGGGCAAGGCTCATCTTCCCCGTGCTCTTTCTTATCAGAGTTATTTCCTCAGACCTTTCATTTTCATTTTTAAAAGAGGACCTGTTTGAACAGTACACTTGTGCTTGAAGCAGGGGCTCCCTGCCTCTGATGGGCGTGAGACACCTGTATTGGCTGGCCACAAATGCAGAGTGTGAAGCCACAGGTCTGGGGAGAGAGGCCATGACTCCTTTTAAAGCCCCCACTCTGGGTCTCTCGGTGGCCCTCCTGCCCCCAGCTGCTCAACATGCATTGTAATGGGCAGTGGCATTTTCACTGGGCCTGGGCTGCGAATTCTCTTGAACCTTTCCCTTGAGTCTTCAGTTTGACGCACACCCTGGAGGCATCCACACGTCAGGCCTGTTCCCTTTCTATGGCATCACCCCTCACCCTCCCACCTTGGTGAGATTCCAGGAGGCAGGACAGGCTTTGGGCCTCTTGTGGGGAGGGCTTACTTCTGTCATTGAAGCTATGTGAGCCCCTTGGGTGATGAAATAGCGGCAGTGCTTGTCTCAGGATTGGCATGTCACCATAGCGGAACCCAGCAGCTGTACAGGATGTGGCTGTTGACAGCCGGGCCCTTTTCCCCACGACAGTGGTGGTTTCCTTGCTGGGTTGGGGCTGCATGTCATCTCAGTCAGGCCCCGCCCAGTCTTGCCCACTGCAGCCTTTACGGGTGAGTTGAGGACTGAATTGGTAACCTGGTCACCCCGCAGGTTAAGTGTGGTTTATACCCAGATGTGTGTGTCTGTAGAACCAGCCTGCTGCCTCAGTGTCTGAAACTTTTTCTTCTGTCTGTGACTCCCCATGCCAGGGCCATCTGAGCTGATAGTGCAGGATGTGGACTGGGTAGGGAGATGGGCAGCCACCCACCCTGGGGGATTTGAGGCAGTCAGATAAATTCAACAGTGATGCCTAAGGCTTTCTCCCCACATTAAAAAAATTTTTTAAACATACCACAGAGGAAAGAATTAATATCCACACATCCCCCAGCTCTATCCTACCCTTAACTTTTCACCAGGTCTGCTTCATCTCATCTCTTGCCATCTCTTTGTCCCTCCCTCAAAGCATCTTATTTTTTTGATAAAGTTCTAGTTGCATCTTTAAAGGATAAAACACAAGTTTATCCCTTCCTCCTTTTATTCGCCAGGTGCTGGGAAGACAAGTGCCCACGAAGCTCCTACCCCTGCTGATCCCTTCCAAAGGGCCCTCCCTTCTCCGAGGGCCTCATGGGGCTGGGGAGAAAGAAGGTGCTTAGCCACAGAAGAATGGAGAAGTGGCAGCTCTAAATTGGGGAATGGGAAGTGTTGGTTTCCGGTGACCCTGGGGAAGGGGCCATGTGGCTGGCCTGTGGCTGCCCTGCCATGTCTGCCCAGTTCCAAAACCCCAGTCCACTTCCCTGGCTGGAAGGACAACACATGCCCAAGTCCACAGATCCTGAAAAAGAAAAGAGATTTCTCCTGGAGGAGTGCTGATCACAGCTTCCAGGTTAGGTTGTCTGTTCACTCATTTGTACATTCATTCGTTCATTCATTTCTCCTTCGGCACCTGTGGAAACACAGTGTGATGATTAATTAAGGGCCTATACTTTGGAATCAAGAGTACTACTGTACTACTCTGTACAGTACTGAGTACTCTGTAGTACTGAACCTCTGTACTGCTGGGTACTGGGTGACCCAAGGCCAGTGAGGGTAATCGGGAAATGTCTGACTGGGGGCTCGAAGCCGGTGCTGTGTCCTCCTTGCCCTGCCTCCCTGGGACTCCCAGTCGGGCTGCTTACCCCTTCCTGCCTGCAAGCACCTGCCTGCCCTGCTGGGGGGAGGACTGCCTCTTAGGTCTTCCGGGCTGTGCCCTCTGCCCCACCCCTTTTCCCACAGCCTCACTAAGCTGGTGGGCTGGTGTTTTTGAACTAGACCAGCCAAAAGTAATAACTTAGGTTTCAAATTCACACTTCTTTCATTGAGATAAATATTTCCCCTGAATTTTTCTAACAGGCTTTATTGAGGTATTATTCATGTGCCGTACAATTCACACATTTAAATTGTACATTTAAAGTGTACAACTTGATGGCTTTTAATCCATTCGGATACGTACAACTATCACCACAGTCAATTTTAGGACATTTTCATCACCCCAAAAGGAAGCCCTGCATACCTTAGACTTCACCTCCCAACTTCCCCTCTCCCTTGCCCCAGACAACCACTGATCTGCTTTCTGTCTCTGTAGATTTGCCTGTTGTAGACATTTCATATGAATGGAATTATACAATATGTGGGTTTTTTGTGACTGGCTAGTTTTGAAGGTTCATCCATGTTGTAGCACGTCAGTTCTTCAGATAATCTTCCATTGTAAGGGTGGACCCTGTTTTAGCTCACCGTTTACCAGTTGATGACCATTTAGGTGGGTTCTACTTTTGGGCTATTATGAATAATGCTGCTAATGAACATTTGTGTTCAAGTCTTTATGTAGATGTGTTTTCCTTTCCCTGGGGTATATTGCTGGGAGGAGCAGTGCTGCGTCATTTGGAAGTGAACTGTTAGAGAAACTGTCAAGTGGTGCCCCATTGACTCTCCCAGCTGCAGTTTGTGAGGGCTCCGGTTTTTTATGTTCTTGGTACACCTGTTATTTTTTTCGTGTGTCTTCTTCATGGTATACATGAAAAAGTACCTCCCTGTGGATTTGGTTTGCATTTCCCTGAAGCTAGTGATGTTGAGCATCTTTTCATGTGCTTGTTGGTGGCCACTGGTATATCTTTATAGAGAAATGTCTGTTCATATCTTTTGCCCATTTATAAATTAGGTTATCTTTTTTTAATTCAGTATAATAATTTATACACTCTAAATGCAATCCCTTTTCAGACAGATGCTTTTGTAAATATTTTCTCCTACTCTGAGGGTTGTCTTTTCACTTTCTTGGTAGTATCCTATAAAGCACAAATTTTTTCATTTTAGTGAAGTCCAATTTATCTATTTGTTTTGTTATTTGTCTTTAGGTAATCATTGAGAAACCATTGCCATTGGAAAGTCAGGAAGATTTACCCTTATGTTTTCTTCTAAGAGTTTTTATGGTTTTTATCTGTTATATTGAGATCTTTGATTCATTTTAAATTAATTTTTTATATGATATAAGGAGAGGTCCAACTTTCTCCTTTTGCATGTATATATTGTTTTCGTGGCACCAAATTGTTGAAAAACTATTCTCTTCCCCGTTTAATTGTCTTGGCATCCATGTTGAAAATCAGCTGATTGTAAATAGGAGTTTATGTCTTGAGTTTAAACTCTTGCATTGGCCTGTGTGTCTGTCTGTATAGCAGTGTCCTCTGTTTTCATCACCATAGCTTTGTGATAAAATTTGAACTAAGGAAATATGAATCCTCCAACTTTGTTCTCCTTTTTCAAGATTGTTCTGTTTGTGCTACTCTAGGTCTTTTTGCCTTTCCTTATGAATTGTGGAACAGTTTGTCAGTTTCTGTGAAGGTAGCAGCTAGGACTCTGATAAGGGTTATGCTGAATTGGGGTTATGCTGAATAAGGGTTAAGCTGTTAAGTGAGCAGAGGAGCATTGCCATCTTAAACCATACTAAGTCTTCTGACCCCCTAGTATGTCATGTATTTCTATATTTTTAGGTCTTATTTAATTTCTCTAAACATGCTTTGTAATTTTTTAGTCTCAGTTTTACCTGAACTTCTTTTGTTAAATTTTGTTCCTAAGTAGTTTATTCTTTTTGATGCTTTTGTAAATGGAATTGTTTTCCTAATTGCATTTTTAGTTTGCTCATTGCCACTGTACTGAAATACAATGGATTTTTGTGTGTTGATCTTGTATACTGTAATCCTAATGGACTCATTTATTAGTTCCTGTAGATTTTTTTAGCAGAAGGAAATGGCAACCCACTCCAGTGTTCTTGCCTGGAGAATCCCAGGGATGGGGAAGCCTGGTGGGCTGCCGTCTATGGGGTTGCATAGAGTCGGACACAACTGAAGCGACTTAGCAGCAGCAGCAGGGATTTTCTAGATATAGGATCATGCCATCTAATAGAGAAGCTTTGCTTCTTCCTTCCTAATGTGGATGCTATTTAATTTTCTTAATTAATTGCTGCTCACTAGTTTGGGACCATTTCCATTTTTTTCTTTGTAACGTAACCATTTTTTCTGTTGTGACTTTTGTCTTGCGTAAGTGCTGTTTATGTAAGAAAGATGCTCCCTTACATGTATGTTGCAAATGCCCACACTCCTTTGTTCTGCTGTTGATTTGGAATCTTAAGCTGTGTGTCAATCCTGTCTGTGGGTTCCCTCTCAATCTATGGGTGCTGGGCGGGTCAGCCACCTCTCTAAGCTTGGTTGCTCATGTTAAAATGATATAATGACTGTTGTTCTCTGCAGATAGTTGAGTGCCATATGAGGGCCAGAATTGGGGTCCTTCTTGACCAGATGTTTCTATCAGCTATTGTTAGTGTGACACCAACGGTGGACATCTCAGACAGGGAAGCCCAGATCCTCCCAGACGTGTGGTTTACATGACAGCCATGGCCTAGCACCCTTCCACCCCATCCCCCTCAGCATGTCATCCAGCCTTGCTGTGCTTCAGTTTCCCATCTGTGAGGTGGATGGTCTTCTCATATGGCTCAAATACAGTGAACCATCCATTAGATGTCCAGTGTTGTTTGTACTGTTCCAATGGTCAGTCCCCACTCCCACAAGGACCCCCCAGCACAGACTCCTCCCTCCAGCCTTTTAGCCTGATGAGGCACCCGCCAGGTTCTTGGGAGGGTGGGGCTAGTGTGTGGACTAAATGCAGCTTGGCCAACCTGTCCCAAATGACGTCTCTGAGTGTTGCTGCCCCACACCAAGGGTCTTGGGCAGCCTTGGCCTCCTTGAGGGCAGAATGCAGGCCTGAGGCTGAAGCCTGGCTCTGTCACTGCCCTGTTAACACCCTCACCCTAAGTAGGGCAGGGCCAGCAGGTTCATGCAAGAAGTGGCTTGACCTTCTTGAGCCTCGATTTCCCTTCTGGACAGGGCTGGTTGTGTGCAGACATGTGAGGTGCTATCACAAGGCATATGAGTGCATGTTTGTGACCCCTCTGAGTGACAGCCATGGCCCTTTGGGCAGTCGCAGGCATGCTCTGTCCCCACAACCTGTATGACACAGTGTCCCATGCGTTTCACAGTGGACCCCCTGTGGGGCTGCTTCCACGTGGGTGTGGATTTTGGAGGACTCTCCAGCCTACTACATATGTCCTGGGTATGTATTTTGAAAACAGAACTCACAGAGTTTGCTGGTGAATTGGTTGTGGACTGAGAAAAGGAAGTCCAGGTAGGTTCTAAATGTGAGGGCTAGAGCAAGTAAAGGATAGAGGAACTGGTGGCTGACATCATAGTTAGAATAGGGGAGCCAAGTGATGAGCAGGTTGGCCAGGGCAGGAGCTTGACTGGGTGTGGCAGGCTGAGTGGGCTTTAGGACATCTATGCCTGGTGCCCAGGACACGGTCCTAGCTGGAGGCATCCAGTGGAGGTCAGGTGCAGCATTGTCTTAGGTTGGTGTGGAATAACAGGGTCCTCAGCCTGGGCAGTGCTAACCCCTGTCCCAGTCCCCACCCTTGCTCCCACCTAGCAAGGGAGTTGAACATGGATGTTGCCTCTGGTCAGTGTTGCCACAGACACAGGCCAGACAACCAGCTCAACCAGTCTCCCTTTTGTCTGAGGCTAACCACTTTATACACCAGAAGTACAATCAGAAAGTTCCAGAAAAGCAGAAGGAAGAGCCTCTTGCACTCGGGAACGAGGAGGCATGCTCCAGAACATCGGTAGCCACTTCGTTCCATCTTCTTGAAGGCCAGAAGCAACGCACACATCCGTCTGTCAGCAGGACAGGGAAGCACGCAGGGCATCCACACAGAGGGGCTCTGCTGCTGCTGCTGCTAAGTCGCTTCAGTCGTGTCCGACTCTGCGCAACCCCATAGACGGCAGCCCACCAGGCTCCCCGTCCCTGGGATTCTCCAGGCAAGAACACTGGAGTGGGTTGCCATTTCCTTCTCCAATGCATGAAAGTGAAGTCGCTCAGTCGTGTCCGACTCTAGTGACCCCATGGACTGCAGCCCACCAGGCTCTTCCGTCCATTGGATTTGCCAGGCAAGAGTACTGGAGTGGGGTGCCATCGCCTTCTCCACAGTGGGGCTCTGGTCCACCGTGAATATGGACAGCTTGGCAACACACGCAGCACGCCGCCTCTCGTGCTAAGCGAAGGAAGCCAGCACAAAGGACCCATGATGTGTCTGTCACACGTGTATATTGAGAGGGTGCCCAGAGCCTCCTTGTGTGCTTCAGAATCTCTGCCTACAGCATACGAGCTGTGCTACTTCAGGAAATGGTTAAACCGCTCTGTGCCTCGGTTTGCTCCCCTGTCAAATGGGGAGGTATTTTGTGGATTGATGAGTTAATACATGTAAAGCATTTAGAACAGCGCAGAGTAAATTCTGTATATGTCCTTATATGAGGACATCATTGTAACACTTGAGGATATCATTGCTGACACTCATGTCAGATATACTCTGATTAACTGCACTGATGCCCACAGTTGGAGATGTGGGTGCAGACAAATATCTTGTTATAGAAATCCTGGCAGCATATCATAAGTACTTACTTTGGCTAAATTCTCAGATTTATATACAAGCATAACGGTCTTAATACGCTTTACCAGACTCTGTCCAGAAAGATTTGGGTCTGCACCGCCATCAACAAGTCAGAGAGGAGTTGTTCCCAGGCCCTTGCTAAGTTCACATGTTTTGTTTGTTTGTTTTTACGTTTTGCAGGTGGAGGAGTGACAGATTAGCTCTCATTTGAGTTAGTGTTTCTTCAGTTACTCTGAGGGCTTCCCAGGTGGTGCTAGTGGCAAAGAACCCGCCAATGCAGGAGACACAAGGGACTTGGATTCTATCCCTGGGTCAGAAAGCCCCGCTGGAGAAGGGCATGGCAACCCACTCCAGTATTCTTGCCTGGAGGATCCCATGGACAAAGAAGCCTAGCGGGCTACAGTCTGTAGGGTCACAAAGAGTCGGATGTCACGGAAGCGACTTAGCACGCACAGTTACTATGAAGGCAAGCATTTTCTCATGTCTGTGAGCTACTTGTTTCTTTGAGTAGCTTGTTCACACATCAGCTCATTCTGTTTTACTTGGATGTTCAGCTTTTACTGATGTGTTAAGATCTCTTTGTAAATTACGGGTGTTGAACTTTCGTCCTGTGTTTTCCAAATATCTTTTCCTAATTTCTTCATCTGAATTTGCTTTTCAGTTATTGTTGCTGTTCAGTTGCTAAGTCGTGTCCAGTGCTTTGTGATCCCGTGGACTGCAGCACATTAGGCTCCCCTGTCCTTCTCCCAGAGTTTGCTCAAATTCTTGTCTATTGAATCAGTGATGGCATCTAACCATCTGATCCATCTCCTTTTCCTTTTGCCTTCAGCAATTCCAAACATCAGAGTCTTTGCCAACGAGTTGACTCTCTGCGTCAGGTGGCCAGTTATTGGAGCTTCAGCATCAGTCCTTCTGATGAATATTCAGGGTTGATTTCCTTTAGGACTGAGTGGTTTGATCTCCTTGCAAACCAAGGGCAAGAGTCTTCTCCAGCACCACAATTCAGAAGCATCAATTCTTTAGTGATCAGCTATGCAATATTGTTCTTTACAGCATTGGACTTTACTTTCACCACCAGACGTATCCACAGCTGAGCAGCATTTCTGCTTTGGCCCAGCCTCTTCATTCTTTCTGGAGTTTTTAGTAATTGTCCTCTGCTTTTTCCCAGTAGTGTATTGGTCGCCTTCTAGCCTTGGGGGCTCCTCTTCTGGTGTCATACCTTTTTGCCTTTTCATACTGTTCTTGGGGTTCTTGTGGCAAGACTACCCAAGTGGTTTGCCATTTCCTCCTCCAGTTCAGTTTCAGTTCAGTCGCTCAGTCGTGTCCGACTCTTTGCGACCCCATGAATCGCAGCACGCCAGACCGCCCTGTCCATCACCAACTCCCAGAGTTCACCCAGACTCACGTCCATCGAGTCAGTGATGCCATCCAGCCATCTCATCCTCTGTGTTCCTATCCCCTACCGCTAGGGGGTCCCTATCCTAGCCCTAGCCCTAGCCCCTACCTCCTAACCCTAACCCTATGCTCCTGACCCTGCCTGAGATTCGAACTCCTGACCTACGGACCTGCCTGCCTACCTCCCTGCCTGCCTGACTCTACCCGCTATGCTACCGCGGCTTGCTTTTTCCTCCTCTAGTGAACCACTTTTGTCAGAACCCTTCACTATGACCTGTCTGTCTGAGGTAGGCCTGCACGGCCTGGCTCATAGCTTCACTGAGTTATGCAAGCCCCTTCTCCACAACAAGGTTGTGATCCATGAAGGGGTTTTCAGTTATTAGGGAAGGACAAAAGTTTGTGTTTTTTACTTTTCATGAAATCACATCTGTCAGTCTCTCTCCTTCCTTTTTCCCCCCCTTAATTCTGCCTTTTGAGCTGCACTTGGATAACAGTTGTCCTTTTGCTTTTCTTGTCTTTAGATGTGTGTTTCTTTTTTCAACACCATGGTCTTCAGCACCTCTAGATTCCACTTAATGTAGGGATTACACTTTGGCCACGTGGATGCCACTGTCCCTTGTCTGGGTGACTGTGTGACCTTCTCCAAAGCACGTATAGTCGTTGGGTCAGGTGAAGTCTCCCACCACGCCCCTGCCCCAAGGGTGGGGTCTCACGTTGTCTCCCCTCTCTTCTCTCCTAGGCATGTGTGTGCAAGTGCAGCAGCCCCTGCAGGGCACCTTCCAAGTACTTCGTGGGGACGGCACTTCTGTGGGGACTGTCATCATGTTCCACTGCCCCTCAGGCCACCAGATGGTGGGGTCTGGCCTCCTCACCTGTGCCTGGAAGGGGAACATCGCTGAGTGGTCTTCAGGGACCCCCATGTGCAAGAGTGAGGCCCATTCTGCCTGAGCTGCCCCCAACTCAGCAGTGCCCCCTGGGGGGAGTGCTGATTTTGTCACATGGGTGGCATGGGTGTCCACAGAGAAGGTTCCATGGGTGTCTGTGTAAGGTCCTGTTCCCAAGGCTGGTGGTCCCTTGGGGCTCCATGTCTGCAGTGTAGACTCAAGTTCTAGTAGCTGCTTCAGATTCTAGCGCTGCCACTGACTTAGCCTGTCATCTCCAAGAGGTGACTCATGCATCTGAGCTAGCACTTTATCTGTTAAGCAGAAAACTGCATTCATTCATGTGTTATTTCATGCACAGATACAGGAAACCTTAATAGGATATTCCATGTGCCAAGAATTCTAGGACTGGGGAATGGGATTGCCTGGCCATAGGGCTCAATCTGGAGGAGGAGATGGTTTTCTGTATTTGCTATACAGGGTGTTGAGGAATAATAGCTAGCACAGCATTTTCCAAAGTGAGGCTACATATGTTGTGTTAATTGTGTTGTGCATTGAAAAGGGCTCTGTAGTCAATATAATTCAGAAAAGACTGGGTTAACAGGCAGCAGGACTTCTCAGAGCCTTTAAAATACTCATGTGGTGGTGGAATCTCTGAGAAGGAGAGTGTCTCTTAGGATTAGACTCCAACAAGAGATAGAAAACCCAAGATAATGAGGGTTACCAAAGTAATGGGGGATTATGAGAGGTTTTTCTTGCCTCTGGTCCTCAGGTGGGCAGTCCAAGGCTTGTATGGTGCCCCATGGTGGGGACCCAGGCCCTTCCCATACTGTGGCTCTGTTGGGCATGACTTCAACTGCGTGATCCATGTAGTTGTTACAGGATTAGTTGCAGGGCAAGAAAGGCTCTTAGAAGTTGTCCCACACCCCTGCCCCACTGTTCACCACTGTCCAGAATGGGTCATGTGAAGGGAAGCTGTGAAATGTAGTCTTCAGTCAGGATGGTCAGTGTCCAGTTAGGGCAGAGGGACTAGGAAATGGAAAGCGTGGTCTATATCTACTACATGGGAAAATATGCAGTGTTGTTCAAATTAGGATTCTGGGCCTCAATTTCGAGAACATCCTTTAGAACCTGATAGAACTAGTACTTGGCACATAGCTGATAACATGCCAAAGGCCCTTTGACCCCAAACACTGAAAGTGAAGTCGCTCAGTCGTGTCCAACTCTTTGTGACCCCATGGACTGTAGCCTACCAGGCTCCTCTGTCCATGGGATTTTCCAGGCAAGAATACTGGAGTGGGTTGCCATTTCCTCCTCCAGAGGATCTTCCAAACCCAGGGATTGAACCTGCGTCTCTCACATTGTAGGCAGACGCTTTACCATCTGAGCCACCATTGGTGTTTTCCTTTTTTCCACACCTTCCTAGAAAGTGACCTAAGAAGGCACATAGGCCCCCAAAGGGTTTTCCCAGCTTGAGGCATTGTGAAAATAGACCATGTGTTGTATACTGTTCTCTGGTCTCAGGAGTCCAGTCTACAGGGGATGGAGCCAAAGAGACCATCACTGAATTCCCTGTCAGAGCTTCCCCCAGCATGCCACCAAAAACTTACACACTCACCGAAACCTTGCTCAAATACCCGCTTCTCGGGGGCAGTCTTACCTGGTAGCCCTACCCCTGCAACAGTGTTCACAGACCTTCACCTCATCTGTCAGTACCTCCCTGGCTTCCCCATGGAACAGGGCTCCCTGAGGGCAGGCTGGGCCCAAGAGCTGGTCTTGTCTCCCTCACAGCTGTGCCCCCCTACGAAACCTTTGGCTTCAAGGTGGCCGTGATCTCCTCAATCATCAGCTGCGCCATCATCATGCTCATGTCCATGGCCTTCCTCACCTGCTGCTTCGTGAAGTGTTTGAAGAGGAGTGAGCAGCGGCGATCTGACAGGTACAGTGACCTGTCACTGCTGCGGGCACTTGCTAGTCACGGCGGGACCCCTGGGGTGTCAGGGAGTGGGGCTGCTGGGATCCTGGCGTCTTGCCGTTCACAGAACATCTAGGCTGTGCAGGGCGCATGGCTCACTTGTTTGGTCTTTTGTAAGACAGGTGACAGGTACACGTGGGATTTTCTCCTTCTGCAGACTGTGCACACCCCCAGCGTGTGCTCTGCTGTGTGTGGACGTGCAGGGCTGACCACACGATGGTTAACTAGGGCCTGCAGGTGGAGTCTGGCTCACCTCTACTTTTCTTCACAGAAATTTATCCTGTTTTTGTGTGTGTGTGTGGCGGGTGGGGGCGGGTATTTTTTTTTTAAACAGTGGTAAAATATTTACAACATAATAAAAGTTACCATGCGAGCCATCTTTCAGTGCACAATTCGGGGGCATTAGTTATATTCACAGTGTTGTGCCATCACTGGCTTGATTCTTTGCAAGAACTTTCCACCACCTGTCTTTGTAAGTAGTTTTTCTGGCACTTACTCATCATCCACGACTGCCTTCTCCCTACAGCAGCAGAACGGTACAGCCCTAAAATACTCACTCTTGGCCTTGCAGAGGCTTGCAGGTAGTGTCCTGGACACGCTCACACCTGACTGTCTTTCCCCCATCTCTCCCCAGGGCAAACCAACTGTGGCTCCAGCTGAGAAGCGAGGATTTGGAGACGGTACAGGCTCCCTACCTCGGCCTTAAGGGCCTCAACAGTGACAGCAGCATCAGTGGAGTGTCCAGGATCCAGCCTGTCCAAGTGCACGACAATCACAGCTTCACCACGTGGGCACGGGCAGGGCAAGGAGGGCGGTGGGGCAGTGGTAAGGGCAGGGGAGTGCCTGGCTTGGCCAGCGAACCTGGACACCAAGGGCACTCACGGTCTGCGCATGCTGTGAGTCCAGGCCCACCAAGGCCCCAGCTCCCATCTGTAGGACAAGCTGATGGTCCTTCTGCAGCCTGTGCCTGACCCTGTACCCTAGGACCTGGAGCTGCCCTCCACTCCATGTCTTGTCACCCCTTGTCCAGAGAAGGAAGCTTCTGGAAATGAGTATTACCCTTCACCAGGACCCACAGTGCCCTGTCAGTTTGCTCTGTCCTCCCGTCTCTCTCCCTGCTCCTCTGTCTCTCCGTTTCTGTCTCTCCTTGTCTCCCTTTCAAAACACACACTCACTTTTTATGAACCAGTACAAGGACATTTTTTACATGCTTTTTTTTGACTCAAGGAGTCTAATCTTGGCTGAACATGGACTGCAGATAGAACATCTCCCATTGTTGTTACCAGCTTTGAGTGAGCACCCTCTGTCCCAGGGCTTCCTGGTCTCTGGGCTCCTTAAATCAGGCAGGACATTTGTCTTCGGTGGTGTTTCCCTTGGCACACTCAAGGCCAGCGGTCTCCTACAGACTCTGTATTCTGGACTGTCTTGGCGTTCCTGCGTGACTCACTTGGGAAGCATTTCTGGTGCAGGTGCCCCATGGGTGGTGCTGGTGTGAATCACGGATGTAGGCTGGGCTATCGCCCTGCAGGCATGAGGTCTGGGCCCTCTTAGCTGAGATGAGCCCGTTGTCAAGTGACAGAGGATTCTGTTAAGGGTCACTCTGCTGCCCCCATGACCCCTGACCTGTAGCCTTAGCATCCAGGGATGATCCAGCCAGAATCAGTTTTGGCCCTGGGGGTTATGGAATAATGATTTTAATTCCATTGTGATTCTGTTATTCCCTCTATGAGGAATGAAATGGATTTTGTCTTATCCTTCCTTTCCTTTTCATTTTGTTTTGTTATTTTTGTATCACTCTGAACTCACAGGTATTCTTTTCTCAAACTTTAAAAAAAAAAATTTATTAATGGCTGTGCTGGGTCTTCGTTGCTGCGCGGGAGCTTTCTCTAGTTGTAGCAAGTAGGGCTACTCTTTGTTGCAGTATGCAGGCTTCTCTTTGTGATGGCCTCTCTTACTGTGGAGCGTGGGCTCTAGGCTTGCTGGCTTCGGTAGCTGCAGCACCTCCTCTCTCACACAGGATGTTCTGGCCCACTGAGTGCTTTCTCTGCCCTGCCCTGGCATCGCAAGGTCAGCTTCTGCTCATTTCCTCAGTCCATCCCCACAGGAACCTCCCAGGGAGCCAATTGCTTGAGCCTGACACCTGTCTGTGTGACAACTGCTCATGCCTCATTTTCCACCCTTGTACAGTGAGGATTATGGTGGGCCTCACTTCTTGGCCCTGTTGAGGTGATATGAGTCAGTGGGCTCGACTGGGCCCAGAGTACAGTTTCAGTGAGTGCCAGCCATTGTTGTTAATTCTGCTCTTGTCCCTGGTACGCATATGAGGAAACTGAGGTGGTAGAGGTGGTGGCCTGTGCAGGAGTAGCAAGGGCCTGTCTGATCCCATGTCCACACTCAAAGCGCTGGGGCTGGCTGACTCCTGGAGTGGTAAGGCCTCTGGGAAGGAATTGACTTCCTAACTCCTTCCCTTGAACTTCGGACACACATTAGGCCTACATCGTGGTGGCCATGGCAGGAATGCCACCTTGCAGCCTTTCCACCTGACCTGACACGTTGTGTTGCCATGGCGGTCTGAGGCCCCTGGAGCTTCACTCCAAATACTTCAAGTGTTGTGCTCAGGTTTAGGTAAATGCCTGTACTTAGAGCTGTTTTTCTTTGAGATGGCATTTTGGGGCGATCCTAGAAACAGATTGTTTAGGTCAAATAAGTCTGAATATTTTTATTACCAAATTCTTTCTCCAGGAACCCAGTGCCAGTTGAGCCATTTTTACAGCTAACCATTGCCAAACGTTAATGATTTGTTTTCCATCACTTCCTTAGCACGTGTGAGTTACATCGGTGGTTTTCATCAGCATTTATTTGATTAACATTGAGAAAGAGCATTTTCTCCTGCCTTTGCTTACCAGTCGCATTGCTGGTTTTAGTCATTTTTGGTTTGCTCTGCTGAATTGCCTGATGTTTTTTCTCATCAATACTGGAAGCTTCGTGTACATTGTAGAAGAGATCCTTACCCATCAGCCAGCTGCAAGTACTTTCCTTTTTATTTTAGTTATTTTCAGATTATGTGCAGGATATGTTGGTAGTGCATACCCTTTTCATACAGTCATATTTCCTTGGCAGGTTTTGGAGCTTCTCCATTGCCCCCTGCCCTGTGACACCCTCTCCCCATTATAGACCTGTGACACACTTTCTGGTGTCTCAGTTGGGAAGAGCCCCAGTGGGATAGGGGAGGGAATTGCTGCATTTCAGGATGTACCATCCTAGGCAAGATGCCCCAGTTCTCCCACTGATTGGTGGTGAAATTGTCTTTAGTAAGGTGAGGTTTGCCCCTCGACCTTACTTTTCTTTCATAAATGCTTCCCAGCACTCACATTGTGCCAGGCACTGTTCTGAGCTTTTCCAAACATTACTTGTTCTAACCATAGGAGTAGGAACTATTTTTCTATCCCATTTTGAGAAACGTGTCCAGAAAAACACAACTGCTAAGCATGAAGCTAGGTTTGAAGTCAGCTCCAAAGTCAATGAACTTGCTTACTAAGCTGATATTCCTTTCTGCTAATTAATTAATTTATTCACTCACGTATTCATTGAACCAACAGATAATGTAATTCCTAGTACTTCCTAGAGCTTTCCTGAGGACTAGATGTGGGTGGGAACAGAAATCTGGGAAAGTTTCCTGGAAGAAGTGCTGCCTGAGGTGAATAGATGGGGAGAGACTGTATTGGAGAGAAGGAAAGAGAAAGCATCTTAAGGGGAAGAAGTAGCCAGGCAGCCTCAGGCAGTAGAATCCAGTATAAGTGGGTAGGAGCAGGACCAGGTGGACAAAGGTGGGGGCCAGGGTTTGCTCAGCTTGGAAAATGGGTGGGTTTGTGGCTTGGGGGCTAGAGGAGGCCACAAGGGAACTGAAGATCTAGAAGGTAGGAGATCTGGCCCCAGAGTGCCAGAGGAGAGCCTGGCAAGAGCAAGGGTGTCCTCCAGAATGTTCCTGGGGCCCCAGTGTCCCTTCTCTGCCTAGGGCATGCTGTTTCCACATAGTTTACACTCACTCTGAATAAGCTTTCTTCTTCTAGAAAGCCCCAGGAAGGTGGGTGTGCTGCTCCTTGAATCATCCTTCTTGTATGAAGGAGGGACTTGAGGCTCAGGGAGAGGCACCTATGGAGGGGCTTCCCTGGGTGCAAGGCAAGAGGAAACGGGCCCTCGCCTTGGGGCAGCAATCTCTCCCAGACCCATTGCAGACCAGGGCTCGGGTACCCAGCATGGGGGCAAAGTTGGAGTTAAATGGAGTCCTCACTCTTCCCCCAAGCTCACACTTTCTCTTCCTGCAGAGACCTTGGCGAGGGTACCAGAGAGCTAGCCAGCATGGCCCGAGGCATGGACAAGGACTTCTGGACTGCTAGCGGCCCCACCAGCTCACCCTGCTCCCAGGTGATGGTGCATACAGCAAACCCAGGGCAGATTCTGCCTCCCTCCAGGCCAACTGTGATGCTCAGACAGCCTGCAGCCTATGTCCCAGGGTGACCAAAGCGGAGGCCAGAGCCTGCCCTCCACAGTGGGAAGGCCAGGACGACCCTACCAGCTGACACCTGCATCTCGACATGTGTCCAGCTCAAGATTGGTCAGTGAAATCAGCTTCCGGGCTTAGAGATCCCTCAGGGCATTGAGTTGGGGACCCTTTCACGGGGTGACCTGTCCCAGGGGAGCCCAGCCATAGTTGTTTTTATAGACAGGGCTCCTTAAAACCACCACTGAGGTTCACAAAACCAGCTGCAGCCTCCATCTAGTGAGGCCCCTTTGAAGAGACTGGAGGACATTTTAGGCACGTCTAGTTTTGCATAGCAGAGTGGAGGAGATGGCAGCAGACTCCTCAACAGTTACAGCTGGCTGCCTTGTACCTACAAGCAGAGACCCAGCTGGGATGCTGCATCCATTATCTGTAAAGTTGTGGCAAGGGGTATGAAATAAACAATTCTTTGAAAAACAATAAAGGTAAGAATTACTGTCTCAGTTTTCAATCCCTGTGTAACAGAGCCTCAAGTGTAGCAGCATAAAACCGTAGTTTCTCATTATTACAGCTTGGGATTCCAGGACTGCTGGGCTGGGCTGGCCAGTGCTCACAGCGCCTCCTCCATGTGCTTGTGGTCAGCTGGGTTGCTGCCAGGAGTCAGCAGAGACCCGTGAAGTGGTGACCACCTCGAGTGGCCAGGCCTCCTCACATCATGGCAGCTGGTTTCCACAATGCGAGTCCCAAGTGCAAACCTTACCTTTCAGGGCCTCCGAAATCATCCTCGGTCACTTCTGTGTTTCATTCAATGACGGGAGGTACTTGGACTCCACTTCTCTCCTGAACCAGTTGAAATCTGACTTCCAGCCTTCTGAGATTTGGGGTGTGATCTGTCTGGCCATTGAGGAACCTCATTGGTGTTTGCTCTCTGAACTTTCCTGCTTCCTGGAGGCCCTGCAGTCACTCTTAGGCTGTAAGGAGAAGAGCCTGACGAAGAGCTGGTGGTCCTGAAAGAGCCTGTGCTACCCTGAAGCCACGTTTGTCATGGTTTCCGTCACTAACAAATACATCTTGATACAGGTTACACGGGGCAGTCCATCTGTCCTGATTCATGTGGAAAGCCTCCAGCAGGGGCAGTTGGGTGGTTCCACATTTTCAGCTGCTACATTGGTGCCCACATCCTTTCTGGTCTGGGATGCTATTCCATCCGGTGGGTTCCAATGAAGAATTCTGAGGCCTGAAGGTGTGTGTGGTTCTCCAGTGAGGGAAAGGTCATGCAGGGGCCACTGGGGGGCAAGCCCAGACCCAGCCCTCAACCAGATAGTGCAGCATTCATGCTGTGGGGGTCCCTGGTAGACTCAGGCCCTCTCCAGCTTTTCTGGGAGGGGCAAGTAGCCGCCCTCGGCTGTGTGCCTCCAAGGGTCCTGTGGGCTCAACTTTGTGGGGCCAGGCAGTGGTGGAGGGTCCACCCTGATCCTGCGAGTGCGTGTCAGGGCATATGGATGCTGTCCGAAACCACAGGCCCCTCATGGAGGGCTTCAGCAGCTCTGTGCAAGGCTCCGAGTTCGGTCACAAATGCTAACTCCACCAGGCCCTCTCCATGTCCTTATCAGAGTGAGGTGGTGAGAAGCTGCCATGAGGGTTTGAGGGAGTGCCTTCAACAGGAAGTGGTGCTTTGTCCCTGGACCCTGGGCTACTGGAGCAGAGGACAGGAGGGATGAGGTGAAGTGGAGCCAAGAGGATGGCGCCACCCTGCTCCAGCACCCAACAGCTGAGAGTTACAGGAACAGGCATCCAGATGGCCACAGGGTACTGCAGGGGTGGGAGGGAAGCAACGTGGTGCCCAGCTGGAGAGACTGCCGGCTGGACATCAGAGTCATTGCTCAGGAGAGCTAGAGGGGCATGAGGCCTTAGTGGTGCAGCTCGCTGGGCCCTGACCCATCTACCCTGTGGCCAGCGGTCTCAGCTGGATTGGGAGATGAGCTTGCCAAGGAGCAGGAAGAGAGCAACATTCTTTCACAGGCATTTTAGAGCAGAGCGCTTCACTCAGCACCAGAGGAGAAGCGGAAGGGGGAGCCAGCTCCAAATCTCCCCTAAAAGGAAGAAAGGAGTGAGAACACCTTTTCTTGCTTACCAGGCTTACCCTCCATGGACAGGCCTTAGTACCTGCTGTCCCCTCTGCCTGCAACACTGCCCTTACATGCCACATGGCCACACTTGCCTTCTTGGCTCAAGAAACATTAGCCACTTTTTATATCAGGATGGGCGAGACTATGGTGCTGAAACTGACAGCCCCTGATTCAGTCAGCTCAGGCAGCTCTAACAATTACTACAGAATGGGCAATTTAAAAAATAGAGATTTATATCACATGGTCTTGGAGGTGAGAACTAAGTGCTGGCTGATTTGTTTTCTGTTGAGGGCTCTCTTAGTGGCTTGCAGGTGGCCCCCTTCTTGCTATGTCCTCACGTAGCCTTGGAGTGTGTCCAGAGAGAGGGAGAGAGTACTTTCTGATGTCTCTTCTTAGAACACTCATCCTATGGGGTCAGAACCACACCGTTCAGACCCTGTTTTACCCTAAGTACCTCCTTAAAGGCCCACCTGTGATACATAGCCACAGTGGGAATTAGGGCTTCAGTATATGGATTGAAGGGAAAAAACACTCAGTTCATAACAACCCCCTAAGTCTCAGGGGCTCAAACAACATCACTTACTCCTTGCTCAGATTGTGTGTCCACTTCAATCAGCAGGGGCTGTGCTCAGTGGAGTTGTAGGGCCCTCACCTCGTGGAGCACCCCTTTCCGACTTTCACCTCCACAATCTGCAGGAACGAGAAGGGATGGTGGAGCCTCTTTCACCAGCAGTGGAGGGGACACGCCCCACTTCTGTGTAGGACACGTCGACCAGACTGACCTCGGGCCAGCAGGGTGACTCTCCTGGGTGTGCAGAAGGAGAGGGAAGAGGTACAGCAAGAGTCCCACCAGGGCTACCGTGTCATCCTGCATCAGCTCTTTAACATTTGGTGCCAAGATCCATGGTTTTCAGTTGCTGTGACAGGTACTTTATCAGAGAAACACCAGCCAGCCCTAAATACTGGAGCAGTACCATTCTTGTCACCAGAAGAAGCTCTGAAGAATCAGACTATGATGACCCAAGGGAGACTTCATTCCCCAGCAGTTGGGGCACAGCAGTTGGGGAAAAAACAAAACTGTGCCTCATGTTGATTCTTCAACAATTTGGTTAGCTGTGTGTCACATTTATGCACTGCTGGGTAGTGAGTCATCCCCAAACTTGGTGGCTGTAGACCGCAGCCGCTGACTTGTCATCTGTCCTAGCGCTGTGGGTTCTTGCTGGCGTGCCTCCCCCACTGCTGCAGGTAGCAGAGTCCAGGGCTGAGATCTCCTGAAGGTGATCACTCACAGTTTAGTTGACACTAGTTGTCGGGGACCTCAGCTGGGACTCTGGGAGGAAACACCACACATGGCCTGAGTATTCTTTAGGGGTGGGGGCTGGGATTCAAGGGTAGATGTCCCAGAAGTGGGAAGTGGGGGCTGTTGGTTTCCTACGGCCTGGGCCCAGACTATTGCCAGGCAGTCCTGAGGCAGGAGGTAGATGCGCTCCAGGATAGGTATTTATAACTGGCCTCCTATTCACACCTCCTGGGGTGAGAATAAGATGAGTTCCAGGTAGAATATTCATAACCAGCCCCCTGTTTACATTTGCTAAAGCAAGAGACAAATGGGCTCCAGGACAACATATTTATGACTGGGTTCCTGCCTATATTTTGAGATTTATACCTCAGTATAAAAACCAGCACAGGAATAGAGTAAATAACCAGACACTGGGCATTTTTATGGCAGGGACAGTGGGACTAAACCCTCTTGAAAGATGAGGACATCATGTATTTCCCATCCTTGGGGCAAAGGAGACATTTCACATGCAGAAAGGCTCCTTGGGGTCAAAAGGAGGGGCATCACCCCATAATATGTGATGCTAATATGTGGATCACATAGACCGCTGGGCTGGAACCCATCTTGGAAAAAAAGTTGCACATACATCTTGGGGAGGGTCCTAGGATTGGTCAGGTGTGGAAAAAGAAACCAGATAATTGGTAAACAAAACGCTGGAAGAACTGTCCTATATAAATGACTTAACCACCTCTTTTCTGTGCTCCTCCTCACTAGGGGGAATGCCCACACACTTTCTCTCACTTGCTTCTATTTTAACTAAACAGTATCTCTACATGCTCTCCCACTTGTTGTTGTGCTATGTCTCTAAATAAACTTTTTATCTGCATTTACAATTCTTGCTTCAGTGGGAAATGCAGTTTTCACTGGGGGCAAAGATCCAGGGAAAAATAGCTTCTAGCCTCTAGCCCTAGCTGGTCTGCTGGCTAGGATTCCTGGTTTTCATCCAGACTCAGTTCAGTTGAGTTCAATCGCTCAGTCGTGTCCGACTCTTTGTGACCCCATGAACAGCAGCACACCAGGCCTCCCTGTCCATCACCACCTTCCGGAGTCCACCCAAACCCATGTCCATTGTGTCGGTTGGATGCCATCCAACCATCCCATCCTCTGTCATTCCCTTCTCCTCCTGCCCTCAATCTTTCCCAGCATCAGGGTCTTTTCCAATGAGTCAGCTCTCCGCATCAGATCCCAAAGTATTGGAGTTTCAGCTTCAACATCAGTTTCCAGTGGACACCCAGGACTGATCTCCTTTAGGATGGACTGGTTGGATCTCCTTGCAGTCCAAGGGACTCTCAAGAGTCTTCTCCAACACCACAGTTCAAAAGCATCAATTCTTTGGTGCTCAGCTTTCTTTACAGTCCAACTCTCACATCCATACATGACCATTGGAAAAAACCATAGCCTTGACTAGACAGACCTTACTACTTGGAAGGAAAGTTATGACCAACCTAGACAGCATATTAAAAAGCAGAGACATTACTTTGCCAACAAAGGTCCGTCTAGTCAAGGCTATGGTTTTTCCAGTGGTCATCCAGACTACCCAGGTTCAATTCCTGGGCATGGAACTCAGATCTCACTTCGAGCCACCGTTCACTGCTACATGGCCAAGATCATCCTGACATTTAGATATGCTCACACTTCTTGAACTCAGTGCGCCAAGGAACTGTCCCTTCTACCTCTCTCCATCCCCTTCCCCAGGCCAAAAACCCTGGCCCCACTTTCTCTCAGACCCCATATCCAATCCTACAGCAGTCCTTTTGCTTCAACCTCAAATTTTGACTGGAACATACCCCATCTCCCTACCTCCACACCCACTACCCTGGCTCCAGCCTCCTCCCCTCTCACCTGGACCATCACAGTAGCACCCTCCTGGTCACCGCTTGGTCTCCCTTCCTCCATTCAAGCCCCATCGCCCGCCCCCAGGGTCAGTTCCCATAACCGGAGGGTTACTTTGCTTTTTAAATTTTTAATTGTGGTAAACGCTACATCACATAAAATTCACTGTCTAAACCATTTCTAAGTGTAAAGTTCAGTAGCATTAAGCACATTCACGTTGTGCTGCTGTCAACACCATCCATACCCAGAACTCTTTGTCTTCCCAAGCAGAAACTCTGTCCCTGTTAAACACTGACTCCCCCTTCACCTCCTTCAACCTCTGGCACCCACAATTCTCCTCTATGTCTTTATGAATTTGACTACTCTCAGTTCAGTTCAGTTCAGTCACTCAGTCGTGTCCGACTCTTTGCGAACCCATGAACCGTAGCACGCCAGGCCTCCCTGTCCATCACCACCTCCCAGGGTCCACCCAAACCCATGTCCATTGTGTCGGTGATGCCATCCAACTTCTCATCCTCTGTCATCCCCTTCTCCTCCTGCCCTCAATCTTTCCCAGCATCAGGGTCTTTTCCAATGAGTCAACTCTCCATATCAGGTCCCAAAGTATTGGAGTTTCAGCTTCAACATCAGTCCCTCCAGTGCACACCCAGGACTGATTTCCTTTAGGATGGACTGGTTGGATCTCCTTGCAGTCCAAGGGACTCTCAAGAGTCTTCTCCAACACCACAGTTCAAAAGCATCAATTCTTCAGTGCTCAGCTTTCTTTACAGTCCAACTCTCACATCCATACATGACTATTGGAAAAACCATAGTCTTGACTAGACGGACCTTTGTTGGCAAAGTAATGTCTCTGCTTTAGAGACGCCACATAAGTTTAATCACACATTATTTGTCCTTTTGTGACTAGCTTATTTTGAAGTAGGAGGTAGATGGGTCTCCGGGCTGAGCAGCTGGAGTTTGTCAAATGGAACAAATTAGAGCTTTGTTTGCCCTAGAAACTCTAGTGAAAGTGTTAGTAGCCCAGTCATGACTGACTGTTTGCAACCCCATGGACTGTAGCCTGCCAAGCTCCTTGGTCTATGGAATTCTCCAGGCAAGAATACACGGAGTGGGTTGCTTTCCCTTCTCCAGAAGACAAAGTTAATGGCAAGAGCTGGGCTCTGCTAAAAGATAAGATGACCACATAAGGTCAAGGAAACCTCCCTGAATGAATGTGCACATGGAAGGTCCTTGGGAGTTAAAAGAAAAGGGGCATTATCCCACAGTAGGTGTTGTCAAACGTTCCTTTAGCCTTTGCGCTAGAATCCATCTTGGCAAAAAGATGTGCGTGCATAACAGGGAGGGTTCTAAGAAAGGTCAGATATGGTAAAAGAGGTGAAATAATTGGCCAGAGGAGAACAAAGACTAGGAAGGACTGTCCTATATATTGATTTAACCATCTCTAACAACAGCCTTTGATTGTGTGGATCACAACAAACTGTGGAGAATTCTTCAAAAGATAAGAATACCAGACCACCTTACCTGCCTCCTGAGAAACCTGTATGCAGGTCAAGAGGCAACAGTTAGAACCAGACATGGAACAATGGGCTGGTTCAGAATTGGGAAAGGAGTACATCAAGGCTGTATATTGTCACCCTGGCTTATTTAACTTCTATGCAGAGTACATCATGTGAAATGCTGGGCTGGATGAATCACAAGCTGGAATCAAGATTGGTGGGAGAAATATCAACAATCTCAGATACGCAGATGATATCACCCTAATGGCAGAAAGTGAGGAGGAACTAAAGAACTTCTTGATGAAGGTGAAAGAAGAGAAGTGAGAAAGCTGGCTTGAAACTCAACATTCAAAAAACTAAGATCATGGCATCTGGTCCTATCACTTCATGGCAAATAAATGGGGGGGGGGGGCGGAATGAAAACAGTAGCAGATTTTATTTTCTTGGGCTCCAAAATTACTGTGGATGGTGACTGCAGTCATGAAATTAAAAGATGCTTGCTCCCTGGAAGAAAAGCTATGACAAACCTAGACAGCATATTAAAAAGCAGAAATATCACTTTGCTGACAAAGGTCTGTATTGGTGGTTTAGTTGCTAAATCATGTCCAACTCTTGCAACCCCATGGACTGTAGCCCATCAGACTCCTCTGTCCATGGGATTTTCCAGGCAAGAATATTGGAGTGGGTTACTGTTTTCTTCTCCAGGGGATCTTCCCTATCTAGGGATTGAACTCAGGTCTCCTGCACTGCAGGCAGATTCTTTATCCACTGAGCTACCAAAGCTATAGTTTTTCTAGTAGTCCTGTTAGAGTTGGACCATAAACAAGGCTGAATGCTGAAGAATCGATGCTTTTGAACTGTGGTGCTGGAGAAGTCTCTTGAGAGTCCCTAGGACAGCAAGGAGAGCAAACCAGTCAATCTGAAAGGAAATCAACCCGGAATATTCATTGTAAGGACTGATGCTGAAGCTCCAAAACTTTGGCCACCTTATGGGATGAGCTGACTCATTGGAAAAGACACTGATGCTGGGAAAGATTGAAGGCAGGAGGAGGGGACAACAGAGGATGAGATGGTTGGGTGGCATCACTGACTCAGTGGACATGAGTTTGAACAAATTCTGGGAGATAGTGAAGGACAGGGAAGCCTGGAGTGCTGCAGTCCATGGGATCTCCAAGAGTTGGATATTACTTAGTGACTCAACAACAACAGTTACAATGTTGGTCCCCCTGGCAACCAACCTCCATCCTTCAGTGACCTAGGGGCTTTCCAGAAGTTACCTAAATATAACAATATAAAATATAAAAATATAATAAAAAGGTTTCTGTTACTGAAACCAAGTAGGACCCTGTGGGGCTTGCTTACAAGAAAATGGGCTTCGTTCAGCCTCCATGACCTTCCCTGCATTCCAAAGGGCAGATTCAAAGAATTGCTAATCAGGGAAGGGAAGGATTGTGGAGACAAAGGAGGACCAGTCAAAAACCAATGATCTTGGTTCCCCCTCAATGGATATACACAATATGTTTGAGCTGCTTTGCAGATACTGAAACCCCCACCAAGTGGGAGACGTTAACTCTATACTACCCAAAAGCACATAGACTTGTGGTTAAACCAGTTAGCATCAGAAGGTTAATAATGCTGACTTCCAGTTGCGTCACTACCAACCAATCAGAAGAATGTCCATGAACTGATCCTGCCCTCCTCTTTGAACCATTACTGTAAGACTCTCTGTCCCCTCCAGGTTGAGGCACAGTTTTGAGGGCATTAGCTTGCTGTGGCCCCTTTTGCCTGGCAAAGTAATAAAGCTCTTCTTTTCTACTTCACCCAAAACTCTGTTTCTGATATTCAATTCAGTACCAGGATACAGAGGCTGAATTTTGGCTACCTAACCACTTGGGAAATTTCAAAGGTTTTTAGAAAATCTGTGCAGGGAATCAGGATGAAAATCAAATATATATATTTCTCATTATAAATTGTAATATCACTCTTAGCATAATGTCTTTAAGGTTCATCTATGTTGTAGCATGTGTCAGAATCTCCTCCTTTTTAAGGCTGGATAGTACTCCCATCTTAGGTATATGCCATATTTGCTACTTGGGTTGCTTCCACCTTTTGGCTACAGTAAATAATGCTGCTTTGAACAGCGTTCAAAGTGTGCAAATGTCTCTTTGAGACTCTTCTTTCAATACTTTTGTGTGTTGTTGTTAAGTCACTAAGTCCAGTCTGACTCTGCAACCCCATGAACTGCAGTGTGCCAGTCTTCCCTGTCCTTCACCATCTTCCAGAGTTTGCTCAAACTCACGCCTACTGAGTCAGTAGCCATCTCATCCTCTATCGCCCCCTTCTCCTCCTGCCTTCAATCTTTCCCATCATTGGGGTCTTTTCCAATGAGTTGGCTTTTGTGTGTGCAGGGGGTTATTTTTAAAACTTATAAATCAGAGCAGATCTCCATTCTCCCTGCCCTAGCTCATAACCCTCATACTGCCAGCTCTCAGCTACCTGGCCTGCCTGACCCTATGTGATCTGCCTGTCACCACCTGACCTTCCCCTTCTGCTCAAAACAATAATCATCACTTAGTATCTTTCACAGTTTCAGGTGAGGCTTGGCAGGGTGGCTCTGTCTCTGGATCTCTCTCTCTTTTTCTTTCTTTTTTTAAAAAAAATATTTATTTCACTGGGCCAGGTCTTAGTTGCAGCACATGGGGTCTTCCATCTTTGTTGTGACATTCAAACTTTTAGTAGTGGCATGTGGGATCTAGTTCCCTGACCAGGGATCAAACCTGGGCCCCCAGCATTGGGAGCATGGAGTCAAGACATTGAACCACCAGGGAAGTCCTTGTGGGTCTCTCTTGAGGCTGCAGTCAGATGTTAGCCAGGCCTTCACCTGAAGTCTTCACCTGAAGACTTCACCTGAAGTCTTAACTGGAGCCAGGGACTTCTTCATGGTGAGGCAGGAGATAGAAGGGCTCCAGGTTAGACATTTACAACTGGCCTCCTGTTTGCATTTCATGGGGCTTGACGAGGTGGTCTTCAGGCTGGATACATAAAACTGTTAGCATTTCCTGAGACAAGAGATAGGTGGGCTCCAGTTAAGACATTAACAATCAGCCTCCTGTTGCCCCTCCGAAGTGGAAGTAACAATATAAACAAGGTAAATAGCCAGTCTTTGTTTCTTGTAAACCCTTTAAGGTAATAGTCATAGCAAGGACAAAGAGGGGCAAAATCCTGTTTGAGATCTCTGCTCCCCCTTTTTGGGACAAGGGAGACACTACCCATGCACAGAAAGGCTCCTTGGGGGTCAAAAGTCAGGGGATAAGGCCAGGCCATAATGAGTCTTGCTCCTTCCAGAAGCCAGATCCATCTTGGCTTAGAGGTGTGTGTTCACCCAGGGAGGGTTCCAGCGTAGGTCAGGTAATTGACCTGAAGGAAGGTAAAAACCTGGAAGAACTGACCTATATAAATGACATCTGCCTCTTTACTGTGCTCCTCCTCACTAGGGAGGGGACCCACACCCTTTCTCTCTGGGTGTGCATCTCTGCCTTGCTTCTACCTTAACTAAACAGTTTCTTTGTGTGCTCTCCCACTTGTTTTGTGTCTCAAATAATTAACTTTGTACCTATACTTACAGTTTTTGCCTCTGTGATAAAAGTATTTTTTTTCACCCGGTTCAAAGATCCAAGGAAAAATAGCTTCTAACTTCTAGCCCTTGCTGGTCTGATGGCTAGAATTCCTGATTTTCATTCAGACTGCTGCTGCTACTGCTAAGTTGCTTCAGTCGTGTCCGACTCTGTGTGACCCCATAGATGGAAGCCCACGAGGCTCCCCTGTCCCTGGGATTCTCCAGGCAAGAACACTGGAGTGGGTTGCCATTTCCTTCAGACTACCTCAGTTCAATTCCCAGGCAGGGAATTAAGATCTTGCTTCACACCACCACTCACTGCTGCCTTGCTGAGATCAATGGCAAGCTGATGCTGGCTGTTGTCTGGGGGTCCAACTCCTCAGCACACTCCTCAGCACTGCTTGCTCATCCTCATGACATGGCAGTTGTCTCCCCCAGAGAGAGTGATCCAAGACAGAAAGGCAGAAACCACAATCCCCTTTATGATCCAAGCCCCAGAAGTCATCATCACTTCTGCCGTGTTTCACCAGTCAAAAAGATTGGCCTGATTTGCTGTGGAGGAGACTGCACAGGAATGTGACCCGGGATGGTGCAAGCAGCTCTTTCGCCCCGTGTGTTTCCATTTGTTCTTCCCTGTTTTCCTCAGACCTTAACCATAAGCATGAGATCGCTAGACAACATTTAAGCTAGTTCCTGATGTTTGCTTTACTGGATGTACACAATGTTTTGCCTAACCTGTTGATTCCTTTCCTTAATTAAAAGGAGTAAGAGTGAAGCATTAATACTTAAAGAATGACTGACTTTACCTTATCTTGCCCTTGGTACATTTGCAGGCAGACCACGGCCAAGAGAACATCCAATTGCAGGGGGACCATGTGAGCAAGACAGCGTCCAAATGAAGATCGGAAATCAGCAGATCTGCACTCAATGGAAAAATGACAAAGAATCTGATTTCCTACATTAATGATTAACTGAGATCGTTTCCCCTTTTTCCCTTTAAAGATAGTCACGGCTGAGCAGAATCTGTGGACTTGGTCTCAGACAAGAGTTCCCTTTCTCCCCAGATTGTCAGTTTTTCTGAATAAAATACCTTTCCTTTGTACTGACTCTTGGTCCTCAATTATTGACTTTTGAGCAGTAAGCAGGTGATCCTGAGTTCAGTAGCAATATGAGGGGCCAATTTGGAGGCTGGCAGGCTCCCAAAGGCAGCCTCTGTCTAGTCTCTTGCTCTTCACAACACTCAGCACCTGCACTCAGATGTGTTTTGTTGCTATTGGTGGAAGTTCCACGTAAGCAGGGCTCCTCTGCTCTCCCAGAAATAGTATACCTCTTTTTGGGGCTTATCACAGGTGTTTAGGAGACATTTATCAAATAAATTAATGAGTAAATGAATGAATTGTGACCTTTGGCCATATGTGAATGTGGAGGAAAATGTCCTTGCTCCTCCGCAGTGGTCAGGCCCTTCATCACCCACCGTACTCCTTCACACAGTCAGCTCTAGCCAGGCAGGCTGCCCCTCGGTCCATGGGCACACTTCATTCCTCTTGCCTCAACCTGTGCTTGACTCTTTTTTCAACTCATCTTTTTAGGCTCTAAGTGCATTTACAGAGCACCTGCTGTATGTCTGGCACTGTGACCAAGGTAGATGTGGCCCTGTCCTTGGGAACTGACATTCTAGTTGGGAGATGGGTAGCAGAAAGTGCTTGGGGGGCAGAATGGGGAGCCTATGGTGGTGCCCTGCGGTGAAGCATTCCATGACCTGGCCCACAAGTCTGATCAGGAACTTGAATTTGTGCCAGTTGTATGTGTGGAACACAATGTTATTATGAATGAAATTGAGCAGCTCCTTAGGTGTTTCCTGTTTCTCTAATGATAGGAGTATTGATCTCTAGGGTTGATTTCTAGGAGTCCTTTATTAATTAGGGAGATGAGCCTTCTGTGAGACAAGTGGCCGATATCTCCCCATTTCTAGTCTGTTTTTTGACTTTGTAGACATGTTGGAGGGAAGGGCAGCCCTGAGGAGATCAGGTGAGTGGCAAGTGCAGACACCATGTGGGGTGAACTCTCCCTGCCTGATTTAAACTTGTATTTACTTACTGATCAGATAAAGCATACCAGGATTACAAAATTCTAAGACAGCAGAAGTCAGAAGTGAAAGCCATGGGGGTTGGGAGTGAGGGGCAGGGCCAGTGCATCCTGGACATTTAGGGACAGCTGGGGAGCAATGTCAGTTTGCACCAGTAAGTCCACACAGGGTGATCTGTTTCCATCTGCATATAAGACCCCCCAGTGTTCAGCAGATGGAGGAAGGTCCCCAGGAGTCCTGCCCTCCCATCTTGGATGGCCCAACCTCCTACCCAAGTGCTCACTCTTCAAGTGTTTCTGCATTCTCTTTATTACTCTGACAGTTCACACTACACGCAGCTGTAATTTGTCATTATTCCATATTATACTGTTCTTTATCAATTTACCTTTTTAGGAGAGGGTCATCAGAGGTTCTACTATATATCACAGTAACATCTAGCAAAACTTACATATTAAGCAATGGAAGTTAACATTGGTTGAATGCCTTAACAATGACCAAATCTGGTTTTTTCCCATGGAAAAACTGTCTTGTTTATTTGATTAAACAAAAATTAAAATAAGCTCCAAGTGCTCACTTTTGACTTGCAACATGCACATCTCAGTGGGGGCAATGGGCAAGGAGGGAGACACTGCACCTGACCCCCGACTGGGCAGGGGAGTGCCCAGGGTCCACCCTTTGAGTGTCCACCTGCCACTCACAGGGTGGAGATCTGCTGCCCTTGCTTGCCTGTAGCACACATCCCAAGGGGCACAGGATCCATCTGCCAGGGAGTGGAGGCCCCGTAGCAAATCCGGCACTTGGGAGACCCTGTCCTTGTTGTACAGGGGCAAGGTCCAGAAATCTGCTGCTCTTGATCTCGGAGGGAAAGCAGTGAGCAGTCCTGAAGAGAGATCTTAGTTCCTTGTCCAGGGATTGAACCTGGCTAACCTGGGTGAAAACCAGGAACCCCAGCAGTTTGACCACCAGGGGCTAGAGACTAGAAGCAAAGTGGCCCTGGTTCTTTCCCCTGTTTGAAAGCAAGCATGTTTCAAGGAGGCAAAAACTAAAAAATACATACAAAGTATATTATTAGAGAGGCAGTACAATGTATGGGAGAGCACACAGGTAAACAGTTTAAGTCAGAAGCAGGGCAGAGATACACGAAGCCAGAGAGAAAAGGTATGAATGTCCTTTCGGTGAGTCAGAGACTAGGCAGAGAGAGAGGGCATGGGTATCCTGAAGGCGGAAGAGTGCAGTAAAGAGGGGATGTAAGTCACTTACACAGAACAGTCCTTCTGGGTCTCTGTGCATGTATGCTCAGTCGCTTCAGTCATGTCCAACTCTGCAATCTCATGGACTGTAGCCCGCCAGGCTCCTCTGTCCATGAGATTCTACAGGCAAGAATGCTGGAGTGGGTTGCCATCTCCTTCTTCAAGGGATCTTCCCGACCCAGGGACTGAACCCATGTCTTTTATGTCTCCTGCATTGGCAGGTGAGTTCTTTACAACTAGCACGACCTGGGAATGTTAATCACTTATATAGGACAATCCTGCTGCTGCTGCTGCTGCTGCTAAGTCGCTTCAGTCGTGTCCGACTCTGTGTGACCCCATAGACGGCAGCCCACCAGGCTCCCCCGTCCTACCTTTGGCCAATTATCTTGTTCCTTTCTTTACACCTAACTGGGACTTGGATCCTCCCCAAGATGCTTGTGCAACTTTTTTCTAAACTGGATCCCACTGCAGAGGTTTATGGGTGCATGTCCACACTTATACTGGGGTGGAGCCCCTCCCTTTTCAACTGCCAAGAACCCTTTCTGCACATGTGCAGAAAAGTCTTCCTTGACCTCAGGCGAGGGTGCCTTATCTCTCTACTTCGACAGAGCTCAGCTTTCACCACTAGTTTTATCCTTGGAATGTCTGAGTGAGAACAAAGCTTGAATTTTACTTCACTTGACAAGTACCAGGTGTCCAGCCCAGAGGTCCATCTATCTCCTACCTCATTCTGAGCCTCAGTTTCTGCATCTGTCCCCCTTCCCCACTGTGTCCCCCGTCCATCTAGACTCCAGGCTTATGGCACTGACATTACTTCTGAAACTGAGCAGCGTCCTGTGAGGCTCCTGGGTCCACAGGGAGCCTTTTGGTCCGCCATTTCTTTTTTTTTTTTTTTAATTGGAGGCTAATCACTTTACAATATTGTATTGGTTCTGCCATACATCAAGACAAATCTGCCACGGGTGTACATGTGTTCCCAATCCTGAACCCCCCTCCCACCAGAGTGAAGTAACCCAGAAAGAAAAACACCAATACAGTATACTAATGCATATATATGGAATTTAGAAAGATGGTAACGATAACCCTGTATGCGAGACAGCAAAAGAGACACAGATGTATAGAACAGTCTTTTGGACTCTGCGGGGGTCGGGGGTGGGGTGGCGATGATTTGGGAGAATGGTCTGCCATTTCTTGTAGGCAAGACTCCAGCTTCTATGAGTTCCAAAGGGCAGATCTGAACAGTTGCTAATCAGGGAGGAGCACTTGAGACAAGATTAAAGGGACCAGAGAAGCTCATCATGATTAGGAGGCCAGACCACCTGAGAGCCTGCCCACATTATAATCTTGTCAGCAACTTAACCCTTTGAAACTTTGCAGAAGAAAGAATGCATGACTGTTACTACCTTGATCCTACTACAATCATGTATCTCTGCCTGACTATAAGAGCTCTCCCCATCCCCCAGGGAGGGCGGCACAGTTCTTGAGGCACTAGCCTACTGTGTTCCCTCTTTGCAAAGAAATAAAGCCACTCTTTCTCCTCCATAACTCCGTCTCCGTATTTCTGTTCAGCATGGGTACACAGGGAGTCAAGATTTTTACATCACTCTTAGAAAGGAACTGAGAGAAGTAAACGCTAGGAGCCATTGACTTTTGAAAAACCACAGGACTAACCTGGTGGTCGAATCTGCCTGCCAATGTAGGGGACATGGGTTCCATCCCTGGTCCAAGAAGATTCCACATGCCAAGGGGCAACTAAGTCCATGCTCCACAACTATTGAGCCTGTGCTCTAGAGCCCAAGAGCTGCAAATTCTGAGCCCGCGTGCCACAACCACGGAAGCCTGCAAGCCCTAGAACCAGTGCTCTGGCATAAAAGAAGCCACCACAATGAGAAGCCTGTGTACCGCAACTAAAGAGTAGCCCCTGCTCACCACAACTAGAGAAAGCCCTCTCGCAGCCAAAAATAAATAAACAAATAAATAAAAACATACAGTCTTAAAGTTCCCAGTTATGCTTTATTCAGAGACCTTAGTGAAGACTAGGCTCTCAGCTCTGAGAAATTGTTCTGTGAATGAATAATGTTGCCTGCCATATCAGTAAACATAAAAAGATGCTGTAGCCATCAGTCATTACCACTGCCCCTTACGGTGAGAACTGGGAACTCAGGATGCAGACAAATGGGCTGCCCCTCCCCCAAGCCCTCAGCAACTGCAGCCACTCCCATCAATACACCGTAAGGGGACTCAGAATGGGAAAGAGAAGGATCATGGCCATAGATAGCTAAGGTGCATATAAAAGGGATGATTTCAATGAACCCAAACTCTTGCATCTTCCCATACAAAGAAAAGTGATAAATTCATCAACTTGAGATATCTGGTTTTCTTTATTAAACAGGAAACTTTTGATGCTTCAACTATCTAGTCTTCCTTGCAAAACTTCTATATATCCTGGCTCTTCCCTTACCTCTTTGGAGCAGTCCCTCAGAGCTATCTGAGAGGCTACCTCCCAGTATTGAAGTCCTTAGAAAAAGTCTGGCAGATAAAACAAAGCTCAGCTTTCAGTTGACTGTTTCAAAATTAAGAAGGAACCAGGATACACAGGAATTTTGCTAAAAGAAAAAAACAAAACAAAAAACCCACAAAGAAACTAAAAAACCCATGCAGTTGAACATCGGAAGATTACTAATTACAAAAACAGACACTTCAAGTTAATGATCTTAGTGCTTTACTATCTTTGGGAAGATGCAAGAACGTGGGTTCATTGAAATTATTCCTTAAATACAAATCTCAACTATCTGAGGCCAGTATCTTGTTTTTCTCCATCCTAAATTCCCCTCAAAGCGAGTGGTACAGAGGCAAAAGGCTTAATAGTGGGTATCATTTGCCTTTACTGGGATGGCAGGCAACATTTTTTTGTCCACAGAGTCATGACGCAGCAAGAATGATGCAGAGTAATGCGGGGGTCAGGCCGGTTCCACTGGTGGGCAGGATGCCCCCTCCCTCTGGGAGGACTGCGCCCTAGGACCTGGAGCAGGCCTGGACTTCCTCTATCACCCCCAGGTCATGTTACACAATCTTCCTGTCCAAGGTAGATGCTGTCCCCCTCAGCTTAGGATAGACCCCACCTGGACTGCAAGGAGATCCAACCAGTCAATCCTAAAGGAAATCAGTCCTGAATATTCATCGGAAGGACTCATGCTGAAGCTGAAACTCCAATACTCCGGCCACCTGATGCGAAGAACTGACTTACTAGAAAAGATCCTGATCCTGGGAAAGATTGAAGGCCAGAGGATGAGATGGTTGGATGGCGTCACTGACTTGATGGCCATGAGTTTGAGTAAGCTCTGGGAGTTGGTGATGGACAGGGAAGCCTGGCGTGCTGCAGTCCGTGGGGTGGCAGAGTCCGACACGACTGAGCGACTGAACTGATCTGAACCCCTCCAGTAAGCATCCTCCAGTTCCCTCATGGGAGCGGGGAACGAGGTAGTTGGCGGGGGGGGGGGGGGGGGGATAGGTGGCGGCGCGGAAAGCAGAAGCACCGCTGACTGCTGCAAAGAGCTCAACCATGTCTACAGTCTGGCTGGCCCGCCAGGCAAAGACAGGGCGGGACCAGGGCAGACCAAGATGGAGCCAGGACTGGGAGAAGTGCGTGGGCTACAAACGAAGTTGAGCCAAAGTTGGAGTGAGGCTCGAGCGAGGAGGGGAGGGGCTCAGGACTGCTCAGCGACGTAGCTAGCGCCGAGGGGGCGGAGCTACAATGGTGGTGTTTAGAGTCAGGATACGGCGGTGATTTAGCCCAGAGCAGCGGGGGCGGAGCTCAGTGAGGGGCGGAGCTGAGGGCACCTCCTGTGGGCGGGAGTCAGGCTCAAGGCTTTCGGAGGCCCGGTAACTAATGAGGACCGAGCGAGGGGCGGGGTTCAGGGTTGTGGTCGCGACCTAGTTAAGGTCTGCAAGGGTGGGGCTCAGTGAGGGCAGTGTTTAGAGCCCTAGCGTTGACAAAGACTAGGCCCTGGATTCCCGGAAGGGCGGATCCAGCGAGGGGCGGGGCTAAGGGCTCAGCGGCGTCCGTAGCCCACGCGTTAGGAAGCTGCACTGCAGGGAAAGCTGAGGGTTTTAGACCCTGCGGCAGCGCCGCCGACCCCATGGGCGGGGCCTAGCGGGAAGGGGCGGGCTCAGTGAGGGCGGGGTTAAAGCTACGCCGAGAGGATACCAGGGGCGGGGCCCACCGGGAAAAAGCGGGCCGGAGCGGGAGGCGGTCAACCGGACCCACGGGCAACGCGCGGACAACCACACGGGCTGACAGCGGCAGGGGGACGGGTCGGGTCGGCCGAATGCACGGCTTGCCGCCGCCATGACAGGTGAGCGCGGTCCGCGGTCGTGCCTGCCATGCGGAGACAGGCACGCGGCCACGGTGGCGCGTAGGATCCGAGTGTCCCGATGCCACTCCTCGCTGCGACGGCGAGTGACCTTGCCCGTGACTGAGTGCCCTGTCGACAGGGCGACGGCAGAGCGGCGCGCGGCCCAGGGCTGGGTTCTTTGGGAGCGAGGCCAGGCCGGGTCTAGGAGGGTGCTTGGGGGCGGGGGCCATGGACAAGCTCTGGAGAGTTCTGGTGGGCAAAGCCACGTCATGCCCTGGAGGCTTCTGAGCGTTAGGGGCCGAGCCTTAGCGTGTTCTGTGCTGTGAGGCCAGGTCAAGCCATGGAAGGTTCTAGTGGCGGGGACCAGGTCTTGGGTGATTCCAGGAGGGCAGAGGCCAACGTATGTCTGCAGGTGGGGAGCTGCTGGGGTGAGGATCTGTGGCCTGGCACTAGGAGGTGAAAGTAATTGGTGGTAAGGAATACTCTCTGGGGTTCTACTGTGCTTCTATCAGGAGATATAGAAACTCTTGATAGAAGGCTGTGTCTTCTGTTAGGAGTCCCCTGAGAAGTCTGCCCAACGGGTGGTGCCTTCCTGGGCAGTGTGTGGTACCTGTGGGACTCTGGCATCTCCCAGGCTGCACCCCTTGTCCAGGGACAGGCCCGAGGGGATCTTGCACACACACTCTGTCTCCCAAGGCTTTGTGCCCCATCTGGACTGCCCCAGCCCCTCCAGCTTTTTTTTCCCCCCAGAATGCAGTCCCTAGCCCAGCCATCCTCCAAGGGCCTCTCGGAATGGGGACCCACCCACCACCTTCCTGATTCTGAGCAGAGTAATCCTGCTCTGTGGACCTTTCCCTGTAGGAGAAGCTCCATGAGAGTAACAGGCTAGTGAGAGTTCATGCCAGTGTAATCAGGGAGTGTGGTGGCTTCCAGAAGCCATACCTTATTTCAGGGAATGCTTTTGAGGTAAAAGTCACCTAGGGTGACCCACAGGGTCTGGGAGGCCCCTGAAGTCCCTGTTCTCTCTGTAGCTGTCACTGAAGTCCCAGCCTAAGTCCCATATACTAGTAAGATTTGATGGGCAGGAACCTGGTGATTTCCAGGACACCAGTGTACCAGCCTAAGCCAGAAGAGACCCCAGTTACTACTCATTCCCCTGTCGTCTCTCTGAACTGTTTTTAATCTGTGGCTGCTATTTCTGAGTAAAGTTGATCCTCTGACCTAGAGTTTCAAATGTGACAGTTTCAAATACGTGAATTTTTTTCGATGCATACATACTACTGCCTGACCTGAGGTTGGTTGAATTCTCAGATGCAAAATTATGGATACAGAGGACTGACTGTAAAGTAATGTGTGGATTTTTGGCTCCTCGGGGTCTGTCCCCCAACCCCCTCACTGTTCAAAGGTCTATTGTACCTACTGTGCATCTGGTCCTGCATCAGATGCTTGCTACTCAGGCCTGCTGTATGGGGAAATATGGAATATCTCTGTGTGTGAATGAGGAAACAAAGACTCAGCTTGGGCAGGTGCCCTAGACTGCTGGGGCAGTCAGTGGCGGAGCCAGGACCAGACCTTGACCAGGCCCACCAGTCCCCATTCTCCCTACAGTCTCTGTGTCCTGGGCTTCTAGAGGCCTCTTCCCTCAGAGTCCTTCATTTTGGGGATGGGGAACTAGGGCCCAGAGAGTGCAGGCCTGGGAGGGCCAAATGAACAGGCCTGCAAGGCTGTAGGTCCCAAGTTCCGGGCTTACTGTCTCCGTGCACCAGTAGCAACCTGTCTCGTTCTGGGGCCTTTACGAAGGGTCGCAGAGTGAGCGTGTGGAGCCTCATGCATCTGTGCAGGGCCACACTGACCAGGTATCACTGTAGCAATTACTGTTGGTGCAGAACCGGCTCCTTCCTTGTGGCGTGCTGGCAAGTGGAACATTGCAGCTCCATGCCTGAGGCCAGGTTGGACACTGGGACAGGAGGGGATTCTGGGAGATTCATTTTGGGAGGGGAGGTTGAGGCCCAAGCATCTGGACTTTGTTGGGGGTGGTGGTGGGTGGGGAGCTCAGGAAAGTCTCTTGAGGGGAGTTGGCCAGGTGGAAACCATAGGGAGAGGCGTTCTTGTTCCTGGGAATCCGAAGCAGAATGCTGCAGTTGGGTGTTGCTGTGCAGGGTTGGCTCAGGGGCTGGGAGACCTGGTTGGCAAGTGAGGCCAGCTCCCACAGGGCCTCCAGTGCCAGGTCAGGCTAACAGGTTGGCCAGCCCAACTATGCTTGTGGTGCCAGTAGGGCAAGATGATGGGGGAGGGGCACTTCCATGGTCACAGGGGACACAGGTTTGATCTTTGGTCTGGGAGGATTCAACATACCATGGAGCTTCTGTGCCTGTGCACCACAACTACTGAGCCTGTGCTCTGGAGCCCATGAGCCTCAACTACTGAGCCCATGTGCCGCAGCTGCTGAGTCCACCTACCCTAGAGCCCGCACGCTGCAACTACTGAGCCTGTGTGCCTAGAGCCTGTGTTCTGCAACAAGAGAAGACACTACAAAGAAGAGTAGCCCCTGCTTGCTGCAACTAAAGAAAGCCTGCATGCAGCAGTGAAGACCCAGCGCAACCAAAGAAAAAAACAACGATGGGGGAGGTAGGGCTTAGCAAAGGCTGCTGGTGAAGGTCTGGTGAGTTTTTTTGCCAGAGCATTCATTTTCCTCCTTCCTATAAAAACTGTCTGGGACTGTCACTTGGGGCCAAACTGGTTTCCTTTCTTGTGCTTTGTCATGCCTGTGAATGGCCACCTGGGTGTGGTTTGTGTGCACAGCTCACAACGGCCACAGGAAGCACAGGGCACGGCAGAGCCCGGAGCTGTGGTCCCCAGGCTGTGCCATTATGCCAAGTGACTCACAGCTCCAGCCAGTGGTGGCTCCCCTGGCTAGCAGCCTGCAGGGTGGGAGGAGCCACTGCAGAAGTGCTAGTCACTGTCCACTGACAGCCCTTGCCCTGAGCCTTGGACCTATGTCCATTCGTTCCAAAACTCTTCAGTGAGTGCTTAGTGTGTACCAGCCCTATGCACAGTGCACACACTGGCAGCACACACAAGACGGCCCGTGGCTTGGTCAGAAGCAGACATGATGCAGCTAAATTGCATGATTAATTAGTAGATTGATCAGAGAGGCAGAAATGGGCCCCAACACTGTGCCTGGGTCCTGAAATCAATCCATCACTCTCCAGCTGATTGAGTTCTTCAGCAGGTACCTTATCTATTTATTGTGCCTCAGTTTCTCCTTCTGAAAATGAGGGTAGTGGTCATGCTCGTGTAGCAGAGCTGATAGAAGAATGATGATGCACAGAGCTCCCAGAATGCCCAAGCATGGGTCCCAGTCCATGAACTATGGCCAATATTATTAACTCTTTAATCAGAGAGGCTACAGGTGATGAAGCCAGGTGGCCAGGAGGGTCCTGCCACATGGTGGTGACAGATGTCTCTGCATCCCTGTCCATGGCTTCTTTACCACGTTGGAGCTCTGACAAGTCTGTCTTCAAAATATACTTTCAGAGACTGGGAGAATAAAAAGTTAGAAATTCTTATTCTGGGGGGAATAGACTATCCAGGAGGAGGTAGCATCAGGAGAGAGAGATGAGAAGGTAAACGGTCTATTGAGTTGGGCCCACGGAAGAAATCGGGAGGAGGCCCCACTTGTTCCAACTCAGTGACCCTATTTTTTAAAAATCAACTTTATTGAGGTATTGTTTACTTATAAATACACTCATTTTTAGTGAAAAATTCTCTTAAGTTTTGACAAATGTATATACTCATGGAACAACTGGCCCAGGTCAAATCAAGCTAGAACGTTTCTGTCACTCCAGAAAGTCCTTCATGCTCCTTTCCAGTGAACACCACCCAATCCAAGAATTCATCTCCTTTCTGTGACTGTTGTTTTCGTCTTTAAAATTCAACAATGGAGGGTTTCCCTGGTTGCTTAGTGGTAAAGAAACTGCTTGTCAATGCAGGAGACATTTATCCCAGATCTGGGAAGATCCCACAAACTGCAGAGCAGCTCAGCCCTTGTGCCACAACTATTGAGCCTGTGCTCTAGAGCCCGCGAGCTGCAACAGCTGAGCCCTGTGCACCGCAACTAGAGAGTCGCCCCTGCTCACCACAACTGGAGGAGAGCCCGAACAGCAATGAAGACCTAGCACAGCCAAAAATAAAATAGATAAAATTTTAAAAGAAAAAAAATTCAACAATGGAATTCCCAAATAGTATTTCTTATTAATTACTAGAATTTACTTTTGGAGCATTTTTAGTTTATAGACAATCTAGCAGATAGCACAGAGGGTTCCCCCCACCCCACTTCCTCTATTATTAGTAGTTTGCATTTGTATGGTTGTTAGCCAATAGTGATACAGTATTATTAATTTCAGTTGTTACTAAAGTCCATATTAATATGATGGTTCATTCCTTGTGTTGTACACTGTATGAGTTTTTTGAAAAATTCATGATGTCCAGTATCCACTATTACAGTATCATACAAGAAGTTTTACTGGGTTAAACATCTTCTGTGCTCCATCTATTTATCCCTCCCTCTTCCATAACCCTTGGCAACCTCTAATCTTTTTACTGTCTCCATTGTTTTGCATTTTCTAAAATATATACTTGGGATCATATAGTATATAGCCTTTTCAAATTGGCTTCTTTAACCTTTAACAAAATGCATTTGTTTCCTCAATGTCTTTTTGTAACTTTGTAGGTCTTTTAATCACTGGGTTATATTCCATTGTAACTTATTAAACTGAACCACAGTTTAATATATTATCCACTTACCTTTATATGTATTTTGTTGTTCAGTAGCTAAGTCATGGCCGACTGTTTGCAAGCTTGCTCAGGCTCCTCTGTCCTCAACTATCTCCTGGAGTTTGCTCAGATTCATGTCCATTTATATGTATATGTGTGGTAAAATATACAGAACATAAAATTTACCATTTTAACCATTTCATTGGGATTAAATACATCCACAGTGCTGTGAAACTGTGCATTTCAAGAACTTTTTCAAAGGGAAACTGTGTACTCATTAAACAAAAACTCCCCTTTCACCCCTACCTGCAGCCCCTGTTAATCACTATGGTACTTTCTCTGTCTTTAGAACTTGCTTATTCTAGATAGTTCATATAGTGGAATACATTTGTTCATATAGTGGAATACATTTGTCCTTTTGTATGGGCTTCCCTGGTGGCTCAAATGGTAAAGAGTCTGCCTGCAATGCAGGAGACCCGGGTTTGATCCCTGGGTCAGGAAGATCCCCTGGAGAAGGAAATGGCAACCCACTCCCGTATTCTTGCCTGGTAAATCCTATGGACGGAGGAGCTTGTGGGTTACAATCCATGGGGTCGCAAAGAGTCAGACACGACTGAGCAACTAACATAACACTTCACTTCATTTGTCCTTTTGTGTCTAATTTATTTCACTTAGCATATTGTTTTCATGGTTCATCCGTGTTTTTGAACCCATGTATTAGAATTCCGTTCCTTCTTATGATTGTATAGTATTCCATTGTATGTATACCATATTTTGTCTATCTGTTCATCTGTCTGTGGACACTTGGGTTGTTTTTACCTTTTGGCTTTTGTGAATAAATGCTACTCTGAACTTGACATGCACATATCTGTTTGAGTCTCTGCTTTGAATTCTTTTGAGTGTATACCCAGGAATGGAATTGCGGATGTATTTAACTTTTTGAAAAACAGCCATACTGTTTTCCATAGTAGCTGTACTATTTTACCTGCCCACGGAGTGCATGAGAGTTCCAGTTTATCCTCATCCTCATATTCATATTCCCTCTCTCCATATATTTATTTTACCCTAATGAGTATGAAGTGGTATCTCATTGTATTTTGACTTGCTTTTTGCTAATGACTAGTGATGTTGAGCATCTTTTCATGTACTTAGCAGTCATTTGTCCACCTTTGGAGAAATACCTGTTCAAGTATTTTGCTCATCGTTGTATTGGTTATTTTGTAGGATTTTTTTTGTTGTTGAGTTGTAGGAGTTGTTTTTATATTCTCTCTCTTTCTATATATGTTAATCCCTAACCAAATATATGCTTTGCAAATATTTTCTCCCGTTCTATGGATTGTCTTTTCACTTTTTTTTTTTTTAACTCAAAATAGGGTTAATTTCTGGACTTTCTAGTCTGTTACATTGGTCTGTATGTCAGTGCCACAGTTTTGATTCCTGTAGCTTTGTAGTAGATTTTGAAATGAGGAAGTGTGAATCATCCACTTTGTTCTTTTTTTGAGGATTGTTTTGGCTGTACAAGTCCCTTGAGATCCCATATGAATTTTAGAATGAAAAAAAGATGAAAAAAGATTTATTGCAGTTTGGATAGGGGTCACATTGAATTCCTGGATTACTTTGGGTAATATTGTCATCTTCACAATATTAAGTCTTCCAACCCATGGACATGGAATGTCTCTCCATTTATTTGTATCTTTTAGCATTTCTTTGAGTAGTGTTTTATAGATCAGTGTACAAGTCTTCTATCTTCTTGGTTAAATTTATTTCTAAGTGTTTTATTCCTTTTTAAAGTTTTTTTAAGAGTTCAGCGTTTTATTGAATGTGTTACTGAAGAGGTTTGTCAAAAAGACCAAAGCCCATGGCATCATTAGACTTTTCAGATTCTTATTTCTTTGCCTCTGCTTTCTTCTCAGCTAGGGCAGCAGTGGTGAAGAGAACTGGACCTACGGCTGGTGCAGCGCCAGCTGCTAGGGGCAGATCCACCAGCCCCCACGTGGCAGATGAGGCTCCCGATGTTGACACTGGCCAAAGCCTTTGCAGACAAGCCTGGCCAGAAAGGGTCAACACTTATGCAGGCTGCTTTAAGGAGGGCGCTGGTTTTGTTGTTGTTGGCTGCACTGGGTCTTCATGGCTGCATGCGGGCTTTCTTAATATGTTGTTGTTGTTCAGTTGCTAAGTCATGTCCAACTCTTTTCGACCTCATGGACTGTAGCATGCCAAGCTCCCCTGTCCTCCATCCTCTCCCAGAGTTTGCTCATATCCATGTGCATTGAGTCAATGATGCTGTCTAACCATCTCATCCTCTGCCAGCCCCTTCTCCTTCGCCTTCAATCTTTCCCAGCATCAGTACCTTTTCCAATGAGTCAGCTCTTTGCATCAGGTGGACAAAGTATTGGAGCTTCAGCATCAGTCCTTCCAGTGAACTTTCAGGGTTTATTTCCTTTAGGATTGACTGGTTTGATCTCCTTGCAGTCCAAGGAACTCTCAAAAGTCTTCTCCAATACCAAATTTGAAAGCATCAGATCAACACTTAGCCTTCTTTATGGTCCAGTTCTCACATCCGTACATGACTACTGGAAAAACCATAGCTTTGACTAGGCGGACCTTTGTTGGCAAATGATGTGTCTGCTTTTTAATGCGCTGTCTAGGTTTCTCATAGCTTTTCTTCTAGGGAGCAAGGATTTTTAAATTTCATGGCTGCAGTCACCATCCACAGTGATTTTAGAGCCCAAGAAAATTAAATCTGTCACTGCTCCCACTTTTTCCCCCTTCTGTTTGCTGTGAAGTGACGGACCAGAATGCCATGATCTTAATGTTTTGAATGTTGAATTTCAAGCCAGCTTTTTCACTCTCCTCTTTCACCCTCATCAAGAGGCTCTTTAGTTCCTCTTCACTGTCTTTCACTAGAGTGGTATTATCTTCATATCTGAGGTTGTTGATATCTCTTCCAGCAATCTTGATTCCAGCTTGTGATTCATCCAGCCAGCATTTTACATGATGTACTCTGCATTTAAGTTAAAATAAATATTAAGTAAATAAGTATTTAAGTTAAATAAGGGTGACAGTATACAGCCTTGTCGCACTCGTTTCCCAGTTGTGAACCAGTCAGTTGTTCCATGTCCTGTTTTAGTTGTTGCTTTTTAACCCACATACAGGTTTCTCAGGAGTCAGGTAAAGTGGTCTGATATTCCCATTTCTTTTAAGAATTTTCCACAGTGTGTTGTGATCCACGCAGTCAAAGGCTTTAGCATAGTCAATGAAGCAGAAGTAGATGTTTTTCTGGAATTCCCTTGCTTTCTCTGTGAGCCAGTGAATGTTGACAATTTGATCTCTGATTCCTCTGCTTTTTTCTAAACCCAGCTTGTACATCTGGAAGTTCTCAGTTCACATACTGCTGAAGCCTAGCTTCAAGGATTTTGAGCATAACCGTGCTAGCGTGTGAAATGAGCGCAGTAGTACAGTAGATTACATGTTCTTTGGCCTTGCTCTTCTTTCGGATTGAATTGAAAACTGACCTTTTCCAGTCACGTGGTCACTGCTGAGTTTTCCAAATTTGCTGATGTATTGAATGCAGCACTTTAAAATCCTTTAGGATTTGAAATAACTCAGCTGGACTTCCATCACCTCCACTAGCTTTGTTTGTAGTAATGCTTCTTTTTTTTTTTTTTTCCTTTTACAATGTTTCCTCTGACAGGTTACAAGACAAACGCCCAGTTTGCCTGAGTTCTAAAAGGTTATTTCCTTTGCCCCACTTGAATGACCAATAAAGACATAAGTCCAGTTGGCAGAGTGAAAGTGGGTGTGTAGGAATGCTTCTTAAGGCCCACTTGACTTCACACTCCAGAATGTCTGGCTCTAGATGAATGACCATACCATCGTGATTATCTGGGTCATTAAAACCTTTTTGGTATAGTTCTTCTGTGTATTCTTGCCACTTCTTCTTAATCTCTTCTGCTTCTGTTAGGTCCTTATACCATTTCTGTCCCTTATCGTGTCCATCCTTGCATGAAATGCTCCCTTGATATCTCCAGTTTTCTTGAAGAAATCTCTAGTCTTCCCATTCTATTTGTTTTTCTCTATTACTTTGCACTGTTCATTTAAGAAGGCCTTCTTATCTCTCCTTGCCATTCTCTGGAACCCTGCATTCAGTCGGGTACATCTTTCCCTTTTTCCCTTGCATTTCGCTTCTCTTCTTTCCTCAGCTATTTGTAAGGTCTCCTCAGGCAACCACTTTGCCTTCTTGCATTTCTTTTCTCGATGCATATTTCTCAACACTTTTATTTCTGACACTTTTGGTTACCAAATGTGTGTGGGGGTTTCCTCTGTCAAGCAATTTTCCAGTTCTTTGGTGGACACCAACTGGGTGTCCTATAAATTTAACTCAATTCTTACACCGTCTATCTGGAGAGTGTCAGATCGCATAGGTTCACTTTCGGCTCAGTCCCACAAGATTGCCCCCACTTGAAATGCCAGTCACCAGTCCAGGCTGCCCCCTGTGCTTCTAACTGACTGGCTATAAATCAGATTTCCCCTGACTGTCATTTGCTAGAGCAGTTCACAGAACTCAGGAAAACACTTACTATTCACAGTTTGTTACAAAGGATATTTCAAGGATACAAGTGAACATCCAGGTGGAAGAGAAGCACAGGGCAAAACACGTGAGAAGGGGCATGGAGCTTCCATGCTCCTCCCAGGCACCTCCATGCGTTTAGTAACTGGGAGGTGCTCCAAACCCCGCTTTGGTCAGGGGGAAGGTTATGGAGGTTTCCTTAGATAGGCATGAGCTTCCCTGGTGGCTCAGCTGGTAAAGAATCTGCCTGCAGTGCGGGAGACCTGGGTTCTATCCCTGGGTTGGGAAGATCCCCTGGGGAAGGGGAAGGCTACCCACTCCAGTATCCTGGCCTGGAGAATTCCATGGACTGCATAGTCCATGGGGTTGCAAAGAGTCAGACACTACTGAGTGAATATAGGAAAGTGAAGTCACTCAGTCATGTCCGACTCTTTGCAATCCCATGGACTGTAGCCTATCAGGCTCCTCCGTCCATGGGATTTTCCAGGCAAGAGTGCTGGAGTGGATTGCCATTTCATCTTACTGTAAATCACAGTATCACAAATCTATTCTGTCAATCTGTGTCTTTTGATTAGAGAGTTTAATCCATTTATATTTAATTACTGACAAATAAGGGACAACTTGTTTCTACCTTTTTGCTGTTTGTTTTCTGTATGTCTTGTAGCTTTTTTGTCCTTCATTTCTTCCATTACTTCCTTTTATGTTGATTTTCTGTAGTAACACATTTTGATGTTCTTTTGTGTATATTCCATGGACATTTTCTTTGTGGTTACCATGGGGGTTATGTTTAATATTGTACAGTTACAGCTATCTAATTTGAATCAATACCAGCTTAACTTCAGTCACATACAGAAACTCCTCCTATATAGCTCTGCCTGCCCGCACACCAACCCCCATCCTCTGGGTCCACCAGGAAACAGGACAAGCTGCCTCACATAGGTAAGGTGGTGTACTTGTTCAGGTAGCTAGGGCTGCAGGGCCTTGGGACCCTTCCTCAGAGATTCTTTGCCATCTGCCCACCAACTTCTTCCCATCCACTCCCTGCCTTTAAAGGCTTGTCATTCTAAGGGACATTCTTAATGGGAGAGATAGTGTAACAGTGATGTTTTAATGATGATTCTGAAAGAAAAAAACAAAAGGAAAAGCATTTCCCAGCCTCCTGGGTAGCAGGCGTGTTGGTCTGCTGTTTGTGGCAGCTTCCCAAGGCCTTGCAGATACTATGTCTGGTGGCCATGCCAGCTAAAAGTGGCCAGGCCACTCTAAACCCTGTGCTTCTGTCTGTGTGTCTCCTATCCCCATGACAACAGTGGCTGTAGGAGCTTTGGAGCTGGGCCTTCTCTCGCTGCTGTGTCCTTCCTCAGGCCTGCCTATTTCCAGAGAGCACTGGGGGCCCTGCAGACAGCAGACTCTTCACCCTTCTGAGTTGTTTTGTGATGAGCTCTCAGGCATAGAAGAGAGGAGGAACCAGAGACTCTGCTCTGCTCTTAAGCACTCTGTACCTTTATCACTGCACCCACCCACCCCACTCTTTTGCAAGGGGATTGGCATGACATGGGGGATTCCTGGGCTTTGCATGAGTTGGGATGTCAGCAGTTGTCCGGATGCTTACAGCTGGTACACCTCTTGGTGGGCACAGGACCTTACTGTGAGGAGTCCCTGCCATGGCTGTGTCATGGTGTGTGGGACTCAACACCTCCTTGGGCTGTGCTGGCTCATGTCCTTCTGTGTTCTCTGCTTCTGTTTCAGAGCAAACCTACTGTGATCGCCTAGTCCAGGACACTCCTTTCCTCACCAGCCTCGGACGCCTGAGTGAGCAGCAGGTGGACAGGATTATCCTCCAGCTAAACCGCTACTATCCCCAGATCCTCAGCAACAAGGACGCAGAAAAGGTGCCAAGGAACCTGAGGCTGCTCTCCCATCCTTTCTTCTCTGGGCTGGGAGAAGCGGGGGGCAGGACAGTTTGGAGGTGAAAACCTATCTCCTTGGGGTGACCTTAGGCCTAGAACATCATTTTTTTGAGCTTTAGTCTCTTTAGATGTCATCAGAACTTCTAGCCCCTTTCAGAAATGCTGGAGGATTACAGGAGAGGTGTGACAACATGAGACAGACCTGGGAAGGGGAACAGGGGAGTACCAGGGTGGGAGGGGAGCAGGGATACCAGACTCTACTGAGTGCTGCAGAACTCTTCACTCAGCATCTTCCAAAAGTTCAAAATGGGCAGTCATTTTGGGTGTGATCTGGCCCGTCCTCTTCGGGGACACTGGATGAGAGTGGGTGCTCCTTGTGCACCCCACCCACTTCTCTGGCTCCCTTGTGGCAATGGGGGTGGGTGCCAGAGACTAGCTGGGGCTCTGGGGCACATGACCTGCCTCCCAGCTGGGTGACAGAGCGAGCCCTTCTCCTCTTGGGGCCACATGCAGGGCTCTCTGGAGGGTTGAGGCCTCTCCAGGGGACAGATGATATTGATCCTCGACAGAGCTAGAATCCACCCACACCTGCTACTGGCTCAGATGCTTGTTGAGTTCTAAAAGTAGTCCAGTAAGTTGAAAAGTAGGGGCTCAAATTTCTGTCTTGTAATTAAAAGTCTAATATGCATTCACTATTTTAAAACAATTTTGAAAAGCTTCAGATGTTGACATGAGAAAAAGGAAACTCCACACACACACACCCCCACGGTTCCTTTCCTCATAGGTACCCATGGTTTCTGCTGCACACCTGTCTTTGCTTTGCGTTTCTGTCCTTTTGTGGTTCCACTCTAGTTTCTTGTAGAATGGTCCACCACCACCAGGTGGCAGCACCGGGCCATAGCCTCCATGTTCTGGGAGTCAGTGCGGGTACCCTGTCCATTGACCTTTACAACCACACATGTTTCAGTCAGCCACATCGAAAAAGGCACCTTTTTTTCTCCTTAACCCTTGATATCGCAGAAGGCAATGGCACTCCACTCCAGTACTCTTGCCTGGAAAATCCCATGGATGGAGAAGCCTGGCAGGCTGCAGGCCAGGGGGTCGCTGAGAGTCAGACACGACTGAGCGACTTCACTTTCACTTTTCACTTTCATGCATTGGAGAAGGAAATGGCAACCCACTCTGGTGTTCTTGCCTGGAGAATCCCAGGGACGGGGGAGCCTGGTGGGCTGCCGTCTATGGGATCGCACAGAGTTGGACACGACTGAAGTGACTTAGCAACCCTTGATATATTTTTTAAAACTCGAATCACATTCCTGTAGACTATGAACTACTAGAAGTTATCATTTATGCCATTACCTTGAAGGTTCCCTATAATGATCGTACCGTGTAGGTTTATTATTTCCTTTTTTACACGTGGGAAAACCAAGTTAGCCAGCCGCTAAGTTTCCACACTTGGAATAATGTCACCACCATCTTTCTTGGTGACCTGTCGAGACCTCCAATGGGAGTGCAAGGATTAGTGGCCGTGTAGCACAGTCTTGGGCACCGCACGGGAGTGGTTGAGTCTTTGGTAGCAATTGCTACCTCCCCATGGTTGTTCCAGCCACGAAGGTGGCATCACAGCCATTGAGAAGGCTGGGGCTGGGGGGTGAATCCGGAGTCCTCCAGCCTGATCTCTCTGTGCCCCTTCCTTCTCCAGTTCCGGAACCCCAAGTTGTCTCTGCGAGTGCGTCTCTGCGACCTCTTGGGCCACCTGCAGCGGAGCGGTGAGCGGGATTGCCAGGAGTTCTATCGGGCCCTGTACATCCACGCCCAGCCCCTGCACAGCTGCTTGCCTAGCCGGCACGCCCTGCGTAAGTGCGTGTCCCAGCCCCCTGGCCTTGGCATCTCCTTGTTCAGCCCTTCACCAGAGACAACCCTCTGGTTGCGTCTTGTGTGACCCTCAGAGAGTGTAGAGAGATTATTTCAGACAACACAGATATCTCTGTCTCCAAGGTTCCCTGTCTCTGTCTCTTCATGTCACTGTGTGTGTCTCTCTCCTTCTCTCTGTCTCCCTTTTTCTTGTGCTCTTTATTTCTTACAGAAAAGTATCTTGTGCATGTAGTCCTACCCTTTCCTCTATAATCTAATGAACCTGGGAATCCTTACGCTTCTGATCAGAACTAGCTCACAGCTGTAGGCTATACCAGCCTTGAGTGAACTGCCTCCCACGACAGAGGTTGTATCTACTTTCACCCAGGTAGAGCCTCATGGTGTGGATGTTTCTGTACAACAGTCTCTGGCACAGACGGCTGGTCCAGGACAATGTGTTTTGGTTTAGAAGTGCCAGCCCATGACCCAGGAGGCTTGAGAGGGATCCTCTGAGCTGCCAGGATGGGTACAGGGAAGGCACAGGTAGGGGTGGCAGCTCAGTCTTGAGGCCTCTGCACCCAGGTCCCCAGGCGAGTGGCTACTGTCCCTCAATCCTCACATGAAAGGCTGGAGGCCGTGAGGGCAGAGGTGGCTCACCTCAGGCCACTCAGCTGGACCAGGGGCCCCAAGCACAGGCTGGCAGGCCTGGGCCCTGAGCTGCAGCATGGAACGGCCCTGTCACCCCAGCTGTCAGGACCACACAGCCCTGCCTGGAGTCAGGGACCTTCCAGGGTGCCCTCAGGGTTATCAAGAAGCTGGTTGACTGGGGAGCCCAGGGAGGTCTGGGGAAGAGAAAGGGCGCCCTGCCTTCACTCAGCACCATCGGACTTGGGACAGGCAGGTGTTTGCACTGTTGGGTGCCTTGTGGTTGCCAGGGAACAATGAAATCCCCATCCCATGGTCCTCAAGTTCCCACGAAGTGGACAAAAGGAGAAGACCCCAGACTGTGCAGGGGTCCTTCCCTGGTGCTGACTACCCCCCTCCCCCGCCCACTGCCCCAGACACAGCGTGGAGGGCTCAGCACCCGCACAACCCAAGGGGCCTGGGTGGTCTGCGGGGAGGGGCCTTGGCGGCCCCCTTGGTTTCTCGATGGCAGGCGACCACCTTACTCTCCAGCTCCCCCATGACTAACCACGCCCTGTGATTTTGTTTCCAGAGAACTCAGATTGCACAGAGCTAGACTCGGGCAACACAAGCTGTGAGCTCAGTGACAGGGGTAACCGCCTCCCACTTCCCTTTTCTCTGTCCCCTGACCCAGGGCTCCACCTCTGTCTTGGGGGCTTCTCATTCCAACTTGGGTTCCAGTCCTGGCTGCCCATTGGACAGATCCCCTTAGGGTGCTCACTAGGGGTATCCCTGCCTGGCTGACCCCAGCACAAGGTGTGAGCCTGTCCTCGAGGCCTCCGGACCCCTCCCCACCCCTCAGGGCTCGGGGAGCTGCTCACGCGCATTTCTCCCCAGGACCTGTGGCCTTCCTGACCTGCCTCGGCCTGGCCGCGGGCCTGGCGCTTCTCATCTACTGCTGCCCTCCAGGTGGGTGCTGCTGGGCCAGGCCTCGGCCAGTCCTCCCCACGCCCTGGGGCTGAGCCCTGCCAGATGGACGGAGGCCCACACCTGAGGCCCCGCCTTGTGACCCAGTGTGGCATGCCCGCCGTCGCTTTCCTGCCATGCTGACCTTGTCCAGGTCCTGGGTGGGAGCGGTGCGTGGGGACCCCACATCACTCAGGTGTGGGCTGGTGATGCTGCGAGGATGAGAGAAGGTACCTTCTGGAGGAGTTCTGAGACCCCCTTGTCTTCCAGACCCCAAGGTGCTTCCAGGGGCCCGGCGTGTCCTGGGCTTCTCCCCTGTCATCATTGACAGGCACGTCAGCCGCTTCCTGCTGGCCTTTCTCACAGATGACCTGGGGGGCCTCTGACCGACCCCAGCCCTGCCTGCCTGCGTGTTGCTCTCCAGGGGCTTGCTTCTTTCCTAAGTGTTTATTTCTTGCTATTTATAATTTCTGTAATAAGCACTTTACTTTCATTGTACAGAGGTGTTCAACAATATTAAATGTTTGAGTCTCATCCCTTCTCTCAGGAGTGTTTTCTAGATGATTCCAATTCAAGACACGACAGCATCTCTAACTAAGGTTGCTCCTGTGGGTTCTTCACTTCCTGAGTCCAACCCAAGACCCAGGTCCTGCCCAGGCTGCCTTCCCGGACTCCTCTGAGCCTGGGTCTCACCCCTCTGTGTGGACTACCCAACCCCAAATGTCCCCGGCTGTCCCCCAGTGCCCTCTTCCAGATGTAACCCTGCCGCATGTCCTGCCCCTCCTTCTGGGGCCTCCTTCCACTGCTTCTCTCCAGAACTCCCTGCCTTGAGCCCTGCTTGCCATCCCCCACCTGGAGCACTGTTGCTCCCCACACCTGCCCCCCGATCTGCTCTCTGTCCCAGTCCTCAGCCCCAGGCCTGGAGGATGGACAGGCAGGCCCTCTGGACTGCTCTGTTACCCTCCCTCGGCTCACAGGGCCGCCAGGGCCAAAGGCGGAGCACCGAGCCCTCTTGGATGTGCACAGGGACGTTTCTGTGACAAGATCCTGAGGCTGAGGCCAGGAGGTGAGACAGATGGGTACAAGCTCCCTGGCTGAGGAGACAGGCCCTTGTCCCCAAGGCAGTTACAGGGCTCGGCTCAGAACAAGGGGCTTGCGTGTGGCCAAACCCCAGGCCGTTAGTGGAGGGCCATGGCGGGGCACCAGCCCAATGCCTTGTGATGCTCTAGTGCTGCATGTGTTGCTTTGACTCCTCCCAGCAGCCCCAGAAGGTGGGGGCTGCTGCCCTTGCTTTCCTGATGAAGAAGCTGAGACTGAAAGGAGAGGCACTGAGCCAAGAAAGGAGGACCCGGCATGTGAGGGGCTCGACCACCACCTTCATTCCCTTCCTATGACATGTCCCAGGGAGATACCCCCATCAGCCCTCTTGTCTCTGTCTAGTCACCAGAGCCAACGCCCAGTTCCTGGGCCCTGTGAGGCTCCTCAGATCCCACTATCCGGGAGACAGAGCCCCTCCCTCCTGGGGAAGCGATGACCTTGGCTTTGGGGGTCAGGGACACATGTATGGTCAGAGCCTAGAAATGAACACAAAATCCAGGTGGAGAGGAGGTTGAGACAGAGTACACAGAACCCTCTAGGACTTCTAGAGATGAAAAGTATAATTGTGCCATTTGAAGTCTTGGGCTCTGACTCCTCACGCCCTCCCCTAATGGCCTGGGGGAGCCCTTTGTTGGCCCCACACAGCCCCTTGTTCTCAGAGCCAAGCCCTGTAATTGCCTTGGGGAGATGGGCCTGTCCCCTCAGCCAGGGAGTTCGTACCCATCTGTCTCACCTCCTGGCCTCAGGCTTAGGATCTTGTCATAGAAAAGTCCTTGTGGACACAGAAGGGTGAGTGTCCACATCCAAGCGGGCTTGGTGCTCTACCTTTGGCCCTGGGGGCCCCATGAGCCGAGTCCCCACTGCTGGGCCATGAGTGCCCACTGCCCTCCAGGCTGTGGCTGCATGGCCCCTGTCCTCTGCGGAGCCCTGTCACCACCCTCATTACCAGTGAGCTCAGCGCCCAGGACCACACAGCACCCGAGAGTGCCCTCCCCACGTGCGCTCACACACACACATGCACACAGATGTGAGAAGTGTGCACAGTGCTCAGATTCACATGTGCGCGCGCACAAGGCATGGGCCGCTGGGGCCTGGGCCGGGCTCCGATGGATCCCTTTCCCTGTTGCCTCCCTCTGTCATCTCCTTCCCCTCCAGCCGCTTTCTGGGGAAACAGAAGTATGTCAACCTGAGAACCATCATGTGCTTGCGTTTTCCATAGGGGATTTCCAGAGGCACCGCAGGCTGACACCAGGAATGATGCTGCCATTGGGCAGGCCCTCAGGAGGGGTTCCACTCCCGTGTCTCAGTCTCTCAAAGCATGTGGGAGGGAAACAAGATGGGAAGCAGAGGGATTGGCTTCACGACGTGGTGTCTGGCCCTCATTCAGTCAGCCTGTGGGTTCATTCACTCATTTGTATGCCCAGACATTAAAGTGAGGGCCAGGGCATGGGAGAGCCAGGCAGAGGAGCCCTCCTGCCCGCCCTGAAGCCCAGGACATCACGGCTTACCACTAGCTCTTCCATCTCTGCCCTGCCAGTCCTGGGGGGTGTGTCTCCAGACTCTGAGCATTAGTTGACCCATCTGTTCAAAGAGACAGGACCCCTCCTTGAGCATGGATATCCTGAGCTGGATAGCACTGCTCCAAGTGCTGTTTTCTGGAAATGGCTTCATGAATTAACCGCTAAAGCTGTGCTAAAGGTGCAGCTAGAGCATGTTCCTCTGGAACAGACCTTCACTGGGTGAAATGAGCACCCTGGGCTATGTGAGCTGAACAGAGCCCTCAAAGGCTGGAACCACATGAAGGTTCCTCACTCAGGGTCTAGGGTGAGCGATGCTGTGAACATATCCACTCCCCTCCCTCCTCAGAGCTGTAAGGATGCACTGCACTCCAGGTCCCTTGCAGACAGTGCCCCATGTAAACTGCTCTTACTGCTGCAGAGAGTGCCCACTGTACTGGCTAGCCATACAGGCCAAGGAACTAATTTCTGGACTCCAAGCTCAGAAGGTAGGAGGTCAGCAGAACCCTGAGGCCAGCCCAGCACATCCTGTCCAGTCTGCAGCCCTTCCACCCACTAAACAGGTAAGATCCTGATTCCCAGGGGAAGTTGCTTCCTGGGCAGACGCCGAGGTATTACTATGTTTGTCCTGCTCTCTGACAGACGTGCTTGGGTAAAAGTGACACGTGCCCAGTGAAAGTGACAGAACTAGGTAAAGGGCACCACTGGGTAAAGGCGCCAGATGCCTGACTGTAGGTGATAGAGACATCTGGGCGAGTGAGGCCACTGTGTGTAGGGTGCAGGCAAAGCAGACACCAAAACAAGCCAGTGCCTGGACCTCAGCCTTCCAATCTCCTGAAATAAATGTTACTTATATACCCCCCGGAATATAGTCCTTTGCTATTAGCAGTCCTGAACTATTAAGTAGAAGGACCTTTGAGGGGACATCCCAGAAACAGAATGTGGCAGGGAAGGTCCTGGTACTTACCCACAAGGCCCTGTGGCAGGGTCCATCCCCTGAGCGAGGGGCAGTCAGTGCCGGTCCCAGGTCTCAGGTGAGCTGGTGAGCTGTGGTAGTCCAGGGCACCTATTCCCTTGGCTCCAACTGGGCCGCTTCTTATGACTGCTGACTTTCTCCTTCCAGCAATGACCCACCCAAGGCCTTGCCCTGGTGGTCCAAAGCAGCCCCTGAGTTCAGGCTGTTCTAGGACCCCCTCCGTGGATCCCAGCCTCAATGGCCCCTTCTCCAACTGTGCCTGGACCCCGTGCCCACAACTGAAGTCTGTGGCAACAGCCCAGACCACCAGCCAGGCCCCTCTCCCATCAGCTTGCCCCTGGCTTGTGGCAGCCATACAATGATCCCACTCCTAGGCTGGGGCTGGGGGAGGTGGAACAATGGGGCATCCATGTCTAGGCACAGCACCTATCCCCATGAGGGCCCCCTGCCAACTACTTGCTCATCAGTAACCATGACCTGTAATGAATTAAGTCCATCAAGGTGTGAAAGATGCCAAGGGCCACAGTCTTGCTGGCCCCCTGGGATAGGCCCTTAACCTTCTGTCCCCTGTCCCTACCTCCATAGCTCAACAACTGGAACTGCTCATGATCCATACCCCCCACCTTTGCACATGCTAATTCCCTCATTTGGAAGACTACTAACCACTACCCCCCATCTACTCAACCTTCAGATCTTTGGTAAAATGCCACCTCAACTGGGAAAGTCCCCCACCAAACTCTAGTAAGAAGAATAGATCCTCAGCTACCACAGTACTTCAGCTACCACAGTGCCGGGGTGACGGTCCCATCTCCAGTCTGCCTGGGTGGGGAAGAGCTCCCCGGTGTTGGGAGGGGAGTGAGGGGGGATTTGAGCAGAGTGGGAGGGAGGGAAGTGATGGGGGCATTCAGGAGAAGTGTGTCTGTGAAGGAGGTGTGTGTGTGAAGAGCAGAGATCCTGTGATGGAGGCAGTTAGGGCTCTAGATGCTCTCAGGGATGTGGTTTCAGGCCCAGTGAAGTAACAGGCCGCTGCTTGTGGAGCCGGAAATGTAACTGCAATTTGCACAAGGCAGGGTTCCCCTCTGGGAGAAGGCACAAGGTCTGGGTCGGGGTGCTGACACTGCTGGAATCTGGGGTTGTTATTTTCAACCCGCCAGGTCAGTGCTCTGAGAGCTATCTCAGAGTGCCCACCCCACACCCAGAACCTCTGCACAAACCCCAGGCCTGACCAACTTGCAGGTCAGGTCCTTGCTGGCTGGGCCCTGGGGCCCCAATCTTGTAGACTGTGTGGGGATTTCGGAGCATAGAGCTGGTGCCCTTCCCTCAGCGCTGGCTTGGTGGCAGCTGGCACCTCAATTCTTATCCCACTTGGAGGCAGGGCTGGAGCCCCATATCCCCTCAGAGGGCATTGAGGCCTAGGGCAGGGTCTGGGGGGCACTGCTGCCATGGGGCATCTTCCCTGGGCCACACGCAGATCCAGCAGCTTAGTTAGCTTAGTTTCCCCGGAAATAAATACTTGAGAGAGAGAAGAAAAATGTTAGAACATTCTGTTCGTGAATTCTTAAAAGTAATGTAGTGAGAAAAGAGGAATTAAATTCCATTAAAAGCAGGTGGGAGAAAAGGTGCCTGAGAGAGAGGGAAGTGGGTGGGTGGGTGTGGCAAGTGTGGAAGGAAGGAAACACTCAATCCTGCAGCAGAAGTCCACCCAGCCCAGCGCATCCTGGCCTAACTTTCTCAGATCGACTGGGCCTGGGCCTTGAAGGGTGGACACTGGGGATGGAGAGTCAGGGGAGGAGAACCCCAGGGTGACCTGGGATGACTCATCTATCCCTACCCCTATCTGTCATCTATCTATACCTATTTATTTGTCATCTGTCTTCCATCCATCTGTCCATCAATCTATAATCTTTTTGTCCTCCATCCATCATCATCTCTGTATATTATAAAACAAGGAAGTTAAGCACAAAATCCTCCCAGCTCCCTCAGTCGCCCCAATTCCTAGCTCTTCGTGACTTCCCCTTTCCCCACACTGACCATCCTACACTCCTTTAAGGCCAGCCCCAGCTCACGTGGCCTCGGGGTTCGTGCACCACAGTTTTGTCCTTCCACAGGGCTCCCTCCTGGTCCTGGGTCCAGGAACATCAGCCTTGAGGGCTCCCGCACTTGACTTCCCTGTGTGTGTCCCTCTGTGGAGTCTCCCAACTCGGCATGTACATTTCCTTGCTTCTTACTCCTCGAGCCCCTTGCTTACTCTCAGGGTCTCTGCCTTCCCCCGGGATGACAGAGTGGGGTCCCCAGATGGGGCAGCTGCCCAGCAGGGCTTGGCCCTGACTGACTCTCTGGGCCCTGTTTTTTTGTCTATCCCTTGGCCACTGTAACACATGTGCAGAGCTTGGAACTTGAGGAGTGGATCTATTGTAGACATTTACTAAGTACCCAGACTAAGTATGCCAGACACAGTGCTGAGCACAGGCTTTGAGTGGTTGCATCAAGTGGAAGGGCCAGAGCAGATTAAATAGATCTACAAGTATGATTAAGGGTCCACCTCCTTCCCCAGCTCAGGCAGACCTCCCTTAGCCTTCAGGGAGATGGTGAGCAGGACCCTCCTTCTCAGGCAACAGCCCTGATCATGGGCCAGATGACATGGGGGTAGTCAGGGCTCAGATGAGGGCCCCAGGGGGGCACTGTGGGCAGTGACGTGACCAATGACATCAAAGGCAGAGCAAACCCAAATGGCCCGCCGTGACAGTGACAAGAAGCAGGAGTCAGGAGGGCCAGCGGGGAAGACCTCAGGGCACAGCCCCGAACCTAGAGAGCTGCAGCACAAGCCAAGGCCCTGAGACAGGGGTACATCCAGAGTGAGGGTTGGGGGCCGGGTCTGTTGACATGAGCCTGGGTGCTGATGGGTGGGGAGATCAGGGGCTGTCAGGTACACCTGTGGGGGAGCAGCTGGGGCAGAGGCTGTCAGCGGCTGAATGCACAATGCCCCTAGTGCCTGTAGAGGCCAGCCTGATTTGGTGACCTAGGACCCATCCAGCCATCTGGGGCTTACCCTGTCTGGTCAGGTCTAGGCAAACTTCCTGTCCTGGCCAAAGGAGAAACTCAGCCATCTGCTGGCCATGTCCATGGTCCACACAGGCTGGCATCCCCCTGGTGTGGCTGTCGGGCATCCCACACACCACAGGCCAGAGACAGCTTCAGGCTACCCCAGGGCTATGGTGCTGGGCAGCCTCCACTTGTGCAGAGCCCTGAGTGGGGTTGGACCTGGGGGCATGGGCCCAGATACCACCTTGGATCCACCACGAGGGCCAGGTAGTGGGGCAGGTTCACAGCCAGGAGACTGACCCCTGCTGCTTCCTGGCAATGAGACAGCCAAGGTGCTCACGGTGACCAGCCGCAGAGATTGGCCTCTCTACTGCTTGCTCCCAGGGCCCAGCCACCTGACAGCTGTGCATCTGCCCTCTGACCAGGTTGGCCCCAGGCTCATCGGCTCCTCTGGGAACACGTGTCCACCCACTGCCCACCTGCTGGTCTTGCTTCTTCAGGGATCTCATCACACGTGTGAATCACCTTTAGTAGCCTTCTTTACGGGACATTCAGACACTCAGAAGAGCAGAGAGCTGGGTCTGGGGCCCCAGCTCTGCAGTCCCCAGCACTTCTAATTTTGCTTCATCCATTTCCCTGTACCTTTTTCTGAGTTATTCACTTTAAAGCAAAGCTCAGATTAGATCATCTCACCCATAAGCACTCTTGTTTATCAATCACTCTGTGCTCATCTTTCAGCCCCACAGAAGACTACGGGGTCATCTGAATGTCTGTGGAGCTGCCTCAGGCTCAGAGTGGGGAGGGCAAGAGAAGTGATGGGGGAGGGGCCTTGGGAGCTCCTGGGGGCTTCATTCCCCTCCCCGGGCTCCAGTTGCTTGGAGGTTCTCAGGTATCCCACCTGGAAAGGCCCAGGTGAGGGCTTTGCTGACTTGAGATGAGGGAATGAGGCCAGCAAGGGTCAGAAAGGAGATGACAAGGGGGCTGAGAGTGAGGGCTCAGGCCCTAGTGGTCACAGGGTGGACTGAGGGAGCTGGGGGTCCCAGCCATGTGAGAGGCCACTCCGTGAGCCCCCAGAGACAGCACCTGGCCCTCACTGGTGTCTCTGCAGGGTCGAGGCTGGCTTGGCATCAGCCCCACTCTCCTTGATCCAGTACCGTGGGTATAGAAGGGAGCTAGTTGGGCATGTAAACTGCAGGAAATGTGGGAGTGCTGGAACTTTCCACGAGGGTCTGGTCAGGGGTCATCGAGCTGACTGCCCCGAGGACATGTATGTGGGGGTGATGTCTGGAGATGCCAACAAAGGCTTGGAGGGAGGGACAGAGGAGGGCTGTATAGGCCGGGGGCTCTGAGGGGCACAGTCCAGCACCCGGGCCTGGGTGGCAGGGAGGGTGGTTCTGGGAGCCACACGAGGAGAAGAATCAGCTTTATTGGTTACTTATATATAGAAAAGTGGGGGCTCAGATCCCCAAGGAGGGGCTACAGCCCTGCCCAATCACTGCTGGTGGAAGGTGTGAGGTCTGAGTCAGTGGCCACGGTGGGGGACCCACAGGGTCACTGATGGTCTATAGTCCTGGGTCAGGAAGTGCAGAGGTCACAGGTCACCCAGGGTGGGCAGCACACAAAGCCAGGACGCTGCTGCACTGGCAGAGGGCAGGCATCGCCTCGTCTCTCTGGAAATGTCCCAAGATGGGGGCCAGCTCCTTGACCCCCAAGCCTGCTGCATGTCCACGGCAGTGATGACCCTTGCTGAAGGCTCACCAGTTCTATCTTCTGGGCCTGGCTACTCCATGCTCCAGGAGGAGGAGCAGCTGAGGACGGGGCAGGCCCTGTGTGGCCAGAGTGGCCTGAGCACGTGTGGCTTATTTGGATGCAGTCCAGCGGGGCCAGCCTGGGCTCCGGTGGTTTAGAGGAATCCCGTGGACAGGAGGATGGGCCTCAAGGGCAAGGCGTCTCCTGCGTCTAGGCAGCTGTGGCCAGGCATGATCCAGGGGCACCTGCAGAGAAGGGAGAGGGGAGGCATGGAGTCACCAAGGCTGGAGGAGCCTCCAGCTCTGTTCTGGTGACCCTGCCTCAGCGTGGTGTCTGCTAACCAGCCCATAAATGTCGGGGCCACTCTGACTCCAGAGTCAGCCCAATTCTGACCTGGGAGAACTACAGTGTCCCCCCGTGGGACACTGTCAGGGTTTAAAACCCTGGCCCAGCACACTCGGACAGGGCACCCCTGAGAGCAGGGGCTGGTGGGTGGACATGTGCCGTGGGGACCTTGAGGTCTCCTCACTAGGCTGATGCTTGGGGAGACTCAAGACTGTCTTGGGGGCACACAGCAGGTGATTAATAAGTGGCCCGGTTGTCATGCGATGAGTGAGGCAGCAGGCTGGCATCCAGAGGATTCCACAGGGAACAGATTGAACAGCAATCTGGGGCCAGCAGCTGGGCAGAGAATCCATGCCAGGTGGGGCCAATAGTGATGGCAGGGGCAAGTGGAAGCCAGATACTCACAACAGGGCCACACAAAGGCCCTGCTCCCAGCATCTTGCTTCGTCCGCTTGGTCAATCTGGAAGGTTTCCTCCTACGTCCCTGACACACAGGTGTTTGCTGTCTGTCTATGGCACCCGCCTCACCTCTGTGGCAGGCCTGAGGACTGCTGGGTCCAGGGCCCCGTGGACCTGTGTTGTGTGACCCTGGCCAGGACACATGCCAGACCTGCCAGCCTTCTGCATCTGCCCTCGTGACAATCCGGGTTGCCTGCCTCTGAGCCCCCACAACCTCCCTATAGGAGGGGCTTGTTGAGTGTGTTACGAGGCTCACGTGACTTCCTTGTGGCTTCTGCTCCCAAGTGGGGTCACCGTGGGTGGGCACTGGGTCTCTCTGAACAAGGACAGTGGGCTGAGTGTGGTGTAGGGGGGCACATGCCCAGGGGCACCCACCCTGCAAGGCCTGGGCAAGGACAGATGCAGTCACGGGCGGTCTGCACAAAAGACCCTGAGTTTCCCACGCTGAGTCAGCAGCCCCGTGGGGTCAGCGGGTGGGTTCGTGAAGGAACAGACCCTTGACAGCCCTGCCAGCTCACCTGAGCCCCTACTGCCGGGGTGCCATGTCCATGGGGGGCTTCTGGACACCAAAGGCAGTAATGAAGATGTTGACCACGACGATGATGAAGACCAGACCAGTGGCCAGGTTGTTGAGGAAGTCCAGCTTGGCATGCTTGGCAGGGTTGTTGAGGTCATACCTAACTGTGAGAGGGAGCAGGCACTGCTCAGGGCTGGGAGATATCATGGGGCCCTCTTCTGCCCCCCCAGAGAGAGATATGCCTGCTTTAAAACACTGCCAAAAATGGGGCCTGGCCCAGGCAGTCTGCTATCTCTGGCTTGACTGCTGCAGCCCCGCTTGCTCTGTGAGGAGAAACTCAGAGGGGCCTGGCGCCTCATCACAAAGTGGAAGGTGGGAGGCCCGAGGCCCAGGCTTGCATTCTAAGGCACAAGGTACTGCACACACACAGGCAAGCACCATTCTGAGCACTGGCGCGTGATAAGCCATTCCCACACGTACCCAAGGCTGTCCTTACGCCCACTTTCTAGGCAAGGAAACAGGCCCACAAGGTCACGTAGCCTGCCTGAGGTCATGCAGCCAGGTGGAGGGGAGCCCAAACACGTGCTGCTTCTATACCTGACCCTCACCTGGGGGGCAGGACCATCACCTGGTCCCTATAGCCCACCTAAGGACTAGTGGGTACATAGTAGGCACCCAATACACGTCAACTCTTTGTATGGTTATGATGTTTTCCTGTGTCCTCAGCTTGGGTGAGTGGAAGGATAGAGACATGAGGGGCCCTCTGGGGGCCACAGTGGGAGCTGTTAATCCATTTTGGACCATCTGGCCTAGCCAGGTGGGCTGGGGCTCCTGTGCAGCTCGTGAGGGCTTGCAAAATGTGTGACCCATCCCAGAGTGTGTGCAGGCAGAATCAGCTGGCTGTAGGGTAGGGGAACCCCAGGGCCCTCCCGCTGCTGCAGCCCCCTGCCCAGGCACGCACCAAGGAAGATGAGCAGCACGCCCACAGCAATCTGCAGCGCGAGGGAGATGGAGATGAGGACCACCAGGGGGATGAAGAAGGCGAAGCCAGGGCCCTGCTCAATGACAGCCTTCAGCTGGGAGGCGTTGGCCATCAGCAGTGCGATGTCCAGCATGCTCTCAGCTGCGCTCTTCTTGTTGGCATAATGGTTCATGTTGATGGGCTGGTTCCTGCCCCAGCGGCTAGGCTGCAGGGAGTGGGGTGGTCAGGCCAGGCTCTGCAGCAGGGGACTGTGGGCCCGGGCCCACCCTGGTGTCCCCTACTTTGAGCCTGGTCTCCTTCCTAGGTACTGGCAAGAAGGTGGGAGTAGATCGGGTCAGCAGATGAGGCTTGAAAGGGATGTGCTGATTAACAGAACAATAGGCCCAGAGAAGAGACTGTACAGCCCTGCAAGACCCACCCTAGGAATCAAGTCCTGGAAGAGAAAGGAAACAAAACACAACCTCAGCGCACACTCTGGTTTTAGACGGGAAAATGCTGCCAACCATCTGCCTGCCATGGGTGGGGCCGTCTGGCAGCCTCCCCTGCGTGCCCCTGCCTGCCCTTCCCTTCAGGAGGTGACTGGTGCCAGGGAGGTGACGTGACAGCAGCTGGATCCCAGATTTCCACACACTTGCCCACATGTGAAATAAGACTTCCTGGGATGGCTGATCCACCCAGGCCATCTCCCAGCTGTGCGGGCGCACAGCAGGTGCTCAAGAGATGCCTCAGTATTCTAATCTACAGCTAAACTTAGCCTCTTCCTTACTTTTTTATTAAAAACAATCTTAAACCACTTTACTGAGTGAGATGTGACTGACACACAAAAAGCTGTACATAATAGACATGAAAACCTGAGGAGTGTGGAGCTAAGTGTGCACCGTTACACCATCACCACACCCAGGCCACCACACATCTACGCCTCCAGAGTCTCCTCCTGACCCGTCATTACTAGTATTTGTGATAAGCACGAGGTCACCCTTAGAGTGCCCTACTGGTCATGACGCTCTAGAGCTTATCCTGCCTTCCTGTTTGTGTTGATAAACTGCAAACACAAGTTCGGCTACTTCCTCCCTCACTTCTGCCTGAGAACATCCCCAGTCCTCAAGGCCAGTCCCTGTCACTCCCGAGCACCCTCTGTGCCTCAAGGCCCCACCCAGAGCCGACTGTCTCTGCAGGCTAGGTTCTCTGCAGGGGCAGGAGCAGGGAGGGGAGTTAGGCAGAAGGCTGGCCTCAGAAACTGGAGTCCAAGCCACCTCTCCCGAGAGAGACTGGAGTTTGCCTCTCGGGATGGCTCTTTCACTTGAAGGTAACTCAAAGCCGCCTGGCATCCTCTTGGTAGCCAGCCCATCCGCCCTCTTCAAGCTGCCCCTGGCCAGGCCCCTCCCCATCCTCCCAGAACTAACCTGTACCCCTCAGCCCTGGCCACTTGTCCACAGGCCTTCCTGAGCCTAGGCCTCCTGGGGCCATTTGGGAGAGCTTATTTCTAGACTCATGAAAGATGCAGGGATGGGAGGTGGGGGTTCTGGGGAGGGCAAACTTCTACTTTCTGCAGTTGGAGAAAGCATGGAGATTATAGAACTATACAATGGAAATTACAGAATCACAGAAATACAGAAGTTTTACAGAAGTAAAACTACTTTTACATTATATCTTCTATTTTAAATTGGAGTATAACTGCTTTACAATGTTGTGTTAGCTTCTGCTGTTCAACAAAGTGAACAGCTGTGTGTATACATACATTCCCTCCCTCTTGAACCTTCCTCCCACCCTCCCCACCCACCCCTCTAGGTCATCACTACATTATATCTTTTAAAGTTTAAATCTCATCTAGAATAACAGGCTCAGGAGGGCGAGCATGGGACTCCCATGTCCTGTGTTCCCTCACTGTCCGTTGTTCTTAAGCAGCAAATCCTCTTGGTTTAAAATTCTAGACCAAGAGCTCGCTGGGAAAGCCTTTGTCCAACCCAGTGCCCTGGCCCTGCTCTCTGGGAAATTCCATGTGCAGCCTCTTTCTTTCTTTAAGTGGGGTCTCTCCTTTGACTCTCCATGCCAGGCCTACAACTGCACTCACAGCTGGGTGGGCCACCCCCCTCGCCCAAGAATACCCAGGGCACACCACTCCTCCCCAGGGTCTGTGCCCTGCCTCAAAAGCACCCACGCTGTCTCCCAGCTCTGCTCTTGCAAAGTGGCCCAGCTGCCCATGCTCCATCATGTATGTGCTCCACTGGGTGCAGGCATCCTGGAGGCCCTGGCCTGCTGGCCATGTGCCCCTAAGTTTCATAAACCAGAAACACCAAAATGTCTTCCTTGAGGCCACCCCAGTGCTCATCCCAATCCCCAATCCCAGAGAAAAAGCCAGGCGCAGGTCTTCCAAGGAGCTTCCACCTTCTGGGGGGCAGGGGAGCTATACACACACAAATGCACACATTCATGAGCACATACACACATACACGCCATACACCCGCATCTATACACACATACACAGAAGCACAATGCATATACGCGTGTAAGCATACACTAACATGTATACATGGTACACATGCACATACACACACGTGGATACATGTACACATACGTGTACATACATACATACAATATACATGTGTGTGTTCATTAGCAAACACACACACAGCTAACTGTGGAGGCTTCTGGGCAGGAGGGAGAATTTCTCTTTTACTTTGAACTCTCTTGAGCTGTATAAATATTTCACGCCTATGCAACCACACACGCATTCAAATACACAATGCCAGCAGCAGCAGCAGTGCCCCCAGCACAGGGAGCCTGTGCCCCCCTGTCCTCCACCTTGGGGGCCCAGGGCAAAACCCGTCACCCTTCAGTTGGGTGCTTTCCTCCAGGGAGTCCTTGTCTTCACGGGGAAGTAAACTGAGGGGGTAAATTGAGTCTGTACGGGAAGGAAACTTGTCCAAAGTCAATAGGAAGTGAGGGCTGCACTGGGATTTGAACCCAGATGCCAGGGCTCAGAAGCTCTGAAAGCTGACACCACAGTCTCCTCCGGCCCTGCAGAGCAGGGCTGAGGTCAGGGTCACTTGTGAGGCTGAGTGCTTGGAAGTCCCCAGCCCCCTCTGCAGTTGAGCGCCCTAGGTGTGCAACAGGGCCATGGAGCAAACATCCCAGGAGGTTCTGGGGGATCTGGTCACTGTCTCAGGGCCCCTGGTAGCAAGCAAGGGCCTCAGCCCATATGTCCCTTCTGACCAGGATATTTCCTGCCCACAGAGCCATCTGCTTCCTATTCAACCCATGCAGTGATAAGGAGCACTGGCCAGAGGCTGCAGGCCACACGGCTGGTGGGGAGGGGGCTCTGGTCAAGCCCTAGCTGACTACAGGCTTGCAGTGTGGCCTCGACAACATGTTCCCTTCACCGGGCTTCAGTTTTCCCATCTGTACACCCCAGGCCACAGTCTGGGAAGTTCTACCACCCACCAAGTACACTAACAGGGAGAAAGAGCACTGTTCTCCCATTCTACAGAGTGGAAGACTAAGGGTCAAGGGGGCTTACTCAGGGCCACCGTGAGGGAGAGGCAGATCAGAATTTGAACCCAGCTTGTCCACCTTGAAGCTAAGGGCCACCCAGGACATGGCACAGCCTCATGTCCACACTGGGGAGGAGGCCAGGAAGCTTTATGTGTAGGGCCTTGGGTTGGGGGTGGATTTCAGGGTTGATTCATTTCCCTCGTGCCTGACCTTGGTACCCCAGGCCTTCTGGGGAGGGGCTTTGAGCTGTGGGGAGAGCTCTGGGCCCAAGAGGTGATCACTGTTCAGGTGAATCCCAGGGAAGGCACTATCCTGAGGAGGTCACCCAAGTTGGGGGGAAGTCAGAGCCCATCTTGCACAGGTGTGGAGCTTCACCTCCCCACCCAGCTGCCAGGAGCCATGCTTGGGACCCTCCCACTGAGACCTCTGCCCATGACTTGGGCAGTGCAGGGATCAAACACCCAGTTTAATGTGTCCCTGGGGCCAAAAGGAATTCACTGAAACCCAGCGGCATCTCAGAAGCTGAGTAAGCTCAGGGCTGCCATTCGTTTTTCTTTTCTCTAAAAGCCAGGAAGAAGCCTGTAGAGAAGGAGCTGGTTTTGGCAGGGATGCCCACAAGGCTGGCTCCTTGAGCCTACTTTCTGTGGACAATGTGTGTCATCCCAGTCATTTGTACACAGGCAGCTCGCAGGGACCCAGGCCACCCGGCCCAGGGTCACACTGCACTGAGCAACCTCAGCTTGGACAGGGAGGCAAATTGGAACAGAAGCGAGATTCAAAACAGGTCTGAGGTACTCAGAGTACCCAGTTTCAACACAGCGCATCCTCCAGTTCACCCTGGGCTTGGAGAGGCTGCCCATGGCCTCTAGTTGGGCCCACGAGGTCTGGCTCATCCTCAGCCTCTTGCCGGTAAACCCTCTGCTTCCTTGGGAGATGAGGGCAGGCCAGGGCCATGGCCGACTGAATCTCTGCAGGACCTCAAGGTTTGGGTTATGGACTTCCTCCAATCCTGCCTGCCCACAATTCTGCCACTGACTCCAAATCCCAGGTACAAGCATGGAACAAGATGCCTACGTGGGAATTCCCACCCCCCTTCCCAGAGCCCAGTTTCACATCTAAAGAATGAACGACCAAGGCCCTCATAGACCCAAAATTTATGAGGCTCATCAGCTGCTCTGGGAAGAGGTGGGATGTGGATGTGAGCCTTCCCTTTATCATCTCCACATCCTGCCACACCACAGACCAGCAGAGTGACTGGTCTGTGCTCAGTTTCCTCAGCTATAAAATGGGCAGGCGGGCACATGATGGGGAGTGAATGAAGCGCTCAGAAGCCTAGTGGCTGGTTAGAGCACAGCTGGGGCAGGGCAGGACTGATTGATCCTCTTCCTCGCCACCCAGCCTCATGGCTTTGAAAGGCTGCCTCCCAAATGAACTGTAACAACTTGTAATTAAGTCTATTGTGAAAGTCCCTAACAAGGAAGAGCGAGGACTAGCCCCGGAAACTGCATGAGCTGAGTGAAGCCCAGCTCCAGATGCTGGCCATTGCAGCCACTCCTGCATAGGGCCCCACCCCTTGGGCTCAGTGGGCAACAGTGGATGTGGGGGTTCTGGAGTCCTCACTTCTGGGCTGGGACCTGAGAACCGACCAGGTAGGATCTGCTGAGGCCCAGTAGGATCTGTCTGATCCATCGGTGTGGGGCATAAGCTGCTACTGTGCCCACTGCCTGGGCTCAGCGTGAAGGCACCCACCCCAGGTCACACTAGCTCACTCTTGCACTGTCCCCACACCATCTGTGCCCAGTCAGCCTTGGAAGGTCTCTTGCTCCATGTCTGAGTTCCTGGCGGGAAGTTTCCCAGGGTAGGGGTGGGAGGTCCTCGCAGCAGCTGAGCGGGGTTGGGCAGTCCTGCTTCCTGTGGGCTCACCACTGACCAGAAGTAACTGTGCGGCCACGTCAGAGTTGCCTTTTGGAACATGGCCAAGACCCCGCCAGCCTCAGGATCTGCCAGGAGAGCAGAAATGAGAAAAAGAGCAAACGTGGAACTTCCCTGGTGATCCCGTGATTAAGACTCCACAATTCCAAGGCAGGGGGCACAGGCTCAATCCCTGATCGGGGAACTGAAATTCCACATGCCAGCTCAGCAAGGCCAAAAAAAGAGTTTAAGAGAAAAAGAGCAAACCTCTCCCAGCAGCGGAGGCTATGCAAGCAATCCTCCCTCCCAGGACTTGGTTTCCAAGCCCAAATGTTGCCCTGCGAGCCTCACTGCACCCTGTTCTGCCAGAGCCCTGCTGTGTCCTCGGCTGGCTATAGCCCCAGAGTCTGCAGTGTCCAAGGCAGCTGCCCCCTCAGATAAACCCTGGGCATGGCCACATTTATTTTCACAATATAACTAACGCTTCTTATTTCTTCTGCTGCCATCCAAAAGTGAGTTAATTGACTAAAGACACCAACTCACTCCAGCAGGGGCCCTAAGCTGACTGGCCTTGCATGGAGGCCACAGGGGTAGGCAGCACGTGGAGGGGGACATCTGTGGAGTGGACATCTGTGGAGTTCCCTCACTGCCCTGGCCTGACAGATCATCTGCCCTTGGATTATACATACAACTCTCCTCTGAGCCCAGTCACCCTGGGAGGTGAGTGATTCTTCCCCACTCTACAGAAGAGGAAATTGAGGTTCACAGAGAGAGTCCGTACTTGCCCAAGGCCATGCAGCAGGGCATCTTGAGACTGATGGGGCTCTGGGCTTGGGATCCCAGTCAGTCCTCCCGCAGCTAGGGGCACATTGAGGACATGGAGGTGACTCAGCCCACACATCCTGCTGTCTGGGGGCTCTTGCTCAAGTGGGGACATATATGAAGATCCTGGGATTTTCCCCTCCTCCCAGCAAGCCTTTCTACCCCTCCTCAAGCAGGACCTTGGGACTCAGATTCAGGCAGGGGCCACTGGGAGGGAAGGCTGTGGAAGAGCCAGGTGAGGTGCAGGGGGAGGGCCGTGCCTATGATGGGGTAAGGGGAGAGCGGATTGTGCCTGGGAGAAGGTGCTGCCCTTCCTAAACCCTGCCGGGATGTCATCTTTGAAAGAGGATCTAGTTTGGCAGGCAGGAATGTTAATACTATGCGTCCAGTTCACCCCAGCACTTCACACACATTAGCCCATTTAGTCCTCACCACAAGCCTCTGAGGGCTTCCCTGGTGGCTCAGACAGTAAAGGATCTGCCTGCAGTGCAAGAGATGTGGGTTCAGTCCTTGGGTTGGGAAGATCCCCTGGAGAAGGGAATGGTCACCCACTCCAGTATTCTTGCCTGGAGAATCCCATGGACAGAGGAGCCTGGCGGGCTACAGTCCAAGGGTTTGCAAAGAGTCAGACACAACTGAGTGACTAACACTTTTACTTTCTTTCATAACCCTCTGTTGGAGGTGCTGCTCTCACCCCATTTCACAAACAAGACACTGAGACACAGAGTGATGTGCCTAAGAGCACAGTGAGGCAGGTCCTGAGGGTGGGAAGCAGAAGGCAGAGGCTGGAGAGAGAGCAGTGTTGGGTGGGACCGGACCCCAGGCTGGATGAGCAGAGCAGCCGTCAGTCCTGACGTTCTCTCCCAGAGCCTCCCTGCCTGTGACTGGAGCCCCCTGGAATAATGTGTCCACTCTCACATGAGCGTCCAGAGCCTCCACGGCCCCTCTGCAGCTGGCAAGGTCTGACCTCCTATACTCAGCCCCGATGTACTTGGTGGTCCAGCCCCTGGGCCCTTCTGTCACTGTTCTTCCTCCTGGGATGCCCTTCCACACATACTCACACCCCAGGGCTCAGTGCCAAGGTCCCCACTGGTCAGGAAGTCTTCCCACCCGCCTGTGTGTTCAGCACTCTGGCCATGACTTCTCCGTTAGGACTGGTCTCAGCTCTCAGATAGAGTGGAACAGGGCTGTAGCACCCGCAACTGGTCCCAAAGCCAATGGCAGTGACCCCTGAGCACAGGGATCCCTGCCCGCTGAGGGACTGCTCCCCAGGCCAGGGCCTTGTTTGCCCCACATGTTTGCCCTCCACCCCCTAAATATGGCCTCTTACTACAGCATCACCTAGGACTGGTCACCCACATCTGAGCAGGGTCAGTCTCGGCCTCAGTCTGGTGTACATGGCTGAGAGGCCACTGTCCCTGCCCCCATCCCCAGGGGTCAGAAACTAAAAGAAAGTCCAATGTCAACAAGTTACCAAAGGGTGGTGCTCAAGTCTGCGCCACAAACAGAGGCCCTGGGGAAGTGCGTCCTGGGCAAGGCCGGTTACAAACCGCTACTGTGGCCCTGCTCCAACAGTGGGACAGGACCCCAGGGTGCCAGGGTACTGGATCTAAATGGGACGACTGCCAGGGCCTGCCCCCATGCTCACAGCGCTCCAAGGCCAGCAGGGCCGGCTGAAGCGCAAGAACCCGCGGGTGGAGAGAGGGGAGGAGGCCACAGCGGCCCCAGGTTCCCCATCAGGGCATGCACAAGACTGTGCGGTCGCTGTGGACACCGTAAGTGACGTAACTGTCTGCCCGCTGCTGGCCTGGAGCCCAGAGGCCGGGATCCGTTCGGTGCCTAGTCCCAGCGCGCAGCGAACCGGAGCAGAGGCAGAGCTGGAGCGCTGTGTGAGAGCCAAGAAGGCAGGGGCCGCGGAAAGCGGAGTGAAGGTGGCGCCCAGGCCCCACGGCTGCGCAGCTCCGTGTGGGCGCTACCTGCCCCGGGCCACGAACGGCAGCCTGCCAACCGCCCGCGCCCCAGCCCAACCTTCCAGAGTGGCTTGAGCCCCGGATCATCCCTGGGCTCCCCGCGACCACGCTGGCAAGGGGGCGGGACGCAGGGGGCATGGCGACCACCCCGACCCTCACTGCGGACGCGGCGCGCAGCGAGCGGGTCGGCGCCCGTAGGTGCCTGGGAGTCTTGGGAGCAGGGCTCAGAGAGGGCGGGCGTCGGACAAGGTCGCACAGCGGCACGGATGGAGGGGGTGCTTACCGAGGCGCCCGGGGATCCGGGCGAGCTCGGGCGCAGGTCGCCGTTGAGCTCGTACTCTTCGGGGCGCGAGTCCATGGTGAGGCACTGGGTCAGCTTTGCTCCGGGTCTCAGCGTGGCCCGCGCCCCAGCCGCGCACACAGACCCGGCTGCGGGTCCGCCCACCGCCCGCCTTCCTCCCGCCCGGCTCACGCAGCCGCACTCAGACTCCGCCCCCAATCCCCTGGCGGAGGCTGCGGGGCGGGGCTTAGGCCACCCGGGGCCTGCCCCGCGTGGACCTCTATGGCAGGGGGAACCAGCGCTGAATTTCACTTCTGTTAGGTCCCCGATCTCTAGTGTTCGTGGTAACGCACGTCGCCTTCTGCGTTCCTGTCGTGGACACTTTTAATCCATAAACCGAGGGCAAGAACCGGCCTTTCCCAGGCCGCTTCGCTAACCGCCATGAAGGCTAGCGGGTACTGCCGCGTGTGTGGTTTTGTGTTTCCCCGGATGACACTCACCCGCGGGGCCCCAGTGCAGCTCTCGCCAACACATCGCTCGCCCCGCACACGAAACCTGCGAGTCGCCTGGGTCTCACACCCTCTGAACTTTGGCCTTCTCTAGGAAAAGGGGACATGAAGGCCTCCCACCCACTCAGGAGGGACCAGACAGCAGGTCACCGCAGCTTGGGCCCTCTTTGTGCCTGCCGCCCTTCATGGAGCAGCCTCTGTGTCTTCAGGCAGGGCCCCTTGTTTGGGGTGGCACCTTGTCTGTGCCAGTGCCAGCCACTAGGGGTGGCAAAAGCATGTTGGTTCCTCCAGCCCTTGACTCTTTCAGCACTTGTTTCCCGGGACGCAGGCCTCTCCCAGAAGCCAGGCGGGTGCAGAGGCCAAACATTATCTCCCCAGCCTGGTAGGCGAAGGTCTGGGTCTCTGTGTTCTGCCCTGACCCTGACCTGGTCCCAGGACCAACAGCTTTTTACTCCTCCCAGTTGCGCTGCCCACCTCCACCCCCATTCCCGCCCCACCTTCTGCCTTCTCTCATAGTGTCTGCTAAATTCTGTTAGCACAAGGCATTTGACCAAGGCCATGTGGGCGTGACCTTACCCCTCCTGTTAAACCAGAGATCAGAGAGAGTAAGCAGCAGTGCCCAAGGTCGGGAGATAGTTACATTGGCCTTATGAGATGGCTGGATGGCATCACTGACTCGATGGACGTGAGTCTGAGTGAACTCCGGGAGTTGGTGATGGACAGGGAGGCCTGGCGTGCTGCGATTCATGGGGTCGCAAAGAGTCGGACACAACTGAGCGACTGAACTGAACTGAACTGAACTGAGAGCTCATTTATTCATCCTGTAACTAGAGTGCCTGCTTTATGCTAGGCCCTGTTCTGGGTGCTGTGGCCTGGAACAGGGTTATGGGGCAGATGGGAGGTGATATGGGATAGCCTTGTGAAGCACGGGTTACCCTCTCACTTGACATGGGAGGAAACTGAGGCATAGCTGGAAAGAGACCTAGGAGGGCCATGCTCAGAACTGGGGGGATTGCGTGGATCTGTAAGTAGTGGACTTGTTGCTCTCTTGGCTGGTCTGGCCAGTGAAAAATGAAATAGTTCCTGCTGTGTCAGTAAACAAAGTTGCCACAGTCATCAGTGATTGCAGCCCTCCAAGGTGAGCTAGTGAGCCCTAAGGGAATTCAGGAAGGCAAAGAACACCTGCTATCTAGCAGCCCGCAGACTACAGCCATTTCCTATGGTGAGCCCCGAGGACAGGAAGTTCAAGATGTGAAAACACAGGGTACTGGCCCCAGATAGCTGAGGTGCATGTGAAAGGAATGATTTCAGTGAGCGCAGACTCTTGCATCTTCCTGTAAATAGAAAAATGCTGATTTCCTTAACTTGGGATGTCTCATTTTCTTTAAATAACAATAATCTTTTGATGATCAGACTACCTGCCCTTTGTTGCAAAATGGCTCCTCCACTCGCCTCCTCGGACCACTACTCTCAGGGTTTCTTGAGATGCTGTCACCTGGGCTAGAAGTGCTGAAAGTTTCCACGGGATAAATATAACTCTCAACTTTTAGGCTGTGAGTATTTTTTCAGCCAACACCAGGCAGCAGGTGGGCATCCATGAGCACTGTAACCTCGCGCCTGCCTCACCTGTGATTGCCCTCCACACCAAGACCTCCTTGTTTCCCCCTGCCTAATGCCTTACCCTTACGGCTAGAAGTAACTTTTTTTAAAAAAAACAATCTTATCTTTTTAAAAATTGATTGATTGATTGATTTTTTTTTTTTGGCTGTGCTGGGTCTTAGTTGCTTCTTGCGGGGTCTCTCTAGTTGCGCCGAGTGAGGACTACTCTAGTTGTGGTGCACAGGTTTCTCATTGCAATCACTTTTACTTTTCACTTTCATGCATTGGAGAAGGAAATGGCAACCCACTCCAGTGTTCTTGCCTGGAGAATCCCAGGGATAAGGGAGCCTGGTAGGTTGCCGTCTATGGGGTCGCACAGAGTCGGACACGACTGAAGTGACTTAGCAGCAGCAGCAGCTTTGTTACTGAGTCCAAGCTCACTCTGCCCACTGCATGTTTGGCCAATGAGTCCAAGAGACAAGGTGTTGATGAGGCAAGGAATACGACTTTATTCTTATTCAGAAAGCTGGCAGACAGAGAAGATGGCAGACTAACGCCTCAAAATAACCATCTTGTTAGGGTCTGGATGCCAGGTTCTGTTATGAACCAGAGATGGGGGGGAGGTGAGGAAACAAAGTAAAAAGGCCACTTAATCTTGCAAGTATCTCCTAGACGACAAGCCTCAGGCAGAGTGATGTGTTAATTTCTTCCTTCTTGCCATCTACACAAGGACAAGGTTCGGAACAAAGGCACTTTGATTTAATAATCAGGCAGAGGGGTAGGATTCTCTGAGGCAGGCCATTATGTGTGATTATAATAATAAAAGCAACGGAAAGCAAGTCAAAGAAACCATTTCAACATGGAGTCAGAATTGACTTCTCCCCGCAACAGCTCCTTAGTTGTGGTGTGTGGGCTTAGCTGTCCCATGGCATGTGCAATCCTCCCAGGGGACAATGGAATCCTTGTCCCCTGCACTGGCAGTCAGGCTTCCAACCACTAGACCACCAGGGGAATCCCTAGAGGGAGTTTTGAAAGTGAAGCTGAAACCATGGGAAATGTAAGTCACTTTGGAGATTTATCAGAGAAGGGAAACTTCCTCTAAATCCTCCTGACATGCTGCACGTCTGCACCATTTGTGGTGATGGACAGCCTGGGGGCCATGGGGTTCCCACAGCCCTGGCTAAACCCACCTGGGTATTTACTGACTGTATGATGTGACTGTATGATTCCTCCTCTGTTCAGTGAGCTGTTTGGGCTTGATTCCTCAGGGCTCTGGCCGTGGTGGGACCCTGGGGTCTAGGGTCTGTATGGGCTAGGCTGCCTGGGAACTTGTCTTGACCACAGCCCTAAAGTCCTACAGCCACAGCTCAGACCAACAGGCCTCCATTTTGTGCAGGTGTGGATAGGCCCTGCCCACTTGCTGCTAAGGGCCCAGTGCATCCTAACGGGGCCTCAGTTCTGCCCACTCACAGCCCTCTGGTGGAGGAGGAACTGCTGTTGTGCCACTACTTCAAAGCTGAGAAAACTGAGGTTCACAAAAACGGCTATTGCCTCAGTCCTAGCTGACAAGGCCAACATGAGCGGGGACACAGCAGTGCCTGGGGGTCTGTCAGACCCAGGCATGGTGACCGTTACAAGTAGCAATTAATGTTATTCTCACAAAACCCAAATGTAACTAAACATAAGCAGCTGGAAATGTCTGCTGCAGCAGCAGCCTGGCCCCTGGAGAGGCTTGGGAGAGGGCAGCCAGGAGAGAGGGCCCTGAGGGCGCAGGGGAGGCTCCAGGTGCAGGGGTGGGGCAGGTGGGGGGAGGTGGGAGGAGAGTGCTTGAGAGGGCTCTGTTCCTGCCTGTTTATTGGATGAGAGAGTTTCTGTGGGTGTCACCAAGGTCTCTCACGTGGGTCCCGTGGCAGCTCTGTGCTGAGGTTCATTATTCCCTCTGTCCAAAAGGAGGAAGCTAGTAGAGATCATGGTTGAATAAATAATTGGGCATTTAGACCTGGGTTTGTAACCATGCTCTGTACTGACCACCAGGAACCCAGGCAGGCTCTTCACCTTCCTTGAGTAGAGCTGATGGGGGCATGGTCAGTCCTTGGCAGGGTCTCATCCTCCAGACGTGCTTGTCCTCAGGGAGGGACTTTTATCCCCAATCTGCTTTGTCATCCTCATTTTCCTGTGCTGTCTGTTTACCAGACTGTTCCCAGGAAAGACTGAAAGGGGCAGTCCATACTTGGATGTCCTCACATCTACTTGGTTTCAGATTCTCCTGCTGGAGAGATCAGCATGGGTGTCCGAGGTTGGTTCCCAGATTCTGACTGTAAGGCTTGGGTCTATGGGGAAGTGACCATTGGGGAATGTCCCAGGAGAGAAGGTGGGCTGGGGAGGGACAGGGCCAGTCGCTGTTCTACAGCAAAGAGACACTCTACGAGAGGGGCTCATGCGCAGACAATACACACGTTCAGACACACACATGTCGCGTGATGTTTAATTCACCTGTCCATTCTGGTCTGTGTCACTGGAGGTGCATTTCCTGTCTGTAAAATGGGGATGCTCTGAAGATGAAGTGACCCAGCCCGGGTGAAGCCCAGACCAGCTCCCAGTAATGGGGATGATGACAGTCTTGACCTCACCCTCCTCCCCATGCCACCTTGAGCAGGTGCTGAAATCCTGCTGGCCAATGATAGTCAAGAGCCATATCACCCAGAATAGGCCCCAGAGTCAGGTAGCTCTTAGGGCGGTGGCTTCATGCTCTGGGTGAGACAGAGACCAGATGCCTGGGTGGCTTCACTCCTCATCAGGAGGGATAGGGTCTCATGGCTAGAAGGACCTGGGCCCCGCTCCACCCAACACAACACCAGGAGGAGGATGAATATTGCCTGTGCCCCTGAATTACTGTGGGGAGAGCATGGCTGTGTCAGCTGGGTCTGGGAAGATGTGCATTCAGATAGATCACGTGAATGGGAACCTTCACAAATGGCTGAATCCCTGGACCTTTTCCATCTCTGAGAGGCAAGGAGACAGGGAGGGCATTTCCATACAGAAAAAGAGAGGAGACCAAGTTTGGAAAGGTGCTGTGGCATGCATGGGGTGCCCTAGGCTCAGTGAGGCAGGCCTGTGCTCAATCCTGCTCTGGGAGGCTGGCTTTGCAAGTGAAGCTCCTGCCTCTGCCAGGGCTCAGGCCAGCCCACACATGCCCACTACCGGGGAGAGCGGGAGGAGAGCAACCAGTTGGCAGTCAACCTGGGGCAATTGGTGCTCCCTGGGAGCTGGCAGCCTGACTGCCTGCTACCCACTTGAGGGGAACCTTGTCATGCCTGTGGGGTGAGCCTAGGATTCTGCATTCCTATCAAGCACTTCCAGGCAGTACACTTCCCACCAGTTCAGTGCTCAGAGCCAGGTGGCAGGGCAGGGCTGCCACCCCATTTCCAGAAGGACAGGGGAGGGAGGCCAGGCATGTGAGGAGGTTCTGTGTTATCACCCTCATTTTAAGGACCGGGTGGCACTGGCCAAGGTCATGCTTGGTAATGGACTAGGTAGCATGAAATGGGCACCCAGGTAGGCATATGCATCACCTCACTCAGTCCTCCTGCAAGACGTGACATGCCTAAGGTCACACAGTTAGGCCCTCACCCTCCAAACCAAGTGGGTTTCTCCCACAAGGGTGTCGCTGAGTTATGCTCTTCGTATTCTGGAATATCACCAACATGACAGTGGCTGGATGTTCTGTAGCCACCAACAGAGTGTGAGAGGCAGGTTGGGTGACTTGGAGGCACCCACCCAGTACTGTGGAGAGAGAGCAGTGAAATGCAGCTTCCTCCAAGGAGACTTGATCCACCCATTTGTCCTGCCGTCTGTGTATCGGTCTCTCCCCAGTACCTACGGGGCCCAGCCAAGTCCTTGTTCCCACAGCATGTCAAAGGGGCAGGGATAATGGCCATCCCTGCTATTGGTTTGTCCCTTCTCCTTCAGTCACAGACTACTGAGTTTAGCTCAGCCAATGGTTTCCCAGAAGAGGGGTCTCTCCTGCAATTCTGAACTTCTCCGGCATTGAAGTGTGGCTGTGTGGCTACAATCTGGCAATGGAAGACGTGTGCAACATTAGGAAAGGGACTGAGGAATACCATTTATTCTTCTTTTTTTTTTTAATTACTTCTTCCTTCCTATTGGCTGAAATATGAATGTAATGACTGGGGCTCCACTAGCTATACTGGAGCACGAGACTGGGCATGGGAGTCTCACATAGTAGAGCCAAAGATAGAAGGAGCCTATGTCCCCTTGGAGCCCAGGCCTTCCCTAGCCTGCCCACCTCAATACTTCTTAAGTGTAAACAAACAAACAAAAAACTATCTTGTTTTAGGATACTGGAATTTTGTTTTGTTTTTTTTCCTGATACAGCTGATCTTAATCCTAGTTTTTATGTGTTTATATTTTTCATTGATAAATAGGTTTTTTCCCCCCTTTAAACACAGGACATAAAACAGATGAAAACACTCACCCCTCCCCACAGTCCTATTTTGAAAAAGTAAATCAGGTTATATCCCTGACCAGATTAAGTACCTCTGAATTCTTATGAAAATCCTCACTCCTGGGACCTATATATCTGACACCCCTGCATCCTCCCTTCTCCTCACCTTCCTCATTGCCCCTCTGTTTGTTCCTTGGACTTATCGCTGTGTCGGGACTTTGCATTCCCCATATTCCCCACCTGAAGATCCTGTTCCCAGGTCTCCACGTGTCCAGCTTCTTCATGACATCTGATTGTATCCCATCTGTTTGTTTACCATCTGTCTGCAGTAGCCTTTGGCCTCCCTCAGCTTGTGCCCTGGATCAGCCCCTGAAAACCCCATGCTTGTTGTTTGTGTGTTAACTGCCTCCTCCCCCGACCGGACACAAAGCCCCAGGTGCTGCTGACACTCAGCCCACGCCTAGTGGCTACCCTGGGCATGCCCTGGCCATGCCTACTTTGTCCAGGCTTCGGGAGTCCCTCAGCCTAGCCAGCTCAGCCCAGCCTGTGCTTTGCAAACCACTAATGAGGGGCTCCATATTCTTGGCTCTGACAGTGACCGCTGACTCAAACTATGAAACTACGGGCCACAGGTGACTGTGGGAGTGAGAACAGGCGTCTGGAGCGCTGGTGGGGTAGGTGGCTTGTGGTTTGGCAAAGAGGTGTCCTCTGGGAGCAGGTCAAGTCTAGTCTAGGTACCCCACTTCCTGTTCCAAAGGTTGATTGTTAGCCTTGCCCTGTCCAGGGAACCAGCTAGGCAGAAAGCCCAAACCCAGGCTATGACAAGGTCCTATGGACTGATGATGGCTCCTCCATAGTAAACTGGATCTCAAAGCTGCACACCAGGTGCTGAGAGAAAAGTTGCTGAGGGACTGGTGGGGCCTATGCACATTCAGCCTGAAGACCACCCTGCCACTTCCTGCCTTCCCCTGCCAGGGTCTGCTGCTGCTGCTGCTGCTAAGTCGCTTCAGTTGTGTCTGACTTTGTGCGACCCCATAGACGGCAGCCCATCAGGCTCCCCCGTCCCTGGGATTCTCCAGGCAAGAACACTGGAGTGGGTTGCCATTTCCTTCTCCAATGCATGAAAGTGAAAAGTGAAAGTGAAGTCGCTCAGTCGTGTCCGACCCTTAGCGACCCCATGAACTGCAGCCCACCAGGCTCCTCCATTCATGGGATTTGCCAGGCAAGAGTACTGGAGTGGGGTGCCATTACCAAGCCTGGGGGCTGCCTCCTCTGGGAAACCCCAAGATGCCCCTGAGGGCACGCTTTCACACCCTCAGTTCTCTCCCAGCGCCTTCCAAGACTTGTACCCACATTGAGGGGCTCAAGGCTCAGGCTGGGGGCTGTCTGCTTTAGCACCCACAACTTCCCACAGGTTGTGGACAAGTGGAGACACCGCCACCAAGAGGTCAAAGATAGAACTAGCAAGCATTGCTGAGGGACACTGGTCTGGGGCTTTGGTGTGAACTCTCTTACTATGCGCCCATTCGGCTTACTTGGACACTAAGGCTCCCAGAGCTGAGGTTTGAACCCAGGTCTCCTGAGCCCACCCCACCTGCCCCAAATGGGGACTGGGAGCTACCACGAAACAGGTGAGTCTCACAGGAGCACGCAGCTTCCCCAGGCCCTTTCCACTCTTCCCTGGAGGAATCAAGGCCCACCTCAGATTCTGGGCTGACCACGACTTCACTTTCCTTAGGGAGACCCCTGAAAATACCCTAGGAGCCACAGCGGGGTGGGGAATTTGAGCCTCCCGCTCTGAGGTGGGGAGGGGACAGTGGCCGCTGTGTCTGTGGACATCATGCCGTTCCATCCACATAGGTGTCCTTGTTCTGACCCTGGTTGGGCCATTATCAGAACTGCCTAGAGACACTGCTCGCTACCCACTCCCTGCATTTCTACCCAGGTCCTGGGGAAGCTGGTGTGGCTGCTCTGGGGACCCCACTCTGAGCCCCAGTGTGGGAATTTGAGTCAAGTGGATTTGACTGAGGGGTGTGGAGGGGAGGAGACCCCACTGCTGAGCACTAGCCTTGGCCCTGGTGCCTTTGCACAGATGCTGTCATCAATCACCCCTCAGCACAGGGCACGTGTCTCCTGCTTTGGAAAAGCTAAGACTCCTCAGGGTAACATGTTAGAAATGCCTGTAGTGCAATGGCACCATTTAATTTCACTTGCATAAATCCATGAAGGAAAGAGTCCTAAGGAGGGATCCTGTTCAGATTTCAGGGTCAGCCGGCACAGTCTTCATGTTGGCTGGGTTCTTAATGACCTGTCATCGGTCATTTCTCACAGTTGATGAGCGAATTTGGTCCAACAGATGGCAAGGTTGCCTTCATCTTGGTAAAGCCTATGCCGTCAAAAAGCAAGGGTTTGACTTTGTTTGCTAAGAATATTTGCAGGGCAGCCAGATGAGGGAGCAAGGTGGCTTTACTTTAACTTGCCCTTTGCCCTCTGGCTGCTGCCTGCCTGCTGTAACCCTTGGGCTGTGCTTCTCAGTCTGACAATGTTGGTCTCCACAGCCTCTTCTTTTAAGCTGCTCATGAATTCCATTTGCTTGGCTAGCCTCTGGTTCTTTCCTTACTTCCAGCCTAGGCTAACTGGAAGAACTTGGAAGTTAAGATATTCCATTCAATTCCACAGCTGCTACCTCCCATCTAAGGGAGAGGGTATGAAGGTTTGGGGGGTGAATTAGCCTGCCCAGGAAAGGACCCTTGTTCCTTCGGGACCAGGTTGGAGACAGGTGTATCCTCCTGGTCCAACATGGAGTGGGATGGGGGCTGGGTAAACCCAGGGGCTGGTTCTGGGGTTACCACTGCTTGGGAGTCCAAACCACCAGACCACTGAGGCCTCCAGCTCCATATTCAAGGCATGTATAAGAGCTAGGCCCTGCATGGACGCTTTGTGGTCACTGGCCTCTTTGTGGGGCTAGCTGTCCATCTAGCCCATGGACGTTGCCTACACTGTGCAGAGGCTGAAATTTCCAGGGTGTCTCCCCCAAATGCCCTTCTCCTGTTGCTGGCTCTTCTGGTGTCCCAGCTGGCAGGACTTTTGCTGGGCACAGGCCAGGGCAGGGTGCAACCAGCTCTCACTAAAGACATCTCGTAAGTTGATGGAAACCCATCTAGCACAAAGGGGCATTTACTGGACTGGATGGTATGTCTCCATCTGAATGCAGGGAGGACAGAAATAGCCTTTCACAGAGTGCCAGCAGGGCTGGGCTCTCCTGCTCTGAGGGTGTCAGTTTTCCAGCTCTTTCTCCAAGCTATGCAACTTGTCCCTTTTTCATGTGAGTTACTCACCCTGTCCTGGACAGAGGACTCACTGATCTCTCTCTTGCTAAAACTGTTAGAGAGAGCGGGGGAAAGGGGGAGAGAGTGGAGGGGGAGAGAGAGACTGGAAACATGAAAACACAGGCTGAGTTTCTGTTGAGATGCTGTGTCTCAGTGGTTCTCCATGATGGGAGTGACATGCATTAATGTCTTACCTGACACCCTCTCCGTAAGATGAGATTGGATGATGTCATGCTGCAGGAAGTGACTCCTGTGTTTCTGAAAATGGCTATCATTTCCATGATAGCTTTGCTTGTGCTCCTCCTTCTGCCTATAATGTTCCTCCAAAAATGCCCAATTAAGTAGCAGTTAAGTCTTCTTTGACACCTATACATAATTTTTAAAAAATTCAGTGTGCTAAAGCCAATGCTAGTAATGTTTTGGAGAGGTTAAGAAGTAGCTCAGCTGCTACTTTATTGCTAAAAAATGCTAACTATCATCTGATGCAGGGTTGCCACAAACCTTCAATTTGTGAAAAATGCAGTATCTACAAAGCGCAATAAAGCAAAGCACAATAGGAGAAGTTATGACTGTAGCTTAAATTCTCAGCAGGGAAAACACATGATCACGCTGTGTTATATTCACTTGGTGGGATATTCAGTCACTGTAAATGTTACTCATGAAGGACATATAGTAACAAAAAGAGTTTTTACAATGTAACTTCAGAGAAAAGTCAGGATATCAAAATGTGCATTGCAGTTATTACCAGTTGCTGTGCGTCTGCAGAAGGCTCGGAACAGAAACACCGAGAGGCCTTAAGGAAAGGATTTCTTTCTAAACATCCCAAAAGCTTGTTTTATACATACACACATACACATTTCTTTATATAAAAAACTTAGATAAATAATAACACATATAAACAATACAAATGTACATAAATAGTAAAATGTTATGCTTAATAAAATATAATATATAAATAATAAATATGCATGGAATAAAAATATATACTTAGATTAATGTAATATTAAGTTCACATCAGAAAATTTAGAAAATGAGGGTAAGGGGAAAAAAGAAATTGATTCTGTTATGCAGGAATAACAGTTTTTCCTATTTTGATGCTGTGTGATCAGTCACAGCCATTGTGAACACTAGGAGGTGCTGGAGGGGAAGGGCGTAGGTCTTGCTCTTGTACCTGTGACTTGGCTGGGGCTCGGCTTCAGCTTCCAGTCTGGTCCAGGTCTGCTCCACAATTCTCCCATTCTCCTGGGACTGCCTGCTACTCGGATGCTCCTCTCCTGTTGAGAGTCTGGAATTCCCAGATTGGCAAGGAGAGCATGCAAGTCCTCTGAAGGTTTGGAATTGGAATCAGCTACTGATGCTGCTGCCAGAACAAACCATTTGGCCAAGCCCAAGATCAACATGATGGGAAAGTGTCCTCCACTTACAATTGAAGGGAAGGTGTGTGGATACATGCCCATCGATAATCCCAAATTACCCAGATGGGTAGCCTTTCCTACATCTTCTATGCTTTATATAAAGACATGTTCTTCAGGGAGCTTCCCAGGTGGCACTAGTGGTAAAGAACCTGCTGGCCAATGTAGGGAACATAAAAGATGAGGGTTCTATCCCTGGGTTGGGAAGACCCTCTGGAGAAGGTCATGGCAACCTACTCCAGTATTCTTGCCTGGAGAATCCCATGGACAGAGGAGTCTGATTCATAGGCTGTCCTTAGGGTCACAAAGAATTGGACACAACTGAAGCAACTTAGCAAGCATGCATGTACTTTAGGACTTCCCTGGCGGTACAGTGAATGGGAATCTGCCTGCCAGAGCAGGGAACACGGGTTGGATCCCTGGTGCAGGAAGATTCCATGTGTCGCATAGCAGCTAGGCCTGTGTGCCACAACTATTGAGCCTGTGTTCTGCAATAAGAGATGCCACTGCAATCAGGAGCCTGTGCACCGCAAAGAAGAGGAACCTCTCCTTGCCACAGCTAGAGAAAGCCCACATGTAGCAATGAAAACCCAGTGCAATAAATAATAAAAGACATGTTCTTTACACAGCAGAATCATTCTGCCTATGTTTTGTCACTTAATTATAAGTACGTCTTTCTATGTCATAAAATCATTCTGCAACATACGACTGCATACATTTCTATTTTAATGTCACGTTATGCCTTATTCAACTTAATGGACATTATGTCCCCTCCCTTTTTTTCTGCTTCTAAAAGCAATACTTCAGTGACTGTCCTCTCCTGGTACCTAAGTCTTTAGGTTTTAAAAAATTATTGTTTTATTTATGTTTGTGGCTATGCTGGGTCTTTGTTGCTGCGTGGGCTACTCTCTAGGTGTGGTGTGTGAGCATTGCTCACACACCTAGAGATGGTGTGTGAGCATTGCAGTGGCTTCTCTTGTCATGAAGCCTGGGCTCTAAGGTGCAGGGGCTTCAATAGCTGCGGCATGTGGGCTCAGTCATCGTGGCTTCCGGGCTCTAGAGCACAGGCTCAGTAGTTGTGGTGCAAGCGCATGCTCTGAGGCATGTGACGTCTTCCTGGATCAGGGATTGAATCCGTGTCTCCTACATTGGCATGCGGGTTCTTTACCACTGAGCCACCAGGGAAGCACTATCTGTGACATTTTTAAAGAATAAATTTCTAAAGTAGATTTAGGGAGGGAGATAGTTGACCTCAAGATGGCCACAATAATCTTCGCTTTCTTAATCACACCCTTCTATAGTCTCTTCTTACAGTAAATCAAGGCCAGACTACATGGCCAATAAATTACAGCAGAGGTGATGGTGTGTGACTTCTGTGGCTGAGTCATAGAGGGCACTGCGGCTTCTGCCTTTCTCTCCTGGCTCAGAGCCACTCTGCAGAGTCACTCCTGAATTCTTGACCAACAGAAACTACTGGAGACATTAACTAATAATTTTTTAAGGCCACTTATTTGTTTTAAAGTGATAGATACGTAATAGTGTGAGTATTTTGATCGAGAGGCCCAGTTCCACTTTGTTATCAGATAAACCCCAGCATCTTGGTGGCTAACAGAGTATGGTTTATTTCTCACTCCCACACACCTAATGTGGGTAAGGGGGCTCCCCTGCTTTTCAATCAGGTGGTGTCCAGGGACCCAGCATATTTCAGTCTAGTAGCAGATGACTGCCTCTCACATCCAGGTGGTGAGAATTCAGCAGGTGATCACACCCAGATGTATGGGACCAAGAAAATAATTTGACCAACTCTTGATGTTGAAGTTGAAACTCCAATAATTTGGCCACCTAATGCAAAGAGCTGACTCATTTGAAAAAACTCTGATGCTGGGAGGGATTGGGGGCAGGAGGAGAAGGGGACGACAGAGGATGAGATAGTTAGATGGCATCACTGACTCAATGGACATGAGTTTGGGTAAACTCTGGGGGTTGGTGATGGACAGGGAGGCCTGGCGTGCTGTGGTTCATGGGGTCGCAAATAGTTGGATACAACTGAGCAACTGAACTGAACTGAACTGAGCATTATCTCTGCCAATGAATCAAAAGAAACTATAAGTGGTTACTATGTATTTTTAAAAGATAGACTCAGAACTAAAGATCTATATATTGAAATCATGATTCACAATGAACAACAAATCTTGAGGGTGCTCAAATTTCCACAGTTGCTACATGACAAGCATGTAAAAACACAGTGACTCTTCCATAATGCAATCTGACAATCTATACCAAGGGCCTTCAGAATATTTATATCCTCTGACCCAAATAGGGGCTTCCCTGGTAACTCAGCTGGTAAAAAAATCTGCCTGCAATATAGGAGACCCCAGTTCGATTCCTGGGTTGGAAAGATCCCCTGGAGAAGGGAATGGCTACCCACTCCAGTATTCTGGCCTGAAGAATTCCACGGACTGTATAGTCCATGGGGTCATAAAGAGTTAAACATGGCTGAACGACTTTCACTTTCACACTGACCCAAATAATTTTGCTGCTGGAACTCTATTCTAAAAAGATGTTGTTTAATATGATAAAATCATTATGAATAATTCACCATAACATTATAAGAAGTAATGAAAAATTGTATGTATGCCAGGGAAAGGATAATTTGTCACCCCCTCCATGATAGAATATTACACAACCATTACAAGAGATGCTGGCTGTGCAACTTGTCATAGCTGACACTATACTGTTATGGGGAGAGGTCGCAAAATTAAATTATTTCAATGATACAAACACAGGGAGAAAACACTACACTATTTATAACCTACCTTATTTCATAACCAGAAAAAAGTTGGTAGAAGCAATTTAAAAAGCATTGCTGGTCTTTCTGATCCCTAGTCAAAGGCCATCTATTGGCTTCACTGTCCCCTTCAGGTGACAGCTTCCCTAAGCTTCCCCAGGAGTGGATGCGGGAGAGGGTGCAGGCCAGGTAGGAGCAGGGATGCTTCAGAGCGTATCAGAGTGCTGGTCCTGCATCCCCAGGGATGGGGCTGGGATAACCCACCTGGGCACCACCCTCTTAGGCCCAGCCTAAGGCTGGAGACATCTCCCACCTCTCTGGCTCCAGAAGCTGGTGGCCTCCATGATGCTGATATCCCCCCATGAGGTCCATGTCCTCCCATTATGTCCATGATGCCCGTGATGCCCCTGGCCCCCTTGCTGCCTGTAGCTCCCACGGTATCTATGGTGTCTATAGCTCCATGGTACCTATGGCCCCCATGATGTCCATGACTCCCTGTGATGTACAAGGCCCCAGTGACGCTCATGGCCCCTGTGATGTTCATGACCTTCATGATATCCAAGGCCCTATGAGACCCATAGACCCTCAGTGATACCAAGGGATCTCCCTCAAAGGTGGCCTCTGCTCCCAGCCCACCACCTGCCGAGTACACTGACCTTCACAGACCCCTCAGGGTGTGGGCTGGTTGGACAGAGGAGTGGGTGCAAAAGCTAGTCACCAGGATTTGCGCTGGGGAGGGCAGAGGGAACCCAAGGGACCCACTCATCTCAAGGCTAGCCTCAGGCCTTGGTCTGACTTCTCTGAACTGTGCTAGAGGTGCCTCCGCAGGCCTGCATGCTGAGGAACATCAACCTTTGATCCTGGTGAATGGTGTCCTAGAGGGAGGGGGACTGGCTTGCACACATTGCTCATAAGCCAAACTGTGGATACTATTATCCCATTTTATAGATGAGGAAACTGAGGCCCAGAGGATGGCAGAGCTAATGGGTGGAGGAGAGGCCTTGAAAGCCTGGAGATCTGGCCAGAGCTCTCTCACATGATTGCTGTGAGGGGGCAGCTCCACCCTGGTTCAGGCCAGGTTCAAGCGGACAGGGACACAGGACTTGTCACAACAGGGGCCGTCACCAAAACTCAAGCCGCAGAGAGTTGCTGTGTCAGGCCCAGGGGCTGCCTCCTAAGGAGGAGCCTTAGAGCTGAAAGGGAGAGGAGGAAGATGGCCAGGCTGTGGTGCATCCCAAATCCCTTGAGGCTCTTGGCCTTGGCTCAGGGCCTGCGCGAGAAGAAGGCAAATCTAGGCAGCTGGAGGATTAAAAGTGCCAGGGAGGGCATGAGTCCAGTGCTGTGATGTGATTATCAGAAACAGAGAAAAGCCCAGACCTGTGGGCACTTCACAAAGCTCACAAATGGGTGACTGTCCATTTAGTTCTATCTCACAGGCAGGACCCGAGGCAGAGGGGATGCTTGACTTAAGGTCACGCGGCTGGTACAGCAGGAGCATGGGAGACCCTTCTAATGTGGAGCTCGGCTCTCAGTCCATCAGTGTGAAGGAAGGGCACACAGTCACGGCCTCCCCTCACTGCCTGCATTTACTGTCCAGGATGCAGAGAAAATGGAGATTTGAAAGTGCAGAGACGGACAGAAGCAAGAGGGAGCAGTGAGAAAGAGAGAGAGAAATACGGGAGTAGGAGGAGAGAGAGAACCTGAGGGAAAGGAAGGGAGGAAGGAAAAGGCAGGGAGTCGGGGAAGGTGAGCCTGCCTCTTGCCCCCAGCGGCTCCTGTGCTCGGTTGGTTGCCCCTTGAAGTCACTGCCCACCTCCCTCTGACTTTGCTCAGGTGCGTGGTGGCTCTGGTCTCCAGAGAGGGAGCCAGCTGCTTAGTGACCGACTGGGAAGGGGCGCGTAGTGCAGTTAGGGCCTGAGTGACTCTTGTAGGTGGCCCTGTGACATTCCTTGGTCTGGGGTCTGCTCTCGCCCCTGTGCCCTTGGATCCTGGTGCCCAGCTCTCCACTGGGGGGGCAGTTCCTCCTTCAATACAGCACATACCGTCACTGAGGCCAGCAGTGGTGGTGTCACCGGGTCATCCCCTGAGATGCGTATGCCTCTGGCATGAGGCCCAACTTCACAGCAGTCAGTAGTGGGCCCTAACAGCTGCCCTCCCTCCCTGGGGCTCTGGGTCCGCTGGCTGCTAACTCCTGAGCTGCGGCGAGGGGCAGGAAGCAGTTACTGCCACTGTCTACCTGTGGTGTCCACCCTTGACCCTGTGTATCTAAAAGACAATTGGACTGAGAATTTCAGAAGCTCTTTTCCTGTTTAAAATCATCAGCCATAATGGCAAATGACAGCATTTATTTTTCTGCCTTTTTTCTTATGTTTCCCAGAAATTGCTTTTAAAACACATGCTGATTAGAGTGCATTCAGGTAAGTGTTTCCTCCCTTCCACACTGGGCTCCTGATAGTCCAGCCAGGGATGGGAGGAGGCAGCAGATTGATCGGAGGTGGGTTCCAGGAACCACACAGGCCTGTGGTCATGGAAACATCAAAGTGGGTGAGATGCTCACTCTTCACCTCGAAATTGGGGCATCAGGAGAAACGATTAAGGCAGTGTGAGTTAGTTTTTAGGCAGCATCGCAAACTGTGCCACTAAATATGTGTCTTCCCTTCTGGTCTGCAGTCTGACCTGGGTGATAGCAGCCAGAGAACTCCTAGCACTCACCACATCCTCAGAACTCATCCCTGGGAGCAGCTGTCACAGCTGGCTTATAAGCTAAGTTTTGTCTATCCATTAGGAATTTATGGGGTATCAATAACAGACATAGTTTTATCCCCTCCATCACTAGATCAGACCCAAACAGCTGCTGCCTTGCTCAGAAGCTTGATGTTGTCTGGACAGTAACTCTGCAATGATCTTGGCCTTCTCCTTGGAGTTGTTCCCTCATGGTCATAACTTAACTCCCACAGCTTCAGGTATCACGTCTGTGTGCAGACCAGGGAGAAACAGGGAAAAGACCAACAGCCACATCTGTTCCCCTTCATGAGCAAAAGTTCTGCCTTTCTCCAGCAGCTACTACTACTACTAAGTCGCTTCAGTCGTGTCCAACTCTGTGCAACCCCACAGACGGCAGCCCACCAGGCTCCCCCGTCCCTGGGATTCTCCAGGCAAGAACATTGGAGTGGGTTGCCATTTCCTTCTCCAATGCATGAAAGTGAAAAGTGAAAGTGAAGTCGCTTAGTCGTGTCCGACTCTTCAAGACCCCATGGACTTCAGCCTACCAGGCTCCTTTATCCATGGGATTTTCCAGGCAAGAGTACTGGAGTGGGGTGCTATTGCCTTCTCCGTTCTCCAGCAGACTGCCCTTTAAATCTTAGGGCCACCCCTCACTGCAAGGAAGGCTCAGAAATATGGAACAGAACTGGCCCGGTCACCTGTCACCTGGGCTGAAGATGCTGTCCCTGGGGCAGAGATTGCCACGCCGTATTCATTCTTGCCCTCTTGATTTTTAGTAACTGAACCCCCAAATTTTAACTGGATTATCCCCAAATAGATACCACCTCTTCCTGTCTTCTTAACAGCCAGATGTGACTGAGTTCCAAACCATCATCTCCACTCACTGGAGTTTTGTCCACAAGAAAGGAGGGAACCGTGGCTGTTCGGGAGGTGTCAGTGCAGTAAGTCCACTGCCCTGGTGCTTGCTCAGTGCAGTGAAGTATCATTTCATAGCTTGATCCTTGGCTGATTCATCGCATGGAGCTGCTTCTCCTCTTCAGACAGAAACTTCTCACCGTCTTCAGCCTTTCTCTTCTGCATGGTTGGGTCTCCCTCTAAGAAGGGGCCCACTGGGATATGGCATCCTGTGGGATGGACAGGGCTAGACAGGGTGAGACATGTTTTAGATTTCAGCAATGGATTATTACTCACATTGGAGAAGGAAATGGCAACCCACTCCAGTACTCTTGCCTGGAAAATCCCGTGAACGGAGGAGCCTGGTGGGCTACAGTCCACGGGGTCGCAAAGAGTCGGACACGACTGCGTGACTAAACTTTCACTTTCACTCTATTACTCACATCCACCAAGAAAGCACCCATCTTGGAGGTCCAGACTGATGTGTTTTGAGAACTGTACAGACTGACCATCACGAATATCAAGTCTAGAACGCTGCTATCCCCAAGAAAACTTCCTCAGGCCCGTGTGCAGTCAAGCCCTCTCTCCCCACTACAGTGGCTACCCCTGTTCTCATCTGCTTTGCCTGTTCTGAATCAACAAATAAATGGATTAATTTATTACGTGTCTGGCTTCTTTCACTCACAAAATGTTTCTGAGATTCATCAGGGCTGTTCGTGTATCAGCAGCCCATCCCTCTTCCCTCCTGAGCCCATCCCAGTGCGGGGGCACCCAGCATGTTTTCACATTCACCTGCAGACAGTCATCAAGGTGGTCCTTGTCTGCGGCTGTTATGAATGAACTACTCTTAGTGCAGTGTGTAAGGACTTGTGTAAGCATGTTTTCACTTCTCTTGGCCAAACTGAGGAGAATCTCTTGTGTATATTTATAAGAAACCACCAGACCAGTTTCAAAGTGGCTGTACTATTTCTTACCAGCAAAACATGAGTCCCAGTTGCTCCATGCCTCCCTAACACTGGTTATTTTCTATCTTCTAAATGTTTAGATGTTAAAATGATTGGTGGAGATACTTCACTGATGACACTTAGCACACTTTCAGGGGCCCAGCCATTCGTATATCACCTTTTGTGAAGTGTCTGTTAAAGTCTTCGGCACATTTAAAATTTTAGGTTATTCATCTTTTTAGCCTTGACTTTTAAAGGAGTTCTTTACACACTATGGCCACATGTATTTTTTTTCAAATACAGGTATTTTTTCCAAATCTGTGTCTTGCCTATTATTTTGATAAGCAGAAGTTTTCAGTTTTATGAAGTCCAATCTACCAGATTTTATTCAGATAAGTACATTCAGATAAAACAATTTTATATTTTTTGAATAGGTATTTTTTTTAGCATCCTGTCCTGGAGGCCCCTTTACCCGCAAGGTCAGCATATCAGTTCATTGCCTCTGAGCTCCGAATACCCTTGGACATTTCTCCTTCCTGGTGACCAAAATGTCAGGCACCCCCAGTTCAGAGAACTGGAAGGGTGGAAAGAGGATGGAGCTCTGATACCTGGGGGTGTGAAGTGCGGGATTCAGGATGGTTGGTGCCCGTGCCTCCCAAATGACACTCCTGTGACCTTGCAGCCCTGCCCTGGTGGTTACCTTCCCAAGGCCTCTAGATTCAGATTCCCCACTCTCGGCCTTCAGCTCCTTCTTGATGCCCCGAATTTGCTACGCACCCTGGCCAGTAGCCACAGAGCCTGCGCTCTGGTGGTTGCAGACCAGCCTGGCCCACACAAACCAGCAGATTTCCCTGCCAACTAGTGGGTTCAGGCATGCCTTCTCCACTGAGGCCCAGCTCCCTCCAAGCTGACCTCCTCAAGTGCCCTCCCTCAGTCCTGGGGTTTCCTAGGGCTTCCTTTTAGGTCTCATCAGTGCTTACTAACTGGGCCTATTAGACATCCTGTTCAGGTCACCGAGTGGTCCCTACCATCTGATTGGACACAGATTAATATAGTCACAGAGATACTCTTCAAGGTCTGTGATCAGTGAGAGGCGAGATCCATCAATATAGATACAGGTAATTGTTTTTCAACCACTTAATCATTGTTAAGTTTGAAGTTCAGCAGTGTTAAATGATTCCACCTTGTTGTACAAAAGATCTAGAACTTTTTCATCATTCCAAACAAAAACCGTCCCCATTAAAACACTAATTCTCCATTCTCTTTCGCCTAGTCCCTGGCACCCCCATCCTACTTTTTGTTTTTATAATTTGATGACTGTAGATGCTTTATACACGTGGAATCGTACAGTATCTGTCCTTTTATGACGAGCTTATTTCAGTTAGCACAATGTCCTCAAGGTTCAACTATGTGTCACGTGTCAAAATTTTCTTCCTTTTTAAACTGAATTATATTACCAGTGTCCGGAGCAGGAAGGACTGTGGACCCAGGCTCAGATTCAGAGCTGGCAGTCCCTGAGTGCGGCGTGGCTGTGGGGGCCTCCCTGGGAGCCCGCCATCAGTCCCTCTGCTCCTGGGGTGTTCCTGCAGCACGTTCAATCTGGGCTGCTTCTCCTCTGGCACTCAGAGGACTTTCCTGCCACCCAAACAGCAGATGGTCAGGAAATGAAGGCTCACTCCAATATCAACCAGAGGAAAATCTAATTCAATTGGCAAAACACAGAGTCAGAAAAGCATGTGGCTTAACACATGTCATCTTGTTAGGTGGCGTTGGCTTTCAGAGACTAAGGACCAACAGCTGGGCCGGGGCTGGGATAGGGCAGCGGAATTTTGTGGTTTTCTCGGTGTCAGCTTCCCTCCCAGGCCTGGGTGCATTTCTCCTCCACCCGCATCATACATGTGTGACTGGGCTGGATCCTCAGCCTATAATTGGCCAGATGCTTATCAGGTACTTTATATGATGTGCCACTCAGGGCAAGTGCAACTGTGATGACTCAAACCCCAAAATATCAGTTACTTAAGCGAGAAAGACATTCTTTCTTATTACATAGAAGACGTCCTAAGGCAAGCAGGATGGGGCTGGTGTGGCAGTTCCATGTCAGAAGCCCAGGTTCCTCCTAATTTCCTGTCCTGCTGTTCTTAATATGTAGTCTCTACCATGTGGCCCAAGATGGCTGCTTAAATTCCAGCCATCCTGCTTGCATCCCAGCTAGCAGGAAGGAGGAAGAGAGAAGAAATATGCATCCTACATTGTAAGACTTTTTTTTTTTTTTGGCCACAATGTGCAACTTGCAGGATCTTAGTTCCCTGACCAGGACTTGAACCTGGGACCATGGCAATGAGAGCACTGAGTCCTAATCTCTGGACCACCAGGGAACTCTCTAAGACACTTCTTAGAAGTTTCTGCACAGTTCCACTCACATCTTTGGTTAGAACTTAGCCACGTGGCTATACCTAGATGGAAGGCAAGCTGAGAGATGTACTTTATGTTCCAGGCATCCATGTTCCTAACTGAAAGTTCAGGGTTTCTGTGATAGAGGAAGAGAATGGATGGTGGAGAGCACTTAGCCATCTCTGTTACACACAACTAATTCTGATAAGTTCTAATCATTGTTTAAGTTTAAATCTTATTTATATCTATATTTTTGTTAAGTAGGCTGATCACACAGTATGAAATTCAAAACAATGTGTGTTGAAAACTCTTCCTCTCCCTCCTGTCCCCCTCTTGCTCCTGTACTGTTCCTTTACTTTTCTATCAGGTGATGGGGCCTCCTGGCCAGCTCTCGGGGGACTTGAATGCTCTATGCGCAATGGCTTCCACTCACAGGAGACCAGTGAGGTCTCTCACGTCTCCCTCCCAGGGTTTCTTCAGTCAGCAATCAGGGGGGCCTGGGGGCCTGGCCTGTACTTTCCTGTGGCATTAAGGCTGTTTAGTCTGTCCTCGCTGAGTTGGCCAGTGTTCAGCTAATGTCTGTGTGAGGCAGCGTCCTCACAAATGTTTGTTGAGTGAATAAGTGAAGGGTCAGCTTGTCATCTCCCAGGTGGCGCTAGTGGTAAGGAACACACTTGCAGATGCAGTGGACACAAGAGATTCGAGTTTGATCCCTGCATCAGGAAGGTCCCTTGGAGGACGGCATGGCAATTCACTCCAGAATTCTTGCCTGGAGAATCCCATGGACGGAGGAGCCTGGCAGGCTACAGTCCATCTCAAAGAGTTGAACGTGAATGAAGCAACTTAGCAGGCAGCATCTCCATCAGTAACTCTGGACCCTGGACACTTACCGCACTTACCCAAACCTCAGCTTCCTCCCCTGTTAGAAAGGGAACTGGAATCCCCACCTCACAGTGTAGTAGGCAGAGTACAAAGAGAGACGGCCAGTGGTCGGCTGTGTCTGGGATTGGGAAGCAGAAATGTTTTCCTCTTTCTTTCTTCCCAAAGAAGGTTTCCTTGAGTACAGATGGTGCTTTGTCAAATCTAACGTCCATGCCCCTGGAGCCTGATTGTGCCTCCCTGCCTGAGTTGCGCACCCATCCTGAATGGCCAAGCGCCACCAGGGGGCGCAGCACACCAGAGTCTAAGAAAGGACCCGCTGTCCAGGAGACAGCAGGGAGAGAGGGCACAGGCCTTGGTCTGAGGAGTGTGGGGAGTTTAGTCAAAGATTTTGTTGGGCACAGACACATTAAGGGAAAAATAGATCAATTTCATCAAAATTAAACACTTTTGGAATCAAAGGACACTATCCAAGTAGTGAAAAGACCATCCACAGAATGGGAGAAAATACTGGCAAGTCACAGATCTCACAAGGATCCAGTGTCCAGAATATGTAGAGATGTCATAAAAGTCAACCACAAAAAGACAAAGAACACAATTCAAGAACTGGCAAAGGTCTTGAAAAGACATTTCTCCCAAGAAAATATATAAATGGCCAATAAACACGTGAAAAGATGCTCAACATCACAACTGTTAATCAAAACCACAATGAGGTACCCCCTCACACCCATTGAGATGGATAGAATAGAAACACACGGACATTAAGTGTTGGTGAGGATACGGAGAAATTGGAGCTCTCATACCTTGCTAGTGGAAAAGCAAAATGATATAGCCACTGTGGAAAACAGTTTGGTGGTTCCTCAAACAGTGAACATAGAATTACCTTAGGATCCAGCAACGCCAATACAAAAACATGTACATGATTGTTCATAATGGTCAAAACCCAGAAACAACCCAAGTGTACACGATTGGATGAGGGATTAAACAAAATGTGGTGTATTCAGACAATGGACTATTAATCAGCTATAGAAGGGTGAAGCGGTGGTGCATGCTACAATGTGAATGAACCTAGAAAACACGCTGAGTGCAGGAAGCCAGACACAAAAGGTCACATATGTTATGATTCTATTCATATGAAATGTCCTGAATAGGCAGATTCAGAGTCAGATTCATGGTTGTCGGGGTGCGGGGGCCCTGCGTGGGGGCTGATTGCCTGTTGGGTACAGGATCTATTTTTTGTTTTCTTCTTTCCCAAACTTTATTAAAGAAAAAGCAACGGTGGTTGCTTTCCAGAACATAGTCAAATTTCTGGGAGTTTTCCATTGAAAATGTAGCATTTGCTTCCGTATATATGCCAGTGTGTACTAGGTAGGGGCCATGATAAAATTCTAATTTTAGATGAACTTTCTAATATTCATCTTCCACCCTGTCTGTGGTCTGTCTTTGGATCAGCAGTAATCATCTCAACAGTCACTGTGGCTGCATTAATTTTTGTCTGCAGCTCTCTCAGCTCTTCTATACGCACCAAGTGCAGAGTTTGAGCAGCTTCATTAAGAACCTCAGCTTCTGTGTTAAAACCAAGAATACGTTTGTCTTAAGCAGCAGGCAAGCCCTCTTCTGTTGGGTTTGTGTTAGCAACTGCGTGCCATGTCAGGGTTCCTGGACCAAAATGTTAATTGTTTGAAGCACTGCCAGGTAATCACCATGGGTTGACTCTGAAAGGTAGCCTGGACCAGGACACCAGCCCTAAAATTAGGATTATTTATGTCCAAATTGATCATGGGCTCTGCATTTTTAATTGATGCAACAGTCAGCATTTTTTGCATTATCAGTTACCAAGTAATTGTATTTTTCAGCATTATCTCCATATCCAAATCTAACAGCTAAACCAAGAATTCAGTCAATTGCTTCTTGTCCATCTAGAATCTTGAAAGAACAGTGAACATCTCTGAGAAACTTTTCAAAGAACTTGGGTTGGTCACTGTCGTGGGTTACCTCTGTCTTCAGTCTTACAGTGTCTGATTTTCTGGTCTTCAAGGCAAACATCGAGTTTCTAAATTCTGTTTTATCTGTTCAGTTTAAGAGGTAGGTTGTGGCAGAGAAAGCCCATCATGCTTCCTGCTTCAGCTGGGAGGGCCAGATCTTCTTTTGTGATGATGAGAACGTTCTGGATTTAGTGATGATAATTGCCTAAGTCCGTGAATGTACTAACAACCCCTGAATTGTACACTTTAAAAGGGGGGGTTTTATGGCATGCAAATTATGTCTCAATTTTTTAAAAAAAGGTTTTCTTGGTCAGAGTGAAATGTAGTGGCTGAATTGCAGGTCATGTCCTTGCAACTCTGGCCTCCTCCCATCCTGTCCCCTGGGGCGGGGGAGGCAGGAAACCCAGGGGGTGGGGGGCAGTTTCCAGACAATTTCAGCTTTCTGTCAAATTCATATCCTCATTCATTTCACCCTGTGATTCTGTGATTCCTTCTCTAGGGCACAGGTGGGAGATGTGATGGAAAACTGCAGTGTGGCAGACAGAAGCACAGCTGGGGGCCAGGCTGTACGGGGACCCTGCTTGGCTGTCCCAGGGCAGTTACAGCACAGGAGCTTCAGGTCTGTGGTCTGTCTGGCATCTTGAAGGCCATGTGCTCCCATCCTGGAGAGATGCCAGCAGAGCTGGCTGACACCCCTCAGGTCCTGGGGAGGGGCTTCCTGTACCAGCTGGAGGCTGGACCAGACGATGTTGATTTTCTGTGTTATTCACAACACAAATGCGTTTAAAAAAGATCTCCAGAGTTACAAACAGTACCTCAGAGTAGACTACTTTATTTAACTAACAAATAAACACTGTTTTACAATTGGCTTCCCTATTTGCTCAGATGGTAAAGAATCTGCCTCCTGTGCAGGAGACCTTGGTTCAATCCCTCGGTTGGGAAGATCCCCTGGAGAAGAGAATGACAACCTGCTCCAGTATTCTTATCTGGGAAATCCCATGGACAGAGGAGCCTATGGGCTACAGTCCATGGGATCACAGAGAGTCGGATGTGACTGAGCAACTTTTCACTTTCAGCTACTACCAGCTGCGAAGAAACCGCTGAAAGGTATATCCTTGTCATGACTTCAGAATTTTGCCTAGTTGCCTGTGATGACATCTTACCTCTGGCACCTGAGGTGAGGTTAGAGTGAACTCAGGCAAAGGCAGCAACTCCCCACCCTAAGAAACCCAGTGCAGCAGAATGTTCATCACGGGCAGAGTGTTCATCACATCATCATCCGCGTGCTGGACATCATGATGTGCTTCTAAAAGAGCAGAGCCAAGAAAAGTACCAGAACGGTAGGATCTGGGAGCTCCAGGTGTTGGGGATGCAGGACAAGCTGTCTTCCCCTCTATTATTATGGTTTCCATCCTGCAGGTCAACAAAGGAGAGCTCAGAGAGATCAGAAAATCTGTCCAGGGTTTCCCAGCTGACCATATGGGGGCAACTTTCTAGTTTATCCTTAGCAGATTGTGATCCTGTCTTTTTGCCTATTCATCTTTCCTCCCTTCCCTCCCTCCTTTCTTCCACCTTCTCCCTTCCCTCCTTCTCTGTATCCCTACCTTCTTCCCTCCTTCCCTTATTTCCATCCTCCAATCCTTTGAGCAGAGACTACCACGTTCATTCACTCATCTGGCTGTCCTCTCCTCGCAAGTGGGGAAACCAAGGCTGGAGAGCGGCACCACCACCTGCTTAAGGCCACTGAGCCTCCTGGCTGCCTCCACCTGTGTCTGCAGGGCCTCACGCCATTTGTGTTAAATTCTTGTGAAAGAAGATGAGGGTGTGAGGCTGCAGGCTTGGTCCTCCCAGGGAAACTACTGACCCTGTCCTCAGGCCCCCGTGAATGAATGCTGGTGCTTTGTGAACAGAGGTCCCTGTGCAGCCCTGGGTCATGCTGGCCCTTCCCCAAGTGCCATTCTGAGAACACCCTGGACTCCAGTTAGCACTGCCCACCGCCCTTGGTCCATGTGGTGTGGGGGGCACTGGCCTCTACAATCAGAATCAGGCATGGGCTGCAGACAAGCGTGGGGACCCCAGGGTCAGGGGTCTGGCTGGCAGGGACCAGGCATGCACCAATTGATCAGTCCAACAGCCTCCACCCCAGCTGTGGCACAGGCAAAGTGGGCCCTGGGAACAGAGATGCTGATCCAGCCCAGCATTATCTGGAGAAGGATGGAGAGCTCAGGGTACACACCCTCAGCTGCCTAGAGCTGCAGTGACCACTCCTCCTGTGCCTGGGCCTAGGCTGCCCACTGGAAGCACTGCAGATGTCTGCTCTGTCACCCTAACAGTGACCTTGCTTGTTGGCAGATAGGAAACTAAGGCCCAGGGGATGAGCTTATTGCACCCCCCCCCCCAGCCTAGGCGTCTCTCCAGCAGGCTGGTGTGGCCTAGGGTGGCCAAGGGGTTGGACCTGAGTCCAAGCCACACTTCTGATGGCCACCATAGGGGCCTTCATCTTGAGGTTAAAGGCCTTGCTCCATGGGAAGCCCAGAGGAGTGAGATGGGTCAGTTAGCACAGACCAACTGGCTCAGGCCCTGCTAGGGCAAGGGGGCTGCCAGACCAGAGGAGCAGGGGCTCTGGGCTGCGACCTGAGTGCCTGTTGCAGAGAAGCAGATGCTCCGAAGGTGGCCCCACATCAGGCAGGGCTATAGGCCCCTCAGGGACCTCACCCCTCTGTGGAGGTGACTTCTGAGCCTAGGGCTGACAAAGGAGATGGAACCAGTCACTCAAAAGCTGAGCGAAGGTGGTCTGGATGTCAGCAGGGCAGGGAGAGGTCAGCCCCTATGAGGACAGTTCAAAGGAAAGAAAGCTGGTTCGAACCCATGGGCAGAGGCTGAGTTCACAAGTGACGGGAGACATGGAAATTAAATCCTTGGGGGGATATAGCATTTCTCCTAATGCAAAAGTCAATTAATGTGCTCTGTGGGCAAGCCGACAACACTGGTGGGAGTGTAAATTGGTACAACCTCTCCTGAGAACAGTTTGCCAAAATCTGTCACAATTATGAATGCATGAACTTCTGACCAAGCAGCTGGTTCAGGGTTGGCCAAGCAGGTGAGTGCACGGTACAAGCTGTGGGACAGCCATGACTGCCATTTGAAAATACTAGAAAAGCGTGAAAACAAAAAATGGAATTCACCCAGATAGAAATAAAAGTGAAAGTGAAGGTCGCTCAGCTGTGTCCCATCCTTTGCGACCCCATGGACTATAGTGTCCAAGGAATTCTCCAGGCCAGAATACTGGAGTGGGTAGCTGTTCTCTTCTCCAGGGGACCTTCCCAACCTGGGGATCAAACCCAGGTCTCCCACATTGCAGGCGGGTTCTTTACCAGGTGAGTCACCGGGGAAGCCCAGATAGAAAAAACCACTGCCGATACCTGGTGTATTTTCTTTGAGATTATTCCTTTATTGGCTGTTTTAACAATTGTTCCTTGAGCTTGCAGAATACATCAAGCTTTCTTGTGCCAGGAATCCAGTGTGGAGTGTATCAGTCCACATTGCTGCAGTAACAAATTATCACAAACTCCTTGGTTTAGGACAACGAAGGGTTACCCAGGCCTCCCCCTGGAACCTTGTCATTTCCAATTTTTTGGTATGTATAGTAACTCTGAGATAAACTACTCTAGGTCTAAATCTTTGCTTTCCTCAGGGTAGATGCCAAAAGTGAATCAGAGTAAGAAATAAGTGTGAGGCTTTTCCAAGCTGCTTTCCTGAAAGGCTGGGACTGACTACTTGCTCACAGCTTGCCTGTCTGCTCCCCTCTGCCAGCACCGGGCCTTATTATTAAACCAGGACTGCTAATCTCCACATGAAGATGCCAGTTTGTTTTACTTGCCTTCTGACAGTTCCTGGTGAGACAAAACTGTGGTTCTATACGTTCCGAGACTTTCTGTGCTTGTTGGCATGACTTTCATCCTCTTTTCTTTGGGGAATTTGGCTTTTTTCCGCTAATACTGAACCCGTATTGACTCATGTGAATTTCTGTATATTAATGATAACTCTCCTTGCCCTTTATATCTGCTGTGAGTCTTTTTTCTCAAGGGAATGGCTGCCTTTAGATCTTGTTTCTTAATATTTAAAAATTTGGTCAATGTTATCTTTCTTTTTTAAATCTCTGATCTCTCCTCCCTGCCCTGCCCCCTTTTGCTCTTGTGTCTGGAAGGCCTCCCCACAACCAATATACACATGCAAACACACACATCTAATAAATGATCACTTAAAGCTCTCTCCAGCTAGAGACAGGGCCTCTTTTGACCCTGGAGGCCTGGTTCTGTAGCCTGATCACCGCATGCTCTTGGGCAGCTCCCCTTCCTCTTCGAGCCTTGGTGTCTCCTCCTGTTAAAAGCCCTACTTTGCTCTTGCTGGTGTCTGTGTTGGCCTCTGCCCCTCAGCTTCAGAGCCAAGGCACCCTGCCCGCTAGCCCTCCCACCACTCACATCCTCACAGACAGACCAGAACCACGTCAAGCCCCACGCAGCACACCATACCCCACATCCTTACCCCACGGCGTCCAGGGCTCAGCTCCTGCCTGTCTGTCCCTGTGATGTTGATGTAAAAACCACCCCAGGGCCTGAGGCTGCCTGCAGTATCTACTATTGCCAGTTAGAGTTCAGGTCTTTATTCAAAGTGGAGTGTGATTCTGGCTGTTGGTGCCTGCCCAGTTACCTTGTAAAATGGCAGTTCTATCTCTAAGACCAACAAGTACTGGAGTCACTGCTGTGGTTTATTAATCAGTGACTTCATTCCTGGATGTGTAGTTCACATGAAACCTTATAGAAAAACATGTTGCAGCTCAATGGCCTCAGAGGTTGTGACCCATTCCCTTGGCAGGTGTGTGCAGAATGTTGAGCCTAGGAGGGTGACATTAATGTTTAATGAGCACCTACTGTGTGCCAGGTTGTTTAGGGCCCTCCCATTCTCCCATGGTCTGATGAGGTGAGCCATTCAGTAGATGAGCAAATTGAAGCCACAAGTACAAGAAGAATGAATGGGGCTCCCTGGGGGTTGGTGCAGACATTCAAAGAGGAGCCATGCCTCCTTTCCCAAGGTCAAGGTCAAGGTCAGGGTGTAAGTGGGGTGCTTCCTCCTTATTTTGGAACAAGCCCTCTTCCCACATCCAGTCTTTGGACCAAAGGGGGACATGTGCCCAGTCTGGCACGTCAGAACATCCCAGCCCTGTCCCCAGGGGTGGTTCAGGGATGAACACGTGACCTCTCAGCTAAAGACATCCATCTCCAAGGCTTTCCTAGAGCTGTGGAAGGAAACACTGGAAATGTCAATGTGGAGCTACTGGTGGGCATGGGTGCTCCTCCAGGAAGAGTCAGACTGTATGTGAAGCCAACAGAGAAGGAAGCATAGCTGAAAGACAGGCTGTGCCTCCTCTTATGATGCGGTCATTTTCCAAAGTGTGCACTAGGCCTGGCCACCAGTGAATCCGTTTGGGCATCAGGATGAAACAGAGTCAGTAGATCCACAGCAAGCAAGGGCTGGCATGCGCCAACAGGACTAGCAGGAGAAAGGCCAGAATTTGGGGCCTCAATGGGATGAGACTTCTCTAGAGGGCTCAACGGGTGTTTGGTGATGATATATTATATGACCTGGACACCTTTTCATTCTGAATGAACAGGCATTCCCAGGGGCAGGTATTGCGATTTGAACTGGGTCAGCTGGAAAACCCCAAGTCAAGTAGGCCAAGTTTCCAGCCAGTGGAAAAAACCTCTTTTGCATCACATGGAGAATTATGTGTCTCCCCTGAGAGCTCATGGGGGCTGATCGGGCCCACTGAATGTAAAGAGAAAACTCCGGGTGAGTGCGACCCCTGTGAAACATGGTGGCATATCCCACCTCGGCCACTTGTCAGAACCTGTCCTAGATGGTGGCCTGGCTCTGGTCTGAGGACTCCAGCCAAGGCCTTGTGGCACCTGGCTCTCCACGCTCCTTCTCTCTGCTCTGTCCACACGAGCCCACATGTCTGCCCTCCCTCCTCGCTAGCTCTGTTGCTGCTAAGTTGCTTCAGTCGTGTCTGGCTCTGTGCAACCCCATAGACGGTAGCCCACCAGGCTCTCCCGTCCCTGGGATTCTCCAGGCAAGAACACTGGAGTGGGTTGCCATTTCCTTCTCCACACTAGCTCTGTGGTCCTAAGCAAATTGCTAAGACATCCAACCTCCACATCCCCCTGGGGAAGTAGGGATTCAATGGCTCTCTTGAATCAGGGGCCATTTTTCTCTGTGTCAGGTCCTACCAGCAAGGAGACAGGTGGCAAGGTAGGAGGTGGTCAGAGTTCAGGATGGCTACCATGTTTCAGTCCTACTGGCCTGCTAGAACCCCTGGGGATTCATTTAGTGATTCTGTCACAACCCCAGGAACTGGGTGCTGCTACCACCCTGTGACTAATCAGGAAACTGGAGTTCAGAGACATTAATTAGTGAGTTGCAGTTCATGGCCAACAGATGGTGCCAGGATTCGAATCAGATCCAGGCTTCCAGACCCGTGCTGAATCAGTGCGCCCCCTTTTCCAAAGACATGGGCCACACATTAAGCGAAGCTGCCTCTTGTCCAAAGTGCAGGAAAACACACAAAAGCAAAACCATCTACTGCTGACATTTTGGTGTGTTCTCTTCTGGTTTTTCTCCAGTACCTTGTCACTTCAAATTATCTCTAATCACTTCCTGCTTGATTATAAAACTCCAAGAGCATTTAAATGGCTTCGTCATATTTGATTATGTCGGAATAACACAGTTTACTGAGCCATTTTCCAATTGCTGAAAATTTACATTATTCCTAATGCTTATTATAAACAACCCTTCAGTGAACATCTTTATGCTCCACTATCTGCATAGCTGGTCACTTCATTTGTATAAATTCCCCAAAAGGGAATTACTGACTTAAAGGGTATAAACATTTTTTTACATTCTTGCTCCAACTATGAATTGCTTTCCAGGAAGCTTGTGCTAGCCTGCTCAGTGGATCCATTTGGGCAACAGGATAAGAGAGGCCGTGGGGCCATGGTAAGCAAGGGCTGGCATGAGCCATCAGGACTAATAGAACACGGCCCAGAATTTGGGGCCTTAACTGGGATTTGGCATCCCTAGAGGGCAGTAGACAGATGTGGTTGGGGTCAAGCTAGAATTGAGGGAGGGTCAGCTCAGTCGGTAAAGAATCTGACTGCAATGCAGGAGCCCAGAATTTGATCCCTGGGTCAGGAAGATCCCCTGAGAAGGAAATGGTAATCCATTCCAGTATTCTTGCCTGGAAAATCCCAGGGATAGTGGAGCCTGGCAGGCTACAGTCAATGGGGTTGCAAGTGTTGGACATGATTTAGTGACTAAACCACCACCTCTCACTCCTCAGCCTGCCCATTAAGACAGATCCCTCAAGAGTTGAGAGTTGAGGAGAGAGCTGAGGCTGAGACTGGGCGGAGCATCCATTCAATCCTAGGGCTTAGATACCAGGTGTTGGCAGGCTGATTGAGCACACTGGGGATTCTGCTCCCACTGAAACCCAGACAGCAGTGCATACTCTGAGTATGGACAGAAGGAAGCTGTGGAGCTTAGACGGGTGGCCACCTCAGGGGATGCTCAGCCTCGGGGATTGGGAGTGTGGAAGGGGGCTCTTCTGTGCTCTGGCTGCTCCCTAGGAGAGGAGTGGAGCCATGTGACCAGCTCTGGGGACCAAAAGAAGTCTGATGGAGAGTACTGTATACCCCCCTGTTCAGTGGATGGGGACAGGAGCTCCTTTCAATCTGCTGCTGCCAGCAGTTCCTCTGACAATGCCTTTCTGAAGCCACTGGAGGCTGGGAGAGATGGAACACAGATTCCCAGCCCCAGTGCTATATGGGGTGGAGCTGGAGGTGGGATGGATCATGGGCATGAGACAGAAGAGCCAGCAGAGTTAGAGCTCCAGGGGCCACATGGACAGAGGTGTTAAGAGAGGATGCGAGAGAGCTGGCGTGATGAGGCATGTACCAGCTTGCCGAAGACCAGCCCCTCGAACTAGCAAAAAGTCAATGGGCAGGGACTGGCCACAAAGTTCTGAAAAGGCTAGAAGGCAGCAGTTTCAGGCTGAGAGGCAGCTCACAGTGAGGTGTGAGCTGGTTCACCTCCAGGTGCACTGCCTGCATTCAACAAACTAAGGCAAGACTCTGCCTCTCTAGTGCTTCCCATCTGATAACAGGGCCCCCTAGGACAGTGTGGGGCAAGACAAGAGAATTCCTGCAAACTTAGCTCAGCACTGGGGATCATCATCATTATCATTATTTGAGCAGCATGACTTACTTTAGGCCCCACCACCCACTGGGCTCAGTGACTCACCCCTATTTTCGATGGCTATCGGGTACTCTACTCATGCTATGGCAGAAAGTGAAGAGGAAGTAAAAAGCCTCTTGATGAGAGTGGAAAAGAAGAGTGAAAAAGCTGGCTTAAAACTCAACATTCAAAAAACTAAGATCATGGCATCTGGTCCCATCACTTCATGGCAAACAGATGGGGAAAAATGGAAACAGTGACAGACTTTATTTTCTTGGGCTCCAAAATCACTGTGGATGGTGACTGAAGCCATGAGATTAGAAGATGCTTGCTTCTTGGGAGGAAAGCTATGACAAATCTAGGGAATGTACTAAAAAGCAAAGACATCATTTTGCCAACAAAGGTTCATATAGTCAAAGCTATGGTTTTTCCAGTAGTCAAGTACAGATGTGAGAGTTGGACCATAAAGAAGACTGAGCATGGAGGAATTGATGCTTTCAAACTGTGGTGCTGGAGAAGAAATTCTTGAGAGCCCCTTGGACTGCAAGGAGATCAAACCAGTCAATCCTAAAGGAAATCAACCCTGAATATTCATTGGAAGGACTGAAGCTGAAGCTCTAATACTTTGGCCACCTGATGCAAAGAATTGACTCATTAGAAAAGACTCTGAAGCTGGGAAAGATTGAAGGCAAAAGGAGAAGAGGGCAGCAGAGGATGAGATAGTTGGATGGCATCACTGACTCAATGGACATGAGTTTGAGCAAACTTGGGGAGATAGTGAAGGACAGGGAAGCCTGGCACACTGCAGTTCATGGGGTCACAAAAAGCCGAACACGACTTAGCAACTGAACAACAACAATGTTACTCAAGACCCCTGGTTCAAATTCCTGGGGCTTTAGGAGAGATGAAAACATGGAAAATAGCCCGTGTTTTCTTCTGCCCATTTCCCTATTTCATGATCCATGCAGGTCTCTAGAGCCATGCGGACCCTCTCTTTCTTTACAAACCAAAGTCAATCCTGCTCTGAGACACGAAAAGAGGGCTCGTTCAGTGGGTCTCAGGTGGTGGACACAAGCATCATCTCTTTCGTGCAACCAGGAGTTTTGCCACACTCCATCTACTTCCATCAGAGACTGAGAATGAAGGGCAGGCTGTGACCAAGGATGATGGTTGGGGTGAATGTGCTGCTTCAGCTCCGGAGTTTACCACAACTCCTGCTGAGGTTGAAGGCTGGTCTGAAGGTGTGCAGGTGCCCTCTGTGCCCACCTAGTAGTTCCCACTGAGACTGATCTGCTCTCCCACAGCTCAGGCCACTGAATGGGTAGGAATGATCATTGAATGGTCTTAGCTGTTCTTCTTCAGACTCTTAACCATAAAATGGAAATAAACTATTTCTAAAAGTTGAATCCATTAAAAAAAAAATGCCTGGGGTCAGGAACTGAGCTGTGCAGTTTGGGGGTGGTCCCTGATGGGAGACTGAGGGCTGACAGAATCTCCCACACCTGGAGGCAGGCTCACTTCACAGCAGGGTCATAGGGAGAGGATTTCAAACACTTGCACATTCAGGATATCTGAGGGCTAAAGCCATGTTCTCTGGACTGAACCAACAAGGATATATAATGTAGCATCTGGTATGAGCCAAGCTGAGTAAAGTTAAATAAATTTAAGTAACTCACTGCATAGGGGAAAAAGTTTTGAATCGTTATTCAGTTATTTGATGCAAGCCTGATGAGCCTCTCCTGAGTGGCAAGACGTGCCTGCTACGGGTGGTGCAGTGGAAGTCATACTTGTTGTTGTTTAGTTGCCAAGCCATGTCCGACTCTCTGTGACCCCATGAACTGTAGTACACCAGGCTTCCCTTCCCTTCCTGGAGTTGTTGATAGACAGGGAAGCCTGGCGGGCTGCAGTCCATGGGTCGCAGAGAGTAAGCGCTCATGACTGAGCGACTGAACTGAACTGAGGCTTACCTGTCCTTCACTATCTCCCTGAATTTGCTCAAATTCATGTCTGTTGAGTCAGTGGTGCCATCTGCATCTGCATATGCTGAATGGAAGAAGCCAGTCACAAAGCACTGTCGTATGATTTGATTTCTATGTGATGGAGCTGTTATTTAGTTGCTAAGTCATGTCTGACTTTTTTGCGGCCCCATGGACTGTAGCCCATCAGGCTCCTCTCTCCATGGGATCTTCCAGGCAAGAATACTGCAGTGGGTTGCCATTTCTGTCTCCAAGGGATCTTCCTGATCCAGGGATGGAACTTGCATCTCTGGCATTGGCAGGCAGATTCTTTACCACTGAGCCACTAGGAAAGCTCATATGTGATGTTATGAATTAACAAATCTATAGAGATAGAAAGTAGATCACTGCTAGCCTGGGACTGAGAGAGGGGTAATGTGGAGTGACTGCTAATGGGCATGGGTTTCTTTTGGAAGTGATAAAAATGTTCTGTAATTAGACAGTGGTGATGGTCACACAACTCTGTGAATGTAGTAAAAATCACTGACATGTACACTCTAAAAGAGTGAATTTCATGGTAACTAAATTATATCCTAATAAAGTTGTTATTTAAAAAAATCAACACATATTTTCAAATTTGGGAGTAAAAGAAATGTTATATCATTATAAAAGAAGAAAACAATGCGTTATAGAACTGCTCGGCCCCCACTGGCTGGGGAGACTTCCCCAAGGAGCCAAAGCACGCCCCACCATTTGCCCTCAGTTGCCAGAGGCTCCAGGGCCTTGGAGCTCAAGCTTGGGAGTCCCATATACCCCGACTCCATCTCCCTGTCCTAGCAAACTTCCTTCAGTCCCTGAGAAGTTTGCCCTGCCCCCATCACCCCAACTCTGCTCTCCTGACACAGTCCCCCCTTTTGCCCCATCCCCTTTATGGGGCCTGGCTCTCCACTATTTCACCTGTGCCTGAGGTGGACCCCACATAGTCTTCAAGTGAGGGACCACCTCCCCATGCAGTAGCCTGTGGGGGGCACTCAGGGAAGTGGCCTGGCTGCACTGGGTCTGACCACTGGACTGACCCCAGGCTGTCTGAGCCCACTTAAAGGCAGGTCCACCCTCAAAAGTACCTGTGGACTGGGCTCCCTGGGGGCAAGCCCAGACCCTGACCCTCCTATCAGTGGGCTGTGCTGGGAACTGGTTGGAGCAGAGGCAGAGGGTAGGCCTTGTCTCCATTCCTCCCTGCTTCTGTAAGCATTTGTTGGACACCAGCTGTGCATTAACCATTATGTTCATCTCATGGATGAGCAAACTGCAGCCTGTCCACTAGCTGCTTAGCTGTGTACTCATGGGTCATGGGCTAGCAGAGAGAGTGAGCTCCCTGTCACGAGAGTCAGGCAAGCAGGGCTGCCCAAAAGTACTCCTAAGGGCGCAGAAAGCAAGCACAGGGCACTCGGTCAGGGACAGGTTCTCTTCGATTCCCCAGCATTTAGGTTGCCCCTTCGATGTGTGGGGATACTTGCTGCCGTATTATGTACATTTGTCAGGTGTGGGTGGGCAGCGGTCTGCCAGCGATTACATGAATTGTCTGTCATCTCCTCCATCACCGGGCAGACATGATGCCCACATGCCACCAGCATGTCCTAGGGTGCACGGAGGAAGCCAGACTGACTTACATGCGTATGTCTGGAATATGCTTAGCTTCATCTGTTGATAGGCCTGGGCTCGTCCGTCACGGACAAGCTTGAAACGGATAGGCTTGTAATTCAGGATGTCTTCCTAGACTGACTGAATCTTGATGAAATCGGCAGCCTTTCCAAAAGGCGGACAAACTAGGATGGTCAAGCCATTTCTGCAAGGGGGATAATAACAGACCATTCGCGGCCAGCAGTCCGGTGGGGCATTCCCAAGATCCTCAGAGGCCAGCAGCGCCCCCTGGAGGGGGAACAAGAGGGCCGCAGCGGGCCTGCGCGGCCCCGGGGCTGGCCTGCAGGTGGCCGCGCGCGCCCGAGGACAGGTGGGCGTGCCAGGCCCCGCCCCGCCGCGCCGGCCGGGGGCGGGCAGCCGAATGCCCCGCCCTCCTCGCGCGCCGGGTCGGATCCCGTCCCGGAGCGCAGCCGCGCGGAGCCGGAGCAGCACGCGGGAGCGCGGCCCCGGCGCGGGCCGGCCAGAGGGAGTAGCGTCGTGCCCTGGTGCCGAGGGTGACCCGGGCCTGGAGCGCGGACCCGAGCTACCCAGACCGAGCGCGGATCCCGGCCTAAGAGCGGCCTCGCCCGCCCCTGCTGCCGGGCCGCGGGCATGGACGGCGCCCGTTCGCCCTGTGAGTGCAGAGCCCCCCGCCCGCTGCCTTTGTGTGCGCGCCGCGTCGCCGCAGCCCCCTCCCCGCGCGCCCCTCCTGCGCCCCGGGCCGCGTCCTTTGTGGAGCCGCCGCCTGGCCAGTACCTCCTTCTTCCCCAATCTCCTTCACCCCTCCCCGGCCCAGGGTTGAGCAGGGCACGGGGCCCCCACTCCCCCAGCCCCGGCCTCCCGGTCCCGTCTTCACCATCTCCACCTCCCAGGGACATCCCAATAGGCCCCTTTCCCCGCGGTTGGGCAGGGCACAGGTGTGCTCTCCGCGGCCTCCCGGTCCCCTCTGCAGCCTTCCCTGGTCCCTCGTGAGACAGCCCTGCAGGGCTTCTCCGCGGCCCAGGCCTGAGCAGGGCACGGCCCCCTCCCACCCAACCCGGCCTCCGGGTCGGGTCTGCAGCCACTCCCCACGGACAGCTCGGCAGGTCCCTCCGCTGCCGGGGAGGGCAGGGTGCGGACTCCGGGGCGGTGCTGTTTCATCCCGCGGCCCGGGCAGGTGCGGCGAGGCCGTCACTCACACGGCCCTGTGTGTCCTTGCCCGCAGAGATGGACGACGATGGCGGCCGCCGAAACGCCCCGGGCGCACTGATGGAGGCCGGGCGCGGTGCGGGTCCCGCGGGCATGGCGGAGCCCGCGGCAGTGCCGCGGGTGCGGGCGGCGCGGCCGGGGCCCCAGCGCTTCCTGCGGCGCAGCGTGGTGGAGTCTGATCAGGAGGAGCCGCCGGGCCTGGAGGCTGCCGAGGCGCCGGGCGCGCAGCCCCCGCAGCCGCTGCAGCGCAGGGTGCTGCTGCTATGCAAGACGCGCCGCCTCATCGCCGAGCGCGCCCGAGGTCGCCCGGCCGCCCCATTGCCTGCCGCGCCTGCTGCGCCGCCGAGCAACCTTGCCGACCCCGGCCTGCAGCCGGGCGGCGCGCAGGAACCCGGCCCGGACCCCGCGCCAGCTCCGGTGCCCGCCCCCGACGGCGGTCCCCGTGAGGAGATAGCGGCCACGAGGAAGGAGGACGCGGGGGCTCCCGAGGCCAGGCCGGAGCTCGGGCGCGCACGTCGGGAGGAGCCCGAGGAGGAGGAAGACGACGAGGACGACCTGAAGGCTGTGGCCACTTCCCTGGATGGCCGGTTCCTCAAGTTTGACATTGAGCTTGGCCGCGGCTCTTTCAAGACGGTCTATAAAGGGCTGGATACGGAGACCTGGGTGGAGGTAGCCTGGTGCGAGCTGCAGGTGAGGGATGCGCTGGCCGCAGGTGGGTGGTGGGTGAGTGCAGTTCCGGCATGGCGCCATGCCTGGCTTAAGCCAACCTTGGCGGCGGCCGTCTGTCTGCCACCCTCTGTGTGGGTGGGTGGTTGTGCTGGCGGTCTGTGTGGTGAAGATTTGGGTGATGGAAGTCGGACCTCCCAGTGTGTGGTGTGTGACTGTGGCACGATGTGAGCCCATGATGAAGAGTGGGCACTTGGAGGGCGTGTCCTGCAGTGTGTGTTAGTGCTGCTCTCCTGGGCTGTACTGACACAGGCAGTGGCTTTGCTAACTTGCTGTGGGGGCTTCAGAGCCCTGTGTCCAGGTGGTCACAGGGTGGTTTGAGGGACTCTCAGCTGCTCTTACATGAACACCTTGCTGTATCTTGCAGAGTGTAGATGGCCTAGTTGGGGATATCTGAGGGGCTTCCTTTGACCTGGGGTCTGTTTACAGTGAGGCCCCGGGGACAAAACCTAGAGGTGTTGTCACTAGTTAGCTCACCACATGGATGTGTGAGAAGTCCTAAAGTCAAGTCATGCAAAATGCAGGTGGGGTTTGGTTTGGTTTGGTTTTTGTTTTTGTGGATAGAAAGGCTCTGGACATGCATTTTTCATAACCTTGCCCTCCCGTTGGCTGTGTCAGCCCCAGCCCTAGAAGATTATATAAATGGTAACTCAAGCTGCCCTGGGCCAGTCCTGGAAGCTGGGGCAGCGCCTGTCACAGTGGGTGTTTATGGGCCCTCCCTTGTTTGGGGGAACAGCTGTCAGGCACTGGGCTGGCCTATGCGAGAGCTGGCCGTCCGGGTGTAAGCCTACCTCAGCACCCTGTAAAGTTATAATAGCTGGGCCTGCCAGTCCTGACGCAGGCTGCCTGCCACACTGCAGGCAGCTTTCCTTTTTGGCTCAGAAATGGGATTTGGTTGCTTTGTCCTCTGGGCCCCTGCAGGGTGGCCTGTGTGTGTGTGTGTGTGTGTGTGGAGCTGGCTAATGTGTCCAGTGTCCACCTGTCCTCAGCCTTTCTCCTGACACAAAGAGCTCTGGAGCCTACCCTTCCCCACAGCTCCTTGGTTCTTCTGTGGAAATACAGATTTTTCATGGTGAAGCCAGTGGTGTTCTATTGAGACCCTTTCCCTCATGGCTGCAGATTCTGGGCCCTGCTGAGGGCTGGCCTCAGTGGTCTGTGGTCTGGGGCCCTCGGGATGGTGTGCTGGGGGATGGCACAGTCGTGAGCTGGGCATCACTGCTGTGTGTGAACACACAGGAGAGAGGGGACCCGGAAGGGGAAGATGGGAGAGGAAAAAGGACTCCTGATTCTAGAGTGCGGTCATGTGCTTTCCCTCCCTCCCTTCTTACTCTTGCCAAGTGGCCTGGTGTGGTGCTCCGCCACGGAATGCCTCTGCAGGGTAGAGGACAGGAGTGGGGGTGCTGCAGCAGGCAGGAGCTGAGTTAGACCTCAGCAGCAAAGCCCAGCTGATCTGGTTGAGGTGCTGCAGGCTCATGTGACCCTTGAAGGAGGTTGTTAATTCCCATTCCCTTTAAGGCAAGGCAAGCTGTTCTGCCTCTGGGTCCCTGAGCAGAGTGGCACCAGAGTGTAGCTATCCAGGGGGGCCTTTCCTCCAGTCCTCTTGGTGGGAGTGGGAAGGTGGGAGATTGGGCTTCTACTCTGTCTAGTTTTGCTTCTTCTACAGTAATTACTGGGGGCCCCATGCCAGCCAGAAAACTGTTCCTGTGTCTCCCCTAACAAGAGGGCTGATGGTGCTGCATTTGGGTTCAGCTGCCTTCTGCTGGGCAGGTCTGAGAGGATTTTACACCAAATGGGGCTGGGACCCAGCTTGGGGCAGCAGCCAGGTGTCTGCTGTGTGCCCTCTCCTCTTTACTAAACAGGAGGCTGCTGTCTCCCCCATTTGGTTGTTGAGCGCCCACCAAGGTCACCTGTGAGGATCCAGATGATAGAAGGGATGGCAGCGTCATGGGAAGAGGCCCCCAGCCGTCCTTAGGAGAGGAGAGAAGGGTGGAGGGCAGGGGGCCGAGTCAGTCCTTTTAGATCACAAGCACCAGGGAGGGTGACAAGTGGCCTGCTGGCTTTGTGTGTGGGGAAGGGGTTTCCGAGTGCACGGGGTGCAGATGCTCATCTTCTACCCAGCACCCAGAATTCCCCGGCATCAGGGCTCCCAGTGGAGGGTGGGTTGTCAGGAGCATTGCCTTCAGTGAGGGAGCTTTGCAGGATTCCTCCTGCTCTCCAACCCTCCCTTCCCCAGTCCCCATAGGCTCCTCAGCAGGCAGCTTTGGAATACCCTGGAAATCAACCCTCAGAAGTCTGTTTCCTCCTCTCAACCTTGGGGTCGTGGGAGATGTTGGCACCTGCCTGCCTCCCCCAGAACTGAGACAGTGTCACCCGTTCGATTTTTCTAGGGTTCCCTGCCAAGGGAAGGAAAGGCTGCATTTTTGGACCTAATAAGTCTGGCTTGGAGGATGTAAGATCCCCATGACTTCCAGTTTCCTTCTAGAATTTAGTTTTGAAAGAGCTTTGCGGAAAGAGCAATATGTGTTCACGTCACAGTGAAGGGCATTACCTCCTGAATTCTCTAGACATACACAACTGATACAGATTTTGGGGGGGAAGCCATTTTAAAGTATTACCTCCCCTTCTGTTTTATTTTGAATGAACGTGTATTTCTGGCACCAGGACATGTTACAGTAGCAACAGGGACCTAGAACCACTGACTTTACTGTAACTCACATTTCCCACGTCTGTGTGGCCAGTTCTGGCCCCTGTCAGACCCCATCCTGTCAGACAGCGCATGGGATAGCTGGGGCTTCTGGTTGACTCTGGGTCGCCATGGAAGGATAGGTGTGGATCACTGACATGGTCCCAGGTGACCCAGGCACCCTCTTACACCTGCTGATGCCTCTGAGCCATGGGCGGGGCCTCGGAGCAGAGAAAATGCAGCCACCCCAGATCCCGGCCAGTGTCCAGAAGCCTTGTGGGAGATGGCCTGTTGGCCTTTCTTGGACCACCTGCTTAAGCATCTTTCTCGAGAACTTGGAAGGAACCTTGGTTTTCAGCCCCCTTGGTCAGTACTGCCCCTCCCGTCAGCAGGCCCCTGCATCCAGGGAGACAGGTCTCAGGTACTGTGTACTTCCTCCTCCCCACAGAAAGCTGCTGTTACAGGGTTGGGCACTGCCTCTGGGGGAATTCCACCTGGAGCTCATGTTTCCTGCGCTTGTGTCCTGGCCTGTGCCCAGTGCGGGAGACATTTTCCCTCATGGAGGTGTCAGCTCTTGACCTTTCTGGAGTACTTGAAGGGGCTTTGAGGACCATGAGAGTCCTAAAGAGATGGGCCTGAGTCCCCATCAGCCAGGGACGGGTGCCTGGGTCCCTCAGGTGTCGTCATGAAGCTGTCCTGCTGGTTGGTACTGCCCAGAGGTGACTGCACTCCCATGGGGTGGTGATGGCCTGGACTCCAGGCCCGGGAGTCGTGAGAAACACAGGACCTACTGACATCTCCTTCCTGTGGCCGTGGAGGACTCATGTGTTCCCAACCTACCACCCCAGCCAGACCTCTGTTGCATTCACCTCCCTGCGCCCTGGATGTGGATAATGCGTCTAGGGGTCTGTCGGGTGCAGCCATTTGAGCCTGCTGGTCCCCTTACTGTCCTCAAAGGGTGACCAGGCCTTCCTGCCGTTGGTGTGGCCTGGAACCTCTCCCATGGCTGTACTGGGTGCTGAACTCACACTCTGATCATACAAGCGTACCATCCTCTTTCATGGACAGACCAGGCACGTGCCCTGCTGTGCTGGGCAACCTCAGGCCTGAGATTGAGAGGTGCTCCCTGTGGCCTCCATAGCAGACTCAGGTGCTGCCTCATCTGCTTTCAGAGGAGCCACAAGCAGCCGGATCCGGCTGACGTGGGGAGTCAAGGGGATGTGCAGAGGAGATGGTGCTTGCTTGCTGTAGTAGGATGCTTGGGTGCTGTGCTTAGTCCCTCAGTTGTGTCTGACACCTTGTGACCCCATGGACTGTTAGGCTCCTCTGTCCATGGGGGTTCTCCAGGCAAAAATACTGGGAAGCCATGCCCGTCTCCAGGTGATCTTCCCAGCCCAGGGATTGAACCCAGGTCTCCTTCATTGCAGGCGGATTCTTTACTGTCTGAGCCACCAGGGATGCTTAGAAAGGGCTCAGCTCAATTTGATTGGCAGTCACTGTGCTTTTTTATTTTTATTAAAAAAGAAATCTTTTAAGAGCTTAATTTTGTTTCAAGAGGTGTAATTTGAAAGCAGTTGGGTGTCGGCACTGAATTTGCTTTCTCAAATGACGTTCCATGTGCCACCTTGACCACAGTTCTGGTCTGGTTGGTGAGAAAGGTAGGTGCCAGCTGCCTGAGAAGCCTGTGGAATGCACTGGGGGCGGTGCCCACCAGTGCTGAAGTGTCCACGTCCAGAACCCAGAGGGGCCTCCCCTGTGCCCAGGCTTTGTTGGGGGTGTGGTCAGAGTGTGGTCAGCAGTGATGGACGAGCAGCCTGAACTGTGGGTCACCACTGTGGGCACATTGGGCATTGTGGCTCATTCCCTTTTGGAAGAAGCTGCTTCTCTGGCCAAGTATGTGTGTCCCAGGGTGTTCTCAGGGCTCTGGTGTGTACCAGGCTGAGCATTTCAGGCCTGAATTGCCCAGTGACTTGGAGCCCAGAGGGAGGATCTCCTTTGTGGTCTGCCTTGGCTGAACGGTGAGATCGGTGCTGGCATCTGCCCGAGGTGGTAGGAAGGCAGGGCACACTGTGTGAACCCACTCTGGGAGCAAGGTATCCTGCTGCATTTGGGTCCCAGCCCCACAGCTTCCCAGTGGGCAGGCCACAGAGAGGGCACCTGCCTTTGTGAACCTCGGTTTGCCTCTTTGTGCAATGAAGATAGTGCTAGCCAACCCTCACAGGGCTGTGGGGAGTGTGGAGAAGTACATTCAGCACTGAACATAGAGCAGGCACTCTTCTCGCCCCATGTGAAGTCCCTCAGTCGTGTCTGATTCTTTGCAACCCCATGGACTGTAGCCTACCAGGCTCCTCGGTCCATGGGATTTTCCAGGCAAGAATACTGGAGTGGGTTGCCATTTCCTTCTCCAGGGGATCTTCCCAACCCAGGGATCGAACCCAGGTCTTCCTCATTGTAGGCAGATGCTTTACTGTCTGAGCTACCTTTGGACTCACGCGTGTTGGTCTAAACAGTTTAAAGAAGCTGAGCTTGAGGTGGAGAGCAAGCTGTATCTGGAGGAGCACGGAGGCCTGCCTGAGGCTGGAGGGCCTGTGCCTCTGCCTGAACACCTGGCTGCTGCCACCTTATCATCTGAGCTGCAGATAAGGAAAGGGTGTGAACGAAGCAGCTGCACTCTCCCAGAAGCAGATTAGGATCTGCTTCTGGGCACAGACAATCCAGGAGCTGTGTTTTGGGTGGAGAGGCTCCCTTGGTGAGGATGCAGAAGCCCAGTCTGTGTGAGGTTGGCAGCCTGAGTCAGCTGTGGGTTTTCCTCCTTCAAATAGTTTTCAAATCCAGATCTGCTCCTGACTTAAATTCTAAGATTTTCTGGAATACTTGATCACTGCCTTCAATTTAGGTCAGCATTCTCTAAGTAAATGTTAAAGTTTTTAAAAAAGAATTGAATAAAAGAGGCAGTGTGGTATAGAGAAATAGACCAATGAAACTGAATAGAGAGCCCAGAAAGAAATGCAAGTAAGTATATGACCTGACCTTTGACAAAGGAGCAAAGGCAACACAATGGAGAAAAATTGGTCATTTTAACAAACAGTACTGGAACAACTGGACATCCACATGCAAAAAAAGGAATCTGAAAGTTATGACCAACCTAGATAGCATATTCAAAAGCAGAGACATTACTTTGCCAACAAAGGTTCGTCTAGTCAAGGCTATGGTTTTTCCTGTGGTCATGTATGGATGTGAGAGTTGGACTGTGAAGAAGGCTGAACGCCAAAGAATTGATGCTTTTGAACTGTGGTGTTGGAGAAGACTCTTGAGAGTCCCTTGGACTGCAAGGAGATCCAATTAGTCCATTCTAAAGGAGATCAGCCCTGGGATTTCTTTGGAAGGAATGATGCTGAAGCTGAAACTCCAGTATTTTGGCCACCTCATGCGAAGAGTTGACTCATTGGAAAAGACTCTGATGCTGGGAGGGATTGGGGGCAGGAGGAGACGGGAACGACAGAGGATGAGATGGCTGGATGGCATCACTGACTCGATGGACGTGAGTCTGGGTGAACTCTGGGAGTTGGTGATGGACAGGGAGGCCTTGTGTGCTGCGATTCATGGGGTTGCAAAGAGTCAGACACGACTGAGCGACTGATCTGATCTGATCTGACTCAGACTCTATACCTTTCAAAAAAGTTCATTCACAATGGCTCATAGACTTAAATATAAAACACAGAACTATAAATCTCCTGGAAGATCACACAGAAGAAAACATAGGTGACATTGAGTTTGGCAATTCCTTTTTAGATACAACACTGAAGATATGATCTGTGAAGGAAAAACTTTTTAAGTTCGACTTCATTAAAATGAAAAACTGCTGCTCTGCAAAGGCCTATAAGTGAGTGAAAAAACAAAATGCAGACTAGGAGGAAATCTTTGCCAAATGCATATCTGATAAAGGGCTGTTACCCGAAACTGGGGAGTCTTGCATTGCAGGCAGATTCTTTACCATCTGAGGCACCAGGGAAGCCCCAGAATACTGGGGCTCTTAACTCTTAAGACTTGTCAATAAGAAATCAGACAACCAGATTAAAAAATGGGCCAACTCTCTTTTTTTGTGAGTCAGGGAAGGTGAACACAGACCCACAGTCTTCTCCTTGTTTCTGACCTTGGCTTCTAGAACAGAGGGAAGCTCCTGGAGGGAAAAGTAGGATAAAGACCTTAACAAACAGCTCATCAAAGGAGGTATACTGATGGCAAATAACCATTGAGCAGATACATCATATTTCATTGGGGGAAATGCAAATTAAAACAATGAGATACATTAAACAACTATTAGAATGGCCAAAATACAGAAAACTGGCATCACTCGTGGTAAAGAACCTGCCTACCAACACAGGAGATGCAAGAGACGTGGGTTCATCCTTGGGTTGAGAAGATTGCCTGGAGGAGGGCATGGCAGCCCACTCCAGTATTCTTGCCTGGAGAATCCCATGGACAGAGAAGCCTGGTGGGCTACAGTCCGTAGACTTCAGTGTCTTAGCACATGAATGCATGGCATCACCAAATGCTAACAAGGATGTGGAGCAGGTGGAGCACTCATTCATTGCTGGTGGGAATGCAAAATAGTACTGCCACATACTCTTACCATACGATTCAGCAACCATGCTCCTTCGTATTTACCCAAATAAGTTGAAAATTTATGTCTGCGTAAAAACCAGCATGCAGATGTTTGTAGCAGCTTTGTTCATAATTGCCAAAACTTGGAAGCAACCAGGATAGCTTTCAGTAGTTGAACAGATAAATTATAGTACATCCAGATAATGGAATATTATTCAGTGCTAAAAAGAAAGGAACTATCAAACAGTATAAAGATATGGAGGAATCTTTTTTTTCTTTTAACTTATTTATTTTAATTGGAGGCTAATTACTTTACAATATTGTGGTGGTTTTTGCCATACATTGACATGAATCAGCCACCAGTGTACATGTGTCCCCCCATCCTGAACCCCCTCCTACCTCCTTCCCCATCCCATCCCTCTGGTTTGTCCCAGTGCACCGGCTTTGAGTGCCCTGCTTCATGCGTTGAACTTGGACTGGTGATCTATTTCACATATGGTAATATACATGTTTCAATGCTATTCTCTCAGATCGATATGGAGGAATCTTAAATGCATATTAGTAAGTGAAAGATGTCAATTTGAAAAGACCGCATACTATATAATTCCAATTACATGGCCTTTTGGATAAGGCAAAGCTTTATGCAGGTCTCCTGCATTGCAGGCAGATTCTTTACCACCTGAGCCATCAGGGAAGCCCATAATGATGGATACGTGTCATAAATTTGTCCAGACCCATAGAACGTGCAACACCAAGAGAGAATTGAAATATAAAATATAGACTTTAGTTAAAGATAATTTATCAATATTGACACATCACTTATAACAAAGTACCACACCAAAGCAAGGTGTTAATAATAGACAATACTGTGCAGGTGTGAGGGCATACAGGGGAATTCTGTTTTCTGCTCAGTCTTTCTATAAGCTGAGAATATCTTAAAAAATAGTTATTAATTAAAAAATAAAACAAAGCAGTGTAACAGCTACATTAAAGAAGTTTGCAGAAATGAAAAAACTCATAATTAAGTGATTATAATTACTTATTATTTTTGCATATTACCTTCAAGTTCTTGTTTTCCCATGTATGGCTTTTATAAATACCATTATAGTCTCTAGGTGTCATTGCTTTTAAAGTTTATGTTTCTAGAATGTTTCTTAATCCTATGTATTGATTTGCAAGGAGAGTCTGTTGTTTAGGGTCCATTCCTATCTTTGTGCTTCCTGTTCTGGTCCTCTTGGAGGGATTTTCCAGAAGGCCCTGCTCAGCTGTGCTCTGAAGGTGGGGAGCAGGCTGCAGCCTGGCCAGAGTGTCCCTGACCATGGCAAGGTGGTCTTGGATTGTGGGCTGCCTAAGCATCTGCTTCCAGGAGCTTCTGTGCTCCTGGAGTGGTCTTTATGCCTTGTGCACAAATCAGGAGGGTCTAGACAGTGGACCCCCTCATATCCCACCTCCCTGGGGACCAGGGATGGCCAGCTCCTGAGCTGGGATACTCCCCAGGTGCTCAGGAGTGGAGTCTCTTTGGTGGCTTCAGGAATTAAAGATAGCATGACATGAACCCTGCTCAGGCACATGGGCAGAGGAGGCTGTGGAGGAAAGAGGGGTGCTGGACGAGGCCTGCTGCTGCTGGTGCTGCTAAGTGCCCCCGAATTCTGGTGGTTTGCACAGAGCTGTCCTCACTTGGCTTTGGCGAGTGGGGGGTGCTCCTTGGCAGTGAGGTTCAGGCCTGACTATCTGCTGGCCATGAGCAGGATGTGGGCACAAGGGCCGGGAGGAAGCTGTGGTGTGGGGAGGACTTGAAATGGATGTATAGACCCATATGTGAGTTTATTAAGTCCTCAGAACCATTTTGAGAGGTCTTGGGACTCTGTTTTCACAGATGAGAAGGAGACTCAGGGGAGGTGGCACTCTAAGCTTACACTGAGGGGCAGCAGCTGGTGGCATACCTCAGGCCTCTCCCCTGGATTGTCATTTTCCATGTGTGTTCAGGGGCTTCCCTGGTAGCTCAGCTGGTAAAAGAATCCACCTGCAATGCAGGAGACCCTGGTTCGATTCTTGGGTTGGGAAAATCCTCTGGAGAAGGGATAGCTACACTCTTCAGTATTCTTGGGCTTCCCTGGTGGCTCAGATGATAAAGAATCTGCCTGCAATGCGGGAGACCTGGGTTCAATCCCTGGGTTGGGAAGATCCCCTGGAGGAGGGTGTGGCAACTCACTCCAGTATTCTTGTCTGGAGAATCTCCATGGACAGAGGAGTCTGGCAGATTACAGTCCATGGGGTAGCAAAGAGTCGGACATGACTGAGCAGCTCAGCATAGCACAGCACGTGTGTTCAGAGGGTTGCTGTGGAAAGGGAGGTGTTACTAAATAGGCGTGGGGAATACTGGGTCAAGCATGATTTGTTGTTGTGGGACTTCTCAGAGACTTTAAAATTCTCACTGTGTTGTGAAGCTCTCAATGGGGCATGGGAGGCCTTGCACCCCTTCCACCTTTTCTTTAGTTCTTTGAACATCTTGCAGGACCAGGATGGGCTCTGACGAGCGTCCTGTTGGCTGACTGTTGGTTGGGGTACGTATGTTCCCGTGGCATGCCTTGGCTCCATTTCAAACACCATGGGAGTTCCCATCTCACTCACTGCTGGTGCTCTTGGCAGCACCTTGATCTAAACATGGAAAGCTGGCCTTGCCCTTGAGAGTTTCTACCTGTCTCAGGCCAGAAGCTACCCTGAAAGGACCTGTTCTCCTTCTGATGTCCACCTCTACCACCCCCAACTCCCAGGCCTCCTGCTTTCCTGACTTTCTCTGTGCTTTCTCAGAAGTGGATAAACTGGGAAAAGTCTTAGCTATAAGCCAAGTGTGGCTAAGCAGGGCAGACCTTTGATAATTCCCTGAATCTGAAATCTGGAGATGGCCAGTTCAGGGCCTTAGAGACTCAGCAGTGTCAGCAGGGTACTTTCCTCAGCCTTCTTGACTTTGTCCCCTGTCTCATTGTCTCATGGTGGCAGAAAAGCTGCCATGGTTCCAGGTATCACAACCATATTTGAAGACAGGAAGCAAGCAGGTGGTTAGGTGGCAGTTAGGTAAGATGTCCATATTTTAATCCATAAAGAGAAATATTTGCCAGTAAGCTTCTTTGGTTTTTCTGGTTTACAATGAGATAGTGTGGTCTCCCTTGGTTGTAAGGGCATCTGGGAAAGGCTTGATGGTGTAGATGGGTTGTGATTTGTTTCCTGGGATGGGGCACAGTGGGTTTTGTTGGTAGAAAGATGTGGCAGGCAGGCCGCGAGTGCAGAGGGGTGCCTTCCTGTGTCTGTCTTGGTCACCTTATCCTCCCAGGGTCTGATTGGTGCTCATGTTTGATGAGGGCCTCCTCCACCTGGGCCTGCCTTCTGGCCAGAACAACCCACATTCTCTACTTCTTTTAGGTGCCTCCAGGGGCTGCGGTGCCAAACTCCTCCCAGCTCTCACTTCCAAGAGTCTGTGGCTGGGATCCTGTGACCTGGGAGCTCTCTACGTGCCCTCTTTCCTTTTTCTCTGAGCTTTACATTTCCCCACAAACTTTTTATTTTGAAAAACTCGGACAGAAGAGTTGAAGTTATCAGCTGTTAACATTTTGGCACATTACTGTTGTCTCAGTACCTCTGCACGTGTTTTATTTTGGCCCATATACAGCTTGCCCTGAAAACTGCAGCACATGTCTCCTATAGGAGTGAGGATATTTTCCTGCAAAACCACAGCTCAGCGTCCCACTCAGATCTAACTCGGATGCTGTCAGCCACACATCTGATGTGGCCTGTGCCTTCCTAATAGTTTTCCTGTTTGGATCCAGGATACAGTCAAGAGTCATGCACTGCATCTGGTGGTTATGCTAGTTTTCATCTCGAATGGTCCTTCCCTACAGCGTGCGGGCCCCTCCAGGGTGTTGGGGTTGTGAGGATGGAGGGCGTTGTGGACAATGGATGGGGAGGCCACTGTGAGCTTTTAGGGGAACATTTCCAGCCACCTAATTTCTGGGAGGGTGATGGACATGACTGTGCTGAAACCTAAAAAAGGAAAAACTGCCTCAAATGTCTTTCCTCTGACATAGCAGTTTTCACTTTGGTACGTGCCCTTTTTATCTCTCTTTTTATGTTCTTGGGTATTTTGCAAAGTCATAATTGTAGTGTTTGTACTAATGTGTGTGGTGATGGTGAATCACCGCATGCCTGCAGTTTCTACCTCCTTAAGCTTTGGTGAGAGCCCACCACAGGGATGAGTGAGTCTGCCAGCCTCCCTCTTCCCTCGGGGGTAAGTTCAGGGTGGGCTCACCCCCTGCCCTGCGCACAGCTGGGCCCAGGGTTTTGCATGCCCCTCTCATCTCCAGATTGGGGCCAGACCTGTCAGGGTGCCTCCCCCTGCACCATGGGGGATGCAGCGTCTCTGCCCCGGTGCTGCTGTGGTCTCTGGGGCACCCCACAAGGAGCTGGCTGTAGGGCTGTGTCTCAGGCCAGGAAGTTCAGCAATCCCCTGACACCTGCCCCGACAGGTTCTGAGGCATTTCTTCTCTTTAATTCAAAGTTTCAAGTGGGAGAATAAATTTGGCTTTTTTGGAAGAAGCGTTGTAAGCTTGAAGGGTGGAGGAGCGAGCCGGGGACAGGGCAGTGGTGTAGTCCCCAGATATATTCCCGGGTGTGGTGAGGGCCCATGTGTGCTTGCATTTTAGAAATACTCTATCATCCTGAAGTGTTTTGTGGCAGTAGAATTGACTTAAGGGGACTGCAGGGTCATTTGGTTAGCAGCAGTGCGAGGGTCCTCTGCCACTGTTGAAAGCCTCCCACACCCCCCATCCTCTCAGGTCTTTGGGACCATCCTGTGTTTCCAGTTGGAAGCAGATTCCCAAAGGTTTAGGTCTTGATGGCCACAGCCACAAGCAGAGTAAGCTGGTTGTAGGGGACCCTGTGGAACAGTCTAGATGTCTGCATTGTCTCAGGCCCTGGGGACACAGGTAGCACCCTGCCTCTCCCTGGCTGTCCACTGGACCTGTGACGTATGAGAGTGACCTGCCCTAACGTTTGCTGGGGGATGGTTGGTCATGATCCCCACCCCCCACCGCCTACCCCAATAAAAGTCTTGACTTGGTCACCTGGACTGTTGGGCTCCTAGGGGGACAAAAGCTGCCCTCAGTGGTGGCTGTCTGTCTTTTGGCAAGCTTCTTAGGGCCATCCGGTTGGAGTGGTTCTGCCTTTGAGGTTTCTGGGGACTCTGGGTTGAGGAGTGGGGCCTGAACTGTGGACCTTGTGTGGGTGCTGAGTGGTCTGGAACCTGGAGCTGCCCTGTGGGGAGAAGGTTATCAGAGGGGTGTTATCTCCATTTCACGGAGAGGGACAGCAGCTGTGTTGTGCGGGGAGGGCGGCGGGCTCTGTGGGTCTTAGTTTTACCATGGGGGGATGGTGAGCATTGAGGCTCCTCTGTCAGCACAGGTGTGGTGCTGTGAGTGATTTGGAGCCCCTCAGAGGGGGCTGGTTCCAGGGATGGCAGGGGTGTCCCCAGGCATTGGGAACCCTGACTGTGAGTGGGGTTCTTGGCCAGTGGACCCACCTTCCCTACCTACGCTGACTCCTAGGGTTTGGGGCCCAGCCTCAGGAGGGCTTGCCTTGCCTCTGCCCATCTTGCTTAGTTGTCTTTGCAAGTTTGAGGTTAACATCCCCTGGACAGTACCCCTGGGGTACCTACAGAACTAGTGTGGGTTTTTAGGGCCCTTGGGTGGTCTGCCCTAGCTGGGGTCTGGTTGTCGTGGCTGCAGGCCCAGCTTAGCCTGAGGGGAGGTATGCACAGGTGACTGCGTTTGCTGTTTGTGAAAAGAAGATTAAAGGGAAACTGGGAAGTGAATAAACTCAGCTAGGCATACTTCAGAGGAGGAGGACAGGGCGAGTTTAGGGAAAATGGTAAAACATGTTAAAAAACTATCAGAAATAAAATGAAGCAACAGCAGATGAAAATAAACAGTGAAAGTTTTTAAAAAGAAAGGGATACACGATCCTCTTTGAAAGTAAAGGAAAACAAAATGCTGAATGATGGAGGGGTATTCGTTCATTATCGTGGAAATCAAACTGCTGGAGCCCACAGAGCAGGTCAGTGTGTTGTGAGCCCCACCTGGCAGAGTGGACGTTTCTCTGTAACCCCGGCCCCGGGGCCCCTTGCCCGGCTGCTGTCTTACGGATCGCCTGCCTGCCCTCACATTTCCTGCACGTAGATCACACACTGTACGCTCAGCCTTTTGTCTGCTGCCCATGCACGTCAGTATGCCTTTGGGACTCAGCTCTGGCTGCACCAATCACGGTCGGTCTCTTTTCTGCTGTGTAGGTGTCCTCAGTCTGTCAGTCTGTGGACAGACTTGGGTGGTTTCCAGTCTGGACTGTAGTGGATTGGAGGGAGGCTGCAGAGGCAGAGGTGGGGGTCAGGGGCTGCTCTCTGCTTGTCCTCAGCAGCCTGAGGCCCCCTGCTTGCCCGGGCTCTGGTAGATGCCCACTCATGCCCTTGGTCTTGACTTCCCGGGAGTCCTGAGTATGGAGAGCCCTTCTGTACTTGCAGTGGGGTCCGCGTGGAGGCAGCCTGCCCTGGGCTCTGTGTCCAGACAGCAAGGACCCAGACCCATGGTGGGCACGCTTGCTCCAGTTGGAGAGAGCAGCTGCCTGGCAGGAAACCCCACCCCTCTCGCCGCCCCGCCTTCTCACCTGCAGCTCCCCATGTCCTGGGAAGCGTGGTGTTTGGCTCACGGCTGGCCTGCCTGAGATGTCCGTCAGCCTCTGTAAATATTTGATGACGGCGATGATAAAAAACAAAGCCCTGCTCTGTTCCTGGAGGGGAGCAAGATGGTGACTCTGGAACGTTCCGGCCCTGCTGACTGCTTCCTGGAGAGGTTTATAGATGCATTTTTTGAGGCAGGCCCTTTGTGTCCTCAGTCTGGCAAGGCAGAGCGGAGGCAGTGTAGCCAATTTTCCACCTGGAGCCTGGCTGGGCCTCTGTGAGTGCTGCTGGCCAGGCCGGGGCTCAGAGTGGGATCTTGCCCTTCAGATGTGATCTGGGTCAAACCCCTGGCCACAGGTCCTGGGGAGGAGCTCAGAGAAGCCAGGGGGCTAGGGTTTGGCATACGTGCCGGACCTTATAGCAGAAAGGTCAGTGGCTGGCCAGTATTGCTGGGCCCTGGTGGGCTTAGCTGGGGTGTCACAGGTGTATCACATGCTTGCCCCTGTGGTCCTGCCCCTGTGGTCCTGCTTCCATAGTCCCTCCCTGGTGGTCCTGCCCCTGTGGTCCTGCTCCCTTAGTCCTTCCCTCGTGGTCTTGACCCTGTGGTCCTGCACCTGTGGCCCTGTGCCCATGGCCCTGCCCCTGTGGTCCTGCTCCCATAGTCCTTCCCTCATGACCTGGATGTGGCAGCAGCGGCGCCTGACTCTGGCTTCCCCACCACTGTCTGTTGCTCGTGCAGGCTGTGAGTGTGGTGAAGATGCCCCGTCAGGCTGTGCGGGCCTCTGTGTGCACTTAGATCTGTCGCTTGGGTCTGTGTGCCAGAGTAGAGGCCTCCCTACCCCGTGGGCGCTTCCATGGGAATGACAAACCCTTTGAGGCAGCCTTGCTGAGGGGAAGCAGGCCTCCAGGGTTCTGGAGTCAGGGCCACAGCCCTACCAGACAGTGAAGGCCCTCTCTTTGGGTGGGGCAGGAACTGCTGGTGGGCCTCTGTGCTCCTGAGGGTGGGGACGGGTGTTCCAGGTGGGTGTTTATGGCTGATGGCCTTTCAACGAAGGGTTTCTGCTGTGTTTTCTCTTTGGAGGAGGGAAGATATTGTGGGTGGGGTGGGGGTAGGTATAGTTTGGTGGAGGTTGAATTAATGAGGGTTTCAAAGGACCTTGTCTGAGTATAATTATTAATGGTCATGATAAGAGCTATGGCAATTTCTTGAAGGGTCACCAAGGACCTGTGTTAACCTGTGTGCTTATGTTTCTGAGTCCCGGGTGCTGCCCCAGGAGGCTGGCATATCTTCTGAGTCCCAGGAAGGCTGTGCTTGCTGGAGCTGTCCTCCGCTGCCCTGGGCTGTCTTTGCCTGGGTTTCCTGCCGGCCACTCAGAGCACTCTCAGTCCTGCTGCAGGGGCGAGGCTGGAGCCCTCGCTGCCCGGACCTGGAGGGCTGTTTCTGGGGGCTGTGGGAAGGGGGCCAGCCAGTCTGACCCAGGCAGGCGGGCAGGGCACTGTTGGGAGCCTTGAGCACACTTTGCTGAACCTGGTTTGTGACGTGAAGCTGGAGTGAGGGCCCCCGGGCCTGATGGGCTGGGTGTGGCTAGAGGAAGGTGTGGAGGCCAGGAGGGGGCACAGGTCTTGGCAGCGTGGACAGATGGCCCCATGTGGGCAGTGGTAGATGGGATGTAGATGAAAGAGGTCCCACTTGGGGCTTCCTTCTTCATCTAGAGAGGGAAAAGATGAATTAAAAAGATGGCATTACCCCCTGAGTGTCAGTTGTGAGACTGGGTGATGGCTGGCTTGGGGAGAGATGTGTCTGGTGTGAGTGCTGTAGACAAGGGGCTCTGGTCAAGGGCTTCCGGCGGTCTTAACCTGGTCAGTAGGCATGAGGGGCTGTTGCAGGCCCTTGCAGGGGTGATATGAAAACAGGGTTCAGGGACAAGGGCTCGACAGTTGCATGTGAGATGGTGGGAACAGTAGCAGCACTGGGTGGCTGTGGCCCCTTCCTGTGATCTATCCATGCAGGCAGCCTGCTGACTCACATCACTGTTGAGGGTGGCAGAAAAAATGAAGGCCCCACCTGTGGCATGTGGTGAACTGCCTGTGGCCCCCGGAAGGGGTGGGTGGCTTCACTCTCTGGGGAAGGATGTGCAGCCAGCCCATGGGCTCTGAGGGGTCTATCCTAAAAGCTCCTGCCTGGAGCCTGGCTCTGGGCTGATGGCACATGTACCCCCTCTACCTGTCACAGAGCTGCATATGTCCTGTGGTCAGAGAGTTGAGTGGACCTTCCCTGCCAGATGGGACCTCCCAGGGCTGGGGTCTCCATGGCAGGGAGAGGGAGTGCAAGAGAGGACATGGCCAGCCGTCCTGTGGCCATTCCCTCAGACTCCCTCCTGGAGGGCTGTCCTGCTGCTACCTACCGGCCAAGAGTAAATTCAGCCCGTAGGAGGTAAAGGAGTCAGTGAATAGTAGGAATCAAGGCTCTCTGGGGAAATATGTTGGACTGTGCTCAAATCAGAAAAGTGTTTGCATTTGTGGGAGATCCTGTTTTCCCCCCCCCCTCCATTCTGGTACAAATATTACTGTTTAGTGACCTCCCTCTCCAAAGTCTGTATTTGCAGATCAGCTTTACCAACGATGGGAGGCATGAGGGCCAGGGTTGGCCAGGTGCCTCCTTCCAGCTGACCAGCCCTTCTCTCCTGCCCCCTGTTGGCACTGTCTGTACCCCACCATCTCTCTGCAATTTCATCTCTCTACTCCCCTCCCCCAAAAGCCCCCCTCCCCCATCTCTGTCCCCACCCCCTGCTTAACAGGAGCTCTGTATCCATAGCAACAGTTGCTGCTGTGGAAGCCACTGCCTGCCTCCTCATCCCATGGGGAGGTATTTTTGGCACTGCAGAGAGATATTTATTTTATTTTTGGTTTGACTTTTCCTCTTTGAGTGAGCACTACACAGACAGAGCTGGGGGCAGTGTTCAAGGAAGCCTTTGCACTGGGAGGGGTGCCGGGCTCAAGAGCCGCCTTGTGTAGACGCGGGCCCTTCCCTAGGGGATCCTGTAGACCCAGTCAGAGATGATGGCTCCTTTGAGCAGCCTCTGGGGATGTAGATCACGGGATCACAGATTGTACTAGAGGTTTGGGGCAGTGACTCTGGACAGCAGGAGAAACCAGTAGGGTAAGCCTGGACTTGAGGAGTGGTCTGACTGAAGCCTCGAGGCCTTGGGCCTGAGCCAGTAGTCACAATAATAGCTCACTGGGAGCATGCAGGGCATTGGCCTTTTGGGTACCAGCCAACCTAGCGCTGGCACTGGAGCCTAATGCTGTAAGTTCCCGTGATGCTGCCTGGGCTCCATTTTACAGGCTGGGGATACTGATGCCACCAGGGTGGTCTTGAGCACCTTGGCTAGACATCTCCTTCTGAGACGTCTTCCTGTCCCCCCAAGGCCCACGGATGGCAGAATATCTGGGCTCAGCTTCTTCCCCTAGTGTGTGAAAGTGAAAGTCGCTCAGTCGTGTCCGACTCTTTGTGACCCCATAGACTATATAGTCTGTGGAATTCTCCAGGCCAGAATATTGGAGTGGGTAGCCATTCCCTTCTCCAGGGAACGTTCCCAACACAGTAATCGAACTGCATTGCAGGCAGATTCTTTACCAACTGAGCTATCAGGGAAGCCCTCCCCTAGTGTGTGCCACCCCCCCCCCTTATTTCTTTGGGGGTTGGGACTGTACCCTTCTTTTGCTCTAGTCTTGGCTGCTGCGAGTAGAGGTGACCCGCACATATGGCACCTGCTCTGACACAGCTTTGCTCCTTACTGGAGTGCCAGTGGGATGCCTGGGAGACCCCAGGGGCATGGGATCTGCCCCATCTGGCCCAGGCACACCCTGGCATGTGGCTGGGGGCTGTGGGTTTCCAGTGTCCTTTACTGAGACATCAAGGGGGCTGGCAGCCAGATGGATGATGGAGTGGACAGGTTTTCCCATGAGCCAGTGCTGGGGTTGGTGTGTGCTTGAGGGACTGTCACTGAGGGTGGTCCACAATGCATCTGCTGCCATTGGTGGGGAGCTGTGGCCTCTCGGGGAGCAAGTCCAACCCCCTCTCATGGGTTTCCTTGTTGAGGAGGTGGCTGGGTGTGCTGCACCCCAGGGTGACTAAGAGCTGCTCCCTGATCCTCCACGTGGGCATGATGGCAGCTTGCAGGGGGCCGTGGCATTGCTCATGATGCCCATGCCTGGCCAGGTTTCCTGCAAGGGTCATGACAGGGCATCCAAATCAGAGTCAAGGGCACTGGTGCTGACTGAGGGCCAGACAACCTAGTTGCTATTTCTGATCTATCATCATGGAAATTCCATATACGTCAGAAAGTAGACTAATAAACCTCATCCCACCCCAAATTATTATCAGGAGGTTCCTACACTTTATCTTCGGAATCTCTCAGTTTTGGATAAGCTTCAAGTACAGACCTGAGGGGTTAGACCCGCCCAGATCTCTGGAGGGACCTTAGCTACCATCACTGACAGGCAATACCTGCCAGTTCCCCCCTAACCCCTGCAGAGGGTTGCATTTCCCATTAATCAATACACAGTAAGTGCCCAGTGCACACACGGGAGGATTGGACTGGTCCATTTGCCCCCCAGAGGAGACGGAGCTCAACAGGAAGAAGCATTCAGGGTTTGTGGGTTTTACAGAATCAGGAATTCTGTCTCCAATGAGTGTTTGGTGCAAACCCAAAGCCATTTATAGAACAGATGCCAAAGGGAGCACTTGAAATAAACGCCATGGTAACCTCACCCTGGGGAGGAAAATAGCCTTGCAGTAAGCATTGCTGCTGCCCAGAACATGATCTGGAGATGTAGCTGGCGAGTACTTTTTGTGTTTAGTTTCATGAAGTTTAGCAGATTGCAGAGAGTGGGGGAAACAGAGGAAGGAAGAGAAAAGTCCCTGTGCCCTCCTCCCTGAACTCAGCCCCCTATTCTCACTGGTCGTTTTGTTCTCACCATGTGAATCTTATTAAGTCCCAGCATGGTGCTTTTGACCCTTGGCTGTCTCACCACTTTTCTTGGTAGTTGGGGATTATAACTGCCCCGTAGACCACATGATCTGAGTCACTGCCGCCAGGCCTGTCCTGGGATGTCCGGTTATTTCTCAAAATTATAAATAACCATCCAGTGAAGAATTCCAGACACACACACACACACACACACACACACACACACACACACACACACAGGCATTGTGGTTTTGGATGGTTTCCCTGTGGAGGAGGACAAGGCTGAGAGTCCCAGGTGGGTTCTGCAGGACTCACAGGCTGTGGGTGCATTTCTGGGTTGCGGTGCCTGCTGGACAATGTGAACAACTGCAAATGAAGTTTTAGTGTTAACATTATCTGCCGCCGTCTTATGTTGTATTCTCTGAGAAATATTGTAAATACAGTAGAGGAAGTAGCTTTTCGTAGGGAAGAACACCTGACTCCTGCCTGCGGTCCGAGGGTAGGAACGTGCCCCTGCCCGTGCCCTTCTGTGTGTGTGCGTTCACACACGTGCAGTCGGGCTGCGCTCAGCACTTCCCCGGCTGCTCAGACAGCGGGTTGGGGGGCGTTGCTGAGGAGCAGCAGCTCAGAGGAGACGGCTGTGCCTGGCAGAGGGAACAAATGCTGCGTTGCTGGGAGCTGGGTGTGTCTGTGTGGCCTCTGGCAGTCAGTGAGGGTGCTGTGAGCACTGGGAGTCACCTTGCCCAGTGGCCTCAAACCGTGTGCCCCACCCCGCCCCCCGCCCCCGGCTTCCTCCTGGGTCAAGGGTGGGAAGGGGGATGGCTGCAAAGAGTTTCGAGATGATGGTGACCCTGGCAGAGGAGGCTGTGAGCAAGTGAGTTGACTGTGTCTTGTGGTTTACATTGGCTGAGTATCTACACCTGTCTTAGGCATTGTCTGTGCAGCCAGACCGCACAAGAAGCTTCCCCGTGTCAGTAGCTAGGAAGCCGATGGGCTGGTTCGTGTGGCTGAGCCGTGGCCCTGTCCTAGGGAGTCGTGGGTGCCTTGAGGCACAGCCAGGGAGGAGCCCTCACTGGCCTGAGGAGTGGTGTGCTGAAGCTCACGGAAGAGCACCGTCACTTTGTCAATGCCCTGGTCCCTGGTGGGAAGGGGAGTTGCGTTGTGTGAATGGTGGAGTTGGGTAGAGTCAGGGATCTGACTGTGTCGCAGGGTGGGCAGGCCCCATGGCCAGGTGGCCGACGTGCTGATTGCTCCAGGCACTGTCCCTTATGGAGAGTGGCATTCCAACGTCTCCCGGCAGTCTCTCTACATTGTGATGCCCCTGCATGTGGATTCGAGGACAGGTGGGGGTGTGGGTGAGGTGGAGCTGTTTATGTTCACAGGGCCAGGGTTAGAAGACTCTGGAGTGAGTGGTCCCTGCCACAGTGTGGGTTCTGACTGGGGCAGGGTGTCTGGCAAAGGATATGAGAGGGACCTGGTTATCTGCAGAGAGGCCCAGGGGAGGGGGAGCTGAAGGGCGAGCTTCGGGAATTCACCCTGCTCTTTGCCTGTGCGGGGTCCTGGGTTCTTTCAAGTCTCCTCATCTGGAGTGATGTGTTCCCCCCATTCTGAGATCTGCCTGTCTTCTGCAGTCATGCTTCACCCATGTTCACCCATGTTCCCAGGAGCCTGCACACACCTGGAGGGAGTGGTAGCCAGGGTGGCTGAGCATCATGTTCTGACCTGCTGCTTGCGGAGGTGTTGAGCTTCTCTGAGCCTCAGTTTCCTCTGTAAAATGGGGTAGCACTGACTTGCATGGCTTATAGGGCTGAACAGCAAAGGCAGAAGTCTTGTCTTAGGGTCACCTTAGTGAGCTCAGTGTGTGGCTGTTCAGCAGGGCATGGCTATTGGTAAGTGTTTGCTTGAGGGAAAGAGGTATGGAGGAGGTGGAGGTATTTCTTCACCCATCAGGGTGTTAATGACAGAGAGACTCCCCGACACTGGTTCTCCTGACCCTGAGTTCTCAGGGTGTCAGACCTCAGAGTTTGCTCCTGGCCTCAGGAGTCATTCCTAACTGTCCGAGGTGAGATATAACAGATGGAGGCAGAGCAGCCCCTGTGAGGTGCCAGGCCTGGCATCTGTAGGTCTCAGTTGTGCAATGGGGAGGTGGGTTTACCATCATCTCCTGCAGAAGGGAGCCCCACTGAATACTAGCTCTGCATTGGATTTGGGATTCTTTTCTATCTTGGGAAGATCCTGTAGGTGATTGGGGTCACAAAAATGGTTGTCCTTTGTAGGTATGCCCTGGGGAGACCTGGGTTGTAGGGCTGCATAAGTGAAGAGGGCAAGATGAACGGTGACAAAGAGCAGGGTAACTGGGGTGGTGTGCTTATTTCACTGGCCATTTCGTTTTACTTCACTTGGCTGTGTATTTGCAATTTTTGGTCATTATTTCATTACATACTTGTATATCCACAGAGTGGGAATTTTAACAACTGAGGTATGGTTTCAGGTGTGTATGCCTTGTAATTGGATGAACCAATCTTAGCTCTCTAGGCTTTGAGCAGTTTAGAGTTTGTACTTAGAAAGTTTCTCATGCATTCTTTCCTAAGTTTTTTAGTAGTCCAACTAGAGATTACAACAATGTATCCTTGATTATTAAGGCACCTTACCTGTCTCCTGAGAAACCTGTATGTGGTCAAAAAGCAACAGTTAGAACCATACGTGGAGTAACTGACTGATTGCAAATTGGGAAAGGACTACAACAAGGCTGTAAATTGTCACCCTGCTTATGTAACATCTATGCAGAATATATCATGTGAAATGCTGGGCTGGATGAAACACAGGAGGAATCAAGATTGTCAGGAGAAAATATCAACAGCCTCACATATGCAGATGATACCACCTTAATGGCTGAAAGTGAACTAGAGAGCCTCTTGATGAAGGTGAAGGAAGAGAGTGAACAAGCTGGCTTGAAACTCAACATTAAAAAAACTAAGATCATGGCATATAGTCCCATCACTTTATGGTAAATAGAAGGGGAAAAAGTGGAAACATTGACAGACTTTATTTTCTTGGGCTCCAAAATAATTGTGGACAGTGCCTGCAGCCATGAAATTAAAAGATACTTGCTCCTTGGAAGAAAAGTTATAACAAACCTAGACAGTGTATAAAAAGCAGAGACATCACTTTTCCGACAAAGGTCTATATAATCAAATCTATGGTTTTTCCATAAAGAACAGAAACAGTAAGAACCTAACAGAATCAGAAGAGATTAAGAAGAGGTATCAAGAATACACAGAAGAACTGTATCAAAATAGTCTTAATGACCTGGATAACCACAATGGTGTGGTTACTCACCTAGAGCCAGATATACTGGAGTGTGAAGTCAAGTGGGCCTTAGGAAGCATTACTATGCACAAAGCTAGTGGAGGTGATGGAATTCCAGCTGAGCTATTTAAAATCCTAAAGGATCATGCTATAAAGTGCTACAATGAATATGTCAGCAAATTTGGAAAACTCAGCAGTGGCTGTGGGACTGGAAAAGCTCAGTTTTCATTCCAATCTCAAAGAAGGGCAATGCCAAAGAATGTTCAAGCTACTGCACAGTTGTGCTCATTTCATGCAGTAGCAACGTAATGCTCAAAATCCTTCAAGTTAGGCTTCAACAGTATGTGAACCAAGAACTTCCAGATGTACAATCTGGATTTAGAAAAGGCAGAGGAAGCAGAGATCAAATTGCCAACATCTGTTGGGTCATAGAGAAAGCAAGGGAATTCCAGAGGAACATCTACTTCTGCTTCATTGACTATGCTAAAACGTTTGACTATGGATCACAACAAACTATGGTAAAGTCTTAAATAGATGGGAATACCAGACCACCTTACCTGTCTCCTGAGAAACCTGTATGCAGGTTAAGAAGCAACAGTTAGAACTATACATGGAACAACTGACTGGTTCCAAATTGGGAAAGGAGTATGCCAAGTCTGTATATTGTCACCCTGCTTATTTAACTTCTATGCAGAGTACATCATGCAAAATGCCTGGTGGATGAATCACAGGCTGGAATCAAGATTGTCAGGAGACATGTCAATAACCTCAGATATACAGATGACACCACCCCTATGGCAGAAAGTGAAGAGGAACTAAAGAGCCTCTTGATGAAGGTGAAAGAGGAGAGTGGAAAAGCTGACTTAAAACTCAGCATTCAAAAACCTAAGATCATGGCATCCGATCCCATCACTTCAAGCAAATAGATGGGAAAAAAATGGAAACAGTGACAGACTTTATTTTCTTGGGCGCCAAAATAATTGTGAATGGTGACTGCAGCCATGAAATTAAAAGACGTTTACTTCTTGGGAGAAAAGCTATGGCAAACCTAGACAGCATTAAAAAACAGACATCACTTTGCTGACAGAGGTTGGTATAGTCAAAGCTATGGTTTTTCCAGTAGTCATGTACAGATATGAGAGTTGGACTATCAAGGCTGAGTGCCAGAAGATTGATACTTTTGAACTGTGGTGCTGGAGAAGACTCTTGAGAGTCCCTTGGACAGCAAGGAGATAAAACCAGTCAATCCTAAAGGAAATCAACCCTGAATATTCATTGGAAGAACTGTTGCTGAAGCTGAAGCTCCAATACTGTGGCCACCTGATGTGAAGAGCCGACTCATTAGAAAAGACCCCTGATGCTGGGAAAGATTGAAGGCAGGAGGAGAATGGGATGACAGGATGAGATGGTTGGATGGCATCACTGACTCAATGGACATGAGTTTGAACAGGCTCCGGGAGGTAGTGGAAGACAGGGAAGCCTGGTGTGCTACAGTCCGTAGTGTCGCAAAGAGATGAACATGATTTAGCAACTGGACAACAACAATGAACTAGAACTTCGACCGCATCCTGGGCATGGAAAGCAGGAGTCTTAGAACATTGCACTGTATCTACCCACCCTCCCTGCCTTTGGTGATATTGCTATGCTAAGTCACTTCAGTCGTGTCCGACTCTGTGCGACCCCATAGATGGCAGCCCACCAGGCTCCCCCATCCCTGGGATTCTCCAGGCAAGAACACTGGAGTGGGTTGCCATTTCCTTCTCCAGTGCATGAAAGTGAAAAGTGAAAGTGAAGTCGCTCAGTCATGTCCGACTCTTAGCGATCCCATGGACTGCAGCCTAACAGGCTCCTCCGTCCATGGGATTTGCCAGGCAAGAGTACTGGAGTGGGGTGCCATTGCCTTCTCTGTTGGTGATATTGTGTCTAAAATTTTCCTGTGTGTTTGTTTTGTAAGAGTTTTATTTGGCTGCAGTGTGCCCTTGGGTGATTTTCCTTATATTTAACCTGATCAAGGTTTATAGTACTTACTGAATCTATGTCTGGATGTCTTGTTTCAGTTTTAGAAAACTTTGGGCTGTTATTTTAAACACATTGCTTTTGTTCCATTCTTTATGCCCTCTTGTTCCAGAATCCCTTTTATGGGAAGGTTGGACCTTTTCACTGTGTTCTATGAGTTTTTAAAAATCCTCTTTCCTGTATTGTCTATACATTTGTCTCCATGTTTTCAGTCTGTATACTTTGTACCCCCATCTTCTAGTTTTTTGATCCAGTCTTTAGCCATGTCTAATCTGCTGTTAAACTTGTATATTGAGTTTCCATTTTCATTTCTTAGTTTTAGATTCCATTTGATTTCTATTCCTTAGATTTTGGTTCTGGTGAAATTATCAGTCTCACTATCTGTTTTCTTGACCACACTAATCAGGATTTTAATGTCTGTGTCTAATAAGTATAATATTTGAGTCCTCCTGGAGCTCATTGTCACTGTCTTTTTTTGGCTGTTGTCATTGTTTTTCCTCTCGATTTTCTATCGTTTGGCCTTGTCTCCTAGTCTGCCTGGCCATTTCTGATGGATGTGTTTAAAACTTATGGAGATATTTGAGGGAGGCTGTGGGTGATTTTGTCTTTCTCTAGAGAAGATTTACTTTTGTTCCCAGAGGCAGTTAGAATAAGAGGAGATCGTATTTACCGAGTCTGTAATTAAGCTGATTCAAAGTGGAGCTTCGGCCTTTGTGAGGGCTGCTCCGTTCCCTTTTATCCATGTTCCTAGCACTGAGCACTTCTGGGGGGACTAGACTGAAGTGGGTGTTCACTGAGGCCTCTCTCCCCCAGCAGACCCTGTCATACTGCTGCAGCTCTGCCTGCCCTTCAGTGTCTGGTCTACAGTAGTAGTGCTGATGCTCTAAGGTAGAGCAGCACTGCTGCGCTGCTGCTGCTGCTAAGTCGCTTTCAGTCGTGTCCGACTCTGCACAACTCCATAGATGGCAGCCCACCGGGCCCCCACGTCTCTGGGATTCTCCAGGCGAGAACACTGGAGTGGGTTGCCATTGCCTTCTCCAATGCATGAAAGTGAAAAGTGAAACTAAAGTCATTCAGTCGTGTTCGACTCTTAGCAACCCCGTGGACTGCAGCCCACCAGGCTCCTCCGTCCATGGGATTTTCCAGGCAAGAGTACTGGAGTGGGGTGCCATTGCCTTCTCTGAGAGCAGCACTGGTCCTGTAGAAATTTATTGTGAACCATATGTAATACGTAGTTTAAAAGCCACTTTTAAAGTATAAAAAGAACAAGTAGAGTTAACTTTAATAATATATTTTCCTTAATTTAATATATCAAAAATATCTTTTTAACATGTATAGTTGACCTTGGAACAATGTGGGTTTGAACTGCATGGGCCCACTTACTATGCGGATTTTTTTTTTTTCCAGTAAATACGTGTGACAGTATTATATGATCCATGGTTGGTTCAATCTGTAGATGCAGATTATACAGACCATGAATATGGAGGGTCCACTGTAAATTTGAATGTGGATTTCCAACTGTGTAGAGGATCACCGACCATAACACCCATATTGTTCAAGGGTCAGCTGTAATTAAAATACGATTATTAACGAGACTTAAAAACTACTTTAAAAAATGCTATGTCTTAGAAATCTAGAATGTATCTTACATTTAGATAGCATCTCACTTTGTACTAGCCGCATGTCGAGTATTCATAGCCACATGTGACTCATAGCTGTTGTCTTAGGCCACACGACTCTAGAGGAGGATGTGGCTGAGTGTGGGGTTCCCTCCTCTTCAGAGGAGTCAGACTCAGCTTACTGCCCGTTTCACATGCATGTGCCCTGTTTCACATGCATGTGCCCTGTGTGCCTGCTCTCTTGTTTTCGTTGAGGCCCCAGGGCTCTTGCTACCATCTTGAGGAGGAGCCAAGTAGTTGGTTCACAGGACTGGGACAGATGGGAGCCACTAGCCTTTCTTTCACCCCAGAGATCCCTGAGCCTCTGTCTGTGGTCCTCTGTTTTCTTGATCGCATGCACTGTCCATCTGTCAGTGCCTCCCTCCACCTTGCATTCTGGTGCATTACCCGACACAGAGGGACATCCCCAGCTTCCTGACCTGCATCCTGGTATCCTGGTACAGCGTCTGGCCCAGAGGGGGCACCACGTCTCCCCCCACCCTGCTTCCCCCCAACGCCCTGTACCCTGGTGCATAGGGCCTGGCCCAGAGGGACACCATTAATGTTCAAGCCTGGGAGCATGTTCACTCAGCAGACACTAACCTGAGGCCATCAGTCTGCCACCTGGCCCGTGCAGTCATCTTACCTCTGTTGGTTAGATTACTTGGACTGCCCAGGGCCTCTGGACAGCAGTGGAGTGAGTCTGGGCCACTTTTTTTGTGGGGTGGGGCTTAGAGGACTTGGCTGGATGGGACCTTCCGTAGTACGAAGCATTGGGTTCTCCCTCCTTTCTGCTTCTGTGAGCAGTCAGGGCTGCAGGTCTAGGTGTTCCTGGGCTTGGAGCTATGTGGGGGAGGGTCTGTTTTCTGGGGCAGTGTCCGTAGCATTCAGCAGATTGATACAGGACCATGGACCCTACTGTTACAGTAGGGTACCCCAGCCACAGGAAGATCCTTTACAGGAAATGGGGCCAATGAGGAGGCCCCACAGGAGTGACCTGTCAGCAGCTTGGCCCTGGCATCGGGCAGTGTTTGCTGTCCTGTCCCACTTCTCGCACAGGCACTGTCCTTGGTGAGGTACTCACCTCAACTGACCTCGTCCACATCTATCTTTAGGTGTCTCTGTGCGGATGTGGCCTGGGCCAGAGCCGGCCCTTCCTAGAAACCAGACACGTGGTGTGGCCACGTACAGGGGGTGACTGCTCCCGAGCTGCCTGCCGGGCCTTGGGGCTGCCTCAGATGACTTCTCCTGCCTGAAGGGTGGAGGGGAGCCAGGGCAGGAGCAGGGAGTGGCCAGTGGGATTGGCCCGGGCCGGGTGCTAGCTCCCCTGCTCACTAACCTCCTATTTGCATTTCACACCGCAGTGGATGGCCCACTGCTCTGGCCCAGGGTACCAGGGTTACTCCATTGCTCTGTCCTCTCTTGTCTGCCTGCTTCCAGCAGAGAACAGACCTGAGTTTGTGGTGCCACCTCCATAAGACCGCCATCCTTTCCCTTTGTATGGAGAGGAATGAGGTGTGGCGAGACCACAACTGTATAGTTAAGACCCCATGGCTAGGCCAGGAGGGGCGAGCTGGACCATGGAGGGCTGACTCCCCAGGACTTGCCAGGGAGACCTGCTCAAGGCAGCTGTGATAGGAGGAAGAGTGTCTTGGACATGACCATCTGTCATTATCTGGGACTATCTGCAGGGCTGGTTCAGGTCTGTCTGTGGCCTGTATGAGGCCTGAAGTGAAGTGAATTCGCTCAGTCGTGTCCTACTCTTTGCGCCCCTGTGGACTGTAGCCTACCAGGCTCCTCAGTCCATGGAATTTTTCAGGCAAGAGTACTGGAGTGGGTTGCCATTTCCTTCTCCAGGGGATCTTCCTGACCCAGGGATCAAACCCAGGTCTCCCGCATTGCAGGCAGACACTTTACCGGCTGAGCCACCAGGGAAGTCCCATTAAAGATTTTATGGACTGGAGGGCTTGGGGTTGGATCCTGCAAAGGGGCCGGGGCCTGCCCAGCGAGCTCCTGCCCTTGAGGGTGACAGTGGGCTCTGTCTCCGATCAGGTACTGTCCTCAACCCCGCTCCCTCCACCCTGCAGCCTGTCTGCTCTCTGAGATGATCCCGACCCCCTGTCTGGTCTTCTTCCCCTAATTGGCTCCTTTTCTCCACCTGTCCTTACCAAGTAGTGACAGCTCCTGCCAGTTTCACTGTGGCCCTGCCTGTCCTGTGGTGAGGAGGATGAGCAGGCCTGGGGCGGGGTGTAGCCTGCCCATGACCCTGAGGTGGGGCATGGGGTAGAGGCCTCCACCCCAGGAGTGCCCAATATAAAGGGCCGTCTCAAAACTGACCCACTGTGTTCATGCCCGGAATAAGGGCTTCCTAAAGGGTAGGAAGGGGCCATCTCCTGTACTGTGCCACCCCCACCCCCCCACCCTGCCAGACCTCACCTCCAGCCCTGCCCAGATTAAAAAGTGACAGTCAACCCCAGTGAGGGTCTGGGGATGGGGTTGACACACTTTGCTATGTTCACAGAAATGAAGGCGGGCCTGATGGGGCTGCCAGCTGGTCCTGAAGAACTGGTCTGTGCTGGGCCGGTAACTGCTCCCTCACCCCATCTGCTGGCTGATTAGAGCCAGAGGTGAAGGAACTGATGCTGGCTCGGCCTCAATCGAGTGATAATTAAGATTCACCCATGGAGAATATGTGAAATGATAGGGAAAAGGCTCCACCCTGCTCAGTAAAAACTGCATGTTCAGTCACATTTGTTATCTGTTTGATCAACTATGCACTACTGTTTCATAATAATAACTCAGTGCATAAGAAAAATGTTTGGACCTCAAAGTTACATGACCATAGGAAATAAAACCCCTAAATTCCAATATGCATCATTTTGTGACAGAGAAGTGTGGTCAGGTGATCAATAAAGGCTTTTAGGAAAAACCTGTATTATATTAGGTCTGTGGAGTGAAAATAAGAATCTGGACTGTATTAGAGATGCTTTTACTTGTGTATTTTTATAATATAGCTGGGAGACTATGAAGTTCCATGGGAACCATTTCATAGAGCATTAAAATAATGACACTATTTTCAGTATGCTGCAGATGACGTCCTTTACAGCTCATTAAACTTCTGACATAGTTGTATCTCAGCTTGCGAGTGGTGAGGGCGCCTAGTTTTACATAGTCCTTCTGTAGGTGGCAGAAGGAATGGGGCCTGGTGAGGCTGGCCACTGGTGGCTCTGCCTTTTGTGGGAAGGGCAGTGGCCTGGGTGGCCTTAAAAGAGCAAAGGCCCTTAGAGACTCTAATTTTGAGTCATTTGTGTACCTAAACCTCCCTCCACCCCAAAGAAGATAGTATTGTTTACAAAAGCAGTGAGAGGCTGGCTGGTGATGTTCACATTTCCTTCTCAGCAATTATAAGCTTGCTGGCACCCATGACAAAGAAAGTGTGAGTGTTGGGAGTGTCCAGCCCTCCCTGACCTGTCTGTCTACTGAAATTTTACTCTCAGCCTGTGCCCAGTGGGATCTTCCTTTTTCTGAGACTCCATGGACCCTTTATGTTGGGTCTGTGCTTCCTGAGAAGCGGGATTCCATCTTATGGTAGCTGTGGGAGGACTTTTCACTTCAGTAATGGTGCCTTTATTTTAGTTCAGTTTAGTTTATCTTGTATTTCTTCAGAAGCAAATGAAAACTGTATTCTTTAATCAAAGAGTAGAAAGGTGCGAGCTCATGCCCTGGAGTACACACTCTTTGATGCCTTTGTTTGGAAATGATTTAGGAGAAAACATACCTCCCTTTTCTGTGAGCTTGTGTATTTTATTGCTTAGATGCAGCTGAAGAGAGCACTTGAGTTTAAAAGAAGTAAATACAGTAAATATTAGAGGGAACAGGTCACAGCCCAATGTGTGTGATATTACCGTCTGTCCAGGGCTCTCCTTTGCTGCCCAAGTGGAGCGTAGCTCTTGAGAGAGGTCAGGACAGCCCCACTGAGCCACCTGCCTTGGGGCAGAGCCAGGACCTGGCTGCTGTCCCTGCAGCCACCAGCCCTGTGGTGGGTTGTAAACCACAATCAGCCCACTCTTCTGGGACCTCACACCCTCATATAGGATGCTTCCTCCCGGAATCCCTGCCCTGCCAGTGCCCTGGGTAGGTGGGGGTGACCTTTTCCCCAGGCCATTGAGGGTGTTCGGCTCACGGTGCCTCCAGCTGGCACACCCACCTACCCTTTGCTCTGATTTTTGGTGCAGTGTCATTGCGTGTTTTTCTGTTGCCTGCCATCCCTGCCACACCTGAGGTTGTCCACGGCTTTTCCTGCATGCCCAGAGCCTCAGTGACATCAGTTGACTGAGCGAGGTGCAGGGATCCTCGCCTGAAGTAGGAGTCAGGAACAGAGCTGCGTCCTCTTCTCCACTGACATCTCCCTCCCTGTGTGCCCACTACTCCCTGGACCTGAGACCCTGTACCTTCTCTCTGTTTTATGGTGAGAGAGTGGTGAGGAATGGGCCAGCTCCACAGCAGGTTGAGCCTGGGTCAGATCCTCTAGACTTGAGAAGGCTCTTCCCACCAGTGGTATCTAGGGCCTAGAGTGTGTAGAGGACTGTGCAGGGCCAGTGACCTCCACCCTTGGGCCCACTCTGTTCATAGAGCCCCTGTCCTCAGGTGGCTCTCTGTACGTGGGACTGTTCTCAACAAAGACCCTTGACACTTTGTTTTATGACCAGATGGGATTGAAGAGAGGTCCAGATTGTCAACCCTAGGACTCTGGCTGTTCTTGACACTCTCCCAGCTGCTCATGTCCCCTGTCTGTATTGTGTGTGTGGATCCTGCCTTTCCCTGTCTGGACTCAGGGTTGCCAGGCAGCTCTGCTCCTCATGGGGTTGGTTGGCTTTGCATGGAGAAAGGAGATGGTTGCAGAATCCCCTGAGAGCAGCCAGGGTGGCCCTCTGGGTCTGATGATTTCAGCCCTCACTCTTGTGATGTTGGGCAGAGCTGGTGACCCCTTGGTGGTTGGGAGGGCCTATTAGATCCAGGGATTTCCTCCTCTGACCACCTTGGCCATCTCTTCTCCCTGCCCCTATTCAGAGGGTGCCATCCGTGACTGGCTGGACCTTTTTCCTGTAGGAGAAAAGGGCCGGCATTGTCCCAGAATGCATTTATCCTTTATCATCTGGTTCACTTTGACCATCCTTATCCAATAAATTATTTACCAATAATTTACCCGCCACCAGGGATCTGGTGGGAGAGAGGCTGGTCTAAGAGACCTCACCTTCTTGTGTGGTGGGGGTGAACTGTCCTGTAGTGATAGTATGTGACCAGCCAGAGCCCACCTCCTCAACATCAGACCTCCAGAACGACCTGACTCTGGCAGGATTTGGGGGTCTCAAAGGGATTATGTGCTTTCTTCCTACCCTGATTTATGACCTGAGCCCCCAGCACATCAATGAACGAAATCACAAACAGTGATAATGCATCAGTCACTGTGGTGGTCCTGCCTCCATGGAGTCACTGAGCTGATGGGGCCAGCCAGCAGTCAACAAACTGGAAAGGACCCCAGCCAGCTCTGAGAGAAGGGACGCTGGGCAGCACACTGCAGGCAGCTCTGGACAGTGCTCTGAGGACATGCCAGCTGACCTTTTAAATTATCGAGCAGTGTGTCACCTAGTTAAAAATAGCCCAGCGGCTTAGAACATAAAATAAGGTCGGCTCCCTCCCACTTCCACACCCCGTCCAGCTCCAAGTGGCGCTGTTGTTAAAGATCTGACTTTTGTGTTATACTTGAGTCTTGGCTTTACCATGTTTAGCTGGCATCTGAAAATCAAAACTGTAGCATATGCAGGGCACTTTCCTCTCCCTCTCGGTGTTGTTAGTTAAGTTATTTATAACATGAACCTTTTGCTCTGCACTCAAATGAAATCTTTTGCTTTACTGTTGGTTGATGCTGAAATACTGGCAAAAACAATTTTTGTTCTAAGTAATCCTGTGAGTTTGCTTTAGAATAAATGACTACACCATTAGACGGTCTAGTAACTGAAACATCGTTGCCCAAATGGCTGCGGGGTCTGGGAGTGGCACAGTGGTGCACCCCATGTCCCTTCTGGCTTCTGTCGCACGGTGCAGCCAAGTTCAGTCACCCTCAGTCACCCATTGTGGGCCAGTGGGGCTTCACCGAGTCCCCTTTGTGTTCTGTGTTTTGCAGAAACGCTTCCAGTAGCTGTCTCACCTGGGGTGCTGTGAAGTAACCTTTGGGCTCTCAAGTGTCTGAGAATAAGTCTTTGGGCCTCATGGTTTGATGTCCCTTTGGCGGATGATAGAATTCCAGGCGTGAGTCGGCATTTTGAGGATGCTGCCAGTGTTACCAGTGAGACTGGGTGCCTGTCTGGGTGTTCCTTGGGAGGTAGGACTTACTCTCAGTCCTTGGGAATCTGATTTTTTCTGGAATGAGACCGGAGGTGGGTCGTTTTTCATTGATTCGGCCGTGGCATATGCTTTTATTCTAAACAGTTCTCCTTTTAGCTCACGGTAATGTTGTTCTGCCATCATCTTCTTTCCCGATACCTGTTCTCTCCTCCTAGAACTCCTGTTCCATGTTGTTAGGACTTCCAGCTGGTTCTTTCGTGTTTCTCGATGTTTTTCTTCTCTTTATCTATTTGGCTTTGTGATGCTTTCATTTTACTTTTTACATTTGAAAAATTGAGGTATAACTTACATGTAATGAAACACAGATCTCAAGTGTATACATGATGAGCTTTGACATGTGCGTGGGAGCGTGTAACCTTTGTCTTCAGTTACAGTGTAGAATGTTTCTGTCACGCCCTCATCCCCCACCGCTACCCCCCATCCCTCTCACCTCCTTCCTCTCAGCTCCTGCATTTCCCCTCACCTAAGAGGCAAGCCCTTGCTCTGGTTTCAACGCCATGTGTGAGTTTTGCCTTCTCTGGAGTTCAGGAGATATTAGGAGTGGAGCTGGGCTTCCCTGGGGGCTCAGTGGTAAAGAATCTACTTGCCAGTGCATGAGACGTGGGTTCAGTCCCTGGTCTGGGAAGATCCCTGGAGAAGGAAATGGCAACCCATTGCAATATTCTTGTGGGGGAAGTCTCATGGACAGAGGAGCCTGATGGGCTATAGTTCATAGGGTTGCTGAGTTGGACATAACTTAGCAAGTGAACAACAGCAGCCAAGTTGAAGGGGAGTGGCTGGACCTAGAGCAGGGGTGAACCTGCCAAGGGCTCTCTGAGGCTTGTACCAGCTTGTATTTCCAACAGCTGTGTGCCCGGAGAGCTCAGCTGCTCTCGGATGCCCAGTGGTTCGAATGATCCATCTTTTTATTTTAGCTCTTCTGGTGGGTGTGAAGTGGTATCTTGTGCTTTTAATTGACATTTTTCTGGTGACTCATGGTTGCTTTACACATTTTCATGTACTTATTGGCCTTTTCTGCATCTTCTTTTGTGACTTTTCTTTTCATATTTTTATTGTTGAGATATGGGAGTTCTATCTATATTCTGGATTTAACTCCATGTCAAATGTACCTATTGAGAATATGTTTGTGACTTACTTTCTAAAACAAAGTATAGCTTTTGATGAGCAGAACATGTTTCCATGTTATTGTCTTGGTGAAATGGTAACATTTTTGTATTTACTGTTTCATTGGGTTACAGAATATCTTATTCTTAAAATACAGAGCTTTAATTTGCAAGAGCTCTTCCTTGATTGTTCCTATTTAAATAGAAGCTGCTCTTATTTATTTGTGTCAAGCTCTTGGATTTTTATGAGGACATGAACTGGATTTTTGGGGAAGTTGCTTTTGTGCCTGAATTGCTTGTTCTTCTGGAATCAGTCTTGGTGTATCTCTGCTTTGTTGGTGATTGTTCTGTCCAGTCCCACTTGTGCCTGGAGTGTGATGACGGTTTATTGAGGTGGGCCTGGTGGGTGGGAGAATGCCTAATGGGTACAGTGCTACTTGGGATGGAATTCCTTAACCAGCTAATCTTGTCGTGACCCCAGGGCCCTTCTCTTCTTTTGGATTGGTTGGAGTCTGGCCTGATGTCCTCTGGGGTCTTTCAAAGGACCTGAGAGGTCTTGGGCTGTGTTTTTTTCAGCTCTGATTTCTTCTTCCTAGAACTCCTCAAAAACTTGATGGCTTGTGTTCATTTGTATTTATCTTTCCTTCTGAGAAAGAGGTGGGAAGGTGAAGGGTGGGCTGTGTAGGCTGATTGGGCTGTGATGGAGGAGACACTGGGGGCACATATTCAGGCTTGGGGAGAAGGCTGTGCTGGGGCCTCTAGGGGTAAGATTCATCCATGAGGTGAAGTTGAAAACAACAGAACTCTTGGGCTTGTTCTGAGTGCTCTCTGGTGAGAATCCATTGGAGGGATTTTTTCTTTTTTCTTTTATTTTTTAACTTTACAATATTGTATTGGTTTTTAAGAAGGGAAGGGCCAGGATCTAGGCTGCAGAGGAGGGATGAAGACAGGTGGCCGGGTTGGTGGTGGATTGGGATCTGGGTAATGCTGGAGCAGATGGATCAAGGGCAAGGAAGGTGCTTGGTGTGTGGGACTGTGCTGAGGGAGTCCGTGGCTTCCTCCCAAGATGTGGCTGGGCATACTTATGGGTGACACCCCAGAGGTGCCTCCCCGCACCATGATGGTGGGGTTGTAGTTCCCGACTTAACCTTGTGGTCCCAGCTCAGTGCTCGAGGTGCAGGTGCTCCCAGGCCCCAGCGAGTGTGTCTTCCGTGACCTGTAGCATTGATGCAGATGTGGCTGGGACTCTGCTATTCTCTGCCTTTCATGTCATTGTTTCCTTGTTTTCTGGTTGTCATCTGCTGTGGTTGTGGACGTGTTCTCAAAGTTATGTGTAAATTAGAAGTAAACATGCTTCTTTCTCTTAATAGTACTCAGTAAGTGGGTGTGGAGGGAGCAAGGTTTCAGAGGTTTTTTTCTTTTTTAAATTTCGATACAGTTGCTTTAAAATGTTGTATTAGTTTCTACGGTACGATGAGGTGAACTGACTGTATATATGCACATATTCCCTCTGTCTTGGCCCTCCCGCACCCATCCCACCCGTCTAGGTCACCACAGCACGCTGAACTGAGCTCCCTGCTCTATACAGTAGGTTCCCACGAGCAATATGTATGTCAATCTCCACCTCCCAATTCAACCCACTCCTGCTTCCCCTCCACCCCACCATGTCCACAAAGATTCTCTACGTCTTTATCTCTATTCCTGCCTTGCAGATAGGTTCATCTGTCCTGTTTTGCTAGATTTCACACATATGTGTTAATATGCAGTATTTGGTTTTTTTTTTTTAATTTCTTTTTTTTTTTTCTAATTTTATTTTATTTTTAAACTTTACATAATTGTATTAGTTTTGCCAAATATCGAAATGAATCCGCCACAGGTATACATGTGTTCCCCATCCCGAACCCTCCTCCCTCCTCCCTCTCCATACCATCCCTCTGGGCCGTCCCAGTGCACCAGCCCCAAGCATCCAGCATCGTGCATCGAACCTGGACTGGCAACTCGTTTCCTACATGATATTTTACATGTTTCATTGCCATTCTCCCAAATCTTCCCACCCTCTCCCTCTCCCACAGAGTCCATAAGACTGTTCTATACATCAGTGTCTCTTTTGCTGTCTCGTACACCGGGTTATTGTTACCATCTTTCTAAATTCCATATATATGCGTTAGTATACTGTATTTATGTTTTTCCTTCTGGCTTACTGCACTCTGTATAATAGGCTCCAGTTTCATCCACCTCATTAGAACTGATTCAAATGTATTCTTTTTAATGGCTGAGTAATACTCCATTGTGTATATGTACCACAGCTTTCTTTTCTTTCTGACATACATCACTCTGTATGACAGATTCTAGGTCCATCCATATCTCTACAAACGACCCAGTTTTGTTTTTATGGCTGAGTAGTATTCCATTGCGGAGAAGGCGATGGCACCCCACTCCAGGACTCTTGCCTGGAAAATCCCATGGATGGAGGAGCCTGGTGGGCTGCAGTCCATGGGGTCGCTAAGAGTTGGACACAACTGAGCGACTTCACTTTCACTTTTCACTTTCATGCATTGGAGAAGGAAATGGCAACCCACTCCAGTATTCTTGCCTGGAGAATCCCAGGGACGGGGGAGCCTGATGGGCTGCCGTCTATGGGGTTGCACAGAGTCAGACACGACTGAAGCGACTTAGCAGCAGAAGCAGTATTCCATTGTATATATCTACCACATCGTCTTCTTTTTTTTTCTTGGCCACACCATGGGGAGTGTGGGATTTTAGTTCCCCAAGCAGGGATTGAACCCATGCCCCCTACAGTGGAAGCATGGAATCCTAACCACTGGACTGCTAGGGAATTCCTCTGTACCACATATTCTATATCCATCTGTCTGTGATGGATGCTTAAGTTGCTTCCATGTCCTGGCTATTGTAAATAGTGCTGCAATTAACATTGGGGTGCCATGTGTCTTTTTAAATTGTGGTTTTCTCAGAGTATATGCCCAGTAGTGCGATTGCTGAGTCATCTGGTAGTTCTATTTTCGTTTTTTTTAAGGAACCTCCATACTGCTCTCCATAGTGGTATTATCAGTTACATTTCCAGTGCAAGAGGTTTCCCTTTTCTCCATACCCTCTCAAGCATTTATTGTTTGTAGATTTTTGATGAAGGCCATTCTGACAAGTGTGAGGGGATACCTCATTGTGGTTTTGACCTGCACTTCTCTAAAAATTAGTGATGTTGACCATCTTTTCATATGCCTCTTGACCATCTGTATGTTTTCTTTGGAGGAAAGTCTATTTAGGTCTTCCACCAGTTTTTTGATTGGGCTGTTTCTTTATGTTGAGCTGTGTGAGCTATTTGTATATTTTAGAGATTAATCACTTGTCAGTTGCTTCGTTTACAAATATTTTCTCCCATTCTGGGGGTTGTTTTTTTGTCTTGTTTATGGTTTCCTTTGCTTTGCAAAAGCTTTTAAGTTTAATTAGGTCCTATTTGTCTATTTTTGTTTTTATTTTCATTAGTAAAGGAAGTGAGTCAAAAAGGGTGTTGCTGTGATTTATGTCAAAGAGTGTTCTTCCTGTATTTTCCTCTAAGAGTTTTATAGTATCCAGTCTTAAGTTTAGGTCTTTATCTATGTTGAGTTTATTTTTGTGTATAGGGAGTGTTCTAATTTCATCCATTTATATGTAGCTGTCCAGTTTTCCCAGCACCACTTATTGAAGAGACTGTCTTTTCTCCATTGTATATTCTTGCCTCTTTTGTCATAGATTAGGTGACCATGGGTGTGTGGGTTTATCTCTGGGCTTTCTGTCCTGTTTCATTGATCTGCATTTCCGTTTTTGTGTCAGTACCATACTGTCTTGATGACTGGAGCTCTGTCGTATAGTTTGAAGTCAGGGAGCCTGATTTCTTCGGCTCTGTTTCTCTTAAGATTGCTTGGCTCTTTGGGTCTTTTGTATTTCCATATAAGTTGTAAAATTTTCTGTTCTAATTCTGTGAAAAATGCCATTGGTAATTTGATAGGGATTGCATTGAATCTATAGATCGCTTTGGGTGGTAGAGTCGTTTTCACAATACTGATTCTTCTAACCCAGGAGTGTGGTATCTCTCTCCATTTGTTTGTGTCATCTTTGATGTCTTTCATCAGTGTCATATACTGATGTGCACTCAGTTTCTGAGTACAGGTCTTTTGCCTCCTTAGGTAAGTTTATTCTTAGATATTTTATTCTTTTTGTTGCAATGGTAAATGGGAGTTTCCTTGATGTTTCTTTCTCAACTTTTGTTGTCAGAGTATATTAATGCAAGAGGTTTCTGCACATCAATTTTGTATCCTGCAACTTTACCAAATGCACTGATTAGCTAAAGTAGTTTTCTACTGACATCTTTAGGATTTTCTGTGTATAGTATCGTGTCATTTACACACAGTGCCAGTTTTACATCTTCTCTTCCAGTTTGAATTCTTTTTATTTCTTTTTCTTCATAGCTAGGACTTCCAAAACTATGTGTTTTGTTGCATATATATATATATATATTATATATATATATATACATATAATAAACTATGTGTCTCTGTTGAATAATAGTGGTGAGAGTGGACATTCTTATTCAATCTGTTTCTGATGTTAGAGGAAATGCTTTTAGTTTTTCACCACTGAGAATATTTGCCGTTGGTTTGTCATATACGGCCTTTATTATGTTGAGGTAGCTTCCTGCTATGCCCATTTTCTGGAGAGATTTTATCATGAATGGATATTGAATTTTGTTAAAAGCTTTTTCTGTCTCTATTGAAATGATCATATGGTTTTTATTCTTTAATTTGTTGATATGGGTTTTTGTGCTGATTGGTTTATGTGTATTGAAGAACCCTGGGATAAATCCCACTTGATTATAGTGTATGATCCTTTTTGTGTGTTCTTGGATGCTGTTTGCTAGTATTTTGTTGAAAATTTTTGCCTTTATGTTCATTAGTGATATTTGTCTGTAATTTTCTTGTTTTGTGCTTTTTTTGTCTGGTTTTGGTATCAGGGTGATGGTGGCCTTGTAGGATGAGCTTGGCAGTGTTCCTTCCTGTGCAGTTTTTTGAAAGAGTTTGAGAAGGGTGGGTGTTAGATCTTCTCTAAATGTTTGATAGACTTTGCTTGTGAAGCCATCTGGCCCTGGATTTTGTTTGTCAGAAGATTTTTAATTGGAGTTTTAATTTCATTACTTGTAATTGATCTGTTTAAAACAATTTTCTATTTCTTCTTGATTCAGTCTTGGGAGATTGTACCTTTCTAAGAATTTGCCCATTTCTTCCAGGTTGTCTGTTTTATTGGCCTATAGTTGCTTGTATAGTCTCTTATAGAGAAGGAAATCGGAGAAGACAATGGCACCCCACTCCAGGACTCTTGCCTGGAACATCCCATGGACAGAGGAGCCTGGTAGGCTGCAGTCCATGGGGTCGCTAAGAGTCGGACATGACTGAGTGACTTCACTTTCACTTTTCACTTTCATGCATTGGAGAAGGAAATGGCAACCCACTCCAGTGTTCTTGCCTGGAGAATCCCAGGGATGGGGGAGCCTGGTGGGCTGCTGTCTATGTGGTCGCACAGAGTCGGACACGACTGAAGCGACTTAGCAGCAGCAGCAGAGAAGGAAATGGCAATCCACTCCAGTATTCTTGCCGGGAGAATCCCATGGACAGAGGAGCCTGGCAGGCTACAGTCCATGGGGTCACAAGAGTTGGATATGACTTAGCGACTAAACCATCACCATAGTCTCTTATGATCGTTTGTATTTCTGTGGTATTAATTGTAATTTCTCCTTTTTCATTTCTAGTTTTATTGACTTGAATCCTCTCCCTTTGTTTTCTTGATGAAACTGGCTAACAATTTATCAGTTTTGTTTCTTTTCAAAGAACCGGCTTTTAGTGTCATTGATTTTTGCTATTATTTCATTCCTTTGTATTTCATTTATTTCTCTTTGATTTTTATGATTTCTTTCCTTCTACTAACTTTGGGTTTTGTTTGTTCTTTTTTCTGTAGTTGCTTTAGGTATAAGGTTGTTAATTTGATATTTTTTTTGTTTCTTGAGATAGGATTGAATTATTATAAACTTTCCTCTTAAAACTGCTTTTGCTGCATCCCATAGATTTTGGGTTGTCATGTATTTGTTGTCATTTATTTCTAGGTATTTTTACAATTTTCTCTTTGATTTCTTCAGTGATCTCTTAGTTACTTAGTAGCATATTCTTTAGCCTGCATGTGTTTGTGCTTTTTACAGCTGTTTTTCTATCATTGATTTCTAATCTCATAGCATTGCAGCTGGAAAAGGTGCTTAATATGATTTTAATTTTCTTAAATTTACTGAGACTTGATTTATGACCTAAGATGTGATCTACCCTGAAGAATTTTCTGTGTGCGTTTGAGAAGAATGTGTATTCTGTTGCTTTTGGGTGGAATATCCTCTGAGTATCAGTTAAGTCTGTCTGGTCTGTTGTGTCATTTAAAGTTTGTGTTTCCTAGTTTATTTTCTGTCTAGATGATCTGTCCATTGGTATAAGTGGGATGTCAAATCCCCCCACTATAATTGTAATCCTGTTGATTTCTCCTTTTACTGCTGTTAACAGTTGCCGTATGTTTTGACGCGCACCTGTGTTGGGTGCATAAGTATTTACCGTTGTTATAGCTTCTTCTTGGATTGATCCCTTCATCATTATGTAGTGTTCTTCCTTGTCTGTTGTAATAGTCTTTATTTTATTTTAAAGTCTACTTTATCTAATTGCTATTCCAGCTTTCTTCTGATACCCATTTGCTATAGAATACCTCCTTCCATGCCCTCGCTTTCAGTCTGTACGTGTCTCTAGGCCTGAAGTGGGTCACTTGTAGACAGCATGTATACAGGTCTTGTTTTTGTATTCATTTAGCCAGTCTTTTGGTTGGAGCATTTAATCATTTACATTTAAGAGAATTATTGATATGTATATTCCTACTGCCATTCTCTAATTATTTTGGGTTTGTTTTTATAGGTCTTTCTCTTCCCTTGTGTTTCCTAGAGAAATTCCTTTAGCATTTGTCATAAAGCTGGTTTGGAAGTGCTGAATTCTCTTAGCTTTTGCTTGTCTATAATGCTTTTGATTTTTCCATCAAATCTGAACCAGATCCTTGCTAGCTAGAATAATCTTATTTGTAGGTTTTTCCCTTTCATCATTTTAAATGTATCTTGCCACTCCCTTCTGGCCTACACAGTTTCTGCTGCAAAATCAGCTGATAACCGCCTTTTGGGGATTCCCTTGTGTGTTATTTTTTGCTGTTCCCTTGCTGCTTTTAATATTTTCTTTGAATTCAATTTTTGTTAGTTTGATTAATATGTGTCTCAGTGTGATTCTCATTGGGTTTGTCTCCTTGAGTAGGGAAGTCTCTGTGCTTCCTGGACTTAGGTGGCTATTTCCTTTCTCATGTTGAGGAGGTTTTCAACCAATCTCTTCAAATATTTTCTCAGACCCTTTCTCTTTTCTTCTTCTGAGACCTTTATAATTCGAATGTTGTGTTCAGTAATGTTCCAGAGGTCTGTGAGACTGTCCTCATTTCTTCTCATTCTTTTTTCTTTATTCTGCTCCTCAGTAATTATTTCCAGCATTTGATCTTCCAGCTTACTTATTCATTCTTCTCAGTTATTTTGCATTGATTTCTTCCAGTGTATTTTTCATTTCAGTTGCTGTGTTGCTCATCACTGTGTATTCTTTAGTTCTTCTGGGTCCTTGTTAAACATTTCTTGTATTTTCTTGATCCACGCCTCCATTCTATTTCCAAGATTTTGGATCATCTTTATTACCATTCTGCTGAATTCTTTTTCAGGTTGGTTGCCAAGGTTTTTACCTTGCTCCTTCGTCTGTAACATATTCTTTTTTGTCATCCCATTGTTTTTGATGGGCAGGGCTGTGTTCCTGTCTTGCTGGTTGTTTGACCTGATTAGTTCAACACTGGAGTTTGCAGACAGTTGAGTGGAGCTGTGAGTTGTTGCTGAGATGAGGACCTCTGGGAGACCTCACACTGACTAATTTCCCTGTGACCTGCAGTTCTCTGTTAATTCAGCAGTTTGGACTTTGCACTACCACCACAGGAGCTCAGGCCCAACCCCTGGCCTGGGAACTAAGGCCCAGTAAGCCTTAAAGTGCAGCAAAAAGAAAAAGAAAGCAAGCAACAAGCAGAAAAGAACAGAACAGTACCAAACTATAAAGTGAGGTAAAATTAGGAAAGTAAAAATTATATTTAGCGAAATAACTCTAAAAATTAAACAAGAAGACAAAATAAAACAGAACGATAACAGCAAAAAAAAAAAAAAGGCAAAAGGAAGAAAATAAAGCAATTTAAAAATTAATTAGAAAAAAAATAAAAATAAAAGATAAAGACATAAAAATAGGACTTCCCTGGTGGTCCAGTGGCTAAGACTCTGTGCTCCCATTGCAGGGAGCCTGAGTTCGATCCCTGATTGGGGAACTAGATCCCATATGTCACAACTAAAAACTCTACTTGCCTCAAGGAAGGTCAAAGATCTCGCTCTCTCATGACACAGCTAAGACCTAGCACAGCCAAATAAATAAATAAAAATAAGTAATTATTGAGAAAAAATAAATAAAATATTCTCCATGCCTCCTCTTCCTGTGTTCTTCCTTCTACTGTAAGCTACAGCCTACCCCTGCCTCCCCAGTGGACCCTCCAAGACCTCCAGATAGGTCTCTGGACCTGCTTTGTCATATCTACATGTGTTGCTCACTAGCATCTGTTCCTGAAGCTGGCCCGGAGCACAAATGCCATGTAGGCCAGCTGGGGCGTAGGCCTCCACTGGTGTGCCCATAGGGGCTGGCATAGCCAGGGAAGAGGCCCTGGAGGTGGGTGGCGTCCGGCTTGCCTGTACCTACATGGCCAGAGGAAGCCCTGTCAGGGGCGGGACTTGGGCTGCCAGTACTGTGTGGCTGGAAGAGGCCTTCGTGGGTGTGAGGGCTCAGGACTGGGATCCACACAGCTGGAAGAGGCGTGGGGGCTGGACTCAGGCCCAAGATGCAGGCGTCTAGAAGAGGCCGGTGGTAGGTGGGCCAGGTGGTCTTAGGCCTGAGATCTGTGCAGCTAGAGGGGGCCCCAGTGGGTGGTGGGGCTTTCAGGCCCAGGACCCCCACAGACTCACCGGGGCTGAGTGGGCAGAGGAGTCGCTGGCTGTGTTCCCCTCTGATTCCCAGCCTCCCAAAGGTCCCTCCCTGTCCTTGTTGATCCCTTGGTGGGGAGTGGGCTCCTCTGAGTGCGGAAACCTTCCCTCTCCTCCAGACACCCTCAGTGGTGCCTGTCTGGTCCCACTGCCACTCTTCTCTCCCTCCCTCCCACGTCCTACCTGGTTACTCAGGGATTCCTCCCGCCCCTTAGGTGTCCGGGGTCCCGCACCAGAGCCTTGTCAGTGCCCTAGTTCTGAGCAGATGCAAACTCTACGTCTTCCTACTCTGCCGTCTTGATGCTGCCCCTCAGAGGTGTTTTTAGGGAAAAAGCACATGAGTATTACAGTGTGGGGTTTGGAGGTGTCTCTGATTCCCAGAGACCTTTTTGCTGAGCTTCTTGAGCAGGGAGAAGCTAATTTGAAATCGATGAGATATCAGGGTCTGATGTTCCATATGTTGGAGAACCATGAACAGTTGTGCTGGCTTTATGAATCAGAGGCCTGTCCTGCTCTCTGTGGGTAAAGAGGGGAAGGACTTGGAACTGGATCAGATTTCCCTCAACCCCAGATGTCTAAGTCCTTTCTTCCTGCTGTGCTGTGTGTTAAGAGCCGAGAGAGCGGCCTGGCAGAGTCCTGGCCCCGGCTCCCTGGAAGGCCTCTGCCTGAGGCTGTGCCAAGTGTCCCTCTCAGTCTGTGTGTGTTTCTCTCTAGGACCGGAAGCTCACCAAACTGGAGAGGCAGCGGTTCAAGGAAGAGGCTGAGATGCTGAAGGGCCTGCAGCACCCCAACATTGTGCGCTTCTATGACTTCTGGGAGTCCAGTGCCAGGGGGAAGCGGTGCATCGTGCTGGTGACTGAACTGATGACCTCGGGGACACTGAAGACGTGAGCATGCTACCCACCCAGCCAGTTGGGGCCTTGGGGTGGGCTTGGCCTGGGGCTCAAGAGTTGCAATGGCTGAGGCCCCGGGCCCTGCTTGGGGTGGTCCTGGCTGGTGTGGCCAACAGCCCTTTCTCAGAAGTGCCCCTGTTTGGGGAATAAATACACAGCCCTCAGCAACTGGGGGCCCCTTCCCCACATGAGCCGTGGATGAGCCACACCCCCACCTGCAGGTATCTGAAGCGATTCAAGGTGATGAAGCCCAAGGTTCTACGTAGCTGGTGCCGGCAGATCCTGAAGGGCCTGCTGTTCCTGCACACCAGGACGCCCCCCATCATCCACCGGGACCTCAAGTGTGACAACATCTTTATCACTGGGCCCACAGGGTCTGTGAAGATTGGCGACTTGGGCCTGGCCACCCTCAAGAGAGCATCCTTTGCTAAAAGCGTGATAGGTGAGCCCATCTTGTCTCTTCATGCCCCTGTGCTTCAGGGCACCTCCCCAGCCCCCCGGGATCACCATCCTGCAAGTGCTAGCTCTGCTGCCTGTGCCCCCTATGCCTGGCTGCAGCCCTGGATGCCCTGTGTGTGAGTCCCTTAGCTGTGTCCCTTGGGTGCCGAGGCTGACTGGCACCCAAGGGCCTGTGGACACTAAGGGTACTTGGGTGCGGGAAAGAGATCTGGAGGACAGAAGAATGTGGGGACTTCGTGGTCATTGAGGCTGGAGCTGCCTTCAGTGGACTGAGCAGGGGGAGGGTGCCCCAGACCCCAAGACCCACAGAGGGAACCTTTGTGGTAGTTTGGGGTATGGAGTGAGCATGAGGGGTGTAGGGGCTCAGGGATTTCATGTGGATGGCAGTTTGCTGGCTATTAGCCTCTGCATTTCTTATCCTCCTCAGAGAAGCTCCTCTGTGGCTGTGGCTGTTGTGAGGACATGGTCTGCAGTTCATGCCAGCCCCATGTGGGGTCATGCTTTGGTCCTGCACACAGCAGGCACTGTATGTCCACCAGAGCCCTTCCTGGGTTTTGTAAAGAATGTGCTTGGAGGGGCTGTGGGGCAGCCATTTATAGGGTTCAGGATGTCGGAAAGTGCCGGTGAGCTGCAGGGTCAGGTGGCTGTAGGGTATGGCTCTGGAAGTTTGGATCAGATAAGATTGGGAGAGGCTCTCCTCCATGCCATGATGTGACAGCTTCTTCCCACATAAGCAAGATGAGAGGGTGATTAGGGCTTGACAAGTTCATGGTTTTGTTGTATGGTTGGAGACAGAACTTGACTTGTTTGTGGAAAATGGAACTGCTGGGAATCTGGAAACTTCTCTGGCAGGCTAGTGGTTTTGGAATGTGACAACATCTGGGACAAGGAGCCACCCGGTGTCCTGTGGATGTGAGGCCTCTGGCCTCTGGCTGAATAGGGGAGCTGAGTGGTGACGCGAGGGTTGACTCAGGCCTCAGTTCCCTATCTGTGAAATGGGTGGAGCAGGTGAGGGCCTGGCTTGGGACCCAGGGGTTTGGGGGATACACCACCAAGCCTCTGAGCTGCTAGAGGTGTCCAGGCAGTCTTTGCAGATTTGGCCTTGGAAGTTAGGGCTGCTTTGACAGCTCTTTTTCCTCTTGGAAATGGACTTTCCAGTTGCTGAGTGATGTGGTGGGGTGAGATGAAGCCTGCGTGTTTCTGGAGGCACAGTGAGCCCCACACAGCGTCTGGCTCCACAGGGCTCCCTGATCACCCCACCTTTTGCTCAGCTGGAGCCCTTGAAGCTCCATGCTCATTGTAAATGGAGGCTGGTCAGCACATCTAAACAGGTGGGCAGCAGGGCCCTGTCCCCAGCAAGGGGCCTCAGCTGAGTGGGGGTCTGTGGTCAGGTGAAGGACCCCCTAGGCCTGTGAATGAGGCTTTTCCCTCCCTGCTGTGTCCAGGGTACCTATGGGGGCCTTTGATACTGTGTACCCATTCTGGGTGCAGCCGTCAGAGAGGTGTTGTGCAGATAAGACGTGGTTTGAGATATCTGGCGGTGGCAGCCTCCCAGAGGCTCCCCATGAGCCTTGTGGGGTTTGCCCCTGAGGGCCGCTGGGATCTGATGCTGTCATGGTGTGCTCTCACTGCGTTTGCATTGGCCGGGCCCCGAGTGGGTGGAGGTGAGGTCGGCGCAGTCCTTCCTGCAGGTGTTCACAGCCATGGAGGCTGGGACTTGGGGGACGCAGAGCTGTGGGGCTTAGGAGGTGCGCCCAGAGGTCCCTGGACACATGTGTATATGGGTGCCAGCATACAGACATTCTTCTTAACATTTAGATTTAAACAGCTGTGTTGTAAGCAAAGAGAAAAAAATTCGGTGTCCGTGGCCCTCGCACAATTGCAAAATTGGCATCACCCACCATCCCACCTTGGAGCTGGGCCCCCCACACCCACTGTCCACTGTACTCCCACAAAGTCAGAACATCTTGGGTCCTTGGGGTATTTCTTGCAAAGCAGAATTTCTGGTTCCCAAGGATCTCAGAAGAGACTGAGCTGAGTGATCAGGAGTCCTGAACAGGTACGTCGGGTCCTCTCTGAGTCGGCTTTGCTCCCAGCTGCTTGCCAGCAGCCCTGAGGCTCCTCTCTCTTATCCTTGTAGATGGACATGGCCAAATGCCAAAATTTTCAGTATTATCATATGGTTCAAAACCCCAAAAGGATGAAAAATTGCCAGTGCAAGGTCCCTTGAACTCCAGTTCTCACTCTATTCATCATTATTTCTGATGGAATCTTCAAGAATTCTTTATGCATGTGTGTAACTCAACATAGATTCTTGTGTTTTCCATTTTTTACCCAAACTGTTAACTTTTTTTTTGGTAAATATATAATACATCTTAAGTTGAAATTATGGGTAAAGGAGAAAAAATTAAAATCACCCTTAATCTGCCTGCATGCCAGATACCCCCAAACCTCATGCTTTTTAACACACTAGTTTGTACTGTTTTACATCTGCTTTTTTTTTAAAAAAACTGGAACATTTTGAGAATCTTCCAAGGTCAACAAAGATGGAGAAGTTGAAATTAAAAGCAGTCTTATTGAAATTGATGGCCCCATTTCTTTGCATTTAGCTTGACAGATGCTCAGTTGGGCCTTTTTTAAAAAAAATAAATAAAAAGTTTGTGATTTTGAAAGCAAATATTTGTTACAGAAAAATTACAAACACCAGACTAAAGGAAAAAGCCATAAGCCCACCTTCTAGATGAGTCATTTTTGTCTGTACTTATTGTTTTATATGGATGGTCAGCATGCATGTACAGTCATATATTTTGCTTATTTTACTCAGCCTATGTGAGTCTATCGTGTCCTTAAAAATTCAGAGTAAGCTTGGTTTTAAAATCTCTTGTGCTTAGAATGGATGGGCAGTTCTCACCATAACACGTTGCTGGTACCTGCCAGATGATTGGCGCCTGCCCAGCTGTCCCCAGGCAGCCATCTTTAGTGAAGAGAATCACTGTGCTGACTGATGCTCTGCTTGACTAGGGACATGGGGGCCTTTCTAGGCTTTTACAATTTACGAAGGTCTGTGGTGACCCCAAGTTTTTGTCTGCTCTGGGTTATCTGGGCCTGTAGCCAGGAGGGATATGCTCAGACTTTTGCCTCCTCAAAGAGAGGCATCTCCATCATTTCTGGCACAGACCCTGTCTTCTGGGAAGCAATGGGTCTCCCAGCTCTGTGATCAGGGGATGGCGCTATAAACTGATTCACCATAGAATTGGGAGGGTACGGGGAGGGCGGATTTGGGGAAACTTCTATCAGTAAAGCAGAATCCTGTTTGAATCCTGGATTCTAGAACCAGTGGCAAGGAGCATGGGGGCAGGGCCCATGCTGGCTTGTGGATGGGGGAGGAGGTGTGGGACTCTGAGAGAGGCCCAGGGGGCTCCGGGGCCCAGTGACCACTGACCCTGCGTCTTCTGCTCCCGGGTGCAGGTACCCCCGAGTTCATGGCACCAGAGATGTACGAGGAGCACTACGATGAGTCCGTGGACGTGTACGCCTTCGGGATGTGCATGTTGGAGATGGCCACCTCGGAGTACCCCTACTCAGAGTGCCAGAATGCTGCCCAGATCTACAGGAAGGTCACCTGTGTGAGTCCACCGGCCACTGTGATGGGCTGGCTGTGTGTCCCACGTTGAGCTCTGTGTGCGTTGTAAAATCCTCACAGGAGCCATCTGAGGAAGGGAAGGAAGCCGTTTTACAGATGGAGAATTAGAGGACGAGTAGGGGGTCTCCTAGCTTTCCTGGAGTAGCAGCAGTTGTAACGTGAGCTGTGGGTGGACCCTGGAGCCTCCACTGGGGCCTCAGGCAGCGCTGCGGGCTGGAGCACCAAAGGGGCCTCTCCAGGAGGCCCAGGCCGCCTGTGCATAGAGACCCTCCTCTGTGCCACCTGGAGGCTGCTGGCCCTCCCGTCTTCTGGCACGTCCCTAGACTTTGATCAGATGGTTTCAGCTCTGAAAACACCATCCTGTTCTCCCCCTGTGGCTGTCCTGCTGCGTGGGGAATGCAGCAGGAGCATCCAGCCCAGGGCCGCTGGGGCTCTGCCTTTTCTGGGCCCTGGTGCCTCACTGTCCATCTGTACCTGCAGGTACCAGGGCCCACCACCCGAGTGCTGGCTGCCTCGCCCCAACCCCAGCCCCCACCTCCCTGCAGCCTCCTCACTTCTGCAGAAGCATGAGGCGCCATGGCTCTTGGAACCCCAGAGCACCTGCCCTTATCCCGCCGTCTACTTTGAGCCCTCCCCGCAGGTCACAGCTTGTTTCTGTCCTTTAATTCTTCATTTTCAGTTATCTATCAGCCATTTTTTTCACTCTAAGCGCCTCCTGTGTGCTGCTGAGGGTGCAAGTATGAAGAGAGAATCCTTGGTTAGAGGCGCTAGTGGGTGTGGGCCAGATACCCGCAGAGGTGTGCAGCTCCCCAGAGGTGCTGACCAGAGAGGTGACCCATCGGCCATGGGCAGGTCCTCCAGGGGGACAGGGAGGGACTCAAGGGAGATTAGGGCTTCATTGCCAGGCCTTGGAGGAGCGCTGGGCCCAGGGTGCAGATGGAGCTGCTGCTGACCTTGGTCCTGGTTGTGTGTGTGGATGGGGTGGTGGTCCCTCTGCTGGGCTTGGGGAGACAGGGACTGAGTCTCCTGGGCACATACTCCTTAGCCACCTGGTTCTTTCAGCAGCACCTCTGCCCCCCATTTAGGCCCTGGGAAACAGGACACTGGTCAGGGTCCCAAGGCTCCTACGTGGACCCATGTTGTTTTGAGTAAAGCAAGGCCCTACCTACCCTGCCTCCTTGAGGAAATCTGATGAAAGGTGCATTCCCTGATCCTTGGTGTTTCCTCCATTTGCCATGACAGCCTCGTGCTCTGGGTCCTCTGGGCCCTCACGCCATACCCACACACTGGTCCGGCCTCCAGCATCTGCTCCAGTCCTTGGAGGGTGTTGGTTCCCTTTGTTCTCAGCTGCCCCAACTCTGTGCTTCTGAGCCCAGAGATGTGAACCCCTTCAACCTTGTTCTGGCACATTCTGCCACAGCCTTCCAGAGATTTAAATGATGCTGTATGTGCACCCTTACCAGTATTTATAGTTTCTCAGACCACTGGTTCCCACCCTTGTTAGGACTGTGGCCTTTCTTTCTGGCATAATTAAATTTCTTTTTCTGTTGGCTTCAGTGGAGTAACATGGGGGTCTCATGTTCAAGGAGGACCCCTTGCCCACTTTTAAAGCCAAGGGCTGTGTCTGTTACTGCACAAACTCCCATACATGTCAGACACAGCATGACCCATTGGTTATGGCCAGCTGTCCTAGGCAGGAGTTTGCTGGGCACTTTGGGGCTTCACCTGTACTCCCAGGGTGCACCTTCCCTCTCCCCCATCCCTCTCTGTGGGAAAATGTATGCTTTAAAAAAAAAAAAAAAGCCAGGACGAGACCTTTGAAGACAGTCTTTTTGAAGGAGGAAAAACATGATGGTTGAGCCCTCACTGTGTTCCAAGTCTTCAAAAGCCAGGATCCCCTCCACCCAAACCCCTCCCTGGGTAGATTGCAAATAAGCCCTGCCATCCAGCCCCTGCTTCTCTTGGAATCCCATCTGCTTGTGGGATCGGAACCCTGCTCCCCGCCATGCCTCTGGCTGCACACCCCTGGTACCCGCTGGCTTTCTGGTCCGCTTTAGTACGTGGCCACCTCCTGCTCCTGCTGCCTGAAAGTCGTCTGATCTGGCCGCCGGCTGTGGGCCTTCCTGGTGCAGATGCTTGTCTGCAACCCCCTCCAGCCACTAGGCCTTGGAAGTCAGCCCCGCCTGTGACCACAGTGTGGCCAGAGTCTCTGGTGGCCCTTGGCCAGCAACAGTGACCACAGAGTTACTTCTGCATCCTCCGGGGAGGTATGGTAAGAAAGGCCAGCACTTTAGGGTTCCTTGTCCAGCCTCTGAGACCCTCTGGGCAGCTGGCCTGGGAGGTCCTGCCTGGCTGGTGTGTGGCCTTGGGTAGGTGTGCCTTCCCCCACACCCACCTCCTCTGTGCAGTAAGAGTGCAAATGCTCCCTTGTGCGGAGCTGGATTGGGCAGAGCGAGCATCCTTCATGTCTGTTCCGAGTTTCCCCTGAGTCTTTCTCATCCTCAGACCTCACTACTCCCAGTAACCCTTCAGTTGGGCCTTAGAATGAAATGATGCCCCTGCTCTCCAACCCCAAACAAGCTTCTTGCACTTCCCATTTTCTCTTCTACTGGGGTGAGTGTGAAGTGAGCAAGAAACAGATCCTAATTCGATGTCAGGTGACTCTGCTCATGTCATCTTCAGGGCATCAAGCCAGCCAGCTTTGAGAAAGTGCACGATCCTGAAATCAAGGAGATTATTGGGGAGTGTATCTGCAAAAACAAGGAGGAAAGGTGAGTTCCCAGGCAGCGCTGGATCTGGGCTGTTGCTCTGCCTGAAATCACATCCCAAGAGAAGGCGAGAGTTCAGAGACAGGCCACTTCAGGCCACAGGCATACTGGGTCCCAACAAGCCCACTGGGCAGTTGGAGGGCAGCCCCTGCCTGACTTCTGCTGCCTGGAACACGCTCCCTGGCTCAGGGTACTGTCCTAGAGTCCCCATCCCCTTAACTGGCTGCTTCTTGCCCACCCAGCCTGGAGTGTGGGGGCTACTGGGGCCTCATTCTGCCCTTGTTGCTTTTTTTCTGTGTTGTCCCTGGCAAGCCTATCCGTCCCCCTGGTCTGGAGGACACCCCCATGCCAGGGTTCCCATCGAGCCTCATCCTGCCCCGCTCTCTCAACTCCAGGCTATGTCTTTCATGCACCTGTTGTCTGACCCATTTCAAAGTCCCACATTCAAGTTAGAGCCCTCCAGATGCCCCCAGACCAGCTCCCTCCTCAGATCAAGGCCCTTCCTTCCTCAGCTGGGTATGTGTTCTGAGCCTTCCTCCTTCCTTCCTTCTTTCCCCCCGCCACCCCGTCTTTCCTCTTTCCCTCCCTCTCCCTCCTCTTTGCTCCTTCCTCCCTCTGTCTCTCCTTTGTTTTCTCCCTCCTTACTCTCTCTTCCCTACTCCTTCTTACCTTCCTTCCTTCCCTCCCATCAACCCTCTATTCCTCCTCCTTCCTCCCATCTCCCTCCCCCCGCTTCCTCCTCCCCTGCCCTCTTATCCTGCCCATTCCCCACCTTCCCCATTCCTCCGTGTCTCCCCTTAATACCTCTTCCTCATGGCAACCCACTCTAGTATTCTTGCCTGAAGAATCCCAGGGACAGAGGAGCCTGGAGGGCTGCTGTCCATAGGGTCGCACAGAGTCAGACTTGACTGAAGCGACTTAGCAGCAGCAGCAGCAGCACCCCCTCATATCCCCTCTCTGTCCTTGCACAGCCAGCTCATGCCTCTTCCCTCATGTTACTGTGCCCAACACTGACCACTGTCCTTTCTGTCATCTTTCGTGTAGGGGCCTGTCCTGATCTCTCAGACCTGTCCTGATCTCCTGAGTCTTCTCTTTTGCCCCCTGCACATTATCATGTTTTGTTCCTTAAAGAGAAAATACTAAAAAACTGTGAACTATAGCTCACTTCAGAAAAGTACAGAAACCACCTCCCAGACCAGGACAGAGCTCCCAGGGACTGTGCCCTCTGTGTCCCTAGGGGCCCTAACTTCTGGGCTTCCCCAGGGTCCCCACAGGCATTTGTCAGCCTGTGTGAGGGTTGTTCACCCTACTCTCCCCTTTTCATGCATGGAGCTATCCAGGTGGCATGGTTCCACTGCCTGTGGGATGTGTTGCCCTCAGTACAATCGGTGATGGGCCACTGGATCTCAAAGCCCACGGTGACCACAGACAGGAAGCTGGGAGGAAGCCAGGCCCTGGACAGCACTGGGATCTGTTTGTGCCAGAGATCAGAAACTGGGCAAGCATTTAGGGATGTGGATTTGGGCAGCAGAGTGGTTAGCAGGGCAGCACGCCACCCTACCCCTGCTTCCTGTCCTTGGGAACCTCCAAAATTATCCCTGCCTCTTGGAGGCCAGGGTCCCTCGGGTAGAGAACTGGGGAGTTTGGGGCTTGCCTTGTCCAGGTCCAGTTCAGTTTCACCTGGATCCACGGATCCTATGAGAGCTCCCCAGCATCTCAGCAGGCTTTGTCTGGACAATGCAGAGCCTGATTTACAAATTCTTTTCTGAATTACCCACATCTCCTAATAATGGAGGTTTCTTTTATAATGAGAGAAAAAAAAGGTCTTATGTAGGATGTAGTTAGATGTGTTCAAGTAGCAGATTTTTCCTCTTCCCCTGAGAGTTAGGGAATGCAGGGGTACTGTTTTGGGCTGCCCTCGGGGGCAGAAATGCCCAGTGAGTGGTATGGTCAGAGGACTTTCCAGGGGGAGCTGGACAGGTACAGGGCCCTCTCAGCTAGTGTGCCTATGCCCGGCCTGACAGCTGCCTCCTTCCCAGGTATGAGATCAAGGACCTGCTCAGCCACGCCTTCTTCGCGGAGGACACAGGTGTGAGGGTGGAGCTGGCCGAGGAGGACCATGGCAGGAAGTCTGCCATTGCCCTGCGGCTCTGGGTTGAGGACCCTAAGAAACTGAAGGGCAAGCCCAAGGACAGCGGGGCCATAGAGTTCACCTTCGACCTGGAGAGGGAGACGCCAGAAGACGTGGCACAGGAAATGGTAATGTGTGCTTGCTTCTTGGCAAATCTGGGTGCGTGCCTTGCAAGTGTGTGGTTTCCACAAGATTAGAATGACGTCAGCAAAGGAGCATGGTCCCTCAGTGGGTGTGCAGTTTTGGGAACAAGGATCCCCATTTGTTGAGTGCAGCTATGAAGGACAACGCAGGTCAGAATCACAGTGCTGCACAGTAGGATATCACCTTGGAAATGGTGCAGTGAGAGGATATCGTGGACCAGTGCAGAGATGTCCCTGGGGACTTTCGCATGTTAGGAAGAGCCCTGTTTTGACCAGATTCTTGCTAACTTTGTGCAGATGTAGGCCTTTGAGTTTTGATCTTTATTTCACTTTGTTTCTGAGGGGCACTGTGGTCTGAAGAGCCTGGCGAGTGTAGAAGTATAGAGATGCTTCATATCACAGGGGGAAAGAAGAGAAATAAATTAGACACTAACTTTTACTAGAAAATCTGAGCAAAAGTAAAAATCTACATGCTTATTGCAGTAGAGTGAGTACTTGGCTGCACCTGTCATAACCACAGAAGTGCAGGTCCTTTTTTTTCTCTTTTTTAAAAAATAATGTCATTGAAAATAGCACATCTTTCAGAAATGCAGTAAGTCACAAAGGTATGGCTGATGTTTTCTTTACAAGTGGATTCCCTGAACCCCAGTAGGTTTTTTTTTTTAATCAATAAAATGTATTTTTAAAAATAGAAATATAGTTGATTTACAATGTTCAGGTATACAGCGAAGTGATTCAGTTATATATGTTTATGTATTTTTATGTATATGTGTATATATATTCTTTTTTAGATTTTTTAATATAGGTTTTTACAACATATTAAATATACTTTTCTGTGCTATATAGTAGGTCCTATTGTTTACCTGTTTTGTGTATAGTAGTGTGTATCTGTTAATCCCAAACTCCTAATTTATCCGTCCCCTCCATTACTCTTTGGTGACTGCAAATTTGTTTTCTGTGTCTGTGAGTCTATTTCTGTTTTGTGAATAAATTCATTTGTATCATTTTTTAAGATTCCACATATTAGTGACATTATATGATATTTATATCTGTCTTTACTTCACTTAGAATGATAATCTCTCGGTCCGTCTATGTTGCTGCAATTGACATCATGTCATTCTTTTTTTATGACTGAGTAATATTCCCTGGTGGCTCAGTTGGTAAAGAATCCACCTGTAGTACAGGAGACCCCAGTTTGATTCCTGGGTTGGGATGAATCTCTGGAGAAAGGAAAGGCTACCCACTCCAATTCCAATGACTGTATAGTCCATGGGGTCACAAAGAGTTGGACATGACTGAGTGACTTTCACCTTCACTTCAGTATTCCTTTATGTATACAGTATCACATCTTCTTTGTCCATTCACCTGTCCATGGACATTTAGGTTGTTTCCATGTCTTGGCTATTGTAAGTAGTGCGCTGTGAACACTGGGGCGCATGTATTTTTTTCAAAATAGAGTTTTTGTCTTTTCTAGTTATATACCTAGGAGTGGGATTGCTGGATCATATTGTAACTCTATTTCTTAAGCAACCTCCATACTGTTCTCCAAACTTGCTGCATCAATTTACATTCCCCCCAACAGTGTAGGAGGGTTCCCTTTTCTTCACATTCTTGCCAACATTTGTTATTTGTAGACTTTTGAAGATGACCATTCTGACAAGTGTGAGGGGATACCTCATTGTAGTTTTGATTTGCCATTCTTGAATAATTAGCCATCTTTCCTGTACCTGCTAGCCATCTGTATGTCTTCTTTGGACAGGTGTCAGTTAGGTCTTCTGCGCATTTTTTTGATTGGGCTTTATATATATATATATATATATATATTTATATATATATAAATATATACATATATCAGTTCAGTTCAGGCACTCAGTCGTGTCCAACTCTTTATGACTTCATGGACTGCAGCACGCCAGGCTTCCCTGTCCATCACCAACTCTCGGAGTTTACTCAAACTCACATCCATTGAGTCGATGATGCCATCCAACCATCTCATCCTCTGTCGTCCCCTTCTCCTCCTGCCTTCAATCTTTCCTAGCATCAGGGTCTTTTTCAGTGAGTCAGTTCTTCACATCAGGTGGCGAAAGTATTGAAGTTTCAGCTTCAGCATCAGTCCTTCCAGTGAAAATTTGGCTTTATATATATATATATATATTTATATAATTTCCAAAACATGCAAACAGTTCACATAGCTTCCCCCTCTCTCTCTCTCTGTCTCTCTCTCTCTCTATATATATATAGAGAGAGAACATATATATATATACTGTTCTGGTGTTAAGAGGAGGGGAGGCAGGCCGAGGGCTGGACAGCCCTGCTTGGTTGGAGATGAGGTAGGTCCCTGGACGGCCTTGAGGGCTGGTGTCTGTCAACGTGCAGGCACCTCAGAAAGCACAGGTGATGAACAGCATTCTCATTCCCCTGTGAACACTACATAGCGGTGGTATGAGAATGGCAGGGGACATAGATTCACGTGGTGGCATGTCCTGGAGGCACCTGGGACCCAGACAGCTGGAGCCATCTGTGTCTCAGCTACGCCAGGTACGTCCTGCAGCTCTGGCTCCATTCTTCGTTTGTTCCAGACACTCTTCAGTTATAGGACGGCGGTGCCCAAACGTGGCCTGGACCCCTTCCTAGGACCTTCCCATATACTAGAACATATATATATATATATATGTTCTAGTTATATATATATATATATATATATATATATAGAGAGAGAGAGAGAGAGAGAGAGAGGGAGGGAGGGAGACCGGGAAGCTATATCAACTGTTTGCATATTTTGGAAATTAATCTGTTTTCAGTTGCATCATTTGCAAATGTTTTACTTCATTCTGGAGGTTTTTTTTTGTTTTGTTTATAGTTTCCTTTGCTATGCAAAGACTTTTATTTAAAAATTTTTTTATTATTATTATTTTTTTTTTTTACTTTACAATATTGTATTGATTTTGCCATACATCAACATGCATCCGCCACGGGTGTACACGTGTTCCCCATCCTGAACCCCCTCCCACTTCCCTCCCCATACCATCCCTCTGGGTCATCCCAGTGCACCATCCCCGAGCTTCCTGTATCCTGCATCAAAGACTTTTAAACTTAATTAGGTCCTGTTTATTTTTGCCTTTGTTTTCATTATTCTAGAAGACAGATCCAAAAAAATATTACTGCAATTTTTTGTCAAAGAGAGTTCTTCCTGTATTTTCCTCTAATTTTATAGTATCTAGTCTTACACTGAAGTCTTCAATTCATTTTGAGTTTATTTTTGTATGTGATGTTAGAGGATGTTCTAATTTCATCCTTTTACATGTAGCTGTCCAGTTTTCCTAGTACCACATATTGTCTTTTGTCCAATGTATATTCCTGCCTCTTTGGCGGGTAGATTAATTGACCATAAGTGTATGGGTTTATTTGGGGGCTTTCTGTCTTATTCCAATGGTCTATATTTCTGTTTTCATGCCAGTACCATACTATTTTGATAATTGTAGCTTTGTAGTATAGTCACAAGTCAGGGAGAATGATTCCTCTAACTGTTCTTCTTTCTGAAGATTATTTTGGCTATTTGGGGTCTTTTGTGGTTCCATACAAATTGTAAAAATTATTTTGTTCTAGTTCTAGTTTGTGTTGTTCTATTTTGTTCAGTGTTAATAAGGCCACTGGTAATTTGGTAGGGAAGGACCCTGGTATGGCCCTGGAAGGTGGGCTACAAGAGGTAGAGGGGAGACTGCCTGCACAGGCTCTTGTGGGCAGCATATCTTTGGCACCAGCCTGTGCTGACCACTGTACCATGGAACTCTGGTCAGATGAGGAAGCTGAGGCTGGCCATGCCATGTAAGGTGTGGGAGTCATAAACCAAGGGGACCTTGGGGGACTGGGCACATGTCAGGTGAGGGGTCCGTGGAGCTTGGTTTGGGGGTTGCAGCAGGTTGGTGCATGACAGGAGTGGGAGGTGCATGGCTACCCAGGACCCTGCCCTGCCCTTGACAGCAGCCTGTGCCTCTGCTGGCACGTGTGGAGGGTATGACGTCCTGCTGATGGCATGGTGCCCGTGTCAGGACTCCTTCCCAGCTGCTGGTCACATTCCTGGACTTAGAAACAGACACCTCTGCTATAATCGGATTTAATAGAATTATTTAGCTCCATGGCTTCCCAGAGTATCTTTCTATGACCTTGCATAGTGCTGTTGAATTGCTGCCTATTTGCTGAGAGTTGCTTTAAGTTAATTACCAGCTTATCTATTTTAGTATAGTAGTTTGTTAATCCCTAGACCTAATTTGCCCCTCCCCCTCCCTTTCTCCTTTGGTAACCATAGTTTGTTTTTCATGTCTGTGAGTCTATTCTGTTTTATATATATCAATAGATTAATTATATTTTAGATTCCACATTAAAAAAGTTAAAAAAAAAAAAAAAGAGTTACCAGCCCATCAGTCCTATGAATTCAGGACCTTTTTTTCCCCCATACTGTGACGCTGGTCCCTCCATGTTTTCTGCTGAGGTTTAAAGCATAGACATAAGTAGCGATCAAGGTCATGTGTAGGCTGGTATCCTGTGAGCTGAGATTCATGAGGCTGAGTTGCATTTGGCGAGCATCCTGGAGGGACCGTGGAGATTGGGAGTACCTGGCCTGCAGCTCTAGCTGTCCTGGTGTTAAGAGCAGGGGAGGCAGGCCGGGGGCTGGGACAGCCCTGCTTAGAGATGAGGTAGGTCCTTGGACGGCCTTGAGGGCTGGTGTCTGTCAACGTGCAGGCACCTCAGAAAGCACAGGTGATGAACAGCATTCTCATTCCCCTGTGAACACTACATAGCGGTGGTATGAGAATGGCAGGGGACATAGATTCACGTGGTGGCATGTCCTGGAGGCACCTGGGACCCAGACAGCTGGAGCCATCTGTGTCTCAGCTACGCCAGGTACGTCCTGCAGCTCTGGCTCCATTCTTGGTTTGTTCTGGACACTCTTCAGTTACAGGACCGCGGTGCCCAAACGTGGCCTGGATCCCTTCCCAGGACCTGCCTACCTTCCTGAGAGGACTCATCCCTCGTATGGCTCAACATAGAGAATGCCTATGGCCCCCAGGCCCTTGGGTACATGCCTGTGCCTATAGCTGTGGCCCTGTCTTTACCAAGTCTCTAGCACCTGCCTGGACTCATGGGCAAAAGGTGTCTCTGAGAGTTCACAGCACAGGCCTTGGGCCCGGCTTCTCCCCATTTCCTCTCCTGTGTTTTCTTTAAAAGCACTTTTTCATGGGCACACCCTCCATGCTGTATGGCATCCGTGCAGAGGGCGGCACATCATTGTGTTCAGTTAAGGAATAATAAAAACCATCATATACCCAGCACTCTGTTAAGAAACAGAATGAACCCAGAGCCCTGGATACCTGTGATGAGCTGAACATGGCTGCATTTGCACAGTGGGGTCTTCCTCCTGTGTAAATGCCCCAGTTGTTACTGGTTGCAACTCCTGTCTCCTGGCTGGGCCTTGTAGGTCAGTGCTAGTGCTGCAGCCCTTGGTGAGGGTCTAACTCCCCTTCCTTCCCTTTCCCTCCCCTACCCTCTGCACCCATCTGTAAACACCAGACCTAAAACTGGGGTCTGAGGCTCTCCTCCCTGGGGTCCTTATGGTAGCTGCCTGAGCCTTTCGTGGGCTATCCCTGGAGACAGCCTGAGCTGGGGAGACTTCCAGAGCTCACAGCCTCCTGGCAGCTCTGCTGGGTGGTCACTTGCTGATAGCTTTAACCCAACACAGTTTTAGGACCTGGTCCCCTTTCTGGGCTGCCCTGTTGTTAACGCCTGAGGTTAGCGAGCGTTAAGTTTTGAAGATGATGAGGCTGCCTTCCTGAGGCTACTGGGGGTGGGAGGAGGCCGATGGGATAGCTTTCTCTTCTCCCTCTACTGTCAACTTCCAGCAGGTCCTGTGGGGAGCAGGGGAGGCGGGGGGCGCTGGGGGTGGGTAGAGGATGCAGTGAGGTGGCCCACGTGGATGTGGATCAGAACAAAGACGCCCCCATGGCTGAGAGAAGGGTGAGTTCTTTAGGGACCTGGGCTGGCTTTGATCTGGAAGTGACCCCTTATGTAGACCCCCAAGGGTGGGAGGGGAGGGGGCTTGGAGCCTAGCCCAGGGCTCTTTTGTCAGTGGTACCAGCCCTTCCACCTTCACAGCCTCCAGATAACAGGATGCCCCAGTGTGGCCAAATTCTCTCCTGATTGGGAAAAAGTAGAAGGAACACTTTGGAGAGGATCACTGGGTGGTGACTGTGAAAATGGAGACGTAAGGAAAAATGGGTCATGGGCAGAAAATAGAAATGGAAGGCAGGTGCGTCTGTGGGATGCCTTCTTTTCAGCGGCCTCTGGTCAGGTTGGCCATGCGGGTAGCACTGAGGGTGGGCGCGGAACCTTCTCGGCCTCTTCAGCGAGTCCCGGCTGTGGGCACAGCCCTGCTTGCACCTCCGCCGTCCTGGGCTGAGCCTGGTGGGAGCCTCAGGGTGGACGTCTGCACAGTTCATTCTGTCCAATGGAGTTGTCTTCTGACAGGAGTCTTTTGAAGTAATCACAAACTTAGAGGGAAGTGGCAAATGCAGGACAGGTCTGTTCCAGATGACTTTAGTTAGTGTTTGTCGCTCAGTTGTGCCCGACTCTTTGCGACCCCATGGACTGCAGCCCATCAGGCTCCTCTGTGAGATTTTCCAGGCAAGGATACTGGAGTGGGTTGCCATTTCCTTCTCCAGGGGATCTTCCCAATCCAGGGATCGAACCCGGGTCTCCTGCACTGCAGGTAGATTCTTTACCGTCTGAGCACCCTGAATATATTCGTGTCTGTTTCCCACACATGGGGACTTTGCTCACAGCTGCCTCAGCTGTCAGAATCCCAAGAGCAGCCCTGCCCACCAAGGGTCTGGAGCTGTCCAGTGATGCCTCATGGCAAGAGTGGCTTCACGGGAGAGTGATCCACAGGAGGGAAAGAAATAAAGGGAGAAACAGACTGAGAGAGAGAGAGAGAGAGACAGAGGCAGAGAGACAGATGGAGAAAGAGAAAGACGGACACAGAGACAGAGCGGCACAGAGAGACAGAGGCTGAGAGGGCTGAGAGGCAGAGAGACAAGCTGCATGTATGTGGCAGTCCACTGTGTAACCTCATATTGGCAGCAAACCGAGCACTTCTGCCCCCACAGATCAGTTTTGTTTCTCCTGTGTGCGTTTGTGGACATGTCCTTCAAACCATCATGGTGTCACTTTATTTTAGTGCTCAGAGTGCCCCAGATTCAGCCAGTAGGAGGCCTTGGACGCTGGGTTCCGTGTTGTCCTGCTGTCTGTCGTCTTCCCAGCATGTCCTCGATTTCAGGCACAGTGAGATGTCCGACTCCCCCGCCCTTTCCCCGCAAGCCTGAACCTGCCGTCTCATGGGGAGCCCTGCACTGTCACGGCAGCCGGGCTCCACTTGGCTGTCGTTGCCCCCAGCCCACTCCGTGGGTGGTTCAGAAGCAGGCACTACACCGTGTGTTGTATGTGCTCACATCTACATCTGGTGTGTTTGTGTCTATTGTACTTTGAAAACTGTGAGTTCACACCATTCCCACCCAGCGCCACAGGCTCTGTTTTTTTGTTTTCTCTTTTCACGTGGGGAATCCCACAGTGATGGGGAGGAGCCTGGCTGCCGCTGTTTCCTGGTTTTGCCACAGGTGTTCTCAGAGGGCACCGTGATGTTTCCTTGAGATTGTTGACTCCTTTACAGATGCTCTCAAATGCTCTGTTGGGTGAACTGGGTTCAGAGTTTTGCTAGGCATGGGTACACACCTTCTTGGTCTCTTGTTACTAAATGTACCTCTTTTCTCCAGCCTCCGTGGTTTCTCGGAGAGTGCCCAGGATGACACTGAGGACAGTGTCGGCTGAGGCTCCTTGTACCTGTCCCTGAGCACACAGATGCAACCCGGACCTCCTTCCTGCCCTTGGCCAGCCTGAGGGAGGGGCTCCAGGAAAGCCCTGGGGCCCAGCCGGTGGGAGTCTGCCCTGTGTTCTGGCCCTGCCAGAGGCAGATTGGGATCGCCCTTCCCCTCACACACCTGGCCCGTGGTTACGAGCATCGGCTGTGTTGCCACAGACCCAGGAGCTGGATTATTGTAGGTTTAGATGGTCAGTCTCCCCGTGGAACTACAGTCAGTGGTGGGAGGACGTTCACTTCCGGGATGAGGAGAGTGTCCATGACAGGGATGATTGGTAAACGTGGTTATGAGGGTGAGGGACCCTGGGAGGGGACCTAGGGCAGAGACTCCTCAGGCAGGAGGTAGCCGTGCAGATGGCAGGGTCCCCTGGAAGTGGGGTGTGCAGCTGGAGCTGGTCCCAGTAATGACATGGAGATTTCCTTTGCAGATTGAGTCAGGATTTTTCCATGAGAGTGACGTGAAGATTGTGGCCAAGTCCATCCGTGACCGTGTGGCATTGATCCAGTGGCGGCGAAAGAGGATCTGGCCAGCGCTGCAGCCCCAGGAGCAGCGGGACCTCGGCAGCCCTGACAAGGCCAGGGGCCCACCCACGCCCCTGCAGGTCCAGGTGACCTACCACTCACAGGCTGGGCTGCCAGAGTCCGAGGAGCCCGAGGCCGACCAGCACCTCCTCACCCCTGCGCTGCCGGCCAGCGCCACCTCCCTGGCCTGTGAGTGCTGCCTCTCCAGGCGCCCCCTCCCCCTGCACCACCCGTCCCTCTAACCCACCTGTGGGTATGAATGATCGGTGTGGGCAAGCATTTCTCCAGGGAGGAATTCCCCTGGGGGGCATCCCCATGTGGCAAAGAGATCTGTGACCAGAGGCTCCCTGAAGTCTGGCTTCCCAGGGCAGACTCAGAACTGAGCCATTGGGGCTGGAGCTGACTCAGTTCAGCTACTTATCCCCTCTGGAGGCTCTCAGCCCAGCCTCACAGGGCACCTGAGGGCCATACCTCCACCCTGGATTCCCTGACCGGTGGAGGCATCGGAGCTGCGTGCTGTGGTTCTGAGGCTGCCAGTGGCTACAGCCTCCAGTCGTGCTGTGGTCTTGGTTATGAGTTTTCCTGCTTGGATTATCCGTCCCCAAGGTTACCTCCCTTCTTGTGCCCTTTAGTGTTTCCCAGGGAATGTCACCGATGGATTGGTGAGAATTACTTTATACCTGGCTTCATCTCAGACCACTGGAAGGGAGAATCCAGTGTCGTCTTTAAGTCTGAGTAGAAATTCTGCCTTTACCCTCAGTATCTTCAAAATTCAGCTGTGAGCCATGGATGGAGGATGTAGCCTTTTCTGTCTGTTCTGTGAATAAGCATGGAGAGCTGAGCCGCCCTTCCAGGTCACTATTTTAGGTGTTTTTGTGTGGAAAGACCAAAATAGTCTGTTTATTTAATAGTTACATCCTTTCTTTATCAGTAGAATAGCTAAACGTTCTTCAAAGTAGGCTGTTTAAATTCAAACCAGCTGCTGGCCATCACTTTAAGACAAGTTGCCAACTGTCTACTTGTCTCCTCCCTGCTCAAGTTTGCTTTGGAGGATAGAGTTGTTACATCATTACTACATTTTCTGATAAACCAAAAAATTAATTCACAAGTATAAACTTTTTGTAGGAAAAAGCTTTCCACACCTGGCATACCACTACATACTTTGAGAACATAATTTTTGGTTGGACAATTTTTAGGACAGGAATTAAGAAATCTTCTTTTGTTAAACTTTGCAGGGATACAGTCTGGGACCTAGAATAGGCTGTGCTGTGGTAAGATGTCATGATACAGGCTTGTCCTGCTGCACAGACATGAATCGACAGATGAGTTTATAGTGGATGTTGTGTCTGCACACGGATCCGCTTCCTGACTAAGAATGAAGAATGTGCTTCATGTCATGGCCGTAGTTTTCAAAAACATCTTTACCCATTTATTGTATTGGGTTGGCCTAAAGGTTTGCTTGGGTTTTTCCAAGACATCGCACAGAAAAGCCCAAAGTTTATGGCCAACCCAATCTTTTTTTTTAAAGTAGATAATATAGTCACATTGTATACAATTTAGAAAATCCAAGAGGATATACAGTACAAGCCAGTTAATTTTCTTCCCTGGAGGTCACTGATGTTAAATGTCTTTTAACTTTCACTTCCAGAGATTACACCTTCCAGACAGCCTCTGGACACACGCACGTGGAGCGTGCACACGCACCGTGTCTCCCTGTAATCCACAGTCCAGCGTCCTGCGCATGCTCTTCTGCACCTTGCTCTGGGTCAGAGCAGAAAGCCTGTGCTCAGCTGTCCCTCTGGCCGCAGTGCCTGTGGTCGGCTGGACCACTCTGGCTTCATAAAGATCAACTAGTGGGGACACCAAGCAGCACACACACCACTGTAGAGGACCTGGTCTTAGGTAGCAAGATGGGCACACAGGCTTTCATATATCAGAAGGTGCAGCGAGTATCAGATAACTTCCCACTGTGCGTTCTGTAAGCTACCCACCACAGTCCAGATCAAGCTCAAGCCAGCGTCAGTGACTGTGAGAATACAAGTTTTCAATAGCTTAGAAATGATTTTTTAAAGTAATTTTTATTATACAAATAAACACATTCACTTAGAAATGTAAAATGTCACTTATATGGTTAAAATCACCCTACTTGAAATTGGTCGCGTTCACTCTCGTGCACTTTCTCTGTCTCATCTTTCTTTCATGGCCCACACTCCCCATTTAGCATATGCACACACCTGGCCTCTGTTTCTGTCTCTCTCTCTCTCTCTAAGTAACGATGACTGCTGGCCTCCTCATCAGAAATCAGAGCCACGTGTTGCATTGGTTTTTCACAATCAAACCTCACCATTCGTAAGTCTTCCTGGGTCAAAATAAGTTCTGCTCAGCTCTCGGGAAAAATTATTTTGTTGTAAAGCCAACAAGCGTTCTCTTTACTTTATTTGTTTAAGGTGAAAATTGAAAGTTAAAACCCACACCGAAAGGCGTCCTGTAGAAGTAGCTTGGTGTTCATGGATGGCAAATCCTAATGTTTACGTAGCTTTTGGAATCCAGAGGCAGTAAAACAAAAACGCCACTTCAAACGGGTTTCTGCTCTTCATTCTTGCCTGGCACGACCATGCAGGTGCCCTCTCCTCCCAGGTGTGTCTTGGTGAGACCAGCCTGTGGGCCATGGCGGTCCTGTCTGTGCCACCTTGTACAGGCAGCTCCACCCAGGCTGGGTTTGACAGGCCAGTCTAGGCTTACCTTGGGTGAGGCTGGCCTCTTGGGAGGCTCTCTGGAGGCTGCAGAGCCTTTGAGTCCTCCGCTCATGGCCTCCCTGTAGGGCACAGGCCTTGTCAGCCCCCATTTTCCAGCCACTTTAGACTTGAGCCTGTGAACTGAGGGGTTAGATTTGGACCTAAGTCTTCCTAATTCAGGCTCTTTGCTGTGGTGAATGGAGGTGGTCAGGGCCCTCTCCCCCTATAAAACACAGCTGGTAATTATTTCCTCCACATGACTGCAGCTTTTCCTAACTTGGACATTCGATCTTCTACCTTTGAAGAACTGAAAGCGCCCACTTTCAGGGCCAGGGCAGGTGGCAGGTGAGGTCCCTATCTGTAAGCTGGTGGAGGTGGCCGGCCTGCCTACAGAGGATGGTGTGAGTTGCCCATCTGGGATCTGTGGTAGTCCATCGTGAGAACCAACAGGTGTCAGGCAGTGTGGGGTACGGGCTCCCAGGGCCATTTCCGGGTGGTGCAGTTACAGCCTTTGTATAGGTGATTGTTTAAAATGATGCACATTTATTATGTTTGTGATCTGCAAATGCAGTCAAGTCTTGTTTTACAGAAGAAAACACACGGACAAGCTGTCCCACGTTTGCGTTCCCTGGGACTTGTGCGACGTGCTGTGGGGGTGAAGTTTGGAGGTGCCTGCTTTGAGCCATGCTTTTTTCCTCCCTCCCCAGCGGACAGCACGTTCGACAGTGGCCAGGGCTCAACGGTGTATTCAGACTCGCAGAGTAGCCAGCAGAGTGTTGTGCTGGGGTCGCTGGCAGACGGAGCACCACCCGCCTCCCAGTGTGTGTGCAGCCCCCCTGTGAGCGTGAGTGATGGGCCCGTCCTGCCACATAGCCTGCCCTCCCTAGGGGCCTACCAGCAGCCTGCCACGGTGAGTCAGCCCAACCCTTCTGGCCAGTGTTCTGGTCCACATGGCCTAGAGTCTGTGATGGTTCATTCAGTCTGTGCTGGCCTGTTGTCAGTCGGAACCATGCAAAAGTGGGCCTGCAGGAGGTCCATCCTTGCTGGTAACTGCAGGGCTGCAGGCTGGAGCAGCCTGTGATGTACCCTCAAAGACCTGCTAGATGAGAAAATCCTGAAAACAGAGCCCAGTGACACCCGTACATACAAAGCTGCGATAAAGCTGGTGAGGTCCTGCCCTATACGCTGGACCTGAAAAGTTACTTCTGACTGTTGCAAAGGCGATGGAAAAGCATCATTTATAGCACTGAGATCTTTGACTTTGTCTCAGTGTCCAGCTTCACTGAGAGAGTGTTAAGTACCTCCCGGCATTTCTCCTCTGCTTATTATACAGCCGTTAAAAGTTAGAGGTATGGAAACAACCAAATCATATGAAATGTTTTTAGTGATATTCAGAAGTGGGATTGAAAGGGCCTCATGCTTATGCCTGTGGAAAAATTTGTAAGATATGGAAAACCTAAGGCTGTTAGAGGAGATGGAAATTGCTAGATGAGGGAGTCACATTTCATTTATTGTTTTATTTTGATTTTTTTCTAATGCCGAAGAAAGCAGAACAATTGCTTGTCTCCCAGTCCCCAATCAGTCAGTCCCAGAGAAGTTGCCCTTGAGCTGGGCTGCGGAGAGGGGTCCACAGGGAGATTTAGATGCTCCTCAGGCCCAGGAGCCTCTGCCCGAGGAGCCTCTCCTGCCGGGTCCTCGGTTACCACGGCGCCCAGACGTGCCCTCACTTCCTCGCTTTTGCGTGTCCTTTCGATCATGTGCTCTCGCACTGTGGCTGCCTTTTGGGGCTCCCTGAGTGCCAGGTGCCAGCCTTTCCAGCCACCTCTGTCTCTCTTCCCTCCCCTCCTGTCTGCTCAGGCTCAGAAAAGTCCCCTTGGAAAAACAGCTGAAGCATTTGCCTCTGCTAACCGGAGCCCAGGATTCATTTCCAATTTGCATTTTGCAATTTGACCTGTTTCACAAAATTAAGTGAAATATGATTTTACAGCAAGAAGAGTTCACTGCTCAGAGCAGTGGTTCTTGGCTTTAGGTTGCCCATGCCGGGGCTGAGCCAGACCCATCCACAGGCCCTCATTCCCTCTAGGGCAGGTCACACAGTGTGTTCTTTACCCGGTCTCTGCAGTGCTGCGTGTTTCCTGCGGGTTTGGCTCACAGGATGCCCGAGCACAGGGAAGTCGGGGGCCAGGCCAGGAAGCACCTGACATTGGCTGGGGTGCTCTCTCCCATCTCTTGCCGATTTATGCAGAAACACCTTGGACAGAAGGGGTCCCCCGAGTGCACCGAGGGTTCCTGGGGAGTGTTGCCATAGTAATGTGCCCCTAGGACCCAGGGAAGGAAGGGCACAGCCGGTGGAGTCAGGAATACAAACTGCTTCTCTGAGGCTTCCGGGCTGCCTGAGCGCCTGACTCCCACTGGGCCAGGGACTGTGGCTCTGGGAACATGTGCGCAGGTGACTCATTCTGCCCTGTGGCTTCAAGTAAATGCAAAGGAGAGATTCCATCCTATCCCACGCTGCTTTTCATACAGCATTTACTGTGAAAGATGAAGTGAGTGATAATGGTTTTGGAAATGATGGTCACCTGTTTCATCTAGAAAACCTCAAGTGAGAGAAGCTTCTGATGTCAATGTGTTCTCAGCTTCAGAAGTCATCTCTGTGTTTTTTTCCATAGCTCTCACCTGCTCGCACCCCCAGTATTTTGAAGTAAATCCTAGACAGAAGGATATTTTGCCCCCAAGATATTTCCATCTATATCTCTGCAGGATCAAGACTCTGAAAACAAAGCCCAGGACCATTATTGTACCTAAAAAGGAGCAAGTTAGCAGCATCAAGCATCCAGCGCTCATATTTCTGACTTTCCCATTCCGTGTCTATGCTTTGCCTGGTGCTGAAGGCTCACATCTGTGGCCTCATTTCTCTTCTGATGGCGAGTCATGGGAGACTCGCAGCTCTGCAGAACACCCTTCTCTCTGGCTCTGTCCCGCTTTTTATCCCCATGTTTCCATATTCTGTTTGTGAATATATCTGCATGTACACCTTTTATTCAGCTCTATAATTGAGAGATGTGTGCATGTTTATCTTTCCCTCAGTTAATGCCATCACAAGTGTTTTCCAAAGTTCCACAAATCTCTTGGTTGCATGATACTCTGTGGAATTGAAATTCTAGCACATTCCCTGGTTGGGAGGTTTTGGGGCCATTATATCTTGCTTCTGCTGAATCTTGTTCCTAGGAAAGTGTCCCTGGCAGGATGGCAGACATAGGGAATGAGAGGTGGGTCCCTGAAGATGGTGAGTGTGTGCTTGGTGGCAGGCCTTACGGCAGCTGCTGAGCGTGGCTCTGTGTGTTCTCTGCAGCCTGGCCTGTCGGTGGGCTCTGTCCCACCCCCCGCCCGCCCTCCGCTCCCACAGCAGCCTTTCCCAGAGCCAGCCATGAGCTTCGCCCCTGTACTGCCACCGCCCAGTGCCCCTGTGCCGACAGGCCCAGGCCAGCCCACAGCCCCCGCCCACCAGGTGAGTGCTGGCTGCCCTCCTTATGGGTGCCATGGGTGTCTTGGTCTCCCCAGGCCCTGCCTGTCCATCTTGGCTGGCCTGAGCCCAGGGCCTGTGAACCTCCTGGCAGGTCCAGGCCCCCTGTGCTCCTTCTCTGCAGTTCCCCAGGGCCTGGGGTGTGGACGGAAGTGGGGATGGGTCTCTTGTATCTGTGGAGCTGAGGGTTACACAGCATTTGGAAGGCCCTCATTCCACAGAGTGGTCCTCTCAGATCTGTGTGTCCTGGGCTCCAGGCTGGATGTTTGAACGTGTGTCACTGTGGGTATGTGTGCATGTGTGTTGTGTCTAAGTATGTATCTCAGGAGGACATTGATCTAAGAGGAGCCCCTCTCTCTTTCTAGCCTTCTCTCCTGGCCCAGCCGGTACCCTTGCCGCAGGTCCTGGCCCCACAACCCGTGGGCCCTCTGCAGCCAGCGCCCTCCCACCTGCCTCCGTACCTGGCTCCAGCCTCCCAGGTGGTGGCCCCTGCTCAGCTGAAGCCCCTCCAGATGCCTCCGGCGCCCCTGCAGCCACTAGCTCAGATCCCCCCGCAGGTACCTCTCTGTCCCCTGCTCTCCAGCCTGGCCTGCTCCCCCAGGCTGGTTGGCCAGTCCTTGTCCTCAGGGCACGTGGGTGCCTCAGGAAACACTCCCTGGTGACAAGACAGCTGGGCTGGTGTGTTCTGCCTTTGACTTCTGCCCCAGATGCATCCAAGATTGGGAAAGGTTTAGTCCAGAGTTAGGCCAGAAGAGCCAGGATGGAGCTGTGAGCACAAAGCTTGGGTCACTGTTTTCCATGGAGCTACCCGAGGCTGTGTGGACCATGGATTCTTGGGGGTCCAGTAGACAGCTGAGCAGCTTGCCAGCTGCAGAGATTGGACTGTCTTTTTGGGGAGTGTCATGTGACCAGTATCATGTGATAGCACGTGGTTGATACTTGGGTGCTCTTGCTCAGGCTAATGCTTTCGGTGGTCATGCATGTTTCTAGTGAATCTTGACCACAGGATGGCTTTTATTTCATGGGTCCCATTGTTGCGTGTTGACGGGGCTGGGATGGGAAGTGCTTCTTTGTAGGGAGGATGTGAGTGTTCCTACGGTTTGCAGGCACCCCTCACAAGGTGCTTTCATGTCAGCTGTTGCCTGTCACCTGCCTTGTCCTCATCACTCCTACACTGGAGTCACTTTCAGCATCTAGTTAATCCAACACCTTGCTCCCAGTGATCGTGGCATTTAGTAGCTTTTCAAATACACAGAGGTCAATTTGCATATTTTCTGTCTTATAACTGCACAAAGGTACATGTGTGATGCTCATGTGTCTATAACCAGAAAGGCTTTAGTTTAGAACTGTCAGAGAATCTGCTGAAATGTTTCAAGTGCTAAATCCATGAGATGTCTCCAGGATGGAAGACCAGACACAGAAGGTTCTGGCGCTCTGCTGTTTTGACATGCCGTTCTCTCCCAGGCCGCATGGCACAGGGGCATTCAGCCAGCAAGGAGAGGCTGGAAGATTTGTTTTTTTTCAGATGACTTGTCAAAGAATGACTTGGTCTCATTGTGAATTTACACAGATTAGAGGGAATCAGCCAAAGTAATTTCAGATATTTGGAGCCAGTCTGGTAGCTTGGACAGTCCTGGTACTTCTGAATGAGAACATGCCAAAGCTGGGTATCTGATGGTCACTATTATGACCCCCAGTATCCTTGCAGTAACCAAGAAGAGTGGTCCAGCCTGAGACTCTGAGGTAGTGCTAAATGGGGGCCATCCTGAAGGTCGTGTCTATATCTCACACCCTTCTAAGGCCTCCTGTCTTTCCTTCTGTTTAAGTGTCGTATACACTTGGTTTTGTTTAAATTGGGTTTATGTTTTGGTTCCCTTTCACAGCAGCTACACGAAAAGTGTCTTGGGGGCAGAAGCTGGGAGTGATGTGGCCCCTCTCACCAGTGCAGGGTGCTGCCGGCAGGGCCGGGTCCTGGTGGGGTGATGTGGCCCCTCTCACTAGTGCAGGGTGCTGCCGGCAGGGCCCAGTCCTGACGTGCTTGTTCTCTTTCAGATGCCTCCACTTCCTGTTGTCCCCCCCATCGCTCCACTGGCCACAGTTGACAGCCTCCCCACAGCCCTTCCTGACCTGCCAGCCACCAGTGGGCCCACCGTGCCTCCCCCCTCTCAGTATTTCCCTCCAGCTGTCATCTTGCCAAGCCTCCCACTCAGTGCCACCCCCGCTCCCCTGCCTGCGTCGCCGGCTCTGCCTCTGCAGACAGTCAAGCTGCCTCACCCTGCTGGGGCACCGCTGGCCGTGCCGTGCCAGACCATCGTGCCAAATGTGGCGGCCACTGCCACCGCCATCCCTCTGCTGGCTGTGGCCCCACAGGGCGTGGCCGCCCTGTCTATTCACCCCACTGTGGCCCAGCTCCCGGCACAGCCCGTGTACCCAGCGGCCTTTCCGCAGATGGTGCCCAGCGACGTCCCGCCTTCTCCCCTCCACGCAGCGCAGACTGTGCAGGCTGCCGCTCCCCAGCCGACACCCCCCGTGCTGCCACAGCCCCACCAGCCAAGTGTTGCCCGCCTCCCGGAGCAGGCTGCTCCGGCTGCCAGTGCTGGAAGCCAGGTAACCCGCCTGCTGGCCAGGGCCCACCCTTCAGGCGCTGGGAGACCCCTTAGCACATAAGGGGCTCACAGATCTCTGCTCCTTCTCAGGACCTTCACCTGGGTAGCAGAGTGGGAATGGGCAAGCAGGCAGTGCTGTCCCATGACTGCAGCGTCTCACCCGTTGTGGGGAATGTCTAATGTTCTTCTTACTTCCCAGCATGTGTTAGGAGCCTTGGGGACTGGGCTGACTAAAAGCTTCGCTGTCGGTTCTTTCCCAGGTGTTGGAGGAGCTGTCTGTGGGGGCGGAGGGTCCCTGGCCATGCTGGGCATTGTGGCATCTGCCCTCACGTGGATAGAGCTGGCAGTCTTGGTGCAGCCACGTCAGCCCCTCCATGGGTGCTGGAGAGGCTCACACTGCTTATCTTGTTACCTGCCAAAGGAAAGTAGGTGGATAGCCCCCATCTCTGCAGTCAGCAAATGAGGAAAATGGGGTTCTGATGGGGTCTGTTGGTGATGACCTAGGCCGTGTTGAGTGTACATGGGCCACTGGTCCTAAGGTAGTCATGGCAGACAAGGATGCTGTCTCAGAACCAGATGAGGGCCATGGGCAGCTTGTCGAGCTGCCAGTGAAGAGACACACCCCTTGCTGGCTGGGAGGACCTCCCTGTGGCTCCACACACCTGCACAGCTCATGCGCGTTTTGTAACTATAAGCCTGTTACCCAGCCTCCTGTGTGGAGAGTAGCTGGCCTGGGGCTCTCACCTTAGGGGCAGGGCTCTCACCTGGGCATCCTCTTACCTAGGGAGCCTCTTACCTAGGGATCCTCCCACTTGGCCCCGCCTTGGCTCTAAGCCTCAGTGGCCATGTGCCAGTGGGCATGTCGTTTGCCTTTTAAGTTCAGGCTCCTGCCCTTTTGATTTCATTGTGAAGATTCATACTGAAAGTGTGCTACGGGGCCAGGTGTCCCCCTAACTCATTTTGCACTGAATCCATTCTAGAATGAGGCACTGTCATAAGTATGCATGGATTCTCCTGGATGTTTGTCCCTGATTTTGAGAAGGGGTGATTTTCATTGCCCAATAGGCTGGTGCTTGTTTCAAAACCAGTGTGAGGAGGCCCATCGTCAGTCCAGTGCCCTGACTGAGCGACCACCTCCCTGATCTCTTACTTGGAGTAATACTGACTCAGGGCTCAGGGTCATCTGGGGAAAGCCAAGGGCTGAGTGGAGGCCTGGGGGTGTGTGGTATCATTGTAGGGCCTGTGTCTTGCGCCGTGCGCTGGCCCGGCACACTGCTGACACTGGGTTGTCTGCTTAGCTAGCAGCTGGAGAAGGTGTGGGTGCTTAGAGGTCACTGCCCAGGCCTGGTGGCCTCCCTGTGGTCTTGCCAACAGAGGGTCTGGAGTTTACTGATGAGCTAGGCTGGCTGCCCAGAGGCTTCCCTGTGCCAAGAAAGGACAGACTGGGGCACCTGTCCAGGAGAGAAAGTTCCACAGCTAGGCTGTGGCTTTCACATCTCACTCCACATACCACATGTCTGATCAGTCTCATACTTGTAGGCCCTGTAGCAGGTCATTCCCATTCCCAACCTAAACCTCAAACTAGGGCCGTTTCAGGCCATGGCTCTCCTTCAACCTGTCTTAGCCTCTCCCCCGAGAGCCTTTAAAGAGGGAACAGGAGGGAATCTGGCCCAGTTTCTAAGTCACCCCATGGAAGGCTGAGGTCCGCAGCCCCTCTTGCTCACGGCTGGGATTGGAACACAGGCTTTGACCTGACAGGAGGCTGGGGCGGAGTAGCACGGTGATCTGGCCCTGCAGGGTGGTGGCAGGGAGCCCAGAGAGGTGCTAAGTGTGCCGCACTTCAGCTTCTCAGCCTGACAGCAGCTGGAGGTTCATGGATGCAGTGCGGTTTTAGGTTTGGTTTTATACCCATGGGGACATGAGAGTGTCTTGTCCTTGGTTTTGCTAAATCTGCATACACGCACGCTGTGATTTGACTGTGGGGTGTGGGTGCATGGGGAGGTTCATCCTCATCACCTGCTTACTCCCTTGGGTGATGGAAGCGCCTGCTTTGGTCCAGGACCTTCAGGGGAGGCGATGGCCCGCACCCCAATCGCATCCCTGTCCCCTGTGTCCTCAGATCCTGCTTGGCCACCCGCCTACATATGCTGTGGATGTCACCACCCAGGTCGCCACAGTGCCCGCGCCTGCCGCCATTCTCTCCCCACCTCTGCCGGAAGTGCTGCTGCCTCCTGTCCCTGAGCTCCTGCCTCAGCTCCCCGGCTCTCTGGCCCCCACAGTGATAGCAGCTCCTCAGAGCGTGCCTGTCCAGACCGCTGCGCTCCTGCCGCCTGCTAACCTGCCGCTGCCCAGTGGGCCTGGGATCCCTGGTCCCTGCCCGACCGTTCAGCTGACGGTGGAGCCAGCCCCCGAGGTGTGTGGCCCTCCCCTAGGGGCTCAGCCCCTAGTCTGTCACCCTGATTCCTGACCCCAGCCTCACTGCAGCCCTCCTGTGCTGTGACCTTGTGGCTCAGCTCCAGAAGTCAGGAATACCCTCAGGAAGGTGGAAGTGTGTGTCGAGGGACAGCCACGGGTGCTGTTCTTCTCCCTCTGCTGTCCCTGGATGGATTTTCCTTAATCACACATCCAGCTGGAGACCCTGATTTTTACACATGGATTCAGAGTCCTTTTCTTGGAGGCGATGGGAAGAATCTGTGCTAATTCTTCCTGGGCCATGTGCTCCCTTGTAGGGATGATCAAAGTGGGTTAACATGTTTGGAAAGGAGGTGGCCCCAGCTTATAGGAATCTGCTTGGCTCTAAGTGTTAAACATAAAATCCCTCGCTCCTGCCAGCCTGCACGTGATTTGCTCCCTGCAGTCAGAAGGGAGTGGGTGGCGGGCTGGGCGGTGATGGTGGGGAGATGGCAGACTGCACGCGGCTGTGTCGCGGGGGAATGAATGTGACCTGGCCTCCTTTCCGTGGTTTTATTTCAGGAGCAGGCCTCACAGGACAAGCAGCCCAGCCTCCCTCAGAGCTGTGAGAGGTAATGGCACACTTTGCCCGTGTATGTCAGATCTTCTAACAATGTCGCCCATTTCCAAGCCTGAGCTGGGGGAGCCTCAAGGAGCTCCTCTGGGGGGTTTGTCAGTGCTTGCTGTTGTTTGGTAGTCAGATACTCCCAGTTGTATTTCGGGTCCTGGTGCTGGTGTGCAGTGCTGAGAGCAGGGAGAGGCTATGGATGGATAGTCACCAGGTCCGGGGACTGTGGAAAGCTGGGAGAGCAGGGCAGAGTCCGGCCCACATCCCAGCACCTCAGGCGTGGCCCATGTTGCGTTTAGGGAGGGAGCTGGTTACAGGAAGTGATCTTGTGTCCCACCCTCCTGGTCATGGCAGCACCAAGCTCAGTGCTCTGCAAACTCTCCTCAAATGCCACAGTAGCTCCACCTTGTTGATGTGTTCCCATTGCTGTTCAACAGATGGGGGAACCAAGGCATGGGGTGGGTTGTGTCTTAATCCTGACATATACTGTGAGCCGATTAAGTGTGATTCACAGGTCAGGAGCTGAGAAGACTTAGGTCCTAGGTCAGAAAGGTCATATGCCCCATATGACCCCAGCACTGTCCAGGCCAGATATTACAGGGTTAGGAGGGGCAGTGGGCTCAGGGTCCCTCTGTTGTGCATGGGCAGCTTTAGACCCTCTGGGGTTTCCACCTAGCACACCCAGACAGTAAAGCTTCTGTTGGTTTTCTGGAAAGCCAAGTTTCCCATGTGAGGCAGGCTGGGTTCCCCTGGGTGCTGTAACATTCTTGGTTTTCATGTAGCTATGGAGGCTCTGACGTCCCTTCTGGAAGAGAGATGAGTGACAGCTGCGAAGGTGCATTTGGTGGGGGAAAGCTGGAAGGCAAGGCCGCCCGGAAACATCACCGCAGGTCCACGCGTGTGCGCTCCCGCCAGGAGAGGGCCAGTCGGCCCCGACTGACCATCCTGAACGTGAGTAGCCAGGCAGAGCAGGCCGGCAAGACAGGGTAGGCTGGGCACGGTGTCCTCCCTGGCCTCACTGCCTGAGTGTCCTTTAGGTGTGCAACACGGGTGACAAGATGGTGGAGTGCCAGTTGGAGACACACAACCACAAGATGGTGACGTTCAAGTTTGACCTGGATGGGGATGCGCCTGACGAGATCGCTACCTACATGGTGAGGCTGTCGTCATGCCTGTCAGATGAGCCCACGGCCCTTCCCCTGGGACTGTCTCCTTGTGTCGCTGGGCACATGCATGCCAGCCCCATTGAGGGGAGTACTGGTGCCAGCCTTGCTTGTCCTCCCACCTCTGCCAGTGGCTGCCTCTTGTTGACAGCACTGGGGCATCACGTGGAGGCCTGCTGTGGCTTCTTGCTGAACTGTGTAGCCCTGCTGTTGGTAACTGAGCTCAGTGGCCGTGTCTCCCCTCTTGGCCTAGTCCAGAGTAGAAACCAAATAAATCCATCAATGAAGACGCTGTGCGGCCAGTGGCCTGAGGCACAGCCCCACCAGTAGGGCTGATGTGTTGTTGCAGGTGGAGCACGACTTCATCCTGCAGGCCGAGCGGGAGACATTCATTGAGCAGATGAAGGATGTCATGGACAAGGCAGAGGATATGCTCAGTGAGGACACGGATGTGGACCGTGCCTCCGACCCTGGGGTGAGCCCGCCACACCTCAGCACCTGTGGCCTGGGTGCTGGGGAGGTAAGTCCCTGTTATGAGGTCCTGGGAGGGGCTGGGCCTACTTATACCCCAGCTCCAGGCTCTGCAAGTACAGTGCTGTGATGTGGCCTGCTGGAGGAACCTGTATGCCATGCAGTGTCGGGTGAGGTGGCCGGGAGGGTAGGTGCCTTCTGTCCAGTTAGAAATGTCCGAGCTCTTGAGGCCTCTTAGAGGATTTGAGACAGTGTTGTGCTCTGAAGGAAGTTCTTGTTCCATGCAGTCGGCTGAGTTCTGATCCTTCACCTCTTTCAGGAGAATCGCCAATCCCAAGCAAACGCCCCGGTGTACCAGCAAAATGGTATGTCTCCCTTCACGGCTGTCCCTGCCAATCAGACATGCCTTTGGAGGAGTCATGTCTGCCATTGTCCTTTCTCTGCTTCCAGTAGGCATTTGATAAGGGCCTCCCACTGAGCATATTGTACGGGTTTTGGCCATCACACTGGGGGGTTGCTGGAGTGTATGGTGAGCATGTCCCCATCTGGGGACAGCTGCCCTGTCTGAAGAGCCATGTCTGATCTGGGTGGGGACTGAGCATGATGTGGACTCACTGCCCTGCTGGTCCCCCAGCCAGCATTACCACTTCACTGATGTACTTCCGGTGACCTTGGAAATAAGCCCGTGCTGGGGGACTTATGAGAGCCTCTAATGCCAGTGAGGAGCCCCCTGAGCGGGCTGCACATCCTCCCCACTGGTGTGAGATGAATTCCTCAAATCCCCATTATCAGGTCTGGTATTGGCGGCGAGGGGTCACCTACTCACTCTCACCAGCTGCTTCTGTCCTTCCTCTTAGTCCTGCATACTGGGAAGAGGTGGTTTATCATCTGTCCGGTGGCCGAGCACCCAGCAGTAGAGGCCCCCGAATCTTCACCCCCACTTCCTCTGAGCTCCCTGCAGCCAGACACCAGCCAAGGTATGAGCCGCCAGAACTCCCAACCCTTCCTACTTGATAATTCTGTCTGTTTCCTGTATATTGCTCCACGTCAGCTCATGGTCCTCAGCCTGACTTGACTTGTGCTCATGTTTTGCCAGCATGTGCTGTGTGCCAAAGTGCAAAAGCCCCACCCTGCACTGTTACCCAACGCCCAGAGCAGTCTGTGGGGCTGCGTCCTTGTCTGTATCCCTGTCCCAGTTGTCCACCAAATAAGTGAAGTCAAGGTGGCACTCGGGCTTGGGCCTGTCAGTTACCATCACAGTGCAGTTGAGGCACGTGGGTTGCATAGGTATATGCTAAAATGTCTCTGCCCTTGCCCTTTCCTACCAGTGTTTTTGCAGGAAAAATTCTCAAGGAAAATCAGAAAACATTTTGATATGAACAAGAATGAAAATGTATTAAAATGTGTGAGATGCAGCTGAAACAATAATTAAAGGGAAATTTATAACAGTAAATGTTTAGAGGAAGAAAGAGGTCTCAAATCAATAACCCAAGTTTTCACCTTGAGAAGTTAGGGAAAACTAGAAAATCCAAAGCAAACAGAAGGAAAGAAATAAAGGTAAGAGCAGAAATAAATGACATTTGAGACAAAACAATAGAAACAATAGAAAAAACAATGAAACCAAACAGACAAAACAATAGAAAAAAACAATGAAACCAAAAACGAATTCTTTGGAAAAAATAAATATGTTTGGTCTCTTGTAAGACTGACAGAGAAAAAAACACAAAATACCACTATCACTATAGACCCTGCATAAAGAGATGCTGATCATGGATTCATAGTCATGGACTATTTTGAACAAACCTACACACATTTATTTGACAACTTAGTTGAAACAAACTAACTCTATGAAAGCCACAAACTACTGAAACTCATCCAAGATGGGATAGATCACCTGAATACTCCTATACCTATTAACAAGATTGAATTAGCATCAAAAATATCTCCCAGATAGTTTCACTGTTGAATTCTATGAAACATTTTAAAAAGGAAATAACACCAATTCTACAGGCTAGTCCAGAAAATTGAAGAGAAAGGAACACTTTTCAAATTGTTTTATGAAGCCAGCATTGCCTTTATATCAAAACTATATAAAGGCAGTACCACCAAAAAAAAAAAAGTGACAGACACTTTTATCTATGTTATCTGATATCCTAATCTTATCTATGTTATCTGATATCCTAATCTTATCTATGTTATCTGATATCCTAATCTTTCAAGGATATAGAAGGGAAGAAAAAACTCAGTAAAATGCTAAAAAGTCAATTCTAGCAATATAAAAAGAATATGCCATAACAAAGCAGAGTATATCCTAGGAAGGCAATATTCAAGAATCAACTAATTCACCATGTTAATGTCAAAGGGAATCTCATTTCCTTACAAAAGGAAAGGTACACGATCATATCAGTTGATACGGAAAAAGTATTTGACAGAAATACAACACCCATTCATGATAAAAATGCTCAGCAAGCTAGGGATAAAGGGAAAATCCTCAACTCGATAAAGGGCATCTACAGAAAACTGATAGCTAATATCATGTTTAGTGATGAAAAGCGAAATGTGATTCCTCTATGGGGATCAAGGCATAGATGTTTAATCTTTCTATTTCTGTTCAACGTCACACTAGAAATATTAGATTCCAGATGAACAAGAAACAGAAATAAAAGGCATGTGGATTGAGGACTTTACTGGGAGTCCAGTGGGTGGAAATCCACGTGCCAATGCAGGGGACACGGGTTCAATCCCTGTTCTGGGAAGATTCCACTTGCTGCTAGGCCACTAGGCCCATGCACCACAACTACTGAAACCCAGGTGGCCTAGAGCCCATGCTCTGCAACAAGAGAAGCCACTGCAGTGAGCAGCCCACACCCTGCAACTACAGAGTAGCCTCCACTCGCGCAACTAGAGAAAACCCGTGTGCAGCAGTAAATCTGGCTATGCTGGCATAGCCAAAACAAATTTTTAAAGTCATGTGGAGTGAAAAGGAAGAAATAAAACTGTCTCTGCAGCTAGTATGATTTTACGTGGAAAAAATTCACAAGTATTCTAAACAGAAACAACTCTGAGAACCAATGAGAGAGTTTAGTAAGATCATAGGATATGTAGTCAACAACTAAAATAATTATGTTCCTATATGCTGACAGTGAACAATTAAAAATAATATTTTGAAAGAATACTATTTACAGTAGCTAAAAAAAAGATACATAGCTCTAAATTTAACAAAACATATACAGAATCTGTATAGTGAAAACTATAAAGTAATGATGAAATGGATTAGAGACGATCTAAATAAATGGAGAAGCATACTGTGTTTGTGAATTAGAAGATTCACCAGTAAAAATGCAGAGTTTTAAAGAATTTTTAAAGATTTCAGCAATTCTTCCCAAAATGTTATATAGATCTAATAGAATGCCAGTAAAAATTCAAATGGTAATTTTTGCAGATACAAACAGGCTGACTCTAAAATTTATATGGAAGTACAAAGGTATAGCTAAAGCAGTTTTGAAAAAGGCAGATGAAGTTGGAAGCATCATATTACTCAATATTAAGACCTTATAATGTTACAGTAACCTAGAAAGTATGGTATCAACAAAAGAATTGACACATAGATCAGTGAAAAAGAATATAAAGCCCAGAAATATATCCATAGAAATATAGCCATTTGCTTTTTTGACAAGGATGCAAAAGCAATTTTATGTAGAAAGGATAGTCTTTTCAACAAATGGTGTTGGACTGGTTGCTCATCCACATGCAATAATTGAACTTTGACCTATGCCTGACATCTTTATACAAAAATTAACTAAAAATTCATTGTATATCCAAACATAAAATATAAAACTGTATTATAATTTTTGGAGAAGAACTTTTGCAACCTGTGCCAAGGGAGTCTTTAGATCTAACATCAAAAGCATAACGCATAAAAGAAGAATGGATAAATCAGACATCATCAAAGTAAATTCTTTTGTGCTGTGAAAACCGCTGTTAAGAGAATGAAAAGATGATCTACAGACCGGGAGAAAATAATTGCAAGTTACATATTCAGCTTAGTATTTGTTCCCAAAATAAATAAAGTACTCTCAAAACTCCTAAGAAAACAGCTCAACTGAAGAACGGACAATGTACTGGAACAGACACTTCCTAAAGAGAATATAAGGATGGCAGTTAAGCACATTTAAAAAAATTAATGTCATTGACTACCAGGGAAATGCAAATAAAAGCCATAGCGAAGGATCATCACACACTTGTGAGAATGACTAAACTAATAATACTGAATTTTGTGTGGATATGGAGCAACTGGATCTCATGTTAGTGGGAATGCAAAATGGTACAGCTATTCTGGAAAATATCTAGTTGGATATTTTAAAAATCAAAGATATACTCAGTATATGACACAACGATTTCAGTACTCAATCTTTACCAAGGAGAAATAAAAACTCATGTTTACTAAACACTTATATGTAAATGGTTATAGCAGTTCATTTGCATAATTGCCCAAACTGGAAACAACCCAAATATCCTGCAGTGGGTGATTGGAAGAACAGACTATGGCGCTTTGAGAAAGAAACAAACAATTGACACATGCAACAGCATGAGTGAACCCCAAAGGCATACTGAGTGAAGGAAATCTGTCTCAAAGCTGCATACTGGATAACCCTATTTTTAATGACATTCTCAAAAAAACTGTAGATACCAGATCAGTGTTTCCAAGGAGTTAGAGATAGGGGGAGAATGTGAGTATAAAGGGATAATAACACAAGGAAGTTTTTTAGGGATGATTGGATTGCTATGCATTATGGTAGTAATTATATGGATATATGTATGCTGAAGTTCTCAGAATTTTGCAGCTAAAGAAGTCCATTTTACTGTATGATAATTTAAAAAGTGAAAAAAAACTTACATATATTGAAAGAAAGTATGTAACCTGGCAGATAATGAGGCAAGATAGCATGAAAGAAAAGCAGCAAGAACAGACAATAGAAGAGATCCTCAGACTTTTACTTTAGGTCACATTGGATAATAGGCACTGGATTTATTTTCCCTTAAAACAACTGAAAAAGCATGCAAAATATACGAAACTATATTTTTTAAAGACTTTGAACATAAAGGAGTGACTGACATCGATCCCTGCAAGACTGAAAACACTCGATGATCATTTCAGCTGACTACACTGAGAAGGTTTTCACAATCCCAGAGCAGGGAGGGAGGGACCCAGGTAGAGCTCAGCAGATTTCCCATAATGAGGAGACTGACCTGAGAGTCTTGGGAAGCCCAGGGGCAAGAGTTTGTGGGTAGAGTTTTGGAGAGGAGAGAGCACAAAGAGGAAAGTCTCTGGATTGATAGAGGATTCCTTTTGATTGTTTTGCAGAGTGCTGTGTGTGAGGAAACTAGCTAATGCCAGGAAATGAACCACTCCAAGGATTAGAGGGAATGCTACTATAACTCATAGTAAGGGAATGTCTGTTTCTACCAGTTAGCTGGAAGGACTTATAATTCAAGGGCCACTGGGTAGAGGGCTGACAAGGGCCTTGCCTCTGTCATGGAGAATAATTAGCCCTAAATTAAAATTTGTTCTTGTCCTGCTGAACAAATCTTAAGAGCAAGATATCTAAAGATCAAGCCAGAGTAGCTTAACTGCATCTCATGGCAAAGAATGTTATTAGGAATACAAACTCATACAGTACCCAAGAAGGCAAGTTTTACATTGTCTGATATCCAACTGAAATTATCAAGCAGGACAATATGAGAAAAATTCTTCATTCCCCATAGCTGACAAAGCTGTTAGGATTAGCAGACAGCCACATTAATACAGTTAATTACAGCTGTATTCCATTTGTCCAAAAAACTATAGGAAAGAGATATAATTTATCATATTGATAAAGTAGTAAAGAAGCAGTCCATAAGATTATCTAAATAAATACAGAAAAGGAATTTCACAAAATTCAACAACTGGGAGTATCCTCTGCAAACTCTCCATGAACAATGTAGAGTTAAATCTGATAAGATATCTGTAAGACTGTTCAGTAAGAACTACAAAACAATGTGGATGGAAGCTAAAGACGTAAAGAAGTACCCTATTCTCAGGTCAGAAGACACAATATTATTACAGTTTTAATTCTCTCTCACTTGATCAATAGATTTTATGCAGCTGCCACCAGAATCCCAAAAGTTTTTTCTAGCAGTTGAAAAGCTGTGAAAATGTAAAAGCCATTTGGAAGTAAAAGAAATAGACTGCAATGCTAACACTAGCTGATTTCAAGAATTATTATAAAATCATAGTGATCAAGACAGTGCGGTGGTGGTGGTAGTGTTATTTGGTCACTTGAGTCATGTCCAGTTCTTTGCAACCACATGGACTGTAGCACATCAGGCTTCTCTGTCCTCTTCTGTCTCTCAGAGTTTGCTCAAATTCATGCCCATTGAGTCAATGATGGCTGTTTCACCATCTTATCCTCTCCCACCCCCTCCTCCTTTTTCTTTAAATCTGTCCCAGCATCAGGGTCTTTTCTGTTGAGTCAACTCTTTGCATCAGGTGGCCAAAGTATTGGAGCTTCAGCATAGTCCTTCCAGTGAATATTCAGGTTGATTTCCTTTAGGATTGACTGGTTTGATCTCCTTGCTGTCCAAGGGATTTTCAAGAGTCTTCTCCAGCACCACAATTCAAAAGCATCTGTTCTTTGGTGCTCAGTCTTCTTTATGGTCCAACTCTCACATCTGTACATGACTACTAGAAAAAAACCATAGCTTGGACTTACATGGACCTTTGTCAGCAAAATGATATCTCTACTTTTTAATATGCTGTCTAGGTTTTTCATAGCTTTCCTTCCAAGGAGAAAGCGTCGTTTAATTTCATGGCTGCAGTCGCTGTTGGCAGGGATTTTGGACCCCAAGAAAATAAAGTTGCCATGAAGCGATGGGACCAGATGCCATGATCTTAGTTTTTTGAATGTTAAGTTTCAAGCCAGCTTTTTTGCTCTCCTCTTTCACCCTCATCAAGAGGCTCTTTAGTTCCTCTTTGCCTTCTTCCATTAGAGTGGTATCATCTGCTTATCTGAGATTGTTGATATTTCTCCTGGCGGTGTTGATTCCAGCTTGTGATTCATCCAGCCAGGCATTTCGCATGATGTACACGTGAAATGATGTACACGCACATGATGTACTCTGCATATAAGTTAAATAAGCAGGGTGACAATATGCAGCCTTGTTGTACTTCTTTCCTAATTTTGAACCAGTCATGTTAGTTCTATGTTTGGTTCTAACTTGCTTCTTGACCTGCATACAGGTTTCTCAGGAGACAGGTTAGGTGGTCTGGTATTCCCATTTCTTTAAGAATTTACCACAATTTATTCCAATCCACACAGTCAGAGGCTTTAATGTAGTCAGTGAAACAGAAATAGATATTATTTTCCTGGAACTCCCTTGCTTTCTCTATGATCCAACGAATGTTGGCAATTTGATCTCTGGTTCTTCTGCCTTTTTTAAACCTAGCTTGTACATCTAGAAGTTCTCGGTTTACAAACTGCTAAAGCCTAGCTTGAAGGATTTTGAGCATAACCTTGCTATCATGTGAAATGAGTGCAGTTGTACAGCAGTTTGAACATTCTTTGTCATTGCCCTTCTTAGGGATTGAGATGAAAACTGACCTTTTCCAGTCCTGTGGTCCTGATGAATTTTCCAAATTTGCTGACATACTGAGTGCAGCACTTTAACTGCATCATCTTTTAAGATTTTAAATATCTCCACCAGCTTTGTTTGTAGTGATGCTTCCTAAGGCCCACTTGGCTTCACACTGCAGAATGTCAGCTCTACGTGAGTGACATGATGTCATTGTGGTTATCTGGTTCTTTCAGAGCTTTTTCGTATAGTTCTTCTGTGTATTCTTCCCACCTCTTCTTAATCTCTTGTGCTTCTGTTAGGTCCTTAACTTTTCTGTCCTTTATTGTGCCCATCCTCATATGAAATACTCCCTTGATATCTCCAATTTTCTTGAAGAGATCTCTGGTCTTTCCCATTCTATTGTTTTCCTCTATTTCTTCGTTGTTCATTTATGAACAGGAAAGTTCTTGTATCTCCTTGTTATTCTCTGAAACTCTGCATTCAGTTGGGCATATCTTTCCCTTTCTCCTTTGCCTTTTGCTTCTCTTCTTTCTTCAGCTATTTGTAAGCCTCCATAGACAACCACTTAATCTTCTTGTTCTTTGGGATGGTTTGGGTCACTGCCTCATTTACACTGTTACTAACTTCCATCCATAGTTATTCAGGCACTCTGTCTACCGGATCTAATCCCTTGAATCTACTCATCACCTCCAGAGTATAATCATAAGGGATTTGATTTAGGTCATACCTGAATGGCCTAAATGGTTTTCCCTACTTTCTTCAATTTAAGCCTGAATTTTACAATAAGGAGCTGATGATCTGAGCCATAGTCAGCTCCAAGTCTTGTTTTTGCTAACTGTATAGAGCTTGTCCGTCTTTGACTGCAAAGAATATAATCAGCCTGATTTCAGTATTGACCATCTGGTGATGTCTGTGTAGAGTCTTGTGTTGTTGGAAGAGGGTATTTGCTATGATCAATGCATTCTCTTGGCAAAACTCTATTAGCCTTTGCCCTGCTTTATTTTGTACTCCACCACCAAACTTGCCTGTTACTCTAGGTATCTCTTGACTTCCTACTTTTGCATTCCAGTCCTTTATGATGAAAAGGACATCTTTTTTTTGTGTTAGCTCAAAAAGGTCTTGTGGGTCTTCATAGAACTTTTCAACTTCAGCTTCTTCAGCGTTAGTGGTTGGGACATAGACTTTGATTACCCTGGTGTTGAATGGTTTGCCTTGGAAAGGAACTGAGATCTTTCTGTCATTTTTGAGGTTTCACCCAAATACTGCAGTTTGGACTCTTCTGTTGGCTATGAGGGCTACTCCATTTCTTCCAAGGAATTCTTTCTCACAGTAGTAGATGTAATGGTCATCTAAATTAAATTCGCCTATTCTCATCCATTTTAGTTCACTGGTTCCTAAGATGTCAATGTTCACTCTTGCCATCTCCTGCTTGGCCACATCCAGTTTACTGTAATTCACGGACCTAACATTCCAGGTTCCTTTGCAGTATTGTTCTCTGCAGCATCAGACTTTGCTTTCACTACTAGACGCATCCACAACTGGGCATCGTTTCTGCTTTGGCCCATCCACTTCATTCTTTCTGGAGCTATTAATAATTGCCCTTCACTCTTCCCCAGCAGCATATTGGACACCTTCCAACCTAGGGGTTGCTCATCTTCTGGTGTCATATATTTTTGCCTTTTCATCCTGTCCGTGGGGTTCTCCATGCAAGAAACCACTCCAGAATACCGGAGTGGGTTGCCATTTCCTTCTCCAGTGGACTGCATTTTGTCCAGAAGTCTTCACTGTGACCCACCCATCTTGGATGGCCCTGTACAACATGGCTCATAGCTTCACTGAGTTACTCAAGCCCCTTCTCCATGACAAGACTGTAATCCATGAAGGGGTGGTATTGGAGTAATTACAGGTAAATAGAATAAAGAGAATTCAGAAATAGACACAAACACAGACACTTCATTTTTTATAAACAGATAAAGGACATTCAATGAAGAGAGAACAGGTTTTTCCAGTCTTAGAATAATTGATCATTCATATGTGAAAAATGAATATTAACCCATATTTAACACCACATACAAAAATCAACTCAAAATGGAATGTAACCCTAAATGTAAAACTGAAAACTGTGAAACTTATGGTAGGAAGCACAGGAGAATGTTTGTGTGACTTTGGCTTAGGAGATACAGGTATCCTCAAAGTGCTAAGGAAAATAAACATAAACCTTGAATCTCTACCTGGTGGTTAGCATGCTACATGAATTAAGAGGAGATAAAAATGAGAAGGCTTTAATACCTGCATATTGTAAATATAAGACAGGATATTTTTAAGCTAAACCACAGTGATGCCAGATGGAAGGTCAGAAATACAGGAAGGAATAAAAGTAATAGAATTATAAAACATGGACAAGTCAAAAGGAGTGTTAACTGTTTAAAAAACATAATGTCTTCTGAGATTTGAAATATATTTATTGAGCTAAAGTATGTGAAAGTAAGGGCATATTTACCGGGGGAAGGGAATTGTACTCAAAGAGCTCCTGCATTCTTGCATTGTTAGAGAAGAGAGCCAAAATCAAGAATGTATATTGTAGTCTGTAGAATACTCTTTTGAGAATTGTAAAGTAGTAGATAATTTTCACACTCATGGGGGAGGGGTAGAGTAGGGAAGAATTTTTTAAAAACAAAAGGCAAGGAAGAAGAGAAAAAGCAACATTGAACATGATGAAAATATAGGAAATCATTTGTAAGATGGTAGTCTTAACCCTAGTAGATGAGTAATTAAATGTAAATGAAATAAACATCAAATGTTGTCAAATGTGAAAAAAGAGAACAAACTAATAAACTAAGATATAAGACTACAAATGGTGATGAGTAAAGAAAAAAAAAAAAGCATGCTAATACCTGAAGAAGGCTAGAATAGATTGTTTTCCTTTTTTTTTTTTTCCTCTTGTGGAGTGGGCAGAGCCATGGGCCATGTAGGATCTTCCTTTCCTATGTGCTTGCATGCTACGTTGCTTTACTCATGTCCGACTCTCTGTGATCCTGTGGACTATAGCCTGCCAGGCTCCTCTGTCCATGGAGATTCTCCAGGCAAGAATACTGGAGTGGGTTGCCATGCTCTACTCCAGGGGATCGTCCTGACCCAGGGATTGAAGCCATTGTCTCCTGCAGCTCCTGAACTGCAGGCAGATTCTTTACCCCTGAGCCACCAGGGAAGCCCCTTAGTTCCCTGACCAAGGATCAAACCTTTGCCCCTTGCAGTGGAAGTTCAGAGTCTTAATCACTGGGCTGGCTGTCAGGGAAGTCCCATAGAGTAGATCTTTTATATCAGACAAATAGACAAAAAAGTAATGATGAAAGATTCAGTTCTTCTAGAAGATCAAATAACTCCATATTTGCATGTCTTCAATAACACAGCCTCAAAATATATAAAGCAAAAATTACTAGAAATAAATGAAAAAAATCATCATGAGAGTTTTAACTTTTTGAATGTGAAGACAAAAATCAATTCAGAATATAAAGGATTTTGACAGTAGAATTAGCAGTTTTGTTTTATATGTAGGACACCCAATAGCTGAAGAATGCCCATTTTTTCAAGTACACAAAGAATATTTTAAAATTAGCCGTAGTCAGGACACAAAGCTAATTTCAAATTTAAATGATTGAAATCATTCAATGCATGTTCTTTAACTACAATTGCAGTAAGCTAGAATTTAAAAACAAGAAGATACCTGAAGTCTCCACAATTTGACAGTTAGGAAATGCATTTATCTCATTGAAGCAACAAAAAAAATTATAATGTAAGTTGTGAAAATATTCTGAATAATAATGATTTGAAAATCATGCAAATGAAACATTAATTATCAAAATGTATGGATACAGCTAAATCTATATTTTGCAGAAATTTTGCAGTCTCAAACGCACATTTTAGAAAGGAGAAAAGATTAGAAACAATCAAAATACATCCACTATAAAAAGTTAAAGAGAAAATTGAATGCAGTTAAAAGGAAGAAATAAAACAAACATGAATTAATGAAATACAAAATAAATATGCAGTAGAGTATCATTTCAGTTCAGTCACTCAGTTGTGTCCAACTCTGCAACCCCATGAACTGCAGCACTCCAGGCCTCCCTGTCCATCACCAGCTCCCAGAGTCCACCCAAACCCATGTCCATTGAGTCAGTGATACCATCCAAGCATCTCATCCTCTGTCGTCCCCTTCTCCTCCTGCCCTCAATTTTTCCCAGCATCAGGGTCTTTTTCAATAAGGCAGCGCTTTGCATCAGGTGGCCAAAGTATTCAAGTTTCAGCTTCAACATCAGTCCTTCCAGTGAACACTCAGGACTGATCTCCTTTAGGATGGACTGGTTGGATCTCCTTGCAGTTCAAGGCACTCTCAAGAGTCTTCTCCAACACCACAGTTCAAAAGCATCAATTCTTCTGCGCTCAGCTTTCTTCATAGTCCAACTCTCACATCCATACATGACCACTGGAAAAACCATAGCCTTGACTAGATGGACCTTTGTTGACAAAGTCATGTCTCTGCTTTTTAATACGCTGTCTAGGTTGGTCATAACTTTCCTTCCAAGGAGTAAGCGTCTTTTAATTTCATGGCTACAGTCACCATCTGCAGTGCTTTTGGAGCCCAGGAAAATAAAGTCAGCCACTGTTTCTACTGTTTCCCCATCTATTTGCCATGAAGTGATTGGACTGGATGCCATGATCTTAGTTTTTTGAATGTTGAGCTTTAAGCCAACTTTTTCACTCTCCTCTTTCGCTTTCATCAAGAGGCTTTTTAGTTCTTCTTCACTTTCTGCCATAAGGGTGGTGTCATCTGCATATCTGAGGTTATTGATATTTCTCTTGGCCATCTTGATTCCAGCTTGTGCTTCATCCAACCCAGCGTTTCTCATGGTGTACTCTGCATATAAGTTAAATAAGCAGGGTGACAATATACAGCCTTGACGTACTCCTTTTCCTATTTGGAACCAGTCTATTGTTTTACGTCCTGTTCTAACTGTTGCTTCCTCACCTGCATATAGGTTTCTCAAGAGGCAGGTCAGGTGGTCTGGTATTCCCATCTCTTTCAGAATTTTCCACAGTTTATTGTGATCTACACAGTCAAAGGCTTTGGCATAGTCAGTAAAGCAGAAATAAATGTTTTTCTGGAACTCTCTTGCTTTTTCAATGATCCAGAGGATGTTGGCAATTTGATCTTTGGTTCCTCTGCCTTTTCTAAAACCAGCTTGAACATCTGGAATTTCACTTTTCACATATTGCTGAAGCCTGACTTGGAGAATTTTAAGCATCACTTTACTAGTGTATGAGATGAGTGCAGTAGTTTTGAGCAGTTTGAGCAATAGTACAGTATTTGAGCATTCTTTGGGACTGCCTTTCTTTGGGATTGGAACGAAAACTGACCTTTTCCAGTCCTGTGGCCACTGCTGAGTTTTCCAAATTTGCTGGCATATTGAGTGCAGCACTTTCACAGCATCATCTTTCAGGATTTAAAATAGTTCAACTGGGATTCCATCACCTCCACTAGCTTTGTTCGTATATAGAGTATCAACAAAGCTTAAAGTTGTTTCTTTGATTTGGCAAATAAAACTGGTGAGCCGCTCCTGAGACTGACTCTAGGAAAGAGAGAAGGCACAGCCAGTATCAGGAATAAAAAAGGGACATTGCTACAATCTGGCAAATTTATGTCCTGGAGAAATACAATTTACCACACTTCTTACTAACATAAGAAGAAATAAAATCTGAAAAGTGCCATAAATGTTAAAAAGTTGAATAATTAAAAACCTCACATTTATATTTTGTGATCAGCATATTGCTGGCACAGCTCCAGTGTATAGTCTTCCAGATTCAAATATAGACATGAGAGTTATCACTTTTCAGAAGGATTCAGCCTAACTCCACTATGCAGACCTAAAGCAGTCATGTGACCAGGTGGCTGGAATGCACAGACTGACCTGTCCCCAAGTTATATGCGCATCCCTGGACTTGAAAATAAGGAAAGCTGTTCTCTGGAGGAAATTTAAGAGTGCTGCTGCGTGAGGGAAGGGATGAATGCTCTGTGGTCAAACCAGAAACGTGTTCATGAGAGTGAGAACGGTGGACTCACCCAAATGTTGGAAAAGAGATAATAATTGTTGAGAAGAAAGGAAAAGCACAAAAGGTTCATGTGAGATGTGGAAAACTCTGCCCAGATTAAAAAATCAGATTGAAATAGACCCTCAGAGAATAATGGGGGTGGAGTGATGTCAGCAAGATTGCAGAGCAGGAGATAATCAGCATCTGTCCTCACATAAAATCAACAGTTGGACATCGATACCTAAACGGAATTGGCTTTGGGATGGCTCAGAAATCCAGTTAAGAATCTGTATTAACACAGTGGAGCAGAAATGAAGAATTAATGAGCAGAAAGGATTAAGGGGAATCAACTTAGATGAGATGGCAAGGAACAGAGAAGATCGAGGTATCTGTATCAGCGACACAGCTTGTGCCATCATGGTCCCCACTGGCCAGCTCTGTGAAGGACTCCATTAGCCTTTGCTGCTAAGGACCTCTACCGCCCCCATGGTGGCTGCAACTTCCCCACAGCTTTCACAGCAGAGGAACCTGTAGTGATAGCGGGCATGGGCCCCAGTTGCCTACTCCACAGAGGACGCTGGGTGCTTTCACCATGGAGTTAACCAGCAGCCATCACCACCACAGGATACCCTAGGGAGAGAGATGCTGCTGCACCTTATTCTTCCCTCCCCAGAAGAAGCTGCTGGTCTGCTGCCCTGGGACCAGGACTGCCAGCTGCCTCCCTCAACCCTGTGCATACCCCAGACCCCAGAACCCTGGCTGTTGTGGTGGCACCCATGCTTCAGATCCCAGCTTCATGGTAGTTGCACACTCATGCACCTGAGATGCTGGAGCCACCACCGTTGTGAACTAGTCAGCACACCAGAACCTGGAACCACCATCCCTCTGTGAGTGCCTGCACGCCAGACCTCTGCTGTGTCTCTGTGCCATCGACACCTGTACATCAGACACCTGTGTTACCACTGCCAGGAGAGTGTCCACAGGCTGGATCCAGTGCTAAGAGGTAGCCCATCGGCAATAAAGTCCCCATGGGAAAAAAAGGATCAGAAGGTGCCCACAAACTGTCAACACTGTAGACCCCAGCAGTCCCACAGCCTCTGTAGCTACCGGCAGTTGAGGACTCATACCGTCCTTGCCAGTACTGACCTCAGCTGGTGAGCTGCACAGAGACTACAGTGCTGGGCCTGGCCTGTACCTGCAATCAACATACCCCATCCAACCAGCTTCCCTGTACCCACTGGCAGGTAAAGGTCTTCTCCACCAAAATCAGTTTGTAAGGTCTAGAAGAGATGAGTGATCCATCAAATACACAGATATCAACACAAAGTTACAAGAAACATGGACAAAAGCAAGGAAACATGACACCACCAAAAGGAGCAGAATGATTTTCCAGTAACAGGCCACAAAGAACTGGAGATCTATGAATTGCCATAGAATTCAAACTTAATCATTTTAAAGAAACTTGGTGAGCTGTAAGAGAGCACCTGTAGACAACAAAATCATGAAAACAATACACAAACAAAAATGAGAAGTTTAACAGAGAAATAGAAATGGTAAGAAGAACCAAACAGAAATTCTGGAGCTGAAGAAATGTAGAGAATGAGGTTTTAAAAAATGCAATAGAGATCAAGTCTGCAATACAGACTTGATCAAGCTGAAGACAGAATCTGTGAACTTGAAGATGAGTCATGTGAAATTAGCAAGTCATAGAAGAAAAGGGAATGAAAAAATAGTGAAGAAAGCCTATGTGAATTATGGGGCTCCATCCAGTAACTAATATTTTCATTGTGGACATCCCCAAAGAAGAGAGAGAGAAAGGGCAGGAAACTTATTTTAAGAAATTTCCAGGAGGGAGGTTCAAGGAAGAGGGGACATATGTATACCTATGGCTGGATCATGTTGATGTATGGCTGAGACCAACACAATATTGTAAAGCAATCATCCTTCAATTAAAAATAAATTAAAAAGAGAAAAGAAATTCTCAAATCTAGGACAAGATCATGAACATTTGTGTCCATGAATCTCTTAAGTCCCTATATAGATGTAACCCAAAGAAGATTTTCCCAAGATACATTATAATAAAGCTATCAAAAATCAAAGACAAAGAATTTTGAAAGCAGCAATTGGGAGGAAAAAACCTTGTTTTATATGAAAAGAAACTCTCAGCAGATTTCTCAGAAGAAACCTTGTAAGGCAGGAAAGGGTGGAATGATATATTCAAAATTCTGAAAGAAAAAGGCTGATGACTGAGACTACTACTTTAACTGGCAAAGCTGTCTTTCAGAAATGAAGGAGAAATAAAGACTTTACCCAAACAAACAAAAGTTGAGGGAGTTCATCACCACTGTACCTGCCTCATGAAAACACATGGAAGTGTAAAATTCAGTGGCAAAAGTATATAGGCTGTTATAACTATATTTTTATTTTAAGCCTCATGGTAGTCACAAAGTAAATACCTATACATAAAAGATAAAGGAAATAAAGCATACCACTATAGAAAATCATCAGATCACAAACGAAGAAAGAGAGGAAGAGAGGAACTGCGAAACAGAAAGCAAGAAGATGGCAATTAGTAAGTCCATATTTATCAATAATTACTTTAAATGAAAATGAATTAATATCTCTAATCAAAATATAGAGTTGTTGTTCAATTGCTAAATCATGTCCTGCTCTTTGGGACCCTGTGGAGTACAGCATGCTAGGCTTCCCTGTCCTTCACTATCTCCCGGAGTTTACTCAAACTCATGTCCATTTAATTGGCGATGCCATCCAACCATCTCATCCTGTGTTTCCCACTTCTCTTGCCCTCAGTCCTTCCCAGCATCAAAATCTTTTCCAATGAATTGACTCTTTTTGTCAGGTGGCCAAAGTACAGAGGCTGAGTGAATTAAAAAACAAGACAAAACTATATGTTGTCTGCAGGAGATTCACTTCAACTTTAGTGGCATATATATCCTGAAAGTGAAGGATGGAAACTTATATTCCAGGCTGATAGAAACCAAAAAAGAGCAGGGGCAGTTGTATTTATATCAGACAAAATGGCTGTAAGTCAAAATCTGTAACAAGAGACAATGAAAGTCATTCTATAGTGATAAAAGAATCAGTTTATCAAAAGGATATAGCATTTGTAATTATGTATGTACTCAAGATGTGAGCACTTACATATATGGAACAAATATTAACAGATCTGCAGGCAGAAATAGATGTCTATGCACTAATAGTGGGGGACTTAAACTACTTCACTTTTAATAATGGATAGACCTTCCAGACGGAAAATCCATGAGAAAATATAGAACAAAAGGACCATAGGACAAATGGACCTTAACAGACATAAGCAGAACGTTCTACTCAACAGCAGCAGAGTATACATTCTTCTCAAGTGCACATGAAACATTCTCCAAGATAGATCATTTGTTAGATTACAAAACAAGTCTTAACAAATTTAAGAAGACTGAAATCACATCAGATTATTTTTCCAACCACAATGTCATGAAACTAGAAATCAACAGGAGGAAAGCTGGAAAATGTAAAATTACATGGAAATTAAGCAATGCATTTCTGAATAACAAAAGGGTCAAAGAGGAAATTAAAAAGGAAATAAAAATATCTTGATAGAAATGAAAGTGGAAACAATGTGCCAAAACTTACATAGTTCAGCAAAAGCAATTTTAAGAGGAAATTTATAGTTACAAAACTTACATTGAGAGACAAGAAAGATCTCAAACTCTTTAACTTCACACCTCAAGGAACTAGTGAAAGGATGAACTTAGCCCAAAGTTAGCAGAAAGAAGGAAACAACAAAATCCAGAGTAGAAATAGAGACTCGAAAAAAAAAAAAAAAATAGATCAACAAAACTAAGAGCTAGTTCTTTGAAAAGTTAAAGTCAGCAAACCTTTAGCTAGGCTAAGAAAATGAAATCTGAATTGAAAGGGGAGATGTTACATCTAATAATACAGAAATGAAAAGAATCATGAGAGAATACCATGAGTGAGTACATACCAAAATATTGAATAACCTAGAAAAATGGATAAATTCCTAGAAACACACAGACTATCAGGACTGAATCAGTAAGAAATAGAAAACTGAATGGACCTGTAACTAATGAAGAAACTAAATCTGTAATCAAAAATCTCCTGACAAAGAAAAGTGCAGGACTGGAAAACTTCACTGGTGAATTCTATTAAACATTTAAAGAAGAATTAGCACCAGTCTTTCTTAAACTCTTCCAAAAAAAAAAAAAAACTGAAAAGGAGGTGACACTTCTGACTCATTTTGCTAGCCAGCTTTACCCTGATACCAAAGTTAGACAAGGATACTATAAGAAAACAGAGTTACAGCCCAGTATCCTTGATGGATCTGTATGACATTTATATACAAAAACCCTCAACAAAATACTACCAAACTGAATCAAGAGCACATTAAAAGAATCATACACTACAGTCATGTGGGATTTATTCCTGAGGTGCAAGGATGGCTCAACATGAGTAAATCAATAAATGTGATACAACACATTAACAGAATGAAGTAGAAAATCTTATGATAATGGCAACAGATGAAGAAAAAAGGCATTTGAAAGTTTTAAGTGATAAAAAAATCTCAACAAATAAAGTTTAAAAGGAATGTACTTCAACATAATGAAAGTTGTATATAATCAGCCCACAGCTAACATCATACTCAGTCATGAAAAGCTAAAGCTTTTCCTCTTAGTTTAAAAACAAGACAGGATTCATACTCATTACTTCTATTCAGCATCACCCTGGAAGTCCTAGCCAGAGCAGTTAGTCAAGAAGAAGAAATAGAGGGCATCCAAATCAGAAAGGAAGAAGTAAAATTGTAGATGACATAATCTAATATACGGAAAACCTTAAAGACTCCATCAAAAAACTGTTAGAATAAACCCAGTGAAGTTGCAGAATACAAAATCAACATGCAGAAATCAATTTTATTTCTATAAACCAATCTGAAAAATAAACTAAGAAAGCAATCCCAATTACAATAGTATCATACTGAGGAATAAATTTTACCAGGAGATGAAAGCCATGTGTGCTAAAAACTATGAGACATTGATGAAAGAGATTGAAATAAATGGAGCCATATCTTATGTTCTTTGATTGAAAGAATTAAATGTCTATACTACCCAAACTTATCTACAGATTCAATGCAACTCCCATCAAAATTCCAGTGTCATTTTTCACAGAAATAGAAAATTCTAGAATTCATATGGAATCACAAAAAAAGCCAAATAGCCAAAGCAGTTTTGAGAAAGAACAAAGTATATCATTTCATGATTTCAAACTATATTGTAAAGCTATGGTAATCAAAACAGCATATGGTATTAACATGAAAATAGACACAGACCAGCAAAACAGAGAGCCCAGAATACACTCAAGCATATATGGTCAACTAATCTATGACAAGGGCACCACATGTACACAGCTGGGGGAAAGGTTAGTTTCTCCAATAAATGGTTCTGAGAAAACTGGACATCCAAAAGGAGAAAAATGAAATTGGGTATCTGTCTCACACCACCCACAAAAATCAACTTAAAATAGATTAAAGACTGAAACTTAAGGCCTGAAACTTTAAAAATAGAACTGCCATATGTTCCAGTAGTCCCACTTCTGGGTATTTATCCAAAGGAACTGAAATCACTGTCTCAAAGAGATATCTGCATCTCCATGTTCATGCAGCATTATTCATAGTAGCCAGGATATGGAAACAATCAAGTGTCACTAGTTGAATGGATAATGAAAACATGGCATATTCAGCCATAAAAAGAAGGAAATCTTGCCATTTGTGACAGCATGGATGAAATCACAGTCATTATACTAAGCAAAATAAGCCAAGCAGGGAAATTCAAATACTCCTTGATTTCAGTTGTATGTGGAGTTTGAGGGAGAAAAAGTTGAGCTCATCGAACCAATGAGTGGAGTGGTGGTTTGCCAGAGGCACAGATTAAAGAAGCATATGATCATCTCAATAGATGGAGGAAAACATTTGATAAAAGTCAACATATATTAATGACTTTAAATAATAGGAACATAAACATAAAAGTGAATTTGTTTAATCTGACAAAGGATATCTGTTTTAAAAACAACAGCAAATATACTTAATGGTGATGTGCTGCTTTGTTTTTTGTTTTTTGAGATGGAGAGCAATATAAAGATACTCATTATCACTATTTATTTTCAGTATCCTGCTGGAGGTCCTCAGTAGCCCAGTGTAGAGTAGGACATTGTAAATGGGTTCCCAGACCCAATTCCAACTTTGTATGTGTGTGTAGGCTGCCCCACACCAGTGAGCAATTCTCAGATGCCAGCAAGGTGTCTGAGAATTCAACTCAATTCTGACACTTTCTACCTGGAGATAGAATCAGATTCCAGAGGTAAAGAGTTCAGTTCCACTGGACAACCCTCCACATTAGATGCCAGTCACAAGCCCAGGTTGTTATCTGGGCATCTAACCAACTTGGTACAAACTGGAGTTTCCAACAGACATCCTTTAACTTAGGATGTCAATTGCAAGTTAAGGTTGTTTCTTGTACTTCTGCTAAGTCACTTCGATCATGTCTGATTCCGTGCGACCCCACAGATGGCAGCCCACCAGGCTCCTCCGTCCCTGGGATTCTCCAGGCAAGAATACTGGAATGGGTTGCCATTTCCTTCTCCAGTCAGTACTTCTGACCGACTGGCTATAAATCAGGGTTTCCCGTGACCCCTTAATTTGCTTGAGTTGCTCACAGAACTCAGAGAAACATGTATTTTACTGGATCACCAGTTTATTATAAAAGGATGTTTAAGTATAAGAATCAGCAGCCAGATGAAGCGATATATAAGGGATGGCATTGGGAAATGGTGTGGAGCTTCTGTGCCTTTTCCAGGCTCACCACTCTCTCCAATCTCCATGTGTTCAACCTGGAATCTCCCTGAACCTTGTCCTGTAGAGATTTTATGGAGGCTTGGAGAAGGAAATGGCAACCCACTCCAGTGTTCTTGCCTGGAGAATCCCAGGGACGGAGGAGCCTGCTGGGCTGCCATCTCTGTGGTCACACAGGGTCGGACATGACTGAAGCGACTTAGCACAGCAGCAGCAGCATTCAGTTCAGTTCAGTTCAGGCGCTCAGTGTGTCCGACTCTTTGCGACCCCATGGACTGCAGTATGTCAGGCCTCCCTGTCCATCACCAACTCCCAGAGTTTACTCAAACTCATGTCCATCGAGTTGGTGATGCCATCCAACCATCTCATCCTCTGTTGTCCCCTTCTCCTCCTGCTTTCAATCTTTCCCAGCATCAGGGTCTTTTCCAATGAGTCAGTTCTTTGCATCAGGTGGCCAGAGTACTGGAGTTTCAGCTTCAGCATCAGTCCTTTCAATGAATATTCAGGACTGATTTCCTTTAGGATGGACTGCTTGGATCTCTTTGTAGTCCAAGGGACTCTCAAGAGTCTTCTCCAACACCACAGTTCAAAAGCATCAATTCTTCGGCGCTTAGCTTTCTTTATAGTCCAATTCTCACATCCATACATGACTACTGGAAAAACCATAGCTTTGACTAGACAGACCTTTGTTGGCAAAGTAATGTCTCTGCTTTTTAATTAATGCTGTCTAGGTTGGTCATAACTTTCCTTCCAAGGAGTAAGCGTCTTTTAATTTCATGGCTGCAGTTACCATCTGCAGTGATTTTGGAGCCTAAAAAAATAAAGTCTGTCGCTGTTTCCCCATCTATTTCCCATGAAGTGATGGGACCAGATGCCATGATCTTCGTTTTCTGAATGTTGAGCTTTAAGCCAACTTTTTCACTCTCCTCTTTCATCAAGAGACTCTTTAGTTCTTCTTCGCTTTCTGCCATAAGGGTGGTGTCATCTGCATATCTGAGGTTATTGATATTTTCTCCTGGCAATCTTGATTCCAGCTTGTGCTTCATTCAGTCCAGCATTTCTCATGATGTACTCTGCACATAAGTTAAATAAGCAGGGTGAGGCTTCATTACACAGGCACAATTGACTAAATCATTGGCCATTGGTGATTAATTCAACCTCCAGCCTCTCTTCCCTCTTGATCAGGGGCTGGGACCGAAAGTTCTAACCCTCTGATCACATGGTTAGTTCTCTTGGCACCCAGTCCCCACCCTTGGGTGGGACCCAAAAGTCATCTTCCCTGAAGCATTTTCAGGAACTGAGGGCAAGAGGCCAAATATTATACTTGTAATGTATAATTAATGCTCTTAATGCTCAGGAGAATCCAAGGATTTGGGGAATCTGTGAGCCAGGAGGTATGGATGAACACCACATACGTGTTTTTCCTATAAATCACAAATATTGCAGACATGAAGCAGGAAGGGAGGGTGAGAGAAAACAGAGAGAACAGGGAGGAGAAAAAAGTGGGAAAGAATAAAAGAGGAAGAAAAGCAATAATACTGAAGAAGCCCAGGCCCTGCTTTACACAGTGAAATCTGCATTTCCACACGTGAGACCTAGCATCACTCTCTTTTGTACCTTCCAGATGATTCCAATCTGCAGTCATCTTTAAGAGCCGTGCCTTGTCCAGTTTTTGTAAATATTTAAAGAAGTATCATAATGCTGGCACAATAGCTTAATTTTTCATTTGAAGTAAATAAATTTATCTCAAAACAAGGTTTTCTGAAGCAAATTTTGCTTGTTTGAGTTTGTACCAGCTAAAAGTAGGCTTCCTTTTTTTTTTTTTTCCCCAGAAGTGAAATCAGGGATCATTTATTCAGCTTCTTTTAAAAACACGTAATCACCTTTTTCCCAGGCCTGTGGCAAAAACTAATGTCTGCCTTTTTTCAGGCAACTTCATAATTCCGTGTTCCCAAAACTTTTTATCTTTTTGAGCAAGAATTCTTTCAGGTGTCTTTTACAGTCTTCCAGGGAGTTGGAATTTTTCCATTAAGAGAATTTGTAAAACTGAAATAAACAAAAATCCAGTGCAATGTCTGGTCAATACAGCAGATGAATCAGAACTTCCCAGCCAAGCGTAACAGTTTTTGCCTGATCATCAAAGAAGCATTCAGTCTTGTGTTATACTAATGGAAGTTTATGCATTTTCTGTTGACTAATTTCGGACGCTTTTCATCAAGTGCTGCTTTCAGTTGGCCTAATTGGGAGCAGTACTTATTGGAACCAGTTGTTTGGTTTTCCTGAAGGAGTTCGTAAATAGAGGACTCCATTCCAGTCCTACTGTATACACAACGTCACCCTCTTTGGATGAAGACTGGCCTTCGGTGTGGTTGGTGGTGTTGGTTCATTTCACTTGCCCCACGATCTCTCCCATTCTATATTGTTTTACAGAATCCGCTTTTCATCGCCCTTCACAATTTGTTTTTAAGATGGAATGTTTTTCTTGCATTTCAATAGAGGATCGCATGTAGATGTATGGTCCAGAAGGTTTTTGTGGTGGTTTTTTTTTGGCTTAACTTATGTGGAACCCAAATATCAAAACTATTAACATAACCAAGCTGGTGCAAATGATCTTCATTGCTTGATTTGGGTAGTTTGAGTGTGTCAGCTGTCTGCCATGTGGTATAACATTGATTGTTCTCAGTTAATGTCTCAATTTGATTGTTATCAATTTCAGCTGGTCTACCCAACCACAGAGCATTGTCTGGTATTGGTTTCTGTGACAGTTTATCATGGGAAATTGAATATAGTTCCCTGTATTATATAGTGGGACCTTGTTTATCCATTCTATATATAATAGTTTGCATCTGCTAATCTCAAACTCTTAATCCACCCTCCTTCAGTCCGCTTACTCTTTGGCAACCACAAGTCTGTTATCTATGTCTGTGAGTTCATTTCTATTTTGAAGATAAATGCATTTGTGTTATATTTTGTTTTTTAAGTTATTTATTTGTTTATTTTTGGCTGTGCAGGGTCTTTGTTGCTGAGTATGAGCTTTAGTTGCAGAGAGCAGGGGCTACTCTTTGGTGTAGGTGTGTGGGCTTCAGCAGTTGTGGCACGTGGGCTCTAGCGTGTGAGGGCACGTAGGATCTTCCCAGACCAGGGATCGAACCTCTGTCCCCTGCATTGGAGGGTGGATTCTCAACCACTGAACCAACAGGGAAGCCCCTGTGTTATATTTCAGATTCTACATATAAGTGATATTATATGGTACTCGTCTTTCTGTTTCTAACTTAAACTTCACTTAGTATGATAATCTCTAGTTCTATCTGTGTTGCTGCAAATGGCATTACTTTGTTCTTTTTATGGCTAAGTAGTATTTGTATATATCTCACATCTTCTTTATCTGTTCATCTGTTGAAGGACATCTAAGTTGTTTCCATGTATCAGTGATTATGAATAGTGCTCTGTGAACGTAGGGGTACATGTATCTTTTTGAATTATAGTTTTTTTCCCAGATACATGCTGGATCATATGGCAACTCTACTTTTAGCTTTTTGAGGAACCTCCATACATGTTTTCCATAGTGGCTGCACCAACTTACATTCTCTCTCACAGTGTAGGAGGGTTCTTTTCTTTATATCCTCTCCAGCATTTATTATTTGTGGACTTTTCAAGGATGGCTATTCTGACTGGTATGAGGTGGTACCTCATTATAGTTTTGATTTCCATTTCTCTAATAATTAGTGATGTTGACCATCTTTTTATATGACTGTTGTTGGCCTATAATTTTTTTCTTTTGTAAATGTATTTTTCTGAGTATCAGGGTAAAGGTGGCCTCTTAGAATGAATTTGGAAATGCTCCCTCCTCTTCCGTTTTGGGGATAGTTTGGGAAGGCTAGGTATTAGCTCTCTTTATATGGTAGAATTTTGTCTGTGAAGTCATCTGTCTGGTTCTGGAGTTTTGTTTTCTGGGAGTTTTTTGATGACAAATTCAGTTTCACTACTATTGACCTGTCTGTTCCAATTGTCTATTTCTTTCTGATTCAGTCTTAGAAGATTGTGTGTTTCTAGGGTTTTTATCCGTTTATTCTAGGCTGTCCAATTTGTTGCTGTATGATTTTTTGTATCTCTTTGATATTGGTTTTATTATTTCTTCTTTCATTTCTTATTTTGAGTCCTCTCTTTTTTTCCTAATGAGCCTGGATAAAGACATCAATTTTATCCTAAAAAAAAAAAAAAAAAGGCAAAAAACGCTAGGTCTTGTTTTCATTGATTATTATATTGTTGAGGTGTTTTTTTTTTTTTTTGTCTCTATTTTATTCTTCTCTGATCTTTATTATTTCTTTTCTTCTGCTGACTTTGGGCTTTGTTATTTGATTCCTTTAGACAGTAACCGATGTTGTTTATTTGAGATTTTTCTTCCTTTTTGAGGTACGCCTTTATTGCTTCCCTCTTAGAACTTCCCTTTTCTGTGTCACATGATTTTGGAAAGTTGTACTTTTATTTTCAATTCTCCAAATGTTTTCTGATAACCTCTTTGATTTCTTCATTGACCCATTGTTTTTATAATGTCCTACTATTTAGTCTCCATATTTTTGTTTTTTTTTCCCCATTTTTCTTCCTGTAATAAGTCCCAAAAATGGAAAGTGAAAAAGTGAAAGTATTAGTTGATCAGTCATGTTTGACTCTTTGCAACCAGATGGACTATAGCCTACCAGGCTCCTCTATGCATATAATTCTCCAGGCAAGAATACTGGAGTGGGTAGCCATTCCCTCTCCAAGGGATTTTCCCAACCCAGGGATCAAACCCAGGTCTCCTGCATTGCACGCAGATTCTTTACTCTCTAAGCCACCAGGAAGCCCAAGTTTCATATTATTATTGTCAGAAAAAATGCTTGATGTAATTTCTGTCCTCTAAATTTGTTGAGACTTGTTTTGTGGCCTAGCATGTGATCTGTCCTGGAGAAGGTTCCACATGCCCTTGAAGAGAATGTATATTCTGCTGTTTTTAGATGGAATGTCTTCAGTTCAGTTCAGTTCAGTTCATTTCAGTCGCTCAGTAATGTCCGACTCTTTGTGACCCCATGAATCGCAGCATGCCAGGCCTCCCTGTCCATCACCAACTCCCGGAGTTCACCCAAAGTCATGTGCATCAAGTCAGTGATTCCATCCAGCCATCTCATCCTCTGTCGTCCCCTTCTCCTCCTGCCCCCAATCCCTCCCAGCATCAGAGTCTTTTCCAATGAGTCAACTCTTCGCATGAGGGCCAAAGTACTGGAGTTTCAGCTTTAGCATCATTCCTTCCAAAGAAATCCCAGGGCTGATCTCCTTCAGAATGGACTGCTTGGATGTCCTTGCAGTCCAAGGGACTCTCAAGAGTCTTCTCCACCACCACAGTTCAAAAGCATCAATTCTTCGGCGCTCAGCCTTCTTCCCAGTCCAACTCTCACATCCATACATGACCACAGGAAAAACCATAGCTTTGAGTAGACGAACCTTTGTTGGCAAAGTAATGTCTCTGCTTTTGAATATGCTATCTAGGTTGGACATAACTTTCCTTCCAAGGAGTAAGCATCTTTTAATTTCATGGCTGCAGTCACCATCTACAGTGATTTTGGAGCCCGTGGAAGTGAGAAATAGATTTAAGGGCCTAGATTTGATAGATACAGTGCCTGATGAACTATGGAATGAGGTTCGTGACATTGTACAGGAGACAGGGATCAAGACCATCCCCATGGAAAAGAAATGCAAAAAAGCAAAATGGCTGTCTGGGGAGGCCTTACAAATATCTATGAAAAGAAGAGAAGTGAAAAGCAAAGGAGAAAAGGAAAGATATAAATATCTGAATGCAGAGTTCCAAAGAATAGCAAGAAGAGATAAGAAAGCCTTCCTCAGCGATCAATGCAAAGAAATAGAGGAAAACAACAGAATGGGAAAGACTAGAGATCTCTTCAAGAAAATTAGAAATACCAAGGGAACATTTCATGTAAAGATGGGCTCAATAAAGGACAGAAATGGTATGGACCTAACAGAAGCAGAAGATATCAAGAAGAGGTGGCAAGAATACACAGAAGAACTGTACAAAAAAGATCTTCATGTCTCAGATAATCACGATGGTGTGATCACTGACCTAGAGCCAGACATCTTGGAATGTGAAGTCAAGTCGGCCTTAGAAAGCATCACTATGAACAAAGCTAGTGGAGGTGATGCAATTCCAGTTGAGCTATTTCAAATCCTGAAAGATGATGCTGTGAAAGTGCTGCACTCAATATGCCAGCAAATTTGGAAAACTCATCAGTGGCCACAGGTCTGGAAAAGGTCAGTTTTTATTCCAATCCCAAAGAAAGGCAATGCCAAAGAATGCTCAAACTACCACACAATTGCACTCATCTCACATGCTAGTAAAGTATATAATAAGTCCAACTGGTCTAATGTTAAGACCACTGTTTCCTTATTGGTTTTCTGTCTGTATGATTTCTCCCTTGATATAAGTGAAGTGTTATAATCTTCTATTCTTATTCTGTTGTCAATTTTTCCTTTTTCTGACCATCAATATTTACTTTCCAGATTTAAGTGCACCTGCATTTGTTTTTGTTTGGTTGCTAAGTCATGTCTGACTCTTTGTAACCCCATGGAGTGTAGGCTCCTCTGTCTTCTCCCATCTCCAAGAGTTTGTTCAATTCATGTCCAACGAGTTGGTGATGCTATCTAACAGTTTTGTCCTCTGCCACTCCCTTCTTTTGTCTTCAGCATCAGGATCTTTTCCAGTGAGTCAGCTCTTTGCATCAGGTGGCCAAAGTATTGGAGCTTCAGCAACAGTCCTTCCAATGAATATTCAGGGATGATTTCCTTTAGGATTGACTAGTTTGATCTCCCTGCTGTCCAGGGGACTCTCAGCAGTCTTCTCCAGCACCGTAGTTTGAAAGCTTCAGTTCTTCACACTTAGCCTTTTTTATTGTCACTTCAACACATGACTACTGGGAAAACCATAGCTTTGACTATACAGACATTTGTTGGCAAAGTGATGTCTCTGCTTTTAATATGCTGTCTAGGTTTGTTGCAGCTTTTCTTCCAAGGAGCAAGCATCTTTTAATTTCATGGCTTGTAGTCATTGTCCACACTGATTTTGGAGCCCAAGAAGATAAAATCTGCCACCATTTCCATTTTTCCCCTTCTATTTGCCATGAAGTGATGGGACTAGATGGGAGCTGGTATTTTAGTTTTTTAAGTGTTGACTTTTAAGCCAGCTTTTTCACTCTCCTCTTTCACCCTTATCAAGAGGCTCTTTAGTTCCTCTTCACTTTCTGCCCTTAGAGTGGTATCATCTGCATATCTGAGGTTGTTGATATTCTTCCCATCAATCTTGATTCAGTTTTTGTAATTCATCCAGCCTGACATTTCACATGATGCACTCTGTATAGAAGTTAAATAAACAGGGTGACAATATACTCCTTTCCCAATTTGGAACCAGTCAGTTGTTCCATGTTCAGTTCTAACTGTTGCTTCTCGACTTGTATACAGTTTTCTCAGGAGACTGGTAAGGTGGTCTCATATTCGTGTCTCCTTAAGAATTTTCCACAGTTTGTTGTGAGCCACACAAAGGCTTTAGTGTAGTCAATATTAGGTGCATATATATTAATGAATGTTATATTCTCTTCTTGTATTGATCACTATCAGTATATAATGGCCTTCTTTGTCTTATTTATAGACTTTGTCCTAAAGTCTATTTTGTAAGATATGAGTATTGCTACCAGCTTTGTTGTCATTTTCATTTCCGTGAAATATCTCCTTCCATCCCCTCACTTTTAGTCTGTGTATTTTTAACTCTAAAGAGAGTCTCTTGAACATAGATGGGTCTTGTTTTTTTATCCAATCATCTCCTCTATGTCTTTTGATCGGAACATTTAGTCCATTGACATTTAGTTAGTTAGTGTTAGTCGCTCAGTCGTGCCTGACTCTTTGTGACCCCATGGACTGCAGCCCACCAGGCTCCTCTGTCCATGAGATTTTCCAGGCAAGGATACTGGAGTGGGTTGCCATTTCCTTCTCCAGGGGATCTTCCCAACCCAGGGATTGAACCCCATTAACACTTAAAGTGATTATATATAGGTATGTATATATTGCTATTTTGTTACTTGTTTTCTGGGTTATTTTTTCATTCTGTGTTCTTTTCATGTTCTTTTAGTTTCTTTCTTTGTGGTTTGATTATTTTGTTTAGTGGTATGCTTGTGTTACTTTCTCCCTATTTTTGTGTGTCTACTGTAGCATTCTGATTTGTGGTTGCCATGGGGTTCATATATGTTGACTTAAATATCTATTTATTTTAATCTGGTCATTTAAGTCATTTAAGTTCAAGCACATTCTAAAAAAGTCTCCATTATTTTACTCGTCTCCCCCACATTTTGTGGGTGTTTTGTCTTGTTTTTGTTTTCTGGCTGTGCCACACAGCATGCAGGATCTTATTTCCCCAAACCAGGGATTGAACCTGTGCCTCCTGCAGTGGAAGCATGGAATCTTAGCCACTGGACCCCCAGAGGAGTCACCATAGTTTGTGTTTTTTTATGTCATATTTTACATCTCCATGTGTATCCCTTAACTGTTTGTTGTAGTTATAGTCGACTTTGTAATTTTTGTCTTTTAATCTTATATAAGCATTTGACCCACAGTCTTTGCTGTATATACTGTGTATTTTCCTCCTGGTGGGATTTTCCCGTCCTATAAATTCTGTCATTTTGTTGTACCCTTTTTTTTCCCCTTGGAGAAGGCTAAGACTTCCTTTAAAGTTGGGTTAAATATTATAAACTTTTAGTTTTTCCTTATCTGAGAAGTTCTTTAGCTGTCTCTTAATTCTGAATGATAATCTTGTTGGGTAGATTATCCTAAGTTTTAGATTTTTCCTTTTTAGCGCTATCGGTATGTCATGCCATTCCCTTGTGGTTGTAAAGTTTCTGCAGAAAAATCAGCTGATGGACTTATGGATGTTTCTTTATATGTTACTCTCTGTTGTTCTCTTGCTGCCTTCAGATTCTCTCTTTGTCTTTAACATTTACCATTTTAATTATGGTAGGTCTTGGTGTATATGTCTCTGTCAGTTTGGGACACTATGTTTACCATACATGGATATCTATTTTTCTTCAGGTTTCAGAGAATTTTCAGTCATAGTTTCATCAAATACATTTTTTTACCCTTTTCTCCTTTGGAACCTCAATAATGCAAATGTTAGTATGCTTGATATTGTCCTGCTGCTGCTGCTAAGTCGCTTCAGTCGTGTCCGACTCTGTGCGACCCCATAGACGGCAGCCCACCAGGCTCCCCCATCCCTGGGATTCTCCAGGCAAGAACACTGGAGTGGGTTGCCATTTCCTTCTCCAGTGCATGAAAGTGAAAAGTGAAAGTGAAGTTGCTCAGTCGTGTCTGACTCTAGCGACCCCGTGGACTGCAGCCTACCAGGCTCCTCCATCCATGGGATTTTCCAGGCAAGAGTACTGGAGTGGGGTGCCATCGCCTTCTCCGTGATATTGTCCTAAAGGTCCCTTAACTTGTTCTAATTTTTTAATATTCTTTTTCTGTTCAGATTGGGTGGTTTCCATTATTCTGTCTTCTAGCTCTCTTAGGCATTCTTCTGTATCACTTAGTCTGCTGTTAAATCTTTCTGGTGTTTTTTCATTTCAGTTGTTGTATTTGATGACTTTATTTTTGGTATTTTCTACTTCTTTGTTAAAATTTTCACTGTGTTCATCTATTATCTTCCTTAGTTCATTAAGCATTCTTTTACTAATGCTTTGAACTCTTTCTGGTAAATTATTTATCTATTTTATTATTTATTTTTTCAGGGGGTTTTCTCCTTTTTTCATATAAAAGAAATCCCTCTGTCTTCTCGTTTTGCTTAACATCTGTTTTCTCTATGAAATTAGGTGAAACAGTTACCTGTCTTGGTCTTAAAGAACTGTACTTGTATGGGAGCATCTCTGTTCAGTCTGTCTCTGCCCAGTGGCTTTGGTGGGAGAGCTGGGTCTGAAGTAAGCAGGGTCATATCTTTTCCCAGAGTGTGTGGGCTGGTATCACCTTGATGGTAGGTAGGATTGGAGATGGAGAGGCTAGAGGCAGAGCCAGGTATGATCTGGGGCTTCTTGTATGCTCATTGGTCATCACAGCCCTATCAAGGGTGGGGTCTGGTCCCAAAGTCTAGAGCAGAATCCCTGAGGGTGGAGTTCAAGCTGCCTCCTTTCCCTGTGAGTGTGTGCTCCCCACTTTCCTGACAATGAAATGTTTGCTCCAGCGGAGATCTGTACTAGAGCAAGAGGATCTGAGTGGTACCTGGTATAGGCCAGTGTGTATGCTTGTACTGTGCCTGCACACCATTCAGAGCGCCAGTCTGTCCTGATCTGCCGCTTCTGTGAACACCAGTAATGGCTGTCCCACCCCACCCCCGACCAGATGCAGAGCTGGGTAAGAGCCTGCTCTGTCTCCCACAGATGCACACTATCCTCCACCATAGCAGCCTTTGACCTAGTGGGAAGCCGTGCTGAAGCTCATGGTGCTGGAGTGCATGCTCAGTGTGGTCTAGGGCATGCCTTGAATCAGTTGCAGGAGACTGACCAGAGTCCCAGGCACTTTCAGTCTGCTTCCTCTGTTTTGCTCCTACGAGTAAACAAAGAGTATTCACACTCTTCACGAGCAAATTCTAGGTTTCTTACAGCCCTCCTGTTAGTCCCACTAGTTTTCAAATCAACCAAGGGGACTCATCTTCTCGGTGTCAGACCCCAGGATGGGATGTCTAATGTGTGGTTCTTACCACTCACTCCTCAGGGAGGATCTCCAAGCCCATGTAATCCCCCTTTACCTCTGTGTCCCCTTCTAGGGGCATCAGTTCTGACCTGATCACTTTCTACCTGATTCAGTGTGGATCTTTACAGCCTTGATTGTACAAAAGGCTTCCTGCCAGTCTTCAGTTTGATTTTAGTGAGAATTGTTCCACCTGTGATGTATTTTTGATGTGTTCACAGAGGGTGATGAACCTGTTGTCTTTCTACTCCTTCATCTTGATCTCCTCTCTCTGGTCCGAGCTTCTGATCTTACAGAGCATGGTGTCTGGCTCATCAGAAGTTACTGTCCTCTCCAGGGCAGGGGAATGTGTACTGCTTGCTACTTAAGACTTTATAATTTCATTTTACAGTTTTGTGGAATGGGCCAGTGCAAGGGTCATAAAAGCTGTTTTTATGGAGCTCGCCTGGCACATGGGGGCATGGAAAGACAGTCGACAGACAGGGATAGGTTATGCCCAATGGCTAAGTGCTACAGAAAAATCAGAAGGAAGATGGGATGTGCTAGTGCGGCTGAATGGGACACTTCTGGAACACAACCTGAGGTGGGAAGCAGGGTCACAGGAAGATATGTGCAAGGAGCCTCGGGCTGGAGCTAACACATGCATGAAGTTGGCATGTTGGAGAAAAGGAGAAGAGGACTGGTATATAGAGCACTACCAGCCCAAAGAAGGCATCTTTTTAGCTAGCAAAGTGCCAGGTGAATAGGACCAGAATAGGTTAGTATAGAGGCATTTTTCCTATTTGTTCTAGATTCAGCACCCTCTAAAGACCAGCTATCCTCCAAGGAGAAACCCAGCTTCTCAACTGATCTGCAGCTTCTGAGCCAAGCAGGCCCCAGGGACCTTCCTGGTGGTGCACCAGCCCCTTTGGTGCCATCATCCCCTCCCGTGACTGCTCTGTCCCAAGACATGGCCCCACCAGCTGCCAGTCCTAAGCTGGAGCCAGCAACGGGGCCTGCCATGCAGGCAGGGGGACCAGGAACCCCTCAGGGGCCAGCCAGTGAGCATAAGACTCCCTGGCCATTAATGGAAACTCTTGATGCTCAGCTTGCTGCACAGTCCCCTGGCATGGGCCGAGGGCCTTGTGCCCCACCTTTGGAGGCCCCCCTTCACCCCATGGGTCTGGGGGATCCTGCCTTAGCCAGAGAGCCCATCACCAAGGGGGAGCCCCTGTCAGCTTTGGCCCCCACATCTGGTGCCCCTGGCGGGGCCTCTCAGCCCACTGTGAGCCAGCCCCTTCCCCCACTCCCCACTGTGGTGGGAGCAATCAGTCTGGCCACTCCCCAGCTCCCCAGTCCCCCGCTGGCACCCACTGCCCCACCTCAGCCGCCTTCAACCTTGGAGTCAGATGGAGAAGGGCCGCCCCCAAGGGTGGGCTTTGTGGACAGCACCATCAAGAGCCTGGACGAGAAGCTGAGGACTCTGCTCTACCAGGAGCACGTGCCCACCTCCTCAGCCTCCGCCGGGACCCCTGTAGAGGCAGGTGACCGAGACTTCACCCTGGAACCCCCAAGAGGGGATGAGCCCCGTACAGAGGCCTCTGGGGGCAGTCTGGGCCTGCTGCCCCAACCTGCGGTGAGTACTGCCCAAGGCACTGTCTCCAGGCAATTCATGTCTGACCCACCCACGCGTGTTTTGCTCAAGTTGCCTAGGGAGGAGGAATCCATCCTTTGAACTGGAGGGGAGGATTTGCAGTTTTGCTACAGAGATGTTAGCAAGTAAGGCTCATAGCTCTTTCTTTGTGTTTCTTTCTTCAGTTGGAAAAGTCAGAAGTGGCCCCTGGATTAGAGGTCACACTGGAGCAGTCCGTGTCCTTGTCAGTGACAGGTAACAAGCCGTAGGTGTTACCAGCCTTCCTTACTTTGAAACATTCTGCTTCTCTACCCTTCATCCCCACAGCATCCTGAGTGGGACCCAGATGTGGCAGAAGCAGTTCTAGCACAAACCATGTGTTCACACTCCAAGAGAAGGCCCTCTGTGGAAATGGGTGAAAGCCCTATTGACTGGGCATTAGGATCTTAACAGGGCCTGTCTGGCTCCCCAGTGCTCTCAGTATATTCTGGTGGATACCCCTAGCTCCTATTTCTATAGGAGGTTATAAGGTGACTGTGGTTATTTTGGACAGAATGCAGGGCTGGGGCTGGGGAGTTCCAGCAGGTCTGTGGAAGCTGCCAGGCTAGAGCCATCTGTGAAATTCTGAAACAGGATTTCTTCTGTGGTTCCTGAGTATTGTGCATCTCTGCAGGAATTCTTGCTGTAGTTCTCATTTCACTACCTGAACACATATGTTTTAGCACAAGGGAGTTGGTCTGATCTAAGGTGTTGGTTCTTTCTTGGCCTGGAATTTCTTGGGAGATGGGCAAGATAAGGATCCAGCTGACCTTGTAATGGGACCATGGGTGTGTATCAGTGGCAAGAACAGTCCTCCCAGATCACAGAACAAGGGGCGTGGACCGTTGGATTCTGTGGCTGGACCCTAGGACACTGCATTCTTATAGATGCCACACTTTAGAGGGGTGGGGCTTCTGGGATTGGAGTCAGAAGCCGTAACATATGATGTTTACCTGGGGAAGATAAGGATCATGGGATGAAGCAGGTGTGGGCTGGGCAAGGGAGAAGGTGAGAGATTGTACCTGAGTGCCCTCTCCATCTCCTTCTGCCTTCTTTCTGTGAGTTGTGTACCATGGGCAGCTGCCTTCTGCAGCATCAGTGCCTTCAAGTGCTGGAGCCTTCCAGAGTATGAAACTGACAGGGAAACTCTAAGAGATAGATTCTAGTTTGGAAAAGGTCAATTTTTCAGAGCTGATCAGAAATAGAGTGCAGTTGGTAATGAGCCTCCTGTCCCCAGAGGTGTGCAAAGCAAGATTGGATGATCTTCACCATAGTCGTGTAGGGAGGAGTATTGTGTATTGCCTAGAGTTGGGGTTGCATGACAGATGAATCTGGGTCTTTTCAGGAATCTGTGTGGGGGCAGACCCCCAGCCTGGCTGGAGGCTCTTTCAGCCCCTGTCATGCCTCTCCCAATCCCCTGCGCATGGCAGCATGTCAGTTCAGCTCAGGCTGACACACAGCTCTGGTTTTCTTTGCTATGTGCAGGTCCCAACTCAGGCCAGGCTTCCACACATCAGCTCCTTCTGCTTCTGTTGTTTACTCTTCACAGCAACCCGGGAAGGCTGGTCAAATGTCTCATCTGTAGATGGGGAAATGAGACAGTCTCAGATGACAGGGACCTTCCACAGACTTTGGAGCAGCAGGATTAGGAGTCACCCTGATTGTTCTGATCTTCCTGGACCTCGTAAGACCCTTTTATCATCAGAACATGTCAGGGAGAGAGAAGGCGATGCTGTCAGGTGAGACAGGGCACATCAGGGGTATAGAGAGGACAGGTAAGGCAGGCGATGGTCATCAGGTGCGTGGAAGGCCTGGCTGTGCCTGGGGGTCTGGAGCAGGGGTCTTCAGGGATCTGAGTAGGATTGGGCTGATGTCCCCCCCCTTTTCTGAATCACAGGGCATCTCCTGTGAAGTGATGGGGTTAGGATGTCAGTAGTTTCTGTTTTCCAGCTGCACTCACCGCTTCTCGCTGCCACTCCCTTTCTCTTCTGGATGGCTGCTTTTGGGTCATTCCTGCCTTTGTTCTCTGCACCAGCCTGAGTAACGGTTTTAACGTTCCTACAGCTGAATCATCTTTGAGCCACACGCTTGGCCGTGAGGGAGCACAAGTGGCCTCAGATTCGCGCACAGCACCCAGTGCCCCCCAGGTAAGAAGTTTTCTCCAGTGAGATGCTCAGTGGGTTGGCGGGCTTGCTCTCTGATGGTGTTTGCGTGGAATCTTTTCCTTTCCACTGTTTCCCAAGGATGTCCCTGCTTCTGCCATCCCTGCCCATCTGGAGCCCACAGACCGGACCAGCAGGGTCCCTGGGGAAACCTTGGCCGAGTCCATGCAGAGCTGCCTGGGGATGTTGATTGAGGGTGGCCAGGACAGCCAACCCCAGCCACACAGCACTCTGGTATCAGGATCCCCTCTGAAGTGGCCAGGGCAGCAGGATGGCAGCTCGCCAGCCAAAACCGTGGGCCGGTTCTCAGTGGTCAGCACCCAGGATGAGTGGACTCTGGCCTCCCCCAATAGCCTGCGGTACTCAGCCCCACCTGACGTTTACCTGGACGAGGCTCCCTGCAGCCCAGACATGAAGCTGGCTGTGCGGCGGGCACAGACGGCCTCCTCCATCGAGGTTGGCATGGAAGAGCCTTTGTCCAGTGACTCTGGGGATGAGTCCCCTCGCAGGAGGCCTTCTGTGCAGAAGCATGCCTCCCTGCCCAGCAGCAGTGGTGGTGTGGCCAGTGACTTTGTGAAGAAGGCCGCTGCCTTCCTGCAGAGGTCCTCTCGGGCTGGCTCCCCATGCCTGGAGACACCCAGCAGGATGGGTGTGAAGGTCCCCACCATCAGCGTGACCTCCTTCCACTCCCAGTCATCCTACATCAGCAGTGACAACGACTCAGAGATTGAGGATGCTGATATCAGGAAAGAGCTGCAGAGTCTTCGGGAGAAGTAGGTTCTGTGGAACAGGTCAGGTCTGGGCTATGGTGTCAGGGGAAGTGTCCGGGAGCCGAAGTCCACGTCCTGCCAAGTGTGCTTTGAGCTGCTTGGGCTGGGTGACAGGGCAGAGGCAGTGTCCCTGCCGTCAGATCTGGTCCCTGGTCTCTGGGGCCCACACCTCCCCTCCTCCTTCAGTCTCACACATAGGCCTTGATCGCGCTTGCTCTCTCCCCCTGCAAGTTTACCTGCTCCTGCTGTGGTCAGGGTCACTGAGATACAGCTAAGCCATGAAGTCTCCTTCAGGACAAGAGGGCCCCACACTTTAGTGACTAAGGTCGGGAGAGGCTGGAATCCTTGGGAAGGAGTGGCTATGGGCTCTTGGAGGGGACCCAGAAATGGAGACATGGGCCGGAGAAGCCCGTACTCTCCTCTACTCTTGGCTGTGCAGAGAGGGCCCTAGCCTTAGCTGCATGCTCCCTGAGGAAGGCCAACCGGGACCACCCAGCCCTTTCCTAGACTTTTCTAGAAACTGCCCTTGCCCACAGCCAGTGATTCCACCCAAGTCTTAACAGCAGCTTCCCACCCATGTGACCTGGCGTCTTGGCTCTATTCTCAGGAATACTGTTGCCTGTGGGGTCAGCCTTCGCTGCAGGCTCTCCTGGGCACAGCTGGAGCCCCAGGGCCCTGGCTAACATTTTTTGTAGACTCGCTTGTACAGGCTTCCTCTCCTCTGAGAGGCCTCTTGTGCTGTGTTCCCTCACATGGAGGAAGTAACACTTATTTGCCTGATAAGCTAAGGCAGCCTTCCAATTCTGAGCCCTGATTATTTGTCTCTTCACCCATGTTTATGAGTAGGGTTTGTATTGTAAGCATAAACGTGAGAAGCTGTTCATATCCTCCCCCCGTCCACCCCACCCCCCCAAAAAAAAACAGCAATGTTACAAGTCTGGATATATTGAAAAACTTGAATGTTTTAGGCTGGTCTCCATGCAGTTCTGTTGTTGGGTGAGTTGATGCCAGAGGTCTCAGTGATACTCCCATTTGGCTTAGGTGTAAACAGAAGGTGACATTTAAATGCCCTTATGTCCCCTGCGCATGCCCTGTCTGCCCAGCCTACCCTGCAGGCTCTACTCCTCATACCCATCCTACCAGTCCTGGGCTCTCCTGGAGGGGCCTCATGTTGGAAATGACCAGAATGCCCACCTGGCTTCCCTCTTCCTTTCCCTCCTACAGGCATCTGAAGGAGATCTCAGAGCTACAAAGTCAGCAGAAACAGGAGATTGAGGCCCTGTACCGCCGCCTAGGCAAGCCGCTACCCCCCAACTTAGGCCTCTTCCACACGGCCCCACCCATTGGCCGCCGGAGAAAGACCAGCAAGAGCAAGCTGAAGGCGGGGAAGTTGCTGAGCCCCCTGGTGCAGCAGCTCAAAGTCGTGGCCTCCAGCACAGGTTGGCCCAGGGCCCTCCTAGCCACCCTCAGACGTGGGAGCTGGGCAGATGGGAGGCAGGCACTAGGCCTTGGAAGAGCACTTCCTGAATCTCCTTTCATTGGAGCAAGGAAGTGTCTTCAGGCCCGAGAGAGCCAAGGCCTCCATCCCTCCTGCCAGGAGGGAAGAACCGGAGTCCCAGCTGCCTGTGGGTTGCAGTGTGCTCCTCCCTGCGGAGTGCTGCCCGGGCTGGGGCCTGCTTCCTGTGATCCCGTTTCTCAGATGTATGTCAGCCCCTGACAGTGGGGGTTGAGAGCTGCCTTGGGGGAGGGAGAGGATGGTAGGGACCCTCCCTGCTCCCCAGCCTTTAACCACAATGCCCAGGCACTAAGAGTACACACCACAAGCCCCCACAACTCTGGGGTGGGGACCCAGTGAGCTGAAAGCCCCAAATGCATCAGGTGGGAAGCCAGCAGTGAGCTGACCTTAAGCCTTCCCTCTCCATGTTGCAGGTAACCTGCAGGATACACACCCAAGAATTTCTAGGATTACCCAAAATTACATGAATTCCGTATCAATTCCTAAAGCTAACACGAGACTTCAGAGAGTGAGGAAATCCACAGGTCCCCTTTGAGCCCACGTGTACATCTGCAGATGGGCCGTGGTCCTTTCACAGCGTTTGCACAACATAGGTTAGCACCAGTGGAAACAGTGGTCATTTTCTTCGATCTTCCTGGCAACTGTACATGGGTGATCCAGCAGAGTACCCATTGCCTGTAGGGACTCAGCTTCCCCAAGGTCACCCAGCAAAGAGCAGGGAGGATAGACATGGCCTGAGCTGGCTGGTCTGTCCTGTGGTGCCTCATCGTGCCTGTCACCCCTTCTCCCCCCAACCCAGGTCACTTGTCAGACTGCAGCAGAGCCCCTCCTGCTAAGGACCCTGCCCAAGCTGGGGCAGGGCCCACAGCAGCTTCAGACCCATGTGGGAAGGCAGTTCAGACTCAGCAGCCTTGCTCCGTGCGGGCCTCCCTGTCTGCAGACATCTGCTCCGGCTTGGCCAGTGATGGAGGCGGAGCGCACGGCCCAGGTGATTCCCAGCTCGCCCGTCTCCGAGCATGTGCTAGCCTCATAGGGCCCGTGTGGCATAGAGGGGACGTGAGCTGCGGCCAAGGCTGCCGACAGCCTCTTAAGGAAAAAGAAATGTTAGATGTAGATTTTGAATGAGAAAAGTGGATGGCCTGCCCATCATCAAGTCTTGCTGTAAGCGGCTCAGAGGGAGGTGTGCTTTGCAAGAGCCGGCCTGGGGAAGGCGCCAGGACCACTGAGAGGTCAGATGTGGCATCTGCTGTGTGCTCTGCGCCGGTTCCCAGGCACTGGCCCACCCCCACCCTCCCCCACTCCCCACTAAACATGGGTCCTTCCGTCAGGAGGGCCAGTTGGGGGGACGAGGGCACAGCTCTCGAGCTGGGAGATTGGCCTTGAGGAGGAAATGCTCGTCACCGCTGCCGTGGATGCAGCAGCTACGCGATGAGGTGCTCCACCCCCACCATCTCTCTCCAGAGAAGTCGTGGTGACCGCTGCCGGTGCCCACCCCCACCCTGCCCCGCACGCTCTCCTGGGGTCCGCTTCTCTTCCGCTCCAACATTGCCTCCTTTCCATTATGTGATCAGTGGCTGTGGTCCTCTGGGCTGGGCTAGGTGGAGCCGTGGATGCTAAGTGAAGAGGCTGATGTGGCTGGTGGTGTGTAGGAGGAATCCCAGAGACTGTACTTGATGCCTGTCTCTTTGTTTTCTTCCCTCTATATTCATTTGCAGGCTGGACGGTTTACCACCCAACGTCTGAGAGAGTGACCTATAAGTCTAGTAGCAAACCTCGCGCTCGATTCCTCAGTGGACCCGTGTCTGTGTCCATCTGTCTGTATTTGTTCTTTTGTATTTTATCACCTCCTGGCCCTTGGTTTCTCCCCTGCCCCTCCCTGTCTTCATTATCTTCCATACATTTTGTAGGACACCTTACCCCACCCCCATTGAAATCATGTACTTGATACAAAAAATGGAACCCCGTCCATGCCCACCCTTCTAGCCCCAGAAAGCGCCAGTGCATGCTCTTGGCTGGCTCATGCCTGGACACCAAAAGCATGTGCAGTGGTCTGCCCACTCCCAGCCCCTGGCGCTCTGCCCCAGGCCCCAGGGTGCTCTGCATTTCTTTCGTCACTTGTTTGTTTAGTGTTTTGGTTTTTTTTTCTTTTTTCTTTTTTTTATGTTGGACGTAGTTTTATTTCTGTTGCAATCGTGGCAGATTTACACGTCTGCTGTCCCCAGTTCCAGCGACAACAAAAAGACAACCCCGGCCTTCTCTAGACGCATGGTGTGTTTCACACGTGTCTGGACTCTGAAGACATGCATGTAGCGAGCCGAGACAGTTCTAGAAGGTCACTGGAGGGTGTAACTTCTGTACAAGGGCCGTATCACAACATCCAGTACTGTTAACCCACTGCCCCACTCCCTGCATGTGGAAATGCTGAGAGAACGTGCTCCAGCTAGGATGCCCCAGCCCCCTCCATTCTTGTCACGTCAGGAATCTCTGACCCTGAGAGACATGATTCCAGGCCTCCTGCTGTGCCTGTGTGTGGGCCCGGCCCCTCCTGGCCTTCTCTCTAGCTGGAGCACTTTACTTGGTGTATTTCCCTCTCATCTCACCGACCTCAGAGATGAAGTCAATTATTCAGTTCCCCAAAGCTCTGCTAAATCAAAACTCAAGTCCCAGTCATCATCTGCCTCCCTGGAACACACTGCTAGCACCCAGGGACTCCATGTCCAGGAATGGCACATCTGCTCAGGCTGTCCAAAACCGTTTTCATCCCTCAGGCCAATTGGCCAATGATTCAGAAGCTGTGAGGTTTTCAGGTTTTTGTTTTTCAACAGAAGTGTTAAGCTTTTTACCCATTGGATTGTACATGCTGGTTTAGGGCCTCTGGCTTTTGCTGGTACAATAAAGATACATTGTGTTTGTTGGGATCTGAGGCCACATCCATGGCAGGCATCCATCAGAGTTCAGTGTCCATCCCCATCAGAGTGACTTTGGCACCCTCCCCGGGAGGGACAGGTCAGAGGCATAAGACTGTGTAGAAATGCTCGGGAACTGCCCAGTGCTCCTTGTCTACTAATAGCACCCCCACCTTCCCCCGTTTCTGCTCAGGTGTCTGGGTCTGCAGGTTAGTTGCCAAGTTGGGTAGGGGGCTGGGAGGCCTGCATGCATCCTGGCTCCCTGCTTACCTCACACATCACCCATTAATCCTCTTTCTTCTGCCTGTGTGTGCCTGGCTCTCGCCTGGGAAGCTGTGGTGAGGACACCTGCACCTCTAGGCATCTCCAGGCATCTCCTAGTCCGACAAGTGTGTGTATCACTGCTTGAGGGTGGCCAGCCAGGTGTGGGAAGCAGAGTAGAGCAGGGCGTTTGGGGTAAAAATGTGAGTGAAGAGTACCATGTGCCCCTGAGGTCATTGCCAGGCTACCTTTCTACTCAGGTGGTTCTACTTTTTTTAAGGGTTTTCATTTATATCATTATTAATTATTGTTTCAAGATAAAAAAAATTGAGGATCAATAGGGACAAAGAATCAGGATCAGATAGAATTCTTCACTTTACCACTTTCAGTTTTTAAGGGATGAGAATATGTCTTCCCCTAACCACACTACTTGTGTGTGTGGCTAGGAAGAAAGAAATGTGTGTGACAAGGCTTGGTGGCAAACAGGGAGCTGGCCTACGTAGATTAATTTTAGGTGGTGGTACATGCTGGCCTATAAGGCGCTATTTCCTCTGATGCTATGAATCCAATAATTCTGCCTGTTTTCACACAGTGGCCCTTTTAGGCATACCATGGCTAAGCTCGGAGAAGGCAATGGCACCCCACTCCAGTACTCTTGCCTGGAAAATCCCATGGACAGAGGAGCCTGGTAGGCTGCAGTCCATGGGGTCGCAAAGAGTCAGACACGACTGAGCAACTTCTCTTTCACTTTTCACTTTTTCATGCATTGGAGAAGGAAATGGCAACCCACTCCAATGTTCTTGCCTGGAGAATCCCAGGGACAGGGAAGCCTGGTGGGCTGCCGTCTATGGGGTCGCACAGAGTCGGACATGACTAAAGCAACTTAGCAGGAGCAGCAGCATGACTGAGCTCCTAGTCTTTGGGCCACATCGTGGCCCCCACATGCTCTGAGGTTGCTGGTCAGGAGGGTGTACTGTGGGTTCCTGCCCTGGACCCGCTCACTGCAGCCTCCAGCTGAGCCTGTGCCCCTGCCACTGCCACTCTTAACAGGGTGGGATTCCCCAGGACTCCCCATCCTGTCCCACGTGCGCTGGCATTTGCTGAGCCCTGTAGGGGGTTCTCTTGGACCTGAGTCTTCCGGTTTCTGGGTGACCACAGAGCTTTGTGCTCTGAGAAGAGGCTGAACACATGCCTCAGTGAGAGATCAGAGGGAGATATTTAGGGCTGGCTTCAGCCCCCGAAGGCTGAGAGGCAGGGGGACTTTGGGTTGGCTGCAAGGGCAGAGGGAGCTTGAGCTTGGGTGCTGAAGGCCATGGCTCTGGGGTTGCCGGGAGCAGGAGGTAAAGCCAAGAGAAGGTTTTCAGTTTGTACAGGAGACAGGACTCTAGGAAAATAAAACCTGTGTTAAGCTTTGAAGTACACAAAGAAGGTCCCAGCTTCCATGAAGCGTGAAGATAAGAGGGGTTGGAGATGGGTGGGAGCACCTGGGGTGGAGCTGCAGGCAGCTTCAGGAGGTGGGGAGGTAACTTGAGGTGGTGAAGCAGCCATGCCCAGGATAGAGAGCCAGGGGAGGGTGAAGCCTGGGTGCTGCCGTAGGGTGGGCACCAGAACAGGCCAGCCCTCAGAGCCGTAGGCGTGCTGGCACTCAGGGAAGGGCAGACTTGGGAGTGAGGCTCTGGGCACAGAGCCCTCCTTGCAGCCAGTGGAGGCTTCAAGGAACCTTGGAGTCAGGGGTGTGAGGCCATGTTCAGAAAGTGGTTGTGTCCTGTTAGTCAGAAGCTGTGGTCAGACCCATCGATCCTCCCTGCCCGCCCCCCCCACCCCGCTCCCGCTCTTCATCGGAACAGAGACGGGCGAGGGCCAAGCCTTTCTTTGTGCACACGAACAGTGAGGTCTGCTGTGCTTTTCTCACATGTCCATCAGCAGCAGGCCGGATGTCATCCACGCTGTAGCCAGTTTATCTCTGGGACCGCTAGGTGCCGCAGTGCAGCCCCCCAGGTTCTTCCCTCACCTGGGACTATTCTCGCCCCTCCCTGTGGGGACTCACGAAGCCCCAGCCTACACTACGGGCATTCAGGATGAACTGTCCTAAGGGTAGGCCCTGTGCCACTCGGGCCTACCGAGTGGAATGAAGTTCAGGGTGGAGTCACCCTAGGGTAGAGCTGAGACACACCCTTCCTCCCTGCTCATGCTTCCCAGAAAAGTTTCAGCTCCGTGCTCGGATCTAGGTGGCTTGCTCCAGAGACCCCAGGATGATGTTTTGTCTCTGTGTCCCGTGTGTCTCCTGTGCCGGAAGAGAGCACGTGATGCAGCTCTCAGGTGCAGGGCTGACCGGCGGACTCGCCTCTTGACATGGGGGGAGCGGGGAGGCCCCTGGCTGGTCTGCACTGAGGCTGTTGTCCCCAGTTCCTTGTGAACTTCGTTAGTGTTTGAAGCTTGATGAACTGCAGGTGTGATAGTGGCTGCAGGGCCTGGCCCGGGCAGATGTGATAGTGGCTGCCCTGGCCCGCCTCTTGAGCAGTTTGTCTGCATCGTGTATCCTGGGATTTGAGGTGTCCTTCTGGCACTCCAAGGGTCTAAACAGCGTTGGGTGCCTGACAGGGCTGGCCATCCATACCAGGAGCCGCCTCTGCTTCCATGCCAAAGTGAATGTAGGGGCAAGTGGGGTGGGGGGCCTCATTGCATGCAGGCCTGGGCGATGCCTGAGACTCCTGGCCTGGCTGTGGGGGGTCCTGCAGACACGAGCTGCACCAGGACGAGATGTTCGGTCATCCAGCGTGTTGCTCCTTTGCAGTCTGGGAAGAACAGTTTTCTCAGTAGCTGGGAGAGGCTGCCAAGCCCCAGATCCCTAGCATCTGCCCATGTGGAGGCTTCTCGGAGTATTTCTGGGGTTGCTAAGCTGGCTTTTGCCAAGCCTTGGCTAAGGATGGAAGTGCTATGGGGAGGACTCTCTCTTCATGGGAAACCAGGGGGTGGGGCTGGTTAAAACCATTATTCCCCATGTGCGCCTGATGTCGGCTTCCCATAGGCCTGTGTGGGTCCCACGTAGGTATCCTGTGGGCCGCAGGTGGGCCCCTGGTGTGTCCCATGTGGGCCCTTTGTGGGTTCTGTGCAGGCCTGCTGCCCTTGCATTGCTCCCTTGTAGCTTGATGTTCCTTGCAGCTGCCTTGTTCCTTCCTGCTCTGTAGGCAGGAACTCGATGTATATACTAGCACAGTGTGGGTTCAGCAGGGCTGGGTAGGGACTTGTTCATCAGAGGCTGTCTGCATGGTATGTGTTTAGAACAGGACTCAGGACAGGGAACAGACACAGGGGACGAGATTCAGGGGGCCACTTGAGGATGGACAGGGCTCTGGCGTGAGTGTGGACTGGTTAGCCACATGATGCCTGCTCAGCTGTGGTTTTGTAGAGCCAGACAGTGTGACCTGTGTGGAGGGATACAAATCTGGTTTATTTGTATTAAAGATCCACCCTAAGGGCTGGGAGCTGACCAGGCTCTGGTCACCTCAGGGCCCGTGCTCAGCCAGGGCATGGACGGCCAGGAGCTATGCTCCATCCCTTAGGCTGTGTCCAGTGGGGGCTGTGGGTTGGTATTGCTTTCTGGCTCTGAGCACGGTGTCCTGGTGTCTGATGGCTTTGACCCTGCCTGGGTAACCAGAAAGATCGGTCTGGAGCCCTGATTTCAGGCTGATCGCAGGTACAGACTCCCTCTAGCAGGCAGCTTCTATGGCTGGCTCGTGTGTTCTCTTCCCCATGAGGGTGATAGGAGACAGCTCTGGATGCAGAGCTCTGGCAACACTAGGAGCTGCCAGGCAGGCACAGAGCAGCCTTTTGAAAGAACCTGTTATGGTTAGACTGCAGGGACCTGGCAGAGTACTTAGTCCCAGGTCCCAGGGTCGTCTGTAGGGGACTGCTGTGGTTCAGAGGACAGTACAACCCCAGGATCTTGACTAGGAAATCTGTGTTCACATGCACAGTCACAGAGCCCAGGACCCTCCTCCCTTTGTACCTTGGAACCCCTAAAGGGCTTTGTGCTTCTAGCTGTGGTCCATCTCAGGACACAGAGCAGCAAAAACTTTTCAGAGTTCCCACTGAGAATCAGTCTGGATTGCTCCTGCCTGGCCCAATTCTGTTTTATTCTCATTACAGACCCCAACTGAATATCACCTCCCTTTTTACCAAGTCAGCCTCAGCGAACACAACAGGATGAACCAAAATAAGTGCAGCTCAGTGTGTGCTAGGTTTCTGAACCAATGAGTACAGCTTTTCCCCAATAAGCCTTTGCCCCTGTCCCCAAATACAGGAAACAGTGTCTTGCCTTCCGTAGTGAGGGGGCTGGGAATGGTGCTGTGGTGGGCACTCTCTTGGGAGACTGGGGGTGTGTAGGGAATCGTGCTCCAGGGGAGGGGCCGTGGGCAGGAGCACAAACAGACCCTCCATGCTAGCGTGCCTTGCTGAGTGACCTTGGGAGCACCTGAGCCGTCCTTGCCCATCCCACCTTTGCCTGCTCGGCTGCCTGGAATGCCACAGGGTAAGCCGGGTGTGGCAGCCCCTTTTGGCCAGCTCAATGGCCCTCCAGGTGGGCACTAATTGTCAATGCCAAACACTAAAGTCACTGCCCATCTGTCTTAGCACAGGTAGCCTCTGGGAGTACAGGGTCTGGGAGCTCTTAGTGATGGTGTGGTAAGGAGGCCTCTCACCCTGCCCCATGGACAGGGAATACCCAATGAGGCAGCCGTATTACTGAGAATGAGGGTCAGCTTCCCTCCAGCCTCTGTAGACAGGGCTCCTCATATTTCCACCTCCACGCTCACCACTGGCCTGTTCAGGGCAGCCCAAGATCTGGGATTGGCCTCAAATCTGCAAAACAATGTATCTTTTTGCACTTGGAAAACTGCCCATGAGCCTTATGCCAGGCAGGGCCAGGCTGTGCTCCATTGAGAGGTCTCCTGGCTGACTTTTAGTGGGCATCCTGCCTCAACCAGCAGGACTCCCCAAAACCTTACATTTGAAAGCCAAGCAGTGTGCTTTGCTTTTTTTTTTTTTTTTTAATTTTTTTTTCTTTCTTTCTTTATCTCTCTTTCTCTCTTTTTCTTTTTTTTCTTTTTTTGGAATATGCTTCTAGAGACACACACACTTCTACCTGAAGCTTGGGGCTTGGCCCTGCACCTCCGCCCCTCGGCGAAGCTCGTGTGAACCTCCACACTGACTTGGGGGCCTCCCAGTTAGCCCAGGAGGCTGGTCCCTTCTTTCTGAACTGCTGGCCTTTGCTCCTCCTCGCACACTGATGACTTTTGCTTAGAGTGTGGTGGCTTGTCCCCCTCGTGTGCTGTCCTGCCTAACCCTGTGGTCTTGTGTCATTTCTTTTTCCCTTGCAGGGTCTGCCTTGAAGCGTCTCTGTCTAGGCAAAGAGCACAGCAGTCGTAATTATCGGGTTTTTTACCCCTTGTCCGCTTCCATCGCATGGGCTTTATTGTGGCTAGTGCGCATCAGGGTTTCCACGGCTGGACCGGGAGCCGAGGGCCCAGCGGGTAGGCGGGTGTGGACCCGCTCTGTGCCCACCCTCCGTGGGTGCTGCTGGGCTTCCACCTGGCGAGATAGCTGCCCTTGGCACACTTTCAAGCCTCCGTGGCTCCTAGAGTTTGTGCATTCTCGCCAGTTCACATCTAACTGGCTTTCCTTCTCCGAAACGTCCATGTATTACCAATCATTAATTGGCTCCTTTTCCAAAACCGTAGGAATGAGTATTTCCTTCAAGTGCTAAAGATGAGTGCCCCCACAGAGGAGAGATGCCAGGACAAAATGGGTATCAGTTTACCTGGGCCGCCCACTGCTCTCATCTCATGCCTCTTGTTTTTTTTAATTTTTAAAATTTTTCTGTTTTTCTTTTTGGGCTGAAATGTTCATGTAGAAATAGCAACATGTGTAAAATCTCATCACTAATGTTTAACTGTTTGTGTCTGTGCTTTTTCATTGCTAGCCTCTAAAATAAACTACGTTTTGCAATGACTTGTTTGAAGAGATGGTCATTAGGTTATTTATTTAGTGCAGAAAATTTAAAAATTGGCTTATCCAAAATTGCCAACCAGAAATTATGTACTTGGAGGAGGAAAGGGACACAATTTTAAAAAGTTTAAAAGTCCTATTTTGGTCCTTAAAAAAGATCTTTGAGTAAAGCACCCAGGTGTGCTCACTTTTGTCCGGCTTCACCTAAGCCACAGCCCCAGGCCTTCTGTGGGCATCTGGGCCTCCTTCTAAAGGCGTCAGCCCCTTAGTTGGCACCAAGCCTCTGGGTGTTTGTACACCTTATTATTATTACATGCTCTGGTAAGGAGAGGCATGGTTTCTGTGTCTTAAACTCCAGATCACCAAATCATTATCGTTCACGGAAAACAGCAGTCCAACCTACTGCAAGCGTTTTCCCTTTGCTGGAAGGATATTGGCAGCTGCTAAGCATTCTGCCCAAAGTATTGTTGAGTCTCCTCTGAATAGTCATGTTAGAACTTAGAGTGCAGAAGCTGGAGGACTTTGCCCTTAGTTTGTGTCCAGCTGTACCGGCAGTTTTCTGAACTCCCTCACACGGAGGTCTGGTGGTTCTGGGCAGTGTGGGCACAGAAGGGATACTGCATAAAGCTGCCAGCAGCTGGGATCCTGTCCCCTGACTGTTGAGATGGGTGATGGCTGCCTGGCAAAGCCCTGTAGCCTGAGATCACTCCACTGTGTCTAAAACTGCATGGACCCCCAAATGCAGACCATCTCCTGAAGCAAGGTGTTGCCTGGCTTAAGCAAGACCATTGTTTAAATGACTGCAGCCGGCCAGTGGTGCTGGTGGGCGGTGTCACCAACCCTGGCCTGTGTGTGCTCCCCAGGGTCCTCCACCAGCAGCCTGGTCCCGGGCCCTGAGCCGGGCCCCCAACCTGCCCTGCACATCCAGGCGCAGGTGAACAACAGCAACAACAAGAAAGGCACCTTCACAGACGATCTGCACAAGCTGGTGGACGAGTGGACAAGCAAGACGGTCGGGGCCACACCACTAAAGCCGTCACTCAACCAGTTGAAGCAGACGCAGAAATTGCATGACATGGAGGCCACAGCAGGCTGGCCCCTGGCCTCTGGCGAGGCACGGGCTGTAAGTGGGGCATGGTCGGGGGGTGAAGGGGGGTCGATTTGCCCAGAGTCCAGGGGACGGAATGGGAGTGAAGCCATGACTCCAGATCTCAGCGGAGCAGTAGGCCCCGACCCGGTGTTGGGCAGTGCCTAGGTGGGACTGGCCAGCAGCTTGCAGGTATGGCCTTGTCCTGGTGGCCACACCTTCACTGTCTTCCATCAGAACCCAAGCTGGCAAAGTGGGCGTGGTCTGCATGACGTACCCAGGGGCATACCTCTTGTTGTGTTTTAGCTCAGGTGTGCCCAGAACATGTAGGGCAGAAGTGAGGAGCTGCTGTCTTTGGTTTTGTTGTGTGATTTGTTCCTGGATCAGGACTGCTGACTTCAAAACCTACATTGAAGGAGTATTCCCTCTTTTTCAGTTTCCTGGGGGAGTTTGTGCAAGATTATGTTCTTTCTCCCTGAAATGTTTAGCATAGTTTACTGGTGAAGCCATCTGGGCCAGGAGATTTTATTTTATTCTGTTTTTTTTTTTTTTTAACTTTTTATTTTATATTGGAATGTGGTTGATTAATAATGTGGTCTTAGTTTCAAGGGTACAGCCAAGTGTTTCAGTTATACATACACATGTATCTGTTCTTTTTTCAAAATTTTTTTCCCATTTAAGTTGTTTCATAATACTGAACAAAGTTTCCTGTGCTATGTTGGTTATCCATTTTTTGGTGGGGGAGGGGGCCGCGCTCAGTCTTCACTGTGGCCCACGGGCTCTTTGGTTATCCATTGTTTGGCGGGGGAGGGGGCCGCGCTCAGTCTTCACTGTGGCCCACGGGCTCTTTGTCGCACACAGGCTTTCCCTGGTTGTGCATGGGGGCTTTTCTCTAGTTGTGCTGTGGGGTTTCTGTTGTTCGGCGCACAGGCTCCCTATTTGTGGCATGCAGCCTCTAGAGTGTGTGAGCTCAGTAGTTGCAATGTGCAGGCTTAGTGGCCCTGCAGCATGTGGGATCTTCCCCAGCCAGGGGTGGAACTCCCATCCCCTGCATTAGAAGGTGGATTCTTAATCACTGGACTACCAGGGAAGTCTCTGTACATTTTAAATATAGCAGTATGTACCTGTCAGTCCCAAACTCCCTCACTGTTCCTTCCCCGCAGTAACTATAAGTTCATTCAAGCCTGTGAGTTTGTTTCTGCTTTGTAAATAAGTTCATCTGTATCTTTTTTTTTTTTTTTAAGATTTTGCATAAAGTAGTGATATTTTACAATATTTGTCTTGCTTGGTCTGACTTACTTCATTCAGTATGACAGTCTTTAAGACCATCCATGTTGCTCCAAAAGGCACTATTTCATTCTTTTTAATGGCTAAGTAATGTTCCACTGTATATGGGTATCTCATCTTTATTCATCTGTCCATGGGCACGTACGTTGCTTCCATGTCTTGCCTATTGTAAACAGTGCTACAATGAACACTGAGCTGGATGTATCCTTTGGGGCCATGTTTTTGTCTGTATACATGCCCAGGAGAGGGATTACAGGAGCATATGGTAGCTCTGTTTTTAGTTTTTTGAGAAGCCTCCATACGGTTCTCTACAGTGGCTATGAAGTGAAGTGAAAGTCGCTCAGTCATGTCCGACTCTTTGTGACCCCACAGACTATACAGTACATGGAATTCTCTAGGCCAGAATACTGGAGTGGGTTGCCTTTCCCCTCTCCAGGGGATCTTCCTAACCCAGGGATTGAAACCCAGGTCTCCCGCATTGCAGTCGGATTCTTTACCACCTGAACCACAGGGAAGCCCATAGTGGCTGTACCGATTTACATTTCTACCAGCATTCTCTTCACACTCTCCCCAGCATTTATTGTTTGTAGATTTTTTGATGATGGCCTTTTATTTTATTTTTTTCAGTGTGGAAAGGTTCAAAAGTTTCAAATGTACAAAAGATTGAAAATTCTTCAGTGAACTCTCAGGTACCCTCTACCTGTGAGCTGTGATTGGCATTTTGCTTGTATGTATTTGTCACATTTCTCTCCATCCCTTGAGGGTAAGGTTTCCATTATGGATTTCATTTCCTTTACAGTTTTAGTACCATTTAGGTTTTCTATTCTTTCTGTTAAATTCTGCTTTTCTAACAATTGGTACATCTCTAAATTTATCTCAGTTTTCCAATTAATTGGCATAAAGTTGCTTATAATATCTTCTCTTCACGGTTTGCAGGATTTGCAGTGATGTCTTGTTTTCATTCCTGATAATGGTGATTTGTCTGAGTTTATAAATTTTATTAGCCTTTTCAAAGAACACATCACTTTGATGATAATTCTTTACTGTAATTTCATTAGTTTCTTCCTTTTATTATTTCTTCTATCTTTGGGTTACTTTTTTCTAGAAAGTTTCTTGAGATATGTAGTGCATTGATTTTGAGCCTTTCTTCTTTTTTAATACAGGTATTCAGGCTATAAAATGCCTTCTACTGATACTAGCTGCATTCCAAAGATTTTGATGTATAGCATATTCTTTAGCCTTCTGTTCAAATATTTTATAGTTTCTATGGTGATTTGAGGTAATATAGTAATTAACTGAGGTAATATAGTTATTAGGGTCTTCTCAGGTGGTAAAGAATACGTGCCTGCCAAGCAGGAGACTCAGGTTCAATCCTGGGTCGGGAAGATCCCCTGGAGAAGGGAATGGCAACCCACTCCAGTATTCTTGCCTGGGAAATCCATGGACAGAAGAGCCTGGCATGCTACAGTCCATGGGATTGCAAAGATTTGGACACAACTGAGCAATATATTTATTAATCTTTTCGTTAGTTTTTTTTTTTTTTAAGCATAAATGGACTGTGGTAAGAGAACAAATTTCGTGTGTTTTCAGTCCCTTAAAGCTTGCTGGGACTGGATTTTTGACCCAAGTTGTCAGTCTTGGTCCAGCTCCACAGGTGCTTGAGGTCATCCCCTTTGATTCCGTCTCATCTCCACACTCCCCGTCTGAACTTCCTCTGTTCCTCTTCTCTAGCACCCTCCTGACAATGCACCTCCATTAAACTCCTCAAATCTATGTTCCATTATTCTGGGACAGAATTGAGAGCTTATAACCTGGCCCCAAGGCCCTGCAGGGTCTGCACCCAAGCCTTGGGCAGGCTAGTCTCTACTTTTCTGTTCAGACTCCACCGCATCAACTCTCTTTGCTGGGCCAGGTCCTGTTGGTCAGCTCTGCTGATTGTGTTCTTCAGATATCTGTGATTCTTAATAAGGTTTTAGTTCTTTTCTTAACTATTCACGACTATCCATTTCTAGAACTTTTTTGTTATCCCAGACAGAAACTACTCAGAAAGTGCTACACTCAATATGCCAGCAAATTTGGAAAACTCAGCAGTGGCCACAGGACTGGAAAAGGTCAGTTTTCATTCCAATCCCAAAGAAAGGCAATGCCAAAGAATGCTCAAACTACCACACAATTGCACTCATCTCACATGCTAGTAAAGTAATGCTCAAAATTCTCCAAGCCAGGCTTCAGCAGTACGTGAACCATGAACTTCCTGATGTTCAAGCTGTTTTTAGAAAAGGCAGAGGAACCAGAGATCAAATTGCCAGTGTCCGCTGGATCATGGAAAAAGCAAGAGAGTTCCAGAAAAACATCTATTTCTACTTTATTGACTATGCCAAAGCCTCTGACTGTGTGGATCACAATAAACTGTGGAAAATTCTGAAAGAGATGGGAATACCAGACCACCTGACCTGCCTCTTGAGAAATCTGTATGCAGGTCAGGAAGCAACACTCAGAACTGGACATGGAACAACAGACTGGTTCCAAATAGGAAAAGGAGTACGTCAAGGCTGTATATTGTCTCCCTGTTTATTTAACTTCTATGCAGAGTACATCATGAGAAACGCTGGACTGAAAGAAACACAAGCTGGAATCAAGATTGCTGGGAGAAATATCAATAACCTCAGATATGCACATGACACCACCCTTATGGCAGAAAGTGAAGAGGAACTCAAAGGCCTCTTGATGAAAGTGAAAGTGGAGAGTGAAAAAGTTGGCTTAAAGCTCAACATTCAGAAAACGAAGATCATGGCATCCGGTCCAATCACTTCATGGGAAATAGATGGGGAAACAGTGGAAACAGTGTCAGACTTTATTTTTGGGGGCCCCAAAATCACTGCAGATGGTGACTATAGCCATGAAATTAAAAGATGCTTACTCCTTGGAAGGAAAGTTATGACCAACCTAGATAGCATATTCAAAAGCGGAGACATTACTTTGCCAACAAAGGTCCGTCTAGTCAAGGCTATGGTTTTTCCTGTGGTCATGTATGGATGTGAGAGTTGGACTGTGAAGAAGGCTGAGCGCTGAAGAATTGATGCTTTTGAACTGTGGTGTTGGAGAAGACTCTTGAGAGTCCCTTGGACTGCAAGGAGATCCAACCAGTCCATTCTGAAGGAGACCAGCCCTGGGATTTCTTTGAAGGGAATGATGCTGAAGCTGAAACTCCCATTACTTTGGCCACCTCATGTGAAGAGTTGACTCATTGGAAAAGACCCTGATGCTGGGAGGGATTAGGGGCAGGAGGAGAATGGGACGACAGAAGATGAGATGGCTGGATGGCATCACTGACTCAATGGACGTGAGTCTCAGTGAACTCTGGGAGTTGGTGATGGACAGGGAGGCCTGGCATGCTGTGATTCATGGGGTCGCAAAGAGTCGGACACAACTGAGTGACTGAACTGAACTGAACTGAAGGAACAACAATCCCTCTTTCTGGTAACTCTGGTTATCCAGCCACTGGTAACTGCTATTCTATTTCTGCTGCTGCTAAGTCGCTTCAGTCGTGTCCGACTCTGTGCAACCCCAGAGACAGCAGCCTACAAGGCTCCCCCGTCCCTGGGATTCTCCAGGCAAGAACACTGGAATGGGTTGCCATTTCAACTTTGCTAAATTCATAAATTCTAGCAGTTTTTCTGCATGTGTGTGTGTATGTTCTTTAGGGCTATCTGCATAGAAGAACGTGTTGCCTCTGAACAGAGGTAATTTCACTTCTTTCTTTCCAGTTTGGATGCCTTTTATCTCCTTTTTTTGCCTAATTTCTCTGGCTAGAACTCCAAGTACTATATTGAATAGAAATGGCAAAAGTGGCCATCTTTGTCTTCATCTTAGAGGAAAAGCTTTCAGATTTTTCACATCATAATGATATTTCACATCATTCTTTATATATGGCCTTCATCATACTGAGAATATTCTGTTTTATTTCTAGTATGTTGAGTGCTTTTGTCATGAAAGAGTGTTAGATTTTGACAAGTGGTTTTTCTGCATTTAGATGATCATAGCTTTTCAATCTTTCATTCTACTAATGGTATATTATGTTGATTGATTTTCATATATTAAATGATCCTTGCATTCCTCAGATAAATTGCACCTGGTCATTGAATTGATTGAATGCAGTTTGCTACTTTCTGCATCAGTATTTATCAAAGGTATTAGGTTATAATTTTTTTTTTATTGTGATATCTTTAGCCTTGATATCAGGGTGATGCTGGCTACATGTAATGATTTAGGAAGTTTCCTACCTCTTCAGCTTTTTGGAAGAGTTTGAAAAGTATTGGTTTTAATTCTTTAAATAGTACAGCTCATCAGGGAAGTCATCTTATCCTGGGGATTTTCTTTGTTGAGAGTTTCTTTTTTTCTTCATAATTCAATCTCAGTACTTGTTATAGGTCTATTCAGATTTTTCTGTTTCCTCTTGAGTCTATTTTGGAAGTTTATGTGTTTCTAGGAATTTGTATATTTCATCTGAATTTCCAGTTTGGTGGCTAAAAACTTTGCCAATTTTTTATCTTTTTAAAACACCAAGTTTTTATTTCATTGATTTTTCTTTATTGTTTTTCTATTCTGTATTTTCCGTATGTACCTTACTTATAATCTTTATTATGGTATACAGTTAGGTTGTTGACTTAAGATCTTTCTTTTTTAATGTAGACTTTTACAGTTACAAATTTCCCTCTGGACACTATTGTGTTTTCCTTTTAATTTGTTCTAAGGTGATTAGATACAATAGACAGAGTACCTGAAGAACTATGGACAGACGTTCATGACATTGTACAGGACACAGGGATCAAACCATCCCCAAGAAAAAGAAATGCAAAAAGGCAAAATAGTTGTGTGAGAAGGCCTTACAAATAGTTGAGAAAAGAAGAGAAATGAAAGACAAAGGAGAAAAATAAAGATACACCCATCTGAATGCAGAGTTCCAAAGAACAGCAAGGAGAGATAAGAAAGCCTCCCTCAGTGATCAATACAAAGAAATTGAGAAAAACAATAGAATGAGAAAGACTAGAGATCTCTTCAGGAAAATTAGACATACCAAAGGAACATTTCATCCAAAGATGGGGCACAATAAAGGACAGAAATGGTTTGGACCTAACAGAAGCAGAAGATATTAAGAAGAGGTGGCAAGAATACACAGAAGAACTATCCAAAAAAGTTCTTCATGACCCAGATAATCTCGATGGTGTGAGCCAGAGCCAGACATCCTAGAATATGAAGTCAAGTGGGCCTTAGGAAGCATCAGTACGAACAAAGCTAGTGGAGGTGATGGAATTCCAGTTGAGCTATTTCAAATTCTAAAAGATGATGCTGTGAAAGTGCTACACTCAAAATGCTAGGAAATTTGGAAAACTCAGCAGTGGCCACAGGACTAGAAAATGTGTTTTTATTCCAATCCCTAAGAAGGGAAATGCCAAAGAATGCTCAAACTACCACACAATTGCACTCATCTCACACGCTAGTAAAGTAATGCTCAAAATTCTCCAAGCCAGGCTTCAATAATATGTGAACCGTGAACTTTCAGATGTTGAAGCTGGATTTAGAAAAAGCAGAGGAACCAGAGATCAAATTGCCAACATCCGTTAGATCATAGAAAAAGCAAGGGAATTCCAGAAAAACATCTACTTCTGTTTTATTAACTATGCCAAAGCCTTTGACTGTGTGGATCACAACAAACTGGAAAATTCTTAAGAGATGGGAATACCAGACCACCTGACCTGCCTCCTGAGAAATCTGTATGCAGGTCAAGAAGCAACAGTTAGAACCGGACCTGGAACAACAGACTGGTTCCAAAGTGGGAAAGGAGTATGTCAAGGCTGTATATTGTCACCCTGCTTATTTAACCTATATGTAGAGTATATCATGCAAAATGCCAGACTGGGTGACGCATAAGCTGGAATCAAGATTGCAGGGAGGAATATCAATAACCTCAGATATGCATATGACATCAGCCTTATGACAGAAAGTGAAGAGGAACAAAAGAGCCTCTTGATGAAAGTGAAAGTGGAGAGTGAAAAAGTTGGCTTAAAGCTCAACATTCAGAAAACGAAGAACATGGCATCCGGTCCCATCACTTCATGGGAAATAGATGGGGAAACAGTGTCAGACTTTATTTTTTTGGGCTCCAAAATCACTCCAGATGGTGACTGCAGCCATGAAATTAAAAGACACTTGCTCTTTGGAAGAAAAAGTATGACAAATCTAGACAGCGTATTAAAAAGCAGAGACGTTACTTTGCTGACAAAAGTCCTTATATTCAAAGCTAGATTTTTTCAGTAGTCATGTTATGGATGTGAGAGTTGGACCATAAAGAAAGCTGAGCGCCAAAGAATTGATGCTTTTGAACTGTGGTGTGAGAGAAAACTCTTGAGAGTCGCTTGGACTGCAAGGAGATCCAACCAGTCCATTCTGAAGGAAATCAGTCCTGAATATTTATTGAAAGGGCTGAAGCTGAAACTCCAATACTTTGGCCATCTGATGCAAATAACTGAAAAGACCCTGATGCTGGGAAAGATTGAAGGCAGGAGGAGAAGGGGACAGCAGAGGATGAGATGGTTGGATGGCATCACTGACTTAATGGACGTGAGTTTGAGCACACTCCAGGAGTTGGTGATGGACAGGAAGGCCTGGTGTGCTGCAGTTCATGGGGTTGCAAAGAATCAGACCCAACTGAGTGGCTGAACTGAAGGTGTTTTCTGGTTTTGCTTGTGATAATGTCTTTGACTATTTGGTTGTTTGAGTTTGTCATTTACTTTCTATGTATGTATGTATATGTGTGTGTATATATATATGCCAGTCGTCTAGTTTTTTAGTTTCATCCATTGTGTTAGAAAGTATACTTTGTATGATTTATATCTTTCTGCATTATTTTGTGGTCTAGTTCAGTTCAGTCACTCCTGTGGAGCTCTTGCAGTCAAGCCCTGCTGGCCTTCAAAGCCAGGTACTTTTGGGGCTCCTCCCTCTGCTATCAGAGCCTCAGGCTGGAGAACCTGACTTGGGGCTCAAAGCTCTAACTCATGTGGGAGAACTTCTGCGATGTGGTTAATCTCCAGTTTGTGGATAGTCCATCTAGTGTGTATGGGATTTGATTATATTGCAAGTACACCCTTCCTACCATCTTGTTTTTGTTTATTCCTTATATCCTTGGATGTAGCATATCTTTTTTGGCCACTTTCAGTCTTTTTTATTGATGGCTCCTCAGCATTTTTTGTGTGTATGTATGCTCCTGAGAGGGGGTGAACCCGAGCTCTTCCTGCTGCACCATCTTGGATGAGCTCTCAGGAGTTTTATTTCATGTCATTTTACTTTCTTAAAAAAATTTTTTTTAAATTGAAGTACAGTTGAGCTATTTCAAATCCTGAAAGATGATGCTGTGGAAGTGCTACACTCAATATGCCAGCAAATTTGGGAAACTCAGCAGTGGCCACAGGACTGGAAAAGGTCAGTTTTCATTCCAATGCCAAAGAATGCTCAAACTACCACACAATTGCACTCATCTCACATGCTAGTAAAGTAATGCTCAAATTTCTCCAAGCCAGGCTTCAGCAATACGTGAACTGTGAACTTCCAGATGTTGAAGCTGGATTTAGAAAAGGCAGAGGAACCAGAGATCAAATTGCCAACATCCACTGGATCATGGAAAAAGCAAGAGAGTTCCAGAAAAACATGTATTTCTGCTTTATTGACTATGCCAAAGCCTTTGACTGTGTGGATCACAATAAACTGTGGAAAATTCTGAAAGAGATGGGAATACCAGACCTTCCTGACCTATATGCATGTCAGGAAGCAACACTCAGAACTGGACATGGAACAACAGACTGGTTCCAAATAGGAAAAGGAATATGTCAAGGCTGTATATTGTCACCCTGTTTATTTAACTTACACGCAGAGTATATTGTGAGAAACGCTGGGCTGGAAGAAGCACAAGCTGGAATCAAGATTGCAGGGAGAAATATCAATAACCTCAGATATGCAGATGACACCAGCCTTATGGCAGAAAGTGAAGAAGAACTAAAAAGCCTCTTGATAGAAGTGAAACAGGAGAGTGAAAAAGTTGGCTTAAAGCTCAACATTCAGAAAACGAAGATCATGGCACCTGGTCCCATCACTTCATGGGAAATAGATGGGGAAACAGTGGAAACAGTGTCAGACTTTATTTTTTTGGGCCCCAAAATCACTGCAGATGGTGACTGCAGCCATGAAATTAAAAGATGCTTACTCCTTGGAAGGAAAGTTATGACCAACCTAGATAGCATATTCAAAAGCAGAGACATTACTTTGCCAACAAAGGTCTGTCTGGTCAAGGCTATAGTTTTTCCTGAGGTCATGTATGGATGTGAGAGTTGGACTGTGAGGAAAGCTGAGCACTGAAGAATTGATGCTTTTGAACTGTGGTGTTGGAGAAGACTCTTGAGAGTCCCTGGTACTGCAAGGAGATCCAACCAGTCCATTCTAAAGATTAGTCCTGGGTGTTCATTGGAAGGACTGATGTTGAAGCTGAAACTCCGAAACTTTGGCCACCTCATGCGAAGAGCTGACTCATTGGAAAAGACCCTGATGCTGGGAGGGATTGAGGGCAGGAGGAGAAGGGGATGACAGAAGATGAGATGGCTGGATGGCATCACTGACTCAATGTACATGAGTTTGAGTAAACTCCGGGAGTTGGTGATGGACAGGGAGGCCTGGTATGCTGCGATTCATGGGGTCACAAAGAGTCGGACACCATTGAGTGACTGAACTGAACTGAACTGAACTGATAGTTGATTTAAACTATTTATTAGTTTCAAATGTGCGGCATTGTGATTCAATATTTTTATAGATGTATATCATTAAAATTATTATAAAATGTTGGCTATATTCCCTGTGCTGTACAATATATCTTTGTAGCTTATTTATTTTATATATATTGGTTTATATCTCTTAATCTCCAGCTACTGTCTTGCCTTCTCTCCCTCCAGCTTCCCACTGGTAGCCACTAATTTATTTTCTGCATATCTTTGAATCTGTATCTGTTTTGTTATGTTCATTTTTTTTAGATTCCACATATATCTGATCAGATACAGTATTTGTCTTTCTCTCTCTGACTTTTTTCACTAAGCACAATACTCTCCAGCTTCATCTATATTGATGTGAATGGCAAAATTTCATTCTTATGGCTGAGTAATATTCCATTATATATGTAAACCACATATCTTTATCCATTCATCTGTTTCTTAGGTTGTTTCCATATTTTGGCTGTTGTACATAATGCTGCTGTGAACATGCGTTTGAGGTACATGTATCTTTTTAAATTAGTGTTTTCATTTTCTGTTGATTCATACTCAAGAATGGAATTGCTGAATCATATAGTCTTTCTAGTTTCAGTTTTTTGAAAAACCTCTATGATTTTTCCATAGTGGCTCCACCAATTTGCATTCCCATCAACAGTGTACTAGGGTACCCTTTTATCAGTATCCTTGCCAACATTTGTTATTGGTGATCTTTTTGGTTATAGCTATTGTGATAGGTGTAAGGTGATGCCTCACTGTGGTATTGACTTACGTTTCTCTGATAACCAGTATTGAAAATCTTCTCATGTGCCTTTGGTCATCTGTATGTTTTCTTTGAAAAATATCTATTCCAGTCCTCTGCCTATTTTTTAAAATAAGATGTTTTGTTTATATTGAGTTATATGAGCTGTTTATTTATTTTGGATATTAACCCCTTATCGGTCATATACTTTGCAAATATTTTCTCACTTTCAATAGGTTGTCTTTTCTTTTGGTCAAAGGTTTCTTTACCTGTGCAAAAGTTTTTAAGTTTAATTAATTCCCACTTGTTTATTTTTATTTTTGTTTCCTTTGCCTTAGTTTTGTAGTCTTTAGATTATAGACCTTTTGCCTCTTTGGTTAAGTTTATTCCTAGATATTTTATTCTCTTTGGTGCAATTTTAAATGGGATTATTTTATTGCTTTCTGATAGTTGATTATTAGTGTTTAGAAAAGCAATAGGTTTCTGTTTGTCAGTCTTATATCCTACAACTTTATTGGATTCATTAATTAGTTCTCATCGTTTTTTGTTGGGACTTTAGAATTTTCTATATATAATATATCATCTGCAAATAGTGACATTTTCACTTTTTCCTTTCAAATTTGGATACCTTTTGTTTCTTTTTCTTATCTGATTGCTGTGGCTAGGACTGCCAGTACTATGTTGAAAGCGGCAAAAGTGGGCATCCTTATTTTGTTCCTGATTTTAGAGGGAAAAGCTGAGTATGTTAGCTGTCAGTGTGTCATGAATGGCCTTTATTATGTTGAAATATGTTTTTTTCTGTACCAACTTTGTTGTGAGTCCTTATCATGAATGGAAGTTGAATTTTGTCACATGTTTTTCCTGTGTCTATTGAAATGATCATGTGATTCTTATCCTCCCTTTTGTTAATGTGGTGTATCACACTGATTGACTTGTGGATTTTGAACTATCTTTGCATTTGTGGAATAAATCACACTTGATTATGGTATATGATCCTTTTTATATGTTGTTGAATTTGGTTTGCTAATATTTTTGAGGATTTTTGTGTCTATATTCATCAGAGATGCTGAAGTAATTTTGTCTTTTGGGTAATGCCTTTTCCTAAATTTTATCAGGGTAATAATAGCCTCATAGAATGAATTTGGGAGTGTTCCCCCCGCTTCATTTATTGGTGCTAGGTATTAGCTCTTCTTATTGTATTTGGTAGAATTTCCCTGGGAAGCCATCTATACCTGGACTTTTGTTTGCTGGCAGTGTTTTTTTTGTTGTTGTTAACACTAATTCAATTTCTTATTGATCTGTTCAGTTTGTTTCTGTCTTTCTGATTCAGTCTTTGAGTACTTTGTGTTTCTCAGATTTTTATCCATTCCTTCTAGGTTGTTCAGCTTGTTGGCATATAACTGTCTATAATATTCTCTGACAATATTGTGTTTCACTGATATTGGTTGTAGTCTTCTCTTTCCTATCTTACTTTGCTTATGTGAATTCTCTTTTTTTCTTAATGAGCCTATCTAAAAGCTTATCAATTTTGTCTATCCTTTTAAAAAATCATCTCTTGCTTCCATTGATCTTTTCTATTTTTTGTCTCTATTTTATTCATTTCCTCTCTGATCTTTATTATTTTTCAATAAAGATCAATAAAAAATATTATTTTAAAATAATGCCTTAATTATTTCTTTACTTGTGCTGACTTGAGCTTTGTTCTTTTTCTAATTCATTTACATAGAAGATAGCTTGATTTTTCTTGTATGCTCAGATATGTATGTATCATTATAATGTTCCCTATTACATCTACTTTTGCTGCATCACATTAGTGGTACAAAGGTGTGTTTTTGTTTTTATTTCTCTTTTTTTCTGATTTCCTCACTGACCCATTGTTTCTTCTAAAGACGTGTTATTTAGGCTCCATGTGTTTGTGTTTTTTCTTCCAGTAATTGGTTTCTAGTTTCACACTGCTGTGGTTGGGGGAAAAAAGCATGATGTAATTTCAGTGCTCTTATATTTAGTGAGACTTGTTTTGTGGCCTAGTCTGTGATCTATCCTGGAGCTCATTTCCATGTGAAGTTGAAAAGAAATGTGCATTCTGCTGTTTCTGGGATGGAATGCCCTATATATATGTATCTATTATGTATATCTGGTCTAGTGTGTCATTTAAGACCACTGTTTCCTTATTGATTTTCCATCTGTATGAATCTGTCCCTTGATGTAAGTGGAGTGTTAAACTCTCCTACTATTTTTCTATTATTGTCAGTTTCTTGTTTTTATGTCTGTTAATATTTGTTTTCCATAAATTTAGTTGTACCTATATGACCAACCTAGATAGCATATTCAAAAGCAGAGACATTACTTTGCCAACAAAGGTCTGTCTAGTCAAGGCTATGGTTTCTCCTGTGGTCATGTATGGATGTGAGAGTTGGACTGGGAAGAAGGCTGAGCACCGAAGAATTGATGCTTTTGAACTGTGGTGTTGGAGAAGACTCTTGAGAGTCTTGGACTGCAAGGAGATCCAACCAGTCCATTCTGAAGGAGATCTGCCCTGGGATTTCTTTGGAAGGAATGATGCTAAAGCTGAAACTCCATTACTTTGGCCACCTCATGTGAAGAGTTGACTCATTGGAAAAGACTCTGATGCTGGGAGGGATTGGGGGCAGAAGGAGAAGGGGACGACAGAGGATGAGATGGCTGGATGACATAACTGACTCGATGGACATGAGTCTCAGTGAACTCTGGGAGTTGGTGATGGACAGGGAGGCCTGGCGTGCTGCGATTCATGGGGTCGCAAAGAGTCGGACACGACTGAGCGACTGATCTGATCTGATTTGATATGGGATGTATATATATTAATGAATGTTATATTCTTTTTTTTAATTGATCACTATATCATTATATAATGCCCTTCGTTTTATTTTTTATGGACTTTCCTTTAAAGTCTTATCTGTAAGATGTAAGTATTGATACCAGCTTTCTTGTCATTTTCATTTGCATGAAAAATAGTCTGCATGTCTTTTGAAATTTTTATTTATTTTAATTTATTTTTTGCCTATGCTGTGTCTTCATTGCTCCATGCAGGCTTTCTCTAGTTGTGGTGAGCAGGGTCTACTCTCGAGTTGCAGTGCACAGGCTTTTCATTGCAGCGACTGCTTTCATTGCAGAGCTCAATCTCTAGACTTAGTCTTCAGTAGTTGTAGGCATGTTGGCTCAGGATTTGCAGCATGTGGGCTCAGTAGTTGTGGCACACGGGCTTAGTAGCCCCACGGCATGTAGAATCTTCCTAGACCAGGGATTAAACCCATGACCCCTGCACTGACAGCTGGATTCTTAATAACTGCTGCTGCTGCTAAATCACTTCAGTCATGTCCGGCTCTGTGCGACCCCAGAGACGACAGCCCACCAGGCTCCCCTGTCCCTGGGATTCTCCAGGCAAGAACACTGGAGTGGGTTGCCATTTCCTTCTCCCATGCATCAAAGTGAAAAGTGAAAGTGAAGTCGCTCAGTTGTGTCCGACCCTCAGCGACCCCATGGACTAGACTACCAGAGAAATCCTAGTCTGTGTGTCTTTCAAGAGGGTCTCTTGCACACAAATGGGTCCAGTTATCTGCTCTGTCTTTTGATTGAAACATTTAGATACATACAAGTTTGTATTTAACTGCTTTTTTGTTACTTGTTTTCTGGTTGTTTTTATCATTCTGTATTCTTTTCTTCTTCCTTTAGTTTCTTCCCTTTGATTTGATGATTTTCTTTAGTGATATGCTTGTGTTACTTTCTCTATTTTTTGTGTATCCATTGTAGTATTTTGATTGTGGTTACCATGAGGTTCATATATGTTGACCTATATATTTGCTTTTTTAAACTGGTAGCCATTTAAGTTCAAATACATTCTAAAGGACACTTTACTACCCTCCCCTATGTTTTGTGGTTTTGATGTCATATTTTACATCTTCATGTATATACATTAACTGTTTATTGTAGTTACAGTGGATTTTCTAACTTTTGTCTTATAATCTTTGTACTAGCTTATGTTGAGTGATTGACCCACAGCCTTTACTACATATTTGTGTTTACTTGTGGGGTTTTTCCTTTCCTATAAATTCTTACTGTCATCACCGACTCATGGACGTGAGTTTGAACAAACTCCAGGAGTTGATGATGGACAGGGAAGCCTGGCATGCTGCAATCCATGGAGTCTCAAAGAGACATCAGTCACGACTGAGTGATCAAACTGAACTGAACTGATAAATTCTTACATCTTGTACCTATTTCTTTTCCACGTGGGGAAAACAATGTAAGACTACTTTTAGGATTGGTTTAGTATTGATAAACTCCTTTGCTGCTAAGTCGCTTCAGTCATGTCTGACTCTACACGACCCCATAGACGGCAGCCCACCAGGCTCCCCCATCCCTGGGATTCTTCAGGCAAGAACACTGGAGTGGGTTGCCATTTCCTTCTCCAATGCATGAAAGTGAAAACTGAAAGGGAAGTTGCTCAATTATGTCTGACTCTTCGCGACCCCATGGACTACAGCCTACCAGGCTCCTCCGTCCATAGGATTTTTCCAGGCAAGAGTACTGGAGTGGGGTGCCATCGCCTTCTCTGGATAAACTCCTTTAGTTTTTCCTTATTTGAGAAGTTCTTTATTTCCCTTTCAATTCTGAATGATAGTCCTGCTGGAAATAATCCTAGTTGTAGGTTTTTCCCTTTGACCACTCTGAGTATGTCATGCCATTCCCTTTTGGCCTGCTAAGTTTCTGCAGAAAATTCAGCGGATAGACTTATGGGTACTCCTTTGTATGTGACTTTATGTGACTTTTTCTCTGGCTACCTTTAATTTTTCTCTTTAATTTAACTTTTCCCATTTTAACTATGATACGTTTTGGTCTGTATCTCTCAGTTCATCTTGTTTGGAATACTCTGAATACCTAGATATCTGTTTCCTTCTTCAGGTTCAGGAAATTTTCAGCCATAATTTCATTAAATACATTTTCAACCCTCTTCACTCTCTCTTCTCTCTGGAACCTTTATAATGTGAATGTTAGCATACTTGATGTTGTCTCAGAGGTTCCGTAAACTGTTCTCATATTTTAAAATTTTGTTTATCTTTTTACCATTCTGGTTGGGTGATTTCCATTATTCTGTCTTCCAGATCACTTGTGCATTCTTCTCTATTACTTAGTCTTCTCTTAATTCTTTCTAGTATGTTTTTCACTTTAGTTATTTCATTCTTCAATTCTGACTGGTTTTTGTACTTTCTAGTTCCTTGTTAAAATTCTCTCTGTGTTCATCTTTTCTTTTCCCTAGTTTGTTTAACATTCTTATTACCAATGCTTTGAACTCATTATCTGGTAAATTCTCTCTGTTCTTATTGGTGGTTTTGTCATTGTTCTTTCATTGGAAAGACATTCTTTGGTTTTCTCACTTTGCTTAACATTTCCTCTTGCTATGAAATTAGGTGAAACTGTTACCTATCCTGATCTTGGTGTGTTGTACTTATGTGGAGACCTTTATGCAGTCTGCCTGTGCTCAGCAGTTTTGATGTGAGAGGTGGATCTGATGGGTCATGTCTCCCCCCAGGATGTGCTGTCTGGTATCACCTGGTGGGTGATGGGGCTGGAGATGGAGGGACTAGAGCCATAGCCAAGTGTGAACTGAAGCTTCTTCTATGCTGAGTGGTCACCGCTACCCTATCAGGGGTGGGGACTTGTCCCCAGGTGCTGGAGCAGGGGTGGTATCCGAGCTGGTTGCTTTCCCTCCAAGTGTGCACTCTACCCTCTCCTAGAAATGGCACCTTTGCCCCAGGAGGCACAGTGCCAGAGCAGAAAGGGCTGCAGTGGGCACCAGGTGCGGGGCAGGGTATACAGTGGGACAGTCCCAGCAAGCTAGTCAGCCCCAATCAGCTCCTGATCTGCTGCCTCTGAGTACCAGCAGTGGCTGTACTCGCCCCATTTATATGCAAGGTTAGGTTTGAGCCAGCTCCATCCCCAGCTACACACTCTGCTTAGCAATGACAGCTTTCAACCTGGTGGGAAATCTCCAGAGGTAGAGGGGCTGGGCACATGCTAGGCAGTTTCATGAAACTCTCCAGAACGCCATCCTACACTTCATTCCTGGGAGTAAGCAAGCTTGGGTCTAGGTTTCTAGGTTTCTCACCCTCCTCGAAGTCCAGTTGATTTTCAGACCACTGAAGAAGACATATACCCTTCTGGAACTCCTATACTGTAAAGGTCAGCATGTTGGACCCTAGGGCTGAAGTACCAAATATGTAGGTCAAATCACCAGCAGGAGAGATCTGGTGACCGCCACATACCACCCTTCTCTTCTGTGGGCCCAGATCCCAGGCTGATAGCTCCTTTCCCTTCTTACGTGACTCATATGGCTCTTTCTTTTACAGCTTTTGTTTTAGAAGAATTTTTCTTTCCATTTCCAGTTTATTTTCAGGGAGAGTTGCTCCACGTATTAGATGTATCTTTGATGCGTTCATGGGGGAGGGTGAGGTTGGCATCATCTTCCTACTCTGCCATCTTGGTCTCCTCTCCTCCCTCCTTTTACTTTCAACGTCTTTGTGTTTTTGTATCGAAAGTGAGTATTTTGTAGACAGCATATAGATCACTTGTGCTTTTTTATCCGGTCTGCCAATCTTTTATTTAGCGATTTCAATCCATTTACATTAAAAGTAATTATGGACAATAAAGGATTTCTACTGTGTTTTGTTTTTTTCTGTATGTCTTACAGTTTTTTATTCCTCAATTACTTCATTGTTGCCTTAAGTTTTTTTTTGTAGTGTGTTTTGATTCCTCCCCCTTTTAACTTTTCTGTATATATTTTTATTTTCTTATTGATTACCTTGGGGTTTACAGTTAAAATCTTAGCCTTATAACAGCTGTATGTGAATGATACCACCTTGTTTCAATAGTGCGAGAGCACTTTACTTCTGTGTAACTCCATCCCTTCTCCTCTGTGTTTTTGCACAGACTGCATCTTTGTACACTGTGTGCCCATTCACATGGATTTATAATTGTTACATAATGCATTTGCCTTTTTAATCATGTAAGGGAAAAAGGAATTACAACCAAAATTACAATAGTATTGGCTTACATATTTAGCTATGTAGTTGCTTCGTTTATTTCTTCCCATGACTTTTGAGTTACTATTATCCTTTCATTTCAACCTGAAATGAAAGTTTTTTGTTTAGCATTTCTTGTGAGGCAAATCTTTTAGTAACAACCTGCTTTTGTTTCTGTTTATCCAGAAGTCTTAGTTTCTCCTTCAGCCTGCTCAGTGTAGAATCTTGGTTGACAGTCTTTTCTTTCTGTACTTCAAGTATTTTTTCCTGTTTTTAGTTTTCTCTTCTTGATAGACTCTGTACACTTATCTTCTTTTTTTTTCCTTTGTGTTTCTTAGAATTGACTATTTCAATTATATGGTCTCAAATTTGCTGATTCTTTTTCTGCCTGCTCAGATCTGCTTTTAAGCTCCTCTGAAGTGAAGTGAAGTTGCTCAGTTGTATCTGACTCTTTGTGACCCCATGGACAGTAGCCTACCAGGCTCTGCGATCCGTGGGATTTTCCAGGCAAGAATACTGGAGTGGGCTGCCATTTCCTTCTCCAGGGGATCTTCCCAACCCAGGGATCGAACCCAGGTCTCCTGCATTGCAGACAGACGCTTTACCATCTGAGCCACTAGGGAAGCCTTTAGTGGAATTTTAATTTCAGTTATTATCCTTTTTAGCTCTAATATTTCAGCTCTAATATTTTGTTCCTTTTATAACTTCTTTGACTTTATTGATATTCTCATGTTGTTCATGCGTCATTATCCTGATTTCCTTTTTGTCCATGTTTCCTTTAATTCTTTGAACGTATTTGAAACAGTAGATTGAAAGTTTTTATTTTGTAAGTACAGTGTCTAGACTTCTTCAGGGACAGGTGCTGTTAATGAGTTTTCCCCTTTGTATGGATCATACTTTCCATTTTCTGTGTATAAATATTTGTGATTTCTTGGTGAAAACTGGACATCTGAATATTATAAGTGATAACTCTGGAAAACAGAGTCCTGCCTTCCCCAGCATTTGCTGGTTTTGTTTGCTGAAGGCTTAGTTAGTGGTCATTTTTTTTTCAAATTGTATTCCATTATATGTTATTTCAAGATATTAGGTATAATTCTGTGTTACACAGTAAATTCTTGATGTTTATCTTTTTATGTATAGTTTGTATCTGTTAATACTTATTTGTCCTCCAAAAATTTCTTGATTTTTCTAGGTCTTTAATAGTTCCATCTGCATTTTAGAAACCGCCTGTATGTATCTACAAAATAGCCTTATTGGATTTTTATTCTGATTGTATTAAGTCTGTTGATCATCTGGGTAAGATTTGACACATTAACAGTAGCGAGTCTATTATAAACATGACGTTTCTTTGTTTATGTCTAATTTTCTCTCAGTGAAGTTTTGTAGTTTTCAGTGTAAAGGTGTTACACATCTTTCATTAAATTTAACCTTGAGATAGTTGATATTTTGGAATGTGATTATAAATTTTATTGCTTTAAAATATCCTTTTACAGATTATGTTTGTAGCATATAGAAATATGGTTATTTTTTGTACTTTGTATCCTGCAATCTTGCTAAATTAACTTCTTAGTTCTAGAAATTGGTTTGTCTGCTCTTTTTGGTTTTCTCCATACACGGTCTTGTCGTCTGCAAATAAGGATGGTTTTCCTTTTTCTTTTCAGTCTGTGTTCCTTATTCCTTTTCTTTTATTGGCTGGAACTTTCCCATACAGTGTTGGCTAGGGGCAAGGGGAGCAAGGGGCAAGGGGAAATACATTTGGCATTTCACCATTGGCACAGGGTTGGCTGTGGGTTCTACAGAGGCCCTTCCAGATGGAGGAGGGACCCTGTGCTTTCTGTGAAGGAGTGTGGAACTTCTCAGATACTCCCCCTGCATCTGTGGGGAGCATCACATGGAATTCTCCTTTGGTATGTAACTGTGGGGAGATGCAGTGATTTTTGCTGGGATGACATCATTGCATTCGTGGGGCAAAACCTCACTTGGCTCTGATGTTTTATCTTTTTTTTTTTTTTTAATTGCTTGGTTATATTTGCCAACATTGTGTCTAGAGAGTTTGAAGGCTGTTGGTCTGTAATCTCTTCTTGCAGTGGCTTCATAAGGTTTCTGCATCGTGGCCATGTTGGCCTCACTAACCATCACAGCTTGTTTCTCACTGTGCTGCTTCTCTTCCGGGGCTGTACCTGAGGAGCAGGGAGCAGAGGTGCCGCCCTGCCCCCGACTCCAGGTCTCTGGGCACAGCCATGCAGAGCTCCCAGCTGTTCTGGACCTCCCATCATGACACTGACTAGTCAAGCAGGAGGCCTTTGGGTGGGGGTGTGTGGTTCCCTCACTGTTACTCAGGGTTTAGGTCCTGCTGGGTCTGCTTTGAAGCCCACTCTGGCCTGTGGACATTCACGGCGTGTGGCTGCCTTCTTGCCCCACACTTTCACTCTGATGTCAGCCATTAAAAGGTGCCCCAGGGCATGTCCTGAGACCACCCTCTCCTGAGGATGGAGAAACTGCAGGGACCCCCAAGGCCACTGAGTGATGCTAGCTGATTGAAGCCATGTTTCTTGTCTTATAGATGAACACATCTCGAACAGCAATGGGGATGCCATGTCTGGCCCCGGTACCCAGCCCTGTACCCACCGTGGTCATTCCTGGAGCTGCCTCAGCCCTTCCTGTGCCCATGCCAGGTACTGCCCTCTCCTGCCTCCCAGCCCCACCTTTGGGCCAGTATGGAAGCCTGATCCCAGCTCCAGTGTCCTGGGGTCCCTGGGCAGCCCAGGCAGGCAGCCGGAGCCTCAACGCGGGGCCAAGCCTGGGCGCAGCAGATGCGCCAGCCCTCCCTGTGTTCTTCAGGCCAACTGTGGTCAGCATGCCAGGCCCCAGGCTACAGATCATGTAGCTCTCTGTCTCACTACTTGCCAGTGGAAGACACTGAACAGCCTGGAGGAGTCGGGTTGTGGTTTGGCCTCCGAGTCCTTCCCTGTCTGCTCATGGGTGTCCAGCCAGGGAGCTGGCACATGGGCAGCAATCGTTGCTTCCTTTATTGCTGCAGACCTTATTTCCTCTTAGGTTCCTGTGGTCAACACTTGCTGTCTTTGCACTCACTTCCTGTACTTGAATCGATGGTTAGAACATTGTAATAACCCTGCAGAAGTACAGTGCCTTGAATTCCAGCTTTTCCATTCCCTGATGGAAAGACGTGTTTTAAAAAACCGTGTATCAGGAAAGGTGTATTTCATTTATAGTTGGTTTGTGCATTGATATCTCTATTTCCCACTTTAAGTTGCAGAGATATGAATGGTTTACAAATCTGAAGCTAAAGTCTGATCTTTTCTGTTGTACATGCTTTAAAAAAAATTGAACTAGTGACCTTGAATATTGAAGAGTTGCAAATGCTAGAGTAACTCTGCTTTGTACTCATAAAATGAGATCTCTCCAGCTGTATGGTCACAGATAGCAAACAGATGGACAAATTCCCTCAACTGCAGTGCCGTGGGCACTGCCAGCAGACTGCCCAGGGGTGCATGGTTATTGGGGCAGTGCATTGCTAATGGTAGTTGATCTCTTAGTCAGGAATGTTAGCATCTGTGTTTGGCTACGTGGAACTGCTGTAAAGTGCTGGGTAAGCAGACATGACCCAAAGCCTGCAGGGCTGCTCTGAGTGTGGGGGAGGTAAAGGTTTGTGTCTGGAGGTGCAGAAGCACAGGCAGGCCACCTGCTCTGCAGAGAGAGTGTGGCCCCTTCTGCTCAGGGGACCCACCAACCTCCCCTCCCAGCCTGCCTTCCTTTTCTGTTGTTTGCACAGAGGCCTGTGGCCACCTGGGCCTAGCTTTCCCAGTGTTCACAGGCTACTCTGCCCACCTCTGGCCTCCAGACTGTTCTGCAGGCACCAAGCCATCGTGCTGGGGGGTAGGAGGGATCCTCTCCTGGAAATTTCAGTGCTACTCATCTCAGACAGGCACCAAACAGCCCAGGGTGGGAGCTGAAGGCCCCACTCCCCACTGGCCAAGATGTTTCCCACTTCCCACTGGGAGGCAGCTGGTTGGGCTGCCCAGATGTGAATTGTATAGTTCTGTTGTACTTTGGGACTTCACTAGGACTGGCTGAATTCTTTTGGTTTAAATGTATTATTCTGTCAATTCAGTTAGAATTGAATTTTCTAGGTGATTATGCAGAATCTTCTGCCAGGGCATGAAGCTATAGTAAGAGATTTCTGTTCTCTGTAATGTGCCCCTGGGTCCTTGGATTGAGAATCATGTGCGCCTGGTTCCTGAGGGTGGTGGAAACTGCCCTCTTCCCACACCTGCCCTGCTGTACCAGACATGCGGTTTGGAGTCCTGGCCTGTAACAGGAATGGTCAGTGGCACAGACTCTCCAAGAGATTGTATATTTGAAGGAGAAAAATAAACATTTTTGCTTGAAAACAGTGTGGAGCCACATCTTTTTCTTAACTTCTGGCCACAGAGAAGCTGAACCAGCCAGTCTCATAGGGGGCATCGGGTGGGCAGCCCTGGCAGGCAGCGCTGCTGTCCTGGCACAGCTTCACTCTCAGCAATACGCTTCTGTCAGCACCTCGCCCAGGAGGCTGGGTCGGCCAGGAGGGGCCAGGGGGCTGAGTGGCAGGTGCTGTCTTCCTGGCAGGATCTGGTGTGACTGACGCTGAGCCGACCTGACTTGGACGATGAGACTGGGGTGTTGGGCAGGGCTCGTAGGCCAGCTCTGTGGCTCCGGGCCTAGGTTAGCCTGTTCACTCGGCTTTCAGACATTGAATCTGAACTGCATTTGGATGTACAGTAGCCTCTGCCTATGGAGGGTATGAGTCTCATGGCCAACTGAAAGGTGTCTCTGACCCCTGTCCATGTTGTCTAACAGAAAGCCAGGTTTGTGTGACTCACCCTGGACACAGCTGGGTGGGGGCTGGGCCACCTGCACTCCAGTCACCGGAGGGGCTCTGCTGTCCAGCAGGTGCAAGTTGGGGGAGGCCCCCTGCAAGGCTCACCACGTTTTCCTGGCTTACCCGCCCTGATGGCCTTTTGCTCAGCTGGCAGTGCCCCTGCATGCCTGCTGCACGCACTCAAGCTGGGGGTTGCGGTTCCTCCCACTCCACCCAGCTGGGGTCTCTGCCCTGGTCTGTTTGTCCTGTGTTTCCACCGAGGTGCAGTCAGGCGTTGTGCTCCGGCCACCCACAGTGCTCCACCTCAGCACTGGCTCTGAGCAGAGGCCAAGGCGGCTTGGGATGCTGCTCTGCTTGCTGTGCCCAAGGAGCCAGAGGTCCCTCACTCTCCAGAGCAACATTTGTGCGGACCCTGGGAGGCCCTGCCTGGTTCGGGCGGTTGCTCAGTGTGGAAGGAGGCCAGATGACAGAGGCAGCCAGGAGTCTTATCTGTATAGTGCCTGGGTCGTGGTCAGGCGGCCCGGTCCTCCACGGAGTGTGACAGCTCTGGTGTCACCATTCCAACTTCCGGGGCCTCACGTGGTCACGGCAGGCCTATAATGAGCTGTGGCGGTTTTGTTTTCTAGATTCTGAAAGTGAGAAGCCCGACTGAGCCCAGGCAGGCCGACCCAGACCCAGACGCCAGGCCCTGTGTCATCTCACGCAGAGAAGGCGAGCCCACGCCTCGTGTCCGGTTCACGATGTTTTGTAATCACTTTCTAAGCATTTTTTATTCACAATTGGAAACACAAATGTAAGCAAGAATAAAAAAATATTTTGGGGGAAACAGGACTTTGGTTTTTCAAACTCTGTTTTCTGGTGGTCCCCAGACAGGCAGGTAACCTGCGATGGTGGTAAGTGAATGAGGGTGTTGGAGAAACTCCTGGGATCGCACAGCTGGACGGGTCTGGGGGTAAGTACCCTTAGCTAAGGGGTTCTTGAATATAGGGATGACACTTTCTATGGTGCTTAATAGTGCCCAGGGTAGCTCAAGGTCCTTGTGTCCAGACAGTAGCTAGTATGGGTCAGACGTGTGATAAAGACCCACCTCTCAGAGAAGCAGTTGAGGTTGTGGGTTGCAGGCATCCTGGCCCCAATTTTCAGGCATTCTCCTCCTTCACACCCAGGACAGCCCCTTTCTATGCAGAGCCCTGGAGGCTGAACAGTGGTGCCCATCTCTGTTGATGGCTCCTTGGCCCATCCAGGCTTGGGCCTTTGTGCACACAGCTCCATTCATTATGCTGCCCCTCAGGCTTCCTTACTCTGTCACTTGACATGATCATACATCCCCCAGGCACAGGACAGGCATCCACAGTGGCTTGAAATGACCCTTCGTTCAGATTTCACATGCACCACTAGGAGGGGCCAGGCCCAGGTCTGAAGCCCCTGACTTCAGTAGGGGGTGGGATCGGCCCAGTGGCCCTTGTAGGGCTGCACCACCACCATGGTAGGGTGTCCGAAGCACAGTGGGAAAGCCAGGGAACCGGCTAGGGGCTTCACAGAGTAGCGTGCAGTAGTAAAGTTCCAGCCTGGTCAGCTGGAAAGGAGGATCACACTGGGACCTGGAGTTTGGTGTAGAATTCAGGGGGTCCCATTCATTGGGATGAGAAAATTGTATCTTGGTTTTCCATTAATCTCTGAGTGTGATTTAGTGTTTCCTCCAGTGAAGAATGTAGAGTTGGAGCAGCAGCACCTTGGCTATGTCACCACTGGAGCCCACAGATGCTTTGTGTGACATTGTAGTTGTCAAGGTGTCCCCAAGTGTTATGTTTGGTTGTCAGACAAATTGCCAGCCCCTTAGACTCAGTACCTATCCAACTGGCTGACAAAAGCAGAGCAGCACAGGCTTCCTGCCTCCCCACAGCTTCTCAGAGGGTGTGCAGGTGAAATTTTGGGGCATACATAGGGGCTGCCCACTTCATCCCTGTCAGCTGTTGGTGTTGCTGCCCAGGCCAAGTGGACATGTGCCAGTGTGTGCTCTCTGTGATGAAGCAGAGTAGGCACATGTTTTACCATGTGTAACAACATTGTGTATTTTCATTGTGTTCATTTTGTCACTGTCCGTTTGTGGCTTTTGTTACTTAGGTTTTCTATCGATGGCAATAATGCACAGTTTACTTTTTCAGATTGCAAATTTATTTAAATCATTCCTTTTAAGCAAGTATGAGCTAATGGTAAAAATTGGCCGTAAGATAATAGTACTCAAAGGTAAAAGTAGCACATGCTGCTGCTGCTAAGTCACTTCAGTCGCGTCTGACTCTGTGCGACCCCATAGACGGCAGCCCACCAGGCTCCCCCATCCCTGGGATTCTCCAGGCAAGAACACTGGAGTGGGTTGCCATTTCCTTCTCCAATGCATGAAAGTGAAGAGTGAAAGTGAAGTCGCCCAGTTGTGTCTGACTCTTAGCGACCCCATGGACTGTGGCCCACCAGGCTCCTCCGTCCATGGGATTTTCCAGGCAAGAGTGCTGGAGTGGAGTGCCATGAGCGAATGGTTAAAATTGCAAGGGTAGATGGCTGAAGTGTGGAAACCCAGCATGGGCTCACAGGTTCACATCCAGTAGCCCTTGGATGTAAACACCTATGAGGGCACAAGCTTCCTCCAGAATTTGAGTAGGCAGCTATCAGATTCCTTTATTAGGGAGTATGTTTCTGGTTGGGCAAAGGGGAGAGGCTGGGTTGGAACAGACTGAATACCTGTTCACACTACAGCATCATTGAGCACTTCCCACAGCACATTTCGGGAGCAGAAGCCAGTGGCTACCTTACCTCCTAGGACCTCCATATAGCAGAGTCAACCTCACCTCAACTGCAGGAGCAGCTAGGTTCTCCCTGAAAATGGAGATGGCCCTCTGGAAGCAGCTCAACTGCTGTATTCATCAGCACAGGCAGAGGGACAGGCAGGTGATGTTGATGGTCAAGCCACTATCCCAGGGGGCGGATCCTGCATATTGCTGTCCTGGGGATCTGCACACACAGCTTCCTCCACTGCTTAGAAGTGCTCAGTGGCTCTCCAGAGCCTCCAGGAAAACCCTAGTCCCAGATAAAACCCTGGAAAACAGATAAAACTGCAAAGAGAGCAATAGACAAATTCACAGCCACAGCCAGCTATTTCAGTAAATGACCCAACAAGTAGATAGAAAGCCATTGTAATAGAGGTGACTCCATTTTTGAGGTCTGAGTGCCAACAGCTTTTAAGCATCACCTCCCCTCTCCGCTCCATATCTGGGCATGCTGATAAGCTAAACCCTAGTGCCCCATCCCTTGGCATCACGGGAAATTCACACTGTAAGTGGAAGCCTCATCCTGACTCTACTCCCTAATAACCATAAAAACCCCAATGCCTATAGGGTTTTTATGGTTATTATACCTGCTCGCTCAATCTGTTTTGGATCTTAACATCTCATAATGTGAGTAACAAGCCTGTTTATCATCTTTCGATTGTGTGTGTGCACATGTGTATGCATGTGTGTCTCAATATCCAAACCACAGTTTGGCTGGAGGTCCCTCCTGTTTCTGTGAAGTGACCACAGCAGTCACTGAGAACATATAAAACTTGAACACCACTCTCAACCTGCTGTCTTGATTAACATTTCTAAAATTCCACTTGCCACAGAGCACACATTCTTTTTTGTGTATGTGATCTGTATACCAAGATAAGCCAGATTCGGGGTCATAAAAATGAGTGGCAATTCTAAATTCTAAAGGATTCAAGTCATATAAGTGACATTCCTTCACCACAATGGAATTAAATTAGAAATTAGGAACAGATCTCTGGAAAACATCCAGAGATGTTTGGAAATGAGGTAACATACTTCTAAATAACCTATGGATTAAAAGGAGATCAAATGAGAAATTAGAAAACCAGTTAAACAATAAAAATGAAAACATCAAAACTGATGGCATATTGCTAAAACAGTACTTAGGCCTATATTTGAAGAAAAGATCAAATTAATGACTTCATCTTCTGCCTTAAGAAATTAGCAGAGGAAGAAATTAAATCCAAAGTAAACATAAGAAGTGGAATAATAAAAATCAGTAAAATAGAAAACAGGAAGAACAATAGAGAATATCTATGTAACCGAAAGACAATATATGAGAAACTCAATAAAACTGAAAAATCTATTGAAAATTCTCTTGCATTCCTATACACCACCAACAAAAGATCAGACAGATGAGAAACAATCTCATTCACCATTGCATCAAAAAGAATAAAATATCTAGGAATCAACCTACCTAAGGAGGCAAAAGACCTGTTCTCAGAAACCTACAAGATACTGATGAAAAAAAATGAGATCACACCAACAGATGGAGAGATAGTATGTTCTTGGATTGAAAAGAATCAACGTTGTGAAAATGACTTGGGCTTCCCTGGTGGCTCTGATGGTAAAAAAAAAAAAAAAAAAAAAAAATCTGCTTACAGTGCAGGAACCCAGATTAAATCCCTGGGTCAGGAAGATCTCCTGGAGAAGTGAATGGCTACCTACTCTAGTATTCTTGCCTGGAGAATCCCATGTACAGAGGAGCCAAGTGGGCTACAGTCCATGGGATTGCAAAGAACTGGACATGACAGCAACTAAGCATGCACACATGCACCCAGTGTGTCTCAGTGCAATCCCTATCAAACTACCAATGCCATTTTTCACAGAATAAGAAAAAAAAATTTTTTTAACAATTTGTATGGAAACACGAAAGACCTCAAATACCCAAAGTAATCCTGAGAAGGAAAAACAGAGCTAGAGGAATTAGGGTCCCTGACTTCAGACTATACTACAAAGCTACTGGCACAAAACCAGAAATATAAATCAATGGAACCGGATAGAAAGCCCAGAGACAACCCACACACCTGTGGTCACCTAATCTATGACAGAGGAGGCAAGAGTATACAATGGAGAAAGACAGTCTCTTCAAGAAGTGGTGCTGGGAATACTAGACAGCTACCTGTAAATGGATAAAATTAGAACACAACACCATACCCAAAAATAAACTCAAAATAGATTAAAGACTTAAATGAAAGCTGGATACTATAAAACTTACAGAGGAAAACATAGGGAGAATGCTCTGACATAAACTGGAGCACTATTTTTGGATCCACCTCTTAGATTAATGGAAATAAAAACAAAAGTAAACAGTTCAGTTCAGTTGCTCAGTCGTGTCCAACTCTTTGTGACCCCATGAATCACAGCACGCCAGGCCTCCCTGTCCATCACCAACTCCCAGAGTTCACTCAGACTCACGTCCATCGAGTCAGTGATGCCATCCAGCCAACTCATCCTCTGTCCCCTTCTCCTCCTGCCTGCAATCCCTCCCAGCATCAGGGACTTTTACAATGAGTCAACTCTTCGCATGAGGTGGCCAAAGTATTGGAGTTTCAATTTCATCATCAGTCCTTCCAATGAACACCCAGGACTGATCTCCTTTAGGATGGACTGGTTGGATCTCCTTGCAGTCCAAGGGACTCTCAAGAGTCTTCTCCAACACCACAGTTCAAAAGCATCAATTCTTCGGCACTCAGCCTTCTTCACAGTCCAACTCTCACATCCATAAATGACCACTGGGAAAAAACATAGCCTTGACTAGACAGACCTTTGTTGGCAAAGCAATGTCTGTGCTTTTCAATATGCTATATAGGTTGGTCATAACTTTCCTTCCAAGGAGTAAGCATCTTTTAATTTCATGGCTACATTCACCATCTGCAGTTTGGAGCCCAAAAAAATAAAGTCTGACACTGTTTTTGCATCTATTTCCCATGAAGTGATGGGACTGGATGCCATGATCTTCGTTTTCTGAATGTTGAGCTTTAAGCCAACTTTTTCACTCTCCTCTTTCACTTTCATCAAGAGGCTTTTTAGTTCCTCTTCACTTTCTGCCATAAGAGTGGTGTCATCTGCATATCCAAGGTCATTGATATTTCTCCCAGCGATCTTGATTCCAGCGTGTGCTTCATCCAACCCAGCGTTTCTCACGATATACTCTGCATATAAGTTAAATAAGCAGGGTGACAATATACAGCCTTGATGTACTCCTTTTCCTATTTGGGACCAGTCTGTTGTTCCATGTCCAGTTCTAACTTGCTTCCTGACCTGCATATAGGTTTCTCAAGAGGCAGGTCAGGTGGTCTGGTATTCCCATCTCTTGAAGAATTTTCCACAGTTTACTGTGATCCACACAGTCAAAGGCTTTGGCATAGTCAATAAAGCAGAAGTAGATGTTTTTCTAGAACTCTCTTGCTTTTTTGATGATCCAGCGGATGTTGGCAATTTGATCTCTGGTTCCTCTGCCTTTTCTAAATCCAGCTTGAACATCTGGAAGTTCACAGTTCACGTAAATGGGACCTAAATAAACTTAAACGTTTTTGCACAGGAAAGGAAACCATAAACAAAAAGACAACCCACAGAATCAGAGAAAATATTTGAAAACAAAGTAACTGACAAGAAATTAATTTTCAAAATATACAAACAGCTTCTGCAGCTCAATATAAAAAACAACCCAATCCAAAATGGTGGAAGATCTACACAGGCATTTCTCCAAAGAAGACATACAGATGGCAAATGAACATAGTTTCTTTGGTGGTTCAGTGGTAAAGAATCTGCCTGCCAATGCAAAAGATATAGGTTTGGTCCCTGTGTTGAGAGATACCCTGAGTAGCAAATGGCAATGCACTCCAATATTCTTCCCTGGGAAATCCCATGGACAGAGGAGCCTGGCCAGCTACAGTCCATGGGGTCGCAAAAGTCAGACGCGACTGAGCAACTAAACAACAAAAGCAAATGGACACAAACGGAAAAGATGCTCAACATCGCTCATTATTAGAGAAATACAGATAAAAACTGCAATGAGGAATTACCTCATACCAGTCAGAATGGCCATCATCAAAAAGTCTACAAGCAATAAATGCTGGAGAGAGTGTGAAGAAAAGGGAACTCTTACACTGTTGGTGGGCATGCAAAGTTGTACAGTATGGTATTGGCACAAAAACAGAAAAACAGACCATTGGAACAAGATAAAAAAAACCCAGAGATAAAGCCACACACCTATGGGCACCTTATTTTTGACAAAGGAGGCCAGAATATACAACAGGGAAAAGAGTGTCTTCAGTAAGTGGTCCCTGGTGGCTCAGATGGTAAAGTGTCAGCCTGCAATGCGGGAGACCTGGGTTCAATTCCTGGGGTCAGGAAGATCCCCTGGAGAAGGCAATGGCAACCCACTCCTGCACTCGTGCCTGGAAAATCCCATGGACGGAGGAACCTGATAGGCTGCAGTCCATGGGTTCATAAAGAGTCAGACATGACTGAGCAACTTCACTTTCACTTTCAGTAAGTGGTGCTGGGAAAACTGGACAGCTACATTTAAAAAGATGAAATTAGAACACTGTAATGTCATACACAAAAATAAACTCAAAATAGATTCAAGATTTAAATGTAAGGCCAGAAACTATAAAACTCTTAGAGTAAAATATAGGCAGAAGACTATGACATGCATCACAGCAAGATCCTCCTTGACCCACCTCTAGAGTAAGCCACACTGCAGTAGGTTTGGGGTTAGGTTGCTTATTTGGATTTTTCTTGTTTCTTGAGATAAGACTGTATTGCTATAAACTTCCCTCTCAGAAGGGCTTTTGCTGCTTTCCATAGGTTCTGGGTCTTGGTGATTTCACTGTCATTTGTCTCTCAGTATGTCTTTTAACATCCTCTTTGATTTCTTCAGTGATTCATTGGTTATTTAATACCATATTATTTAATCTCCGGGTGTTTGTGCTTTTTTCAGTTTTTTCGCTGTAATTGACTTCTAATCTCATAGTATTGTGGTCAGAAAAGATGCTTGATATGATTTCAGTTTTATTAAAATTACTGAGGCTTGATTTGTGCTTTATAAACAATTTTGCTTCTTCTTTTCCAATTTGGACTCCTTTTATTTCTTTTTGTTTTCTAGTTGCTGTGGCTGGGACTTCCAATACTATGCTGAATAATAGTGGCGAGAGTGGACATTTGTTGGCAAAGTAATATCTCTGTTTTTTAGTACACTATATAGGTTTGTCATAGCTTTTCTTCCAAGGAGCAAGTGTCTTTTAATTTTATGGCTGCAGTCACCATCTGCAGTGATTTTGAAGCCCAGGAAAATAAACTCTGTCACTGTTTCCATTGTTTCCCCATCTATTTGCCATGAAGTGATGGGATCAGATGCCATGATCTTAGTTTTTAAATGTTGAGTTTTAAGCTAGCTTTAAGTGAAACTAACTCTTGTAAATTATATACTATACATAGAAAAATCCTAAAGATGCTACCAGAAACTGACTACAGCTCTTCGATGAATTTGGCAAAGTTTCAGGATACAAAATATATACACAGAACTCTCTTGGATTCCTATACACTAACAATGAAAGAGCAGAGAAAGAAATCTTGGAAACAATCCCATTTATCATCATTTATTCTTTTTGATCTTAGCAGAAATGCTTCCAGCTTTTCACCTTTCAGAATAATATTGTTGTTGTTCAGTCACTCAGTCGTGTCCGACTCTTTGTGTTCTGTGGACTGTAGCACACTAAGCTTCCGTGTCTTTCAGTATCTCCCAGAGGTTGCCCAAACTCATGTCCATTGAGTCAGTGATGCAATCTAACCATCTCTTTCTCTGTCATCCCCTTCTGCCTTCAGTCTTTCCCAGCAACAGGGTCTTTTCCAGTGAATTGGCTCTTTTCATCAGGTGGCCAAAGTATTGTAGAGTAATTATCCTCCAATTAAAAATAACACAAAATTTAAAAAATACTGTCTTATGATTACAATGCTATAACAAACTTCAATACAAACTATGTAGCATCAGTTAGGAAATAAAAAGAAGAATTTGCTGTATGACTCAGGAAACTCAAACCTTGGCTCTGGGAGGTGGGAGGGAGGTTCAAGAGAGAAGGGATATTTGTATACCTGTGGCTAATTCATGCTGATGTATTGCAGAAACCAACACTTCCTTCTACTAACTTTGGGTTGATTTCCTTTAGGATTGACTGGTTTGATCTTGCAGTCCAAGGGACTCTCAAGAGTCTTCTCCAACACCACAGTTAGAAAGTATCAGTTCTTTGGCGCTCATCCTTCTTTATGGTCCAACTCTCACATCCATCCATGACTACTGGAAAAACCAAGCTTGCACCTATATAGACTACTATACCAAAATCTCATGGGAAGTGCAAAGCAGAAAACTACAGCAGAAACACACAAGTAAAAGCACCCGACACACCACTAAAGATAGTCATCAAATCATAAGAGAGTAGAAGAAAAGGAGAAAGAAAACAAACAAACAAAAACCAAATCCAAAACAGTTAAGAAAATGGCAATAAGAACATACATATTGATAATTACCTTAAATGTAAATGGATTAAATGCTTCAACCAAAAGAGATAGACTGACTGAAGGGATACAAAAGAGAGATCTATATATATGCTGTGTACAAGAGACCCGCTTCAGACCAGGGACACAGACTGAAAATGAGGGGATGGAAAAATATATTCCATGCAAATAGAACCAAAAGAATGCTGGAGTAGCAATATACTTATCAGACAAAATAAACTTTGAAATAAAGATGGTTATAAGAGACAAGAAAGGATGCTACACAACGATCAAAAGATCAATCCAAGAAGATAAAACAATTATAAGTAAATATGCACCTAACGTGGGAGCACCTCAGTATACAAGGCATATACTAACAGCCATAAAAGGGGTAATCAACAGTTACACAATAATAGTGGGTGATGTTAACACCCCACTTACACCAATGGACAGATCATCCAGACAGAAATTTAATAAGGAAACACAAGCCTTAAGTGACTACACCAGAGAGACTTATTAGATACTTATGGGACACATCATCCAAAAATAGCAGAATACACTTGCTATGCAAGGGCCACAGAACAGTCAGTCTATCTAATAAGTGGTGCTGGGAAAACTAGACAGCTACATGTAAATGAATAAAATTTGAACATTCCCTAATGCCATACAGAAAGATAAACTCAAAATGTATTAAATACCTGAATGTAAAGCCAGATACTATGAAACTTTTAGAGGAAAATATAGGCAGAACTCTCTTTGACATAAATTGCAGCAAGTTCTTTTTGGATCCATCTCTTAGAGTGATTAAAAAAAAATTAACTAATGGGAGATTAAATTTAAAAGCTTTCCAGTCGGAAAGTAAACCATAAACAAAATGAAAAAACCCTCAGAATGAGAGAAAATATTTGCAGATGAAGAGACTGAGAAGGGATTAATGTCATATACATAAAACAGTTCATGCAGCTCAATTCCAAAAAAACAAACATCCCAATCAAAAAATGGGCAGGTCTAAATAGAAATTTTTCCAAAGAAGACATACAGATGGCTAAAAAGCACCTGAAAAGATGGTCAACAGCAGTAATTATTAGAGAAATACAAATTAAAACTACAAGGAGGAATCACCTCACACTAGTCAGAATGGCCATAATCAAAAAATCCACAAACAACAGATGATGGCGAGGGTGCAGAGCAAAAGGGAATCCTCCTATACTGTTGGTGGGAATGTCATTTGGTATAGCCACTATGGAGAACAATATGAAGATAGAGCTACCATATGATCCAGTGAAAACCATAATTTGAAAAGACACACTCACTACAATGTTCAGTGCAGCTCTATTTACAAAAGCCAGTACATGTAAGCAACATAAATGTCCATCAACAGAGAAATGGATAAAGAAGATATGGTACATATTTATAATGGAATATTACTCAGCTATTAAAAAGTACAAAATAAGGCCATTTGCAGCAACATGGATGGATCTAGAGATTGTCATACTGAGTGAAGTAAGTCAGACAGAGAAAAACAATTATCATATGATATCACTTATATGTGGAATCTAAGAAAATGGCCTTCCCTACTGGCTCAGATGGTAAAGAATTTGCCTGCCTTGCAGGAGATCCAGTCTCTATCCCTGGGTTATGAATATCCCCTGAAGGGAATGGCAGTCCATTCCAGTATTCTTGCCTGGAGAATTCCATGGACAGAGGAGCCTTGTAGGCTACAGTCCATGGGGTCATGAAGAGCTGGACATGACTGAGCAACTTTTACTTCACTTCAAAAAGTGGTACAAATGTACTTATTTACAAAACTGAAATAGAGTCACAGATGTAGAAACCAAACTTGTGGTTACCAAGGGGAAAAGGGGAAGGAGAGAGAAATTGGGAGACAGGGAAGCCTGGCATTGCTGCAGTCCATGGGGTGGCAAAGAGTCAGACATGATTTAGTGACTGGACACCAAAAACAACATGCGCACTACCATATATAAAAAATAACTAATAAGAACCTATTTAGTATAGCAAAGGAACTCTACTTAGTACTTTGTAATGAGGTCTATGGGAAAAGAATATAAAGAAGAGTCACAAATGTATCAGTTCAGTTCAGTTCCCTCAGTTGTGTCCAACTCTTTGTGACCCCATGGACTGCAGCACACAGGGCTCCCTGTCCATCACCAACTCCCGATGTTTACTCAAACTCATGTCAGTGATGCCATCCAACCATCTCATCCTCTGTCATCCCCTTATCTGCCAGCCTTCACTCTTCCCCACCAAGAGGGTCTTTTCGAATGAGTCATTTCTTTGAATCAGGTGGCCAAAGTATTGGAGTTTCAGCTTCAACATCAGTCTTTCCAATGAATATTCAGGACTGATTCCCTTTAGGATGGAGTGGTTGGACCTCCTTGCTGTCCAAGGGACTCTCAAGAGTCTTCTCCAGCACCACAGTTCAAAAGCATCAGTTCTTCAGTGCTCAGCTTTCTTTATAGTCCAACTCTCACATCCATACATGACCACTGGAAAAACCATAGCCTTGATTAGACGGACCTTTGTTGGCAAAGTTATGTCTCTGCTTTTTAATACACTATCTAGATTGGTCATAACTTTTCTTCCAAGGAGTAAGTGTCTTTTAATTTCATGGCTGCAATCACCATCTGCAGTGATTTTGGAGCCCCTCAAAATAAATTCTGCCACTGTTTCCCCATCTATTTGCCATGAAGTGATGGGACTGGATGCCATAATCTTTATTTTCTGAATGTTGAGTTTTAGGCCAACTTTTTCACTCTCCTCTTTCACTTTCATCACGAGGCTCTTTAGTTCTTCTTCGCTTTCTGTCATAAGAGTGGTGTCATCTGCATATCTGAGGTCATTGATATTTCTCCTGGAAATTTTGAATCCAGCTTGTGCCTCATCCAGCCCGACGTTTCTCATGATGTACTGTGCATATAAGTTTAATAAGCAGGGTGACAATATACAGCCTTGATGTACTCCCTTTCCTATTTGGAACCAGTCTGTTGTTCTATGTCCAGCTCTAACTTTTGCTTCCTGACCTGCATACAGGGTTCTCAGGAGGCAGGTCAGGTGGTCTGGTATTCCCATCTCTTTCAGAATTTTCCAAAGTTTGTTGTGATCCACACAGTCAAAGGCTTTGGCATAGTCAATAAAGCAGAAATAGAAGTTTTTCTGGAACTCTCTTGCTTTTTCAATGATCCAAAGGATGTTGGCAATTTGTTCTCTGGTTCCTCTGCCTTTTCTAAATCCAGCTTGAACATCTGAAAGTTCATGGTTCATGTACTATTGAAGCCTGGCTTGGAGGATTTTGAGCGTTACTTTCCTAGCATGTGAGATGAGTACAGTTGTGTGGTAGTTTGAGCCTTCTTGGCATTGCCTTTCTTAGGGATTGGAATGAAACTGACCTTTTCCAGTCCTGTGGCCACTGCTAAATTCTCCAAATTTGCTGGCATATTGAGTGCAGCACTTTCACAGCATCATCTTTTAGGATTTGAAATAGCTCAACTGGAATTCTGTCACCTCCACTAGCTTTGTTCATAGTGGCTTTCTAAGGCCCACTTGACTTCACATTCCAAGATGTTTGGCTCTAGGTGAGTGATCACACTATCATGATTTTCTGGGTCATGAAGATGTACATGTACATTTTTTGTACAGTTCTTCTGTGTATTCTTGCCACCTCTTCTTAATATCTTCTGCTTCTGTTAGGCCCATACCATTTCTGCCCTTTATTGAGCCCATCTTTGTGTGAAATATTCCTTGATATCTCTAATTTTCCTGAAGAGATCTCTAGTCTTTCCCATTCTATCATTTTCCTCTATTTCTTTGCACTGATCACTGAGGAAGGCTTTCTTATCTCTCCTTGCTATTTGGAATTCTGCATTCAAATGGGTATATCTTTCCTTTTCTCCTTTGCCTTTAGCTTCTCTTCTTTTCACAGCTATCTGTACGGCCTCCTCAGACAGCCATTTTGCATTTCTTTTTCTTGGGGATGGTCTTATCCCTGTCTCCTGTACAATGTCACGAACCTCCATCCATAGTTCATCAGGTACTCTGTGTATCAGATCTAGTCCCTTAAATCTATTTCACACTTCCGCTGTATAATCATAAGGGTCATACCTGAATGGTCTAGTGGTTTTCCCTACTTTCTTCAATTCAAGTCTTAATTTGACAATAAGAAGCTCATGATCTGAGCCACAGTCAGCTCCTGGTCTTGTTTTTCCTGACTGTACAGAGCTTCTCCATCTTTGGCTGTAAAGAATATAATCAATCTGATTTCAGTGTTGCCCATCTGGTGATGTCCATGTGTAGAGTCTTCTCTTGTGTGTATAACAATATATACATAACTGATTCTCTTTGCTGTACAGCAGAAACTAACACAACATTGTAAATCAATTATACTCCAATAAAAATTAACTTAAACATTAAAATAAATAAGTAAAGGGGATTAGTATATTGATTAACTAACTGGAAAATGTATGAAATCATACTTCACATCAGACACCATGGTGAATTCATAAGTTATTAAAGAATTAAATATAAATGAAACTGAGGAAGCAACAAAGGAAAATGTAGTTAAGATTTGATCTCAAGACTGGTGTGGAAAAGGACTGGTTTTGGAAAAAGCATGGAATATACTTTTTAAGCATAAAAGCAAAGAAGAAACAATGAAGGAAAACACTGATCTACTGAAAAATTAAAGAAGTCTCTACATTTAAAAACAAGTTCTGGAGGACAGAGCCAAGATAGCGACAAAAAGTCCAGTGCCTCCCCCACCTAGGAAACTCACCAGATGCTGGTGGGGTACTCCAGCAGACAGACTGACAGGGGCAGCCCTGGGGGTTACCAGCTACTGAATGGGGGGGAGGGGGAAGGTGGAAGCCAGGGGACCAGTGCAACTGAGGGGCTGCTGGGGGAGGGGGAGTGGCATGCCTGCTTGATGGGGGAGAGGGAGGGATACTAGGGGATCATAGGATCCATTAGGGAAAGCCCCTGAGGTTCCCCTTACACTTGACTCCAGGGAGCCTACTGCGGCCCTGAGGTGGGGCCTTCACCCTCTGGGGGCCCCTCTACTCTCCGGGGCCCTCTCTACCCTCCCAGCTGAGACCCCTGCCCTCCAGGGCACCCTCTGCTCTTCATGGATCCCTCTGCCTGGGTGCGTCCTGTGGGCATGGGGCGAGGAGCCAAGCCAACAAGAGAGGCTCCTTTTGGGGTTTGAGGGGTAAGAACTGTCTGGTGTTCCACCATTCATTCAGCATTCCCCCACCCAGGAATCCCTTGAGGCCCCTGGCTGAGCCCTCTGCATCCTGGGGCCCCTTGGTCCTCCAGGGCCTTCTTGTCCTTGGGGTGTACTCTGCCAGGGTGGGTCCTGTGGACATGAGAAGGAGCGGAGGATCCTGGGGGAGGCTCTGCAGAGTTGCAGAGCAGGAAACTTCCAGGTGTTTCCATGTCCACTTGGCCCTGGGGAGTGTCTTGAGGCCCCAGGTCTAACACTCTATACTTTGGGCCCCGCCTCTGCTCTCTGGGATCCCCTCCACTCTCCAGGGCCACCCTCTGCCCTCCAGCTTCCTCCTCCCCCCAGGACTCTATCATCTGGAGTCCCTCTCATCCCTCTGTGGACCCCCATCCACACTCTGGACCAGGACCTCTACCCTCCAGGGATCCCCTCTGCCCTCCAGGAGCCCCTTCTCCCTTGGAGGCTCCCTTCTCCCTCTGAGGCCCCCTCCTCCCTCCTCCCTCCAGGGTCCTCTCCTCCCTCCAGGGCCCCCTCCTCCCTCCAGGCTGAGATTTGCACCACCTAGGGACCCCTCCTGGAGAAGGCGATGGAATCCCACTCCAGTACTCTTGCCTGGAAAATCTCATGGACGGAGGAGCCTGGTAGGCTGCAGTCCATGGGGTCACGAAGAGTCGGATATGACTGAGCAACTTCACTTTCACTTTGATGCATTGGAGAAGGAAATGGCAACCCACTCCAGTGTTCTTGCCTGGAGAGTCCCAGGGAAGGGGGAGCCCAGTGGGCTGCCGTCTATGGGGTCGCACAGAGTCGGACAGGACTGAAGCGACTTAGCAGCAGCAGCAACAGGGGCCCCCTCCACCTTCTAGGGTCCCCTTCTGCTCTCTGGGATTCCCTCCACTCTCCAGGGACCCCTCCTCCCTCGGGCGCCCCCTCCTCCCTCCGGGCCCTCTCCTCCCTCCAGGCTGAGATTTGCACCACCCAGGGGCCCCCTCCACCTTCTAGGGTCCCCCTCTGCTTTCCAGCCTCCTTCTCTCTTCAAGGCCCCCATCCATTGGGCCCTCCCATCCTTCTATACCCTCCTCTTTTAGGGGCTTCCTCCATCCTCCAGGGCACCTCCATTTTCTAGGGACCCACTTCCACCCTCTAGAGTCCCCTTTGTCTTTCAGCGTCCCCTCTGAGGGCACTCTCTGCCCATGTAGGTCCTGTGAGTACAAGAGAGAGGGGAGACAGCAGGATTGGCTGGGGGAGGGTCCCTGCAGCTGTGGAGAACCCATCCAGTGTTCCCCTTCCCTTCTGGCCCTGGGGAGCCTCCTGGAGCCCTGGCCTGTTCCTCTGCAGCTTGAAGCTGGAGGCATTGAAGAGGCCTCCTTGACTGGGTGCAACCAGGCCACCCCTCCATGCCCACTAGGGCCTTTTCTGAAGGCATGGGTCCAGACTCAGGACTCTACATCCCCACCCCTGTCTAAATCTCACCCCCACCTAAACACTGACTCTGCCTAAGCCCTTCCCCACCTAGACTCTGCCCTTCACAGGCATTTTTTTTTCCTGCCTTTGTTGTTGGTGGTTTGGGGAGTTTTGGCTTCTTTTTTTTCTACTCTCTGCCAGTGGAGTTCAGTTTTACCCTCCAGTGCTTGTTTGATACATATTTTACATATTCCTATTTTCTCTACTATTTCTACTAGTTTTCTAAATTTATTTTGTTTTTTTACTCTGTTACTATTCTGTTCCCTCTTGTCTTTATGTGGGGGTGGTGGGAAAGAAAGAAAAGAAAAAGAAAGGAAAAAGGGAGAGAAAAGCAAAACAATAACAAAGAATAAAGAAAAATAAATAAATTTAGAATAGTAACAGATACATTAGAAAAAGTAAGAGTATATTTAAGTGACCCCAGAGAGTAAAACTGTTGCTGCTGCTAGGTCGCTTCAGTTGTGTCCGACTCTGTGTGACCCCAGAGATGACAGCCCACCAGGCTCCACCGTCCCTGGGATTCTCCAGGCAAGAACACTGGAGTGGGTTGCCATTTCCTTCTCCAATGCATGAAACTGAAAAGTGAAAGTGAAGTCTCTCAGTCATGTCTGACTCTTAGCAACCCCATGGACTGCAGCCTACCAGACTCCTCCACCCATGGGATTTTCCAGGCAAGAGTACTGGAGTGGGTTATGTATCTGTTACTATTCTAAATTTATTTATTTTTCTTTATTCTTTGTTATTGTTCTGCTTTTCTCTCCCTTTTTCCTTTCTTTTTCTTTTCTTTCTGTTTTTCCGCCCACACTCTACTGCTTGTGGGTGCCCCTTTCATGAGGCAAGAACACTGAGTTTGAACTTCTGGAGTAACAGAGAATGTCAGGCCACAAGGAATATTAATCCGAGTGATGAATCCCCGAGGTCTGCATCTCAACACCAAGCCTTGGCTCTACCCAACTGCCTGCAACGTCCACTGCTGGAAACCTCAGGCCAAACAACTAGTGAGACAAGAACACAGTCCCACACATCCAAAAAGAAAGAAACAACACAAAAATATGTTAAGGATGAAGGAGCAAGGTAAAAAGCTATAAGACCAAATAAATGAAGAGGGACTAGGCAACCTATGTGAAAAAGAATTTAAATAATGACAGTAAAGAAGATTCATAATATCAACAAAAGAATGGAGAAAATGCAAGAAGCATTGAACATATTTAACAGAGATCTGGAAGAAATAAAGAATAAACAAACAGTGATAAAAAAATTACTGAAATTAAAAATACTCTAGAAGGAATCAATAGCAGAATAACTGAGGCAGAAAAATGGATAAGTGAGCTGGAAGAAGAATGACAGAAATAACTGCTGAGGATCAGAATAGAGAAAAAAAAAAAGAATTGAGGACAGTCTCAGAGATTTCTGGGACAATATTAAATGCATCAAAATTTGATTTATATGGGTCCCCAAAGAGGAAGACAAAAAGAGCATGATAAAATACTTGAGATTATAGTAAAAAAATTTCCTAACATATGGAAAAGGAAGGCAAATTGGAAGTACTCAAACAGGAGATGGCAAGAGTTAACATCGACCTTTTAGGAATCAACAAAATAAAATGGACTGAAATGGGTGAATTTAACTCAGATGACCATTATATCTACTACTGTGGGCAAGAATCCCTTAGAAGAAATGGAGTAGCCATCATAGTCAACAAAAGAGTCTGAAATGCAGTATTTGGATGCAGTCTCAAAAACAGCAGAATGATCTCTGTTTCCAAGGCAAACCATCCAATATCACAGTAATCCAAGACTATGCCCTGACCGATAATGCTGAAGAAGCTGAAGTTGAATGGTTCTATGAAGACCTACAAGACCTTCTAGAACTAACACCCGAAAAAGAAGTCCTTTTCATTATAGGGGACTGGAATGCAAAAGTAGGAAGTCAAGAGATACCTGGAGTAACAGGCAAATGTTGCCTTGGAGTACAGAATGAAGCAGGGCAAAGGCTAACAGAGTTCTGCAAAGAGAATGCACTGGTCATAGCAAACACCGTCTTCCAGTAGCACAAGAGATGACTCTAAACAGGGACATCACCAGATGGTCAACACCGAAATCAGATTGATTATATTCTTTGCAGCCAAAGACGGAGAAGCTCTATACAGTCAGCCAAAACAAGACCAGGAGCTGACTGTGGCTCCAACCATGAACTCCTTATTGCCAAATTCAGACTTAAAGAAAGTAGGGAAAACCACTAGACCATTCAGGTTTGACCTAAATCAAATCCCAACTATATAGTGGAAGTGACAAATAGGTTCAAGGGATTAGATCTGATAGACAGAATGCCTGAAGAATTATGGATGAAGGTTTGTGAAACCATACACAAGGCAGGGATCAAGAACATCCCCAAGAAAAAGAAATGCAAAAGGCAAAATGGCTGTCTGAGGAGGCCTTACATATAGCTGAGAAAAAAAAAGAGAAGTTAAAGGCAAAGGAGAAAAGGAAAGATATATCCATTTGAATGCAGGGTTCCAAAGAATAGCAAGGAGAGATAAGAAAGCCTTCCTCAGTGATGGATGCAAAGAAATAGAGGAAAACAATAGAACTGAAAGACTAGAAGTCTCTTCAAGAAAATTAGATACCAAAGGAATATTTCATGCAAAGTAGGGCACAAATCAGAGAAGGCAATGGCACCCCACTCCAGCACTCTTGCCTGGAAAATCCCATGGATGGAGGACCCTGGTGTGCTGTAGTCCATGGGGTCGCTAAGAGTCGGACACGACTGAGTGACTTCACTTTCACTTTTCACTCTCATGCACTGGAGAAGGAAATGGCAACCCACTCCAGTGTTCTTGCCTGGAGAATCCCAGGGACGGCAGAGCCTGGTGGGCTGCCATCCATGGGGTCGCACTGAGTCAGACACGACTGAAGCGACTTAGCAGCAGCAGCAGGGCACAAATAAAGGACAGAATGGTATGGACCTAACAGAAGCAGGAGAGAGTAAGAAGAGGTGGCAAGAATACACAGAAGAACTATCCAAAAAAGATCTTCACGACCCAGATAATCACGATGGTGTAATCACTCACCTAAGCCAGACATCTTGGAATGCAAAGTCAAGTGAACAATCGCTATGAACAAAGCTAGTGGAGGTGACAGAATTCCAGTTGAGCTATTTCAAATTCTAAAAGATAATGCTGTTTAAGTGCTGCACTCAATATGCCAGCAAATCTGGAAAACTCAGCAGTGGCCACAGGACTGAAAAAGGTCAGTTTTCATTCCAATCCCTAAGAAAGGCAATGCCAAACAATAGTCAAACTACCACACAATTGTACTCATCTCACATGCTAGGAAAGTAACGCTCAAAATTCTCCAAGCCAGGCTTCATGTATGTGAACCCTGAACTTCCAGATGTTCAAGTTGAATTTAGAAAATGCAGAAGAACCAGAGAACAAATTGTCAACATCCTTTGGATCATTGAAAAAGCAAGAGAGTTCCAGAAAAACTTCTATTTCTGCTTTATTGACTATGCCAAAGCCTTTGACTGTGTGGATCACAACAAACTGTGGAAAATTCTGAAAGAGATGGGAATACCAGACCACCTGACCTGCCTCCTGAGAAACCTGTATGCAGGTCAGGAAGCAAAGTTAGAACTGGACATAGAACAACAGACTGGTTCCAAATAGGAAAGGTAGTACATCAAGGCTGTATATTGTCACCCTGCCTATTTAACTTATATGCAGAGTACATCATGAGAAACGCTGGGCTCGATGAAGCAGAAGCTGGAATCAAGATTGCCGGGAGAAATATCAATAACCTCAGATATGCAGATGACACCTTATGGCAGAAAGTGAAGAAGAACTAAGGAGCTCTTGATGAAAGGGAAAGAGGAGAGTTAAAAAGTTGCTTTAAAACTCAACATTCAGAAAAATGAAGATCATGGCATCCAGTCCCATCACTTCATGGCAAATAGATGGGGAACAGTGGAAACAGTGGCAGAATTTATTTTGGGGGGCTCCAAAATCACTGCAGATTGTGACTGCAGCCATGAATTTAAAAGACACTTACTCTTTGGAAGAAAAGTAATGATCAACCTAGACAGCATATTAAAAAGCAGAGACATTATTTTGCCAACAAAGTTCCATCTAGTCAAAGGTATGATTTTTCTAGTAGTCATGTATGGATGTTAGAGCTGGCCTATGAAGAAAGCTGAACTCTGAAGAATTGATGCTTTTAAACTGCTTTTGGAGAAGACTCTTGAGAGTCCCTTGGACTGCAAGGAGATTGAACCAGTCCATCCTAAAGGAGATCAGTCCTGGGTGTCCATTGGAAGGACTGATGTTGAAGCTGAAACTCCAATACTTTGGCCACCTGATGGGAAGAACTGACTCATTTGAAAATACCCTGTTGCTGGGAAAGATTGAAGGCTAGAGGAGAAGGGGACAACAGAGGATAAGATGGTTGGATGGAATCACCAACTCGATGGACATGAGTTTGAGTAAACATCAGGAGTTGGTGATGGACAGGGAGGCCTGGTGTGCTGCAGTCCATATGGTCACAAAGAGTCGGACATGACTGAGTGACTGAAGTCTAACTGTAACTGTAAGGAAGCCCAGAGAGTCCCATACTGGATAAACCCAAAGAGAAATTCACCAAGACATATATCAATCAAACTAACTAAAATGAAACACAAAGAATAAATATTAAAGGCAGCAAGGGAAAAGCAAAAAAATAACGTACAAAAGAATCCCCATAACGCTAACAGCTGATTTTTCAGCAAGGACTCTGCAGGCCAGAAGTGAGTGACAGAACGTAAAGTGATAGAAGGAAAAAAAAAAAAACAAACAAGATTACTCTATTCAGCAAAGATCTTATTCAGATTCAAAGGAGAAATCAGGAACTTTACAGACAAGCAAAAGTTGAGAGAATTCAGTACCACCAAACCAGCTTTACAACAAATGCTAAAGGAACTTCTCTAGATAGAAAACACAAGAGAAAGAAGGGGCCTACGAAAACAAACTCAAAACAATAAATGGTAATAGGCTCATACATATCAATAATTGCCTAAAATATAAATGGACTAAATGCTCCAATCAAAAGACACAGAATGGGTGAATGGATACAAAAATAAGACCTGTATATTTCTTTCCTTCTACTAACTTTGAATTTTGTTTGTTCTTCTTTCTCTAGTTCTTTTAGGTGTAAGGTTAGGTTGTTTATTTGAGATTTTCCTTGTTTCCTGAGACAAGGTTGTATCACTATTAACTTCCCACTTAGAACTGCTTTAGCTGCATGTCATAGGTTTTGGACTGTTGAGGTTTTTTTTTTTTTAATTTATCTCTGGTTATTTTTCAGAATTTCCTGCTTGATTTCTTCAGTGGCCCACTGGTTGTATAGTAGCATATTGTTTAGCCTCCGTGTTTGTGTTTTTTGCAATTTTTTCCTTGTAGCTGATATCTAATCTCATACTGTGGTTGGAAAAGATGCTTGATGTGATTTTAATTTTTTAAAAATTTCCTGAGACGTCTTCTGTGGCCTAGAATATGATTTATCCTGGAGAATATTCCATGTGCACTTGGAAAAAACTGTGTGTTCTGCTGCTTTCTGATGGAATGCTCTATAAGTATTAATTAAGTCCATTTGGTCTAATGTGTCATTTAAGGTCAGACCATATCTTCTTTATCCATTCATCTGTTGAGATGGACACTTTCTTTGTTCCCATATCTTGGCAATTTTAAATAAATCTGCTATGAACATTGGGATGCACGCTTCTTTTTTAATTAGTATTTTCATTTTTTTCATATATTTACCCAGGAGTGGAGCTGCTGTGTCATATTGTAATTCTATTTTTAGTGTTTTGAGAAACCTCCATACAGTTTTCCATGGTGGCTATACCAATTTACATTGCTACCAACAGTGTACAAGGATTCCCTTTTCTCCACATTCTCACTAACATTTGTTATTTTGGGTTTTTTTGATGTTATCCATTCTGACAAGTGTGAGGTGATACCGCATTGTGGGTTTGATTTTCATTTCTCTGATGATTAACTATGTTGAATATCTTTTCATGTGCCTGTTAACCATCTGCATTTCTTCTTTGGAAAAATGTCTGTCTAGGTCTTCTGCTCATTTTTAAATCAAGGTGTTTTCTTCTGATGTTGAGTTGTATAAGCTATATATTTTAGAAATTAATCTCTTGTCAGTCTCACCGTTTGCAAATATTTTCTCCCATTCAGTAGGTTGTCTTTTCATTTTGTCAATGGTTTCCTTTGTTGTACAAATCCTTTTAAGTTTAATTAGGCCCCATTTGTTTATTTTTGTTTTTATTTTCCTTGCTTTAGGTGAACAGATCAAAAAATTACTGCTGTTCTGCCTATGTTTTCTTCTACGAGTTTTATGGTTTCCAGTCTTACATTTAGGTTTTTAGTCCATTTCGATTTTATTTTTGTATATAGTGTTGGAACTGGCAGTGTGTTCTGTTGCAAGCTCGTTAGGATTTAGCTACTACTTTGCTATTCCAGTTGCAGCTGCTGCATGCTCTCTTTCTCCAAAAATAACTCTTACTGTTGACGTTTCATTTCCTGTTTTCTTTATAGTTGTAGATTTAATATATTTTTATTGTTTTATTGTTTGTCTAGTTTTAGTGAGGTCTCATGGCATCCCACTCCAGTGCTCTTGCCTGGAAAATCCCACGGACGGAGGAGCCTGGTAGGCTGCAGTCCATGGGGTCGCTAAGAGTCTGACACAACTGAGCGACTTCACTTTCACTTTTCACTTTCATGCATTGGAGAAGGAAATGGCAACCCACTCCAGTGTTCTTGCCTGGAGAATCCCAGGGATGGGGGAGCCTGGTGGGCTGCCGTCTATGGGGTCGCACAGAGTCAGACACGACTGAAGCAACTTAGCAGCAGCAGCAGCAGTAAGGTCTCAGGAGGTGAGGTGAAGTAGATTGTTACTCTATGATATGAAATTGAAAGCACTCCATCATAGGCTTTGTATATAACCTGCTTTTGAATTTGGGTTAGAAAAAAGTAATAATGTTACTGCTTAGGACCCTTTGGGGCCTTTCCAGGGACATTCCCCCCAACATGTCCCCTACCTATCTCTTGTTTATGGAAAACCTTTAACATCCTAGGCCTTCCTCAAGTTCCAAAAAGCAAATTTAATCAGAGAAGTGAGAAAATGCAGAAACAAAGGGAGAAAGTTAAGCAAGACAAAATAAGAATTGTTTAGTCATAAAACAAAGTCAAGGATATTAAGTTTCTCTTCAAGGATTGTAAATAATATCCTGAGCCACATCCTTGAGTTGTTTTGCAGCTTCTAAAACCCCCAACTGGTGGAAGAGGTTAAGTACTTACCACCAGCAAGTAGACCCAGGCCAGTTCAAACCAGAAGGTTGATGATGTTGACTCCAGAAACATCACCAATCAGTCAGAAAATTGAACACAAGCTGATCATCCATCCTGGGACTCTCTCCCTCACAATGTATTTAAAATTCTTCCCAGAAAGCCATTATGGAGTGCAGGTCTATTGAGCATGATCTGCCTGTTCTTGCTTGCCACACAATGGTACCTTGCAAAAAATGCTGTACTTTCCTTAACCACAGACTGCTGTCTGTAGATTATTTTTTAATGCATATGGATGAGGAGATCCAAGTTTGGTTGAGTAATAATAATTGTAGCATTCCTTTCTAAAGCTAAGTCTACCTGAGAGTGAAAATTTTTCACTTGTGTCTGACTATGCGACCCCATGGACTGGTTCCACATTCCATGGGATTCTCCAGGCAAGAATACTGGAGTGGGTAGCCATTCCCTTCTCCAGGGGATCTTCTCAACCAAGGGATCGAACTGGGTTACTGGAGCTATGGGAAGGGTCTATTATCTTAGTGAGATTCAATCTCTGACAGGAGGAAGGGGAGGTGTGTGGGTGGAAACACTTTGAGAAACGCTTTGCTATTTCTCTCCTCTTCCTTTCTTACCTTCGCCCATTGACTCATTATGGTGAGATACACTCTCATCATAAACTCCACCCACGGCACAGTGCCTTAGAATCAGAAGGGATGCCTGAGGAGTAAAGGATTTGGACCACACATGTAACACCTCAGTTTTTAAGTTTACCATCTGAGTGAAAGCCCTCAAATCACCTAGCTCTGAGAATCAACAGGGTTTGCAACATGGTCTCACAGGACCATGAAAAACAAGCATTTTTAGTTGATGTGTAATTGATATATAACATTACATTCGTTTCAGGTTTAAGGAAGCAATTTTTAAATGAGTGAGTGAGCATTCCTTTGCACTTACAGCTTCAAGCTCACCACAGAGGTAGCAGACAAAAATACCCATCTCCGAGTTTCTCACTGGAAGGGAGTTGACAGCACATTTTTTCAGTTGCTGCCTAAGGGTTTTGCTTCTAATCTGCCTGTATGTGACTGACTGGGATACTCTCAGGAGCCTGAAAGAACTGACGGGCACAGCTATCCTCATCTATCCCTGACTCATTCCAACAGTAATACCAAGTCTCTTGCTTATGACTGAAAAAAGCTTTTCCACGCATCTAGCACCCCAACTGTTATGACTGCCACCTGAGGGACTGGCTCCCAAATCATTGATCTCTGTGAGCTAACAGGGCTCAGCATTCGTGAGTCCCAGAGGGCCACAGAAAACCAAAGAAATGTTTCTATGTGGGCACACCAGCACTCCAGTGACTGTTTCCTCTGACTCAACAGAGAGTGACTAAGCAAAAACCTCAGTTTCTGGTTCCTTATTACTTTATTAATGTCCCAATTTTCCCAACTTCTGCTTGAAGATTGGACTTCCATTTAACTTATATCCAGGAGCTGAATGGGTCAGGCAGTTATTAGTCCTCCAGGAGCCTGAACAGGAATATGGGCATTTCCAACACCTTTGAGACTTGGCCCTTGATGAGTCTTGGCCCATTCTACTCTATTGGAAGTCGGTTTGGACAATCACAAACATTTGAGAGGCAACCAGGAACCCAGGCAATGTGTATTGACAAGGTTCATCTCCTACACAAAGCCAGTTTCTCAAGACTGGGATAAGTGGTTGTTTTATTTAATGTAAAGAAATCAATATAGAAAGCTAAGAAAAATGAAAACAGAGAGAAATGTTACAAACAAAAGAACAAGAAAAATCTTTAAAAACCAAGCTTAGTGAAATGAAGATTAGCTATTTACCTGAAAGAGAGTTTAAAATAGTAGTCATAAAGATATTCACCAAGATAAAGAGAGCGCAATGCATGAACAAAATGAGAATTTCAACACATAGAAAATATTTTTTAAAATACCAGCAGAAATCATAGAACTGAACAACAAAAAATAAGTTGAAAATTTCAATAGCGTGTTCAACACCAGACTAGATGAACCTGAAGAAAGGATCAATGAACTTAAAGAGAAGTTGATGGGAATCATCTATCAGAGGAGCAAAAAGAAAAAAGAATGAAAACCAGAGAAACCATAAGGTACTTACAGAATACCATCAAATGGACCAATACATGTATTGGAGGTGTCCTAGAAAGAGAAAGGGAAAAATAGACAGGAAACTTATTTAAAGAAATAAAGGCTGAAACCTTTCCAAGCCAGGAAAAAGAAACAGACATCCAGACCCAGGAAGCCCAAAAAACTACCAAAAAAGATGAATCCAAAGAGGCCCACATCAAGATACATTACAATTAAGTTGTCTAAAGTTAAAGGTAGAGAGAAAATCTTAAAAGTAGCAGAGGAAAGCAAATTGTTACATGCAAGCAAACCCCCATAAAACCATCAGTGGATTTTTCAACCAAAATCTTGCAGGCCAAAGGGAGTGAACTAATATATTCAGAGTGCTGAAAGGAAAAAAAAAAGAAAAAAAAGACAAAAGATATAAAAGTTCCCCAGACAAACAAAAGCTGAAAGAATTCATCAACATTAGAAATGCCTTATAGAAAAAGTTAAAGGGAGTTTTTCAAGTTAAAATGAAAAAATACTAATTAGTAACATGATAACATATGAAATTGTAAAACTCACTGGTAAAGGTAAATATAGAGTTAAATTCATAACTCTAATATTACAGTGGTGACATGTAAATCATTTCTAATTCTAGTATAACAATTAAAAGACAAAAAAGTATTAAACACAACCAAAATCATGAAACAAGGGGAGGATAAAAATGTAGAGTTTTTGTATGCATATATATTCAAAGCAGAGTTATTAACAAATTAGACTGTAAGATCTTTTATGTAAATTTCATGGTAACCAGCTATATACTGCTTAAAGGGATTCACTTTAGCTTTAAGGACACACATAAACTGATAGCCAAGGGATATAAAAAAAGATATTTGATGTAAATAGAAATCAACAGAGAATGAGTGTAGCTATATTTATATTAGACAAAATAAACTTGAAGTCAAAAACTGTAATGAGACAAAATGGTCACTATATGATGATAAAGAGGTTAATTCATTCAAGGGAATGTAACAATTATAACTATTTATTCATGCAACATCAGAATGCCTAAATGTATAAAGCAAATATTAGTAGACCTGAAGGGAGAAATAGACAACAATGCAGTAATAGTAAGAGACTTCAGTACCCCACTTTCAACCACGGATAGAACATACAAACAGAAAATCATTAAAGAAATCAGGCATAACTATACCGTAAGTTAAATGAACTTAACAGACATATACAGAACATTTCATCCGAAAGAAGTTGAATACACACTCAAGTGCACACAGAACATTTTCAAGGAGAGAGCAAGTGATAGACTGTGAAACAGTATTAACAAATTTAAGATTGAAATGATATCAATAATCTTTCCTAGGACTTCTCTGGTAGCCCAGTGGTTAAGAATCCACATGCCAATGCAAGAGACAAGATATCTGGTCCTGGAAGATTCTACATACTGTTGGACAACTAAGCCCATGCACTACAATAGGAGAAGCCACCACAATGAGAAGCCCATGCACCACAATTAGAGAGTAATCCCTGCTCGCTGCAATTATAGAAAGCCCACACACAGTAAGTAATGAAGACCCAGTGGAGCCATAAATAAGCAAATTCCTTAAAAAGAAAAATACTCATTCTTATTTTAAAAAAGAATCTTTTCTAACCACAATGGTATGAAACTAGAAATCAATAACAAGAGAAAAATTGGAAAATTAACAAATATATGAAGATCAAGCAACATAGTTCAGAACAACCAATGGGTTAAAAAAGGAATAAAAGATAAATCAAAAAATATCTTGAGACAAATGAAAGCATAGCATATTAAAGCTTATTAGATGCAACAAAAATAGTTCTAAGAGGGAAATTTATAGAGATAAATATCTACATTAAACAAGATAAATTTACATGTCAAGGAACTAGAAAAAGAAGATAAAACTAAGCCCCAAATAAGTAGTAGGAAAGAAATAACCAAGAGCAGAAATAAATGAAACAAACTAGAAAAAAACAGAGAAGAACAACAAAATGAAGAGCCGTTCTTTTAAGAGATTAAAAAAAAAAACCCACAAACTTTTAGCTAGACAAAGAAAAAAGAAGACTCAAAATCATAAATGAAAAGAGATATTACTATTAATACCACAAAAATAATACGGATCATTAGAAAATATTATAAACAATTATATACAAGAAATTGGATAACCTAGAGGAAATGGATAAATTCCTAGAGAAATATGATCAATCAATACTGAGTCATGAAGAAATAGAAAATCTGAACAGACCAATTTTGAGTAAGGAGTTTAAATTAGTAAAAAGCAAAATGAACAAACAAAAACCCTCCCAACATGGAAAAGTGCAGGACCAGATCTCTTCACTGGCAAATTCTACCAAAAATTTAAAGAAAGATTAACTACTAATCCTTCAGAAAACTCTTCCAAACATTTAAGAGGGAACACTTCCAAATTCATTTTATGAGGCTGGCGTTACCCTGATAACAAAGGCAGTTAAGGACTCTACAGGAAAGAAAATTACAGGCCAATGTCTCTGATAAATATAAATGCAAAAAATCCTCAAAAACTAACAAACCAAATCCATCAGTTCAGTTCAGTTCGGTTCAGTCGCTCAGTCGTGTCCGACCCTTTGTGACCCCGTGGAGTGCAGCACACCAATTCTCCTATCACCAACTCCCGGAGTTTACTCAAACTCATGTCCATCGAGTCAGTGATGCCATCCAACCATCTCATCCTCTGTCATCCCCTTATCCGCCAGCCTTCATTTTTCCCAGCATCAGCGTCTTTTTCGATGAGTCAGTCCTTCGCATCAGGTGGCCAAAGTATTGGAGTTTCAGCTTCAACATCAGTCCTTCCAATGGACATTCAGGACTGATTTCCTTAAGGATGGACTGGTTGGATCTCTTTGCAATCCAAGTGACTCTCAAGAGTCTTCTCCAACACCACAGTTCAAAAGCATCAATTCTTCAGTGCTCAGCTTTTTTTATAGTCCAACTCTCACATCCGTACATGACTACTGGAAAAACCATAGCCTTGACTAGACACACCTTTGTTGGCAAAGAAATGTCTCTGCTTTTTAATATGCTGTCTATATTGGTCATAACTTTCCTTCCAAGGAGTAAGAGTCTTTTTGTTTCATGACAGCAGTCACCATCGGCAGTGACTTTGGAGCCCAAAAAATGAAGTCTGCCGCTGTTTCCAGTGTTTCCGCATCCACTTGCCGTGAAGTGATGGGACTAGATGCCTTTATCTTAGTTTTCTGAATGCTGAACTTTAAGCCAACTTTTTCACTCTCCTCTTTCACTTTTATCAAGAGGCTCCTTAGTTCTTTTTCACTTTCTGCTATAACGGTGGTGTCATCTGCATATCTGAGGTCATTGATATTTCTCCCGGCAATCTTGATTCCAGCTTGTGCTTCTTCCAGCCCAGAGTTTCTCATGATGTACTCTGCATATAAGTTAAATAAGCAGGGTGACAATATACAGCCTTGACGTACTCCTTTTCCTATTTGGAACCAGTCTGTTATTCCATGTCCAGTTCTAACTGTTGCTTCCTGACCTGCATACAGGTTGCTCAAGAGGCAGGTCAGGTGTTCTGGTATTCCCATCTCTTTCAGAACTTTCCACAGTTTGTTGTGATCCACACAGTCAAAGGCTTTGGTATAGTCAATAAAGCAGAAATAGATGTTTTTCTGGAACTTCTTGCTTTTTGCATGATCCAGAGGATGTTGGCAACTTGATCTCTGGTTCCTCTGCCTTTTCTAAAACCAGTTTGAACATCTGGAAGTTCATGGTTCACATACTGTTGAAGCCTGGCTTGGAGAATTTTGAGTGTTACTTTCCTAGCATGTGAGATGAGTGCAATTGTGTAGTAGTTTGACCATTCTTTGGCATTGCCTTTCTTAGGGATTGGAATGACCTTTTCCAGTCCTGTGGCCACTGCTGAGTTTTCCAAATTTGCTGACATATTGAGTGCAGCACTTTCACAGCATCATCTTTCAGAATTTGAAATAGCTCAACTGGAATTCTGTCACCTCCACTAGCTTTGTTCATAGTGATGCTTTCTAAGGCCCACTTGACTTCACATTCCAGGATATCTGGCTCTAGGTGAGTGATCACACCATTGTGATTATCTTGGTCATGAAGATCTTTTTTTTGTACAGTTCTTCTGTGTATTCTTGCCACCTCTTCTTAATATCTTCTTCTTCTGTTAGGTCCATACCATTTCTGTCCTTTATTGAGCCCATCTTTGCATGAAATGTTCCCTTGGTATCTCTGATTTTCTTGAAGAGATCTCTAGTCTTTCCCATTCTGTTGTTTTCCTCTATTTCTTTGCATTGATCGCTGAGGAAGTCTTTCTTCTCTCTCCTTGCTATTCTTTGGAACTCTGCATTCAGATGTTTATATCTTTCCTTTTTTCCTTTGCTTTTCACTTCTCTTCTTTTCACAGCTATTTGTAAGACCTCCTCAGACAGCCATTTAGCTTTTTTTCATTTCCTTTCCATGGGGATGGTCTTGATCCCCGTCTCCTGTACAATATCACGAACCTCCGTCCATAGTTCATCAGGCACTCTATCTATCAGATCTAGTCCCTTAAATCTAATTCTCACTTCCACTGTATAATCATAATGGATTTGATTTAGGTCATACCTGAATGGTCTAGTGGTTTTCCCTACTTTCTTCAATTTAAGTCTGAATTTGGCAATAAGGAATTCATGATCTGGAGAGTGAAAAAGTTGGCTTAAAGCTCAACATTCAGAAAACGAAGATCATGGCATCTGGTCCCATCACCTCATGGGAAATAGATGGGGAAACAGTGCAAACAGTGTCAGACTTTATTTTTGGGGGGCTCCAAAATCACTGCAGATGGTGACTGCAGCCATGAAATTAAAAGATGCTTACTCCTTGGAAGGAAAGTTATGACCAACCTAGATAGCATATTCAAAAGCAGAGACATTACTTTGCCAACAAAATTCCGTCTAGTCAAGGCTATGGTTTTTCCAGTGGTCATGTATGGATATGAGAGTTGGACTGTGAGGAAGGCTGAGTGCCGAAGAATTGATGCTTTTGAACTGTGGTGTTGGAGAAGACTCTTGAGAGTCCCTTGGACTGCAAGGAGATCCAACCAGTCCATTCTGAAGGAGATCTGCCCTGGGATTTCTTTGGAAGGAATGATGCTAAAGCTGAAACTCCAGTACTTTGGCCACCTCATGCGAAGAGTTGACTCATTGGAAAAGACCCTGATGCTGGGAGGGATTGGGGGCAGGAGGAGAAGGAGCCGACAGAGGATGAGTTGGCTGGATGGCATCACTGACTCGATGGACATGAGTTTGAGTAAACTCTGGGAGTTGGTGATGGACAGGGAGGCCTGGCGTGCTGCGATTCATGGGGTCACAAAGAGTCGGACATGCCTGAGCAACTGAACTGAACTGAACTGATACCTGAATGTGCTGGTGGTTTTCCCTCCTTTCTTCAATTTAAGTCTGAATTTGGCAATAAGGAGTTCATGAGCGGAGCCACAGTCAGCTCCTGGTTTTGTATTTGCTGACTGTATAGAGCTTCTCCATCTTTGGCTGCAAAGAATATAATCAATCTGATTTTGGTGTTGACCATCTGGTGATGTCCGTGTATAGAGTCTTCTCTTGTATTGTTGGAAGAGGGTGTTTGCTGTGACCAGTGCATTCTCTTGACAGAACTCTGTTAGCCTTTGCCCTGCTTCATTCTGTACATCAAGGCCACATTTGCCTGTTACTCCAGGTATCTCTTGACTTCCTATTTTTGCATTCCAGTCCCCTATGATGAAAAGGACATCTTTTTCGAGTGTTAATCTAGAAGGTCTTATAGGTCTTCATAGAACCATTCAGTTTCAGCTTCTTCAGTATTACTGGTCAGGGCATAGACTTGGATTACCAGGATATTGAGTGGCTTGTCTTGGAAATGAACAGAGATCATTCTGTCATTTTTGAGACTGCATCCAAGTACTGCATTTTGGACTCTTGTTGACTATGATGGCTACTCCATTTCTTCTAAGGGATTCTTGCCCACAGTAGTAGATATAATGGTCATCTGAGTTAAATTCACCCATTCCAGTCCATTTTAGTTTGCTGATTCCTAAAATGTGGACGTTCAGTCTTGCCATCTCCTGTTTGATCACTTCCTATTTGCCTTGATTCATGGACCTAACATTCCAGGTTCCTATGCAATATTGCTCTTTACAGCATCGGACCTTTCTTCCATCACTAGTCACATCCACAACTGGATGTTGTTTTTGTTTTGGCTTTCTGAAGTTATCTCCACTGATCTCCAGTAGCATATTGGGCACCTACTGACCTGGGGAGTTCATCTTTCAGTGTCCTATCTTTTTGCCTTTTCATACTGTTCATGGGGTTCTCAAGGCAGGAATACTGAAGTGGTTTGCCATTCCCTTCTCCAGTGGACCACATTTTGTCAGAACTCTCCACCATGACCCGTCTGTCTTGGTAGGCCCTACAGGGCATGGCTCATAGTTTTCATTTAGTTAGACAAGGCTGGGGTCCATGTGATTAGATTGGTTAGTTTTCTGTGATTGTGGTTTTCAGTCTGTCTGCCCTCTGATGGAGAAGGTAAGCCACTTATGAAAGCTTCCTGATGGGATAGACTGAAGGGGATACTAGGTCTTGTTCTGATGGGGTGGGGCATGCTCGGTAAATCTTTAATCCAATTTTCTGTTGATGGGTGGAGCTGTGTTCCCTCCCTGCTATTTACCTTGTTTCCAAACTATAACTGCAAGGAGATGCAACCAGTCCATTCTGAAGGAGATCAGCCCTGGGATTTCTTTGGAAGGAATGATGCTAAAGCTGAAACTCCAGTACTTTGGCCACATCATGCAAAGAGTTGACTCATTGGAGAAGACTCTGATGCTGGGAGGGATTGGGGGCAAGAGGAGAAGGGGACGACAGAGGATGACATGGCTGGATGGCATCACTGACTCGATGGACGTGAATCTCAGTGAACTCTGGGAGTTGGTGATGGACAGGGAGGCCTGGCGTGCTGCGATTCATGGAGTTGCAAAGAGTTGGACATGACTGAGTGACTGAACTAAACTGAAACTATGGTGGAGGTAATGAAGATAATGGTGACCTCTCTCAAAAGATGCATGTACTGCTACAGTCAGTGTTCCTAACCCTGCAGCAGGCCACCACCAACCCACGCCTTTGCCAGAGACTCCCGGACACCCACATTCCAATTAAAAGGATTATATACCATGAATTATGTGAGATTTAACCTTGGTATGCAATAATGGCTCCACATATGCTAAACATGCAAAATGTGATACACTATTAATATATTAACAAGATGAAGAGTAAGTCATATCAACTCAATAGATGCAGAAAAGACATTTGACAAAATTTAAAATTCAACATCTTTAATGATAAAAACCCTCAACAAGTTAGATATAGATGGAATGTACCTCAACATAATAGAGATGATATAAGCCCACAGTTAACATCATATTTGATGATAAAAAGCTAAAAGTTTTTGCCTTTTACACCAAAATAAGACAAGGAAGTTCATCCCTGCCAGTTCTATTCAACATAGTACTGGAAGTCTATGGAAGTACTGGAAGCCAGAATAGTTATGGAAGGAAAAATAAAATTCATCCAAACTGAAAAGAAGTAAAATGTCTCTGCTTGCAGATGACATGATACTGTATATAGAAAACCCTAAAGACTCCACAAAAGAAAACTATTACAACTAATAAGCAAACTCAGTAAAGTTGCAGGATATAAAATCAATACATAAAAATCAGTTACATTTCTATACATTAACAACAAACAATTGAGAAATTTTAGAAAAAGATCTCATTTACGATAAACTAAAAAACAGAAACTTAGGAGTAAATTTAATCAAGGAGGTGAAAAATTTGTACATTGAAAACTATAAAACACTGATAAAAGAAACTGAAGAAAACTCAGCAAATGGAGATAGTCTGTGCTCATGGATTAGAAGAATTAATATTCTTGAAATATTCATCCTAATGAAAGCAATCTACAGATCCTTAATGAAAGCAATAGATTCCTATCCTATCAAAACAACTCCTGTCAAAATTCCAATGACATTTTCCACAGGACATTTTTTTTTTTTAATAAATTTGCTGCTGCTACTGCTGCTAAGTCACTTCAGTCGTGTCCGACTCTGTGACCCCATAGATAGCAGCCCACCAGACTCTGCCGTCCCTGGGATTCTCCAGGCAAGAACACCAGAGTGGGTTGTCATTTCCTTCTCCAATGCATGAAAGTGGAAAATGAAAGTGAAGTCGCTCAGTCGTATCCGACTCTGTGTGACCCCATGGACTGCAGCCTACCAGGCTCCTCCGTCCATGGGATTTTCCAGGCAGGAGTACTGGAGTGGGGTGCCATTGCCTTTATTTATTTTCAATTAAAGGATAATTGCTTCACAATATTATGTCGGCCTCTGCCACACATCAACATGAGTCAGCCATAGGTATACATATGTCCCTCCCTCTTGAACCTCCCTCCCACCCACAGAAATTTTTTAAAAACAAAAGACCCTCACATAGCCAAAGCAACCTTAAGCAAGAAGAGGGAAGCTGGAGGCTTCCTTTTTCCTGATTTCAAACTATATTGCTGTTGCTGCTGCTGCCAAATCGCTTCAGTCGTGTCCGACTCTGTGCGACCTCATAGACGGCAGCCCACCAGGCTCCCCTATCCCTGGGATTCTCCAGGCAAGAACACTGGAGTGGGTTGCCATTTCCTTCTCCAATGCATGAAAGTGAAAAGTGAAAGTGAAGTTGCTCAGTCGCGTCCAACCCTTAGCGACCCCATGGACTGCAGCCTACCAGGCTCTTCTGTCCATGGGATTTGCTAGGCAAGAGTACTGGAGTGGGTTGCCATTGCCTTCTCCGTCAAACTATATTGCAATGCTATAATAATTAAAACAGACAACAGATCAGTGAAACAGAATAGAAAACCCAAAGATTAACCAACACATATGATCAATTAAGGTCTATATAGCCAAAGCTATTGTTTTTCCAGTAGTCATGTATGGATGTGAGAGTTGGAACATGAAGAAGGCTGAGCACCAAAAATTTCAAACTGTGGTGCTGGAGAAGTCTCTTGAGAGTCCCTTGGATAGCAAGATCAAACCAGTCAATCCTAAAGGAAATCAACCCTGAATATTCATTGGAAGGACTGATGCTGAGGCTGAAGTTCCAATACTCTGGCCACCTGATGTGAAGGGCCAACTCATTGGAAAAGACCCTGATACTGGGAAAGATTGAGGGCAAGAGGAGAAGGGGATGACAGAGGATAAGATGGTTGGATGGCATCACTGACTCAATGGATGTGAATTTGAGCAAACTCTGGGAGATAGTGAAGGGCAGGGAAGCCTGGTGTGCTGCAGTTCATGGGGTCACAAAGATTCTGACATGACTTAGCAATAGAGCAACAATTTTCGTCAAAGTTGCCAAGAATATATATGGACAAAGGATAGCCTCTTTAACAAATAGTGCTGAGAAAAGTGTATCAGATCAGACCAGATCAGTTGCTCAGTTGTGTCTGACTCTTTGCAACCCCATGAATCACAGCACGCCAGGTCTCCCTGTCCATCACCAAGTCCCGGAGTTCACTGAGACTCACGTCCATCGAGTCAGTGATGCCATCCAGCCATCTCATCCTCTGTCGGCCCCTTCTCCTCTTGCCCCCAATCTCTCCCAGCATCAGGGTCTTTTCCAATGAGTCAACTCTTCGCATGAGGTGGCCAAAGTCCTGGAGTTTCAGCTTTAGCATCATTCCTTCCAAAGAAATCCCAGGGCAGATCTCCTTCAGAATGGACTGGTTGGATCTCCTTGCAGTCCAAGGGACTCTCAAGAGTCTTCTCCAACACCACAGTTCAAAAGCATCAATTCTTCAGCGCTCAGCCTTCCTCACAGTCCAACTCTCACATCCATACATGACCACTGGAAAAACCATAGCCTTGACTAGACGAATCTTTGTTGGCAAAGTAATGTCTCTGCTTTTGAATATGCTATCTGGGTTGGTCATAACTTTTCTTCCAAGGAGTAAGCGTCTTTTAATTTCATGGCTGCAGTCACCATCTGTAGTGATTTTGGAGCCCAGAAAAAGAAAGTCTGACACTGTTTCCACTGTTTCCGTATCTATTTCCCATGAGAAAAGTGTATACCTATATGTAAATGAATGAAACTGGACTCCTATCTTATACCATACACAAAAATTAACTCAAATAGATTAAAAACTAGAATTTAAGACCTGAAACCATGACACTCTTAGCTTATAGGGGATCAACTCCTTGACATTGGTCTTGGCAATGAGTTTTTGGATTTGACATCAAAAGGAAAAAAAAAAGGTCACAGGCAATGAAGGCAAAAATAAGCAAGTGGGATACATCCAGGGAAAAGGCTTCTGTATAGCAAATGAAACCATCAACAAAATTAAAGGCAACTTATGGAATGAGAGATAATACTTGCAAACCACATATCCAGTAAAAGGTTAATGTCTAAAGTATACAAGAAACTCGTACAATTCAATAACATAGATAAATAACCAGATTTTCAAATGTGCAAAGGACCAGACAGACATTTTTCCAGAAACAATAGGTACATGAAAAGTTGCTATCACTAATCATCAGGGAAATGCAAATCAAAACCACAATGAGTTATCATCTCACAACTGTTAGGACATCTAACATTATTAAAAAGACAGGAGAGAAATTTTGGTGAGATGCCAGAAACGGGGAACACTTGTACACTCTTGGTGGGGGTGTAAACTAGCCTAGTCACTGTGGAAAACAGTATAGTCTCCTCAAGAAAATAAAAATAGAACTACCATATTTTCCAGCAATCTCACTTCTAGATACATATGTAAAGGAAATAAAACCACTACCTTGAAAAGATATCAGTTCTTCCATGTTTGCTGCTGTGCTGTTTGCTCAGTCATGTCTGACTCTTTGTGACCCAATCGACTGCAGCCTGCCAGGCTCCTCTGTCCATTGGAATTTTTCAGGCGATAATACTGGAGCAGGTTGCCATTTCCTACTACGGGAGATCTTCCTGACCCAGGGATTGAAGCCATATCTCTGTGTCTCCTGCATTGGCAGGTAGATTCTTTACCACTGTGCTACCTAGAGTTTTTTTTTAATACCCCCACATTTACTATAGTATTATTCACAATAATCAAGGTGTCAGAAAAAATGTCCATCGACAGCTGAATGGACAAAAAAAAATCATACATACACACACACACACATGTGGTGGTTTAGTTGCTAAGTCATGTCCGACTCTTGCGACCCCATGGACTGTAGCCCTCCAGGCTCCTCTGTCCATGAGATTCTCCAGGCAAGAATACTGGAGTGGGTTGCCATTTCCTTCTCCAGAGGATCTTCCTGACCCAGGTATCAAACCCGGGTCTTGTAGAAGGCAGAGCTATGTAAAACAATGGAATATTATTCAGCCTTATAAAGGAAGAAACTCCTGCTATTTGCAACAACATGGGTGAAACTGGAGGGTATTATACTAAGTGAAATAAGCCAGACAGAGAAAGACAAATGCAGCATCGTATCACTTTTTTTTTTTTTTGTCTTTTGGCTGCATTGGGTCTTCTTTACTGCATGTAAGCTTTCTCTAGTTGTGGCAAGAGGGGGCTACTCTTTGTTGCGGTGCATGGACTTCTCATTGCAGTGACTTCTCTTGTTGCGGAGCGTGGGCTCTAGGCATGCAGGCTTCAGTAGTTGCAGCATGCAGGCTCAGTAGCTGTGGCGCACAGGCTTGGTTGCCCCATGCCATGTAGAATCTTTCCAGACCAGGGACTGAATCCATGTCCCTTGCACTGGCAGGCGGATTCTTAACCACTGGACCACTAGGGAAGTCCTACATGGTATCGCTTATATGTGGAATTTTAAAAAAGAAAAAAAGTGTTGAACACCTAGAGAATAGAATGGTGGTTGCCAGAGGGTGAGAAGTGGAGGAAATTAGACACTTTGGTAAAAGGGTACAAACTTTCTGTTATAAGAAATATAAGTTCTGAGGACCTAATGTAAAGAAAGCATGGTGGCGGGGACGGTGAGAAGGAGGCTCAAGAGAAAGGGAATACATGTATCATATAGCTGATTCAGCTTGTTACAGCAGAAATTAACACAACATTGTAAATCAATTATACCCCAATTAAAAATAAATTTTAAAAAGCATTGTGGCTATAGTTAATAATGCTGTATTGTATAACTGAAACTTACTAAGATAGATCTTAAGCATTCTCACCAAAAAAAAAAAAAGTAACTCTGTGAAGTTATGAATGTGATTATGGGAATACTTTTATAATGTGTAAATATATATATATTTATATATATATATAAACTCATCACATTGTATACTTTAAATATATTATAATTTTATTAGTCAATCTTACCTCAAAAAAAGCTGGAAAAATTTAATAAAATCATTAAAAAAAAGAAAATTGGGTAACCATATCAACTTGGGATAATGGTATCTCCTATTCCAACAGTTCTCTATATTTTCAGTTTAGTTTTTTTTCCTAGATTTAGAAAGGCAATGGGTCCAGGCCTAGTTGGTTTTGCTTGAAAAAACTCTTTAGTTTCATATTTAAGATCTTCTAAAGACAGATTGAAATTTTCATATCTTCACAGTGTTAAAAGAGAAATGTTCTTATTTTCCTTTAAACATTTTCTCTCTATAACATTAGCAACTTAAGGGAAAATTCAATTCTCGAATATATAATAATACTATCCGTTTTATTTGGTTTTACTAAATTCTTTGTGCTTCAAAATTGAAATTTAACAATCTCAGTAAAATTTTATTTTTTTTTGCTACCTACAAAAGGTGGCAGTTTTAGCAAAATGCATTGTATGTGTTAATAAAAATTCATTTTAATATTTTTTTAAATTTTGATTTCATTGAGCTATTTGGGGGTTAATCTTTTGGCTGTTACACATGCAAAACTCCTTAGAGTTCAGAGTGTGTTATGTTCATGGAATAACTTGAGAACTGGGCCTTTGGTTTATTTCTCAAATACTCACTTGAATTGCCTTTGCCTAGCTTTCAAAAAGTAGTTTCCCGGATCTCTATTCATTTGTACTCTGCACAGTCTCTTTCTCTTTGTAAATTTGGACAATTCAAACCCCTACCCTCTATTTGGTTTTCAGAAGTTCTGATCTATGAAGCATTGTTGCTTAGCAACAGGTTAACTAACTCCTTCTTTCTATGGCATACTGCAAAAGAGCTGATCAAAACCACACACTCTTACTCATCAAATGACTACAGATACAGTTTCTTCGGTTGTATTACTTATGGACTGTATAATTTTGTCTGTATTTAAACTGCAACAAAATTATTAAAAGTGTGTTTTAAAATCAAACATTTCTAATTAAAATCTGCCTACTTTTTTGACTTGATTTTAAAACAATCTTTTGCTTAAAAAGATTCCTTTCAATTGAAATAAGCTAAATCTTTCCCCCCCTATATTTAAACCAAAGAAACAGACATTATTTTAAGCTGATCATAAACATCTTTAAAATACCTTTTCTTACTGTAATGTGCTTCATACAAATAGTGTTTTGAATAGAGCAGTGACAAAGTAATCTTCATATAATTAAAATATATAGTAGAAACCAATTTGGGATTCAATAAGTGCACTCAAGCCAATAAGTGCAGTACTTGTACTCTGAGAAATAAAAACTTAAAAAAAAATTTTAAGAAATTTTAAAGTTAAGGTCTGTTGAACCAGGGAACAAGTGTAGAGAAGGTACAATTTGGCAGTTTCTCACTTAGCCATAAATGATCATAACATGTCGGACTCTTCACCTGCCAAATGAATTGTTCTAGAAGTCCTTGTTGCTAGGGAAGGAGATAAAAAAAGAGAAGAAGAAGAATGCTAAATACCGCTTGGAAAAAAACATTTATCTAAAATAAATAAATTCAAGCTAACATTTTATAAGATTTCAAAGTTTTGGATTTCTCATGCTAGTCAAGATAGAGTAGGCATGCTACAGCCTAGCTTTCCCACTCCATTATAACTAAACTTTCTGGACAAAATTATATAGCACCCACCTGTAAATTTTGTAATGTAAACAATGACAGGTACTTTGTGGGATATGGGGTCAAAATCTGAAAAAGCAACATGTATAGGAGTGAGTTTCCTAGTTTTTCATTCCTTTAACACTTTCGGCTTTGACATGAAAGCGGCCCCAGTCAGAGCACTCCCCAGTTGGCACACACAAAAAAACGTCCAAGAGAAGCCCTTTCTGGCTAGAGATCAGGAAAGAGGTCAGTGAGGCAGAAAGATTGCACTGGCTCTTGATAGATAGAGATGATATAGACATAGATACAGATATAGATATGTTTATATGTATCGCTCATCCTGTTCATGACACCAATCGTCTTGCTGTTCAGTTTGCACTGTTCACTGAACCCAGGGTAGGCAAGGCTCAAGCTAAGAGTCTGGAAGAAGATTTGAGGAGCCGTAGGAACTGCAGACATAGTTATCCTCTCCTTTAGTGGCTGGCCACACCATCCTGGCTAATTTGCTGTCTCTCCACAGTTATATCTTCCTTTTTTTTCTTTTTCAGTACTGCTTGAGGAAGACTCCAGTCCTGGTACTATTAAAAAACGCAGCATGGGCAACAAAAACTCCAAAAATTTCCTGTGAATCAAACAGGTTCTTGGGAAATCCTAGGGAAGTGGAACCCCTGGCTCTGCATATGAACTGGCACAAACCCTGGCCTCAGGTTGAAGGTACACATTCATGGATAGATTCAAAGAAGTAAATAAAGTATCTGAAACCTGAACTGTCATTGGAAGCACCACCTATAGAAGGACAGACAAAATTTGCAGCCTGAACTTAACTGGGGTGATTGCCTGCCTAAAATAAGAATTCTCTGGAGGACTTTAATAGTTTGCAAAATCTCACAAATAATCAAAATATCCAATACAAGATTACTCAGCACACAAAGAAGCAGGTACATATGATGTCCTCACAAGGGAAAAGACAATCAAAACATGTCCAGACAAAAATGACCCAGACGTTGGCTCATCAAACAAAAACTTGAAATTAGCTACTATAACCCTACTCTTAAGACAAACAAAAAAAAAAACCCAGAAATTTTGGACAGAGACATAGAAGCAATCAAAATTCCAAATGGGAATTTTATAACTGAAAAAATACAATTTCTAAAATTAAAAAAGTAATGGATGAAATAGCAGAATGGAAATAACAGAACAAAGAATCAATAAATTGAAGACAGAACCATAGTAATTAACCAATATTAGGAACACCAAAGAAAAAGATAAAAGAAAATGAACAGTTTCAGGAATCTGTGAGACAATATCAGAAGGCCTAATGTTTTTGCCATTGGAGTCTTATAAAGAGAAGGAGAAAAAATTATTCATAAGAAAAATGTTTTGACAAAATCATTGCTGAAAACTCTGAATTTGGTGAACAGTATAAACTTACAGGTTCAAGAAACTCAGTAAAACCTAAACAAAATGCCCAGTATATCATAATCAAACTGTTGAACACCAAAGATAAAAAATCTTGAAAGCAATAAGAGACAAAGAACACATTCAATGCAAAGAACAACCATTTGAATTGCAGATAACCACAAATACCCAATAAAAAATTGTATAGGCCAGAATTCACTGAAACAACATCTTTAAAGTATTGACGGAAAAGGACAATTAACCCCAAATTCTATATTCAGTGAAAATATTCTTCAGGAATATGGTGATTCTAAAATATGTCCACAATCCATACTTATCCTCCAGTCAAAAGTTGGAGCCTAATTCCCCTCCTGATGAAGATGAGCCAGAATTGGTAATTCATTTCTGATGAATAGAGTATAGTAGATGTGACATTTTATGATTCTGAAATTGCAGTTACCACAGTTTGGTTGACACCAGTACCCCAACACCATGGTTCAAATTTTAGGTACCACAGTAGATTAACTGTGAGTAAATGCTTAAAGAATGAACTTGCTACAAACTGTACTGCTAGCTCCACAGTCCACCAATCATCACGTCAATTCAAGATATCATGCTCAGTGACCAGTGATGTCACTTCTTGCAGAGGCTGTCAATGACTGATCACAAACAGTCTAATTAAGGAGCTAATTCATGCACAGACAGCAAAGCATGTGGTTGTGTTGCCTCCGTGTCTCTCAGTGATAAACTCACATGACAGTTTACAAAAATGGATCATCCGATGATGCAAGTACAGTAAAGAAATGAAAACTGGAAACACTAAAAGTGAAATTTAAATTCATTTAAATCCAACATAAGAAAAAAAAAAAGATAAAAAAAAATAATCCAACATAAGATATGTCATTCAAGAAGTAACTGACTGTGGGAATGTCAGTCTTGCTATCATTCCAGACACTCAGATGTGTAGCCAGGAGAACATAGTAAAGATAAATTTATCAAATACATAAGGAAAATGTTTGTGACGAAAGGAATGATGATGTTCCGGAAGAAGGGACACCAGCAAAAAGTCACATTAAAGAGACGTGGAGATAGTCCATGACATTAAAAGAATAAAGGAGAAAATGTTAGAAGCTAATGCAGACTTAGAAAGGAATATTACAAGTTGTCAAATAAGTTATATGAAGAAGACAAGTACTGTTCAAATGACTCTGGACACATTTTTACAAAGACTAAAAGCACTTTAATCCTCAGTGCTGCTAATGTTTTCAATTATAGTATACAAAATGAAGGTTAATTTTACTGCTTTGCTCATTTCCTTATACATTTATAAATGGTAGTATGCATTTTTAATGTATTGATGAAAATTTCTAGAAGTCAGGGAAAGTCATAATTTTCCCCTTCATTATTAAAATCGTATGGCACAGTTTCAGCTTGCACAGTCATTTTTGTGGTCCCATACTATTGGGCAAAACAAAATCCATCTGTTTTATGTTGGGAGGCCCAATGTGCTAAAATTCTAAAAAAATTTATCTGGACAAAGTTGATTTTTTGTTTGTTTGTTTTAGTAGGCAATTACCCAGTTTAGCCTGACTGAAAAATCTTGTCTTGCCCTCTGTTAGTGGTGGCTCCAGCATCAGTTCATTTTCAAAGTGCTGCTGTGCAGCTCTGTACTGAGCAAGAGATATGTCTGTTCATACCCAGAACTGGGGAGCCTCCTTTCCAGGTGTCTTGTCTCCAAGATGTCCTCTAGGCTCTCTGGATATTATGGGCCCCCTTTCCCCGGGATCTGGCTAGAAAGATAGGGCTTCTGTCTGACTGTTACCTGTCAATGTGCCCCATGATATTGTCAAAAGGAACTGCCCTCAGGAAAAGAGAGTGAAAAAAATGGAGGGAAAAAAAAGAAACATAAATTCCTTCCGTGTTCTTCAGAAGGGACACTTCTCCATGCCTCTATGGCTGGAAAGACAGGTTTTCTCTCAGGGCTGAGTTGACTGCTATCTCCTCGGTCTCTGAAGTGCTTCTCCATGAGTAGGGTCAACTTCAGGTCCAAGTCTGAAAGAGTAAAATATTAGGAAAAAAACAAAAACAAAAGAGGGGTACTGCCACACTCTGGCTTTCAGGGGCACCATTACTGAACTTTTAAAGAAAGTCCCAGACTGTTTTCCCATCTGCCATGTGAGAGTTCCAGTTCCAGTGCATTTTCATCAGCATTTAGTAATAGGCATTTTTAATTATAGCCGTTCTAAACATCATTGTGGTTTCTTTTTTGGTTATTGAATTCTAGTTTTTCATTTATTTTGAAAATTAAATTCCTTATCAGATATGATTTGCAAATATTTTATCCCATTTCTTGGGTTTCTATATATTCCTTTGATACTGACCTTTGATATACAAAAGTTTTAATTTTGATGAAGTCAAGTTTTCCATTTTTTCTTTTATTGTCTGTGGTTTTGGAAAGAAATCATTGCTAAATCCAATGTCATAGATTTTTCCTTCAGTTCAGTTCAGTCGCTCAGTCGTGTCCAACTCTTTGCCACCCCATGAACTGCACCATCAACCAGCTGTCCATCACCAACTCCCTGTCCATCACCAACTCCCTGAGTTCATCCAGACTCATATCCATTGAGTCAGTGATGCCTCTGTCGTCCCTTCTCCTGCCTTCAATCTTTCCCAGCAACAGGGTCTTTTCCAATGAGTCATTTCTTTGTATTAGGTGGCCAAAGTATTGGAGTTTCAGCTTCAGCATCAGTCCTTCCAATGAATATTCAGGACTGATTTCCTTTAGGATGGACTGATTGGATCTCCTCGCAGTCCAAGGGACTCTCAAGAGTCTCCTCCAGCACCACAGTTCAAAAGCATCAATTCTTCACTGCTCAGCTTTCTTTATAGGCCAATTCTCACATCCATACATGACCACTGGAAAAACCATAGCTTTGACTAGATGGACATTTGTTGGCAAAGTAATGTCTCTGCTTTTTCATAGCTGTTCTTCCAAGGAGTAAGTGTCTTTTAATTTCATGGCTGCAGTCACCAGCTGCAGTGATTTTGGAGCCCAAGAAAATAAAGTCTCTCACTGTTTCCATTGTTTCCCCATCTATTTGTTATGAAGTGATGGGACTGGGTGCCATGATCTTAGTTTTTTGAATGTTGAGTTTTAAGCCAGCTTTTTCACTCTCCTCTTTCACTTTCATCAAGAGGCTCTTCAGTTCCTCTTCACTTTCTGCCATAAGGGTGGTGTCATCTGCATATCTGAGGTTATTGATATTTCTCCCAGCAATCATATTCCAGCTTGTGCTTCCTCCAGCCTGGCATTTCACATGGTGTACTCTGCATATAAGTTAAATAAGCAGGGTGACAATATACAGCCTTGATGTACTTACTCCTTTCCTGATTTGGAACCAGTCTGTTGTTCCAGGTCTGGTTCTAACTGTTGCTTCTTGACCTACATACAGATTTCTCAGGAGGCAGGTCAGGTGGTCTGGTATTCCCATCTCTTTCAGAATTTTCCACAGTTTGTTGTGATCCACACAGTCAAAGGCCTTGGTGTAGTTAATAAAGCAGAAGTAGATGTTTTTCTGGAACTCTTGTGCTTTTTCAATGATCCAACAGATGTTGGCAATTTGATCTCTGGTTTCTCTGTCTTTTCTAAATCCAGCTTGAACATCTGGAAGTTCATGGTTCATGTACTGTTGAAACCTGGCTTGGGGAATTTTGAGCATTAGTTTGCTAGTGTTTGAGATGAGTGCCCTTGTGTGGTAATTTGGCCATTCTTTGGTGTTGCCTTTCTTTGGGATTTGAATGAAAATTGACCTTTTCCAGTCCTGTGGCCACTGCTGAGTTTTCCAAATTTGCTGGCATATTGAATGCAGCACTTTCACAGCATCATCTTTTAGGATTTGAAATAGCTCAATGGGATTCCTTCACCTCCACTAGCTTTGTTTGTAGTGATGCTTCCTAAGGCCCACTTGACTTTGCATTCCAGGATGTCTGGCTCTACGTGAGTGATCACACCAACGTGGTCATCTGGGTCATGAAGATCTTTTTTGTGTAGGTTCTGTGTATTCTTGTCACCTCTTCTTAATCTCTCTTGCTTCTGTTAGGTCCGTACCATTTCTGTCCTTTGTTGTGCCCATCTTTGCATGAAATGTTCCCTTGTTATCTCTAATTTTCTTGAAGAGATCGCTAGTCTTTCCCATCCTATTGTTTTCCTCTATTTCTTTGCACTGATCACTGAGGAAGGCTTTGTTTCCTCTCCTTGCTATTCTTTGGAACTCTGCATTCAGATGCTTATATCTTTCCTTTTCTCCTTTGCCTTTTCCTTCTTTCTTTACCCAGCTATTTGTAAGACTTCCTCAGACAACCATTTTGCCTTTTGCATTTCGTTTTTACTTATAGTTTTATAATTTTAGCTCTAAGAGTTTTCGTCTAAGAATTTTATATTTTTATTTAAGTTCAGGTCTTTGATCAATTTTTTTAATGCCTCTGCTTTTTTAAAAATAAATTTATTTATTTTAATTGAAGGCTAATTACTTTACAATATTGTATTTGATCAATTTTGAAATAAGTTTTGTATATGGTATGAGGTAATCTGTTGTTTTTTAGTTCGTAAGTTTTATCTGACTCTTTTGCGACCTCATGCACTGTAGCCCACCAGGCTCCTCTATCCATGGGATTTCCCAGGCAGGAATATTGGAGCGGATTGCTGTCTCCTTCCTGACCCAGGAAGATCCCCTGGGTTATCCTGCATTGGCAAGAGGATTCTTTACCACTGGGCCAGCAGGGAAGCCCTGGTATGAAGTAATGGTCCAACTTAATTCTTCCTCATGTGGCTGTTCAGTTTTCCCAGCATCATTTGAGAAGACTTCCCTTTCCCCTTTGAATAGTCTTGTCATCCTTACAAAAAATCAATTGTCTATGTGAGTTTATATTTCTGGGTGCTGTTTTATATCTTTTTGGTCCGTATGTCTGTGCTTATATTGGTACCACCAGTCCTTCAAATGAATATTCAGGGTTGGTTTGAGCAAACCATGGGGGATGGTGAAAGACAGGGAAGCCTAGCATGCTGCAGTCTATGGGGTTGCAAAGGGTCAGACATGACTGAGTAGCTGAACAATGACAACAAAATGTCAGTAGCACACTGTTTTGATTTCTGTAGCCCTAAGTAAGTTGAGAAATTGACAAATACGAGTTTTCCAACTTTTTAATTTTTTTCCCAAGAATGATGTCTTGGGACTTTCCTGGTGGTGCAATAGTTAAGACTCTACACTTCTACCTCAGGGGCATGGGGTCAATCCCTGGTAAAGGAACTAAGATACCACATGCTGCATGGCATGGCCAAAAAAATAAAGAAACAAATAAACTTTAAAAATAATGTCTGTTTAGTGTTCCTTGAAATTCCATTTGAATTTTAGGATGGATTTTCCATTTCTGTAAAAATTGTTGGATTTTTGATACAGGTTGCATTAAATCTGTAAATCCCTTTGGGTAGTATTGTCTTCTTAATAATATTAAATCTAAATCCTCCAATTCATGAGCATGCCATGTCTTCCCATGCATTTAGGTTTTTAAATTTTCTTTCAGCAATGTTTTGTAGTATTTGTGTAGAAGTCTTTTGCTCCGAAGTTAAATTTATTTCTAAGTATTTTATTCTCTTTGATACTATTGTAAATGAAGTTAAAATTTTTTTTTCTCAGATTGTTCATTGCAAGTATATAGATATGTAACTGATTTTTGCAATTGATTTTGTATTTCATATCCTCACATCCTAACCAACTTAATTTATCAGCTTCAACAATACTTCTGTGGATTCCTTAGGGTTTTCTCTATATAAGATCATGTCATCTTTGTAGAGAATTTAACTTCTTTTCCAGTTTGAATGTGTTTTATCTCTTTTTCTTGCTTGCTTGCTTCAGCTAAGACTTTCAGCACAATGTTGAATATAAATGAAGAAAGTGAACACCTTTGTCTTGTTCTTGCTATTAGAGGAAAAGCTTTCAGTCTGTCACCATGGAGTATAATGTTACCTATGGGCTTTTCATATCTGGCCTTATCACATTTAGGAAGTTCCCTTTTAGTCTCAGTTTATTGAGTATTTTCATCAAGAAAGTATGTCAAATTTTTCTAATGTTTCTGCATCAATTACGATGATCATGAGGGATTTTTTCCATTAATTCAATTAGCATGGTGTATTGCATATGTGTGTGCCTGTGTTGCTTCAGTCATGTCTAACATGTTAACTCTGTGTAACCCTATGGACTATAGCCTGCCAGGCTCTTCTGTACATGGGATTCTCTAGGCAAGAATCCTGGAGTGGACTGCTGTGCCCACTTCCAGGGGATCTTCCTGACCCAGGGATCAAACCTGTGTCTCTTATGTCTCCTGCATTGGCAGGCACGTTCTTTACCACTAGTGCCACCTTCGAAGCCCAACATGCTGGATTACATTGATTTTTTGTGTGTGTTGAACCACCCTTGAATCATCCTGGGAATAAATCCCATCTGGTTATGATGTATAATCCTTTTAATATGCTGCTGAATTCAGCTTGCTAGTAATTTCTCAAGGACTTTTTCACTTGTATTCATAAGGAAAATTGATCTGTTTTCTTGTATTCTCTTTATCTGATTTTGGTATCAGGGTAATTCTGGCCTCTTAGAATGAGTTTCAATGTGTTTCATTATTTTCAATTTTTTTTTGAAGACTTTAAGAAAGATTGGAATTAAATTCTTCTTTAAATGGTGGGTTGAACTTACATTGAAACCATCTGGTACTGAACTTTCTCTGTTGGGAAGTTTTTGATTACTGAGTTAATTGCATTACTTGATGTGGACTTATTGAGGTTTTCTACTTCTTTATGATTCAGTTTTGACAGATTGTGTGTTTCTATAAATTTGTTCAGTTCATCTAGGTTATCCAGTTTGTTGACATACAAATGTTCATAGTATTCACTTATAATTCTTTTTATTTATGTAAAACTGGTGATGTCTCCACTTTCATTTCTGATTTAAGAAAGTTTAGTCTTTTTTTTTTTTTCATACTGAATCTTTGTCAATTTTCTTTATCTTTTTGAAGAACCAACTTTTGATTATTTTTATTTTCTCTGTTACTTTTCTGTTTTCTATTTTATTTATGTCTGCTCTGACCTTTATCATTTCTGAAACTATGCAAGCTTGGGGTTTAGCTTGCTCTTCTTTTTACAGTTTCTTAAGGTTTATTGGTTTATTTCTCCTTTTTTAACATATATATTTACAAATATAAATTTCTACTTTACCATTGCTTTTGATGAATCCCATGAGGTTTTGTACATTGTGCTTTTATTTTCATTTCTTAAGCCATTTTCTAATTTTCCTTGTTGTTTCTTCCTTGACCCATTGTTTCTTTAAGCTTGTATTTTTTTTTTTGAGCACTATCATTATTTCTTTTTTTAAATGTATTTTTTATTGAAGGAAAATTGCTTTACAGAATTTTGTTGTTTTCTGTCAAACCTCAACATGAATCAGCCATAGGTATATACATATATCCCCTCCCTTTTGAACCTCACTCCCATCTCCTTCCCCACCCCTGTTTGAGTTTCCTGAGACATACAGCAAATTCCCATTGGCTATCTATTTTACATATGGTAATGTAAGTTTCCATGTTACTCTTTCCATACTTTGCACCCTCTCCTCCCCTCTCCCCATGTCCATAAGTCTATTTTCTATGTTTCTCCATTGTTGCCCTGTTAATAAATTTTTCAGCACCATTTTTCTAGATTCCATATACATGCATTAGAATATGATATTTATCTTTCTCTTTCTGACTTACTTCACTCTGTATAATAGGTTCTAGGTCCATCCACCTCATTAGAACTGACTCAAATGTGTTCCTTTTTATGGCTGAGTAATGTTCCATTGTGTATATGTACCACAACTTTATCCATTCATCTGTTGATGGAAATCTAGGTTGCTTCCATGTTCTAGGTATTGTAAATAGTGCTGCAATGAACAATGGGATACATGTGTCTTTTTCAATTTTGGTTTTCTCAGGGTATATGCCTAGGAGTGGGATTGCTGGACTGCAAGGCTATGGTTTTTCCAGTAGTCATGTATGGATGTGAGAGTTGGACTGTGAAGAAAGCTGAGTGCCAAAGAATTGATGCTTTTGAACTGTGGTGTTGGAGAAGACTCTTGAGAGTCCCCTGGACTGCAAGGAGATCCAACCAGTCCATTCTAAAGGAGATCAGTCCTGGGTGTTCTTTGGAAGGAATGATGCTAAAGCTGAAACTCCAGTACTTTGGCCACCTCATGTGAAGAGCTGACTCATTGGAAAAGACTCTGATGCTGGGAGGGATTGCGGGCAGGAGGAGAAGGGGATGACAGAGGATGAGATGGTTGGATGGCATCACCAACTCGATGGACATGAGTTTGAGTAAACTCTGGGAGTTGGTGATGGACAGGGAGGCCTGGCGTGCTGCACTTCTTGGGGTTTGCAAAGAGTCGGACACGACTGAGCAACTGAACTGAACTGAACTGAACGGTGGTTTTATGGCTATTTTTTTTAAGGAATCTCCATACCGTCTTCCGTAGTGCTTGTATCAATTTACATTCCCACCAACAGTGCAAGAACATACCCTATTCTACACACCCTCGCCAACATTTATTGTCTGTAGACTTTTTGATAATGGCCGATATGACCGATATGAGGTGATATCTCATTGTAGTTTTGATTTGCATTCTTTCTCTATTAATGAGCGATGTTGAGCATCTTTTCAAGTGTTTGTTAGCCATTTGTATGTCTTCTTTGGGGAAATGTCTGTTTAGGTCTTTTCCCCACTTTTTGATTGGGTTGTTTTTCTGGTATTGAGTTGTATGTGTTGCTTGTATATTTTGGAAATTAATCCTTTGTCAGTTGTTTCATTTGCTATTATTTTCTCCCACTCTGAGAGTTGTCTTTTAAACCTTGCTTATAGTTTCCTTTGCTGTGCAAAAGCTTTTAAGTTTAATCAGGTCCCACTTGTTTACTGTTTTTATTTCCATTACTCTAGGAGGTGGGTCATAGAGGATCTTACTTTGATTTATGTCATTGAGTGTTCTGCCTATGTTTTCCTCTAAGAGTTTTATAGTTTCTGGTCTTACATTTAGGTGTTTAATCCATTTTGAGTTTATCTTTGTGTATGGTGTTAGGAAGTGTTTTAATTTCATTCTTTTACATGTAGTTGTCCAGTTTTCCCAGCACCATTTATTGCAGAGGCTGTCTTTGCCCCATTGTATATTCTTGCATCCTTTGTCAAAAATAAGGTACCCATAGGTACATGGGTTTATTTTTGGGCTTTCTATCTTGTTCCATAGGTCTATATTTCTGTTTTTGTGCCAGTACCATACTGTCTTAATGACTGCAGCTTTGTAGTATAATATGAAGTCAGGAAGGTTGATTCCTCCGGCTCCATTCTTCTTTCTTAAGACTGTTTTGGCTCAGTTCAGTTCAGTCGCTCAGGAGAAGGCAATGGCACCCCACTCCAGTACTTTGCTTGGAAAATCCCATGGATGGAGGAGCCTGGTAGGCTGCAGTCCATGGGGTCGGTAAGAGTCGGACACGACTGAGCGACTTCCCTTTCACTTTTCACTTTCATGCATTGGAGAAGGAAATGGGAACCCACTCCAGTGTTCTTGCCTGGAGAATCCCAGGGACGGGGGAGCCTGGTGGCTGTCGTCTGTGGGATCACACAGAGTCGGATACGACTGAAGTGACTTAGCAGCAGCAGCAGCAGTTCAGTCGCTCAGTCGTGACCAACTCTTTGCAACCCCATGGACTGCAGCATGCCAAGCCTCCCTGACCATTGCCAACTCCTGGAGTTTACTCAAACTCATGTCCATCGAATTGGTGATGCCATCCAACCATGTCATGCTCTGTTGTCCCCTTCTCCTCCTGCCTTCAATCTTTCCCAGCATCAGTGTCTTTTCCAATCAGTCAGTTCTTCATGTCACGTGGCCAAAGTATTGGAGTTTCAGCTTCAATATCAGTCCTTCCAATGAATATTCAGGACTGATTTCCTTTAGGATGGACTGGTTGGATCTCTTTGCAGTCCAAGGGACTCTCAAGAGTCTCCTCCAACACCACAGTTCAAAAGCATCAATTCTTCAGTGCTCAGCTTTCTTTATAGTCCAACTCTCACATCCACACATGACTACTGGAAAAAACATAGCTTTGACTAGGTGGACATTTGTTGGCAAGGTCCTGCTTTGGCTATTCAGGGTCTTTGTGTTTCCATATGAACTGTGAGATTTTTTGTTCTAGTGCTGTGAAAAATGCCATTGGTAATTTGATAGGGATCACATGAAATCTGTAGATTGCATTTGGTAGTATAGTCATTTTCCTAATATTGATTCTTCCTATCTAGGAACATAGAATATCTCTCCATCTGTTTATGTCATTCTTGATTTCTTTCATTAGTGTCTTATAATTTTCTGTATACAGTTCTTTTGTCTCTTTAGGTAAGTTTATTCCTAGATATCTAACTTTTTTTGTTGCAATGGTGAATAGGATTGATTCCTTAATTTCTCTTTCTGATTTTTCGTTGTTAGTATATAGAAATAGAAGTGATTTATATGTATTGATTTTGTATCCTGCAACTTTGCTAAATTCAAGATTAGCCTAGTAATTTTCTGATACAATCTTTAGGGTTTTCTATGTACAGTATCATGTCATCTGCAAACAGTGAGAGCTTTACTTCTTCTTTTCTGATCTGGATTCCTTTTATTTCTTTTTCTTCTCTGATTGCTGTAGCTAGGACTTCCAAAACTGTGTTGAATAATAGTGGTGACAGTGGACACCCTTGTCTTGTTCCTGATCTTAGGGGGAATGCTTTTAGTTTTTCACCATTGAGAATAATGTTTGCTGTAGGCTTATCATATATGGCCTTTACTATGTTGAGGTTGATTCCTTCTAGGCCCATTGTTTGAAGAGTTTTAATCATAAATGGTGCTGAATTTTGTCAAAGGCTTTTTCTGCATCTATTGAGATTATCATATGGTTTTTATCTTTCAATTTGTTAATACGGTTTATCACATTGATTGATTTGCATATATTGAAGAATCCTTGCATTCCTGGAATAAACCCAGCTTGATCATGATGTATGATCTTTTTGATGTGTTACTGAATTCTGTTTGCTAAAATTTTGTTAAGGATTTTTGCGTCTATGTTCATCAGTGATATTGGCCTGTTATTTTCTTTTTTTTATGCTGTCTTTGTCTGGTTTTGGTATCAAGGTGATGGTGGCCTCGTAGCATGAGCTTGGAAGTGTTCCTTCCTCCGCAATTTTTTGAAAGAGCTTTTAGAAGGACGGGCATTAGCTCTTGTCTAAATGTTTGGTAGAATTCTCCTGTGAAGCCATCTGGTCCTAGGCTTTTGTTTTTTGGGAGATTTTTGATCACAGCTTCAATTTCAGTGCTTGTAATTGGGTTGTTCACAGTTTCTCTTTCTTCCTGATTCAGTCTTGGAAGATTGAACTTTTCTAAGAATCTGTCCATTTCTTCCAGGTTATCCATTATATTGCCATATAGTTGTTCGTAATAGTCTCTTATAATCCTTTGTATTTCTGCATTGTCTGTTGTAACCTCTCCTTTTTCATTCCTAATTTTGTTGATCTAATTCTTCTTTTTTTCTTGATGAGTCTGGTTAAAGGTTTGTTGATTTTGTTTATCTTCTCAAAGAACCAGCTTTTAGTTTTATTAATCTTTACTATTGTTTCTTTCATTTATTTTTGCTTGGATCTGTATGATTTCCTTCCTTCTACTAATTTTGGGGGTTTTTTGTTCTTCTTTTTCTAGTTGTTTTAGGTGTAAAGTTAAGTTGTCTGTTCTATGTTTTTCTTTTTTCTTGAAGTAGGATTATATTGCTATAAACGTCCCTCTTTGAACTGCTTTTGCTGCATCCCATAGGTTTTGAGTTGTCATGTTTCCATTGTCATTTATTTCTAAAAGTTTTTTTTATTTCCCTTTTGATTTCTTCAGTAACCTGTTGGTTATTTAGAAACGTGTCATTTAATCTCCACGTGTTTGTGTTTCTTACAGGTTTTTTCTTGTAACTGATATCTAGTCTCATAGCATTGTGCAGAGTTTCTGCTGAAAGATCAGCTGTTAAGCATATGGAGTTTCCCTTGTATGTTACTTGTTGCTTCTCCCTTGCTGCTTTTAATATTCTTTCTTTGTGTTTAGTCTTTGACAATTTGATTGGTATATGTCTTGGCACATTTCTCCTTGGGTTTATCCTGTATGGGACTCTTCGTGCCTCTTGGACTTCATTGACTATTTCCTTTTCCATGTTGGGGAAATTTTCAACTATAATCTCTTCAAAAATTTTCTCATAGCCTTTCTTTTTCTCTTCCTCTTCTGGGACCCCTATAATTTGAATGTTAGTGCATTTGATTTTGTCCCAGAGGTCTGTGAGACTATCCTCAGTTCTTTTCATTCTTTTTACTTTATTCTGCTCTTCAAAAGTTATTTCCACCATTTTATCTTCCAGCTCACCGATTTGTCCTTCTGCTTCAGATATTCTGCTATTGATTCCTTCTAGAGTATTTTTAATTTCAGTACTTGTGTTGTTTGTATGTTTATTCTTTAATTCTTCTAGGTCTTTGTTAATTGATTCTTGCATTTTCTCCATTTTGTGTTCAAGGTTTTTGATCATCTTTACATCATTATTCTGAATTCTTTTTCAGGTAGTTTGCCTATTTCCTCTTCATCTATTTGGACATCTGTGTTTCTAGTTTGTTCCTTCATTTGTGTAGTATTTCTCTGCCTTTTAGTTATTTTTTTAAAACTTATTGTGTTTGAGTTCTCCTTTTCTCAGGCTTCAAGGAAAGTTGAATTCTTTGCTTGAAGAAGATTGAATTCTTTTTTCCTTTTGGTTTCTGCACTCCTAAGGTTGGTCCAGTGGTTTGTGTAAGCTTTGTATAGGGTGAGATTTGTGTTGAGTTTTTGTTTGTTTGTTTGTTTGTTTGTTTTTCTTCTGATGGGCAAGGCTGAGTGAGATGGTAATACTGTCTCCTGATGATTGCGTTTGTTTTTTTTGTTTTGTTTGTTGTTTAGATGAGGTGTCCTGCACAGGGTGCTACTGGTGGTTGGGTGATGCTGGGTCTTGTATTCAAGTGGTTTTGTTTGTGTGAGTTCTCACTATTTGATACTCCCTAGGGTTAGTTCTCTCATACCCTAGGGTCTGGGAGTTAGTGCTCCCACTCCAAAGGCTCAGGGATTGATCTTGGTGAATCAACCCCCTTAGAAGCAGTCAGCCCTCCTGTTAGGGATTCAATATTCTGCGAGCGCTGAGTGCACATCCTTCCTGCTCCCTCACCTCTTGAGGTGCTGTGTCCTTCCCTTTTAAGGTCTCCTAGTCTTCCTTGTATTGTTTAATTTCCACATATTTGTGAATTTTCCAGTTTGCCTGTGTTATTCATTTTTAATTTCATTCCATTATGATCAAAAGACATACATTGGATGATTTTAATCTTTTAAAAATTTATTAAGACTTATTTTGTGGCCAGTATATGGTATATATGGGCTTCCCTGGTGGCTCCAGTAGTAAAGAAACTGCCTGCCAATGCAGGATATGTTAGAGATGTGGGTTCAATCCCTGGGTTAGGAAGGTACACTAGAGTAAGGCTTGGCAACCCACTCCAGTATTCTTGCCTGGAGAATGCCATGGACAGAGGAGCCTGGTGGGCTACTGTCCATGGGATTGCAAAGTTGGACATGACTGAGTGACTAACACACATTGCTGTGTTAAATGTTATCAGTATATGATGGGTGCATGCTCAGTCACTCTGTCATGTCTGACTCTCTGAGACCCCATGCACTGTAGCCCACCAGGCTCCTGTGTCCATTGGATTATCCCAGCAAGAATACTGGAGTGGGTTGCCATTTCCTCCTCCAGGAGAACTTAGTGAACCAGGGATCGAACCCATGTCTCCTGCATTGACAGGCGGATTCTTTACCACTAAGCCAACTGGGAAGCCCTGATATATGATGAAACCTTTTTAAATAACAGTACAGCCAAGTCAGTTCAGTTTTGGTTATAGTTTTCACGGAATATCTTTTTCCATCCTTTTACTTAAAATTAGCTTCATCTTCATATCTAAAGTGAATATTTTGTAAACAGAATATTGATGGATTCTATTTTTTTAATATAGTCTTCCAAACCTTTATTTTAATAGGAAAGAGTAATCCTTTTATATTTAATTTGATTACTGAAAAACAAGCATTTACTTTGCCACGTGGCTATTTATGTTTTATGCTTTTGTACCTCAATTTTCCATTGTTAACATTTGGAGGATATCAATTACCATGTTAAACTTATTAAACACATGGTTTGAATATACATAAAAGTATATAATAATTAAAAAAAATTCTGCTTCCTTACATCTCCATTTATTTCCTTTTGGGTTCTCTGCTTCAACCCTTTGAGTTGTTATTATCACAGATTATCACCTTATGCATTGTAGTCCCCTTAAAATGAATTTATAATTATTGCTTTAACATTTGTCATTTAGTTTATTTAGGGAAAAAAGGGAAGTTATAAATTAAATGCACAATTTCATTCATTCAAAAGTCCACTATTACTGGACCTTATACTTATTATTTTTTTATGTCTGAGAGTTACTGTCTGGTGTCCTTTCATTTCATCCTGAAGGAGTCTCTTTAGTAATTTCTTGTACAGTAGATCTGTTTACCTGGGATTTTCTTAATACCTCCTTCATTGTTAAAGAAGAGTTTTGCCAGATGCAGAATTCTTGACCAACACTTTTTTTCCCCCTTCAGGCTACTAAACATGTCATCCTACTGTCTTCTGGCCTCTGTGGTTTCTGGAGAGAAATCATCTGTTAATTTTATTGAGAATCACTTGTATGTGATGAGTGACTTCTACATTCCTGCTTTCAAGATCAACTTGGTTGTCCAGTCTATAAGTATCCAGCTTGGAGTTAGTTGAGCTTCTCAGATGTATATTCATGAATTTCATCAGATTTGGGAATTTTTTTTGCCAAATATGTTTTCCTATTCCTGTCTTCAATATCTTCTTCTGGGAGCCCTATAATACATATATTGAACACCTAATGGTATCCCACAGGTCCTTCAGGCTTTGTTCATTTATATTCATTATTTTTTTCTGTTTCTCTGAATTTATTATTTCATTTGTCCTTATCTTCAACCGATCCTTTCTTCTGCCTGCTCAAATCTGATTTTGAACACCTCTAGAGAATTTTTCATTTTAGTTTTTGTACTTTCCACCTCCAAAATTTCTATTCAATTCCTTCTATCTCTTTATTTTTCATCTTCATTTGTATTTTTATTTTTTACAGTCATTATTTTCTTGATTCCCTTTAGCTCTCTGTCTGTGATTTCCTTAAATAAAATTAAGAAAGTCAATTTAATGTCTTTGATTAGTAACTTAAATGTCTGGGCTTCCTCAGAGATGGTTTCTGTCTAACTCTTGTTCCTTTAAAGGGTTGTACATTACTGTTTCTTTCTATGTACTGTACTGTATTTTTGTTGTTGTTGAAAACCAGACATTTTGAGTTGTGGTAACTCAAACTATAATGCTGTGGGAATTCTAAAATTCCAATTCTGTCCCTCATCAGGGATTGTTGGATTTTGCCTGTTGAAGGTTGAAGTCATAAAACTGAACTTTTCCATATTGTTTTTAAAAGTATATGCTTCTTGTCTGTGATCAGTAAAGTTTCTGTTCCTTTGTGTCTGCAGACAAAGTGCAACCTGACAAAGATATCCTTAAGCATCTGGCTCCCAAAAGGGGAAAACATAGATGCTCTCTCTTTAAATCCTCTACAAATCAGGAAGACATTTTAGCCCGTTGGGAATGAAACAATGGCTAACTTCTGTCTCAGCCCCTTGATGATTAGCAATAAAAAACCTATGATCCCAAGTTTTTGGAAGACAAGGTCCATATTCCCCACCATGGCCCCAGAAATTTGCACCAGGAACTGAGTTGCTGCATTGGGGAGTGCTAGGATGTGAGGCATGGTAGCCGCTATCATGCAATCACTAAAATTTACCAAAATTAAACTTACCAGCTTCTTCATTAAGCACTCCTCTGGATCCTGTAAGAGATCTGTTAGACTAAGGTTGCAAAATAGTTGCTCAGACAGTTCCTACCAGCTCACAAGTCATTTCTGTGGAGTCAAATTCCTGGGGCTTTCTACTCTGCCACATTTCCTGATATCACTTCATTGTGGCTCTGTCTTTCCCTAATAACTAATGATGTTGAACGTCCATTTATGTGCTTATGTGTCAGCTCTATATTTCCTTTAGTGATGGGTCTGATCAAATTATTTCCCAAACTGTACGTTCCTTATTTTCTTAATGAGTTTTCGGTCTTATGTATTATATGTATTAATGAATGTATGTATGAACTCACATTTTTTTATGATTTGCAAATATTTTCTACAACTGCAACTTTCTTTTCATTATGTTAACAGTATCTTCTGAAGAGTTCACATTCTTAATTTTGATGAAGTTAAATTTTCAATTTTTTCTTTTACAGATCATGCCTTTGGCACGATCTAAAATAACAAAATAACACAGAGATTTTTCCCTTATGTTCCTTTCTAGACCTTTTAAACTCCTAGGTTGCACATTTAGGTCTAATAAGTATTTTTCTTTTTACTAATTTTTGAACTAACTTTTGTATATGGCTTGAGATGTAGATTAAACTTAACTATTTGTTTTACTCCCATCAGAACAGATCAGATCAGTCGCTCAGTCGTGTCTGACTCTTTGCAACCCCATGAATCGCAGCACGCCAGGCCTCCCTGTCCATCACCAACCCCCGGAGTTCACTCAGACTCACGTCCATCGAGTCATTGATACCATCCAGCCATCTCATCCTCTGTCGGCCCCTTCTCCTCCTGCCCCCAATCCCTCCCAGCATCAGAGTCTTTTCCAATGAGTCAACTCTTCACATGAGGTGGCCAAAGTATTGGAGTTTCTGCTTTAGCATCATTCCTTCCAAAGAAATCCCAGGGCTGATCTCCTTCCGAATGGACTGGTTGGATCTCCTTGCAGTCCAAGGGACTCTCAAGAGTCTTCTCCAACACCACAGTTCAAAAGCATCAATTCTTCGGCACTCAGCCTTCTTCCCAGTCCAACTCTCACATCCATACATGACCACAGGAAAAACCATAGCCTTGACTAGACGAACCTTTGTTGGCAAAGTAATGTCTCTGCTTTTGAATATGCTATCTAGGTTGGTCATAACTTTCCTTCCAAGGAGTAAGCGTCTTTTAATTTCATGGCTGCAGTCACCATCTGTAGTGATTTTGGAGCCCAGAAAAATAAAGTCTGACACTGTTTCCACTGTTTCCCCATCTATTTCCCATGAAGTGATGGGACCGGATGCCATGATCTTCGTTTTCTGAATGTTGAACTTTAAGCCAACTTTTTCACTCTCCACTTTCACTTTCATCAAGAGGCTTTTGAGTTCCTCTTCACTTTCTGCCATAAGGGTGGTGTCATCTGCATATCTGAGGTTATTGATATTTCTCCCAGCAATCTTGATTCCAGCTTGTGTTTCTTCCAGTCCAGCGTTCCTCATGATGTACTCTGCATATAAGTTAAATAAACAGGGTGACAATATACAGCCTTGACGAACTCCTTTTCCTGTTTGGAACCAGTCTGTTGTTCCATGGCCAGTTCTAACTGTTGCTTCCTGACTCCCGTATGGATATCCAATTATGAAAGCACCACTTCTTGAAAAGGTTAACTTCCTCCATAAGTTGGTTTTGCATCTTTATTGAATATTAACCCAAAATGTGTGGGTATACATCTGGATTCTCTACTTTGTTACATTGATCTCTTTATCATAATGCCAGTATCACACTACCTTAAGTAATCTAGACTTAGAATAAATCTTTAAATTATGTAATGTGAGTGCTCTATTTCTGTTCTCTCTTTTTCCTGAAAGTTATTTTGGTTAATGTAGGTATTTTGAATTTCATATAAATGTTGTGTATTTCTTTATTTAGATTTTTCCATGATTATTTCATTAGACTTTTGAAGTTTCTTTTTAAATTGAGGTATAGTTGATTTACAATATTATATGTTTCAGGTGTACAACATAGTGATTCATAATTTTTAAAGGTTATATTCCATTTATGTGGTAGTAGTTTAGTCACTAAGTCGTGTCCAACTCGTGTGACCCCATGGACTCTAGCCTGCCAGGTTCCTCTGTCCATGGGATTCTTCAGGCAAGAGTACTGGAGTGGGTTCCCATTTCCTTCTCCTGGGGATCTTCCCGATCAAACCTGGGTCTCCTGTATTACAGGCAGATTCTTTACCAACTGAGCTGTGAGGGAAACCCATATTCCATTTATGGTTATTATAAAATATTGGCTATATTCCCTGTTCTGTACAGTATATCCTTGTAGCTTATTTATTTTATACATAGTAGTTTGTATTTCTTTTTTTTGTAAATTAATTAATTAATTTTAATTGGAGGCTAATTACTTTAGAATATTGTAGTGGTTTTTGCTATACATTTACATGAATCAGCCATGGGTGTACATGTGTTCCCCATGCTGAACCCCCCTCCCATCTACCCACCCATCCCATCCCTACCTTTTAATCTCTTATCTCTAGCTTGCTCCTCCCCTTTCTCTCTCCCCATGGTGAAAGCAAAAGTATTAGTCGCTCAGTTGTGTCCAACTCTTTGCAACCCCATGGACTATAGCCTGCCAGACTCCTCTCCAGGCAAGAATAATGGAGTGGGTAGCCATTCCCTTCTTCAGGGGATCTTCCTGACCCAGAGACTGGACCTGGATCTGGGTCTCCTGCATTGCAGGCAGATTCTTCAACATCTGAGCCACCAGGGATGCCTCCTCCCCATGGTAAGCACTAGTCTTTTCCTTTAATGCCATTGTCACTAAGTTTTTAATTTTTTTATATTCCACTGCTGCTGCTGCTGCTGCTAAGTTGCTTCAGTCGTGTCCGACTCTGTGCGGCCCCAGAGACGGCAGCCCACCAGGCTCCCCCATCCCTGGGATTCTCCAGGCAAGAACAATGGAGTGGGTTGCCAGTTCCTTGTCCAATGCATGAAAGTGAAAAGTGAAAGTGAAGTTGCTCAGTCATGTCCGACTCTTAGCGACCCCATGGACTGAAGCCTACCAGGCTCCTCCATCCATGGGATTTTCCAGGCAAGAGTACTGGAGTGGGGTGCCATTGCCTTCTCCATTATATTCCACATATAAGTGGTATCATACAGTATTTGTCTTTGATTTATATTAATATCACTTACCATCATATGCTCCAAGTCCACTCATGTTGTTCCAAGTAGTAACATTGCATTCTTTAATGGCTGAATAGTATCCTATTGTACATACACATCATATTCTCTTTATTCATTCAATGTCCTGATGGTGGACATTTAGGTTGCTTCCGTAGTTTGGCTATTGTAAATAATGCTGCTATGAACACTGGGGTGCATATATCTTTTGAACTAGTGTTTTTGTTTTCATCAGGTATATACACAGGAATGGAATTGCTGGATCATAAGGTAGTTCTTTGAGCATCTTAGGACAATTGTTTTAAAGTATTTAATATATATTCCATTAAGTCTATTTCAGGGACAGACTCTGTTTAATTACTTTTTTCTTTGAATTGACCATACTTTCCTAAATCTTTGTATGCCTTGTCTGAGTTTTTGTTGAATGGACACTGGACATTTGAATATAATAATATAGTAACTCTGGGAATCAGATTCTCACCATTTCCCAAGGATTATTTTTTTTAATTGTTGTAGGCTGTCTCTGTACCAAGAATCAGACTAAGGTGTGAAAACAATGTCTTCTTAGGTCTTTAAAAATCTTTCTTTGAGCACATTAGTCACTTTCTAATTTCCTCCATACATGCATTTTTTCTTTTGTCCTAGTCTTTAATGTCTGACTCCCCAAATGGGAAAAGCAAAAATTTAAAGCAGGAGAAAAGGGCCCTGGCCCTGTCAATTTCCTAGAAGGCTGTTCAGCTTGAGGGGATAAATCTGCAATGAGTTGGTAGTGGAGGGGGGGCATGCGAGGGAAGGTGCAGCAACAGTGGCTACCTGACTTTCTGCATCTCTATGATCAGAAGAAGCAATCAGTGACCAGAACACAGATCCCCTTTTTTGCCTACCCTGACTCCTGCAAGCTGCAGGTAAGCAGTGTGTGCTAAGTGGCTGGAAGTGGGGATGCCTAGCAACTATTGCCAGCTAAGAGCTGAAGACACTCAAAATTAACCAAAATTTATTACCCAAGCCTTCCCCAGAAGTTACAAGTTTTCAACAGACTCAATAGTTCCAAATTAGTTACATAAGACAGAGTCTGCCAATGCTATTGTTGTCTAGGTGGAAGACAGATTTCTGGTGCTACCTACTCCATTATCATCCGAGAATTCTTGTCAAGAGTTAATTTTATCTCACTATTAAGGAAAGACCATTTTGAGTACTCTAGCTGATGACTTTACTTCTGGCCTCATGTGAACTTCAGGCACTGTACACTTTCATCCTTCCCAAGGGCTTTTTCCTCTGCCTCAGGTAGCTTGCTCACACGTGTTTATTAATTGATTCTTAGCTGAATATTTGTGGAGGAGTCTCTGCAGGCCTCTGGAGTTTTCTCTGTACATCACTCCTCTTTCCAGTACTCTACCCTGTGAGTTTTAGCCATCTTGCTCAGTCCCGATTCCCCATTACTTTCCCTCAACTTAGGGAGGCTGCCAGGTCCTGTGGGTTCGTTTCCTTACATCATGGTCTGGAAACTTTCACCAGGCAGTGAAGTGGGTCATTTGTAGGGCTCATCTCCTTTGTTTTCCATCTCTAAAGGATCTCTGTCCTTCACTGATTTATTTTCAATGTTTTCAGAACTATTGGTTCACATTGCTGTCTGGGTGTTTTTGGTTATTACTGTATCAGGTGGGAAGGTAGCAGTCCCTTTACTTCAACTTGGCTGAAAGTGATAGCTTAAACTTCAATTTAAAATTAGATGGACATGTACATGCATAGATGTACACACTGCTATATTTAAAATAGATAACCAACAAGGACCTCCTGTATAGCACATGGAACTATGCTCAGTATTAATGCAGCAGCCTGGGTGGAGGGGAATTTAGGGGAGAATGGATACATGTATCCAGAGTACCTCATGAATTGATCATTATATGCAGAGTACATCATGAGAAATGCTGGGCTGGATGAAGCACAGGCTAGAATCAAGATTGCCAGGAGGAATATCTATAGCCTCAGATATGCAGATGACACCACTCTATGGCAGAAAGTGAAGAAGAACTAAAGAGCCTCTTGATGAAAGTGAAAGAGGAGACTGAAAAAGTTGGCTTAAAGCTCAACATTCAGAAAACTAAGATCATGGCATCTGATCCCATCACTTCATGGCAAATAGATGGGGAAACAGTGGCAGACTTTAATTTTTGGGGCAACAAAATCACTGCAGATAGTGACTGCAGCCATGAAATTAAAAGACGCTTTGTCCTTGGAAGGAAAGTTATGACTAACCTAGACAGCATATTAAAAAACAGAGACATTACTTTGCCAACAAAGGTCCATATAGTCAAAGCTATGATTTTTCCAGTAGTCATGTATGGATGTGAAAGTTGGACTATAAAGAAAGTTGAGAGCCGAAGAATTGATGCTTTTGAACTGTGGTGTTGGAGGAGACTCTTGAGAGTTCCTTGGACTGCAAGGAGATCCAATCAGTCCATTCTAAAGGAAATCAGTCCTGAATCTCATTGGAAGGACTGATGTTGAAGCTGAAACTCCAATACTTTGGCCACCTGATGGGAAGAACTGACTCATTGGAAAAGACCCTGATGCTGGGAAAGATTGAAGGCAGGAGGAGAAGGGGAGGACAGAAGATGAGATGGTTGGATGGCATCACTGACTCGATGGTCGTGAGTTTGAGTGAACTCCGGGAGTTGGTGATAGACAGGGAGGCCTGGCGTGCTGCAGTCCATGGGGTCGCAAAGAGTTCGACACGACTGAGTATCTGAACTGAACTGAACTGGATACATGTATATGTATGGCTGAGTCCCTTTGCTGTTGCCCTGAAACTGTCACAACACTGTTAATCGGCTATAGCCCAATATAAAAGAAAAAGTTTAAAAATAAAGTGAGTTCTTCCTTATATGATCTCTTAGCATATACTTCTCTGACCTTCTCACTGGTACTAATCAACATATTTCTTGGTAATACAAGCAATTATTTTCTTTTCTTTGTAGTTTGTGAGTTTGTGGAGAATAAGATATAAATTTGAGTCACTACATGTACTTTAAAATATGAAAATAAACATCTACTAGTAGATTAAACTATTAAAAATTAACCTTACTTGGCATAGATTTCTAGACTTGTAGGTCATACAAATGTCATGGTATATGTTGATGCTGCAAGGAATTTCATGCTGCTTCTTATGAGAACTATAGATACTTATTTCTTACAGTAGTTAAGTAAATTTGCACTGAGTTAAATAAAGGCAAATAAAAGAAAATGGATCAAATAAAATAGGACATGTCCTTTAGACATGTAGTTCACCAGTGATACAGTATATAATCAGTGGGTTAAGATTTAGAAGGCATCGCGTTATAGTATCTATATCTTTTAAACAGGGTATAAGAGGGGTATTACTCTTGTCTGGAAAATCCCATGGATGGAGGAGCCTGGTAGGCTGCAGTCCATGGGGTCGCTGAGGGTTGGACACGACTGAGCAACTTCACTTTCACTTTTCCCTTTCATGCATTGGAGAAGGAAATGGCAACCCACTCCAGTGTTCTTGCCTGGAGAATCCCAAGGACGGGGGAGCCCGGTGGGGTGTCGTCTATGGGGTTGCACAGAGTGGGACATGACTGAAGAGACTTAGTAGCAGCAGCAGCAGGAGGGGTATTATAATTTATGTCGTGAACATATGTATTTTGGAAATTCAGCATTTATTTTCTCTTTCAAAAGATACCCAGGTATATTTCTCAGAAATTGTCTATAGATTTCGTGACATGGTCAATCCATGTACTTGCTTCCCCATATTAACACCAAAGGAGCCGTATTCTTTTCACCATCAAGTTAGAGACAAATTACACATTAAATGTAATCTAATGTGGGGCCAGACTGATGAAACTGCTCAGTTAGTTAGGAATTAAGCTCTTTTGCTACAGTATGCACTAGTCACATATGACTGTTTAACTTGAAGTTAAATAAAATTAAAAATTTAGTTTCTCAGTTATACACATCAAATACTCAATAGCCACCTATGGCTAGTAGCTACCATGTTAGACAGTACAGCTCACTTCCTTCATCATAGAAAGTTCTATTGAATAGTAGAGCTCAAGGAACATAAGTGTTAGGATGAGATTATTGAGTATATAATCTTTTTAGTGACATGGAAATTTTTATTTTAAAATATTACATTTATAGTGCTTCTTGGTTTGACAAAACTAGAGGTATCTGTTATAAGATAAACAGGTATTGTCTCATGACTGTGCTAAAATCCTTATTTCAGGTTGCACTGATAGTCCCTCATCGGGGGCCAGTGTTGCCTTTACCACCTACCTGGGATCTGCAAAGAGCAAGGGACGGAGAAGAGGCAGTGAGCAGTGAGCGGGGGAGGAAGGGCGGGTTCCTGCCTTCAGTTCTTTTCCAGGCTCAGGCTAATGCTCCACCCTGAGGGCATCTGCATTTAAGGCAGAACTTTCTCCCTGTCTTTCAGTGGCACTTGCATTCTTGTAGTTCTAAAACCAAGCTCATCTTTTCCTTTGGCAGTAGATTCAGTGTGGAGAGTCTCAGCTCAGTTTCCAGAGAATGACTATGTGCTCCCACCTGTCTGAAGCCCCAGATTCCCTGGAGGAAGTCGAATTCATGTGTTCCAGCTTTGTCAGGCCTGAGTGCCTTTCATATTCTGGTGTGAGAGAACTGCTCCTTCCAGAAACATTTTTATTAAACACAACAGACCATTTAATGATAACTGGTCTCTAAATGGGCTCCCCTGGTAGCTCAGCTGGTAAAGAAAACACCTGCAATGCAGGAGATCCAGGTTCGATTCTGGGTTGGGAAGGTATGCTGGAGAAGGGAAAGGCTACCCACTCCAGTAATCTTGGGCTTCTCTGGTGGCTCAGTTGGTAAAGAATCTGCCTGCCACATGGGAGACCTGGGTTTGATCCCTGGGTTGGGAAGATCCCCTGGAGGAGGGCATGGCAACCCACTCCAGTATTCTTGCCTGGAAAATCCCCATGGACAGAGGAGTCCATAGGGTCACAAAGAGTTGGACATGAATGAACAACAAAGCACAGCACAGTCTCTAAATAAAATTTTAAACGGTTTTGTACTTATGAATGAAAATTCCTGGTTTAAAAAAATAAAAATTTCATTTGATTTATATTGTTTAAAAATAAAATTTAGTTTATTAAATAAATTGTGGAGGGCAGAGAAGGATTCCCTGGTGGTCCAGTAGTTAGACCTCCAAGCTTCCATTGCAGGGGGCATGGGTTTGATCTCTGGTCAGTGAACTAAGATCCTGCATATTGTACAGTGTGGCCAAAAAAAAAAAAAAAAATTAAACAAAACTTTAAGATTCCATAAGGCAGTAGGTAAGGGATGACTATAAAGTTCTTCTATTCAAATGAGAAAATATATGCCCAGCTGAGTGTTGTCTTCCAAAGTATCCCTGTGGATGTTTGTCTACTTACTCTTTAGCAGCTCCCAGAAGTGAGGGTGGGCATGAAGGCAGACTGATGCCTGAGTCTCTCCGGTCAGTAATGGCTGATGTGGAGAGCGAGAGGTCTTGGATACCCAGGAAGTGCTGGGAAGGCCTCTGTGTATTTCCACAGTGGTGGAGAGGGGACACAGACAATTCTTTACAGATTTTAGAAAGAACGGACACCAAAAAACTCCTGATTGTTGTGAGTTAGGGAAGGGAAAATTAGTAATCAGTGATTACAGCAATGGTAACCAGCTCTTCAGCTGAGATAGTAACCAATTGATTGTATCAAATGTTTGTCAGCCAAACATTTGGAAATTCCCTTTATTCTTGAAAAGCCTGAGAAATCTGCACTTAATGAAATTCACTTATGCTTTCCCATTGATGTACAATTTAAAACTACAACATATACTTGAAAGGGAAAATGAATTCATACTTCTGAAGAGAACAGGATTAAATCCACATAATTAAAGGCAAAAAGCAGTTTTAAATTCCAGAATGCCAAAACAATGACAACAAAATCCTCAAAACTGCAGAGATACATGTGTGCTCTTCCAGGTAATTTAAATTGACAATCAATTAGCAGATTAGTGCTAGGTGAACATTACACATTCAAATCCCAAGCAGAGATTAATTTGCTCTCTTCCAGGGTCACAGATTGCACGTTTAGCCCCAGCCTGCTGCTCTCCTAATATATGCTAATAAGTACATGGGTCTCAATCACCTTACTTGAAACACTGAAAGCTTAACCTTTTATTATTGGATGTGCTGTGCTGTGCTTAGTTGCTCAGTTGTGTTCGACAATTTTTGACCCCATGGACTGTAGCCATCCAAGCTCCTCTGTCCATGGAATTCTCCAGGCAAGAATACTGCAGTGGATAGCCATTCCCTTCTCCAGGGGATCTTCCTGACCCAGGGATCGAAGCTGGGTCTTCTGCATTGCAGGCAGATTCTTTACCATCTGAGCCACCAAGGAAGCCCCCTTATTATTGGATAGAAATCTCAACTAAGCATAATATTAAGAATATTTAATATTAATATTGAAGTTATCATTCTACTATAAGACATTTTAAATTGGAAAGAATCTTCTAAGTAAAATAAGTAATATTTTCCTCCTTCGGGCAGTAGATGAATTGACCAAAACTAAATTGGCTGAAATAGTGAAACAGCTAAAAATAAGTATTTCTATGATTGGTTTTCCACATATTGGTAAATTTTGCACACCATGGGCTAGTTCTCTTTGTCTCTTAATCATAACTTTTTCTGGAATTTCTTTTTTTAATTTTTATAAAGCATGGAGCCATGTCTTTTTTACCATTTTTATTTTTCAGATTTTTTTTCTTGCTTGTAGGGCAATCTCTTGGTGAAATTAAAAAGTTTTCTCATATGCTCTAAGTGAAAAGTCCAAAGATAACAGGTGGTTGGAACTAGGAAAGTCCCCAAACACTAGTTACTATATATTGTGAATCCAAGAAGATATTATAATTTTATTAAATTTTAAATACAGATGTTTGTTTTTACCTTGACACTTAAAAATTTTAGCTTCAACCAACTTCTGAATTTGAAGATTATATAAAATATGGGTCAGCCAAACATTTTGCCAGCCACTAATAATGTTACTCAAAACATAAGAGAATTAGTTTTTTTTTAAATGAGAACATATACTTAAATAGGGAAAATAACCCTAAATGAATTTATACTTACGAAAATGAATTTTAAAGTTTCAAAAAGTAAGATAACTGTTACATGTTCTCAAGGATAAAGTTGATACAATTATAGGATGTGGAAGTAATAGTTATAAAAGTCAACATTTATTGAAAATTTGCTGTGTGGCAAGCACACAAATTATCTCATTTAATCCTTATAAAAATCTGGAAGGTAAGTACTATTAATACTCTCATTGTACACATGATAGAAACCAAGGTTTTAAAAGTTTAAGTAATTTACTCAAGGGCCCAGAGATAGGACCAGACAGATTTGGTAATCTGATTCCAGAACCTTAGTCCTTTACACTGCCTTAAAGTGAAAATAAATTAATTCTCAGAACCCCAGACACTGGCACCAAAGTATTTAAAAGCAAGCACATTTAAAAGAAAACAAAAACAGTACATAGAAGAGTAAATATGGAGCACAGTGCTATAGATTCAATTACAATGACTGATTAAAACTACTACTCCTAAACGTGTGAGCCTACAGTGGATTATAGAAGGAAATTTGAATATTTTGGGTGTCAGTATTTAATGTGGCTTTAAATGACTAACTGTATTTCTAAATAACATATGATCCTGGCTTCATCACTAACTGTGTATGAGTTAGTGGCTTAACTTGCTAGTCTGTTTTTTAAAAATTAAACACACTTATCAAGATACTAAGAGCATTTTACTTATGTATGTATCATACTGGCCTATAGTTGAGGTGAAGTTATAAGAAATGAAAAAACTCAACTTGCCTTTTTAGGGACAATAGAGTATGGAGGCTTCTTGGAACCTCATGGGTGCAGGCTCCATCTGCTCTGCACCTGCTGTCTGGGCCTGCTCCTCTACAGAGGTTTCTCCAGAAAAGAAAAGGACAGGAGAGTTGGAGGTAAGTAAAAACACCACTTCCAAACTCCTAAGAGTTCTGAGTTTATAAATGCTTTATTCTATAAGACATTAACCTGTTTTAAAAAACATTTTATTGATGCATAATATATTTACAATATTAATCTCATTTAAAAAGTTATTACTGCAGAGCTCTGGGACAGAAGTCCTGAAAGGACCTCGTTTCAGAAGATGCTACTAGAGCAAGAAGGATTTAAATCATTTTCCTTAGGAGGGGCTGCACAGTCTCCAGAAAGCGAGAGTTAGAGAAGATAGATATTTCACAGTTGGAACCAAATAGAAAGGAGGCATTTCACGTGCTGTAACAGATCTACTGTTTTTAAAGTCTCTTTGGTGATATCTGACACTAAGGCTACTTGTATATTACATTATAGATTGTCATTTCAGTGTCTGGGCCATGAAATGTTACTAGTGTGAAAACAAAAAAGCAGAGCCTTTGGCTCCTTCAGACAGTGAAAGCAATTTGAGTGGGCTGAGTCAGATCTATCTGGAGGGAGATCTGCTACCTCAAAGGGAACCGCCAATGAGGGTTCTGCTCATGTGGCTCTTAGATTACTCCCAAAAAAGCAGTGAAGCAGTAAACCCAGCAGGCAGTGGGGTCAATCTGCCACTTTTCCAACTTCCTCAGAATTACCACCCTACTCCTTGTGAACAACCGAAACTCTGGAGAGTTATTTCCCAAGTTAAAGATACCGATGCAATTAAGGTGAGAGAGCGGTTGATCATTTCTAAAACCCGGTAACTACACTTGGGCACACAGCGCAGAAACTGATTCCTTTCTCCGTTTGGGACTTCTGCTCACTCCTCCCCCTAGTTACATCCGGACTTCCAGGTCCTGACCACCTTTCCCTCTGCAGCCGCCTCGGCCAGAGCACTGGTCCCACCTCGGGATGACTGGCCCTGTGGGACCAGGACGGGATCTCTTTGGGGTGATCAGACCCCAGGCATTAGGCCTTCTCAGATGACTGGCTCTCAAAACGAACGCTGCCTCCCCGAGTTGACGAGATCCCAAGATTGGGTTGAGGCCTCTTCAGGGTGAACCAGCTCCAGGGGATGGAACTTGGGACTCCTCAGGTGGCCGACTCCCGAGAATAAGGCCTTCTCGGGGGTGACCGGGCACAGGGACAGGAAGGGGCCTCCTCTGGGTGACCGGTCCTTGGGAACGAAACAGGGCCTCTTCGGAATAACGGGACCCGAGAAGAAGATGGGGCTTCCTTAGGGTGACTGACTTCCGGGATGAGGCTTCTTTCAGGGTAACCAGATCCGTAGGTCCGAACGCGGCCTCCTTGAGGTGACCGGCTCCGATAGTGGACGGGGACAGGGCTGCCTGACCGGCTTCCGCGGATAAGGCCGTCCCGGGGTGGCCAGATCCTGGAGCCGGGATGTGGTCCTCGGTGACCAGCTCTGGGATACCAGGAAGGGGACGAGATGAAGCTACCGCCCCGACATCTCCTGGGAACTCGCGCAGGCACAGCTGCGTCCCTTGGGCCCAAGGGCTCCTTTCCCTGGGCTGGGCCTCGCGGACTCTGCCAAGGCTGGGACCGAAGTTCGAAGCCGGAGTCCGAGTGCTGCGCCGCCGGGAATCGGCCCCTCTTCTGGTTACCGGCCCCTCAGTTCGCAGCACCGCCTCTTCCGCCCCTTCCGCCGGCCCGCGTACGTCAGCTGGCGCCGCCCCGCCCCGCCGCTGCCCGCCCGCCCGCCCGCCCGCGCGAGGCCGCCTCAGCTTGGCCTGGGCCTGGAGCGGCGCACGGCGCAGGTCCCTCCCCGCCATGGCCCTGGGAGGCGGCAGCACATGGCGGCCGCAGCGGCCATGAGCGCGCCCGCGGCTCGGCCCGGCCCCCCCTAGAGCCCGCCGCCCCGGCCCCGGCCCGCGCCACGGCCCCGCCGCCCCCGGCCCCGCCGCCCCGCCGCCCCGCGCCCGCCGCCGCCGCCGCCATGGGCGTGCAGGGCTTCCAAGACTACATCGAGAAGCACTGCCCGAGCGCCGTGGTGCCGGTGGAGCTGCAGAAGCTGGCCCGGGGCAGCCTGGTGGGCGGCGGGCGGCAGCGGCCCCCGCACACGCCGCTGCGCCTGCTGGTGGACGCCGACAACTGCCTGCATCGCCTCTACGGCGGCTTCTACACCGACTGGGTGAGCGGCGGCCAGTGGAACCACATGCTCGGCTACCTGGCCGCGCTAGCCAAGGCCTGCTTCGGCGGCAACATCGAGCTCTTCGTCTTCTTCAACGGCGCGCTTGAGAAGGCGCGGCTGCACGAGTGGGTCAAGCGGCAGGGCAACGAGCGCCAGACGGCGCAGCAGATCGTCAGCCATGTCCAGAACAAGGGCACCCCGCCGCCCAAGGTCTGGTTCCTGCCGCCCGTCTGCATGGCGCACTGCATCCGCCTGGCGCTCATCCGCTTCCACGTCAAGGTGCGGCCAGCCGGGCGGGCAGGCGAACTGGGGTCCGCGTGGGCCGGGGGCGGGGTTGGAGACTGGGGCCGGGCGTAGGTCTACGTGAATTTAAGGGGTCGCTTGAATTTAAGGGAGGGTGGGTCGGGGTTAGACTAGAGTTTGGGGGACCAGGGATGGGCCAGGGGTCTGGGCCTGAGTCCGGGTTTGGGGTCTGGGGCCAGGGTCCAGGCCTGGGTCGGAGTCTGGAATTCGGTTGGGGTCTGGGCTCTGGGCAGGCCAGGGTCTGAAGTTGGAGCTGGGTCGGGTTTGGGGGTCTGGGCGCGGGGGACCGCAGGCGCCTCTCTCCTCCAGGTCTGACCTGCTGCAAAATGGACGCGCCGCCTGGAGCCCGGCCGGCTGCCGGGTGCCCGGGGTCTGGGAACCTCGACTGCACCAGGCCGGCCGAGAACCGTAGGACCAGCGGATAGCTGCAAGCTTGGAAGGTGCAGTGCCACTCGCGGAGATCCCGAGTATTCCTCCACACTTTGAAGCAGGCATATTACTAACCTGAACTTTTACGAGACGCCTTTTTCGATTTTGGAAGGCTTGAACAGCAACAGGTTTTTTGTGGGAGCAAGTGAACTAGATGGCGACAGGAAGGGGTCTCCAGCCACTGCCTACTGCTGTCACCCCGGTTCGACCTGGGCAAGGTCTGTGGAGTTGGTTTTCTCTTGAGAACGCAAGGCTAGGTCCAGGTTCCCAGTAAGGTAACAGTTTTTAGAGAAATTGTCGGGTTTTTGTGTGTTGGATTTCAAAGAATCATAGTTTGACATGATTGACATGATGGAATATTGTCGGTGCTACGATTTAGTCTGCGTGAAAAAGTCTTTGGTTCTGTGTGTCTCATGTGAAAGGAGTGGTCCAGGATCAGGCAAAGTCAGTGAATCAGAGTTTCCAGGATTTATTTCTCTCTGCACAGTAAGAACTCCACCACTTTGGGCTGTGCACTCAGGTAATCAGAGCTTTGGCTGTCCAGCATTCTGCTCTCCTTTTGGCAGAGGGCTCCTCCCTGAACTCAGGCCAAGGAGTGCTTCAGGACCTAGCAGCTAGGGCAGAGATAACATGCAAACCAGTGACCCTTGACTTGAGTGTTGATTGCTTCGTTTTTCATCGTTCTTCGTTTACAGTTCTTAAATTCTTCGTTTTATTTTTCTGAGTTTGGCCACTCTGCCTTCCAATGTGCTTATTATTCCTTTATTTCTGCTTGAACTGTGTTTGATCCCAAAGTTTGTGAAATTCGAACTTCCTGACTGCTCTTGCCTGTGCTGAGATGGTGGTGGTTAAGCCTAAAGTGATAGCGGAAGTCCCACCCCGATCCTAATGCAATTGGTGACAGGGTTTCTAAGTCTGCGGGTCGAGGCTGCTGGAAAAGCTGCTATTGGTCTGTGAATATGGCAGAGACCTAGCCTGCGTCCCTGGGGAAGATCGGGTGAGAGCAAGGGACTGCTGTTGGCATTTTCTGCCCTGGAGCCAGGGCTCTCTGAGAAGTAAGACAGTGGAATTCCCCGGTGTGATCCACCTCCAGAAGATGCTTTGAGTGTTAACACTTTTGTCTTGTACAAAGATGGAAACTACTTACTACTGAAAAGACGATGAGCTTTTTAGTCAAATGGCTTTCCAAGGAACATCATAAATTTTACTTAGGATAAGATTCAGTGTTTGAACATGGTCTCTATCTTTTGAAAGAACTGCTATCTACTTTTTTAGTTGTAAAATTTCTTGATATTTGTCTTTGCGCCCCTATAAATGTCTCACCTGCTAGGTGCTTAGAATTTTGAGTAAGAAACTAGAATTAAGATCATTACTTCCATTTAGGTTTCTGGACTCAAGATATAATTGAGTGTATAATCACTTTGCTTTAGATAAACTTTGAATTCCTGATATAGAATCACAATATAATGTTAATTTTACAGTTTAATATAGTAGTGACTCAATTAATTCCCTGGTGTACACTTACCAGGCAGGCTCACCTTTTTGGAAAATGCCTAAGAAATTTAGCTGCTAAAAATTTCTCAGCAGCCAAACGAGAGGTCAGGAAGTTTTGGTATAGTGATCTGAAAAGAAAAAAAAAAAGCTTTCTGTTTCCTCATTGAAGAATCAACTACTCTCCCTTGTAGACTGCCCTCTCCTTTTCAGATGTAATTCTGATAAACTTAGTTACCTGTTTCTAAAGTCAGCTTGAGAAAAGGGTGCAGAGGAAAGTCTGCCATAGGCAAGCGCACCATTAATAGCAAGAAGTGACACTTTACAAGGGAGAAGATAGAAAATGCTATAAAAAGCACACGTAATTCTGAGGCATCTTTAGAAACAAATGAAACAACCCTATGTACTTCAGTAGCCCCTGAGGGGTAGTATGGTTTACTCCATGAGGATGGTTTGGGGGAAAATGTATGTTCAGCATTTTCTAAGGAAGTGAAACAGCATATACTGTTTTTTAGAAAAATGCCTATTAAAATGGTTAAGTGAATTAAAACCATGATGGCATATCACTACATACTTGTTAGAATGGCTAAAATAAGTAATTCCGGCAATGCCAGAATGCTGGCAAGAATGCTGAGCAACTGGAATCGTCCCACATGGCTGGTGGGAATGCAAGATGGTATGCCACCCTGAAAGATAGCTCCCTTAGTTTCTTATAAGATAGGTTTACCATAATGATCCAGCAGTTGTACTCCTGGGTGTTTTCCTAATGAAACTATTATTCACAGAAAAACTATACTTGATTGTTCGTAGTAGTTTTGTTCATAATAGCTCAAACTGGAAGCAACCAAATATCCTTTAAGAGGTAAATAGTTAAGCGATGGTACCGTGCAGTACTACTTAGCAGTAAAAAGGGAGAAACTACTGATAGACACAAGGAAGCCAGGCTCAAAAGGTGTGATTCTATCTGTATGACGTTCTCTTGCAGATAAGGCTGTAAATGGGGACCAGATGACAGGTCACACGAAGATGTGAATATAAAGGGACAACAAGGGAGAGCTTTTTGAGGTGATGGAGCTGTTCTGTACCCTGATGGTTGTGGTGGTAGCATGGTTTTAAAATTGTAGAACCATACATCAAAAGTAAATTAAAGTTAATTTTGTTGTATAATTTTTTTTTAAATAAAAAAAGGTTAAGTAAAAATTGGCAAAGCAATTTACACAAGCATCTTACTGTATATAATGTTGGGCATATGAAGCATTTTTCTTATAAAAATCTACCATTGTATTGACCTCCAGGGTTCTGTAAACTGGCAGAAAGGCTTACTTTCCTGTCAGCTTTGCTTTGAGAAATCTTTTTTGGCTTAGAGGAGTATGTCTTCACTAGAGTAATAATTGTATTTCTTTAACCATTAGAAGTTGGCCCACACATCAGCTAATTTTGTTCAGGTCATTAAACTGCCTGGCCTGAATTTGGCTTCTGTTCGTTACGAGGAGCATTTCCTCTTGTGTGCCTTGAGTCATCATAACCTTTGAAACTTAGTGAGGACTGATGTTTACTTAAAAATCTTGGTGGCATTAAGTTCCTGGAACTTTCCTAAATGTTTCTCCCTCAAGACTTGTGGTGGTGTTGGTGTGCAGGTTTATAATGAAGTCCTTGTGTATTCACTGAGATCTCTCGTAAAGCCAAGCTGGTGTTTTAAGTCACTGGAAGAATGTGAGATTAGGCTATGGCCTGAGATCTTGTGGTGATGCTCTTTCTTTGTGTCCTTGATGGGGGTAGAGGGACTACTCTGTAGGGCTCCAGTTCCATGCTAGGTTCTCTCTCATGGTGCTGTCTCTTTTAGCCCTCAGTGTTTTGTTGCTAATTTTATATGGCAAGAAATGGGATTGCTGATTGAGCAGTGTCTGGGGAAAGGTAACCAGTAACCTCTTTAAGAGGGAAGTAGTGTGCTGAAGTCAAAGTTCAGTTTCATTGTGTAAGAATGCTATAGGGGTGTGCCTACCTGCAGTTCACTCTCAGGTCAGATCTGATAGCAAAAATGCTTTTGCTAGATAGCACAGTTTCTATCCAGGAGACACTGAAAACTAGCAATATACTTTTATTCTTAAAGATCACTAAGCTCAACATTCAGAAAACTAAGATCATGGCATCCGGTCCCATCACTTCACGGGAAATAGACGGGGAAACAGGGGAAACAGTGTCAGACTTTATTTTTTGGGGCTCCAAAATCTCTACAGATGGTGACTGCAGCCATGAAATTAAAAGACGCTTACTCCTTGGAAGGAAAGTTATGACCAACCTAGATAGCATATTCAAAAGCAGAGACATTACTTTGCCAACAAAGGTCCGTCTAGTCAAGGCTATGGTTTTTCCTGTGGTCATGTATGGCTGTGAGAGTTGGACTGTGAAGAAAGCTGAGTGCCAAAGAATTGATGCTTTTGAACTGTGGTGTTGGAGAAGACTCTTGAGAGTCCCTTGGACTGCAAGGAGATCCAACCAGTCCATTCTGAAGGAGATCAGCCCTGGGATTTCTTTGGAAGGAATGATGCTGAAGCTGAAACTCCAGTACTTTGGTCACCTAATGCGAAGAGTTGACTCATTGGAAAAGACTCTGATGCTGGGAGGGATTGTGGGCAAGAGGAGAAGGGGACGACAGAGGATGAGATGGCTGGATGGCATCACTGACTCGATGGATGTGAGTCTGAGTGAACTCTGGGAGTTGGTGATGGACAGGGAGGCCTGGTGTGCTGCGATTCATGGGGTCGCAGAAAGTTGGACATGACTGAGCGACTGAAATGAACTGAACTGAATTGATCAGGGAATACTTAGAACTCTAAGTTGACCACATTATAAGTCAAACCAGCCATCCATTTAAAATACTCATTTAAAATTACCTATTTTCTTCAAGTGTGCCAGTTTGGTGACTGGTTTATTTCATTTAGCCTAATGTCTTCAAGGTTCATCCATATTATAACACTGGGTCAGAAGTTCCTTCCTTTTTTCTGTCTCTGTTGTGTGGATGAACCACATTTACGTCATGGATTCTTGGGTTACTTTCCCCTTGGGCTATTGTGAAATAGCCAAGTGAATAGCACTGATGAATAGTGCTCCTGTGAACACGGTTGTCCAAAAATCTTTTGGGAGTCCCTGTTTTCAGTCCTTTGGGATATGGACCCAGGAGTGGGATTGCTGGGTCATTTGGTATTTCTATGTCTCAAGGAATCACCATACTGTTTTCCACAGCAGCTCCCTATGTATATTCTATATATCATATATTATCATAGTAGTTTTAGTTTTAACGTTAATGTGATCGCTACATTATTCAGCAATTTTGCTTTCTTTATAAGTATATAAACAGTCTTTTCCTGTCTATACTTACAGTTCTGATTCTTTTTAATGCCATGGTGTTCCATAATTTATCCATCTCCTACAAATGGTATGATACATATGCTTGGTGGGTCCAAGAGTGTGCACATTTTAAAAGCCTTACAAAACTATGGAGGTAACTTTGCCAGACCTTGAGATTTTTCAAGGAAGTCAGAAGTCCAGATTTTTATTTGAAATCATCCCATTTAAAAAAACACCTTTGAGCCAAGCAAAATGTACTCCAGGCTAGATTCAGCTCTTAAGACACCGATTTGTGACTTTAAGCACTGATATTTATCAACAATTACCACCCATTTCTAAACCCCTCCCCTGCACCCCGCTTCTGGCCTTTTTTACGATTAAAGTTAGACTTATCAAAGCCCACTGCCTCTTCCCTTCTGCCTTGCTGAACCCTTTTTGTTTATCAAAGCACTTCCATTTCCTGGAATGAGTTGCCGTTTCCTTCTCCAGGGGATCTTCCCAACCCAGGGATTGAACCCACATCTCCTGCACTGCAGGAGGATTCTTTACCACCGAGCCACCAGGGAAGTCTATATGTGCATAGTATCAGCCTCAAAAGAGATAATATTGGGGTTTATGAGAAGAGTATATAACAGAGAGGGCTTCCCTGATGGCTCAGTGGCAAAGAATTGTGGGTTCAATCCCTGGGTTGGGAAGATCCTCTGGAGAAGGACATGGCAACCCACCCCAGTATTCTTGCCTGGGAAATCCCATGGACAGAGGAGCCTGGCAGGTTACAGTCCATGGGGGTCTCAAAAGAGTTGAAAACGACTTAGCGACTAAAAACGAAACTATGCACGTACTTTTTCAGCTTTTGAGAGATTCCAGTGCACCCTTTTACTGTTCTTAAAGACATGAGCAGCTAGTTTAGCTAGTTTTATATACTTGGAGATTATTTCTACAATATCCAGTTCAGCACACAAACTGATTATTTTCATCTCTCATCTGGCCTCAGATTACTCACCTCTAGTGACTGTTGTAATTTCACTTTAGCTACCCTGGAGTTTGTTCCCCATGATTATCAGGAAGAATGATAAGACTTCAAACTGCATGCTCCCCCGCCCCGCCAACCTGAGCACTACTGATGTATCCTTCATTCTTTTTTCACTTTCCACAATTTTTCCTTCTCCCAGTCTGTTCTGGTTTCACTTTTAGCCCTAACTGGTTTGAACCCCATGGTTACCCACTTCAAAGTTACACTTAACCACCCTAGAATCATCTTTGGCATTTTTATCATTCCATCCTCCACTCCCTGCAGTATGACACGTCAGTTCTAGCCCAGCAGCCTCTCACACTTTTCTTCCTCGTTTCTAGTATCCCCAACATGTGAACTCACCAAATTTACCAAAAAGGCATAAGTCCTTGCAAACGTGCTGGTGGGTTGTAAAACCGAATTATTGGGTGTTTATTGGCATTTAAAAAGTTGACACAGAATAAAATAGAATAAAAAGTAGAATACAAGACATATACTAAGGGTAAGTATCATTATATTAAAGTGTGTCTTTACTGTGGGTGGTCTCTGGATCGCCTCTGGATCTGACTGGGCCCCCACGCCTGGTGTCAACAGGGGAACTCCTCTTGTACACAGTGTCAGAGCAGCCTGCAGGGTCGTCGGGTGAGTCACTCCTGGCAGTGACTAGAACGGAACCCGTAATCCAAACTTACTATTTAGGCTTTTAGACCCTCCTGCAGTCTGAGTCCATTCTACCTTCTGTCACATTCACAGTTCTTCTATTATACTTTTAAAATGCTCCCAACCAGACTGTTCACTGTTTCCTGACTGATTTTGCTCCCTCTTGTCTACCCCACTTTTGCTTGTTAGAATTTTACTTCTACCACAAAGCCCATCTCAAAAGCTTTATTATAGCTACCTGTGTATGTATCTCTCCCACTAACTATAAGCTACTTGAGACTGGGGACTAATTTTACTCCTCCTGTATGTTTAGTATAGGCATTCAGCTTGTTAATCATATATTTGCCTTGTTCTATTTATATAGGCAGACGAATGTAATTATTTTCTTTTAAAACCTGGATCAATGGCCATTAAGTAAGATTTATTTTCTCACCTTAAATTTCTTATACTCTCTTTTCTGACTTGTTCCCAATGATGATTCACTCTCCCTTTAGCAAATATTGAGTGCCTGTTATAGGCCAGGCATGGAGGAGTGAATATAACAGAAACAAATGGAATTCTTTAAGGCGTTTAATGGAAGCTGGGGCTCCTTTTCCCCAGTCAGTGTTTGGAACTTTCTTGGATGCCATAGGACAGTCTGTTTAGTCAGTGAAGAGCAGTGAGTGGTTCTCAACTGGGGCTGAGGACTGGTGGTTTTGACAGTGTGTAGAGACATTTTTGATTGTCACAACTGAAGGCATTTCAGCTGCAGGCTAGGAATGCTGCTAAATGTTCTACAATGCACAGTTCAGCCCCGCACTAAAGAATTGCCCATTCCCAAATATCAGCAGTGCCAGTACTAGGAAATCCTGGTGATAACAAGTCAGAGAATTCTAGGCTTTGGGCCTTAGTGAAGCCATAAAATGTTTGAAACAGGAAGAGAAGTAATTAAAAAGAGTTGCAACTTAGTTTTCTAAATAAGATACATAAATATACGTACCTTCTCTCTAATATATTTCTAGACCCACATTTTGTTTTATACAGTGAGAATTCATACAGTGGACAGGAATTAATTAAAACATACTACACATTCCAGTCTTAGTATGAAATTGACTACAGGAATAAATGCCTTGTAATATGAAGAGGAGTTACTTTTTTAAAAAGTTGAGATGTAGTGGGCATTCAGCATTATATTAGTTTCAGGTGCACAGCATAATGATTCGTTATTTTTATATATTTTGAAATGATCACCCCGGTAAGTCTAGTTAACATTCATCACCATACATAGTTATTCTTTTTTTTTCTTATGATGAGAATTTTTAAGCCTTCTCAGCAACTTTCAAGTATACTCTGCTTAGTCTCTCAGTGGTGTCCGACTCTTTGCAACCCCATGGACTGTATGTAGCCCGCCAGGCTCCTCTCTTCATGTGGATTCTCCAGGCAACAATACTGGAGTGTGTTGCCATGCCCTCCTCCAAATAGAGATGACCCTTGAAGAGCACAAGTTTGAACAGTGCAGCTCCACATATATGTGGATTTTTCCTCAATAGTAAATATTACAGTCCTACAACCAAATCTGTGGTTGGTTGAATCAGTGGATGCAGAACCACGAATGGAGGACTAACTATAAAGTTATACACAGATTTTTGACTGTGTGGAGAATTGGTGCCCGTAAACACCTCCCTTCTGGTTGTTCAGGGTCAACTATAACTGGAAGTTTGTCCCTTTTTATTTCCATTACCTATTTTCTCAACCCTTACCCTAGGAAAGTGATGCTTTAGGATTTGGAAAGTTAATTTTCCAATGGATTTATAGGAAGAATTTTATAAATAGAACAATTAAATGTATTAATCAGAGTTCAGATAGAAATACTCTAAAATCCTGCAAATGTCTCTGTATAGCTGACATTGTTTGTTTTTAACTTATGTTTATGTTTTCCCAAAGAGTCTGCCTAACAACAACATTTTCTCTAGAAAGTCCTTTGATGAATGACCACCGTTACGCAGTCCCCTTTGCGAGACAGTGTTAGCAGAAAGATGGTAGAAAGTTTGTATTCAAACCCAGAGTCTTGTCATTTCCATAGGTAAGTAGTCTCAGCTTGGTTACCTGGTGCAGAGGCTTTATCTTTGAGTAAACCCTTTATGCTGCTTAATTTAGGAGTCGTGTTGAAGAATAAAAGGGGTGACTGCTTAGGGTAATTGGTTGAAGTTAGCCATCATTTCTCCCTTCTTATACGTGACTTCTATCAAACCTTGTTTCTGGGCATCTTAGAACTAGTGTAGAGTTGAATTTGGCACACTGATTTATCTGCAAAGGTGATGGTGAATCTGTGAAATTAAGGATCTGTGATCTAGAAGCGTGTTTCTTTTGTACCCTGGTTACTTGCCTCCCACTTGTCTCTGGAATAAATTTATTTCTTTGGAAAAAATCGAAGCTACCCTGTTGATATTAGGCTAAGTATTGTGGGGAGATATACTGAAAGGGATATTACTGGAGGGTTGAGTTTTCATGGCTCTGGAATGTACTGTTCATCTCCATGAGCAGGAGTGCCAGCCAGTCCAGACAAGGAGGGCCTCACTTGACTGCTTGGATAAGCATAGGCTCCATGGGTTTTCAATCTCCTGTACTTCTGTGGGGGCTTCCCTTGTGGCTCAGACAGTAAAGAATCTGCCTGCAGTTTAGGAGACCTGGGTTTGATCCCTAAGTTGGGAGGATTGCCCTGGAGAAGGGAATGGCTCCCCACTCCAGTATGCTTGCCTGGAGAATTCCAAGGACAGAGGAGCCTGGCGGATTCTCATACATGGGATTGCAAAGAGTTGGACATGACTGAGTGACTTTCACCTTCACTCCTGTGAACCATGCCTGTGTACTTATATGAGCCATAAAATTTTTAAATAAAAGAGTTTGCAGGTGTCACCCCCGTAAAATAGATTGCATCAATCTGAGATTCATTTTTCTAAATTCCAAAACTTGAATTTTGATGTTCTGAAACTGGATTTTTAAAAAGAATAGTATTGCTAGGAGTTAACGGAATCATTAGATTAATATAGCAGGCTGAATAAACACTGAATACAAATGATGTTGGTATTTCTACATTCCTTTTATCATTTTATTTTTTATTTTAAAAATTTATGAAGTTTAACTTGCATTTCTTTTATGACATTTACTCTAATTTTTTTTTAAGCAGAGAAAGAAAAGAGTTTTATTTTGAATAAGCATTGAACCAGATTGCAGTTGCATCACAGACAACATGCTAAAGAGATTGCAAAGAAGAAATCTCACCCTTTTATGTAAGCTGGCAGATATTATATGTTACATATATATTGTCATTACTCAGAGGAAAGATAAAACTTCTCTTTTGACAAGTAGGAAGTTATGTCTTGGCACCAAGTGCCTAGGTTTCCTGAGAAGACAGGGAGATGGGGTGCCACTCTCTTTTTATCATTATATATTTTTATTGTTTAAATTGTGATAAGCTATGTACATAGCAAAAGTTTTACCATCTTAACTATTTTTAAATGGAATTAAGTACAAACTTCCCTTGCGTATATATGCAGATGACTGATTCCAGGATCCCCCTCAGATACCAAAATCCAGAGATGCTCAAGTCCCTGATGTGCAGTGACATAGTGCAGTGAGTGCAGTCAGCCCTCCGTATCAGTGGATGCGGAACCACTTCCACACTGTCATGCAGTCGTCACTGCCGTCAATCTTCAGAACTTCCTCGTCTCTCCCAAGTGAAACTGTGCTCGTTGAGCACTAACTCCCCGTTCCCCTCTGCCAGCCTCTGGCAGCCACCGTTTTACTTTCTTGTTTCCATGAATCTGACTACCTCATGTGAGTAGATCACACAGAATTAATTTTTTTTAACTGCATTTATTTCACTGAGCATAATGTCCTTGAGGTTCATTGTGTTGTAGCATTTGTCAGGATTTCCTTCCTTATTGAGGCTGAATAATAATGTGTTGTGTGGATAGACCCATTTTGCTTATCTGTTCATCTGTCAGTGGACACTTAAGTTGCTTCTACCTCTTGGCTATCATGAATAATATTGCTGTGAAAATGGGGGTGCAAATATCTGTTTGAATCCTTGCCTTCATTTCTTTTGAGTATATGCCCACAAATGGAATTGCTGGTTCATATGATGATTTTATATTTTGAGATGTGTTATACCGTTTTCCTTAGCAACTGCATCATTTCACATTTCCACCAGCAGTGTGTGAGGATTCAGGTTTTTCCAAATACTCGCCAACACTTGCTTACTTCTCTTTTTTTTATAGTAGCCATCTTAATTGGTGTGAAATCATATCTCTTTGTGGTTTTGATATACATTTCCCTATGACTAATGAAGTTGAGAATCTTTTCATGTGCTACTCCCTTATTTTAAAAGAAATTGCTTTTCCTTGCTTTTAAGACCACTGTAAACAATTCTTATAGAATAACCAAGAGCTGTATAAGGTAAAAAACTTTGTTCAGCTACAATTTCAGATTTCCTGAGGAGGAGAGATTTACTTTTAGAAACATTGCTAATGTATGTCATGACACTGAAATTGCTCTTTAAACAACAGTAAAATCTTCCACCAAACTGGCACTGACTTTCATGTTCTCACTTTTCAGCTCAACTTGTTTAGTTCAGTCACTCAGTCGTGTCTGACTCATTGTGACCGCATGGACTGCAGAATGCTAGGCTTCCCTGTCCATCACCAACTCCCGGAGTTTACTCAGACTCATGTCTATCGAGTTGGTGATGCCATCCAACCATCTCATCCTCTGTTGACCCCTTCTCTGCCTTCAATCTTTCCCAGAATCAGGGTCTTTTCCAGTGAGTCAGTTCTTCCCATCAGGTGGCCAAAGTACTGGAGCTTCAGCTTCAGTATCAGTCCTTCCAATGAATATTCAGGACTGATTTCCTTTAGGATGGACTGGTATGATCTCCTTGCAGTCCAAGGGACTCTAGAGTCTTCTCCAACACCACAGTTCAAAAGCATCAGTTCTTAGGTGCTCAGCTTTCTTTATAGTCCAACTCTCACATCCATACATGACTACTGGAAAAACCATAGCTTTGACTAGACGAACCTTTATTGGCAAAGTAATGTCTCTGCTTTTTAATATGCTGTCTAGGTTGGTCATAGCTTTTCTTCCAAGGAGCAAGTATCTTTTAATTTCGTGGCTTCAGTCACCATCTGCAGTGATTTTGGAGCCCAAGAAAATAAAATCTCTCACTGTTTCCATTGTTTCCCCATCTATTTGCCATGAAGTGGTGGGACCAGATGCCATGATCTTAGTTTTCTGAATGCTGAATTTTAAGCCAGCTTTTTCACTCTCCTCTTTCACTTTCATCCAGACGTTCCTTAGTTTTTCTTCACTTTCTGCCATAAGCGTGGTGTCATCTGCATATCTGAGGTTATTGATATTTCTCCCGGCAATCTTGATTCCAGACTGTGCTTCATCCAGTCCGGCATTTCGCATGATGTACTCTGCATATAAGTTAAATAAGCAGGGTGACAGTATGCAGCCTTGATGTACTCCTTTCCCGATTTGGAACCAGTCTGTTGTTCCATGTCCAGTTCTAACTGTTGCTTCTTGACCTGCATACAGATTTCTCAAGAGGCAGGTCAGGTGGTCGGGTATTCCCATCTCTTTCAGAATTTTCCACAGTTTGTTGTGATCCACACAGTCAAAGGCTTTGGCATAGTCAAAGCAGAAGTAGATGTTTTTTTGGAACTCTCATGCTTTTTCAATGATCCAACGGATGTTGGCATTTTGACCTCTGGTTCCTCTGCCTTTTCTAAATCCAGCTTGAGCATCTGGAAGTTCTCAGTTCACATACTGTTGAAGCCTGTCTTAGAGAATTTTGAGCATTACTTTCCTAGCATGTGAGATGAGTGCAATTGTGCAGTAGTTTGAACATTTTTTGGCATTGCGTTTCTTTGGGATTGGAGTGAAAACTGACCTTTTCCAGTCCTGTGGCCACTGCTGAGTTTTCCAAATTTGCTGGCATATTGAGTGCAGCGCTTTCACAGCATCATCTTTTAGGATTTGAAATAGCTCAACTGGAATTCCATCACTTCCACCAGCTTTGTTTGTAGTGATGCTTCCTAAGGCCCACTTGACTTCACACTCCAGGATGTCTGGCTCTAGTGAGTGATCACACCATCGTGGTTATCTGGGTCGTGAAGATCTTTTTTGTATAGATCTTCTGTGTATTCTTGCCACCTCTTCTTAATCTGTCTTGCTTCTGTTAGGTCCATACCATTTCGTCCTTTATTTGTGCCCTACTTTGCATGAAATATTCCTTTGGTATCTAATTTTCTTGAAAAGATCTCTAGTCTTTCAGCTCTATTGTTTTTCTCTATTTCTTTGAATACATCACTGAGGAAGGCTTTCTTATCTCTCCTTGCTATTCTTTGGAACTCTTCATTCAAATGGATATATCTTTCGTTTAAATGGGTATCTCCTTTGCCTTTAACTTCTCTTTTTTTCTCAGCCATATGTAAGGCCTCTTGACAGCCGTTTTGCCTTTTGCATTTCTTTTTCTTAGGAATGTTCTTGATCCCTGCCTTGTGTATGGTTTCACAAACCTTCATCCTTAGTTCTTCATGCACTCTATCAGATCTAATCCCTTGAATCAATTTGTCACTTCCACTGTATAGTCATAAGGGATTTGATTTAGGTCAAACCTGAATGGTCTAGTGGTTTTACCTACTTTCTTTGATTTAAGTCTGAATTTCGTAATAAGGAGTTCATGATCTGAGCCACAGTCAGCTCCCAGTCTTGTTTTTGCTGACTGTATAGAGATTCTTCATCTTTGGCTGCAAAGAATATAATCAGTCTGATTTTGGTATTGACCATCTGGTGTTGTCCATGTGTAGTCTTCTCTTGTGTTGTTGGAAGAGGGTGTTTGCTCTGATCACTGCGTTCCCTTGGTAAAACTCTGATAGCCTTTGCCCTGCTTCATTCTGTACTCCAAGGCCAAATTTGCCTGTTACTCCAGGTATCTCTTGACTTCCTACTTTTACATTCCAGTCCTGTATAATAAAAAGGACATCTTTTTTGGGTGTTAGTTCTAGAAGGTCTTGTAAGTCTTCATAGAATTGTTCAACTTCATCTTCTTCAGCATTAGTGTTTGGGCCATAGACCTGGATTTCTGTTTTGTTGAATGGTTTGCCTTGGAAATGAACTGAGATCATTCTTTCATTTTTGAGATTGCAACCATTCTGAGTACTGCATTTTGGACTCTTCTGTTGACTGCGAGGGCTACTCCTTTCCTTCTAAGGGATTCTTGTCCACAGCTGTAGATATAATGGTCATGTGAGGTAAATTCACCCATTTCCATCCACTTTAGTTCACTGATTCCTAAAATGTCGATATTCACTCTTGCTGTCTCCTGCTTGACCACTTCTAACATACCTTGATTCATGGACCTAACATTCCAGGTTCCTAAGTCAAATCTACAACTGGGTGTTGTTTTTGCTTTGGCTCCATCTCTTCATTCTTTCTGGAGTTATCTCTCCACTCTTCTCCAGTAGCATATTGGGCACCTACTGACCTGGGGAGTTCATCTTTCAGTGTCCTATCTTTTTGCTTTTTCATGGTGTTCATGGGTTTCTCAAGGCAAGATAACTGAAGTGCTTTTCCATTCCCTTCTCCGGTGGACTACGTTTTGTCAGAACTCTCCACCATGATCCGTCCGTCTTGGGTGGCCCTACATGGCATGGCTCATAGTTTCATTGAATTAGACAAGGCTGTGGTCCATGTGACAAGTTTGGTTAGTTTTCTGTGATTGTGGTTTTCATTCTGTCTGACCTCTGGATAAGGATAAGAGGCTTATGGAAACTTCTGATGGGAGAGACTGACTGAGGGGGAAACTGGGTCTGCTTGAAACAGCTCTACTTGAGTAGGTAGTAAATAGCCTGAATAAGTCTTACGCATCTAAAACCTAGCATCTAGAATTCTTTGGATAAAGGTCAGAGCCTGATTTTTTTTTCCCCCCTCAGAATTTAGCTCAACTTATATCCTCTTCTGTTCAGGTTAAGTTACATCTTTTAAATCTGGCAGTTGGTTGGAGGATGTGTCACATTATCCCCTGAGCTGAAAATTATTCTAAAGAACAACATAGGGTATTTTTTCCTTTGTGTTAGAAAATCTAAGAACTTAGGTCCTGCATGAAAAGCATGAAGAAGCAGATCCTTTCTCACAGAGCTTACTAAAAGTAAATAGTAGGTGACATTTGTTGAGTGCTTATTGTTTGTGAATGATTCTGAGCTGTTTATGTGTAGTAACTCATTTAATCATCACGGCTACCCTCTAAGGTAGGGGAGTACTATTATTTTTACAGATGAAGAGATGGAAGTACAGGAAGTAGGTAGTGGAGTTCACCTACCTGGTGCCAGAGATACAAAACCTCACTGTACAAGTGCTTCTTCACTGGAGATTAGGAGTAAGGAACAGTGTTACTTTTTCATTCTTACTGGACTTTCCCCATAGCTGCTTTCAGCATTAATAAATAAATACATTTGCAAAGTAGCTTGAGAATTCTTTAGTCATTATTCTTTGTAAAAAATAGTGAATTTTTGATATATCTGCCTTTTTAATAATGAAAATTAAAACTGTTGAGATAAAAAGATTTACCTAAGATTCTGTGGCAAAAATATAGTAGCATAAAGTTACCCCTAGCTAAATATGAAGTACTTCATTGGGACCAAATATAGGGCGCTTTGCCAACTACTGAAGATCTTGAACATGAAGATCTTCTACTGAAGATCTTGTATATACTGTGTTTCTTGGTGACGCCGTGTTTCTGGGTGGAGAGGTGAGGTGAGATGTTTGGTGGTTCCCAGCCTGGTTGTGATACCAAAACACGTATCAAAAGTCAACACTGACTGCTCTATGCTGTGTACACAGGAGCTCCAGGGTTTCACACCCTTGATCTGGAGTCGCATTTTGATGCAGTGGTGATGGCAGCCATGGCAAAGATCAGTCAAGGCCTAGTGCCTTTTAAGGTGGTGGGTGGTCTTTGGTTCCTAGCCTGGGGTTTTCTGTAAGAAGGTATGCATAATTCCAAGTCTGGCTCACTCTGACAGGAGGCCTTAACCCCTTCTTTATCACCTGGAAGTAGGTAGGTCTCAGGGCTTAATTTTTTAGCTTATTTTATACTCTTTGGGAATTCAAATTGAATAATCTTCCCAATTGTATTTGATAGTTTTTACTCATTTCTAAAATAAGAATTAAGAACTAGGCACAGCGTGTTCATTAAACATCATGCCCAGTCTGAGCCAGGAGCTGGAAGGCTAGGGAATTGGAGAGACAGACAGAGGGACAGGGATAGAGCAGATAAGACGGGAAACGGGAGAGGGAGATGTTCGGACCAGAATAGAGACACACTCAGAGCAGAAAGAACAACAGATACCTGTTAGACCCTGATTCTCAGAAGCTTAGTCTCTAGAATTTAATTTTTATTTTTAATTAAATAACTGCCTCTCAGGCTTTGTTTTGATACAACCCAGGCATTTTCCTATCTTCACCCACACCTTGCATTGAGTCTTCTTTTCATCCCATCCAATTCTCTGCCCCAGATTCTTTACCAGGCTCTTTGATGTGAGTCTTGAAGAGTTGTTCACTGGACCTCTTACAGATATTCTTGGTTGTTGGATTTTATCCATCCATTCATAGGTTTATGCCATCTGCGTTGGGCTTTCCTACCTCCCTCAGTTGGACTGTCTGGGGACCCAGAGTTATGTTTTCATATGATAGACTCTTGGAGACTTTGCCTTTCATGCCATTCAGTGCTTTGTTCCCCTGATGAAATAGTTTAAAACAGTCTCCCGGTGTCTTGCAGACTTTTTTCTTTTCTTTTAAAAATAAACTTACTTGGGAATAATTTTGGTTTATAGAAGAGTTACAAAAATGGTACAGAGAGTTCCTAAATGTCCTTCACTCAACTTCCATACATGTTAACATCCTAGTTAATAGTTTAAAAGTATTAAAACTAAAAAAATTAACATTGGTACCTCAGATATGCAGATGATACCATTGCTAATGGCAGAAAGCAAAAAGGAACTAAAGACCCTCTTGATGAGGGTGAAAGAGAAGAGTGAGAAAGCTGGCTTAAAACTCAACATTCAAAAAACCAAGATCATGGCATCTGGTCCCATCCCTTCATGGCAAATAGATGGGGAAAAAGTAGAAACAGTGGCAGATTGTATTTTCTTGGGCTCAAAAATCACTGTGGATGGTCACTGCAGCCATGAAGTTAAAAGATGCTTGTTCCTTGGAAGAAAACCTATGACAGACCTAGACAGTGTATTAAAAATCAGAGACATCGCTTTGCCAACAAAGGTCTGTATAGTCAAAGCTATGGTTTTTCCAGTAGTCATGTATGGATGTGAGACCATGAAGGCTGAGCACTGAAGAATTGATGCTTTCTTATTGTGGTGCTGGAGAAGAAACTTGAGAGCCCCTTGGACTGCAAGGAGATCAAACCAGTCAATCTTAAAGGAAATCAACCTTAAATATTCTTTGGAAGGCCTGATGCAGAAGCTCTAATATTTTGACCACCTGATGTGAAGAGCCAACTGATTGGAAAAGACCCTGATGCTGGCAAAGATTGAGGGCAGGAGAAGAGGGCAATGGAGGAGATGGTTCGATGGCATCATCAACTCAATGGACATGAGTTTGAGCAAACGCTGGGAAATGGTGAAGGACAGGGAAGCCTGGCGTGCTACAGTTCATGAGGTCACAAAGAGTCAGACATGACTGAGTGACTGAACAACAACAAGTGTACCATTAACTGCATTATGTATTTCATTCAGATATCTTCCATTTTCCACCCGTATCCGTTTTGGATTCCCTGTTGCCTTTAGGCATCTTGTCTCCCTTAGTGACCTCTGGCTTCTGCTAGTCTCTGTGTGACCTCAACATTTTGGGAGAATTGATCAGGCATTTTGTAGGCTGGCCTGCAGTTTGAGCTGTCCGATGTGTTCTTGTGATCTGGGGAGAATGCTGCAAGGACGCAGTGCCTGTACAGTGGTATTTACAGGCATCTGCTCGGTGTCACATCTGTTGTCCCCTTTGCTGGTTTGGTTCTTTGGAGGCTGTCATAAAGTGCAGCATACATTCAAGGGAGGGGTGGGGTTAAATGGCACCTGTTGGGAAGGGGTTTTACATTACTATTTGAATTCTTCTGGGGGAAGAGTTGTCTCTTTTATTTCATGTATTTGTATCAGTATCGACTCACGTGTTCATTGTACACTTTGGTTATACCCAGCACTACGTTATTTGTTTTGTAGCACAGATTGTTTCAGCTTTGATCATTGGGCATCTTTCAGGTGGGCTTTTGTGTGCCGCTGACATACCCTGTCCTTTGTTTTGTGATCACTACCTTCCTTCCTGGCACCACAAGGTAGATGTCCCAGGCTCATCTTGGACTTCTCTGCCCTGGCGTTACCCACTTTTTTCCCAAAGGCTCTGGTCCCTTTTAGTGGAGAATGGTATTTAGAAACCCGATTGGAGTATAGATGTTCTTTCTCCTGGAGTGACTGCTTCTTGGCTCCCGGCTGACAGATAGGAGATGTATGTGTGTGTTTATAGACCAGCCCACGTGCACATGCTTACCTCTGATGATTTCTGTGACTGTGTTGTCATCTGTGGATCTCTCCATGGCTAGCCCAACACCATAGGAGCATGCTAGCCTCCTCCCTTTGCACATTTGTAACCCCGTTCTCTGACAGGGAGATACCCAGATCATCTCCCATTCCTTTACCCCAACCTGACACATGTGAAAATGGTTGCAGAGTTGTTCACGGGCACCGCTGTGACAGACAGTTTACAGTACAGTTCAGTACATTTGTCAGTTTGCATCGGGCCTAGCGTTCCTGACTGCTGGCTAATTTTTTTTACATTGTGCATATTAAAGTTTATTCCGTGTATGAGGTGTACAGTGATGTGCGCTTGTACAAATGTAGAGTCATGTTGTATTCATCAACCAGACTCTTTCATTTAGGTGTTCTGTGAGGCTTTTATTTTCCTAATTGAGTAACTGTTAGACCATACTTCCATTGTTCCTTTACTGAAAAGGATTTTATGTTTAATGTTCTGTCCTCAGTCACGTCTGACACTTTGCAACCCCATGGACTGTAGCCTGCCAGGCTCCTCTTTCTGTGGGATTATCCCATCTAGAATACTGGAGTGGGTTACTATTTCCTACTCCAGGGGATCTTCCTGACCTGGGGATCGAACCTGCATCTTCTGCATTGGCAGGCAGATTCTTTACCACTGAGCCACTAGGAAAGTTTGCATTTCTGTTACCCTGTGGCTCTTAATGCCATGTAGCCTTTCCTCAGATAAAGGCATAATAGATGTTAACTAGTAAGGAAGAATACTAGAATTTTAGAAGGTGAAAGAACCTTGAAGATTCATGAATTTTACCTTCCTCACCAGATAGGTTGGGCATCAAGCCAGAACCGGAACTTGGACTTTTTGGTTTTCCTCCCCATCACTCACGGTACTTGAAATAGGAAAGATGAACAGGATGAAAGATGAACAAAGGGCACAGATTGCTTGACCTTGCTTTATTATGTTTATTATTTATTGAAGTACAGTTGATTTGCTTCCCTGATAGCTCAGTTGGTAAAGAATCCGCCTGCAGTGCAGGAGATCCTGGTTTGGTTCCTGGGTCGGGACGATCTGCTGGAGAAGGGATAGGCTACCCACTCCAGTATTCTGGCCTGGAGAATTCCATGGACTGTATAGTCCATGGGGTGGCAGAGTCAGACAAGACTGAGTGACTTTCAGTTGCTTTACAGTGTTGTGTTAGTTTCTGGTGTACGGCAAAGTGATTCAGTTATATACCGTGCTTTAGATTTGAAGTCTGTGTTTTCTTAAGGGTGGGATTTCTTTATCTTTTGTTTTAGGAGATTAATCGGCCTTCCCTGGTGGCCCAGACGGTAAAGAATTCTCCTGCAATGCAGGAGACCTGGGTTTGATCCCTGGGTTGTGAAGATCCCCTTGAGAAGGTAATGGCTAGAGAATTCTATGGATAGAGGAGCCTGGAGGGCTTCAGTCTATGGGGTTGCAAAGAGTCAGACACGACTGAGCAGGCTCCTTTATCTTTTGTTTTAGGGGATTAATTCTAGCAGACAACTATTTGTTTCATGTTAGATGTGCTTTGGGAGAGGATTAAGATATTTAATCAAATGAACTTATAAAACAGAAACAGATTCACAGACTTAGAGAACAAATTTATGGTTTTAGGGTGAAGGAGGAGGATGGGGTAAAAGATACTTAGGGAGTTTGGGGTGGACCAGTATACACTGCTATATTTAAAATGGATAACCAACGAGGTCCTACTGCATAGCACATGGAACTCTGATTGATGTTATCTGGCAGCCTGGATGGGAGAGGAGTTTGGGGGAGAATGGATACCTGTGTATGTATGACTGAGTCCCTTAGCTGTTCACCTGAAACTGTCACAACATTGTTAATTGGCTATAGCCCAATACAAAATAAAAAGTAAAAAAGAAAAAAGATATTTTTAATCACTTGCAAATTAGTCTTGTAGTGAATTATTAATAGTTCATTTACCTCACTTTTTAATGCCAGTCTGAAATCAAGTGTTCAGAATGAACAGGGAATTGTGTTTGGGAAAGAGTCTGTAGAAGAAGGAAATGACTGTGAAAAGTGCTACATCCCACTCTCTCCAGATAGATGAAACTACTCTATAAGGCTCTGATGGATGTTGGTTTCTACTGATTAGAGTTTATCCTATTAACCTTTATAAATAATTTAAAGACTGGGGGCCTCTGAACTGGAACCCCCAGAGTTTTTCATTTCTTAAGTAGTTTTTACTGTATGCCAGGCACCAACCTAGACCCTTGATACACAGATGAGCAAGTTGTATGCCTTGTCTGGTGAGCGATGGATATGAAAGGAGGAATATTTGACCCCAGGGCAGTGGCATAGAGGTGGCCTTTTTCTTTGAAAAAAAGTTTTTTTCTTTAAAAAAGCATAATTGCACCACCCTGAACCACCGTGTCAGTTTTTGCTTATTCCTTTGTGGTTGTATGTACCGAATATTGTGTTCTGAAATGGTTTTGTTTAATATTTTGTTCCAAGCTTTTCTCAAGTTTCTTCACAACATTGTGTAGTTTCTGTCTTTGCCTAGCTCCTTAATATTATTTTTCCCATAGAAGGCTACCTTCATCCTTTTTATGCTCCCAGCATTTTTTTTATCTGATAGGTTGGTTTCTTAGGCTGTATTTCCTGGAGTAAGATTACTGCAGCATCAAAGAGTATGAGTGCTTTGCAGCTCTGGAAATGTATTGCCTGTTGTTTTGCATTGCCAGTAGCCTTCCTTGAAAACCTGCCATAGACCTGTCCTGCCTGCTGTGACTCCATCACCTGCTGCTTACCCCTGGGTCACTAGGATGGGGCTGCAGATACCACACTCACGTCTGAGCCAGTACACTTGATCTTCCCCTGCTGTTGAACACCCTTCTGAGTGACCACACAGGGCTGGCTCCTTTCCCCTTGTAGGGTTATTATGAGGGTAATGAGGTAATATGCTGTGAGGCATGTAGACAAAGGGTGCTCAGAGAGGATGTCTCTGGACTGCTCTCGTCCTAGAGCTGGGCAGAGCTAGGTTCTGAACTGCTCTTAGCCTCAGTTTCCCAGAAGAATAGGTTAATAAACTCTCTTGCAAAACATACATTATACACTGACTCAACTCATACCTTTAATTCTGCCCCATCTGGTGGCTCATTGGTAAAGAATCTGCCTGCCAAAGGAGGAGACACAGGTTCGATCCCTGGGTCGGGAAGATTCCCTGGAGAAGGGAATGGCTACCCACTCCAATATTCTTGCCTGGGAAATCCCCTTGACAGAGGAGCCTGAAAGGCTGTATAGTCCATGGGGTCAAAAAGAGGCTGGACATGACTTAGCAACTATGTAACCATAATCTCCTTTACAGGATATCTGATTCTATGAAGCAAGGAACCATGCTGCCTTTTCTAGATCTGTGAGGGGAGTGGAGCAAGGGAATGGTACTTACAATCTCTTTTCATTTCAAAAACCTCTTAGGAGATTGTGCAGACTTAATGTTAAAGATGTCTGGAAAACAGGAATCACTGGTGATTTTTAAATGCCTTAAGACATTGCTGTAAATATAAAATTCTACATAATAAAGTGATTTGAGGTAGAGAGCATGGACTCGAAGATTATCATTTCTAGATGCAGCTGGCCTAATTTTAGAATTTTTTAAATTATAGTTTTCTGTACTCTCACATCCATACATGACTACTGAAAAAACCATAGCTTTGACTAGACAGACCTTTGTCGGCAAAGAAATGTGAGAATTGGACCATAAAGAAAGCTGAGTGCTGAAGAATTGATGCTTTTGAACTGTGGTGTTGGAGGAGACTCTTGGGAGTCCCTTGGATTGCAAGGAGATCAAACAAGTCAGTCCTAAAGAAAATCAGTACTGAATATTCAGTGGAAGAACTGATGCTGAAGCTGAAGCTCTAGTACTTTGGCCATGTGATGGGAAGAACTGACTCTTTGGAAAAGACCCTGATGCTGGTAAAGATTGAAGGCAGGAGAAGAAGGGGTCGACAGAGGATAACATGGTTGGATGGCATCACCAACTCAATGGAAATGAGTTTGAGCAAGCTCCAGGAATTGATGATGGACAGGGAAGCCTGGCGTTCTGCAGTCAGTGCGGTCACAAACAGTCAGACACGACTGAACTGAACTGAACTGAACACATGTTCATTGTTATTGTCCCATATGCTCAATGCTTCAGGATCTATATTAACTAGTAGACAGATAGGTGATGGATAATACTTGGCTTTTATTTTTGTTTAGAAAATCCTTCTGATCATTTCACCTATTTGCTGTGATCTTCTTTGAAGAAATTATTTTGGTTTCACTGAGAGTGTCTGACTTCTCCCTTTGTCTCCTTCTTTCTCACTTCATTTTCCTCCTCTGTCTTCCCCTTCTCCCCCCGATCCCCTTCCTTCAAAATACTGTCGCAGGGGCCACCTGGTGTTGTATAATTTTAAATGGGGTGATCTTCAAATTTGGTAAGAATTGAAAATTAATCTGCGGTATGGTTGGGATCATAAGTTACTGACCAGAGATGTTTCTTACTGAAATTCTTATTTGAGCAATGTGCCTCATACTTTATTATGGCAGTTTTGACTATTTGGCTCTCTTGCATATCTTCTATATCTGGCAGTTGCAGATTCTGTACAAATATGTCTGCATATAGAGCGCATGTTGCAGTGGTACTGGCCTCTGATGAAGTGCTCTTCTTACTTGCACAGGTTGCACAGAGCATTGAGGACCATCATCAAGAAGTGATCGGTTTCTGCAGAGAAAACGGCTTCCATGGCTTGGTTGCATACGACTCTGATTATGCACTGTGCAACATCCCCTACTACTTCAGTGCCCACGCCCTAAAACTGAGCCGGAATGGGAAGAGTCTCACCACGAGCCAGTACCTGATGCATGAGGTTGCCAAGCAGCTGGACCTGAACCCAAACCGCTTCCCTATCTTTGCCGCTCTGTTAGGTAAGTGGCAGTGTAAAGCTCTCTCATTTTGTGAACAAGTTCTGTGTATCAGGAACATACTGATTTTTTTTTTTTTTTAATTTCGGTGCTAGAATATTTTGGATTGTGTCTTAAATTTTAGAAAACCAGGGAATGGGCTTCTCTTCAGTAACATTCTTTACTCATTATTTTTTGCTGATAATGTATGTGCTTCTTTTGTTCTTAAGTGTTTGTTTATGTATTGTTTTGTCTAGGCCAATAAACTAATTTTGGGGATAAAATGCTCTTAAAGTTTCGGGGAAATAACATTTAAAAATCACAAATGCTAATATGTTCTCACTGTGAAAAACATTTAAACCTTTGACACAAATTACAGAAGAAAATTTGCTGTGAAGTTAGCACTGTTCTGTGTTCCCCTTGTTTTCAGGATTCTCACTACTTTAAAAGGAAAACAACAGAAATAAACTATCCTACCTTTGTTTCCAAAGGCTGCATCTTAAGTAAATGAATGCTGCTAAGTCACTTCAGTCGTGTCTGACTCTGTGTGACCCCACAGACAGCAGCCCACCAGGCTCCCCCATCCCTGGGATTCTCCAGGCAAGAACACTGGAGTGGGTTGCCATTTCCTTCTCCAATGCATGAAAGTGAAAAGTGAAAGTGAAGTCTCTCAGTCGTATCCGACTCCTAGCGACCCCATGGACTGCAGCCTACCAGGCTCCTCCGTCCATGAGATTTGCCAGGCAAGAGTACTGGAGTGGGGTGCCATTGCCTTCTCCAAGTAAATGTATAAATATCTTTAAAAACTCCCTTGGAGAAATTCTTTATGCTGAATATCTAGAAGGGATGAAATCTTGTTTTAACTAAGATTTTATATATAAATTTTTCTCTTTAAAGTAACTTGGTAAGCCATCAGGGAAGTCCAACTTGGTAATAGGTAATCCATTTATCACTTTATGTCTGTAGTTTATAGTTATTTCTATCTTTTCTGTCAGCTTCCCTTTCTTGTGCATGTCTCTTAGCTACTTGAGTATCTGGCTCTAGTTTGCTGAGAGTTTGTTAAAAATGTGAAGTGTGTTCTGAGCAAAACCCTTCTGTGAGTAAAACCCAAGAACTTCAGTGATGAGATTGAGAGCTGTTTGGGAGTACTCAGGCCCTCTTTGAGAGATGTGTGGTCTTAAGAAAAAGTGAGATCTTACTGCACTCTCTGTTTTTATTCTGCAATGCTTAGCAACAGGATCTGGTTGTGCTTACAAGGGGGACTATATTGTGGGTTCTTTTAGAAATTTCTAATTAGCAGATTTTTCAATAAACATTCCAAAAGAGTTTTATACAACTAGAAATTATAGTGAGGGAGCCATAATTTTTCATATGTAATTTGGTGATAACATTTCAAATTGTGTAACTACAAATTAATAAAAAAAAATTCTGATTTTACAAGTTGTCTTTATTTGGATCCAATCTCAAATACATGTCTTTAAGTTAGTACTTGGCTATTTTCTGTCCATTTTCTTACTGAACTCTTGTGACTTGGGATTCAGAGGATTAAAACCTAATTTCTAAATGCATATAGTACTTTTATGTTTTCAGATATTAAAATATAAAGGGATATTTCCTCAAATGTTAAAAAGTGATGAAGTGGATGGACACATGAAAAGTTTCGTATTTGCTTAAATGTTATACCCATTGACTTGGGCATGTTAATTGACTTTAAATGAATGGGAATATTGCATACTTTTAGAATATGGATACCTTAGCTACCCTGGGAAGGGCATTTGTTTATCTTATTTAAGAAACATTGAATAAATTTCTTGGGAGATAATACCAACTAATAGTTTATGAAATATTAAAAGAAATGAAAAATAATAACATTGTGAATAATTTAGTAATGAATTAATTTAAGGCTTGAAATTTCTTCAAAAAATTTAGGCGAATTATAAACTCTTAGTTGGGTGAGCATTTTTAGAGCATTTTAGTTTAGATTTTGTGTGAAAATTTCAGTGTCCTCATATGAGAAATATTATTTTTCCTTTTTTTAAAATAGAAAGTATAATTTCTCCTTTTTGTAATAGAAAGCATAGCAATATAAGATGTTTTGTTTTAGAAAAGTTGAGTGAAATACTCATTTAAGTCTGTGGCCCAAGTTTTAACAGACTATACTTGATGTTGGAATTGGCTTAATATTTTTTCAGATAGTGGCTTCAAAAACAAATCTCAGATGCTTTATACTTCACACTGATGTTCTGCACTGTCTTTGAGCAGAGGAAGGCAATACAGAACTCAGTGATTGACGGTTTGGGCGTGGCTCTGCTCTCGTGGATGTCGTGACAGTTCGGCAAGCCTGTGTCACGTTCTGTGTCTAGCATATTAGGAGTAGCAATGCTGAGACGCGCTCACCTTGTCTTGCCTTCTGCTAGCAGCTCAGTAATGCATCTGCTTAGTGTGGAGGTAACTAAATCATAATATACAAATCACAGAATTATTTAGGAAATTATTGCTTTTAAATTGTATCAAAACAACTAACAAATATGTTAGTATATCAGGCATCCAAGCATTATATTGAAGGGAAAATGTTTACCCCCAAAAATGTAGTTCCTCAGCTGAATATAGTTCTTACCTGTGACATAGCCCCGGGGATATGCAGAGAGCTGACGGACACTTCTTGGGGGTAGTGCAGTCCGTGCTTTGTACATCTATTTTGTGGGTGGTGCTAGAAATTTGAGGAGGAGGGTGTTGATCCGTGTCACAAACTGCAAGCATTGTCACTTAACCTTAGGTTTTATAACTGTGTAGATTCTGCATCTGCTGTCGAACCTACTTCACAGAATGCAGTTTGAGCCATAGTCTCTCATAAACACTTGAAAACTTATATCAGATTGGTATTTGGCATCTGGCATTGTCAGATTGACCTTAATACTGTGCTGGGGAGTTACTTAGGTTTTTATGCAGTTTATTCAGTTTGAATGCTGTTAAGCCTATAATGGAAATGTACTTGAAGCAGCTTCAAGAGATTGGTCTGCTGTATGTTTTGTGTTAAAAGATGAAGAAATATTCTCAGTGTCTGTGTGGAAGTTCTGTGCGGTGTATTAAATGAGGTGGTCCTAAGGAGTTATATTGCAAAGTCTAAAACTAACAAAGATAATCTACAGGTTATAACATGCAGTGATATTAAGTTTCCCCTGTGTCAGTAATGGCTTTTGTGGTATCCCTGTTTGTATTTTAGGAAATCACATTCTACCTGATGAAGATCTGGCTTCCTTTCATTGGAGTTTACTTGGTCCAGAACATCCACTAGCTTCACTTAAGGTACAAATTCATTTTATTTCCAACATTTGTTGCTTTTCCTTTTACTTTCATACTCTAAGTAATGTTTCTTTATTGTAGAAGGAAATATACCACAAAATTAGCAATATCATGCTTCTGCCTAACTTCAGAATCTGTGCTGCCTTAAAAAAAAACAAAGAACCTACCTTATATTGTTCCCAGCACTTATATTTTAGGGAAATATATATAAATGTTTTTTAAAATTTCCTTAGATGAATTCTTCATGATAGGTGTAAATTTCTTAGCTAAAGTTTTTACGTATTTTCTTTTCTTACAAATATTATTTTTTCAATAGATAATATCATCTGTTATGGATCAATATCTTAGCAGAGTTTGATAAATTTCATAATTTTCTTACTGATTTTCTAATATTGTAAAAATCTATAGTTTTAACGCTTTTTGAGTGATTGAGGAGACCCAAGTTCATTAGAAAAATGGTCTATTTGTACTGTTTCGTCGATATTTATTTTCTTATTTTTCTCCCCTTCCTGTTTGTGGAAGTAATGAACATCCAAGAAGAAGCACTTAACTTTGATTTTCTAACGTGGGAGGGTTTACAGTGTGATGTGAGCATAGTAGTGGAATGCTGTGAGTCACTAGGGAACTTGTATTTGTGAGCGGCTTCCTGTGATTTTCCGAATTCCCTTTGCTGGGTAAATTGGTGTGGTGTTCTCTGCTGTCAGCGTTGTGGTCATAGCTGCCACTGATTACATAGGGAGTTGGGAATTCTGAACCTAGACTGGCCGGCAGCCTGGGCCTCAGTTCCTTGTGCTAATGGGGAGGTTGCATGGAGTGGTTTCTGAATGCGTGTTTTCCTATTGCCAGAATTGTCCTCCAAATAGGATTTTCAGTGTTTAGCTTACAGCAAACTGTGATACTTGGAATTCAGGTGACATTCCTCTCTTGCCTCTTTTATCTTGTTCCTTGGTGCCTAGAACCCTATTTTTTCCATTTCTTATTGATGGGCCCTGATGTTTTCCTTTTTATCCTAACAGTTCTTGGTATGGGGCTTTTCAGCTTCTGTTGGAAGGTCAGTTTTTCTCCTTTTGTTTGAGATTACTTGTTTTCTTTTGCCTTTTTTTTTTTCCCCCACCTGAAGGAAAACAGCTCTCTATTTGCTCTTGGCCAGAATGTTCTTCATGTGTGTTTTCATTTACAAAGTACTGCAATTTGTAAACTTGATTCCAAGCTCCTGGTGATACCATTAATGACTTGCAGAATGAGAAAAGTAGAGTCTGAAATCAGGTAGACTCAGAAGTATTATGCTCATTAGCTTATTAAACAGTATGCTTTTATAAGTTGATACAAAATGAAAGCTTGTTTTTTATAAGGTTTGTATTGTTTTGAGTAGCAGGGGTGAGTGAGAGGCTTCCAGGATCCCCAGACTGTATACATATGTTTAAATTGAACTCGCCTTATTTAGTGTGTCAGAGGTTAGAAGTGAGGAACTGTTTGAAGCATTATTGGAAAACCAACTCAATCCACTGATAGGTCACAAGCATCATTATCACGTACTTTTCCTAAGTTTGTTAATAAAAATATATAAAAAGTTGAAATAGAAAATATCTATTCATATATCCATCACCTTGGTTCACCTGTTGTTAACAGTTTGCTGTAAAGTATATTTGTATCTGTGTGTTTGTTTTTTAACTCAACTATTTGGAAGGAAGTTGCAGACATCATAACACTTTATTTGTGAAAACTTTGGTTTATATCTGCTGCTGCTACTGCTCCATCGTATCCAACTATTTGTGATCCTGTGGACTGTAGCCTGCCAGGCTTCTCTGTCCATGAAATTTTCCAGACAAGAATACTGGATTGAGTTGCCATTTCTTACTCCAGGGGATCTTCCCGACCCAAGGATTGAACTAGCATCTTCTGAATTGGCAGGCAGGTTCTTTAGCACTGAGCCACCTGGGAATATCTTGGTTTATATCAACACCACCACCTAAAAATAAGGGTAATGTCTTAATTATATTACTGTTATCACATCAACTAAATTAATGTCATTTAATATAAGTCCACATTGACATTTTTCTGTTTTCTCTGGAAGTTGTTTGTAGGATTGTTTGTGTATGTGTGTATTTTAAAATTACTCATATTTTTGGCTGTGTTGGGTCTTCGTTGCTGTGCACAGGCTTTCTCTAGTTGTGGTGAGCGGAGGCTTTCTCTAGTTGCGGCGAGCGGGAGCTGTTCTTCGTTGTGGTGAGCAGGAGCTGTTCTTCGTTGCGGTGTGCAGGCTTCTCGCTGTAGTGGCCTCTCTTGCTGTGGAGCACAGGGTCTAGGCGCATAGGCTTCAGTAGTTGAGGCCGTGGGCTCAGTAGTTGTGGCACATGGGCTTTGTTGCCTTTGGGCACGTGGAATCTTCCCGAACCAGAGATCAAACCCATGTCCTCTGCATTGGCAGCAGATTCCTATCCACTTGTGGGTTTTTTAAAAAATCAAAGTTTTTGCACTGTCAACATGTGTATTTTAAATATTAGCTAGGTATTTTTATAGCATAATAGCAAAGCAGTGCAACATAATTTTTCAATGATTTGATAAGTTGTAGGATTTTTTAAAGTGACATTACGAAAAGTGAAACGTCTGGCTTTGAGTTAAAAAATTGCAAAACTTTTGTGTTTTGACCTTTTATATAGTTTTTTGTGTGTAGTATCATTTTAACAAAAACTGGGATTTTTTTTTTTCTTTTTAATTGGAGTATTGCTTTATAATGTTGTGTCAGCTTCTGCCATGCAAAAACGTGAATCAACCATAAGCATACATATGTCCTCTCCCTCTCAAACCTCCCAGCCACCCGCGACCCCATCCCATCCCATCCCTCTAGGCTGTCACAGAGCACAATGTCGAGCCCCCTGTATAACTCAGCGGCTTCCCACTCTCTCTTTTACAGATGGTAACATATGTGTTTCAGTGCTACTCTCAATCCCTCCTGCCCGCCCTTCCCCCCACTGCGTCCACATGCCTGTTCTCTGTCTGTGTCTCTGCTTTTGCCTTGCAGATAGGTTCATCAGTGCCATTTTTCTAGATTTCATATATATGCATGAATATGTGATATTTGTTTTTCTGACCTCACTCTGTGTAACTAGACTGTGGGATATTGAATATGGTTTTTTCCCTCATGAACGTTACTACTGTTCAGAATTGTGTGTACCCATCTGCTTTTTCAGTTGCTTCTTTTTCCCAGTAATAAAATTAACTACATCTTTTGAAAATTTGGTTAGTTGTTGATTATAAAACTTTCTTATGATTTTTATTCCTTTTCAACAGAGTATGTTGTATACAGTTTTTAAGGATACTTGATTTTGCTTCCCCGATTTCAAGCATTCCTTTTCTCCTACTTTATTTTGCCGAAGTGTTTCACTGAGTTCATATCTACTAGTTTATTATTCACAGAGGGTTGGTGTTATATGAACTTATTATCTAATAAATTCAACTCCCCCCTTAATGTGTAATGTCATAATCTTATCCCTGTCAACATTTTGCCATCACCATCCACAGTGCTGGTTGGGCCAATAGGAGAGCATGGCTGGGGCTCTGGATTCAGAAGCACAAGCAGAACCTGGAGTGGCTGGTGATGAACAGCTGAGGCAGTTGGATCATGAGGCGATCCCCACAGAGAAGGCTAGGAAGGGAGCAGAATTCTGTTTTGTGCTGTCTTATTAATCAGGGATAGTGCTCATTAGAGTAGGCATGCAATACTAAACATACTTAAAAACCTAAAAATCAAGTTAGGGCAGTAGAAAAGAGGAAGTTAAGGCAGCCAGTCAAGTTTTTAAGCTTTTTAATACTTGTTTACATGTTAAGAACTTCTAGTTTCTTAGTTTTGGGAGTAAAGTTTCTTTGTTTTGGAAGTAAAGTATATTTCGTTTGTTTTCAGGACAGCAGGAGCCCATTTTAAGTCACATCACATTCTAGAAGCAGGAGTGGGAGTCCTCTGGGATGTTAGGTGATCAGCTCTGCTTAGGAGCACCTCCTGGCCATAAGCATGTGCCAAATGAGGGCCTTTTTTATATGTGCTTTTTTGAATTTTTAAAAATGGTTTTATGATTTTGAGTCCTTGAAAGTTATGGAACTTTTTATTTGGGTTTGGCATTGAATTTTTTAACTGAAAGTGTTTTCCTAAGTTAATCATAAGTTGGCAGGTCTTTGTATTCATTTTGATGCTTTTTGTGTTCCCAAACTTCATATTCAGTTTCATGTATTTTGAGTTTTATCCCTGTCAGTCATTCATGACCCCCAAGTATTTCCTGCCCCAGAGTCCTTTTGTCATTTCCCTTTACAAGTTTTGTGCTCACCTTTCCTCTCCTTAGATCTCCTACAAGTGTTGTTCTCCTGTATAGCTCTTCAGGTTCTATTTTGATCTCTGTATACCACTTCCCCAGTTGTGGCAAGTGGGCAGAGGAGACCTTCCCCTGGACACAACTGCCCACGCCACCATCACCACCCCACTGCCCCAGCCCAGCTCTGCCCATCAGCCACAGGCCAGGCAGGTGCTGGTTTCTCTTGAACTCCTCCCTGTGTGCGTCCAGTTAAAATGTCTCCTTGAAAACTTCTTGCTTGCTTCTGGCTCTTCTCAAAATCTGAGTCCTAGCTCTTGTGCGTGTCTCTTTCTCATTTAAACAGTCTTTAGTGCTTATACCTCTGCCTTTGGATTTACTTTTTAGTCACCTTCCTTTACCAGCAGTTTCTTTCCCTGAGGCAGCTGTATACCACGGCACTCTAGCAGGTCACCTCAGGAACGTTTTGTTTTCAATTTACTTAGAATTTTACTAAAAGTTATCTCTATATGTTTACATCTTACTGTCTGCCACCCAAAGTCACTGAGTAATCCTTTTTACAAATGTCTTTAGGGACAAGATGTGGCGTTTGACCCTGGGGAGGAGGGAGTCTGGTTCTGGGAGAGTAGCATGTCAGGGTCCCCAGGAATGTGGAGGTGGACAGAAGAGCCGTCATGTCTCATCGTGCAGGCCACACAACCCCAGCATTCTCCAAGTCATGGCAAATGACACGGCTTGCAGTGGGCCCTCAGAATGAAGCCAGGACTTGAAGGATCTCTTCTCTCTTGGTTTCCCGGAAGGGGCTCTGTGGGTAGCACCTGCTGACCAGTGTCCAGCTAAGCAGTGATTTTCATCTCCACTCCGCATGGCCCCTCTCTGGGTTTCACATCATGGAGCCAGCTTCCAGAGAGAAGAGCAGCATGATTTCAGGCCTTTTGAAGTTTTATGGTATATCTAACATACTGTGCAACTTTACTAGAGTGAGGTTGGTGATCGGACTTTCTGGAATCTTTTTTGAAAGGAAGTTGAATATAAATTGTGCATGAAGAGAAAGATGGGCTTCATTTATTTTAAGAGTTCTACCTTTTAAGGCATTGCAAGAGGTGGCAGCATGGGCACTATAGGACATTCTAAAGAAGGAATTCCTGCTTGTATATTAGTGTTAATTGAAGTTAACTCATACCTTTTTTTCCTCAAAAAGTCATTGTATCATAAGAGCTAAAAAGTACTTCCTAAAACCCAAGGACTTTGGGGGCTCTAGAGAAAATATTGTTAGGGGCCCAAAAGCTTGAAAAACTCAACCATTATGCAGTGTGGAAATGAGAGCTATTTATAATTTCACTCTTGGAAGAGAACCACTTTTAACAGATTGATATTTGTACTCTAAAATTGTTTTAAAATGTACACCCTACTAATATTATTATTACACTGTCATGCATTCAGTGAGCTGCACATTATTAACAGTCTATGAAATTTCAGCGCACAGGTTCATGGTGCTGGGATGTAAGCTTTTAGGTCGTGGAAACTTAGGTAAGAAGTTTTATTCTTTGCTCATTTAAAATTTATGTAAGGAATCGTTAGATGGAAAATACGAGACTGAACTCAAAAGATGTTTGCTTATTTGTATCTTATCTGAGCTTCTTTACCTGTTCCCATTTGCTTTTAGAGTAAAGATGGAAAGCTTGGTGTTCCAGGGAATCTTCTGGGATCACTGGGACTCAATAGCTTTTCTGTCTTCGGACAGAAGTCATTTTGCTGGGAAAGAGGGACAGAGTCATGGGAGGAGTCTGTGTTTCCTAGTTGCAGGGTTACTTTTAGCTTAGCTCCTTTCTGTAGGGACTGTGCCTGCCCGCAGAACTCTTCCTGAGTGAGTAGAAATGCGTAACCTGGTCAGGACGAGAGAGAGATTCATGGTCCAAAAGCCGTCTGAAAGATACAGTGTTTGTAGTGGCTGACTTCTCATGCCTGCGGTGGTGAGTGGTAGGGTAAGTTAAACAAAAGGAAGCTTACTGGAGTACTTTTGGTTTCTGTTTCTTCTCTTGACCTGGGATCTTCTAGTTGTATGTTAATTAAGTGACATATCCTCAGGTTTTTAAAATGTGTGAAGACACTTTCAAGTGTATTTTCTCCCCTCTGGGTCCAGAACCTCAGCATTGTTCCTAAATAGGTCGTCTCCATCTCTCTAACAGAAGAGATCACTTCTTCTGAAAATGTGGCTCAGTTGGCAGCTTCCTGACCCTGTGTCTTGGGTGTGTGCATGTATACCCCTCACCTTGCCAGTGGTCTCTGCCCTGGGCACTTCTAGGCAACTCAACCAAAGAGGTCACTTTTCTTGATACTAGCGCAATCTGGGGCCAGGAACATGTGACAAAACTGGGATTTGCTGGCAATTTACTTCCAAACTGCCTTTCCTGATTAGAATGTTTTTAAAATTTTCTTTTTATAACAGTTTTATTGAGATACAATCACATGTCATAAAATTTACTCCTTTAAAATACAATTCAGGGCTTCCAAGGTGGCTCAGTGGTAAAGAATCCACCTGCCAATGCAAGAGATGCAAGAGACGTGGGTTCAATCCCTGGGGTGGGAAGATCCCCTGGAGAAGGAAATAGCAATCCAGTATTCTTGCCTGAAAAATTCCGTCAATAGAGGAGCCTAGCAGCAGCAGCGGGCTACAGTCCATGAGGTTGCAAAAAGCTGGGCATGACTGAGTGATAGAGCATGTATGCAAAATGTATAATTCAGCGGTTTTTAGCTTTCACAAAGTTTATGCATCTATCATCACTGTCTAATTTTAAAATACTTTCATTCCCCAAAAAGAAACCCAGTACCTCACCTGCTAGCAGTCACTTCCTGCTTCTCTCCCTCCTCCACCCCTTGACAAGCACTAGTCTCCTTTTTTCTCTATGGATTTGCCTCTTCTGGACATTTCATATAAGTGGAATTATATAACCTCTTGTGTCTGGCCTCTTTGAGCATTTTTTCCCCCTCCAAGGTTCAGTCACATTGTCGCATGTATCAGTACTTCATTTTTTTTAATGGCCAAATAACAATCTGTTGTGTGGGTATACCTACCACATTCAATCTGTTCACCAGTCAATGGACATTCAGATTGTTAGCCACATTTTGGCTATTGTAATGCTGCTGTGAGTATTTAGGTACAAGTATTTGTATAGACATGTTTTCATTTCTCTTGGGTGTATACCTTGGACCGGAATTGCTGGTCATCTAGTAATAATATGCTTAACTTTTTGAGGTACTACCCCACTGTTTTCCACGGCAGCTATACTGTTCACACTTACCAGCGATGTGTGAGGGTTCTGACTTTTCCATGTCCTCACCAACACTTGTTGTTGTCTGTTTTATTTCTAATTGTCATAGTGGATGTGATATGGTTTTGATTTGCATTTCTCTGATGACTAATGATGTTGAACACCTTTTTCTTTGCTCACTGGCCATTTGTATACCTTCTTTGGATAAATATCTATTTATATCTTTTGTCCATTGAAAAAATTTTTTTATTATTGAGGTATATGAGTTGGTTTTTTTTTTTTAATATATTCTGAAATGTAAGTCTCTTATCAGATACATAATTTGCAAACACTTTCTCGCTTTTTGTGGGTTGTCTTTTCACTTTCATGATGGTGTCCTTTGATAACTCTTCAGAGACTGAGGCACGGTCATGTACTAGAGTTTGCCCACAGATAACTTGGCTGCATATTCCTTCTTTGTCTCCAGCGGTGTCTACTATACTGCAGCCTTCTATGCCGAGTCATACACTGGGTCTTCTCCCAGAAGAGTTCTGATTCTTATCTTACACTTACTATCCTTTTGTCTCTGTTGCTTCTATCTTTACTATTCTCACAAGCTGACACTTCACTCTTTCACCCACCCTGGGGTTGTCTGCCCATTTACTCATTGTTTCTTTCTTCCCCAGCTGGCCTGGACCTCTTGATGGGTCATCTCGAGCCAGGTGTACCAGCATCACCCTTCTGTTGTTCCTTCTTCCATCTCAACCACCCAGCAGACTTCTCCACCCTGGATAATACTATCTAGAGAATATCTTGAGAACCACACAGCTGATGGATGCCACTGCAAATTTATGATCTAAGTTAAAGAAGGATCTAAATAAATGAGGGAATGTATGTGTTTATGGTTCAAAAGACTGTTGTTATATAGATTTACTACATCCTCATCAAAATCCAGCCTGGAGAAGGGAACAGCTACCCACTCCAGTATTCTGACCTGGAGAATTCTGTGGACTGTATAGTCCATGGGGTTGCAAAAAGTCAGACACGACTGAATGATTTTCACTTCACTTTCACTTTTACATCAAAATCCAATCAAGCTTTGTTTTAAAGTGGAAATTGAAAAGCAGGTTTTAAAATTTATGTGGAACTGCAAAGGACCTAGAAAAGTAACAAAGATGTTGAAAAGGAAGAACAAATTTAAAGGACTTAGCATTACCTAATTTCAGTATGACTTTAAAGCTATAATAATCAACTCAGTGTAGTACTGACATAAAGGTGTCAAATAGATCAATGGAACAGAGCAAGTTCAGAAATAAACCTGTATATACGTGGTTAGTTACCTTCACCAGAAGTCCATAAGTAACTAAATGCAGAAGGGGTTAGTCTTTATAATAGCTGGATATTCATTTGCAAAAATTAAAAATGTAAAAATTATTCTAGAAGAAGATATAAGAGAAGATCTTTATGACCTTCCATTTGCACATTCCTTACTCATAAGGAATGAAGTCCTCTGTTCACACAAATGGTTCAGTCTGAGTCTCCGGGCAGCTTTATCTATTGTCGTCTCAAAGACACTAGGCAGCAGTTCAGCTGGCGAATGGGGGAATGAATTGTGGCACAGTCACAATGAGATGCTGAGAGCAGAGAAAGGGACCAACTAATCTCTTACAGTATGTATGAATCTTAAAGCATTATCTTAAGTGAAGAGTCGAAAACAAAGTAAATAGATTGGTTTTATGTAAAATCCTAGAAAAGGCAAAAGTATAGTGATAGATAGCAGGTTAGTGGCTGCCTAGGGCTATGATGGGAAGGGGAACAGGAAACTGAGGTGATGGAAAAATTGTATTTCATAATTGTGGTAGTGGCTTCACTAATTGGAGAAGGAAATGGCAACCCAAGCTATCAATATCAACAGTTAATCTTTTTATTCTCCTTAATATTTATCTTAAACATTCATCATGTCTTCGGACCTCTCCTCACTTTCACAGTGCTTTCTCTTACAGAGAGGTCCTTTATCTAAGGATGATGAGAGTCCTCAGCTTCTCGTTCCCCTGTTTGCCTTCTTATTCATCCAGACTCACTTTACTTCCCTTTTCCAGCCTGAGACTAGACTGTCCTGACATTCTTGGGCCCATGTCACTGAATGCATCCAGGGAGCCCTTCCTTGCCTCATCCGGTCAACTCCTTGCTCCTATGTAGACACTCCCTCTTTTGGTCCTTGATCCTTAGTTTGTAAATGTGGTCTAGTCTCCCGTGTTCTCCTAACTCTCTTTTTTCATCCTCGAATCTTCTAAGGGCAGTCTTCCATAGTGTCCCCAATAGCTTAACCCACCCTCACTGCCCGCTGTGCCCCTCCCCACCTATTTCTAGCAGACACAGGTAGGTTTTTGTCCAAGGCTGTGGATTTGACAAATGATTTGTCAAATGATTTTCAACCTCTTTGGAGCATTTGACAGTGTCAGTCATCCTATTCTCTTCACCTGTTCTCTGGGAAATTCCTGCCTTGATTCCCAGACCCCAATTTCATTCTGTATTACTTGTTTCTGCATCCTTTCCTTGACTCTCCTGTAAGCTGGCTTCCCTTGAGTGCATGTGTATTCCCTAGGGTCCATCTGTACCTCGCTGTAATCCTCACACTTTCTTTCTGGCATGTCTCATTTGCCTTTAAGGTTATAAGTACCATCTCTGTGTTGATGATTCTCCAGTGTACTTCTTCCAGTGAGACCTCTTACTTGAACTGCACGGTGTATCCTACTGTCCACTAAGTCATCTCCACTTGGGCACTCCACCTGTGCACCAAATTTCATGTTTCTAAAAATGTCATCACCCTGCCTGAATGGTTTTGTCTTCCTGTGTTATGTTTCTCAGCTAGTGATACCACTGTCCCTGTAGTCATCAGGTTAGAAATTGGGAATTATATTTGATTCTTCCCCTCTCCGGGTCTAACTCCTCTAACCTTTCCCAGCTTGCTCATCCTGTCCTTCTCTACCCCCTGTATTATTGCTGCTTGAGTTTGAGCAGGAGCCGCTAATGTTTCCTCCTCTGTTCCTTCGCCTTCATGCCCATCCTCCATGTGTCTGACACCAGGCCTGATCTCATACCTCCCCTGTTGACAGTCTTTCCGTAGCTCCTTTCATCGACAACAGGAGTTTGGATTTCATGGATCTCTTGGCAGGGGGAAAAAGTTGGGAGGGCTACTGTTGTCTTGCCAACTTCTAATTTTTCTAAATAAGAATGTTAGAAGAACAAGGAGCTCACTATTGACCATTATTTTACAGAAAAGGACATTTAATGCTAAAAGAGGCATAATTTAGAGGACGACTAGGCCAGAGTGTGGTGGTCAGGTGTGCAGTCTGCAGGTCGGGTAGTGGCCCAGCTGCTCACCTTGTTGGCTCCCATGGGTGCCTTAATGAGCTTCTGTCAAATGGGAAGTACATTTAAGAGTGTACCTCACAGCACTGATTTGTGGATTAAATGAAGCAATGCCTGCCGAGAGCAGTGTGTGGCATACAGTCCAGAGGAACTCAGTCACAGGACCTTGAAGCCCCAGCTGGATGCAGACACTTCTGCAGGAGGGAGCCCGAGCCTGCCCGCCTTTCCATCAGAGCCTCCAGGGACCCTTGCTCACAAAATTTGATGAAACTTTTCTTTGTTTACAGTTAACACTTTAAACTCAAATCTGTTGAAGTCTTCGGTATGTCTGCATAACAGTTTCCACGTGCAGAGCTCTCATTTAGCATTGTGTGTGATTAATTGCATTTTAGCATCCTTTTCAAGCTTGATGGCGCTAGTGGTAAAGAACCTGCTTGCCGACGCAGAACACGAAAGAGATGGGGGTTCGATGCTTTGGTCAGGAAGATCCTGTAGAGGAGGACATGTCATCCACTCTAGTGTTCTTGCCTGGAGAAGCCCATGGACAGAGAAGCCTGGTCAGCTATGGTCCATAGGATCACAAAGAGTCGGACATGACTGAAGTGACCTAGCATGCACACATGTATAAGATATTGATTAATGTCATAACTTTTTAAGAATCTCAAGACATAGCCACTGGTAGTTACTTAATGATTATAGTGTTTAAATGTTTTCCTTACTCTTGACTCTTCTAGAAACTACTAGGCTTCAGGGTGTGTTCAGTGATGCAATGGTTAGAGGGCTTATTACAACAAATTGCCTTAGCCCCCTCACATTACTCTTTTCGTTGGTCTCGGGGCACCAAGGCTGCACTCAGTTGAATCTCAGGGCTACACTTTGAGAATCACAGATGATGCAGAAACCTTTCTACCTCCTCAGCTGGGCCATGATTTTCCTCCGGGCTCTCCTCTGAGGTCTCTTGGAGTTTGGTCAGCATTTTTTTCTCCAATAAGAATGTGAGCTTCTTGAAGTCGAGTACTGGGGAGCTGCTCCATGTTCTCGTTTCTAGAACAATGCCTTACTCACAAGTGAATGTTGATCAAATCAGGTTTCTAGTTTTCTTCCTGAAACTTGCCAAAATTTGGCAAAATTGCCAAAATAATTTCCATGTTGCTGTTTTCCAAATGGCAGTGAAGTGGGTGAGGTTTTTCTGTTTCAGCAGTGATGTTAAGCAAGAGTTCCAGAAAAACATCTATTTCTGCTTTATTGACTGTGCCAAAGCCTTTGACTGTGTGGGTCACAATAAACTGTGGAAAAGTCTGAAAGAGATGGGAATACCAGATCACCTGACCTGCCTCTTGAGAAACCTGTATGCAGGTCAGGAAGCAACAGTTAGAATTGGACATGGAACAACAGATTGGTTCCAAATAGGAAAAGGAGTACATCAAGGCTGCATATTGTCACCCTGCTTATTTAACTTATATGCAGAGTACATCCAGAGAAGGCAATGGCAACCCACTCCAGTACTCTTGCCTGGAGAATCCCAGGGACGGCAGAGCCTGGTGGGCTGCCATCTGTGGGGTTGTGCAGGGTCAGACAGGACTGAAGCGACTTAGCAGCAGCAGTAGAGTACATCATGAGAAACGCTGGGCTGGATGAAGCACAAGCTGAAATCAAGATTCCTGGGAGAAATATCAATAACCTCAGATATGCAGATGACACCACCCTTATGGCATAAAGTGAAGAAGAACTAAAGACTGTCTTGATGAAAGTGAAAGAAGAGAGTGAAAAAGTTGGCTTAAAGCTCAACATTCAGAAAACTAAGATCATGGCATCTGGTCCCATCACTTCATGGCAAATAGATGGGGAAACAGTGGCTGACTTTGTTTTTCTAGGTTCCAAAATCACTGCAGATGGTGATTGCAGCCATGAAATTAAAAGACGCTTACTCCTTGGAAGGAAAGTTATGACCAACCTAGATAGCATATTCAAAAGCAGAGACATTACTTTGCCAACGAAGGTCCATCTAGTCAAAGCTATGGTTTTTCCTGTGGTCATGTATGGATGTGAGAGTTGGACTGTGAAGAAAGCTGAGCGCCGAAGAATTGATGCTTTTGAACTGTGGTGTTGGAGAAAACTCTTGAGAGTCCCTTGGACTGCAAGGAGGTCAAACCAGTCCATCCTAAAGGAGATCAGTCTTGGGTGTTCATTGGAAGGACTGATGTTGAAGCTGAAACTCCAGTACTTTGGCCACCTGATGTGAAGAGCTGACTCACTGGAAAAGACCCTGATGCTGGTAAGGTTGAGGGCAGAAGGAGAAGGGGATGACAGAGGATGAGATGGTTGGATGGCATCACTGACTCCTTGGAAATGGGTTTGAGTGGATTCCGGGAGTTGGTGATGGACTAGGAGGCCTGGCGTGCTGCAGTCCATGGGGTCACAAAGAGTCGGACACGACTGAGCAACTGAACTGAACCGTGTTCATACTGAGTTGCATTTAAAAAGCAGTCAAGAGATAGTTTGGGAGCAGTAGCAGCAACAGTCTCAAAGGAAGACGTGGCTGCTCACCCTGAGCTAGATTTGGAGGGCTGGATTGGGAATGAAGCTGGGCGAACGAGGAGGGGGTGAGGTGTGAGCGAAGAGTCTGTTCCAAAGGAAATTATAAAGGATATAGTTGACGGTGGTGTTAAATTAGCCGCTCAGAAGGATTCAGGGGCCCTCTAATGACAGAATCTGTTCACTTCAAGGATTATATAGCCTTCGTGTTGTAGAAGGTAGGGGTAGAGAAGCCAAGGAGATCCATAGGAACAAAAGCGACAGACTGTCCTTTTCGTTTGAGGTGGGAGGGGGCAGTGTGCGCCTGCCCAGTCTGTTGTGCATCCCCTGGGAGAGGCTGCCTGCACCATACCATTAGCTCCCACCTCCTGGAGAAAAGCCATTTTCATATTGTGGACATTTTTATTTCTAATAAACTCTTGTTCCCACTATGTGAATTGTCATTTGTTCTCTGTATAAACTCTCTCTGCAATGGCTGGCTTTTCCAGTACTTTGTGCAGCATAATGAGGTAACCATAGACTTTCAGACTGCCAAGGGGTGTTCTGTGGCCAACTAGCCTCAAACCGTGGTCAGAGACAGAAGGTTGAGGCCCAGAGAAGGGGTCGCCCAGGGGCCTCAAGTCTGGTGGCCGTTGCAGGCTGTCCCCTTCCCTGTAGTCTGTGCTCACTGAGAGTGAAATGTTGATGGTAGGAGGGCTCAGGGTTTCTCTTCTGACTTCTCATTCCTGGGGCCGCCAGCAACTGGCCCTCCTCCCTGCCCTGGCTGTGGGACTGTTAAACACCCCAAAGACAGGGAGTGGACAGAGCTTCCATTTCTCCCAGACTGACTGGAATGTGCTGTTCCAGGGACCTCTTCACCGTGGAGCATGTGTATGTCAAGAGATTTTCATTCTACAGAGGGGGAATTGGGTTTCTAGGAACGTGCTTGTGGTCTGCAGCCATGGACATCTTACTAGTTCCCTGGAGTTCATTATGATGACCTTTATCAAACACTGACCAGAACAAGGAAAGAAACCATTCTCTAGGAGACAGAGCAGCTAACATTTTTCAAACATGAAAAACATTATTTAAAAAAAAAGATTGCTTTTCCAAAACGAAATTGAGTATGCTTTTATGCGTCTGAAAATTTGTGTGATGCCGTAATAGTGTAAGTATTTTTTAGAGGTTCTTCCATTCTGTTTATGTTGAGTTTCTCTGATTTTCTTCATTTGTTTTTTCTTTCATTTTTTCCTCTATTATTTATGTTTGATGTCTTAAAATATCACAAAGTTAATAATCTTACAGAGATCACAACCAAAGTGGGTCTCACTGTGCTAAAAGCAAGGTGTGAGAGGGCCACGTTTCTTCTGGAGGCTCCAGGGAGAGTGTTTCCTGCCTTTTTAGCTAATGTAGGGGCTGTATTCTGTGGCTCATGGCCCTTCCTTCATCATCAAAGCTGTCAATGGCCAGTAGAGTCCTGCACTCCCTCATGTATGAAACCTGCTCCTCTGCCTTCCTTTCTACATTAGAGGATCCTGTGATGACTCTGGGCCCATCTGCATCATCCAGGGGAACAGCCTGGCCTGAGGTTACCAGTCTGCCCACGTCTTCCCTCCTGCTGTGTAATGTACCACATTTATAGGTGTGGTGGGCAGGAGTGCACAGCTCTGAAACTATAACAATGGCCTTTAGAAGTTTTTGCCATCTTATTTATCTTTATGATCTTCGTGACTAAATAGGACATAAAACATCATTTCATGCTATCATTAAATTAAAAAAAATTTCATAAACATAGTTCGTGTGTGATTCATCTTTGTTTCTAAGAATATCTTTCATGTATTTTTTTTTTTAAGTTTTCATGAAAAAGTCCAAAAGAAACCTTTTTTTAAAAAAATTTTCTTACTTACCATTTCCTGGTGTCAAGTGTAATATATTCCTAAACTTTATTCCATGTGTCTTTCACCAGATGTGTCCCTCAGCACTCAGGGATACTGTTTTCCATCCATTCCAAGCTGACCTTGGCTCTTTTAGTGGACTGGGGAGCTTGGGGCTGCATAGCCTCCAGCTGGCTGGTGTTGAAAAATGAGAGGCACCTGTGGCCCAGGGCGTCTGTGTTGTGCTCACGTGAGCAGGTTGCAGAGATCTCTGAAGTGATGGAAGGCTGTCAGATGCTTTTTAACATAGTCAGGTTGAAGCCGCTGAGTTGTATTTCAATTGAAAGGGAGATCCAGGGCTTAACCCTCAGACTTTCAAAGTCTTAGGGACAAGAACTTACAAATTGATGATAAGCAGGCCCTTCTAAGGAAAGCATTACTTATAGTTTCTGGGCCCCGTGTTTGGAATTAGTGAATTGACACGTGTGCTTGTTTTCTTAGGTCCGGGCCCACCAGCTGGTCTTGCCACCGTGCGATGTGGTGATCAAGGCTGTGGCTGACTATGTCCGCAACATCCAGGATACCTCGGACTTGGATGCCATAGCTAAAGATGTTTTCCAGCATTCTCAGGTAGAAATGCAAGCTCTTGGGTAATGCTTTGTGCTCTGGTGTGTGCTGAATTTGGAAGGGTCTTGAGAGGCACACACCAGCCATACCCAGGAGTGCTTCCAGCTGTCAGGCCTTGGTGCCAGCCAGGAGGGCTGGCCCCTCTCCTAGCTTCTCCAGCCTCCCCTCCAGCCTGCACAGAGGTAGACAAATGGTAAGGCCTCTGCTGCTCCTAGATCCTCCATCATAATTCAGTGGGATTTCTACTAAGACAGATGTATCAAATGGGCAAACAAAATATGTGGATCTCTGATTTGTCCATCCCTCCAGGTGATGGTCAGGGATTTCTTCTTCCTTTTTTGGAAAGTAAGGAATTCAAGGGAGGTTGGACTTTAGTAGAAGCGATGAAGTTTGTGTGACTTCCTGTTTGCTCTCTGAAGAGCTAAAATTCTACCTCCACTTTGCTAGAGATGGAAAGTAAAACCTTTGCAGGTAGCATCAGAGACCTTGCCAAGGGAAAGTTGGAGGACTGCATCCCAGAACTCAGGTCTCCTGAGTGCCATGTCAGACTCTGATAAGTACAGTGTTCTAAGAGAATTAACTTGTTTCTTTAATGATAATCTGTTGATTTTCCTTAACGGTTTTAATGTATATTCTAAACTCTCATCTAGCTTTAAAGGCTACAGACTTATACGTGTGTTGAATTATATTAATATACACATGACCAGTGGCATACTAATTTACAAAGGTTTTCGTGCATTTGTTTCAGTCTAGAACAGATGACAAAGTTATTCGATTTAAGAGAGCAATTGGATATTACTCAGCAACTAGCAAGCCTATGGCATTTCACCCACCACATTACTTAGGTAAGTAATTCGGGGCCTCTGTGATGCTAACCATGCAGTAACCGAAGAGATTTAAATATTCAGCCAATAATCTTGTGAGTTTATTGTTTTGAAATAAGATTTCTATCATTATACAAATAAGTACTAGCAGAACTTCTGGGCAGACTCAGTAGTAATTCCTGGAAGTGTTGAAAAGCAAGAGCAAACTTATGAGACTTAAGAGATTGGAAGAAAAAAGGATGCAGCCATAAGGACTAAGGCTGGCAGTAATGGTGATGCTTAAATCTGTGTTTGTGAGGTGTGGTCTTATAGAGTGCGCCAGGGACACAGAAGACCCACCGATCTTTAGGTGCCTTCCGTGCAGTGGATTGATGTCTCCTCCTTGTTGCCTTTTTTGGCAAAAGATCAGATTTCTCTCAGAGAGTTGAAATTGGGGAATTAAAAACAATTGTAAACTGCCTGAAGGCTGCTTGATAGTAAATATCTCATGGGAGGTTGTAAAGCACTAACCCTAAGTACCAACCTCCTTCCTAAGTCAGATTGCATTTTTTAGGGTCCAGATCAGTAAAGCTATTGAGAAATCATCCTGCCACCTGTTGTTTCAGTTGTGCTTGTTTTATGTAATGAGACTGTCAGAGGGATGTAACTGACTTCATATTAACCCTGCGGTTGAAAATGTTCCTAACAGTGTCCTCTGCATGATAGTATTCACTCACCCGTTTAAGCACAGTGTGACTGTGCTGTGTATGTGGTTGGCGGGGGCGGGGGGCACGATACGGATACAGGTAAGTGCTGGCTCCTGATGGCAGTCTCTGTGCGTGGGTAACAACAAGTGCATATGGATTGTGACTATGGACAAGTGAATATGCTGTGTGATCAAGGAGGGTACAGGCATTTCATCTGATGATCCAGTTCCCTGTCATGGGATACCCACCCCCCTGTCCTTAGCCACTTCTTTTCTTCCCAGCAGTTAGAGTAGTGTTTAAAAATGTCAGTCAGCCTATTCCATTCCTCTCATGCTTGTAACAAACTCCCAGCTGCATACCTGCTTCCTCCCCCCACACCAAGCTGCTTCTCTTGCTGGCCTCTGCCCCTCACCCTCAGGCCCTGCCTTCTTCCCTATGTGAAATGCCCTTCACTGGCTCCTGCTGTGGGGTCTTGGCACTGGCTGTGGACCTAGAGCTCTCTCTCTGACTTCCTGTGCCCGGGGCATTCCCATTTCTGTTGTCCAGGCTTCACGGTCACCTTTCTTGGCTCCACAAGGCCATCCTGTCAAATGATCCTCTGCACATCTCCTCAGACACGCCCTCCCAACCCCTAAGAGTGTCAGGGGTCCAGGGATGGACAACCCCAGGGTCTCAACTGCCACCTTCACCCTTTACAAGAGTAGGGAAGTATTTGCCCAAATGACTTAATCCATGAAGAGCTGTTGAATTAGCAGAGTGAAATGATTAGATGCAACTTAAGGTGACTCTTGGAAAGGCAGACAGGGAGTGCTGAGCAGGGGGACTCGATACCACGTGTCTCCTCAGTTAAGGTGAGATATAACAGGGGCAGATGGTGGTGGCTGGGTTTTACTGCTGGCACAGGAATAGATGCTGTTGAGACAGGTGAGTGGCCGGGCTACTGATGCCAGGTTGTGACATCTCTTTTCCATTGCCTCCTGGCTTCGTTTTTCCTGTTTTATTAAAATGGGATACTTATGTTAATATTAAAAGGGTAAGTATAGGTAAAGTGCTTTAAGGAGTGCTTGTTACAAGCAGATACTGTCATTTTTACTCTTGTAGGAAGGATGCCTGGCAAAAGCTCTGAATGTTGAATGATCAGATAGCCTGAAAGAAGTTAACACAAAGACGTACTTGGTACCTCATGTATCTGTAGTGATGTTCTACTCCTCATTTGACAGTTGTACTTTAAACATTCATTATAATATACTTGGGACCAGGCTTCCCAGCTGGCTTATTTTGGTAAAGAATCTGCCTCCAGTGCAAGAGATACAGGAAACTCAGATTTGACCCTGGGTTGGAAATATCCGTTGGAGGAGGAAATGGCAACCCACTCCAGTATTCTTGCCTGGAGAATCCAATGGACAGAGGAGCCTGGTGGGCTACAGTCCATGGGGTTGTGCAGAATTGGATACAACTGAAGTGACAGCATGCACTTGTGGTTGGGATTAGAGCATTTACTCTAATCCCTTCCTGAAGGAAAATAGGTGGGAGAAGGATAGAGACAGGATAGATTGACTTAACATTTGGCATTGACCTGAGCTGATAACAGTTTGGAAGATGTTCTGAAGAGGAAGATGAATTTTAAATTAGGTTTAAATTTGAGCTTCTTAAAAATATTTACTGTTCTATAAAGTGCTTTTGTGTTCTTATTAAATCATCAAAGGACATTATGGGGTAAGTATTTTATAAAAGAAGTTAATACTCTTAGAATTCTCTTTCACTTTCACTCAGTGGTTTATGGAGAACAGTGGTGTGATTGGTAAAGAACTAGGGATATTTAGAGTGATGTTTTCAAGCAGGTTAATGTAGGTGATAACCACCTACAACATCCTTCTATAAAGCATTTCCTATTGCTTCTGACTATTGCAATGATCTTAATCGTACAGCAAGGGACTTAACAAAGCACAGGCACAGATGGTTTGGGACAGTGTAGAGTTCAGTATATGACCATATACTGAAATTGAGAGAGGGTGAGGCAAGATTGGGAAGCAAGGTTTATTTCAAGTAGAACCAGCAGAAACAGATAAATGTAAAAATCACTATTTTTTTTTCCTGATAAGTATAAAGAAGCAAAAGTATCTGAAATAGTGCTCACTGATTTTTGTCTATATGTGCTGCTGCTGTTGTTGTTTAGTCACCGACTCTTTGCATACAAGGCCTCCCTGTTCTTCACCATCTCCTGAAGTTTACCTAAGTTCATGTCCATTGCATCGATGATGCCATCCAGCTGTCTCATCTTCTGATGCCTTCTCTTCCTTCTGCCCTCAATCTTTCCCAGCATCAGGAACTTTTCCAGTGAGTCGGCTGTTTGTATCAGGTGACCAGAATCCTGGAGCTTCAGCTTCAGCATCAGTCCTTCCAATGAGTTTTCAGGGTTGATTTCCTTTAAGATTAACTGGTTTGATCTCTTTGCTGTCCAGGGGACTCTCAGGAGTCTTCTCCAGCACCACAGTTTGAAGGCATCAATTCTCTGGTGCTCTGCCTTCTTTATGGTCCAGCTCTCACAATCGTACATGACCGCTGGAAAAACCATAACCTTGACTATGTATGAACTATGTCGGCAAAGTGATGTCCTTACTTTCAACACACTGTCTAAGGTTTGTCATAGCTTTCCTGCCAAGAAGCAGTCTTCTGGTTTCATGGCTGCAGTCACCATCTGCAGTGATTTTACAGTCCACAAAAAGGAAATCTGTCACTACTTTCACCTTTTACCCTTCTGTTTGCCATGAAGTAATGGGGCCAGGATCTTAGTTTTTGAAATATTTAGTTTTAAGCCGGCTTTTTCACTCTTCTCCTTCTTCCTCACAAGAGAGTCTTTAGTTCCAATTCGCTTTCTGTTGTTGGAGTGGTATCATCCACATATCTAAGGTTATTGGTGCTTCTCCTGCCTATCTAGATTCCAGCTTCTAACTCATACAGCCCGGCATTTCTCATGATGTGCTCAGGTTAAATAAATAGAGTGACAGCAGACAGCCCTGTTGTACTCCTTTCTCAATCATGAACCAATCAGTTTGTTCCATACAGAATTTTAACTTGCTTCTTGACCCACATACAGATTTCTCACGAGACAGGTAAGATGGTCTGGTATTCCCATCTCTTTAAGAGTTTTCCACAGTTTGTTATGAGCTACACAGTCAAAGGCTTTAGGTAGATGCTTTTCTGGTATTCCCTTGCTTTTTTCTGTGATACAGCAGATGTTGATAATTTGATCTCTGGTTCCTCTGCCTTTTCTAAACCCAGCTTGGACTTCTGAAAGTTCATTGTTCGTGTAATGCTAAAGCCTAGGATGCAAGATTTTAAGCATGACCTCACTAGCATGGGACTTCCCTGGTGGCTAGCTGGTAAAGAATCCACCTGCAATGTGGGAGACATGGGTTCAGTCCCTGGGTTGGAAAGATCCCCTGGAGAAGGGAAAGGCTACCCACTCCAGAACTTCATCAACTGTTCATGGGGTTGCAAAGAATCAAACAGGACTGAGTGACTTGCTCTTTCACTTTACTAGCATGGGAGATGAGTGCGATTGTCTGATGGTTTGAACATTAGTACTATGCTTCTTGGGAATTGGGATGAAGATTGACCTTTTCCAGTTCTGTGGTCACTGCTGGTCTTCCAGATTTGCTGACATATTGAGTGCAACACGTTGATAGCATCATCCTTTAGGGTGTTGAATAGCTCTACTGGAATTCCATCACATCCATCAGCTTTATTGACAGCAGTGCTTCCCAAGACCCCCTTAACTTCACACTCCAGAATGTCTGGCTGTGGGTGACAGACCACACCATCAGAGTTATCCAGTTCATTAAGATCTTTTTTTGTACAGTTCTTCCATGTAATCCTTTCATCTCTTGATCTCTTCAGCGTCTACTAGGTCTCTACCATTTCTGTCCTTTATTGTGCCCATCTTTGGGCGAAATATTCCTTTGGTATTTCCAGTTTTCCTGAAGAGATTTCTCATCTTTTCCCTTCTGTTATTTTCCTCTATTTTTATGCACTGTTCATTGAAGAAGGCTTCTTGTCTCTCCTTACTATTCTTTGAAACTCTGCGTTTAGTTGGATGTAACTTTCCCTTTCTCCCTTCTGTCTTCAGCTATTTGTAAAGCCTCGTCAGAAGGCAAAAACCATTTTGCCTTCCTGCTTTTCTTTTTCTTTGCAGGGACCCACTAAATGGAGAGTGATGACTGAAATGGAAATCAGAAGCCTAGAAGAGTTAGGGAAATGCTTTCTTGAGTTAGGGAAATATTTTCTTGGCATCCCACATGAGCACCTAAGACATATCTTCCACAAAAAATATTCCTAAAAGCAGTAGGTTGATCGTAAGTGGTCTTTTCAAATCATAGTTTGTTACGTTATTCTACAAGAAAACACATTCAGAATTTTGAACAACCAATAGCGGAACATAACTTTCTTGTTCATTAGAACCTGTCTCTATTTAATCATTTTAGAAACTAGAATATGTGTAGAGTTTTGGGAAAAAATGTTACAGAATCACTGTAGAAGCTCAGGAGTATGACTACTGAGAATAAAAATGGGGAGAGTTGATTCTACCCTGAGTTCTTAATCTGGCTAGAATTTTAGGTTCTAGCACAGAATAGTTTTCAGAATCTTAATTGGCTTCAGGATTCTGTATTTTCAAAAGAAAAACCTTCCTGGCCAGATCCATGTGGACTGGCATTGGGAGGTGACTGCTGTGTCTTCCATGCTTTTCCTTCTGAGTCTAGTTAGTTTTCTGCAGGATTGAGGAAAAAAACCTCAGACCTCCATACCGTTATTGGATGGTGTGGAATTTATAGAAGGAAGTGCACATGCTCCCTGTCCCATTGCTGGGAGGCCTCATCTGCATAGTGTACAGTCCCTTTCTTTTTCCAGTCCATACTGTATTTATACTGTGGACTCCCAGAAATTATATAGTATAGATTATGGATATATACAATAATGGATATATATAATACCCATCTGTATTTATTATATATATTTATGAATTATATCTACCAGGTAGATTTTTAAAGTAAGTTACAGGTGAGATTAATATTAATTTTAAATCATTTACTGTATCAGAAACACTGTGTTGGGAATTGGGGATCTAGAGATGAGTATACTTTTTCTCTTTCCATCATTGTATTTAATGCCCACCATCGCCAGAGAACCCTCAGTCTACATGTAAGCACAAATAACATATGTCAAAATTGAGTTGTCAGTAGTATTTGGCTCCCTGATTGAACAAGTAGTTCTTAAACCTTAGCTGTGCTCCAGAATCATTGGCAGAATTTAAGAATAACAAATAACACAGAGATATTAGAAGCCACCTCAGGTCCGTGCATATGGATTCTGTAGGCATCAGCCAATCCTTGTCTATTTGTTAAAAGCCATGCAATTGACACAGAGGCCCGCTGTGTCAGCAAAAGCGTGCAGTGTGTCCTCATGGCCTTCCTAGTGAAAAACAGATGAGCTGCCACTGCACACTACTAGAGTAGCCACAGTCCACACACTGTCACCACCAAATGCTGGTGAGGACGTGGGACACACAAATCCTCACTCCTTGCTGGTAGGAATACAATACGAAGGTACAGCCACTCTGAAGACATGGTTGCAGTTTCTTACAAACCTGAACATACTCTTACCATAAGATCCAGTAATCCTGCTGCGTGGATTTTACCCAAAGGAGTTGAATACTGATGTTCACACAGAAACCTGCACGTGAATGTTTATAGCAGCTTTATTCATAGTTGCCAAGACATGGAAGTAATTAGGATATCCTTAACTAGGTGAATGGATAAGTAAATTGCCACATCCAGACAATGGACTGTTACCTAGTGCTGAAAAGAGATTGGCTACTTAGCCACGAAAAGACATGGAAAAACCTTAAATATACATTGAAAGAAGCTAATCTGAAAGGCTATATACTGTTTGATTCCACCTGTGACATTCTGGGAAAGACAAAGCTATGGACACAGTAAGATAGTCAGGGGTTCCAGGGTTGGAGGGTGAGAGAGGAGTGAATAGGCAAAGCGTGGAGCTTTTAGAGCAGTGAAAATGTAATGCTGGGTTTATGTCATTGTACATTTGTCCAGACTTACAGAATGCACACCACAAACAGGAAATCCTAATGTAAACTATAGAATTTAGTTAATAGTAATGTATCCAAGCCAGGCTTCAACAGTACATGAACCGTGAACTTCCAGATGTTCAAGCTGGATTTAGAAAAGGCAGAGGAACCAAAGATCAAATTGCCAACATCCGTTGGATCATCGAAAAAGCTCAAGAGTTCCAGAAAAACATCTATTTCTGCTTTATTGACTATGCCAAAGCCTTTGACTGTGTGGATCACAACAAACTGGAAAATTCTTCAAGAATTAGGAAGACCATACCACCTGACCTGCCTCTTAAGAAGTCTGTATGCAGGGCAGGAAGCAACAGTTAGAACTGGACATGGAACAACAGACTGGTTCCAAATAGGAAAAGGAGTATGTCAAGGCTATATATTGTCACCCTGTTTATTTAACTTCTATGCAGAGTACATCATGAGAAACGCTGGGCTGAATGAAGCACAAGCTGGAATCAGGATGGCCAGGAGAAATATCAATAACCTCAGATATGCAGATGACACCACCCTTATGGCAGAAAAGCAAAGAAGAACTAAAGAGCCTCTTGGTGAAAGTGAAAGAGGAGAATGAAAAAGTTGGCTTAAAGCTCAACATTCAGAAAACGAAGATCATTGCATCTGGTCCCATCACTTCATGGCAGATAGATGGGGAAACAGTGGCAGGCTTTATTTTCTTGGGCTCTGAAATCACTGCAGATGGTGACTGAAGCCATGAAATTAAAAGACGCTTACTCTTTGGAAGAAAAGTTATGACCAACCTAGACAGCATATTAAAAAGCAAAACCAATACAATATTGTAAAGTAATTAGCCTCCAATTAAAATAAATTATATTAAAAAAAAGGCACATTAAGGAGAATTTAAGTTCAACAGTTAAAAAATAAATAAGTAAATAAAAAGCAGAGACATTACTTTGCCAACAAAGGTCTGTCTAATCAAGGCTATGGTTTTCCCAGTAGTCATGTATGGATGTGAGAGTTGGACTATAAAGAAAGCTGAGCGCCCAAGAGTTGATGCTTTTGAACTGTTGGTGTTGGAGAAGACAAGAGTCTCAAGAAGACAAGTCTCTCAGAGAGTCCCTTGGACAGCAGGGAGATCCAACCAGTCCATCCTAAAGGAAATCAGTCCTGAATATTCATTGGAAGGACTGATGCTGAAGCTGAAACTCCAATACTTTGGCCACCTGATATGAAGAGCTGACTCACCGGAAAAGACCCTGATGCTGGGAAAGATTGAAGGTGAGAGGAGAAGGGGACGACAGAGGATGACATGGTTGGATGGCATCACTGACTCAATGGACATGAGTTTGGGTAAACTCCAGAAGCTGGTGATGGACAGGGAGGCCTGGTGTGCTGCATCAATATTGGATCATGAGTTGTAACAGATGTACCATAGTAATGCAAGGTGTGTACTTTCTGCTTATGTTTTCTATAAAGTATAATTCCTCAAAAAATAGTCTATTAATTTTTTAAAAAAGAGTAGATGAGCTCCTTGATATGTTGACTTCCTACCAGGCACTGTGCTGAGTGTTGAACAAGGTAGTAGACAGGACATATGTCATTGTTGCCCTTTTAGATGGCTGAGAGGAGGAGTCATACAGGAATATAACAAGACAGTCAAGGAATACCAACCTGGTTAAAACAATACTTGATTAAACCAGTGTTTGGTTCTGTTCAATTAAATTAATGTTTAGGTGAGGTTTGCGTGTAAAGTAGGAATTTAGCAAAATTACAATAGAGAGGGAGAATATATACAGAGGAGACAGAATGTGTAAAGGTTCTGAGGTGGAGGCCAGGATGTAGAAGAAACAATGTAGTTGGAACACAGGAAAGCAAGGGGAGGAGCAGTGGTGGTGCTTGTCGGGCAGGAGTGCAGTGGCCATGTAGGACCTTAGACTTGAGACTTACTCTTTGGACCATGAAAACTCATTGAAGGCTTTTTTACCGTAAAAACTTGAAATTATTTTGAAACTATCATACGCACAATATATTTGTACAGTAAATAAAACAGACATCAGTGGAGTGTTACTAGTATCAGAGTCCTATCCTTGTCTCTCCCTGGACACATTCCCCTGTACTCCAGCACTGTGAATTTTGTATTAATGGTCTCTTTGCTTTTCTTTATTGTGTCTGTGCCCTGAGTACTAATTAGAGCCATGGAAATGGGTGGGATTCCTTGGGGAAGTTTTTTGTGGAGGGTACTCTGTAGGGAGGTCTTGAGATAGTGTGCCTCAGGTCAGGGACAGGGGGTGGAGCTGGGGACACAGGGAGAGCAGTGCAACAGCCAGAGGAGCTGTGGCAAGAACAGTTGTCAGAAGAAGGGAGGAGGAGGTACCCGTGGCACTCAGAGCTCCCAGACCCTGTGCAGGTACATGTGGCTGCCTGGTTCTCAGCAAGGTGTGAGGGATCCTAGGAAAAACAGTGTTTTAGCTTTGCACCTTCTTCTATACTGTAAAATATGGAAGAGGGTAGGGTAGGTGGCCAGCACCAGTCCCCCAAATCTACCTGAATTGTTTCCATAAAGGACTTGAAATGGGAGGGAGGTTTGAACATACTTAAACTTTTAGGTGGATGATGAAATCTGAGAGGGGGGCTGTGAAGGGAGATGGAAGTTGGGAGGGGATTGTGGCCCTGGGTCCCTTGGAGCACAGATGTGGGCGTCTGGTGGAGACCAAGGGATCCGTCAGGGCAGCAGTGCATGTGCAAATAATAGAGAATTGTGCAAAGAGAACCATATTGAAATAGGAGCTGTCACCACTAGAGCAAAGAACACATTCTATAGTGTCCCCAAAGAAAGGACCTCTGGCTATAGAAACTTTGTAGGTGCTGGTAGAGAGGCCCCATGGGCATTTTATCTGGACAGCCTTGCCCAGGTCAGGGGCCTGCACCAGCCTGTGTCCTGACATGCCCTCAAGGTTGGCCACATTCTTCCAGACTGGGTCAGAAGATCCTGACTTACAAAATGCTGAATGGCAAACTTCAGTTCCAACCACTGGTAACCCATCTACAGAACATCATAAATGCCTCCTGTCTTAACAGGAATAATTAGACACTGTAGTTGGTGCTCCTGGACCCCAGCTCTTGGGACTGGGGCTCAGAAAGGTGCAAGTTCCAGTGTAAGGGAAAAATAAGAACCATTCAGTGGGCTGTCATTCTGGACCATGACTTTGCCGGAAGGCATCACTTTCTGATGTCTTGAGAAGGTGGCTTCCTGTGGATGCACAGTCTGCACGGTGCTCAGCAAACTGTTCTGTTGTTTGTTGCCGGGCTTTCTAGGTTGTGTTGACAATCTTTTTGAAAATATAGCTCTACCTCCCCGACAACGTGCACTCTCAGCATGGGAGGGAATGGTCAGGAAATGTCCCCCCTGAACATGAAGACAGTCTGTGAAGAAAGATATGGTGCCTGCTGGGCTTCCTTGGCTGATGAGAAGAGTCTCTTAGGTCTTCAGGTCTCAGGGTCACCCGTTCAGGTCCACTGCAGGACACAGTAGCTGTACAGAGTGCATAGTGTGACCTGACCAGAATAGAGGGTGATGGCATTGCTCCTGTGGCTCTGTTGAGCTCCTCAGCTGCCACTGCACGCCAGGTAACATTGCCCTCAGGACCTCATCCACCTGCTGCCATTGCCCATGCACCCAGGCTCACTAGGCAGGGCCTCCTGCTGCAAGCGCTGGCTATAGCCAGGCCACAGGATCCATATAAGGCAATTTGCCTTGTTCCCACCAACAGTGTACCTTTGGGACTTGGTTGTGACTTCACAAAGGTTTGCTTTCGTAGTAGGTTTTTTTTTTCCTGCCTTAGTATTTTTAAAGCTTGTCTAATGTTTCACAGTAGGGATGTGCTGTATGTAATATACTTAACCATGTCATGTGGTCATCATCTAGAATATTAAGGGTTTTTTTTTTTTTTTACTGTTACAGTGATCATTAAAAAAATTCTTTTTATTGTCACCAAGTATTTGACATTATACTGTTGCTATACTTCAATAATAAGCTCCTGAAATTTGGCATTCTTTACAAAGTTATATAATATTCATTCTTTAAAACTTTGTTTACTAAACACACTTTTTCCAGTATTTTTGCTTAAATTTTCTTACCATGGAAAGCTTTAAATGTAACTAAAAAATACAGAGGATAGTATAGTATCATGAGCATTAGGGTACCCACTAATCAGGTGGAACAGATGTCTTCAAAGAAATACATTAGGCTTTTCTAAAAGTTATGTCTGTCCCCCTCTTAAGCTTTTTATATTTCTTTACCTCATATATGGAATAATAAATCATAGTGTTTTGATTGTTAATTAAATGCTCTATTGTATCTGCCATTCTGTATTTGCCCTTCTTTTTTTTGAGATGTGTGCATGCTCATCTTTCTCAATTTGTATCTTGTTAAAGCTAATGCAAATGGCATTGATGTCAAGCCCCCAGGGGTCTGACAGACTAGATGCTGCCAGAGAGACAGCTAACATGCTATCATGTTAAATAGAAAGTCCATTTATTCTTTTTCCTCCTTTCTCGTTAATTCTCATGCAGGTCATGGGAGTCTCTCAGTTCATTCCTGTGACCTTTCATTCAGTTCTTAGTGAGTTTATTTCAGTTGATGTGGTATGAAGTGCTATAGGCTGGCTGATCTTGTGGTTTATTGAGAGGTCATTAAAAAAAAAAAAAACCCTGAAAATCAGTCATTTTGGAAGAACTGAAAATATGTCTCCTTTTAGTTGTTGTCTGGTTTAAAAGACTGCACAGGTGTCTTCCTGAGGTGGACACAGCTTGTCATTAGGTCTGTGGATAGCTTCTCAGTATTCAGTGACAGAAGGGGGCGGCCAGTGCAGTTTATCAGTGACTTCCGAATAAAGGCCTTGAGACTCTTCTTTGAGGTTGTGCTTTTTAGAATTCACAGATGGACAGAAACTGCTTTGTCTTGATTTACCATAAACTGTGTAGGTGGCTAGATGAGATTTTGCTGTTTAGTGCCTATGATTCAAACCTGATTAAGTGAACCCAGGAATTTAATAGATTTGAGTAAAATTTGGGATAAACTTGTCACTGCTCTGTAAGACTGAGGTAACACATGAATTTGAATCATGCTGTATCCTTTGAGGTCCATGCACATACTATTTAAACTTAGGGACAGAAGAAATTTGGATAGCCAGGAATTCTGTATAAGCACCAGGCTATCTCCCGACCATGGAATATTGTTACAGCAGTTAAGCACTCAAAGCAGTGTCGTCACTGATGAACTGCTCTCGTTCTCAGAAAGATCTTTATATTTATGTTGACCTGAAATGTGCTTCCCCAGGTTGTTTTTCATTGCTTATAATTCTTTCAGGTACCTATTTCTTTATTCATGATCTTACTTTTCTTGGCCCCATACTTAATCTTCCACTGTGGGGGCTTCTCTCCTGAACGGTGACCTCTGACTTTAACTGTGTGGTCTTGCCAGCTGATGCTCTAGGCTGGCATCAGCTGCCCCCGCTCTGAGCTCTTGGGAGTTGGTACTGAGTGGAAACTAAGTTCAGTCTTCTAAAAGCCCGGGATGATTTCTGTCTCCCCCTTCCCAAAAAGCCCCATGACTCCCTTGGCTGAGCCCTCAAGCCTGGTCTTCAATCCAGCCAGAACTACCAGGCTTCATAGGCCATACCAGTGTCTTATTGGTTCCCACTGTCCCTTTCCCGAACTTGCCTTCAGAAGTCATTCATTTGGGAGTGGTGTTAGTTGCTCAGTCATGTTTGACTCTTTGTGACCCCATGGACTGTAGCCCATCAGACTCCTCTTGTCCATGGGATTCTCCAGGTAAAACTCCTGGAATTTAATAGATTTGAGTAAAATTTGGGATAAACTTGTCACTGCTCTGTAAGACTCGGGTAACAAGTGAATTTAAATCATTATGTAGCCTTTGAGGTCCATGCACATGTTGTTTAAACTCAGGGACAGAAGAAATTTGTTATCATTTCCTTCTCCAGGGGATCTTCCCAAACCACAGGGATTGAACCCAGGTCTTTTGCATTGCAGGTGGATTTTTACTGTCTGAGCCACCAGGGAAGCCCAAGGATGAAAACAAATTATGTAAAATTCTCCTGCGTATAACTTTGTGCCTTAACTTCTGTAGAATGTTGGTATTGAATAAATGTGTCAAAATGGTTACCATAGTTTGAAAATTTCACATTGTTTTTTACAGGCACTGAAAGCTAGTTGGTGGTAGGGAATATACTGATTTATTTCATCTTTAATTTTTCAAAGTTATGTTTTTTGTGTATCACTTGAAAATCATGTATCAGCACCCATCTCAAATATTTTTAGAATATTACTTTGTTACTGTTGTTTATTTAATGTAACATCGTCACAGTAACATGCCTAGTAATAGATGAATAAATCTTAATCTAGAGAAAAACTGGTTAGCTTCATACAGGCACAGTGAGTAATTCAAGAGAGTGGATACTACACAACGTATCCTATGTATGAGAGTTCTAAGCTAACTCAGAATGATTGAAAGGGCTGCAATGCATGCTTTCTTTCTCTTATTCTCAAGTATTTAATATTTACATTTTTTTTTTTTTTACAATATTGTATTGGTTTTGCCATACATCAACATGAATCCGCCATGGGTATACACGTGTTCCCAATCCTGAAACCCCTTCCCACCTCCCTCCCCATAGCATCCCTCTAGGTCATCCCAGTGCACCAGCCCCAAGCATCCTGTATCCTGCATCAAACCTGGACTGGCGATTCATTTCTTATATGATATTATACATGTTTCAATGCCATTCTCCCAAATCATCCCCCTTCCCTCTCCCACAGAGTCCAAAAGACTGTTCTGTACATCTGTGTCTCTTTTGCTGTCTCGCATTCAGGGTTATCGTTACCATCTTTCTAAATTCCATATATATGCGTTAGTATACTGTATTGATATTTACATATTTTTTAATTAAAATATTTTTCATGTAGTAATTGAACACTTTTTTCTCCTTTCATCTGTCTGCATTCTGCATACTTGAACAAAAGTCTACCTCTTTTAGTAAGTATTTGTGAAAGGAGGAGAATGAGAACTGGTGATGTTAATCTCTGCTCTGTGCACTGGTGTCAATTTTGAGAAAGACACCTTGTCACACAGAAGACAGACAATGATTCTGCTTAGCTGCATGAGGGCATTGAGAACAAGAACTGATTTACAAGAAGGCATGCAATACGCAGAGGCAGGCCCTTGCGTATCAGGCATTTCTGCAGCCATCAGAGAAATGTAGACAAATTAATTCACTTAATAGACTAGGTTATGACAGAAGAGTAACTAGTTCTGTGGGTTCTCCAAAGTTTGTTTTAGGTCAGTGATTGAAATATGACTTTAGAAAATATTCTCTCCTTGGGAATCTTTGCTTTTAAGTTACAATTGTGTATGTTTATATTGGAGGGTTTCTTTCTCTCTTTCATTTTTTTTAGGGAAGGTGTGTGCTTTCAGGAAGTTTGTAGCATATGATGGTCAAAAATAGAGTGAAACATAAGTGTTCATCTTCACTTGTAAAATGCTGCATAATTGAAGGGTCCAGTCTCCCATTCTTATTACTTGGAAGTTAAGTATGGCAGGTCAGCTATAAGGGATTGTAAACTAGACTTTTTACAGTGATTTAACTTATAGTATTAGAGCTTGAGTGAATTTCCTAATACTCTCACCCAAAATCTGGCTAAAATTCATGATCACCAGTTAAGGGACTTTAACAGTTAGAGCATCATGTATCTCATACATGGAGGTTTGTTAACTTGTGGACTTAACTGTTTGATCATGAGTGTCTCCTTGTGTGTGCGAGTGCACGAAAATGTGCATGTATGTGTGGTGAATGTATGTGTTCATGTGTGTGTGTGAGGTGAACATTTGCCTGTATGTGAGCATGTGGACATGTGTGTAGATGGGCCAACAGGCCCATATGCTCATGTACCAATGTCACAATTCCCAGCTGTTTGTCCTGCAGCTGTCTCTGTTCAGCAAAAGGTGGAAGCTGGGCCACCGTTTCTGTCCGTGTGAGCTGGGATCAGAGAATTGTGGCATTTCCAACTTGAGCTCCAGGAACTAGGAGATGGGATCTTCCAACAGATCATGACTTCTGAGGCTCCTGACTCTCTAGGGTAGTAAGAAGTGAGCAATGGCCCAGGTCTCAGTGCTCCCAGTGTTCTTTCCGTGAACGAGAGGGTGCATTTGGGGCATGTTATTATTTGGGGGGGGGGGGCGGGTGGCTATCACATGTACATTACCAGATGGTCAGTACTGAAATCAGATTGATTATATTGTTTGCAGCCAAAGATGGACAAACTCTATACAGTCAAAAACAAGACCTGGAGCTGACTGTGGCTCAGATCATCAGCTCTTTTTTTTGCAAAATTCAGCCTTAGATTGAAGAAAGTAGGGAAAAACCACTAGGCCATTCAGGTATGACCTAAAACAGATCCCTTATGATTATACAGTGTAAATGACAAATAGATTCAAAGGATTAGATCTGATAGACAGTGTGCCTGAAAAACTATGGATGGAGGTTAACATTGTACAGGAGGAGTGACCAAAACCGTCCCAAAGAAAAAGGAAGGCAAAGTGAGAAAGGGAAAGATATACCCAACTGAATGCAGAGTTCCAGAGAATAGCAAGGAGAGATAAGAAAGCCTTCTTCAGTGAACAATACAAAGAAATAGAGGGAAACAATAGAATGGGAAAAGACTAGAGATTTCTACAAGAAAATTAGAGATACCAAGGGAAAATTTCATGCAAAGATAGGCACAATAAAGGGCAGAAACTACAAGGACCTAACCGAAGGAGATGAGATGAAAAAGAGATGGAAAGAATACATAGAACTGTATTTAAAAGGTCCTAATGACCCAGATAGCAGTGATGGTGTGGTCACTACTCTAGAGCCAGACATCCTGGAGTGTGAAGTCAAGTGGGCTTAGGAAGCATTACTACAAACAAAGCTAGTAGAGGTGATGGATTTCCAGTTGACCTATTTCAAATCCTAAAAGATGATGCTGGCAAACTGCTGCACTCAATATGCCAGCAAATTTGGAAAAATCAGCAGTGGCCACAGTACTAGAAAAGGTCAGTTTTTATTCCAATCCCAAAGAATGGCAATGCCAAAGAATGCTCAAACTACTGTACAATTGTGCTCATTTCACATGCTAGCAAGGTAATGCTCAGAATCCTTTAAGCTAGGCTTCAGCAGTATGTGAACCGAGAACTTCCATACGTGTAAGGGGGATTTAGAAAAGGCAGAAGAACCAGGGATCAAATTGCTAACATCCATTGTATCATAGAAAAAGCTAGAGGATTCTAGAAAAACATCTACTTCTGCTTCATTGATTATGCCAAAACCTTTGCCTGTGTGGATCACAACAAAATGTGGAAAACTCTTAGAGAGATGGGAATACCAGACCACCTTACCTGTCTCCTGGGAAACCTGAATGCACGTAAAGAAGCAACAGTTAGAACTTTACCTGGAACAATGGATTGGTTCAAAATTGGGAAAGGAGTACATGGAGGCATTTATTGTCACCCTGCTTATTTGACTTCTGTACAGAGTACATCATGTGAAATGCCAGGCTGGATGAATCACAAGGTGGAATCAGGATCATTGGGAGAAATATCAACAATCTCAGATATGCAGGTGATACCACTTTAATGGCAGAAAGCGAAGAGGAACTCAAGAACCTCTTGATGAAGATGAAAGAAGAGAGGGAAAAAAGCTACCTTAAAACTTAGCATTCAAAAAACTAAGATCATGGCATCTGGTCCCATCACGTCATGGCAAATAGATGGGGAAAAAATGGAAACAGTGACAGATTTTATTTTCTTGGGCTCCAAAATCACTGCGGATGGTGACTGCAGCCGTGAAATTAAAAGACACTTGCTCCTCGGAAGGAAAACTATGACAAACCTAGACAGCTTATTAAAAAGGAGAGACATTACTTTACCAACAAAGATCTGTCTAATCAAAGCTATGGTTTTTCCAGTAGTCATGTATGGATGTGAGAGTTGGACCATGAGGAAGGCTAGGTGCCCAAAATTGATGCTTTTGAACTGTGGTGCTGGAGAAGACTCTCAAGAGTCCCTTGGACAGCAAGGAAATCAAACCAGTAAATCCTAAAGGAAATTAACCCTGAATATTCATTGAAAGGACTCATGCTGAAGCTGAAGCTCCAATATTTTGGTCACCTGATGTGAAGAGCCAACTCATTGGAAAAGACCCTGATGCTGGGAAAGACTGAGGGCAGGAGGAGAAGGGGGTGGCAGAGGATGAGATGGTTGGATGGCATCACTGACTCAATGGACATGAGTTTGGGCAGACTCCAGAAGATAGTGAAGGACAGGGAAGCCTGTGTGCTGTAGTTCATGGGGTCATAAAGAGTCAGACGTGACTTAGCCACTGCACAGCAAGTTATTTTTTTATTAATTAAATGTGTGTTTATTTTTCTTGACAAATTGTGATTTGTGGGTGGGTTGTTTTTCACCTGGTGTCACTTGGATTTTGAGGTAAGAAAAGCACTCTTCCTTTGCCAAGTGGCATTTGCGTTGTGGTAACTCTAGAGCTGGTCTTGTTCTGTTTGTAAATGAAACCTAATGAGATCGTGTGGCCGTGGGGGTTTCAGTAGTGTCTATCATGTGTTCTCTCAGGGTGTGTTTTCTGTGTCTAATGCAGTCTGAGTCCTGATGCCACCCTCGGGTCTTGTAGTATCCGTGCTTTCCCTCATAGGCTATCTTGTCAGGCACCCCACTAAACCCTGAGGAGTCTCCTCATTTTTATCACATCAGTAAACCATGATATATTGAAGTGTATTTAGCACAAGGGCCACACTAATCCCCTGTCACTGCACGCTCAGGCCATTGGCCTGCCGGCCTTGCTCATGCTAGCCCCTCCTCTCCTCAGATCTGCCAGGAGACCGAATGTTGTGGACCTGAGGTTTTCTGGACCTTGGACTGCGTTGATTGCTTTATGTCATGTCTTTAAGCTGATAGGGGACCCAATCCTGCCTAACGCTGTGTTTGAGGCTAGTTCTCTACATGTTTTCCATTCTGTGCTTCAATTTTTTTAAGTTAGAATGAGGATAATGAAGAACAAACACCAGGTTTATAAAGTCATCTAAGGAAGCACAAAATCCCAAGTTACTGACTCTGCACTGCCTGTGTAATGCATGTGTAACTTGATCATGGTTTCCTTAACAATGAAAAAAAAAACAATAACAGGAATATATATAGCAACTACCACATTTCACTTTTTATACTTAAAAGTGTGCTAGTGGCTTAAAACTTAATTTTAGTTTAAATTGAAGAATTCTGTTGCCTCACATACGGTAGGGGAAGTGCTGTGTCCTTTTATTCCTTTTGAACCTAGAGTACTACAGGGCTTCCAGCTTTGTCAGCAATGAGCAGAGAATGAGAACATGTTAGGTTACAGACAGAGACAAACCAGGCATTCAAGGAAATGAACCTAAACAGAAACAGTCAGATAGTAATTGAAAATTCTTGAAAGTTAGAAATCTAGCTCTAGTGTATGAAATTGATCATCATAAGATTAAATATTTTTTAATATTAAGCATGAATTTCTAAAGGTTTCCGGGAAGCGGGGCCAGTGACGTGCTTGCACCTGGAGGTGTAAGTCAGATGGCAATGTGTGTTAGCTGTGCTGTGTCTTGGGGAATGTCCTGCTCACAGTTGTTTATTGTTTTCTTTCCGTATTGATGAAACAGCCAGACCAAATCCGTTTGGAATGCCTGGGATAGTGCCACCGTATGTCCCCCCCCAGATGCTCAACATTCCACAGACCTCTCTGCAAGCAAAGCCTGTGGTAAGGCCTTTCCTGTCCATCCGCAGCTGGTCTGCTCAGCCTTGGCGTGGGGGACAGCTGCCTTGAAAGCTACATATGAATCAAATCTTATTGAATGCTAAGATAATTTCTTAACACTCATAATATGTGAAGCAGGTGCCAGAGTTTGTTGAATTAAAATTTAGCCAAGACCGGGTTATGCTAATGTGTTCTGGGCCATGCAGTATGTGTGCACACGTGATTTGTATGCTCTGTTTAAGGCCCCCCAGGTGCCCAGCCCAGGTGCTCCGGGCCAGGGTCCACACCCGTACAACCTCGCTGAGCCGGCTCTCACCTTGGAAACCAGCGGAAAGAATCTGACTGAGCAGAACTACAGTAACATTCCTCATGAAGGAAAACATACCCCACTGTATGAACGGTCCTCCCCAATCAACCCAGCTCCAAGCGGCAGTCCCAATCACGTGGACTCAGCATACTTTCCTGGTTCTTCTACGTCATCATCTTCAGACAATGATGAAGGCAGTGGAGGAGCTGCAAAGTGAGTGGTGTATGGAGTAGCTGGTGCTTCCTGAAAGTGTAGCAGCTGCCTTAGGCTACTTAAGTAGCTTGTAGTCCCCAGAGAAGCTGCCTTCTGGCTGGTTGGCTGGCCGGCCCATGGCACTGATGGTTGTGTTCAAAGATGCTGTTTGTTGTAGGTAGGTGACAGTTACTCTTTGCTTGACTGGGATTCCTCAGACCAAGAGAAAAGATTAGACATTTCCTATGGCCTTCCAAGGTTGAAAGTGTGTACTATGCCAGCCCAAATTCTTGGGTTCCCCTCTTTTTTGGGTGTAATTTTAGGGAAATTAGTTTGTGTGACCACCAAATATGGTAAAGTTATCTGATCAAGTTCTACCTGACTCTATTTGGGCTGTGATTTCCCTACTCCCACCCTCAGAAAGCATTTTAAATTAGACTTCTATGGTTTTCAGTCTCTTGGCTGCTGGGTTGAAGGGGAATTAGAATTTCCTTTTGTTCTGAATTCAATAACTTGAATCCCAACTCCCCAGATCATAGGACTATTCTGACATAACACTGTTCACCTAACCAAAATCGTAGAAAGCTGCCAGACCCAGGCTGAAATTCTCCCTGTAGAGAGGAATATTTTAAGTAATGTGTGTCCCTGAATAAATGAATTTTCAAATATTTGTTAGAATCTGATGGAGAAAGTCTTGAAATCCATAGTCCTCCTCCTCCCCTTACATAACCTTATGTTTCTAAGAAACCTGGTTCAAAAAGAGAAAGAAGAAAGGAAAGGAACAGTCTTTCTCTCTGCATCTGCATCTCTTTTCCTCGGTTTGAACTCTGATTCACAGTAGATGCCCAAGGCTAGTTATTGCTATGTCAGTTTCTGCTGAAAAAAAATTGAGACACAATTTCCAGTCTTCCTGCAAGTTCTTATGGGTGTGCCACCTGAAGCCAGAGATTTTTCCTCTTTTGCACTCTTTCTCTCCATCTGTAAAATGGGCACTAAGTCTGCTGACCTCTCCAGCAGGGAGGTCACTAAGTCACCACTTAGTCACCACTAAGTCCCCAAATGGGCAGTTCCTGAGGAGTTTGCTGCCATCCAGGGATGTATGCTGTTGTGAAACAGAGAAGCATAAAGTGCCCAAATGTTTACTTGCTGTATGTGCAGTCCTAAAATTATAAAAATAAAGCAAAACGTTGTAATTTATTATTCAAACTTTTAAATTAACCTTCTAGGAAGGTAACATTGAAGACCTACCGAATAAGAATTGCTATGTTGGGGCTTAGAAATCTGCATGTGTAAACGAGACCATGTGACTCTTTAGCGCAGGACGTTTGAGAACAGCTGATATATGCCTCAGGAGCCCTTTCGCTCTCTAAGGAACTATAAGTTTTCTTTTAAAAATTGACTCACGTCATCAAGACCAAAGTATCTATAGTATACAATGGTAAAGAATCTGCCTGCTTGAAGGAGATGCAGGTTTGATCCCTGGGTTGGGAAAATCCCCTGGAGAAGAAATGGCAGCCCACTCCCAGATTCTTCCCTGGAAAGTCCCATGGACAGAGTAGCATGGTAGGCTGCAATCCATGGGATTGCAAAAGAGTCAGACACAACTGAGTGACTAAGCAACAAGAGCAAATTCTTTCTAGACTCTGAAATACAGGTAGAAATAAAACACAGAGCCACTCTTTGTGGCTCAGAGTCCCGTGCAGATGACAAGCACGGTGAGCAAGGATAGGCCCTGGTCTGGGGAGGTCCAGTGTTGATCCTGTTCCTATGGTTGGGGTTGCAGAGGTAATGTGAGTTACCTACTTAATTTGGCAAACTGCCCTGTTAGGAAATGAGTTGAACTTGAGTGAATAAGATTGAGAGTGACTCCCTTTTTTTTGTGCATACTCAGCTCTGGCCTGTTCCCAAAGGTTCTGATCAGTTGCCTTTCCTGGAGCTTTTTCTCAGTCTTAGCTGTCTCTCTTACCTCTAAGCTCTGTAGCACTTAACTGTCTGTTTCCCCAACTGAGGGCATTCTTATTGCGTTTTTCTGGAAGTGCCTCTGTAAGGTCTCCATATGTGGGAGTAGCGTGGGCGTCTCACCCTCTCATGGTGTGAATTGCGGTAGAAAAGGCAGAGCACGTCCACAATCTGGAATTGAAAGCTTGCTGAGATTGGATCAAGTTATGTGGTTTCGGAATGTTTTCATTTCTTTGAATCTGTTTTTCCATTTATTATAACAAATAAGAAGTAGACGTGGCTGAGACAGTGAAGAATCTGCCTGCAGTGTGGAAGACTCAGGTTCAGTCCCTGCGTTGGGAAGATCCCCTGGAGAAGGGAATGGCAACCCACTCCAGTATTCTTGTCTGGAGAATTCCATGGACAGAGGAGCCTAGTGGGCTACAGTCCATGGGGTCACAAAGAATCAGACATGCCTGAGTGAACAACACACAATAGGTAGACATGTTAAAACTGAGAGGAAGGACAGAAGGAAAAGGGGATAGGAACTTGTACCAGAGGTTCAGGGTCATAAGCCAGGCAGAGTAGGACCTGGGATCAACCCTGATTATGGGCACCCCTTTCTTGCTAAGAAGGACAGTTGTTCATTATTTCAGGGTGAGGATTCTGGTTGAATAAGTTGTGTGTGCACTTTTAAGGCCATGCAGAGGACAGAGGATTCCTTTCCTAGTTTAGAAGCTAAGTAGGGGCAGTAAGTCAGTTAAGATTTGGTTTACCTTTGGTTTGGACTTAGGGTGGAATTCCTGGGTCTACATGGTGCTCTTAGGATGGTCTTGAGGGAAAGAAATCATCAGTTCATTTAGCCAAGCAACACTTGAGCACTTGCTGTCTATCAGTGAGCATGGTGGTAGGCAGCACCCAAGTGATGAGCATGTGAAGCAAGCACCAGATGAGTGGGCCTGGATGAGCGTGCTTCCAGTGAGGCAGGATTTGAGCCATGACAGTGGGGAGAAAGCTGGACGAGAATGCAGGGTGGAGGAAGGGGAAGCCAGTGTGGTTGCGATGTCAAGTGAGATGAAGGCTGGTTGGTGTGGAGTCTTGAGTTCTAAGTGTGACAGAAAGCATCCAGTATTTGCTTGGAATGATCCTGGGGCTGTAAAGATCCCAGAGTTTCAGACATGTGTCTGGGTCAGCAGGCCATTTGGCTGGGAGATTACTGTACAGTTTAAGTGAAGTGCCACTGTTTGTACCAGCTTCTGCAGATTGACTGTAGAAGCATTTGTAACTGCCCTTCCGAAAGACACTGAGTTGTACAGCAGAGAGGAGGGAGGCCTGAACTGCCCCTGGCTGGGTGTGCCCTTTCCTGTTTGATTCCCTCAGGCATTTCCACCATATTCCCCATGGTACTGGGAAATAATCTTGAACGTGGAAGATTACACAATAAGTGACCTCATTTCCCCAATGGAAAAGCAATGGCTTTTTTTTTTAAAAGATGGTGTGGACAGGTAATGGGGACTGTTATATAAGAGTATGCCTCCCCAAAATACCCCACCCCAGAATTAGCCCCCAAAGAAGCCTCTCCTCCCCCCCCCCCCCGCCAAAACACCCAGCTTCCTACAAATTAAAAAGAATATAAACATGGGATTCACAGAGGAAACAGATAGTCAGTAACATAAAAGTATGTTGTTTACTTTGATTTAAAGAAAAGAAAAAGGAAGGTAACTTAAAACCTAATGAGGTACCTTTTTTTAACCCATGAAATTGGCAAATTTTTTTTTTCCTTTAATATTTATCTTTGTGTACTTATTTGTTTTCCTGTGCCAAGTCTTAGTTGTAACAGGCAGGATCTTTGATCTTTAGCTGCAGCATGCAGACTCCTTGTTGTGGTACGCGATCCCCTGACCAGGGATCGAACCAGGGCCCCCTGCACTGGGAGCATGGAGTCTTAGCTACTGGACCAGCAGGAAAGTCCCACACTGGTTTTTGAAGATAAAGCTCAGAGGGGGACATTGGTGGAGTTGGTGTGGCATGAGATTTGGGCTTTCCTGGCATGTCCTTGGTCTTTGTGTAACCTATAAAAGGTTGCTGTCAGTGCCCGAGGGACTGCTGACCATTGCAGAGGCCCAGAGCTGTCAGGACCCAGTCCCCCAGCCTCCTGTGGTTCGTCTTGCCAGGTACCAGTTGCCACTTGTGGTAGTGTGGCCTGAAGCTCCATGGGCCCAGTGCTCCCAGTGTGACTAGGAGGTCTTTGGGTTGTACATGGTTTAAATTAGTTGATGAGTGACCAGAGTAAGTTTTAGCTATCACTATTATTTAAAAAATAACCATGGAGGCAATAAAATACCAAAACGTTTACTTCATTCTTAATGTAAATACCTAAAGAATTTCATTTAGCACCCTTCATCTAGTGTCCCAGGAAACATGCTTCTTCTAATGCATCTTTTTTCCTTTGAGTGGTATTGGTGTTCTACATTTCTAATATCTGCTGAGAAAAACTATTCTGAATTACTTTTGTGCTTGGCTGAAAATACTTATTATCTTTGCCATCAAAGGTGGAGGGTCTGTCTAAGTTCTAGCCACTCACTGACCCACGCAGGCCTTTTATGCGGAGCTGGGATTGAAGTCCTGTCAGGCTTCCTTTCCAGGGAAACTGTTTGCAAAGACAGTTACATTTTACCCTGGCCCTAGGGTACCCAGTCCCAGATAGGCTAAATAAGCTTCAGTTTCCCTTTCAGATTGTTACACTGTTGTGTCAGACAAATGGCTACTTTACATTTATATTTTGAGGGTTTTTTTTTTTAGTACCAGGTTACACTTATAAAGCCTGGTGGGCTGCCGTCTATGGGGTCACACAGAGTTGGACACGACTGAAGCGACTTAGCAGCAGCAGCAGCAGCAACACTTATAATATCTTTTGAGAAAAGCTATTCTGAATTATATTTATGTTTGGTTAGAATTAATTATTATCTTTGCCATCCTAGGTGGAGGGTCTGTGTAAGTTCTAGCCACTTACTGACCCATGTAGGCATTTTATGTCGAGCTCATCTGACTCGGGTGTTTCTGAACATTCACTTGGGTGGGAAAAGCCATGAGAAGTCCTCTGACAAACCCATAAGAGGAGCGTCTGGGACAAGAGCTCCATCTTGACTGCTGCATAAGAATGAGACAAGTACTTCTGAAAGAATCTGAATGTGTGTGACCCTAGCTTAATTTGGGGCATAGGGAGATGTACCTAGAAAGGATATTTATGTATGTGATACTCTTGTGGCTTCCCTTATCAGGGAGCTCAAGTCTTCACTCTCTGTAATAGGAACACCTGGCAATCAGAACTCTTGGGGGTCTGTTGAATGAGAGCAGGCTGTCGGTCAAATCTCCCTTCCGTTCTTGGGTTAGGGAGCAGATGAAAATGAAAATGTATGTGCATTTGTTGAAACTTTCACATGGTTTAACCATATCTATGACCTTATCCACATACACTAGATAGTGCTACTGAGGATTTGATCTTGCTCATGTTTTACTTCTTCCCTTTTGTTTTTCTTAAATTAATTAATTAATTAATTTTTGGCTGTACTAGCTCTTTGTCATGTGGGTAGTTGAGGCAGGTGGGGGCTACTCTCTAGTTGCAATGTGTGGGCTTCTCGTTGCAGGGATTTTCTTGTTGCAGAGCAGGGATCTAGAGCACTCAGGCCTCAGTAGTTGCGGCTCAAGGACTCCAGAGCGCAGGCTCAGTAGTTGTGGCACATGGGCTCAGTTGCTCCACCACATGTGGAATCTTAGTTTCCAGACCAAGGATCAAACCTGTGTCCCCTGCGTTGACAGGCAGATGCTTAACCCCTGGGAAGTCCCCCCTTTTGGTTTTATTTGCCTTTTCTTCCTTTTTTGTTGACAAATAAGTCAGCTTGTGGTCAATGCTATCTTCCTTTTCTGTTCCACAAGAGCAAACCACACCCAGGACAGCTGTGCGTGAGTGAGAAGTCACTGTGATGGGTCAGACACTTGGTATAAATATGGACACCAGTCTACTTCCATCCTAGCATCACCAACCTGCTAACTAAAAAAAATGTGTTTGAGAGAATTTAGTGGTTAGGACAGTTGGCTGCTTTCAACCAGCTTTAGTGCAGAAAAAGTCCCACGTGTCCTGGAGTGAAGTGAGGCTTTGCATCACCTGTTGAGAATCCACAGATTCTCATCCTGGCGAGTTCTGTGTGGTGTTGGCCTTCCTCCTTGCCACCTGTCTGGGTATGAAGGTAGTTCTTTTCTGTTGATTGCCTGCTGCATCATAAATGCATTTCATGGCTTTCTGGTAATAGCATGGGGTAGTGTCTGGAATGGTGGGTCTAGGTTTGAATCCAGTCATTGTTGCTGTGGCTGTGAATGGATCCCTGAACCTGAAGTTTACCCACAGAGAGTTGTGCGTTTGGCTGAGCAGGAAAATTCAAATCCAGAACACATGCAGGCTTCCTGCCCTGCCCCGTCCACTTCCCTGTGGCCTGCCTGGGTCTGAGCAGGTTTTCTCAGGGCAAAGCTGATGAAACTTATGACACCATTAGCAGTTCCAAGTGTGATTATAAGGTGGGAGCCATTGTGCAAAATGGAACCTAACTGAATATACAAATATCCAGAAATTCCTAATCCATCTTGTTGTTCAAAGCACAGCATTTGTTGCATCAAATATTTTGTTTTCTTAAGTTATAAAGTAATATAATTATCCTATTGAAGTATTCTGAACTGTATAAAATTAGCCACTGTCAAGAATGTTTTTCAGGCAGAATTTTAGATTTTATAGTACAGTATTAAAAGATCTTGCAAACATTTAGGTTATGATAACTTTTTAGTTTGGTAACTTTTTAGTTTAGTTTATAAAACAAAACTAAGATTTATAAATAAAAATTGTACGTGATCTTAAGTGGGACAAGCTTCCATGTTCGTCACATGGCATGATCTCCCCACTACAGTGTATCCATATAAAATTTTACGCCTTTTTTGCCATATCCATTTAGGCTACAGTTACGTGATTTAGTCATTCAGCTATTGCACACCTGTTCTGTAGTGACTGTATGGTTTTATTATCTTTGTAGAGTTCATGACTGAGTGATACAGACAGACATTAGTGCTGAATGTGATACATACCATGAAACACAGAAACGAGAATAGCAAGCACAGGGTGGTTAGGAAAGGCTGCACCCAGTCGCAGCCAACTTGTACAAGACAAGGCATCACATGTGGCAGTTGTTCAGTCACCCAGTCGTGTCCAACTCTTGGCGACCCCTGTAGCACACTAGGCCTCCTTGTCCCCCACCATCTTCTGGAGATTGCCCCAGTTCATGTCCATTGCATCAATGATGCCATCCAGCCATCTCATCCTCTGGTGCCCTCTTCTCCTTCTGCCCTCAGTCTTTCCCAGCATCAGGGACTTTTCCAATTAGTTACCTCTTCGCATCAGGGCATCACTTATAAAAGCTTAAATCTGTCATAGAGAGGGAGGGGTGTTAGTCCAGCAGGACATGGAAGATAATTGCAGTCCATGCACCTGACCGAGAACCTGTATCCAAAACAGATGATGGCTTCCTGTAAGTCCTTGAGAGCATTCTGCACATTGTCCGCTTACTGAATGCTTGAACAGGCACACACACATGGGAAGGTGCTCATCTTCATTATTGTCAGAGAAGTGCAGGGTAGACTGTGCTGAGATTCACTGCATTTCCTCCCAAAAGGCCAACCGAAGAACAACAGAAAACACTAAATGCTTCTGGGGAGGGGATCTCCTGTAGGATTGGACTGTAGGCCCAGCTGTGGTGTGCCTCCACAGCACTGAGTGCACGTGGCCCTGAGACAGAACCAGCACTGCAATCATATTGTTGAGCCAAAACTCCTGGACATAAAAAGTGTACAAATGCATGATTCTGTGTATATGGTGTGTAAAAGCAGTCTTTGCTGTTAGAAGTCAGAATAACTGTTACCCTTGAGGAAGTCTGAGGAGCAGGTCAAGAAGGGGATTCTGGGATGTCAGTCCTGTGTTGCTTATGTGGTGTGTTTGTAGACATTCATTAAGCTGTTCATGTGTGCATTTTGTAGATAGGATATCCTTAAATATATAAAATTGTAGGTAATAAATGTTATATTTCTGTATAAAACATGTGTCAAGTAATATATTCTAAAATTTCACACAATAAATGTTATTGACTTTTTAAACAACTTTATTTATACCACCTTCTAAATAAACCACTTCAGAGCTACTTACCTTTCCTCCCCTTTGCTTGAAATACTCACTTTGGACATGTATATGACAAGATTATATACCTTCTAATTCCCTATTTCACAGGTCTTGGCACAGTTATCACATAACATGTCCTGACCAGTAGATACTCAATGAATAATGGATTGACTAATCAGTTTGTCCAGCTTCTTATCTGCTCACTCATGTAGTAGCTGCTCTTCTCTTGGATTTCAAATAGGATGGATCACTATGCTCTTAGAATACTTGTATTTGTTTTTATGCCTTCTCATCACTAGAGTTTCCTCTGGTTTTGCAAAGTTGTAGCCTGAGATTGTACACGTGAGTAGTGAACTTGGGCAGAGCAATGGTTTCTCTGAGTCTTCACTGAAGACTAGGAACCTGGATGCTGGATAACCTTGTTTGATGTGGAGGTACTGGGGTGACTCACATCAAGGAATGAGACTCCAGAATATCACAACATTGGACATGATTCTTGGTTTAAGATGGGTCAGTCTCACTCCCCTCTTTTTGCAATGGCTTTTTTTTTTTAAAAAAAACTAAAATGAAGTTGATTGGAAGATGGAATTACCAGGTTTTAAAATTTCTGTCTCATGAGTCAGATAAGGCAAGCCAAATAAAAGCTCTCTGTGTTGGCATGTCTTGTGGCCAGCACTGGTTTTAGAAGATAATTTTGGCTTGGAGCACTGCAGGGAGAGGGGCAGGCGAAGGCGGATGTGTGTAGTGGCTCAGGTGATCCCCATGATTGTCAGTAGCTCGTCCCTACTTGAGCCCCTCTAGATTCCCCACTCCCTCCAGGATACTCTTTTCACAAAGTTTGCCCGGGTACCAAAGTAAATTTGCTTTTACATTGTGGCCCCAAATATACAAATGGAAAAAGAGTTTTTGAAATAACTTGATTCATATCACATTTGCTGCATCCAGTCTATTCTGTTTCTCTGTCCCCTCCAGCAGGTGGAACCTTAGTTCCCTGACCAGGGATCAAACCCATGCCCCCTGCAGTGAAAGTGAGGAGTCTTAGTTGCTGGTCCACCAGGAAAGTCCCCGTTTTCTTTAAAAAAAAAAAAAAAAATAATGCTTGTTAAATCCCCTACATTGTTTTCTCAGGCTTCTAATTGGTCACAACCCACAGTTTTTAAGAATACTGATTGAAAAATACTTCATTCTGGTATTTTAAGATACATTGTAATCTTCTGCATCTTTTTCTCCCACTTTTACTTTACCAAAGAACATCATTCCCCAAGTAAGATTCAGGTAACTTCTTGTTCTCTGCACTCACAAATCCATTGCCTCTCCTTAGGCCTGCAAGGCGCACACCTCTGAGTGAGTTATCGCTAGCCTTAGCTCCCATGCTCCCTACCATGAATAGGAATGCCCCCCATGAATTGTCACTGGCATATAATACTTTACATTTATTTATAAATTATGAGTAACACTTGACCCGGATAACATTTAATCTTCTACTGCCTGATCATTGTCAATTGAATGTGATGTCTTATTTCTCCAAGATGACTGAGCTCCCCAAAGGCAAGCCTTGCATTTGTTTCCTGTATACCCGCAGCACTAGCACATCCTAGACCATCTTTAAGCCGAGCCGTGAGGCATAGGTTAGGTGCTTGATTTCTCTTCGCCAGTGGGTAGTTACCGTTGAAGTAGGTGGAAAGTGTTCTTGTGATAGGATTTTCTCTGGACATAGGTTGTTTCACAAAGTGGGATCAGTAAAGCATAAGGTATCCTTGGTTTGTAGGCTCAGGGCAGGCCCTTCTTATCATCATGAGTACATGTGGGAAGTGGTCAACACTAATTGGTATTTTTGTTTATTTTATGTTCAGCCATATCAGTGGGAACAAGATTGGCTGGGAGAAGACAGGAAGCCATTCAGAACCTCAAGCACGGGGAGACCCAGGAGACCAAACAAAGGTAATAAGTCTGTGCCTTTTATTCTTTCAAATTCTCATTGTCTCAGCATGTAGTGCCAGGGATTGATTTAAAGTGAAATTCTCTCTCTCTTTTTTTACGCATGTTATTTATGAGCAGTACATTGGCAAGGGTGAGCGGGGAAGGGCTGGGCTACCCCCCGTTTGCTCTCTCTCCCAGAGCAGGGTGGTGACCTAATAGAGATCCTCTTCTCTCTGCTCACTACATAGCCTTTCAGAGCCCTCATTTCTTGTAGGGTTTTGTGGTGATTAGGTGAGAAAAGTTTTGTTGATGTACACATTAAAAATGAAAAAATAAAAATAAACTAAATTTTATTCCACCCCCCCTTTTTTCTATTTCTACTTGTTAATGTTCATCTCTAGATGAATATTTTAAACTTACAAAGCCACATCTGTCTCCACCTTTGGTCACCTAGGATGAGCTGGTCTCTGGCTGGAAGAGGGCTTGTTTTTATACAGGATAATGGAATGTTAGAAATATGTTTAAAACTCTGAAATATTCTCACTGTTGAATGATTATCCTGAAAATAAATAACAGAGATGTTTTCTGGATTCATACTCCAAAGCGTTTTCAGTTGTTTATGTCTACATGCTATGGAACAGAAAGCGTAGAAAACTTTCGTTGAGTTATCCATGGATTATTCTTCTTAAGGCTAATTTTGGCACTTTGTATTTTAAAGGATGAAATTAAGCACTCAATGCATACCACTAAAAGAATACATTTTGTTTCAGAACAGAAAAATCAATATTTTTTGTTGTTATTGTTGTTCATTCTCTTGTGTCTGACTTCTTGTAACCACATGAACTGCAGCACGCCAGGCTTCCCTATCCTTTACTATCTTCTGGAGTTTGCTCAAACTCATGTCCATTGAGTTTAGTGATGCCATCCAACCATCTCATCTGCTGTCATCCCCTTCTCCTGCCCTCAGTCTTTCCCAGCATCAAGTCTTTTCCAAAGTATTGGAGCTTCAACTTCAGCATCAGTCCTTCCAGTGAATATTCAGGGTTGATTTACTTTAAGATTGACTGTTCAAGGGACTTTCAAGAGTCTTCTCCAGCACCATAGCTTGAGAGCATCAACTCTTGGGCATCCAGCCTTTTTTATGGTCCAACTCTCACATCCATACATGACTACTGGAAAAACCATGGCTTTGACTAGATGGACCTTTGTTGGTATAGTAATGTCTTTGCTTTTTAATACACTGTCTAAGTTTGTCATAATTTTCTTTCCAGGGAGCAAGTGTCTTTTAATTTCATGGCTGCAGTGGTTTGGAGAGCCCAAGAAAATAAAATCTGCCACTGTTTCCATTTTTTTCCCCATCTATTTGCTATGAAGTGGTGGGACCAGATGACATGGTCTTAGTTTTTTGAATGCTAAATTTTAAGCCAGCTTTTTCACTCACCTCTTTCACCTTCATCAAGAGGTTCTTGAGTTCCTCTTCACTTTCTGCCATTAAAGTGGTATCATCTGCATATCTGAGGTTGTTTTATTTCTCCTGGCAGCCTTGATTCTAGCTTGTGAGTCATCCAGCCCGGCATTTCCCATGAGATACTGTGCATAGAAGTTAAATATGCAGGGCATAATACACAGCCTTAATGTACTCCTTTCCCAATTTTGAACCAATCTGTTGTTCCATGTCCAGTTCTGTTACTTCTTGTCCCTCATATAGGCTTCTCAGAGACAGATAAAGTGGTATGGGATTCCTATCTCTTTAAGAATTTCCAACTGTTTGTTGAGATCCACACAGTCAAAGCTTTAGCATAGTCAGTGAAGCAGAAGTAGATGTTTTTTTGAAATTCCTTGCTTTTTCTGTGATCCAGCAGATGTTGGCAATTTGATCTCTGGTTTCTCTGCCTTTTCTAAATCCAACTTGTACATCTGGAAGTTCTCAGTTCACGTACTGCTGAAGCCTAGCTTTAAGATTTTTGAGCATAGTCTTGTTAACATGTGAAATGAGTGCAGTTGTACAGTAGTTAGAACATTCTTTGGCATTGCCTTTCTTTGTATATTTTTTAAGGTGCCGCAGAAGCAGTGAGCAATTATTATTTCTAGGATTTGTTGTGAGGAAAAAAGTTTGCTGCAAAAATAATACTTGCTCTTGGTAAACAATGGTGGCTCAGAGGGTAAAGCATGTGCCTCCAATGCGGGAGACCTGGGTTTGATCCCTGGGTCAGGAAGATCCCCTGGAGAAGAAATGGCAACCCACTCCAGTACTCTTGCCTGGAAAATCCCATGGACGGAGAAGCCTGGTAGGCTACAGTCCATGGGGTCGCAAAGAGTTGGACACAACTGAGTGACTTCACTTTCACTTTTGGTTAACAATTAGGACTTTGCTAAAATTTGTAAAGAGAAACTGAGAATCTCCCTTCAGCACTGAGCTAGTCATTTGGCGTCCATTCATGTACATATATTCTGTATTTGGTGATTGGTTGTACAGAGTGGATGTTTTTCGCCTAATAATTTACCATGCACATATTTCTGTGTCAGTTTATGTAGATCTGACTCATCAGTTTTAATGGTTTTAGCTTGTTCTTTGGTTTTAATTTTTGGCAGGCAGTTCCCTGTGTATACTTAATTTGGGACTTTAAGTACCCTAAGAGAATACTTGAGGATTGGTTTATATTTCTTCTTTAAATAAGAACTGTGGTGGTGGTGAGGAGCAGACCTGACTGAGATCTAGTTTTAGTCCTAGTTCACTAGTTACTGGTCTTATTACCACAGACAAGAGACATCCCCTCTTGGAGAATTAGTTTTTTCATCTGTAGAGAGGATGCTACCCATTGAGTTGAGGAAGGGTCTCCCAGGAAAGCAGAATCACAAGAGTTGGTCACATGAAGGAGCCAGATGGAACTTGGGTTAGCAACTACAGAAGGCTGTTCATCTCATGGGGATCCCAAGGGAGGAGCCATGAGTGGGGTCACCCAGCGGAAGCTGTGGCAGTTCTCTGGGTTCCCATCCCTGACACAGGCACAGTGGGCGTCCATTCACACTTCCTCTGTTCAAGGAGGAGTGGGTCACAGCTCTTGTCCTCCTTGAAGTTGTTAATCACATCTCTCTGTGTTACAGTTGAACAGACAGGTTAAAGGAATGGGAATGTGACACAAACCCATTTTCTCCGCTTGCCCGTTGCTCTGCAGGCAGAAGGTTCGTCCACTGCCTCTTCTGGCAGCCAGCTTGCTGAAGGAAAGGGGAACCAGATTGGCAGTGTTCAGCCAATTCCGTGCCTCCTGTCCATGCCCACCAGGAACCACATGGACATCACCACCCCACCCCTGCCTCCTGTCGCGCCCGAGGTGCTGAGAGTGGCCGAGCACCGGCACAAGAAGGGGCTGATGTACCCCTACATCTTCCACGTGCTGACGAAGGTATGCCCTGGGGCTGTCGTGTGGCCTTCGTCTCACAGTGGTCACTCTTGTGGGGTGTGTCCTTGTTCCTTTTGGAACTGCTTTTTATCTTACAAGGTATTTGAAGTGAAGTTCATTTTCCCCTTTCTAAACTTGGAGAAAAAAGATGGATATTTATAATCACAATAAAATTAGAACTTGGGGAAAGTCTTATTTTTCTCGTCAGTTTCACACAAAATTATTTTTGAAGCTTCTAATTAATGGCACTTCATGTTATTCTCTGGTTTGTAATTTTATTTGTATTTCTGATTTCAAAACTTCCTACATGTTTTTGCTATAGTGTCAAGTTTAATTGTGATGTCACATACTATATCTGGTTTATCATCTGTCCTAGAAGCTCCCAACTTCTGAGTGGCTGATAGCACTTCATACTTTGACTTATTCCCCTACCTCATTGAGTACTTACAGCAAACAATGGAATATGGGGCTTCGTCACTTTATTAGTATCTTCCTAAATGTATGCTTAAATAGATATACAGTGTGGCATTAATTGTTTCTGAATCTTGGTGTTTTGAATAGATGTGTGTTTATTTAAATTTCCTCAGTGACTTGTCATATTTATAATCATAGATGCACAATTTAACTTGGTGACCAGATTTCTGGTGTAACATTGGTTCGTTACTATGTGTATTTTATCATGTTTTCATCTGTATATGTACCACCATATATAATCAAGCTTTTTTCTTATTTTCTACAGTCCATGTATGGTTTATAGAATGGAGTCAGTAATTACAAGTGACTTCCATTCCACAGCACTCTCGAGCTGCACTTTTAACCGTTAATTGACTAATTTGACTGCTTAATTTTATATTTTATAAAATAAAGGACAGGAAAATGAGTGCTATCATTTGGGCCCTTTAATGTATTTTTGAATTGTAATTGCCTCCAAGTCTCATCTGTTATTTGATATGGGTATGCATGTGTGGTATCACTTCTCAGATTATGGTTATAAAGTAAAAATTTTATCTTTCAGGTCCAACATAGATTATAAGGGTAAGTGAGGGTTACTCTTGCGGGAAAAGGATTTTGCTAAGTTTAAAGGGACTCAAGCTTTGGGAAGGTTGTGCCCTTTCACTCTGGGGTTGTTTGGGATATGAGGTCCCTGGACTCCCTGCTGTTTGTGCCCTGCCATGCTTGTGGGTCTGACTTAGGGACTTTTGGTTAAATCAGTCTGAGTGATGCAAAACTGCCTGTCCTCCTCTTTAGTACTCCCTGATTTCAAGGGCAAAGACTGAGGAAATGACTGTGGTTGAGAAAAGTGAACTTGACTATCTTCAGATTTTAAGGTGTCACCTAAAATTTTTCAGTATATTTGGGAAAAGTTTAGACTGAAATGTGTGCTGTTTCCTGCGAGCTGAGTGGCTCTGGTGTTAAATTTTCCAGGCTGAGACATTTGCTGTGAATTCAAGCTTCAAGTGAGAATGTAGAGAATCATCAAAGCCTCATAATTTGGGAGAGTAAATACTCACTAGATGAGTGTTAACCACATGTGTACCTATTAGATTAATACGTATGAAGGTTCTGATAAGGGAAAAGATCAGTTCTAAATTAAATTCATGTGAAAGAAAGAATAAATGTTATGACATGATTAAAAGAGTACATATCAATAAATTTACTAAACATTGGGGTCATAAATATATTCTTATATTAAGAATATGCATAATTAAATTCCTTGTGAAGTCTCTTGAGATGTGCCTTGATAACATGGACCACAGAATGTTTGGACTGATCTCAGGTGCAGGCGGTCACAGAGTCATTTGTCTCCTGGAGCCACAAGGAAGCCCCTGCTGTGTTGGCGGAGAGGAGTGGGGGTGGGGAGGAACAGAACAGGGCTTCCTTCATTTCCAGCCCCTGGTGGCTGTCTCATTCAGTGGGACTCGTCTGTTGAGTTACTTGATGCACTGGGGCAGAGGCTTGATACATGCTGAACACTTTAAAAACGAATACCACTTAAAAGAGTTCTCTTAGGTAGGTTTTTTTGTATATGATAATTTTTTATGAAAGAGCTTGGTAAAGAAAATTTGTGACCATTTTATTTTTAGGGTGCTCTTTTCTTGGATTTCATATAGGTCATTGAAAATTACGAATTATATTACATATGACCATCTTGACTCATAAAATTTGCCAGTTCTCAGCATTTTCTATGCTATTTGTTGTCTGGTGTTACCGACCTAGATTTTTTGGAAGACTTTGGAAGCATTTACATGGTTTTTGTTCTTGTTGTTGTTGTTCCAGGTTAAAAATAAAACAATGTAGGTTTTATTTTGACTCTTTGAGCATATATTTTGACTAAACCTGCTAAATGAACTCTCCCTAAACATCTTGATATAGGCAACTTGTTAAGCAATTGATTTGGAATAGAATTGCAATTTCATTAACTGGAGATAATACAGTATATTTCTGTGAGTTTATTGTAAATTCAACATGAAAAATGTGCAATATTATTCTGCTTTCTTCCATGCAAAGGGTGAAATCAAAATTGCTGTTTCTATTGAAGATGAAGCCAGCAAAGACCTGCCTCCCGCCGCCCTGCTCTATAGGCCAGTTCGTCAGTATGTTTACGGAGTCCTGTTTAGCTTGGCAGAAAGCAGAAAGAAAACTGAGAGACTTGCTTTTAGAAAGAACAGACTTCCACCAGAATGTATGTACTGTAAAATCCATTGTTTGTTTTCCTCGGTACCTCGTAATCTCTTGTGCATTTTTAAAGCCTTAGAAGAATCGTGACTGAGTTCACCCTGAGAGTCCCCACATAAAGGAGATGGGCTCCATCGGGGCTCTTACGAAAGGAGGACAAGCCACAGGTTGTTTTCCTCAGTAACATCCCAGCAGTGGTGTTTATTCACTAAAATGATAAAACAACAGGTTTGCGCTTCATACTGAACATTGATCTGGAAACAGTCCTGACGGTCGCCATCCTCGTGGTTAACATGTCCTGGGCAGATTGACAGCAGTTTCTGCTGTGGTGTCCACGAGATGTGGTTCCCTCTTTGCAGAGATCAGTGTTCCTGGGGAGGTCCCACCAGCTGTCCACTGGGCTGCTTCTGTGCAGTTGCTGCACACATCCCTGAGGCCAAGAGGGGACTTGTAACGATTTCCCTTAGAGGCCTCCAGCTGATCGATTCTAGGGGTGGAGGGGGAAGTGGGAAGACAGAAACTGTTGTTTGAAATTTGGGCAAAAGTTGAGGTCAAAGTATTTCCATCTTCAGTGGGCCAATGTGATTCTGGAGGAGAAAATCATGCCTTTCTGTTCTAGGTGATTTTATCTACTAATGTAGGGAAGATAAAAGTCACTGTATATTTAGTAGGAAATACAAAAATGTTTCCCCAAATGTGCAGTCTAAAATAAGAGCATTATGAAGTGTGGAAATTGTAGATTACTAAGTCTTCCTCTAAACTGAGGATATTTGGTGACAGATCACCTGCTTGTATGGCAGGTCACTGCAGCCCTGGTGACGGGTGAAGCTGAGCTCAAGGACAAGTATGGGAGTAGATCTTACCTTTGGAACTCAAAACTAGAGAGGGTCTAGCAATTTTATCTAAACAGTTCTATAGATTCTTGTTTTCTGTTTCTATTACTGTGACAAAACTGTGATTCTGTAAGCCTTTAGAATGAAGCCATCTGTCACTTCCCTTACTTGAAGATAGTCATACCTAGTGTGGCTGCTGAGCTGTTTGTGTGACTGTAGCTGGAGAAGGTGATGCCGGCTCCACAGGGCCTTCTCTAGCTGATGTTTCTACCACCTTGATCAGGCCAGAGGCACCATGTGAAACACCGTGTGTGTCAGTGGACACTTTTCAAAGGCCCAGTACATTCCAGGAGTACAAATCCTCATCCTTTTCTCCCACTGTGTGATTTATTTGCTCAGAAAAGAAGACCTTTTTAACTTTGCACAGGATTGGCGAGCTTTCTGTGCTGGCCCACCCAGGCCACCCTGGCCCCACAGCTGTGACCTCCAGTTCACCACCAGCCCTGAGCACCTTAGTCCCTGTAGCCTCTTGGGTCTCTGTTGGTCCTGGAATGCTGAGTGCTACAGGGTCCCATGCGGCCCTACTTGCTGCTGTGTCCTTAGCCCCGTAACACCATATTGGCTTTCATGGTGAAAGGCTGTTCTTCATTTGCTTGTGTGTTCCAGAAACACAGTTATCTTTATGCAGAAAATCCTCAAGAGTTTTCAGTGCTCAAAACCTGAATACCCTCAGGTATGTCCTAGGGTGGGCTCCCCTTAGCAGTATCCATAGCTTCATAGAGCAGCCTGCATATGGCTGGTGTGCTGTGTTCATGTCGTCAGCAGTGGGCACTGTGCATCCCTCGCCTGTTTCAGGGAGTTCTCTGTGTCGCAGGTGAGCTGCAGGTGCTAGGTGCTCTTGGGAAGTAAGAGTCTTGGTCTCCTTTGCCCTGCTGCCAGTCTGTGCCTTTAAAACACTGTGAAACACACAGCTGACAGCACCCTGCATGCTCCACTCCCTCATCAGTTAATTGTACCCAGTTGATACAGGTGTCTTACTGGCCTGGGAGAGGCTGGCCTTTTAGACAATAGGGGAAACAGAAGCCAGGGGAGAGTATTGACTAAATAGACTAGCATCCTCTAAGCATAAGCAAGAGGGAGGCAAATTGTGGTAAAGAGCTGAATGTACAAACCACACCATAGGGCCCAATGCAGCCCTCACAGAGAAATGACTACGTCAGCCTGCCTATGGCAGGCCAGTTCTGGCTAGGGCTGGAGGGCATGGGGAATGGCATGCCCAAGGGAAGGAGAAGGGTGGTAAAGCCTGAGGGGACTCAAATGAGCTCTTCGAGACTCTGGATGGACGTGTCTTGACCTCATTTGGAGGCTGGGAGGCACAGGGAATAGAAAAGAAAGGAGGAAAGTGTTCCGCTGTGAGGTGGATGGGGGAAAGGTGGGTGAGTGGGAGAAAACCGCAACTTCAAAGAGAATTTGGCAGGCATGTCTTTTTCCTTTCCTCCTGCCTCTGCTCCCCTCCCCACTCTGCTGACTTCTTTTCAAGGATGGCACACAGTTGTTTGTCATTGCTCTGTTACTTTTGGCCGGTGGAAAACACTGACTCTTACAATGCCACTGGTTTAGGTTTCCATACCTGAAACATCTACTAAGTGACTATTTTATGGAGAGAATATTGTAGCTTCTTTATGATTTGGAAGAGATGGGAAAATAACAATGTCTGATAATGCCAAAGAGGCTAACCTGGAGCAGTTTCTCAGGAGTTCTTGGTTGATAAGATTTGACCTACATTTATTCATAGACCGTATGTAGATGAATTTTGAAGTCAGTGGCACTTGGCACATGAAAGTGCACGATGAGGTCCTCGGGACAGATTTGTTCTCCACGTGCCTGCTGCCTTTGCCTTCCACTTTGGTAGCCAGATCGGAGCTGTGTGGGTTCCAGGTAAACCCTCCTACTCATGTGGGTGATGGAGCTACTTCTGAATGTGAGGGTTTTGATCTAACATGGCTTCAAAATGCTGTGCATACAGATGCATGTTCTTGGTGTGGTCACTGTGACAGTCAAGAATTTTCCCAAGAGGGCTTTGTTGTCAGAACTAGTCAAAGGGCATATTGAAGCCTATAGGATTGTTCAAAAATACTTAGCTCTCATTAGATGTAGGACATGTATCCATTTGGAATTATTTCTCTTGATTCAGGCATATGATAAAATGTTCATAATCTACAATGAATATTCATATGACTTACCAAAGTTTCATTTTTAGAAATATGGCTAAAGTAGGATATCTACAATCGAATCCTTAAAAAAAATCACAGCCATTTAGAGAAAATGGACTTGTGGACACAGTGGGAAAAGGAGAGAGTGGGACAAATGGAGAAAGTAGCATCGACATATATGCTCTATCGTGTGTAAAATAGATAGGTGGTGAGAAGGTGCTGTGTAACGAAGGGAGCCCAGCCTGGCTCTCTGCAATGACCCAGCGGGGTGGGGTGAGGGGGGCGAGGAGGGCTCAGGTGGGAGGCGATATATGCACAATTATGACTGAATTGCGTTGTTGTATGGCAGAAACCCACACAACATTGTAAAGCAATTTTCCTCCTGTTGAAGAATAAATTATTAAAAAATTAAGTTTAGATGATACGAAACATTCAACTTATTGTCATTTGACAGTTCCAAAAGTAATTTAGAAGAAATACAAACTTAAGGGGAAAAAAAATTTCAGCCTTTGAAAATCATATTGAATTATATGCTGGCAGTTTATTTTTCTGTTCTTCCCTGTCCATTCCAAGGTTCTATTATTTTGCTTTTAGGAGAGTAATAAGAATACTTGTTTTATTGTGGGAGAATGCTACTGAAGTCACTATTGTGGAATTCACGGTCCTACCAGTGGCTCAAGCAGCAGACTGTTGACCCAGCACAAACAGTCTCACCCATATGGGCTAAATGGTGATGGTGGCAGTTTCTCTGGGGAGAGATGGGCCCAGGGAGCTAGCCATCTCTGCAGCTGCTGGAATAGGGGCTGGGCCTGGAGCCAGGCACCTGGTCTGAGCTGCCCCTGGCCTCCAGGCCTGTGTGCGTGAGATCCAGGTGGAGTGGCTGCTCCTCACAGGCACTTCTGCCCTGGAAGCAGCTCTGACCTTTAGTACCGTAGTGACTTTTCTTCTCCCGGGGGATGTTCCTCAGCCACCCAGGTACTCCCCAGTGATGAAGGGGAAGGACCAGAAGAACGGGATCTGGTTCTATAAAGACTACAGGATGATCAGTCACCTCAGCTATAGTTGAAGAGAAAAAAGCAGGCTTGGGAATTCCTTGGCAGTCCAGTGGTTAGGTCTCCACTGCAGGGGGCAAGGGTTTGACCCCTAGTCCGGGAATTAAGATCCCACAAGCAATATGGTGTTGTCCTCCCTGCCCCCAAATAACAAGTTTATATACTATGCTTATATTTACTATACTTATACTATATTTAGGGCTTCCCTGATCGCTCACCAGGTAAAGAATCTCCCTGCAAGAGACAGGGGATGCTGATTTGATCCCTGGATCAGGAAGATCCCTTGGAGAAGGAAATGGCAACCACTCCAGTATTCTTGCCTGAAACATCCCATGGACAGGGGAGCCTGGCGGGTACAGTCCAATGGATTGCAAAGAAACAAACATGACTGAGCTACTAATCACAAAATACTGCATTTGTATTTCCCTATATTTACTCTCTTCTTTCTAAACTGTCAAGAAAAGCCAAAAGGAACACATTGATTCCCCCACCACCACTGATCCAGTTTGCTTTAGAAATTTTGTTAGTGCCAAGTCATTGGGATTGCTGATTGAAAATAAATTTGTTCATTGTGAATCACATTATAAAACAATACTTTAACATGACAAATATTAATTAGTGTGCTGTTTTCATATGTGTGAAAATTGGTTGTCGTAAACATTTTTCTTACGATTCTGTGAAGACTGTTTGTATATTAATCTGAATTTTTTTATTCCTCAAAGCTTTTCAGGCGTAGCATTAGCAAACTGCTTTTCCCTCACAGAACTTTGAGTGGCTGAGCTCAAGAGACATCTGTGGGAAAAGCAGTGTTGTGTGGCAGGAGTTGTTTGATGGTACTCTTTTGGATTAATGTTTATGTCCTTGAACTTCGGAGTTTCTAGAACAGTAGGAGTGACGTAAGTGGTTTAGCAAGCGTCTGTAACACCATGTGACACTGTGTTCCACAAGCCCTGTGGCCTACTGAGCATGTATATGTTTGTGGACAGTAAGATACTCCCAGCCTCAGATATAAAAAGTTTAGGGAGAAAATTCATAGTCTTTTACTTTTCAGAATCATGGAGGATACTCACACATGTGTCAGCATGAGGAAATGAGGGGCTAGTTGGACCCCCAGCCTGCACACAGAGCTGCTTGGAAGTTAACCGGCAGTTTTCCCATAAGGAGGATAGACCAGCTGTCATTGCGCCCATTTCCCCATTTCTGATAAAACTCTGATGTGAAGGAGTTGAAGTTTTGTTTTTATTTATTGTGTGTGTATGTTTTCTGTAACTCCAGGAGAGCTCAGGGAGTAAAACAGTGGCTCCTCCCCAAATACACACTGCACAGACACAGACCAAAGGTCCAGTTGGCCATAGCCTTGGGAGTTGTTTGTATCCACCTTTTTCCTTACCTTCTAACCACACTGCGTGCGTGCCATAACTCTCACTGCTCATGGTGCTCTGGAGTGAGCTTAGAGACATAATTCATTGTATGGCACTGTAGGCAGCCACTACCAGTCAGTTGAAATAGGCTTACAAAATGAAACATGTTCATTATTCCTGGCCTGGGATGGATCCCCAAATCAGTATTATAACAGACTCCTGAGATGGCTGGTTGTCATATGTATAAATGTGAAAATAGAAGAAAATTAACGAGTGATGGAAAACATTGGGTTTTTACTAACAGCTTAAGTCTTCAGCAGTGTTTTATGTCTCGAAATTGTATTTTGAAGAGGTGCTTCCAGCAAAGAAACTGTGTTATAAATTTAGCCGTTGGTAATAACAGCAAACTGGTACCCTGGAGTTGCTTTTTGCCAGTGTGAAAATTCAGTTTAGTTTCAGGTAGGGAAGACAACCTGATGTTCAGATTTTTCAAAGTAGTCCACTTGAAATCATGAGTTTTTCCTGTCAGTAGAAAAGACAGGATAAATCTTTATTGATGGTGATACACAGAAGATTTATTCATGGACAGTAGCTAGATTAGCTGACCTCTGGGATTCTCTTATTCTTGTTTTAACAAGGAGGCACGAACATGTCTTTCTAAAATGGTGCCTTCACAGAGAAGGTTTTATACCCCAGTACTCTTGTCTGCACGCAGCGTGTTTCCATAATCCAGCTGTTCCATACCACTTGGATAATCCCTGTATAACTAGTTTTGTTTTTTTTTTTGCAAAAATGATAAGAGCCCAGATTACTTGCTATTAGCTGGCTGCTTTGCATCGGCTTATTCCTGTGAGCTTCAGGAGAGCTCAGGGAGTAAAACAGTGGGCAGCAGCAACTTGGGAAGAATCGCAGAGCCAGAGGGAGAGAAGGTACCCTGTGTGCATCAGCCACCCCGTTGGATGAACTTATAACACAGAGGCTGCTGTTGTGTGTCTACCTGAAAATGGGATGTCCCTTGGAATTCATTAATTTATAAAACACTGACCTTTAATTAATCTAATGTTACAAGCCTGTAAATATAAGTTGACCTCACATAGTTGTAAGCACATAACAGAGGTGCAGGGTGTCTTTGCATTTCAACTGGACTGTGCTACAGAGTGAGTTGTTGGCCCCCCTTGTTTCAATGCCTGGTTCTAGGGCTGGGCTGGGGCAAGGTCAGTGAGGGACCCAGGCCTCAGAATTTAGGAAGACCCTTATTTTCACACAGACACATGGTGGTTGACGTCTGAGCCCTGGATGCCTTTCCTGCCCCACCCACTACATAGTAGGTGCTCAATAAATATCTGTTGGGCGATTGGCCAAAGATTCCACAGCACTTAAGTGGTGGTGTACACAAAAGATCTCCAAGTATTCAGTTTAAAAACAGATACATGTGAAAAATAAAGCAAATCAGGGAATCTTTGCTTTCGGAACAAAGCTTTTTTGTTACTGCACATTTATTTTCTCTGAGAACATGTATTTCCCAAATTAGACTTGAACATTCTAGTCATGAATAGTGCAGATAGCAACAAAAATGCTTAGAATATAAGAGGAAGCTATTATATCTAATACTTCTTTGCAGCTCCAGTGTCGCCTGCCTGTACTGGGGAAGTCCTTTTACCAGGACGTGGGAGGGATGGTCAGGTGAGCGTGAGGTGGCAGTTCTCAGGCACAGGTGTGTGCTCATCTGCAGCCTTTGCAGGCTGAATAGGATCTGAGCACACAGCATCAGGCCAGGTAAATTCAGGCACACCCGGAGCCCCAACTAGTGTAAGCAGCTGTCTAAGGCAGCTTCAGGGAACACTCAGGAGAACTTGTGAAGGGACTGTTGGCATCTCTGACCTCCACTTAACTTTAGTGTAGGGTTTGAAGCATAAAGCATATACAGGTCTAAGCCTTTTGACCTTGAGAATGAAAATCCTCAACCAAAAATTTATTTCTAGAATGAAAACAATATAATAAAACAATTGCTAAAAATTATTAAAGAGAAGCAAGAGCAGAGATGACAAAGGGGAAGGATATAAATAGATGAAGATAGTTTTAATAAGAATGCTTCTGTTGAGAAAACTCAAAGGAGACCCTGGCATTATAAACTGAGTTTTTTAAGATACAGTAAGCTTAAGCTTTGTTTGCACACACACATGTGTGTGTGTGTCTATTTTGGGGAAAGAATATGAGAGACCTTAGATAACTAGGTTATTAACCCAGATTAAAAACCAAAGATAAAATATAATTAGTCCCATTAAATAAATCTTTGTCACCAAAATGAAGATGCTACATGGGAGAAATAGATTTATTCATTTTTACTGTGGGGGGGGGGGGCATGAAAATAAACTTTGTGGACTGACTTAATGGAAACACAGTGTACTGGTTAATGGCTTATCTTGTTACCTCCTTTCACTTGTTTTCTTGGGGCTGACAGTGTGCCAGCCTCTGTGAATGTAGTTGGAACAAAGGGAGGTGGGGTGTGCTGCCCCTAGGAGGCCACTGTGGTGGTGGCGCCTGCCCTCTGCACACAGGTGGCAATCTGTGGAGCTGTGTGCACTGGAGTTCAGCAGGAATGGGGTGGGCGGCTTAGATTGTGAGTCCAAGGACAGGGTCTGCTGGACAGCAGGGACCATATGAGTGTGTGGCTGGCACCTAAAATAGATACATTTAAAGATGCATGTATTTATATATACATGTGTCTTTCTGTTTTGACTTGATGGACTTTAAACCTTTTAAGTTTAGAATTTTTTTTACACATTTAAACACTAAGATATTCAAATGTGAATTAAAGGGATTCCCTCAATGACAAAACAGTTACATTTTTGTAAAAGAATTTTCAGAAACTGTCTTGATTTTGCACCCCTGCTCAAGCAGCCTGCTTCTGGGAGTTGGGGTCCCTGCAGAATGGCTGGTCATGGCGCTCCTCTGCAGCACACTACCATCTGACTTGACTGGGGTTGATTGTGCAAAGCTTGCTTTTCCTGTTGCTAACAATCATGCCTATCCACATATCTAACTCCTAAAATTCTTCATGACCTTGAAAGAGATGATTGTCTAGACTTGGTGTGGAGCTGGAGATGAGCCAGTTAATCATTTAATTCTGTCGGGATTTGGCTTCTTCATAGTCTTCAGTTTGCCTCAGGTGTTACTTTAAGGAAAATGAGCCCAGGAAGGGGGTATGGTTATTTGGATAGAATTGACGTATCCAAGATTGCATTAGAATCAGCACCATCCTGGCTTCTGTACCTGCTGTCAGCCATGTGAGGGGAGGATGGGGTCTCCATGTGGCCCTGCTTCAGCTCTCATGTTTATTGACCAGAGTAAGCTATTTGTTACAAAATGCACGCCCACGTTTTACCATCTGACTGTTTCTATCAATCCACTTTGGGGAGAAGTTTTAACATACTTCTGTGCAGTGTGCTTTATCTCTATTGCTCTCCTTTCCCCATCACCGTTTTTCCCTTAAAGTATTTGGGAATTTTGTGGGGAAATATGCATGTTTGTGTTTCCAGAGTTAATTCCTGCTAATAGTGGTAAAACTACTGTGGATAAAAGGTTATTTATGGAGTTTAACAGTTATACTTGTTATATAGTAGGAGATGCTTAAGTAAAGTGGCTGCCAAGTGCAAGTTATTTCTCAGATCTAATTAGTAAAAACATGGAGAAAAAGATCAGCTATCTAAATTGGATTTTCCTTGATTTCTGTGATGATCGCAAAATATGTGTAAGTTGTACCCATTGTTATTACTAAAACTATTAATGAATTTATAATATTAAAGCAAATTTTGTCTAACATCCTTGATTTATACATACTAGTTTTATGGGGAATCTTTGAGAAGAAATTTATTGATGGTCTGACTGAAATTCTGAATGAGTCTCTGAAGTGCATAGAGTAGAAAACAAAATATTTTAGAGTTGAGGATTGATGACTGATGGCTTACTAATGAGAGAATGCATTGTTACACAAGAAGTGACATCTTCATACTGTAATTACTAGAGCTGTTTTTGTCAGGCTTAAAGTAGCTAAGATAGGGCATAAATGGGTCTCTCATTTTCCTTTCTGTAGTTTCACCAGTGATCATTAAAGAGTGGGCAGCTTACAAAGGGAAATCGCCGCAAACCCCGGAATTGGTGGAAGCTCTTGCCTTCAGGGAATGGACCTGCCCCAATCTGAAGAGGCTGTGGCTGGGGAAGGCGGTGGAGGACAAGAACCGCAGAATGAGGGCCTTCCTGGCCTGCATGAGGTCAGACACACCAGCCATGCTCAACCCAGCCAGTGTGCCCACTCATCTCACGGTGCTGTGCTGCGTCCTACGGTAGGTGCCACTGGCCGCCTCTTCAGCCACTGCACGTTCTCCAGCAGGGGCTTGTACAAATGCCTCTCAAAGAAGTGCACTGTATGAAGTTACAGTTCAGTACCCCAGATTCACCTGGGGTTATTCCAGATGAATCAGGTTGTCAGTTGAATTTGTTCCCATCTAATATTTTCATATATTATAGAAATATAGGTCATGTAAATACAACATGAGTTTGAGTTGATGCTATATAGTGTGTTTATAGAATAGGTAACATTTGATGAACCTATATTTTATGTAGATATCATAATGATTTTAAACATAGTTTATCCTTTAAATGTTAAAGCTTTTGATCACTATTGGGGGACTGTATTATATGTTTATATATTAGTAATTTTTCTTTGGTAAAATGTGTCTCTTCTTCCTCCTTCATTTATTTAATCATATGTAGATCAGTATGGACTTGTGGTTATCTCTCTTTCTAGGGTTATAACCTGATACAGCCTTGTTATTTGGTTGTTCAGTTTGTTCCAGCTCCGGCCTTGGGAGCTTGTTAAGTGGCTCCTGTGTCCTTTGTCCCCCCTGACCCTCCAGCATGTCCTTGCTTTCTAGCACCACAGGATGCCCAGGTTCGTCCTGTGTCTGCCCTGCCCTGGAACCTGCTGTCTCTAAGGGGCTGACTCCTGCCTTGGAGAGAAGGTTAAAAACCCAAATATGTGCACTGTGTTCTTCCAGACTCTTATCAGTCAGTGGGCCACAAACGCCTGTGTGGAGACTGTTGGTGTTTGGAGTAGTTCAGTGGTAGAATTCTGCTGCACGGGAGGCCCGGGTTCAGCTCCCGGCCAGTGCAAAAGCAATGCTGTTGAGCTTCCCAGGTGGTGCCAGGGGTAAAGAATCCCTGCCAGTGCAGGAGCCACAATGCAGGTTCAGTCCGTGGGTCAGGAGGACCCCTTGGAGTAGGAAATCTCAATCCAGACCAGTATTCTTGCCTGGAAAGTTCCCTGGACAGAGGCGCCTTGGCAGGATATGGTCTGTGGGGTTGCAAAAAGTCAGACATGGCTTAACAACTGAACAACAACAACAGTATAGCGTGGTATATCAGTTTCTTATCTTTATCTCCATTGAGGATTAGCCTAATGGGAGAGACTAATTTTTTCATTTTGGTTTTAGAATCTTCTTCTGATTTCCTCTATGGAATTCATTTTATATTAGCCAAAACATTAAGACTTTGGGTTACTGGAAGATTAAATAGCAGTAGTGAATTTGGTTACTTTGTGTTTCTCTCTTCCAAGTTTAAAATCATGTGTGGCATTTCATGTGTTGGGTAGACAGCTAACTGTCTACTGTATGCCTGACTTGAAGGTCGCATTGGGCCCTGAGTAAGAACGATGTGTGTGGCACTTGAGGCTTGTTCGGTTGCCCCTTGGCCAGAAGCACCCATATGTTAGTGGGGGACAGCCTCTGTTGATGCTTGCACGGTGCTCATAGTGTTTCATGACGCTTGGGATTGTGGTGCCTTCACGTCTTGTCTGTTCATTCACTGGACCTCATGGGGTACTGGGATACCTAGCAAGTGCAGACTGGACAGTGATCAGACCCCAGTCTTTGGCTCAGTCCTCATGACTTCCTTGGCCATTACTCCAGAAACAGCTCTGCCTCTTTTAGGCACTGTTCAGATGGCCTTTGGAAAGTCATGATTGTCCTGGCTCCCATTTATTTGTTTGTTTTGTGGTTGTTTATAAAAATCATACTCATTTTAGAACTTGAAAAGGTTAACAAATGCAACTAGTAATCTTGAGTTTGATTGAGCCTCCTCCCATGCTCATCTCTGTGGTGTCAAGAGTACATGAGTACCATGAGTACAGCACAGGTTCCCTCATACTTGCTACTTGGGTAGAAGCCAGAAGACATGCTTGGTTGTGCAGAGACTGTTGTGTGCAGAGACTGTTGTGTGCAGCGTGGGCTTGAAGCCGTGGAGTTTCCCACTTGGTAAGACTCACAGAGTTTCAGATCCTGAGGAGGAGGGGCTGGTTGGGAAGAGATGAGAGAGAGTGGCTTGTGGCACAAGTCTCAGGATTTGGGGTCAGGACATCAGTAAATGGGTTGGTCCATCTCTGCGAAGAGAATTTGTTCTACCTTCGTGAGTGTTTTGGGCCACAGGGACAAGTAGGTAAAGGAGTATACCCTGTACGGCCTGTTTGATTGATGGGTATGGCCTGCTAAGAATGTGCGATGAAGGGCATGGGGGTGGGGGCAGGGGCAGGTGCAGATGCGTAAGAAGGTTGGTGTGTCTCTCCAAGGGCTTGCCAAGGACAGGCTATAGTCTAGGGCCAATGGGCCCAGTGGTCTTTCTCTAGAGAAATTGCAGCTGTGTGACAGCAGTCTGCTGAGGTTGGGGGAGAGGCACCAAAGGGCAGCTTCTGTGTCCCCGAGATGGTAAGGCCCTGTTGGAGGCCACACAGCGTGACCCTTGGCCTTGATGGCTGAACTGGGCAAATGTCAGCAGCCACAAGGCCAGGCTGTCATCCCAAAGGCTCTTCCCTTCCTTAATTTTTTTTTTTTCTTTAACATAATTTTAAACTTGAAATTGCAAAATTAGTACAAAGATTTGGTGGCTATTTTTCACCCAGTTTCCCAACATATTAAATTTTTACTGCAGTGGCTTTCTCTTCTCCTGGCTGTTTAATGGAAGCTGTGAGTATAACACCACCCTTATCCCTAAGCTCTTTGTTTCTTTCTTTTCTTTTTTTTTTAAAGACATCCTCAAAATCAGAAAAATACTGATACATCTCATCTACAGATACTCAGATTTTTCTTTTTATCTCAGTAACATCCTTTATTAGCAACAAAATCTTGCCTTGTTCTTGCATTCAGGTGCCTTGTCTCCTCCAGATTTCTCAGGTTTCTTTGGGTTGATGCAGAGATGTTTCTGAAGAGTAAACACTGGTGTGTTTTATAGATCAGGGATCTGGAGATTATGTCTTTTAGACAACATGTGAGCTAATGGGTGTGGCTGCTCTAGGAAATTGTGTTTAAAAACAGCCAGCCAGCCCCTGGGTGCAGTTTGTCAATCTCTGGGTAGACTTTTTCTCAGTCTAGATTTGCTGATGTTCTTTCGTGATGAGGTTCAACTTCTGCCTTTGGGGCAGGAGGTGGTGATCTTCTCTATGCTTTCACTAGTGATGTCAGTACCTATATGTTACATATGTTCCAAATGTGACATTGCAAGAGCAGTCAGGATTTCACTGGTGATCCAGTGGTTAAGAATTCCCTGCCAGTGCAAGGGACACAGATTCCATCCCTGGTCTGGAAAGATCCCACATGCCTCGGGGCAACTAATCCCATTCACAGCAGATACTGTGTGCCACAACTTGTGAAGCCTACGTGCCCTGGAGCCAGTACTCCGCAAGGAGAGAAGCTGACACAGTGAGAAGCTGGCAAGCCGCAACTAGAGAGAGCCAGTGCGCAGCAGGGAAGACCCAGCATAGCCATAAATAAATGAGTGAATGAATAGAGCAATCAGAAAGGGGGAGAATGACAGCCAAATCTCTAGAATCCTTGTAGTGACACCAAGGAGGGACTAGCATCTGAGCAGAGGTTCAGTGTGAGGGTCAAGTATGTATCCAGAACGAAACAGAAAGCAGCCTTCCTGGGGGACAGCTGAGACCAGACCGATGACGTCTCCAAGAGAGCTTCTGAGAAGACAAACTGAGTTACTTTCTGGAGGAACTTAATAAATTAGATAGAGGGTTTGAGCCCCCCAAACAAGTGCAGGTTGTTGCAACATAGCCAGGAACATAGCCAGGGTTCAGCTGCCCAGTTGTGCCAGTCGGAGGCAGACCACGTTGGTTCTGTCCACCAAGTGACTTGGAGACCTCTTGTAGTCCAGCTTCCGTGCTTCTGAAGGGCAGTGTGAGGAGAGGTGACTAGCAGAGAACTCAGATACCCTCAGACTCCAGTGGTAGAAAACGTTAAAGCCTGGCCCAGGAGGAAGACATGGGAAAAAGTGTCTGGAGAAAACTGAGAAACATAAAGGGATTGAAAACACTGTCATGCACAGATAAGGATAGTGTGGACACAGGAGATCGAAGGGTCAGCTTTTGTTCACTGCAGTGCCGGTGGTACTGTCCATGTTCTGTGGTCTTTAAGCTGTTTGTCTGTATATATGCATATCTTTAGGAACGCACATCATGCTCTTTCTATATACAGAAGTTCCTTCTGAGGACTTGAATTGAAAAAGAGATAAAGGTTAACTTTGTTAAAATATAAATAGAAAGTCAGATGGAGGAAATGGTAGGTATTGGGATTCTCTCGTAGCTAAGTTGGTAAAGAATCTGACTGCCATGCAGGAGACCCAGGTTTGATCTCCTGGGTCGGGAGATCCTGTGAGGAAGGAAATGGACACCCACTCCATCCAATATTCTTGCCTGGGAAATCCCATGGACAGAGGAGCCTGGCGGGCTACAGTGCATGGGGTCGCAAAGAGTCGGACACAGCTTAGCGACTAAACCACCACTAACCCCAAAGACTTTCTGTTGCAGCTAAACTGGGTGCCGAGAGTCTTTGCTGCCAGGAAAACCAGGAAGGAACTTGAGAAAAACGCCCTGTCCACGACACAGTCTTTCCCGAATCGTCATATTTAAAGAAACATCTAGCCTTAGGGCTAGGGGATGAAGAGGGGAATTAGTGTTTGTGGGATGAAAAGAGTTGTAGTGATGGATGGTGGGGGATGTCTGTTGGAATACAGTGATTATACCTAATGCCGTTGCACTGTCAATCTAAAAGTGATTAAAATGCTAGATTTTTTGTTATGTGTATTTTGAAGTGTTAGCTGCTCAGATGTTATGTGTATTTTACCACAGTTTTTAAAAAATAAGAAAAATAAAAGGGATGCAAAATATGGATACTTAGGCAAGGAACATTTTATATTGAGCACAATCTTTCCACAATAATTTTTTTCAGAGAAAAGTAGGGAGACTTTGTTCAGATTTGCTGTTTCTTGCATCAAATTGTGGTTAAAACTCAGTAAGACTTTTGTTTAAGATGTTTGGCACTCAACCAGTTACATAGGGTATTATTTTTATCTTTGTAAGTGTTGGCAGTTTAATAAAGTAAAACTTCTACATCACTCTTTTAAGTATATCTGATCAAATCTAAATACCATAGAGATTTAACACCCACCTTGTTTACCTTGTTTGTTTACCTTCCTTTTTGCTTCTACTGCATAATTTGACCGTGAAGTACATAAGCTCTGTGCCTCCACTTCACCGTCTCTATAATGGGACAGTAATGGTTCCTGCCTCAGAGTGGCTGTGACCACTTAAGGAATCGGTTGTGTGCAAATACTAGCACCTGGCACCAGTGAGCACTTTCATTTTTCTATTGGGATTTTTATTGAAAATACCCCTCTTAATCATTTGGATAGAACTTCCTCCTTCCCCTTTTATGTTTACATTCCTGTGGATGAATATTAATTATTACCGAAATGAGAGAAGGCTCTGCACTAACTCTGATTCTAATTTTGTCAACTTAAATTTTAAGCGCTGAGAAACCTTTCTCAGCAGACAGTACTGGAAAAGAGCTTTGTTAGGTATGTCACAGTTCTCCAGACTCCTCTTAAGCTATTTGCCAGAGATCACATAGGGATGACCAGGAGTTATTTGGAGGTATCAGCTGGCAACTTGACTAGGTCATCCTTCAAGTTTGCTGAATACAGACTTAGGAACCATTGGATATGCAGTGAGGCTTATGATGAAGTTCTTACTGGCTAGCCCCTCGCTCTCACACCCAGATACTGTTTGGGGTTGTGCCTTTACCTAGTGCTTTGGAGGTTGTCACTGGGCCAGTGCTGAGCGGCAAGGTGAGTAAAGGGAAGTGATCAGTAGAGAAAAGGGACTATGGACACCTGCCAGTTCTCAGGCAGATAGTACAAATGGAAGTTTGGAGACTTAGAAATTGATTTCCCTTTAGGTGCTCACACCAGGGTGGCCCCAGTACACCTGCATGACCCCAGGGATGGCTGGCACTAGCTCTTCAGGTGCCGGTTCTGAAGCCTGAAGCTTTATTGTCCCTGCTGTCACTTCCTATTCCACTGCAGGGCATTCACCTGCCACCACCAGAGCCCCTTCCGTGCAGACAGTTTACACAAGACTTAACTCTTTATCAGGAGGTAAATCTTGCTTATTTGGACTTAGGACCTACCTCCCAGGTACTGTGTATTGAATTAAAATAGATAAATCATATAAATTGGTGCTTAACATGTATTTTCAGAGTTTAAACCCCTCAGAAAAATATATAAGTTATATACTAAAAAAAAAAATTACCAGCTGGTTTGCAGTGTGTTCTTATTTAGTATGCTATTGTTAATTATTGCAAAATCAAACATTCTGATCAGCCCAGCTAATGTTTAGGTTTCCATTTGTAACTGGCATCATCCAGTGAAACTAGAGAAGCTGGCTAAGAAGTCCGTAGAGGCCTCCTTGGTTTGTGTCATCCTGACTCTCCCTAGAAGCCGACCACCAGGTTGTGTGTGTGACTGGTGACTGCTCCATCCTGACACCAGACCCTCTCTGTCCACCCCCTGTAGGTATATGGTGCAGTGGCCTGGAGCACGGATACTGCGTCGCCAGGAGCTGGATGCCTTCCTGGCTCAGGCGCTGTCCCCCAAACTCTATGAGCCTGATCAGCTGCAGGAGCTCAAGGTAATCTACAAACCTCATTCTTTGTTTTGGGAGGTCTTATTTTGGAGCCATGGCTCACCAAGCAGTCACTCAGTGCACTAAACTAGTAATACTAATGACGTGAACTTAAGAGCCTCAGGGCAAAAGGGATTTCCTTCCCGGTTATAGAAACAGTCAAGTCTACTTTTGTGTGATAAAGATTTTTCCCTTGTTTACCAGTGGGTATTTATTCTTGTTTTTCACATCAGGAAGTAAACTTGCCTTTTATTTCAGGTGGGGATCCCAAACCCTGGGAGGGCTTGGTCCTAAGAGTTTACTAACATCTGGCCAGGAGTCTTTTTCTTATTTCGTTCTATTATTCCTAAATACAACATTCATTTTCTCTAAAAAAAAAAAAAAAAAAAATAGTCTTTGCCCTCCTGGTATTATAAATCCCTTTTAAAAAACCACTTGAAGAACAATATTATGTCATCATTCCTGTGCCCTTCTAGTCAGCATTTAACATCGTATTCCTTTTAATTTTCCCTTCTAGTATTCTTTTTTTTTTCCTTTGATTGTTTTGACAGTATTAATTTTGTCCATTTTGTCACCTGGTTTTTTGGTGTGCTTATCTTTTCAGTGCACTTTTATTAGTCACTATGTCCACATGGCTGTACTTGCTTTCTAATTTCTACACTAAATTTTAGAAAGTTCAAGACTTCAGAGTTAGCTAAATTAGTGGATCTGCCTTTTCTTTTTAATGTACAGGGTTTTGGTTTTTTCTTTGCCATTGGTTTGATTTTTTTTTGTTGTGGTTTGTGTTTTTTGTTTGTTTTTTTTACAAAATTTGATTTGTAATCAAGTAATCTCTTTTGACAAAATTGCCTTCACTTTTATTAGATCTTTTTACCATTCTTTATGAAGGCGTTCTTACCCTGCAGAAGAATTTTAGGCTCATTTGATGGGTTTTCAGTATTCTACTGTTGGGGCTCAATAAATCTGTGGTTGCCCCTAAATTATTGAGTTAAATTCAGTAATCCAGTGTTGGCCCTCAACCGTGTGGACCCCATGTCATTTGTGATCACCTTAGGCTTCTGATGACTTTGAAACAAGCTAAACTAAAGACAACCAAACTTAGGCGAGTCTACCTCAAATTATATTCTTTACTTTGTAGTTTAGAGAGAAATTTTTTTAATGGTTCTGAGTTTAAGTTTTCGTTGTAGAATATTTGGCCGGGTGTCCCCTGAGAGGCTGGCACTAAGTGCAGGCCCCTCGTCCTGTGTCCTAGAGTGGTGCCATCACCACCATCTTCATCAGCAGACTGTGCTCAGGGGTGTGGTAAATACTTTGACTAGAGTGTGGTGCCATCCCTCTACCTCTACTTCCTGTTTCTCTTATTTAGATTATTACATCAGTATTGACATCCCAGTTCTGAAAATCAGACCGCCAGGTATCAGGTATGCCCACCAAGCCTTATTCACCATCAACTTGCTTTTACTCAAAGTTCATCTTCTCCCATATCCTTTTCATTTTTGGATCAACACATAGGATATAACTTTTGAAAGATAGTCACACTCTAAGCTTTCATTTTGGTTCTTTTGAGGTCTTAGTGCTTTCATGATTTTCTCCTGATTCTTCATCTAAAGCCAGGCATTTCTAGAGCTGTGTTTAGAAAGACCCATTTTATGTGCAGTTACTTCAAGCCCACCACTGTCCCTTTGGGTCTTGCTGGTCTGGAGGTCTGTGTTCCTTTCACCAAGGACAGCCTGCATCATTAGTGCTTCATTCACGAGCACCATAAATCCTGAGAGAGCTGGAAGGGAAAATAACAGCGTTCATTGGGGGGAGAAATAGTTGGGGTGTTTTGTTTTGTTTTTTAAGATCAGTGATCCTCTCAGTTATCAGATTGAGAACTAATCATCATTTAAATGAACAAAAATCCCTATGCAGAGACTGAGAGTCCCAAAATTCAGTGATAGAAAAGTAAATTTCAAAATGGCTTTTTCACTTAACCGTTAAAGTTGTTTTGATATTTCAAAAGCAGTGACAGTGCTTTTCTATAAAACACCATTTTCCTGCTTAGGATATAGTCAACTCTTGATTTTTGTTGTTGTTTTAGAGGCCATTATCCAGTTTGTGGATTGCCCAGATCCTGTTTTTCTTCTCCCATTTTTGCCCATCATGTGCTTTGAGAATAAAGAGGAGAACAGAAGGGAAAGACCTAATTTTGACAGTTTGCCCTCTTGATGGCTATTCTGATGGGAGGTTTGGGAAAAGATGTTGAAACCATTGGTTTAAATGAATTTGCAAGAGTTTCATCTTGTCCATTCTCTGTCCTCCCGCCACAACCCTGAACAATTGATGAGTGTTCTGCGTGGCTCAGTGATTAACAGCCCTCACTTTTTCCCTGTTATTTTTTATTTTTTGGCACCTTTCCTAGGTTACCAGCACAAACATAAAGACTAAGGTAAAGTCAGCACTGATGCTGTATTTGAAGGAGGGTGGGTAAAGGATGAAGAGAAAGATCTTTGTACAGTTTTAATATTTATCCAGTTTCTTTCTCCCTTGCTCTTGACATCCCTATAATTGCCTTAAATTCTTTTAACAGTTTCACATGCCAAGTGCAGCATTAAAAGATGGAAAATGAAGAGCTTTAAAGACAGTATTAGGGACGTGCAGCATGTCTGTGATACCTGTAAGAATTGTTGTGCATATAGGTAAATATGCCAAATCAAAGTAAGAGTCTGTTGCCCAGTAATTAGAAGTTGGACAAAGTAAACCTCACTGGAATTTGGTTCTTCAACTAATTGGCTGGAGATACGTTCCATATTTGTGTTTCCTATAAGATTACAAAATCTTGTCACTGTTTTTCTAGTTAAGGAACTTTGAATAATGGTGAATATTTTATCTTCTGTGGTATAAGAGAATGAGGTTAAAATGTGAATATTACAGCCATTTCTATGATCAAGAGTTCAGATTCTGGTGCTACCAGTTATCAATTTTGTGACCTTGAGCTCTCTGTGACTCAGTTTCTCCATCCATGAAATGGAGTTCTAACAGCAGTATCACACATACAGTTGTTGAGATGTTAATGAAATAATACATGAAAAAATACTTAGTGCGGTATCAGATACATATTTAGTAAGTGCCCCATAAATATTAGATAGTGTTATATGTACAATTAACATTTAGGGAATGAAGTATAAAGTACCATGTAAAATAACTAAAATTTTTTTGAATCAAGTGAAATCATACAGTAATTGAGATTTTATTCACTTTATTTAGACAGTTTCTAAGAACTTTCCTTTATTAAATTAATAGTTGCTATTTCTAAAACTAATTGACTTGAAAATCATTTCTTAAACCCATAAAAACATAGTTCATTAAGTAATGATAAAGTCATTTAAAATAAATATATATGTGTGTGGATAAGGTAGACTTAGCCATTCCTCCCATCAGATCACTGGGAAGTTACTTGTTTTAACTGAGGTGCCTCTGTGTTCTGGCTCTTATTTCTTAGCCTCAGCACTCAGATGGGCATCTGCCAAAGTGGGTTTGAGCCCTGTTAGTTAAGTGAGGCCTGAGGGTGGATATGGCCCGCGCCACCAGTCACTAAGAAATGACGGTAGCATCGAATTTCCCCGAAGGACGCTGCTGCCACTTTGTTTTCTTCAGAGCAGCATCAGCATCACCGTTGCCTTCCCCTCCGCCTTGACCAGGCCCTCCCTTCCCGGCCTAGAAGACTGTGGACTGGCAGCAAGAGAGTGGCTAGAGGCCCGGTTGCCATCATCCCTGCAGAGAGGCCAGGAGATGGGTGCTGCACGGGTAGCCCCCAAGCTCAGGCTGGCATCGCTGCTGTGACACTTTCCCACAGCGTCAGTGTTTAGGAAGGAGAAACTCTTTCTCTGCCTCGAGACTCAGAAGAAAGGGATTTCCACTTCCTTTCTGCAGTGCAGAGAGAGGCAGGATCAGTAGGGATCTAAGTAAGTTACGGGACTTTTTTTATTTCCATTTTGTGCCCGCCCCGCTTTCTGCTCATAAATGTAAAAATTCATCTATCATCCCGAACCCACATGCCCTCAACTGAATATGCTTATTAGTTACTCTTTCCAGCACTACATTGGACAAGCAGAAGCCAGCAGGCGTGGGCTGGGAGGGACAGACTTCTTCAGGTTCAGGAAGTTCTTCACTGCATTGACTTCAAGTTTTGTTTTTTGTGTTGTTTTGGTTTTTTTTTAAGTTGAAAAATATGGTGTTAGCTGATAATGGGGAATGTTGACAACGACAGCACGACACATCAGATAATCATAAGTTCATTAGTGTTTGGCACCGGAATCATCTTTTTTCTCTTTAATGAAAAGCTCGTTTACCTGCCACAGTTAGGCATTGCTTAGTTTGGTACGCATAAAGACTGCATTCGCAAGATACCATAACCTTAGAAAATAAACATGCACGGTGGGAAGACAGACATCAGGACAGTTAAAACTCAGTCCTGGATAATCCACAAACTAGGTCCTTCACAGATAATCAAGAGTTGACTGTATTTGTCAGTGTTTCTTGTCCTGTGCATTAGATGCTAGAAGAAAGGGCTATGTGTACAAAGGAAGGCTCACAGCACCAATGACTTGAGGGAAAAGAACCCAGAAATGCAAGTCTCTAGACTCTGATAGTCTGCATGGTTCAGATACAGTGTTTTTGCTGTTGTGTTCTTTCATTTATAAGCTATCCATTTCTCCTAAAACATTTTGACAGTCTCATTAATAAGTTGCTATCTAAAACATTAACATATAAAATAGACATAAAATATAAGCTTTAGAATGAAATTATACCAAGTAATTTCTTTCCAAATAATTTTTTTAAGATAACTACTTTAAAAATGCAGAATCTTAATAGAATATTCCTTTTTACCACATTTCTGTTAATATATTACCAGTGTTTAGAATCTGCAGTATAAAATTTTATTTCATAAATGAATTGTGGGCTTCTTAACTGCTAAGGAGACCATTAATGATTTGTTACTTTGTCATGTGTCCACCTTAAACACTATTGATTTACACTTGTATAACTCTTTACAAATTTCAAATTGAAATATTTCAGTATGTTTATAAAACAGCCTCTTAAACTTAAATTTGTTAAATAACATAAAAAGTCTTTCTGTTCAGACAGGTCAGTGTTAAGTCACTGTAAGATAGTGATAGAGCTACTTAGGGGGCATTTGGTTGAGGGGTGTCCTTATGACCCATGGAGAGTTATAGTCAGACATTGCAAGAGTTGGATGCTGTAGTACTCTTACTCCATAGAAATAATTCTTTTCCATTTAAAGATTGAGAACCTCGACCCCCGAGGCATTCAGCTGTCAGCTCTCTTCATGAGTGGCGTGGACATGGCCCTGTTTGCAAACGACGCATGTGGCCAGCCAGTACCCTGGGAACACTGCTGTCCTTGGATGTATTTTGATGGGAAGCTCTTCCAGTCCAAACTCCTCAAAGCAAGCCGGGAAAAGACCCCACTCATCGACCTCTGTGATGGTCAGGTCAGTTGCAGGAAAGCAGGCTGGGTGGGGCAGGGAGGAGGGGGTGGCCCCTTCTAACCAGAACGAAATAATGTTCACTAGCTAATCTGTTGTCTTTCCTACTGAATTTGTAATGAGCCCATGCAACAAGAATTTAATTTAGATTGAGCCAGCCCAGTGTGTAACTAAATGTCAATTCAGTGCCCATATGAGCTGAGCCCAGAACATACACTTGGTTCTCATTATTCACAGTAATTGTACTGTATGAATTCACCTTGAACACTGAATTAGCAAATACTGAATTTTTGCACTTAGGGAAAATACAGGGTTAGGGTCCTGCAAGCCTTCTGTTGCATCGTCTTCATCAGTCAGTCAATAAGACAATAACCTTGTCTTATGTATATTTCTGTTTAAATACTTCTTAATGCATATACATCGTTAACTCACTCACATTGAACTTATGACTGGCAACGTTATAACTCAGCTTCAACAAAGCTCATTTAACTAACACACGCATTTTGTCTGTACGGCACATCACAGCCTGGCACTTGGGAACACTAGCCAATACTCAGCACTGTGCTATTCTAACAGCAAAATCATTCACAAAAACACAAAATTGTGGCACTAAGGAGATGGTGACTGGACACATGTTTACAGTATAAAAACTGAAGCATGAAGGAAGTGCTGTGCTTTCTTTAACCTTAGGTGGCAACTCAAGCTTTATTCCACTCAGTGAATGTCTTCAGATGACTGTGAAAATGCTAGGAGTATTGATTTTGAGTTTATAAATAAATTTTAGCAAGTGGCTGAGTTTACAGATGTGGAACTCATGAATAGTCAGGATTGACTGTACTTGTTACAGTTCTAATTTAAAAATAAAGTGAAGTAGGTCATCGGGTTATCTTGTCCCTTTGTATATAAAAGAAGTTCACATATGCTGCAAGCTTTTTGCTTTTTAACCTTAGACTACAAAACATGTATTCTTCCACATGCTGCTTAAGTTCAGCTCAGTTTAAAGACAAATTTACAGAGTAAGCAGATTTTCAGGTTCTCTGATTAAAGATTTGTTGCTGGTATAGCGACTTAGCACATACATATTTATGTATTTATCAACAAAAGACACTCAGTGTTTTTTTGCAGTATAATTTGACACACACAAGTTGTATTGCTCACATTTGTGCAGGCTACCTCACTGGTAGCCCCATGGACAGGTCAATTGGTCTATTGTCCTTTCTCTATTAGAGAGCTCCAGGCATCTCTTAAGAAGCATCTACTACTCTTTGCCTCAGTTCCTTTTCTGTAAAGTGAATGTTTGACCTAAAATTGAATTGGTTAGGAAAGTAAAATTTAAAGACGTGAACTCGGCATCGTCTACTCCCTGGTGCATGAGCGGAAGGAAGGCTGCGAGCATGACTTGTCTGGACTTAGTCATTGATTTTGAGAACCAAATTTGTTTTCAGTTAATACTAAGTGGTTCTCATCTAAAAATATGTTGAGAAGGTAGAAATTTAAATTCTTGTTTTATAAGATTATGAGATAAAGTATCTTTTTTTTGTTGTTTTTGGCTTTTTTTTTTTTTTTTTGCTTTTGTGGTCATGTTTGCATTTTGTGGCCTTCCCTGGTAGCTCAGTGGTAAAGAATCTGCCTGACAATGCAGGAGATGTAGGAGATACAGGTTTGATCTCTGGGTCAGGAAGATCCTCTGGAGAAGGAAATGGCAAGCCACTCCAGTTACTCTTGCCTGGAAAATCCCACGCACAGAGGAGCCTGGTGGGCCATAGTCCATGGGGTCACAGAGTCAGACAGGACTTACCGACTATACTACAACAACAACAGTAACATTGCATTCACTGAGCAGATTGTGGCTGTGTTATTTATGGGTAAATAAGCACAGACAGAGGAGCCTGGCGGGCTACAGTCCATGAGGTCACAAAGAGTAGGACATGACTAAGTGGTTAACACACATGTAGGCGTAGCATAGTGGTCAGCATGTCTTATTTCTTCCTGTTCATTCCAATTCAATTGAATTGAATTTGTGAATGAAGTTTTCACATGCCAGTCCTTGACTTCCAGGCCGAGCAAGCTGCCAAGGTAGAAAAGATGCGACAAAGCATCCTGGAAGGGCTGAACTTCTCCCGGCAGAGCCACCCACTCCCCTTCCCACCGCCAGCGGCGCTGCCTTTCTACCCCACCTCTGTGTACCCACGGCACTTCGGGCCCGTCCCCCCGGCCCAGGGCCGAGGGCGGGGCTTTGCAGGTGAGTGTGTCCACCACTGTAGGTACGGACTTGCTAGTGTGGGGAGACAGACACACATACATAACATGCAGGCCTTCTCAGTGAGCTGTATCCTGCTGTGTTGAGACCTTGTAAATAATTCTCAGCCTTAGTTATGAAGTTTGCAGCAACAGCTCTTCACATTAGAAAGGAATAAACTTGATCCTGGAAGAGATTACGTATGGGAAAGGGAGTGGGAGCAGAAGCTATTGCAGAGATATGATTTTTAAATTGGTCAGTGTAGCCAAAACTCTGCTGACATTTGTGGTTTAAGATTTTCTCATGTTGTGGGGTCAGCGGAGCTGTCCTCCACTAAGGCTGCCTCCCAAGCCTGTGGCAGAGCCCATAGCAATAGTGTTTGGTCTCCAGAGGCTCCTCAAAGAGCAGGCAAGGTGACTTTCCTGTGTTGCTTGTGAACAGAAGAGTCAGGAGGCTCTTCCCTGGCAGTTAATGGTGTAAGAACAACTGAAGGGCACGGGGGTCTCTCTGCCTGAAAGCCCACTGGTGGCTTTCCCTGAACCCAGTTCCTCATGGCTTCTCCCGTCTCTCTCCACCTGGGTCCCACAGGAGTCTGTGGCTTTGGAAGCCCCTATGGGGAAACTGTAGCGACAGGCGCTTACCGTGCCTTCCGAGTGGCGACAGCAACAGGACACTGTGGAGCCTTCTCAGGCAGTGACAGCAGCAGGACTAGCAAGTCACAGGGCGGTAATTATGCCACAACTCCTCCTAGAGCTTTTTTCCACCAGCAGCTTCCCGCTCCTTCTGGCTCTTCTTCCTCCTTGTCTGTCCTGACTCCAGCACCAAGTCCTTTCTGATAGGCCCCCCACTCTGGTATTTGCTGCTGCTCATCTGCCAGCCTCTGCCTCCCCCCGGGTCTCTGTGGCAGCTTTGCTCTGACCCACCTCTGTCTTCCAGCGGGACCAGTGTGTCCACACACAGCCCTTCTGTGCACCTGCCTCCTAATCATTGCCTCCTGTGATAGACAGGTTGCCCATTCATTCCCAGGGACGTTTTTTTGCTTTCGTGTTCTCTAACAGCCCTCTCTAGGTAAAGAGGATCATGCTTGTATAGAAGAATCTAAGGGCATTGTACAGTTCTTGGCATAAAAGAGTTTTTCATAGTTTTTTTCAGAGAAATATTAGTGAAGAAAAGTCTAATAAAAGAGTCTGGTTTAAATTTCCATTGCTTCTCTTCTCATTCATATTAGGCTTGTGAGGGTGAGAAAAAGTCTGAACATTGAGTTTTGAAATATTATCTCGTGATTTTGCTGTACTTTGAAGCCCATGACTTGTAACTTTGTCATAAATGCCACATTTTGGGACTGCAAATCTAAACCTGACTGTCAAGTCAGTGTTACAGGATTACTCAAATACAGTTTTGAAGAACTTTTAGGATAGGCAAGCCTTTCTTGATCAGAAATATTTTTCCAGTTGAGTTACTTGGGTTCTTACAGAAGCTACTAGAGACATCTTTTGTAATAGTAATACTCTTCTGGGTGAACGCTGCCCTCTCTCTGTAGCTGTGGAAGCCACTTTTCTTCTGCTGTACTTGCATGCCTGCTCCTGCCTCCCCTTAGTTCTCCTGGCTTTCCAGGGTGCTTTCCTCCTGTTACTGCGCATCACACAATGCACAGTAATGTGTGTTCTCTGCTTTACAATCAGCTTCAGCTTTTTGCAACCCTTGCCTGGAAACTCATGCTGGCCTGCAGTTGTGATAAAATACTGTTGGGGGGGTGGGGAGGAGTCCTGACTGTGAACATTGCTCTATCAGTGGTTTAGTCTGAAATGACAGTAGGAACGTGCTTCCTAACTTTTACCAAATTGTGTCTGGAATTCAGATCTCCACTGTCCAGTATGGTAGCCGCTGGCCACATGTGGCCTTCAAGCACTTGAACTGTGGCTCATCCAAACTGAGCTGTGTCCTAAGCGCGCACCTAATTTTACAGACTTAACATAGAAAGAATGCATAATGTCTCATTAGTAGTTTTTTATATTGATTACATGTTATTTTGGGTATATTGGGTTAAATAAAATATGTTATTAATATTTACTTTATGTGTTCTTACTTTTTTAATGTGGCTACTAGAAAATGTAAGACTTATTTGTAGGTTTTGTTGGACAGCGCTACCTAGCTGTTAATGATCATGGCTAACATCCGGATGATGGAGAATTTATTATAATCCTTTCCATCTCCCAAAAAAGAAGATGCTTGAGGTTCTGTTTTGTTTTGTTTTTATCAGAAATTTTGGTATCAATTAATTGTCTAAGCATTTTCTTAGGTAAGTTAGAAAACTTTGGAATATTCAGGCTACCAGTAATTAATAGAAGTTAGTGAATACAAGGAATATTTGTAACCCTGCCTAGGGAAATTATCATTTAATAACACAATGAGACTTAACAGGCTAGCTTTACTGATTAATTTCTGTAATGTTTTGTTAAGGTAGTAAAGTCTAAGTAATTACCCAAAGAGAAAAACATTTGAATTTGCAGATTTCTATCTTGATAATGTGGAAGGTGTGCCATGTATACCCAGTACTTTATTGGATCTGTTTCTTCCTAATAGCTGTACTCATTTTTCAGCCATAACTTAATTTCAGTTGTGATTTCTTCCAGTAGCCAACACAGTTGTCTTACTTTCAGATATATTTTTAATGACAACTTAAAATCATTAAAATCAAACTGTCTGCAAAGATAGTTCACATAATAAACAAGAAGTCTTTAGAAAGGAAGAGAAAGGGCTTCATATGAAGTAGAAACCACATTTGAAAAGAAATTGCTTGCTTGTTTCTCTTTGCTATTTCTGTGATTGTCAAGATTTTTTTCATCTACTTTTGTGCAGGAATCCAACCTATACCTTCTCAGGGAGGGAAGCTAGAAATAGCTGGCACCGTGGTTGGCCACTGGGCTGGGAGCAGACGGGGCCGAGGCGGCCGTGGGCCTTTCCCCCTGCAGGTAGTTTCTGTTGGAGGACCAGCAAGAGGGTGAGTTCTGAACCATGAAAATGTATTTGTGTAAATAAAACCAACCTCTTACCTGTTACTTTAATTATAAGCTTACTGGTAACATCTTTATATCATTAAATATATTTTTATTGGTTATGTAGGATTCCATTATATACAACAGTATGTAATTATGTAAACCATTGTTAAAGAATTATCCAGAAATTAAAGTCTGTGCTTCCTATAGCATAGACTAGACACCTTTAAATCCATTTGATATTATTTTAAATGTTATCTTTAAGAGATACAAGTCTGTTTGCTTTTGTTCTCTTTTATGTGTTTAGGCGTCCAAGAGGCGTTATTTCCACTCCAGTGATCCGAACATTTGGAAGAGGTGGAAGGTACTATGGCAGAGGCTATAAAAACCAGGGTGCGATTCAGGTAATAGCACCATGCAGTGCTAGTGCCAGCTCACTTCTGGGCGCCTGCTCTGCCCGGCCAGTGTTTCAGGGCCCCTGACCAGAGAGGGGGGCGCTGGAAGGCTTCTGACCCAATAGTGGCACCTGGTGGTTTTCAAATGTACCTTCCCTCAAACCCACCTTCCCGCAAACCCAGACCGTTTTAGCATCGTGTGGGGTAAAGCGTGTGAGCTTGTGTTCGCGTGCTGTACCTGGGAATTTAGCTGAGAATAATCCAGAAGCTGTTAATGCTATCTATATTATAAACCATCATTTAGGTGAATCATTTAGGATTTAAAAAGAAGTTGTGACTTTGTAAGTGCTAGAACAGTGCATTTTTTTTTTCCTCCTGCACCATCTTGACTAGTTCTTCCATGAAAGGATCAGCTCATGAGAAAATAAAGTCACAGACTGTCTGTCTTCATGAAAGAGCTAGAACTTTCTTCTGCTTTGGATACTCCATTTTAGGACCTGGATTCTGATGCATTTCCCCTTGAGAATGATGTTTTAAAAAGACCAGTCAACTTTAACACTGTATTACGTTGTCTCATTTATTGAATTATGGCTTTAATTAAAGTACACAATTTTTTTCTCATAGCATCCTTGTAAACATTAAGAGGAGTACACTTGTGTGACTCATTTATTAATTAATAATCCTTATTTGGAAATAGTTGGCCAAGAGAAAATAAAACTTCTGCCTTTGCCAGGTGATCTTAGCATCTTGATAGCTTCTGTATTTTGATGAAATACATCAAATAAGTCAAGTACAGAAACAGTCTCTTGCCTGAAAACAGATCCAGGCAGCCCCTGTTTGCCGTGCAGCATCCAGCAAGGGGGAGGTCCTCAGCTCATTCCGGCTCCCCTGTTGTCCCGCCCTGACCGTCCTCAGCCTTCATCAAAATGCTCTTTTGAGCCAGAGGTACTCTCAGTCTCTTAGCGGGTAGATGAGAAGGAGGAGAACTTCTTTCTTACTTCTCCAGCCTGGAGCTTGTCCTATAAAATGCCTCTGGTTTTTCATTACAGTCATCCTTGGTGGGTACAAGGGCCTTTCCTGAGCTAGTAGTGGGAAATATGTATCCCTATAATGCTTAAGCACTTTCATTTTCATTATAAAACCTAGATACCAAAAAAACCACACACACCTAGATATCAAAAAAAAAAACTATATCAAAATGTAGTTAAATGAGATATAAGGCAAATAGCCATGGAGCCATCACCCATGTGATGAGTAGCATTTTCCCAGCTCTTTCCAAGAGCCTCACAGGCCCAGTCACAACACTAACCTCCTGCCTCCCTCTGTACAACATAACCACGACCTTGGAGTTTTACACTTATTTCTCCCTTGTCACTTTCTGGTTTTTTACCACTCGTATGTGCCTTCCTAGACGCTTGATGAATTGTATTCGTTTTCTTTAGTTTGCTATGTCTTCTAAGTCTCTCTGAATCCCCAGGTTTCCCTCCCTCCCTTTTTCCTTCATTTATCAACTGAAGCACAACTCAGGCTATGTCACCTTCAGAATCCTGGCTTTTGCTGAGTGCACACTCACGTCCTTGTGTGACTCTGACCTTTCTTGCCCACTCGTAGCTGGATCTGGATGCTTCATTGTCCTTCGGTTTGTCCCTGTGGCAAGACTGCAGTGGAGTCGCGTGCTTTCCTGTCTGCTTATCGTTTTTTATGTGTTAGAACCTGTTGATCCATTTATGTACTGCAGATTGAAAAATGAAGAGACTCTCATTCCATCATTTGTTTTTCTTTATTAGGATATTTTTATAAAGAGATGCTTCCCTTCGCTTTCCATTTGGTGCCTCAGTGTTACAGCCCTTCAGGAAAGCTATAGATGAACACATGGTTCTGTAGCTCAACTCACCTGTCCTTGGCCACTGGGACCCTTTGCTGTGACCTCTAGTCTTCAGTAACTTCCTGTCTGGTGTATCACCCAGCCCAGCAAACCAGTGACAGTCATTTCTCTTTGTTTCTTGGTTTCTTTAGTGAGAAACAGCATTTCAAGACCACAGTAAGAGCACTCCCTGATGGACATAAGTGGCCATAGTGTCAGTCACAGTTCCTAGTGTTCTGTGTACATAGACACACACAGTCCTATTTCTTTATATATATAAACACACACACAAACGATATGCTTTTTATTATATTTTTTAAAGGTAGGATTCTCTTGAATTCACACTGATGTTTTCAGTTTAAACTGAAGACTATAAGGCTTGTATTTAGTCTCATCTCTGTTAAATCTGTATGTTCTTTCTTCTAGACCAAGTCACCATTTCTGGGCTTTTCCTATGAACAGATCTAGAGGGAAGAGGTGTACCCATGCACACTCATGTATAATGCACATGCAAACATATATACATATAATCTGCTGTTCCTGCCCACCCCAATTAAATTGACTCTTCTAATGCAAATTCAGAATTTCAGGAATTTGACTTAACGTTTACTATTTATGTCAGTGTGTCCTTTCTTCCCTCCTGAGAATCTTGGTTCCTAAGAACCCAGAGAATGATTAAATTAGAACATCCCGTAGCTCCTCATTTATTTCATCCCACATTGCATACACAGTCTGTTCAGTTCAGTTCAGTTGCTCAGTCGTGTCACTCTTTGCTACATCATGAACCGCAGCACGCCAGGCCTCTCTGTCCATCACCAACTCCTGGAGTCCACCCAAACCCATGTCCATCGAGTCGGTGATGCCATCCAACCAACTCATCCTCCGTCATCCCCTTCTCCTCCTGCCCACAATTCTTTGGCTCCATCCCTTGATTCTTTCTGGAGTTATTTCTCCACTGATCTCCAGTAGCATATTGGGCGCCTACCGACCTGGGGAGTTCATCTTTCAGTATTCTATCTTTTTGCCTTTCATACTGTTCATGGGGTTCTCAAGGCAAGAATACTGAAGTGGTTTGCCATTCCCTTCTCCAGTGGACCACATTCTGTCAGACCTCTCCACCATGACCCATCCATTTTGGGTGGCCCCACGGGCATGGATTAGTTTCACTGAGTTCGACAAGGCTGTGGTCCATGTGATCAGATTGGCTAGTTGTCTGTGATTGTGGTTTCAGTCAGTCTGCCCTCTGATCCCCTCTCTCAGTGCCTACCGTCTTACTTGGGTTTCTCTTACCTTGAGGAATAGCTAATACTTCTATCACTAGCACAATCACAGGAGACAATTAAAGTGTTGGTATATGCTTTCCCCTTTTCCCCCACCATTCTCACATTTTAAAAAGAAGCTATGCTACTACTGTCTACATTGTCCAGGGTACATTATCCTTTCAGCTACATTTGTCCAGGGTCTGTAGATAACTATGTCCTGTGCCCCATAAGCCTTGAGGCTGCTGGTCCATTTTGTCCCTCTGAGGCTCTTTTCTTTAGTGAGTTCCTAGGGAGGACTTAGGATAACAGTAATTTGAAAGTAGTTTATTTTCCCAGTAATCAGAAATATTGGTTTACATCTTCTCAAGAGACTTTACACATGTTATACGATTTTCTTCTGTCATAAAGCTTTGCTTTATGACTAATAAAGACTAATAATAATTGAATTGTCTTTCCCTTTGAAGTCATTTGCTGTTTAGACCTAAATGCCTAAATTGTTTTCTCCCCCACCCCACCCCCGCCACAACCCCAGTTTTCATTTTTTTTCGCTGAAGTTTAGTGCTGGTCATTCTTGGGTCATTGCACTCAATATGCAATACTTTCTTTCCAGGCATAATTTCAATTTTTTTTTTTTTCCCCCAGAAAATTTTCTTGAATTACTTGTTTTTCATTTCAGTTCTTTTGCTTTGGTTTCTTTTCATCTCTGGTTCTCTGTCTTCATTGTTTGGCATACTCTCGATTCCTTTTTGTCTCAAGATGTGACTCATATACTAATGCAGTTCATCTGTTTAAAGTGTACAATTCAGTGTATTCTCGAGGTCATACAGCAATCACCACTAATTCCAGAACATTTATCACCCCAAAAGAACCCCAAAAGAAACTTTACTCATGAACAGTCACACCCCAGCCTCATAGACTCTGATGATCTGCTTTCTGTCTGGACTTGCCCTCTGTACAAATGCACCTGCTGTGCCCCAGTCCAGGACTCCATTCTTTATTATTGTGAGTGATGCGCCACTGTCTAGATAATACTACATTTTGTTTACTTGTTCATCAGTTGATGGACGTTTAGATTGTTTCCACTTTTTTGCTATTATGAATAATGCTGCTGCTGCTGCTGCCAAGTCGCTTCAGTCGTATGAACACATATATACAGAACACATATATTTTGTGTCCTCCCCCAAAGTTTTAATGAGATATAATTGACACAATATTATATCAGTTTCATTTATACAACATAATGATTTGATACTTGTATTTACAAAATGATCACCAAAGTCTAGTTAACATCCATCACTGCACATAATTACAGATTTCGTTTCTTGTGATGGGAATGTATCCTTAAAGATATTCTCAGCAACTTTTAAATATATAATAGAGCACTGCTAATTGTAGTCTTTACGTGCAAGTTTTTGTATGGACACATTTTCAGTTCTCTTGAGTATATATGTAAAAGTGAATTTCTTGGTCATATGGTAACTCTGTGTTTAAGCATTTGAGGCGCCACAAAATTTTCAAAGTGACTGCATTTTCCATTCCTGTTACCAGTGTATGAAGATCCCAATACTATATACATCCATGGCAACACTTGCTACTCTCTGTTACTGAGTTTAGCCGTCCTCGTGGGTGTAAAATGGGATCTCATTGTGAGTTTGATCTGCATTTCCCTTTCTTTGTCTCTGATTTAAAAAATTTTCTTCTTTAACCTTCAGGTATTATATGATGTTTACTTAGTGGTGTTTCTTTTAGTTTAGTGTTCCTTTCTGGAATTATTTTTTATTTTTAATTCTTCCCTAAGGTTTTCACCTCACTTGATGGCTTTTCCTGGGTTAATATGTGTTCCTGTTCATCCTGTCCTGTCATAGCCTGTTTTAAAATCAGAGGAAGAAGTCTTAATCATTTACTGGCGTGCCATTCTGACGTATTTCATTGTCCTTGGGGATGCTGTTCCATCTTTTATTGGTATAATGTGTGAATTCACTGTGGTACTTCCTGTTGCTCATTTTTAAGTGAAAGTAGTACTCTTGCCCCTTGAGAAGGACAGATGATAACTGGCACCTTGTTTCCTGAGTCGCTGGCCTTCCTGTCTCTGTTCTTGCCATCCTGATGGGGCAGTTCTGAGAGGCTGGGTCAGTGGGACAAGAGGCAGGGCTGCCCCCTGCTCGTGGTGCTTATAGTGGTGGGCGACTCCTTGCGGTGTTCTGGGCTTATGGGAAGAATTTGCTGTAGAGAGAGGGAGTGTCTGTTTCCAAACAGCTACAGGCTGTCGTTCCTTCTTAGTCTTCCTGCATCCTTCATAACTATATGGCGGCTCCCTAATAAGCAGGCCCCTCGAAGCATTTCCTGTAGCAGGCATCTGTGAGGGAACTGCTTCATCACCACTGGCGTACTGCACCACGTATGTGTTTAGTCTGGGAAGTGGACTTTTTCCTTAAGAGAGTGAGGGCTTTGAGATTTGAAAGCATGTACTTGAAATCGTCAGTATTATTTTTCTTCCCTTTTGGCCCTCCTGTATTTTTATATTAATTACTTTCCTCAAGGTTCCTAGAGAATGACAGAAGTGTTGACTTCTAGAAAAGTTTACATGAGTATTTCTGAACTGCAGGATTCAAAACTAAAATGAGAAGACACTGTGTGAAAATGGCCCCAGCTGGGAAACATGATAACCCTGGTGTACAAGAGGGTGTCTCTAGAAGCAAGGGTGATAGGTACTGCCAGTTCTACTCTGTATATAGACTGCAGAGTGGAGAGAGTATATAATAGAATGAAGAGCAGATACAGAGTATGTAATATAGAATGTATATGTATTACAGAGTGTATATGGACTATGAAGTTGACCCTTGGACAACATGCAGTCAAAAATCCGCAAAGAACTCTATAGTCAGCCTTTCTTCCATGTCCACAGTTCCACATTTGCAGATTCATTTTAGGGCTATAGTACGTATCGACTGAAAAAAAATCCATATAATGGTGGACTTGGGCAGTTCAAATCCATGTTGATCAAGGGTCAACTGTATAGAGAATATATGGAGTATATAACAGAGTGCATAGAGTATATTATAGTGTATAACATGCATAGGGTAGAGAGTACGTACAATGAGGGACACAGCCACACGTTCACTGCATTCTATTCTTGAATCTGCAGTGAGTTACCAGGCCTCAGTTGGTGTCTCCTCCCTCCCGCTGTTTATCAAACACTGCCTTATTGCTTGCTGTCTTTCATTTTTAATAGGGCAAGCCTCCCTATGCTGCTTCAGCAGAAGAAGTGGCCAAAGAACTGAAGTCGAGATCCGGGGAATCTAAATCCTCCGCTATGTCTTCAGACGGGTCCCTGGCTGAAAACGGAGCGGTGGCTGAGGAGAAGCCGGCTCCCCAGATGAACGGGAGCGCGGGCGACACCAGGGCCCCCAGCCACTCGGAAAGTGCCTTGAACAATGACTCTAAGACGTGCAATACAAATCCTCACTTAAATGCACTAAGTACAGACAGTGGTTGCCGTAGAGCTGATGCTCTGGAGGCAGCTGTCTTAAAGAAAGAAGAGTAAACTTATTTTTTATAGAGGGTGAAGGATGCTGGAAGGGTAAGGATTTAGGAATATCTGGAGAGAAAGAGAGCCTACAGTTATGTACATTTTTTCCTTTCCGTAAGAGAAAAATGAGGACTTTGGAAATTCGGATCCCTCTTTGATATCAGAGATTTAAACAACACATTTTTAGTTTTAACCAGTTGTAGTCAAAATGCTACAATAAAACAAAAAGAGAGAAAGAAAATGAAGAGCATTTGACTCCCACACTTAAAATGAAGTACACACAAAGTTTAAACTGGTTAATGACAAAAGCCTATAGTTGTGTTTCTTGAACTATAAAGAAAACAAATTTTGGCAGTCTTTAAGTATATATAGCTTAAAATATCATTTTTAGCATTTGGCACCATATGTATGCCATTATCTTTGATTTTGCATTACTGTTCACAAGAAAGCTTTGTCTAAGGCTTTGATTTTATGATTATGAAAGAAATAAGGCACAACCACAGTTTTTCTTTCTTACTTAAAATTCATCACTGTTGATGTGGTTCTTTTGTGTTAAGAAAAAAAGTGCAACTATCAAAACAAAAAATTATAGAGTAATATTGCCGTTCTGCTGATTTTAAATATACAGTACATCATACATACTTTACAAGCAAGTTAAATGGAGATAAAGTTGAAATCATAGAAGATGCAAATGACCTTTCAAAATCAACACAATGTGTTCTGAAACTTTTCGTGACTTAATACCATGCATCTGTGATCAATGAACTATGTGGTTTTGAATCGGATGTAGACCATTAGTGCTACTTACTTGAGCTAAACTTCTGCATGGTTCATAATTTTTAAAGTGTGTAGTTAATATTATGCATGTTATTGTCCTTTCTTCCATTCTTACCAGTATGTGCCCATTTGCAAAACAAAAATGCTAATAATCAGTAATAGTCCTATAAAAGATGTTAACTCTGTTTAGTCATTGACTGATCTTGCTCTAACCTTAAAATTTTGTGATTATTGACCTCTGTTGCATTTATTCTAAAACCCCCCAAATTATCTAGCTGTTTCAAATATCAACATTACCCTGGTGTATTCACTGCTGTATGCATTATTGTTCTTTGTTGCTGTTTTATGCCTTCATATTAGCAAAATATGAAATTCTGTGAAAAACAAAAAAAATCCCTTTGATCTTTAAAAGAAAAAACACAAAAAAAAAACAACCCCCCCTTCTGTAGCAGGAAACAAATTGCTTGTTCTTGAGAACTTTCCCATCAAGAATTTAGTAGAAGCAGGTATACTTATATCATTTTGATGTTTTTGTTAATGTTTCCAAACAATGTACTTTGAAATCAGAATCACTTCTTATTCGTTTTCATATAATTCTCCTGATGCTCTTCATCACACATTAGTGATCAGAAATGAGATGTAATTCCCCAATCCCTGCCCGCAAGACCTGAGTAGGATCTTACTGTAAGTTGAAGGGAGTTTTGCCCTAACTCATGGATTGTGCAAGAATGAACTGCTGTTGGGTTTGACTGATTGTAGATGGGTTGTGGTGTGGTGTATCTGAAGGCTATTGAATGCAACTTACAATTGCTTAATAAAAATCTTTATTCTTTTAGTATAAAGATGGTGTGGCTTTAAATTCTTTGTAAGAACATCCATTTTACTGAGGTTTAATGCCAATTGAAACAGCTACTAAAGAGCTTAGTCAATTAACCAAAATTTAGAAGTATTTTGCCCATTCCATGTCTTGCTCTAAAGGAACATGTGTTGTCAAAGTGCAAGTTATGTTGATGCTGATGTCTGAATTTCATAATTACAAAAAAGACATTCTTTGATAGAGCAGCCTTAGAAATAGAAATTTAAATGTTTTTTTTTTTTAAAAGCCCAAGGAAGAAATACATTTGATCTTGATTAAACCACTTTTTAAAAAGCCAAATCCATACTGTATTTGTTTAGTTTTTACTTAATGCACGTTTTTTGTTCTACCACATTACATTTAGCTGCCATGTCTCCTTAGGCTCTTCATTGTGACAGGGTTTCAGACTTTGTTTTTGGTGACCTTGTGACAGCCTTGAGGAGTAGTAAGATATTTTGTCAAATGTACCTTTACTGTTATTTGTCTGATTTTTTTTTTTTTCATGAATGGACTGGGGTTAGACTATGTAAAATTAGCATTCCTTATCACCATTGATGGTGACCTTAATCAACTGACTGAGTTAGTGTTGTCAGGTCTCCTCACTGTAAAGTTGACCAGCCCCATCTCCTTTCCATGGGTTTCCCAGGTGGCCCTGGGGGTAAAGAACCCGCCTGCCAATGCAGGAGACTTAAGAAATGCCAGTTCGATCCCTGGGTGGGGAAGATCTCCTGGAGGAAGGAGGGCATGGCAACCCATTCCAGTATTCTTGCCTGGAGAGTCCCATGGACAGAGGATCCCGGCGGGCTACAGTCCATGGGGTCACAAAGAGTCAGACGCGACTGAGCAGGCAGGCACTCCTTTCTGTACTGTACTCTTTGAAAGAGCCACCGTGTTTCAACCCTCAGAGTGGGAAGTCATGCTTGAGTTATCTAGTAAATCATTTGGAATTGTGAGTGGCAAATTTGTCCCTTCTTTTATTTCTCCATATGTTTTTACACCATCGAGTTCTGAGTGCTTAGCACCGAATGGCAGGCATTTAATACATATTATTGGTCCTTGTGAACATCCATTGCAAACCTCTCAGGTTATATCTTAAATGATGACACTAAAACAGGACATGCTTTTCTAGAAGCACTACTCTAGGTTTTTGGGTGTTTTTTTTTCTTCCCAGATTCTTTAATGTTCACAACAGTGCTATCGGTATGACATTATCACCACCAAAGATGATTTTTAACTTATTGGAGGCCACACTGCTAGTGAACGCTGGAAAGGGATCTGAGTCTGTGCCCGTCCGAGCCTATGTTCGGAGCCTTGCAGACACCCCGGTGGTCTGAGTCCCCTCTTCCCGGCTCCTCCGGAATCTTTTCTTCGGGCCTGGCGGGGAGGTGGGGCTGCGTCCCCGTCTCCACCGGGTGGGCACGAGGGGAGGAGCCGCAAGGGAGAGTAGGAGCAGTGGGGAGGAGGAGCGATGTTAGAAGACTCGGTATCAAAAATACAGGGACTGCAGGCGCGCGCTCTGGACCTACCGCGCGGAACCCCGGGGCGGAGAGGGGCGGGCCGTCTCAGGGCCCCGCCCGCCCTCCTAGTCAGAGGAAGACGCTCCCGGGATGCGCGCTTCCGGCCTTGCGTGCAGCGGGGCGGGGCCGTGCGTGGGGCGGGGCGGGGCGGGGCCTTGGCAGGGTCGGCGGGTTCTTGGCCTGTGCTGACTGCGCGCGCACCTCGCCCGAGTTTAAGGCCCACGTTCCGGTGCGAGCCTTTGGAGCTCCCTAGGCGAGGCCCGAGGCGACCGCTAGAAGCCTGCGAGGGCCGGTTCGGTATTTACACAGCGTGCACTGGGACCGAAATCCGCGCTCAGAGCGCCGACAGGATCCTCGGGGACCGCGAGGGTTGGGCCGGGGTTCCACACACGGTCAGCACTCAAGTTCGTTCCTGGAACCCGATCGGTCGCAGAAAACCCCGCCTGTCCTGGGGCTGGGCGCCGGCACCGCGTTTTCTATAGCCAGGGGCTCTGCGCTTCTGTGAGACGGACCGCGGTCCCTGGTCCCCGATCCCCGGGGCTGACCAGGCACTGTCCTCAGCTAATCTGTTCCAGGCAAGCCCTGGTCGTGATGGGTGTACCGTTAACCCTCTGCTCCTACAGACTGTGGCTCTGAGATTTGGAGGAAATAAAGGAAACACCCACACTTCTCCCTGACTCTTGTCTGGTCAGTCGTGCTGGCCCCACAATTCCTCAGGGACTTGGATTTGAGCTCCTCTGCGTTCGTATCGTGCTCTGTTCCACAGTACCAAGGGCTACTGTACAGCCCCCCCGCCACCCCCTCTCCCGGTCCCCCGTCCTTGCTAGTCCTCGTTTTTTGAGAGAGACACTGGGGAGCAGGGAGGGCTTCCGTTTTACAGAAAGACAGTTCCAGGGAGGACTCGCTATACGGCTCCCCTGACTTTGTACCCGGAGCACTTTTAATACAGTGTCAATTGCAAATGCCTGGCGAGGTTCTCTTCGGGGAGGGTTGTATTCTTAGTGCCACTGGCCTCTGCCCCCAGATGCCAGCGGTAGCTCCCCACCATGACAACTGCAACCCTTCCTTCCCCACCACCCGCGCCGCGTTTCTCCTCTCTGGAGCAGGTCCTCCCAGCTGAAGAAGAACCCTGTGTTTTGGAAAACGGAGAGGGGCAGGCGCAGGAAGCAAAGGGCCACTGAAGACCCCATGCTTTCTTGGGGATAGGCTGGCCGACTGTCCCACATCAAGAGTCACAGGGACGGCCTGCGTGGCATCCGGATATATGCAAAGAGCCAACAGCTGTGGGTGGCCAAGCTGGGACTCTGGGCAGCTGGATTCTGACCCTGGCATTGACCCCTGGACAATCCACACAATCTCCTGGACTGACGGTTACTTTTCCCTTTCTTTCTTTTTGAAAAAATAGCTTCTACTGATTTTTTTGTTTCCAAAGTAATATGTTTATTGTTGTTTTTCAGTTGCTAAGTCGACCTCCATGCACTGCAGCACTCCAGGCTCCTCTGTCCTCCACTATCTCCCTGAGTTTGCTCAGATTCATATCCAATGAGTCAGTGATGCCATCTAACCATTTCATCCTCTGCCACCCCCTTCTCCTTTTGCCTTTAATCTTTCCCAGCATCAGGGTCTTTTCCAGAGTCAGTTCTTTGCATCAGGTGGCCAAAATACTGTTAATATGTTAATTACTAAACTGTTAATTTTCAGCCTTTACCTTTCCTTTTTCCATGCAATGTATAATTTTTTTTTTTACAGAAAATAATAAAATCATCATACGTATTTTGTCACATTTTCTCCCTACCTAGAAAAATTTTATGGCTCTCTAACGTTTCATATTCTGCCATAGCCCCACAGTTCCATGGGTGGCTGCTCCATGATGTATCTGTTTGTCCAGTGTGGCTGGACATGGCTCTACTTTGGCATCCTCCAGTATTGATGGAGGATCTGTGTTGGGTACTGCCCTAGGCCTGCAGGCTCAAAGAGGGCAGCAAGGGCCCTGCCTTTGAGAGCATTTACAACTGGGGACTGGGGGAAGTATACATGTGTACAGATTTTTACATTATTATGACATTATTATGATAGAGAAGATGAGGAAAATAAAATGGGGTGATGGTTATATGGCAGGGAGGACCTCTGGGATGAGGAATGAGAAGGTTAATGGTTTGTGGAGAATGCAGTCAGGCTTGGGCCCAGGGAAGGAAGTAATGGATGCAGAGGCTCCATGAGTGAGGGGGAAGAGCAGCGCTGCAGGGTGAGGGTTCTGGGCATGCTGGTGGCCCTTCTGAGGTTGTGACCAGTCTCCAGGTGGTCACAGCCTGGGAGGCATGCAAACCCTACAGGTGATTAGCATTTTACCAAAAGGACTGCCTAAGGTGGGAAGTGAGGGCAGGTTGTCTTGGTCCTTGGTGTTGGCCAGACCCTGACTCTTTGCTAGAATGAAGCAGAAGATGGGTTTCTGGTTTTCATCTGCATTGCTTTGATTGCCAGCAAGGGTAATATATACCTTCTTAGGTTTACTGTGCCCTCAGTTTACCATGTTCTAATTGCAAAAGAATGTCTAATGTCCTGGCTCTTTTATGATTCTAAAATGCCAGGCCAAGGCAAGAATGTTAAGAATTCACTATTTTGTACCTTATCCATACAATCACCTGTAAGGACAAAGGGAGTTTCAGACACCTCCCTCCTCACTCTTCCTCTCATACTTGGCCTCAGAGAGAGTCTGTGTGTACACTGGGTGCCAGTTCTTTCCTGATGTAGCTCTCACTTCCAGGGAACTTATTCTACCCTCAAAATTTCCTGAGAATTACTAAATTTATGTAGTCATTTACTCCTTCATCCCCACTTGGTAGAGTGACCCTTGCAGAGGCCACTTTGCCTGGAGCCCTGTCTTTGCCCTCCCCATGTGGGCCCAGACTACTGAATGCTTGTTCTATGCTCCTTGTCCTGTTGGCTGCTGTAGACAGCCTGGGCCACAGGTGACCAGTGGACCTGTACACAAAGCTAAAATAGCTCTGCCCTAGATGCTTTACCCTGTGCTATGGGCTGGACTGTGTCCCCCCAAGTTTCATATGTTGGAGCCCTAAACCCCGGTCCCTCGGAGTGGGACATTATTTGGAAATAGGGGTGTTGTTAATGTAATTAGTTAGGTTAGGATGATGTCATCCTGGAGTGGGGTGGGTCCTAACCCAACAAATCTGTTGTCTCTATAAAAAGGGGAAATTTGGACACAGAAACTGACACCCACAAAGGAACAAAATGACGATATGAAGACTGGACTGATGCTACCAAAAGCCAAGAAACTACCAGAAGCTGGAGGGAAGCCTAGAACAGACCCTTCCTGGGGCCTTCAGAGGCAGCATGGCCTTGTTGGCACCTTGATCCCAGACTTCTGGCCTCTGGAACCCTGAGACAATACATTTCAGTGGTCCTAAGTCACCCAGTGTTGTACCTTGACAAGGAAGCCCCAGGAAGCTGATATACTCTGCATGCTGCTGTCCTGGTAAGTGCAAACTGTGCTCTGTCCAAGGGTCTCTGAAACCATGGGGGGAACACCACCATCCCAGACCCTTAGCTGGGTGTGACTTAGCTCTGGATGCATGTATTTCTTTTTTCTTGACACCCAGAACAGTGACGGGAAATGGCCCAGTCAGAGCTGAGTGTAAATGGTTCCACTTGGAATGAACCTTCCTGGTAGCAAGAACTATGGCCCTGCCTCTCAGGCAGGCAGAGGCTAAATTCAGGCTGAAGATCTTAGGTCTTTCTTGCTTAGAGAGATTCCTGGATCTTTACTGGACTCTTTATCCATCTGTTGGTCATCTGGCTGCTTGAAGGCTCAGCCATGAGTAGAATAGAGACATCTCCATGCTCTGTCACTTCCTCTGAGTGGACAATCACATGGAAATGCAATGAAAAATTAAACCCACGTGGAAATGCAATAGCAATGATAATACACTCTATGAAGGAAAATGCAGAGGAAAGTAGGAACTTAACTATGATGGAGGAGGGTATCAGGGAGTCCTCTGAGGAATGATGTGGAAGCCAGGTGGGAATTACCCAGATGAGCTTGAGCTGCTTCAGGGTGGGTATCCTGGCTGGCCTTAGCCTACTGTGCCTGGCAGGCACTGGCACCCATGGTAGACCTGGCCAGACCTGTTCACACCACCTCTTGGCATTTTTGCATGTCCATTTCTGCAGACCTGACTAACTCAAGTGTGGGCTATAGGAGGGCCAACTTGGTCCCAGTTTGACCAGAATAGCCTTGTTTGTGCCTGTTCTGGTGCTTTATTACCAGCACATTTTTGGATAGTAAATTATATGGTCACCCAGCTGAGGGACCTTGATCTACAAACTCACGACTTCCGAACATCACTGGACCATCCTAGAGATGGACAAAAAGAAGGCCACTCTTTCACTAGTTCAGTTCAGTTGCTCAGTTGTGTCCAACTCTTTGCAACCCCAGGGACTGCAGCATGCCAGGCTTCCCTGTCCATCACCAACTCCTGGAGTTTACCCAAACTCATGTCCATTGAGTCAGTGATGCCATCCAACCATCTCATCCTCTGTCATCCCCTTCTCCTCCCGCCTTCAATCTTCCCCAGCATCAGGGTCTTTTCAAATAAGTCAGCTCTTTGCATCAGGTGGCCAAAGTATTGGAGTTTCAGCTTCAATATCAGTCCTTCCAATGAACACTCAGGACTGATCTCCTTTGGGATGGACTGGTTGGATCTCCTTGCTGTCCAAGGGACTCTCAAGAGTCTTCTCCAACACCATAGTTCAAAAGCATCAATTCTTCGGTGCTCAGCTTTCTTTACAATTCTCACTCTCACATCCATACATGACTACTGGAAAAACCATAGCCTTGACTAGACAGACCTTTGTTGACAAAGTAATGCTTCTGCTTTTTAATATGCCGTCTAGGTTGGTCACAACTTTCCTTCCAAGGAGTAAGCGTCTTTTAATTTCATGGCTGCAGTCACCACTGCAGTGATTTTGGAGCCCCCCAAAATAAAGTCTGTCACTGTTTCCACTGTTTCCCCATCTATTTGCCATGAAGTGATGGGGCCAGATGCCAGGATCTTAGTTTTCTGAATGTTGAACTTTAAGCCAACTTTTTCACTCTCCTCTTTCACTTTCATCAAGAGGCTCTTTAGTTCTTCTTCACTTTCTGCCATAAGGGTGGTGTCATCTGCATATCTGAGAACACCATGAACAGTATGAATAGGCACACTTTCATACCTATCAGAAAAACCCAGAAGGCTTCCAAAGTTCCCATGGCTTACTGTTCATTTCAACTGCTTTTCGTTTAGATCACCAAGGTCTAGGTAGTCCAAGAAGAGCCTGCTCTTAGAACTTTCTTTGCATTCATCACATGAACTCATCCACTAACGAAAGCACACACCCAACCTTGAATTAGTGTCTCCTTTCTGACATCTCCCCATGACATCTATTACTTGTCTGTTTCTTGCTCTGGCATATGAGCTCCTTGGAGGTAGGGATGGTGTATGCCTTGTCCATTACTATAACATATGCACTAGTTGTTTGCCAACACATTGGATAATCTAGATTAAATGAACAAATTCCTAGGAACACACAGCCTACCCAAATTGAATCATGAAGAAATAGAACATCTGAATAGAACTAAAGAAAAACTCATAATTTAGCTTCACTGAATTCTATCATACATTTAAGGAAAATTAACATCAATCCTTCTTAAAGTCTTCCCAAAAACTGAAGAGGAGGGAATATTTCCTAATCCTTTCTATGAAGTCAGGATTACCCTGACAAAAGCCAAAGATTCTGCAAGAAGATTACAAAACAATATTCTTTATAAACATATGTTGAGGATGGAGAATCCTCAACAAACTACTAGAAAACCAAACTCAACAGCATATTAAAAGGATCATACACCCTAACCAAATAGGATTTATTCCCAGGATGTAAGGATGGTTCAATATCCTTAAACTCAATTTTAAAAAATCAGTGTAATACAGACCACATTAACAGAATGAAGGGGAGAAAAACAACCATATGATGATCTCAATTGATGCCAGGAAAAAGCATTTGACACAAAACAAAACAAAAAAATAAATAAACAAACACACAAAAAATCTACAGACTAAGAATAGAAAGAAACTTCTTCAATATAGTAAAGGTCATATATGAAAAGCCCAAACCAAACATCATACTCATACTTTCACCTACAAATGGTGAAAGACTAAAAAATTAAAAAACTTTTCCCCTGAGATCAGCAACAAGGGAAAGATGTCCACTTTCATCAGTTCTATCCAATGTGCTATTGGAAGTTTTAGCTAGAGTAACTGGGCAAAAAGAAAGAAAGAAAAATAAAAAGCATTCAAATTAGAAAGGAAGATGTAAAATTATTTCTGTTCATAGATAATATGATCTTATGTCATGTAAAATCATCAATATTTAAGAACTCTGAGGATTCTACAAATAACAGAATTAAAAAACAAACTCAGCAAACATAGAACATACTGCTGCTACGTCACTTCAGTCGTGTCTGACTCTGTGCGACCCCATAGAAGGCAGCCCACCAGGCTCCGCCATCCCTGGGATTCTCCAGGCAAGAACACTGGAGTGGGTTGCCATTTCCTTCTCCGATGCATAAAAGTAAAAGTGAAGTCGCTCAGTCGTGTCCGACTCCCAGTGACCTCATGGACTGCAGCCTACCAGGCTCCTCCGTCTATGGGATTCTCCAGGCAAGAGTACTGGAGTGGGGTGCCATTGCCTTCTCCAGAACATACTGAATCAATACCAAAAATTAGTTTGTTTCTATATACTAAGAAAGCACAATCCAAAAAGGAAATTGGAAACACAACTCCACTTACAATAGCATCCAACAAATAAAATACCTAGGAATAAACTTAGCCAAGGAGACAAAACACTTATACACTGAAAATGATAAAACTGCTGAAAGCAATTTAAAAAGACATCCCATGTTCATGGATCAGAAGACTTGCTGTTGTTAAGATGTCAATACTACCCAAAGTGTTCTACAGATGCAATGCAACCCTTGTCAAAATTACAATAGCCCTTGTGCAGAAAGGAGAGGCCAATCCTCATGGCTCAGATGGTAAAGAATCTGCCTGCAATGTAGGAGACCTGGCTTCAATCCCTGGGTTGGGAAGGTCCCCTGGAGAAGAAAAATGGCAATCCACTCCAGTATTCTTGCCTAGAGAATCCCATGGACAGAGGAACCAGGCAGGCTACAGTCAATGGGATCACAAAGAGTTGGACACAGCTGAGTGACTAACACACAATCCTCAAATTAATATGGAATTGCATGGGGCCCAGAAAAGATAAAACAAGCTTGAAAAAGAAAAGCCAAGTTGGAGGTCTCATCCTACCAAATTTCAAAGCTTAATACTGAGCCATACTAACCAAAACAATGTGGTACCGGCATAAAGATACACAAACCAATGAAATACAACAGAGAACCCAGAAATAAACCCTGGTCCATATGCTCAAATGATTTTTGACAAGGGTGTGATGACCATTCAGTGGGGAAAGGACAGCCCTTTCAACAAATGGTGCTGGGAAAACTGGATATTCACATATCAAAGAATTAAGATGAACGCTTACTTCACATGTCCTATACAAAAATTAATTGAAAATGGACCAAAGTCCTATACTTAAGAACTACAATACTTTTTTTCTTTTTTATATTCTTAGTTTATTTTTTAGATTGCATATGTGAGTAATAACATACAGTGTTTGTCTTTCTCTGACTTATTTTACTAAGGACAATTCTTTCAAGGTCCATCCATGTAAAACTACAACACTCTTAGATGAAAACATATGGAGGAAAGCTTCATGATATTGAATTTAGCAAAGATTTTTTGGATATGACATCAAATGCATAGGCAACAGAACAACAAAAAATAGATGAATTGGGCTTCATCAAAATTAAAAACTTAAAGTGCACAGGATGGGAGAAGATAATTGCAAATCATATATCTGATAGGCAATTAATATCCAGAATATATTAAAAAATCTTCTGCAACTTAGCAAAAAGCAACCAACTCAAATCAAAAATGAAGAAAGGATTAGAATAGACATTTTTCCAAATAATATATATATATAGCCACTAAGCACATAAAAAGATACTCAATATCACTAATCATTAGGGAAATGTAAATCAAGACCACAGTGATCATGGAGTTTCAGTGGAACTAAATTTTTGCCATTAAAAATTGGTATTATATTGGACTATACATTGAGAAATCAATCAAAATAGAAAAAAATGTACTTCAAAAAAAAAAAAACCCACAATGAGACACCAGTTCCCACACATTAGGATGGCTATAAAAAATAGAAACAAACAAACAAGTAAAACCCAAATCAGGAACAATATGCTGATGAAGATGTGGAGAAATTAGAACACTTGTGCACTGTTGGTGGAAATTTAAAATGCTGTAGCTGCTGTGAAAAAACAGTATGGTGGTTCCTTAAAAAGTTAAAAATAGAATCACCACATGATTCAGCAATTTCACTTCTGGGTATACACACAACAGAAGTGAAAGCAGGGACTTGAACAGATATTTGTATACCCGTGCTCTTAGCCAAACGGTCGGGACAACCTGTGTCTAACGACAGTGAGCAAATAAACCAAATGTGGCATATCCATACAACGAAGTATCTTAAAGTCTTAAAAAGGAAGGAAATTCTGACATATGCTATGCCATGGATAAACTTTGAGGACATTTTGCTCAGTGAAATAAGCATCACAAAAGGACAAATAATGATGCCACATATGAAGTCCCTAGAGTAATTAAATTCATAAAGACAGAAAGTAGAATGGTAGTTACCAGGGGCTGGAGGTAAGGGGTATTGGGGAGTTAGGGTCAGAATTTCACTTTGGAAAGATGAGAATGGTTGTAGAGATGGATACGGTTGATGGCTGCACAATATTGTAAGTATACTTAATGCAACAGAACTGTCCACTGAAAAATGGTTAAAATGGTCAATTTTATGTTATGTACATTACCACAGTGGAAAATCCTGCACCTGCATGCGGTACACTTTGTTGAGTAGTAGGTGAATGAATAAACACATACTGGAAGATGCTGCTTTTCCACTGGCTAATAAGGTGAATAAAGCACGTCTTGTCCTCAGATGCTTTCTGCAGAGCATGCAGCACTGCAGTCATGCTTCACCAGAGCGCCGGGGTGGAGGGGCAGTGCGTGGGCCATGTAGTTTGGCAGCCCACCCCCTCGCCCCACAGTATGGCAGGGGTGAGTTGTGAAGTCTTGGATGCTTGCACAGACTCACGGGTGATGTGCCGTGAGGAATGGGGCAAACTTGGGGGAATGGTTGTTGAGGCAAGGGGCAGACCACATGGAGGGCCACTGATCTTAGGGTGGAAGAATACCAAGGTCACCCCCCATTTTTCCTAGGTCCTTCCATCTAAGTTCCCTTTGTTTTCCTTCCCTAACTCACCACTTCTAGGCCTCTGCTTTCAAGTCACCTCAGAAGCTCTCTGCCTCTGCCCAGCCCTGACACTGTGCCAGTTTCCATAGGTCACTGTGGTGCCCAGCCCACTATATGTGTTGCTGTTTTCCTTTACTGCCATATGAGCTTCACAACACTTGGGGCTGCTAAGTGCTCTATGGCTACAACACTGCTCAGCATACAGCAGGTGTTCAATATATGTTGACATAAATATATTTTGAAATAAATGACAGAGAGGGAGGACACAAAGATAAGGCAGGCTTTCTGACAGAGGATAAGAGAGAAGTCATAGGGAGAAAGTCTCTTCCAAAGAGAAGAGTCTGGGACCCATAATTGGCAGGCAGCCTTGGAAGTGCTTTGAGTAATAGGAAAGTATCTCAATAGACACTTCCAGATACAAGAGGTTATGGATGTAGACAGGGCAGTGCTGGAGGGCAGGGGGTGGAGATGGGTGGGGTGGGGTGGCCAGAGCCATCCCAGAGGTCGGTGGTGAATGATTGGGGGCGGAGGATGGGCTCCCACGCCTACTGCATGTGCTCGGGGTGCCCTGGGAGGCGACCAAGGGGTGGCAGTGCAGGCTCAAGCCCTGGAGAAGTCTGGGCTCCTGGCTTGCTCCTTCCTCTCACTAGTCAGCTGACTTTCTCCATTCAACTGCTCTGAGCCTCAGTTTTCACTTTCAGAAAATGGCATCAATACTATACCATGTCTATTAGTTGCTCAGTCGTGTCTGACTCTGCGACTGCATGGACTGTAACCTGCCAGGCTCCTCTGTCCATGGGATTTTCCAGGCAAGCATATGGGAGTGGGTTGCCATTTTCTCCTCCAGAGGATCTTCCCAATCCAAGGATCAAACCCCTGTCTCCTGCATTGCAGGCAGATTCTTTACCATCTGAGCCACCAGGGAAGCCCTGTACCCTCTCTACAACACCTGTTTATATACCTATCTCTAAAGTGGCAGCAGTCACACCTAAGGTGTCAATGTGAGTGCTGAGTTTGTAATAATCACTACCCAGGGGATATGCTAAGTGCTTTACAAGCAGCTGGGTGAGTTCTGGTCCATGTCTGAAGAACTAAACACAGTGTACTGTACCTGGTAAGCATTTGATAAATGCTGGGTACCTATTATCATTATTTGTAAAGTAGGAAATGGAACTGTTAGAGATGAGGACTGCCCACAGTCAGGTTGGCTTCCCCTGGACCACAGTCAAGTTGGTCTCCAGAAGTTTCTGGCTCTAATAGATGACAAGTGGGGGGAATGGGGATATTGCTGGTTTAAGTGCTTCAGTACTGACATGAAAAGTGAAAAATAGTGAAACTGTTCGTCCTTCAGTCGTGTCTGACTCTTTGTGACCCCATAGACTGTAGCCCACCAGGCTCCTCTGTCCATGGGATTCTCCAGGCAAGAATACTGGCGTGAGTAGCCATTCCCTTCTCCAGGGCATCTTCCTGACCCAGGAATTAAACCTAGGTCTCCTGCATTGCAGGCAGATTCTTTACCACTTGAACCACCAGGGAAGCCCATTCAGTGCCATGGGAGAAGGTAACTCAGCAGTGCCCAGGCCAGGCTCTTTGGGCTTCCTTGCAGACTTTGATCTACTGGCTGAGCACTGTTTACTTGCACCAATTCACATCAGGGTGTTAATTGTGGACAATGCTTAATAGTTACTCCCTTTCCAGGGCCATCCAGGCCGTCATCAGAAGGATCAGAAGGAAGGACTCTGGAAGGGAGGATAACAGCTGGAATTCAGATAAGAAGGTAGTCCAGATCCTGGGCAGCTCACCAATGTGTAAGAGTGTGTGTGTATGTGTGTGGGGGGGGAGATAATTCCTTTCTCCTTACTTCCCCTTTCTCCAGCTTCTTTTCCCCACTCTCACCTAGTCCCTCCCAGCTAAGGCCCAGCTCTGGGCATTGGTCAGGCTGCAGTTGAGGGGTCATCTGTAGAGGGAAGCTGGGCAACAATGTGAAGGCAGATTTTGACTCAACAGAAGAGAGGGCTTCAACTGAGCTGCCTACAAGTGGAGTAAGTGACTCTTAGGAGCTGTAGGCCTTGGTAGGGTACCTGTCAGGGATGCTTCTGTGAAGTGAGCTGGACCGTTTCCTGCCCCAAATCTGGAATTCTATGCTTATGGCAGCCTGCATCTCCTAGCACCATACAGAGAGGATGGGGAAGGCCAAGAGAGTGAGGGAGCACAGACAGGTTCCTTACTTTGAATTAGGAGCCAGCTCTGCTCTAGCATCCTGAAATGATCTCGGATCCCCAAAGTATACAGCAGCTGGGTAGCAGGCCGGGGACAGTCTGCTATAGAATGCCTTGGGAAAAGATTCCTCAGAGCCAGGGCCTGAACCCCTCACCCTCCACCCGCCAAAGACCCTGACCGTCATAGGTGAGATGGATGACCACTAGTCCAGAGCAACATGGCAGTCCTCTCCTCCTATATCCTTGTTTCTCGTCTTCCTATATCCTTGTTGCCACCAGCAGAACTCAGCAGTTTGGGACACAGACAGGAGGCCTGGGGCCTAATGTCCTTCCTGTGCGTTAGGTCTCCCAGGCCTGGGGGCTCCCACCAGGGCTCCTGGGCAGCTCAAATACCAGGTAACCTCTTCCTCTTCACAGAGCTGACTCGTGCCGGCATGCTTCTGGATCCTTTGAACTATGTCCTCCTCTGAGGGCTCAGCATCAAGGGAAGTCCACAGATCTTGTGAAGGAGGGAGGGCAGTCCCCAGCCAGGAATAAGGGAGAAAGGGAAGTTGTATTCCAGCCAGAAACTCAGTTGGGAAGGTAGGAGGGAGGAGGCAACAGGAGGAACAGCCCCCAAGCTGCCCCCCTGCTCTGCTGCTTATCAGAAGAAACTTAAGAGTCAAGTAGTTGCTCCTCTGCCTTCTTAACCAGGAAGGACGTCTTCCTTCTCCTCCTCCAGGGTCTCACCCCACACCCAGGGGTCTCCCAGACCTGCCTTCCCCTTGCATCCTCGGGCCACCTTCTACTCGGGGAATCCCCTGACCCACCTTCTTCCAGGTGACTGTCTTCCAGCTCACCTTCTCCCCTTCAAGGGTCTCCTAGCCCACTTTCTCCGTCTTCCCAGCCCACTCTCTCTCCCTTCAGGTCCCCCGACCCACCTTCTCCGGGCAGGGTCTTCTGGTCCCTCTTCTCCCCCAGCACGGTTCCCCCGGACCACTTTCTCCCCCGGCAGAGGGGTACCCTGGCCCGCCTTCCCCGCGGTCCCCGGCCCGCCTTCCCGCGGCGGGAGCGGCGGCCCTGGCTGGCGGGCGGAGGCGGCGCCACCCGGGGCGCTGACGTAGAGGCCGCTCGGCGGCCGGGGGTCCCTTCGGTGGGGCCGCGGCTCCCCGCCCGCCGCCCCCGCGCGTCCATTCCCTTTTGTGTCCCGCGCGCGGCCCGCTCCCCGCGCACACTCGCGCCCTGCGCCCCGCGGGCCGGCGGGCGGCTCCCGGCGCGGCCCTGCACCGCGCGCCCCGCTTTGTGTGGACGCGCCGGCCGGGTGCGCGCGGGCTGTCGTGCGCCCCCGGCCCCGTCCCCGGCCCCGGCTCCGGCCCCGGCCCCGGCCCCGGCCCCCGCCCGGCCCGGCCCGCCCGGCCCGACCCGGGAGCGCAGCGCGGGCCGAGGGGCGGGCGGGCGGCGCGCGAACATGGCGACGGTGCCCGTGTACTGCGTCTGCCGGCTCCCCTACGACGTTACCCGCTTCATGATCGAGTGCGACGCCTGCAAGGACTGGTTCCACGGCAGGTGAGCGCGCAGCCGCCCGGCCCCGGCCCCGGCCCCGATCCCCGTCCCTCGGGCCCCCGGCCCCCGGCCCCGGCCCCGGCCCGGTCCGGTGAGCGCCCTGCAGGCCCCCGCCCGCCGCCTCCCGCCGGCCGCGCGCCCTTTTGTGCCCGGGGCGGGGGCCGGGGGCCGGGGCCGGTCGGGCGCCCCTCACTGCCGCCGCGCACAAAGCGGGTCCGCGGGGGGCGGCGGGCGGGGGCCGGGCCGGGAAGTTGGGGCGCCGAGCAGGCCGGACCGCCTGACAGCGGGCCCGCGGAGGCCGGGCTCCCGAGGCCCAGGCCCGGCGCCTCCCCCGCGAAGTTGCAGGAACTTTCCCCGCGCGGGCCCGGGAGACGCGCGAGTGGCGGGCTCGGACGCCGGCGGGGCTGGGACGGACGTGGGGCCCGGCCAGGTGGCGGCGGCGCGCCCACCCTCCGCCGCAGCCCGGAGCTCCGGCACCTTGTCCGGGAGGCAGGGACCCCTGCCCGGCCCCAGCGGGGCTCCTAGACACGGCCGGCCTGCACATCCCCGGCAGGCGTGTGGGTGACAGAATGGTGGGTCTGTGTGGGTGTTGTGGCTTTGCCGCCTCCTCTTTGGCCGTCACGTTTCCCCGTTCCCCTCCTCTGTGTTCCAGACACAGGCCCACCCTGGTTTTGACTTGACCTTCTGCTCTCAGAGGAAGATGGGGTGGGGGGAGGTGAGGCTTGGCCTTTGCCCGTGACCATGACCTGGCCCTGTGCCGAGTTTTCAAAAGCCAGAGGCCCCTTCCCACCCAGAAGTAAGTGGCGGAGGAGGAAGAGGAGGTGATCCTGGTGCCCAAACTGCTCCAACAGGTTCTCCTGTGTTTGGGCCTCAGCGGAACCGCCAGAGGCTGGCCAGGGTAGTGTGCCCTCCTAGGCTCCAGTCTTAGACCCAGCAGGAGCAGGGCTGGGGGCAAGAGGCTGTGTGTGTGCTGGTACGTGGTCCCTCAACTTCCAGAGAGACGAGCCCCTCACCCCCAACCCCGGTTTTAACTGGATGGGCGAGTGGCCCTTAAAGGTAGGTTGTGTTATCTACTTCTGACAGTTTGCATGTGTGGGGCTAGGCAGCCAGATGTGACAGGGCTTGCTTAGGTTGGTCAGTGCCAAGCCTGAGTCCTAGCTCAGTGCCTGTGCCAGGGACACCAGTGAGGAGGGCTGAGCCGCCATGGGATAGGAACTCCCACTGAGATCGTGGGGATCCTGGGCTGCCTTCCCAGGACTGTGGAGACCCTGCAGAGCAGTGGAGGCTGGAGTATGGGCATTGGGGTCTGCCCAGAACAGTGCTGTTATGCACACCCACCAGTTGGCATCCTCTCAGAGTTCATGGCTGGATCAAGGGTGAGGGCTGCCATATGATGGTTCATGGCTCCTTAGGTCCAGAGATGCTGAGAAGCTGGCCGGGAGTGCCCTGAAAGTGGTGGGACCTCTCCCTCCTCCCCTACCCCTACCCAGGGCCTGCAAGCCTGCCCAAGGTGCCCAGGCTGGAGGAGTGTGAGGGCCTGGGAGGACCCTTGTGTGGCTTCCCTCCTTTGAGTTGGGCAGGCAAAGCCAGTTCTGAGCTGGACTTTGAGAAGGGGCGTAGTGAGTGGGAGGAGCGGAGTGGGTAGGGAGAGACCTGGGAATGAGAGCGAGCAGGGGAAAGGGGCTGAGGGCTGGGATGGTGGCATTTACTGGATTGGCTTAGGTAGAGACAGGGAGAAAGATGTGCCCTGACACCTCAAAGGGGATGTTTTGGGGAAGTCTTCTCTCTTTATTTCTTATTTCTCATGTGAAGTCTTTGATTTAATCTGATATACACACAGATCATTTGACCAGCACAGATTCGTTTCCACCTATGTGGGGTCACCCTACGGTCTGAAAGGGGCTGTGCTTCCCTCGTGCCATGGGGCACATCTTCTCTGTGTGTAATCAAGGGTCCTTTACAGAAGTGAGTGAACCCTGAGGGGCCAGAGCACCTCCTGTAGTGCTTCGTCCCCTGAGTGGCTCAGGGGAGGTGCTGTGCTGGGAGAACATAGGGTCAGAGTTTGGGACCATTGTTGGCGAGGTTGGACAAGGCTATATGCGGCCCTCACACCCCTGGGCAAACCTCCCACCTCTCCTGTCATGACCCTTCTCCACTGTGACAGAAATGTGTATGACATGATCCACAATGTTTCCAAATCTCCAGATATTCCTGGATGGATGACCCTCTACTCTTTTCAGATCCATGTACCATCTGTACTGTTGTTCACTTCATATTCAAACATCTCAACTCACTTTCTAAAAGTTTGAATACTTTGTAACTTTTTTGTGTTGAGAGAATTTGAAGAGTTACAAAAAAAGGTACAGTTTCCCTGTACCCCACACCCTGCCTCCCCTGAAGTTAACATCTTATCAAATTATGTTGCAAGCATAGAAACAGGCAGAAACACTGGGGCCACACTGCTAACCAAACTTCAGGCCTTGGGCAGATTTATTTAGTTCCAGGACCCCACATTGCATTTCACTCTGGTGTCTCCTTACTCTCCTGAATCTTTCTGTTCCAAGGAAACTTCGTATCATTCCCTGAAATAGAACATTAGTATAACTTGCTGTAGACAGTACTTGTAAAAATAAACATAACTGTGAAAGTAACAGGCTCCCTCTTGTTCCACCTGTGACCCATCACATCCCTACAATGAACCCCGCTTTGGATGGATTGGAAGGGGGTCTCTGAAGTTACTTTCACTCCCAGTGGCCAACTCTTTGCTGGTAGGACTCTAGTAGCAGTGCCGGCTGAGATCATGGTTGAGGCAGTCTCCTTCCATAGGGGAAGAACCTGCTCCCAGGATGTGTCCACCCTGGCAGGAAGCCTGGAGAACCCTGACTACCCCTTCTGGCATTCTCTGCGGCAGTCTTTCTGCTGGACCGAGCTGGTACTTGGGCAGCCAGGAAGGCAGGAGCTCGTGTTCCACCCTATCTTGACCATGACTGGTCACTCCTGGGGCTAGGATAACGTGTCAACCCAGTCTGCCTTCCTTGCACCCACTGCAGTGTCACCTGGAAATTGATTGACTGGGAAGGGATAGATTTTGTGGCTGGGTGTCCTCAGAGCTGTCTTATCTGTCTGAGCAGATATGGCACCACTCAGGCATTGGGAACCTTCCTCCTCAATTGGGGTGCCACAGAGCCAGAAATGGGGGCCAAGAGATGGGGGGCTTCTCATGCTTGTGCCTCCTGCCAGACCCTGTGTGTCTGCCTTTGGCAAGTCGTCTAACTCTAGACCAGTAAGTAGCTCTAGGGAGTGACCTGGACATCTCACCTTTTTACCATCTTGACGTGAAGAGTCTCTGTGAGATATTAGAGATCCTGAAGCTTCCTGACCCTCTCTAAGTTCCTGTTGTATTGAGCTTGAAGGGTTTTTGGAAGCATAATCAGTAAAGTTGATTTTAAAGAGTTTGAAAGCTGAGGTGCTGTGCCAGTCCTTTAGAGGCGGAAGTTCCATTTATTCCTCAGCAAGTACTATGGGGTGCGTGTTCTGTATGGGGTGCAGTGCTAGCTTTGTGGTTTCCTGGGGTAACAAGGCAGATCCCCTTGCCTCTTACAGGTTTTCTTCTGTGAGAGTCAAACTTGTGGGCTGGGAGTTCCATCCCAGCCTGGGGAGTGTTTCAGAGCCGGAGGAAGCATTGTGTGGGGCAGGGAGGTGCATCAGGGCCAGCCTGCAGGTGTGGCTAGAGACAGGAACCACTCTGGGGCACTGAGCAGAGCAGTGGTAGGAGGGGACTGAGGACTTGACAGGGGTCCTCTGGATGCTGTGCACGCAGCTGGGGAAGAGGACGGGGACAGGGGTCCCTGCCCAGATGAGAGGGGACAGGCAGGACCTGGGGTGAGGACTGGGGTGGGGAGAAGGGGTTGAATTCTACAGGTACTCTAAGGTGGGCTGGCAGGACTTGCCTGCTATAGATCCCCTCTGATTGCTGTGTGTTTGTCCTGCCATCTGGACTCCACGTGCCCTCCTCGCCAGGGCCCTATCTCTGTGCCCATCCTCCCCAGGACTGGTTGACCTTTGTGGGCTTTTGCCATGTCTTTCACCCCACCCAGCCTTAAGCTTTTTAGGGCAGATCCTCTTCCTGGGTCCTTGGCCCTCATGGCTGCTCAGTACCACAGAGTGGGATGGTGGGTGGCTCTGTTGGCCAGCGAACTGTGTGAACTTGGAGAGAAAGAAGGGCTTGCCAGGGCTCAGGCCTCAGTGCCGCAATCTGGGAGAGCAGAGCTGACAATTAAATCTTCTAATGTGAGATCCCTTAATATAGTGGGAAGTGCCATTCACATGGCGACCGAGTTGTGGCATGTTTGACGTGGTTAGGAATAATGATTTGTCATTTTAAAATGAAGAATTCTCACTGAATGAGCTTAAGAAGTTCCAGAGGAGGTTGGGGGAATGTCCTGCCAAATTATAGAGGGCAGAACAGATATCCCCTGTCCATCGATCCTTTCCAAATGAGATGAAACTCAAAGGAAGCTACTTGGAGCTCATGGTAATCATCAGAATGTTTGCTTTTGTTGAAAATATTGGCCTGGAAGCATGCTTGATGCGAGCCTCTGCACTGCAGCCTGCATTTGTTTGGGGCCTCTTGGGCTTAGGTGCGGCTGCAGATGGCCTGAGTTCGGGCAAAGTTTGGGATACTTGAAGCGGACCCTGCCACGCTCAGGTACCATCTGTGGGTCCATCCCCTCACCTCTGTGATCATGGCACCTGGCCATGTGCAGGGCCTTTTTCCAAAATAATGAGAAGTTTTGCTGTTAGGAGGGAGTGTTGGCCAGAAAATAATGTTCCACAACAGAGTATGCTAGAAGAATCCAACTGCTAAGATTCCTGTGTGGGTAAAGCAAAGCTGTTAAGTGACTGGTGTGACTAGTAGCACTTCAGGGCTCACACTCTGGCCTTTGTGGTGTCAGGATTAGTTCCCAATCATCCTTTTTTATTGGATGGTGGTGGGCCAGGCAGGCCACCTTGGCCTCCTACTTCTAGCACAGGGAGAGGGCCCTTGTCTCCTCACCCACTGCTGGTGTAGGCATCTCTGCCAGGGGTGGGGGCAGAAGTGGCATTTGGCATATTCTGGCTCAGGTGTGCTGAAAACTCCATACCTGTCCATGGGTTTGAAAATGCAGTGTGGATAGAGACATCTTCGCAGCGGAAAGGCCACATCCGGTGGCAGGTAGGGAAGCTGGGCTCTCTGCACACCCTTGGTGCCTCAAGTGTACCCAGCAGCCCCCCGGCCTCCCACTTAGAGCCACGTCTCCATCTCTGCACCCTGCCTCCATGTCTCACTCCAGCTCCATTCCCTACTCCTGTCTGTCTCAGTTCTCAGCTTTTTGGCTTGGTGGTGAGGCTAACAGCGCTCTTTGGAATGGGTCTTGGCCCTGTGCTTTAGGGCACAGGGTCTCTTCACTTCCCTCCAAAGTGTTGGGTCATCTGTGGACAAACGTAGTTAGAATTCCAGCCAGTGACTGGCTTTGCCTCTAAGCATAAGAACTGAAGGTCCTTGTGGTGTTTGTCCAGGCAAATGGAGAAACAAGCCTTTCATCCTTTTTTAAAAATTAGGGTGAAATTCACATACCATGAAATTAACTGTTTTATAAATTTAAGTGTTAGTCGCTCAGTCGTGCCTGACTCTTTGCGACCCCATGGACTGTAGCCCACCAGGCTCCTCTGTCCATGAGATTTTCCAAGCAAGGATACTGGAGTGGGTTGCCATTTCCTTCTCCAGGGGATCTTCCCAACCCAGGGACTGAAACCGGGTCTCCCGCACTGCAGGCAGATTCTTTACTGACTGAGCTACAAGGGAAGCTCCTAGTGCACAGTTAATAGCATTTAGTACATTCAGGACATTTCGCAGCTGTCACCTCTGTCTAGGTTGTGAACATTTTTATCACCCCCAAAGAAAACCCATTAGACAACTTCCCCATTCCTCCTCCCGTCAGTCCTGGACAACCACCCATCTATTTCCTGTCCCTATGGGTTTATCTATTCTGGACATTTCATATAAATGGAATCATACTATATGTAACCTTCTGTGTCTGTCTTCTTTCACTTAGCATAATGTATTCTTAGGATCATCCGTATTGTGGTGTGTATCAGAACTTCGTTGACTTTTTATGGCTGAATAATACTCCAGTGTAAGGATATACCACAGTTTGTATATACATTCATCTGTTTAGGGTTATTTGGGCTTTTTCCACCTATGGCTATTGTCAGTAGTGGTGCTGTGAACATTTGTGTACAAATATTTGTTTGAAGACTTGTTTTCAATTGTTTAGGGAATTGCTGGGTCATATGATTAGTCTATGTTTAACTTTTTGAGTAACCAGCAAACTGTTTTTCCACAGCAGCTGCACCATTTTACATTCTTAACATCAATGTGGGAGCAATCTGGTTTCTCTTCATCCTTACCAACACGTTGTTTTTTATTTTTAAAATTATGGGCATCCTAGTGGGTGAGAGGTGGTATCTCATTATGATTTTGGTTTGCATTTCCATAATGGCTGATGATGTTGAATATGTTCTCATGCACTTGTCCATTTACATATCTTCTTTGGAGAAATGTCTGTTGAAACAGGTTGCCCATTTGAATTTTTTTTTTTAAATTTTAAGAGTTCTTTATATATTCTAGACAATAGACCCTTATCAGATACAAAATTTGCACGTGTTTTCCATTCGATGGGTTGTCTTTTCACTTCTGTGTTAATGCCCATTGATGCACAAATATTTTTAATTTTGGTGAAGTCTAATTTGTCTTTTTCTTCTGTTGCTTGTGCTTTTGGTGTTCTATCTAAGAATCCATTGCCAGATCTGGAGGTCATGAAGATTTACCCCTTTGATTTCTTCTAAGAGTTTTACAGTTTTAGCTCTTATATTTAGTTTTTGACTTATTGTCAGTTGATTTTTATATATGATTTGAAATAGGGATCCAACATCATTTGTTTGCATGTGGGTGTCCAGTTGTCCCAGAGCCATTTGTTGGAAAGACTATTTTTTCCCTATGAAAGTCTTGGTGGCCTTGCTGAAAATCGTTTGACCATATCCACGAGGATTTAATTCTGTACTCTCTTCCATTCCACTGGTCTGTGTGTCCGTCCTCCTGCTAGCACCACGCTGTTTTGGTTACTGTAGCTTTGTAGTAATTTGGAAGTGGGAGACTTCCAACCTTGTTCTTTTTAAAAAAATTTTTTTGAATTTTTGGGACTCCTTGCAAATTCCATATGAATTTGAGAATTGGCTTCTCCATATCTGCAAAAAGGGCTTTTGGAATTTTGACAGGGATTGCGTTGAATCTGTAGATTGCTTTGGGTAGTATTGACATCTTAGTATTATATCTTCTGATGTATGAGCATGGGGTGTCTTTCCATTTATTTAGATTTAGGTATTCCCTGATTACTTCCAGCAATTTTTTGGTAGTTTTCAGTGTGCAAGTTTTAAATTTCTTGATTAAGTTTATTCCTAGGTACCCCATCTTCTTGGATGCAACTATAAGTAGGATTGTCTCTCTAATATCTTTTTTGTATTTGTTGCTAGTGCTTTTACACATTTTAATTTTTTTTTTTTTAAATCACCTCTTAACATGTGGTGGTGAAATTTCCTGAACCAGACATGCTTGGGTGCAGGTGCTGAGGTATGCACACGCTCAGCTACTCGCCTTTGGATGTCATGTGTCCAGAGTGTCTGCATGCCCAGGGAGGAGTGCTACTTTCCTTTTTAATCTTAAGTGTTCATTGAGCCTTCCCTCTGTCACATCCTGGGTTAGGCATTTTTCATACACATGTGGTGGGGGTGCTTCTTGTGTTGTCTGGGGATTGCCATACAGGTCTCTGTATCCTTTATGGTGACCGTTAAGGGAGTTACAACTGAGTAGTCAGGGCTTGCTGCTGGGCTTGTAGTGTATGTGGCCTTGCTGACCTTCCCACTGCCTCTGAGTGCTTGGTGGTGGTGGGCCTTTCTGATTGAGAGGCAAGCAAGCTGAGGCTAGAAAGATCAGCTCTCTGAGGTCAACACTACCACATGATAGGCTGGGACGACAGCAGCTCCCTCTACCAATGCCCCTTCATTGATGTTAATGACAAGGTTCAGTGCCTGGGACCCCAGAAGGTGAGAGTTCCCAGCAGTTGTGAAGCTGTGGGTTGGGTCAGCCCTGCTCCTTGGGCTGAGCAGCGCATGAGGGCAGCGAGTAAGCTCCTGGGATGGTAGTGCAAGCTGCTGACTAAACCATGAGCCTTACGCTGGGGTAGGCTGCTTGCCCAGGAAACTTTGGGCACAGTCTGGCTGGGTGCATCTGGGTCTGGGTCCCTCCAGTAGGGTGCCGTTTTCTGCTTCACATAAAAGTGCAGGGTGGAACTCATTTCTTGTGCTCTACACAGCATGGGCTGGGCACAGGTCCCATGGTGCTGGATAAATGTGAGTGGCTGGATAGGCCTTGGAGACTGCCCTGGGGCCAGGTCTGAGCTCATAGATGCCTCCCCCTGGGACAGCCAGACTTACGCTGGTAATCCCAGACTGATGCATGATCAGCCCAGCTACATGGACTCTGATACTTGAAAATCTTTTTGTAACTTTGTGACTTTGCCTCTCATTTTATCCAGCCCCTAAGAACTGCCCCCAGATCAGAGTCTGGATGTGAATTCCAGCAAAGTTGGGCTGGAAGGGGAGTGAGAAAGTGCTTTCTGGGAACTGTGGGGGCACATAGGCCCTTCCCTGCCCAGGCTCCATCTCACCACCCTCCTGGGCTGACTTGCTGTCACCTGGAGAGATGTCACAGGAATAGGTATTCAGCCCCCATCTCCTGCAGAAGAGGCTGAGGCCTGGGGCCCTGTGCAGTATGACTCTAGGCATCCTGGGACAATCAAGAAACTGCAGCCTGATCCAGTCTGCCTGCCAGATGAACAAGGCCCAGAGAGGTGTGCAGTGAGCTCCCCAAGAGGACTCCCCAGACCCTGTGGGGAGGGAGATCCCATGACACCCTGGGAAGCAACACAGGGGGTGTGCATCAGAGCTGGGATGGGTTCTCACTAAACATCCTTCTGCTGACATTTGCAAAACTCCAGGGTTAGTTGCCTTTGTTGGTACTTATGGAATCTCTTTCCTGGAAATTTAAGATAACTATGGCTAATCTCCCAGCTGTTTTGGAGCTATTGCTCATAAAAAAGGGGGTGCCTGGGGGTGGTGATGCCTCATTGCTCCCAGCAAGATACTTTCTGTCATCCCCTTGTTCTTTCAGCAGCTTCCCGAGGGCACCACACTTGGGTCTGCTTAGGAGAATCTGGCTTGGAGAGGGCCAGCAGCCAGCCTGGGTCACTGGCTGGTAAGTGGCACGTGGGGCTTTGCCATCCTGCCTTCCCCTTGGCAAGTTGAAAGTCTGGCAGGCACTGCTTCACCTGTGCTGTTGGAGGGTGAAAGTCTTAGCTGCTGTTCGGTCTTGTGGTTCTCATGATACCCTGTTGTCGTGGTGACCTTTTGATCCCAGTTTGGGTTCTTATGTAGCCGACCCCCGTCCTGTCCTGGTACTGCCCCTGGACCTCTCCAGCGTCCCTCTCAGAATCCTGGGCCCCTGTCTGCCAGAGCCCCTGCCCCCTGCCCAGTGTGTAAGCATTAGGTACTTGCATTTCGGTCCCTGGCTCCAGAAGTGGAGGTGGACAGGGGAACCTGGGCGTGACTCACAAAGTGGGGGTGGGCATCTTTGTGAGTCTAGGGGCCGTGTTGTATTATATCCTCTCACTTCACTGGGCCACTGCTAGGTGTGGGACTAGGGCTCTGAAGACTTGTACCTAGGTTGCCTCAAAAGCTGTGCTTTCCCAGACCCTGCACGCCATGTCCCAGTCCTGCCCATCCAGTCCCCTTCTCCAGCTTCCCAGGGCACGTGGTTCCTTTCCTTTGCTCCACAGACAGCGTGACCCTCTGGAATAGAAGGTGGGTGTTGGTGGGACCAGAGAGCACCATGTGGCTGTGCTCCTCCTGGCGCTCAGCGGCCGAGGTCCAGAGGTGCAGCCCTGCCTGATCCTTCTGCAGAGCAGCCGTGCCAGCCTCAGGGCTGTGAAAAAACCAAGTGCTGGGTTGAAGCTTGGAGAAAGAGGCGGACAGATCTGCATTCAGTTTGAGAAAAAACTTTTTGATAATTGAAATTGGCCCTAGACTGGACTGTCTGGGGAAATATACCATGCACGTTAAAGCAGGATCTCTCCATCTGGGCTCTGTGGACACTGGGACCAGAAAGTTCTTTGCGGGATATGGAGCAACCCTGGCCTCTGCCTACTAATCCAGGAGCACCGCCCCTCAGTTGTGACAGCAAAAGTGCCTCTAGGCATAGGCCGATGTCCTTCGGGAGATACAGTTGTCCCTGGTGGAGGAGAAGAGGTGACTGAACATCTGCAGAAACATATTCACTTTCGTTGGCTGGAAAATGGAGCTTCTGACCCCTTTTCTTTATGTTTATTGTGATAGGAATAACTGCATTTATTCACTTAAAAATAGTTATTTGAACAAATTTGCAAGTGGAATACTAGGATCTGGCTTTTTAAAAAGGAGTGTGAAGGAATCGGTAGTGAAAAGTTATCTTCTCTCCAGAACCAACTCGATTGCAGCTCTTTAAGAAAAGCTCCAGGGAGATTTCTGTTTATACAGCATTTGTGTGGCGCAGCCGCCCCCCTCCCTTTCCTCAGGCACACAGGCGCATAGGCGCATGCTGTGGGCACGGTTCTGCCTGGGACAGGGGTCTCACCGAGGGCTCCGTTGTGCTGTCTGCGCTCAGGGATGCATTTTCCTGACTCCTAGGTCCTGGTTGGCGTTAAGCTTTCTTCTCATCTGTAGCAACTGCAGTTTTGCGCAGGGAGCATCCTGGTACATACAGTTATGTGGTCACATGTACAACTTTATCTGTTGGATAAATCCCAAGATATAAGGCTGCTGAGTTGAAGGGGAATGCATTATAGGTTTTAAAATTGCCAGATAGGTTGTACAGATTTCTCTACACACTAGCAACACATTTTCTGAACTTTTTGATTTTTTTTTGTCAACTCTGTCTAGAAGGTGAAAAATTGTTTATCTCACTGTGGTTTTAGAGTGCAGTTTTCATACATTATTACTTCAATTTCTAGTTGTCTAGTTATTAACTCACTTTTAAATTCTTTTTGCCCTGCAGTTGTAGGATTTTGGAAATGGCCCTGATGCTTTCTAATAAAGACAAAAAGAGCAGATTGAATCTGAGAAGTAAAATGAGAGGCAGCCTTCTTCTGTTGGGTCAGGGCAGGGTGGGATGGGTGTCACTCCCATGCTCTCCGTCCTCCTGCTCCAGTAGTACTCTGAGCCCCTGCAAACCTTTAGGACTGGCAGAGGGTGAAAGCCCACTTGTTTGCTAAATATCCCCTCTCCCTTCCTTTTTAAAGTAATTTTATTTATTTATTTTGCTGTGCTAGGTCTTTGTTGCTGCGAAGGCTTTTCTCTAGTTGCAGCGAGCAGGGGTTACTCACCAGTTTCAGTGCATGGGCTTCCCATTATGTGGCTTCTCTTACTGCGGAGCACAGGCTCTAGGGCGTGCGGACTTTAGTCGTTTTGGCTCCCGGACTCTAGAGCACAGGCTCAATAGTTGTGATGCACAGGCTTAATTGCTCTGTGGCATGTGAGTTTTTCCTAGATCAGGGATCGAACCCATGTCTCCTTCACTGGCAGGTGGATTCTCTACCATTGAGCCACCAGGGAAGCACCCCCTGCCACCTCTCCTTTCCTTTTGAGTCTTATTGTGAGGTCAGCCTCATTTGCTTTTATTTCTTTAAGAACTTTTATTTTAGACTTGCTTTAGGTTTGTAGAAAATTTGCAGCCTTGGTTGAGTTTGTGCATACTCTGGCTTAGTTTCCCTGATTGTTAGCGTCTCACATCACTGCCCTACCCTGGTCACAGAGCAGGAGTTCATGTTGTTCCATTGCCATACACTCCCAACTCCTGGTCCTCCCCACAGAACCAGGTTTGCTTTAGGCCTTGCGTGCCTTGTCGTGGCCTCTCAGATCCCTTTGTCCTCTGATCCTGACACTGAAGACCCTCCAGAGTTTGTGTACCTTTGAGGAACCATGTCTCCGGCTTGTGTGACTTCCTTGTGGCACCTTCACACACCCCTAAACCTGGGACCCCAGCCCCAACATGGGCACTCTAACTGCTCTTGGGGCTGTCTGTGATCCTGTGAGAGAGCTGGGCATCACTCAGCAGCCCCATGGTGGTCCCTGCAGCACAGACATGGGGTGTATTCCACGTGGTCCTGATCACAAAGGCTGCCATTAAGGATCATGGTGCTGCTCCCCTTTCACAGTTTCTTCTAGATCTCAGACTTGTTTTGTTTTATTAGATTTCAAACTACTCTTTGGAAAAGAAAGATGTAATTAGGGTGGTCTTTTGCACCTCCCCTCTGAAAAGCTGACTGAGAGAGTGGCCGCTCCCCAACCCTTGTGCTCTGCCTTGGGGACCAATGTTACCACCATCCAGACACTTCAGTGGCTCCTGCCCTCTGGACACACCATTGGAGTAGGGTGTGCGAGTGGGGGTGTCCCAGGGAGCATTTGGTCCAGCCCTCTCTTTTGCAAACAAAAAATGAAGCTCTTTCCAGACCCTGGGGCGTTCCCACAGATGGGCTGGAACCCTCCTGGTTGGTTCTGCCCTGGGGAAGGCCCCCCTGCCTCCAGTGCTAAGAAGCACACGTTTGAGTGCTGGAAGCCCTTTATCCTCTGTGACTTCAGTGAGTGATTGATGACCGTGAGCCCCTATTCGCCTTGTGGTCGGGCTGCCTATCTGCAGTGGGAGGCTGTGACCAACTGGCCTTGAGTTTCTGGGGTCAGTAGGACGTGGCCCGATGCTGTTCTGGTAGAGGCCTGCCCGCTGCTGGGTTGTCCTTCTGGAGCCTCCCCTCTCTACCTGCCCTCCTGCCCTGTCCGTGGAGCCTCTATCACCTAGGAGGCCTGGCCAGCTCCCCGAGGTCCCTTGTTGGAACGATGGATCAGGATCCAGCCTATCTTCAACATCCCCTGCCACCCCAGAGCTGGTCACTAGAGGCCTGAGGGATGGCAGAGCTGGGCCTGGTTGTGTCCTTGCCACTTCCCTGCTGACGCTCTGGGATTCCAGGATTCAGTTCATTTTTAAACTCCTGGGGCAGTCCCTGTACAGATGGTCCCTGTGCTGGGGCCGCGGGTCTGGATGATGGCTCACGGTCACAGCACCCTGTTGTACCGGGGGTCCTCTGGGAGCGGACAGTCACCTCGTGGTGCTGGCCTGTTCACCGTGATCTGCACGCACTGCAAGTTAGTGAAGGAAAAGGCTCTTGGCGAAGCCACCCAGCAGCAGTTGGCAGCCTGCCATTCTGACCAGTCGCTTGGCAGGAGAATCTTAAAGGCCTTTCCGGAAATGTCCTGTCTGTAGGGCGGAACTATGGACACGGCCTAGTGTGCTTGTGCTTGCTGGTGTCGTCAGCGTCGGATGGACAGAGGACCCTGGCGCCCCTGTACAGTGAGATCTAAGGTCTTGTGTGCCTCATCTCGTCCGCAGGGCCTGTTCCAGGAGCCAGGTGAGGCCCCTGACTTAGGCTGGATGTGGTCAAGCGCAGCCAGTGTCCTTTTGCCATGCTCACTGCCCAGTGGCTATGATGGCTGCTGTTAAAGTGTCCCTTGAGGCCCAACTTGTACCATCCTAGCCCCATGGCCTGGTCCCCTCTGGGATAGGGTCCATCAAAAGGCGTATCATAAGATGCTCATCTCAGAGGGCTGCAGCACACGTCTGCTCCAGGCCCACACCTTTTTTTGTGCCTTCTGAGAGTCTTGAGCAAGGGCCCACTGGAGCCCATCCAAGTTTCCATAGCCTGATCTTTGCTTTTCTTGTCCTCTATGGTAAACACATGAACACACACAGACACCAAAAAAAAAAAAAAAAGCAAAGGACAGATATTAGAATGTTCCACCAGGATAGAAGCACACCAGTTAGTCCTCCATCCAGATGTGGCCACACTACAACCAGAGCACATCCTTCATCTGCGCTGTCACCTGGAGGGTCACAGCACAGAGCTGGATCCCAGGCCCTACCCCTAAACACCTTCCAAGGGATATGTTAGGGGCTGAGGACAGGCACCTCACCTCCCTGGGCCTAGAGTGTTATTTCTGTTGATATGACCTTGGATTGCATTTGCTCTCAGGTCAAATTTGTCTTCCCAGCCACCTTGTGAGTCTCTGAGGATTTTATCCAGATGGAAGGCTGTAATTCCCAGAGCTTGTGTTTGCTGTATATCTGCATACAATTGGTTTCCTTAGAAACTGCTGGAATAAATGCTCCAGAACCTGCTTCTGATTTTTAAAGAGAACATGCCATTTATCTGGAATATCTATTAAAAATTCACCGGGACAGGTTTAAAAATATATAAAGAGACATTTTGAATATTTATTTAATATATCAAGGATTCTAGACTCTTATTAGATTGAGGGGATGATTAAATAAATTATAATGTACTCACAATAGGAAATTATTCAGTCTCAAACAGTAGATGTTTATGACAAGATTTTAATGATATGGGAAAACATTTACACTATAATATTAAATAGGAAAATAAAACAAGATGCTATATCATCTATATAGGATGTTAGTTGGTATGAATCAATTAAAACAGAAGACATGCTGGAAGAAAACGTTAAGAGGGTTGAGAGTGTCTTTTTTCCTGTTGCTTTCATACTCATCTGTACTTTTCATCTTGTTTTCTAGGAACATAAGGTTACTTTTATAAGCAGAACTAAAATAAGCATGAAAATAAGGTTGTCAGAGTGTAGAGGTCATCCTGCCCTTCCTCGCATTTTACAGGTTTTGTAGACTATAGTAAGGCCCCTGTATATGAACAAGCTCTGTTCTGAGAGCAGGTTTGTAAGTCCAATGAATTTAGCCTAGGTACATAACTAACACAATTGGCTATATAGTACTATACTATGATAGGTTTATATTACTTTTCACACAAACAATACATAACAAACAATCACAAAAAATAAATACCGTATTTTAAATCTTACAGTACAGTCCCTTAAAAAGTACAGTCGTGCCAGCTATATTGCCGCTGCTTTTACGCTTGCTTCCAGACACCTTGGGCTTGAAACAGACACTGTGCTACGGAACTCTATACAGTACTGTAGTGAAGTACACAAAAGTACAACTGCTTGTAGAGAATGCACGCACGTGACACTTGTGTGATTGTACGTGAGAATGCACATTCGCATCTTTGAAAGTTCTCGAGTTGAAGGTTCATATGTAGGGGACTTACTCTATAGGTTTTATAGACACTTGGGAATGAGTGTCTCCCAACCTCACAGCCACCCAGAAGCTAGGCTGAGGGCAGCCTTCTTTAGGACCCTTGACTCTGAAGGTCCTTCAAGCAACCTTTCTTCTGATGCTATCCTCCTAGCCCCCAGTAATGCATAGTAGCCTGGCCTGCAACCTGTCTGCTGAGAAGGGGCTCCATCTGCCACCCAAGAGCCCCATCACCCCCAAGCATCTTTCTGCAAGTGGAACTTCAAGCCTCATAGGACCCTGTACCCACTGTGGGTCTCCCAGGGATGGGGCCTCAGGCTAATAGGTTGAGGTAGGCCCCTCAGCTAACTAGGCGCAGTGACTGAAGCCCTGTGACCACTTCCCAAAGCAGCAGGACCATCCTGTCACCATCTGCTCTTATGCTGGAGTGTCCCACTCTAGATGGGGACCCAAGAGTGCAGCCAGCTTTGGAGGGCAGAGCCTGTAAGCCAAGCTCCTTCTGGTCTGTCCTCACATTTCTCTCCTTTAGACTAACTAGGCTAAGCCCCTAGTTACTGCGCTTCATGTGAGGGATGAGCAAGTGGGGCCTTAGTGCCCCAAATGTGGTTTGCAAGGCTGATGGGGGTGTGACCCAAGAGGGGGCCCTTGGGGAGATACCAGCGGACACCAGCCTTATCAGACATGCTAAAGGCACAGAGCTTTAAGCCATTACTTAGACATGCCAGATAGTTACTCATATATCCTTGGATACTGCTGTGCTGCTGCTAAGTCGCTTCAGTCGTGTCCGACTCTGTGCAACCCCATAGATGGCAGCCTACCAGGCTCCCCTGTCTCTGGGATTCTCCAGGCAAGAACACTGGAGTGGGTTGCCATTTCCTTCTCCAATGCATGAAAGTGAAAAGCGAAAGTGAAGTCGCTCAGTCGTGTCCGACTGTTCGTGACCCCATGGACTGCAGCCTACCAGGCTCCTCCATCCATGGGATTTTCCAGGCAAGAGTACTGGAGTGGGGTGCCATCGCCTTCTTCACACTTGGATACTAACAGATACTAAATTATTAGAGTAACCTAGGGCCAAAGGTATGGAGAGCTACTTTCAATTGGATCTACTTTAGGAATGATAGCAAAGAATTCTGAAAATACAATGTAAACCTTTAGGATTTGGTGTTATAGAAAATATTTCCTGACCACATTCAGTGTGTGACCATTCATTTTCAAAACGCCAATTCTGGAATACCCTGAGAACATGTGCATCTGTGTGTCTGTGCACATGTCCTTTCTGAGTGTGCCAGGTGGCACTTTGCAGTGCACAAGGAAGAACATCCTACAGATGCACCTGCCGGGCACGTGTCCTTTCCAAGTCCGTGTGTCCACACAGCTGGTTTGCACCAAATATGTGCTTATTCAAAGATGCCCTATTCTTTTTTCTTATACATTTTACAAAATTCAGTTTTATTCTTTCCAGCTTTATTGAGTTATAATTGACAAAATTGTAATGTATTTAAAGTGTACAATGTGATGATCTAATATAGGTATACATTGTGAAAAGATTCCTACAATTGAGTCAATTAACATATCCATCATCTCACATAGTTCTTTTTTTTTTTTGGTTGGAACACAAGTTTTAATCTCTTGGCAAATTTCAGTTATATAATACAGTATTATGAACACTAGTCCTATGTTATACATTAGATCCTCAGACTTTGCCCTTTACCAGCCTCCCCCACTCCCCACAAAGATGCCTTGTCTTGGAGGGATGGTAGACCTGGGATTCCAAGATGACCCCATCAAACAGAAAGTCCACATCCCTAAGTCAACTCACTTTCTCTACTTCACCGAGCTCATATTACTGTTAGTTTTACTCCCATCACACAGGTGATACTGTACTGTTTCAGATTTGATAACTGGTTTCTGTTTGAGTTGTGTCTGTGGCAGCCAGCAGGAGTGGATGTTTTCCCAGTTGCTCACTTTCTGACCGTCCATCCTTTTGGGTGAGCTGAACCCAGCTGTTCCTGACTTTTCTTTTGAGCCAGGCTCCTCCTCTCCTGTTTTCTTGAAGCAGAAGAGGCAGAACCAGGTTGAGTGGGTGGCTGTCTTGGGGGGCAACCTTGAACAGCTGTGGGTGAGGAGAAGTCAAGGAGCTTTGCTTGTTTCCCAGAACAGGAGGGAGGGAAACTGCATGTAGCACTGGGTCAGCAACCCAAAGGGGTCTGGAGGTGCCCACTGAGAACCAGAGCAGAGACCACCCTGTTGGGACTGGTAGCCTTGTTGAGCCTTGCCTTCTCCACCTAGCCCAACCCTGTGTTGCACCTGGCAGATACTGGGGCTCTGGAAACGATGAGCAGGCTGTCAGGTGTGGCTGAGACCTCTAGAGAAGTGAAGTGAAGTGAAGAGAAGTCGCTCAGTCGTGTCCGACTCTTTGCAACCCCATGGACTGTAACCCACCAGGCTCCTCAGTCCATGGGATTTTCCAGGCATGAATACTGGAGTGGGTTGCCATTTTCTTCTCCAGGGGATCTTCCCGACCCAGGGATTGAACCCAGGTCTCCCGCATTGTAGCAGATACTTTACTGTCCATGCTACCGGGAGAAGGTGATGTCAAATACTTTCCCAGCCCTAAAGTCCTGCACTTCTTGAATGTGATTGTTTTCTATGGTTGGGTGGGTCTATCCTGGGGAGAGAGAGGGTTTCAGACCATCGCAGCTGGCCCCTAGAGCTTTGAGGAGCTGGTGGGCAGGGCCAATGGGTAGAGTTGTTCTAGCTTCTTGGGGGCTTCCCTCCCGGGGTGATGCTGATGCCGACAACTGAAGGTGTGTCTCTGGACGGAGTTAGGGAAATTGTGCCTGAGAGTCTCAGAATTTCTGCCGAGTCCTAAAAAAATTAAAAAGTGCCTGGCTCTGAGGTACTGGGTGGTGTGCAGCAGGTGTGCATTCTGGACCTTTGTTCTGGTTCCTCTTTGCTCCTGGACCCCCACCTGCTGGCCACGGGAAGGGGGAAGACAGAGCTCTGGAAGGAAGGAGAGCAGAGGCTGCCAAACCTCAGTTTCCCCACCTGCGGAGCTGGAAGCGGCTGCTGCTGGGTGTGTGGGGCGGTGGACAGGCAGTGCCCAGCATGGTGTGGCTTAACAGCTCTGCTTATATTGGGACGTGAGAGATGGCTGAGTGTTCTGAGGTCTGCTGGGGAAAGGCCTGTGTTGTCTCTCGGAGGAACCTGGCACATCCTCTCGGGAGTCTGGGACCTAGCCTGTAGGTGACATTTCAGTTTCCCAGCTGCTGAAGCCCTGTCATCCGTCCCCTACTGCATTTGTGGACTCTTTCAACCTCCCTTTCTATTCAGTGTGGGAAATATGCATATAGCTATGAGTAGGGGGTTTTAGGAGAAGGCAATGGCACCCCACTCCAGTACTCTTGCCTGGAGAATCCCATGGATGGAGGAGCCTGGTGGGCTGCAGTCCATGGGGTCGCTAAGAGTTGGACACAACTGAGCGACTTCACTTTCACTTTTCACTTTCATGCATTGGAGAAGGAAATGGTAACCCACTCCAGTGTTCTTGCCTGGAGAATCCCAGGGACAGGGGAGCCTGGTGGGCTGCCGTCTATGGGGTCACATAGAGTCGGACATGACTGAAGTGACCTAGCAGCAGCAGCAGCAGCAGGGGGTTTTAAAGAACTCCTCTCTTCCTAGCTCTCTGTTTCTCTGATTTTCTAGGAGGGCACCTCAGCCTGGCATCTTCCTCCTCTAAGCACCCAGAAGGGGGATGACTGATGTGTACCATGGTGCTCAGGAGCACCCTCTAAGTTTCAACACTTCATGCAGCTCAGCTCACAGGCCCCCACATTTCATCTTTGCAGAGGGTCAGCCGGTCTGCCCCTGTGGCCTTTGGCTGCTCAGCCTTGGTGAGAGGCCTGCTGCCTGTCTCATGACCATCAAAGTCCAAAGGCCCCTAAGAGAAGACAGGAGAGCCTGATCCCTTCAGGCACAAAACCCACTGTGAACCCTGTTTATTCTGACAGGTGAGAATCAGGCTGACTGATAATGATGACGCCAATTCCCTATGAATGTGGCTACGCTTCGTGGGAGCCTTGCTGACTTCCTTGTTGCCAGATCATTGACACTCGGCTCCCATCCCACCAGAAAGGCCATGACGAGGGGCATTGGGTATTTGCAAGGGATGGTCATCCAGCAGAGACCTCATGAGCTGGATGGAACTTCCGCAGGTGGTGGTGATGAGCAGGGAAAGCCACCAGTCTCAGTCGGAGTGCTGTGCCCTGCTAGTCCTGGCCCTGGCGGCTGTCCTCTGGAGGAAGGCACGGCCCTGCATCCTGGCTTTTTCTGGGAGGCCCCCGCTCACCTTTCAGGCTCTGAGAAGGCCCAGCTGGGTGGCCCTGAGGCTTGGGGTGGGGTCCCCTTGGCTGGAAAGATGGGCTGAAGAGGAGCACCACAGGCCTTTTAGGCCAGGCTGGTTCCACAACTGGCAGTCTTGGCTGCCATGTGCTCAGGTCTCATCCTTGTTTTGTGTCCCCAAGAGTGGCACCCTCAATGCTGGCCCCTGTGGGCCTAGGCCTCTCTGCCCCAGGACTGGCTGTGATCCAGAGAAGAGCCCAGGAGGGTGTCCTATTGACCCAGAGCCCCAGAAAGTACAGTTGTCCTTCGGAGAATTCTACCACAGGCGTGTGCTGTTGAGTGTGTCCTGGTGGGTCAGCCGCCTCTGACCCCAGGAGAGGTCCGGCACAGAGGCCCCTGTGTAGGGGACTGTGATCATCTCCAGGAGGGCATTTCCCTGCGGCCCCACTCTGCCTGTGCACTGCTGGGGGTCCAGCATGAGCCTCCACCTTTCCACACATGTGCTTCTTGCCTGTGCCCTCAGAAACTGTTTTTATTGTGCATGTTCTTCATAAATGATTTCATTTGTACCAGTTTTGTTCTGCAGCCCCTGCCTCCCTTCAGTCCAGGCTTCAGCAAGCCAGCCCTGCTGGACACCCTTGGTTGTCCCAGAGCCCAGGGTGAGGTCTGCTGACCAGCCCCCGCCTGAAGGTAGAGCCGCTTAGACACCTGTTCCTATGGGCCCTGCGGAGGATCTCAAGGGCAGTTTCAGGGGTGGCTTGTGGGGCTGGGGCTGCCCTCAGGGTTACTTTTCATGTCCGGTACATTCACCTTCCTGGGGCAGTGGCAGGCAGGGGATCAGGTGGCACTGGGCTGGCCTGGGAAGCAGACATGAACTGCCCCGGAGTAGGCTCATGGGGCACACACTGCTGCTGCTGCTCCTCCACAACTCTGGCTCAGCCTTTCTAATCTGTAAGTCCAAGAAGTGAGTTTCTAAAGGGATCAAGGAGGAGTTTCAGACAAATTCTGAGTGAGCGATGGTCAAGGTTTTGTAAGGAGATGGGGGTGCCCAGAGGATAAAAGGCCAAATAAAAGAAGTGTCTACATTCATTGTTTGAATGCCAGTGTTTCAAAACAAGACCCAGTACCAGTAAACAGCTCACGAGGGAGCCAGCCTGCCACCTGAAGTGTTTGATGGTCACGCCTGCATTTCACCTTTCCTGGTCTCCACCAAAGCATGCAGTGTCTCAGCTGAGACAGATGGGGTCCAACCATCATTTCACACCTTGTGGGGTTCAGAGCCAGAAGGGATTTAGACATGCAGGTAGGGGTGCTAGATAAAAATAGCTTGAATTTCTATTTATCAGAAATTCATATCTGACCGGTGTCCAGTATTTTCATTTGCTAACTCTGGCCACCCTGTAGCCCAGACCTGTATCTTTGTCAGCCAGGAAAGGTGGGACTCCCAGGCTCCCAGCACTTTGCAGGGAGGGAACCTGGCCACTGGGGTGCCTTGTGTCCCCCAGATTGATCCAGCCTGCTTTACCAGTGAGAGGAGAACCTTGCAGAGGTGTGTGTGTGTGTATGTATGGGGTACATGTGGGGGATGCAGTGTACATGTGTAGAGTGTGTGTGTGTGTAGTCTGTGGCATGTGGAGTATGTGTATATGTGTTGCAGTGTATTTGTGTGTGGATTTATGTGTGTATATGTGTATATGTATTTTTGTATATGTGTGTGGTGTATTTGTGAGTGTGTTTGCATGTATATGTGTATGGTATGTGAGTGTGTGTGTGTGTGTGGCAGCCACAGAGCAATGGAGTAGCATATGGCCACCTGTGTCAGCACCCTGAGAATTTGGGAGGGCCCTTGTAAAACGTTGAGGCCATGGATGCTGCACATGCTTTCTCCAGAGGGGAAAAAGCAGACACACTAGGAGGAGAGTCTAAGAATTTTCCAGAGCATCACCTTGTGAATCTCTTAGTCAGAAATCTGTCCTCACTGTTCGAGCCCGGCACAGTGCTCCACTGATGTGAGACCACCTGGCCTTCCTATGGGGTGGGATGGTTTTGCACCTTCGGATCTGTACAGCCTCCTTCAGCACCTGGCCTGAGTGAGCCCCTCACCTGTCCCCGCTTCCCACCTGTAGAGTGAAAGTGGGAGGGCCACTTTGAAGGTTGTCATGCAGATTGAGTCCCAGGCCAGCAAGCACGCTGTGATCACATCCTGTGACCTGTCAAACCCAGGCCAGTGTGGACAAGGTCTCAGCCCCCCAGCCTGGAGGCAGTTAGCTGGAGCCCCCTTGGCTCAGCAGGGAAAGTTTCAAGTAGCATTATGTCATGAAAGAGTTAAGTGTTGCTCGGGCCTGAGAGAGGAAAAGACTGTCATGACACCACAGTCATGCTGAGTTTACAGCCAGGCTCTGACTGGTGGAAAACACACAAAGGGGGTCTAATCCTTTCTTTTTTTTTTTTTTTGATATGTTTATTTGGTAAAAATTAGAGAAGAAATTAGGCAAATTAGGCAAATGGACTTTAAAAACCAGAGTTTGGGGTTACTTGGCATTTTGGAAGGGGTAATTGATGGCTGGCAGGAGAATCGGCATCCTCATCCCTTTCACTGTTGCCAGGAGGGTCTGCATGGGCCTGAGAGGACCCGGGAGGTAGCTCAGTGCCCAGTGAGAGCCCCAGTGCCTAATGGGCACACCAGAAAGGCTCCCAGGAGGGTGGGAGCAAAGCCAAAACATTGTTTTTGGAGGACGAAGGAGGGATTGTTTGTTCCCTAGGATGTTCCAGGTATCGAAGCAACTGGTCCCCCCACTCCCTATGAACATGATGGCAGCAGTGGGAAGAGGTTCTTGGAGAAAGGGAAGCAGGGCTTTGCAAGTGGCACCAAGGTGGATGTTGGGCTTCTCCAGCTATTTACTTTCCATCTTGCCCTGGCTTTGCTTCCTAGAGCTGAGCTAGGCCTTTCTTAGATTCCGCACAGCCCTCAGTCTCCATCTCTTGGCCTTCCTTCCATTCTCCTCTCACCTCCCTGCAACAGTTTTTCTCTTGTGTTGGGCCTTCTCATTCTCTTTCATGGCCCTTAACTTTGTTTTCACGTATTCCCATGTCTTTTTCTTTGTGTGTTACATTCTTGGTGACTCCAGTTCACCAATTCTGTGAACCCTATGAACACATTAAAAAAATGTGTCTAGTTGGTTGCTTAAGCTGTTCATGGAATTTAAAATTTTAATATCATTTTTCACTTCTAGAAGTTGGAGTTTTTCAGATTTGTCTGATCATTTTTTTCCCCAGCATGTGTGAGTGTGTTTCATGCTTTTGAATCTTTTTTTCCCCCCTCCAATTATTTAAAATTGTTTTATGTCTTCTATTAGATGACTATTATATAATGTACTCGGGGGTTTAGTCCTCCTTTCCCTCAGGGTAGGTCATCGCCTGTGTTTAAAATTCTGTTCTCCCGAGGCCTCGGGGAGCTGCTGTTCCCCCCGCTCCAAGGGGCTGTGAGGCTGGCACCTGCCCCCCAGTGTAGTTTCTAGGGGCTGTTGGAGCATCTGAGATGGCCCCCTACAGTGTACCCCCTCTCCCTTGCTCGCTGGGCTCTGGAAACGCCATGCCTGTGCAGCGGCTTAGCCAGCTCCTGTCTGCTATTCTGTGGGCTTGGGCCGGTCCTGTGTTGATTTGCCTCTCTGGCAAGGCCTGAAAGGGACTGGAGCCGTGACTGAGCGGTGCAGGACTGTGAGAAGAGTTACTGATCAGTAAAGACACCTATAGCGTCATGAGGAGAAACAAGGCCCAACAGCAGGCCCACTCATAGTCTACCATGGTCTGCAGCCCTGTGTTTGCTCCCCTGGCCTTCAAGGCCGCGGGTGCCATTTCCACAGGGTTGGAGACATGTCCTGATGTTGTAAACGTTTCCCTGTGTTTTTCCGTGTCCTCAGTTTCCCCAGGGTGTGGCTCCCCGTGAGTGCCTTGGTTAGTGGCATCTGTGCTTCAGGCCTCCTGTATGGGATGCCCAGTACATCAGAAACATCCTGGGTTCTTTGGAATCACCTCTTGGGGGGCAGTCCCAGCAGTGAACTTGTTTGATCAAAGGAAAGGACCTGAGGCTGGCAGTATGGCTCACTTGTTGCAATATTGCCCCCTCAGGGGCACACAGGAGTGGTTCTTGTGCTGTGACGGACTGGTGAGGCCATAGGGAGATAGAACTTTCTAATTCTTCCAAAGCCCGGGGCTGGGGGCCCTGCCTAAGAGTCTTTCCATCAGGGAGGAATGAAGGACCGACCCTGAGTCTCCTGGACCAGCAGGGGCACCGATGTGGGGAGGGAGCTGAGACATGGAGATGGACTCCCAGGTCTGTGGTTTCCCTTCCCAGGGGCCCAAGGCTGCAGAGGCAGTTGGCCCAGGTGATGGTGCTGGTGCTGGGAGCCTCATAGTGGTGCCCTGGGTCATGGTGCCCAGTTAGGACAAGGCCCAGTCTAGATACTTCAAGGCTGTGGGTGCCATTTCCACACGGTTGGAGACATGTCCTGATGTTGTAAACATTTCCCTGTGTTTTTCCATGGCCTCAGTTTCCCCAGGGTGTGGCTCCCCGTGCCTGCCTTCGTTAGTGGCATCTGTGCTTCAGGCCTCCTGTGTGGGATGCCCAGTACATCAGAAACATCCTGGGTTCTTTGGAACTTTTATCTGATGGCATCCCCATGGGGTTGTATGTTGGGCCTGGCCTAGTACACTCGCCTTCAATGCTCACCTTGTCATTGCCCCATTAGTCAGCACCTGGAGGCTGCCCAGCGGCCACCTCTGAATCCCCAGGCCACAGCCAGTTCTGGTCCTGATGGGCTCAGAATCTGGGGTGGCCCATCCTGCACTCACTCAACCCTGCTAGAGTGTCTGTGGCTATCTCAGAAGCCTGCTGGCCAAGGGGGCATTTTTGCTGTTTGAGAGGACACTCTGATCCTGACCTGGGAGCGTATGGGGGAGCATTTGCGAGGGGGAAGGAGAAGCTCCTGAGATAAGGAGGCTCCTCTGAGGTGGGAGACAGATGGTGCTCCAGATATGAGACCAAGAGGCAGATGGTGGGTGGTGGGTGGAAGAGCCCCTTCACCAGGTGGGTGCTGAGGGTCAGGCATAGTGGGGGCCTCAGCCTGGAGCCTGGAGCCCTGAGCTCTCCTTCTGGCATCAGGGAATCAGGGAGAAGAGTGAGCTTAATGGGGGTGAACAGGAGGCCTAGGCCTTGCTTTTCAATCTAGAGAGATGATTTACATTTGTATCAGGTTCCAAAATTAAACAGCAGCATGTTTCACTATCTCATTACCCAGTAAGTCAGCATTTCTTATATCCTAGTTTTTGTCTATTTTCTTGCTCATTTTTAAGTTGTTTTAGGTAATCTGTGAGATATATATTGTTTCTGTAGGTTTTTATTAATATTTCCTTCATAAGATTTTCTCATAAGATTTTCATAGCTTTTCTCCAGCATTCTCACTGGATGGCTCCCCACATCTCTCTGGGATTTTTGTTAGTAAGCATGTGGACACATGTGGAACTTTTCCATGTGATTAAAAAAAGACTTTTTAGAAGTAATTTTAGATTTACAGGAAGATTGTGTGAAAGTATAGAGTCCCCATGTATCCCTTCATACCCACCTCCAGCCTCTCCTATTATTAACATCTTGACAGTGTGATATATTTGTTATAATTCATGAGCCAGTATTGATACTCTATTACTAACTACAGTCCATAGTTTACATTGAGATTCTCTCGGTATTTTACACTCTATGGGTTTGGACAAATGTATAATGACATGTATTCTCCATTATAGATATAGTATAGAGTATTTTCACTGCCTTAAAAATCCTCTGTGATCTCTCCCCCAATCCATACTCCCTGGCAACCACTGATCTTTTACTGTTTCCATAGTTTTGACTTTTCCAGAATGTCATATAGTTGGAATCATACAATATGTAGTCTTTTTAGATTGGTTTCTTTCACTTGGTAATATGTATTTAAGTTTTCTCCATGTCTTCTCATGGCTTGATGGCTCATTTCTTTTTAGTGCTAAGTAGTATTCACCATGGCATGGATATGCCACAGCTTATTTATCTGTTCAACTACTAAAGGACATCTTGTTGCTTCTAAGTTGAATAAAGCTGTTAAAAACACCCATGTGTAGGTTTTTGTGGGAATGTTAAGGTTTCAATTTATTTGAATAAAAACCAAAGAGTGCCATTTCTGGATTGAATGATAAGAGTACACTGAGTTTTTTTTTAATTGAACTATTTGTTTTGTATTGGAGGTTAGCTGATTAACAATGTTATGATAATTTCAGATGGACAGCAAAGGGACTCAGCCACACATAAACATGTATCCATTCTCCCCCGAACTGCCCTTCCATCTAGACTACTGCATAACATTGAGCAGAGTTCCCTGTGCTGTACAGTAGGTCCTTGTTGGTTATCCATTTTAAATATAGCAGTGTGTACATATCCATCCCTAACTCCCAAACTATCCCTTACCCCTGGTAGTCATAAATTCTTTACGTCTGTGAGTCTGTTTCTGTTTTGTAAGTAAGTTCATTTGTATCATGTCTTCTTGAATTTACATACAAAGGATGTCATATGGTATTCTGGTTCTCTAACCTCTCTTCACTCAGTATGATAATCTCTGGGTCCATCCTTATTGCTGCAAATGGCATGATTTCATTCTTTTTAATGGCTGAGTAATATTCCACTGTGTATATGTACTACATCATCGTTATCCGTTCCTCTGTTGATGGACGTTTAGGTTGCTTCTGTGTGCACCCCTATGTTTATTGCAGCACTGTTTACAATAGCGAAGGGTACACTTAGTTTCCAAACAAACTGACAAGCTGTTTTCCAAAGTGGCTATACCTTTTGCATTCCCACCAGCAATGAATGAGAGCACCTATTGCTCTACATCCTTACCAGCATTTGGTGTTATCAGTGTCCCGGATTTCGACCATTCTAACTGGTGGAGCTGTATCTCGTTGTTTTAATTTGCATTTCCCTGATGACATATGATGTGGACCATTTTTTCATGTACTTATTTACCAGCTGTGTACCTTTCTTGGTGAGATGTCTATTAATGTTTTTGATTCATTTTTAAATTGGGTTGTTTTCTTTTTTTTATTTTTTTCATTTAATTAATTTATTTTAATTGGAGGATAATTACTTTACAATATTGTGGTGGTTTTTGTCATACATTGTTGAATTTTTAATAGTTCTCTCTATATTTTGGATACTAGTAATTTTTCATATATATGCTTTTCAAAGACTTTCAGTTTGTGGCTTATCCTTTCATTCTCTTAAAAGTGTCTTTTGCAGAGCAGAAGTTTTTAATTTTAGTGAAGTTCAGTTTATCAATTTTTTCTTTCAGAATCATGCTTTTTATTGTATCTAAAAGTTGTAACCAAACCAAGGTTATCTAGGTTTTCTTGTATGTTATCTTCTAGGAAATGTATAGTTTTGCATTTTATACTTAGGTCTCCCACCCGCCTCCTTTAAAAAAATATTATTTGTTTATTTTTGGCTGCACTGGGTCTTCGTTGAGACATGTGACTCTTGCTGTGGCCTGTGGGCTTCTCTTTAGTTGTGGCATGTGGTCTCCAGAGCATGTGGGCTTGGTAGTTGGCGGCACATGGCCTCTCTAATTGAGGCACGTTGAGACATGTGACTCTTGCTGTGGCCTGTGGGCTTCTCTCTAGTTGTGGCACGTGGTCTCCAGAGCATGTGGGCTTGGTAGTTGGCGGCACATGGCCTCTCTAATTGAGGCACGTGGGCACAGTTGTGGCACACAGGCTTAGTTTCCCTTTGGCATATGGAATCTTAGTTCCACAACCAGGAATCCAGCCTTCATCCTCTGCTTTGAAGGGTGTATTCTTGACCACTGGACCGCCAAGAAAGTCCCCCACCCCCTTCTTTTTGCATGTGGGTGTTCAGTTGTTCTAACACTGTTTGTTGAAATGACCATCTTTCTCCCATTGTGTTACCTTTGTTTCTTTATCAAAGATCAATTAACCATGTATATGTGGGTTTATTTCTGAGGTCTTTCTTTTGCTGAATTGATCTGTTTATCCATTCTTTCACTGATACCACACTTTTGTTTAATAGTAGTAAGTCTTGAAGTTGGGTAGTCAGTCCTCTAACTTCTTTCTTCTCCTTTAGTGTTGGCTATTCTGTTTAAAATTTAGAATCAGTTTGTCAGTACCCACAAAATAACTTGCTTTCTTTTTGATTGAGATTGCATTAAATCTGTAAAGCAAGTTGTGAAGAACTAACATCTTGACAGTGTTGATTCTTTGTGTCCATCAATATGGAGTACTTTCCCACTTATTTAGTTCTCATTCATCAAAGTTTTATATTACAGTTTTCCTCATATAGACCTGTACCTGTTGTGTTAGATTTATATCTCAGTATTTATTTTTTGGGGGTGCAAATGTAAATTGTAAAGTGTTTTTAATTTTAATTTATCATTGTGGTATATAAAAAACAGTTTATTTTTGTATATTAACATTGGTATCACACAACCTTGCTCTAATCACTTATAGTTTCAGAGATTCTTTTGTTGATTGCTTAGGACTTTCTACATAGACAGTCATATCATGTGTAAACAAGGATAGTTTTATTTCTTCTTTTCCAATCTGCATATTTTTATTTCTTCTTCTTGTGTTATATTATGAGCTATATTTTAAGAGCTTCTAGTACCATGTTGAGTAAGAATGGTGGTAATTAATATTTTTGCTTTATTCCTGATCTAGTTTCTCATATTAAGTATGATATTAAGTTTTGGGGGTTTTGTTTGTTTGTTTGTTTTTTGTTTATTTGTTTTTTTAGGTCTTTTTTTTACCAAGTAGAGGAAATTCCCCTCTATTCCTAGTTAGCTGTGAATTTTACATGAAGGAATGTTGGATTTTGTCAAATACTTTTTCTACAGCTATTGATATGATTATATAATTTTTCTTCTTTAGCCTGTTTTGTGGTGGACTGTGTTATATTTTCAAATATTAAACCAATATTACTTATAGGGGAAATAAATCCCTCTTGGTCTTTTTATATACTGTTGAATTTGTTGCTAATGTTTTATAGATTTTTGCGTCAATGTTCAAAAGAGATATTGGTCCATCATTTTCCTTTCTTTAGTCTTTGTCAGTCTGCTATTCCTTTCTCTGTCTTTGTCTGGTTTTAGTATTAAAGTAATGATAGCCTCATAGAATGAGATTGGAAGCATTTCCTTTGCTTCTAATTTCTAGAAGAGATTGTAGAGCATTGGTATAATATTGTCCTTAAATGTTTGGTAGAATTAATCAGAGAGCCCATCTGGGCCTAATGCTTTCTGTTTTGGAAAGTTTTAAAATATTGATTCAATTTCTTTAATATAATAGTTATATAGTCATAAGCAGATTATTTCCCCTTGTGTGAGGTAGATTGAACTTTTCAAAAAATTGGTTCATTTAATCTAGGTTATCAAATTTTTGAGCACAGAGTTGTTCATAATATTCCTTCATTAACCTTCCAGTATCCATAGGATCTGTAGTGATGGCCCCTCTTTCATTTCTACATTGTGTTGTCTCTTTTTTTTTCCTTTGTTAACCTGGCTAGAGGCTAATCAATTGATTAATTTTTCCCCAAAACCATACTTTGCTTTCTTTGATTTTTTTCTATTGGCTATTTTAAATTACATTAATTTTTGCTCTTATTTTTATTATTTTTTTTCCTATACTTACCTTGGATTTAGTTTTCTTTTTCTAGTTTCCTCTAGTGGAAGCAGAGATAACTGATTTTAGATCTTCTTTTGTAGTATTTGCATTCAGTGCTATATATTTCCCTCTAAGCACTACTTTTACTACATCCCATAAATTTTCTCAAGTTGTGTTTCATTTTCATTTAGATAGAAATATATTAAAATTTCTCCTTAGACTTAGTCTCTGTGTTACTTAGAAGTGAGTTGTTTAATCTCCAAGTATTTGGAGGGAGGGGAGTTTCTAGATGTCTTTTTTTTTTTTTTTACTTGTTTCCAGTATAATTCCATTGTGGTATGTGAGCATTCTTTGTATGACTTCTAGTCTTCTAAATTTACTAGTGTGTGCTTCAAAGCAATCCGGGCAGAAAAAGAAATAAAAGGAATCCAAATTGGAAGAGAAATAAAATTCTCACTGTTTGCAGATGACATAATCCTCTACATAGAAAACCCTAAAGACTCCACCAGAAAATTACTAGAGCTAATCAATGAATATAGTAAAATTGCAGGGTATAAAATCAACACACAGAAATCCCTTGCATTCCTATACACTAATAATGAGAAAATAGAAAGAGAAATTAAGGAAACAATTCCATTCACCATTGAAACGAAAAGAATAAAATACTTAGGACTGTATCTACCTAAAGAAACTAAAGACCTATATATAGAAAACTATAAAACACTGGTGAAAGAAATCAAAGAGGACACTAATAGATGGAGAAATATACCATGTTCATGGATTGGAAGAATCAATATAGTGAAAATGAGTATACTACCCAAAGCAATCTATAGATTCAATGCAATCCCTATCAAGCTACCAACAGTATTTTTCACAGAGCTAGGACAAATAATTTCACAATTTGTATGGAAATACAAAAAACCTTGAAAAGCCAAAGCAATCTTGAGAAAGAAGAATGGAACTGGAGGAGTCAACTACCTGACTTCAGGCTCTACTACAAAGCCACAATCATCAAGACAGAATGGTACTGGCACAAAGACAGAACTATAGATCAATGGAACAAAATAGAAAGCCCAGAGATAAACCCACACACCTATGGACACCTGATCTTTGACAAAGGAGGCAAGAATATACAATGGAGAAAAGACAATCTCTTTAACAAGTGATGCTGGGAAAACTGATCAACCACTTATAAAAGAATGAAACTAGAACACTTTCTAACACCATACACAAAAATAAACTCAAAATGGATTAAAGATCTAAACATGAGACCAGAAACTATAAAACTCCTAGAGGAGAACATTGGCAAACACTCTCTGACATAAATCACAGCAGGATCCTCTATGACCCAGCTCCCAGAATGGTGGAAATAAAAGCAAAAATAAACAAATGGGACCTAATTAAAATTAAAAAGCTTCTGCACAACAAAAGAAACTATAAGCAAGGTGAAAAGACAGCCTTCAGAATGGGAGAAAATAATAGCAAATGAAGCAACTGACAAAGAATTAATCTCAAAAATATACAAGCAACTCCTGCAGCTCAATTCCAGAAAAATAAACAACCGAGTCAAAAAATGGGCCAAAGAACTAAACAGACATTTCTCCAAAGAAGACATACAGATGGCTAACAAACACATGAAAAGATGCTCAACATCACTCATAATTAGTTCAGTTCAGTTCAGTCGCTCAGTCGTGTCCGACTCTTTGCGACCCCATGAATCCCAGCACGCCAGGCCTCCCTGTCCATCACCAACTCCCGGAGTTCACTCAGACTCACGTCCATCGAGTCAGTGATGCCATCCAGCCATCTTATCCTCTGTCGTCACCTTCTCCTCCTGCCCCCAATCCCTCCCAGCATCAGAGTCTTTTCCAATGAGTCAACTCTTCGCATGAGGTGGGCAAAGTACTGGAGTTTCAGCTTTAGCATCATTCCCTCCAAAGAAATCCCAGGGCTGATCTCCTTCAGAATGGACTGGTTGGATCTCCTTGCAGTCCAAGGGACTCTCAAGAGTCTTCTCCAACACCACAGTTCAAAAGCATCAATTCTTTGGCACTCAGCCTTCTTCCCAGTCCAACTCTCACATCCATACATGACCACAGGAAAAACCATAGCCTTGACTAGACGGACCTTTGTTGGCAAAGTAATGTCTCTGCTTTTGAATATGCTATCTAGGTTGGTCATAACTTTCCTTCCAAGGAGTAGCGTCTTTTAATTTCATGGCTGCAGTCACCATCTGCAGTGATTTTGGAGCCCAAGAAAATAAAGTCTGACACTGTTTCCACTGTTTCCCCATCTATTTCCCATGAAGTGATGGGACCAGATGCCATGATCTTCGTTTTCTGAATATTGAGCTTTAAGCCAACTTTTTCACTCTCTTTCACTTTCATCAAGAGGCTTTTTAGTTCCTCTTCACTTTCTGCCATAAGGGTGGTGTCATCTGCATATCTGAGGTTCTTGATATTTCTCCTGGCAATCTTGATTCCAGCTTGTGTTTCTTCCAGTCCAGTGTTTCTCATGATGTACTCTGCATATAAGTTAAATAAACAGAGTGACAATATACAGACTTGACGTACTCCTTTTCCTATTTGGAACCAGTCTGTTGTTCCATGTCCAGTTCTAACTGTTGCTTCCTGACCTGCATACAGATTTCTCAAGAGGCAGGTCAGGTGGTCTGGTATTCCCATCTCTTTCAAAATTTTCCACAGTTTATTGTGATCCACACAGTCAAAGGCTTTGGCGTAGTCAATAAAGCAGAAATAGATGTTTTTCTGGAACTCTTTTACTTTTTCCATGATCCAGTGGATGTTATGCAAATCAAAACCACAATGAGGTACCATTTCACTCCAGTTAGAATGGCTGCTATCCAAAAGTCTACAAGCAATAAATGTTGGAGAGGGTGTGGAGAAAAGGGAACCCTCTTACACTGTTGGTGGGAATGCAAACTAGTACAGCCACTATGGAGAACAGTGTGGAGATTCCTTAAAAAACTGGAACTAGAACTGCCATACGACCCAGCAATCCCACTGCTGGGCATACACATTGAGGAAACCAGAGTTGAAAGAGACTTGTGTACCCCAATGTTCATCACAGCAATGTTTATAATAGCCAGGACATGGAAGCAACCTAAATGTCTATCAGCAGATGAATGGATAAGAAAGCTGTGGTACATATACACAATGGAGTATTACTCAGCCATTAAAAAGAATACATTTGAATCAGATCTAATGAGGTGAATGAAACTGGAGCCTATTATACAGAGTGAAGTAAGCCAGAAAGAAAAACACCAATACAGTATACTAGCACATATATATGGAATTTAGAAAGATGGTAATGATAACCCTGTATGTGAGACAGCAAAAGAGACACAGATGTGTAGAACACTCTTTTGGACTCTGTGGGAGAGGGCGAGGGTGGGATGATTTGGGAGAATGGCATTGAAACATGTGTAATATCGTATGTGAAACGAATCACCAGTCCAGGTTCGATGCAGGATACAGGATGCTTGGGGCTGGTGCACTGGGATGACCCAGAGGGATGGTATGGGGAGGGAGGTGAGAGGGGGGGTTCAGGATGGAGAACATGTATACACCAGTGGCAGATGCATGTTGATGTATGGCAAAACCAATACAATATTGTAAAGTAATTAGCCTCCAATTAAATAAATTTACATTAAAAAAATGTGTTAGTATGTGTTTTATTGCCCAGAAATGTGATCTCTCTTGGTGAATGTTCTATGTGACTTGAGAAGAATGTTTATTCTGCTTTTGTTGGATGATGTATTCCTTAAATGTCAATTAGATCAAGTTTGTTGTGGGTGGTGTTCTGTTCAGTTATGTCCTTACTTAGGTTTCGGACTGTTGGATATGTCAACTATTGTTAGAAGATGTGAAAATCTCTAATATAATAATGAATTTGTATATTTCTCCTTCAGCTTATCAGTTTTTGCCTTTAGTATTTTGATGCTCTGTTATTAGGCATAGACACATTCAGGGTTGGTATATCTTCCTGGAAACTGAACCCATTTATCATTATGTAATGCCCTTCTTTATCCTGATGATTTTTCTTCCTCTGAAGTTTATTTTGTCTGAAATTAACTTAGCTACTCTGGCTTTCTTTTTCAGTAGTGTAAGAAACAATATATATTTCTTCATCCTTTTGCATTTTCCCCTTCATCTAAATTTTTTTTACTTATTTCCTAATAGACTTTTAATTTTTAGAGCAGTTTTAGATTCAAACTGAGCAGAAAGCACAGAGAGCTCCCATACTGCCCCACCCCCACATTGTCCCTTTACTTTTAATCTCTCTCTTAATATTTAAAGTGAGTTTCTGATAGAAAATACATGTTTTATTACCCCCCCCCCCTTATTTCTCTTTTGGTTTGTATATTCAGACCATTGATGTTTAAAGTAATTATTGAAAATGTTGGATTGATCTATTTGTTGTCTTTTTCTATTTGTTGTCCTTCCTATTGGTTTTTGTCTTCCAGTCTTTTTTTTACCTTCTCTGGTTTTAATTGAGCATTTTATATGATTTTATTTTTTCTCCTCTCTTAGTATATACTTCTTTTTAAACTTTTTTTTAGTGATTGCCCTTGAGTTTGCAATATATATATTTATGGCTAAGCCAAGTCCACTTTCAAATACACTCTACCACTTATGGATAGCTCAAGTTCCTTATGACAGTGTCCCCTATTCCTCCCTCTCATCTCCTGTGATGTGGCCATCGTTCGTTTCTCTTATCCATAAATTCATTGTTGCTGTTATTGTTGTGAACAAATAAGATGGGTGTGCAGTCTTCAGTAGCTGCAGCATGCACGCTTCAGTGATTGTGGTACAGAGGCTTAGTTGCTCTGAGGCATGTGGAGTCTTCCCAGACCAGGGATCAAACCAGTGTCCTCGCACTTCCTATTGTTCCTTTCTTGGGATTTCCACCTCTGAGCTTACATGGCCCATCTGTTCTTACATGTTTTCTGTTTATTCCATTAAAACCCTTAACATAGTAATCATGTGCTGTGCTTAGTCGCTTCAGTTGTGTCCAACTCTTTGTGACCCCACGGACTGTAGCCCGCCAGGCTCCTCTGTCCCTGGGGATTCTCCAGGCGAGAATACTGGAGTGGGTTGCCATGCCCTCCTCCCGGGGATCTTCCCCACCCAGGAATTGAACTCAGGTCTCCCATATTGCAGGCAGATTCTTTACTATCTAAACCACCAGGGAAGCCCATATAGTAATCATAGTTATTTTAATTCCTTATCTGATAATTCCAACATCCCTGCTTTCTATCTCTCTCATATCTCATGCTTTCTCTGTTTCTTCAGACGGGTTTTTTTTTTTTTTTGCCTTTAATATGCTAATTTTTTTGTTCAAAAAAACATTTTAAAGACAAGAAAACTGTCCCCTCTGCAGTGATGCTTACTTGTAACCACTGTTCCCAGTAACCTCCCTCCCGTCTCTCCTGTGTGTGGATTTCAGGATGACTCAGTGTACTGCTTCCTGTATTAGGGCATAAGCGTGTCACTGTCGGTACAAACCTTTGGATACATAATGATCTGATAGGTGGAAACTGAACAGCTCCCCTCTTGTTGGGTACTTTAGTTTGTGAGTTTTTTTGTCTCTCCTGACCTGGGGAAGCTGAAAAGTAGACTTTCTTGCTGTAGTTTATGGACACGGAGGCTGAGAGAGGCCCAGAGGGGCAGCCCCTTCAGCCACCCTCCTCCATCCTGTTCACCCTGATGCTGCTGCAGGCCTGGGTTAGACTAGGACTCTTGGCATCCTGGTGTCGTAGCTTTCCACATACTAGCTGTGCTGTTAGTTCGGCAGGTCAGTGTCCCAGGGTAGCTCCAGGCCCAGAGTCTTCTAGGACCGATGCAGTCCCTTTGCTGCTGTACTGCCTTTCAGCCAGAATGTGTGCAGACCCCATGCTGGTGGGGAAGGAGGGATTGCTGCCCCAGACATCACTGAGGCCTGGTCAAGGACATCACTGGAAGGCCTCAGAGGCTAGGGGCACCTCTCACTACCCTGACACTGGGCTGTGCAGGAGGGCCTCAGCTGGGCTCAGTTGCCCAGAGCAAGGGGGTACCTTTTGACCTTGTGTCTGGGGTAGGGGTGGGGCTTGCAAACTGCCCACTGGACCACAGGTGTGTGCAGGGCCCATGATGTTGGTCCACACAGGGTTTTCAAAAACAGTTCCGTTAGCTACAACATACTAAAATCATGAGTTCCCTGGTGGCTCAGACAGTAAAGCGTCTGCCTGCAATGCGGGAGACCTGGGTTTGATCCCTGGGTCAGGAAGATCCCCTGGAGAAGGAAATGGCAACCCACTCCAGTACTCTTGCCTGGAAAATTCCATGGATGGAGGAGCCTGGTAGGCTACAGTCCATGGGATCGCAAAGAGTCATACACGACTGAGTAACTCCACTGGTTCGCTGGTCACATAAAGATGCGCATTCCTAGGTTTTCTTGAACAGTTGGGAGATCTGACAGCTCAGTGCGCATCCACAAGATGCCCCCACGGGCCTGCTCGGCCTTGGGCTGTGGTGTCCTCATCTCCATTGCTCGCTGAGCTGAGCTGCACCTGCTCGCTTTGCCTTGTGGCCCGCCTGCAGTGTCCACTGTGCACAGTCAGGGCCCACTTGGCGGGTTGTTCTGGATGACCTTCAGATCCCCGCCGTGCAGACATGTGGTGGGTGTCTGAGGGCCGGCCGCGTGGAGACCTGTGAGCGCCAGGCTTCTGTTGTGTCCTTAGAGCTGTGTCAGGGAAGGCTGTCCCTGTGCACTGGGCAGCCTGCTTCCCGCCGTGTCCCAGAACAATGCTAAACGAGATTTGTAAAAGGAATTAAAGCAGAGTGGGCAGGCCTGCTGACCATACTTGGCCTTACTGTCCTTGTCTCACAAGTGAGAGGCTGGATGGGATTGATTTTTGCTGAGAGTACCTTCATTTCTGATGCTACAAGAGCCTTTAGTTCCTACCTGCTTCAAGCAGCTCTCAGAAAGTTCTGAGCACATACCATAAGCACACGCCAGCACTTGTTTATGACCCACATTCTATGCAGATTTATTTTCAAGAGTCAGAAGAGTATTTCTTTGAAAGTTTATTTGTATATACTTAAGAAATTCAAATAGCTCTGATGTGAATCAAGTCAGTTTATTGGGATTACAGTTGTTTTTTATAATGTTTAAACGGAGATAGCAATATGTACACACAGGAAATGGAGAAGGCAATGGCACCCCACTCCAGTACTCTTGCCTGGAAAATCCCATGGACAGAGGAGCCTGGTAGGCTGCAGTCCATGGGGTCTCGAAGAGTCGGACACGACTGAGTGACTTCACTTTCACTTTCCACTTTCATGCACTGGAGAAGGAAATGGCAACCCACTCCAGTGTTCTTGCCTGGAGAATCCCAGGGATGGGGGAGCCTGGTGGGCTGCTGTCTGTGGGGTCACAGAGAGTCGGACATGACTGAAGCGACTTAGCAGCAGCAGCATAGCACACACAGGACAAAACTTGTCTTCAGTGACAAGTCTGTCTCCTCCCTACTGACCACCAGGCTTCTCCAAAGGTAGCCACTGGGGTTCTGTTTCTGAGTCTTTCCAGAACATTCTGATTACAGAGGAGCATGTGTTTGCATTTCCTTCAGTTCAGTTCACTTCAGTTGTTCAGTCATGTCCAACTCTTTGCGACCCCATGAACCGCAGCACACCAGGCCTCCCTGTCCATCCCCAACTCCCAGAGTTTACCCAAACTCATGTCCATTGAGTCGGTGATGCCACCCAACCATCTCATCCTCTGTCATCCCCTTCTCCTCCTGCTCTCAATCTTTCCCAGCATCAGGGTCTTTTCAAATGAGTCAGTTCTTCGCATCAGGTGGACAAAGTACTGGAGTTTCAGCTTCAACATCAGTCCTTCCAATGAACACCCAGGACTGATCTTCTTTAGGATGGACTGGTTGGATCTCCTTACAGTCCAAGGGACTCTCAAGAGTCTTCTTCAACACCACAGTTCAAAAGCATCAGTTCTTCTGCGCTCAGCTTTCTTTATAGTCCAACTCTCACATCCATACATGACTACTGGAAAAACCATAGCCTTGACTAGATGGACCTTTGTTGGCTAAGTAATGTCTCTGCTTTTTAATATGCTGTCTCGGTTGGTCATAACTTTCCTTTCAAGGAGTAAGCGTCTTTTAATTTCCTTCAGTGCCCTCCAAAATGAGTGTGGGCTGTGCCCCCTCCTGAAATTTGTGCTCTTTGCTGCACAGTATATCTTGGAGATTGCTCAGATAGCAAGTGTAGAGTTTGTATTTCTTGGCGCTCCAGACATTTGCCTGTCTCCCCTGGATGGGGACCTGGCTGCTGCTGCAGTCAATGCCCTGTGCACACCTTCGCTCGTGTACCTGTGCATTCTTGGGAGAGAATCGCAGACAGGATGCACACGTTCTCAGTATTGGCAGCTCCCATCCTACAGGCTTTGCCGGTGTGTGTTTTCGCTGAGACGTTGAATGCTCGTCTGTCTGCAGTGTCACCTCACCAGGTACTCTCCAGCGTCTTAGGGCTGTGCCGGGCAATAGGTGGGAAACCTTGCATTTGGGTTTGCATGTCTTACTACAAGTGCTGTTGCATCCCTTTCCATATGTTGAAAAACCACTTTGTCCTTTTCTGTAAATTGTTTACTTAAAGCCATGATTTGAATCACTGGTCAGGCAGTTTCACTGTTTTTTTTTTTTCCCTGCAAAAAGTCTTCCTACTGTTTCCACCATTCTTGACATGTGGTCCAGACCTAAACTGAGGTCTCCCTGAGGCACATAGCACTCCACAGAAAGCTGTCATTGATTTGGGTACTTGGTATTTTTTACTCCTGGTGCTGCTGTTCATTGTTTGGAGTTATTTGGATTTTTGTGTCCCTGAGGCCAGAAGCAAGGCACCCATTCAGGGCCGTGGGGAGGTGTTCCCCTCAGCTGCATCTCTGTGGGGTGTGGGAAGGGCCAGGTTTCCCTTGGGGCCCGTGACCAGCTCTGCTGTGGCCTAGGTTAATTAATTAGTGTCAGGAGCCTCTGTGTCCTGCTTGCTTCTCTCCAACAAATACTTACCTACCCAAACCTGCAGATGTGGTTTTGTACTTTTACATGCTCTAGGGGTAAGATTTTAAGAAGGCAGCCCTTAGGAGGATTGTTTTAGCTAACTCTGCTTGAACATTATGGGACCTTAAGTGCTGACCTCCCTCTGGTCCCCTCCTGTTCTTGTTTGCGCAGGGTCGAGGGGTGTCTGCTCAGTGCTGGTTCTGTACTGGAGTCTCTGGGCTGACTGGAAATCAAGGACTTCCCTGCTTTCTCTGGGACGGGGCTGCCTGTAAGTTTCTAGGTCATGGAATTTTAGCGCTGTTGGGACTTTGGAGATGCGCTGGGCAAAGCAGTTTGCTTAGTGCTGAGTAACAGGGTTCATGGAGGATAAGTGACTTATGTCTCACGTGGAGGGGGTCTGCTCCATCTGTGGTTTCCTCCAGTCAGTCGCTCTGGGGGTTTTCATTTAGCAAATATAGTCAAGAAATGAGGTTGAACAGTGAATTCCTAGGTAAAGCTGGCACCTGGGTGGAGACCATGGCCGAGGGCCAAGGATGCTGACCAGGAGTGAGCCTGGGACTCATGCTGTGCATGTGGCCTGCTTTTCTGCAAGGGGTTATAGCCCCAATGAAGGAAGTTATAGCTCCGATGGCTCACAGAAACCCCAGGTGAGAGCTGAAAAGAGCATAGGCTTGGCCCCACCTGGCTTCCTAAAATAGGCCCTGTTCTCGCAGCTCCTAGGCCCCAGCTTGTCTTTAGAAATGGGCCTGATCCAGTAAGTTAGGTGGGGCTTGGGGTCCAGATCTTCAAAGCCTTCCCAAAAGTTGTCTAGACATATTGCCAAGACAATATATTTGCTAGAACATGTTGTTAAGTGGAAATCCCAGGGCAATAACTGGGTCAGCCCTGGACACTGAGGCTGTAGGTCAGACATTGCAGGGGCAACAGAGTGACCTCCCCCCCCCCCACAACAGAGTCCCTTCTTTTTGACCTGATAGTGGGCCTGTCCCACCCAAGAGACTCCAGTCTGCATGTCCATGGGGGCACAGCTTGACCCATGGGGGCACAGCTTGACTCAAGTCTGTGATCTATGCCAACACTCCCCATGGGGCATTTGTGTCAGAAACGCAGCTCAGGTGTGGTCATGCAGAAACACCAGGCAATCCAGAACGCAGAGTACATAGGAGACCACCAGCCTGGAGCCTGCAAAAGGCCACAGCACCAGAGAAAAATAGCACCCCTACCCCAACTAGGACTTCCCTAGTAACTCAGCTGGTTATCCAGAATCCACCTGCAATGCGGGAGACCTGGGTTTGATCCCTGGCTTGGAAAGATCCCCTGGAGGAGGGCATGGCAACCCACTATAGTATTCTTGCCTGGAGAATCCCCATGGACAGAGGAGCCTAATGGGCTACAGTCCATGGGGTCTCAAAGTTGGACACAACTGAGCACCTAAGCACACACAGCAGCGCCCCCATTTCAGGAGCCAGAGGCTGGGCAGCTGGTGCCATGTGTGATCTGGGGTCAAATACAAACAGCTGTGAGGAATGTTGTTGAGACAACTGGGAAAATATGGATATGTAGACACGTGCTTTAGGATATGTCTTATGGTGTTAACTTTGATGTTGTGGTTATGGTGGAGACAGCTCAGTTCTTAGGAGACTGCAGGGTGATGAATTAGGGGGCCAGTCCTCACGTCTGTAACAGATTTTCAAATGTTTCAGAAAAAAAAAGAAGGAAACTACAGAGATATAAAGCAAATGAGGGGAATTGTTAACCATTGGAGAACCTGAGTGAAGGGAAGACAGGTATCCATTGCAATTTTTCTGTAGGGTTTACAATTTCAAAATGGGAAGTGGGTTGGGAGAGCCCTCTCAGGTGATGGTGACATGGAGTGGACAGCACACTGTCGCCTGTCCGCCTCTGCCTGTGTCTCTTACCTTCACCAGGGAGGGTCCTGTCTGTCCCAGAGTGGAACCTGTGTGTAGACTCCCCAAGGCTTCACTCTGCCTCACTTGGGACGCTTCCCAGGCCCCTATGCTTGCTCCTCTCTGTCCTGTGAGCCCTCTCACTGCCCCTCGCACTGCCTTTGTGCCTATACCAGATGAAGGAGACTAGGGACACGAGTCACTTGCCTCATGGTGGCTGGCCGAAGAGGTATGTGAACATGGAGGACCTTGACCTCCACCTCCACCCATTAGACTGAGTGACATCAACTTACAAGGTCATGACCCACCTTGTTTAAACCTTTGAACTGGGAGAGAGGGGTTTCTTCCCCTACAGTGGTGCTTCCTCCAGATTGCTGTGGGTGGTGCTCTTGGGTTGGCCTGGAGAATGAGGGAGACTCCTGTCCAGCATGTCTGCCTATGGCTTTTATCCCCCCATCATGGCTTTGTCCCCTATGGCTTCCATTCCCCCATATCTTCCATCCCCTTGGAAGCTTATATTCCCCTGGGTGTCCCATCCTGCTGAGGGAAGTGTGGAAAAGTACTAACAAAGACATTACAGCCAGGAAGGAAAAGCTGTGGGCATGATGGGGTGGGTCTCAGCTGAGCAGAGGCCACTGGCCCCTTATTCTCTCCTTGGAGACAGGCAGGGCTGGGCTGCAGTCCATTCACCTCTGAGTCCTGGAGGAGTGGACATGACACATCTGGGAATAGGAATAGATGTTGACATTCTTACCATGCAGATTCTTTGTTTTGCGCTGGAGTTTTGCTCTTTCTCAGCCACTTGCTGACAGAAGGGAGAGCTTGTGTCATGATCCATCAGCTCATCAGGAGAAATTGATGACAGTGATGATGATGGTGATGGTGTTGATCATGATGGTGATGACTGTAGTGACCATGATGGTGATGACTGTAGTGACCAAGATGGTGATGACTGTAGTGACCAAGATGGTGATGGTGATGGTGGTGATGATAATGGTGATGGTGTTGATCATGATGGTGATGACTGTAGTGACCATGATGGTGATGACTGTAGTGACCAAGATGGTGATGGTGATGGTGGTGATGATAATGGTGATGGTGTTGATCATGATGGTGATGACTGTAGTGACCAAGATGGTGATGGTGATGGTGATGGTGGGTGATAGTGGTGATGGTGTTGATCATGATGGTGATGACTGTAGTGACCAAGATGGTGATGGTGATGGTGGTGATGATAATGGTGATGGTGTTGATCATGATGGTGATGACTGTAGTGACCAAGATGGTGATGGTGATGGTGATGGTGGGTGATAGTGATGGTGGGTGATAGTGGTGATGGTGTTGATCATGATGGTGATGGTTGTAGTGATGATGATGGTGATTATGACTGTGAAGGTGGTGATGACTACAGCAAGCAGTAAACTGTCTTTGCAGGCCCTTGCATTGTGCCAGGTATGGCGCTGGGCATTGTACATACAGTCCTTTCTAAGCTTACCTGCCTCCTCAGCAGGGGCTAGGAGAACAATTGTCCTTCACGTTCTGGAACCTCTTTTCATTTCTTCTGAGTATTCATCCCTCCCCACAGCCCTAGTTATCTGTGACTGTGTAATAGCCACCCCCAAATGTAGTGGCTTCTGACAATGCCTGCCTGGGTTTTTTCTACGAGTCTACATCTGGGCTCAGCAGACAGACCTGCCCGCACCAAAGCTCTGTCACTGCTCTGTAACTGGGTCCCCACAAGGTCCGGATGGAAGCCACATGGTCTGTGTGACCCTTGTTGGTGTTGTTCAGTCTCTAAGTGATATCCAGCACTTTGCACCCCTATGGACTGCAGCATGCCAGGCCTCCCTGACTATCTCCTGGAGTTTGCCCAAGTTCACGTCCATTGAATCAGTGATGCTAACCATCTCATCCTCTGCCACCCTCTTCTCCTTTTGCCTTCCATCTTTCCCAGTCAGGGTCTTTTCCAGTGAGTCGACTCTTCACATCAGGTGGCCGAGATATTGGAGTTTCAGCATCAGTCCTTCCAATGAATATTCAGGGTTGATTTCCTTTAGGATTGACTGGTTTGATCTCCTTGCAGTCCAAGGGACTCTCAAGAGTCTTCTCCAACACCACAGTTTGAAAGCATCAGTTCTTCCGTGTGCAGGCTTCTTTATGGTCCAACTCTCACATCCGTACATGACCACTGGAAAAACCATAGCTTTGACTCTACGGACCATTGTCAGCAAAGTGATGTTTCTGCTGTTCAATATGCTATCTAGGTTTGTCAGAGCTTTCCTTCCAAGGAGCAAGCGAGCATTTTTTAATTTCATGGCTGCAGTCACCATCCACAGTGATTTTGGAGCCCAAGAAGAAAAATATCTGTCATTGCTTCCACTTTTTCCCCTCTATTTGCCATGAAATGATGGGACCAGATGCCATGATCTTAGTTTTTTGATTTCTGAGTTTTAAGCAAGCTTTTTCACTCTCCTCTTTCACCCACATCAAGAGGCTCTTTAGTTCCTCTTCGCTTTTTGCCATTAGAGTGGTGTCATCTGCATGTGTGACCCTTGGGGGTCCTGATATACTGAGTCCTCAGGCTGACTACCCTCCAGAGTTGGGAGTGAGACCCTCCTCTGTGGCTCAGTGTCTTCCGCTGCCCCCCCAGGCCATGGCTGGCACTCTGTCATCCCAGGCATCCAGGCAACCCACTGGCAGGCTCATCCAGCTGGGCCAGGTCTGGTGGTTTCCTGTTTCCTGTTCCTCTTTATGAACTTGTCCTTTGAGGGCTCAGCTGCACCAGGGGTCCAATCCTTATTGCACCCCCAGCTCCTTCTGTGGCAGAGTGTTTGCTACCCGCTTCTGCACAGCAGGCTGGCTGACTGGGAGCTGTGAGGGCTCCTGAGGTGCATATGAGGTGTGGGGTGCAGACAGACCTGGCTGACCTCACCTGCTCTTGCCCCACTTCTATGTGGTCCAGGTGAATGTGGGCCTCTCTGGGCCTTCGTTTTCCCCTCGCACACCATACCTGAGGGTCTTAGGGTGAAACCACAAAACCTGTGGACAGCTGCTGCCTGGGAGCATCTTGGGAGCACCAGACACACTGTCTTGAGCCCCTGTATGGCTCTGAAGGGGTCAAATCCCTTCTCCCACTGTGATTTCTCCCCTGTCGTATAGAGGTTGTGTGGCTCCTGGACTAGTGGCTGGGCACTCAGTGAGTGGTTGCTCACGTGATTAGGGTCTAAAGGACCACCTTAAGTTTGATGATATGTGGCTGGTGACCATCTTGAAGCAAAGTTGTAACTGCGTTGTGATCCCTATGGCTTTGTCATGTGGAAATGTGCCAGTGACCCGTTTCTGGGCGCCTTCTGGAGACTGCAGGCAGAAATGTGGGAGAATGCAGGAAGAAGGGGATGGCCCTGAAGTGGGGCTGGCTTGACATGGGATGAAGTCATCATGAGGGGAATTGCTGGGCACCCCCAGGCCTTCTGGGGCTCCCTGGCCCACCCAGGCTTCCATACAGTATCCACCCACCCTGCCTCTCCCTGTTGTCTGCAGCGTGGACTCATCCCTCTGCGAGGCTCCCAGGGGAAACCCAGGGGCCCTGAGATGAGTGTCCTAGCCTTGTGGCAGGGTGGACAGCTCAGGAACCCTTCTCAGTGGGATACCAGGACCTGAGAAATGTAGAGGAGATGAGCTAGGAAGGGACATCGTTCTGATCTTCTGAATAAAGCAAGACTTTTGCTACTTGTTATGAAAAGAAATACACACTCATTTCAGTGATTTAGGGAAGTACAGAAAAGTGTAAAGAGAAAACAAGCATGCCATTGCCTGGCACCAGGGTGGAGCCCTCTTGTGTCACTGTGTGCCAGGGCTGTAGTTTAGTGTCTGCACATTGTAAACACGTAAACTCAAAAATGTGTAAAACCTGAGTTTTGGTGACTGTGTGATATCCTGCTGTGTGAGCAAAGCATGACCTGGGTCTCTGACCTCCTGGCTGGAAAAGTTTACTGTTCTTAATTTTTCACTATTGTGAATAATCATGGGGTGGACCATCTTGCATGTGAATCTTGTGTGCATTTCTACTTTCTGCCTTATACTAGGTTTGAGATTGTGGAATTACTGGCCCAAAGGATGGAAACCTTTTTTAAACCTGGGCAACACGACTGTATCTGGGGAGGCTTCTTCCCATGTTAGTTTCTCCACGGGCAGGATGAGTCCAAGTGGCCCCATGTGCCGTGACCATTATTGACAAATCAGCTGTGCCACCTCTGACCTCCTCGGTGCTTCACAGTGCGGGGGCTCCACCTTCCCTCTGGAATTAAAAGGGGCCACCTCCTTTTTTTGAGGCTCCTCCTCTAACTTAAAAAAATCAAAACAGTGTTACAGAAGTTGTGATTTATGGTAAATCAACATCCTTGACAACACAATAGGAAAAAACCACAATGCAGTCTAATTTTGGATTCATGAGAAAATTCCAACCTTGATTCTCAAAGACTGAGCAGAGGAGAGTGGTGGGGTGTCCAGGCCGTGCCAGGAGCCTGTGCTCTGGGGAGCTCCTCTGGCAGGGCCGTTACCATGAGGTTGTACCCTGCATGCTTGGGGGTAGGATTCTAGAACGTGCTACTGAAAGTCACCCTACTGGCTGGCAGAGCTGGGATTCCTGTGGGATGGCCATAGAAGAGCTATTCCTCTCTTGATCCCCCTTGGCCCTTGGTCTCACAACCGGAGCATCTCCAAGGGGTAGGTTTGGATTTTGTACAAAGAACAGGGAACCCAGGCTTCCTTGCAAGCAGGACTTCCTGGAGGGTGGATGGCTGCTTTGGCATTTCTGACCTGATTTTGCCACCTTTGCAAGTGTCTGAAATCTGCAGCATCAAATCCTCAGTTCTCTTTTTCTTGGTTATCTTTGGTGTCTTATCTCCCGCTCACTTCTGTCTTTGAAAATTCTGTTGTCTTTCTACTTACTGGGCTCTGGGGACCAAATGAACTTAACATTTGTTTGGGGTAGACTTTCTGGCATGCTGGGGTCCCTGGGAGCTCAGATCAAACCAGTTCCCAGCCTCACCAGGTCATGAGCCCCTGAAAATGCAGTAGAAACATCACTCATTCATTTCAGCCTTCTCCTAGGGACCTGGGGTCCTGGGTCCTGATGACCTGGATTCTCTCCAATGTAGGGAACTTGGGGTCAACAGGGTCCATGTTGATGTCTTAGGTGGTCCTGGCAGTCTGTGCTTCTGCCTGTTGCCTACCACCTGGGTGGACCACAGCTTTCCACCCTGGGCACTGGGGCTGGGCAGGCTGGATTTGGCCCTCACAACTTCCTGTCCTTTAAGAAATATGGCCTGTGGGGTGCTTGGGGAACCATTATTCTCATCAGATGGAGAAGGCAATGGCACCCCACTCCAGTACTCTTGCCTGGAGAATCCCAGGGACAGGGAAGCCTGATGGGCTGCCCTCGGTGGGGTTGCACAGAGTTGGACACAACTGAAGCGACTTAGCAGCAGCAGCAGCATTCTCATCAGAGTTCAAAAGGACTGTTGCTGCTGCTGCTAAGTCGCTTCAGTCATGTCCGACTCTGTGCGACCTCATAGACAGCAGCCTACCAGACTCCTCCATCCCTGGGATTCTCCAGGCAAGAACATTGGAGTGGGTTGCCATTTCCTTCTCCAGTGCACGAAAGTGAAAAGTGAAAGTGAAGTCACGTAGTCGTGTCCAACTCTTTGCGACCCCATGGACTGCAGGCTACCAGACTCCTCCTTCCGTGGGATTTTCCAGGCAAGAGTACTAGAGTGGGTTGCCATTGCCTTCTCCATTAAAAAGGACAAATGCTACAATTATCTGGCTGCCTGTGTCTTTGCCAAGGTGTCAGAGCTGTTGAAATTGTCGTTCTGTTCTTGAACGGATATCCTGGATGACGTTTGTCCCCATCTAGCCTCTGAGGTCTATGTACGGTTCCCCTGCCTTGGTCCCACAGCACCTTTCCCAGCTTCTGGTCTTTTCCCTCTTCTTCCCTGAGCTACCTGCCTCCACTTCCCCTCTCTCTCGCTCCCCTCCCCTACCTTACCCTCATGCTCTCCCCAGTGTGCTCCCCTGGCCAGCTCTGCCCAAAGAGCTGACCCTCCCAGGCTGCACTTGGGACTGCCTTGAGTGGTTGTGATGATCCTGGGGACATGGATGCAGCTGGGCCTGGCCATGTCCAGGACCCAGCTTGTAGCTGATGCCCCTCATCCTCCTTTTTCTCTTGGACCATTGGCAGGTAACTTTGAACCCTTGCTTGGGCCTGGAGTGTGTGGCAAGCTCCAGTGCCTACTTCCCAGGAGGGCAATACCTACCTTCCATTGAGAAGCCCCTGAGTCTGGGGCTGGTTGCTGTGAGGACCCTTCTCACCTGCCTCTTTGGCTCACTGTGTCCGCAGAGAGCCTTTGCTGCAGTCCCACAAGGGGCAGGGACAGGTGAGGACCTTGGGCACCTTGCTGTGGATGCAGGAGGACTAGCAGGCTGGGCCTGCTGAGCCCCCAGTGTCCATCCAGAGAAGTCCTTGGGTGTCCAGCTCTTGTTGTGAGCCAGCAGGGGTCTCCAGTGGGGAGAGTATCTTCCGTATTCAGTACAGTCTGGCTGCTTGGGTTCAGGTGGCCCTTAACAGGGTGCCTGTAGAGGGCATGCATGTGCAGACACGTGCATAATTGGAATTTTCTTCAAACTTATGCTCCTTGGTGGCTCAGCAGTAAAGAATCCACCTGCAGTGCCCAGAGCTGCAGGAGATTCAGGTTCGATCCGTGGGTTGGGAAGCTTCCCTGGAGGAGGAAATGGCAACCCACTCCAGTATTCTTGCCTGGAGAATTTCATGGACAGAGGAGCCTGGCAGGCTACAGTCCATAGGGTCACGAAGAGTCAGACAAAACCAAAGTGACTTAACGTCCAGGCTGGATGCTCTTTAACTATTGATACTTGCCCACTGTACTTAAGTACAGCAAGGCAGGGGATTGGTGTGTATTAATGTGAAATGTGTGCTTCTTTTTTTGTCTTTAAATGATGACTCATCACACTAGCAGCCACTTAATGTGAATACATCTGCATTTCTCTTCTCACCATGGATGGCGTTGATCACGCACACTAAACGATCACCTAGGTGATTGATCCAGATGCATGTTGGGGTGACAGTCTCCCTAAGAGCCGCAGTGTCTTTGCTTCTGGCTTTGGGGCAAGAAAAATGCTTCTGATGTTTCTCTTGTTCTGATTTTTTATAATATCTCAAATAATTTCTTAGGAGCACTCAGAAAGGCTTAACGTTGGGATAATAAAATAAACGAGCTGCTTTCAGTAAGCAACCTTGACAGAATGGCAGTGAGCAGGTGTGGTCTAGTGCTCTGCACACAGGATCTTGAACTGGGCAGTGGGTCACTGGATCTTTAAGACAGGATTGGGGTGGTTCCCCCCTGCACACGGTACATCCAATGGGCTGGATCTGGGGACTTCATTTCCACAGGTGGCCTTGTTAGGGTTATGGACACAGACAGGGCGGTGATGCATCGCTCTGAGGGGGGTTGCTGCTGGTATTTCCCATTAGGAGAGGGCAGGCTTGCCTGGGGTCACCTCCCTGGGAGCCCCAAGCCCTGGGTGGCTCTCCTGGGTGAGGGGCAGCCCTCAGGTGTGCCCAGCAGAACGGGGCCCACCTTCCTTGTCTCTCACTTTCCCTTTCAGTCCCAGGACCTTCCTGCACAACACAGCAAACAGCCAGACCCATCCTGGACCATGTGAGCCCTGTGCCCCCCAGATGGTGGTGTTCTAAAGAGCGAGCTCCCAGGGCTGAGGTGGGAGTATCCGCATGCACAGTGCACATGGCTGTGACCTCTGGGTCTCAGTTTCCCCATTTGTCATAGAGGCCCCTGCTGTGGGCCTTCCAGAGCATGATGAGGCTTCAGGGATGTGTGGGACCAGTAGGTGGTATTTGGGGGAGCCAGTCTGAGGAACTAGGCCTGAGAAATGCCAACTGGGGGGTTTGTATTTTAAGGTGCTTTGGTTTCCTTCCCTTTGATTGACTTGAAACTCAACCCTTATGAGGCCTTTGGGTGGGAGTGGTCCCCCCTGTGCCCTTAGAGCCTACGTTGGAGAAGCCCCTTGGGCCTTCCACGGTATACCTTACTCCCGACCTGTTGAATGGGCCCTGTGTCATCTGACCTGAGACCTTCTGCCTGCCTGCAGGGTCAGTGCTGGCACATAGAGGCCTTGCAGCAGAACCATGACAGCCCTTCTCGTTTGTCCTTGGGTCCTGGGGCAGGCAGGGGTTCCCAGTGGGCTGTGGGTATGCATGACTTCTGCTGGAACAGAGGAAAGCCCTTCAGGGCAGGTTGCCATCCTCAGTGTCTGTGAGCTCCAGGAGCTGCCAATGAGAAGTAGCCTAGAGCCACTGCCCGGTGTGGACTTGCAGTATGCACTGTTCATCTAAACTAATGACACAGCCAGCTATTTTACCAGCAAAATGGGTTTATTCAGGCACAACAAAGAATTACGGTTTGAGACATGGTCTCTGGTGAGCACAGGCAAGTCCAGGGAACAAAGGAGAGGACCATTCTTTTATAGAGGAAAAGGGGGAGTTGGGAGGAGCTGCTGTTAACAGAGTCCATTGGAGGAAGCTGGGAATTGGAAGTGCAGTGGCGCTACCAGTAGGTCTCTGTCTTTCTACATTTACCTCTGCTGGGTGTGACCATCTGAATGGAATCGCAGTATGTGGCTTCCTCTATCTGGTTTCCTTTCTCAGCACAATGCTTTTCAGGTTCGTCTTTGCTGTAGTGTGTATCAGCACTTCGTTCCTTTTTAAGGCTGAATAGTACTTCGTTGTATGGCAGCATTGCAATTTGTTTATCCATTCATCAGTTAATGGACATTTGGGTTGCTTCCATCTTTTGTTTATTGCGACTACCACTGCTGTGAGTATTTGTGTACAAGGATTTGTTTGAGAAACTGTTCTTAGTTCCTTTGGGTCTATACCTTGGAGTGGAATTGCTGGATCATCTGATACTTTTATGTTTAACTTTTTGAGGAACTGCCATACTGTTTTTACATAGAAATTGTATCATTTTACATTCCTACCTGTGAGATGTAAACCACTGTGAAAGTCACACAGTTGTGTCTGACTCTTTGTGACCCCGTGGACTGTAGCCCGTCATTCTCTTCTGTCCATGGAATTCTCCAGGTGAGAATACTAGAGTGGGTTGCTGTTCCCTTCTCCAACGGATCTTCCTGACCTGGAGATCAAACCCGGGTCTTCTGCATTGCAGGCAGTTTCCTTACTGTCTGAGCCACTAGGAAAGCCCTGTGATACGAGAGCGTTCTAATTTCTTTGCATCCTCACCAGTCTTTGCTCTTTTCCCATTTTCTTTTTTTCAACTACAGCCATCCTAGTGAATGTGCAGTTGTATCTCTTGGTTTTGATTTGCATTTCATGGCATCCAGATGACTAACGATGCTGAGCATCTCTTCATGAGCTTGTTGGCCATTTGTATTTCTTTGGAGAAATTTCTATTTGGGACCTTTGACCATTTTAAAATTGATGTGTCATTTTTGTTGTTGAGTTGTGAAGTTCTTTATTCATTTCAGTGATTAGGAATATGATTTGCAGATATTTTCTCCCATTCTGTACAGTGAAAAGCCTTTTCACTTTCTTGATGTCCTTTAATGCAGAAAAGTTCTAAATTTTAATATTGTCCAATTTATCTCTTTTTCCTTTTGTTGCTTGTACTTTTTTTTTAAACTTTTAGTCTTTTATTCACAATGTTTGGGCATATTAATTTTACCTTTTTTTAATGCTATTTTTAAAGCAACAGAGGAGGTAAGAAAATATCTTTTACTCTTGGAAATATTTTTAGCATGGTCTTCTTTAGTCGCTAGATCAGATCAGATCAGATCAGTCACTCAGTCATGTCCGACTCTTTGAGACCCCATGAATCGCAGCACGCCAGGCCTCCCTGTCCATCACCAACTCCCGGAGTTCACTCAGACTCACGACCATCGAGTCAGTGATGCCATCCAGCCATCTCATCCTTTGTCGTCCCCTTCTCCTCTTGCCCCCAATCTCTCCCAGCATCAGAGTCTTTTCCAGAGTCAGTTCTTCACATGAGGTGGCCAAAGTACTGGAGTTTCAGCTTTGGCATCATTCCTTCCAAAGAAATCCCAGGGCTGATCTCCTTCAGAATGGACTGGTTGGATCTCCTTGCAGTCCAAGGGACTCTCAAGAGTCTTCTCCAACACCACAGTTCAAAAGCATCAATTCTTTGGCACTCAGCCTTCTTCACAGTCCAACTCTCACATCCATACATGACCACAGGAAAAACCATAGCCTTGACTAGACGAACCTTTGTTGGCAAAGTAATGTCTCTGCTTTTGAATATGCTATCTAGGTTGGTCACAACTTTCCTTCCAAGGGGTAAGCGTCTTTTAATTTCATGGCTGCAGTCACCATCTGCAGTGATTTTGGAGCCCAAGAAAATAAAGTCTGACACTGTTTCCATTGTTTCTCCATCTATTTCCCATGAAGTGATGGGACTGGATGTCATGATCTTCGTTTTCTGAATGTTGAGCTTTAAGCCAACTTTTTCACTCTCCACTTTCACTTTCATCAAGAGGCTTTTGAGTTCCTCTTCACTTTCTGCCATAAGGGTGGTGTCATCTGCATATCTGAGGTTATTGATATTTCTCCCTGCAATCTTGATTCCAGCTTGTGTTTCTTCCAGCCCAGCGTTTCTCATGATGTCCTCTGCATAGAAGTTAAATAAACAGGGTGACAATATACAGCCTTGGCGTACTTTTCCTATTCGGAACCAGTCTGTTGTTCCATGTCCAGTTCTAACTGTTGCTTCCTGACCTGCATACAAATTTCTCAAGAGGCAGATCAGGTGGTCTGGTATTCCCATCTCTTTCAGAATTTTCCACAGTTGATTGTGATCCACACAGTCAAAGGCTTTGGCATAGTCAATAAAGCAGAAATAGATGTTTTTCTGGAACTCTCTTGCTTTTTCCATGATCCAGCAGATGTTGGCAATTTGATCTCTGGTTCCTTTTCCTTTTCTAAAAGCAGCTTGAACATCAGGAAGTTCACGGTTCACATATTGCTGAAGCCTGGCTTGGATGTCCAATTCTCTTGTGACTCCATGGAGATAGCCTGCCAGGTTTCTCTGTCCATGATATTTCCCAGGTGAGAATCCTGGAGTGGACTGCCATTTCCTTCTCATTATTGCTTGTACTTTTGATGTCCTATTTGTGCCCAAATCCAAGGTCATGAAGATTCACCCTTGTGTTTTCTTCTAAGAGTGTTATAGTTTTAGCTCTCATATTTAGATTGTTAATCCATTTTGAGTTAATTTTATGTGTGGTGTGAGGTAATTGTTCAGTTTCACCCTTCTGATATCTAGCTGTCCTAGCACCATGGTACAGCTCCCTGGGGTCTGCAGGGGCCCTGCCCATGGCTGCAGACTGTCTGTGGTGAAATGATGGGAGTGCCTGGGCTGTGAGACACCCCATCTCCCGCCTCCTGCCTCAGCCTCTCTGGACTCTGTGGTGACAGGTAGTGATGGCTTTCTTAGAGGCAAGCCTAAAGTCTGGCCAGTCCCCTCTGCCTCTCCCAGTCACACATGGTGAGGCCTTCCTTGACCCTCCCTCTCCATTTTGAGTCCCCCATCCCATACCTGTGAGTTACTGTCGTCACACATACTCTGCCCCAACTGCCCTCATACCACCTTCCCTTTCTCCCAGGGTGTTGCCGAGCTTTGCAGGGGAAGCACTTAAGGCGTTGCTGACTGCTGGTGATAATCTATTTCTCCTCCATTTCAGCTGTGTTGGAGTGGAAGAGGAGGAGGCCCCAGACATTGACATATACCACTGCCCAAACTGTGAGAAAACCCACGGGAAGTCCACCTGTAAGTATAGCACCATTCTGCTGCCCCTTGGATCTGACTATGGGGGTGAGGTCTCTGCTTGACCTTGATCCCAGCCCCAACTGGACCCTACCTTGCTGGAGTCAACTGCCCTGTGTGGTTGCAGCCAGGGGTCTCTGGTGCCTAGAGACCTCCTTCTGTCTCATTTATTGCCCCTCATGGCCTTAGTGGGCTGGTTGTGGCTCCTCCTGATCATCTCCTGCCTGCAGATGCATCTAGGGCCCCTCATGACCTTTGCAGAGAGCCCACCAGCCTCCAAAGGCCAGGACAGGGGTTGCAAACTCTAGCATTCGCAGTGACCAGGCAATGCGAGATGGGGACATAGCCTGGGAGATGTCCAAGGAGCCATCCATCGCAGCTCTGCCCAGCTGGCTGCTTCTTATCTATGTAGCGCTCTAGGAATGTGCATTATTGGGAACCTGTTCTCCTTCCTATCTCCAGAACTCCTTGCTTGGAATCTTAGGTGATCCCCTTTCTCTATCTTTTTTTCAGCAATGCAAAGCATTTTATTTCTTGTCAGTTCTACATTATTAATAAGTAAGAGTACAGAGAGGACAACTAATAGTTTTTTTTTTTTTTCCTTAATTGAAGTATATGGCCAAGGAGTTTTGTATTTTTGAAATGCAAAAGAATTCTCATTCTCACACTACTATTTGTACATCACAATGACTTTATCACCCTCCCCTTCCATGTGGCCCTTTCAGGGTGTGGGGGGCACCTAGTGGGTGCTCTCCAAGGCATGGGCTCATCCAGGGTGGCTCTAAAGGGCCCCACATCAAGGCTGGGAGGCAAGTTCCAAGGCCAGGTCCACATGGGAGAAGAACCATGATCTGCCGGGGCTGGAGCCCTGTAGCCCTGGTGGGGTAACCCAGTGGATCCAGTGGGCATAGAGGTATGGAGTCCTGTAGATCCACTGGCACAGGGTGGGGTAGGAGCCCACCCGGAGCCCATCCCCAGCGGTCCCATTCTGTAGGCTGAGGCCAGCAAAGCAAGCCCAACCTAGCCCCTTGGGAAGCTGGGTGAAGAGTCGTCTTGCCTCACCTCGACCTTTCTTGGGCCTCTCTTTTTGCCTAGCCTGTGCTCCATCATCACTGAGTGACCGTAGGAACTGTATTTATTTTGGCTTTTGTGCCCTACTTTCCAGCACATTGTGGGCATGTGGTAAATGCATGAGAAGAAGACAAGAAGGCCTGGTGGCTTCTGAACTTCCCAGGCATGAAGGTTCTCAAATTCCTAACTTACCCTCACAACCCTAGAGGCTGGCAGCACCGCTGCTCACAATATGTCTGCCCTAAAGTACCCGATCCTTCTGGTAATGGCTTCACAGCAGACACAGGAGGATGCCTGTCGCCCCGTGGCTTAGTCTACATTTCTAATACCTCATGAACTTCCAGGAGGCTAGGGTAGATGAACAGGGTGTGCACCCGGGTCTGCACCTCGTGGCCCCGGGAGTGGGATGGGGGGCTGATAAGGGCTGGAGCTGGGAGACACCACCCAGCTGATGATAGGCACTACCCTGGGGTGTGCTCAGGGAGGCTGGGGGGCCAGGATGCCTCTATAGCACTGTCCTAGATCAGCAGTGTGGGACTGCCGCCTGGGGGGACCCAACCCTCCCTGACTGTGTGTGTGCATATGTGCATTGTGTGTGTGCGTGCGTATGTGCTTTATAAATTCTGTGACTCAGACTCCACTGATGGGCTGTGTGTCCATCAGGGATGAAAGCACAGATTCTAGCAGCTTCCGCCAGTGGGCATTCCCACACTGCCTATCACCGATCATTTTACATGTGTGTGCCCTGACCAGAGCCTGTCTGTGACACACTGGTTGGTTTTTGCTGCATGAACTCCAGTCACACCTTCTGCGGGAAGGCCCCTTGATGACCCTGTGCCCCCTGGGAACCACCCAAGCCCACGCGCCTGCCTCCTTTCCCTGTCCTGGCCTGGGTGGGGTTTGTGGTGGGCACAGTGAGGTGAGGACAGCAGGGAGAGGGCCAGGACAGGGTGGGGCCGGGGGATGGAGCCCTGGGAATGGATGGAGGCGGGGCTCCCGGAGCGAGCTGGACCTGAGGCCACACCCCTCGTGCTTTGCCTTGTCTTTGCGAGCTCGCAGGGTTCCCTGTCCATGCTGTTGCCATCTGCCCCTTGGACTGACTTTGGTTTGTGACTCTCAGGCCCACAGGCTCCCATGAAGGCTCATGGAAGGCAAGTGACATGACCCTTAAAGTGATTCTGAATCCTAGTGTTTCCTCTTGTTGGCTCCATGACTGCTTAAGAGGTTTTGTTGTTCAGTCACTCATTCGAGTCTGACTCTTTGCGACCCCGTAGACTGCAGCACGCCAGGTTTCCCTGTCCTTCACTGTCCCCCGGAGCTTGCTCAAACTCATGTCCATCGAGTCGGTGATGCCATCCAACCATCTATCATCTGTCATCCCCTTCTCCTGTCTTCAATCTTTCCCAGCATCAGGGTCTTTTCTAATGAGTTGGCTCTTCTCATCAGGTGGCCAAAGTACTGGAGCTTCGGCTTTAGCATCAGTCCTTCCAATGAATATTCAGGATTGATTTCCTTTAGAATTTAAGGAAAATTTTTAAAAATAAATTTATTTATTTTAATTGGAGGTTAATTACTTTACAATATTGTATTGGTTTTGCCATATAGCAACATGAATCTGCCACGGGTGTACACGTGTTCCCCATCCTGAACCCCCCTCCCTCCTTCTTCCTCGTACCATCCCTCTGGGTCGTCCCAGTGCACCAGCCCCAAACAACCAGTATCATACATCGAACTTGGATGGGCAGTTCATTTCATATATGATATTATACATGTTTCAATGCCATTCTCCCAAATCATCCCACCCTCTCCCTCTCCCACAGAGTCCAAAAGACTTTTAAGAGGTTACTTACTAATTTCTTATCTTTTCCTTCTCCCTGAGGCAAGCATTGCTGTCACACCTTTGGGATGGGGCAAGCTACGCTTAGGAGGGTGGGCTGAGCTGTGTTACCAAATGTCTTAGGGATACATATTGCCCCTGTAACCCAGAGGGGTCTGCTGAGTCCCCGCCAGCTTCCAGCTGTCCCCTGGGTACCTTGTAAGAGGGTGTCTTCGGCCACCCATAGGCAGGGAAGGCTCAGCCTTAGAGCTCAGGAGGGTCTTAGACCCTGGAGAGGGGAGGAGCCCACCAGTCAGGGCTGCAGAGGGGTTCAAGAGTAGCCCCTGTGAGCTCAGACCTGCCTCACAGCTTCATCTTTGGCTGTTGTCCCAGCATACCTGCCCCAGCCACAGTATCAGGCATATTCCAGCCTCTACACGAGGTGCTTGAAGCTGCCCAGTCCTGAGTAAGGGCCCGGGAAGCCCAGATGGCCCAAGACTGCCACTGGCCCCTGGTCAGCAGGGGCCCCAGGCCCGGCTCCTGGCAAGCAGAGGAGATGCTGCTTCTTTCTTCTGCTGCCCACTGCTGCCCTGCATGTCTGCTGTCTCTGGGCTGTATGTCTCCTCCAAGACTCGGTCACCCCATGTGTCTCCTGGCACAGGGTCTTCCATACTCAAGAGGAGCCCAGGAAACCAGGACCAGCATTAAAGATGAGACACAGAGACACCCAGTAACTTGCCTAGAGTCACACAGCTACAGGATAGGTGGGCAAGAAAGATTTGGACTCCTCTCTGGGTCTGGTGGGGCTTCCCTTGTGACTCAGCTGGTAAAGAATCTGCCTGCAATGCGGGAGACCTGGGTTTGATCCCTGGGTTGGGAAGATCCCCTGGAGAAGGGAAAGGCTACCCACTCCGGTATTCTTGCCTGGAGAATTCCATGGACTGTGTAGTCCATGGGGTTGCAAAGAGTCAGACACGACTGAGCGACTTTCACTTTCACTGTGTCTGGTGCTGCCACCGGAAGTTCTAGCTCCAGCCCCTCCTTTGTAGGACCTGGCCTGATTTCCATAATATGCACTTGCACTTTGGTCTGGGAGACCAAGCAAGATATATATATCACCTGTTTTAGGAGACAGTCTCAAGGAACTATGACTTGATGAGACAGGGACGAGGTGGCAATTTGGAACAGAGGTCAGCTCAGCCACCCCGCACCCAGTGCCTTCCGCTTCCTGCTTTAGGCAGGTCCCACCCAGGAGCAGTCGTCAGCTCCCTTCATCCCCACAACCACTGAAATGCAGGAGGACTGCAGCCCCTACCCTATCCCTGTCTGTGAAGGACAGACACTCTAAGGGCCCTGCCAGCTCTCCCTCACCTCCAGTCACATCTCTGCCTGAGGATCGTGTTTAAAAGCCTGCGAGGCAGCCCCCCAGGATGGGTCTCCATGCCTGGCCCATCTTCACTCACTGAGTTATCCATGGCTGCCCTGAATGGGGCCGAAGGTATCAAGGAAATAGCTTCCTTCCCTCTGGGAGCTCGAAGTCCAGTAGGAGCGTATGTTAGTGTGTGTGCATATTTGTTCTTATGTGTGTGTGTGTCCTAGTGTGCACGTGCCTGTCCTGGTCCCGTAAGGGCATGTGTGGTTGCGTGTGGATATGCATGTGTGTATGTGCGTGAGCATGTGTCACAGCCCAGGAGGCACAGGTGTGCATTCTCACGTGTAAAAGTCCAAGAAGTGTGTGTCCAGTGCCCTGGGAGCAGGTGTGACAATACGATACCCTGAGGATGGGCAGGCAGTGGTGGGCAGGGAGTGGGGAGGGCAGTGGGCATAGAAGATGGGGCTGGGCTGCTCTGCCTGTGAGTTGTGGGTTGTCATGGCAGCTAAGATCCCAGTGGGGAAGGACAGCGGTCTGTGCTATTTGAGGGCAAGTCTGAGGGTAAGACAGGTGAGAAGGGTCCTGAAAAATGAGCGTGGGTGGGAGCTTCTCAGGGGGCGCCTCTGAAGAGTTCTCAGCAGACTTAAGTGCTGAGTGAGGTGGGGGCCTAGGAAGCCCCAGCTTTGAGTGCCATTGACTGAGCCAGCAGGTTGGGAAGTATGGGGTAAGAGGTGAGGTGGGGGCTGTGACTCAGGATGTGAGAGGTGGGAGTTCCTGACCATGTGTCAACTCGGGGTCCAGGGAACCCCAACTTCTTTGCCTCTGAGAGGTCTGAGTCTTGCAGCATTCATGGTGGCTGCCCTCCTGGCTGGGTCTCTGCAGGAATGGGGAGGGGAGGGTGTTACAGGTGACGACCTGCCTCCTGTTTCCCCCACAGTGAAGAAGAAGCGAACCTGGCATAAACATGGTCCCGGGCAAACGCCGGAAGTGAAACCCGTGCAGAATGGCAGCCAGCTCTTCATCAAGGAGCTGCGGAGCCGGACCTTTCCCAGGTGAGCAGCCTGTTCCTCTCCAGCCTGAGGCTGGATACGCACCCCGCACTGGGGCTCCAGGGCCATGGGCTTCCCTCCAGGGGAAGCAGCAAAGTCCCAGAAACTCCAGGTGCTCCCAGTATGGGAGCTGATCTCTCCCTTCTCAGCACCTCCCCAAATAGGTGATTGTGACCTTCACAGCCCTGGAGGGAAGAGTCTTATCTCCCCCACCTGGTATGGCCCTTCCGACGGCACATTCCTGAGAGAGAGCCACTGTCCCCACTTTATGGACCAGGAGTGGGGGCTGGTATCCAGCCTGATGTGGATGTGGCGGGTCCTGGTATCATAGCCATGGGCTTTCCTCTGTGCGCATGTCCTGGTGGGGTGTCCCTGGTTCTTCTTAGACTGCCCCTCCCCCTGTACACCCTTGTCCTTGTGAGGGCAGAGGGCAGGATCAGGCTCACGGAAATCACTTCTGGTGGGGGGGGCACCCTGACTGTGTGGACAAGTGGTTGTATAGACAGCGGCTCTGAACCACCCTTGGCCCTTCACAGCTGGAAGACAGTTTCTGTTTGTCTGACAAAGTCTTTACTCCTTTTTTTTGAAGGATAATTTGATGGACACAGATTCCTAAGTTGGCGGGGTTTTTCTTTTAACATTTTAAATGACTCATTCCATTCTCTACTTGAGTGCAAGGTTTCTGGTGAGAAATTCAGTGCAACTTCTTTCCTTGCTCCTCTATGGATAAGGTATTTTTCCTCTCTGGCTTCTTTCTTATTTTCTTTTTTCCCATCTTTATTGAGATATAATTCATATACCATATAATCCATCCATATGAAGGGTACAATTCAGTGTATTCACAGCTCTGTGCACCACACCAGTTAATTTTGAAGGGTTTCCATCACCTCAAAAATAAATTTATGATCCACATTCCTCCTAGAAGTCCTGCCACTAATCATGCTTTCTATCACTGTAGATTTGCCTATTATGAACATTTCATCTAAAAGAAATTATATAATATGTCGTCCTTGTGACTGGCTTATTTTACTTAGCATAATATCCTCAAGGTTCATCCAGAGTGTAGCAAGTGTCAGTGCTTCATTGCTTTTTTATGGCTGAGTAATATTCCCTTTGGATAGACTGCATTTTGTTTATTCATTCATCAGCTGATAGAAATTTGAGTTATTTCTGATTTTTGACTACTGTGAAGAATTCTACCATAAATGTTCTTGTAAAATACCTTGTTTGGACATATATTTTCATTTTTTTAGGGGTAACAATATATAACTGTTTGAAGAATTGCCAGGCTGTTTTCTTTTTTTTTAATTAATTAATTTTTTTTAATTGAAGGATAAATGCTTTACAGAACTGTGTTGGTTCCTGCCAAACGTCAACAGGAATTAGCCATAGATCTGCATATGTTCTCTCCCTCTTGAACCTCCCTCCTACCTTCCTCCCTACCCCACCCCTCTAGGTGTTATAGATCCCTGGTTTGAGTTCCCTGAGTCATACAGCAAATTCCCACACCACTTTCCATTCCCACCAGCAGTGTCTGAGGGTTTTAAAACATTCTCCGTGTCCTCACTAGAATTTGCTATTATCTGACTTTTTGAGTTGCTTCCCTTGTGGCTCAGCTGGTAAAGAATCTGCCTGCAATTTGGGGGACCTGGGTTCAATCCCTGGGTTGGGACGATCCCCCGGAGAAGGGAAAGGCTCCCCATTATGGTATTCTGCCCTAGAGAATTCCATGGACTGTATTATCCATGGGGTTGCAAAGAGCTGGACACAACTGAGTGACCTTCATTTTCAGGGTGGTTCTATCTATCTATACTTGCAGGTGTGAAGTGGTCTCTCACTGTGGTTTTAATTTGAATTCCCCTGATGACTAGTGATGTTGAGAACATGAACCTTTTCATGTTCTTGTTGGGTATCTGTCATTTGCCCAGTGAAAGTTGTTTTTTGTCTTTTTGAGTTGTAAGAATTCTTTGTATATTTTAGATACAAACTCCTTATTGGATATATGATGTACAAATCCTTTCTCCAATTTTATGGGCTGTCTTTTCACTTTTTTGCTGTCTTTTGAAGCACAAAAGTTTTAAATTTTCATTCAGATCAGATCAGATTAGTCACTCAGTTGTGTCCGACTCTTTGCGACCCCATGAATCGCAGCACACCAGGCCTCCCTGTCCATCACCAACTCCCGGAGTTCACTCAGACTCACGTCCATCAACTCAGTGATGCCATCCAGCCATCTCATCCTCTGTCATCCCCTTTTCCTCTTGCCCCCAGTCCCTCCCAGCATCAGAGTCTTTTCCAATGAGTCAGCTCTTCGCATGAGGTGGCCAAAGTACTGGAGTTTCAGCTTTAGCATCATTCCCTCCAAAGAAATCCCAGGGCTGATCTCCTTCAGAATGGACTGGTTGGATCTCCTTGCAGTCCAAGGGACTCTCAAGAGTCTTCTCCAACACCACAGTTCAAAAGCATCAATTCTTTGGCACTCAGCCTTCTTCCCAGTCCAACTCTCACATCCATACATGACCACAGGAAAAACCATAGCCTTGACTAGACGAACCTTTGTTGGCAAAGTAATGTCTCTGCTTTTGAATATGCTATCTAGGTTGGTCATAACTTTCCTTCCAAGGGGTAAGCGTCTTTTAATTTCATGGCTGCAGTCACCATCTGCAGTGATTTTGGAGCCCAAAAAAATAAAGTCTGACACTGTTTCCATTGTTTCCCCATCTATTTCCCATGAAGTGATGGGACCGGATGCCATGATCTTCGTTTTCTGAATGTTGAGCTTTAAGCCAACTTTTTCACTCTCCACTTTCACTTTCATCAAGAGGCTTTTGAGTTCCTCTTCACTTTCTGCCATAAGGGTGGTGTCATCTGCATATCTGAGGTTATTGATATTTCTCCCTGCAATCTTGATTCCAGCTTGTGTTTCTTCCAGTCCAGCGTTTCTCATGATGTACTCTGCATATAAGTTAAATAAACAGGGTGACAATATACATCCTTGACGAACTCCTTTTCCTATTCGGAACCAGTCTGTTGTTCCATGTTCAGTTCTAACTGTTGCTTCCTGACCTGCATACACATGTCTCAAGAGGCAGATCAGGTGGTCTGGTATTCCCATCTCTTGAAGCATTTTCCACAGTTTATTGTGATCCACACAGTCAAAGGCTTTGGCATAATCAATAAAGCAGAAATAGATGTTTTTCTGGAAACTCTCTTGCTTTTTCCATGATCCAGCAAATGTTGGCAATTTGATTTCTGGTTCCTCTGCCTTTTCTAAAACCAGTTTGAACATCAGGAAGTTCACGGTTCACATATTGCTGAAGCCTGGCTTGGAGAATTTTGAGCATTACTTTACTAGCGTGTGAGATGAGCGCAATTGTGCGGTAGTTTGAGCATTCTTTGGCATTGCCTTTCTTTGGGATTGGAATGAAAACTGACCTTTTCCAGTCCTGTGGCCACTGCTGAGTTTTCCAAATTTGCTGGCTTATTGAGTGCAGCACTTTCATAGCATCATCTTTCAGGATTTGGAATAGTTCAACTGGAATTCTATCACCTCCACAAGCTTTGCTCGTAGTGATGCTTTTAAGTCCAAGTTATTTTTTCTGTTGCTGCTTGTGTTTTTAGACAAAAACAAAAAGAAACTATTGCCAAATTTAAGGTCATTAAGACTTATGCCTATGTTTTCTTCTAAAAGTTTTGTAGTTTTAGCTCTTATATTTAGGACTTTAACTCATTTTGAGTTAATTTTTGTATATGGTATGAGGTAAGGGTCCAACTTCATGCTTTTGCATGTGCATATCCAGTTCTCCCAGTTATTACAATGATTATTCATTTGCCATTGAATTATCATGGTACCCTTGATGAAAAGCAGTTAACCATAGATGTTTAGGTTTTTTCTGGACACTCAATTCTGTTCCACTGATCCATATGTCTCGTATTATGCCAGTACCACACAATCTTGATTACTATAGCTTTGTAGTGAATCTTGAAATTGGAAAGTACCTTCCAACTTGTTCTTCATAAAAAATGTTGTGGTCATCTGTGTGCCTTGTATTTCCTCAGTATTTCAAGTTCATCGTGTCGGTTTCTGCAGAGTAGTCAGGTGGTATTAAGAGAGGGATTGTGTGGAATCTGGAGATCAGTTTTCCATTATTTCTTGAATCCCACTCCTTCCTTCAAAATTTGGTTTCCTCCTTGTTGAGTTATATCCTTTAGTAGTTCTTCCAAAAAAGCTCTATAAAAATATCTTCTGTGTCTGACAATATTTTTATTTCATCTTTATTTTTACATGATTCTAATTTTCTAAAATGGATCTAAAATTCTGGTTATAAGTTATTTTCCTTTAACTCCGGAGATATTATAATATTGTGTTTCTTTTGACATTTCTTGCTACTGTTATCAGCCTAGTTGCTGGAGTTTTTGTTTTGTTTCATTTTCATTTTTGGTGAATAATCTGTTTTTCTGTCTGGAAACTTTTGAGATTTTTTTTTTAATTTATTTTTGATATACCATAAGTATACTGTGGAGCTTCTAATGTGTATTTGCTTTTATTTATCCTTCTCAGGATTCAGTAAGCACTTTTAATTTGAGGTGTCATATTTTATCTAAGTTCTGAAACATGTTCTGTTTTCTGTTTTAATAGCACTTCTTCCCCATTCTATCTTACTGTTTGAAATCTTTTTTTTTTTTTAAATCAAATTCAATGTTGTTTAGCCAGCTACCATTTAATGTATCTGCTGAGTTGTAAACATTTCAATCATCATATTTTTCTTTTCTATAATTCCTATTCCTTTTCATTGTTGCCTATTCTTTCCCCTCCTTCTCTGATCTTTGCTTTATCTTCTCTTTATCCCTTTGAATGGGTTTAATGTATTTGTCTTAAAATCCTCTTTACGATTATCCTATTATCCTCAGTCCTTGGGCTCTACTTCTCTGGGCAGATGAGGCTGCTGGCCCTTCCTCCTGGGGGTTTACCTCCTTGTGTGGGGCAAGATGCCCATGGCAGCCAGTCTGCCCTGGGCTCTGAGGTATCCCCACACAATGGTTCATATTTGCCTCTTGCTGGGCCCCCATGGGTTTTGTAGTTCCAGACCCAATCCATTGGGTATTGTGTGAATCCAGAACTCTCACTAGTGACTAGAAAAGAGCCTGGGATTCCAGCTTGTCAAGGGCAGCCTTCTACCTCCCACTGCCTTTTGGCCTCCGTGGCTGACTCTGCTGTCCCAGTGCTCCCAGAGCTTCTCACAGCAGTTGCCCAGCACACTCCTCCTTCTTCCTCACCCTCTGCTCAGTCCTTCTGGATTATCCCTAACACTCCGCCCAAACCCCAGAATCACTCTTCAGTCCTCACTTAACTGGCCCTTGTTAACACATGGCAGTGGTGCGGGCCCCCCACCTGGAGTCAGATGTCCTCCGTAGAGGCCGTGACACCATGCCGTGCTGGCTGTCCTCCCTGCCTGATCTCCCCTGCTCACGGCTCTTCTGAGGGATTCTGGGAACTCCTCTCAGTCCCCACTATCTGTTTCTCTGGCCTCATAGATTGTCCCTTGGCCAGCGGTTCCTCAGCTTCTTTCTCCAGCCACTGGTCCTTCTGAGCTCCTGACCTGTCTGGATGTGCACCTGCATCCACTGGCCAGTCCCAACAAGTGTGTCCCTCCTCAGTTCTAGGTCTGCTCCAACCCTACTCCTGCCCCAGTCCCTTGATCACAATGACCAGTCCCTCGGCTGCTCACCTTTGCCCAGACATCATCTGATTCTTGAGTCTGCCACCTCCCTCTCACTGTCACCTTCTGGTCCAGGCACTGCACGCTGAGCCTCCTCCTCTGTGGTCACCTGCCCCACCCTGGTCCTGCTGCTGTCCACTGTATGTCTGCAGAGCAGCCAGATGAACCTCTGACTGTCACTGCCTTGCTCAAGCTGTCCAGTGGCTCCCCAGTGCTCTTGGCATGAGGTGGCCTGGCCTACCACTGACTTGGGTGCTTCCCTCTGCCTCCCTTCCCCAGCCACCTTGGTTCTTCTCATTCATCACACTTGTCACATTTTCCTCTCCCCAAGGCCTTTGCTAGTACGTACTCTCTACTCGGAGCCCTGCCCCTCTCACTCCCATTCCCCCAGGCTTCAACAGGCCCAGTCTGATCCTGCTTCCTGTCCTCTCCGCTGTAGCACTGCTCTCAGCTGTGGGTTAATGGCATTTCATGCTTACCTGATGAAAACCCCTCTCCAGCATCAGCCTACAGGGGTCTTTGCAGCTGGGCCCCACAGGTCCCTGGCACCCAGGGTGGCATCCAGCACACAGGAGACAGGAGAGCTGCTGACCACAACACCTCAGCCACCCTGGGTCCTGTGTTTAGCTTGTCCAGGGGGTAGGTTCTCTGTGAAAAGAGGTTTATCTCCATCAGCTGTGCCCTTAGGATCTAACCCCTGTGCAGCGGTCTGACCTCTGAGCACTCAAGAAGAGTACTATTGAATGAGGGGCGAGTGGAGAGCAGGGAGGTTGAGGAGGGATCTTGCTCACACCTCTCGAGCCTCACTCTGTCACAGTAAGAGGGACAGGTGTGGCGTGTCCCCATTCTCCACTCGCCACGGCCCTGGACTCCTGGACCTCGAGGGTCTTGTGATGAGTGTGTGTGTGGGACTCTGCCATGTCTACCCTGTAGCTGCCCTGTGACCACTGAGTGAGGCGTTCCTTCTGGGGCGTGGGGGCAGAGCTCAGGCTCCATGTCTCCAGCCCTGAGGCCCTATCCAGGCCTGTCATGGAGGCTGGGACCTGGGCTTGACGTGACCTCCGACTTGTACTTCCCTGCAGTGCAGAAGATGTGGTAGCCCGCGTGTCGGGCAGCCAGCTCACACTGGGCTACATGGAAGAGCATGGCTTCACCGAGCCCATCCTTGTCCCCAAGAAAGAGGGGCTGGGCCTGGCGGTCCCAGCCCCCACCTTCTACGTCAGTGACGTCGAGAACTACGTGGGTAAGTGTCCTCTCCTGCAAGTGAGTTATGGGTTCCCTGAGCCAGGAGTCGCTGTATACACTGTGAGCTGGTATGACTCCCGGTCCCTTCCCAGGCTCCATTAGGGGGGTTCTTCTTAGAACGAGACCCCATGCCCCAGCAAATGATGTGTGACCCAGGCCTCCTCCCTTCTCAGTTACTGTGCCCACAGAATGGAGGCTGCATGGCGTCCCCTGGCTTTGATATTGTTGGGCGCTAATGATAGTCATGCCTGGGAGGGCCTCGACTGTGTGGCCCTCTGCCCCTGAGCTTTGTGCCATGTCCTCCCCAGCTGACCTCCCTCGTTTGCCCCAGGCATGCCTTCCCGTGGCCCCAGGGCTTCCTGTCCTTCTGGACCCCTTTGGGTTCTCACTGGTACTTTTGGTGCCCTGTCTTGTGTTCCCCGCAGCTTTCAGTGCTATGGACCCACTTGATCAGGACACCTCTGGGTGGAGCAGGTGCTTGTACATGCTGGCATCATCTGACACAGAGAGGCCAGATGTAGCCTCTCTCCATGTAGCCCAGCATCATCTGGCACAGAGAGGCCAGCATGCACTTGCAGTGACCTCGGAGGGGCTGGTGGCCACACTGCCCTGGCTCTGAGGCTCTCATGGTTGCCAGGGCTTGGGGTGGTCACAGGGATGCCTGGGTGACCAGTGCGGAGAGGGGAAAGGAAAGACCCTGAAAAGGCAAATGCCCTGGCCCGCTCTGGCCACATACCGGATGGGAGGGTACAGGAACTTGAGGCCCTCAGACAAGTTGTTCAGTCTATGAGCTCTTGAGCCTCTGCATCCCTAATGCTGTGAGTTGTGGGTGGGGGGCAGATGGGTATGAGAATTCAGGGAGAGCATCTGTACAAGCTACTCAGGAAGTCAGTGGCATTCTGGAGAATGGGGCTGGGATGGGAAACACCCTTTCTCTGGAGCCCACCAGGGGAGAGCCCAAGGATGACCAGCTTGTGCTGGGGAGGAAGAAAGGACTCACATTTTCATTCTGGCAGCGACAGCTGTCCAGGGGAGTTTCTGCCATGTCGTAGCACCTATAATAACAGATAATATTTAGTGAGTGCCTACCAGGTATCAGGCATTTTTATAAGCTATTTTTACGTAGGAGCTAGTGTTGTCCTGCTCACAACTCTGTCCCTAGGCCCCAGGATCAGCCAGCTGCAAAGGGTAGGGCCAGCCCTGCCTTGGATGCTGCTTCCCCTGCTGCCCGATCAGCTGTGCCTGCAGGAGTGGGAAGAGGCTTACTGAATAAGGGAGGAGATGGTCCAGAGGTCTAAAGGTCTTTCTTTCACTTCTTGGGTTTTTTTTTTTTTAATGCAACTTTTCATACACACACAGAATAAGAGAAGTAAGCAGTGAACCCCTATGTATCCAGTACTGGTCAGAGAACCCACCAGCTTTGAGGTGTTAATTCATCTCCCCAACTCTGTCTTCCTCCAATTATTTGAAAGCAAATTTCTGGTACATAACATCATTTTACCCATGAAGATTCCAGTACACAGCACTAACAGTTTTCAAAAATGTATAATCACAGTTCCATTATTTCCCTTTATTACACTAATAATAATTCCTCAAAATCACCTAAGGCTCACCTACATTCTCCCCACATGCCTCAAAAACACCTTTTTTTGTATTTGGATGTTTGAATCTGCACAAGACCCTCACACTGGATTTTAGGTTTTATATCCCTTTAGAGGGCAATGGCAACCCACTCCAGTGCTCTTGCATGGGAAGTCCCATGGATGGAGAAGTCTGGTAGGCTGCAGTCCATGGGGTCACTGAGAGTCGGACACAACTGAGTGACTTCCCTTTTACTTTTCACTTTCATGCATTGGAGAAGGAAACGGCAACCCACTCCAGTGTTCTTGCCTGGAGAATCCCAGGGACGGGGGAGCCAGGTGGGCTGCTGTCTGTGGGGTCGCACAGAGTCAGACACTACTGAAGCGACTTAGCAGCAGCAGCAGCAGCAGCAGCAGCAGTAGTCTCTTCTGTATCAGCCCCCATCCTTTTCCCATTCCCTTGGTCTGTTGGAGAAAGACTCTCCTGGAGAGTCTTTCATGTTTGACTTGGGAAAATCTTATATTGGGGATTTGGTTAACAGCATCCTTGTGGTGTCATTTAACGTGTTCTTCTGTCCCAAGTAGTTCCTGTAACAGGTGGTTGGAGGTTGCTTAGATTTGAGTTCATGTTGTTGGCAGGACTCCTTAGGGTAGGGGTGCTGCCACCCACTTCTTTTCAGTGGTCTAGGCAGTGCAGCCTCAACTGTCCACAGAAAGCTCCATCAGCCTTTGAGCTCATTGGCTGAGCCATGGTGAGGACTGTTGCAAAGGAAGAGTTGACTACTTCTGTCCTTTTCTCTTCTTCTATTGTGAGTCTTCTGTAAAGAACTTTTCCTCTTTACTTGGTTATCCAGAATGCTATGTCTATCACTAAAATATTTTTACCTTGAACTTGCCCCATCAACTATAGAAAATGTAGGAAAAATGTTTTTCCTTTTATTTATCAACCTTCAGAATGTGGAGTTGATGTCCTAGAAATGCAGTTTTTTTGATTTAAAAAAATTTTAAGTGTAAATATGTCCCATGTATTATTTTGGACATATCTACACTAAAAACACCTCCATTGTTTAGCTGAAGTTTAAGTTCATGTGGTGTCCTGTATTTTTATTTGCTTATCTGGCCAGCTTAGCTGAGGGTCCTGATTGTGCCACCCCACTGCACCAGGGGATCTTCATGGTCACCCAGGGGAAGGAGTGGGCAGGACAGGTGGGAGGAGGGTCAGATCTCAGAGCCTAGAGCCTCAGCTTTCTGCCCTTCCCTCGGTTGTCTTCAGAGGGTGAGTGAGCATTCTCTCTGCACATCCTGGCCCCCGACCTCATGGGAGGCCACGTCACCATCCTGGCTGCACTCACCCTCCCCTGCTGCCTCCCCAGGCCCGGAGCGAAGTGTGGATGTGACAGACGTCACCAAGCAGAAGGACTGCAAGATGAAGCTGAAGGAGTTTGTGGACTATTACTACAGCACCAACCGCAAGCGGGTCCTCAACCTCACCAACCTTGAGTTCTCTGACACCAGGTGAGTGGGGCCAGGGCGGAGGGATAGAAACACTGGTTTGGAACATGCTGAAGATTTAAAGAGGAGGGCCTGTGACTGAGGCTGTTGAGGTCAGGGTGGCCTAGTTTATGATGTGTGACTGTCTTGTCTGAGCAGGCATGACCCTGAAGGCAGAGATGTGCCCAAGGCAGCAGGAACACTGAAGCCCTGTTCTCGGCTTGGCTGAAGTGTCACCGCACAGGTGCTGCTGAGCTGGGCGTTTTCGATGCAGTATTGTGCGTTCTGTCCAGGACAGTGACATTTAATAGAATCACAGGCTGTCTCTGCCTTGTCTCATCTTCCCTGGAGATGAGTTATCTGGTCTGACATGGCCCAGCATGGCGAGAAGTTGCTGCACCCTGTTGTCTGTTCTGGAGGGCAGTGGCTTTCCCTTCGCCCGGGCTGTTTATGAGCAATGACGTTTACTCTCAAGGCCCCATCGTGCTCAGTGACACTAGCATGAGCCCACCTGAAAAGTCTCTTTCCAGCTCTCCAAGAAGGGAGTTGTTTCTGGGGTAGATAGTTCTCGGGCCTTCTCTTCGGGAGGAGAGCCCAGTGTTAGATGCCTGCTGTAGCTCCACCTAGCAGCTGGGCTCCTTCTGCCCGCTCTGTGGACCTCGGTTTGCTGCCCGGTAGAATGGGAGCAATGCCATGTAGCCTGAGGTGGAGAAATAGGTGTGGGACTCATATCGCAGAGCACCTTGCCCTGCCTCCCCAGGGGGCATAACAAATGTGCTGATGGTTCCTGTCACTGTGACCGCCCTTCTTGTCCCTGACCCCAGAATGTCCAGCTTTGTGGACCCTCCTGACATCGTGAAGAAACTGTCCTGGGTGGAAAACTACTGGCCTGACGATGCCCTGCTGGCCAAGCCCAAGGTGGCCAAGTACTGCCTGATCTGTGTGAAGGACAGCTACACCGACTTTCACATCGACTCCGGGGGCGCCTCTGCCTGGTACCATGTGCTCAAGGTGAGCGCGGGCCTCTGCTCCCCACGGGGACCCTGTCTGAGCCCGAGGCAAGACCTGCTCTTGACCAGAGCCGGCAGGACCGTCTGTATCCCCACAGGCCTTAAAAGTGGCCAGCATCAGGTAGGAGGAGGGACAAGATGTTTCTTCACAGGAAGGACACAGATGTTGGGCCCTTGGGGAGTAACTGAGGCCCAGAGCAGCGCATGTGTGGTGCTTTTTCTAAAGATTGAGGCTCATGAAGCAATCGGAGGAGGCCCACTGTAGTGGTGACCAAATGCGGTGTCTGGGGAAGGGAGAACAGTGCTGGGGAGCCATCCTGAAAGAGGGGGTGAGGGAATATCCCCCATGGGGAGAATGAGGGGTTGGCTGGGGGCCAGGGAGCAAGGCTGCGGTGGCTGGCATCTGAGCAGCAGAGAGAGCTAGGGGACTTCTGGCTGGGAACAGATAGGGCAGCCAGAGGGAAAGGGAGATGTAAAAAGACACACAAAAGGAGACCCTGAGCACTGGGCTCACCACCCCGACCAGACCTGCTGGAGCCTGGGCTAGGATAGGTGGCTCAACTTCTGGTCCCAGCCCTTTGAGGCTCTGAGCAAGTCCTGCCACCCACTCCTGCCACCCTTTGTGCATCTCCTGCCCTCAGCCTGTCTGCCCTGGGAGTGAGGACCTGTCGATCTCCCTAGACCAAGCGTAGAGCTGGGCTATAGCTGGCAGGGGGTACCATCCTTCCATCACCAGTGGGACCCAGGCTACTCTCAAGAGAAGAGCTTTCTTATAACTCGTCAGACTGCAGGTCACAACTTTGTTCCCCTTGGCATGTACAGCATCCATAGTGCTGCAAAGATATGGAGTGTGGAGTGGCAGGGGTTGCCCCAAACGTGCTGGAGGCACCGATGCCCAGGATCTTCCTGACAGGCACACTTCTGGATTGCAAAGCACATGTGGTCCCAGTGTTTCAGGGGAGGAATGGTGGGCCTGGGAGGACAATGGTGAAGCTGGGACCCAGCCAGGGACATGGTGGGCATTACCCACCCCCAGCATCCCAGCATATGACAGTTTCTGCCAATGGCCTTTTGTTGGCAGGGGGAGAAGATCTTCTATCTCATCAAGCCAGCTTCAGCCAACATCTCCCTGTATGAGCGCTGGCAGTCAGCCTCAAACCACAGCGAGATGTTTTTTGCCGATCAGGTGGATAAATGCTACAAGTGCACCCTCAAACAGGGCCAGACCCTCTTCATTCCCTCGGGTGAGTGCCTGCCCCTGTGTTGTGTGCCCCACCTCTGATGTTTGGGAGGTCACGCCCTGGGTGTGTGCTGCCTTGCCTTGGGGTCAGTCCTGCTCTGTGGTTACTTCTGGGGCCACCTCGGGGCCATGAGGCCCTGTAGCCTCCAGCCTGGCTGTGCTTCTGGAGGCCAGGCCTGTGGGATTGCATGGGGCCCTGAGAGCCCAGCCCAGAGATCCCAGTCACACTGTCAGAGTGGTGTTTGCTGATCTGGACATTTCAAACACAAAGGGGAAAGCAGGATACGAGCAGATAATGCTCTTCACAGATGTCGCTTTGCTTCACCTGTAAATACTTCACCTTTTAAGGTGAAGGTTTCTGTAAGGCTTCTTTTTAAAAATAACATAATTACAATACTATCATCATGCTTTAAAAATGAACAGTTAACCATGCCAGTATTACCCAATGGCCAATCAGTGTTCAGATTTTCTAGTTGTCATATATGGAGGCCCTCACATTTCCACTGACTTGGGTGCCTCCGAGTCCTTCCTGGTCTAGCCCCTACTCCTGTTTCCTACAACCACAGCTATTTCTCAGAGTCTGGGGGGACAAACCCAGCTCTCCTGGGAGTTGTGGCAGCTCTGCCTGTCCGTCCGTCCTGCATGTGGAGATCAGGAATGCCAGGCAGCCCACCCCTGGGTTGGGTCTGAGCAAGTCTCTTGGGCTCCTGGGCCTGAGTTTCCCTGTCTATACCGCACAGGGCTGGATAGAACAGACTGGGCCAGTTCGAACATAGGCCATCCTTCTGGGAGGGCGCACCCAATCATTACATAGAAGCCAGGGCCGGAGCACCTTCCAGGGCTCCGGATGGATGGGGGCACAGAGCAAGGGCTGGTAGGAGCCTGAGCCCATGCTGGCTGGAGTCAGGCCAGGTATGCCAAGAGCCTGGCGTGAGAACACTGTGAAGAGGTGGCCTCATCCCTGTCCCCACAGGCTGGATTTACGCCACTCTGACGCCTGTGGACTGCCTGGCCTTCGCGGGACATTTCCTCCACAGCCTGAGTGTGGAGATGCAGATGAGGTAGGGCCTCACCTGACTCCCCGGCTCCACCGTGGTATGATGATGCCTCCCCTGAGTCCTGGCCGGGCCCAGCCCATGGGTGACCCTCGGCACGGCTGTTTGCCTAGCCAGGCGTCCGCGTGGTGGGGAGGAAGGAGGAGATGAGCTGTGATCCTACCAGGGCCCCTGAGTTGCCTGGTTGCTGGACAGCCTCAGGCCTGTAATAGACTTGGGGGGAACTTAAAGGCCGAGCCGCCTACTCCTTGAGCACTGACCCAGAGCTCTAGCAGCCGTGGCCCATGGGGCTCACCTTCACACCAAGCGGTCATCCTGAGGTGGTCCCCTGGTTCACCTTGCTGTTAAGGCCCAGCAGGGAGGCCCGAGTGGGCATGGCCGCAGTGTAGCCTCCAGCTGTGGCGTGGGTTCACCTTCCTTCATTACCTGCTCAGAGCTTCATACACTGAATAGTTCTTTGCTGTGGCTTCCAGAGCATACGAAGTGGAAAGAAGGTTGAAACTGGGCAGCCTGACTCAGTTTCCCAACTTCGAAACTGCCTGCTGGTACATGGGGAAGCACCTGCTGGAGGCGTTCAAAAGTACGTCATCTCCTGGTCAGCGTCTTTGCCTGTGGCTGTGGGCAGTTAGTTGCGGGCGGAGCTCAGGGATGCCGGAGAGTGGTCACAGGTCTGCCATCATGCAGCAGGGCGGCTGGGCCCTGGGGCACAGGCTGAGCGCTGCCCTCATGGGGCCTGAGCAGAAAGTCCCCTCAGCTCCCAGGCCTTGCTTTCCCTGTCTGTGTGCTATGGGGCTGGAGGGGGCTCCTGCCTGCAGGGTTGTCTGGTGTTGCAGAAGGAGCTCTGGCCACATATTTCCAGACCTGGTGTGTGTTCTGCTTGGTCCCTGTGGCCCTGTGTGGTTACTGACAGGGCTCAGTTGGGACATCGAGAGGCCTGGGGTCTGCCTGGCTACCAGCCAAGGGACCCCGGTAGCACCCCTGCTGTGCTTGGGGGAGTGAGGATGCCAGAGTCCCCCGGGGAAGGCCGTGGGGAGGGATGGGCTTTACTGGGTCCCTGCCCTCCATGAACATGGCCCTCCATCCTACGTCCTGCCAGCCCTGCCTTTGGGATCAACTCGAGGTGGCCAGCTCCTGCTCAGGTCTCCAGACTTTCTGCAGCCATGTGAGGGATGCAGGAGGAGCATTTGCTTTCATGGAGAGCTTCCTTTTTCAGCAGCACCTGCCTTCCAGGAAGCTGCTCTTTTGTGTTCTGATAAGAGTCTCAAGTAGAGACCTCCTTATCAGGACTCCTTTGTACTTTGACTCTAATTTGAGATCAGAAGGCTGAAAATGGTTCTTAACCTGGGCTGGCTAGGTTTCAGTGAAATTCATCCATCATTTTCTAAACTTCAGCCCTGTACTCCAGGCAGAAGGACTGCCCTGCTCTGGGGTTTCTTGCTGGGGAGATGGAATGGGGTTTGTATGGGCAGAATCACACCCTAAGGACCTGGGGACGGCTTGGCTAGGGTGACTGCTGACTAGCTGGGCCTTGCTGGGATGCCCTTGCCTCTCTGCCTTGGGCCTTCCTCTGTGATGGGGCTGACAGCTCAGCAGCCTCAGAGCTGAGAGGGCCCAGGGGTTTGCCACAGGCCAGACATGGTCATCTGGTGGTGTCAGAGCTCAGGGCTGTTCTGCCTCCATGGTGAACTCTCTGCCTGAAGGGGGAATGCTCTGTCCCTTCTGTTTGGGGGCAGCTCTGGCTCCCAAGGATGTGATTGAGGTGGTGCTTGCCCTGGGCCACCCCAGTGGGAAGTGGGCACACTGCCTGAGCTATGCAGGGGGCTGTGAGCGGGTGGGATCCGCATCGGGGACGCTTGGTTTGGGGCATGACTGTGGTCCCTCACTGTCGCAGGCTGGGGCCCAGTGGAGGGGGAGCCAGCCCACTGCCTGAGGGGCCTGGTGGGTGGACAGTGGGAAGGCCAGTCCTGCCCCTTGCAGAGCATCTTAGATGGGCATCCCCTGGGTTCCAAGAGGAACCGTTGGCAGTTGGGCAGGTGGTGGTGGGCACATGCCTCTGAAAGCTCTGGCCCTGAATATCCCCCACCACCGGGGCTTTGAGTCACCTGCAGGTGGCAGGGGAGAGTGGGTACCCTCCTGAGCAAACCCGTCCGTCTTCCCCCAGGTTCTCACAAATCTGGGAAGCAGCTGCCCCCTCATTTAGTCCAAGGAGCTAAAATTCTCAATGGTGCTTTCAGATCATGGACGAGAAAGCAGGTAGGGAAGTGTGCTAGGCATGACCCAGGGCAGAAGGGAGGGCGGCAGGCGGGGCGTCATCCCTCGGGCTTGTCCTTCCTTCGGTGGGAACTAGCATGTGAGAGGCAGGTGGAGGGCACCTGGCCAGTCACATATCTGTTGGTGGGGGCAGATGCGGGAGAGGGCCCACCACCTCGGGACCTGGCTTGAGCGGGGGGGCTGGGTGGCAGGGAGATTCAGTGAGAGGTGAGGTGGTAGAGATGGCACTGCGTGGACCCTGAAGGCCAGGGAGCGGGGAGGACTCGATTCAGTGACTGGCTGGAGGGTCACATTCTGAATAGGAGAGTGGAGATGTCCTCGTTGTCCCACTGACTGGTGCAGGCGTCACCTCAGGAGCTGGCTTTGCTCTATGACTAGGACAGTCCCTTTGCCCTACGTGCCTCCATCCCCCCCGACCATAGGAGCACTGCCCTGTGCCCCTCCTGACTCCCTTGAAGCAGCATTTCTGGGTCCCCCCGCTTTGAAAGCATCGGCACCCTCACTAGCGTCCATGCAGTGGCTACTTCTCCTCAGGGAGGCTCCAGAAAAGCAACTTCCAACTTCCCTTGGCATCCTGCCTGGATTGTTGGTACAGAGGGAGGGGAGAGGCCTGGTCAGCCTCAGGGCTCCCTGTCTACTGCCTTGGGAACCCCTGCCAGTCAGGGGTGCCAGCATAGTCTGAGCAGATCCCACCAGGCCCCCAGAAAGTCTTGAGGAAGTGGGGAGTCCAAGAGGGGAGCACTGTGCGTCTCTCACGGGTGAGCTGGGTGGGGTGGGGCAGTAGGTACCCTCCTAGGGCCGTCCTTCGGTTCTCAAAGCCTGGAGTGGGGCAGGGTGTGCCCCCTGACTCACACCAGTTGTCTGGCCAGGTGAAGTGGCCTCACGCCCAGGAAGAAGGGATAGCCTACATTCACGTCACAGCTGGTAGTGGCACTGGGCACCCCCTCCCCTCTGGGACTTACTGTCCATCTGTAAGAGTGGGATCGTGGCAGAGCCTCCTCGTCAGCACAGTGTCTGGCTAGAGTGGGCTAACGCCCTTGGGGCCCCCAGCAGCCAGTCCAGGCCTGTGGCAGTGCCTTCCCTTCTGCCTGTCTGGGTGGCAGTGGGGCTGGAGGTCCTGGCTGGGTAGATGGGGGACAGCCTGGAGGGACAGAGGGCATGAGTCAGGAACCACAGAAGCTGAGCCTGCTTGGGGCCCCTGCGAGTGGAGAGGGAGTGGGCATCTGTGCCCAGACTTGGCAGCTGACCCTGTGCATGGGCTGTCCTGCAGGCTTTGGCAGAACATGAGGACGAGCTCCCAGAGCACTTCAAACCCTCGCAGCTCATCAAAGACCTCGCCAAAGAGATCCGGCTCAGTGAGGTAGGGCTCACCCTGGTGGCCTGCTGACCCTGCTTGAGGGATGTCTCTGCCTGTCTTCCCTGGTTATCCTGTGAGGGTCGGGCACATGGGAAGCATCCCCTCCCCCAGCCCTCTGGGGCAGGGTCAGCTGCACGATGACGCTGGATCCTCGGCCCTGGTGGCAGACTCACAGTCTCCTGGTGGGATCCTCGGGAATGAGAGAGTGTGGGGATGCTGTGTAGCCCCCTGTGCGGGGGGATGACTCTGCCGCAAGGACTGCTTTAGCCCCTTGAGGCTCAGCTTGTGCGAGCCTGTCCAGCCCCCAGCCTCCCCGTGCCTTGGGGTGGGACAGCAGTCCCCACCAAGGAGGTAGAGGGGTCAAGTGGCTGCTGATGTGGATGGTGTGAGACAGGTGTGAAATTGTCACACAGATGGTATGGATGGTGTGACTGTGTTCATAGATAGTGTAGGTGGGTGTGAGCCTGTTATACAGATGGTGTAGGATACGTGTGAGCGTGTCACCAGTGATGCAGACAGATGCTCCTTTTCTGCCTGTTCCCCACGGCCTGGGGCTGTGAGACCCTCCTAGCAGGGCACTCTTGGTCACCTCTTCCTGTCCTTTTCCCAGAATGCCTCCAAGGCCTCCCGACCTGAAGTAACTGCGGCTGTCTCCTCAGACGAGGTCTGTTTTGGGGACCGGGAAAAGGAGGAGCCCCCATCCCCCATTGAGGCCAGCCCTCCGCGGTCCTTCCTGGAGAAAGTGTCCAAAAAAAAGACTCCCAAAACCGTGAAGATGCCCAAGCCGTCCAAAGTTCCTAAGCCCCCCAAGCCCCCCAAGCCTCCCAAGTCACTGAAGCTCAAGGATGGGAGCAAGAAGAAAGGGAAGAAGTGCAGGGGCTCAGCATCACCCACCATCCCCAACCTGGACCTGTTGGAGGCCCACACCAAGGAGGCACTGACCAAGATCGAGCCTCCTAAGAAGGGCAAGGTGGGTGGTCTTGACCTCCCTACCTGTAGTCAGTGGGCCTGCAGACACCTCCGTGGAGCGGGCCTGTGGACTGGTGCTGGAGACCCAGGGCAGCTGGGCTCTGCCCCAGCAAGCTTGGTGTAGTGGGCAGCTGGGGAGAGACCCTCATGATAAAGGCAGCGGAGTCTGTCCTGGGTCAGGGTGGGTCAGACCCACCTGGGTCAGGGTGGGTCAGACCATCAAGGGTCACCTGGGGGGACAAGCCAGCTGAGTCTTCCCTGGGGCCTAGACATTGGCTGAAACCTAAAGGTGGGTGAGGCACCCAGTGGAGGGCAATGGGGAGGCAGGAGTGGAGGTGATGATGGGCCAGGCTTCCTTGGGGCCCTGAGCCCCTGTGGCAGTAAGAGAGCAGGCCTGGCCTTGAAGTCCCATCAGTGTGAGTAGAGGGTCTTAGGTATGGACTTTGGGAACAGTGAGTCTCTGAAAGCAGGCCATACTGAATGGTTTCCTGCTAGTGGAACATCATTACCCGATGTTTCAGGGCTTAAGTGGGGCACATGGTTTTTCCTTTTCTCAATGCAAAGAGGGCAGATGAATGTATGAATTAATAGATGGATGAGTGGATGGAAAGAAGAGAGGGAGGAAGGAAGGGTAGGAGGAGGAAGAGTGGTTGAATGAATGGGTGGGTGAATGATTTATGAGTGGGTGAGTGGATGGATGAATGGTTGGTGAATGAATGAGTGTATGGGTGGGTGGATGGATGGATGGTGTGGATGGATGGTGGGTGGGTGGATAGGTAGATAGTGGATGGTGGGTGGGTAGATAGGTGGATAGTGGATGGTGGGTGGGTAGATAGGTGGATAGTGGATGGTGGGTGGGTAGATAGGTGGATAGTGGATGGTGGGTGGGTGGATAGGTGGAGTGGATGGTGGGTGGGTGGATAGGTGGATAGTGGATGGTGGGTGGTGGATAGGTGGATGGTGGATGGTGGATATGTGTGTGGTGGATAATTGGATGGATGGGTGGATGGATGGGTGGGTAGATGGAAGGATGGTGTGGATGGATGGGTGGGTGGGTGGATGGTGGGTGGGTGGATAGGTGGTAGTGGATGGTGGGTGGTGGATAGGTGGATAGTGGATGGTGGGTGGTGGATAGGTGGATGGTGGGTGGTGGATATGTGTGTGGTGGATAATTGGATGGGTGGGTGGATGGATGGATGGTGTGGATGGATGGGTAGGTGGGTGGATGGTGGGTGGGTGGGTTGGTGGATAGTGGATGGTGAATGGGTGGATAGGTGGATGGTGGATAATTAGATGGGTGGGTGGATGGATGGTGGGTGGGTAGGTAGATAGTGGATGGTGGGTGGTGGATAGGTGTGAGGTGGATAATTGGATGGGTGGGTGGGTGGATAGGTGGATAGTGGATGGTGGGTGGTGGATAGGTAGATGGTGGGTGGTGGATAGGTGTGTGGTGGATAATTGGATGGGTGGGTGGGTGGATGGATGGTGTGGATGGATGGTGTGGATGGATGGGTGGGTGGGTGGATGGTGGGTGGGTGGATAGTGGATGGTGGGTGGGTGGATAGTGGATGGTGAGTGGTAGATAGATGGATGGGGGATAATTGGATGGGTGGGCAGATGGACGGATGGCTAGTTGGATACGTGGTTGGGTATATTGATGGATAGATGAACTGATGTATGTAGGCCAGCAGGAGGTGGGGACTCTGTGCTGTAGGGACTTTGTATTGTAGCCTGATGGACCCTGCTGCCCTCCCATGTCTGCTACTAGATCATGGCTAGTATTTTCTAGGCCACAAAGAATGTCCTGAGTGTGCCCAACAAGGAGGTGATCAGCACGCAGAATGACGTGGAGCGGTTGGAAATCCGAGAGCAAACTAAGAGCAAGTCAGAGGCCAAATGGAAGTATAAGGTGAGGTGTGTGTGTGTGCAGGTGTGCTGGTGAGTGAGTCTACCCTCAGGGAGGGCTGTTAGTGAAAGAAGGTGGTGTGTGAGGCAGGTGTGGGCTTGGTGGCGCGTGTGGGGTGTGTCAGGGTGTGTGCTGTGAAGGTCTTTGAGGGTCTGGGTGTGCACGTGGCCTCCTGGAGCCACCTTCTGAGGGTTGGTGTGGGCACATCTTAGCCTAAGAGGATGGACGCTGTTGCCCTTAGTGGCCTGCCCTGGTTCTAGCTGGCAGTCCTGGAGCTGGTCAGCATCCAAGGGCAGTTCCTGTGGACCTGGGGCTGTGGTGGGCCTGGGTCCTCGGGTGACATGTCAGAGGAAGGAGGCTGGCCTGTCCTGCTGCCTCTGCCCACTGGGCACCTGTATGGGGTTCAGGGACGGTCCTGGGTTTGCTTTTCAGAACAGCAAACCTGACTCCCTGCTGAAGATGGAGGAAGAGCAGAAGTTGGAGAAGTCTCCTCTGTCAGGGAACAAGGACACCAAGTTCTCCTTCTCCTTCTCCAACAAGAAACTGCTTGGGTACGTGAATGCTTGTGCCAGGAGGGGTTGGTTGTACACGCACCACATGTTGCCACACATACCCTGAGCATCTCCTCTCCACATCACACACACACATGCCCTGCTTGTGCACACCTCATACACACACATACACTCGCCTGGAGGACTCTGCAGATGAGCCTCTGTCCTGAGCTAGAGGACAGGCACACCCCTCATGAGGGCCTCACCAGGCTGACCCCTTTCCTGCCTCCTAAACCAAAGAGCTCAGGTAGGTAGGCAGGGAGCAGTGGTGTGTGCGGCAAGGAGGGGAGGGTATGATTGGGCAGATATTAGCCAAGTGCTGTCCTGGGCTGTCACAGAGGACATCGTAGGGGTCAGGATCTTGGCCTAGGAGTCCAGAGGGCAGTGGGGAGAGGCTGGTATGAGCCCAGTACTCTCAAATCCACCTGAAATTATGGCTGTGATTGGGGCCATGGAAGGAGGATTTGTGGGGCCTGGGGTGCTATGGAGTCCGTGGGTGCCCAAGGGAATTGGTGGGAGGGCTTCCTGGAGGAGATGGCCCTAAGCTGAGAGGTGGGGCACCCAGCCTGGGTGGGTCTGTGTGTGTGAGCTGGTGTGTCTAGGTCCCAGACTGTGTAAGGGATCTCGGTCGGCTGACCAGTGTGGTGGGCTGGCCAGATGGGAGGTGGGTGGGCCAGGAGCCCTGTACCCACCGAGAAGCCCCTCGCTGGCCTTGGTCTGGCAGTTGTATGTTAAATCCAAAGTGCAGCGTGGGTGCCTAACAAACAGGAGGTAGACACATCCCAGTGGGAACGGGGCCACTTTACGCCTGTGGATCTGAGTTTTCTCATCTGCAAAATGGGAGAAGGCCACTTTCAGGCTGCGGGACACAGCCATCAGTGTCTGGTGTGCGTGCAGGGCCCGGCACAGGTGGGCCTGCTTTTCCCAAGAGCTCGTGGCAGTGTGCCAAGGCCTCTTGGCAAACAGATGGGTTGGATCTGTTGCCATGACTTCACGGCCCTGGGCATGTCCTTGACTTATCTGAAGCTCAGCTGGTGGGTCCCGGGGAGCTTTTGACAGCATTAACTGTATGACTGACTGACCATGCTAGAGTTTAGAAATGGAAGGGAGAAAAGGAGACATGATTCTATAACCATGTGTGTACACGGGTATGTGTATGTACACGGGTATGTGTGTGTACACGGGTATGTGTGTGTACACGTGTGTGTGTGTTGCATGATGTAACTCATGCCCACACCCAGCAGGGCTCACTGCCAGCTGTCCTCGGTATTTCCACTGTTGGGAACCGGAGCTGTGCCCATTGGGAATTGCAGACGCCTGTGCCCTGCCTGCTCTTCCCCACTGCTGAGTGTGCACTTGTGCCCTCAGCTGACCCCGGGGGCAGCAGCTGGAGCATCAGACTCTGCTCGTTTGCAGTAGCCCTGTGGCCCCAGGAGGGAGATTTGTTATGTTGTTCCTACACCTCAGCCCTGAAATTATTTTTCCATAATAACTGTGTGAATAAAAAACCCAGGCCAGTTGGCACCGGCTGTGTCTGACTCTGAGCTTGTATCAGGCCCAGAGCAGGCTGACGGAAGTCCAGCACTCGTCCAGCAGCGAGGATCAGGGGGCAGTTAGGGGCACAACCTCACACAGCCTGAGAAAGGGCCGGGCATGTACCTCGTGGGTTGTGTGCTGTCCTTGCTGGGGTCATGGCATTGGAGAGGAGGCTGTGGGGTTGGGAGGAGTCCAGCGCTTACTGTTGGTCTTCCAAGGCCTGTTGAGGGGTGGAGTGCTGGGGGCACTGGCCAGGCTGTGCAGATGCCCACTGACCAGCCCTTTTCTCCCACCCCAGCTCCAAGGCCCTCAAGCCACAGCCCGGCCCAGGGGTGTTCGGGGCCTTGCAGAACTTCAAGGAGGACAAGCCCCAGCCGGTGCGGGATGAGTATGAATATGTGTCGGATGATGGGGAGCTCAAGATTGACGAATTCCCTATTAGGAGAAAGAAAAATGCTCCGAAGAGGGACTTGTCCTGTGAGTTGGGGGAATACGGGGAGGGGGCAGACCCAGCCCCGTAGGAGCCATCCCGGGCATGTGGAGTGGGCGTTGGATGTGGCTGGACTAGGGTCCCCCTGTGCCCCTCCAAAGTTGCCATTGACTCCCATCTGCTCTGCTTTCAGTCCTACTGGACAAGAAGGAGCCGCTGCCCACGCCCGTTACAAAGCCAAAGCTGGACTCGGCGCTCTACAAGGTAAGCGACTGCCTTCTGGGACACTGGTCACGGGAGTGAGCAAGATAGCCATCTCTGTGTCTGGCTGTTCTTGAGTCAGTGGCCCGCCTACCACTTGGTGGGGCATCTCTGACTGAGCCTTCTGGGTGGAGTGCAGAGGGGGACGTTTTCCTGGGGAAGCTGGCTGGGCTCCAGATGTGGGACTGTGAGCCCTGGGGCCCTGCACAAAGGGGCAGAAGCAAAGTCGGGACTCGTGGAAGGTCTACAGGTGTCTGAGTGGTGGGGCCTCTGGAGCTGCGCTCCTCAGTCAGATCCACGAGTTTCCCTGATGCTTGAGGATGGTGGTACAGAGGGTAGCAGGCCAGGCTGCTGGGGGGTGGGTCTTGCACTGAGGTATGGTGGTTAAGTTAGATGGCCTCCAAGGCCACGCGTGTCCAGCCCAGGATGTGATGGCCATCTCCCAGGAAGCCAAGTTCCAGGAAGATGGGTGATACCATACCTGCAGAGCCCAGGGTGTCCCTGCGGAGCCACCTGCCAGGGGCTGTTAACAGGTGTCCTTCAGGCGCAGGTTCACCCACCTGATCCCTGTCCAACCACGGCAACTCTTCTTGTATCTGTGCTCAATACTGGAGCTCTCACATAAGGTTCTGTAAACCAGGGCTCATCTGGCACAGTGGTGCAGTTGGGGCTGCAGGCTCCCAGCACAAAGCTCAGGCGCCCATGCTCTGCAGTGTGTGTCTGGTCAGTCAGCCTCCCGGTGCTCAGCACAAGGACAAGCTCTTTAAAAACCTCTTTTTCTCACTGGAGTGAAACAGTCCCATCCCTACCCCCAAGCCCTTTTCTGACTGGCTGCTCTGTCCCTACAGCAGAGCGATGACTCCTCTGATGAGGGCTCACTGCACATAGACACGGACACCAAGCCCGCCCGCAATGCCAAAGTGAAGAAGGACAGCGGGGGTTCAGCCGCGGGCATCCTGGACCTGCTTCAGGCCAGTGAGGAGGTTGGCGCACTCGAGTACAACCCCAACAGGTAGGCCTAGTGCCCTCAGGGAACTGGGGGGACTGGGTGCTTCCACAGAGTTGGGCCAAACAGGGCTCCATCAGCCCATGTCCTGGAGGCTGGACAGTCAGAGTGGGACCCCTGCCTGGCAGAGGTGGTGCCAGGTTGCCAGGGAGGTGAGCGGGGGCTGGCTATGTAGGTCCTTCGTGTTGCAGACCTCCTGTGTGAGGAGTCTGTGGGGCCTCCATATCTGTGTGCCTGCGGGAAAGCAGGGCCAGGCTGGGTACCTGGAGGGTATCAGGGTTTTTCCAGACTGGGACGTCCAGCTGTCTCTGCCTCGTCATTTCCCAAATGCCATAAAAATGACCTAAGAAAATTCCACAGTGTCTGCCTGGTGTTAGGGTAAAGAGCATTCATGGGCCTCTCTGGGACTCCAAGCTGGCTTCCCTGCAGAGCCGTCATCTGCAGCAAGGGAGATGATGGCTTCAGAGCTTGGGATGTGAGAGCCCATTCCATGAGAAAGGGCTGGATAGGCCAGGGTCCCAGATTCCCACCCCAACTGGGAGTGTGTGGGAGCTAAGCCAGGCTACCCTTGAGACCTGTTTGAGTCCACATGTGAGGCCTCAGGAGCCCACTCACTGCTGGTGTATATGCTGCCCTTTCCTGGAGGCCCTGAGCTTCCAGGCGATCAGGCAGGCCAGGACATGTGTCTGCTCAGCTCAGGTAGTCCTCCCTGCCTAGGCCTGCCCAGTTTCAATCCTTTGATTTGAGAGAAATGGATTAATTCTCTTGGGCTTTTGCATTGGATGGGAGGCCATGGGGCTTGTTTTTCTCATGATTGTCGTTATTTAGTTGCTCAATCATACCTGACTCTTTGTCACCCCATGGACTGTGGCCCACCAGGCTCCTCTGTCCATGGGATTTCCCAGGCAAGAATACTGGAGTGGTTTGCCATTTCCTTCCCCAGGGGATCTTCGCAACCCAGGGATTGAACCCGAGTCTCCTGCCTTGTAGGTGGATTCTTTACCACTGGGCCACCAGGGAAGCCCCTTTTCTCAGGATGGTCCCAGTTAAATTCCCTTTTGGTCCCAATTGGCCCCAGTTGGCTCTTGCTTTTAAGCATCATGGGACATTTTTTTTTTTTTTCCCACATGGAATTTCTACAAGTACCACAGACAGACCAAGGGACGGGGGCCTGTGTCCCCTGCAGCCTCCCCATTCTGGAAGTGTCTGCTACCATGGTGAGGGCTGGCTCCCCTCCTAGTTCTTGAGTCATCAGGAGATTCCTGCTGCATCGATGGGGAAACTGAGGCTGAGAGAGCTTAGGTGACTTGCTCAAGGCCACACAGCTAGGAGGCAGCAGAGGCAAGACTAGCATCTCCATTTGCTAATGATGGAGCCTAAGCGTGGGGGTTCTGGAAGGCTGACCTTGCTAGATGGTGTCATCCAGCCAGGGGGGGTGACTTGGCCTGAGGGAGGCAGGGCTTACGTGGTCTGATCCGGGTTTGGTCCTCCAGATCTGCCTTTCAGCCCGTGCTACCAGGATTAAGGTCTGAGGGCTACCTGGGCCAGTGGAGGCACATGTCTGCCCCATCTCAGACAGTGGGGCCCCAGCAGGAGGATTAGGGCTTGATTGAAAAGCGTTCTTCCTAAATCAAATGGTTGTATTTTCTTTCACTGATTATCATTTTTTGTGCAGTGTTATGCTCACAGATAGCCATAGGTGCCTTTTCTCATGGGAGTAGAGTATGGTTGGAGGCTGCTACAGAGCTGTGGGGTACAGATTTCCTGTTCAGCATGAAGTGGTTTCTGTAGATAAGGCAGACCCAAGCCCCTCAACTGCAGAGATGCCTCGGTGGTGGCAGGAGGGACCCTGGCCTGAGATCCCTTTGCCGGGAGGAGAAGCCTGGCTGTGAGCCCCCTTCTGCTGGAGGGGCTGGTGCCCGGGCTGGCCCCACATCTCTTCAGAGGTGCCTCTCTTCTGGGAATGCTCTGGCTAGCTGGCACCTCAGTGACGGAATGATGCTCACCCGGGTCCCCTGTGAGCTCCATGGAGAGCTCCCCGCAAAACTGGATGAGGGCAGATGAGGCTGGTGCCAGAACTCTGCCCGGAGCTGGGACACAGGGCCTGCAGCCTGGGCTCCTGACTGAGCAAGGGCATGGCCTGTTGGGAGAGGGCGGCCAGTCTGTGGACGCGCTGTGAACTGATCTGTAGGTACACACGTGTGTGCTCACACACGCCTGCACACGTGCACGTGTGCCTGCCGGGGCTGGCCTCCTTGGCCGCCGCAGGCAGTTCCTTTCCCAAGTCTCCCATTTGGAGTGTAGGTCAGTGTTTGATGGTCCATTTGCTCTGTTTTAAGTATTTGCTTTTTTGGAAAAAAACAGCTGAAGAAAATGGAGGAAAATATGTTAATTTCTTGTGGATGGTTTGCTTAGTGTTTACCGCCGGGGGGGAAGGAGAGGATTTTGGTATGATAATTGGAGGATTAAGGTATTATTTTCCATGCACACTGGTTAGACTTTGCTCCTTGATTTGCCGGCCCACGTGGCCAGTCTGCAGCCCTGGGCTCCAAGGCCCCTCCCTCTCAGTTGCAGCGGAGCTGGGCTGGGACCACGACGTCCAGATGGCACAGGCAGGCGGCTGGCTTCCATGCTGGCTCCCGGAGGACCCTCGTGGTGGGTGTCCTGGCCCCCACCCTGCCATCCCTGCAGGAAGCCTGGCGTTTGTCCAGGCCATAAGGCTGGGTGAGGATGCCTGGGACCTTCAGGGCCTCATCTGCAGAGCACTGGAGAGCCTGGTGCAGAGCGTGGGGGGCCATCTATCAGCTCTTGCTGGCTCTCGTACTTGGCCGGGCTGGGGGTGGGGGGGGTCCATCCCTGCTCAGAAAGCATCAGTGATGATGGTATAGCAATGATACTACCGCTCCCAAACGCCATGTGCTCCTGACTGGGTCTGGGTATCCCTCTGCCTTCATGGCACAGGACAGTGGGGGTTGGGAGGACACTGGGGCAGGTGGAAGGTCTGGTGGAGAGCTCCTAACTCTCCACAGCGGTCTGATCATACTTGATTTTTCCCACTGTTTGTGGCTTTGGAACCATAATCCATCCGCTTCTAGCAAAAGCCCAAAACACTGCGGTCCAGTACGTCTTGGGTGGGGCTGGGGGAAGCGGTATTCATGGAGGACTGCCCAGAGAGGCGCCCGCCCGTCGCTGCCTCCTGGCTTAGGGCAGAGTCCCTGGCCTGGAGCCCAGCAGTACCCCTCGCAGGATGACTTTTGTCCAAGCTTGTCTCGGTGGGCCCCCAGGAACACAGGGGACCACCCTCTGTGTCTGTGCTTCCTGGGGCCAGCTCTATCTCCCTATACTCTCCAACCTCAGTCTTGGGAACTTTATGTCTGAGCAGGGATTTCTTCTCATTTTAATGTCTTACTAGAGATGCTTCAAACACTTCTTGGAAGTTGGGGAGGGGGCAGGGACCATGCAGAACCACCAGCGTGGTTCTGTGGGTACACTTTTGGGTGCTGCTTTTGTGTTCTGGCAGGTCTGTGGGTGTGTCCATCCCCCAGGGGCACATGGGGCAGGCTGGAGGGGGCCTGAGTGTCACACATGCAAGACGGGCCCACTGCTGGGCCTCCTGGGCCTCCTGGGTCTGTGACCAGGGAGGAGAGCCAAGCGTTGCGCCATTCCAGGCCCTGCTTCCTCAGGAACCAGGGGGCAGTGAGAGGTATGGCCAGGCTCCCCAGAGGCTGGGGTGGACTCTCCTGACCCAGGTGGAAAAATGTCTGGGGTGATGGGCAAGGGTGAGGGTGTGGGTGCAGATGCAGTCATAAAAAGATGGTGTGGGTCACCTGGGGAGATCGAGTGCCATGGGAGGGAGCCGGCTGAGCCGCTCCATCTCAGGTGCTGGATGAGATGTGGGGGAAGCACCCACGACTGGGGCTTAGTGCAGGAGCCCATGGTGGGCGCAGGGGTGCACAGAGAATGGAAGAGGGAGGGAGAGGTGGCCTGGGTCCTTGGGGGGATTCTGCTTATTGACCTCATGATGGGAGAGATCAGGAGCACCTTTGTCTGCCTCTCCCTCGTCCCCTCCCTCCACTTCCCCCTCCCTTTTTTCTCTATTTATGCCCCTCTCTGTCCCAAGGCCTCCAGCTCTCCCTTCGATGTTGGGGGATGGGGGGCAGAGGGTAGAGGAAGCGGGTAGCTGGTCCTTTCCATGGGGAAATGATCAGCCCCCACCGTCCTCCCCCCACGCCCTCTGCTGGCTGCTGAGAGGGAGGATGTGTGGGCCATGGGCTGAGTGCCTGTCTCTCTGTGCCTCCAGCCAGCCCCCCGCCTCCCCCAGCACACAGGAAGCCATTCAGGGAATGCTGTCCATGGCCAACCTGCAGGCTTCCGACTCCTGCCTGCAGACCACGTGGGGTGCTGGCCAGGCCAAGGGCAGCTCGCTGGCCGCCCATGGTGCCCGGAAGAACGGGGCTGGTGGGAAGAGCGCAGGCAAGCGGTTGCTGAAGAGGGCGGCCAAGAACAGCGTGGACCTGGACGATTATGAGGAGGAGCAGGACCACCTGGACGCCTGCTTCAAGGACTCGGACTATGGTGAGTGCTGCTGTGCAGGGAGAGGTGCCTGTCCTGGGTGCTGGGAGCCAGACCCTCTTGCGGATATAATTCACAGGCCTTAGATGTTTCCCTTTAGAAGCATGCAACTCAGTGGTGCTTAGTGTATTCAGAGGGATGGGTCTGCTGCCGTCAGCACCCCCAACTGGAGAACATTTCATCAAAGGAAACCCTGCCCTCTGTCCATTAAGAGTCAATTTGCCTCCCCTGATTTACGCTGCTGCTACTGCTGCTGCTGCTAAGTCGCTTCAGTCGTGTCCGACTCTGTGCGACCCCATAGACGGTAGCCCACCAGGCTTCCCCGTCCCTGGGGTTCTCCAGGCAAGAACACTGGAGTGGGTTGCCATTTCCTTCTCCAATGCATGAAAGTGAAAGGTGAAAGTGAAGTCGCTCAGTCGTGTCCGACTCTAGCGACCCCATGGACTGTAGCCTACCAGGCTCCTCTGTCCATGGGATTTTCTAGGCAAAAGTACTGGAGAGGGGTGCCATTGCCTTCTCCGTGATTTACACTGATTTATGCCAACTCATAGATTTTTCTCATCTGGATGTGTCATGTGAACAGAATTGCACAGTACTTGGTCTTTGGTGCTTGGCCTCTTTCATTAGCATACTCTTTTTTTTTTAAACTTATAGTAACACATTATTCATTTATTTATGCATTTTTTTTTTTTTTGGCTGCACTGGGTCTTCATTGGTGCGTGTGGGCTTTCTCTAGTTGCGGTGAGCGGGGTCGACCCTTCCTTGCGGTGCACCGACTTCTCATTGTGGTGGCTTCTCTTGTTGCGGAGCACAGGCTCTAGGCACACAGGTTCAGTACTTGCAACACACAAGCTCAGTAGCTGCAGTGTGTGGGCTCTAGCATGCGCAGGCTTCATCTAGTCACACAGGTTTCAGTACTTGCAACACACAAGCTCAGTAGCTGCGGTGTGTGGGCTCTGGCACGCGCAGGCTTCATCTAGGCACACAGGTTTCAGTACTTGCAACACACAAGCTCAGTAGCTGCGGTGTGTGGGCTCTAGCATGCGCAGGCTTCATCTAGTCACACAGGTTTCAGTACTTGCAACACACAAGCTCAGTAGCTGCGGTGTGTGGGCTCTGGCACGCGCAGGCTTCATCTAGGCACACAGGTTTCAGTACTTGCAACACACAAGCTCAGTAGCTGCAGTGTGTGGGCTCTAGCATGCGCAGGCTTCATCTAGTCACACAGGTTTCAGTACTTGCAACACACAAGCTCAGTAGCTGCGGTGTGTGGGCTCTGGCACGCGCAGGCTTCATCTAGGCACACAGGTTTCAGTACTTGCAACACACAAGCTCAGTAGCTGCGGTGTGTGGGCTCTGGCACGCGCAGGCTTCATCTAGGCACACAGGTTTCAGTACTTGCAACACACAAGCTCAGTAGCTGCGGTGTGTGGGCTCTGGCACGTGCAGGCTTCATTGGTTGTGTCACACGGGCTTTGTTGCTCCAGAGCATGTGAAATCTTCCTGGACCAGGGATTGAACCTGTGTCCCCTGCATTGGCAGATGGATTCTATACCACCAGGGAAGTCCTCCTTAGCATACTCTTTAGGCTCCATCCACATTGTAGCACATGTCAGCTTTGTTCCTTTTACTAGCTGGATAACATTCCACTGTGTGGACACACCACATTTGTTTATCCCTTCGTCCATCCCCAGGCACTTGGATGGCTTCCACCTTTCGGCAGCTGTGAATAGTGCTACTGCGGGGGGTTTTGTGTGGCCTGTATCTGTGGTGTCTGCCTGGGTCGCTGCCTAAGGCACCTTCTGAGAAGGTATAGCCACTATGAAGTGGCTATACCATTTCATAGACACGTTGAGACCACATCCATTCTGTGTCTTTGTAAACAGAAACCAAGGCCCAGAGTGGCTCTGTGGCCTGAGTCTGAGGTGGGCAGTAAGTTGGCAACTGGGCCATAGCTGTGGCCTCTGCTCAGGGGCATGGCCCCTCACCTCACACCGTAGCCCCTCCAGGCCCAGCGCTTCAGGTTCCAATACGATCTGAAGGAGTTGCTGTTGGCTGCCTGGGAGGAGACTTGGAGCAAGGACCCACCTCCATGCCTTGGCCCACTGCCCGGGATGTCCTAGTCCCCACGGGCTGTGGTGTGCTTCTCAGGGCGAGGGGCCATGTGCTGCCCGCATGGCGCAGGGCCTGTCTTCAGTGCAGTCCTGATGGTGTGAGGCTGCACCTCTGTCCTAGAGAGCCCTCCCGCAGTGACGCTGGGCCTGTCCTATCTGGTGGACACTTTCAGGCCTCACAGGCGGGGGCTGTCATGGTCTGACAGTGGGGTGAACTCCATTTTGGGGGTGCCCTTGGGACATGGGTCAGGTCCTGGGGGTTAAACCTATTGATAATAGGAGGAGGCACCCAGTGAGTCACCCAGGACTGCTGTGTGGGTCTCCCTGCTCTAGAGACTTGTCGAGGAGAGTCTGGGGTCCTTCAGAGCCAGCTGGCTCCATGGACATCAGAGGTTCCCTTCTCTGACAGTAACAGAAGAGATGTCTTGAGAACTGGGCATTCAAGTGGGTGTGGCGGCCAGGCTGGCATAGGCATGGCTGCTTGGGTGGCCATGGGGGCTGGATGGAACCCATTGTCTGGCCTCTCTGGACCCCAAGGGGTGCCTGGGCTGAACAATTTCAGAGGCCAGCTGTGCCTGTGCACGGGGCAGCCACTCCGGGAGGGCTGGTGCTATGGAGCCTGAAGACGGCCCCAGGGGTGCCAGTCATAGGGTCTGCCAGCAGCCTGCCGCTCCCGTCCTGCTGGGGCCACACCAGCAGCTCAGTCCTTCCTCCTCTTTCCGCCTCTAGTTTACCCCTCCCTGGAGTCGGATGAGGACAGTCCTGTTTTCAAGTCCCGGTCTAAGAAGAGGAAAGGCTCGGATGACGCCCCCTATAGCCCGACAGGTAGCGCTGGGGGCTGGGAGGGGAGCTCTGTCCACACGGAATGCCAGCAGTCGTGTTGCACACCCACTGGCTCTGTGGCTCAGACAGGGTGTCTGTTGAGCCCCGACTGGGGCTCCACTTCAATCCCAGGACCTCAGCCAAGTGCTCTCGCAAACACTCAAAGGCGTCCCAGCTCCTGCCAGTAGGGCAGTGCAATGTCGCTGTGGTGCGCTGGCCCTCTGCCTTGACTCTCCTTGACGAGCATCCCTGGGCAGGTCCCGTTTGCCCCTGGCCCCCATCATGGCAGCCAACAGAGTGGGGTCTGGTTCCCCTAACACACTCCCTTCCTGACCCATCCTGTCCTGCTGGTGGAGGGCAACCACCCCCACACGAGGTTGGGGCTATTGCTGACCTTCCCCCAAATGTGACTTGTCCCTGGGATTCAGGGACAGATTAGGGCAAGGCTGGGAGATCCAGGAGGGTGCTCAGGCACTGGGTGGCGACTCGAGGAAGGCTGACCTTCTTTCCTACAGCGCGGGTTGGCCCATCGGTGCCAAGGCAAGACAGGCCTGTGCGCGAGGGGACCAGAGTGGCCTCCATTGAGACTGGGCTGGCAGCTGCCGCAGCCAAACTGTCGCAGCAGGTGAGGAGAGCGTCCGCCTGGGCTTGGGCTCCCCAATGCCTTTGCTCCCCCCACTCTCATGCACGGGGAGCGTCCCCCTGGGCTTAGGCTCCCCGATGCCTTTGCTCCCCCCACTGTCATGCACGGGGATCACCCAGGCTGGGGCTGTCACGGCCTGGTTCCTTCAGGCTCCCAGGTCCATGTTAGTGGGAAGCAGAGAAGCTGGAAACTGGTGTCAGAAGTCCCATGGTAGCTCACAGTGGGGTGGTGGGGAATGGGGGGTTCGGGAGATGGGGGAGGGGCCCATACTACATGTCCTCCAGTAGGTGAGCTCAGATTGGGCGGGTCTGTCCACACTACAGCTGAGTGCTGATGCTGAGTGCTGATGCTGTGTCCTGGACGTCCCCATGTCCAGGATGGCTGGCCTCACAGAGCGGGGCCTGGTGGTCCCTCCACAGACCCCAGAACTGTTCTGCGGGGCTCGTGGTGGCTGGAGATGGGCTTGGGCATGGTCCAGCCCTTTCTGCTCCTGCAGTGCTGACTTGCTCGGCTCCATGGGAGAAGCCTTGTCCACAGTAGACCAGGCTGCTCCCAGGTTGCAGTCTGCTCCCCAGGGTCTGGGTCTGGCCAGCCCTGTGCGGTGACGCACCTGCATGCTTTGTTCAAAGGAGGAGCAGAAAAGCAAAAAGAAAAAGAACACCAAAAGGAAGCTGGCTCCCAACACCACCTCCCCCTCTGCCTCCGCCTCTGCCGGCACCACCTCAGCCAGCACCACCTCGGCCTCCACCACCTCGGCCTCCACCACCTCGGCCTCCACCACCCCGGCCTCCACCACTCCGGCCTCCACCAGCACGGCCAGCAGCCAGGCCTCACAGGAGGGCAGCTCACCTGAGCCCCCGCCAGAGTCCCACAGCAGCAGCCTGGTCGACCATGAGTACACAGCAGCTGGCACCTTCACTGGGGCCCAAGCCGGCCGTGCCTCTCAGCCCATGGCCCCCGGGGTCTTCCTCACGCAGAGGAGGCCCTCCTCATCATCCCCCAACAACACCGCTGCCAAAGGTACCTTGCTTGCTGACCCTGAGTTGCCTGTGAGTGACCATAGGTCTCTGTCCCTGCAGCCATGAGTTTCTGTGGCCAGGCCCTCAGTCAGTGTGTGAAAGAAATGGCTCCTTTCAAGACTGAGACCTCTGGTTACTCGCCGGGGGGTGGGGGGTGGGGGCTGGTTCTGGGTACCTTGGAGCTAGGTCCATTCCTTTAGACTACCAGGGCCTTGGCTTTGGGTCCTGGCTTGGAGACAGAGTGTGGTTGATGGTTTGTTGAGGGTTCACTGGGAGTGGCCTAGGGTGACCCAGGCTCCTCCATGTGATTTAGGGGTGGGACAGTTGGCTGGGTCCTATGGTACCCCCACTGTCACCCCAGGCCCACTGTGCCCCGGCCGTGAGCCCCAGCCAGCCATGGACATGGGGGGGGTGGGTAGCTCCAGGTTGCCCTAATGCCATCCCTGGACTGTCCCTGCTGCACACGCCATGCCCCAGCCCCTTGTCGACACAGTCTCTGAGTGGGGCATTTTGTCGACAGTTGATGGTTTTGGAGGGATGCAGAGCTCACTGTGCTTGGGCATTGCACGCCCATCTTACAGAAAGGATGTGGGCTCAGTGAGGGATTACAGACCCCCCCATATGCTGCTCCTCTCACTCACCTGTCTTTTTTGTGTCTCCACCTCCACCAGGAAAACGTACAAAAAAGGGCATGGCCACTGCCAAACAGAGGCTTGGGAAAATTTTGAAAATTCATCGGAATGGAAAACTACTCCTTTAAAGTTTGGAAAGCCAGGATCCTTCTGCTCCACTCAGGACCCCCGGAGCCCCGCTAGAACATCAGCCCCCAGGAGGGTGGCCTTGCTGCCTCACCCAGGGAGGGCCTGGCCTCCTCCCAGCAACCACCCCCCTCACATGAGCATCTGTTGCTTCAGCAGGCGGAGCTTGCCAATGTGGACAGACGTCCTTTCTCAAGTTGCTTAGAGTGACCAGTTCCCGAAACGTGGCCCTGCCCGTTTGAGGACCATTCCAGTTTCAGGACAGCCTCCAGGCATCCCCGAGCATGGGTGTGATTGCAGGGCCTCTGCAGCTCTGCTGGGAGCATGAGTCCTTCAAGGAAGGAGGAGTGAGCCAATGCTCACCAGGCCCAGAGTCTGAGCTGGCCACAGACTGGTAGCCTCCAGAGGCTTAAAAAAAGGCAAAGAACACTAGAGAGGAAGAGGAGGAGAAATCGGGGTGTGTATGTGCCCCCCTTTTCTTCCCAAGTGATTCTCAGACAAGTCCAGAGAGTGTTCTGTCCGGTTAGGAGAGGAGCCTCTGTGCTCTCCAGATAGTGGGTGGTGGGCCGGATGGTGGGTATTGTGCCCTGAATGTCTGGGGCATTTCTTGGGGCCGGCTGGGGCTGGCAGCAGGGTCAGTGTGTCAGTGGGGGCGAACTGGAGCCATCATGGGGTCCCCGGGGAAGGGCTTGGGCCCAGCCACAGTGTGGCATCCCGGGGGCCCAGGCTAAGCCACGTGGGTGGGCCTCATCCAGCCTGACCATCTATACTCCGAGAAGCACTTCCCAGCCAAAGCACTCCGCCATATGCCTGGTGGGGCAGTTGGTGGCCGGGTGGCCGAGGACTTGGGGCCAGGCACTTCTATCTTGTCACTTGTCGAGTGCACGGGTGGCTCCTGGACCACGCGTCTGCCCATCGACATGGAGGGGCTGGATTTGTTTCTCAGGCAATCCTGTATTTTAATTTTAGATGTATTTCCTGAAGCATATTTTTCATAGAATGTAGCGTGTAAATAGCTTTTTAAATAACTTCTTTTTTATAAGAGTAAAAGTATCTTTAGGAATTTCTTTCTATAGAGTCCTTCATTAACATTTATACGAGTTTTTTGCCGAGTATGATGAACAGTTGGGTTTCCGATGCTTTTCCTTTTCCTTCTTTCTTTGTATTATTATGGTTATTATTATTATTTTTTCTTTTAGGAACTAAGGTATTGCCTGAAAAACAAGTGATGTCTGTGCAGCCTTATATCTGTCTTGACAGAAGCAAACAGTACACAAAAGATCTATTTCAGACACATTTGAAGAGGAATCTTCAACTTGAATACCAGCTCTTTCTTTCCTTCTTGTTGATGAAGGGGGTGGGGTACAGTTATTTTACTAGCACCTTGTGAAGTGTTTCTGTGTTTTGTGATGCTGTAATTTATTAATGTTTGTAGCTTTTTATATTTGTACATTTCTTATGAGCTTTGTTTATATGCCCATCCCTGGGTGTTCTGTCCATGAGGAGAGGCAGCTTTGTGTGGGCCTTGCCATCCTTGCTCATCCTGTTTGGGGGACACAGCCCCGGGGCCCAGAGGCTGGAAGGGGCGAGCCTCACGGGGCCCTGACTATTCTGACCCAGCGTTTTGAAGGTTTCCTTTCCTGTCCTTGTTGAACATTTATATAATCTAACCTGGCCATCAAGCTGTTCTCTCTCTTCCTCTCTTTTATTTTTTTAATTTTATTATTATTATTTTGGCAACATGTACATTTCTAACAAAGTTTATTGTGGCTATTAAAGTGTTTTATTTCCCAATTCATATTACTCTTGTATCGAGTCCATGAGGTCTAAGGTAACTTAGATCAAAGTTTTAAAAGAGTAAAAATATTTCCGGTTTTGTACAGAACCACGTCTTTGTCGTTTTTGCCTCGTTCACTGTTGTCCACTCTGCAGTGAAGATGGTGGGGGTCTTGGACACTGGGGAGAGGAGTGGACCAGTGTGGTGGGCTGGGTTTAAGGGTGGGCAGTCAGGCCAGGCCCCCTACCAAGGCCCAGGCCCTGGCTGCCAACATTCCCCTTGGAAAGCCCTTGGATTGCCCACAGGGCATAGGTACTTCCCTGTACCCCAAAGCTACAGCACCCTGAGCCAGCCTGTAGGAGCAGGCAGAAGAGACCCTTGGTCAGAGTGGGCAGCCTTTGAGACCCTGGCAATACCAGCCCCAGCACCAAGCATCCTTAGGTGCCCGTAGAACATTCTTGGTGTCTTAGTGTTCACAGGCGTGCAGTTTAGCGAGTCCAGTGATAGGCACCCGAGAATGTGTGCAGGATTTCAGTCTAAATCTGATGTTATTTACAACAGATGAACAAAAGCAGATCCCCCATCCCACCCTAACAGATGCACAGTGAAGGGCACAGTGAAGATCAAAGATTAGGGAGAAAGAGCAGCTAGCCGGAGGGGCCCGCCAGAGGAGACTTTGGGCCCACGCTGGGGCTGCCCCAGCTGCCTGGCATCTCAGACTTTGCTGGGCCTTGGGATAAAGTGTTCAGCTGCACAGCCTGAATCTGCTCTGCTGGGGCCTCTGCACACTCCCAGGTTAGGCACTCACCCTGTCTGGCAGCTCTCCTGTCCTTGCCCAGATCCAGCCAGATTCTGCCCTGAGGATCCTCCAGGGGTCCCCACACCCTCATCCCATAGCCGCCAAAGGACTGGGCTGAGCCCTGGGTTGTTCTGTGCATCCTGCCCGCCAGGACTGGCTCTGGCTGCCCAGCCTCTGAGTTGGAGTCCTTGAGGCTGAGTTATCTGGGTGCTCCTTGGGTCTCCCCACCCCAGCATGGCTGTGGGGATTGTGTCTTCAGAGGGCCACTTGGGACCTAGGGCCCTGGGCTTGGTGAGGGCTCCCAGAAGGTGCCCAGAGTCTCTTCCCTGGCCCTAGGCCCTGTCCTGGGCTGTACCCACATCATCCTGGGGCAGCCTGGCCTAGTTGAGCCCTGGGCCCTCGCTCTGACCCCAGCAGTCCAGGTGTCCAGGAATGACTATAGGTGGACCCAGGCTGTGCATTTCTCGGTATGCCTGTAGCAGGGGCAGCAAGGGGCCTGTGTTGCTCCATGCTTGGTGCTCACTGTGGCCCTTCCGGGGTCTTCTCATCTTCATGCAAGGCCACTGAGAAAGCTCCCTGCCTGGCCCTACGGACCCAAGCCCTCATTTGACAGATAAACTAAGGCTCAGACTGAAGCCCTCTGTGGATGAGACTTGAGTGCTCCGGGATCATCCCTTGCTCAATCATTATTTCTCAACCTCCTGGCAACAGGTGGCTGGCCATGTAAGTGGAACACCACCATCGTATCAAGGCAGCCCCAGGGGGCCACAGGATGCTGGCAGCAGGGTCCTGAAGAGCCATCTGACCAGCAACAACTTCTCAAAAGGAAACAAAGGGTTGCATGTTAAGCCTGAGATGCTGGAGCTGTTTGTTTGTTATTGCAGGCTGCCCTAGCTCTGCCTGCGACTCATGAGTGGCTGGGGTCCTGTGCATTGAACATGGCATAAATAACAAATTGCCTCAACTCAGCTTACAAAGTTGAGCTGAATTTTACAGTCATTTTCCTGAGCACCCATTGAGTTCCAGGCTCCATGTTGAGAAACTTACAGAGGCTTCCTCAGGGTCGATTTCGCCAGGGGAAATTCTGCCTCACCTGCGGCTCACTGTCACCTGCTCCCTTGTGCGGTGGGACAGTCTGTGATGAGACATCCATCGTGTCGTCTTATACTCCGGGTGAAAGAAGGGAGTTTGGGAAGTTCCCTGGAGCAACCCATGAGATGAAAATGTCTTCAGCAACACAAGCAAAGGCCTCAGGGCAGGTGACCAGACCTTAGGGTGATCAGATGGTGGGAGGTGGGGTAGCAGCTGGCTGAGCCACAGAGGGTGTCCACACAGTAGGGATGTGGCAGGCCCTGGGGAGCCCCTGCAGGTGAGCAAGCAGCCTGCTGCAGGATAGGCTGAGGAAAAGAGGATTACTTTCCACCCGGGGTCCTGTCTCCCTAGGGTCCCCCTCCTTCTAGGGCTCCCTCCCCTTCTGACATCTGCCCCCCTATTCCCTCCACCCCTTATGCCCATCAGGCACACGTTACCATTGTGCAATTGGAGAGGGAGCTCAGCACCACCAACAGCCCAGTCTGCTTTGCATGGTGCTGCTTAGATGCTCAGAGCCTTAAACCAACCCAAGGGCCAGTCCCCAAACTTGCAGGAAAGGGTCCCGTGTGGTGCCTTGGGGCAATACTGAGAGTGACCACCAGGGGGCAGGGGAGGGCCAGGAACGACTTGTCCTCCTGCGATAGCAACCTGAATTCATTTTGTGCTAGGTGTCCTTCGGGCAAGACCCTGGGGCTAAGGGCAGAAGGGACTGATGTGGGCAAAGAGAAGTCATCAGCATGCTGTGAGGGTTGGGAGGGAGATGATAATAATCAGTTCACCTTGGTCCTGAACTATTTAAGCGCTGGGTGTGCCAGGGCCTGTTTAAGTATCTGGCATATATTATTAGCACATTCACGCCTCACAACTACCCTCTGATGAAGGTCCTACAACTGTCTCTGTCTTGCCGAGGGGGAAGCTGAGGTACAGACTCTCACAGCTGGTGGAGCTATGGTGCAAGTCAAGTCTAGGCAGGACAGTTATAGGGCCCTTGAGCTTGTGAGAGACACCCTGCTGCAGACTCCCCAAGATGCAGAAGAAAGAGCTGTGCCAGAGCAGAAAGGAGCTACCATTCAAAGGCCCTGAGGTGGGGACAAGGTGAAGTGCCATCTTTGAGGATGGCTGGAGTAGAGGATGAGCACAGGGGAGGGGACAGAAGTCAGGCAGGGCAGCAGTTTTCTTGCCTGACTCTCCGCTCCATCACGGGGGTCTCTCCCTTTCCCAGGCTGCACAGAGACTTTCGAATCCCCCCTCCCCAAACCCCACGTTCCCCGCTGGACCCAGCCCAGCCTCCCTCTGTGCACAGCCCTGAACAAGGAGCCCTCTTTGCAGATGAAGACCCTGAGGCAGGTCTTCTGCTGGACACATGGCTACCGGGGGTCTCTGCTTCCTTGCCCATGGTTCTGAGAGGCTGCACAGTGTGTGGGAGAAAGAGTGAAGAGTGCTTACCATCCAAGGTTTAAAGAAAAAGATGCTGCTGATATAAAACTTAAGACTGTGTTCCCAGCCCTGTGGAAAAAACCTCCTTAGCAGTAATGATAATGGTACATAAAATTCATGTCAAAGACATTAGATGCTGGTGCTAAATTCCATGGGTTTCATGTTGTGATTATGCTGCCAGTGTGGTACACTTTCCTGAGTGCCTACTGTGTGCGGGACAGAGTGCCATGTGGTTTCCCAAGGCTTGCCACTTGCCACCTCCCCCTACACCTCAGGTTTGGGTCCTGGAGCTGGGAGGCCTTTCTGAGGAGGTGACCTTTGGGCAGACCCCAGAGATCGTGGGGGAAGAGTGCCGAGGCCAAGGGAACAGTAGAGCAAAGGCCCAGGGGCAGGATCAAGCTTTGTGAAGAACAGTGGGGATGGTGTGAGTTGAGAGCTTGGCAGGGCCAGGGTTCCAGCAAGGCTTCTTCTGCCCCAATCCTTGGTCCGGGCTGTGTCCCCTGCCCCTTCCCGACCCAAGGAGCCTGTGGAAGGCCTCACCTTGCCTGGCTGTGGAAACCTGGGGCTGGCTTCAGCTTCTTCATCTTGAGTGACTGATATCTCAAACCCACAGAAATTCTATGGGGCCAACTTCTCCCTATGGGTCACCATTCCCACCTGACCTTCTGCTGGACCTTCTCTTCCACCTGTCTGACCTGACAGCCTGTTGGCTGTGTTATCTCAGACAGGTCACTTCCCCTCTCTGGGCCTCTTCTTCCATCGGCCTTCCTGATGAGGAGGAGATGGATGAAGCAGGGAGCTGGAGACAAAGGGGTGGAATGTCCCCACCTGGTCTCCCCCAGATCTTCTCTGCTATGGCCCGCAGACGCCTGCCCACTCGGGAGGGAAGGACACAAGGACACAAGACACAGCCAGGCCTCAGGTGGCCAGGCCTGGCCCGAGAGGTCTGCCAATGGACGTGCCATGCACACCCCAACTTGCAGAGGTGTGTGGAGCAGAGGCTGCGCCCTGAGCTGGGTGTGAACCCAGGTGGTTGTGTCCACGCTCAATTAAATGTTTACTCACTTCTAGCTTGCAGTCTCCCTCCCATATTTTGGAGTGAATCCTTACTTCTCACGACCCAGGGCTTTGCGTCCCCAGAGTGCTTTGGATGGAAGGACGCCGGGCAGGGCTGCGTGAGGAGAGGTGGTGGGAGGGGTGCTCTGTGGGCTGTCGGGCAGCCTGACAAATGGGCTCCCTCCTTAGACGCTAGTCCGCCTTTCCCAGGCCGAGTCCCATCGGCTGCCTCATCCAAACATCCCAGGGGATGCCACCTCGGCAGAAAAATGATGCTGTTCCATTAACATCTGACACGGATTTGCAGGCCCCAAACAGACGAGCGTGCATGTAAACACCCGGCCTAGCTGGGCCCTCGCCCGGCTCAAAGCGGGATCCTCGTAATTAATTGTCCGCCTGCCGGCCCACCGGCCTGAACCCACACTCCAGCCAGTGTTATTTCAATCCCTCCTGCCACCCCCGCTCCCAAACTGCATTCACCAAACGGCGGCTGTGCCGGAGCTTGTAGGAAGGAGAACGGAGATGGCCTTGGCTCTGCAGACCTCGACTTCCTCTCTGCAAAACAGAGGCGTCGTCCTGGCCTCCTCGACAGTCAGGGGAATGGGGCGCCTGTGCCTGGCTCAGGCTGGGCCGAGCATCCGCACACCCACAGGCACACTGTCTCTGCTGCCTGGCCCGAGTGGATCAGGTGCTAAGCGAGCGGCCTCCACGGGTCAATGGGGTCTCCACGCCCCGGATGTGCGCTCAACGCGCCTGGCATTGCCGCTTATCTTTTCTACTCATTTTGACTGATTTAGTAAGTGTGTAAAGCCACATGTGTTACAACATGTGATTTTTTAGCCTGAAGAGGGAGGATTTTTGTAGACTGCTGTTCTAGAATGTGGTCTACAATCAGTGTGTATAGGTACACCACAAATACTTCTGCTTTTCAAAGAGAAATACCATATAAATGGGCTACACATTTTGTAGAGTAAGCTTTGGTCTGCCACATTCATCTTTCCTTCCTTTTTCCCTTTTTGGTTCATTTCTCTTAGAGTTTAGGAAAACTGCATGATTTTGCCTGTGATGGGGCCTCAGGAACTCCTTGCTCTGCACCTGCAGCTGATGGAGATGCCACCTCTGGGAGCTGCAACATGGGGACAGATATCTTACCTCTGATGGAGTCATAGGGTAAACCAATGCCAGGCTCACCGATGGGTTCCTGCAATGGGTTCTGAGGTCAGTATCTTCTCTCAAATGTCATTTACTTCATCTTCAAACCTGGGGGAAAACCCAGTCTTATTTTCTTTTCCTTTTCTTTTTAGACCACCTAACTGTGACCCCCTGCGATGAACTGTAATGGCCAAGAGTTAAGATCCTGAGTTTATCCTCCATCGACATACAGGAATTTGTGACCCATATCACACAGAAGTTTATTGGTGGCTGTCTCTCAGTGGTTGTGGATTAAGCTCTGGAAAGTTTATTGGTGTCTGTTCTCTGCTCTTCCCATGGGGTTACCAGGAGAAGTGTTAGGGTTAGGGGTGTGTGTGTGTGTGTGTGTGTGTGTGTGTGGTGGGAGAGGTTCCTTGAGAAGGAGACATCTGGGGGTGTGTGGCAAATGTGAATAAGGATGCTTTTGAGGGAATTTTTTCTTTTTTTGTCTCTGTTTCATCTGTTCTGACTCAGACCATAAAGTTTTCATGATTGCAGCTTTAGGATGTATTTCCAATCTATCAGACCTTCCCTTTGCTTCTTGAATTACTGTGCTACAATGTGTGAAGCAGTTTTGAAGGTGGGGAAAAGGGGCTTGTGCTCCAGTTACAGTCTCCACTCAGGAAGGAGGGGCTCCCTCCCTGTCTGTTCAAACCCTCCCTCCTCCTCTCCCCAGATGCTGACATTCTCTGGGCTTAGCTCTCCAGGCTCCACTCTGCAGTCTTCTGGAGGACCCTCAGCTGTGCTCACTCAGCTGCTCCAGACTCATTTCTCACTGCCTTGGGCTTCAGAGGTCCTTTCTGTCCTTCTGCCAACACACTTAGATGGGTTGGTTCTGGCTTCGTCAGGTCTCATGGCCCTGCTGGCCGCATCTTAGCCTTCCCCAGAATGCCTTATACTAGACCTGCGTTGACTCTGTTTCCCTGATTCCCTTCTTCACAGTCCCCAAATTCAGCCCCAAACACTACCTCCTCTGGTCATTCTTCAGCTTAGCCACTAACTGCCTGCAGTATCCCCACATCCCAGGCCTTCTATTCTTTCATGGCTCAACTCCTACAGCCCCATCAGGGGATGCTCTGTGTGGTCAAATGGACCCCCTCTTGACCTATTTCACTCCAGAAGGTAGTTTATGTCCTTGATTTGGGCCCTGGAGCCATGGGAAGCCCCTGGTCCAGGGCAGGCAAGGGCACCAGTGACTGGTACATGGTGGGAAAGCAAGGTGGATCAGGGACCCCAGAGAAGGGAGGGAACAGAGAGGTGGGAGGGAGACAACAGGGGACTTTGAGAAGAGGGATATTCAAATAGGGGGAGGGAGTTTACAAGGAAGAGAGCTCCAGATAGAGAAACTCATGGAGTGTGTGGAACAGGGCTATTAATTCCTGCCCTGCAGGGGTGGTTTAAGACAGACAAGCAGCCAGGGCAGCCCTTCTGGGACCTGGGGTTATCACTGCTTCCTCTTGTAAGGCTGCTGGTGATTCATGGCCTGAGGGCTGATGGGCAGGTGGTCAGGGGCATGGTTAGACTAGCAGGGAGGGGTCATGGACATTCCTATTGTGGTGAACTGGCCTGACCTGTGCAGGCAGGACCAGGCTCCTGGGAGCCTGGGTGGCAGAGTGCAAGATCCCCTAGCTATAGCCTGGGAGCCCACTTCAGACAAGTGCTGTCTGGCCTTTAACCCCACACCCCTGATACCTCTGGTGGGGCACGCACATCTTCCTGGATTCTCTGTCTCACTCTTAAACTTGGCTGAACTCAGAGATCTGGAACTTGCCTTCTTAGGCTGGCTCTGGAAGCCCTGGAGAGGAGGTGCTCTGGGGCCTATGTCATAAACCAGGTCCAAGAGAAGGAGCCCTACAGCTCAGGGGCAGTTTTCCCTGTCTCCATTTTCTGGTAGTCCACTGGGTGACTGAAGCCAGGTGGTGCAAGTGACATGGATGTTCTTGGTGGCCCATTTAAAAGTGGGGGCTGCTCCTAGAAAGCATAACTCAGGCCTATAAGGGAAACAGATCATGCTCTGCTGGGAAGTCCTGTGGGGCCCAGGTAATGGGAGCACTGTGATTTGAGAAATGTGGTATAGGGACATATCACTGTGTTGGAGGCTCCCTCTGGAAGCAAAGGTGGAGAATGAGAGGAGGAAAAGGGATCAAGAAGAAGGGAGGTGGCCACAAAGCCTGAGATGGGACCAAGGCCAGAGTCATCAAGAGGACAGGGTGGTTTCAAGAGCCACCTGGCCCTCCCAAGACCCTCAAGAAGCTTAGAAAATGTCTAGTTAAGAGAGATGAGATCAACTGAGAAAAAAGACCTTCCACCCTTTGGACCAGTGCTGACCAATAAACTATTTTCAATGAAGAAAATGTTCATATAGTACAGTTAAACACTTGAAATATGGCTAGTGTGGCTGAGTTTTGAATTCTTAATTTTTATTTACTTTTAATTACTTTTAAGTTTACATTTAAATGGCTATGTGAAACAATGAAATAGAAAATGGAAAAAACATAAAGAAAATTAATGAACTCCCAACTTGGTTCTTCGTAAAGATCAATAACATTGATAAATCTCTAGCTGGACAGATAAGAAAATGGAGAAGATACACATTTCCAATATAAGAGTGAAAGGGTGGTCATTACTGCTGATCTTTCAGTCATTAAAAAAAACAACAAAAGCATATTATGATCAACTTTATATAAATTTTTGACAAGTGCCATAACATGGACAAATTCCTTGAAAGGCACAATCAACCAAAATTGATGTAAGAAGAGAATATCTGGATAGTCTTCTGTGTGTAAATTTTTTTGAATTAATAATTAAAAAGCCCCCATTCAAAAAAAAAATTTCCAGGCCCAGATTGCTTTACTAGTGAATTAATTTATCCATATGTATATGGTCTATTGATTTCCAACAAAGTTACCAAGGCTTTGATATGAATTCAAATTCACTATGAAAAGAAAATTCACTATGAATAGAAAACTCTTTTCAACAAATGAAAACTAGACAAACTAAATGTCTACCAGGAAAAAAAGGGCTTTGATCCTTATCTCATTCACACTCAAAAATTAAGGTCAAAAGGATTAGAGACCTTAAAAAGATAAAACACATACATCATTAAGAAAACATAGGAGAAAACCTTCATGACATTGAATAGGTAAAGATTTTTTAGAATGGACAAAAATAAAAATTGGCAAATTGAATTATATCAAAATAAAAATGTTTTGTTTTCTCTAAGTTTCCATTTAAAAAATAAAAACCAAGCCACATGAAAGATATAAACATCCAGATTCAAGAAGTTGAGTGTTTCCAAACAATATGAATCCAAAGAAATCCACACCAACCAAACATGTCAGAGTTAAATTTGTGAAAAGCAAAGACAAAGAAAAAATTTTATTTATTTGGGGGCCACACTGCATGGCTTGTAGGATCCAAGTTCCCTGACCAGGGATTGAACTCAGGCCTCAGCAGTGAAAGCACAGAGTCCTAACCTTTCGATCACCAGGGAATTCCCTAAAGAAAAAATAATTTTAAAATTCAGAAAAATAAATACAATAAAGAAAGCCTAAGGATTTCCCCAGTGGTTCATTGGTTAAGAATTTGCCTTGCAATGCTGGGGATGCTGGGGATGCTGGGGATCCCTGGTCAGGGAACTAAGATCCTACGTGTCACAGAGTAACTAAGCCCATAAGCCATAGCTAGAGAGCCCTCTGGCAGCACTACTGAAGTCAACGTGCTCTGGAGCCCACGTGCTGCAACTTCTGAGCCTGTGCGCCACAACTAGAGTCCATGCACCATGATGAGGCATCCCAGGTGCCACAGCTAAGACTTGGTGCAGCCAAATAAATAAATATATTTTAAAAGTTTAGATGGAAGAAAGGCTTCTGCACATCACTCAGACTGGTAAAATAGCTATACCACTAGGCTGTGATGAGCAGTATCTGGTGTGGTGATACCTTGAGCAACCACTAATGAAACTATACAGATCAGTGTATTTAGTTATTTAAAACTATTGTAAATAAGTCTGGTTAGCCTTATTATTTAAAAAAGTAATCTCAGAAATGTTCAAATAACCTATAGGAAGCCAAGAAAAAATAAACAGAGGGATAGATACAAAAGGAACAAACAGAAAATAATAATAAAATGACAGATTTAAGCACTAACATGTCAATCATTGCTTTAAATGTAAATGATACAAGTACATCAATTAAGAGACAGATATTGATAAAGTGATTAAAAATGTTCCAATTATAGGCTCTCATCAAGAAATTCACTTCATATATGTTTCTGGTGAAAGGCTGACCATAAACATTAGAAGGTAGGGATGAGAATATTCTATGAAATTAAGAAACAATTTACCTAAACAAGATACCTCCTTGAATACAAGACCACCTCACTTCTGGTAGATGAAACATCTGAAAGCAGGACCAAAGTTTTGTTCAGAAAACCTTTCTGAGTTTATCACGTTAAATATACAAATGACTGATATGCATTCGTTTGCACTGGAGGACAAGACAGCAGATACCATAAAATATTGATCAGAGCCATAAAAAGAAAAAAAGAGGAAAAAAGAAGTCTCTTTGAGACACTAAATTTAAATAATGTGTTTTTTTCAGGTTAATGGGAACTGTATACATATTGACTTCCTATAGGGTCATCTATAAGCCAATAACATATTCAGTATAATCTTTCCACCATAATGATTTGGGTTTCAGAGAAGCTGATCTTTCTTTTTTTTCTCACAGCAAACAGAGTAAAACTTATCTCATGAATTAAAAAAAAAAAAATCACTTCAAACATAATGGCATACATAGGTTGAAAGTGAAAGAATGGAAAAAGACATATACATTCCAAGCACCAATTTTAAAAAGGATGAGTGGCTATGTTAATATCACATAGAGTAGAATTTAGAGCAAAGAAAATTCCTAGAAACAAAGAGGAACATTACATAATAATAGAAGCACCAGTCCACTAAGAAGATGCAGCAATCCTAAATATTATGCATGAAACAACAATTCTTTCATGTGAGTTGATAGAGATGAAAGGAGAAATAGACAAAGCCATAATTATGCTTGAGAATTCAACATCTCACTCTCAGCAAGTGAGAGAACACAGAACATATCACCAGGCAACAACAGAATACACATTCCTTTCAAACAGCCATGGGATGTTTACCAAGACAGGCTATAATCTAGGCCATAAAACAAACCTCAACTTATTTAAAAGAACTGAAATCATACAGAGAAATCAATAAGGTAAAGACAAAAGGAACATCTCCAAACACTTGGAAAGTAATCATCAACATATTTCTAAATAACCCATGGAGCAAAAAGGGAATTTCAAAGAAAACATACTAATAAATAGAACTGGATAAAAATCAAAACATGGCATATCAAAAATTGTGAGATACAGCAAAAGCCATGCCAAGAGGAAAATTTATAGCCCTTGTTGTTGTTCGGTCTCTCAGTTGTGTCTGACTCTTTGCAACTTCATGGACTGCAGCACTCCAGGTTTCTCTGTTCTTCACCATCTCCCTGAGCTTGCTCAAACACTTGTTCATTGAGTTGGTGATGCCATCTAATCATCTCCTCTGTCGCCCCCTTCTCCTCCTGCCTTCAGTCTTTCCCACCATAGGGGACTTTTCCAGTGAGTCAGCCCTTCGCATCAGGTGGCCAAAGTTTTAGAGCTTCTGACTCAACATCAGTCCTTCCAATGAATATTCAGGACTGATTTCCTTTAGGATTGACTAGTTTGACCTCCTCACAGTGCAAGGGACTCTCAAGAGTCTTCTTCATCACTACAGTTCAAAAGCATCTTTTCTTCAGTGCTCAGCCTTCCTTATGGTCCAACTCTCACATCCATACATGACTACTGGAAAAACCATAGCTTTGACTATATGGACCTTTGTCAGCAAAGTGATCTTTTTGCTTTTTAATATGTTGTCTATGTTTGTTATAACTTTTCTTCCAAGGAACAAGCATCTTTTAATTTCATGGCTACAGTGACCATCTGCAGTGATTTTGGAGCCCAAGAAAATAAATCTATCACTGTTTCTAATTTTTCCCCATTTATTTGCCATGAAATGGTGGGATCAGATGTCATGATCTTAGTTTAATCCTAAATGCTTATGTTAGGAATGAGGAAAGTTCTCAAAACAATAATACATGCTCAAACCTCAAGAAGTTAGGGGGAAAAGAGCAAAATATAGCCAATGCAATTTAAAGGAAGAACTAATAAAGATAAGAGCATAAATTTATGACACTGAAAAGAAATAAAACAATACAGAAAATTAATGAAAAATATCATTAAAATTGATAATCTTTTAGCAAGACAAAGATAAATAAAAGACCCAAATCATTAATATCAAGAATGAAACAGGAGATATTACAAGAGATCCTGCAGCCGTTTAAAACATAGTAAGGGAATAATACAATAAACTCTATGAGAATAAATTTGACAGCTTAGAAAAAACCAATTGACTAATTCCTCAAACATTACAACAACCAAAATTCAATCAAGGTGAATGAGACAAACTGAATAGTAATGTAACTGTTAAATGAATCAGATTTAAAACTCCTGAAAAAGAAATCTGCAGGCCAAAACTACTTCAGTGGAAAGCTCTAGAAAACATTTAGAGAATTATCACCACTTCTGCAAAATCTATCTCAGAAAATACAAAAATGGGAACACTTGCCAACTTATTTTATTAGACCAATGTTATTTTTATACCAAAACCAGAGAAAGTACAAGTAGAGAGAAATAGAATGAAAAACTAATATGTTTTGGGAACCTAGAAGCAAAAGTCTTCAGCAAACTATAAGCAAATCAAATCCAGGAGTATAAAGCAAAACCTTATATACTCATAGTAGAATTTATTTTGAATTCAAGGTTGGTTTAATATTTTATAAATCAACCAATACCATCAGCATCAACTGGTCAAAGGCAAAAAAATATGATTATATCCATGGATGCAGGAAAAGAATGTGACAAATCCAATAGCCAATTATTATTTTCAAAAGCCTCAACAAACTTAAGTAGAGAGGTAAACTCATTCAACTTGCTAAAGAAAATCTACCTGAATACCTACAGCTAATATCACGCTATACTTAATGTTAAAGAACTAAATACTTTCTTTTTAAAAAATTTTATTGGGGTACAGTTGATTTTGGCTTCCCAGGTTGTACTAGTGGTGAAGAACACGTCTGCCAGTGCAGGAGACATAAGAGACACAGGTCTGACCCCTGGGTCAAGAATATCCTCTGGAGGAGGGCAAGGCAACCCACTCTAGTATTCTTGCCTAAAGAATCCCATGGACAGAGGAGCCTAATGGGCTATAGTCTATAGGGTCGCAAAGAGTCAGATACGACTGAAGCGACTAAGCACACACAGAACAGCTGCTTTACGATTTTCTGTTAGTTTCAGGTGTACAATAAAATGAATCTGTTGTCAAATACATATATCCACTCTTTTTTGGATTGTTTTCCCACGTAAGGGCTAAATTCTTTCTTTCTGAATTTGGGAACAAGGGAAAGATGCTTGTTCTCACCACTGTTATTTCACATAGTGCTAGAAATTCTAGCCACTGTGATACGAAAAGGCACACAAATTATAAAGGAACAAATTTAACTGTCCCTATTTGCAGATAACATTATGGTATATGTATAAAATCCAAAGAAATCTACAAAATATGAGAACAAGCTCTTAGAGGTAACAAGCATGTTCAGCAAGGTTAAAAGATAAATGATCAAAAAACAAAAATTTACTTTATTTCTATACACTAACAATGAACATTTGAAAATTGACATTAAAGCCATAATACCATTTATACTTATGCCAAAAAAAAATCAAACCCTTAGGTGCAAGTGTAACAAAACATGTACAGAATCTGAAAAGCTGACAATTATAAAATGTTGATGAAAGAAATCAAAGGAGACCTAAACAAATGCAGGCCCAAACCATGTTCATGAACTGCATGACTTAACATGGTAAACAAGTCAGTTCTCCCTGTATTTGGAGATTTGTGACCTTATTTGGTGATATAGTCTTTTTTATTTTAATTTAAAAGATCTAATTGGCTTTATTGAACGACTCATGAATCAGGCAGCATCTCATCTAACACGTCAAGGGGAACTGGAGATTACTTTATAGCCATGGTCTGCAAGACCCAAACCAATCAAAATCAAATGTCAAAGAAAGACCCCATTGAAAGAGCCGCCTTTTTACACCAAGTGGCTTGCTCAGTGATCTCATGTAATCGAGTCTCAGTGGAGACAGTTTTTACTGAAGTAATCAAGTCAAAATGAGGTGACTGAGGTGGGCCGTAATTCAAAGAAGTGAACCTCAGTCTAAATGTAGCACCTTGTACAAATACGAATTCAAAACAGATTATAGATATAAATGTGAAACTAAATAAATTTTAGGAAAAAACAGGACAAAATCCTTGGGACCTAGACTAGGCAAAGACTACTTAGGCCTGACATCAAAAGAATGATCCATAAAAGGAAAATAAATCAAAAGTAAAAAATTTTGCCCCTCTGTGAAAGATCCTTATTGAGAGGATGAAAAGATAAATTGCAGACTGGGAGAAAAATTTTGTAAGCCACATACATGACAAAATACTAATGCCTGCAATACATATAGACCTCTCAAAATCTAACACTAAGAGACAAACAATTCCATTAGGAAATGGGAAAAACACATAAACAGGCATTTCACCAGAGATGATTCACAGATGGCAAATAAGGTTGTGAAAAGATACTCAAAGGCAGTATCACTAGGGAACTGTGATATTATTACATGCCTATCAGAACAGCTAAAACAAAAAAGTGTGACAACACCAAATCCTGTGGGATGCAGAGAAACTGGATCCCTCCTATGGTTCTGGTTGAAATGCATGATGGTGCAGCCCCTTTGTAAAATACTTGGGCAGTTCCTTTTAAACTTATTAACGGAGTTACTAGAAGACCCAGCAACTGTACTCTTGGGCATTTATCCCAGAAAATGAAAATGTATTTTCACACAGAAATTTGGACAGGAATGTTTATTTGTAATAGCTGAAGTTTGGAGAGGATCCAGTGACCCTCAGTGAGTGAGTATGGAAACACTGGTACATCCATAGCATGAAACACACTGCTCGGCAAGAAAAAGGAATGAATATTGACACACACAGAAATATGGATGAATCTCCAGGGAACAAGGCTGAGTGAAGAAAAGCCAACTTCAAAAGGACACATACTGCGGATTCCTTTTATATAACATTTATTAAATAACATAATTATGGAGATGGAGATCTGATTACTGGTTGCCATGAGGTAGGGATGGGATGGGAGTGGCTATAAAGGAGTAGCATGAGGTAGTCCTACGGAGTATCTTGATCTGGGTAACAGTTACGTTAAGCTACATGTGATAAAATTGCATAGAGCTACACACACACACACACACACGCATGAGTGTATCTATAACTGGAGGTATCTGAATAAACTCCATGGATCAGATCAATGTGAATCTCCTCGTTTCGATTATGCACTATTGTCATGCGATATCCTACGTTTGCGGGGGAGTGAGGTGAAGAATGTATAGGACTCCTCATACATTTTTATGCAACATGCTTTAAATCTATTGTTATTTCAAAATAAAAAGGTATAAAAGAAAGGCAAGCTAAAATTCAGAAGGGAAAAAAATCTAAATAGAATGTGTGTAACCAAAACACACAAAGAACTCTTACGCATCAGTAGTAAGACAAACATCAAAAATAGGCAGAAGAGTTGAAAGATCCTTTTCAGAAGAAGATATTCGGATGGCCAGTAAGCACTTGGAGAGGTCTAGAGTACTGAAGTGGGTTACCATTTCCTTTCTCCAGGGGATCTTCCCAATGTAGGAGAACTCATGTCTCCTGCCCACATTTCCTGCATTGCAGGCAGATTCTTTGCCACTGAGCCACTGGGGAAGCCCGTATTATTCATCAGTCAGTCAGTTCAGTTGCTCAGTCATGTCCGACTCTTTGCGATCCCATGAATCGCAGCACGCCAGGCCTCCCTGTCCATCACCAGCTCCCAGAGTTCACTCAGACTCATGTCCATCAAGTCAGTGATGCCATCCAGCCATCTCATCCTCTGTCGTCCCCTTCTCCTCCTGCCCCCAATCCCTCCCAGAATCAGTCTTTTCCAATGAGTCAACTCTTTGCATGAGGTGGCCAAAGTACTGGAATTTCAGCTTTAGCATCATTCCTTCCAAAGAAATCCCAGGGCTGATCTCCTTCAGAATGGACTGGTTGGATCTCCTTGTAGTCCAAGGGACTCTCAAGAGTCTTCTCCAACACCACAGTTCAAAAGCATCAATGCTTTGGCGCTCAGCTTTCTTCACAGTCCAACTCTCACATCCATACATGACCACTGGAAAAACCATAGCCTTGACTAGACGGACCTTTGTTGGCAAAGTAATGTCTCTGCAGGGAAATGCAAATTACAACTGTAATGAGCTGTCACTCACTAGGTATCCATTAGAATGCAGATATTACTTTGACAATACCATATTTTGAAGAAAATGTGGAGCATGTTGGAACTCGTATACACTGCAGGTAGCATATCAAATGGGTCACCCTGGGTGAAACATCTTGGTAGTTTCTTGTTAAGTTGAACACATAGTTACCCTAAGACCCAATACCTCAGTAAGGTTGACTTAGTAACATGTTACATGTCTCCCTTCATCGGAGGCTGAGATCCTGCTCCTTTAACAGCCCCCATTGGCTCAGCTTGGCTGAATGGCTCACTGTGTACTTCTGGAATGGAATCTTCCATGTGAAAGCATTTTTCTTCTTGTCTCCTTTAGGTGACTACATACAAACCACTGACCCTCCTTGGTCCTGGTTGGCCTTCTCTCAGGGTACACTCCTCTCACAGGGCCTTCCTTCACTCCTGGTCTGTCGCCTCCTACTTTATCCTTCTAGTGTCTGGTTCAGGGAGTCCTTCCTTCCAGAAGCTTCCCCTGATTCCCCAGGCTGAGTCAGGTCTTCCGTGGGTCCCCCCGTGTCCATGCAATGTCACAGCACTGACCTACTGCTCTGTCTCCCCCTCTCCTGGGATTCCCTCTGGGCTAGGACCTCTGTCCCTGGCTGGCACAGGGTCTTCACATGCTTACTGCTGGGCACGCAGAGCCTGCCTCCTGCTCCAGGCTTCTACTCCACGTGGGAGACAGAAACCTGCATCCTCTCTCCTGAGCACCCATACCTGTGATTGGAAATGCAAGTCCGACAGGTGGGTTGGGCTGGTACTCGAGTTCAGGGCTGATTTGTTAAAAGGTTTTATGAAAGCATGCTAAATAGACCGTGGAATTGTGAGAGTAAGTCCTTCTCTGGTGGAAATTACTCAGCCATTTGGTTTTTATTTTTGCAAACGCAGTTCGGCCCTTTTGAACACTCACTTGATACGCCTTTGCTGCCAAAGCAACAGGAAGATATGCTTTGAATTCTCTGTAAAACCCCCATGTAAACACCAGGCTTACGGGTAATTGCAACAGAGCACCGGCTCCACTCCGGGAGCTTTCACATGGCCTGCCTTCCCCGACTACTGCGGGTAAACACACATTACCCTTGGGAGCCCCTGCCTGCCCCCAAAGCACCCACCTCCCAAAAGCTTCAAGGGTCGAAAATGAGACAGTTTGGTCCCCACCCTAGTCTGAGAGGCAGGGCTTCTAGAAGGGTTCTCTCTGTGGGGAAAGGAGGCTTCCACCTTCCTGGGGCTTCTGGCCTCGGGAAGCACTGTCTCCCCACCTCTGCTGGTTAGTTCTGTTACCCCTCAACTCCAATCCACGAAGTCAAGTCCTGGGGATCCTTTCCTGCCTTGGCTCAGGTCTGAACAGCTCTTGCCCAGCTTCTGGATGGTGTCCAGCCTCCAGGCCCACTCCTGCAGGTCTATCTTGTAGCTTTCCCCAGCTGGGCCTGCCCCCTCCGACCTCAGCTTGGAGGACACTCCAGCCTGGTGCTCCCACGATGTGCCCCCAGCCTGCTTGGCTCTCCTTGCCCAGCTCCCGGGGAGGCTGTTGCCTGGAACTGGCCATTTGCAATTCTTTGCAATCTCACCTCCTGCTATACCTCAGCACAGCCCTTCCAGTGCTCCCAGTTACATGACTTTCTCTTGCTTCACAGCTTTCCTGAACTTTCTCAGGGTCTTGTGTGTGTTCTGCCTGCATATCCAGGCCCTGGGTTGGGTCCCATGCCTGCCTGAGAAGCCTTATCCAGGGTTCAGTTCAGTTCAGTTCAGTTGTGTCTGACTTTGCGACCTCATGGACTGCAGCATGTCAGGCTTCCCTGTCCATCACCAACTCCTAGAGCCTGCTCAAACCATGTCCATCGAGTCAGGGATGCCATCCAACCATCTCATCCTCTGTCATCCCTTTCTCTTCCCGCCTTCAGTCTTTCCCAGCATCAAGGTCTTTTCCAATGAGTCAGTTCTTTGCATTAGGTGGCCAAAGTATTGGAGCTTCAGCTTCAGCGTCAGGCCTTCCAATGAATAGCCAGTATTGATTTCCTTTAGGGGCCAGGGTTCAGTACTGTTAAATGGAAGTTTCAATCAAAGTCCCCTGATACATTAAGTGGAACATTCCAGAGGCAGATTTGGAATTTCTGAAACTCTGACCAGCACGGTCCAGGGAATGGGGTCAGGGTCCTGTGGGACCTATAGAGACTTGTCTCTTCTGTTGAGAGACCCCTAGCTTGGAGGAGCAGAGAGGGTCACCAGGGGTTGCTGGACAAAGCCTTATCTCTGGGCCTGCAATGGCAACTAGCATGGGGACCACACTCTGTCTCCTGGAACCTAGGCCATACTCTGGGTGGGTCTGATGGTTGCCCTGCCACACACTCTATGTAGCATCAGGTTCTAGATTAGAAATGAGAGTAACTGTATGATGGCTCACCCTCTAGGACCTGGAGAAGTCTGGATAGGCTGGTGTCCATCCCGGGCAGGCATGGGGGTGCACGAGGCACATGTAAAGGGATGGAGGGGGCAAGTGTGCCTGTATGAGATGGCCTCAGGGAGCTATGTGTTTGTACCCCCATAACATTGTGAGGAGCTGGACACCAGAACCCAGAGAAGAGTCCTTCCCTTTTGTTATTTATTCACTAGTCACCCCTTCTTGTCCACCAGCACCTTCTGCTGGGCATTGCTCTGATCCAGTGTGAATCCTTGAGGGGCCCATGCTGGTGGGGAGGCTGAAGCAGATATGCATGCAACCCCAGAGGAACTTTGGAGCTTCAGAGTCCAGCAGAACCCTTGGCCCAGCCCAGGTAGGACCTGAGAGGGGGCTGGCCAGGTGGGGGGTGGTGCAGTGGGTGATACTGTGCTCCAGGTGGGGGACAACACAAAGGCCTCGGTATGATAGTGGTGTAGGTGGGGGCTGCATGTGGCCAGGGGAGGGGCCTCTTCTTCCTATGGCGCACAGGCCCATGGAACTTGGAGGTCAGAGGGTTTGAAGGCCCCCTGGTCCAGCCTCCACCCAAGACTGGAAGCTTTGTCCTGCTCCAGGGTGACCTGCCACAACCCCACCCCTTCCCAGACATCTCCCCTCATCCTGCCTGAGCTGGGAGGACGTGCCTCCCACAGAACCACTGAGGTCTCAACTGGGCAGATATTGAGGCAGAGATAGTGCAGAGATGGGTCTTGAGAGGCAGAAAAGGAACTGCTAGTATTTGGGTGTCAGGCCTCTCTGTGGCTTCGGGAGTCACAATGGACTCAGTCACTCAGCCTCATTATGCCTCAGTTTCTTCATCTATAAAAAGATGGGGCTGTTTGTCTTGAACTTGTAGGACTGTGTTGAGTATTAAGGATAGTTACATGGGAAATTCTTACCACCTCTGAGCATGTGATGGATATGAGTTAGTGACACAATTATCGATTCTAGAAATGCCCTCACTCTCGAGCCAGGGCCCCACCTCTAAGGTACGTGGGACTGAGGGGCTTGAAAAGTCATGGGTACAGCTGGCTGTGGGCATTGGTCCTGGTGACTCTTATCCTGAGATGCAGGGGCTCACTTTCATTCTCAGGCATTCAGAGACTCTGACCTGCCTGGTGGCACTGGGTGGCCCTCAGCCCCTGATATTACAGTGTTCTGGAATCTTTGCAGCTTAGGGCAGACAAGGCCTTAGGGAGCAGACTTGACTCTATTATGGGGAACCCCAGTCACCTTATTTTTGTTATAAGTGTTGCCAGGAGCAAAACTCAAACCAGCTAGATAGTTGTGCTGGGGAAGAATGGCTGATTTTCTGGCTGTGGGGCTGTGGCAGTCCATGTCCTTCATCTTGGTCTACAGATATCCCATCATCCATTACCATCGACAATTGTCCTTCATTTCAGTGAAGAGATGGAGGCCCAGAGGAGCTGGCTCCTCCTCAGTCAGCCTCAATCAAGGGTCTGAGTGCAGCAATGAGTAGGAGGAGCCCCCAGGAAATGCCAGAAGAGGGAGGAAGGGAGGCAGGGAGGAAAGAGCCCAGCAAAGCATGTGTCTTCTGGCCAGCACCCTTGTAGGTGTTCACGTACAATTCCAACCTCAGTTTCCCCACCCGAGTGAGTTGGGCACATCTACTGCCACTCCTGTCAGCAAAGGGGCACTTGATCCTGGTCCATCTCTCAAGGACACAGAGAATCTGGCTCCCTGTCACATCTCCATGCCTAGCACTTGGTTTGGCCCAGAGATGGAGCCCACACATTCCATGTGGGGCCTAACTTGGAAGACTCAAATGACTGCAGACCTCCAGAACCATCTGGAAGATTCTTCCTCACAGGCCCAGCACATCCAAGAGAAGACCTCACTTTTTGATGAAATGTCAGAGGTTTTGTAGCCATGTTGAATACTACCGTTTAAGTGTTGGATGCTGGTCTGGGAATTTTTGCAGGCTCAGGACGCTGCTGTCTCCAGCCAGACCCTTGAGGAGGTGGGTGGTACAGGTAGATTTAACTTGGTTTCCTTCTAAGCTCTAGATCCCTCCCCCGCCCCACTTCTGTAAACATTGAATTTCATTCTTGCATGAAAAACTTCTTCATTCTGACAGCAAATGTTTACTGAGTTCTAGTCATGGTGACCAAGCTGGATGTGGCCCCTGTTTCCTGGAGTTCACGCACAGGGCTCAGAAAACAAGGACCCAGCAACGACATGCTGGGCTTGGGTCGAGTGAGTGAGGGTGCTGTGAGGAGGTGTCCTGTGGCAAAGAGCCGGGGAAGGCGACTCTGAGAAAGTGACTTTCCATCTAAGATGGCAGAGCAAAGAAGGCCTGAGGTGAGTGAAAACCTGGGCAAGGGCTCTCTAGACTTTGCGACCAACTTGTGCAAAGGCCCTAGAGGGCAGCAGAGCTGGGAGTATCTGAGGGCTGAAAGAAATGAGTCAGGAGAAGGAGAGGGTATGAGTGCAGAGGTATGGAGCTGTCATGAGGGCCTTGCAAAGTCTTGAGTCTTGAGGAGGAAATGGGATGGAGGAATACATGAACAGTCCACGGGGCTACCTCAAACCCAAACCCTCTTTACCCACAGGCCACATTCGATGTCTGCAGGGCTGGCCCCATGGGGACTGGGCCAGCCCTGTGGCCAGATGCTCTCCTCCTTCTCCCGCTCCCACCCTCTGTTCTGGGGTCCCTGTCAGGGAGCAGGGCACAGGCGGTGTGGATCAAAAGCCCCCTGGGGGCTCGGCCTTGCCCATCAGGCAAACATCACATTGCTCTGGAATGAGGTGATTTCGAGCAGCCGATGCGAGGAAATGGGTATTTATGTAACGGTGGGCATGGTTTTTATTTTCCCTAATTTTCAGATTACTTTCGATTAGGCCTCTTCGGAGTAGAAAAGGCTTGAAGTGAAATAGATCCTGCCTAAATCATTATGGCCCGCCCGGCCCCGGGCTGCCTCTGCAGACAATTACCCCAGACCCTGGGGTTAGGGGGCAAACTCCAGGCCGGGGCACTTCCTCGGTGCTCGCAAGGCAGGGAGAGCCCAGGTCTCAGCCACACGGCCTTTTGTGCCGTGTGGACACACAGCGGCCATTGATTCCACTGTCCCTCTGGCCAGAGGGGTTGGGGGGAGGGAGAAAAGAGAAGTTAATTCCCACCAACATCTGGACTCTATCTCTTCTCCCCACCCCCAACTCAGGACAAGGCGGGGGAGGGGGAGAAGGAAAAAGGAAAAAAATGCCCAAGCCAAATTCAAATGCTTTCATAAATTTTGCACCAGAAATGTTTTGACGTGAATATTTTTGTCAGTCTCCAGCGTTTGCCAAGAGAAACTCAACTCCACACGACAGCTCGAATATACTCCATAGATGACTCTGGAGCCGCTGGGAGGCTGGGCAGGCTGGGCCCCCAGCACCTGCAAGGCACGCGGAGCCTGGCGCCTGGCCTATGGTGGGCAGAGGGGGAGGTGCTGGGGACCCGAGGCCCTGTGGGTGGATGCCCTTGAGCAGCACTGGCCTCTGCTGGGGGAAGACCTGGTGTGGCACCTGGAGGCCAAGGTGCTCTTTCTAATGTCCACCCATGAGGTAGCAGAACCACCCAGTGCAGCTGAGCCCAGGGCAATCAGCTGCAAACGACGCCTACAGGAGGTAAACTGAGGGACGGATTGACAGCGTGTTGATACCTCTGGAGGAAAGCATACACATATGTTAAAAGTGGGTTTCTTCCACAAAATTGAAAAAAGCGATCATTTTTCATTTTCTTTTTTTCTCAACTATATTTTCCCACTTTCTTACAATCAATGTAAATTATTAAAAAATTCATTAAAAATCTCTCTCTCTCTCTCAAACAATGTATATAGAATTGTCATATATCTAATGATTCCACTTCTGGATAAATATATCCCAAAGAATTGAGATCAGGGTCTTGAAGAGATATTTTCACTCCCATATTCATAGCAGTATTATTCACAAGCCCAAAGGGGAAGCAACTCACTGATGTATGAATGGATAAACAAAATATGGTATAGCCATACAGTGGAATACTATTCAAACTTAAAAACGAAATTCTGACACAAGTTAAAGCACAGATGGAACTTGAGGATATCATGCTAAGTGAAATAAGGCAGTTACAAAAGGACAAATACTGTTTGATCCCACTTATACAAGGTTACTAGAGTAGTTACACTCAGAGACAGAAAGTAGAAAGGTGGGTGCCAGGGGCTGGGGGAGAAGGGACTGGGGAGTTAGTGTTTAACAATGAGTTACAGTTATGCAAGACGCAGATGTTCTGGACATGGATGGTGGTGATGTTTGCACAACACAGTGAAGGTACCTAGCATTGCTCAATTGTCACTTAAAATTGGTTAAAATGGTCAACTTCTTCTTATGTACATTTTACCACAATTAAAAATAATTTGACAATGTGATCTCCACGTTGCCAAATCAATTGTCCCGTCTGGTGTAGTGGCTCTATCCAAAGTTGTCCCCTGGGGGAGGTGGTCTGGCTGGGATGCGCCCCCATGCTTGCTGGCCCTGTGGACTTGTTTTTTCTCATCTGTAGATTGGGACGTTGCCTCTCTTCAGCATGAGACAATGGAACAGATATCCCGTCAGGTGTCCAGGATCAACATGGGGGCACTAAGGACTGAGCTGAGTGGACGTTGTCTTTGGACGTGCCTGGCTTCCGGGAGTTTGATCCCCGCTGCTGACACCTAGGGCATCAAGAGCTTTCTAGAGGGGGTGAAGAAGGTGGAACCCAGGGTTGGATTCTGAGCCTGCAGGTGGGAGGAACATGGCCCCAGAGGTTGATGTGGCCCACAGTGGTCCAGCCCAGCCCCCTCCTCACTCTAGGGCTCTCAGGTGGCTGTTGGGAGTTGGTGGAGGCAGTGGCTAAAGGCAAGCTACATGCCTCAGTCTCCCCATCTGTAGACCGGGAAGATGATGCTAACCTCAAGGGCTGCTGTGAGGAGTAAATGAGAGCAGGTTTTGCCACACAGGAAGCACGCAGTACCCAGTGCTGGGTTATTAGGCTAGTGCTTGCCACAACCACAGAAAACTAAACAATCTGATCACATGGACCACAGCCTTGTCTAACTCAACGAAACTATGAGCCACGCTGTGTCATGGTGGAGAGTTCTGACAAAATGTGGTCCCGTGGAAAAGGGAATGGCAAACCACTTCACTATTCTTGCCTTGAGAACCCCATGAACAGTGTGAAAAGACAAAAATATAGGACACTGAGTGATGAACTCCCCAGGTTGGTAGGTGCCGAATTTGCTACTGGAGATCAGTGGAGAAATAACTCCAGAAAGAATGAAGAGACAGAGCCGAAGCAAAAACAACACCCAGTTGTGGGATGTGACTGGTGACAGAAGTAAAGTCTGATGCTGTAAAGAGCAATATTACATAGGAACCTGGAATGTTAGGTCCATGAATCAAAGCAAATTGGAAGTGGTCAAACAGGAGATGGCAAGAGTGAACATCGACATTTTAGGAATCAGTGAATTAAAATGGACTGGAATGGGTGAATTTAACTCAGATGACATTATATCTACTACTGTGGGCAGGAATCCCTTAGGAGAAATGGAGTAGCCATCATAGTCAACAAAAGAGTCTGAAATGCAGTACTTGGATGCAATCTCAAAAATGACAGAATAATCTCTGTTCGCTTCCAAGGCAAACCATTCAATATCACAGTAATCCAAGTCTATGCCCCAACCAGTAATGCTGAAGAAGCTGAAGTTGAATGGTTCTATGAAGACTTACAAGACCTTCTGGAACTAACACCCCAAAAAGATGTCCTTTTCATTATTGGGGACTGGAATGCAAAAATAGGGAGTCAAGAAACACCTGGAGTAACAGGCAAATTTGGCCTTGGAATACGGAATGAATCAGGGCAAAAGCTAATAGAGTTTTGCCAAGAGAACACACTGATCATAGCAAACATCCTCTTCCAACAACACAAGAGAAGACTCTACACATGGACATAATCAGATTGATTATATTCTTTGCAGCCAAAGATGGAGAAGCTCTATACAGTCAGCAAAAACAAGACCAGGAGCTGACTGTGGCTCAGATCATGAACTCCTTATTGCCAAATTCAGACTTAAATTGAAGAAAGTAAGGCAAACCACCAGACCATTCAGGTATGACCTAAATCAAATCCCTTGCGATTATACAGTGGAAGTAACAAATAGATTCAAGGGATTAGATCTGACAGAGTACTTAAAGAACTATGGATGGAGGTTCGTGACATTGTACAGGAGACAGTGATCAAGACCATCCCCAAGAAAAAGAAATGCAAAAAGGCAAAATGGTTATTTCAGGAGGTCTTACAAATAGCTGAGAAAAAAGAGAAGCTAAAGGCAAAGCTGAAAAGGAAAGACATACCCATTTGAATGCAGAGTTCCAAAGAATAATAAGGAGAGATGACAAAGCCTTCCTCAGTGATCAGTGCAAAGAAATAGAGGAAAACAATAGAATGGGAAAGACTAGAGATCTCTTCAAGAAAATTAGAGATACCAAGGGAATATTTCATGCAAAGATGGGCACAATAAAGGACAGAAATGTCATGGATTTAACAGAAGCAGAAGATATTAAGATGAGGTAGCAAGAATACACAGAAGAACTTTACAAAAAAGATCTTCATGACCCAGATAATCATGACGGTGTGATCACTCACCTAGAGCCAGACATTCTGAAATGCAAGTCAAGTGGGCCTTAGGAAACATCACTATGAACAAAGCTAGTGGAGGTGATGGAATTTCAGTAGAGCTATTTCAAATCTAAAACATGATGCTGTGAAAGTACTGCACTCAATATGCCAGTAAATTTGGAAAACTCAGCAGTGGCCACAGGACTGGAAAAGGTCAGTTTTCATTCCAATCCCAAAGAAAGGCAATGCCAAAGAATGCTCATACTAATGCACAATTGCACTCATCTCACACACTAGTAAGGTAATGCTCAAAATTCCAACATCCATTGGATCATCAAAAAAGTGAGAGAGTTCCAGAAAAACATCTACTTCTGCTTTATTGACTATGTCAAAGCCTTTGACTGTATGGATCACAACAAACTGTGGAAAATTCTTCAAGAGATGGAAATACGAAACCACCTGACCTGCCTCTTGAGAAATCTGTATGCAAGTCAGGAAGTAACAGTTAGTACTGGATATGGAACAGACTAGTTCCAAATAGGAAAAGGAGTAGGTCAAGGCTGTATATTGTCACCCTGCTTATTTAAATTCTATGCAGAGTACATCATGAGAAATGCTGGACTAGATAAAGCACAGCTGGAATCAAGATTTTTGGGAGAAGTATCAATAACCTCAGATATGCAGATGGTACCACACTTCTGGTAAAAAGTGAAGAAGAACAGAACTAAAGAGCCTATTGATGAAAGTGAAAGAGAAGAGTGAAAAAGTTGGCTCAAAACTCAACATTCAGAAAACTAAGATCATGGCATCTGGTCCCATCACTTCACGGTAAATAGATGGGGAAACAGTGGAAACAGAGACTTTATTTTTGGGAGCTCCGAAATCACTGCAAATGGTGACTACAGCCATGAAATTAAAAGACGCTTGCTCCTTGGAAGAAAAATTATGACCAACCTAGATAGTTTATTAAAAAGCAGAGACATTACTCTGCCAACAAAGGTCTGTCTAGTCAAAGCTATGGTTTTTCCAGTAGTCATGTATGGATGTGAAAGTTGGACTTTAAAGAAAGCCAAGAACCGAAGAATTGATGCTTTTGAACTGTGGTGTTGGAGAAGACTCTTGAGAGTCCTTTGGACTGCAAAGAGATCCAATAAGTCCATCCTAAAGGAAATCAGTCCTGGGTGTTCTTTTAAAGGACTCATGTTAAAGCTGAAACTCCAGTACTTTGGCCACCTCATGCAAAGAGTTGACTCATTGGAAAAGACCCTAATGCTGGGAAAGATTGAAGGCAGGAGGAGAAGGGGAGGACAGAGGATGAGATGGTTGGATGGAATCACCAACTCAATGCACATGAGTCTGAGTAAACATAGGGAGTTGGTGATGGACAAGGAGGCCTGGCATGCTGAAGTCCATGGAGTGGCAAAGAGTTGGACACGACTGAGTGACTGAAATGACTGACTAATTGCCTCAGTACTCAACATGTGCAAATGAGCAACAGTATTGGCTACAATAATTTTTATCTAAAGATGGGGATCCCATGTGCTCATTTGTTGTTTCTTCCAAACTATTGAGTACCTCTCCTGTGAGTCTGAAATTGGGACGGGGCTGGCCCTTCTTGGGGGCTGCAGTTCAGCTAGGAGGAGAGGAACAATGGGATGATCCCAGACAAAAAGGTCAAAGGGCAGGAGGGAGCCTGCTGAGAATATATACTCACAGGCCCGAGGGACGGGATTCTTGAGAGGTACCTTCTCAGGGGAGAGGAGGAATGGTCAGGGCAGGAGGTGATGGTGTTTACCAGTCCCTGCACACGTGGGGTGGGCAGACTCTGTGTTTGGCTATCTGTCATGTCTGGCTTCCAGCACCTCTCCTTACTATCTCATAGTCCCTGGACACAACCCCATGCGCTTGGGCCACATCCTACCTGAGATGGGTTCTGTGTGGCCTGCAGGCTGATGCCAGACTTGACTCACCAGGAGATGGGATGGCTAGCTGTGGTGTTAGCTGGGACTGCCTCCAAAGGTTGTGGCTGACTTGTACCCCATGGCCCATGGGGCCCTGTGGATGAGCAAAGGTGATGTGTCTTTTCTGGGTCTGAGCATTTGACTGTAAGGGAGGGTGATTCTACAGTGCTTTCTCCTTGGTGTGGAGACATTTGGGATGGAGGCGGCTCCTCCAGCCACACAGAAAGAGTCCTCTCCAAGAGTCACACAGGACAAAAATCATGGTAAACAATGGGAATGAGGGGCTCCTGAAGATTTTGTGGGACACAGACAATGAGTGAGCAAGCTGGAAAAAAAAGCTCTCTTGTTTCCAGCCCCTGGGATTTGAGGTTGTTTTCTAGTGCTGCAGAACCAAGACTGTCCTGTGTGCTATAGATATTTTACATAATTATCCAGATGTCTGAATTTTTAGAAAAACTTGGGAGTTCTGGCCACATGAGGCTAAATTTCCCACATGGCCCTGAGGGGATGGGCTGAGTGACAGCTTTATTGGAGGGCAAGACTGTCCCACTCTGCCTCAGTTTCCCATTTACTCACTCACGCTATAGGCCTCCGTCACTCTGAGTCTCCCACTACTGTGAACCTCTGCTCCAAAGAGATGCTTGGAGACTCAGACATCCTCATGTGGGAGGGAAAACTACCCTCTAGGGACCTTGGCATCCAGTGCTTGGCAGCTTGGGATGGTAGATGCTTATACTGTGTTTGCTACTAACGAACTCCTGCGCTCAAGAAATGACAAAATCAGTGGAAGGGAGTTGCCCTCACGTGGAAGTCTGACCACACCCATGGCCATCTACTCTACTGTCAGCCTGCGCAGATTCTATTCTAAGGGCTCAGAGGAAGATGGTAGACACTGGGAATAAGAGGCTCCTAGGTGACCTGATCAAAGCCACACAGTTAGTGCAGAGAGGATGCGGCTGGCCAGAAGCCAATGCTTACATTTGCTCACAGGATTTCCTTGTGCAGCTCCCCTGGGGAACGGAAAGCACTCCTGCTTCTCCACTTACTTTCCTCAAAGGTCATCAGGCTTTGTAAGGTCTCCAAAAACTTAGTCTTACTCCTTTCCAGAGGAGAAATCACCTCTGTGCATTCCGTCAAGTGGCTGCTTGTCCAGTTACAAGCAAATCCCTTGCTTTCCCTTCTGGGTGATCACTCTGCTTTGAGAGCCTATTTTCTTACACTTCCATCTTAACATTTCTGGAGGAAAAATATATCAGACCAAGAGAATGTGCCTCTTTCAAGGTGTCCATGTGAAACACATTGAAGGAATCAGGCCAGTCACCAGTAAATCTCCCCCAAAGAAGCTTATAGACTATGCACCACAGCAACTCAGCAGAGCTCAGCTATAAGTCCATTGAGGCAGATTCTGATCCTCCTTTTACTGATGAGGAAAACAAGGCACAGAAAGATGGAACAACTGGACCAAAGACATACAGTGAGTTGGGGGGCAAAGACTTGAGCTAAACCTTCTGCTTTCAAATCCTGCATTTCGCCACCTCTGGTCTGATAAATTCTCCTTCTATTCCTAGAAATCAGAGGAAAAGATTCAAGCAAACCTGGATTTTGTTATAGACTATTCCATGTACTGTAACTGTAACTGTGAGACATGGGCAAATCTCAATGCCTCTCTGAGCCTGGGATTCTTTGTTAATAACATGGGCTAAGCACACTCCATTCACAACATGGGCGGATTAGCTCTGACTGTGGGAGGCTCATGTGTGATTAGTTCTATCCTATCACTCATAACCCTGGGATATTTCTAGAGCTACTCCACTTGGAACGCAGAGTCCCCTTTGTGAAATGCTGGGATTTCCATCTGGAAACAGAATGAGTATTTCCTCTTCACCTGAAAAATTAAGACTGCAAAAATAGGAGAAATTTCTCCCCTCCTTCAACTCTTTTCTTTGGGGATTAAATTATCCTTCTGTTTACTTTGGAAGTATACATACCCAGCCTAAGAGGACAGTTTGTAAGGAGGCTGGATCAGGAAAGGCAGTCCACTGGCACCGTCAGGCACGGATAACAGCCAGGCTCTTTCATCTTTCCTTCCTTTCCTTCTCCTTCCCCTTCCTTCTTCCCTTCCTCCCTCCTTCCCTCCCTTCCTTCCCTTTCCTGATTATATCTTATTGGGCAAAATATATATAACATAAAATTTACCTTTTTACCCATTTTAAAATATACATAATTCTAAAGTGATGAAACTAAGTGTATTCATAATGTTGTCTACCTATCACTACCATCTGTGGTGATAGCTAGTGGTAGTGATTTTTTAAAACTTTTAAAAAATCGTCTCAAACGGAAACTCCATAGCCTCTAAGCAATAACTCCCCAATTCCCCACTCTGCCAGCCCCTGGAAACCACCTTTCTATTCTCTGTCTAGGAATCTGATATAAGTAGAATCATGCAATATATGCCCTTTTGTGTCTGGCTTATTTCACTTAGCATAGTGTTTTCAAGGTTCCTTCATGTTGTAGCGTTATTAGGATTTCATTCCTTTAATGGCTGAATGATATTCCATTGTATGTACATATCACATTTGTTTATCCATTCATCTGTTGGTGAACACTTGGGTTGTTTCTACCTTTGTGCTATTGTGAATAATGCTTCTATGAACATGGGTGTACAATGTCTGAGTCTTTGCTTTCAGTTCTTCTGGGTATATGCTTAGAAGTGGGAATGTTGCACCATATGGTGGTGCTGGTGGTTTAGTTGCTAAGTCGTGTCTAACTCTTGCGAACCCATGGACTGTAGCCTGTTAGGATTCTCTGTCCATGGGGTTCTCCAGAAGAATATTGGAATGGGTTGCCATTTCCTTCTCCAGCATCATACGGTAATTCTATGTTTATCTTTCTGAAGAACTGCCATACTGTTTTCCAGTATGGCTGGACCATTTTACATTCCTATCAATAATGTGTAATATTTGCGATTTTCACATCCTATCAACACTTGTTATTTTTGCTTTATGTTTTTTTGTTATTGAGTGGTAGGAGTTGTTTTTATATTTTAAATATTAATCCTTGATCGGATATCTGATTTGAAAATATCTTCTCCTGTTTTCTGGATTGTCTTTTCACTCTCCTGGTTGTGATCTTTGATGTACAAAAGTTTTTAATTTTCATGAATCTGATTCATCTACTTTTCTGTTCTTATATTTTGTTTTTTTAATTAGAAGATAGTTATTTTTACAATATTGTGATGGTTTTTACCATACATCAACGTGAATCAGCATTAGGTATACATATGTCCCTCCCTCTTGAACCCGCCTCCCACTTTCTCCTCATCCCACCCCTCTAGGTTGTCACAGAGTACTGGCTTTGGGTTCCCTGCATCTTACATCAAACTCCCACTGGCTATCTATTTTACATATGGTAATGTATATGTTTCAGTGTTATTCTCTTTTGTTGTCTATGTTTGTGGTGTCAAAACTAAGGAATCGTTGATAAATCCAATGTTGTGAAGATTATTCCCTATTTTTCTCACTATGATTTCTATAATTTTAATGCTTATGTTTAGGTCTTGATACATGTTGAGATAATTTTTGTATATGGGATAAAGTAAAGGTAAATTTCATTATTTTTCATGTGGATATGTAGTTTTCCCAGTACCACTTGTTGAAGAAACTTTGTTCCACTGAATGTTCTTGGCAACTTTGTTGAAAATCATTTAATCACATATATGAGGGTTTATTTCTCTGGTATTCATTCTATTCCATTGGTCTATATGTCCATCATGCCAGATAACATTATTTTAAAAAAATATTTTTTTAATTTATTGGCTATGCATGGTTTTTATTGCTGCTCGGGCTTTTCTCTGGTTACAGAGAATGGGGGCTACTCTCTAGCGGTGCATGGGCTTCTCAGTGCAGTGACTTCTCTTGAAGTCACTTGCAGAGCATGGGCTTTAGAGCACAGGCACGATAGTTGTGGCACACAGGCTTAGTTGTTTCAAGACATGTGGGATCTTCCCGATGCAGGGACTGATTCAGTGTCTCCTGCATCGGCAGGTGGATTCTTTACCACTGAACACCAGGGAAGCCCAGATCACACTGTTTTGATTATTGTGTTTTTTTAAAAGTAAAATTTGAAATTAGAAAGTACGAATCCTCCAACTTTGCTCTTCTTTTTCAGTATTCCCCTGGCTATTTGTGTTATTTAAGATTCCATTTACATTTTAGAGACAGTTATTCAGTGTCTACAAAAAATGCTGTAGATATTTTTTATAAAGATTGCATTAAATTTGTAGGTCACTTTTCGCAGCATTATGATCTAGACAATATTAAATCTTCCAATTCATGAACACAGGATGTCTTTAGCTCTATGTCTTCTTTAATCTCTTTCAGCAATGTTTTGTAGTTTTCAATGTATAAGCCTTTGGTCAGTCAGTCAGTTCAGTCGCTCAGTCATGTCCGATTCTTTGCGACCCAATGAATCACAGCACACCAGGCCTCTCTGTGCATTACCAACTCCAGGAGTTCACCCATCGAGTCGGTGATGCCATCCAGCCATCTCATCCTCTGTCGTCCCCTTCTCCTCCTGCCCACAATCCCTCCCAGCATCAGAGTCTTTTCCAAGGAGTCAACTCTTTGCATGAGGTGGCCAAAGTACTGGAGTTTCAGCTTTAGCATGAGTCCTTCAAAAGAACACCCAGGACTGATCTCCTTTAGAATGGACTGGTTGGATCTCCTTGTAGTCCAAGGGACTCTCAAGAGTCTTCCCTAACACCACAGTTCAAAAGCATCAATTCTTCGGTGCTCAGCTTTCTTCACAGTCCAACTCTCACATCCATACATGACCACAGGAAAAACCATAGCCTTGACTAGACGGACCTTTGTTGGCAAAGTCATGTCTCTGCTTTTGAATATGCTATCTACGTTGGTCATAACTTCCCTTCCAAGGAGTAAGCGTCTTTTAATTTCATGGCTGCAATCACCATCTGTAGTGATTTTTGAGACCCCCAAAATAAAGTCTGACACTGTTTCCACTGTTTCCCCATCTATTTCCCAGGAAGTGATGGGACCAGATGCCATGATCTTAGTTTTCTGAATGTTGAGTTTTGAGCCAACTTTTGCACTCTCCACTTTCACTTTCATCAAGAGGCTTTTGAGTTCCTCTCCCCTTTCTGCCTTAAGGGTTGTGTCATCTGCATATCTGAGGTTATTGATATTTCTTCCGGCCATCTTGATCCCAGCTTGTGCTTCCTCCAGCCCAGTGTTTCTCATGATGTACTCTGCATAGAAGTTAAATAAGCAAGGTGACAATATATAGCCTTGATGTACTCCTGTTCCTATTTGGAACCAGTCTGTTGTTCCACGTCCAGTTCCAACTGTTGCTTTCTGACCTGATACAGATTTCTCAAGAGGCAGGTCGGGTGGTCTGGTATTCCCATCTCTTTCAGAAGTTTCCACAGCTTATTGTGATCCACACAGTCAAAGGCTTTGGCATAGTCAATAAAGCAGAAATACATGTTTTTCTGGAACTCTCTTGCTTTTTCCATGATCCAGCGGATGTTGGTAATTTGATCTCTGGTTCCTCTGCCTTTTCTAAATCCAGCTTGAACATCAGGAAGTTCATGGTTCACATATTGCTGAAGCCTGGCTTGGAGAATTTTGAGCATTACTTTACTAGCGTGTGAGATGAGTGCAATTGTGTGGTAGTTTGAGCATTCTTTGGCATTGCCTTTCTTTGGGATTGGAATGAAAACTGACCTTTTCCAGTCCTGTGGCCACTGCTGAGTTTTCCAAATTTGCTGGCATATTGAGTGCAACACTTTCACAGTATCATCTTTCAGGATTTGAAATAGCTCAACTGGAATTCCATCACCTCCACTAGCTTTGTTCGTAGTGATGCTTTCTAAGGCCCACTTGACTTCACATTCCAGGATGTCTGCCTCTAGGTGAGTGATCACACCATCGTGATTATCTGGGTCGTGAAGATCTTTTTTGTACAATTCTTCTGTGTATTCTTGCCATCTCTTCTTAATATCTTCTGCTTCTGTTAGGTCCATACCATTTGTGTCCTTTGTTGAGCCCATCTTTGCATGAAATGTTCCCTTGGTGTCTCTAATTTTCTCGAAGAGATCTCTAGTCACTTTGGCAAATTTATTCCTGAGTATTTTATTCTTTCTTGATGCTATTGTAAATAGGATTATTTTAATTCCATTTTCATTGTTACTGTATAGAAATGCAACTGATTTGAACCTATTGATTGGGTATCATGCAAATTTATTGAATTCATGTATTAGCTCTGATAGCTGCATGTGTGTGTAGATTCTTTAGTGTTTTCTACATATAATATCATGTCATATTTGAACAGAAATAATTTTACGTCTTCCTTTCCTATTTGGATAACATTTATTTCCTTTTCTTGCTTAATTGATCTGACTAGAATTACAGTATTCATTGTTATTGGTCTTATTGAAGAATAAATGACATACAGGGGATTCCCAGGTGGCTCAGTGATAACGAATTTTCCTGGCAATGCAATAGATGTAGGGAAATGGGTTGGATCAGGAAGATCCCTGGAGGAGGAAATAGTAATCCACTCCAGTACCTGGTGGGCTACAGTCTTGAGGGTTGCAAAGAGTCAGATGTGACTGAGCACAAACACTTACGGATGACATACAATATTATATTAGTTTCAAGTACAACATAATGATCTGACTTTTAGGTTGATGTAGTCCCATTTGTTTACTTTTGCTTTTGTTGCCTTTGCCTGAGGAGACAGATCCAAAAAAAATACTTTGCTAAGATCAAGGTCAAAGACAGTACTGCCAAGGTTTTCTTCTAGGAGTTTTATGGTGTCAGGTCTTATGTTTAGATCTTTAATCCATTTTGGGTTTATTTTTGTATATGGTATAAGAAAGTGACCCACTTTCATTCTTTTGCATTAAACTGTGTCTAGCTTTCCCAACATCATTTATTGAAGTGACTCTCTTTTCCTCACTTTTTATTCTTGTCCCTTTGCCATAAACTAATTGGCCGTACAAGTGTGGATTTGTTTCTGGGCTCTCTGTTCTATTCCATTGTCTATTTTTGTGTCAGTATCATGCCGCTTTAAATTATTATAGCTTTGCAGCATAGTTCAAAATCAGGGCGCATGATACCTCCAGTTTTGTTCTTTCCCCTTGAAATTGTTTTGGTGATTTGGGGTCTTTCATGATTCCATAAAAATTTTAGGATTATTTATTCCAGTTCTTGACAAAAATATCACTGTTATTTTGACAGGGATTGCATTGAATCTGTACGTGGCTTCGGGTAGTATGGACATTTTTACAATAATTCTTCCAAGCTATGAGCATGGTATATCTTTCCTTTAATTTGTGTTGTCTTCAGTTTCTTTCATCAGGGTCTTAAGGTTTTCAGACTATAGATCTTTCATTTTCTTAATTTAGTTTATTCCTAGGTATTTAATTAGTTTTGATGCACTTGTAAATGGGATTGTTTTCTTTTTCTAAATTTCTCTTTCTTACAGGTCATTATTAGTGCACAGAAATGCAACCAATTCATGTGTATCATTTTTGTATCTCCCAGTATTACTTAAATTATTAGTTCTACTAGCTTATTGATGGGTTTTTTTAGGATTTCTATATATAAAATCACATGATCTACAAATAGTGAGTTTGGCTTGTTCATTTCTTCTAAAAACATTTTTTCCCTTTTTAATTAATTTATTTTTATTGAAGGATAATTGCTTTACAGAATTTTGTTGTTTTCTGTCAAACCTCAACATGAATCAGCCATAGGTATACATATATCCCCTCCCATTTGAACCTCCCTCCCATCTCCTGCCCCATCCCACCCCTCTAGATTGATACAGAGCCCCTGTTCGAGTTTCCTGAGCCATAGAGCAAATTCCCATTGCCTATCTATTTTACATATGGTAATGTAAGTTTCCATGCTACTCTTTCCATATATCTCGCCCTCTCCTCCCCTCTCACCATGTTCATAAGTCTATTCTCTGTCTGTGTCTCCATTGCTGCCCTGTAAATAAATTCTTCAGTGCCATTTTTCTAGATTCTGTATATATGTGTTAGAATATGATATTTATCTTTCTCTAACTCACTTCACTCTGTGTAATAGGTTCTAGGGTCATTCCCCTCATCAGCACTGACTCAAATGCATTCCTTTTTATGGCTGAATAATATTCCATAGTGTATATGTACCACAACTTCTTTATCCATTCATTTGTCGATGGGCCTCTAGGTTGCTTCCATGTTCTAGCTATTGTAAATAGTGCTGCAATGAACAATGGGATACATGTGTCTTTTTCAGTTTTGGTTTCCTCAGGGTATATGCCTAGGAGTGGGATTGCTGGGTCATATGGTGGTTTTATTGCTAGTTTTTTAAGGAATCTCCATACTGTTTTCCACAGTGGCTGTATCATTTCACATTCCCACCAACAATGCAACAGCATTCCTTTTTTTCCACACCCTTGCCGGCATTTATTGTTTGTAGACTTTTTGATGACGGCCATTCTGACGGGTGTCAGGTGATATCTCATTGTAGTTTTGATTTGCATTTCTTTAATAATGAGTGACACTGAACATCTTTTCATGTGTTTGTTAGCCATCTGTATGTCTTCTTTGCAGAAATGTCTGTTTAGGTCTTTTGCCCATTTTTTGATTGGGTTGTTTGTTTTTCTAGCATTAACTTGTTATGAGCTGCTTGTATATTTTGGAAATTAATCCTTTGTCAGTTGTTTCATTTGCTATTATTTTCTCCTATACTGAGGGTTGCCTTTTCACCTTGCTTATGCTGTGAAAGTGCTGCACTCAATATGCCAGCAAATTTGGAAACAAAACAGTGGCCACAGGACTGAAAAAGGTCAGTTTTCACTCCAATCCCAAAGAAAGGCAATGCCAAAGAATGGTCAAGCTACCTCAGAATTGCACTCATCTCACACACTAGTAAAGTAATGCTCAAAATTCTCCAAGCCAGGCTTCAGCAATATGTGAACCGTGAACTTCCTGATGTTCAAGCTGGTTTTAGAAAAGGCACAGGAACCAGAGATTAAATTGCCAGCACCCACTGGATCATGGAAAAAGGAAGAGAGTTCCAGAAAAACATCTATTTCTGCTTTATTGACTATACCAAAGCCTTTGACTGTGTGGATCACAATAAGCTGTGGAAACTTCTGAAAGAGATGGGAATACCAGAGAACCTCACCTGCCTCTTGAGATACCTATATGCAGGTCAGGAAGCAACAGTTAGAACTGGACATGGAACAACAGACTGGTTCCAAATAGGAAAAGGAGTACGTCAAGGCTGTATATTGTCACCTTGCTTATTTAACTTCTATGCAGAGTACATCATGAGAAACACTGGGCTGGAGGAAGCACAAGCTGGGATCAAGATGGCCGGAAGAAATATCAACAACCTCAGATATGCAGATGACACAACCCTTAAGGCAGAAAGGGAAGAGGAACTCAAAAGCCTCTTGATGAAAGTGAAAGTGGAGAGTGCAAAAGTTGGCTCAAAACTCAACATTCAGAAAACTAAGATCATGGCATCTGGTCCCATCACTTCCTGGGAAATAGATGGGGAAACAGTGGAAACAGTGTCAGACTTTATTTTTGGGGGGCTCCAAAATCACTGCAGATGGTGACTGCAGCCATGAAATTAAAAGACGCTTACTCCTTGGAAGGAAAGTTATGACCAACCTAGATAGCATATTGAAAAGCAGAGACATTACATTGCCAACAAAGGTCCGTTTAGTCAAGGCTATTGTTTTTCCTGTGGTCATGTACGGATGTGAGAGTTGGACTGTGAAGAAAGCTGACCGCCTTTCAAAAAATTGATGCTTTTGAATTGTGGTGTTGGAAAAGACTCTTGAGAGTCCCTTGGACTGCAAGGAGATCCAACCAGTCCATCCTAAAGGAGATCAGTCTTGGATATTCATTGTAAGGACTGATACTGAGGCTGAAACTGCAATACTTTGGCCACCTCATGTAAAGAGTTGACTCACTGGAAAAGACTCTGATGCTGGGAGGGATTGTGGGCAGAAGGAGAAGGCGACAACAGAGGATGAGATGGCTGGATGGCATTACCAACTCGATGGACATGAGTTTGGGTAAACTCCAGGAGTTGATGATAGACAGGGAGGTCTGGCGTGCTGCGATTCATGGGGTCACAAAGAGTCGGACACGACTGAGTGACTGAACTGAACTGATAGTTTCCTTTGTTCTGCAAAAGCCTTTAATTTTAATCAGGTCTCACTTGTTTACTTTTGTTTTTATTTCCATTACTCTAAGAGGTTGGGTCATAGAGGATCTTGCTTTGATTTATGTCCTCAAGTGTTCTGCCTATGTTTTCCTCTAAGAGTTTTATAGTTTCTGGTCTTACATTTAGGTCTTTAATCCATTTTGAGTTTATCTTTGTGTATGGTGTTAGGAAGTGTTCTAATTTCATTCTTTTACATGTAGTTGTCCAGTTTTCCCAGCACCATTTATTGAAGAGGCTGTCTTTGCCCCATTGTATATTCTTTCCTCTTTTGTCAACAATAAAGTACCCATAGATGCATAGATTTATTTCTTGGCTTTCTATCTTGTTCCATTGGTCTATATTTCTGTTTTTGTGCCAGTACCATACTGTCTTGATGACTGTAGCTTTGTAATATATTCTGAAGTCAGGAAGGTTGATTCCTCCAGCTACATTCTTCTTTCTCAAGACTGCTTTGGCTATTCAGGGTCTTTGGTATTTCCATATGAGTTGTGAAATTTTTGTTCAAGTTCTGTGAAAAATGCCATTGGTAATTTGATAGGGATTGCATTGAATCTGTTGATTGCATTTGGTAGTATAGTCATTTTTACAATATTGATTCTTCCCACCCAGGAACATGGAATGTCTCTCCATCTGCTTATGTTATCTTTGCTTTTTTTCATCAGTGTTTTCTGTGTACAGTTCTTTTGTCTCCTTAGTTAAGTTTATTCTTATTTAATTCTTTTTGTTGCAATGGTGAATGGGATTGATTCCTTAATTTCTCTTTCTAATTTTTCATTGTTACTATATAGAAATGCAAGTGATTTCTATGTATAGATTTTGTACCCTGCAACTTTGCTAAATTCACTGATTAGCTTTAATAATTTTCTGATACTATCTTTAGGGCTTTCTATGTATAGTGTCATTTCATCTGCAAACAGTGAAAGCTTTACTTCTTCTTTTCTGATCTGGATTCCTTTTATTTCTTTTTCTTCTCTGATTGCTATAGCTATCCAGAACTATGTTGAATAATAGTGGTTAAAGTGGACACCCTTGTCTTTTTCCTGGTCTTAAGGAGAATGCTTTCAGTTTTTCACCATTGAGAATAATGTTTGCTATAGGCTTATCATGTATGGCCTTTACTATGTTGAGGTAGGTTCCTTCTATGCCCATTTTTTGAAGTTTTAATCATAAATAGGTGCCGAATTTTGTCAGAGGCTTTTTCTGCATCTATTGAGATTATCATGTGGTTTTTATCTTTCAATTTGTTAATATGGTGTATCACATTGATTGATTTGCATATATTGGAGAACCCTTGAATTCCTGGAATAAATCCAACTTGGCCATGGTGTTTTAGTTTTTTGATATATTACTGAATTCTGTTTGCTAAATTTTTTTTGAGGATTTTTGCATCTATGTTCATCAGTGATATTGGCCTGTAGTTTTATTTTTTTGTGTTGTCTTTGTCTGGTTTTGGTATCAGGGTGATGGTGGCCTCATAAAATGAGTTTGGAAGTGTTCCTTCCTCTGCAGTTTTTTGAAAGAGTTTTAGAAGGATGGGCATTAGCTCTTGTCCAAATGTCTGGTAGAATTCTCCTGTGAAGCCATCTGGTTCTGAGCTTTTGTTTTTTGGGAGATTTTTGATCACAGCTTCAATTTCAGAGCTTGTTATTGGGTTGGTCATAATTTCTATTTCTTCCTGGTTCAGTCTTGGAAGATTGAACTTTTCTGAGAATCTGTCCATTTCTTCCAGGTTATCCATTTTATTGCCATATAGTTGTTCATAATTGTCTCTTATAATCTTTTGTATTTCTGCATTGTCTGTTGTAACATCTCCTTTTTCATTTCTAATTTTGTTGATTTGATTCTTCTCTCTTTTTTTCATGATGAGTCTGGCTAAAGGCTTGTCAATTTTGTTTATCTTCTCAAAGAACAAGCTTTTAGTTTTATTAATATTTTCTATTGTTTCTTTCATTTCTTTTTCACTTATTTCTGCTCAGATCTTTATAATTTCTTTCCTTCTACTAATTTTTTTTTGTTCTTCTTTTCCCAGTTGTTTTAGGTGTAAAGTTAGGTTGTCAATTCAATGTTTTTCTTGTTTCTTGAGGTAGGATTGTATTGCTATAAACTTCCCTATTAGGACTGCTTTTGCTGCATCCCATAGATTTTGAGTTGTCATGTTTTCATTGTCATTTGTTTCTAGAAATTGTTTATTTCCCTTTTGATTTCTTCAGTAAACTGTTGGTTATTTAGAATTGTGTTGTTTCATCTCCATGTATTTGTATTTGCTACAGTTTCTTTCTTGTAATTGGTATCTAGTCTCATAGCATTGTGGTTGAAAAAGATGTTTGATATGATTTCGATTTTCTTAAATTTACTGAGGTTTGATTTGTGACTCAAGATGTGGTCTATCCTGGAGAATGTTCCATGTGCACTTGAGAAGAAGGTGTATTTGTCTGCATTTGGATGGAATGTCCTGAAGATATCAATGAGATCCATCTCATCTAATATATCATTTAAGACTTGTGTTTCCTTATTAATTTTCTGTTTTGATGATCTGTCCATTGGTGTGAGTGGGGTGTTAAAGTCTCCTACTATTATTGTGTTACTGTCAATTTCTCCTTTTATGTCTGTTAGTGTTTGTCTTATGTATTGAGGTGCTCCTATGTTGGGTGCGTAGACATTTACAATTGTTGTGTCTTCCTCCTGGATTGATCCCTTGATCATTATGTAGTGTCCTTCCTTATCTCTTGTAATCTTCTTTATTTTAAGGTCTATTTTGTCTGAATGAAGATTGCTACTCTAGCTTTCTTTTGCTTCCCATTTGCATGGAATATATTTTTCCATCCTCTCACTTTCAGTCTATATGTGTCATGAGGTCTGAAGTGGGTTTCTTGTAGACAGTATATAAATGGGTCTTGTTTTTGAATCCATTCAGCCAGTCTGTGTCTTTTGGTTAGAGCATTTAATCCATTTACATTTAAAGTAATTATTGATATATATGTTCTTATTGCCATTTTCTTAATTGTTTTGGGTTGATTTTGTAGATCTTTTCCCCTCTCTTGTATATCTTGACTATAAAAGTCCTTTTAACATTTGTTGTAAAGCTGGTTTGGTGGTACTGAATTCTCTTAACTTCTGCTTGTCTGAAGAGCTTTTTATTTCTCCATCCATTTTGAATGAGATCCTTGTTGGGTACAGTAATCTTGGTTGTAGATTTTTTCCCTTTCAGTACTTTATATATATCCTGCCATTCCCTTCTGGCCTGCAGAGTTTCTGCTGAAAGATCAGCTGTTAAGCATATGGAGTTTCCCTTGTATGTTACTTGTTGCTTCTCCCTTGCTGCTTTTAATATTCTTTCTTTGTGTTCAGTCTTTGTCAGTTTGATTAGCATGTGTCTTGGCATGTTTCTCCTTGGGTTTATCCTGTATGGGACTCTCTGTGGTTCTTGGACTTGATTGACTGTTTCCTTTTTCATGTTGGGGAAATTTTCAACTATAATCTCTTCAAAAATTTTCTCACACCCTTTCTTTTCCTCTTTTATTCTAGGACCCCTATAATTCTAATGTTGGCGCACTTGATATTGTCCCAGAGGTCTCTGAGGCTATCCTCAGTTCTTTTCATTCTTTTTACTTTATTCTTTTCTTCAGAAGTTATTTCCACTATTTTATCTTCCAGCTCACTGATTCGTTCTTCTGCTTCAGATATTCTGCTATTGATTCTTTCTAGAGTATTTTTAATTTCAATAATTGTGTTGTTTGTCTTCGTATATTTATTCCTTAATTTTTCTAGGTCTTTGTTAATTGATTCTTGTATTTTCTTCATTTTGTTTTCAAGGTTTTTGATAACCTTTACTATCATTATTCTGAATTCTTTTTCAGGTAGTTTGCCTATTTCCTCATTTATTTGGAATTCTGTGTTTCTAGTTTGTTCCTTCATTTGTGTAGTATTTCTCTGCTTTTTCATTATTTATTTATTTATTTTTTACTTACTGTGCTTGAGGTCTCCTTTTCCCAGGCTTCAAGTTTGAATTCTTTCTTCCTTTTGGTTTCTGCCCTCCTAAGTTAGTAGAGGAAGGAAATAATAAAACTAGAGCAGAGAAAAATGAAATAGAGAATAAACAAATCAATGTTGGCTAAAAATTAAGAGGGAAATCTTACCACATGTGACAACATGGATGAACATTGAGGACATTATGCTACAAAAGAAGCCAGTCACAAAAGGACAAATACTTCATGATTCTACTCTCATGACATATCTAATAGATTCATAGACTCAGAGAATGGAGGCTGCCAGGGGTGGGGTGGGGAGAAATGAGTTTCTATTCAACAGAGGTAAAGTTTTGAGTTATGCAATTTAAATAAGTTCTAGAGATCAGCTGTAAAGAGCCTCCAGATGAGGGTGAAAGAGGAGAGTGAAAAAGCTGGTTTGAAACTCAACATTCAAAAAACTAAGATCATGGCATCTGATCTCATCACTACATGGCAAATAGAAGGGGAAAACGTGGAGCCAGTGACAGATTTTGTTTTCTTGGACTCCAAAATCACTGTGGACAATGACTGCAGCCACGAAATTAAAAGATATTTGCTACTTGGAAGGAAAGCAAACTAAGACAATACATTGAAAAGCAAAGATATCACTTTGCCTGCAAAGGTCTGTATGGTCAAAACTATGGTTTTCCCAGGAGTCATGTACAGATATGAAGGTTGGACCCTAAAGAAGGCTGAGTGCTGAAGAATCGACACTTTCAAATTGTGGTGCTGGGGAAGACTCTTGAGAGTCCCATGGACTGCAAGGAGATCAAAGTAGTCAATCCTAAAGGAAATCAACCCTGAGTAGTCATTGGAAGGATTGATCCTGAAGTTGAAGCTCCAATACTTTGGCTGCCTGATGTTAAGAGCCAATTCACTGGAAAAGACTCTGAGGCTGGGAAACATTGAAGGTGTAAGATGAATAAGATGGCAGAGAATAAGATGATTAGATAACATCATGAACTCAATGAATATGAATTTGAGCAAACGCTGGGAGATAGTTGGAGAAGGAAATGGCAACCCCTCCAGTACTCTTGCCTGGAAAATCCCATGGATGGAGGAGCCTGGTAGGCTACAGTCCATGGGCTTGTGGAAGAGTTGGACACGACTGAGCGACTTCATTTTCACTTTTCACTTTCTTGCCTTGGAGAAGGAAATGGCAACCCACTCCAGTGTTCTTGCCTGGAGAATCCCAGGGATGGGGGAGCCTGGCGGCCTACCATCTATGGGGTCGCACAGAGTCCGACACGACTGAAGCAACTTAGCAGCAGCAGCAGCAGCAGCAGAGATTTGTGAACAAGTCCCCATGATTGTCTTCTTAGTGACCACAATGATGATCAGCCTGATTGAGCAGATTCTAATGTTTTCCTTGGGATCAGCTTCCTAACAGGCTTTCAGTTTTTGTTTTTTGTTTTTTTTTTTAACTGAGTTTTAACTATTAAAATTTTTTCTTATAAATATTATTTACTATATTTATAATATACGTGCTTGTGTGCACACTAAGTCAATCAGTCATGTCTGACTCTTTGCAACACTATGGACTATAGCTTGCCAGGCTCCTCATCCATGGATTCTACAGGCAAGAATACTGGAGTGGGTTGCTGTGCCCTCCTCCAGGGGATCTCTCTGACCCAGGAATTGAACCCACATCTCTTACGTCTCCTACGTTGGCAGGCAGGTTCTTTACCACTAGTGCCACCTGGAAAGACCTATGTGTGTGTTTGTTTTAGTCGCTCAGCTGTGTCAATCTCTGCGACCCCAAGGACTGTAACCCACCAGGCTCCTTTATCCATGGAATTCTTCAGGCAAGAATACTGGAGTGTGTTGCCATTTCCTTCTCCAGGAGATCTTTCCAACTCAGGGACTGAACTCAGATCTCCTGCATTGTAGGCAGATTCTTTACCATCTGAGACATATCTGCTTCATTATAGGGGAGCCCTAGAATATACATATATACATGTATACATATATACCTGTATCTATTCATTTTCAAATTCTTTCCCCATTTAGATTATTACAAAATACTGAGCAAAGTTCCTTGTGCTATAGAGTAGGTCCTTGTTGGTTATCTATTTTAAATATAGTAGTGTGTATATCAGTCTCAAACTCCCAATTTATCCCTCCCCACCACTTTTCCCCTTTGGTAACCAGAGTTTGTTTTTTAAATCTATGTGCCTGTTTCTGTTCTGTAAATAAATTCATTTGTATCATTTTTTGTATTCCACATATAAGCAATATCATATATTTGTCTTACTTTGTCTGACTTACTTCACTTAGTATGGTAGTTTCCAGGTCTATCCATATTGCTGCAAATGGCATTGTTTCATTATTTTTTAATGGCTGAGTAATAGTCCATGGTGTATACATACCACATTTTTTTAATACAAACTTTAAACTTTTTATTTTGTATTGAGGTATGCTATGCTATGCTAAGTCACTTCAGTCATGTCCGACTCTGTACGACCCCATAGACGGCAGCCCACCAGGCTCCCCCATCCCTGGGATTCTCCAGGCAAGAACACTGGACTGGGTTGCCATTTCCTTCTCCAATGCATGAAAGTGAAAAGTGAAAGTGAAGTCGCTCAGTCGTGTCCGACTCTTAGCGACCCCACGGATTGCAGCCTACCAGGCTCCTCCGTCATGGGATTTTCCAAGCAAGAGTACTGTAGTGGGGTGCCATTGCCTTCTCCGGTATTGAGATATAGCTGATTAAAAATGTAGTGGTAGTCTCAGGAGAAGAGTGAAGGACTCAGCCATACATATACAAGTATCCATTCTCCTGTAAGCCCCCCTCCCCTTCCCATCAAGGCTGGCACATAACATTGAGCAGAATTTCATATGCTATACAATAGGTCCTTTTTGGTTACCCATTTTAAATACAGCAGTGTGTACATGACTTTCCCAAGGTCCCTAACCTTTCCCCCTGGCAATCGTAAGTTAGTTTCCTAAGTCTGTGAGTCTCTTTCTGTTTTGTAAGTAAGTTCATTTGTATAATTTCTTTTTAAATTCCACATATAAGGGATGTCATGCCATATTTCTCCTTCTCTGACTTACTTACTATGACACTCTCTAGGTCCATCCATATAGCTGCAAATGGAATTATTTAATTCTTTTTAATGGCTGTGTAATGGTTAGATAGCATCACCGACTCAATGGACTTGAATCTGAGCAAACTTTGGGAGACAGTGACAGGGAAGCTTGGTGTACTGCAGCCCAGGAGAGAGCAAAGAGCTGGACACAACTTAGCAACTGAACAACAACAGCAATATTTTATTGTATCTATGTAACAAATTTTTATCCATTCCTCTGTTGATGGACATTTAGGTTGTTTCCATGTCTTGGCTATTGTAAACAGTGTTGCAGTAATCATTATGGTGCATGTAACCTTTTGGATTATGTTTTTCTCCAGATATATGCCTAGGAGTCAGATTGCAGGGTCATATGGTAGTTCTATTTTTAGTTTTTAAGGAACCTCCATACCGTTCAACATGGGGTCATACAAGTTTATATTCCCACCAACACTGTAGGAGGGTTCCCTTCTCTCCACACCCTCTCCAGCATGTGTTGTTTGTGTACCGCATCTTCTTTATCCACTCATCTATCCATAGACATTTAGGTTGCTTCCATGACATTGTAAACAGTGTTGCCATAAACATTGCAATGCATATATCCTTTTGAACCATGGTTTTCTCCAGCTCCTGGGATTTCTCCAGGAGCTATCATATGGTAGCTCTATTTATAGCATTTAAAGGAACCTCCGTACTGTTCTCCATAGTTGCTGTACCAATTTACATTCCCACCAACAGTGTAAGAGGGATGGTTCCCTTCTCTCTACACAACCTCTAGTATTTGTTATTTGTAGACTTTTAAACAATGGCCATTCTGACCAGTGTCAGGTGGTACCTTATTGTAGTTTTGATTTGCATTTCTCTAATAATTAGTGACAGTGAGCACCTTTTCATGTGCTTGTTGGCCATCTATATGTGTTCTTTGGAGAAATATTTTTTTAGGTTCTCGGCTCATTGTTTGATTGGGTTGTTTGCTTTTTCAATGTTGAGCTGCATGAGCTTATTTTGGAGATTAATCCCTTGTTGTTCACATCATTTGCAAGTATTTTCTCTCATTCTGTGGGTTGTCTTTTAATTTTGTGTATGGTTTCCTTTGCTGTGCAAATGCTTTTGAGTTTAACTAGGTCCAATTTGTTTATTTTTGTTTTTATTTCCATTACTCTAGGAGATAGATCAAAAAAGATATTGCTGTGATTTATGTCAAAGTGTGTTTTGTCTATGTTTTCCTCTAAGAGTTTTATACTATTGAGTCTTACTCTGAGGTCTTTAATCCATTTTAAGTTTATTTTTGTGTATGATGTTAAAGAATGTTCTAATTTCATTCTTTTGAATGTAGCTGTCTAGTGTTCCCAACAATGTTTATGGAAGAGACTGACTTTTCTCCATTGTATAGTTTTTTTCTCCTTTGTTGTAGATTAATTGACCTTAGGTGCATGGGTTTAGCTCTGGGTTTTCCATTCTGTTCCATTGATCCATATTTCTGTCTTTGTGCCAGTACCATACTGTTTTGATGACTGTAGCTTCAAAGTATAACCTGAACTCAGGGAGCCTGATTCCCCTAGTTCCATTTTAATTTCTCAAGGTTGCTTTGGGTATTCAGGGTCTTTTGTGTTTCCATACAAATTAAAATTTTTTGTTGTTCTAGTTCTGTGAAAAATGCCATTGGTAATTTGATAGGGATTGCATTGAATCTGTAGGTTGCCTTGAGTAGTATAGTAATTTTGACAATATTAATTATTCCAATCCAAGGACATGATATATCTTTCCATCTATTAGTGTCACCTTTGATATCTTTCATCAGTGCCTTATATTTTTCATAATATAGGTCTTTTGCCTCAGGTCATTTTCTTTAATATAATAAAATATATTTTATTTTATTTTTTAAAACTTTTATTTTATATTAGAGCTTAGTTGATTAACAAGGTTGTGTTGGTTTCAGGTGTAGAGCAAAGTGATTCATTATACATATACATGTATCTATTCTTTTTCAAATTCTTTCCCATTTAGGTTGTTATATAATATTGAGCAGGCTTCCCTGATAGCTTAGTTGGTAAAGAATCCACCTGCAATGCAGGAGACCCCAATTCGATTCCTAGGTCAGGAAGATCCACTGGCGAAGGGATAGGCTACTCACTCCAGTATTCTTGGGCTTCCCTTGTGGCTCAGCTGGTAAAGAATCTGCCTGCAATGTGGGAGACCTGGGTTCAATCCCTGGGTTGGCAAGATCCTCTGGAGAAGGAAAGGCTACCCTCTCCTATATTCTGACCTGGAGAATTCCATGGACTGTATGGTCCATGGGGTTGCAAAGAGTCAGACAAGACTGAGCAACTTTCACTTTCACTTTCATAATACTGAGCAGAGTTCCCTGTGCTATACAATCGTATTATATACAGCATTGTCTATGTTCACTACACTGTGCATTAGATTTCCAGGGCTTATTTATAGCACTAATTCATTACAAATTTGTACCCTTAAACAGAAACTATCTTATCCCCCACCCACTGTCCCTGGTAGCTATCATTTTACTCTCTGTTTTTATGAGTTTGATTTTTCTTAGATTATACATGTAAATGATATCATACAGTATGTATTTTTCTTTGTCTGATTTATCTCACTTAGCATCACACCCTCAATTTCCATCCATGTTGTCACGAATGGCAGGATATCCTTCTCTCTCATGGCTGAATAATATTCCATTATATATATATATATATATATATATATATATATATATATATGTATTCTGCCTCTTTTTTTTTTTTTTTACCCATTTATCCACTGATGGGCACTATATTTCCAATACTACAAATTTTGCTGTAAGCACTATTTTAGCTGCATCCTACAAATTTGAATATGATGTGCTTTTATTTTATTTAGTTATATGTATTTTTGAATTTCCTTTGAGACTTTCTCCTTGTCCCATGGATTATTTGGAAGTGTATTGTTTCATTTTTAAGCCTTTAGAGATTTTTCTCTTGTCTTTCTCTTATTGATTTCTTGTTTGATTCCATTCTGTTTAAAGAACACATTATATATGATATTAGTCTTAAAAAAATTTGTTGAGGATTGTTTTATGGCCCAGTATATGGTCTATTTTGGTGACTGTCTTATAGGTGCTTGAAAAGATGTCTGTTCTGCTCTTGTTGAGTGGAGTGGTTTATAAATGTCATTTAGATTATGTTGGTTGGTTTTACTGTCAAGTTCTTCTGTATTCATGCTGTTTTCCTGTCTAGTAGCATATCAATTGCTGAGTAAAACTTGCTAAAGTTTTCAGATGTAATTCCAGCTTTTCCCATTGCTCTTTCAAGATCTAGTAGTTTTTTGCTTCCAGTTCAAGATGGTAGAGTAGAAGGATGTGCACTCATCTCCTCCTATGAGTACACCAAAATTGCAACTAGCTGTTGAAAAACCATCGACAGGAGGATGCTGAAACCCACCAAAAAGGGATAAACCATGTCCAAAGACAAAGAAGAAGCTGCAATGAGATGGTAGGGGCATAATCATGATAAAATCAAATCCCATACCCACCAGGTGGATGACCCACAAACTGGAGAAATATAATACCAGATTTCCCACTGTTGTGATGGTTCTGAACCCCATGTCAGGCTTCATACCCTGGGGATCCAACAAAGGGACTGGGAATCCCCAGAGAATTTGACCTTGAAGGCCGGTGGGATTTGATTATAGGTCTTCCACAGGACTAGGGGAAACAGGGACTCCAGTCTTGGAGGGCACAAAATCTTGCATGCAACAAGAGCCAAAGGAAAGGAGCAGTGACCTCACAGGAGACTGAACCAAAACTACCTATTAGTGTTGGAGGGTTTCCTGTGGAGATGTGGGTTAGCAGTGGCTCACCACAGGGACTGGAGCAGTGGAAGCAGTGGTCCTGGAAGGTCCCTGTCAGTGTAAGGCCTCTTGGAGGTCAACATTAGCCCTACCATAGAACCCTGTAGACCCCAGGGCTGGGTTGCCTCAAGCCAAACCACTAACAGGGAGAGAGTACAACCCCACTCATCAGCAAATAATTGGATTAAAAGTTTACTGAGCAAGGCCCTTCCCATCAGAGCAAGATCCAGTTTTTCCTATCACCAGTCCCTCCAATCGGGAAGCTTACACCAGCCTCTTAGCCTCCTCTATCAGAGGGCAGACAGAAGAAGCAGAAGAACCACAATCCCACAGTGGCTAGAACAAAAACCACATTCCAGAAAGTTACGCAGGATTAAAAAGCAGAAACTTATGTGCCAGATGAAGGGACAAGACAACTCCCCAGAAAAACAACTAAATGAAGTGGAGATAGACAACTTTCCCCCAAAATAATTCAGAATAATGATAGTGAAGATGATCCAGGATCTCAGGAAAACAATGGAGAAGATGCAAGAAATGTTTACCAAAGACCTACAAGAACTAAAGAACAAACAAACAGAGGTGAATAATACACTAGAAGGAATCAATAGCAGAATTACTGAGGCAGAAGATCAGATAAATGGCCAGGAGGGCAGAATGGTGGAAATCACTGCCACAGAACAAACTATAGAAAAAAGAATCAAAAAAATGATGACAGCCTAAGATACCTCTGGGACAACATTAAATGCACCAACATTCACATAGGGATCCCAGAAGGAGAAGAGAGAGAGAGAAAGGACCTGAGAAAATATTGAAGAGATAATAGCTGAAAGCTTCCTGAACATGGGGAAGGAAATAGTCAACCAAGTCCAGGAAGCACAGAAGGTCCCAGTCAGGAAAAAACCAAGGATAAACATACCAAGACACATAGTAATCAAACTGAGAAAAATTAAAGACAAAGATAAAATATTAAAAGCAACAAGGGGAAAATGACAAATAACACACAAGGGAACTCCCATCAGATTATTAGCTGATTTCTCAACATAAAGTCTACAAGCCAGAAGAGAATGAATGGCACGATATGTTTAAAGTGATGAAAGGGAAGAACCTATCATCAAGAATACTCTACCCAGCAAGATTCTGCTTCAGACTTAATGGAGAAATCAAAAGCTTTCCGTACAAGCAGAATATAGCACCACCAAACCAGCTCTATTACAGATGCTGAAGGAACTTCTTTAGGCAGGAAACACAAAACAAGAAAAAGACCTACAGAAAAAGTTCTTCTCAGGAGGTCTTCCAGGATGTCCTAACTAAAACTTGAACCCATCTCTTTGATTCTCATTTTTTATTTCTCATCCCTGACTTTTTTTTTTCTCCTTTGCATTATTATCTACATACTAACCTTGCTCTTATTTCACCCGGTTAATTTAGCTTATTATCCCTTCCTACTGGAACACAACTCTCCTAGTGTTTTCATCTGTTTTGTTCATCAAACAAAACAAACTTCTACCAACAATGACTGAATACCTAGATAAATATCAACTGAAAAACAAAATCACTGTTAACATTTAAAAGTTACAGAGTTTTATTTTAACTTTAAATTTAACAGAAAAAAAAAGATATTGTAGTAGAATGAAGAAATTGCTGAACATCAGATTATGGGTTCCTAAAAGATCCTTCTGAAGTTAAAAAATATATATATGAAATCATTGAGGTTGGAGGTATTATATTTTTGTCTTTTTTTTATTGTTCATTTCCAAATGGGCATAAGTTTAAATTTCCAGGCAGCAAGACCTAGTTCCTTCTTTGTAAACATCAGAATAAACATTGCCAATATTTAAAGAAAGGAAGTAAAGATCCAGTCGTTTTTTGCTTCATGTAATTTGGTTGTGTTGTCTTGCGCATGCACAGTTAGGGTCGCTATGACTTCATGGCAGGTCAGTTTTTTAGTTGCTATGTAATGTCTCTCTCTTTAGTACTTTTATTTTCTTTGCTAATGTTCAAATAGCCACTCCTACTTTTTAGAAAATAATATTTTCATGGTCCATCTAGTTCTACCCTTTAAGTTACAATTTACCTAAGTTATTGTATTTGAATTGAGTTTCTTGTGGTCAGAATATTGTTGGAATCACAATTTTATCCAGTCTACCAATTTCTGTCTTTTAATCAGTGTATTTAGACTATTTACATTTAAGGTAATTATTGATAACATTATGACTAAAGTCTAATTAACACTTTATTATGCTTCATTTGTTAGTTTCTTTTATTTTTCAGTCCTCTGTTTCTCTTTTAATATCTTTTTATGGATTTCTTAACAATTTTTAGCGTTCTCCTTTGATTCATGTATATAGTGTTTTTTCAGTATATTGGGCAGTGTGGGAGACTTAATTTACTTTATGTTCTTTACCTTCCCCATTTACAAATATATCTTTTGTGGTTTTTTTTCTATTTTGAGCACAACATCAGATTGCATTATAATTTTGATTCCATCATCAAATATGATTTAAAAACTCATGAGAAGTAAGATAGTCTCTTACATTCATTCCTATTTTTACCCATGTTAATGTTGTTCTTTCCTTTCTGACATTCCAAACATTTTTCTTTCACCATTTCCTTTCTGTTTACAGAACTTTCTTTAGCCATCATTTAAGAGAATGTCTTATAACAATAAATTTTCTTAAATTTCTTTTATCCTTCATTGCTTGAAAGATACTTTCATTGAATTTGGTATTCATTGTTGACAGTTCTTTCAGTACTTGAAAAATGTTGTGCCTACATAGTTCCTGATGAGAAATCTGCTATAATTCAAATTTATGTTTCTTATAAGTAATGTGTCTTTTCTCCTGGTCATTTTCAAGATTTTTTTTCCTATACCTATAGTTTCCAGAATTTTAAGTATGTTGTGTCTTAGAGTGGATTTCCTTAGGGTTACCTTATTTAATATTTGCTCACCTTGAATATACAGGCTGGTGTCTTTGACTAGAAGTCCCATACATGATGAACACAAAGAGGAAAAGAGCAAGACAAATTGTAATTATAATGACAACAATTAAAGATAAAGAAAAATGTTTAAAACAGCAGAGGACAGCAGAGGAAAAGCAGAAAATAACACGGAAAAACCTACAACCAAGAATATTCTACCTAGAAAGGCTCTCATTCAGATTTGATAGAGAAATCAAAAGCTTTACAGACAGGTAAAAGCTCATAGAATTCAGCACCCCAAAACCAGCTTTACACCAAATGTTAAAGGAACTTCTCTAGGTAAAAAAGAAAAGGTCACAACTATAAATAAGAAAATTACAAAATAAAAAGCTCACCTATAAAGGTGAACATATAATAAAGGTAGGAAATCATCCACACACAAAGCTATTAGGGTGGTTAAAAGACACAAGTAATAAAAATAATCTGTAACAACAATAAGCAGTCATGGGATACAGAAAGCAATTAGATACAAAATATGATATTAAAAACAGCAATTTTATATATATATATATATATATATATATATATATCGGAGAAGGCAATGGCACCCCACTCCAGTACTCTTGCCTGGAAAATCCCATGGACCGAGGAGCCTGGTAGGCTGCAGTCCATTGGGTCACTAAGAGTCGGACATGACCGAGTGACTTCACTTTCACTTTTCACTTTCATGCATTGGAGAAGGAAATGGCAACCCACTCCAGTGTTCTTGCCTGGAGAATCCCAGGGACAGCGGAGCCTGGTGGGCTGCCATCTATGGGGTTGCATACATATATATGGATTCTTTACCACTAGTGCCACCTGGGAAGCCATATATATATATATATATATACACACACACATACACACACATATATGCATACACTGCTACATAAAAATTTCATGGTAAGCACAAATGAAAAATCTATAATTAGTATACATAAAAAAGAGACCCAAATATAACCCTAAAGATAGTCATCAAATAGTCATCAAATTACAAGAAAACAGGAGAATAAACCCCTACAAAAACAAACCAAAAACAGCAGAAAAATGACAATAAGAACATGCATATTGATGTTTACCTTAAGTGTAAATGGAATACTCCAACCAAAAGTTACAGAGTGATTGAATGTATACAAACCTAAGACTTGCATCTAAGCTACCTATAGGAAACTCACTTCAGATCAGAAACACACACAGACCGAAAGGGAGGGGATAGGAAAAGGTATTCCATGCAATGGAAAAATCAAAAGAAAACCAGAGTAGCAATACTTACAACAGACTAAATAGACTTTAAAGTAAAGACTATTACAAGAGACAAATGCATGTGGAATGTTCTTAAGAATAGATCACACATTAGGCCTCAAAACAAGTCTTGGTAAATTTAAGAAAATTGAAATAATATCAAGCATCTTTTCCAACTATAACACTATGAGAGTAGAAATCAACTATAAGAAAAAACTGCAAAAACACAAATACATGGAAGTTTAAACAATATGTTATTAAACAATTGATGGATCACTGAAGAAATCAAAGAAGAAATTAAAAAAATACCTAGAGACAAGTGAAAACATGGTGATCCAAAAGCCATCAGAGACAGCAAAAGCAGTTCTAAGAAAGAAGTTTATGGCAATATAAACTTACCTCAGGAAACAAGAAAAATCTCAAATAAACAATCTAAACTTACATCTAAAGGAACTAGAGTAAGAAGAACAAAAAAAAATTCAAAGTCAGTATAAAGAAAGAAATCATAAAGATGAGAGAAGAAATAAATGAAGTAGAGACTTAAAAAACAGAAAAGATCAATGAAATTGAAAGCCAATTCTTTGAAAAGATAAACAGTACTGATAAACTCTAGTTAGCGTCATCAAAGGAAAAAGGGAGAGGGCCCCAATCAATAAAATCAGAAATGAAATTATGACAGATACCACAGAAATACAACTGATCTTAAGAGATTACTATGAACAACTGTATGCCAATAAAATGGACAATCTAGAAGAAACAGACAAGTTCTTAGAAATGTACGCTCTCCCGAGACTAAACCAGGAAGAAATAGAAAATATGAATGGACCAATTATCAGTAAAGATGTGGAATCAATAATTTAAAAGCTCCCAACAAACAAAATTTCAGGACTAGATGGCTTCACAGGTGAACTCTAGCAAACATTTAGAAAAGAGTTAACACCTATCCTTCTGAAACTATTTCAAAATAATGGAGAGGAAGGAACATTTCCAAATTCATTCTATGAGGCCATCATCACCTTGATACCAATACCAGACAAAGATATCACACAAAAAAAGAAAATTACAGGTCAATATCACTGGTGAACATATATGCAAAAATCCTCAACAAAATATTAGCACACTGAATCCAGCAATACATTAGAAGAATCATATACCATGATCAAATGAGATTTATCCCAGGGATGCAAGGACTTTTCAATATCTGCAAATTAATGAATGTGATACATCACATTAACAAATTGAAGAATAAAAATCATATGATCATCTCAGTAGTTTCAGAACAAGCTTTTGACAAAACTGAACATTCATTTACTATAAAAACTCTCTGGAACATGGGCATAGAGGGAATATACCTCAACATAATAAAGGCTATATATGACAAAGCCACAGATAACATTATACTCAATGGTAAAAAGCTGAAAACTTTTCTCTAAAATCTGGAACAAGACAAGGATGCCCACTCTGATCACTTTTACTCAACATAGTTTCGGAAGTGCTAGTCACAGCAATGAGAATAAAAAGAAATAAAAAATACTAAATTGAAAAGGAAGAAGTAAAACTGGCATTGTTTGCAGATGACATGATAGTATAAATAGAAAATCTAAAGATACCACCAGAAAACTACTAGAGCTCATCAATAAATGGAGTAAAGTTTCAGGATGCAAAATTAATAAACACGAATCTGTTGTATTTCTACACACTAACAAAAAAACTGTGAGAAAGAGGAATTAAGGAAACAATCTCATTTACCATTGCATCAAAAAATAATAAAATATCTAGGAATATCCTTACCTTGTGTTGAAAAATACCTGTACTTGGAAATGTAAGAGCACTGATGAAAGAAATTGAAGATGACACAAACAGATGGAAAGATACATTGTGTTATTGAATTGGAAAACGTATTAGTAAGATGACCGTACTATCAAAGGCAATCTACAGAGTCAACGCAATCCCTAACAAAGTGTCAATGGTATTTTTCACAGAACTAGAACAAATAATTTTAAAATTTGTATGAAAACATGGAAGACCTTCAAAACCAAAACAATCTTGAGAAGGAAAAATAAAACTGGAAGTATCATGCCCCCTGACTTTCGACTACAAGCTGCAGTAATCAAAACAGTGTGGTACTGGCCCAAAAACAGAAATAGAAATCAATAGAACAGGATAGAAAGTTCAGAGATAAACTCATTCACCTATAGTCACCTAGTCTATGACAATGATGCAAGAGTATACAATAGAGAAAAGATAGTCTCTTCAAAAAGTGGTGCTGAAAAAATTGAACTCTACCTGTAAATGAATAAAATTAGAAGTTTTTTTTTTTTTAACACTGTATACAAAAATAAACTCAGAATGGATTAAAGACATAAATGTAAAGCCAGACACCATAAAACTCTTACTGGAAAACTTAGGCAGAACACTCTTCTTAACATAAATTGTATTACTATTTTTATATCCATCTTCTTGAGCAAAGGAAATAAAGCAAAAATAAACAAATAGAACCTAATTAAAAGCTTTTGCATAACAATGGAAATCATAGACAAAATGAAAAGACAACCCACAGAAGGGGAGAAAGTATTTGCTAATGATATGACTAATAAAGGGTTAATAGCCAAATATACAAAGAGATCATAAAACAAAATCAAAAGACAAACAGTCTGATTTAAAAAATGGGTAGTAGAACCAATCAGACATTTTTCCAAAGAGAAAATACAGATGGTCAACAGACTCATGAAAAGATGCTCAGCATAGCATGATTATCAGGGAAATGCAAATCAAAACCACACCTCTCGGAATTGCTATCATTAAAAGAACAAAAATAACAAATTTTGGTGAGGATAAAGGGAGAGTAAAGGGAGCCTTCTACAGTCTTGGTGGGAATATAAATTGGTACAGCCATTGTGGAAAACAATATGGTATGGCAGTTTCTCAAAAACTAAAAATTTAATTGTCATATGATCCAGGTTCAAAATTGGGAAAGGAGTACATCAAGGCTGTGTATCACCACACTATTTATTTAACTTATATGCGGGGTTCATTATGCAAAATGCTGGACTGGATGAAGCACAGTTCAGTTCAGTTGCTCAGTCGTTCAGTCACTCTTTATGACCCCATGGACTGCAGCATGCCAGGTTTCCTTGTCCATCACCAAGTCCTGGAGCTTGTTCAAACTCATGTCTTTCGAGTTGGTGATGCCATCCAACCATCTCTTCCTCTGTCGTCCCCTTCTCCTGCTTTCAATCTTTCCCAGCACCAGGGTCTTTTCCAAGGAGTCAATTCTTTGCATCAGGCGGCCAAAGTATTAGAGTTTCAGCACCAATTCAGCATTGAGATGAAGTACAAGCATTGGGATGAAGCACAAGCCGGAATCAAAATTGCTGGGAGAAATACCAATAACCTCAGATAAGCAGATAAAACCACCTTTATGCAGAAAGCAAAGAGGAACTAAAGAGCATCTTGATGAAAGTGAAAGTGGAGAGTGAAAAAGCTGGCTTACAACTTAACATTTAAAAGACTAAGATCATGGCATCCAGTTCCACCACTTCATGGCAAATAGATGGGGAAACAATGGCAACAGTGAGAGACTTTATTCTCTTGGGTTCCAAAATCACTGTAGATAGTGACTGCAGCCATGAAATTAAAAGATGCTTGCTCCTTGGAAGAAAAGCTATGATGAACTCAGACAGCACATTAAAAAGCAGAGATATTACTTTGCCGACAAAGGTCTGTATAGTTGAAGCTATGGTTTTTCCAGTAGTCATGTATGGATGTGAAAGTTGGACCATAAAGAAAGCTGAGCACTGAAGAATTGATGCGTTTGAACTGTGATGTTGAAGAAGACTCTTGAGAGTCCCTTTGACTGCAATATCAAACCAGTCTATCCTAAAGGAAAGCAGTCCTGAATATTCATTGGAAGGACTGATGCTGAAGCTGAAGCTCCAATACTTTGGCTACCTGACGCAAAGAACTGACTCCTTGGAAAAGACCCTGATGCTGAGAAAGACTGAAGGCAGGAGGAGAACAGGATGACACAGGATGAGATGGTTGGATGGCATCAATGACTTGATGAACGTAAGTTTGAGTAAGCTCTGGGAGTTGGTGATGGACAGGGAAGCCTGGGGTGCTGTAGTCCATTGAGTGGCAGAGAGTCAGACACAACTGAGCGACTAAACTGAATTGATGATCCAGCAATTCTACACCTGGGTATATATCTGAAAAAATAAAAATAAAAACACTAATTTAAAAACACCCATGTACCCCAATTTTCATAGCAGCATATTTACAATTGCCATGTTATGGAAGCAACCGAAATGTCCATCAACAGATGAATGGATAAAGAAGATGTGGTACATCTCTCTCACACACACACACACAAAGTAATGAATACTACTCAGTCATAAAAAATAATGAAAAATTGCCATTTGCAGCAACATGGGTGGACTTGGAGGGCATTATGCCAGGTAAAGTAAGTCAGATTAATGATGACAAATACTGTATAACATCTCATATATATGGAATCTAAAAATACAACACACCAGTTGTATCATACATGCAGATATAGAGGACAAACTAATGGTTACCAGTGGGGAGGGGGAAGGGGAGGGACAATATAGGGGTAGGAAAGTAAGAGATCTATTAGGTTTAAAGTAAGCTACAAGAGTATGTTGTTACAAGCTTTTGCACAGAAAAGGAAACCAAAAAAACAGAATGAAAGGCAATCTACAGAATGGGAGAAAATATTTGCAAAGGAGGGATTGACAAGGGCTTAGTTTTGAAAATATACAAACAGCTCATAAACCTCAACAGCAAAAAACAAACAACCCAATCAAAAGATGGTCATAAAACCTCAGTAGACATTTCTCCAAAGAATAAATACAGATGGCCACTAGGCACACAAAAAGATGCTCAATATCACTAATTATTAGAGAAATGCAAATCAAAACTACAATGAGGTACCAACTTATGCTGGTCAGAATGGCCATCTTTAACATCTACAAATAAAAAATGCTGGAGCGGGTGTGGAGAAAAGGGAATCTTCTCACACTGCTTTTGGGGATGTAAGTTGGTGTAGTCAATGTGGAAAACAGTATAGAGGTTCCTCAGAAGACTAAAAATAGAATTTATCATATGATCCAACAATCCCACCCCTGGACGTATATCCAGACCAAACCGTAATTCAGAAAGATGCATGCATCTCTATGTTCATAGCAGCACTATACACAACAGCCAAGATATGGAAACAACTTAAATGTCTGTTGACAGATGAATGAATAAAGAAGTTGTGGTATATATGTACAGTGGAATGCTATTTGCAGCATCATGAATCGACCCAGAGATTATCATACTAAATGAAATAAGTCAAAAAGAGAAAAGGCAGATACTATACATGTCACTTATGCTTGGGATTTAAAGCATGACACGAATGAACTATCTATGAGACAGAAACAGAATCAGGGACACAGAGAAGAGACTGGAGGTTACCAAGGTGGGTGGATACGAGAGGGCTGGATTGGAAATTTGGGATTAGCAGCCGCTAACTGGAGAATCCCAGGGATGGGGGAGCCTGGTGGGCTGCCGTCTATGGGGTCGCGCAGAGTTGGACACGACTGAAGCGACTTAGCAGCAGCAGCACCTGGTATATATAGAACGGATAAACAACAAAATCCTGTTGCACGAGGGAACTATGTTCAATATCCTGTGATAAACTGTAATGGAAAAGAATATGAAAAAGAATGTATATATGTATAACTGAATCAATTTACTGTATATAAGTACTTAATACAACATTGTAATTCAACTATACTTCAATAAAAATAAATTTAGAAAAGTGTATATTGTATGACATGGTGAATATAGCAAGTATTTGATTACTACAAATAGAATATAATCTTTAAAAATTGTGCAACACTATATTATACATCTGTTACTTCTATAATATTGTATATCAACTATCCTTGAATTCTTTATCAGCTATCCTTATCAACTCTGACAAACGTAGCAGCATATTAAAAAGCAGAGACATTACTTTGCCAACAAAGGTCCACACAGTCAAAGCTATGGTTTTCGCAGTGGTCATGTATGGATATGAGAGTTGAACCATAAAGAAGGCTGAGCACCAAAGAATTTATGCTTTTGAACTGTGGTGTTGGAGAAGACTCTCGAGAGTCCCTTGGACTGCAAGGAGATCAAACCAGTCAATCGTAAAGGAAATCAACGCTGAATATTCATTGGAAGGATTGATGCTGAAGCTGAAGCTCCAATATTTTGTCTGCCTGATGCGAAGAACCGACTCATTGAAAAAGACCTCAATGTTGGGAAAGATTGAAGGCAGAAGGATAAAGGGACAACAGAGGACCAGATGGTTGGATGGCATCCCTGACTCGATGGACATTAGTTTGCGCAAGCTCTGGGAGATGGTGAAGGACAGGGAAGCCACAGTCCATGGTGTTGCAAAGAGTTGGATACGACTGAGCTACTAAACAACAACAAATCCTTAAATTAAAAAAAAAATTAAACAAAAAGCCAAAAAGTTTTTAAAGTATCAGATAAGGTAGTTTTTTTATTTAAAAAAATCTCTTTTTTATGTAATTTTATTTATTTGTTTACTTTTGGCTGTATTGGGTCTTCTTTGCTGTGTGGGCTTTTCTCTAGTTGTGATGAGCAGGGATTACTCTCTAGTTGCGGGGCATGGGCTTCTCATTGCAATGGATTCTTCTGTGGAGCATGGGCTATAGGGCACACAAGCTTCAGTAGTTACTTGTGGCACACGGGCTCAATACTTGAGGCTCCCAGGCCCTAGAGCACAGGCTCAATAGTTGTGGCACACAGGCTTGGTTGTTCTGTGGCCTGTGGGTTCTTCCCTGATCAGCAATTGAATCCATGTCTCCAGCATTGTCAGGCAGATATTTTACCACTGAGTCACTAGGGAAGCCCACTGATATCTCTTTTCTATGGTTCAAAATTCAGAAGGGACAGAAGGGTACACAGGAAAATCCTGCCCCCTGCACTGCAGGTCAACCACCCAATCCTGCCGGTTTCCTGCCTACCCCTTTAGAATGTCTTTATGCAGAGACAATGTATTATTTCATTTTTGTCTAGCTGTGCAAACCTTTGTGCTTTTGTTTTTCCTTTACTGATACATCTTGGGAAAAGTCTTCTTGAGTGTGAAGAAAGACTCATTACTCCCTCTCGTGCTCTTCCTGATTCTTAGCACAGGGTCTTTGGAAGGCAGGGTCAAGGACAGAGGCCCTAACAGCCCTATCACTCACCTGAGACCATTGCAAGAGCAAGACTTTCTTGCTGACAGCCCCTTGGGACATTCTGGGGAAGACTCAAACCTCTTGAGATGTTGCCCCCACTCTTCCTCATCAGATGAAGCTGAGCATAATAGGGGGAGATGAGGGAGGGAGATAAGGTGGGGAGGTAAGAGTAGTCCAGTCCAACCCCTGACAGGTATTACAGCTTCTGTCCTGCTTGTAGCAGCCCCACTGTGGGGCTGAGAGGCTACCAAAGGGTGCCTGGGCAGGATCTCCTGTGACCTCCCACAGACACCAGAGGGAAGAAAGGAGGGAAGACTCCTGTACCTGGCAGGTAAGGAGATAAGTGTAGGGCTGAACAAGACCTGACCCATGCGCTCAAGCCAACGAGTGACTTGCTCCCCTATAAGAACTGCTGAATACACATATCTGTTTCCATTTCTCTAAGGAGAACAATCCAGTTCCTCTGCTGAGCCTGGGCTTTGGGATCAGATGGTCCTTAACTGGGTCCCAACCCCACTCCTAGCGGAGGTGCATCCCTGGGCACATTCCTTGACTTCCCTGGCTGCAGAGTCACATCTGGGATATAATTCTGCAGGTCAGGGCATTGATGGCTCCTGGACAGTGTCTGGTACTGTGTTAGAAGGAGCCCCACACACACCCTGACTGGGCTGAGAGCATCTTACACCATTAACAGGAAACAGCCCTCCAGCTCCTGTCTCTGGCCCATGATCCTTTCTAGAAGGCACAGAGGTCCCCAGTTTGCCCTTCTCAGAATTCTGGTCGCTCTTTCTATGGCTATCTGATAATTTGGCATAGGAGTGTGTTCTCAGGTGACTTCAGATGGATTTGTCTCCTCTTCCTCTCCCTGGCTCTTGACTCTTACTATAGAGCTGGAGTGCTGCCAGACTCAGTTGGAACCACCAGTTCCAGGGAAAAGGAGGCTGTGAGACAGTTCCTTTGAGAAATCTCTAGAATCCACCCCAATGTGCAAGCAGGGGCAGGAAGTGGGATGTGATGACAGGACTGCCTGACACTTTGTCTAGACTTGGATTGCCTGGTCACTAAGAGGGTCAGGGGAGTGGGGGGCTGTTCATGTTGCCCATTCTCTGTCTTGCCATCTCCTCTTTTCCTTTGAAGGACCACAGCTCTCTCTCCTGGTCCAGGTGGTTTAGGTGGAGCCAAACCTGGGGTCCAGTTCTGGCCAGTCAGACCACGGCATTCTCCTGTGTCATGATAAGCTCAGGGGTAGGCACATGACTGGATCAGGGCTTGGCAGAATGGATACAAAAGCACTGTACAATGTTGTGCTGTTCGTAAGAACATCACTTTAAATTCAGTGGTATAGGTAAGATGAAAATAAAAGGTTGGAAAAGGCATATCAAGCAAATATTAATTTTCTAAATGTAGAAGTGGCTACATAAATATCAGATAAAGTAGATTTCAAAGAAAAGAAAATTACTAGAGATAAAAGAGACATTACATAATGAGAAAAGATCAGTCTACCAGGGAGTTTAATAGTCCTAATCCTCCAAAACAGACCCTCAATATGCATGAGGCAAAAACTGGTAAAACTAAAGGGAGACACAGACAAATCCACAATTATATTTAGAGATCTCAATACCCTTATCTCAGTAATGGATAGAGCCACAAAATAGAAAACTAGCAATGCTTAGAAGAATTGAAGAAAACAGTCTACTAACAGAATCTAATTAACACTTGTAGAACACTCCATCTAGCAACAGCAGAACACACATTCTTATCAAGTGTCCATGTAGCATTCACCAAGATAGACCATATCCTGGGCCATAAAAAGACCCTCAACAAATTTTTAAAAATAGAAATCATGCAGAGTATATTCTCTCTCTATAATGGCATGAAACTAGAAATCAATAAAAGAAAGATAAGAGGAAAACCTCTAGACACTTGGAAATTAGACAACACACTTCTAAGTAATCTATGGGTTGAAGAGGAAGTTTCAAAGGAAAAAATCTAAATATGTGTGATTCGACTCAACGGTGCTGAGAACATACTTTACAGCACTTAAATGCTTATATTAGAAGGAAAGAAAGGTCTCAAATACATAATCTTAAGTTTCTACCTCAAGATATTAAAAAGAAAGGGAAAAATAAGCTAGAAAGAAATAATAAACTGCAGGAAGGAAATAAAGGACTTCCCACGTGGCACTAGTAGTAAAGAACCTGCCTGTCAGTACAGGAGACATAGAGATGTGGGTTTGATCCCTGGGTCAGGAAGATCCCCTGGAGGAGAGCATGGCAATTCACTCCAGTATTCTTGCTTGGAGAATCTCCATGGACTGAGGAGCCTGGTGGGCTACACTCCATAGGGTCACAAAGAGTTGGATAAAACTGAAGTGACTTAGCACTCACCCACAGGAAGGAAATGATAAAAGTAAGAGCAGAAGTTAATGAAATTGGAATTATTTTTAAAATTAGAAAATGTCAATAAAACAGAAAACTGGTTTAAAAATAAATTAAACTGAAAGCATGTAGCAAGAATGGCAAAAATAAAAAGAGAGAAAATTCAAACCATCAATATCAGGAATGAAATAAGAGATATCACTACAGATCTTGCAGCCACTAAAAGGCTAATGAAGGAATACTACGAAGAACCTTGTGCTCATGAGCTCAGCAATTTAGAAGAAATGAATCAACTTCTCAAATACTACAAACTATGAAAACTCAACCAGATTAAATAGATAATAATAGTCTTGTATCTAACAAAGATTGGCTCAGTTGTGTCTGACTCTTTATGACCCTATGGACTATATAGTCCATGGAATTCTCCAGGCCAAAATACCTGAGCAGGTAGCCTTTCCCTTCTCCAGGGGATCTTCCCAACCCAGGGATTGAACCCAGGTCTCCTGCATCATAAGCAGATTGTTTACCAGCTGAAAGGTTACCAGCTTTCCCTTTACCCACAAGGGAAGCCCATCTAGTAAAGATATTTAATTTGAATTAAAAAGGTCCCAGGCTAGAAATTTCTAGCCCCAAATGGTTTCACTGGAGAATTGTACCAAACATTTAAGTAACACCAATTTTACACAGTTTCTTCTGGAAAATAGAAGAGGAGAGAACACTCCTTAACTCATTTTATGAGGCCTTCCAGAAGTGAATGTCTAAGCATTCTCTAGTGCACATACAAGGTATTTGTATGCATGTATGCTAAGTTGCTTCAGTTGTGTCCGATTCTTTGTGACCTTACGAACTGTAGCTGGCCAGGCTCCTCTTTCCATGGGATTCTCCAGGCAAGAATACTGGAGTGTATTGCCATGCCCTCCTCCAGGGGATCTTCCCAACCCAGGGATTGAACCCGGGTCTTTTACCTCTTTGGCATTGGCAGGTGAATCCTTTACCACTACCACCACCTGCATACTCTGGAATAATACTCAGCAATAAAAGGGAGTGAACTATCTTTTCCTTCCTAGTTTTATTGAGATATAATTGACAGGCAGCACTATGTAAGTTCAGTGTGTACAACATGATGCTTTGACTTGCACTTGTTTGTCCCTTCACTCTTTGCTTCACTCTGGCATTTCCATTATGGCTCATTCTGACGTTAAATCAAAATGTAGAACTTTATAACCACTCCATATGTGTAATGCTGAGTCTTTCCCCCTGTTCGAATCCTGGCTGATACAGATGTCCACAGTGTAAGTGATTCCAGAGAAGCAGACCCTTATGGATGAGTTCCCTTTATTGGTTCTGGGTTTCTGGAGCTGGTTCTCTTATCTTCCTAGACTTAAAGGCACTAATAACCCTGCTTCTAGTGGTAAAGAAGACAGTGGAAGTTGTGTCAAGATGTGACCAAAAGTTACTCAGATGATTGCTGTTGGATATTTGTAATCAAACACAGATGGCAAGAGTCTAGGTTGTCACATGTTTGCTATCTTAGAACATTTCCATCAAAATAAGGAGTATAATGGTATTAGGTAGTTGCTTCTAAGTGTGGTAAAGAAAGTGGGGAAAGAAGACAAGCTCAAACTTCAGATTCCCAGCTCAAACTCTACACTGATGACCTGAAGTCTTCTACATCTTTTCTGGAAACTTTAACTCATACAACCACAGGGATGGGATTTCTGTAAATGAAACACAGAATGTCATCTTGTTAATGACTGAATTATAAAGCATATTGAAGCCCCAATTCTGCATGGTGTTTGCTTTTAAATTGAGAGCACTGATTGGGAAGAAATGGGATCCTGAAAGTTGGAAGGAGGATACATGGAAGGATACCAGTGAAAGTGGGGACATTGAACCTCTAAATTCTGCTAAGTCATTTTGACACAGAGAAGTTTATCCTGCCTGAGAAGTTTATCCAAAGAAACCTGTAATATCTTTTTATCCTGCCATATAGCCTTGCCAAGACATTGCTAATTTCCCTTAGGTCCTACTCTTACCATCCCGCCCCACCCCCCATCACTCCTCTTGGCTTCTAGACATGACATGACTAGACAGAAGCCCCAACAGACCCAAAATATGAGGTACAAATTATGATCCATGAGGAATTGCAACCTCCAAAAAACTGATTTTTTTTACATTAGAAAAAAAAAAGGATTTTTCTAATGTATCAGATCAGATCAGATCAGTCACTCAGTCGTGTCCGACTCTTTGCGACCCCATGAATCGCAGCACACCAGGCCTCCCTGTCCATCACCAACTCCCGGAGTTCACTTAGACTCACGTCCATCGAGTCAGTGATGCCATCCAGCCATCTCATCCTCTGTCATCCCCTTCTCCTCCTGCCCCCAATCCCTCCCAGCATCAGAGTCTTTTCCAATGAGTCAACTCTTCGCATGAGTTGGCCAAAGTACTGGAGTTTCAGCTTTAGCATCATTCCTTCCAAAGAAATCCCAGGGCTGATCTCCTTCAGAATGAACTGGTTGGATCTCCTTGCAGTCCAAGGGACTCTCAAGAGTCTTCTCCAACACCACAGTTCAAAAGCATCAATTCTTCAGCTCTCAGCCTTCTTCACAGTCCAACTCTCACATCCATACATGACCACAGGAAAAACCATAGCCTTGACTAGATGAACCTTTGTTAGCAAAGTAATGTCTCTGCTTTTGAATATGCTATCTACGTTGGTCATAACTTTCCTTCCAAGGAGTAAGCATCTTTTAATTTCATGGCTGCCGTCACCATCTGTAGTGACTTTGGAGCCCAGAAAAATAAAGTTTGACACTGTTTCCACTGTTTCCCCATCTATTTCCCATGAAGTGATGGGACTGGATGCCATGATCTTAGTTTTCTGAATGTTGAGCTTTAAGCCAACTTTTTCACTCTCCACTTTCACTTTCATCAAGAGGCTTTGGAGTTCCTCTTCACTTTCTGCCATAGGGGTGGTGTCATCTGCATATCTGAGGTTATTGATATTTCTCCCCGCAATCTTGATTCCAGCTTGTGTTTCTTTCAGTCCAGCGTTTCTCATGATGTACTCTGCATATAAGTTAAATAAACAGGGTGACAATATACAGCCTTGACGAACTCCTGTTCCTATTTGGAACCAGTCTGTTGTTCCATGTCCAGTTCTAACTGTTGCTTCCTGACCTGCATACAAATTTCTCAAGAGGCAGATCAGGTGGTCTGGTATTCCCATCTCTTCCAGAATTTTCCACAGTTTATTGTGATCCACACAGTCAAAGGCTTTGGCATAGTCAATAAAGCAGAAACAGATGCTTTTCTGGAATTCTCTTGCTTTTTCCATGATCCAGCAGATGTTGGCAATTTGATCTCTGGTTCCTCTGCCTTTTCTAAAACCAGCTTGAACATCAAGAAGTTCATGGTTTACATATTGCTTAAGCCTGGCTTGGAGAATTTTGAGCATTACTTTACTAGCGTGTGAGATGAGTGCAATTGTGCAGTAGTTTGAGCATTCTAATGTATACAGACAGAAATTTAGGGAATGTGTGGGGATGAATATTAAGAGTAATGAGAGATAATAGCTGAAGAAGCATAAAGTTGGATCAGAAGGAGTTTGTTGATATGGGAGCACTAAGCAGAGATTCTGGATTTAGTGTTGCAACTTGAGGGGACAGAAAGGGCTCTAAAAGTTTTGTTTTATTTCTTGGCTAAAACGTTGACCAAGCGGTGGCCCATCATAGACAAAGTTGAGATGCCAGAGCTGTCCTGATTTACCACAGAGAAAGGAAATTGAAGGCTTAGGGAAATTGGAACATTAGGGTGAGTTTGTCATTTGAGATCTGCTCACCACCCTTTCCAGTAGTCATATACAGATACGAGAGTTGGGCCATAAAGAAGCCTGAGCACCAAAGAATTGATGCTTTCAAATTGTGGTGCTGGAGAAGACTGTGGGGGTCCCTTTGACTGCAAGAAGATCAAAGCAGTTAATCTTAAAGGAAATAGACCCCGAATATTTGTTGGAACGACAGATGCTGAAGCTGAAGCTCCTCTACTTTGGCCACCTGATGTGAAGAGCCAGCTCACTGGAAAAGACCCTGATGCTGGGAAAGGTTGAAGGTAAAAGGAGAAAAGGGGTGCAAACTTCTGGAGACCTGTCGGGATGCAGCAGAGAGGGGTTCCTGGAAGCCGTGGCTGCGCTCTGTGCCCACTGCTGGGTGTCTTTGTTCTTCCAGGATTAAAGCGGATGCCCACATCTGGGGTTATGTTGGAGAAAATGTCAAGTTGAGATGCACCTTCAAGTCATCCTCTTCTATCGCAGACAAACTCACCATAGACTGGACATACCGACCTCCGAGCAGCAGTCGCATGGAATCAATTTTTCATTATAAGTCTTTGCAGTACCCAACCACAGCGGGCACTTTTCGGGATCGGATATCCTGGGTTGGAGATGTATACAAAGGGGATGCATCCATAAGCATAAGCAATCCTACCGTGAAGGACAATGGGACATTCAGCTGTGCTGTGAAAACCACCGACCCTCCCCCGCCCCGGACGTGCACCATAATATTCCGGTGACAGAGCTGACAGTCACAGAACGGGGTTTTGGCACGATGCTGTCCTCTGTGGCCCTTCTTTCCATTCCTGTCTTCATTCCCTCAACTGTAGTGGTTATTCTGCTACTGGTGCGAATGGGAAGGAAGTCTGCAGGGCTGAAGAAGAGGAGCAAGTCTGGCTATAAGAAGTCGTCTACTGAGGTTTCAGATGACACTGACCACGAGGGGGATGACTGCATGGCGAAGCTCTGTGTTCGTTGTGCCGAGTGTGTGGATTCAGACTATGAAGAGACATATTGATGGAAGTTTGCATGATAGAAGAAGAGTCACCTAACAACAGAAAATGTTCCATTCCACTGACAGCTAAAGCCTCCTAGAGAAGTGGAGCTGGCTTGGACGATAATGGTGGAGAATCCTGGAAGTCATCAGTAAAGACTTTAGGAGTGACTTATTTATTGAAGAAATATTCTTTTTGTATTTATAAACTGTTCAAAAACTCTCAGAAGAGACTCATAACTACCCCTGTTAATAACTTATACTCTAACTGAATGAAGGAATTCTTTTCCTAAGTAGATAACTTTTTGTTTAGTCTTTGCTCTTGAATGTATTACACGTTTTCTTCCAGTTTTTATGAGGGAGAATCCTAGATGTTGGCCACACTGCTGAAACCTATATATATATATATGTATGTATGTATTTAATGAAATGGATCTTAGAGCTTCCTGATGTGCTCCTGGACAAAATGTTTTTTGGGGATATTCTTTGTTTTTTTGCTCCGTGAATATTTTCAGCTGTGAGTTAGCCTACAGCATATACTCATTGGTTTAATTATCTCATTATCAATTGTGTTTGGGAAGCTTGGAGTGTATAACCCCCGTTTTTTAGAGATGGTAGGATGGGGAGTCAGTGGTTTATTTGAGTTTCTAAAGTAGTAAAGTGTCAACAATTTACAATTAAGAAATGCTGAGATGAAGGGGTTCCCTTCTTTTTCTCACTAGGTGCAATTTGTTATTTTACTTTCTTACAGCTGAGTGGTTTATGGTTTCCTTCTTGACCTTTCAGATCAGAGGCAAGAAAAACTGTTCATAGGGTTTTTAGTGGGGATACGCAGAATAACTTTACCAGTTATTTGCAATGAAATCATCTTTTAACCTATGCTGTTCTTAAAAATTTTCTTCTAAAATGCAGAAAATATGAGTGAAAGAAGGTATTTTAAAATCCTTTTTAGCATAATATTTGAGATAAGGAAGTGAGGGTGTACACAACTTATACTTCCTTCTTCTGTTCTCTTGATACTTTCTATCAACTTCCTCCATTCTACTGCACCACATTATTTCAAATATTAATTTACATGGGATTTTCTATAAGCCATTAAGAAACATGTATGACATATCAGGAAGGGTTGACTGTCTAGTCCTCTGTAATAGAGAGACAAAAAATGTCTCTCATAATTTGATTTTTTTTAACAGGATAGCCCCTTTCTGTGATTCTTTGCTAGGTGGCTCAAGAGGTTTCCATATTATAGCACAATGCACTATATGCTGTACAAAAATCACTTTTATATTTTTTTGCCAAGATCTATTTTTTAAAATTTAGGTTATTCCGTCTTATAGATTTGGCCTGGCCTTTTATGTTAATCTAGTCTATTAATGAGAGTCTGATTAGTTAATAGATGTTTCGATTTACCTCTGATCATATAAGAAAGAAGAGGCAGAAGCAAGATTGTCAGTCTGCATCTACAGTGGTTAAGTCTTACAGTCTTGGGCTACTTGTAAAGTATGCGGTTGTCTGGGGCCAATCTAGTGAGACAGTCTAGTCTGACAGCTCAACGCAGAAAGGAAAACAGTTTGAGCAACAAGAGTAGATAATTTGGGCTCTAGGACATTTAAAAGATAGAGATCTAGTTGTGAGATAGACTTCTTGTGGGTCCTTATTCTTTGAGAAAGAGATGATGTTACAGGAATCCAGGTAAAGTTTTATCCCATTCAATAAAGGACCAGTTTTGACTGCGTTTTCTGGCAGTTTCCTTTCAGGCATGTTATAAGGATTCATCCAGCGGGATATGTTTATCATTTTAGGTAAATAGTGCTGTGTGAATGCCTGGTCGTGTTATTTTGTAGCCTTGATCATTGTTTGAATCAGTCCCTTCCTTTTTAAGTGACCGAATGATGAAATCTTTCAGGGTAGGAGAGTAAGTTGACCACTAGTCTGCTCCATGGGTTTATGGTCACATCACAGTCTTAAGGTTGCTCTCAGTCTTCTTCTTCAGCCCTTTTATTGGGGTCTAAGTTATAGCCATTTTCCTTCAAAGAAGCACAAAGCAGTGTTTGGATACCTGCCTTTTAAGGATGAAAGGAAGATAAAGTAGTTTTTTTTTTTTAACCTACTGTTTTAATATTTTCTAAGGTGCTATTCTCTCTTTTTATTTTTTTCGTTTTGCTTCTCCGTGAGTTCTTATCACACTTTTTGGAGACCAGCCTTGTCTAGAAACGGAATTGAATTCTGAACCTTCAGAGGGGGTTAAAAGCCTTTCAGAATTTTTCTTTTGGCTGCTGAAGTCTTTACTTGTGGCTACATTGCTTTTATGAGTTTTGTGCATTAAGCTCTTAATTCTGTTACCAAATGTGAACTTATAAAATGTTTTGTGTTTCCCATGTGACCTGGTACCTCAAGCTTCTTGGGGGGCACATTCTCTGCAGCCCTTAAACTGGCCTCTGCTTCATGAGGGAATGTTTCATGTCCTTGTTTAGAAAAATTCTGGTGGCCAAATCCTGAGACCCCATGTTCTTGTGTGTTACTCAGTTATGATTCCAAAGGAGAATTGTAAGAAGACCAATAGGGTGTGGCACAAGACTCTCATTTAATTGCACAATTAAAACTTTGCTGCTAGAAGAGGCAACTCCGTCTTTTGACTCTAGTGTTGGACTGTTACCTGCTGCATTTCTCTTTGTTTCTTGTTTGTTAATTTTTGTAGGAGGATATGCACTATTGGGTCATATGCACAGATGTTGTAACTCTTGAGATCTTTACCACATCATAGTTAATAAACTTCTTTGCACTTTCAAAAAAAAAATTAGAAAAGGACATCAGGTGATGAGATATTTAAATAGCATCACCAACTCAATGACATGGATTTGAGCAAACTCCAGGAAACAGTGGAAGACAGAGGACCCTGGTGTACTGCAGTGCATGGGGTCTCAAAGGGTTGGACATGACTTAGTGACTGAACAAAAACAACACCACCCTTTGCTCACCAAGAGGAAGGACACACCTTTATCACAACTGTGAGAAGTCCATTTGTAGCAGAAGTCCTCACATCCTCGGAGAGCTCTGTGATTGCTCTTGTTTGTAGGTCAGAAATTACAGTAGAAACTGCTGTCACTAAATTGAGAAACCTAAAGGCAATGGGAATAATTGGATCCTGGGGCAACAGAGGTCAAGTGACAACCCGTAATCACTAGGCACAAAGTGGGCATGGGCAGTAGTGTCGAAGGAACAATCAGAATAGTCTGACTTGCAGAGACCTACGTGTTGACCAATAATCATGGTGTTCCTAGAATTGAAATAGATGGACAGTCTACTAAATACTTGATGTGTATGAGCAAAAAAGTTCCAGGTCAAGTGAACAAAAGTCTAACCTGAATCATAAAAGCACAGAGTCACACCCCTCAATCAAATTCCAGACTTGAGCCAGTTTACAGACCCAGAGCCCCTTGAATGAAAGGGAAGACAGCTGCTGCTCAGGGAGGATTCCATTACACTGTGAAAACCTTTTACCAGCCTTCTCAAAGGTAACAAAATAAAATAATCTGTACACACAATAAGCAGTTAAGGGATACACAGAACAAAAACATGTAAACTATGATGTCAAAACCAGTAACCCTGAGGTTGTTGTTCAGTCGCTCAGTCGTGTCTGACTCTTTGCGACCCCATGGACTGCAGCATGCCAGTCTTCCCTGTCCTTCACTGTCTCCTGGAGCTTCCTCAAACTCATGTCCTTTGAGTCAGTGATGCCATCCAACCATCTCGTCCTCTGTAGTCCCCTTCTCCTCCTGCCTTCAATCTTTCCCAGCATCAGGGTCTTTTCCAATGAGCTGGCTCTTCGCATCAGGTGTCCAAACTACTGGAACCTTTGGAACTTGGTATGCAGCAAATGCCAGATCCCTGTCCATAAGATTTACCAGAAGCCGATTGCTTTCAGATGGCAAGGCCAGCAATATATCTTTACCGTCTTGCCTCAGAGGTATATTTTCCACAAGACATCTACCAGTCCATTACATTTATAATACCAGGTTAACTGAACTTGGTAAGCAAGAAAGAGCTGTCACTCTAGACTTATTGGTAAGATATTTGCAAATCAGAGGATGAGAAATAAGTCAAACTAAAATGTAAGGGCCTGCTACATCAGTGAAATTTCTAGGGCTCAAGTGGTGTGAAGCATGTCAAGATATTCCTTCTAAGAAGGAGGATAAGTTGTCATATCTGACCCCCTTACAACTAAAAGAGAGGCACAGTGCCTAGTGGGCCTTTTTGGATTTGGAGGACATTTGGATGTGTTACTTTGGCCCTCTTATTGTGTGACCCTCAAAGCTGCTAGTTTTGAATAGGATCCAAAACAAGAGAAGGATCTGCAACAGGTCCAGGCTGCCATGTAAGCTGCTCTGGGTCATATAATCCAGCAGATCCAATGGTGCTTGATGTGTTCATGGCAGATAGAGATACTGTTTGGAGCTTTTGGCAGGTTGCTATAGGTGAATTACAGAGCAGGCCTTTAGCATTTTGGAGCATGACCCTATTATCATCCACAGATAACTACTCTTCTTTTTAGAAACAGTTGTTCACCTGCTACTGATCCTTAGTAGAGACTAAGCACTTAATCATGGGTCACCAAGTTACCATGTGACTTACACTGCTCATCATGGACTGGGCATTACCTGACCCACCATGCCATAAAGTTGGGTGAGTACATCATACCATAAAGATGGTATGTACATGATCAGACCCAAGCAATCCTGAAGGCACAAGTAAATTACACAAAAAAGTGGCCCAAATATCCTTGGTCCCCACTCCTGCTACATTGCCTTCTGTTTCCCAGCCTTGCCCTATGGCCTCATGGGGAGTTCCCTATGATTAGCCGATAGAGGAAGAGGTGACTTGAGTCTGATGTACAGATGCTTTTGGTTGATATTTGGCACCATCTGAGAGTGGACAGCTGCAGCTCCATAGCTTCTTTCTGGGACATCACTGAAGGATAATAGAAAAGGAAAGTCCTCCTAGCAGGCAGAACTCAAAGTTCACTTTACTTGGAAGGAGAAATAGCCAAATAACCAAATAAGTGATTAGATACTGATTCATAGGCTTTGACCAATGGTTGAATGGATGATCAGAGACTTGGAAGGAACATGATTGGAAAATTAGTGATAAAGAAGTCTGGGGAAGACATAGATGTGTAGACCTCTCTGAATGGGCAAAAAATGTGAAGCTATTTGTGTCCCATGTGAATCTAATCAAAGGGTGACCTCAGTAGAGAAGGATTTTAATAATTAAGTTGATGGAATTACACCCTCTTTTCACAGCTACCCTGTCACGACCTAATGGGGTCATGAACACTGGGGCTGTAGTGACAGTGACAGAGATGATACATGGGCTCAGCAACATGGACCTCCAATCACCTTGGCTAACCTGAGTTCCCAAAATAGCACTATTCCGTGGAGTAATCAGGATATGAATTTGCCTTCCCTGCCGGCAATGATTCTGCCTGAACTACCATCCATCCATGGATTTACAGAGCGCTTTGTTCACCATCATGGTATTTCACACACTATTGCTTCTTATCTAGAAACTCACTTCACAGCAACATAAGTGCTACAGCAGGCCCATGCTCATGGATTTCACCGAATTCACCATGCTTCCCACCATCCTGTAATAACTGGTTTGACAGGTTCTGTGGAATAGTCTTTTGAAGACTCAGTTACATTGCTAGCTAGGTGGCAATACCTTGCAGGACTGGGGCAAGGTTGTCTAGCAGGCTATGTGTGCTCTGAATCAGTGTCCAATGTATGGTACTGTTTGTCCCATAGTCAGGATTCACAGGTGCAGGAATAAAGGGATGGAAATGAGTGTGGCAGCACTCACTGTTACCGCTAGTGACCACTAGCAAAATTTTTCCTTCCTGTTCCCATAACTTTATACTCTGCTTGCCTAGAGGCCTTCGAGAAGGAGGAATGCTTCCACTAGGAGGCACAACAGTGATTCCCCTGAAATAGAGGTTAAGACTTTCACCTGACCACTTTGGGTTCCCTGTGCCTCTGAATAAACAAGCTAAAGAAGGGGGTCACTGTACTGGCTAAGGTGATTGATCCTGACTATCAAGAGAAACTGGGCTACTATTACATAACTGAGGAAAGGAAGAGGATGTTTGAAATAGAGGAGATTCCTTAGGGCATCTCCCATGCCCTGTGATTAAGGTCAATGCAAAGCTACAAAAACCAATGGCCCAGACCCTTCATGAATAAAGTTTTGGGTCATCCCATCAAGTTAAGAACCATAACATGTTGAAATGCTTGTTGAAATAAATGTGGAATAGGCACTGGAAGAAGGAAAGTGATAAATACCAGCTACACTATATGACTAGTTACAGAAATGAGGAATACAGAAATGAGAAACGGTGATTTCTTTCTTTTATTGATTATATGAATATATTAGTTATATAAAATAACCAAATATTAAAAAAATTTTCCCCTCTCTTAAGCATTTATCATCTAATATAAGATGTGTTAATAGTGTTAACACTACATATAGTACTTAAATTTCAGAATATAAAGGACAAGAGTGAACATCATCCAAGGATCTTGCATTTTCTTTTTGGGGACATGATTAGTGCATTTTTGGTTGTTGTCCAGTGGCTAAGTTGTGTTTGACTCTTTGGAACCCCATGGATGTAGTATGCCAGGCTTTCTTGTCCTTCACTATCTCCGGGAGTTTGTTCAAACTTATGTCCATTGAGTCAGTGATGCATCCAACCATCTTATCCTTTGTCATGTACTTCTCCTGCCCTCAATCTTTCCCAGCATCAGGATAATTCTACTATATTAGGGGAAAGTTTGTTACTTTTTTATCTGTAGATTAATCTAGTTTAAAGATGTGTGTATGGGTGCCACATTGATAGGGGATGGATCATAATGGTTTCTTTAATGTATCACCTTGGCTAGACTATGTGTGTGTGCGCTCCATACTAAGTCGCTTCAGTCATGTCCAACTCAATGCGACACTATGGACTGTAGCCTGACAAGCTCCTCTACCCATAGGATTCTCTAGACAAGAATACTGGAGTGGATTGCTATGCCCTTCTCTAGGGGATCTTCCAGACCCAGGGATCAAACCTGCATCTCTTGCATCTCCTGCATTGGCAAGCAATTTCTCTACCACTAGTGCCACCTGAGAAGTCTTTGCTAGAATATGTTCCAAGTTATTTAATCAAACACTAACCCAGATGTTGTGGTGAAGGTATTTTTCAGATATAATTAAAGCTCTTGATCAGTTGACTTTAAGTAATGGAGAATATCCTAGATAATCTGGGTGGGCCTGACTTAATCAGTTTGTGAGGGGGAGGTCTTAAAAGCAGAGCTGAGTCTTCCCTACAAGAGAGAATATACAACACCTGAGGACCACAGCTTCAGCACATGCCTGGGGATTACAGCCTACTCACAGTCTTCCTTCTTGGTGGCCTATCCTATGATTTTTGGACTTGCTTAGCTAGTGCCCCTCATCACATGAGCCAACTCCCTGTAATAAGTCATTTGTTTTGTTGTTTTTAGTCTCTAAGTCATGTCTGACTCTTTGCAACTCCATGGACTGCAGCATGCCAGGTTCCCCTGTGCTCTGCTACCTCTCAGAGTTTGCTCAAACTCATGTCCATTGAGTCGGTGATGCTATCTAACCATCTCATCCTCTGTTGCCCTCTTCTCCTTTTGCCTTCAATCGTTCCCAGCATCAGGGTCTTTTCCAACGGGTTGGTTCTCTGCATCAGGCAGCCAAAGTATTGGGGCTTCAGCTTCAGCATCAGCCCTTCCAATGAATATTCAGGGATGATTTCCTTTAGGATTGACTGGTTTGATCTCCTTGCAGACCGAGGGACTCTCAAGAGTCTTCTCCAGCACCACATTTTGAAGGCATCAGTTCTTCAGTGTTCAAACTTCTTTATGGTCCAACTCTCACAACCTTACATGACTACTGGAAAAACCATAGCTTTGACTATACAGAGCTTTGTCAACAAAGTGATGTCTGTACTTTTTAATGTGCTGTCTAGTTTTGTCATAATTTTCCTTCCAAGGGGCAAGTGTATTTTAATTTCATGGCTGCAGTCACTGTCCACAGTGATTTAGGAGCCCACTTTCCCCCTTTCTAATTGTCATGAAGTGATGGGGATGGATCTTAATTTTTTAAATGTTGAGTTTCAAGTCAACTTTTTCACTCTTTTCTTTCACCTTCATCAAGAGGCCCCTTAGTTCTTCTTCACTTTCTGCCATTAGAGTGGTATCATCTGCATATCTTTATGCAGGTTCTTTACAGCATTGGACTTTACTTTCAGCGCCGGACACATCCAAAACTGAGTGTCATTTCTGCTTTGGCTCAGCTGCTTCATTCTTTCTGGAGCTATTAATAATTGCTCTTGCTTTTCCCCATTAGCATATCAGACACCTTCCGACATGGGGGGCTCATCTTCTGGTGTCATATCTTTTTGCCTTTTCATACTGTTCATGGAGTTCTTGAGGCAAGAATACTGGAGTGGGTTGCCCTTTACTCCTCTGGTGGATCACGGTTTGTCAGAATTCTTCACTATGACCCGTCCGTCTTGGGTGGCCCTGCATAGCATGGCTTATAGCTTCATTGAGTTATGCAAGCCCCTTCGCATGAAAAGGATGTGACCCATGAAGGGGTAGTAAGTCATATATATGTATATATCTCATCTACTGGCTCTGTTCCTGAGGTTGATCCCTGATACACCTTACCTGCCCAGGATGCTTAAAGGTCCTTTCTCTGCAGTAGTCTTGGTCTCAGGCTTCTCCATTAAAATCTCCTCTTACCTCTCATTGCTCCCTGGAGTTTCTCCTAGCTCTGCTGGTTACATTAATTAAATTGATTTTAATTAGTTCATTCAACAGATATTTACTGAGCATCTCTGTGTGTCAGACACTCTTTTATGCTCTGTGAACACAGCAAAGCAGAAGGCCAAGTCCCTGGCCTTTTGCTTACCTATTCAGGAGATAGACAGTGAACAGATAAAACTACTGTGAAAAGCAACGGGTTGTATGATAGAGGATGAATACCTCTGGGTGGCCATCATACAAGAATTAGCTTGGCCTGTTTGATGAGCAGCAAGAGTATCTGGAGTGTAGTAAGCAGGACAAGCATAGTAAAGGCAGGCATGGAGACAGAGAGGAGACTTCTCTAGGCAGGCAAGAGGCTTTCTCCAGATGGGTAAGGGGCCTGGATCATAGTGTGGCCAGGAGGTAGAGAGGAGGGGTAGTGCTAGACCCCATGAAGATTAGACGCTGCAGGGGGCTTCCTGAAAAGCTAGGCATACCCCACAAGGGTGTTACAGACAGGTTACCCTCATGCTTGGGAGCTGACAGATATCCCCTTGTGCTACAGAGGCATATGGTGAGTTTCTGACCCTCAATTTCATCATCTGTACACTCCCCCTGCCATGTCAGGGCATAATGGTAAGAACCATGTAAGATCACTGACATGAAGGATTTAGTAACTTGCCATACACACATAGCTGGTGCTCAATAAATGTGAGCTGTCTGTTCCCAGGATCAGGAGAGGAGACTGCGCTTTGGGGGCAAGGAGGTGAAAGGGGCAGCTAGAGCGTCAAGAGTCTCTGGAATGGCCAACCATCAGCCTCCCGCCCCCGTGAATGAGAGGTCCTCAGAACCACAGATCCATGGCTTCAGTTTGGTGGCCCTCTCACAGCTCAGCAGGTGCTCAAAGAGTGCGAGAAAGTTCTGATATCAAGACCATGGCTATAGCACAAAAGACATAATCTCCTCCATGCATTGGGATTAAGTTTGGCTACCATCAACAGAAAAATCCAAATTATAGTAGTAGCTTAAGAGAGATGGAAGCTTATTCTTCTCTCATGTGAAAAGCACAGAGGTAGGCATGAGGGACTCCAACACTTCTACTTTCCTGCACAGCTATCCTCAATACACAGCTTCCATCTCATGGTCAAAGATAGCTGCTTGAGCATCAGTCATCACTGCTGCCACTCCAGGAAGCTGAAAGTAAGACAAAGAGCACAGAAGGATTCATCCTCCTCCCCGTACATCACTTCCAGGGAGGTCCCATGTGACACGCTTGCGATCCCACTGACTAGAATTCAGATGTACTTGTGACGACGTGTAGCCACACAGGAGTTTGAGAAATATCGTCTGTGCATGCCCCCAGCTAGTGATTCACCACAAGTAGGATGAGAAGGAGAATGGGTCACTGGTTGCAGCATCGGTGTGCTCTGAGTTCATTTAGCTTCTGAGTCTGTTTCCCTGTCATCATTTCTGAGCCATTAGTGAATGTTATTCTGGCCTGGTCTCCACTGTGCTTTGTGGAGTAAAGGTGGGGTCCTGAGATCTTATGGGCCAGCCAGGTGAGGAGAAACAGGTTTCAGCAATCAGTGGGTACTGGCAGTGATGATCAGCGAGCAATTCCCAGGTAAAAGGCCCATGGCCATCTGCTCCTGCCCCCCCTCCACCCCGCCCACCACAGGAGGCAAGTGTCTCGCCATTGCCTCACCTGAGGCAGGTAACTTTCCTCAGGACCATTCTCATCCCACCCCACCACTGGCACCTGTTTTAAGGCAATGTTGATGTAGTCAGATGTATTCACTGAATTGATGAGTTCTATTACCCTTGAGCCTCAGAGGAGGGTTACTAACAATGGAGGGGTGGTAGAAGTAGCAGAGGTATAGCACATCCCACGGTCATTCATGTACTTATTGAGCACCCATTGTTTGCTGGGCATGTGCTTGTCACCAGGGATAGGAGCAAGCAGGAGGTGATCAAGATAGAAATGCTCTCATCTTGGCGCTTACAGTGTGGTAGGGTGGAAAGACAGTGGAAACAACCCCAAGTGGGTGTGAGTTACAGAGGGGCTCTGGATGCTCCAGGGCACATGACCCAGCCTCCTGGAGAAAGTCACAGAAGTTGAGATCTGAAGAATGAGTGGAGTAGCTCAGGCAACAGGGTAGGCAGTCCATGTCCCCACCTTCTCTTACAGCCTCATGCTCCCTCCTATGTGGACCATAGGACTGTATGTGACCAATCTGTATTAGTTTCCTGGGGCTGTTGTAACAAAGTGCCCACATCTAGGGAGCTTAAAGCAATAGTAATTTGTTCTCTCCTAGTCTGGAGGCCAGAAGTCCAACATCAAGTTATTGGGCACAATTGGTTCCTTCTGGAGATTCTGCAGTAGAACCCATTCCATGACTTTCTCCTGGCTTCTAATGGCTGCCAGCAATACTTGGCTTGTAGAAACATCACTCTAATCTCTGTCTGCATTGCCCCATGGCCCTCTTCCCTATGTTTGCTATGTTTCCCTACATTTCCCTATGTCTTTGGGTCTATACATGGACTTCTTTTATTTTTTTAATTTATTTTTAATTGGGAGACATTGCTATATAATGTTGTATTGATTTTTGCCATACAGCAATGCAAATCAGCCATAATTATACATATATCACCTCTCTCTTGAGCCTCCCTCCCCTTCCCTACCCTCCCCCTCTAGGTAATCACAGACTGCCAGGCTGGGCTCCCACCACATGGCCTTCTTATGAGGACACTCACTAGTCACTGGATTTAGGGCCCACCCCAATTCAGAATGGCCTCATCTTAACTAATTACATCTGAAAAGAACCTATTTCCAAGCAGGTTCACATTCTGAAGTTCTGGGTACACATGGATTTTGAGGACCCCTGTAAACAGCAGAATGCTGCACAAATGATGGTATACACTTTCCAAATCAGGTCATAAAAGACTGGGCCTTCCCAGTCTTCCAGATTGACTCTCTCTGGATCATTCACTCTGGGGCAGCTAGTTGTCATGTTGTAGAGGACACTCAAGCATCCCTGTGGATGTGTCCATGTGATGAGGAACTGCAGATTCAGCTACAGCCATATAAGTGAGCTTGGAAACAGATCCCACAGCCCCAGTCCAGCCTTCATGGGAGACTACAGTCCCTGCTGACAGCTTGAGAACAACCTCATGAGAGACCTGAACCAGATCCACCCGGCTAAGCTGCTGTTGGCTTCCTGGCTCAGAGACCAGGATAACAAGTGTTTATTGTTCTAAGTTCCTAAGCTTTGGGGTAGTTTGTTATGTGGCCACAACTAACTAATACAGATGGGAAGAGCAGGGGGGAAGTGCTAGAGGCACAGGGAAGAGCATAAGCAAAGGCCGTGCAATGGCATGGGGTCTGAGAAAGGCCAGTGGGAACATGTCATGAGATGAGGCTAGCGCAGTTGGCTGAGGCTTCCTGACTGAGCCTGGCACCCAGTAAGTCCTCCGTAAACAAAGCTGTTGGGATGACATTTCTCAGAGGAACAGCAGATGGTGTCTCTCCCTAACTTCCTTCACATTGCGGGGAAATGTCTGCCCTGACCACAGAATGGGGGCCATCGTATTGGCCCTCCCCAAACTGCCTTTTGTTTATGTCCTGTTTTGTTTTTTTTCTGGGTTCCTCGTTTACAGTCACCAGATGTTCATTGCTTTTAAATGCGCTGGCCAGCGTTCATGGAGTTCTGGGGGAGACACACTGCCCAGCAATGCAGAGTTATTATAAATGAGTCCATTAAGGGAGGTGGATTTGCTAAAAGGTTGTCTTCGTTCCACCTGGTCCAAAGCAGTGCTCACATGATCGATGATTGCAGAGACTTTGTACACGTCTTAAACCTCAGCGCATTCTTAATGCCTCAAAAGTTTCCAATTAAAGTCAAATGGCTCTTGGCAAGGTCCAAGGCATTTTTACTAACTAAAATAAATACCTGGGCAGGCTCCACGGTTTATGACTTCTTCACACGGTTGAGGATAAACAGCTAGGAGGCCGGGTTAGAGGCATGTTAGGGATGAGAGGCCCGGCCAGCCCACAGAAATCACCTAGAGCATGATGCCTGCCTGTGGGCAGGGCAGGGAGCTGCGTCTCCACAGGCACTGGGCTAGTTGGGTACTGTCGCCCTGTCCCTGTGAGGAAACCACAGCTCCGAGGCAGGCAGTGATGACGGAGGGCATGTTGAGCGAGGCGGCTGGGCTGAGGTAGGAGTTGCAGTCAGCCTTCACTTGGGCTTCCTCCTCACTGCCTCACAAACTCTTCAAGGCTGTCTGTGCCCCAGCCTCATAAGGTCATCATGCTGAACATGTAGGTGAAGTCTCCCCAAGGTGCCAGTGCAGTGAGTCTGAGGGCATGTCAGCAAAGGAAGGTGATGCTGCTGGAGGACGAGAGTAAGGCTTGGGGAAGGAGGGCAGGGCTATCATCGTGTCTGTCTTGCTCTTTGGGAGGGCAAGAAGGAGGCAGCAGGCTTACCTTGAGCCGCACCTTTGAAAGGTAAGGAGAAGGAGCAGATGATGAACCTCAGAGCATCATGCCACATGGCAAGGTACCAAAGCGGGAAAGAGGTCCCCATGCAGAACCCTGTGGGGGAAGACAGACTGTTCCCATTGGGCAGGGGAAGTCTAGAAGGAATGACGAGAAGGGAGGACCCCATGAGGGGAGCAACCGCTCACACCCCTCCAATTGCCCTTGTCATGGCCCTTGGGGTCAGCCACCAGCCCTAGGGTTGGCCACCACACTCTTGGGCCACCATGCTTGAGGGCCAGCCATCACCCCTGGGAACCCTTAGGTGTCGAACTACAATGTGGTCTGGACCACTGAAGCTGCACTCTGAGCATCAGCAGCACAGGGAGTGCCACAGAGAGGAGGGGCTCTTCCTGCCCTTAGCTCATCTGCCTTGGAGAGCTACAAATCCCTTCCCAGCCAGAGGGGCCCCTCCCTCACCAGGACAGCCTTCCTGGTGCCGCTGGGTTAGCCCTTGCCTCAGAGACCTCAGGTAAAGTGTGGTTCCTTGTTGGATGGCCTTCCTTTTGTCAGTTTGTTTTGAATGGTAAATCACTTTAATGCCCCTTTTTCCTGGTTATTTTGTGACATTTGTAAGCAATATCCTGACAATTCTGATGTATGAGAAATAGGACTGAAGGTCTGAAAGGCGAGGGTGTGGAGCAGATCCCTGGCCCCTCAATGGGCATGTGAACCTGCCTGACTGCTTGGCAAACCAGTTTGTCATCAGCTGGCAAAGCTGACATGCCCATCCTGTGCTGAGGCAATCCCCCTCCTGGGCAAGGGCCCACACACAAGTGCCAGAAGACAGGCACAGAAGTGTTCCCAGGAAACTTCTCACAGTGGCAAAGCTGTGGGGCAGCCATGTGCTCTCTGGAAGGAGAGTGGACAAACTATGCATTCATACAGTGAAAACAAAGCAGCATTGAAACAAATTAATTACAAGTATATACTTAGCTGTTAGCAAAGAGGCAAGTCACAAAAGAACATATGTCACAAGATTCTATTTAGGGAGGCACACATAGGTGTCATGATTACATCTAAATGACAAAGGGCAGGTTAACATAGAATTTGGGGAGTGGTCACATCTGGGTAGGAGGACAGAGGTGGGATGAAGAAACTGTGATGGTTAGCTAGATTCTCGTTTCTTGATATTTGTACCTCACACGTATATTATAAATAATCATTTCTAAAAAAATCCATTATGCCTAATGACGGTGAGGTTTGAAAAAAAAGAGAGTAATCAAAAACTTCAATATCTTACAATAGTAATATTGCCCTGGCATGTAATGAAACTAGATGTTTAAATGCCTTGCTATTTACATTCTATGACTAATTTCTTACTCTTTCTCCTCTCTAATATGTATGCTTATCAACCTAAAAAGATAAGAATAAAAACAATAAAATTTAAAAATAAATAATCACTTTTATGAATTCAGTGTTATTAAGAAGATTCTGAAGCTGTATCTGGAAAGTGCCCCTGTTCTCCACCCTTCAGGGATTCCACTCCCCCACTGCTCCTGCCCTGAGCCACCTATGCCTGTGCACCTTCCTGCTGACCTCCCAGTCTCTCTCCTTCTCACAGATCCTTGGGCTTTGCTCTTCCTCCACCAGGCCAAGTCCTCTTCATCAGTGCAATAGGGAAGACTCTATGAACTTGTCCTGTCCTCCAGGTCCATCCTCAGGCTAGACAAGGGATTCATGATAAAATATTCTGGTTCAGTATTCCTAACGTGTCATCCCTGTCCAGTTAGTTCATTCTAGATGTCCCAGCCCCTCCACCCACTAGATCATGTATCTAGCACCCTTCCAAGGCACCAGGAGACACTGTTGTGATGACACCTTGCTCTAGCTTCAGAGACCCAATTTGGTCCCCTGTCATCTTGTCAGACACCCAGCCTTCATCCCAGGGCATAACTCATGACCCCTTCTTTCCTGTGAAGTATCTCTGCATTTTGGGACACTCTGTGGGCTTTCCACAGCACTGGGGGAAGATGTGACTTCCCAGAAACCCAGACGGTCAGTCCCCAAGTGATGGGCCCTTCATCTTCTGAACTGGGGCCTGCGTGGTCTCTTTTCATCACTGTGACCCTCACCAAAAGTTACCTTGAAGTCCTGATCCCTAGGCCCTTGGAATGTGACCTTTTTGGAAATAGGGTTATTAAAAATGCAATTAATTAAGATGCGGTCATGCTGGAGTAGGGTGGGCCCTAATCCAACATGATTGGTATCCTTATTAAAAGAGGAGACACAGCTATAGACATGGTGGGCAGAGGCCACATGATGACAGAGGCAGAGATTGGAATGCTGCAGCTGCAAATCAAGGAGAACAAAGGTTGGCCAGCCACTGCTCAAAACTAGGAGAGGCAAGGAAGGATCTTCCCTCTGGAGCCCCCAAAGGGAGCACACCCCTGTTGACATCTTGATCTTGGACTTCTGGCCTCCAGAACTGAGATAAAACAAATGCCTATTATCTAAGTCACTCCATCAGTGGTACTTGGTTACTGCAGCCTTAGGGAGAAAACACATGAGGTAGCATCACAGAATAGAGGTAAAAACCACCTGAAACTCCACCACTTAGAGGAAATTGCTGCTAAGCTTCTGATGACCACCCCTTCTATCCATCTTTGTGCACATAGTTGGACACTGACTTCCAGCTTTTTAGGCTACTCTGAGACCTGCTTTGTCACCTGAGGATATTACATGTAGAACTTCAGCATCATTTTAACACAGATAGCACATACTTTAACAAAGTCTTGTTGGTGCATACTAAGGTTGCTTTCTTTTCTTTCTCTCTTCATCCGTTCTCCTCCCCTCTTCCCTCTCTCCCCTTTCTCTCCCTTATTTCTCTCCCTCTTCCTTTCCCTCCCTCCATTTCTTGCTCCTTTTCTTCCTCTCCCTCTCTCTCCTTTCCCCTTTCCCCTGTCTCTCACTCTCAAACCTCCCCGACTCTGTAAAGAAATGAGAAAACACAGACCTTTCTGATCACAAATGTTTTTAAATGCCTGCGTATTAATGACTGTTGAGTATGTGCGTTGGCGAGAGGAGGGCGATCTTTCTTGTCTTAAATGAGAAAAAGTCATAGGAAAAATGGGCTTTGTGTTGTCAAACATTAGCCTGAGCAGACACCCTCTGAGAGCCGGACCCCAGGGGCTTCCTGAGACCAATTGCATTTTTCCTGAAGGAGTGTGTTTAACGTCAGCACCCTGAGGAGTTTGGCCGAGAAGAGCCCTGAAGGCCAAATATTTACACAGCCAACCTCAAAGCCCCATGGAAATGACCTCATGAACATTGTTTTTAATTCATAAGACATGATGATGAATAAGAGCCACTGCCTTGTCTAACACTTATTTCTAGAACGTGGAAGCTGGGAGACTGGATTCCTGAGAGGCAGTGATACAGGGATGAGTTTCAGTCCTGGTTCCAACTTCCTTGCTGTGTGGCCTTACATAAGTGACTGCAACTCTCTGAGCACCAGTTTCTTCTATGAAATGTATATGGGAAAGATGCCAACTTCCAGCTGCATAGTGAGGATGGAATGAAATAGTGAGTACAGATCTCTCTGCATGCAGATCTCTTAGTTGGCAGTGGGAATGGGGTTTGGGAGCCTTGCTAAACTGGGCTCTTTTTGTCTGCTACTGTGGCCTTGGCAAAGAATCATCATGCCCTAACAAGTGTTAAAATAGATGGCAGGTGAACTTCCAGGCAAATAGCCAAGCCAACGGGATTATCAGCATTGCTGTCATTCACTCATAAATTTGTAACTCCCTGGCTCATGAATAGCTGATAGGCATCTGTCCTCTGGTCTACCACTCAGACCCTGCCCATATCCCCTTGGAACACAGCAGCCAACATTCAACTGTCAGCACCTGCATTCCTACCCAAGGCCATCTGCCTCCAGAGCTTTGCTCTCTGCCTGTGTGAGACAGGCCAGAAATGTCTGAGGATTAATGACCTTAAGGCCAGCCCTCAGTCAGATGCTGATGGGAGCTAGTAAGTCAATACTTCATCTCCGTTAGTCCTTGGGTTGTATACTACTGAGGAGTGTGTTCTACACTGGATCCCAGAATTCTCCAGCGGGAGTAAGCTCCATTTTCCAGCAGTGGTAATTTTGACAACACACCTGTTAATCTGCCTTCCCTTCCTGGCATCATGTCCCTCTTGCTTTTGGTGCTCTGGGGTCATTGCTTAATAAGTTACATACATCTGTAATATTTGCCCATTGCTCTGCTTCTGAGGTAGCCCAAGGGATATGTCCTCTTCGTCTCCGAATCAACCAAACTGTGATTCTCGATGGCCTTCATCAACTGTCTTCCCTTTCTCAACAAATTTCACTCCATCTATCCAGTTGCTCAAACTCAAACTCTTGGCAATATCTTTGATGTCTTTCATTCTTGACTCTCCACATCTGATCCATCACCTGCTAACTCTAACTACAAAACAATTTACAGACTTAATGAATCACAATCTTGTTTCTGAAAATAATTATAAAGTAAAAATCTTAAGAAAAAAGAAAAGAAACATTGCAACAGAAGAATATAAGAAAAACAGCAGACATCTTTTCAAAAAGTATGCAATCCAGAAAGTAATGGAGTATTTTTCTAACTGTATGATTGCTTTTATTAAAAAACTGTTTTCATTGAGGTACTCTTTACTTACAATATTAATTTAGTCTCAACTATACAACATAATGATTTAATATTTTTATAGATTTTATTTCATTTAAAGTTGTCATAAAATATTGACTATATTCTTTGTTATGAAATATATCCTTGTAGTTTATTTATTTATAATTCAGACATAAATGTCAGACTCTTTGCAATCCCATGGAGTAGCCTGCCAAGGTCCTCCATACATGGAATTCTCCAGACAAGAATACTGGAGTGGGTAGCCATTCCCTTCTCCAGGGATCTTCCTAACCCAGGGATCGAACACAGGTCTCTGGCATTGTAGGTGGCTTCTTTACTGTCTGAGAAACCTGGGAACCCCAATTCAGATATAGTTGATGCATTATATTATATAGATTATAAGTATAAAATATAATAATTCACAATTTTCAAAGGTTATATTCCATTTATAATTGTAAAATATTTACTATATGCCCCATGTTGTACCATATACTCTAGTAACTTATTTTATCCCTAATAATTTGTACCCCTTGATCCTCTACCCTTATACTGACTCTCCCTCCTTCCCTCTTTCCCATTAGTAACTACTAGTTTGTTCTCTGGAGAAGGCAATGGCACCCCACTCCAGTACTCTTGCCTGGAAAATCCCATGGATGGAGGAGCCTGGAAGGCTGCAGTCCATGGGGTTGCTGAGGGTTGGACACGACTGAGAGACTTCACTTTGACTTTTCACTTTCATGCATTGGAGAAGGAAATGGCAACCCACTCCAGTGTTCTTGCCTGGAGAATCCCAGGGACAGGGGAGCCTGGTGGGCTGCCGTCTATGGGGTCGCACAGAGTCGGACACGACTGAAGCAACTTAGCAGCAGCAGCAGTTTGTTCTCCATAACTCTATGTCTATTTCCTTTTTATTACATTCACTAGTTTGTTGTACTTTTTAAAATTCCACAAACAAGTTATATTATACAGTATTTGTCTTTCTCTGTCTGACTTGTTTCACTTTAGGATAATGCCCTCCACGTCCATTCATGTTGCTGCAATTGGCAAAAGTTTCATTCTTCCCTATGGTTGAGTATTTCTTTAGATGTATGTATGTTTCTTTATCCTTTCATTTGTTGATGAACACTTAGGTTCCTTCCATATCTTGGCAACTGTAATTAACACTGCTATGAACATTGGGTGCATGTATCTTTTTAAACTAATGTGTTGTTTTTTTCAGATCTATAATCTTGAATGAAATTTTGGGGTCATATGGTAGTTTAATTTTTAGTTTTTTGAGAGACCGTCATACTGTTTTCCATAGTGTCTGTACTAATTTATATTCCTACCAACAGTGTATGAGTGTTTCCTTTTCTCCAAATCCTTGCCAATGTGTGTTATTTGTGATGATCATTTAACGATAACCATTCTGACAGGTGTAAGGGGATATCTCATCGTGGTTTTGACTTACATTCCTCTGATGTATCAAGATTGCCGGGAGAAATATCATTAACCTCAGATATGCAGATGATACCACCCTTATGGCAGAAAGTGAAGAGGAACTCAAAAGCCTCTTGATGAAAGTGAAAGTGGAGAGTGAAAAAGTTGGCTTAAAGCTCAACATTCAGAAAACTAAGATCATGGCATCCAGTCCCATCACTTCATGGGAAATAGATGGGGAAACAGGGGAAACAGTGTCAGACTTTATTTTTTTGGGCTCCAAAATCACTGCAGATGGTGATTGCAGCCATGAAATTAAAAGACGCTTACTCCTTGGAAGGAAAGTTATGACCAAACTAGATAGCATATTGAAAAGCAGAGACATTACTTTGCCAACAAAGGTCCATCTAGTCAAGGTTATGGTTTTTCCTGTGGTCATGTATGGATGTGAGAGTTGGACTGTGAAGAAAGCTGAGAGCTGAAGAATTGATGCTTTTGAACTGTGGTGTTGAAGAAGACTCTTGAGAGTCCCTTGGACTTCAAGGAGATCCAACCAGTCCATTCTAAAGGAGATCAGTCCTGGGTGTTCTTTGGAAGGAATGATGCTAAAGCTGAAACTCCAGTACTTTGGCCACCTCATGCAAAGAGTTGACTCATTGGAAAAGACTCTGATGTTGGGAGGGATTGTGGGCAAGAGGAGAAAGGGACAACAGAGGATGAGATGGCTGGATGGCATCACTGACTTGATGGACGTGAGTTTGAATGAATTCTGGGAGTTGGTGATGGACAGGGAGGCCTGGTGTGCTGCAATTCATGGGGTCGCAAAGAGTTGGACACAACTGAGCAACTGAACTGAACTGATGATTAATGATGTTGAGGATGTTTTAATGTGCCTATTGGCCATGTGTATACTTATTTGAAGAAATGTCTATTTAGATCTTCTGCCCATTTTTTAATTGGTTGTTTGTTTTTTTAACCTTAAGTTGGATGAACTGTTTATATATTTTTGGACCTTTAGCTCCTTATTGGTCATATCATTTGCAAATATTTTCTCACATTCAGTAGGTTGTCTTTCTGCTTCATTGATGATTTCTTTTCTTGTACAAATGATTTTAAGTTTAATTAGACCCCATTTGCTTTTTTTTTTTTTTTGCTTTTGTTTCCTTTGCTTTTGGAGACAGATGAAAAAATTGCTACAATTTATGTCAGAAAATGTTTTCTTCTAGGAGTTTTATGGTATCTGGTCAGACACTTAGGTCTAATCCATTCTGAGTTTATTTTTGTAGATGGAGTTAGAGAACGTTGTAATTTTATTCTTTTTCATGTAGCTGTCCAGTTTCCCAGCACCACTATAATAAAATGCTTTTCAACCATTGTACATTCTTGCCTCCTTTGTCATAGATTGTGTGTGCATGCTAAGTTGCTTCAATCGTGTCTAACTCTTTGCAGCCCTCATGGACTGTAGCTTGCCGGGCTCCTCTGCCCATGAGATTCTCCAGGCAAGAATACTGCATTAGGTTGCTGTTCCCTCCTCCAAGGAATCTTCCCAACCCAGGGATTGAACCCGTGTATTCTATGGCTCCTGCTTTGTAGACGGATCCTTTACCACTGAGCCTGGTCACAGATTAATTGATCATAATTACGTGGGTTTATTTATGGGCTCTCTATTCTGTTCCATTGATCTGTGTGTCTTTTTTTGCTCCAGCACCATACTGTTTTGATTATTGTAGCTTTGTAGCATGGTCTGAAGTCAGGGAGCATGGTATCTCCAACTCTGTTCTTCTTTCTCAAGATTTCTTTAGCTACTCAGGGTCTTTTGTGTTTCCATACAGATTTTAGAATTATTTTTTCTAGTTCTGTGAAAAATGCCATTGGTATTTTGGTAAGGATTGTATTGAATCTGTACATTGCCTTGTGTAGTATAGTTATTTTTGGCAATATTAATTCTTCCAATCCATGAACATGGAATTTCCTTCCATCTGTTTGAGTAATCTTCAGTTTCTTTCATCAGTGTCTTAGTTTTCCAGGTAAAGATCTTTTACCTACTTAGATAAGTTTATTCCTTAGTATTTTATTCTTTTTGGTGCAATTGCAAATAGGATCATTTCCTTAACCTTTCTTTCTGATAGTTTTTTGCTAATGTATAGAAATGCAACAGATTTATGATTATTAATTTTGTATTATTCTACAAATTTTCCAAATTCATTAATGAGTTTTAGTAGTTTTTTGGTGGCATCTTTAATATTTTCTGGGTATCATGTCACCTGGAAATAATGTCAGTTTTACTTCTTCCTTTCTAATTTGGATTCCTTTTCTTTTTCTTCTCTGGTTGCTGTGGTTAGGACTTCCCAACTTATGTTGAATAAAAGTGGTGCAAGTGGACATCTTTGTATCTGGTCTTAGAGGAAATGTTTTCAGCTTTTCACCATTGAGTATATATTAACTCTGGGTTGTTATATATGTCACAAATTAAGATGAGGTATGTTTCCTCTATGCCCACTTTCTGGAAAGACTTTTTTTTTATATCATAAATGAATGTTGATGTTCATCAAAAGCCTTTTCTACATTTACTGAGATGATTATATGATTTTTATTTTTTGACTTGTTAATGCAGTGTCTCACAATGATCGTGAACTGTGAGCCATCCTTGCATCCAGGGGAGAAATCACACTTGTTAATGGTATATGATCCTGCTAATGTATTGTTGAATTTGATTTGCTAATATTTTGTTCAGGATTTTTGCATCTATGTTTATTGACTTGTAATTTATTTTTTTGTTATTATCTTTGTCTGATTTTGGTATGAGAGTGATGCTGGCTCATAAAATGGTTTCAGAAATATTCCTTTTTCTGAAATTTTTTGAAATAGTTGAAATAGTTTGGGAAGGGTAGTTGTTAACTCTTCTTTAAATATTTCATAGAATCCACCTGTGAACCCCCTCCCTCCTCTGAATCTGGACTTTTGTCTGCTGGAAGTTTTAAAATTACTTATTCAACTTCAGAACTGGTAATTGATCTGGTCACATTTTCATTTCTTCCTCTTCCAGTCTTGAATTTCTAGGAATTTGTCAATTTCTGCTATGTTAGTCTATTTTATTGGCAAATAGTTCATAGTAATATCTAATAATAATTTGTATTTCTATTTCTATGGCATTGGTTGTAACTTCTCCTTTTCACATCTGATGTTACTGATTTGGGCCCTCTCTCTTCTTGATGTGTCTAGGTAGAGATTTATGTATTTTGTTTATCTTTTCAAAGAACCAGCTCTTAGGTTTACAAAATTTTTCTGTTTTCCCCATCTTTATTTCATTTATTTCTGCTTGTGGCTTCTTTCCTTCTGATAATTTTGGGTTCATTTATTTGGGTTTTGCTTGTCTGTAAAATTTTTGATTACTCCATCAAATCTGAATGAATGCCTTGCTGGGTAGATTATTCTTGGTTGTAGAGTTTACCCTTTCATTGCTTTAAATACATTATGTCACTCCTTTCTTGATTGCAGAGTATCTGTTGAAAAGTCAGCTGATAAGCTTAGGGGAAGTTCCCTTGTATATAAGTTGTTGCTTTTCCTTTGCTCCTTTAGTGTTCTTTTCTTGTCTTTAATTTTTGTCATTTTAATTACAATGTGCCATGGTGTTTTCCTCTTTGGATTGATCTCGTTTGGGACTCTGTGCTTCCTCAATGTGAACGTCTGTTTCCTTTCACAAGTCAGGGAAATTTTCAGCTGTTATGTCTTCAAATACATTCTCTGCCCCTTTCTCTTTCTCTTCTTATTCTTGGTCTCTTATAATGTGTATGTTAGTGCATTTGATGTTGTCCCAGTTTTCTTAAACTGTTCTCATTTCTTTTTTTCTTCTTTGGTTATCATTGTTCATCTTCAGAGATTTCCACTACTCTGTCTCCCAGCTCACTGATGCATTCCTCTGCACCATTTAATCTACTTCTGATTCCTTCTAGTGTATTTTTATTTCAGTTATTCTTCATCTCACTTTGATTCTTCTTTAAGAATGAGAATTTAGAATTTTCAAACACTTTGCTTAAAACTTGTAACTTCTCATCTTCTTCCTCTGTCTCCTCATTTTGCCTAATGCTGCTTTTTATTTCTACGTCTCTTGTAGATTGGTTACATTTACCGACCTTGAAAAAGTGGCTTATGCATTCCCAAAGTGCACCCCTCTTTGGTCACCAGAGCTATATACTTTAAAGATGCTCCCTATGTGGGCCAAGTGTGTCCTTCTGTTATGGTGAGCTGAATATTGTGAGTGATTTGGTAAGCATGGCTTGCCTCTGGGTCCAGTTGCTGCCAGACCCTACATTGTGCAGAGGCTACCAGCCACTGGTTGGTGGGGCTGAGTCATGAGGTGGCAGGGTGCAGTACCCTGGGGGAGGGGGGATCCTGGGGCTAGTGCTGGCTCAATGGGCACAGCTGTGTTTGGGAGTGAGTGGTTGCAGGGCCAGGGTTCCCAAATCTAGCATTAGCCTGATAGTGGGTATAGCTAGTTCCTGACATGCCTGGCTAAATGTTTTGTGGTGTCCCAAAGCTGGTATTTGCCCAGTGGTGCATGGCACTATATCCTGGGTTGGCTGGCTGAGATGGTCAAGGTGTCTTAGAGCTCTGTTGGCCTGCTGATGGATCAGATCATGTCCTGGGGCTGGTAACATCTTGTTGGTGGCCAGGTTGGTGCTCAAAATTTCCCAAGGCTAGTGCCAGTGACTAATGGATGGAGCTGGGTCCTGGTATCTCTGGCTGTAAGGCCCTTGGTGTCCTCCAGCTGGTGTTGGCCTCTTGTTGAGTAGGTCTGGATCCCAGGGTGGCTGACTTAGGGGCCTGAGGTGTCTCAAGTGTTGGCATTGGCCTACTGGTGGGCAGGGCTAAGAAGCAGGTGGTCCGAGGGCTGGTGCTGTCCTGCTGGTGTGTGGCCTGGATCCTGCCATAGCAGGCTGCTGGGCTGCAGTGCCTGAGGCTTGTGTCTACCTACTGGTGGGTGGGGTAAGGCTCAGGGGTTCCTGGAGCTGATGTCCACTCACAGGGGGATGAGGACAGGTTCTGGTGCTAGTGTTGGATCACTAGTGGATAGAGATGGGTCCCAGTATTTCTGGCTGCAGGGCCTTGGGTGTCCTGGAGCTGGTGTTGGCCTGTTGGTGGCAGAGCTAGTACTTAAGACAGTTGGCTGAGGAGGTGAGGGTGTCTGAAAGTTTGTATCAGCCTGCTGGTGGGTGGAACTGGATCCTGAGGTAGCTGACTAAGGGTCCCAGGTGTCTCAGACTTGGTATTGGCCTACTTGTGGGTTGGGCTATGGCTCAAGAGGTATAAAGGTTGGTGCCAGCCTGCTTGCAGGAGTTCTGGATCCTGCCATGAAATGTTGTGTGTCTGTGGTGGTCCTGAGGCTGATATTGGACCACTGGTAGGCAGAACTTGGTCCCAGAATCTCTGATTCCAGTTGCCTCTTCACCATCCAGGATCAGCAAGTAGGTCTGACCCAGGCTTCCTACAGATTATTGCTTCTGCCCCGGTCCCTGAAGTGTGTGTAGTTTTGCGTGCAACCCTTAAGAGTGGAGTCTCTTTTTCCCACAGCACTCTGGGACTTCTGAAAGTAAGCCCTGCTGGCTTTCAAAGCCAGATATTTCCAGGGCTTGTCTTTCTGGTGTAGGACCTCAGGATGAGAAGCCCAATGTGGCGCTCAGACTTGTTTCTTGGGTAGAACCACTGAAGTTGTAATTGGTCTCTCATTTGTGGATCTCCCAGCTAGAGGTATGGGTCTTGACTACACCATGACTCTTCTCTTCTTACACATTTCATGGTTTCCTTTTTATACCTTAGTTGTAAAATACCTTTTCTGCTAGTCTTCTGGTCTTTCTCATCAATAGTTGCTCTGTAAATAGTTGTAATTTTGGTGTGCCCTTGAGAAGATGTAACCTTAGGGTTTTTCTGCTATGCCATTTAAAGTACTAAAAGAAAAATACCCAGGATATGTATATATATATATTTGAAAATGAAGGGAAGGGCAACACCAAATGTTGATCAGGATATGAGGCAACAGGAGTTCTCATTTATTGTTTTCACTGCTAGTTGGAATGTAAATTGATAAATGACTTTGGATGTCAATTTCACAAAATTAAATAGACTTTTACTAAATATCCAACACTTATTCCCCTACATACTTATTCAAATGAGTTGAAAATTTGTGTTTACAATAAATACTACACAGCAATAGTCATAGTAGCTTTACTCACAGCTATTAAATGCTGGAAGCAAACTAGATGTCCTTCAACAGGTGAATGGATAAAAAAATGGTAGCACATTCATACAGGGGAATATTATACAACACTAACCACTAGTTATGTCTGGATGTGATAGTTGGACCATACAGAAGGCTGAGCACCAAGGAATTGATATCTTCAAATTGGGATGCTGGAGAAGACTCTTGAGAGTCCATTGGGGTGCAAGGAGATCAAACCAATCAATCCTAAAGGAAATCAACCCTGAATATTCACTGGAAGGACTGATGCTGAAAGCTGAGGCTCCAATACTTCGGCCATCTGATGTGAAGAGCCAACTCATTGGAAAAGACCCTGATGCTGGGAAAGATTAAAGGCCAAAGAAGAGGGATGCAAAAGATGGGATGGTTAGATAGTATGACTGTATCAGTAAACATGAATCTGAGCAAACTCTGGGAGATAGTGAAAGACAGGGTAGCCTGGTGTACTGCAGTGCATGGGGTTGAAAAGAGTAGGGCATGACTTAGTGACTGAAAAACAACAAAATGAATAAAATATGATTTATCAAGACACAAAAATTATGAAGGAGACAAGTAAATATTGCTAAATAAAGAGGTCAATCTGAAAATATTTATACTATGTGATTTAACTATATATTTTAGAAAAGGCATATTATGGAGACAGTAAAAAGAAACATGTCAAATGGCTATCTTGAAAACTGGAGAGTCAGGCAGATACACAGAATCACAGTGTACCATGACCTGTTATTCAGTCGTGCAGTCATGTCTGACTTTTTAACGACCCCATGGGCTACAGCACACCAGGTTTCCCTGTCCTTCACCATCTCCCGGAGCTTGCTCAAGCTCATGTCCATTGAGTTGGTGATGCCATCCAACCATCTCATCCTCTGTCAGTCCCTTCTCCTCCTGCCTTTAATCTTTCCCAGCCTCAGGGTCTTTTCCAATGAGGTGGCTCTTCACATCAGGTGGCCAAAGTACTGGAGTTTAAGTTTCAGCATTAGTCCTTCCAATGAATGTTCAGGGTTGATTTCCTTTAGGATTGACTGTTTGATCTCCTTGCAGTCCAAGGGACTCTCTGGAGTCTTCTGCAACACTACCACTTGAAAGCATCAATTCTTCAGTATTCAGCCTTTTTTATGGTCCAACTCTCATGTCCATACATGACTACTGGAAAAACAATAGCTTTATGCCTTCTGGAGCTATTTCTCTGCTCTTCTCCATAGCATATTGGGCACCTACTGAGCTGCGGAGTTCATCTTTCAGTGTCATATTGTTGTGCCTTTTTGTTCTGTTCATGGGGTTCTCAAGGCAAGAATGCTGAAGTGGTTTGCAATTCCCTTCTCTAGTGGACCATGTTTTGTCACATCTCTCCACCATGACCCATCCATCTTGGGTGGCCGTATATGACATGGCTCATAATTTCACTGAGTTAGACAATGCCTGGCTTTCAGTAAAAAAAAATACTAGGCATACTTAAAGAAAAAAGACACAGTATGTAGAGAAAGCAAGCATCACAACCAGAGGTAGGTAGATATAGCAGAGATTTTGGATTGATCAGATCAAGAATTTGAAATAAATATGATTTATTGGTCAAGGAATCTAAAGGAAAATGTTGGTAATATGAAAGAACAGATTGGGAATCTAAGAAGAGAGATGGAAATGCTAAGAATTAAAAGGAAATACTAGAAATAAAAAAAAAATCTAACAAAAAAAATGCTTTCGATGGACTCAGCAGATTAGACATGACTGAGGAAATAATCGCCGAGTGTGAAGGTAATTAAAAATATTGTCTCAAACTAAATAGCAAAAATAAAAAGGAGTGAAAAAAATAACAGTATTCAAGAACCATGGAACAATCACAAGTGTAGCAAATGCATAATAAGAACATCAGACAAAGAAGAAAGAGAAAGAAACAGAAGAAATATTTGAAGTAATAATTAGCTGAGAGACAACATACCACAGATCCAGGAATCTCAGAAAATACCAAGTATTATAATACCATAGAATCTATAGTTAGACATGTGTGTGTGTGAGTATGTGTGTGTTAGTTGCTCAGGCACTTCTGACTCTTTGTGAACCCATGGACTGTAGCACCAGGCCCCTCTGTCCATGGGATTCTCCAGATAACAGTACTGGAGTGGGTTGCCAGGTCCTTTTCCAGGGGATCTTTCTGACCCAGGGATCAAACCTGGGTCTCCCACAATGTAGGCAGATTCTTTACTATCTGAGCCAACAGATAAGCCCCATAGTTAGGCATATCATATTTAAATTGCAGAAATCAAAGACAATAAATATAGAAGATCATGGAGGGAAGGAGGGACACGGATTATCTACAGTTGAACAAGGATAAGAATTACACTGGGTTTCTCTTTAGAAATCATGCAAGCAAGAAGAGAGTGGGTGAAATACACAAATTATTGAAAATTAAAACCACAAAATTAAAATTCTGTATAGCTGTGAAAAGAAGAGAAGCGAAAAGCAAAGGAGCAAAGGAAAGATATAAGCATCTGAATGCAGAGTTCCAAAGAATAGCAAGGAGAGATAAGAAAGCCTTCCTCAGCAATCAATGCAAAGAAATAGAGGAAAACAACAGAATGGGAAAGACTAGAGATCTCTTCAAGAAAATTAGAGATACCAAGGGAACATTTCATGCAAAGATGGGCTCGATAAAGGACAGAAATGGTATGGACCTAACAGAAGCAGAAGATATTAAGAAGAGGTGGCAAGAATACACAGAAGAACTGTACAAAAAAGATCTTCATGACCCAGATAATCATGATGGTGTGATCACTGACCTAGAGCCAGACATCCTGAAATGTGAAGTCAAGTGGGCCTTAGAAAGCATCACTACGAACAAAGCTAGTGGAGGTGATGGAATTCCAGTTGAGCTATTCCAAATCCTGAAAGATGATGCTGTGAAAGTGCTGCACTCAATATGCCAGCAAATTTGGAAAACTCAGCAGTGGCCACAGGACTGCAAAAGGTCAGTTTTCATTCCAATCCCAAAGAAAGGCAATGCCAAAGAATGCTCAAACTACCGCACAATTGCACTCATCTCACATGCTAGTAAAGTAATGCTCAAAATTCTCCAAGCCAGGCTTCAGCAATATGTGAACCGTGAACTTCCTGATGTTCAAGCTGGTTTTAGAAAAGGCAGAGGAACCAGAGATCAAATTGCCAACATCTGCTGGATCATGGAAAAAGCAAGAGAGTTCCAGAAAAACATCAATTTCTGCTTTATTGACTATGCCAAAGCCTTTGACTGTGTGGATCACAATAAACTGTGGAAAATTCTGAAAGAGATGGGAATACCAGACCACCTGACCTGCCTCTTGAGAAACCTGTATGCAGGTCAGGAAGCAACAGTTAGAACTGGACATGGAACAACAGACTGGTTCCAAATAGGAAAAGGAGTATGTCAAGGCTGTATATTGTCACCCTGCTTATTTAACTTATATGCAGAGTACATCATGAGAATCGCTGGGCTGGAAGAAACACAAGCTGGAATCAAGATTGCGGGGAGAAATAACAATAACCTCAGATATGCAGATGACACCACCCTTATGGCAGAAAGTGAAGAGGAACTCAAAAGCCTCTTGATGAAAGTGAAAGAGGAGAGTGAAAAAGTTGGCTTAAAGTTCAACATTCAGAAAACGAAGATCATGGCATCCAGTCCCATCACTTCATGGGAAATAGATGGGGAAACAGTGGAAACAGTGTCAAACTTTATTTTTCTGGGCTCCAAAATCCTTGCAGATGGTGACTGCAGCCATGAAATTAAAAGACTCTTACTCCTTGGAAGGAAAGTTATGACCAATCTAGATAGCATATTGAAAAGCAGAGACATTACTTTGCCAACAAAGGTCCATCTAGTCAAGGCCATGGTTTTTCCTGTGGTCATGTATGGATGTGAAAGTTGGGCTGTGAAGAAGACTGAGAAGCGAAGAATTGATGCTTTTGAACTGTTGTTGGAGAAGACTCTTGAGAGTCCCTTGGACTGCAAGGAGATCCAACCAGTCCATTCTGAAAGAGATCAGCCCTGGGATTTCTTTGGAAGGAATGATGCTAAAGCTGAAACTCCAGTACTTTGGTCACCTCATGTGAAGAGTTGACTCATTGGAAAAGACTCTGATGCTAGGAGGGATTGGGGGCAGGAGGAGAAGGGGATGACAGAGGATGAGATGGCTGGATGGCATCACCGACTCGATGGACGTGAGTCTGAGTGAACTCCGGGAGTTGGTGATGGACAGGGAGGCCTGGCGTGCTGCGATTCACGGGGTCCCAAAGAGTCGGACACGACTGAGTGAATGAACTGAACTGAACTGATTAGTATTATTCAAAAGTGAAAAAAAAAAGAATTTCTCAAACAGAAACCAATAGAATTTCTCGCTTGTAGATCTGTTTTACAAGAAATGTTTTAAAAAGTTCTTTTAGCGAAAAGAAAACTGATATAGATCAGAAATTTTAATCTATATAAAGAAAAAAAGTGCTTAAGAAGTAACAAATGAAGGTAAAGTGAAATATTTTATTTTTCTTATTCTTAATAGATTTTAAAAATACTTTGTTCAAAATAATAACAGCAACAGTTAGGTGATTATACCTTATGAACAAATGTAATGAATGACAGCAATGTTATAAGGAATAGGAGGCAGGAACTGGAAATATTCTGTTATGAGGTGCCAGCACTACTCATGAAGCAGTGTAGTGTTATTTGAAAGTGGATTTAGTTTAGTTGTAAATGCCTACTGAAAGCCCTATGGCAACCACTAATTTTTTTCAAAAGACGTGTAATTAATATTAAGATAGAAAAAATGAAATTATATAAAATGTTCAATTACAACCGAAGATGAAAGAGTAGAATACCAAAAAAACCCACCCCAATGAAAAGCAAAGAACAATAACCATGGATAGAAAATACTTCCAAAGTATGGTAGATTTAATCTAAATATATAAATAATAATTTAAAATGTGGTTGGTCTGATGCACCAATTAAAGTATAGAAACTGTAAGAGTAAAAATAAAACAAGGCCCAACAGATCTATGACCCATAGATCTACTTGAAGTATAAAGTTCCAGGTACAAAAAGTAAAGGCAAGAGGAAAGACATAGTATGCTAGGCTAATTATATATTAATTTAAGACAAAGCAGATTTTAGAACAAAGAAAATTATAAGAGTTAAAGAGGATACTACATATGATGAAGGAGTCAGTTCTACAGAAAGCATAACAATTCTTAACGTATTTGTACTTTACAGCAGAGCATCAAAATTGGCCTGATGTGGGGCAAAAGCTGATAGAACTTCAAGGAGAAATAGACAAATCCACATATTTGGACAATTGGACACTTTTCTACCAATAATGTATAGGCTCAGTAAGCAAAAGAAAGTAGGAATGTAGTTGAACTAAATATCTCCATCAATCAACTGAATATAATTGGCATCTATCAACCACTTCATCCAACAACAGAATAAAACACATTCTTCACAAACTGACATGGAACATTAATAAAGAGAGAACGTATTCTGTTCCTGGGCTTTGCTGTATTGGGAGGATTTTAGTTACTGTTTCAACCTCCTCAATCATCATTGGTTTGTTCAAGTTTTCTATTTATTCATGATTCAGTCTTGATAGGTTCTATATTTCTAGGAATTTATCCATTATGCTAGGTTACCCAATTTGATGGTGTGTAATTGTTCATAGTAATCTCATATGGACCTTTGTATTTCTGTTGGGTCAAATATACTGTCTCCTCTTTCATTTCTAATTTTGAGTCTTCTCCGTTTTTTTCTTGCTGTAGCTAAGGTTGTACCAATTTTCAGCTCAGTTCAGTCGCTCAATCATGTCTGACTCTTTGTGACCCCATGGACTGAAGCACACCAGGCCTCCCTGTCCATCACCAACTCCTGGAGTTTACTCAAACTCATGTCCATTGAGTCAGTGATGCCATCCAACCATCTCATCCTCTGTCATCCCATTTTCCTCCTGCCCTCAATCTTTCCCAGCATCAGGGTCTTTTCCAATGAGTCAGTTCTTCGCATCAGTTGGCCAAAGTATTGGAGTTTCAGCTTCAGCATCAGTCCTTCCAGTGAATATTCAGGACTGATCTCCTTTAGAATGGACTGGTTGGACCTCCTTGCAGTCCAAGGGACTCTCAAGAGTCTTCTCCAACACCACAGTTCAAAAGCATCAATTCTTCAGCGTTCGGCTTTATTTATAGTCCAACTCTCACATCCATACGTGACTACTGGAAAAACCATAGCTTTGACTAGACAGACCTTTGTTGGCAAAAATCTCTGCTTTTTAATATGCTGTCTAGGTTGGTCATAACTTTTCTTCCAAGGAGCAACCATCTTTTAATTTCATGGCTGCAGCCACCATCTGCAGTGATTTCTAAGCCCCCCAAAATAAAGTCTGTCACTGTTTCCATTGTTTCCCCATCTTTTTGCCATGAAGTGATGGAACCAGATGTCATGATCTTAGTTTTCTGAATGTTGAGCTTTAAGCCAACTTTTTGACTCTCCTCTTTCACTTTCATCAAGAGGCTCTTTAATTCTTCTTCACTTTCTGCCTTAAGGGTGGTGTCATCTGCATATCTGAGGTTATTGATATGTCTCCCAGCAATCTTGATTCCAGCTTGTGATTCATCCAGCCCAACATTTCTCATGATGTACTCTGCATAGAAGTTAAATAAGCAGGATGACAATATACAGCCTTGACGTACTCCTTTCCCGATTTGGAACCAGTCTGTTGCTCCATGTCCAGTTTTAGCTGTTGTTTCCTGACCTGCATTTCTCAGGAGGCAGGTCAGGTGGTCTGGTATTCCCATCTCTTTCAGAATTTTCCACAGTTTGTTGTGATCCACACAGTCAAAAGCTTTGGCATAGTCAATAAAGCAGAAATAGGTGTTTTTCTGGAACTCTTGTTTTTTCGATGATCCAACAGATGTTGGCAATTTGATCTCTGGTTCAGAGAAACCTTTTCTAAATCCAGCTTGAACATCTGGAAGTTCACAGTTCACGTACTGCTGAAGCCTGACTTGGAGAATTTTGAGTATTACTTTGCTAGCATGTGAGATGAGTGCAATTGTGCGGTAGTTTGAGCATTCTTTGGCATTGCCTTTTTTAGGAATTGGAATGAAAACTGACCTTTTCCAGTCCTGTGGCCACTGCTGAGTTTTCCAAATTTGCTGGCATATTGAGTGCAGTACCAGTTTTATATATATTTTTAAAGTTCAGTTTTTTTATCATTTCTTTTGTTTTTCTGAATCTCTATGTTATTTATTTGTGCTCTAAGCTTTATTATTACCTTGCTTCTGCTAACTTTGAGGCTAGTTTGTTCTTCTTTTCCTTATTACTTGATCTGTAAAGTTAGATTATTTGTGTTCTTTTTTCGTAATGTTTTTCACTACAATTTTTTCCTTAAGCATGCTTTTCTTGTTGCATCCCATAAGTCTTGATATGCTGTTTTTCTGTTTTTGTTTGTTTCAAAATATACTTTTATTTCTTTTTTTTTTTTTTTGACCCAGTGGCTTTTCGAGAGTATGTTGTTTAATTCCCACACATTTTTTAATTCCCAATTTTTCTCCTGTTATTGATATTTAATTTCCTACAGTTGTGGTCAGGAAAGATAATTGGTACGATGTCTATCTTCTTACATTTGCTGTATTTTTTTGTGACTTAACATATGATCCACCCTGGAGAATATTCTGTGTGCACTTGGGAAAACCGTGTATTCTGCTACTGCTGGGTGGAATGTTCTATATATGTGTTGAGTTCACTCAGTCTAAGATATAGTTCAAGTTCAGTGTGTCTATATTGATTTTCTGTCTGGATGATCTATCTATTGTTAAAAGAGGGGTATTGAAGTCCCCTACTATTATTTTATTTTATTTGTTTCTTCTTTTAGATCTGTTAATATTTGCTTAATGTATTTGTGTTCCAAAGTTGGGTGCATATATATTTATAATCATTTTATCTTCTTAAAGAATTAACTCCTTGATCATTGTATAATGACCTTCTTTGTCTCTTATTACAGTTTTTGACTTAAAGTGTATTTTGGCTGATAAAAGTATAGCTGCCTCTGTTTTCCTTTGTTTTCCATTTTCCTGGAATTTTTTCTCCATCTTTTCACTTTGACCCTGTGAGTATCCCTAAAGGTGAAATGAGCCTCTTGTAGGCCTTATATAGTTGTGTCTTATTTTTCAATCCATTCCACCACTCTGTTTTAGATTAGCAAATTTTATCAGTTTACATGTAAAGTGATAATCAACAGGTGAAACTGAAAGTCACCCAGTCATGCCTGACTCTTTGTGACTCCACAGACTGTAGCCTGCCAGGCTCCTCTGTCCATGGGATTCTCCAGGAGAGAATACTGGAGTGGGTTCCCTTCTCCAGGGAGTCTTCCTGACCCAGGAATTGGACTGGGGCCTCCTGCATTGCAGGCAGATTCTTTACCAGCTGAGCTACCATGGAAGAATCAACAGGTGAGAGCTTACAAATTTTGTCGTATTGTTTTTGGATGTTTTGTAGTTCATCTTCTTTCCTTCACCCTTTGCTTAGTTTCTTTGTGGGCTGATGATTTTCTGTAAAGGTATTTTTCTTTATCATTTGTATATCTACTGCAGATTTTTCTTTGTAACTGCCATTACACTTACATAAAGTATCTTACAGATATAATAATCTGTTTTATGCTGATAGTCACTTCACTCACATACAAGAAGTTTCCTTTTTACCCACCCCGTAATTTATTTTTGATGTCATAATTTACCTCTTTTATTTGTATAGCCATTAACAAATCATTTGGAAGGAATGATGCTGAAGTTGAAACTCCAGTACTTTGGCCACCTCATGCGAAGAGTTGACTCATTGGAAAAGACTCTGATGCTGGGAGGGATTGGGGGCAGGAGGAGAAGGGGACGACAGAGGATGAGATAGCAGGATGGCATCACTGACTCAATGGACGTGAGTCTGAGTGAAGTCCGGGAGTTGGTGATGGACAGGGAGGCCTGGCGTGCTGCGATTCATGGGGTTGCAAAGAGTCGGACACGACTGAGCAACTGAACTGAACTGACGGTTATTTTAATACTTATACATACCACCACATCACAATATTAGAACATTCTGAATTTGACTATCTTCCTACTTTTACCAGAATGTTCTATATTTTCATGTTTTCTTGTCACTAATTAGCATTATTTCATTTTAATTTAAGAACTAGAAGTTCTTATAAAATAGATCTAGTGGTGATGAGCTCCCTCAGCTTTTGTTGTTTGGGAAAGATTTATCTCTCATCATTCATTCATTCATTACTAAAAGGCAACTTTTCTGAGTAAAGTATTCTTGGTTGGCACCGAACTCTTTTAGCACTTTGAACATGTCACCCCACTCTCTGTTATCTGCAAGATTTCTGTTCAGAAATCTGATGTTCATCTTATGGGGTTTTCTTATATGTGAGAAGTTTTTTTCTCTTGCTACTTTTGAAATTTTCTGCATTTGATTTTAGACAATTTTATTATAATGTGTCTTGGAGAAGGGTCATTTTGAAATGTTGGAATTGGGGTATTACCTATTAGATTTATGAACTCAGATGTCTAATATCTCTGCAGATTTGGGAAATTCTCGGTTATTACTTATTTAAATAAACTTTCTGCTTCTTTCTCTACTTCTACTCTGAGACTTCAATAATGTGTAGATTATTCCTTTTAATTCTATCCTACATTTCATTTAATTTTTCTTCACTTTCTTTTTCATTCTTTTTGTTCCTCTGATTGGATGACTTCAAATGACCTGACTCTAGCTCACTAAATCTTTCTTCTACTTAGTTGATTCTGTTGCTGAAGCTGTCTTTTGAATTCTACAGTTCAGTCATTGTAGTCTTCAACTCTACAATTTCTGTTTTAAAAAAGATTTCTATTTATTTGTTGATCTCTCATTTTGTTCATGCATTGTTTTCCTAATTTAATTTACTTATCTGTGTCTACTGTAGTTCACTGAATTAAGAGGATTATTCTAAATTCTTTCTTGGACAGTTTATAGATCTTTGTTTCTTTATGTTCAGCTATTGAAATTTTATTAGTTCCACTTGGTGGTATTATTTTTGTTGATTATTTATGATCCAATGGTCTTACATTAGTCTCTGTGAATTTTGAGAGTGTAGACATCTCTTCCAGTCTTTCTAGACCAGCTTCACCAGCCTGTCAAAGATTCTGGGTGGGAAGTCAGGTGGTATCCACCAGCAGGCTTACTGTTGGAGTTCTTGGTGACTTGGTGTTTGGGTGGGTCAAAAGCATTGGACCCCTGGGTTTATGAGTTCCTCCTGGAACTGGGTTTGTGGTCATTGATTGGTAGCCTAGAGCAACAGGAGGCCTTCAAAGCTGTAAATGTCAGGCTGTACTGGGATATTCTAAAAACCTGGGTTTTCAGGAATCTACCAGGAGCCTGGTGTCATAAGAGTTGGTTGGCACTGAGGTGAAATAAGAGTCTTGGGCCACTGGAGCTGTCTAGCAACATGGAAGTTGGCAGTCACTGGAGTGGATTTGGGACCTGTATTTGCAAGAGACTTTTAGGAGCCTTGAGTCAAGGAGGCTGCCTAGAGCTACAAGAAGTGGTCCTTGGTATTTACCCTAATTATTTAGAAAAAATGTGTCCACACAAAATTCTGTACACAAATGTTTGTAGAAGTTTTATTCCTAATTGCCTAAATTTGGAGCAACCAAGATTCCCTTCAATAGACAAATTGATACATAAGCCATAGTATAATAACGTGGGGTGTTATTTAGTAACAAAAAGAAATTACTCATCAATACCTAAAAAGCCCTAGGGTAACCTGAGATGCATATTATTAAATGAAATAAGTCAGTATTAAAAGATAGCATAATGTATGATTCCAACTCTATGATGTTTTAGAAAAGGCAAAACAATGGAGAGTTAGAAGTTCAGTGGTTTCCAGAGATAGGGAAAGGGGTGAGAGTGATGAATAGATAGATTACAGGAGAATTTTAAGGTGGAGAAATTATTCTATATGTTACTTTTTTGGTAGATACATGATATTAGGTATTTGTCAAAGCCAAAGAACTCTGCAACACAAAAGGTTTATGAAAACTATGGATGTCTATTAATAACAATGTATTGATATTTTCATCACTTGTAACAAATGTACATACTAATGTAAAATGTTAATAATAGGGAAACTGTTGGGGTGGGGAGGAAAAGGAGTATAAAGAAACTCTTTGTGTTCTTTGCTAATTTTTTTGGTAAATCTAAAATGGCTTTGAAAAATAATGCCTATTAGTTTTTTAAAATGAAAGCAAATAAGTCAAAACAATCTTGAAAAAGAACAAGTTGAAGGTTTCACAGTTCCTGATTTCAGAAGTTATTACAAAGCTACAGTAATTAAAATAGTGTGGTATTGGCATAAAGATCAGAGAAGGCAATGGCAACCGACTCCAGTACTCTTGCCTGGAAAATCCCAGGGACAGAGGGGCCTGGTAGGCTGCAGTCCATGGGGTTGAGAAGAGTCGGACATGACTGAGCAACTTCACTTTCACTTTTCACTTTCATGCATTGGAGAAGGAAATGGCAACCCACTCCAGTGTTCTTGCCTGGAGAATCCCAGGAAAGGTGGAGCCTGGTGGGCTGCCATCTATGGGGTCACACAGAGTTGGACATGACTGAAGTGACTAAGCAGCAGCAGCAGCAGCATAAAGATATATAGATAGATAGATAGATAGATAGATATAGATATATATAGATATATATATACACCAATGGAATAGAATAGAGAACCCAGAAATAAGCCCACCCATTTTGGGGCACTTAATTTTGACAGAAATGCTAATATGGGAAAATCACATTCTTCTCAACAAATGGTTCTAAGAAAACTGCATCAGATCAGATGAGATCAGTCACTCAGTCGTGTCCGACTCTTTGCGACCCCATGAATAGCAGCACGCCAGGACCACTGCTGTCCATCACCAACTCCCGGACTTCATCCAGACTCACGTCCATCGAGTCAGTGATGCCATCCAGCCATCTCATCCTCTGTCGTCCCCTTCTCCTCCTGCCCCCAATCCCTCCCAGCATCAGAGTCTTTTCCAATGAGTCAACTCTTCGCATGAGGTGGCCAAAGTACTGGAGTTTCAGCTTTAGCATCATTCCTTCCAAAGAAATCCCAGGGCTGATCTCCTTTAGAATGGACTGGTTGGATCTCCTTGCAGCCCAAGGGACTCTCAAGAGTCTTCTCCAACACCACAGTTCAAAAGCATCAATTCTTCAGCTCTCAGTCTTCTTCACAGTCCAACTCTCACATCCATACATGACCACAGGAAAAAACCATAGCCTTGACTAGCCAGCTTTGTTGGCAAAGTAATGTCTCTTCTTTTGAATATGCTATCTAGGTTGATCATAACTTTCCTTCCAAGGAGTAAGCATCTTTTAATTTCATGGCTGCAGTCACCATCTGCAGTGATTTTGGAGCCCAGAAAAATAAAGTCTGACACTGTTTCCATTGTTTCCCCATCTATTTCCCATGAAGTGATGGGACCGGATGCCATGATCTTCGTTTTCTGAATGTTGAGCTTTAAGCCAACTTTTGCACTCTGCACTTTCACTTTCATCAAGAGGCTTTTGAGTTCCTCTTCACTTTCTGCCATAAGGGTGGTGTCATCTGCATATCTGAGGTTATTGATATTTCTCCCGGCAATCTTGATTCCAGCTTGTGTTTCTTTCAGTCCAGCGATTCTCATGATGTACTCTGCATAGAAGTTAAATAAGCAGGGTGACAATATACAGCCTTGACGAACTCCTGTTCCTATTTGGAACCAGTCTGTTGTTCCATGTCCAGTTCTAACTGTTGCTTCCTGACCTGCATACAAATTTCTCAAGAGGCAGATCAGGTGGTCTGGTATTCCCATCTCTTTCAGAATTTTCCACAGTTTATTGTGATCCACACAGTTAAAGGCTTTGGCATAGTCAGTAAAGCAGAAATAGATGTTTTTCTGGAACTCTCTTGCTTTTTCCATGATCCAGCAGATGTTGGCAATTTGATCTCTGGTTCCTCTGCCTTTTCTAAAACCAGCTTGAACATCAAGAAGTTCACGGTTCACATATTGCTGAAGCCTGGCTTGGAGAATTTTGAGCATTACTTTACTAGCATGTGAGATGAGTGCAATTGTGCAGTAGTTTTAGCATTCTTTGGCATTGCCTTTCTTTGGGATTGGAATGAAAACTGACCTTTTCCAGTCCTGTGGCCACTGCTGAGTTTTCCAAATTTGCTGGCATATTGAGTGCAGCACTTTCACACCATCATCTTTCAGGATTTGAAATAGCTCAACTGGAATTCCATCACCTCCACTAGCTTTGTTCATAGTGATGCTTTCTAAGGCTCACTTGACTTCACATTCCAGGATGTCTGGCTCTAGGTCAGTGATCACACCATCATGATTATCTGGGTCGTGAAGATCTTTTTTGTACAATTCTTCTGTGTATTCTTGCCACCTCTTCTTAATATCTTCTGCTTCTGTTAGGTCCCTACCATTTCTGTCCTTTATCGAGCTCATCTTCGCATGAAATGTTCCTTTGGTATCTCTGAGTTTCTTGAAGAGATCCCTAGTCTTTCCCATTCTGTTGTTTTCCTCTATTTCTTTGCATTGATCGCTGAAGAAGGCTTTCTTATCTCTTCTTGCTATTCTTTGGAACTCTGAATTCAGATGTTTATATCTTTCCTTTTCTCCTTTGCTTTTCACTTCTCCTCTTTTCACAGCTATTTGTAAGGCCTCCCCAGACAGCCATTTTGCTTTTTTGCATTTATTTTCTATGGGAATGGTCTTGATCCCTGTCTCCTGTACAATGTCATGATCCACATACAAATAAATAAAGTTGGGCCTTATCATATCCCTTATACAAAAATTAACTCAAAATGCATCAAGATCTTAATGTTAGAGCTAAACGTATAAAGACACTTAAAATACAAAGAAGAAGCTTTGTGACATTGGGTTTTTCAATGATTTTTTGGTTATAACTCCAGAAGCACTGGTAACAGAATTAAACAATAGACGAATTGGACTGTATAAAATGTAAACTCCTGTATTTCAAAGGACAATCAACAGTATTACAAGGCAACCTATGAAATGTGAAAAAATAGTTGCAAGACATCTATCTGATAAAGTATTAATATCCACAATATATAAAGAACCTCTACAATGTGACAACAAAAACCAAACAACTCGATTTTTTAAAAAAGAGCAAGGTGATTAGACAGTTCTCTAAAGAAGATAAGCAAATAGCCAATAAGCACATGAAAAGATGTTCAACATCATTAATCATTAGGGAAATGTAAATCAAAACCACAATTAGATGCCATCTCATATCCATTAGGATAGTTACTGTCAAAAAAAAAAAAAAGAGAAAATAAAAAGTTTGGTTAGGTTGTGAAGAAATGGAAACCCTTGAACACTGCTGGTAGGAATGCAAGTTGGTGGAGCTGCTACGGATAGTAGTATGGTGGTTCTTGAAAAATTTTTAAATAGAATTATCATATTATCCAGAAGTTTTACTTCTGGGTGAAACCCTAAAGAATTGGAAGTACGATCTTAAAGAGATTTTTATACACCCATGTTCATAGCATTCACAGCAGTAAAAAATGGAAATACATCAATGGATGAATGAATAAGCAATACATGGTATGTTCATACAATGTAATATTATTCAACCTGAAAAAAGTAAGAGGATTCTGACATATGCTACAACATGTGTAAACCTTGAGGACATTATGCTCAGTGAACTAAGTCAGATACAAAAAAAGACAAATACTGTATGATTCCATTCATATGAGGTACCTAGAGTAGTCAGATTCATAGAAACAGAAAACGGAATGGTGGTTGCCAGGAGTTAGGGTTTAGGAGGAGAATGGGGGAGTTGATGTTTAGTGAATACAGAGTTTCAGTGTTATAAAATGAAAAGCATTCTGGAGATGGATGGAAGTGATATGTGCACAACAATGTGAATGTACCTAGAAATCACTGAACTGTGCTTACCTGGAGAATGCCGTGGACAGAGGAGTCTGGCAGGCTACAGTCCAGGGGATCACAAAAGAGTCAGACGTGACAGCATGCAAGCACCCATGCAACGAAAATAGTATAGCTAACATTCTACTTACTGTTAACAGTCTGAATGCTTCCCCTTTAAGATTAGAAACAAGGCAAAGATATGTGTTATTACCACTTTTATTAAATTGTTTGAGCCATAACTACAGTGGAAAGCAAAAGAAGAAAGGCATACATTTTAGAAATGAAGAAGTAAAATTGGCTTTATTCATAAACAATATGTTGTCAATGTAGAAAATTCTAAGTAAATTTAAAAGCCTCTTTACTATAACATGGGTTTAAAAACGTTGAGACACAAAGTTAACATACAAAAATTAATTGCATTTTGACATATAGACAATGAACAGTTTTGAAAATTAAAAACTGTTCTTTTCAATACCACCAAAAATGTGAAATAAATATTTAACAATATTTATGCAAAATACATACAGTATAAACTACAAAGCATTAGTGAGAGAAATCAAATAAAAAGATAAAGCATGTCCATTAATCAGAAAGCTCAATATTGTTTAAATATCAGTATTCTCAGGAATGCAAGGCTGGTTCAATGTAAGAAAATCAATCAGTATAATATGCCATATAATAGATTTAAGGGAAAAAAACATATGATTATTGATGCAGGAAAAGCATTTTTTAAAAATCCAACACATTTTCTTGATAACAATAATCAGAAAACTAGGAATAGAAGGAAAGTTTCCTTAACATGATAAAGGATAGTTACGCAAACCCAGAGCTAACATCATAGTCAAAGTGAACTATTGAAAAATTTTCTCTAAGATCAAGGCTGAAATAAGGATGCCTGCTTTCACCAGATCTATTCAACATAGTATTGGAAGTTTCAGTCATAGCAGTTAAACAAGAAAAAGAAATAAAAGTCACTGAGATTGGAAAGGAAGAAATAAAACTGTCTCTATTTGAAAATGAAATAAAGGAAAAAATATTTTCTACAGATAATCCCAAGGAATCCACAAAAAATTACTAGAGCTAATAAAAAAGTCCAGCAAAGTTTCAGGGTGTAAGATCAATATGGAAAGATTAGCTGTACTTCTATATACCAGAAGTGAATAATCTGAAAAGGAAATTTAAAAAATAATTCAATTTATGAAAGTTTGAAGTGAAAGCATTTGTCATGTCTGACTCTTTGTGATCTCATGGACTGTAGCCTGCCAGGCTCCTCTGTCCATGGAATTTTCCAGGTAAGAATACTGGAGTGGGGTGCCATTTCCTACTCCAGGGGATCTTCCCAATCCAAGGATTGAACCCATGTCTCTTGTGTCTCCTGCATGGGCAGGTGGATTCTTTAACACTAGTGCCAACTGGGTATAATAGTATCCAGAAGAATAAATTACCTAGGAATAAGTTTAACAAAATAGATGAAAAATTGTAAATGACCAAGTATTCTTGAAAGAAATTATAGAAGACCTAAATAAATGCAAAGCTATCCCTTGATCATTGATTGGAAGATGTAATAGTGTTAGATGTTAATACTACTCATAGTGAACTATAGATTCAATGCAATCCATATTAACATTTCAACAGCATTTTAAACAAAAAGTGTTTTTAAAAACCTCAAATTCACGTGGCAATGCAAGGAGCTATGAATAGCCAAAAATAATATTGAAAAAAAAAAGAAAATTAAAGGGATGAATGGTCAAGATGACAGAGTATTAAGACCTTGTCTTAATATTTCACCTTCTCCCACAGGTACACCAAAATTACAACTATTATGGAGCAACTATTGAGGTGAAAAGACCAGGAACTAGCAAAAATAATCTTCTACCACTAAAGATACAGAGAAAAAATCAAAACAAAGAGTGTAGGAGGGGCAGAGATGCAGCATAGGCAGGATCCATATCCCTAGGTGGATGATGCACAAACAGGAGGATAACTGCTACTGCAGAGGTTCTCACCAAGGAGTGAGAGGTCAGAGCCCCTGGTGAGCTCCCCTACCCAGAGGTGCTTCACTGGGAAGACAAACCCCTCGATGTGTGGCTTTAAGGTTGGTGGGGCTTAATTTTGGGGTGATGAAAAGGGCTGTCAAAATAGACTCCACTCTTAATGGGTGCCCACAAAATCTTACACAGTCCAGAACCCAGGGCAGAAGTAGTAATTTAAAAGGATCCTGGGTCACATTCATATCGAAGGGGATGACAGAGGATGAGATGGTTGGCTGACATCAGTGACTAAATGGACATGAGTTTGAGCAAGCTCTGGGAGATCGTGAAGGACAGGGAAGTCTAGTGTGCTGCAATCCATGGGGTTGCAAAAAGTCAGACATCATTGAGCGATGGAACTGAACTGAACTGGGTCAGACTCACCTACTAATCTTGGAGAGACTCCTACAGAGGCAGGAAGCAACTGGAGCATAACTGGAAGACACAGACACTGGTGGCAGTCAGTTTTGGGAGATCATTCTACCATGCGGACACTGGTGCTGGCAAGTACCATTTTTTAATCCTCTCCTTAGCTTATGAGCATTGGAATCTGGCTCCACCTACAAGACTGTCAGTATCAGTACTGGAACTCATCAAGTGAAGCAACTAGTATTGGAGCTTCAGCTTCAACATCAGTCCTTCCAATGAATATTCAGGATTGATTTCCTTTAGGATTGACTGGTTTGGTCTCCTTGCAGTCCAAGGAACTCTCAAGAGTCTTCTTCAAAATCAGTTCAAAAGCATCAATCCTTCAGTGCTCAGCCTTTTTTATGGTCCAACTCTCACATCCATACATGACTATTGGAAAAACCATAACTTTGACCTTCGTTGGCTTAGTTAATCAATGGTTAATTGATCTATAACAAAGAGGGTAAGAGTATACAATGGGGAAAGATAGTCTCTTCAATAAATGATGTTGGGAAAATTGGACAGTTATATGAAAAGCTCAAACTGGACTACTCTGTCACACTATGCACAAAAATCAACTGAAGAAGGATTATAGACTTAAATGTAAGACCTGAAACTGTAAAACTTCTAGAAGAAAATATAGGCAGTATATTTTATATATAGGCTGTATATATATGCTTTTTGACATTAGTCTTCATAATAGTTTTTTGGGTATGCAATCTCAGGCAAGGGAAACAAAAGCAAACACAAATAGGACTACAACAAACTGAAAAGTTTAGCACAGCAAAAGAAATGATCAACAAACAGAAAACTCTACCTACTGAGTGAGAGAAGATATTTGCAAATGATATGTTTGATAATAGGTCAGTATCCAAAATAAACAAAAACTCAAACAACTCAACATAAAAAAAAATCCAATTAAAAATGGGCAGAGTATCTGAACATTTTTCCAAGGGAGGCATGCAGATGGCCAACAGGCATATGAAAAGATGTTCAACATCACTAATCATCAGTCAAATGCAAATCAAAACCACAGTGAGATATCGCCTTACACCTTCAGAATGGCTATTATCAAAAAGATAACAAATAGCAAGAGTAGGTAAACATGTTGAAAAAAGGGAACCATTGTGCACTTTTGATGGGGACATAAATTGGTGCAGCCACTACGGAAAATAGTGTGGAGATTTTTCAAATAATTAAAAAGTAGAGCTACTTTTTAACTGGACATGTTGGACATGGAACAACAGACTAGTTCCAAATAGGAAAAGGAGTACGTCAAGGCTGTATATTGTCACCCTGCTTATTTAACTTATATGCAGAGTACATCATGAGAAACACTGGACTGGAAGAAACACAAGCTGGAATCAAGATTGCCGGGAGAAATATCAATAACCTCAGATATGCAGATGACACCATCCTTATGGCAGAAAGTGAAGAGGAACTCAAAAGCCTCTTGATGAAAGTGAAAGAGGAGAGTGCAAAAGTTGGCTTAAAGCTCAACATTCAGAAAACGAAGATCATGGCATCTGGTCCCATCACTTCATGGGAAATAGATGGGGAAACAGGGGAAACAGTGTCAGACTTTATTTTTCTGGGCTCCAAAATCACTGGACTGCAGCCATGAAATTAAAAGATGCTTACTCCTTGGAAGGAAAGTTATGTCCAACTAGATAGCATATTCAAAAGCAGAGACATTACTTTGCCGACAAATGTTCGGCTAGTCAAGGCTATAGTTTTTCCTGTGGTCATGTATGGATGTGAGAGTTGGACTGTGAAGAAGGCTGAGCACTGAAAAATTGATGCTTTTGAACTGTGGTGTTGGAGAAGACTCTTGAGAGTCCCTTGGGCTGCAAGGAGATCCAATCAGTCCATTCTGAAGGAGATCAGCCTGGGGATTTCTTTGGAAGGAATGATGCTAAAGCTGAAACTCCAGTACTTTGGCTACCTTATGCAAAGAGTTGACTCACTGGAAAAGACTCTGATGCTGGGAGGGATTGGGGGCAGGAGGAGAAGGGGACAGCAGAGGATGAGATGGCTGGATGGCATCACCGACTTGATGGACTTGAGTCTGAGTGAAATCCAGGAGTTGGTGATGGACAGGGAGGCCTGGCGTGCTACAGTTCATGGGGTTGCCAAAGAGTTGGACACAACTGAGAGACTGAACTGAACTGAACTGAGAGCTACCTTACTTTTTAGATCCAGCATTTCCACTCCTGGGATATTTCTCTAAAGAAAACAAAATCACTAATTAGAAAAGATATATACATCCCTGGGCTTCCCAGGTGGCACAGTGGTAAAGAATATGCCTGCCAAGGGAGCTGCAAGAGATCTGGGTTTGATCCTTGGGCTGGGAAGGTATCCTGGAGTAGGAAATGGCAACCCACTGAAGTATTCTTGCCCAGAAAATTCCATGGACAGTGAAGGCTAGCCGGCTACAGTCCATGGGGTTGCCAAGAGACAGACATGATTGAGCAATTGAGTGTGCATGCATATACACCCCTATGTTCATGGTAGCATTATTTACTATTGCCAAGATATGGAACCAAATAAACTGCTCATCAGAATAAGTAGATAAAGAAGATATTACTCAACCATAAAAAGAGTGAAATCTTTTACTTGCAACAACATGGATGAAGCTGGATGATATAATGCTAAGTGAAATGTCAGACAGAGAAAGACAAAAACTCTGAGATTTTACTTATCTGTGGAATCTAAGAAAATAAAGAGAAGAACAATCACAATATAACAGAAATAGACTCACTGATACAGAAAATAAAGAGAGGATTGCTAGAGGGGTAGGGGAAGGAAGAGGAAAGAAATAGGTGAAGAGACTGAGAGGTACTAATTTCCAGTTGCAAAATAAATGTCATGGATATGAAATGTACTCTGTGGGGAATAAAGTCAGTAACAGTGTGATATTTTTGTATGGTTACATATGGTAACAGACTTATGGAGGCGATCAATTTGAAATGTATAGAAATATCAGATCAGGAATGATACGTATGTCAATTGCTCAGTCGTGTCCGACTTTCTGTGACCCCATGACTGTAGCCCAATAGGCTCCTCTGTCCATGGAATTCTCCAGGCAAGACTACTGGAGTGGGTTGCCATTCCCTTCTCCAGGGGAATCTTCCTGACCCAGGGATTGAACCCTGGTATCCTGTATTGCAGGCAGATTCTTTACTGTCTGAGCCACCAAGGCAGCCCTATGTTGTGTAACAGGAACTAACATAGTGTTATAGGTCCATTACACTTCAAAAACCAACCAACAACTAAATAAACTGTTAGAAAAAAAAGAACGGAATTGTGGTTACCAGAGGTGGGGTGGGGCGGGAATTGAATAAAGGCAATCAAAAGGTTTACATTTTCAGTTACAAGATAAAAACTAGGGATGCAATGTATAACATGTTGAATATAATTAACACTAATGTACGTTATACATGAAAGTTGTTAAGAGAATAAATCCTAAGAGTTCTAATCACAAGGAAACCTTTTTTCTATTTCTTTAATATTGTATCTATATGAGGTGATGCTTTTCACTAAACTTGTGATGATCCATTCATGATGTATGTAAATCAAGTCATTATGCTGTACACTTTAAACTTACATAGTACTGTATGTTAATTATAACTCAATAAACTGGGAGAAAAAATAAAATTGGAAGATTAATGTCTCAATTTCAAAACGTGCTACAAAGCTATGACAATCAAAACGGATTGGCATCAAGATAGACATTATAGCACAATGGAATCAAATTGGGAGGCCAGAAATTAACCCACACATCTTACAGTCAACTGATTTTCAATGAGTTCCCAGATCATTCTAAGGGTGAAAAAATAGTCTGTTCAACAATGTTGCTTGGTCAACTAGGTTTCCACATGTAAAAAATAAAATTCTATTTCTGTCTCACTTAATATAAAAATTAAGTCTAAAAGTTTCAGTGACAAAATATAGGAGGGAAAATAATAAAACTTTTAAGAGAGAACACGGGTGACTCTTCATGACCTTGGATTTGACAATAGATTCGTAATCATGACACCAAGAGCACAAGAAAACAAAAGGAAAAATAGATACATTATGCTTCAAAAAAATTAGAAACTTTTGTGCATCAAAAGACCTAATCAAAGAAATGTAAAGACAGCCAACAGAATGAGAGAAGAAACTGCACATTGTTTATGACAAAGCATCTAGTGTTCAGAATATATAAGGAATTCTTACAATTTAGTAACAAAATGACAATTTTTCTTAATGGGCAAAAGATTTGAATAGACATTTCTCCAAAGAATATAAACAAATGTCCAAGAAGCACATGAACAACTGTTTAATATAATTACTCATTATGGCAATGCAAATTAAAATCACAGTGGGATACCTCTATGTAGTCTCAGAAACCTAAAAGTGGATAAACAGTTTTAAAAAACTGACAGTGGTAAGTGCTGCTCAGGAGGCCAATCCACTAGAATTCTCATTGCTGCTGCTGCTGCTGCTGCTGCTAAGTCGCTTCAGTCGTGTCGGACTCTGTGTGACCCCATAGATGGCAGCCCACCAGGCTCCCCGTCCCTGGGATTCTCCAGGCAAGAACACTGGAGTGGGTTGCCATTTCCTTCTCCAATGCATGAAAGTGAAAAGTGAAAGTGAAGTTTCTCGGTCGTGTCGACTCTTAGCGACCCCATGGACTGTAGCCCACCAGGCTCCTCTGCCCATGGGATTTTCCAGGCAAGAGTACTGGAGTGGGGTGCCATTGCCTTCTCCGACTCTCATTGCTGGTGAGAATGAATACCTGTGTAGACACTTTGGAAACAATTTTCCAATTTCTTATAGATTTAAACATATACTTAACATGGCTCAAATTTTTCACTTCTGGTATATGCCCAAGAGAAATGCAAACCTATATTCATGCAAAGACTTGTGCTTTAATGTTTATACTTTATTTATACTATCTACAAAACTGGAAATAATCCAAATGTTCATTAACCGCTAAACGAATAAGCAACATTGTGATACCTCCATACAATGTAACACTACTCAACCACCAAAATGAAGAACTGACTAGACAAACAACAACACAGATGAATCAAAAACAGTATTATGCTGCGTGAAAGAAGCCAGACACAAAAGACTGAATATTTTATTTATATGCTGCTGCTGCTGCTGCTAAGTCGCTTCAGTCGTGTTCGACTCTGTGCAACCCCATAGACGGTAGCACACCAGGCTCCCCTGTCTCTGGGATTCTCCAGGCAAGAACACTGGAGTGGGTTGCCATTTCCTTCTCCAGTGCATGAAAGTGAAAAGTGAAAGTGAAGTCGCTCAGTCGTGTCCGACTCCTAGCGACCTCATGGACTGCAGCCCACCAGGCTCCTCCGTCCATGGGATTTTCTAGGCAAAAGTACTGGAGTGGGGTGCCATTGTCTTCTCCTTTATTTATATGAGATTCTGGCAAAAGTAAAACTATACTGACAGCAAAAAGATCAGTGGTTGCTAGAAAATGGGAGTGGATTTACTGAAAAGGGGCACAAGGGAACATTTTGGGGTGATGGAAATGTTATATATCATAGCTGTGGTGGTTATATGATTGAGTAGACTTGTCTACACTTACCGAGCTGTACATTTAAAAATCACTGTATTTTATTGATGTAAATTATTTCTCAATAAAGCTAATTTTAAAATCATATCCAAAATTTATCCCTTTAATACTATCTTACTGCCACCCTGGGCTCTTGTTCAAACTACTGAATTTGCCTCCTCACTGGAGCCCCCTACTGTCCATTTTCCATACACAGCCAGAGTAGCTAAATGCATCTTTGTAAACATAATGGAGAAGGAAATGGCAACCCACTCCAGTGTTCTTGCCTGGAGAATCCCAGGGACGGGGGAGCCTGGTGGGCTGCCATCTCTGGGGTCACACAGAGTCGGACACGACTTAAGCGACTTAGCAGCAGCAGCAGCAAACATAATAAAGTCTCATAATTTCTCCATTTAAATCCCTGCAGTAGCTACCTGGGCTTCCTTGGTGGCTCAGGCAGTAAAGAATCTGCCTGCAACGCAGGAGACCTGGGTTCGAACACTGGATCAGCAAGATACCCTGTAGAAGGGAATGGCTACCCACTCCAGTATTCTTGTCTGGAGAATTGCATGGACAGAGGAGCCTGGCAGGCTATAGTCCACAGGGTTGCAAAGAGTTGGGCACAACTGAGTGACTAACACTTTCACTTTTCAGTAGCTTCTTTTTTTGCTTAGTAGGAAACCCACACTCTTCTGTGGCCTCTGGGGTCTCTACTGGCCTCTGCCCCCCTGCCCCTACTCTTCCACTTGCTTACTGCCTGCCAGCCACACCAGCCAAGCTTGTTTTGGCTTCAGGGTGTCTTGACATGCCATCCTCTTGCCACTATTTTGACTCTGGAATCTACTTTTCACAGCCTAGCTCAAGATACTTCCAAAACTCTGAAGTTTGTGTTTCCCAAACTTCATCAGTTTGTAAAATTTTGTCCTGGTTTTTGCTGTATCAGCATACTGTCTATACTATCATGTAATATTTTATTTAAAGAAATGTACTTCAGAAAGGAAACTAGGGTGTAAGGGGTGGAGGGAACTGAGTATGGCTCCAAAATGACAATATAAGGGATTCCTGTGGTGGAAACGTTTTGTATCTTGACTCCATCAACTCCAACATCCTGGTTGTGATATTGTACTAAATAGTTTTGCAACATGTCATCAGTGGAGCAACTGGAGTACCCAGAGTCAGAAGTGTACCACTGAATCTTTGTATTATTTTGCACAACTGTGTGAAAATCTATCATCATCTCAAAATAAAAAGTTTAAGTAAAAAATATATATATATAATTAAAATGTGTGGCAAAAATAGTACAACAGACAGAAGGTAAATGAAATTTATGTGTTCTTACATCCTTGCACTGCCCAGCAACTGGTAAAAATACAAATTTAAACTAGATTTTAGTAAATAAGGTTCAGTTCAGTTCAGTTCAGTCTCTCAGTCGTGTCTGACTCTTTGCAACCCTATGAATCGCAGCACGCCAGGCCTCCTTGTCCATCACCAACTCCTGGAGTTCACTCAGACTCATGTCCATCGAGTCAGTGATGCCATCCAACCATCTCATCCTCTATCATCCCCTTCTCCTTCTGCTCCCAATCCCTCCCAGCATCAGAGTCTTTTCCAATGAGTCAACTCTTCACATGAGGTGGCCAAAGTACTGGAATTTCAGCTTTAGCATCATTCCTTCCAATGAAATCCCAGGGCTGATCTCCTTCAGAATGGACTGGTTGGATCTCCTTGCAGTCCAAGGGACTCTCAAGAGTCTTCTCCAACACCACAGTTCAAAAGCATCAATTCTTTGGTGCTCAGCTTTCTTCACAGTCCAACTCTCACATCCATACCTGACCACTGGAAAAAACATAGCCTTGACTAGATGGACCTTTGTTGGCAAAGTAACGTCTCTGCTTTTGAATATGCTATCTAGGTTGGTCATAACTTTCCTTCCAAGGAGTAAGCGTCTTTTAATTTCATGGCTGCAGTCACCATCTGCAGTGATTTTGGAGCCCCCTAAAAGTAAAGTCTGACACTGTTTCCACTGTTTCCCCATCTATTTCCCATGAAGTGATGAGACCAGATGCCATAATCTTCGTCTTCTGAATGTTGAGCTGTAGGTGTTGCAAGAGGGCATCAGAAGGCAGACACAGTGAAACCATACTCACAGAAAACTAGTCAATCTAATCACACTAGGACCACAGCCTTGTCTAACTCAATGAAACTAAGCCATGCCCGTGGGGCCACCCAAGATGGGCAGATCATGGTGGAGAGGTCTGACAGAATGTGGTCCACTGGAGAAGGGAATGGCAAACCACTTCAGTATTCTTGCCTTGAGAACCCCATGAACAGTATGAAAAGGCAAAATGATAGGATACTGAAAGAGGAACTCCCCAGGTCAGTAGAGGCCCAATATGCTACTGGAGATCAGTGGAGAAATAACTCCAGAAAGAATGAAGGGATGGAGCCAAAGCAAAAGCAATACCCAGTTGTGGATGTGACTGGTGATAGAAGCAAGGTCCGATGCTGTAAAGAGCAATATTGCATAGGAACCTGGAATGTCAGGTCCATGAATCAAGGCAAATTGGAATTGGTCAAACAGGAGATGGCAAGAGTGAACATCTATATTCTAGGAATCAGCGAACTAAAATGGACTGGAATGGGTGAATTTAACTCCGATGACCATTATATCTAGTACTGCGAGCAGGAATCCCTTAGAAGAAATGGAGTAGCCATCATGGTCAACAAAAGAGTCCGAAATGCAGTACTTGGATGCAATCTCAAAAACAACAGAATGATCTCTGTTCGTTTCCAAGGCAGATCATTCAATATCACAGTAATCCAAGTCTATGCCCCAACCAGTAATGCTGAAGAAGCTGAAGTTGAACGGTTCTATGAAAATAAGGTTACATATTATCATTTCTATGGTTATCACAAAAAGAACAGTATCAAAGGTATTATATAAATAAGAAGCTCTACTGAGTGAAAAAATGGGAAAATAAAATCCAGAATAAAGCAGAAAACTGAGGGAAAAAAAGAACATGGAGCAAATGAGACAAATTTAAAAACAGTAAATAATAGATTTAAAACCCCAGTATATCAGTAATTACTAAATGTAAATGTACTCAATGTCTTAAGTAAAAGATAAAGATTGCCAGACCGGAATTTAAAATCAGACAATATATTGCTTATGAGAAATTGCTTATTATAAGGTTAAAAAGTAAAAAGATACAAAAAATTTATCTTTCAAACTGTCCAGAGATAAGCCAATACCAGACCAAAAGAATTAAGTATAAATATAATTTAAAATGAAGGGAGACATCTCATAATGATGTGATTCAATTTGAATATTTTAGATTTGCATATACCTTATAATAGAGCCTGCTGCTGCTGCTGCTAAGGCGCTTCAGTCCTGTCCGACTCTGTGCGATCCCATAGATGGCAGCCCACCAGGCTCCGCCCTCCCTGGGATTCTCCAGGCAAGAACACTGGAGTGGGTTGCCATTTCCTTCTCCAATGCATGAAAAGTGAAAAGTGAAAGTGAAGTCGCTCAGTCGTGTCCGACTCTATGCGACCCTATGGACTGCAGCCTACCAGGCTCCTCTGTCCATGGGATTTTCCAGGCAAGAGTACTGGAGTGGGTTGCCATTGTCTTCTCCAATAATAGAGCCTGAAAATATATAAAGTTAAAATTGTCAAAATTAGAAAGAAAAAGAAATAAAGGGAACCCCTGTGCAGTATTGGTGGGAACACAGGTTGGTACAGTCACTATGGAAAACAAGTCTCCTGCATTGCATTGTATGGAGATTTCCCAAAAATTAAAATTAGAATTACTGTATGATCCAGCAGTTCTACACCTGAGTATTTATCAGAAGAAAACAAAAACAGAAATTAGAAAAGAAACATGCACCCCATGTTCATAGCACCATAGAATAACCACATTATGGAAGCAACCTAAGTGTCCATGAACAGATGAATGGATAAAGAAGATGTAATATATATATATAGGACTTCTTGGTAGCTCAGCTGGTAAAGAATTTGCCTGCAATGCAAGAGACCCCCGTTCGATTCCTGGGTTGGGAAGATCCCCTGGAGGAGGGCACAGTAACCCACTCCAGTATTCTTACCTGGAGAATCCACATGGACAGAGGAGCCTGGTGGGCTACAGTCCACAGTGTCACAAAGAATTGGACACAATTGAATGACTAAGCGCAGCACAGCACAATAAATATATATATATAATGAACCATTACTCAGCCATCGAAATCACTGAAATCTTGCCATCTGCAGCAACATGGATGGACCTAGAGAATATCATGCTAAGTGACATAACTCAGAGAAAGACAAATGGTCTATGGTTCCACTTAACAAAACAAATGAACAAACATAGCAAAACATAAGCCAGAACTTTAGATACAGAGAGTAAAGAGGTGTTTGCTAGAGCAGAGTGTAGTAGGGGGAGAAAAGATTGGATGAGGGAGATTAAGAGGTACAGACTTCCTGGTGTAGAATGAGGGGGAAAAAAAGAAAAGAAGAAGGGATAAGTCTACAATCATGGTAGGAGACTTTAAACACATCTCTCTTGGTAACTGATGGAACAAGCATAAACATATCTGATATGTATAAAAGATTTGAACGACATGAGTAAAATAGTTACTTGCATGAGACCTAGTCTATATTTTTGTGAATCATTTGACAACACTTTTCAGGATAACCTTGTGATAGAATAAATGCAAGTAGTATGAGTAGAAAGGAGGATTTCAGGGAATGAAACAACTCAAGGAGTTTTTAGAAGTTCTTTAATACCAAAAGTTATGTTCTTGCTTTAGTCCCTATCCTATACAAATCATATATAACGAATACCAGTAGTTATAAATTGGTAGATGAGTTAGATTCAAAATTTTTTTAATGGTTTAAAACATTGGTTGAATGGTTTGAAACTGAATCTGTGAGATGAAAACTTAATTGGTGCAAAAGCATTTTAAGTTGCATTTTTAGTCTGAAAATAGTTTATCATTTAAAAACTGAGAAATAACACACACTTATACACATACACACACATAAAAAGGTGCCCACCTCAGTGACTTTTTGCTTATGTGTACACACATTCTAACCAGGTCATAGACTATTTCCAGCACCCTGGAAAGCTCCCTCATACCTCTTCTCAGTCAACTCCCTCCCCAACAGAGGAAATGCATGTTCTGCCTTCTATTATCATTGGTAAGTGTTGCCTGTTCTTAATCATTATATAAATGGAACTATTCAGACACGTGGTACATATGTTTATAAATGTACATATATACATCTATCTGTCTATCATTGATCTGTTTATATATTTTGTATGTATTATACATATGTGTCTATCTTTCTATATAATAACAATTTGTCTGTTGGGCTTCTCTGCTAGCTCAGCTAGTAAGGAATCTGCCTGCAATGCAGGAGACCCCGGTTCAATTCCTGGGATGGGAAGACACCCCGGAGAAGGGTTAGGCTACCCACTCCAGTATTCTTGGGATTCCATGGTGGCTTAGACGGTAAAGAATCTCCCAGCAATGCAGGAGACCTGGGTTCGATTCTGGGGTGGGAAAATCCCCTGGAGGAGTGCATGGTAACCCACTCCAGTATTCTTGCCTGGAAACTCTCATGGACAGAGGAGCCTGGTGGGCTACAGTCCACAGGGTCGCAAAGAGTTGGGCATGACTGTGTGTGCGCACGCACACACACACACACACACATCTACCTATTATCTATTGACCATCTATTTGTCTTTCTATCTGTCTACTATCAAGTTAGCTAATTAGCTATCATCTATCTCTCTATGTATCTATCTGTAGGAAACTAGGCCATGATCATAAAAAAAATAAACAGCATCAATTTCCAAGAATCAAAGTTACCTGTCACAATAAGTCCAAGGAAACTTAGAGCTGATGTTGAATTGTAGCTACTTGAAGTGGTTGACTGAGTCAGTGAGAGCTCCTCTTTTCTATTACAAAATAACTATAGAGGCATTCAAAACATAATTATCATACATAGCATTTCTCCCTGGTATAATTAGAAACAGAATAACAGATATGAGAAATGCTTTTGCCATGTGATACAAAGTTATACAACTCCAAATTCAGAACACACAAATTCAAAGCCTCTAGCACTCCAGTGATAATAGAAGGCAGAACATTGATTTCCCCTGTTGGGGAGGGTGTTGACTGAGAAGCAAGAGGGAAGCATGGTTAATGACCACCTAGAGAGGCGAAGCCCAGATGGCAGGGCTTCCGCCAGTTAGCCCAAGGCCTGTGGGTGTCCTGTTGCAGGTCTGCAGGCATGTGTAGCCAGAAGCCCCAACGTGCGTATGCATGTCCTGGCCTTACCAAGCAGGACACATATGCAGCCCTCCCAAGCTGCCATTCCTAAGCCACTGCTTGCACACCCTGCCCACAAGCCTCAGCAGGTTCTGAAAGTGGTCAGCTAGCAACTGGGTCTGGAAACCCAACTAACTGCTGAGCACCTTCTATATCTGTTTCTAATGCATTCAAAAATAAAACAGTTGTGCAAATTTTGTTTTTCTTTATTTTTAGGAGAGAAGGTAAGAAAAAAAAAAAGTGTTCCCAATGGGCTCAGTGAGCAGCACAGAAAAGGAGGCTTTATTTTCCAAGAAAAGGTGTTGCTAGCTGGAGCCCTGTCTCCCTCAGCCAGGCAGACCTGGTCTTCAGCAGGTGGAACTCCCCCAAAGTAGGGAGAGTGTAGAGGAGATCAGATGCCAGGTGCTGCGGGGCACGTGCTCCCATGAGTTCACATGGCCCCCAGGGCTGCTGAGATGGACTAGGTCCATGCCCAGCCTGAGATCCTCAGCATGGGCAAGCTGGCCGGAAGCCAGGGCCTTTGTTCACAGTGAACCCCAGCCTGCCTCAGACATCCCAGAGTCCTGAACCTGTAGGGTGGGTTGGCTGTTAGATGCCTATTGAACTTTACCTTCAAAACATCTCCATTCTCCTGCTTTCAGTAGTCTGCATGAGCTGCTTCTTTCTAGAAACTTTGCAGCTTACCCTCCAATCATGAATCTTCAGCCTTCTCATACCTCCTTTTCAGTCACTGAGCCCTCGAAGTCCCTGTCACACTGTTCCTCATGCCCACACAGACCCAGCCTTTCATCTGCTTACAACCTTCCGGTAACTTCCAGAGTCCTCACCTCAGCCTTTGGCCCCCACGTCTCCCTGCTGCCCCAGGGCCTCCTTTGCTCCTCAATTGTGTGCACATACTCCTCCAAACTTGACCCTTGCTGTGCCCCCTGCTGACTTCTGTAGTTTTGCATGACTCCCCCTTACTGCCCTTAAGACTTTGTTCAAATGTTCTCACTGAGCCCTCCCTGGGACCACCCGCCTGACACTGCCAAGCTCCACACCCAGTACTCACCAACCACTCTTCATTTTCCTCCACCACACTCAAGGCTGTCTGACAGACACAATGTACTTTTCTTTGTTTGACTATTGTCTTCTGTGCTGGGACTCAGTCTATGAATGGGTGGCTTGCTTTATTCCTAGCATATCAGTAGAGCCTGGCACATAATTGACAGTGGGTACTCAATAAATATCTGCTGACTGACTGAAGAAAGGAAGAAAAGAAGGAAGGACAACAAGGAGGGGCAGTGATCATCTTCATTCTGCAGAAAAGGAAACCAAGACGCAGATACCCCAGGTCACACTGCTCATTACTAAGATGGCAAACTCGCAGTAAGTCAGAGTGAAAGACGTTCTTAGAGACACCCTTCCCTGCTCCACTAAAAAGAAACCTGTCACCTAGTTAAGAATATTATATCTAGCAAAGCTATTCCTTAAAAATTATGGAGAATTTGAAACAAAAATGAGTAGATATTGAGGACATTATGCTAAGTGAAATAAATCAGACAGAGAAAGACAAATACTGTATGATAGGCTTATAAGTAGAATCTTAAACAAAACAAGACAAAAACCCAAGCCCATAGAAACAGAGAACAGATTGATTTTGGGGGAGTGGGGGAAATGGGTGAAGGGAATAAAAAGGTACAATCTTCCAGTTATAAAATAAATGAGTCATGGGAATGCAATGTACAGAAAACCTTCTTCAGGGTGTATATGCAAAGGAAATTATATCTGCACTCTCATGTTGATCTCAGCGTTATTCACAATAAGCAAGATATGGATTCACTCTAAATGTTCATCAATAGATGAATGGATAAAAAAAAAATGTGATGTTGTTTTCCTTTATACATTCATCAGTCAAACACACACACACACACACACACACACACACACACACACAAGATCCAGCCATTTGTAACAATATGAATCTGGAGGATATTAGGCAAGTGAAATAAGCTAGGTACAGAAAAACAATTGGTGCATGATATCATGTATACTTGGAATCTAAAATCAGACATAGAAGCACAGAGTAGAATAGTGGTTGCCAGGAGCTGGGGGCAGGGGGAAATGGTGAGATGTTGGTCACAGTGTATAACGTTTCAGTTATGAAAGATGAATAAGTTCCAGAGACCTACTGTATAGCATGCTGACTACACTTAGCAATACTGTATTGCATGCTTGAAATCTGTTAATCTTAAGCATTCTTACCATTTACCATGAAAGAAACAAAGAAAAATGTATGAAACAGCCTCACTGAAGAAAGTGAGGAATAAGAATGTAACTATGGAAATGAGCTGATCTAAGTAACTATGGAAATGAGTAATGTCTTAAGACTAAAGTTAAAAGGAACTGTGTGTAAGTACTGTATTCCAGTTGATAAAGCACTTCCCTGATAGCTCAGTTGGTAAAGAATCCACCTGCAATGCAGGAGACCTTGGTTTGATTCTTGGGTTGGGAAGATCCCTTGGAGAAGGGAATGGCTACCCACTCCAGTATTCTGGCCTGGAGAATTTCATGGAATGTACAGTCCATGGGGTCACAAAGAGTCGGACACGACTCAGTGACTTTCACTTTCACTTTCATCAGTTGATAAACCATCTCCTTTGAGGGTATGGGTGAACAATTCTTAAGCCACTACATATACTGGAATTGAACAATTAAATAAATGGATGGCTGATAGTGAGAATCACATTTATTTGGAGTTGGAGGTCAAAGGTAAGCAAGTGAAAGAAGTAGAAATGGTTAGGATAAATGACATTAGTTGGAACACATATAGTGATGGCTATGCATAGAAATACTTACAGACTTGTATAAAAGTGGGTTAGTATCACATGTATATTTCCTAGCTCTTTCAGTTGGGAGGGCCTAAAAGCAATGCGCTCTAGCAGAAACAAGTACATTAGTGCTCCCATCTTGGTTTTACTACCTTTCTGTAATAAAGAGAACTTGGGCTCCTTGGAGAAATTGCTGACTCTTGAACTAGGATGAGAAATATACAAAATGAGCCAGAAGAATTTTGTAGTACCAGAAAGTAAGAAAGTACTTTTAAAAAATTCAACAGAAAAAGAAGGAAAAAAAAAAAAACCTACCAAAACTCACAGTGATTGGAGGCATGTCAAAGAGATATAGACACCAACTGAAAGAGAGCCAATGGCCAAAGCCGGAAATATTTGAACAACAGAATAAATAATCTGAAATTGAATTATAACCTAAAGTATAAAATAAATATTTTATTAATAACAATTATGATATAAGTAAATGATTGAATAAATAAACAAATAGGGAAAACAAACAAAACTCTCATGCTGAATTTCAAATAATTTTTGTACATTATCTGCTCTTAAGGAGATGGAATATAGATCGCCTCTTCTTTTTTTTCCAACTTACACAAAGATTTTTATTAAAAACAACAAATGACCCTGAATCTCTAATGCCCGTGAAATCTTTCTAAAATCTAAAGGCTTCTTCTTGAATGCTATTTGCTGTTGTTTAGTCACTAAGTCATGTCCAGCTCTTTCCAGCCCCCGTGGACTCTAGCCCACTAGGCTCCTCTGTCCATGGAAGTTTCCAGGCAAGAATACTGGAGTGGGTTGCCATTTCCTTCTCCAGGGGATCTTCCTGACCCAGGAATCGGACTCATGTCTCCTGCATTGGCAGGCAGATTCTTTACCAATGAGTCACCAGGGAAGCCATTTTGAACGCTATATTCGTTTCTAAAAAATTATTTATTATTCTAAATTAAAGGATACTTGCTTTACATTGTTGCATTAATTTCTGCTGTACAACAATGTGAATCAGCTATAAGTATACATATATATGTACATATGGACTTCCCTGGTGGCTAAGGTGGTAAAGCGTCTGTCTACAATGAGGGAGACCTGGGTTCGATCCCTGGGTTGGGAAGATTCCCCTGGAGAAGGAAATGGCAATCCACTCCAGTACTATTGCCAGGAAAATCCCATGGACAGAGGAGCCTGGTATGCTACAGTCCATGGGGTCGCAAAGAGTCGGACACGACTGAACAACTTCACACACATATATCCCCTCCCTTTTAAATCTCCCTCCCACGCCCCCATCCTACCTCTCCAGGTTGTCACAGAGCACCAAGCTGAGCCCCCTGTGTTATACAGCACCTTCCCACTAGCTGTCTGTTTTACACGCTAGTAAAGTAATGCTCAAAATTCTCCAAGCCAGGTTTCAGCAATATGTGAACCGTGAACTTCCTAATGTTCAAGCTGGTTTTAGAAAAGGCAGAGGAACCAGAGATCAAATTGCCAACATCTGCTGGATCATTGAAAAAGCAAGAGAGTTCCAGAAAAACATCTATTTCTGCTTTATTGACTATGCCAAGGCCTTTGACTGTGTGGATCACAATAAACTGTGGAAAATTCTGAAAGAGATGCGAATACCAGACCACCTGACCTGCCTCTTGAGAAACCTGTATGCAGGTCAGGAAGCAACAGTTAGAACTGAACATGGAACAACAGACTGGTTTCAAATAGGAAAAGGAGTACATCAAGGCTGTATATTGTCACCCTGCTTATTTAACTTATATGCAGAGTACATCATGAGAAACACTGGACTCGAAGAAACACAAGCTGGAATCAAGATTGCCGGGAGAAATATCAATAACCTCAGATATGCAGATGACACCACCTTTATGGCAGAAAGCGAAGAGGAATTAAAAAGCCTCTTGATGAAAGTGAAAGAGAAAAGTGAAAAAGTTGGCTTAAAGCTCAACATTCAGAAATCTAATCATGGCATCTGGTCCCATCACTTCCTGGGAAATAGATAGGGAAACAGTGGAAACAGTGTCAGACTTTATTTTTTTGAGCTCCAAAATCACTGCAGATGGTGACTGCAGCCATGAAATTAAAAGACGCTTACTCCTTGGAAGGAAAGTTATGACCAACCTAGATAGCATATTCAAAAGCAGAGACATTACTTCGCCAACAAAGGTCCGTCTAGTCAAGGCTATGGTTTTTCCAGTGGTCATGTATGGATGTGAGAGTTGGACTGTGAAGAAAGCTGAGCACCAAAGAATTGATGCTTTTGAACTGTGGTGTTGGAGAAGACTCTTGAGAGTCCCTTAGACTGCAAGGAGACCCAACCAGTCCATGCTGAAGGAGATCAGCCCTGGGATTTCTTTGGAAGGAATGATGCTAAAGCTGAAATTCCAGTACTTTGGCCACCTCATGTGAAGAGTTGACTCATTGGAAAAGACTCTGATGCTGGGAGGGATTGGGGGCAGGAGGAGAAGGGGCCGACAGAGGATGAGATGGCTGGATGGCATCACCGACTTGATGGACGTGAGTCTGAGTGAACTCCGGGAGTTGGTGATGAACAGGGAGGCCTGGTGTGCTGCGATTCATGGGGTCGCAGGGAGTCGGACACGACTGAGCAACTGAACTGAACTGAACTGAATGTATATATGTCCGTGCTACTCTCAATCTGTCCTACTTTCTTCCCCTGCTGTGTGCACAAGTCCATTCTCTACATCTGCTTCCCTATTCCTGCCCTGAAAATAGATTCATCTCTTCCATTTGCTAGATTCCATATATATGCTCTAATATACAATATTTGTTTTACTCTTTCTGATTTACTTCACACTGTATGGCAGACCCCAGGTTCATCCACATCACTACAAATGACCCACTTTAATTCCTTTTTATGGCTGAATAATATTCCATTGTATATATGTACCACAACTTCTTTGTCTATTCATCTGTTGATGGACATCTAGGTTGCCTCCATGTCCTGGCTATTTTTAAATAATGCTTCAATGAACATTGGTGTACATGTGTCATTTTGAATTATGGTTTTCTCAGAGTATATTTTCTTTCACGGAGTAAGCGTCTTTTAATTTCACGGCTGCAGTCGCTATCCTCAGTGATTTTGGAGGCCAAGAGAATAAAGTCTGTCACTGTTTCCATTGTTTCCCATCAATTTGCCATGAAGCGATGGGACCAGATACCATGATCTTAGTTTTTTGAATGTTGAGTTTTAAGTCAGCTTTTTCGCTTTCGTCTTTCGCCTTCATCAAGAGGCTCTTTAGTTCCTCTTTGCTTTCTGCCATTGGTTGGGGGGGTGTCATCTGCATATCTGAGGTTACTGTTATTTCTCCTGGCAATCCTGATTCCAGCTTGAGCTTCATTCAGCCCAGCATTTCCAATGATGTACTCTGAATAAAAGTTAAATAAGCAGGGTGACAATATATAGCCTTGACATACTCCTTTCCCAATTTGCAACCAGTCCGTCATTCCATGTCTGGTTCTAATTGTTGCTTCTTGACTTTCATGGTCAGGTATTCCCATCTCTTGAAGAATTTTCCATAATGTGTTGTGATCCACGTAGTCAAAGGCTTTAGCGTAGTCAATGAAGCAGAAGTAGATGCTTTTATGCAATGCCACTGTTTTTTCTGTGATTCAGTGAATGTTGGCATTTTGATCTCTGGTTCCTCTGCCTTTTCTAAATCCAGCTTGTACATTTGTAAGTTCTCAGTTCATGTATTGTTGAAGCCTTGCTTGAAGGATTTAGAGCATTACCTTTATAGCATGTGAAATGAGTGCAATTGTGCAGTAGTTTGAACATTCTTTAGCATTTCCTTTATTTGGGATTGGAATGAAAACTGACCTTTTCCAGACCTGTGGCCATTCCTGAGTTTTCCAAATTTGCTGGCATATTGAGTGCAGCACTTTCACAGCATCATCTTTTAGGATTTGAAATAGTTCACCTGGCATTCCATCACCTCACTAGCTTTGTTCATCGTAATGTTTTCTAAGACTCACTTGACTTCACACTGCAGGATGTCTGGCTCTAGGTGAATCTTCACACCATTGTGGCTATCCAGGTAAAACCTTCTTGGTATTGGCATAAAAACAGAAATATTGATCAATGGACATAATAGAAAGCCCACAGATAAGCCCATACACCTATGGGCACCTCATCTTTGACAAAGGAGGCAAGAATATACAATGGAGAAGAGACAGCCTCTTTAATAAGTGGTTCTGGGAAAGCTGGACAGCTGAAAGTAAAAGAATGCAATTAAAACATACCCTAACACCATGCTGCTGCTGCTGCTAAGTCACTTCAGTCGTGTCCGACTCTGTGCGACTCCAGAGACGGCAGCCCACCAGGCTCCCCCTTCCCTGGGATTCTCTAGGCAAGAATACTGGAGTGGGTTGCCATTTCCTTTTCTAATGCATGAAAGTGAAAAGTGAAAGTGAAGTTGCTCAGTCGTGTCCGACTCTTGGTGACACCATGGACTGCAGCCTACCAGGCTCCTCCGTCCATGGGATTTTCCAGGCAAGAGTACTGGAGTGGGGTGCCATTGCCTTCTCTGCCCTAACACCATACACAAAAATAAATCCAAAATGGATTATAGACCTAAATATAAGGCCAAGTACTGTAAAACTCATTGAGGGAAACATAGGCAGAACACTTTGTGACATAAATCACAGCAAAATCCTCTTTGACCCACCTTCTAGAGTAATGGAAATAGAAACAAAAATAACCAAATGGAACTTAAACACTTTTGCACAGCAAAGGAAAACATAAACATGACAGAAAGACAACCCCCAGAACGGGAGAAAATAATTGCAAATGAAGAACTGACAAAGCATTAATCTCTAAAATATACAAGCAGCTTATACAGCTCAATATCAGAAAAACAAGCAACCCAATTAAAAAAAAAAGTGGGTAGATGACCTAAACAGATATTTTTTCCAAAGAAAGCTCTCCTCTTCTTAATTATGGCTTACCTGTGGTGACTTCTTCTAAAGAATATAGTATGGTAAGGGAGGACAAAGAATAGTTACAATGGGAAAATATGACAAACACTATCTTAATTAGGTGACCAATGATAATATTAACAGTGATAAATCATATTTTAACATGTATCCTAGATATGATGTGATGAGACTAATACTTTACCTCTGTGATCTTACTCTGAAAAACATATTACTTCACTGTAATCATAAAAAAAAATATCAAACAAATCCCAACTCAGGAGTTTTCTATAGAGTCCCTGACCAGTAATTTTCAAAAGTATAAAGACTTTTGAAAAAACAAAGAAACTTTGAAAGCTGTCACAATCAATAGGCATAACTACTAAATAATGTGATATCCTGGATGGCATATTGGAAAGTAAAAAAAAAATTATGGAAAATTAGAAAATCTGAATAAAATGTGGACTTCAGTTAGTAATAATGTATCAGTATTAATTGTGCCAGTGAAAGCTATTAACCGGGAAACTGAATATGTGGAAACACTCTGTTATCTTTGAGGAATTTTGTAAATCTAAAACTGTTTGAATTAGAAGTTTATTTTAGAAATTAATTGGGTATATTTGTGTGGGTCTATCTCTGGGTTGCCTATTCTGTTCCACTGATTCATATGTTACTCCTTTGCCAGCACGACACTGGCTCGATTACTGTGGCGGTCCAGTATGACTTAGGGCTTCCCATGTGGCACTAGCGGTAAAGAACCTGCTGGCTAATGTAGGAGGCTGACTCAAGAGATGCGGGTTGATCCCTAGCAGGAAAGATCCCCTGGAAAAGGAAATGGTACCTTACTTCAGTATTCCATGAATAGAGAATTCCATAAACAGAGGAGTCTGGTGAGCTCCAGCCCATGGGGTCAAAAGAATCAGACATGACTGCAGCAACTTAGCACACGTAGCGTGCCTTAACATTGGGGGAGATGACTTCTCTCACTCAATTTTTCCGAAAGGAATTTGAACACTCTGATCTCCATGCTTCCCCACACAGATTTTAGAATAAACTAAGCTTGTCTACGTTTATAACAACTTAGACATTGATGAAATTTTGGTAATAATTGTCTTAAATCTATATATAGATTTATGAAGAATTGACATCTTTACTATGTTGAATATCTCAATCCACAAACATGATATGTTTCCCCATTAACATAAGTTTTCTTTCATTTTTTCCCAGAAATTTATAATTTTATCAGATTCTTTAATTAGATTTTTACTTAATTTTTTATCTTGTGAAGAGTTGTAAATGATACTGTTGTTGTCTAGTCACTGAGTCGTGTGTGACTCTGACCCCATAAACTGAAGCACGCCAGGCTTCCCTGTCCTTCACCATCTCCTGGAGTTTGCTCAGATTCATGTCCACTGAGTTAGTGATGCCATCCAACCATGAACTGCATGGACACCATGGACTGCAGCATGCCAGTCTTCCCTCTCCTTCACTATCTCCTGGAGTTTGCTCAGATTCATATTCATCGAGTCAGTGATGCTATCTAACCATCTTATCCTTTGCTGCTCTCTTCTTTTGCCTTCAGTCTTTTCCAGCATCAGGGGCTTTTCCAGTAAGTCCTTTCCTTACAAGGAACAAGTGTCTTTTAATTTCATGGCTGCAGTCACCGTCTGCAGTGGTTTCGGAGCCCAAGAAAAGAAAATCCATCACTGCTTCCACTATTCCCCCTTCTATTTGCCACGAAGTGATGGGACCAGATGCCATGATCTTAGTTATTTGAATGCTGAGTTTTAAGCCAGCTTTTTCACTCTCCTCTTTCACTTTCATCATTAATTCTTCACTTTCTGCCATTAGACTGGTATCATCTGCATATCTGAGGTTGTTATTTCTCCCTGAAATCTTGATTCCAGCTTGTGCTTCATCCAGCCCAATGTTTCTCATGATGTATTATTCTGCATATAAGTTAAATAAACAGGGTGACAATATATAGCCTTGATGTACTCCTTTCCCAGTTTTGAACCAGTCCGTTGTTCTGTGTCTGGTTCTGTTGCTTCTTGACCTGCACACAGGTTTCTCAGGAGACAGGTAAGGTGGTTCTGTATTCCCATCTCTAAGAATTTTCCACAGTTGTGATCCACACAGTCAAAGGCTTTCAGGTAGTCATTGAAACAGAAATAGATGTTTTTCTTGAATTCCCTTGCTAGGATCCACCAAATGTTGGCAATTTGATCTCTGGTTCCTCTGCCTCTTCTAAATCCAGCTTGTACATCTGGTTCTCAGCTCGTGTGCTGCTGAAGCCTAGTTTGAAGGATTTTGAACATAACGTTACATTTCACTCTTTCTGTTCAGTCCAAATCCCACCCCACCCCTCCATCTACTCACCTGACCCTTTCTCTGCCTGTAACTTGACCATACCTGCCTGGGCATGCCACTCTGTGCCCCTCTCTGCTCCTTTAGATCCCAGACCACCTGGCTAACAGCCCACTGCTGTGCACACATGTAACTTCTTACCTATGTGGCCCTGGCAGTCCCTTCCCTCCTTGTGCCCTCATTTCCTCCCTCTATGATGAGGTGGCAGTGAAAGCAGCATCGTGAGTTACTTCTGCCTCACGGAGGCCTGCAGAGCGGTGGGCGGCTCCTGGAAGGGGTGAGCTCCCTGCTGTGTGAATCTGGGCAAGCTGATGAGCCTTTCTGTGCCTCAGTCTCCTCCTCTTGCAAAGTGAGGGTGATGGGAATGCCTATCTCACAGAGATTTTCTGAGGATTAAATGAGCTACTGCACATAAACTGGGCTCAGCCCCAGCATACAGCAGGTGCTACATAAATGTTCACTGATAATAGTATCTGGTTGTGGCTAATTAACTCTGGAAAGAGGGAAGTTCAGGATTTACCTCCCCTCCCCGAACCACACCCAGAAATGAACAGTTGCCATTTCTCACTCACCAGGGAGCCTGGGTGCCCAGCATCTGTCTGTCAACAGAAGGGCCTCCTGGGCCTGCTGAGCCCCTAGTGAGCCCATCCTGGCCTCTGGGCCACCATCTCCTGGGTGGTGGGCGTCCTGGGCCACAGCTTCCCAGACCCCTCCCCCACATCCTGAAGTGCCCCTCATTCACCCTCCACCCAGTCTCAGGGCCAGACTCTGGGATTCAGAGGAGGAGACCTCACTCTGGACTTTTGTCTCAAACAGACCTGCTCCCTCCCCAGCTTGCAGTGACTGTTGGATAAGCTCAGCTAGCCCTCCCTCAGGGCACCGTCTCCCTCTGCAGTGGCTCTGCCAGTTGAAGGGTAGAGTGGGACCCGCCAATGTCACATGCAACCTGGACAATCACCAGCAGATGTGCTGTGCCACACTGCCCTTCCCGGTGCCCTGCCCCTGTGCCCCTGCCCCGCCCTGCCCCTGCAGGTCCCCTCTGCCATGGGGAGCAGTTGGTGGTTGTGAATGAGTAATTTGGGCCCCTGTTTAAGGAGAGGAAGCAATAATAGCGGTCGTAATTGTCCAAATTGCTGCTGCCCCTTCGAGCATGACATCTGCCTGATGACGGCGGATGGAAACCTGACCCAGGCAGCGGGTATGGTGTGGCCTGGGGAGCAGAGCATCCCTAGGGCTGGCCTTGCTGGGCGAGTGGAGCACCTGGCCTGGACACCTTGGCCCCTGCAAGAGGGGACAGCCCACCTTATCCATCGGGATGGGGGTGGTGACTCACCCCACAACTACACAATAAGTCAACACATGTTTACTAAGTGCCTGCTCTGTGCAGGGCCCAGGTTGGGGCACAGGCCAGGCCAACATGGCAATTCTCACATCCCTGGTCTCCAGAGCGACATGGAGGGGCAGCTGGTGCAGCTGTGAGCCTGGGTGGGACACGCCTGCTCCATCCAGAGAGTCAGTGTCTTCTTGCCTTTGGAGTTTCCTTTTTGAGAATGTGTGAGGGGATGGGCTGAGAGGTGGGGGGCCAGGGGCAGGGGCACTCTGGTATCCTGTAGGGGTGGTGGGGTGAGAGGTGGGCTTGGGAGATGGAGTTTGGGGCCTGTTGGGGTCTCCCAGGTCCAAGTTGGCAGGAAGGTGTGCAGGCTTCAGCTGGGGAGAAGGTCTAGCAGTGGGGAAAGGAGAGAGGGGGTTGGCAAACGGCAGATGGACAAGTGGATGAGGCTGGAGATGAGGGAGTGGTCTGATCATGATGGGTAAACACATCAGGTCATCAAAGTGGGTTTTGTTGTGGGTCTTGACGTGATTCAGCGAGCACTATAGAAACCATGAAAGCTGCTCTGCACAGAACTGTGGGGGCAGGAAGACTGGGGCCTGCACTGGGTGGGCAGAGGGTGGGCAGGTTCTTGGACTTCAGGGCTGTCCCACCCTTGCTCTTGGCCTCACTTGAACCTTCTAAGTTTTCCACTGTGATGAGGAGTCTCCAGGCCCCACTCCCCTTTTGTTCAGCAGCCAGACCACTGGTATTCTCCAAGAAGCTGACATGTAAGCCCCTATTTGGAGGCTGATTCCAGGAAGTCTCAGTAGGGTGTGGATTGGCAGCAGGGAGGAGACAGTGACAACCAAGTGTATGGTGTCACCCTTAGCCACTGTGGACTGTGCCCCCACCCCCCAGGAGAAGAGGCACTGGTGTCAAATGCCTCCTGGCAGGAGAGCTACTTGGGCATCTTCTCACCTGCCTTTCTGACCAACACAGGTCAGGGACCCACAGATCAGAACAGAGGCTGCTTAGGGGAGCACTTGGATGGGAGAATACGGGGGTGTCTGTCATTTTGTATACTTTATATTTTGAACAATGTATTGACTTACCTATTAGAAATTAAGAACAAACAACACAGCCCCTCTTCACCCCTTGCTTTGATCTCTCCCAAAGGCATTACCTGATGTACCTAGAATCCAGCTCGGAGATACCTGGTGTTCTTGGCATCCAGGTGGGCAGTGTGGGGCTCTGCTGTTACTAAGGTCAGTTGGCCATGACCTTTCTGGAGGACACAGGGCCAGGATGTCTGAGCCTCCCCTCAGAAGGCTCTGAGGGTCAGCAGGCCCAGGAGCCCTGGTCATGAGATTTCATGGTCTATAACCTTAAAACTGTTAGGGAGGACCTGCCCATGGCTCTGCACTGAGTCATCAAACAAGGATCCACTGCCATTTGTTATTACAAAGAGCAGGAGTCTCAGCATTCATGACAGTTCTTTCCAAGAAAGGACAGGGTAATGTATTTGGGGGTTGCCAGGGGGACCAGCTCCCAGGGCTCAAGGGAAAAGGAGTGGGCTAGTTCAAGCCTGAGAAGTCAAGAAGAGGATTGCTTTGGGCCCAAGAGTTCCTTCGACATCCTGAGGAAGGTCACCATCCACTTCCCAGCTCCATCCCATTGGTTCATCATCTCCACACTTAGGCAGGATCCTCATGGTCCCCCAAGCCTCTCCTGTGTTTAGAAAAACTCAAACTAATTGAAAAGACGGAGCTGGGTGTCCTGAGGTCTGAGTGGGAGGAAGGTAGTTTTGGGGGCTAGCAGAGAAGATGGTGAGAGTCTAGGAGATGCGGTGGTAAGGATGTCCTACCCAGCTCTGTAGGTGCTGGGAGCCTGTCTCCCTTATCCAGATGGCCAGACTGAGGGGGCAGGAACCATGAGATTCTCAGGGGTCAGCAGAGAATCAGTGTGCCCCATTAGGGACTAGAGGGGCCTGCTGCTGGGCATCCCAGTGCTGAGGCTGGCCTAGGGGGGTGGGGTTCAGCATTAGGCTCAGGATGGTAAGAAAAGGCTAAAGATCGTGCTATTTCTTTTTCTCTGAGTGGCTCATAAACTCTCCATCTGCTTTTTCAGAAAATTCTGAGTTCTACCTGGCACCTGGAGAGGTAAATCAGTGCTATCAATCAAATACTAAATCATTTCTGATTTCCTTTTCTAGAGGTCTTCTTTATTCATTAAGTTACTTCATGACTGCTAGCTAGATGTAGGGTTTGTCAAGAATTCTGTACCTGGAGCTAGATGGAAAAGTGTTTGAATCCAAAATGCTACCCCTTTGCTATCTTGAGCAGATCTGTTCATGTCTTACACCTGTTTAACCCTCCAGAAAATGGGAATATAGATGATGATATTACAAGACTGCCATGAAGGCATGATAAGTTCATTGGCTTTGCATGGGCTTTGGGTTCTCCCTGCAGGGCATGGGCCTTCAGTACCACCAGGCCTAAGGCCTCCCCTCTGTGGGTCCACTGACCACATGAAAAGCAGCCCATTTCATGTTACATGACCCTTATATTCAGGGGCTGGGGTGGTCAAGGGATTGCCTGGTACTGCAGGGTCACAGGCTGCTGGACTAGGGAGAATCTAAGATATCAGGATGGAGACCACGCTGAGCAGGTCCCAGGTGTTGGCTGGAGAGAGGGCACCAGGCCTTCAAGGCTGAACACTGAGTACCCTGGCTCCAGAGACTTGAGGGGCCTGGGGGCTTGGTGGATGAGTCCCCGCCCTGGACACTAGGTGGTCTGGGCCTTGGTGGGCAAGTCCCTGGCCCTGACTCTGCTTCCCTTCCTGGTGGTATGCCGTGAGGTGGCCTGGCCTTTTCCTATGTGAGCTGGAGGCTTCATCCTGGCTGCACTGCAGACCTGGGAGAGGGATGAAGGATGGAAATGGGAGGGAAACATCCCTGAGTGCCTGCTAGGTATTGGCCCTGGGGTCAGAGTGCCACTGACCCTACTCTTGAAGCTCCTCAAACTACAACAGGGGCTCAAGCCACAGGAGGGCCCCCCAGGCCTCTATGCCTCTGCCCTAGGGGCAATGGCGCTCTTGGGTGGGTGTCCTAAGGAAATTGGGCTTTCCTACATGAGCTCAGGTAGTCACTCGAGGTTCTGGAAGGGGTGCTCTGCCTCCTACTAGCCCAGCTATAGGCAAGTTCCCCCCCCCCACCAACTCGCCACATGCCCCCCAGAGACACGGCTCTGAGCAGGCCAACAAGTCCCTGAAGTCTCAGGCAGGTTGTCCTCATTCCTTCAGAGGAGGGGCTACTGGGGCAAACTCAGTTGGAAAGGGGCCCTGAGTCATGCCCAGGCCTCCGACCCCTGCGCTCCCTTGCAGTCCTGGAACCTGCTAAAAGCAGCCGCTTCCTCAGGCCACTTGCTAAAAGCCCTAGGTCCTTCCGGCCGCGCAGCAGCTGGGGCCTCAAAAAGAGCATAAAAATGTCTGGATGGCACTTTTCACCTTTATTATATACAGAGGCCCCTCATCTCCTGCCTTTCAAGAGGGCCTCTTGGATGGGCTGCTGCGGGGGCGGCCACTCAGAGGCCGTTTATCTGCAGGGAGGAATGTCTGTGAGACCCGCGGCGGAATGGAGCCTCCTCGGCCCATCCATCACCACCTGCCTGGGAGCCCCTTGCTATGTTGGGTAGTTGTGGGGGGTGGATAGGGGGAGGCAGAGGCCTGCTCAGGCCTGTGCCTAGCTCCAGCAGGGGGGTTCCTGCAGCCTGACACAGGGGCTCCCTGCTTGCCTGGGCCCAAGTTAGGCCAGGCCTGCCTTTGGGATCGGGGGCATTAGAAATGAGCCAACCAAGGGAGCCCCTGGAGAAGGAAACGGCAACCCACTCCAGTATTCTTACCTGGAAAATGCCATGGACAGAGGAGCCTGGTGGGCTACAGACCAAAGGGTCACAAGGAGTCAGACACAACTGAGCAACTAAGCTCCATCAAGGGAGCGGGTCTGGGGCTTTGCCCACTCAGCCCAGCTGGGGAAGAGCCAGGGAGATGGGGGTCCAGTGCAGCGCCAGGCTAGAAAGCAGTGGCCTTGAGCATGGAGGTCTCTGGGTGCCAGGGAGAGCCCAGGCCCCTGAGCCAAGACACTTGCCAGGGCACTACACATACTCAATGAATAGAGCCCCTTCAGTCTCCTGGCCTGGAACCCGGCTCTGTTTTATACGAAAACATATGGCAAAAAAAAAAACAACCAACAACCCCATCACAATATTGTAATTATCCTCCAATTAAAATAAATTAATCAAATTTTTTATAAAAGAAAGAATTGTTTTAAAAACAGAAAACATACAGTGTCTTTTCTGTGATTCTGATATATTTGAAATTTTCCAAGAAGGCAATGCCTAAGTAATCTAAGGAACTGTCACATTGCATTTAAAAAATTTTTTTATTTTTTAATTGAAGGATAATCCTTAACAGAATTTTGTTGTTTTCTGTCAAATATCAACAAAAATCAGCCATAGGTATACCTATGTCCCCTCCCTCTTGAACCTGCCTCCCCATCCCACCCTACTAGGTTGTTACAGAGCCCCAGTTTGAGTTCCCTGAGTTTTACAACAAATTCCCATTGACTATTTTACATATGCTAATGTATGTTTATAAAGCATTCCCAGGGGCTTCTCACCTTTGTAGGAAACTGCTGGCCAGAGTGTACCTGGTGCTGAGGGTCTGCCGCTCCAGTTCCTCCGCATCCTGCCTGCCATGCCCTTCCCAGGCGCATCACACAGATGCGTGATCATCCGTGCAGCCACACCCAGGTTTCACAGAGACAAACAGTATGGACGGTCCACACAGCTGAATGCTCTCTCCAGTGCAGTTCGTGCTTGCTGCATTGTGCATTCGGGTTGCTCTTCAAGTTGTGTGGTGTAACCAGGCCTCCTACACATTTGTATGTTAAAACATACATTTAAAAACGTTAAGTCAGTTTCTTTTATTTCTTCTTCCATTGCAGATGAAGTATTATATGGACACTTGAAATGAGATATTTGGGGAGGTTGTGTTGCTTACTGATTTTACCCCAGGATGGTAATGGTTGCCACAAAATATATCAGGAGCTGGGTTGCTGGTTCCGGCCAGGCTTGTGGTCCTCCCTACCTTCATGGCTGTGGTCTCTAGGTAGTTCCTGGGCCTTGGCAGATGATGGCCATGGCAGCGCCCACATCCTTTCCTGTTCATCCTGGGTCACTGAGTGGACTCAGTCCGCACTAACCAGCTTGCAACCCCCTGCAGGTCACCACACCAGTTCCATAGCTTGTAAAGGGATATGGGTTCACAATACAGAGAAGTCCATGGGTGCTCCATCAGGGCAGAGGAAGCAGAAGCTACAATAGCAGTGATAATATGGTCCTTGGATGCCAGCTCATGCTACCCACTGGTTCATGTACTAAATGACATTTTAGTGCACCTGTTCTATGTCAGACCCTGTTCCAGGCAGAAGTCACACTTGTAAGCAAAACAAGCCCAAGTCTAATGCCATGAGCTGATGTCCCAAGGGGAATATCTAGAGAGAAAACAGACCATTTTGGAGAGACAGTAAAGAGCTATGAAGAGAGTAATATAGATCAAGGAGCAGCATACAGCTCAGATGGTCCAGGAGGGCTTCTTGGGGCAGTGCTGTTTGTCAGAATTGAGTGACACAAACTGGAGCCAGGATTCACACAGCACTCAAGGCAGTGGTGGGAAGTAGCAACTGTTCTCCCATCTGCGTGCTGGGGTAGGGGCTCTGCAATATCTCATGGGCTCCAAGTGGCTGCCAGCACTCCAGACAGCATGTGCACACAGGACCACAGAAAAGGCAGGGACTTGGAGTATAAGTAAGAGAGGCTGGGAGTGACACTTGAAAGGTCCCTCTCATCTTCTCAAGGAGGATAAGTCCTCTAAGAAACCTCTTTCTCAGGGAGCTCTCTCTACATCTCATTGAGCAGAACTGCCTGCCATCTCCTGCCCTGCTTTACTGCATATTGAAGTGAGTGTCTGGCTCTTTCTCCCTTACGGTGAGAGTGGCAGGAGAGAGTGGGACTAGGTGTGGGAGTTGGCTAGCCCGTCCCATATCAGGACTTCTCAGAAACTGCTTCTCTCTCTCTTCCTCTCTCTCTCTGTCTCCCTCACTTGGCTCTAGCTGAGCCATTTTTTCTCAGTGTTCTTTGAACCTTTCCAGGCTGGCCTTGTCCCAGAGTCTTTGCATGTGCCATTCCCCAGAGTGCTCTTCCCCACATGTCTGTCTACACAGCTCCCTCCCCCACCCATCAGGTCTTTATTCAGAGCCCCTTTCTCAGCAAGCCCTTTCCCCACCCAATCCCAACATTTCCCCAGGATCACCTGGGGTGTGGCGACCACAGGCCTCCTGACACGCTGCTCCCAGCATGGAGCCTGGCACGTGGTAGGTGCTCAAGAATTCATTCATTCCTTTATCCATTCATTCAGGAAACACTGATTAGCGATGACAGGGGAGGTGGAGGTCATTAAAATCCCTCAAGAGCCCTGTGTCTGGTGCGGAAGACAACCTTGTAAACAGACCATCACAGCCGTGTGGTAAGTGCTTGGAGGGTGGTGGGGGATGGGGGGCAGAGAGGCTGCCATGTGAAGCCCAGTGAGCTGAAATGGACTTGACACTAGCCCTACATAGAGATGGGCACACCTCAGGTGCCCCGCCAGGAGGCAGGAGGGGACTCAGCATCAGCTCTCTTTTGAGAGTTCCATGCCTGGTGCAGGGCTGCAGCGACAGTCTAGTGGGAGCGTAGTCGGGTGTATCTTCACCTCTGTCTCTCCCTATGTGCAGAGACCCTCAAGGTGGCCCTGGCCTCACCCTAGGTGCCAGTGCGGGGCAGATGGCCCCTGGCACGTGTCTGTAGAGGCCTGGTTGGTGGCGAGCCTCCAGCTCAGGTGTACCAGGTGCATTCCCAGCCCCCTCCCCTCTCCAGCTTCCTAAGCCCTTTGTTTACACAAGCAGCAGCAAGCAATACAAATCACCTGCCTCCACTAATGGAGGGCCCTGCCTGCGAGGCCCCTGACAGCTGTGAGATGCTTTCGGGGAGGGGGAAAGCTTTTGACATTAGGGTGCAATCTCCCGCTCAAAGCCCCCACCCCCAGCCTGGCTGCTGGTGGGGTAGTTAAGTGCAGACTCACACAAAGGATGCTTGAGAACAAAACACCACAGGAAGATAGGGTTCTCGAGGCGCCAGAGTTGTCCTTTCTCTGTGGTCATGGACATCAAGCAGCCCCACTGGTGCTGAAATGTTCTGATTACAGCCTCTGCTGTCCTGAGAAGACAGAGAAAACCACGTGTACCCAGCTGGTTCAGCCCCAGTGCCCAGTGGCACCTGGCCCTGGGGTCTGAGCAGGTCTTGGAGCAGCACATGAGTTTAGGAGGCACAGGTGTGGGACCTCCTGATGGGGATAGAAGGTGGCGCCCCTTCCCAGTAATCTGGAAACTTCTGGCTGACTCTAGGAGCAAGTGAATAGAATTTGATCCCACTGTTTGGTTCCTATTGTCTTCATTTTCCTAGTTATGCTTCCATGCATGGGTTTTATGGTGGTAGGAAAATGTCTTCTTGGAAGTAAATTATTTTAAGGAAAAGAAGGAAATTATTTACGCCACAGTCAAGGTGACCTGAGCCATGGCTGAAGCTTAGGGGGCTGAGGTCCACATCTGGACTGGGGCCCTGGCTTGTTCAAAGTCCCAGCAGAAGGTCCAGCCCCCTCACCTTTGTGCTGGCCGTAGGCTGCGAGATCCCTCCCTCCCTTCCCCCGTCCTGAATTCCATCTTCAGTAAGAGAAAAGGAGCAGTCCCCTCCCATTTCTGCTCCGTGCTATCCTATGGCCCCACCAGCCAGAAGATGGGACTTCTGGCAGATGCTGATCTGCAGAGAGAGCTATCCCACCCTTAACCACCTGCACAACCAGTTCTCTGCATTAGAGACTCTTTCTTCTAAACACTAGAGGAGCTTCCTGCTACCCGGGTTCCACCTCTGTGTCTGTTTCTCCTTGGCCCTGCTGACCTCTACTCTCCAGGAAGCTGTGGAGCCAACACACAGATACTTGTTCCTCCCAGCAGGACTCCACTGCGTTGCCCACTCGCTGGACTGTCCTGTCCTGCAAGTTCAGTCTCCAGGCCTTCTACCTAACCTGTGAGCCATTCCAGGATTTGGGCTTCCTCTGAGTTCTGTGGGTGCTTGTTTGATATAAAGATGTGGACACAGCATGGAAATGCAACACCATGGCCATCCCCAGTAAGCCACTCACCCACCGGATGGTCCCTGCCTCCTTCTACTCCTTGGCTTTCCCTGCAGTCCTAAGACAGGTTACCTGATGAAATGGCATTGCCAGGAGCACCCACATACATACACAGCTTTTTTCTTTTTAAGTAATTTCTGTAGGAAAAACCTTCCCAAAAGAGTGGTTACTTTGCCAAAGGATATGAGCAATTGGGTGGGGGGTTGATTCCAATGCTTTTAATGTCTCAATTGCAAATAGTTAAACATGCTAAGCCCACTTATCATCTTGGGTTCTGATGAACGATTTTTCCCTTTATTTATTAACCACAAGCGGGCTGGCCCCTCTGTTACAAAATTCCAAGCAGTCATTAATTGTTACCAAAGATTGTAGGGTTTTGAAGGAGGTTTGGAGCCAAATGGTGGAGGAATCCACACTCCATCATGAAATCTGTTGGCCCCTCACCCACCTGATAGAAATTTGGGGCCAGAACAAGAAAGGCAGGAATGGCTTTAAGACACTGCCTGGTGCCAACTCAGATTATTACTTTTTTATATATCACCTGTATCGAGATGTAATTCACATGTCATGAAATTCACCCCTTTTAACTATACAATTCAGTGACCTTTAGTATTTAGGGTCATGGAACCATCACCAGTAATTCCAAGACATTTTCATCACCCCAAAAGGAATCCCTTAGTAGCTACTCCTAATTCACCCTTCCATGCTCTCCAGCCCAGGGCAACCAGTAATCTCCTTTCTGCCTCGGAGTCTTTCACTATTTTGGACATTTCATATAAATGGATCCTGTAATTTGTGGTCTTTTGTGACAGGCTTCTATCACTCAGCTTAATGTCCTCAGGGTTTACCCATATTTCAATATTCCATTCCTTTTTATGACTGAATAATATTCTGTCGTGTGCATGAACCACATTTGCCTACCCACTTGGCTTTTGATGGACATTTGAGTTATTACCGTTTGGGATTGTTAGGAAAAATACTGCTTGAACACTTGTGTACTGGGTTTTGAGTGGGTACATGTTTTCAATTCCCCTGGATATGTAGGTAGGTAGGCTTGAACCTCTGGGCCATGTGATAACTACCTTTAACACTTTGAGGGACCATGAGGCTATTTGCAAAAGTAGCCACACAATTTTCTACCTGGGCCAGCAATGTATGAGGGTCCTAATATCTCCACACTCTTGCCAGCACTTGTTATTATTTGTCCTTTGGTACATGGCTGTCCTAGTGCGTATAAAGTGGCATCTCACTATAGATTTGATTTTGTTTCCCCCATTGACAAATTATCTTTTGCCTTTTTGTTTTAGCTGTAAGGGTTCTTTGTGTATACCAGATGTAAGACTCTGACCAGATATGTGATTTGTGGATATTTTCTCCCATGCTGTGGTTGTATTTTTACCTTCTCGATTGGGTTGTTTGAAGCACAAACGTTTCTGATTTCAATAATGTCCCATTCAGCATTTTTGGTTTTTTGCTTGTGCTTCTTGGGTTATATCAATTGTCAAATTGAAGGAAGGAAGGAGGTTACCAGAGCTCCCCTTGGCCCTGAGTACACCATGACAACATGAGAACATGAGTTAAACCACACAACAGGTTTATCTGGGAAGGGTCCTCTGTCCATATGCAGAGGGCCTGGTCACCAAGTCTGCAGGGACACGCAGACAGCCCAGGGGGTGAGTAGGATGGCTGAGCCCCAGAAGCCCCGGCTCATAGCTGGTAATCCTGGCAGTCCTATGCCCTGTAGGGCTCTGTGCCCATCTGTCACATGCTGGCTGGGTGGGACCCTCAGGCCTGACAGGCTAAGACTCTAAGTGCTGTTGGAGTGAAAGCAGCAAAACAACCAGGGGGCCTGTCAGGGACGCCTGGTAGCTGGAGTGAGTGATCATCCTGGGGGATTGACCGGCTGTTTGGGTGTCCCATAAACACGACTTCAAGTGGCCGGGTGACGCCCATCCATCACGTCCGAGGCCGCGGCCCAGCGGCTCTCTGCAGTGGCCCGAGCTGACTCTGCTTTGGCCCCTTCCGGGTGGTGCACAAGTCGTGCCTGATCGCTGACAGGTCACTGATGGATGGGTCCCTCCCCTGCAGAAGTACCACATCCAGGAGGCCTGAGGGACAGCGTGCGGCACAGCAGGAAGAACCTGGGCCTGGGCAGAGGCAGAGCTGTCCTGCTGGACAGTGGTCCTGAACCCTGAAAGCAGGCCATGAAGTCAAAGGTCCACAGAGGGAGTCTCCAGCTCAGCAAACAGCAGATCCTCTGGAGTCCCCAGAATTCCCCAACAGCCTGCTTGCTCCCTTGCTGCTAAAGCTATGCAGCCCTTCCAGGACCTGGTGGGAAATGGCCACTGTGAGTCCTCTACTGGGGGACAATAGGGAGTAATGGGGATGTGGCAGCCGGCATAGAGGCTGGCCAGGCCACTCAGGTGTCTGGATGTAGAATAGCCATGTCTTCTGATTCCTCCAGGGACCCCTTGAATGACCCAAACACAGCCATTCCCTGCAAGTTGTGATTCTGTGGGCAACCAGTTAGTTCCTCCTCCCTGCATTTTGTGATATTTACATCAGGGTTGAGGGCTAGAGAGAGAAATAACAATCTTACCTGGTACTCTGCCAGGGCCAGCAATCAGCCATGTGCTCACTGCCAGCTATGTAGCAGCCCGTTGGCTGTGCCACGGCCTGACTTTATGAGGCTGCTCAATGAGGGGTCCTCAAACACCCCAGTCTTTATCACACATTCTCAGCCAGTACAGTGGACAGCTGCACAGACAGGGTGTCCCTCCTCCCTGTGGTTGTCCTTAGGGCTGCTCCTGACTTGGGCTTTCCCTGTCCTTCCCGGCACTCCCCATGTATCTTTCAGTTGGTTGTGGCACATAACTTAGCTAGAGGAATGAGAGCAGAAACGGTGTGCCCTTACCCACCACCTGTCCCATCCCAGCATCTGGGGTCCCCAGGGACAGTGACAGGCTGGCCATCAGTGCCATCAGTGTGACTGTTGTGCTGAGCATTTAGGTGATGGCTTGTCTGTTACTGAACAGAGCCCAACCCGTCCTGACTCACAGGCCCCAAGGACTACCTTTAGGGCAATACCTGTGCCCTCCTTTCTAGCACAATCTCCCCCCAATGCCATAACTGTTCTAGAAGCACAGGACTCCCTCTTCCTAGGTCTTGGTCATGGACAGAGGTAAAAATGTTTTTTGAATGGTGGTGTTGTCTTCACTCAACATCATCCCCAGGGCTGGGCTCTGCCCCTATTACACCTATGGCAACTAAGACTAAGTCCCAAACTCCCCACCTGGACCTGCTGGGCCCCTGCCAACTCCCTCAACTTCACAGCCTCCCTGCCCCTCACCCACTCTGCTGCCCTGGCCCCTGCACACCCAGCCAGAGCCCCCAGGGCCTACACACGAGCTGGCCCTCCCTCTGAAACACACTTTCTCAGTGGTTTCTGCTCATGTTTCAGGCCTCTGCCCACATGTCCCCTCTCAGAGCATGCACCCTGATCCCATTTCAAATTGCCTCTTACTCACATCATTCTTTTTTACCTTTTTATTTGGAAACCTTTTAAAATTTACAGAAAATTTGCAAAAATGAGAACGGGACAAAGAACACAGGCATAGACCTCACCTGCTGCTAACTTTTTATTGCTACATATTATTGGCTCTTGTTCTGTCTCTCTCACACACACAGTTCAAGGACAAGTTGTAGGCATCGGGGCCCTTTGCCCCTAAATACTTCAGGGTGAATTTCCCAAGAATAGGTCATGCTCTTACGTGGCCATGGTTCAGTGCCCACTTCAGTACCTTTAACACTGATACCACACTTTTCTCTCATCTGCCATCCATACACCATCATAGCCTTTCCTTCCCCTCCAGCCGCTGATCCGATACAGGGCCAGGCACTGCCCTCAGCCATAGTGTCTCTTTTGTCCTCCTTCGTCTGCAGCAGTGCCCACACAGTTTTTCCTTTTATTGCAGTAGCACTTTTGAAGAAGACGGTTTCTTTAGTGGCACACCCCTCATGTGGGTCTCTCTGAGTTTTCCCCTGTTTGGTTCAGGTTGTGTCTCTCCGGCTGGTGTGAGTGACGAGAGGGACGCGTCCCTCTCAGGGCGCTGTGTGGGACCCATGCACCCACTTGCCCTCTGTGGCATCAGTTAACTTGATCACCTACCAAGGTGCTGCCACTGTAACTTTTTGCCTTCTTGTGTCTAATCCAGAGTCTGTTAGGGAGCTATGGAAGAGCATGGAAACACCTTGCTCCTCTCATTACTTTCCACCATGTTTAATATCTGTGGATGGCTCCCACCTTATAAAGGCAGCAAAATGCTGATTTTCAACCTAAGCCTCCCTCTGCATTTGCCAGCTGGTAACAGAACCCTCCGGAGAAGGCAATGGCACCCCACTCCAGTACTCTTGCCTGGAAAATCCCATGGGCGGAGGAGCCTAGTGGGCTGCCATCTATGGGTTTGCACAGAGTCGGACACGACTGCAGTGACTTAGCAGCAGCAGCAGCAGCAACAGAACCTTCAGCTTTCTCCTGTAAAAAAAGAGCTCCCCTCCCCTACTCATTTACCCTTATTATAAGGACAGACCACGAATTCCTATTTTTCAATGGCTCATAATCATTACTTTGCTTAAGTGGTTTGGTGCTTCATTTGTCTCAGATTCAGCCAATGGGAGCCCCCACAAGCTGGCTCCGTAAACTTTGACATGCCATCATCATTTTTTCTTTTTTTTTTTTTTTTGAGCATTTTCTTTACCATGTAATACATGGTCCAGGCTTATGCTGTATCAACCCTGCCCCGACTTTGGAACCGGATGTATTCTGAGAAGCTGGATTCCTTTTCCCAGGCCATGACTTAGAGATCACGGTCTGGGAGCTGGGGGTGCTCTGAGATCCCAGTGGCCAGCTGCAAAACTGAACAGACAGAGCCAGAAACACATGATGGGCAATGTGTTCGAAACCTGACATATACAAACAGGCACCTCACTGTGCTCCCTCATATTCCCCGCTGTGGTTTCCATAGGATGCTCTGGAATGATCTGGTTTCCTAATCCCTCTACCTGTTGCTCGTCCTCCAGAGCCATCCACTAGCCCCAAAGAGGCAGGAATAGACCTGTCTTGTCCTTCACAGGGGTCCCAAAGTGGCGGAGGCCTTTAAGGACTCTCTAATGAGTGGATGCACCTCTGTGGTTGCTGAGATTTGCCTGAGGTCATTGCGTTTGGAGTAAGGGTCCACGGAACTTGCCATCTGGCTGGGCTGGGTGGTCTCAGCCCCTGGCAGTGGCGGATGAGTTTGCTTGGCAGGAGTTATATGTACCCACCTCCCAGTCACCTTCACTCCAGAGGGTCAGCCTACCTGGGGACAGAGTTGCCTGGGCCACACACCACACTGAAGGTGAGGGCCCGGACCCTGAATCCTCACAGCATTCCTGCCCTTTGGGGAACCAGAGACTCATTTGTCAGGTCAGGAAACCAAGGTTCAGAGAGGCTCCAACACTTCTGTGGAAAGAGGCTGCAGAGCAAATTCTGCCTGAGTGCTTTGGTTTCATGCAGAACCAGGTGATCTGCACGCACTGTGGCAGCTGCAGCTTTGGCACCATGTGAGCCTTTTCACTTCTCAGGTGAATACTCTTTTAATCCTGATTCAACTCCTCAGCCCCAGAGGGCTGCTGTGGGAGATCCCCCAACATCTGACTTGCCTTGTCCCAGTCCCAAGGGTTAAATAGCCCCAGGCTGTCCTCTGTTTCCTGCCCCTTTCCTGTATCCATCAGGTCTGACTCACCAGCCTGGACTCTGATCCTCACTCTGCCACTGCTCTCTATGGGGCCTTTAATATCCCCACCACCAGCCTCAGTTTCCTTTTCTGTTGCTAGGGCTAAGTACCTTTCCCTTTGAAGAGGGATTCCACCTCCCCCAGAGTCCTAGGAATGAGCCCCATGGAGGTCCTGTCTCTGTCCCCAAAACTTTACTGGTTGTTTAACCAGCAGACACAAGAAAGGGAGGGTAGCTCATTTTTCAAACAAAACGGTATCAGATGTGTGATTTGGTTTAAAAAAATATATTTCTGGCAATGGCTTGAGCTTTGCTCAAGAGAGAATGGGGAGGGGGAGGTGGGGGAGGGTCCGGACCCATTCCAGTGGCTTAAAAAACCCCAGATAAGTGTGTGGTGATTAAGCGCGACCATTAGCTCTAATGGGCAGTAATTGGCGATGAGAAATAATTTTCTGGGGCACAACTGCCCCTGGTGCCCCCACGCCCCGGCCCAGTGGGGGGATGGCCAAGGGGCTGATTAACTCCCAGGCAGGAGGAAATGTCGGAGGCACAAAAAGTTTCCAGATTCGAGGGTAATTGGGAGAAGTTATTTCACTTTCCACATCAGGCTGATGAAGGGCCACCCACCTGCCGCTGAGGGAGGGGCTGAACTGAGCTGCTTCCTGCCCAGGAATGAAGGGGATGGGCATGTGGGTATCCTAGGCCAAGGGGACGGGGAAGGGGCACAGTTCCCTCCTGTATTGGTGCCCGCGGTGCAACCTGGGCAAGTCATTCGTCTGCAGGACGCTGGTGCCTCACTGTCCCAGCAGGGCTGAGGATAACAGCTGCGTGAGGAAGACTGTGGGCCTGAGAGAAGGCAGATGCATGCAGCGAGGGAAGGGCCCCAGCACAGCTCATGGTGAGTGTGCCTCCACACAGACCCCCCATGCCTGGCCCCTCCCTCCAGACTTGCTTTTCCATCAACAGGGAGGGTCCCATCCTTCCCAGCTTTTAACTCACAGACAAACCCACAGGCAGATAGCCCCAGCAGTTCAGATCTCCTCTTCCCCAGAATGAGCCAACCAAAGGCCCCCACTGCTCGTGTGTGTGTGTATGTGTGTGTGTGTGTGTGTGTTCGTCACTCAGTCGTATCCAACTCTTTGCAACCCCATGGACTGTAGCCCGCCAGGCTCCTGTGTCTATGAGATTCTCCAGGCAAGAATACTGGAGTGGGTAGCCAATCCATTCTCCAGGGGATCTTCCTGACCCAGGGATCGAACCCAGGTCTCCCACATTGCAGGCAGATTCTTTACCGTCTGAGCCAGGATTCAAGGAAAGACATCCCTCCTGGCTGGGGAGGGTACAGTCTCCCTCCAGAGAGCTCAGCATGTCCAGGGAGACTAGCTGGACTCCACAGAACCCCTGTGCGTGGTGTCCAGCCTGCCCAGCAGTTTGCATGGCCAATGTGTTCATGTCTCCACCTCACCCCTCCCTGACCCCGCTCAGTCTGACCCTAGAACCAGAGCTGGTCACTTCACACAGTTAAACCAAAGCCCTGCCCATCTGCCCACTCTTTTTCTAAGGCCTGCCTCCATCCTTACCTGGGCCCCCTACTCCCCTCTCCCCCATCCAAAGCACAATCCTTCGTTCCCACCTCTCCCTCTTTCTTCCTCTGTTTCTCTCTCCCTCCTTCTCTGTCTCTGTTTCTCTCCTCTCTTCCTCTCGCTCTTTGCTCTTTCTTCCTTTTCCTCCTACTCCCACCCCATCTCTCTCTTTCTCTGGAGTGTGCATTTCACAATGGCTCTAATCCAAGTGAGGGAAATGAACATGGCTCTTGCCCTGGTGAAGCTGATGTTCTACAAGTGACCCAGGCAAGAGCGAACCAACCCACGAACCAACTCATGTCAAAGAGGTATCTACCCTGAGAATACAATGAAACATGCTCGAGGGTGGGGAGGAAACTAAGATGTGTGGTCAGAGAAGGCCTTGTTAAATAAATGAATGAATGAATGAGTAAAGGAGAGGACAAGATGGAAGATCCAACTGGGACACCTTAAAGCATAGATGCAAGGCTGTCAGGAGCGTTTCCCTCCCAGTTCATGGAAAGGGCTGTAGTGCGCTACCAGCTTCACAGGAGGCAAATGGCCAGGGCTGGGATGGCAGAGGAGAATCCAGGCATCTGCAGGCCAGGGCTTTGGCTCCAAAGTTGAGGGTATGCACTGAGCCCTCAGGATGTCTTCACCATTGGCCAGCTCTGTGACTGAGGGCCTCTCTTGGCCCCACAGTGACTCCCACTGAAAATGAGACTCAGGGTGTCACCACCCTCATGGGACAGGCAGGGTGGGGCACCTACATAGGGCTGGCTCGTACAGAGAAGTTTCCAGCGACCATAGCTGCTGCCCAGGGAGCAGTGAAAAATCTGTGGACGGGCTTCAGACTTCTTGGAGGAGGGGGTTTGCCTTCTTTTTGGACAGAGTCCGTAAAAATCACAGTGACAGTGACAGGTGTGAATACTCATGCCCAGCACTGTTCTAAGCAGCTAGATATGTCTGTGTAGTCCGTCCCCAACACCCCCTGGGAGGCAGGGACTCTTATAGAATCAGAGATCAACATGGAATAACTAGTCCATATGTCTTTTGGTCCCAGGCACTTTGCCTTCTTAAATGTAATATCATGCTCACCGTGGCCTGTGAGGCAGCTTTCGCTCTGTCAATATGCCCTCTCTACAGATGAGCAGACTGAGGCTCAGGTGCATCACCCCTAGGGGCGCTGTGGAGTTCAGAGGCCTGCAGGTGCCTCTGGTGGTGACCTGGCCCTGCACACACCTGCACGAAGGGCGCCTGCGCGGCGGCAGGAGCTGGCTGGGAGGCCGGGGGCTTTCAGCAGCTCATCGGCGGAACATTTGCATGTAATTTGGAAGCGGGTCACATGTGGGAGTCATCAGGCAGAGGAAAGGCTCAATCAGGGTCTAATCACTGTCTGTTTGGAGGGGTCTGGGCCCAAGTGAAAAATGAAAATGGGCCTATTTTGCTTGAGTGACAACCATCAACGGCCACCTTTGACCTCCGCACTCAGGCTCAGGGTCTGCCTGAGTTTTAAAAACCAGTCACCGGGGAGGCCCCTCCCCCAACCCCTTTGCTCCCTGGATCTGGGCTGGTAGAATTCATTCATTCATCCCTCCTGCTTTCATTCTTTCAACAACCCAGCATCGGGCAGCATGGCAATAGTTAGGACCCTCTCTAGTGGACCTGGGGTTTGAGTCCTGACTGTGGCACTTACCCGCCAGGTGACCTTGGGCAGGTGACTGTCAGATGTCAGTGGTCCCATCTGTGGAGGGGGGTGGGGCATGTGACCCTATGAAACAGCATTCAGTAATGGCTGGTGTGGCGGGGGTCCCAGAACATGAGCAGACTGTGGGCTGCCACACTAGGGACAGGGACATTGGGCTGGGAAGGGGCTCCTGTGTGAAGGTGCAATGGAGTCCCCATCCTACAGGGGAGGGGGCTGGGGCTCAGCCTGGAAAGTACAGGGGCATCTGCCAGGTGAACCGGAAGCGGGCCATGCAGGCTAGGGATGCAGAGCTGGGAGACCTGAGAGAGGGCAGGGGTAAACATGCCTCAGGAGGGCCATCCATGGGCAGTGATGCTCAGCTAAGTCCCTACTAACTGGGAGCACAGAGTTTCTGCCCTTGGTTCACACCTGAGGGATTCCATCCACCAGGCATCCTCTGAAAATGGTCTCCCAGGAGTCCAGGGCCTTGTGAAGGGGCTCCCAGTCCTCAGGCCCTTCCCTGACACCCTCCAGGCTTGTCCAGGGGCAGACTCCTCTAAATGAAGAAATGACTGACAGCCTGAATGAGTGAAGGAATAGGTGAACCAACAAGCAAGGATTCCGGCCCTCAAGCTCAGATCCTTGGTGACCGATCTTTTCTTAGATGTCAGGAGCACTGCAGTAGGGGCACTGTCCACCAGGACCAGCTCAGGGGGCGGGGCTGAAGCCAAAGCCTGTTGGGGGTGGACTGGGCCCAACCCGGCTGGCGCCCTGCTGTGTGAGGCTGGAGTTCCAGGTCGGGCCCTTTCAGGCTTGAGGAATTGCTCTCGGGCTGCGGCCCGGGAGGGACGCCCACTACATTAGCGCCTGCCTTGCTCCCTGATGGTGTTTATCGGGATGTGGAACGGGCCTCCAGGAAACCGTCTGGCAGCCCAGGCTTCAGCAAATGGATTGCCAATTAATCAGCATCTATTTATGAGAACGTTTAAACCATTATTAATGTAGTATAAATACGGAACCGCTGGCGGCCCAGGGTGTGTGGGTGGGGGGCCCATCTGCCTAGGAGAATGCTGCCATTACATTCCTGGGGCCTATTCCCACCCCACCCTCCTGGGCAGGGCCCCCACCCCCGCCCCCACCCCCAGGAGCCGCTGCTGCAGGTGATGGCTTCCTCCTGCCGGCTCCAAGCTGCAGGGCGGCCACCAGTTGGGGTTCTGAGCAGGCCTGCAAATGCTTCCCCACGTTGAAGGGTTTTCAACATGTTCTCACTTAAGATGTGGAGCTGCCATGTGAGGGTCAAGTCCCATCACTCAGTCACTCGGCAGAGGTCTGGCTGCAGCCCCTGCCCCCTTGGGGGAGTGTGTGTCCACTGTTGGGGAGCACTGGGCAGGTGTCCCTACATTGCCCGCTTCTTCTCTTCCCCTCCTTCACCTGCTCTGGACCCACCAGTTGCATCCCGACCATCCTGAGTATCCATCCTGGGAGGCAGCAGCCGGAGATGGGAAGGTGGGAGAGAGTGGTCAGGTATGTTCCCAGCCCCTCCCTCAGAGCAGGCCCAGCTCTCAGGCCTGGGGCTAACAGCCTCCCCTCCCAACCATCCAGAAACCCCAGCTTCTTTCCTTGCCCTGACCATACCTTCGCTTCTCTTCAGAGACACCAGCCTGCATTGTAGGCCTCCTCTTGTGTTCACACCGTCTGGGCCTTCAGTACGTGGGGGCCAACTTGACTGGCCACTCTTAGAACTGGGTGTTGGGCTGGACTCCATGAGCCAGCCATGCCTGTGGACTGAAGGTTCCCCCAGGACCCCTAGCTCCATCAGGATAGGACCAGATCCTCCACAAATCACACCTGATTCATCTTCCTCAGAATCACCTTGGCTGGTTTTCCTTTGCCATTTGCACCTATTTTACAGATAAGAGGCTGCAGCCATAGAGACACAGCAAGCCAGTACCCTTCCCAGCCCCTACCCCTAGACTGATTGGCTGTGTCCTCAGCATGGTTTGACTGTAACCTACATGGCCACATAGGTCTGTGACATGTGAATCTTTACAAATGCTTCCTACAGTTTCCCAATTTCTCTGTTTTATGAGGAGCTTGACCTGCTTTCTCTCTCTTAGTGCTTTGCATCAAGATAACTGTACATTTGAGAATGAGGTGTCAAGAAGAGCTGTTAGCCTGAGAGGTTCCTCTGCAAAAGAGAAAAAAAAAAGCTTGGCTTTGGAGCTGCATGTTATCAAATGCATACTGATTTTGAGGACATTCCCTGCTCTGGTTAATTGAGGTGCTAGCTAACCAGGCCAGCTAATGGGATGTTGAGAGCTGATTGCACAATGCTGAAGACATAGGCAGGGCCTCCGAGGCACAGCCTTCATGCTCTGAGTGGCAGGGAGCTGTCCCTCCTGTATGTAAGCTGGGAGTCACTGGGATGTGCAAAGCCCCTTCCCAGGGCCTCTGCCCTAAGCCACTGCTGCCAGGCTCATGGTTTGTTGGTGGTGTATTTACCAGACAGATCCTGTGCCCCTCCAGAGTGGGGAAAGCGCCTTTACCAACTTCACATCCTGGTGCTTCAGGGAGACACTGAGAAGTATTTGCTGACTAACTGACCAACCACTTGGGAAACTTTGCTCAGAGCCATTTTCCCAGGCTCCTCTCCTCTCTCCCTGGTCATCTACTCAGATGACCTCCCCCCCATCCCACCCCCTACCCCGCGTTCTTCGTCAGCCCCCAGAGCAGGTCCAAGCCTCTGAAGCCTTAGAAGACCAAGGGGCCAGGGCTGGCTGCTCCTCATGGAGAATCTGTCTGCCACTCGCTATGGCAGGGGCAGGGGACCCTGGGGCAGGGTTTCACCCATGGTCACTCAGCACCCCAGAAGCCGAGGCTTCTGATGTCCTGAGGCTCTCAAGCTGTCTGCTCTGGACCCCGAGCCCTGGCCCAGCCACACAGGCATGCTGGGAGGGGAGAGAACAAAGAGGCAGCATGTGCCCCTATTTTCTGGCCCCGCTCCCCCGCCCCCCATTAGCCGAGCGAGGATTGTTTATATTACAGCAGGAATTATTCCAGCCCTAATCAGAGGCCCTGCGAGGTTTCGGCATTCGAGGTATTTCTTTACCCAAGGACACTCTCCAATCCTATAATTTCCATTTCCCCAGACGCCCCTGATTGAAAGCAAACATTTTATATTTGGAAAGGAAAAGGGCCATGTGCTATTCATAGCCCAGCCAGGCTGTCCAAGCGGGGCAAGGGGGCGGGCCTGGTGGGATGGACGGATCTGAGAGGGCAGAAGGGGCGTGGGCTGGGTCCCTGGGGTTGAGGGGGTGGGCAGACCCTAGAGCACTATGCCATGGGGAGGCTGAGGACAAGGTGGGGAATATGAGCCCCTTTTTCCTCTTCCATTTCCTCACTGCCTCACCGAGTAGCTCCCACTATTTTTTCCAGGTAAAGACATGGATACCCCCAGTCTTGGAATGGGGCTGAATAAAGTATTAGTACTGTAATTCGGTATGGTCATGGGGCCCCTGGTCTCCACTTTGGGCTCAGCCAAGGTCCCAGGACCAGCTCCTATGTCTCTTCCCGGCACTGCGTACCCCTCCCAGATTACTTACCTGCCATGACCCCAGGCCTTCTCAGGGACCAAGAGGCGCACCAAGGTCACTGCTAGCCTCCAGGCCTGGTCTCTGCCCTCACCTTTCTCTCCTGACGCAGGGTCTCCCCTCTTGCTATGTGTCAAAGGTCCAGGCAACGACCATGTGTCCCTTACTGGGACCATGGTCCCCCCTAAGTAGCTGATGTGTATCTAGCCCTTTCTGCATGCCCGATACTGCTAAGCCTTTTCTAAGATACTTATATTAATCCTTTGAAGCAGACATTATTGTTATTCCATTTTATGGGTCCCGTTTCTGTTTTCTTGCATCTCAGTGTCTCACTGCTTGCTTCCTAAGGCCAGTGAGATAAACTGAGGCATGTGTTCAGGTCACAGCTCACCTGGTATATGCTAAGTGATAGGCATTTGATTCGCATTTCAATGAAGGCATCTCAGGGCAGCAGGGACACAGCGGGAAGCTTTGTTTCCCTCTGTATTAAATCTGTACTGTTCAATGATTGAGAAATAATTTTTTTCTTAAAATTTAATTTTTATTTTTATCAAAGTAATTCATACTTAGTTTTGTTAGCTGCTTTATTGAGTATAATTTATGTACAATAAAATGCACATAAAATTCCTGCAAGTGTCTGCTGCTCCTGCGCAACCGCTGGTGCAGCATGACTGCCGCTCCATGACCGCCTCCTGGTGTCCACGGACCCACCACTGAGATGATGTGTGGTGCGCCCCCCACCAAGCAGCTGGCCACGGCTGAGATCCAGGCCATTGCTGACAAAGTGAAGTCTCCGCTGGAAGAGAAGGAAAACAAGAAGTTCCCGGTGTTCAACGCTGTGGAGTTCAAAAGCCAAGGGGTTGCTGGGAGGACCTTCTTCATCAAGGTTCAAATGGATGATGACTTCGTGCACATTCAAGTGTTGGAAAGCCTTCCACAGGAGAACAAGCCAGTGGCCTTGACCAGCTACCAGATCCACAAAGGCAGACAAGACGAAGTGACGTGCTTCTAGTCCTGATTTTACACAGAGTCCATCTCCCACGTGGGTCTCGCCTCTGCAAACTTGACTGGGACCACAGACGGTGCCACTTGGGGTGGGGGTGAGACCCACATCTCGGGGGTCTCTGTTCCTAGCTTTCGTTGTGTTCATTTTTTCCCCATCCAATAAATGATCCTAACTAAATTACTTTCAAGGAGGGCTTCTGTTATCTTTAAATACATACATACATATATATATATATATATTCTGTCTTCACACAAAAATGTAAAAAATTGATTGCTTTTTGAAAAAGCTTTATTGTTGATATAATTTACATATGATACAATTCACCTACTTAAAGCATCCTAGTCAACGTTTTTTGGCATATTACATTATTTTCAATTGTAGTGAAATGTGTACAGCATAAAATTTTCAATATTAGTCACTCTAAGTACAAAATTCAGTGGCAGCACGTATACTCACAATGTTGTGAAACCAAACAGAAACTGTACCCATTAAACATTAACTCCACAATCCCCACTCCTCTCAGTCCCTGGCACTCACTTCTTTCTGCTTCATTGACTACACTAAAGCCTTTGATTGTGTGGATCACAACAAACTATGGAAAATTCTTCAAGAGGTGGGAATACCAGACCACCTTACCTGCCTCCTGACAACCCTGTATGCAGGACAAGAAGCAACAGTTAGAACTGGACATGGAAAAATGGACTGGTTTCAAATTGGGAAAGGAGTACATCAAGGCTGTATATTGATACCCTGCTTATTTAACTTATATGCAGAGTACATCATGCGAAATGCCAGGCTGGATGAATCACAAGCTGGAATCAAGATTGCTGGGAGAAAGATCAGTAACTTTAGATATGCAGATGGCACCATGCTTAAGGCAGAAAGCAAAGAGGAACTAAAGAGCATCTTTATAAAAGTGAAAGGGGAGAGTGAAAAAGCTGGCTTAAAACTCAACATTCAAAAAACAAAGATCATGGCATCCAGTCCCATCACTTCATGGGAAATAGATGGGGAAACAATGGAGACAGTGACAAACTTTATTTTCTTGGGCTCCAAAATCACTGCAGATGGTAACTACAGCCATGAAATTAAAAGATACTTGCTCCTTGGAAGAAAATCTATGACCAATCTACACAGCATATTAAAAAGCAGAGACATTACTTTGCCAACAAAGGTCCATCTAGTCAAAGCTATAGTTTCTCCAGTAGTCATGTGTGAATGTGACAGTTGAACTGTAAAGAAAGCTGAGCACCGAAGAATTGATGCTTTTGAACTGTGGTGTTGGAGAAGACTCTGGAGAGTCCCCTGGACTGCAAGGAGATCCAACCAGTTTATCCTAAAGGAAACCAGTCCTGAATATTCATTGGAAGGTGAATGAATTGGATGCTGAAGCTGAAACTCCAATACTTTGACCACTTGATGCAAAGAACTGACTCACTAGAAAAGACCCTGATGCTGGAAAGGTTGAAGGTGGGAGGAGAAGGGGACGACAGAGGATGAGATGGTTGGATGGCATCACTGACTCGATGGACATGAGTTTGAGCAAGCTCTGGGAGATGGTGATGGACAGGGAAACCTGGCGTGTTGTAGTCCATGGGATTGCAAAGAGTCAGACATGACTGAGCAACTGAACCGAACTGAACCGAGTAAGTATGAATCAGTATCTCATCCTGGCTTTGATTTGCATTTTCTTGAGGCTGAGAGGCCCTCCACTCCTGGGTGGCAGATCAGCTCCAGGGCAGACAGCAATTACTGGGTAGAAGATAGGCCCTAGGGTGGCCAGCAGCAGCAAAGAGGCTGGGAAGCTCCAGCCTCCCTGGACTCCCTTCCCAGCCACTCCAGCAGGGCCTTTGCCACCATCCTGGGCCGCACACTGACCAACACCCAACAGCCAGTGAAGGTTTACACACTCAACGAGCACCAGCTGTGGGACTACCAGGGCACTGGGCATATTGTCCAGCTACATGGAGTGGTGAAGGCATGTCCCTGCTAGTTAGGGCCTCACAAAATGTGGTCCACTGGAGAAGGGAATGGCAAACCACTTCAGTATTCTTGCCTTGAGAACTCCATGAACAGTATAAAAAGGTAAAAAGATATGACACTGAAAGATGAGCTCCCCCACCCCCACCTACGGTCGATAGGTGTGCAATATGCTACTGGAGCAGAGCAGAGAAATAGCTACAGAAAGAATGAAGAGGCTGAGCCAAAGCAGAAATGACACACAGTTGTGTTTGTCTGATGGTGAAAGTAAAGTCCAACACTGTAAAGAATAATATTGCAAAGGAACCTGTAAGGTCCATGAATCAAGGTAAATTGGATGTGGTCAAACAGGAGATGGCAAGAACGAACATCCACATTTTAGGAATCAGTGAACTAAAATGGATGGGAATGGGTGAATTTAATTCAGATGATCATTATATCTATAGCTGTGGGCAAGAATCCCTTACAAAAAAAGGAGTATCCCTCATAGGCAACAGAAGAGTCCAAAATGCAGTACTCAAAATGGCTGCAATCTCAAAAATGACAGAATGATCTTGGTTCATTTCTAAGGCAAACCATTCAACATCACAGAAATCCAACTCTATGCCCCAGTAGCTCAGTAAAGAATCTGCCTGCAATGCAGGAGACCCCGGTTTGATTCCTGGGTCAGGAAGACCCACTGGAGGAGGGATAGGTTACCCACTCCAGTATTCTTGGGCTTCCTTTGTGGCTCAGCTGGTAAAGAATCTGCCTGTGATGTGGGAGACCTAGGTTTGATCCCTGGGTTGGGAAGATTCCTGTAGGAGGTGCATGACAACTCAGTTCAGTATTCTTGCCTGGAGAATTCCATGGACTATACAGTCCATAGGATCACAAAGAGTTGGATGTGACTGAGCAACTTCCACTTTCACTTTCATGCCCCAACCACTAATGCTGAAGAAGATGAAGTTGAATGATTCTATAAAGACTTACAAGACCTTTTAAAACTAATGCCAAAGAAAGATGTCCTTTTCATTATAGGGGACTGGAATACAAAAGTAGAACATCGACAGATACCTGGAATAACAAGCAAGTTTCGCCTTAGAGTACAAAATGAAGCAGGGCAAAAGCTAACAAAGTTTTGCCAAGAGAACACATTGGTCATAGCAAACACCCTCTTCCAACAACACGAGACAACTCTACACATGGACATCGCCAGATGGTCACTACTGAAATCAGATTGATTATATCCTTTACCGTCGAAGATGGAGAAGCTCTATACAGTCAGCAAAAGCAGGCCTGGAGCTGACTGTGGCTCAGATCATCAGTTCCTTATTGCAAAATTCAGGCTCAAATCAAGGTAAGTAGGGAAAACCAGTAGCCTATTCAGGTATGACCTACATTAAATCCCTTATGATTATACAGTGGAGGTGACAAATAGATTCAAGTGACTAAATCTGGTAGACAGACTGCCTGAAGAACTCCAGACAGAGGTTTGTAACATTGTAGAAGAGGTGGTGACCAAAATCATCCCCAAGAAAAAGAAATGCAAGAAGGCAAAGTGGTTGTCTGAGAAGTTCTTACAAATAGCTGAGAAAAGAAGAGAAATGAAAAGCAAAGGAGAAACGGAAAGATATTCGCAACTCAATGCAGAGTTCCTGAGAATAACAAGGAGAGAGAAGAAAGCCTTCTAAAGTGAACAATGAAAAGAAATAGAGGGGAAAAAACAGAATGGGAAAGACTAGAGATGTCTATAAGAAAATTGGAGATACCAGGGGAACATTTCATGCAAAGATAAGCATAATAAAGGACAAAAACGGCAAGGACCTAACAAGCAGAAGATATTAAGAAGAGGTGGCAAGAATATACAGAAGAACCATACAAAATAGCTCTTAAAAGACAGGCATTCTGGAGTGTGAAGTCAAGTGGGCCTTAGGAAGCATTACTATGAACAAAGCTAGTGGAAGTGATGGAATTCCAGTTGCTGCTGCTGTTGCTGAGTCACTTTAGTCGTGTCCGACTCTGTGCGACCCCATAGACGGCAGCCCACCAGGCTGCCCCGTCCTTGGGATTCTCCAGGCAAGAACACCAGAATGGGTTGCCATTTCCTTCTCCAAAGCATGAAAGTGAAAAGTGAAAGTGAAGTCGCTCAGTCATGTCTGACCCTCAGCGACCCCATGGACTGCAGCCTTCCAGGCTCCTCCATCCATGGGATTTTCCAGGCAAGAGTACTGGATTGGGGTGCCATTGCCTTCTCCGGAATTCCAGTTGAGCTATTTCAAATCCTAAAAGATGATGCTGAGAAAGTACTGCACTCAATATGTGAGCAAATTTGGAAAACTCAGCAGTGGCCACAGGACTGGAAAAGGTCAGTTTTCATTTCAATCCCAAAGAAAGGCAATGCCAAAGAATGTTCAAATTACTATACAATTGCACTCATTTCACATGCTAGCAAGATTATGCTCAAAATCCATTAAGCTAGACTTCAGCAATATGTGAACTGAAAGCTTTGATGTACAAGCTGGATTTAGAAAAGGCAGAGGAACCAGAGATCAAATTGCTAACATTTACTGGATCATAGAAAAAGCAAGAGAATTAAAAAGAAAAAAATCTACTTCTGCTTCATTGATTATTCTAAAGTCTATGACTGTGTGGGTCACAACAAACTGTGGGAAGTTCTTAAAGAGAAGGAATACCAGACCACCTTACCTGCCTCCTGAGCAACCTGTATGCAGGTCAATAAGCAACAGTTAGAAATGGACATGGAACAACAGACTGGTTCCAAATTTGGAAAGGAGTACATTAAGGCTGTATATTGTCACCCTAGTTATTTAACTTACATGCAGAGTTCAGTTCAGTTCAGTTACTCAGTCATGTCCGACTCTTTGCAATCCCATGAATCTCAGCATGCGAGGCCTCCCTGTCCATCAGCAACTCCCAGAGTTCACCCAAACTCATGTGCATCAAGTCAGTGATGCCATCCAGCCATCTCATCCTCTGTCGTCCCCTTCTCCTCCTGCCCCCAATCCCTCCCAGCATCAGGGTCGTTTCCAACGAGTCAGCTCTTCACATGAGGTAGCCAAAGTATTGGAGTTTCAGCCTCAGCATCAGTCCTTCCAATGAACACCCAGAACTGGTCTCCTTTAGGATGGACTGGTTGGATCTCCTTGCAGTCCAAGGGACTCTCAAGAGTCTTCCCCAACACCACAGTTCAAAAGCATCAATTCTTCGGTGCTCAGCCTTCTTCACAGTCCAACTCTCACATCCATACATGACCCCTGGAAAAACCATAGCCTTGACTAGATGGACCTTTGTTGGCAAAGTAATATCTCTGCTTTTTAGTATGCTATCTACGTTGGTTGTCTTTTAATTTCATGGCTGCAGTCACCATCTGCAGTGATTTTGGAGCCTAAAAAATAAAGTCTGATACTGTTTCCACTGTTTCCCCATCTATTTCCCATGAAGTGATGGAACCAGATGCCATGATCTTAGATTTCTGAATGTTGAGCTTTAAACCAACTTTTTCACTTTCCTTTTTCACTTTCATCAAGAAGATTTTTAGTTCCTCTTCACTTTCTGCCATAAGGGTGGTGTTATCTGCATACCTGAGGTTATTGATATTTCTCCCAGCAATCTTGATTCCAGCTTGTGCTTCATCCAGCCCAGAGTTTCTCATGATGTACTCTGCATAGAAGTTAAATAAGCAGGGTGACAATATACAGCCTTGATGTACTCCTTTTCCTATTTGGAACCAGTCTGTTGTTCCATGTCCAGTTCTAACTGTTGCTTTCTGACCTGCATACAGGTTTCTTAAGAAGCAGGTCAGGTAGTCTGGTATTCCCATCTCTTTCAGAATTTCCCACAGTTTATTGTGAGTGATCCACGCAGTCAAAAGTTTTGGCATAGTCAATAAAGCAGAAATAGATGTTTTTCTGGAACTCTCTCACTTTTTCAATGATCCACTGGATGTTGGCAATTTGATCTCTGGTTCCTATGCCTTTTCTAAAACCAGCTTGAACATCTGGAAGTTCACGGTTCACATATTGCTGAAGCCTGGCTTGGAGAATTTTGAGCATTACTTTACTGGCATGTGAGATGAGTGCAATTGTGCAGTAGTTTGGGCATTCTTTGGCATTGCCTTTCCTTGGGATTGGAATGAAAACTGACCTTTTCTAGTCCTGTGGCCACTGCTGAGTTTTCCAAATTTGCTGGCATATTGAGTGCAGCACTTTCACAGCATCATCTTTCAGGATTTGAAATAGCTCAACTGGAATTCCATCACCTCCACTAGCTTTGTTCGTAGTGAGGCTTTCTAAGGCCCACTTGACTTCGCATTCCAGGATTTCTGGCTCTAGGTGAGTGATCACACCATCATGATTATCTGGGTCATGAAGATCTTTTTGTACAGTTCTTCTGTGAATTCTTGCCTCCTCTTCTTAATATCTTCTGCTTCTGTTAGCTCCATACCATTTCTGTCCTTTATCGAGCCCATCTTTACATGAAATGTTCCCTTGGTATCTCTAATTTTCTTGAAGAGATCTCTAGTCTTTCCCATTCTATTGTTTTCCTCTATTTCTTTGCATTGATCGCTGAGGAGGGCTTTTTTATCTTTCCTTGCTATTCTTTTGAACTCTGCATTCAAATGGGAATATCTTTCTTTTTCTCTTTTGCTTTTCGCTTCTCTTCTTTTAACATGCAGAGTATATCATGTGAAATGCCAGGCTGGATGACTCACAAGCTGGAATCAAGATTGCTGGGAGAAATATCAGCAATCAGGTATTTAGATGATACTACTTTAATCACAGAAAACAAAGAGGAACTAAAGAGCCTCTTGATGAAGGTGAAAGAGGAGAGTGGAAAAGCTGGCTTAAAACTCAACATTCAAAAAACAAAGATCATGGCACCTAGTCCCATCATTTCATGGCAAATAGATGGGGTAAAAATGAAAACAGTGTCAGGTTTCATTTTCTTGGGTTCCAAAATCACTGCAGATGGTGACTACAGCCATCAAATTAAAAGATGCTTGCTCCTTGGAAGGGGCTTCCCTAGTGGCTCAGCTGGTAAAGAATCTGCCTGCAATGAGAGAGACCTGGGTTTGATCCCTGGGTTGGGAAGATCCCCTGGAGAAGGGAAAGGCTACCCACTCCAGTATTCTTGCTTGGAGAATTCCAGGGACTGTATAGACTATGAGGTCGCAAAGAGTTGGTCATGACTGAGGAGAAAAGCTATGACAAACCTAGACAGCATAATAAAAAGCAGAGGCATCATTTTGCTGGCAAAGGTCCATATTATCAAAGCTATGGTTTTTCCAGTAGTCATGTGTGGATGTGAGATTTGAAACATAAAGTAGGCTGAGTGCCAAAGAATTGATGCTTTTGAACTCCAGTGCTGGAGAAGACTCTTGAGAGTCCCTTGGACAGCAGGAAGATCAAACCAGTCAATCTATAGGAAATCAACCCTGAATACTCATTGGAAGGACTGATGCTGAAGCTGAAGCTCCAATACCTTGGCCAACTGAAGGACACAGCCAACTCTTTGGAAGAGTCTGATGATAGGAACGATTGAGGGCAGGAGGAGAAGTGGGTGACAGAGGATGAAATGATTGGATGGCATCACCAACTCAATGGACATGAGTTTAAGCAAACTCAGGAAGACAGTGAAGGACAGGGAAGCCTGGTGTGCTGCAGTTCATGGGGTCACAAAGAGTCAGACATGATTTAGTGACTGAACAACAGCAATGATGTTAAGCATTCTTTTATGTATTTTCATGTTGGTCATTTGTATATCTTCATTGGAGAAATGTCTATTTAAATCCTTTGCCTGATTTTTAATTGGGTTGTTTGTTGTTTTTATTATTGAGTTGTAGGAGTTCTTTATATATTCTGAATATTAAGCCCTTATGAGATACATGACTTACAAATGCTTTCTTCTAATTTGCAGATTGTCTTTTAAACTTTCATGATGAACTTGATATGTTTTGACACACTCATTATCTGTCTATCTATTTGTCTATCATCTGTCTACATGGAGACTTCACTACAATCAAAATGCTAAACAGCCTCAAAGTTTGTCATAATCAGCTTTTATTTTTCACTCAGCACAATTATATGGAAAATTATTCACATTGTTGTGTATATCTATACTTCATTCCTTTTTTATTACTGAGCAGTATTCAATAGGATGAATATACCATAGTTTGTTTATCAGTCATTCATTGAAGGACATTTGATCTGGTTTGGTTCCAATTTTGAGCTTTTATTTTTGGTTATTAAAGTTGCTCTGAACATCCATATATAAGTCTTTGTGAGGACTCATGTTTTTATTTCTCTTGGATAAATACTTATAGATGGAACTGCTGGGTCACATGTTAATTTTATGTTTAATTCTTTGAGGAACCATCCAACTCTTTGCCAAAGTAGTCACACAATTTTACATTCCCACCAGTAGCATATGAGAGTGCCAATTTCTCTACATTTTTGCTAATACTTACTACTATATTCTTTTGGTTATAACCATTCTAGTGAGTATGAAGTGCTATCTCGTGGTTTTCATTGACTTTTCCCTGATGGCTAATGATGGTGAGATCCTTTTACATTCTTATTGGCTATTTGTATGTCTGCCTTAGAGAAATGTCTATTCAAATGTTTTGCCCATTTTTAAATTGAGTTATTTGGTTTCTAAATTATTGAGTAGTAGAGGTCTTTGTATGTTCTAGATACAATTCCTTTATAGGATTTGCAACTGTCTTATCCCACTTTGTGTTTCTCTTTTTACTTCCTTGATGGTGTTCTTTTAAGCACAGAAAGTTTTAATTTTGATGATATCCAGTCTTTTTCTTTTGTTGCTAACTCTTCTGATGTCATATCAAAGAAATCATTTCTTAATCCAAGGTTGTGAAGATTTACACTGATGTTTTCTTCAAAGACATATAGTTTTAGCTCTTACATTCAGACTTCTGATCCATTTTGAGTTAATTTTTGTATATGGTGTGAAGTAGAGATCCAAATTTATCCTTTGCAGTGTGGATCTATAGTTGCTGAAGCACCATTTGTTAAAAAGCTTATTCTTTATTGAATCATGTTATAGAAAATCAATTGGCTGTAAATATCAGGGCTCACTTCTGGGTTCTCAGTTCTGGTCCCTTGATCTACATTTCTCTCCTATGTCAGCACCACCCTATCTTGGTTACTATAGTTTTGTAGTAAATTTTGAAATGGGGAAAAGTGGGTCCTCCAACTTTGGACTTTTTCAAGATTATTGTGGCTATCCTGGGTCCCTTAAATTTCTATATGAATTTTAAGATCAACTGGTTAATTTCTGAAAAGAACTCAACTAGGATTTTGATAGGGATTACATTGAACCTATGGATTATTTGGGATAGTATTGGCATTATAACAAGATTAAGTCTTTCATTCATAAACCTGAATCAGGTGAAAGACACGTCTTTCCATTTATTTGGGTCTTCTTTAATTTTTTTCATTAATAATTTTCAGTTTTCAGAGTAGAAGTTTTATACTACTTTTGTTAAATTTATTAAGTTTTTTTTTTTTTGATGTTGTTTCATCAAATTGTTAGAATTGTTTAGAAATATTTAATTTTTATATATTGATCTTGTATTCTACAACCTTGATGAACTTATTTATTCTAATGGATTAGCTCTTTTTCAAATGTTTGGTAGAATTTATCAGTGAAACCATTTGGTCTTGGATTTATTTTTGTGAATTTTTTTTTTATTACTAAGTCATTCTCTTTACTTGTGTAAGTCTATTCAGTTTTTCTCTTCTTTTTCTTCATTTTTATTGAGGTATAATTGGACATTATATTAGTTTCAAGGTGATTTGATATTTGATAATGATTTGACATTTACATATATTGTGAAATGATCACCACAGTAAGTTTATTTCTTTCTGAGTCAGATTTAGTTGTTTTTCTTTCTAGGAATTTGTTCATTTCATCTAAGTTATCTAATTTGTGGCAAACTGTTGTTTGTAGTATTATCTTATAATTATTTTTGCTTCTATAAGGTCGGTAGTTATGTACCTTCTTTTTTTCCTGATTTCAGTAATTTTAGAATTTTCTTTTTTTTTCCTTGTCAATCTAGCTTAAGGTCTGTCAATTTAGTGAGACTCTTCTGAGAACCAATACTTGGTTTAGTTTGGTTTTCTCTATTGTTTTTCTATTTCATTAATTGCCACTGTAATACTTATTTTATCCCTGCTGGTTGCTTTGAGTTCAGTTTGCACTTCTTATTTGTAGGTTCTTAAGGTGGAGAGTTGTTGGTTTGAGGTCTGTCTTATTTCATGTAATTTATACCTATAAATTGCACCCTAAGCACTTCTTTAGCTGCATCCCAGAAGTTTTCTTGCTATTTTTATCTTTATTCATCTCAAAGTATTTTCTAATTTTCTTTATGATTTCTTCTTGACCTATTTACATTTATTATGTTATTTAATTTCCAAACTTTTGTGAATGTCTCAAATTTCTTCCTAATTTCCAATTTTATTCAATTTTGAGGAGATCATAGTTTGTAAGATGTTAACCTTTTAAATTAATTGAGGTTTGTTTTATAACCTACCCTATGTAGAATGTTTCATGTATGCTTGAGAAAAAAAATGTGCATTCTGCTCCTGTTAGGTGTTCTATGGATATGAATTAGGTCTAATTTGTATATATTGTTATTCTGGTCTTCTCTTTTCTTGTTGATCTTCTCCTTGGTTGTTCCATCCAGTAATGAAAGTACAGCATTAAAGTCTCTGATGATTATTGTTGAATTATCTATCTCTACCCTCAACTCTGTCAGCCTTTGCTTCATATATTTCAGGGCTCTGTTGTTAGGGGCATCAGTTCAGTTCAGTTCAGTTGCTCAGTCGTGTCCAACTCTTTGCAACCCCATGAACCACAGCACGCCAGGCCTCCCTGTCCATCACCAACTCCCGGAGTTCACTCAAACCCATGTCCATTGAGTTGGTGATGCCATCCAACCATCTCATCCTCTGTCGTCCCCTTCTCCTCCTGCCCTCAATCTTTCCCAGCATCAGGGTCTTTTCAAAGGAGTCAGCTTTCACATCAGGTGGCCAAAGTATTGGAGTTTCAGCTTCAACATCAGTCCTTCCAGTGAACACGAAGGACTGATCTTTAGGATGGACTGGTTGGATCTCCTTGCAGTCCAAGGGACTCTCAAGAGTCTTCCCCAACACCACAGTTCAAAAGCATCAGTTCTTCAGCACTCAGCTTTCTGTATAGTCCAACTCTCATATCCATACATGACCACTGGAAAAACCATAGGTGCATACATGTTCATAATTGTTATAACTTCCTGATGGATTGATATTCATATCACTAGAAAATGTCCCTCTGTGTTTAGTAAAAAATCTTAAAGCTATTTTGTCTGATATTAGCATAGTCATTTCAACTTTCTTACGATTGCTGTATGCATAATATATCTCTTTTCATTTTTTTACTTCCAATCTGTTGGATCTCTGAATCAAATATATTTCCTACGGCCAGCATGTATATAGTTGGGTGATTTTTTTTAATCCACTGTAACAATCCCACATGCTGTGATTCATGGGGTCGCAAAGAGTCGGACACGACTGAGCGACTGAACTGAACTGAACTGACAATCCCTGCCTTTTGGTTGGACTGCTTAATTCATTCACATTAATGTAATTGTTAGTATAGTTGGATTTACATCTGCCATTTTACTTTTGTTTACTCTATATCTTTTTACTTCTTTTGTTCCTCCTTTACTTCTTTATTTTGCATGAACTGAATGTTTTCTCATATAACATTTTAATTCCTTTAATGACTCTCTATTCTGTCTCATTATTTCTTTAGTGGTTGCTGTAGGACCTACTGTATACATCTTATAATAATCTGCTTCAGATTTCTAAAAACTTGATTCCAGTGAGCTATAGAAATGTTATTCCTAGATAGCTCTTTCTCTTTTTGTGCTATTATTGTTATACTTATTACATCTATATATGTTACTAAACCAACAGGAGGCAGTGATCAAGACCATCCCCAAGAAAAAGAAATGCAAATATGCAAAATGGTTGTCTGAGGAGGCCTTACAAATAGCTGAGAAATGAAAATAAGTTAAAGGAAAAGGAGAAAAGGAAAGATATACCCATTTGAATGCAGAGTTCCAAAGAATAGCAAGGAGAGATAAGAAAGCCTTCCTCAGTAATCAATGCAAAGACATAGAGGAAAACAATAGAACAGGAAAGACTAGAGATCTCTTTAAGAAAATTAGAGATACCAAGGGAATATTTCATGCAAAGATGGGCACAATAAAGGACAGAAATGGTATGGACCTAACAGAAGCAGAAGATATTAAGGAGAGGTGGCAAGAATACACAGAAGAACTATGCAAAAAAAGATCTTCATGACCCAGATAACCGTGATGGTACGATCACTCACTTAGAGCCAGACATCCTGGAATGTGAAGTCAAGTGGGCCTTAGGAAGCATCACTATGAACAAAGCTAGTGGAGGTGATGAAATTCCAGTTAAGCTATTTCAAATCCTAAAAAATGATGCTGTGAAAGTGCTGCACTCAATATGCCAGCAAATTTGGAAAATTCAACAGTGGCCACAGGACTGGAAAAGGTCAGTTTTCATTTCAATCCCAAAGAAAGGCAATGCCAAAGAATAGTCAAACTACCACATAATTGTACTCATCTCACACACTAGCAAAGTAAAGCTCAAAATTATCCAAGCCAGGTTTCAATAGTACATGAACTGTGAACTTCCAGATGTTCAAGCTGGATTTAGAAAAGGCAGAGGAACCAGATATCAAATTGCTGACATTCACTGGATCATGGAAAAAGCAAGAGAGTTCCAGAAAAGCATCTACTTCTGCTTTATTGACTATGCCAAAGCCTTTGACTGTGTGGATCACAACAAACAGAGGAAAATTCTTCAAGAGATGGGAATACCAGACCACCTGACCTGCTCCTGAGAAATCTGTATGCAGGTCAAGAACAACAGTTAGAACTGGACATGGAACAACAGACTGGTTCCAAATTGGGAAAGGAGTACATCAAGGCTGTATATTATCACCCTGATTATTTAGTTTATATGCAAAGTATATCATGTGAAATGCTGGGCTGGATGAAGCACAAGATGGAATCAAGATTGCTGGGAGAAATATCAATAACCTCAGATATGCAGATGACACCACTCTTATGACAGAAAATGAAGAAGAATTAAAGAACTTCTTGATGAAAGTGAAAGAGGAGAGTGAAAAAGTTGGCTTAAAACTCAGCATTCAGAAAACTAAGATCATGGCATCCAGTCCCATCACTTCAAGTCAAATAGATGGGGAAACAATGGAAACAGTGACAGACTTTATTTTGGGGGGCTCCAAAATCACTGCAGATGGTGACTGAGGCATGAAATTAAAAGACACTTGCTCCTTGGAAGAAAAGTTATGACCAACCTAGACAGCATATTAAAAAGCAGAGACATTGCTTTGCCAACAAAGGTCCATCTAGTCGGAGAAGGCAATGGCACCCACTCCAGTATTCTTGCCTGGAAAATCCCATGGACAGAGGAGCCTGGAAGGCTGCAGTCCATGAGGTCGCTGAGGGTCGGACATGACTGAACGACTTCACTTTCACTTTTCACTTTCATGCATTGGAAAAGGAAATGGCAACCCACTCCAGTGTTCTTGCCTGGAGAATCCCAGGGACAGGGGAGCCTGGTGGGCTGCCATCTATGGGGTCGCACAGAGTCAGACACAACTAAAGTGACTTAGCAGCAGCAGCAGCAGTCAAAGCTATGGTTTTTCCAGTAGTCATGTACAGATATGAGAGCTGGGCTATAAAGAAAGCTGAGTGCTGAAGAATTGATGCTTTTGAACTGTGGTTTTGGAGAAGACTCTTCAGAATCTCATGGACTTCGAGGAGATCCAATCAGTCAATCCTAAAGGAAATCAGTCACTGGAAAGACTGAAGCTGAACTCCAATACTTTGGCCACCTGATGTGAAGAGCTGACTCACTGGAAAAGACCCTGATGCTGGGAAAGATTGAAGCAGAAGGAAAAGGGGACGACAGGGATGAGATGGTTGGATGGCATCACCCTCAATGGACATGAGTTTGAGCAAGCTCCAGGAGTTGGTGATGGATAGGGAAGCCTGACATGCTGCAGTCCGTGGGGTCGCAAAGAGTTGAACATGACTGAGCAACTGAACTGAACTGAACCAACAGTACACTGTAATAATTTCTATTTTATATATAGAGAGAAGCTGAGAAAAGAAAGGAGAACAAGTTTGTATTACTGAGTTGTTATATTTACTTCATTATTTAGTATTTCTGTTTTTCTTCATGAATTCTCATGGGTTCAAATTACAATCTGGTATCATTTTCCTGCTGTAATATAGCTCAGCTCTTTTTCACCTCATTTGTGATGTTGTTGTCATAAATATAACATATGTGTCACACCAATGCATTTGTATACAAGTTATTTCATACAGATGCTTTTTAAAATCAGTTAAGAGAAGAAAGAAAAATACAAAATTTTTGGTATAATTTTCTAATAATTACATACTTACCTTAAATAGATTCTTTATGTTGATTATGATTTTCATCTGCATTTATTTTATTTTGGCCTTAAGAACTTCTTTTAACATTTCTTATAAGTTGGGCTGCTAACACCAAATTCTTTTTTTGTTTACCCAAGAATGTTTTTATTTCACTTTCATTTTTGAAAGATAGTTTTGCTGGGTAAAAAATTCATTTTCTCTTGTTGCTGTGAAGATTTTGTCTTTCAGCATTTTTACTATGATGTATCTGGGTGTGAATTTCTTTGTTATTATCCTAATTGGAATTTGTTGAGCAAATTCCATGAATATGGAACTACATTTCATGTATATGTAGTTTACAGTTTTTCATCAGTTGGGAATTTTTCAACCATTATTCCTTCTAATGTTATTTCAGTTTCTTTTTCTTCTCCTCATAGTATTTCCATTACACATATGTTCATGTGCTTAAAAGTGTCCCACATTTTTCTGAGGCTCTGTTCAATTTTCCACCTTCTATTTTCTCTGTTTTTTTCAACTGCCTAATTTCTACAGTGAACTCCAGGAGTTGGTGATGGACAGGGAGGCCTGGCATGCTGCAATTCATGGGGTCACAAAGAGTCGGACACGACTGAGCGACTGATCTGATCTGATCTGGTCTTTAAATTCACTGATTCTTTCTTTTGCCAGTACAAATCTGGTTAAGCCCCTCTAATAAATCATTTGATTCATTTTATTATACTTTTCCAGAGAAGGCAATGGCCCCCCACTCCAGTACTCTTGCCTGGAAAATCCCATGGATAGAGGAGCCTGGAAGGCTGCAGTCCATGGATTCGCTGAGGGTGGGAAATGACTAAGCGACTTCACTTTCACTTTTCACTTTCATGAAAGAGAAGGAAATGGCAACCCACTCCAGTGTTCTTGCCTGGAGAATCCCAGGGACGGGGGAGCCTGGTGGGCTGCTGTCTATGGGGTCGCACAGAGTCAGACATGACTGAAGTGACTTAGCAGCAGCAGCAGCATTATACTTTTCAACTCCAGAATTTTCATTTGGTTCTTTTTGAATAGTTTTTATGTCTATTGACAGTGTCTACTTGATGAAACATTGTCTTCATATCTTCCTTAAGTTCTTGAAGCATGGTTTTTCCTCTTGTCTTTGAACATATCTATAATGGTGACCTTGAAAAATGACATATGGACCTTCTCAGAAGCACTTTTTCCTTCTTTTCTTTTTTCTGTTTAAAAATGTTCTTGTTTCTTTGTGTGTTTTATAATTTTTTTGTGTGGAAAACTTGGTATTTTAGGTAATAAATTTTATCAAGTTTTGACTGCCCTTCCTCTCTGAAGGGCTTATTTTTGTTTTGTTATTTGTTTGGTAACTTGACTATTTTAGTGAAGTCTACTTCCCTCACAGCATGAAGCCATTGCTGTTGCTCCTCTGGGGGCAGAGCCTTGGACATATACAAAGTGACCCTGGATGAGAGAGGTTTTAGCAGGGCTCTCTCTGACTCTTTCTCTGATTTCTCTGTTAGTCTATCTTCTTCATTTGATATTACTCTCTATCCTTTAGGAGCCACTAAGTACCAACTGGTTGCTTTATAGTTTTGGCAATGCCCTTGGATATTTATTTCTGCAGTCTGATCCAATTAAAGTTGGACAAGAGTAGATTTTCAGGCAAGTCTTTGAGGTTTGTTTTGTTTCCAGAGGGTCTTCTGTCTTTTCCCCCGGTTCTCTCTAGTGAGCTACATGGTTATGATTTAGCTGAAAAGTGAAAGTGAAAATAAGTCTCTCAGTGGTGTCTGACTCCTTGAGGCCCCATGGACTCTAGCCTGCTAAGCTCCTCTGTCTATGGGAATTCTCCAGGAAAGAATACTGAAGCAGGTTGTCATGCACCTTCTCAAGGAATCTTCCCAATCCAGGGATCAAACCCAGGTCTCCCACATTGCAGGTGGATTCTTTACCATCAGGGAAGCCCAAGAATACTGGAGTGGGTAGCCTATCCCTTCTCCAGGGGATCTTTCTGACACAGAAATCAAACCAGGGTCTCCTGCATTGCAGGTGGATTCTTTACCAGCTGAACTGATTTAGCTAGCTGCTCCTAGTTTTAAGAGGAGCTACAGTTCTTGAGAGCAACTTTAGACTTAAACTTCTCCTCTTTTCAAGTATCAGTTACTTTGTGGAGAGCTTTGGAGATCTCTTTTCTTATGGGCTACCTTTCTCCTGTACACAGTATCTAATTTACTCTTCTGGGCTCTGAATGGGGCAGTAGCCTCTGGTCTTCATGATTTGTCCTTCTTGACCCAGAAACTCTGTCCTAAGTTAGGGATGATTAGAACTCTAGTATTCTTGATCTGCTGTGCCTGCTGCTGCTGCTGCTAAGTCGCTTCAGTCGTGTCTGACTCTGTGTGACCCCATAGATGGCAGCCCACCAGGCCCCGCCGTCCCTGGGATTCTCCAGGCAAGAACACTGGAGTGGGTGGCCATTTCCTCCTCCAATGCATGAAAGTGAAAAGTGAAAGTGAAGTCGCTCAGTGGTGTCCGACTCTTAGTGACCCCATAGACTGCAGCCTACCAGGCTCCTCCATCCATGGGATTTTCCAGGCAAGAGTACTGGAGTGGGGTGCCATTCTCCCCTGCTGTGCCTAGGGAAGAGCTTCTGTCCTATAGATGCAAAGCTGGTGGGAAAAGGGAACTCTTGACCTCTCAGCCACACTCAACAGGACTTCTTCAAAATGGAATTTCAGGGGATTAGATTCAAGGATTAGAAATCAAGACTGCCCTTCTTGATGAGGTATAGTAAGACTTGGTTGGAAGCTGAAGGGAGAGGGAGCATCATCTTCTTGGCCACGCTCACCCAGAATGGAGCAGAGCATCCATTAAAGCTGAGAGTGGAGATAGAGAGAAGAAATGGCTCAAATGACACAGATTCTTGCTATTCTTACCAAGTTTTAGTATGTTTTCTTGAATGAGCTTTTTTCTTTTGTCATATGCTCTTAGGATAATTTCCAGAGATTTTAAGTGATTAGGGTCTTTTGTATGTTTGTTTCTTAATAGCTATTGTCAGCTTTGCTTTTTTCATCTGGTGAGTCCATGGAACAACTCATGCTGACATCCCACTATGGCTTTTTAATGAACAGTCAAATTATTTTATGAAATGTTGTACCATGTTACTTTCTCACTGGTCCTGGTTTCTCTACATTCTCAGTCAGTCTCTGGTCAGTCCATTTAATTTTAGCCATTCTGTTAGGTATGTAGTGGTATCTCCTTGTGTTTTTAACTTGCATTTTCTGATGATTAATGATTTGGGGCATTTTTTTATAAGCCTATTTGCCATTCAAATATATTCATTAGTGAAGTGCCTATTCAAAGTTTTTGCCCATTTTAAACTTGGATTTATTTTTTATTGAATTTTGATAACTCCTTAATAATTATAGATAAAAGCCCTTTATTGGATTTATGCTTTACAAAGATTTTCCCCAAGTCTGTAGCTTGTCTTTTGATCTCTTAAGAGTGTCTGCTGCAAAACAGATGTTTTTACTTTTTATGACATCCAAGTTATCAATTTATTCTTTTTGGATGATGCTTTTGGTATCATAGCTAGAAAATCTTTGCCTAGCCCAAGTCACAAGGTTTTCTCCTGTGTTTTGTTCTAGAAGTTTTATAGTTTTGAGGTCTACATGTAAATATATGATCCATTTTGAGTTTAATTTCTGATATGAGTTTTGAAGTTTAATTTTTTTGCCTCTTGGTATCCAGTTGTTTCAGCACCATTTGTTAAAAAGTCTATTTTTACTTCACTGAATTGCCTTTGACTATTGTTAAAATTCAGCTAACTATATTTCTGTATTCTGGACTCTATTTCTGCTCCATCGATGTATTTGACTGTTTTTGTGCCAGTATTACACTGTTTTGATTACTGTAGCTTTATGATGTCATGTAATCAGTTAGTATTACTCCTCCAACTCTGTTTTTCTTTTTAAGAGAAGTTTGGTTTTAGTTTTAGTTCTTTTTTTATGTCTTCCATGTGTCTACCTAATTTTTTAAACATATAGAATATAATAACTATTTGATATTCTTGTCTACTAATTCTAATATCTGTGTCATCTCTGGGTCAGTTTTGATTCATTTTTCTCCTCATCATAGGTTGTATGTTCTTGCTTCTTTTCTTGCCTAGTAATTTTTTTATTGGATGCCAAGCATTGTGGATTTTACCTAGTTGGATGCTGGATGATTTGTATGCTTGGAAATATTATTGAGCTTCATTTCTGGGACACAGTTAAGTTACTTGGAAACAGTTTGATAGTTTGAGATCATACTTTTAAGATTTATTAGATGGGGCTGAAGCAGTGTTCAGTCTAGGGCAAATGCATGTGTGCATGCTAAGTTGCTTCAGTCATGTCTGACTCTGTGTGACCCAAGGCACTGTAGCCTGCCAGGCTCCTCCATCTTTGGGGATTCTCCAGGCAAGAATACTGGAGTGTGTTGCCACGCCCCCCTCCAGAGGATCTTCCCGACCCAGGGATCAAACCCACCTCTCTTGCATCTCCTGCATTGACAGGCAGGTTCTTTACCACTAACACTACCTAGGAAAGCCCCAAGGACAAATGACTCCCTAAAAAGGCAAGACTTGTCTATGTATTCTATCCAATGCCTTGTTAATCATGAAGTTTTCTAATCTGGTGGTGGGAACAGGTATGTTCCTGGTCTGGTGTGAGTGCTGGGCTTTGTTACCTACAACCCTTTCTGGTAATTCTTTCTCTGTCCTTGATTAGTTTCTCCCATGCAAGTGCTGATTCATACTCTGCTACATACTGAGGTAGGGGGATCTCTGCAGTTCTTTGGAGTTATCTCCAGGTTTCTACTCACTAATACTCTATACTATAGTTCCAGCTATCTGTTCTCTCCACACTCTCAACTTTGTTTCTCAACTCAGTGAGACCACCAGACTCCATCTGGGCTCCTTCTCCCTGCACTGTGGCATGGAAACTCTCAATAGAGTAATTGCAAGGCTGACCTACATTGTTTCCTGGCCCTTATAGATTATAGTCCCTTGTCTTTAAAAAAACATTGTTTCACATATTCTGTTTTTTGTTTATTTGTTGCAGGTGAGAGGATAAATCTAGACTCTGTTACTCTATGATGAAAAGCAGAAATATTTTCATAATTTTTTGTAAGTTTATTTTCATAAAAAATGATTGCCTCTGAAACTAACACAACATTGTAAATCAACTATAGGCCAATATAATTTTTTAAAAAAGAACAATTGCTTTGGAGGGGTTTGAAGGGTGGACTGGAAGGCTAGGTTTGAGGGGGTGGGATCAGACTTGGAGATAAGAGTGGGAGCTGGCAAGAAGAGAAAGACCAGGAGGTATCAATCAGGCATATGGGGGTTTTGACCTATGAGTCCTGGTCCAGGAAGATCTCTGCTTTTGTAGCCACAAGCCCAATCTTACAACCCAGGTTAGTTGCAGGGTTGGCAAGAAAGGATCTGCATGAGGTTTTGGCTGCCTGTTCCCTGGGATAGAAAACCTAGTCCATTTGTGTTCAGACAAAGCTCCATCATGGGCAAATCTTCTTCCAGGTGTCATCCTTCAGCTTGCTGACCTATAGGCAGGAACATCTTGAGGTCTCACATATAGTATGGCCACAGCTAGGTGTTACCAGCACACCTTGACTGCCCTCTGAGACCACCAGCACTCTCTTGGTGACTGGAGGTGACTCCTAATGCCTGTTCATACTGGAAGTTCTGGACTCAGGGCCTTTGGTGTGCCTTGAGATGGCTCAGGAAAGCCCTTATTCCCTGGAGAGCTAGGAGCTGTGTTCTGACTTCCCAAGAAAAAGACCAATGCATTCTTCTGACCCTAAAAGTCCATTCTAGGAATTTGTGCTCCAGCTGGATAGACTTGTTGACACGCACTAGACAAACGTAGACGAACGTACAAGGAGTTTCACTGCGCGGGTGCTATGAGAACAAAAGACTGGCAATACTGTCTGTCTTCCAATAGCATGCTGGGTAAATTATTTATGTTCCTTCTACCCGGTGGAATACCATGCTACTGATGAAGACAGAGAGGCAGATCCAAATATTCTGACAGGGGCCAGTGACCATAATACATTATAAAGTGGAAAAGACAAGGTGAGTAGAGATTTCAAGATATGCTGCTATAGAGGATGCTGCCCTGCACCCACAAATACCATTTTACACTTTTATATAAATGGAGTCATGTATTAGAGTCACCTGTGCCTGTCTTAGCATAATAAATTTGAGATTCATCCATGTTTCTACATGTATCAATAGTACATTCATTTCTATTGCTGGGTAGTATTCCACTATATGGGTGTATCACTGTTTTTATCCATTCTCTTGCTGATGGACATCTAGATTGCTTCCAATTTAAATAAATTATTAACAAAGTTCTATGAACATTTCAATGCAAATCTTAGGATGGATACATGATTTGATTTCATTTCTCCTTGATCAATACCTAGAAAGCTAGTGGTGACTATACTTTTAACTTTGAGAGAAAATGCCAAAATATTCCCCAAAGTGATTGTGCTGTTTTACATTTCTACCAGCAATGTAGGAGGTATGCATTTCTTCTACACCCTCACTTATATTTTGCATTGTCATTTGCTTTACTTTCAGGCCCTCTGGTGTGTATGAAATGGTGGTGTATCGTGTTTGATTTTACAGTGCTAAGTACTTCTTATGGTTCTATTGACCATATGCAAACTAACATCATGGCATCCAGTCCCATCACTTCATGGCAAATAGATGGGAAAACAATGGAAACAGTGACAGACCTTATTTTCTTGGGCTCCAAAATTGCTGCAGAAAGTGACTGCAGCCATGAAATTCAGACGCTTGCTTTTTGGAAGAAAAGCTATGACCAACCTAGACAGCATATTAAAAGCAGAGACGTTACTTTGCCAACAAATATCCGTCTAGTCAAAGCTATGGTTTTTCCAGTAGTCATGTATGGATGTGAGAGTTGGGCCATAAGGAAGGCTGAGTGCCAAAGAATTGATGCTTTTGAACTCTGGTGTTGGAGAAGACTCTTGAGAGTCCCTTGGCCTGCAAGGAGATCAAACCAGTCCATCCTAAAGGAAATCAATCCTGAATATTCATTAGAAGGACTGATGCTGAAGCTGAAGCTCCAATACTTTGGCCACTTGATGTGAAGAGCCAACTCATTAGAAAAGACCCTGATGCTGGGAAAGATTCAAGGCAGGAGGAGGAGGGGACTACAGAGGATGAGATGGTTGGATGGCATCACTGACTCAATGGACATGAGTTTGAGCAAACTCTAGGAGATAGTGAAGTACAATGAAGCCTGGCATGTTGCAGTCCATGGGGTCACAAAGAGTCAGACATGACTGACTGAACAACAATATCTTCTTTTGTGACATCTTTTCAAGGTACTTTTGTTGGGTGAGCTGTGGGAGTTCTTTATATATTCTGGATACAAGTCCTGAGAGTGAGAGAGATTATATGCTGTGCTTAGTCACCCAGTCATGTCCGACTTTTTGTGACCCCAGGGACTGTAACCCACCAGCTTCTCTGTCCATGGGGATTCTCCACGCAAAAATACTGTAGCGGGTAGCCACACCTCCTCCAGGGGATCTTCTCAACCCAGGAATCAAACCCAGGTCTCCAGCATTGCAGGTGGATTCTTTACTGTCTGGGCCACCAGATATAATAGAGGATAGAAAGCAGAAAGAAAAAATAATTTTTTCTCACTAGATAACTTGTCTGTACATTTTCTTAGTTAATGTCATTTGATGAAGAAAAATCAGATTTTAATTTTTGATGAAGTTCCATTTATGCGTTAAAAAAAAAAGCTAATGCTTTCTGTATCTTCTCAAGAAAACTTTGACTGCCTTGGGGTTGCAAAAATATGCTTTTATGTTTTCTTCAAGTTCTAGTTCTTTTCAGTTCCAGTTCTGTGGATACTATTTGACAGATTAAGATTTTCCTCTGTTCCTAGAAGTTGCTAGGGGTTGGCTATTCTTCCTCCAAATCATGGGATTTGGATAGGTGTTGTACTTTTAAAGCATTTTTTCCTGCATCTACTGTGATGATGATATGATATTTTTTGCCTTCATTCTGTTATTGTGGTAAATTATATTGATTTTTGAATATTAAATGAATCGTGCATCCTTGAAATTAGCATATGCATGTGTCCATGTGTGTGCATGCACACACACACAAACACAAATTTTTTTCTGGAATTGATTTGCTAATATTTGTTAAGTATTTTATATCCATATTTTAAAATGATATTAGTCTATGATTTTATTTTTTGTAATATCCTTCACTAGTTTTTTTATTAAGGTTTTGCTAGCCTCATACAACAATTGGAAAGTTTTTCTTCCTCCTTTATTTTCCTAAAGCGTTAGTGTAGATTGATATTATTGTTTTCTTAAATGCTTGATATAATTCAACAGTGAAACCATCTGACCCTAAAGTTTTCTTTGTGGGGAGATTTCAGATTTTTAGTTAGTATGTGTTTGTGTTCAGTCATGTCCAACTTTTTGCAGCCCCATGGACTGTCTGCCAGGCTCCTCTGTCCTTGGAATTTTCCAGGCAAGAATACTGGAATAGGTTGCCATTTCCTATTGCGGTGAATCTTCCAACCCAGAGATCAAACCCACGCCTCTTGCATCTCCTGCATTGGCAGGCAGATTTTTTACGACTGCACCATCTGGGAAGCCCGTACATTTCTATATTGGATACTGTGATTTTATTTTGAATCACAATTATATATAAGATTTACCCCAGTCATACTCGTTAATATTTTTTGGTCCCGAAACATATGAAGAGTCACATTAACTGAGATATATACAGACCTGTGTTACACAAGAAGCACGCATGGCTGAGTAATACTCCATTGTGTATATGTGAGACACAGATGTATAGAACAGTCTTTTGGACTCTGTGGGAGAGGGAGAGGGTGGGATGATTTGGGAGAACGGCATTTAAACATGTATAATATCATATATGAAATGAGTCGCCAGTCCAGGTTCGATGCACGATACTGGATGCTTGGGGCTGGTGCACTGGGACGACCCACAGGGATGGTATGGGGAGGGAGGAGGGAGGAGGGTTCAGGATGGGGAACACATGTATACCTGTGGCAGATTCATTTTGATATATGGCAAAACCAATACAGTATTGTAAAGTTAAATAAAATAAAATTTAAAAAAAAGAAAATATAATATACCCAATAATATGAAAAAAAAAAAGAAGCACACGTGGTGTTTTAAGTTTAAAACTGAAATAAAGCTAAAAATGCAGATCCTCAGTCACACTAGCTGCATTTTGAGAGTTCAACAGGCACATGTGGCCTGTGGCTACAATACCGGACAGCACAGTACAAAGTTCTGTTAGACGGTGCTGACTGGGACTATAAATTCCCCTGTTAGCTCAAGTTGGGTTTTGCTCCCTAACATACCCCAAACCTCCCCATTTTCAGAGCATTATTTTGTGGCAGGGAGTCGAGGGGAAAAGTGGCATGCAAGGTCTTTATTGACTGGGGATGGAACCCATGTCCCCTGTGTTAGAAGCAGGGAGTCTTGACCACCAGGGAAGTCCCTTTAGAGCATTTCTGATTTGCTGGTGGTTGCTATTTGGTGGTTACTAAGGGTCCGTGAGTATGCATTTCTTGTGGGCGGGGTGTGGCACTGGAGCCTGTGGCAGCCCCCAGGAGTTAAAGAAATGTATTCACTCTGTGTGTGTGTGTGTGTGTGTGTGAGACAGAGAAAGGATTTTGGCATTTTATGACTTTTAAGAAATTTGTTCATTTCATCTAAGTTGTCAAATCTATTGGCATAATGTTGTCCATAATACTCATTTGTTATTCTTTTGTTGTCTTCAAAGCCTGAATTACATCTCCTCTTTGATCCATAATAATAATTTATGTTTTCTCTGTTTTTACTTTAATTGACTTAGGGGTTGTTATTAATTTTACTGATCTTTTCAAGTAACCAACTCTTATTTCAGTAATTTTCTCTGTTGTTTGTTCTGTTCATTGTCTGTTTTATTGAGTTCTATTCTTATCTTTATTATTTCCCCTTTTCTATTTTGAGTTTAATTTATTCTTTGTCTAAATGCATGATATAGATACTTAGATAATTGGTTTGAGGCACTTTGATAATACAAACATTTAAAGCTATAAATTTCCCTTTAAGCACAAATTTTGCTTCATTCTGCAAAGTTTGATATGTTCTGTTTTAATTTTTATCAGTTCAAAACATTTTTTAAATTTATCCTATGATTTCCTCTTTGACCTATGAGTTATTTAGAAGTGTATTTCTTTTAAAGATTTGAGAATATTCTTATTACTTTATTGTTATGAATTTCTAATTGAACTCTGTAGTGGTATATACTCTCTACAGAGTATGATTTCAATTTACTTACAAAACAGAAAGAGACTCACAGACTTAGAGAATGAACTTGTGGTTGTCTGTATATGCTGCTATTAATATATTTTAAATGGATAAACAATAAGAACCTACTGAAGAGCATATAGAACTCTGCTCAGTGTTATGTGGCAGTTTGGATAGGAGGGGTGTTGGGGGGGAATGGATACATGAATATATATGGCTGAGTCCCTTGCTGGTTATCTGAAACTGTCACAACATTGTTAATAGTCTATACCACAATACAAAACAAAGAGTTAAAAAAAAAAAAAAACTTGTTTTGCTAAATTTCCACTGTACAGGTAAAAATGCATATTCTCCAGAAGATGATATATAAATATCAATTAGAATTAATTGACATAATTGGCTTATGATACTGTTCAAATATTTTATATCCTTATTAAATTGTCTAGTTTTTAATCAGCTATTCAAAAAAGAAGGCTAAATCTTCAACTATATCTCTTGCTGTGTTTATTTCTCTTTAGTTCTCTCAGTTTTTACTTCTCTGTCTTCATTTTAAGTCTCTATTATTAGGTGTGTTAATGATTAGAATTACTAAATCCACTCTTAATCAATGTAAATCTATTTTCCTTCTTTAATAAGACTTTATATTTTCTAACACATTTACCATTTCATTTTTCCATGTAAATATGCTTCCATCAGATATTCTTTTTCAGTCCACAGAACTTTAATACTTCTAGTAGTTCAAATCTATCATGATAAATTCTCTCAGCTTTTGTTTGTATAAAAATACATCTATTTTTTCTTTATTTTTGAGGAGTATTTTTGCTGCTGCAGAATTCTGGATTTACAGGTCTTTTTTCTTTCAGCATTTCTTTCATTTCTTTCAGTATTTCATTGTCTTTTGACTTCCTTGTTTCTAATGACCACTTAGTATATTTATCTTTGTTATCCTACATATAATTGTGTCTTTTTGTCTGACTGTGTTTTAGACTTTTCTCTTTAACTTCGTTTTTTCACGATTTGAATATGATGAGCCCTAGTGTGAGTTTTGCTTTGTTTTCTTTTTCTGCTTGAGTTTTTTGTGCTTCTTTCTTCTGTAGGTCTACAGTTTTTACCCAATTTCAAAAATCTTCTTCCTCTATTTTTTCAAATATTTCTCTTTTCCAATCTCTCTGTCTTCTCTTGGAACTTCAATTGCACAGATGTTAGACTGACTGACATTTCCCCACACAGTTCTGAGGTTCTGTTTATTTATTTTCTGTTTTTCTCTCTGTATGCTTCAGTTGGATAGTTCTTATTGCTTTGTCTTCAAGTTTACTGATCTCTTTTCCTGCAGTGTCCAAATTGCTATTTACCCTATCTAGAGAATTTCACTTTGCAAATATTTTATCAGCTCTAGAATTTACACATGATTCTTCTTTAGAGATTTTTTCTGATGAAATTTCACTTCTTCTTCACTCCATCCTTTACTTTAAATTCTCAACCAGAATATAATAAATAATATGGTATACTATAGCAATAATTTCATGTTCTTGTCTGCTGCTGCTACTGCTGCTAAGTCGCTTCAGTCGTGTCCAACTCTGTGCGACCCCATAGACGGCAGCCCACCAGGCTCCCCGTCCCTGGGATTCTCCAGGCAAGAACACTGGAGTGGGTTCTTGTCTGCTTCAACATATTTTTCCTGTGTCTGTTTACATTGATTTTTTTTGTTCCTGGTTGTGGAACAAACCCTTCTTCCTTCTTATTTGCATGTCTAGGAATTTTGATTGTATTTCAAACATTCTGAATGCTACGCTGTTGAGATCCTGAATGTTGTTTTTCTTTAAAAAGTGTTGACTGATTTTCTAATGGACAATTTGCTGGCTAATAAACTTGATCTTAGTGAGATTTTTGGGGGGGTGGATTTAGCCTTTCCCACTAGCTTGGCAGAACTCCAGTGTCCCTGAGCATCGTACCAGTTTCCATTCAGCTCTCAACCACACAATAGTTGTTCTCAGCCCTGTCCCTGCACTTACAGCACGTGTGAGTGAGTGGATAAGTGGATAGGTGGGTGAATGAATATATCGATGGATGAATGGATAATTTAAAGTGAAGTCAAGATAGGGCTGGGAAGAAAACAAAATGGAACAGTAGACCGGAGTGACAGATGGTCAGAGCCCTCTGAACAGAGAAGTAGCTGGACACGCAGTTGTTGGTGAGGGGTTTTCTGGGCAGAGGGACAAAGAAAACATGAGCCAAGACCCTGAGATAGGAACAAGGACCCATAAGAGGTGACTGGAGCATGGGGGTGAGGGAAAAGATGGGAGGTGATAAAACTGATGAGACCCAAAGCCTGGTATGGTATGACAAGCCCAGTGTTTAAAATATGAAATAGACGCCAAATTTGAAAATTTGGGATATTTCACATCAAAAGGTGGACTCTCTGTTCTCCTAAAATTTGGCATTGTTGGTACCACCAGGTTTATAATCTGGAACCTAGAGACACTGCCCTACTGCCAACTGGGCAAGAATCTCCCACTCCTGCCTGGGCCCAGAAAGACCCTCAGCCCTTTAGTAGGGGTGGGATCTGTACACCCAAGCCCCTCACAACACCTGCATCTTGCCCTTCCTGGACCCTATAGGACAGAGGCTTCTCTGCTCCTGCACCCTGACTCCAGGTCCAGCTCAGCCCATCCTCTGGGCCCTTTGCTTCTGCCTTCTTGCTGGCTACTACTCCTCCATCTCATGTCAACTCAGGAGCCCTATGTGGCTGGAGCAGAGTGACTAGAGAGGGTGGAAGGCTCTCAGACCTCAGGAAGGAGCCCCTTCCCTCTGAACCACATGGGGGCCTGGATGGATGAGAGAAGGACACAGTCTAGCTGAGGGAGAATGGAGTAAGGGGGACAGATGGAGTGGAGGTGGGGAGAGGGTCAGATTTCCAATTGCCTTTGGGGTCCCCTGGGGCAGATGAGGGAGAGAGTCCCAGGTTTGTTGCCTATGTGTGCCTCATTCCATTCCCACCCAAAGAGTGTAGCCAAGACAGTCCTGTCTGGCCTGCTCTGACCCCTCTCAGACTCATACCCAAACCCTCAGGGAGCCCTGCCCACTTCTCTCCAAGCCCTGAGGGTTCTCAGCCCTCGGGCTGCATGCCAGACCCCCTGGGGCCGCTGTCCCATGATGCAGGCGCTCAACTGCATCACCCCATGCCAAAGCAACAGCCTAGAACATCCTGCATCCCCAGCGGCCCATGAGCAAGTCATTAAGACCTAGCAGAGCTTTATAAACGTGGCTTAAAGTTAAGTACATAAGAAAATCTCTGTAATTTCCCGCCGGGCAATGGGGATGTTGTCTGGTTCCTACAGGCCATAATTTTTGGGGAGAGAAACGTTTTTTCCCCCACAAATGATGGGAAGTCGGTGGTTACAGTTACAGCTGGCTGTTGACGTTGGGAAGCTGTTCTGATGCCCAGAATCCCACCTACCTCAGCTAAATGGTATCTTTATGAAATTAGCAGAAAGCGGCTGCACTGAGGGGAGGCAAAAAAAAGAGAAATGAACTTTCAAATTTTAAGTATAATTGGAAAACTGACCTTTGGAAAATATTTTCCCACCTCAGCCCCACGCTGGGGAAGAATGGGCGCTTTATGCTGAGGGTGTGCGGCGACCTTGAGGAATTAGCTGGTCTCTCTGGAGGTAGAAGCAGAGCGGCGTGATGGGTTGTCGGGTCCCTCTGGGCATCCTCGGGTTACAGGGATTGTGGTCACTGACCAAGAGGTGCCAGGATCGCCGAGGTCGCGCAGGGCAGGGCGCGTGGAGGAACAGCTGAGGATGGGACCCTGCCCAAGAGCTCTTGGAGGGTCCTGCAGTGGAAAGCGCTCTGCTGGGCTGGGCAGCTGGGTGGCTGCAGGCCTGCTTCCTGGACCTCCGTCCATCAGCTCAGAAAATGTCAGAGAGCACTTTGGGGTGTGACCCTGCATCCAATTCTGGACTGACAGAGCTGAAGTGTCATAGAGTCTTGCAGGCAAAGGGGAGAAGGAGGTGCTGATGGAGCTTCCAGGACATGCCCAGCTCCCTGCTAGGTGCTGGGGAGGTGGGGGGGTGGTGTGGGATGACTACAGTAGAGCCCAATTCCATCCATCAACTTGACAGACAACTATTTCAGCCTTGAATGTACAGTTACATCACCTCTGAGCCTTGGTTTTCTTGTCTATAAAGTGGGATAATAATGGGAAGAAGAAACAAGTAGTCAGTCTGGGGGAGCCCAGATGTCCCTCTTGTTGCTTAGTTGCCTGTGACTCCGCTGGCAGTTGAGCCCTGACTTTTCAAATTTCACCCCTCACTCCATTACGACTCTGGGCAGATACTTTCCACACTGTGGAGGCTGGAACAGCCTGCACAGACTGGGATAGAGCTGCAGGGACCCCTCTCTTCCAGGGACCTCTATCTGTCTGCCCCCATGTTGCTGACTCAGGCTCCTGGCCCCCCTGAGAACAGTGATGCTTGTTCTGTTCTCAGTCTAGAGACTGCATAAAGTGTAAGAGCATGACTGCTTGGCTGTCCTGGGGCCTCCAGAGGGAGGAGACAGGAGGGCTGGACCCTCCTTCAAATTCAGCTTGGACACTGTTTTGTTTCCAGATCCTGCATGCAAACCCAGGTGGTTCTGTACCCCCCGTGAGGCCCCCTGGGTCTGTTCTGACCCCTCCCCACCGTCAATGTTCACAGGTCTGTTGCACACAGGGTCTGCTCCCTGCCCTCTTCTGAGCACTCTCCCTGTGTAATCTACTCTTTCTACAGCCGTAGGAAAGAGGCATATGTCTTCCGATGAGGACCCCCTGCTAAGTGCCAAAAGAGAATTAGGGGCAGATCCTGGCTGCCAGCTGTATGTTTAAGGTCCATCCCACTCTCAGTGCCTCTGGGAGCTGGTATCTCCGCCTTCTGCTAACACTAGATGTGAGTAACGGGCATACAGCAACAACACCTATGTGACTTCAGCTGGTTGGTTTGCAAGGCGATTGGGGACAGGCAGTGGGAAGCAGATGGCCGGACTTCTGCCACATCCCAACAGGTTCAGGTGTCTTTCCGCTCCATCTTGGGGTGTCTGCCCTTTTCACCTTGATGAAAAGTTCACCCCTCCATTCCCTGCAGCTTCACTACCCAGTCCATCCAGATTCCTGGGCACAACAATGACAATGACTTTCATTTACGTTGCCTACATGCCCAGAATGAGTCCCTTTCCTCCTCACGGTCCCACATTAGGTGCTATCATCACCCTGCTTGCAGATGGCGAAACTGAGGCACACCCAGTCATGTCTACAAGCACAAGGGTCTGCTCCAGGCATTTCCCACCACCTCCCAAAGCCCTGGCTGGGGAGCCGAAGGAGGGAGGCAGGGCAGGGCAGATTTGTCACGTGTCCTCTTTGGAAGAAAGGAGAGTTCACTAATTACCGTTCACTAATTACCACTCAAGCAATTTCCATAATTGCCTCAAGAAAGGGTTTTATCAGCCAAACGTGAGCAGAAACAGCCTCAGGGAGAAAAGCTAAAGATTTGTGCTCAGGGAGCGCAAACCAAAGGAAATAAATCACTTAGGCCACAGGGAGTCCTGGAGCCTGTGTCTAGTCCATGCCACCCCACACCCCGCCCACCCCATGCCACTCCACAGAAGGAAACCAAGGCCCAGCGAGGCAGGCAGGCGGTCAGGTCAAGCGCATGCAGAAATTCCATGCGAAACAGAAGATGTGTATGTGTGGCCGGTCGTGCTGGGTAGCGTGGAAATCCATCGCGGGCACATTACTGCTCACTCTTGAAAGCTCTCCCAAAGACAGCGCACGTTTCCTTGAAGCTAATTGCTTTAGTTTGAGGTAATATTCGTCACAGAAACACCAGCAGTAACCTTTGGTCTTGGCAAATTCTCCCCTCAATCATGTAACGTAAACAGCGATAAACGAGGGCTTTTTAAGGCTTTCTTCATAATGTGTTGCACATGCATTTGTTACCGAATCTGCGTGAGCTCCAAGCCCTGAAACCTGAGCGTGGTTGGGAGGTGAGCGGCTGGGCCGCTGGAGGTGGGGTCAGGGCTCCCCAGAGACAGCCAAGCCTGGCCGGCCTCTTCCCTGCTTCCCCCCTCAGCCCTCCCCACTGCTTCCCTTCCTTCTCCTGGGCAGGTGGGCAGGCGGGGGAGTGGCTCTAGTTCCTTAGTTTCTCTCTCCCTTTCTCTTATTCTGTTTCCCTGAGTCTCACCTCCCTCCCTTATCCCCCAGTTTCAACCTCCCCCACCTCCTTCTCTCTCTCTCATTCTCTTCTTTCTTTTCTTGTCTGTCTGATTCTCTTTCTGTCTCTCTATCGCTCTCATTGTCTCTGCACTGCCTGTATCTCTCCTCTTGTTCCTCTCTTTCCTTATGTGTCCAATGCTGACTTCTAATCTCCGTTCCCCTTTGTCCATCTCCAGGCTCTCGTTTTCCAACTCTGCCTTCCAGCTTGTACACGCTCCCTTCCAGCACAGGTCCTGTGAAGAGTAAGGCTCCTCTTCTTCACTTCTTAGCCCTGGGGGCTCAGAGGGAGCTTGACATGGCCCCCAGGCCTGGGGTAGGGGGCAATTTCAGCAGTGGAGGATGAATGAAGTATAGTGTTGGAGGTGGGGAGAACCTACAAGAAGGGCTACTGTATTTTGGTGGAGGTGAAGAAATCAAGGTTGGCTACATGGAGGTGGTGACTTCTGAGCAGTCTTGAAGGAGAATAGGAAGTGGTTGCCTGGAGACAGTAAAAGCAGGGGGGCAGTGCTGCAAAGGGCACATGGGGCAAAATCAGGGCTAGCCTTTAGATTGGGATGGCTGGAAGGGTCATTACAAGGAGGGTAGGCAGCCATGGGATGTGAGAGGTGGGGAATGGGCACTGCTTAGTGGACAGAGAGGGCATAACAAGGGCCCTGGGTAAGAGGCAGGGCATGGCAGGGAGGGTCAATCTATACCACAGAATTTGGGCAGCCCCATTGTTGGGCAAGAAAGGCGGGATGGATGGCCAGAGTTCCAGGGTCCTTGAGGACAGAAGCAGCTGGAGCAGGGGCCACCACAAGCCTGGACAGCAGGGACCAGCCTGGCCACGCCACTGTGAGCACTCTCGTGAGGCCTTTCATCACCAGACCTTATTTCTCTCCCGAATGTTGGAGTGCTCCTGTGAAACAACTGGGAGGATTCAGGGGTATTGTGCACAGGATACCTCTGGCATTGGCCTAGACAACATCACCCCAGTGGCTGCCATGCACCCCTGGCACACACTCACTCCCTGCAGTCATAGGACAACCAGAGGCTGGCTCTTGGTGTCTCCATATTTTCAAGGCTTAGAAACAGAGGCACACGGAGGTTCAACAATGGGCCCAGGACCATGAAGCTAGATGACACAGGGCCAGGATAAGAGCCTCACCCTGTATCCACACCTCTGAACTGTAGCCCTGTGGGTGTAGTTCTGGGGGGGATGCAGACCCCAGATCTGGGGTGTACCCCTCTTTTCCTAGTTGAGTCTAGGACCCTCATGGCAAACAGGGTAGATGGGGGCAGAACTGGATCCCAACCTATCACCTGGCCCCCTGTGACCCACTTACCATCCCAAATGATTCCTGAACCAGCCCACCTACAGGAGGGCGAACAGGCAGGGGGCCCATTGAGAGGCAGCCTACCCCTTGAGAGAGAGCATATGTGAATGGAGGAGACACATCCAAGGGGCTGGGCTGGTCAGAAGGCAGGAGGGGTGGGCAGGGGACAGAGCAGATCAGAGAGGAGCAGTCTACGTGAAGACAGGAACTGCCCTGGTCCAATCAAGCCTGCATCTCACTAGTCCCCCAGAAAGGATGTCCAGAGGCCAAGCAGGGACCAGCAGCCCAGACCTAATCTTATGGACGAATTATTCAATGCCTCCCTTCCTTTGTTCATTGCGAGATATTCAACATTTACAGATAGACAAGAAAAGATAATATTTGTTTGAAAAATAATGAGCAACTCAGAATTAAAAGCTTCGGATCCCCAGTGAAAATGTTCAGAAACACACATGTCACTGCTTCCCCTGGGATGTCCCCTGGACTTTCCTTGTCCTATGGAATCCATCTCCTCCATTGGCAGCAGGCCTGCCTGCTTGTCTACAATCCACGCTTTTCACTGCCCATGCCTCAGGCATCTCTTCACACCAGCAAGGAGTTCACTCCTGCCAGGGCCCTGTGGTCTGTGCTGGAATCCAGGCTACAGGAGCCCATGTCAGGGAGAGGGATTGGGGATGCCATGAAATGCCACGTGCCTGTGTGTTCAGCCTCTCAGTCGTATCTGACTCTTTGCGACCCTACGGACCATAGCCCGCCAGGCTCCTCTGTCCATGGGATTCTCCAGGCAAGAATACTGGAATGGGTTGCCATGCCCTCCTTCAGGGAATTTTCCCAACCCAGGGATCAAACCCGCATCTATTACGTCTTCTGTATTGGCAGGATGGTTCTTTACCACTAGCGCCACCTGGGAAGCCCATGAAATGCCACAGGACTTGTATTGAAAGTCCACCATCTTCCCCTAACCTGCCAGTCTAAGCCATAAGCCTTGGAGTCAACCTCTACCCTTTCTTCACCCATCATCCCCCATCTGTCCTCAGGCCCTGCCCTACTCACCCCCGTGACCCACTCCCCACAGGGTCTTAGTCCAAGTTCGACCATCCCTTCATGGCTCAGACCCACTCCCCACAGGGTGGGCCCCGTCTCTCAGGGAGAAACAACCCTACAATAGTCCTCAAGTGCCCGCCTGCTCTGACCTCTGAGATGCTGCCTGGCCTCAACTCCCCCAGGTCTACCCCAAGTGTTACCTTCTCAGGGGCCCTGCTTTGTTTCTTTTATAGTTTCCCTCCTCTGCATTTCTAGAGTCACTTTCTGTCCCCAGAGCTGGATGTGGGTCCTGAGGACAAGGATCTTGCCTGGTGGGGCTCAGCTGATGTCCGTGGGGCAGGTGTCAGCCCCATTCCCACACTTCCTACTGTGGACCAGGCTTGTCTCTGAGGAGGAGCCCAGACAGGGAGGCGAGAGCAGGCTGGGAATGCTGTAGGGGAACTGGGAGCTGAGGGGAGGACCCTGGGAGGAAGCATCAGGGAGGGATGGAAGGGGTTGGCCTATGTGTGGGGAGGTGGGCTGCAGAATCTGGTTCCAGGAGCCAGAGCCCTGGTACAGGGCAGAGGGGGTGCTGGAGACCTGCACTTTCATCTGAGGGCTCTTCCTGCGGACACCTCTGGCCCCCTGATGTCCCACACCCCTAGGGAAGCCACACCCTCTTGCTGGACTCAGGACTTGCCCAGCTCCAGGCTGCTCCAGGAAGGGGACAAGAAGGCCTCGGCAGGCCTCATGCTGCTCAGATATCAAGCAAATTGAAAATTGAACCAATTTAAGGTAAAAGGCCGTTTTCCTGTAGCACTCACTGGAAGCAGACCAGAAAGTGATCTTCTGAGGAGATTGCCATCCCTTATCCATCGTCCCTCATCCCTTATGGCTCGAGCATCAGCAGACTTTGGGTGCTGCCTCACAGGAGGCTCCCTGAGGACCTCTGGCCTCCTGCCTGCCCCCCTCAAAGTGCTTTTGTCCACAGGGAAGTTCCTGCAGACACTCCTCTCTTTCAGAGGCCACTTTTTCAACACTGACCCCTGACCTTTGACCTCCCACCTGGATCTGGTATTACCCTTATCTTCAGACAGTGCGGATGTTTCTCCTATACCCCAAACCAAGACTGAAACCACCACTCATTTCTTCAAGGATTCTGTAAAACAGTGCCTGCTGCTTATGACCCCCAGACAGAACCCTCTGAGTTCAGGCCATCTTCTCTTAGCATCAGTCTTCATGGGGCCTCAGCTTTTCATCTGTAAGATGGTCATAAACTCCCTCAGATGTGTTGGGGGGCTTCAGTGAGATGCAGCTGACAATGCCTGGCACAGGCATGTGCAATGGGGGTGGGTGAGGAAGACAATTGGTGACAGTGAGGAGAGTGATCTGTGAGTGCGTGTGTGTGTGTGTGTGTGTGTACACATAGTGTAAAGGTGTGCTTATATTATGTATGCATGTATGTGTCGATAAATGTATGTGTATACATGTATGCATACATACCTGTGGGCATGTATTTATATGTTTTCATCACTGGCTTTATCACACTAACCCTATGGGTTTTCATTTCTAGACCCACATTTGTCTCAAATGTTTACCCAGGGACTTGGCTGCCATTAGCCCAAAGCCAAAGGATGTCGGAGTCTCTGCCTGTTCTGAGCTGGCCAGGACACCAAGGGCCTCTGTCACTTTTAAGAGTGTTCTCATTTCACACAGATCCCAGAGGGGACAAGGATGGGGTATGAAGACAGCCTTGTTGAGACAGAAGGAGCTAAAGTAGGCCAGGGGAATGGAAGAGAACATTCAGCGAACACACTGCTTGGAGGACCAAGTGGCAATAAGAGGCATGGATGAACCTTACAAATGCAAGGCTGAGCATAAAAAGTAAAAACTCAAATTAAAAACTTCCATGCACAAAACAATGTATGTTCAAAGAATAAATCCTGGACAAAAAGCAACACCAAACACATTAGAGGGGGGCCTCTAGGACAGAAACAGGGGGCAGTCAAGACCAGCCCATGCTGGCAAGGCCCCTGAACTGAGGACTTTGGTTAACTTACCCAGACAATGGTGGCCACAATTTACACACAAAAGACAGAAACCTGTGAAACACTGTCAAAGTGGGACTTGAGAGTATCACTCAGGGCTTGAGTTTCCTGGGGCTTCTGGAAGTTTCCCACTTGACTGTATGAGGGAGGATTTGATCTGTGCAGTGAGGAAGGCTTCTGGCCTGAGTTCCCATCTGCACATCCCCACCAGGAATCCCGGCTCCAGAAGCAATGCTGCAGAACTAGTGAAAGCCTCTGGGGCCCGCTCTGTGAGCCCCCTTCCTGTCCCTGGCCTGGCGGTGTGGAGGGCAGAGAGTCGCAGAGCTCCAGTGTCTGTTGCATATTAGGGGCCGTCTGCCTGGGGGCTGGAGAAGGAAATGCCTCCTCCTGGCTCCGCCTGCCCCCCGTGGCCCACCTTCCCTCCTCTAAGAGCCCTAGACCAGGGCCTGGACACCGGGCTCCACCTGCCTCCTCGCTGCCCAGGAAGCCAAGACGGGGACAGAAACAGTCTAAGCGGGCAGGCCCAGAGGCAGGACCACGGTCTGCCCTGGGCAAGGGCCTGGGGCACAAAGCACTACCAAGTGTTAACCCAGGGGAGGGCAGGAGGGTAAAGGATGACTAACACAGACCCGCACCACACACATATACATTACACCATACCACACATACACACACACACATACCACACGCGCGTATATACACACCATACCTCCCCCACATATACACACATGGCCATAAGCACATATACACACATGGACACATACATATGCAGACACATACCATATATTCACACACACATATATATACACAACACACACATAACATACTATATACACCTATACACTACATGTATATATACATCATATACACACATACACAACACACACAGTATATATGCATCCCACATACGTATGCACACATGCACACACACTTATACACATTCACACAATCACACACATGCATGCTTGCACACACACACAAAGTACTGAGCTTCCACACTGCCCTGGGCCATGGATGTCTGTCCTCAGCTCTCATAATGGCCCTGGGGCTCCATGGTTGGAACTCAGCTTGCTGGACTAGTCATGCCCTAGCCCTTGATGACTGTAAACAATGGTCTCTGACCCTCTGCTCCAACTCAGCCACTTCCTTCCCTCTACAGGTTCAGAAACTGAGGTCCAGAGAGAGGAGACTTACCTGGGACAACCTAGTCGGCAGGTAATGAGATGGGGGTAAATGGCAACCCACTCCAGGATTCTTGCCTGGAGAATCCATTGGACAGAGGAGCCTGGCAGGCTACAATTCATAGGGTCTCAGAGAGTCAGACACGACTGAAGCGACTGAGCACATCTATAACAGATGACCACAAACTGAGCACCTTAAACAATACAAATTCATTCTCTTACCCTTGTGTAGGCCCCGAAATTCAGAAGCCTGAGGTCAGTGGGGCTCAGCTGGCTCCCCTGCCTGGGTTCTCCAAGGCTGAAGCCATGCTGCCCGTCAGCCTGCACTGGCAGGCTTCTGAGAAGCTTTCTGGAGCTTCTGAGAATGAGTCTGCTCCCACGTTCATGCAGGTTGAGGGCTGAATATCTTTCTTTGTCCCATAGGACTGAGGTTCCGTTTCTTTGCTGGCTATTGGCTAGATTAGCTAGAGGCTGGCCTGTGCTCCTAGAGGTTACCCATGTTCCTTCTTGTGCTTTCTTTCCATGTGGCACCCTCTAACAATGAGGGGTCAAGTCCCTTTTGATTTCAGTCTCTCACTTCCTCTCCAGCCACATCTCAGACATCAGCTAGGTGAGGTTCTCTACTTTTAACGACTCCAGTGAACATACAGATTCAACTATTGACCTCTCTATTTAAAGTCTGTAGCTTTAATCTCATCTACAAAGTTTCTTTTGCCATGAAAGGTAACATGTCCACAGGGTTCAGAAATTGGGGTGTGGACTCCTTTGAAGGGCCGTAATTCTGTTCACCACATCTGGGATAAGACTATCTTATAGTGTGCTGCATAGCAGTGAACCCCAAATTTCCTTGATCTGCATGCATGAAAGAGTTATCACTCCCTCTTGCTTGTTAGATTAAAAAAGGATAGTCAAGTCCCAGTATAACCCAGTAGAAAAGGACCTGCTAATAGAGGAGAGAAATTATTCACCAAAGAAGGTGCTGCTGCTAAGTTGCTTCAGTCGTGTCCGACTCTGTGTGACCCCATAGATGGCAGCCCACCAGGCTCCCCCGTCCCTGGGATTCTCCAGGCACGAACACTGGAGTGGGTTGCCATTGCCTTCTCCAATGCATGAAAGTGAAAAGTGAAAGTGAAGTCACTCAGAACCTGGCTAATATGCTTCATCACAAACTCAGAGAATATACCTGGGAGTGATCTTGAGGATGCTGTACCTAAAGGACTAGAGTTCAGAATGGAAGCCTGTAGGAGAGAGAGTTTGTTTATGCAAGGACATTCTCCTGTGATTCAGGATTTACCCCCTGTTATGGACTACATGTTTTCATCCCTCCCAAATCCATATGTTAAAGTTATACCACCCAATGTCATGGTATTTGGAAGTGGGCCCCCTGGAAGGTGCTTAGGCTTAGGTGAGGTCATGAATGTGGGATCCTCATGATGGGATTAGTACCCTTAGAAGAGGAAGAGACATGACCTCACACATGCACCAAGGAAAGTCCATATAAGTATGTAGAGAGAAGGCAGAAATCTGTAAATCAAGAAATAGGATCTTATTAGACATCAAAACTATAAGCCCTTGATCTTGGACTTTGCAGCCTTCAGAACAGTGAGAAATAAATTTCTATTGTTTAAGGCCCCAGGTCTGCGGTATTTTGTTACCACAGCCTAAGCTTACTAAGACACAACCAGATAGGACACCAGGAACACTATTGGGATGGTTCCCGAAAGCTTGAAAAACAAAAAGTAATGATCTACATTAAATGAAATGGAGATACTAAAACAGCTTTGGCAGAGTGATGTTGGTTGAATCAAATATTGTGATAAACTTGGTGTGTTAGAACAGATTTCTCTTAAGACCAAAAAGCCCTCCAGTTTACTATGTTCTTCAAGGAGGAGACTATGGATGCTTCCTCACTGAAGCAGTGAGGACAAGGAACAGTTATGAATCTAGAAATTGATGACACAGGCTCCCTAACACCAAGGAGGACAACAGGAGTGGCTACTAGATCATTGTGCTCCTAGCAGCAAGAAATATGGTAAGCCAACAAGACTGCTGCTGCTGCTAAGGCACTTCAGTCGTGTCCGACTGTGCAACCCCATAGACGGCAGCCCACCAGGCTCCCCCGTCCCTGGGATTCTCCAGGCAAGAATACTGGAGTGGGTTGCCGTTGCCTTCTCCGAATCCAACAAGATTAGGACTTGATAAAAATATTTTTAAAAGATTAAGAATGCATGAGCAGAATGCTGTCAGCAAAATGGTACAGATGAGTTCCAAACTTCTGTCCTTCTAGAGAAATATCAAAAAACAAGCAGAAACTGTCAGAGCTCTGGAAAACAGCCAAAGGTTTACAGCAACCAACTGAACAAAGAATCAAGAAAAAGGCAACCTGAAAACAGTAGCAAAGCTTTGTGGCATTTTCACTTGCCCTTGGACCACATCCACCCTAGTGCAGTGATAGTCTGCAAGCCGCAGCAGCCCTCATTCTCAGTATGAGATCCTGGTCCCTGGTTCTGCAAGAGCAGGAAAGATCTTATTTGAAAGTCATCGTGTATGGCTGTTCTAAGCTGACTGGGGGCCACCTGATGGACTAATGCAGGGCACACATCTCTGTTTCACCTATCTTGAACCTCAGGCCACAAACCTGGTGAACATTGCTCAAAAATGCTGCAAGGTAAACTAACAACCCACAGATGGGTCTGGCAAAAGATGATGGTTAGACATACAGTAGACTATGTAAGGCCTGAGAGGAAAATCTGAGGGAATTCTTGATTCTTTGGGAAGTTAGGACACTAAAAAGCACCAAGAATATAGAGGATTTTAGGAAGCCAGACACATGCCCAGGACAAGATGTGTTAGGAAAGGACATAAGGAACAACCTAAGCTTTCATGTTGGAATAATCCTGAGGTTCAGTGCAAACCTTCTCAACTGTTAGAGTGACCCAATGCAGAGACAGTCTGCAAAGACTGGGAGAGGTGTTTGGTTTTATTGTTTATTGTTTGTGTTTGTATTTTTTCCTTTCTTTACGTTTTTGGCATGCATTGAAATCTCTGTCAAAATATTAGTTGAACACAAGGTAAAGAATCAAAGAGTTCAGTAATCACAGATGACAAGAGTTAAAGTCTTTGCAAACATATTTTGGGAGAGCCCCTGAATAAATATGCTCCTAAAGCTACATCCTTCAACAATCAAAATAAAACATAGCAGCAAATGCTGGGGAAGGGGAAGAACTGATCTCCAAAGTTGTAGCATTCAAATGTTCAATTTTCAACAACAATAAAAAATTATAAGGAATACAAAAAAAAAAAGTGTCATCCATTTAAAGGAAAAATAAATTGACAAAAATTGTCCCCATGAAAGCCCAGACATCAGATCTACTAGAAGACAAAGACTTTAAACTTGAACAAAGAGCTAAAGGAAATTAGAAAAATGATGCACAAACATGAGAATTTCAATAAACAGAAATTATAGAAAGAAACCAAGCATAAGTTTTGGAGCTTAAAAAGTATAGTAACAAAAATGCAGAATTCACTAAAGTGGCTTAACAGCAAACTTGAGCAGGCAAAATAAATAATTATTAAACTTGAATATAGGCCCATCAAAACTACTGAATCTGAAGAGAACAAAATAATGCAGAAAAGTGAACAGATCCTAAAGAACCTGTGGGATACATCAAGTGGACAAATATAGACATGAAGGGAGTCTTGAGAGGAGAGAGGGAAATCTAGTGGTTAGGGCTCTGTGCTTCCACTGTAGGAGAGAGAAAGTCATATAAAGAATATCTGAAAAAATAAGGACTAAAGGCCAACAATTTCACAAATTTGATGAAACTACAAATTCAAGAAGCTCAACAAACTTTATCCCAAGACAGATAAAATCAAAAGAGACCCATGCTGAGATGCATCATAATCAAACTGTTGAAAGAAAAAACAGAGACTCTTGAAAGCAGTAAGACAGAAGTGGCTCACCAGGTGCAAAGGATCTTTGATAATATTAACAGTTGATTTCTCATCAGAAACTGGAGGCCAGGAGGTAGTGGGATGACATGTAAAGTGCTGAAAGAAAAAAAAAAACTGTCAACAAAGAATCCTATAACTGATAAACTTGTCTCTAAAAAATTTAAGACAAAGAAAGAGTCTCAGATAACCAAAGGCTAAGAAAGTGTATTATCACTAGACCTTCCCTACAAGAAATGCCAAAGGGGGCTTCCTTGGTGGCTCAGTGGTAAAGAACCCACCTGCCAATGCAGGATACACAGGTTCAGTTCCTGATCTGGGAAGACTCCACATGTCAAAGAGCAACTAAGCCTGTGCACCACAACTACTGAGCCTGTAATCTAGAGCCTGGGAACCGCATCTTCTGAGCCCACATGCTACAACTGCAGAAGCATACATGCCCTGGAGCCTGTGCTCCGCAGCAAGAGAAGCTACTACAATGAGAAGTCCGCGCACCACACGGAGGAGCAGCCCTCATTGACCGCGACGAGAGAAAATCCTGTGTGGCAACAGAGACCAACCACAACCAAAAATAAATAAGTAAATAAAATTATTTTTTTAAATGCCAAAGAGACCCCTTTAGGTTGACATGAAAGAGCTCTAGACAGTAACTTAAAGAAGAAATAAACCTCTCCATTAAAGGTAAATATATGGATAATATAAACATCGGCATTATTGAATATTTGACTTCTGTTTTTTTATTTCCTACGTGACTAAAAAATGCATAAAAGTAATTAAAAATTTATGTTATTGGGCACACAATGTATAAAGATGAAGTTTGTGATAGCAATAAGATAAAGGGACAAAGCTGTCTAGAAAAAAATTTTGTGTATTATTGATGTTAAGTTTATATCAATTAAAAGTAGATCAATGTAAATTGAGGATATTAAATGTAATTCATGGCAATAAAGAAAATATTAAAGAAAATACATAAAAGGAAATGAGAAGGAAATCAAAATGGTTTCACTAGAAAAAAAATTAAATACAAAAGAAGGTAGTAATTGAGGAAATGGGGGGCACACAAGCTCAGACATAGAGAAAACAAATAGAAAATGACAGAAATCTTTCTTTACTAGTAACCTTTTTCTTTAAACATAAATGGGTTTAACTCCCAGATAAAAATGCAGAGTGGAATAAGTGATTAAAAACAAAACAAAAGCATTAAGCTGTCCATAGTTGAATATGTGGTTCACAAAAGGTTCACTTTAGATCTAAAGACACAAAAGTGGGAGGGTGGAAAAATATATTCCAGGCAAATGGCAACTAAAAGGCAGTGCGAATGACTATACTTCTATCAGATAAAATAGACTTTAAGTTAAAAACTACAAACTATACTACAAAGCTACAGTCATCAAGACAGTATGGTACTGGCACAAAAATGGAAATATAGACCAATGGAACAAGATAGGAAACCCAGAGATAAACCCATGTACCTATGGATATCTTATCTTTGACAAAGGAGGCAAAAATATACAATGCAGAAAAGATACTCTTCATTAAGTGGTGTCAGGAAAACTGGACAGCTACATATAAAAGAATGAAACTAGAACACTTTCTAACACCATACACAAAAATAAACTCAAAATGGACGAAAGACCTAAATGTAAGGCCAGAAACTATAAAGCTCTTAGAGGAAAACAGGTGGTACACTCTGACATAGATCACAGCAATATCCTCTTTGAACCACCTCCTAGAGTAATGGAAATAAAAACAAAAATAGCCAAATGGGACCTAATTAAAAGTTTTTTCACAGCAAAGGAAGCAATAAACAAGATTAAAAGAAAACTCTCAGAATGGAAGAAAATAATTGCAAAAATGAAAAAACTGATGAAGGATTAATTTCCAAAAATATAAGCATCTCATACAGCTCAATATCAGAAAAACAAACGGCCCAATCAAAAAATAAGCAGAAGACATAAACAGACATTTCTCCAAAGAAGGCATACAGATGACCAAGAGATGCATGAAAAGATGCTCAACATCACTAATTACGAAAGAAATGCAAATCAAAACTGTGATGAGGTATCACCTCACACCAGTCAGAATGGCCATCATTAAAAAGCTACAATAAAAGCTGGAGAAGATATGGAGAAAAGGGAGCCCTCTTGCACAGTTGGTAGGAATGTAAATATTGATACAACCACTAAGAAGAATAGTATGGAGATTCCTTTAAAAGCTAGAAATAAAACAATCATATGACCCAGCAATCCCACTACTGGGCATATACACTGAGAAAACCATAATTGAAAGAGACACGTGTATCCCAATGTTCACAGCAGACTATTTACAAAAGCTACACAGAAGCAATCTAGATGTCCATCAATAGATGAATGGATACAGAAGTAGTACATATATACAATGGAATTTTAGCCATAAAAACAAATGAATTTGAGTCACTTCTAGTGAGGTGGGTGGACCTAGAGCCTGTTAAAAGAGTAAAGTAAGTAAGTCAGAAAAAGAAAAACAAATATCATATATTAATGCATATATATATATATATATATATATATATATGGAATCTATAAAAATGGTACCAATGAACCTATTTGCAGGGAAGGAATGGAGACTCAGACATAGAGAATGGACTTTTGGACATAGTGGAGGAAGGAGAGTGTGGGATGAATGCAGAAAGTAGCATCAACATATATACACAATCACATGTAAAATAGATAGCTGGTGAGAAGTTGCTGTATAACACAGGGAAGCCAGCCTGGTGCTCTATGATGACCTAGAGGGGTGGGCTGCAGGGAGGGGAGGAAGGCTTAAGAGGGAGGTGATATATATATATTATATATATTATATATATATAATTATGGCTGATTTGTGTTGTTGTATGGTAGACACCAACACAGCATTGTAAAATAATTTTCCCCCAACTAAAAATACATTTTTAAAAAACTGCAAAAAAAGACCCAAAAGTCACTATATATTGATAAAGGGATCAATTTATCAGAAGATATTATACCTATAAACACACATGCGCAAAACAACAGAGCCTAGAGAGATGACATTAGGGTAGTAGTACAGGTTATTCCAGACTTCAGTCTCCCTCACAAAAAAACCAACTCCCAACTGTCCATAGACAACACACTACTGTGAAAATTCTAGAAACCAAGTATGGAGCCAAAGAACCCCCTGCTCCCCATATGACAGAGACTAAGACAAACTGCGTTAGTATGATAAGAGGAGTGGCTACACTTTGACGGTATCACCCATCCCCAGCCTGGCACAGTGCAACACCAAGAGAGGCCCCTTGAACCTACAGTTTCTCCAGTGGGAAAAGAGAATCCAAGGTGGATATACATCTTCCTCAGTGTTGCATGACACTTCCTTGGAGGCTTACTGGGGTCCCATCTCATGGAAATCACGAGGGGAATCTACAGAGCTCAGTCATTGGGAATCAGATAGAGACAGAGAAAGGGGAAGAGCTTATAGAAACTGGCTTTCAGATCTTTGTATTCTACATCTCTGCTTGCAAGGTGTCCAAGCAGAGATCCTAGCCAGCTTCTCTGCCCATCTACAGAGACAAGCTGGTGGTCCTGTCTGACCAGGGAGCTCAGCTGGCAGTTCTGGCTGATTTGGGTTCTCAGCCAATGGGCCATACTGGCCATAGAGTCCATTCTATGATCCCACCTGAGCAGAGAAGCAAGTTTGAAGATCCACCCAACTGCTGAGAATACCTTCCACCTATAGCCAGCTCAGGGAAGGAGCTACCATTCCTATCCAACTGTTGAGTATAGCCTTTTGCCTTGCATAATCAGGGAGCCTGAGCAGTGACTCTGTGTTCTCTCTGAACTCAGGCTATGGTACTATCTACCCATGGAGTCCAGCAGCAGGGCCAAGCGTAGAGCCCTGCCCAATAGCTGAACACAGCTTGATGCCTCACCCAGGCAGGTAGCCCAGCCCAAGGCTTTACCTAACCAAGAGCAGTACTGGAGCCCAGACTGCTACCCTGCCAAATCATAGAGCCCAACCAGAGGCATTGCTCTGCCAGGGAACACAGACGGAACCCCTCCTAACTAAGGGAGACTGCTTAGCCCAGGTAGTGCTCTATCCAGCCATGGAACACAGTCAGGAGCCTCTCCTGACCAAGAAGACCATTCAGAGGCGCCACTGGAACATGGAACCCAGCCCACAGGCCCATCCAACAGCATAGCCCAGCCAGCAGCACTCCCACTGCCTACCTTAGAACTCAAGCAGTGACCTTCCTTAACTAAAAACTCTGATAGTAAGCTCTATTTGCCCTTAGATGCTACCAGCTGACCTGTCTAAAGGCTTAAGCTGAGCTGACTAACTGAAGAGACCTGTAAATCTGGAAGAGGAGACTACTCACTCAAATGAGATGATACCAACAAAAGGATACAGAATTGTAAAAAATCAGGGAAACAAGACACCTCCAAAGAATATCATAAACAAAGTTCCAATAACTTCCCCAAAAGAAATGGAGATCTGTGAGCTATCAGACAAAGAATTCAGACTAATCCTCTTGAAGTTCTGTGAATTACAAGAACACAGAGACAGACAATTAAATGAAATTAGTGGGAAATGCCTGAACAAAATGAGAAGTTCAACAAAGAAACAGAAACCATTAAAACACACACACACTAATACAAGAGCTGAAGTCTACAGTGACTGAGCTGAGGAATTCAACAGAGAAATTCAACAGAGACTCAACCAAGCAGAAAAAAGAATCAGTGTATTTAAAAACAGGTCATTTTAAATTATCCAGTCAGAGGAGTGAAAAAGAAAAAGAATGAAAAACTAGGGACATATAGGATATGGTCAAAAGAAAAATATACACATTTTAGGAATCTCTGAAGGTGAAGAGAGAAACAGAAAGGGCCTCCAAAAAAAAAAAAAAATCATTTAAAGCAATAATGGCTAAAAACTTCCTAAACTTGGGGAGATAGATGGACATATAGATTAATAAGGTCCAGAATATTCCAAATAGATTGAACCTTAAAAGGGCCCAAGACAGATTAAAATTAACCCAAGACAGATTAAAATTAAAATTTCAAGAGTAAAGACAGAGAATTTTTAAAGCAGCAAAAGAAAAGTTACTTGTCACAAACAAGGGAGCACCCATAAGCCGCCCAAAAGATTATGATAAAGAAGTCAAGGCATACTACCGCAGAAAGTCATCAAATCACTAAGGAAAACAGCAAGAGAAGAAGCCAGGAACAAAGGATCTACAAAAGAAACAGGAAAAAATAAACAAAATGCCAATGGTAAATTCAACCTATCAATACTTACCTTATTGGATTAAATTCTCCAAAACAACTATCCTTTCTCACCAGACTAGTATGAATTAGAAACTAACAATAGGAAGGAAGGTAGATTTTTATAAAACATGCAAATAAAAGGACACATTCCTCAAAAAGCAATGAATCAGGGAAGAAATAAAAAGGGAGATAAAAAAATAACTTGAGATAAAAACAGAAGCATAACATACCAAAACGTACGGATGCTGCTAAGTCAGTTCTAAGAGGAAAGTTTATAACTATAAATGCATACGTTAAAAAAAAAATCTCAAATAAACTAGAAAAAGACCAAAACTCAAAATTAACAGAAAAAATAAAATAATAAAGATTAGAACAGAAATATAATTATATGCCAACACACTGGATAACCCAGAAAAAATAGATAAATTCCTAGAAACATACAACCTCCCAAGACCAAGTCATGACATAAATAATCTGAACAGTCCAATAACGAATAAGGAGACTGACTCAGTAACATTCTGAGTAAAATTCTCACAACAAGAAAAAGCTCAGGATTGGATGGCTTCACTGGTGAATTCCTCATTTAAAGACACCTGTTCTTCAAAAGTCTAAAGGAAGAAACACTTCCAAACTAGTTTCATGAGGCCAGCATCACCCTGATACCAAAGCCAGATAAGTACAATGTCAGAAAACTACAGGCTAATATCACTGGTGAACATAGATGAAAAATCCTCAACAATATTAGCAAACTGAATTCATAAGCAAACATAAAAAATCAAACACAATGATCAAGTGAGATTATCTCTGGGATGCAAGGATGATTCAACATATGCAAATTAACAAATGTGATATCACATTAAAATAATGAATAATAAAAGTCATATAATCATCTCAAGAGATCTAGAAAAAATACTTGACAAAATCTAACATCCTTTCATGATACAAATTCTCAAAAAATATGGTAAGAAGAATGTTCCTCAATATACTAAAGGCCATATATGATAAGTCCACAACTAACATCATATTCAATGGTGAAAGACAATGTTTTTCCCTTAAGATCAGAAACAAGACTAGGGTTCCCACTTTCATACTCTTACGCAAATAGTACTGAAAGTCCTGGACAGAGAAATCAAACAATAAAGAGAAAAATGGCCATCCAAATAAGAAAGAAGTAAAACTGTCTATTTACAGATGACATAATCTTATATACAGAAACTCCTAAAGCCCTCATAGTAAAACTTCAAGTATACAAAAATCAGTTGCATTTCTTTTCACTAACAGTAAAATATCTGGAAGAAAAAAAAAAAAAACAATCCCATGCACAATAGCATCAAAAATAACAAAATACTTTGGAATAAATTTAAATGAGGAAGTGAAAAATCTATACAATGAAAACTATAAGACATTGAGGAAAGAAGTTGATGAAACACAAACAAATAAAAACATATCCTGTGTTCATGGACCAGAAGAAATAATATTGTTTAAAATGTCCATACTACCCAAAGATTCAATGTAATCCCTATAAGATTCCAATAGTATTTCTTACAGAATTAGAAAAAGCAAATCCTTAAATCTGTATGAAACCTCAAAAAACCTTGAAGAGCCAAAGCAATCTTAAGAAAGAAGAATGAAACTGGAGGTATAACATTTCTTGATTTCAAACTGTATTACAAATTAACAGTAATCAAAATAGTATAGTACTAAAATGGCAACCCCCTCCAGTGTTCTTGCCTGGAGAATCCCAAGGATGGGGGAGCCTGGTGGGCTGCCATCTATGGGGTCACACAGAGTCGGATACGACTGAAGCGACAGCAGCAGTAGCATAAAAATAGACACACAGATCAATAGAATAAAACTAACATCCCAAAAATAAACCCATGCATACATGGTCAAATAATATTTGACAAGGAAGCTAAAATACTCTATCAGTAAAAGATAATCTCTTCAATAAATGATGTTGGGAAAACTGGTTGTCCCTTTACAAAAGAATGAAGTTGGACCCCTATCTTACACCACTAACAATAATTTGAGTTAATTATAGGTGAATTAAAGACTTTTATCTAAGACTTGAAACTGTAAAAGTCCTAGAAGAAAATACATGGAAAAACTCCTCGACATTAGTTTTCACAATGATTTTTTGGATTTAATATCAAGAATGCAAGCAACAAAAGCAAAGAGAAAGAAGTGAAATTACATCAAACTACATCAAATGCTTCTATATAGGAAAGTAAGCTACACAAAATGAAAAGGCAATCTATGGAATGGGAGAAAATATTTGTAAACCATGTATCTGATAAGGAGCTAATAGCTAAAATATATGAGGAACTAATATAATTTCATAGCAAAAAAAAAAAAAAAACAACAACAACCAAGAAAGCAAAACACAAATAATCCAATCAAAAATGGGCAATGGACCTGAATAGACTTTTTTCCTCCAAATAAGATCTACAAATGTACAAAGGTACATGAAAAGGTATTCAATGTCACTAATCATTCTGCTGCTGCTGCTAAGTTGCTTCAGTCATATCTGACTTTGTGCGACCCCATAGACGGAAGCCCACCAGGCTCCCCCATCCCTGGGATTCTCCAGGCAAGAACATTGGAGTGGGTTGCCATTGCCTTCTCCAATGCATGAAAGTGAAAAGTGAAAGTGAAGTTGCTCAGTTGTGTCCGACTCGTACTAACCCCATGGACTGCAGCCTACAGGCTTCTCTGTCCATGGGATTTTCCAGGCAAGAGTACTGGAGTGGGTTGCCATTGCCTTCTCCATCACTAATCCTTAGGGAAATACAAAAGAAAACCACAACGAACTATCACCTCACACCTATTAGAATGGCTGTTATCAAAAAGACAAGACTTCATAAGTCCTGGTGAGGACGGGAATGTAAGCTGGTAGAGCCACTGTGAAAATAGCATGTAGGCTTCTCAAAAAATTAAAAATAGAACTACAACGTGATCCAGTAATTCCACTTTAGTATATATATCGGACGGAGAAGGCAATGGCAACCCACTCCAGTATTCTTGCCTGGAGAATCCCAGGGACGGGGGAGCCTGGTGGGCTGCTGTCTCTGGGGTTGCACAGAGTCGGACACGATTGAAGCAACTTAGCAGCAGCAGCATATATATCGGAAAGAAATGAAATCACCATCTTGAAGAGATATCTGCCTCCCCATGTTCACTGGAGCATTATTTATAATAGTTATGATAGCCAAGCTAAGTGTCCATCAGTGAATGAATGAAAGAAAATGCAACTGATGTTATTCAACCATTGAAAAAAGGAAATTCTATCTTTTGCAGCAACATGGATCAAACTTGAAGACAGTTATGCTTAGTGAAATAAGTCAGACAGACAAAGACAAATATCATATGATCTCCGTTATATGAAATCTATATATACAAAACAAACTAAACTCATAGAAACAGAGACTAGATTGATGATTGCCATAGGCAGAGATGGAGGGTGGGGATGGTGATGGATAGAGGTTGTCAATGGGTAAAAATTCCAGTTTTAAATGAGTTCTGGGCCTCTAATATACAGCATGGTGACTACAGGCAGCAATATTGCAATGTGTACTTGAAAGCTACTAAGAGAGCAGATCTTAAAAGTTCTTACCACACACATGCACTAAAGTATGTACATGAGGTAATGGAGATGTTCAGTTCAGTTCACTTCAGTTGCTCAGTCGTGTCCAACTCTTTGTGACCCCATGAATCGCAGCACGCCAGGCCTCCCTGTCCATCACCAACTTCCAGAGTTCACTCAGACTCACGTCCATCAAGTCAGTGATGCCATCCAGCCATCTCATCCTCTGTCGTCCCCTTCTCCTCCTGCCCCCAATCCCTCCCAGCATCAGAGTCTTTTCCAGTGAGTCAGTTCTTCGCATGAGGTGGCCAAAGTACTGGAGTTTCAGCTTTAGCATCATTCCTTCCAAAGAAATCCCAGGGCTGATCTCCTTCAGAATGGACTGGTTGGATCTCCTTGCAGTCCAAGGGACTCTCAAGAGTCTTCTCCAACACCACAGTTCAAAAGCATCAATTCTTCGACGCTCAGCCTTCTTCACAGTCCAACTCTCACATCCATACATGACCACAGGAAAAACCATAGCCTTGACTAGACGGACCTTTGTTGGCAAAGTAATGTCTCTGCTTTTGAATATGCTGTCTAGGTTGGTCATAACTTTCCTTCCAAGGAGTAAGCGTCTTTTAATTTCATGGCTGCAGTCACCATCTGCAGTGATTTTGGAGCCCCAAAAATTAAAGTCTGACACTGTTTCCACTGTTTCCCCATCTATTTCCCATGAAGTGATGGGACCGGATGCCATGATCTTCATTTTCTGAATGTTGAGATTTAAGCCAACTTTTTCACTCTCCACTAATCTTATTTTAATAATCATATCACAATATAGCTATCAAGAATATTAAATCAGTAATTTAAAACTTCCCAACAAAGAAAAGTTCAGAACAACAGAGCTTCATTAGTGAATTCTAGCAAACATTCAAAGAAGATTTAACACCAATTCTTCTCAAACTCTTCCAAAAAAGAAAGAGAAGAGTGAGCACTTCCTAACTCCTTCTCTAATCTAGTATTATCCTAATATCAATGCTAGATAAGACATCATAAAAAAAGAAAATTACAGCCTACATCTTTTATGAATAAGTATGTAAAAGTCCTCAACAGAATACTAATGTCTAGTCTTCTCAGACTGTTACAACAAAATATCATAGTCTTTGTGGCTTAAACAACAGACATTTTTTTCTCACAGTTTTGGAGGCTGGAAGGACAAGAGCTGAGTACTAGCGTGGCAGGATCCGGTGAAGAACATTTTCATGGCTTGCAGATGGCCACTTATCACTATGTGCTGACATAGGCTTTCTTCAGTGCATGAGTATGAAGGGAGGGAGGGCGGCTTCCTTTTTAAAATAGGGACACTAATTGCATCACAAAGGTCCCACCTTCGACCTCATCTAAATCTGACCACCTCCCAGATTCTACTTCCAAATACTACCACATTGGAGGTTAGGAGATCAGTTTGTGAATTTGGGGGAGAGGGATATGCAAACATTTATTCCATAGCAACAAGCAAGTTGAATTTAACGGAATGTTTGAAAGATTACACACCAAATTATACATTAAGTGAAATTTATCCTATAAATGCAAAGCTGGTCTGATATAAGAAAATCATTTAATGTAATACATCACAGTAATGATCATCTCAACTGACACAGGAAGAGCATTTGACAAAATCCAACACCTCTTATGATTAACAAAAAAATACTCATAGAACTACAAAAAGAAGGGAAATTCCTTAACACGATAAATGGTATTTATGAAAAACACACAGCAAACATCATTTTCAATAGTGAAAAGTTGAAAATGCTCCCCCTAAGATCAAGAATAAGACAAGGAAGCCCACTTTCATCACTGCTACCCAACACTGCACTGGACTAGCCAGAGCAATTAGGCAAAAGAAAGAAAGAAATTAAAAGACATTCAAATTAGAAAGATATATGTGAAGCTATCTTTATTTTCAGATTGCAAGATCCTATGTCTAGAAAACCCCAAAGAATCCATAAGCTACTAAAACAAATTTTAAAATTCAGTAAACTTCACAGGGTACAAGGTAAATACATGAAACTCATTTGCGTTTACAACACAAGTAATAAGTAATCCAAAATGAAATTAAGAAAGCAAATACATTTATGACAGCATGTAAAAGAATAAAATACATGGAATAAATTTAACCATGGAAGTTAAAGACTTATACACTGAAAACTACAACACATTGCTGAAATAAATTTTAAAACTAAGTGGGAAAATGTCCCAAGCTCATGGATAGGAACACTTTATATTTTTAATACTACCCCAAAGATCTACAGATTCAACCCAATCCCTTTGAAAATTCCACTATATTTTTGGAGAAATGGAAAATCTGAACCTCAATTTCACATATAATAACAAAAATCATGAATATCCAAAAAAAATCTTGAAAAAGAGGAACAATTTGAAGGACTTATAGCTTTCAATCTCAGAACTTAACAATAATCACAATAGTGTACTGGCATATGGATAGATATACACACATATGGAACAGAATTTAAGAGTCCAGAAGGTAACCCATGCACCTATGGCCAATTGATTTTTATAAGAATGCCAATTCTGTCCTTGAGAAAATAGTAGTCTCTTCAACAAGTGGTGCTGAGACAAATGGATTTCTACAAGCAAAAGATTGAAGGTGGAGCCCTATGTCACATCATATATAAAAATAAACTAAAATGGGTCAATGACTTGACTATAAAAGCTGAAACGTAACACTCTTAGAAGAAAACATGAGGATAAATCTTCATGATTTTGGATTTTGCGATAGTTTCCTAGATGTGACACTAAAAAGCATGAATAACACAAGGATAAACTGATAAATTGGACTTTAAAATAATTAAAAATTTTCTGTATCAAAAAACATTATTGAGAAAGTGAAATGGCCTACAGAATGGGAAAAAATATTGCAAATCATATATCTGATAATGACTTAATATTCAGAATATATAAAGAACCCCTGCAACTCAATAAAAGATAACTCAATTAAATAATGAGCAAAGGACTCTTACCCAAGAAGATATCAAAATGGCCAATAAGTACATGAAAAGATGTTCGATTTTATTAGACAGGGAAATGCAAATAAATGAAACCACAATGTGAATATACCACTTCACACTTACTAGGAGTGCCATAATTTTAAAGACAGAAAATTAAGTATGTATTAATTAAGTAAATGGCTTGTGAATGGTGGAACCAGATGTCTCATTTATGAGTGGGAATTTGCAGATAAGCAAGAGAAGGCAGCTGTCCATATGTGATGGATTTAAGTAGGAGCCATCAGTATGAATTCATGCTTAACTAATATAGATACAGATGGTTCCATATAGAAATATTTATAGATTTGTGTATATACTCGTTACTATAAGCACATCAGTTTTTGGCTCTATTAACTGAGAGGGCCTAAAAGAAATAATAACCCAGTAGCAATGAGCACACCCAGCACCAAGATCTTGGTTTCTACTGCCATTCTCCAATAAGAAAACTCAGGGCTCCTTGGAGTAATCGGTGATTCTAAGGCTGGGGAGAAAATATACAAGATGTATCTGGAGAATCTTGCAGTTGCAGAAAATAAAGAAGTGCTCAAAACACACACACAGAAACATATTGATGGAGGTATTTCAAAGTTTCACAGGAACCAATTGAAAGAGCTCCCAATGACCAAAAATGGAACAATTTGAGCAACAAAATAAAGTAGTATTGGGTTATAACCCAAAGTATAAAATAAATATCCACAGGATCACACTAATATAAATAAATGACAGAAAAAATTAATAAATGAAGGAGAAGATACCAACCTCACATGCAGAAGAATTCCAAATAATTTATGTAGATGTTCTTCAGTCATTAAGTCATGTCCAAATCTTTGTGATCCCATGGACTGCAGCATTCAAGGCTCCTCTGTCCTCCACTATCTCCTGGAGTTTGCTCCAACTCATGTGCATTGAGTTGGTAATACTCCACCCTCAAAGATGAAAGCACAGCTCCCCTCCTTAGGTGTGAGATGTATTAAATGGTTTCCTTCAAAAGAGCATGGTACAGAAGGAGGGGGAAAGAGTAACTTTACAGCAGAGACATGTGATAAATGATACTTCAGGCAGGTGATCATAACATCAAGTCATGTACGCCGTATGTACCCTTGATATGACGTGATGAGAATGGCATTTTGCCCCTGAGAGGTGGAAGTGTCCCAGGCTCTAAGGCTTAGGCTTGGATCCAACACCCTGTTGGCTCCACCCTTGTTCTGTTGACCAAGGAAGTGGAGAGGCCAGGCCAGATTCACTGGATGGGGTGCTGACTCCACCTCTTGATGGGAGAAGCTGAACTGTTCCGCAGTGTATGTACAAGATATATATACAGGAAGGCCTAAAGAATGCTTGTAATCAACTTAGTGCTAGAATCAGCGAGTCTGACCTAGTGCACATTTTTACAAATAGTTTCACAGAGGCAGAGCCATACCCTTTTGTTTGCTGTTGCCTATGGCTGCTTTCATGCTACAAAAGCAGCCTTGAGTAGTTGTGACAGAGACTATTTACTAAAGCAAGGAGCAGGTCACCTCTGTGAAACACCTGTTTGTACAGGTGGAGAAACCAAGGCCCGCCATGAGCAAGTCAGCTACCCAAATCCTTTCTCCTTGAGGAATTCTCTCTCACCTTCCCCACTGCTATGTAAATAGAGCCCCACCTGCTTATCCTTTGGTTGGAGCCACCATCACCTCCTCCAGGAAGCCTTCCAAGGGTCCACTCAGAACCTCTCACTTCCGTCCTTATGGCGCTATTACTGTGAGTGGCTCTTAACAGTAGTTTGCTAGCCCTACTCCAGCACAAGGAAAGAAGGATCTGAGGACACTGAGGCCTCTGGGATGCATCTAGAAGATGATGAGAGACTAAGGAGACAGCTGATCCAGGCTAGGGTCAGCGCAGTGGTGACGAGAACAGAATGCTGATTTTGGTTGAGGCAGAAATCAGTGGCAACCTCTTCCTGGCTGTGTGTCTCTGTGTCTTGTTGGCCCCCCTTGCCAGCTGAGCTCAACATTGTGCTTGTAAAATGGTCAGGATGACCGTGCCCTGGGGGTCTGCATGCTTCCGAGAGAGTGCCTGTACAGCGCCCTCCCCAGAGCCTGGTCAGGTGAGTGCTTGGCGGAGTGGGGTCTCCAGAGAAGCCCTAGGCTGTGAAAGGGTCCTTTGGGCTGTAGGCCCCTCCTGCTGCCCTCCACTCTGCTGGGAGCGTGCATTCCTGCAGCCCAACATCTGTGGGGAGATCTCCTTCCCTATCTGTGTTCTGCTAATAAAGAGAAACACACTTGGCGAGGTTAGACAAACAGCGGTGAGTGATTGACACAGCCGCAGCCCTTGGCCAAGCAGCGCGGGCCATGCAGCAAGCTGCTGAGAAAACACCGTGTGGGCTGTGCATCCCTTGGTGTTTGCTTTCCATTAGCCTCACATTTTGCCCTTTAGTCACACTCCGTCTATCAAGGCTGGCCGAGGAGGAGCCCGCTCCCGTACGCCCTGGCTCACTTCAGGAGCAGCCCCTGAGGAACCAAAGTGTTCCCTGGTGATCCCTGTTCATCCAACTACTGCAAGGGCAGCTCTGCCAGGGGAGAGCTTGGGGCTCTGAGCCCGGTTCCTCTGTCTGGAGCCACACCCGGGCCACCCTGGGAGCTGAGCTGAGCGATGTTGGGCCAGAGCCCGGGCTTAATAGCTTCCCGAGTATGTCCCATGTGCCTCCAACCAGAGTTCTGCCTGGGGCTCAGGAGATGAAGAAGCAGCAGGCCAAACTGGTGATGGGCAGGTAGGGCACCTGTCTGTGGGCAGAAGGTCCACGGTCCCCATTTGTTTTCTAAAATAGACCTACCCAGGATGAGAGACCAGCCTCCACACTGGGAAAGGAATGGAGAGGTCTGGGCTCAGCCTAATCCTCCCGACCCCCACCCCTCTACCACCCCTCACCTCCTTACCCCTCTACCATCCCTCACCCTTCCACTCCAGACCCACCCCCACCAAATAGTCACTGCCAGGAATGAGAGGTTTAAGCTCCAAACCTGTGCTCCTTCCTGCCTTTCCCATGGGGCCTCCCTCCACCTACTCCATCTCAGAAGCTGTCTCTTCAATCCCAGACACTTGTCTTTACATCACACAATACTTACCTGCACACAGGGCTATGTGGTCATTTCCTGGGAGTCTTTGGAGACAATGGTCACAAAGCTGCAAGTGGGATTCAAGGGCAGTGAGAGCGTGTGCAGGGGTACATGCCCCAGAACTTAAAATCCTGGCATCCCAGAGTGACAGGAGCCTCATGGAGGTCTGATCCACTCAAGCAAGGCACAGATCTCCTCTGTGAAACACCCACATGTTCAGGTAGAGAAACAGTGGCTCGACGTGGGCATGTCAGCTTCCCCAGGCCTCTGGAGGTGGGCCAGGAATCCTTCCCAAGGTTCTCTAGTTTACGCCAAGAGAACGGTTGTCAGCCTCTGGGCTGGTAGTTTGGGAATCTGATTGTTTTGTACCTGGGCTCTTGGTCCCGCTCTCCCATGCTCTCTTATTTTGTGGTATTGTTGACCACACAGAACTCAGAGGACTCTGGGCCCTGGCTACCCACTGAGGGTGCTTGGACAAACCAGCACCCACCCAGACCTCAGCTTTCACATCTGTTCATGGGGATCCTGGTGGGAGGAAGCCAAGAGGTGACCCAACTCTTCCCACCCCACCAGAGAGGCTCCAGGCTGGAGGGCGGAGTGCTGCCTGCCTCCCTGACAAGGCTCTCTCCTCCCTCCTCCTCTGAAGGGGAAATTACCCATTAATGAAAGAGAATTACAAACGCAGCGTCTGGCCCAGCGCCCAAGGTCCTTGGGAGAGCAGGGAGGGAGCAAGCGTGCTGGAAGGCGAATTGGAAACAAATGCACGGGGGTGTTTTCTTTGGTGGATCTGAGGTCCCCTCCCCACCCCCTGTTCCTACCACTGTCCCAAATTTGGACTTTTACGGAAACGGATTTCATGCCTGGGCTTCCCATGAACTCTCTTAATTCAATTGAGGGGCCATTATCGGTACCGGGTGTAATGGGCTGTTTCCGCAGCCTGGAGGAGGCCTGTGCAGGCGAAGGGTGGGTGCTTCTCTCCTCTGCAGGTGGGGGCTGGGGTAGGGGGGTAATGGGGGAGCTGGGATGAAGCCCCTGCCCTGGCAGGTGCCCAGAGGGGTGAAATAGGAGGCGACAATTAATTTGAGGCCAGGCAGGGTAGCAAGGGGGAATCAGATGCAAAAGGGGCAGGAGGCAAAAGAACAGCAGGTGAATTTGGGGCTTAGAGGTGGGGTCCCACGGACTTGGCAGGAGGGAATGTCAGGCCATAGGTGGGAGGAGCCATCTGCCAAGATGTAAAGGTCCCTCTCCCCAGACACCTCATTGCCCATCCTCCTTCCTCCATGAGGAATTCTCTCCCACTCACCCTATTCCTATGCAGGGTCCCTCTTGCTCATCTTCTAATTGGACCCACTATCATCTCCTCCAGGAAGTCTTCCAGGGGCCCACCCCACAGCCCCCATTTCTACCTCATGGTACTAACTGTCTTTGTCTTTCATGGTCTGAAGGTCTGGGAGAACAGAACCTGTGCAGGGTCTGAAACAATACAAGGTCCTGGAGGGAGAGACCAGGAAGTGGGCCAAGTTTTGGAGAAGGGGCAAGGGGACTAGATGGTCCCTCCTAGCAGAGGGTATCCAGGCTGGTGTGGACAGAGAGTAGGTCCTGTCCCCACATGGGAACTGGCCTATGGAGCTGTGACCTGGGCCATCCCCTTGGCCTTTTCCCAGTCCTCGTCTAGCAGGAGGGTCCTCGTAGCCAGCCTTGAAGGCTGATCCTGGTGAGAACACGCACAGGGCACTTATCTGGGCCGCCCGAGCGCATACCATGGAGATGTCCTTCTGCAGAACGGGGTCACAGTCCCTTCTTAGTTTCTGGCAGGAGAGACATGTGGACCCTGACTCCATGGCAGTCCCTCGAGAAATGCAAGGCTAGTCAAAACCCTGTGGCTGGGGGCAGAGGATGAAGAGCCCTGCAGACCCACCTCACCTCCCTCACAGAGGCCTTGCCTCTTGTACTAAGGCAGGAGTCTGGTGATCCTGGTGGTAGGTGGGAAACCCAGGGCTTCAGAAAGCAGACCCTGTGGGGGCCTTTGGTTTTCCTTTTTACTTCAGGACTAGATCCAGAGATGAGACTCCCAACAGCCAGGGACTGTACTCAGGAGGCTGAAGTGAGCTGCAAAGGGATAGAGTAAAGAGTAGCCCTAGGCCACCACATCTCTGTCCCCAGGGCCTCCTGCCTCTGTGAGTGTCTTTCTGACTTTCCACACAATATGGCCCAAGTTCATCAAGCACTCCACACTCTCAGCCCTTTTCTGTGATCAGGTAGGTCTGCGGGGGCCTTCCCAGGTGGTAAAGAATCTGGCTGCCAATGCAGGAGACGCAAATTCAGTCCCTGGGTTGAGACTATCCCCTGGAGGAGGAAATGGCAACCCTCTCCAGTATTCTTGCCTGGGGAATCCCATGGACAAAGGAGCCTGGTGGGCTCAAGTCCAAGGGGTCGCAAAAGAGTCTAACATAACTGAGAGACTAAATAGCAGCAACAGTGGTTCCACAGGACTAGTTTTGGCCTGTGGCCTGTGGACGTAGTGATGAGGGTCACTTCCAGGCTGCAACAGAGAAGAGTCAGCCTTCCACCTTCTCATTCTTTTTCTTCAGTTTGTAGTACCCAAGTGATCACAGGTGTTGCTGCAAGATAGTGAAGCTGTCGTCAAGCCTGGAACCATGAGTGACTTGTGGGGTGCAGAGCCCCAGCCAACCTGTGTGTGAGATGGGGCAGGCATGAGAAATAAGCCTTGGGGGTGCTAAAGGGTAGGTGACTGACACTGGTATGGTGGTATTGGTGCAGGGGGTTTGGGTAGGAGGTGGGCTGAAATCCGTATCAGAGGCTGGAAGGATGGTGACCCACATGATTACAGCTGCAAGGAAAACTTTGAATGAGTGGCTTTGGGAGAAGAGATAGGAAAGCACATGCTCCAGCATGTGGGGTTGCAACTGGCTGTGCTTGTGCAGTGGCTACAGAAAAGAACGGAGCTCAGGATAGAACTGGCCAGACTGCTATCAGAATAGAAAAGGAGTTGATAGTGCCCAGAGAACTGAGCCTAGGTGACTAAAAAGACTAACTGCTTCTCAACTCAGACATTGAAGGTGAATTTGATGCCTTGGAGAGACAGTGCCTAGTAAACTCTCCTAATCCATCAGATGGCCCCAGGCAAGATCAGAAGAAGGGTGGATCAGATCCAGAGCAGCTTTATCCCTGCAGAAGGCTGAGAGAGAATTTGTTTCTTCAGGCTGCATAAAAAAGCACCAAGGACTGGGTGACCTAAATAGGCCTGTAGGCAGGGTTATTTGCCACTCATTTCCCAGGCCAGAAACGGGCCTATACAGGGGACTACTCAGCACCCAAAGAAAATCAATGCAGCTGAATGGAGAGGAGGGTCTCCTTGGGCACAGGGTCGGGACCCTGTGAGCGCACAGCAGACAAGAGAGCAGAAGCAGGACCTAGTCAAGGCATCCACTCCTCATCTGACTCGGGGCCCTGACACCCCAATCTCTTGGTAGCACAGGACATGTTCACTGGGCATGCATGGGAGACCCCCTCTTAGATGGAAGGGACCTGAAATCCTAAAGGACTCTGAACTTCCCGAGGCTGTAAGAGTCTGTTGTTCGTGTATCCTGAGAGTAAGAAACTGTGTTCTCGGGCTTGCCCTGTTTCCGGGGCTGGGGCTGGGCTTGTCAGTAGCCTGGCAGGACTGGGGGCCCCATCAGAGCCAGCCTGGGGCGCACAAGGAAAGGGCATTCTGAGGACCCAAGTCTGAGGTGGTTCCAAGCCAGCCCCCAGGGAAGGCAGCCAAGGCGGGCAGAACTTCAAATGCTTCAGGGTTATTTTATTTTATTTTATTTTACATAAGTGGAGGCAAAAATTGGTTTCTCGTGTGGTCTAACGCTTTCCAAGTTGTAACATCACTCTCCAGCTCCTGCCATTCAGGGTGGAGCCGGGATGGGAAGAAGAGGGGTGAGCTGTGGGCTCCAGCTCTCCCTCCCCACACAAAGCCACCTTGGGGCACAGCCACAACAGTCTCAACCCCAACCCTCAGGGACAGACATCCTCCAATCAGAGCCCTTCCCTTCTGGACCATCTGTTTGATATTAGGCAGGTTACCCCACTTCTCTGAACCTCAGTCTCTCTGACTGTGAAATGGTCATAGAGCTTATGCATGTGAGCCTATTTGGGACCATGCGTTTCTCCAGAGTCCAGGGAGTAATGAGTTGTGGTTCTGTTTTACAGCTCTCCTGGGAGGTCTCTGACTTGGCATGTTCAAGCTGGAGGTGGGGAATCTCTCAGTCAGGACCCCTGAGGCAGCCCCTTCTTTCCCAGAAAGCTCAGCCCACTTGGGCAGGGGACCCACTGGGCCCAGGCCAATGACCCTGGATGGGTCCCTTGCTGCCCAAGCCCTCCTCCCACGGGGCCCCCAGCCATGGCCTCCTCTCTCTCTTCCACCGCATCTGTCTCTAGAGCTCTGCCTCAGTTTACCACTGACATTCCCCAGGGCCCCAGGAGAGGAGGCTCTTAGGATGAACACCCTAATTCCTTTGACTGATCCATCTGCTCCATGGTATCCCCTTCAATTCCATCTTCCATGCCATCTGCCAGATCCCACAGCTTTGTTTCTGTGCTGCTCAAACTGGTGCCCTCTGGACAAGTTACCCAAGACCCTCGGGGTCCTGCTTCTGCCTACCCAGCCGCTTCACCCTCCACTTCTGATCCGGAAGGCCATGCTCTCCTGCACTCCTCCCTGTGCTCATTCCTCTGCCAGAAACGTCCTTCCTTCCTTCCCTACTTGCTCAGCTTAGACATGCCCTCTGAAACCTCCTGACCCCAAATCCTCAACCGTTGAAGCCCCCAGAGCAACCTGTGCTGTGTTTTTCAGGCCTTCCCTCTTGGCTTGCAGGTGCTGATGATCACTACTGGTCAGCTCCCACTGCGTAACACAATACCCAGAACCAGCAGGTGGTTACGTCTGCTGGTGAATCTACTGGTCAGTCAGTTCTCCTGGTCTTAACTGATCTTGGCTGGACCTGCTGTGGCATCTGTGATAGTTCTGTCAGGAGCAGGTTTGTTTAGGATGACCTCTGTATTCACTTTCTGTACTACATAAAGAATCGTTCCTCTCCCAGTGAGAGAGAGGCTGGCAGTGTGGCTGAAGGACACCATCGCAGACCTTCCTTGGCTCCACCACTCACCCTCATCTGTTTCATCAGTGGCTGAGAATAGAGACTGAGGGACCAGAGGTGGGCAGAGACTCAGTGGGAAAGGAGTCGGGGTCCTGATGACCGTTGGGGGCAGGGCTGACCTGGGTTGTGGTGTGGCCCCCAGGAGGATGTCCTGATGCCCACCATGCCTGCTCCTGGGCTCCAGCTGAGCCAATCCCTCATGGCTGAGCCCAGCTTGGGATTCCTGGAGACCCATGAAGAAAGTTTACCATAGGCAGCGGTGTTCAGCCACTAAGAAGCCCTGGGAGGCTGTTCATCTTTGAGGGATTTTGAGTCCAAGACTGGAGTCATTATCAGGGGAGTGGCTGTGGGGGAATGGGGTGATAGGGAAGAGAAGGAAAAGGAGGGGACAAGAGAGGTGCAGGATGAAGGGCCAGTGGAGAGAAGGAAAGGAGGAGCCAGAATGAGGCGGGCAATTATCATCTTGCCAAGCATCCCTTTGCTTCAGTGCCTGCATCCAAAGTCGCTAGTTGTCTCTCTACCTTAGTCCAGTGAGACAGGAATGGTCGCCACCTTTTACAAAGGGACACAGATCCAGGGAACTCTGGGACCCGGGCAGGATGGCCAGGAGCATCCTTGTTGTCACGAGTGGACTTTGACGCACCAAATGTGGCAGCTGGTCTCAGGGGCTGACCTCCCTTCCAACGCACTGGAGCTCGGAACCTTTTCTCCCCATTACAGGCAAGACTCATGCCAAAAGAACCACCTGGGCTTCTGGCCTTCACCCCAGTCTCCTAGGGAAGACATATTCCCCAGAGCTGGATGGACACTCAGGACCACGACCTGATCTGTTGTTGTCCAGTCACTCAGTCGTGTCCATCTCTTTGAGACCCCAGGGGCCGCAGCACGCCAGGCTTCCCAGTCCTTCACTGTTTCCCAGAGCTTGTTCAAACTCATGTCCACTGAGTCGATGATGCCATCCAACCATTTCATCCTCTGTCATCCCCTTCTCCTCCTGCCTCCAATTTTTCCCAGCATCAGGGTCTTTTCTAATGAGTGGTCTCTCTCTAATGAGTGCATCAGATGGCCAGAGTACTGGAGCTTCAGCTTCAGCATCAGTCCTTCCAATGCATATTCAGGACTGATTTCCTTTAGGATTGACTGGCTGGATCTCCTTTCAGTCCAAGGGACTCTCAAGAGTCTTCTCCAACATCAATTCAAAAGCATCAATTCTTTGGCGCTCAGCCTTCTGTATGGTCCAACTCTCACATCTATACATGCTGCTGCTACTAAGTCGCTTCAGTCGTGTCCGACTCTGTGTGACCCCATAGATGGCAGCCTACCAGGCTCCCCTGTCCCTGGATTCTCCAGGCAAAAACACTGGAGTGGGTTGCCATTTCCTTTTCCAATGCATGAAAGTGAAAAGTGAAGTCGCTCAGTCGTGTCCAACTCTTCACGACCCCATGGACTGCAGCCTACCAGGCTCCTCCATCCCTGGGATTTTCCAGGCAAGAGTACTGGACTGGGGTGCCATTGCCTTCTCCAATCTATACAGACTACTGGAAAAACCATAGCTTTTACTATATGGACCTTTGTTGGCAAAATAATGTCTCTGCTCTTTAATACCTGAGGGCACACCCCAACCCCACCCCCCCCACCAGCCAGGACCTTACAGTGATGGCCCAAACTCCAGCCTCCATCCAGCAGGCATCATGGGGACCTAGTGGCAGGCTGACTCAGTTTTGCTCATCTGCAAAATGGAGACAGACACTGCTTGCCTAGGTAACCTCCAGAAGAACTTGGGGCAGTATGTTGGTGCAAGGGAGGTGTGCACTTGGGGTTACAGCCCTGGGTTCAGGTCTTTGTGTTGCACGTCTCCAGCTCGTGACTCTGGCACAGATACTAGGGCTCTCGGAGCAGTAGAGCAGCCAGGAGAGGATGATGTGTGTTCCCGAGGCCTGGGGCCACCCTGGGAGGGATGATGACAGACACCCAGCTATTACTGCGTCTCGGGGCCAGGCCCTTCCCACTCACTCGGGGAAGAGGCAGCCCCAACAGGGATTCACCCAAGGCGCTGTCGGGCCTGTCATTCAGGCCTAATCCCTGCCCTTTGTCCGCCTGCCACTGGGGCTTTGGGTTGCCACCTGCCTGCGCCAGGTGATGTCATGGGAAAAGAATGTGATGAGTGGGGGCAGGAGAGGGGCCATCCTGGAGAGTGTCTGTCTCCCCTCTCCAGGTGGGCAGGGGACTGTGGGAGACTCAGCCCCGAAGTGTGGAAACTCAGGTCTCCCCTCCCCTATGGGCCTTGGGTATCATCCTGTCCTGCAGATGACATGTGTTCCATGAGGTCAAAAGTTTGAAAGTACTGGAAGCTTCCAGAGCCTTATTTAAAGAAAGGGTGCTACTGAACTCAGGGTCACAAAGCAGTGCATGAGAACAAAACAGCGGGGGCATCTGTGTCCAAGGCTCCACTGACTCCTCGAGACAACCGCAGAGCTGGGCATGGACATGTTCTCTGGGAGAGCAGCCCTGGCTGCACTGAGTTACCAGGGCTCCATGGCAAGACTCAGCAGTGTGGGGGGCCTGCCATCCTGTGAGCTCAGAGTAGGGGCTGCCAGAGACCTCTCTGAGCCTCAGTTTCTCCATCTTTGCTGCCCTCCACTGCCTTCCTACCAGGCCAGGAAATCCCAGGCAGGTTTCTTAACTTCCTGTTGTCACTCTCAGTCAACTCATTCCTGCAATTCTCTACCTCCTGCGGGGGCCTGACTGGGCCCCGCACAGGGAGATAGAGGAGGTGGGGGCCGCCCTGGGGGCTGTGTGCCCTGGCCTGATGACCTCCTTCCTACCTGCCCTTCGACCTTTGGAGCCTCATCTCCTGAGGCTTCTGGGACCCTCCTCGTGACTCTGCTGCAATTTCCTTCCCTTACTTATGTGGTAACTGGGGAGCCAGCCTCCTTCCACCTGGTGACTTTAGCATCTCAAAGCCTTAGCATCCTTGATTGGGTCCTGTGCAAGGGTCAAGAGATGATAAGAGAGAGAGGGTGCAGAGATTTGGGGGCCAAGCCAGGAAAGGCACACATCTCCCCTGCCCACCCTGTAGTGGCTAGAACCAGCCCTGGGATTGCAGAGACCAGGGAAAGGCTCTCCTCATGCGATGGGGAAAGAAAATGGCCTTTGACGAACATGTGGAATTTTCTCACTACACCTTTGCATGTCCCAATCCCAAACTCCTTGTCTGTCTTCTAGGAATGGAGATAGTTCAGAGATTTAGAATGTTCCATCCTGTAGGACAGTGAAAGCTCTGAACTTGACCTGTGAGGCACCATCTTCTTGCAGGCACCAGGTGGATTTGCCTCCTGCTCACCGGCTGCCCAGACAGAGTATAACGGTGGGGGTGCGATAGGGGGAAAGCGGTGAGTTCTTTTGCCGGTGGCGTCACTCTCCCAAGCCCGGAGGTGGGTGAAGTGGACTCTCAGGGCAAATCTGTGGGCATGTGAGGAGATACCTTGGCTGGTCCCTTTCTGTGACTTCTGTGGAACAATATCACCTCTTTGGCCACTCCCTCCTAGCTCCTGCACCCACTCAGTCCTCACTGCTGAAGCTCCCCCACCCCCTCCTCTCACGCACTATGGTGAGCAGGATCCTGAGATGGCCCAGAGCCTCCCCCAGAGTCCCCTTCTGTGACTGTGACAGAACCGTGAACCGGTTACTGAACAGACTGTCTTGAGGGTGGGCCTAAACTAACTGGAGGGGAGGGCTTTAAAAGAATATGAAGCGCCAGGGAGATAGATGCCCTTCTGCTGGCCTGGGAAGGCACGGACAGCCAAGACTAACTATTTCTGGGGGCCACATGGCTACTTGAGTGGCCTCTGGGAAGAAGAGCTGTTCCTGGCAGACAACCTCATCCACGGCTGCATGGACCTGAATTCTGCCAACCACAGGGAGCTCGGAAAGGACCAGAGTCCCATATGAGACTGCAGTCCTGGGAGACATAAAGACGTTAAGTCTGGAGACCCTAAGCAGAGCTCCACCTAAGCTGCTCCTGGGCTTCCAACCACGGAGACCATGAGATCATCAGTCTGCTATTGTGATCACTCAGTGTGTGGCAGCTCCTTGTGCAGCTTAGAAAATGGACACAGGCAGGACTTGAAGGGTTCCTGCCTGGGAGAAGCACGCGTCCTTCCCTGAGGCTGTGCAAACTTCCCAAGCCTCCCAGATTCCCCAGTGGTTGAGGCCAAAATTCTCTGTGACACACCACGAAGAGGTGGAATGGTGTCCTTCCAAACGTCACACCTGCCCAGTGTTTCTGAGTGTGACCTTACTTGCAAATAGAGTCTTGGCAAGTTAATGAATTAAGGATCTTGAAATGAGATCATCCCGGATTGTCCTGGTGGGCCCTAATTCCAATGACTGGTGTCCTTATAAAAGGTGAGGACACAGACACACACAGACAGGGAAAGGTCGCATGACAACAGAGGCAGAGGTTGTAGTGATGAGGCCATAATCCAGGGGGTGACTGGGGCCACCAGAAACTGGAAGAGGCAAGAAGGGTCCTCACAGAGCCTCTAGAGGGAGCATGGCTCTGCTGATAGCTTGATTTCAGACTTCCCTCCTCCAAAACTGGGAAAAGATACACTTCAGTTGTAAGCCCCCTGCCACCCTAATTGTGTTGTTTTTCTAAAGCAGCTATGGGAAACCAGTGCAGATCCTGCCGGAGTCATCCAGGAGAGGCTGGAACAGCAAGCAGCCCAGATGATGGAACGGAGCTTCATCAGACACTTAGGTCCTTGCCACTGAGCCCCTGTGTCTGGGACATGCAGTAACAGTGCCTCCAAGTTGTGGCAAAGTACCTCCTCTCCTGTCACAGGGAAAAATGAGAGGTCATAGTGGGTGATTTCAGGGAGACCTCCTGAATATCCATGCTGACAGAATGTAGGCATTTCCGCCTTTCACCAAAGGGAAACCAAGGCTCAGAGAAGGGAAACAGTTTGCCCAAGAGACAGCCATTGTCCCTAGAAAAACACTCAGAGGACACAGAAAGAACAGGACAAGAATGTTAATTGCAGCCTTGTTTTTGTAGCAAAACCCCCAGACCAGCCTAAATGTGCCTTCATCAATAGAGGTGTGACTAAATAAATTAGGAAACCCTCCGAGGTTTTCTGCAGGTTTGGACAGGATGGATCTCTGAGACGCAATGGGGAGTGGAGGAAGCAACCTGCACAGTGAAGTGTGGAAACGTGATCCCATGGAGGCCTTTGACAGCCCAGCAAATCCCGAGTCAAACAAACTAATCGCAGGAAGACATTTTTTGAACAATCGGGGAAATTTGAAGACTGATGGGGCATTAGATGATATTAAGGCATGACTGCTAATTTTGTTAAGTGTGCTGATGGAGTGGTGGTGTTAAAGGGGAGAGGAGACCTACCTCAGGGAGACAGCAACACACTGAGATGACTGCAAATGAGATGGTGGTGCCTGAGATTTGCTTGGAGCAAGTCACTGGGGGCAGGGATATGGAGGCGCCAAGAGCGGTCATGAGAGGAGCTTGGTGGAGCGGCACAGTGGGTATAGCACTCTTCAAACTATTGTATTTGAAAATTTCAACAAAAAAGGCTAAGCACCATAAAGCAATACTATGTGTTTTCTACATATATACATGAATATAAATAAAGGCAAGTTTCAGCGGCCAAAAGGATGTACTCCAAACAGACAAAGGTGGACACCTGGGGAGGTAGGACCCTGGTTAGAGGGGTGTGGTTATTTGTGGAGCCATGAATCTTAATTTGTAGGGTTTAATTTTTTAGAGAGAGAATGCCTAGAAGTTTTACTCGTGTAATTGAATGCAGCCCTCAACCAAATAATGGAAGAGAAAAGGCTGAGTGGCTGAAATGTGCCGAGAGGTTAGATCACAAGTGTTCTCACCACACACATACTCACACACACACACATATGCACACACATACAAAGGTAACTATATGAGGTGAGGAGTATGTTAATTAGTTTGATTGTAGTAGTCATTTCACAATGTATAAATATATCAAAACATCACATTGTATACCTTAAATATATACAATTTTTATTTTTCAATTAACAAAAAGAAAAATCTGGTGCTGTGGGCTTCAGTGGTGGCTTAAGAGCCACGTGTTCCCAGGACCCTACACACTCTGTCTGCAAGTTTCAGAGAAGTGGCGCCCACTCCATGCCTGCACATCCCTGTCTGAGGCTGTGTCTACTATGGCCTAGGGACTGGTGGAAGGAGCAGAGTCCTCACCCGATGTGGAGCCAGGGCAGCCACTCTCCACTCCCACAATGCCACTTGGATGTCACTCTACTTATATTACTCCACAGGACTGACAGCTCAGGGCAAAGAGGGTAGCTGGGGGCCAGAAGCACCAGGAGCCACCATTTGATTTTAAGTACCCCAAGAGGGGGTGTGGGAAGTTTCCTGTGAGGGCAGAGCAGGTAGGGTGTCCACTGGTCCTGTGTAAATCCCAGATCTGCGTGGCTGGAGAGGGCCATTTCTGGGTTCAGACTCCATAGTGTGTGGAATAGTGTTCCCCCTCAAAGTTATGTCCACCTAGAATCCAAGAACATGATCTTATTAGGAAGCAATGTCTTTGCATATGTAGTTATTTAAGACAAGGCTGTCCTGGAGTAAGGTGGGGCCCAAATCCAACGAATGATGTCCTTAGAGGAGATGAGGACACACAAGTATATGCAGGGAGAGGTAATGGGGCAATGGAGGCAGAAATTGGAGTGATGCAGTCACAAGCCCTGGGATACCTGAAGCCCCCAGAAGCTGGAAGAGGCAGGAACAACCCTCCCCTGGAGCTATCAGAAGGAGCACAGCCTGCGACATCTCGATCTCAGACTTCTAGCCTCCAGAACTGGGAGAGGATAATTGTCACAACAGTCCCCAGGTGTA